>NC_091777.1:32900000-37700000 GCF_029378745.1 Bos indicus
CAATAAGCTTGATTTTATGGTCATATGTAATATTCAAAATTTCTCAAGTTCCCTTGGAACATTAACAACAACAACAAAAAATTCCCAATTATCTATTTCTATATATTAAATCATTCCAATTTCAATGTCAAGACAACACTTGTTTTATCATTATCTTCCATGGTTCTGGAGGTTGACTGGGATCAAGTAGGTAGTTTTCACTCAACTTACCTCAAATTGTGGCAATCCAGATGGTAACTGGGGCCAGACACATAGAAAAACTTATTTATCTTTTTGGCACTTGAGCTAGAAAGCCTCAAGAGCTGACAACTGGAGCAACGGAGGGTCTTAAGGCATCTCTGTCTTCATGTAGTATCACCAAGTTTTGTTTGCATCATGGAGCCTCAGAGCAGCTGAATTCTTTGCCTGATAGCTTAAATCTAAAAGTTTCTGTCCAAAGACACAAAGGCAGACAAAAGTTGTGTTGACTTTTATGTGCTAAACTTGGGAGTTTCATAGCATGTATTGCCCATGTGTAAGCATGGTTTAAATTCACCACAAATTCTAGACTATAAAGGTCAATAAATTTCAGTGAACAAGTATGTACAAACTGATTTCTGAACATCAGTGATAATTTATTATTATAAGAAAACACACATTAGTACACTGTATTAACAAATTTAAGAGAATGACTATAGTTTCTTCTTGAATTATACAAACCAATAAGTATGTGATAAAATTCACTTCATTTCTGGTGAAAAAGAAAAATCCCTGGCCAAGTAAGATAGAACTTTGTTAATATGATGAGTATGATGTAGACACAAAAAGGAAGAAAATAGAAATCTAGAGTTAAGTGTGGAGAAGGCAATGGCAACCCACTCCAGTACTCTTGCCTAGAAAATCCCATGGACGGAGGAGCCTGGTAGGCTGCAGTCCATGGGGTCGCTAATAGTCGGACACGACTGAGTGGCTTCACTTTCCCTTTTCACTTTCATGCATTGGAGAAGGCAATGGCAACCCACTCCACTCTGGAGAATCCCAGAGACAGCAGGGCCTGGTGGGCTGCCATCTATGGGGTTGCACAGAGTTGGACACAACTGAAGCAACTTAGGAGCAGCAGCAGCAGCAACAGAGTTAAGTGTAATCCTAAACAGGAAAAGATTAAGAGTATTGTGTCTAAACTTGTAAATGAGACAAGGACACCCAGGATGACTTTTGAATTCAGTATTTTATCAGCATTTAAATTAATAAGAAACAATTTAGATGCATGAGATTGGAAAGGACATAAAACTATCAATTAGAAAATATGATCATTTGAATAGAAATTCTAAAGGATATTCAGAACAAATTATTAAAAATAATAGGAAATTTGGATAAGATGGCTGGACATAATATAACAAAAGTGGTTGAATTTCTATCAAAGAGCAAAAACAACCACAAATGCAATTATAAGGCAGCATATATCAGAAAATATCAAGTGCTTAAGAACAAGTGTAACAGAAATTGTGAAACATCTGCAGGCAAAACTATAAAACTTTAGTAGGAGATGTTTCAAAAGACTTATACAAGTATACAAATAAAATAATATTAAGTATGTAGAAATGAAGATGATATCATAAAGATGTCTGTTTAACAGGATTAACCCACAAATTCAATAGAATTCAAATCAAAATATTAATGCAGTTTTATGATACAACTTGATTCCAAATTGCAAATGGATAAGTTACAATAATAGCAGAATTCTTCAAAGAGGGCATCAGTAGGACTGGTCAGCATCTAGTGGAATTTGCTGTACCTTGGTAAGAGTTTGCATTATTTTATAATTATTTTGCAATGAGAAGACATTGGTAGATTTTAAAGAGCCATCTAATCATTCTGGCTATTTTGTAGAGGAGGCAAGAACAGAGAATGATGAAGCAACTGAAGTTCCTAGCTGTAGATGATGGTGAATAACAGAGGCAGTGATGAGAACTGACAGATCTGACATATGATTTGCAAGTAGGTCATCAGCATTCACCAACATACTGTATATGAGATATGAGAGAAATAGAAGAAACAAGAATAAATTGTCAGTTTTGGTCCTGAGAAACTGGGTGAGTAATGATGCCATCTTTTGAAATAGAGAAGGCTTGGAGTGGTGTTGAATTTGGGAAGTATGAATAGTTCTGTTTTGGCCATATTGAGATTCCTAGTAGAGAAGACAGTAGGCAGTTTGATATATGAGTCTGGAACATAGGGGACAAGTAGAGCATAAAGATTTAAATTTGAGAGTCTACAGAAAATAGATGATATTTAAAGAAATAGAACTAGACGAAAGATCCCAGAAGGAGTACAGAGAAGAGTAAGGCTGTAGTCAGAGCCTTGAGGAGACCCCATAACTTAAAAGTCTGAGTCATCATCAGCCTTTTCCAGGAAGAACTGGACTATTCATTTTTTTTATTTGTTTATCATCCAGGTAGTAGGAGTTGTCAATGCTATTAATCAAAATCTAGGACACATCTGGGTCCTGTGTATAAACTGGCCATTTCAATACTGTATTGGTAGGAATGAGGTCCTGGCCCCTTTCTTGCACTGCCCGCCATACCATAAAGCATGTGTTCCTGGCAGAGTTTGTCTCCACAGACACTGAGAAGGAAAAAAATGTAAATAACCTGATTATTAAAAATCTTATGTTTTACGGCATAACAGCCAACGTTATCTAATTCCCAGTAGTTCAGTATGAGAAGAATTTTACTGTTAGGAAAGTCCCATCTATGAAGCTTTGATAGGACTATGATTATCTTTCAGTTGCTTCAAAATATTCTCTTAAAAATTGAGTCTTCACTCAACTTAACTTTTTCCCTTAGACAATTATGATCAGAAAAGCCCAGATCCATTCTCAATTTAATTTACAATTTTGTTACACTTAACGTAGTTTTAAATGGGATGATTTGTGCTCTCAATTAGCTGTGTAAAAATATTCTCCCATCACCAAGATGATTCCTGGAATATTTTATTTTAGTTTAATATACTTTTTAATAGGATCCAAATCACACAATGTTAAATGTATAAACTTTGTAGGAAATGAATGAACATCATTAAAATAGAATATATATATATATATATGTTTATGTATATATATACACACACTTTAGTTGCATTATCTAATTTCTTTTAGATGTATTTTGGGAGAGAATTACATTCAAATTTTTCTGTGACCCCTGACTTTTCTCTCATTTTCTATGCTCCAGGCATCCTCATAGAAAATAGGATCTGGCCAAAATTATCTTAAGACTATAGCAAAACTACTTTTTTAGTTTTAATACAAGTGTTCTTTAAATTACTCAGCAATCCTGATGTAGATTTTTATCTTTTTTGACATCTTTTGTTCAGTTGTTATATAAATATCACCAGTTCTGTGCCCTCGGTCAGTGTCAGGTTTCTATGTAGATTTGGCAATGACAGTATACTTGTTCAGTTCTGCCTTTGTTATACAGGAGGGCTTCAGAATGGTGAAAAGAGATCCTCCCCACAGCGCGGGGGCGCGCACGCGGGCGCGCGCGCACACACACACACACACACACACACTGTAAAAACGGATTGTTGTGGGATTTCTTCATAAATAATTCAAAACATCAGGAAAGTGTGGGAGTTCTAGAGTAAAAGCAAATCCAGCTTACCTCATATTGGTTTTCCATTTTCTCAACAAGAGACCCTGGATAGAATGTCTTCTACAACGGATGTTTAATTTTGTACTGTATAGGAGTTCTTTTTTGCTCAGACTTTTGTCCAGGGAGTGTGTAATTTCCTTGGTTAGGTCTCCTCACAACAAAAGTTTGAAGCAATGGACCAGCCTTACCGTCCTCAGACGGACCAGTATTACAGCTCTCGGACAGACCAGTGTTACAGCTCTCGGACGGCCCAGTGTTACCGCTCTGTGTTACAGCTCAGTTTTATTTAGAAAATAAAGGAAAATACATCCTCCAGGCGTGAGGGCATGCCAATCCAAAAAATGCAAAAAGAAGAGAGGGAGAGAGACCCGGCCCTTTGGCTCCTCTTTTAAATGATTGTTGTTCCTCCCCCTGGACCTGCCCTATGTAAATTGGGTAGCCAGAAGTGCTGTTTGTTTTACCTGAGGTCCTCACTCTGGTCCTCGGACCTTCCTTTGTTCTATTTTTGCAGGCTTTTCCCTTCCTTGTCTTTTAGCCACCACCATTCTGGACTCTTTTTCCTATTCTAACTACTTAACACCTTTATCATCTCCCAGGAAGCAATTATACAAGAATCTGTTCCTATTGTAGAATATGTTTAGAGTTCCTCTTAGTTATCAAACCACATTCAGCTTTAGTTAAGGTATGTCTTGTGGGAGGAAGAATAAGCCAGGTGTAACTCTACTTTCAAATATATAGCGATCCAGAAAGCCCATTTTCTAGAAGTGTATGTTTAATGCTTACTTAGTGCTCAAATGGTATAATCTTGTAGTGCAGGGACTTGGGTTAAATACTTTGGATAAATGAATGCCACAGAGGATAAATAGTCTAAGAAGGGGTACATACAATTGATATAAAGTGAGACTTGAGACAGTTTCCTAATAATTATAATTAATGCTAGAAATTACTGTTAGGCTCTATAATAATCTGCAACTAATATTAAATATAGTTATTCCTATCATCTGCAACCTCAAACCTCCAGTTTTGGTAAAGCAGCTGAATCTTGAGGTTTGTTCATCATGATATGTGCTCTCTACTTAGAGAAAACTACAGTAAAAAGGTTCATCATTGTGTTTGTAGCAGTGAGTGCCATCCTAAGTTTCATTTTTACTGTCAACAGGTAAATGGCTAAATACTGTGAAGTTGCTCAGTTGTGTCCAACTCTTTATGACCCCATAGACCATAGCCCAACAGGCTCCTCTGTTCATGGGCTTTTCCAGGCAAGAATACTGGGCCATTTCCTTCTCCAGGAGATCTTCCCAATCCAGGGATTGAACCAGGGTGTCCCACATTGTAAGCAGACGTTTTACCGTCTGAGCCACCAGGGAAGCCACAATGGCTAAATAAATGATTGATTTTAATATATTTAAACAAATATATTTTAATATATTTAAACAAATATATTTTAATATATTTAAACAAATATATTTTAATATATTTAAACAAATATAAATGAGTTTACAAACATATCTAATTAGCATAGTTAATTAGACCAAAGATTTTTCTACCATTTATCACAGTCACAACTCCAAAAAATGAAGTAATTTAATTGGTGAGTGTAACTTATTTTTTCTTTTAAAAATAAGCTTATGAAGGCTTTAAAAAATATGAAGTGAAATGAGAAAATAATTTTATCTATAAAGGGCTGGGAAGTGTTCAGGAATTCCATGATATTCTGAAGAGAGCCACTGGTGTCTGAGTAGTACTTCTGTGATAAAACCTGAAAGTGTGAGAACAGATGGCAGAGGAGTAGGTGGACGTGGAGTACATCTCTCTTCACCGATACATCAGGAATACATCATCAGACACAGAAGTGCATGCAGAACATCAGCTGAGAGCAGACAGGAGTACCTGGCCAGTGGTAAAGAATATTTAGAACCACATAAAACTCGATAGGATGAAGGGACTAGGGGAAAAAACAGGAGTGTTAGTAGGACTGGACCTGCCCTCAGCGGGTAGGGGAACTGAAGCAGGGGTCCGATCCCCACAGTGGGTCAATTGTCTGAGTCAGAGGAGAAACATTTAAGACTAAAAGTGTAACAGCTGATCTGTGGCAGCCTAAATGGAATGAGAATCAGACAGTCCTTGCCACAGCCATACATACCCCAGGAGGAACGCTGGTCTTCTGGAAGGGGCAGTGGCTGGGAGCTGGAGTTAAGGGAGTGTGGAGCAATCCAAGGGTGAGGGCAGCTGTTGGATGCAGAGAGATGGATCGAGGGGATGTGTGGGAGGAGATCTTGGTGGGAAATGCCAGTGAAGGCAAGCCATGGAAGCAAGGTGATACTGCTGAGTCACGCATAGAGGGTGGAGCCATCACCATACCCTCTCTCTCCCCACATACCAGCATCTTTAGCTGAACAATAGAGAGGCAGCCTATCAAATGCCTGATGCACTGAATTACAGGTAGGGCCCCACCCAGAGTGCTTCTTTCAGTGACTGATGTGCTGAACTACAGAGTAGGACTCCTCCCAGGGTGCCCTTTTAAGTGCCCGATACACCAATCTACAGAATAGGACCCCAGTCAGGGCTCAGCCCTTCTATGTGCCTGATGAGCCGAACAACAGAGAAGGACCCCAGGCAAGGGAGCCCTCTAAGTGCCTGAACGGGCAGAGCTATGGAGAAAGATGGGCCAGAGAAGCCTTCTGATTGCCAGTTACAAGAGGCTCAAAAAAAGACTCTGATAGGGCCATAACTCTTGCAGCAGAGGCAGTCCATGTCCCTGTGCTCTTGTTGCTGCCAGGGTCCCTGAAAACCAAGCAGCTGCACCACCTTCATTCTCAACTCTCACTGGGGCAAAGCTGCAACAGGCAAAAAAAAAAAAAAAAAATCTTCATGAAGTTTATGCGCACAGAGTCACTTCAATCATGTCTGACTCTTTGCGACCATAGACTGTGGCCTGCCAGCCTTCTCTGTCAGAGAGGAGGTTCCCCAGGCAAGAATACTGAAGCATATTGGACAAGACAGGTTGCCATACCTTTCTAGAGCACTGTATTTCCTTCTTCCCTAGCCACAAACCCTCCTGAGTACTTGGTGCTGCCAGAACCCCTGTGACCCAAACAACTGCACCACCTCCACACCTGGCTCTCACAGAGGCAAACCCAAGCCTTCCAGGACAGCCTTAGGAGGTAAACCCCAGTGGACGACACACATGTAGAGGTGGAAATAAAATCACAATTGAAACCCAGGGGCAGTGTGGCTAAGGAAGATGATCCAAAACCTTCCCACCAGCTGTACAAGCTGCAGATTAAATCCACATGATCAACTAAGCAGACTCTGTGTCTGTGGAATATATAAAAGACCATTGAGAGCACCCACAAAAGAAAATGCACTAGCTCTGATAGGTGTGGACATAGGAGGCAAGAACACCCAGGAGTAGGACCAGATTAGAATCTGAGCAGCCCCCACAGCAGGTCCAGAGATCAGCATAGTGTTGGAGGGCATACTAGGGAGGTAAGGGGGACTGTGACTCCCAGCAAGGGAAAGGACTCTGAGGGCAGTTACTCAAGAAAAGCATTTATTATGCTTATTTTTTGACTTGTTCTGTAGATTCTTTCAGATTTTTCTTTTTTTTTTTTTCCAGTTTCTCCCCCCTCTGTTGTAGTTGTCGATTTTATTGGCACTAAGATACCAAATTAAGCTTTTGAACCTTTTTTTATTCTTTTTTACTCAGTCACATTTTTTTATTGTTGTCATAAACTTCTGCCTCTACATTGGACTTTTGCAGTTCTGTAGAGTTTTCCTCTTTTTTTTTTCTTTTTTAATTTTAATTTTTAAATTTTTAAAACCTATTAATACTTTTTCTACATTTATTCCTTTGTTTGCTTTTCCTACTGTTCTTTTCCCCTTGCAGTTAATCTTTAACATATATAAATCTTTTTTAACTACCTCTATTTAACTTTGCATATCTATTCTTTCTTTTCTTTCTCTCCTGTCCTCTTAACATATTTGTTAATTTTATTTTAATTGCTTTATTCCCCAATTGGCACCTTGCTTTAGTTTGGTTTTCTAGTTTGTGATTTAATTAGTTTTGTTCTGTTAGATATTATTTTTGGTTTCTCAATCTGTTGTACTTTATTTTTGTTGAACTGTTTTGATTTTGCTTATGGGTGTATATGTATATGTGTATATTCAGTCATAATTTTTATTGTTGTTATAAACTTCTGCCTCTATTATGGGCTTTTGCAGTTCTGTGATGCTTTCCATTTTCCCCCCTTTTTTCTTTCTTCTTCCTTTTTTTTTTTTTCTTTTCTCTTTTTTTTTTACTTCTACTTTTTAAAATTTTTTTAACTTATTAATTTTTTCTAAATTTATTCCTTTGTTTTCCTTTCTTAATGTTCTTTTCCCCTTGCAGTTAATCTTTAATGTATATAAATCTTCATCTACCTCTATTTAAGTCTGCATATCTACTCTTTCTTTCTTGCCTTTCCTCTCAACATATTTATTAGTTTTGTTTTCATAGTTTTATTTCACATTCGGCACCTTGCTTTAGTTTTGTTTTCCAGTTTTTGCTTTAGTTATTTTTGTTCTTAACTGGTAAATATAATTTTTTATTTCCTTTGTACACCAGATCAATCTACTACACTTTATTTTTGTTGGACTGTTTTCACTCTGCTCATGGGTATATAGCTATATGTGTATATTCCATTATTTTAATTATTATTTGCCTGATTGTCTAACTGCCATTTACTGGGGTTCATCTTCACTTTCCCCTTTTTGAATATTTGTTTTAATCTCACATAATGTCATAACAAAACCCTTGTGGAATCTTTGTTCCTGACCAGAGATCAAGCCCTGAGCCTTTGTAGTGGGAGCACTGACTCCAAGACCCTAGACTACCAGAGAACTAACCCTAGGGATTATCAAATAGTGAGAACTCACACAGAGGAAACCGCTTGAATACAAGACCTGGCATCACCCAACCACCAGTAGCACACTGTGCAGGTTGCCTCATCTAAACAACAAAGAAAACAAAAATACAAACCCAGTCATCGGAAGACAGGATTACCACCTCCCTCAGCCTTACCTATCAGAGGAAAAACAAACAGGCAAACAAAAACTCAGCACAAATCTCACCCCATAGGAAGCTCACACAAACCATGGGTCAACCTTAGGAGGGCAGAAACCAAAAGGAGGAAATAATTCAACCTTCTTCAAGGAAAGAATTCAACTTTCCTTGAAGCCTGGGAAAAGGAGAACTCAAACACGATAACTTTAAATAAAAGAAAAGAAAAGGCAGAGAAATACTGAATAAATAAAGGAACAAACTAGAAACATGGAAGTCCAAATAAATGAAAAGGAAATAGGAAAATTACCTGAAAAAGACTTCAGAATAATGATAATAAAGATGATCAAAAACCTTGAAAACAAAATGGATAAAATGCAAGAATCAATTTAAAAAGACTTAGAAGAACTAAATAATAAACATACAGAGAAAACACAATTACTGAAATTAAAAATACTCTAGAAGGAATCAATAGCAGAATATCTGACAGAAGAATGAATCAGTGAGTTGGAAGATAAAATGCTGGAAATAACTCCTGAAGAGCAGAATAAAGTAAAAAGAACGAAAAGATCTGAGGACAGTCTCAGAGACCTCTGGGACCATATCAAATACACCAAAATTCAAATTATAGGGGTCCCAGAATAAGAACAGAGTAAGAAAGGATATAAGAAAAATTTTGAAGACATTATAGTTGTAAATTTCCCCAACATGGAAAAGGAAATATTCAATCAAGTCCAAGAGGAACAAAGAGCTCCATACAGGAGAATCACGCCAAGACACATACTAATCTAACTAATAAGAACTAAATACAAAGAGACAGTGTTAAAATCAGCAAGGGAGAAGCAACAAGTAACATACAAGGGAAACTGCATACACTTACAGCTGATCTTTCAGCAGAAACTCTGTAGGCCAGAAGGGAATGGAAGGATATATTTAAAGTACTGAAAGAGAAATATCTACAACCAAGATTACTGTACCCAGCAAGGATCTCAGTCAAAGTTGATGGAGAAATCTAAAGCTTTTCAAACAAGCAAAAGTTGAGAATTCAGTAACCACCAAACCAGCTTTATAACAAATGTTAAACGGACTTATATAGTCAAGAAATACAACAGAAGTAACAAGATCTACAAAATCAACCCCAAACAATTAAGAAAATGGCAATAGAAACATATATATAAATAATTACTTTAAATGTAAATGGATTACATGCTCCAACCAAAAGACACAGACTGGCTGAATGAATACAAAAACAAGACTCATATACATGCTGTCTACAAGAAACCCACTTCAGACCTCAAGACACATATAGATTGAAAGTGAGAGGATGGAAAAATATATTCTATGCAAACGGGAAGCAAAAGAAAGCTGAAGTAGCAATCCTAATATCAGACAAAATAGACCTTAATTAAGAAGATTACAAGAGATAAGGAAGGACACTACATAATGATTAAGGGATCAATCCAAGAGGAATACATAACAATTGTAAATATCTATGCACCAACATAGAAGCACCTCATGGAAGCATATAAGACAAAAACTAACAGACCTAAAAGGAGAAATTGACAGTAAAACAAATAGAGGTAGGAGACTTTAACACCCCACTCACACCAATGGATAGATCAAAACAGAGAATTAATAAGGAGACACAAGTCTTAAATGATACATTAGATGAGATGGATCTCATTGATATCTTCAGGACATTCCATACAAATGCAAAAGAATGCACCTTCTTCTCAAGTGCACAGGGAACATTCTCCAGGATAGACCACATCTTGGGTCACAAATCAAACCTCAATAAATTTAAGAAAGTTGAAATCATATCAAGCATCTTCTCTGAGCACAGCACTATAAGAGTAGATATCAGTTCCAAGAAAAAAATTGTAAGAAACACAAACACATGGAGATTAAACAACACATTTCTAAATAACCAACAGGTTACTGAAGAAATCAAAAAGGAAATCAAAAAATTTCTAGAAACAAATGACAATGAAAATATGACAACTCAAAACCTATGGGATGCAACAAAAGCAATTCTAAGGGGGAAGTTTATAGCAATACAATCCTACCCCAAGAAAAAAGAAAAACATTGCACAGATAGCCTAACGTTACACCTAAAACAACTGGAAAAAGAAGAACAATTAAAAAAAAATCATGGAAAGAAATCATAAAGATACAAGCAGAAATAAAGGAAAAATAAATGAAAGAAACAATAGCAAAAATTAATAAAACTAAAAGCTGGTTCTTGGAGAAGATGAATAAAATTGACAAGCCTGTAGCCAGACTCTTCAAGAAAAAAAAAAAAAAGAAGAAGAAGAATCAAATCAACAAAATTAGAAATGTAAAAGGAGAGGTTACAATAGATTATGCAGAAATGCAAAGGATTATAAGAGACTATTATGTAAAACTATACGGTAATAAAATAGATAACCTGAAAGAAATGGACAGATTTTCCACTCCAGTACTCTTGCCTGGAAAATCCCATGGATGGAGGAGCCTGGTAGGCTGCAGTCCATGGAGTCGCTAAGAGTCGGACACGACTGAGTGACTTCACTTTCACTTTTCACTTTCATGCATTGGAGAAGGAAATGGCAACCCACTCCAGTGTTCTTGCCTGGAGAATCCCAGGGATGGGGGAGCCTGGTGGCTGCCATCTATGGGGTCACACAGAGTCGGACACGACTAAAGTGACTTAGCAGCAGTAGCAAGAATGAATCAGGAAGAAATAGAAATTATGAAAAATCCAATTACTAGCACTGAAATCAAAGCTGTGATCAAACAAAAGCCCAGGACCAGATGGCTTCACAGGAAAATTCTATCAAACATTTAGAGAAGAGCTAATGCTGATCCTTCTAAAACTCTTTCAGAACTTTGCAGAAGAAGGAGCACTTCCAAATTCATTCATCAAGGCCACTATCACCCTGATATGAAAACCAGACAGAGACAACACAAAAATACAAAACTACAGGCCAATATCACTGACTAACATAGATGCAAAAATCATCAACAAAATTTTAGCAAACAGAATTCAGCAAGACATCAAAAAGCTCATACACAATGATCAAGTTGGGTTTATTCCAGGGATGCAAGAATTCTTCAATATAAGGAAATCAATGTGATACACCATATTAACAAATTGAAAGATAAAAGCCAAATGATCATCTCAATCGAGGCAGAAAAAGTCTTTGACAAAATTCAGCAACGATTTATGTTAAAATTCTTCCAAAAATGGGAATAGAAGGAACCTACCTCAACATAGTAAAGGCCATATATGATAAGCCTACAGCAAACATTATTCTCAATGGTGAAAAACTAAGAGCATTCCCCCTAAGATCAGGAACGAGACAAGGCTGTCCACTTTCAACACTAGTATTCAACATAATTCTGGAAGTCCTAGCTACAGCAATCAGAGAAGAAAAAGAAATAAAAGGAATCCAGATTGGTAAAGAAGATGTAAAGCTCTCAAGTTTGCAGATGACATGATACTGTACATGGAAAACTCTGAAGATAGTATCAGAAAATTACTAGAGCTAATCAGTGACTTTAGCAAAGTTGCAGGATACAAAATCAATACACAGAAATCACTTGCATTTCTATATACTAACAATGAAAAATCAGAAAGAGCAACTAAGGAATCAATCACATTCACCATTGCAACAAAAAGAATTAAATATCTAGGAATTAACTTACCTAAGGAAACAACCGGAGAAGGCAACGGCCCCCCACTTCAGTACTCTTGCCTGGAAAATCCCATGGATGGAGGAGCCTGGTGGGCTGCAGTCCATGGGATCACTAAGAGTCGGACACGACTGAGTAACTTCACTTTCACTTTTCACTTTCATGCATTGGAGAAGGAAATGGCAATGCATTCCAGTATTCTTGCCTGGAGAATCCCAGGGACGGGGGAGCCTGGCTGGCTGCTGTCTATGGGGTTGCACAGAGTCGGACATGACTGAAGCGACTTAGCAGGAGCAGCAGTAGCAGCAGCAGGAAACAAAAGAACTGTATAGTGAAAATTATAAGACTAATTAATGAAAGAAATCAATGACTACATAAATAGATGGGCAGATATTCCATGTTCCTGGGTAGGAAGAATCAATATTGTGAAAATGACTATACTACCAAATGCAATCTACAGATTCAATGTACTGCCTACCAAATTACCAATGCCATTTTTCACAGAACTAAAAAAAAAAAAAAAATTCACAGTGCATATGGGAACACAAAAGACCCCGAATAGCCAAAACAGTCTTGAGAAAGAAGAATGGAGCTGGAGGAATCAACCTTCCTGACTTCAGGTTATACTACAAAGCTACAGTCATCAAGACAGAATGATACTGGCACAAAAACAGAAATACAGACCAATGGAACAAGATAGAAAGCCCAGAAATAAACCCATGCACCTATGTGTACCTTATTTTTGAGAAAGGATGCAAGAATATACAATGGGGCAAAGACAGACTCTTCAATAAATTGTGCTAGGAAAACCAGACAGCTACATGTAAAAGAATGAAATTAGAACACTTCCTAATACTATGTGCAAAGATAAACTCAAACTGGAAAACATAGGCAGAACACTTGATGACATAAATCAAAGCAAGATCCTCTATGACCTGCCTCCTAGAGTAACAGAAATAAAAACAAAAGTAAATAAGTGGGGCCTGATTAAACTTAAAATCTTTTGTACAGAGTGAAGTAAGCCAGAAAGAAAACACCAATACAGTATACTAACACATATATATGGAATTTAGAAAGATGGTAACAATAACCCTGTATGTGAGACAGCAAAAGAGACACAGATGTATAGAACAGTCTTTTGGACTCCGTGGGAGGGGGAGGATGATTTGGGAGAAGGCATTAAAACATGTATAATATTTTATAAGTAACAAATTGCCAGTCCAGGTTCAATGCAGGATACAGGAAGCTTGGGGCTGCTGCACTGGGATGACCCAGAGGGATAGTATGGGGAGGAAGGTGGGAGGGGGGTTCAGGATTGGGAACACGTGTACACCCATGGCAGATTCATGTTGATGTATGGCAAAACCAATACAATATTGTAAAGTAAAAAAAAGAAAAAAATCTTTTGTACAGCAAAGGAAACTATAAGCAAGGTGAAAAGACAACCCTCGGAATGGGAGAAAATAATAGCAAATGAAACAACTGTCAAAGGATTAATTTCCAAAATATACAAGCAGCTCATATAACTCAATACCAGAAAAACAAACAACCCAATCAAAAAGTGGAAAAAGACCTAAACAGACATTTCTCCAAAGAAGACTTACAGATGGCTAACAAACACATGAAAATTTGCTCAATGATGCTCCTTATTAGAGAAATACAGATCAAAACTACAATGAGATATCACTTCACACTGGTCAGAATGGCTTTCATCAAAAAGTCTACAAACAGTAAATGCTGGAGAGGGTGTGGAGAAAAGGGAACATTCTTACACTGTTGGTAGGAATGTAAATTGGTACCGCCACTATGGAAGACGGTATGGAGATTCCTTAAAAAAACTAGGAATAGAACTACCATATGACCCAACAATCCCACTCCTAGGCATATATCCTGAGGAAACCAAAATTGAAGGAGACACATGTATCCCATTGTTCATTTCAGCACTATTTACAATACCTAGAACATGGAAGCAACCTAGATGTCCATCAACAGATGAATGGATAAAGAAGTTGTGGAGCATCTACACAAATGAATATTACTCAGCCATAAGTATGAACACATTTGAGTCAGTTCTAGTGAGGTGGATGAACCTCAGTTCAGTTCAGTCACTCAGTCGTGTCTGACTCTTTGCGATCCCATGAATTGCAGCACGCCAGGCTTCCCTGTCCATCACCAAATCCCGGAGTTCACTTAAACTCATGTCCATCGAGTCGGTGATGCCATCCAGCCATCTCATCTTCTGTCATCCCCTTCTCCTCCTGCCCCCAATCCCTCCCAGCATCAGAGTCTTTTCCAATGAGTCAACTCTTTGCATGAGGTGGCCAAAGTATTGGAGTTTCAACTTTAGCATCAGTCCTTCCAATGAACACCCAGGACTGATCTCCTTTAGGATGGACTGGTTGGACCTCCTTGCAGTCCAAGGGACTCTCAAGAGTCTTCTCCAACACCACAGTTCAAAACCATCAATTCTTTGGCACTCAGCTTTTTTCACAGTCCAACTCTCACATCCATACATGACCACTGGAAAAACCATAACCTCGACTAGACGAACCTTTGTTGGCAAAGTAATGTTTCTGCTTTTGAATATGCTATCTAGGTTGGTCAAAACTTTCCTTCCAAGGAGTAAGCGTCTTTTAATATCATGGCTGCAGTCACCATCTGCAGTGATTTTGGAGCCCCCCAAAATAAAATCTGACAATAAAATCCACTGTTTCCCCATCTATTTCCCATGAAGTGATGGGACCAGATGGCATGATCTTCGTTTTATGAATGTTGAGTTTTAAGCCAACTTTTTCACTCTCCACTTTCACTTTCATCAAGAGGCTTTTTAGTTCCTCTTCACTTTCTGCCATAAGGGTGGTGTCATCTGCATATCTGAGGTTATTGATATTTCTCCCAGCAATCTGGATTCCAGCTTGTGCTTCTTCCAGTCCAGCGTTTCTCATGATGTACTCTGCATATAAGTTAAATTAGCAGGGTGACAATATACAGCCTTGACGAACTCCTTTTCCTATTTGGAACCAGTCTGTTGTTCCATGTCCAGTTCTAACTGTTGCTTCCTGACCTGCATACAGGTTTCTCAAAAGGCAGGTCAGGTGGTCTGGTATTCCCATCTCTTTCAGAATTTTCCACAGTTTATTGTGAAGTGAGTCAGAAAGAGAAAGATAAATACCACATTCTAACGCATTTATATGGAATCTAGAAAAATGGTTCTGAAGAATTTATTTACAGGACAACAGTGGAGAAAGAGACATAAGGAATAGACTTATGGACATGGGGAGAGGGAAGGAGAGGGTGAGATGTATGGAAAGAGTAACAAGGAACCTTACGCTACCATATGTAAAATTGATAGTCAAGGGGAGTTTGCTATTTGGCTCAGGAAACTGAAATAGGGGATCTGTGTCATCTGGGAGGGGTGGGATAGGGAAGGAGATAGGAGGGAGGTTCAAAAGGGAGGGGGATATATGTAAACCTATGGTAATTCATTTTGAGGTTTGACAGGAAACAGCAAAATTCTGTAAAGCAATTATCCTCCAATAAAAAATAAACTAAAAAAAAATTGAAAGTTGTTTTCCTCATCATAGGGTGGGAAATATTGAAGTATATCAGATATATCCTATGGAGTGTGATTAGTGTGAATAGAACTAGTTTTTGTGTTTTCATTGATTTTTTAAAATAAAACTCCAATTTTTTTTTTCTTAAAGTGTATTTAGTATGCGGTTATTCAACAGGAAAAAAAAAAAAAAAAGCAGCAGAAATAAAAGTAGTAGAACTGAATCCCCTGGGGAAGGCTCTGTATATAAACTAGTGCATTGTCTTGAAGTTTTTATTCACCTGTCTGTTCTCTCTTTTCGTCACTGTGTCTATGTGAAACTCTCTTGTATTCCTCTCTGATGTTTATCTGTCTGTCTCTGCATATGTCTTATCTACAGCAATGCTTCTCTCTCTCATGCCTTCTCTCACTCTTCTGTTTTAAAATGTGTATATTTGTGTGTATGTGCAGTATTTAAATACAGTTATACCATCTATATTTTAGAAACTTTCAATTTAACAGTATTTCATGGACATATTTAAAATAACATTTATAAATAAATCATTAAAATTGAATGCATGTAAGCTACAAAAACTATAATTAACTGCAATACTTAATGCACATATAGAAAGTTGTAGAGAATATATGGGCACCTGCATATCACAGAACTTTATCAAATGTAAATCTTTTCCATAGGTATTTTTTGATATGGTAAGGTATCCTCTAAAAGTGTAATTGATAGTTTTAAGTATTCCAACCTGATATGCATAGCATTGCATCTCATTGTAGTTTTAATAAGCATTTCCCTGATCATTAGGAGAACTGAGCATCTTTTAACATATGCTATTATTCGGTTTCCATCTTCTACAGATCATATGTTTATATAGTAGAAGTTAAATAATTTCCAGTCCCAAATAAATTAAATTCATTCTTAATCAAAACTAATTTAGGATCTTAGGCCAAAGACTTCAAAAGCTTTCAGAGGAGAAGTGTTGTGCTGCTGACACAACTGCTTGAGAATATCAAATAGAAGACTAGCATTTAACAATGTGTTATAAAGTTGAGAAAGAAGACTGAAAAACATTTGCTAGTTAAAGAGACACAGACACTGAAAAGAATATAGTCATTAGGCAGGCTGTGTTAGATGGTCTTTACACACATTCTGAATCTTATAAAACATTGCCTTGGCTGCTGATTTCTTCTTTTTCTCTTTCTCTTGTTTTTTTTTTTTTTTGCAACAAATTTTGTTGTGACCTACTGACTTCCAAAAATAAACAAAACAAAAAAAGACAGTAGTTCATTGTTATTTTTCTTTGTCTCTTCTGTAAAATCCAATTAAAAATGGTTCTTGACTTAATGAATAAATTTCTACAGTTTTACCATATTCAGATTTGTGGTAGGTTTTTAAAAATATTGTGGAAATATATATCTCTTTCTAAGAGTTTGATAATTGATGAAATTTAATATGAATTTTATCAACGTGGGATAGCTCCTGTAGGCCCTCCTGCGCCTGCGCAGCCACGGCCCCTTGGACATGGGGTTGGTCCTCCCGGCCGCCGCCTCTCGCCTTGGGCCTGGGGTAGCTCCTCCCAGCCGCCGCCCCTGACCCTGGACACTGGGTAGCTCCTCTCGGCCGCCGCCCCTGACCTCGGAGTTGGGTAGCTCTTCTCGGCTATTCCTGTGCCATTGCAGCCTGGCACTCTCAGCAGCTGGCCCGACCACTGACGTGGGGTAACTCCTCTTGGCCACCGCCCTTCGGACATGAGGTCCTCCCAGCTTCTGCCCCTGATCTCAGACGTGGGGTAGCTCCTCTCCGCCGCGCTTAGTGCGCTGGTCACAGCCACCCAAGAGGTGGCAAGAATACACAGAACTGGACAAAAAAGATCAAGTCCCAGATAATCACAATGGTGTGATCACTCACCTAGAGCCAGACATCCTGGAATGTGAAGTCAAGTGGGCCTTAGAGAGCATCACTATGAACAAAGCTGGTGGAGGTGATGGAATTCCAGTGGAGCTATTTCAAATCCTAAAAAATGATGCTGTGAAAGTGCTGCACTCAATATGCCAGCAAATTTGGAAAACTCAGCAGTGGCCACAGGACTGGAAAAGGTCATTCCAATCCCAAAGAAAGGCAATGCCAAAGAATGCTCAAACTACCACACAATTGCACTCATTTCACACGCTAGTAAAGTAATGCTCAAAATTCTCCAAGCCAGGCTTCAGCAATACTTGAACCGTGAACTTCCGGATGTTCAAGCTGGTTTTAGAAAAGGCAGAGGAACTAGAGATCAAATTTCCAACATCCACTGGATCATGGAAAAAGCAAGAGAGTTCCAGAAAAGCATCTATTTCTGCTTTATTGACTATGCGAAAGCCTTTGACTGTGTGGATCACAATAAGCTGTGGAAAATTCTGAAAGAGATGGGAATACTAGACCACCTGACCTGCCTCTTGAGAAATCTGTATGCAGGTCAGGAAGCAACAGTTAGAACTGGACATGGAACAACAGACTGGTTCCAAATAGGAAAAGGAGTACGTCAAGGCTATATATTGTCACCCTGCTTATTTAACTTATATGCAGAGTACATCATGAGAAACTCTGGACTGGAAGAAACACAAGCTGGAATCCAGATTGCTGGGAGAAATATCAATAACCTCAGATATGCAGATGACACCACCCTTATTGCGGAAAGTGAAGAGGAACTAAAAAGCCTCTTGATGAAAGTGAAAGAGGAGCATGAAAAAGTTGGCTTAAAGCTCAACATTCAGAAAACAAAGATCATGGCATCCGGTCCCATCACTTCATGGGAAATAGATGGGGGAAGAGTGGAAACAATGTCAGACTTTATTTTTGGGGGCTCCAAGATCATTGCAGATGGTGACTGCAGCCATGAAATTAAAAGATGCTTACTCCTTGGAAGGAAAGTTATGACCACCCTAGGTAGCATATTCAAAAGCAGAGACATTACTTTGTCAACAAAGGTCCGTCTAGTCAAGGCTATGGTTTTTCCTGTGGTCATGTATGGACGTGATAGTTGGACTGTGAAAAAGGCTGAGCACTGAAGAATTGATGGTTTTGAACTGTGGTTCTGGAGAAGACTCTCGAGAGTCCCTTGGACTGCAAGGAGATCCAACCAGTCCATTCTGAAGGAGATCAGCCCTGGGATTTCTTTGGAAGGAATGATACTAAAGTTGAAACTCCAATACTTTGGCCACCTCATGCAAAGAGTTGACTCATTGGAAAAGACTCTGATGCTGGAAGGGATTGGGGGCAGGAGGAGAAGGGGACAACAGAGGATGAGATGGCTGGATGGCATCACTGACTCGATGGACATGAGTTTGAGTGAACTCCAGGAGTTGGTGATGGACAGGGAGGCCTGGCGTGCTGCGATTAATGGGGTCGCAAAAAGTCGGACATGACTGAGCGACTGAACTGAACTGAATTTTATCAAATTTTATCAAGTGTCTCTCTTTTTAAATGTTGAAATAAGTTATTGTATCTACAAAATTTGCTTTTCTTTTTCCTTCTGGTTTTAGTTAATGTGATACAGTACATCAGAATTTTTAGGTGTTTAGCCAGTCTTCCTGGGATAAACTTTACATATGCATAATTCAATATATAGTTTATCTTTATGAATTTTAAGAGCTTTTTTATTACATAAAACATACTAATATGTCAATTTGTATTTTTACCTGGTTTTAAAAACAGATATCTAATACTGACATAAAAGTAGCTATCTTATTTTATTTACTTATTTTTATTTTGTTTTTGAAATACTTTATAGGACATAGGGATTACCTATTCATTCCTTGAGTGTTTTGTAGCAATTTTCTATAAGTGGTTTGGGTTGTGTGTGTGTGTGTGTGTAAAACCACATGGAAATGTATTTTCAAAAATTTGTATTTTCTACTCCTTCAGAGTCAATTTTGGTTATGTTAACAGTAGAAATACACAACATAAATGTTGAGAATTATGTTTTATTCATCATACATGTTAATCATATAGGCCTAGGAGACAGCCTCTAAGATAGCTCTGAGCCACTGCTTCAAAGAGGTTAAGGGAGGAGCCAGGATATATAGGAGTTTTTGCTAAAACAAACCTGTTAGTTAAACATCAAAAGATTTCTGCTATTAAAAAAAATAAACATCTCAAGTTAATGAATTTGGCTCTTTTCTGTGTATGGGAAAATGCAAAAGTCTGGAATTACTGAAAGCATTCTCTTAGGGGAAGAACACTTTTTGAAACCGCCCACCCTGGCCAGGCACCATAGTAACCATTTGCTTGAGTTGTTTTATGACAGGAGGTCCTGGTAAGAAACACGGAACTAATAAGCCTCCACCAAGAGGTTCAGGAAAGGTCAAAAGGAGACACCGCATGTCCAACCACCTCCCAGAATCCTCTCTGGCATCCATCTTGGCTGAACAAGGCCTGCACCACCAGGAAGGACTCTGAGTCAGAATGATTGGCTAAAGACAACCCAGAGACTAATCCCATCACTGTAAAACCAGAGACTGCAAGCCATGTGACAGAGCTCTTCTCCTGGGTTCCCTTTCCCAATAAAATCTCTTGCTTTGTCAGCACATGTGTCTCCTTGGACAATTCATTCCTGAGTGTAGATAAGAGCCCAATTTCGGGCCCTGGAAGGGGTCCCCTTTCCTGCAACAATTCCTTTGATAACGCACCTTCTCTATCTAGTGCCAGCACTGTGTTATTTTTCATCCTGAAACCACTTAGAATGCACATTTGAGAGTGGCTTCATTGTCTGATGGCAGATTGGCCACAACATCCTTTGTAGGAGGATATGGCAGGTAACATTTTTCATCCACAATTGTAATACATGTATGTATGTGTGTGTGTGTGTGTGTATGCATATATATGTATATATATATATATTCATTTTAAGAGTAATTTCTTCTAAATTTTCAAATTAATGCCTCACAATGTTTTCTTGAAGTTATTTTAAATTTATAACATTCCTATTACACATGTGTCATCTATCCATCTATACTTCTAAATATTTGTAACTATTTTCTCATTTATTTGTACATTTTCTTCCTTTTTCATTTTGTTCAGTCTTGCTAAAGATTTATATTTTGTCTAGTTGTTCAATGAACTAACTTTGTGTCATTGATCTTCTATTGTTTCTGTGTATGTTGTTCATTAAACATTGTCATAAACTATTATTTCTTAAACTTTCTTCAGTTATACTATTGATCTTGAATAATTTGTTGAATTGAACACATTTATTTTCAATCATTTTCATTTTAATAACAATGTAGAACTATTTATATAGTTACATTTACACATTTTGATATGTGATATTAGCTTGTTTCCCTTTTAATACATAATTTTAATTGTGCTTATTAGGAAACATGATAAATAACTCTCCTATTGTTACTTTCTAGTAAACGTGCATTGTGGTCAGAGAAAGTGATCATTTTATCAGACAGTATCTTTTACAAAATGAATTTAAATTTTCATTTAGTGTGTCACAGAATATTTTGGACTTCATTTTTTATCTTATTTAATGGGTTTCCCTGGTGGTTCAGAGGTTAAAGCATCTGCCTGCAATGCAGGAGACCTGGGTTCAATCCCTGGGTTGGGAAGATCCTCTGGAGAAGGAAAGGGCAACCCACTCCGGTATTCTTGCCTGGAAATAAACTTGCAATGTGGTCAGAGAAATTGATCATTTTATCAGACAGTATCTTTTACAAAATGAATTTAGTTAATTTTCATTTAGTGTGTCACAGAAATATTTTGGACTTCATTTTTTATCTTATTTTTCTTCTGCTTTCCTTCTAAAATGTAATTTGGCCTTCTGGTAGGTCAATAAACTATGCAAAATAATAGTTCTCTTTGTTGCTTTAATTTCCATTCTACTCATTCTCCCCGTTTTTAATTCCCTTCCTCTGTTTTTGTTTTCTTATCAGAAATTCCTTACTTTCATCTTTACTCTTCTAGTATCTTTGTATTTGAAATTAACTTAACCTTTGTATCTACAATTTCATCACTATGTTCAGATGCACACTAAGTTATATACACCTTCTCTCTACTCAGAGTGTAATTTTAATTTAATCATGCATATTTTTCTTCATTTCTGAAAAAAAATCAACTCTTCAAATAGCTCATCTTTAATTTCCTCTATTCTGTTCTAGTACAATGGAATTATTTAGTAATCTCTCAGTCTCGTTTCTACGTGTCCTTAAATACCATCTTGCCTAGCAGACTCTTTCTACTTTCTTTTCAGAAATTCTGTCCTCATCTGTGTGCAATGTTGGTATTGTTTTTGTCTTTTATTTCAGTTGCTCCCTCTGGCATTCATAGGCTTTTATTTGGGTTTCCATATCCTCCTATTATTCTTTTGTAATTTCCAGTTCTACATTTTGTCAATGTAAAGTTCTCCTTCATTTCTCTGAAAACCTTGAACTTCACTGATTTTTAAATTATTTTATGTTGTTCTATGTTGTTGAAAGTAATTGAAATTACTTTCAGTTTTTTGAAGGATTTTTTTTTCCTGCTAACTTAATTTTTTAAGTTTCTTTACATTGTGTGATAGGTCTCTTCAGCTGTGTCTTTGCAACCCCATGGACTGTAGCCCACTAAGTTCCTCTGTCCATGGGATTCTGAAGTGGGTTGCCATGCCCTTCTCCAGGGAATCTTCCTGACCCTGGGATCGAACCTGAGTCTCTCTATAGTTTCTGTATTGGCTGGTGGAGTCTTTACCACTAGCACCACCTGGGAAGCCCATTTCTTTACATTAGTATGATTTCATTTGACGGAGAAGGCAACGGCCCCCCACTTCAGTACTCTTGCCTGGAAAATCCCATGGACAGAGGGGCCTGGTAGGCTGCAGTCCATGGGGTCACTGGGAGTCAGACACGACTGAGCAACTTCACTTTCATTTTCACTTTCATGCATTGGAGAAGGAAATGGCAACCCACTCTAGTATTCTTGCCTGGAGAATCTCAGGGACAGGGGAGCCTGGTGGGCTGCCATCTATGGGGTCACACAGAGTCGGACACCACTGAAGCGACTTAGCAGCAGCAGCAGCTTTCATTTGAAGTGGGCAGGATTATCATTACTGAGAATCAATTTTTTTCTCTCTCTCACTCCTCGTTGTCTCCTAGGGGTTTGTCTTTACCTCCCTGCCTCCCTTCCCTAGTCTTTTAAGGTGGCCCTACCTTAAAAAAATATATATTTTATAATTATAGTTGATTTAAAATGTGTTATTTTCAGGTGTACAGCAGAGTGATTCAGTTTGTACATATTTTAGATGATAGTCACAATGGGATGTGATAGCCTGTGACTCTGCAAATTATGTTTTCACTAAGTTCCCCTTATATATCCTCCATTCTCTCGTTCTTTTCTACATAAGATAAACCAAAGCTACAGCAGATTTTAAACATCAACATCTGTTCATCATCAGATATGTGCCCTTCTGTCCTCTGGTCTCAAGGCATAAATCTTCCTTTACTCTAGCCCCATGTGGGTCTTCTTGCTTGACAGGAGCCAACAGTCTCTACCATAAACATGTCTGAAATAGAAACCCCCTAGAACAACTTCAGTGAAGCTTGCTTACCCTCTTGCCTTTCTGTTCTAGCCTGCTCTGTGGAAATGTTAATTTTGTTCTTTGGTGCTTCAGTGTCCTTTCATACTTCTCCCATATACTTTACATATAATCACTGTGATGTTTTTAGTGCAGGGTGGAGTGTGAGAAGTACAAAATTTGAATTTATGATCTTTTCCTGACTATGTGTATCAGTGATCTTTGAACACACTAGCCATATCATTAATTCCATTATTTTTTTTCTGGTAAGTTTATCTCATAGTTGTTTTGTTTTATTTAAATATTTGATGGAACACTTTCTACATTATAAACAGTAAAACTGTCTTTGTCATATGTATTTTATTTTTCTGTATCTCATTTTATGTAAAGACATATGGCTTAGGTTTTTTCAGTGATTTCATTGTCAGATTTAACAGTTCAGACCTTTATGGTTTCTTGGTTTCATGATATGAATAGAAAAACTATTAGCAGAAGAATAAAAAAGTCATCTGAAACTTTTCCCAATTTATTTTTTTGTTTAAATATCTAATGTCTCTGAAATTTATTTTGATAAATGGAATGACATAGGCTCTAACTCTCCCCACAAAAACTCATAGGTGTATCAACATATGGAGAAGGCAATGGCACAAAATCCCATGGACGAAAGGAGCCTGGTAGGCTGCAGTCTATGGGGTCGCTAAGAGTCAGACATGACTGAGTGACTTCATTTTCACTCTTCACTTTCATGCATTGGAGAAGGAAATGGCAACCCATTCCAGTGTTCATGCCTGGAGAATCCCAGGGACGGGGAAGCCTGGTGGGCTGCTGTCTATGGGGTCGCACAGAGTCGGACACGACTGAAACGACTTAGCAGCAGCAGCAGCATATCAATATAATTTATGAATAATCCATATTTTACCTCTCTTCTTAAAGTGCCATTTTCTCACATACTAAGGTCACAAATATACTGGTTGTATTTCAGTCTTCATTATTTTCTATTGATCTGTTTGTGTCATTGCCATGCAGTTCTAATTGATACATTAACTATTTAGGTGATCTGGCACCCTCTTCTTATTCTCTTCATCCTTTTTATTTCTGACTACTTCTAAGGCTTTGTCTTTTAGATTAAATCCTTAGATCTAGATTCATATTTTTAATATTTTCCCTCCACACATTTTTTAGGAAATTTATCAGAATGTCATTTCATTTACATGTCAATGTGTCCATTTAAGATGAGTATTCTTTAAAAGATTATGCATTAAATGGTCATTAATGTCTCTCATTTCATAAGAATAAGATAAGAATGAATTCTTATCTCTGGATAAGAATTCTCTCTTATACAGACAATTCTGGATAAGTTAGAAATTAATTAGTGATCTTTACCACTTTCTTTCTTGGTTTATATTTTTTAGCCAATTATTTGTGTATAAGGAAACCATTGAATTTTTCATTCATTTTTTAGTCAATAACATCAGTTCATTCTCTTATTTAGACTTTTTTTAATATTTAATTATTTTATAATTAAATACAAATTTCTGAATGATTATAAGTGTGCCTGCTATTTTCCAAAACATACACCTCTTTTTCATTCTCTTTGCTAGTTTTTGTCTTGTACTTTCAAAATAGTACTAAATTATGATGATTGTTATGAACAATCATATCTTTATATAGATATGACTATAAAAGAGATGTTTCAATATTTCACAGTTAAGCATGAGGCAGATCACTGATGTTTGAAATGTATTACATGCCTTCTTAATGCCTATTGAGATGGCTATATTGTGAATGATACTAATATCACATCATTCTTAGTTTTTAACTGAACTTCAGTTGGTTGTTGTGCATTACTCTATTATGATATTACTAAATTCAACATGCTAGCAGGTTACTTTTTGTTTGGTATTCATGAATGAGGTCAGCATGTGGTTTTCTACTTTTGTGTTATTTTTGGCAGGGGTTGTTGTTTCAGAGAATATACCATTAAAATGTTGCTGTTGCTCTATTTAGGCATTGCTTTATTTTTGAGAATGGGTTTATTGAGAATGCAAAGATATGCAACTGAGACCTACTGATTTGATTTTATAGTGGTTCATGCAATGAAGTGAAGTGAAGTAGCTCAGTCGTGTCTGACTCTTTGCGACCCCATAGACGGAGAAGGCAATGGCACCCGACTCCAGTACTCTTGCCTGGAAAATCCCATGGACGGAGGAGCCTGGTAGGCTGCAGTCCATGGGGTCGTGAAGAGTCAGACACGACTGAGCGACTTCACTTTCACTTTTCACTTTCCTATGTTGGAGAAGGACATGGCAACCCACTCCAGTGTTCTTGCCTGGAGAATCCCAGGGATGGCGGAGCCTGGTGGGCTGCGGTCTATGGGGTCGCACAGAGCCAGATACTACTGAAGTGACTTAGCAGCAGCAGCAGCAGCAGCAGCAGACTGTAGCCTACCAGGCTCCTCTGTCCATGGGATTTTCCAGGCAATAGTCCTGGAGTGGATTGCCATTTCCTTCTCCAGGGTATCTTCCCCACCCAGGGCTCAAACCCGGGGCCTCCTGCATTGTAGACAGATGCTTTACTGTCTGAGCCACTTAAATGTAGAATATGAGGAAAGAGGAATTTGCTGCACACCCAAAGTTTTATTCAGTTATTCATTCAACAAATCAAGTATTTTTCATATCTCAGGCACTGTTTTAGGATCTGGAAATAAAATACAGTGGTCTCTTCAGATAGGCAACATTCCTATTTTCATGAAATCAGGGACAAAAGTAATAAACAGGTAGACTAATATCACTAGTATGAAGTGACTGTACTTATGCATTTAGAGCCATTAAGATAGGAAATTCACCATGTAAGATGAGTGAAAGACTAGAGGACACATTTATGGAGAGGCCCTCAGAGTTGATATTTAAGCTAATATATACAAGACACAAAGTTAAATTACTGAGATGGTATTTTTACTAATATCAAAAGGACAAAGAGGACACTTAAAATTATCTCTGTACAGTTTTTTGGCATTTCAATAAATTTTAAGTTCCTTTGGTGATAAATATAGGAAAGAAGGAGAATGTGGGGGAAGGGGATACCTATTTTCACATATAAGACACAAAGAAACGAATGTTTCTGGTATTTATGCCAGACCTGTACAATGCAAAGAGCAGAATCCCTCAGAGTGATCCCCTTGGCAAAGTTTACAAATACTTCAAGAATGCATCTATGACTCAATATATTGAGAGACTTTTCTCTGAATATTACTCCCACAGATAGCTTAAGAGACACAAGAAATTTTGTCTAACTTCTTCATATTCATGCTGGGTTGGGAGCACACATTACCTGGACAGAAAACTCAATTCACCAAACTTGGCTCCAAATGACTAACTTTAGATGTTTGCAAAAGGCAGGGGTGTTGTGCCTGAGCAGTAGTAGTTGACATAATTGTTCAGGCACCACTGTGTAAAAAGCATACTCTTTACAAATTTTCCCACTGCAGGAACCCAAAGAATGACTCACATAAACTTCTGGGAATGTCCCAATGAAGTCCCCTCTCAAAAAAAAAATACATATATATATATATATATATATATATATATATATATATATATAAAATAATAAACAGTGATTCTACACTTTAGGTTCTTCACAAGAAGAGTTTATATTTTCTTATTCATGTTTTAACAGTTAGTGCCTGCAAGATACCAAGAGTATCATTTGCTTCTCAGTTAATACATGTTCGATGAATGAAATGTTTTTAATTCAGTATTTAACAGCAACCAAAAATTTGTTAAGAAGAAGCTTTTGCACCCTGAAGAGAGAACTATGTTTGGTTTACTACACAGTTACCTAATGAATACATATTTATTCAAGTTACAAATAAAGTGAGATAGAACTACACATAGGAAGTCGTGGTTGTTAACCTTCTGTAGATTATAGCTAGAATAATGGTGATGAATTCATTTCCTAGGAGGTGTATTGAAAGTGAGTCAACCAATATTTAAAGAACAGTTGTCAGGCTGTGTTCTAGGATTTCCAGATACAGCAGTGAATAGAAAGGAGTCCTTGCCCTCAAGTAGCTTCCTTGTGTTGCACTGGTGTTATATTTTCTCTCCTCTTTGTTCTCTACCACTGCTTATTCTCCCTCTCCTCACCATCTCATTCTGTTTCTCTGCCTGATGTTATTACTTCTTTCAAAAATATATGGGAGGCTTCCAGGGACCTGGGTTGAAGCAAATTAAATATATAAACAATTGCAGCGATCTCATTTTCTTTGCCAGCTACTACTCAAAATTTAGTCTTTAACATGAGAAACATTTTCAACCAAATGACATTTATAATGGTTTTCCTATTGCTCCAGCCACTATCGTTCGTCTGTGCTACTGCAGATTCTGCGGGCACAGGAACTGCTATTAAGTAGACAATGTGTGCAAATCCTCAGAGTGAAATGAACGTTGCATATGCCATCTGTCAAAAAGTTCTGATAGGAGAGATTCTGATGACCTTCCTGCCTGAATAGGGTGTGAGGGCAAAGGGACAATAGAGCTGAGATTTTCTGAGCAAGGCTGGCGGGAAGCCATGACTCCATTACTCCATGACTTTCTCTCCTGTGTGGTTTCCTGGGACCTGCTTTCATATTCCTATTCAGTTATAAGAATTATCATCAAGAGGTACCCTCTTGTGACAGCTGGTTCACTGTGTTACTTCTAATTTCTTCTTGTCTACTACACATGGGTTTCAGAAATACTAAATCCTCAATCTGATAATAAATTTTGTGGGTGAAGAGAATATTTGTAGAATAGTTCACCTGTCTTAAAACTAGTACTATTCTTACTTTAAACAAATACTTGAGTACCTACCGTACACTGAGCATTGTGTTAATAGTTGAAATATCTTTATGGAACTTTTTATCAATAATTTATTTTTAAGGATTATTGACGGGAACAACCCCAATTTCTTTGTATACTTTGTGTACCTCTTAGACAAAGGATATCTACTTTACCACACTTATTCACATATTGAACTCTTCCACACTCCATTTTTAATTGTTGTGAACTTGGAATGTTTTAAAATTTATTTGCACATTTATACTAGGCATTTGCATATGAAGGCAATCACTTTCAAATTATCACTCACCATTACAGAAAACTACAATTCAAGAAGCATCCACACAGAGAGTATTTGGAAAGTACATCTGTTTTCAGTCTCTTCAAACTGTGTTTGACATTGCAAGTGTGGCTTCCTTAGATATGTGTTAGACTTAACTTGATATAGTGAACAGAACATTGGCCTGAGAGAAAGGTGTGTGATAATTTGATTTTCAGCCATCTAGGACTCCTCCATTAGTTTGCAGGCATCCTTAGGGAAGAGAAACTTCCTTATTAAAAGATATATGTCCCCAGAATATGTATGGTGCTCATAAACATTTGTTGAACTAAATTAAATTGAAGAAGAACGCTATAAATTTCACTGGGCACATCTCACTCACTGTTATAAAATCAGAGAGCTGTCCTCAATGACCAGAGACACATTTATTCCATTGCCTTCCTGTCCAAATGCACTACTAGTCTCTTAAACACAGACCTAAAGTTAAAGTGATTCTGAACATAATTATAAATGGTCATTCATTTGCTTCCTAAGCTAATGCATAACATGTAATTATGTGTAGGAGATTTAATAACACAATTGCATCCTATTCAACTTGAGTTTTCAGTATTTAATTTGTTCCCATTTTATTTGAGTTTCCTTGCCCATGCTCTTTCACCAGTGTTTTGGAGATGTCATGAAAGCTAAGACAACAGAAACTTAATCTGAGGGGTTTAGAAGTAAAATTAGAATGAAATCCAATGCAGATGTAAGTTAGTTCAGGCTTGGAGAACACAGACTTTGTTTTGCTGATTTTTTATCCCTTTGATACCCTTATAACCCTTTGGTGATATTTTACAAGTTCTTTATGGTAAGGGAAAAGTCATCTATTTATGCAAATAATCTTTTCAAGACAAATTGATTTCCTCCCATTGTCTGACACGCTCACAAAGGCAGCCTGGTATCGGAAGCCAGCCATTAAAGTTCTTGGGCTCAGATCCAAATTACAATTTGAAAAAAATATGAAGCACCATAACTAAAGTTTTTTCATAGTAACAGAAGACATTTTTTAAAAATTTTAAAAAAGGAAAATCTCGACGCAACATATTAACAAACTCTTAACTGTTCAGGTTGAATTCAACTTCAGGTTAATTGCACTTTTGAATGCATGTCTGATTATGAGAGATGCAAATTAGACTTTTGTATCGTTCTGACTTTTGTACCTGGGGAGGATTCTGTTTGGATAAAAGAATCTTCAGTTTGATTTTAACTTTTTAGAACTGTTCTGAAGCATCAGAATTGCTAGGTTTGTGTGTACACTGCTTAATATGCATGCAGGAAACAGCAGGAAATGATTGCTTAATGCTCTGTCTTTAAATTACAGTCTTTATAAAGCTGCTTCATTGAACTGGTATATTTTTTCATCATTTTATTAGACAAATTGGCTTACATTGAAAATGCATGGTATATTAAGTGCACAGAGCTAAAATACTCAACTAGGGTTTGTACAATGATTATGAGTATCGCAGTATCTAATTTAAACTGCTGCCATTATAAGTAAATCATTGAAACACCCAAACAACTCTTGTTTATTATTCAAATTGTTATTTTTCTGTGCACTTCCCAAATTATTTATTCATTTAATAACCAGACCTTCTAAGCCTATGTATATTTTTATGAACAATCATAAAATGTTGCTTTTGTGATACACAGAGCCAAAAATGTATTTCAAGGTTACTGCCTCTCAACAGCTAGTAGATCTTAATTACTAGTTGTGTGAAACAATGTCTTCTATAGGCTAGTTTTTTTCCCCCAAAATTACCCTGTATGTATTCAGTGATTCAGTCTTCTAACCAAATGCTCTTATAGAAAGATGTAAAATAGTTTTTATGAGCATTACAGAGGCAGAAACTGATCTATCTTTGCAGAAGTTCTCTGTGATGAATAAAGCTTCTGTGTAGGGAGAGTGAGCGATGGTAATTTGTGTTTATTACACAAAAGCTATTCCATGGATTATATTTGGTTTTACTTATCAAATGTGGATTAATTATCTACTAATAGCCAAGCACTCTTGTGACCGCATATATAATCTCATTCAAGTCTCAAAACTACTCTGTGAGAAAGATATCTTTATTTCCAACTAGGGCCACATGGTTTATGATTAAAAGGAGCATCTGCTTTGAGGTCATATACACATAATTTTAACCGAGTTTTATCACTTATTTTCCATATAACTTTGGAGGTTGTAGCCAACCTCCACTGACTTGCAGATTCTTATTTGTAAAATGATGAGAATGTTACTGGTCAGGGTGTTGGAAGGATAATTCTAAATAAAATGGTTGAGGAAATGTAGAGCATTTGCGAGTATTTGTCATATTTAGAGGGAGCTTCACGGGTGGCACTAGTGGTAAAGAACCTGACTGCCAATGCAGGAAACACAGGAGACATGGGTTCAATCCCTGGGTTGGGAAGATCCCCTGAAGGAGGTCATGGCAACCCACTCTAGTATTCTTGCCCAGAGAATCCCATGAAGAGAGGAGCTTGGCAGCCTACAGTCCATATGGTCACAAAGAGTTGGACACGACTGAGTGACTGAACTGAACTGAACTGAACTTACACTCTCATTGGGGTGGTAGTGTTTAATCAAATAACACAGACACAAATGATAATCCAAAGTTGTACTGGATAAATTTCATAAGTAGAAATATTTCACAAATGATGAATACATTCAGTTCAGTTCAGTTCAGTTCAGTCGCTCAGTCGTGTCCGACTCTTTGAGACCCCATGAATCGCAGCACGCCAGGCCTCCCTGTCCATCACCAAATCCCGGAGTTCACGCAGACTCACATCCATCGAGTCAGTGACGCCATCCAACCATCTCATCCTCTGTTGTCCCCTTCTCCTCTTGCCCCCAATCCCTCCCAGCATCAGAGTCTTTTCCAATGAGTCAACTCTTCGCATGAGTTGGCCAAAGTACTGGAGTTTCAGCTTTAGCATCATTCCTTCCAAAGAACACCCAGGGCTGATCTCCTTCAGAATGGACTGGTTGGACCTCCTTGCAGTCCAAGGGACTCTCAAGAGTCTTCTCCAACACCACAGTTCAAAAGCATCAATTCTTTGGCGCTCAGCCTTCTTCACAGTCCAACTCTCACATCCATACGTGACCACAGGAAAAACCATAGCCTTGACTAGACAGACCTTTGTTGGCAAAGTAGTGTGTATATATATATATATACATATATATATACACTAAGGACTGATCTGGACTAGGAATCAGGAAAGACTTCTCTTCTTCTGGAAGAAAATTTTAAAGTGGTTTAGAAAGATAAGTAAGAATCACATATATTAGAAAAGAAACTAATAAAAACAGAACTGAATGAAGGCTGGCATGATTGGAGTTGAAAGAGCAAGAATAGATAGTTGTGTGATGAGGACAGGGCAAGAGGGATGAACAGGATCAGAACTCATGGGACCTCATGAAGCCTGACAAGAGTTCAGTATTTATCCTAAAATTATTTAATAAGCATAAGAAAATGAGTTGAAACCAAGGTGGTGACTTCATTAGATGTTTAATTTTTTATTTATTTATTTATTTCTTTTTCATGTTCTGGCTATTCTGTAGAGAAGAGTCTAGGAGGTGTATATAAGAAAGCCAGTTTGGAACTTGGTGAAATAGGCGAGACACTAAAAGTCAGCAGCTGATATAGGTGATGAAAGTTTTTGCTCATGGAAATGAGTGAACAGATCTGAGAGCTTTCTAAGATGTTCCAAGGAAAATCAAAGCAGTAATGTATTTTGGTTACCTTCTTTATCTAATTAACTTTCAATTATATCTCCCATTGGAAATCACAGTAAATTGCTCACTTGACTTTTTTACCTTAATAAATTCAGTCTTAGGATAACTGAAGTGTTTACCATGGTTATGTATATTAGCAAAAATGTGCAGAAGACTTAAATATGAAAAAATGCAGGTGTATGCACATAATTATATAGCATGGGGACACTGAAATATTTTTCAAATTGATACGATGACATGAAAAATATGCAGGTTATATTCTTAAGTGCATAAACAATTTGTGAAGAAAAAAACACTTTAAATACAATCTCTCTCCAATTTTCTAGCTCTCCTCCCAACACACACACACCTATATAATTAGGAAAAAAAAAAAACAGACGTGTATACCAATATTGTGTTGGTAGATTACTGGGGAGTGGTGGGATATAGATTTTTGCATCACAATTTTCTCCTTATCTATATTTTTCACGTTAGACATTGAATATATACTACCTTTCAAAGTAAGTAAATGATGCAATGAGTTATTTGTTAATTGTTTAGAAGACCGTTCAGCTAAGACAAGAATAAAGAACATTTGTATTCTTACTACATATACCACTTTGGCCCTACAGATGTCTTTAAATAATACAGGCTAATATCCTATCCCTCTTTAGACACCTAAGAGTTGATAAGATTATTTTTGCCTCAGCTTCAAATTAGAGAAGGCACTGGCACCCCACTCCAGTACCCTTGCCTGGAAAATCCCATGGACGCAGGAGCCTGGTAGGCTGCAGTCCATGGAGTCGCTAAGAGTCGGACACGACTGAGCGACTTCACTTTCACTTTTCACTTTCTTGCATTGGAGAAGGAAATGGCAACCCACTCCAGTGTTCTTGCCTGGAGAATCCCAGGAACAGGGGAGCCTGGTGGGCTGCCGTCTATGGGGTCACACAGAGTCAGACACGACTGAAGTGATTTAGCAGCAGCAGCAAGCTTCAAATATTTGATGATGAAAATCAATTGATTATTGAAGGGTGGTCCTACAAGCCCAAAAAGTAAATCAGAAATGAAAAGTGAACATCAAAGTTTTTCTTGCTCAGTTAATTATTGATATAACACCAGGTACCTGCAACTTATTTGGAAAACATTTTAGAACATTAAGTGTAACTGAATGAGAATATACAGTCATTTCCTATATACTTAGATATGTAATTATTGGACAATTTTCAGGCAGCATTAGCTTATGCTTTGGATCACCTACATTTTTACAGTTGAAAATACAAGTCTATCAATGCCTAAAGTCAAGCCATTCATCTTCATTATTGTCAGCATTGTTCCATTATTTTGATGCATGAAGGTGCCATGCCCCTGGCTAGTGTGAGAAACCTCCATGCATGAATATCAGATCCCAGAGCTTCAATTCTCATTGCATAATAGCATTCTTACCCTTGAACCAATTTAATATCCATTTTACCAGGCTGAAAAGGAAAGTATGAGAAGCCATATTTTCCTGTTATTTTAAATAACCCTAAATACATGAGCTCTAAGTAAATAAACAATATTTTTTATGCATGTACTATACAACTTTTTATACTTTTCAAAGTATTTCTCCACTCACTAATTAAACCTAATTTTATTTATTTATTTATTTTTCTTTAATAGAAAATTATTTAATTAGTATACATGTGTTCCCCATCCTGAACCCTAATTTTAAAAGCATATATGCTGTAGAAATCACCATGTTTAATGCTGGGGATGGAATCATGGTTTGAAAAACTTTTAGGAATTAATGTCCATGAGAGAGAGAGAAAAAAATCATTATCTACTCTGATTTTACAGATGAAAAAATTAGAGATCCGGAGGACTTTCCTGACCAGCCCAAAGACACACATAAAAATAAGTTATCCTTCATGTTCTATGTCACCTCTTCCATCTCACGTCTTAACCACATATTGACTTAATGTATTATCATCCATTAGCACTGTATAACCTTGCTCATTAGAGAACAGTAAAAACTCGAACTGGGACATTAAAATTCAGGAGGAAAGAAGTACCATTCTGTTATAAAACTCCCACTAATTTACCTGATGGCCACACAAAAACAATGTCTGTTTTTTGGTTTTGTTTTTTTTTTTTTTTTTTTGGACAGTGAAGAAGAATAATGGTGATTAGGTAAAATGCAAAGCTTTCAAAGTATAAATTCAGTGGATGATGTAATAGCAGTGCCTCAAAGAGTTTAGGATATGTGATATCGTGGGACATCAACAGGATCTCAAGGTAAAAAGGTGAAAGCCACTGTGTTATTGAATTTATTACATGGTTTCAGAGAAATTGATTCTTATTTCTGTGTCCACTCAGTCCAATATAGATAGCATACTTATTACCACCACTCCCCCATAGCACACTTATTACCACCACTCCCCCATATCTAACACAGCTCTGACTTGTGGCGGGAATGTACAAATGTCTGATGAATTCAAGAAAGAGGAAGAACAAATGAGGGAGAAAATGGATGAGGCAAAGGAAAAACTATGATTCAAACAATGCTTTGTCAGCTTGGGAAATGAATGAAGACTAGAAAGTCCTCAACCTGCAGTCCATTTTCTTGTGACCTGAGTGCACTCCTTCAGCATCTCACATTTATCATGTTGTCTGTCCCAGCTGCTGGAAATAGAAGGGGGCACTTCTCACTGCCCAGTGCTCCCCAAAGAAAGGAGCACAGCTATAAGAGCACTGCAGTCTGGGACATCTGGCACGAACATTAAATAGCGATGCGTGTGCACTAAGTTGCTTCAGTCATGTCCGACTCTCTGTGACCCTATGGACTGTAGCCCGCCGGGCTCCCCTGGCCACAGAATTCTCCAGGCAAGAAAATTGGAGTGGGTTGCTATGCCCTTTTCCAGGGGATCTTCTGGATCCAGAGATTAAACCCGTGTCTCATGTCTCCTGCATTGGCAGGCAGGTTCTTAATACCACTATCGCCACCTGGGAAACCCCTAAATAGTGGTAAAGAGTGGGTAATCCACTTCTGAGGGTTGGTAATGGGAACATGAAAGGATAAGGAAAAAAAAAACGAAATTGTTTTATTGATTTTGAAAATCTATCATTGAACTGAAAATATATCTCAAACAGAAAAAAAAATCCATATATAAGATTCATACTAGAGATGTTAAAGAATCTTCTTTTGGAAAACAACCAGTTCAGAATTGGGCCCAGCCCAGCTCTTGGTGCTGTGGAAATTTGTGATTCAGCTACTTTTTCCTTGAGAGTCCCAGATTTCTCCATTTATCATTTATTCATTGTGCTTGTATATAAAAGCATACACTCTGTGAAGATTACTAAATCAGTTATTTAACACCTCTATCTATTTCTCTCTGTCTCTCATAAATTATTGAAATAATCCATGTAAAATATTAGATCAGTGCTTGTCAACAGGAAGTTCTTGATACTTTTAGTAGTTCATTCAACATATATTCAATAAACTAATATTACATTGTTTGAGGATGTTGAAAATAAAAATATAATTGCAACATGTTCTCTGGCATTAAGGAAGACACTCTGGCTATATTTGAATTTCAAAGATCTTTCCATATACAAATGTTTATGGTTCTAATAATTTTAACAGAATGAGAAATGTTAAAGATATCTTTTATAACTTGGCATGAATTTGTTTACAGGTAGGAAAATTGGTATCAAATCAATTTGACAATATCATTAATCACTGAAAACTGATATTTGACTGATGAAATTCGCTAATTACATTGCAGCATAGAATAAGAAACCTCAAGTTACTTCAAAAGTAACATACCATTTACAATTTGCCACTAATATCCCACCATAGGCCCAAATCCAACATTTCTCTCCTAGATGTCTTATCATGTGTCCTACTGAGCTTAGCACTTTCTTGAATATTCCATATCCACTATTTATTTAAAAATATATTTATTCTTCTTTCCCATTTAGAAAAAAATATAAATAACCAGTACTAAACCAAAATATTTCCAATCCTAGGATACTATCTCATATTTCCCCCAAAAAGTGACGCACTCTGATCTCCCACAATAATGTCTACCCATTAAATTTCAAATGTGTATTTATACATCCTATTCATCCTCTAAGCTAGTGAAATTTTTAATGGTGATAATTATTCTTACAAACTTCCATGATATACTACTTAAACATGCTGAATGCAATTCTAAATTTTCTCTCTTTCTTTCTCCTGTATACTACTACTACTACTAAGTCACTTCAATCGTGTCCGACTCTGTGTGACCCCATAGACGGCAGCCCACCAGGCTCCCCCTTCCCTGGGATTCTCCAGGCAAGAACACTGGAGTGGGTCGCCATTTCCTTCTCCAGTGCGTGAAAGTGAAGTCGCTCAGTTGTGTCCGACTCTTTGGGACCCCCATGGACTGCAGCCTACCAGGCTCCTCCGTCCATGGGATTTTCCAGGCAAGAGTACTGGAGTGGGGTGCCATTGCCTTCTCTGTTCTCCTGTATAGATGCACACAAACACATATATGTGCAGGTATACATACATCATCCATCCACATGTATATGGAATATGTAATATATGTGTATATATACATATATATCTATTTTACAAATAATTATATAGTCACACACACTATACGGCTAATTAGGCACAGTCATGAATATTCATGCAATATAGATAATTGTATATATGGCTAACCATACCTGCTGCCGCTGCTGCTAAGTCGCTTCAGTTGTGTCCCACTCTGTATGACCCCATAGATGACAGCCCACCAGGCTTCCCCATCCCTGGAATTCTTCAGGCAAGAACACTGGAGTGGGTTGCCATTTCCTTCTCCAATGCATGAAAGTGAAAACCTAGACATATACAAATACAGGTATATAATTAAATAGAGTGTCAGTTAAATAATATAAATAAAATCACCTCTATTTTGTAATGAAGAACTAAGGCTAAATTATTTAAAATATTTAAATGAGGAACTAAACACTAAATTATTTAAAAGAGATAGTAATTAATTTCTTCTTAGTCACAATGGTAGAGGAAATGGCCAAGCCAGGTGATAAATTCAGGCTTCTGACTCTCACAGTGTTCATTGTTGATTCATCAGCATCTAACACTGTCTGACCTAGACTAAAATAATCAATACCTATATGCTGAATGAATATTATTATGTGAATTTTTATATTCCATAGGTCCAATTTCATGTGACAGGATTGTAGTAAAATGGTTTGCTTGTGAATTGCTTTAGTATAGATTTCCACTGAAAATAATTTAGAGGTAACTTATATTTAATTGGTTTCAGTGCTGTTTCCAGATAAAGTCAAGGCATTTATGCTCCAGTAGTCTCCTGTACACACTAATATTTCAATATTGAAATACTATTTTCATGCTCTATGTCAATAACTTATTTCTACCATTTATTCCTGATCATATAGTAAATTTCCTCAAAAATGTGGCTTTTGTGAATCCAAGGACTCCTTTGATTTCTATTTCAGAAATCTCACCATATTCCTCATCCCCCTATGCTTCCATATCTTGTTACTCATCTCTAATTAAGTGGATGACAATCCTGTAAGCCAACTTGGTGGAGTGACCCAACTTTCTCTCAGGTCTAGTAAAAGTTTTTGTAAGCACAAAATATAGTCCATTTTCTGAGTATCTAGTCATGCTTAAATACAGATTTTTGTTCTCTTACCTTTGTGTGATCCATTGACTCTGTACCAAGGATAGTGTGAATCCATCTGGAATATTTTTCTTATTCAGACTGTGCTCAAAAAACTACAACTCCCAGAGTGCACCGTCACCATTCTCAGTGAATTCATGTCTCAGACACATCCTACCTTCCCCTTCACATTTCAGAAATCAACAGGAACGTGTATAAAAAATGAGGTGCTTGTCCTGGAGAGCAAATCCTGCACATTGGGCAGTGGTTTCCTTTCTCAAATTAGAAATTTTTAAGTTTCTAGGTTTTAAGTATACAGTGGAGTATGTACCAATCTTTAACCATTTTGCTTCTTGAGTCCATTACGATCTCTCAAGGCCTTATTTAGTAATTTGTTGATTAGAAAATTGTTCTAGTGGTTGGTAATCTTAACTTCTGGTATGGGTTCATGCATATTTGTTCATCTGTATCACATGGATATTTCAGGAGAAGGTGAGCAGACATCTCTCCGGCATCATTAATTTTTACTTGTTTTACTCTGGATGATCTAAACTTTTCTTCTCTACCATTCTTTCTTTATGATGTTGTATAATAGTTTCATGAAATTATCTTCTTGCATCCTACCAAAAGTGAAGAATATATTCCTCAAATATTATTTGGTTCCCAGTATATCAATTATAAAGTTATACCTGTCTTCAGAGTGTCAATTTCCTTTTCTCTTTATTTTCATTCAGATTTTGTTTGTTAGGTTTCATCCTTTGATTTACTCCTGTTGAATGAAAAGAGATACAGCTAGATGAATAATTTTTTATCAATAGACGTAGGATGCAGATTGCCTGTTTTTTGCTTGCTGTTGGGATCTGGGGAGAAAACTTCAGCCCCACACTCTGGCTGATACACTGAACTTGTAATATCTACTTCACATCATAGTTTATTTGCAAGTACTGCATATTCTTTAGGCAATAAGTAACTACTAACCTCATCAAAGTCTCTATTTCTTTCATAACGTTGGTTGAATATTAAAGGATCTGAAAAAATGTAGAGAGAAGAACTTTACTGTTCATAGTTTTATTTTTGTTTAATCTGCATTGTCTTTGCAATGTATAGAAAACCATTTCACATTTAGGGATAGGCTGCTGTCAGCTGTGTATATAGTATTATGTTCTAAAGTTTGTTGGCTTTTTTCCCCAGAATTTTCTCAAGTATTTTTTGAGAAGGTTGAAGAGGTCTTTTCAGAATCTTCTACAAGATTCAACTTTAAACTGGTAGTCTTCAGAAATAGTTTTAAGTTCATAAACTATCCTATTGCCTAATGGGGAAAAACGTAAGTATCCTAATGTCTCTTTTGAACTATCTGATATTTTGATAATGTAATTCATGAGAATATTTGGCCTCTCAGTCATTCTCATTATCTTTGTTTTAACCAGCATTTCATGCTATCTAATCATCTCACCCAGAAATTAAGACCTAACTGATGATAGAAAAGAAATTGAGAAGTTATTGAATTGTGTTGGTTTGACTAACAAGGCTTATATATAATTGCCAATATATCTCATTCAAATGTGTTAGCTGGCTGATTTTGGAAATCAGTAATTTTATTAAATTGGGTCTTTACATTTAGGCATAAAATATACTTCTATAATTTATAAAAAAGTATAAATTGTGTTAATACTTGGAATTATTTTAAACAAAAATGTTTTAAAGATCACCAAACTTTTGTAATTTAGAAAGTAACTAATGGATTCAGGTTTGCAATTCTGAGAGCCGAGACATGAGGAAATATGTCTGGAGCACACACAAACCAAAAACCAACAGACAGGCATACAACCATAACCTCATTCAAGCATAAACTGTTAAATATCTCTATCTTCCAAATTACTTGAAAATATTCCCTCTGTCTCTTAATATGTGGAAGGATATGAAAGATCTTTATTCATTCATGTAGTTAAAAAATAGTAAATCCCAGACAAAATAAAAACTATATACAGGACAGCTGAAGTGTGATGCTGCTGCTGCTAAGTCGCCTCAGTCGTGTCCGATTCTGTGCGACCCCAGAGATGGCAGCCTACCAGGCTCCCCCGTCCCTGGGATTCTCCAGGCAAGAACACTGGAGTGGGTTGCCATCTCCTTCTCCAATGCATGAAAGTGAAAAGTGAAAGTGAAGTCACTCTTAGCGACCCCATGGACTGCACCCTACCAGGCTCCTCCATCCATGGGATTTTCCAGGCAAAAGTACTGGAGTGGGTTGCCATTGCTTTCTCCACTGAAGTGTGATAGACAGGGGAAAAAAAAACTTTGAAGGCATAAATTCTAGAGAGACTAAACCCATCAGAGGTAAGAAGAGAGCTATGCACTTTCCATTCCTGAGACTGAGCTCCTAGTCTAGGTAAGGCAAGAAGTGCCTGCCATAGACAGAAGGACACTTCAAGGACAAAAGTACTCAGATGAGAGTTGTCAGGTACTGACACTGACAACTCTGGGTTAGTAGGATAGCCTGGTATCTGGGTATTCCAAAGATAAATACAAAATATCTGACCTTCTGATTCTAGTAAGATAGATGAATGCATCTTTTTCTCTATTTCTTCCACTGAATGTAAACAAAGACCTCTGTATTGCATGCAAAACAAGTATTAAAATATTCTGTAATGTGGAAAGAATACAAACAGGCAAGGGATTTTAAGTCTTAAGGGATGATATGGTGGTGGCTTTTATTTTTGCCTCATAATCCCTGAAACGAGGCTGAAGATCTGAATATCCTGGAAATGACAGTGCACAGACCTGACCCCACCCCATTCCCCTGAAAATAAAAAGAAAGAAAAAAGATCCAATAAAAATCATTCCTTCTAGCCAATGAACCAGGAAAGGGACAAACTAGCAGTGGAGAAAAGTTAACTGGTTTACTGCTACAATCTAACATCACACACAGACACACACACACACACCACTGTGGGTCTGCCTCCACCCTCCCCCAACAAAGTGGAAAGCCTAGACTTCCCCTTTTCTAAACTGAAAGACAAGACGTTACCCCAGCCCTTCTGCTGGTAGTGACAAGGAAGGCTGAGAACGTGCCTGCATTTCCATCTCTGTCTAGCAATAATGATACACCTCTGTAGTCATTGGAGACGGTGTGGGGGCCTAGACTTCCACAGTGATAGTAATGAGAAGCCCCTGTCTCCCAGCTGGGGTGGTATCAGAGGAGGCCTAGTGGAGAGTCAGGGCATTCATCACTGTCCAGTGGTAATGAGGCCATGTCCCTCCTCTGCTCTAGATCATCTGAGTCCAAAGAGGACGTTACTAAAACATACATGGGGACATATTTTTAACCCTATAATTTCATATGTTTTCCATTAACACAAGCTTTATCACATATAAATTTTATTTAGTATTTATTTCTGTATTATTTCATTATAGTTCATCATGCTAAAGAAACATAATGTATTTATCCATTTGTTCACCGTTGAAAGCTAGTTTATATCAACATTTTAAGCTTCATTTTTAAAAATAATCTTTCAGTGAACATATCTGTGTCTAAGTATCTGTAGGTGGTGTGTGTGCATGTGTGTGTGTGTGTATAGTAGGGATTTGATTGGAATTTATAGTTCTAGATTGGAAATGATGAACAAAGAAAAAAAAAAGCAATACAGTTTTCCTTAACATGATCGTGAATGGTAGGTAAATCCTGACTGGAACCCGATGAAATGATTTCCCTAATTTTAATTACAGGATTTTATTCAGAGGGTTCTACTTAAGACACTTTAGCTTTCAATCAGTCACCACAGACTAGAAATCTTCATTTGAATGAAATATTAGTTTCCAGCAAATTTTCCAATTTTTTTTTTTGTTAAACTCCAGCCTTTCTCAGATAGACATGTTCACAAAAATCCCCCATTTTTAAGGAGACTTATACATCAGCTCACATGCATAGAAATATGTTCAGAATATCAAGGAGACCTCAACTACAACATTTTTGCAAGTCCTTGGACAAAAAGAGAATCAAATTCTCAAGTCTAAGATACAAGTAATACCAGTTATTCCAACTGTATCTGTCACTTTATTTCTCAAAATTCTGAGGGAAATATTATATTATTTAGAGTACAACTTTTTATCCAAGTTTACTATGGTTCTCTAAATATATGTATAGCCACCCAAACTGACAATCTTTAATTACTTGACATTAAAAAATAGGTATTCAGATGTTCTATATTCCTAAGATTTTCATTGAAAATGTTTAAGTGTAAGGACTGACTTTACCTGAGAAGATTTAATATAAACTAGGAAAAAAAAAAAAAAAAGAGTTCCCTATGGTCCCTTTGAAATTATTTAAAAGTAAAAACACTGAAAGTTCCAAAATAGATATGCACACACAATTTAAAAGCATGCATTTTGGGGAATGTGAAAGCTAGATTGAAATTATGGAAATGAAAGAACAAAATACCAGTTTCCAGGGGATATGAAGCAAGACAAATTGCAAAGGAAAATATGAATAACCAAGTCAGGCAGAAACTAAAGGAAAGGCAAGAGCTATGAGTTAATAATTACTTTGGGTACAATATCCCAAGATTATTATTTCATTTCTGCTCAAGGTCAGAGTAGCATATAATGGGCCCTGTTTGTATTTGACCATCCACAAAATTAAGTAGCAAGTTTCATAACAACATTTTCAAGTGCTTTGGAATTTCAAGGGTTTAAATTATTTATTTTTGTACTTCTTTATTGTTACATATACTTTGGTGCACAAAAGCCATCATGAATTAAATTCTCATTAAAACTCATCATAAATGCAAATTCTAAATAATTGTCAGAGAGGGAAAGTTATGTAATAATTTGGAAAGAAAGGGAAAATATTTATAACAGATATTTAGATTGAGGATAGATGTTTCACTTGAATACAGACTAGGGCTTTGACCTTTTTTATAAAAAGCAGTATAGGAAACATAGTCAATATAAATGCTATGAAAATATTGGTAATCATAATTTGTCTGTAAGAACTTGAAAACCTGGAGAAATGTGAATAAGAGTCAGATGTAAAATATTGATATTCTAATTAAATTATGCATGCATGCAAATTGACTAGACAATGGGAGGTTTATTATTGAAACTTGCTTTTGGATTTCCAGTTGGGGGTAGATGTTAAAATCTGCAGAGATAGTACTGAAAAGATGAGGTAGCAAGCAGAATTTCTTAAGAAGATACTTTTCAAAGAATAAAAAAAAAAACAATGGAAGGACATCGTTGAGATTAAGACGGTGGTTTTGCTTTGTTGTGTTGTAAATAATGTATTTATCTGAAAAAGCAAATAACACTGTTGAAAAATGTTTTAACGGGGAAGATAATCATACAGTTACTTTTGGAAATACTAGGTCAGAAAATTTCATGCCTGTGGATATTTTACACCTCCCTTGCCTATATATTATAATGCTCTAACACTTTCCATTTTCTTACTGGCACGTTGAGGGCCTTAAATAAGAAGGAAAAATTAGTAGGTGAGATACACTGAGGATAGTTTTTTGTTTTTGTTTTTTAATGAAGTTAGAGAAAAACTTGCAATTTCGTTGTCAATAACCTCATAAGTCTTCATAAATCATTAATTATTCTAGGATGTGAGTTGTGAAGACAATGGAAAGGTCTGAACTTAGAGTTATTAAGGTGGAAAGGCATAACCCACAGAAACACTGACAGTCTATAAAACAGATTTGACCCCTAACATCTGGGGTAAACGTAGTCTCTAAATTGGTATGCGGTAAGAACAGGGTGGGCATGAAAAGTAAAGCCACTGAAATAGAGACACATAAAATATTAATATCTGCTGCTGCTGCTGCTGCTGGTAAGTCGCTTCAGTCGTGTCCAACTCTGTGCGACCCCATAAACGGCAGCCAGCCAGGCTCCCCCATCCCTGGGATTCTCCAGGCAAGAACACTGGAGTGGGTTGCCATTTCCTTCTCCAATGCGTGAAAGTGAAAAGTGAAAGTGAAGTCTCTCAGTCCTGTCCGACTCTTTGGGACCCCATGGACCGCAGTCTACCAGGCTCCTCTGTCCACGGGATTTTCCAGGCAAGAGTACTGGAGTGGGGTGCCATTGCCTTCTCCATATTAATATCTAGAGAATAAAATAAGAAAAAACTGAATGTCCAGGTCTGGCCATACAGGAGTAACTTGAATTGGACTAACCTACCTTTGGAATTAACTGCACATGCTGGATAGATTTCAATTTTAAAACAAACCTTCCTGACATGTTAGAGAACAACCACTGCAGGTAGGATTTGTGGGGCGAAATCTTGGAGTAAAAACAATACTAGAACATAAGATCCACATTTACCCCATCTTTTCCCTCAGGTTTTATGCCAATTTGCAGCAAGGTAAAATGGAACCCAAAGAGAAAGCTCAGTCTTGCTGACTGAACCAACAGTAGGGTCCTGAATTGGCAGATGAACCAGGGTTAAAATAGCAAAATCCTTGACAGGAGAGAAAGAGAAAGAGATGACATCAAAATTATGTGTATAATATTTTCCCAAGGAACTGGCCAGTTTTAGAGGTGCTCAAGGGTTTCGCTTCTGGCTCAGATGGTAAAGAATCTGCCTGCAATGCAGGAGACCTGAGTTTGATCCCTGAGTCAGGAAGATCTCCTGGAAAAGGGAATGGCAACCCACTCCACTATTCTTGCCTGGAGAAACACATGGACAGAGGAGCCTGGTGAGCTACAGTACATGGAGTTACAAATAGACATGACTGAGCGACAGACAAACAAACAAGCAAAAAAAAAAAAAAAAAAAAAAAAGGAGGTGCTCAATTGGGCTTCCCTGATAACTCAGGTGTTAAAAAATCCACCTGCAATGCAGGAGACCCTGGTTTGGTTACTGGGTCGGGAAGATCTGCTGGAGAGCGGATAGGCTACCCACTCCAGTATTCCTGGACTTCCCTTATGGCTCAGCTGGTAAAGAATCCACCTGCAATGTGGGAGACCTGGGTTCAATCCCTGGGTTAAGAAGATCCTCTGGAGAAGAGAGAGGCTACCCACTCCAGTATTCTGGCCTAGAGAATTCCACAGACTGCATTGTCCACAGGGTCACAAAGAGTCAGAAATGCCTGAGCAACTTTCACTTTTACTTTTAAATGCAAGGAAAGAAAAATAAATAAAACAACATGTGGGAGCTTGAGGAACTGGGCAGAGATTTCATCAGTCATGTTGCTGAGACAATAAAGACTAGGATTCAAGCCTTCAAATATGATACAACCAATATATATATATATATATATATGATGTTCAAAGGGTAATTTCCCTTGCTATGTTGAAAAAAGACAGAGGAGGGTGGGACAAGAGTGGCCAGAGAGTACTGTGTGGTGGCCACTATAAAATTCACGCATCTAAACGACATGCTTGGTACCATAATGGTGATGGTGAGGTTGAGGGAAATTGTTTCTGAAGCCAGAGCAAAAAAAGATTTCCTGCTGGGCTGTCTGTGGGATATAGGAGAAAAAAGGGGGTCAAGAAGGAATCCAAGTCTTTTGGCATTAGCAGCTGAAAGGCACTGCCCACAACCAAGTTAAGAACCACTGCAGGTAAAGCAAGTTAGAGGAGAAAAATCAGAAGTTGTCTTTTGGGCATGTTATAATAAAAAATATTAAATGAAACGGGTGGTAAACTCAACCCATTTATCATTTATTTAAATGGATATCATTTAAAGGAAATGGATGGTAAACTCAACCATTTATCATTTATTTCAACATAAAAAGATGGAATACATTGATTGCTCTCATTTTGCCTTCCCTAACCATTCCCCTGAGCTATGTGAGAAGTGAATTTAATAGAATCAGTGATATTTACTGCTTTCTGAGCATAAATCTTCACTTGTTCAATTTCAAGTGAGTAGTGTGGTCCCTTACAATTACTTTTTTCCTCCAACCTGTTCAAATATTTGGCAGGAAAATGGCCTTATCAGGTCATCATAGAACCTTCACTATTGCTGAGCTAATAATGCATTTTTGGAAAACTCCATTTAAACGTTGCAGATGAAAATCTTTGCTACTCTCGATGTCACTTCCAAACACATTGGAAGATGAGCCACAGGGGAAGCCCATATGTTAGAAAGGCATGCTTCATTTAGCTATTGCAACATGATGGCTGAAGGGTGCTATAGATGGAGTTGCTCAGAAAAGATTACATCTCTTGGCTTCTGGCAAAGAAAAAAAAAGCATAAAAACGGCTGTTCTAAGGATGAAGAGCTTTATTGAAATTCAACAGAAACCTTACAGAAACTGTGAGCTTCTGACTCGTTATCAGGTACCTGCATTTGGGCATCCTGACACTCTGTAATTGAAATTCATTGCTCGACCTTTAGTCTATAAAAACGGTATGCTGTCATTAGCACTGACTGCTTGCTATATTCTCCTGTCACTCCTTAGGCCAGCTTAAACCATCACAGATGAAATAGCCTATTTCATGTCAGACCTCAGAGTTTGCCACTATTAAAGTGGAAAGCTAAAGCAATGTTTAGCAAAGTGGTAAAGACTAATGCAGTAGGATTGCTAGAGAAGTAGTCGTCTTTCATTTTTTTCTTAAATTGCCTTAAAAATTAATGTTCTCGTATGGTACCATCTCTATTACACTGCTCCTGTCAGAATGAAAATTATTACTTTTTTAATTGCATTTTAATTTAACCTGGTAATGCCACACTGTCTACCTTACACTTTAAGAACTATTTGAATGTTAGTTCAGCAATGAGACAAGTTAATGTAAGAATTACAAGGTAATATTTCACATTCATGATGTGAAGAATTGAGGCAATTATGTGGATAATTCAGTTAGGAAAAAAAAAAAAAAGTGCCAGACTGGTATACTTTTTCTTTTTTGTTTTTTTTAAATACTTAGGTATAAGAGGAAATCTTGGGTTTTGGAGACTCGTTGTGTTTATTCTGGTAATGACTGTATGTATCATTTGGTGTCAAGGTTCTAGTCAGACAGTCAGAAAGAAGTTTGTTGTCCCTAATCATTATGTTATAAAGGGAATCACCTCATTAATTAAAGAAATAGAGGGAAATCACAACAATAATCCTCTTTGACTCACCTTATAGAGTAATGGAAATGAAAACAAAAATAAACCAATGGGGCCTAATTAAACTTAAAAATTTTTGCCCAGCATTGTGTGTGTTAGTTGCTCAGTCATGCTCAACTCTTTGTGACCCCATGGTCTGTACTGCAGGCAGATTCTTTACCATCTGAGTCACCAGAGAAACCAAGGAAAACAATAAACTATATTAAAAGACAGTCCTCAGAATGGGAGAACATAATTGAGAATGAAACAACTGACAGAAGATTAATCTCCAAAATATATAAGCAGCTCATGCAACTCAATATCAGAAAAACAAATAGTCCAATCAAAAAATGAGCAGAAGACCTAAATAGACATTTCTCCAAAGAAGATACAGGTGGCCAATAAATACATGGAAAGATGCTAAATATCACTAATTATTAGAGGAATGCAAATCAAAACTACAATGAGGCATCACCTCACACCTGTCAGAGTGACATCATCAAAAATTCTATAAACAAACAATAAATGTTGGAGAGGGTGTGGAGAAAATGAAACACTCTTGCACTATTGATGGGAATTAAATTGATACAACCACTATGGAGAACAGTTTGGAGATTCTTTTGAAAAAACTAGGAATAAAACTACCACATGGCCCAGAAATCTCACTACTGAGTACATACCCCGAGAAAACCATGAATGAAAAGACACATGTACCCTCAATGTTCATAGCAGCATTATATACAATAGCTAGGACATGGAAACAACCTAGATTTCCATCAACAGGTGAGTGGATAAAGAAGAAATAGTACACATATACAATGGAGTCTCACTCAGCCATAGAAAAGAATGAATTTGAGTCAGTTCTAGTGAAATAGATGAACCTAGAGCCTGTTATAGAATGAAGTAAGTCAGAGAGAGAAAAACACATATCATATATTTACACATATATGGAATCTAGATGAACCTATTTGCAGGGAAGGAAAGGAGACATAGATACAGAGAATGGACTTGTGGACACAGTGGGGAAAGGAGAGAGTAGGACGAATGAAGAAAGTAGAATCGACATATATACACTGCATACATGCATTGTAAGTCGCTTCAGTCGTGTCCGACTCTGCATGACCCTATAGACTGTAGTCTGCTAGGCTTCTCTATCCATCGGATTTTCCAGTCAAGAACACTGGAGTGGGTTGCCATGCCCTCCTCCAGGGTATATCCCAACCCAGGGATCAAACCCGAGTCTTTTGCGTCTTTGCGTTGGCAGGCAGGTTCTCTACCACTACCGCCACTTGGGAATCTGCATATATACACTATCATGTGTAAAATAGATAGCTGGTAAGAAGTTGCTATATAACACAGGGAGCCAAGCCTGGTGCTCATGTAATAGCTGCCTCAACATTTGTGAAGCTAGTGTTAGAATTTCCAGTTGAAATGGAGTCTTGAGACATGCCCAGTCTCATCCATCTAGCAATTAATGGAGCTAAGATGGAAACCTGCTACTGCTAAGTCACGTCAGTCATATACAACTCTGTGAGACCCCATAGATGGCAGCACACAAGGCTCCGCCGTCCCTGGGATTCTCCAGGCAAGAACACTGGAGTGGGTTGCCATTTCCTTCTCCAGTGCATGAAAGTGAAACGTGAAAGTGAAGTCGCTCAGTCCTGTCCGACTGTTTGCGATCCCATGGACTGCAGCCCACCAGGCTCCTCCATCCATGGGATTTTCCAGGCAAGAGCACTGGAGTGGGGTGCCATTGCCTTCTCCAAGGATGGAAACCTAGATCTGTCCAACTCAGAGATTATGTTGTCGTTTCTCACACTGTCTACTGAAGGGGTGTTCCCCCTCACATGACTGACTTCCTTCTGTGGACTTTTTTAATCAAAATGCTACTTTGATTCCCAGTTCCATGTGTCAAGGTACAAACAGTTTGTCATTTTTGCAGTCACACTTTTATCTCCTGTTTTATCTCTGTAGTGCTGTTACAGAGTCTTAGCTTGAGTATGGTTTTCCACTCCCTAAGCAACTTGTGGGTTTCATACTCCTGTGAAACAATTTGTCACATTTTCAGTTTTCTCATGTTTCAATTAAAAAGCAATCCAAGTTCCACTTTATTTAATTCTTCTCCTCAATGAAAATATCCATATCATCAAAGATTTAGTATCCGAACTCCAGTCATTACACTGTCCCTCTGTTTGGGCATAAAACATCTCTCAGCAGAATCAATTACTCTTCTTCAGAGCTTCCGTGACAAACTTCCTTTTGAATTTTATATCAGAGGGGAACTAAAAAGCCTCTTGATGAAAGTGAAAGTGGAGCGTGAAAAAGTTGGCTTAAAGTTCAACATTCAGAAAACTAAGATCATGGCATCTGGTCCCATCACTTCATGGGAAATAGATGGGGAAACAGTGGAAACAGTGTCAGACTTTATTTTGGGGGACTCCAAAATCACTGCAGATGGTGACTGCAGCCATGAAATTAAAAGATGCTTACTCCTTGGAAGGAAAGTTATGACCAACCTAGATAGCATATTCAAAAGCAGAGACATTACTTTGCCAACAGAGGTCCATCTAGTCAAGGCTATGGTTTTTCCAGTGGTCATGTATGGATGTGAGAGTTGGACTGTGAAGAAAGCTGAGTGCCGAAGAATTGATGCTTTTGAACTGTGGTGTTGGAGAAGACTCTTGAGAGTCCCTTGGACTGCAAGGAGATCCAACCAGTCCATTCTAAAGGAGATCAGTCCTGGGTGTTCACTGGAAGGACTGATGCTAAAGCTTAAACTCCAGTACTTTGGCCATCTCATGCGAAGAGTTGACTCACTGGAAAAGACCCTGATGCTGGAAGGGATTGGGGGCAGGAGGAGAAGGGGACGACAGAGGATGAGATGGCTGGATGGCATCACCGACTCAATGGACATGAGTTTAAGTGAACTCCGGGAGTTGGTGATGGACAGGGAGGCCTGGTGTGCTGCGGTTCATGGGGTCGCAAGGTATCGGACATGACTGAGTGACTGAACTGAACTGAATATAACTGATGCTGGAGTCACTATGCCTTTGGTATTATAAATGAAGACTTTCTACCTTTTTTCTTCCAATTGTGTTCCAATATCAAAAGAATAAGCAAGAATAGTAAAATGGAAAAGCCTACTAAGCCAAGAAAGGTGATGAGTTTGATCTCTGACCTTCTCCCCACCTCAACTCTCCCATAACGTTTCACTGTTCAGCTTTAGATGAATTACTCAGTCCATCTGAATCCCAGATTCTTCTGCCATGGAGATGATAATGTATGTTCTACCTGCCTCATGAGACAGATTTTAAAAAAAATCACTAAAACTATTTTGAACTATATTTTTGAGCTAAAATTTCATATAAATGAGTTACTAAACTTAATTCTCTGCTTTGTTATTGATGTTGTTTAATTGCTCAGTCTTATCTGACTCTCTGTGACCCCATGGACTGCAGCATGCCAGGCTTCCCTGTCCTTCACTATCTCCCAGAGTTTGCTCAGACTCAGGTCCCTGGAGTTGATGATGCCATCCAATCATCTCATCTTCTGTTGTACCCTTCTCGTCCTGCCCTCAATCTTTATCAGCACCAGGGTCTTTTCCAATGAGTCAACCCTTCACATCAGGTAACCAAAGTATTCGAGCTTCAGCTTCATCATCAATCCTTCGAATAAATATTCAGGGTTGATTTCCTTTAGGATTGACTGGTTTGATCTTGCTGTCCAAGTGGCTCTCAAGATTCTTCTTCAGCACCACAGTTCAAAATCATCAATTCTTTGGCTTTATAATTTTTTTGAATTCTCTTTTTATAAAGGGTTAAATTTTATATGAAAGCGTGTGTTTACTTTTCATTGTAATTGCTAATTTCTTTAAGCAACCTATTTTCTGATCATCAGAATTCTTTAAACTGAAATCCACTTGGACTGACATTCTAAACTAGTTTTTAAATGACAAACATATTAGTGGGATATTTATATTTACTCTCCTAAATAAAAACTGTGACTGCCAAACTCTTCTTGAGATTATAAACAAATTTTCCTGGGGATGCTTTGTGACCTTGCTAGCTCCTTCTAAGGAATAGAGTTACATGGGATAATACACAAACAGGAAAACATATGATCTTAAAAAATAACACAGTATTCATGAGGTTTACATGTAAGTGTACATGCATGTATGAAACTTTTTAAGTGTAAGAACTAAAATTTGCTTTGATTGTCTTTCATTTTTACTATTTTCTCAGCCATTGGTGATTTCAAAGAGATGATGCTTTCCTAGATCTTTTTAATCTTCTAGGAGTGGGACTCTGATGTTGGCAATGTATTCAATCCTTGCCATCATAAACATCAGACTCTGCAATTTTCTGTAGCTTTTATCTTTATCCAATTTTTCAAGAAGATGCCAGTTGCATAAGCAGTATCTACAGCCATGCCTCAGCAAATTCTCCCTCAATTTTACATCCTGGAGTACTTTCCATGTGTCTTACTTATGGTCAATTTTGCAGGAACCATAATGTTAAATTTAGTCCAGAAAAAATGTTCATCCCTTCTTCCCCTTGCATGTCTGTGCTTGAAGAAAATTTGTAGCAGTGATATATTGCCCATATGTTGGAGTTTCTTCTGGCAGGAAACACAAAGCTTCATTGAGTTCCCTCCCTAAGAGAAAATAGTATCATCCTTTCCTGAGACAATTGGATGCACCCCACTTATAATCCCTCTTCACGTATGTTAGAAAAAGCAAGCTTAGCCAAGAAAAATATTGTCAATAAATATTAGATCTATTTATTTGGGGTTGAGACTAATAGTCCTGGACCCTTGCAGGGTCTCATGAATTTTACCACATATAATGCATCATGCTGCTGCTGCTGCTGCTGCTAAGTCGCTTCAGTCATGTCCGACCCTGTGCGACCCCATAGACAGCGTCCCACCAGGCTCCTCTGTCCCTTGGATTCTCTAGGTGCAGAACACTGGAGTGGCTTGCCATTTCCTTCTCCAATGCATGAAAGTGAAAAGTGAAAGTGAAGTCGCTCAGGTTGTCTACTTGAAAGTTATACAGTCGTGTCCGACTCCTAGTGACCCCATGGACTGCAGTCTACCAGGCTCCTCTGTCCATGGGATTTTCCAGGCAAGAGTACTGGAGTGGGGTGCCATTGCCTTCTCCGAATAACACATCATAGAGATATCTATAAAGTAGGGACTGAAGAACCGTGAGTGCTGTATCAACTTTCATCAATCCCTAAACTACTGATTATCTCCTATGATAGGCAAAAATACTTTATTGAGCCTACTCTTTAAATCAACAGCTGAATCCAATCTTAATTCATGTTCCATCGTAGTCTTAATATCCCAGCATCACCTTTCATTGCTACTGTTTCTGTCTTTCTCTGGTATATGGCTGTTTCTTCATCCTTATCTCTAGTATGATAATCTTCTGACTGTATTGACTGAACTCTTTTTTTAATGTTTACTTATTGGGAAAGCTTTCCTAAAACTCTGTTTGTGTGAGTGTGCACACCCATGTGTATATGTGTGTATGTCCCTGGAATGGCAAACAGGTGAAGTATAAAAATATATATAAAATTTCTTTCCAGACACCTTTTTTGCTTTACAGTAAAACTTTTTTGATGACCCTATATCCATGAAACAGCCTTGATTGAAGATAAGGACTTATACAAGAAGGGTTATTTGCACTATCATATTATACAGAAAGAGAAAACTTTTTTCCCAACTCTTAAGGGAGGAAAAGATAGAGTGATTTGATGACATCTAGTCAGAGTGTTGTTTAATGATTTTTCCCCTTCAGCCATGAACTATTCATAAACACAGTTTTTATATATCAGTACATATTCCATGGGAGGCAAGAGTATGCTGATAAGGTATTATTTGATCAATTGCTCTTACCTGAATAATCCTACTTTGGTTTGAAAACATGATGGGCTATACTGGCCAGTATATAGCTGCCCAGTAAAACTCAGGACACCAAGTCAACTTTGAATTTCAGGTAACAAAAGTTAATATTTTCAATATAAGTATTACTATCCATAGTTACATGGGATAGACCAAAATGTCACTTGTTGTTTATCTAAAATTCAAACTTAACAAGGGATTTTACATTTTTACTTGCTAAATCTGGCAACTCCTAATTCCTTCACTTGTTCTAATCTTTCCATCTCCAGAATACAAACTGGGGGAACTGAGGCAAGCAAGACAATATAGAAAACAATTTCAAACTCCTATTATTTTGTATCTAAGTAATTCAAAATGGCCTCTTTTCTGAATGTGTGTAACAGTGTCAGTAGGTCATTATATGTGTGTGTGTGTGGTTTTTTTTTGCGGGGGAAGGGAGGTTATTAGTAACAAGCAAGCCACAAAGGAATTTCTTGTGAGAATAAAGAGAAATATAAAGAAACTAAAGTTACTTACAAAGTCAAAAGTATGGCTATAAAAGCAATCTTTAGAAATAAAAGTTACTAGTACAGCACTAAGAAACTCCAAGTTCCATAAACTTCTTTAGCTGCTATGCTCTAACTGTTTTCAAACTCTTGTGAGTATTTTCTAGTTCCAAGTTCCTTGAGAGTATATAATTGACCCACTTGGGGTTGTATATCTGTCCTTGTGGACTGTACAGCAAATCTGTCTGACAGAAGAAAAAGTCAGGGAAGTATGATGAGCAAATAAGTACAGAAATACCAAGACATGGATTAAATGGAAGAGAAAATTCAACCTCCCCATCTGAAGGGAGCTAGTAGACCTTCATCTAAACTCATTGCTAACAGAAAAAAGAATGACAACATCCTAATAGGTATCCCATTCGAAGCATATTTTGGAAGGTTTAACATCTAATGCATAACAATAAACACAAAACATTTCATACTCTTAGCAGTTAGACTTGGTAAACAGTGGAGAAGCACTTTAGTGGAAATATGAATCTTTTATACCACCCTTATCAAGAAAACATCATCTGACAAGAATGAGAAAACATGAATGCAGTGCAACAAAATCATAAAAACACACAATTAATTCAGGAAATTTGAATTTACTTTTTCTGTTGTTGTTATTATTGTTTCTCAATAATTTGCCCTAACATCAGAGCAGAGCACCTTATCTACAGAGCTTAGCTTGACCCAGAATGGCAGAAACCTAATCAGTGTGGAGGTTCCATGATTATAGGACAACTGTCAGTCAAATTTGGATTTAAATTCTGTTTCTGCATACTATATCCTATGAAATTTTGGCTAGTTTTTTTTTTTTTTTAATATTTCTGATCCTTGGTTTTTTTAATCTGTAAAATGAATACAGTAAAACTGAGCTAATGATTGTAAGGATTAAGAATGATGATTTTTAGCAAATTTTGATGTTTATAAAAGACTCTAGAAAACAAAAGGAAACATCTAAAAACTACTATTCAGTGGTTATACTTCTGGTAATATCCAAATTTTTCCAATCAAATCAGCCATCCTTAAGAACAGTAACTTCTGGACAAAATAGACAATGACTATTCAGTGAAGGCACCAGAGCACAAACAAAAGCAGGAAGAAGAAGAATCAATGAAGGAGAGTCAATTTGTTGGAAAAAAAAATAACATTTAATTAGCTTTTCATTTTTTATGATGTTTACTACAGACAGTATACCTAAATCTGCAGCTTCCTGGGTAAGCAAATATTGAATAGAAAAGCTGAAGATAAATGTCTAGATGACCTGAAAGGTATGCTTAAAAGAATAAAAGTTAAATTTTAGCTGTCCCCCTCTTGCAAGGAAAGATAAATTTGTCAGTTTGAGTTAACTCAAATTATCTACTAAAAAATATAAAATAATACTCTTCAGAGTCTTCTACAAAGTATCATTCACAATGTCCAGAATGCAGTCCCAAGTCCTCAGCATACAAGGAAATTTAAAACAACAACAAAAAAGTTTTCAAGAGAAAATAAGCAACAGTTACTAAACCTGAGATGATCTAGACATTAGAATTAGCAGACAGGGATTTTATAATAATTATTATCACTAGGCTCAAGAAATAAAGGAAAATATGTCTATAGTGAAAAAAGGAAATCTTTGGAGAAAAATATAATGATAAAAAATAACTGAACAAATATTACAGAAATATGCCTGTTCTAGATTGTGATCATTAGATAAACCTCCTTTAAGAAGACTCGCATGTACTCAAATGCCAATAGGAACACGATTGGGAATACAAATGAATGACACACTGACAGGGCAACATGCTGGGTACTGACTGGGCTTCCAGTGCACTAGAAAACACTGTTTCCACTGAATCCTTGCTCTTTTATTTCAACCAATTGTTGCCTTAAGTAGAGATTAATGAACGCTTTCAGTAAAGAGCTAGATCGTAAATATTACAGTCTCTGCGTGTCATGTGGTATCTATTACAACTGCTGAACTCTACTATTATACCATAAAAGTAACCATGTGTGTTAGTCACTCAGTCATATCTGACTCTTTGGGAACCTATGGATTGTAGCTTGCCAGGCTCCTCTGTCCATGGAATTCTCCAGGCAAGAATACTGGAGTGGCTAAGTCATTCCCTTCTCCAGGCGGGTCTTCCCAAACCAGGTCTCCGGCCTTTCTGGTGGAGTCTTAACATCTGAATCATCAGAGAAGCCCAGAGAAGCCCCAAAGTAGCCACAGATAATACGTAAGTGAATGGTTGTGGCTATGTTCCAATAAAACTTTGTTGACAGAACATGGTGGTGGATCATATTTGGCCTATGGGATGTTCTTTACTGAACATTGTCTTACAGAAATTTGGGTTCAATTTGCATGATATTTCAAGAAAAAACTTGGGCACCAGATCTGGACTCATCCTAGAGCAGATATGTATACACTTCTGAAACATAAATAATTGTTTTCAAGTCCAGAGAAAGTAGAATGGGATATCAGTCTATGCAAAGGAAGAAGGTTATAAAATATTAGAATATATGAAAAAGTTACAAGTATTTTGATCTTGAGGAACAGAAATTTTGTGGGGTAAATTTAAGAAAGTCAGATGGGGTTTGATATGACCAATAATGACACCTTTTTTTTCCTGCCTGAATTAGACAACAACTAAGATATTACATAACATTTAGTTAGGCAACAACAACATCGACTAAGGTGGGCAAAAAATACATTTAGATAGATCCCTACATCTTAGTTTATGTCCAATAAATGCTAGATTGGAAGACTTCAGTTATAAATTCAACACTGGGCATTTTAATCTTTCTTCCACTTTTATCACCACCCAGGCACCCCACCCCACACCACACATGCATACAAACACATTAATCCAGGCTTATGCAGTGTTTGGAATACATAGGAGAAAGCCCAGGATCTCTGTCTCCCACTTGTCATGAGGAGAAGAACATAGCTATAAACTAAATTCTCTCCCATGCTGATTTGTGATTGATTATCTCCACCCACCAGAGAAAGATAAACCAGCGAATGTACCTACCAACAGGGCAATCCTTTGTCTCCTTAGGGAAGAATAACAGAGCAAATGGATAGGAATGTTTAGGGAAAAATCTTTCTTTTGCATTGCAGGAGAGAAAATAACCATTGCTGACCTCCCAACAGCATATAGATTCTACATATAAAATTCCTCAAGTGTATTGAAGAATTTAATTCTTGCTTATATTCAACATATAAATAATCCTGAGTTTAAGATCAGTTATGTTAAAATAGTTTAAATTGTTAACTCTTCATAGCAAATATTTTATGACTTTCTTTTACATCTACTAATGCAATCCATATAACTAAGTATATGCCCAAGCTGTGTGATAATTGAAAAATCCCATGCACAAATTCCACCCCATCTGAAACCATTTAAAAGCAAGCAAAATCATCAAAAAAAATATCTAAGAGTTACTATTCTTAGACATCTATTTAAAGTCCCCCAGGGAAAGTTTTAATTCAATGTTTCACATTAAAAACTAGCCTTGAATTGTGCATTTACCTCTGAGCCACTGCAAATAAATAAAAAAACGTGTGTCATACATCTTAGTCATATAGTCTCCATTACTAAATGCACCCAATACCTCAGCCTTGTCACTTGTCCCCAGCTTTCCAGAAGCATTTGTTACATCTACTCCCACCAGTCTGTGCTTGAAATTCTGGAAACTGAAGTTAAATATACATCAGAAATGATTTTTCTTTACTAGATTAAAATATCCTTCTGCCCTTTAACAATTTCTAGTAATGAGGTTACTTCAAACTGCTAAGCTTTCCAAATCCATACCTTCATGTTACCTGAAACAAAAATAAGTCAGAAAATCTAATGGCTCTCCATTGCAAAAATGCAACAGAGAAATCATGTCTCTGGCGTTTGCAGTAGGCAACAAAGATGTTATTATAAAGTGGTATTCTGTTGTACAGGAAGTGTGAGAATAAGTTTAATAGTGGTTATATATTTACTTATTATTTATTCATTTTATCAAACAATTTTTAGCATTTAAAAAGTATTTTTAAAATATACATGCTAACACAAGCAAAAGTGTATTTACTGACTTATGAAAAGAGTCCGAAATTCAGTACTTGGGTGCAGTCTCAAAAACGACAGAATGAACTATGTTTGTTTCCAAGGCAAACCATTCAATATCACAGTAATCCAAGTCTATGCAACAACCACTAATGCCTAAGAAGCTGAAGTTGAACAGTTCTGTGAGGACCTACAAGACCTTCTAGAACTAACACCATAAAAAGATATCCTTTGCATCATAGGGGACCAGAATGCAAAAGTAGGAACTCAAGAGATACCTGGAGTAACAGGTAACTTTGGCCTTGCAGTATAAAATGAAGCAGGGCAAAGACTAACAGAGTTATGCCAAGAGAACACACTGGTCATAGCAAACACCCTCTTCCGACCACACAAGAGACAACTCTACACATGGACATCACCAGATGGTAAACACCAAAATCAGATTTATTATATTCTTTGCAGCTAAAGACGGAGAAGCTCTATACAGTCAGCAAAAACAAGACCGGAGCTGACTGTGGCTCAGATCATAAACTCCTTATTGCCAAATTCAGACCTAAATAGAAGAAAATAGGGAAAACCAATAGGCCATTCAGGTATGACCTAAATCAAATCTCTTACAATTATACAGTGGAAGTGACAAATAGATTCAAGGGATTAGATGTGATAGAGTGCCTAAAGAACTATGGACAGAGGTTCGTAACATTGTACAGAAGGTGGTGATCAAAACCATCCCCAAGAAGAAGAAATGCAAAAAAGCAAAATAGTTGTCTGAGGAGGCCTTACAAATAGCTGAGAAAAGAAGTGAAAGGCAAAGAAGAAAAGGAAAGATATACCCATCTGAATGCAGAGTTCCAAAGAATAGCAAGGAGACATAAGAAAGCCTTCCTCAGCGATCAATACAAAGAAATAGAGGAAAACAACAAAATGCGAAAGATTAGAAATCTTTTCAGTATAATGGGAAAGACTAGAAATCTCTTCAAGAAAATTAGAGATACCAAGGGAAAATTTCGTACAAAGATGGCCATAATAAAGGATAGAAATCGTATGGTCCTAACAGAAGCAGAAGATATTAAAAAGAGGTGGCAAGAATACACAGAAGAACTATACAAAAAAAGACCTTAATGACCCAGATAACCATGATGGTGTGATCACTCACCTAGAGCCTGATATCATTGAGTACGAAGTCAAGTGGGCTTTAGGAAGCATCACTATGAACAAAGCTAGTGCAAGTGATGGAATTCCAATGGAGCTATTTCAAATCCTAAAAGATGATGCTGTTAAAGTGCTGCACTCAATATACCAGCAAATTTGAAAAACTCAGCAGTGGCCACAGGACTGGAAAAGGTCAGTTTTCATTCCAATCCCAAAGAAAGGCAATGCCAAAGAATGTTCAAACTACCACAAAATTGAACTCATCTCACACGCTAGCAATGTAATGCTCAAAATTCTCCAAGCAAGGCTTCAATAGTATGTAAACTAAGAAATTCCAGATGTTCAAGCTGGATTTAGAAAGGCATAGGAACCAGAAATCAAATTGCCAACATCCGTTGGATCATGAAAAAAGCAAGATAGTTCCAGAAAAATATCTACTTCTGCTTCACTGACAATGCTAAAGCCTTTGACTGTGTTGATCACAACAAACTGTGGAAAATTCTTAGAGATGGGAATACCAGACCACCTTACCTGCCTCCTGAGAAATCTCTATGCAGGTCAAGAAGAAACAGTTAGAATTGGACACAGAACAACGGACTGGTTCCAAATTGGGAAAGGAGTACATCAAAACGATATCTTTTCACCTTGCTGATTTACCTTAAATGCGGAGTACATTTTGCAAATGGCAGACTGGATGAAGCACAAGCTAGAATCAAGATTGCAGGGAGAAATATCAATAACCTCAGATATGCTGATGACACCATCCTTATGGCAGAAAGTGAAGAGGAACTAAAGAGCCACTTGATCAAAGTGAAAGAAGAGAGTGAAAAAGCTGGCTTAAAACTCAACATTAAAAAAACTAAGATCATGGCATCCAGTTCCATCACTTCATGGCAAATAGATGGGGAAACAATGGAAATAGTAACAGATTTATTTTCTTGGACTCCAAAATCACTGCAGATGGTGACTGCAGCCATGAAATTAAAAGAAACTGGCTCCTTGGAAAAAAAGTTATGACCAACCTAGACAGCATATTAAAAAGCAGAGACATTACTTTGCCAACAAAGGTCTGTCTAGTCAAAGTTATGGTTTTTCCAGTAGTCATGTATGGTTGTGAGAGTCAGACCATAAAGCTGAGCACCAAAGAATTGATGCTTTTGAACTGTGGTGTTGGAGAAGACTCCAGAAAGTCCCTTGGACTGCAAGGAGATCCAACCAGTCTATCACAAAGGAAATCAGTCCTGAATATTCATTGGAAGGACTGATGCTGAACCTGAAGTTCCAGTATTTTGGCCACCTGTTGTAAAGAACTGACTCATTTGAAAAGACCCTGATGCTGGGAATGATTGAGGGCAGGAGGAGAAGAGGATAACACAGGATGAGATGCTTGGACGGCATCACCAACTTGATGAGCATGAGTTTGAGCAAGCTCTGTGTTTTAGTGATGGACAGAGAAGCCTGGTGTCCTGCAGTCCACAGGGTCGCAGAGTTGGATACTACTGAGCCACTGAACTGAACTTACATATTAGAATATACAGTGTAAAACAGAATCCAAAATGCAATCAGATAAATGATAAGATTAAATAGTCTTTAAAATATTATTTAATTATACCATACAATTTTCAGTCTTAATATTAATATAATATTGATAAATATGCCTATATAGGTAGCTATAGGATATCATTTTCATAGTAACATTTTTGGTGAGAACACGTGTTTGTGTATCTTTAATAATTTTAATATATATTTTATTATCAAGCACAATCAATAGTTTATTTAAAACAATGAGTTTGGAAATACTTATTAAAATAAAATTATATTTCCTAGGTTCGTTCCCTTTATCCTATCTTTTTTTTTTTGTAATGTATACCTATTTGAACTTTTAGCACATAACACATGCTATTTACAAGAACAAAATCTGGTAACTCTGATAGCACTTTTAACCATTTGGTTTTAATTCCCTTTCCCAAGCCTGATTTTCTTTTTCCAAAAGCACTAGTTTTTATATTTATTGTTGAAAATACCACCATTATTTGAAGAAACCTTGAAATCCTCCAGGAGGCCCCTGGGATGCCCTGTCATAGCTTCCACAACTCCTTAACATTTTATTGGGCTATAACACCCATACCCCAGGGAAAGGGGAGATGGATCATGTAATCTGTAAGAGGGGGAGTAGCAGACTATTTGAGCAAAACTGTAAAAATAGAAAAGGAGATCTGGGACAAAGTGCAGTACAAGGAGAAAAGATTATCTGTGATTGGGAAAGCAGTCTGTAGATGCTTGAGCTTCATGCGTGGGGCTTTTCACTGGGCTGTAAATATACAAGATCAGTTTAGAACAATCATGGAGACCTGAGATTCTCAAGCATAAGAACATTTCCTCTTGGAGCTTTCAGGTATTTGGTGTCCTGCATGCTGAAATGAAGCAGGTCCGCAAGTTGTACCCCCACCCAAGAGTGGATTCCTGCAGCCAGAAAGAGTTAAGTCATAATTCACCAGGACATTTTCAGTATCCACAGGCTTGCTGAATTGTCCCTCCTCTCTGCTCTCAAGGAATCCACTACCTCTGCCATCATTGCTTTACATTGCAGTTAGGTATTATTTTCCAGATAAATGAAGACTTTTTTGAAGGCTAAGTCTCTGTGTAACTGTCACAAACTATCAATACAATCCCTTAAGCAAGAAGAAATTCTGAAAATATTTGTAAAATAGATGAGTAAATATATTTTCATTGATGGCATATATTTTGAGTGGTTGAATATAAAATATTCTTCTTAGAAATGGTCAACTTTGAGAGCATTTCATTGGTTATGACTCTTTTATTCACAAGTGAACAACAACAAAAACAGCTCATGCAGCCCTATTGGCTCAGAGAAGCCCAGCTCAAGAAGTAACTAGACATCGCTTTTGTAACATCATTAAATCCGGTGTCTATCTCCCATTTATGATTTTCAAGTTGGCTCCATTCTCCTTTCATTGGGAAAAAGTGGCTAGAGAATCTTCAATCTTACATTCTGAAAACTGGAAATCCAGAGAAAGACTTTTTTCTGGGAGTGCCAGTAAACCTGATTTGATGATTTTATGTCATGAGTTCACCCTGAACCAATCACTGTGTGTGTGTGGTGAGGGTGCGGGGAGTGGGGAGCGAAGGCTATAGTTAGACCAATAGAAGAATGAGTGCTGATGAGGGAAGCAGGATAATATCCCCATAGACATAGAAAAAAATAACACCATTTCCAAACAGCACATACCATCAAAGCCCTCAAGTTTCTTTGTAATTTCCAAAATTCTTTCAACTTTCTGCAGTTGTGGGTGTTTTTCACTAATGATGTTTTACTGCCAACTTTGCCATATGTTGATCTCTCTAACAACCACTTTTAAAGAAAGGAGAGCTAAGGGGGCAGCAGAAGCCATTTAAGCCCGCTTACACTGAAACTGGATTCTTTAGTGCCATGCAGCTGACACCGACATATGTTGTAAAATTCTTTTCTGAAATGAATGAATTGTTTTGACAAGTCTTAAATTTAGAGTAGCTTTTACAACTTCAATGGATATTATTCCCAGAACCCATTATTACGTGTACCTATCTGTATCTCTCTCGACAAAAAAAGATTAAAAATACAAAAAAAATCTCACTTTGTATCTGACTATCTCTAAGATTTTATATACTTACATTTTGACACCTTTTTATTAACTCCGATAAGAAAATACATTCCAAGATTTAATAGTTCTTCAATATAATCAATTTTAACGTAGATATTATACCAGTTACTCCTATTAAATACTTTCATTTTCTTTCTCCCTTTTCAATTACACACAATCCATGCAGTGGAGACTCAAAGTACTGAAAATAACTCTACTATTTGCTTTCAGCTCACAAGATTTTAATCTTTTTTTTTCTTTTTTTGATTGACTTTTACATCTTCATGAATTCACTATGTTCATCTATAGGTTCTTATATCTGCTATAAGAACCTATAAGTGCAAATGACACTTATAATCATGGTAAGGAAATCATTTTATCTGGTTTCAGATAGACTTGGGTTTTACTTCCCTCTCAGTGATACATTGAACCTTCTCTGAACCCTCCATTCCAAAACATAAGATGAGAGTTATGATATATATTGAAACAGAACAGGATTGGTTTTGCTGCAGTAACAATTCCAAAATCTTCAATGGCTTAGCATAACAAATGTTAATCACTTGTTCCTACTACATGTCCATAATAGTTCAATTGAAAATCTGTTCCAAGTTGTCTTCATTCAGTCAGGCTGGTGGAACAGCCTTGATCTAGGTTTATTAGAGGGGAACAGAACGAAACATATAATGTGCTTTCTCTTGAAGATTCAACCCATAAATGGCAGGGGGGTTCTATTTCCTTGGTCAAAGCAAAGTATAGAACTAAATGTAGCACTAAGAGGAAAGTGTACCAGGTGTGCCCCAGCACTAGGTGGACACTCATATTTATGAGCCCTTAGAACCTTTTTCTGAGGACTAATTCCCTTTTCTTTGAAATTAGATTAGTAATTCTTAGCTTGCTAGTATCTGAAGCCAATTTTGTATATTACACTTCCAAAATAAATATCAATTTATCTTCCTGCCTGTCTTCATATCACAGTTATCTACTAGTTTCTAACTGGGTACTCATGTCTGCTCTTGACAACTCCCTTTCATCTGTCCTTCATACAGTGGTCAGAGAAGTGGTCAGAAGAACTATTTCAAGAGTGTGAAACCAATGACATAATTTACTGGCTTACAAGCCACTAATGTCTTTTTATTGCTTTGAGAATAAAGTTTATTTTTTTTATTTAGCAGTTTTCTTTTTTTTAATTTTTTATTATTATTTTTTTTTAACTTTACAATATTGTATTGGTTTTGCCATACATCAACATGCATCCGCCACGGGTGTACACATGTTCCCCATCCTGAAGCCGCCTCCCACCTCCCTCCCCATACCATCCCTCTGGGTCATCCCAGTGCATCAGCCCCAAGCTTCCTGTATCCTGCATCGAACCTGGACTGGTGATTCATTTCTTATATGATACAGAGTGAAGTAATCCAGAAAGAAAAACACCAATACAGTATACTAACGCATATATATGGAATTTAGAAAGATGGTAATGACAACCCTGTATGCGAGACAGCAAAAGAGACACAGATATATAGAACAGTCTTTTGGACTCTGTGGGAGAGGGAGGGGGGGATGATTTTGGAGAATGGCATTAAAACATGTATAATATCATATGAGAATAAAGTTTAAAATCATTAATTTGGGTTAAACGGCTATGAAAGCCTGGCGCCTACCTTTCCCAGCAACATTTCTTGTAGTTACCGGACTTCCACATTGTATGCCACCTGTACTGGCCTTCCTTTTGTTTCTCAAAGTGGATGAAATTATTTATACATATGGAGCATTAATGTTCCATTCTTTCTTCCTGGGGGAGGTAGTTTTAATCATACTCTTCATCTGAATTACTTCTTACCATCATTTAAGTTTCAGCTGAATGGGGGTGAATGTACAGAGACCTTCCTTAGTCTTACACTGCACCCTGAGCTTTGCTTCTGTGGTACTCATGCAACCATAATGACGTTTATTTATGTAGTCTTACATGTTTGCTCCCTGCCATCGCCCTTGCTTCTGTCTTTACAGATACATTTAACTGGTACATTTGGAATCCCCTGGTCACTAACAGAACCCCCAGCGTTTACTGTGTTCAGTAATATATTTTTTTGTCTAAATGAATGAATAAGTGAATAAAAATTAAAGAGCAAATGTAATAGTATATTTGTAAGGATTTTTAATGTAAAAGAAAATGTGGGAATAGGAGAGAACTATAAATATGTGAGAAATAATTATACAATAAAAGAGGTTGTGTTCCACATAAGACTTTTTTTTTTTGTATAAGACTTTTTTTTTTGTATGAGACTTTTTTTTTGTATAAGACTTTTTTTTTTGTATAAGACTTTTTTTTTGTATAAGACTTTTTTTTTTTTTGTATAAGACTTTTTTAACTCATTTTTTCTTCTAAAAGTGCTTGCATCTTTTTAAAGATGGGAAAAATAACTAGAGAGCACAGTTTCCAATGTTTTTCATGAATTAAGATATTGAAATCTTTTTTGTAGAAGAAGAAATAGAAACCTTATTTTCATGAGAGTGTCCTAAATGTAAGAAAGCGATCATAGGGTTATATTTCTCCTCCCCTAAACAACAGATAAATAGCTGCCTTCTTAAAATTGTTTATTGAGTATCTGCTATGTTCTAGGTAATAAATGAGGGTCTTCCACAAGATAGTGAGCAGCATATGACAAATAGCAGATGTGGCAGGGAGGGCTAGGCAGGATGTGGACCCAGTAGTTTCCTTGTAGCAGGAGAATATAGTACAAGGCTGTCTAGCAACAGGTCTGTGAACCACAAGCCTCTTAAGAACATGAAAGAGAATAAAGTGGAGGCAGAAGTGTTTCAGAGCTCTGTGAACTGTTACCCTATGTGATTGGAAATTGCCCTAAATGGGCCATCTAATTGTGCTTTGCACAGTGAGGGTCATCAATACAGGCCGAAATGCTCACCCTGGATCTAGTAGGCATTGACTCATTCATTATTCCTGACTGTGACTGACATCCTGGTGAGCTGGCAACTAGTCTATGTGCATTCATGCTTTCACTCATTCAAAAACTATTTGTTTTGCATCAATCGAATTCCTCATTTTGCCATAAACTATAGAGATAACCCATGTGTAAAAATGTGTTGATTTCTCCCTTTGTGCAATTTATATTGGAGAATGCAAGTGCACATAAAGGGAGGAGACTTTCAAGAAGGACATTCCATTGACTGGGACCTTGGAGAAAAATAGAGGACTCCAGAAGAAAAAATTCTCTTGGCTGCTTCCTGACAGTCTTCCAGTGTTTGCATGGAACTCAGAGGACACTTTGTACTCCAGAAAGTGGAGGACCTAATGTGCTGCCTAAGAATTTTGCAGCTTTATGAGTTAGCTCCTTAGAGAAGCAGTGCTCTCTTAGAAAAGGACAGTAGCAGCAATTTCAAGAATGAGTCTTTGATTCTTTCGGTAGGCAGCCAAGGTCATCTAGAAAGGGGGAAGAAAATACCTGTTCTCTGAAGAGAATTTGTGTAGCACTCTGGAGATTTCCAGAATGCCAGGGGAGGTCTCTGAGAGGTGGGTCAAACTACTGAAATGGGAATGATACAGAGGTTTTACAATGTACCTATTGACATAGCTAGAAATTTGAAGAGACAATGAGAGAGAAAAAGGATGCTCACTTATAATCCCTAGATCTTTCATGTTTGCATTTATAACTATTTCCTCTAATGTTTTTCAAAATAAAGGCATGTTTAACACTATGATAATTTTGCTTTCTGCCTTTTGGGTGTATCGTTATACAAAAAGAACCATTCATGGTTCTTCTGTTTTCAATGAATAGCTATATTATCTTATCTTTTGAAGACAAATAGTAATTTATTTAAGGAGTCTTCTACTCTGAGGCATTTTAGACATTTCTATTTTTCATTATTATAATTAGTCATGCAAAGTAAATATTTAATGTGCGTATTGTATTTTGCAATTATTTTTAGTATCCTTTACCAGAACTTAATTCATTAGGTCAAGATATTGTTGATTTTGTAAGCCAAACTGCTTGCCAATAAAGTAGGCTATTTTTAATACAGCATCTTCACTAGTTAGATGTTAACTATTTAAAATTTGACAATTGAATAGATGTTAAATGGAATCTGATTATTATTAAAACTTTTACTATATGGATTAGCTAGTGGTTTATGAAATATAATTCATCATCTTCTTAAACTCTTGGAACTTGATGTATGTACCTCAGAGAAATCCCAATTTCTCTTACTTTTCCTAGAATTGAGCTGATTTAAAAAAATGTAACACCCCCCCACCCATGGTAGACTGTCTAGCATTTCAACTCTCATTATTTTATCTCTGAGTGTATTTCAATTGTCATTATTTTATCTCAGAGATCAATCCCCTCCCACTTCCAAATAAATGGGAAGATATCCAGTGAGGATGAATTACTGGTATACTTATCTCTGAACTGTTTTTCTCACTTCTTTATTTGGCACATTCATTTACACTTGCATAGCAGACAGTCATGGTAGAAAAGACCCAACTGAGAAGTAAAATAAGTTATTTCTATTGTAGGTTTTCCTGTACTACTGTGTCTTATTTGGTGACGTCTTTGAATATACCTGGATCTCCATTCACTGAAGAAATTAGATGGTAGGTCTATGTGGTTTTAATGTGTATTTTTTTTTTCTGCTTTGAAAATCTACACTTGCTGATTGTTTTGATTCTGATACTTTTTTTTTCCTGCTTAATACCTTTGAAATGATAGTTTGCTTTCCACAGATGTCAAAAGCTAATGCTTTTGGCTTTTGGGGAGTTATTATTGACAGCACACAAACAAGCTTAGTGTTGTAAGTGAATATTGCATTATGCGATCATCTACATGACTAAGGTGAAATGAGGCGTTTGTGCAGTGGTGCTCCATGGGGATGGATTTTAATTGGAATTTAATTTTTAAATTGTCACTTAAAATGTATTTTATCAGATTATGTCATGATGCAAGATTGAAGTGATAATCATTGTGGGAATATAGATCATTTCTCGTCACATGTTAGGCATGTGATGGGAGAAAATAGAAACTGTCAAAACCCTCCGAATAGGTCATAGACTTTAAAGCTAAAAGAAGTTGGCTTGAGAAACCTTTGTACCATCAAGATCTAACAGTCATACTGCTTTAAAAGCATCCAGCTGATCTTAGAGAAAAATTCTTTAATTTTAAATGGTATATAATTCAACCAAAGATGAGGATAAAATCACAGATTTAGTCACAAGTGAAAAACAGACAAAAACCCTGGATTCTTCCATATTTCTTAAAATGACACTATCAATGTAAGAGGTTTTGAAGATTTGGGAAACAAAAAAGAAATTATCATAAAAACTGTATCAATATACACATTAGGCTATAATATAGCCAAAGGTAGAAGAGAAAAAAGTTGCAAATAAATGACTGAACTTAAGGAGTTTTAAATATGATACTTAAAAGTCATGGGCAGTTTATGAATTAATCCATTTGTGGTCAAAAACAACAATGAAAGTTTGTGATCAAAACAGTCTTCTTTCTGTTTGCTTGCTGGTTTTCAGAAAACTCTTACTTAAAAGAAATCCATCGTTCTGTCTCCTAAGGAATTATAACCACATATAAACCCTTCAAACTGAAATCCTTTTAACTTTTCAAGAATCTGAACTTATTTTTTATTATTGTTAAGCATAACACACTTCTTTAGTATTTAAATTATTGCATACCATTTCCTGTAAAAAGAATGTTCATATATTCCCCGAACATATTAAGAAACTAGGAAATTTGGAATTAATCAGGAAACACAAACCATTCATAATTTTATCTGGAAGTGATGATCAATAAAGCCAGGAGAATAGGCAATACAGTGAAAGTTTGAAAGTAAAGATGAGTCACTCCCAAAGGAACATGTCTTTAAAACACCAATGGTAAATGGATTTAATAAAAGAGTATCACTGAACTGTTGAATGACTTGAAAAGAGAAATTGGGAAATAGTTGGTAAATCTGATAGTCATTGTGCTTTCCATCGCACCTCATTTTTCTCTGAAACAGAAAATGTTAAAATGAGTCTAAAAGCATCATTCAATTGTTATTATAACAATTTTTGCAGATTCTCTGATCTTTTGACACTATACCCAGTGCTCTCACCATGGCTGCCTCAGAACTTTCTCAATCTTCTGCCTACAATAGCTTCCAAATCTCTTCTCCATTAATTTCTGGGTAATAAGCTCACTCCTCTCTTCATTTGGCGCTTAGTTTGGGAACCCCTCTCCAAGTTTCTCTGAGGAGATTCTCTGTGCTATGGTAATTAGAGGAGTAAGCATGCTAAATATATTTTTGGCAGTGAAGAACCCTGCCATATAAATAAAGCAGCCCAGGTGTAACAGAAAAAAGGGAAGTAGATACTGTAAGAAGCACTGCTGTCTTTGTCGCCCCAGTAGGATTTCAAATCTGTTCCAAACCTTTTCCTATACCCGGACAGTGACATTCACAGTGCTCTGGAAAATTTAATTGAAACAAACCCATTAAATTGAGAACCATTCAGAAGAGCCACAAAAAGTAGTAAATTTAGATGGGAGGAGTGAAAGCCTGCCGATGCAACTCAGTTACTTGAAAAATATGTTAAAGACTAATTTAATTTTACATTTCCCCACAAGTATGGCTGTTAAGAAATTTGCATTAAGTGTAACTACCCAAAAATGCTAACACTGGGATTAATATTCAAGGTGTAAAGTCACAAATTACTGCAAAAAAGCCATGAAAAAGGTAAGATTAGATCAAATATCTTATTGAATATGAAAATGCTTTTAAATGTGTCCAAAGAGAAGCATCACCTCTGTTCATCCTGTCCTGACCTCCTAGAATCAAGTTTTGGTGTTCCTTGTCTTTACAACCCTCTGGAGTGGGTGTCTATGCTACTCTGAGCCAATAACCTTTCATTTCCTAGGAGTAGCCACTTTCCCTACCATCCTGGTCCAAGTAGCCCTAACACCTGGCTCGAAGATCAGTAAATAATCCAATGTGATACCTCCCTGGGTATTTGAAATGGATCCAAATACCATCTCAGTCTGCCACACTACTTTGAATCAGGGATCTGTAACCTTGGGAACTTTGGTTGCCATGTCCTAACAAATAAATCGAGTAAGAAGGAAATGAAAGGTTAACTCATAAATAGATGAGTGAAAAGTCACACAGAGGGTGTATGTTTAAAACCGTAAAATAGCAAGGAGAAGAAACCTGACAGTATTTATGTCCGAGGATCCAGGTTTTCCTGAAATTGAACTGTGACCTCATTATTAGGCTCTCTGAGACACTCAAGTACCTTTATGAAAAACATTTAAATTATGTATTTTATAAATATTCTGTGTTTTTTTTTTTTTTTAACTTGAATCTGCCATGGTGGTGAGCAACTCCAAAGCATTGAAATATATAATTTACTGTCTTCCTCATTGCAGTTTAACTATGTGGTCTAACCAAATATTTAAAGATGTCAAGTTGAGTTTCTCTTATCTGAACCCCAAAGAAAGCTAATTAGTATATACTGACAGAAAGTAATACTCATTTAGTATTTGAAAAGATTGAATGGATAAACAAAACAAGTCAAGTATTAACATGCTGAAATTATATATTCTAGGTTTTAGAAGAAATAGTGAGTACAATTTTAAGAAATAGGAATGGATACATGTATGTGTATGGCTGAATCCCTTCATTGCTCACCTGAAACTATTACATGATTGTTAATCAGCTATACCCCAATACAAAATAAATAGTTAAAAACAAAGAGGGAGGGTATGGGGAGGGAGGAGGGAGGAGGGGTCAGGATGGGGAACACATGTATACCTGTGGTGGATTCATTTTGATATTTGGCAAAACTAATACAATTATGTAAAGTTTAAAAATAAAATAAAATTAAAAAAAAAAATAAAATAAAATTCAGCTCAAAAAAAAAAAAAAAAACAAAGAAATTGAAACAGTAAAAAGAGTATATCAGGTAAAGGAAGCCCCATCAATCAAGATAAAGGAGAGGAAAGACTTAGGCTGTGCTGGAAAGAGGCAGTTTAAATGGAGGATAAGATTCAAATGAAAATGTGATAGGCTACAAGAATAGATATCTTTGGGGGCTATGTTTATGGGGAAAGGGAAAACAAGTATGGTTTAGGAGTTTGGGAGTGATGGAGTCAAAGCTGTATTTTAGGATTATCGTGGAATCTATATCCAATATGATAATATAAACAGAGAGTAAAAGTGCCCCAAATACTTAAAGTCCTCTTTCAGTAGTTCGGGGCTTCCCTGAGAGTTAAGTTGGTAAAGAATCTACCTGCCGCATGGGAAACCCGGGTTTGATCCCTGGGTTGGGAAGATACCCTGGGGAAGGGAAAGGCTGCCCACTCCAATAGTCTGACCTGGAGAATTCCATGGACTTGTATAGTCCATGGGGTCGCAAAGAGTCAGACACAACTGAGCTAATTTCACTTCACTTCACTTCACTTCAATAGTTCAGTTATAACCTGCTCAGACTCTGAGTTGACAATGAGAAATTAGATAAATGAACAATTTGGGAAGAAGCAATCATAGACCTTTGGTAACTGAGATGGGGAGAAATAGAGAGTGTAGATTTGTAGAGAATTTCAGGGTCTTATGGACAAGTTATCAGCATATAGAGAAAAATCTCCAAAGTCAAAGCAATGCCATTGTTGAAGAAATGCATGTAATTTGTAAGATCCATTTTAGACACGTTGAGTTTCAGATGTCAGACCAAAGGTGACTGATAGGCAGCAGGAACCAATAATAGTGTTTGATAAGAAACTGTTGAAACATAGAGTGATAACTAAAATTCTAATATTGACTAAATTATAGAGCTGTTAATAACTCCAATCTTTTCCAAGACAATATAAACCTTGTACTTTTCTACAGGATATATAGAAATTTAGAATGATATATGCATATTTCTAAAGCTCAGAAATGTATACGTGTTTCATTTACATTTATTTTTTACTGAAATATGATGCATCAAATCCAAATTTTCCCTCACTGTCAGAAAACAAAGATCATGGTATCTGGTCCCATCACTTCATGGGAAATAGATGGGAAAACAGTGGAATCAGTGTCAGACTTTATTTTTGGGGGCTCCAAAATCACTGCAGATGGTGATTGCAGCCATGAAATTAAAAGATGCTTACTCCTTGGAAGGAAAGTTATGACCAACCTAGATAGCATATTCAAAAGCAGAGACATTACTTTGCCAACAAAGGTCCATCTAGTCAAGGCTATGGTTTTTCCAGTGGTCATGTATGGGTGTGAGAGTTAGACTGTGAAGAAAGCTGAGTGCCGAAGAATTGATGCTTTTGAACTGTGGTGTTGGAGAAGACTCTTGAGTCCCTTGGACTGCAAGGAGATCCAACCAGTCCATTCTAAAGGAAATCAGTCCTGGGTGTTCATTGGGAGGACTGATGCTAAAGCTGAAACTCCAATACTTTGGCCACCTTATGCGAAGAGTTGACTCATTGGAAAAGACTCTGCTGCTGAGAGGGATTGGGGGCAAGATGAGAAGGGGATGTCAGAGGATGAGATGGCTGGATGGCATCACCGACTCGATGGACATGAGTATGAGTGAACTCCAGGAATTGGTGATGGACGAGGAGGCCTGGTGTGCTGTGATTCATGGGGTTTCAAGGAGTCAGACACGACTGAGCGACTGAACTGAACAATGTCATTCATTTCTGAAATGATAAAGGGCCCTAATTCCTATTCTGTTGGAGATACACATGGTGCCTCTGGAAAGAGTTATTTCTACTAGGGCTCTCTACAAACATGTGAATGAACAAAAGACCAGAATTATAGGAGACGATAGGCAGGTACCGTATCATGTAACTCAAAGTGTATCATACAGTTGACATTTAGGAAACGCTTACTGTTAAATTTATTCTTCCACCAAACTCAGTCTTAAGCTAACCTAGGGCCAGAACAAGATGAGTAAGTGTGCTGACAGGTTAATAATTTCACAGCTGGGTTAGAAAGTACATACACACATATAGATACTTATTTTCTATTTATAGAATTTCACTTCTCTCCTGTCTCAGGGTGCTTACTCAGTCATGTCCGACTCTTTGCGACCCCATGGACTGTAGCCTGCCAGGCTCATCTGTCCATGGGATTTCCTAGGCAAGATTACTGGAGTCAGTTGCCATTTTCTCCTCTAGGGGATCTTCCTGACTCAGGGATTTAACCTCTGTCTCCTGCATCTCCTACATTGTCAGGCAGATTCCTTAGCACTGAGCCAACTATAAAGTCCCAAATTTGACTATTCTCTCAGTATGCTTGTAATTCATTCACCTTCTTCTTCAACCACCTCTCCCCGGATGTCCTTTGCCCAAGAATACTAAGGAGAAATACATCATTACAAAATAGGATTACAAAAAAAAAAAGAAGAAGAAGAAGATGGAGGAGTTCATATTCCACAATGTCTAGCATTTCACTAAAAACAAAAAAAATTTAGCCTCATCTGTCTTCTCTGAATGTCCCTGCTTCCAAGCCACTATGCCCATCCCCCGCATATATTGTCTTCCAGAACTCAGCTTTCATTGCTCCTGGCCCCTCACTGGGAAATTCCCTACCTACTTCCATCCTCACATGCAAGAGGACTTAACTCTGTCCCCATTTCTTTTTGCAAGCTTCCCTGCCTCCACCCACAATTTTAAAAGCCTTCAAGTGTAACATAAACCATTACCCAGAAGATAATAATTTTGAGATCTGAAAGCAAAGACTCTGTAGCTTCCAAGATCTATATTTCTTAAAAGAGAATGGGTATTAAAAATGACATACTTTTCTTTTTCTTCACTAATCTTAAAAATATTTTAGAGGACTTATTTTACGCACTGAAAGAGATAGAGCCAATTTATTTTTCATCAGTTATATTGGAGTTGTATAGAAACCTGAATCAATTGACACTACATTTCAGATGTATTCCAGCAGTGTTTTATTTCTCCTACTAGTCTATATCCCTCAATCACACTCCAGGTTCAGTTAATAGGCAGTACTGAATTGCAGAATGTGTGACTGAGAAAACTGTGGTGTCAAATGAAGCAAATGTTGTTCCAATTCCTGAGTTTTTAATAGCATGTGTTTATTATAATGTATTTGTCTTCTCAACCAAGACCAAACCAACAGCTTTATAAAACAGAATAGAGTTTATCAAATAGGTAGAGATATACTTCTGTCAAATGACAAACTCTCTTACCAAATTAGGAAAGGTACTTATTACAAAGTATCGAAGCACAATCTAATTTTAAAAATTGTGTCACAGAAAAGTAATAGATGGATTCTGGAGAACGTGAACATCTGGGAATTGCCATCTTCCCTTTCTTTCTTCCCTTCTTTCTTCTTTCTTTCACATAAAGGTATTTGCAGAAAATGCAAAAAAAAAAAAAGAAAAGAAAAGAAAGCAAAGATGTGCTTCTGTATACTAATTAGGTCGAAGAGGAGGATGTGAGAATATTGTAAGGAGAATATCTGGAATATCAGATTTTTAAATATATCTTTGGCTATATAATCATCCTAGGTACTTATATCTGCAGATGTTGGGGGAAGCATGCGTCCTTTTTTATGTGGCATTTTATTCGTTCTTTCCTTCAACTAGATTAAGGATAGACTATATGCAAAGTATTGACTAGTCATTGAAGACTAAATTATTTCAATTAGTAAGATAATTTAGAAAAAAACATAAATACTGAGACAACCTAACGGGCACTGTAATGAGGAAGTTCCAGAGTAGGCACCAGGTTCACCCCTAAAGTGTGTGGGGCCTGAAACAAGAGTACACATAGAGGCTCATGTACCTTACTTTTTAAATATTTAAGATATAAATTGAAATATTTGAATATTTAATAAATCTGGATAGCAATCATGTGATAAAATGTTGAAACTTGACAAATATGCAATCATAACAAAAATAGAATAAATACCTGCTGACTCATTTTTTGCTCTCTCAATCTTCTAATCACTTGGGAAATTCACAGGACAAAATTCTATTTTTCCTTTTCTTCCTGTGGAGGGGAAAGAAGGCTCATTTAACCCTGTCCAGGGTTACCTAATAATCACCTAACAACACCATCTCCACTATTCTTGCTGGGTTTTTTCTCCTTGACTCAGTCTAAGCCAGGACATATCTGACCAAAAGAGGCTTACTCCAGCATGCCTTTTAAGAACCTGATGAATAAAAGCCAGATTCAGATTTTTTTTTTAATTTTTATTTTATTTTTAAACTTTACAATATTGTATTAGTTTTGCCAAATATCGAAATGAATCCTTCTTATTCATGGCACAGGGAGAGCAGATCCTTGGCTCACCCCCTTCACTTTCCATCTCTAGCCCCACCCCACTTCTCTGCTAATCTTCTTCACGTCTATACACAACCAAGACTATAGTCAGTAGTGCTAGTCATAACCCCCTACTCATTCTCCAAGAATTTCACTTCAGAAGACAGACATGAGAAAAGAGGCAGCACAGGTCCTAGAACTACACTTGGGCCCATCTGGGCATGGGATACTGGAGTCCTGGGAGAGTGATCTGGAAGGTGAAGTGTGTGGGCTCCAGGTGGAAGTGTCCTCAGAACCTTTAGACTCTTGCCCTTATATGGAGAAGCACTGACATAATGAGATTCTCTGATGCCAGAGTCCTGTGCAGTATCCAATAGTATGCAGTCAAATATAAGCGCCACCAGCAACATGTGGCTATTTAAATTTAAATTGATTAAAACTAAATCAAATTAAAAATTCAGATCTTCAGAAGCACTAGCTGTATTTGAAGTGCTCAATAGCGACAAACGGCCAATGGCTACCATATTGCAGAAAGTTCTATTGGACAGTACTAAAATGGGCAAATCTCCAGCAATTTGATTGGACAGAAATGCGACTGAAATATTTTGTCTCAAATACATTAGAATCTGATATCCACAAACTATCAGTATAGAACAAGTTCTTACACCTAAGAGTATTGAGGAAAAAAAAAAAAAGTGTAGCAAAAGCATGTTAGGATGAAGAAGGAATTTTACAGAATATCAAGAAGTTGGATCTTGGCCTTTACAGAAAAAGTTTAGATTCTCTACTATTATTATCTGGAATGATCATTTAGCAAAGGGGCATGAAATAGCCAATGAAGCAAATAAGCTTAAATAATTCAAAAGTAAGGTATCAGGTGGTCAGAATCATGTTGGCTCCAGAGAGGTAATATCAATTAGAAATTTGGTAATGTGACAGAAGGAAAGATCAACGCAGTCTGGCAACTAGCCTGGCTAAGTGAAGTAGAGGTCAGGGGCAGCAGTTAGGAGGGGAGTCAGGGATCCATTCAGAGTTAAAAGAAATCTTACACTTCTGGAAATACAGATGTGAAAAATACTGAATTTATTTATGTTCGTACCACTGAAACCTAGCTGCATTTAGGTGCAGTGTCATCTTATATGAGAATACTCAGATGTTCTCCCTTTGGAGAAGGAAATGGCAACCCACTCCAGTACTCTTGCCTGCAAAATCCCACGGACTGAGAAGCCTGGTAGGCTACAGTCCATGGGGTCGCAAAGAGTTGGACACAACTGAGCGACTTCACTTCACTTCATTTCATGGCTGATGCAAGGAATAAAATGGAGCCAGAGAGCCTTTGCTGTACACTCTAAAATATAACTCTCCTCCTTGAAACTATCAGACAATTTCCCTTGTGTAGAGTGAATATTAAAGCTCTAGCTAAGATTGAGAGCATAGGCCTGTCTTAGGAGACTTTCTACATTCTGAGTTTCTCTGTAGACATAGCTGGATTGACTCTCCTCCAGTGACCCTTGACCTCTTGCAGGACCACAGACTGTGACCCTCTTTTGATGTCTGTGATTGTTAATTTTATGTATCCACTGGGCTAGAGTACAGTACCAAGCTGTTTTGTCTAATACTAGTCTAGATGTTGTGGTGAAATTATTTTTTAGATGCCTTAATATTTACAATTAGTTGATCTTATTTATTAAAAGAGAAGTGGGCAGCTGAAGATGAAATGGTTAGATAGCATCACCGACTCAATGGACAGGAGTTTGAGCAAACTCTGGGAGATAGTGAAGGACAGGGAATCCTGTTGTGTTGCAGTTCATGGGGTCACAAAGAGTCGCACACAACTTGGTGACTGAACAACAACAATGTATATTACCCTCCCTAATGTAGGTTTTCCAATCAGTTGAAAGCCATGACCACAGAAAATACTATGAGATGGGAAAATACTGATGTGACAGATGGAGATTCTCATGATTATTATGTCCTAATGCCTGTGCCCTTGATATGTACATTCTCTGTTCTAAGCACTTACATTGCTCTCAGGTAGCAGAAGCAGTTTCTAAACAGTTTTGAGGGCTCTGGTGCTTTTGCTAATTATGACCTTCAATATTGCCTCTGATTCCCTGAAATAAATTCTTAAAGAAAGCCTGATCCCCACATTCTCAAGTTGTCTCCAATGGAGCACCTTAATGCTGTCTTCATGTCTTTTATATATTGAAGGTTTTAATCCATTGTCTTATTCGTTGTTATTACTCCAAGTCAGTGCTTTGCAGTTTTTTATATTTTATTGTTTATACTTATTCATGCTTCCCTGGTGGCTCAGAGGTTAAAGCGTCTGCCTCCAATGCGGGAGACCCGGGTTCGATCCCTGGGTCAGGAAGATCCCCTGGAGAAGGAAATGGTAACCCACTCCAGTATTCTTGCCTGGAGAATCCCATGGACGGAGAAGCCTGGTAGGCTACAGTCCACGGGGTCGCAAAGAGTCGGACGTGACTGAGCGACTTCACCTTCACCTTCATTCTTAACTAAAGGCTTAAACTGCTAGTAACTTTTATTTTCCAATCAATCTTCCACCAGTAAAGTTTTTCCTTAATTCCATATACATTATCATGCTCATTATCACCCATTATGGTCATGCACATATGAGCTTACGTAAACAAATCAAAGCCCTAGATTATAATAAGCTATTCTTAGGTAAATTGAAGGGGGAAATGTCTGTTTAACATGAAAGCTTTACCAATGTAAAATGGACTAAAAGTGGATGTTATTTAGGATGAAATTATGTAGAATGACCCTGAAAGATATTTAGAGTAATCAAGAACATGCCATCTGCACCCACAAATTCATAATAGCTGTGAGTTTACCTTTCCATACAGTAAAACATATTTTAAATTTATAATATACTTCTATGGTGCATACAGTTCTAAGATCTGTGGCCATCAAGTAATGCTAAATGGGTAGAATCAAAAGGTCAATACTTAACTGATCTCAAGAGAGTAAAGTTTCATTAAAGTGTGAAAGTAATGAAAATAATCATAAAATGAATAAGTATAAACAATAAAATATAAAAAACTGCAAAGCACTGACTTGTAGTAATAATAGCAAATAAGACAACAGATTAAAACCTTCAATATATAAATAATTGCTTCCATCAGTGGGATAAAATGTTAATACCTTCATAAGTATGTGGGCATGTGAGATGTTGAAAATAAATATGCAGTGAAGTATAAAAGATGAAAATGCATGTCATTAAAAAAGCAAAATCATATTAGTAGTCAAATAAATTAAATTAAAAGCAATAGATACCATATTTACTTATCAAATTAGATTAAAAAAATATTTGAGTTCTCAAGCTCATGCGACTGCAATGAGATGGATAAGTCATACATTGCTGACAGCACAAATTAGGAGGTTTTAATGAATATTAATAAAACAATATGAATCAGAATCCCTAAAAATCATCACACTCTTCAACTTAATAGTTCTACTTTAAATTTGTTCTAGGGAGGATATTAGCAATGCTGAATAAATATACATAAATGTCCATTATAATTTTTTTGTATTAGTAAGAAACTAGAACCCAGATAAAAATCCCATATTGCAAGAATATTTACAAAAGTAAGTATTTATAACATGGCCCTCTTTAATGGTCTATTCTTGATTATCTAAGTTTGACCTGAAGTAGGATCGGGGAAAGGAACAGTGAAAACAGGTGCCCATCTATTTAGGGGAAACTTTCCACGAGATATTAATTTGTTTATTTGCAAAATAAGCCTTCAATTCTGATGTAACAAACATACCTAAAGCAGTAGCACCACTTCAGAGAAAGTTTTCTTCAAAGGGATCAAAGAATGAGGTTCCGGTTAAAGTGAGGTTTTTATCAAGTAGATTGGTCTTATACAAGTAATGTGTTGAGATGTAACTCAGCTCAAAGTATTATTGCTTGAAAAGCAAACCAAGCAACTAAATATAAGGGCTTTCCAGGTGGTGCTAGTGGTAAAGAACCTGCCAGCCAGTATAAGAGACATTAGAGTTCAATCCTTGGCTCAGAAAGATCTCCTGGAGGAGGGCATGGCAACCCACTCCAGTACTCCAGAATCCCATGGACAGAGGAGCCTGGTGGGCTACAGTTCATGGGGTCACAAAGAGTCAGACATGACTGAAGTGACTCAGCACAGCTAAAATAAAGAGAGAATGACATAGAGAACAGAGTATGTGGAGTGTGTGTGGGTGGGAGTGGGGGGCGTGTAAGGAAAAGTGAACACAGGAAGTTAAATTATATCATAAATGCATTATTATTTTCCCATGTATTACCTCTCTGATGAAAAATGCTCAGTTGTGAGAGTTACCTGTACTGGGGGTGGAGTTGATTGAATGGGATAAAAGAACACTGCTTCCATTTCTCCCTTTTCTGAGTCTAGAGAGAAAATTTTCTTTTAACTTGAACCATGGGCATGGGAGAGGAATGATTTCCAATACACTGGTCCTTAAAATTTTGCAAGAAAACTCTGCAAGTAGTCTGAAAGTAAATATAATGCAATTAATAAAGGATGTTTGTTAACAATATGCAATGAAATGGGCAAGTCTCAATAGTGTCCTTTTTTAAATTCTGAATGTCAATTATTAATAGGAATATTATGCCTACATTCATGGTCCTTCCCCAGTTTTTGTTTTGTTTTATTTTTTTTATCATTTTAAAGTTCATGAAACTGATTCCTATCTTTAGCAATATTCCTTATTTTTTCTTTTAAAACTGTATTTGTATTCTTCTTTTATATTTACTATATCCTGTTTTCCTACTTGAAATGTAGTGTGTGTACATGCTCAGGCATGTCTGCATCTTTGAGAACCCATGGACTATAGCCCATCAGACTCCTCTGTCCATGAGATTTTCCAGGCAAGAATACTGGAGTGGGTTACCATTCACTTCTCCAGGGGATCTTCCCTACTCAGGGACTGAACCTGAGTCTCCTGTGTCTCCTGCATTGGCAGGCAGATTCTTTACCACTGAGCAAGCTGGGAAATTTAGTCTTCAGTTCAGTTCAGTCGCTCAGTCGTGTCTGACTCTTTGCGACCCCATGGATCGCAGCACACCAGGCCTCCCTGTCCATCACCAACTCCAGAGTTCACCCAGACTCAAGTCCATGGAGTCAGTGATGCCATCCAGCCATCTCATCCTCTGTCATCCCCTTCTTCTCCTGCCCCCAATCCCTCCCAGCATCAGGGTCTTTTCCAATGAGTCAGCTCTTCGCATGAGGTGGCCAAAGTACTGGTGTTTCAGCTTTAGCATCATTCCTTCCAAAGAAATCCCAGGGCTGATCTCCTTCAGAATGGACTGGTTGTATCTCCTTGCAGTCCAAGGGACTCTCAAGAGTCTTCTCCAACACCACAGTTCAAAAGCATCAATTCTTCGGCGCTCAGCCTTCTTCACAGTCCAACTCTCACATCCATACATGACCACAGGGAAAACCATAGCCTTGACTAGACGGACCTTTGTTGGCAAAGTAATGTCTCTGCTTTTGAATATGCTATCTAGGTTGGTCATAACTTTCCTTCCAAGGAGTAAGCGTCTTTTGATTTCATGGCTGCAGTCACCATCTGCAGTGATTTTGGAGCCCCCCAAAATAAAGTCTGTTTATTTTTTGTTTCCACTGTTTCCCCTGTTTCCACTGTTTCCCCATCTATTTCCCATGAAGTGATGGGACCAGATGCCGTGATCTTCGTTTTCTGAATGTTGAGCTTTAAGCCAACTTTTTCTCTCTCCTCTTTCACTTTCATCAAGAGGCTTTTTAGTTCCTCTTCACTTTCTGCCATAAGCGTGGTGTCATCTGAGGTTATTGATATTTCTCCCGGCAATCTGGATTCCAGCTTGTGCCTCTTCCAGTCCAGCGTTTCTCATGATGTACTCTGCATATAAGTTAAATAAGCAGGGTGACAATATACAGCCTTGACATACTCCTTTTCCTATTTGGAACCAGTCTGTTGTTCCATGTCCAGTTCTAACTGTTGCTTCCTGACCTGCATACAGATTTCTCAAGAGGCAGGTCAGGTGGTCTAGTATTCCCATCTCTTTCAGAATTTCCCACAGTTTATTGCGATCCACACAGTCAAAGGCTTTGGCATAGTCAATAAAGCAGAAAGAGATGTTTTTCTGGAACTCTCTTGCTTTTTCCATGATCCAGCGGATGTTGGCAATTTGATCTCTGGTTCCTCTGCCTTTTCTAAAACCAGCTTGAACATCAGGAATTTCACAGTTCACGTATTGCTGAAGCCTGGCTTGGAGAATTTTGAGCATTACTTTACTAGCGTGTGAGATGAGTGCAATTGTGCAGTATTTTGAGCATTCTTTGGCATTGCCTTTCTTTGGGACTGGAATGAAAACTGACCTTTTCCAGTCCTGTGGCCACTGCTGAGTTTTCTGAATTTGTTGGCATATTGAGTGTAGCACTTTCACAGCATCATCTTTCAGGATTTGAAATAGCTCAACTGGAATTCCATCACCTAAATTTAATCTAGTGTTCTATAATTACTAATGATGAATTCAATGCTTATCATTAATTTTTAGTCTTATTTTCTCTCCTGGTTCACATTTCAGGTTATATATTAGCCTCTAAATACCACAGTAGCTGTACTACACAACTTTAATATGCAGTATTTTATTGTGATTCAAAAAAAGTCTTAATCTACACTTCTGTATTTTTTATATTACTCAAAGTACACTTCTTAAAAGAAATTTTCATATTAATTTTTAATTCACTGCTCACTAAGATGACTTCTGCATCTTAGTATGCAGTCCATTTAAAATTTTTGTATATAAATAAAAGAAATATATTCATACTTTATTTGTTTCAGCATTCTATTATATTGAAATTCTTTTATGGTCATTTCAGTACATGACTATTTAATAATGAATTTGTCTGCAGTGAAACTGATATGTCAACTTATCTTTGTAATTCTGGAATTTTCTTCTTTATTTTGACCCAATGATATAAGAACATATAAGTTGACTATAAGTGATATTTTTTGCAAATTATTCCCTTTATGACAAATTGTATCTTTATTGCTGTCAATATTCTATAAATAGCAACTACTATAATTAGAATAGCTATAAATATTTGGTATTTGCTTCACTAAGTTTTCTTTGATAAATCACTAATTTATTTGAACTTTACCATTCTCTTGTCTTTTTTATTAAAACCTTTATTTTACTGTTTTGTTCTCTTTATTACAATTCTTTAGATTATTAATGATCTTTAATTCTCATCATTTCATTTACTGATTTTTCATGTATATATAGATATTCTTGATATCAACCTGTATGCTTGACATAAAGCATATAATTAGTTAATAACTCACTGTCCTTTCAAAAACTCAGGATCCTTTAAGCATTTTAACCCCTAATATCTCCTTATGATTTCTAATTAATTGTTGCAGTATTTTAGTTACTTCTTGTTTAAAAAGAATAAGAAATAACAATATATTAACTACAATTAAGAGCTATAACTGAATATTGTTATTTTTATCACTATAATTACCATTTTCTCTTTCAGTTTGTTCTATTAATATTCTTCCATGAAAAAAAAAGTGCATTGTGGTATAAGTTCTAAATAACTGTTACAATTAAATTTGGGTTTTAATTTTTATGCACACTCATATCTATGCTTGTGTGTAGATTAATTTTTAGTCTTAATTTTTTTATTACTGTTCTCTTAATGAACCTTATATTCCACGTGGGAGTTAATTTGGAGAACTCTTAATTTATATGATGGACCTCCATTTACATGACCTCGGTTATATTCATTTGTTTAGAAAGTGAGTTCATAGGTTTAGAATAACTTTTTTGTCTCTTTCAGTATAAATGGTTCTCTAGAATTTTGGTACTTTATATGCCTGAGTGTAAACTATGTCCAAAATTAAATGAGAATAATATAGTTATTGTACATGTTCAGAAATATAACTTGAATTAGTTCTACTTTCTATGCAGAGCTCTCTCTGGGAAACTTGTAGAGCTTTCTCTGGGAAGTACTTCTTTGAGTGCTTTTCCCCTCTTATTCACAAAAGGCATTAATGGACTTAAATATTATACATCCATTACTTTTAAGTTTATGCAGTATTAAATTTACTTTATATTTATGGGACTGATTTCACATAGAAAGTTCAGTAAAAGACATTTTCATTGTCTGCATTTCTTTCTTAGCCAGTATCATGATATTTCATGACTATCATTGAGAATAATTACGGTATAAAAGACAGGTGTGCTGAAAGAAAGAAAAAACAATTGATGCACTGTGTCAAACGTGCCAGATACAACCCTTACGCTCGCGTTCATGTTGGTTGTGTATGCTGGCTCTTTTTCAAGGAATGTTGTTTCTTCTTTGGGTCTGTAATTAGAGACTCTGCTGCTGCTACTGCTGCTGCTAAGTTGCTTCAGTCGTGTCCGACTCTGTGCGACCCCACAGATGGCGGCCCACCAGGCTCCTCCGGCCCTGGGATTCTCCAGACAGGAACACTGGAGTGGGTTGCCATTTCCTTCTCCAATGCATGAAAGGGAAAAGTGAAAGTGAAGTCGCTCAGTCGTGTCCGACTCTTCACGACCCCATGGTCTTCGGCCTACCAGGCCCCTCCGTCCATAGGATTTTCCAGGCAAGAGTCCTGGAGTGGGGTGCCATTGCCTTCTCCAAAATTAGGGACTCTAAGCTTAGTGTGGTGTTTTCTTCAGAAGCCACTGGTGCCCTGTGTTAGAGATGAGTCTCCTAAGAATAGAAGTCGCATTTGTGTTTGGTTAGCTCTGGCATTATTCCATTCATAAATATGTCCTCAAGGAGTATTAATATATTATGAGTTTGGAAAACTTAGGCCTCACATCAGTATATGGTGCAAGCTTAGGACTTTCAAATCCTCTTAGAGAAATTTTTTTCTAACATTTATTGTGAAAGAGACGTGGGTGGAAATGGTTTTCTTATCACTTATCTGGACCAATGGGTGTCATTTTATAGTCCTCTGTTCACAGAGGCTGCACCTTTTCACAACAGTCTTCTGTAGGGGTCTTCCCTCCATGGTTCTAACTCCTGAGTGCCAAAATGTATTCTCCTGTCCCTGCAGACAACACTGAATCTGCAGACTCTAGTTTCCATGGCTTTAATCTGGACCTTTCTTCTCTCTCAACCTCATTGTTCCCTCCTCTACCTGTCTGCTTGTAGATTTATCACACTGGCTGGCGTTGATCTAGTTTTGCTGTGTTTGGAATAGGCAAGTTCACATCATATTCTCTTATTATAACATGATGTGGAACTCCCAGAATAAAATTTGTACAATAAAATATTTTGAGGGGTTAAGAAAAGCAATTTACAAAAAGACATATACAGCCTACGTGTGTGTTTGTAAGGCATGGGAGTGGGGGTATCTGTGTATGTCTTTTGGCAAGGCAGGAGCAGATATAAACACAGTCATACAAAAATTTCTGGGAGATATAATTATGTGGCATGCATCCTTCTTCTCTCTATAATATCTATGATACATATATTGCTTTTATGAGGAGAAAAAGTAAACATGAAAGATACAGGAATGTATTTGTCTTTTGTATTTGCTATTTCGAGTTAAAATTGCAAGAGTGCTTTTAAAAGAAGAAATTTAATTTGGTCAGGTTTTTCTTATTGGTACATATTAGAAAGCAGAGGATTATGGTGTGAGAACTGAGAAAACATTAAACTCTATACCTTGGTGGGAGTACTATAATTTTAAAAATTAGATGTGGGAAAGGTAAAACCACTCTACTTTTGTCTGTTGTGTAGGAAGCAGTTAAAATCCTGGTGAGAGGGATGATGGAACAGGTCAGAAGGCCCCAGCACATTCTGAGGTGTTCCACATGGAGGGAGTTTGAGTATGGCTAGAGCTGTATCTACTGAGGAAATGATTTATTTATTTGGTTGAATTCATTGAATCCCCACTCTGTCAAGCAACCTTCTAAGTATTATGGGTTTAGGTGTAAAAAACAAATAAGCAGGCAAAGGAAGCCCCGAGTCATGGAATTTATCTTCCACTGGGATTAGGAGAATGTCCATGGAAGCACGTGGGAAGGGAGCTCCACATACAGGGCGATGGGATCCTGCAAGAGATAGATGACGCTCTAAGACATGTACCTTTCTGGTGAAGCTGGCCCTAAATTTGACTCTGGAATGCAGAAGGGTCTAGCTCCTTATAAATACTAGGAATACTGAGTAAAACTAAAGTGTAAAAGGCTCTGGTGCAGCAATAACTTGCCTGTCTCTGATTCCTTATGACCCATCACAGATAGAATTGTCAGAAGCTGAATGATGGCACTAGGCCCTCTGCTGACCAGGGGTAGACACATCTAGCTCTGCAGTGTGGGCATCTGCTGCATGTGGCAAAATAAACTGAAATTTAGCTCAATATTAAGGTCAATATTGCCAACAAAGGTTCATATAGCTAAGGCTATGGTTTTTTCCAGTAGTCATGTATGGATGTGAAAGTTGGACCACAAAGAAGGCTGAGCACCAAAGAATTGATGCTTTTGAACTGTGGTTCTGGAGAGGACTCTTGAGAGTCCCTTGGTTTGCAAGGAGAACAAACTGGTCAATCCTAAAGGAAATCACCCTTGAATGTTCATTAGAAGGACTAATGCTGAAGCTGAAGCTCCAATACTTTGGCCACCTGATGCAAAGAGCCAACTCATTGGAAAAGACCCTGAGGCTGGGAAAGATTGAAGGCAGGAGGTGAAGCAACAACAGAGGATGAAATGGTTGGATGGCATCACTGACTCAAATCGACATGACTTTGAACAAGCTCCCGGAGATGGTGAAGGACAGGGAAGCCTGGTGTGCTGCAGTCCATGGGATCACAAAGAGTTATTCACAACTGAGTGACTAAACAACAAAAGTGAATATGTGAACATAACAAGAAAACTTTAAACAGGTACTACACTGCTGGGTGGAGGAACTATCCCATATCATCACAAAATGACACATATATTAGAGCATCCATTTTCATCTAAACAGGAAGCTTTGTTATATGTAGTATTTTTTCTTTACTCATCCATGAAGTGAAAAATTGCATCCATAATGAAGATTTAAAGGCTTAGTAGATTCTTACGAATCTGCAAAGAAAGTTTAAATAATGCTTCATTTTTTTAATTTGCAAAAGGATATAATACTGTTCCCTTCATAGGAACATGATAAGGATTAGAATGAGAAAATGTAGGTTTAGTAATATTATCATAATTTTCAATATTCCTAAGGATATTCTAATTTGTTAAAAATATGTATGTCATTAAAATACAACTAGTATGTTAACTCTTCTCTATATCACAATATACTGTATATAATTTGTCAAAATGACTTTCACAAGGAAATATCCAGAAGACTTAAACTCAATTTGTATCATACCACAAATGTGTCTCTTGTGTACTTACATTACAAATCATTTGTGGCACATCCTTGCATTCAAAACCAAGGCAAAGAATACAAATCTACTTTCTTCAGCCCATTACTTCAATGATATGTAAAGTGATGTAGTGATTTTTGTTAACAGATCCAACCAGATTCTAGTAAGATATATTATCATTCACATTCCAATCGGATTTTCAACTTTTCAATAAATACAAAAATTTATATGGTTTATTTCAACTCTCTAAATGGATTAAAAAATCATTCCTGTAAAAAGTGTTTCTGAAGTATATCTGAAAGTCCCTTATATCAATAATATAATCTAACTTACCATGAATAAAAGCTAGGCTTCTTTAATAAAAATGCAAGTACTGTGGACAATTACTCTAGCAATGATCCCAGCAAGAAAGATATTTAATTATGTTAACAGAGTATGTTCATTTTCCCTTGTTCCTCTTTTTTATAATGGTGTCACTATTTTGTTCATGAAAGTCACTCGTTTCCTCTCACTCTGCTTTGGAAATCATTACTAACTCCTATAGGTCAGCTTGGTGGGATCCACTCAGCTATTCCTATGCTCTGATTTCTCTTTCATAGTCTAGTGAACTGACCTTTATTGAATCTTAATTTTAGCTAAAATGTTTAATGCTTTTCAAGTCTCAAAAAAAAAAAAAAAAAGAATTCAATAAGTGAGCAAGTCAGAGCAGCGATTTTTATTGCCGTTTTCTACTTTTCAAAGCAATCAAAGAAAATAAACCACCATCTGGGAGCTATATGATGCTCATTCCAAGTCTATATATTCTAACTTGACAATGTCAATCCTTCTGTCCATTCAGTGTCTTCTGTCAGGGCCATGAGTGATCAGCATGTGTCAGTGAGGAATTGTGATGCTAAATAGTGTGGCACTTTTTTCTTTTTTTTTTACTGAGAAAGATATTATCCTACATATACAAAGCCATGTGTTCATTTATTTATTTACATGTTGTAACCATGGTTGTTTTCAAACATCATATAAATGTGTTAAAGCCAGAGGTTCCATCCATGGTGAACACACCACTTTCTATTTTTTTTTTTTTTTTCCTTCTGGGTTTCTACTCCACTACGGCTCCAGAAGGAATAAAAATTTCCAGGGTAAGTGATACAGCAGAGGAGTTTCTGAGGCACATTTGCATTCTTACCCTCAATTTAGTTCTGCTTAAATACCAGACCATTCTTATATAAATGAAATCTGCCAGCAACTGAATGATGCAGGTGCAAGTGAGAACACTCACACCTCCTCCCAAGCACATGTGCAGACTAGATGGATCTCAAGACAGAGAATCCTGAAAGGCTTGGTTGAACACTTCATTTATAGTGAAGTTTAAATTCCTGCTGTGAGCCCGCAAACCAAGAAAACAGATAGCTGATATGTAATAAAAGTAAGAATACCCCTAAGAAAACTATTTCTTGGCCTGATATTTGAACTGCTGACACTGACAAAGTCCAGGAGGAGAAGAGATTATGGGTGCATCTTCTTTCTTCGTTGTTGTTCAGTTGCTCAGTCGCATCCAATTCTTTGTGACCCCATGGACTACAGGACACCACGCTTCCCTGTCCTTCACCATCTTCCGGCCACAACGCAGAATACTAACCACTATATGATCACAGTGAGCTATGGGGACCTCTCTTCTTTCTAACCAAAGCATTAGTGTTTAAATCCTCAGGAAGAAATGACTGTTTGGCTGGGTTTTTTTCGTTTGTTTGTTTGTTTTTCAGTATTTCCACACACTTGTTTTGTCACAGGGATTATTTTGACAAAAATAATGTACCATGGTCAAATCTTGAAGAAATGTTCTTTAATATATCCTTTCTCTTGGAGATTAACCGCATGCATTATCACATTAAATACTGAAAGAAACCCAGTGTCACACCTATCTCCTTAACTGGCATTAAGAGGCATTTCCTAAACTTAATTATCCGTTGAATACTATCTTCCAGGAAAGCCTACTAACATTCTATGAAATGTATTCTAGTGTTTGTGTTTCAATAACAAAATTAAGGAGATGGCCTAGGGGCAGGTAAAGAAACACCCAGCTCTAAATTTCAGGACCTCCACTCTCTGCGAAGGTATATTCCTCTACTCCTTTCCACTGCTAACCAATTTCAGTGTTTATCATTCCAAGGCAGAAACTCTTCAACTTAAGACCCCTAATCCCTTCTGCTTTAATGCATAGCCATTCCTCTCTTCTAGCTCCTTCTTACCTCCTTCCCTAGCCACTCCTGAGGCAGGACCCTCACCAGAAATAACCCTTTACTTAGAAAACCACTTATGTCATCTGTCCGAGTTCTCTAAGTGTTAGGTCTTTGATTGCCTCATATTGGTATCCTAATTTCTTATTATAAAAACAGAGCCTATGAATTTGAATATTGTAATTAAAATGACCGACAGTTGAAATAATAAGCTTATGATTAAAAAATCAAGACAATGGTCTGAGTCCTAAATAACCTTCCTGAAACATAATTGTTTCAGACTATAAGTTTTTCTTCATTTTTATTTTTCCCTCAACCTCTGACCCCACTCACATGGTGGTCCTCCTTTACTGAACTTCCATTCATGCCTCCCAGCTTTGCCAGTCACTAAGAAAAAATTCATCCCTCAGCAACACCACTGTTCATAAAGCTCAGGTTGTAGCCCATAAAGAGGGCACTGTGAGGTGGATTCTGATATACAGTAAGGAAACTTGGACCTATGCTGCTGCTGTCACTAAATAGTCCCAAGGTTTCTAAGCTTCTTAAAGTTTAGTAGTTGAATATGACTAATTCTGGCCCTTCCTTGTGATTAAAACTGATGCGGGCCATTTGGGAGCCAGGACAGCAACACACTATGCACAAACCTCCAATATCTCACCTTTGCAGCTATGGGGGACTGACTTAGGTATCAGGAAAAAGTAGTTTCCAGTGCCCATTTCTAAATGCACCATCAGCTATTCTCAACAGACCCCCTGTAGATTCGTAAAGCCCTACGTTAAGGAATTCTCAAGATTGTAATGAATATTCCTTACCTTGAGGACACCTCCTGACCACTAAAGTCAGCACTTCACTACCTAGATTGGCTCCAATGAGGAAAGCAACACCCCATGTCTCTTAAAGAATTTAGTCATAGCAAGTCTTATTTCAGGCATTTTTTTTCCATGCAACAGAATGATACAAGTAAGTAGAAACATAATCTTAAAATACATGTTCTGATTTCTCAACGGGAAATGTTTGCTCAAGTAACTGCTAATTCCTTTATGATTTGACTTACTAGAGACTTCTTCTACTATATTCTTCCCTCCAAAAGATAGAAAAGGCCAGAAATACATTCTTTTATCTATGTTTTAGTTAATAATGATATAAAAATTATGATATTATTCCAACTTCCACTATTAAATATTTTAAGTAAATTTGTTCTACACGGAAACTATAAAAATTTAAAAGTAATACAGAATGTATTATCTGAAGGCTTGCCATGCCACTATCATGACTCAACTCTTAAGGGAAAAACAAAATACCTTGCCCCCTATTTTGACAAGAGCAAGTAGAGTGTAGGTGAACACAAGGAGGGGAGGGGAAAGACATATAAATAACAATCTTTCAAACTTCTATTCACGAATATTGTTTTTTGTCATCGCAATTGCACAATGAAATATGAAAGTTCAATTTCCTCTTCATTTCCTTTTAATAAAACTTCTGTTCATTTCATTTCTGAGAGAAGATTGAATCTAAATTACTTTGACTTCTCTTGGCCTAACTTTGGCAAATGCTACCAGACATGAAAACGGAGGCTTTTTTGAGCATCACCCATCGAAATAAAGAGGCACAGCCTCCATTTCTGTGTATCACTCTGGATCTTCCTCTCCTGCATTAGCAGTGAGTGCCAAATGCACATTATGTTGAAATCCTTGCTCCTTTTAACTAGGCCATTTGTAGAAAGAGAAAATCTACAGAGGAACCCTCTTGGATTTTTCTCATTCACCCCACAGCAAACTTATTTCCTAATGGTAGGAGAAAATAGGGTCCTTTTTAGTGAGGTAGCATTTGAATTCCTATGTGATATCAAAAATGCTTTTCACAAATATTCATGTTATAGGTTGAGTTCTGTCCCACAAAATTCATATATTGAAATCCCTACCCTAGTACCTCAGAACATGACTTTATTTAGAAACAGGATCATTGCAAATATAATTAGTTAAGGTGATTTCATACAGGGGTAGGATGAGCCCCTAGTCCAATATGATTGGTATCCTTTATAAAAGGGGAAATGTGAAGGCAGAAACATATACACTAGGAAAGCATTATGTGAGAATTGGAGCTATGCTATCATAAGTTTAGGAACTACTTGACACTAGGAAAGAATCTTTGAACATGTCCTTCCTTGTACGCACAGAGGGAGCATGGTGCCACCAACACCTTGATGTTAGCCCTCTAGTCTCTAGAACAGTGAGACAAAAAATGTCTTTTGTTTAACTCACTCCGTTTGTGGCACTTTGTTACAGCAGCTCTAGCAATCTAAGACAACTCAGAATACCACAAACACCTCATCAACTTTCCATGGTTCCTTATTGCCTAAGAAAAACAAGCAAACAAAAAAACAAGTTCTTTGGCATGAAAAAACTCTTGTTCCCTGGCATTTATGTGCTTTTTCAGCCTAACTCTTCTTCCACATGGTTTGACCTTAAAAATAGCAACCCTATTCTCCTAAAAGTGTCTCCTTCTTCTACCTTAGGCCTTTGAATATGGAATTACCACTAAAATGGTGGATAATATATGATCTAAGTTTCATAATATTTTACTATGTTCCAGGAATGGCATATCCTAGGGAGTGAACTAATAGGCTATGTTCTCATAATTAATTAAGGACAATAATAAAAACATGAAGGTATATTCAGTGAAAAATACTATAGTGAATGGTCTGGAAGTCTCAATAAGATCAAAGAACTTTTGGATGCAGAGTAATGGAACAGAGAGATAGAAAGATGATTAGAGGAGAGCACTGTACTTGAAATCAAGATTTTCAAATCATGCAGTTATTAGTGATGTCTCAGATATGACCATTAGAATGTGTTCCTTAAGTGGGAAATAGTAGGCTAATATATGAATGAATTCAAGGACTAATGAGATCAGGGTATTGAATATATAGTTTATTTGGATGTTGAATTTTCTAAGAATAATATGTAACAATGGTGAATAGTATATTATAATTTATGGCTAAAATCTTTAATCAATGAGAAGAAGTGACCATAAATCTAATGAAGAGGCAGTGAGTAGAATGATCTGATCTTATGTGTTTCAAAGGAACTCAGCTTATAGGATAGGAAGGAAGGCAAATTGTCTAGATTAGCAAAAAAAATACAGAGTCCCATAAAGGCCACATGGGAATCATGGGGTGGAAGAAAAATGCAATAGGTTCAGACTCTCCAAATATCACATATTAATAGAAACAGAATGAGATTACAAAACCAACATTGATAGATAAGATTTAAAACAAAGTTTAGTTCCGTTCAGTCGTGTCCAACTCTTTGCGACCCCATGAACTGCAGCATGCCAGGCCTCCCGTTCCATCACCAACTCATGGAGCCTACCCAAACTCATGTCCATTGAGTCAGTGATGCCATCCAACCATCTCATCCTCTGTTGTCCCCTTCTCCTCCTGCCCTCAATCTTCCCCAGCATCAGGGTCTTTTCAAATGAGTCAGCTCTTTGCATCGGGTGGCCAAAGTAAACTCCAAAACTCCAGTACTTTACAACAAAAGTAGGTGACAAAGTATGACCACAAACACTAAAATTCAGGTGAGTGAGGAAGACCACCAACAGCATGACATTTGGTTTGGGAGAAGGAAGGGGGAAGCCAGAGGCAACAATGACCAAAAATAGCCAATAAATGTTCACTGGAGAGCAGCACATGAAAATGGGAGGCACTTGGATGTTTATGATAGTAGGAGATTCGCCTAGGAAAGTTTAAAGGGGCCATAGGGGTGAGAGCCATCTCTCCACTGTGAGCTTCCAACCCTGACCTTCTAGGCTCCTTGCTTAGAAACATACATTCATTGTTTTAATTCAATCTACTCTATTCTATCCACACTGCAGCCTCTCATACATTGTCAGCTCTTTGACCTTGCAAAAGACCACCCCAAACCTTGGAACTCAATCTTCTTGTTCTATGTTTTTGTTTTGTTTGGTTTTTAAGTCCCTTCCAAGATCTATTTCAACATTTTCTGTGATAAGATTGATTTGGAAGAGAAAGTGTGGGACACTGAGGAATGGAATTTAAGCAATGCCTCCAAGTTTAATTACATTTCACTAACTAAAAGGGAAAGCAGACCAGAGAGGAGCTTTTTCTTAGTGTTCAAAGCCAGTGAACACTAAGAAAAGAACAAATCGCTATCAAGAATGCATATCAGATGGGAATCAATTCAGACCTTACTGCTGGTGTCAACATTATCAATAAGATTTATCCTTAGGGACAGGAGGAAAGCTGATCCACAGTAGGAATAATCAGGGTGAAAATAGCCCCAAAATTTCATGTATTCTGATTTCTGGAAAAGCATTTAGCAAGTAAGATCTTCCCCTGGATGGCAGGGATCTTTTAAAGCCAAGCTTAATGGTTCTCCTTGTATTTATAAGCATACATATGTTTGTCTATCTATCTATTTAACTATCTATTAGCTGCCCAGTATGGTGCGAAGGGCACAGACTATGATATAATACAGAGTGAGATTTAGAAACTGACTCTAATGCTTCCTGGCTCTGAGCAAATTATTATCATGAGTCACAGTTTCCTTATAATAGCACCAATAACACATATGGATTGCCATGAAAATAAAATTAGAGAAAACAGAATGTTTTCCCATGTTTCAGCAATTCATAAATACTAGTATTAGTAATGTTATTAGATAAGCTGTTGTAGTATGTATATTTGTTGCAGTAACAGTGTTTTTCAAATCAAATTTTATCCTCATGTTCTGACTTGCATGAAAGTCTTCATGGAGAAGATGGGATAAAAGGAAAATTAAGATAAAAAATATTTCAGGAAACTAGAGAGGGAGGCTCTGTAGCTTCAGTCCTTGACCCACCATCAGTGGCTTTAAGAGCTGGTGCCTGCCTCAGACATTTGCTGTAATTAGTACTGAAAGTATCCCTGGGGGCTTGAAAGGAGGCTTCTTCCCCTGAATCCACATTTCCTGTGTGGCTGGCTTCCATGAGTTTAGGCTGCTGGCCAAAGGAGGCAGATCTGTGGGGGCACTGGCTTTTCTCAGGACGAAGTGAACAGATGAAAAGAAGAGAGGAAGGGAGTGTCAAAGGACTTCCTAATGAGGTCTCTGCTTGTTGTGAGCCCTCTGGGCTGAGGAATTAGTGTGCAGGTCATTTGCTAATGAGCATGACCACAGCCATAGAAGAACCTTTAAGTGTTCTAAGAATGTATCGAAATTCTACTGACTGCCTTCCTAAACTGGATGTGCTGAGAAACAGGATGATCCATTTCAAAATGCAAGCCCAGAGAAAAGCAGTGATAATAAACTAAGCACAAATTCTAGTAGACATGTATTATTAATAAACACTGTGGGATTACACCCTTCCTATATGCCAGTGGGCTTTAGGGAGATAGCTCTTACTCAAAATCTGTGATGGGCAGCAATCCAACTCAAGTCTAATTGCCTCTTTCTTTGCCCAACCCCCAGCAGTCTAAAACTGGAGAGGAGCTTTTTCCTCAATTCCTGGGAGCTCAGTAAACAATTCCTGGTGTTGAGAACTCATATTGCTCCTTTCATCTGTCTTCCTCTCATTTGTTTTTCATGTCTTCCTTCTTTGGAATTGCATACAACCCTGGTGGCTCAGAAGGTCAAGAATCCACTTGCAATGTAGGAGACCCAAGTTTAATCCCTGGGTTATGAAGATCCCCTGGAGAAGGGAATGGCAATCCACTCCAATATTCTTGCCTGGAAAATTCCATGGACAGAGGATCCTGGAGGGCTACAGTCCATAGTCACAGAGTTGGACACGACTGAATGCCTAACACACGTGGGCAATAAACACGTAGTGTAGGAATGGCATTCTTACTTTTCGGTAGTATATGATTGGGAGCAGTAAATACTACTGAGTATATCTTTAAAAACTTGTCTTAATATTGACTAATTTCTTACTATAGTTAGCTATCTCGGCATCTTACTTCTAATTACTTTTTTATTAAACACATGCACACCCATTCTCACACTTTGACATTTTCTGCTCAACCTTTTTGAGAAAATGGAAGACATTTTTCATGGTTCCCCAAGTGCTTACAAGTTTATCAGCAAACCATGCACATTCAATCATGCTCCCCTAATGAACTGCTGCTGTCAGTTTAGTTCTCATAAAAACACAAGTGAGACAACATAGAGAGTGGTGATTCCTGAGTCCAGGTCTGTGGTATCCCAGGGTGTCTCCAATTATTTCCAGGAGAGGGTGGAGGGTGTCATGAAATTCTCTGACAGAATTTTAATCCACTTCAATTTGCAAAATTGCAGGCCATGCTGCACTTTGATTAAGAAGGACATTTCAGAAAATCAAGTGAGTCACAGTGGGGTATTGCAAATAGGAAAACAAACAAACAAAAATCTTCCATATAGCAATTCATAACAAATTTCATTTTTTCTTCTTTTGTCCATATAGCTTGTGGCAGCTCCTATTGTGATCCCAATATTTGGATAGATGCTAAGGTTCTAAGGAGAAGAAAATAGAGAGTCTAATATTTATTGAGAATTTACAATGTGCAGATCATTGTAGGAGAAGTTTTGCATATTACATTTCATATCATGCCTACAACATCCTTTTGAGGTAGAACCAATAACAACTATTTTATAAGGAAACTAAAGGCTTAGAGACACTAAATAATTAGCTCAAGGTCCAAAACTGATAAAGCATGGAGCTGCAAGCCGAATTCTAAGTACAAAGCTCACGTTTTTCTTATTAATATATTTTTCATAATTACGGCTTGAGAGTACACAAAGAGAGAAGGTCTGGCTGAAAAACAACCTGAGAACTCAAGGATAATTAATTATATGTAGATGATATGGGAGTGCTAAATTTAATGTAAAGAAATAAAATTAGGTGAGACATTAGTGTAGGCTAGGGGAAGAAAAGTGTTTTATGAATCATCATGATTAAGACCCTAAAGAATGAGTGAAATTGAAAGGTACTAAAAAGAACAGAAATAGGATTTTAAGTAAAGGAAAAAGTAGTAGAGTTTAGCTGGATGTGAGAAGGATCACCACGGTCACCAGAAGATATGATGGCCCAAAGTGTACAATTTATGTAGAGCAGTAGTGGGAAATCCGTTTGCTTAAGTAGTGTGTGGCTAGATTCTATGAGAAGTGTTCCAATCTGGCAGACAGCTGTTCCTCACCTTATCTAGTTGTTTTTTTTTTTTTTTAAAGAATATATTAGCCTACTCTGGGTTAAGCACAGGTGGAGGCCAGTCAAGAGCTCTGAAGTAGTTGAAAGTTAATTCTCTAGGGACTAGTTCTAGCACCAACACATACTAACAAGTTACTGAGCCCCACTTAATCCAGAATGTCCTTAAAACTTGAAAAGAAACCATAACAATACCTGTATGATTGTTAAAATTGACAGATCTCCAGATATTTGACTTCAACTATTTGACGACTCCACTTTAGATGTCTAATTAAACAATTCAAATCGTAGATGTCTAAACAGAGCTCTTGATTTTACCACTTCACAAAACAATGTGAGACATAAAATAAAACTTGATTTTTCATTGTTGTTATATGCTTTGCACTGATATCTTGGCCATGTATCGTTGATTTCTTCTTCCAATATTGACTACTACTACTTCTGACCAATCAATTCTCCAAACCATAGCCAAAGTGCTCTTTTAAAAAAGCTTTGGTAACCATCTAAGTCTTCAGGGTTTTTCCATCACTCTTAGAATGGAATATAAATCTTGTTTTCTTGTCCTCAAGCCCTTAATTGGTTTTCTCTCAATCTTCAATGCCATTTCTTCAAAATCATTTGTCAGCCAACTTATTTTTTCTCTCTCTGTTTCACCATGGTGGCCTTCTTTCTGATTCTCAGTCTTGCCAAAATCATCCCTGTCATTTCATGGTCTCTGCACCAGTTGTCCTCCCTACCTGAAATGTTCATCTGTATGTTTGGTACAGTTTTTGCCTAGAATGTTCTTCTCACTGATCTTTGCATGTTTGTAACTCTCTTACCATCCAAGTATTAACTCAAGCATCACTTCTTCAGAAAAAGCCTTACTAGCACTCATTCTAAAGGCAATGCCCAATTGTAGTCTATCAAATCATCACCTTCTACATACTGCAGGTTACTTACCATTAAGATTTTTCTTAGATATTTATCAGATCATTTTTATGTTTCTTTTCTCTCTGACCCTACTAGCATGAAGCTGCAAGAGAGCCCAGAGACTTTCTCTCCTTGTTCACTATTTTACCCCTGCACATGGCAGTGTATCTGGCACTTAGAATGGCTACACAGACATTTGCTGTATTAATAAAATGGTCAACCAATGTTTGGCAGGGTGTAATGTGAAGAGAGTCATTTTTGTGGGAAAGTGGAAATGATATTCAGGCTTATTTGGTAAGGAATGACTTGAATTTGAGTGGCTATACCAGAAAGAGGTAATGAGGGAATCAGTACAGTTTGGACAATTGAAATGGAACATAAAGAGAGAAACTAAACAGGAATATCATAGGGAAATTTGAAAACATTTGATGACTGGATGCTATGAAATGTTTAAAGTATATAAAGGTTTCTACTTCCTAACTTAAAAGATCATGTAAATATGGAAACCATGAGGTGAGGAGAGTCCTTTGACAGGATTATGAAAAGTGTTGCCCTTAGAAAGGATGTGATACATTCAAAGAAAGATATCCAGTAGGCATTTTATTGACCTAATATGTTAGCAAGACTATGAAACTTCAGATACTGATTTTGGAAAATGAGGTAGATAAAACTGTCATTGATAAATATTCACTGCCTTTTCATGATTCTGTGTAGGGAATGGACTTTTCTGCCCCTTAATTTTGAACCTACTCATGTGACTTTTAAAGACAATATTATGTAGTAGACAAGGGGTTTTAAAACGTGCTTGAAGAGTAGGGCTTTGCCTCCTATTTCTGCTGTGAGAATCTTAATAGTTGTTGTTATGAAGGAGGATGACAGATGCATGAGAAAAAACTGGATTCAATCTGTAGCCTGAAGCCAAGCCCAGATAAGTGTAGTCTAGGCCAACTGAACTCCAGCCAGTGTGAAGTCCTGAGAACAAAAATGAGTAATAATTATTATTTTAAGAAACTGAGTTTTGGAGTGGTTTGTGACAATTTCTGACTGATAAAGAATTTTCATTAAAGTCAAGGAGTTGAAACTATTTAAAAACTTGAACTTGCTGAATGAATGAATATAGAAAATTGTGAGTAGATAAGCAATAACTTGTTATCCAATGTAACTCTTTCTCTCTCTAATAACATTATTCCACTTCATTTACTGATTCACATATTAATTCATTCAGAGATTAAGAAATACACATTGAGTAATATGGTCATTTATATGCCAGAATTATAGCAGAAAACAAGACAAAGTGTATATTACAACTTTAATATCCAAAGTTTCTAAGGAACTTCTATGAAAATTATTCCAAAATGTATAACCATCTCCTCAGACTGCCTTCCATACTCCAAATATATATTTCAAGATGTCAGCGTGACCTCTTGGGTGTCCCCAAGGTACCTTAAACTCAGCATATCCAAATACTAGTTTATTAACTTTCTCACCTTTCAACCAACAATCTACTCCTCTTCATGTCTTTCCCATCTGTAAATCTGTCACCAGTTTATTCAAGCCAGGAAATCTGGTATACTTTCTTCCTTCTTCTCCCCTTACATTCCCAATCGATCTTCTCCCACCGTCACGTCTTTCTCCTAATTGTCTTGCCTGGAAACACTTTCTGCTCTATCACACATTGTCACTACTCTGAGGAAAGTCTTTTATTCCATGACAGTGGTCTTTCTTTTGGTAAGAAATAATTAGTAGGAAAAAAAAACGCAAGGAACTTATACAGTTTCCAATACAAACATATCATTAGTTTGTCTTTGGCTTAAAATGTCACATTCATTTGCTGAGGGCCAGCAGAAATGCCATCTCTATGTTGAGAATGAATCTAGCAAGACATTTGAGATGGTGAGTACCTGGGCCTAAGGAAGAGCTTCCCTGGTAGCTCAATTGGTAAAGAATCCACCTGCAATGCAGGAAACCCCAGTTTGATTCCTGGGCCAAGAAGATCCCCTGGAGAAGGGATAAGCTACCCACTCCAGTATTCTTGCCTGGAGAACCCCTTGGACAGAGGATCCTGGAGGGCTATAGTCCATGGTGTCGCCAAGAGTCAGACAAGATTGAGCACCGAGCACAGCACAGCACAGACCTAAGGAAAAGTAGAAATACATCTCCCAGTAGTTTATCCTATGAGCCAAAAAAAGAGAATGGGACAGAGAGGGAGAGACTCAAACAAAATACTTGCAAACTTTAATTTCTTATTTCAAACTTTAATGAATAACTCAGAATTTAAAACATTAAATGTATTTGTTCTTAATTCCAACCAAATATTTTAAAAAGAGTCACCTGACAAACTCATTTATTTGAAAAGGGAAACACCAGACCTTCAGAACCTCAATTTCCCTTCTTAAAATAAATGAGTTTTGGTTTTATTTGTGCTTAATCTTGGCTGGAAATTTACATTACCCAATCAGGAGTTAACAAGCCCCGCAGGGGAAATCAAGTGTCGCATTAAAAATTCCACAGGAAATCCACCAATAAATCAGGGCAGCCAAGGTTGTATATATGGAGATTTCTAGCCTTTCTCAAGTCTATTAAAAACCTTTAAATCCTGTTTTAGACAAAACATAAAGGAGGGTTGGGAGCTCTAGCATTCCTGAGAGGCCCTTCAATTTCTACATACTAATATTTAATCACTGAAAATGTCTCTATATCCAAAATTAAGTCATTTAGTCCTGGTATATATAACACATTAATTTTATATAAACTCTTATTCTGACATGAAGTGGTTTACATAAGAGGGAAATAAAATCCTCTGGAGCTGAGTACAGAACATTCCTCCTTACTCATCCTTTACCAAAAGAGACTTGTGATGATGGTTTAAAATGGCATTTGGAAAGCAACTCTTGATGGCATCTTTCCCACCTCTCTGCCAACATACCTACAAAGAAACCAACAGAGGTGAGAAATCACATCTCTGAAAACTGGGCATGGCTGTCAATTTTACTGCCGGAATTTGAGAGAAATTTCTGTTCTTGAGGTGAATTTATCTCAACTCTGAAGGCAAGAAATGGAAAAACCACGAGGGCTAGAGTATGCTTGTTTCTCCAGAAAGTAAGTAAGACAACCCCTATTTACTGCCCCCACTCTTTGGTCCTTATTTCACAAGTCCATATACTATAATGTATTAATATTGGACCAGTTGTAACCCACCTCAACCCCACCACTGAATGCCAGTTGGTCATCATTTGATTCCGGGTGTATGATTCCCCAAATGCTGCTACTTTTTATTTCCTTCCCCAATAGAAATTTTCCTTTTTAACATCCTAATGTGAAACTCCAAGAAGACAATCGGGCAGGAAGTAAAAATGGCAGTCAATTGCAGTCCTGGAGATAGAAACAAGTCTTAATAAGTAATAGCTGTGTCAGGGTCTTGGTGAAAAGAGTTCTTACCACAGGTTATCCAACTGCACTTTCCATGCCCACCAACCAGTCAGAGCTTTGGAGAACCAGGCACTGGAGATAGGAAAAAATCACCTCTGTACAGCAAAGTTGAGTACCAGGCAACAGGCAGAGTCTCATGGACTTGGAAAGAGAAGCTGACCAACACCGAAGTGAACAGTGAGGTCAAAGTGAATACACATGCTGTTTATTGTTAAGGGTCAAAAACAAAAGCAAAAGGAACAAACATAAAATGTTCTGGGGCATCGTCACAGATATGTAAGAATGAAGAAAATAGAACAGTATCCTGAAAAGCCAATGTGAGGATGAACAGGGCTTCCCTTTGTAAAATAACTTATTGGAGCAAATAGAGTATATCTATCATGTGTACATTTATAGTGAGAACAGCAATGGACAGTGATAGACAACCTACTCAGATGATTTTAAAATACGATAATTCTTAAGCTGTTGACCATTTTTGCAAATGACTTAGAGCATATTAAAGCATCCTATTTTTTTTTTTTTTTTTTGCAAGGAATAAAAAATGAGGCTATCTTAATTCTCTGTAGTAAGGAAAGGTATTTGCACTGAGACTTAGAAGGTCAGGCTTCCCCAATGGCTCAGATGGTAAAGAATCTGCCTGTAATGCGAGAAACTTGGGTTCGATCCCTGGGTTTGGAAGATCCCCTGGAGAAGGAAATGGCAACCCACTCCAGTATCCTGTTTATTGTCTATGGGATAATCCCCATAGACAGAGGAGCCTGGTGGGTTACAGTCCATGGGGTCGCAAATAGTCAGACACAACTGAATGACTTTCACTTCACTTAGAGGGTCAGAACAAATGTGACCTCACTTCCTTTCCTAAAATTCTGAATTAACTGCACAATTGTGTGACTTCCAGGCTTCTGCCTTCTTTCCATTAACAATGGTACTTTAATTTTCATCTTCAAAGTTGTCAAATTGGAAACTAAACCACATAGATTTGACTTGGCTGTTACATAAGTAAATCCCTCGTTTGGGACTGAGGGATTGACTTCTCTCAGTCTCCATATCCACCATCAATTTTAAAGGAAAGTTATGAGAATTAATTGGTAGTTTTAAACTGTAGTCTATGGAATTGAGGGGCTTCTAGAGTTGGATTTGAGAGACAGATAATTGGGCAGGTCTCCAATCTCCATTCATGCTTCAACTATGGCAGTTTGATATTTATCTGTTTTATGTTGTGGTCTTCTGCATGAGAATGAGTCTTGAACTAGTCTGAGTTCTCTAAAGAAAAAGAAACAAGATGAGATATACATGAAGAGATTTATTACAAGAAATCAAATCACATAATTAGCTGCGATTCATGGGGTCACAAAGAGTCAGGCACGACTGAGCAACTGAACTGAACTGAACTGAGAAGTCCCACAATCCACTGTTTACAAACTAGAGACTCAGGAAAGCCAGTGTTGTAATTCAGTCCAACTCTGAAGGCCTGAGAACCAGGAGCACCATGGGAAGGAAGGATGGATGTCCCAACTCAAGCAATTCAGCAGGAAAAAAATAAACTCTTTCTTCCTCCAACTTTTTTTTTTTTCCACTCAGTCCCTCAAGAGATTGGATGATGCCACCCACATTGGGATAGTTATTAAAACCATAATTTCAAATTCTAATCTCATTTAGAACAAAATGACCACACCATTAACTATTTTCAATATTAAAGTATATCACTTCTAAGTCAACTCTTAGTTTGATTCCTTTCAGTATACTCTCCATATTTACAACAAAAGATAGCCATAGTTTTTTTCCTACATACTTAGCCTATGGTGTCAAAGATGCAATCCAGATCAAATTCCTAATAATAGTGCCTTGATGATGATAATTCTTGTTCATTTTTCCTAATTTCAGAATTTCAAGTGTACTAAAATGAGTGTGCTGAAAATGAAGGATACTGATGACGCTTTTTTGGTATTCATTTGTTTCTCATGCTAGTTATGCAGGAAGTGTTCCTTGCCTTAGACTTGACAGAATAAAATGTGGGAAATCCACTTCTAGTCCTCTGACTTACAAAAATATTTTAATAAGACAATTAATGGGAAAAATCAACCGTTGAACAATTTTCTCATCTAGTGCTTTATTCAAACCAATGGAATTCAAGGACTTTAGGCTTTTCTATTTTTATCATAAATTTTACTTTAATGTCTGGATATAGCTGATTAGGAAATGTGGAGTGCAGTTCAAAAGAAATACAGCAGCAGCGAGGGTCTATCAAAAGATCTCCTTGAGATGTATTACCTAAAGCTCTATCTAGACCACTCATAAATTTCTGGAGGGAAATTGATTTTGTTTTCTCTTCACTGCAGCAGTAAATAACTTTACAGCTTGGAAACAATTCCCATACAATCTCTTCAGTATATGTTTAAAAGGAATATATTTTGCCTCTCATAGAGATATGATATGACTCACATAATTGTAATACTATATCTTCAATTAAAATAAAAGCCCCTCTAAACCATTTGGAATGGTGAATACATTATAATAGAACTTTATATTGAGAGGTGCAATATAACTAAAATAGAAAGCAAATAAGACAATAGACAATACCATGTGATCAAATTGCATCCATCCAGCCAGCCAATATTTATTATTATCACATCTAACTTGTGTCTAGCCTTATGTTGACTGAAGAAAGCACAAAGATTAATTCTATGTGATTCCTCAAGAAAGTGATGAGATCGTGAGTGGTCAGAAATATCAACATCCGCCCACAACATAACACATGATACGTAAGTAATGCATAGAAATACACATATGTTGAAGTATGATGACTAGGGAAGTCTGAGCTGGCAAGCAGACTGCATAAATTTCCTAAAACGAAAAGCAAAACAGTATAGAATACAAGGAATTTACAAATATAAGGAAGTGAGCTTTGACTTAAGACAGATCCACATTATAAATTCCCATTTTGGTCACTTGTCAGTTGTGTGACATTGGGCAGATTCTTAACATGTCACAATTTTAGACATGATGTGTCCAATGTTAAAACAGAGGACAATTTCCACTCAAAAATTTTGTGAGGATAGATAGATAGAGGAATAATTGTGAATATTGTCAGGATATAGGGAATGTATGAGAGACATTATTTATTCCTCCTTTATCTTCTTAATAAATTTGCCAGTTGAAGAGGAGGCATGACTGAGTGTAAATGCATCATCGTGTGAATTAAAGGAGGTAACAGAATCAAGGATCACTAGGATTTTCCCTGGACTCAATGAATATGCTTTCTAGGTGCCAATAGCCAATTTGGGCTGTAGGATATAGATCAGAGAAGGAATCTAGGGCTGAATTTGTAGGACCTCGTGTGCCATGTTGAGCTTGTATATTAAGTTCATTAATTACTTTAAATATAGTAATCAGATGGCATATATATCATGACAAAGATTCAACATTACTTCTATGTACCAAAGATTTTCTAATATTGCAATAAAATAAATATTCTTTGTATCAGAATATATATCAAATTACTTCCAACTAAGTTAAATTAAATTATTGGGCTTTCCTGATTAAATTATTAAATGTAAAATTTAAAAAATATTAAGAAAATACAGCTAATTATCTAGTAATTGTGGAGAGGTAGGATCTTTTACTTACTAAGCAATAAAATAACAGAAGAAAGAATTGAGAAATTTGACTCCAGAAAATTGAAAAGTTTTCAAATATTGAAAAAATAAAAATTAACTCAAAGACAAACTGAGTTGAAAAATTATAGATCCTATATTAATACATCACTAAGGAACTGTTTTCTTAAACTTTCCAGGTTGTGCATGTACTTATCCAGCATTGGACCCATCTTCAAATTTGCTTTCAGTGTAAAAATGAAGACTACTAATGTCTTTCCTATTAACTCAAAGTTATGAGGAACCACTGGAGAAAATGCTAGTTTTTAGATTGAACACTGGCAATCTTTCCATGAAAAAAGCACAAAATAAATAAGTAATGAATGTTACATATTTACCAGAATATATTGCTACAATTTCAGAACTCTAATTAAAAGAAAATTTTCTATTTACTTTTTTCTTGATTAATTTTGAAGTGTGTCAGTAATGCTTATCCTAAGTTTTTTAATAATATATTTGAATTAATGATCAGCATCAACTGCCATTTCTTGAAAAACAACTTTGTATGTAAAACCATGCAATTTTTTATTTATATTTGTTGTTTAAATCTTACAGAAGCCTATAACACAAGTATTTTTATTGGAATGAAAATAAAGAAACTGAAGGTTAGAGAAATGCAATTCAATGAATTGCCCTAAATAATGAGCTAAGAGGAATTAGTTTCTGGGGTCTTTTCCAAATTCTACATTCTAACATGCATTAATATCCCACATGATTGCTTTGGGGAGATTTAATTTATGAGTAAGATTATGATACAATAAAGGAGATTGGATAAAACCAAAGAACACTCTTTTCAAGAAAGCAGTGACCCTGAATGAGCTGACTCATTGTTAGGCAGTGCCTTCCTCTTTACATTTTGTCTCCAAACAGGTAACTCCATCTGTATGGAAATCTGTATCTCATCTATATGATTTAACCAGAGTAGTGATACCAGGGGTTGAGAGTCTCAATCTTTGTTGTAAATGAGGATAATCTGGAGCCTTACAAAATCGTGTGCTGTGCTAAGTTGCTTCAGTGTGTCTGACTCTTTGCGACATTATGGACTGTAGCCTGCCAGGCTCCTCTGTCCACGGGATTCTCCAGACAAGAACACTGGAGTGGTTTGCCATGCCCTCCTCCAGGGGATCTTCCCGACCCAGAGGTGGAACCTGTCTCCTGAGGCTCTGGCATTGTAGGCTGATTCTTTACCACTGAGCCACCCAGGAAGCCCCATTACAAAAGAACTGGGTGCCTATCTCAGAGATTCAGACTTAAACATGAGGATAAGACTTCACCATTGGCATTTTCTTCTTCAAGCTCTGCAGGTGATTAATGTGCAAAGCTGAGAACCACTACTCTAGATCCTTGGCTACTTCAACAGCAGTAATTGGGGTTTGTGAGCTGTTTTCCATGTTAAAAAAAAGAAGTCTTACTTCTAATTAGACTCCGCAGTTTAAATACAAATAAAAAGTTTCTGTTTTTAAATTTTATTTGGTTGAAATGTTATGAAGTCACTGTGGTTAGCTCATGCTATAAGGCACTCTGAAAGATATGTCTCTGATTAATAATCCTAAGAAAACAAATGAGCTATGAATAAACGCAGTTTGTTTGGTAAGCAAATTCAGACCATGGGGTTGATAGAAAAATAATTAAAGCAATAATTTGACAATGAAAAACTTGGAAATCACCTCACATGAAGTTATAATTTACATATCAACTGCTAGATCAAAGCAGGCCAGGGATTTTTATTTATTTATTTATTTTGGTTACGAAATTTGCAGAAACAATTATACAAAAATAAAACACATTCATGAAAATATCCTGCTAATTTATAACTATAGAGTTGATAAATTGAAGAACTCTGAGAATATTTAGAGCAGATTTCCCAATTCCTCTCTTTTTCTCCTTTTTTTTTCTTTTTTCAATTCCTTTCCGCATTCCCCTGGATATCAGTCAATATTAATTTTCTTTTAATTATGCCTTGAAATAAATCTAAAGATTCTGAGCTAAAGAAAGATAAATGTTTCTTGGCTCTAGGACATGTCAGAGACTTTAAGATGTTAATGTTAATATTAAAATCTCTAAGAAAAATACAATTTTCCCCAATATATTACACCATGGTTTTTTTTTTTTTCTACTGCATCATAGGACAAACTGTAGATCCCCAATTCTCCTGTTGAGCAACAGCAACATTAACAAATCCCACAAAATATACCAAGAGCCTGTTATATGCCAAGGCTGTATTTGAAATATCTCATGACGTAAATCCAGCTTTAATGAAATTTTAACTTCTATATTTCACATCAGAATGGACTATTAAAAGAGCAGGAGGGTTGGGGGTGTGGAATTGACAGGGTTTCATTATAGCAGATGATTCTAACACTATTTAGCCTCCAGAAGCAGCTTAATTACTGTACATTCAGGCCCTCAGTCTTAAGGGGTAGAATAGGATGAGTATATCCTTGAAGATTTAACAGAGGTGTGATAAAGGCAGTGGGATGGAGAGAGGAACAAAGAAGGAAAGGGTGTGAGGGAGAGAGAGAAAATGGCTGAGAGAGAGGAGGGGAAGAGAGAGAGGGGGGAGAGAGGAAGACATAAGGAAACATGAAAAAGAAAGGGAGAAGAGAGAGAAATAAAAAAAAGGCAAATGCCCATGTTTCCGAATGGAAATGCAGAAGGCAAAACCATGATGGGTACAACTGCATGCATGCCAGCCATTCACAGATCTTAGAAGTTTTCTTTCCACCATTTTTAAAACATGCCCTGAGATCATTGTCTCTGAGATGACTATTATCCCCTCTTCCTCTTCCTGCTCTTGTGAGAAGCAGTGGCAGGAATGAATGTAAAGAGAACAGCTAATTTCAAAACTAAGAGATGAAAGAGAGGGCTGACAGGGGATCTATGACCCTCCTCCAAATCCACATAGTAAAATCGTGTGATAGTGCTGCCACCAGAGATATCAAAGGTAGAATCCGCCTTAACAGTTATTAGTAAAAATTAAACCAACTATATGTGCATACATCTCTCTAGTGGACCAAGTTTAGCCTGTGTTGTTCCTTGATCATTACTTGGTAAGCAAACTTAGATTATAGGATTCATAGAAAAATTTAAAAAACAGTACTCTCATAATGAAAAAAACTTGGAAACTACCTCCCACAACTTCATAATTCATGTCCCAGTTGAACCTGTGCACAGAATCCTTTCTATGAGAAGGGAACACTATTCTTTCCACTCTATAGATCAGATGAAATCACTTGCTCAGCATACTCAACAGGGCTGGAAATGACCTAAAGGTGTTCTGACTCCACATTCTGGGCATTTTCCTCCATGTCCTAGTATGTTTTGTGGGCTTTCCCTCACATTCTTCATCTTTCTGCAGTCTCAGAGGGTATGATGTATTATCATGTACCATCTATCTGGGGCTTCCCAAGTGGTGCTAATGGTAAAGAAACCACCTGCTGGTGCAGAATACATAAAAGATGTGGCTTCAATCCCTGGGTCAGGAAGGTCCCGTGGAGGAAGGCATGGCAACCCACTCCAGTATTCTTGCCTAGAGAATCTCATGGACAGAGAAGCTTGGTCGGCTACAGTCCATAGGGTTGCAAAGAGTCGGACACGAATGAGGTAACTTAATACACACACACACACACACACACACACACACACACACATTTATCTGGCCCTCTAATGCTTTGCCTCAGCATTTCCCAAAATGTATTCTGTAAAGCATTTCTTCATTAAAGTGTTCCATGAAAAAAGAGATCTGTAATCAAATCCATACACATGCTTCACAATATATTTAGTATTTTGAAAACAGCAATGCATATTATCACATTAAAAGCTGTGAGAAATCCTGAAAGTCTGAGAAGTAAAGAAAGTTGCTTGAGTAATTTTCATCTTCTGTGACCGCAGAAAGCTTTTTGTACTTATATCCCCATAGCCATTATTCAAACTGCATACAACCAAGTTTCTACTTTGGTATTCTGTGGATTCATCTAATCATCTTTCACCTATTTTCTGAATAAGACATAGGCTTTGGAAATATAGTTGTATATGACTACAGTTTGGAGTTCATCAAATACTTCCATTAATCAGGGTGTGGTAGCTTATGTCTAAATAAGACTGCACATAGTACAGAAGGTGCTTGGAGCTCCTCCCATCAGGTGATGAGGTCTGTTTACCCTGGCTTTATGTAGCTAATAAACTATGGCAGAAATAGTATTGTTTTTGATCTGAGACCAGCCCTTATGGGGTCTCAGTGTCCAGCTCTCTGCAACTCCATGGGCTGTAGCCCGCCAGGCTCCTCTGTCCATGGAATTCTCCAGGCAGGAACACTGGAGTGGGTAGCCATTCCCTTCTCAAAGATATCTTCCCAACCCAGGGATTGAACCTGGATCTTCCACATTGCAAGCAGATTCTTTACCATCTGAGCCACCAGAGAAGCCCTTTAGGGGGTCTGAACAGTGTTAAGTTTTGCCTTTTCATGAAACAACTTGGATCTAGGCTACTGAATGAGGAATCAAGGAAAGCAAAGTCCTCCACCAATAGTCAGAACAAGGACCCAGTCCAGAATGCTCCAGCCCTACAAGCTTCCTGCTGAATGAACCGTAAGAGTCACCTGAGCCAACCTCATGTGGAGAACCACCCAGCCAAATAGCAGCATCATAAAAAATAATGAATAGTTGTTTTTAAGTCACTACATTTTGGGGTTTTTCATTATGCAGCAATAGGTAAACAAACCACACAGTGTCTCACAAACAGCGAAGAGTCCAGGGCAGGCCATGCATTTGTAACTTTCTACAGCTTTTCAAATTAGATTGCCCAGAGACATTGGAAAACTAGATGGACTTAGGGTTAAAAACTGCACAATCATGAGGGGAGATTCTTCTCTCTCCTAAGCTGACACACACATTTGGTGTATACTTACTTTTCTACCATGGTTATACAACCTTTGGTCTTAACCATCCTTCTGCTAAATGCACAGTCTCCAGAATAGATAGCTCCAGCTTCTGCAGGCCCTGTTCTTATTCCGTTGTCCACTTGTCTCTTCCCAACCAATCCCCTTCCCTCCTATTATACATTTCTTTTACTTTCCTGTGAGCTATTAGGTGCTAAATAACCCAAAGTGAGAACTATTCAGCCTATTGCAGACTTAGACATATAGAAAGCAATATATGTCATTATTGCTCTCGATTTTGCTGTCTGAATTGCCCTACTAATGTAGGCACAATAGACATGCAGTCTGACAGTGGTTTAAAAAAATGTTTTAATAGCTGTCTTAGATGAGGGATGCCCAAATTATGAATGTACAAAAATAGTCTCCAGAAAAATCTATTTATGAACTTAAAAAAAAAAACAACTCTTCCCTTTATTCCTAGGCCCCACAAGAATGGGCACACTACCAGCAATTGGAAAAAGCCTCATTGCTTTGTAATAGACTTGTACCTGTTTTCCCAGACTAACTCAGCTGACAAAATCAACAAATTTTCAGTCTGAGCTAGAGGTTTCTGGCCTCTTTACCTGCTCCTCTTTTCCTCCTTAACATATATCCAGGGTGTTGTAAAGATAAATTTTGTTGGGATATGGAGTTATAGACAATAAGAGCTGGAAGGAAACATAAAGCTACCTATGTCACTCCAAAACTGTGGCATAAATGACATATCGTGAACCCGGCTCCACTCTGGAAGATGTTAAATCAAATGTAAAATCAACTAAACCTGAGTGTCCCTGTCCCCACTCTCCATTCTTAACCAGGTCCCAGATGCCTATGTAAATAATCCCAATTAGAAATGCATTCATCACATAAAAACTCACCAAATGAATGCCTACAGGAAATAACACTCCAATAAATCTTGCAAAATGTCTGCTATTCACCATCTTCAAAGTTATGAGCATATGGAAATGAACATAATGTTTGCAATTAAAAGACTTACTTGACTTCAGGTACAGTAAAAACATGCCTGAACCTTTAAAACGTATTCCAAGACTATGAATAAGGTTCTATAAAAGTTGGAGTATGCTTTATGATATAGAGATTTATCATTTACTTCTCCAAAAGTCTTTTCTTTCGGTGACTTGCTTCCTCCTTCAATATGCCTTGTATGCATATATTACAGAGATGATATCTCAAATTTTTCCATGTATCTCAAAAAGAACTAGGTAATAATATTTTGTTGATGATCATGAAAATGACTTTGCAATAGCTATTACAAACTGTTAATCCTGGAATATTAATGCCTCCCACTCATGATTATTTTAATGAGGTAATCCATAAATTCTCCATCAAGTGGTAATTCCCTTTATAGTACTTATTTATAAGGGTGTGTTTCTACAGAATATTTTTGGGAATTAAATCATTTTCTTCTCCATTGCTTCCAATAGAGATTTCTCTCTTTTAAAGAAAGTCAGCAAGACAAAGTCAGAAAATTTAACCTCTCAAGGTCTCTATTCATGCACTTGAGTTTCTTCTATGGGGGGAATCAGCAAATCTTTTCTTTAAGGAGCCAGATAATAAATGTTTTAGATTGTCTGGGCCATACGGTCACTATTGTGAGTGTGTGCTAAGTTGCTTCAGTTGTGCCCGACTCTTTTGAGACCCTATGGACTCTAGCTTGTCAGCTTCCTCTGTCCATGGGATTCTCCAGGCAAGAATAGTGGAGTGAGTTGCCATGCCCTCCGCTAGGGGAGCTTCCTGACCAGGGAACTGAACCTAGGTTTCTTACACCTCCTGCATTAGCAAGCGGTTCTTTACCACTAGCACCACCTAGGAAGCCCACAGTTTCTATTCAGTTCAGTTCAGTCGCTCAGTAGTGTCCGACTCTTTGCGACCCCATGAATCGCAGCATGCCAGGCCTCCCTGTCCATCACCAACTCCTGGAGTTCACCCAAACTCTTGTCCATTGAGTCGGTGATGCCATCCAGCCATCTCATCCTCTGTCGTCCCCTTCTCCTCCTGCCCCCAATCCCTCCCAGCATCATGAGTCAACCCTTCGCATGAGGTGGCCAAAGTACTGGAGTTTCAGCTTTAGCATCATTCCTTCCAAAGAACACCCAGGACTGATCTCCTTTAGAATGGACTGGTTGGATCTCCTTGCAGTCCAAGGGACTCTCAAGAGTCTTCTCCAACACCACAGTTCAAAAGCATCAATTCTTCAGCACTCAGTGCTTCTATTACAGCCATTTAATTCTGCTTTGTAGAGGTAAAACAGGCATAGAAAATCTGTAACTAAATGGATGAGGTGACTCCCAGTAAAAATGGCAGCACATTGAACTTGGCCCAGAGCCATAAATTCACTGATTCTTTTTTAAGATCCCCTGAAGGAGGGCACAGCAACCCACTCCAGTACTCTTGCCTGGAGAATCCCATGGACAGAGGAGCCTGGCAGGCTGTAGTCCATAGGGTTGCACAGAGTGGGACACAACTGAAGCGACTTAGCACGTGCACACACAGATACTTTTCCAAGACCTCTCTGGACCCTCCATCAACCCACTATTTCCTATAAAGCAAATTTTGTAATTTGAGGATGAATCTGATCTTTACAAAGTAACTTTAATTTAGTAAATTAAATATATATTCAAATTTTTGTCATTACTAAAAAGTAAAAAGCTTCTACTTTTACGGGATGCTTCTTCAAATACTTCAATCCTATTCTTATGTTCTCTTAATTCCTTTCCTTCTCTGGGCACTAATTCCTCAATTTTTCCATAAATAGTATATTTTTAGGCCCTTTCCTCTTTCTGCCAGTTCCCTCTGAACAGGATTCTTTGGCCAAAGTTCATTCAGTATCCAGAATGAAAACCAATATTACAAGTATGTTATGGCCACTGTCACAAAGTAGAAACATCATCTCCCTACTTCAGACACTATTTTTCTCTTAGCCTCATTCACAAATCCATTTTCTGACCTACCAGGAGCTGGCCATTCATTGTGCTTTTAAGGAATTATTAAAAGTGAGATATTTGGCAGGTGAGAAGAGAAATGGCATGTGAATAGCACATTAGAAAGATATGTGATTTTTGCAGTGTAAGCTTGAGAAAGAGGATTAAATTAAACCCTAATAAAATAAGGGAAAAGGAGCATCTCCTATAGTCTCCTGGAAGAGGGAGCTGAGACTCAGAGGAGATGATACACTCTTTTCTGAACACTAGCATGATGTTTTCATGGGCAAACTAAGGCCATGTCTTGTCCATTAGGGTTATAGGCTTTATGTTGCCCATGAGATGGATGGAGAAGTAGCTTGGATACCTATAAGATTTCTCCTCCAGCTTGGTTGACTGAAAATAATATTCATCTGTCTCTAAGGCTAAGATGGGACTATGAAGTTGGAGTTAACAAATCCTTGGAATCTTTTTCTTTCCCCTGCAATTACATTATTTTCCATCCTGACTTAATGTTCTCCATCTCCTGCTCTCTCTGAGAGCTTCACTCTCAAATGTAGGTGCCCTACCTATGGCTGTGGCCTGGCTTCCTTGGCACCAGGCAAGTGGAATAGAAACCTGATGACTTGCCCCACAGGAGTCCAGAGAATGAGGGTGCAGTGTCAACTGAGGTTTTGGCACAGCAAGCAGATGAGGGCAATGAACAGAGCAGAGGCCAAATGTAGAGTCTCCCACTTCCTTCAAATAAACTCTGCAAGGTCAGAGGCTATGTGAAAGGATCGCATGACGTAACCTGATAGTGGTCTTTCTCTTTCTGACGGCTTCTGTTTAGACAACTGTGTAGGTTTTGTACACATCAGTGGTACTTAACTTCACTGTAGCCTTCCCCAGATCCCTGCCTTTTGTTTCCAAGACCTGTCCTCGTGTATCTTATTAAAAAGCATATGAGAGGTTAGCTATTAAAATTTTAGATATATCATGAGCAAGCAATGAAAGGCTTATCATTATATTTTATTTTTAGTTTCAAAACAATCCTAAGAGTACATGAAATAGTGTCAAATTTACTACTGCTTGTTTATTCTTTATTTATTATTATTGCTCTGTCAATCACTCTTCTGTTAGAACTTGTGTCTATGACTTTGGAAAAAATGAGGAGCCTTGCTGAAATAGACACATACATGTCAACATTCACTTTTAAGTGGTTCCAGGTCTGTGCTTGAATGCATAAAGTGATGATAATGCTGTCTAGCACCCAGGTCTACAGCACCATATTTGCATGTTGTGTGAAAAGATGATATTTGAGCACATCAGACAATCTCAAACTTCAGTATCATTCCCTTCATTTGCAACAACTGGCTCTTCCTTTATTTTTTATTTTTTTGCAAAATATTTTTGAGCTCCCACTACCTGCCAGGCACTGTTCCAGGTGTTAAAATCTGGGACGCAGCAGTGTAAAACTTACACTTCCATCATATCAATATTGGGAAGGAGCCCAGCACTTATTTTTTCCCACACTGTTACCTCCAGAGTGAAAATTTTCGTGGAAAGGAGACTTCAAATGTGGCAAATGTATAGCCATTCACACATGAGGGACATTCCTTCTTTTTCCATAACAGCTCTTTATTTAAAAAGAAATGGTAGTGAAGTAATTATGAACCACATAGTGTTTCCTAATAAAAGGAAATGTAACTTCACTCTAATGTAAAGTAATTTCCTAATAAAAGGATGTAACTTCACTCTAACCATTATTGTGCTTATCCTGATTTGACTAATGTGTATTTAGTATAGCTAAGTATTTGAGTGTATCTACTACATGCAATTATTTCTAAGTCAACTGAACTATTATTTCAGTTCTAAAGAGACATTTTTTTTAAACTTTACATAATTGTATTAGTTTTGCCAAATATCAAAATGAATCCACCACAGGTATACATGTGTTCCCCATCCTGAACCCTCCTCCCTCCCCATACCATCCCTCTGGGTCATCCCAGTGCACTAGCCCCAAGCATCCAGTATCGTGCATCGAACCTGGACTGGCATCTCGTTTCATACATGATATTTTACATGTTTCAATGCCATTCTCCCAAATCTTCCCACCCTCTCCCTCTCCCTCTCCCACAGAGTCCATAAGACTGTTGTATACATCAGTGTCATTTTTATTTTGTACATTTGAAAAAAATACAAGTAGTTATCTAGGTACCAAAAAAGTCACCACACTTCTTCACAGAAAAGAGAGGCAGTGCTCTCTATCAATTTATTAACAAAAGTAATAGAATCAATGATAATTGAGAACACATCCTCCCTTGAAGTTGACTATGTTTGCTGCAGTAAGCAAAGCATTCTTTGATTATGATGAATGGGTTTTGCAGCCTTTTCATGATTGTGCAACATACAGTCTGTAATGAAGCTGTGAGGTGTGCTTTTCTTAGGGAACTATTCTGGAATTTACCCAAGCTTAGCAGGGGCGTCATCGGTGAAGATCAATCCACATGTGGCTGTGTATTTTTATGCTTCTAACAGAAGTCTTTGATAAGCTTGAACACATCATTGTCTTTGCTTTTTAAATGCAGTGGTTCATAACACAAGCTGTGTTTGTCTGTGATCAGTTTCTCTTTTACGGATTCCACAAACACGGATGGCTGAATACAGATACAACTGCCATTCACTCGTTGAGTTGAATGCCCACCTTCAAGGGACAAATCTTAGCATTTCTAAAACCTGTTACAAGAGATGTTAGCTCCCTTTATTAATTCTAAAACATTTCACTTGACAATGGAACAAAGTGAAGGATTTTTTGTTTGTTATTGATGTATAGTTACAATACTATTTTTGCCATTTACTAGTTTAATTTTTCAACTATAATAAACTCATATATATGATGAAAAAAAATCTATGAAAAAGAAACTTCAAATGTGGCAATTTTTACATACAGAAAACTTGGTACTAATGTAGATTCTTATATTTTCGTGAAAGTAACCTGACTCAAACCAGAAGAAAAAATGGTGTTATCAGCGCATATAATTAAGTAATCCAAATATAATTTCAGACCTTGCTGGATCCAGGGGCTCACTCAGTGTATTTTGAATAAGGTTTTTCTTCTTTATTGTGCACTTCTTTTTGCTTCTCTGTTATTTTCTTCATAAGGAAGATTATCTTTATTCCTTGTCTACCTCTCTGTTCCCCACGAGCTGAAGACTGATCTTTAAGTTAAATAGGAAAATCTTTTCTTCTCTTAAAATTGAAAAAAAAAAAAAAGAAGAAGAAGAAGTTGTCAGGCATTTGTTGGTTCTGATTGGTTTAGTCGTGGCCATCTCACTATCCCTAAATCAAGCTTTGAGGTTGAGACAAGTGAGACTCTGGTTGGCCAACCTGGTTACATACTCAACTCCTGGCACTAAAAATGGAGTCAGCTTCACTGTACCCAGAAAGACTAAAGATGATGTCTCCAGAATCTGAGAGATCTTAATAAAAGAAGGAGGGTTGAGTGCTGAGCAGCTAGAAAATATCAATATTCTAGATAATATTAACCATATGCTTCCCTCTAAGGACGTACCTACTGCTCAAGACCCAAGTGTCCTGCTGCCATCACGTAGATGTCAGGGTGTCAGTGTCATAGCCAAATTTACTCCCACATCCCATTTCAGTTCAGGCAGCATCTATACTTTGAGATTGACATTTAAAAATAATGTGTTGCACAGTATCCATCGCAGTCATGGAGTTCTCTCCATTTTATGTCATCTAAGTATATCCCCTGTAAGCAAGCATAGCCTTCACACTTGTATTTCTTCATGACATGGACAAGAACCCACATGTAGTAGCAGAAATGGAATGGGGTTTTGTTGTAGGAGTATCCTCTTTCCAGCACATGCAGTCTAACTGAATTCAGAGAAAGAATTTGCATTGGCAAATCATCATATCCGTGCTCATCAAAAAATCACAGAAAATGTGGAAGATAAGATTTGACTCTGTAATTTAACTCAAGCAACTTCCTTGTACTTAGCTCATTACAGACCCTTCACTAGAGTCATCAAGGTACTAGAAATGCCAGCACAAATTTGTCTTGATATGTTGCTTCCTCATCTTAATTTATGTCTTTAATGATATGACTTTTAAACAAATCATATGTGTCTCCCACTTCCAGAAAAAGCAACTTCCACTCTTGCTCCATAGGGTGACATGCAAATATATCCATACCTCTTGGTTGTGTGAACAAAACGCAATGGACTGGGAAGTTAGGTATACAGCAGTCTCCATCAGAAATAGCCAACGCCTACCATCATACTACAGCAACGTAATCAGAAAAACCAAAATGCCACTTTCTATTTCTCATGTCTTTCATCCTGCTGTCTCCCATTTCATCTCTACCCAAATCAGTTATTCCTTACTTCCCTGCACATCATTTTCTGCTGGATACTCACAAGTCCAAGACACACATCCCACTTTACTCTTTCATTGAATCAAAGAGTCTTTACATTGAATGGGACCTTTCAGTTCACCTGGCGTTGTACTTAAGTTACCAAACTAACATCCCCAACAAATAATTCATCTCTAAGTCTCTGCTTTGTAGAAGGAGAGGTATTTGGAGTGGTTCAAATCATGGGTGCCTGGGGCTGAGACCTAGGGCTCTGATCCTAGCTTTCTCACAGGCGTCAGTAATTTTGGAAATTACTTCCACCTCTAATTTCTCATCATATGGGAAATACTGATGGATATAATCTTGCCTACTCATTGGGGTTCTAGTAGGAAATTTATGAGGTACTGCCTATATAATGAGTTTAACACAAGGTCAGGTATAAGCTCAATAAGTGATAATATCTGCAATAAATGATAACATCTACATACCCATATCTATCTATATGTCTATATTGATAACTCTATATTTGACATATTTAATTATTATTTAATTATGACATACATAATTAATAATGGTCAAAATAGAAAATGTGGATAATATGGAATTAAAGAACAGAAAAAATAATATTGTGCAGAATTTATCTGATGAGAGCGAAAGGTTGTTTAATTAGTTGATTTTCTCTTCAAGTTTTCTTCCTCTGAATATTTTTCACTTACATAGTTGATATCATATTATGGATATACTTTGAAACATATTTTAAATAGTGTAATGTAAGTCATTCTACATGTTATTAAAAATGCTACACAAACATCATTTTTAATGGTTGATTAACTTTCTGTCATGCAGACTTTCCCTAATTTACTTAACCATGCCCAGTTTTTGAACACTGAGGACAAATATTTTTTAAGCTGTATTTGCATAAAAACATGAGAATTATACATTTTAACAGAGAGTTTGTTGGAAAGGAAATAAATAGGGCAATAGATGTCCAACATGACCAAAAGAAAAAGGATGTGGGAAAAGATGCTCAAAATAGTTTTTCGTCTTCTAATTCTTTATTATTCTGACACTAATATTAATACTGGCTTCCCAGGAGGTACAGTGTTAAAGAATCCACCTGCCAATGCAGGAGACATGGGGTCAATCCCTGGCTGGAGAATATCCCCTGGAGCAGGAAATGGCAACCCATTCCAATATTTTTGTCTGGAGAATTCCATGGACAGAGGAGCCTGATGGGTTACAGTCTATGGGGTCACAAAGAGTCAGACATGACTGAGCCACTAACAATATTAATACTATTTCTAATAATAACACTTACTGATTGTCCACTATGTGCCAGAAATGCTGCTTTATTTAATTCAGTCATCTCTAAAGACTCATGAGGTCGCCGGTAATAGCTGGTTTTATACAGAGGAAATGAAGCATAAGAGATGTAAGCATCTTTCAAAAATCAAGTCAGTAGTGGTCGAGTCAGGATTTTAATCTAAATCTTACTGCCTAAGATGCCCTTGTTCTTTCCCAAGGCCAGGTGGCCAGCCCAATCTTTATCTATCTGATATCCTCACCTTGGTGTCAAATAGGATCCCTCAACAGCTATAGCAAAGGTAAGATTCTTTGTTAGATTCGAAGAGAACACAATGCAGACTCTATCAGAAAAAGGAAACTTTTCCTCAAAAAGGAAATGTTACTGTAGAAGTTGAACACAAAGTAAGCCTAGACCTTATTCCAGTTGATTCCTTAACAGCCTAATTTTGATGTCATGTGTTCAATCCAGTGATGGCAATTCTAATCCCCTTTGCCAGCTATTCAGAGAAGGCAACGGCAACCCATTCCAGTACTCTTGCCTGGAAAATCCCAGAGACAGTGGAGCCTGGTGGGCTGCCATCTCTTGGGTCGCACAGAGTCGAACATGACTGAAGTGACTTAGCAGCAGTAGCAGTTGCCAGCTATTAATTTAGGAATGGGCAGGGAAAGTTTTGACAGGAAGGAGTAGGGGGAAACGTAGAATTTATGTAATGTTTCTTCAGGCTGAAGAAAGAGAACCTATGAATAATGATCCTTCTTCTTGCCCTTAATTGTTTTGTCTGGATATGACACCTGGAACTGTAGCAGTCTCCTTGTTGGTAGAGTGAGGATGAAGTAGTGTGAAGGATATTAATGTGGAGACATGACACAAATTTAAGTCATCAATGATCTGCCGTATTTACCTTTTCCTGGACTCCCCATTATGGAAGATAATGAATGTCCTCATTATTTAATTCTGTTTTAGGTCAAGCCATCTGTTACTTGCTACTGAAAGCATTCTATCTGACTTTAAGAGGACTATAGGACCTAAGATCCTCAACTCAAATTAAGTACATAATGTTTTAGACCACATCTATCATATAAAAAAAAAACCCATAACTCACCTCTGATAGTTCTAAGGCAAATATTACTCCATTTAAATAATGGGAAATCAGAAACAAAAGATTAAGTAACTTGACCAGGAGTAGTTTAAGTAAGTGTCAATATCACAATTTGAACAAAGATACAATAGCACCAGGACCCATAATCTTCATGATATATAATGACTAATTTTGGGATGCTTCTTTATGGAAGGCTCAACACTTCCTTGGCCTTTATTCCTCTTGATCTTTGTTGCAATCTACCCACCTGAAAAAAAAAAATATTTATGTGTTCACTCCTGAGTATATTGTAGTCCATGAGGGTGCAAGATGTTTTCAGGATGATGCATCAAGGTAAGAGACGCAGACAAGATTCACCCTTAAGGATGAAAGAGATCTCAGTTCAGTTCAGTTCAGTTCAGTCTCAGTCATGTCCGACTCTCTGCGACCCCATGAATCACAGCATGCCAGGCCTCCCTGTCCATCACCAACTCCCAGAGTTCACTCAAACTCACGTCCATCAAGTCGGTGATGCCATCCAGCCATCTCATCCTCTGTCATCCCCTTTTCCTCCTGCCCCCAATCCCTCCCAGCATCAGAGTCTTTTCCAATGAGTCAACTCTTCGCATGAGGTGGCCCAAGTACTGGAGCTTCAGCTTTAGCATCATTCCTTCCAAAGAAATCCCAGGGCTGATCTCCTTCAGAATGGACTGGTTGGATCTCCTTGCAGTCCAAGGGACTCTCAAGAGTCTTCTCCAACACCACAGTTCAAAAGGATCAATTCTTCGGCGCTCAGCCTTCTTCACAGTCCAACTCTCACATCCATACATGACCACTGGAAAAACCATAGCCTTGACTAGACGGACCTTTGTTGGCAAAGTAATGTCTCTGCTTTTGAATATGCTATCTAGGTTGGTCATAACTTTTCTTCCAAGGAGTTAGCGTCTTTCTGCTATATAGCAAAATGCTTTTGTTCACAATATACTCTTCTTACTTCAGTCTCCCTCATGTAAACTTATGGCATGTGGCTAGTTCTGAGCAACATTGGCAAGAGTTATCCTTAGCCCAAGGTAAATAAGAAAGGAGTCCTTTACTCTTCCTTATCTCTTCCCCTCATTTGTATGGCTGGACGTGAAGAACATCAAGATTTTGCGGTCACTAGATGGTGACTGCAGCCATGAAATTAAAAGACGCTTACTCCTTGGAAGGAAAGTTATGACCAACCTAGATAGCATATTGAAAAGCAGAGACATTACTTTGCCAACAAAATTCCGTCTAGTCAAGGCTATGGTTTTTCCAGTGGTCATGTATGGATTTAAGACTTGGACTGTGAAGAAAGCTGAGTGCTGAAGAATTGATGATTATGAACTGTGGTGCTGGAGAAGACTCTTGCAAGTCCCTTGAATGGCAAGGAGATCCAACCAGTCCATTCTAAAGGAGACTAGTCCTGGGTGTTCATTGGAAGGACTGATGCTGAGGCTGAAAAGACCCTGATGCTGGGAGGGATTGGGGGCAAGAGGAGAAGGGGATGACAGAGGATGAGATGGCTGGATGGCATCACCGACTCAATGCACATAAGTTTGGGTGAACTCTGGGAGTTGGTGATGGACAGGGAGGCCTGGTGTGCTGTGATTCATGGGGTCACAAAGAGTCGGACATGACTGAGCGACTGAACTGAACTGAGATGTAGCAGCCAAGATCCAGCCTGGCTCCCATAGTTAACATGGATGAGAGTTAAACAAACCTCAAATCCCCATAGGACGTAACATGAGCATGAAATTACATCTAATGGATTAAAACCACTGAAACTCTGGAAGTGTGCATTACTGCAGCACACACATCTTATTCTATCTCAGCTGCTATAAAGTTGTCAGTGGCTACTTGGCTTACCCAGTACCTAAGAAGAGGTTTGGTTTAGCTTCTAAGTGCCTAGTAGACCATTTCTGCATATAACACCTTTCTAGGTTTTCAGCCTCTGTTTTACAGTCTTCAGATGCAAAACACTGATGCTTTATAAAGCTCCTTCTTTCCTTTGTTTTGCATGGGTGAATAGTTGCTTTATTTATTATATAGTTGGTGGTTGTTATGGAGAATTTTTCTTTACTATGCTTCAGATTTATAGAGCTGGGCTGCCCTTTTATTAGGCAATATATTCAGTTTGGCGTTCTTAGGTGCCTAGAGAATTTGGCATAGATATACTTTTGTCATAAAAAATCCTCATAATGATTATTATTAGCATACCCTGTTGTTTATCAAGCCTTGGAGCTTGATAAAAAAGAAAATCACTTGGAGTTTTGAGAAGCTAAGTCTTTTGCTCTTTGAGTAGAGCGAAAAATGTCATAAATATTTCTGGGTCTTGGTGAATATACTGGCCAAGAAACACACAAGCTACTAACATTACAAACAAGGCATTGTTGTCGGCATCCTTGAAACTAAGGCTTCCCCACTCTGCAATGGATTTAACACACCTGAATTTCCCCCGTTGTACCTCCAGGGCATGGTTACAATTTATCTTAAGTCTGAAACCATCAAATCCCTACCAACTATTCCTGGAAAGAGAAAGGCTCAGTTTCTCACCCCTAACATTGGTAAGCCTGAAGAAACATTGAGAATACCTAAATGACACTGCTCAAAGGACAGGCAAGAAAAAGAGAGGCAGAGAAATGGGAAGCGATTTTGAAAGGAACAAAGCAGTTCAGGTGCAGCCAAAGGTGCTTCTGTGTTTATTGTACATCTTCTTCCAGACCCCAGAATACGGAAGGCCTGGGCCACACCATGTATCCTCCAATGTGAATTCTGTGGCCAGTCACTCTGCTCTACATCTAGGATTTAACAAAACATAACTATAGACAGTTCGGATGGCTGTTATCTCAAGGCATTAACTACTACTATTGTGTGTTGAACACCTACTAAGTGCCAGAAACTAAGCTACAGTCCTTTAATTCTCACAAAAATCCCATGAGGTAGGAATCATCATCTTAAGGATGTTCAGAAAAGTTGAGGGATTTATCCCTAAACCTAGTAAGTAACAAGTTATCTCCTTCCTATCAAATGTTCCTATGCAACAGTGTCTTAGGAACAAAGGAAAGAATCCTTATCTCCATTTTACACAAAGATAGATGTGACAAAGAAATGCCAAGCAAATTATTTAAAATATTGCCTGAAGTCAGTGATGGAGCTGGAACTAACTATAACCAAAGTCCCAAGAATCAGAGATTGTTCTTCTCCTACTGAAACCTTAGTTTCTATATTGAAGTTAATGTCAGAGGAAGTTAAGAATGGAATGAATATAGATTGAAAAACGTTTTTTTTTTTTTTCTCTTTTCGATCCTTTGTTTTCCATAGACAGTGAAGTGTCTACATAGCATGTACATTTCACGCCTTTAAATGTATCTGAGAGTATAGTTTCATTTTTTGGAAGGGAAGAGGTAATTTGGCAGATGACAGCACTCAGCTGATGCTGTGTTGTCGTCATGGAAAGAAGACTATGGTCCAAGAGCCAGACAAGATCCAGACCCAAGGTCAGATTGAGGAAGATGCTCTGCATCCTCATGCCTCAAGATAAACCTCATGAGCATCTACAAGCATGTCCAGTTCACCCAAAACACTCCACTTGAAATGTTATTTCAGAGCTTCATTACTTCAGGAATGAGGATGGCTGCCAAAGGCATGGAATTTAGATAATCAAGAGTCTTGAAGCCTGCAACCTCATTTTGAAGATGAGAAAGCTGTGGTCCAGAGAGAGATTGTGGCTTGTCAGAGGCCACATAGCTAGATTTGTCACAAAATCTAAACCAGAAGGAAGTTTATTATGAATCTCAAATCATAGTCAGTCAAATATCTGGAAATCTGGATATAGAATCTGTAGACAAAATCATAATGACCTGGAGGTAAAGAAAGCTGAGAAGCAGAAAAAAGTATCTGTGATTGTGACACTAAGCCAAAGGCAGAGAAGAGAAAGAAAAGTAGGAAAAGAAATTGCTCTATGTACAGTTAGTTAGCATTTATTATTACCTCCTCCATGTAAAAACATAACACTAGAAGGAAGGATAGTGAGGGGGGAAACAATTAACTTGACCCTGTCTTAAAGGGACTCATATTCTATTATGGGAGAGTAGACCTGAGTCACAGAGATTGGAAGAGATACATTTTGAAAGAGCAGTGCAGATAAATTGGTACTGGGAGTCAGAAAAGGAACAGATTTCAGAGGTGATCAATCATCTTCAGCCTACTTAACTTGAAGGAAATTTGCTCATAATTCAGAGGATATCACATTGTTAGAGCTCATATAATGCCTCCAGCTTAGGAATCCTTATGAAAAAGTACAGAGTGGCTGGTTAAAATAATAAATAAAAGAGTTATGTCTTTTCTCCTCCACCTCCCTCCAGGCACATTATCTACTCAGGCTGTCCTTGCATGTTCTCTTTCCTTTTAAGCCTATCTTATGTGTTGTTGTTGTTGTTGTTGTGTAGTCATAAAATGGTGTCTCTTTACAACCGCATAAACTGTAGTCCACCAGGCTCCTCTGTCCTTGGAATTTTCCTGACAAGAATACTAGAGTCTATTGCCATTTACTTCTCCAGGAGACCGTCCCGACCCAGGGATCAAACCTATATCTCCTGCATTGGCAGGTGGATTCTTTACTTCTGAGTCACCAGGGAAGCCCATACCTAATCTGTTAATCCTGACTTAACTTCTCATTTACTGATGTTTTCTGTCTGCTGACCACTGAGGATACCACTTGATATACATTCCATCAACTACCAACCTACATGATAGAAATATCATGTAATTAACTTTATTTTTAAATGGGAAATACAGAGTAAAGACATTTACATGCTTTGTCAAAAAAGGCATATAGCTAGAAATCACTGGAGCCTGGATTCTAATTCTGAAACCAAAGTTCTAACTATAATGGAAAAATAAACGGGGCTATAATAAAATTAAAAATGTATATTCATAAAAGACATTGTTAAATCTGTGTGTGTGTGTGTGTGTGTATATATATATATATATATATATATAATAAACATCTATCTATCATCCCTATATCTGTATACCTAAATGAGAGAGAAAAAAATTTTGCATCTTAGACTATATTTTTTCCTCCCCATAGTGGATACCGGTGATATAAGGACACTATTCTCACTAAGTTCTGCCATATTAGGCAAGTCAATTTTCCTTCCTTGGGCTTCAGGAAAAGCAAAAGCTGATTAAACTGAAGAGGCATGTAATGAATGAAATGAAATATGCAGATGTCAGCTTTAGAACTTTCTGGTTACAAATTCCAGGTTCAGTATATCACTAGCTTGTAGACTAGCTATAGCATCTCTCTGTAACTTAGTTTTATCATCTGTAAATACTCACCTGATTATGCAAACATTAAAGGAGATCATGCATTTTAAATGCTCAATACAGTGCCTAGCACCACCCAGTCAAAATAGACAAACGTGAAGTTTTTTATGTTTTGCAAAAATGAAAATTTCCAGTTGTAGAGAGTAGGCATATTATTAGCTTCTACTTGGCTGTGAATTTAAGAAAGAAGAAATCATGTAAGAGTTTCAAAGAAGTAAAAGCCCCAACCACTACCAGTTATAGAAAGAATCAGAGAATTTAAAATGTTTCAGGAATAATATCCAGCTGCATATATGCTGGATATGCAAATAAACACACATAGGAGAATGAGAAAAGGAAGTGTAAAAAGCAACTGGCTTAAATATATTGTCTTTGATTCTAACTCCCCCAGAAACCTGATACTAACTCCTACTTAGCGGAAAGTGTCCCCCTTCAATATTGCTTCTTCACAGAAGCTTTCCAGAACTCCCTGAAGAGAGTGCAGACAGACCTCACATTTATTGTGGGAACAGTTCCAGACCACTTCAACTAAAGCAAATATCAAAATAAAGTGAGTTACAAGTTTTTGTTTCTCATTGGATATAAATGATATTTTTACAATCTACTTGAGAAACCTATATGCAGATCAGGAAGCAACAGTTAGTACTGGACATGGAACAACAGACTGGTTCCAACTAGGAAAAGGAGTATGTCAAGGTTGTATATTGTCACTTTGCTTATTTAACTTATATGCAGAGTACATCATGAGAAACGCTGGACTGGAAGAAACACAAGCTGGAATCAAGATTGCCGGGAGACATATCAATACCTCAGATATGCAGATGACACCACCCTTATGGCAGAAAGTGGAGAGGAACTAAAAAGCCTCTTGATGAAAATGAAAGAGGAGAGTGAAAAAGTTGGCTTAAAACTCAACATTCATAAAACAAAGATCATGGCATCTGGTCCCATCACTTCATGGGAAATAGATGGGGAAATAGTGGAAACAGTGTCAGACTTTATTTTTTGGGGCTCCAAAATCACTGCAGATGGTGATTGAAGCCATGAAATTAAAAGACACTTACTCCTTGGAAGGAAAGTTATGACCAACCTAGATAGCATATTCAAAAGCAGAGACATTACTTTGCCAACAAAGGTCCGTCTAGTCAAGGCTATGGTTTTTCCTGTGGTCCTGTATGGATGTGAGAGTTAGACTGTGAAGAAGGCTGAGCACTGAAGAATTGATGCTTTTAAACTGTGGTGTTGGAGAAGACTCCTGAGAGTCCCTTGAACTGCAAGGAGATCCAACCAGTCCATTCTGAAGGAGATCAGCCCTGGGTGTTCTTTGGAAGGAATGATGCTAAAGCTGAAGCTCCAGTACTTTGGACACCTCATGCGAAGAGTTGACTCATTGGAAAAGACTCTGATGTTGGGAGGAATTGGGGGCAGGAGGAAAAGGGGACGACAGAGGATGAGATGGCTGGATGGTATCACCAAATCGATGGACGTGAGTTTGAGTGAATTCCGGGAGATGGTTTTGGACAGGGAGGCCTGGCATTCTGCGATTCATGGGGTCGCAAAGAGTTGGACACGATTGAGCAACTGAACTGAACTGAACTGAACTATAAATATAGTGTATATTGTAAGTATGTGATAGCATTATATCTAAAAAATCAGTATACATATCTTATTTTTAAAATACTTCATTGCTAAAAAATATACTAACCATCGTCTTGAGCTTTTGCTGGTGGAGTTTTGGAATATAAGCAAGAATTACCAAAATGTGATGCAGAGACAAAAAATCTGCACATGCTGTTGGGAAAAAAATGGTGCTGGTGGACTTGCCTAACACAGAGTTGCCACAAACTTTCAATTTGTTAAAAAAAAGATTCAGTTTCTGAGAAGTACAAAAAAGCGAGACATGCCTACAGTCCTTTTGTTATATGGATTACTAAAACCCTGTACTTCTTCGTATCATTGGTTTTCTAAGACTCCACATGCTTCTTTCTCAGATCATCTGCTGTCTTGATTATCATGTGATCATTTCTAAGGGCTTCGTTTCTTCCTGTCTCCAACACTAAAAGGTAGATCCTATGGAAGCAGGAATATGTCACTCTTGTTTCCCACCAGCCCTCACTTTGCCTGTGACAGAACATGGCACAAGTAACAGACAAAATAATAGGAGAATAAACATGAACGTGTGGGCAGTCAAAGTGAAAGAGAGGAGAGGGGATAGAAATGTGGGAGAAAGAAGTGATGCTGGGATTTGAGTCAGATCTTCTATAATCAAGCTCAGAGCTTTTCCCTTTATTGCATCAGATTCCATCCTCCCCTCCTTTTTCCTTCCAAAATGTTTACTTTCTTCAAAATAAAATTTTTAAATATAATTCAGATCATTATGTGGTTGGATGCTGGACTTGCTTTGCAGAAGGTCAAGGGGAAGGTTTTCTTATCTATGGACTTGACACTTTCACTGACACTATTAAACTCGAACAGTGGAGACAAACACCTTGGGCACTGCAATCACCAGCTCACTTTTTTTGTTGTTGTTCAGTCCCTAAGATGTGTCCAACTCTTTGCAACCGCATGGACTGCAGCACACCAGGCTTGTCTGTCCTTCACTATCTCCCAGATTTTGCTCAAACTCATCCATTGAGTCAGTGATGCCATCCAGCCATCTTATCCTCTGTCACCCCCTTCTCCTGCCCTCAATATTTCCCAGCATCAGGGTCTTTTCCAATGAGTCAGCTCTTCACATCAGGTGGCCAAAGTATTGGAGCTTCAGCTTTAGCATCAGTTCTGCCAATGCATATTCATAAGTGATTTCCTTTAGGATTGACTGGTTTGATCTCCTTGCTGTCCAAAGCACTCTGAACAGTCTTCTCTAGTACCACAATTTGAAAACATCAGTTCTTCAGTGCTCAGATTCCTTTATGTTCCAACTCTCACATCTGCACATAACTACTTTTAGCACAGCCCAAATAAGGCACAGCTGAGGAATGATGGTGATTAGTTTGTCAACAGCTGGGTGCTGATGAGGTTACCACATCTACAACACTGCATCATGAGTGGGTACAGGTGCCTTTAACCAACAGGACTCTTTGCCTCTAAATCTGCTTCAGTCATGAGTCATCTTGACCCTCCCCTAGGCTCAGGTGCCAATCTTCTAATTCTTGATTTCTGGACCAAGTGCATCTTTACAGTCTATTGAAAATAAAACTGTCTTCAGCAATGATTTTTCTCAAGGAACATCCTTTTACACCCAGCATTTCCTCTGGGTCTTGCTATTGACATGGACTAGTCTCCAACCAGTCCATCCTAAAGGAAATCACTCCTGAATATTCACTGGAAGAACTGATGTCGAACCTGAAACTCCAATACTTTGGCCACCTGATGCGAAGAAGTGATGCATTGGAAAAGACCTTGATGCTGGGAAAGATTGAGGGCAGGAGGAGAAGGGGATGACAGAGGGTGAGATGGTTGGATGGCATCACAAACTCAATGGACATGAGTTTGAGTAAACTTCAGGAGTTGGTGATGGACAGGGAGGCCTGGCGTGTTGTAGTCCATAGAGTTGCATAGAGGCGTACACAACTGAGCCACTAAACTGAACTGAACTGAGTCTGGATGGTAGACAGTGTTCTGGTTCAGCCATTACCCTTGTTATCAGAGGCCCAGCTTCTTCTGCATAATTATACTATTACCTGGGACATAGTTAGTAGGAAACTCACAGACAAAACTATCCTCCTTCCTCCCTACTATTTAATAAATGATTGAACTAAGACTGGTTCCAAATAAGAAAAGGAATACGTCAGTCTGTATATTGTCACCCTGTTTATTTAACTTATATGCAGAGTACATCATAAGAAACGCTGGACTGGTAGAAACACAAGCTGGAATCAAGATTGCCGGGAGAAATATCAGTAACCTCACATATGCAGATGACACCACCCTTATGGCAGAAAGTGAAGAAGAACTAAAAAGCCTCTTGATGAAAGTGAAAGTGGAGAGTGAAAAAGTTGGCTTAAAGCTCAACATTCAGAAAACTAAGATCATGGCATCTGGTTCCATCACTTCATGGGAAATAGATGGGGAAACAGTGTCAGACTTTATTTTTTTGGGCTCCAAAATCACTGCAGATGGTGACTGCAGCCATGAAATTAAAAGATGCTTACTCCTTGGAAGGAAAGTTATGACCAACCTAGATAGCACATTCAAAAGCAGAGATATTACTTTGCCAACAAAGGTCTGTCTAGTCAAGGCTATGGTTTTTTCTGTGGTCATGTATGGATGTGAGAGTTGGACTGTGAAGAAGGCTGAGCCCCGAAGAATTGACGCTTTTGAACTCTGGTGTTGGAGAAGACTCTTGAGAGTCCCTTGGACTGCAAGGAGATCCAACCAGTCCATTCTGAAGGAGATCGGCCCTGGGTGTTCTTTGGAAGGAATGATGCTAAAGCTGAAACTCCAGTACTTTGGCCACCTCATGCGAAGAGTTGACTCATTGGAAAAGACCCTGATGCTGGGAGGGATTGGGGGCAAGAGGAGAAGAGGACAACAGAGGATGAGATGGCTGGATGGCATCACTGACTCGATGGATGTGAGTCTCAGTGACCTCCGGGAGTTGGTGATAGACAGGGAGGCCTGGCGTGCTGCGATTCATGGGGTCACGAAGAGTCGGACACGACTGAGCAACTGATCTGATCTGAAGGCCCACAGAGAGGAAATGATTTGACTAAGGTATCACATTATGATACATTGTAACACAGTTAGATCTAGATCCAAGTATCCTTGACTTGAGTGCTAAGTACCACTGTAGGAAGAAAACCATTTTTTTCTTCTTTTTTTTTTCCCTTCCATCCTTCCTTTCGCTCTCCCTCTTTCTGTGTCTTCCTTTCTCTCTCTTCCTTTCTTGCTTTTTTTTTTTAATGCATTGTAGGTACTGGGTCAAACCTAGGTATCCAGGCTCTTTCTATGGACAAATATCCAGGCCCTTATTATGCATCCCACTGGTGACTCCCACTTCTCTCTTCTATTAAGTCAACAAGAAAAGTAAGAGGGTGCTCCTCCCCTCTTCCCATTTTTACTACCAGATTTAATGTCAGAGTCAGCAAAATACCCACCTCACCCCTACCCCTACCTCACAAACATGTATGTCTTGATTTAGACTAAGATTTGATACCTATTGAATAGCCACTAAATACATCCATACACAGGATGGAGCCTGTTTAAACCTTATTATAGTCCATTTTAATGTAAATTTAGTGATCACTAAGGGCTGCCCCAAAGGCCATGACTCTGCTCCCCTAGTGCAACTCCCCTCCCCAAACATCTTGGAAAAATAAACAGAAAGAAACATGATCCACATTTTTTCATGTCTGCTAACTTTGCTACATGTGGTAACCAAGTAGGTTACTGTAATAGGAAACGGTTGTAATTAAGCCCTTTTCTTGCCATGCCATGTAGGAGCTGAGAGTCTGCTGGGAGTGATAAGAAAGTTCTGTTCTACTGAATGTTTTGACGTTGTCTTTTGAAATTTATAGCTATAGAGTATAAAACCTTTTTTATTTGGGTTGTGGGTGACTGAGAACCATATAAACAATTATATGTGAATTGGAAATACAATATTAAATGTTAAACAAAGGGTATATTTTCTCCTAATTACAATGAGGCTGTATTTTTCTAATGGACTCCCATGATTCAAACATATTTAAATTGAAAAAAAAAAAAAAGACCTTCAATCTTCCAGTCAGTTATAAAACCCTGGTGTACAGAGAAACTTTACCACAGCATGGGAGTTTATAATCCTCCAGTAGGAGGATTAGAAATTTGCAATGAGAGAAGTCCTTAATCTTGCACTTACATAACTGCACATTTCTTAGATTTAATTTGTACAAATCAAAAAAATGAAGATCATTTTGTTCTTTTCTAAAGGGTACTCATAGATAAATGATGACTAGTTAGAGCCTATTGAACATTTGAAACATTTGTAGGATGTAATTTATTCATACCAAATACATCAGAAAAGTAACTCTCGTGTTAAATGACAGCATGAAGAAATTAAAAGGCAAAAGTGAGCAGTCGGCTTTAAACGGATGCTCTGAGGTTTGTAGAAAATGTCAAAAGAGTTCAAATGTTCATAATGTGAAAGTAAATATTTGGGCATACTGTGGAAAGGCCTTGTCCTAATGTAAGACAATACAGTTCTTCATGAAATATAAAGAGGAGACTGTTTAGTCTAGCTTAATTTCCATATGTTTTATTAATAAACAATTATACCAAAAAGGTATGTTCTTGCTCCCCCTCTTCCTTATTCAGCTCTGTCTAGTTTTCCCATAAAGTTCAAACCAATTGTAATTTTCCTTTTTCTTACTGATTTTTTGTCATTTATCAGAAAGTTTGCTGGATCAATAAAACATATATCTATGAAGACTTGAAGTTAGGAGACTAATAATGTGACTTGGTCCATAGGATGTAGCAATAGCTAAAGTCACCTGTCTATTATGCCTCCCTAACGTGTGAGGGGAGATACAGACACAAAGAAGTCAAAGGCAGGCATATTACTGCTTTACACATGGCTGGCTTTGACCTTAAACTTGGTAAACTGAGCCAAATTATATGCAGAATACATTTGATACGGTGTGATATTTAAAATGATAATTTTCTTTAAGCTTAAATTTGCATCTTGGGACTTATCACTTTGCTATTGCTATTGCTAAGTCGCGTCAGTCATGTCTGACTCTGTGCAACCCCACAGACAGCAGCCCACCGGCTTCCCTGTCCCTGGGATTCTCCAGGCAAGAACGCTGGAATGGGTTGCCATTTCCTTCTCCAATGCGTGAAAGTGAAAAGTGAAAGTGAAGTCGTTCAGTCGTGTCCAACTCTTAGCAACCCCATGGACTGCAGCCTACCAGGCTCTCCTGTCCAATCACTTTAGTAAATCTAAAATAACAATATAACTTGTAGACTTTTGGATCGAAGCCATTCTGAGTGGCGTGAAATGGTACCTCATAGTGGTTGCAATAAATGCTGGAGAGGGTGTGGAGAAAAGGGAACCCTCTTACACTGTTGGTGGGAATGCAAACTAGTACAGCCACTATGGAGAACAGTGTGGAGATTCCTTAAAAAACTGGAAATAGAGCTGCCTTATGATCCAGCAATCCCATTGCTGGGCATACACACTGAGGAAACCAGAAGGGAAAGAGACACGTGTACCCCAATGTTCATTGCACCTCTGTTTATAATAGCCAGGACATGGAAGCAACCTAGATGTCCATCAGCAGATGAATGGATAAGAAAGCAGTGGTACATATACACAATGGAGTATTACTCAGCCATTAAAAAGAATACATTTGAATCAGTTCTAATGAGGTGGATGAAACTGGAGCCTATTATACAGAGTGAAGTAAGCCAGAAAGAAAAACACCAATACAGTATACTAACGCATATATATGGAATTTAGAAAGATGGTAACAATAACCCTGTATACGAGACAGCAAAACAGACACTGATGTATAGAACAGTCTTTTGGACTCTATGGGAGAGGGAGAGGGTGGGATGATTTGGGAAAATGGCATTGAAACATGTATAATATCATATATGAAACGACTCGCCAGTCCAGGTTCGATGCACGATACTGGATGCTTGGGGCTGGTGCACTGGGACGACTCACAGGGATGGTATGGAGAGGGAGGAGGGAGGAGGGTTCAGGATGGGGAGCACATGTATACCTGTGGCAGATTCATTTTGATATATGGCAAAACCAATACAATATTGTCAAGTTAAAAAATTAAATTTAATTTAATTTAAAAAATAAATAAATGAAATAAAATAACAATATTAAACTGCAACAAGAACCAAAAAATATAAACAAAATAAAAGCATAGAGCCAAAGAACAGAATAAAAGAAAATTGTTTATTCTGAAGGGAATAATGAATATGCCTATGATTCTATCCATGTATTTACCTAATTCCACATTTCTGCCTAATAAATGTCCAGGCATCTCAACAGCAGGTTCAATGCACTTCTTCCTTTAAACTGATATAAAATAAAGATAAGCAGGATATACTTAGGGCTTTGAGGGCAATGTTTTGTTAAACAGGACACCAAAAGTTCTAACCATATAGGCCAATAATGAAAGAAAACATCTTTATTCACCTAGATAGGTAGGCGGGCCTGGGGGGAGACTAGCATATGTAGTAAAACATTAATATTTGAGGAATCTGTGTAACATGTAACCATTAAGACTTTTTCTTGAGTATTTTTCTGCATATATCTAATCTAACAAATGACTCTTATTTACAATATATAAAGAATGCCTACAAATCAATAAGAAAAAGATAAAAAATTTTCAAATGTCAAAACATATGAATAGATACTCAAATTCAATAGTAATCAGAGAAGCAGGGTTAAAGCAACAATGTAGTGATGAACAGGGCAGGAATAGAGATGCAGACAGAGATTAAATTTGTGGACACAGCAGCTGGAGGAGAGGGTAGGATGAATTGAGAGAGTAGTATTGACATATATTGGCCTTCCCTCGTAGCTCAATCAGTATAGAATCTGCCTGCAATGCAGGAGACCCAGGTTCAATTCCTGGGCCAGGAAGATCCCCTGGGAAAGGAAATGGCAACCCTCTCCATTATTGTAGCCTGGAGAATCCCATGGACAGAGGAGCGTGGCAGGCTACAGTCCATGGGGTTGCAAGAGTCAGACACGACTGAGCGACTAAAGTACCAACACTACCACTATTGACATATATACATTACCACGTGTAAAATAGAGAGCTAATGGGAAACTGCTGTACAGCACAGGGAGCTCAGCCTGATGCTCTGTGATGACCTAGAGGGGCAGGATGGGGGTGGATGGGGAGGGAGGCTGGAGAGGGAAGGGATATATGTATACTTACGACTGACTCACGTTCTTGTACAGCAGAAATCAACACAACATTGTAAAGCAATTATCCTCTAATTAAAAATAAATTTTTTTAAAAAACTACAACCAGAAAAGAAAAAGCAGTATAGTAACACAACTTTCCCAAAATTATAGGAAATAAAAGGAAGGAGAGATAGAGAGGAGGTTAAGACAGAGAGAAAAAGAAGCAAGGAAAGAAGGAAGAAAAGGAGGAAAGAGGAATAAAAATGAATAGATAATATGAAGTATTGACAAGGATCTGGAGTAACCTGAAATTAATACATACAAACTGTTGGCTGAACTTCTCATACCTTATTACCCTGTAATTCTACTATAAACAGTCTGCCCCTTAAGGGTCAGATTGTATAATAGTTAAGTATTACAAGAATATCCACACATTTACCAAAATACAAGTACAAAATATATATTTTCAAAAATGTTCACAACAACACTACTTTTGATAGCAAAAGCTGAAAATAATCTAAACGACTGTCTTCAATACAGTACATAAATAAATTATGCTGTATCTACATACTGAATTACAATATAACTTCAGCTATACAACACAAGATGAATGAATATTACAAAGATTCAGCAAATTTTTTTCAAACACTTCAAACATTGAAGAGTAGATTCAATATGGTGTCATTTATATAAAGTTCAAACATAAGCAGAACTAATCTATGATATTTGAAATCCCAGTAGGGGTTAATATTGATCTTGGACAGGGAGGATATTGATTGAAAGAGGGCTTTTTTTTTAAGGCATTTGAGAAGAGATAATGCTGATAATTGTATTTGTTGGTCTTTATAATGACTTGGTTGTGCTTATTTTATAAAAATTCACTAACCTTTGTATTTAGTGCAATTATCTGCATATATATTTATGTTTCATTGAAATAAACCTCAAAAATAGAATTAAAGATTGTTACAGATGCCCTCTTCACCCAGAGAATATTTCTCGAGTTTAGATGTTAGATGGATAATTTTACAAAAGGAAAAACATTTCTATCCAAAATAGAGATCCAAGGACTCATTTTGTTGAGAAACTCAGTTAAATTGAATAATATTTAATTAATAATTAAATATGAGTAATATTTAATTAATAATTAAATATGAACAATATTTTATAATTAAATATGGATAATATTTAATTCAAGAATATAATATTCAAAGTGTATTAAACCCATTTTCAGGGAATGGTTGTCCAGTGGTTAGGATTCAGCACTTTAACTGCCATGGGCCTAGATTCAATCCCAGTGAATAATCAAGATCCCCGAAGCCATACAGTGTAGCCAAAAAACAAACAAAACACCCATTTTCAATTACTGTAACCACAGAAAATAAGAAATTTTGTCATCCTAAATTGTATTATTTAGATTACTAATTTGTTTTCTTAAATTTTATGAGTCTTTTAGTCTCTAGTTTGAGAAGTACTAAATGTGGCAGTCAGGACAGACTAGGATCTATCCTAGTTTTCCTATGGTAACTAAAAAAAAAAAGTCTCATGATGTGAAAACAATAAGTTATATTTCTCATTCGGAACTCATGTTCGTTATGGATCACCTGACTCTGCTCTATATCCTATTCGAGGACCTGGGTGACAGGAGAAGCCACCAGTGCAGCTGATCACTTTGGCAAAGGGAGAGAGAGTGTATGATAAGTCACTTAGCAGTTTTTAATGTTTTTCCTTGAAAAAGTGATACCCATCATTTACACTCATGTTTCACTCCCCAAAACAAATCAGCTGGCCATACCTACCACCAGCAAGGGAGGGACATAAAATCCTACCCTTTGCCTGGAAGAAAACTGCAGTTGTTGGAGGAACTGCACTGACTATTTAGTTCTCACATCTATAAGCTTAATCTGAGTCCTTTAACAGTAATGTGATCAAATGACTCCAGGAACACATCCTAGACCCACATAGTGACTTACGACGTGCAATGACTTACTACTAAGGTCCCAGTGCTTGGCAGAGTACCTGACTTATGGCCTTTGCTCCCTGAATACTTGTTGAATGAATGAAGACAGCTGAGGGTATAATCAATTCTGTGCAAAGGTTATAAGTACCAGAAAAATATACCAAAAAAGAGGTAATCTTTGAAAAAAGTATTCATCAGAAAGGGGAAAAAAGTGGGGGGTGGGGTGGGGAGAGAGCACAACAGAAAGGAAAGTCAAAAACAAGGAATTAGAAAAGTACCTGAAGGGCAAATTCAAATGTGTATGACAACCAAGTGTATAGTGTAAATCAGCACAAAGACCTAGAAATAAGACAATAGAGAGGAGTAGGGTAAACAAGAAAATCCCTTCCTCATCCACAGTTCAGCCATTACTTAGTTCTAGCTAACTAATGCTATGCAGACATATTAACTCACTGTTTCCAGACCTTTCCATTTTTAACGAATGTTTCCGAAATTTTATTTAGTAAAATATCCAAATTTTCAAACAAAATAGGTAAAACAAAGCATTTCTATTCCTTAGATTTAGACTACAGGCTCTTGATGTATAACTATCTCACTCTTGTTACCACTGAAATTTAGGGAATAATAATTGTGGAAAATACTGATTACACTGGAGCTGAAGGTTGAAATCTGGTGGTGGAGGACTTCTCATGAAAAGCATTAACTGTTTTCCTCTGCAATTTACAGAGAGGTTAATAAAAGATTTGTGTGGCTTGAAAACTTACATTTAAAAAAACTCATTTTAGTCATTCCAGAATTTACCCTGGTTTCGAAAGTTTCCAAGCAGTCACTGTTTCTTCTCTACTGGACAGAGAAAAAGATTGTTTTCTCAGTATTGCTGATTTTGTGGGATAACATTATCCCACTATTCAAGAGTTTTGACAATAAAAACTGTGCAATTGTTTTGTTCTTGGTGGTAGTTGCTCTTGTTAAAATATTCAAAACTATTTGCCTTTTACCATGATCTAACATTTATTTAGCAAATATAGAGCAAAAAGTTTCAGCCTAAGTTAAGCAGATAGACTAAGGTCAAAATATTCCAGTAACCTAAACATTTCAGAACCAATACCCCATCCTCCCCCAAAAAGAATTACTCTCATTAAGTATTTAATTTAGTTATTTTTTAGTGCTTGGGGCTAATAGTGCCTGAGTACGCAGTTCTCCTTAATTTCATAGCAGGCATTTATGAGTCCCCGCTATGGGTGGATATGAAAGAAATATAAACTTTAGGGTATTTTTCTTTCTTATTAAGATAAAAAGCAAAACAATTCATTGTAATTTTCAGGGTCAAAATAGAGCAGTCTTTTGTGACTGCTTCTGGGGAGCATTCATCACCTTCCCCATTCTGCAGAAGAAGGCATTAGTCCAACTTTTTAGAACTAAAATTCATTCAGGGGACATATTTTAATTATTACACACAGTCAAACATTTCTGGGACATTAACTCTCCATTCTAATGAGAGCTCAAAGTGACCACTTGAGCCTTAATTTAGAATTCATTTCTGTTTTGTCCATATTTTCCATCATTCCCACTAAGAGTGGAAGGTGTTAAAAATGCCAGAATGAAGCCAGCAAGGAGAGAAACCTAATTTTCTGTGCAGGACTCATATAGTCTGAACACAGAATAGTGCATTCCTGTCCAAATGCACACAACTAGAGTTTCATTTGATTGGAAAAGCACATCCTGACTATGAATGGAAGGTCTGACCCTAATGTCTCCTTCTCAACTCTCAAGACTGTCAACAGCCTGCAAAGCACTTAGCCAGGCAAAGGCAGATCCTATTTCCAGCATGAAATCTGTGGAAATTACACCTTGAGTTTATACAGAAAAGCCTTACTCTGAGAAACAAGGAGGGAGGAGGGATACTAATCACGAATAACATGATAGTACCCTGAAGTGATAAGCATTTCCTAAATTCAACAGTCTACTCACATCCAGATGTTCCACACACATGCTAAGCGTAGTTTAATGAGCATGGATAGATGTGCCCCACAAATAAGAAGATGAGACAGAGTAAACCACTGAAGGGCAGCATTTTCCTCAGAAAATCCTGCCTATCCTTTCCTTGCAGAGAGTAGAGAAATCAGAAGAATGCTCCTGCTAAATGCCTCATTATGTTCCCAGTTCATCTGGACTCAGGTCAGACTGAACAGGATGGAAACACAGCTTTGTCATGTATTCGTTTAAGTGACACTGCATGAATCACTGAACTGTACCTTAATTTCTCTGTAAGTAAAAAGGGATTATAATAGTACCCGCTGTGTGTGATACTGTCCATTAAGTGCATCACACAGTACTTGATACAAAGCAAGAACTCAGTAACTACTGTCATTATCATTGCTTTAATAGTTGGTACCGGTATCATTACTATTATTTTTTTCTATTTCCAGAATGTGGTCAGTTCACCATAACTGAGAATTGAATTAAACTTGAGAATTTCCTTAAATATTTATACTTACTTTCTTTTTGTTTAAGAAATACAGGCTTGTTTATTCCAACTTTCTGATATTTACACAACTAAAGGAGGCCATTCCAGGTCCTTCTGGTTTCTATAAATTTTAGGACATTGTTTCCATAAGGTACACACACACACACTCGTGCTCTCTCTCTCTCTCTCTCTCTCACACACACACACACACACACACAAATACACTCACACACAGAGCTGTATACCCATGGCTCTTTTGTTCCCAGTCACTCATGCATTAATTCCACAAATGTGTATTTGCATACAATAGCTCTATTCTGTATTTCAAGATTGCCTTGACTGCAATCTATAGCACCTGTAAGGATTAAAATTTGTCTATATATTTGATCATTGTGTGTGAGGGTCAAGGCACTATAAGGACACATGATTTTTATAAGACTGTTTATTTTTCAGCTGCAGAAATGCTACAGAGCAAAATTAAGTGAGTAGTATAAAGGCTTCTGAAAGTTTGCCTTCAGGGCAGAACCTTAGGCTTCCAGCAAGACCAGTCTGCAAATAGCCAGCTTCCCCCAACATCAGTCCCTCTAATCATGCCAAATCACAGGTTGCCAGTTCACTACTCTTGCTTTGTGCCAGTGGCCTGGTTCAGGTTTAGCCAGGCATCACTGTGTGGCTTGATGACAGGCACAAGACTCTCCTCAGACTTCACTCTTACCATAGTGACTGGCATCTGGTCTCACTTCTGAGATTCTGACTGACAACCCATTCCTGAGTTTAGCTTCAAATGTTTCTCTAAACAGCAAGAAGAGCTCACCCTAGCCCCACTGATCTTCACGGGCTGTTTTCTCCTCATACAAGTAATTCCAAATCAGGGACCACTTTGCAGTCATGGGCCTGAAATTCACATCTGTGTGTCTGAATATCCTTCACTGGACAGATAGAAACTCTGATTCCTCCTTCTTCTTTGTTCCTCCTTCCCTCTGCAAACTACCCTAGAACAATTTGAATCTCTAATCAGAGGTATTTTATTATTCCATACTTACTGGCCTACTGGACGCACTAGCATCCTTTGGAGCTTATGCCCAGAAGGCTCTTATCTGAGTTTAGTTAGTGTCTCAAGAATTAATTGATCAAATTTCTCCAATTTTTGTTTTCAATAATCCACTTTTATTCAGGGGTGATGCATTTTTTAAAATGTGAGGTGATTATTTAACAACTGTTGTTCAAACCATTTACAAAGAAGCATTTCCAGTGTTCTTTACTAAACCATGACTCTCCAGTATGATCTCCTCCCATCAACTGTCTGAACCTTGATGTATCAGGAAGCCTGAAGTTTGCTACTCACCCCCAAAACACACACACTCAACAAACAGAAAGAGCAATACAAAAATATGTGGCATACAGGAAAACAGACATGGGTTCAAATTCCAGTTTGTAAAACTCCTTGTATGTAATAGAAACTGAGACAAGTCTCATAGGTTCTGAGAATCTCACAACACTCATCTACAAATTCGGGAGAGTGCCAACATTGCAGTTTCACTAAATATTAAATTATATATATATATATATATATATATATATATACACACACACACACACACATGTATATATGTTATTAGATTATAGTATCAGGGCTTCCCAGGTGGCACTAGAGGTAAAGAACTTGCCTGCCAATGAAAGAGACATAGGGGATGTGGGTTCGATCCCTGGGTTGGGAAGATCCCTTGGAGGAGGGAACGGCAACCCACTCCAGTATTCTTGCCTGGAGAATCCCATGGACAGAGGAGCCTGGTGGGTTGCAAAGAGTCAGACACGACTAAGGTGACTTACCACAGTATGGCATGGCAGATTATACTATGTATGTGTGGAATCTGATCCCCAGTAAATACCTGATGAAAAGCTATTTTCATTTTTCTTTACTGCAAAAAATGAAAAGATGAAATTTCCTTGGATTAGAAGTAATGTGACACTGGATTTAAGACAGCTCCTCCAGCTGATACTAAAAAATAAAAAAAATAATGACAAAATAAGTATTAATAGATAATGGTAGACATGTAATAGATAAAATTAATTTTTAAAACCTTTGAGACTATATGTACAAGCTAAACCCATAAAATACCCACCAACTCCCAACAAGATTGCCTCGGTCTACCATCTGGGATCTTTTGTGCCTACAAGATTGACTTGAATTCCACATTCTCCCCAGAACCTGTACATCCAAATCAGATAGGAATCGGTCCTAGAGGTTGGTTTTCTCCCTCTTCTCCTTTCCTTCTATTGATATAGAGTCTGCTGGCTGCAGCACTTGAAAGGATAGCCCCTGAAGATTTTGGTTGGATCCTGTTTGTCACTATAATGTTGCTGCCAACCTCCTGCCCCTGGCCAGCTCTGTGGGGGTATCCCATCAAGGCTCCCACTTAGGTTTACCGCCAGCCCCACCAATGCACTAGTGTACGCTATCACTCACCCTTAGCCAGGGGACTAAAAATACTCTCTGGCTTCAACTGTTTGAAAAGGGAAAACAAAAGCTGAGAGAGAACAGAAATGATGACAGCTCTCCATTCCACCCTGCTGTACCGAAGACCTTCTCCAAGGGAAATGCAGTCCTTTCAGTTAGCTCACCTGATTACATCACCTAGGCTCCGCTGAGAGTTTGCGCATGCTCGTGGGTAGCCTGGCTTCTGCCAAGCTTCTGCTCTCTCTTGCTTGATGTCCTTCTATGCCCCAGAATCTTTTCCTGTCAGATGTGAGAGTCTAATTCACTGTCTTTCAGAGAAGTGGCGAGAGACTTTCTGACAAGAGCTTATTAGAGGGAGCTCTGGTGAGACCACTCAGTTCAGAGAAACACAGTGACTGATGGATTGTGTTCTGATTGAGATAATTTCTACACATGTTCTGGGGTATCTGTATACTTCAGATTGTGTAACATTCATGGGGACTATCATGTAAATATCTCCATGTCTGTTGACATTCAAGGACCTAAGTAACTGCCCAAATCCACATTGTACCTTTTCACCCCACCCCTACTTCCAGCACCAAGTTCCTTGTACAATTCCATGTTCTGGCTGTACCAAATTCGCTTGCCTACCTCCACTTAAGTGTGTTTTTAACAATTCTTGAAGTGCCTAGATGTCTTTCCTGCCTTCATTTTTCCATTTGTATAAGACATGAAATCATTCTAAAATATCATCTACTTCAAAAGTTTTCCACTGAATTTTGTACCCCGCACAACTCTAAAATTAAAAACACAAACTCAAAGCCCTAAATCTGTTCATTTATTATAACACAACACCCCATAACATATATTAATAATGTGGTGATGATGACAAAAATGGTGATATTGATGATAATGATAATTCAGGTGCATGTTTTGTTTCAGTATTAAAAGATGAAATTCTTAGAGAATGAACTGAGTGTAACTTAATGTTAATGGCTCTTCAGCATGCTGAATGACACATAATGAGTGCTCAACAATTTTAGTTGAATAGGATTTAGTAATGCATAGAGAAAACTCAAACAAAGCAATCTATGTTCTTGATTTGGTGTTTGAAACTTCTGAGTTGTTTTCATTGCAGGGACTTTTTTTTTAGACCTTTTCTCCATCTTACAAAAATAGATTATATCTTTGGAAAGTATCAGGGTAAGGGTAATTGAAGGCTGGAAAATGCAAAATATATAGGCCTTACATTTTGAACAATTTCTTTACATCAATTTTCTTGTACTATTTTATGGCCAGGATTTCTTATCTAAGCCAAAGCTAAAAGCATATTACACTGAGATTATTCATAGGTATTTTGAATTCCATTTGGCATTCAGAATTCTGATTATTTCTATTCTGTCTGGCACACTATTTCTTTCTTTTAAAAAAGTAAAATAAATGTATCTAGATGCACTCTTATAAGAAAAAAAGATAGTGGGTGTTTAATGATAATAATTGTGGCCATTAAGATGACCATTGTGCTACGTCATTTGTTACTTCCTTGAATTTTGATCCCTAGAAGATTAAAGTACAAGGGAGCAAGGAAAGTGGGTTATTCTTCCTTTTCTGGTCTTGGGTGGGATAAATAAGTCAGTTATGATGTCACAGGAGTAAAGAAGGAAGAGTGTCTTTGGAATCAGTCATAATATGCTATGTAAGTTGTATATGGTAGGAGAGATATGCAAATGTAAGCCCACAAAACAAAGCAGCAATTTGTTTTGTTGTTGTTTTTGTAATCTATAGAATTTTACTAAATGCACAATACTAAAAGATATTAAGAAGAGGTGGCAAGAATACACAGAAGAACTGTACAAAAAAGATCTTCACGACCGAGATAAACACGATGGTGTGATCACTGACCTAGAGCCAGACATCCTGAATGTGAAGTCAAGTGGGCCTTAGAAAGCATCACTACAAACAAAGCTAGTGGAGGTGATGGAATTCCAGTTGAGCTATTTCAAATCCTGAAAGATGATGCTGTAAAAGTGTTGCACTCAATATGCCAGCAAATTTAAAAAACTCAGCATGGCCATAGGACTGAAAAAGGTCAGTTTTTATTCCAATCCCAAAGAAAGACAATGCCAAAGAATGCTCAAACTACTGCACAATTGCACTCATCTCACACGCTAGTAAAGTAATGCTCAAAATTCTCCAATCTAGGCTTCAGCAATACGTAAACCGTCAACTTCCAGTTGTTCAAGCTGGTTTTAGAAAAGGCAGAGGAACCAGAGACCAAATTGCCAACATCCAATGGATCATGGAAAAAGCAAGAGAGTTGCAGAAAAACATCTATTTCTGCTTTATTGACTATGCCAAAGCCTTTGACTGTATGGATCACAATAAACTGTGGAAAATTCTGAGATGCGAATACCAGACAACCTGACCTGCCTCTTGAGAAATGTGTATGCAGGTCAGGAAGCAACAGTTAGAACTGGACATGGAACAACAGACTGGTTCCAACTAGGAAAAGGAGTACATCAAGGCTGTATATTGTCACCCTGCTAATTTAACTTCTATGCAGAGTACATCATGAGAAACGCTGGGCTGGAAGAAGCACAAGCTGGAATCAAGATTGCCAGGAGAAATATCAATAACCTCAGATATGCAGATGACACCACCCTTGTGGCAGAAAGTGAAGAGGAACTAAAAAGCCTCTTGATGAAGGTGAAAGAGGAGAGTGAAAAAGTTGACTCAAAACCCAACATTCAGAAAACGAAGATCATGGCATCTGGTCCCATCACTTCATGGGAAATAGATGGGGAAACAGTGGAAACAGTGTCAGACTTTATTTTTGGGGGCTCCAAAATCACTGCAGATGGTGACTGCAGCCATGAAATTAAAAGACACTTACTTCTTGGAAGAAAAGTTATGACCAAACTAGATAGCATATTGAAAAGCAGAGACATTACTTTGGCAACAAAGATCCATCTAGTCAAGACTATGGTTTTTCTAGTGGTCATGTATGGATGTGAGAGTTGGACTGTGAAGAAAGCTGAGTGATGGAGAATTGATGCTTTTGAACTGTGGTGTTGGAGAAGACTCTTGTGAGTCCCTTGGACTGCAAGGAGATCCAACCAGTTCATCCTAAAGGAGATCATCCCTGGGTGTTCTTTGGAAGGAATGATGCTGAGACTGAAACTCCAGTACTTTGGCCACCTCATGTGAAGAATTGACTCATTGGAAAAGACTCTGATGCTGGGAGGGATTGGGGGCAGGAGGAAAAGGGGACAACAGAGGATGAGATGGCTGGATGGCATCACCGACTCAATGGACGTGAGTTTGAGTGAACTCCGGGCGATGGTGATGGACAGGGAGGCCTGGCATGCTGCAATTCATGGGGTCGCAAAGAGTCAGACACTACTGAGTGACTGAACTGAACTGAACTGAACTGAATGAGGGAAGCCCCAAATATTTCTTTGAGCCGCTTTTTTTGGGGGGGAGGGGGGCGGTGGTGGCGGCAAGAATACTGGAGTGGGTTGCCATTCCCTTGTCCAGGAGATCTTCCTGACCCAGGGATTGAACCCAGGTCTCCCACATTGTAGGCAAACACTTTACCATCTAAAAGATTTAGGCAAATTATTCTCAACCAAGATTGATTTCCCCATCAAGTGACTTTTTGGTAATGCTTGGGAACATTTTTGTCACATCTTGGGGGATGCAGTTAGCATCTAGTGTGTGATGCCAGGAATGCTGGTTAACATCTTACAATGCATAGGACAGTCCTTTACAACAAAGAATTATTTGATCAAAATGTAAACAGTGCCCAGGTGGAGAAATCTGATCTAGAGCCCTCGTACTCAAATGCTAGTCCATGGACCAGTATCAGTGCCATACTGCAGTATCAGCATCATACTGCATACTTCTGTGTAGTATGTCACCTTATCCCAAAGACTGAATCAAAAACTTTATATAGACAAGACTCCAAGGGATTCATATGCTCATAGTTTAAGAGGCATTGGGCTAGAGTGTAGTTCTTCACACTTAAGGGTCCCAAAGTCAACAGGGTAGCTCTTAAAAACAAAGAAAATTACCCACACCCGGCCACACCCTTGGAAATCATGATTCAGCGGACTCAGGTGGTGCTCCTGGCAGCAATAATTCTTAGAAGCATCTTAGATAACTTTAATGTGCCACCAGGGTTGAGACTCCCTGGTCTGGTGAAGCTCAGAATGGGGAGAATGTGCTTAGAATGCACATACATTTTGGAATGCTTGGGACAATCCAATCTTTGTCATTTGTCCTAAAATCTTCCATATTCCTTTTCACTCTCAAATATGTCCTGAACTTGGAGTAAGCAACAATATATATTGTTTAAAACAAACAAAAAAGTACTAATAGTGAAGGATCAATCAAACAAGATAAACTGGATCTTATTAAAATCAAGAACTGGGACTTCCCTGGTGGTCCAGTAGTAAGAATCCACCTGCCAATGCAGAGGAGATGGGCTTCATCCCTGGTCTGGAAAGATCCCACATACTGCTGGGCTACTAAGCCTGTGCACTGAGCCTGCGTGCCCTGGATCCCATGCTCCACAACAAGAGAAGCTGCTGAAATGAGAAGCCTGCTCACCACAACTAGAGAAAGCCTGTATTCCACAGCCAAAGAAAACCCATGCAATGCAGTGGAGACCCAGCACAGCCAAAAACAATGAATACTTTTTAAAAATCGAGAACTTTGATTTATCAAAAGATACCATGAGTTTGAGCAAGCTCTGGGAGATGGTGGAGGGCAGGGAAGCCTGGCATGCTGCAGTCCATGTGGTCACAAAGAGTCAGACACAACTGAGCGACTGAACAACAAACCATCAAGATTGTGAAAAGACCATTTACAGAGTGGGAAAAAGATATTTTCAATGTATATATCCAACAAATAATTTGTGTATACCGAATATATAAAGAATTCCAAACAAATCAATAAGAAAAAGATAGGACAATCCACTGGGGCAAAAGACATGAATGGGTGCTTCATAAAGGAAGCTGTGAAAATGGATAATTGATGTACAAAGACATGCTCAACTTCATCCACCTTCGTGGAAATGCAAATTTAGACCACAATAAGCTGTCAATACAAATATGTTACAATGGCTAAAATGATAAAGACTGATTATTTCAACTATTATTAGGATGTGAAGCAAGAAGAACCTTTAGCCTTGCTAATGGAAAAATAAGTTGATAAAAAAAACACTTTAAAAAGTGTTTTGCCAGTTATCCACCAAAAGTTCAGCATCTGCTTATGTATACCCATGATGAATACCCCTACTCCTGGATATATACACAAAAGAAATAGGTACATATGCTCACCAAAATATATGTATTAAATCTCTCATAGTAACACTATTAATAATAGCCCAAGATTGGAAACTACCCAAATGCCCAGCAGTGGAATGAATACGTAAGTTGTAACATGTCACAACAGTGAAATATAAAGAGAAAGCATGGATGGTGTTCAGCCAGATAAAATCATATGGGTGAATCTCTCAAACCTAATATTGAATTAAAGCAACTGCACAAGAGCACATACTCTATGAGTTCATTTATAAAAACAAGCAAAACTAATCCATCCACCTAGAAATCCAAGCAGCAACTTCCCTCAAAGGACACAGAGCCTGGTTGGGGGTGAGGGGTGGGTGGAGGGTGAGGGGTGGGTGGAGGGTGAGGGAGATTCTGGTTTATTGTAACGTTTTCCTTCTGCCTTTGGGTTGTTGGTGTTATGAATATATATGTTTTGTGACATTCATTGATTGGTATACTTTGTGCATTTTTGAATGTATATACAACATTTTGAATTACTTTTTAAAGTGCCCTCTATTGGTTGATAATGTTCACAGCCACCTGAGCCTGACGGAATGGCCTCAGGTCAGCAGAGTTGGGCCTAAACAACAGTCGTCACAGTTTACCCATGGTGGTAGCAGTCCTTCTATTAGCTTTCGTAGATGAAATGAGAAGCCTGCTCACCATACCTAGAGAAAGCCTGTATTCCACAGCCAGAGAGAACCCATGCACTGAAATGAAGACCCGGCACAGCCAAAAACAATACGTACTTTTAAAAAATCAAGAACTTCGATTTATCAAAAGTTACCATGAGTTTGAGCAAGTTCTGGGAGATGGTAAAGGACAGAGAAGCCTGGCATGCTGCAGTCCATGGGGCATTTCATAAGAGAACTGAGGTGATTTCATACTGATCCTCTTTAGAATAGTCATTTTCCACTCAAGCTGCACTTAAGCATCATCTGCTGAGCTTCTGTAACTCCTGGCAATCTGTCCAATAACTTTTTCAGCTTCCCAGGTAATGCCAATATGACCAGGTCTGGGAACCACTCTGCTAGGCCCACCTCTCTGCAGCCATCCATATGGCTGCTTCAGGACAGTTTTTCTGATGGTGCTAAGGGGATTAGTTACATGCCCTCAGTTAGACATTCATTCAATCATTCACTATTTCAGTAAGCCCTATTTACTAGGTCCTGTGTCACATGCTAGGTGTTAGGCCAGGGTCATAAAAATAGTTTGTAAGCCTCTGGGAGCAGAAACCAAATCTTTTTAGTTCTGTGTTGCAATCTCAGTGTCCAGAACTGGTATACACACAGAGCCTCAAAAGAACTTTGGAGAACTTTTAGGGGAATAAGGGTAGAAAAAGTATTTTACATGAAAAAAAGAAAAAAAAAAGCAACATTGTGAAGGCCAGGAGCCATTTCTTGTTATCGAGTGAATTGACCATTTTCTAATCTCAGGGCATCAATAGTTTCAACAATTCTAAAAATGGAAACTGTAACTCTAATAATAATGACAAAATCTGTCAAAAATAAGTAGATTTTCCCTTTATTTCTGTCTCTCTGTCTCATCATTTTATCCTCAGTGCTCAGCACAGTGCCTGACATCCTAGAATTGGTCAGTAAATATTTGTTGAATAAATTAATAATTGAACAAATGAAAGAAAATATTAACTAGGAAAGGAAGGGTGAATTAACATTTACTGAACACCAAACACAGTCTGTGCAATGCCAGACACCTCGTGTTCTTAGTGCCCTTTAATAGTCACGGCACACTGCAAACAGGAAGCCTCATTATCCTCCTCTCAAAGCTTAAATAACATATGAAACCCAGAGAGTATAAAGAATGTCCCAAGATCACAGGGTTGGTTGGCAGCGCCCAGATCCAAACCCTGATCTGTTGCAATTTGGCTCCCCTGCTCTGGGCATCGCGCTCCACAGAGCAGCAGGACAGCAATGATCCTGGGACAAGATCCATCCAGGCCCATCTGGCCCCTACTATCCTCTGAGGCTGCGTGCTTTGCCACATGTATCCACCACCCCCAAGCCTGTGCTCGCCTCATCACTCATATTTACCATTCAACATCAAGTTGTCTTATTAACAATATGCTGATTAAGATATGAGAGATGCCACGATGGAATCAGAGGTGTTTCCAAGGAAACTAAGTGGCAACCCCTTCTCCCCAACCCTGCAGTTTTATTTGAGTCTCCTGAGGAGGAAAAGTAAAAGTACAGAAATTTGAGAATAGCCAGTTTTTGTTGAAACATACCCTCCAAAGCTGCAGGGAGAAAATAAGTAGAAAACCCTTTGACGTTAGCTGGATCTTCCCCCACTCCTTATTTTTTCTCCCTCTTTTTTCTCCTTCCCTCCTTCTTCCTTCACACTGTCCGGGCTCTCCTGTCTCTCAGAGGTGTTTCCCCTCTGACCATAAATCCAGAGCACAGCATTGAAACCACAGCCCTCAAGAGTCATTTCCATCTTGCCTAAAAAGTAAGGGCCTCCAAAGTCTTTATGGAAATGTTCAACTTCTGACTCATTACAGATCTAACTAGTCTTTACTTAGAACTGCAGGTTCATCGAGGAACTGTATGGGTCTCTTTATACTATATTTTCTCCTTTTCTTAACTTTGGTATTAGTCTAGGTTCTCCAGAAGAGCAAAACCAGTAAGATAGATAATATATATTTCTGTGCGATCAGTATCTGTGTGATCAGTATCTCAGTCTGTCAGACTCTTTGTAACCCCATGAACTGTAGCCTTCCAGGCTCCTCTGTCCATAGGATTTCACAGGCAAGAATACTGAAGTGGGTTGCCATTTTCTTCTCCAGGGAATCTTCCTGACCCAGGGATAAAACCTATGTCTTCTGTTTTGCAGGGGGATTCTTTCCCACTGTGCCACCCAGAAAGCTCAAAATATATCTATACATACATATAAAAAACAGGATACACTATTTTGTATTTCTGTATTTATCTATATGCATCTCTATCTATCTATCTATCTAGAGAGCAAGAGAAGGATACTTACTAGAAGGAATTGGCTCGTGTGATAAAGGAGGCTGAGAAGTTCCACAGTGTGTAGTCAGCAAGCCAGAGACCCAGGAGAGCCAGTGGTATAGTTCCAGTCCAAACCTGAGTTTGAAAGAAGGAGAAAGCCACCCCAGCTCGAAGACAATCAGGCAAAGAAAAAGAAGTCTTGCTTCCTCAGCCTTTCATTCTAGTCAGGATTTCAAGGGATTGGATGAAGTCCATCCATACTGTGGAAGGTAATCTGCTTTATTCAGGCTACTGATTCAGATGTTAAATCTCATCCATAAACACTCTCAAAGAAGCATCTAGAAATAACATTTAACCAAATATCTGGACACCCCATGGTCCAATCAAGTTGACATATAAAATTAAAGGTCCCAACTTCCATTTTAGCAATTTAATCATTGTTCCCTTCAGTAATCTAATTGCCTGCCTTCTGAGGTGTGTTCAATGGACTTCAAACCATTTTTCCAGTGTTACCTCTTCTAATCTCAGAGTCCAGAGTCTTCACAGCCCCTCCAATTCTAGACTGAGACAGACATGTAGGCCACTTTCATTGTCTTTCACGGTGACTCACTGAAGGCTCCAAAGTAGGGAGAGTCCTCCCTTGGTGTCTGTTGAAACAGTAATTTCCAGAGTTTGTTCAGGACACGCTAGTTTCCATGGCGAGCTGCTGGAACATGATAGGTAAATAGTTGCTGAAGAGATGGGTAAATGTGAGTTAATCTGCAAAGCAGTGCCATGTGCAAACTGTTGAGAAGCACCCAGTATCATATCCTTCTCCTGGATGTTTATGGTTTACTTTTTATTTTTATAATGCATATTACAGGATAAGGGCTCTAAAAGGCATTTATTCATTTCCTCAGGGAGTATCTACTGAGTGCCAACCAAGTATAAGGCACTTGTTCTAAGCTCAGGAAAGGGAGTTATATAGGAAATAGTTCCTGCTCTCAGGAAAATTGTATTTTGACTGGAGGGAAACAGTTGGTAAATAAATATTATAAAGACAAATAAAACAGGCAAAGAGCTAAATCACTGGGGAGCATGTCATTCCATAAAGGGCTATAAGAGAAACAACCCTGAAATACTATTTGGACAAATCCCTACATGAAGAGAGGGAGCAACGTCCAGGCATGTTACAAAGGAGCCACACAGCAATCCTGCAACAGGACTATGGCTCATGGGTTTAAGAAGGAGCAAAAGCTGTGTGCCTAGAGCTGGGAGGGAAGGGAGGTAGGAGAGAAGGCTGGTAGCAAGGGGCCAGGTTGTTTCCTGTTTTAGAGGCAGTGTAAGGATTGTAGGAACTTAGGATATGACTCTGAAAGTGGTGGTTGGAGGGATCTGAGAAGACGAGTGAAGTAACCTGGCTGGCATTTTAGAGGGATCACTGAATGTGGCTTAAACATTGCAGGGAGGCAGAGACTGAGTTCAGAAGTTGCCATACTCGTCCAGATGTGACCCAGCTGGACTTTGGGCTAAATGTGCATTCGTGGAGGTGGGGAGAAGTATGTAGATTCTGAAAGTATTTCATTCTCCAGTGAGGGATTTGGTTAATTCCATACAATCAAGGATCTCTCAAATTTACTTGACCATTGGCCTTTTCCCCAATTGACTCTCTCTTCAATTATTTTTTGAGTAAACAGTTCAAGTATAAATTACAGTTAGTGTATTAGCCTCTGATTAGTAAATGTTATATAGTTTATCTTCATGTCTAGTATGTTTCTACTTGAGATTATTCTTTTGTGTTTCCTGTGGGCGTGCAAATACCCCTCAGAGTGGCAACATAAATCTACCACTAATAGACTTAAGTGGACTCATTTTTCCTTTTCCTTATGTGAAAATCTGTGAGTATGGGTCCCCCTAATATGGACTAGAGGCTTCCTTTCTAGTGGCTACATGGTTATGTCTGTCCAACATAAGGGTCTCTCTGTGTTTCTTGAGATTCCTGTTCCTCCTTCATAGTCTCGTCCTCTGTGAAGCCCTTCCTGAACATACATGAAGATGCAGGTGTTCCCTGATTGGTAATTTCAGAGTGTCCTGAGTCCATCTCCATTTTAGCATTACTTCCTGACATGAGTATGCACTGAATATGTGGACAAATCTCCCCACTGCACTATGGGGTTCTTGAGCTAAGGATTGAGTGTAGCCCTCCCTGTATCTACAGACCCTCCCACTATGCATGGCATAAAGCAATTAGGAACAAATGCCCGGTGAGTGACTGAAAAGGATTTACTATTTATTTGTTTAAGAAATGAGAATATATTGGCTTAAGAAATATTTATTTAGTGCTTTCTAGACTCAAGGGGAGCAGGGTGCTTTCCAGGTGGCTCAGTGGTAAAGAATCCACGTGCTAATGCAGGCAATGTGGGTCCAATCCCTAGGTTGGGAAGCTCCCCTGAAGGAGGGCATGGCAACCCACTCCAGTATTCTTGCCTGGGGAATCCCATAGACAGAGGAGCCTGGTGGGCTACAGTTCATGGGGTCACAAAAGAGTCAGACATGACTGAGTGACTGAGAATGAGCATGAGATTCAAGGGATTCGATACTCCATGCACACAAACATATACATTCACTCTTCTATATGTGTATACACATATACTTGTGTACACATACATATGTATTCTTCTAGTGAAAGAAATGATCAAGTCAATAGAGTTTTTCAAGGCATGCTGCATACTATAAACATTACAAGGTGTTGATTGAGCAGAAAAAGCCTTTAGGCAATGGTAATTTGTTCAATGGAAATTCTCCCAAAAGTAAGCAGAAGGAAAGTCTAGAAGGCAGGGAGTTCTTGTTTTCAGAATTAATTCAGAATGATTGGGAGTGCTACAGGGAGGATGGTAATAAATGAAAGCAAAGGGGTAGATTAGAATTTGGACTGTATACCATGGATACAATTTGAGTGCAGATTGATGTGGCTTGAGGAAAAAAAGTTAATTTGTGAAATGGTTGAATTCCATTTATTTGGGTGTTCTCCCCAGTTTTTCCTACAGTTGCTATTGAAGTCAACATTTTCTTCAGCCAGTACGTAGAGAAGTATCAGAAGATAAATATATGGAACAGAAGGTTCAGGGCATTTATCAGAGAACGTGGAAACCTGTGATTAGGGAACATGAGATCTGTCTCATAAAGATAATACAAACAAAGGGACTGATGAATTGGTGTGCCGATGTCGTTCAGTGGTAGATGGGATTGGACTGAATTAATGCTGGGAAATGTTATTTATGTTCCCAGATTTCCTTCAGCTGCTTTACCTGAAGTTCTTGTGTTATTGTGAGGGAAAAAAATGAATGCTGGATACAAGTGGCAAAAAGGGCAGCTGCAATTTGTATGAGGATAAATCATAATTATCTTTATCATAATTATCATCAGTATTTTTTTTGCTCAGCCAATTAAATGTATTTCACACTTTTTTTCTCTTTAGACCCAAAAGTCAATAGAATAGCAGTGAGCCTGTGCACTTAGGGAATATATTAAATATAATAAAAATGATTTATATTCAAGTTAATATCTAATAGCAGTAGCTAAGCCTCTTCTGTCTTTAGGAAGTGCCTTTTGTGAATGATATTTTCAAGTAATATTTCTCTCTTTTTTAAACAGTCCTATAAAAAAAGTTCTGCTTCATATGGCTCATAATTTTTGAGGACAGAATATGTTCTATTGTTAATGAATACTTGAAATATACATCAAATAATTAAACATCAAAAAAAAAGGTTCATCTCCATATGAGCTAATATGTTTTCTCTTTCAATAGGCTATGCATTAATCAAAGCACTGACTGCTCTTTTGGCCTTGATATCTAGGAAGCCCAGAACTAGATTTACTGCTAAAGTCACAATATTAATTTTTTAAGGATATTTTTCCTTCCATTTCAATGCTATTTTTCTTTATGCCTACTATTTTATCATATGCCACTTCAAATCAGCCTTGGAAATGGATGGAATATAAATGAATATATTAGCAAGCACCAGCATAAATAAATGGGAGACGAGAGACAGTAATATGGAAATTTAAGAACTGAAAGGGTAATTCTTCCTGTGTAAATTACAATCAGCAAATATAGCCAGTTCTCCAGAAGTAATCCAAGGTCCTAAAACAATGATTTGAAAATAGAAACAAAGATATTTGACAATTATGAAGAAGTGAGGGGAATGGGGAATGCATTGATAATGTGAAGAAACACTAGAAATTATTAAGATGCCATGATTTACTACTATCACTAGCTACATACAAAAAAGTTGGTAATATCACATTTTGACCAACTGGGGAAACAGACACTGCTCTGCATGGTTAGATGAAATGAAACTGGTGCAACCATTTTGCAAGGCAATTCGGAAATATCTGTCAGCATTTCAAATACATGTATTTTTTGATCCAGTCGCTTTTAGAAATATATATTCACTACATTCCCTTATTCAAGTGTACAAAGGTATATGTAAGCATTCTTATTGAAGTTTTTGTTGTAATAGTAAAGTTCTAGGAAAACTCTTTTAAAGTATTTATCAATAGTGGACCAAATAAACGATGGCAATATATAGGTAATGGAATTGTACTTAGCCAGTAAAAAGAATGAATCAGATCTTTGTGTATAAATATGAGACATTAAAGTATGTAATTTAAAAATTTTTAGAATACATGTTTCCTTTTAATATGTTTACTTATAATAAGCCATTATAATAAGCCAGATGGTGGTAGATAGACAGTAGGCTTATATATGCAAGCTACTTTTAATAGTGGTGTTTCTGGATGCTGGAACTGGGTATGGCATCAATATAATATATTATTTAATTGTTTTTCATTCCAAAGTATTTGTGTTTTTCCATGAATATCCATAATATTTATAGTAATGATAATAAGACAAGTTTTAGAAAAGAACTTATACAAAGCAAACGTACTCTAGAACACCAAAGGAACCATATCATATCACTTCTTCAACAAAGTCCAGGGCAGAGAGGATTGATTCATGATGAGATTCACCAAAATATAGATTTATATGTGCTAATAATTTTGTTTCAAGATACAGGAGAAAGTATTTTTTTAGAAAGACTCTTTCTTGAAAGACTGATCATATTTTCTGTTCTTCAGAGTGAATGCAACCTTGTCAATGAAAAACAGATGCTTGCAATGGTGCTAAAAAAATGCCTCAGACTAAGCATTTTGTGAAAATGAAATCACACAGCATGACCCTGGGATAAATCTCACCGTCTCCCCTGTTAAATTTCTTTCTCTTTCTTTAGTATTCTCATCCCTTCTCTGTCTCTCCCTCCCATCTCTTCTTCCTTCTTTGCTCCATACCCCCCAACCCTGTGCCCAATTTATATTTTAAAACTCTTGCAGTTTTACAACTCCACAGGCCTTGAAATATTTAACACCCTCTGTTTTATAGATGAGAAAAATAAGTTCTATAGAAAAAGAAAACATCTCAGCCACTACAAACAAGTAACTGATAGATTGTAGTCATCTGCCAAGTGCCTACTGACTACTTATATATGTATTAATATATGAATATATGCAGGTATGTGTATATTATATATATATGTGTGTGTATATTTTTTTTTCACTGATTGAAACATGGGCATTTTGCCAGGGTCTGACAATTAGGAGATGGGGCATTACCATCCCCTTTCTTTTCTCAATCACAATAAAGTTGAAGGGTTAGAATTCTCATAAAGCAGTTAGTCAAAGGAAGATGCCTGCATCAAATTAATCAGCATTATTCCACAGACAAAGACTTTGAAAACAGACAAAAATGAAATCCAAACTCAATTCCTTCACTGATTTATGCCTAGAGACTCATTTTTCCCACCACTAAAATGAGGATAGTAACATCCAACGTGGAGAAAATAACATTCGTATCTGGAGAAATGACTCCAGAAAGAATGAAGAAATGGAACCAAAAACAACACCACCCAGTTGTGGATGTGACTGGTGATAGAAGTAAAGTCCGATGCGATAAAGAGCAGTATTGCATAGGAACCTGGAAAGTTAAGTCCATGACACAAGGCAAATTGGAAGTGGTCAAACAGGAGATGGCAAGAGTGAACATCAACATTTTAGGAATCAGTGAACTAAAATGGACTGGAATGGGTGAATTTAACTCAGATGACCATTATATCTACTATTGTGGGCAAGAGTTTTTTAGAAGAAATGGAGTAGCCATAATAGCCAACAAAACAGCCCAAAATGCAGTACTTGGATGCAATCTCAAAAACGACAGAATGATATGATATTGAATGGCAAAGCATTCAATATCACAGTAATCCAAGTCTATGCCCCAACCAGTAATGCTGAAGAAGCTGAAGTTCTATGAAGACATACAAGACCTTCTAGACCTAACACCCAAAAAAGATGTCCTTTACATTATAGGGGACTGGAATGCAAAAGTAGGAAGTCAAGAAATACCTGGAGTAACAAGCAAATTTGGCCTTGGAGTACAGAATGAACCAGGGCAAAGGCTAATAGAGTTTTGCCAAGAGAACGCACTGGTCAGGGAAAACACCCTCTTCCAACCACACAAGAGACAACTACACATGGACATCATCAGATGGTCAATACTGAAATCAGATTGATTATATTCTTTAGAGCCAAAGATGGAGAAGCTCTATACAGTCAGCAAAAACAAGACAGGGAGCTGACTCTGGCTCAGATCATGAATTCCTTATTGCCAAATTCAGACTTAAACTGAAAAAAGTAGGGAGAACCACTAGACCATTCAGGTATGACCTAAATCAAATCCCTTATGATTATACAGTGGAAGTGAGAAATAGATTTAAGGGATTATCTGATAGACAGAGTGCCTGAAAAACTATGGACAGAGGTTCATGACATTGTACAGGAGGCAGGGATCAAGACCATACACAAGAAAAAGAAATGCAAAAAGACAAAATGATTGTCTTAGGAGGCCTTATAAATAGCTGTGAAAAGAAGAAAAGGGAAGGGTAAAGGAGAAAAGGAAAGATATACCCATTTGAATGCAGAGTTTGAAAGAATAATAAGGAGAGATAAGAAAGCCTTCCTCAGCGATCTGTGCAAAGAAATAAATGAAAACAATAGAATGGGAAAGACTAGAGATCTCGTCAATGAAATTAAAGATACAAAAGGAAAATTTCATGCAAAGATGAGCACAATAAAGGACAGAAACAGTATGGACCTAACAGAAGCAGAAGATATTAAGAAGAGGTGGCAAGAATACACAGAAGAACTGTACAAAAAAGATCTTCATGACCCAGATAACCACGGTATGTGATCACTCACCTAGAGCCAGACATCCTGGAATGTGAAGTCAAGTGGGCCTTAGGAAGCATCACTACAAACAAAGCTAGTGGAGGTGATGAAATTCCAGCTGAGCTATTTCAAATCCTAAAAGATGATGCTGTGAAAGTGCTGCACTCAATATGCCAGCAAATTTGGAAAACTCAGCAATAGCCACATAACTGCAAAAGCTCAGTTTTCATTCCAATCCCAAAGAAAGGCAATGCCAAAGAATGCTCAAACTACCGCACAATTGCACTCATCTCACATGCTAGCAAAGTAATGTTCAAAATTCCCTAAGGCAGGCTTCAAGTGTACATAACCATGAACTTCCAGATGCTCAAGCTGGTTTTAGAAAAGGTAGAGGAACCAGAGATAAAATTGCCAACATCAAGTGGATCATCAAAAAAGCATGAGAGTTCCAGAAAAACATCTATTTCTGCTTTATTGACTATGCCAAAGCCTTTGATTGTGTGGATCACAACAAATTATGGAAAATTCTTCAAGAGATGGGAATACCAGACCACCTGACCTGCGTCCTAAGAAATGTGCATGCAGGTCAGAAACAACAGTTAGAACTGGACAAGGAACAACAGACTAATTCCTAATCAGGAAAGGAGTACCTCAAGGCTATATATTGTCACCCTGCTTATTTAACTTATATGCAGAGTACATCATGAGAAATGCCGGACTTTATGAAACACAAGCTGGAATCAAGATTGCTGGGAGAAATATCAATAACCTCAGATATGCAGATGACACCACCCTTATGGCAGAAAGGGAAGAAGAACTAAAGAGCCTCTTGAAAGTGAAAGAGGAGAGTGAAAACGTTGTCTTAAAATTCAGTGTTCAGAAAACTAAGATCATGGCATCTAAAAGCTAACTTCATGGAAAATAGATGGGGAAACAATGGAAACAGTGAGGGACTTTATTTTTTGCTCCAAAATCACTGCAGATGGTGGCTGCAGCCATGAAATTAAGACACTTGCTCCTTGGAAGAAAAGTTATAACCAACCTAGACAACATATTAAAAAGCAGAGAAATTACTTTGCCAACAAAGGTCCATCAAACCAAAGCTATGGTCTTTCCAGTAGTCATGTATGGATGTGAGAGTTAGACTATAAAGAAAGCTGAGCACAGAAGAATTGATGCTTTTGACTGTAGTGTTGGAGAAGACTCTTGAGAGTCCCTTGGACTGCAAGGAGATCCAACAGTCCATCCTAAAGGAAATCAGTCCTGAATACCATTAGAAGGACTGATGTTGAAGCTGAAACTCCAATATTTTGGCCACCTGATGGGAAAAACTGACTCATTGGAAAAGACCCTGATGCTGGGAAAGATTGAAGGTGGGAGGAGAAGGGATTGACAGAGCAGGACATGGTTGGATGGCATCCCTGACTCAATGGACATGAGTTTGAGTAAACTCTGGGCGTTGATGATGGATAGGTAGGCCTGGCATGTTGCATTCCATGGGGTTGCAAAGAGTCGGACATGACTAAACGACTGAACTGAACTGAACTGATCATCCAACATGTGGGGTTATTGAGTTGATTAACAAAAGAGCCTATATATTAAAGGCCAGTTTATGCATTTATCCTGAAATTCTTAACCTAGAAACCAAAACTCCCTGGGAAGGGTTTTGGGGGGTCCTTAGATCAGTCCTGAGTGTTCATTGGAAGGACTGATGCTAAAGCTGAAATTCCAATACTTTGGCCACCACCTAATGCGAAGAGTTAATTCATTGGAAAATACCCTGATGTTGGGAGGGATTGGGGGCAGGAGGAGAAGGGGACGACAGAGGAATGAGATGGCTGGATGGCATCATTGACTCGATGGACATGAGTTTGAGTGAACTCCGGGAGTTGGTGATGGACAAGGAGGCCTGGCATGCTGTGATTCATGGGGTTGCAAAGAGTCGGACACTACTGAGCGACTGAGCTGAACTGAACTGAACTGAACTAGATGAACTTCAGGCATGCATAGCACTTTGATAGTCTGTATTTTTCTACACATAAGCATTCTTTCCTACAGGAAAAACAAAAAATCCCTCACTCTTACTCTCAGCGTTGTGTTTCTGATTATTTTAAGAAAATTGACAAAAATAGAAGCTGTAACTGCTAGTGTTAATAATAATTATTATAACCCAATAACATTACTAATATTTTACTACAAACAAACAGTATTATTATGATTATTAAACTCAATTCCTTGCATATGAGCTAAAATTGGTGGATGAATAGAATTTAAAGCATTGGGTGCTTTGCTTTTACCAGGTAGAATGTTCTGATTTCTTCTTATTACATTAGCCCTTGAGGTCTTATTTCACTCTGATCCACAAAGAGGAACTCATTTCCCCCAGAAAGGCAGGCTAATGAGGTCTGCTTAATTTATAGCTGAGTCCATTTATGCAGTCTGTTCTGTTAACGGGGATGCCTGCTTAATTCAATAGAATCCTGCACGTGGTACACATAGAAGACACCAGGACCCCGTCCACTCCACATCCATTTATTATTCTGATGCCTCTGATGTGCACAAACAAACCATGTTTTACAAACTTCTTAGCAATTTGATTAAGTCGCATTGTGCATTCTGTTGTAACAAGAAGGGTGATTTAAAATCATTAGGCCTAAAATTTAGGCCTCGGTGTGCTTTGAAGTCAAGAGGAACAATTTGTCAGCTGGTTGATCTTTTGCTTCTAAAGCTAGTTAACTGATCAATCTAATGTCAAAGGAGCAGAGACAAATGGGAGACATTTTACCATGTGGAAAACTGTACATGAAGATAAATCCAGCACTCTGCTTCATTTCATCTGCAGTTATCTTTGTGGTAATTGCTTTGGAACACTCAAGGTGCTCTTTGCATAAAGGATATGTTGGAAGCTTTACGTTCTTTAAATTCTTTTTTTTTTTTTTTTTCTGTTCCTATTTTATTTTATTTTTTTTTCCTAATTTTATTTTATTTTTAAACTTTACATAATTGTATTATTTTTGCCAAATATCAAAATGAATCCGCCACAGGTATACATGTGTTCCCCATCCCGAACCCTCCTCCCTCCTCCCTCCCCATACCATCCCTCTGGGCCGTCCCAGTGCACCAGCCCCAAGCATCCAGCATCGTGCATCGAACCTGGACTGGCAACTCATTTCCTACATGATATTTTACATGTTTCAATGCCATTCTCCCAAATCTTCCCACCCTCTCCCTCTCCCACAGAGTCCATAAGACTGTTCTATACATCAGTGTCTCTTTTCTTTAAATTCTTGCAACGAATCTTGCTTTGCTCCATTTTGGGGTAGGGAAGGCCGTAATCCCTCACTTTAAATGCGCACTTGGCAATGAACGAAAGTAGGGATTTTTGACTAGTTGTTTACTCTGTAATCAATTCACACATTTCTGAAATTTCCTGACATGTTTGCAAAGTAAATCTATTTCTTGGAGGATTTATTTGATTTTTGCTATGATCATAATGATGAAAATGGATCTAGAGTAAAAACATCCCCATGAATAGATTTAGTTACACCAGCTGTTCTAGTTACCTGCTGCTGCCCAAAAAACTACCCCCAAACTCATCAGCTTAAAAGGACAGTCATGTGATTATACTTCATAACTTCGTGGATTAGGAATTGAAACTGGGTAGGAAGAGCCAAGGTCACTTCTTGGTATTCAGTTAGCAGATGAACCTTCGGGTCTAATACACCTTCACTCGAGGGGCTGGTGTCCTGGGTGAGATGCAGAAGAGGCTGGGACAGAAAGCTGTTCCCTGCTGGGACTATCAACTAGAGCACCTACATGTGGCCTCTCCAGCAGGCAGTATTATGCAAGCTTATCTGACTTCTCAGGGCTCTTAGTGGGAAGCAGAAAGGTGTCTACACCCATCTTTAATCTACCACACCAGCACATATTGATTCTTTACAAGCTTTATTAACAAATCATTTTACTGCCATCACCTCAAGCTTCTATGATATGTGCTAGAAGTTTCAGCAAGATGGGTGGTGGGGAAAGTGGAACGGTGATTGATTAGATAGCTATTATTCCTATAGCCCACAGTGGCAAGTTACTCTTAGCAATAATGCTGCTTTAGGAAAATCAGTAAGTAAATTTCTTGCCTAAAAAAGAGATTAGAAACTTTTATAGGGGAAATTTATTGTAGTTCTCCCCATTTTGACATCAGATCAGATCAGATCTGTCGCTCAGTCATGTCCGACTCTTTGCAACCCCATGAATCGCAGCACGCCAGGCCTCCCTGTCCATCACCAACTCCCAGAGTTCACCCAGTCTCACATCCATCGAGTCAGTGATGCCATCCAGCCATCTCATCCTCTGTCATCCCCTTCTCCTCCTGCCCACAATCCCTCCCAGCATCAGAGTCTTTTCCAATGAGTCAACTCTTCGCATGAGGTGCCCTCCTCTATATTCATATTGAGAGATTGTTGTGGGAAATAACTTTTTTTCCCTGTGATTCTGTGAGCAGAAAATTGTTTTGCTTATTTCTCCTGATTTTGAAGGCAATCTTTTTTTTTCAAAGCGTTAGTTTCACGTTTTTTTAAATTTATTTATTTTTCTTTCATATTGGAGTATAGTTGATTTACAATGCATTTGATTCAGATATAAAGCTAAGAGATTCAGTTATACATATATATGCATTGATTCTTTTTCAGATTATTTTCCCATATAGGTTATTACAGAATATTGAGTAGAATTCCCTGTGCTATATAGTAGGTCCTTGCTTATTATCCATTTTATATGTTGCTGCTGCTAAGTCACTTAAGTCGTGTCTGACTCTGTGTGACCCCATAGACTCAGCCCACCAGGCTCCCCCATTCCTGGGATTCTCCAGGCAAGAACACCGGAGTGGGTTGCCATTTCCTTCTCCAATGCATGAAAGTGAAAAGTGAAAGTGAAGTAGCTCAGTCGTGCCCGACTCTTAGCGACCCCATGGACTGCAGCCTACCAGGCTCCTCCATCCATGGGATTTTCCAGGCAAGAGTACTGGAGTGGGGTGCCACTGCCTTCTCCATTTTATATGTAGTAGTGTGTATATGTTAATCTGAAACTCCTAATTTATCCCTTCCCCCACCTTTCCCCTTGGTAACCATAAATTTGCTTTTCAAGTCTGTGAGTTTATCTATTTTTCAAGTAATTTCATTTGTATTCTTTTTTTTACGATTCTATATTTATGTGAGATCATTTGATACTTTTCTTTCTCGTCTCAAGTTGATTTAAGATTTCAGACATTTTTTGCCTACCATCCTTGGAGACTGAGATATATTTTACAGACCACTGGGCATAGAACTGTTTATGGGGTTCTCTAGACAAAGAACTTTAATGCGCACAATAAAGGAAATGGTATGGACCTAACAGAAGCAGATGATATTAAGAGGTGGCAAGAATACACAGAAGAACTATACATAAAAGATCTTCATGACCTAGATAACCACGGTATGTGATTACTCACCTAGAGCCAGACATCCTGGAATGCGAAGTCAAGTGGGCCGTAGGAAGCATCACTACAAACAAAGCTAGTGGAGGTGATGGAATTCCAGTTGAGCTATTTCAAATCCTAAAAGATGATACTATGAAAGTGCTGCACTCAATATGCCAGCAAATTTGGAAAACTCAGCAATAGCCACAGAACTGCAAAAGCTCAGTTTTCTTTCCAATCCCAAAGAAAGGCAATGCCAAAGAATGTTCAAACTACTGCACAAGTGCACTCATCTCACACACTAGTGAAGTAATGCTTCAAAATTTTCCAACCTAGGCTTAAACAGTACATGAACCATGAACTTACGATGTTCTAGCTGGATTTAGAAAAGGCGGAGGAACCAGAGATCATATTGCCAACATCCATCGGATTATCGAAAAAGCAAGAGAGTTCCAGAAAAACATCTACTTTATTGACTATGCCAAAGCCTTTGACTGTGTGGATCACAACAAACTGGAAAATTCTTCAAGAGATGAGAATAACAGACCACCTGACCTGCCTCCTAAGAAATGTGTATGCAGGTCAGAAACAACAGTTAGAACTGGGCCTGGAACAACAGACTAGTTCCAAATTGGGAAAGGAGTATATACTATACCCTGCTTATTTAACTTATATGCAGAGTATATCATGAGAAATTCTGGGCTGGATGAAGCACAAGCTGGAATCAAGATTGTTATTGCTGGAATCAATAACCTCAGATATGCAGATGACACCACCCTTATAGCAGAAAGTGAAGAATTAATGAGCCTCTTGATGAAAGTGAAAGCAGAGAGTGAAAAGTTGGCTTAAAACTCAACTTTCAAAAAACTTAAGATTATGGCATCTGGTTCCATCACTTCATGGCAAATAGATGGGGAAACAATAGAAACAGTGTGAGACTTTATTTATGAGGGCTCCAAAATCACTGCAGATGGTGACTGCAGCCATGAAAAGACACTTGTTCCTTGGAAGAAAAGTGATGACCAACCTAATGGTAATTTGGTGGTTTACACACTAAGCTGTGTCCGACTCTTGAGACCCCAGGGACTTTTACCTACCAGGCTTCTCTGTCCATGGGATTTCCCAGGCAAGAATACTGGAGTATGTTGCCATTTCCTTCTCTTAGGGATCTTCCTCACCCAGGAATCCTGCATTACAGACAGATTCCTTACCAGCTGAACTAGGAAGGAAACCAGACCAACCTAGACAGCATATTAAAAAGCAGAGACATTACCTTGCCAACAAAGATCTGTCTAGTCAAAGCTATGGTTTTTTCCAGTAGTCGTGTACAGATGTGAGAGTTGGAGTATAGAGAAATCTTAATGCCAAAGAATTGATGCTTTTGAACTGTGGTGTTGGAGAAGACTCTTGAGAGTCCCTTGGACTGCAAGGAGATCAAACCAGTCAATTCTAAAGGAAATCAATTCTGAACATTCATTGGAAGTACTGATGCTGAAACTGAGAAACTCCAATACTTTGGCCACCTGATGCAAATCAGTGACTCATTGTAAAAGACCGTGATGCTGGGAAAGATTGAAGGCAGGAGGAGAAGGGGATGACAGAGGATGAGACAGATGGATGGCATCACCGACCCAATGAATGTGAGTTTGAACAAGCTCTAGGAGTTGGTGATGGACAGGGAAGCCTGACGTGCTGCAGTCCATTGGTTCCCAAAGAGTTGGACACAACTGAGTGACCGAACTGATCCCAGGTCTCCCGCATTGCAGGTGGATTCTTTGCCATATGAGCCACAAGAGAAGCCGGGACACAGAACAGGCACTCCATAAATAAACTCTTAATCATCAGCACTTTAGTAAGTATCTGTTAGGCATGCTCAGATCAGATCAGTTGTGCAGTTGTGTCCGACCCTTTGCAACCCCATGAATTGCAGCATACCAGGCCTCCCTGTCCATCACCAACTCCCGGAGTTCACTCAGTCTCACGTCCATTGAGTCAGCGATGCCATCCAGCCATCTCTTCCTCTGTCATCCCCTTCTCCTCCTGCCCCCAATCCCTCCCAGCATCAGAGTCTTTTCCAATGAGTCAACTCTTCGCATGAGGTGGCCAAAGTACTGGAGTTTCAGCTTTAGCATCATTCCTTCCAAAGAAATCCCAGGGCTGATCTCCTTCAGAATGGACTGGTTGGATCTCCTTGCAGTCCAAGGGACTCTCAGGAGTCTTCTCCAACACCACAGTTCAAAAGCATCAATTCTTCAGTGCTCAGCCGTCTTCAAAGTCCAACTCTCACATCCATACATGACCACAGGAAAAACCATAGCCTTGACTAGATGGACCTTTGTTGGCAAAGTAATGTCTCTGCTTTTGAATATGCTATCTAGGTTGGTCATAACTTTCCTTCCAAGGAGTAAGCATCTTTTAATTGAATGAAAAAAGCAAATGAGAACAAAGAAATGAAACACAATCTTGAAAATCTTGTTTTAGTCTATTGATGAATATACAAAGTAGAATATACATATATATGTATTGCAAAGCAAAGAAAATTAATTTAGTTTTGTTTTTAGAGGAATTTGACTGTTTTAATTTGGAATTCCATTTTCCCAGTTGGCTAGCAAGACACCTTTGGACAGTTCTTACAGTTTCTATTTTCCTGTCTCTGAAGTGAGAGTAAAAAATGGTAGAACTGTAGCCTTAAATGATAGGGATGCAAAGCTTTGATTCTCAACCAATGTTTCATGGGCTTAAAAATCAGCTAAAATCTGATACAAAGGTAGTCTGGTCCAAAGGAAGAGGGTCTGTGATTTTGCATTTCTAACAAGCTCCCAAGTGAGGCAGATGCCACAGGCCCACAGACCACAGCTTGAATACCACAGCTGCAGTGCATCTGTTAATAAGTATGAGTACGAATGTTGGTTCCTGGTCTCCATTTTCTTTGTCTCCCTTCAGAAATTTCTGCTAGATAGGAATGGATTTTTGTATTTGTCCTCCATCTCCAACTTGATGAGTTCTCAGTTGAGTTGCTTATTTAAAATATTATGGCTCCTGCACTTTGTTTAACTCTGCTTGACATTCAGTGATTTGTGACTTTCTCTTTCCTGAGTGTGTTTATAAGAGGATGACTTAGGGATTGAAGACTCTCACTGTCTAGACACAGGGACACAGTAGAAGAATTGTGAATGGCCATTTTATACTGTTTTTCTTTCCTTCTTTCTCTTTTTCTTTTTTTTTCTTTTCTGTGTTGTCTTCATATGCTAATAGAGTCAATATCCTCATTTGCCATTTTAACGTTTCTTAGGAAGCTCTATCTCAGAATTTCCTATGGTTTTTATGCTCATTAGTCTTCTACATGAATCAGAAATTTCCTGCTATAACATCATAAGGTTTCTCAGTAGACCCTCTTGGCTCTTGGTTGAGTCTTGAACAACTTTATTATAACAAAGTTGACTTGAAGCCAGAATAGGCAGAACTCCAATGTGGGGCTTTCTTTCCAGTTTTATGGGTTTTTTCTCAGAAGCCTAATGCCAGTTTAATGAAGTTTTATAGCTATTAATACTCCACCACTCTTGCTGCAGTAAGAAATATGTAACTAAACAATAACTTGCAATAGGTAAATCCATGATTAAGTTACACTAAAAAATAATGTCTGTGGGTCATAGTTCATAATTTCCAAATACACATCATTTGGAATGATTGGTAACTGCAGCCTTGTAACTCTTTCAAGGAGAAAAGCTATGAGTTTAAATCACTACATTAAGCTGACAGTGAGACTCATATTTTCTGAGCTAAAGATATATTTTTATGGCCACACAGAGGACTCTGTTTATCACTCATCATAAACCATAGGAAAGCATTTCGTTGCAAATTAGGTGCTCAGGCTTTTGTCCTGTAATCTGTTTCTTTATTTCCCCTTTCCACTTTCGTTGGTCCATTTTCAACAGCTCCCAATTGTCTTCCATTTCCTGAAAATGGCTCGTATTTTATATCTCAGCTTCTTTAAAAGTATTTCACCCTAGTTGAGGTCACCTTAATTTACACCTTAAACTATGATTCCAAAGCCAATTTTAATGCGGCTGATATTGAGTAATCCTGCTAAAGAGTCCAATTTTAAAATACGTAACAGTCTTATCCTAAAATGCCAGACATAAGAAACCCATGAATTTTGCATATCTCTTTAGTACTTTTACTTGTTGAATTAAATTTATTCTCTTCTTTTGAGCCACTTACCCAGTTAGTCTTCATTTTACTGCCTACTCTGGTTCTAGAGGATATCCCTTCTTAAAGACCATAATTAAGTGGCTTTTTCCCAGACTAGCCAACAGCTTCAAATTGTTTGAAAGTTAAATGACCATGGAATCTGGGGCTTAATGTTTTAAAGCCATCTTGATTATACTTACTAAAATAGAAAAGCTTATGAAAATAAATTTCTTCCATCCTTTCTCTCTCTCTCCCACCCATTTCTTTCCATCAATTGATCTTCCTGCTCCCCAGTGTACATATTTTTGTTGTCTGATTTTATACAATCAGATCAGGGATACACACTGGGGAGTGAGTGGCCACATACCCTCCTAGAAATTTTTAAAAATTACGTATGTTGGGACTTCCCTGGTTGTCCAGTGGTCAAGACTCTGTGTTTCCAATGCAAGGCATACAGGTTCAACCCTTGGTCAGAGAAGTAAGATCCCACAGGTTACATGGCAAAGGCAAAAAAAAAGAAAAATTATGTAAGTGCTTCTAAAGTAGGAATTGGATCTTATCCTTTACCAAATAACAGTGAGTAGATCAGAAGGCACTTAGGGTTATTAAATGACTCAGTGGTTATATTGATTAATTTATATATATTCCAATATGTACTTCACTCCAGAGAAGGCAGTGGCAACCCACTCCAGTACTCTTGCCTGGCAAATCCCATGGACGGAGGAGCCTGGTAGGCTGCAGTCCATGGGGTCGCTAAGAGTTGGACACGACTGAGCAACTTCACTTTCACTTTTCACTTTCATGCCTTGGAGAAGGAAATGGCAACCCACTCCAGTGTTCTTGCCTTGAGAATCCCAGGGACAGGGGAGCCTGGTGGGCTTCCATCTACGGGGTCGCACAGAGTTGGACATGACTGAGGCGACTTAGCAGCAGCAGCAGCATACTTCACTCCTAAATACAGCTGTATTTTTCATTATATGCATGTGTGAAAATCATTTTTTATATCTTAAGTCAGAGTTTCCCAATTTCTGGCTTCTGACATTCCTGAATGGGTTGCAGTTAGGCCAAAAGATTGATTCTGCTAGCCCTAAGGGTTATCATAAGGCACATGGGACTGTCTGGGCCCTCAAGTCTATTGCTTTCCATTGCAAGCAACCTCATCACTTTAATCCAGAATATTGTACAAATGCGATTATATTCTGTTTATCATAGTAAAAAAATTACTGGGAAATACAGTCTGTATTTTATATGATGGAATTGAACTTCTTTATATTTAGAAGAAAGAACTCAACAGTTAATTTACCCATGAACTCTACTATAATCTTTGTTTGCTTGTTTGTTGTTTTTGTCTTTCTTTCTTAAAATTATTAAAACTGGTAGAAATCAGTGTGAGGATTAACCTCACTTTAGGATGCTATAGATTGAAGAGTATTTCGGGTTGATAAAAAGTTTCCTTTCAAATCTCTCTGAACGTGGTAGGTATAAATAGCATCATTCCTCTGGAATATATTATCTTTCCGGTTTTATTAAGCCCAACCTAGGCAACATAGGTCCAATTTATTGGGTACTCTGAGGCAATACAGTGTTAGAAATTTGGTCCTAATCCTTATGCCAACCTGAAGCAGGGACTATGTTTAGACTTACTTTGTAGTAAAGGAAACCAATTCACACAGCTATTCTGTTACATTTTGGGACATTGAATCTGATCCTGTGTGTGTCCAATGCCTTTACCATATTTCATAATTATGTTTCTTAGGGGAAAACAAGCAAACTGTAAGAATATCAACTGATGTTATAATTTATTGAGACACAAATTTGAGTATGTCTTACCTGTAGTTTCTCTTCCCTTTTAATTTTCTTGTCTTGGAGATTTTGTAAGACGGGAAACAATTTCTTGAATCCAAAGTTTATTTGAACATGAGTTTAAGCAAGCTCTGGGGGTTGGTGATGGACAGGGAAGCCTGGTGTGCTGCAGTTCATGGGGCGACAGAAAGTCAGACACGACTGAGTGACTGAACTGAACTGAAAGTTTAGTCCTAAATACTAAAAAGCAAATGCTGTGTGTTTTATTTTCTTTGACTTTAAAATTACTGCAGATGATGACTGAAGCCATGAAATTAGAAGATGCTTTCTCCTTGAAAGAAAATTTATAACAAACCTAGACAGCATATTAAAATGCAGAGACATTACTTTGCTGACAAAGGTCCATCTAGTCAAAGCTATAGTTTTTCCAGTGGTCATGTATGGATGTGAGAATTGGACTATAAAGAAAGCTGAGTGCCAAAGAATTGATCCTTTTGAACTGTGGTGTTGGAGAAGACTCTTGAGAGTCCCTTGGACTGCAAGGAGATCAAACCAGTCCATCTGAAAGGAAATCAGTCCTGAATACTCATTGGAATAACTGATGGTGAAGTTGAAGCTCCAATGCTTTGGCCACCTGATAGGAAGAACTGACTCATTAGAAAAGACCCTGATGCTGCGAAAGATTGAAGGCAGGAGGAGAAGGTGACGATAGAGGATAAGATGGTTAGATGGCATCACTGACTCGATGGGCTTGAGTTTGAGCAAGCTCTAAGAGTTAGTGATGGACAGAGAAGGCTGATGTGCTGCAGGCCATGGGGTTGCAAAGAGTCAGACATGACTGAGCGACTGAACTAAACTCAATGTTTAGTCCTAAATACTGAAAAATAAATGCTATGTGTTTTACATGGAAAGCAGAGAAGAGAGCAGAGATTACCAAAATCTGAAGGACATACAACTGGTCCTCAACAGACAGGGTCCCAGACCTTCATGGGAGACTCTTGCCTTACAGTAAATAAGGAGGTGGTAGAATTCTGGACCTGAAAGAAAGCACACTATTCTTTCAGACAGGGGAAAGAGCATGAGCTGGATACCATGCCCCACGGGGTGTCACCAATGCTGGGTGTGATTTATAACAGGAAATATATATTTGGTCTTTTTTCCTTTTTCTGGTGCAGAGTCCCCAAAACCATTGGAAATTCCTAAGTGATGAGAGCAACAAAGGTGTCTTTTGTTATATTAGAGAGGTGGCTTTTGGACCCCACTTAAGAATGGGGACTAGTTGCCAGGAGAATCAACCAAGTGATTAGAATTTGGAACTTTCAATCCCACTCCCCTGACCTCTGGGGAAGGGAGAGAAAAGTTGCATCACTCCCTAATGACTGATGATTTAATCATTCTGCCAGTGTAATGAAGCCTCCATAAAACCTAAAAGGATTAAGTTCAGAGAGCTTCCAGGTTGATGAACTCTTGGATGGTGGCATACTTGGAGGAACATGAAGGCCCCTGCCCCATGCCTTGCTCTGTGCATCTCTTCCATCTGGCTGTTCCTGAGTTATATCCTTTTATAATAAATCAATCATCTAGTAAGTAAAATGTTTCTTTGAGTCCCATGAGCCACTTTAGCCATCAATCCCAGTGAGGGGGTCATTAGAACTTCTAATCTATAGCCATCAGACACACAGATAACAATCTAGACTTGGGGTTGGTGTCTCAAATGGGCTTTGAAGGATGGTCTTATATGACTGAAGTCTTAACCTGTGAGATCTGATGCTGTGTCCAAGTAGATAGTGTCAGAATTGTGTTGAATTGTAAGACACCCAGCTGATGTTGGAGAAATGCTTGTTTCTGGGGGAAAATCCTCACAAACTGGAATTATGGCAGGTCAGTGGTAGGAATTAGAGGTGAGACAGCACTAGTAAAAATGCTTCCTTTAACCCACAAAAGTCTTTGTGCATCCCTGTCTCCTTTTTCACTAATTTCAGACCCATCTAGGACCAGTCAGATGGAATGCAATAGGGATCACAGTGGAAGCCCGATGATACAAATGGCTGCTCTTCCACCCAGCAGTTTCTGTAGCTTGGTTAACTGTCCCCACCATGGACAAACTAGCAGTACTCTGCAAGATGCTTGCTCTCTCACTGAAAGAAAAGAATTTCCTCTTTGGAAGCAAAGGTGTAAAGGGAGTATGGGCTTTTCTATTCTCAGGAAATGCAGTCCTTTTCAAGTGAGCTACATCTCTCTTTATGCCCTCTGGTCTACCTCCAGTGCTTAGCACTGTTTATCAACCTTAATCAACATGAGTGACAGAAAACCTGGTGATAGACCAGGGCTGGTACTGCTGGTGGGGATGACCTCTTCTGAAATGTCAGGCCTAAATAAGCTTTATTTCCATTTCTTTGGGCTCTAGTTTTTCAAAGATTGTCATTTTCCACATAGCAGGGATGAAAACAAAATTTATTTTTGTATCCATCCAAAGTTATATCTTAGGATAGCACTGCAAACCCTCCCTGTGCCTCCTCCAAGCTGAGGACTACTGAGTCAGGTCAGGAGTCACCAGGGACACAGCTGCTGTAAGAATCACACACTTTCAGTTCTGGCAATATTAAAATTCATTAAAAAACAAGGACACAAGATATGTTTTAATTAGCTCAAAGATGCCACCTTATGCTCTAATATAAACTACAGGGAGGACTCTAGGCCAGTAGAACTGGGTTGGACCCCTGTTCTGTTACATTTGTCACTTTACTTTGGGAAGCCCCCTAATGTCTCTGAGGATATTTCATGGTAGATATAAAAGAGAAAACAATATTTTGTTTCAGTGAAAATTGAGTGATATTCAAAATGGGGAACACATGTATACCTGTGGCGGATTCATTTTGATATATGGCAAAACCAATACAATATTGTAAAGTTAAAAAATAAAAGTAAATTTAAAAAAAAGAAAAAAAAAAACTGAACAACAGAGATGAACTATAAGTTCAGAATTCTCTGACTACAAAGGCTGTGTATATATAAATGAATAAATTTTGACCAACCAAAAAAAAAAAAAAAGACAGATGTCAGCCTCAGTACAACTATAGGGGTTCAGAACAAGCCTCCCTAAAATGTATCACTTTTGCATGAGAATTATTTTGATCTAAAAGCAATTGAAACTCTATGTTTTCAAGAGAAACTTCCACCTTTCCCTTAACTATCTAGAAGAATTTAATATCCCCGCCCCCCCAGAAGGGACTTCCCTGGTGGCTCAGATGGTAAAGCGTCTGTCTACAATGCAGGAGACCTGGGTTCCATCCCTGGGTCAGGAAGATCTGCTAGAGAAGGAAATGGCAATCCACTCCAGTACTATTGCCTGGAAAATCCCATGGACAGAGGAACCTGGTAGGCTACAGTCCATGGGGTCGCAAAGAGTCAGACACAACTAAGCGACTTCACTTTCCTTTCCTTTCCTTTCCCCCCAGAAGACAATTACTAGTCTAGAGATAAATTTCATCTAAGTGGTCTCATCTATATGGCAGGGAAAACATCTCATTTCCAAGTATCTGGTCTTCTTTTTGTCCTAGGAATGACCCATCTGTTTCTTGGCGGCCCCGTGTCCCACTCCTTACCTAAGCAAGGCACACAGACCTCATTTTGCCTTTCTCTGACCCTCTCATGTATGTGAGAGCCCCATGTGTATGAAATTAAATTTGATTTTTTCTCCTGTTAATTCATTGCACACCAATTTATCTTATTTTTGCTGAAGTATAGTTGATTTACTCACATCCGTTCTTAGACTAGCCAGAAGAACCTCGAAGAGTAAAGTTTTCCTCCTCCCCAACACAATATTTCGCATGTATTAAGTACTTCAGAAACCTTAACTTTCTCCCATTTCTTTATTTTCCTCTAACCTTAATTAGGACCCTCTGATCAGAATAAAGAAAAATTATCCTGGGGAAAAAATTAGTTCACTTCAGCATGTTCAGGCCAAAGCATGATTAAGTAATATGCTCTGGCTAGCTCCTCTGATTTAATACTTAGCTTCTCCACATGCAGTGCATGGCCCAGCAGCATCAGAGCTTCTTAGAAATACAGACTCTCAGGCCTCACCTCTAGGTTCACCAGAATGAGCATCCGAGCAAGACCCCCATGTGATACACATATTATTATTTAATATTATTATTATTCCTACACCTATTATTAAGAAGTGCTGCTTATAGAAACAGCAATAATTTAGGAGTTGGGAGATTGGCCTTTCAGTTCATTTTTCTTACAAACAAATACGGACTCGATTCTGTGCTTTTATTTCCTCTCCTTCAAAGAGAATGTCTTTTTGTGTGCCATTGCTGGAAAGGTCAGTTGTGATCTGGAAGAACAAAAGCAAACCTGGCCTTAAATGTGTGTTAGAAATAATGTGTATATTTTTGGACGTAAGTGCATTTAGATGAAACTGCAAAAATGAAACCAAACACACACACACACACACACACACACACACTTAATTGTCAGCAGCTGTGTCACCCAAGTGAGATGAGAAAGCAGTAAACCTCACTCCCTCGGACACTTCCTATAAAATTCGTCACTTTGCAGATGGATTTCTCCTATTCTCCTGCCCAAGAGAAAAATAATTTGCAATTCTGTGAAGCTGCCCTTTATCTAATCTTGCAAGGGCAGGGACGTGGGAGAGAGGACTTCAGGTTTAGTTCCCGCACATGACAGTGGGTTGAATCTGTAATCAAGTCATGTAATTGGGACCTGTTTGCAAACACCGCTGCTGTTCGGGGACGGGTATTACTGTAGAGGACACTTTTGAAAAAGGGTCCCCAGAGGACAGGCTTTTATCATCTTAGGATCTGAGATGCTATTTTACTTCTCATCTTTCCTTATTCAAATTGCGTTTGCTCTTTATTCTTTCAGGGGTTTACATTATATATTTCCCTCTGTGGTCAAAATAGCTGTACTCCTCCCTATTTAAAGATGTTTCATCATTAAAAATTATATTAAACATTCAACCATCCTCAGGGAAGATTTAATTTCCACTTTTTGCTACAGTCAGCATGGTTGAGGTTCAATCTTTCCATAAACTTGGAATCTATTTAAAGCTATTTCCATAAACCTGGAGCCATTTGATACCTTTTCATACTCTTGCTAACCAACTAACTACCTATTTTTAAAAGCCAATAAAATTGACCTGATTTTGACTAAAAGAGAGAAACACATATTAAAATCTGCAGAAATGAGAAAGTATAGAAACTGAGTTTATTGGGTGAAAGCAATAAAATTGCAAATGCAAATATTTAGGAGTGTTAGACTCAGGAGATGGGTGAGTGTAGATACTCGCACTAAAGCCATCTTCACAATTGCTTTCAAGCCAAACTATCTTGTGACTTGCATCAGCATTTTTTGGAAGGAAACATTTATTACTAATGTTATTTTGTAGTTTGTTAAACTAATGTACTCAATAAACTAAGAAAACACCTGAAATCTATGAAGAAGGAAAAATCCCTCTTTAAATAGAAGCAACATTCATGCCTCTCACACATTTCTTTTAGATAGCTAAAAGATATCACAGCAATATCTTCCTCCTTAGATTACCTGAGGGACTCTTAGACCATCTCAGTGGGTGGCCTGACTTATTTCCACCCTCAGGAAGGAAGAGTCCTGGTGTTTCTTCTCCCTGTTAACTCTAGTGCTGAGGTTGGTCCTCATTAAAGAATGGTACTGGGCATGTGACAAAGAGGATTCTGTGACAGAGAAAAACGAGGATGGACTTTAAATGAGGTGGTTGGTGAAATTTATCTTACATGTAGTAAATGTTAATTGAGACCTGAAAGATAATGCAGCTCCCAAAATGCAGACTCTTCCCAACCATGCCAGGAACATACTTGCATGCTTCAGCTAAGCAAAGGCAGACCTGCACATGCCCCCGTCTTGAGAAGTATGCACAGATCCTTCCCTGCGGGAGACTAGATCTCAACACTGACTGCCAGGGAGCTTTAAAATATTGACAGCTGTTTTCACTTCCTAGTCAATTATACTGGAGAAGACAATGGCACCCCACTCCAGTACTCTTGTCTGGAAAATCCCATGGATGGAGGAGCCTGGTAGGCTGAAGTCCATGGGGTCGCTAAGAGTCGGACACGATTGAGTGACTTCACTTTCACTTTTCATTTTCATGCATTGGAGAAGGAAATGGCAACCCACTCCAGTGTTCTTGCCTGGAGAATCCCAGGGACGGGGGAGCCTGGTGGGCTGCGGTCCATTGGGTTGCACAAAGTCGGACACGACTGAAGTGACTTAGCAGTAGAAGCAGCAGCAGTCAATTATATAACAAAACCTAGGGTTGGGGAGACCTGTGGATCAGCATTTTTCAAAGCTCTTCAGATAAAACTCTTCTAATAAGAAAGTGTTGAAAAGCCCTTCTGCAATGGTCCACCAGCCAGCAGACTTGAGATAGTAATCAAAGCAATGAGTAGAGAGTTATACAAGCCATGACATTAAAATACGCTTGCTCCTTGGAAGAAAAGCTACGACAAACCTAGTCAGTGTATTAAAAAGCAGAGACATTACTTTGCCAACAAAAGTCCATACAGTCAAAGCTATGGTTTTTCCTGTAGCCATGCATGGATGTGAGAGTTGGACCATAAAGGAAGCTGAGCACCAAAGAATTGATGCTTTTGACCTGTGGTGTTGGAGAAGACTCTTGAGAGTCCCTCGGACTGCAAGGAGATCAAAGTAGTCAACCCTAAAATAAATCAACCCTGAATATTCATTGGAAGAACTGATGCTGAAGCTGAAGCTCCAATACTTTGGCCACCTGATGAAAAGGGCTGACTCACTGGAAAAGACCCTGATGTTGGGAAAGATTGAGGGCATGAAGAGAAGGGGGCAAAAGAGGATGAGATGGTTGGATAGCATCATGGACTCAATGGATATGAGTTTGAGCAAACTCCAGGAGACAGTGAAGGAGAGAGAATCCGGTGTGCTACAGTCCATGGGGTTGCAAAAAGTCAGACATAACTTAGCGACTGAGTAACAGAAACAAAACCAGAGAATTATGTATGGAGTAATAGATATGTTGATGGGATTCTGTGGGGAGAAAAATAAAAACAATTTTTTAGTCCAACTCTCTGTATTTTATATAAGATGAAAATATGGGCATGGTAGAGTAAATGAATTTGGCCAAGCTCTTCCAAAATTAAGATTACCTGTATTACTTTATTTATACTCTTTTCCCTTAAAAACTATCATCATCATCATCTCTAGACAGCCTATCATAGGCATTTCCACTTCTAATAGCCAGGAAACAGATCTAAGACAGCTGTTTGTATTTTGGTGAAATTCAAATTGGTGGGTTCGGCATCTAATGAGCGTTATGCCCGCAAATGGTTCTATTATACAAATAACATTATGACAACAGTAAAATAAATAGGAGAAAAAAATCCACAATATTACCCACCTAATTCCCCTACTTTGACATTTGAATTTTCTATCTTTCCTTATTTCACTTGAGTCCTTCATTTATAGTTGCATATATTTTGCATAGTTGAATTCATAATGTGGATATAATTTTGATTTTATGCCCAAAATATGTTATATCTTTAGCCTTACCATATAATTTTTCATGACATCCCTAAGAAACTAATATACCTGTTAAAGTGTTTGTACTTTCTCTTGAGTTATAGCAAACAACCGTTGGCATGCCTAAAATAAAACAGAGCATATTCACATTTTAAAGATAACTCTGGGTGGAAAGCCAATGTAGAATTGGAAAATTGAGTGTTCTGAGGCAGAGAGATTTCATTCTTCATTCATTTACATATTCATTCATTCATCCGGTCTCCAAATAGTTATCACATACAGATGAACTATGTACGGCTCTGTGTATGGTTCTAAGGACAGAGAGTAAAACAGACTCTGCACTCATGAAACGGGATTTAGTAAAGAGAGTGACAAGAATAGAGAGCAAATGAATAATCACTCACTGTGCACACTGCAAAGAAGAAGAGGATGGTGAGGAAAGGGAGGGGGGTAGGCACGGAAAGTAGATGGTTTGATGTAGACATGATGTTAGAGTCCCTGCTAAAGGGAGGACAGGGGTGCAAAATCTCAAGGACAAGGAGAAGGCATCCTGGGCAAGAAAAGAGAGAACAGCATCCAGGGTGGAGGGAACAGCAATGTTCAAAGGAGATCTTGCAGCTGGAAAGGAAATAGGAAGAGGACAGAGTAGCCAGCTTGTGGGTCACAGTTAAGAGTGTGAAATTGATTCTAGATACAAGAAGCCAGTGGAGCCCTTTATGCAGAAGATTAACAGTGAAGTTTGTGTTTTATAATGATCCTGCTGCCTACAGGGTGCAGAATAAGAGAGAGTCAAAATGGGGTGGTCAGGGAGGCTGCTTTCATAGTCTTCCAAACAAGACATAATGTGGCTTAAATCTAAGACAGTGGAAGGATAAAGGGAGATAATTGTTCAGCTCCAAGATAAATTTTAGAAACAGAATTAACAGTGCTTTAAGAATGTGAGCCATAGGTCAGGTGAAAGAGGGTAATGGTTAATGGGTCTTGTCAAATGGCATTTCAACTACACTGAAACCATCACATTTTAAGTATAGATATTTCACAGTAATGTTCCCCTGTTTTCTATTAATATATATAGATTATGCATTTAAAGGTTTTATTATACATTTCTATATATAAGGCTGTATATTGTAACCCTGCTTATTTAACTTATATGAAGAGTACATCATGAGAAACTCTAGGCTGGAAGAAGCACAAGCTGGAATCAAGATTGCCAGGAGAAATATCAATAACCTCAGATATGCAGATGACACCACCCTTGTGGCAGAAAGTGAAGAGGAACTAAAAAGCCTCTTGATAAGAGTGAAAGAGGAGAGTGAAAAAGTTGGCTTAAAGCTCAACATTCAGAAAATGAAGATCATGGCATCTGGTCCCATCACTTCATGGGAAATAGATGGGGAAACAGTGGAAACAGTGTCAGACTTTATTTTTTTGGGCTCCAAAATCACTGCACATGGTGACTGCAGCCATGAAATTAAAAGACACTTACTCTTTGGAAGGAAAGTTATGACCAACCTAGATAGCATATTCAAAAGCAGAGATATTACTTTGCCAACAAAGGTCCGTCTAGTCAAGGCTATGGTTTTTCCAGTGGTCATGTATGGATGTGAGAGTTGGACTGTGAAGAAAGCTGAGCGATGAAGAATTGATGCTTTTGAACTCTGGTGTTGGAGAAGACTCCTGAGAGTCCCTTGGACTGCAAGGAGATCCAACCAGTCCATTCTAAAGGAGATCAGTCCTGGGTGTTCTTTGGAAGGAATGATGCTAAAGCTGAAACTCCAGTACTTTGGCCACCTCATGCAAAGAGTTGACTCATTGGAAAAGACTCTGATGCTGGGAGGGATTGGGGGCAGGAGGAGAAGGGGACGACAGAGGATGAGATGGCTGGATGGCATCACCGACTCGATGGACGTGAGTCTGAGTGAACTCCGGGAGATGGTGATGGACAGGGAGGCCTGGTGTGCTGTGATTCATGGGGTCACAAAGAGTCAGACACAACTGAGTGACTGAACTGAACTGATGATGATTTGAACAGAATACATCTGTTAAACCTAAATGTATTTCCTCTCACGTGAATTGTACCTTTTCTTTCTATTTCTGTTGGAGATGTGGTATTTTTCTTCATCAAATTGTGTGAGCTACTTCTTCATCAGATAGAAAGGTTATATTATGTCAGTTATATTTGGTGTCAGTGTTTTCTCTTGCTTTGTATTTTTTAAATACAAAATGGTCTATCATACCATTTCCAATACAAGAATATTTGACTATACAATATCGAATTTATCTCTTCCTTTATTTTCTGTATTGATTTAAAACTTAGGGTGTTGTTATGCTTCATCAGATCTGACTAGTTCTATTTTATTTGATTACATTTATATGAGTGTGTATGTATGTATGCATATATTTACAAATCCATTGTTTGGGTTTTGGTATATGTTGTAAAATGGGGTATAGATTAATTTTTATTTTTAAATAGCTAACCAGTTTTCCCTGCATCATTTGTTAAATGACTGTTCTCTACCCTATCACTATGGAATTTCATATATATTATCAGATATTTTCCTTGGACTTCTGTTACTTTGGTCTAGATTTTGTATTTGTTTAAAGGGAAAGAATATCCATACTTTTTATTGCTATCAGCAATAAAGGCATTCTGCTGGAGAATTTTTTTAATCAAAATAATACTTGATAGAAATACTTGCTGATTCTTCTAGGACAATAGGTCTCTAGCAATTTTTGTTATTTAGTTAAATGTGTACGTATTTTATGGAGGAAGGCATGGCAACCCACTCCAGTATTCTTGCCTGGAGAATCCCATAGACAGAGAAGCCTAGTGGGCTACAGTCAATGAGGTCACAAAGAGTTGAACACTACTGAAGTGACTTAGCACAGCACAGCACATAAGTATTTGACAATTATACATATGCATCTATTTCATATGTTTTATATTAAAGATTCCAGATTTAAAACTCTGGGGACACACCTGGCTTTCTCTCATTGAATCTTCAGCACTCAACATATAATATGACATCTATTAAGGGCTCAAAAATATCTTATGAATGAAGAAATGAATCAATACATTTCAGTCAACCACATCTATATCTCAAAAATAACCTGGAAAAGCAATATGGTTCCATTTTCTCATGCAGAAACTAGAGTCTTTACGTTTTTATTTATTTTGTTTATGTTTTAATTTGTAATTAGAGGGTAATTGCTCTACAAGTATTGTGTTGGTTTCTGCCATACATCAATGTGTGTGTTTGTTTTATGCAAGGCTCCTTTTATCTATTTTATTTCAAATAGAGCACAAACATTTTGTGTTATTAATACATTTACTGTAAAAGTATTTTGTTTTTAGTATTGAAAATGGGATTTAACTTTTTTGTTTCTATCATCTAACAGATTATTGCTCTTTACAGAAAGACAATTGATTTTATTTATATTGCAGTCAACCAATATAATAAGCATTTACTGATTTGAGTGACATTTTACTGAAACCTAAAATAGCTTTTATTGAAAAATACACCACTGATTTAATAACAACTTAAAATATAACCACATTAAATAGACACATGATAGTAAGACTCATTTCAATTGAAGAGTTTTTTTAAGTGAGATCTAATACTAATGCCATTCAGTAGGTTCTATTTAATTATTTGGACTGTGCACAAATAATCTGTAAGACATGACATCTGTAATGCATGACATTTTCCTTCTTTATACTTTATTTGTGCATCCATTGTATTTTATGAAACTGACCAAAATTTCAAAGTGTGTTAATATATTATTTCCCTTATTAGGAATACCAAAAAAGCTATTTTTTTACTTATCAAATATTCACTGTGTCCCCACCATGGAGCACATGCATGGAAGACAACACAGGGTCCAGGGACATATTAAGCCCAGAAGAGAGAGCAGAGCTGTCCGTGGTGTTACTTCTGGGTGAATTTAATGGGGGCAGTCCCACTGCCAAACTCCATTAAGACTGAGAAAAGGTTTTGGACCCTAGCTGCACATGTGAATCACCTGGGATCCTCTCTCAGAGATTCTAGTTTATTTGTTCTTAGAGGGGCCCATATACAACGATGTTCCTCGGGCTCTCCAAGTGCTCAGGAATCAAGTCAGAGCTGAGTTCCATACTGTGGGTGAATATGCTATGTTGGTGGAGACGTGTAGAGAATACTTGCACCCCAGGAATTCTCAGCAACTTTTGTGGGCTAGAATACATTTTAAAAGCCCAAGGGGAAATATAGAATTACTAGACCATATCTGCTTGTATCTTTTCATAGTCTCACAGTTACAATTTAATATTAATTTATTGCAACTTCACTTCATTGCAACTTAATATTTTTTGTGTGTGAGAATGGTAGACCAGTTTTGTCTTCCCCAGAAGATTCTAAGCACCATACAAGAGAGGATCCTGTCTTATTTTATTCCCCATCGCACCCCAATAGCTATGATTTCCCAAACAGAATGGATCATGGCTTAAAAAAAAAAAAAAAACTCACATGATTTTTATTCCAAAACTTACATGTTTGGAAGATGCTGCTGTAAAGGGAATTGTTTCTAGGGTTACCACTCTTTCTATTTCCCAAGGTCCTTTCATTTGATGGGGATGTACAGATCCTCATGGTGCAAATAAACAGAAAGAAGAGAAACCACACTGGTGTTAGAAATTGAGATTTCACGAGGAGGTGATAATTGCAGAACAGGCAGGAGACAATTTCCAGTTTGTAAAATAATTGACTACTTCTTTGCTTCATGAACAGTGAGAATGCAATTATGACACACCAGTCACTATGCTTGGTGCATGAATACCTACTTAGTCACACAGTCGTGTCCGATTCTGTAGGACCCCGTGGGCTGTAGCCCACCAGGCTCCTCCGTCTATGCAATTTTCCAGTCAAGAATAGTGAAGCAGGTTGCATTCGCTACTCTGGTGCTAGGTATCAAATACAAATAGACATTTATTAAAGGCAAAGGATGAATCTTTGCCCCCAAAGAGTTCACATTCTGATGAGGGATGAGTGGGTTCAACACACAATGGAATAGCTAATTCAGTTTTAAAACATGGATCATATAGGGAAATTGAGATGAAAGTTAGCTGCAGTATTGAGAATAGATTATAAAAGCATTGGAAACTCATCCAGTTCAACATTATCTACACCCTATAAAAAGTTGATAAAATAACTTCTTTCCCTACAGTAATCCAGTTTCATGTAAAAAACTGTGCTAGGTTCTAGAAAAGCAATGGTAAGTAAAAAAGTCATGAATTTGTCCTAACCTCATGGAGTTTATACACCTTCAAGGAGTTCACCTTCTTATGAAAAAGGTACAGTTCAGCGTTTGACATCATTAACCATCCCCCAAACCCTCAATCTCTTCTCCTATCTTTCTCTTTCTTTTAAATCTCTGCCCACTCGTTTGTACTTTTCCAAGCAAGATACTACTGCCTTAAGATGGTGTCCCCAGAGCTCTATTTCTTTTTTTTTTTTTTTCGCTTTCTCTCCTTATTCTTTCCTTAATTTTATATTCTTAGGTAATTGCATTCTTTCTTCTGACTTAGCACATATATGCTAATGACACTGAAATCCTTTTATTATATGTTTAATGAATCTTTATAGTTCATAAACTCATTTATTGAGTCATCCAATTGCTTCCAGTTGTCCTGACACAGAGAAGATTCTAAATGCTTTGTAAGAAATGAGTTTACTAAATGCTTATTCGCTGAAATGCGCTTAATGTCAGAACTGTGCTCTAGATAGATGAAGGATGAATCTTTGCCCCAAAGAGTTCACATTCTGATGAGGGATGAGGGGGTTCAACAAAGAATGGAATAGCTAATTCAGTTTTAAAGTGGATCATATAGGGAAATTGTGATGAGACTAAGCTGCGGTATTGAGACTAGATTATAAAAGCATTGGAAACTCATCCAGTTCAACATTATCTACACCCTAGAAAAAGCTGATAAAATAACTTCTTTCCCTACAGTAATCCAGTTTCATTTGGCTAATTGCTTCTGGAGCTGGATGGGGAGAATAAAGTACCTGTAATACCCAGACCCTCACTTTCCCTGCCCTCGGATCCCACCAGGTAGAACCTTTTCTAGAGTCAGAGAGGCTGTTTGCCTAGAAATGATGAAGCCAGAGACAGGACCAGCAGACAACTTTAATATCCAAAGCCTGTTTCCTCCTGACAAATCTTGATGGCCTCTCCTTGCTTCATGGTAAATATATGCTCTTGTTCATTAATATCACTTGCAATGGTGACAAATAGTAAGTGAATCTTGTCCATAGACAGTATACAAATTCCCAACCACGCAGTCCTCATTAACTTGTTTATGCACAACATGGACATTTCCCTCAAGACTGCATACATTGCTGCCCAATTACCTCCAAAACCCCTCCTTAAGCACCCTCTTCACATGGAGCAAGCCAGACCAAGAATGGCTTCGCTTCTGTTATAGTTTCCATCACATACACATGGTGTTTTTTATCATTAGCATAATAGAGGAGGGTGGCTGTTGCCTAGGATACCAGGATAGGTGCAGTTCTGCTTGGTTTTGGCTGGAACTCAGTGCCACATGAATAGTCTCCAACTATGTTTTTATCTCAGCCCTTGCTTGTGATGGCAAGAATGCAAATACTAGTAAGTTCTCTTTCCTTTCTCTTCTTCTCCTCTCTTCCTCCTCTTCCTTGTGCTTCCTCCTCTTCTTTCCCCTCAAAATTCTTCTTTTTGTTTTATTTTTACTTTCAAAATTCTCTTTGAAATCTAATCTTAATAACTTAACTCTTTTGTATCTAACCAATATTGATTCCTTTGCCTCCTTCAACACGATAAATTACATTTGTAGGCCAACCCAATTTGGATTACCCGCCCAACAATTTCAATAATGTTAGCTCAATCAATTCTTATTTTTACTTTAATGGCTTTAGCCTTGTTCTAAACAATACTTTTTAAAATAAAATTGCAGTTTCTATGCTGATTTACATTGTTTGATTATACATTAAATGATTAAAAATTAAAAGAAACTTGTTTCTTGGAAGGAAAGCTATGACACATCTAGACAGCATATTCACATCTAGACACCACTTTGCTGACAAAGGTCCATATAGTCAAAGCTATGGTTTTTCCAGTAGTCATGTACAGATGTGAGAGTGTGTTTATAAAGAAGGCTGAGCACCAAAGAACTGATGCTTTAGAATTGTGTTGCTTGAGAAGAGTCTTGAGAGTCCTTGGACTACAAGGAGATCAAACCAGTCAATCTTAAAGGAAATCAACCCTGAATATTCATTGGAAGGACTGATGCTGAAGCTCAAGCTCCAATACTTTGGCCATGTGATACGAAGAGCCAATTCATGGGAAAAGATCCCGATACTGGGAAATATTGAAGGCAAAAGGAGAAAGGGGCGGCAAAGGATGAGATGGTTAGATAGCATCACTGACTCAATGGACATGAATGTGAGCAAACTCCAGGACATAGTGAAGGACAGGGATGCCTTGTGTGCTACAGTCCATGGGATTGCAAAGAGTCAGACACAACTTAGCTACTGAAAAGCAACAACAAATAAATATACTAAAGTTAAAACCTGATAGTCTGATTCATCTGGTATATACTCCTAAATTCATCTTGTAAAAATGCCTCTTTACATGTTATCTCTTCTTTCACACACTGATGAAGCTGGGAAAATGACATTATTTATTTAGGGAATAGAAATTTTAGATCTTGTGCAATTCATCCCAGTCACACTGAACAGCCTATGGATCTCTAAACCATAAAACTGTTCCATTGTATAAGGTTCTTATTTATTTTGTTCCTTCTTCCTATTATATTGGTATCTCACACTTAACAGCAGAAAACCCATCCAGAAGTGTCTAGTTTGACTTAGGGACCCACTCTGTGTTCTCAGAACACCTTGATTTCTTTACCTCCTTCAACACGATAAATTACATTTGTAGGCCAACACAATTTGGATTACCCACCCAATAGTTTCAATAGTTTTACTTCAATCAATTCTTATTTTTACTTTAATGGCTTTATAGTCAGTAATTATATAATTATAATAATTACTGTATATAATTACAGCAATTATATAATTACATTCTTATATATGTAAATATAACTTTATATGAGTCAGTCAAAGAGTGCCCTAGGAGTCTAAAGTCTCCCTAAATTCTCCCTGTGCCCCCACGACCTATTGTAACATCTGGCACAGAGAAGCCACCCAACAAATGCAAACTGAATTCAGTTGCCTTTTCTTCCTTATCCTTACAGTGTTTTCCTGATTTAAACTGCGGGTACCTCCCTTAACAATCCCTAGACTATTTCCAAGTACAGCCGTCACATTCCAAGTAACATAAATTTTACTGTCTCACCTTACTGTTTTCTTGAGTCTTTGACACTGAACTATTTAGGCTCAGACACTTGGAGGATGAATGTATTGAGGAAAGAGATAAAAACACAAAGTAACCTTTATTTGATTGTTGTTTTCTGAACACATGGCAAGTTGGGAAGATTCACATTTAGTATACTAAGAAATATTTTCTCCTCATTGAGGACTTAAGTTTTGTGATAATCACTGCATATTAGTACTTTCAAGAAGAAAACAGTCTCCGTTTCCTCATAAATTTGCTGACAGTGAAAGCAGTGCGAGGCCGTGAGGACGAGGGTGACACAGCTGTGGGACCCCACAAAGATCCTCTGGTGTGATTTCCTGCCATCAGCTGTTCAGAGTCAGTGGAGGTCTACACTGGCGCTGGTCTTTCTAATCATGTAGCCAAAGGTCAAGTCTAAACATACTTCTTCCTCCTCTTGCTTGCGACAACATGTACACAATGTAGTTTCTCAAGCAATGCCCTTGCCTTCCGCCAAAGGCCTTGCACATGCTACCGTTTCTCAGATGCACACGAGCAATGCAGGCACTACTGCGCACTACCCTTCCTGCCCCCTGCTCACTTTCCTCATTGGTCCCAAACTCTTTGCTCTACCCAAGAGATGGAGTCAAACTATGTGATTATGTGCAGGGACTGCAGAGTGAAACAACCTGAAATTCAACCCCAGCTGGGTCACTTTTAGCTGTTGTCTAACTTCTCTGTTCCTCAGATTCCACATATGTCAAATAGAGTGATAATGCCTAATTCAGAATACTTATTTGAAAATGAAACTATGTTCATTTATGGGCCATGCTCACTTACTTTTTTATCTTCTTACATATTGGTTCCAAAACCAATACAGGAAAAAAAAAATTTATTTTGTCAGCTACTTTCAGATTTATTGAAGTCTCATTATACTGTAGTGAAGTAAGTTTATTATTCTCAATTCTACTGATAAAGAAAATGAGGCTCAGAGAAGTCAATAATTTTGCCAAAGTCCACATTCTTAGTAAAAGTCACAAATCATGTTTAAAACCCAGGCATCTCTGAATCCAAAGCTGGGTTAGTTTTACCTATGCGTGTCTCTGCATATGGTTCAGAAATTGTCTGTCTGCTGTTTCTGTAGCAAGCCCTTAGTGTGTGAAGGTCTGTTGCTGCTGCTGCTGGTAAGTTGCTTCAGTCGTGTCCAACTCTGTGCGACCCCAGAGACGGCAGCCCACCAGGCTCCGCCATCCCTGGGATTATCCAGGCAAAAACACTGGAGTGGGTTGCCATTTCCTTCTCCAATGCAGGAAAGTGAAAAGTGAAAGTGAAGTCGCTCAGTCATGTCTGACTCGTAGCGATCCCATGGACTGCAGCCTACCAGGCTCCTCCGTCCATGGGATTTTCCAGGCAAGAGTACTGGAGTGGGGCGCCATTGCCTTCTCCAGTGTGAAGATCAGGGACCCTCAAATCACTCTCATCTGCTGGGCCTCCCCCAGTGCCTGATACAGAAGGACAACCCTAAGTATTCATCGTAAATCAGCCAACAAGCTCCTCTCCTTCTCTCTTCTCCTCATAAAGCATCGAGGCACTTTCTGTTTTCGGGAGCATTTTTTCAGACTCTTTCCTGGGAATTCACTTGCAGGTATGTTGTTTTCCAGTGAGAAACAGGGGAACAAATGGAACAAAAATTATACTAGAATTAAATATGCTGACCTTTGCTTTAGCTTCTGTGCCACCCGCCTTCTTCCAAAGGGAAGAGCGGAGATGCCCACTGCACACCTGCTTTAGAACTCTATCTTTGCCATTCACAGCCTGTGTGGTCTTGGAAACCAGAGTTTCCTCACCTGTAAAATGCGCCATTGATCCCTATTCTAGATTTGTTACAAGCATAAGAGAGATTCCAGCCCACAGCTGGCATTCCACGAATATCTATCCCCTCAATGATGCCTTCTCTACCACTCTGATCCCTGTCCACAAAGAGGTCCAAGCTGGGCCAGTCCTCAACTGAATCTCCAAAACTGGACTCAGTTCCTCTATATAACAGCCCCTGGGACCTGCTCTACATTTCCTCAAAGTGAAGGTATCTATTACATGCCTTCCACAATGCTAAATCCTCTTTTATACCATCTTTTGGTAGGGTCCAGTGATCATGATTTAAAAAGACAGACTTGGGGCTATACAACACAACATTATCTTTTTTTTTTAAGTGTCTTGTTAATCAGATTGAAAAAATATTTACACACCTTTCACTTGGCCCTCCACTAACCCTCTTCAGGTACATAAACTCATAATGCTCAAGATGACCAGAGTAGTTGGGATCCCACTTTATAAATGAGACCATCAAGATTCAGAGAAGTTCAGATTTACATATTAACAGGACACCTGTTTACTGAAGACCTCCCATACAGCCAGGAGTCATGTGACATAAAGGCAAGTTCAAAGATGGTTTGGGAATAAAGCATACAGCCTGAGGTCACATCCTAGTCATGTGACACTGAGTAACAGGTGCCTCTCTGTTTTCTCATCTCTAAAAAGGGGATAGTGGTTTTATGAGCTGTGAAAGCATGAGATGCAGAATGAAAGATATTTAGCAAATTCTGCCACATAATAAGTGCTTAGAATGTGTTTGTTATCATTAATAAATGATAAGAAATAGCCCTGCAATGGAAGGATAGGAAACAATTAAGCCAATGGTTGATGTCAGTTTCACAGTGCAGGAATTAACTAGGGTCAGTCCATGCACAAAGAAAGGGGTAATTAGCTGCCCCAGGAGGGGAAAGCTCCAGGTCAAGGTGACTCTTCAGATAGCCAGCATACAAATTAGCTGGACTCCTGGATCACCCAGTGATCAGGGATACAAGTGACCTTCAAGAGAGGTATAACTTCCAGCACAGCTCAGTCAATGCCCCCTAATCACTCCTTGTGGAATCAGATGAATATACAGTTGTCCAAAGTTGTCTCCAACAAAGATATAAAAATCTATCAAATAAATCTGCAGCATTTTCTTAAAAGTTGAGAAAACCACTTTCTAAAAAAAAAAATTAAGAAGTGTGTGAAAGTTAGTCCACCTTAGATAGTCAAAGGAAGCTGTTTCCTGCCCACAGGTTAAGGAATGCCATCCCAGGGACGGGGGAGCCTGGTGGGCTGCCATCTATAGGGTCGCGCAGAGTCAGACACGACTGAAGCGACTTAGCAGCAGCAGCAGCAACATATCTGCAGAGCTCACTCAATGTTATATAAACAGAGGGAAGACTAGTCTAATCATCAGAAATATCAACTCAGAACTCTGAATTCATTGTTCAGTTGTGTTTCCTCCCAAATAATGTTCTTTGGGGAGTATTTGGAAGAATCATTTCTCCTGAGAAAATATCACTGACTGACATTTCAAAATAATATAATTTCCAGTTATGAACCATCCTTTACATTCCTCTGTCTTACCGAGAAAGAGAGAGAGAGAGGCAGTAGGGAAGGGAGTGATAAGTCATCCTCAGTTGCCAAAAAAAAAAAAAAAAAAAAGAGAGAGACAAGAAAATTTACTCTTGAAAAATAAAATAAGCCTACTAGACTACCATTGATAAGAAATAGCAAATGTGGAAATTTAACAACATATCAGCACTATGCTGAATGCTTTATGTGTTTTGTTTTTTACTTTAAATCCTCACATCAGGTGAGATAGGTATAATTTTTCCTATTTTTCATTTATGAAAACTAGGGCTCATGTGTGGGAAGCAACTTGCCCAAGGTCAGATGGAGACTAAGAGGCAAAACTAGAATACAAATTCAAGTCCCTCAATTCCGCAAGTCACATTTTAACTCATTATCATATTTCCAACTGACTGAGATTCACTTGAAATATGTCAGGCTTCAGAGTGGATAAGAACCTACTTGGAAATCCCAGGGTGGAAAGTGTGAAGATCCACAGGCTCCTCCTGTGATGGAAACCTTGCTTCTATTTAGTGTTTGCTGGGGTTTCAGGTGCTGGTTTGTCTTCCTCACACGTAACGGAAAAGAGGGGGAGGGTGGAGGTAGCTTTTAATTCGGTTTGGGTAGATTCTTTTTCTTCTGTCACTGTTGGATAGATGATTGTCAGTGTCCTGGCAGGCAAAGCACCATTATCTTATTGTCAGAATGTCTTAAGTGTGATTAAATTGTCTTAACAGTGAGGTCATCTTCAAACAGGTAACGGGGCCTGGACATCACTGGAGTGAACTTCCAATTGGAGGACTTGACAAAGAAATACAATAAATAAAAGGGATGATAACAAATCCCAGGCCAATTGGATGAACAATGCAATCATGTTCTCAAAGACTGTGGTACCTGGCACATAGTAGGAGTTTCGTAAATATTCTCTCCTTCCTAACTGTTAAAGCAGGAGAGTCATTATTATAGGCATTAGTGAAGAATAGAAATTAAATAGGCTGTGCTACTGAACACTATATTTAATTTAAAAAAAAAAAGCTCTTGTTAGGAAATGAGTGGAAAATGTTTCTGCATTTGCAGTAGAGCAGAAAACAAGGCAATTATGGATATTAAGAATTGACTGTAATCACCAGAGTTGAAGAATTACAACTCCATCTTCTAAACGAAGAGTGAGGGAAAAGCCTGGATTAGAGTTCATACATTTGAAGAGATGAAAGAAAGAAGACGAAAACTGTTCTGTGTTTACTTCAATAAGATAATTGAACATGGAAAAGAAGAAAGAGTAGCTACATAAACTTTCCTGAAACAGACTGTGGAAAAGTTAATGGATAATTTCAGGGAATATTTTATCATCAACACTGCTGCCATCAGTGTCAACATCTATATAAGCCATCTATCTATCTATTTTCCCCAAACATGTAAAAATACTCAAATAACGGTTAACCAGACACTGCTAATGTACTATCTTATTTAGTGATAAAATGGGTCATCAAGGACCCATTTAAGGTAAATATTATCCACATGCACTAGATAAATGAGATGAGTGTTAGAAATGAATTCTTATCTTCAAGTACTTGCAATTTAAACATGCGAGGTATGGAGATTACTTGATCTTATATTGAGAAGCTAATTCAAGTTGATTATTTTGAATGCATTGTCTTATGTGATCCTTGAAGCAACCTATGACTTTACTGTCATCACATTTATTTTGCACATTAGGAAATTGAATTTTACAGAGTTTGAGAAACTTGCCACAGATCACCCTTATAAATGGCAGAGGAACTGAATCCCAGTTTGTCTGATTCTGCCAAGGCACTACACCTTGGGAAATCAGGCAAATACCCTATAATTATGTAAAGATAAGCTTAGTTTAAGACTGTCAGTCTCAGGGGAAAATCAATGATTAAAATCATGCCTAATGGCCCAGTCCTTTTCTTTCAGCAAAGCCTCTTTATTCATTTATGGTCATTAGTCATACATAATCATGGTCAATCTGCCAGGTAAACAGCTAATTATTTTGGTTGTGTTATAAGCAAATAAACGTGCCTGTCTGCAAAATGACAAACAACTTGATAAACAGAGAAACAATTGTTCCAAGATTGCAAACTCCCAGGAGTCTAATGAACAATGGCTTACTGAATGAGAAATTGCAAAGCAGAGAGATTACACTAGTGTGATTTCTTTAGAAACAGAGAACAATCCATTGGCTTCAATGCTTTTGCAATAAAGAACTTTGGTAGGTATGAGTTGGGCAGCCAAGACAGCAAGCATACTGGGACTGTTCATGCCTTCAGGACAACATCCAAGACACTCCAGCACTCTTTGGGCACAGCCCTCCTTCACGGACCACCTCCAGGACTGCCTGAATCCCAGAACTTCCACTAAATTACTGGCCCAGCCAATGATAACACCACCTGTGCCAGGCCTAAGGCTTTCTTACGGAAACACATAAAACACACCTGAGCTTTGTGAATGGGACACCCAGGGCATGTATGACCGTGTTAATACATGGAGGAGGCAGGAGGCAGTGTACCTAATGGCCAAAAAAGATGAACTTGGACTCCATCACAGCTGGATTTGAATCTAGCCTCTTCTACTTACTAACTCTGTTCTTTTTGGACAAGTGAATTAACTCTTGCAGCTAAGGCATTTCATTCATAAAATGTGGCCAATAATTCCTCACTTTCTCTCAGGGTCATTCCAAGTATGAACTAAAAAATAATGACAAAACAGCAAGCTGGAACACCGAGCCGATGACCATCTGTGAGTGTGTGTGGGTCTGACTTTAACATTCAGAAAAGACAATCAAGATGAGTAGATTTTAGCAGAATCTCCTAGCAAAAGGTGCTCCAGTAAAGACCATGTTTTTGGACTTTGTAATTTCCCTGAAATTTTTAAAGATTGAGGAACTGGGGAAGCAGGATCAACCAAAAAGCAGAGTAAATATAGTTAAACGGCTTTGAACAGATTCAGCTTATGCTCTTGTAAGTAGCTTATTCACTCCAGTTTTAGGAAAACAGGAAGTAATAAGATTAAGGATCCAAAGCTCAAATGAAAACATAATGTCAAAACTAGTCCAAGTAGGATTTGGGTTCAGGAAAGAGATTGAAATACTCCATAAAATTAAAGAAAAATGAATAGGCTTACGATAAGCCAGATGCACACACTCTCCATATTTTGTAAATTCCTAATGGAACACTAAATGGAAAATAATAAATTGAGAGGGTTTATTAAGGAAGTCTAGTGCTTAGCAGGAGCTATGAGCCATGTGCTTTCAGGATATGTACACGAAAGAGTCATATCCGGCATTTATCATTAGGAAGTTAACAAGGAGTGGAGAAGTAGCTTGCAAATATTTTGACCACCGTGCACTCATTAGGACAAAAATCCCTAACTCTACTTGCCCTAACTCACTCCTATTTGAAAGATCTTGGTTGAAACAAACAGTTGAAGAAAAATACCCCTATATTTGCTTATAATTTCTATCATAATATGTACAAACTTGTCTATATTAAGATTTTAAACTACAAGACAAAGTGATTCAAACTTGTAAAAATAACCAGTTAGCTTTATCAATCATATGACAACTTATTTAAATAGTAAAAGTTCAGATGTAGTTCATTAGCAATTAAAAATACTGTATAAGAATATTTGGGGTAATTATATGTATCTGTTTTAGAAATGGGTATAGATAATAACATATGTGAAACTGCAGTACTTACAAATTTTTAAGTCCAGTTAAAAGAATGTTACAGGAATGTTTTACAAATATGTGTTACACTCCTTCAAAGGACAACTGAACACAATAAACTTAATTGCTAATGAGGAAATTTAACTTATTGTAATTTTCAGTGCAAAGTGAAAAAAAAAAGCATACCAATTCAAGATAAAACTAACATTAAATCAGTGATAAAGCTTTTGTGATCGAGTTGTGAAATTCTCAAAATTTATTTCTAAGTGTGCACATTCTTTGAACTTGCAAAGAACTGCACAAAAGTCAAACTTCACTGAATTACTGAATAGTCCTCAGGAAATTCTAACTTCTTTGAGGCATTCATACCTTTATCAACTATTAATAATACACTGAGGGGTTTACTAGTGAGTAGCATCCAATATTGTATTTAAAAATTAAAAAATAAAATAAAGATCAGCATTTAGCATAGTAAGTAAATGCACTTATTGACTTAATGTTATAATAATAAAAAAATAAACAACTTCTTGTTTAGCACTATGTGCCGGGGGCATTCTAACTTCTTTTATTAACTATCACTTAATCCTTCAAATTTCTCAACAGTATCAGTGGAGCAGATACTAATATCAGCTTATTTAAAGATAAGGAACTATATGATATTACATAGCAAAACCTGATTTGAATAATTCCTGTCTTCACATCCTGTCTCTTCCACCTATTTTCTGCCCTTCACGAAACAATTTCTCTATTCTCCATTTCCACCTCTGTGACGTGTCTAGGTTTTAAACAAATAATACATGTACAGTGGTTTATTTATAGCCAAGTACATAGCAGGTATCGAGTAAATGTTAATCTGAAACTGAATTTGGCAGGAAAGAAAAAGAGATATTCAGATCCTTTAGTCTGTGGCTATTATATCTAAATCTAAATACAGTTTTCTCATGTGTGTTCCTTGAGACATTTTACATTATGCCTCTCAATATCTTTATTTTACTAGCAAGCACTTAATAGATACATATAGATACGTATCTTCTAAAGTATATACACTTTAAATGTAGGGGAAATACTTTCTTTTTTCTTTTTGGATACATAAAGAAACTGGATAGAATTCTGTATTGATTCACTTAAAGAGGAAAGTATTGAAAGAATTGAATATTTAATTTTACATTCTCCATGGGAATTCCAAGGGAGATATTTATAGATGTCTGCGTGTGATTTGAATAGTACTGTCACTCTGAACAGAGAAGGCAATGGCACCCCACTCCAGTATTCTTGCCTGCAAAATCCCATGGACCGAGGAGCCTGGTGGGCTGCAGTCCATGGAGTCGCTAAGAGTCAGACACGACTGAGCCACTTCACTTTCACTTTTCACTTTCATGCATTGGAGAAGGAAATGGCAACCCACTCCAGTGTTTTTGTCTGGAGAATCCCAGGGATGGGGGAGCCTGGTGGGCTGCCGTCTATGGGGTCGCTTGCTTTAAAAGGAAGGGACAATATAAAAACCATCTAAGACAGGTTTGCCACAAGAAAGGACATCAAGCAGGGATACTGGTGAAGTCAACGTAAGTCTAATGTCACCTTCTCACTCCAAAGTTGGCAAAACTGACCTCAGCAGTGCAATCAAATATAATCAGAATCGGGGACTGTTTCTCATTAATTAAATTCCAACAACACTGACAGATAAAAATATTTCATTGTATTAACTAAAGTGAGAATTATAACAGCCAATGAGTTTTAAATGCAAACATACTGGGTCAGTAAATTCTCTGATTATGGCAACTCTTCCAATAACAATAGGTGCTTTAATTAATACAGTCATTCATTCATTGAATACATTGAGCTATGTTCCTGGAATACAATTTTAGCAAAAACAGATATCATTCTTGAGTCTTATCTTTCTGAGTAGTAGACATAAATGTACCTAAAAAACTACACAAATAATTGCAAAATTGCATCTGTGCAGATGGACAAGAAGTAGTACATGACATAATGCTGTGTGAGCCACACACTTATATTCAAGCGGTGTATGGGCAGTGAGTTGACTTTTAAAGGCTTGTGAACTCATGCTTCCATTTTCATAGAGATAAAAAATACTCTAGACAGGCCTCCTCCAACCTTGAACAGGAATGATACTCCCAATTCTGCAGCTACTAAGCTCATATTTCTCTGTTTCCTGCACTGACCAGCCCTCTTCTCTTGTCACTCACCTAATTGAGATGTGAATAAAATCAATTAGGCTGGAGTTGAGAGTTACTCTCTTGCCATTCCTGCCACATCAGTGTGTCTTTTTAAGGCACTTTCCACAGATAACTGGGTTCATCAATCAGGTGGTGATTTTACTAGTGTTGAAGTCATGCTCTTTTGCCTAAGTTTCAACACCTGTGTACATCTATTTATGATGTTGAATATGACCTCAGGGTGGAGAACCTTGACTGATGGGCCTCCAGTTTCTTCTAATTGTGCTGGAAGTGGGCTGGTCAGAAAAGGTTTCCTGTGATTATTTCATAGAAACCCTCTAGAGGCAGATGTTAACAGTCTGATTCTAAGAAATGTTTGCTGGCAGAGAGCATTATCCCTGAACACTCAAGGGCAGGAGGAAAACAACACATGAGCGAGTCCTCTGGGAAGAGGCAGGTAGCTAAAATTCAGTAGTATCTCAGAAGTTAACACCTGCCTTCTTGTCTCCTTTTCTAAACTTTTTCCACTATGGTCTGCTCTGAAAAGTAGGTGAAGTAAACACAAGTATGACCAGGGTTGATGTCCATGGATTTGTTCTCCTGCCGTGATTGTTTATATAAAAGCTAACCATAGCTTTGAAGTCATGGTGGAGTGGCTGCATAACTCCTTACCTAGACCACACTCCTGTAGCTATCACTACAAACCAACTGGCACACTTCTATTATTTCCATTGTTTTAAAACTATTTCAGGCCTCAAAACTAAAGAGCCTAAGCAATTATAGGAGAAGGCAATGGTACTCTACTCCAGTACTCTTGTCTGGAAAATCCCATGGATGGAGGAGCCTGGTAGGCTGCAGTCCATGGGGTCGCTAAGAGTTGGACACGACTGAGCTACTTCCCTTTCACTTTTCACTTTCATGCATTGGAGAAGGAAATGGCAACCCACTCCAGTGTTCTTGCCTGGAGAATCCCAGGGGCAGGACAGCCTGGTGGGCTGACGTCTATGGGGTCACACAGAGTCGGACATGACTGAAGTGACTTAGCAGTAGCAGCAAGTGGTTATAGGCTTTAGGGAAATCAGTTCATAATTTGGAGTCTGGTTGACCATGTGGCATATAGATGAGAGCAAAAAAAAGAGTTATGTCTTCTTTTTTAAAGATCTATATACTTGAAAACATCCCTTGCTGAAATTCATCATGGAACCAGCCATGCCATTCTAATTAAGTTTTCAATGTATATTGTTAAAAGGGATAGTTCTTACTGTGTGGAATAAATTATACCCAGCAATTCCAACTAATAATAGTCTGCAAAAATAACTCCTTAATTGATTGTTGAAAGTAATGATAACATGACTTAAAACATAACGTCGGCACCAGAAAATTTAATGCAGAAGACCAATCTGAGGATTGAACTGTCAATAAAGCAGTCCATTGAATTTTTCTAAGCAAAATTAAATGAAAACGCTTAAGATTAAAAGTGAAAACAGTGCCAGTGAAATAAGAATTTCTGCAAAATTAGATTACAGTCTTCTTGTGGCCATAAAAACCATGTTATCCTTGACACTACTAAATAAATCACTGCAAGAGAATTATCTTCACAAATTCAACTGGAACTTCTTGTTTGATCCTGCTCTTTAAGAAAGAAAAGAGGTGGGTTTTTGTTTGCTTTTTTACATATTTCTTGTCTGAGGAGGGATGGATGCTTCACAACAATCTTTGTGATAAAGAGGTCATACCATCTGCCTGTAGTGTCACCAAAGATATCATTTAATTTTAAAGAAAAAAAAAGTTTGCAAAGTATTGAATTGTGAGATGCAGTAACTTTTACAACTTTGTCAATTAGCCACTTATTAAAATCCAGTCACAACTTGTTCAAACGTAAGTTTATTTTTGTGTTTGTGCAACACAGGTAACAATTTCCTGATACTTCTCTTCTTTTTTCAGCAATTTCAGACATCTTTGATGAATAGTTTTCATTTAGGATATATTTCTCCTTTCAGTAGGAGTTTATTTTATTGATAACTGGTGTTCTTGGTCTGATTCTTCGGTAAAACAGCAAAAAAAAAAAAAAAAAAAAAACCAGAAAGCTCTTGCATTGATATAAAAAGAAAACCAAATCACACAAAACAAATTTTGGGGCCGTGATATTCTGAACATTGTCTGCACTGTGGCAAATTTACGTGATAAGAGCACAGATTTAGAGTTTGGAGGGACCCAAGGTTGATCCAACTACATTACACAGCGATTATATGAGCTAGGGAGAGCTGTATAACCTCTCTGCCCTGAGTTCCTTATTGATAAAAATGATATAATAATTTTCATGGGGCTGGTATGAGAATTAAATTAAGCACAAACTGTGGTGCTTGACCTATAGAAAGCACTTGACATATTGAGTTATTATTATTACTATTATCATTAACATCTTCATCAGTAACTGGAGAAGGTGATGGCACCCCACTCCAGTACTCTTGCCCGGAAACTCCTATGGACGGAGGAGCTTAGGCTGCAGGCCATGGGGTCTCGAAGAGTCAGACATGACTGAGTGACTTCACTTTCACTTTTCACTTTCATGCATTGGAGAAGGAAATAGCAACCCACTCCAGTGTTCTTGCCTGGAGAATCCCAGGGACAGAGGAGCCTAGTAGGCTGCCGTCTATGGGGTCGCACAGAGTTGGACACGACTGAGGTGACTTAGCAACAGCAGCAGTGTTAAAAACACATTCACATTATATCTATGGAAATAATAATTATTAGAATATGCTGTCTTGTTTACAGTCTCAACTCTGTTTCCTCTATCTGAAAGACCTTCAGAATTTTATGGTGGCCTGACAAATATTCATCACCTTTGAGTGATGAAAGTATTTAAATATTTATTTTAAATACTTAAGAAGTGGTGCGTAAGTGGAAATCAACAAATAATCTTCACTTATTCTGGCAGCAGACTGATTGATGCCATTGCCCTTCTACTCAGCGCTAGCAATCTTACAAGAACTTCCATATTGGACTTTTGCTTTTTATGGTAACCATTGGCAATACAATGAAGACAAAATTTTCTGTGAAGGGTGTATTATGGAGTAAATTGTGTCTTTACCAAATCCATAGGTTGAAACCCTAACACCTAAGGTGGTTGTATTTAGATAGAGGATCTTCGAGGACTCGATTAAGGTTAAATGAAATCACAAGGATGGGACCTAATCAAACAGCAACAGTAGCCTTATAAGAAAAGATGTGCACCCACAGATAAACGGCTGTGCAAAGCCACAGCAAGAAGGTAGTGCTCAGCAAGCCAAGGAGATAGGCCTTCAGAGAACCGAAATCTACCCACACCTTGACTCGTAGCCACCCAGTCTGTGAAATTCACTTATGACAGTCCAGGTGACTAATACAGATCTTAAAGGTCGTGTCTAGATTCCTTTTTGTGCATGTGTTTCCAGTACCATTTGCTGAAAAGACCAGTTTCTTCGTTGTATTGCCTTTGACTCTTTGCAAAGATCAGTTGATTGTATCCATGCTCCCTGTTTACATCCTCTCTATTCTGATCCATTGATCTATATGTGTATTTTTTTCCAATACCACATTGTCCCGATTACTGTAATTTTGCAGTAAGTCTTGAAGTCAAGTTGTGTCAGTCCTCCTTCAATATTGTCTCGTCTATCCTTTTCCCTCCCATATAAGAGGTCTTTTACTTCTTCCTGCAGACTTTAGAATCACTTCATCAGTGTCTACAAAAGACCTTGCTACGACTTTGCTTGAAACTGCATTGACTTTTGATTAATTTGACAAGAACTGACATCTTGAAAATATTGAGTCTTCTTTTTTTTTTTTAAACACGGCGCGCGGGGCCCGGAGCGGGCGGCAGCGCCCGCAGCTTCATTGTCTACGGCGCGGTGCCCACTCGCATACTCCGGCCTTGTCCGCACAGTCCGCAGCCTCCGCCACTCCCTGGGTTCGGGACGCGCGGTCAGCTGCGCCTGAGTCTTCTCTATGATTATGGAATATCTCATTTATTCAGTTCTCCTTTGATTTCTTTCATCAGAGTTTTATAGTTTTCCTCACATGGAGATTGAGCATATTTTGTTAAATTTGTTCAGAAGCATTTCTGAACTTTTGAGGGATGCTAATCTAAAAAGTGTTGTGTTTTTATTTCACTTATTCATTGCTGGAATATAGAAAATGAATGGACTTTTGTACACTAACCTTGTATTCTACTACCTTACTTTTCTTTCTTGTTAGTTATAGGGTTTCTTTTTTGGGGGAGGGTTGGCTTTGTTTGTTTTTGATCCTTTTAGATGTTTTACACAGATAATTACGGCTTTTGCAAAAAAAGAAAAAAAAGATAGTTTTCTTTTTTTCAATCTGTACACATTTTTATTTCTTTCTTGTATTATCTAGGACTTCTAGCAAGATGTTTAAAAGGTGTCTTAAGTGGAGGTATCCTTGCCTTATTCCTGACCTTAGCAAGAAAGCATCTAGTTTCTCAACACATTTTAATTTTTTTTAAAGATTTTATATACAAAAATCACACTCAGCCATAGAAAATATTTCAAACTGAGTTCATTGCTTGTTTTTCCAGGGCCTATTTTCAGTCATAGATTACATTTTCCTACCTGTCCTACACTTAGGGGGAAAAACAAACCACCTATGTCTTGATAGTATCTATTTGATCATTGTATTTATATTTTATTTAAACTTTCTGCTTTGCCCTATTCATTCTTCAACAAGGAGTTTAAGACACAAGTCTAACAATACCCATTCTACTTAATTCTTCTTTTCTTCAAATGGAAAGCAACACTACATTAAATTATAAACTTAAAAATAAAAGTCTAATTTAATGTGTCCTTTTTGTAGACAAATGGATGATTTGGTTGAAAATTAGCAAAGCTATTTTAGTTCTATGCCTTGGGAAAAGAGTACTTTGAGGCTAGGGAACAACAAACAGGAGAGAGCAAGACAGAAAATTATTTTTATTTAAACTCCAAAGTAACAAAAATAACTTACAAATCATAAATTATTGTTGAGTTCCACATATTAGGTTCAGCATTTAATCTCAATTTGTTGTATACAGTTCAAAATTTGGAAGCTGCACTTTGCATTACTAATAGCCATAAAGGGACTGATCATGTGTTCTACCTGTGGTAACTAAAAGATTGTGATAAATGTTTCAAGGCATTTTACTTTTTTTGAAGTAAAATTAACGATATTCCTATTTAGCAACTTGGTTACAATACTGAAAGTCACCCAAAAAATTTTACACTAATACAACTCAGGTAAAGATACAAAATTAGAAATCTAGGAATGTCTTTCATAACTCTAATTTGGTTGATTATATGAAATAGAGAATGTGTGCAGAAGCTGCTGCAAAATGTGAATATAGTCTCCAATTTTTATTTTAGAAAACAATAACTTCTATGAAAATTAGTATATTTTATTTTTAATCCTGTTTTTCAAGTATTATTTTATACCTTCTTAATCTTAAAAAAAATGCTATCTATTTCTAATTTGTGTATGTTGTATACAAGAAAGTAGGCCTAAAATGATTAAAATATTAAAGATATCATTTGTTTGAATGTTTCCTTGTGTTCATTAGACTTTACTAAATAGTGTAACCTTGAGCATTGCCAGCATTAGATTGCTTGGAATTCCAAATCTGACCTGTAAAATCACTCCAGTGTGTGACTGGGTTTACTATGTAATTTTTCTTTTCAAATACACGGCTAGTGTAGTCTTCCACCTAATCCATAAGAATACTGTTGTTAACTTGCTTTTACGTTTCTCAATAAAGCAACATTTAGGATGTATGTAAAAACACTGCATTTTTATTAAACAGCCACACAGAAATGAAAGGTTATTTTAATAGTCACATCAGCATAGTTCTTTGGTCTTTTCGATTAGCACTGGCTTACCAACCTCCTTAAGTACCATCACCATGTCCAGGTATGCTTATTAATAGATTTTTCTTTTTTCTTTTTTTTTTTTTACATTTAACCAGTATGATAAAACTGTTTTAAGAACATGTCCTAGATTTTTCAAGGTAAATATTACCCCCTTCTCTCCTCCCTTTTTCTTCATTCCCTCTCTACCTCTCTTTACCCTTAACCCCCTGTTTTCTAAGGATAAGCTACATTTGGAGAGAGAGACATGATAGGCACGTGGATAGCTAGATAGTCAGATGAAACCATAAAAAGATATGAACCAGGGCAATGTTAATGGTGGCACAGAAAGAGAACAGATTTGAAAACATTTATATTTAAAATTCATAGAATTGGATGATTGATTGTTATAGAGGTGAGCAAACATGAGAAAGAAATTTGTAGTATAGAAGAATTATCAAGTTCAATATAAATATGGGTTATTATAGCTAATTTTTATGTAAGGCTTAGCATGTGCCATATACTTGCTAAATTATTTTTTCACATGCTGTTCCATTTAACTCTCAAGACTTTATAGAAACACAGAAACTAAGATCCAGGAACATTAAGAAATTTGCGAAGTCATATCTATAGTTTGTGCTGAGTGGGGGTTTATGGCCATATTCTCGTGCCAACAACCACTCTGTTAATGAACGTCACCTTTCCTTGCTGGTTTTGAGATGCTTATGCTTCCCAGGTGGTGCTAGTGGTGAAGAACGAACCTATCTATGCAGGAGACGTAAGAGACTCAGATTCGATCCCTGGTCAGGAAGATCCCCTGGAGGAGGGTATGGCAACCTACTCCAGTATTCTTGCCTGGAGAACCCCATGGACAGAGGAGCCTGGTGGGCTACAATCCACAGGGTCACAAAGAGACACAACTGAAGTGACTTAGCAGGCATGCACACACACACGCGTGCCCATCTAGGTGATGTCCAGCAATATGATGTATATGGGAAAGCAGGAGGGATAAGTTTGGCATTCAGTAGACTTCCCCAGGGAGCAAGAAGAGGTTTAAAGCGGTGGTCCACAAGTAAAATGCCAGGAAATATCAACATTTACAGGAAGGGCTGAGGAAAGAGAATACAGTAATGAGACAGAGAGCTGCATTCACAGAAGGCAAAGAGGAGTCAGAAGATGCAGAGAAACCAGTGGCAAGGATGGTAGATAGTCTTAAGAAACAGAAAATGACCAATGTCAACGTGTGCAATAGCATACAGCATACAGCAGAGAAGTCTATTGTAAGGAAAAAAGCATCATGTCCAATGGGGCAGACAATTAGATCATTTCAAATCTTCTCCAAGAGCAGTTCTACTAGAGAACTGGGGAAAGATGAGGTTGCAGTGGGTGAGGAATAGGTTGACAGGGAAGAAATGTGGGGTTTCAGTGAGCTAAAATGATAAGACTGCACAGCAGATGCTTTCTCATGTAGCATTGTCACCAAAAGCATTATTATGTTTATATGCATTCCTTTATGTCCTGAAGCCTATGCCTAGAATAGCGTACAGAAATTTCACACAGAGATGCAGATAGAAATAACCTGAAATGTGACCTCTAACTTTTCAGCAGTGGGGGCAGATTTTAATGGAACAATATTTTGAAGATTTTTCATGTAAGCCGCTGAAAATGCAAAAGAGATATTTAAGTTCACCAAAAGAGGTTAATTTGGTAAAGCAAAAATGCCATAATCTTTTAAAATCAATACTTTTTTCTAAAACTGAAAACTTCACACGTTTTACATTTCATTTGCTAACTTTCACAGCAGGCCTCCCAAAACCCAACTTCCTACTGAAGTGTGTTTCCAAGCAATTTAATTTGGAAATTGAGAGCTGCTTTGACCTTTTCATGGGTTTTAACTCTGTGTCCTAAAAGACTTCAGAGACAACACTCGACAGGTGACCAAACAGTCCAGAATAATAGGATCCCTATTTTTAGATAGCATTTTTATAACAACAAAAAAAAGATCTAAAAAAAAAAAAAAAAAAGATCTAATCAATTTTCTTTTTAAAGGCCTTCTGTAGAAGCAGTTTTTACATCTGAGTTTGTATGACATTTACCACTTTGTGTGTTCCATTAAGTATCATTACAAGGCCTTTTACATTTAGCAATATATGGCTCTAAAACAGAAAACTCCAGTTGTTTCTGGGCACAAAACTATAGAAAGATAGCACTTTAAGATCATCTGTGCTGCAAGGAAACTTAGCCCTTCTCAGAGGCTTGCTGAGACTTCCTCAGAATGAAGCAAGTTTTATCAGAGAGGAAAAAATTTGAACTGGGAAAACCATTCACTCCCTTCATTCGTTTTATTTTTTCAAGTTTCCTGCAACTTATTATTTTTTCAAGAAAAAGCATTATTTTATAAGTGGCTAAAAATGTGGATCTGGATGACTAGCTTCATTTTACCGTTGACAGAAAGTGAAAAATGAAAGTGTTAGTTGCTCATTCGTGTCCAACTCTGCAACTTTGTGGACTATAGCTTGCCAGGCTTCTCTGTCCATAATCCACCAGGCAAGAATACTGAAGTGGATACCCATTCCCTTTTCCAGGGGACCTTCGAGACCCAGGGATTGAAACTTGGTCTCTCTCATTGCAGGCAGATTCTTTACAAGGAACTGAGGCCTAAAGACTCAAGGACTTTCCCAAGCTCACATCATCAAATAATGGCAGAATGTGTTAATGCAAGTTCTCTGGGCTTCAAGCTTTAAAAAAAAAATATATATATATATATATATATAGAGAGAGAGAGAGAGAGAGAGAGAGAGAGAGAGAGAGAGTTTACTCAAGAAGATATAAGGACTCATTGAAAGGATACTAGACTAGCTCAGACAATCCAAAGAAAGTAGGGCCCAAAACTCAGGTTGGAAGAAACCAGTATAGCTATAGGAACAGTAGTTGTCGGGATTTCTCTCCAGAACAGAGCTTTAAGGAGACTCCATTGCCAAGCGGGAGCTGAGGTGGTCAGCACCCACAAGGGAACATCTGATTGGCTGAGATAGACTTCCAGGTGACTCTGCCTCTGGATCTAAAGACTGAGATTAGTAGAGGCATGGCCTCTGACCAAATTCTTACAAGTCTCATACTCAACTGTGGCTCACTCATGGCATAGTGTCTACATTGCCTGGTTTTCTGTTTACATTCTTTTTGCTGACATTAGCATCACTTGGGGAAATTTCTTTAAAAAGACACCAGCACTTAGGCTGTATCACTCAGACATGATTTACTTACTCTGAGCTGGGCTGGGGACCTGTTCGTTTGTTTGAGATGATGGTGCCTCCTGTGGAAGTTAAGGGAGAAGAAAAGGATTAATGATTCCCAATAACTGAAAGAGGGCAACATCGCTTGACTGATAAGGAGCTCGGAGACCATCCAGCCCCTTTATTTCTGTACTTGTGCTGGTTGGATTAACCAAAGGAATCTGTTCTAAACACCAGATTACAGAGCCCAATTCTAAACCCATTGAATGAGTGAATAAGAAGGGATTCCTCAGGACCTGTATTTTATATTTTTAAACTCTCTTCAAGTGTTTCTCATCTAGACACATGTACACTGGACCTGCAATTTGAGCACCAGATCATTGACTGTGCTCATTCTAGGTCAGTGGGTCTTAAACTTAAGTCTATCAGAATCACCTGGAGGGCTTGTTAAGCATAGCTTGCTGGGCCCCACCCTTGTTGTTCAGTCACTAAATCCTCTCTGACTCTTTGTGACCCCATGGACTGCAGCATGCCAGGCTTCCCTGTCTTTCACCAACTCCCAGAGTCTGCTCAAACTCATGACCATTGAGTCGGTGATGCCTTCCAACCATCTCATCTTCTGATGGAAAGTGCTGGACAAGGGACTTGAAGGAAACCTACAGAGGCCCCAAGTCCCTGTCTTGGTCATGCCTCATTTAGCTTTCCCCCTTTTTCAACTCTGTATAGTTTTCCTGGACAAGTTCTATAAACCAGATACAAATTGAGCAAGACATTGCCTTCCTGTATTCCAGGCCTGGTCATCCCCCCCAAGCAATCATCTTAATACTAAGGTCCCAAGCAACATGTCATAGAATTTTCCTCCCAGTTTAAAACCAGATATATTTTCTATGGCAAATAACCAAGCACTTTTGGCAAAGAAAGCATTTACGTAAAAGTGAAGCTACTAGGGCGACTTTTCTTCCCTTCTATTTTAGAGTATATATTTACATTTGGGGGAAAAAATAGCAGGTAAAACCCTTACCGAAATTTAATGCATGGTTTAATACCTTCATTTGTCAAAATGTCAGCTGCCAAACACTCAGCACAGGCAACCACTGTTTCTAGGGAGTTGGGGAGCTTGCCAACTTGGAAGATAATGTCTCTAAAGGGAGTTCTAAGTATCCAAGAGTGAACAAAGTTCCCCTTTTCTGTAAATTGATGACTATTAAGGCAAAGGTATAGGAAAAAAACATGATGAGCCTGCATCGGACTTTTAATTGTGACTTTGATATTGCAAAAATGGACTGTGGTTTTCCAATTTTTTTGATGATACTTTTAATGATCTTTTTTTCCAGGGGCATTGAATTTAAATGGTTATACATGAAATTTAATTCTGATATTGCAATAAAGCTATCAACTTTCACCCTCACAACATGAAGTAGAAGAAACTCATGAAGTAGAAGAGATTGTTGTCTTTTCTTTTGAATGAAGAGAAGACTTTGACTTGTCCAGCTGGCATCACAAAACTGAGAATCTAAGAACCAAAACACAGGTTTCAGATTCTAAGCCCTGAAGTCTTTTCTCCACCTGCCCCTTCATCTTTAAAGTCATCAGTAGCTTGTCTTTGCCCATTTGGTCTGTATAACAAAATCCCACCAACTGGGTGGCTTATAAACAATAGAAATGTACACCTCTGGTTGTGGAGGCTGGATGTCTGAGGTCAGGGAGCCCCCTGGACGGGTGAGCATCCTCTGAGTGGCAAACTTCTCATCAGTGAAGAGAGTTCTCTGGGGTTTCTTTTATAAGAGCATTAATCTCATTCATGAGGTCTCTGCCCTCTTGACCTAAATACATCCTAAATGTCACACCTCCTAACACCATCACTTTGGGCATTAGAATTTCAACATACTGATTTTGGTGGTGTTGTTCAGTTGCTAAGTCATGTCCAAATCTTTGTGACCTCATGGACTACAGCTTATCAGGCTTCCCTGTTATCCAGTATCTCCCAGAGTTTGTTCCAAGTTCAAGTCCACTAAGTCGGCAATGCTATCTAACCGTCTCACCCTCTGTCACCCCATTTTCCTCTTGCCCTTAATCTTTGCCAGCATCAGGGTCTTTACCAATGAGTCAGCTCTTTGCATCAAGTGGCCCACGTATTGGAGCTTCAGCTTCAGCATCAGTCCTTCCAATGAATATTCAGGGTTGAATATGATTTCAGGGTGACACAAACATTTAGACCATAGCATAGCCCATGTGGGGAAAGTTCAACTTTGGAATCAGAGAGATGAGATTAAAACAGGACTTCTCCATCAGTAGGACCTTGAGTTCTTTACCTCTCTGAGCCTCAGTTTCCTCACGTTCACATTTGGATAAAGATACAGACATCACAAGATACTTTTGGAGACAAAATAATATATCTGACATTTTACCACCCCTGTCCCTCATTCCTATACACACACAGACACCCACACCCACACCCACACCCCCCACACACACACTCTCTTTTTATCCCGTAAGAAACAGAAAATCCCTGTGAGAGAGCATGGATTTTGCTTTGGTTGAATCTGCCATGTCTAGAAATGGCCTCTTCAATAATGGAATAAATGTTATTGGTAAAAGTTATCAAATACCTGAAAACTGGTGTGTGTTATTTACTTCCTCTTCTAGATTTTTATCATCTGTGTGCTTAACTGTAGAAGTTTCTCAGACCTCATTTTACAGTCTACTTTGTCTGACAAACACAAAGTTCTCTAGCAACCTCAGCAGAAATCAAACTCATGGGATGACTGCACATCCATGGGGGACAGCTGGTATCCGAGGCAGTTCGTAAATAATAAATTTAGCATTTGAAAATCGCACATAGGTCTTCTGATTTTATTAACCTAGACAACTTATAATAATTATGATAAACACACATTGTCATTAAATATAGCAGCCATTTGATAAGATTAAGCATAATGCAATACATCTTCCTTTCCATCCGATTCAGTATAATAAATTATCCTTAGGCTTCTAAATGAAGCATTTTATAATTGAGGAAAACAGATCGATTTTTAGGGGTCCTTATTTATATGCAAAACAGACTTTTTGAGAATGGTAAACTTGATTAAAATCTCTCTAAGTGCAAATCACAAATAACTTCTTCTCACAAGCCATAACCATCCTATTAATGTACAATTTATTGCATACAAGGATAGTAAAATTCTAATGTGCCTAGGATCCAGATGGAAGAAAGAGTTAAATAGAGAAAACAATAAACCATATAAAATGGGAAGAAAATGGAATTGAAATTTGACAAACACTGCACAAGATAGTACCCCAGCTGGCACAGATGCTACAGGAGAACAGTGCGCGGGCTGGAATACCATAGTGAGATCAGTCTCAGGAGGACTTCAAAAGAGGTAGATTCTAATGGAAGTTCTAGATTTAGAGAGGAGAAAAGTACCACTTCAGAAAAAGCACGAACAATGTATTATATGTGGAAAACAGTTTTGCAAATATGGCCTCTTTGAGTCTGTTTGCACTCCTCAACATCATAGGTCCCTTTTGGCCCCCACCCAAAAACTAAGAGATGATGCTCTGGGTGAGTGGACTTCTCAACTACATGTGATTTCAAAAAAAAAAAAAGAAAGAAACATGTGACTTTTAACCAAAAGGACACATGAGTTACAAGATTAGCCTATGTATCATTCAAAGCCAAGGCCCAATTTATATCAGTCATGGCTCCTCTGCAAATACCCACATTAGGCCGATTTCACATGGCTCTCCTGGGTCCCACCATAGAAGTGAATCCAGCAGAGCTGTTCTGTTGGAAAGAAGACTTATGGATTCAAAACCCTTGATTCATAGCCTCCAACCAGGCTCTTCATGAGGGTACATGTTATACACACATAAAATTAGCAATATTCCCTATTCTGAAATAGACAACCACTACTCAAGTGTACCTATTACTGAGACAGAGAACATGACAGTCTTTCTTCTCTAGTAAAGGTTAGCATTGGATAAAGGACTCCAGACTATCCAATGCTCGCAGGAAGTTGTTCACATTGTAGGATGGCTTTGAAAGTTGCTTTGCCTACATCTAGGCCTGAAACTCTTATACTGTCCTCAGTGTAATAATTACTCATTCACTCAAAATTATTTATTTGTCACCAAAGGTGTGATGTCTGGTGCTTTGTGCTAAAATATTTTTAAGTTATTTTAAGTACTTTTAAATTATAAAATATTTCAACTGTATACAAACAACATGATGTTGTATAAAGCCACAGTTTATACAAACATATTTCATTTAAAATGTATTTATGGGACATGAACAATGGAAGGACTTTGCCCCACAGATGCAGTGATGCACAAGATAGACACAGCCCCACCCTTAAGACTTAGAGAAGACAGGCAATCGATTCTTATAAATGACGTGATAGCCAAGGTCTAGGGTGATGGGACCATATGGCAGAGTGAAGGAAAGCTTCCTGGAGGGTGAAAAGTATCTTTTTTTTCTGAACTCAGAACAATAAATCACCCTTAAATTGTAGAATGAGGCATTTTATAAGGAGCAAAACAGATCAACTTAGAGCCTATGTGCATAAGGAAAGCAGGGTTTTTGCAGCTGGTAACATTGATTTGGAGCTTTAAAGAGTGCTCCAGGAGCGGGGAATGAGATGTGTAATTCATTCACTGAGAGGTATGTCACTGTTCCTCTCACCACTCAGGTGATGGAGGAAGTACTCGATGTTCAGTCTGGACGAGGAGCCCCTACACAGAGAGGGTGCAATACAGGTACAGGTGTTATCAACATGAAGGTTATTGGTTCTTTGCAAATATATCTTAAATACATTCCATCTACTGACCAACCCAGAACATGATATTTTGATAATATGTATCAGTTTACATTTAAATGTTGTCCCCGAGCACTCATTTTTCTCACTACGCTGGTTTGGTAGGTAGACTCAGTGGTACTGTTTTGATTGAAAACAACAGAGAAAAGAGATGCTGATATTACGTACCTCAAAGTAGCTTCAGGTTTGAGCAGTTTTCTGCAAAGGACAGGTTGTGATGGTGTCAACAGGCAAATGTGGGTGGCAGACAGAGAGAGCTGGATCTGCAATCAGGCAGCTAGGGTTCAAATTCTTCTTGGCCATATATTCTATGTGATCTCACACAGTTACCATTATGGAAGCTGTGTTTCCTCATATGCAAGATGGACACAGAAATATATTATTTGTCACAAGATTTACAGGACACCAAGCAAGACAAGACCTGTAAAATGTCCATGCTCTAAAAGTAGTACAAAAGTCTGAGATCACTGGGTACAGAGTCAGAGTTCCTGAGGGACAGAATTTTCCAAGCTAATTAACTGTCCTGTAAATTCACACTGTGGGCAACTCCCAGGTGAAGCCGTTCTGCAAAATCCCTAACGAGTACACCTCAAAATTGTCAAGATCATCAAAAACAAAGAAAGTCTGATGAACAGTCATACTCAAGAGGAGCCTAAGGAAACATGATGACTGAAGGTTATATGGTATCCTGGACAGGATCCTGGAACAGCAAAAGGACAGGAGATGAAAACTAAGGAAATCTAAGCACAGGCTTTAGTTAATAATAACATATCAATGTTGGTTAGTTCATTTTAGCATATGTACAATGTAAGATATTAATGAAAAGGGATACTGATTGTGGAGTATATGGGAACTACACTTCATAGTTTTTCTGTAAATATAAAAGTATTCTAAAGAGCTCACTGAAAAAGTTTAAAATAGGAAATTACAAAAATTTTTAATTTTAAAAATTTCCCAAAATAGCACTATGGAAAACTCCCATTAATTGATTTACCCAACAAAAGAGTGTTGGCCAGAGACTTCCCTGGTGGTTAGTCACTAAGACTCTGAGTTCCCAATGCAGGGGGCCTGGATTCTATCCCTGGTCAGAGAAGTAGGTCCCACATGCTGCAAATGAAAGAGTTCACATGCCACAACTAAAGACCCCGTGTGCCACAACTAAAAAATTTCCTGCAAAAAAAAAAAAAAAAAATGACCCCACACAATGCAAGAAAGATCTCATGTACAACTAAGGCCTGACATAGCCAAATAAATAATATATTAAATAAATAATTAAATAAAACAAACAAACGAAAACCAGCACTGGCCAAACACACTATTCTAGGAACAGGTGATAGAATGATGAACAAAATGAGTCTTAACCCTCCCTCAAACAGTTTGTACAACAATGGGGGGAGGAAAACAAATGAAATATAAATGTATTTAAAATTATATCATGTGATGCTAAGTGTTATGAATGAAAGAAACACAGCTTAAGAATGATGGGGAGAGAGACTGACAAGGTGGTCAGGAGAGGACTTTTGGAGGAAGGGCTGTTGAGCAGACAAGAATAAATGGGTGGAGAGGGACAAGTAGCTATGTAAAAACCTGTGATGAGCACATGCTATGTATAAATAATAGTAAGAGCTCTGAAGCCAGAGCAAACTAGGGGACATCTAGGAGCAGTAAGGAACCCACTGTCATTGGAGAGAGAGGGCCAGAGCGTGAGCAGATGAAATCAGTAAGGTAGTCAGAGAGTCACCATACTGTAAAGAGCGTTATAATCCAAAGCTTTTATCAGTTTTATGCTGGATTTTATGCTAAGTATGCTGAGAAGTCTTCGGAGGGTTTTGTGTAGAAGAGAGAAATAATGATATTTCCATTTCTCTGTATTTTACTATGAAAAGTGTCAATCATGCCAAAACATTGAAAACATTTCACAGTGAATACACATGTAACCGTCACTTAGACTCCATAATAATTTTGCTATAGTTGTTTTAGCAATATCTATCTATCATTCCGTCAACCTTATTTTTTGATGTACTTCAAATTAACTTTTAGACCTCAGTACAATTCCTCCAAAATACTTTAACATAATATTAACTAAAGTTCAATATTTCTTTATAATTCTTTATACTTAGGATAAAATTTTTATATATTGAAATACACAAATATTAAGTGTATCCATTCCATAATCTCTGACAAATGTATACACTCATGTAATCAAACCCATTTTAAGATATAGAGAGAATATAGGATGAACCCCAGAAAGGTCTATGCCCCTTCCCAGTCCATCCTCATCCCCACTTTTCCCTCAGCTTTATTTACATGTAATTGACAAAATTGTAAGATATATAAAATATACAACATAATTTGATATACATATACATTATAAAAATTTCTTACTTTTGACCCAACTTGCTTGATCCTAAAGCAAAGTGCTCAATAATTGTATTTTTTAATTTTTTATAAATTTATTTATTTTAATTGGAAGTTAATTACTTTACAATATTGTATTGGTTTTGCCATACATCAACATGAATCCACCACAGGTGTACATGTGTTCCCCATCCTGAACCCCCCTCCCTCCTCCCTCCCAATCCCATCCCTCTAGGTCGTCCCATTGCACCAGCCCCAAGCATCCAGTATCATGCATGGAACCTGGACTGGCTATTCGTTTCATATATGATATTATACATGTTTCAATGCCATTCTCCCAAATCATCCGACCCTCTCCCTCTCCCACAGAGTCCAAAAGACTGTTCTATACATCTGTGTCTCTTTTGCTGTCTCGCTTACACGGTTATCATTACCATCTTTCTAAATTCCTTATATATGCGTTAGTATGCTGCTGCTGCTGCTGCTGCTGCTAAGTCTCTTCAGTCGTGTCCGACTTTGTGCGGCCGTATACACGGCAGCCCACCAGGCTCCCCCGTCCCTGGGATTCTCCAGGCAAGAACACTGGAGTGGGTTGCCATTTCCTTCTCCAATGCATGAAAGTGAAAAGTGAAAGTGAAGTCGCTCACTCGTGTCCGACTCTTAGCGACTCCATGGACTGCAGCCCACCAGGCTCCTCCATCCATGGCATTTTCCAGGCAAGAGTACTGGAGTGGGGTGCCATTGCCTTCTCCGATGCGTTAGTATACTGTATTAATAATTGTAGATTGAGTGAAGTAAGAGCTAAATAAAATGACTGAACTAAAGCATCCTTCTCTGCAGATGGGACTTCTGGGGGTGGGGAGTGTACCTACCCCTCCACCTTTAGGTGGAAATTCTCCAATCTGAAAACCGTTGAAGTAGCACCTATACTGCCTGCACCATGTTCTTTTTTCTTCTTCTTCTTAATCCTTTATCCAACACCTTTGTTCATTGATCTGAAACACGCAAGCTAATTTCAAGACAGCATTTTTTGAGGCATCTTGTTCATTTCTATCCCATGCACCAACTAGATTACAATTATTTGTCACAGCACTTATTGGGTTCTTACTACACATTGAGACCTTAAGCTCAGTGCCAAAAACAGAAGGAAATCATACATGATTACTCCTAGATAAAGTCATATAGAGAGAGGTATAAAAAGAATGATGAAAAGGACCTGTGTGGAAATAGAAACATAAGACTCTAAACCAGACTGGGTGGGAGAATGGAGACAATTATGTAAGATTTTCATAAATTTAATTTGGTGACCATCACAAATTGTATTAACATTGGTTTTAAAAAATAGTGTTATCATGTAGGAGTTTGACAAGCAAGCATGCAAGCCCCTTCTGTTACAAGTGTCATGAGAACTTAATTGGATTTATCCTTTGTGCATCTATTATGCCTAAGAGAAAGATTGCATGCTAAGTTCAAGCTCAACTAGATCTTCCTTTGTTTTTAAAGTTGTAGAAAAGTTTTATTTTAAAAAAATGTTAATTATGTAAACAAAAAAACACATGTATGTTTACCACTGTCAACTTCAATATGCATATATACATTTTTATCGTGCATATGAGCTTATATTCTATAAGGTACTTTGGAACCTTCTTTTTGAATGTAATTAACATCACCTACAATTTTCCAAGCCAGTTAATATATATCTATACCATCAATTTAATTAATTACACAATAATTCATGTCATGAATATAATCTGAATTATACAATCAATCCCCTATCAGTGGACATTTAGGTTATTTCTAGTTTTTCACTTTTAAGACATGAATGACCTAATTTTGCCTGGAAATGAGGCTTAGCCAGATGTTGTATACATTGCCCTGTATTACTTTCAGAATGCCATTTAAACAGTTTTCTCCTGTTCCTCTCTAATGCAAGGTAATAAATGGCACTATTTAGTGAAAAGAAAGGGTTTCTAAAAGCTCAGGTGTTACCTGGCAGCTGATGCTTGCAGGATCACAGCTCACCCTAATGCAGGGCTCATTAATCAAGGCATAGGGTTCAACCTAAGGAGAAGTCGGGGGCAAAGAGGAGGGAAGACACCTGGCTTTGTGTACAGGTAACCAGTTATCATTAGCTCTATGACCTTGAGTAAGTTATTTAGCCTTTTTGAAGCTTTATTTCCACACCTTCCCAAAGGAAATATTAATCCTGTATTCTCATGGAATAGATTGAGGGCCAAAGGAGAAGAGGGCATCAGAGGATGAGATGGCTGGATGGCATCACTGATGGAATGAACATGAACTTGGGCAAACTCCAAGAGATGGTGAGGGACAGGGAGGCCTGGCACGCTGCAGTCCATGGGGCCGCAAAGAGTCGGACGTGACTGGGTGACTGAACAACAACAATTCTTATGAAATTGTTGAGGAAATAATGAAATAAGGACTGGGGGTAAGATTAAATGAATTTTCCAAGGCTGTTTGTTTATTTATAACTCTGTACCACATATCCTGATATTTCTGAGGATATCTAATGCATACAAGTAAAACTTTGACAAACATTAAATTGTTTAATAAACAAAAATTCCTTAAACTGTATGACATAATTCTAATGTTAATAGGTTTCATATAGGTATTAAGATTTTTCAATGGAACTTCAACCCACAAAGGCAGAAAGCTTACACAGACAGGAAGCTTTTCTGAACCTCATTCTTCTCCCAATATAGGTATGCAATGTTATTGTTCTTCATTTGCCAAGTCCTATCCAACTGTTTGCAACCCCATGGACTGTAGCACACCAGGCTCCCCTGTCCTTCATTATCACCCAGAATTTGCTCATATTCATGTCCATTGAGTAGGTGATGCTCTCTTCTGCCACCCTCTTCTTCTTTTACCTTCAGTTTTTTCCGGCTTTACAGTCTTATCCAATGAATCAAATCTTCACAGCAGGTGGCCAAAGTATTAGAGCTTCAGCTTCAGCATCAGTCCTTCCAATGAATGTTCATGGTTGATTTCCTTTAGGATTGACTGGTATAATCTCCATACTGTCCAAGGGATTCTCAAAACTCCTCTCCAACACCACAATTCAAAAGCATCAATTCTTTGGCACTCAACCTTCTTTAGGGACTAGCTCTCACATTTAAACATGACTACTGGAAAAATCATAGCTAAAGGTCTGTATAATCAAAGCTCTGCTTTTTAATATACTATCTAGGTTTGTCACAGATTTCCTTCCAAGGAGCAAGCATCATTTAATTTCATGGCCACATTCACCATCCACAGTGATTTTGGAGCCCAAGAAAACAAAATGTCACTTCTTCCACTGTTTCCCTTTCTGTTTGCCATGAAGTGATGGGACCTGATGCCATGATCTTAGTTTTTGGAATGTTGAGTTTTAAGCCAGGTTTTTCACTCTTTTCTTTCACCTTCATTAAGAGGGCCTTAAATTCCTCTTGGTTTTCTGCCATTAGAGTGGTATCATCTGCATACCTGAGATTGTTGATATTTCTCCCAACAGCCTTGATTCCAGCCTGTGATTCATCCACTGTGGCATTTGGCATGATGTACTTTGCATATAAGCTAAATGAACAGGGTGACAATATACAGCCTTGTCTTACTCCTTTCCCAATTCTGAACCCATCCATTTTTCCATGTCTGGTTCTCACTGTTGCTTCTTGGCCCACATACAGGTTTCTCAGGAGACAGGTATCCAATACATTAGGTTTAAATCTAAGTCTTGAAGGAAGGACCAGACTTAGACAAGCACAGAAGAGGCCATTTGACCAGGGAAGTCTCAGTAAAATGCCATGGTATGGTGTACCTGAGACAGACAACTTTCATGTCATCCTTTCTTTCTCTCTCTTGGCATTTGTTATCATGGTGATAAAACCACTTATGCTTAGTCAGTTATCAGACTGGATCTTCCAAAGTATCAGGTTTGACAGGTAGAAACAGCCTCTTCTGTTCACCTCCTTAAACTTAGCACCTTGCTAAGAAGAATAATGGTCAAATGACCGTGTTTGGTGAAGCCTTCTATAACCACGGTACCTGGAATAGTAAACAAGTTCTGGTTACTGATTTACTCCAGTATTCTTAGAGCTAACCTTGAAAGTTTGAACAAATATTTCATACATTATCTCATTTAATCCTCATATTGTGTAATGTGTGTGTTATTGGATTCATTTTACACATTACAGTGTAAAGTCCAGAATACATACAACAGCTGGATCTGGTCTCTGGATTGTAGCCTAGCACCTCTGTTCATGCCATGTACATGGGGGAGTGTGATGTAATGACCCTGCAGGGGAGGAAAAATCATTTTCTCAATTCCCTTCTAGGTTCTTGGCTGAGACTCCTCTGTAATAAAAAGATTAAAAGGAGAAAAAGGCAATTTTAATTACATACATATGTACTTATGGGAGCCTCACAAATATATGAGCGTCAGAAGGCAGCCATATGATTGAGGTTTATTTACATCTCAAGCTTAGAAAAAGGATAAGGATCTTGGGCTTCAAAGAGGCAACTCTGGGTGACACTTGTAAACAAAGATTTCCCTACCTGATGATAAGTCTCCCAGGTTAAAAAGTGATCTCTGCAAATAGCTCTCTTCCTGGCACAGGTCCTATTTCTAGCATTAACTTCCCTTATGAAAGGATAACTTTTACTCTGTTTTTCAGAGTTCTCCTGTGTCTGCAGTTCCTCAAAATAACCCTTATACAGGAGAGGGCCGTCTTCGGGTGGCATATTCTACCCTTCAATGCTCTGGAGTTTAGATGAACAGATAGTCCTCAGGGAGCGATGCTGAGCCAAGCTCTGCCCTAGGCACTGGGAAAGAAGCAGCAGACCAGGTCTAGATGTTAACTTTCACTGAGGAAATGTCCCTCCCCACTGCTTCCCTAAACTAGAGACAGTCTTGTATAGGTCACACTCTTGGTATTGTCCTTCCTTTCCTTTTGGTGGACACCTAACAGAGAGAATGGCCAGAGGCACATGGCATGTCCTGAAGATAAACACACACATGTGTAAACACATGCATGCACACACATGTGCCAGGGCAATCAACTTCTGCCTTAGAAATTCTAGCATAAGAAATGCAGGAATCATGTAGCTTTTACAAAGAGCTGACCCTGAAAGACCAAGGTCTGGACCATTGAGGCCAGAGAGTAAACAGCAGCTGTGTCGTGTGGGGAGAGAAGCGTGGGAGCAAGGATGCCATTGGGAGATAAAGGGATTCAGCTGAAGAAGAGTCCAAGGGGAAGGTCTTCACTTTTCAGCTCCCAGGGTCCCAAGAATAGTTTTTACTCCAGAATTAATTGTGCTAGAGTGGAGTCCCTATACTTCCCAGGACCTTATTTTTCAGCTCTTAAACATTTTCCTTGACACATATGTACTGAATTTAACTGCTTTACTATTACAAGAAATAATTTGACAGAACTTCAGTGTCTTACAAGCAAAATAACCTACTAAGTCATCTATTTGTGTGCCGACTGCAGCATCAGTTGTAACACTGTTTGGAAACAACTTGAATGGCCTCATTAGCGGGCTGGATATATAAATTCTGGAATTTACTTTCTTTTGAATATAAAAAAGCAGGAAATGAAATTGTGGTACATTCTATGTAGTGTCAACCTAGCTTCTTTTACTTCTGTAGTGTCTTGTATTTCCCAGGAATTATGTGTGTCTTAATATATAATATACAGATATTTACTTTTGTATATATGTGTATATAAATACATACAATTTAATATATATTATCTTCCATAAGAACACAAATATTATAATACATATCACAGAGTACTGTCAAATAAAACAAAAACAAAAGTTTTAGTGCACATGTAAAACAAAACTTTACATATATAAATACATATGTGGCATATAAATGGATTGGAAAGACACATAAGATTGAAAACTTCTTGGGACAGGGTTAGAATCATTAAAAAACAAAAAATAGAAGGGACTGACCTATACATGTATTTCTTTCTTAGTTTCTTTTTGTAACTAAAACTAATTTTTTTAAATATATTGAAAGAAAATCGAGTAAGTAAACCACAAATTTCACAGTTGTTTTGCTGTATTTCATTTTTCCTCCTCCCATCCACACTACTCTATGTGTAATGAATAAGGCCATTTTGTTGTGAGTTCTCACTGTTCTGAAATAAGGGTATAAGAAGGGAATATTAAGTTACTTTGAGGTCTGCATCTGCCAGGATTTTTTTTTTCAAGTTCAACAGTATGGACATGGATAAAATAAAACCTAAAGCTTAAGCATTTGAGTTTTCCATTAAATAGTACTAATTACAGAACACTTTTAAAGCCATTTAACATAATAACCCAAAAGGTGCTTATTTCTTCTTTTAAATATTAAAGTACTTTTAAAATATAATCTTTTAATAACTATCTTAAAAATAATGGAAGTGTTAAATCTATTTTATTGTGTACTGTGTATCTTTGTTTTGAGAGTGTGTATACCAGAGTCCTCATACAGATGAAAATATGAACATGTTTTAGCTAGCAAAGGACAAATCCTCTGGGTCCAGAATGTGCCAATTTAACAAGATGTTAAATTTAACAATTTAGATATGTTTATTCTTGTATATATGCACATGGACATCAGGCTTTAAAAAACTCATCTTATATACATGGGAGAGGAATTTAGAGATTCAAGTAGTTGTGTGAAGAGGCTGCTTTGCTTATTTTTTCCATAGAGTTTGTAACTCATTTATTAAAATAATCACCATATATCCCTATGCACAATCAAGGAAATTCAAACTTGAGCTTCCTATGACTTAGCAAGATGGTTGATGGTCTCAGGAGAAAAGATGTGAAATCTAGAGGTCCGGGCTTGGGAAACAGACCCACTCCTCCCCAAGAATGGAATCTGGATAGAGCCACTGAGACATTCACTGTCCAGCTTCCAATATGGGAAAGTGAAGGAAACATAGGACAGATGCACAATTTGGAAGAAAGAGCTCATCATGAGAACATTACAGACATCCAGACCACTCTCAAAGTCAACTGGGAAAAATTAGAGTTCACATTGAGTTGTCCAAGAACAGGTATCCAGACTAAGACCAGGGAGCTGGCAGGAAATAGGTGAAGAGCCTAGGTTCTAGCCAAACAGAAGCAGAAGGCAGAACTTATCAGTGGAACAGGAAGAATTCAGTTAGTGATCCAAGAGCTGTCTTGTCTGGGTCAATGTAGTAGAAAAGTAGGAGCCAACATCTTGGGGAGCCACAACAGTCGTCTAAGCTCACCATTATCTGGTCTATCTCAGGACCATTAGGGGGAAAAAAGGCAAAGAAACAACAACAACAAAATGCTGATACACACACTGATGGGATAGACTTTGCTCATGTACCTCCTGCTCTGATCAGTAATATTTTAATAACTGGCTTGAGACAGAGCTTTTGGGTTGCTTGCAGATCCCGAAGTGGGAACTCAGTGGAAAAACTATCTACCAGTTTTGGAGATGCATCTAATATTTCCTGTATAGATGTAATATCTGTTATTGCCTTAGTACATTTTTATATTCACTGAGAAGGCCCCTAGCCTAGTTGGAAAAAAAATAAAGCTCAGTCTACCACTGCGTCATCATAGTGATTTTACTTCTTTTCCACTTCAGAGACTCCCCCAACTTATAAGATCATAATCATCATTTTTCAGAAACTCGAAGGCACTAGCTGGCATAACCTCCTACTATTAAAAAATGAGAAGCTAAATTCCAGAGCAGTTGAGTAACATGATCTGGGTTCCATAACCAGTCATGCTAAACCCAGAACTTAAATGCCGAACTCAGCTCCCAAGGTGAACTGCCTTCCACTCCATGCTGTCAACTTTCTGTAGAATCTCTTCTGTTTACCACCTCCCTCATTCAGTTTAATTACGTTTACACAATGTTGATAGACTCAGCTCACTGTTGACACCTAATTATTTTTCTAAGGGAGAAAAATGATCATCCAAAATAGAGTCCACTTACCGAAGCCTCATCAAAGTGATCTCCATCCATTGTGATATTTACAAAAGCTGCCACAGTATATAAGGTCACTGAAAAATCCAGCTTAATTCCCCATGTGAAGATAGGCATGCCCCCAGACAAAGGCCCAGTGCTTGTATCTTGATTTTAAAAGGCACTTAGCAGCAAGCCTCTTGTTGACCTACATGTTTTCATAACTACAGGCTCGTCTACATTTGAGAGCAATTTTTTTGAATCCTTTCTCTCTATGTACTAAATACTTGTTTTTTTGCAGCTTCCTGGATATAGCTAATGAACCTGCTTGGGGAACCAGGTTAAATATATTTTTGGAACAGGAACAGGATCAACCCACCCTTTGCAGTTCATGAATTCCTTTATTATTTGTCATGGCAGGTGTCGCTACCCCAAAAGTTATTATCTATTCAATCTCAGTTCTAACCTGCAAGCAGATATGTCTGAGAAGCCCATTTATTACTGATGTAACAGCACCAGGGAAGATGAGTTTGCTTGTTTAAAGAGATGAGCAACACTGGCAACGCAATCAATTTTCACATACAGAAATCCCATACATGGAATTTTTTGTAGTTATTAAAAAATCATGCATAGCAATGTTTCTATCCTTCATATTGTATTTGCTGGGATGGCACATCCATCATGGCTTGTTCCTCTCTAAATGGGCTTGTCTATCAGAAATTCGTAGCCTTGAAGGGTTTTGCCAAGCACTAAGCTGTGAGAACACAAAGATCATGATGCCAGCTATGCTTGACTCTATGTTTTACCATCAGTGGCCCATACGATGCCCTCTGCATGTAACTTTGCCTTCTCTGGTTATCAGCTTCGTGTCATCAATCAATTCACTCACCAATTTAATTTCGTTAGGCATATTCCCAGGGTCTTCAAACTGAGAAAGTATGGGGTACAGGACAACATTGTGGAATATAGATCACTGTGATGTTGGCAAAAAGTTACACACACTCACACAGAAACACACATTCACAAACATGATTATGCACACAATTCATTGGGTAAGAGAGATCTAGATTCTAACCCTGCTTCCTGCTCACTAGCAGAAAGAACTTGGGTGAATCACTTCCCTTCTTTGTCTGTTTTTCATTTAATCTGCAAAACGGAATAATAAAACTCACCTAAAAGCAATATTTTAATAAATAAGATAGCACATATAAATCATTAGCACAAGTTCTGGCACATAGTAGTTCCTATTCATTACTATTAATTAATATTAAACCGTTAATGTTAACTAGTTAACTAATATTAACTACTTGATGTTACATTATTTTTAATTACAACAGTATTGATGATAAATACTTGAGATGACTTCCTTTGAAAACAGGTTTTCTAATACTGGACATGAGAAAGGCATAGACACACATGCAGTTAATCATAAAACCAGTCAGTAATAGAGAAAATCTCAATAGAAGGGAAAGAAAATGTACTCTGCTGGTGACATCTGGCAAAGTAGATCAAAGGAGGTAACATGAGAAAATATAAATTGAGGCAGACTTTGAAGGAGTGTTCAGGGCAAGTGAGAGAAACTGAATTCCGACTATGCTAAGCCAGAAAGGGAATATATTGGTTAACAGAATTAGAAGTCTATGGTCTATCTTTAGGCACAGTGGGATCCAGTGGCCCAAATGACAGTTTAAGGGCTCTAAAAGCTTTGTTCCTGAGTTCTAAATCCCTCTGTGTAATCAGGAAACCATAGCATACATTCAAGCCTAAAACTTTATTACTCAATATCCAAAAGGAAAGACAGTCAATCTTAGAGAAGGCTATGCTTGTTCCAGGTGTCCTCCTTGGACAAATTACTATGGGCAAGAAGAATAAATACTCTGGGTGGACAGCCTGGGTCATTTTCCTCGCTCCATGCAAAGGGATTAATTGAATGCTGTGATTGACAGCTCCACCAGGGCCACTTGGCAATGGCAGAATGGTTTATCAAAGAAGAGTGGGGTTCTTAGAAGAAGGAATGAAGGAGGAAGAGGGGAAGAAGGTACAAGAACGCTAAATGATAGATTTCTATTATAAAGGATACCATAGGACATGCACAGATCCAGAACAAGAAGTATGTATGAGGGAACATTACAAAGAAAGCACTGGGAAAGGAAAACTTTGCTATAGACAGTCAGTGATTTATCATATATTCTGCTCAGCTCGACAAACTCCAACTAAGCTAAGCCAGAAGGGGAATATATTGGCTGACAGAATTGGAAATCTAGGGTCTATCTTTAGGCACACTGGGATCCAGTGGATCAAACAATGGTTCAGAAACCAGCCATCGTACTTAATTTTGCTCAATGACATACACACTTTTCACCTTACAATTGTGTTATTCCACATTTATAAATAATGAAACTGACTTGGAGATGTTTAGTGACTTGCTTGAGGTTAGGCAGCTAAGAGTTTAGAGAATTTGTTTTTCGTCTCTATCAGCCCTGGCTCGAAGTTGAGTTTTCTTGCCACCCCCCACCCCACCTCCCATTTTCCGCCATCGTTCAAACTCTTGCTTTTTCCCAAGCTTATCACAGAAACCTGAACCCTTGGGACTCATTGGTAAAATTTCATTTCCAACTTATTTCTATTGTTCCTCAGCCTCTTACTTAAGGCTTTGAACTAAATTACGTTTATATCCCAGTAACTCACAGGTTTCTAGACACTTTAGAGTCAGAAGGGATATGTAAGCCATCCAGTCCAAAGGACATCACACAGTCAGTGGTGTTTAAGTGACTGTTTATGTCAGAGAATGAAGGACTGGAAGCCAAATCCTCTCTTCTGTTTTCCAGTGACTGAGTTAGAGCTCTGACTCTTCTAGTGATTTCTCTAAACGTGACTCTAACAAATGCTCCACAGGCCCTCCCTTGAATAGAGTTGCAGGAGTTCAGAGAAATAATGAAGGCACAGCAAGCCTCTCACGCTCTTGTGGAGACTGGAACACAGTCCATTCCCCCGCCCCCCAACCGGGTAAAGGGAAGCTGCCACCCACTAGGATCCAACATGTGGAACACCCACATTTAAAATAACAAGATTGGAGATTGCTGTACTGCTTTTACTGCCCCCATCCCAGCCACCTCTTCACATCCCTAAATCCCTTTATCATTTAATAAAGACAGCCACCTGTTTGGCTTAATGAAGTAAGCCAGCTGGACTCGAGGGGAACAGAGGAAACTGCTCGTGTGTGGTCTTCCCTAATCTGCTTTCAGATTATGCTGAAAACAGAAGTAACTTGCTGCTTCTCCCTCCTCATCCTCAACACTCAGTTTTAAGGAAATTTTCACAGTTTTGCTGCTGGGCAGGAACATCACGATTCCCCACCTCCAGATTCCAGTGGAGTTTAGGGCAACCTCATGTTCTGTTAGTGACAAGGTTTAACCAGGCATTGTATGCCTGTCCCCTCTCATCAAACTCCCCTCTACTGCCACCCTGTACTTATTAAGTACTCAGACTCCAGAACCCCTGACAAACCTACTGAAATACAATATTGGAGCATCCTAAAATATTTTTGAACTCCCAGTGGGATACACAGACTGAAGTGTGAGAACCACAACCACTCATTCCCCTGCAGTTTCACTTCAGATGAGTCCTCCCACATAGCAAAACAGGTAGGAAGAAAGGAAAGCATAGTGGAAATCGAGCTGTGTCCAGGGGATAGAGGATATGGAAAGCTGCTTCCACCGACTCCAGGTGCAAGTCTGGGGCTATAAAAGAACTGAAAGTCAGTGTGGTGCTATCTTGTTCTTTAAGGTGAGAGACTCTCCAGGGATTTAGGGCCGAAGCTCTACTTAGATGTAACGGGCATTTACCTGAAACGCATTTTGCACCACCTGTTGATTTATGGTAATGCTTTTCAATCTGCAGATCAAAACCTACTGATGGGCATGAAACTAGTTTAGTAGATCATGGCCATGCTAAAAAAAATATATGAGAAGATATCTTGCATTGTAAGAATAAGGATTGTCTTCTGAAACTTCTGTTTCAGGTATAAGTGTGAGTGGGTGTGTCTTGGGTTGAGATGACAAATGTACTTTTTTACCATGGGCTGTGGTCCAAAAAATGTTTGAGAGTCATTGAACTAGGATAAATGTTTACATATAATAATTATTGGTCTCATTATACAGATGGGGATACTGTGGCTGAAATACAATAGTATAGACAAGATTTAAAAGTTTTTGAATCATAGAGCCCAACTGACTTAAAACAGAAAACCAGGGAGAAAATATTTCATTGTCATAGGTCCACATAAGTCCTCATCAACCATCACCATATGCCATTTAAGTAACCTGACCCTCTAACCTTGTGTTCCTCCCCCAGTATTTTAACTATATCATCAATAAGTAGTTCTACACTGCAAAATATCTTCACATCAATTACTGAGCAGTGTTGTGAGTTTAAGGATTTTTGACAAGAACTCATGAAGAGTTGATAGAGTCTTGTTTGTTTAGCTTTTACTGAAGGTCAGATGAAGATTCACTGCCTCACTAGAGAACTGGAATTAATATTCAGACCTTCTCTCCAATATCAAAGGCTCCTTGTTAAGAGCTCTTCCACAGGCCATCAATGGCAGCTTTGTTTACTGCCTGAAGAATCTCTTCAAGAAATTAACTGATACCTACTCAATACATGACTCATTGGTGGCAAGTGACAGAAAACTAGTCTCAAACTGGTTTAATCAGAGAGAAGAACTCTATGTTTTCAAGTAAATTAAGCATTAGAGGGAGAGCTCCTAGGTTCAAGCTTGGATCTAACTGGGCACAAATCATAGAAGCAGGATAGGATGTCTCTTCCTAGGTGTTTCAGCTCTGGTTCTCTGTTGTTGAATCCACTCAAGAAGATGATCTTCCCTAGCAGTTACAAGAGAATTACCATCACATCCCCTGGTAAGGTGTGAGCATATTTTATTCTAAGAATCACCGGCATTAGCTAAGTGACTGGTCATTCCTGAACCAATTACATAATCACTGTAGCTATGCAACATGGCACGCGGATTGAGGGAACTCCACATAAAGACGCTGGAGTGAACCGAGGCTGAATTCCCGCTTTCACCTCAAAGGAATAAGGTGAAGTAGTTACAAGGCTAAATGGATGCTAGGTATCAAGATTCAGACCTTGTGCTGGGCACTCTGCAACAGGACCCCCTTGCTCTTAAAGAGCTTACAGTCATGGATTCAGTCATTCAGGGGCCATTATTGTGTGTATGTGTGTGTGTGTGTGTGTGTGTGTGTGTGCGTGTGTGCAGGCATGTTTTATGTGTAGATTCAGGCGCTGAGCACTGTGATAGATCTATGGAGAAATGGTGAGAGTTATTCAGAAGGGAACTTGTAGTCCAATAAGCAAGAAAAACATGTATGTCATTAATAATTTTAATGATGTAAAATTCTAAAGTACCATTCATTCTTCTATGTAGGGAAAGTGTAGAAGGCAGAATATACAAAGTTCAAGCCAAGCCATTAGGCCAGGTAGGATTTAGATGTCTTGGGAAGGCATATCTACATCAGTTGAACAAGTCTGGTGAGTGGAGTGGGTAACTGTAACACTTGGTACATGCAGGTGAGGAAGGAGGAAGCCTGGGTAAGGGAGGAGTCAGAGTAAAGAATACCAGGTCTTGGTGTTTAGGTTTTGGAATCATTGTGAGATAAGTCAAGCTTTACAAGAAAGGATACACCAGCTCTGTTTTACAGAAGTCACCCTGACAGTAGTGATAATGAGGGTCTTGAAGGGAGAACACTGACAGTAGATGGGTATTATTAATCCATACTAGAGATTATATTAGTGTGAGTTTAAAACCCATGGCAAACATTAAAAAGGGAAATGGTTACAAATGTGATATCAGAGAAGGATGTGCTAAGGACCTTGCAATTTCTTATACCTTCTGTGATTTTAAAAACCTGTCTAATGGGTCTGAGTGATATCCTCTCAAGAGGATGGCATTTAGGAATAAGCATTTCTGGGCTTATAACTAGTTATCCCCATTTGCTTGAGATGGATTTCCAGTCATGGGAGAAGGTAGGAGGAACTTCCAGGTATCTCGGAAGGGCTGTTACATATGCACGTCGGCGCTTTGCCTTGGAAACTGAATGAAATCTGGAGCCATGTAGACTTGAATTCAATGCCAGTTCTTTTGGGTCCGTCATATAATATCAGTTTCCTTTCGTTAAAATGGGCTTCATAAAACCAATATCCTAGTATTATTGTGTGATAAATGTGCAAATGATTCCAACTTACTAAATGTTAGTTCAATATTATTTAATTCTTTGAGCAATACCAAAATGAGGCATTGCCAATATCTTCATTTTGTAATATATAAGGAGACCAGTGAGAAAATGAGAAGAGACTTAGTCAAAATCTTTGTGCCTAGCAGGTGGAAAAACTAAGGTTCAAGCCCTTGTGAGTCTGAGTGAAAATCTAATTCCTTCTGTCACTATCTCTGTTTGGAGTACTGGTTTCTTAAATTTTATAGTGAAATATTTTACAAATGACTATAAATTACTGCTAAAAAATTAATATATGACATCTAGTCTGACTATATGACAACATATAGTCAGTGAATTACATATTCTACATATCTCTTTGACTCTTCACTGTTCTTTTTTTCTTTAACATGACATAAGCATTAGCAATATAACTTGATTACTTTGGTAAATGTATTATTGGAATAGCAAGTCATTCAGTTGATGCCAATTAACATCTTTGTTACACAGATGTTCCAGGATTGAAGAATAAATATACTGATTAATACCTCCCTCAAATCCCGGGACAGAGATGAAAGCATTATATTATCCACTTGCTGGCCAGCACAATGAATTAGATTAAAGAATGAATGAGAAGCCATCCCTCCAGGCTTAATGAAATATGGGTTTAGCAGAGGAAGCTGGTTAGAGTCAAGCCTGCTCATAGAGACATCTGTTACCAAACAAAGTTTTTGTTTTGTTTTGTCTTCTTCCTAATATTATTATTATTATTATTAACCTCGATGGTGACCCAATATTCTTGCTGCTGCCTTTAGGTTCTAAAGATGTAAAATGACCAACATAAAATAAATGTGATCCCAATGACTAAAACTATGAGAAAAGAGGAGAAGCAATTTGAGCCATCTGGGGACAAGGATATGAAAGGTTGCAGTCTCTTAGTGCCATAGGGGAGCAAGATGAGAACACCTATAACTCGGGGGATACTGGCAGCGCACAGCACAACCACACACTCTCCTGTGAAATAGGGGTTGAGAGGCTTCCTGCTGGCTTATAAATGGCTGAAAATTTTCTCTGTAAAAAGAGGTCACAGCCATGTCTGTACTCTATTAGGACTTGAAAGACATTTGTGGGTGTTGGTGTTAAAAATGCACTCATTTATCTTGCTACAAATATGTTTAATAAATGCAATTTTAAACATCTGTATATTTCACCCAAAATCCTTTCTTATTTAAAGGTTTAATATTATTCTCTCATATTTGGTAAAATCAAATGGACAGTCTTTTTTGATGGTCTGTAAGGCCCCGACAGAATGTGGTCCACTGGAGAAGGGAATGTCAAACCACTTCAGTATTCTTGCCTTGAGAACCCCATGAAAAGACAAAATGATAGGATACTGAAAGAGGAACTCCCCAGGTCGGTAGGTGCCCAATATGCTACTGGAGATCAGTGGAGAAATAACTCCAGAAAGAATGAAGGGATGGAGCCAAAGCAAAAACAATACCCAGTTGTGGATGTGACTGGTGATAGAAGCAAGGTCCGATGCTGTAAAGAGCAATAGTGCATAGGAACCTGGAATGTTAGGTCCATAAGTCAAGGCAAATTGGAAATGGTCAAACAAGAGATGGCAAGAGTGAATGTCGACATTCTAGGAATCAGCGACCTAAATGGACTGGAATGGGTGAATTTAACTCAGATGACGATTATATCTACTACTGCGGGCAGGAATCCCTCAGGGGAAATGGAGTAGCCATCATGGTCAACAAAAGAGTCTGAAATGCAGTACTTGGATGCAATCTCAAAAACGACAGAATGATCTCTGTTCATTTCCAAGGCAAACCATTCAATATCACAGTAATCCAAGCCTGTGCTCCAACCAGTAATGCTGAAGAAGCTGAAGTTGAACGGTTCTATGAAGACCTACAAGACCTTTTAGAACTAACACCCCCAAAAAATGTCCTTTTCATTATAGGACTTCCCTGGTGGCTCAGATGGTAAAGCGTCTGTCTACGATGTGGGAGACCCAGGTTCGATCCCTGGGTTGGGAAGATCCCTTGGAGAAGGAAATGGCAATCCACTCCAGTACTATTGCCTGGAAAATCCCAAAGACAGAGGAGCCTGGTAGGCTACAGTCCATGGGGTCGCAAAGAGTCGGACACGACTGAGCGACTTCATGTTCAAGTTTCATTATAGGGGACTGGAATGCAAAAGGAGGAAGTCAAGAAACACCAGGGGTAACAGGCAAATTTGGCCTTGGTATACAGAATGAAGCAGGGCAAAAGCTAATAGAGTTTTGCAAAGAGAACTCACTGGTCATAGCAAACAGCCTCTTCCAACAATACAAGAGAAGACTCTACACATGGACATGACCAGATGGTCAACACTGAAATCAGATTGATTATATTCTTTGCAGCCAAAGATGGAGAAGCTCTATACAGTCAGCAAAAACAAGACCGGGAGCTGACTGTGGCTCAGATCATGAACTTGTTATTGCAAAATTCAGACTTAAATTGAAGAAAGTAGGGAAAACCACTAGACCATTCAGGTATGACCTAAATCAAATACCTTATGTCTATACAGTGAAAGTGAGAAATAGATTTAAGGGGCTAGATCTGATAGATAGAGTGCCTAATGAACTATGGACGGAGGTTTGTGACATTGTACAGGAGACAGGGATCAAGACCATCCTCATGGAAAAGAAATGCAAAAAAAGGAAAATGGCTATCTAAGAGGTCTTACAAATAGCTGTGACAAGAAGAGAATCGAAAAGCAAAGGAAAAAAGGAAACATATGCCCATTTGAATGCGGAGTTCCAAGAATAGCAAGGAGAGATAACAAAGCCTTCCTCAGCGATCAATGCAAAGAAATAGAGTAAAACAACAGAATGGGGAAGACTAGAGATCTCGTCAAGAATTAGAGATAACAAGAGAACAGGGAAGATGGGCTCATTAAAGGACAGAAATGGTATGGACCTAACAGAAGCAGAAGATATTAAGAGAGGTGGCAAAAATACACAGAAAACCTGTACAAAAAAGAGCTTCATGACCCAGATAATCACGATGGTGTGATCACTGACCTAGAGCCAGACATCCTGGAATGTGAAGTCAAGTGGGCCTTAGAAAGCATCACTATGAACAAAGCTAGTGGAGGTGATGGAATTCCAGTGGAGCTATTTCAAATCCTAAAAGATGCTGTAAAAGTGCTGCACTCAATATGCCAGCAAATTTGGAAAACTCAGCAGTGGCCACAGGACTGGAAAAGGTCAGTTTTCATTCCAATCCCAAAGAAAGGCAATGCCAAAGAATGCTCAAACTACCGCACAATTGCACTCATTTCACATTCTAGTAAAGTAATGCTCAAAATTCTCCAAGCCAGGCTTCAGCAATACATGAACCGTGAACTTCCAGATGTCCAAGCTGGCTTTAGAAAAGGCAGAGGAACCAGAGATCAAATTGCCAACATCCACTGGATCATGGAAAAAGCAAGAGAGTTCCAGAAAAACATCTATTTCTGCTTTATTGACTATGCCAAAGCCTTTGACTGTGTGGATCACAATAAACTGTGGAAAATTCTGAAAGAGATGGGAATACAAGACCACCTGACCTGCCTCTTGAGAAACCTATATGCAGGTCAGGAAGCAACAGTTAGAACTGGACATGGAACAACAGACTGGTTCCAAATAGAAAAAGGAGTATGTCAAGGCTGTACATTGTCACCCTGCTTATTTAACTTATATGCAGAGTACAAATTGAGAAATGCTGGGCTGGAGTAATCACAAGCTGAATCAAGATTGCCAGGAGAAATATCACTAACCTCAGATATGCAGATGACACCACCCTTATGGCAGAAAGTGAAGAGGAACTCAAAAGCCTCTTGATGAAAGTGAAAGTGGAGAGTGAAAAAGTTGGCTTAAAGCTCAACATTCAGAAAACTAGGATCATGGCATCTGGTCCCATCACCTCATGACAAATAGATGGGAAACAGTGTCAGACTTTATTTCTTTGGGCTCCAAAATCACTGCAGATGGTGATTGCAGCCATGAAATTAAAAGATGCTTACTCCTGGAAGAAACATTATGCCCAACGTAGATAGCATATTAAAAAGCAGGGATATCACTTTGCCAACAAAGGTCCGTCTAGTCAAGGCTATGGTTTTTCCAGTAGTCCTGTATGGATGTGAGAATTGGACTTTGAAGAAAGCTGAGCATCGAAGAATTGATGCTTTTGAACTGTGGTGTTGGAGAAGACTCTTGAGAGTCCTTTGGACTGAAAGGAGATCCAACCAGTCCATTCTAAAGGAGACCAGTCCTGGGTGTTCAATGGAAGGACGGATGCTGAGGCTGAAACTCCAGTACTTTGGCCACCTCATGTGAAGAGTTGACTCATTGGAAAAGACCCTGATGCTGGGAAGGATTGGGGGCAGGAGGAGTAGAGGACAACAAAGGATGAGATGGCTGGATGGCATCCCTGTCTTGATGGACATAAGTTTGAGTGAACTCCTGGAGTTGGTGATGGACAGGGGGGCCTGGTGTGCTACAATTCATGGGGTTGCAAAGAGTCAGACACGACTGAGTGACTAAACTGGACTGAACTGAAGGCCCTGATTAGGCTTCTCTGGTGGCTCAGACAGTAAAGCGTCTGTCTGCAATATGGGAGACCCGGGTTTGATCCTTGGGTTGGGAAGATCCTCTGGAGAAGGAAATGGCAACCCACTCCAGTACCTTTGCCTGGAAAATCCCATGGACGGAGGAGCCTGGTATGCTACATCCATGCGGTCACAAAGAGTCAGACATGACTAGCGACTTCACTTTCCTTTCACTTAAGGCCTGATTAGGGCTTCCACAATGGCTCAGCAGTTTAGGAATCCATCTGCAAGGCAAAAGACACAGGAGTTGTAGGTTCAACCCCTGGTCAGGAAGAACCTCTGGAGAAGGAAATGGCAACCCACTCCAATATTCTTGCCTGGAAAATCCCAAGGACAGAGGAACCGAGTGGGCTACAGTCCAAAGGTTCGCAGTTCAGTTCAGTTCAGTTCATTTGCTCAGTCGTGTCTGACTCTTTGCGAACCCATGAATCGCAGCACGCCAGGCCTCCCTGTCCATCACCAACTCCCGGAGTTCACCCAGACTCACGTCCATCGAGTCAGTGATACCATCCAGCCATCTCATCCTCTGTCGTCCCCTTCTCCTCCTGCCCCCAATCCCTCCCAGCATCAGAGTCTTTTCCAATGAGTCAACTCTTCGCATGAGGTGGCCAAAGTACTGGAGTTTCAGCTTTAGCATCATTCCTTCCAAAGAACACCCAGGACTGATCTCCTTTAGAATGGACTGGTTGGATCTCCTTGCAGTCCAAGGGACTGCAAGATTCACAGAGTCAGTCACAATTGAGCAACTGAGCACAAGGCTCTGAGTAGTCAGATTTCAGCCTACTTTTTCTACTCATGTTGCCCCACTTTTGTGCTCACTTACTCCCCCTCAGCAGTATTGACCTCCTTTCACTTTCTTCCACTGCTGGGCCTTTGAAAAGGCTGTTTCCTGTGTCTGAATGTTCCTTTCCCCCATCGTTTGCCTGGCTTTCTCCTCATCCAACCACTGACTCAAAGACATCTTCCTTATCCATCTTCTCTAGGTCCCCACCTTTCTCCCAGCCACCCTACCACTGATGATCATTTTCTGTCACACAGGACTATGCATCTCCTGTGTATAATTATCACTGGATATGCTAAATACTCTGTCTTCTTTCTAAACTAGCTAAAATTAATTGAATAATTATTTGTCAGCCAATTTCTATGTATTTACATTTGTCAAACACTTGGATTTTTATTACACCAATATGAAGCAGGTGGCATAATTAAATGCTCTTAGGTCAAGAAACAGAGATTTACTGAAGTTAGTTTGCTTACCAATGCTTCAAAACCAGGTAGAGGGCCAGGATTTAAACTATGGAAGTCTTGATTCAGAGTCCATGCTCTTAATTGCAATTCTTATGACTCCCAACCCTCACATATCATTTATCACTCATAATTAAAAATAAAAATTTCAGGGATTACTGTACCTGTGTGCATTATTTAATTGTATCCTTGTTTATTTATTTATTTAATGGCCATGCTGCACAGAATGCAGGATCTTAGTTCCCCGACTAGGGATCAGACTCTCACCCCCTGCAGTGGAAGTGCAAAGTGTTAACCACTGGATGACCAGGGAAGTCCCTCACTGTAACCTTATTTAACAGACATAAAATAATTCACAATATTGGCTAAAATATCCGTAGCTAGCTAACTACAGATAGTTACATACACATGACTGTGTTGTTCAGTTGCTCGGTCATGTCCAGCTCTTTGCGATCCCATGAACTGCACCATTCCAGGTTTCCCTGTCCTTCACCATCTCCTGGATCTTGCTCAAACTCATGTCCATTGAGTCTGGGATGACATCCAACCATCCCATCCTCTGCTGTCCCCTTCTCCTCCTGCCTTCAATCTTTCCCCGCATTAGGATCTTTTTTAATAAGTTGGCTCTTCGCATCAGGTGGCCAAAGTATTGGAACTTCAGTTTCAGCATTAGTCTTTCCAATGAATATTCGGGGTTAATTTCCTTTAGGATTGACTGGTTTGATTGCCTTGCTGCCCAAGGGACTCTCAAGAGTCTTGTCCAACATCACAGTTCAAAAGCATAAGTTCTTTGATGCTCAACTATCTTTATGGCCCAACTCTCACATCCATACACAGCTACTGGAAAAACCATAGCTTTGAACAGACAGACCTTTGTCAGCAAAGTAATGTCTCTGCTTGTCAATATGCTGTCTTTGTTTGTCATGCCTTTTCTTCCAAGGAGCAAGTATCTTTTAATTTCATAGCTGCAGTCACCATCTGCAGTGAATTTGTAGCCCAAGAAAATAAACCCTATCACTGTTTCTGTTGTTTCCCCATCTATTTGCCATGAAGTGATGAGACCAGGTGCAATATCTTTGTTTTGGAAATGTTGAGATTTAAGCAACTTTTTCACTCGCCTCATGTACCTTCATCAAGAAGCTCTTTAGATCCTCTTCACTTTCTGCCATAAGGTTGGTGTTATCTGCATATCTGAGGTTATTGATATTTCTCCCAGCAATCTTGATTCCAGCTTGTGCTTCATCCAGCCCAGCATTTCTCATGATGTACTCTACATGTAAATTAAATAAACAGGGTGATAATATACAGCCTTGATGTACTCTTTTCCCAATTTTGAACTAATCTGTTGTTCCATGTCTGGTTCTAACTGTTGCTTCTTGACCTGCATACAGGTTTTGCAGGAGGCAGGTAAGGTGGTCTGGTATTCCCAACACTTTAAAACTTTTCCACAGTTTGCTGTGATCCACACAGTCAAAGGCATTAGTGTAGTCAATGAAGCAGAAGTAGATGCTTTTCTGGAATTCTCTTGCTTTTTCTATGATTCAACAAATGTTGACAACTTGATGTCTGGTTTCTCTGCTTTTTATAAATCCAGCTTGAACATCTGGAAATTCTCAGTTCATGTACTGTTGAAGCCTAGCTTGGAGAATTTTGAGCATTATTTTGCTAACATGTGAAATGGGTGTAATTGTATGCAAGTGTGAACATTCTTTGGCATTGACCTTCTTTGGGACTGGTATGAAAACTGACATTGCCCAGCCCTTTAGCCACTGCTGAGTTTTCCAAATTTGCTGGCATATTGAGTGCAGCACTTTCACAACATTAACTTTTAGTGTTTGAAATAGTTCAACTGGAATTCCATCCCCTCCACTAGCTTTGTCCATGGTAATACTTCCTAAGGCCCACTTGACTTCCCACTCCAAGATGTCTGGCTCTAGGTGAGTGATCACACCATCATGGTTGTCTGGGTCTTGAAGATCTTTTTTGTATAGTTCTGTGTATTCTTGCCACCTCTTCTTAATATCTTCTGCTTCTGTTAGGTACATACTATTTCTGTCCTTTATTGTGCCCATCTTTACATGAAATGTTCCCTTGGTATCTAATTTTCTTGAAGAGATCTCTAGTCTTTCCCATTCTATTGTTTTTCTCTATTTATTTACCTTGTTCATTTAGGAAGGCTTTCTTATCTCTCCTTGCCATTCTTTGGAACTCTGCATTCAGATGGATATATCTTTCCTTTCCTTTTCTCCTTTGTTTTTTGCTTCTCTTCTTTTCTCAGCTGTTTGTAAGGCCTCCTCAGATAATCATTTTGCCTTTTTGCATTTCTTTTTCTTGGGGATGGTTTTGATCACCGAACCTCTGTCCATAGTTCTTCAGTCACTCTATCAGATCTAATCCCTTGAATCTATTTGTCACTTCCACTGTATAATCATAACAGATTTGATTTAGGTCATACCTGATTGGCCTAGTGGTTTTCCCTACTTTTTTCAATTTAAGTCTGAATTTTGCAATAACGAGTTCATGATCTGAGCCACAGTCATCTCCCAGTCTTGTTTTTGCTGACTTTATAGAGCTTTTCCATCTTCAGCCTCAAATAATGTATTCAATTTGATTTCGGTATTGACCATCTGGTGATGTCCATGTGCAGTCTTCTCTTGTGTTGTTGGAAGAGGGTGTTTTCTATGACCAGTGCATTCTCTTGGCAAAGCTCTGTTAGCCTTTGCCCTGCTTCATTTTGTACTCCAAGGCCAAAGTTGCCTGTTACTCCAGGTATCTCTTGACTTCCTACTTTTGCATTCCAGTCCCCTATGATGAAAAGGACATCTTTTTTTGGTGCTATTTCTAAAAGGTCTTGTAGGTCTTCTTAGAACCGTTCACCTTCACCTTCTTCAGTATTAGTGGTTGGGGCATAGATTTGGATTACTGTGATAATGGATGATTTGCATTGGAAACGAACCGAGATCATTCTGTTGTTTTTGAGATTGCACCCAAGTACTGCATTTCTGACTCTTTGGTTGATTATGTTTATATAAAACATACCTATATATCAGGTACAGTGCTCTTCACATTAATACTCATAATCTAGAACTCAAAGTTAGGCTAAAAAGAAAGAAAAAGAACAGAATTCACTAAGGAGCTAAAACAACTGTAAACCCATAAGTGAATGTTCAGCCGTACTACTTATTTATGAAATAAGATGCCATTTCCAACCTCTCTAATTAGCAAGGATTAAAAACAAATAATACCCACTGCTGGCAGGCGTACAGGAAAAAGACTTTGTCATGTGTTAGTGGTGGGAGAGAAAAAAGTTTACAGCCTTGGGGCAATACAAATTTGGAAATATGTATCAAAGAATTGCAAGTTTGCCTTGCATTTGAATCAAAAAATCCAGTATTAGCAAATTAAAAAGTGAAAGTGAAAGTCACTCAGTCTTGTGTGACACTTTGTGATCCCATGGACTATATAGTCCATGGAATTCTCCTGGCCAGAATACTGGAGTGGAGAGCCTTTCCCTTCTCCAGGGGATATTCCCAACCCAGGGATCCAGCCCAGGTCTCCCACATTGCAGGTGGATTCTTCACCAGCAAAGCTACAAGGGAAGCCCAAATTAACTTAAAAAAAAGAAAGAAAGAAAAGTACAGAATCAGACTTTGAGATTTGGGCTGATAAATTTTTACTAGAGTTGCTTGTGTATATAAGCAAAAATAAAATGATGACAATGTAAATATCCAGTTATGTCAGTTAATCAACAAATATTTACTGTATAGCTACCATGTACAAGAGACTGGGTGACATGCTAGGGATATGATGGTGAATGAGTAGATGGGAGCATGGTTCTTAACTTCTTAGAATGCAGTGCTTTGTGGGACTGATTAAAGACACACTGTTAAAGTCCACACTGGGGAGTGTTAATTAACTATGTTAATAACATTGTCATGAGGGCACCTGAAAGCAAGATTTTGGAGAATATTTATATAATGAATAAAGACCTATGAAAAAAAGAATGGTGGCAAAGTTAGATAGCAAATGAGTCTGATTTTGTGTAAAGTGGATAATGTACTGTATATCAATGTATAAAAAATGTATATACGGGAAAAAAAAGTAGATTAAAAAAAACACCAGAATTGTATTTGTGTCTATTGCTAGGCAGTGGAATTAAGAAATTTTTCTTTATTTTCCTCAAATTTTTCCATACAAATATTTTATTGAGGGAAACACTAATATTAATACCAAAATTCCAGGGTAAAAAGATGGAAACAATTTTGTAATTATATGGTAATAGATGTTAACTAGACTTATTTCTTCCCCTGCTCATTGGCTGGCAACTCACCTCTCTCTGAATGTCACAAAAAGCATTACCTCTTGCTAAAATCACACCAGAGCCCCACTTCGCAGACATGATGAAGGGCTCACCTCCTGTGTCTGCCCCCCAGCTTCATAGCATTTACAGTGTCATGCCTCAATTTGAGGCAGTTTATTCTACTGTGAGCTCCTGAAGTGCATGAAAGCACTGAGCTCATCCTTAACACTCAGAATTTATAGAACTAGTTAATTATTGGCTAACTGGTTAATTAATAATCAGAGACATAAAAGACTCAAAACAAGAAAGCTCGCAATGAATACAAAATAGCACATCATTAAAAGGGAGGCAGCCTTGCAGAATGGAAAAATGTTTGGTCTCCTAAATTCAGTCACGCCTGGGTCACAAGCCTGTCCTTACCTCTTTATCTGTTGCAACCTTGGTTGTGTATACCCTTGGACTCTTAATGTCCTCCGAGGCAAATTAAATATGGAAAGATGGTGAAACTATTACAAGATAGTATGAATAAAAGTATTTGTCACATAGTAGGAGTTTAGGATAAACTAGTAGATTGCTACTCTCAAGTTTATACTTGACACAGGATATGGTTTATAGTCTTTTTTCCCACTGTCTCTGTCTTTGATTTTTAACTTCTAACTTGATTCATTGACACTCTAATAGGATTTTTCAAGTCTGTGTCTCTGAAAGTCAGTGTTCTAAACTGACCTTCAAATTTAAAAATAAAGCAAACTTGATTTCAGAGGAAGTGTATACGTGTGTGTATGAGAGAGAGAGAGAGAGGGATTTCATTTGTTTACACCATAGGCTTTATTGTCAAAAAATATTTGGCTGAACCCAGGCTCCTTTGTTTATACAAGGAAACAGAGGGAGAAGGAAGAATATAGATAATTTACTTTTAATTACAAAACAGTTTTACAGACACTCTATTGAGCACTTTACATAGTCTTTTAATTCTGACAGCAATGTCATAGGAACTCATTGTGCTTCCTTGCTTTTTGCACAAGAGGAAATCCTGAAAGCTTAGAGAGGTTCAGAGTCATGTCCAAGGTTCTGAATTTGTCCGTATTAAAAACTGAATTCAAATTCAAGTCTGAGTCAAAAATCAATATTGAGAGAGGTGAAATGAGCTGTGATGTACAGGTCCCAACTTCCAAGCATTTGTTGTTCCTGGGCCAATTTAAATACCTTTGCAGCAGAAAAAAAAAGAGTAGCATGTGACCCCATTCTCCACCCATCTGCTTACAATCCTGTTTGGAGACGTCACTTCCATCTGTAACCCACTGTGAAGGTACGTCATTAATGAGACCCTGAGAACAAACAGAAAAGGTGCTTCTTCTCATGGCTCTGCTACAAGCTGCCTAGTTGGGATTTATAAGTGGCTTTGATAAAATCTCTGCATGGCAAAGTCCTCATATTTATCTTGAACTCTTAAATAATGGCCACCCAAAGCCTTGAGGACTGAAGTAATAGAGGGCTGAAGATAGAGATCAAATACACCTCCACATTGCAGGTGTGTGTGTGAGAGAGAAAGAGAAAGAGAGAGCTTAAGCATGTTGATGTGTGTGTCGGGAGAGAGGCAGATGTTTACACAAATTAGGCTAATATGAAATTCTACAGCTTCAAGTAATGTCTGATTTTTATTAATTCAATCCCAAGGTGGATTAAGTTCAAGTAACCCTCCTAGTATCATTGAAGAGTCTTTCACAGTGTGCAGAATTTGGTGGTTTGTGTCTCTAGATGCCATCTTCATCCTAGTTGTTGAATCCATTGTATCACTTTCAGATGCCAGCAAAAATGGCACAGTTTCAGTTGAAAGCCATCACTCTCTCTTCTTTGGTGAGAATGTTGGAAAACAATGGTGATAACTACAATTTTGCCGGCTGCAACCCACCATCTTTGACTAGTAGCACATAGGTATGAAAAGACTTGTATTAATTAGATCTAATATCATCCAACCATCCAATGAGTTAGCTAGAATGACTTCATTTTGTAGCAGAGAGAAGAAATGCTCAGAAAATGGAGGTAACTCACTCTGGGTTGAAGTTTTAAGCCACAGCAGAGCCAGGATGTGACATGACACAGTTGTTTTCTGTAACAAGTCTTTCACCATTACTTAAAGTTTTTACCCACATACCTTTATTAAGATTTTTAAAAGTAAGATAAGTAGACTGAAACAGTATGTGTGCTAAGTCACTTCAGTCATATCCAACTCTGTGTGACCCTATGGACTGTTGCCCATGGGGTTCCTCTGTCCATGGGATTCTCCAGGCAAGAATACGGGAGTGGGTTACCATTTCCTACTCCAGGGGATCTTCCCACCCAGGGACCAAATCAACATCTCTTGCCTCTCCGTGACAGGCGGGTTCTTTACCACTAGTACCACCTGGGAAGCCCCAGACTGAAACAGCATGAACTATTAAATGGAGAGGCTAGATGACCACAAAGAAAAGAGAAAGCCTGTGTTGTTGTTCTTCAGTTGCTATGTCGTGTCCTACTCTTTGTGACTCCTTGGACTGCAGCCTTCCTAGCTCCCCTGTCCTGGTTCCCAGAGTTTGCTCAGACTCAAGTCAATTGAGTTGATGATGCCATACAACAATCTCATCCTCTGTTGCCCCCTTCTCTTTCTGCCCTCGATCTTTCACAGCATCAGGGTCTTTTCCAGTGAGTCAGCTCTTCTCATCTGCTGGCCAAAGAATTGGAGCTTTAGCATCAGTCCTTCCAGTGAATATTCAGGACTGATTTCCTTTAGGATTGACTGGCTTGATCTCCTTGCTGTCCAAGGAACTCTCAAGAGTCTTCTCTAGCAGCAAAGGTCAAAAGCATCAGTTCTTTGGAGCTCAGCCTTCTTTATGGTGCACCTCTCACATCTGTACATGACTACTGGAAAAACCATAGCTTCGACTAAAGCATGTGAGTACTGCTTAGATTGCCAACGAGAATTAAAGTGATGGTGTGTGTGATGATGGAAGTCATGACTGAAGGCAAGAATGCCCATGACGTAAGTAGAAAAGCCTGTGTTGATAGAGCTTGTAATTATTCTTGCCATCTCTCTCCCCAAACCACCCAATTTGGTCCATGAACATCACAATAATTACCTAGTCATTCAAACCAAAACTACAAGAGCGATCCTTAATTCCTCTTTTACTTTCCAGCCCACATCTAAGCCATCACCATCCACCACTAACACCCTGGCTAATAAACAATCATTCCTGACCTCTAAGACAACACAGTTTCCTTATCAGTCTCCTCATCTCCACGTCTGCCCTCTTGCCTCACTTTGCCCTCTGTGGAATTCTACAGTGAGATTCCTAACAGCTAAAAGCAGACTTATTTTCCTGTTTAAAAATCCTGCAATATAGTTGATGGTATGATACAACTTTTGTTCCTTTTAGGTTTAGTAATGACATTAAGAGTATGCCTAAAATGAGTTGTTGTTTTGTTTTTCTTTAAATAATATTTAAAATAGGACAATTTAGAGATGACATTTTCTACACCTGGGATTTGCTTTAGAGTCATCTAGGGAGTGATGACAGTGGCTGGGACATTCATAGAGAAGATTGGCCTCGAAAGCTGGGTGATTAATTACATTAACACAGGGTAACTTTTAATAACTTAACTCTCCACACAAAAAAAATGTTAAAAAAAAAACCTACTGATGGATTGTCTTTGAAACCAGAATTAAATAAAAATATCCCCCCATAGCCTACAATGTCATGTGTGATCTGACCGTGACCTGCTTCTCATGCCTCGTTATGCTCCTTTCTCCTTATTGTTCACTCTGCTCCAGATCCACTGACCTTTCTGGCCTTTGAAAATGCCAAGCCCTCCTTGTCTCAAAGGGCTTTGAACTTGCTCATCCTTCTGCTTAAGATTTTTTTCTCTGTTAACCTTGAGGTGGCTACTCCCTTTCAACATTATGTCTTAACTCAATGCAGCCTCCAAAGAATGTCTTTTCTGATCCCTCCAGAAAAGTTACACACTATACCCCTTTGCCTTGCCACTGCATTAGCCTTTTTTCTTCTTCTATATCATTTAAAACTACCTCAGAGTGTTGTTTTTTTTTTTAATGTGTAAAGTTTTTACACATTATTTTTTTTGTCTATCACATTATCTTTTAACTCCCTTCAAGGCAAGTAGTATTTTGTCCACTCAAATTGTCCAATATTACAAAACTTCCTAGTGCATAGTAGTTGTTCAGAACATGCTGGCTGAATATTTACATATTGGTTACAGTACTGCTCAAACTTAACACTCCTTGGTGATTTTATTAATTGTTGTCACAGTAAGTGGGCAGCACTACTGACATTTAGGACCCAAGGAATCACAGATGCTAAAAGTCTTGTGGTGCATTCTGTCCAATGAGAAATTTTCTGCCCCAAATTCCAATAATGCTCTCACTGTAAAAACCTCAACTGGAGAAAGGCCATCAGGGATGGTGGTGTTGGGGGAAGTTTGACAGTGCAGAGAGTAGTATGACATGAATGGCTAGAGGAAAAACAGGACTAGGCTAGGACAGGCCTAGTAATTTAAATAATTTAAATTTTATTTTTAAAGAACTTGCATTAGCCTTCTATTGGCTACCTAATGAATTACTCCAACTTAGCTACTTGGAACTATCCAAGTTCGTCATCCCACAGTTCTGTAGGCCAGAAGTCCACATGGACTAGGCTGGGTCCTCTGCTTAGGGATTTACAAGGCCAGAACAAGGTGCCGCCTGGCAGGGTTTTTACCCGGAGGCTCTGGAGAGTGATCTGTCTCCAAGCTCCTTCAGGTTGTTGGCTGGATCCAGTTCTTTGTTGTAGAACCAAGACCTCTGTTTCTTTGTTGCTGTCAGCTGCAGGCCTGTCTTTTCTCCTTAGAGATACCCACTTGTTTTCTCCTTCCTTCCAAGTGACCACCTCCAGCAACAGGGGGTCAAGTCCCTCTCAGGCTTTGAATCACTCTGGTTCTCCTTCTGGCACAACCTTCTACCTCCACCTGGAAACATTTCTCTGTTTTTAAAGACTTACATAATTACATTGGAGCCACCTGGATAATCCAAGTTACCTCACTTTTAAAAACCTGTAATCTCAATTCTATCAGCACAGTTCCTTTTGCTATTGAAAATAGCATACTCATAGGTTGCAGGAATTAGGTCATGGACACCTTTGGTAAGGCATTCTGCCTACAACAGGAGTTATTGAACATTTCTAAAGAGGCAAATTAAATTACTCAAACCTGTTTAAATAAGCATTCCTTTCTCATGGCTATCTTTTAGCAACAGGCTTCCTTCTCCTCCAGGAACTATGGCAGAGATGCCTGCAGGGACTCTGCTGGGAAAGCCATTATAAGCCAGCAGCCACATGTCAAACCAAGTGGTGCTGCGGCCCCAGCTCCAAACAGAGCAGAGAGGAAGGGAGTGTGCCTGCTTCCACAAATGGTGGGGCTCAGCTGCGTCTCCATTTCTGGGAGAATTTACGAGTGGAGCACATGCCAGGGAGCATGGAGAGCTTCTCTCCCATAAGCAGATGCTGCTGATCCCCACACAGAAGCCACCTCACTTTCCAGCACTCCCAGACACTGCCTGCCAGATGGCCACAGCTGAATCCACAGCTGAATAGATATTTGCTGTTGGCACCACATACACCTCAATGGGACTGGTTAAGGACCCAAGGTGGTATGGCAGGGCATCAAATACACACAAACAGTAGAAATGCTCAGGATGTGCCAGGTACTGTGCTAAGCACTTTGCAGGTGTTAACCTACACACAACATTCTCAGGTCAACGGTGTGATTTTTATACCCCTTGTATACAAGGAGACTCCAAGGCTGGGAGACGTTGAGTAGCTTGCCAAAGATAACAGAATGTATAACCAGAACAGATAGAATTTAAATGGAGGTGAATATTATGTGATCATAGTCTCCAGAGTCTGTGATCTGTGACACTGCACTAGCTGTATCTGATATCCAGAGCTCTTTAGCCCTCGGCCCCAGACTCCACTGCATCCAACTTCACTTTGCTGCAGCTCACATAGCCCAAATCCTAGCAGCTGCCCTCTGATGAACCACCCTTATTTATAGGTCAGTGGCCCAGAATATTTTCCTCCTGTGGAATAGTGTGTAAAGCTTGAGGAGAGGAAAATTGACACTAACACCATAAAGGATAATTGTCATCATAAAAAGCTTAGAGAACTGAAGCCAAGTATAGAAATGACACCAGAAGAGGGATGCAAAATGAAAGGAAGTGTTGTGTGACTCAGGAGTCACCTTTGGAACACTGAGTACCCAGTGTGGAGTTACACATGAAGGGCAGATGTCATCATCCTGAGCATGTATTGAGTGGAATAAAACAGGAACTAAATTATACCCATTGCACAGATGATCTTTTTTAATTCTCACACTATCTTTACAGAAAAGTTTTTACTCCTTGTTTATAGGTGGAAAACTGAGGTTGAATGATGTCAAGTAACTATTTCAGGTATCATGACTGATAAAGGCAGTTCTGAGATTTGAACCCATGCAGTCTGACCTGAAAAACAATTTAAATTTCATGTTTTTTGTTCCAGAATGTCACAAGATATTTTTAAAGTTAGTTCTTTGGGTTGATCCACTCTGTTTTGGCACCACACTGCGACTGGTATGAATCAGGTGAGCATATGCTTCATGGAATGATGCCTACAGATTAAGAGATGTTCTACTTTCTACCTATCCTCCAGACTTAGGATGCATTTCATAAATGATTATTGAGTCAATTAATTGAATCAAGCTGTAAAAGTAAAGGCATGGGAGAGATAGTCTATTGTTGGATTGCCAAATCAGAAAGTCATGGTAAGCATAAAAAACACAATCTAAAGGGAAAGATGAGGTTATATCTCGAATTTAAGCTCTTAATCATGCCCAACATGCTATCTGGTGTTACCATGAGGGCACAAAATGTGACTTGGATCACTTTCTCTATAGGGCTATCAGGTGAATACTGCAGATGCCAGTGTGGTACCAACTCTGGACTCTATGGCCATTATCTCTCAGGTTGGCTCAGGACATGTTCAGGTATTTAAAAGGAAGAGAAACCTAGTGACTACTATAATGTGCAGGTTACAGAGATACATCTGACCAGGATGCATACCAATTACTGCCAACTGAATGGGAATTTTTAAGAAACCCGCTATTTGTATAAATGGCCACAGATAATGAGCGTTCTTCTTATATTGATATATTGGACACTAAACTTCTACCAAGACTGGCAAATTAAGCACATATGTATAAAGTTTTTTATATGAAAAATGAAGATAATGCACTCTCTTCACAGAGTTGTGGTAGTTAAAATACACTTAGAAACATGTCTGACAAGGAGGAAGTAGAATATATATGATTTGAATGAGTTAAAGGAATCACAAGTATTTACAAAGGAACACAATAGAGATGCATTAAAAGTTTGTTTTTTCCTCTCTTTTTCTTTTCAAATTATCAAGTGTTCCAGCTGGGCTTCCCTGGTAGCTCTGTTGGTAAAGAATCTGCCTGCAATGCAGGAAACCCTGGTTCAATTCCTGGGTCGGGAAGATCTGCTGGAGATGGGATAGGCTACCCACTCCAGTATTGTTGGGCTTCCCTTGTGGCTCAGTTGGTAAAGAATCCTCCTGCAGTGTGAGAGCCCTGGGTTTGATCCCTGGGTTGGGAAGATCCCCTGGAGAAGGGAAAGGTTACCCACTCCAGTATTCTTGCCTGAAGAATTCCATGGACTGTGTACTCCATGGGGTTGCAAAGAGTCGGACATGACTGAGCAACTTTCACTTTCACTAGCTGTCTTTCACCAGTTGCTATAGCTACTTGTTGAAACTTAGGGGCATAAAACTCATAGATAAAATGTTACAGATTAGGATGGGTTGCAGCTGGATGTTTCTGCTAAACAATATCCAGAACCTCATCTAGGGCTGGAATCCTCTAAAGTCTTCCTCACTTACATATCTAGCTGATCTATCTACATCATATATGATTCTATTGATATATCACATATGATACCTAGAACTACGTCACAGTACCAACTACGGACTGAGTGTTTAGATGAAGCCATCAGAACAATCAGCCAGAACATCTACATAACTCTTCCTGTAGCCTGGGCTCCTTCACAGCATGGTGGCTGGATTCCATTGACAAGCATCCTGAGAGGAAGAAAAGTTGAAGCCATACTCTGTTCAGGGAATGATGAGAGCAGTTCATTCCCACTCAGATTCAAGAAAAAAGTGTACAATTCACAAAGTACACTTATCACTATGCTAATTATAACATAGAAAGGGTACTATAATCAAATAAATTAAACAGGGTAGGACATGATATTTGTTGTAAGATTTTTCAGAGCCTTTAATATTTTCCTCAAATCTTGTTTTGACTATGGACTTTGTTTTGCAAGATCACTGTAGAGGGCTAGAGGTCCCTAGACTATACTTTGAGGAACACTGAGATGGATCCATCATTCTTAATTTGTGTTTCTAAAGAATACAGTGTAATAGAGACAAGTAGTCTTTCCCCCAAAAGACTGAGAGGAAAAACAAAGGTTACTTACGCACTGTTACATGTCAGTCTCCTTATTTATGTCTCACTATTTCGGCATCTATTGCATCACCCTGTTCTAAGATATATTTTGAGTTTGCATCTTCCCAATCTTCCTTTTTAACAGTAACAATTTAACGTTTATTAAGCTCATACCATGGGTTAGCCCCATGTCAAACACTTTGCATAATGGCTTCATTTAATTCTCTAAATGACCCTGAAATATCAGACCTATCCCCATTTTCTAGATATGAAACTGAGGCTCAAAATTTTAACAAATTCATCCAAGGTCATAGGTAAGTAGCAGAGGCAGGTTTTAAAATCAGGTCTCAAGAAATCTAGTGAACTATGCCAATACACAACAGTCCGGCATTTTTACTTCACAGCCACTTCTGTAAAAATTATGGGTGAGCCTTCACATGCACAGATTACTCATTAGTTAATTAGTGAGTGGTTAATCCATGTCCCAGCTCATCCTGCACACCAGCTCCTGAGCCATTTTCAACTTTCTCACTGTGGACATTAAAACTGGATGATGATGAAATTGATGATGTTTGTGCTGCTATTGTTGATGATGATAATGGTGATAGTTTATTCATTGTTTTATTGTTATTTATTAGTATCACTTTATCATTGGCTATAGAATCTGACTTTTGGCATTTTTTCTAGCTTCAATTAGTGTTTTCTTTCTCATCTAAAACTGTAGGGTTTTAGATACCAATCTGACTTTTTTAAAAATTTTATTTATTTTTTATTGAAGGATAATTGCTTTACAGAATTTTGCTGTTTTCTGTTGAACCTCAACATGAATCGGCCATAGGTATATGTATATCCACTCCCTTTTGAGCCTCCCTCATATCTCCCTGCCCATCCCACCCCTCCTGGTTGATACAGAGCCCCTATTTGAGTTTCCTGAGCCAAACAGCAAATTCCCGTTGGCTATTTATTTTACATATGGTAGTGTAGGTTTCCGTGTTACTCTCTCCATACATCTCACCCTCTCCTCCCCTCTCCCCATGTCCATAAGTCTATTCTCTATGTCTGTTTCTCCATTGCTGCCCTGTAAGTAAATTCTTCAGTACTATTTTTCTAAATTCTGTATATATGTGTTAGAATATGATATTTATCTTTCTCTTTCTGATTTATTTCACTCTGTAAAATAAGTTCTAGGTTCATCCACCTCATTAGAGCTGACTCAAAGCCATCAAGTCTGACTTTTGATTCCAATCCCACAGCTATGTGACTTGAATTAGTCACCTTTCTGATATTGATGTCCCTTATATGTAATTCAAGTAGAATAAAATCAAAGCATTTTCAGAATGATATCTAAGGATTTTCCAAGGATTGAGATAATTTACTTTAATCACCTAACACAGTATCTGGCACATAGTTGCAAACTTAAGATTCTCAAATTTAGTTTCTACTATAATTGCTTTTGCCACCCATATTTGTTTGGCAATGATGTTAATCAATTCAGTTCAGTCGTGTCCGACTCTTTGCGACCCCATGGACTGCAACATGCCAGGCCTCCCTGTCCATCAGCAACTCCTGGAGTTTACTCAAACTCATGTCCACTGAGTCAGTGATGTCATCCAATGATCTCATCCTCTGTCATCCCTTTCTCCTCCCATCTTCAATCTTTCCCAGCATCAGGGTCTTTTTCAATGAGTCAGTTCTTCGTATCAGGTGGCCAAAGTATTGGAGTTTCAGCTTCAGCATCAGTCCTTCCAATGAATATTCAGGACTGATTTCCTTTAGGATGGACTGGTTGGATCTCCCTGCAGTCCAAGGAACTGTCCAGAGTCTTGTCCAACACCACAGTTCAAAAGCATCAATTCTTCAGCACTCAGCTTTCTTTATAGTCCAGTAATGTTAATGACCTTACCAAAACATTATGCTCTTTTGACTGCAAGATACCTACCAGTTTGGGATATTTTGTTACTTTAAAAATTTCCATCACTCATTATCAGAGAAATGCAAATCAAAACCACAATGAGGTACCATTTCACGCCAGTCAGAATGGCTATGATCCAAAAGTCTACAAGCGATAAATGCTGGAGAGGCTGTGGACAAAAGGGAACCCTCTTACAGTGTTGGTGGGAATGCAAACTAGTACAGCCACTATGGAGAACAGTGTGGAGATTCCTTAAAAAACTGGAAATAGAACTGCCTTATGACCCAGCAATCCCACTGCTGGGCATACCCACTGAGGAAAAGCAGAATTGAAAGAGACACGTGTACCCCAATGTTCGTCACAGCACTGTTTATAATAGCCAGGACATGGAAGCAACCTAGATGTCCATCAACAGATGAATGGATAAGTAAGCTGTGGTACGTATACACAATGGAGTATTACTCAGCCATTAAAAAGAATACATTTGAATCAGTTCTAATGAGGTGGATGAAACTGGAGCCTATTATACAGAGTGAAGTAAGCCAGAAAGAAAAACACCAATACAGTATACTAACGCATATATATGGAATTTAGAAAGATGGTAACAATAACCCTGTATGCAAAACAGCAAAAGAGACACAGATGTATAGAACAGTCTTTTGGACTCTGTGGGAGAGGGAGAGGGTGGGATGATGTGGGAGAATGCAATTGAATCATGAATAATATCACATATGAAATGAATCGCCAGTCCAGGTTTGATGCATGATACTGGATGCTTGGGGTTGGTGCACTGGGATGACGCAGAGGGATGGTACTGGGAGGGAGGAGGGAGGGGGCTTCAGGATGGGTAACACGTGTATACCTGTGGTGGATTCATGTTGATGTATGGCAAAACCAATACAATATTGTAAAGTAATTAACCTCCAATTAAAATAAATTTATATTTAAAATAAATAAATAAAAGAACACTGGAGTGGGTTGTCACGCCCTTCTCTAGGTGATCTTTCTGACCCAGGGGAAAAAAAAAAGTTCCATAGTTGGGCAAACCAGTCTCATCTTTTGATTCCAAGTTATGATGCAAAATGCCTTAAATTACACCAGTGTTATGCACTTTCCCTCTTTGTAATCTTAAAGACTATAATCACAAATACATGCATATGAATACATATGGAAACATACAGACAAATATGTAGTATTGTATACAAACACATCAGCAGGGTGAGGGACACCTTTGATATATGCAGTTGTTTACATTTTGAATATATTATCAAAGCACTGAAATAATTTCTGAAGTTCTGAAACAGTGGTGCTGCTGGCAAATGAATCCCCACTTTATCTACTACTCTGTCCCAGGCTATAAAAAAACAGTATTATTCATGGATAATTTCTCACACTCTTTCCCGCTGCTAACAAAAATGGATACTTTCTTTAATCTAGAAAACACACTGTCTAGCATTGCTTGCTTCAATTGGCCAAGGGTTCCATATGATCAAAGTCACAGCCTGTAGGTGGACAGCTCCCATCTCTTTGCAAAAAGATTCAATGGTCTGTAATTTACAAGCTTACATCTACTGAGGCTTCAGTGCATTTAATTTCACTGGAGTATGGGCAGCAAGTAGAGTATATGCCCAAATATAAGTCGATCTTCTGTATTTCCACTGTGAAAATCCAAAAAGACATCAAGTTAAGTTATTGAATTATTAATTAGATTAAGATCCCTTTATCATTCAAATGAAACCTCAAACTTTCCTCTTCCTTCTTCAAAATCACTGTCTTTGCGTCATCTTAATACAGATTTTTTGAGCACATAATTTTCATTTCCATCAATGTCTAACTGTCAGAGATTTTGAGCTCTTAGAGGATGATGTCACTTGCTTCCTAGTAACCATTCCCATAATATGCCCTTCAGTTGCTTGTGTTTTTCCAGTCCTCCTATTAGCATGAATTTCTGACCTCTGTAATATAACTACTTACTCTATTTCTTTTTAAAAGTCTTCTTTAAGAGGTCTGTTTATAATAACATCTAAGCTTGTAATTGTGAGGAAAGAGCTCACAAGAGCTCAGAAATAATTGCTAAATTGTGTTAAATTCCCTTGCCTTTTTTGCTAATTTTTAACTGATTCTGCCAGTGACCTCTTTAAGCAAGCCAAACTAGTATTGATTGAGGTCCTTTCTGGCTAATGTGCAGTACTTTATTCAAGCTACAGTAATTGAGAAAGTGCTCTATAATGTGAGATGTTTTAATTGGACTCAAATATGAATCTTCTAGTAAGGTGAGGGTGATGTTTCTTGAGGGGAAGGAAAACATTGCTTCATATGTAAATACTTTTTTTCATTGCATAAATCTCACTATACTCACTCTGCCTTTAAAGAAGAAGAAGAATAAAAAATAATAATGTTTTGTGGCATTCTTTTGCTTTGAGCCTAGCCTCTATCTTTCTCAATGCTGTCCTATAGACAACTCATTTTGTAAACTACTCTAAGACTGACTCTACTGTGTACATTCTTCTGTTTAGCATTTATTCTATGTAAGCATTGGGATAATTTTTTTTCTTTATTTTTCAAATATCACTAGACAGGTGTTCCCAACAAAGTATGAAGCAGGTATTTCTATTCTCTCTATTTTGAAGAAAAGAAAAACCTAGGCTTAGAGAAATTAAGTAACTTGCCAAATATCACACCTAATCAGTGGCAGAGTTGAGTCTCAACTTCATGTGTGTGTGCTAAGTTGCTTCGGTCATCTCAGATTCTTTGCAGCCCTTTGGACTGTAGCTCCTCTGCCCATTGGATTTTCCAGGCAAGAATACTGGAGTGGGTTGCCACACCCTCCTCCAGGGGATCTTCCTGACCCAAGGATCAAGCCAGCATCTCTTACATCTCCTGCATTAGCAGGTGGGTTCTTTACCACTAGCTCCTACTGGGAAGCCCCAAAATTCATGTGTGCCTGATTCCAAAAGTGTGTCTTTGTATTAAATATAGTATACATCAGATCAGATCAGATCAGTCACTCAGTCGTGTCCGACTCTTTGCAACCCCATGAATCGCAGCACACCAGGCCTCCTTGTCCATCACCAACTCCCGGAGTTCACACAGACTCACGTCCATCGAGTCAGTGATGCCATCCAGCCATCTCATCCTGTGTCGTCCCCTTCTCCTCTTGCCCCCAGTCCCTCCCAGCATCAGAGTCTTTTCCAATGAGTCAACTCTTTGCATGAGGTGGCCAAAGTACTGGTGTTTCAGCTTTAGCATCATTCCTTCCAAAGAAATCCCAGGGCTGATCTCCTTCAGAATGGACTGGTTGGATCTCCTTGCAGTCCAAGGGACTCTCAAGAGTCTTCTCCAACACCACAGTTCAAAGGCATCAATTCTTCAGCGCTCAGCCTTCTTCACAGTCCAACTTTCACATCCATACATGACCACTGGAAAAACCATAGCCTTGACTAGATGGACCTTTGTTGGCAAAGTAATGTCTCTGCTTTTGAATATGCTATCTAGGTTGGTCATAACTTTCCTTCCAAGGAGTAAGCGTCTTTTAAGGCAGTCCTGTCACATAGTTTTAGACATCTCTAGGAAACAGAAAGGTTGTTTTATAGTTAGTAAATGTATAATTCACTGGCCCCTAGTTTCTCTATTTCAAAAATCAAAAGATGACCCTGCAATTTCATTCCTAGTTTTGTAAATAAGAGAAATACAAATATATGTTCACACGAAAACTTGTACATAAATGCTCATTACAGCTTTATTCATAATGGCCTCAAACTAGAAACCACCATATATCTGCAAATATCCACTAATGTGTGAATTATTTTGCAAATTGTGTTACAATTCAATGAAATACTATTCAGAAATGAAAAGGAGAAAACTACCGATACATGTGACAGTATAGATGAATCTGAGAAGCATGTTGAACAAATGAAGCGAAGCACAAGAATATACAATGAATGATTAATTCCTTTTATATGCAGTTCAAGCATAGGGTAAACTCACCTATACGAACAAAAATCAGATCAGTCATTACCTTGGCTAGAGTTTGGGGTTGATTGCAAACAGGCCCTAAGGGAACTTCTCAGGATGATAGGAATATTCTGTACTTTGATTGTGGTTGTATACTTGTCAAAAATCTCTATAAAGTACATTTAAATGAGAATCTTTTATTTTATGTAAAATATAAAATATATCTCAAAATTGATTAAAAATTAAAGAAGGGGATTTATGATTAAAGCCAGAAATATTTGGGCATTAAAAATAAAAACTGGCTAATTTGAAGACAAAAGTATTGACAAAGGCAATAATGAAAAAATGAGAGACCTTGAAAATAGATGATTCAAGGGAAGAAGTGGACAGCCTTCAAATATTAGTCACAAGTTTATATGTAAGAGGAAGAGGTTTGAACAAGCATTAAACATGGCAGAAGATGGAGATTTTGGTTCAACATAAGGAAACTGTTGTAACAATCATATTTGCCCAATGCAGTAGGCTGTCCTATGCAGTGGTAAATTCCAACAGAAGTGCTCAATAGAATTGGGATAAACAACTATAGACAATTTGAAACGACAAATTAGAAAACCTATAAATAAATGGAAAACCCAATTTCTTTCTAGCTATCTGTAAATTCCAGTTCAATTTAAAAAGCACATGTAAGCACACCTAATTGAAGGGCAGCTGTCCACATGCCAACATTTGGAATAGTTCATTAAATTAAAATATGCAGAAAATTGTTCTTAATTCTAAAAAAGCATTTGGGCCTCCTTATGAATGAAATATGTTTATCCCTTTACCTCCCCTTTAATGAGGTGTTTCAATTCATCATATTTCATGAAGTTCCTATTAAAAGTTGAGAAATTAGTTCTAAGGCATAAGGAATATATATATATATATTCACACACAAGAGTATCAATGCTAACTTAATTGCTGGGGAAAGGACCACATATATTACAACCACAGCAAGTATGTAACCAAAGAATCAGTTCAGTTCAGTTCAGTCACTCAGTCGTATCCGACTCTTTTCAACCCCATGGACTGCAACATGTGAGGCCTTCCTGACCACCAACTCCCGGAGTTTACTCAAACTCATGTCCATTGAATCAGTGATGTCATCCAACCATCTCATCCTCTGTCATTCCCTTCTCCTCCTGCCTTCAGTCTTTCCCAGCATCAGGGTCTTTTCCAATGAGTCAGTTCTTCCCATCAGGTGGCCAAAGTATTGGAGCTTCAGCTTCAGCATCAATCCTTCCAATGAATATTCAGGACTGATTTCCTTTAAGATGGACTCCTTGGATCTCCTTGCTGTCCAAGGGACTCTCAAGAGTCTTCTCCAATATCACAATTCAAAAGCATCTATTCTTTGGTGCTCAGCTTTCTTTATAGTCCATCTCTCACATCCATACATGACTACTGGAAAAACCATCCAGCTTTGACTAGGCAAAACTTTGTTGGCAAAGTAATGTCTCTGCTTTTTAATATGCTCTCTAAGTTGGTCATAACTTTTCTTCCAAGGAGCAAGCGTCTTTTAATTTCATGGCTGTGGTCACCATCTGCAGTGATTTTGGAGCCCAAAAAAATAGTCTGTCACTGTTTCCCCATCTATTTGCCATGAAGTGATGGGGCCAGATGCCATGATCTTAGTTTTCTGAATGTTGAGTTTTAAGCCAAGTGTTTCACTCTCCTCTTTCACTTTCATCAAAAGACTCTTTAGTTCTTCTTCACTTTCTGCCATAAGGGTAGTGCCATCCACATATCTGAGGTTATTGATATTTCTCCTGAACCAAAGAATAGCACATGCAAATTGCTCTGGTGAATGAAAGGCCTGCAAGAACCTAGCTTGCAGTTTCTGCCCTTTGGCTATCTCCACCAAGATATAAGAGGTAGATATAGCCAAAATCAACATGGTGTAACCCAACTGAATAGCTGCTCCAAAGAGCCTTCTCTTCTTGAAGATCTCTAAGAACAGCACTAATCTCTATGATCTAACATAGCCCTTCCTTGCCAAAAAAATACTTTGGTTTGATTTGATACTCTGGTTGGATCAGGGGCCTTTTCAGAGTCTTTTAAGTGAACTTCTCCACTATAATAGTTCTTATCTCACAGGCTGAGGCCCTAATGTATGGGTTGTGGAAACTTGCAAGAATGTCAATCTCATTATCCATTAGAGGACTAGGGAAAATGACCACAAGGTGGGTCCAAAATCAATGGACCCACCACCTACCATAAATCATATTTTGGACAAGACTTAATTTATTATTTGATTCCCAAATGACTTCACTTTTAAAAAGAGAAGCTATGATGATTCTTTGCTCAAAAGTTTCCTTGGCAAGTTTATAGACCTAGAATTCATTGACTGAAGAAATGACTAGGTCTCCAGAAGGAAGAACCCTGTAACAAGATGATAAGTATATACTGTAATAGTGTCTCCCCAAGAAACCAGTGAGTGTTAACTCAAATTCCTCATCCCAGGGTAATTAGTTCATTCTTTTCTCATCCTAAAGTGCCCTTCTTGAATGAATCAAATTGAGAAAAATTTGAAAGTCTCCAGAGAAAGGAGAACTGAAGAAGAATTTTGAAAGAAAAGACAAAGTAAAAATGCCTTTGATTTCAGCATAATATATTTTAATCAATTTTTACCCAAAATCGCAAGTGACTGTAGATGACTGGGAAAAGGGGACTACACAGGCAGTGCAAGGACAGATGAACAAAGACTCTAAATTGATATTGATACTCATAGATTTAAAGAATTCCACACCCCACTCCTTCCATCCACTGCATGGAAAGAGACTCCTGATTCATCCCCAGTCTCTAGCACCTCCTTCTGCATTACTTCTTCTAAAATACAAGGCAAACAAAAATGCTTTCTCCCTCATTAATATTCAGTTCTCAAACCACAGTATTGAAATTACTGATTTCTGACTTTTCATTCTAAAAGGCAAGTTTCTCATCCCATGGAAATCAACTCATTCTTCCCTCATCCTGAACACCCTTCTTGAATGAATCAAATTGTGAAAAACTTGAAAGTCTTCCAGAGAAAGGAGAACTGAAAAAGAATTTTGAAACAAAAGACAAAGTAAAAATGTCTTTGATTCCAAAATACTATGTTGTAACTAATTTTACCCAAAGTAGCAATATAATGCATAGGTTATACTATACATACATACATATATATATATATATATATATATATATATTTTTTTTTTTTTTAATGACAAGGTAGGATCCTGCTACTCTCCTTATAAGACTATGGATAAGTCACTTAGTTTCTCCATGAAACTGTTTCCTCATCTGTTAAATTGTTTTTTAAAAGTTCAGTTCAGTTCAGTTCAGTCGATTAGTCATGTCCAACTCTTTGCAACCCCATGAACCACAGCACACCAGGCCTCCTTGTCCATCACCAACTCCCGGAGTTCACTCAAACTCACGTCCAACGAGTCGGTGATGCCATCCAGCCATCTCATCCTCTGTCATCCCCTTCTCCTCTTGCCCCCAATCCTTCCCAGCATCAGAGTCTTTTCCAATGAGTCAACTCTTCACATGAGGTTGCCAAAGTGGAGTTTCAGCTTTAGCATCATTCCTTCCAAAGAACACCCAGGACTGGTCTCCTTTAGAATGGACTGGTCGGATCTCCTTGCAGTCCAAGGGACTCTCAAGAGTCTTCTCCAACACCACAGTTCAAAAGCATCAATTCTTCAGTGATAGCTGTCTTCACAGTTCAACTCTCACATCCATACATAAGTTAGATAGATTCAATTACATGAAAGTTCCTTCCTTTCTCCAAACCACAACTGTTTCTATAAGATTTTAAAGAACTTCCTTCTGAAATGTTTGAAAATTTTTGAAGTCTCCAAATCAGTGTGATATTAATGAGTTTTCTTGCACATGGTTATACTTTATCCCCTTATAGCTACATGATGCAGTGAATTTTGTATTACTTTTGAATCTCTTCACATTTGAAACAACCTATATGTTAAATCTTGACTTTTTCAAGATATTGTGCCATTAGGATTCAAAACAAAGTAATTTTCCTGCCAAGGAAAATTTCCTAATCCAATTTTTCTCCCTTTGTTATCTCATCTTTTCATCAGAGGCTCCATTCAGTCTGTTACAGAAATGAGGCAGTGCTTAGGGTTGCCCCCTTGCATGGAGTATGAAATCACTGGCCATTTTTTCCAATGTATTTGAACACAAAGACTTGGTATAAAGGTTAAGAATCCATGTTGATATTATCACTCGGGTAATCAAAGAAGTAATTACAAAATGCTCTTGGAAGACAGGCAGCATGATTCAGCCTTGGAAAAGCAATTTATTTGCCTTTTTATTTAAAACACACACACACACACATTTGGCATGGGTCCATGATTAATTTAACATTTACTCAACATAGCAATGAAGGAAGACCTCTTTTTATTATACACAAGTTATTACAATCGAGTTGAGAAATGATTGCATATTTAAACATGTGATTATATCATAGTTCATATGCTGAATATATGAATTACTAATTAAGAGAATTATAATGCTTAGGGCTTAGCAAATACACTCCAGTAATATCTTTTTGTTTCAAATCCTTTGGCTGACTTGCTTCCCATAAATCCACAAAATCATTGGGCTGAAAGGAAGCACTCCAGAAATTTTTGAAGTGTGCTCTGTGGAACCCTAGGGTTCCCTAAGACTTACCCAAAGGAGACACAAGAAGGAAAAATAAGGCCAAGTAAGTGAAGTTTCAAGGCCTTTGACCTGCTTCAACTTGAGCAGCTCCTTTTTATAGAATTGGAAAGCTATTTCTGCTACTAAGGAGCTCTATTTTTTTTTAATTTAGTTTTCTAAATATAAATCCTTGTGTCACATTCCCTCCACATGATTATCTCATCTCTGCATGAATCATTCAAGTGATAGGACTCCCTCAACTTTTGAGGCTATCAGCTCTATTTTCAGACGGATCTCATGAGGTCTTTTCTCATTTGAACAATGGTACGTATCCCTTCAGTGTACAATCTATACTTGAATGAATTGTTTGGAGATTTCCAATTGTGTGTGTAACAGGTTGTGTTTTCTAAGGAAGTGGCTCAGAGATAGAGATTAGTATACAGTGTGTTTATTAGCAATGTCCTTGGAATCAAGACTTGTGGAAGAATAATAGAGAACAGGGAAGAGAGAGGAATCCAGGTGAGATGCAGGTACAAAGCTCGCCTTACAAAGAGCTCTGGAGCTGAGGTGAACAGCCTCCTTGAAGAAAATTCAGAATTCAATTTTACACACTCTACTCCAACTCTTGCTATTATTCCATGCTTGAGGGTTTTTTAGGAAATAGTCTTTTGTGTGTCTTACTAGGTTCAGCTCATGTAAAGCTGTGCTATGATGCAGCTTAATCCTAGCTACAGGTCTAGGGTCAAGGAGAGGAGTGAAGAAACACCCTGGGGACTGTTGTCATCTTTTGGAAGTGAGGTCTTTGAATCGCTGTCAAGGAAGGGGAATATGCTGCTTTTTAAATAAGTAGGGATGTGTCACTTCTGCAGGCTCATATGGTTCAGGGAAATGCAAGAAACCAAGAATTTCCTCAACCTAGATGTCCCTATCTGAGTTTTCTTTTCCAACTAAGGTTCTGGCCCTTGCATAACAGATTTGCCTTGTATTTTTTTAAAAGAATTTATTTTTAGAGCAGCTTTAATTTCACAGCAAAATTAGTAAGAGGAAGGTAGAGATTGTCCCTATTCCCCTTACCCCAACACATTCCTATTTCTTCCCCATCAGCATTCCCACCAGAGGATGCATTTGTTACAACCAATGAAGCCATATTGACACATTATTACCCTAAGTCCATAGCTTACATTAGAGTTCTGTCTTGGCATTGTACACTCTGGGTCTTGACAAGTGTACAATGATACGTATCCAACACAATGACATGTATCCATCATTGTAGTATTGTACAGAATAAATTCACTGTCTTAAAGGTCCTCTGTGCTCTGCTTGTTTATCCTCCTGATCCCTGGACTCTGGCAAACACTGATCTTTTTACTGTCTCCATCATTTTGCACCAACCAATAAATGAGTTCATGTTGTTCCACATCCCTATCAGCATTTAGTATTCACAGTGATTTATGCTACAGGCCATTCTAATAGATATGTAATAGTGTCTCTTTGTTTTAATTTTCTATTTCTTAGTGTATATGATATGGATCATTTTTTCATATCCTTATTTGACCTCTGTATATCTTCTTCAATGAGATATCTGTTAAGATCCTTAGTCCATTTTTTAATCAGGTTGTTTGTTTTCTTATTGTTGAGTTTCAAGAATTTTCATGGTATATTTTGGACAACAGTCCTTTATCACATGTATCTTTTGCAAAATATTTTTTTCAATCTGTTTCTTAGCTTCTCATTCTCTTGACATTATCTTTTGCAAGACAGAAAATTTCAATTTTAATGAAGTCCTGCTTATCAAATATTTCTTTCAAGGATCAGGTATTTAGTGTCATATCAAAAAAAAAAAAAAAACAATAAAAGATCATCATCATACCCAAGGTCATCTAGTTTTTCTCTTCTAGGAGTTTTACCATTTTCCACTTTATATTTAGGTCTGTGGTTCCTTTTTAGTCAAGTTTTACGAAGGGTGTGAGGGTTTTGTTGTTGTTGTTTGTTTGCTTGCTTTTGCATGTAGATGTCCAGTTGTTCTAGCACTGTTGAAAGACTATCTTTACTCCATTTGAATGATTTAAGTAAACCAGTTGAATAAATCCTTGTCCCCTTATATGTTGCTTAGCTCTGCTGTTTTACTACAGAGGATGAAGACATTTTCCTATGCTGCCAAGGATACCCTCCGGCTTTCAACAGACTTTCAATTACCTATTAATCACTCTCAGCCTCTGCTATACTTGTTTAGAAAGAGAAAGGAAACTAGTGTCTTCTGTTGTTCTTGTGGATATTATATCCCCCAGTTTACTCAAAGGGCCAACACACTGCAAGAGCTAATGCATTCTTTACTACCAGCATACAACCCCAATCCACCATGAGTAGAAGTTTAACAACTGGTCCATCACTTTGTACCAGGGGTTCTCTATGTTCTGCTTACTACTGAGAACTGCCTGTCATTGCCTGACAGGCAGCTAGGGATCTAAGTCCAACATGCTACCTTATCAACTGCTGTCTCACACCACCACTGGCACCAATTTTGCAGGTTTGTTTCTCCAGGAAGCCAGTTTTTGTTCAGGATTACTCTTGGCATCAACAGCTGTGAAAGGGAGAGGAAGGAAACCAGACTGGGCAGAGAGGGAAGTCAAGCTGAAATGCCAGTTTAATGACAACTTTGACCAATCTTATTAGATTTTTAGTTAAAATGGCCCATAAGAATCATCCCACACTGATCTGAAACAGACTAGTGTTTATATGCTCACTTGAGGGAGCCTTTGGATGTGAGCCACTCCAGGACAATGGGCAGAGGAGCTCCTAGTAGACATTGTGTTGGCTTTTTCTCACTTAGTCCTCACATTAAAAGTTTTCTTTTCATTTATCTATTAATTTATTCAAAACTTTAAATCTGTGAATCTATTTTATATAGAAAATAAATGCATTTCAGAGAGAAAAATAACCCATTTGAGCTTATAGTTTCTGAAAGGAGTTGCTAATTCAGCTGAGTCCTGAAGGACAAGCAGCACACAACACTACCATTTCTGCACAAATATTGAACATATACTTCAAGCTTCACACATTGAAATTGAATCACTTCTCTTTCCTCATCCCAGTGATAATGACTCTGTCTACCAACTTTCACTCAGGCTGACATCTCTGGAATGGCCCTTGATTACCATTATTCTTAAACTGCCCCACATTCAGTCCTTCATGAAATCATGTTGGCTCTACCTTTTACATACACAAGGAATCCAGCCATCTGTCATCATATCCCGTGCCATCACCATGGATGAGGCAGCATCATCTCTCACTTGAATTGGTACAGGTCTTCCTGATTCTATTACTACAAGTTTCCCTGATTGTCTTTAATCTATTACCAATACATCAATTAGAGTGATGACTTTATTGTCAAAATCCTGCACTGGCTTCTTGTTTCACTTCAGTTCAGTTCAGTCTCTCAGTCGTGTCCGACTCTTTGCAACCCCATAAATTGCAGCACGCCAGGCCTCCCTGTCCATCACCAACTCCCAGAGTTCACTCAAACTCACATCCATCGAGTCAGTGATGCCATCCAGCCATCTCATCCTTGGTCGTCCCCTTCTCCTCCTGCCCCCAATCCCTCCCAGCATCAGAGTCTTTTCCAATGAGTCAACTCTTTGCATGAGATGGCCAAAGTACTGGAGTTTCAGCTTTAGCATCATTCCTTCCAAAGAACATCCAGGACTGATATCCTTTAGAATGGACTGATTGGATCTCCTTGCAGTCCAAGGGACTCTCAAGAGTCTTCTCCAACACCACAGTTCAAAAGCATTCTTCAGCGCTCAGCTTTCTTCACAGTCCAACTCTCATATCCATACATGGCTACTGGAAAAACCATAGCCTTGACTAGAAGGACCTTTGTTGGCAAAGTAATGTCTCTGCTTTTGAATATGCTATCTAGGTTGGTCATAACTTTCCTTCCAAGGAGTAAGTGTCTTTTAATTTCATGGCTGCAGTCACCATCTGCAGTGATTTTGGAGCCCAAAAAAATAAAGTCTGACACTGTTTCCACTGTTTCTCTATCTATTTCCCATGAAGTGATGGGACCAGATGCCATGATCTTCATTTTCTGAATGTTGAGCTTTAAGCCAATTTTTTCACTCTCTTCTTTCACTTTCCTCAAGAGGCTCTTTAGTTTCTCTTCACTTTCTGCCATAAGTGTGGTGTCATCTGCATATCTGAGGTTATTGATATTTCTCCCGGCAATCTTGATTCCAGCTTGTGCTTCTTCCAGTCCAGCATTTCTCATGATGTACTCTGCATATAAGTTAAATAAGCAGGGTGACAATATACAGCCTTGATGTACTCCTTTTCCTATTTGGAACCAGTCTGCTGTTCCATGTCCAGTTCTAACTGTTGCTTCCTGACCTGTATACAGGAATCAGCGAACTAAAATGGACTAGAATGGGTGAATTTAACTCAGATGACCATTATATCTACTACTGCGGGTGGGAATCCCTTAGAAGAAATGAAGTAGCCATCATGGTCAACAAAAGAGTCCGAAATGCAGTACTTGGATGCAATCTCAAAAATGACAGAATGATCTCTGTTCATTTCCAAGGCAAACCATTCAATGTCACAGTAATCCAAGCCTATGCCCCAACCAGTAATGCTGAAGAAGCTGAAGTTGAACGGTTCTATGAAGACCTACAAGACCTTTTAGAACTAACACCCAAAAAAGATGTCCTTTTCATTATAGGGGACTGGAATGCAAAAGTAGGAAGTCAAGAAACACCTGGGGTAACAGGCAAATTTGGCCTTGTTTCACTTAGACCACAATTTAAAACCCTCCCTATGGACTAGAAGTTTGAAATGATCTATGTATTTCTTTCTGTGTGACCTCACTGTCTAATACTCTTGTGCTTGTTCACTCTACTTCCAGCATACCTGTTAGTATATCACATATATGGATTGGCAATGAGAAATGAAACCAGTTCTGGATGGATCAGAGCAGAAAGAGCTTTGCATGATATAGCAAAATGACCGGACATTTTTCTTTTTGAAAGTAGTAGGAGATATTGAAGTATTTCAAACAAGAAAATAAAATAATTAGAAACTTGCTTTGAAAGATAATTTGATAGTTCATATCAAAGATGGACCAAGGGAATGAAACACAGGAGACAAGAAAGAAAGATAGAGTTGTTGCAATAACACAGGTAAAAGAAGAGAAAAGTCAGAAAAACAGTACCAGCAGCAGAGACAGGAGGAGACAATCAGAGCTTCAGGGATACTTAGAGTGATATGATAGATGGCCCTTGAAGTAACTGAATGTTTTGTACAAAAGATGAGTAAGAGGGATTTCCACGATCCTGGATAGCACAAATGGAAAGATATGGACACCATTCATTAGGATAAGCAATAAAGGAAAAGAAACAAATTAGAAAACAAGATGCTTTCTGTTAGGGATGTGTTGAATTGAATGTACCAGCTTTTCCTGCAAATGAGATATTTTGGAAAGAAGTTAATCAGACAGTTGAAGTTATAGAACTGAAATTCAGGAGATAGATCAAAGCTGGGTATATAGATATTGGGAGTCAGCTTAGAATGATAATTGAAATTAAAAAGAGAAACTTGGTTAAGTCAATAGTCAAGTAGAAGTATAAGTAGCAGGTCACTCACTCAAAATTGACAAGAAGTTGTTGAAGTTTGGAGTGCAATTGAGTTACCTTAAAAAAAAATTCTTTCTTTTAATTGGAGGATAATTTGTTCACAATATTGTGGTGGTTTTTTCCATATATCAACATGGATCACCCACGGGTGCACATATGCCCCCCCCCCCCCCATCCTGAGCCCCCTCCCACCTCCCTCCCCACCTCATCCCTCTGGCTTGTCCCAGAGCACCAGCTTTGAATGCCCTGCTTCAAACATCAAACTTGCACTGGTCATCTCTTTTACATATGGTAATATACATGTTTCAAGGCTATTCTCTCAAATCATCACACCTTTGCCTTCTCCCACATAGTCTAAAAGTCTGTTCTTTACATCTATGTCTCTTTCGCTGCCTTGCATATAGTATCACTGTTACCATCTTCCTGAATTCCCTATATATGCATTAATATACTATATTGGTGTTTATCTTTCTGACTTACTTCACTCTGTATAGTAAGTTCCAATTTTATCCACCTCATTAGAACTGACTCAAGTGTGTTCTTTTTTATAGCTGAGTAGTATTCCATTGTGTATATGTACCACAGCTTTCTTATCCATTGGTCTGCTGATGGACATCTAGATTGCTTCCATGCCCTAGCTATTGTAAACAGTACTGCAATGAATATTGGGATACATGTGTCTCTTTCATTTCTGGTTTCCTTGGCGTGTATGCCCAACAGTGGGATTGCTGGGTCACATGGCAGTCCTATTTCCAGTCTTCTAAGGAATCTCCATGCTGTTCTCCATAGTGGATGTACCAGTTTGCATTCCCACCAACAGTGTAAGAGGGTTATCTTTTCTCCACACCCTCTCCAGCATTTATTGTTTGTAGACTTTTTGTTGGTGGCCATTCAAACTGGCATGAGATGATGCCTCATTGTGGTTTTGATTTGCATTTCTCTAATAAAGAGTGATGTTGAGCATCTTTTAATGTGTTTATTAGCCATCTGTATGTGTTATTTGGAGAAATGTCTGTTTAGTTCTTTGGCCCATTTTTGATTGGGCTGTTCATTTTTCCCGTATTGAGCTGCATGAGATGCTTGTATATTTTGGAGATTAATTCTTTGTCAGTTGTTTTGTTTTCTCGCATTATGAAGGCTGCCTTTTTACCTTGCTTATAGTTTCCTTCATTGTGCAAAAGCTTTTAAGTTTAATTAGGTCCCATTTCTTTATTTTTGTTATTATTTCCATTACTCTGGGAGGTAGGTCATAGAGGATCTGGCTGTGATTTATGTCAGAGAATGCTCTGGCTATGTTGTCCTGTAAGAGTTGTATAGTTTCTGGTCTTATATTTAGGTCTTTAATCCATTTTGGGTTTATTTTTGTGTATGGTGTTACAAAGTGTTCTAGTTTCATTCTTTTACATGTAGTTGATTGATTTTCCCAGCACTACTTGTTAAAGAGATTGTCTTTCCCAATTGTTTATTTTTGCCTCTTTTGTCAAAGATAAGGTGTCCATAGGTGTGTACATTTATCTCTGGGCTTTCTATTTTGTTCCTTTGATCTATATTTCTGTCTTTGTGCCAGTACCATACTGCATTGTTGACTGTAGCTTTGTAGTATAGTCTGAAGTCTGGCAAGTTGATTCCTCCAGTTCCATTCTTCTTTCTCCAGATTGCTTTGGCTATTCGAGGTTTTTTTGTGTTTCCATACAGACTATGAAATTATATGTTCTAGTTCTGTGAAAAATACCATTGGTAGCTTGATAGGGATTATGTCAAATCTATAGATTGCTTTGGGTAGTATACTCATTTTCACTATATTGATTCTTATAATCCACTAACATGCTACATTTCTCCATCTATTTGTGTCATCTTTGATTTCTTTCATCAGTATTTTATAGTTTTCCATATATAGGTCTTTTGTTTCTTTAGGTAAATTTATTCCTAAGTATACTTTTATTTTCATTGCAATGGTGAATGGGACTGTTTCCTTAATTTCTCTTTCTGGTTTTTTTGTTTTGTTTTTGTTTTTTTTTGTTTTTTTTTGTTAGTGTATAGTAATGTAAGGGATTTCTCTGTGTTAATTTTATATCCTGCAACTTTGCTATATTCATTGATTACCTCTAGTAATTTTCTGGTGGCATTTTAGGGTTTTCTATGTAAAGAATCATGTCATCTGCAAACAGTGAGAGTTTTACTTCTTTTCCAATCTGGATTCCTTTTATTTCTTTTTCTTTTCTGATTGCTATGGCTAGGACTTCCAAAACTATGTCGAATAGTAGTGATGAGAGTGGGCATACTTGTCTTGTTCCTGATTCTAGAGGAAATGCTTTCAACTTTTTGCCTTCTCCAGGATAGGTGTTATCTCCTATCTGAATTTTTGGAAGAATACACCTGTGAAGCCATCTGGTCCTGGGCTTTTGTTTGTTGGAAGATTTTTGATTACGGTTTTGATTTCCATGCATGTGATGGGTCTGTTAAGATTTTCTATTTCTTCCTGGTTCAGTTTTGGAAGGTTACAGTTTTCTAAGAATTTGTCCATTTCTTCCAACTTGCCCATTTTATTGTCATATAATTGCTCATAGTAGTCCCTTTTGATCTTCTGTATTTCTGTGTTGTCTGTTGTGATTTCTTCATTTTCATTTCTAATTTTATTGATTTGGTTCTTTTCCCTTTTTTTTCTTGATGAGTCTGACATTTTTTACTTCTCCAGATGATTACCAGTAAACAAAGATGAAAGGAGCCATCTGGGGATCAATAGATAAGTATTATTTATATCCCAGTAATTCTTAAAACATACTACTCTAAGAAAAGTTGGGTTTTCCTAAAACCCTACCAATGAATGTATCCTGCAAACTATATTGTCCATGCTACCTTGCTGATGAGCTGCTAGGTGTATTTGGTCAGTGGATAATAATGGTGGAAGATTAAGTGAGTGAGAAGTAAGAAAGAAGCAGAATTTTCTTCTGTCTTCTCTATGGTTGTGGGTGTTTTAAAACAATACCTGAGTATACTCAATGGTCTAGCATCTGAGTACCCCTTTCTCTATGGAATGAAACAAACCTGTCTTAGATTCTAGCTCCCACCAGATAGGAAAACTCTGGGTTTTGCTAATACTTTTCAGCTCTTCTATCACTTGTGTAACCACAAAGTCTGTATATATTAAGCTGTATTAAACTCTGAATTATCCAGTCTCTTTTCTTAACTTGATGTGACATTGATTCATATGTTTGAAAAACATATCTGGAAACTAAAGACAAAAAGTATAAAGGCTCCTACTAATCCTCTTTCTCAGACAGCAACCCTCAAATAACAAAGGGGGGGGGGTGCATTTTGACTATTTTTAACAGCTCTAACCTGTCATATGTATCAGTTGAATAGTGAGAAACTGGGAGAAGGGGGTGGAGCGAACAGGTCTATTTCTCACCTGAGACTAGGGGCTTAAGTTGAGTCAATCACATCTGTGGGCAGAGAAAGAAAGCCACGAACTTCTTTTATAGGCTGAGAAATTACCCTCTAGTAAACAAAATCTAGGGTCTTGGCCATCTAACCAATCAAATAAGACAACATCAGAGTGAATAGAATAGTCCTGCATGTCTTCCTTTTGAAGGACTGAATCACAGGGAAAGAGGAGCACTCGTGTGCTCATGCTCACCACACCATCTTTGAAGGAATGGAGGCTCCAGTGCCTTCCTTCTACTGAGGGCTATGGTCTGGAAAATTAATTCGTCCCTGAAAATAACTATGGATCCAGGAAAACTGGTGTGATTGAGTCCAGAGAAAAACTGAACTTCAATAAGAGGGAAAGATCAATAAGATTAAATGTTCCAGAAACCTCAAATTAAGCTAGCAATTGAAAATTAGTTATTGGATTCACCAACCAGGAGAGCTTTGATGAGTTTTAATGAGCAGTTTCAGAGTTATCATGGAGGCATTAACCAGACTTCAGTGACTTGGGAACTGAATAGTAAAGAAGTAATGCCAATGTGACTGGACAGTTCTTTTAAGAAGTTTAGCAGGAAAGGGTTTACAAGGGTGAAAAAGGAATGGAAAGATGAACAAGCAAGCCTTAAAAAGTAAAAATACTTATATGTGTTTACATGTTGATAAGAAAGACACCACAAAGAGAAAAATATTGAAAATAGAAGAAAAAGAGACTGCATTAGTGAAGCAGGATCACTCAAGGGTCAAGAGAAAATAGGATGGAAAATACAGTGGACAGATGAATCATGCAAGAAGCTTCTTTTTTGTCTTGAAACAATAAAATGAGAAGTAGAGATAAATATAGATGCACATCAATTTGTTGAACTCTTTTAAACATCTTAATAATTTTCCTTTTAAAATTAATTCACATGTATTATTGCTAGTCAAAGACCTTGATTAGAATACAAAATCAAAATAAAAAACAAAAACATTAAGATTAATGTTCTCTCACTGATATGATTACAGCCAAAGGACAAATATCCCCCACGTCCTCTGGTAGATGAAGCCATTTCCCCTTCCTGTTTCCCTGACTTTGCCCATCTCTATCATCTCTGCCAGTGATGGTAGTGCTGAATTAGCGTAGAACAAAGAAATTGTTTCAATGGCACATATAATAAACCAGCAGTTTCCATATGCATTATCATGGAATTACATGGAAAGACTACTTCATGAGATAAACAATATTAAATATTTTACTGCAAAATATATTGCATGTCTTGCTGTTGATTGCCTCAGGTGCAGTGTTCTCCACCACTAGCACTGCACTGCAGAAGATTCTTATTAGTGGCAAACACATGGGGCAGGAGTCATGTCTCTGTAGTGAAGTCATACAAACTGTGCCACTTCTACCTTCTGGGGTCTTTCTATGTGAAAACAATCCAGTGATGTCAGCAACCCCAGCTGTATTTCACTGGGTCTTAAACTCATTTCTAGGGATGCTGTAAAAGTGCTCATATGAAATGAATATGGTCCTGTCTTGTCAACCACCAGATTGGAAGTGATGACCTGAGCATAAAGGTTCTGCACCCATTATCAGAATCCTTCCTCTTCCTTACTCTCTTCTTCCAGGATCTCTATAAAGCTATTTATTAAGTGGAAAACATCTCAAGAAAGATGGCAATCTTGGAAATAACAAACCCAAGTTAATAAAATTCTTTCAGAGCACACTTAACTCTGAGCAATGAAACTGAATCTGGCTAAGGGATTATTCAGATACATATATAAATTTTTTGACTTGGGCTAAGGCAATGGCAACCCACTCCAGTACTCTTGCCTGGAAAATCCCATGGACGGAGGAGACTGGTAGGCTGCAGTCCAGGGGGTCACAAAGAGTCGGACACGACTGAGCGACTTCACTTTCACTTTTCACTTTCATGCATTGGAGAAGGAAATGGCAACCCACTCCAGTGTTCTTGCCTGGAGAATCCCAGGGATGGGGGAACCTGGTGGGCTGCTGTCTATGGGGTTGCACGGAGTCAGACACGACTGAAGTGACTTAGCAGCAGCAGCAGCTGGCATCATGACAACGTATTTTCATGCTTTCTTCCATCAAAAATTTTAGTGACGATACCATCATAACTAGCTTGATCTGGTAGCTGGCATCATGGCTTTAAAATATCAACATTGAAAGACTCCTTTTATAACTTTTCTTAAAATATGGTCCATGGACCATTTGAGTTAGAGTAACTAAGGTAGTTTATTTTAACATAAACCCTTCTCTGGTCCTAAGAATAATGTTCTCTGGAGAGAGAGCCCTGAAATCTGTTGTTTTAATAAACTCCCCAGGATTATTGTTTGAAATTATTCATTAGGCTTTAGTAATTCTTTAATCAGTTAACTTTTTTAGGCTTTAGTAAACTAATAAGTACTGTCTCAGAAATCCTCCACTCTGATATCCTCACTTTGCTGTCAAATTTTATTAAGAAATAACATACACAGAAAAGAACACAAAGTCATAAATTTTTAAAAAGTGAATGCATCTGCATAGCCAGTATTTATGTCAGAAAACAGTAATAAATCCGAACTCCTGAAGGCCCCATGTATCCCTTTCTAGCCACTGTGCCACTGGAAGACAACCATTCTCCTGACTTGTCACACTGTCAGTTTGCTTTACCTATTTTTGAACTTGATTTAAATGCAATCAAATAATGTATATTTGGAGGGTACTGGCTTCTCTCACTCAACATTATTTGGTGAGATTCATTTGCACCATCGTGTTTCATTGTACTTGTTGCTGATCTTTGCCATCCAGTATTCCATTGCATGAATATGCAACTTAACTATCCTTGCTATTGTTCATAAATATTTTTGTTGGTTTGAGCTGTTCCAAAGACTGCTGCTATGAACACTTTTGTACATATCTCTTACCAACATATGTATGTATTTCTATATGTCTAAGGATTTGTAGTTGTTCACTCACTAAGTCATGTCAGACTCTTTGTGACCCCATGGACTGCAGCATACCAGGCTTCCCTGTCCTTCACTATCTCCCAGAATATGCTCAAATTCATGTCCACTGAGTAGGTGATGCTATATAACTATCTCATCCTCTGCCACCCCCTTATTCTTTTGCTTCAATCTTTCCCAGCATCAGGGTCTTCTTTTCCAATGAGTCAGCTCTTTGCATCACATGGCTAACATATTGCAGCTTCAGCTTCATCATCAGTCCTTCCAGTGAGTATTCAGGGTTGCTTTCCTTCAGGATTGACTCCTTTGATCCCCTTGAAGTGCAAGGGACTCTCAAGAGTCTTCTCCAACATCACATTTCAAAAACCTTCTTTATGATCCAACTCTCTCACATCTGTACATGACTACTGGAAAAACCATAGCTTTGACTATAAGGATCTTTTTAAGCACTGTGATATCTCTGCTTTTTAATATGCGGTCTAGGTTTGTCATAGCTTTCCTTCCAAGGAACAAGCATCTTTTAATCTCATGGCTGCAGTCACTGTCGACAGTGATTTTGGAACCCAAGAAGATACAATTTGTCACTGCTTTCACTTTTCCCCCTTCTGCTTGCCATGAAGTGATGGGACCAGATGCCATGATCTTAACTTTTTGAATGTTGAGTTTCAAGCCAGCTTTTCCACTCTCTACTTTCACCTTCAAGAGGCTCTTTAGTTCCTCTTCACTTTCTGCCATTAGAGTGCATATCTGGGGTTGTTGATATTTCTTACTGCAGTCTTGATTCCAGCAAAGGATTCATCCAGCCTGGCATTTCACATGATGTACTCTGCATAGAAGTTAAATAAGCAGGGTGAGAATATACAGCCTCATCATATTCCTTTCCCAATTTTGAACCAGTCTATTGTTCCATGTCTGGTTCTAACTGTTCCTTCTTGACCTGCATACAGGTTTCTCAGGAGACAAGTAAGGTGGTCTGGTATTCCCATCTCTTTAAGAATTTTCCACAGATTGTTGTGATCCACACAGTCAAAGGCTTTGGCATAGTCAATGATGCAGAGATAGATGTTTTTCTGGAATTCCTTTGCTTTTTCTATGATCTAACACATGTTGACAATTTGGTCTCTGGTTCCTCTGCCTTTTCTAAACCCAGCTTGTACATCTGGAAGTTCTTGGTTCACCCACTCCTGAAGTCTAGCTTGAAGGATTTCAAGCATAACCTAACTAGCATGTAAAATGAGTGCAATTGTACGGTAATTCTTTGGCATTGCCCTCCTTTGGGATTAGAATGAAAACTGACCTTTTTCAGTCCTGTGGCCACTGCTGAGTTTTCCAAATTTTCTAACGTATTGAATGCAGCACATTAGCATCCTCATCTTTTGCTTATACCTCAGGGTAAAATGCTTATGCCTAGGGATAAATACAGCTAAATTCTAAGGCATTTTTTTCAGCTTTAGGGTTATTTTGTTGTGTTGTGTTGTGTGTGTGTGTGTGTGTGTGCGTGTGTATTTCTTTCAAAGTGATTGCACCAAGTTTAGCACCAACCAGCAGGATACAAGTTCCAGTTCTACATCCTTCAGCCCCTCATTCAGTGTCATGTGTCCTTTTCCTAATACTCACTTACTTCATATTACTCATTCACCAATATTACACTGTGCTTTTAATTGGATTTCCCTAATGATAGTTAAGCACTGTTTCCTATGTTTATTGATTATTTCAATATCCACTTTTATGAATTCCTTATTCAAGCCTTTCACCCATTTTTAAAAACTGAGTTGCCATCTGACTTTTTTGCTTATTGTAGCAGTGCTTTCTACATTCTGAATTCAAGTCCATTGTTGGATATATGTGTTGTTAATATAGTCTCCGATCATATGGGTTGTTTCTTAACTCTTTAAAGGGTTATCTTTGAACAAAAATTCCTAATTTCAATGTGGATTAGTTTATTATGTATCATTTTCTATGTCTTTTCTAAGAATTGCTTGCCTTCCTCAAATTGATGATAATCTCCCACATTTTTTTGCCAAAGTTTTATTATTTGTTTAATCTTTTATATTGCAATGGGATAACTGGCTGGAATTGATTTTTTATTTGGTATGTTATGCAGGAGGTATCTCCTCTTATATATAGAGAAAGAGATAGATAGATAGATATAGATATAGATAGATAGATACAGATATATAAAATGAAGAAAGGCTAAGATGGCCCCAAGATTGTCCATGTAGTACAAAAAGCAGCCAGATACCGTGTCACAACCCACCTTGCTACCTGCTTCCTTTTATTCATATGATTATAATTCTTAGTACCGATTCTCCAGGCAAAACAGCCTCACCAACTTATGGTTTTATTTAAGTTCTTATTTCCTGACCACCTTTCTGATCTCAACCACCTCCAATTCCCCTACTCCTTAACCTTCTTATCACATTCATGGCAAAACAGAGATAACAAAAGAAGCTAAGTCCTCTAACCTCTGGGCCATCTCTGCGATATATGGAGTACCATTTCTCCAGCAGGACTATAAATCATGATCCCTGGATACCCTGGTTCCATGCTAGTCTTGGTCAGTATTTAATTACCTATACAAAACAAGAATTTCAACATCTTTAAAATGAAGGAGTAAGAATAAGATCCCCTGGAGAAGGGGATGGCTATCCACACCAGTATTCTTGCCTGGAGAATTCCATGGACTGAGGAGCCTGGTGAGTGATGAGCTACAGTCCATGGGGTCGCAAAGAGTCAGACACAATTGAGCGACTAACACACATACACACACACAAACACACACACACACACACACACACACACACTGAAGGAGTAGGCTGAGGTTGGCTCCAAATCTCCTTTCATTTCTATAAAGGAAAAAAAAATTATGATCCCATTAGTTTAGTTTCAAAATAGCCAGTCTCTCTGTAATTATGGCATTGTATGACACACTTTCTCCTTAATCATACACTGAAAAATAAGAATGTCTGGATATTATTAAAACTTAAGGACATTCTGTGAAAGCAACTAAAAGTATTTAAATTCTTGCAATCCATAAAAAGCATCTTATCTCCTTATTGCAGTTTGCCAAAGGATTTCCATTTTAAAACACAACTTCAGTCTGACACCTTCATTAAACACGCAGATGTGTTGTTTGATGTGTTTTTCCCTTCTAAAAAATCCCGGTTTCCAACCAGGCAGGAAAGACAGATTGAGAATGAGAGCAAAGAATGAGTTTTATTAATGATTGCTGCCTGTTTTTGTATACATATCTCAGTTCATATCCTGAGAAATTCTTTTTCACTCAATCCGTTTCTATTACAGTCCTGCATTGTGTTACCACCTCATTATCTGTCTGAGAGACTGATTCAAAGTGAGGTTTAACATGCTGAGCATTTGGACAGCAAAGAGCAAGAATTTTTTTTTTTTTTTCCTAGCAGGAAATTCCTGGGAGGTCCCTGGCCGCTTTCTTTTTATCGCTGACAAGTTGGTTTTGATATTTGAAAATGTAGAGATCAATACTGACTTAGCCGTCAAAATGACTTGATAGAAGAAACTCTCTAATACTGTGCCAGGAAAAATACCTCATATCTTTGAGACTCATGCTATAAACTTTGCAACAATTTCTGAGTGTCCCTCCATGGGAGGATCCCCTGGAATAACTTCAAAGATTTAAGGAAAGCATTTTTACCCAGTTCTAGACCAGACCCACTCATAACCCTCAGACCCAAGTCTAGACTTCATTGAATGTGGTATTAGAGATCCGTGAAATACTTTCTTTATTTTAAAAGACTGAAAGAGGATGGTACTTATGGGCAATCAGGCTGTTCAATGTAATTAAAATTCTACATCCCTTTACTATTGGAAAAATTTTTAACAAATTATTTTAGTTACTCTGGTTCTCTCACCCTGTTCAGAAGCTGTGATTGAAAGATAAGTACTAGAAATAAGAAAATAAAGAATGAATTAAATTAAATAACCCTGAGCAAATAAGGTTAGTTTAAAAATGAGTCCCCAGTGTTCTGTTCTAATGGTGGGAGTGATTACATGTGTCTGTGCATTTGTCAAAGCACATTCAGCTATATGTCCAAGAGTCCATTTTATAGTACATAAAAGTACAAATATATATATATATATATATATATATATATCTTTTAAATTTATTGATGTTTAATTGGAGGACAATTGCTTTACAATATTGTGATGGTTTCTGCCACATATCAACATGAATCAGCCATAGGTATATGTATGTCCTATATGTATGTCCCCTCCGTCTTGAACGTCCCTCCCACCTCCCACCCCATCCCACCCCTCTAGATTGTCACAGAGCACCAGATTTGAGCTCCCTGAGTCATATAGCAAATTTCCACTGGCTGTCTAGTTTAACATATGGTAATGTTTCTGTTTTAATACTACTCTCTCAGTTTGTTCCCCAGTTCCTTCCCCTCATGTCCACAAGTCTGTCCTTGTGTCTCTGTCTCTGAGGCCACCCTGCAGATAAGTTCATCAATACCACCTTTCTAGATTCCACATAGATGTGTTAATATACAATATTTGTCTTTCTCTTTCCGACTTACTTCACTCTATAATAGGCTCTAGGTTCATCCACCTCATTAAGGCTGAGTCAAATGCATTCCTTTTTATGGCTGAGTAATAATTCCATTGTATATACGTACCAGAACGTCTTCATTCATTCATCTGTCAGTGAACATCTAGGTTGGTTCCGTGTCCTATCTATTGTGAAGAGTGCTGCATTGAACCCTGAGGTACATGTGTCTTTTTCAATTTTGGTTTCCTCAGAGTATTTGCCCAGTAGTGAGATTGTTGGATCATATAGTAGTTTTATTCCTAGTTTTTTAAGGAATCTCCATACTGTTTCTCCATAATGGCTGTATCAGTTTACATTCCCACCAACAGTGAAAAAGGGCTCCCTTTTTTCCACACCCTCTCCCTTTTTTCCATACCCTCTCCAGCATTTATTGTTTGTAGATTTTTTTATGATGGCCATTCTGACCCATGTAAGGTGATACCTGATTGTAGTTTTGATTTGCATTTCTCTAATAATGAGTGATGTTGAGCATCTTTTCATATGTTTATTAGCCATCTGTGTGTCTTTTTTGGAGAAATGCCATTTAGGCATTTCTTCTGCCCACTTTTTGATTGTGTTGTTTGTTTTTCTGGTATTGACTACAATGAGCTGCTTGTATATTTTGGAGATTCATCCTTTGTCAGTTGTTTTATTTGCTATTATTTTCTCCCATTCTGTGTGTTGTCATAAAATTACAAACTTACATTTAAGTGAGTTCTTTCAAAACAAAGCAAGGGTAATGAATCATTCTCCTAGATGGAAGACAGAATGCTTCTAAGGTGACATGGTGGGGAGAGATATTGTCTTGACTGGGGCTAAGGTAGCTGAGGATCCTGATGGAAAGAGATGCACAAATGTGTTAGGGTCACCCCATCGGGGAGATACACTGACCATTGTCAGTCCTTGGGGAAGCCAAGGGAGACAGATAAGAAGCTAGAAACCAGAGATGGAAACCTGAAGTGTCACAGCTGGTCCTTCAAGCAAAGGCGGTAGGGTAGAGATGGCCCAGAACATCATGGACACTGAGAACAGACATTGTCAAGTGGAAGCAGGAGACCTCAGATTTGAAACCTAGAATTCAGACCATAATGGGAAGCCAGGGCAGGTTTTACTGTATTCTATTTTTTTCTAATAATTTATTCAAGTCAAGGAGTTTCAGCCCCTGGCTCTGCACTAATAGCATTTTGAACCGGCTCCTTTTCTCTGGACTTCAATTTTCTCATTGCCAAAATGGGAAGACTGAGATGGGCCATCCTCTTGGTCCTTTCTATTTGAGAACATCATGTGAATGAAAAATTTAAGTCAGAGTTTCTCTTCTATAAGTTTTCTCCCAATGTACATGACACAAATATTGTTAATACAGGTGTCAAAGTCTCCTTTGTGATAGACATAATACCTCCCGTGTGGTTTTGACCTTTCAGCCACTTAATTTCTATCTCTGGAGCAAGTAGAGGGTGTAGAAAACTAAGTAAGTTTAACACAAATTATCTATGATTAGTTCTCAGCTTTTCACCCATGCCATTTTACTTGGTTAACCTTGGAAGTGGTGGATAAGAAGTATAGACTTAGATGGGCTTTAGATATGTTGGACCCAGCTGATTATATGTTTATTAGAATTAGGCAGAGCTTTCTCACTGGTTAGGGGATGTGTGCCACAGGTATCAGTGTCCCTCGAGTATCCTCTTGATGTTGTGGGATGCTGAAAGAGCTTTTGATGGCTCTGGCTGTGCTTGTGCACCCTTCATCCTGGCCTGGCCAATCATAGTGCCCCATTCCTTCTTTCCTGATGCAAAGAGATTGGTCCAGGGGTAGACATTACCGTAAGCAAGGATAATCCATCTAAGATATAATCTTATCTTCAATAAGATTTAATATAGAAAACTGAGAGAAGAAGAGGGAAAGACAAAGAAGGAAATGAGGGGAGAGGAGAAGCAAAAAATAGAAAAAAGAAGAAGAGGAGAGAGAAAGACAGGAAAAGAGAAGGCAAGAGCTCTCTTCCTGCTATGAAAAGCTTAAAGAATATTGAATGTAAGGAGCCACCAGGTCCATTTTTCTGCCCTTATAGACTGAATAAAGCTAATAAGAACAAACTAAAGACAGAGAGGAATAAAGAGAGGGAGAAGAGAAAGAACTCAGAAAATTATTATTACACTGAATTTTTAATTACATTACCTAATATACCTTTTGTTGTTGTTGTTGTTGGTCTGCTAATTTCCAGATTTTCTGTCACTTGTGGTAGTCCTACCAGTGCAGTGGATGGCACTTGATGCCCTGGGTGCATCGTTACCCAAATCTTTCCTGTTTCTGAGATTTATACATAGATGAGGTACCTGATTTCATTCTAGGAGTCTACAATCAGAACACTCACCAGCTTCTGTTTCCAGCAAAATGGTAGAAAGATTATCATTATACCCACTGGGATGATGTGAGAAGAAGAAATTTTACCGCATACATGTTGAACAATGAGAGAAGAAAGTTACCATGTATGATGTGAATTACTGGGATCATGAGAAATTCAAAACAGAATATTCAGGCAAAACAGTGTCATAGCCTGGCACAGTAAATAAGCTAGCCTATTAGTTGACTACACATTCAAAAGGGACTTTGTGGGGAGATTATATGGAGACTGTAGAATAACTTTATTTTTAAATTGTTATTTTTTTCAATAGTATAATCCCTCTTTCACATATGATAAACTGGAGATTTAGGAAATGTAGTAACTTGCCTCACTGGTAAGTGGCCACGTTCATAATTTTAATGAGACTTATCTCAATTTTAGCCAGTATATTCTTTACCATATCATTGCAGGATAGAAGAAGATAATTGCCAGTCAGAAAAATGTATTCCCTATTTATGGTCTCAGTCTCATGAGGTAGATAGAAGCACTCTGGGGCATATCCCTCCTAAATAACTCCTACTGTTTCCCTCAAGTTGTATCCCCTTGTATATCCATGCCTACATTGGGCAGACTTTATTTTTTCCCCTGACTGAGCCATGTGGCTTGCAGGATCTTAGTTCCCTGACCAGGGATAGAACCAGGGCCCTCATCACTGAGAGCCTCGAGTCCTAATCACCTGACCACCGGGAAATTCCCAAGCAAACATTAAGAAAGAGACTCTGGCATGTTCAATAGGGATTGAAGATACACAAAAGGAAGAGGAATGTACAGACTGGCCCTCCCCTGAGGAATGCACATTCTCTTGGGGAAGACAATGGTGAACAAACATTTACAGTATGACATGACTGTGCAAGGCCAGAAGCACAGTCAGGAGCTAGGGAGCACAGGGCAAGTGACTCATGCTTCCTGGGGGTTTCAGGAAAGACTTCACAAAGGAAATTCTATTTGAGATGGACCTTGAAGTCACGTGCAGAAAAAGGGAAACTTATGGACCTACTGTGTTAAAGAAGTATCTAACCTCTCTGTGGTGGGCAGCTATTTTTAATTTGTCCAACATACTATATTTCTCTCTCTCTCTCTCATCCCTATATTAATAAAAATGAAGGAAATGGCAATCCACTCCAGTATTCTTGCCTGGAGAATTCCATGGACAGAGAAGTCTGGTGGGCTACAGTCCATGGGGTCGCAAATAGTTGGACATGACTGAGCAACTAACACACACACACACACACACACACACCACACCTCTTTAGAAAACCACCCTTCTTTTTTCAGTCCAGAGGTTTTATTTGTCTCTAATCTCTGCCTAGTAAATCAGAGTTAAGACAGTGATTCATTTAGAGATTGAGGCATGACCTACATTTGACCAAATAAGAATCACACTAGTAATTTTTGCATTAATTAGTTGTTAGAACATAAAAATTTCCTCAGAGCATCTTGTTATTTGGAAGGATGTCAGTCTACAGGGGCCATAGCTTGTGTGTATGAGGAGGACTTGCCTAAGAATGAAGTCAGCTTCAAAAGGACTAAGGAAAGAGTTTTGATGACTTTTTTTAAGTACCCATAACTATCTATAACACATTTATACACCATAGGTAAATTAACCAAAAATTTCAAATGATAAATACTTCACACTAGTACAGTGAATGCTACTTACGTAATATTTGCATTTTATCTGGGACCTTCCAAGTCACCTTCTTATGCCTATTAATAGTGGGAGGTTTCTATACATAGCACATATTCAAAAAGTATTTGTAAGTCAACTATATGTCAGTAAAATTTTTTAAAAAATCATTTGCTAGTCATATCATCAGCCATCAGCTGTGAGCCTGCTGGCATGAAATACTGGTATTGGCCTGGGGATATAGATAAATCACAGAGAGCCCTTCAAGAATAGAGATAGGCACAGAGCAATGAGAGAAAGAGACCAACGAGGACGAGATGGTTGGATGGAATCACTAACTCAATGGACATGAGTTTGAGCAAACTCTGGGAGATGGTGAAGGACAGGGAAGCCTGGTGTGCTGCAATCCATGGGGTCAAGAAGAGTCAGACACCTCTGGGTTTCTTGGACTTGGGTGATTATTTCCTTCCCCATTTTAGGGAAGTTTTCCACTATTATCTCCTCAAGTATTTTCTCATGGTCTTTCTTTTTGTCTTCTTCTTCTGGAACCCCTATGATTCGAATGTTGTAGCGTTTAATATTGTCCTGGAGGTCTCTGAGATTGTCCTCATTTCTTTTAATTCGTTTTTCTTTTATCCTCTCTGATTCATTTATTTCTACCATTCTATCTTCTAATTCACTAATCCTGTCTTCTGCCTCTGTTATTCTACTATTTGTTGCCTCCAGAGTGTTTTTAATTTCACTTATTGCATTATTCATTATATATTGACTCTTTTTTATTTCTTCTAGGTCCTTGTTAAACCTTTCTTGCATCTTCTCAAGCCTTGTCTCCAGGCTATTTATCTGTGATTCCATTTTAGTTTCAAGATTTTGGATCAATTTCACTATCATTATTCGGAATTCTTTATCAGGTAGATTCCCTATCTCTTCCTCTTTTGTTTGGTTTGGTGGGCATTTATCCTGTTCCTTTATCTGCTGAGTATTCCTCTGTCTCTTCATCTTGTTTAAATTGCTGAGTTTGGGGTGTCCTTTCTGTATTCTGGCAGTTTGTGGAGTTCAGAATGGGAGAAAATAATAGCAAATGAAGCAACCGACAAACAACTAATCTCAAAAATATACAAGCAACTCCTACAGCTCAACTCCAGAAAAATAAACGACCCAATCAAAAAATGGGCCAAAGAACTAAATAGACATTTCTCCAAAAAAGACATACAGATGGCTAACAAACACATGAAAAGATGCTCAACATCACTCATTATCAGAGAAATGCAAATCAAAACCACTATGAGGTACCATTTCACACCAGTCAGAATGGCTGCGATCCAAAAGTCTACAAATAATAAATGCTGGAGAGGGTGTGGAGAAAAGGGAACCCTCTTACACTGTTGGTGGGAATGCAAACTAGTACAGCCACTATGGAGAACAGTGTGGAGATTCCTTAAAAAACTGGAAATAGAACTGCCTTATGATCCAGCAACCCCACTGCTGGGCATACACACTGAGGAAACCAGAAGGGAAAGAGACACGTGTACCCCAATGTTCATCGCAGCACTGTTTATAATAGCCAAGACATGGAAGCAACCTAGATGTCCATCAGCAGATGAATGGATAAGAAAGCTATGGTACATATACACAATGGAGTATTACTCAGCCATTAAAAAGAATACATTTGAATCAGTTCTAATGAGGTGGATGAAACTGGAGCCTATTATACAGAGTGAAGTAAGCCAGAAGGAAAAACATAAATACAGTATTCTAACGCATATATATGGAATTTAGAAAGATGGTAACAATAACCCTGTGTACGAGACAGCAAAAGAGACACTGATGTATAGAACAGTCTTATGGACTCTGTGGGAGAGGGAGAGGGTGGGAAGATTTGGGAGAATGACATTGTAACATGTAAAATATCATGTAAGAAACGAGTTGCCAGTCCAGGTTCGATCCACGATACTGGATGCTTGGGGCTAGTGCACTGGGACGACCCAGAGGGATGGTATGGGGAGGGAGGAGGGAGGAGGGTTCAGGATGGGGAACACATGTATACCTGTGGTGGATTCATTTTGATATTTGTCAAAACTAATACAATTATGTAAAGTTTAAAAATAAAATAAAATTTAAAAAAAAAAAAAAAAAAAAAAAAAAGAAGAGTCAGACACAGCTGAGCAACTGAACAATAGTCAATGCAATGTCACATGAGAAGATAATATGAAGTTTAGTCATAGATGGTTTTTGTTTATTTTAATGCAAAAAAAAAGAAATAATCTTTCTGTGGCAGGAGAAAACAAGCTTCCTGCAGGAGACAAGAGAAACATTCCACGTTTCTGACAACGGAAAATGAAGCAAGAGTTCACAAGACAGGAAAATGGGATTAGAGCTTTCCAGAGACAGAATCAGTTTGTTCTCTAGGCAAAGCGTAACTAATAATGTGTTCAAGGAAGAGCAGGTTTTTCTGTAGTAGAAAAGCAAAGCGTGGATGGTGAGATTGGTCTGAAATGCATCTGAAAAACATATTGAGATTCAATGATAAATGTGTTTATGCTGCACCAATCAATTTCACCCTGTGAAAAATAGGAAGCCCAAAAAAAGAAAAGTATTTTTTTTTAAAGAACCAAATTGCTCAGATTTAAATTTTGAAAGATGCATCTGGTTGTAAGAGGGGAGATTTGATATTGTGTGAGGCAGAAATAGAATAGAAATAGGGATGTAAAAACAAGTGTTACTATAATAGACCAAGAGAGAGATGGTAGGGCAGACTGAATGAGGGAAGGGTACAAGAAGGAAAAAACCGGTAAGAAAGGATGACACAGTGCTCGATGAACAACTTGGGAGAGGTAATTTTACCTTTTTAATTTTTCTTGCAAATGCAGATCATTGTGTCAGGAAGTAGAGGGGCTCTAGGTGAACTTGACCCAAACACCTGCACATAGCAAACATTTCAGTGGCAGGCATTTCACCTACCTTTGGGGGATCCTACATCCGCCTTAATCAGAAGTCTTTCCTGCAGGCACTGCCCAGTGAGCTGGAGTTCTTTCACTGAAATAACATACCCAGAGCCCATCTAGCAGCCAGGCTCCACTGAGATTTTCAAAATGTAATTATCATCATCCTCAGTCAATGTACACCTATTACGCGCAAAGTACTGTATCACACGAGCCTCCTAAGTATTAGGGAGTTCTTACAACCATCCTATGAAATGAGCGGTATCATAATCTCCACTTTCCAAGTGAGAGAAATAAGGCTGAGTAAGTTCACATTCTGTTTTGTTTTCTTCTTCTATTTAAATCATCTTGCATGTATATATTAGACTCATTTTTTAAAATATCCTTCATATGTTTTCACACCCTTATATAATTTTGTAACAGGATTATTAGGCTTATACTAAATGGCTGTATCATCATTTACTCTGGAGGTATTTAAGTCACTCCTGTTTTTGTTTTTTTTTTTTTTCCTGGTGTGGTAGATAATGCTGAGATAAACATTCTTATTTAATGCAAAAGAATGGATGGATCTCTGGTTATCCTTTGCAATGAATTCTTAGAAATAGATTTACTAACATGAACGTGTCTTAGTCATAGTATCTTTCTCCAAATTTTGGAAAGAGTTTCTAAAAACAGCATTGCAGTTAAGTGATATTGTAGATTATCAGAGTTTTAAAACAAGGTTTGGAGAAAGAGCTGTTTAATTTAAAAAAAAAAAAAAGCTGGTAATACAGTCAATTATATTTCTCACTAATTCAATTGGCCTTTTCCCCCCATCATCAGTGACAGACTTTATTTTCTTGGGCTCTAAAATCACTGCAGATGGTGACTGCAGCCATGAAATTAAAAGATAATTGTTCCTTGAAAGAAAAGCTATGACCAACCTAGACAGCATATAAAAAACAGAGACATTACTTTGCAGACAAAGGTCCATCTAGACAAAGCTATGGTTTTGCCACTAGTCATGTATGGATTGAGAGTTGGACCATAAAAAGACGGAGCACAGAAAAGTTGAGGCTTTTGAACTGTGGTGTTGGAGAAAACTTTTGAGAGTCCCTTGGACTGCAAGGAGATCCAACCAGTCCATCCTAAAGGAAATCAATTCTAAATATTCATTGGAAGGACTAAAGCTAATGCTAAAGCTCCAATACTTTGGCCACCTGATGCAAAGAGCCGACTCATTAGAAAAGACCCTGATGCTGGGAAAGATTGAAGCTGGGAGAAGGGGATGACAGAGGATGGATGGTTGGATGGCATCACTGACTCAGTGGACATGAGTTCCAGCCAGCTCAGGGAGATGGTAAAGGACAGGGAAGCCTGGTATGTTGCAGTCCAATGGGTCGCAAAGAGTCAGACATGACTGAGTGACTGAACAACAAAGCCCATCGCCACCTAATCATAATGCTGTCTTAAAGTGAATCCTATTCGAGCAACAGAACAATCCAACGTCATAAATCATTTATTACTGATTTATCACTTACTCCTTTTTTCTTATGCTATGAATTTTTATTATTTCAATATATTTTATTTGTTGACAATACATGTTTTAACTGTGAATGATAGTTTTGTAAATGATTTTTAGCAAGAAAATCACATAGCAATAGAAAGTCTCAAGATGTTCTCTCCATAGCATGAGCTACTTTCAAAATTGTTATTTCTATTTCTTCAAGAACAGATTATGTACTTAGAATGAGGTTAGATTTAAGGGATGAAGATTTGTCTTTAAACTTATTTGTATACCTTTGGTGGACTCATTTTGATATATGGCAAAACCAATACAATATTGTAAAGTTATAAAATAAAATAAAATAATAAAAAAAATAAAATAAACTTATTTTCTTAAAAAGTCAAACTCACAGAAACAGAGAGTAGAAAAGTGATTGCCAGGGGTAAGGGGTGGGGAGATAGGAATTGGTAAACAAATACAAATTTTCAGCTATAAGAATAAGATCTGAGTCTTATGTATAGCATGGTGACTACAGTTTATAACACTATATTGTATAATTGAAATTTGCTAAAAGGATAGAGCTTAAACATTATCACATACACAATAAAGTAAATATGTAAGATGATGAATATGTTAATTTGATGGGGAAATTCTTTCACAGTGTGTAAGTATATCAAATCATCATGTTGGGAATCTTAAGTAGCTTATTTTATTTGTCAGTTCAGTTCAGTCACTCAGTCATGTCCTACTCCTACTCTCCACTTTCACTTTCATCAAGAGGCTCTTTAGTTCTTCATCACTTTCTGCCACAAGGGTGGTGTCATCTGCATATCTGAGGTTAATGATATTTCTCCCGGCAATCTTGATTCCAGCGTGTGCTTCCTCAAGCCCAGCATTTCTCATGATGTACTCTGCATAGAAGTTAAATAAGCAGGGTGACAATATACAACCTTGAGGTACTCCTTTTCCTATCTGGAATCAGTCTGTTGTTCTATGTCCCGTTCTAACTGTTGCTTCCTGACCTGCATATAGGTTTCTCAAGAGGCAGGTCAGGTGGTCTGGTATTCCCATCTCTTTCAGAATTTCCCACAGTTTATTGTGATCCACACAGTCAAAGGCTTTGGCATAGTCAATAAAGCAGAAATAGGTGTTTTTCTGAAACTCTCTTTCTTTTTCGATGATCCAGCGGATATTGGCAATTTGATCTCTGGTTCCTCTGCCTTTCCTAAAACCAGCTTGAACATCTGGAAGTTCACGGTTCACGTATTGCTGAAGCCTGGCTTAGAGAACTTTGAGCATTACTTTAATAGCGTGTGAAATGAGTGCAATTGTGTGGTAGTTTGAGCATTCTTTGGCATTGCGTTTCTTTGGGATTGGAATGAAAACTGACCTTTTCCACTCCTGTGGCCACTGCTGAGTTTTCCAAAATTGCTGGCATATTGAGTGCAGCACTTTCACAGCATCATCTTTCAGGATTTGAAATAGCTCAACTGGAATTCTATCACCTCCACTAGCTTTGTTTGTAGTGATGTTTTCTAAGGCCCACTTGACTTCACATTCCAGGATGTCTGGCTCTAGGTCAGTGATCACACCATCGTGATTATCTGGGTCATGAAGCTCTTTTTTGTACAGTTCTTCTGTGTATTCTTGCCACCTCTTAATATCTTCTGCTTGTGTTAGGTACATACCATTTCTGTCCTTTATCAAGCCCATCTTTGCATGAAATCTTCCCTTGGTATCTCTCATTTTTTGAAGAGATCTCTAGTCTTCCCCATTCTGTTGTTTTCCTCTATTTCTTTGCATTGATGGCTGAGGAAGGCTTTCTTATCTCTCCTTGATATTCTTTGGAACTCTGCATTCAGATGCTTATATCTTTCCTTTTCTCCTTTACTTTTCATTTCTCTTCTTTCCACAGCTATCTGTAAGGCCTCCTTAGACAGCCATTTGGCCTTTTTGTATTTCTTTTCCATGGGGATGGTCTTGATCCCTGTCTCCTGTACAATGTCACGAACCTCTGTCCATAGTTCATCAGGGACTCTGTCTATCAGATCTAGTCCCTTAAATCTATTTCTCACTTCTGCTGTATAATCATAAGGGATATGATTTAGGTCATACCTGAATGATCTAGTGGTTTTCCCTACTTTCTTCAATTTAAGTCTGAATTTGGCAATAAGGAGTTCATGATCTGAGCCACAGTCAGCTCCCGGTCTTGTTTTTGCCAACTGTATAGAGCTTCTCCATCTTTGGCTGCAAAGAATATAATCCATATGATTTCAGTGTTGACCATCTGGTGATGTCCATGTGTAGAGTCTTCTCTTGTTTTGTTGGAAGAAAGTGTTTGCTATGACCAGTGCGTTCTCTTAGCAAAAGTCTATTAGCCTTTGCCCTGCTTCATTCCGTACTCCAAGGCCAAATTTGCCTGTTACTCCAGGTGTTTCTTGACCTCCTCCTTTTGCATTCCAGTCCCCTATAATGAAAAGGACATCTTTTTTGGGTGTTAGTTCTAAAAGGTCTTGTAGGTCTTCATAGAACCGTTCAACCTAAGCTTCTTCAGCATTACTGGTTGGGGCATAGACTTGGATTATTGTGATATTGAATGGTTTGCCTTGGAAACAAACACAGATCATTCTGTCATTTTTGAGATTGCATCCAAGTACTGCATTTTGGACTCTTTTGTTGACCATGATGGCTACTCCATTTCTCCTAAGGGATTCCTGCTCACAGTAGTAGATATAATGGTCATCCGAGTTAAATTCACCCATACCTGTCCATTTTAGTTCGCTGATTCCTAGAATATCGATGTTCACTCTTGCCATCTCCTGTTTGACCACTTCCAATTCTCAGTGATTCATGGACCTAACATTTAGGTTCCTATGCAATATTTCTCTTTACAGCATCGGACCTTGCTTCTATCACCAGTCACATCCACAACTGGGTATTGTTTCTGCCTTGGCTCCATCCCTTCATTCTTTCTGGAGTTATTTCTCCACTGATCTCCAGTAGCATACTTGGTACCTAACAACCTGGGGAGTTCCTCTTTCAGTATCCTATCATTTTGCCTTTTCATACTGTTCGTGGGGCTCTCAAGGCAAGAATACTGAAGTGGTTTGCCATTCCCTTCTCCAGTGGACCACATCCTGTCAGACCTCTCCACCATGACCCTTCTGTCTTGGGTGGCCCCACAAGGCATGGCTTAGTTTCATTGAGTTAGACCCCGTAGACTATACAGTCCATGGAATTCTCCAGGCCAGAATACTGGAGTGGGTAGCATTTCCCTTCTCCAAGAATTACAAGCATACCTTGGAGATTTTTCAGGTTCAGTTGTGTGGGTCGCACAATAAAGCAAGTATCACAGTAAAAGGAGTCAAACAAATGTTGTTGGTTTCCCAGTGCTTATAAAAGCTATGTTTACACTATGCTGTTCATGTTTACACTATACTGTAGTGTAAGTGTGTAATAGCATTTTGTCTAAACTAATTATCATCTGAGCCTTCATTGCATTGTAGTCAGAATAGCAAAGATCACTAATCACCAATCACTGTCACAAATATAATAATAGTGAAAAAGTTTGAAATATTGTGAGACTTGACAGAGTGTTACACAGAGACACAAAGTGAGCAAATGCTATTGGAAAAACGGTGCTGATAGACTTACCCAATGCAAGGTTGACACAAACCTTCAATTTGTAAAAAGTGCAGCATCTGCAACGCACAGTAAAGTGAAGCACAATAAAGCAAGGTATGCCTGGATATGAATATTAAAATAAAGTCCCATGTTTTCTTCCCATATTACCATAGATTTGCTTGACCTACCAGATGAATTCTGCCCCCATAGGAGGCTTCTTGGCTTCCATACACTTTAAGGATGCTGGAAGGAATGAACTGTGCCACTGAGGCTGGTGCAGCCCCCACCAATAGCCTTGCTTTCTAGCCTCACAGCTCAGGAATGCATCCTTATTAAACCAGGCTCAGAAGCTCAATGTGTCTGCTTTGAGTCACTGAAAATTTTCCTGGAATATGACATCTGCAGTGTTAGGGAGAGCACAACTTTGTTGTGTGGCATTTAAACTTTCAGCAGGATCACAGAACATCTGTTATTTCAAGTTGGACTTGATTATTTTTTTTTTAACCGCCAGACTTTCAGACCATACAATACCAGCTTTCTTCAAATGTAACTCTTAAGTTCCTTTTATGGTAAAGTTTAATATGGTGAACATATGGAAGGTCTGAACGTCTGCCAAATGTTTTAAAAGACAAGGTTATAAATACCCCGGCAGCGAGCTTTGTTCCTTAATGTATGGCTCTGTTACTCAGAGTCAACGTGGAAGATAAATCAGAACATAGAGCTGGCTTGGGCATTAACTTGATATTTCTGGCAAGTGTTCATAGTATCTCATGAGAGAGAGAGAGAGAGAGAGGGAGTAGTGGTTGTTCTGAGGTAACATTAACAAAATGCAAAAAAAAAAAAAAATATATATATATATATAGCAAAGAGTGAAATTACAGCTTAACTAAAACATGTAAAATGTGAATGCACAGTCCAATTTTCTCACCGGAAAATTGAAGCATGAAGAGTCATCAGGAAGCCCATGGGACTGGATACTACACTATTTGCCTCTTTCCTCTAGGCTTGGAATAGATACCTCTTAATTTCCTGGGTAATGGATCCCCCCATCCCACCTCAAGCTCAGCTCTTCACTAATCTCCATAACTCTATTCTCAAATGACCCTCTGCCCAAATTTGAGCTCATCCCCACCTGACTCAGCTCAAGACCCACCACGATCATTTCTCTGATTCTGGTCTTTCCCTAGAAATGGGGATTTGCTGACCTGCCCTTGCTCCTCCCAGTATCTGACATGGCTGGTCCCAGTTGTGGTTGGGCTAACAGTCAAAAGGGCCCTTACGAACTCCCACAACACAGGATGCACTATGTCAAGCCTGGGCCAAACACATCTTGGAGACGAAGCCTCTCAGGTGAATAAACCTCAGTATGGCATAAGGAAGGCTCTTTGCATGAACTTTTCAGGTCACTAGGATAATGTTGAATGGTCCATGTCCTTCTCACGTAAGTGCACTTAGTATCCTGAATGGTGAAATGTAGCTTCCAATGAGTCCAGAAACAGCCAAGACTGAGTGCATGTATGTGGCAGAATGTGATTAAGGGCAGAAAGCTAAAAAAGGTATCAAGAGAACTTCACTATTTTTTTCACTTCCTGGTTGAGAGGCATTTGTTCTTTTTTACATACCATCTAAGCCTGAATTTCCACATTTCTAAAATGGGAGTCATAACAAACCTGACTTACTTAGAACATTAATATGAGTCTCACATGACATAGAGCCTGAAAAAGCTCAGAAGAGCCTAAAAAGTGCTCTCGTGCTTTGTATTTATGAGCTGAAGCTTTCTTGTGTAACAAAGAACCTTCAGCTCACAGTGGATTAGAAACACAGCTTCATCTCTCACACGTGATACCTGTTATCTGTAGGTGTCTTGGCACTCTGCTCCAAGTGTCTGCTTCACTCCAGAATCTAGGGTATCTCTGCACCCAGAACTGTTTTCTGGTAGCTGAGGGGAAAAAAAAATAGTAGAACCCTAGGGAGGTTCTTGAACCTTTGTCTCCAATGTGGCATGTATCAAAGCTGATCATATTTTGTTAGCCAAAGCAAGTCATACTAAGAAACCCAACCCCAACTGGGTAGAGAAATATACATATCTCACAGGAAAACAAAAAATCTGCCCAAACTCTCTCGTTTCTGCCTTACCTGTAGCCCTTGACCAGCTATGATGAAGTAGCCTAGAAAGAAGGGACTCATCTGAAATTGAATACATAAGGATGGAATAGAGGATAGGTTTTAAGGAGACAGTTGGAGAGAGGAAAAAGACAATAAGGAATGAAAAGAGAGTAAAAAAAAGAGAGAATAAAACATCACACACAACACTTCTGCCCCAGAATTTGTGGAGGAGATGTTGTAATTAATAGCACATGGTTAGAGGTGCATTTTTAGTGAAAACAAGGGTTCACACACTTGGTCTATCAACAACTGTGACAACTTACATTAAACTCAGGGTCTCACTGAGCCTTGGTTGTGTGGGTGCATGCTAAATCACTTCAGTTGTGTCCAGCTCTTTACAACGCTATGGACAATGGCCTGCTAGGCTCCTCTTTCCATCGGGGTTCTCCAGGCAAGAATACTGGAGTGGGTTGCCATGCCCTCATCCAGGGGATCTTCCAGACCCAGAGATCGAACCCAAGTCTCTTATATCTCCTGCATTAGGCAGACTGGTTCTTTATCACAGGTGCCACCTGGGAAGCCCTGCACCTTGGTTACTTGGCTGTAAAATGAGACGCAGGTAGCCAAGTGCATCTCATAAATTTCAATGAGATAATTAGATATGGAAGTGTAAATCATAAACCTATCAGGCAGAAATAAATGTTAAAGCAACATTTGGGGTGGAGAGGGGGCAATTTATTTGGTTTTGCTTATTCTAACAACAATCATGATAGAAAGACCCAGTAACAATCATTCTCTCCTCCCACCTACCCCGCCATCGGCCACCAAGTCATCCATACGCATATACAACCTATATCTCCCTACACGAATGATTTAAAAAATTGAGACCTCCATAAAGATAACAAAAGCATTTGCTGAAAACAGCTGGCAGGTATCATAGTCCTGTTGATAACTACATAGATGTAATTTACCCTGCTTATTTAACTTCTATGCAGAGTACATCATGAGAAATGCTGGACTGGAAGAAACACAAGCTGGAATCAAGATTGCTGGGAGAAATATCAATAACCTCAGATATGCAGATGACACCACCCATATGGCAGAAAGTGAAGAGGAACTCAAAAGCCTCTTGATGAAAGTGAAAGTGGAGAGTGAAAAAGTTGGCTTAAAGCTTAACATTCAGAAAACGAAGATCATGACATCTGGTCCCATCACTTCATGGGAAATAGATGGGGAAACAGTGGAAACAGTGTCAGGCTTTATTTTTTTGGACCCTAAAATCAGTGCAGATGGTGACTGCAGCCATGAAATTAAAAGACGCTTACTCCTTGGAAGGAAAGTTATGACCAACCTAGATAGCATATTCAAAAGCAGAGACATTACTTTCCAACAAAGGTCCGTCTAGTCAAGGCTATGGTTTTTCCAGTAGTCATGTATGGATGTGAGAGTTGGACTGTGAAGAAGGCTGAGCGCTGAAGAATTGATGCCTTTGAACTGTGGTGTTGGAGAAGACTCTTGAGAGTCCCTTGGACTGCAAGGAGATCCAACCAGTCCATTCTGAAGGAGATCAGCCCTGGGATTTCTTTGGAAGGAATGATGCTAAAGCTGAAACTCCAGTACTTTGGCCACCTCATGCGAAGAGTTGACTCATTGGAAAAGACTCTGATGCTGGGAGGGATTGGGGGCAGGAGGAGAAGGGGATGACAGAGGATGAAATGGCTGGATGGCATCACTGACTCAATGGACATGAGGCTGGGTGAACTCTGGGAGTTGGTGATGGACAGGGAGGCCTGGCGTGCTGCGATTCACAGGGTCGCAAAGAGTCGGACACAACTGAGCGACTGAACTGAACTGAACTGAATTATGGACCATATTCAGTATATGCACATTTCTTTCTGCAGAGCAGATGCGGGGAGGGAAACTCAGAAAACTGGCTGCACAAAGCTCAGGGATTTTTGGTTGTAAGCAATGGAAACAGAAGCTAAGCTTAAACTAGAAAACTTAACACTTTCTTAAGTTTGAACCTTCCTTCCATAATCGGAAAGGTTGTAGGTATACATGAACTGAGTCACAGGAGATGAAAAGATGCTGTCACACTTATTATCATCTTCATTACCCTCACCCTCCTTTCACAGTATTTTCCTCTCCCTCCTGTTCTTTCTCTCCCTACTCCTTCTTCAGCCTCCCTCCCCTCCCAATTCCCTTCCTCCATTACTTTTCTCTGTATCTCCATTTCTATTTATGAGTCTCATTCTCTACTGTTTCAGGTATGGTTTCTTCCTGGAGCTGGGAAAGTGGTCCTAGTTAGCAATGAACCCATATCCTTAAGTTTATAATGCACAAGGAAAAGTAGGTCTTTTACCCTCATGCTGCTGCTGCTGCTAAGTTGCTTCAGTCGTGTCCAACTCTGTGCAACCCCACAGATGGCTGCCCACTAGGCTCCCCCATCCCTGGGATTCTCCAGGCAAGAACACTGGAGTGGGTTGCCATTTCCTTCTCCAGTGCATGAAAGTGAAAAGTGAAAGTGAAGTCATGGAAGAATCTGCTTGAGTCCAATGGTCACCCTTCTATGCAACTTTGTGGACAGGCAAATGATGTAAGACAACGTGCTTGCAGGAAGCAGCATGCAAGATTATCCCCTGAGAAACAAACAGGGTGGTCCGGCACAGCTCTCACTGGAACAGGACAGATACAGCAACAGAACCCCCCTGAGGGCATCTACTGTTTGTAGCTGTCATTGCTACTGTCCTCCCTATGACTAACAAGAATGTCTACACTTAACAGTCTTTAATGACTTCAGAGCAGCAACTGTCTACCTTGCCTACACTAATCAATTAATATGAGCTTCCCACCCCAAATCCCCAGGCTTTGAGGAACCCCAGGTTACAGTCTATCCGCACAAAGTTAGGAGAAGCCCATGATACACTTGGCACTGCTATTTGATGATGCCTACAGAGCAGTACTGGAGAAGGCAATGGCACCCCACTCCAGCACTCTTGTCTGGAAAATCCCATGGATGGAGGAGCCTGGTAGGCTGCAGTCCATGAGGTCTCGAAGAGTCGGACACGACTGATCGACTTCACTTTCACTTTTCACTTTCATGCATTGGAGAAGGAAATGGCAACCAACTCCAGGATTCTTGCCTGGAGAATCCCAGGGATGGGAGAGCCTGGTGGGCTGCCATCTATGGGGTCTCACAGTGTCGGACACGACTGAAGCAACTTAGCAGCAGCAGCAGCAACAGAGCATTACTCCTGAAGACTAATAAAAAATATCACTTTTTTTTTCACTTCTCTTCTGCAATTCACTGGAATTACAGAAACAACTATTACAATTTTCTATCTACATTAAAAAATTAAATGCAAAATGAGTTAGGTTAGAGTGCAAGTGTTATGGTGAGAAAGTTATTTTTAAAATGCATCAGTGGCTCCCACACAGAGGGACCTTAATAAATGTTTAATAATGGCTATATTAGTTTACATCCTATAATTGTTTCTGCCATTAAAATGCACTTCTACCTTCTAGAGAAAAATGACAAGTGAGAAGGGTTAAGATTTGGAAACAATATGCCATTAAGATGATATAAAGAACATTTTTTCCCCAGCCAGAACCAATAGCTCAGGGTTTTGAACTTTTTACTTTCTTATTTCGTCACACATAGATTGTGTATGTAGAGACTATAGGATTCATCTAGTGGCATCCAGCACTATTTTATTCCTCTCTCTCCTAAGTGTTGTGATTTTGGAATAATCTGTGAGCAAACCAGTACACCAAACATTTTCAGAATGCCCCCAGCAAACAAATAAAGGTATCAAGTGATGTGGGCAATGCAGAGATGAAAGTGCTGAGAGTTCCTGAGAGATGGGAAGGAAAGATTTCTGTTGAATACAAAATATGTTGTAAAATTGTCTGATATGATTATTGTGTGTGTGCTGGTTTTATAAAGCCTGACATTCATACAAAATAACAGAAATCATGTTTTGTGAGGCACACTAGCAAGCATCCATTCAAATTAATTAATGCTCCATTTAAAACTTAATCACTTGGTAAGAACAACAAATTCTTACACAGTGTATTAGATAATCCATTAAATTCCTCATTCCAAAATATCTAATGTGTCATTGTTTTGTACTAACCTGCAGAGACAAGTAGTCAGCTAGCTCGTTCCTATCTTTCTTTTGTTCCTATTCTTTTAAAATAGCAACATAACTGACATTTTGAAAAACAAGTGCTAGGAATTATAAATAACCAAAGAAATAAGAAAAACTGGGGAGATATTTCACATTTTATCAAGCATTATTTACTACTACCCATCCTTTGAGTTGTTTTTTCCACTAAACTCAGATGTGTGATGTACCCTTCTGTTTCATTTTATATTATTGCAATCCCTAGAGTAACACATTCCCCTCTTTACTGGCAATTAAACTTTCTGAGCTACTATTCACAAGATATGAAATCAGACTTGATCTTCCAGTAGGGAAGATCCTGTGTTTGAAATATTTGATGTGTTTAAAGAACCATAAATAGTTCTTTGGGCTTCCCTGGTGGCTCAGTAGTAAAGAATATGCCTGCCAGTGCAGGAGGCATAGATAGGTTCAGTGTCTCAATTGGGAAGATCCCCTGGAGAAGGAAATGACAACCCACTCCAGTATTCTTGGCTGGAGAATCCCATGGACAGAAGGCTATAGGCCATGGGGTCACAAAAGAGTCGGACGTGACCTAGTAACTAAACAACAACAACAAAAAAATAGTTCTTTATATCTGGTTACATAGATATATCCTATGGGAAAACCCAAATGAACTTTTTCATCATCCAATATGTGTAGGTATCGAAGACAAGAATGATGGACGGCAGCTGGTGTCAGGGGTTTCCCTCATCATTTCATAATGTTAGCTGTGAGTGAACAATAGAGGATTCTAAGCATTGATGTAATCCAATATGTTTCTTAGAAATATCACTCCGGTGATTAGCCAATGGACAAGATGGACTAGACAAGATCACTTACAGCATTGAAAGAATGAATATAGGAAGATCAGTAGGGAGAAATTTTGGGAAAGCCCAAACCAGGCAGTAGTGGAGCAGACAGGGGATTTGAAATCCATCAAGGAGCAAACACTATTGGACTTATGGGACGATGGAGCATGGGGCTGGGGGATTCAAGTATGCTAAAGAAACAATTGGGTAGATAGATAGGATCTGGAATTACTTGTTTTCCCATCTCTTGTCAGAAATTCTTAAAAGGTGGTATGATCCCTGAGAAAATATATTCATGCGAAAGTTAAGAGAAGCCCACTGAAACCACACTGTTCATGGGAAACCAGGCCACCCAAATTCTTATTAATGGCAAAAGACGGGACCTGGTTATAAGCTTTAAAAAAAAAGAAAAGAAGGAAGGAAGATTCCGCCTTATTGTTCAAGAAATGTTTGATTATTGGCCCAAATAGAACCACCACTTTAGATTGAGGGGTGTGGAAGTTACCTATATATTACACTTAGAGTCAAAAAGACAGAACTTAATTTTGAGCAATAGTTATAAGGCTTATAGCCAAAACTTTATGTGATATGACTATTAAAGTACATTACATGGGTTTGCATGTTTAATTCTTGCAACAATTATTTGAGACAGGTACTATTATTAGCTTGACTGTGGAGTTGTAAAGAGTTGGACATGACTGAGTGACTTTCACATTCACATTAGGGATAAACCAATGAATTGCACATAAAAAATCTTACATCAAAAAAAATGGTTGTGAAGGGATAATTTATCACTGTAAACTCAGACTTAAGGTATGACTAAACACGAGTGTGCTAACCTTACGGATGTGAAGTCAGAGGGAAAACAAAGTGACAAAAGATGTACGTTAATTTTATTTCTACTTCAAACGTCTAGTTTGAAAACAGTGATCCAAGAATTTGGCACCTTGGGTTGGGTTTTTGACATGAGAAATTAAGAAATTATTGCAAAATACTCTTTAAAATCATTTTTATTTTATCTTTTTTCTTTCAAATAGCAAATTCTTTTGGAGAAGGAAATGACAACCCACTCCAATACTCTTGCCTGGAAAATCCCATGGACGGAGGAGACTGGTAGGCTACAGTCCATGGAGTCACAAAGAGTCGGACATGACTGAATGACTTCACTTTCACTTTTCACTCTCATGCATTGGAGAAGGAAATGGCAACCCACTCCACTGTTCTTGCCTGGAGAATCCCAGGGACAGAGGAGCCTGGTGGGCTGCTGTCTATGGGGTTGTACAGGGTCGGACACGACTGAAGCAACTTAGCAGCAGCAGCAGCAGCAGTAAATTCTTTATGGAATAGTTTGTTGTTATTAATATTTATAATAATTGATCAATGATTCTTTGGTTTATAAACATCATATGGAGAAGTTGGGAGGACTAAATGCTGTATTTGATTGAATAAGTTTTCATGAAGATCTTTGAATAAGTTCTCATGAAGTTCTTACATATCTAGATTTTATATCTATAATGTATGTGATCATTGAAAGTTAACAATTTACAAAACCATACTAAAGAACATAGCAAAGTCAAGAGACAAAAAGGTGAAGAATCTATATTTTTTTACATTTATTTTTAATTGGAGTATGATTGCTTTATGATGCCATGTCGGCTTCTTCCATACAACAAAGTGAGCCAGCCACGAGTATACACGTGCCCTCTCCCTCCGGAGCCTCCAGCCCACCCTCCACCCCATCCCACTCCTCTAGGTTGTCACAGGGCACTTGCTGAGCTCCGTGTGGTACACAGCAACTTCCTATTGCTCAGCTGCCAAGCTGTGTCCCACTCTTTGAGACCCCATGGACTGTGGCCTGCCAGGATCCTCTGTCCATGGGATTTCCCAAGAAAGAACACTGGAGTGAGTTGCCATTTCCATCTCCAGAACTTCCCATTAGCTATCTATTTTACATATGATAATGTGTATGTTTCAACACTACTCTCTCAACTAGTCCTACCCTCTCCTTCCCCACTGTGTCCAAAGTCAGTTTTCTATATGTGTCTCTGTTCCAGACCTGCAAATAGGTACCATTTTTATAGATTCCATAAATATGTGTTAATATGTATTTGTTTTCCTCTGACTTATTTGTGTAACAGGTTCTAGGTTCATCCACCTCACTATAATTGACTCAAATGCATTCCTTTTTATGACTGAGTATGAAACTGCATTTGCTAACACGGCTAGCCATTTGTGAGACTCACCATGTCGATATTCATTTCACGCTGCCCTGATTATATCTAGCACTCTGTTTCTCTGAACCAAAATTTAGCCTCAGGATCCTTCTCAACATAGGACTTTAATTAGCCATTACTAACGAAGAAGACTCTTGAGAGTCCCTTGGACTGCAAGGAGATCCAACCAGTCCATCCTAAAGGAGATCAGTCCTGGGTGTTCATTGGAAAGACTGATGTTCAAGCTGAAACTCCAATACTTTGGCCACCTCATGCCAAGAGTTGACTCATTGGAAAAGACTCTGATGCTGGGATGGATTGGGGGCAGGAGGAGAAGGGGATGACAGAGGATGAGATGGCTGGATGGCATCACGGACTCGATGGACATGAGTTTGGGTAAACTCCGGGAGTTGGTGATGGACAGGGAGGCCTGGCATGCTGCGATTCATGGGGTCACAAAGAGTCGGACACAGCTGAGCGACTGAACTGAACTGAACTAGACAGAGTTTTGCCACATGAGATGAAACTTTGTTTCCATCCAAAGGATAAAATACCTATCCTATTGAAAATGACACAAACATGCTTCCATAAAGGTGTCTCACTTAGGTAAATGTGAACCTGTTTCTGCAAACTTTTAAGGAGAACAGCTGCCCCCATGTCCTGAAGAAGTGCTGGGGAAATTTTCTTCAGTCTTCTTTCCAGATGTAACCCTCTTAATAGCCTTTGTCCTGACTGTTAAAGACCTGAGAAAACTCTCTGCTGTGAAAATCTCCTTCAGAGACTGAAGATCTATTTATAGGCTGGGAGAATTAATAATAATTCTACTACCTAGGCAGTAGGTGTTTGTTAGATTTAAAAAAAAAAAGCCAGCATTCGCTTGTGTTAAAGGGTCAACAGAAAGACTTTAGGACCCACCACCTGAGCGCTTCTGGACTGCTGCTTCTCACACAGGCCCCATGATGCATTAGAAAGTCAGGAAAAGAAGCATCACACCTTTATTTGTCTCTGAGCTCAGAAAAGGTGGTGTGGAGCCTGAAAAGTGTCTAGAAATTAAAGCCAGGTAAATAGGTTTCATAAATTAGTTACAATAGTTGTTACTACCTCTTGGGGATTGTGTAGGTAACTATCAGCAAATGGCTGATGTTCTAAGACAGAAATCAAACATACCTCTCTGAAGGGATCATGGTGTCCTGAAGCTCCCTGAACGCCGCGACTTGACAGTAACAGTTGATGTGCTCAGTCGCTTCAGTCATGGCCCACACTGCGACCCCATGGACCGCAGCCCACCAGGCTCCTCTGTCCATGGATTTTCCCAGGCAAGAATACTGAAGTGGGTTGCCATGCCCTCCTCCAGGGGATCTTCCTAACCCAGGGATGGAACCCGAGTCTCTGGCGAGTTTCCTGCCTTGCAGGCGAACTCTTTACCTCTGAGTCACTGGGGAAGCCCCAGTAATGATTGATAACTTATCCAGAGTCAGAACAAGTCCATCCAGAAGGTGGGAGGAAGTGGTCTGCCGTGGACATCTAGTAAAGGATAGTCACAGAAACACATGCTGGCAACGTGTAGAAGTGTCTGTGTAAAGATGTCCAGGAGGTGAGTCTCAATGAAGTGAGGAGGAATCTTAATCAGAGATTGCTTTGCTTGAAATAGGGGAGGGGGGTAGAACAGCAATTCTAGAATTCAGTGACCTTCTTCAGATACATTCAGATAACATCTTTCAAGGAAATAACAATGTCCCTAAATCCCTAAATTATTTTTTCCCCCTTAAGTCCAACCTGTATATTTCAAAGCAGCTACTTTGAAACTAAAATATCTAATTATGAATAAAAGTCTACAGCTCACCTCTTGAAGAACTGCCCTGACTGGGTTGTTCTAGCAGCAAGAACAAATTCTTTTCATCAATAATCCTGTCTAAAAGCCAACATTTTATGCTGAGGAGGGCAGGAGCAGTTTGAATCCCACGAGAAACTTTTTTGACTTTAATTTTTAATTAAATCGTTTCTTGCCTGCAATAAAATAGTTTAGGGAAAGGTCATCCACAAAAAAAAAAAAAAACATGATTTTAAAAGGAGCTGAGAGAATGAGAATAGGAGATGCTTAAAATCTTCTCTAATTTCCCACAATACTTTTAGAGAGTGATTCAATGTTTAATTAAAGGCAATCAGCATTTATTAAATGCATACATGTTGAAAATTCTGAGCTGGGGGTTTAATTTGCTACCATCTCAAAATACCCACAAGGTCTGATCCTAGCTTTATGTTGATTTTTTTTCAAGTGAGGAAACTAAATGTGGGTGGCATGAAGTAATGTACCCCTGGTTGTAGATCTGAAAATGGGAACATCTAAGACTAAAACCTCAGGTTTAGTAATTCAATATTATCTTTCTCAGCCATAATCTTTCTCAGTGAAGGAAAACACAAAAGAAACTTGAAAAAACACAACGCAAACACTTAGTAATATGTGCAGCCAGAATCTGATAGAAATTCAAATTTTCTGAACATTTTCCTCTGAAATATAACAATCAGTCCTGCCACTTTTCTTAAATTGGAAACTGTAATGCACTGGGTTAACAGTATTCTTCTTTTACTGATACTTGATACATCTTTTTCTCAGTAAATGTATTGTGTTTGAGCATATATGCATATGTGGGTGTATAATGTTTGCTTCTAAAACAAGAGGACTTCTGTATTATTCTCCTCAGATGCCCGTTCAAATTAGCCATAGGGGAAAAATTATAAAGTGATGAAATCACGCATTCATGCATACATTCTTTTATTGTCAACAGTACTGTGATCAGTTAACAAGGTAACACTGGTAAAAAAAAAATCATTTTGATTTTAAGTAGAATTACATCTCACTATTCTTCAGAAATGCAGAGAAACTTCACATTACTATGGATGGCATTTTTAGATTTTTAAGAACATAGCAGCCAATCATTCATTTCTCACCCCCGCCCCCCGCCCCGCCTCTGGGGGAGAACTTTGTTGCACACTAGAAACTTATAAATCAAATTCCAAAGAAATTAAAATACTTATGGAACATAGGGAAAAGAACTACATAATTAAGTGGTTGTAGTGGTTTGGAGCACTTAGTAACCTGATAAACACTTAATATATTAATAAGATCGTCATTGTCTCTACTCCAGTGGGGTGCTCTGTGTGAATTGCTCTTATAAGCCAATCAAAATCACACTTATCCTTAGGAAATAAAAAAAAGTAGCAATGCCTGAGACGCCTATAGTGTATTCATATTTTTAAGAGTTCACTGTTTCATTAGTCCTCACAAAAGCCCCAGGAACAGCAATAATTTTTCCTCTTTGGAGAAGAAGACAGAGAACCAGAGACTTATGCTGGCCGCCTAATTTGACTACTATAGTCAGTGGAAGAGCTTTGACTTACAATACGTTCATCTTCTGAGGCTAGAGTCACAACTTCCTACCACAGCTGCCCACAAAGAGCTCCAACAGTTTGATTACTTGAACCACTACTGGCCCATAGTGCTGTAGACTGCTTGCTCATTTCCTGACCAGACGTGGAAGTGCCTGCTCTGTGCCCAGGACAGTGCTGGACACTGGGCATGCCGCACTGAGCAAGCACGGTCACCGTGTACAGGGCCAGGTGAATATTAAACAAGGCAAAGCCTGATGATGGAAAGACGATCAGTTGAGCAAACCAGACAATGTATTTAGAGTGTGTACGGATCAGCAGGTTCTGGGCCAAAGAGACAGAAGGAGCAAGGCTCTTTGATATGAGTCCTATGAGCTGAGGATGGAGGAGTAGTGTCAGACTATAATAGGTCCATTAGGCCATCAGGATTTAGCATATCTCTAAAAGTCAGTATGAGGTGACTAAAGGGTCATAACACTGTGGGCAGAGAAAGGGTGATGTGATTACATAGTAGACTGACAATCTTAAGAAGAGTCTACGGAGTTGGGATCTCTGAAGGCAGCAAATGATATCTCCACCTTATTCTCAGCTAAAATAAGCAATACCAGATCAAATAATCAAACCTTTTATTTTTTCCTTTTTAAAAAGGTCTCATGGTGCAAAAAGGCTGGGGTAAGGCCGCAATATTTATTATCAGTCCACAAATACTTGGGATATAAAAAAAAAATTGTGTGTAATTTCAGGAGTGGAAATAATCTGAGAAAAGCCCAAGTCATAGCCCTTCCCCTTACGGGCAAGGAAACCAAGGGTCAGGAAGTGAGTTATCAGAATTCACAGAGCAAGTGAGAGTCAGGAGGGGCGTTTTCTTGGCTGCCTTAGCATTTTCCATTTCTAGGGAGATGTGAGCAAATTTCCAGGGGATTAATCTCCCCTCTTCATTCTGCACTGTTTGCAACCAAGATGCTACAGTACCTTTAGATAACAAAGAGTAACAGCTCTCAGTTGACTGGCAAATATCCATTTCAGAAGCAGTGGGGACATTAAATGCAGGAGGCACGTACACATTTATGCATTTTCCATATCAGAAAATGACCTTGTTAACTGTCATCTTCCCATTGAGCCATCTCCCTCAGCACAACATATATTAAATTTATGAATACAAGGTATAAATATAGTCACTAGCCATTCATTCAGCCAGCATGTATTAATCACTCGTGTGCATAGCACCATAATTCAATTAAATTCAATTCACATTTATAAGTATTTGGAAGGCAGCAAGAGGAAAGACTACCAAATACAATTTTGAATCACACCTTCAGTACTTCCTGAGGGAAATGTTAGGTGAGACATATAATAACCTCTGCAAGTCTCAGTTTCCTCCTCAGGAAAAGGAGGATAATAAATAATGACGTCATTGTGGATAGGAGCAAGTATATAAAGTCATTCTGCACCTAGTCCTTGCACATAAGTGCTTAATACATGTTTTCTAAGTGTACAAATGACTTAAAAACACTTTGGGCTTTTTTACTCTTCTGTTCTTGATTCTCTGTTTCTGCACAGATATTTTGGTATTTCTCTACTAGGAGACCACTTAGAACAGAAATTGTTCATTTGTTGGGTGCACCAAAAATGAACCCATTAGTGTTAAATTGACTCAAGGATTATGAAGTGAAATCAGAAAACTGGGTTCCATTTTGCCAGGACTTGGAACACTGTCCCATGCAGAGAGGAAACACCGCTCCTGTCTCAGGCACTTAAAGATTCTTCTAGACCCATTATATTCCCACCATAAAATGAAACTGATTAACGGCCATTTTAAAATTCCTTCCTGCCACACTGTGGTTTGGCCAGTGCATGAACTGCTAACTGGCTTCCCAGAGTCCCCGACTATTTCTGTGCACACAGAACTCAGCTCAGCTGGGGAAGCAGCAGTGCCTGATTACATTAGTCTTGAGTGCCAAGGACAGGATGGCAGAATCCATGAACTGCTGGGAGAGCCATTTGTGTACTGTATTTCTTTGACCATGTGGCTGTTTTCCCCATGTGTCAATTTCTGGTTAGAGTTTAGGATGTGCTTGACAGTGCTCACCTTCAAAATGAGGGAGATGGCTCATATTTGAAAACTGTCCTTACCATTTGATCTAATAGACACTCTCTTTATGTATTTAAATGTGAATAATTCTACTGCTTCGTGGTACACATACACAGACACGCGCACACACACACAAATATAAGTGCACTATGTACTTACACTGTACTTATAAAAATATGCAGATGGATATAGTTAAAAAGACATGGGGTTCAGAATCAGTTGAATTTGGAATTGATCCTACACTCAATCTCTTGCCAACTCCATGACTTTGAGCAAGTTATTTTGCCTCTCAGAGCAGGGCCAGGAGGAAGGTGGTGTCAGAGAGACACCTAGGGTGTACACTTTAAGAAGGCATACAAATCCCTGACAGTCTACCTCCTGGCATACTCATTTTGTATCCCAGGAGTCTTGTTTGCCCCACCATCATGCTGGCACTATCTTGGAGCTTCAGAATCTTATGAATCAAGACATGTAAAGCACTTACTGTACTACTTACCACAGACACCTAGTAAATGGTACCCTTTAACCAGAAACATTCACATATATGGGAGTGAGTGTGCCTGGTGCCATCAAAACCACACCCAGCTGTAGTGCCTGGCTCCCTTCCACGCTAGGGCAGAGTAGGTTCTATGACCACCAAGGGGTCATACCAGAAAGCAACTACTAATAACTTGGCAGGAATTTTGAGATACAGATTAAATAGCAACATGTGAAATTTCTGGGGCAGTCCTGGTAACCCAGTCCAGCCACACTCCTCATGGAACCATCAGACTAAAGCAAAGGAATACCAAAATAACATTTGGAATAGCTTTCCTGCTCATTTGAGTTAATTTTAGGGAACAAGTAAAATACAAAACCAAAGTAATATTCCACAATAGAGTCACTGTTCATTTCTGGGGTAGTTTTTTTCCTCTATTATTCACACTTGCACATAATTTGGCTTGCATTCCATTTAAAGATTTCCTTTTTTGCTGTTGTCTCTTACTAAAGATTGCATCAAGACTATTACTCCATGTCATTAAATGTTTTTACACTGCAATTGCTAATGGCTAAAACGAAGGCCATTTCATAGATGTAGCATGACTACTGGATTTTATAGTATTAGGTTTTGAATTTAGGTCTGAAACACATAATATTTTGATGACTATCTTGTACTCATTTATCAGACCACATGTTTGTTTATGTATTAATATTTGTCAATGGAATTATGCATCAAATGTCATGAACATGTTTAAGGCTTCTTAATACCAGATTTAATACCAGACCACCTGACCTGCCTCTTGAGAAACCTATATGCAGGTCAGGAAGCAACAGTTAGAACTGGACATGGAACAACAGACTGGTTCCAAATAGGAAAAGGAGTACGTCAAGGCTGTATATTGTCACCCTGCTTATTTAACTTATATGCAGAGTACATCATGAGAAACGCCGGGCTGGAAGAAGCACAAACTGGAATCAAGATTGCCAGGAGAAATATCAATAACCTCAGATATGCAGATGACACCACCCATATGGCAGAAAGTGAAGAGGAACTAAAAAGCCTCTTGATGAAAGTGAAAGTGGAGAGTGAAAAAGTTGGCTTAAAGCTCAACATTCAGAAAACGAAGATCATGGCATCTGGTTCCATCACGTCATGGGAAATAGATGGGGAAACAGTGGAAACTGTGTCAGACTTTATTTTTTTGGGCTCCAAAATCACTGCAGTTGGTGATTGCAGCCATGAAATTAAAAGACGCTTACTCCTTGGAAGGAAAGTTATGACCAACCTAGATAGCATATTCAAAAGCGGAGACATTACTTTGCCAACAAAGGTCCATCTAGTCAAGGCTATGGTTTTTCCACTAATCATGTATGGATGTGAAAGTTGAACTGTGAAGAAGGCTGAGCACCGAAGAATTGATGCTTTTGAACTGTAGTGTTGGAGAAGACTCTTGAGAGTCCCTTGGACTGCAAGGAGATCCAACCAGTCCATTCTAAAGGAGATCAGTCCTGGGTGTTCTTTGGAAGGAATGATGCTAAAGCTGAAACTCCAGTACTTTGGCCACCTCATACAAAGAGTTGACTCATTGGAAAAAACTCTGATGCTGGGAGGGATTGGGGGCAGAAGGAGAAGGAGAAGGGGACGACAGAGGATGAGATGGCTGGATGGTATCACCGACTCGATGGACATGAGTTTGAATGAACTCCGGGAGTTGGTCATGGACAGGGAGTCCTGGCGTGCTGCGATTCACGGGGTTGCAAAGAGTTGGACACGACCGAGCAACTGAACTGAACTGAACTGAACTGATGCAGGTTGCCGGATATCTTTCCAGGAAAGTTGTACCAATTTACATTACCCATAGCTGATGCTATAATGTGTCACAAGAGGACATTTGCACTGTTCCATGGTTGGCAGTTGAGGGAACAGACTGGGTCTTAAACTATTTAGCCGGGGACAAACCTTCTCCTACTTGTGATGACTCTTCTCCACTCAGCCACCAGCCTGTTTCCTTAGCCACTCTACTTGTGTCCCATCCCCACAGCTATAATGCCCCCTTGTCCAACAGAAAATCAGGCATCCATCATAACTTTGCTACCTCATTCTTCTATAAAAGCAAACTACAGTATAAAAGCGTGAGTAGGCTGCGCTGGACACAAAGCAAGAGGAGGCACTGCAGAAAACTGACCTTCTGTGTGAAAGTACAGCTGGATAAAAGGCAAGAAGTTTCTAGGAATTACTTAAATATGTGAAAAAACATTCTGCACCTCAAAGAGTGAAAGTGGCTGAAAAGGTGGATCTGAGTCATTTATTAAAATTGCTTTTTACTCAGCACAATATATTTTACTTTTTAAATTCTTATTGAAGTCTTGTGACATGGGCTATTATTATTCTCATATTAGGTGAGAAAATAAGTTCAAAGAAGTTCAGAGAAGTTCCATTCCCCCCACCCCCCACCCCCAGAAAAATCAACTAGTTAACTGCTTACCCTGGATTCAAACCAGCCTGACATCCATGGTTATTTTCTTTGTCTCAAAATGTACTTTGGCACCAGGCAAACTAATTTGGATAGTTGGACTTCATAAGTAAATATTTTTAATCCTTCTGATCTCAACATTGTTTTGAAGTGGTTGAGCTTGTCCAACTCTCTCCCTCTGAAAATAATGACTGGTGGTAACTCAGTGTTTCTGCTCTTCCAAGGCATTTTTCCAAGAACGTTACTTCTAAGAAGTCATTTAAACCTCAAACATCCCCTCAAGGTAGTTACCATCATTCTTCTCATCTTACAGTGAGGAGGAGGAGGCCCACAAAGGTTGAGAAATTGGCCTGTGGCTGTGCAGTGATTGAATGGTATAATTGAGCTTCTCTCCAGATCTTCATGATTATGTTCTGCTTCAGAGGTATTCCTGGCAACACCTTACATCCCACTGTTGACCCAGAGGTGGAATCTGCAAGAACCTCCTGGAATGCATTGAAAGCATAAAAGCAATGGGTAAAACCCCATAGGCAAGTGGTTTTAGACCTGGGACTTATCAGAGATTATCAAATAAGTATAAAAAGTCAGCTGCCTCTATATCATTTGCACCTAAAATGTATTCAAAATGACCGACCTTGGTGGTGCCTTGCCATCTTTCCTGTGCTGGGTTTCATGAGTCTGACCTTTAGACACATAATGCTGCCTGCATATCCATGCCCTACACCTGGCCCCTATTAGAGTGAGTACATGCTCAACATTAATTGCCTGAATAACTCCAACCGCAGAATGGCAGATGAATTTAAGCAGCCAACCATCCAACAAAGAAATTTCCATTAATATTCACAGAACTTAGAGTGCAGTAGAGCAAAGATTCAAATTGATGTTGGTTTTAATCTGGTGATGAATACATTCCTATACTTAGCAGGGGTGCAGGAGGTTGGCAGTGTGTGCAGATGGGGACAATTTCTTCCTGCAACCAAAATACAGCGATTCCTTGTGCTCTAGTTTGGACACAGCCAAGTTCGATCTGCAATATGACCTTCAGATTCAGGTGAGAAGATTTTAACTCCTTTAAAGACCTGGGTAGTTCCACATGCCGCTGCAACATTTAAGTGGAGAGTAAAACATATGGTGCTTCTTCCAGATAGTTTTTCCTTGTTGAGCATATAGATGTTTCTGTGTCTTCAAGTATCTGGCACCAAATAGCAGAAGAAAAATTCAGGTGATAGATTACATTTTTCCTTTTACATCCACACATTTTTGTGGGGCATGTGAAATGGTGTGCTGCAGGGATCTATTTCTGGTTTGAAGGAATAAACTAACCTATGAGTGTTTTCCTATTTTCTCCAGCCAAAACAGAAAATAGCCACACACCACACAATCTCAGGGCTTGATAATATATCTCACCCTGCCATGAAAAACTAGGCATATTATTTAGCAGAAAGAATAGAGGTTATTCGTAGGGTGGGGGAAGGGGAGGGACAGTGTTATTTCTTCATAACATGAAGAAGAACTTTGAAAATATTTGAGAAAAGGAATAGAGAATTTGGAAAGAACAAGGCTGAGGAATCACACGGATCTTCCATTTACCAACTGTGTGAAGTTGAGATAATTGCAAAACCACTCTGATCTGTGACTTGAATTTTAGGGAAAGCAAAATTCTATCAGTTGCTATAAGAACTTAGGAGATGGCTTACACTGAGTCCCGAGTGGCTTATATTGACCCCTTCTTTTGTAACATTCTTCTAAGCTCTTTATATAAACTAATTCACTTTAGATACAAAATAACCCAATGAGATAGGAACTATCACTTTACAGATGGGGAAACTGAGCCTCAGAGAGATTGAGAGTTGGTTTGTATAAATGACAGAACTGGGGTTTGATAAAAGGCAACTTGACCTTGAAATCAGCATTCTTAAATATTATACAACATTGCTCCCAGTATATCAGAAATGATTTATAAATGTCTGCCACCTCAGGATTATCTGTTGCAAAGTTGACCAAGTTCTCTGAACAAACTCTTCACAAACAGAATGCTCACAGGTGTAATCCCCAAGAGTGGCCCCAGGGTTTCAAACTTGAGTTCCAAATATTTCATATACATTTCATGTACCTTATGATTCACCTGTACATGAGGGAAAACACAGCACAGAAGTAAAGAACACGGGCTTTGGAGTCAGGTTGTTTTGGGATCTAAAGCCCATTTTGTTACCTAGTAACTGAGTAGTCCATGCACAGGCTTAATTTGTTTATCTGCTTGCTTTGTGGACTAATAGTACTGTAAAAATAATACCATTAAAGTTCAACAAATATTACTGATTGGGACGATGGAGTCACAGTAGCAGTACAGAGTAGTAGAAATAATTGTAGTTGCAATGGTAATCCTAGTAGTAGAAAAATGGGTATATAAGGTTGAAAGGGCCACAATAACAATGTATGCAGTACTACAGACTGAGTGGCTTTAACAACAGAATTAATTTTCATCCATTTCCTCTGGATACTGTAGAGATCAAGGTGTTGTCAGGGTTGATTTATTCTGAGACCTCTCTCCTTACCTTGTAGATGGGTTTCCTCTCTCTGCATCTTCTGTGTGTGTGTGCGTCCTAAGCTTCTCTTTTTATAAGAGCACTGGTCATATCGGATTAGGACTATCCATATGACCTCAGTTTATCTTAATTACCTCTTTAACTACCCCTTCTCCAAATATAATCACATTCTGAGGTACTGGAGGTTGCTGCTACTGCTGCTGCTAAGTCGCTTCAGTCGTGTCCGACTCTGTGTGACCCCATAGGCGGCAGCCCACCAGGCTCCTCCATCCCTGGGATTCTCCAGGCAAGAACACTGGAGTGGGTTGCCATTTCCTTCTCCAATGCATGAAAGTGAAAAGTGAAAGTGAAATCGCTCAGTCGTGTCTGACTCTTCGCAACCCCATGGACTGCAGCCCACCAGGCTCCTCCACCCATGGGATTTTCCAGGCAAGAGTACTGGAGTGGGTTGCCATTGCCTTCTCCGTCTGGAGGTTAGGACTGCAATATAGAAATTCTGGGAGGCACAATTCAGCCCATAATTTCAGGTCTTACACAAACCAGTTTCCTGTAAGTCAAAAATCCTTCAGAATGGTTAACATTATGTAATTCAGGACACTCAACCTCAGAAGTAATGATTTAAGCAATTCAAATAAGACATCAGACAGGTGGCACTCCACCAAGGAAGCACCACAGAATGTGTGTTTTAATGATGATGAGGATGGGAGGATACTGGTATTTGAATGGTGGGAGGGTGTAAGAGAAACAGTTTTGTACAAGGAAAAATTATCATGCATTCTGTATGACTTTTGAAAGTCCCCCAGGTAAATTAGGTGTATTGAAACCTCTTTATAATCATATGTACCTATATTCTAGTCCATTTCTTGTGTAAACATGTAGAGTTTATCTCATTGCTTTAAAATGCACTGAATTTTTCAGAAATACAACTTCTGTGTAAATTGGGAAGGCAGATTTTTAAGATCTTACCAAGTCAATTATACTTCCATTAAAATAAAAATATTACAAAGACTTATTTACCTTTGGGGAAGTCATATTAGTTACAGAAATACCCTCTACTGATGTCTATACTGCCAATATGATATATCTGTTCAGTCTGCATTTTTGGCTATTCCATTCATGGTGATTTTATGTATGGATGTAGGTATCTTACTACTTCATTATCTTCTATAATGTCATGTCACACATTATAACTTAACTTATGGGGAAAGTTATTAATATTATTACAGTAATACTTATAGGGAATAGTTATTACTTTATTATAATCTATCTATCATCTTTAATTTCTCTTCTGTATTATGATTAGGGCATTGTACCAATTTTATAGAATTTATGTAGATAATCTATATTATTTATGAATTGCATTTCAGGATGACAAAGGGAGTATTATAAAACATGTGTTATAAAAGGAGGCACTGGATCAATAAGATTTAAAATAACTACACTCATCAGTGCACCCAGGATTAGAAAGTCTACAGTGGCGAATGGGTTGAATATTGCACCCTGGAATTGAATCCAAATCATCAAAGCCAAAGGGGGAACTGAGTCTGAGAGAGACCAAGTGATTTGCCAAGGTCACAGAGCAAGAATTAGAATGTCGGTATTGTAGAAATGTTGGTGGTATTAGATCTCTGACTCTGAATGAGGTTTTCCACACTAGCTTTCCTGGTAACCCATGAGCATGCATAAAGGGCCTTTGGATTTGAAAAGGAAAGCTGAGTTTAACATCCAAAGCTTGAGCACCCTAATATGTCACTTCTATTGGTGGTTTTGTTTGTTCATGGCCCTAAATTAATTTCTCAAGTTTATTCACTCAGCTTGGAACTCTATGAAGGAAGAAGATAAAACACAGTAATTAGCTTATTGCCCTGCAATTATTGAAAACCTATGATGGCAGTCCCCATAGGAATCTCGCTTTGTGTTACACTCTTGGAAGAAAATGTTACTTTATACATAGCTTAGTTTTGCTTATTTTATGGTGAACCACATGATTCTGCCAACAAAGTTAGAACAGACAGAAGCACTCTCCTTTTAGCTTTAGATGAGCGAACTGCATCTCTTATCTTCACTACAATAATCCTGGTTCAGAGAAATATCTCTGTAAGTTTGAGCCATTGATTGACAAACCAAATTCTGTCAAAATCTGCAGCAATCCTCTACCACATAGATGATACAATTCAGATTCTCCAGAATGGCATTTGAGCCTGTCCTTATGATTTCCCCATTGATTCAGCCTCATCTCCCATCCTGTCTCCTCTAATCCAGGTCCAATCCAGCCACACATAGAGTAGGAGATTCATTATCCATCATGGCCTCCCATATAGACTGTTTCCAATGCTGGGTTTCCTAGTCTACACAATATTAAATTTATCCTCAATATCAAAGACCCAGCTCACATGAGAAGCACTTCTGTTCATCATCTTTCTTCCCTTTCCCCTCATGTCTTCCCACCCTATCACATGTCACTTCAGAACATCATCAATGATGAGCCAATGTCTGTGGATCCCACTGAATCAAATTGTGAGTTTTTCAAAGGAAAATACTTTTCATATTTATCTTATAGCCCCAGAAATGAGGACAGTGTTTGGGACATTGCAGCTTGGTCCTATTCGGTGAATAGAATAACTGATGAGTATCCAGCGCAGAACGTTTGGCCTCCTTATAGAATCATGAGAGAGAAGTGATACTCAAGAACTGGAAGCAGTTAATCAGAATACTGGTAGAAACTTGTAAAAAGTGGTTATTTCCTTAAAAGATATAGGCTGGTAAGTCAGCCTTGGTTCAGGTAACTGTTCATGAGTCTGGGGCAGAAGCATTCAGTAGAGACTTCTGGTGAGGCCATATGATGCTAGAAGGCCCTCCCTCTTCCTGCTGAAGCCGCCGAGGCAGCCAGACACACTAAGAGGAGAAGAACCCTCTCATGAACAGCTGGCAAGAGGAGATATTGGTGCAAACTTTCTAGGGAGGAACGTATACATCTCTGTGTTCAGTTCAGTTCAGTTCAGTCACTCAGTCATGTCCTACTCTTTACAACCCCATGAATTGCAGCACTCCAGGCCTCCCTGTCCATCACCATCTCCCAGAGTTCACTCAAACTCACGTCCATCGAGTCAGTGATGCCATCCAGCCATCTCATCCTCTGTCATCCCCTTTTCCTCCTGCCCCCAATCCCTCCCAGCATCTAAGTCTTTTCCAATGAGTCAACTCTTTGCATGAGGTGGCCAAAGTACTGGAGTTTCAGCTTTAGCATCATTCCTTCCAAAGAAATCCCAGGGCTGATCTCCTTCAGAATGGACTGGTTGGATCTCCTTGCAGTCCAAGGGACTCTCAAGAGTCTTCCCCAACACCACAGTTCAAAAGCATCAATTCTTCGGCACTCAGCTTTCTTCACAGTCCAACTCTCACATCCATACATGACCACTGGAAAAACCATAGCCTTGACTAGATGGACCTTTGTTGGCAAAGTAATGTATCTGCTTTTCAATATGCTATCTAGGTTGGTCATAACTTTTCTTCCAAGGAGTAAGCATCTTTTAATTTCATGGCTGCAGTCACCATCTGCAGTGATTTTGGAGCCCAAAAAAATAAAGTCTGACACAGTTTCCACTGTTTCCCCATCTATTTCCCATGACGTGATGGAACCAGATGCCATGATCTTCGTTTTCTGAATGTTGAGCTTTAAGCCAACTTTTTCACTCTCCACTTTCACTTTCACCAAGAGGCTTTTTAGTTCCTCTTTGCTTTCTGCCATAAGGGTGGTGTCATCTATGTAGAAAATTTTATTAATAAAGATATGAGCATATTCCTTCTAGAATTACTGATATGAGACACCAGTGAAGAAATTAAAAATTTAAAAGTAGGGGCTAATTCTAGTAAACCATGTGATGTCTACATGATGAAATATTGTGAATCATCAGACGCTTATTCCAAATGATAAGAATACCAACCACACAGCTAGACAATTTTAAACGTTAGCTATTTTCATTCCCATTATCAAGATATTTAAGATATATGGTTATTATCATCCCCAGTTTACAAAGAACCTAGAGTAAAACCAAACAAAAAACACGTTGTCTTGCTTAACATTACATGATTACGTAAAGCTGTGATTCAAACCAGATGTGCTGAATGAAAAAAATCTGTATTTTTCCCACTTTACTGAATTTCTTGTAATACTTTCAGTGACATGGAAAAATGTTCAGGCTATAGTGTTACATGACAAAGATGATTATAGATACATGCACTGATTTAAGACCATGAAGTAAAAAAAAAAAAAAAAAAAAAGGTAAGAGAGAGAAAGAGAAAGAAATAATAAAGTTGGAACTTGGCTATACACAACTTTTCTTTTCCTTTTATTTTTCCTGTTCTTCCTATTTATTCTATAATGAGCAGGCATTACTTATATAATGCAAATATGAAAATAATGTAGGATAAGGAAATATTCTAGTATTATTGTAGATATCAATTAAGATGGCATTCGCTTGTCATTTTCAGGCAGATCCTAGTGTACCCACTGAGCAAAACTAGGCAAGAGAGGGTCTTTATCCTGGTCCCAGCAGGTCCTGCTGCATTTATAGCAGTATCACAGAACAGCATGGGTAGGAGAGATGGGGTGGTCAAGGTGACAAATGATCCAGTATGGTTGAAGGTAGTAGCAACCAAGAAATGCCATTAGACTTGGTGATTAGAAGGATACTGTCAGCACATGCCATAGTCGGTGGGGTATCAGGCCCAGAGCCAGACCACAGGGTGTGAAATGAGGAAAATGTCAGCAGGTGTATGCCGCTTTCAATCAATGGGAGAGTAATAGCATGTCAATTGAAGTGTGCCCAAGTTTATGTGGAGCTTGCCCATTGTGATTCAACAGTCATTTTAAATTTCTCAACCGCAAATATTCATACACATTTGACGGGAGGTAGAAATTGTTGTTGGTTTTTTCCTAAAGAAAGGTCTAAGACTGAGCCATTTTGGATTGCCACCTGAATACTCTGCTAATTTCTGGAATAGAGTGTTTTCAATGGCCTCATCTTGAAAATGGGGTTGTCAATGCAATAGGAGTCTCGGTGTGGATTAACTGCTGATTTGAATCCTTGTGAACTAAACATTTTTGCTCTATGTAGCTTTCTAAGAAAAGAATACTACAGGAGAAGCAACTGCCATTAGCTCAGCCTGCCCTGGGAGAATTTAATGAAGAAAAGCAACCTGGGGAGAAAATAGCACTTTTTAGATACAACCCGGATACATCATTTTCACCGGCTTCCCCATCCTAACTTGTCTAAGCAGGATCCCTTTTTCTCCTGAGCCTGGCAAGGTTTTCCAATCTGCCATCCTTTCTTTAAGTGGCCGCCTACAATTTAACATATTTATTGGCATCCTCAAGTGAGCCTTCAACAGAACTGAGCCATTTAAGGGTTTGCCCTCATCTTATTATAAATTAGGTTTGAATATCTCTCAGTATGCACAACATTCCTCAGCTACCCAAGTTAGAACTCCTTATTAGACTAGGAAGAATTTGCGTTTTAATTAGTTTTACCTCTGGTGTACGAAGCCCACTGAGATTACTACACTTAGTAAAATTTAATTAACTTGACAAAAGATCCTAATTGTTTTCGTACCACTGGTCCTTTGCAGGGCTAAAATTAATGCCCTCCAAATTAAGCGGCCACCACAAAGCTTCATTCTGACTGCCCTATATTGAAAAAAAATTCAAATTATAATTCACGGGAAGTTTTTGTTTGTCAGACACCAGGATTTGGGTGCAGAGGCAGAGATTTACAGCCCCCCTAGGAAGAGCTATCTAGGGGCAGGGATGGGAAGAGGGCAGCAGGAATGAGCCCCCCACCCCCGCTCCACACACGCACACACACACTCTCTCTCTCTCTCTCTCTCTCTCTCTCTCAACTTCATTCTTGTAGAAAGCTTTGTGGAAATGAGATAAGGAACATATTGATTTGTTCAACTCCTCAAAGACTGAAGCAGATATAATATATCATGTGAATTAATAATGAAGGCTTATAAGTAAAAAATGCTGAATGAATAAATATTCATTCATTCATTTAGGCCTCCAATATGCATTTCCCAAGTGCCTTTGGGGTCAGGTGCTCACAATGGAATATCTGACTGTAAGAACCTGGGCCTTTGCAGTGTCATTCTCAATGTGTAGCTTTCCTTTTTGTCTGCTCACTCCAGCTAATATCCTATCGCCTTCAAGACCAGCAACATTTTTTGCTTACTCCTTTGTGTTCCTAAAGTGTTTTGTCTTCCTGTCCTCATAATGCTAACTGCATTGGAGTGATGTGTCCTGACACTGTGTGCTCCTGCTGTTGGCTTTTCTTTGTTTGTGGCAAAGGAGGTTTTAACCTAATCAATCTTGGACTTGGTACAAGAAAATCTTTGTATTTCAGTCTTCTCTTCAGAAGTGATAACAGCCGCTTGCTGGTGGAAGCTCTGAAGGATTGAATGAGAGCTTAATATAAAAAGAACAAGATTCAGCATAGAGTTGATGTTCAGTATTTCATTTTGAGTGTCACTCCTAAGAACCAAGTCAGTTCCCTCAACTCTGATCCTACTTGGCCTAACTTCCCTGTATCCTTCCTTCGGACCACCATATAATTTGAGAACGCTAAGGCCTTATGATTAAGCCCATTTCATGGTATATTTTTGACCTGAGAACATTGTCATCATCATTATTACAACTTATTTAATGAACACAAGACTATGCCTGTTTCAAAAGTTGTATCCATTAAGTGTGGCTAAAATTTTTAAAAGAGTTAATAGTTAATATTGAGTATAAGCTTCAGCATTTCAAGAGGTCCTAGTTCCGCTTTGTTGCAGAATCAGGCCACTCTGCCACATGCTGGAATACGGTGGCGATGCCCAAGGCTGTACTTTCTTTGTTCTGTTCTAACTTGCTGCCCTTACCAAATTAGCAAGGACTCTGAAAAAGTTCTTCCATTTCACCAGTTTTTTTTCACTTCTTTTCTACATTTCTGAAAAGGCAGACTCCTCATCTTGTGTTTAGTAACATCCTCCTCCCACTCCAAAACATCCTTTTTGGAGCGCATCTTTCTTCTGCTGTTGCTGCCAATCACAAGTGTCACTAGTGGTAAAGAATCTGCTTGCCATTGCAAGAGACATAAGAAACTCATGTCTGATCCCTGGATTGGGAAAGGTATGGCAACAGACTCCTGGGGAATCCCATGGACAGAGGAGCCTAGCAGGCCACAGTCCATAGGGTCATAAAGAGTCAGACACAGCTGAAGTGACTTAGCCCGCAGGTATCCCAATCACAGTACTCCATCCTTCTGCGTGTACACATGTGAGCCAGGTCTGGGGCTGCTGCCCCAGCCCAGTGGCCGCAATGACTGCATAGTGATGAGTGTGTCGGCAGTCAGGACTGTGTACAGACAAGTTAAGCTCTCTATCTCCTTCAGGCTCAGAATAGGCCAGTGAAAACCTGGAGTTGGCTATGCCTGGGACTCTCTTGTCCAGCCACACGGAGGATGCCTGACTAGGGAAGGAAAGATAAAGGGCCATCTACCGAGAAAATTAAAGCTAAGACATGTAGAAAGAGAGACCAAGAAGGAGAAGAGAACTGGAGAAAAGAGAGGAAGATGACAATAGCCCTAAAGTCACTGGAGACATTTAGCTCTGAACCTCAGACTTTCTCTTTAGGTAAGAAAGTAAATCTTTCCCACCCCTCCCCTCCCATTCTCCTCTTTCCAACCCCCACCCCACCCCTTGCCCTAGGTTAGTTTGAGTTAAATTTCTTTTACTTACTACTGAAAGACTGGTTTTTTTAAAATATTTATTCACTTATTTGACTGTGCCAGGTCTTCGTTGCCACAGTCAGGGTCTTCCATCTTTAGTTGCAGCATGAGAATGCGTTGTTGCAGTGTATGGGATCTAGTTCCCTGACCAGGAATAGAACCCAGGCATTGGGAGCATGAAGTCTTAGCCACCGGACCATCAAGGAAGTCCCCCACTGAAAGACTTTTTCTCCGTTCCTTTGTACCTTCGACCTCTTTATCATGCCTTCCTTCAAATCCTTTTCTTCAAGGAGGGCATGAACAGCTCCAAAGATGAGGCTGCCACCAGTGCAGACATTTATGGGAACGCAGGTCAAATGCTGAGTGCCCGTGAGGGTGCCACCCTTCACCCTGCCTCCAGGCTGTGTACATCTTGAGCACACCAGATGGCACGTTGTTTCAGGGACTTGCTCTGTGCTCACTGATGAATTCTGATGGGGTCAGCCTTAGAGAATCTCAGCCTCTTTCAGCACCAAGGCCTTTACAAATTTGAAGGACAGCCAGAAATAAATGAAGACTCTTCCAAATCACTGCACTGCAAACCACACATCAGACTTATGGCTCAGAAAGGGGCTTTTTTCCTGCTGAAGCAGATAGACCTTCCTGGCAGTGTCCCCCCTACAAGATACAGTTCAACTTTGCACCACATTTTAAATGAACCGAAGTCATCTTTGTTATTCAAATACCATATATTTCTAAGGTCAACCATTAGCACAATATTTATGAACTTTGACAAGCCCACATTTTAGCACAGGGGAGAAATGTGTATGTGATTGATATCCACAGCCATATCCATAATTATATCTATACCTTTACCCGTTACACATAGCCATAGCCATTATCTGTCTCTCTCCTTCTTGCTCTAAATTTCCCAGGGACCAGAGCGATAACATTTATATTATTATAAAGAAAATCATCCCTAACCTTGTTTAGTCAATCCACAGCTACTCTCACTCAACAAAACATTAATGAGCACCTACCATGTGCTGCTGAAAGGTGTCAGGAAACAAAGATAAGGGAGACAAGCCCCTGTTCTCAGTTTATACTGAACCCAGTCTGCCCTCCATGTCATAGTCACATTTTGCACTTAAACTCTTTCTTCTTTCTTCAGTACCCACTGCTTCCTGATGTGTTTATCCACATTCCTCCCAAACTTTACAATCTTATGAAGTCATCTCTGATCTAGCCAATGTGGACACGGTTTCTTTTCTAGATTTTCATAGTTTATTAGCTGTCTGTCCCTTTGGAAATATAATACATTTGGTCATTTAGTAGTTATGTATGTGCATGTCATCTCTGCAAATAAATGATTCTATTATAGAAATATAGACATCTATGTATACATATGTGTGTATAGCACATAATACACAAAAGTGTGTGTGTGTGTATGCATCCTAGGAAGCTCCAACTCTAGTTACTGTGCTCAGTACCAAGTCTGACACATTGAAGGTGATTAAAGTAATAAAAGAATGTTCAGTGATCTTACAAATGACTGACTCAAATTCCCCATTGAGTGTAGAATCCGTCCCACTAAGAAATGCTCTTTAGAGACTCTTTAATGCCTCTCTGAGCTTGTTGTATTCCCCAACAAGAATGCTGAGGTGTGTTTGCACTGGACAGAATGAATTGCTTCCCTCTGACTCAAGCATCTGTTTGAGGGATAAAATTAACAAGTTCCTGCAATGACCACCAAAAAGGATTATATTGATCTCTGAAATTGGCAGGCACATGTCCTACAGATGGAATATTCATTTAAGAAAATTATAAGGATCAATAGCTTAAAGGTTATCAAGAGAGATCACAGATTGTAATTTCAATATATGGCCTGCCACAAGCTAATGAAAAAGGAAAGGCCCCATTTGTCACATCCGGGTGATAAATCTCCCATGTGGCTCTTTATTAAACTTAAACTCACACAAGCTCTCAGCAGCTGTGGCCTGGGCATCCTAAGCTGAGAGATGGGGTAAGGTTTACTCTGTTTAACAAAAGTACCATCCCAAGGGAAAGAAGTGAAGGCAGAAATGGTTAAAGGCATGAAGCACATGCCAAACTTGGCAAAACAGACTTTCACAAGTGCTATCAAGTCTCATACTCACAAAAGCCTCAGGGAGCAAACAATGTCATTCCTGCTTTTCAGATGGAAAAACAAAGTCCTCAAGGGTGGCAGGGCTTAGCACAGTCTATGAATGCAAGAGGAGAAGGCGATGGCACCCCACTCCAGTACTCTTGCCTGGAAAATCCCATGGACGGAGGAGCCAGGTAGGCTGCAGTTCATGGGGTCGCAAAGAGTCAGACACAACTGAGCGACTTCACTTTATTTTTTAACTTCCATGCCTTGGAGAAGGAAATGGCAACCCACTCCAGTGTTCTTGCCTGGAGAATCCCAGGGACGGGGGAGCCTGGTGGGCTGCCGTCTATGGGATTGCAGAGTCGGACACAACTGAAGCGACTTAGCAGCAGCAGCAGCAGCAGCAGCATGGATGCAAGAGGAAACTGGGGTCAGAACCAGCATCTAACTGATTCTGGGGTCCAGAATCTTAGCACTAAGCCTTATAGAGCAAAGACTCCTCAGGACAGCAGTTGTCACATGGACTGCATTCCAGAAAGATCATCTCAATCCCCAGCTGGATCCACCAATTTCCTCCAGGCTGACATTTGTTCTCCCAGCCTCAGTCCCTCCTCTATGAAGTGGGAATAAGATGTGTGAGAAAGGTATTTAAGTTCTGGAGGATTCTTGAAGCTTCTGCATGTCACACTTTGAAATGTCAGAGCATTTTATTTCTGTATTCAGATAAAATATTTTTACTGTAAAGATGAAGGTAATGTCACATATTGGAGAGAAGGCTTTTATTTTTTTTTAATTTTGTTATTCATCTATCTAATTCATTTATGATCTAATCCATGAACATTAACACCAGCCCTGGGAATATAGCCCTCCTCCATCTCATGGAGATAGCAGAATTCATTTGGGATTCTTGGTTTCCCCAAAAATCCATGCTTAGGGTCCTATTCCACTCACTGTGAAATATACAGGCAAATCTCAGATCTAATCCCTCAAAAGTTTAGAACAAGAAAGGGAGATGGTATGAATATAGATATAGTATAGATATGAACGTTAATCACACACACACATTTCTCCCCCCGTGTTAAAATGTGTGTTTGTCAAAGTTCCTGAGGGCACAGAATAACATGCCTCCTGAATCAGAACCCTTAAGACTTAGGCAATGGAAACCAGTTTCCCTCTCTGAGGGTGTGTTGATGGCCCTAACACACTGTCTGGAGCTGCAGAACATTAAAAAATGGCAGATAAGAGACATACTGGGAGATGCTTTGGAGGAGGTCAAGGAGACAGAAGTCACACACTCAGGGCTCACTCTGTGGCAGGCCCCGTGCCAAGTGTGCTGCACGTAGCACTTGGTTGACATGTCCCGACATCATGAGGCAGGGCTGTGATTTTTGCAAGTGAGGCCACGGAAGCACAGAGAGTAGAATTCTCTTCAAGGGCACGACTGGGAGGATGGGGCCCAGGGGGACTGACATCACCACGGTGCCTCTGCGGCTGCAGAGTGCGTGGAGACAGGCTGCCCTTGCCCTCCAGGGATTCATTCCAGCAGACTGCATGGGTTTTTAATCCCTTGGGGATTTAGGAAGTGACCAGAGAAAATAACCAGCCATGGTAGATGAGAGGTGGGCAAAGGGCCATTGGGTGTGCATCTCTGGACAGAGAGCCTGGAAGGAGGAGGGGCAGTGAGAGGCTCTGGCAGCCTGGCCAGGACCTCGGAGGGGAAATGGGCTCTGCGCCAAGCCTTGTACTGCAACTCCCGCCTCCTGTGGCCAAGGCCACAGACCTTGCCTTAGGAGCACGGCAGTGCCGAAGAAAGGCCTTCTCCTCCTCTGGGCTCCTCTGTTGTTTCTGGATCCTTCACCACTTTTGAGCTCTCTGGACACACTGGGAAGTCCCACTCCAGAAACAACCTGTGAAAGTTATTGCTCATCTTCTCTTCCCTTCTTTGCCCTCTGTGTTAGCCCTCCTGCATTTTTAAGATACTAAAATATTGTTTGTCACAGCATTTTCTTTAAATAATAAATTTATGGCAGCAAAATTGGAACAGCCTTCGAAGCACATTCTTTGAGATGAACTTGACGTGATGTATTACCACACATAAAGCGGGAATTTCGCACACAAATGACTCACCAGGACCTGAAATGATTAGATACATATGAAAAAAAACAAAAAACAGCAGTAATGGGAAAGGCAGGCCCCTCTCTGACCTTTGCTTCCCACAGTCAATACTAATCTTGTTTCTTTTTAATGACATCCATAGCTCTTGCCTAATGAAAAATTTCCCACTATGAGCTTCTGTCAAAAGAATGCACAAGAATGATGCACGTGTCCACATCTGGGTACATACAGGAGTATTTGGGCTTCCCTGATGGCTCAGCAGGTGAAGAATCCATCTGCCAATGTAGGAGACATAGGAGATGTGCATTCAGTCCTTGGATCAGGAAGATCTCCTGGAAAAGGAAATGGCAACCCACTCCAGTATTCCCACCTGAAAAATCACATGGACGGAGGAGCTGGGTGGGCTACAGTCTATAGGCTTTCAAAGAGTTGGACCCAGCTGAGCAATTAAGCACACAGCCCAGAAATAAGGACAAGCCTTCATAATAGCACACACTTCTTTTTCAAAAGCTGATGGTAGCAATTCCCAATTTGTGTTTATCTCAAGGGCAGTAAAAAATTATAGCAAGTTGGCATAAAGAATATGATTCTTTGGCCCTGATTTAATAATACAGGGGCAACTTGAGAGGCATAGTTCTAAATTATCCTTTTAATTTATTTTAATACATTAATCAGCCATGGAAGGAAGTGAACGTAATTACCACACTTTTGGGGAGACCATACACTGTCTGCCAGTTGACACTTGAAAATAAAGGTGGCCCTCTTGAGCAAAATATGGTTCCTTAATTTTGTGCTATTGCATTTTAAGTCACCTTTGAGATTTTGTAATAGCCTATAATTGATTGTTTTAGTGAATTGCATCTTAATTGAAAAGTATAATGTCTAAAAGCTATTTTAATTAGCAGTTATAACTGCATTTAGCTGCTGCAGACCCAAAGAAAAGAAATAAAGAAATGAACAAATAAGTACATAAATGATTTGCCAGCTCTGTCTCATGGCAGTGTTCTATTTCAGAACATAGAGCTGTGAACTGGAGCTCCAAGGGTAGTTACAGAAAGACTAAAATCAGCACCTCTTATGTGACTTAAACTTCAGTCCACGAAAAAGTGTCTGATTTTTCACCCTAGCCATCATACCCCACTGAATTGTCTTCAGTCACTTACCCAACTGCTGTTTGAAAAACCAGGTCTTCTGGACAATGCTAATTTTAGATTTAGAATCATGGATTCTTTACATAGAATTAAAGGAGTATGCTTCACAAGGGATTTTTTTTTTCCTATATCATTTGAGGGTGGGGAGGATGAAGACCTATAAAACTAATGCTTTAAATCTGCTTTCTAGAAATCTGATTTCCTTCAATATTGCAGTATTGAACAGGTCAGAAGTCACTCAACTCTACATTAAAATCTCTGCATTTACTATATGTAAATTGTGCCTCAATTTAAAATACACAAATATTAGGAGTACATAAACCTAATTTACCTAGATTTATGGCCTTCTTGGCTAGTTTAATGTGGCATTCAGTTCTAGTGGGGAAACAAAGCTAAAGGTTTTGTGCCAATTCATGTTTACAAAGATGATTATCATGTAGCACCTTCTATATCCAAGGCATGCGTTTTTAAATGAACCAAACAAAAATGTCTCCAATTTTGGGGGAAAAAAGTTCAGAAAACTTGCAAAACCAAGTGACATGGAATTGTACAACTTTAAGCCTCAGGGGAAAAAAACAGAAAGAAAAAAGAGAGAGGGGTGGGAGTATAAAACTGAACCTGTTTATAATATATTTAACCAGCCAATTACGCTGTTAGCCCACAATAGCAAATTTCTCTCCAAGTACTGCTTAGCTGTTTCTCCATTCGGGGCATTAATTTTCTTCCAATTTGCTACTGTTTCATAAAGTTTTGTCAATCATAAGCATTTTTTTAGAAGATTGAAATGGCAAGTTGATGGTTTACTCTAAAAGAGGCAAACACCAGGGAAAAAAACAGCTGCAGCATTTAAACATCGATAGAGAACAGCGAAGTAACGAAGGGGCAAGCATACAATTAAAGGGAAGGAAGTGCTCTCTCAGAATGAAATCCTGAAGTGGGGAGTTCTCTAATTTGTAAATCTATTGAGGATTGTTTAAACATGTTCCCTTTGATCAGTGAAAATCCTGGTGGCCATTTGCATTCCCTGTGAATGTCCCCAAACTGGTATCTGCAAGCTTAGCAGAGTTGAACACAAATGAAATCAAGGCAAACCCAAAACACTCGTGTGTGTGTCATTTCTGCAAAGATTTGAACATGAGCAAAAATGGTGTGGATCCTAAAAACAGTGAATTGAAAAAAATCAAAGAATGTTACAGGTGTCTTAGAAGAAAAAGAAAAAACATATGTATATATGTCTTGGAAGAATTCAAGTCCAGACTTCCCACATTGTCTTTTCTTTCTTTCTTTGAAATCTGTAGAAGGATGGAGTGAGACATGAAAGCAGAACACCAGTATTTAAATCTCTGCATTTGGAAGCTGGGCATATCCGAAATAGATCTGGGGAGAAGGGTGTGTCTGCCACAGAGAGTTTGCCACAAAAGGCTTTCCTTGCGCTTCACTCTCTTTGCTTATTCTGTATGCTTTAATTTACCAACTCTGTTACTGACATCATCAGATAGAAACACTCCTCTGGTATATGCTGCATATTTTCATTTTAAGTCATTTCTCTTGGCTTAACCCACACAACATTTTCAAACCTTTCTCATATTTCCCATCATTTGGTGGTGTGTGTGTGTGTGTATTCTTATTACCAGTGTTCTTTAGTTTGCTCTGTTCTGCTATGGTCTCTTGCTGCACTTCCAGTCTATAAATTCCACTGGGTTCCACTGTCATAAGCTGCCTTGGGTAAAAAACCTCGCCCTTCTTTTGCTCCTATCTTTGCACATCTCTTTGAAGGGACTTTTCCTAGTTTGATCATCTGATAATAAATCTACCCAAGTATAATACTAGTCACAGTAATGTCCATTCACCTCTTTGGAAGTGGCAGATGGATCAAATGAGTGGGTCAGGAAGAGACTTAGCAGACAGCTAGGAAAAGGTTCAGTTGGGCAAGATGGCTATAAACACTGAAACCCAATGATTGGGGGTGTCCAGGGACCCCCCTCATCACAGGTAGGAAGCAAATGGAGAATGTGATACTATTTGCCCCCAGAAATCTGGGGCCTTCAGCTCTGACCTCTGTGCATAGCAAGAGCAACGCTTACTCTCTGTGATGAGGGGTAGACGGGAATCCAGGACCATGGGACATTTCTATTTATTTAAGAAGAAATTTTAAAAGGAAAGGATTATCAGATGAGCAAAATTTCCCATTAAAACTGCAGATGAGTGAATGAAAAACTCTTACCTGGTGTTTCACAGCTGGGAAAACTGAAGAGAGATGCTCTAAATGACTAGGCTTCTGCTACACTTTACATTACATATGCACTCATGTATTATTGACAGACAAACAAAACCTTTTCCTTTTGAAGAAACACCCTATGCCAGTCCCTGTGCTAAGTGCTAGGACAAAGTGACAGAAAGGCATGGCCATGGCCCTCATAGAGTTTACAGGTTAGTAGAGGAAGCACTCATTAGAAACTAAGGTACGGGGGATTTGGTTTCGTTTTGGCCAGTGTGAGGAAAGCAGTTAATTGTGAGGTTCAAATTCAAATAGTTAAATTATTTTTCTGATTGTGGAAAAATGCGTGCTCATTCATAAAGGTGGCATCATACCATGTGAGCTGCTCCCTAAGCTGCTTGTATCACGGAACAACTGAAACCTGCAGAGCGTGTTTTCCAACATCAAGATAGGCTTCTATTTTCTGAAGGGCTGCTCGGTAGTTCATTGCACAAGTGAACCATTTCCCCTAGTTTTCAGTTATTTCTCCCTAAATCATAATACTCCTGTTTGCATCAGACTGTAAATAGGGTTCTTTGTGATTTTACTATGTGTTTTGGAAGCACATTAGACAAAATGTTTGAGAACATTTTATAAGCAATGAACACAACACAAACTGTTATTTTTCTGTTTCCTTACTATTTCAAGAATAGACTAGTATTTTGCTTCACAGAAATGGTGATCAAATCCTGGTTCTACCAACCAAATGGGGATTTTTGTCTTGTTTTATTTTTCTCTCTCTCTACTATATGCTGCTCCTCCTTAAAATCAGTATACTTACATCTCAGGGTTCTCCCAAGGACTAGGGCTATCAGTTCAGGCTAAATGCCTGGAATGTGAAACTGCTGATACATGTTAGGTGTGTTCATTGCTGTCACTGCACCACTCTGGGCTCTTGTCACCTCTAGTACAGTTTACTCCTACCTGGACTCTCTTTGACTAATCAGTCACTCCACACTGCAGAAAGGCCTGAAATGCTCATAAGTGCCTGTGTGTATGAATTCAATTAGTCTTCCAACAACCCATAGGAGGATACTATACCACCTTAGAGGCAGAGGGGCTCAGAGAAGTTAAGTAAATTGCCTAAGATCATTCTGTCTATAGGTAGTTCTCTAAGGTGGTATACAAACTAGGAGAAGGGAAAAGTTAAAGTTAACACTAAAGAGATAGGCAGAAGCCATATGACAATAAGCCAGTTTGTGCATTTCAATATAGAACATGAGTTCAAAGACCTCGGCTCCACTACAACTGCACATAATAGGATCCAAGTGGAAGAAATCATCACTGAGGGGCCAGCATGTTAAGACAGGAGTAGTATAGAGTGCCTGAGGCTCGCGGTCACGTCACCAAGGTTTGAACTGGCCTGACAACAGTGATAGCATCACTTACTACTTATTAAGCGTGTAAGATACAAGTCACTGTCAGAACTGGATCTAGAGTCAAGATCGAACACCAGGACTGCAGCGCTCACCACCTTTCTGAGTTATCCCTACGTGAACAGAAATGTTCAGTGTGGTCTCATTGATTAGACATTCCAGGAAGAGAAGAGAAGAAAACAAGCTCCTAGTCATTCCTGTTATCCACATTTTAATTCATAGACATTTTCCGAAAAAAACAATAAAAAGAACAAAAATTATCTCCCCAAAGTATCCTTTGTCACAGAATTCTTTTAAGGAAGACAGATGCTGATAGAATGCAGTCATATGTAACTGAGTAGCTTAATATGGAGTAAAGGGAAGACTATATATTATGACAGACAGCAGCATGTGGAGGAAAATTCCATTACCACGTGATAACTTCTGCTTAGATAATACATTAAAACCCTAAAAGAAGTCTCTAAGGAGTGTGGTCTGATGGGCTGGGGTAGAGGAAAGCCCAGCATAAATAGCCATTTATGTATGAGATCATACACCAGATTTGCTTTCACAAAGACTGAAATGGCTAACCAGGAACCCACCTGACAGCAGAATGGAGTAGACCCTCCATAATGCATGTGTGTGAGAAGGGCTGATATCTCAAGGGGACCCCCATAATAAAGATGCTTATGTTGTTTCCGAGAAGGGTGATACTACCTTATGCTGGAGAACGCCTCAGTTACAGAAATTCAGATTTCCCACTTTACCCACACTCATTACTATCAAGAAATGCCCCCGTGTTTGATTGTGTTGAAAACTACTGGTTAGAGCTGGAATCAAATTATAAATTATTCTGATTTCTTGCATGATGCATACAAGTTGGCAGAGAAGCATTCCATTAAGTCTGAAATCACTTACTTAAAAGAAGATTCTAAAACAAATCAAAAGGATCATTTTACTCTGGTGTAGAATGGAGTACCATGTAATCCTACACTCAGTTGTGTCCGACTCTTTGTGACCCCATGGACTACAGCATGCCAGACTTCCCTGTCCACCATCTCCCAGAGCTTGCTCAAACTCATGTCCATTGAGTCGGTGATGCCATCCAACCATCTCACCCTCTGCCATTCTCTTCTCCTCCTGCCCTCAATCTTTCCCAGCATCAAGGTCTTTTCTAATGAGTCAGCTCTTCACATCAGGTGGCCAAAGTATTGGAACTTCAGCTTCAACATCAGTCCTTCTAATGAATATTCAGGATTGATTTCCTTTAGGATGGACTGGTTGGATCTCCTAGCAGTCCAAGGGACTCTCAAGAGTTTTCTCCAACACCATAGCTCAAAAGCATCGATTCTTCGCACTCAGCTTTCTTTACAGTCCAACTCTCACATCCATACATGACTACTGGAAAAACCATAGCTTTGACTAGACAGATCTTTGTTGGAAAAGTAATGTCTCTGCTTTTTAATAAGCTGTCTAGTTTGGTCATAACTTTTCTTCCAAGGAGCAAGTGTTTTCTAATTTCATGACTGCAATCATCATCTGCAGTGATTTTGAAGCCCCAATTCTGTCATTGTTTCCACTGTTTCCCCGTCTATTTGCCATGAAGTGATGTGACCGGATGCCATGATGTTAGTTTTCTGAATGTTGAGTTTCAAGCCAACCTTTTCACTCTCCTCTTTCACTTTCATCAAGAGGCTCTTTAGTTTCTCTTCACTTTCTGCCATAAGGGTGGTGTCATCTGCATATCTGAGGCTACTAATATTTCTCCTGGCAATCTTGATTTCAGCTTGTGCTTCATCCAGTCCAGCATTTGTCATGATGTACTCTGCATATAAGTTAAATAAGCAGGGCGACAATATACAGCCTTGACGTACTCCTTTCCTGATTTGAAACCAGTCTGTTGTTCCATGTCCAGTTCTAACTGTTGCTTCTTGACCTGCATACAGATTTCTCAGGAGGCAGGTCAAGTGGTCTGGTGTTCCCATCTCTAGAAGAATTCTCCACAGTCTGCTGTGATCCATACAAAGGCTTTGGAATAGTCAATAAAGCAGTAGTAGACGGTTTTCTGGAACTCTCTTGTTTTTTCGATGATCCAGTGGATATTGACAGTTTGATCTCTGCTTCCTCTGCCTTTTCTAAATCCAGCTTGAACATCTGGAAGTTCATGGTTCACGAAAAGGGAAGACCCATGCAATTGACAGTTATAATATAATGCAGTGTGATTAGCTCTATGATATTTTTGTTTGTCCACACAATATGATAAGAATGATACAGTTTATCTTAAAGTGCAAAGGATAAAAGGAGACAAGATCACTCACAGGCCATGGAGCCACTGAGACTTTGGCTAGAATGGACCAACTCCTGAAGGTCAAGACAAGGATACACAAAGGAAGTGTTTTTAGCACAGATATATCACAAAACAGCTAGCAATTCTGAGAACATTCTCTGCTCTAAAATATGTTGCTTCCTGAAAACAGAAAAAAACCTCACAAAAGCAGCATCTGCCTCTCAAGTTGTTGTAAAAGTACAAGGGAGCATATACAAGACCCAAGCAGTATGCCTCCTGCACAGTGTGTGACCACTCTCACTTTTTTCACTACTTACTCAGAATCCCTCAAACCACTAGGCCACCTCTGACCATGGTGACACTAACCCTATAAATGTGGATCTTTATTTAGAGAGAGCTAAGCTCTTGAATATCTTCCAACTCCTCTGACATTCTAAATATGTGAAAGGAAAATTCTACCAACAAGAATCCATTTTAGCCTTGCCGTTTAGACCTAATTATGTCACCATGTCAACTTAACATGTCCACCACTAAGAATTACTGAACTTCAAAAAGTGGCTTTCCTAAATACGTGACTCCTTTCTACTTCTCTCTTTATGTCAGTTTCATAAGTTCTGTTTCTATGAAATAGCACACCTCTCTATCTAGCTCATAAAACCAGCAGACACTTTAGTTGGAAAAAAAAAAACTATTTGTGGCTTTTTATGATAGTTACTATCTTAATAATTAATAGCAAATCAATACTTATAGTCTGTTAATAAGTTTTAATTCTGGTTTGATGTAAGCTTTGAATCTGAATTAATGAATACCTCATTAATAAAATGGAATTAATATTAGTAATAACTATTGCTTCTAGCAGGTCAATACTGATAGATGCCAACAGATCCTACAATAATTTAACTAGATCCTTGAGACAGGATCTATTAGCATTTATCTAACAGACTTCAAAGCCTGTACTCAAGCATTGTGTGGCTCTTAATCCCAAATGCTTCCCCAAGAACTTGCATGTTCTCTGTTTGTCTCCTCCCCATAGCATCCTGGACCTGCGTGAGATACTCATGACAACTGCTCTTGTATCACTTATTCAGGAGGATGATACAATTTACCAGAGAGAGAAAGAGAGACAGACTTACAGAAACAGACAGTGAGAAAAAGAAATGGAGGGTAGGGGCACCCAAAGATCTGAAGGTGTCCTCACTCTACTACTATGTTGAGAATGCTGGCATTTCACTAGCAAAGTTCCTCTCACAGTTAAGAACTCACTGATCATAAAAAGGAGGCAACTTACCTTTCTACTTAGAATAATACAGCCACTTAAGTCTGCAGGAAACCTTTCTAAACCACTTGAAAAACATGGAGAATTAGGTGTCCGACCCCATAGACCTACTTTCGGACTTCCTCTGAAGCCCGAAGAAAAAACAGTGTTCCACTCTATGGAAGAATCATATTCCCTAATGGTGCCCTTGGCCAAGCTTGTATGAAGATTACTACCATCACTGTAACAGATTTGAGACTAAAATATAGAACATTGATTCTAAAATATCATGGGGAGAAAGCTGGGAAATGGCAAAAGGGGAAGAAAGCCCTAGCTTCTTAGATTTTGAAGGGCCCTTGAAAATCACACGGATCTACACCATGACCTTGAATCCTCCATTGCTTTCAAGGCAATTACCCAACACTTTCTTAAAACCTCCAGATGCAGGAAATTCCATTACCTGCCAAGATAGTGCATGTGCTTTGTTTCTGACATTGCTAGAAGTTCTTGCCCCTATTTAGATGAAGTTCCAACCACACCCAGAATAAGTGCTGTCCCTCTCAATCATGATACACATTAAATAAGACAAGGGGGTGTCACCCTCCCTCCCCTAACCCCCTAAGTATTCTCTGAAGTGAAGAGGCTGGGCCTCAACTATTTCTGGGAGAAGAGATTCATTGCAGAGTTAAGGTAAGAGAAGCTGTCAGGAAACAGACTGAAAAGAATAGTACTTTATCACATCTTGAAGGAAGAGAAATACATCCCAAGTCTTTTGTGGTTTTTTGGATGCAAAAGCAGCTCTAGTTCCTAATATGATTTGTCAGCCCAGGACTGATATTACATCAGGGTGATTTTCCTTACAGGCATGTAATAATGAGAGGAAACAGGCATTATTCATAGGAATCACTGTGCTTATATGGAATACTGTTCCTCCAAAAAGCCCATGCATTTAAACTCTTTTCTTCCTGTGCCTGCCTTTCTGGTCTCCACACATAAATGTTTAATTCTCCTTCTTGTCATCAATCAGTTCACTGCTTTGGGAAGGGTCTGTGGATAAAAGCCACTGGGTGAGGTCTGCCTGGATCTCCTGATGCACTCAAGGCACCGAGAGCTTCTAAAGAGCTGGTGTCAGGATGGGGCCCTTGATGAATGATTCCCTGGGACATTCTGACACCCCTGCAGGGATGGGGGAGATAAGAGCCCAGACAAGATTGCCAGAAAGCCCTGCTTTAGAGGAGTGAGGTCAAGGTCAAAGACATCAGCAAGTCCACCACAAATCCAAGGCCAAAGTTTCCTCTGGGGCAGCAGTGTTTGCCTGCAAGGCCAGGAAGAGAGCAAAAGATCACATTATGGTACTCAGAGGCAAGTGGGAGATAAGACAGATGGAGTTAAAGGGGAGAGCAGAGACAAGAGGAAAACTCCACAAATAAGTGAGGCAGAAGGCGCCCAGGGATTTGTACTGGAATGTGTGATTCCATCTATCAGAGGAAGGACTGTTTTGTGTCACTAGCCTTTGGGTCTGCTCACTAGGGGGGAGGGGTGGTCATCTGCTTAATGCAGGAACATCTCAAAGTATAGGACTTTTTTTTAAATTGAAGCTCTACATTTTTAAGAGCTGGAAACAATATTCTCCCTGGCATGTGTTCTTAACCAAGGAAGGTGGCTCTGGTCTCTCACTTCAAGAGACCATCTCAGGCCAGGAACAGTCGCTGTCACAGACAAACTCAACACATGATCCACTCCCAGAAGAGGAGGAACAAGAATTTGGTCTCCTTGAGTTTATCCCCTGAATATTTAACCTCCACTGGCCGCACCCCATCCTTCTCCCCATGCTGCTTGAGCCTAGGGCTTTGTCCCTCTCAGCTTGGATTATCACAGGAGGCCTTTGCTTGGCTCCATGGCATGGGTCCTAGTATCCTCAAGTTAGTCTCTAATAAGAGTGATCCACACCAATCACAACAGTGTGTGTGTGGTGGGAAGTGGGGTGTTTGGGGAGAAGGAGAGAAAGGTTAGCATCCAGTGAGTATTCTTTAAGCGTGAACCAGTTTAAAAATATGTATGTGTGTGTATTGTTGTTGTTCAGTCACTCAGTTGTGTCCAGCTCTTTGCGACCCCATGGACTACAGCATCCGAGGCCTCCTTGTCCTTCACCACTTCTAGGAGCTTGCTCGAACTCATGCCCATCAAGTCAGTGATGCCATCCAACCATCTCATCCTCTGATGTCACCTTCTCCTCCTGCCTTCAGTCTTTCCCAGCACCAGGGTCTTTTCCAATGAGTTAGTTCTTTGCATCAGGTGGCCAAAGCATTGGCACTTCAGCTTCAGCATCAGTCCTTCCAATCAATATTCAGGATTGATTTCCTTTAGGATTGACTAGTTTTATCTCCTTGCAGTCCAAGGGACCCTCAAGAGTCTTCTCTGGAAGCACAGTTCAGAAGCATCTCTTCTTGGGTGCTCAGCTTTCTTAATGGTCCAACTCTCACATCCATACATGACTACCAGAAAAACCATAGATTTGACTATAGGGACTTTTAGCATTAGAGTAATGTCTCTGTTTTTTAATATGCTGTCTAGGTCTGTCATAGCTTTTCTTCCAAGGAGCAAGTGTCTTTTAATTTCATGGCTGAAGTCACCATCTGCAGTGATTTTTGAGCCCCCCAATATAAATTCTGTCCTGTTTCCATTGTTTTCCCATTTATTTGCCATGAAGTGATGGGACTGGATGCCATGATCTTAGGTTTTTGCATGTTGAGTTTTAAGCCAGGTTTTTCACTCTCCTCTTTCACCTTCATCAAGAGACTCTAGTTCTTCTTCACTTTCTGCCATAAGGGTGCTGTCATCTGCATATCTGAGGTTATTGATATTTCTCAATCTTGATTCCAGCTTGTGCTTCATCCAGTCCAGCATTTCTCATGATATACTCTGTATATAAGTTAAATAAGCAGGGTGGCAATATACAGCCTTGATGTACTCCTTTCCCTATTTTGAACTAATCCATTGTTTTATATCTGGTTCTAACTGTTGCTTCTTGACCTACATACAGGTTTCATGGGAGGTAGGTAAGGTAGTCTGGTATTCCCATGTCTTTAAGAATTTTCATGCATATGAACACATAGCTGTGTGTAAACATGTATACGTTTATTTATTTATTTCCTTATTTATGTATATAAATAAATAAATATGTGTTGATATAGACATATACCATGGAGATCCAACCAGTCCCCCCTAAAGAAATCAGTCCTAAATATTCATTGGAAGGACTGATGCTGAAGCTTAAACTCCAATACTTTGGCCATCTGATGTGAAGAAGACTCATTGGAAAAACCCTGATGCTGGGAAAGATTGAAGGCAGAAGGAGAAGGGGATGACAGAGGATGAGATGGTTGGATGGTATCACCAACTTAATGGGCATGAGTTTGAGTAAACTTCAGGAGGTGGTGATGAACAGGGAGGCCTGGTGTGCTGCAGTCCATGGGGTCGAAAAAAGTTCAACATGACTGAGTGAATGAACTGAACTCAACTGATAGACGTACAGAGAATAGTATCTATCCGGCTGCCTAACTATCACTTGAATGCACGTTGTGACTATAACATAGACCCTTTATGCCATAATTCTTAGACATCTAGTGGAAAAAAATGTCCTGGTTATAGAATTTCTTAAAGGTCCCTCCTGGCTATATATTTCTCTGGCATTTGTCTGTTTGAAATTGTGTCACTTGTCAGAGGGAAAAAATGTTGACCGTGAACTTTATTGTCCAAGGACTATAACTTGAAGCAATATCTGTCCATTCATTCATTCATCATTCAGTAATTATTGAGGTACAGACTAGGCACTGTATGATAATCTGGAGTTAAAATGATCAGAAGAGTTTAGTGTCTGCCCAAGAGGCTCAAAGTTTATTGGAAGAGATAGGCAAATAGAAGGGCAGATTTCAATACACTGATAATTTTTGGTAGCAAAGCAGTGCTCCAAATACTTTTTATCCACCTCCTCAAACAGAACATATCTTCTTGTATATGCCAAATAAGATATGGAAATCAGAGACTGATATTAAGATGTGGTTTTTCTCAAACAAACAAACAAAAAAGCCCTTACAAAATTATAGCAACAGATAGTTTAAACTAAACAATTAAATATTTCTTGACCTTGCTTTTGAACATTTTGGTTTTTTTTTTTTTTTTGGCCATGTGGTCACCGTCTCAGCTGAGCATCCCTCAGTGCTAGACAGTCCTATGAAGGTAGCAAAGTCAGCTGCATTTTGAGTGTTTTGAGCTCCCTAATCAAAGACCAAGAGACAGTAAGAAGACACAAGGGGTAATATAAAAGCTTAAGGGAACAAGTGTATAATGTTTTACTGTCCCATGGAGCCCCACTGCATGGGAAGTAGTGAGGGAACTTCTGATACATCCTATGGGAGAAGCAGCACAGACCACAGCCACGTCATCCTGAGATCCTGCTGCTTCTGGCTGGAGAAGAACCACTGGGTCCCACCCCTGAGGGGCGAAAGCAAGGAAGGAGAGGCAGGAGCTATTCGCACATAAGAGGAAGACACCAATGACTCCCTCATGGAACTCTTAACTTGCTTGGATTGGAAAGAAAAGATGGTCAAGAGCCAAATGAAATCAGAATCATGATAAGAAATAGCTGAAACTGAAGGTTTAGTTTCATCATCTATAAATAGTGACAATAATACACACCTCTTGCCAACCAGGTGCAAAGGTGAAATGATGACATTTATAAAGCCCAGTATGGCACCCCACTCCAGTACTCTTGCCTGGAAAATCCCATGGACAGAGGGGCCTGGTGGGCTGCAGTCCATGGGGTCACTAGGAGTCGGTCACGACTGAGCGACTTCACTTTCACTTTTCTCTTTCATGCATTGGAGAAGGCAATGGCAACCCACTCCAGTGTTCTTGCCTGGAGAATCCCAGGGACGGGGGAGCCTGGCTGGCTGCCGTTTATGGGGTCGCACAGAGTCGGACACGACTGAAGCAACTTAGCAGCAGCAGCAGCAGCAGCATGAAGCCCAGTATCCCCTACTTACTGCAAAGAATTAAAGTCTGGTAACTGGCAGCCCAGCATTCTCTCTGTGAGCATGCTCTTACCCTGTCTGTCTTGAATGATCTTGATGACATTCCCCCGCATTCATCTTCGATGAGTCCTGGAGGCCCAGACTCCTTCCTTCTGATGCACATTGTCTCACTGAAGCAGAAGATACCCCAGTTCTTTCCATCCCAGCCTCTCCTTCCCTAAATGTGGAAACCAGTCAAGAATGGAGGAGCCCTGATCCCTGGGGAGTTCTGAGGGAAGCTGAGCCAATACCCAGTCAGTTATCAGACAAGAAGCACAGCAGACAAGCTTTCTCTTCCCAGGAGACCAAAGCTCACCAGCAAAAGGGATTCCAAGAAGGAAATGCAAAGCCTCGAATTAGACACTTGGCTGCCTCAGGCATCCTCACTGCCTTGCAGTATACTTGAACACCTGTCACTCCTTCCAAAAGTACAGCTGAGAGCCTTCTGCTGTTGTTGTTATGAATAGAGAGTCTGAAGAATCTGGGGGCAGTACAGCAATGGAAACGAGAAATTAAGATTCTGAAAAGCAACAGGGTATGGTTGGGAGAAGCACAGATACTCTGAACATGAAAGGAAAAAGCACATTGGACAATAAGCCTATAAATTAGTCTTAAGTTTAGGGTAATCAAGTGCATGAAAATTTAAAAGACATAATTTGACTATTAGTTTGGCAAATTGAATGAACAAATGAATAGAGAGATGATACCTAGTAGTGGAAAGTATTTTGGAAACTAGAACTTTAATGCATTGTATAGGAATAAAACCAGGCCACCTTACTTATCAGTGACAGGCTTGACAAAATTTTAAACGTGCTCTGTGCCCATTGGGCTTCCCAGGTGGCTCAGTGGGTAAAGAATCCATCTGCAATGCAGGAGACATAGTCAGATGCAGGTTTGATCACTGGGTCTGGAAGATCCCCTGGAGGAGGGCATGGCAACCCACTCCAGTATTCTTGCCTGGAGTAATCCCATGAACAGAGGAGCCTGGCAGGCTACAGTCCATAGGATCACAAAAAAAGTTGGACACAACTGAAGCTATCAAGCACTCATGTGTGCTTGTGCCCATCAACCCTAGAAATTTATACTAAATGAATCACTGGGTAAATATACTGAAGAAGAAATATTTATGCTTCTTCTTTACTCACATTCTACTTCCAGAATGTTTCTGACACTGCTGGTACCCAAATACATAGAGGTGGGTAGGGTAATTCCATACCAAATAATTCTCAGACATTAGCAGGGGTCTTACAATTTTATTCAAATCAGATACTATCTACCTGGAGATAGCACCAGAACCCACAGTTCAAGGACTCGGTCCCACAAGACTGCCCCCACTTCCAGTCACTAGTCTAGGTTGTCAGCTGTGCTTCTGACCAGCTGGCTATTATTCAGAGTTCCCCACAACCCCTTTTTGAGTTTGATAATTTGCTAGTGTAACACACGGCATTCAGTAAAACAGTTTATTTACTAAATTATGGGTTATTATAAAAGGATACAACTCAGGAACAACCAGAGGAAGAAATGCCTAGGGCAAGGTATGTAGGAAGGGATACAGAGTGTCCATGCTCTCCCTGGATATGTCATATTCCAGGTATCTTCATGTGTTCATCAGCTCTAAAGCTCTCTGAACTTGTACATAAGGGACTTATCTGAAGATTTTACTATGTACATATAATGTGAGTACCATTGGCTATTGGTGATTGATTGAATCAATCTCCAGCCTCTTTCCCCTCTCAGAAGGTCTAGACTGGACTAAAAACTTCCAACCCTTTAATCAGCTGGTTCCTTTGGCAACAAGCCCCCATCCTGTAGTTATCTAGGGGTGTTCCAAAAATCACCTCATTAACATAAATTCACGTGTCATTGAAAGGGAATTGTTGTAAATAACAGAAAACACCCATTCCACCTTTCTGGATCTGAAGTTATTTCAGGAACCCATGAATAAAACCAAATCATAGAATAAAAGATACCCTTTCACTCTAATCGCTTATTTACCTACTAACTAAATAACAGAGATTATTCTAAGAAATTTACATGCTTCATCTCATTTGAGCCTCGCAACTTCTCCAAGGGCAGATACGATTAAATATTATTTTAATTCATATGGAACGGTATACAAGTCAGGCAACTTCATTATCCTTTCTCACACAATTAAGTTTTTTAATTAAAAAATTTAGCGAGCAAACAGAAACATTTTAAATGATATCTTGGGATTTTTTTATTAATATAGGAAAAACCAAAAATACAGAATTTGATAGGAAAACATACCATTAAAATTTTATACATAATACAATCTTAACTGTAAAAAGTTCATGTAAAGTCATGCATAAGGAGATTGGTGAAAAGAATGCAGCAAAAAATTTGTAGTTGTTTCTTTGAGCTGTGAATTATGATGATACTCAGTTTTATGTTCTTCCTTTAAAACTTCAACATGAACCTGAATTAATTTGAGAGTAACATTTCATAACCATAGGTCATATGCTCAGATAAAATACTAATTTTTAAAGAGTATAAGCATAAGTGTTTAAATAAATACATTAAATATGTGAGTAAATAGTAGTACACAGTTTCTTTTACTCAGTTTTACTGAGGCCTGAGATAGTCTGGTCTTGTTTCTATTCCTATTTAGGATAGAAAATGAAAAAGAAAAGGAAAGAAATACAAAACAATGTATTCCTGGAATGCTATAAAAAACCAAAACCAGGGTTTTGCTAAATGCTAAATGCTAAAATGCCTTTTTGACATAGGATCTTAATCTTGTCTCCATGTTATAATCACTTGGTGAACTTTATAGCTTACAGAAGCCCAATCTTCAACACCAAGTAATTCTGATTTAATTGGTGGGGTATGAGACCCAGAAATCTGTGTTTTTTGTTTTTTTCTTAAACCTTCCTAATTGCTACTGGAACTTCTCTGGTAGCTCAGATGGTAAAGAATCTACCGTCAATGTAGTAGACCTGGTTTGATTCCTGGGTCAGGAAGATCCCCAGGAGAAGGGATAGGCTACCCACTCCAGTATTCTTGGGCTTCCCTGGTGTCTCAGATAGTAAAGAATCCACCTGCAATGCGGCAGACCTGGGTTCAATCCCTGGGTTGGGAAGATCCCCTGGAGGGACTGATGTATAGCCATGGCTGAAAATCATTAGGTTGCATCCTTTAAATTCCAAAGGCTGTTTCCAAAGCCTGTGACAAGAATTTCAGAGTGTAGGTGTTGGAAATATTGCCCCCAGCCTCCCTCCATACAGATACAGTCAATGGCTTGACCTAAGCCTATTTCTGAACCAGACACTATTGTAAATTTTCTTCTATCTTCTCCTCCATTTTCCTTTTCAAGTTGCAGACAATGCTTCAAAGGGTATCTTAAGATTTTAGATGTTTTTCTAATCCTTTACAACATACTCTTTTTTTTTTTTTTGAGATATAATTGACACTGTGTCTAACTTGAAGTTGTGCAATGTTTAGATTTGATACATTCATATATTGTAATATGATTAGCACAGTAGCCTTCAGTTTAGTGCAGTCACTCAGTTGTGTCTGGCTCTTTGCAACCCCACAGACTGCAGCACACCAGGCCTCCCTGTCCATCACCAACTACCGGAGCTTATTCAAACTCGTGTCCATCAAGTCGGTGATGCCATCTTGTCATCTCATCCTTTGTCATCCCCTCCTCCTCCCACCTTCAATCTTTCCCAGAATCAGGGTCTTTTCAAACAAGTCAGTTCTTCACATCAGGTGGCCAAAGTATTGGAGTTTCAGCTTTGCATCAGTCCTTCCAATGAATATTCAGGACTGAGTTTTGTTAGGATTGACTGGTCAGCTCTCCTTGCAATCCAAGGGACTCTCAAGAGTCTTCTCCAACATCACAGTTCAAAAGCATCAATTCTTTGGCGCTCAGTTTTCTTTATAGTCCAACTCTCACATCCATACGTGACTACTGGAAAAACCATAGCCTTGACTAGAATGGCCTTTGTTGGCAAAGTAATGTCTCTGCTTTTCAATATGCTGTCTAGGTTGGTTATAACTTTTCTTCCAAAGAGCAACTATCTTTTCATTTCATGGCTGCAGTCACCATCTGCAGTGATTTTGGAGCCCAAGACAATAAATTCTCTCACTATTTTCATTGTTTCCCCATCTATTTCCCATGAAACGATGGAACTGGATGTCATGATCTTAGTTTTCTGAATGTTGAGTTTTAAGCCAACTGTTTCACTCTCCTCTTTCACTTTCATCAAGACGCACTTTAGTTCTTTTTCAATTTCTGCCATAAGGATGGTGTCATCTGCATATCTGAGGTTATTGGTATTTCTCCCAGCAATCTTGATTCCAGCTTGTGCTTCTTCCAGCCTGGCAATTCCAAGGCAAACCATTCAATATCACAGTAATCCAAGTCAGTAATGCTGAAGAAGCTGAAGTTGAATTGTTCTAAGACCTACAAGACCTTCTAGAACTAACAACCAAAAAAGATCTCCTTTTCATTATAGGGAACTGGAATGCAAAAGGAGGAAGTCAAGAGATACCTGGAGTAACAGGCAACTTTGGCCTTGGAGTACAAAACGAAGCAGGTCAAAGGCCAACAGAGTTTTGCCAAGAGAACGCAGTGGTCATAGCAAATACCCTCTTCCAACAACACAAGTGAAGACTCTACACATGGGTATCACCAGGTGGTCAATACCGAAATAGATTGATTATATTCTTTGCAGCTAAAGATGGAGAAGCTCTATACAGTCAGCAAAAACAAGACCAGGAGCTGACTGTGGCTCAGATCATGAATTCCTTATTGCCAAATTCAGACTTGAATTAAAGAAAGTAGGGAAAACCACTAGACCATTCAGGTATGACCAATATCAAATCCCTTATGATTATACAGTGGAAGTGAGAAATAGATTCAAGGGATTAGACCTGATAGAGTGCCTGAAAAACTATGGACTGAGGTTCGTGACATTATACAGGAAGCAGTGATCAAGACCATCCCCAAGAAAAAGAAATGCAAAAAGGCAAAATGGTTGTCTGAGGAGGCCTTACAAGTAGCTGAGAAAAGAACAGATGCTAAAGGCAAAGAAGAGGAAAGATATAATCATTTGAATGCAGAGTTCCAAAGAATAGTAAGGAGAGATAAGAAAGCCTTCCTCTGTGACCCATGAAAAGAAATAGAGAAAAACAATAGAATGAGGGAGACTAGAGATCTCTTCAAGAAAATTAGAGATACCAAGGGAACATGTCATGTAAAGATGGGCACAATAAAGGACAGAAACACTATGGATCTAACAGAAGCAGAAGATATTAAGAGGTGGCAAGAATACACAGAACTATACAAAAAAGATCTTCATGACCCAGATAACCACAATTGTATGATCACTCACCTAGAGCCAGACATCCTGGAATGCGAAGTCAAGTGGGCCTTAGGAAGCATCACTATGAACAAAGCTAGTGGAGGTGATGGAATTCCCCTGAGCTATTTCAAATCCTAAAAGATGATGCTGTGAAAGTGTTACACTAAATACGCCAGCAAGTTTGGAAAGCTCAGCAGTGGCCACAGGACTGGAAAAGATCAGTTTTCATTCCAATCCCAAAGAAAGGCAATGCCAAAGAATGTTCAAGCCAGCACACAATTGCACTAATCTCACATGATAGGAAAGTAATGCTCAAAATTCTCCAAATCAGGCTTCAACAGTACATGAACCATGACCTTCCAGATGTTCAAGCTGGATTTAGAAGAGGCAGAGGAACCAGAGATCAAATTGCCAACATCTGCTGGATCATCAAAAAAGCAACAGACTTCCAGAAAAACATCTACTTCTGCTTTCTTGACTGTGCCAGAGCCTTTGACTGTGTGGATCACAACTGTGGAAAATTCTGAAAGAGATGGGAATACCAGACCACCTGACCTGCCTCCGAAGAAATCTGTATGCAGGTCAAGAAGCAACAGTTAGAACTGGACATGGAACAACAGACTGGTTCCAAATCAGGAAAGGAGTACATCAAGGCTATATATTGTCACCGTAGCCTTAACTACTAGCTAACACTTTCATCATGTCACATAATTATCACTGCATTTTGTGGTGAGAACATTTAAGATCTAGTCTCTTAGCAACTTTGAAGTATATAAGACAGTATTGTTGACCATAATCACAATGCTCTGCTTTAGATCTATAGAACTTATGCATCTTCCGATTATATCTGTATACCCTTTGGTCAATGTTTCCCCAGTCCCCCCACCCCACAGCCCCTGGAAACTGCCTTTCTCTGTTTCTACAAGTTTAGGTTCTTCAGATTCTGCTTATGTAGTATCTGTTTATCTCGCTTAGTATAATGTCCTCAGCATCTATCCATGTTGACATAAGTAGCAAGATTTCCATCTTTCTCATGGTTAAATAATATCCCATTCACATCTTCTTTGTTCTTTCATCCATTTAGGTAGTTTATATAGCTTGACTATTGTGAATAATGCTATAATCAACATGGGATGAAAATGTCTTTTTGATACTGTTTTCATTACCTTTGAGATTACTGGACAACATGATAATTCTTCTTTTACTTTTTTGGGAAACCCCCATACTATATTTCATGGTGTCTGAATTTCACAGTGCCTACATATCTCAGTTGGTAAAGAATCCACCTGCAATGTGGGAGACTTGGATCCGATCCCTGGGTTGGGAAGATCTCCTGCAGAAAGGGAAAGGTTACCCACTCCAGTATTCTGGCCTGGAGAATTCCACGAACTGTACAGTCCATGGGATCGCAAAGAGTCAGACAAGACTGAGAGACTTTCACTTTCACATTCCGACCAACAGAGCACAAGGATTTGTTTTTCTTCATATCCTTGGCAACAGTACTTATTATTTCATGTCTTCTTGATAACAGCCATTCTGACAGGTGTGAGGTTATAGTTCATTGGGGTTTTGACGTGCATTTTTTTGATCATTAATGATGTTGAGCATCTTTTCATGTTCCTGTTGGCCATTTATATGTCTCCTTTAGAAAAACGTCCATGCAGTTTTTGTGCTCATTTTTTAATAAGATTGTTTTTCAGTATTGAATTGTATGAGTTCTTTATATATTTTGGATATTAACCATTTATCAAGCACATTGTTTGCTGTTGAATAACTTCCCTAATCCTCTGGAGGAGGAAATGGCAACTCACCCCAGTATTCTTGCCTGGAAAATCCCATGCACAGAGGAGCCTGGTGGGCTATGTCCATGGGGCCACAAAGAGTTGGACACGACTGAGTGACTGAGCACATGCAACTTACCTCATATTAATTCTTTGGTTAGTTCTTTTAACAAGCTTGAATATTTTCATGACTCTGGATATTTTATATATTAAAGTCCAAAAAGGTTTCTATCAATTTCCATGCCTTCCCATAGCATGAGTTTGCTAGTTCATCACAAGTAAATGCCAAATTACTCCATTTTTCAGTTTTTTATTTTATAGCAAATGAAAACATTCCATCTGTGTCCTCATTTTTGACCATAGACTGTTCTTCCCTACTTGAGAATTTTTCTGTACCAATGTATATTATGATCTGGGATTGATTTTATTACCAATGTGTGTACATTCTATAGGTGTTTCAGATATCAACTTTATTGATGATTTAAAGCCTTTTTTTTTTCTTCTGAATCTCACTTAATTTTTTTGTTTCTTTTACTTTACAGCAGAGAACATTTTCATTTTATGAGAGATAAAACTGTGGATTTTTCCTTTAAGATACTATCACTTCAAAATGCATACATAGTTTATCATAAAGTGTCGATTTTTATTTTTTGTGCTCAGATTATCTGTTAGTCTTTTATCCATTAAGAATTTATATTAGCACATAGATGTAAAGGATTTGTTGAAATTTTATCCCTTCAAAAATTAACTAATTTTACAAATATCATTTATAAAATGGTCCCTGCTTTCTAATTATATAATGCCATGTTGAAGTCATATGGGTACCTACACAAATAGGTTTTCCCTTCTGTCTCATCAATTCATTTGTCTGATTTTGTACAAGCACCATGCTGTATTATGTTTTTGCTGCTGTATAATATAGTTTTATACCTAAAAGAGAAGGCAATGGCATCCCACTCCAGTACTCTTGCCTGGAAAATCCCATGGACGGAGGAGCCTGGTAGGCTGCAGTCCATGGGATCGCTAAGAGTCGGACACAACTGAGCGACTTCACTTTCACTTTTCACTTTCATGCATTGGAAAAGGAAATGGCAACCCATTCCAGTGTTCTTGCCTGGAGAATCCCAGGGATGGGGGAGCCTGGTGGGCTGCCGTCTATGGGGTCGCACAGAGTCGGACACGACTGAAGCAACTTAGCAGCAGCAGCAGCATACCTAAAAGAGCTAGTATTTGCCATTTCATTAAGCCATTAATCGACATGTATATGCCCCTAAATATTTTATAATAATTTTATTTTGCTGCTGGCATTTCCTTTTGATGTTTTATTTAGGATTAATAAAATATATGCATTAACTTATAGACTAAAGACATGTTAAGCAAATGGCTTTTTTGAACACTCAGTGAAATTTTCTAATACTCACATTGGGAATCAAAGAAAAAGATGATTACTAATTACTAATACTCACATAGGGAATCAAAGAAAAAGATGATTACTTTGTCTGCATGCGTGCATGCTAAGTCACTTCAGTCGCGTCCAACTCTTTGCCACGCTATGGACTGTAGCTGGCCAGGCACTTTGTGTCTCTGCTGAGGACTTAATTTTGATACTGCTCCCTTAGAACTGAGTTTCTTACCTCCCAGAGGTCTGAGTGTTATGGAGAAAAATCACAAGATTTTCATTTCTACTTTCTGACAGAGACACTAAACGAACAGAGCAATAACAAATCTATGACTGGCACTGGATTTAGATTTTCCCTGCAAACAAAGCATGCAGTGCCATGCTGAGGTTGGATGTGTACTCTTGCCTCATAAAAGAAAAGGGTCGAGGCAATTACACAGGGCAGTCACATTGAGGTGCCAGCCTTTTTCCTTGCTCAGTTCAAATATTACTGCTTTTAAATGTCAGCATATCACCATTGTAAGCATGTGTACTTATTAAAACTTCTTCTTCCTGAGCCATTTCAGGTGGACACCTTGGAACATGGTATGTGTTTAAAATGTTAATCACAACTCCAGAACAGTGAAGCTTGGATTGGAGCTGAATTGTCTAGGAGATAATGAAATTTAATTAACGTCCTGCCATAGGCATGCTGCAGCGTTAGGCATGTTCAGTTCCCATGAGGGTGGGATGTTTTTAAATTCCCATTTCACAGATGATGAAATTAAGTTTCAGACGTTGGGAATTGAAGTGAGTCTCAAAGGACACCCAAGTCACTGCCCCAGCCTTTCCTTGCTCATGGGCATTGTCAGGATCTTGCTAACATTGCAGAGAAGCCTTGTTGAATACACACGTCTGTACACCTCTGAGGATATTAGCTCATGCCTCTTCCTCCAAAGCGAGCTCAGTCCATTCTGGTCTGACTGTTTAAAAACAAACAGAACAACACGCTTGATACCAAACCACAACTAATTTTCTGACCCTTTCTGACCTGAAACTTTATTTGTGTCTACTATAGTCAAGGAAGAAAATTCTTCTCTCTATTCACATGTGACTCAGAGGCAACTCAGGGGCCAAGTCATTCCCAATGAGTGACAAACTCAGCATTTGTGAGATGAAGAAACTGGCCCCTGTTCTGATGTCTGTTAGGAACTCAGAGTGCCCTGTCTCCTTTTCTAAAGACCACCTCCTTCATCCTAGGGATATCAAGGACACCTGTTTCCCCTCCCCAAATGTCAAGACTCACAAAAAGCCCCTGGACCTCACCTTGAGCCCAGGGAGGAAAAAAAAAATGTGTCCTCAACATCCATTTCTGAGATCTCTGTGTTCTAGGAACATGTAACCTTTCCTCTTCCTATAAAGTAGAGGGAAATCAGAATTTTACACTATTGTTCTTTTCTCCTTTGGAACCTCTCAGATGATAGTTTTTCAATGTCTTGTTTGATTCACCCTGTAGTCCCTCAGAAAATGTGTGGGTGACTTGTCCCTTGCCTGGTCTTCCTGAAATCTCATTTCTCTCTGCTCTGCTTTAGAGAGGAGATGGAGACCAGGTCATTTCTGGTTATGCCCTCTAATGAAGGCCTGGAGTAACAGCATCAGGGTAGGGGATTTGATGTCAGGAATGATCAACGTCCAATCAGTATGAAATTATTTTCTGACTCCAGCTGACCACGCACTTTTTTTTGCCGCTGCAACTTCATTAAATGGAGGAGTGAATTTCCAACAAGTAAAGGTCAACATTTCCATTCGGGCATTCAAACATCTCCAAGATGGGTTTGAGGCTTTAGTGTTCTATTGATTCAGCCATCCCCATGCTGAGCATAGAACTTTGCCCGGAATAGATGGGCTGTGTCAATCAAGGCTTACCAGTGGGGCTATTTATTTTCCCTTTGATTCACAGGGCTATCAAATATTGAAGTTGAAGGGGATGGAGGTAATTCTGCTTTGGTATAAATGTGCAAATGGAGCTTTATTTTCACAACTGTTACATTACTGAAACTAAAATTCATGAAGAACACTTTGAAATGGCAAGGCTTTCTCCTGCAAGCATTTGATTTATGTTTAGCAAATATCCACTGAATATAAAAAAACTCCAAAGCAGGGATCTCCAGAGGAGACAACTGACTCTGTCTAAAAGAAGCTATCATAATTAGGTGGCATAGAAATATAAAGCACTTTTGATCAGGGAAGAGGCAGTCAGTGATTTGGAATATAACAGAGACTGGTGGCATTTGTACATGCAGAGATGAAGGATACTCTCCTGCTGGAAGAAATAGTAGTAGCTTACCTAAACGATAAAAATACTCACAGCAACTTCTTTAGTTTTATACTTTTTTGTGTACTTCTATGGTGTGTAGTTGCATCCTGTAATGCTTTTATTTTAAAAAGCTATTTTTATACTACACTTGTAAGCTTCTTCTCTCAATATTGTAAGCTATATGATAGATGTTGTTTATCAATTATTTTTATGAACCCTGTATTTGGGAGCTTTTTTCCAGGTTTTCTCCTTCTAACCTCCATAAGATGAAATTTGCACTCTGAGTGGTTCATCCCCACTCCCCCCACCCCACACACACACACTTAAGATTCAGGTTTTCTGGAACCTTGGAAATTCTTTGTTCTCCAAGTCTGCCTCTGTCTTTCCATTCCCAATTAACTGGCTTTAATTTCAAGCATATTCAATTAGCAGTGAATATATCAAATCAACACTAAAGAAAATGATTCAATCACTGATAATCATACCCCTCTACCCAAAGGTTACTTATAACCCTTCAGATAAAATGCCTGCCCTTTACTTTGTAAGCATGCCCACATCTCCAGCATCTTTACATCTCTAGCATTTGGCTAATTGATTTCATAGATTTTATATTTTATTTTATTTTATTTTTGGTAAAGAGAAGGATCAATTTCTCCCTCTTTACTATCTTCTCTTTTGAACTTTTCTTTAGAGATGTTCAAATTCTGACTTTCCTGAACCAGAATTTAATGCCTATGTTTAATGTAAAATATATATGCCATCTCTTTAAAAAAAAGTATGAATAACCATTGACTATATAGGATAATTGAGATATTACTAAGTCTACATATGTGTAAGTTCTGTAGCAGGAGAAAAGCCTGAGCAGGGTAAGTCATATCCCTGTGGTGTTGCTGTGTGACATGAGTTACAATGGCCACAGCTCCTTCTACCCTTTGTGTTTGGAGACTGGCTGTGCAGAATGCAATCATGAGCTCATCTTGACTGGTCCCCAAGGTGATGCTTCAGGCGTGCCTAGGAGCAGGTCCTCTGGCCTTTTCCTCACCTCGTCATCTAGCTACCTCAACTCACTCTCTAGCAGTGACCCTGAAGAAGTCCCCACTTGTCTAGGAAAAGCTGTGCATTGATGGTGACTCTGTGCATGCCTCCACTCTGTGTTCATGTCCTCTGGTCCTAGAGGAACCCCTTCCCTGGGACTTACCTAAGGCTGCAGAGACATGGCCAGCAAGGTGCATGAAGGTTTTGCTGAAGATCTGCTTATAGCAGAGAGGACAGACTATTCTGCCCCTCCTTGGAACACAGACTGCACTCAATGCCTCTACAGAAATCAGACTTTCTCATCCTGGTTCTTTTCCTAGTCAAGATGACTTCTTCCAAGGGTGATTGATAGCTAGAGTCCCCGTTCCCTTTAACAAACACTCTCCCCACCCAATATCCCCAGCACCTGCTATAGGAGACCCCAATGAGACCCCATCTCAGCACACAGACACTTATTTCTCAGGATACGAGTTACTCAGTCTCTCATATCCCCATGTGTGAGATGACCTCAATGTATGCCAATTCTCTTTAGTCTCTCCTTCCTAAAGGCTTTAGAAAATCTTGATGCCAATAGTTTCCTCACCATGACCAAAGAAAGCACAGTCCTTGCACAATAAATCAGTTCATTCAATTCATCCTGTCTCTCCACAGTAATATGCAGCTCATCTTTCTTCTTGATTCCATTCTTTTCATATCATCATGGACTTTGGAGATAGAGATTAAATTCAGCAAACATTGTGTGAGTATCTGTGATGAAACTGAGCTTGAGTGAGCACGGTGGTTAGGACTAATTTTAAGAAGAGAGGTCAGAGGAAAGGTTCTGAATATCTTCAAGGAGAAGAGTAGCCTGTTTTAACTGGAGTATGTGAGGGGATGTCATGGAGGTAGTAGCATAAGAGTTGGCTCTAGAATAAAGGTGATTATCCAAGAACAAGCACCCACTTATTATTCAGGTAGATGCCAGGAATATTCTCTATTTGTATATCACTGATATGGTGATGTTTCCTTTCACCTGACACTACAAGCCTGATACCCAACAGCTCTTTCCATCAATTCTTACCTAGAGACTCTGGCATACTTTCTCTGTGTCGTAATATTTATCTTTCTCAGAACTCCCATACACTGCATGGAAATGTAAATTGATGCGGAAGTCTCGCAAAGCAATTTGGCGTTAATGGATTGAGAGTCTTAAAAATGTTCACAGAGGGTTATTATGAGCCAGCAATTCCACTTTCAGAAATCCATCCAAATGAAATAACCTAAGACATAGGGGAAAATAAACATGCCTAAATATATTTGCAGAAATATATTTATCACACCATAGTTTCCCATCCTGTTGATATAATAAAAAACCTAAATAGATAATAAAAGAAAGTATTAAATGATAACCCATCTATATGATGGACTGTTATGCAGCCATTAAAATAGTGCTAATGAAAAATTGGTAACAAAAAATACATGTGAAATACTTTAGGAGAAAGATGTAAGGTGCAGAAATGTGCATGGGATATGATCATGATCATGCAAAACTTGCATCTGAAACAGGCTAGAAGCAAATAAGTAGAGTGGGGGAAAGGAAAAGCTCTAAAATGTTCCCAGCTGGATTCTGTATGGATTGTTCTCAACTTTTCTTTCTACTTTACTGAATATTCTCGGTACTCTTGAATGGACAGGCATCCTTTTTTTTTAATGTATAATATCTGCAGTCGATTTTTAAAAGGCACCTCTTCATCAAAAAGTTTCTCTTGTTCTTGCCAGGCTATGTTTTGTACACAGGCACACAGCCCAGATGTCTCCACTTGCCTCCCTTCATTATCAGGCTTGAGTGCTCATAAATTTCACGTTTGAGGCTTCTCAGCCCACACACGCAACATCAGTCACTGGGGCCAACTCGCTCCCTCCCTGGTAGGGGTCATTTCCACCCAGCCCACCCACAGAGCACAGAGAGTCTGGCTACTTTAATATACAATAAACATACATATTTCTGTAACTTGTCTAATGTTCCTGACCCCTGCATTGTACTAAAGAGAAAATTCCAACTTGTTTGATACAAACTTTGGTCTTGATTAAGCTCTTAGTCCTATCTGTCTCTCTCCATTGTCATGAGTTTGGTGTCCCATAAATGTCAATATCAGCTCCTTTTGGAAGGTCTCTGCAACTGACACTCCAAGCCTTCAGTTATCTTAGTAAAGGTGCACAGGTGTTTATTTCCATAAACACCTGAAATTCATGTTTAGCAAAGCCAGTGCATTCCTCCCACTTCCAATGGACTCTTTCTCACATTTTGTAATGACATGTTCATTGTCCCACGTCTTCCGCTGCCCACAGCTCTCATCTACGCCTGATCATCCAGCCTGAGATTTAGTGCAAGTAAGGAAGTGAGACTGCTTAGTAACCTCCTCCACAGTTTGGTCTGCTGCTAAAACATACATTATCTGATGCTGGTCACTTTCTTGTCTCTTTCTCGCTACCTTTGTTTTTCTTCCCTCCTTCCAGAAGAACTACAGCATGGGCAATTTTGCTGTGTGCAATTAATCAATAATCAGACATGCATTGAGGGCCTGCCGTATGCAAAGTGTAGTGCCAGCTCCATGGGAAAGTCAGAGAAAGAAAAATGGGTATCCCTACCTTCAGAGACTGAGTTGTCTAGTGAAGGAGATAAGATAGGTTTGGTTAGCATGTACACCTAAGGCATAACATGTAAGTGATACAGAAGGAAGGAAAGAAAGAAGGAAGGAAACTAATGTTGATTAAGGCCCTTTCATGTGCTAGGCCGGTAAAAATCCGCTACAGAGAAATAAAGCCAAAACTTTGAAAGAACTCCATAAATATTCACAACTGTATTTATCTTCATAGAAAGAGCAGAAAGATAAATGCACACTCAGTGTGTGGGGGGAGGGATGAATTTGTAGCAGAGTTTCAAAAATCCAAGCTTAAGAGATATAAGTTTGTATAGATAAAATTAAAGTGATAAAATAAGCAAATAGAGATGGCATGTGGACAAAACATTCACTCATTCCCTCATTTGATATATTACACACTTGTTATGGGACAAAAATAATTCTAGGACTTCTAAAATGGTGGAGTAAGGAGGCTGGTGGATAGTTTCCCCAGCAAAAGAATAATTTAACTCATGGAAATTATAAAAAATAAAAACAGATTGCCTAAGGTATCTGGAAATCATCCCAAGGACATATTCAAATGAAGAAATATGTATTTAAGAAAATTTACTAAGTTTCAATATGTAAAACAAGAGTCCATAGCATCTGAGCTAGGACCTGCTCCCTTTCCTCCTAGCCCCATGTCACAAAAACTCTACCCTGGGCACTCTACTCTGGAGTCAAGAAGACAGAGTTTCCTTCTTCCCCAGCTCATGATGTGGGGCTACTGGTCTACCCATGATAGGCAGGCTACCTGTGGTTTTTATCCCTCACGCCTATGTCACAGGGGCTCTATTCTCTATTTCAATTATCCCTCATTCCTAAGGGGAAAGAATGCTTTTAGCCCCAGCCCTCCATCAATTCCTCCCCATCACCTCTGCCCCAGCTCATTCATAGAGAGGAGCGGCTATGCTGAAGAGGCAACTGAGAAGACTGTGAACTTCTGCTTCCACATAGTGCCCAATAATAAGGCACTGATATCACTCATGGAAGAGTGGGTTCCATCCCCAGTTCCATCCACATTTCCCCTGTGACCTGGAGAAAAGCAGGTCACAGGACGAAGGCTCTACACTCTGCTTCCTTACCTATGAGTGCTGTGGTCTGAATGTTTGTGTTTCTCCCAAACTCATAGTCCTGAACCTGAAAGATGATAGTTTTCCTGAGTGGGGCCTTTGGGAGGTACTTAAGTCACAAGGGCATAAAAGAGGCTTCAGAGAGACACCTTCCACCATATAAGAACACAGTTAGAAGATACTGGCTATGAAACAGGAAGATGGTCTTTACCCAACCATGCTGGCACCCAGATCTTAGACTTTCAGCCTCCAGAACTGTACGAAGTAAATGGTGTTGTTGATAAGACATACATTTGGTTCCATTATAGCTGCCCAAAAGGACTAAGACAGTAGATGTTGTGGAGAACAAATGAGATCTTGGTGGAGAGTAGCTCTATTGTAGAAACAAAATGGCAGAGTCAACAGAAGTTTAATAGAGAGAAACAAGGAAACAGAAAAGAACATAAGCAAAACATTATTTGATATAATTCACAGCAATATTTTCCACAGTCAGCTTCCCAAAGCAAAAGAAAAGCAAAAAATTAACAAATAAACTTACAAGCTTTTGCACAGCAGAGGAAACCATAAACGAAACAAAAAGCCTATAGAATGAAAGAAAATATTTGTGAATGATGTGACCTAAAAGAGATTAATTTCCAAAATATGCAGACAGCTCAAAAAGCTCAATTTAAAAAACAAAAACAAAACACAACAACCCAATCAAAAAAGATGGGCAAAAGATCTAAATAGATATTTCTCCAAAGAAGACATACCTATGATCAACAGGCACATGGAAAGATGCTCACCAATCCTGATTATTGGAGAAATGCAAATAAAAATTGTAACGAGGTATCACTTCACACCAGTCAGAAGGCCATCATTAAGAGCTCTAAAAATAATAAATGCTGGAGAGGGTGTGGAGAAAAGGGAACCCTCCTACACTGTAAGATGGGAATGTAAATTGGTGCAGCCCCTATGGAAAACAGTGTGGAGGTTACTTTAAAAACTAAAAATGGAGTTACCACATGATCCAGAAATTCCACTCCTGGGCATATATCCAGAGAAAACCATAATTTGAGAAGATACATGCACCCCAATGTTCATAGCAGCAGTGTTTACAATCCAAGACATGGAAGCCCCCTAAGACATAATCTATTTAGCCGGGATACTCACTTGAATAATTTGTTTCATCACACAACTTTCTAAGTTCAGCTGTATCCTCTCCTCTGGAATTATTCCGTGTTGTTAAGGCTCTAAAAGTTCTGCTCTGGTCACAAAGCAAAGTCCCCAACCCTACCAGAAAAAAAAATGTATTTTCTTAAGTTTAAGTGAAGTAGCAACTAAGGTGTGAGAGGGCAGGCACTGGTTGGAAACCCCTCGTTTCTGCCCACAGCAGGAACGAACAAGACCGTTTGGGGCAAGTCTGCTAGCCTGGAGTGGAAGTGCAGGCACAGATGATGGGAATACACTTACACAGCTGTATGAAGAGACACAGTTGGCTTCCTGCACCCCCACAAATGCCAGATGGGCCTAGGAGTGACTAATAAGGATATACCAGGGAAATAGCCCTTCTCATATTCGAACTGAAGAAGATCTCTCTAACCACCAGAGGTTTGGCACCAACACCTCCAGCCGTCCAATTCCCCTCTTTGAGCATTTGAGTGAATTCTTCTCCAAGAAGGGTTGGCTATCTGTTGCTTAGACTACTAAGCAGATGGAGTGTAGTTTATAGTTCAATCAGGAATCCAAATTAAAGTCGTTGGCTTGTTCTTAATGGGATTAATGGGAGTTGATGAATTCATCCTGGCAGCTTGAGAAGCTGCCTGGTTTTGGCATTAAGCCCACCCTGTGTTAAGTACACATAGGTATGCCAAGTGGCAAGATCCCCTTCTGGGATTTCGGATCTGGACCAGGAAGCCTGCTGGCAGGATGGCACAAGATGAAGATGCTCTTGTTTATTAAAGCCCCAACATTTTGTATCCTAATACAATTATTTTTTTCATTTATTTTATTTAGGTGTAAGTTATATGCAGTAAAATTCATACTTTAAAGAGCAGAGTTCTACTAGGCTTGATAAATATAGACAGTCACATAACTACCACCATAATTTAGATATAGAAGAAAATTCCTCCATTTTTCTTTATAGTTGACTTCTCCCCCACCCCCAACTCTTGGCAAACACTGGTCTACATACTGTTCCTACAGTTTTGTCTTTGAAAAAAGGTCTCAGAAATGGGAGCATGTAATATGTAACCTTTGAAGCTGGCTTCTTTCACTGAGCATAAATGCTTTTGAAATCTACCCATGTATTTAACCCTATCAACAGTTCATTCTTTTTGTTTGATGTACCACAGTTTATCCATTCCCAGTCATTTTTATTTTACATGGTTAAACACTGAAGAGTAGGTGTACCTCACTTTATGAAAAATTGCTGAAAGGTTTTCTAAATTGGTTGTAATATATTGCACACACCAGCAAGGTGTGAGAATTCCAGCTGGCCCATGTTCTTACCAACACTTGGTTTTTTGTTGTTGTTTTCGTTGGTTTTATGTTAACCAGTTCTGAGAGGTGTCTAGTGGTAGTTTTCCTGTGGCTTCAATTTGTATTTCTTCAGTGACTAATATATTAAGCACCTTTTCATGTGTTTATTGGCCATCTACACATTTCCCTTACTTTAAAAGAAAAGCTGGATTTTCTTAAAACGGGGCTATATCAAAATATTCATTGTAACATTCAGAATTATAGGTGTCTAGGCCTATTACACCCAAACCCAACCCTAATATTCTTGGATTTGGTAAGAGTATTTAGAAATGAAAAAAAAAAAAAAAAAAGAAGGACCTTTAGATTTTAGTCTAAATCCCTAACAATCAATGTATAAGCAATAACCCTAACCTGTAATTCTATAATATCCCTGTAAATACCACCAGTAATGGAAAGCTTATTTTCCAAAGACATACATTCCGTAGTCCTTCTTTACACTGAGAACAATGTTTTTATTGCTGTTACTCCCACCCCCTGTCCCACCTGGAGGAAACCTAACCCCATCCCATAGGATAATCCTTGGGATTATTGTCAGTCCTAAACATACCCAGATGGGTCTGTTTTGTAGACTAACAGGACTGTACCTTTGGCCTTCATTCCTGTGAAATGGTTTTAAGATCCTTTATCACTTAGATATCAATTTGTTAGTGCTTTATGACAACTGGGATTTTCATATCTAGAAAAAATTCTATAGTTGTGATGTGACCGGGGCAGACAGATATCTATCATTCCCCCCTTTATTCTGTTGAACAAATAAAGGACTGTCCTTGGAATATAAAATGATTATTAAGAGAAGATTTTTGTTTTAGCTCTGTTGGTTCTTCGTTGCAGTCCACAGGCTCTTTGCTTCTGTGTGTGGGCTTTCTCTAGTTGCTGCGAGTGGGAGCCGCTCCCTAGCTGTGGTGCGTGGGCTCCTCTTTGTGGTGTGGTCTCTTGTTGCAGAGCACGGCCTCTAGGGTGCACGCTGAGTAGTTGTGGCACACAGGCTTAGTTGTCCCATGGCATGTAGGGTCCTAGTTCCCAGACTGGGGATTGAACTGGTGTCCCCTGCATTGGCAGGCAGATTCTTATCCACTGTACCACCAGGGCGGTCCCCAGAGAAGACATTAATGCCACACTGAAAGCTCTGAGTGGGCTGGCTAGGATAACACCTGCAGTGACTCTAGTCACACCTTTTGTCTGCTCAACACAACTAGTGTCCTCCTTCCTCTTGTATCACTTTTCTCCAAGAGATCTGCTCCATATGGTACAATGGAGGCTGCTTTTTTTTCCATTCCCACTCTTGTTTAATATGTCGTAGCATTTACTGTGTCACCATGTTACCTAGACATTTTAACCACTTTTGATAGCTGTATATTAATTCATTGAGAGACTGTGCCATAATTCTTAGCTCATATCACATGCTAGACATTTAATTTGCCTCTGATACCACTGATGACTCTTGTGAATACACACATGCATGTATTTTTTTCTGTATTTGGGTGACATTCCTGGGTAGATTCTCAGAGGTAGAATGACTGCTCCTATGACATTTGGGGTTAGGGTAAGTTCAGTTGCTCCATTGTGTCTGACTCTTTACGACTCCAAGGACTGCAGCATGCCAGGCTTCCCTGTCTATCACCAACTCCCAGAGCTTGCACAAGCTCATGGCCATCGAGATGGTGATGCCATCCAACCATCTCATCCTCTGATGTCACCTTCTCCTCCTGCCTTCAATCTTTCCCAGCATCAGGGTCTTTTCCAATGAGTCAGTTATTCGCATTAGGTGGCCGAAGTGTTGGAGCTTCAACTTCAGCATCAGTCCTTCCAATGAATATTGAGGACTAATTTCCTTTAGGATTGACTAGTTTGATCTCCTTGCAGTCCAAGGGACTCTCAAGAGTCTTCTCCAACTCCATAGTTCAAAAGCATCAATTCTTGGGCACTCAGCTTTCTTTAAGGTCCAGCTCTCAAATCCATACATGACTACTGGAAAAACCATAGCTTTGACTATATGGACCTTTGTCAGTAAAGTAATGTCTCTGCATTTTAATATGCTATCTAGGTTTGTCATAGCTTTTCTTCCAAGGAGCAAGTGTCTTTTACTTTCATGGCTGCAGTCACCATCTGCAGTGATTTGGGTACCCAAGAAAATAAAGTCTGTTACTGTTTCCATTGTTTCCCCATCTATTTGCCATGAAGAGATGGGACTGGATGCCATCATCTTTGTTTTTTGAATGCTGAGTTTAAAACCAGCTTTTTCACTCTTCTCTTTTACTTATATCAGGAGGCTCTTTAGTTCCTCTTTGCTTTCTGCCATAAGGGTGGTGTCATCTGCATATCTGAGGTTATTGATATTTCACTTGTGATTCATCCATCCTGGCATTTTGCATGATGTACTCTGCATATAATTTAAATAAGCAAGGTGACAGCATACAGTCTTGACGTACTCCTTTCCCAGTTTGGGTTAGGGTACAAATTGCCAAATTGATTACTGATTTATACTTCTGTCATCAAAACACCAGTGTGTTTGTTTCTATGAATTCTTGCCAGGACAAGCACTATAATTTTAGTTGTTTTTGCTTGTTTTTATGTTGGTTTCATTGAAATACAGTGGTTTAAACGCTACTTTAGTTTAGTATGTTTGTTTGTTTACTTGTCAATGATACTATATACATGATTTTTTTGGTTTATTGCTGGTCGGTGAAGTTACTCTTTTGTGGTTTGCTCATAATCTTTACTCATTTATCTATTAGTACTTTACTGATGATTTGAGTTATCTGTATGTTAAAGATGGGATCCCTTTACCTGCTGTATTTCATGGAAATATTTTCCCTCTCTCTCTCTTTGCCTTTCTAGTTCGGTTATCTTTGCACTAGCTGTTCTGACTGCTTGAAATGCTCTTACACCACATGTCTGCGTGATTAGCTATGCCTCCCCTTCACGGCTGTACTCAAATAACAGCTTCTCACTGAGAACTTCTCTGGTCACACCATTTAAAATTTGAATAGCTTCTCTTCCACTCGACAATTCTTTTCCATTTTCACTGGCTTATTTTTTTCCTCCTTACCACTTTTTACTATACAGCTATATATAACTTTAATTATAGCTATAAATATTTATATATAGTATTATGTGTTACTCATGTGTCATGCTTACTGCCTGCCCTCTCCCATTGCTAAAATGAAATAGTAGTATACTTTTGCTAAATATTAATCAAACCTGAGTCTTCTTATAGTCTCCATCGCACTCTATTAAAAAGAAAAAAAAAAAAAGCTGACAAAAGGTTTTGTGCCAAGAATACTGGAGCGGGTAGCCTATCCCTTCTCCAGGGGATCTTCCCAATCCAGGAATTGAACTGGGGTCCTCTGCATTTCAGGCAGATTCTTTACCAGCTGAACTACCAGGGAAGCCCATTAAAAGAAAAAAAGTTGCCAGAATGTTTTGTACCTCTAGCCTCAAGGATATTTGCCCTGGAGAAAGCAGACATAGCCTGAAGTCAAATAGCTTTTCAAACTGTTTTATGAAAGATTAAACTCAATGAGGAAATAATAACAGTGGGAGGGGAGACATTTAAGCTTCCACCTCTGGTCTCAACGAAGACAAAAAGGTGTGATACTCATCTGATGGGACTGACCCACAAAACCCAGAGGTACCTGCTGAGACTACATTGAAGTAGAGATTACAGACTATACCTCCATTTTTCAGAAGGTTTCCAGACTCGAGTGCAACCCCAAACAGAAAGTTGAGGGGCAATAAAGGCTGGGGTGGAATTCATCCAGTTTGGCAGATTGGACATGCCCCCATAGATTAAATAGACTTAAAAGAAAAAAAAAAAATGGACAGTGGTATTCTTTGCAGTACCAAGGTTGCAGTCTGAGATTAAAAACCTATACAGTTTCCCAGTCAGAGTTGGTTGCAGCTCAACCCACTTTGAGCTGCACGCATCAAAGCAAAGCAATAGAATGTATGTACTCCAGGTAGGATGTTTTGCCCACTGACCCCTGACCCGAAAGGGACTTTTTCAACCAACTGTGGCAGGCTTGTGGGGACCTGAAGGAAATATATGAACAGGATACAGAGTAAGACAGGAATTTGATGGTGATTTTCAAGAAACTGAGTTTGGGGCCTCCTTTGGGCAGGATTGCTGTCATACCCTGGTCAGTAGTAATGGCAAGAGGAGTCTCAGACCTCTTGTTTTCCAATCTCTGTTTACTTAATGGGGAGTCCTGTGGGTTATGAAATGACTCACTTCAGATGGTTTTTTATTTTCGGTCACATCCTACAGGCTCCATTCCAGACCTGCTGAGTCAGTTTCCAACAGGATCCCAAGTTAGTTCACATGCACATTCAATTTGTAGACGTGTAGGCCTAGACTGGTGCCTACAGAAGGCTTCTCTAGGCAAGCATTAGAGTTCAGGGCTGAAGTATATCCCCCCGAGGCACTGGCCTTGGGTGGAGAATATAAGAGAGCTCTGAAAATTCAATTCTCAAGATAAAAAAATTTAAGGCAAACTTTTTTTTTTTTTTTTTGGAGAGTCAAAATTAGTCTAAAAAATACAAGATGAGGAAAATATCAACTCTCTAAATAAAGGCAAAATTGGTATTACTAATTTTTCTTTTCCTTCTGGCTCCAATATTGCTAGATAAAGCACTGCTTTAAAAAATACAGATGTGTAAGTACCACCCTATTCTAAAACAATTGATCTTGTATGAGGGCAAGATATTAGTAGACAGGGGAGAAATTTTCCTCTACCCTTCTAGATTCTTCTAGTTGGTCTAAGAGTCAAATTGATGTTAGACATATTAACAGGAGAAAAGCAAACATTTAATAACATGTATATGTGGAAGAGACCCAGGAAAATGGAGAAATGTGTCAAAATGGCTGAAACCCTCATCCTTAAATACTATCTTTAGCTAAAAACAAAAGAGGATATCGGGGTCCTTCAAAGGGGAAGAACACAATTCACCTGGAGATGAAATAGCAAATGTTTGGTTAAAAAAAAAGGTTTGCTGGGCTCTGTGGAGGCAGTGGGACACAGAGAAGAATTTTAACAAGCAGACTCTGCCGGGTTCCTCCTGTCTACATACCTTGTTCATAGTATGCTATGCTATGCTAAGTCACTTAAGTCGTGTCCGACTCTGTGCAACCCCGTAGACGGCAGCCCACCAGGCTCCCCCGTCCCTGGGATTCTCCAGGCAAGGACACTGGAGTGGGTTACCGTTTCCTTCTCCAATGCATGAAAGTGAAAAGTGAAAGTGAAGTCACTCAGTCCTGTCCGACTCTTCCCAACCCCATGGACTGCAGCCTACCAGGCTCCTCCGTCCATGGGATTTTCCAGGCAAGCGTACTGGAGTGGGTTGCCATTGCCTTCTCTGAGGACCTCAATTCTTTCATCCATAAATAGCCAGTGTTGCCCAAACTCTCAGGAGACCACTGAAATATCCCTTCTTTCCCCATCCTCTGCCCAGTCAACATATTTGAGTAATATGTACTATTTACATAATATACATTTATCTTTAAATAACTCATTGTTTATCTAAACAGATGTATTTTTAAAGGTTTATGCACCCAGATCCAGAGGGGAGGGGATTGGATTTTCCCCACCAGCAAGTAATTACTGGGTACAAACGATATCCTATAGTGTTAGTGTTAGTTGCTCAGTCATATCTGACTCTTTTTTGACCCCATGGACCATAGTCTGCCAGGCTCCTTTGGCTGTGAGATTCTCTAGACAAGAATACTGGAGTAGGTAGCCATTTCCTTCTCCAAGGGACCTTCTCAACCCAGGGATTGAACCCGTATCACCCACATTGCAGGCAGATTCTTTTCTGTCTGAGCCACCAGGGAAGCCCAGATATCCTATAAGTCAGTTTAGTTTTGACACTGTTATGGAGATGGTGTTGTTACCAAACCATGGGACTGAGGGAGGAAAGGAACAGGCCGAGCTGACTCCATCTTGAAAAAGAAGGAAACTCCATCTTGCACTTCCAGTGAGCTTTGGACCATGTGCCTAGTAGCCATGGGGATAACATACCTACAGCCAAACTGGCCTCCCAGACTGATAAACACCAGACTATACCAAGATTTCCCATCGCCAAAAAGAATGTGATAATCCCCTATGTAGTCAGTCACCTTTGTAATCTTTATGGCACCCATTGGTGTAGGCTACAATGTGTAACCCGCTGACCCTTCTGATTATGAATCATGGCTGTAACCTGATTGTATCTCCCTTTAACACTTTCCAGGCTAGATTTAAGGAATTTGGGGATGTGGGCTTTCACAAAAACTGGTCAGGGTCCTTGGCTAAGAAGAGACTCTGCCTTGTGCCCACTGGTGTACTAAACTGCACTCTACTATCTGCACTGTCCTTCTGAGTGCGTTTGTTTCCTGGAGTGGGTGGCTGAGCACTCAGGCCTTGAGACTATCGCCCCTCCCCTGCCCTATTCCAGATGCTGCACTCTACTATCTGCACTGTCCTTCTGAGTGAGTTTGTTTCCTGGAACGGGTGGCTGAGCACTCAGCCCTCGAGACTATTGCCCCTCCCCTGCCCTATTCCAGATGCTGCACTCTATTGTCTGCATCGTCCTTCTGAGTGCGTTTGTTTCCTGGAGTGGGTGGCTGAGCACTCAGGCCTTGAGACTATCGCCCCTCCCCTGCCCTATCCCAGATGCCAGTCAAAAGTCCAAATTGTCACTTGTGCTTACCACTGACTGACTAGAGATCGGTGGTTCCAACCACCCCTTCCTTGAGTTTGATTAATTTGCTAGAGAAGTTCATGGAACTCAGAGAAACATTTTAGTTACTAGATAACTGGTTCATTATAAAAGGAAATAACTCAGGAACAATCAGATGGAAGAGTTGCCGAGGCCAATGTAAAGGGAAGGGGCATGGAGCTTCCATGTTCTGCAGCACCACTCTCCCGAAATGTCACATGTTCACCAACCCGGAAGCTCACAGAGCCCTCTGCTTTTGAGTTTACAGAGACTTCATCACATAAATATGGCTGGTTAAATCATTGGCAATTAAATCTGTTGTGGTTGACCTCTCTCCCCTCCCTGGATGGTCAGCAATCAGCCCCTGGAACCTTAGGTGTGTTCAAAAAGTCACCTAGTTAACACTACAAAAGATACATCTATCTCTCTACACTAAGGGGGTTCTAGTGGTTTTAGGCTTCCTTGGTGACTCAGAGATAAAAGATTCCACCTGCAATGCAGGATACACCAATTTTATCCCTGGGTGGGGAAGATGTCTTGGAAAAGGAAATGGCAACCCACTCCAGTATTCTTGCCTGGGCAATCCCATGAACAGAGGTGCCTCGTGGGCTACAGTCCCTGGGATCAAAAAAGAGTCAGACACGACTGAGCAATTAACACTGCATTACTACAAAGGGGGAAGTGGATTCCAAGCAGAGGAGAATTGTGTTTATTTTATCAGTTTACTATTTTAAAAGAAGACGCTATTCTCTCTTTAGTATTGCTGCTGCTGCTGCTGCTGCTAAGTTGCTTCAGTCATGTCTGACTCTGTGCGACCCCATAGACGGCAGCCCACCAGGCTCCCCCGTCCCTGGGATTCTCCAGACAAGAACATTGGAGTGGGTTGCCATTTCCTTCTCCAATGCATGAAAGTGAAAAGTGAAAGTGAAGTCGCTCAGTCGTGTCCGACTCTTTGCGACCCCATGGACTGCAGCCTACCAGGCTCCTCTGTCCATGGGATTTTCCAGGCAAGAGTACCGGAGTGGGGTGCCATTGCCTTCTCCGTTAGTATTGCTAATGACATGTAAATAAACCTTTTCTTCCAACCACCAGAGAAATGTAGAAATGCACATTCAAACTTGGAAAACAATGGACAAGGATGGACTATTCCTCATAGCCTCCACTTGAAAATGAGTCCAGTTGACACTCTGCATTGGCGGGTTCTGCATCCGCAGATTCAACCACACAGATGGGTTTTTTTTTTTTTTAATTCCAGAAAACTCTAAAATGTGAAATTTAATTTGCTGCAGGTCAGCAACTATTCGCATAGTATTTACATTGTATTTACAGCAATTTACATAACATTGACATTGAATTAGGTATTATAAATGATATAGAGTTGATGTAAAGTAGACAGGAGGATGTGCTTGGGTTATAAGAAAATACTCTGCCATTTTATATAAAGGACTTGAGTATCTGCAACAAAGTTGAGAGGCGAGTCTGGGAGAACCCGTGGGACCACAGTCCTTACACAGTAAATTGCAGTATCCATTTCTTAGAGTCAGTTTAAAGCCTACCCTAAGGCTACCAGATCAAAGTCTTCAAAAGAAAAACCAAATCTCTCTTGACTTCACTTTGGATCAGAGGTCACCTCTTGCAGATGCTACAAAGATCAATTTATGGTAGAAAACAGCCCAAATAACATCAGAAACAACAATAAAATCTCTCATTTGTGCAGCAAGTCATACATTAATTTTCCTATTCTAGATCAGTCATTCCTAGACTTCTTGGAGGAATGCCAGACAGACTACATATCCCCACTGTATAAAAAAAAATGAGACCCACAGACGGTAAGTAGAGTTCCAGGGCTAGGAAGTCACATAGATTATCAGATGACGCTTCAGTGATCTGCTCAGTGCATCCAGGCCCAATTTGATCTGACTGTATGCTGGGTAAATATCCAGTCATGTCAAATCTAAATCCAAAGCATTATTAATGGTACTATCAAAATAGTACCATTTTGATGGAGGCAGAGTGGAGGCAAGGTACCCAGAGGAATCCCCATATACACATTTCCAGTAGTTTAAAATGCTATAATACCTAGGTCATAAAATGAAGAACTTATTTTCCTTTGCCCGTTCATCCTTATATTCCTGCCCCAAACATTTGCTCAGCACCTGTCCTGGGCTAGGGATCCAAAGAGAGAGAGAGAAAAAAAGGTGGGTCTCCCACTGATCTAGTTTGCTTGGTCACCATCATCAAACTAACCACCTCTTCACTAATTTATCTGAGAAAACATTTTGAAAATTGTATTTCCAAGCACTATTATTTCATTCACATCCCAGTTAGTGTTTGGAGGAAAAAAAAGGAAGAAAATTACCATAGCATGAAATAATTTCCAATTTCCTGAGTGCTAAATGAAGTAAAAATTGTGGTTAAATTAAACTCATCAGGATTGCTGTTAAAAAAAAAAGTATTCTAATAAAATTATATGTCTTCAAATCTAAATATTTTCAGAGTTATGTCTATTAAAAAGGATTCCCATTGTTTGAACAAATGAGCAAAGATATATCAAATATGAAATGCACTGTATTAAAAATGTCAAAGTTTGTGCAGTTCTTGACAACCTCATCCCAATTTCATGTATCACTTGATACATAATTTCTACCTAATTAAACACAATTCATAATCAGGACAATTTATTTATTGTTTTCTAATGAAACATTTAAAATCTATTTTACCTGGTGCTTGACCAATGTGCTATACATTGTAGTCAAACAGCTGAATTCATCGATCAAGTAATTAGCCTTATTATATATATATGTAAAGGTATAACATATACATGGACTGCATATATTATAAGTAGCCTGGCATGCTGCAGTCCATGGGGTCACAAAGAGTCAGACCCGACTAAGCGACTGAACAACAACGACTACATACTTATATTTGGTGGTAGTAACCTCTGCCTGTCCTAAGCTATGGAATGCCAGGCTATGTTCTACTGTTGGCTCAGGCTAGAATGATGAGACAGTGAATTGATTTTGAAGAGGAAAAAGGAGGTATAAAGAAGAAAATTCTTCCCTTACATTGTTCAGCAACCTAGGACTGAGAAAAGGTTACTCATCCTAATAATATAATTGCTACCTTATTTAAAGCATTTGCCCTGTTCTAGAATCTGAGTGGCTCTAGAAATATGAGCTCATTTATTCATTACCACCACAGGCCATGTTATTTTTTGCATTGCACATTTGTAGAAAAAGGCATTCAGAGAGGTCAGTGTACCTGGCCAAAGTCACACAGCTAGTAAGTGCTGGAGCCAGGCTTTACACACAGTGGTGCAATGAATGCCCACCCAAAAAGGCTGGGTAGTATACAGCTTTTACTCTTGAGCTGAAGATTTGAGGTTTGTGAGGTTTGAGCCTTAGACTTGTGTTGCCTCTGTGAGCCTGTGAGAGATGATCATGTGCCAGCCATCAGCTGATTCAAGTGGCAAATAACTGTAAAATCACATGTAAAAATGGATCACGACACCTGGAATGAAGAATGCTCCGTGATCCTAAAAATGATCAGCCGAGTTAGTCTGCAAGATGAAAATTCAATTCTTCGTCCCAGTCTACTGGGGCCTGACAAAGACTCTAGACATTGACCTTTTCCTGCCAGCACAGTTTTATTGCAACGAAGAGGATGAAATATCAAACTTCTCTGTGAAACATATTACAAACAGCTATGACATGCCTTATCAGTTTCTTTTATATCTGATTTTCAACAGCCATCTTGTAAAAAGACTTCAAACCCCAGCAGAAAGAATTCACAATCCTGTCTCATGAATCACTTTGGACTTGGAAGGCAGGCTAGGCATTCAGAGCTGTGACTGGATCCAGTTGTCCAGCTCTGTGGTGAATGGCAGCTCAAAGGACCGTCCATCCCAAGTTCTTACTGCCAAGCCTGAGCTAAGTCACTGATGATGAGGAATAGCTATCACGGTTAGCTCTTTAAAGGATAAGCCCTTGACACCAGGTGGGAGAAACAGGATCCATTCTTATCCGGCTCTGACAATCACTTCCTGTGTATGTGTTGAAGAGATGTTTAGCCTCTCTGGTCTAGTAAGGTGAGGATCATAGCATAACCTTTGTCTTCTCATAGGAATCAGTGTCGTGTATCTAGTACACATTCTCACACAGTACAGGCTCAAAAAAAAAAAAAGCCTCATTAATTGAAGAAAAAATTAATGCATTAATTAATATCCCCTTCTTATTTTCAAAGCATTTGACATACATGAATAAGGTTTATGCCTACTAATTATCCTTATTAATAAAACTAAAGCCAGCATTACTCTTCAACACCAGAGGGACTTCCATTACCATCAAAACACTCCTTTATAGTTGGGAGAGAGCAGTGAAACCCAATTAGACATACAGTCACTCCTGAGACTTCACCCCCTTGATAAGGCTTACTCCGCATGCCCAGCCCTACTTCTCTAGTGAGCTAAATGGCAAATCCATATTTCTCATTACCTAGTTCCACTTAGCTGCCACAGAAGCACCTGCGATTTACAAGTCCAACCCAAACTTAATTCAACTTCTTTGCCCCCACACCACTTCTCCTTTTAGATTCTCAGTCTCAGATACCAAGATCACAATCCACTCAATTTCTCAGGTAAAGAAAGCTTAGTATCACACAGGCATTCTCTAATCAGTCATCAAATCCCAATCAGTCTGCCTTATTGGGTACCATCATCCATTCAAGTATTGATTGCACAATGCAAAGGACTGGGCATACAATAGGAAGACAAAACCTCTACCCCCTTGAGGTTTACATTCTGGAGGGGCATTCAGAATCACAGACAAAAGAAAAGCCAATAAGCAAAATAAGTTTACAGAGTTCTAATTGAGACAAAGGAGACCAACAGAGGATGAACCACTTTAGATGGAAAGGGGGGCACATTTTGTCTGTATGAGGAAGTAATAGATGGCCAGGGTGGTTGGATCACAGTGCACTGATAGGAGAATGGAGGAAGGTCAAGTTGGTGAGATTTGCAAGGCACTAGTCATGTAAAGCAATATTTAAGACTTTGGACAGCCAGTGAAGAGGTTTAAGGTATGAAGTCAGGTGGTCTGAGTTGGGTGTTTGTATCCCTCTGGCTTCTTTGTGGAGAAGCTGGGAGCAGATCAATTTAAGAGGCTATTTCCATCCTCCAGGTCAGAGATGATGATGGGCTAGGCCAAGTTGGCAGCAGTGCAGAAGCAGCAAAGCCTTGCCTCTTTTCCATCACCAGTTTACCGAATTACTTTAGAATACGTATGTCACATTTTGATGTTCATAAAAAGCCTCCTGACATGCCTCTAGGTCTATATGACCCTAATGTGTCCACACTGCCTGCCAGATAGATTTCAATACTCTTCTCAGAGATCCCAACTCACCCCTTGCTGTCCTCCAGAGGCTCTCAAAGAGATGAAGGACGTTGCATAATCAGCCAGGAGCAATTTCAAATACTGTTGACCAGGTCCCATCTGATTCACAAGGCCATCCTCTCTGGGCAGCCTGAGTGTGTAATTTTTAATAAGGTCTCCAAGAAATGTAGATCATCTGCTCTCTTACTTTCCCCATCATGCCAGAAACACTGGCTCATAAAATGCGACTTAGCAAACACAAGGTCTGTCCAGAAAGTTCCTCCACTCAGTCAGCATCTCACTGTTTTCTGTTAGGCCTTTGATTTGTTTCCTTCCCTCGACCCTTAAGGATAGGAAATAGCCAGATGCATTGTCTGGAGAGGCAGGTGGGCACAGAGGTAAACAGGTGATTAACAGGATAGGTATTTTGGAACAAGTTTGCAAAGACTAGAAGATATCAAGGAAGCTTCTTCATTCTGTATCCTTGAGAAACTACTACAGGGTCTACAAAATACGTTTTGATGAGTGAATGAATGACGGATGGAATAGTACCTACCACTGAAGGACAAGAAGAATGAAGCAGGGCCCTTTCTTGAGCTGAATCCATGTCATAATGCAGAGATTCCTTTATATCGAAATAAGGGAGGACCACTTAAACTAAAGCTTGCTTTTAAGGGAATATGTTCCAAATGAAAAAGGACTCCACTAGTCAGGAAAGACACTTTATTTGAGAGCTTCTAAGAGGGTTCTACAAACAATAGAGGCTTAAAGCGAAAAAGAAGATAAAAAGGAAAAAAAATGAAAAACAAGTATTTTAACTATTGAAAAAGTAAACAGCTTTTTAAAAAAAATTTAAACACAAAAATGTGAAAATGTAGTCAAATCTAATCCAAATACATTCCTAGAAAAAAGGATCATCCACAGTGACGGGGTTACTTACAGCTGTATACTTGTTTAAGTGCTATTCATTTTCCTTTTGAATTATTTCTTCACTTCAAATTCAATTGGAGATCTGTGCAAACCTAGCAAAATATTCTTTGGATTACAAAAACTATATAAAAAAATGAACAAAACTTGTCATTTTGGAAGTATTGAGAGTGTGCAATCCTTCACTGAAATGAAAGATTCCAAAGTGACATCGTCCACAGAATTTATTCCATTGAAGTGTTCAGACAGTTTGATTCAAATGCAAAGGAATGTGGAAGTGAGCACTTCATCAAAACATTTCTCTTTGTATGCATTTTGACTGAGTCATAAAAATAGTCTGTAGCAGGATATCAAGAAATTGCTTGAAACAAACTCCCACAATAAAGTTTAAAAAAAGAGAAGATAATCTAAAAATTATCTGCAATCCAAGAGAAAGCATGTGCCCTGTGTCTAGGGGAAAGAGAAAAAGCACTTCCAGCACAGCGTGACTGGCGTGTTCTTCCCCCAAGTATTGCTATGTTTTGACCTTTGGCCCTACAGAGCAGGTGAAGTATCTTTCACAGAAGTCCCAACCCCTAGACAGCAAGATGGGACCGCAGGAGACTGCAGGCATCCCTGCATCAGAATCCCACCGTGGTCCCTGTCCTCATTCAGAGCTTATGGCCCAAAGCATATTTTAAAACAAAGGTTCAGAAATGAATTGCTCTTTCTTTGATCAAACTTTGAAATGCCACATTTTAAAAGGAGTTACAATTATAAAAGGAAAAAGAAACAGTTTCAACTGTCAGAGTCATTATGATAGCCTGGCAAGATCAAAGTAAGGAAAAATAGAATAACACTGGAGGTCTGATCTGATAACTACACGTGGCAAATGTGTATTTTTTACTCTTCACCCCCGCCAACCCCCAAATGCTCGGTATGGGGCAATAACATCCACATCTTGAACTTTAGAGTTCTAATAGATTCATTCCCACATGGATTCATTTCTCATAAGCATCAAATTACTGATATACAAGATAAGTCCGTATTATATAACAAGTATTGCAAAATCATAGACTGACCTAGATCTTTAGCATCCTTCTTTGATAGAAGATGTGTATGAAGAAAACCTAAGAAGCTAACACCAAGAATGTACAAAAAGGCTTTACACAATGTTACAGAATCTTGTCTGAAAAAAAAATTTGTAAAACATATCCAATTTTAAATAAACAATAAAATCAGCAGACTATAACAGATCATAAATAGGGTTATGAAAAGATCACAAATATCTTAAATTAGAATTATAAATGGGTAATTAGAAATACTTAATTGTTTTCAATGTTAAGAATCAAACCCAGAATTAAAAAAGAATCTTTTTATTTCAAAGGTTGCTTCTTATATTGAAGCTCATATTAAAGCAACAGTACAATGTTCATAAAATATAAGTGTGATGCCGTAACATTTCTTACATGTCAGAATACTGATATTCGTATGTATACTAAAATAAGAACTTTAAAATTGTACAAATAGATACATTAAAAATGACATAGAAATAGGGCGCCTCTCACTGAAACAAGACAGTTATATCTGGCACATATTAGTTTAAGATGAAAGTAGAAGCAAAAAGATTTACAAGAATCAGCAGTAACAAGATTGATGCTCAAGAGACATAATTGTACATTGTATTGTACATACATTGTATGGGTTTAAGCTGGCTGAATATCATATATTTCAAGTTTAAAAATGCACTACATATAGAGTGTCCATAGTTTAAGGCGAAATTACAGCTCAGAACTGTTGTCCTTTCTAATTTTGTGGAAGCATCTTTGACAGATTAAAAACAAAAAGAAGAAAAAAAAAGAGTTCATTGTTCATGACACATAAACAATTTCCCTTCATTGTGAGTTCACCATTAAGACTTCCCCTTCTCTTAAATATTTTGTATGCCAAGTGGTTTTTCTCTAGCCAAGTTGATAAACAACTTCAATATTTGCCTTTTTGTGAGAAAAGGTACTTCACAGTATTTACCACTTTGATGTCCTTGCAGTTTTATTAAATGTATCCTCTCTGTAAAACTTTGCTTGTTTTAAATGAGCCTTTCCTTGATTTAAAAAAATACCTGTTTACATATCTTCTAGATTCCTCAGAACGCCAGACACAGTTCTTAAGGCCAAATTTGTATCGTTATTGTTAAGAGTCGTCATCAAAAGTGTCTTTGGAACCGTACAAGTCCGCTAGTTTCTTAAACCGAGGGCCCCAGTTCTGTAGGTAGTCATAGTCCAAGTCTGAATCTGTGGTAGCCGACTCTAAGGAGCTCAGGGACCCAGCCACGGAGCCCCTGCCTTCGTAACCATAGATCTGGATGGAGTCATACGGAGGGGCAGTCGGGTCATTATCCGCCTCCTGTATTCTCGTGTTGATGAAGTCATCCACATCCACGCTGTTGGGCGCTGGCCGCAGCCCAGGTCTAGGCATGTACTGATACTCAGGCTTGATGTCTTTGCGAGGGATAAATCCATTGATACCATCAGGGTTCTGGAGGGTGGCGATATCAAAGGCTTCTGTGTCTTCTTCCCCACCGCCCTCGTCATCATAGGTGATGATGTTCTCACGGACATCTTCTTCCTCGAAGACGATGAGTGGTTCTTTCTTTTGCCTTCTCAGGGTCACGAACAACACTACAATAACTACAGGGAAAGACAAAGAAAGGAAGCAAAGGTTAAGTCCAGTCTTCTGGGGTTCTCTTCCCAGGGGAACTCTGCTTACCTTAAAGCATGGCGTACACAGGCTTCAGAACAGGGACCAGTCTATGAAATGAGTGCTTTACCTAGAATCCTCAAAGATTCGCAAAAGCTACCTGTCTCTTCCTCTGCAAAAACGCTGCCAGGAAAATATTATTATCCAAACAAAGTGGCAAGTTGGAACTATGGTGAGCTTTTTACAAATCAATCTGATACTATTTGGAAGTCATTTCCCAAAGAATTAGGAAGATTCTAAATATGTCTGTCCGTCTGCAGCCTCTTAAATGTGGGTTATGCCTGTCTCTTTTTGCAAAGGAAGGCAGCTGCCTCTCCAAAGTTTACAAATGAGGACACGAGAGACTTGAGGTGCTGTTCTAAAAGAGGTTGCAAGAGCTCTGAGGTGAGGCCAGCACTGAACCCACTACACCTTTATAAGAAACTGTATCATAAGCATGGCTAGATTCTCTTCAGACCACCATATAGAAGACAGGTAGCTTATAAAGACCCCCAACAGACAAATGACAAATTTTCTCTATTTGTTTGAACAGAAAACAGTGTCAGCTGAAACTCCAGATGAAACCAGTTATTGTCTCTTCTCTGAGAGAGGGGATTCCACCAAACTCAGGCCATCTAGGTAAGTGAGCAGAGTTGCTTACAAAGAAAGCTCAGCCACTGCTTCATTCCTCTGGCAATCCCCCCCCACTTCCCCGTAAGAGGCTTCTACAGTCTTTCATTGGAACACATGGGCTTCCCTGGTGGCTCAGTGGTACAGAATCCACCTGCCAGTACAGGAGACATGGGTCGGGAGGATACCTTGGAAAAAGAAATGGCAACCCACTCCAGTATTCTTGCCTGGAAAACCCCATAGAGAGAGGAGCCTGGCATGGGGTCACATGGTGTCTATGGGGTCATAAAAGAGTTAGTCACCACTTAGCAACCAAACAACAGCAACTACATACTCAGCAAGACTGCAGAAAATGTTTGTGACTGAACTTGGCAAGTGACCTTACAGCCTCTTTGGATCCACCATCACTGTGAGATGTAGAATGAGGGTGTGCACTTGCCTAGACTCTGAATGACTTCCAGTGCTCACTAGGCAGTTTTTCCCCTGTGCCTAGTTCCTAACAACACCTTTACCAGGATCACTCCTTTCCACTTTCTTTGCTTGGATAATTTTTAATCTTTCATCACAAAAATCCTTCCTCATATCCCATTCTGATGCCAGACAGGACTGCTGGTATCCATTCTATGTATCCACCTGGCCATCACCATGACACGTGTTACCCTGTTCACACATCTGCCTCTCCCACTTGATGATGAACTTTTCAGAACATTTCTGTTTTCTGTCCCCTCTGCTTGGACTATCCATCCATCCCAGCCCCTTTCCTCAGATGGAACACTCAGCATCTGATAGGTGTGTTACATCCTCCAGGAAGATGTCTCTACCTTCCCACTCAATGTCAGGCACTTTCTACTCTTGTGCCCCCACTGCCTGTTATGTTCATATCCCCAACATGGTGCTCACCATGTGCCTCTGTATTTATCTGCTCATGCCTATTTTCCTCAATAGATGATAAACTTTTTGATCACTGAAATCTTGTATAATTCTTCTCTTTATCCCTCTGGGCTGAACCAGGGCCTGGTATCCTGAAAATACTCATTAACTATTTGCTGAATTCAACTTGTTGGCTCTTCCCTATGCATCGAGGATCCATTAATTCATTCAGTAGACAACTAACCATGATGGAATAAGTATATATTGATGTCTGACATACTTAGATTTGAATCCTGACTTTTTTGTCATGCATGAGTTCTGAGACTTTGGAACTACTGATGCAATCTTCCTGAGGCTTTCCTGCTATTACAGAGTAAACTATAGATGGGACGACGTGCGGAAGAGGGGCACCAAACTCAGCGGGCAAGTGCAGGGAAAGCTTCTCCCAGGTCCCTCCGAGCTGGGGCATATACCCAGATATTACATATGACATCTGGGGTGGGGGGTGGCGGGGAGCCAAGATCCAGCTTCAGCCGGGCCAATGTTCATCCAGTTCCTTGAGTCCTCCATAGACCGTCTTTGACGTCACAATTACTCTTTCTACCTCTAACTCTTCTCATTCTTCTTGTAAGGCAAATGGTTGTTCATATGCTATATCTCTGCCTAAATTGCTCTCCTGAAAAATATTCTGATGTTCTACCTGGGCTTCTGTTGATGCCCCCAGATGTATTCTGCTAGCAGTCTGGTGATGCCAGCAGTTTGCTCAATACAAAGTTCCCCCAACTCTGCTCTAATGCTTGTTTAGTCACCTGCTCCCCCCCGCCATACCCTGAAATAGAGGAGCAGGCAGATACCACTTCTCTTTTTGTCCCAACTTGCACCCACAGTATATAGCACATATAACTTGGGAAATATACGTGTGCCAAGGATGGGCATCTGGTTGAAAGGCCCTTCCCACGGGTGCCCGGGGAGATCCCTTACCCAGGAGAATGACGATGCAGGCAAGGATGGCGATCAGCGCCCCGGTGCTCAGGCCGGCGTTCAGGATGTAGGCTTCTGCGTTGCAGGACAGCAGCGCCCCATTCACGTCACACCCACAGACTTTGATGGTGAGGGTGTTGGTGCTGCTCATGGGAGGGATCCCGCCGTCACTGATCACGATGGGCAGGAGGTACAAGTCCTGCTTCTGCCGACTGAACCCTCCACGCCGGGCATACACCCCCGCGGTATTATCTGTGGGAAGAGGGGAGACAAGGCTCACTTGGAGAGCAAGGCCAGGAAGTCACAGCCTTCACCCTGCTCCATTCAGCTTGGCTGATCTGAGCGTGCTCTTCTCACCACCAAGGCTAACAACCAGAACCGCCCCACTTGTTCTTTAGTCTAGACATCTATAGAAGCCGCTGCCACTTGGCATGACAAAGATCCCTGAGTTTTGTCCCATCTGGAAACAAAATTCAGAAATTGGCTCTTTTTTATTTTGTCAATATGAATGCTTTCAGTGGCTGGGCACCATTTTCTGTTTGAGTGTGTGTCCTTTTCCTCAAATACAAGGACGTACGGGCTTCATTGTATCCTTAGTGAAGGATACAATTAAATAGGCGAGTGTGCACTTTCCCAACTTCACGACAAGCCTTTGGCCAGTTTTTGTTAGTTTTTTGAGAGATTTCTAATCCACTCTCAAATCTTGCCCAAACTACGAACCCACTCATAAGTCCTAAAGGGAAATGTTATCTTTAAAATGAAAATGTTTTATAAACCTAGCAGCAGGTTTACAGTTTCTCCAAAATTCAAGAAACATCAGCCACCCAGTTGAAAATATCATTCCTGCTTAAAACAATGATGTTTTCTCTGTTGCTTACACAACACAGCCCACGTCTACACAGTGGATCACCAGATAGTTCCCTGATCTAGATTTACCTTGCCTTCCAGCCTCACGCCTGCTGTTTCCCACACACCCAGTTCAGCCTGCTGTGCAGAACTTAACGATCGTTCCCCAGCACACCATATTCTTTGTACGCCTTGACTTTGACCCTTTGCTTTAAAATGCCCTCCGATCCACCCAAAGTTCCTTTAATCATGACAAGTGAGTTTCTCAAGCCTCAAAACTGAATCCAAAGTCTCCTTTCTAGACCTCTCCCCCCATCTCCGTTGGGACCCAGCACGCTGTACATTCCTATAAAAATCAGTCTCCCACTCTTCTGTCATTATTTGTTGGCATAAAATACTTGGTTCTCCCCTAGACTGTGGACTTCTGGAAAACAGGGGCTGTTATCTGCTTCATCTCAGTCCCTCCAGTGCTGGACACACAGCAGACATTCAACAAATATTTGTTGAACAAATGTCGTAACCATGTTTTGGGAAAGGTTTCACCCAAGTTCCAGATGTTGGTTTTCATGTATTTCTCAATCTTTTGTAACCTATTCCCAAATGCTTCCTCATCATGTTTTCTGCATATCTCTACCCGCCAAAAAGATTTTTTCTAGACCATATGCTCTGCGCTTGGAAAACATTGCTATTATAAAACAGTGGAAGTTTTGAATATGCTCCATCAAATTACACAGACACACACACACACACGCTCAATATGGCATGCCTCATTTTGTGAGGTTGGAATCAGTAATTTATAGCAAGGTTATGACCAAGATGATGGCCCATTGCTTTGAATGAATTGATAGTACCATGAATTAGCTCTTGTGGTAGGAAAAATTATCCTAGAACCTAAAAGCTGAATTCATATGTTTAGGTTAAAGAAATTGTAACATAGTCTGTGTGAGGTAAAAAAAAAAAAAAAAATATCTATACCAGGTTCAGTCTCATTTAGGACTGAATAGATATTTTGAGTATTGCAGAAGCTAAGGTGTGTGCGCTGGCTGGTTTTTGGCAAATCTTATTAATGACAGATCTTCTGCCCTTTGCTGCCAATCTCTCAATCAAACAGGGCAGAACTGCCAGCCCTCTTCTCTATATTTTCTGAAGTTTGTGTGATTAGCATATATTGCTCTTATCACTGGAGAAAAATTATATGTACTACGAAAAATCATGATTTTTTTTAAAAGCTGGTCAAATAGAATGTAAACTTAACATTCCATTTGCTGACTGTTCTTTCCTATTGTAGGCTATACCATTGTTCTATGCTTAACAAACACAAAAAAACTGACATATATACATAAATTACTTCAAATGTTATTTTTTCCTTCTCATAATTTTATTTGAATTCAAGTAAGACTTTCACAAATTAAATGTTAAAACATTTACTGTATTTTAATGATCTGAAATATCACAAATGCCATGCCATCATGAATAAAAATAAATATGAAAAAATTTATGAAGAAATTAATTAAATTGCTTGGTCAAATATACCTCTCTGATATGAATGACACCCCCAAGAGATGTCATCTATTGAGTCCCATCCTGTTACCCATGGAGAAGTTTGGTGGGAACGTGACCTGAGTGTTTTTATTTTTCTTTAAACCTGTGGAGGCCATGGCTTAAAAATCTACTCTTCAGTGTGCAATCCATGCAAAACTGTACCTCCAGATGACAGCAGGCTGGCTTACACATGGAGGTAATTGAAAATCAAACACTAGTGGAAAACATGTATCTGAGCAGGACACCAGCCTGTGAATTCAAGATGTTTCATATTCCGAACAGCTGAGTCCTCTCAGACACACTGAGACTATGAAATGAAAGCTCATCAAAGGACCCAGCTGACTGAATCGTTTATTGTCTCTGAGTGATTCATCAGTAGAATCTCAAGAACTTTTAAAAAATGTTTCACATATGGATTTTAAGATTAGTTTGAGAGGTGGAAAATAAATGGACTGAATGTCTGTTCCTCGGCATGGTCCAAACACATGTTTTAGAAGGAGTCATTTGTCCTGCCAGAGCCTTACTTGTTCACCTTTAAAGTGAGGACACAAGTTGATAGCAAGCATGCCTCATGGGGTTCCGATTAGTAGTAACAGTTGCTCAGTCATGTCCAACTTTTTGTGACCCCACGGACCCCGCCAGTCTCCTCTGTCCATGGGATTTTCCAGGCAAGAATACTGGACTGGATTGCCATTCCCTTCTCCAGAGGATCTTTCTGACCCAGGAATTGAACCGTGGTCTCCTGCATTGCAGGAGAACTCTTAACCCTGTGAGCTACAGGGAAGACCTGGGGTTGCGATTAGGACCAAATAATAAAAACCTCTGGTTGTGCTCTGGGCTGTGCTTCCAGGAAGCTCAGGAATCCTTCTATAGGAAAACCTGGCACCAGAATCCAGGTCCTCCAGAGCTCGTGAACTGGTGCGGAGTAGGATATGGCATAGTTAGACGAGAAGCATGTCTAACCAGACTAGCTTGGCACTTAGGTGGTTGCTGTTGCTTGAATGCATACAATATCCCCCCTTTAGATCTAGACATCAGCACCAACGGGGGGATGGTGCTGCAGGGAGGGCCATATTGGAGGAGACAGCACCATGTCTGTGATGGTCTTTCTTGTTGTCCACTCTGGTCACTGATCCTTTATTAACAAAAAGAACCACTATAGGCAGGGAGTCCATGAAAAACAACTCGAGCAAAATACATGGAAAATGAAACTGACAAGAATAATAAAACCTCTGTAGGAAATCATTTTTGTATCCTAGGTTTGGCTACAAATTCTCTCATTATTTTAATTAGCCAGCTACTCTATATCCATCTTTGAGAGGGTCCCCTCAATTTGGACATACACATTTCTGAGATGTACGGGTCACACAAGAAAAAAAATAAGAGCTTCTGTAAGACATATTTTCAGGGAAGTGTCAAATTGATTCCATGGTTAATAAGATGAGGCAGAAAATGACAAATGTTCTATCAATTTTTAAGTTTTCATCAAGAGATTTCTCAAATCCTTCTCCTTTATTACTGTTGTTGTTAAGTCACTAAGCCGTGTCCAACTCTTTGCCACCCCATGGACTGCAGGCCCCTCTATCCTGCTGTCTCCTGGAGTTTGCTCGTATTCACGTCCATTGAGTCAGTGATGCTATCTAAACATCCCCTCTGCCACCCTCTTCTTTTGCCTTCAGTCTTTTCTAATGAGTCAGCTCTTCACATCAGGTGGGCAAAGTATTCTCTTCTATAAAGCTTCCAAAGAGCAAATCTCAGTATTTGGGCTCCAACAGATCTGGGTTTGAATCATGACTCTTCTACATATTAATTGCCTGACATTTGGACATATTAGGTAAATGTCTTAAGTTGCTATATTCTCATCCAGGAAATTAATAGTTTTTAGGGTTAAATTTGATTCCATTCATAAAGGCATTTAGCACAGTGCCAGGCTGTTGCAGATGACCAGTAAATATCAATTCTTTTTTGGAAGTTCTCCTCTTTGTGCAGTAGACTAATGAGGAAGAGAAACATATTGGCAAAGAGAGGAAAGTGAATTCTTAGAAATGACATTGCAGCCTTGAATGCAATTGCCTACAGAGAAGGGCGCTTCCTTCAGAGGTGGGAAGATAGTTCATGCTCTTCAGTTCTGGGTAAGGTATTTCCCATGGTAAGAAAATGTTTTTCAATCACCTTGGTGTTTCATCCTGACACCTTATATTCTTCTCCCTGTCCACAAACATGGAAGCCTTTCCTTTCCACCACCCCCACCCCGCCGCCACCTTAGGCAAAAACTTGCAAATGAGGTCATTAATTACTAGTATATGTCTTGTACAAACTGTAGTATTTCTATTAATGGTAAATAAATTCAGGTTTCAAATTTTTATGTCTACAACCTAGACTCCTAACTGGATGCTATTTTTATCTGCATACTTTGTGATTACTTTAACAAAAGGTAAAAGTTCTTCATAATGATGGTCTCCATGGTACCGGTTTGGAGATACAAACGTAAGGGCCATGATGATGATATCACCCAAGGGAGGGATATATACAAAGGATATTAAAAGGGAAAATTATGATAGGGAAGCAGCCTTTGATACGTCAACTGCACTGGGTGCCAGTCTTGTATTAGCCAAAAGAAAAACAACCAGGGCAAAATGGCAAACTCAGTCGTGTCTGACTCTGTGACCCCACGGACTATAGCCTTTCAGACTCCTCTGTCCATGGGATTTTCCAGGCAAGAATACTGAGGGGGTTGCCATTTCCTTCTCCAGGGGATCTTCCCGACCCAGGGATCAAACCTGGGTCTCCCGCACTGCAGGGAGACTACCATCTGAGCCACCAGGGAAGCCATATATGGGCATAGCAACCTGAAAAGAGGAATCACTGCAGCAAAGGATTTAGTACTTTTTGCTCTCATCATGATGTCAGAAGAGAGGCTTGGCCTAAAGTGAGAGAATAGTGCCCTAAAGAGCATCTTAAGACACTCTTCCTTACCACTTATTTTCCTCTGTCCCTCTCTGCTCCAAAGCTAAAGATCCCCCTACTGATCAACCTGATCAGAGATATTAATACTTAGCCTGTGCAGACAGACACTGTCTGCATCCTACTAGAGCCCATCTCTTGAGACTGCAAAAGATCTAGGCCAAGCCTTGCTCTTATTTAATTCACTTCTGACCTAAATCTACCTAATTTACCCTTTCTGCTCCAACCTTAGCAACAAACTAAATCCATCCACCCCATTAAAAGCTTCCACACACTTGAAGACAGTTATGCAGTCCCTAGCAGAATAATCATGACATGATTATGTTCCTCTACTCTTGCCTGGAAAATCCCATGGATGGAGGAGCCTGGTAGGCTGCAGTCCATGGGGTCGAGAAGAGTCAGACACGACTGAGCGACTTCACTTTCACTTTTCACCTTCATGCACTGGAGAAGGAAATGGCAACCCACTCCAGTGTTCTTGCCTGGAGAATCCCAGGGACGGGGGAGCCTGGTGGGCTGTCGTCTATGGGGTTGCTCAGAGTCAGACACGACTGAAGTGACTTAGCAGCAGCAGCAGGGTCTTTTCTACTTTCCTTATATATGTGGCAATAGCTCTATCAGGATAATGAAAAAAAAAAAAAAATATATATATATATATATAAAGTGTGTCCCAAAAGTATTTAGTGAAGCTTCAAACTTTTAAAATTTCAGAAAGACACATGCTACAGAATTATTGTACAAAAGACATCATTGAAAAGTCTAGTTATTTAGAGTTTTTGGTACCCATTTACCTTTGTGATTTTTGAAAAAATAATTTTAATTTTTGATGGCAGTATTTGTGACACCTTGAATCTGAGGGAGGGACTGAAATAATAGAAATTTCAAATAATGTTTTTAAAGTTTGTAGCATTAACTTTCTGAGATGACTAATGCTTAAAGGTAAACTTAATAGCTTCTGTATATATCTTTTATTGTCTTTCTAAACACTGTATGAGCCACCTATCTACCTGTAGTCATTGCTCATATTGAATATTTCACAATCTATGACAACTATTTGAATGTGTGTCTTCTCCAATGGACAGTAACATCCTTGAAGGCAAGAACCTTGCTTATTCATCTTTGTTTGGTCAGCAGTGTTTTGTGAGCTAGAAAAATAAACAGTTGAAGGAGGTTTCTGTCATTACATTCAGCATCCATCTGGCTTTTCCACACAGTCAGATTTTACTGACTTAATAGCTTGCCATCAGTTTCCAGACTGCCTATCTTCTCCCACTTTGTACTTTTGAACCCAACTTGATCATCACTGCCTCTATCTATATTATAGATTTTGTTCCTGGAAAATATCATCTCTTTATCTCATAATTTTTTCTTATTATTTTGGGTGAGTCAGATTTAATTAAGTAACATTTATTGAGCTGCTAATATGTGCAAAACTTATTCTTTGTTACTTCCACCTACTTAACCCCAAAGAAATTTTGAACTATGTGCAACATTTCTCTTCCCATAGCATTTCCAGAAACACACACACCTTCAAAAACAAACCAGTATCCAGATGTAAAAAGAAATCTATTATTTTTCTAAAATTTTGGAATGATGGAAATGCTACAGTGAGGTAAATTCTATGAGACTAGCCTTAAAATATTAATGTAGAAAATAGTTTGATCCAAGACTCAGAAGGCTATGTCTCCCCTGTAAATGAAGGCCTACATCTTACAGAGGAAGGGGGATTATGATCTTTTAATTTTATCTCTGATACTGAGATTCAAAATTCAAAACACAACAAATAACACGGGAATAACTGCCTATGTGCGTGTATATATGCACATAGATTTGATGCTTTTGAACTGTGGTGTTGGAGAAAACTCTTGAGAGTCCCTTGGACAGCAAGGAGATCAAACCAGTCAATCCTAAAGGAAATCAGTCCTGAATATTCATTGGAAGGACTGATGCTGAAGCTGAAGCTCCAATGTTTTGGCCACCTGATGCAAAGAGCTGACTCATTGGAAAAGACCCTAATGCTGGGAAAGATTGAAGCCAGGAGGAGAAGGGGATGACAGAGGATGAGATGGTTGGATGGCATCACTGACTTGATGGACACAAGTTTGAGCAAGGAGTTGGTGATGGACAAGGAGGCTTGGCATGCCACAGTCCATGGGGTCACGAAGAGTTGGATATGACTGACCTGGGCTGAACTGACCTGATGTGTATAGGAGCATCTAAGTGTGCGCTCTTTGTTGGTGTCAACAGACTTTTCAGGTTGTAGTTTATCACATTCCTGAGAATCAACTCTCCTTCCACTTTTGTTAGAGGATAATTTTCTCTTGGTGATAGAGAGGGAGAAAGGAACGTATTTCCTGGTTTTAGAAAAGGAAAACTACCAAGGAATTCAGTGGGAGATAAACATTTAGGGTCTTTTAATGAGTTGAGAAATCCCAAGGGTTAAGTCACTGACCAGAGTGAACCTTGAAAGAATAATATATCTAATTCACCAAAAACCTATTTCTCCTTCTTTAAGGTTGAGGAGGGGGTGGGTTTCCAGACAAATTGTGTTCTGTGTTGGACAAACCACAGCAGTGAATTTCAGGCAGAAAAGGAACATAATTATTTATACAGTGAAAATGTCAGGGCATTAAAAGCCATCTGCCATTTTGATCTGCCAACAGAGAATCTTCCATATTGAAGCAATTAAGGGGGGAAAAGTCCCACAGAAATCTGTTTAATTATCTTTAAATTATAAAAGTGAAAAGCTAGAAGCATATTTGGATGTTTTTTGGTGCTGCTCATCAGAAAAAGAATTGTCATTCGTTTAGACCAAAAAAAAAAAAAAAAAGAAGAAAGAAAGAAAGATGTTTGCCAGTTGGTCTAATCAGGATGAATCTGTCTTGGCTATCTTTCCTTACCCAGCCAAACCTGCTTTCCATACAAACTTTTTTTGTTCTATTTTTAAAAATATTTTTAATTAATTTATTTTTTATTGAAGGATAATTGCTTTACAGGATTTTGCTCTTTTTTTGTCAAACCTCAACATGAATCACCCATAGGCATACATATGTCCCCTCCGTTTTGAAGCTCCCTCCCATCTTCCTCCCCATCCCCCTAGGTTGATGCAGAGCTCCTGTTTGAGTTTCCTGAGCCATGCAGCAAATTCCCATTGGCTCTCTATTTTACATATGGTAATGTAAGTTTCCATGTTACTCTTTCCATATATCTCACCCTCTCCTCCCCTCTCCCTATGTCCATAAGTCTATTCTCTATGTCTGTTTCTCTCCACTGTTGCCCTGTAAATAAATTCTTCAGTACCATTTTTCTAGATTCCATATATATGTGTTAGAATATGGTATTTATCTTTCTCTTTCTGACTCACTTCACTCTGTATAATAGGTCCTAGGTTCATCCACCTCATTAGAACTGACTCAAATGCATTCCTTTTTATGGCTGAGTAATATTCCATTGTGTCTATATACCACAATTCTTTACCCATTCATCTGTCGATGGACATCTGGTTGCTTCCATGTTCTAGCTATTGAAATAGTGCTGCAATGAACAATGAGATACATGTGTCTCTTTCAATTTTCGTTTCCTTGAGGTATATGCCTAGGAGTGGGATTGCTGGGTCATATGGTGCTTTTATTCCTAGTTGTTCTATTTTTTTTAATTTGATTTAATTTGATTTTTTAGCAGTTTAAACTTAACTCTGAATGTATCATGTATCAGAACTCATTTGATCTGCAACTTGGTGCATATTAGATAATATACTTACAAATTTAATACATTTGAAAGTCATCTCTTCCTGGATCCAGACCTTAGATGTCCAATATCACTTTGTGCAATAATATATGATGAAAGGATGAAGGGATGGAAGGGGTGGCTGATCTGGTACTGACTCCTTCAGAACTTTCCAACAGAGAAAGAAGGGTTGTCTTTTTTAGCCTGGAGCTTATCTCATAACATAATCATTTTTCCACAATAATAACTAACCCCCAAAATGACTGAAGCACATTGCATGTCTTTCTATCTACTTTTTCCACTTTAATTCATGCATTTGGTCAACCCACTTTTTTTTTTAAGTTTTGGGATGCCAGAGCTCATATTCTAACGGGAGAGAGACAGAGAAACGTATGCTTAGAACGCAGAGTGATTAAAAAACACTAGAGGTTAGTGCAGTGTTCCTGGAGCACAGAGGATGTAGCATCCAGGGATGGGCTGGGATGCCCAACAGAGCTTCACCTAAGAGACTTCATTTACTACGCGACTTGAAAGAGGAGGTATAATAGGCAGGGACGGGGATACATTTCCACAGAACAAAAGCATGGGCATGTGAGAACACAGCGTATTTGGGAAAATAAAGATGGTTTGAAGTTTCTGGAGCATGGTTTACGGTAACAAGAGAAAGGAGATGATAGACCCAAAGTTTATGGGAAGTAGGTCATATCATTTCTTGCTCACTAGGCTATAAAGTTTCAGTTAAAGCCATAGGAAATGGAGACCCATAGGAGAATTTAAAAAAGAAAGACATTATCAGTGGGGGCAAGTTAAGTTACATGGGGGCACGAGTAGAGTCAGCCTGTTTGGAGGCCGCCGTGATGGTTACAGCTCCTCTGCAGGAGGTCATGGACAGTCACTACCAAAATCACCTGTGCTTTCACGAAACAGCTAACTTTGCTGCATGTGCTTTAGGAATCTCCTGATACATGGGACTATATCTCACTCGCTGCTACAGCCAACATTTAATCTTTAACCCTTGCTCTTTCCTCTACATTTTATCATTATGTGGAATAGAGGTTTGGAAATTAGAAATATGAAGTTCAAAATCAGGATATTTCAATTTAATGTATCAATTAGGTCAGGGGTCAAAATCATACTATCTTATTATTAGTATCCAAAAATTGTGTTAAAAACTGAACATCTGTTTTTTAAAATAAAATTAAAATGGAAAGGAAGCTTCCTAAAATACACACAACACAAATCTTAATTTTAATCTAACAATCAATATTATGCTTAACAATAAAACTCTAGAAATAATATACCCATTAAATTAACAAGTAAAGCCATTATTATTGCTATTATTTAACACATAAAGCACAAATCTATGCAGTTTGTCAAAAAAACCCAATTTTTTTTTTAAAAAAGATGAAGCAAATTGTCATTATTTAATTTTTATGTAGTTGTTTCCCTAGAAAACCTAGGAAAATAGCTGAGAAGTTATATTAATAACTTCTCAGTGTCCAATAATAAATGAACTAAGTAAAATAGCTATAGTTTATACTAAAAATTGTCACTTAGAAAATATACATAATTTTAAAAATCTATCCTAGGACAGCATCCAAAATATAAAGTAGCTAGTCATTATCTTAATAAGAAATACTAAGAACAAAAATGAAGAAAACTATAAAATATCCCTTATGGTAATTAAAAAGAGAACAGATTCAGTGGAAACTCAGATCATGCTTCTGGATAGGAAGAATACTTTAAAATTCTTAGTTTTTAAATTAATCTGTAAATTTAAGGTAAACACAACAAAATTCATGAAGATACTTATCAAGCACCTAAAAAAGTTCTAAATTATATCTGGAGGAACAAAGAAACCAAAATCTAAGGAAGAGTAATAAAAGGAAAACAATGTGGACAAATTTTAGATTTTAACATAATATGTGTGAAACCATTAATGAAAAATATGATGCTTTCATGAGAGTAACTAGAATAGGAAATGTTGATAATCTATAAAATTTAGCAGTATGTAATGCAGGTGAAAATAAGGATGGTGTTACAAAGAAGCTAGAAATGACTATTTCTTAAATAACATTTTAAAAATGGCCAACAAAGGGAGCCTGTGTATTTATCTCATAAGGATAAAAGGTTGGAATGGGAAATGTGATATATAAGAGAGAAGCTAAGTGAATATTGATGTCAATTTTTCATGAGGCAAATCTTGCTAAGAATAATATTACACAGAAAAACTGAAAGGTCATGTACACACTGCTATATTTAAAATGGATAGCCAACAAAAACCTATTGTGCAGCACATGGAACTCTGCTCAGTGACATGTGCCAGCCTGGATGGAAGCGGGGTTTGGGGGAGAATGGATACACGTATATGTATGGCTGAATCTCTTCATCATTCACCTGAAGCTGTCACAACACTGTCAATTGGCTACACCCCAATACAAAATGGTTTTGGTCTTAAAAAATTAAAACGAAAAAAAAAACTTAAAAAACACACAGCATAAACAGGACTGAAAGAACATTGAAACAGTGGGGAGATTATGCAGTAGGTATGATAAGACATGCTATCAAGGTTATGCTCAAAATTCTCTATGCAGAGCTTCAGCAGTATGTGAACCAAGAACTTCCAGATGTACAAGCTGGGTTTAGAAAAGGCAAAGGAACCAGAGATCCAATTGCCAATATTCCTTGGATCATAGAGAAAGCAAGGGAATTCCAGAAAAACATCTACTTCTGTTTCATTGACTATGTGAAAGTCTTTGACTGTGTGGATCACAACAAACTGTGGAAAATTATTAAAGAGATGGGAATATCAGACCACCTTACTGCCTCCTCTGAAACCTGTATGCAGGTCAGGAAGCAACGGTTAGAACTGGACATGCAACAACAGATTGGTTCAAAATTGGGAAAGGAGTGAGGCGAGGCTGTATATTGTCACCCTGCTCACTTAATTTATATGAAGAGTACATCATGTGAAATGCCAGGCTGGGTGAAGCATAAGCTGGAATCAAGATTGCTGGGAGAAATATCAACAACCTCAGATGATACCACTCTAATGCCAGAAAGTGAAGAGGAACTAAAGAGCCTCTTGATGAGGGTGAAAGAGGAGAGTGAAATAGCTGGCACAGCATCTGATCCCAACACTTCATGGCAAACAGAAGTGGAGAAAGTGGAAACAGTGACAGATTTTCTTTTCTTGGGCTCCAAAATCACTGTGGAGGATGACTGCAGTCATGAAAGTAAAAGACGCTTGCTCCTTGGAAGGGAAGCTATGACAATGACAGACCTTAGAGAGCATATTATAAAGCAAAGACATCACTTTACGGAGGGTGAGATGGTTGGATGGCATTTCAATGGACGTGAGTTTGAGCTAACTCCAGGAGATGGTGAGAGACAGCGAGGACTGGTGTGCTGCCGTCCATGGGGTCACAAAGAGTCAGACAGGACTGAGCAACTGAACAAGAAAAGTGTGTGAAAAGAATGTGCTTGCCCAACAATAGTCAATTGATATCATATACCCTCATAATGAGGTCAGGAGGTTATTTAGGAAAAATATGTTGACGTAAGTATAATGATGCTAAAAAATGCACATCATGTATTATTATGTAGGGAAAAAAGAGAACATTATTTTATGGCTGCCTTTTTTTAAAGATCAAAATATATGCCAAGAAAACAGCTAGAAGGCTATAAAAATTAGCAGTGATTATTTTTAGATTGTATATTACCAAGTTATTTGATTATTTCTAAGTTTATTTCTGCTTGTTTGTATTTTCTAATTTTCATACAAGGAATATGTGTTAATTATGCAGTAGAATAAAATTATAAAATTTGTCCTTCACAAATATATTTTACTATAATTTCCATGGCTGATTAAAATTACAGTTTGTCCTTTTCTCTTCATACTTTCCCTGGAATCCTAGATTGATGAATTGAATTTTAGATCTTTTTCTCTTCAAAATACTGTTGTTATTTGATTACGGGGTAAACAAAGATTTTTTAAACAATAATTCCAAAATCAGAAATTAGAAGAGACACAAGCTCTATATTCATAATATACAGTGTTACTACACCTGACAGAACTCAGTAAACACACAAGCATTCTAGGTCAATTTATTTCTTGGCAGGGTGACCTTAGGCAAGTCTCTGAATCTTCTGACTTTTCATATTCCTTCCTCATCTAGGAAATGGGGACAAAAATATCCAAAATGCCTACTTTCTGGGGCTGTTTAGGAATTAAATGGCAATTAGAAAGCTTTATAAACCAATGAAGAGCTACATACACGAGAGGTGCTATTCTCAGTATTTTTTTCTTTGTGCTTTTCTTATTCATTACATGTTCCTCATGTTTTTAAAAGATGCCATAAGTCTAGTATTTTCAAACTAAATGCATCTCAAAGCCTGGGTGGATCAGCTCTTCATCTCCCCAAACAGCACCACTCTTGATATTAATAGCCAAAGATGGACTCGGATGTTGAAGAGTTACCAGTGCTCTACTTCCCGGCTCCCTGCTGAGTTGTCTTTGAAGCTCCCGTGCTGTAGAACGGAGTAAGATAAAATATGAAATAAAAGGCTCCTGTGTATTAAGATGGCTTCCCCTCTTATATTTTTAAAGAGGCCGAATGCTTCCACGGAGTTTAGGCAAACACAATCCTGATTATTTACATGGCATAATGGAGGTAAACACTCAAGGAGAGAGAAAGCTGATGCTTTTACTCAGCATGCTATAAACCATTATCTCATGTTTTCTATGGAAAACAGTCTCAGCCGGGAAATTTGGTAACTCAGTAGGCTATTAATAGGATGTGGAATGTGATTACTCTTTTTGGATTACTTCAATATGTAATTACTTTTAGGAGCTGGTACAAAGAAACTCTATTAAATGATAATTATAGGACTGTATTTGCTTTAAGGTTTTGTAATAGCTCTAAACATGGGAGTTTTCATTAACTGTTTGCCATAGTTAATAAAGGCATTTTTCTTAAAAAGTAGCAATTCTGTGCAAAAGTGGGGGCTCCACATAGAATTAGTTTCTTATAGGAAAGGGCAGGGGAAACAAATCATGCAGTAGGTTGGCTTCTCCATGGTAATATAATCTCCTTTAACATATAGATGGCATCCCCAAAGTATTGACAAAGTGAACTATTTATAGTCAGACACAACTGAGCGACTTAACAGCAGCAGCATCAGAGAACAATAGGTCTTAGTATAATGCTTTCAGAGGGTTAATAGCAACTAAATATTAAAGAACACATAAAATGAAGACAAGGCAGGTGATGGAGGTGAAGTTGGCACAATAAGAAAAGCCTAGAAACACCAGCTGTTTCAGGAGGTGTCCAGTAATAAATAGGGATGTTGCCAGGAATACATCCAGGAGTGAGACCTCAGATGTAAACTGGGGATTATATGAATACACAGATATAAGGATCATAATGAAATGCTCAAATCAGCCCCAGAAGTAATAATAAAGTACCATATCCCTTCAAATCCAAGGGGCATGGGAAGCACTTCTCTGCTTTAATAATTTACCCAGGAGGGCACAATGGTTCAAGCTGTCACCTCTAGCCTTCTGAAAGTCCAGGTTTAAAATCTAGGTCTCGCTCCCACGTGGCTGACTTACTTAATGGCCTGTCTCTCATTTTCCTCATCTTCAAAATGGGAATGATACTAATTCTTACTGTTGAGAAAATTTAACAGAGTGCAGGAAGGATCTTGGCATGGTGTTTAGAACATAGTTTGTCGTGATGGTTGTTTAGTCACTAAGTCATGTCCGGCTCTGCGACCCCATGGACTGTAGCCCACCAGGCCCCTTTGTCCAGGGGATTTCCCAGGCAAGAACACTACAGTGAGTTGCCATCTCCCCATCCAGAGTGTCTTCTCGACCCAGGGAACAAGCCTACATTTCCTGCATTACAGATAGATTCCTTATCCCCGAGTCAATGGGGAAGCCCCTAGAACATACTAACTGGTATTTATAATATTGATAACACTGATAACGGTGATGGGGAAAGTAATAATAATTAGTTTAATTGAAGAAGCTATAAGCCTGATCTCAGTCACCAAGAAATCAATATATAACCTCCCACATAGCTAGCATGTATCTAATGAAAAGGTGTGAAGAAGGACCACATGTCCTTCTTTTATTCCTATATTGAATCACAGCATTTGTCTTCCTGTTTTTACAGACTTGCATTGTCACAGGCTTATAGGAGCAGGTGCAGATGAAAATAGTCTGGAGAGGAGTCAAGAAACTTATTTTTTGATCTTGGCTCTGCTGCCAGCTTTGTCTAGGGACTGAACTGTTTTGGCCTACACAACAACGTCGAAAAACAACTACTGCAAACAATTTGCAAGTCTAGAATCTCCTTGACTAATGAAATAAGAAGTAGAAATCACATCAAATCTTGCCATGTTTACAGCAGAGAGACTAATGCCCTTCAGGCAATAATTCTACAGCCACCTTTAGGTATCAAGCTCTGTACCCAACCATACTACAATAAAACTGTGCTGGAAAGGGAAAGACAGCTGAAAGATTACATTGCCTTACAAAGTTGAACTAATCTCTTTTAATGCTTTTCTTGATATCAATATTCATAAAGCCATACTGTCCCCAAAGGGTTTATCAACCTCTTAAAAAAAATAAATGAAGTTGTTTGCATATTGACCCTGTAAGCATCCCCGCTTGGTTTCCTCAGCACTTCATGAATATCAAAGCCAACAACAAGAACAAAGAGTAAAATAAAAATAGACTCACTTATTCCTATGCACCAAATGAGCCCGTGTCTCAAAATAAAGGTGGCGTTATTATTTCTTGTTTGTTCTTCAACAGAAAGGCGTTATTAAGATTAGGGGGAAATACTTGTGCTCTGCAATACAAAAGCCATTTGTTTTCCATTTCTACTTCTCTGAACACACAGGAACCTTGGTACGAACCTCTGTTGTCTCTGACTGTGAAATTTGGATTGTGAATGATTTCAGGGGGTAGGCTGAAGATAAATCTTGGTCCATTGGCTGTGTCATCCTTGTCATCTGCACTAATTGTAACAATTGGCTGAAAGAGAAAGGTGGCCCATAAATAAATCATGCTAACATTGACACATCATTTATTTAAAAATTCCTGTCTGGCTAAGAAGCCTGATTTTAATTAGAGAACTTAGCTCCTGAGCTAAACCAGGGCTCTGAAGCCTTCTTGGGCAGTTGGGAAGTTTCTCCAAGGGATGCTCTCAAAAGCAAACTCTGGTCCTAAATGATTGCTCCTAGCCAGGGCAGGGCAGCATTACCTGGTTGGAATGTGGCTTGGTCTGGTCACTCTCACAGATGAAGCCTTCATAGGGGGCAGCAAACTTGGGAGCATTGTCATTAACGTCAAGGACCCTAATGGCCACAGGGACTTTGGCTTCCTGATGCCGGTTGTCTGGAAGGAGAGAATTCAGATGGTAAACATGTGCAAGGGAAGAATCCATGTTGCTCCAAGGTTACTCTCAGGAAAGAGTGAGCTCCAGCTTCACTCAGGCCCTGCAGGCAAATGCACTGTTGGCACTAAAGTCACCTAAACCCCGAAGCATGCCAAGTCCAACGTGCGGGTGATGTCCTAGAATAAAGGCTATCATTAGACCGGTAGGAAATAACACCACTTTTCCCTTTCTGCTGAGGTTTAATTCCAAAGGCTTATAGTGTAGCCTGGCTCCCCAGAGTGTAGTCCAACAACAGCAGTTCTCAAAGGAGGGTTCCAGGACAGCATCAAACGATATGGGAATTTGTTAGAAATGAAAATTCTCAAACCCAACCCAAGACCTGAGTTAGAAGCTCTGAGGGTGGGGTCCAGAGATCTTTGTTACAACAAGCCCTTCATGATAATCCACTGCATGATCAAGTTTGAGAATCTCTGGTCCTCGACTCTTTGCGACCCCATGGACTGTAGCCGCCAGGCTCCTTGTTCATGAAACTGTCAGGAAAGAATACTGGAGTGGGTTGCCATTCCCTTTTCCAGGGAATCTTCCTGACCCAGGGATCGATCCTGGGTCTCCTGCACTGCAGACAGATTCTTTACAATCTAAGCTACCAGGGAAGCCCCCATAGGTAAACAAAAACCCATAAATCTTGGCTCTAAGGATTCTGCTGCTCTGGGTTTAAACAAAACTGAGGATAAAGTGGGGAATCTTTTGGTGGTGGTGAAGAGTTTCAAGCTGCTACAGGCTATCAGCTCATGTGCCAAGCCTGTACCCAGTTCTGCCAAAGAAAATGAAAACAACTCTATTTGCTTACATGTCTTTCTAGATAGATGACCAAAAATAAATTTTAAAGATTGAAAAATATATTTGACTGGAAAAAAAAAAAAAAAGCTTGTTCTATCTCAGCTATCTACTATTTTCCAGAATATAGAGAGTCTGAAGGAATACTATTTGGCAAAGTAGAATCAAAACCCTTAGGATAATACTTACGGATTTCTGCTGCAAAAACTGATATGTTGAGCCAGGCAGTTTCTTCTCTATCCAAAGGTTTTGTAGTTTTAATAAAACCATCCTCTGGATTAATAGTGAAAAACCTGTCCAGGTCAGTATGACGATCGATTGAATACCTAAGCAGAATGCAAGTGAGGCAATTAGACTGAGATATTCCAAGCAGCTTAATATTGGAATATTTTCTCCATGCTATATTTAAAGCAACTTTTTCAATGACTTGCTTGAGCTAGATTTTCTTTTTAATCAAATTTACTTTTCAAACTCCGTACATGAATCTTTTATAGAAATCATTTTGCCACATTGGAATTCTTTATTCAGGACAATGAATGAAAGAGCTGTTTAGCATATTTGATTGAGAAACAGAATAACATGCTGCATATTTGATTGAGAAATGGAATAACAGGCTGCATATTTCTTCATATTTACTACAATCATCCACCATCTGAATATTTATGAACCTGCATTTGGGAAGCGGGTTTACCTTGCTCCCAAACTACTCAAATAGTCACAAGTGTATGGAACTTCTGCCAGATTTTTGCATATGAAATATTAAATACTTTTAAGTTTACCTAAAGTTATCATCAAAGATCATTCACAGTCTAGAAAAAAATCAGTTTTCTCCATACTTAAAGGAAAATGATAACTACAGTTTGAGTAAATGTATTCAATGTATTTGGTTTTAGCGGTTCTCCAGGTAGCTTGGTTTTGAATTCCTTTGTGAAATATGTAAAGCAGGCTTGGCCATTCATTTGTAGAGCATCCTCCCCACACTTTAATGACCCCCTACTAAGCCTAACACCATAGTTGGAAGGTTTCAGCTACTCCAGTCCACTAGAAAATTTGCTTTTTTCTAAAATAAGACAGAGTAATTTCTAGAATATTACAGGGCAAGGTGAGGTAGAATATGGTCAAGAGGAATGGTCTTTACTGAGGTGTAGTAAGGTAAAATAACTTGCCCAGGATAATGTACTAGAGCTGCTAAGCTGCTAAGTCGCTTCAGTCTCGTCCAACTCTGTGCAACCCCATGGACTGCAGCCCACCAGGCTTCTCCATCCATGGGATTCTCCAGGCAAGAACACTGTAGTGGGTTGCCATTTCTTTCTCCAATGCATGAAAGTGGAAAGTGAAAGTGAAGTCACTCAGTCATGTCCAACTCTTAGTGACCCCATGGACTACAGCCTACCAGGCTCCTCCATCCATGGGATTTTCCAGGCAACAGTACTGGAGTGGGGTGCCATTGCCTTCTCCCAATGTACTAGAGACGCGGCTCTAATAAGTGTTGACAGTTGTCCATTGACTTCCATGGGGGACTGGATCCAGGATCCCTGAGGATACCAAAACCCATGGATGCTCAAGTCTCTTATATAAAATGGTGTAATATGTGCATATAACCAACACATATCTTCCTGTACACTTTAAATTATCTCTGGATTACTAAAATACTTAATATAATGTAAATGCTATGTAAGTAGTTGCTGGTGTTCCACAAATCAAGTTATGCTTTTTGGAACCTTTCTGGGCTTTTTTCCTGCAAAATATTTTGGATCTGCAGTTGATTGAATCCATCAATATGGAACCCATCAATGCAGAATCCATGGCTAAAGACGGCCAGCTGTACATATGTCTAAAGGCATTCACTGAGAGCCATACAACCAAATAATATTACAAAGAGATAGCAAATACCCTGGGTGTCACAGAGTTTAATCTCTTCAATTTATAAATGATGGGATTTGCAAATGACCTATCTCCTGGTTTCTGGGGAGCCAATATTAGAACCTGGATCTTCCACTTCTAGATCATGTTATTTCCAAGAAAGAGGAAATAAGTATGGAGCAGCACTTCATAAAACATAAAACATGAGCTCATCCATGATACCGTTGACTTCACAGCTCCCTATGGGAATGGAATGATGAGTCCCCTTCCCCGGTGATAAAACAGAAGATAAACTACCACACACCTCATAAATGTCAGTAGAAGCTCAGTGATTGAGCTGACTGAACCCTAAGTAGAGCTCTATGTGAAAAAAAGAGAAAAAAATAACGTATTTTCCCTGACTCCAGGGAGTTTACTATCTACTTGACATGACAAGACAGGCTCATGGGAAGAAAGATAATTAACAAAGTGTTATTCTATACAAGTGGAGCACATGGATTTTGGTTTTGTAAAGTCCTAGGTACAAGTTCATGTCCCCACTGTATATACATCAAGTGATATTGGAGAAGCCACTTAAGTTCTTTAAATCTCAGCTTACTTATCATTTAAACTAGAATATTAATAGTTCCCAACTCTCAGGTCTTCTGTGAGGATGACATGAAACAACAGATGTTGAAGATGTACAACCCAGTGCCTCACAGAGTCAACAGAACAACAAATACAGCTGCTATGATTTTTGCTGTTGTCACCGCTAATGCGCACTGGGTAGACCATGGAAGCTCTCGAATGTCAGTCAACAGAGTATGACTTTCATCCAGTGAAAAAATCACGAAGGGCTTTCGATCAGAGGAAAAACAGACTGAATCAGACCATCAGGATGATGAACACGATACGGGGGGCAAGGTGGGCTGAGCTAGTGAGAGTGGGGGAAGGAGCAGTGGAAACTTAAGGAGTTGATGTACTTTTTAAGGAATATGAGGTGATAAGAGAGTTCGGTGTAGGAGTGACAGAGGGAATGAAAGGCCATGTGATAAAGACAGAACCAGTAAGATTGAGTTGATATTTGGGGATCTGTGGGAAGCTGGGAGAGTCCTAGAGAATTTTTAGCATGAGTGTCACAGAGAGGGAGGCACTGGGAAATACTAAAACAAAGTCAACTTAGCAGGAAGGAGAGACTTAAATTCTACTAGGGCTACGCTGCCATGCCAGAGAGGAAAGATTCAAGTCTATCATAGGTTTCACAAAGTTACGAGAAGAGCTGATCTTCTTCTTCGTCTTCTTTTTAAAGTATGTCACAAGAAGCATAGGCTCAAAAATATCTTTCTAATGAATGAGCGAGGGAAGGGAAAAGGAAGTGGGTAAAAATGCACAGCAGATAGCAGAAAAAGTACAGAATTAGAGTCAGGGAGAAAGATCAGTCTAGAGGTAGAAAATCTGGAGCATTAACTCAATTTAAACAGCAGAATGGAATGAAACTATAAATAAATGGACACAGGGAGAAAGAAAACCTGAGGTCAAAGGTTGAGTCTCAGGGAGTCCCCAGTGACTGGGCTGGGATGGAAAACTAGCAAAGACACCACGTATGTCTGAGGCATGAAGAGGTTACTGGCAATGAAGCTAAGACGAAAGAATATTTTAGGAAGGCAATGGTAAAGAAAGGGTCTCTAATGCTACAGAGTCTGAGAAGAAAGATTTGCAAAAATTTCTAAGCAGCTAAGAGTTTGGGTGACACTATAAGGCCCTACCTGTATGTCCAAGGACACAAATGCCCTTAAAGGTAAAAATAAGCACTCAGGAAAGTAGGCAGTCTGGCTAGAAAGCTTACCGAATAAAAAACTTTAAAAGTTTTTCTATGAACTGTTTGGTAGTTCTAACAACTAGGACCTGAGTGGTTGAGGGAAGTTGGTTCAAGGGCAGTAATGAGCATCTTTGGATAATTATAGACATGAACAATGCCTTCATTCATTCATTTCATTCAAATGAAAATATGACCCAAATAACCAATCACAGATGTGGATCCCCAGAAATAATGAGGTGCCAAGGAAATGAGCGGTTGTTCATGTGTTTTTACGTCACCACTTCTAAAATGCTACTGCTGCTAAGTCGCTTCAGGTGTGTCCAACTCTGTGCGACCCTGTAGCCCACCAGGCTCCCCCATCCCTGGGATTCTCCAGGCAAGAACACTGGAGTGGGTTGCCATTTCCTTTTCCAATGCATGAAAGTGAAAAGTGAAAGTGAAGTCGCTCAGTCGTGCCTGACTCTTAGCGACCCCATGGACTGCAGCCTACCAGGCTCCTCTGTCCATGGGATTTTCCAGGCAAAAGTACTGGAGTGGGATGCCATTGCCTTCTCCGAAAATGCTGCTAATGTACCTCAATATCCTAGGGCAGAGCTAATTAGTTTAAAATTAACACCATGAAAATTTTTGAGTAGTTTAAAGGTGCTATCAAGCTCCTCAGATCAGATCAGTCACTCAGTCGTGTCCGACTTTTTGCAACCCCATGAATTGCAGCACCCCAGGCCTCCCTGTCCAACACCAACTCCCGGAGTTCACTGAGACTCACGTCCATCAAGTCAGTGATGCCATCCAGCCATCTCATCCTCTGTTGTCCCCTTCTCCTCCTGCCCCCAATCCCTCCCAGCATCAGGGTCTTTTCCAATGAGTCAACTCTTCGCGTGAGGTGGCCAAAGTACTGGAGTTTCAGCTTGAGCATCATTCCTTCCAAAGAAATCCCAGGGCTGATCTCCTTCAGAATGGACTGGTTGGATCTCCTTGCAGTCCAAGGGACTCTCAAGAGTCTTCTCCAACACCACAGCTCAAAAGCATCAATTCTTCGGCGCTCAGCCTTCTTCACAGTCCAACTCTCACATCCATACATGACCACTGGAAAAACCATAGCCTTGACTAGACGGACCTTTGTTGGCAAAGTAACATCTCTGCTTTTCAATATGCTATCTAGGTTGGTCATAACTTTCCTTCCAAGGAGTAAGCGTCTTTTAATTTCATGGCTGCAGTCACCATCTGCAGTGATTTTGGAGCCCAAAAAAGTAAAGTCTGACACTGTTTCCACTGTTTCCCCATCTATTTCCTATGAAGTGGTGGGACCGGATGCCATGATCTTCGTTCTCTGAATGTTGAGCTTTAAGCCAACTTTTTCACTCTCCACTTTTACTTTCATCAAGAGGCTTTTTAGTTCCTCTTCACTTTCTACCATAAGGGTGGTATCATCTGCATATCTGAGGTTATTGATATTTCTCCCGGCAATCTTGATTCCAGCTTGTGCCTCTTCCAGTCCAGCGTTTCTCATGATGTACTCTGCATATAAGTTAAATAAGCAGGGTGATAATATACAGGCTTGACATACTCCTTTTCCTATTTGGAACCAATCTGTTGTTCCATGTCCAGTTCTAACTGTTGCTTCCTGACCTGCATACAGATTTCTCAAGAGGCAGGTCAGGTGGTCTGGTATTCCCATCTCTTTCAGATTTTCCCACAGTTTATTGTGATCCACACAGTCAAAGGCTTTGGCATAGTCAATAAAGCAGAAATAGATGTTTTTCTGGAACTCTCTTGCTTTTTCCATGATCCAGCAGATGTTGGCAATTTGATCTCTGGTTCCTCTTCCTTTTCTAAAACCAGCTTGAACATCAGGAAGTTCACGGTTCATATATTACTGAAGCCTTGCTTGGAGAATTTTGAGCATTACTTTACTAGCATGTGAGATGAGTGCAATTGTGCGGTAGTTTGAGCATTCTTTGGCATTGCCTTTCTTTGGGATTGGAATGAACACTGACCTTTTCCAGTCGTTACGTAATGTATCTTCTTGCATACAGAGCACAGTACTCAAACTTTCCTGGGAAATCTTTCCATTAGTGCCTGCTCAGCCAGAGTAAACCACCCAAGGCAGATACGGATTAAAATCCAGTCTCCAATACTGACTGGTCATGTAACTTTGAGCAATTCACGTCAGTACTTTGAGCTCCAGTATTTCCATCTATTGGATCCTAAAGTGATCACTGTCTCAAGGTTGTTTGAGGATTAACTTCTATAACTTAGCGCAGGGTTGTCTGGAGCCAAGAAAACTGTCTTCGTTTCTCTGCCTTTAAAAACTGTCTGCCTTTAAAGACTTAAAGGCAACTGAACAACATTTACATTTGGACTTCCTTCTGCTCTGTCAGCATTTTTTTTTTTTTTTGGTATAAATAGAAAAACTCCACTGTCTGTGATTTTTTTTTTCATATTCAGATATATTTACTTTTCTTCCCAGCTTTATTGAGATATGATTAATAATAAAAAAAAATCTGTATTTAATGTCTAACAACATGATGTTTCAAAATAAGTATACCTTGTGTAATGATTACCATGATCAAACTAATTAACATATTCATTGCCTCCTCGAATAGTTACTATTCTTGTGTGTGTTTGTGCCTGTGTGTGGGGGCAAGAACACTTAAGATCTACTCTCTTTGTAAATGTCAAGTCCACAATACATTATTATTAACTATAGTTACCATGCTGGTCAATATCCCCCCCATTTCCCCTATTCTCTAGATCCTGGCAACCACTGTTCTACTCTGTTTCTATCAATTAGACTTTTTTAGATGCCACATAGGAGTAACATGCTATATCTTATGTCTTTCTGAGTCCAGCTTATTTCATTTAGCAGTTGTTGTTGTTGTTTAGTTGCTAAATTATGTTCAACTCTTGGCTACCCCATGGACTGCAGCATGCCAGGCTTCCTTATCCTTCACTATCTCCTGGAGTTTTCTCAAACTCATGTCCATTGAGTTAGTAATGCAATCTAACCATCTCATCCTCTGCCACCTCCTCCTTTTGCCTTCAATCTTTCCCAGCGTCAGGGTCTTTTTCAGTGAGTCATTTATTTGCATCAGATGGCCAAAGTATTGGAGCTTCAGCTTCAGCATCAGTCCTTCCAATGAATATTCAGGGTTGATTTCCTTTAGGACTGACTGGTTTGATCTCCTTGCTGTCCAAGGGACTCTCAAGACTTCTCCAGCACCACAATTTGAAAGCATCAATTCTTCAGCATTCAGCCTTCTTTATGGTCCTGCTCTCACATCCATACAGGACTACTGGAAAAACCAAAGCTTTGACTATATAGACCTTTGTCATTTAGCATAGTATTTATTCATCATTTAGCATCAGATCAGATCAAATCAGTCGCTCAGTCGTGTCCGACTCTTTGCAACCCCATGAATTGGAGCACGCCAGGCCTCCCTGTCCATCACCAACTCCTGGAGTTCACCCAAACTCACGTCCATCAAGTCAGTGATGCCATCCAGCCATCTCATCCTCTGTCATCCCCTTCTCCTCTTGCCCCCAATCCCTCCCAGCATCAGTCTTTTCCAATGAGTCAACTCTTCGCATGAGGTGGCCAAAGTACTGGAGTTTATCCCCAAAATACACATATGTTATCACCATTGGCAGAATTTTCTTTCTTCAGGCTAAATAATATTCTATTATATAGATATATCATGATTTCTTTGTCCATTCATCTGTCGATGGAAATTTAGATTACTTCCATAGCCTGTCTATCATGAATAACACTGCAGTGAACATGGGAGTTCAGGTATCTGTTCAAGATACAGCTGTTATGGAAAGCAGTATAGAGGTTCCTCAAAATGCAGACGGTGGCTTGTTCTGTGGGCTGTAACTTATCAACCCATGACCTAGACAGACATATCCCTGGCCCTCTTTGAGTATGCCAATGGCAACACAGTGTAAGCTGTCACTGCGATGCAGCATGGTAAGAGCTGTGAGGTAGAAGCTGCATCCGATCTATCTTAGGGTGCCTGGGAGAACTCCTAGAGGACATGACACCTAAGTGGAGATGGGAAAAATGAGTACCATGTTGCAAGCTGGAAAGGATGAGGGAGAGAGCTCCAACCAGGAGGAAGAACATACAAAAGTCAGGAACTAGAAAAGGACAGGAAATAGCCTAGTCTAGCTGCAACTGAGAGTCTGGTGAGAAGGGAGAGGAAGAAAGCAGAGAGACCAGCAGTAACTGAGGGGTGGGGCTTGAAGAAGAGCTTAAGCTGAGTGAGAGACTTGAGATTATTTTGGACTATGAGACAATGAGAAACAATTTGATCAGTGACTTTGTTGTTGTTGTTGTTTAACTGAAGCACGATATGATGTTTGGATCTTGCTACAGGATGATGGAAAGGTAGGTGGTAGTCTGGGGGTAGGGAGACCATGAGCAGGCAGAGGAAGGAATCTAAGCAAGAACAGAATTAGGGGAGTGGCCACGGAAGTACAAACACCTGCTAGAATCCAGGGCAGGTTTCAGACAACTTTCCATTCCTGCCCTATATAGACATGCCTTGACTGTATAACTCAAGCTTCCTTCTGGTCAGCTTCTTTCTCAACACTGTCTCATCTTCATCATCAGTCTCATTGGTTATTAGCTCAGGTTGGGGAGACAGGGGAGTCAGGGTTCTGTTTTCTAGTTTTCTTTTCTAAGTCACAAAAATGTATTCATGATAAGAAAAGCACTTTAAATTTGAGGGTCACTTTATTGTCTCTTCAAAATGTTCAGCAGTTAGATAGACAGGGCTTGCTTTCTGAGCCCCCTGATCACTGTCTGGGTTCTTTGGTTAAGTCACTTTGTCCTGCAGAACCCTGTTTTTGTCTCAGCTTAAGGAATAATAATTCCTATAAAATAATGTTGACAGGATAAATTAATTTATGTATCTGATTCCCCTTAGTGAAGTAACGGGAACATAGAAAGGTATTCAATAAATTAGAATTACAGTTATTATTTTACAACCATTATTTATACTTCACCACAATTCTCTGAGACAGACAGGTGAAGATAAGGGTTATATCACCTAGTATAACCAGGAAATCTGCTCCAGAAATTATGGAGCCTGAATGAGTCTATCCAAATAACTGGAGTAGAATTTTCATGTCTCCTAAGTCTTCATCTTGTTTACATTGAATGATATCTTGGACCCTTCTTGAGACTGAAGGATGTGGCTCCTGTAGGGCTTTCCTAAAACCTCTTGCCTCTAGAATTCCCCATCCAGACTTTAAAAATAAGTTTATCTGTACCTTATTGGGCTGTTGGCAGCATCAGGGTCTTTGGCATGCACTCTCCCCACCACAGTGCCAGGGGCTGCATTTTCTTGGACTTCGTGGATATAACTTGGGGCCAAGAACATAGGGGGCTCATCAGCATCTTCTACTGCAATCTTGACTGTCACGGTGTCCTTGAAAGGCCCATTGCTGATGAACTTTGGGTCAATGTGCACGTTGGCTGCCTCTACCTTCAAGCTGTATGCTCTTTTGGTTTCAAAATCTACAGGCTGGCAAAAAAGAAGAGAAGATTGACAACCAATTCCTTGAAAGAATAATGGAAAAGAAAGACCTGATTGTTTTTATAGGGCAGCGTGAATAGTTGTTCAAAGAGAGAAAATCAGTGTCTATTCAATATCCAATTACCTGAGCCATTTGGTCAGAAAATCAGACAAATCAATTGTTAAAACTTGGAATGTGTTTAATGGGTAATTCTAGGAGCACGGCAGACTCCGAAGGACCCCATCATCTAAAATGAACCACATTATCTGAACACACTAAGGCTTCCCAATTCAGTCACTAAAATCACTTAAGGAAAGGAATTAAAACATTACAAAAATAAATGTTGTAGCCCATTCTGAAAAGTACTAAGAATCTTGGTAATAAAAATACTCAATGAATTTTAGAGAAAAAAGCAATGTCTTGTTAGATGACTCTCCCCTCTACCCACACACACTCTGGCTTAATCATATTAACAGTCTCATTTTTAAACTTTTTGATGACAGAGCATTTCTCAAAGTCTAGAAACCTTACCAGCAGTGGTCCATAATCTGACTTAACAGATTACGGACCAACTTAACATGGTTTATTGGTAATTTGAGTGGGTGGGTTTTTTGAATGACATTATCCTCATTACTGATACTATTATCCTTTTTCCAATTCTTTCATTCTCAAACACATCAAGGACATCTCAGTACTAATTTTTAACATACCTGTTATGCTTCCTACTCAGTACTAATTTTTAACATACCTGTTATGCTTCCTAATCTCCCTTTTGAAAGATTACGATAGAACTCTCTAGCTAGAATGGAATGACATCACTTTGTTTGGACTGAATTCATTTTTTAGGTTACTTCCTATTTATGGCAAGTGATATAGGACAGTGTGAGTACTTCCCAGTTACAAGAATGTATATTTGTACAGAAGTCCATTGAGAGAAAAACAATTATAAATAATATAGGTTTTACACACATGTGAAAAAAAAATGAAGTAACATTTGAATGGCTGTCATTATTAAGAAACTGATAGTAAGCACTCCCACATTCTGAAGGAGGGGTGGTTCTGTGAATCAGTCAGCAACGGGTGCAAAGTAAAATCACAGAGGAGAAACAAGCCTTCCTGCCCGGAAACCGAACTTTCTAATTAGCACTCTGAATGATGCTGAACTCCCAAATGTTTGCAAAGAGTTGGGTCTTTTAAGGCTAGCATCTGCCTGCCATGTTGCTGTCATCCGCCTAGTTTTATTTTGAATGGGCATGTAATCATAGGGCTTAGTCCTAACCTAATTCTACAGAATTCTAACTGAGGATGGTTCCAGTTTCAGGAAGGTTAGAAGCATTCAACACCCTTGAAACTTTTCTCGCCAGATTCAGAGAACACTCCCTTTTCTTGAAGCAAAATCTGTCCCCAGCTGTTCCAGGTTCCCCAGCAGTCTCTTTGTCCTTCACTGGGTTACTGAACAGCAGGAAGGAAGGGTATTTATAGGCTGAAGGTGTGAGACTGCTGCAATCCTTCAAAAATCTCTGTGATTATTAGACAAAATCAAAAACCTGAATATGATAGTTCTGAGACCAGGCAAGAAGAAATTTTCTTCTCTCAGGTAATCTATCGATTCACCTGGTAACAGAATGTTTTGAACTTGACTTAGGTACATGCCTAAGGACCCAGAGCACTGTTTCCACTGGAAAACCTTGTTAATGTTAAAGTTGGTATAGTATAGTTTGACTGGTACCTGCTGAATCTAGAGCAATTCTCCCCAGATCTTTGCAAATGCTTGTCTGGAATGCCCTTTCTAGTTTGGTGAAACTTTACTGTCGTCTGGTGGTCATCCCAGGCTTATGAAATCCTCCCCATCTCCCCCAGACAGATTGGTCTGGCCCCTTAATTGCCCATCTGCAGTCCCTTGTCCCCCACCCCTGCTGGGTGAGGAGCATCCCAAAGAACTATACGCAGCTGCGTTGATCTTTGCTGACCTCTGCCTCCCCAGCACCCAGGAATGACTATACCAAGTGATAGTATGCACCAATCACTGTGGCTGAAAGGAAAGCAGAGTTGATAGATGGACAACATTTAAGCATCTGCCTCTAATTTATTCCCTGCCTCCTTCCAAAAGAGATTTAAGGTAGTTTCCCTATCCATGTTATGAGTAGTTGAAATGAAGCTATATGAAGCAACATACTACATAAGCCATAAAAATCTCAATACTCCCGAGTTTACTAATCCCACCTCTAAAAATCCTGCCTGAGGGATTAATTCAACATAAAACCAAAACACACAGTATTCAAAAATGCATGATGTTGTTTAGACATCATTGAGGGGTTATATCTAATCCTGGGAAACATACACACAAAACACCAAATCCAACTGTGAGATTTTATTAAGGAAATAATGGTCCATCAATAGGATGGGATGTTATGTAGTCATTAAAAATGATTATGTATATTATATAACAGCATGTAAGACATTTATGATGTGCTATTAAGTTAACACATCTGATTACTCAATGACTGCAACTGTGTTAAATGTTACACATCCACATCTATATATATGTGGACAGAGAACATAAAGAAATAATCAGGCATGCATGAGTGCATGCTAAGTCGCTTCAGTTGTGTCTGACTCTGTGACCCCATGGACTGTAGACTACCAGATTCCTTTGTCCAGGGGATTCTCCAGGCAAGAATACTGGAGAGGGTTTCCATTCCTCCTCCAGGGGATCTTCCAAACCCAGGATTGAACCCACGTCTCCTGTGGCTTCTGCATTGTAGGCACTCTGTTTTTTTTTTAACCACTGAGCCACTGGGGAAGCCATAATCAGGCATAAAAGTGGCTTTATTAAAATTGTTATTTTTAAAATATTTAAAATGCCTTCTAATGCTGCTCTCTCACTGCTTTACAAGGAGTTTATTTGTTTGAAAGCGAATACCTCAGATACCATGAAGAGATCTCTCAGTGATAACTGGGAATCCCATTCAGTCAAAGCTGTTGCAGCATCGGATTTTCCTAAGTCCACCAAGCCACCTACAGGTCTCATTTTTACTTTGCACTGGTTCTTCTTCAGCTAGTCACACAGAGATCATCTCAATATGCTGAAGGCAGCTCCTCCGTTTCTCTCTCTCTTTTATAAGCCTGACACTTACTCTGTCTCACACAGGGTATTCAAGAAATATTTATTATTTTCTAAGCTATTCAGTACAAGAAAGTGAAAGTGTTAGTCACTCAGGTCCAACTCTTTGTGACCCCATAGGCTAGAGCCCTTCAGGCTTCTTTTCTGTCCATGAAATTCTCCAGGCAAGAATACTGGAGTGGGTAGCCTTTCCCTTCTCTAGTGGAACTTCCCAACCTAGGCATTGAACCCGGGGTCTCCTGCACTGCAGGCAGATTCTTTACCGTCTAAGCCACCAGGGAAGCCCATTCAATACATGAGTAACTCCTAAGTAACTCTTGAATTCTTTACGTTTATCTCTTCTGCCTTCTTCCAGTCTTTGTAATTTCTCTCTTGAATTCTAGCAAGATTTTTTCAACTGGTCCCACTGTATCCATCTCAAAACCCTCAAGACTGAACTCACTCAAGTTTCTTAAATGTGTCCTGTTTTCATCAAGACCAGTCCTTCAGGCACTAGTGTTCTCTGACCCTTCTCTCCTTATCCACTTGATAAATTCCTACTCACCTATGAAGACGTAGCTCTAGAACTGCTCCCTGTAAGTGGTCATCCATGACCCATATTCATAGACACTATCACGCGTTATCACAGTTGCTTCTCAACCAGGAAGTGATTTTGCTGTGCCTCACCCCAGGGAATATTAGGCTTTGTCTGGAGCTATATTTTATCATCACAGCTGGTGGGGCTGGGTGTGTGCTTTCTGACATCAAGTAAGGAGAGGTCAGGATGTTGCTAAACACCATACAATGCACAGAACTGCCCCCTACATCAAAGAAGTCTCTGTCCTGAAATGTTAAAAATCTCAAGGGTCAGAAACACCCTCTCTATTTTAATTGTCTTTTTTGCTTAACTGTCCTGTTAAATTCTGATCTCCCTGTGACCAGAACTCTGTTTCTTCAATTTTAGATGTCCAGCCTCTCACAAAGGGCCTGCCTGACAAATAATAAAAACTCAATCACTCTTGGTAGAAAAATAAGTTGAATGAATTAAGAAACAAGTGAAAAAAAAACAACTATATTAGTGAATATTTTTAAAAGGCAAAAATAGTTTGGTGGGTCTCTCGACATCTTTTTATATTATTAAATAATATATAATGCTTCCATCAATTTACTCTATTAAATTCACCTCTCAATATTTTTTTTTCCTCCTGGACAGTTAGAACTTTATGCTATAAGTTTAAGGAAATGTTCTTTTACAAATGAAAGAACATCCTACTGTTTTCAACCTAAACATCAGTGCTTTATGGAAGATTATTCCTTTGCCTGAAATAAACACATTGAATTGGGGGGAAATGTGCAAATTAATCATATGCAGAGAGCTCATTTGCAATGTGTTAGTCCCATGGGGTGACTTAAATGTTTCAGATTTTAGAGACACAGTGTGTGTTCATACCCTGAATACACTGAAAACAGGTGACAACCTTAGCATAACCAACTACCCAATTATTTGAACAGCCAAGGATGCGGGCAGGAATCGTTGATGTCACTGCTTGTATGTCAGTGTCAGGCAGGAGGGATAGTCATATTAATTAACAAAGCAAGTTGACAGCTCTATGCTACAGGCCAATTCACACAGCTACTTTTCCAGAGGAGAAACCAGAGGGAGTGATTATCCCAGCCCCTTGTGGCTGGTGATTAGGCTTCGGAAACTATACCATTCATCATCACTAATGTTGATTTTTCCATATATCCAAAGTTTACCCAACTTCCATACTCTTTCATGACAGAGTCACTCCTACTTTCTTTGTCTTTGGGTCCCCTCATATTTCTCCCAAACCCAACAACGTTGCTTTCATATGTTGTGAAAAGTGGGCTTCTGAGAACACATCTCTCCCTGCTCCCTTTACTAAAAGATTCCTCCCAGGAATCTCCCTCCCATCCCACCCTTGCCTCCTCTCCAGCAGCTAAACTCTTTATTGGTTCTTGAAATTAATTTTTTCATCAGTGTTCAAGTCCAATCTTTCCCATCATACCAAGGAGCTTAATCTTCAGGCTACAAAATCAAGTTGAAAATGAATGTTTGATTAAAACCAAGGTAATTCCATCATCCAATTCAGATTTGATACTCCTTATACTTTAATGATGGAGAGATATTGATTTCTCAAGTGGTAAATCGGTGTGGGGGGGGTGGTAATCGTTTTACTAGAATATACACTGAAAGCAAAACCAATCTGGCTCTCTTTTATAAAACCTTTTTGGTCCAGCTATTTCCAAAATGCCTTAAGTGGAAAGATGTTTTAGAATACATTAATTTTGAATTCCATGTCTTTAAATTGCTAGCTGTGTGATTACAACAGGATTAAATTATTTAACCTGTCTGAGCCCCAGCCTCCTCCTAATTAAACTAAGGTATCATTGCCCACAGGGATACTACCATCTATTTTATATGATTTTCATCATATACCAAACAAAGGTTAGTATGAGTCACAGGCTGTCTCTGGCCAATATTTAGAATTGAATAAATTAAAAAAGCAAAATAAGAATAAACCATAAGCTCATCTTTGTAGTGAATTAATCCCAGGAACACATTTTTAGCAACAATTTAGCTGACTATGAGGGAAGATCCATTATTTTTGTTTCTCAGGCTCAGTTCTGAGAGAAAATTGAGCAGAGGGTTTGGTTCACGTTTCATAGAAGGCCTAATAATGTAACAGACCTTGGATGTTTGAGATGGGAAAAGTTCTGGAGAATCTATATTAATAGACTCAGCTTGGCAGATCCAACGAGGAAACCTCATGCATGCTGAGGGCTGCTCCAAAATCTAGATTTATCTAAACATCTTTCTTTCCCTGAGGAAACTGTGCCAAGGCATACAAGAACTAATCAGTAATCTCAAGGCAAGTATTATCACCCCCTCTCTTTCTTCCAGTTTTACTGAGATATAATTGACATACAGTACTGTATAAGCTTAAGATATACAGTATAAAATCTGACTTTCATACATCATGAAATCATTACCACAGTAAGTTTAGTGAACATTCATCATCTCATATAGATATAAAAGAAAAAGCAAAAATTTCTTTTTGATGAAAACTCTTAAGGATTTACTCACTGAACAACTTTCATGTATAACATTCAGCAGTATTAATTATATCCCTAATACTTATTCGTCTTATAAATGGGAGTTTTTCCCTTTTGACTGCCTTCATCCAACTTCCCCTTTCCCCATCCTCCACCTCTGATAACCATACATCTGATCTCTTTGTCCATGAGTCTGTTTTTTGGTTTGTTTTTGAAGAATAATTGACCTACAGTACCATGCTAGTTCCTGGTGTACAACACAGTGATTTGATATTTGTATACATTTCAAAATGGCAAGTCTGATTGTCATCTGTCACAATAGCAAGATATTACATTATTATTGACTATAGTCCCCAAGTTGTATAAAAACTATCAATCTCAGGTAGGCATCATCAGTCCCTTCTGCCAGCTCCCTCTGAAATATAGTTCTGTTCTCTCCCAAAAGCTCAAAGCTCAGCTGCAAAGTCTGAAGTCCAGCCCTCAGTTGTCCATATTCTCAGTTTTTAGCCTTCAACTCTTTGTTTCCTGCAGCGTTGTCCTGGCAAAGCAGGCCACACTGCTGCCACATCTGACTCCTCACCCTAACTCACCTTTTTCAGTTTCACCACGCCCTCCTGTGTTTCATAGTCCGTTGTGATTTCAAACAATTCCATCCCATCTCCATCAACAATATTGTACGTGACTAAGCCATTTTCTCCAATGTCTGGATCTTTAGCCTTCACTCTTCCCACTTCCTCCCCTGGGACAGCTGCTTCTGACACAGACATCTGGTATACGCCTAGAAGAAGAAGATATCTATTTTTATTTTCCCTTTTATTTGGCAGCTGTAAGACTTTAGATTTCATTGAATCCCAATAAATTTCTCAAAGGGTTTGACACTGAGCTTCCTATTGATTGAAAACATGAAAAGAAGTGAATGGATGCAAGGAAGATCCCACACAGCTTGCTTGCCAAAGAAATGTTTTCTGTAAAGAATGATGAAATAATATCAGGGTCCAGGGTGGTAGGGTGGGGGCACGTGCCACACGTGAGAAAGGAAAACAATGCCCAGTTACATTTCCCATCAGGAACTGATGGAGGCCCATGCATATCTTCACACATTCAAAAAAAATCAAAACCTCTCTTTACGTCTTTGGAATGGCCCAGAGTTCATTCTCAGGCTCACATATGGCACTCCCAGGTGCCCAGAAAGAGGATGTCTTCTCTGTTTAAAAGCCTTCTGTAGCTCCGTATTTATTTTAAAGTCAAATGCAAATTTTGTCTTTCAAGGTCATGACCCTTCCAGCTCTATATTTGACTCTCTTCTTACTTTACCTCCTTCACCATTTGATGAATGAATATCTTATATGGAAAGGTTTCTCACAGTGTGACATTTCCACATAGATTTAATATGTATTGGGAACCTACTATATGCTGAGCACTGTCCTAGCCTTTGGAAACTCAGTAGTAAATGAAAGAGTCAAGATTCTTCCCTCCTTCTACAGAGAAAAAAAAATCATATGTATACATACTCTGATATCATTGCTAAGAAGGAGAAAAATACAGTAAGGGACAAAGGATAATGAAAGTGTATAAGTGTGACTGTGTATAAGTGTATGTTGTGTGTGAGTGTGTTCATGTGAGTGTGTGTGTGAATATCTCCTGAAAGGACTGGGCCGGATAAATCATGTAAATATCTGGGGATGAAAGTACAAACAAAGCAAACAGCAAATTGCAAAAACCCTAAAGTGAAAACAGTGAATATATACAGAAGAGTAAGACCACAGGTGTGATTGCAGCCTTCTGGTAGGAAATCAGTGTAAATGGGCTGGGGCCTAACTGTGCACAAAGGGCACTGCAGGAGCCGGAAAAGATGTCCGAGTTTCTTTAAAAATGTGTAGGAAGTTGCTGAAAGGTTTCATTAAAGAAATAAGACTTGAGATCATCTCAATTGTATCATCAGAATTAAAAAAATATTCTCTGCGAAACAACGTAGAGAAGCAAGGGTTGGATATCTCTGCCTCTGTCACCGCCAAACCTAGTAGTTTGGGACAAGCTACTTAAGCAATTTAAGCTTTAGTTTCTCCTTACGTGGATTTTATCAATTTTCATACTCTGTGTACATTTATCTATATTGTTTGGCTGTGACTGCTTTCTGTTCAGACCCATATTCAACTTAAACACACCATGTCCTCCATGATAAAGCACAAGTAGGAGATGGGAGTCTCTGTAGATAATTACCAATTTACATCAAGGTTTAGAAAAACTTGCTCTCAGGTAATTTTCTCTAAATCTCATTCAAGTCCACAGCTATAAAACTGGTTATCTTCACAGCAGTGATGTACCTTCACTCTATGCCGGCAGGTGAGCAAGGACATTGATCACCGCCTGCTAATAGCCCCGCATGGTCCTTTCCATCCAGCATCCATACCAGACAGTTTCAGAGTGTGGATAATGGAGCATGCAGCTTCTTAGAGTGCTCTATGAGGCTTAAGCTTATTGGGGATGCTGAATCTTGTGCCTGACCAAGCAAAGTAATCTTCATCTCTTTGGGGACTTTATGAGAATTGGCTGTCACCCTGTAATCCTCCACCTTAATGTCTCCCTTCCAGAGATTGTTGTCTTTGAATTCCTTTGAGTGACCATGGTCCTTTCTGGGACCATACTTGGTGGCCTTCCCTGTTTTCTCATTTGTAAAAAGTGCCATCTCTCTGGCAATAAACTCATAGGCTCTACCAGCTAATCTAATAAAGAAGCTTTCATGCTGAACTCCCCATGATCTATCAGCACCAGCATCATTATGGTTATACTGTACCTCTGTCTATACCTGCTCTATACACATAACCAGATTTGTGTTCAAAATCTGGCTATGCTGTAATTCTTCAGGCAACTTACAGCACCTTCCATGGAACCCAGTTTTATCTGTGAAATAGAGGCTCTCATAGAGATTTGCAATAGTAGTAACTATTCATTGAAAGGTTGTAGTTGTTGTAATTATGATTGTTAATAATGACCTTTCAAATTATTTTTCTTTTATTTCCTGCTGCAATCCTATTAATTTTGTAGGACTATAATCACCTAGATTATAACAATGGCTAACCTTTGTTGAGAGCTTATGCCAGACATCATTGTAAGATTCTACAGTAGCTCATGTAGTTCTAACAATATCCAACTAATTTAAATGTTTTTTTTAAATATTTATTTGTCTATTTTGCTCTGCTGGGTCTTAGCTGCAGCACGCAAGATCTTGGCACATGGACTCTCTAGCTGTGGCTCGGGCTCAGTAGTTGCAGCACGTGGGCCCAGTTTCCCCAGAGCATGTAGGATCCTAATGCCCCGACCAGGGATTGAACCTGTGTCTCCTGCACTGCAAGACAAATTCTTAATCACTGGACCACCGGGGGAGTCCCAGTATCCTATTAACTGAGTCTTGTGGAAGATTTTATTTTGCAAAAATAGTCCAAACAGTATCTCCCAACCCACATGCTTCTCTTTCAAAGAGGCTTTAACAGTCCTTCCCTTGAAAGGTGGGGTCTGTAAGAACTCCACTTAAATTTGAGCAGTCTTATGACTACAGTGGAAATGATGCTATGTGATTTCTGAAGCTCGGTTACAACAGGCAATACAGTTTCTACTTGGTGTCCTTGGGGCTCTTCTCACTTTCAGAACCCATCCAAGCCACTCCTTGGAGAGGCTGACACGGACGGGAAGCAACAGCTGACATTAACTTGCCAGCCTCGTGACTGAACCAGCTTGGAAGTGGATCTTCTAGCCTCAGTCAAACTCTGCCAACTTATGCTGTGAAACAGAAACAAGCTGCCTCTTTCAGGTTTTGCCCACATTTCAGACTCATGACAAAATAAACAATTATTATTGTTTTAAAGCACAAGATCCGAAGTAGTTTGTTAGGTAGCAATAGAGAACTGATCCAGCTACGATTACATATTCAGGTTAGAAATGAGAACACTGAGGCAGAAAAGTTAATTAATTACTACATCACATTATGAGTGCCTAGCAAAATGGATTTTTCTCTTTCCAGGGTTGTGAAACATTCCATGCCTTTCTCCCACTTTCTCCCACTACCTCTCCTCCACTTAAGATTTCTGTTGTTATTACTGCTGTCTTCTGTGTTTTGTTTTTTTTTTTATCAAGAATGTTATAAAGAGCCTCCGTTACTCTAGATTCCTTCTGGAAAGTTGAGTATAGCAGGGATGGGTCAGAGAAGAGAGTTGGCTGTGGCACCATTGGAAAGTGAAAACCAAGCCCACTGACTTACTCTGCGGAAACTTTGGTGGGTTGTCGTTGACGTCGGTCAGTGTGATCGTCACTTTGGTTGTCCCTGAGAGTCCACCCATGTGTCCACCCATGTCCTTGGCCTGGATCACCACATGGTACTCCTCCTTGGCTTCCCTATCCATGTTGGGAAGGGCAGTTCTGATGATACCTGGACAGGCGAGCAGGGAACACCACAGATCTTCATTAATTACATTATAACAAGAAAGGTCTAGGCACAGGAAGCAGAGATGAATAAAACAGCAGCTGTCCGCACAGAAGAGTCACTCCAACATATTTATCATCAAAAGTAGCCATACTTGGAGCATCATATAGACATATTTTCCAGCAAACTGCCATCGTTATTAATGTAGCATTAAAATTTTATGTTTTATATGTTGTACTATAAATGCAAATTATAATCTCATCCTTCTCAGGTATAACAATTAAAGATGCTAAAGACTGATACATTTGAGGACCCACTACATGAGCATCCATAGCATAAACCCATGCTTCTGGACTGTCAGCAGAATCCTTTGACTATCAATGCCTGCATATAATTCTTAGAAACATTACTCTGGTCTATTTTAAGTTAAAAGTAAATGGCAATACACTAAAATGTTAATATTAGCTTTTTAAGTGTATAACAAATGGGTTAGAAATATACACAATGCTTATGTCAACTCTAGTTGTTTACTATCACCTATCACTGACAAGGATACATTAATAATTAAATTCTACATGATCTCTGTATATTAGTGCATTACTCGTGTGGAAACCATGTTCCCTTAAAATCTTTTGGGAACACGTGCAAGCTTTTTCTGTCTGTAGATGTAGCAACATTTACACTGGAAATCTAAGAGAGTGTCGTGGAAGCTTTAAGCCCTTATCCTTTTCTGACCCCGATGTTTGTATTTTTTTCAGCAATATTCTTCAACTCGCTGAGCCTCATTTTTCTTGTCTGTTAAATAATTTGGTAGGTTCAAATTTGTCCTTCCTAACATGAGTCCTTGAGATAACGAATATTGCAACTAGAGTCCCTCCAGCAATTTTAGTATCTCAAAAACTTAGATGCAATTCCACATTTATCCTTGGCAAAATTAATTGGTAAATGCCTTTGATGAAATCATAGCAAGTAGCCCCCTAAATTGTGATCCAAAGCATAGTGTCTACAAACAAATGATCACATAGGTAAGTGGAAATTATATTCGGTAAGCAGGCAAAATATCTGATTGGCAGGCTATGCAATATAATATTATACACACACACACACACATATATGCATATATTTGATAAATTTCAACTGTATTAATATAAGTGGATTTTTTGTAAATATTTTGCAAACATATGGGGGTATACTGTGGAAAAAAGAAGGGAGTTTGAGGTATAATACTGTGGACTGACAGTTTCATAGGATTTTAGTGTTTATTCTAATAAAACGATCCTAGAATCAAATTTGGTACACATGGAGTGAAATATTTAGTGTAGGTTTTGGCTGGCATATTCGTTCACTCTTTTTGTTTGCTATTTGTTTTCTGTAAGGATTTGCAGAACCTCCTTTTTGGATGTTAATGCCTGTTGGGAACCTCGAAGCTCAGCAGAGGAGGTGGGGATGTGCCACCTCCCAGACATACCTGAGCCTCATCAGTTCCCACCCCCACCACCCCCAACCCTGCACAGAGGTCTTCAAGCTTTGAGAGCTGCCAGTTTTTAAAAGTCCTCAAGTCCTATGGTCTCTTAATTTGGATCCACAGTTGAATTTTATGATAAAACATATTTGAAGATACATTTTTAAGTTGAAGTTGAGTTTTAAGAACTGATATCAAGAGGAAAGTTGCAGTCTAGGATTATATTTATTGCTGTGACATGGCGCAATACAAACAAAAGCAGTCACAAGTATAATTCATTGGGTGCTAACTACAGGCCAGGCCATGTGCAGTATGTGACATGCTGCAATACAAATAAAAGCAGTCATAAGCATAGTTCATTGAATGCTAACTACAGGCCAGGCAATGCACAGTGTCTACACTGCACAATAGTCTTGTTAGGTGGCCCATTTTATATTTTAGAAAACTGAGACTCAAAAAGGTTTCAGCCAGCAGGCCTGGACTCCTTATTTACAATGTGTCACAAATCACAACGCCATTCCATGGTACCTGTCTGTGCTTCTACTGAAAAGTAGGGTTGTCCTTCCAGGATGCTGTACACTAACTTGGCACTGTTTCCATAGGTGGGGTCATCTGCGTCTGAAGCTGTCACCTGGATCACTGACGTTCCTTAAAAGTGAAATATTCATTAGAGACAATCCCTCCGCTTTTCAAATTATATGCTAGTTTGCAAATTTTGTCTTAAGATTAAAAACTAACGAGAGCCCCAATATGCTTTGATTTTCCAGACTGAGATGCAAAAGTAATTTCCCTTCCTCCCCCCTCCCTTTTTAATCCCCATAGTTTAAAAATGAACTTTCTATATTCATAGTGCATCCTGCTATGCTTAGTAGTTAAAATAATAATGTGAACATTATTGCAAAAACATTCTAAGGCCCATGCAACTGGAATGTTCAGTATATGAAATAATTAAATAAAAATCTTCCCAAAGAGTATAATAAAGGATAATTAATGATGAATTGCTTTTCATGAAAGGACAGAGTGCAGTCTTCCATCTGTAGCAGAGCAATAAATACATCATTTTATTGTTGCTTTGCATGTAATAAAATGGCTGCTAATACTACATTTTAATTAATTTATGGCCATAAATATTGTACAGAATGTTGTTCCCTACTGGCATGAAAATTGCATCTTCCCACCTGCAATGGGTCTAGTAGTCACACAACAGAAATCACCAGTAGACATCTGGTGAGATCTAAGGCCAGCAATTGTGAGCCACAGTGGAAAGAAACCAGGGAATTGAAAGAAGCGGGGATTCTGTTTTTCGTAGGAAAACCCTTTATTCCTTTACGGTTCAGAATGGGGCAGGGGAGACGGTCAAGGGAGAGAGCTGGTAATTATAGAATCCCTCTGTGCCAAGCACTGTTTGGGGCATGTTCCAAGTATTCCGCCCCTCTGCTAGGTGCTTTCGTTCATTGCGCTTGTGAGGTACTGAGTGTGACAGGTAGGAAGTTCTGCAGGCTGTTTTGCAAAGTGGGCCACTGTCAGAGTCAGGATTCTAACCTCTACCCAGCAAACAACCAAGCCCAAGTTCTTTCCGTGACAGTTTCAACCAAGGAGCCAGGTTCCATGTGAGAGGCAAGGCAGCCCATTTATACAGCCCGTCAGCCCTCTGATCTACAAGTTTGCTGGTGATTTTCACACAGTGTAAGAACAAATTTTACTTTTTAAAAAAATTCTGTAATTCATTTTTTCATACAAACAACTTTTGGGGGAGGATTCATCCCACAAAACTAGGTACTATTCTAAATCATGGACATTTGTAATGGCATTAATAAGCTCTATTTTCTATTTTCATGGTAGAGCTTGTGAAAGTATTATTTTTTATGCTTAATTTGCTTCAAGAAATCCACTAAGTTCATTAAAACTCTTTGTATTTTACATCTATGTTTATTTAACCCTCATCAGAGTTTACATTATCCTCATGTTATAGATGACAAAATGAAAACTGAGAAAGATGTAAGCTGTTGTCTGGGTTGACCTGGTTGGTCAGAGGTACAGCCATGATTCCAATCCAGTACTATCTGACAGCAGACAACTCTCATAGGCCACGATGCAAAGTCTCATATTAATCCTTAAGCACTAAGCTGCCCCAAGACATGGGGTCAATGAAAATTCCCCTGGAGCATCCTTTTTGATGACTGGCCTTCTCCCCCTGGCTCAGCTGCTGACACTGTTGTCCTCATTTAATGATTTCTTTGATGTCTGCTGCTTCTCATTAAAAGTCCCCAGGTGACTACTGAGAAACTAAAGAATTGGGCAAGGCAAAGACAAGACAGAATAGGCCCAGGTGAGTTTTTATAAAGTATGAGAAGGGTTTCACGTTAGTTGGAGGAGAAGAGGGCTTTTTTTTTTTTGCACCACAAGCTCTATATGCCAAGTGGAAGGAGTAGTTTTTTAAATCTTTATTTGGCCGCCCCCAGTCTTAGGTGCTTCATGCAGGACCTGTCGTTGCGGTGTGCAGACTCTCTGGTTGCGGCTCATAGGTTTAGTTGCTCCAAGGCATGTGGGATATGAGTTCCCTGACCAGTGATTGAACCCACATCCCCTGCATTGCAAGGCAGATTCTTAACCACTGGACCACCAGGGAAGTCCCGAGGGGTAGGGTTTTAGAGTCACTTCTGTACCTAACTTTCTTGGGCAAATTGATTCTCAGTCTCAGTGCTTGGTTTTCTCATCTGTAAAACGGGCAGTTAGGCCCTGATGATCCTTAAGCTCATCAGAACTTTAAATCTCTGATTTCATAACCATACTTACTCCCTGATCAGAACAGCCCTGGTCACTGTCTGAAAAGCAAACCCTTCTTAATATGAGGCATGCTTCTAAAAAGCAAGCACAACAACCTGCATTCTATAAAGTCAAACAAGCATTATTGCCAGGAGAATTGTCCACTAACAATGTTAGGTGTCTGTATGCATGATGAGAGACATAGCTGCTTCTGAATTATTCTAACAGATGGTGGCACAGTGTCATGGTGAGGTGTATATCCTGGATCCACTTAATAGCTCAGATGACCTTGAATAAATTATAATTAACTTGTTTCTAGCTTTGGTTTCCCATTTACAAAATATGTCAAATAGGACCTACCTCATTGCAAAGATGAGTCACTGAAAAGATTAAATGCAACAGGGCATGTAAATCATTAATGAGCACTGTGCTGACATGCGACAAACTCTGCCGCTATTACTTACTGAACACCAACATGCGCTAGTGACCAGATGTATATTATTTATAATCCTACATGAGTCGAAACTTTTAGTCCCATTTTACAGAGGAGAAACTCAGGCTAAGAGAACAGATGGAACTGATTCCAAGTCAAAAGGTTAACAAGCACCAGGGCCAGGATGGCCTGAGTTCCATCACATTTTTCCTATTCTTCTATGCCTCCTCATCTTTTGTAAGGTTACAGTTTAAAACGTCAGGGCAATTTGAAATATTTGAAACTTCAACTATATACATGAAATGTTTTTTGTTTGTTGTTTTGAACATAGAAGCTACAGCATAAGTCCTACATCCCGACTTGGGAGAATGGGCAGCAGCCCACCCACCCGCAGAGACAGCACGCCTGCAGGCGGAGCAGGTCCGTCCCCCCCCCTTACGTACCCACGTTGGATCTCTCGGGCACGTTGGCGTGATAGGTCTCGTGTAAGAACTCAGGAGGGTTGTCATTAATGTCCTGGACCTTGACAATGAATTCCGACGGTGGCTCCAGGGGCCGGTTGGTGTCCCTGTCCACCGCCTGAGCCATCAGCGTGTACTGGGCTCTCTCCTCTCGGTCCAATGTCTTGGTGGCATGAATGTTCCCTGATTTGTCATCAATCACAAAAATGGTTCCGGCTCCTTCACCTGAGAGAATGTATTTAATGTTCCCATCACCAGAGTCAATATCGGAATGAAGCTAGGAAAAGAGAAATGGAGACTTGTAATTCCATGACGGATGCTCTGGGGAGGTAGAGACACACTCACATGCTGTTTGCTAGAATACACTGTTTACACGCAGACATACACACACACTGAGAGGGAGACATTCTCAACCCATTTACATATGAAGAAATGTAATCTTAGAGAAGATGTCTTGGCTAAGGGCACATATGGGGAGCAGTGAAGCCAGAGTCCAGAAGATTTGAATTTTAAGATTCATGCTTTCCGTCTCCCTTTCCTATTACATATGCACACATATGAAACACATATAATACACATTAGTAGAGCTATTTTGAATGAAATACATGCATATTATAGAAAGTAAAAGACACACATTTGAGCAAGAAGTAAATCTTGTAAGTTCTGATTGCCACGCCTTCATTTTCCCTGTAAAAGACAGCTCTTGTTATCAGTGTCTCATGAGTCCTCTAAGACATATTCTATGCATATGCCAGACTATCTATACAAATACATGTGCTCCGGTTTATTTTTACACAATAAAGTGCACAGTGCACACACCACTCTCAACTCTGTTTTCCTACCACAGTAAATTCAGAGGACCCTTCCAAACTGGTATATATGTATTGATCTCATCCATTGTATAGAGGTCATTATTTCAGTCTTCTTCCAAAGGACACTAAGGTTCCAACGGACACCAGGCTTTTGTTACCGCAAACAATTCACTGATCAGGATTTCTGGATGACCTGCTGTGTGGCACAGAAAGTATGAGGCTCTGGGGATGGACTCTGGCTGGAGGACCTCCCCCATTCTCCTCATAAGCACGGAGTGCGTGGAGAGGGCGGATAGACATGCAGCTTCTTAGACTAAAGAAAGACTAGTTCCTTGAGATTTTCCCCTCCTTTGACAAAGCCCAGCAAAATGATGGAACTCACCTAAATCCACACTTGGCAGGGCCAGGAAGTCATCCAGGTCACCTGACCACCTACTTGTGCCTTCTGCCTTACTCTGCTGTGTTTTGTAACATGGAACTCCCCTAAAGACCACATCCAATTTTCCCATAGCAATAAAGTCTTTAGTGTACTTTGTTGTCCAACCTAAATTTCTGCAGCTATCATCTTAATCTGAGTTCTTCTGCCCTCATTTTACCCTTTATGGGAAAAGATAAGCATTACTTTCACTGTTCTCATAGGCTTCAAGAATAGGCAGGTGGATAAAAAGCCCTTGGTTCTACCTACTACCTAAGAAAACCTAGTGTAAACTAAAAAGCTTTATTCTCAGGGAAGTAATAATGATAATAATACTTATTACTTAAAATTATTATCTTAATGTTTATTATAGTGCCGTTTTAATATTATTATTAATGTGATTTTAATTATTATTATTATCATGAAACCAAGACCTAGAAAGCTTGCCCAGAATCACAAAGCAGGATAGAATACATTGCTTTTTAAATTTTTTTGCATTGTTTCAATTTTCCCCAAAATATCTAATGGATTTGCATTGCCTCAGTGAAACACCAATTATTTCAGCACAGAGGGATACCTGTAGGTACAAATTACATTTTGATTTTAGTCTATAGTGCTTATTAGGGGGAAAAAATACTTTCCTTCAGAACTTGTTATTCATGACAAGCTATGTGTTGTCATGAAATTATGGCTAAACACTTCTTATGAATAATGCAGTTTATAACATACAAAGTTATCTGAATATACAGAAGCTCCAAAGGATGACTCAAATTGCCCCAATCTTCATACAAGTTTCCACAGTAGAGGCAGACAGTCTTCTGGCTGTCCTCCTAACCCCCCATAATTGTTTATATTTGTTTGTTTTCTCTGCCTCAGACTTGGCAAAAGTCAGGAGCTCAGCCATGACTGTGGAATATGGAACAAGGAAGTCAATGCAACACTTCCTTTAATGGGAGTCTAGACAAGGAATGTTTCTAGGGACCTTTATATATTACATATGAATTTGGGAAGACTCTTGGGAATTAAATTTCATGATCAAGCAAGTAACTGAAACATTTAAATATAGTGCTCATTTATATTTTTTATCTTGTTTTCAGAGTTCAAAGTTGGATATAAATTCCCTTTTGCCCTCTCCAACAACAACTAACCACACAACTAACAATGACATTTATTAGTTTGGACACAAAAAGCAGTTTGGAAACCCATTCAGTTCTATCAAGGGATCAGTTGCTGAGGCAGACACAGCCAATTCCTAACTCCCAAGACTGAGGCCATCCCCTCAGCAGAGCATAGCATGATGCAGACTCTGCTCCCTGCAGATCTAAAAGTCCATAGTTTGCCAAATTCCACATTTTCAGAACATCCTGCTGCTGCTGCTGCTAAGTCGCTTCAGTCATGTCCGACTCTGTGCGACCCCATAGACGGCAGCCCACCAGGCTCCCCGGTCCCTGGGATTCTCCAGGCAAGAACACTGGAGTGGGTTGCCATTTCCTTCTCCAATGCATGAAAGTGAAAAGTGAAAGGGAAGTTGCTCAGTCGTGTCCGACTCTTCGCGATCCCATGGACTGCAGCCTACCAGGCTCCTCCATCCATGGGATTTTCCAGGCAAGAGTACTGGAGTGGGGTGCCATGGCCTTCTCCATCAGAACATCCTAAATCACTCAATTTCAAATGACACCAAATCAAGGTTTTTAGGGAACAAGTCATCTAGTCTAATCCTCCTATTCATGGAGAACTAGAGATCAGCATTATCTCAAAGGGAAGTTCCATAGGCTCTAACCACTTTCTTTCTTTTTCTTTCTTTCCCCATCCAATCTGACATCTGTTTCATTCTCACGTGCCTAGATTTTCCCCTCCTCTTGTATCTGACGCTGACTTTTAGTAGATACAACACCTGCTTGCTCCATAGAGATGCCCTCTAGGTCCTGTGTCTTTTGCCCTCCCCACCCTAACACACACCCTGCTCCCTATGGAGAAAGTCCCTGTGGCCAAAGTTCTATTTTCTCAGAACAATTCACAGACACTCTCCACATGGTTCAAGCCACACAGCTCCTGCTGTGGCTCAAGTCTCTTCTTCCTCTCTGGGCATAGAGACTATCTCCTTGATGGAAGGAATTCTATGTGCCAATCATTTCCCTGTGCTCCATTTCTCAAGGGTACTTCTACGTTGGGTGTGATCTTTCCATTTTGGATACAAATGATGAAACTGCTCTGGTACATCTCTTCAGAAAGACCCTTTTCCAACCCTTAACAATATTATCAGGACACTAATATGAACCTCTTCCAAAGATGTCAATTCCATAAATATGGAATGGTAGTTCCATGTTAAGCAGCAACTAAGATAACTTCGTTGGAATCTATGAGGCTCAGAAATGAGAACCCCACAAATCTGCTCTTGTCCCTCTCCCCTTTCACTAGATAACTCCTGCTCATCTTTCAGGTCACAAGTTATTACTATCGTCTCCATGAAGCTTCCCTTCATGCTTCCTAAACTTTGCCACGTAAGTTCATAATCACTTTTAGTGAATTTCTTTATTATTCTACTCCTTATCTTAGTTTTTTTTTTTTTTAATTGCTTAGATAAGTGTCTCTTTTTCCACTAGCCCCTGAACTCTTTGGGGCCAGGGACTATTCTACTGCAGTTTACCATTTGCCTCCCTCTTACCTTCACATAGCAGGCTTTCTGCTCTTATGTGTTATGTATCTGAAAGATGGCTGTATGTTTTACCACAAGTGATAGCTGGCAGTCAGTTTTTCAAACATATTTTGTTATTTTGTTTGTTTTTATTTTGGGTTTTGAAATTTGGCTGCACGGCTTGCAGGATCTCAGGTCCCCTATTAGGGACTGAACCAAATCCCCCATCAGGGGCTCCTCAGGGAAGGTGCCAAATCCTAACCCCTAGATCACCAGGGAACACGCCCTCAAACATATTTTGGACTCTTTCTGCCCTTGCACTTTTGGAGGGGATACTCAGAGAATGCAGGATTTCTCAGTAGTACTAGGACTCTCAAGCCTTCTGAAATGGGTTTTTCCATCCCTGAGCCCAACTGGATAGAATCCCACCCATTCCCATGACGCATCCATTCATCTTGTCAAATATTCACAGAGGTGTCCCCAGAAGTGGGCTTTGGTGTCAGAACCTGGGGATACAAAACTGAACCAGTTCCTGATGGAAGTGGCTCAGGGTCCAGTGAGGGAGACGGAGGGATACACAGACCTGTGTACTACAGGGAAAAAGCCATGAGGAAAATAGTACAGAGCATTATAAGAACACAAAGGAAGGCATCCTCGCTGGGGTTTGGACGTCGTGGGGGAAATGCCCCCAGTTGGAGAATGGTTAAATAAATAATCATCATTTCTATTCAAGAGACTACTGGGTAGCCATTAAAAATATAGTTTTTAGGGTATAATATCAAGTGGAAACAGAAGTGTTCTTAACATGGATGCCTAGGAATTAAAAAAAAAAAAAAAAAGCTGGAAGGATGAATGAATAGGATGTGGTGGCTTTTAGTGATGATCAGACCACTGCTACCTTCCCTCCTAGATTTTTGTTTTGCCAGGACCCCTGTCCGGAGAGGGTGGGGAGTGAGAAGTGAGCATGCAGTTAGAGCAGCCTTACCCTGCCCACGAGCACAGGGTCGGGTCCCGTGTATTCCTCTATCACGAAGAACTGGTTCCAGACCCAACCCCTCTTGGAGCGCTGCAGCACCTGGCCCTCCTTGCCCTTCTCGTGGTGCCCATGGAACGAGGGTCGCAGGTGGCTCCTCCGGTCCGTGGCGAAGGCCTGGCTGTGGCACAGCATGCCCAGGCACACCAGGGCGGCTTGTAAACAGTAGTTCTCCTTCATTTTTGGTTACGTGGTAGGCACAGGAGAATGTGGCTGTCACCCCGTCCGCCGACCGTGCGGCTGCCTGGCGGATGGCGGCCTCCCCAGACGCGTCACACAGACCTCACTCGGGCTGGAAGGTCTCTCCTCGCCGAGCACATCACGTCAGGGCTGCCCACGTCCCCGGTCGGCCTCTGCAGGGAGCAGGAAAGGTCAGATTAGTCACAGGTTCCATCCCCACTTCCATTCTATTCTGTAAACACTGACCCACGCTGGACGCCGTGAGGGCTTTGCGCTGGGTACTGAGGAGGCAGATGCCAGTGAGAAATAGTCTCCAGGCTCTAGCCAGTTCACCACGCAGAATAAGATAAAGGTACAGGAAGAAACCCCTCAAAGTCTATATGAGGATAAAACGTGTGTGCTGTGGAGTCCAGCTGCCCAAGTCTGAGAGTCAGTTTTACCAGTTACTTAGCTCTGGGTTTAGGGTAAGCCAACACTGAGCCCAGTGTGCTCATTTATGAAATGGGCCGGGGAATCCTACTCAGTAAAAGGTACAGATCTGAGTCATAGCCCTAAGTCTCTTAGCCCAGACCTCCTATGTGGTCAGCACTTCATATTTATCTGTTATTATTATATTAATGATCGTGGGACTTCCCCTGGTGGCTCAGATGGTAAAGCGTCTGCCTACAATGTGGGAGCCCCGGGTTCAAACCCTGGGTTGGGAAGATCCCCTGCAGAAGGAAATGGCAACCCACTCTAGTATTCTTGCCTGGAAAATCCCATGGACGGAGGAGCCTGGTGGGCTGACAGTCCATGGGGTCACAGAGTCTCAGACATGACTGAGCGACTTCACTTTCTTTCTTTTCATTATATTAATGATAATGATCGTTCTTGGCTGTGTTTTTGTAGTAGGGAGGCCTAGGGCACTATGGGCATTCCACAGAGGAACACAAAGTTGATGGGGATTGAGAATGGAGATGACAGAGAGTGGGGACTGTTAAGGAAGACTTCCAGAAGGATGGGATGGAAGGGCTCGACTGTCAGATGAGTTACTGTGATAAGAGTGGGATGGATCGGATGTCCAGGTAGAAAGAACGGCGTGCCCCAAAGCACAGACCTGTTCACAAGCACAGCACTTCCCAAGACTGTTCAATTTACTGGATGGTATTACAGAAGGAGGAAGCCAGCAATGACTCCTAAGATATGAGAGGTCAAGGTAGACCCTGAGATGGTCAGTGATGGCCACTAAAACATTTGTCATTGAAATAATGGGTCAAATTTGCATTGTTGGGTCAATATAGTGTCAATTCAATAAGCACAATTTGCTTTTGTCTGGTCACATGTCCACCCAAGAAGATGAAAATCCTACCTTAACCTGACAGTCTTTCTAAGCATACTCTGTAGGCTCCCTTCAACAAGGAAAAACAAAATAAAACAGCATTCCCCACCAACTGGTCCAAAGGTCATGTTCTTGGCACTCGGCCATAACTCCGCTGCTCATCGACAGTAAGGATGAGCCACTAACACGTTTCCATGCCTCTGTGGTTTCTCCCCTATAGTCACTCTAGTCCTCTCTCCAGCACTCAGGTTCTTCTCTCTGATCTTTAACTCCTGCCTCAGGTTTCTTGGCTTCTTTATGGGACTGTCTTTCTGGTGCCAGAAACTTATTCTTCCCCAAGGAACTTCCAGTCCTCATTCTCCTGTCTTAGAATCCCACACCTTCTTTTGAACAATCATCATCTCCTCTTGCAACACCTCTCAGACACAAGTTGGAGCCTGAGTTCCCAGAACCAGACAGTCCTCACTACCACCCTTACCTGTAACCTGAGGGGCTCTCAGAAAGTTGCTGGGCATGGAGGCTGCAACTCTATTTCAACCCCCATGGGTCTAAATGAAATTGGTGAGCTTCTTCTTTTTTTTTTTAATTGAGAGGTATAGTTGATTTACAATTGTGTCCATTTCAGGTGTATCACAAAGCAATTCAGTTATATGTAGCTGTGTGTGCACATATTAATGTTCTTTTTCATATTATTTTCCCTTATAAGCTATTATAAAACTGAATATAGTTCCCTGTGCTATACAGTAGGTCCTTGTTAGTTTATCTATTTTATATATAGTAGTGTGCCTATGTTAATCCCAAACTCCTAATTTATCTCCCTCACTCCATTTCTCCTTTAAGGGAACTCGATTTCCCCTATAAGGGGAAGAAACTATAAATTTGTTTTCTGTTCCAGTGGGTGTATTTCTGTACAGTAAGTAAGTTCATTTGTATCATTTATTTTAGATTCCACATATAAGCAGTATCATGAGGTCTGTCTTTCTCTGTCTGCTTTACTTCACTTGGTATGATAATCTCTAGGCCCAACCATGTTGCGGCAAAGGGCTTTATTTTATTCTTTTTAATGGCCAAGTAGCATTCCATTTATATGCCACATCTTCTTTATTTCTCTGTCTCTGGACGTTTCTTTAGGTTGCTTCCAAGTCTTGGGTATTGTAAATAGTGCTACAATGAACACTGGGGTGCAGGTATCTTTTCAGTGATGGTTTTCTCCAGATATAGGCCCAGGAATAGGATTGCAGGTAGTCTTATTTTTTGTTTTTTAAGGAACTTCCATACTGTTCTCCATAGTAGCTGTACCAGTGAAACTGGTAAGATTCTTGAATGTTGTATGAATAAAAACCATCACCTAATTCTTTGCTATCTGATTTGGACAAAGTGGTTGGATGGGGAGAGAGGTGAACAGAAAGGAGACAGTATGCATCTTGGCAGAGTGGAATATATCTAGATTTCGAGGTTGGGTTGACCTGAACTGAAATATTATTGTATACTTCAGTCTGGGTGGCCTTGCGCACATTGGCCAGGCACTCTGAGGCTTCAAGGTCTAATCTGAACAACGGGGATGACGAGAACTGGTGCACACATGTGGGGCTAAAGACAGAGAGAGAACTGGGCACACACTGGGTCTCCTCCTCTCTTTCCAGAGCTCCACAGTCCAAGTCTGTGGGCCTCACTCAGCAGAAGGAAGTGCTCTGATCTGCAGGTGGAGATGCCCTGAAGACAGGGGTGAAGTGCTTTCTCTAAGAGAGGAATTGAGGAATAAGAGTTACATGGAGATACCAGAGCCATCTGTCCTTAGAAGTCTCAGAAATAAGGGAACTGGTGGAATTCTACTTTGCTGGTGAACAACTCCTTTTCTTCTGAGGCTCTTTCATTTCACTGACCCAAGCCTTTCTGATGCTTTGTATGTAATATGGCAAAATGGTATCTGGAGAAGTCACACATGTACAGTAATTCCAAGTATCCATCACTGCCCTGAATACTATTTTGTGATGTATTATGTAAGTCCCTTTTCAAGGAATAAGGACTTCAGTATTTGTTGTAGACAGACTCCAGGATATGTTAAAGGCTGTGTAGAAACGAGAGAAAGATTCAGGAGGCAGTGTGGTCACTTAACAGCTTCTCCCGCGACTTGGGCATATCAATACTACATCAAATTCTGCTTCTTGTAAAGCAAACTGACTGCATGGAAGGGACCAGGAGGAGTTAAATCCTATAGTGAGGTAATGTGAAGTCATAGGAAGATGACTGCATTTAAGTCAGAAAGCCAAAGATATGATTAAGCATCTTCCACTTTGCTCGCGGTGGGGCATGCCTCAGCTCCGAGAGTGGCAGCTGTGCCTCATTCTCTGTAAAGGGAAGCCATTGGGTGACATTTTCTACAGGTGGTTTCCAGGTTCACATTCTCATTTGGGTGAAAGATTTTGGAGGCATTTCTGATTCATAGCACCATCTCCTTACTAGACTGGTTGCTTCTTAATGGTTGGGATGATATCTTATTCACAACTGGGTGGCCAGTGCCTGAGCAGGACACCAGTAAAAGCTAAATATATGATTTGAACCCCATACTTCAAGTACAAACTTGATAATGCCTCCATAGAATCTCAAGAGGAAGAAATAGAAAAGTAAAAGCATATGGTGCAACAAGATCTCTGCCCATTTCACACCACACCAAGTATTAAGTGTTCATTCACACAGTGATAAATTATTCTTGCATATACTGTGAAGAGTATTTGAAATAAAGGGTTTAATTAAAGTTGATATTTCTGCACCTCTTTCTTCTGGCTGCCATTTTGCTGTAAAGCACAATTATTTCTGACACTAAATGTGTTGAAACTAGATGACAACTTTTTTTTTCTTTATAAAAAATTTCTAGATTGATACTAACAGACTTAAGTTTTCATGTGACCAATAAAGGATAAATGTCACCCTTTGTTAAAAAGGTGATACATTTCACCCTTTGTTAAAAAGGTGAAATTATCTATTTTCTTCTGTTGGAAAGAATAGCAAGATCAACTTGCTTTTAAAAGTAGTTCCTTGAAACCATTATTTGGAAGTGCTTATATGACTGTGTGTATTATATAAAGTTATTTTAATGGTAAATCTCAGGTATGTTAAGATGAATTTTTAAGACATTGTTTTTTAATTCAATTTTGGAATGAAAATTTACTGAGCAAAATCTTTTTCTAGCCATTGCTCTAAAATCTTTATAAATAGTAACTCATCTATTAATTTCTATAACAAACTTATGAATGGGGGACTGTGAATATTCTTATTTGAAAGGATGGAAACTAAGATCTGGGTAGGTTAAGCAATTTATGCAAAGTTATGCTTCTGATAAATCACAGCACTGAGTCTGAGCCCATGACAGCTGGCTCTGGAGTCTGTCTTTAACCAGTGAGCAATACCGGCTGTCACCACTTGTTGGCTTCTGAGGTTCGTAAGGGAATGATACGGACACTGTGACAGAAATAGAAACCCAGATGCAGTGAACCAATAGGAGAACTAGGTGTATGCTCATAATATGATTATGATGAAAATGGTAATAACAGTTAACATTTGCCCAGTCTTATTGTTTGCCTGGGCTTCCCTGGTGGCACAGATGGTAAAGAATCTGCCTGCAAAGTGGGAGACCTGGATTCGATCCCTGGATTGGGAAGATCCCCTGGGGAAGGGAATGGCAACCCACTCCAGCATTCCTGCCTGGAGAATCCCATGGACAGAGGAGCTTGGAGGGCTACAGTCCATGGGGTCACAAAGAGTTAGCCATGGCTGAGTGACTAACACTTTCACTTTCACCTCTTTCATTGTTTGGCTATCATTCTTCCAAGTGCTTTCAATGAGTTGAGTCATAAATGTTCATAATAACTCTACACTGCAGTATTATTGTAATCCCCATTTTACAGATAGGTAGTCTGAGGCATATGAACATGAAGTAAGTTGCTCATAGTTACAGAGACAGCAAGTGGAGGAGCTGAGATATGAATACTGGATGGTTAGTTCCAAGACCTGCATTGTTATCCCCCACAATGCACGTGATATTGCCTCTCTAAGAGAAGACAGGAGGCCACATATATACACATATCATAAGACAACAGTCTCACGATGAAAACAATTTAAGTTTTGGTGGTAGGGGGTAATATGGTAACTAAAATGTTAAAACCAAACCAGAAAGAGGAAGATAAAACATTTTATAGCAGTGATCAAAGTGAAGATGAATAGGAAGTAATTATATCTGTTATCTGATTCTATGGTACCAGTATATACCAATATAACCAGGTTATATAAACAGTTGGCCAGTTAACAGTATAACCAGTTAACCAGTATACAGGTTATAACAAGTCCTTGAATAGTATAACCAGATCCTTGAACAGCACCACTACACAAAAGTAAATCTTTGACTTCTTATTTTTAAACACAGTTTCAGAATTTTCAAATGTATAGGTTAAAAAGATGTGTTCAGAAAGATTATCATTAGTATTATTTAGAAATTCTTCTAAAATCTAGAGATCTGGTTGATATATGCAGTGGTACAGAGTTTGCAGGAATCATGCATAAAAACAGGGGACAGCCCTCCTAAGAAGATCTTGACATTGGCAACAACTAGGGAAATATATCAATGTTCTAATTGGTTTTAATAAAGACCCCCCCCACAAGGCAGTTCTTGAACAGTCCTATTAAAGCACTTTCTAGCAGTATGCCAGAAATGTCTAAGCATTAAAGTTCTACTAAAACATATAGGAGGACTTTATGATAGAAGCATATTGCTTGGAAGGAAAAATAAATGTTGTTGAAAGTCACAGAAGTAATAACACGACAGGAAAATGGATTTGCAAAACCACCAGCTCTTAAGTGGAAGGCTCGCCCCTCTATCTTGAGAGCAGATAGCCCGTCATGAGCTACCGCGCCTTGAGCATAAAACTCTCTCGCTGTGCTTGCTTTTGTCTCCGTAAAAGAAAATGACATAGACGGGTGTTTAAGTATATTTGGACTCCTGCTGGAAATTGTTATCGGGTAGAGAAAGAAAGACGAAAGCGCTTAGCACAAAGCAAGCGGCTTTGGTTTTTAGCGTTCTCCTCCCCCACGGAGCTGGAAAGATCAGACGGCTGACCTGTTCTTTTCATTTCCAGGGAGTTAATTTACAGTTAAAGGCAGGTTATCATTACATTAAGAATATTACTGAGCCCACCAGAGCTCAAAACCTTATTCTGCAAGTGCTCTGTCCTCCTGTCAGGAGCTCAGGGGCTCTGGTCCCCACTGCAACAAACACAGCTTTGTAACCAATCGGATTCCATTATGCAAATTAATTCAAGCATATTTTATTCCCAGTTCAGATCTCATCACTCAGCACTGAGCTGGTCTCTAGTTTCAAATCAAATCACAGGAATTATGCCATGTCTGTGGAAATCACAGAGAATGGGGACAGGAAGTAGTACAGGAACCACTGAATCACATTTCTTCCCCCATTTCTACACTTGGAGCAAAGCATAAGCTTGTAGTAGTAATCACTTCTGCTTAGGTGCAAAATACACAGCAGAGATGCAAAAATAGGCATTGCATATGTTACTCTATCTCCAATACCAAATTCAAATGTTAAAATAGGAAGCAAATGGGGCCCCTTATCAATGACCATGATGTTCTATAAGGGCAAGTGGAATGTTTAAAACCGCTCCAATGTAAATGTGATTCTCTGCTTCTAGAGATAGAGAACCACAGGAGTGTCAGCTTTGAAAGTGAAAAGATCACTCCCTGCCTGGTGTTGGGAAGGCCCGGGTCCAAATCGCTCATCACTTGTGGGAGATATAAAATTAGGTAATGAGAGCAGGAATTATCCTCGATGAGGTACTTGCTTTTTCTGTACTGCGGGGCAGTATACTCAGGGCTTGGTGTACCGCATTTAATTGCATTTCCACTACAACTATATGTAAATATCACCCATGATATTATCTGCAAGGAAACCAAGGCTCTAGGCAATTAAATAAATTACTCAAGGGTACACCCTGAAACACTGGCAAGGCTGCACTTCAAATTCAAATTTATATGACGGCAAAACCCATGCTCTGGCAATACCTGGCTCCCAAACACTAAGATCTTCAACACATGGAGAGGCAGGATCCATTTCCAAGGATGATCTAAACTCCATATAGTATTTGACATTGAAAAGATTTTTGTTAGAGGTGAATTTCATTTATTTTAAGTATGTACAATCAGCTTTTATATTCTTAGGCCACAGAGTATCACAGAAATCCAGCTTAAGTCCCCAGACCTCAAACACACAGAATCCCTCGCTGATTATTTATTTATCTTTTCAAGTAATTAAATCATCTCCAAATCATAAGATGACTAAATGCAATGTGTGCTGTGAAGACCTTATTATTTTTGCTCTACTCAATCCTTAAGATCGTCTTTTCCTCACTGTAATATTTTTAAATGTTAATCATTAAGATGAATGAAATACATTGACCCATACAGGAAATAACATTGTCACCAGTGTCATCTTGGGCTATGAATAAACATCCCATATGAATGTGTGGAAAGAGAGCGATCTTATTTTCCATTTTTCTTTTGCATGAGTGAAAGTATCAGAGGGAAGATCAGGGCAAAAATGGTAACGATAAACAGATCCTCAACATAATGTAATGTCATTGGTGGTATCAAAGGCCTATGTGTAAATCCCTCTTTGTCTCAGAGCTGTGAAAAATCTATATATAAAGTTTTCTTTATTTGTTGGTTCCTTCAATCAGCAGTAACTTTTCTCAGTGTCACACCTGAGTTGGTCTCTGGAGAAACATAGCTGCAATGCGTCTCTGATCTGTAGAAGACTCAAATGATGGTGAGACAGTTGTCTGAGCAGATAGATGATGGTATGCCATGACACGTGCAGACAGAACTGGGTATCAGAACACAGAGGCATCAGTGGCCACTCTCTGCAGATGAATCTGTAACATATCCCTTCTGCCTTTTGGAACTTGCCTACTCCTGCCTCTTCCAAGTGTTAACAAATATGTATATTAACAATCTCCCACATCTGGAATTTCTGCTCTCACCCTGAGCCACGGCTGATTGAACCACATGTAGTCCAGTGACACAACCAGACCATAAACCAACCACAGATTGCTTCAAACTGTGAAACCTGGTCAAAATGATAACCTGGGTGAGTTAGATTCACTGGGGAACTGGAATGAAAGGAAACAGAACCATTTGCCAGTTAGTAAGGGAGCTGAAATCCCATGGACAGAGGAGCCTGGTGAGCTACAGTCCATGGGGTTGCAAAGAGTCAGACACGACCTAGTGTCTAAACAACGAAGGGAGCTGAAACAGAAAGGTCAAGAGGCATATAGGCGATGGAATAGCAACAAAGTGATATCTGATGGCCAATGTTTTGGTAAAATCAAGGTATGAACAAGGTATGAGAAACCAAACAGCAACAAGCATGGCCTCTGTCCCTCAGCCAGGTAAATGGCAGAATGCATGGCCCTTCCTGGTCTCTGAAGATTTTGGCAATCAAGGACTGCCCTCCAGCTGCTGTCTCCATGGGGCCCAGCCTTAATGATAGTCCGTTTCGGAATTTCTGTGAGGTTCTTTGCACTGCCTCCCCATGCATAGGTAACATTAAGCCCCTTGTACATGAGCCACCTTGGGTGCTTTTTTATCATCAAACAGCAAACCTAGTAAACTATAATAATCCAGAGGAAAAGTTAGGTGGTTCTTCCTCTGGTAGAGGGTGAAGTAACATAGCTATGGAGATCATTTGTTCAGATGTACAAAATGCCTTTTTTTTTCTCTCTCTCTGAATTCCCAAGGCATGTTGAGCAATAGGGAGAAAGTGAAGTCGTTCAGTTGTGTCCGACTCTTTTGCGACCCCGTGGACTGTAGCCTACCAGGCTTCTCTGTCCATGGGATTTTCCAGGCAAGAGTACCTGAGCGGGTTGCCATTTCCTTCTCCGGGGATCTTTCCGACCCAGGGATTGAACCCAGGTCTCCCGCGTTGCAGGAGACACTTTACCCTCTGAGCAATAGGGAGAGCTCTAGAATAAAAGTCAAGACAGTTTTGTTGTAGGAAAGGTTCTGCCACTGAACAGTTGTGTAACCTTAGAAAAGACACTTTTCATTTGGGACTAAGTTTCCCCTGCTATAAACTGGTAACAGCCTATGAAGGGTCTTCCACATCTACAGGAGCCTGTGAGTCTGTGCTGGGCTGCGACAGAGCAACTTTCCTGGGGTGGAGAGAGGTGAAGATCTCTTTAGAAGGTTTAGAAGGTCTGGATCCCACTGTGCTGGCAGGACTGCTCCACACACAAGTCCAGGAGGCCCCACTTACATCAGATAGAATGTGAATGGTGCCGGCAATGCAGAGCCCTGATAATGTGACAGGCCTGGAAACCCAGCATCAGGGATCCAGACTTCACCTGAGGGACAGTGGGCATCATTAAAAACTCTGGTCAGGAGATTGCTGGAGCCCGAGCTGTCAGAGGTATGCAGGATAAACCAGCGTGAGAAATGGCATTTCTAACAAAATGGTTGAGAGCATGGGCTCAGGAGTCTGATGGGGTTAGAGGACTACAGCTCAAGAGTTTCTACTCACTAGCTGTGTGACTCAGCCTCTGTGAGTTTCCACACTGCCTTACTGAAAATGCGAAAAACACGAGGACAGTTCTTAACAGGGGAGATCTAAAATGAAATGAGATGGTTCCCAGAGAGAGCTCTGTGTAGTACTTGACACTGGCTGGCACACAGAAAGTGATAAAGAGGGTACATTAGGAGTTCTGTCCCTTGAACAAGAAGACATAAATATGGACTGTAAGCCCTGGATGCATGAATGTGACGCGTAATATACATACAGCAGCATGCCATACAGTACAAGCCTTACAAAGGGCTCCAGGAGGCTGTCCATTAAAGGACATAAACACAATAACACTTACAACAGGACTGCTGAGTGCACTGACGCTGCTACGTGAGTCCAGGGAGACTCCTGGAGTCACTGCAGTAGTTCAGGTGAGAGGTAGTATGGTTCTGAACTAGAAAATAAGGCCCACATGGAGGCAAAGGGGACTTTCTAGAAACCACGCAGGTGTGAAGGGCTCTGGGACCTGGACAGGTTGAGGATAAAGGATGAGATTGCAGTCTGAGCAGAGAGAGAGAAGACAGCAGTGCTATTCCTGGCCTCAACAGAAGAACAGACTGGTTTGGGGATAACAAGCATGAGTTTGGTTTTAAACATATTAAGCTTGTAAAGCCAGTGGATTGATGCTCAAGCGGCGAGCTAAGTCCAAGTTCGGTTTCCAAGTATTTCCGAAAGCAGGTACTGTCAACGTCAGCATTTCTGTTTCAAGTTTGGACACCTTGTTGCCTTAATCAATCCTAGAATCTCAGAACTGGGGGAAGCCCTAGGTAGACTTTCCACTATTAGTCCTTATTCCACAGACAAATGGGAAACTGAGATACAGAAGTGAGAAGTAACTTGCAAAATAGGAGACAACATGAACAAAACCTGAAAGCCCTCGCTGCACAGAGGGAAAATGCAGGGGGAAGAACAAGTATCAACAGTGAAAGGAAATTTTTATAGCATCTACCGTGCCCTTTCCTCACAAAACCTGGCTTAAAAGCAACCCTCCTTTTCAAAAGATTTCTATGGAAACAGCCAGTCCAGGTTCCATAAGGGAACAGTCAGTCAGAAATAAGGACCTGGGAGCTCTTTAAAGATGATCTGTGGAGAACTGGAAGAGGAAAAACAATCTACATATTCTCACTCGACTGTGACATCCTGCAGAGAGCCACTGTCCACAAAGTCTGTTTCTTAAGCACAAACAATAAGAGGAGGAATTATCCCAAGGTGGCCTTAATAACTGACAAGGGCCTGATGTGGTTTTTCTGAAATAATTACTAAGGCGAGGAGAGAGAGTGCCTCCAATCAGCACCTCCAAGAGCCTTTAGAATTCTGAGAAGGCCAGCCTGTGACCCCAATCCACCTCAGTCCGTGTGCATCCGTCCAGCTTAATCAGCCACCAAACCGGAGTGAGGAAAGCACAGACTCAAGCTGCTTCCAATTATCAGAGGCACAATTTTTTTTTTTTTTATCGCAGCGTGGGTGGGCTGTTCTGGAGGTCTCTTTCCAATGGACCTCCTCAAACTATGCTATCATGCTAAGAGTAGACTAAACTCTGCCATGTTTTTAAATGGCTTTTTATTATTATTTTTTTTTGTATCTTTATATACCCCATAGAGGGTCCCCCTCCTTGTTCTCAGAAAGCAGACACCAACAATAGCCTCATAATGATTGCATTGTGGTTCCAACTAATCCAATCTCTGAAACCCACTTCTTTCTTTTCAAGTGCATTAATGTCATTTATCAAAAGGAAGGGGATTTTTTTGAAAAAAAGTTAAGCATAAAAGAAAAGTAATGGGATACAGCAAACTAGTCAAGTGCCTTGTACAGACGTGCACGGAGCATTTTCTGAAGCATATACCCAACGCTCAGACAGGCAGGACTTTTAAGTGTCTTTTGTGGGTCTCAGATAATGTGGTTCACTTAATTAGATTTTCTATAATCCCAGGTTAATCCTATTGTGAATTACAGACGTGAGTTCACTTGCCTGGCAGAAACATCTACTGCTACAAATGCATTTCTGGAAAAAATATATACCTTACTTATAATTCATTAGCAGAGTCATTTTTGCAAAGAGACCTACTTCATTTTCTCCCTCCACCAGGTAGAAGAAACCCTTTCCCATTCCTTTGGATCACAATGTCCTTTAAAACAATTTAATTATGTCTTCCTTTTACCTAAGTACTTCCCCGGTGGCTCAAGACGGTAAAGCGTCTACCTACAATGCGAAAGACCCAGGTTCAATCCCTGGGTGGGGAGGATCTCCTGGAGAAGGAAATGGCAACCCACTCCAGTATTCTTGCCTGGAAAATCCCACGAACAGAGAAGCCTGGAGGGCTACAGTCCATGGGGTCGCAAAGAGTCGGTCACGACTGAGCGACTTCACTTCTTTTCTTTTTTCCCTAGGATTAAGTTCCCTACGAGTTGGGGACACAACAGTTAACTTCTCACTGAATACCTTGCCCCTGACTACAGTGATGTATATGCTGACATGAGGGCCCAGGAGGCCTTCTGTCCCTCGTGGAACTTAAAATATAGACTAGTGTCTCTAGAACTTGACTGCATATTAGAATTAACCAAGAATGGGGGAAAAGTGAAAGTGAAAGTCACTCAGTCATGTCTGACTCTTTGTGACCCCTCTGACTGTATAGTCCATGGAATTCTCCAGGCCAGAATACTGGAGTGGGTAGCCTTTCCCTTCTCCAGGGGATCTTCCCAACCCAGGGATTGAACCCAGGTCTCCCGCATTGCAGGTGGATTTGTTACCATCTGAGCCACCAGGGAAGCTTGGGATTGGGGAGGGGGGTGTCTTAAAAATCCCATTGCCAAGGCCTTACTCTAAACTAATTAAAAGCAAAGAAACTAGCAATCAATATTTTTTGAAGTTCCCTGGGTGGTTCCAGTGTACATTCAAGATGAGAACCACTCGTCAAGAGTAATACTATCCAATATGGTAGCAATCTAGACACATATAGCTTTTTAAATTTAACTTCATGTAAATTAAGTGAAGGGCGTTCCCAGGGGCTCAGCAGTAAAAGATCTGCTTGCAATGCAGGACTCCTAGGAGACACAGGCTCAATCCCTGGGTCGGGAAGATCCCCTGGAGGAGGGCATGCAACCCACTCCAGTATTCTCACCTGGAGAATCTCCTGGACAGAGGAATCTGGTGGGCTATAGTCCATGGGGTCACAAAGTCAGACAGGACTGAAGCGCCTTAGCACACAAATTATATAAATGTTAAAATTTACTTCCTCCATGCCCTAGTCCCATTTCAAGTGTTCAATGGTGATTTCAGTCATCAAAAAAAAAAAAAAAAGTTCTGTTATTCATCAGTGCTGGTCTTGGACACTAAAACATCCTCATCTGAAGCAGAAATGTCTGTTCCCTGAATGAAGGTGGACAAAGAACACTGCATTTAAAGACCTGCCATGAACTCACTGCCTAATTCCTATCATCTAGACCTCAGTTTTCCTCTCTGTGAAACAAAGGGCTGAGTAAGCTGGTGAATCTCTACGTGACATTAGCAGAATGCCTGAGAAAAACCAAGGGACAGGGTTACAATGGGTGGGGCCACTGAGCCAACTGGCCCCTTGTGAGCGCGCAGGCTTTACCCAGGACCGACTCTTCGACCCCATGGACTATAGGCACCAGGCTCCTCTGTCCATGGGATTGACCAGGCAAGAATACTGGAATGGGTTGCCATGCCCTCCTCCAGGGGAACTTCCCAACCCTGGGATCAAACCTGCAACTCCTGAGACTCCTGCGCTGCAGGTAGATTTTATACTGATGAGCCACGTGAACTGGCCCCATACTCCACAGGAAACAGAACATCCAGCTAAACTGGCCAAAATGTTTCCTTGAAAAGCAGTTCAACTGCATTACAAAAAAACAAAGGAAAAAAAAAAAAAGAAACCACTTCTGAGATCTTCATACTTCACAGAACTTGCTGTCTCAGTCCAGGGATGGTTAGTAAATTCCTGCTTCAGTGCCCATAATCTCCCGGTTCAGGAAGGAGGTCCAGGCTTAGGAAACTGTGGGACCACTGACAACCGACAACTCACTTCACCTCTCTGAATCTGTTTTCTGTTATGAAAAGGAGGGCGAAGGATGCATGACCTCCCTGGCTCCCAAGTTAATCTGAGGGTCGAATAAGATAATGGTTTGGGAAGCTCTTTGTCAAAGCATAACGTGGGCTACATGGGTGAGGACAAGCCTGGTGAAACGCTGACAGCAGTGGCAACATCTATTTATTTGAGTAATTTTTTAAAGTTTTGGCTTTTAGCCTTCAGTGGCGTGGATTGTAGATGAATGTAAATGACTTGTTTTTGTGACTTCACTCCTTTTCTCTGATAGGGATATAAAATCTTTCAGATGCTGCAATGGACATGGGCATCCTTTCTGTTTGCCCCTGGACCCAATGGGATTCTATAGTGGTGACTTGTGAGAACACTGTCCTCCTTGTCTAGGGGATGGTGTGTGTGTTGGGGAAAGTGGGATGGCTGATTCCCACAAGGAAAGGTGTGACAGTGTATTAGGGCCCCCAGACTCAATAGGGATACAGACCAGAAGTCCCTCTGCAGAATCTAAGGGTCTTTCAGTTATCCTTGATATGGATGAGTATAGAGTGATCATGGGGAATGTGGACAAAGATGCCAAATGCTCATCACAGGAGAGGGCTGGCTCCCTTAACTGGATGAGTTCTCGGAGGCCACCTTAGCAGATCCTTTATTCACCATTTAACCTCCGTTTGAAAGAGCCCCATCCCTAGAAAAGAGGCGCATGGCATTACTGTTAAAAAGTTATCATCTACAAACTAGCTGCTGTGTTTCTGAAAACCTACTATGGGATAGGTGCTTTGCTAGGTGCTATACGTAGATTCTTTACAGCCTCTCTCTCCCCAGCACCTTTGAGAGTTTTGTATTACTGCCTCCTTTGCCTAGATATGGAAGCAAGGGCTAGGGGCACTTCATTTTCAGAGCATTCTGAAACCTGCAGTGGAATTTGAAGCCATATATGGCCCATTTGGAAGCTCTTATCTTTCTGCCTTTGATGATGAACTTCTCTACAATTCTTCTCTGAAGGTCTTAATTTTTCCTTCCAGGGATGTTCAGAGTTCAGTGAGATCTCATTCCACATGGCAACCATTTGATAAATATTTGTAGGATTTCCACAGTTGTTAAATGCTACAAACTTAGGTGAAACATATTCTTTGCTCTCAAGGAACTCAGGTTACTATCTTTTTTAGAGTGTGCATTCCCTCTAAGAGTCTTGCAATTAATTCTCCATTTTAAACAGTACCAGTCTGTTAATATTTCCTTAGAGCAACTGCCCCAGCCCTTCCCTAGATGTTCTCCAGCCTGCCCCGCTCTTCAGAACAGTCCTCAAAGGAATGAATCATGATTTCCAAACTCCCCTCTATCTCTCACACACAACATTTTCCACTTTAGAACAAAATTTTGCTCTACACCCTTCACTGCCTCAGCCTCAAAGAAGGTGCTAATGAGTAATAAGATACAAGCAGCACACGGAACTGTAGGAAGACAGCCAGACAATAAATACCTTCCAACAAAAGGAACCAGCCCAACAACGTGAGACAGCTCCGTGAGATCTCACGTGCTAACATCGTTGAAAAGATTAGGTATGTCGCTCTTGGAAGGAGGGATTATGCTTTGATGGAGGCAAGTCCCACACATCAATGGTTCACCCAAGGACATTCAAGGTGAGACCCAGACGTATGCCTTCCTCTCAGACAGGAAGACCATCACAGTACCCACACCGCAAAGGAGATTCAATTCAGTTTTTAACAGCAAATGGAAACATGGTGGGTAGGGGGATGACAATAAGTTTTTTAAAAAATAAAATTACATAAACAAATAAAAGTATAAAAACTTTCATCAGTATATAGAGCACTATGGTGACATTTCCCCAGACATGCATGACGGCTCCCCAGGGGAAGCATGTGCAGCAGGGGATGGGCACTGCCCTTGCTCTCAAGAATCTTACATCCTTTAAGCAAGTACCTCTTTCCAAAAAGATGTTATTGGAAGGGAAAACTTGCAATCCGTGAAAATGTAAAAAGGGTGCTTCAGTGTCACCCAGTAAGGGGATGTGCCTTTGGACCAGAGCTGCCCCAATCTCACAAGGAGTAGATGAAGACAGAACAACAAACCAGTTATTGTATAAGTCATGAACTTTACCATCAAGGACTTAGTTAAGCCTTCCCTGAAAGATACCCATAACAGAGATGCCCACTCTTGCCTCTCAAGGATGGCTGCCCAGAGGGTCATAGAAACATGGCTTCGTCTCCTCATTCAGTGTGCTCCTATGAATGTGAATCCAACCATGACATTGGGTATCCCAGATTGGGGCCCTCTGCATCCCCAACATTTAAGTTCCCATCCTCCATCTCTTCTATGTATAGATATTTTAAGATCTAAATCCCAGCAACCTAATAATGCTCACCCAGAACTTATAAGTTGGGTGTATGTTTGTGGGGGGGAAAGGTGGGGAATGAAGATTCAGAATTTGAAAGCTAGTTGATTTGACAAATACACCTATTCAGAAAACACCAACAACCCTGGATCAAGTCAGCTCATTTAAATGAACAGTAGAGATAAACATTCAGAGAGGTCAAAATACACTCAGGATGGCACAGCCGCTTTACCAAGAAAGGAGATAGGACCTAGATCTGGAAACAAATCGGTAGAATTTTGAAAGGCAGAAAATGGAAGGACGGTACTGTAGCCTGTTTCTTATTCCTCCTCCAAAGACATGCTCTCCACAACAGGAGCTGATGGGAAACCCACTGCCTAGTCCTCACCGTGACTGTTGCTCTGCTGATGTGCCCAGCTGGACTGCCTAGAGCTTTGAGGTTCTACCTAGGCGATGCTAGGTTTTTCTCTCTGGGGTCTGCCCCCTGCCTCTGACATTTTACTTCTTGGGGTCTCCCTTCTATTTGCGCAGAGGAGACAACAAATGATGCTGCCTCCTGCCTGTATCTGCTGTGTATCTCTGCCAAGGACTATGCTTCTTTCCCGGATTTATACCCTTTAGACCAACCCATGGCAAGGACTCTGGGGTCCTGGGGTCTTATTACTTCCTATTCCATTAAAGTTGTTCTAGCTAATGGCTCCCACCAAACACACACACACACACACACACACACACACCTGTGTCTCCCCTTCCCACCCTTCCCCACCCTTCCCCACCCTGCCGCTGAGGCCTTCCCACCAGGCCCTGTGACAGAGTTTTTGCACCTTGCTGCTGTTTCACTCTACAGGGAGTGAACTGAACCTTCAGCTGCTACAAAATTTAAATCTTTGTCTTCTGTCAGATTTCACCAGCTTGCACATCCTCTTCAACAGATGGTCAATCTTCAGTGCTTGGGTAATACCTTCCCACTGAAGAGGAAAAGTTTAAGTGTTACACAGGATACAGCCTGGCAACTATGTTTCCACAGAAAGAGGGAATCTGCTTTTCAGATTGTTTCCAGATTGAAAAGTGACTCTTAACCATAAAATGAGCAGAGGAGTATAGGTTTCTTGAGGGTGAGGAGGGGATGGAGGTTTCACTATGAGAAAACCCACAGTGAAATATCAGTGATATCTAAACCAAAAGCCAGAAAAAAATTTTTCCGGGGTCATAAGAAAAAGCAGGCAGACATTTTGTTGAACATACTTAAAAGAAGCCGTCTCCTTCAAATCGGTACAAGTCACAGACTTGGCGCTGAGTTTGCACTTTGAGCAGATACATTTTTCCCCCTGCAAAGAGTAAGGAAGACCTTAATACAAAGACGTGATTTTTTTTTTCCCAGTGAAGTCATCTTGGAACAAAAAAGCATGACAAAGAGGAGAAACTCAGATTACAGCAGAAGAGTGACAGTTATTTCACTTATGACTGGTTAAAGAATTTTAAATCAGTTCCTTAGTAAGCATGGAGAACTGGAGTTTATTTTGGAGACAACGAGACATCATGTATACTGGCTAAATGGATGGCTTCAGAGGAAATTGTTTGCCAATATGCTATTGTATGACTCTGGTTATCCTCAGTACAGTTCCTTTCTCAACATCTCGCATAACAGAAAACAGCATTTTTTAAAAGAGAGAACCTAGCCTCAATGCGCACACACCTGGCATGTGCAGTCAGGCTTGTGGGCTGAAATGACGAAACCATGTTGCAATTACCCTCGAGGAAACTGTTTTAATATGGCTCACTTCTACTGAGTTGGATTGTGTGTTGAAACAACTCTTTACTAAAATGGGCAGATTTCTAGGAATAATCATCACAAATTTGCAAAAAGCAATGTGTGTCAGAGTAGAAAAATTTCCAGTTGCAATCACATGATTTAGGAATGAATACTGGTTTAGGACTCAGAAAATCTGCCTGTTTCCAACTTTGTCATGCTGATGTGAGGCCTATCAAATCATAATGGGCAGGTGATTAAATTTAATGAAAAGTAGAGGAGCTCCGGGCTTCCCAAGTGGTGCTACTGGTTTAAAAAAAAAAAAAAAATCACTTGCCAATGCAGGAGATAGAAGGGATTCAGGTTGGATCCCTGGGTCGGAAAGGTCCCCTGGAGGAGGGAAAGGCAACCCTCTCCAGTATTCTTGCCTGGAGAATCCTGTGGACAGAAAAGCCTGGTGGGCTACTGTCCATGGGTCAGACACAACTGATGCAACTTAAAACATACACACACAGAGGAGCTAGACTTAGCAAATGAAAATACAGGACGTCTAAATAAATTTGAGTTTCAAAGGAACAACTATTTTTAGTTCAAGCATGTCTTACACAATGTTGGGGGATATAGTTATACTAAAACATGTCTTTGTTTATCTGAAATTCAAGTTTAACTGGAAGCCCAGTATTTTGTCTAAAAAAGCCGAAACATTTGTATAAATAAAGAACCAGACTAGGTAAGCCAATCTTCAAGCTTCAAATTATTTTTATCCTAAATCCCCAAATCATCTTATCTTCAAATACCTTTTCTGTGAACTCATTACACTCCTGCCCACAGAAGCAACATCACAGACTGGGCAGAAAAGATTGCATTTGGGGAAATGTTGACAGTTTGGGAACTTTTAACAACAGCGTAACTGAGGTCAGAGAAATCCAAAGCAGGAATTTAGATTTCCCCAGAGAAGGTAGAATAGGCCATCAGATATTGACAGGTGACCTACAATGTAGAAAGCCTAAGGATGAAAGGATTATCTATAGCGCTAATTGATTGAGGAATTAGGAATAATGTTCTCTTTCATCCTCTGACTTGACACTGGCTCTGAGGAAACAAACCAATACCTAGGTCTGAGAGTCAAGATCATTTATAGTAGGAACATATACCATGCCAGATTAGCAGGCAACTTCCAAGGTCATTTTCAGAAGGCAGCATTCATGGATCCCTATTCTTTCACACACACACACACACACACACACACACACACACACACATTAATAAAAATGAATTAGCCAGAAATGCCCTCAGCATGAACTGGGAAACCAGTGTTGAGTCAAGCAGAGGGAATAACAAGAGGATGTTGTCATGGTCCTCCAGTCACCGAGTGTCTCGTGGTGGTGGCAGACTGGGCAGCAGCCTAGAAAATTGGGAAATAGGATGTGGAAGGAGCTTTGCTGGGGATATGAGAGAGCAGAAAGAGTTCATAGGAGACTCACGTAAATGAGGGCATGAGGATGAGGTTGGGCAGGGAAGACTTAATTGATAAAGCAGAATTAAGTCTTGAAATATATGAATGAATCAGATGTTCAGGGTTGGACCAGTAGGAATAAAAATCTATGGCATGAAATTAGATGCTGTCTTTGGGTAACAGTAGGAACAACGAAGGAGAAGGAAATGGCAACCCACTCCAGTGTTCTTGCCTGGAGAATCCCAGGGACAGGGGAGCCTGGTGGGCTGCCGTCTATGGGGTCGCACAGAGTCGGACACAACTGAAGTGACTTAGCAGCAGCAGCAGCAGGAACAATGAAAGCACAGGGTCTGCTCAAGAGGAGGAAGCGGGTGAGGCAGCAGAGGTGGGCACAAGGCAGACCACAAGCAAAAATAATCGCTAATTACTATAATACTAATAGCATTTACTCTTTGGCCAGTGCAGGTGAAGGAGATGCTTGGCTTCATATCTATACTGCAGCAGTGCAAAGAGGGAAAGTCAGCAGTGAGTCAGTTGACTATGCAAAAATAGCCAAATGTCCAACGCTGTGGTTCTTCTCTGTCAACATAAATGGGTGTCTGCTTCAATTATTCATTTTCCATCTGGATGCATTAAGACCTGAGAACTCAGAAGCAGCAGAGTGCCTAACACTCAGATTTAAGGTGAGTGTGTTATGGCCATGGGGAGAAAAGAAAACCAAAAAAGCAACCAACTCTGCTCCACCCTTCAAGGATTGGTGGGTGGGGGAAGGGAAGGAGAACAAAGGGAAAGGCACATAATATTGTATCCCTTGCCTATGAAGATATTAGACTTCAAGCTAGAAGCATGAATGATGCTTGAATTCCTTACAGTCTTGTGATGTAGGGATAACTATTCCTACTTGACAGATGAAACAAAGAATCACAGAACTTCAGTTTCCCAAGTTCTGTCACCAGATAAAATGGCATAACTTCCATTTCACCCCAACTACAGGAAATAAGCTCAAATACATGTGTTCAGCATTCTACCAATCCCCAACAAAATCAGCCAAAGAAAAGTGGCTCATGATATAACAGAGGTGGTGCCCGTGCAAAGAAGGAGATTCATTTCATTCTGATTTTCCCTGATCTGCTCTGTATGTATCAAATCAGAGCCCTCTTTGCAAAATTAAGGGCCTTAGTTATCTTTCCATTCAGTCGGAGTGGCATTATACTTGCACGCAGACATTCCCAGCTAAGCGGAGGAATATCAAGTTTTTACAAAATCATTCATCAAGAGGTGAGACCTAACCCTGATTAGCGTTTCAATAAGAAGCCTAAGACTAAATAGAGACTAAGCAGACGATCACAACGGCAATTAGGCATCTTCTAGACAGCCAAGCTTTTCCTCAGACCAAACGACTAGGAGCAAATGAGAAATTTTTTTTCCTATCTCTCTTTTTTTTTTCCCCCCTGCTGTGAAATGAACTGCCTTAAATAACTGATGAGGTGACAGCAAATCCGTTAAAGAAAACATTTGTCCATTAAGTGAGGCTTAATTAAACAGAGCACAGGCAAATCGTTCTTCCATCTAATAAGTGGTACGCTATGGCTAAAATCATCCTATTTTCAGTGCTTGGTCTGGGAGGCCTGTGATGACACCCCACCAGTAAACTAGGGGAAAACACACACACAGAGACTTTGAAGAAATCACATGCCACGCTGCAAAGCAATGGATGAATTGGAGATGTGCATGTGCAAATGAAGTTAATCAAATATTAGTATTTTTCTCTGGTTACTCTCTCTAGATTTTCTCAGAATAATGAAGCTTATCCCCAGGGCAAGGGGGCTGCAGGGAGGGAGGTGTCTTGTTGTCTAGTTAGTAAGTCGTGTCCAACTCTTTGAGACCCCCTGGACTGCAGCCTACCAGTTTCGTTTGTCCATGGGATTTCCCAGGCAAGAATACTGGAGTGGGTTGTCATTTCCTTTTCCAGGGGATCTTCCCAACCCAATGATCGAACCTGCATCTCCTGCATTGCAGGCAGATTCTTTGCCACTAACATTCACTTATCTGCTAAGATGAGCCATTTGGAATTACTGATAAAAGGGCTTAGCTGTAGGACTGTGAGTGTCTAGGACTGAAATTCTCTAAGAGTGCATCATCAATGCTCCATGACAATGGGGGTCATATGTGTTTTGTTCATCATCCTATCTCCAGTCGGTAGCTTGATATTGGGCACATGGGCAGCAGTCAATGAATACTTGTTGACTGAGTTTGTGAGAAAAAGACTCGGAGTGGACACATTTGTGTCTTAAGTGGTAACCCTAGAAATAAGCTTGGAGGTGTTATAGCCCAAACTGTGTTTCTCTAACAAAGGCTTGACTCCTGACTCCCAGGAACTGTGAAGGAAAGGTGATTGTATTTGCAAACAGGGTCTTTGCAGATGATCAAGTTAAGATGTTGATAAAGTCATCAGGATAGTCTCTCATAAGGATCATCTTCCTTATTAGAAGAGGACATTAGGATTCTGGGAAACACCATCAATAAGCCAAAAACTGCCCAAGGCCACCAGAAGCTAGGAGAAAGGGGGGCACAGAGTCTCCCTGCCAGGCCTCAAGAAGAAGCACACTCTGCCAGCACATTGATTTTGGACTTTGGGGCTCCCAAACTGTGAAGCAATACATTTCTGTTGTTTAAGCCACCCAGCTTGTGCTACAAGCTGCTAAGCTACCAGGGAAGTCCTGAGGGACTGTCTAAGTCCTCCACATTACCGCACTAGGTAATGTCCAGAGCTTTCAGATCATTATCTTATTTACTCTTCACAGCCACTCATGAGGTAAGAATACTATCCATATTTTACAAATGAGGAAAGTGAGGTTCAGGAGTCCTTTGGTGATTCTGGGCAAAGTCACAAAGCACAGCAGTGGCTGGTGTTCAAACCCAGTGGAATCCCAGAGCTGCCCCCGCTGACCATCGTGCTCCACTGCTTGCTGGCATCTGAAGTGTTGCCCCTGCTAGAATGCTGCTGGCACTGAGCAGTTACTGACAGTTCAGCGGTACTGAAGACTGCAGTGTCAAATCCATCTGCTCATAGTTTATAGCCACACACTTAAAGAGGCATAAATGCTTTCTGAATAGCACTGGTTCTCCTCCTTAATTTTCTGCATTGTTTATAAGATGCCTGGAGTAGAGCAATCACAATAATAATTCATATTTAGAGCACTTTGTAACTTACAAAGGGCTTTCACACACATTAGCTCGTGTTACTCATCATCCAACAAAAGTAAGGGTTATTATTATCACCCTCGTTTAATTGATGGAGAGTGAAAGGATAAGTCAGACTCTTTAATGTGCACAGACACCAGTGAAGGTGAAGGCTGCTATCTGCGAGTAGGGCTTAGGCTGAAAATCCTGCTCCAAGAAACGAAAGAATTTCCCTGAGGGCGAACAGAGTTTTCAAAATCAGCTCCCAATTGGCCTTCTTCTCATCCAAGACAGAGCTGATTAACAGCAGCCGGTGATAAGGGGGCTCACAATCCCAGGGTGCTTACTCCATGCTGAATATCGAGCCCTGCACTCTGCATGCATGCTTCATTTTGATAATCTGCACACAACTCTGAGGGTTTATACTACTGTGCTCCCCATTTTATAGGGCTTCCCTGGGGGCTCAGACGGTAAAGAATCTGCCTGCAATGCAGTAGACCCGGGTTTGATCCCTGGGTTGGGAATACCCCTTGGGGAAGGGAATGGCTACACATTCCAGTATTCTTGCCTGGAGTATTCCATGGACAGAGGAACCTGGAGAAGACCCTTGAGAGTCCTTGGACTCCCAGAAGATCAAATCAGTCAATCCTAAAGGAAATCAACCCTGAATATTCATTGGAAAGACTGATGCTGAAGCTCCAATACTTTGCCTACCTGATGTGAAGAGCCAATTCATTGGAAAAGACTCTGATGCTGGGAAAGATGGAGGACAGGAGGAGAAGGGGGCGGCAGAGGATGAGATTGTTGGATGGCATCACTGACTCAATGGACAGGAGTTTGAGCAAACTTTGAGAGCTAATGAAGGACAGGGAAGCCTGGCATGCTGCAGTCCATGGGATCACAAAGAGTCAGACACAAGTTAGCAAAACAACCCCATTTTATAGGTGAAAACATGGAAACTCTGAAAGGTAAAATGACTCACCGAAGGTCACATAACTAATACCACCCTGACCATCTGACCTTAGAGGCCTGGCTTTTAACAATTCAACTTTAAGGATTGCTCAATTAGTATAGCCTTTCTTGTAAAGAGAAAAAATAACAAAACATAGGATCTGTTTTCTTTTTTCCCACCCCCAGAGCCTTCTGACTTTCACTGCACTTTGCACCAGGTCGGATTCAAGGCTAGATCTGTGTTTGATTCAAGTGTTGGCTTCATTCTGCTCAGGACTCTTACAGGCACTGGGTCTGATACTTCACCCACTTGGAAGGTGCCTGCTGTGTTCCTCCTCTGTACAGACTGTGGTTTTCAACTAAGGAGTTTAATTCTGTGTAAACACCTGAATAAAAGTGGAAGTCACTCAGTCATGTCCAACTCTGTGTGACCCCATGGACTATATAGTCCATGTAATTCTCCAGGCCAGAATACTGGAGTGGGTAACCTTTCCCGTCTCTAGGGGATCTTCCCAACCCAGGGATCAAACCCAGGTCTTCCGCACTGCAGGTGGATTCTTTACCAGCTGAGCCACAAGGGAAGCCCAAGAATACTGTAATGGGTAGCCTTTTCTTCCTCCAGGGGATCTTTCTGACCCAGGAATCAAACTGGGGTCTCCTGCATTGCTGGCAGATTCTTTACCAACTGTGCTATCAGGGAAGCCCAACACCTGAATGCATGCATCCAAATGTCCTTATGGAGACAGCTTCTGAGTCACAGAAGACACACAGACCCACCTCATCAAAGGCACAAGTCACAGCTCACCACAATCCCCACTAAGTGGCAGGACCTCCTCACTGCCTGCACCTCTCTTATCTCTGGATGACTCTGACAAACTTCCAGTACTCTCCCAAGACAGCTTCCAATGTGTGCGGGGAAGTGAGCTCTGAAGGCTACGTGGGTCCCTCAGATGTGGGGTCTCAACTTGTTTGCAAACTCCCATCACTCAACTTCACCTAAAATAACTCGGAAAAAAGGGATCTGAGGTAGGAAGACAGAAGGCTGAAAAGGAGACAACAGGGCCGATGGAGATGTTTTTCTCAGGGAGTTTGGGTAAAAGGAAATGATGGAGTGAAATATACCGCGGCCTTGGCTTTCTGACCATTAGGGAGGGAGAGTGGAGACCACCGGGGCTGACCGAGTCGCCTCACAGAGTGCGATGCGCATCCGGGAAAGTGGACCACCCGGGCTGAAGCAGGCTCCCTGCTACAGCTAAGAAGCCCCGTTTCTGGAATTTGAAGTATTCATTCAGTTTCCTTCTTCTCCAGTCACTTGCCAGCTGTGAGGCCTCAGGCAAATTAGTCAGTCTTTCTAAGGCTCTGTTTTCTCATTTGAAAAAGGAAGATAAAACGCTCCCCCTACCCGGGCCAAGTGATGGGCATTCAGTGATATAAAGAGAGCACCCTTACATGTCTGACACCTACTAGGCATCCTCCTCTTTCTGCTTTCTTCCTCCTCAACACTGTATCCATGACTGATGTATCTTCTAAATAGAAGAATTCACCACCACCACCCTCACCTTAGGCGTGGAAGCCTGAGCTCAGATCCTCACTTGTCTGGGATCCAGTCATTACAGAAAGCGCCCAGTGCCAGGCTCCTGTCTACCCCATCATGTGGCCCAACCTGAGCCAGGAGCACCCAGTCAGCAACCCTCCTGAAGGCTCATGAAAGGCAGGAGAAGACGAGAGCTGTTTTTATTGCTGTTGTTTTGCAATGTGCCGTTTTCTCTGAGAAGCCAGGGAACATCCCTTAACATCAACCTGCACCTTTGCGGGTTCACGTGTGACCATTTCTTATAGTCTATAGATTTTCAGCAGAAGAGCTGCTGAACCCCAGAGCTCCTGAGCCAAGCCCCTCCTCCTAACCTCAGTGTGCAAATAAGAAAGGGGACACTTAGAAAGAGGTGAAATTTGGCCAGGCTAACACAGTTGGAGGGAGCATTGTTCAGACAGAACTGTCTCTGCAGACTGGCTTCCTTCCAGGGCTGAGATGAGTGGAAGCCTCCAGTCACTGCCAAACAAGGCCACTGTCCCTGCCAGCATGCAGAGCAGGGCAGTTACAACTGTGGCCGTCCCTAGCTGTCTCTGGGAGGTATGCAAGCAAATGTCATTATCAGTGATTCTGAGCAGGAGAAGACACACTTAGTGAGTCACTCCTATGAGCTGGGAATCGTGCTCAGTGTTTTACACGCATTATCTCATTCGATCCTTGCACTTGCCCTCTGAGTACAAACAATGCTCCGGTTTCACAAAAATGTCCACGTGCTAATTCTCAGAACCTAGGAATGCATTGAGTTGTATAGAAAAGAGGACTCTGCAGAAGTGGTTAAAGTAAAGGTCTTGAGATGGGCATAGCATCCTGGATTATTCACGTGGACTCAATGTAATCAAAAGAGTCCTTATAAAAGAGAGGCAGGAAGGACAGAGACAGAAAGAGAATGGGTTAGAGGAGCAGAGGATGAGGTGATGAACTCTGAAGACAGAAGAAGAGCCCACGAGCCGAAGTATGCAAGAGGCCTCCCCCGATCCGATAAAGACAAGAAACGAGATTCTCCCCTCGGATCTCCAGAAGGAACGCAGTCCTATCAACATTTCGATTCTAGCCCTCAGGACCCATGCTGGGCTGCTGATCTCTAAAATTGTAAGACAATAAAGTTGGGTTGTTTTAAGCCACTAGGTTTGTGGCAGTTTGTTACAGCAGCAACAGGAATCTATACACCCTTTTAACAGATGAGAAAGTGGGTGCTTTGTGGAGTTAAAGCTCTTGGCAGAAGTCGCAGTTGTCAGTTCACAAGGGAACTGAGATGATGTGTGGCTGGGGGGAAGGGGGAGGCCATCACTCCTGCTCCTCTTACTGAGCTGCATCTTGCTGGGGAAGGAGGAAGAATGCACAGTCTCACAATTTAATCATGCAAGTCCTTCTTCAACCCTGGAAGACAGTCTGTTTTGTTTCCATTAAAAACAGAAACAAAGAATCATGAGCACAGGAGAGAGTCACTGATCTGTTCAAAGTCACAGTTAGAGGAATACGCGAAATTCCAACCCAGGTCCCTTTAGTGACACCACTCCCACTCCCACCCCCCACCCCGCCCCTGACCCAGGCACTGCTGTCCTGTATCTTCTGGGACACTTTAATTGGCACTACCCTTCTGCAAAGAGGAGCACCCCATCCATGGGAACTAATTTTGCTACCTTCACAGGCTAACACTCAGGCCAGTTCAAGAGCGCGCCAGCCCTCCAGGGTAAGCCTGCGTGCACGTGCTATACAAACCTGACTATGATCTGGATTCCATCAACCACTGCAGATTTCTGTCTACATGGACCTGAATCTGGAAATACCTGGATATTTGGAACTGTATAGACTCAGACACTACCATCACCTCCACCCTGAGTCCTGTTGAGGAAGCCCTCTTCACGTGACAGGCATTGTTCTAAGTGCTTTAGAGGTAATACCTCCATCCACTGTCACAAAATCCCTACAGAGTAGATGCTGATCATCGGGCGATTACAATAATCACCCCACTGTTGACCACATTTGACAAATTAGTAAAGAGGCACCCAGAGCAGTCACTTTCCAGCACGAAACAAGATTAGAACCCGAGCATTCCCAGCCCTGAGTCAGGCCACCAGTCCAGACCCTTCGATGAGAGGAAAAAAGCAAACCCTCTGAAACAGACAGGGGTATATTTCAGGAAGTACTAATCTTTTATTTTTAAAAAATTCTTTTAACTTCTTTAAAAGCTAAGAAAACTGTAATGAAATTGGGAAAGAGGATTCTTCTGCTTGACAAAGGCACTCATTTCCTAAAGCTCAGCTCCTTTTTACTCTGCAAAGATCTTATTTTATTTACGCATCCTGAACGCAGCTGAACAGTGGGGACTGCCGGGATGTGAGCTCTGGCGGGAGATCGCAAACAGAGCTTTTGTTTTGATCTCACTCCTTAGGTTAATGCCTCGTGATTCCCCCACCAGCTGTTTCCCAGGATGCTGTTTATTCCAGTGTCTGCTGGGGGAGAAAATGTCCCCGTGAAAGTAAATGCAGTGCAGCAGTATTTACAAATCCCAAGTCAGGTTTCCATCCTGTCCAACAGGATGAGAATGAGAGCCATTATTTACACTAGTAAGCTGAGAATGACATCAAAAGCTCTCTTATGAACTGCAGGGGAGATAATGATGTAAGTGACTTTAATCTAGACATGTGCTTTACAATGGAAACGTGTATCTGCTCTTTCCAAAGAACAGCACTGACTTCTACGTTACACTCACACGACACCCAATTCCAGGCCTTGTTTCTAAATATCTGTGGATCCCACATCTCTATGGTTTCACTTAGAAACTCTGCTTGCACTGGAGAAACAGGATGCATATCCAGGTCCAGGGAGAGACAGAGCCCTAAGTGGAGGTGGAAGCACCCTGAATGCCTAGAGAAGAGAAGCCAGTGTTCTTTATGCGGACTGGAAAGCAGATGTGATCTCCTTCTTCTTAGACACACCCCACCTCCACAGATGCAGGCACACCTGTACCCATCACTCTCATAGGGATGCCGTAAGAACAGACGAGAGAAAAGAGAGGCGAGGGTGCTCTGCAGAGGGAAGTCACTGTTACCGTGTTATTTGTGTTATTTGTCATTTGTGTTATTGTTACATTCCAGGGGCTGGTTTTTTTCTGGGCACCGGCAGTGTGGTAGGGAAAGCATCTAAACACTGGAGCCAAGAAGGGCTAGAAGTGAAGTCGTGGCCTGAATATTTACTGTGGCTTCATGGGCAAAGGACAAACTGATCTGACTCTTCATTTGCTCATCTGAAAAATGGGTATGTGCTTCCTTCCTATCCAAGCTAGTCTGTCTCACCCCTTCTTTCTTTCGGAACTATGCCCAACTCTCTCTGAACGTATACAAGATTTACTGAAATTTAACACTTAAAAAATAAGAGATTTCCTGAGATATAATTCACATAAAGTATACCCTTGTAAAGAATATATAGTTCAGTGTTTTTAGTAAATCTTCCAAGTTGTACATCAATCCACATATATCTATTTCTAGAACATTTCATCAATTCCCAAAAACAAAATTATAGCCACTAGCAGCTATTATATTTAGAATAAAGTTTCCTATTTAACATCCTGTTCTTCCTCAAGGTGTAAAAACTCTTCACCAACGTCCACAATGAATTACTCCTCAACTTACAGTCAGCACCAAAGCGTTAGGCATTTGATGTACACCCCTCTGGCGCTTCCAGGTTGACAGCGGAAATCTGCCCAGCCTGCCCAAATTGATGGTATGTTCTTGGAGTGCAAAGGCCGTGTTGCCTGCACTCTCCTTCCCCCAGCACCTCCGCTCAGGGATGAACACACACGTAGGCGCTCGGTAAATGCCTGGCTCCCGACCGACTGACCAGTCGCCGCTTCTTCAGAAGACCAGCACGTTTGTCATCTGTCTGCCTCTCTGAACGCCAATGCCTCCACAAGCTGTCATGTTCCATGATTATTCTCCCCAAAGCATGTGCTGTTAATTTTTCATCTTAATGAACTGTCCAGTCGAGTTTAGCAATGGGAATAGTGATAGAGGCACAATAAAAATGGCTTATGTCTTTGTTATTGTCAGAAACCTTCTCCCCACAACACCGGCACATAATTGAAATAAAAATATCTCAACAGCTACAAACATCATTTGTCAAGAATAAAGTGGGGTTTAAGTGCTATTTCAAAAATTCATACTACAGGCTTCATAAACACGGATTATTGGAACGTTCTTCCAATTGATATCCGCTCAAGCATTTAAGTGCTTGGCTATTATTCTATGTTTGCTTGAGTGAAACCACTTTGGGTACCAAGCTACATGTCAGCCCCAATTTTCCAGAGTATTACAGATGCACATTCTTTCCTGGCGGGAGAAGGGTCAGGCAAGCCAGCGCAGGCCCGAAAGGCCTGTGTTAATGCACAGATGCACATGCGGGAAAGCCATTATGCAGCTGTTGGCATCCTCAGAGTGGAGTGCTCTGGGAACCGGTGTCACTCAAATCTGAATGATGGCCCAGGAGGAGCCCAGAGGGGGAGAGAGAGAATATGAGGAATAGAGGAGAGAGGCTTGAAGATTCTGAACAAGCCAGCAATATGGAGAGGCCCACACTCCAGCCCTCGGCCCCACGCGATTTTCTAAGGCCGGCAACCCACCATCATCTTCCTGCCGACCCATAAAAGAGACGTTCAAGAATTAGGTATCGGCTGAAGTCATTCAGTCGGGGACTATTTACTGAGCTACAATTAGCCTGGACCACACTGCTCCTGATGTTGAGGATATAGGGGTGGGCAAGGCAGGCCACATCTCTGAACCTCAGGGGGCTTAGACTCTCACGGGGGAACACAGAAAATAAACAAGTAAACCATGAAGGGAACTAGACATGATATTCACACATTATGATGACTCCTGTGAGGGATAAGACAGCAGGATGAAGTAACGAATAACAAAGCAGTGGGTATGGCTTTACAGGTGGTGATGTCAGGAAAGACCCTAAACAATGAAGAATCAGGGGTATGAAGAGACTGAGACTGAGGGAAGAGAAAGGGCCAAGGCCCCAAGGCTCCTCCATTAGACAGAGTGCCTGGAGTCCACAATATTTCTAGGGGCTCAAGGAACGTTTCAGTTTCTTTTCAAGTCGGAAGAAAAACTGATCTTTGAGGGTGAAGATTATATTCATCTTCATACCGAAGCAGTCATAAATACAGTATTTAATTTTTTCTTTTAATAGAAAAAAAAGAGTTCATAAAGGCAAAGATGCCCCAGGCCCATGAAGACATATCAAGATCCCTAAGGAACCAAGGACTCCAGTCCAGAACCCCAGCTGGAAGATAGGGTCCTTCTCAACCTCTTCAGACAAATGGAGCCTGAGAAGGAGAACCAGCCCAAGAGCATGGAGGGTCAAGCATCATGATATGCGGGACTCACAGTAACATGGTACGGATGGAGAGTTAACTGGGAGGAGGGAATGAGGTTTCAGGAGATGGGAGGGGGTGGGGGCTGGATCCTGCCTTAGGAGCCAGGCAGAGGACCCTGCAGTTTATCCTGCTAAGGGCCACAAACTTCTGAAGCTTGGGGCTTTTCACTGAAAGGAACTCAATACAATTTAGGCTTTAGAAAAACCCATCCTTCTGAAGCTCGGCAGAAAAGGACTGGGGAAGAGATCAGGGAGCCGGATGTGCTCCCATGAACCCAGTCACAGTTACCCTGGCCCTTCCCATGTGAGCACAGGCTGCTCCCTGCCACTGTGGGGCCCAGCACAAGCCCTGGACAGGAGTGTGGCCATGCAAGCATCCAAGGCCTTTTCTTTGCCCAAAGCATGATGTAAATGGTTTAGGGGCAATGAATAACAATTCTCCTGAGTCCATTTCTCAAGCGGAAATTCTGAAGAGAGATTGGGAGTGTCGAGAGGTCCAAAATAGCATCAGTTATGGACAGAAATGTGATCCGTAAGGAAACTTGCTAGACATTCCTTTAGAGAGGTTCCTTCTCACCAGTCCTTGCAAGTGTGTGGCCAAACTTTTAAACATCCGTTTTCTTTCAACAAAAATGGTTGCTATGACAACCTAACATCATTTCCAGTGGTGTTTAGAGACTAAAATTCAGAGCCTCCTGAGAAGATGAACTCACTGGCCCCTCCACGGTTTTTCTGAAGCTTGCACACAGAGGTGCCTGCCAGGTGTCCAGCTGCAGCCTTCTAGATCCTCAGCAGACACAATTAGTTGGTGGCAGATTTTGTCCTGTTACCCTTCCTTCTCCGCTCTCTCAAACTGCCTTGAGCTCTGAGTTCCCCCACAGGGCGCAGGGTAATTTGGGTTAGTAGCCTCCAGAGGAAACGATGAGTCTCTGGCTTAGAAAGCATGTGGAGCTGGGAGGGCTGTCAGGCAGTGGCCTGATTTTTGTCCTGAAACATTCTGGGAGCAGCTGAACCTTCCTAATGGACCCAACTGAAGGAAACAGGTAGACTTAGAAGAGGGTCGGGGAGCCCCATCACTGGCACATGATTCCATGAGAACAGGAAGTGCAGTGAGTCACAGATGCACATATGGATTTAGCACAGGGCTTCCCAGATGGCTCAGTGGTAAAGAATCCACCCGCCAATGCAGGAGACGCAGGTTCAATCCCTGGGTCAGGAAGATCTCCTGAAGGAGGAAATGGCTACCCACTCCAGTATTCTTGCCTGGAAAATCCCATGGACAGAGGAGCCTGGCGGGCTATAGTCCATGGGGTCACAAAAGAGTCGGATATGACTGAGCAACTGAGCGACAACAAGCAGTCAGTAAATGCATCTGATGTATGAATGAATCAGTTACTGAATGGCCAGGAAGTCATTCCCTGGAGATTTCACCCCACCCCTCTCAGGTCCACCTGTTTTCTTCAGGCCACATTCATCTATCACCCTATAGACAATGAGCATCCAGCCTGCACAGAGCATGCCTAGGTCTTGGCACAAAGCATGAAAGAATGTCACGGTGTCTTTCAAGAACTATTTGACGAGTGAATGAATGAACCCCTGAAAACAATCCCCCTGGGCCCAGAGCACTTGACTGCAAAACCATATATTATTCCGTCTTCTTGGATTACTTACCGTCTGTCACAGTATTCAAAGTCCCTCTCACATGGAGTACAAACTATTTCTTGCCATGAAATGCACAGAGGAAATGCACAGATAAACCTGAGCAGCTCAAGCGCTTTGATCTTTAAAAGGAGGGAATCCTACACCAGCCTTTGAGATGCCGTGTTGACTGCAACAAGCAAAAAAGAAAAGTCACACTATCTAAATGAGTGGTTGTCGGAAATGAAGTGATTAGATTTCAACAGGACTGTCTGCTCCCACCCTGGACCCCTGGGTCCTGAAGGCAAGTGTGCAGAGAGTGCGATCACCTGGCCAAGACTCCAGTGCTCAGTGAGATGGGAACTGATCCTTTCCCAAAGATGAGCATCAGAGGGGCAGTCCATGGCCGAAAGAAGGGCCCTTCCTGCTGTCTCCATCCTGAGGGTGCATTTGCTGTTTCTGGAATATCAGGGAAAATGACACAGACAGGAATGTGTTCTTGGTTTCAAGTACATCTTGGTCATCTTACTAAATAAGTGCTGGGGGGAAATAGGAAGCTCACCAAAGTATCTGGGTAACTGATGTCAAGCTGTATCTCGGTCAGGCATTAAATTCATACAGTTGTTGCGTGGAACGTGAGTAATATGATTTCTTTAAAAAATCAATGACTCTAGATGAAAGGTTTATAGGAATTAATTGTACTATCAATATTTTTGCAGCTTTTCTGTAGGTTTGAAATGTTTTAAAACTTCAAGAAAGTTTAAAATCAGAGAACAAGCAACAAAAACAAGGGGGACTATTTAAAGTTCTCTTTTTTATTAAAATATAAAGTGCGGAACAGTGTACATTCTAGTGCTTACAGCTGGATGCCGCCAGTGTATCCAAATGCGCAGGAAACAAGTACATGGGTGTGTGTGGCTGTAGCTTCATGACTGCTTGGAAACTCTGAATGGTCACATTAGAAAACTGAACCTAGAAGTTGCCTCCACAAAAGGAGGGAGGGACTAGAAATAGGATTGAAGGATACTTAATTTTCTGTAGACTTTGTAACTGTCTTGTCTATTTATATTTATAATTATATATATATATATATATATATATATATATATCTTTATATGTATCTTTGAGTGTATATATATTGGCATGTATATATATATATATATATATATATATATATATAGTTGGGCTTCCCTGGTAGCTCAGTTGCTCAGTTGGTAAAGAGTCCACCTGCAATGCAGGAAACCCCTGGGTTTGATTCCTGGGTCAGGACACCTGCTGGAGAAGGGATAAGCTACCCACTCCAGTATTTTGGCCTGGAATTCCATGGACTGTATAGCTCATGGGGTTGCAAAGAGTTGGACACGACTGAGCAACTTCCACTTTCGCTATATATAAACAAACTACCTAGTCAGGAAAATTTTGGCTCAAGAACCTCTGCGCTGTTCTCTTTGTTTAAAAAATCCTTCATGATTGTCTCCTGGTAAATTCTGACTTATGCTTCATATCTCAACCCACAAGTCACCTCTTCCCTGAAGCCTTTGCTGATTTCCTCTATCAGATTCCATCCCTCTGTGCTCCTACAAACCCATGGAGCTACCTCCAAAAAACTCTACACCATGGTTATTGTCTGCTGGCCTGTCTCCATCAGAAGAAGGGGTGCTCTTTAAAGACATGGCTTTGATACAACTGTTGTGTAGATACATGTGCATCGGGTTCATTTGTTGTGGCTGCATTTAGTCCACGGCCTAAAACAGGAATGCTTTCCAAGAGATGATTTATGAATGAACACACTTGGGATTCTTTTTTCCTCTCCCCATGGGTTATCTCTCACGCAGTACACACATTCAGCAGCACACTGCTGTATTAGCCAGAAGCACTTGGCCCACATGGAGATTTAAGACATGACCACCAAAAGAACTGTAATATAACCCCACCCTCCAACTTGGTTAAGATCAGAAAGCATGATACCAAAGAATCAGAAGAGACACACTGGGGGCACTACGGCGTGGAGGCCCCGACTCTACAGAGTTCACTGTATGGCCCTCGACAAGCTCATTAACCTCTCCAAACCTCAGCATCCTCATCATAAAAGAAGCAGGATGACGGCACATACCAAAGCACTGGTGATGTCACACAAGACAATGAACGTAAATCATGTAGCCCAGTGTTTGCATACGGGCATCTCATTAAATCAGGAGGGTCTCTGCATTGTGTTCATCCGTCCTAAAATAAAGCAAGATCAGAGAACCACAACTTCGGTTGAAGTTTGTCCTTTCAGTACTGATTCTGGCAAAGGTAGGACATTTCCACTGCCTGGCACACGGGAGCTTCCTAGCTCTTGGTCGATCACGTTAGTGACAGTCACACGGTACACACTGAAGATCTGCAAAGGAGTCAGCAAGTGAACTGACTGTCTGTTTATGATTCTCATGGCACCGGCTACAGACAGAAACTTGGCCTCTTTCTCCACAGTGGCCTACATCCCAAAATAGGAAATGCCTTCACAGACAGACCCAGCAGGCAGAGGGGGTTAGGAGGCAGGCTGCCAACATTTCAAACTGTCAGGGACAGGGCAGAGCCTGGAGGATGCTCCAGCACAGGTGAGTTGCCCAGGCCCCAGGAAGCTTTTCAGGATTGATTTTTATGCAAATGAAAGAGAATCAGTGACCTGTGAGGAGCAGCCCCTGCTGAGTAATCAGTCGGGAGGGTCTCAGTGTGTGTACACTTTTCATGAGTCTAAGAGCAAATATTTTTCACTTTAAGACTTTCGATCTGTGCCCCACTGCCCTACTAAAAGCTCAGTGAGGTAGCGCGGCCGGGAAGCTCTGTCCTGTAGCGGCTTAGGTCACCCCTCCCCTGCTCCGGGAAGATGCCTGAGTCAGTCAGATGTCCCAAGAACAGAAGTTCAAGTGGACTTCCCTAGAAGTCAGCTGGAGAGCTGCTCCTGTAAGTCCAAACCACTTCACCACCATTTGTGAAACATGTTTCTCTCTCTCTCTACACAACCCCCATATCCCTCTTTTCTCTTCCTATCAGGATTCTGGGTACTTTATACGGAGCTCCTTGACTGTAAGCTCCTTGAAGAAAGTGAAAGCTACTTTATCCCTGCCTGTGTCCCAGTACATCATAAGCACCTGTTTAAGAAATGCTGGCATCATGAATGGATTGAGGATCAAGAATCTGGGTCTTAAGCCAAAGTTGTAGGTTAGTTTCATTTTGTTCTTCCAAAACCTTATAGTGTGATCATGAATAAACCCTTTCCTCTCTCTAGGCAAAAAAAAAAAAAAATCCTCTGTCTAAAACAAGAAGATTGTTCTGAAAGATCAAAGGACTGTTAAGGACTGTTCCATCTGTACTATGCTGTGTTTTTTTAAGGGTGCTGCAAACATCAGAATAGTTTACCTTCCTGTCCTTGGAATAAAAGCGATGCAGAACTCTTCGAAACAGGCTGTTCTTAATTTCAAAGTGGAAGAAAAAAACCTAAATAATTTCCTAGATGAGAAATTAAATTGAAGTACTTTCTATTTAACTTCTGACTCTGTTTCACTTCTACCTCATTCTAATTGTCAATATTATTGAGAAAAATAGAAAATGTCAGTCGCATGTCCTATTGAAAAATTCGAAGGGCTGCTGAAATGAAGACACCTATTTGGCTTCACAGAAATGAGATGATCGTCATTCACAGGCATTTTCCACAGGAGGGATGCGTTTCCTCTGCTGAGCCAGGCTTCAGAGCACAATATGCTAATGTGAGAGGAGCCAACTATATAATTTCCAAATCATATTGATACATTTGCAGGGAAGTATGGCCCTGCTTCCACTACGAGTATTTTCATTTAGTGGTTTATTCCCATGACAAATGTCGACCAGAACATGAGAGAAGGAGATGGGGTAGGGCTCTCCAAATTGAAATTTTGTCCCCAAACAAACCCACATTAAAACATGAGTGAAAAACATCTGGAAAATCACCAAATATTTACATGTCCCAGTCACAGGGGCTGACCATCTAAGTAAAAATAGTTGGTGTGGACTGCCGAAAAAGTCTTCAGCCTGCCATAAAGGACATGTCTTTTGTCCATAATGGACCAGATTCACTCACGGGGAAAACAAAAGAGAGGAGTGCTCAAAGATAAAAGCTCTGGCTAAAGTCAAACTTCCAAAGATAAAAAAAGTATGGCAATATGGCTACAGGCAACTTATCTTTTCTAAAATTCAGTTTTCTCATTTATAGAATCTTTGGATATTAATAGTGCCTATCACAGTAGGTTTTTGCAAAGATTAAGGGAAGTGATACCTTTAAAGACCTTATGTTCCTGACATAGCATAAGCACTCAATACCTGTTAGCTGCCAGTGCTGTGACTTTTCTCTGTGTGGTAACATCAGGCTCCCTTTCTTATCTTAAAGTCTCTATTCATATGTTTAGTAAATATTTATTGAGAACCTACTTGGGGCCAGAATAGTGCTTACAACCAGGAACCCGGTGGTCCCAAAATAAAGCCAATCCTCAAGAACCTCCAGGTCTAGCTAGGAAGACAGACACCTAAACAGTGGGAATCATAGTAAATGGTATAATCTTGATGACTAAAGCCCAGGAGACACCCATAGCTCAGTCTTCAGCAATTAGAAAGAAATCCTTACAGGTAGTGAGGTCCAAGTGAAGGTATAAAATGAGTAAAAGCTAGCTTGTGAGGAAAGGGAGCTCACTGGGCTCTGTGAAATAAAGGTTGTGCCTTACAGTAGACCTAGAGTGGATGAGTACAGTGAAGGCTAGGTGTGCAGAGACAACAGCTGAGTGGGGGTCTAAACAGCACAACAGTGGGCCCATTACTAGAGGGTCCTGAAAGCTTGAAAAGGAATTCAGATGCCTCAAAGGGAAAGGATTAGTAGCAAAGTAACATACTATCTGGATTTAGGGACACTGTTCAGGATATGTATGAAAGACGGATCGTGCTGGAGTTGACAGAGCGAAAAGTAACCCTGGAAGCATAAAGATCTGTGAGGTGGCAACTGCAGCAAAATCTTGGAGAAAGGGATTCTGGCTTGCATTTGATGGTGGCAATGTGGGTAGACAGAATAAAGTGTTTCAGAGATAATCAGAGAGCAAACCAATCGGAATCAATTACTCCTGGAGATAAGAGGCTAGGAGGTATATAGGATGCATCATGTTTCAGATTCAGTGAGTTTTGATGCTGGCACTGAAATGTGGCACACAGGACAAGGCAAAGGCTTAGGGGGAGAGGTCATGACTTGCATTTGGCCTCTGCATCTAGGTCACTTGGTGGACACTCACAGCGAGATGAGCCACTGACACACGCAAGGGTGAGTTCTACGATGGGACCGTGTGGCAAGTCATGCTGCTAGAATTAATTCTTAAAGTTTCATCGGAATATTTCAACATCCTATAAAAATAGCTTCAGTTCCTAGTGACCCGATAAAGGAGGTAAATGTATTCATAGAATCCTAAAACTTATGGACCATTAGTTACTCTGGACCCAACCACCTTTGTGGCCCAGAGAAGAGTTTGTTAACCCAGGGGCACACAGACAGTGAATGATAGAGCCAGGTTTGGAGCTCAAGTCAGTCTCCCAGCTTAGGATCTAGTGCTCTGTCTTTTGAGAGCTAAAAGATTCAGCCTCCTAGCAATCTCTTTTCCTTGAGGGATATAAGCCACCTTGTACACATTTAAAGAATTCTTTTCAAAAGAAGAAAAGGGGATAAAGAACAACATGGTAGTCGTGTTAGTCTCTCCAGCCAAGTTTTTGCTATGGAATTATATAATCCCTTTAGTTCCTTCTATCTCCTATCAACCTTCTATGGTCCAAAAAGAAAAACACCCAAAACAAAAAACTATTATCATCTTCGTACAGGCACATAATAGGTGCCCCCTAAAGATAACCCAATAATAACAGGAATAATCACATTCCTCAAGGCCCAGGATAACTTCCCTGTCAAATTCTACTTGGGATCTGTGAGGGCAGGCACATTTGCGGGATGGTCCTGGAAACCATCATTTCTGTCCCCGCAAATAAAGTAATGATACACTCAGTAACGCTGGTCCATCTTACCTTCTTCACCCATTGGATACTTGCTGCCAGTTTCTGTAACACAAAACTCCACCCATCTGATTGGTCATTCAACAAATGGCAACCGGAAGGATCGTCAGGAGACCTCTGAGCCGAATACACAGCGATTTCTGCAAAAAGTGAAAGGATCATTAGTAACCTGGAGGTGACATGAATCAACAGAATGATACTCTCCTAAACGCTGGGGGTACACAGTTGCACAGGACACGCTTTTCTCTTTGACAATAAGGGTCCATGTATACAGTGAGAGATGTAAATAAATGACCACAATGGTGTGCAAAGTGGGAAAAACTTGTCATGAGGTACCACAGGATGGTTCGATGAATGTTATGCATTCGGTTCTTTGATAACAAAGATAAAAGCAGTCATGTATCCAACGTCATGAACTATTCTACATACTTCACACGTATTTGCTCTAGCACAAACGACAAACCTGTGGGGGAGATAGGAAATCGTAGACTCAGTGGCTGATAGAATCCACATTTTACTGGCCTCCAAAGCTAGTTTCCTCCCTTCTAAAGAGAGAAGCACCATCCTGGTGCTGTCAAATCCTGGTGGAGTGACAGACTCAAGGGCAAAGAGTGACAGCGGTGGCAGTCGTGACAGGAGATGTCATCCCCACGCTGGCAGAGCAGAGCACTGGGCTGACAGAGCTGCGATTCTTTATCAGGACTACATTCCTCTGTGTTCCCCCTCCTGCTCCACATCACATTCTGAAGTTTCTGTGTGTGGGGGCTGTGTTCTGCCTGGATGCTGGTCTGATTCATCTTCATATCTCCTGAAGTGTCTACCACTTTTCCTAGCCCAGAGCAGCTGTTCAATGTATATTTGCTGAATGAATGAAGAGAGGAATATGGAGTGTCTGAACAGCTGCCGTCTTCAAAAAACCAAGGCACTGAACCAAGGAAGGTGCCGCTGGCATAACTTCCCAAACACGACAGCAGAAAGGAGTTCTTGAATGTCCTTCCTCTCTAGAACATCTACTTTCGAGGATCAACCCGGGCTGCACTAAGGGCTTAAACAGCTTCTTACTTTGACTTTGTGTCGTGTCTGACTTTTTTGCAACCCCATAAACTGCAGACCGCCAGGCTCCTCTTCCCATGGGGATTCTCCAGGCAAGAATACTGGAGTAGGTTACCATGCCCTTCTCCGGGGTATCTTCCCGACCCAGGGATCGAATCCAGGCTCTCCTGCATTGCAGGTGGTTTCTTTACCATCTGAGCCACCAGGGACGCCCACTTTGACTCTATTATCCTTCATTCTCCCAGACCCACTTTTCCTTGTTTCATCTTGGCTCTACCTATCAACTCTTCACATACAATGCCTTTTCCAAAACAACAGGGACAACAGCAACATGGGAAAACCCATCTGCACAGGGCTGAGGATGGACTGTACATCTACTGAAATCTGTTCACAGCACCTTAATTTGGTGACTGTAGCAAGAACAGCAGAACTGTCCTGTGCATGCGTGCTCAGTCCATCAGACTCTGCAACCCCATGGACTGTAGCCCACCAGGTTCTTCTGTTCAAGGGCTTGTCCAGGCAAGAATACTAGAGTGGGTTGCCATGCCCTCCTCCAGGGCATGTTCCCAACCCAGGGATAGAACCTGTATCTCCTTTGGCTCCTACCATGTGTGCTATTTCCACGATGTCAACAATGGAGCAGGGCTGGGGTCATTCCCAGATGTACCTGGAGTCATGGAGAAAAAGCCACAGGGGAAGGACCTGTTCATAACCCCAGAGGAAGGACCCAGCTCACAACCATGTCACAGCCACTCTCCAACAGCCCTCCCTGGATGAACCACATGCCCAGAGAACCATACCCTTCTGTGATCCCCTTCCATGTGACTCCAAATTGCCCTGGGGTAACCAATGAAATATCAATAACCTCAGATATGCAGATGACACCACACTTAGGGCAGAAAGTGAAGAACTAAAGAGTCTCTTGATGAAAGTGAAAGAGGAGAGTGAAAAAGTTGGCTTAAAACTCAACATTCAGAAAACTAAGATCACGGCATCTGGTCCCATCACTTCATGGGAAATAGATGGGGAAACAGTGACAGATTTTATTTTTTTGGTCTCCAAAATCACTGCAGATGGTGACTGCAGCCATGAAATTAAAAGACACTTGCTCCCTGGAAGAAAAGTTATGACCAACCTAGACAGCATAGTAAAAAGCAGAGACATTACTTTGCCAACAAAGGTCCATCTAGTCAAAGCTATGATTTTTCCAGTAGTCATGTATGGATGTGAGAGTTGGACTATAAAGAAAGCTGAGCACCAAAGAACTGATGCTTTTGAGCTGTGGTGTTGGAGAAGATTCTTGAGAGTCCCTTGGACAGCAAGTAGTTCCAACCAGTCCATCCTAAAGGAAGTCAGTCCTGAATATTCATTGGAGGGATGATGCTGAAGCTGAAACTCCAATACTCTGGCCACCTGATGGGAAGAACTGACTCATTTGAAAAGACCCTGATGCTGGGAAAGATTGAAGGCAGGAGGAGAAGGGGTTGGACAGAGGATGAGATGGTTGGATGGCATCACTAACTCAATGGACACGAGTTTGAGTAAGCTCTGGGAGTTGGTGATGGCCAGAGAGGCCTGGCATGCTGCAGTCCATGGGGTTACAAAGAGTAGGACATGACTGAACTGAACTGAGCCAATGAAACATAGCAAAAGAGATACTATTAATATATGATTTCAGAAGCTGAGTTCTAAAAACCTGGTAACCTGTCTTGTGTTCTTAGAAAGGTTGCTCTAAGAGAAGTCAGCTGCCATGTCTGGAGTCTGAATGCTCTAGATCCCCATGCTGAGAGGAAGCTCCAGCTAGCCATGTGGAGAAGGTGCACAGATAGCGAGAGAAATGCCCAGCCATCCCCAGCTGCTGTGGGCATCTAAGCTGAAGAGTCAAGTGGTGAGTGAAGATGCCATCTTAGACATCCAACCCACCTGGACCTTCACGTGACTCCAGCCATCTGACTTTACACCATGAGACCCCAAGCAACAACTGCCCAGATGAGTTCACTCAGTTGTAAGAGGTAAGGATAGACAGTTGTTAAAAGACACTAAATTTGGGGATGGTATGTTACCCAGAAATGGATAAATAGAACACCATGAACAGGATGGAACAGGCATTTGGTGCTGTCCTTACCAATATATTCTCTTTAAATGCGTATAACCACACTGGGTAGCATGAACCCATCAGGGTTCATCTCACCCCAACCCCTAAAAAGATCAAACTTTTGCCCTGGGCATCTAGCCCATAACACCCACAGTGGGATCAGAATCCAGCAGCACTGACTTCAGAGCCTGTGTTTCCTGTGTTTTTCTCCTGCTGTCTCCAATCAGTTCATGACACGTCTATATCCGTGGCCAGTGTGTTTTCAAAACTTTAGTTGTTATCTATAAAAATGAATTGAACGCCCACTTTGCCTTGCATTCTCTAGTTAGTGTCAGTCGCTCAGTCGTGTCCGACTCTTTGTGACCGCATGGACTGTAGCCACCCAGGCTCCTCTGTCCATGAGATTCTGCAGGCAAGAATACTGGATTGGGTTGCCATTTCCTTCTCCAGGGGCTCTTCCCTGTAAAATATCTCATATAAAACTCCTCTCACCCAAAGCCTGCACTGATCATTAAGAGCTTTGGAAGGAAAGCAAAAATAAATGGGTAAGTTGTCTATGAATTCTGATTACTGCAAACTTTTGAGAAAGAGAGGATTTAGGTTCTATGGACAATGTTGCATATAATTACACTGTGTTTCTTAGAGGAAAAAAAATAAACAGAAAAAAATCTAAGTTGTTTTTGTACTTTTTCAGAGATGATGGGGGGAAAAGAAGAGTTGACTGGGTCTGAGAGGGCTGGGCAGTGTACTAGAGAGCCGGGCAGTGTACTAGAGGGCTGGGCAGTGTACTAGAGACGTTCTCTTTTTGCACTGTTGGTGTTCTGGGTTGGAATGTTCATTTCCCTGCCTGTCCCCCACATCTCATGACTCTCCAAGACCTGGAATCATGTATTCCCTTCTGTGACAGGGAAATACAACCCGGCGCTGCAGCACCCACTCCTACCTACTCTCAGGGCACCGTCCTTTGGTCCCCCAAGTCCTGTGTACCATCATGGGCCCTCTTCACCTACTGCCCTGCCCTCTACCAGCCCCTCCCATTGCCGTGCTTGGCCACCCACACTGAGCCTCTTAGAATCAGACTCTCCACACCATCTACTAGTTCAGAGAGATTGAGAAACAGGAAAAAGAAATCCATGAAGCCAAGGGTGTAAACTGGGATGGAGAACATACTTGGCACGGGTATCAAAATCGAGGAGGAAACTCGGCGGTGGAGGCAGATTTCCTTCGCTGCACTCTGACCATATGGAAGGCTTGGTACACACAGGGCCACATCCTCCCCTCTGACTCCTGAGTCAAACTGCCATCCCTCTCTTAAGGTTTCTGCTCCAGATCAAATGCCCAGCTCCTAGCTCTCCATGTGTGGGTCTTCTTCTAGAATGTGGGCTCAGCCAGGCCAGGTGTGTTCCTGGATCATTGTCAACAGCACCCCACCACCACCAACAACATATAGTGCTGTGGGGGAGGGTAAGCGCTGAAAGCATACGTGAGTTAGATTAAAAGAGTCTCCACCCCACGTACTCCATCAGCGCCTGCTTCAGGATCCTCAAGTCACTTACTGTGTGTAAGTATGCCACAGCAGTGGTGGGTATAAAAGGGGAAGAACTGCCACTGAGTGGGGGAGGGTTGCCAACGGATAGAGTGACAGCTCCATTTTACAGGTGAAGAAACAGGCTGAGTGGTAAACATCCAAACGTATAGTGCAATGAAGCAACAGATCAAATCGCTAAAAAAAATCCACTCCGTTCCCGCCAGCTTTAAGAATCCATGACAAGACCTACTTGCCAGGGTAAATCATGCCTGTTCCTTTGAAAAGTGATCGTTCATTTCTACTTTTTGGTCTAACAACACAACAGTCAATCTGAGATATTTTGGTAGGGAACTGAGTAATACGAACTATGATTAAATACATTATTATTGAATAAATAAAATATCAGCTTTTTGAAACTTTTATTAGGCAAAGAATTCAAGCAAAGGCCATATCCTTTCCTGGTGGTCTAGGAATACCAGGCTGTGCTGCTGATGCTGCTGTGTGTTCTTGCTCTTCAGGCAGGAGAAGGGGCAGAGGAAGTTGAGACTGGGTGTCTGTAGGTGGGGGCTATTTCCTTGTACAGGGGTCACATGTTCCTGACATTGTGGAAGGGATGAATAAACCAAAACAATACTCAGCACTGGGTGTTTTCCTTTCCTTTTATCACCCAAGTTCCAAAGCCACATGATGAAGCATATTTTGTAAGATAGACAGGTTTGCAGATTATGATTTTTTAAAAAATGAGGGAAGAAGTAAGTTATTAAATGTGAGGGGACAGGACTTAAAATACAGGCTTTGCCTCTTCCAAGCTAATTTGACTTTGGCAAGAACTCTTTGAGCCTCACTTTCTTCACTATAAAATGGGGATATCAATAATTTTTGTGGGATTATTGATTATCATAAAGAATAGTGAGAATAAATACCTCACTTAGAATAGACAGTTGATAATTAGTAGCTGCAATTACAAAAACACGTAGGTTATGCTTTTTCAATTGTGTATGATTAAATCGCTTTACCTTCCATTGTATATTTGCTATTTACAGAGCTCTATGGTAGGTGGATAACTTTCATATATTTGTTGTCGTTGTTCAGTTGCTAAATTATATCTGATTCTTTGCAACCCCACGGACTGTAGCACACCAGCCTTCCCTGTCCTTCACTCTCTCCTGGAGTATGCCCAAACTTATGTCCTTTGAGTTGGTGATGCCATCCAACCATCTCATTCTTTGTTGCCCCCTTCTCCTCCTGCCCTCAAACTTTGCCAGCATCAGGGTTTTTCCCCACTGTGTCTGTTCTTCGAATCAGGTGGCCAATGTCTTGGAGCTTTGGCTTAAGCATCAGTCCTTCCAATGAATATTCAGCCTTGATTTCCTTTAGGATTGACTGGTTTGATCTCCTTGCTGTCCAAGGGACTCTAAAGAGTCTTCTCCAGCACCATAATTCACACACATCACTTCTTCGGCACTCAGCCTTCTTTATGGTCCAACTGTCACATCTGTATGGGACTATATTTGCATACATTAATACATACTCATGGAATATATAATTACTATTCATCCATAAGCATTTTCCACCCCATTCCTTTTCATATGAGGAACTGAATTCTCAGAGAAGTTCAGGGACCCCTCAGAGTTCAAAGGCTCAGCTGAGATCTCTGTTCCATATGACGTTAAAGGCTGCCAGCTGCCCACAGCTCAGGGCTCCCTGCAAACTCGCCATGGCCGGCTACTTGCTGCTTGTGTGGGATGATGCCCAACGTCTGGCTGTAATTACAAGGAAACATCCATAGAGTTCCTGGGCTCCAAATGGATTTGACACAGTGGCCCTTTAAATCAAACTCTTAACACGATTATCTTGATTTCTCTTTGGTAGTTTTTCTAAGTAAGCCATGCCTTTAGAGGCACCTAATACAAAGTGACAACCTTTGCCGTTTTCCAAACCACCGATGGACTGGCGTAGAGAGGGCCCATTGTCACCATGGTAATTACCGCACAATACCTGACGGCCAATGGACAGTCAGGAGGCGCAGGCAGCAGCTGAATCCGGCATTGTCCGGGCCCGATAAAAAGATTAGAAGCCCTGAAAAGCCGGGGAGCAGGATCTCACAGCTCTTTCGCTGGGCCCTGAAAGGCCCATTGTGCTGTCACCATAAATTCTGGGTTCCCCGGGCACTTGACAACTGAAGCCAGGGACAATAGAATTCTTGTGTCCAACAAAACACTCCTTGTCCAGTGTCAGTCTTATCAGCCGCATTTACAAATGTCTTTCGTTGTACCCAAATAATTCCCTATTAGAAGGGCTATTGGGAGCAGAACTAAATAAATATTCACAGCCTTTGTAATATCTTTGGGAAATGAATAAACAAACAGTCTCCTAGCATATGAGCAAACCTCCTGCTACTCTACATTTTATCCCTATTTCTTGCCCAAATGATGGAGTTTCTCTTTCTACCCTTTACCATATTAACAAGTGCAATAGAGGATGCTCCAGTTTTACTTGTACCTACTACATAGCCCCAATATATATAGCCTTGGTGCCTCTACATGCATTTTTCCTTTAATTAATCTTCCCGACAGCACTGGTCGGGGCTTGTTTTATTCTGTTCCTACCTCCTAAAAGAGAAAGGAATCAAACCTCAGAGAAGTTAAATAACTTGCCCAAGATAACAAAGCTAATTAGCAGTAGAATAAGAATTCAAATCCACACTTCCCATGCTCCCAAGGATCTGCCTTCCCACTTCGCCATGACTTCTCTACTGAATAAAAAAGGAATACAATGTCAGAGAAAGAGGAAAAGCTAAACACATCCACTATAAAAGTCACATACATACATGAGTCTATTGTTATAGAACCTGGGAGCACTTAGAAAGAAAATGAAAAGCCTTTCTCCAAGAGAATATATACATATATATTTTGCCCTAAAATAGCAGCAAGTTTATTTTTAAGTTTTGGGGGGCCATGGTGAAGAGGAGATGGAAAGCAAATAAAAATAAATATAATCTAGCTTCAGTACTCTTGCCTGGAAAATCCCATAGACAGAGGAGCCTGGTGGTCTACAGTCCATGAGGTCCTTAGGAGTCAGACACGACTGAGCGACTTCACTTTCACTTTTCACTTTCATGCATTGGAGAAGGAAATGGCAACCCACTCCAGTGTTTTTGCCTGGAGAATCCCAGAAACAGGGGAGCCTGGTGGGCTGCCCTCTATGGGGTCGCACAGAGTCGGACACGACTGAAGCAACTTAGCAGCAGCAGCAGCAGCCTCAGGAGAATCTTGGGGATGTCCATCAGATCAACTGGAAAAGTTGTAGAAAGCATTGCTGGGGTAAACAAAGCAAGCCGGGCACACGTGATCACACCTGTCTCAGAACAATATCTGCTCCTTCTTCTGAAGTTTATTTAGCTTGTCTCCTTGTCGTGAATGAACAAACATCCAACATTTGACAGTAATGCACATGACAAAACAGAAACCTCCTTGGACAGCAATCTTAGTATTTTATTTTTGGTTGCACTGGGTCTTCATTGCTGCTTGGAGGGCTTTCTCTAGTTGTGGCAAGCAGCAGCTGCTCTCTAGCTGTGGTTCATAGGCTTCTCCTTGTGGTAGCTTCTCTTGCGCAGTGCAGGCTCTAGGGCGAGTGTGCTTCATTAACTGTGGTTCCCAGGCTCTAAGCACGGCCTTAGGAGTTGTGGTGCACGAGTTTACTTGCCTTAAGGCGTGGGGATCATCCCAGACCAGGGATGGAACCCGTGTCCCCTGCATTGGCAGGTGGATTCTGAACCACTGAACCACTAGGGAAGCCTGAAGAGCAATCTTTACGTAATGATTCTGAGAATATTTAAACTGTAAACAGTTCCCTACCAGGTGAAGAAACATCCACACTGCACAACACAGCTGACACAATTCTCCCTGGTCTGTCCCAGCTTTACCTCCTGCCCAGGTAGGGCCTGCTATTCCCAGCAGGCTATGTACCTCCATTCCTCCCCGCACATACTGTTCCCTCAGCTGAATTCCCCTCCCATTCATTGCTGGTATAACTGTGGTGGAACTTTCCCTGCTCCCTGTTGCAGACTTGGGCGTGCAGATTCCCTTGGTATACCCTATTACGTCTTGATTTCTCCCACGGGTAGAGTTCTTTGTTATTATGGCTGTCTGCCTCTTCCAACATTGCATCCAAGAAAGCTTTGAGATCCTAGAAGACAGAAATCAAGTCTTACACTCATTTTCTGTCTGTCCTGGGTCAGCCTGCTAACCCTCTAAAGGGCTTGGCCTATGGAAGAAATGCAGAAAATGTAGAGGTGAAATAGAGAACCACCATAAAAGTGTTTAGTTTTTAAATTTTAGACCACTGAAAACCTATTGCTTTCTTACCTACCTGATGGTAAAATTCATAATCTTTTAAGGACAATAATAAGACACTCCCTTGGCCCAAATTACTGAGCCTTGATAACAGCTATGTGGAGCTGTTCAGTTTGTTTTCTAAAATAGTTAAGATCAGTAAAATGGACTATCATTTTGTACGCAATTGGCTATTAACAACACTGGGTAACCAATAGGTACTTCCTTAGTGACTGACAGTAAATCCATGTGTTTGTACAAGTACTGAGTTTGAAAAAGTGTGATCAATACTTCCCAAATACTTTCGAAGCCAAGTGAAGCACTTAATCATCTCCGAGGACTCGAGGGTATGGTTACAGTCACGTACACGTGATGCTAGCTCTTTCAGCTCTCCCGCACCCCCTGGAGCTGGGGAGCACCCAGACACACCGTAATCCAAACAGCTAAGACGATTTCTAACAGTTACTGAGAGCTCACAAAGTGCCAGGCCCTGGGCTATCATGTAGAATTTAATCCCATAACCGTCCTATATGTCAGGTGCTATTTTATTTCATAACCAGGAATCGAGGCACAGAAAGGCTGAATAAAGTTGCCCCTTATTCAAAAAGTCACTAAACAACAAAGCCATGATTGGGACACAAGCAGTTTGAACCTATGGCAATCCATCCAACCACAACATTCAACTATTTTCTTCAGACATAAATTAGGGCACTGATTTAGGGAAATAATGCAGTGATTGAAAAAATAAAAAATAAAAAGATCAAGGACTACTACATCACCTTACTAGGCTACTGAAGTATCCAGAGAGAGAGAGAGAGAACAGACATTGATGAAGCACCACCCCCCAAATGAAATGATGAACAGCAAAGACCTCTGACCATGACCCGAGGCCTGAAACAGTAGTTTCATCAAATCTGAGCAGCCTCCATACAGCCAAGAAAGCCACTTATTTGCAAATGTCTTGGTCTTTACACACACGCACATACATGGCCATACACACTCTCTGAGAGTTTTTGCTACGTGCACTTCTCACTTTCCTGCATTGGAGAAGGCAATGGCAACCCACTCCAGTGTTCTTGCCTGGAGAATCCCAGGGACGGAGGAGCCTGGTGGGCTGCCGTCTATGGGGTCGCACAGAGTTGGATGCAACTGAAGCAACTTAGCAGCAGCAGCAGCAGAAACAGTCACAGTCTCAGACTTCTCTTAGGAAGAAGAGCAAACTGCACTGGCCATAGCAATATGGCTGATATATGATGTAGTAGGAGAGGGTTCTCTCTTGAGCCCAAGGCTTCTCAAAAGTAAATAGGAGTGTCCTTCTGCAATGTAAAATTAAGAAAAAGAAAATGCCATTTTGTTATTCATCTCTTCTTAGACACTTACTCCGAAGATACAAGCTGTACAAATTCAAAGTGTCGACAAGCTCCACAAGGTCAGGAATCATGAATGTTTTCTTCTTTATTGTAAATCAGGTGGACAGAGGCATAAACTAATGCTCCCAAGTGATTTCTGAACAAATGATCAAAAATAAATAAAGAAGTAAGTCCCTAACACCAAAGTCCCACCTGTGCACAGGTGCAAAGAAGGCCCACTGTCGGTGGTGACTTGCAGTTTTTCTTTAGGAATAAATATGAATTTGGCCACAGAGAGACTATATGAGACAGCAGGCTAGTCTAGTGGGCACTCTGCATCCTTATCACACCTCACTAAGTATGCTGGATTCATTCAGGGTCGGCAGGGGAAGTGGGCCATTAAAAGGTTTCAGCTATACTTTGCTGCACTTTATTGGTAGAATAATATTCTCCACTGTGTGCATCAATTTTGAGATTCTTAAAGAATGGCATGCCAATATCAAGAATCTAATATCCTCATAAGAAGCATTTTCTAGGCTGTTCCCCCTGGACTTCCCTCCCAGGCAGAAGTACACACACACACACACACACACACACACACCATCGTCCATTTCTTTCTTTTCATCTTTAAAAAGAAATTCTTCAAATAACAAGTGAAGGCTACTTTTACCAACTTCAATGATAAGAACTGAAACTGAAGATAAAATGGCATTGATCACAGTTGTGTAGAGTTGGGTCATCTTATTAGACTGAGCTTAGATCATTAATGTGGAAGTGACAGGCAAATGGCCTTTCTGTACTCAAATCAGAGGCTCTGTGAGGTCTTCCACTGTGCTGGGTGCGTGCTAAGTCACTTCCGTTGTGTCTGAGTCTTTGTGATTCTATGGAACATAATCTGTCAGCCTCCTCTGTCCACTGGATTCTGCAAGCAAGAATACTGGAGTAGATGGCCATGCCCTCCCCCAGGGGATCTTTCCAACTCAGGGATCAAACCCACATCTCTTGTGTCTCCTGCATGGGCAGGCTAGTTCTTTATCACTATCGCCACCTGGGAAGCCCCTTCCACCGTAATGTTCACTTGCTAAATCGCTATCTTAAGGTTTCAGCCGAGAAAATCAGGCTGAATTTTGAAACAGGGTTTCTGTATGCTTTCCAGGCTTTGATATCTTCAGTTATCTGATACTGTAAGTGTGTGAGTTACACACACACACACACTATGAACATGCTGATTTCTTACTTCTTAAAATATTTAAACCACATTCCATATCCAGCAACTTATACATTTTGACCCGGGGCACTGGACTGGATTTGATGGTCAGTAAGGTTCTTTCTTGTTCTGAGTCTACAAAATTCTGCAGTTGAAGCAATCAGTTCCCCAGCTAACAGCAGCCCAGCTCCTTCCAACAGAGTTCTGACCACAGTTGGGAAAATACTGAGCTAGAAGATCTCTAGGCTCTTTCCCTCCCTGATAGTCACTCTGAGTCTTTGATTTCATGGGGCAAACCTGATACCAGGATGAAGCCATCTTTAAGAGGACACTGCATATGCAGGAGACCATGAGGGCAAACAAAGTCTTCCTTTAGCTCTCGGGGAGACATGTAAACACAGCCAGATTTCACAGCCCCTGACAAGATGGTCTGGTTACCTCAGGGACAGCCAGGAACCAGACCAAGTGGGCGTGTCACCCAGCAAGCAGCAAGAGGGTAGGGAGGCCATGCTGTGGATTAGACAGACCTTGGAAAGAAGCGCAGCCCCTGCTGGGGTAGGAAATAGCGGCCCTGCCTGTTGGCATTTGGGACTTGACTCCTCACCAGCTCCATGACTAAGGGTTGTTTCCTTATCTGTAAAATAGGCATCTCAACACCCTTCGGAACCTCTGGTGGTGAGGGCAAATGAGTTAATACATGCAAAGTACACTATTATTTTCTGGGACAAATTAATTGTTCACTAAATGTTAGTCCACATCATCATGATCAAAAATCTATCACATTTCTGTTACACCGACTCTATGTAAAGATGAACAATTAGTGCAATGCCTGACACAATAGGGGCCCAACAAATTACTGTTATTATTGTTGCCATTAAATGACAATGAATCAGGAAGTGGAGAAGTACCTTTTCAATTATCTTTCTGTCCTGATCTCAGCAAAAGTAATGTCTCTACTTGCGGTGATCCCTGAACAAATATCTCTTTTAACTGAGAAGGTAGTCTCAGGTTCAGAGTAGACTGACTATATTGTTTCCTTTTTATTTTATTTAGTTGAAGGCTACCTTCTATTTAGGAGGGCTTCCTAGGTGGTGATCATGGTAAAGAACCTGGCTGCCAATGCAGGAGACAAGAGACATGGGTTCAATCCCTGGGTTGGGAAGATCCCCTGGAGGAGGGCATGGCAACCCACTCCAGAATACTGCCTGGAGAATCCCATGGACAGAGGAGCCTGGCGGGCTACAGTCCATAGGGTCGCAAAGAACTGGACATGAATGAAGCGACCTAGCACTCAGCAGCACTCAGCATTTCTATTTAGGATGGCGGCTTCCCTTGTGGCTCAGATAGTAAAGAATCTGCAATGCAGGGAACCCAGGTTTAATCACTGGGTCAGAAAGGTCCCCTGTAGAAGGGCAGAGCAACCAACTGCAGTACTTTCACCTGGAAAATCCTATGGACAAGAGGAGCCTGGTGGGCTATAGTCTATGGGATCCCAAAGAGTGGGACAGGACTGAGCATTTAACACTTTCTATTCATGATGAGGTACTAGTTTGCCATTGATGATAAATGATATAATTTTCTTCAAAAATATTGAAGAAAAGCAGAATGAGCCAAAAGAAAATATGAAGTAAATAGCAATGAGGGTGAAGACCAGATATTCACACCAGATTTTGAAGACCAGCATGAATGACTGACTGAAATTGGTGGTGGGGGGCCCTAGAAGGAGAGACCGAGGCCCCAAGTAGGAGGTGGTAAGGCGCAGGGCCCACGAAGACCCTGCCCCCAGCATCCCATGGTTTCTCTGCAGGAGCCTCAGAGTGACCAGAGTGACCAGAGTGACCCCTCAGATCCTGTGCATGAGGGGACTGCAAGGAATGGCCATGGCTCCCTTGCAAGGGTAGAGACAGAATGACAAGGAGGAGACAAACCTCAGTCCCTACCTGGTGGTGGGGGCGAGAGCTAGAGTCCAGAAATCTCCAGGAACATAGGTCTTCCTGGAGAAGAAACTAGGTTGTAAACTCACTGGACACGGAATCCACCCTGCCTCTCTTTAGAATTCCTGTCACACATCTTAGGTACACCCTGTTTTATCCCAAAGGGGACCTAAGGCTGCCTGCGAGGAGGCCTACAGCACAGAAAACATGTAGTATTGCTTCACACGATAAAAGCGAGAAGAGGAGAAATGGCAGCACAGAATAATTTGAACGAAGGTTCACAGGCAGAGCTCTGGCTAAGAACTCATACACTCGCCCAGGCTGCACCACACATGGGGACGGAAACCACGTTCAGGTGCAGGGCCACGAGCCCACGAAAGGAGAGCCCGTCCTCAGATCACAGTCATTCCAGACACTGAGGCCAGACAGTTATTTACCCCATTGGTTCTCACATGGACGACCCTGCCTCAGGCAACGAGCAACATCCTGAGAGTAAACACAGTGGAGCTGGAATTATTTGGCAGCTTAGAGCAGAGTGGGTGTGGAGGACACGCAGAGTCTCTAGCAGGTGAGGGAAGGAAGGGGTTGTGGGAGGATGCCGGCAGCACCTCTCTCCCTGGAGGATGTGAGGGCCCGTCCATCCTGCACAGGCTGGTACAGTCCTACTCTGCACTGTGAGTCGGCTTCTGCCGCTCCTGGTTTCAAAGAATAGAAGTCCTCCTTGGGTTGGCCTCTTCTGGCTGTCGCAAGCAAGATGGCTTTCTTCGAGGGCCTGTGCTTACATGGATCACCACGTGAATTAGAAAATGGAGAAATGTACCACAGAGAGGCTGAGTTAATGCACCCCGGCCCCTAACTTATAGGGCTTCAAACCCTGGCGATCTGACTTTCATTCTTACCCCACTCTGACCCCACAGAACGCCCTGCATGAGCGAGCTCAGCCAACTTTCCGCCTCACCAGGGGCAGCTCCTTCCAGGAACTGATCGTTTTTGGCCCCACCTACCATATGATCTCACCCTTCTCGATCTTCGATCCCACTTTTGTCTCGCATAGAATGCATTAAACTCTTTTCATCTTTTTAAACTTTTCTTTGTCCTCCAAGGCCCTAACAAAATGATGACCTCATGATAATTCACCTTCCTTTCCCACCTCTACACACACACATACATACCAGCTCCTTAGGGCATCATCACTACCAACCATTCAACCCGACCCCCACTGCTTCTTGAGCATCTACTATGTGTCAGATCCTGCTCAGGACACTATAGTCCAAACATCAGGGCTGCTATCTCTGCAGAGCTTATATCCAGTGGCAGAGTTAGGAAGCAAGCATAAAAAATAAGCAGCAAACAATTAATGATGAGTGACATAGAAAATTTTAAATGGTTAATGAAACAGAATGGATCACGTCTTTTTCTTGGGACCCTTTTAAATCAACTGTGATGCTCAACCAGTATTTGATGGAATGAGAGGCAATATCGAGGGCTTCTCAGGTGGCGCTAGTGGTAAAGGACCCACCTCCCAATGCAGAAGACATAAGAGACACGGGTCCGATCCCTGGGTTGGGAAGATTCCCTGCAGGAGGGCATGACAATCCACTCCAGTATTCTTGCCTGGAGAATCCCATGGGCTATAGAGAATCCTGGTGGGCTACAGTCCATTAGGTCACATTTCAGACACAACTGAAATGACTTAGCATGCAGGCACGGGGCAATATCGACTGCTCACAATCTTTATCAGCCATTCTGGCCTTACGCCCTAGGGTACCTCGTTGTTTTAGGGAACCATTACATTTACCTGCCACCCCCCATCCCTGTGAACTTACAGAGAGCAGAAGCTCTGCATCCCTTAAATCTCCTGTAGCACCTAGTGTATAATTATCTGCATTTGTTATAAACTTTAAGCACAGAGACGCAGACTTGAAGGTTGAAGGTCATCACAAATCTCAGGATGTAAGAGCCAACTGGAAACTCAGTGGTGCTCTAATCCAGCGATTCTTCTAACTGTGTTTAGCAGAGACTAGGAAATTCCCAGATTCCCCAGAGGCTACTGACGGGGCTGTGGTGGGTGAGGGCAGCGTGGGTGGGTGGGGTTCTGGGATCCCCACATCTTCCTCTTCTCTGTTTAATCCACGGGAGCTCTGTTTTGTCCATTTTATACATAGCAGGGGTGAGAGTAAGGGTTTTTTTAAAATTAATTTATTTAATTGGAGGCTAATTACTTTACAATATTGTGGTGGTTTTTGCTATATCTTGACATGAATCAGCTATGGGTGTACAAGAGAGTAAGGTTTTATTCACAAAAATCTGCAGGAAATTCACAGAATCACAAGGGGGAAAATAGAAAATTATTTCTATTTGTATGCTCATTAGAGCATACAACAGACAGATGACTAGGCAGCCAGAGAGAACATATATGTGAACAGGTTAGATATTACATAGGACGCAGCGGGTACACGCAGGAAGAGGAAACAGGAGGGCATCACAACAGTAATGGGTGTGCATTCAAGGGAGGCAGACGTCTTCCTAGCCCCACGGTCCCCTCACTACAAGGCTTTCTTCTCTACAGCTCTCACCATTCATTCCTTCACTTATTCAATAATAACGTGTCGAGTAGTTCTATGTGCCAGTCTTTTTGCAGACATAAACACTAGTATTGAGGACCAAGTTAAGGTGGGACAGAAAGGAACGGGGAGGGAGGGGGAAGAAGGAAAGGAGGAAGCAAATGTGGATGGTATGGTAGCTGCAGGGTGAGTGGGGGTCCTGACATCTCCTGCCTCCCTCTCGTCCCCAGCACACAGACACCCATGGCTTATCCAAAGCAAACACCGAGTTACAGGGGAGGCGGGAGGGCGAGAAGGGAGAGAGCTCCCAAAATAAGATAGGACGAAAAGAAAGGAGAAATGGCAGCTTACTTGGATCTACTAGACTGTCAATTTTTAGTGGCCTAAAGAAGATCCCCTCCACGACCCCGCTGGATTACAATGCAAACAGAATTAGCCTCCCGACCTTCTCTTCCAGGTCAGCTCATCACCAGGTCACTTCTGCAGCCACATCCCCTCAAACCCCATAGCCTCCTACAAGGACGACTTCTAACACATTTGAACTGAACGTGAGTGGATGGATTTATTTCAGCCATTTTCTGCCTTTCTAATTGTTTCTCCTGAAGAAGTTTGAAGACCAAGTTGGCTTTCTTAAGTACTCAGCTTTCACTGTTTATTGCTTTGGTTGTTTTGGCTGCCAGTTAAAATGCTACCCATTTTCAGAAATGAGGAAAATGCTTCTGGCAATTAGGAAGGATGCTTGCTTCTAATGGCATTTTAACATTCTAAATTATTAAAAATAGAGAAAAGGACCAAAAAATTCTGATATTGGCCAGTTCTCGGCTTCTCTGTGAATGTTTCAAGTGTTCCTTTTTTCATTAAGGAAACAGAGCACTTGAGCTTTTAACAAGCTGGCTGATATGGAATAACTGACTTGAAGTACAGGACCTTCTAGGTATGGCAAATCTTTTCTAATCCTATTCTATTTCACCCAGATTCTCAATAATAACTATATCTTTCTGCTCACCTAAAGCCAAAATTGCCTTGTTGTAATAGGACGATTTTAAAGTAAGACACAGTACACACCCTGCATGAAATTGCAGTCCTTCCCCAAACTGAAATTATGCGAATTGTAAAGCAATGTGGAAGAACATGTTGGAATTTTTCAACGCGGTTCATTATGAAACAAAATCTTCACTCCAATTACGATGATGTAAAAATATTCTTGAGTACTGGAAAGGAGGAGAAAAATAAGGACAATTTATGAGTCAGAGTGGAGGAACCGTGGGTGGTTTTTCCCCTCTCTTCTTCCTCACTTCTTATATAATGTAAAAAAAAAAGATATTATCTGTCTTAGACATAAATTTGCAATTGTATAAAGTCTCATTAGGCAACTGGCAGCATCTCTCTTGCACAGAAGATAACATGAGGTGGCCACACCCAAAGGGAACCAGGAGCCTGATACTGAAATCCCTCCATCAATTTCCCGTAGAGCCAAAAAAAAAAAAAAAAAAATTCTGCCGAGAGATACCAAAAGAACCAGCCAATTTATTCCAAAATAGAAACAGGAAAATAGTTTATGATGCTAAATGACTGAATCATCAAAGTGTCCAATTAAATATTGATATCATCAATTTGGTTCTAAAGTACCCTTTGGTGTGGGAGGATGCAAGAAGGGAGTTCAACAAGTACCAAAAAGGTAGCACGATTGGATTATCCCTGGAGGCCCCCCTTCATTTCATCCAGTTCCTTCATCCAACATGCACCTACTGACCACCTAGGTGGATGTGGGGCTGTATTGGAGACTGGGAACAGAGGGGTGGACAAACTTAGACTCCACCCTTAATGAGCCCATGTCCTCCTCTAATGCTGGCTGCTCTTACCGCCAGCCTGAAGAGAATTACCCAGAAGACCTCTTGAGAGAACAGATGAGCCAGTAACAAGGAAATGTGCTGTGAGCAACACGTCAGGGGTCCTGAGTACATGTCCAGACTCTGAGGCTGTGTGACCACAGGCAAACCCCTTTGCTACTCTGTTTCCTCATCTAAGCAGGAGGTGAGTAAGCTGAATGTCTTAGGAAGCCTGCAGCTCCATTTATTCTATGAGGCAACACACTCATCTGTACTTAGGGTTTTCAGAGACCTCAAACTTAAGTACAAACAGAGACTTCAAACAATCATGTTTTATATATTTGAAAGTTGCCAAGAGAGTAGATCTTAAAAGTTCTCATCACAAGAACAAAATATGTAACTATGTGAAGCGATCCATGTTAACTGAGTGTGGTGATCATTTTGTGGTGTATCTATATATCAAATCATTATATGGTGCACCCTGGGCTAGGACAGCGTTATATTTCAATTATATCTCAGAAAAAGGGGGAGGGAGAACCCTAAACCAGAAACACTAGAACATGGAGAAAACATACGGCACTCTCGTGCCCATGAAAGCAAACACCTACCCAGTAGGGAAGAGAAGGAAGGAATTCAGGGAGTTAGTGATTGTAATATCCATGGAAAAGTTTTAGAGTATTGCAATCCTGAGTTCAAATCCTCTGCTTTGTGATTAAATGTGACTTGGAGTGAATGACTCAACTCTGTAACTCTGTCAGTTGCCTGATGTGAAAAGTGGTGTGTCAAATGCCTACCTCACTGGAGTGCTCTGAGCAGGAAACGGGGTGGTATACTCAAGGAAACTGGTGCCACTCTGGACACACAGAGGGAGCTCAATCAACTCTACCCCAAGTTAAAATGATGAGTTAACAAGAACAGAATATACTGGAAACTCCCACTAAGACTGATTCGTGTTCCCTTTTCTATTCCCAGCACCTGGCATAGGTCAGCCACAGAGAAGGTGCTGGGTGAATAAATAAATGTTAAGGCTGATTAACTCATACTGATTGGAAACTCTGATTGGCAATTATGTATATACGATTAATTAAAAATGAGAACACAGATCGGTTATTACTTTATAACTGCAGTTTGTTGGAGAGGGGGGAAGTATCTTTCAAAATGTGAGATAAAACGGTGCTGAAAAGGTCACAGACCCCGGGATGCACCAACAAAACCAACCTCCCACATGGCTTCTGAGATCAGCAGAGGCAGACGCCAAAGGCATGAGTCACGGCCCAGCAATGAGGCAACCGGGACCCGCTGGAAGCGTGTGCTGTCCCAGTAACCGTCCCGAATGAGCTCTTCACTCATTGAACACACAGTTCAAAAGGTCCTTTGAGTAACGCCATGGTGCCCTTTGGCAGAAGAGAGGCAAACAGAGCTGACACCAAGAGCAGAAAATGTGAGCACCCTTGCTCACGAGAAAGTGCTCCAAGTAGAAAATGAAAGGAGATGGATGCAGGGAAAACAGCAAGCCTGTTAACAATACCCTGATACACAGCACAGGACTGCTCCCATAAGCAAAGCACCAGCATAGCAACGAGGAACATGCCAGCCTGCATTCAGGTAGCTGCACAACACACACACACACACACACACACACACACAGGCGTACATGAATCCACACACATGCATCACACATGTATCCACATGCACAAATACACACCTCAGGAAGTAGAAAGGATTCTAAAATGAGTCCACTTTGAATCACAGTGAACCAGCCTTTATGATCCATTTATTATGATGAGCGAGGGCGAATGTAGTGGCTCCCTACTTACAGGGAGCCTGTAAGTAGGTCAGGCACCAATTGGTAGTCAACTCCACAGGCCCAGGAAGGTTTAATGAGCAGGAGACCAGACAAAGACAAAGATGGAAGGAGTGCCCCAAGTGCATGTCCCCAGGCACCACAATCTGGCAACGGGTCCCAGCTCACACCAGCTCTCTCACCGATGGGCCAGAACAAACTTCCCTAAACTCCTAAAATAGGATCAACAGTTCAGGCTGAGCCTCGGGCCCTGGCTCTGACAGCAGGAGCGCCCAAGCCGGAATTAAAAACCAACCTCAAATCAGCTGGAGGTCGGGAGTAGCAGGTACAGAAAAAGCGCACATCGTACAGAGCGGTCCGGAGGGGACAGCTGCGATAGCCCGGGCGGGGCGTAAATAAAACCCGCACTAAGCTTGTGTCCGCCAGAGCCTGTTCCCTTTGCCGGGATCCCTGTGCCATCATTCCCGTCCCACGTCCGGGCCAGCCACTGCGGCCGGCACCTGCACGCGAGCTGGCTGATGGAGAGGCCAGGCGCGTTAAATTCAGTGCCTACTCACTGCACCATCGCAGAGGTCACCGCGCAGGCGCTGGCCGCCTAGAGTCTTCCTTGAGAGGCAGGAGCCGGCCGTGACAGTCCATCTCCAAGGTACCTTCCCTCCTCGATCCCAGGGCACCTCCCACGGGGACTCCAGAGGCTGAAGGGCCGTGAGAGGGTGCGGCCCAGCTCTGTACTGGACAGTGGGGAGCGGCGACTGGCCCGGGCAGCCAGAGAGGCGGCCACTATCCCTGGCACCGCCGGCAGCCTTGTGAATAAACCACTGTGGCGAGACACACACCCACTGCTAATGAGTCCCACACAGACGCCAGCCAGGGAGGCCGGAGCAAGCAAAGACAGGGGCGGGGCAGGGCCACCGGGGGGCCCACCTGGGCTCACAGGTGCGGCCAGCATGGCAGGGGAGACTGAAACATGTGTCCTCCCCTCCAAGGAAAAGCATCTTTGCCCCGCCCCACTCCTGGCCTAATTAAAAAGAAAATGGCAGCCAAAATTTTAGGTACATTTTTGAAAGGCAACTACTATCGTCTATTGCTCGTTTCATTGTTTTAAAGAGCGTTTTAACATAAAAAATGTAAAAAGGGACAGATTTTCCAGGCTAAAAAGACACTTGGCAATCTAATACTTGAACACTGAAGGAAAAGAAACCTGCATAAATTTGCTTTAGAACTTTGAATACCATGTAAATTCATCTCCCTCCCCCCCAACCCTGCCACTATTTTCTTTGTAGATTTGTTAAGTAGTAAGGAGAGCAAGGAGAAGGCAATGGCACCCCACTCCAGTACTCTTGCCTGGAAAATCCCATGGACTGAGGAGCCTGGTGCGCTGCAGTCCATGGGGTCACTAAGAGTCAGACACGACTGAGCGACTTCACTTTCACTTTTCACTTTCATGCATTGGAGAAGGAAATGGCAACCCACACTAGTGTTCTTGCCTGGAGAATCCCAGGGACGGGGGAGCCAGGGGGCTGCCGTCTATGGGGTCGAAGAGTCGGACACAACTGAAGCAACTTAGCAGCAGCAGCAGCAGGAGAGCAAGCTCTGGAGCAAGTTGTCTGGATCTGAATTCAACCCCTGCTAGTTACTACTAACTGGACAACCTCAGACAAGCTGCCTTATCCTCTGTACCCCTCCATCTCTTCATCTCTAAAGTGGAAATAAAAATGGAACCTCTCTCATAGGGTTCCTGTATAGATGAAATAAGTTCATTCATGTAAAGCATTTAGCATACTGCAAGCCCTAGATGAACCTTACCTACTACTTTGATCGTTATCAGCATCATTAGTATGATCCATGTTCAGGAGTCAAACTGAACTCGGAGTTTAAATGTTTGGGTTATAATAGTCCATTCTTTGTGTATAATCACAGTTATGGAAAATCCAATAATATAGAGGTATGCAGACCAAAATAGAAACAACTCAATGCAATTTCACAAGAAATCAAAGCTCCCAGAACTTCTCTAGCCTTTTCTCCCACCCTCTCTCCCAAGGATCTAGAAGGGAGAAGACTGAGGATGTCCAGGTACCTTTAATTTAAATATGTATATATATTTAAAATATTGTATTAAATATTGCTCACATTGATCACTGCATTTGGAGCAAACTTTAGACCCTGCTGAGTGACTCACTCACTTCATCCTGGCCCTGGTCTTGGCTGGGAGGTACTGGGCAAGTCACATTAATTATAGGAACAAAGGATATTATTAAAATGCAGATTCTCCTCCAGTAGGTGTGGGGAGAGGACTGAGGCCTCCTGAGGCTGCTGAGCTTGGGACATGGGGAAGAGGAAGTAAACACCTGAGCTTCATTTCCGTGTGTCTCTTCGATGCCATGGTTATTTTCAGACAACCTGGAAATTCTTGCATTATTCATAGGAACCACTGTTGTAAAATCTGAAGCTAAGTCCTCGGACCCAGAGGCAGGGAACACTCGTTGTTTTGTTCTAAATCAAACAAACAGAATAAAGCAAATACACACTGACTCCCAGTGACTGCCCTTTGGGGCGTTCATTTAAGTTTCTCTTCCCCTCGCTCCTCTGCCTGGATGTGGAAGCAGGGACAGGAATGTCACAGAGGACAGGACAGGGCTGTGCATCAGTTAGCACTGCAAAAACACCAAGGCTCCAAAGGGATTAAGCTGTGATAAGCATAATAAAACAGCGCTTGTTCAACATACCCACATTAACTGTCTTTCAATGCCCTGCAGTAAAACTCCAGGGAGGGACAGGAATACAGCTGGTTTGGACTTAGTAACCTGGGGTTCAGGAAAGCCTGGCATGCTGCAGTCCCTGGGGTTGCAGACATGACTGAGTGCTGAATGAACAACAACCTGGGTTCAGAGGACCGTCCCCTCACATGTTAGCCCTGTGACCTCGGGCATGTGACTTAACCTCTCTGAACCTTCTTTTTTATTTGGAAAGTGATCCTAACAGTGTCTACCTTACAGGATTGTTGCAGTGAGATAATTCATATAGATTTATGCATGATACATGAAGAATAACATTACCTTTCCTGAAGTCCAAAAAAAGCACCCAAGCACATAAACATTAGTAAGACGCTCCCACGGACATACCCTTGTAATTTTCACCTCTGTTTCCAAGCCCAAGCCTTCCTCAGAGTGTGTGTGTTCCAAATAATATTCTTCCTAACTGTTATACAAAATAATGCAGAACTTATTGTGGTGATATTAAAGTGTCTTCCATCCTGGGGTGGAAGAAACGGTTAATATTCTTTATTAAAATGCTGATGCCTGGGAATATCCCTTCAAAAGGAAGAAAGCACCCCTAACCACACACGCACACGCTTACCATTCTCCTCCCTCACATCTCACACCCTCGAGCACAGAGCACTGTGTCCTACACATGGTGGATCCTGGCAAACATGAGCAGACTGACTCGACAGAAGGATAAGCTTGCCTGCCTGGTGATCTGCTCCTCTCTCCACCATTTGGGGGTGTGTACTGCCAGACTGGTCTGCCAGCCTGACTTGACTAAAGGGATGGAGGGAGAGAGGACTGGAAGAAATGGCTGTCAGCCATGCCTTCAGTTTTCACCAAGGTCTGGAACAGAATATCAGACAAGCTTGCTTGTCTCTGAATGAGACATAACAACTCAGGACGGGGATTATAAGAATCCACATGTGACAGTGGCCACTCAGACAACACTGTCCAAAAGCCCTCACCCGCTCTCCATGTCGGGGGAGGGGGACTCTTCATCAAATCCTACTTATGGGACCATCTGTGTCCCTGCCCATGTAAACAAGCCCCTCAGCTCTCATTCAAGCGTGGCTGCAAATTTCCCTCTTCTGGACACTTGCTCCAGGCTGTGGGCCACTGCAAAGAACCTTTCTTCCTTCAGGGATTTCTGTGTCTAAACAGGATTTATGATGATCCTTTGGCAAGGATCTTTGAATCACTGGCTTTCACAGTATAGCCAAAAGGGTATTTCAGGAGAATCTACCTCTAACAAGAAATATAGCCCTACAGATCTATCTCTTTTGATGGAACAGGCACAGCCGTATCCTCCCATGATACTGTCCCTGGACAAAGTGCTACTGAAAAGCCAGTGAAACCACATGGCATCGAATGGAACAGCTCTGTCCCAAATAGCTGTGTGACCCCGGGGCAGCCACTGAACTTCTCTGAACAAGCAATCTTGTCTATAAAATGGAAATGGTTAGGTCTTCTTCACAGAGCTGTCACCAAGGTTAAATTGTGGCAGTGAGATCATTCATAAACACATACTTTAATATGACACGTGAACAATAACATTATCTTTCCCAAAGTCCAAAAAAAAAGCACCCAAGAAGTTGAACATGAATAAGAAACTCCCTGGATATACACATATTTGTCATTTTCTCCTGGTGTAATTGAGCACTTGGTTTACCCCACACCTAGTTCATGGTGGGGGCGGGGAGGGAGCTTTGAATGTGTGTATGTGTGTGTGCTCAGTTCTGACCCTATGAGACCCTACGGACTGTAGCCCACAAGGTACTTCTGTCCATGGGATTTTCCAGGCAAGAATATTGGACTGGGTTGCTATTTCCTCCTCCCCAGGATCTTCCTGACCCAGGGATTGAACCCTGCATCTCCTGCATTGGCAGGTGGATTCTTTACCACTGAGTCACCAGGGCAGCAGTACCTAATATTTTCCGTAAAGGAGGTATGCCAAGAAAGAAGGGGCATTGACTGACTGCCTAGAGCTCTGCCTTTGAGAAAGGCTGTGAGTCTCAGGTCCTCAGCAGGATGAGATTAGTGCTCCTGTGCCTCCGAGCTTTTGCCAACAAGATGCCTTCCCCTGGAGGTGCAGTAAATTGTCTTTCAGATAGAGGAGCACAAATTCTGCCTCACCACTCCAGCACTTATTAAGCTCAAATTTCGTTTGTACCAATTCTAGACAATTTTCTTTGATTTATCTCCTACAAACCCCTCTTCCAACTCCTGCACCCCAGCTTGAAAGGCGTGGCTGTCTTCACTTGTTCTTTTCTCTTTTTACAGGGTGATGCAAACAGACCGAAAAAGAGAACTGTCCTTCTCTGGGGCTCACTGAGCTGTTTTTCCACCTGCAGAAGCCATCAATAACCTCCGTCAGTGGCTCACAGCCTGGGAAAATGAAGGATGGGTGGAGAAATAAGAAAGGGAGATGACTAGCTCCCTGTGATCCAGCTCATTCTGGGAGAGCGTGGTATTTCTAATCCTGCAGACATTTGGGAAGAGAAGTCTGGTCAACCCTGTTTCTTAAGGGGCAACTAAGCCTCAAGAGAGTCTAATCAATCTCCAACAGGCATCTAAGGGGTATCAGGGGCATAAATGTGATGCAGACCTGCCTGACTGCACATTCCATGCACTTTCCATAATTCCAGGTTATTTCTAAGTGGAAAAAAATATCCCCAAGGTTCTTATTCCTCAGCAAACACCCTATGCAAAGGTCATGATGAAGCCAAGACACCAGCAGGTGTAACTTCTGACTCTACCATCCCAATATATGAAAACCTGAAAATCACTTAATCTCTTTAAATGTCAGTTTAAGAAAAAATGTGTATAAGCACTTTTGTTGATGGTTACACAGGGGTAAAATGAGGTGATGGGGCAAAGAGCCTGGCATGATATAGAAGCTCATTACATGTGTGTACTTTCTTCCTTGGCTCCAGAAGAAAATATTTGTTACCATAAGGTGCCTGTGGCAGAAACGTGAAAATTTAATGTAAAAAGGATAATTAATAACAATGAAACTGAAGCTATCGCATAGGCTAATTATACACATGGTACTCGAATGCAGAAACACAATGCCAGCAGAGAAAAGAAAGGAAAAATAAAATTAGCAAATGCTCCATCTCACGCCCAACATATCCTAACACGTTTCTCACAGTCAAGACAATGAAAAAGTGAATTATGAGGTACCATAAAAGGAACTGTACAGGTTTTTGCAATCAACACAGTATGCTTAAAGGGGGAAATCCTTTTAAATATTAAGTCATTGCACAGCTATAAAACTCAGCAATATCAAGTTTCCCAAGCATTTGATGGGATCGATTGATAAAACGGCTTTAACATTATATCATTCACTATTCTGTTCATCTTCAAGACTTTGCAGCATCTTACCTCTTCGTATCAAGGATAAAGCCGACTCTTTCCAAATATTTTCGCTTCAATTCATGTTAGCCAGAAATGCATCTGTACGTTCTCTGTGTGCTTAACACCCACATTCACACCATTCACAGACATGGAAACACAGAGACATTTAGTTCAAGTGCTTCTGAAGCAGAAGGCGGCAATTATGTTGATCCTCTGATTCTCGGACTATGATCACTGGCTTGAGAAAACCCCACCCCTCCCCCAGGAGATACATCATCACTGAAGGCAAAATCATGGCATCGTCTGTTCATTCTTCTGGAAATCTCGTCCATATCTATATCTAGATATAAATACAGATATATATTCTGACAAAATATAAAAGTCAAAGAAACGTCCCCAACACTGAGAGTGAAATCAAGAGAGCTAAATTGTGTGATGGTGTTTGTCTACAAGACCTTGCAGTTTCTTGCCCTCACTCTGCTGTTTCCATGTGTAGAAAAACAATTCACAGATCCCTACTAGGGAGTAAATACACATGTATTTATTGAGCTCAAAACCTCTGCCTTCTGCTTGAGACATGTGATACATTAGCATTCCTGATGGGAACAGGAGCATTTATGATAGCAGTGGGACAGAATGTGAAAGAAAGTGAAAGTGAAGTCACTCAGTTGTGTCCAACTCTTTGTGACTCCATGGACTGTAGCCTACCAGGCTCCTCTGTCCATGGAATTTTCCAGGCAAGACTACTGGAGTGGGTTGCCATTTCCTTCTCCAGGGGATCATCCCAACCCAGGGATCGAACCTGGGTCTCCCACACTGCAGGCAGACACTTAACCATCTGAGCCATCAGGGACAGAATATCTTTAGTATTAGCATCAGCAACAACACTGTCCCTTAGTATCCAAGGGGGATTGATTCCCCTGGCCTGCTGCTGCTGCTGCTAAGTCACTTCAGTCGTGTCGAACTCTGCGACCCCATAGACGGCAGCCCACCAGGCTCCCCTGTCCCTGGGATTCTCCAGGCAAGAACACTGGAGTGGGTTGCCATTTCCTTCTCCAGCGCATGAAAGTGAAAAGTGAAAGTGAAGTCGCTCAGTCGTGTCCTACTCTTAGCGACCCCATGGACTGCAATCTACCAGGCTCCTCCGTCCATGGGATTTTCCAGGCAAGAGTACTGGAGTGGGGTGCCATCGCCTTCTCCGTCCCCTGGCCTACAGATACCAAAATCCGTGGATACTCCAGTTCCTTACATAAAATGGTGCAATCTTGACATATAATCTACATACATCCTTCTATATACTTCAAATCATCTCTAGATTATTTATAATAATATAATGTAAATGCTATGTAAATAGTGGCTGGCATGCAGCAAATTCAAGTTTTGCTTTTTGGAAGTTTCTGGAATTTTCCTCCAAGTATTTTTGATCTGCAGTTGTTTGAATCCATGGATGCAGAACCTGTGGATACAGAGGGCTAACTGTATTTCATATTATACTATGACTGTAATAAGGCATTGAGAGTCCCCAAAGGAAACCATGGACTCTCCGATTAAAATACAATTTAAAAAATGCCCTGTCACACTGTAAGAAACAGATATTTTCTTCTAGAACTTCCCAGAAACTTTATAGGATGGTGTTATCAGTCTGAAAACGTACAGAATTCTAGTCTAATAATCATTTTGATGAACAGCCCATCAGGCATTTATCAGGTGCTGCTTCCTCTAGGACTTTGCACTGGTGATCATGAGGCAGGTAACAGCAGATGCTTCCATGATGGGATCCAGAAATCAGTCACTCAGAAGAGTTCAGAGCCTCTTAGCACAGGGCAGAAACTGAAGGAATAAAGCCAAACTAACATTTGGGAAATCTGTGGCAGCTGACTGCCTGACCTCAAACAATGTGTTATTCAGCCATTTTTTGTCTCCAAGCTGAACAAGTTTCAAAACGAACACCCACATGTGTGTTAAAAGTGACATTACTCCAGCCCAATATGCCTACATTATTCCTAAACTAGGCGTGGTCTGAGTCATGCAAAGTTACAAAAGTAGGCCACTGCATGAATTCTGACAGAGCCTTTCACTTGCAGAGGGATGGTAACGTCATTCAGGTAGACACTCCAACTGAGCATGATTTATTTACTAGTTGCTGGGGGTACCGAGGCGTATACAATAGGTCTCTTCACTGTCTGCACAAAGTCTACAGTCTATTAATAATTAGTGATCATTAATAGATAACCAGGAGGAAAGAACTGCTGCTGTAGGAACAGTTGGTCAGGAATAGCCTCCCCAACATATTTATTAAAGACGAGGAAGACTTGAAGGACGAGAAGAGTTAACCGTGGTAGTGGTGGGGAGAAGAGTATTTTTAAGTATGGTAATTTTTTGAACTACCATTTTTTTTTAGTCCTCCCCAAGATGTTTTCTGAAAAGTAATTGTACATGCTTTTACTTTGTGTTATGAAATGTATCTTACTCTGTGTATGCATGCGTGTCTTCCCCAATCGGCATTCAGCTCCAAGTCTTCCAGACTCGGCGATTACATTCTGACGCTTAAACTCCTTTGTGCATGGTCTGAAAGTGGAAAGCCTTTCACAGCCTGGCATCTCTCACCTTTCTTGATTCAGCTGAGTCCTGTGCCCTGCAGAGTGCGTGGTCCCGTCACACCAGATCACCTCCATCCCTTCAGCCTTCCAGGTGTGTTTATGCTTCTGTCATCTGCACAACACGCACTCCTGAAGGGCCTGAAACAACCTTTCCCTTTTCCGCAGGGCAAATTATGTCTCAGTCTTTAAAACCCACCTCTTTTCTCCAGCTTTCGCTGCCCGACTCATCAAGTGGAATTAATTTATCAATCTCCTGTAAACCTCTCTTTCCTTTGTGTAATTCTTGACTCACATTGCATTATGATTATCAATTCATTTCTTAGGTTTTATTTATTGATATTTTTGTAATTACCAAATAATGCGTGCCTGTGAAGTCACTTTAGTCATGTCCAACTCTTGGCAACACTCTGGACTGTATCCCGCCAGGTTCCTCTGTCCATGGAATTCTCCAGGCAAGAATACTGGAGTGGGTTGCCATTGCCTTCTCCAGGGGATCAACCCGTGGGTTCGATCCCTGGGGATCAACCCGGGGACTGAACCTGAGTTTCTTATGTCTCCTGCATTGGCAAGGTTCATTACCACTAGCACCACCTGGGAAACCCACCAGAGAATGCATATTTAGTGTCAAAATTTTGAGAAATAAAATGTATAAATGAGAAAATAAATATTTCCTTCCACTATCCCCCCCTTATTAAACACAAGTGAAAGCTTTCTTCTACTGCACCTGACCTCAGCACTTCTAAAGATTCTTCAGGAACTCTGCTATTAAAGGTAACTGCTATTGCCAGTTAGGATGTTCAACAAACTATGTAACCATTCAACATCCTACTCGTGGACTATTTGGTAGTTTTAATTTTTTCTTATTATAAATAACAAGGCAGCAAACAATTGTGCATTAATCTCTGTCTATATACCTGTGTATTCTATTAGAAGAAATGCTTACAAGTAACATTACTGGTACAAAAGAGGTTCTATTTTAAAGCTCTATGTACACACTGTGGATTATTCTCCAGAAAAGATGTTTCAATTAACACACCACAAGTAGGGTGGAAATGCCCATTACACTCCCCTGTCCCTTCTTGGTAGCAACTGCTCCACCCATATATATTTTTTAAAAGGTGCAAATGCAATGTTGCTTGAGTTTCTCTTTCTTTAAATAGCAAACACAGTTGAATTTTTCATGTGAGAGTTTGTGTGTATGTGTGTGTACCATCACACGTACAATTCTGGGAGTTGTATGATTAGGGGTGATGGTATTTTTTTCTTATCCCTTTGCAAGAGTTCTTCATTCAAATATTAAAATACTTCTTTAGATCATATCAATTTTGAGTATTTCCCAGATTTGCTCTTGGGTCAAAATTTTGCTTGTGATATCTTTGATGTACAAAAGTTGGCAGTTTAACCTGTCCATTCTTTACCCTGTGATTTTTTCCTTTACGATTGTTTCTTCACATGCCTTGCTCCCTGATGTACCATGACCTCCATTAGGACAAGTGTCCTACTTTATGCATCTTTTTGTCTCCAGCATTTTATGGAATGACAGAGTCCAGGACATAATCAACCCATAAATCATTGCCAGATAGAATTGTATTTTCTTAGTAAAACTCGTCCCTCAAATGATTTGCTATTATGTAGGAAAGTGCACATGTTTACAATTTATATATACTGAGTATATTTCGTATTGAATATACATTTATAATTTATACTGAATATATATCATATTGGATAATACTGCACATATATGCACCTCTCTATATTCACTTCTCTATTATTTCTCTTAAATACTTAAAATTGGTATGAAAATTTAATGGCATTGCAAGGATGAGCACTCAGTGTAACGGTAGTGCTAGGATGGGTCACACAAGATAGGGAGGGTGAGTGTCCGCTATCGACTGCAATATAATAGAGCCGATCTAAATTGTGGATGACTTTGTCTATCGGAGTAGACTGGTGTTTGCCAGATAAAACCCCAGAACGTCCCCAAAGGGAGCCTGGGCATGTATTTTGGATTCTCTAAATCACACAATCTTATCACTCAAATATCTTCACCCTGAATATATTCGTAAATAAAACCTAAAATCAATTCGTGTTGAAAACGTAGATGTGACTTGTAGTGTGAATACAAAATAAGTTCAAATAAATGTCACAGAAAGCCTACATAGCATTCCCGAGAGTGAGGGGAGCAAAGGAGATGGTGGTGCTGGTGACCCACTCTGGTCCACGCACCACACCCAGGGCTTCCTCAGTGCTGCTGCTCATTTCAGTCTGAGTTCAGCTCCCAGACTCTCCCCTTCCCTTCCCACCTGGGCAACATTCCACTCAGAGGCTGTGGACAGGAGGTCCCCACCCCCTGCAGGAAACCACAGGGCTGCTTGTCCACCCACATCCTTTTCAGGAAGGTTCAGCTTCCTGGGCTGTGCCAGCTTACATGCCTCCCAGTGGCATCCAGACATCTGGCCAGGTTCCCAGCTGCACTGAGCTCTGGGTGACAGCTAGGAAACTCACCCTTTAGTAGGTAATAGCTATGTAGACAGGAATAGGCAGGAACGCGGACCTCTCCCAGTGTGCTCTGCTGCCAGTAGGATGGTGTAGACCAGTGAGCCCCTCATCATAAAAGGGGGAACAGCTAGAAACAAGTCCCAGGCAGTGTCTGAGCAGAGGTGAGGAGCATGCAGACTGCAGCACTGGACAGTCACAGAGCCACACTGGTTTCCCCTTTGCCCCAACATCCACATCCAAAACCCGAGTTTTTCCTTGTGTGCATCCATGCCAGTTGCTCCGTCATGTCCGACTCTTTCAGACCCCATGAACTGCAACCTGCTTGGCTCCCTGTCCGTGGAATTCTCCAGGCAAGAATACTGGAGTGGATAGCCATCCTCTTTTCCAGGGGATCTTCCAGACCCAGGGATCGAACTAGATCTTCTGTACTGCAGTCGGATTCTTTACTGCCTGAGCCACAAGACAAGCCGCCTTCTTTTTCTTGCCTCAATCCAAATGTGAAATAAAAAGTCCAGATTCAACTAAATTCCAGGAAAAACAGGCCCTCTGGGAGGAAAGAACCATTTGATAATAAACTTCTAGCATCACCTTCTTATAACCATTTATTTAGTCAATCATTTATCCATCCATTCATTCAAAACTTAAGCACCCAATTAAAAGCAGGCTGTACAGGGGATATTAGAATGGATTTTGGCACTAGGGAGGTCTGAATTTAGTCAAGAGTCAACCATGTCGGCTTGAAGGTTTGGGCAGGCCCCTTAACTGCTGTAAACCTCCTCTTCCCTGCCACACAGGGTAGGAGCACTGCAGGGGGGTCAAATGAGAGGGCACACAAGGGCACATGTAGTAAGCATGGCCCAGACGACTGCTCCCTAAACAGGAGGTACTTTTTAAAATTTTTTTCTTTTTACATTTTTTTGGCCGCATCATGAGGCATGTGGGATCTTAGTTCCCCAGGGATCAAATCTGTACCCCCCGCCTTGGAAGTCTTAACCACTGGAGTGCTAGAGAAGTCCCTAGAAGATCCTCTTTTAACAGGAAAGAACACCATACATGTGTTTTGAACGTATCTCTCATGAGCACTGCTCCAAATGACTTGATCCTTAAAAACAGGTCCCTGAGAGCTTACTGTTTCTATTTTGACAAGTAAGACACCAAAGCCTCTGAACTTTGAGGATCCACTTGAATCACCCAGCAGTAACTTCTCATAATTGGAGTTTGGGTCCAGGTTTGTCTCACTGCCAAGCCTGTGCTCTTTCCAAGGTACCTGGCTTCGTGGTTCAAATCTTGGCATCGAGATGCAGAAAGAGAGAGAGGACATAGGGACCAATCGTGACCAATGATCATGCCCAACATGGTGTGTCTGACACTGAGCCCGAGCATCACAGTGGCACCAGCTGATCTTACAGGCCAGGCCAGGGGTCACTCTAGGTCCTGACTCATTTGATAAGTTGGGCCTTAAAAGCTGAGTCGTTGGCATCACCAACTCAATGAACATGAGTTTGAGCAAGCTCCGGGAGTTGGAGATGGACAGGGACGCCTGGTGTACTGTAGTCCTTGGGGTCACAAAGAGTCGGACACGACTGAGGGACTGAACTGAATGGAACTGAAAAGCTGAGACGGGTATGTCTAAATGGTAAGAATGGTAAAGGCTGGCTAATGGTGAAAGACATCCCAGGACAATGGAAAATCCAGGACAATGGAAATCCCACACCTTTCTCACACAAGCCATAATGGCAACTGAATTGTAGCTGAGGCAGGCTTCTCTTCATACAAAGACTCCCATAAATCAATGGCAAGGCGATTACAGAACTGGAATATCAACACCCTCAGCCCCCTTAGGCACTGGGTGCCAGTGGTCACTAGCATCATGGAAAGAAATTACAGACTCTGTGTGCCTCCGGGGGGGAGTTTCACACCTAGAAAGTAGTCTTAGCAATGAACAAAATAAACACAAAAATTGAATCTGGGTGTGATTAAGATTCATCCAAGATCCAGTTTTCAGAAGATTAAGAGGACAGAGCCAAACTCCAGAGCAATGGTTCTCAACTGGTAGCAGTTTTAGCCCCAAGGGACACTGAGCAGTATCTAGAGACATCTTTGGTTGTCACAACTGGCAAGGGGCTGCTGTGGGCATCTAATGAGTAGAGGGAAGCTGCTAAACATCCTAGGATGCACAGGACAACACCCCCAAGAAAAAAATTATCCTTCTCCACATATCAATAATGCTGAGGCTGAGAAACCCTGTATCATAGGATAAATGATTCCATTTCTTCAGTGACAGGGAATGATGGAAGCACCTACAGACGGAAGTAAATGGAGAAGGACTATCTAAAGATAAAACAAGGAAAACAGGCAAAACTAAATTGCAGTGTCTGGAGATGAGATGGCGATCACCATACAAGTCAGAAAAGCAGTCACACTTCTGCAGAGGGACTGCCAGGTAAGTTTCTCCCTCCCCCTGGGGAGTGATGGTTTAGAGGTCCTCTCCTTGGACAGTACACTCAGCTGCACAGCTGTCTTTGTGTTTTCTCTATTATAGCTAACAGGAACAGAGTTTAAAATTATATTAACAACAAAATTAAAAAGCTTTTCTTTTCTCACTTTGGCTAGGAGTTAATTGGCTTATAGCTACAGAATTTTTTTTTTAAAGCATCACTTATTCATCCAAGTGCATAATTTCTTTCTCCATGTTTCCCACAGGTACTTAAAACCTTGTTTCTAACCTTGCCCACCCCTGTTGCTTATTTCTAGAGAACACCAAAGTCACACAGCGGGCTGAAGCAGCAAGTAGAATAATCAAGCATGGGTGCCCTGAGGTCCGGAGAAGGCAATGGCACCCCACTCCAGTACTCTTGCCTGGAAAACCCCATGGATGGAGGAGCCTGGAAGGCTGCAGTCCATGGGGTCGCTGAGGGTCAGACATGACTGAGTGACTTCACTTTGACTTTTCACTTTCATGCGCTAGAGAAGGAAATGGCAACCCACTCCACTGTTCTTGCCTGGAGAATCCCAGGGACGGGGGAGCGTGGTAGGCTGCCGTCTATGGGGTCGCACAGAGTCGGACACGACTGAAGTGACTCAACAGCAGCAGCCCTGAGGTCAGATAACCCAAACTGTCACTCCATTCCACCATAGTTTACCCAAGCTCTCTGACTTGGGTCCCTTCTCTGTAAAACAAGGTAAGTAACTCTACCTTCCTCATGGAGTTGTTGGGAGCATCAGAAGAAGGATTTTGTTCAAGATAATAAGCATAATTACCATAAACAATATTATCGTAGACAAAATAACTTACAGTATATAACTAGATTCTGAAAATATTTAGCTCTTTAAAAACTGAGCCTTGATTAATCATATACATGTCTATTCAGCGAGTGCTGAACATGTGCTGAAACCCTCTGAGGCTGAGGACACAGACAGGTCCAGTCTCTGCCCTTCATCTTTCATAGGAAGACCTGAGATTCCATTGCTGCAAAGATTCACTCAGTTCTGTTTTATTACTGAAACTCACCACTTTTAGGTCCTACAATTACTTCCAATTTAAAATGAGGGAAGAAAAGGTCAGAAAACTGCAATGCATATCCATGGTTACAGGTCTTCTAACATTCTTTGGGCACTTGCTGATTACCGGGCCCTCAGCAAAGCCCTTTTCACTTGCTGCCTGAGTTAATGCTCAGAATCGCCATGTGAAAGAAAGGAACTCTCATTATATCTTTTTCAGATATGAAAAAGTAAGGCTGCCAGATAATCTTGAGTGTTCCCAAAAGCTGCACAGCTGGTACATGTGAATACCCAGATTCAGCTGAACCAGCTTCAACTTAGGAGCCCGTCTTTTAATATCAAACCCAGTGGGTCTTGTCAGACTAGCTGGGGGCTACTTTTAAAAGATCAAACTATTCCCTTCTTGGTAGGACCATTCTCTGTTTTAAAGGCATCACGTCATTTGCCTAGACATTGATTCTAAAATCTCTTCTGCATCTTTAAGTCTGTGAGCTTCTCTAAAAGAAACTGTGTTCTGAAGGAAAGCCCTGTCTCATGCTTTACAAAAATCACAAAGGTGAACACTTTTCATAAACGAAGCATGCAGCTAGTGCAAGGAGCCTGGGAACCCACACTCTAGACCGGTGGTTCTCAAACCTTATGAATCTTCAGAATGCACCCCACCCCACACGTATTCCTGACTCAGAAAGTCCCCAAGTGGATCATCCTAAATGCATTTCTAATACCACCCCAGTGATATGGATGCTGCACATTTTCTTTAATTTTATTTTTTTAAATTTTTGAGCCGCACTGTGCAGTATATGGGATCTTAGTTCCCCAACCAGGGATCGAGCCCATGCCTCTTGCAGTGGAGGAGTAGTCTTAACCACAAGATCACCAAGGAAGTCCCCCAGGGAGCACATTTTGAAAGTCAAGTCTTAGACTCATTCCTGCTGGTGTGGGAATACTAGAATGCTTATTCTCCCTTTCTGAGTATCCATGTGCCTCTGTCAAGATAGCCTTTAGAAGTAAAGAATGAGATAGTGGGGGTGGGTGCTTTCTGAAAATGGACAAGCGCTAATGCAGGTCTTCTCAAATTTTCTAAAGCTTCACCATCATCTGGAGACTTATTAAAAATAGAGCTTCTCAGAGCCTACACCCCATCCAGCCACACAAGGCCTGGCTTAGAGCCCTAGAAGCTTCTTTTGAAACAAGGTCCCCAGAAACGTAGAAGGAGAGGGTGTGTAAACTCTTGTAAAATAGACAAGTCCCAGGGCTTTTAAGGAAATAGGTCCTAAGACTTTTCACTCTGAAGGCCAGGGTTTGGCCTCGATATTGGGCATCCCACAGAACTATATGCTCTTAGATATTCCATGACAGAGAGAAAGAGAAAGTCCATTTAATTTGTGTGTGTGTGTGTGTGTGAAAACTTCTAAGTCAAATATTTGACTTTAGGACCTTCAGAGTGAATTTTGAATGAGAAAAATATGGTATCATTTGAGATGAAAGGAAGCTCTAGACCAGCACACTCTGGAATCTTTTGACTGAGAGCAGGCTTCAGAGTTAGGTGTGAATTGGAAATGTCCTGGAAGATAGGTATGGGGTGATCAGAGCTATTACATTTTGCACCTGACACAGGATCGCTTCCTCCAACAATGACAGCGGTGCAGCCCAAGCAATTTCAACATGTTAATCACTTTCCCTTTCTTTCAGAATCCAGGGAATTTAGTGTAATTCTTCATACCTTCCCTTAGGAATTACGAAGTGTCAGCTACCATAGAGACTCTGCAAGTGGCTTTGTATAAGAAATGTTTGCAGCAATTCAGAGGACTGTGTAATTGAGTTAACAAGTTGCAAGAAATACGTTTACATCCTGGACTGGAACCGATGGCCTGACCAGGAGAAGGTATCAAGCAGCACGGGCTGGCATATTAATGCCAATCATTCACCACACGCTGCTGTAGTGAGCAAATTCTGAATTCCAGGCTCTTAACACTTTTGATTATAACTGATACAAAGAATGGAAATTAAAAACCCCACTGTTGGCTAAAGGTAAAAGGGAGGATTTATTTAAATTGATTGCATTCAGTGAATTGATTGTGATATAACATGTCCCAAGTGATATCTCAGGGATGATACGCTATTACAATGACTGAGAAAGTGAAATGATAATGGATTTTGCCGATCCTGTTTAACTGGGTCCTCCTCACAGGTAAGGACTATCTTTGGATCACAGCTGAATCTATTCTAAAGTATGCCACACATGTATCCTTTGATAGCACCAAGATGCCTCTGTGTGAGGCCAACTCACTTTGATCTTTTCAAACCATCCTTTTACTAATTTTTAACAGTAATGCATTTTCATGGAAGGACATTTTTAAAATGCAGAGGTTTAAAACAAATTCAAGTTGACTGAATAAACAAACAAATGACTGAAAAATGAACTACTGATAATTTTATCACCCAATGATAATCATTATTACTTTCATCCAGTTTATTATTGATACCTAATTATTTTAGCCATGCTTTTTAAAATTTAGTTTTCAAAGTAGAGATTGCAGTTTGCATGCAATTTTTATTACTCATCTTCTGATAAAACTATATCACATTTCCATAGTATTTCCCATATTATTAAAAATATCCTCATATATGTAACAAATGACTTCTCAAATCTAAATTGTATGAACTGTTACTATTTAAAGATTTCCTCCTAGGGCTAGTCATTTAGCATGTTTTCACTTTTGACTCCAATAAAAAAAAATGTAGTGAGCAATTTTTAACAGCTTTATTGAGGTATGATTTACAGACCTTAAGAAATCATCTGCAAGAACCTTTCTGTGTGACTCGATCTTTTGTGTTTCAGAGTGTTTCATATGTCTAGATATCCAGAAGTAAAACAGTTAAGACAAAGGGTCAGTATATGTTTAAGCTCAAGAAACACTTTGCCAAATGCCCTCCAGTATTAACTGATACTCCCATCAGCAAATTATTAGAGTGCTCATCTTATTCTACCCTGGTCAGCATGAGCAGTAGTAGTATTATTTAAGGTCCTGTCACTTTTAATGAAAAAGTCAGGATGTCATCATATAGTTCAAAAATGGAAAATGCATTTAGGAATTTTCATTTTCACTTTTGATATACTTTGCTTTTGTCCTAGTCTGTTTAGGTTTTTTTTAGTTAATTTTTTGGGGAAGTATAGTTGCGTTACAATGCTGTGTTAGTTTCTGCAGTGAAGTCAATCAGTTACACGTATATGTGTGTGTGCTCAGTCACTTCAGTTGAGTCCAACTCTTTGCGACCCAATGGACTGTAGCCCACCTGTCCATGGAATTATCCAGGCAAGAATACTGGTGTGGCTTGCCATGCCCTCCTCCAGGGCATCTTTCCGACCCAGGATTGAACCCACATCTCCTGTATTTCCTGCACTGTAGGCAGATTCTTTATCCACTGAGCCACCTGGGAAGTATACATCCCCCCTTTTATAGATTTTCTTCCATTCGGTTCCCCACAGAACACTAAGTAGAGTTTCCTGTCCTCTACAGTATGTTCTCTTTAGCTATCCTTTAGCTAGTTTTCTGTAACATGGTATTCACATGGGCTTCGCTTATTGAACTTCTTGGTAATAATTAATGCTGAGTGATAATAAGAGTAAGTTGCATGCAACCCAGGTAGCAACTTTACCTAAGCAAAGAGACATCAACTCCATCTCTGGGATCCCAGTCATGAGCTGTATTACCCTCACTAAGGATTTAACCTCTCAGCATCATCTTCCTTACTACTAGAAAACAGAAGATGATCAAACGAAGTTTGCAGACACTTAACCAGACAACTAAAACATCTCCAAGTCATTGCCTGGGACAAGGAGTCTCATTTTTAAGAAGATATGTTACATTTATTTAATATATACCTAGAATCAAATTCTTTATAAAAGTCATAGTTTGCTTTCAAAAAGTGTCTGCCTGGGCATGCCAAACATTAATAATACTCTGTGTCTGAAGAACACAAAATGATTTCTAAATGTTCTTCTAGCCCTGCTAAAATTTTGTTCTTAAAACTATCAAAGAACGGCAAAATAACTAATTATTCCTGAATTACTCTCATGACTTATTCCATTCTCTTGAGGCATGCTGTGATTAAAAAAATGAAGAATTTGTAACTGTTAGTTATCAGCATTTCATGTAACTTTTGATTCAAGTAACAAATAGCATTTCAGCTCTATGTATTCATTATGCCACTAAATTGCAAAGGAAAGAAGCCAATTCTAATGAATTGTAACCATAGTTTCCTTTGCATATTACATATTAGAAGTGGGTAGCACTTTAAATTATGGTACACAAAACAGCATATAATTAATTCTGAATAAAAGATAATGTATTCTTGCTAAATACGAGTTATTTTAAAATCTCTTAATGAAGAACTAAGCATATGCTGTGCTGCACTGTGAAAATGTTTAGCATATGTCGTTAGAGCCAACATTTTGCATTTATTATTATATTTATTTTCAATAATAATATATTATTTTAAGTGAACACACACAAAAAAAACGTAATCACCAACATTCCAAATGTGGAAAATATATGCAAATTATAGGAAACTTTTTGGCTCCCCAGAAGTTGTCACTAAATAACTTTTTGATGGCATGGTGCGATTGCAATTTGCAATAGAATAAGAAAAATGGAAGAGACTGTTACTTTTAAATCACAGAACATATGCACAATGAATTTTAAAATTCAGATATGGAGATAAACATTTCTATTCTGAAATTGACATGTTCTGAGTTTTCATGGAACAGCAATGCTTAAATCTAGACCTTAAGTTCCATCTGATTTAGTATTGAGTTTATAAATCCCTTTGTGACATTGTGCTTCTGGTTTTAAAAGAAAGCATCCTGAAGTTACTCTCTTATGTACACTGAGCTTCTAATTGAGCATGATTATCACTATAAACACCACCACCATCAGCACCAAAACAACACTGAATCCTGGGCCATATCCTTTCTGCCTTACTCTCCCCACTTGTACCATGATGATGTCTAATGACCCTATAAACTAGCCACATGACCACAGACAAACCACCCCTCCTAACTAAGCCTTAGCGCTCTCAGCTCTAAAATGGCTATGCTGAGGTCCTTTTTATCTCCAATAAGATCTGCCCTTTCTTTCAGCTCTTCCCTGAGTGCCAACAGAAACAGATAATAAAACCAGATTTTCTAAACTCATATGCTTTCTACTCTCGCTTCATTTAAATTTGCAGTGGGGCAGGGCGGGATGTGGACAGTAGAAATGAACTGTGAGATGGCAAAAGCTTAGAATTTAAAACAAAATGTAAAGTTTATTTTTAAATTCAAGGTTCAGCTTCTGTTCCAGAGGAATAATGACTAATTCATCAGAAACAGACTGAACTTGAAGGAACCACTCTTCCATCCTTCTCCAAACACCCCAAGTTTGGAGTGGCTTTCAATGTATTTCTTTCTCAAGTACTAATGTACAGTAATGAAAAACTGAACATGGTAAAACTTTAAAAGAAAATAAAGTAATTCATCACACCTCCCCTATATAACGGCCACTGGTATTTCAGGATGATACCTTTCCATCCTCCAGCGTGTGCGTGTAGGAAGTTGAAATCACACCGAGCCGATAATTCAATGGCATACTTTGCTCTTCTTAACATTTGATTCTAAGCATATGTCCATGTAGTTACGTCTTCTTTGTGAACGCTTCCAGTGACAATTACAGCCCACCATAAAAATACACCATAATTTTACAGATCGCCTCTTTTGTAGATATTTAAGCACTGTTTTCCTTTTTTTTTTTTTTTGCTGTTGTTGCTATGATGAATATTTTGTGCATCTAACTGTTAGCACTTTAAGCTACTTTAGTATTAATTCCCCAAAATGTGAAATGAATATTGTAAAAATCTCAGCAGAAATAATATCATTACTCCAAAATAACTGTAGCAGCTTATTTTTTTTCCCACTTAAACACTCCTCCTGAGCATTTTCTGTGATCTGTTTTGATCCTATCTCAGCTAACCAGCACCATTACCAATGTCCTAAGTGTCCCATATCCCTTCCCTCTACCAATGTTACAGTGCAAGAGAGATTTTTATTTCTATATACCTCCTCCTCCTCAAGACTAAGCCCTTCTGCAGGAAGATTCTAGATGACTAGGCATCCTAGCCCCAGTCCCTTGCTTAAAGTCAGGCACATAGTAGTTGTCCAATAAACATTCACTAAATTAATGCACCTTGAAAATTACTTATGGAGTCCCATCCTTGTCCCACAGCTATCAAAGCGTCTCTTGCCCAAGATACAAAGATCTTTTTCTACTTATTTTTTCCTTTATTTATATCCTGGCACATTCCACAGAGAATTTAGGGCAGGAGACCTCTCTCTAAATCAGTTCTGTCATCTTATGCTACTGCTGAGATGAATTTGCAAAGGACACTGCTATTCTTTCAAATGTCATTTTAACTGTTTGGTTTGCAAGGAGGAAAAGGAGCGTCAGAACATGTCTTTTCCTCAGAGATGTCTTCCTCACTGTACGTGTGTGAGTATGTGTGTGTGTGCGTGTACACATCGATATGTAAATGCATATGTGCTGTGCATGCAGCTTTCTGTTTGTGCTTGGGCTTACTGTTGTACTGTTAAAGGCACTGGTCTCTTCACAGGGCTCTTTGAAAGAAATTCTACTGGCATCAGTTTCAAGGAAAATTTTGTCTCACCTGGAAACAAATGCATTTTTCCTTTGTGGTGGTTGTCTAACTCTTGGTGTTTCTCCAGCTGCTTTGGTTACCAGGAAACAATGCCATACTTCATAAATTACAGTGTGTTTCCCAGTGAAGTTCCTTGCTCCACTTTATAACCTTACTTTTTCTCTCCCCTCATCCTCATTTCTTTTAAACTTAATTTTTTTGAAATTTTATTGCAGAGCTGGTGTTTATGAAGGCCATTTCAACTTGTCTTAAGAACAGGAACAGCCATAAATAAATAGAAAAAGTAAATAAACCATACTGTCTGAGCTCTTCACCTGACCAACCTCCAGGAATCGGATCACCTTTCTCCTGGCTGCCTGCCCAGAGCTTTAAACCCTAACACACAGTAATTCCTTATGAAAGCAGAGTTGGTCCTCACGGTCATCCAAGGAGCATATACTCAAAGAACAGACTTCTAGCTAATTAATATTGCTTTCAGTTACTCAACATTTAGGAGACCTTTTTATGGTTTTAAACGTGTTGCATTACAGCCTGTATAGAACACACTGAAATTACCAATTTAATGACAGCTTCCTCCTCCAGACTACCAGCACTTTGATATGAGACTATGATAGCTTTACCTCGGTGTGCCTAGTACTAAGCACTGTGGCTATGAATCTTTTTGTATATAAATGGATGTTTGTTAAAATAGCTTATGTGTGCACGTGTGTTTGTCCACATACATGCACATATCTCTGCATGAATGTATCTGTATTGCCTTCCACTGCACAAGTGTCTCTCAAGCTAATCTCACCAGAACCTACGAGGCAGTGTGTTTTTACCTCTTGTGCAGTTAAGTCACAGAGGCACTCACGTGGCTCTTACACAGCACAGTCAGGCTCTGAGTCCAGGCTGGCTTTACTCCTAGCTCTGACAGCCTGCTGCACTGCTTCTCCGTGTGACGTCACAGTGAGTTGCAAGGCGGAATCACAACTAGTGTGTTGTATACAAAGGTATCTCCAAACATGGAAGACTGATGAGCTCTAGGTAGCTGGGCATGGCTAACCGTACTCTCATGCTGTTAGGAAAAATACCGCATTTTACATTCCTTCACACTCATTATGCATTTTTATAACTAGACTGCACCAGCTAAAATATAGGTTTTAGAAAAAAAAGATGTAGTTACTACATGTGACAGTCAGTTTTATGTGTCAGCTTGGTTAGGTTGTAGTCTCCAGCTATGTGTCAAACACTAATTGAGGTATTGCAGTAAAGGTATTTTGTGGGGTTTTTTTTTTTCAAACTTTAAGCTTTTTATTTTGTATTGGGGTATAGCCAATTAATAATCTGGTAATTTCAGGAAGGAGCAAAGGGACTCACCATACATATACATATATCCATTATCCTTCAAACACCCCTCCCATCCAGGCTGGCACATACCACTGAGTAGAGTCCCATGTGCTGTACAAGAGGTCCCTGTTGGTTATCCGTTTTGAATATAGCAGTGTGTACATGACCTTCCCAAACTCCCTAACTATCCCTTTCCTCTGGGAACCATAAGTTCATTTTCTAAGTCTGTGAGTCTCTATTTTGTAAGTAAGTTCATTTGCATCATTTATTTTCAGATTTCACATATAACGGATGTTATATGATATTTCCTTCTCTGACTTACTTCATTCAGTATGACATTCTCTAGGTCCGTCTATGGCGCTACAAATGGCATTATTTCATTCTTTTTAATAGCTGAGCAATATTCCTTTGTGTATATATGTACCACATCTTCTTTATCCATTCCTCTGTCCATGGACATTTAGGTTGCTTCCATATCTTGGCTATTGTAAACAGAGCTGTAGTGAACATTGGGGTGCATGCATACTTTCGGATCATGTTTTTCTCCAGATATAAGCCCAGGAGTGGGACTGCAGGGTCATATGGTAGCTCTATTTTTTTAGTTTTTTAAGGACCCTCCATACTGTTCTCCATAGTGGCTATAAGGCATTTAGTTGATGTAATTAAAGTCTAGAATTAATTTTCTATAAGTAAGGAAGATTATCCTAGATAATCTGGATGGGCTTGATTCGACCAGTTGAAAGGCTTTAAGAGGAGAATGGAAGCTTCCTGATGAAGAGAAGCACAGTGTGTGCTCACACCCCACAGCACCTGTCTGCCCGTCCTGCCCACCTGCCCTGTGGGTTTCAGACACGCTTCGCCAACCTTCACAATAGCTTAAGTCAATTCCTCTCAATAAATCTCTTAATATATGTATATCCTATTGATTCTGTTCCCCTCATAGAATCCTGGCTGAGGCTTTATGTGTACATCAATATTTACAGATGGGAAACTACAGAAGATTTCAGATGCAAAGAAATGGAGAGGGTTATGCAATCTCCATTATGCAACAGCCAAGGACACATTTTAACTCCCCCGAAAGACAGCTGTTGCCTTACCCGTATTCAAAGGCCAAATTTCAGATTCCTTAAGAAAACCTAAGAAACACTGAATTTAAGGAAGCTGGATTAAAGGAGCAACCAGGGTGTCTCCAGCAGAATGGCATTTATTGGTGATAGCCAAGATGGGTGGACAAGCGCTGTGTTTAATGACCTTTGAGTGAACAATCCCCTGTACTTCCACTAACAGTTAACCCCTCTTATGAAGGCAGAAGTTCAAATTTAATGTAAATGTATTTTGGTAACATGGATATTTAGTTGCTTTTTTTATGTTGTCAGCAGTGAAAATCTAATAACTTTCTCCCTCAAAGCAATCCTGCAAATGTGCGTGGGCTATATTCTTCCAGGCATCATCTCAAAGCTTCTTTCCATTACTCAGAGGAACTATATTCTAATAAATGTATCCATTTCAACCATTTACTTGAGCAAACTTGTTCTACCCATTCATCCACCTCTCAGAACCCCAAAGAGATGTGTACCACCTTCCCAACACATCACTGCTAAGACAGACCATCCCGGGCATGAAAGCTAGGGAGAAGATGTAGAGATGAGGAGAGGCAGGCATGGATTCAAGTGCTGTGACAAAGAGGCCCAGAGTCCACTCCTGGCCGAGCCCTGACCTCACCTCTGTTGCTGATCAAGCTCCTTTACCTCTCTGGGGCTGACCTTCAACATGAAGGGGACCCAAATCTCAGGACAAGTGTCAGGATTCCCAGTAATCATTCATGAAAAATCTCAGCCATGATACTGATGTCTTGTCCTCCTCTTCTCCCTCCCCTCCTTTTCACTTTTCTTCTTCTTTTATCTGTTTTCCTTCTTCCCTTCTACTCATTGCTTTGCAGGCCTCCAATAATGGTAACTAACCTCGCAATCATCTTCCTCATTTTCATCAGCTGCAGTCCTCAGCCAGATGGGCAGAGTGGCTGTCATTCTCAAACATCAGTCACTTCTTAACCCATCCCACAGATATGTTTACTGATGGCACTCATCACTACTGAAAATACTTTGTTTACTTGTTTATATTTTATTGTCTTTTCCCTCAAACTAAAATATAAGGCCCATTAGAGTAGAAACTATGTCTGTTTTGTCCATCCTTTCTTTTATCTCCAGCCTGACTATCACTGTATCATGAATACTTGCTAAATGTATGGAACTGATGGGTGACACATCTTTAATCTAATGTATTTTGCTTTTACTCACAGGTAGCCCACAATGCAAGGTCTGAAGTGTGCATCAACATTAGCTCGCTTGTACTTCGGGAAGCCAGGATTACCTCTGGTTGGAGGTAAAATGGCTCTGTCTTGGCCTGCCCCTTTCTATGGATACCTCTGTTAGACCCAGCTCTGGGGTGGAAACTTGGGAGAGCTACAGTGGAGGCAGGAATTGTTAAAGAAGGGGTCTCAGGAAGTTGTGGTTCAAAAGGTGCCAAGACAGACAAGTGGCCATGAGCCCATCTCCTGGGCCTCTCTTGTCTCCCTCTGCCTGGGTCTTGCACAAGCATGTTCACATATGTGTGTGACCACGTGGCTCAAGCACCACACTGCATCTCCCTGCAGTTCATACTTTACATGAAACCCTCTCTAATCCTCACATGAATGTGATTTCCTGGATAAACTTGTCATTGGAAGCAACTGGGTTTGCTGAGTTATCACATCTTTTGGGTTAGCTTTGGACCTGTCTGTCTGCAACCTGCTCAGGGCTTATTTAGGATGTAAATACTTATTTTAAAGGACTGTGTATCAAAGGTGAATAAACACAACCTTAAGTTAAAGTTATAAATTCACCAGTACCAGGGGTTATCAGGATCCTTATGCTGATATTATTAACATTTCACCATCGTATCATCACCATCATGTGGTTACAGTATTGTAGGAAGAGCCCTGGAGAAGGAGACAAATCTGTGAAGTCTAAATTCAAGTTCTGCATCTTGCCAGCTGTGCAATGATAAGCATGTTATGTAATCTCAGCCTTTAGTTTCTTAGCCTGAAAATAAGGGTGAAAGCACAAGGTTGTTTTGGGAATAAAATCAGATAACATAATAACATACCTTACAGAGTACCTCCCTCACCCACAGGTGTTTAACATTTTTTGTTGTATACATTATCCTTTGAAAAATTAAGACCTGTTCTATCTACACAGTATCCATTAGCTACAAGTGACTACTGAGCTCTTAAAATGTGTCTAGTTCCAACTGAGATGTGTTTTATATATATAATACTCTGCTGCTGCTGCTAAGTTGCTTCAGTCGTGTCCGACTCTGTGAGATCCCATAGATGGCAGCCCACTAGGCTCCCCCGTCCCTGGGATTCTCCAGGCAAGAACACGGGAGTGGGTTGCCATTTCCTTCTCCAATGCATGAAAGTGAAAGTGAAGTCGCTCAGTCATGTCCAACTCTTCTCGACCCCATGGACTGCAGCCTACCAGGCTCCTCCGTCCATGGGATTTTCCAGGCAAGAGTACTGGAGTGGGGTGCCATCGCCTTCTCCGGTATAATACTCAGGAGGTTTCAAAGATTCAGTATGAAAAAAAGAATGAGAAATATCACATCAGTCATTTTATATTAATTAAACATCATAATATTTTGGCTACATTGGCTTAAATAAAATACATTATTAAAATTGCCACATATTTCCTTTTCACTGTTTTAATTGGACTTCTAGAACATTTTTAATTTCATCTGTGGCTTACATTGGTGGCCTGTGTTACTCGTCTATTGAAGAGCATGGGCATGGATAGAACTATCATTCCTGAAATTTCAATGATAAACATACAAAAGCTCAAAAACAAAGGATTTCCGGGAGAAAATTGAGTTCTTAACATCCTCAGAGCTATGCAAATATGATTCATACTGAGAAAGAGAGCATTATGTCAATTTTTTTTAAAGAAAGTACAGCATGAAACCTTCATAGACAATAGAAAACTAGTTCCCATCAAATTCAGATTAGAGTTTGGGGCGGAAGAGAGAAACAATAACACTTATCGAACTTTAGTAGAGGGAATGGAAAGGAACAAATGGATTTTAAGTACTTGAACTTGGATACAAATTCCACAGTGTTACTCACTTGCCATATAACCCAAGGCAAGAGTGTGTAAACTCACAGTGCCTCCGCTGCCTCTCTGCAGAACGGAAATAATAATACACTTCTCATTCATAGGCTTATCAGCTACCAAGGACTAAGTGCTCATTTGGATCTCTGTAGATACTCTGGTCAATGCAATGGTGCAGATGAGGAAACCGACAAACACACAAATTCATAAGGTATATACCCATGGCCAGACAGCTAAAAAATAAAAAACAGTAGCAGCGAAATCTCAGCCTTCTTAGTCTGAACCCCCTCCACATGTGAGCTTTTACTCACTCCTCTAAACCGAGATCAGACTTTCACCGTTGTCACGAGAACTGAGGCAGACAGTGGACTTACACTGTCAAGACCAGCAAGGAAGGCGGCATGTTTTCATTGTTGTGAAGGCAGGACAGAGCACGGAGAGGATACTGCATGTAAATCACTCTGTGCCCATTAGCTCAGAGACATATATATATACTGGAGTGGGCTGCCATTTCATTCTCCAGGGGCTCTTCCTGACCCAGGGATTGAACCCGAAAGAGACCCAAAAAGAGGCGGAACCTACGTTGACTGTAGAAACTCAGAAGTATGCTGCAAAAATTATTGAGTGCTTTGGATAAATAACATTCAGAAGCTAACTTATGAAATATGAAGCCAGAAGATTTGTGGCCCCACAGATAAAAGATTTAAAACCCGTCTCTACATGTTCAATGCAATGAGTGCATCTTCCCAGTTCTTTCCTGAACTGCACTGCACCCCCAGGCTCACCTTTGTAAGTACAGCATCCCATCACTATCTTTATTCAAGGTGAAGAAACAGGGATTGTAAGAGTTGAACAGGACTTAGCCACTGAACTACCACCACGAATGTCACAGAGACTGAACTATTTACATCAAGGGTTGCTTTGTCTTGTTTTTTGTAAGAGACCCACCAGGGCAGTGGGAATAAGGCTGAGGGGGAGCCAAGTACAGTGGGAGATGAGGGAATACTCATAGCTGGAGTGAGTCACTGCCAGGAATGGTCCCGAGGAGGTCCCCCGAGGGTGTAGCTGGCTCCAGCACACTGGATGACCTCCATCTACATGCCCACATGTCACCACTCGGACAGACATGGAGGAATGGTCACACCTCAGTAACTAGCCAACCTGGCACCTCTGCAAGAGTCATGATTATTTCCGACAAACTCATTTCTTTTTTCAATTTGATATGAAAATTAAAGTCGTATTAGCACAATTTCTTGCATTCGAGAGCATGTGAACAGCATTCTCAACGCTCTCCTGTAGCAAGCCCAACATATCCCTGAAAGGAGGCGCAACAAGGCAGGTAAAGTTACTGTTTCCAAAACAGCTCTCTTTTCCATCCAAATAGGCCCCTCACGGGGACGTGTGATCAGTGGACCAAGCCAATATGATGAATGTAACTTTCTCAGAGAAGGAAAACCATCTTCAGAAGAAATATTCATCAAATCATTTCCCATGCAAATACAAAAACAGGGGAAACAATACCAGAGGTAGTATCAATATCTTCAACTTAGGCAAAGATAGGCAATCTTTGAAAAGGGATGCTATTTCCATGAAATTAATTCATATTCTTGCCCAAAAAGCTTTTCTTACTTCATTTTTTTTTTTTTGGAAGCATTGCTTTAAATGAGGCAGGAGACACGTTTTGGCGGCCCTTTGCCAGAAAGTGAAAGTGAAAGTGAAGTCCCTCAGTCCTGTCCAACTCTTTGCGACCCCATGGAGCCTACCAGGCTCCGTGATCCATGGGATTTTCCAGGCAAAAATACTGGAGTGGGCTGCCATTTAGCTGAGAACTAAATTCTGAGTCCCCAGTAGCCCACCACCCATTTGGTATTAATTGTCCCAGTGAAAATCTTAAGTCCAGGAGCTGGGTTCAGAGGAGAAAAATACAAGTATTCTCTGGGTCAAGTAGAGTGACTGACTTTTTTTTTTTTAACTTTTCAAACAGATCTCAGCTGGTCTCCCAGATCCCTCCTGTGTGGGAAGCAATTTTCCATTGGAACCTTCTTACTCTACATAAGAGGAAACAAATCCAGACAAAGGAAGCACGTTCCCTCTTGTCCAAAGGTGAGTTGACGAACAAATTACGGACTAGAAAAAAAGATGGGTCAAGGGGAATACAGATGAGAATGCTCCAAGGATATGAGAACAGATAAAGAAACACAAAACACAGAGACCCTGTGGACTTCGTCTCTTTGAACAAGATTTTGCCAGGTTGGTGTTTGCGATTGCATTTGTTTTCCCATCCTAGCTTGGAGTGTCAAATCTGATGCCTCTTTGAGTCCTCTTCAAATCCTGTGTAGATGATTCTTTTATCTCTCAGAAACCTGGGCCCTTATTAATATGCATGAGGGCAGCTGCAATTTGACTTTGCTATCTTCTCCCACCTTTGCTATCAGAAAGCGGAGCGGGCCCACTGATGGGCTTACACGTCTTCTCTCAACACCTCCTAGAAATACACTGTGAACCCTGAGTGTCAAATAAATGTTCTGATGTGACACCCTTGGTGGCATCTTCCCTTCAGCTATGCCAGGGCTGGACGGGAACCAAAATATCAAGAGAGAACGTGGATCGTGGAATCACAGCTTCTTTCCTGCTTCAGTTCAGTTCAGTCGCTCAGTCATATCTGACTCTCTGCGACCCCATGAATCACAGCACACCAGGCCTCCCTGTCCATCACCAACTCCTGGAGTTCACTGAGACTCATGTCCATCGAGTCAGTGATGCCATCCAGCCATCTCATCCTCTGTCATCCCCTTCTCCTCCTGCCCCCAATCCCTCCCAGCATCAGAGTCTTTTCCAATGAGTCAACTCTTCGCATGAGGTGGCCAAAGTACTGGAGTTTCAGCTTTAGCATCATTCCTTCCAAAGAAATCCCAGGGCTGATCTCCTTCAGAATGCACTGGTTGGATCTCCTTGCAGTCCAAGGGACTCTCAAGAGTCTTCTCCAACACCACAGTTCAAAAGCATCAATTCTTCGGCCCTCAGCCTTCTGCACAGTCCAACTCTCACATCCATACATGACCACAGGAAAAACCATAGCCTTGACTAGACAAACCTTTGTTGGCAAAGTAATGTCTCTGCTTTTGAATATGCTATCTAGGTTGTTCATAACTTTCCTTCCAAGGAGTAAGTGTCTTTTAATTTCATGGCTGCAGTCACCATCTGCAGTGATTTTGGAAACCAAAAAAGTAAAGTCTGACACTGTTTGCACTGTTTCCCCATCTATTTCCCATGAAGTGATGGGACCGGATGCCGTGATCTTCGTTTTCTGAATGTTGAGCTTTAAGCCAACTTTTTCACTCTCCACTTTCCCTTTCATCAAGAGGCTTTTGAGTTCCTCTTCACTTTCTGCCATAAGGGTGGTGTCATCTGCATAGGTTATTGATATTTCTCTCAGCAATCTTGATTCCAGCTTGTGCTTCTTCCAGTCCAGCATTTCTCATGATGTACTCTGCATATAAGTTAAATAAGCAGGGTGACAATATACAGCCTTGACATACTCCTTTTCCTATTTGGAACCAGTCTGTTGTTCCATGCTTAACACATCTTTTAAAATATCTAAGTCATGAGCACATGACATTAGACATAATATTCGGTGTAATCTTTAAATCAGCCTGGGCGGAGAAAAAGCCAAGAACCCGGCAATTTGGGATACATTAGAAAAGTCTCAGGAAAAGCTTTCTGGTTCTTTCATGTCCTGAGTTCAAATGCTTTGCAACTGCCTATCAGTGTGAAGTTGGGGCTTCTATTCATGGAGTTTATTGCTAAGATTCAACGAGATAATCTCTAGAAGGCTCAGTCCCAGGCACTCAGTAAGCACTTCACAGAGCATCCACCCCCATTCCTCACTGACAGCCAGGAGCAAGTTTCATGAACCTATCCTGGAAGCCTCTTAAATCGGTCCTGTGATAACAGAGCAGTGAAGAATGCAAAATCTTCCTGTTTGAATCCCCAGTTGCCCCCTTACCAGATGTATAACGCTGGGGAAAGTTGTTCGACTACCCTGAGTCTTGGTGTCCATGTTTTATAAATGGGGATAATTATAGCTTCCAACTCATTAAGGTTGTAGGGAGGATGGATTGAGATAATTTGTAGGAAAGGCTGAGCACTGTGTGTGCAGCCAGTAAAGACTCAGTACATATCTGCGATTCTACTAATAAAAATGCTGCCGCCTAGTCCCAGCTTCCTGCCAGTCTTCCTGTTTAGAGTCTCTGCCCCTTGCTACTATCAGTTCTTCTCAATGTTGGTCCAGATATCATTTAATAAAGTATTGAACACAGCCTCCCCACCACCACCACTCTAAACTGGCAAAGGCTCCTTAGGACCTGGGGAATGAAGTCCAAAGTCCTAAATTTGATACGCAACATACTTCACAGAGTCCCAAACTCACCACCCTGCGTGTGCACTCTGCTCACACAAATCATCTGTGCATTTCCACCCTGGCATTTTTGTCCACATGGAGGGCACCTTTTCCAGAATGCTGAGATTCAATGGTCAGAAGGCACCACGCCAGGTGATTTGTGGAAGAAGGTTTGAGAGCCAGACCATTTTAGAGCTGGAAAGTACCCAACAGGCCACTTTACAGATGAGGAAACTGAGGTTAAGTGGCTTGCCCAAGGCCACACAGCTATTTATCAGAATGCCAGGGTTTCACCAGGCTGGTCTGCCTGGAAGGAGGGAACCACAGGACAGCCTATTAGGGAAAAATCTGTCGGCAATTGGCCGCAGGCTTGCCTGCGGAATGGAGGCAGGAATGGAGATCTTTCTCCATTCATGAGAAATGAGACAGAAGCTAAGCGCCAATAAGAAAAGCACACAAGGTATGCCTCTCTCTAAGTGAAAGCCAGGTCCCTCCCGGGCTTGCGATGCGGGCACGGCAGGAGGGGGTTGCTGGGATGAGGGCAGCTGAGATTATTCGGCAGGCTCCATCCCTCACTTCAAAGACATGTTCTCTCAGGCTGTATTAGTCTCCTGACTAATGCTCCCAAACGCACCGTGGAGATTTGCTGAAGCTGAAGATTCTCTGAGGTTTGCAAGGAGGAACGGTGATGAATAAAACACAAGAATCGCCAATGCATTACTTCGAAGGCGAGTGTGCCCAGTTCTAACTGCTAAATTGCAATTTCCACTCTAAGATAATAATACTAATAGTGACACTTCATTTATATAGTGCTTCTTAAGTTCCCGAGAATAATAATGAAAATGAAAACTACATCTTATACTACAGCTATGTCTATATATGAAACATATACTGGAGTGAGACAGTTCAAGAGCCAACTCCCTTCCCTATTGGGTTACTTTAGGACAAAGTGTTGTGGACTGGAATTGTTTGCATAAGGTACTCCTAATTTTCAATTTGGATTTGGAATTTAAACACAGTTTTGCTGCTATTGTCAAAGAAATATTGTTTTAAAAGCCTTTAAATATGTTGTTAAATATTTAAAACCTTTAAACATTCATGCTTCCATAAGTTAGACACTGGAAAGATGCTAACTATTGATACAGCTGCCCAACCAGCCTCACCTGTATTTGGTTAGTCCTTCTTGGTTTGTGGTCTGGATTTATGTCCATGGTGACCAGTTGGGGAGTGCCACATAGAAATTGAGAGGCATGGCTCCAAGAGCTCTGCATGGCACAGTGATGCCTGGGTCAGGTCTGGGCAAGGGGCACCATTAATACAAAATCAAGCCATTCAGTGGTTTAACTACCAGGCCCAGCAGACAGGCCAGCAAGTCTTAGATGCTTAGAAACCCTGACCTTGCCCTGAAGGCTCCACTCCCTAGAAGTGTGATTCAGATTCCTTTCAACAAGGGTTGGACTGCCCTGGGATGACAAGGGACCGACAGCAGAGGAAGCTTTTCTTTCTTTGCTGCCCCATCCCCAACTCTCCCTGCTTTAAGCACTGCCATCCAATCCTGGGGCCAACACAGGGGCCAGGGAGCTGGGAGGGTGTGGGAGCTGCCCCCTACCCCTAGAACCTGGGATGTGATGAAGTCATTTGTGGTGAGGAGGGGCATCCTTTGTGCTCCCATCAATGCCTGGAAAGCCTGCATGTATTTGATCCTGGCTTCTCCAAGATGTTTGGCTCTGAATTCAGACTAGTCTTTTCTATCTGGCTGCCCTTAGATTAGGAATACAATTTGGACTCTCGTCCTTGAATCTGGCCTTAGTCTCCTCTGCATAATACTTTTGGGGGGAATTTTGCATTGGCTCCAGAGCCAGCATCCATGGGCCACTTTCCCACACAACCTGCCCTGTTCTTTCCAAGAGACCGTTTGCCATCCACATGCCTAACAGTTGTGCCGTTTGCCATAGCTGCCTGTGTAAATTCCACTTCATCTACTGAGCCGTATCACTTAGCTTCCACCCAGGTTCTGATATCCTGCCCAGTTCTTGCTCAACCCAAATCGGACCATCCAATGTTTAATAAAGGTTTCCTCTGCTCTCTCCTCACACCTGAACATCTAACCATCTATCCACGTTCTATTCAGCATTTGAGAGGAACCCAAAAGCCAGATCTCCCCTCACCATTGCAGTGCATAAGTTTTCTTGCAGCAGTCTTGCAAGGATATCCAGGGCTATGAAGCCTTTTTGAGTTTATTAGTTCAAAGCAACTCTGAGTAGCACATGGCTTGCAGGAAGACTAGAGAAGTGGTCAGGAACGTCAGGTGCCCCGACAGTCAGAACCGCAGACCAGATCCTGCCACAAACCTGGAGGAGAGCATGGAAATCCATTCCAGTATTCTTGCCTGGAGAATTCCATGGACAGAGGAGCCTGGCAGGTCCATGGTGGGTCCATGGGGTTGCAAAGAGTCAGATACAACGAGCGACTAAGCACAGCACACAGCACAGAGGGCACTGCCATGGTCCCCACTGAACATGGGTAGTGACAGCTTTCCCTTCCACTCTGGTTACTCCTGGATGTTGGATGATGCAGCAGCCACTCCACAGCGACCAGAGTGGATTCTTTATGGTCAGCATCCATGGGCTACTTCATGGCCAGGGCTTCTGTGTGTGCTTGTGTGGGTGTGCACACACACACAGGCACATAAGTGTAAGATACTGATTCCAAGTTTAAAACACACTGGGAAGTAGGTGCTGAGTCATCCTTCCACCTTCCAGGAAAGAGAGGACAGAGACTCTGGCCCTTGAAGCCTGTGGAGTAGAAAGAAGGCAGTCTTTCTACAGAGAGTCTTATTGTGGATTATCTCCAAACTTAGGAAGGTGATGTGGGTGCTATGAAGCCACACAAACAAGCAAACAAAACGGCAACTATGCATCACCAGGAATGAGTAACATGAAGAAGATTGTATTCCAGGGCACGTGTGCGTGCCAAGTCACTTCAGTTGTGTTCGACTCTTCACAACCCTATGACTATGCCCACCAGGCTCCTCTGTCCTTGGGATTCTCCAGGCAAGAATACTGGAGTGGGTTGCCATGCCCTCCTCCCAGGGATTTCCCAACCCAAGGATCGAACCCACATGTCGTATGTCTCCTGCATTGGTGGGCGGGTTCTTTACCCACTAGCACCACCTGGGTAGAATCACTCAAAAGGAGTGTCTTCTGTGGTTAACAAGGTGCTGTCCCTGCGTCTATCAGTTTTGCTGTTTTTGCTGTTTTTCATAAGAAAGGTAGGTATGTAAGTAAACCAAACTATTGCATGGTTAGAGGGATGACAGATATTCTGCACAAGAGACTAAAGGTTTAAATTTAAAAACATTTCGGGAATCAGTGGATCCAGACTATTGGTATGTAATGTAACAGAGATAATAAAAACAGCAACCTCATTCAGTGTACTCTTTAAACACTTTCATATATTAATATCATTTAATATCAGAACCACACCTGCAAGGTTGGTATTATTAACCCAGTGTTACCGATGAGGACATCGAGAGACAGATACGGTGGCTTGCACAGCCGGGAAGCAGCAGGGCCAAGCTTTGAAGCCAGGCAGCCTGACGCCCTCACACTGCTGAAGGTGCCGTATTATGTCTTCTGTGTACAGGGACAGGTGGGAAAATGGGGCTTAACAGCAGCACACCAGGAAAAACAAAGAAATAAACTGTGGAGCATAAGTCCTCTGGGTGATGTGGCTGGCAATAAAAGCTAATGTAGCCTCGGGCTGCAATAAAAGAAGCGCAGAGGGAGTTGATAGTCTAAGCTGCCTCTAGATTTCTGTGCTCAGTCCCGCTGTCCGAGGAGGGCAAAAAGGAGACAAGTGTCCATTCTGGAGATGGGAGACAGAGACGGCATCCTGGAAGACCACTCAGATACTGAACAGCTGCAACGGGGAGGGAGAATTCTGTCTATCCCTCGTTGACATCAAAGGCTCATACCCAAGAGTACAACCTCTGGGGACACAGAGTTTGGATCAACCCAAAGGAAGTGTTTCTAAATGTGGAAGTCCCTAACGCCTTGGTGGTCTGTGCCCAGGGGTGAGGAGCTCCCTGTGACTAGTGACGCCCTGGCTATCACTGGCACACGGAGCCAGGACTGGAGGGCCTGGTGGCATGATGTGTTCCTCCAGTTGGTCTCTTGGGTCCCTTCCCCCCGTGCAGGAGTGCAATGTTTTTTCCCCTTCCCCAAACCATCCTTGATCACTGAACTGCATGTGGCTTGTCTTTACTGTGGTCCTCCTTGCTTCTACTTCCTTTGGGCACTGACTGTACGCAGCCTTGAGATTTGACTATGTTCTTCACCATCGATGTTGTCAGCTCTCTGAGGAAAGGCCCTGTGATTTGAGCATTTCAGTGTTCCCAGCCCAGGCCTTTCATTAAAGTAGGGGACAATGAAATGAGTTTCAGATGGAGTGCAAACCAAACCCTGCCAGCGGGCCCTGTGAAAGCTTAGGGGTGGCAAAGTGGTGATGCCATTCTTACTGTTAGTTATGGAAACTCGGAATAGAGATATTAGTGGTAGATATCTATAAAGTAGGACAGAGCTGAAGGGTGAAATCAAATGGTACATACTGCAAAATATTACCAAATGACACTGGATTGGCTAACCATGACTTCAAAATATTAAAGATTCATACAAAGTTCCGTATTTAGATGTTACAACTTAACTGCCAAATAATATTATAGGGTGAATCTTTTTTATATATATACTTGAACTAGTGATATGTTTTAAATCATAATCAGGCCACAGGTATATCAACTCTAAAAAAATAAATAAAAAGGCTTTTGCTTTTAGATAGTGGTAAGAGATAGGATTAAGAGCCAAGACCACCCACTTCTTATTCCACCTGCTGCTAGATCAGCATGTGTTATTAGGCGAGTCGTGGTTCTTCTATGGGCCCCTGGACCCTCATCTCTGAAAGATTGTTGATGACAATAGCCAACAGCTCAGTTAAGTGACTTCAGACACCTGATTCCTGAGAATTCTGCTTTAAAGTGAGATGTCCAATTTTCATTACAGGAAACAGGAGGTCCAGTCACTCTACAGTGGTTAGACCACAATAGGGACTCTGATTTAAAATGCCACATGTTTAGGGGGGACAATGATGAAACAGAATGGAAGCAGACATGAGAGATGAGGATGGTGAGAGGTCTGTAATCTCATCAGGTTAGCTGAAGCCCTGAATGGCAGAGCACCCTGACGCAGGTTAAGCTGGCTGTCGGATGCCTGGCTTTTAATCTCAGCTTTGCCAATTAACAGTGATGGAACCCTGGAAATTTCTGGGTTTTTTTTTTCCTCTATAAGATGCTAGCAATAATCTTAACCAGCTCATAGGTTGCTGCAGATAATTCTCACGTTATAGAATGTCCTTAGCATAGTGCCTGAGTCTAGCTTAGTGCTCAATACATGATGGATTTTAACTGTTATCAGATGCCATTTTCCAGTATTTGTAGGGCTTTCAGAAGGAAAAAGTGCCAGGGAGCAGGGCAAAGAGACTACTGGGAGAAAGTTACAGCAGAAGATATCTTAGCTCCTTATATGATGGGATATTTTAATGAACAGAGTTAATGAGTCGCCTCTGGTGTCATGGGTTTCCTGAGATGTCGTTAGCGGGCTGTCATCAGGACATTTAGGAAGCTGCAGGATCAATGACAAGCAGAAACCCTGCAGAGAGGCGAGTTGGACCGTAAGATCTCAGAGGCTCCTTTAATGGACAACATCTGGGAGCTTGTAGGGGCACAGGGTCGAGCCGTCAACTCAGCTCTGTCCCGCTGCTCTTCTCCAGGAAGCCGAGGAGGCCGGGATTGCAACACACGTCACACATGACAGGGAGCTGCTGGCCTTGGGGTCAGAACAGGCTTGGACACCTGCCTTTGCTTCCTCCAGCCTGCGGAGCTAGGACGAGTGTCTCAAATCCTCCTGGGGGTCATTCTCCCGATTTGTAAAGTGGAGATGACAGTACCTTCCTCACAGGGCGACTGCACACAATACAGGAGGTACCTGGAGCACGGTCCTATCTCATCAAGGTGGCCCTCTCCCCTGGCCCTTTCCAGGCAAACACAGGCAGCGAGTGCTTCGCTCTCATGGTGCCACGTACTCAGGAGGGAAGGCAGGAGGGCCTGGGGTAGGGACAGATGACACAGGAAAGCTGCAGATGGAGCACAGCAGGGCAACCTGGAAGGACTAAGAGCTTTGGAAGCTGCAGCCTGATGGTGACACTGGGGTGAGAACAGCTGGAATGCCATGGAGGGCTACATGGGGGCAGGGATTCCTGTTATCTTTAATCCAATGCCAAATCACTGTGCTTCTGCCTGGGCCTGAGGAAGACCACAGACAGGGCAAGCGCTTCTTCAAGCCGCAGTCTTTCCAGGAGTCAGACTGTCACAGCTCATCCTCCTGAAAACCCCAAACTACATTTACCTGAAAAACAAACAGGAATATTCTGGAAAATGGTGACAATTTATCAAGAGACTAATTATCATTTCAGCTAGTCTGGAATAGTAATGAGTCCCTTTTAAAAAGAGGCAGACCTTGTGATGAATATCTCAACATCACAGGCTTAGCCAACTTTCCCAGTAAGATATAACTTCAGGGCAACTTTCCACAGCAGCCCGTATGTAAAAATTAGCAGGGGAAAATGCAAAGGTATCGAGGAGGCAGGCACTTTTCAAAAGCCATAATTATCTCTAAAATCTTGACTGCCTCTTGAATATTTTAAATGGAAGAGGGATGTATCACTTAAACTTCTGAAATATATTTTTTTTAAAAAGGCAGGTTCTAATAAACAATACTTCTACCTGCTATGGTTAGTCTATAAAAGTGAAGCCCAGGTCTCTTTCTCAGAGGACAAAAAGTCTCAAGCAGTTACTGAGAACTCATGAACCAGACATTGTACCCAATTCTTCCGTTATTTTATAGCAATGCCAGGACATGGATATTATGACTAGATCCATTTTTACAGATGAGGTAGCTGAGTCTGAGAGAAGTTACTTAGCTCAGTCTTGGGTTCCTACTTTGCAAGCGGTGGAGCTGGAACTGAGAAGAATCAGACTGCTGGGCATGGCTGGAACCAGGGTGAGTCAGGTGGGGCTCCGTCCGTGGGCACCAAATGTAAGGGGGTGCCAATAAACTCAGTTGCAGTTACTGCTAAGTCACTTCATCGTGTCTGACTCTTTTCAACCCCATGGACTGTAGCCCACCAGGCTCCTCTGTCCACGGGATTCTCTAGGCAAGAATACTGGAGTGGCTTACCATGCCCTCCTCCAGGGCATCTTCCAGATTCAGGGATCAAACCTGCGTCTCTGATGTCTCCTGCTTTAGCAGGCAGGTTCTTTACCACTTGCACCACCTGGGAAACCCCCAAAACTCAGTAAATCAAGATAAATAGTATTTTTAGGAAACATTTCAAAAATCAAGATCACTAGGGGAAAAAACTCCATGATGAGCAAAATACCAACATTTTAAATACAGTCGGGATCTAAGTCTGCACTTGCCTGTCTTTACCTCACTCTCCTCACCCAGATCTTGGCCTGATTGCTCGGCAATACCAACTCTGAGTCTGAATAGGTGGTCCAGGCCTCAGGAATGATGGAAATAGGGCTGACTGTTCGGTATGTGACAATTGGTAACACACACCCAGAGATCACGGTGGGGGTGAATGCACTGTAATTAGATACGCTCTGTCTGTCCCAGCCTTCATCCGTGCTTGTTCTTCCTGAGAATCCATGGCCAGGATGTTGCTCTGAACTCCCACTCCTCCCACCGGTGGAGCCTAATGACGGCTGAGAAGAGATCTCTGTGTGTCTTAAACTAAATCCAGGGCAGGGCTTCCACTGCTCCAGTTTCCGAGTCAGGTGGTCATCGTGGTGGAGAAGACGCTGCATCCGAAGACATTTTCTTCAGGGAAAAGTGAACATGGAGAAGTAATCTTAATTTGTGAAATCATGCCAGCACAGAGGACCGTGTCAGGAGGATTTCTGGCAAATAAAGAAGTTCATGGAGGAAGTGAGGGTTTTTCTTCAACTGGAACAACCAGGGGAAAGGCAGGAAAAGGCAGTGCTTATTCACAGGATCCTTTGACAAGTATTCAGTGCCAGAAGGCAAGAGAATAAGGCTCTGGCCACTGTTTACCGTGGCCTGTGGGGCTGTTTATGCCAGCTTTCTGGATTCAGCACCTCGCATGGTCTAAATGAGTGAAAAAAAAGAGGAAAGAAGAGAGAGACACCAGAGCCTGACCTGCCATGAGAAAGGGCATCCGTAGTCTCTCCCACACTCTTTTCTCCCCCCTCCTCTTTCTTCCTTTCTTCTCTCTTAAACTCCCATCTCATTTAACATCCTGCGTACTAGCTTCTCGCCTGAGCAAAAACCTTGACCATAGAAACTCTGAGAACAATGCTTTATCTCAATAAGCATCTCAGAACTCTGCAACAGTCAGACGACTAATTAAACCAAATAACAGTGAAATTTTGCCTCCAGTTCTAACAAACGTGCATTATTCACAAGCACTTAGAATGTAAAAGTGCCTTCCTGTTTAAAGTTAAATAAACTGTCCGGGCGGTAAGTGAGCTTTGGTTTACAAAACACTTTGTCTTACTTTCAACTGAGTTACTTAATACTCCCTCCCATGATCCATTTCCATTGATTCCTCCTTCATCAACTGCTCATGCATTCCAACATACTCAGAGCTGCAAAGAACTCCACTGCTGATTCACCAGGGAGGCGACTATATTCAGTTTTAAAGAAAAAAAGAAAGATACAAATAAGAATCCACTTAAGCCAGTAATTTTTTTAAAATAGAGCTTTCCTCTTAATTATAATATAGCATCAGGGTTTTTTTTTTGTCTCATTCTTCTTCTAAATTCATAATGATACTATCAAACAGTAACAAATATAAATTTGTGCAGCCTGGAATATGCAATTTAATCATAAGCAGTAATTTCCATATCACAGAGGAGGGAAAAAAAAGTCAGATGATTAAACTCCAGTGCATGAGGACCAATCTTGAATTAAATTTTACTCTGCTAAAGTTAGGTTTTGTACAGCAATATCAAGAATGGTTTAAAGGTAATAGTAAAACATTGACTGTTATATTAAAACTCCATGCCCCAAAGTATTTACCAAAGATCAAACTGCTGTTCTTTTTTGCAAATTAAAAATGCCTTGCAGACATCTTCAAAACCTCTTGAAAGAATAGGCAATGTTATCACAGCAATCTCACTAATATTTCCCTTCTTATACTCCTTCCCTCCCCCCTCGGAGTCTGAAATGTTGCTTTTTTTGCAGGAAAAAAAAAAAAAAAAGAACCAGAAAACCCTCCAGATCACTGCCTCAGTGAGAACTGACCTTGTTTATTATACAGTCCAGCCCCCCTCATCTCCTGCTCAGAGGATTTCAAGATTCAGATTTTGCAACTTTCTAGTAAACTCCAAGGTGGGAAGAAGAGACTGAAGGTAACGGGATCCACGGACTAGAAAGATGTTAATCCTGACAAACTGCTGAAGCAGTAGCCTGAACCACAGCTAGATTGAATTCGGTCTCTCCTGAGAGGTGCAGACAAGGCCGGTGGTAACAAAACTGCTTTTCATGGTGCCCTCAAAAGCAGATGGGCCCCAGGCACACAGCTGGAGCAGGGCGCCATTGCCCTCTAGTGGCCAGACATGCAATCTTCCGCGAAGGAACCCATTTCCAGAGACGCACAAGGCTCTCAATGTCAGGGTAAAATTATAGCAGAAGATGTCTAATTATCCTCCTCAAGTGTTTTCTTTAGTTCTTCTTTGCCCATAGAGGAGGCTGTGGATGGCTATCATAGTAATACTGATGGAAACCTCACTGTTACTCATACTGGTACAATAGAATTTGTCCAACTTTCTCCAGCTTTTAAAAAAAATCTTTTTTTTTAACCAGACCTGTTGATGTTTTTCCCCTAGTCCCTTGAATCACACACACACACACACACACACACACACACAGGACCAAATACATTTACATATTTCAGGGGCAATAACTTTGAACCAAAAAGAGTGACAACTACAGTGGCTGGTAAATCTAGGACAGGGGTTCCTGACGTATCAGGTAACTTTGTATGAAACAATGACCAATTGCATAAGGGGGGAAATATCCCAAGCACATTTCAGTCTCTTTAATCACTTGCTGGTGAATTTACACAATAGTGAGATTTTCTAGTGAGGAAAAAAAATGTACAAGATAGTAGTTATTCTGCAAATTTGACAGTTAAAAAAAAAAAAAAAGGTTGGTTACCCTCTTTTAAACTCTTTAGACCACTGTCTTATCATTATTATTTAATGATAAAGTATTCCTATGATCAAAGTGAAAGAAATCAATATTGAAAATAAACAAAATGATCATGTTTCTGGAACATCTGCCTACATAAATGTGTAGAAAATGAAGGCAGAGTAAAATCAGATTTGCAGATCTCCTTTAGATGGTTCCGAAAATAGCTTTGAATATCACAGATCAAAGTTTATGTTAACTGTCAACTTCATAAGTCACAGACGTTCACAGGCAAGGTTCTGAGACACACTAGGCTCAAGGGAGTGTAGCTCTGGCATTGTAAATCAAGCTTTGAGGTCAAAGTCATGGCATTTCCCATATGAGGATCCCCAAACCAGAATCTTTACAAAGCAGCCGTGTAATTCTATTCAAAGTGGAAGAAAAACCATGAATTATGAAGACAAGTGCATTAAAGGAGCATGAAATTGATCCGTATTCCCCCAAATCACGGCATGGCTCTCCAACCCTGCCCCCACCCCTTTTCAAGAACAAACATACACACACATCCACAGCCACCACTGCAAAGAGGAACCTTGAGTTCTGGGTCAAAAAAAAAAACAGTTGTAACTTAAAAAAAAATTCTCAAATTAACAAAAGATTACATCTTAATTGAAAACAGAATTTGCATTTCTAGTAATTTTACTGTCTAGCCTTCAGATAAGAATGCAGAACATAATGAAAGTTCTGAAGTGCTATCAAGATGGTCCACTGCTTCAATTAGAGCTACTTCCAAAGCCTATTTTTCTAGTAAGCAGTAAACTCAGTTTGAGTAAACCCACATGCCTGGGCCTCAACAGATTATCCTATCTCAGTCCTCCCAATGCAGTTCCCTCCCCCAAGGGTTGGGGGGGGGGGGTGTTGTTTTGTTTTTCCCTAACTACGTAATAAAATAACCAACTTATACAGACTCCAAAACAACATGGAAAAAAAGACCATAATAATAATTATGAATAAGAAAATGTGACTGCAAGACATTTTAAATGTATTAATTTGCATTGTTTCAAAAACAGCATGTAGAGCTAATTCTCACTCAAGGAAACTTTCCTGTCCTCTCAGATGCTTTTCCTTGGTCTGTACTTGAAAACTACTCACATTCCATTGTACTAGGCAGGATTTCAGTCTTGCAGAAAGGTTTGAATTTTAGGGCCCACTGGCCAACTCTGAAACTTTGAATCAGAGCTCATGACTAAGGAACTTCAGTGAGCAGGAGCTTCAGGGTCCCACAGGCCTTGGCCCCAACCCTCTGTCTCTTTGTTTTGCAACTTTTATTCCTTTGTTCTGCTGGACTAAGACCAGGCTCTCCTGCAGCTGGGGTTTGGGCAGATTACTTCTGGATTCTGCTGTCTGCATCTCTGTATTTGTAGGAAAAAGAATTCCAGGATTAATGAAATGAAGGTCAGCCTCGTCTCCTCTCTCTCATCGTATTAGACTCTAGCTCTCGGAGCCCCGCGTGGCAAATGTGCTGATGCGATGATGCTGGCGGATCTACGACCCCTTCCCCGGGAAATCCAGACACCCCGCAAAATCATCGATGCCTGCCGCAAGCCCAAGTGATAAAGACATCGACCCGTGTCCTCTCACCAGATTAATCATTGTGGCTTCCCAGTGATTAAACTGAAAACTTACTCTGCCTCATATAAAAACGATAGGAATGATCGGAAGAGGAAAACAAGGCACGATTTCAGAGCCACCCGACAAAGATTTGTTTAGGGAGGGAAGACTTTACAGGCATGTCTATACCTTCATGCAGCAGGGTTTTAGAAACAACCTTCCACCCCCACCCCTTAGGAACGACCCGTCGCCATGCAGAGGTGGCGTTATTAAACGATGAGAAGATGCAATTTCTTAATAGCAGTGCGATGGCCCGTGAAATCCCTGCTGCATTATCAGCAAAGCAACAGGGCTTTTCTTTTTCAAGCATTTAGAAAACCTTTCACGCGGGAGAAGAAGGCGTGCGGACACCACCGCTCCCTACCCCACCCCATCCCCACTTCCACCCTCACCCCCAGAAAACGAGGAAGAGGCCTTGGCAAGAAAGGGATGAAGAAGCGCGACCCGGGAGGTGGGGAGGTGACGCTCTCTGACCCCACTTTCTCTGGGGACTCTTTTCTTCACAGCACCAGGCGGGCCTCCTATAGCTACACCCGGGTGTAGGGGGAGAGGGTTGGTCTCCTCGCCGCCCCCACATCCTGCGGGTTTCTCCAGGCTCCTCACTCGCCGCTAGGGTTCGGGGCAAAGATGAGGGAGGGAGGCCATGCGCGCGGAGCTGGAAAGGCTCGGCGCACTTCGGAAGGAGGCGCAGGCTGCGGGGAAGGCTCGCTTCGCAAAGTTAACGTTGACCTGGGCAGGCTGCGCCAAGCCTCAGCCAGAGCGAGCCCGAGTCTGAGCCGCTCACGTATCGCCCCTGAAGCTGGCGGGAGCTGACACACTTCCCCCGGAGACCCCCGAAGACACTCTGGCTTGAAGGCTGGAGCGCGCACCGCAGTCAGCAGCCCCCCCGAGCCGCAGTCAGCGGACCCAAACCCACGCTCTGAAAGTGCGGGGAAATCGCCGACCCGAGCTGGGTTCCTGCCGTTTTCCGGGGCTTCCCCGGCGATCTCGATGGAGGAACTGAGTCCCCGGGAGCGCCCGGTCGGGATAGAGGAGGAAGGGGTAGGGACCCTGCAGAGCACGGTCACGTCGTCGCTTTCGGAAAGAGGCGCAGCGCCGGCGGGAGGGCGGGCGGGCACCGCGCTGGGGGCGACTTTCCCCGGGAGACCTGACCGGGGGCGGTCGGCGCGTCCGGGGCGCAGCTCTGCAGCTTCCAGCTCCAGCCGGGTGTAAAGCCCCTCTCTCGAGGCCTCGGCGCAGACCCGCTCAGAGACCGGAGCTGCGGGGAGAGACTGGAGCGCACATCTGGCGCCTCTGTCCCCTGAGCTGCCCGCGCCCACAACTGGCTCCCTTCTTCCTTTTCGATTTTTAAACAAATCTTCTCTTAACCTCCGCCCTCCCCAGTCCGCTTAGCATTTGTGAAACCTTGTCGAGTCAGTCCTCCACCCCCCACCCCGCTCGCCAGACATTCTCATCCAGAGATGAGCCCCCCCGCACCCACCCCAAAAAAGCCCCATCCAGGCGAGAGGAAGGCACTGGCGGCGCGCCTCACCTGGGGCCCCGGAGGGTGGGCGCGGGATGCCGGCCGTCGGTCCCTGGCGCAAGGCGAGCGCAGCGGTGTCAGCCCCGGCCCGTGTCCGGGTCCCATTCACAAGTCGGCGGCGGCTGCGAGCGGCCCCCGCGGCATCTGCTCGCTACGCTCCCCTCGGCTGGCGGCGGCCGCGGAATGAGCCGCCGAGCGCGCTAGTGGCAGGAATGAGAAACCGGGGGGAGGTGGCGGGCGGGCGGGCGGGGGTGGGGGGGGCGGAGAAGGAGGGAGGCCGCCGCTGGGAGGGAAGGAAAGGGCGGGGGGGCGGAGAGGAGCTGAGGCCGCAAGACGCGGCTAGCTCGGCCTCGCGTAGGCTGCGGGGGCCGGCCCGTCCGCGCCCCTCCCCCCAGGGACCCCCGGGATGTCAGCCCGGGGATTCGTGGCCACCCCCCTACCCCGCTCTGGGTCGCCGCACTCCGGATCCCCTGGGTCTCAGATGGAGTCTGGAGCGGCTGAAGTTGGGCTCCAGGGACGCACAGCCAATCAGGGAGGGCGGCAGAGGAAAGCTGGGGAGGGCGCCGGGGCCCCTCTTTCCTCCTTCGCCCAAATCCGCTCCAGCTGGTCAGGCTGGGCCCTGGCCCAGGAGGCTTGGGTGGTGGGTAGGGGGAAAAGCATCGCCCAAGTCGGGTAGGCAATCGGGAACTGTTCCTCCTCACTCCACCACCCCACGTTCCAAAGATCCCTCCACGTCGGCGGCTTCTGCCCTGCCCCCTCTCTCCATCCCTAGCAAACTCTGCTAAGGGTGCGGATGGTGAAACCTGGAGGAGGGAGACTTTGGACTCGGGAAGAGCCACGTCTCCTTCTCTCCCAGGTCTCCCTCCCGCTACCCATCTCCAAAGCCTAGTGTGCGTAAGGGTAACGGGGCCGGGGAGGGGGCCAGGATCGCTTAACCAGGGTCGGCCCGGCCCCCGCCCGCACGAAGGGTCACTTGTTGCCTCAGGCCCCTTCGCTGCGCCCCCCACCCCAGGCTCCGTGGAGAGTGCGGTTCTGCGGGAGACCCGGCCTAAGGATTCAGTGCCCGCATCCTTCCTGAGTCCTGCCCTATACCCCTCTAAGAAGACGCCTTGGAAGAAGGGGCCCCGGGCCTGCTTCCTGCCCTTGTGGAGTCGCTGGGAGAAAACGTTGGCCGGGCCTGGGCTTCGGAATCACGCCAGGGACTGGGCGGGGCGCTCGTGCCTCGGGGAACGGTATTGGGACCCGCACACGCTGCCGTCCCTAGGGAGGAAGGGGGACAACTGTGACCGGAGGGGGACCCCTGGCCGGAGCAAGTTTCTCGAGTGGGAGGTGGCAGAAAAAGCTGAGGTGGAGGGAAGATGAAGCAGCAAAAGGATAACTGGAATCCCAGGAGGGACAACGATGAGGACCGAAAAGGAGTGACGGGCTCTCCAAGAAGAGGGAGGGGGCGAGAGGGGTGCAGTCGGGCCGAGGAATTAACATTAAAAGAGGTCGAAAAAGGAAGAGAGCGCCTCGGACAGCGCGCGAACGGGGAACTGAATTGGAGAGGTGGCGGGACCGAGGGGGGCGACCAAAGCCCGCCCCCGGGCTCCTCGCCCTGGGCTCCCGAGTCCGCGTAGCACAAGGAGCCTCGGCGTTCGCACGCGGCGCCCGGGATGCGCGCGGGGGCTGGCGGCGGGGCGGGGCCATCCGGTACCACGCCCTCGCCCCCCGGGCGCCCGCGGGCTCCTCGGCGATTCCGGGATTCCAGAGGCGCCGGAGGTCGCCCCCGCCCGCGTCCAGGGCAGAGCCGCCGAGTCCTTCGCTCTCCGTTTCCCGGTGGCCCTTAAACTGCTGGTTCCTGGGCTGGGGGTGAGGCCGCTGAGTTTGCCATTTCTCATTTCTTTTGCTCTTAAGTGCACCCCCCTCCCCTTTACTTCCCGAAGGTTGCAAGGAGACAGGGCTCAGGGCGCCAGGTACCCGCTCTCGCCGCACAGGTGCCCACGCGACGCCCGCGTGAGGCTGAGGAGGCGGAACGCTTTCCGGGAGCGCAGTAGCGGGCCGCGGTGCCTGTCTCTTCTCCCTCCTCAGATTGGTCCCTTACCCCACGGAGCCCCTTCCACACCCTACCTGCGTCCTGTCTTGGCGTCTCTGGTCCTGTCTGTTCACCTTCCACTTCTGCGTTCTAAGCCCTAAAACCTGGAATGTCTCCTAGGCCTCGGCCAAGGTCCCCACCCTCTAACGGGGCAGAGCACGGTGATGGGGGCTCTCAGTTCCAGGGCAGGAGGGAAGAGGGGCCCGCTCTCCCTCAGAGATACGTGCGTTTGGCTCTTTGTCTCCTGACTGTGGTCTGAATTTTCTTATGCTTTCCTCGCAAGTGGGAACAGGAAGGGAATGTGTAGGACTCATCGGTCTAATTGCAGGTATACAAAAATGTCGAGGATCATTCACGATGGTTAGGACATGACTTGATCCGTGAGAAAAGTCATTATTTCCATTTTGGAGGTACAACCAAGGATGGGCCTCGTCACATGTGACCTGACGTTATCAGGAATATATCCTTTGCCTTTGTTTCAGAATTCGTCAAGCAACAGCAGTTTGGTGGTGGTGGTGGTGAGATTTTTTTTTTAGACCAGGGGTCCCATGGTCCATGGCCTGTTAGGAACCAGGCAGCAGAACAGGAGGTGAGCAGCAGACTGGGAATGGGGAGAGAACCAAGCTTCACCTGCCACTTCACAGTTGCTCCCCATCTCTGGCATAACCAGCCAGTCCCTGCTCTCGCTGACCCCGCCCCCCCCCCGTGGAAATATGTGTTCCATAAAACGGCCCCTGGTGCCACAGAGGTTTCGGACTCTTCTGTGAATGATCACATATTGGGTTTTAAAAAGTATGTTAAAAATCGGTTGGTAGATTTTTACTGACATTGCACACCTGAATCAGACAGAACTCCGTGTATAAGGGCTGTCAGTATTCCTTTGCGCAAACCAGCAGTTTTATGCCTGGGTATCTACTTAAGACAACTAGAAATTGATGTCAGCCCACACACATGTACCTGAATAGCAGAATTAGCCATTATAGCCCAAAGCTGGAAACTGTCCAAGTGTCCATCTACTAGTGAGTGAATAAATAAAATGTGGTATATCCATATAATGGAATAGTATTTGGCATTAAAAAGAAAATAAATACAGCTGCATGTTACAACATGAATGAACCTAAAAAACATGTGAAGAGCCAGAGGCAGAAACCCTATATTTTCTGATTCCATTTATATGAAATGTTCCAAAAAGGAAAATTTATAATAGAGACAGAAAGCAGATCAGTGGTTGTCCCAAGGGTGTGAATAAAAACTGATGAAAATGGGCTTGAGGGAACTGTGTTGGATGATGAAAATGTTCTAAAATTGGATGATGATGATGGTTGCACAAATCTATACATTTACTAAAATTCATTGAGTCACAATCAAAAAGAAAGGCAAAAATTTTATTTTACACCTTTATTCCCAGAGTATCTATGACTTGCAGCTGAGCCCCAGGGGGAAACTTTTTGCAAGGCAGTTTTCTAGAGAAATGTAAAAAAAAAAAAAGCTAGTTCTTGTGGAAAGATAACCATGCTTCTATTCAGCGAGTTCTATTTTGGCAAATGCTTTGGAGAATCTTATAAGTGTTAAAGCAAGTTAATTTCCCCCTTTCACTCTTAAGTGATTAATTCCTGAGAACCAGAGTTAGGCATTCCAGTTCGTGACATTTTAAACACACCTACACATAGGCACAGTACAAAGTGCACATTTCCGAGGGGATTTTTTTATGACTATGTTAGGTTCTGTCTTAGAAATCCATATCAAGCTCTTGGGTGGAGTATTGTGTGATTACAGTTTGGATTAAAAAAGGAAAAGAGAAAAAAAAAAAAGAAACCTCTTTTTTGACAGTTTAAATTAAAAGGTTCGGTTCATCCAGGCAGCCGAAAGTTTGGGTGTTTATCTTAACTTGCCTCACCTTTCCTTCACCTTGTTCTTCACAGGAGGAAGCCAGGGTTCATAGTTGCTCTGGAGGCAGGATTAAACAGTCCCCTCTGCTTCCTGACTCTTCCAATCCAGACAGAGATGAGGCTCAAATGGGCCTTTTCTTGTCTTTGTCCTTGTCAGCAAGAAGCTGATAATTTCCTGTTGGTTCCTTCATCAAAGGTACCAGGCTGTCGTCCCTTTGATGTGTCTGTCCTCAGACTCTGAAGATAGCCAGACCCTGCTGAGTCAGTTCCTTGTTTTCACTTAGAAGCCCTAGGCTACCCCAGGCCTTCTCAAAGCTTCCTGCTCTAGAGACAGCCTTTGGTAAATGGTATAAAAAGAGAGGCAAGATCCAAATAGGGAGATGGCGTTATCACCTTGTGGTAGGCTCCCATTATGCCTTCCCCAGGCAGAGGGAGTATGCTGAGGAAGACTGAACAGGTATGCCTTTTCCGAACCGGACGTTTTAGATGGAGATTCTCACAGCTGAGCCCACAGAGATAGGTGGGGAGACTGCAGGCCTTGGATCTGAGTCTGATTCTTGCTTTTGCTGTTTTCTAGTAAGTTTCTGTGAGATTCAGTTTACAGTTCCATAAAATAGGGTTTGGTATCTGTGCCTGGATTGTTGCAGGGATTAAACGTGCCCATATACCTACAGCAGTGAGCACTGTGCTTCAAGCAGGGGCTCAATAGATGGAAGTTATTAATTATTATTATTAATTACGAGGTCTGATTATTATCACACCTTAAATCACCTGGGCAAGAAAGAAGTCATGTTATAGTTATGAATTATAACAATGTGGAGTTTCATCTTATCATAAATGATACTAATAATAAAACTTTTGGTCAAGAATATTTAGCAGTTCAGAATTAACTGACACTGTGAGGCCTGTCATGGGTCATATAGATCAGATGTGCCAACCTTGGGGGCCAGGCCCTGGATTCATGTCCTAGATCTGCAAATTCACTGAATTACCTTGGGTAAATCATTCTCTTAGTCAGAGCTTTAGTTTCCATAGATGTAAATGAGAACTTATCCAAAGTAAGTTCTGAGGAGGACCCTTCCAGTGCTGAAAGTCAGACTATTGAGAATCCCCATGGACAGAGGAGCTTAGTGGGCTTCAGCTCATGGGGTTGCAAAGACCTAGACAAGACTAAGCAGCTTAGCAGAGCACAGCACGTGAAAATTAAAAGGGGCTCCCCTGGTGGCTCAGACGGTAAAGCATCTGCCAGACCAGGGTTCGATTCCTAGGTCGGGAAGATCCTCTGGAGAAGGAAATGGCAATCTACTCCAGCACTCTTGCCTGGAAAATCCCATGGACGGAGGAGCCTGATAGGCTGCAGTCCACGGGGTCGCAAAGAGTCGGACATGACTGAGTGACTTCACTTCACTTCACTTCCCTGGTGGCGCCAGGGAAGCCACAGATGGTGAAGAACCTGCCTATATCTCTTAAATGCAATTCCCCTTTCTGCCACTAGGAGCAGTCAGACAGTCATCTCGGGCTAAGCCCTGACCAGGCATTCTCTGTCGCAAACAGACCCTCTTTAACTCGGTTAGCAGTGCTTCTTTTTCTTTCCCTTTCGCCTAGACTGTAAGTTCCCTCAGGGCAGGTATGATAGTTTTCGGTTTTGTTTATATCCCCAGCATCTAGTGCATTAAAAATCCAATCAATATATTTGATTAATTGATAATGTTAAGCAATATTGTTTACTAAGGCCAGTCTATCAGTCAAATATTAGGGTATGAATGACCCCAGCATTCAGTGGCTTAAAATAACAATTATATATTTTCATACATCTGTGGGTTGGCTGGGGTTGCCTGGTCTAGATTGGGCTGAGCTGTGGCAACTCTGCTCAGCTTCCTGTGTTTCTCATCCTCCTTCTTGGGGCTATCTTGGGCGTACTCTCCTGGCGATGGCAACTGCACAAGACATCAAGCAGAATTATGCATAATGTCTTGAGGTATAGGCTTAAAACTGGAAACTATCTTTTCTGTCTCATTTTGTTGGCCTAAGCACACCATTTGGCCCCACTGAAAGCAAAGGGGTGGAGAAATATAATCTGATTTTTTAATGGAAGAAATTTGAGAAGTTGCATAAAAGAGTCTCAATTCAAAGAAAGGTAAAGAGTTGGAGTATTAATGCCCTCTCCTGTAAGTAAAACCAGATTTCCATCATGCCACCATCCTGGGACATCTTGGGTTGTCAGGGCCCATGGGTTATATTCTATAATAATGAATACAGTAGTCTAGAGGAGACAGAATATCTCCTCTACAGAATACAACATTAGAGGAGACAGAAAATCAGAAGTAGATTGCAGTATCCTACCAAACTGTCGTCACTGCTGCTGCTGCTAAGTCGCTTCAGTCGTGTCCGACTCTGTGCGACCCCATAGACGGCAGCCCACCAGCTCCTCAGTCCCTGGGATTCTCCAGGCAAGAACACTGGAGTGGGTTGCCATTTCCTTCTCCAGTGCATGAAAGTGAAAAGTGAAAGTGAAGTTGCTCAGTCCTGTCTGACTCTTAGAGACCCCATGGACTGCAGCCTACCAGGCTCCTCCATCCATGGGATTATGTCCCCTTTATTCTGAGGTTCAAGTTGGAAAGGAAGAAAGCAAGCAGAAATAATAATGTAAAATATTAATCACCCACTTATATATAAAACTAGAAATTCTCAAAACATCCCTTCAAAGTATGTATTATTATCCTTATTTTACAGATGAGAGAATTGAGGCAAGGAAATTACATACATTGCTCAATATAAATGCAACTGATAAGTAATGGAGCTGGAAGTCCAACCTCTGTATGTTTGACTCGAAGGCTTGCCCTTTCAGTGGAGGAGCTCAGGCAGCAGAGTCTAATCTTGACATCTTTGGGGGGGTTGGGGGAAGAGAGAGACGATCTTGGCTCTACACCCGAGACAGAGGACATCCATTGGATCCCTAGGCACAGTGCCTGGAACACAATAGGTGCACAAAAAATACTTTTATGAAAGGGTAAAAGATGAAAGAGTGAGAGGAAGTAAGAGAAAGAGGAAGGGAAGGTCAATAGAAGTGGAGAAAAGACAAGAGGAAGAAGGAGAATAAGAGATGGTATAAGTATGTTGATCCATTTGGAAAAACCACAGTTTTCCATCATGGGCAGAAATCTGTGGATTCTGAGTGTCATTTGTCCTCTGCCCCTACTCATGCTGAGAATAGTGGCCCCATTCCTGCCTCTATGCCACAGCCTAGAGGGTGCAGCCTGAGCCAGCCCTCAACTATTTTGCTCATCTACCAGTCTCTGCCTTGATCAATCAAGACACACTCATTTTCTTGTTCAAAGTCAGTTGTACTTCAGATTCAAGACACTTGCATTTCCTCTGCCTGAAGCACCCTGGCCCCTTTCCATGGTTTGCTCCCTCATTTTGCCTGTTTACTCAGGATTTACCTGCCTGTCTTATCAGCAGAAGCACCCATTCTGTAGTCTAATCCATTGTAGGCTACCCACATTTTATCCCTTTAGACTGCTTTATTCTTGTTTATAACATACTTATTTACTTCACATCATATGACACATTTTAATTTACCTGTTTTATTGGCTATCTTGCTCCACTAGGAGACAAACTTCTTTGGAAGGGCAAAGTACTTGTTCACTCCTCTCTCGTTCTCTCTTGTTCAGTCCTGTATCTGGAGCATCTAATACTGTGCCAGACATATGGTAAGCACTCAGTAAATATTTGCAGAATGAACACATGAATAATGTATGGATGAAAAATGCTAACGGAACGGATGAATCCCCAAACCAAGAGCAAATGAATCATCTGCTTGAATCTAAACGTGGTGCAAGTGTCCCTTATTTACAAAACGAATGTAATGATGCCAATTATTCACACTACAAAATGATTCTTCAGTTTACCAAAAGTTTCATTTGAAAGCTAGTTAAAATAGCTTCCTCATTTAGTGATTTTAAAAATATAATCCAATGTACAAAATAGTGGTGTGCAAACACCTTTTCTAGAACATATGAATTTCTTAAAATGAATTGCAGGTATGCATAATGATGATTCTGATTCTGATTTCTAATTCTGGTTTGTTTGTTGTGTGGACAAAGAGAGTGGTTTATTAAAACTCCTCACAGAGGGCTATTTCAATGTTTGTATGTGCATACATTTACATTACTTTTTAAGCTTGTGAATAGGTGCATTTAAATAAGTTTGTGCTCCTGGAGAATCCCTGGAAGTGTTCTCAAGATTGGTACTTTGCAAATCAGCTGGCTTTGCAAACAGTCTAAGGTTGGTTTAGGCTACAGAATTTGAGAGTTCTGGGTTCCAATTTGCATGAACGTTGAAATGTTGGCTATCAGTGCTGCAAAGGGGAAGGCAGAAATGATCCTTAAATGGAGAAGGCTTAAAAAAACCTTCTCGAGTGTCCTCGGCTTAAGATAGATGAATGTACGCAGCACAGACTGTGAGTATGTCAGTACTTTAGCTCCTTGTTGTGTGCGTTTCCCCTTCCCTATTCAGTTGTCCCTCTGGTGGCTAAGAGATAATAGTGATGTTTCTGTAGAGCACAGGTGGGTCACAATAGAAGACAGTATTTTATTCAGGTGGCTCAAGAGCCTTCTTCTTGGAAACACTATATCAGAGAAGTTTCTCTATTCTGATTGACAGTCACTTTAGTCCTGGGTCTTAAGCCATGATGGATTCCCCATTGCAAAGAGTATTGTTCTGGGCAGGGGTAGAATTAAAGAATAAACTTTTTTTAATTTAAATTTATTTATTTTAATTAGAGGCTAATTACTTTACAATATTGTATTGGTTTTGCCATACATCACCATGAATCCGCCACAGGTGTACACGTGTTCCCAATCCTGAACCCCCCTCCCACCTCCCTCCCCGTACCATCCCTCTGGGTTATCCCAGTGCACCAGCCCCAAGCATCCTGAATCCTGCATCAAACCTGGACTGGCGATTCGTTTCATATATGATATTATACATGTTTCAATGCCATTCTCCCAAATCATCCCCTCTCCCTCCCACAGAGTCCAAAAGACTGTTCTATACATCTGTGTCTCTTTTGCTGTCTCTCATACAGGGTATCGTTACCATCTTTCTAAATTCCACATATATGTATTAGTATACTGTATTGGTGTTTTTCTTTCTGGCTTACTTCACTCTGTATAATAGGCTCCAGTTTCATCCACCTCATTAGAACTGATTCAAATGTATTCTTTTTAATGGCTGAGTAATACTCCATTGTGGAGAAGGCAATGGCACCCCACTCCAGTACTCTTGCCTGGAAAATCCCATAGACGGAGAAGCCTGGTAGGCTGCAGTCCATGGGTTCGATAGAGTCGGACACAACTGAGTGACCTCACTTTCACTTTTCACTTTCATGCATTGGAGAAGGAAATGGCAACCCACTCCAGTGTTCTTGCCTGGAGAATCCCAGGGACGGGGGAGCCTGGTTGGCTGCCGTCTATGGGGTCGCACAGAGTCAGACACGACTGAAGCGACTTAGCAGCAGCAGCAGCAGCAATACTCCATTGTGTATATGTACCACAGCTTTCTTATCTATTCGTCTGCTGATGGACATCTAGGTTGCTTCCATGTCCTAGCTACTGTAAACAGTGCTGCGATGAACATTGGGGTACACGTGTCTCTTTCAATTCTGGTTTCCTTGGTGTGTATGCCCAGCAGTGGGATTGCTGGGTCATATGGCAATTCTATTTCCAGTTTTTTAAGGAATCTCTACACTGTTCTCCATAGTGGCTGTACTAGTTTGCATTCCTATTCATTCAATGCTTATTAAGTACTTTAATTTCAGTCTTTACAACTGTTCTTCAGAGTAAGTATTCTTATGCCCATTTTAGAGGTAAGAACAGGGAAGCTTGGAAAATTGAACCACTTACTCAAAGTCAAATTGTTTGTTAATAGATGAATAATTAAATGTGATTTAATTGCTCAGAGTCTACAAGAGAATATAACTGGGAACTAATTTATATGGAGGGGTGGGAAAGAGAGGTGAGTGGAGGCCTTCTTAATGGTATTCTTTTCAAGCTGAGAATTAAAATATGCAGATGGGCTAGTTAGGATTATTGTAGGGAGATACTATTACTGGAAGGCATAGACTACAGAAGGGCATTGAAACAAGATGGAATTTGGAGGTTTTGAGGACCTAAAAAATATCTGTAAAACTGATATTTAATGAGCTTTGAGGAAATACAGAGATATATTACCCAGGGTGTCGCAGGACAGGGAAAGAATCCTGAATTGTATCTCAAATGCACTGGGCAGTTGTTGATTTGTTTTTACTTAAGTAGAGGTGATCTGTTGTATTAGTTAATGAAGAGCATTTTGGCTGCTAGTGGATGAGAGACAGAGGGGGTGCATGGGTCTTTTCAAATTAATGTTTTCATTTTCTTTGGATATATATCCAAGAGTGGAATTGCTGGATCGTATTGCAGATGGTGACTGTAGCCATGAAATTAAAAGACGCTTACTCCTTGGAAGGAAAGTTATGACCAACCTAGATAGCATATTCAAAAGCAGAGACGTTACTTTGCCAACAAAGGTCCGTCTAGTCAAGGCTATGGTTTTTCCTGTGGTCATGTATGGATGTGAGAGTTGGACTGTGAAGAAGGCTGAGCGCTGAAGAATTGATGCTTTGAACTGTGGTGTTGGAGAAGACTCTTGAGAGTCCCTTGGACTGCAAGGAGATCCAACCAGTGCATTCTGAAGGAGATCAGCCCTGGGATTTCTTTGGAAAGAATGATGGTTAAGCTGAAACTCCAGTACTTTGGCCACCTCATGGGAAGAGTTGACTCATTGGAAAAGACTCTGATGCTGGGAGGGATTGGGGGCAAGAGGAGAAGGGGATGACAGAGGATGAGATGGCTGGATGGCATCACTGACTCGATGGACGTGAGTCTGGGTGAACTCCAGGAGTTGGTGATGGACAGGGAGGCCTGGCGTGCTGCAATTCATGGGGTCGCAAAGAGTCGGACACAACTGAGCGACTGATCTGATCTGATGGTCATATCATAATTCCATTGTTAATATTTTGAGCAAGCACCATACTGTTTTCCATGGTGGGGGCTCCAGTTCACATTCCCACCAACAGTGCACAAGGGTTCCCTTTTTTCCACATGTTTGTTACCACTTTTTTTTTTTTTAGAATGATGGTTCTCTTCTTTATTGATTTGTCAGAACTTCCTTATCATATAAAACTCATATGAAATCTGAAATAGAGTCTATTTATGGACAGTCTATTTCATCAGTTTTTTTTTAATTTTATTTTTTTTATATTTTTTTTTCATCTTTTTTTTTTTGTTACCACTTTTTGTGTCTGTCTTTTTGTTGAAAGTCATTCTGACAGATATGAGGTGATATCTCATTTGCATTTCCCTGATGATTAGTAATGTTGAGGTTCTTTTCATGTGAACCCCAATGTTCATACCATTACATACAGTAGCCAGGGTATGGAAGCAACTTGTGTCCATTGATAGGTTAATGAATAAAGAAGATGTGAGATGTACATGCACGCGCACACACACACACACACACACACACACACACACATGAAATATTACTCAGCCATAAAAAATAATGAAATTTTGCCACTTTCCCATGGATGGGCCAGAGATGATTATGCTTAGTGAAATAAGTTAGAGAAAGACAAGTACTGTATGTTTTCACTTATATGTGGAATCTAAACAAGAAAAGAAATGAACATAACAAAACAGAAACAGACTCCTAGATGCAGAGCGCAAACTAGTGGTTATCAGTGGAGAAAGGAGTAGGGGAAGGGGCAAGCTAGAGGAGGGGATTTAGAAGTACACACTACTAGGTTTAAATTAAGTAAGTACCAGAATATACTGTGCCACACAGCAAATACAGCCAATGTTTTATAATAGCTTTATATGAAACATAATCTATAAAAATGTTGACTTGTTATGTTGTTATACCTGAAGCTAGTATAATATTGTAAGTCAACTATGTTTCAGTATAGAAAAATAAAGAATGGATGCATCCAGATTGTTGCAGTTTACCTGTAGACAGGGGCTGCTGGCTTGGACTAAGGCCATGGTGCAAGTTCTAGGTGTGTTTTGGATTGGAAGCAGGGCTTTGTTTTGAATTGGTTGTGGTGGGTGAGAGAACTCCCATGAGTCATTCTCATGAGACTAACTCAAGCAGTTGGATAAAGGTGCTTATTATTGACCAGAAAGAGTCTGGAGAATGACCAGGTGTGTGAGTTTGGGAACAGGTGTAGGAGGTAAGGTGCCCCAAGCTGCAGCTTTATGAGACCATTTTGGACAGTAGGCTGCTCACCTTCCAGTACCCACAAATACCCTCCTGGGTCAGGAAGACAGTGTCACCTGATGGTTAACCAGTTAAAAAGAGAGACTCCTTAGCTCTGACCAGACTCGGACTTTGGACAAATGCTTGCCCTGCTCTGAGCCACTTCTTGTCTCAAAGGAGGAGTTTGGCCCAAAGACTTCTACATTTCTGTTTCCCTCTGCTGCTGCTGTTGCTGCTAAGTCGCTTCAATCGTGTCCGACTCCGTGCGACCCCATAGAAGGCAGCCCACCAGGCTCCCCCGTCCCTGGGATGTTTCCCTCTAAAAGCCCATAATTTCTGAATACGTTCACTCTAGGCACGGTTTTTCAAAAGTATGTCCAAAGAATATTTTTATAGTAATTCTGTGTCAGTCAAGAGTCCTGTCCTGAGACACAGGTGATATAGGACGCAGAGCAGCAGTAATGGCTAGAGGGCACTCAGGGGCATTCAGTCCACTCCAGAGCTCAGGGCAAAGCTCATCCAGCTCCCCTGCTGCTGCCACTCAGGGCCGTTTGTCAACAATCCCTTGTTGTTCATGGCCTCCAGAGATTTTTACCTGTTCACTTTCTCACCTGAAGTGTCCATGCCATTACTCATCTCCTTCTCTGTTGCTGGCAGGGGAGGAGCAGAATTCCACGACACAGACAATGCACTTAGACATGGAGCTGCCTTAGTCTGAATCCTAGCTGTAACCCTTACTCACTGTTGGCAGATCTTTTTCTCCATGACCCTCATTTTCCTCATCTATAAAATGGTAATAACATCTGTACCTCCTGCGGAGAATTGTTGAGTTGGAAAGGTGATAAATCAGAGTACCTGGAATACAGTACATGCACAGTGAATGTTTTTTCCTTCCCCTCCCTTCCCCCCTCAACTCACTCCTACTTGTCATTATCTTTCGTTTCTCAGAATTGAACTAAGACATCAAACGTTTCAGGAAAGTATTTCCTGACCTTTCCTTTCCCACAGAGTCTTGTCTCTAATTTGCTCTCGCCACAGTGTATCATATCCCCTGTGCTCATCTGTCCCACCCAGTCCCTTTGTAGGAGAGGTCTAGAGACCAACAACCACTGATACTTCATCATCGTCTCTCAAGCACACAGGCATACAGTAGGTGTTCAATAAATGTTTGCTAACATTTACTGCCAATGAGGATGTTTAAGGAAGGCATCCTCAAAAAGAGATGATGACCAAAGAGGAGGGAGAGAAAAAATCACCTATGCCCGCTCCTCTAAAGAGATTTTAGCATAGAATATGAAGGGAAAATCCAACCAGTCCATTCTGAAGGAGATCAGCCCTGGGATTTCTTTGGAAAGAATGATGCTGAAGCTGAAACTCCCATACTTTGGCCATCTCATGCGAAAAGCTGACTCATTGGAAAAGACTCTGATGCTGGGAGGGATTGGGGGCAGGAGGAGAAGGGGACGACAGAGGATGAGATGGCTGGATGGCATCACCGACTCGATGGACGAGAGTCTGAGTGAACTCCGGGAGTTGGTGATGGGCAGGGAGGCCTGGCGTGCTGTGATTCATGGGTTAGCAAAGAGTCGGACACGACTGAGCGACTGAACTGAACTGATGAAGGGAAAATAGGGTAAAAGCAGAATCCATTAAATGGCCCCAATTGCATTAGTAGTTCTCTGTTATGTGGCATACAATCATCATGTAGTCTTCAGTACAAGCAATTCTTGATTGACTAAGAAATGTTTATCAGAAGAAGCAAAATTCATGGTGCGTATTTGCAGTCTGATTTGCTCTCCTTCTGTAGCTTTGCTTATATCTATGGAAAACTAGCGAAATGCACCCAGACAGTCTTAATTTCTTTATGTCAGTTGAGTCACAGCAGCAGACATCGGAAGATGTGCTGTAAAATAGTCATCAGAAAAAGCAGTTTGGGATGTGGCAGCTTTTTTCTAGCTAAAAGTTTGCATATTTACAAAAGAGTCTGGTGGAACAAATAGAGATGTAGCCAGACCAGCACTTTTAAGTAGGTAGGATTTCAAAGCAGAAAGGCAACTGAAAATAGCAGCCAGTCCTTTCCAGCCCCTTCCTAATAACCCTGTTTCTCATCCCCATGCCCACCACCTAGTAATTGCTTCTCCACGATAAACATCTTTTCCTTTCCTTTTGTTAACAGGGAGGCTTCTGGAATAGTTATACATTTCATTTGGCCCATGTCTGTCTTAAATATCAAGTCATAAGTGAGCAGAAGTAGCAGCAGCATCCTAAGTAGTTACTAGAAGGGAGGTGCCTTCCCTATATTATTACTGAATATAATTACACTCATTTTACGGATGAGGAAGTCGTATGCCAGGTGGTAAACTGTATGTCCAAGTTGGTACAGCTTAGACATTGTGGAGCTTGGGTGTATCCCTAGAGCCTTCTCGTTCTAGTACACCCTGGTATTTCTCAGATGTAAGCTGACAAGCTTTCTGTCTGCTGAGGTGATAACTTCCTGTAAACTGGACGTTGAACATCTTCTAATGTATCTGTATCCTGAAGCCAAATGCATGGAAACCTGTTCAGCTCTGCCCATGTCTGCATGCGCATAGCATCATCTGCTTTGCATGTATTCCTCCCGCTGCTTAGAACACGTGTGCCCTTTCATACTCTTAATTCCAGTTTATTTTTTGAAAATTTCATGCTCAAGTGTCCTACCCTCCAGAAACATTTTCCTGATACCCCTCACTGCCCCTTTCTCCCCTGCTGCCAGTATAAACTCAGCATTCTTCCTTTGTGTCCTGTGCACCTGCCATGTGCCTAATTCCCAAGATCTTCCTCACCATACAATGAGGTTATGTCGCCTACAGCCTGTCCTAACTTGAAAGTAGTGTTAGGTCAAAAATGCTTTTAATAAATAACCTTCCCTGGGTGGCTCAGATGGTAAAGAATTTGCCTGCAATGCAGGGGACCTGGGTTCAATCTCTGGGTCCGGAAGATCCCCTAGAGAAGGGAATGGCAACCCTCTCCAGTATCCTTGCTTTGGAAATCCCATGGACAGAGAAGCCTGGTGGGCTACCGTCCATGGGGGTTGCAAAAGTCAGACATAACTGAGCGACTAACGCTTTCACTTCAACCTAACCTACAGAACATAATAATTGAGCCTACCCTACCTTACACATTTAGCCTACGGCTGGGTAAAATCATTTAACACAAAACTTATTTTATAATAAAGTGTTGAATATCCCTAATTTATTGAATGCTATTCTGAAAGTGAAGCACAGAATGGTTGTTGTGTATTGGTCATTTAGGCTACTTTCAGGTGGCTGATTGCGAGCTGAGACTTGCTGCCCTGCCCAGTGTCACAGGGGACTATCAGACCATATATCACTAACCCTAGAAAATGTCAAAAATTAAGAATTCCAGGTACAGTTTCTACTGGATGTGTATTACTTTTGCACCATTGTAAAGTCAAAACATTGTAAGTTGGGGACAGTATTCAGTAATTGACCCATCATTAAAAATAATTTCTCCCAGGCTCTTATTTCTTAAAGGGCAGAGGCAATATTTTATATGTAGTTTAAGGATACATATTCCCAGGTACATGCATATCCCTGGAACCTGTCACAGACTTTGGCAAGTAGTCTGTATCTATACATGTGAAGATATAATAAGGATAGGTGTCATTCCCCTATAGTCACCTGACCTATGGAAGCAGTTATGTGGAAACTCATTTAAATGTCATAATATGCATGTGCGACTAAAACTGTTTAACTAGGATTATTCTTAGCAGGAGAGGGAGAGAGAGCAAGAAATATGTACAAAAATGCATATGTAAATTATATACATACATATAAATGCACATACACATATAAACTTACCAGTACAGACACACACATATCACAGGTCTGGATGTCTTAATCACACACTGGGTGAGATTCCACATACAGAGCTCGCCAGTTTGTTTACCGTATTGGTGCACACGGTATGGATCACAGGCGGCTCTCTGCTCTCTGTGTTCTGCTCTAGACTGTGTCAGATTGGGCGTCACACTACCGTCAGGACACTGGAGAGCCGGGATGCAGACCGCATGGAGAGATGATCTGAGCACGGATTGTTTGGAGAAGAGAATGCTCTGGGGGAACACGACCACTTTGTTCAGATATCTAAAGCGCTGTCAGGAACAAGAGTGATGGGATTCATCTTGGTTGGCCCCAGGGGGTACAAAACCGGGACTAATGGACAGAAACCTCAGGGAGGGAGAGAGTGTGCCGCTCCGTCTAAGGAAACATGTGTGGCCCAAAGAGTCTCTGTCGCGGATCTCATGCTCAGAACAGAGCTTCAGTCCATGTCAGATGCAGGAACTCAGACTGTACATCTCTCTGACAGGTGCTGTCATTATTGCACAGGGGGCTTCTGCTGTGGGTAGGAGAGGATGTTACAGGAACCCCATGATCTCCTCTAAATACCAGTTTTAATAGAAATTGTACAGAGTCTCCATATGGAGTCCCATATGCCTCAGACAGAGTTTTATTTTTTATTTTCTGCTACTACGGCTACCACCACTATTATGATTAGTATTAATTGTCATAGAATAGCTGCTGTTTGCAGGGTAGCTACTGTGTAAAAGGCACATATTCCTTTGCTAGATACTTTCAGTGTTGCATGCACCATGTTCTTTTACCTGCACAGCAGTCCTGAACGGTCAACGCTCTCAACTCTTCTGCGGTCGTGAGGAACTGAAGCCCTGGGAGAGTGAACAGTCCACTCCTGCTTAGCCAGATACTAGTGCTCCAGCCCATGTATGTCTTACTGTGAAATTAGTTACCTCTCTTCTTTACAGAGAGGGTGGGGAGAAGGAAAGGGAGGAAAGAAGAGGTGAGAAGAGGAAGTCAATGGAGAGGAATAACATGAAAATCCTATCCTTCACTCAGATTTATTTGGGAAAAGGTGATACTCTGTTCCCAAAATGTTCTAATTTCTCGAGTGTCTGAGTGCATATTGCTGGTTGTGTACATTGCCATGATCAAAGACAGGCTTGTTTGATTCCTGCTGTGATGAATCTACTTAATTCTGTGGCCACTGCATCCTTCAAAGGAAGCACTGGCTCATAATTGTATGAGAAAGGTCAATTTACGTGTGTGACATATCCACATCTTCTCCTAAGGAGGAATTAGAAGGGACTTAGGGCAAAACTCTATTAGTCTTTGCCCTGCTTCATTCCGTATTCCAAGGCCAAATTTGCCTGTTACTCCAGGTGTTTCTTGACTTCCTACTTTTGCATTCCAGTCCCCTATAATGAAAAGGACATCTTTTTTGGGTGTTAGTTCTAAAAGGTCTTGTAGGTCTTCATAGAACCGTTCAACTTCAGCTTCTTCAGCGTTACTGGTTGGGGCATAGACTTGGATTACTGTGATATTGAGTGGTTTGCCTTGGAAACAAACAGAGATCATTCTGTCATTTTTGAGATTGCATCCAAGTACTGCATTTCAGACTCTTGTTGACCATGATGGCCACTTCATTTCTTCTGGGGGATTCCTGCCCACAGTAGTAGATATAATGGTCATTTGAGTTAAATTCACCCATTCCAGTCCATTTCAGTTCGCTGATTCCTAGAATGTTGACATTCATTCTTGCCATCTCTTGTTTGACCACTTCCAATTTGCCTTGATTCATGGACCTGACATTCCAGGTTCCTATGCAATATTACTCTTTACAGCATCGGACCATGCTTCCATCACCAGTCACATCCACAGCTGGGTATTCTTTTTGCTTTGGCTCCATCCCTTCATTCTTTCTGGAGTTATTTCTCCACTGATTTCCAGTAGCATATTGGGCACCTACTGACCTGGGGAGTTTCTCTTTCAGTATGCTATCATTTTGCCTTTTCATACTGTTCATGGGGTTCTCAAGGCAAGAATACTGAAGTGGTTTGCCATTCCCTTCTCCAGTGGACCACATTCTGTCAGATCTCCCCACCATGACCCACCCATCTTGGGTTGCCCCACGGGCATGGCTTAGTTTAATTGAGTTAGACAAGGCTGTGTGATTAGATTGACTAGTTTTCTGTGAGTATGGTTTCAGTGTGTTTGCCCTCTGATGCCCTCTTGCAACATCTACCGTCTTACTTGGGTTTCTCTTACAAAAATTTGGCTTAAAGCTCAACATTCAGAAAACGAAGATCATGGCATCCAGTCCCATCACTTCATGGCAAATAGATGGAGAAACAGTAGAAACAGTGTCAGACTTTATTTTTCTGGGCTCCAAAATCACTGCAGATGGTGACTGCAGCCATGAAATTAAAAGACGCTTACTCCTTGGAAGGAAAGTTATGACCAACCTAGATAGCATATTCAAAAGCAAAGACATTACTTTGCCAACAAAGGTCCGTCTAGTCAAGGCTATGGTTTTTCCTGTGAACATGTGTGGATGTAAGAGTTGGACTGTGAAGAAGGCTGAGCGCTGAAGAATTGATGCTTTTGAACTGTGGTGTTGGAGAAGACTCTTGAGAGTCCCTTGGACTGCAAAGAGATCCAAGCAGTCCATTCTGAAGGAGATCAGCCCTGGAATTTCTTTGGAAGGAATGATGCTAAAGCTGAAACTCCAGTACTTTGGCCACCTCATGGGAAGAGTTGACTCATTGGAAAAGACTCTGATGCTGGGAGGGATTGGGGGCAGGAGGAGAAGGGGACAACAGAGGATGAGATGGCTGGATGGCATCACTGACTCAATGGACGTGAGTCTCAGGGAACTCCAGGAGTTGGTGATGGACAGGGAGGCCTGGCATGCTGCGATTCATGGGGTCGCAGAGAGTCGGACATGACTGAGCGACTGATCTCTCTCTCTCTCTAGGTAGGGCAGGTAGAAGAACTTGAATAGGAATTGGAAAGTCAAAGATGGTGAGAAGATTTGGAGATAATATCAGTGCCTCAAGAATAGGAAAATTAAACAGATATCTGAAAACATAATTCTAAGAAATTTTAATAGTCTCTTCTCCCAAGGACCTTAGAAGCTCAATTTGGTTGAGCTGATTCAGACACATATGCCAGCCTTAGTGAAATAATATATGGAAATATATCACTGAACCAACGGACATGAGTTTGAGCAAGCTCCAGGAGTTGGTGATGGACAGGGAAGCCTGGCATGCTGCAGTCCATGGGGTCGCAAAGAGTCGGACATGACTGAGCAAGTAAACTGAAGTTCTCATGCCTTTTTTTCACGTATGATGTTCTCTTTACATGTCATATATTCTCCAGACATCTTTCAAAACCTGCCACCCCTACCAAGTCATGTTTGATAATGATTTTATGACACTGAGTTGTTTTGGGAAGTAGGATATTGAAAAGGATTGAGGATCTGAGTTGACATTGGTAGAGAAGCCTGGCAAGTTCCCACTACAGAGAAAGATGACTTTCCATGTAGCTTATGAACTAAAGGTGGAGGAAACATTTGGATTACAGATAACAGTGGAATACTGACATCAAACTGTTAAGATTGTTTAGGGGATTAAACAAAAAGCAAATGTAAATTGTACGAAAATAGTAAATACTCAACATGTGTTTGCTATCTTCTTATAGTAAAAGTGAAAGTGAAAGTTGCTCAGTCGTGTCCAACTCTTTGTGATCTGTTTAGTCCATGGAATTCTCCAGGCCAGAATACTGGAGTGGGTAGCCTTTCCCTTCTCCAGGGGATCTTCCCAACCCAGGGGTTGAACTGGAGTCTCCTGCATTGCAGGAGTATTCTTTACCAACTGAGCTATCAGGGAAACCCACTGTCTTCTTATGGGAAAGCCAATTCATAGCCACTCTTCATAAGAAACTAAACATGTTATTGAAGTTGATAAGAATGAGAAGTCTAAGAAGTATGTGTGTGCGTGCGTGTGTGTGTGTTTATGTGTGTTCAGGGAAGGGGGAATTGCATGAAAAGATCTGTTATAATTGTCACTTCCTAGCTGACTCCGTGGTAAAAAAAAAAAATCCACCTACTAGTACAGGAAATGGGTTCAGTCCCTGGGTAGGAAAGATCCCCTGGAGGAGGGAATGGCAACCCAAGCCAGTATACTTGCCTGGAAAATTTCAAGGAGCCTGATGAGTTACCATCCATGGGGTTGCAAGAGTTTGACACAGCTGAGCATGCACACACACACACACACGGAGAAGGAGAGCACAGGAGGATCAAAGCTGTCAGGCTTCAGACTCACAGCCTGTGCACCTTCCCTGCAATACAGTCGGTCCTGTCCAAGGGCAGGGCAGTTCATGGGGGCAGGTCTGGCCTCTGTTTCACCTTCCAGGCCTTGCTGAGACACATGGTAAATCTGTCTGTCATTTCCTGCTCCTCTCTCTTTTGATAGCCACACTTGTCTTCAAATACATTAATATAAGCAGTTCTGCTACAGCCAAACCTTTCTGTTGCCCAAGAATCATTTATCCCTTTGTGATGATCATCTACCATTTGTTTTAAGGTTTTTAACCTTGTTGCTTCTGCTTTGAGTTCTGAAGACAGGATAGTGGGAACTTACCAAAATCCCAACGATGGGTGAATTTCCCAATGTGAAGTTCAAATTCTTAGGAAAGGAAGCTTGCCTCCCTTATAGTCTTTATCCCTGGAGTTTCTGGTGCAGAACAAGGCACAGAAGAGAAGCTCAGTAAACACTCCAATATCTCCTGGAGTCTGCTTGAAGGAAGAGTCTGTATTCCATTTCACGCATTTCTTATTACAAAAACTTTTGCCTTATTCTTAAAGTCTGTTATTGTTAGGTGCATTTTCTTATGTTCCAGTAAATTAAAATTGGTAGCAACTTAATCTTTCTCTCTCCAAACACATTTGTAATGCTTGGTGTTTTTTATCCAGTTGTTCTCTGGGTGTCATATATCATTATACTATGTAGCATTTCTTAAAGAAAAAGCCTACAGAAAGTGTATTTTTTCATTTGAAAATCCTTTATTAGTGTGGCCTATAGCAATTAAAGCTTGAAATTAGAATTAAGGATCATGCATTTTGATGCAAGCAACCATATAGATGTATTAACATTGTGGCAGGGTTTTGCTTTGCGGGCACAAAGTTGTCATTAGGAAATATAATGCTCATTTTTTGCCTGATTAATTATAGCAGAGGCATAGCAAAATATATATTGTGTGTTGGAACATTGTACCATTTGCAGAATTAGAAGTCATGGTTAAGCTGAGGTATGAATCCAAAACGTTCTGTGAGAAGCTCACAGAGCAAGTATGAAATTTGCTTTTGAAATATTTTTGGTAAAGAGAATTCATGCACTTAAAATGTGAAGAAATACATGTAAGAAGAACACAGTTCACAATTTAAAATAGTCTTGAGTTCTCTCACCTTCTCAGATCTACCATGGCTTTTGCTATGTGTAACTTCAGAGGGTATTCTGATAATGATTCATAATAAGTAATATGTAACATGTAATATAAACATAATAATAGCTACTATTTTCCTTTTTAAAATGTTTTAAAATTTATTTATTTGGCTGCATCAGGGATGGAAACATAGGTTTGGGGACGAGAGTGAACGTCTTTGCCAGTGGTCAGGTTTTGAGAATCATTTACCTCTAAGTTTCTTTCTCTGGAAGTTTGTGGCTATGATGTGACATAGATAGATTTAATCTTCTATTTTCCTGGGAAGTCACACCCTTACTGTGACAGCTGTACTATGGCACGGGGTGCTTGTTCTTGTTTTCTCTTTGGCTGTTGAACTCATGGAAAATGTGAAGCTCTTGTATTACTGTGGACAGTCCTGCTGCCAGTTCCCTTCGTTGCTCTTTAATTCCTTCAAGATAGCATTATTTATGTTGTTCGTAGCCAGAATGGTTTGTATTCCCAGCTAGGGGCCAACTTAATGCCTGCTGATACTTAGAAGACAAAGGTTTTAAGGTTCTAGCCTCTAGAGGTTGTGAGGTGAGTTGAGTTAGACTGCCTCGCTTCTGCTCCAAGCTCCATCCTGTACTATGTCAGTTAGGTAAGTGACTTAACCTCTTTGAACCTAATTTCCATCTTCAGTAAAATGAGGGTAAGTATAGTATCTACCTCTTGGGACCATCATATGTACTAAAAATGTAATCCATGTTCAGTACTTAGCACAGGAGCTGGCATGTGGAGAGCAACCAATAAGCTTTGTCTACTGTTTGTAATGGGATGTCTTTAAGACTGCCGATCTGTCAATATCTAATAAAGAAAACTCTTCTGCATTGCCTCACCCAGTGAAATGGATTTTACCATTATTATGCTGAGAGAGAAGCCTTTTTACATACCTTCAGATTAATCAATTTCAGTTCATTTCCCCACCTTCTTGTAAAGCCAGCTTTGACCCTGTCTTTCAACTCAAAATGATGATTTTATAAAAGTTAAAATGAAATTAGCAAAATGGTACTTTTCAGTCAATGAAAAGTCTGTCAGCTGAAAAAGCATGAACAATAACTCACATTTCTCCTACCGCATCCTACATGAAGTTGTGTGTTATCTAACAACAGGGGGATGTTAAATCATACAATGTAAACTTCCTTCCCCCAGTAGCAAGTGAGCTATTTTCATCTTTCTGTTGTGACACCATTTTTTACATTGTGTCAGCATGCTTATTATCAATTTACCTTTTCACACTCTGTGTGCATTTTCTTCCAGTTGGTTGAGATTTCTCCCCCAAGATTGTCTAGGCATTTCCCTGGATGTCCAGGTTGGATTTGTGCTTGAAAATGTGCTTTCTTGTTCAAATACTAATATAATGCAAGCACTACCTATCCAAAAGGCTCATGATATATATATTGGCAAAGAAGTATATAGTGTTACATTCAGCATATTTCTAGACATTCTCAAGTAATAATCTGTTTAGCTGTGTTTAACTGATCACTTACAAAACTAATTTGGCCATGAAAAATTTATTTTCACAAGAAGGGGTGTTTCAGAGAATAAGATATTTGGCAGGATTATGGGCAAGATTGATAAATTATGGTAGTTGGCCTGTTTCTCAGGTTTAAAAAGATAATAATAAAGAAGCTATTGCTTTGTCTGATCTGATTTTCCAAAGCCAGTGGGGACCATTAACACGTAACTCTAATCTGGTTGACGGGGCTGGGACTAGGGTGAGGAAATAGAGCTCCTTGCCATAGGTAGATATACCACCATTTAAGGAGGTACCACAAAACTCAGTAATCCAGGTCATATTTCAATGCAGTATTTTTTTTTAATGCAAAAATTCTGTGATGGACTGAGTGGCAAATTTCAGATAAAGGCAGGATCAATATTATTTTTTTTCTTTTACTTTTGGTGTTAATATGGCTCTGTATGTACCATTACTGTTATTTTCTTCACTTAAAATTTTGGTGTTTTGTCTATCATGGGTTTTTTTTGCATGCATTGAAATACTGTAGGCCTTGATTGCTGAGTTTTGGGGAGCCCTTTTGACTTTATGCCAATGGCAAGTGCCTCATCACCTTGCTCCACTTCCAGCTCCACTGTTTGATCCCTGCCCAGTGTACCCAAGGATGGAAGAGCAAAAGCATTTTATCTTGTGTTGAGGTTCTTAAGGTCAGCATTAAGAAGGGGTGGCACATGCATGTACACAGCAGCACTAATTACAATAGGCAGAAGGTGCAAGGAACCCACGTGTCCATCAACTGATGAATGGATAAGTGAAATGTCGTATATACACACAAGGGAACATTGCGTGCATGTGTGCTAAGTTGCTTCAGTCGTGTCTGACTCTATGCGACTCCATTTACCGTAGCCCACATTACTCAGCCTTAAAAAGGAAGGCAGTTCTTTCACATGCTATACCATTGAGGACAGTTGAGCTAAGTAAAATAATTATACCAAGTAAAATGATCAGTCCCAGAGAAGACAAATACTATGTGATTTCGTTTCCATGTGGTGTCAAGAGTAGTCAAACTCATGGAAATAGAAGCTAAGCACTGTCATTGCCTGGACTGGGGAAAGAGAAATTGGGAGTTGTTATTTAATGGGTATAGAATTTCAGTTTTGCACAATTAAAAAGTTCTGGAGATGGATTGGACAGCAATATTAATATACTTAACATTACTGATCTTACACCTAAAAATGGTGAAAATGGTAAATTTCATATTATGTGTGTTTTTATCACAGTTGAACATTTAAACAAAAGAAGAAGAAATGGCAGAGGTCAGGGGCGAAGAAACACGTCATCAAAAGCTGAACTTGAGAGTGGGGACAAGGAACCATAAGGCCAGGAAAGGGAAGAAAGAAAACAGAGGTTGGGCGAGTGGCCTGAATGAATACCAGCTGAAGGGCTTCTGTCTGTCATTGGAAACAAATGCATCAAACATATGCATAAAAAATGGGACCAAAGCACATTCATTCAACTTCAGGTGTTTTTTCTGGCTCTTCTTCTTTGGCGACTGTCTTGGGGAAAGAAGACTTGAAATATAAGATCTAAATAGAGATCCTGTCTGTTAATGTACACCTTCACAGTGCTGATGGACTGGCCAGGATGTGCAGCACATTTTGGATGCTTTTATAGAAAAGCTAAGACTTATTTTTCTAATAACTCTTTCATCTGCAGCATCTAGTTGTTCCATTAGGAAAACTAAAATAGCTCATGGAATTGCTTTTTGTCCTTCTACAATAACAGACACCGCAGTGAGCTCGTCGCTTTGGGATATATGTAGAATATGACGTGGATACAATGAGAAAAGAAAAATGTCTCTTCACTCCACACCCTTTTGGCAGAAGGACATTTTTTGACATCTCCTTCATGTTTCCAGGTCAGAGAACATCTTCCCTTGTGTGAACAAAAGAGAGATAATTTATAACAACATATGTTGAAATAATGTACTGTGATCTCTTTGAGGGCAAATATCATCTATAAATAATTTTAACAACTCACAAAGAGTCTTGGCCATACTTAGCATGGCATTTTTTGTTTTTTTGTTTTTTGTTTTTGGATTGCTTTACTTTTTTTTCACCTGGATACACTAGATGCTGCTGCTTTTGTTGTTGAGGTGGAGAGACACTCTAGATGTTTCTTTTATTGTTGGGATGTGTTGTCAGAGTAGGCTACATTAAAGTGATAATAAATGTCCCCAGTGCTAGTGACTCAGAACATGGAGATTCTGCTTTCTCATATGCTGCAAGTCCACTGAGGGTCAGCTATAGCCCTGCTGTCTGTCATCTTTTCTCTGGGACCCAGGCTAATAGAGCAGTCTTCCTTTGGTTGTCATGACTTCGAGGACAACATGGTGTGACTGACCAAGCTTCTGCTCAGAAGTGACACGTTGCTTTCTCCACAGTTCATTGGCCAAAACAATTCACATGGCCCTTAGAGTTTAACAGAGTAGGCCTGTGTAATCTCCCTTTAGGGACAGTCCCTGCAGCAGCAACACCATAGCAACATTTACTGGCATAAGTGGCAGAAAAGAATAATCTACAGGTGATTGAACAAAGGAAAAGAGAGCTAATATCTCTATAGTTTCCCAGGAACTCTATATGCTGTTCTCATTCAGTTGTCATTCAGGCTTGACCACAACCATATGAGTTCCTTCTGTTGTTCCTATAGGTGAAAAAGCTGAGTTCAGGTTGACTCGGCAACCTGCTTCAGGTCACATTAGAGCTAGAATGAGTTAGAGCTGGTGTTTGAATCCATGGCCAACCAACTCAAAGGCCATGCTCTTCCCAAAGACAACATAGTGAAGCCCATACTTGTGTGTGGACAAAGTGACGTCTGAAACTCTATTTTGAAAACCATTTCTTATTAAAGCAATCCAATATGAATACTCAAATTAATAGACAGATGGAAGGCATATCCTGTAAAAACTTGTGGAAAATATTAAATTCTGGAAGCAGAGTGGTATTAAAAATAGCAGTTACTCCATGTCATGCATTTTCCATATAAAAAAACATCTGGGCCTCACTGACCATCAAAACAAGGGTGATCCAACTCCTTTAAGGAAAGTAATTTTTTAAAAAATCACTGTATTTCTAGAGTATTTGACATAGGACTAAAACATGTATTTCTAGAAATGGTAACAGAATTAATAAGAATAAATTTATTAATAGTGCAAGAAAAGAGTTTATGAAGATAATACTTTCGCATAAATATTAAAGTCAAGGCTGGCTAAGGAGATGCAGTATTGGAGTACAGCTAGGTTTAACCCCTCTGTGCTGCTACTACTGCTGCTGCTGCTAAGTCGCTTCAGTCGTGTCCGACTCTGTGTGACCCCATAGACGGCAGCCCACGAGGCTCCCCCGTCCCTGGGATTCTCCAGGCAAGAACACTGGAGTGGGTTGCCATTGCCTTCTCCAATGCATGAAAGTGAAAAGTGAAAGTGAAGTCGCTGAGTCTTGTCCGACTCTTAGCGACCCCATGGACTGCGGCCCACCAGGCTCCTCCATCCATGGGATTTTCCAGGGAAGAGTACTGGAGTGGGGCGCCATTGCCTTCTCCGAACCCCTCTGTAAGACTGTATAAACAGTCTTGCAAATCTCAGAGAACTTACCACCCTCCCACCCATTCTGTTTTCAGCCAATCCTCTTCTCTCCTCACATTTCCAACTTACAAGCAAACGCTGTCAGAGTCATGTCTGAAATACTGTAAATCCAAACATTCTCCATGTTCCCACAGCTATCTTTGAGTCCAGGCTACTGATTTCTTAACTGACTCTGTTTTGCCTACCTGCTCCCAGCCCTTCCCCCATCACAGCAGCCAGAATGACCCTTTAAAGATCTATCATGTCACACCTAAGCTCAGAATCTTCCAAACGTCCATGAGCTCTTACAGTAAAAAAGCCACAGTCCTGAAAATTGTCTTCCAAGTTCACAAGACTCCCCTGCCACTAACCACCAAAGCTCTGACCTCCTCTCCTACCTTTTTCTCCTCCCTCACTTATTTCAATTCTTACGTGCTTCCTTTTCTCCTTAAAGACCCCAGGTACGCCGAAGGCCTTCGCATCTAGGGTTCTCTGCCTGAATGCTTTTCTCCAGTCATCTGCCTGCAGCCCCACTTCCTACATCCCTCTACTCAAACCTTATCTTTTTTAACAGGCCTTTCATGACCAACACATATAAAATAACTCAATTCAACAGCACTCTGCTCCCTTACCTAATTTCTGGTATCCCAGAAGCCAAGTTATGTATTTATTAAAAAAAAAAAAAAACACTTAAAATGAAGTATAATTGAAATATAATATTAGATTAATTTTAGGTATATGTATGTATATGTATGGAATCTGAAAAAGAATACTTACATATGTATTCTTTTTCAGATTCTTTATAGGTTATTACAAAATAATGAGTATGGTTCCCTGTGTTATAGAGTAGATCTTGTTGGTTATCTATTTTATATAGAGTAGTGTATATATGTTCATTCCAAATGCCTAATTTATCCCTTCCCTCCTGGAAAGGTAACCTTGGTAACCCAAAGTTTGTTTTCAGTGTGTATGTCTATTTCTATTGTGTGTGTATATATATATATATTCATTTGTATTATTTTTTTAGATTCCACATACAAGCAATATCATAGGATGTTTGCCTTTGTCTGACTTACGTCACTTAGTATGATAATCTCTAGGTCTATCCATGTTGCTGCAAATGGCATTGTTTTGTTCTTTTTTATGGCAGAGTAATATTCCATAGTATATATGTAACATATTTTCTTTTCCATTCTTCTGTTGATAACACTTAGGTTGCTTCCATGTCTTGGATTAAATAGTGCTGCAGTGAAAACTGGGATGCATGTATCTTTTCAAATTAAGGTTTTCTCCAAAACGAAGTTATATATTTAAAGATGAAGGGAGTTTGTCAGTTGCACTGATGTGATTAAGTGCAGTGAGGACTAATGAATGACCAGTGAGGACTAATGAATTGTGTTGGTGACAGAAGTAATTGACAGTTGTTCCAGGGGAGTGGTCACATTAAAAACTGGAATGGGTGCAAGGAAGAGGACCAGGAAGGACAGAAATCAAGACAGTGAATGGACCTCTAGTTCTAGGAGTTCTTCTGCAACGGGGAACAGAGGTATTGGGCAATAGTTTAAGGAGGATCTGGGATAAAAGAAGTGCTTTTGTTGAAGTGGGAAATGTTACAGTGATCTAGTCTGACAACAATGCAATAAATAGGGGAAAGTTGATAATTCAAAAAAGAGAGAAGATAACAGCAAAAGAGAGATCCTTAGTTAGGTGAGAGAGGGCCCAGGTCATATAGGAAAAACTGGTCTGCAAAGCTTGTGATTTCACTCACCACACAGAAGCAAAGACACACCTTTGCTAATAGTGATAGAGACTTCAGAATATTTGGTGATGGGTGCAAGTAGAACTTCTTTTCTGAATATAGCTTCTATTTGTTTTCAGTGAATCAAGAGAAATCATGTTTTTTTCCCCAAGCCAAATAGCAATAAATCATAGAGCTGTCTGGATGCCAAGTTCTAAATTATTCTTTCCATGACACCACAATGGTATTACCTAGCCTTTTTCAGAGTAAGGAACAAAAACTTACCTGTGTTTTAGACATCCTCATTTAATGTTAATATTCTGAAGAAAAGTCATCATTCAATTACCAAAGCTCATATTGGAACCATTTTAATGGGCTAGAGGCATGCATTGAACTTTTCTAATTATGCAACAATTATCTCTTTTAACTGATTTCCTACAGTTTCCAAAGCTTAATAATAATAATAACCTATTTTTCATAGCAAGATTATGGAGATCAGTATTAAGGTCAGCATCAGTAGCACCACTCAGCCAGATTAAGAAATTTCATCATCATTTTACCTTTTGCTCCTAGCATGGTTCACAGGGCTCACTAAATATTTGATAGATGAAAGGAGATCACTTGTCTTATGAATTTCATTACTTCGCTGACTTTCAGTTGAGTTACAGCAAACAGAAAACCTGTCTGAAAGTGGCCTAAACGATACTACTGTTTCAAGTCCAAGACACTTTAATTCATTGACTCAGCATCATCCCAGTGGATCAGGTTTCCAACAGCCCCACATGTTGCCACCCTTACTTTAGCTTGTCCGAGTAAGGCCTGTTGGCTCATGCAACTGGAATGCTAGAGCCTCAACTAAGGGAACATTTCTGTCTAGTGTCTCTTTAAGATCAAACAGAGCTTTTCCAGAAGTTCTCCCAGGGCCTGACTGTAGTTGGACCTAGATACACCAGATCTTTCAGTTAGCAAGATAAATGAGACAACCATAATATGACCTTAGACCAAGAAAGATTCAGATCATGAGGTTGAGGTAGGCTGTCACTCTGGTGACATGGCCATGTAGGGGATACTGAAGACAAGATCAAGGTGATCAAGGAAGAAGGGAGATGGGAATGTCTGCAGGTGGGCAGTTAGTCATCTCTCATGTCCAACTGGAAGAGCTGGGAACCTAGATTTGACTGATTTAAGAGTCCACAATTTTCTGTCCTTGAGAAAATTACTTATCATTTTCCTTTTTTTTTTTTCTTGTCCTTCTTTTCCCCTTTCACCACCTCTTTCTTTTTGTCTTTTCCTCCTCCTCTGTCTCCTCCTCCTTTTTCTCTCTCACTCTGCTCCTTCTCCCCCCACCCCATCTACTTTTGTTCTGAGTGATCCAGGAGCCAATGCCAGTTAGGTAGCAATTCCTCACAAAGTACCCTAAATTATCCCATAGATGGCCAGATTTTTGAAAAAAACATGGCCTGAGCACAGTGTAGTTCATCTAGGATTAGTCTAGGGTCATCTCTAGGTTTTTTGATCTTGGACTTTATTGATCTTGATTGCAAATTAATTATTTTATCAAGTCATTAAATAGACCTTATACTGATGGGAATTTACATGTGAAACTTAAAATCATATTTGAAGAGGTCATGGATGTCTGATGATGATTCTGCATCAGTGATACCCTGAGTGACTTGAACAAGGTCAAGGTCAAGTCAAGTTTATCTTTTAATTCAAATTGATTGAACGGGAATCCTTCTATGTATGCAGAGAATTTAAATGGTCTCAGGTTCTATCTGATGGGTCCCTCCCTCATCTTACTAATTCTCTGATCTCATCTTCTACCACCTGTTCCGATTGGTGTTTCTTTTACACAGTTCATGTAGTCATGCTCTGTGACCTTTGTAGTAACCAATCTTTTGTCTAGAGTCAATACCACCTTAGTTTGAAGCCTTCCTTGACTTCCATTTACAATTTCACTCTCCTGCCTCCTAAACACTTACACAACCTTTTCCACTTTCTCGATTAGCAACCCCCCAGCCCCTCCCCACCCCCCACCCCCGACTCTAAGGACTTTTCAGCACGGGGCACAGTATTTGTAAAGTTATATTCTTCTTTCTTCCCCCTCCAGAAAGTAAGCTCCAATAGGCTGCTTTTTTTTTCTTCTTCTTCTTCTTCTTCTTCTAATTTATTCCTTGTTATATCCCAGTTACCCAGAACAGTATCTAGTCTGTGGTAGAAAATCAATGCTTTAGGAATAAATAAGTAAATTGTAATCCTTATTTTCAAGAAGCTTCCTGTTTATTGGAAAAGGCATGCAAACCAGCAAAACAGATGGCTAATTGAGTAACTGATGAACACAGCAGCCATCTAACCATCCACCAAATGGGTCCCACCGCTTGAGTCTTAAGAACATCCTGCAAAGCTTGGCTCCCTGAGACCCCCTTCCAGCTCACCAGTTTAGCCTGATGTTTTGCGGTGTATTATTAAACTCTTTCATCCTCAGTTTTCCCGTATGTGAATGGATTTTTTTTTTTTTGAGGAATTAAATAATCTCTGTAAAATCCTTAACACAGTGCTTGATGTAGAATAAGTGCTTGACACATGTGCAGTTTTATAAATAGAAAAAAGAGCTAGATTCTGTGGGGGCACTGGTGAGCTCTGTGTGAACAGTTCAGGAAAACAAGGAGCATATGAACCTAAAACTCAGGAGCTTGGTAGTCATGTATGCCCATTTTAAAAAGGGTGAGTATGTTAAGTTTTTAGTCCCTTGAAACTTTTTAGTATAGGGAGACACACCATTATTCCTCTTTATCTCTGATCATCAATCCATGTTAAACTTAAGTGATTGGTACAGGAACAAAATCACTTGCCAGGTGCTAAAGAACTAGCAAGTGGGATACGCTTAAAGAAGCACATTTACATTTACTTTCTACTGTAATTTTTTCAGGGGCTTCCCTGGTGTCTCAAACAGTTAGGAATCTGCCTGCAATGCAGGAGACCCAGGTTTAATCCCTGGGTCAGGAAGATTCCCCTGGAGAAGGAAATGGCTATCCACTCCAATATTCTTGCCTGGAGAATTCCATGGACAGAAAACCTGGTGGGGTCGCAAAGAGTTGGACATGACTGAGCAACTAAATATCAATATCCTCACATATACAGATGACCCACCCTTATGGCAGAAAGTGAAGAGGAACTCAAAAGCCTCTTGATGAAAGGGAAAGTGGAGAGTGAAAAAGTTGGCTTAAAGCTCAACATTCAGAAAACGAAGATCATGGCATCTGATCCCACCACTTCATGGGAAATAGGTGGGGAAACAGTGGAAACAGTATCAGACTTTATTTTTCTGGGCTCCAAAATCACTACAGATGGTGACTGCAGCCATGAAATTAAAAGACGCTTACTCCTTGGAAGGAAAGTTATGACCAACCTAGATAGCATATTCAAAAGCAGAGACATTACTTTGCCAACAAAGGTTCATCTAGTCAGGGCTATGGTTTTTCCTGTGATCATGTATGGATGTGAGAGTTGGACTGTGAAGAAGGCTGAGCGCCAAAGAATTGATGCTTTTGAACTGTGGTGTTGGAGAAGACTCTTGAGAGTCCCTTGGACTGCAAGGAGATCCAACCAGTGCATTCTGAAGAAGATCAGCCCTGGGATTTCTTTGGAAGGAATGATGCTAAAGCTGAAACTCCAGTACTTTGGCCACCTCATGCGAAGAGTTGACTCGTTGGAAAGGACTCTGATGCTGGGAGGGATTGGGGGCAGGTGGAGAAGGGGACGACAGAGGATGAGATGGCTGGATGGCATCACTGACTCGATGGACATGAGTCTGATTGAATTCCGGGAGTTGGTGATGGACAGGGAGGCCTGGCGTGCTGCGATTCATGGGGTCGCAAAGAGTCGGACACGACTGAGGGACTGATCTGATCTGATCTGAGCAACTAAGTAATTTTCCTTTTGTTTCACATGCTAAGAAGGCAAAAACAGGGAAGTTCAGAATTACAATTCAACATAATATTATGTAATCAAATGTAACGAAGTTACCTTTGTCATCATGTGGTGTATAGGTGACTTCTGTAATATCAAAATTTCTACATCATTTTAATTTTTTTTTTTTTTTTTGCTTTTAAAGTAGAGGATATGATGCTTTCTTCTTCTTAGTTGTACATGCATACTATCAAGACTCTGAGTCCGTGATTTGCAGAGTAGGTACACAAAGAGCATCAGAGTTCAAAACTATACACCCACGATGATTTGTTTTTGCCAATAATACACAACTTGTGTAAAGGGAAGGAAAAAACGCACACATTATTTCACTTAATAACAATTATCTGGGAAATGTTGTGTTGTTGTTATTCTGTATTAGTTCTACTTGCCTTCATGTTAAATGGATGAAAGCAGAATTAAAAGGTGACATTTGGGCCATTTCCTAAAAAAATGTGATTTCTCAGTCTTTAAATACATTTCCTGAGCTTGTGTTTTCATCTAGGCAACTTTGCTACTTTAATGTTATTTAAAATTAAATTTGTTCTTTGGTTCGTTACAATGCTTAGCAACTTAATAAGTTTATAAATCATAATTAACTACTACTCTCTGTTCTATTACCCTTTTGAATTGCCTTCCTTTTTACTTTTTTTTTTTTTTTCCTTTTGCCATGTAATTTGCCACATGTGTACTTTATTTCAGAGATGGGTAGACCTCACTTTCAAGGGGTGGTGGGTTGGCTTCACAGGAAATGTGTGACTGTATCATGAGTGATACACATGTGAGGGTGTGAATCCACATGCTTGCATGTGTGTGTGAACACAGATGTGTACATTAATACTTAGTTGACTTTCAGGGAGTGCTTTTTTTTTTTAAGATTTTCCTCTACTTTGCTGGGTGCAATATCTGAAACGATTCCAGAACTCCATCAGGGACTTTTTATTTCTGTACGATAAAAGGAAGTCAAATAAAGTATAATGAATTTTCAAACACTTCAGCAAAGCTTTAAAATGTTCAAAGAAAGAGTCAAAAGGCCTGAGTCATTAGGAGTCTACTTAGGGAATGTGGGTGAGCGTGATTGCAAGGCACACCACAGGGGGCAGAAAGCATTCCTACCAGTGCCTCCTCATTGTATCACAACACACAGATCTTCCCTAGAGGCGTATCTGTTAATAGTCTGACTTTGGCGACAGGAGATGCAGGGGCAAGTGGTTATAATGAAAGGTCATAGGCTTAAGTGAGCTAACACATTTGCGAGGCCTTCCTCATCCCCTGGCAAACCCCACCCTCACAAGCGTTCTTGTTCATCTGTCGCCAACTTTTTCACATGTTTGTCCACGTTGTTCTTTTTTAAAATAATTTTAAGGTATTTATTTATTTATGTTTGGCTAAACTGGGTCTTCATTGCTGCCTGCGGGCTTTCTCTCGCTGCAGAGAGCAGAGCTTGGTCTAGTTGTGGTGCTCAGGCTTCTCACTGTGGTGGTTTCTCATGTCCCGAGCACAGGCTCTAGGGGCACGGGGTTCAGGAGTTGTGGCTCCTGAACAGCTTAGTTGCTCTGCTGCGTGTAGAATCTTACCAGACAGGGATTGAGCCTGTGTCCTCTGCATTGACAGGTGAATTCCTAACCACTGGACGACCAGAGAAGTCCCTCCATGCTGTTCTTAAGCCTAAGACATTTATGGTTTTCCCCCTTACTCTACTCTTCTGTCTCCCGGCCATTACAGATTTTTTTTTCCCCCGTTTTCATTCTTGTTAAGATCATTTAAGTCTTATACTGATGCCAAAACAATTTGACAGTGATTTATGTTGGCAATATATGTAGTTGATCTCGAGAACTTTTTACAGTTATCTCCTGTTTTCCATAAGTATTGCTTTTACCTCTGTAAGACATGAGGACATATACCACTTATTTCCTCTGGCCTCTTCTCCACTCTCAAATGTATGGTGGTGAGTTGTTGATACATACTACATTCATTTCTTGGTTTATTTTGCAACCTTCTATGAGGCATGTCCATTGCATGAGACCATCTTCTATAGTGACTTTTTAATTGATGCCACTAAGAATCCACCGAATCTAGCACTTTCTTCGCCCCTGAATTGCTGACGGGCACATCCTCCACCTCTGGATGGGCAGGCCAAGTCAACCCCTGGAACAGCTCCATCCATGGCCACATTCACAGATTAGGACTTTTTAAAACAGTACACTATGATGACCCTCTTGACCCTTAGGGAACTCCAACAGATTTTACCTTCTACCCTTGATCTCTGGTCTAGTGTATTTGGTTTCTGTCGTGATAGTCAGTCCCACATGTAGATTATGATCTTCACAGATACCCTTACAGCTAAGAATTTACTTGAATGCCTGGAGGTGCTAGGCCCTTTTTGTCTATATATCATATGGTAGGTGTATGAATTTAAGCCCTGCTGATACCAGTCTTGAAAATGATTCCAAATTAAAAGTTTATGCCAAGCAGGAGCAGTTCAACCTTCTAGACTGGGAGGAGCTCTAGATAAATGTTGTTATAGATTAAAGGGAAATAACAGAAACCCAATACTTCTCAAGAAAATTCTTTTTTTTAAGGTAGTCAGTTTATGCTAACAAGGATATAGAGTGTACTGGGTCATAGTACTGCCTCTCTCACAAACCTTGAGAAGTATTAAATATGTCTCTTCCTTTCTTTGAGATTTAATTTGCATGTTTAAAAAAAACATTAAGAAAAAGGAAATGGGGTGTGGCTATTGTTTTTTTAATATTTCCAGTACTTTTGCCTGGAAAATCCCATGGGCAGAGGAGTCTGGTAGGCTGCAGTCCATGGGGTCACTAAGAGTCGGACACGACTGAGTGACTTCACTTTCACTTTTCACTTTCATGCATTGGAGAAGGAAATGGCAACCAACTCCAGTGTTCTTGCCCAGGGAATCACAAGGATGGGGGAGCCTGGTAGGCTGCCATCTCTGGGGTCACACAGAGTCAGACACAACTGAAGCGACTTAGCAGCAGCAGCAGCAGCAGCAGCTTCATATTACATTCCAGACCTGCTGTGTTACAGGAAGGAATTTTGTCAACATTTCTATAATCTGCCACATTACAACTCAGGTTTGATGTGAGAGAGTTAGAGAAAATAAGGTATAAAAGCCTTAAAAACATACTAGATAGTAAGCTTTAGGTCTTATTATACACAAGTATCTAATTTATCTGTATTAATTATCAAATTAAAATCTGAATAATACATTTACTATCTATTTTTATTGTACTGGTTTTTGAAAAACAGTAAAACCTTTTCTTCCCTCCAGAGGCAGGATAGAGAAGATAACTTCTATGAAGTCTGTGTTGGTCAGGTAGCTTACATGATGTGATGCTGAGGAAGTGCTCTCAAACCTCAGCAGTTTACAACCACGGACTGTTATCATTCGTTTTACATGGCCATCATGTGTTCAGTGTGGCCTGCACTGTGCTACTTTTATGCCGAAACTCAAGCTGAAAGAAGAGTTTCTGTTGGGAGTGTTGGCAGTCTTATGCCAGAGGTACTGTGCATCTTGGGACCACATGATGAAGTGTAGATTTCTCCTTCATTTTAAACATGTCATTTTCACTCACATTGCATTCACTGTGCAAATCACATGGCCAACCAAAAGGCAGTGAAGCCAGAGTATTTAATGCTTACCAAGTAGATACGTGAGAGCCCCATATCAAAGGACATAAAACAAAGGCAGTCATCCAATAGATGAAAAGCAGTTTGCACAAAATACCAATACACTGGTCCCTACCCTATCATTAATTTACTCTGTGGTCCTAAACAGTCCACATACTCTTTCTATGAATGGGGACATTTAAAAGTTTAAAGCAGAATATTAGGGTTTTATTTTTGCTTACTTTCTGAAATTGATAGTAGGAAGAGATAGGGTAATAAAAGTGTCAAAGTGTTGTGCAAATCAGGTGAAACCTAAATAAAATTTCAGTGGGATCTGGGTATCAGATGCCACTGTGTTTATTCACCCCCACAGATCAGAAGTTATCTTAGACAGGGAGACCCACTGTCCTATAACCTGGCAATACCTGTAGCACAGAGTAAGAAAATAAGTGAAGATTTGCTTCATCATGGAAGAATTCTAGTTTACAGAATTGATTTTAAAGGGATGTCCAACACCACTTTAAATGTAGAGGAAGTCTTCTCTGTTATGATCAATCTTCAGACACAGGTACGAACTGGACATATTGTTGAAGAGAAATCTCACCTCTAGGTGAAATCAAAGTGTCCCCAGAGCCATGCTCCCTCTAAAGGTGCAGGAGAAAGATCTGCTGCAGGTCTTTCTCCTAGATTCAGGTAGCTCCCTGACTTGTGGCAGCATAACTCCAATCTTTACATGGTGTTTTCCATGTGTGCATTTCTATCTGTGCCCGAAATTTCTCCTTTTTTTATAAAGACACCAGTCATACTGTAGGGGCTTCCCAAGTGTCTCAGTGGTAAAGAATCTGTCTGCCAGTGCAGGAGCCTCAGGAGATACCGCTTTGATCCCTAGGTCAGGAAGATCCCCTGGGGGAGGAAATGGCAGCCCACTCCAGTATTCTTGCTGGTATAATCCCATGGACAGAGGAGCCTGGTGGGCTACAATGTATGGGGTCACAAAGAGTCAGACACAACTGAGCGACTGAGCACAAATGCAGTCATACTGTATTAGCGCCCCCCTCTAATGAACTCATCATAACTAATTATATCTACAATGATATATTTCCAAATAAGGTGACATCCTGAGGTACAGAGGGTTAGGACATCAATATATGAATTTCTGGGGACACTATTCAAGCTATAACAAGGCCTAACTTAATTTGCTGTATGATTTTAATTGGAGCATTTCACTCTTCTGTCCTTCAACACTGGTTTCTTTAACTTGACATCTCTTTGCAGGAAAATGTCAAGAAGCAGCCTCTGTTTCAACCCTCTAAGATTGTGAGATACCAGACTCTGAATTAATCTCGTGGAGGAGAAAACCAAGCAGGGTGGCCTGAAAGTATTTGCCTTGCTGAGGTAAGAATCCACAAGAGCTGTTGTTTTCTCTCACAAGACTTTGACCTAGAGAGAGAATCATAAAATAACCGAGTCGAAAGACACTTTCTTTCACAGTCATGTAGAGGAAGCCACCTTCCTTGTCAAGTGGTTTTCTGGTTTGCAGAGACACCTTCAGGAGCCAGAAATGCAGGCTTTGCAGATGGTGGTAAGGAATCTGCCTCCCGGTGCAGGAGGCCTAAGAGACATGGGTTCAATCCCTGGTTTGGGAAGGCTCCCTGGAGGAGGAAATGGTAACCTGCTCCAGTATTCTTCCTAGGAGAATCCCATAGACAGAGGAGCCTGGTGGGCTGCAGTCCACTGGGTCACAGAGAGTTGGACACAACTGAGTGTCTGAGCGCAGCACAGCCGGAGACGCACTAGCGCTAAGGCAGTCTTCCTTATGGTGTGATACTTGGGGATGATCAGACCTGCTTTCTAAAGTTGGACCAACTATGCTCAGGCATAGTTTCTAATTTAATTCTTGGTGATGAGAGTGAGGTAGTAATGTCATCCCCTTAAAGCCAGTGTGAGCCCCCTTTCCTGCCGATCCTTATTTTTGACAGCAACAGGAGAAAATTTGAAGCTACAGTTGCCAGGGAGAGGAGACAGTTTGGATGTTCCTGGCTCTTTTTTCTTCAGTCTGCATTCCAAGTTCCTCAGCTCTCACTCTAAACCACACAAAAGTCAAAAAAGTTACCCATCCTATTCAGTATCTGAACTCACTGAACTAAGAGGAAAGCCGCATTTAAGATATTCTATGTGGTATACATAAGCCATGGCATTTTTACTGTTTCAGTTAAAGTAATTTAAAGAAAAAATTACCTTTGTACTACATTTAGGAGGACAAATTAATTATGACATGCTTAGAAACCATTAATATGTGTGGATTCCTATCAAGTAATTATTCAAACCCACACATTCACAAAAAAAGAGAAAGAAATAGATTCTTGCTAGAAATTTACATATACAAATTTGAAAAGTTCATTTCTAAACTGCTATGATTTATTACACCCACATCTTGATCATTTGAATTATGTATTAAACACATACTTTAAAAATACTTGCCATTATAATATGCTTTACACAACAATGTGTTATATTTCTTGCTGGGAATTCATTATTAATATATATTTATAGGACACATTCAAATGTATCAAGAAATGTAGATGCATTTATTGGTAACAAGTGAAATTAATGAGGCATCAGTGAATGAGATTTTAATTTACTCTTACCTGAACTTAATAAAACTGTAAAGCCTGATTTTTAAATTCATCAAGCTGCCAAAAAATGATTTTTTTTTTCCTAAGGATAGAAGAGAAGGAAAATTAGCATGTTTCTACTTTCCTCCTAGAACAGAGAGCAGTTTACTAAAGACTTCAATAAGAATATGACATTGTAGTGACCTGCAAAATAAAAGCAATCAGAATCTAGCCTAGGCAACCTACCAGCAACATTATATATATATATATATATATATATATATACACACACACACACATATGAAATTTTATGTATATCTATAGCTACACACACGCATATGAAATTGAGTATAATAGCTTTAAGTCAGCACACAGAGGTGAGACAAAAGAGAGATTACCAGAGAATAAAAACACAGAGCACAAAGAATATTAATTACAGTATTATTTAAAATAGCATATTATAAAATCTCAATGAATCCTAATGAATCAGAGGATTTATTTGAGCCTAACAACGGCTAAATACTTCTTAAAATGAAATCAAGAGAGATTAGAAAAAGCAAAAAAAAAAAGGACTTAAAGGGTCCACCTTGAGCTTAAAATGGGAACAAAGAAACACTGCACATAAGGTCAGTGGAGAACTTGAAAATTTATTCTGATTTCACCAACATATTTAACTCACTGATTCTTCTTTGCTTCATAGTCAAGTATTTAGACTCCACCCTTGGCAATATTTCCTCAGCAACTAGCTCTGCCTTCTGTTATTTGTTTCCTTTTCCACCATGTAGAAATGGAGACCTAATAAAAGCTTATTTTATTTCTTATCTGCTATTTTGTGGGTCTTGCCCTGATAATCATTACCTGTCTTTATTACAGAAAAAAAAATTCTGTTTTTAAAAGGCATGCATGTTGAATGACCATATTTATGTGCTGGCTGTTCCATAAGTGATAGCAAACTTCCCTTTAGCTATTCCAGCTCTTCTCAGTGGGCTGGGGACAAGGATGGATTGAATGATTGATAGCCTTTACTGGTAAGTGAGGCTCCTGGTTTGAGCCCTTAGGGCAGAGCTAAACAGCCTAAGCAAAGCACAGGATTGATAAATTATGTAAATATTTTTGCCCAAATTACCCTGGAAGCCCCACAACCCTAAACAGACTTGAGAAGAGAGGAAAAATACTGATACGATTCCGAAGAACTCAATGCAAGTTCATAGTCTTGCTACCATCTCTAGCAGAATAGTGTTCTCCTTTACTATCTCCTATAGAAAATATTCATGATAGTGATCAGGAGACAGGATTAAGCCTGAGCTCCTTTATGAGCCTCCTCTAACCTCTTTTTTTTCACCTTAGTTTCCTCACCTGTAAAATGTGAATTATTCTTGTAATTGTTATATATTCTTATAATCACTGCCAAATACATGATTCAACAGGTTTCCCCCAGGTCATATACAGAGCGACTGAGTCAGAGTTCCAACCCATTTTTTTTTTTTTTGGAGGTTCTTATACATAGGACAGTGCTACCCTGGTGGCTCAGATGGTAAAGAATCTGCCTGCAGTGCAGGAGACTGGGTTCAATCCTTGGGTTGGGAAGATCGCCCTGGAGAAGGGAATGGGGAATACCCACTCTAGTATTCCTGCCTGGAGAATTCCATGGACAGAGAAGCCTGGTGGGTTACCATCCATGGGGTAGCAAATAGTCGAACACAACTGAGTGACTAACACTATTACATAAGACTGCCTGCTTATGTGGGGATTTGGTCTAAGAGATGTTACATCAAAAGATTGGACGTGAAAAGATCTCTGCCTGTTCAGGACTTTATATTCCCTTCTCTGAATGTTTGCTTTTTCATAATTCATGAAACAATCCCTATTTCACACAGTCTATACACATAGAATGGAGAAGGCAATGGCACCCCACTCCAGTACTCTTGCCTGGAAAATCCCATGGACGGAGGAGCCTGGTAGGCTGCAGTCCATGGGGTTATGAAGAGTCGGACATGACTGAGCGACTTCTCTTTCACTTTTCACTTTCATGCATTGGAGAAGGAAATGGCAACCCACTCCAGTGTTCTTGCCTGGAGAATCCCAGGGATGGCAGAGCCTGGTGGGCTGCCGTTTATGGGGTTGCACAGAGTCGGACATGACTGAAGAGAATTAGCAGCAGCAGCAGCGTCATACACATAAAACTTGTTTGCAGTGTGTTGGTCCTGGCTCCCCCTTAGCTGGTGATCCAGTGATATCTTCTGTCTGTCAACACTGCTGTTTCCTTGAACTTTCCTGCCAAGGGATATGATTCAGATGGAACAAAAAGGGACAAATTAGGAGCAGAACCTCATCTCATGGACTACCCACAGGAAAAAGATCGAAGTCACTTCAGGTTGCCCTGAAGTTAGATTTTATTCTCCTATAATTTTTATTCTTATGTAACTAAACACACAGATATAGGCTTGGAACCTGGCTTGAGAGAAGCTATGAATTTCTATATTTTTTATCACCTTTAGCCACACCTTCACCTAATATCCTAACCTTGTGAATCAAGTAGGGGTCTCTTTTCCATTTTTACAAGCAGGCAATGAATCTCAAACCAAGAACAGCCGCCACAAAAATGACCGTGAATGGTGTTTCCACTTAGATTCCATTGGCAAGGCTAAAGCATAAAGCATTCCACATTGCTCAGCGTTATGGTAGCTAGAGGGTTACAAGAGCTTGGATCCTTACTTGTAAAACCAAGACTTAACTATGTCAAATACTTTATCATATCTAGTTAAGAATATGTCTCTAATGAATGAAAAACACCTCTAGTTCAGATCTCTGTAAACATTTCTTTTTTAAAATCTATCCAGCCCATCAAACTTTATTTCTCTGTCTGAGTTGCCTACCTCCCTGAGTGACCTCACTCTTTACCTCACAACTTAGTATCCTGAGTTAGAAACCTGAGGCTCACCTTAACCTTTACTGCATCCCATAGTCATTTTGGATTCCAGCATTGCCCTCCCCCTCTTTATCCATGTTGTTTCTCAGAGGGCCAGTTTTAGCCATCTTCAGGCCTCCGTGTTAACACCAGAATAGTCTCCTTAAAATGTGGCTGTCGTCATTTTCCGTACTCGTTTGCAAACCTCCAATGGACAGTTCACCTTCCTGACCTCATCCTGGCTTGGATGAGGTAGTGATACCTTCCACTCCACAGTCAAGCTCCTGGAAGGGGCCTGGAAGCACAGTGCTGCCTTTGCTCAGGCTAGTGCCACTACTGGGCACTTCTTCCCTGCCCTTGTCCACCCAGGAAGCCCTTCCTCATCTCTGCAACTTTAGCTCGGGTCCTATTGTGTATGAGGTGCTGTGTGTTTGTTTATCTAGCACATCAGATAAAACTGTACATTTGAGAGTCCTCTCTGAACTCTATCATGACACTTCTATTACCTCATTGAATCTATCTGTGTAAGATTTGGTTTCCTCCATTATATTGTTATCTTCTTGGGGCAGAAATCATGTCTAGTCCTACTTTGGACCTCCCAGGGCCAACACAGGATTTGGTACTTAGAAAGAAGCAAATAAATATTTGTTGCATAAACAAGCACAATTCATTTTCCCAATTTCCTGTCATCTACCTCAGAACAATCCTTTCAGATACCCTAGAAAATATTTTCATTGTCTCAGATTTTGCAGTAACTCAGACATCCTATCCATAACACTTATTAATCATAATAACTTTGAAATAATTTCTCTGTGCAAATATTCAGGGTCTCATCCATAACTAAGTGAAATGCAGTCTAAAGTAATCAATCATTATTTTCTAAACCAAAGACCCTGTAATTAAGGAGTCTATCAATGTGCCAACAACTTGTGGGTCTGAAAATTAATTTTTGTTTGTTAAAGGACCTTAAAGATAATGTAATAGGGGGCCTATGGTGAAATGGATTAATAAATTGCTTGTCTCATTTCACTTGTTCTTTTCTATTTAAATTCCATTGGAAAGTAGGAAAATGGTGCAGTTTTATTTTTTTTTAATTTGACATAATGTATACTTTCCTTCAAATCCAGAGGAATCATTACTCCTGCCATCTTCCTGTCTACTTGCATTTGACTGTAAAGTGTGTGGAAGGAGGAAATGAACCCCTGAATGCCTATGCCAGGTGATACAGATAGGTTATTTCATTTAGTTTCCTGTTGAGTTCATTCACTCAACGAATTTGTATTAAGTATCTTCTGCATGTCCCACACACTGCCATTTCTCTTTTGAGGGTGGTAAAAGCCAAGACCCACAGAAGGGTTTGAATCGACCCTGGGATTCATAATTAATGACTGGCAGCACCAGGATCTGAATGCAGGAGTGTCTCTTTCCAGGGTCTAAGTCCATTATGTCATACCTTTGGTCCCTAAGCATTTGATTCCAAGCCTCTTGGTTTACTGTTTGTGTCTTTTTCTTTGAGGCAGTTGAAAGCAAGCCCAGAGAAGCCACATTCTTATGAAAAGATCCAGTGGACATATTAACTAAAGCATTTCCGAGCTGAAACAGGACTTGGTGAGCATCTCATCCAGCCCTTTAATTTGAAAGATGAATGGACATTGACTATCCCCTACAGTCCGTTCACTTATTTATTTACTCATGAAACACCTGCTATGTGAGAAACAGTGCTGAACACTTTTGATAGAACATGAGCAGGACAGATTTGCTCCTAAGCTCTGTGGAACTCAGAACTTTGCTTAGAGTAGCAGGATGAGAAGAAGTTAAGCAGGAGTTCTCTGAGCTGTTGTCAATGTGGGGTTTATCTGATGACATTACACTGATGTGTCATTTTTCAGACTAACTGGAGATCCATTTGTAGTATTAGGAAACTACCTGTCCCAGAAATAACTGAAGAATGTAATGGAGCACCAGTTGGGAAGAATGAAAAACTTTCCATAGAGAAGTGGAACAGAGGTAATTAACAGTTTCCCTGCCCCAAGAAGTCCAGCCTGACTTGCCTGCTCTGAACCAGGTGCTTCCTTATACATGCCTTTTAGCACCCTGTGATTACCTCTACTGAAGGCATGCATGCCCTCCCTTGTGGATATAAAGTGAAATGTGTGTTGCCTCCACTAGACTTCCAGTTTTCAAGCTCTGGAACTATGTCTTGCTCAACACACATCAGGAACATAGTACCGTCTCAATACTCATTTGTTGACAGAACGAATGAGTGAATGAGCAAATGAATGAATGAAAGCATGTGGCACACATTTTGGAGGGAAGCAAGTTTCCTTTGCTGTGTTGTTACATAAAGTGAACATCAGTGAGAATGTCAACAAAAGCTGGGGATTTTATGCAAGAACTTTGGTAAAAGAGAGTGGAATGCGGTAAATGTGCAAAGGAACAGAGAGGACTAGATAGAAGCAAATCAACAGAATGTGGGCAGCACTGGGGAAAAGTCCAGAAGAAACTTCATCGATACGCTGGCCCCCATGGCAGTGATTGATGGCAGGGTTGGATAGTTTCCTGATGGACAGGGAATTAAAAGTTTTTATCAGGAATACAGTCAGCAACCCTTGTAGGTTGTTTTACAATATTACAGTTGAGATAATGACACAGTAAGCTGAATGTAGTTCTTATCCCAATAGATTTTATCCGTTCAATCAATAAATATTTTAAATTGTTTGAGTGAGTGAGTGAGTGAAGTCACTCAGTCGTGTCCAACTCTTTGTGACCCCATGGACTGTAGCCCCCCAGGCTCTTCCGTCCATAGGATTCTCCAGGCAAGAATACTGGAGTGGGTTGCCATTTCCTTCTCCAGGGGATCTTCTCGACCCAGGGATCGAACCCAGGTCTCCCGCATTGCAGGCAGACGCTTTACCGTCTGAACTGAAGGGTTTACGGGCCAGTTATACACTGATGTATAGCAGTTCTTAAGACTAATAGTTTGTTATTTTTGATTTAACATTTTATCACTGTTGCACATGCATGTGATTAAAAGAACTTCTGCAGATACTGGTGGAGATGGGTATGTGTGTTGCCAGGACCCCAGGTCGCAACTGGAGCCCAGATGGGACAAAACTAGTAAAATCACCTCCTTTTGGAATATTACCTTTGGACAAAGCTAATACCTTGTCTGACTGCACCAGATGTTACCATTTCTCATTTAATCTTCACATCATTTCTCCCTGAGACAGCCAGATTTATCTTCCAAAGCTCATTTGCATTTTAAAATCAAGGTTTGGTTTCTGATTATAAAAGTGAGATATGTTTACTGTAGAAAAATTTGAAAATGCAGAAAAGTTCACAACTAAGAGGAAATTGCTCTTCATATGTTGCTTATATTACTAGGATTTTCCTATTTTTAAAAAATATGCCAAACATCCATCTCAATAGAGATCTTACTATCTTTTTATTATTTGCTATATATTTTACATATATATATATATAGCATATGAACATCATTATTCAGTCACTTTGTATAATGATGATAATCAGCTGTGTATAACAATGATAATATACATTTTTAGCATTTCCTACTTAGCTGAAAACTAACTCACCAAAAATTTACTATTCCTCTAACCCCCATAGCAAGCTGTGAAATAGGTCCTTCATGTTTATTATGAAATTGTCTTCAATTTACAGATAGAAGAATTAAGGCAATGAGAGCATAAATAAGTTTCTCAAGGCCACACAGCTTGTAAGGCCATGGAGCCAGAGGAAAACTAGACCACTTAGCTCAGAGCTTACATCTCAACCTCTGGGACCCACTGCCTACCATGTGCAGCAGCCTGCGTTACCCCAGGGCTAAGTTAGCTAGCTTTTGTAAAGGTAAATTAGTTTTTTGTAGAGGTGAAATATGAGCATAGTTTTTTTTTTTTGTAATAACATTCTTCTGTAACAGGTAACAAAAATCAGCCGTCTTCCCCCCCAAACTTTGCTCGGCCTTATGTCTTCTACCCCAAAACAACTGCTCTCAAATCCTTTGGTTGTCATCATCAAGTATTTACATTCATGTTTCTAAGTAATATGCCCAAGGTCATATTTTTTTTTCATTTTTAGATACCATCTATTACTTCCTAGCATGAAGATGAGATTCAGTTCTTTTATATCCACTTCCTCTTGTCAAACATTTCATCTTCTTTTTCCTCTCTCTTTTTATTTCAAAAAAGCTTTATATAATATCTCCCTCTATCCATCCATCCCCTAGTCTAATTTTTTTTTTTTTTCAATTTTTGTTGAGTTGGTCAGGTTTCCCAGTAATGAATCCTCACATTTCCTAGAATTCCTAAGTCTGCTCACCAGAATTCCAGGAGCCAAAAAAAGGAAAGGAGGCTTCAGGTGGAGTCTCATCTTTCAGTCTGTAGACATCTTTCAGTCTTAATCTCTCTTTATTTGATTTGTTGTCTCGTTTAAACCTTCATCCATACTTCATGATCTGGGGCTAGAGTTTCTAGTTCTCTTTCTCTAAGTGTTACATTCACAGTCTTCTACTGAAGTTGGGAAATGGTGGTGACCCTGATCCCATAGCATGGAGGAGCTGACCTCAGCATCTAAGCAGCCTTATATAGTCATTTAAGAAGCCCTCTTTGAGTTCAGTCTTCCAGCTCATTCTTCCTTCAGAGATAGCTGGAGTGTCTGATTTCAGATCATTTCTCAAAACAGACACAGAGTGGCCTGCCTTGGTTGGCGGCCTCAGCTGTTTCCCTTCAACGAAGTCAGTTTTCACTTATTCATCTGCTTTCTGTGTTTCATTCATTTTCTTCTTGTATTTCCTCCTTTGTTCTCCTGTGCTTTTAGACTTTTACTCTCATTTTAGTGAACTCTTTAGGGATCAGAGACAAACCAATGTGTTCAGTCTGCTATGTTGAGCAGGATGTCCAGGAAGAGACTCTTGCTGTATTTCACAGATGAGGCAATTAAAGTATGGAGAGTTTGAAGAACGCTGACAGTCATAAAGTAGGTGAACTAACTTGCGAATTAGGTGCTCATCCCAAGGAACCAGCTAACCTGGGTCCCCATTACTGCAATGTTTTCTCCAACCTCCTTAGATCTAATCAGCCAACCCCAGCCTTTATTTATTAGTCTACTCTAAACTCTAAAGAAAGATATATGTGATTTCCAAAGCGTCATTCTCACCCCTCAAATGTGTCCTTAATTTATTTCCTTGAAATCCAAGTAAATAAAATATTGTATGTGAATGATGTAATAGCTTCAGGCCAGAGCTCCTGTGACCCCTCTACAAATCTTGTGTTGGCTGTTTCCATAAAATGCCCCTGCCCATACCTCAAAACCACACATATACCGTCATTAATCTTGAAACCTATGAGTTGTATTTTCATCTCAGACTGATGGATAAATTTGGGGGTAAGTATACAGAAAAGGAGGGGCCCCCTGGGTGACCTTTGGCAGTTTCTTCCTCCCATGGAAATATTTTGCAAAGGTTCCTTCCTACCTATCTTAAAGCATTGTTATGTGAACCATAGTAGGTGCTTAAAATATAAGTTAATGAAAAAAAAATTAAGATAATGCTGATTATCAGAGTCAAGAGAGATCATGCTGATTACTTTAGTTGCATTTATATATTCCTTGGTTAGTCTTTTCTTTCATCTTCTAGCCTCAGAATTTTATTATAAAAATTTTCAAATATAGAGCAAAGTCAAAAGAATTTTACAGTCAGCATCCACATGGGTGAAAGCCGCTCAGTCATGTCCGACTCTTTGCAACCCCATGAACTATACTGTCCATGGAATTCTTCAGGCCAGAATACTGAAGTGGGTAGCTTTTCTCTTCTCCAGGGGATCTTCCCAGCCCAGGGATAGAACTCAGGTCTCCCACGTTGCAGGTGGATTCTTTAACAGCTGAGCCACTAGGGAAGCCCCACCACATACCTACCATCTAAATTCTGCCATGTAGATTTTACTTTCTTTGTAAATCACACATCTATCCATCTGTCTGTCCCTCTATCCATCACTGATCCATCTATTTTTTTACACATTTCCAAGTAGATGGTAGACACCTGTACACTCCTCCTGATTGTTTCAGTAGGCACATTACTAACTAGAGTTAATATTTATTTACCATTTTTTTCTTTAAATGTAATAGTTTATAGACAATGAAATGCAAAAATCTGAAGTATGTATTCACTGAGATTTTACAAATGTGTTTCCTTTTTGGTCTTTTATTTTCTCTTGTGGTCCTTGCATTTATCTAATTCAATAGATGTTTATCAAACATGCCTTTCTTGTGCCAAACATCAACAATGACACATATTAATATGATGTATGCAAGACAGAGAAGACAGTGGCTAATTCTCACAATGGAAATCTGAGAGAGAAGAGTTTCAGACAACATTTATCAGTGAAGAAACCCATAACAAAAACACAAGAAATTTAAAAAAATATATTTGGAGGGCAGGTGGAAATTAGTTGCTTTTTATAGCTTGAGCCTAGTCAGTATATGCATATGTGGTAGGGTGGTGGATAAGAGGCCTAATTTTTTTGAGTCAGAAATTCAAAAATACATGTATTAAACAAATCAGAAAAAAATGGGGTGCTTTGTACTATGCACTGAGCTCAGGAGAAAGCCCGCACTTCCTCACTTGGTCACTCCCGAGCCCAAAGCGACAACGTGACAACTCAGGTTTTAGTCTATTTTATTTCATTGGTAAACTGCTAAGATTCAGCTTTAATATATGTTTGATGGCTGGCAGACTACAAATTAGCTTCCAAAATGCCTTAATATAAATATGTTTGGGGAAAACAACTGAGTGATTATTCTAAATGTGAAAAGATCACTATGTAAAATGCTTCATTAGTTAAATTGAACTATAAATGAATTTGCTGCAAGCTGGTGAAGAAGGAGAAATGTGACTTTTCAAGAAAAAAACTTAAAATAGTAAGAAAAAGAAAATAAGCTCTCTTTAGTGAATTTATGACTTTGGATGTGACAGGGTACCAACCTCATTATCATTTATTCGTTGACCCAACTTGCTTTGTTGATAGATCCCTAAGAGACGCTGTGTGTATGTCCCTAAGCAAGGCAACATTTTCTTGACTACCCAGTTAATTTTCTGACCTCTGTGCCACTGTCCTCATTCAGGATCTCATTTCAGGCAGCACCCTATACCTTGCCTTCCTGCATCATAACTATCCATCCAACCTGAATGATTTGCCAAAATGCAAACCTATTCATTCATTCATTCCTTTAAAAAGAAATCAGGGAGCATTTCTCATGCATCTTCTATTCTTAACACATCTTACATGTGGTAATGACTACTGTTGTGCTGCTACAAAATATGTATAAAAGGAAAACAAGCTTTTTGAAAGAAGAACTGAGTTTTTTCCATTTTGCTTTAATCTTAAAGTCATAAGACAGTCGCCACACAGAATAGGTGATCAATGAATGTTTCTTACCTTGAGTTCTGTTATTCAATCTAATTTGATTCATAAAATGAGGTAGGTTGATGAAGACACAGTTGTCTGGAGGAATGCTTTGGGGTCATGAAGGATGAATGAAACCAGAATTGAGGCCAGGAAATCACAGATGGAGAGAATTGCACATAGGCAAAGAAACAGAGACAGACATGAGCCTGGTGCCTTTGAGATCTGTAAGACTGATGTCCTCTGGACACTGCTGTACTTTATTTTACGTTCTCCCTTTCTTTCCAACCAAAGTTCTAGGTTTGGGTTGTTTGTTTTTAATTTTTATTTACTTTTGGTTGTCCTGCGTCTTCCTTGCTGCACACAAGCTTTCTCTAGTTTCAGTGTGTGGGCTTCTCATCATAGTGGCTTCTCTTGTTGCAGAGCACGGGCTTAATGTGAGAGCTTCAGCAGTTTCAGCTCATGGGCTCTAGAGCAGAGGCTGAGCAGCTGTAGCGCACAGGCTAGTTGCCTCACAGCATGTGGGGGCATCTTCACAGACCAGGGATCAGACCCCTGTCCCCTGCATTGACAGGTGGATTCTTAACTACTGGATCACCAGGGAAGTCCCCAGAGTTCCAGTTCATTCATTTCTCTTCTGATACTGCAACAAGGAAAAGAGGAAGGAATTTAAGATAAACTGGCCAATGGGAACCTATTTCCATCAAATATACCCATCCACTCATCCATTAATCCATCCATTTTCCTCAAACTTCCATCAGATTACTTACCCATCTAGTCAGCCTTATATGAAGAAACCTATTCCAAGCAACCCATCCAAAAGAACAGCGGAGACTTATCAGAAAGGACTGAAAATGACATCTGGCAAGAAGGTGAATTGAGAAAGGGAGAGTAAAATTAGTCAGATATAAATGTTTGGGTGAAAGAGATCAGGCCAGGCAGTAAATTACTCTACCAGTATCAGTGGCAGTGTGCCTGTTGAGGAATTTGTAGGTAGCTATAACTCATTCCAGATTATCCTCCATACAGTGAGAAAGACACAAGAATTCCAGCTCCGTAAGACAACAGACTGGTTCCAAATAGGAAAAGGAATAAGTCAAGGCTGTATATTGCCACCCTGCTTATTTAACTTATATGCAGAGTACATCATGAGAAATGTTGGACTGGAAGAAACACAAGCTGGAATCAAGATTGCTGGGAGAAATATCAATAACCTCAGATATGCAAATGACACCACCCTTATGGCAGAAAGTGAAGAGGAACTCAAAAGCCTCTTGATGAAAGTGAAAGTGGAGAGTGAAAAAGTTGGCTTAAAGCTCAACATTCAGAAAACGAAGATCATGACATCCGGTCCCATCACTTCATGAGAAATAGATGGAGAAACAGTGGAAACGGTGTCAGACTTTATTTTTTGGGGCTCCAAAATCACTGCAGATGGTGACTGCAGCCATGAAATTAAAAGACGCTTACTCCTTGGAAGGAAAGTTATGACCAACCTAGATAGCATATTCAAAAGCAGAGACATTACTTTGCCAACAAAGGTTTGTCTAGTCAAGGCTATGGTTTTTCCTGTGGTCATGTATGGATGTGAGAGTTGGACTGTGAAGAAGGCTGAGCGCCAAAAAATTGATGCCTTTGAACTGTGGTGTTGGAGAAGACTCTTGAGAGTCCCTTGGACTGCAAGGAGATCCAACCAGTGCATTCTGAAGGAGATCAGCCCTGGGATTTCTTTGGAAGGAATGATGCTAAAGCTGAACTCCAGTACTCATGCGAGGAGTTGACTCATTAGAAAGGACTCTGATGCTGGGAGGGATTGGGGGCAGGAAGAGAAGGGGACGACAGAGGATGAGATGGCTGGATGGCATCACTGACTCAATGGACGTGAGTCTGAGTGAACTCCGGGAGTTGGTGATGAACAGGGAGGCCTGGCGTGCTGTGATTCATGGGGTCACAAAGAGTCAGACACGACTGAGCGACTGAACTGAACTGAACTGAAGACAACTCTGCCAACACATAGTCTTCCTACTTCTTGTCCAGGAAATACTGGTTTTCAGAGACCATACTTTACCTAGGAACAGAACACATCATTAAAATGGACCCCAGACCCATCATAGGAATAATGAGCCTATTGTTCAGCTGGAAGATAGTGCTCAGGCAGTCAATCCCCTTCTAGACATTCCTTGCCTAAAGAGAACTGCTTTGCTCAACTGAGGCATCCTGTTTCCAAAGTCTAGTTGACACAGAGATGTAAAGGCCCATCTCTCTATCACACCTGGGGATAACTCTAAGGCATCCAGGTTTCAGAGTTCCTTATGAAGCCAACTGAAAACTTTTTGAGACCACACTGCACCTGACTTCTCTATCTGCTCCCAATTCTACTCCCTTCTCTATCTTTCCATAGTTGTTAATCCCAAGAATATTCCATAATAAATTCTTACAGCATTAATCTTCATCTCAGGCAACTAAGCCTAGAGTGAAAATGAAGTCAGACAGGCAAGTTATCCAGGGGAAGCTCAGACGGAGGCAGGTGGTCTACTGAGACCCCATAGTCCCATCCTGCCCATGCAAGAAGTGATTCTTGGTTCTCTGAGGCCACCATACTGGAAGCCATACTAGGAAAGAGCTTCACTTATGGCTGATTTGCAAGGAATGACCAAGGCTAGGCTGATCCTACCACATTACTTTACCCAGTGTCTTCAGTTTACTGATGAGGAAACTCAAGACCATAGGAAATCCACTGATCAGGCAGGACAATGTATCCTGCCTTTGGTTTCATGGTCTTTCAATGTATCTTTTCATTTCTTGGGGAGTAAGTAGGTAGGAGAGTGACTACTGGGATTACAGGAATATGGGGGAGTCTGAGAATTGAGTGGCACTGAGGTCTCCCTGCTTTTACCAATAGAGGATTAGCAAAGCCAGTTCTCCCTATTGTTGTCGTAAGCTGAGTGACATAGGAAGTTAGCTATTTTTTCCACATATTTAAGTCATACTCTAACACACACTGTGATCTGCTACCTGCTCATCCATGTAGCCTTGTATCTGTGTATCCATCCTTCCACTTACCATTTTTCAAGTCGTCTAGATATGAAGGTGGGAAGTGGCTTGAATTAACATCTATCTTTTCTTTTTATCACATTTCCCATATGCTTTTCTCCTCAAAGTTCGTTAGGTTGTTTTATATAAGTTACTGACAGATACTAACAGTATAGAGACTGGATCCAGGGCTTCCAATCCAGAAGTTCTGATACCAGTAAATAAATGCATTAAATCAAAGACAGAAATAGAAATAAGTAGTTTAAAAGAGGAGGGTTTGATTTGTTTAAAATAGTGTAATTTTTTATATACAGATGGAGGTAGAAGATGAGACATATTGTAAGTCATTATTACTTTTGGGATTAAAAATTGTAAACTTCATTCAGCATCCAGTGTAAGCCAACAATTATTACTGAAGGTTCTGAAAATATAATGGTGCTATGAAATATTAAATAGAGAAAGGGAAGATTGGAGGTGAAAAGTCAGCTAAGGAGACTGTCAGAATGTTTAGAAAAGAAGCCATGGCAAACTGCAGAGAATATGGAAAAGGGAGAATGAATATTAAAGGCTGTTGAAATACTGAATTTAACGGAGGTGGAGTGGTTAAGTGAGAAGATTCTGGATTTTGATGTCTGGCAGATAGGGGGTTTATGACATAGGTGTATTACTTTTGGTATAAACTTAACATCTAAATCACATTTTCCTTAAGGCAAGGGTACATATGACCTAATTCATATGTGGGTTCTGGTACTCTGCAAGTGCTAATTCTGAATCTATGGTTTGGAAGGGGAAGTGGTAGGACCACTTCCAGGTTTTTCCCTTAGTTGATTGGGTTTGTGGAGGTGGCTTTTCCTGAAATGAGGAGACTAAGAAGACCAGTGTGTTAGCTCAGGCTGCCCTAATAAAATACCACAACAGTCTTCAGCAGCAGATTTTGATTTCTCTTGATTTTGGAGGCAAGGCAGTTCTAGATTGAGGTGCTTACAGATGTGGTTCTTGGTGAGTTCCCTCTTCTTGGCTTGAAGGTGCTGCTTCCTTGATGTGTCCTTCCTCCCACCGCAGAGAGAGTGAGAGCTCCAGTCTCTTTTCCTCTTTATAAATGACACTAATCACATCATGGGACTCCACTACCCTCATGACCTCATCTAAACCTAATCACTTCCCGGAGGCCCCACCTCTAAATACCACCGAATCGAGGGTTAGGGCTTCAAATGATGAATTGTAGGCGGACACAGACATTCAGTTCATAACAGTCAGGATTGAGAAATTGCAATTCAGCTCCAGATAGATTGGTTTAGAGTTGCTCTCACAGTACCCAGATAGAGATTGGGCATGTGTGTAGGGATTAGAGAGGCAACAATTTGACTAATGAGACAGATTAAGAAGATGCTCCAAAGAGATAAATGGAACCATGAGAATTGACACCAAGTGTAGAGAGGCAGAATAAAAAGATATGTGTCCCAAATACTGAATGTTGTGAGACAATAAATATAGTTTGGGAAACTGGATGGGAAGGTGCAAGAAAGGAATATAATGCGTCTTCAGGGATACATTAATAGAACTGACAACATGAATCACGAAGAAACACACAGGTCAGAGAAAGAATGTATAAAAAGAATGATGTGTAAGTGTGTGTGGGAGTATAGAGGTGTGGGGCTACATATTGCATTTCCAAGAGCTGCCTCACATGGAACACCAGTCCCATGAATTCACTCCCTGAAAGAAAGGTTATGTGGAAGGATACTTAGGAGATTGTTTCAAGCTCTGTCAGATTCTTAGAGGTTCATAAAGTAAATCACTTCATTAAAGACTCTTAGAAATTGAGCAGTAAAGCAAGTCATTTTGCTCAGCATTTCAGAAATGTATTTGAATAACAGACTCAGTTAGCATTTTCCTACTCAAATATCTTTAATCAAATTAGTGTTCTTCAGGACAGAGTTTAGTGAATAGTCACCGCATGATCAAACCTCTCTAAGAGACTGAGAAGAGACCAAAGCATTGGCAGGGACATCAAGGAAAGCAATTAGAATGAATTGGTAGGAGGTTCAATGAGACCATGAGTGATAGAGTTAATGAAAGAGAAGCATGAGAGGCAAATATAGGCTTTTTTAATTGGAGGAATAAAAGGAGGATAATTTGTAGACATACTGTGCTAAAGTAAATTTTTTTGTTTTCACTTTTTACTTTGAAGTAGTCATTGACTAACAGGAAGTTTTAAAGATTGGGAAGTTCCCACGTATCCTTTGCACAGTTTCCCCCAGTGATGACACCTTCTGTAACTATATAAAACAGTGATACTAGGAAATTGTCATTGGTACAAGTCACAGGGCTTATTCAGGTTGTGCTAATTATATGCCCTCATTTGTATTAATATATGTTGTTGTTGTTATTTAGTCTTCAAGTTGTGTCCAACTCTTTGGGACCCCATAGACTATAGAGCACCAGGCTCCTCTGCCCAAGGGATTATCCAGGCAAGAATACTGGAGTAGGTTGCCATTTCCTTCTCTAGGGGGTTCCCAAGATCAAACCCCTGTCTCCTGCATGGCAGGTGGTTGCTTTACCACTGAACCACTGGGGATGCTGGTATGTGTTTATAGTTATATACAATTTTGTCCCATGTTAATTTTATTACCACCACCACAATTAAGTCAAGATGAAGAATTGTTCAATCATCACAAGGCTTCTTTTCATCTTTGTGACCACACCCACCAATTCTCCACCACAGTAAGGTCTAGCAACTACTGTCTGCTCTCTATCTCTCCAATTCGATTATTTCAAGAATAATATATAAATGGAATTGTACAGTATTTGATGTTTTGAGACTGTCTTATTTTCACTCAGCACAGTTACCTTGAGATCCATTCAGTTGGGTGTGTATCAGTAGTTCATGTCTTTTTCATTGTTGCATAGTATTTAGTGGTATAGATGTACCACAGGTAGCTTACCAGTTCACCTGTTGAAGAATATTTGAGTTGTTTAGAAGTTTTGCCTATAGTCAATAAATAAATAAATAAAGCTTCTGTGAACACTTATATACAGGTCTGTGTGTGAACATCAGTTTTCTTTGCCTTAGGATATATACCAGAGTGCAGTTCCTGGGTTACATGAGAGTTGCATACTCAGTTTTATAGGAAGCTGCCAAACTCTTTTCCAGAGTGGTGGTACTATTTTGCATTCCCATTAGAAATGTGTGAGTGGTTCAGTTGCTCTTCATTGTTGCCAGTATTTGGTGTCTTCTCTACTTTTTGTTTGTTGTTTTGATAGACATGTAATGATATTGTGGTTTTAATTTGCATTTCCATAATAGCTAATGATGTTGAGCATCTTTTTATCTATTTAGTTGCCATGAATATATCCTCTTTGGTGAAATAGCTTTCCATGTCTTTTGTACATTTTCTAACTGAATACTTTGTTGTTTTTTCTCTCGAGTATCAAGCGTTCTTTTTATATTCTACGAATAGAAATTAATCCTTTGCCAGATATGTGGCTTGCAAATATTTTCTCCTGGCCTGGAGCTCCTCTTTTCTTCCTTCTATCAGAGTTTTCATTGGGCAAATTTAGAAAATCTTGATGAGGTCCAATTTATTGTATTTTCCTTTTGTGGTTCATGCTTTTAATGTCAAGTCTAAAGTTGTTTTGTCTAGCCCTTGATCCTGATGATTTTATCCTGTCTTTACTTTTTTCTACAAATTTTATAGTTTTAAATATTTAAGTTTGCAAGTTATTTTGAGTTAAGTTTTGTGTAAGTTCTGAGTTCAGTTTTAGGTCAAGTTTCCTTTTATTTTGCCTATGGATGTCCAGTTGCCCCAGTACCATTTTTTTGAAAAGGCTGTCCTTTTGTGTCTTTGTCAAAAATCAGTTGGGTGTATTTACATGGGTCTATATCTAGGTTCTCTATTCTGTCCATTGCTCTGTGTCTTTCCCTCTGCCAATACCACACTGTCTCAGTTACTGAATCTATATAGTAACCCTTAACATCAGATAGAGTGACTCCTTTGTTCTTCTTTTTCAAAATACTTTACTTGTTCTCATCCTTTGCTTTTTTCATATAAACATTAGAATAAGTTTCTCTATGTCTACAAAGAAATCGTGCTGGGATTTTGATAGGAATTTCATAAGCAGAACTTAGGGATAAATTTGGAGAGGACTGACCTCTTTGCTGTGCTGACTCTTCAAGGGAATACTTTTAAATATTGTGTTTTGAATAGGGAATTTTCAGCAATTTCAGGGTAAGGAATTAAAAAGGGGTGATGCATCATGTTGAAGTGGAGTCATTGAGGAAAAAGAGAGTTGAAGATCAGGGCTCAGAAAATAAGGCTTGACTACAAACCACAGATCCCCAAACCAACATAAACTGGAGGAAAGAGAACCCCAGAGAGTTCTTCAGTGATGAGCAGTGAGAAGGAGGAAGCCACACCCCTAACCTTAAATCTAGTTCTCTAGATCAAAGGGTGACATAAATCCATCTGGAAGACTGCATCCAGTTTTCACCTCCAGCCCAGCAAGAAGAGGAGATGAGGATTACTCTGGGGACCCATAGCATCTCTGAGAGAGAGAATGGTACAGGGGAAGAGAGAAAGCCATAGGGAGGCCTCCTAATGGAGGAATGAAAGCTTTGGGTGTGGCCTCAGGACCGGCTCTGTATCCCTTCTCTTCTGGGATTCTGTCTGAAGCCCTTCCTCTTTGATGCAGGTTGGCACCATCTATCCAGCTGTCTTTCCTGCCCAAGTTGATCTGCACCCAGTGCTGAGTGATCAAGTGTCTGACATGACCTCTCCTCAGTCTTGTACATGTTTGTCCTATGTCACAGTTTCCATCTAAACTAACCCAGTCCTGCCCTACACAAGCTGCTTGGCTTGTTGCCTATATTATTGATAGCTGGATAAGAATACCTTCGTTCATTAGAGTAACGTGCTGAAGAGTTGTGCCTGTCATGGCTGAAATAGGGAGATACTGACACAACATACAACGGGCCCTCTGTAGCCACAGGTCCTGCATTAGCATATTCAACCAACTGAAGATCAAAACGTCCAGAAATCTCCAAAAAGTAGAACTTGAATTTTCCATACACAAGCAGCTATTAACATAGCATTTACATTGTATTTATGGCTATTTACATGGTGCTTCCATTGTATTAGGTATCATGAGTAACCTAGAGATGATTTAAAGGATACACGAGGATGTGTCTAGGTTATTTGATATTTTATATAAGGGATTTAAGCATCTGCAGATAGGAGCAGGAAATGGTAACCCACTCCAGTATTCTTGCTTAGAGAATCCTGTGAACAGAGGAGCCTTGTTGGCTGCTGTCCATGGGGTTGAACAGAGTCGGACATGACTGCAGTGACTTAGCATGCATGCATGCATTGGAGAAGGACATGGCAACCCACTCCAGTGTTCTTGCCTGGAGAATCCCGTGGACAGAGGAGCATGGTGGGCTGCTGTCCATGAGGTCGCACAGAGTTGGACACGACTGAAGCAACTTAGCAGCAGCAGCAGATTCAAGGTGCAGGGGGTGGGGGGTGGTTCAGGAAACAATCCCCTGCAGATACTCAAGGACAACTTTTTGGTGAAAATATGTACTTTTATTGTTTTGTTGTTTGTTTTTTCTTTTATACCCTCTGCTCTATTTATATGTGAGTCAGAATCCCCATGAAATTAAAAGATGCTTGTTCTTTGGGAGGAAAGCTGTGACAAATGTAGACAGTATATTAAAAAGCAGAGATACAACTTTGCCAACAAAGGTTCATCTAGTCAAAGCTATGGTTTTTCCAATAGTTATATATGGATGTGAGAGGTGAACCATAAAAAAGACTGAGCACCAAAGAATTGATGCTTTCAAACTGTGATGTTAGAGAAGACTCTTGAGAGTCCCTTGGACAGCAAGGAGATCAAACCAGTCAATCCTAAAAGAGATTAGTCCTCAATATTCATTGGAAGAACTGATGCTAAAGCTAAAGCTCTATTACTTTGGCCAACTGATGCAAAGCACTGACTCATTGGAAAAGACCCTGATGCTGGGAAAGATTGAGGGCAAGAGGAGAAGGGGGAGACAGAGGATGAGATGGTTGGATAGCATCACGGGATCAACAGACATGAGTCTGAGCAATCTCCAGGAGATAGTGAAAAACAGGGAAGCCTGGCAGTTCATGGGGTCCATTGGGTTGCAAAGAGTCGGTCACAACTAAGTGACTGAACAAGAACAAAATGCAACATCACATACTTGGAATGGATCCGGTAGATCACCTTCTGATCTGGAAAAAGTTACAGATCCTGACAGCAAGCTTAGGGCCTTTTGCTTTAGACCAAATAAAAATTACTTAGAAGCAAGTCCTGAAATCCTCAAAAAGGACCAGTGGGCAAAGAAAAAAGGGCAGTGCTGGAGGGATTTTCCACTTCTGCCAGTCATCCCAAAAGCCCACCCCACCTCAGCCACTGAGGGACCATAGGCATCCTTGGCTTGGGTCTCCCCGGTCCTCTGCTCCCTCCCAGCCTCACCCCTGTCCCAGCATTCTTCCCTCAGAGCACCTCTCACAGGGCAGGGTCATAGACTGTGGCTTTCAGACCTTAGTCTCCAAAGAGCTTCCGAAGCAGCTGGAAGATCTCATGTGGATGGTGAATGTTCACACTGAAACCCACGGGGGGAAAATAAATAAATAAAATGAAAGCATGGGAGAAAAAGGGTCAGCAAAAATAAACATCTTCCCTGGAAGACATCCCACAGCTGTGTACTGATGCAGCACAGTGCCAAGAGTTGGGAGCTTCCAAAATGTGTAGTTCTGGATAGGAAGGAGAAAAGTCAGCCTCTGCCCGTGTGTCCCCACACCCGCACAGTGGCCACAACCCAGAGGTCAGAGAGGACTTCCCTAGGCATTGAGATTTGTGGAAGGAACTCCTTTCAAAGATGGGGCATCACTAAAGCAAGTCTGTGGTTTGGCCATGGAAGCCGGAATTGGACAGTGTGATGGGGTTTTAGGTCAGGAAGGTGTGTATATGAATCACGGTTCTACTACAACTTACTGATGACTGTGATCAAATCACATGACCTCTTAAATCCTCAATATCCCAGCCTCTGAAATAGGGTGTCATAAAGTAACCGTGATGTTATCTTGACGAGATAAGAGATTCTGAATATGAACAACTTGATAGTGTCTGTCCCATCCCAGACCCAGATGATGATCTTGCTGTCATAGTTCAGTCCCCAGCGTTCAGTCGTCTCCTCCACTTGGTATCACGTAAATGTTCACAGAAGAGCAGGCTTATTTCCAGTGGATGTTTATAGGCATTATTAACCAAGACAGGGAGGGACACCTGGTGTCTGGCAGGAAACCAGATAAAAACACTTGCCATTTAAAGTTTGCAAATAAATCTCTGTGGGATAATAACAATGATAATAATAATTATGTGGTTGTCAGTAGCAAGGTGGTACTTCACAATACTTGTCATACTGCCCAGAACTTTCATTTTCAAAGAGAGATTATCAGAATAGATTTGCCAATAGTGATTATAATGTACTTAGAAACAAGCCAGCTTCTGCCTCAGTGATTCCATCGACAGCTCCCTAGAATGTGTCTTTGTACTTCACCTTGAAAAGATGGATGGCATCCAAGGATGACAAGCGTAGCCTATGCACACCTTCAGCCCTACCCATCCTAATGTGGGGACAATTTGCAGCTTGGCATTACTCTGGAAATTAAGATCCCCCCCACCATAAAAGGGGGAATAAGTTGATCTCTGACATTCAGGAATCGTTAAGAAGAATCTTAAATCTTAGAAGAGGTGAAGTTTAAGAGAACTAGGCAAGTAAGGTACAAGAACTGCCAGACTAAGGGTTTCCCAGGTGGCGCTAAGTGGTAAAGAACCCGTTTGCCGATGCAGGAGACATGAGAGATTCAGGTTGGATCCCAGGGAACATCCCTTGGAGGAGGGCATGGCAACCCACTTCAGAATTCTTGCCTGGACAAAATCCTGTGGACAGAGGAGCCTGGCAGTCTACAGTCCACAGGGTCACAAAGAACTGGACACAACTGAGCACTTGCAGACTGAGAGGTCTTGGAGGTGGGAAGTGGTGGGGAATTATGACTGGCAACTAGTGACCCCAAGTGAGATTCATAGGGATATGGTTCTAATAAACCAGTCCTGTAAGGGCGAGTCATTTTGGAAGGTCTTTAACCCAGACAGTGGGGCTCAGAGAGTAACACTGTGAGCCTGGTATTGGACCCAGAGCGTAAATGGAAATGTCTCCTCTCATGTCTCTATTTTCTAACTAGGGTTTAAAGGTGTCAGCCTTTTAGGCAATGAGAACAAACACCATGAGCTCAGGTAGGGATGCAGAGACATCCCTTGTGGATCTGCTACTTCCTTCAAAGGTTAAATGAAATTGACAATTTAACACATATTCTTCAAGACCTACAATACAGTCTAAAACTTAAGAACTATCTAAGGCATTAAAATTCCTGGGGTTATCTTGATTCTACACTACCAGAGTAATGTTGGGCAAACAACCTCGTCTTCCTATATCAAGTTCCTCAGCTGTAATATGGGCTAATACTGCAACCCCTAAATGATTCTGTGAAGAGTCAATAAATGAATTAATCAATCCAGACAAGGACCAAGGAGGCATTCAATAAATTATACAGAAAAAAGGGCTCTCTTCCCATGTAAGTATGTAGATGACCCCATTTTTAACACCACTTCAGGGACTTCCCTTGTTGTCCAGTGTCTAAGACTTTGTGCTCCCAGTCAGGGGGTTGGGGTTTGATCCCTCGTCCAGGAACTAGATCCCACATGCCACAGCTAAAGATTCCTCATGCCACAGTGAAGATCGAAGATCCCGTGTGCAGCAACTAAGACCCGGTGCAGCCAACTAAATAAATATTAAGAAAATAAATTCTCAGGCCTCAAAATTTTTAAAAATAAAATCACTTCAAAATATTATATTTTATGGAGGGAGCATGGTTATTGATTCAGTCTTATAATAATGGATATTACTATAGCTTTTATTTTTGTCTTTCCAAACAGTGCTAAAATAATCACTCATGTACTCATATCCTTATACCTTTAAGAAAATATTTCTGATTAATTCCTCAAAGTGTAGCACACTTATTACTTATTATCCATTTGTCCTCTAATGGCTTTTGAGTCTGAGTAGTTGAGTGAAAGTTGTCTAAGTGGAGAAAGATGTGTTTGTGAGAGGAACGACTACCTTGAAGAAACTTTTCTAGGTCCTAGAAGCAGTGCATGTAAAATTTACATGAAGAACTGCATGAGTAAAGGAAGGGTTCAGTCCCTGTCTGAACCCTAGAATGGGGAATATGAGGCAGGCAGGATTGATGACCAGGAAGGAGATCAAGAGGGAATCTAAACTTTATTCACCCTCAGGTGCTAATGACTTGTAAGCTCTTAAAGAGTTGTGTACTACCAAGTGACAAGGCTTCTAAATAGAGCAGCAGCTGTCCGCTAGAGAAGGGTTTCCGGAGGCATGAAATACAAACCACAGATGACTGTTCGTGGTAGTATGAACACACAACAATAAATATTGCTTTTGTTCAGTCATTAAGTCGTGTCTGATTCTTTTGCAACTCTATGGTCTTTAGCCTTCCAGGCTCCTCTGTCCATGGGATTCTCCAGGCAAGAATACTGGAGTGGGTTGCCACGCCTTCCTCCAGGGGACCTTCCCAACCCAGGGATCGAACCCGTGTCTCTTATGTCTCCTACATTGGCAGGCAGGTTCTTTACCACTAATGCCACTTGGGAAGCCCAATTTATCTTTAACATCTATTAAAACTTGCTTAATCTCCTGTTTAACAACTGCCACCACCAAAGAGTAGGCATTGGGCTGAGAGTCTACAGGGAGAACCGTTTCCAGCACTATTTTATTTTCATTGTATTTATTTGTACATAACCTCTACTTATGACAGTTGCTATTGTTTTTCCATACATGAGAAAGGCATACATGTTCTTTTCAAATAGGTTAAATGTGTAAATCCATTTTAAAAATGGAATTTGGAGAAACATGGAGCTAGACTGAGAGGAATGTGGGAAATAGATTTTGCTTAATTTCTTCTGCATCAGCCAACCCTGATGATTGCTGTTACAGTAGCCAATTCTATGCCTTGGTCTTATTCAGATGATTTCAAAAATTAAATCAACTTAAAGCACATATGATTCTTCAGTTGAGGCATGGAGCTCATCACATGAAAGTGGTTTTCCTCTAACCATCTCTTACCAACATTCTCACGGCAGTGACCACAGTCTCCGAAGAATTTAGCCTGAGTTCTGGCCATTTACTTTAAAAGCCATTGCTGGACTAGGAAAAAAAAAAACTAGAAATGTTTTAATCATTGATATCTTATAAATCCAATTTGGGGATTAGTTTACCATATTCAGAGTGTTTCACTCAGCCTCAAGAAAAAGGTTTAAAAATTCAAGTTTGTAACTGCCCTTTGAAACATAAACCCAAGAATAGTTTTATTGCAACTACAGCACACTCCCAGAACAAACATGTGGCAGATGCTTGAAATTTGGAGATCAAATCCAAAATTTCAGAAGCACATCTTTTTCTGTATTTCAGGAAGGAGGGAGTAATCCCAGAATTGGCCTGATTTGACTGGTTAGTTTTTTTTTTTTTTTTTCCCTGAATCCCATAAATGGAACTGAATATTTAGGAATTTTATGCCCCACAAAATATTTATAGGTTATCTATGATTCCTTGAGATTTTGGATAGTTATAGCTCTGCACAAGGCTTTCCAAGATACTTTTTTTTTTCTTTTAAGTGCCAAAGAGGCTGACATCTATCCTGGGAAACTGGTAGGGATTAGATATTTTTTAGGTCACAAGTTAAAAGATTCCTAATACTCACAGACATTCTATGTCTAGGAATGTTTGTTAATTTGAGCCCCTTTCTCTCTCCATGTTTATCTTTAATCTCCCAACCAGCTGTCTCCCATAAAAAGATATTTCTGTTTTTAGTTACAAATCTGTTTAGAGATAAAACTCACTCATAAATACACAACCACATGCAAAGATTTTTTTTTTTTTTTTCTGCTGACAGTACAGGACTAACTCCAGATGAAAAATATTAAGTTTGTTTAGAAATAGAAAATACATTCTCTTTCCCTTGAAGGGGGCCCATGTTTTATGGATGTTCAAAATCTCTTCATGTCTCTATGTGAGTCTCTCTTATATGCTGGGCTTCTCTGGTGGCTCTGAAACCAATGCAGGAGAGGCAGATCCATGGGTCAGGAAAGATTCTCTGGAGAAGGAAATGGCAACCGACTCTAGTCTTCTTGCCTGGGAAATCCCATGAACAGAGGAACCTGGTGGGCTCTTGTCCAGGGGGCCATAACAGAGTCAGGATGTGATTTTCGTGACTAAAAACCAACAACAAAGGTCTCTTGGTGTCTGTGTGTGAGCCTCTCTTGGAGAGTACAACCTTCCGTTACCTTAGTGATGAGGTCCTTCAGTCAGAATAGTTGGGTGCATTCCTAATTGAGGAATTAACTCCTTGCAAAGGAAAACGTTAGTTGCCTAAGGAAAAGAAAACAAGCTGAGAAATAAGTCTGTAAATTGCTGCAAATATGGCCACTATTACCTGAAAGACTGACTCCATAGCCTATTTTTATTTGCTTGTGGCTCACTCTGGGAAACTGATGAGATCTTGTATTTTCTTTCTTCTTTTGCTGTTACTTTCAAAACCAAGTACTGTGTCTGCCGCAGAGTATTTGATCAGTGCTCAAATGTATTGTTTGCTGCTAATTGAATTATCTTATTATATAATAAATTGTGCAAAAAGAACAAAATTTAGACATTGCTTCTTTCTCAGTGACTTACTTAGAGCTTAGGATTCCATCTTTCCCACATGTGTGTGTTAGTCGCTCAGTTGTGTCCAACTCTTTGTGACCCCATGGACTGTAGCCTGCCAGGCTCCTCTGTCCATGGGATTCCCCAGGCAAGAATATTGGAGTGAGTTGCTGTTTTCTACTCCAGGGGATCTTCCCAACCCAGGGGTTGAAACCAACGTCTCCTGTGTCTCCTGCACTGGCAGATGGATTCTTTACCTCTGAGCCACCTACGAAGCTCATCTTTCTCACATTTTCATCGCCATTAAACTTGATTTAAAAGGGAGCATGTTCCAGTTCTTTTTCCGGATTGGTTGTAATTGTCTGAGCAGACCTGTCATAACCACACCCTGCTTCTTGTTGAAGCTCATTCAGTAACAGCTGATACAATTTATTGCTACCACACACTGAACAGTGTTAGATGAAACACGTCATTGGCTATATTTCATCAAGCATGTAAAGTAGCTACTCCCATCTCCATTTTACAGACAAGAGAGTTGAGACTCAGGGAAGTCAAATTACTCACATTCATAAGACAGACTCTAAGTTTATTTGCTTATAGATCATCAGATACTCCATCACATGAGGCTGCATCCTCTAAACAGAAGGATGGAATGAATAACTTCAATTGAGCCCTTCTGAATATCAAATGGTGTGGTGGTTATTCTGCCCACTTTCTCTCATTCTAGCTCACTAAAGTCTGATGAAATCAGTACTAATTATCCTGTTTAGAATTAAGATAGTGAAGGCTGAGCCTGGAGGAGGGCATGGCAACCCACTCCAGTATTCTTGCCTGGAGCATCCCAATGGACAGAGGAGCCTGGTGGGCTGCAGTCCATGGGGTTGCAAAGAGTCAGACATGACTGAGAGACTAAGCACAGCACAGCACAGTGAAGGCTGAAACAACTTATGTAAATTATCTAAAAATAGAGAGCCTACCCATGGATGCCTGTTGCAGAGAACTCAGCGTTTTGAGAAATGTTGTCTTGGGTTGAATTTTCAATGAACTAGCCCAGGCCCACTTTCATCTGCCTCCGGTTTACGGAATTATTTCATCAAGTACAAGTTCTTATTCTAGAATTCAAAGGTGCAGTATGGCCTGAACCATTAACCCTGTTGTTAATTATTTGCATGTGGATCTTGATGCTGCAGATTCAGATCACCAGCTTCCTCCGAAAAATAGAGCCACTGCTTGCTGACTGGAAGGCCACCTTGGACAGGACTGTGGTTCCAACAAAGATTGCTCATTTCCCCTGTGTTTCAATAAGGTTCTGTCTTCCAGTCTGCTAATCTTACAAATGGCAAAACCAGAACCTGGAGGGGAAGGCATTTGTTTAGAGCTTCCCTCATGATAACCTCTTTATCCACTTAGACAGGTTAATTAAGCCAGCAGACTGAAAACTTGCTCTTTTTCCCATTTCTTCCTACATCCAGTTGATTTTTCCTTAGAATCACTTCAATTTAATGATTACTATCTATCTTCACTGTACTTTCTCTACTTAAACTGTGAATGTGTGTGTGTTCATGCATGGTTAGGAGGTGATTAAGATATTCATACAGGGGTTGTGTGTGTGTATATATTAGAAGTGTGGATCATTTCACCAACTCCATAGTTGGTGTTTTGTTTTCTTATATATACATTATCTTCTTTCCATCCTTCACAAAGCCAGCCAGAATGATAGTGGCATTTCATAATCTGATTGCACCCACAACTCTGTGTCTAACCTACGTATGTTGATTTCTTGTGGCTTATGAAAGTAAGAAGAACTCTGGAACAACAGGGGCCTTTAATGACTCTTCCAAACATCCCTGTCTGTCCTTACTCTCTATCACCACCCCATGAACTGGAACAGTCCAGCTACACTGGGTTTCCAAATACTCTCAACATACCACAGGTCATTTGGTTGTCTCTGCAATTTTGCTATTCCCTCTCCTTGGATACCCTTTTATGGGCAGAGTCAGGTCCAAGCTATGTCTCCTGATGCAAAGTGAGTGCTGCTTGACTATGGTGCTCCAGGCAGTATTAAAAATGAAAGATTCTGTTAAGAAATGTTCTGTGTGCTAATCAGAGTTTGGGGGCAGCCCAAGCCCATTTGCAATTTCCAGAGTTAGATGCTGCAAGTGAAAAATGAGCTGACAAACTTAACACTCTTTGCAGAAACCTCTGGGGAGAGGATCTGGCAGCTGAGCATGCCAGGTTAATACCTGAGTTACAAGGTGTTCATGAGCACCCTTGGTTGCAGGACTCAGATGTGAACAAAAGCCTCTGAGGGTGGCTCTAGGGCCCCTTGCCTTGCCACCACCTGGCTGAGAGCAATAGGCAGACTGATTCCTTTAGGCTCCGTCATCCACTGGGCCCTGGGGAGTCACTTTTTTCTATTTTAGTGTTTTAAAAAAAGCATCTACTCGGTCTTTCTCAAGGCCTTAGAGGGAACGAGAATAAAGGCTGATGGCCCAGCTTAGCCTGACCTCAAATCTGCTTTGCTTTACAAATGAAAATTCCTGTGACATCACTTTGTGGTGATGGGTTTCTTAAAATAATAGCTGATTAAAATCATGAGTCATAGAAGACCAGAAAAGAAAAAGCACTAGCATTTATTTATACTTCATTAGAAGACAAAAAAAGTAGCATTTATTATGCCTTGTAAGCTGGGTACTTTACATACGTTATCTTATTTATCCCTAATCTTTTAAAAATATTAGCATTTTCAATGGAGGAAGCTGGTGGTTAGAGAAGGTTTACATAATTGACTCTGGGGTATATAGCTGGCCATCATCACAGGCAGGGTTTGAACCAGGGTTGCTCCAAGTTGATCCAAGTTCAGCCCACATGGTTCCCACTGCACAAATCTTTGTGCCTCCACTGAAGTTTCCTGTAGCAAATTTGGAGCCTGAAAGCTTTGGGCTTGCAGATCAGAGGCCAGAATATGAGTATTTAAATAATATGACCCTGGCAATCCCAATAAGCCCGGCAGCTTGTCCAGGGTTCAGGCTCCTCATCTAGGTAGGCTTATAAAGCATCAGGTTTCACTGTTTAAAGAAACCCACCCAAACTATCCTTGTCAGGGATTGAAACCTTAAGCACACTGGTGATATCAAGTTTTCAAGTGTTTTGCCGAGAAAAACAATATTCTTCTTGGGCTATAGCCTGGAGTATGTAGAATCCATCTATTACTCTGTGGACTCTGGATTAAACCAGGGCTTCAGGCACCAGTAGTATACCTGCAGAATTCCTGCCCACCCATCAGCACCATGGTATGTTCTGGAAGTCAACCCCAGACCCATGCTGGGCACTCAGTGAGAGGCAGGAGCCAAGACCCTGGTTAGCAGTTTGCAGTTGGGATGACCGCAATGCATGTTTGTTACTTTGGACTGACCAGCAGGCTTGGATTACATACAACCCCCACACCAGTGTAAGAATCAGAGATGATATTTATAATAATTCTGAACAGTTAATTTCCTTACAGCTTATGGGTAATATGGAATGTGAATTATGTAATTAATTTTTTTAATATTGTGGCTAGAAAGAACTAAATATGAGATCAACTTTAGCAAGTGTATGCAGTCTTATTCCACTGAAAATAAATGGCTTTCCTCTGTCCCAAATAGTGTGCTGATGAAATGGTGAGCTATCATTAATTAAATCCATTTTGATTTTAACCTGCTGTCACTAATCAAGGTCCTTTTAAAACATTGCTGTAAAAAACATGCATGTCCTCCAAGCAGCAGGTAGCCTAAACAATAGGATGATTGTCTGAGTCTTCCAGAAACTTGGGAGTTGGCTGTGTTTAGTTAAAGCTGAGTTGGTAAAGACTGGTTAAGACCACCAAGCTGCTTCTGAGCTTGCCAAGGTCTATTGTGTGACCTTATGATGTCAGAGGCTGAAAACACCAGCCTCAGATCGTGCTAAGCACCTCGGCTTTTGAATGTGCAGGGACCCATAGCTTAGTTACATCAGTGCCATCTTTCCCCAGATTCCCCATACCCCAGGCCACCCCACTTCTTTATTCTTTATCCCAGAAATATCCTGAGCCCCTTGCCTTCCGGGAGGCAGAGCTGAGACTTGTTCCTCATCTCCTCTTTTGGCTGCCTTGTGAATTAGCCCTCTCTTTGCCACAAACTTTGGCATCTCAGTGTTTCGGTTTGTTGCACATGGTGATTGCTTCTTGGAAGAAAAGCTATGACAAACTGAGACAGCATATTAAAAAGTAGAGGCAATACTTTGCCAACAAAGGTCTGTCTAGTCAAAGCTATGGTTTTTCCATTAGTCATGTATGGGTGTGAGAGCTGTACCATAAAGAAGGCTGAACACAGAAAAATTGATGTTTTTGAACTGTGATGTTGGAGAAGACTCTTGAGAGTCCCTTGGACAGCAAGGAGATCAAATTAATCAATCCTAAAGGAAATCAACCTGAATATTCATTACAAGGACAGATGCTGAAGCTGAAGCTCCAATACTTTGGCCACCTGATGCAAAGAACCAACTCATTAAAGAAGACCCTGATGCTGAGAAAGATTAAAAGCAGGAGGAGAAGGGGATGACAAAGGATGAGATGGTTGGATGGCATCACCAACTCAATGGACATGAATTTTAGCAAGCTCTGGGAGATGGTGAAGGACAGGATAGCCTGACATGTTGCATGCAGTCCATGGGGTTGCAAAGAGTCAGACACGACTGAGCAACCAAACAACAACAAAAACATGGGGCTAAAGGAACCTAGCTCAGTAACACTAGGAGCTCAGGATAAATTGGTATGGGAAACTGCATGAAACCAAATAGGGCTCCCAATCTCGTGGGGCTTTGAGTCTAGAGGATGAAAAAGGCATTAATCCACATATCACACTCATGAATGAATAGTTACCAATTGAGATAAATATTGTGGAGGGAAGAAACAGGCTTGTGTGTGAGTAGAGAACAATAAAACCTGATTTTTGAATGACAGGATTCCCTGTGGAAATGACATGTGAATTAACCAGACAAAGAGGACTTTGGAGATTCAGGTGGGAAATGGGGGTCAGATGGTACTGCATGCATGGGTGGCTGTGGCAGCAGGAAGAATGGCTCCCTTAAAGAAGCTGGGTGAAGCGCCTTGTAGTAGGAGCTTAGAGGCTCAAGAGAGAATGTTGTTAGACAGACCTAGAAAAGAAGAGAGAGGCCAGCATGGCCTTGTAATTCAGGGGTAGTACTTTGTCTTTATTCAAAGACTGTGTGTTAGTTGGACACCACAAGAGCAGTGGATCTCAACAGTGTGGTCCCAGACCTGCAGCTTCTGCATTACCTGGAAACTCATGGGAAAGGCAACTTCTCAGGCTCCACTCCAGACCTGCTGAATGAAAAACTAGGGGAGAAGCACCCAGCAATCTTGAACAAGCTCTCTGGGAGATTTCTGTGCATGCGAAAGCTGGAGAAAGACCACCAGGGCAGAAACGCTAGACAGGAACCTGGATTCGGGGAGTCAGTGGGGAGGGGTGGCGTGGGCATGATGAAGTCAGCTTCAGGAGAAGAGCACAAGGCTGATAGTGCTGGGGAGGCTGAGGAGGCCCTGGGAGCCTCAGGGAGTTCTGGGGAGAGAAGATATGACCCAGACTCATCGAGGAGGCCCTGGGAGCCTCAGGGAGTTCTGGGGAGGGAAGATACGACCTAGACTCATCCTTGGCTTCACTTGACGTCTGCACTCTTGCTCCCCTTTGTTTCGTTGTCTTCACCTATTTCCAATACATGTTTCTCTCATAGGCAGAATTGCATTTAAGACCTTTTCTTCATCTGTTTTGAAGCATAGGCAATATATAAAGCACACACATTTTTTTTTTAATTCACAAAGGGAATATATATTTGGGAATGAGCCTCTCTCACCTGAGGATATGAGCTCAGCCAGCAGGGTCATCTCAAGGGCAAGCTACTAAGACAGTGGTCACTTACTGGATTTTCAAAAGCTTTTCCTCCTCCCAAGTTCAAGCTACACAATGACGAAACATACCATGGCCTTCCCAAGCTAAATTATTGAATAAAAGTAAATGACATGAAACTACAGTTTCAAAAACGGATTCTTTCCTGGTTTATTTCTATTCTGGTTTATTTTACTGCAGTGGACTTTTCCCTTGATTTTAACCAGAAATCGGGACATAAAATGTTTTGAGTCCAGCATATTTCAGAAAATAAAGTAGACAGGGGTGAGCAGGGAGGTGAGAGTGGTTCTGTGAAGTTTTATTGAAACTGGTGCGGGTACAGATGAGGCCAAGTCTTCAAGCTGGTTATATTGAGGACACCTGTCCTACCTACTGATCCCTGAGCCTTGTCTTCAGATCTCTGAATTTGCTGGCTTACGCTATGCCTCAGGCATCCGTCTTCTTTAGAATCTCTCCATTTGGTGCTCCTAATGTTCATCAGCCAGTATCTTGGAAAAAAGATGTTTGCAGAATTATATGTTCAGCCAGCGGCCTGACAAATTTAGCATTACAGATGCCAAGTCTTGAACTGGAAATCAAAGCTCTGGTTTCACTGCTGTGCTATTAAACTGTTCACATCAGGATGTCATATGGCATGTCTAGTGCCTCTTTAGACACCTGGAAATAATTTTTTAAAGAATTGGTTGGGGTTTCTCAGAGGTTCACCTGTGTCTGAGTCATCTAGGGATGGTTATTGAAGAAGTAAATATCCTGGACTCACCTCATACATATAGAATCAGAATCTTTAGAAATGAAGGCGTCATGTGTACCCCGCAGGTGATTCTCACCCACTTGAAATGTCTTAGCACAATTGACTCAGTCACCTGCTTATCCCCTCATTTAGCAATATTTACTCAGCACCCATTGTGTGTCAGGAATTGTCCTTGGTGCTGGCTGTATAGACATAAATAAGATAGGCTTGGTTCCTGCTCTCACAGACTTTTTTCATCTAGTCTTTTGCTGTTTTTCTCTTTCCTTTCCCATTTTCACATTCCACATGTAAGTAGATTTGATTTGCCTACTTTTTGTTAGCTTTAGAGTTCTTCACGTACTTTTTAGAAGCCTTATGTTTAATGGGACCTGCTGGCATGTTAAAAATGTAATTACATTACTCACCAAATTCAGAGTGATTGGGTCTGTCAAACCCTTATTCACTCATTTTTTCACTTATAGTTCACTTATTTTTTCACTTATTTATTAATCATCCATCTATCCACCCATCCACCTATTCATCAATCCACCCATCCATCCATCCACCCATCCATCCATCAGTGCCGACAAAGCCTTCATAATAAGATAATGAGATAGAGTCTTATTAATTTATTTGATTAAATTCCAGTCAATTAAATAAATGAAATCAAGTAAGTTTTCTCATTGTGAGATTATTACCCTGGATCTGTCTGTCTTGAATTTCTGTCTCTTGGATCTCATGTTACTTGACAACTTAGTGATCACATCCCAGGGACCAGAATGCAACCCCCCACATGCCTGTTTATTTTGGTGAGAGTGTCACTGTGGGCCCCCGATGGGAACATGCTGCTGGGAGCATCCGTTTCTGGGAAAACATGAGGTTCGCCTGCCATCTGCAAGTGCGATTGACTTGCTCTTGCTTAATAATGATTCCACCATTCCTAACGACCCGTACCCTGCCCAGCTCTGCTAAGAATGTCAATTTCCTTTAAAACAAGGCTCAGGTTTTATTGCCGCTTATGTCTCCTAACTCCTTCCGTTAATGATATCGGTCCTAATGAGGATTAAATGGTCTGACTCCTGGCAGCGAGGACTGTAGGAACCTTAATGGTGCTACAGCCATTTTGTGCATGTCTTAGTCGCTAATATTGCCATTTTTGTGATTGAGACACTTTGACAAAAGTACAGTGTGAGTGCCTTTGTACAGTGAGCTTCCCATTGAGAGAGAGAGAAAGAGAGAGCTCTTCCTTACCCTAGATGTCTCATAGTTCATGGGGAGCTGTTACACCCATGATCTGATTCATAGCAGCCAATGGAGAAAAGCAGAATGAGGTTGGGGGGGGGGGTGGGTGTGTGTTTTTCAGATAGTAGGTGATTTCTTGAAGATCACAGGAGAGAGAGAAATGCTAAAGCAGAAAATGCGGGTGACCTGGATCCAGGCACAGTGCTGTTTACAGCCTGGCCATTTCCGAGTGTGTGGTCCATGGCTCAGTAGCACTACCACACCTGGAAGCTTGTTGGAGATGGAGAATCTCAAGCCACACTCCAGATCCACTGAATCAAAATCTGTGGTTTTACTAACAGGATCTGCAGGCCAGTCTTGAATATGTGAAAGTGTGAGAAGTATCATGTTTAGCTTATAGCTCTGTTTCCTACTCTGTGCCCGTGGAATGATCACAAGACTGATACTCAACTTTGAAAACCAGGGGAAAAAAGCTCGTCTGTATCTGTGTGTGTGTGTGTGTGTGTGTTTGTGTGTGTGTGTTAGTCACTCAGTTGTGTCCAACTCTTTGTGACCCCATGGACTGTAGCCCACCAGGCTCCTCTCTCCATGGGATTTTCCAGGCAAGGATACTGGAATGGGCTGCCATTCCTGTATCTAGTCCTTCAAAATACTCTTCTATGTGGGACATATATTTTTAAACAGAGACTTTTGACACAAAGTGTTCAGTAATAGAGTTGGAGTAAATTATGGTACATCCATACATAATTTTTGCTGCAATTGAAATGTTTTAAATAAGCTTTTTTATGAATAAGAGTAAATGCATATGTTTAAAATAATTGAAAAAATACAGATTATATAAGTACATATGAAATAAATTTAAATGTATATAAAATAAATAGGAAAACACTCTTGAGGAAAATATAAAATGATTTTAACCATTGTTCTTTTTATAAATGAGATTTTCACTTTAGAACAGTTTCATATTCACTCAGACTTTGTTAGGGTGGTATTGAGTTCTGCTGCCCTATTGAGTATATTGACTTCTATACCCCTATCCGGTTTTCCTAAATGTGAAAATTTCATATTGGTGTGGTACATGTGTGAGAATTAAGGAAGCAATATTGATATGATATTATTAACTGAAGTCCGTGTTTTTTTACAATTTCCTTAATTTTTTTTAAACATAAGTCTTTCATGTGTCCCAGGGTCACTTAGAATACCACACTGTATTTACTTATTGCTTCTCCTTGGCTTCTCCTGGCAGTGACCGTTTTTCAAAATTTTCTTGTTTTTGATGATCTTCATATCTTGGAGAAGTCCCATTTAGATGCTTTCAAAAATGTTCCTCAGTTGAGAATTATCTGATATTTTTTTCTCAAGATTACATTGACATTATGTGTTTGGGGAAGGAAGACTTCACAGACAAGTTACCATTTTTCTCACATCACATCACACCACATTGAGACCGCATGTTCTCCAGATGACTTATCCCTGTTGATATTATCTCTGGTCACCTGGCTGAGATAGTGCTCGTTGGGTTTCTCTACTGTGAAGTCATTCTTTGCACCCTTCTTTCCAAATCTCAACCTTCTGATGGAAGCCACTGTGCACAGACCACACTTCGGGAGCGAGGAGTGCTGTGTAAACAGCCTGGGATTCTTACACATGGAGAGGTGTGTCTGTTTTCTCACCCTGGTGTATGTATCCATTGACTTATTGGTATCATTGTGGACTCATCAATGCTCCCTTCATACTCAGAATTTTAATCCAAGATTGTTTTGTGCTCAGACTGTGTCAGCTTTGGTCGCTGGGAGCTCTTTCAGTTGGTCCCTGTGTCCCTTTGACACACCCCTGTTGCAGATACTTATTTTCAGCACTCCTTTACTTTCTGAAGTTTCCAGTGTATCCTGAATATTTTCTGTCGCTGCCCTAGAATCATTCATTTTACCAAGAAGCCCTATTTCTTTTCACTGGAAAACGGTATCAGAAATTAAGATCTAGGGGTTTGGTGTGTTCTCACTGTCACTAGGGTGTCATCTCTTCCAGGCTCTCAGCCAACAGAGCAGGGGAAAATACGCGAGTATCCTAAAACTGTGTGTATACATGTATCTATACATATTTCTCTGTATAACTACCTGCATGTAAAGCTAAGCATGAATGCCCACTTACATCCCTGGCTGTAATCCATCACTCCATAGATCTTCTGGCCTCTTCCCTTTGCTTCTGTGTTACCTCCCACTCAACAGTGAGAAGCCTGTCTGTTGTTTGCCATCTTAACTGTTGGCATCGTCTGACATCTTAACTGTTCAGTTCACATGTATCATGCTACGCGATCAATCAGCCTCTCCCCCATGAAAAATAGCTTTATTGATGAGAAAGTACAGTGCTTGTGTACAGCTCTTTTTATCTCTATTTTACAGACTCCACTCCTTTTCAGTTACTTAGGTCACCCACTTTTTCTCTACCCCTGCCAAATGAGGTTAGTTCATATATTTATAAAGTGATTAGATTCTTTTTATCTCATTATGTATTTCATTCTAGGATCCCCTGAACTCCTAAGTGGCATTTTAAAAATTCACATATGCTAAAGTTCATTTCTGTGCTGTAAAGTTCTCTCGGTTTTGACAAATGCATCATATCTTGTATCTACCGTTACAGGATCACACAGAAGAATTTTACCACTTTAGGAAGTCTTGTTCTTCACCTACTCTTCACCCACACCTCTGGCAACCGCAGATTATGTCCTTTTTCAATGGTGTTGCCTTTTACAGAATATTGTATACTTGGACTCATACAGCATGTAGCCCTTTTAGACCAGCTTCTTTTACCAAACAATATGTATTTAGATTCATTTCTATTTTTGTAACTTTTTAATTCATTTCCTTTTAATGTGGAATAATATTACATTGTATGGATTTACCACAGTTAAAGTTTTTGTCCATTTATCTACTAAGGGGCATACTGGTTTTGAGGAAATGGCACACACTCTAGTCCCTACTAATTTATTTTTTATACCACATTACCTGTGTCCTGAGAAAGCTGTATGCAGGTAAAGAAGCAACAGTTAGAACCAGACATGAAACAATGGACTGGTTCCAAATAGGGAAAGGGGTAAGACAAGGCTGTATATTGTCATCTTGCTTATTTATTTTCTATGAAGAGTACATCATGCAAAATGCTAGACTGGATGAATCACAAGCTAGAATCAAGATAGCTGGGAGAAAGATTAAGAACCTCAGATATGCAAATAATACCACTCTAATGGCAGAAATTAAAAGACGCTTACTCCTTGGAAGGAAAGTTATGACCAACCTAGATAGCATATTAAAAAACAGAGATATTACTTTGCCAACAAAGGTCCGTCTAGTCAAGGCTATGGTTTTTCCAGTGGTCATGTATGGATGTGAGAGTTGGACTGTAAAGAAAGCTGAGCGCCAAAGAATTGATGCTTTTGAACTGTGGTGTTGGAGAAGACTCTTGAGAGTCCCTTGGACTGCAAGGAGATCCAACCAGTCCATCCTAAAGGAGACTAGTCCTGGGTGTTCATTGGAAGGACTGATGCTGAGGCTGAAACTCCAATACTTTGGCCACCTCATGTGAAGAGTTGACTCATTGGAAAAGACTCTGATGCTGGGAGGGATTGTCGACAGGAGGAGAAGGGGACGACAGAGGATTAGATGGCTGGATGGTATCTTCGACTCAATGGACATGAGTTTGAGTAAACTCCAGGAGTTGATGATAGACAGGGAGGCCTGGCGTGCTGCAGTTCATGGGGTCGCAAAGAGTTGGACACCACTGAGCAACTAAACTGAACTGAACTGAATGGCAGAAAGCAAAGAGGAACTAAAGAGCGTCTTGATGAAGGTAAAAGAGGAGAGTGAAAAAGCTGGCTTAAAACTCAACAATAAAATAACAAAGATCATGGCATCCAGTTCCATTACTTTATGGCAAATAGAAGGGGAAAAAGGGGAAACAGTGACAGATTTTCTTTCCTAGGGCTCCAAAATCACTGAGGAAGGTGACTGCAGCCAGGAAATTAAAAGATGCTTGCTCCTTGGAAGAAGAGCTATGACAAACCTAGACAGCATGTTAAAAAGAAGAGACATCACTTTACCGACAAAGGTCCATATAGTCAAATCTATGGTTTTTCCACTAGTCATGTATGAATATGAGAATTGGACCATAAAGAAGGCTGAGTGCCAAAGAATTGACACTTTGAAACTGTGTTGCTGGAGGAGACTCCTGAGAGTCCCTTGGACAGCAAGGAGATCAAACCAGTCAATTCTAAAGGAAATCAATCCTGAATATTCATTAGAAGGACTGATGCTGACCTGAAACTCCAACACTTTAGCTACCTGATGCGAAGAACTGACTCATTTGAAAAGACCCTGATGCTGGAAAAGTTTAAAGGCAGGAGGAGAAGGAGTTGGCAGAGGATGGTTAGATAGCATCACTGACTCAATGGGCATGAATTTAAGCAAACTCTGGGAGATAGTGAGACAGACAGGGAATCCTGGTGTGCTGCAGTCCGTGGAGTTACTGGGAATCAGACACGACTGTGACTGGACAACAGCAGGGTACCACGGGGTATAAGAGCACAATAGTTTCTTGTACCTTTACATTCCTCATATGTATATATATTTTGTTAAAACTAGCTGGGCGTTTTGAATAGTATAATATGGGCATTCTAGAATCAGACACTCCCCCTCCAATGGCAGTTTCTTGTAGCTACTTTGTTGTGGATGGTGGTGGTTTTGTGATTTTCTAGACTATTTTTGTAACTTCTATATTATTTCTCACGTGTGCACACTGAAGTCTGGGTTCCATTTGCTTACTGGTCAGCTAGTGTGTTGAAAGAGTTTCTTTAAACAACTGGCACTACAGAAAAGGGAAAAAAAAAGAAAAAGACACATTTGCAGTTCTCTTCAATAGACTTTGTGCTGGAGTACCTCTTCAGGGCTTAGGCAGTCCATACACAGCCCTACGTCAGTCTTCACTGCCTACTGTGCAGAGTCTGGAGGTCGGCTAGAGGAGAAAGTTTAGGTCTTCTTGGGCTTTCCTTGAGCATGTTTTCAGCCCTGGACATGAACTTGACCTTCTCTATTACCTGACATATAAAAGCAAAAGTGTTAGTTGCTTAGTCATGTCTGACTCTTTGTGACACCAGGCTCCTGTATCCATGGGATTCTCCAGAGAAGAATACTGGAGTGGTTTGCCATGCCCTCCTCCAGAAGATCTTTCTGACCCAGGGATTGAGCCTGGGTTTCCTGCATTGCAAGCAGATTCTTTACCGTCTGAGCTACTAGGCAAGCACCTGACACATGAGGAAGTTTCTCCAAGCCCTTCCTCTCCTATGCATCTCTTTCACCACCCTTTTCTGTCCCAGGAATTTTGGTTTCTGCTCTCCTCCAGCAGCAGACCTCGCATTCTCACTTGCTTTTCAGTCAGAAGAAGCCCAGTTCATTCTCTGTATCCCTGTGTCCCACTTGAGGCCATGTATCCTCCTGTGGTCAGAGCTATTCATAGTGCCTTAGTGTACCCTTTCCTGTTTTCCACTTCTAGAAGTTGACAGTTGCTGCGTTTATTATTGTGCAGACCTTATTATGCATCTGTTTTCAGTTCAGTTCAGTTCAGTCGCTCAGTCGTGTCCGACTCTTTGCGACCCCATGAATCGCAGCACGCCAGGCCTCCCTGTCCATCACCAACTCCCGGAGTTCACTCAGACTCACGTCCATCGAGTTGGTGATGCCATCCAGCCATCTCATCCTCTGTCATTCCCTTCTCCTCCTGCCCCCAATCCCTCCCAGCATCAGAGTCTTTTCCAATGAGTCAACTCTTAACATGAGGTGGCCAAAGTATGGGAGTTTCAGCTTTAGCATCTGTTTTAGTGCACCATAAATTATAATGGAAAAATAAACCTTGGGGAGATTGTGGAGCAAGTGTCTTTTTTGTTGGTTTAACACTTAGGTAAGCCCTAAACCCATTTAGGAGCTTCCCAGGCAGTGCTAGTGGTAAAGAATCTGCATGCCTTTGCAGGAGACATGAGACTCGGGTTCGATCTGTAGGTCAGGAGGATCCCTTGGGGGAAGGCATGGCGACCCACTCCAGTATTCTTGCCCGGAAAATCCCATGACAGAGGAGCCTGGCAGGTTGCAGCCCATAGTGTTTCAAAGAGTTGAACAGAACTGAACAGACTTAACATGCATGCAAACCCATTTAGATGTCTCCCACGTGAAGCCAGAAGGAAGCAACACATGCAAATGTGTGATGTGCTCATCGAGAGGGGATGGAGTCAGCCGCCATCAGTTTCCTGCTGTGTTCCAAATTCCGCTGCCGTTACCTCCCGTCAGTATCTGGTCAGCTTGTCACCCTGCCTGCTGCCTGTGTATCTGTCAATCTCGTCACCTCCATTATGGCTTCTGCCACACTGTCTGGCAGTGATACCCAAAGGGAATGGCCTCAGGGCCCCCACTCAGGGTCTTGCTGACTTGTCTCTTTCTTGATTGTACTTGTGTTCCCCTGAGTCACTATTTTGCTACTGAGCCGCTTTTACCATGTGTCCACCATATCACAGTTTCTCCTAGCCTGTGCCCAAGGCCACTGTATTCAGAAACGTTGGCATCTGGGCTGGCCTAGTCACCTTTGCCAATGTCACCATCAATGCCTTTCTCTCCCAAAGGTGGTATTGATGCTTCCATTTCAATCTTTGGAGAAAGATTAAAAATGAGGCGGCATGTGGGACACTCCAGAAACTCTTGCCATTCCTTTCCTATTGCTCCTTCTCAGTTTCTTGCCTATTAAAGGCATCTTGGGAGTTTCCATCTTTTTTATTTCTACTTGAGGGTGTTCATAGGGTTCCCTACTAGAGTAGGATCAGGAATCTGGTAAGAAACAAGTCACTTGAGTTTCCTTGTGTGTATTAGACAGAATCTTTACTCTTTTATTTCCACAGCAGTGATCATCATCTGAAATGCTACAGATTTCTTTCTTTATTGACTGATGAGGTAAAGGAATTTAATCACTGCTGGTTCCTTAGAGCCTGGCATATAGTAGGCACGCAGTGTTTATGAATGAGTGAATGACTGCAAGTATAAGTGAATTCATGTGTGAATGTACGAATGGTTTCCTCAACCTGACTTAGTGTTGGATAGGCAGTGCCTCAGTCTTACTTGTATTTGTACCTGCTAACATAGTGAAGGCAGTAATGAGTAAATGGGAATGTCACATGTGACACGGTCACCCAAACACTGTTGGAAAAAAAAAAGAAGCTACAACTATTGTCTTCCAGCTTGAGACCTAGTTGAACAACTTTCTACATAAAAAAAAAATAATAATTCTGAATTATTCAGTACTCATGATGTGCTGAAATGGGAGTGAAGGTGTTGAAGGTGAATGAAGGTGATGATCAAATGTCCACACAGGGTGTCTCTGGGCTGTAAGCCTGGGTATGACCGTCCAGAGCCAGGGTGTTGCCTCAGCACCAAGGCTCAAAAACAGTGTCAGGGCGTTCAAAGGTAAGTGGCTACTTGGGACTGAGTCACATTGGCCAACATCACAAGAGATGAGAGTAGCAATTCAGAGGCCAAGGTATTAGTTCCCAACTATGTATTTGTGGTTTACACCTTGCAAATAATCAGATCCCAAGTAATTCATGTCAGATTTTTCAGTTGTTTGAATTTGAACAGCAATTAGACAAAAAGCAATGAATAATAGTGACAAGTGTATTCTCAGTATATATTACTATTCTCAGTATATTAGGTATGGGGATGGCTCGTGGACTGTCCCTTAGTGTTCAGAATATGGTCTGTACTCTGTTTGGTATCTCTTTCCCTGGACAGTTCTGAGTCAACTCTGATGAAGTATTGTTCTACCATTTTTCTTCTTGGACACAGAAATACCCTACTCCTCCTTTTTTTTAAAATATACTCTCCCACCAGATTTAATACAACCAAATGACTAGACTACAGAATTCTTTTACATCCTTCCAAACCCTGACTGAATTTCTAAGCACATCTGTTCTTGCTTTCAAATTGGGATAAATCTGGTCTCTAAAGAAAATTCCTTCAGTGACTAATCTCATGAATTTGTAAGTTGACCTCTCACAGGACAAATAAAGCTCCACTTTTGGGGACTCTGATCCTTGATCATACATTGCTTAGTTACCTTGAATCTCTCTCCAAATCCATATTTCCTTATAATGTCTACCAACTGACCCAATTACATTATAGTTCATGGATAGTTCTAGATGATATAAGCATTTTAACATGCTCATTAACCACCATAATGACTTCAAGATCATGTCTTGGTGTCCTAACTCAAGGTGTATACTCATGCCCTTAGAAGTCCACTGCCTGTGATCACAGTAGATTATGTGCTATCCAGAGATCAGGCCAAAATCAACAGATAAAAATATCTTGAATGCTGGACCTAAACAGACCTTACTGTCTTTGGAAAATTACTCTGCCTGGGCAAATCCAGTTCCTTTTGGGCCTTTGACAATAATTATGCTTGGATGACGCTGAATCAATCCATTGAATTGTTTCTACCTTCCTGATCTTACTTTTATTCCCCCTAAGGAAAACTGTGATCTGTATATGAGTACTGAGGAGCATCATAGTATGGCAGGAAAGAGAAGACTTGAATCAATAAAACCCAGGGATGCACATATTGCACTGTCTCTTATGGATTGTATCATCTTGCTCGAGTGAGTTAAAACCTCTGAAATTTAGTTTTCTCACCTTTAGAAGGAGTGCAAACACATATCTTTCACAGAATGGCTGGGAAGATCAAGAGACATGATGTTTAATATACCTGATCCACTGCTTGGGCCCCAGTGGGTTCTCTGTAGATGCTCTTCTTCTTGCTTTCCCCTCCCACCGCCCGTTTAGTGTGGCACTCAGAGGCAGCTGTGATGGTCGCCTCCAGGTAGGCATCCATGATTGCAGAATGACAAAACCTTGTGTTCCCAATGTAGCCAGTGCTCTAGAGGTCCAGTTGCCTGTGTGGCAGACATTCTTGCCAGGTCTCAGACCCGACTGCATTCCCACAGGGCCCCTCACAGCCCTTCATCTGTGTCTGTCCCATAGCACTTACTGAATTCTCCCAGTCGTGGACTCACATGCCTGGTGAAACTTATGAAACTGCCTCTCCCCTCACCCCCCAGACAGGGAAACTGTGCTTTTCACTTCTCCACAGCCTGCAGTGTGATACCTGGAATATAGGAGATATTAAGAAAGGGTAATGACGTGGGACTCAGGCCAGAATGACCAGCTGTTTAACTCGGCTTTCAGATCTGGTCAGTTTTTTGGTTCTGTTTTGCCACTGTCAACTTGTCAATATCTCAGTCTGAGGGGTTCTTGATTCACAAAACCTCTCCTGAATGCCAGGACTGTGAGTTATCTCATGTCATCCTTACCCCAACCCTTGGAAGTAGGTGTTACTGCTTTCAATTTCCAAGCGAGAAAACAAACTCCAAGAGGTGACTTACCTTACCCCCGGCCAGGTCATTCTTTTGTGGTCAGCCTGACCCTCCCATAGAGGAAGAAAAATAATTGGCATCCTAGCACCTAAATATTGCCAGACGCAGTGTAGCTGCCAATAAGTACATGTAGAATGAAAGAAACATTATGCAGCATCTGAAACAGATGCTTTTTATTATCTCTTTTGCATCTTTTCAATGAAAAACTGGAAATCGAGAGAGGTTACTAACTTAACTCATAGTCTCATAGTTAGTGAGTAGCAGGCCTCGTGTTTTAAATGAATTCCATTTGACCAAGTACTTAACCTCTGTTATGCTGCCTAAAGAAAGACAGGTAAATATTTATGAGCAAAGGGAAAAAAAAAAAGAGCCCTTAGCATTATCATTCTCCATCAGCTCTGAGTATGGTTACAAATTCTTTAGCTGGCAAAAGAAATAATGGGCCATAAAACACTTATCCGCCCTGGACCCTCACCTTTCATTGTTTGTATATTGCTACTTTCAAAATCATTAAGCCTGTGACTGTTCATAGGGTAATTCTGAGCATATTACAATTGCTTCTGAGTCAGAAGCCTTATATCCCAACAGCTTAAATATAACAATGGTAGGTTCTTTTCAAAGGGTGCATTTTCCCTCACAGCTGCCAGCTCTGCTTTCTATACAAACCTAAAAATAATGATCTTTCCATTATGGGAGCACTAGTATTGTTGCTCTCCCTCTTAGCTTGTAATGGTGCTTAAATTATACACCCCTAATCTCCAGGGGTTTAAACTTGGCTGGGAAACTTTTCCTGAGGCCAAAAACGTAGAGTTCGCTCTGAGCAAGAGGCTTCTACTGGAGCCTCCTGCAGAGCCTGGGGCAGAACTACAGTCCCTAAATTGTCTCTGATACCGTTGTTTGTCAGCTGCAAATGGTTAGTGATAAAGCCTTTGTTGTCAACCTTTGGTGATGGCAAACCCTCTCCTCTCTGTCTGACCCACTCATTAAAACAAGGCAAAAAGTGACCTCTCCTCATTTCGCAAGGCTGCAGAGGCGATCTTTATTCAAATGCTTAAATGTTGGATTTACCTTTCAAGGTGATCATTTCTCTGGTGCTGCTTTTTGCAAAAGCTTGGGAGCAACCTTGCTCTGTGTATTTTCATTCTTGGTGGAGGCATGGACCCTGGTGAGCAAATCAAGCTATAAGACCGTGGGTTATAGAATGAGTGGGAGGTGAAGAAAGGAAAAAGAAGAAGTGGAAAGGAGTGTGGGATAGTGGAGCAGTGGAGAGGAGAGGGAGGAAGCCATCACTTGAAGAGTTGGAGAAAGTTGTCTCCAAATGATCAGGTCATGTAATGCGCAGGTCTTGGCATCTGAGAGCTAATTTGGAGTAAAAGTGTTTTTTTTCCCACTGTAAACTTACCAGGATAAAGAATAGTTTTATTTTCCTTGTCCTACTTCCGTTTTTTCCCCTTGAATGTTTGCACCTGCCATTGCTTATCTATTGATAGTACTGTATTATTATATTATTACACATTTAGGAAGGAGATCCCAAACATTCTGTCAGCGTGGGCTCACCAGACTGCACACGGGAATCAACGTTGAGGGTCAGTGAAGGTTCACCACTCCTAACTCCCTGTCTGTGATCATCACTGGAGGAATTCTTTAATTCAGGACTCATAAAGATGGCAGGATTAGCTGAGGGAAGATTGAAACACACTCTGGAATGAGAACCAGACATTATGTAGCACATAGCACACTGTTAACTGAAGCGGAATTACACACCACATGCTATAGACTGCATTCTGGGTTCTTTACATACTGAATTCAAATCCCTCTTCATCCTGGAATTGCTTAAAGCAAAAGTCTGAAGATTGAGTTCCTTCTGTTGTCTATCTTTGGAGGATTCCTTCCTGTGTATTCCAGGCAGATCCTCCCACGTTTGTTGGAGTTGCAGTGGTTGACTTTATTTATATATATATATAATATATATATAATAAACAATAAATATTTATTTATTAAATAATAAATAAATATTTATTATTATAAATAATATATAATATATTTATTTATTATTTAACAAATATTTATTTATTTATTTATTTTTTATATAATTTGTAAATTATATAAAAATATATAAAAATACATATAATTTATATATATTATAAATATTATATAATATTTATATAGTAAATATTATTTAATAAATATTTGTTTATTATTTAATAAACAAATATTTATTATTATTATAAATAATAATATATAATATATAATAATATATAATATATATAAAATAAATATATAATAATATAATTATATATAATAATAATTATTATATATATTTTTTAAATCCCTGTTTAAGGACTCATTTTATTTTATTATATTTTTTTTAGGGACTCATTTTAAAACACCTCTTTTGTCAGTTACACTGCTGAGGTGTCTTTGTCTCACATGCTTTGCAGAGGAGACTGCTGCCTTCCCGTCTTCTTAAGAGATATCTCTTCTCTATTCTTTCAGTCTTGAGGGTTCCTTCTCACATCAGAGAACTCTGAATTCTCTGGCCTCTGGGTTCTTCTTCCAGCGGCAACCTCAAAACTTTGACACAAAGAATAATTTTAAGATTGGATTCAAGCTGAAAATATATCTTCCAGTGGACACATGACTTTTGACTCAAATAATCCTTCCAACTGTGACCTCTCAAGATAGTCTTCGATTCAACAACCCATTGTCCCATGAACTCTTTAAAAAATATCCAAATAAAGGCACATTAATGAAACAAATATTAAGTTCCCCTGGAGGAGGGCATGGCAACCTGCTCTAATTTTCTTGCCTGGAGAATCCCATGGACAGAGGAGCCCAGTGGGCTACAATTCATAGGGTCTGAAGTGACTTAACACAGGACAAAAATCTAATTAGGCTTACTTTAGCAGCTTTTCCTTCCCTTTCATGAATGCATTGTAGGCTAAGAGCACAACTTGGTTTGTTTGGTTTTTTTTTGCTTCCCTCCTGACTTAGCGGTAAAGAACCTACCTGCCAGTGCAGGAGCCACAGGAGTCATAGGTTTGATTCCTGGGATGGGAAGATGCCTTGGAATAGGAAATGGCAACCCATTCCAGTATTCTTGCCTGGAAAATCCCATGGACAGAGAAGCCTGGAGGGTTACAGTCCATGGGGTCGCAAAGAGTCAGATACGACTGAGCAACTGAGCAGCAACAACAACATTCTTAGCGTATGGGTGGGCATAGCGGTGGTGATGTATCTTGAGGTTCTACAAAGACTACCAGGAGTCCCAGATTTCTACCTCTTGAGCAGCTTCAAAAATCATAGATTTATATATTTATGTTCTATTGTATATGACTGAGAATTTCAAAATCTGAGTTCTGTTCCTGGGTGTCCTGTTTACTTATATAAATCGTTTGTTCTCTCCTAACGCTTTAGTTTCTTAATCTGTGCAGTAGGAGGGCGAAACTGGAAGGTCCCTCCCAATCTTCCCAGCCATGGTTCTGTGATACAAGCTGCTACATCTGCTGTTACCTTCACTCCTGTTGTTACTCCTACTAATATGACCGCCACTACTGCCCTCAGCACTGTTACTACTACTACTGTTTCTGCGGCTCTTTCTACCACTACAAACACCACTTCATGTTTGCATACAGGTTTCACTTACAAAGAGTGTTTCTGTATATTCTCTGGTTCAAAACTGCAGATCAGAGGCAGCCTGTGCCCTGGGGAAGGAGGTGAGCTATTTCCTAAATACAAGAAAAATCCTACATCTCCGTATCAGTCATGTTTTTATTCCATAATCAGTTAACACTTCCAAAAACTCTCCTTTGAATCAACCCTTATATTCCTACAGCTTGATTCACCTTGATTGAAAATAAAGCTAATTTGATTCTCTTGGATTTCTGTGTCCAACAGTGAGAGGACTGGCTCAGAATTCTTGGCCGCTGGCATTCTGGCACACTGTCATTTTAAAATGTCATTGTTTTACCAAACCCAAATGTTTCTACCTGGAAATTGTTATATTTAAATATTTCCTCTGAAGGACAGTTATGATTGATGTTATTTGCCCTCTTGAGTATTAATGGAAATTTTCCCATGAGCTCTCGATTCGTCAGAGATGGATGACAGGCTTTGTAATAAGCAAGTTACGATGTTGCTCTGCTTCCCCAAAGTAGCCTGTGCCTCAGTGTCTTTAAGAAGAAAATGACTCATTTCTGTTGAGATCCAGATTTACTGTGAGCTAAAGTCTGTTGTGTATTAGGTGTGTTATTTAAGATCACATAATCATTTGTCAGAGGAGGGCATGGCAACCCATTCCAGTATTCTTGCTTGGAGAATCCCTGTAGACAGAGAAACCTGGTGGGCTACAGTCCACAGGATCCCAAAGAGTCAGACACAACTGAGCAACTAAGCCCAGCCCAAATTTATCACTAACAGATTAATTTCCTTTATTTCCACCATAGTATTGAACACTTCTGGATATCACTAAAAAGCATCAATAGCAGTGATTAAACACATTTTTGGTTTTGAAACAGAGATGTATTTGGCTCATAGAATCTCAGACATATTTGCCTCATGGGTGTCACTGATGGTATGGAAGCAGACCATGCAGTGCCCTAACATGGACTCAGAGGAGCACACTTTTCAATATCCTCTGTCCCAAAGCAAGATTTGCATAAGATTTCTCTGATTCTGGTTCCCATCCAACACATAGTAATCTCACTTCTGTGCCAAAGAATCAGACCACCCTGAGGAAAGTGGGAGAGGCACCCAGTGCAGCCTTATCCACAATCTGGAGGTCTCAGTCCTCAGTGATTTAATCTTCTTGCTGTGGCATGATTAATTCATGAATCCTGTGACTGGTACAGCACTGACCCAGTTAAATTCAGTCTCTCAATCGTGTCTGACTTTTTGCAACCCCATGGACTGCAGCATCCCAGGCTTCTCTGTCCATCACCAAGTTGTGGAGTTATTTCAAACTTACAGTCATCAAGTTGGTGATGCCATCCAACCATCTCATCCTCTGTTGTCCCCTTCTCCTCCTGCCTTCAGTCTTTCCCAGCATCAGGGTCTTTTCAAATGAGTCAATTCTTCGCATCAGGTGGCCAAAGTATTGGACTGCAGTATCAGCTGCAGCATCAGTCCTTCCAATGAATATTCAGGACTGATTTCCTTTAGGATGGACTGGCTTGATCTCCTTGCTATCCAAGGGACTCCCAAGAATTTTCTCCAACACCACAATTCAAAAGCATCAATTCTTTGGCACTCAACTTTCTTTATGGTCCAACTCTCACATCCATACATGACTACTGGAAAAAAAAACAACATAGATTTGACTAGATGGACCTTTGTCAGCAAAGTAATGTCTCTGCTTTTAACATGCTGTCTAGGTTTGTCATAGCTTTTCTTCCAAGGAGCAAGTGTCTTTTAATTTCATGGCTGCAGTCACTGACCCAGAAACACTGAAATCCTTTCAGGTGAATGCAGGTTATCCTGAAACCTTGACTCCAAGGAAGACATGCTTAAATCCCTGTTGTATGGACTTCCCACTGGCCAACATCAGTTGAACAAAACATCTGTTCTGGTTATATAATTTCTACATATAATGGAGGAAAGGGAAAGGCAAACTGTTGTAAGACAAAGGAGAATACCGTTTATCATGAGTGGTCTTTTCGCCAATTAGGAAATGGAAGGACGTGCAAGTTGTACAAGATCCTCACTTGAAGATCAATAGGACAAATAAACACTTGCCTGGATATGCTAGCCATCACCTTGCTTCAGGAAAGTAAGAACACAATGTAGTTCATATTGATTTCACTAAATGTCTCCTTTGTAAGCCTCCATGAAAACCCATTGCATCAGAATTCTTCCAAGAGAACTGCCAACCACAGTAGATGTCACACAGAAAATGCTGGAAAGGGGCCTGCTCCCTTGTGCCATTAGCATCCTTGGGTCTGGCTGAACACTGTCAGCACTGCAGATGGAAGCACCACTCCTTTCCCTTTCTTGAGGAAGGGTAACACAGTCCCCCAAATGTCATTTGGCCTGGGAGTTTTTAAATCTGTGCATGAGGGAAGTTATGGCAAGACATGTTCGCCCATGGCCCAGAGTGGGCTGGGGAAGGGGAGCAGAGGGTGAGAGACAGTGAAATGAAACCATCTCACAGCTGTGAGCACGCTCTGATCTGGCAGGCTATGGAGAGTTTGACAGAGCTTTTCAGAAATGAAACATTTGAACTTTATGTGAACACCTGGAGTTGTCTTTGTTCGATGTGTCCCAGGGAGAAATTGCATACACACCGTGTCTTCACATGTTAGCTGAACACTGTAATCACGTAGGATGACACAGCTCTGCAGTCTACTCCGGGACTCCACCTGTGAAAATGGGGAGGATAAAGACTGTGATAGGATTATAGGTAGATGTCCCAAGACCGTGCAGAATGCAGATAGCAGATTTCATTTTGGATGGAGAAATGGTGACTCCTCATTCAGTACTCCTGGTCCAGAACCCTTCTGCTTGGTTCCCTATGAAAGAGTCATGTTCTTTCTTAATACGCCCTTGCTCTTTCCCTGCCTGATGAGCACCGTGTTCCTGGTCCCCCGTGGTACTTATTTACTGGTCACAGGCATCATTCTCTCTGACATACTTATCTCTCTTCTTAAAAAAAGGCAAATAAGAGAAGGGATAGTTAGGGAGTTTGCACTGCTCTACTTAAAGTGGATAAGGACCTCCTGTGTAGCATAGGAAACACTGCTCAGCCTTGTGTGGTGGCCTGGATGGGAGGGGAGTCTGAGGGACAAGGGATACATGTGTGCGTATGGCTGAGTCCTTTCATGGTCACCTGAGACTGTCCCAACACTGTTAGTCATCTACACTCCAATATAAACTAAAAAGGTAAAAAAATGAGAGAGAAGAATATTGAGGCTCTGGGGTCCCTCATATCTTTAGAGTTAGATTTGGAGTGAAAACCATAGAATAGTACAAATGTGAACATGCAAATAATGATAAGGGAATAAAAGATGGGGAAGGAATGTTGCAGGTAGGACCTCTGTGTGGGGGGGTGTGGATATGTGTGTGTAAAACTTACCTGATTGGTGTCAAGTCAAGGTGTGAACAGCAAAGCGATCACATCTAAAGCATGATTCTTGGGCCTCCCTTCCCAACTTCCTCAGCTCAGTGAATGACCCTGCAGTCCACCACCTTGGTCTGTGCAGATATCTGTGAGTTTTCCTCACCCTTGCATTCCATTTATCAACAAGCCCCTGTGAGCTCTGCCACCCAAAATGCATCCCATTCTTGGCCATGTCTCATCGCCTCCCTTCTTTCAACCCACCAGTGTCTCTTGTGGATTGCTACAAAAAACAAACAGCTAACTAGTCTCCCATGGAGTCTTGCCTCCCTGCGGTGGACTCTGTATTGAGCAACCAGCATCCTCCCAGAGGCCTTCCTTAACTCCCGTTTAAAAAATACCACTTCAGGAACTTCCTTGGTGGTTCAGTAGTTAAGACTTCTCCTTCCAGAGCAGGGGGTTCAGGTTTCGATCCCTGGTCACTGAGCTAAGAATTCCACATGGCCGGAGAAGGCAATGGCACCCCACTCCAGTACTCTTGCCTGGAAAATCCCATGGGCGGAGGAGCCTGGCAGGCTGCAGTCCATGGGGTCGCGAAGAGTCGGACACTACTGAGCGACTTCACTTTCACTTTTCACTTTCATGCATTGGAGAAGGAAATGGCAACCCACTCCAGTATTCTTGCCTGGAGAATCCCAGGGACCGGGGAGCCTGGTGGGCTGCCATCTATGGGGTCACGCAGAGTCGGACACAATTGAAGTGACTTAGCAGCAGCAGCAGCAGCAGCAGAAGCCAAAAAAAAAAAAAAAAGTAGAAAGAAAAAATACTGTAACAAATTCAATAACGACTTTAAAAAAGTAGCGTTTCATCACTCTTTAGTGCCTTCACTTGCTTCATGTGTTTTCTTAGTGCTTACCATCATCTGGCATTATTCATTTTTCTACTTGTTTTTTATCCCTCTTCTCCACTAGAATGAAGGTCCTTGGAAGCCAGACTATCTTGCTTGTTCAAGATTATGTCCCTGGAGTTTATAATAGTTCTGCCACTCAGTACTCAATATTATGTACTCAATAAACACATAACAAATAAATAGATTGATTTGTGTAGTGTGTTCACAGAGAATTTTAAAATTATCATGCCCTGACCCAGTACTCCTGGTCCAGAACCCTTCTGCTTGGTTCCCTATGAGAGAGTCATGTTCTTTCTTAATATGCCCTTATTCTTTCCCTCCTGGTCCCAGGAACAGTGAAAGGACTAAATTATCAAGCGTATTTTGGGGCTTCCCCGGTGGCTCAGCGATAGAGAATCCACCTGCAATGCAGGAGATGCAGGAGACACTATCCCTGGGTCAGGAAAATGCCCTGGAGGAGGAAATGGCAGCTCACTCCAGGCTTCTCGCCTGGAGAATCCCATGCACTCTCCATGGGGGAGGAGCCTGGTGGGCTACAGTCCATGGGGCTGGACACAACTGAAGCAGAGAGTTGGACACAACTGCAGCAACTGAGCACAGCACAGCAAGAATATTTTATGACACATTTGATATTTTAATCTGTGCATTTTAGAAATGATAATATTAATTATGATCATTGAAAATGAATCTAGCAGTAGTACCCTTTTTCTGGTTGGAATGAGAGGTTTGCTCTTTAATTGTTGGTCAAATAGACTCCAGCAGGTCGAGTTTTTGAGGCCACTTGAGTGTCTCTGAGTTGTTGTTTTTTCCCCCCTGAAAACTGCAGGTCTGTGTTGAAAGCTGAATATTTTTACATTTGAAAGGATCAAAACGTTGATAACTTACAAGCTTACAGTTAATATTTCCATAATTTAAATATGTTCTTTTAATATCTTTTTCTTTGTGACTGGCTGAGGGAGAAAAAATTCCAGGGTCCTTATTAGAAGACAAAGGTCTGAGACCATCTGCTAGAAATAGAGACTGTTTCTCTCTCTTTTTAAATTTTATTATTTTTTGATTGAAGTATAGTTGATTTATAGTGTTGTATCTCTGCTCTATAGAAAAGTGACTTGTTATACACATATAGATGTTCTATTTATAAATATTCTTGTCCATCATGGTTTATCGCAAGACGCTGAAGACAGTTCCCTGTGCTACACAGTGGGGCCTTGTTCTTTATCCATTCTATATGCTATAGTTTGCATCTGCTCATCCCACACTCTCAGTCCTTCCCTCCCTCACCCCCAGGACTGTCTCTTTGTCTCCCTGGATGTAGCTTCTTTCTCATTTGTAAATGGAGGCCTTTATGTCTGCATCTTTCAGGAAATATCAGTCTATACTATTTTCATATGAGGTCTCTTAGGAAGAAAGTCTGTCTAATTCTTACCAGTGTCTATCTCTGAAAGGCCCATTTCTGCCTGCAGCTTCTCAAACAGGTAGACGAAAATCAGTCATCAATCAAACAAACAGAAAGCCATTTCACCTACGTTGGTACCTAGGTTTGCCCCAGTCCATGTCTCTGCTTCTCAGGGAGCACCGAGTGAGGGCACGGGGCTGCAGCCCGTGACAATCTCTGCCACAAGCCCGGGATTTCCAGAGCTGGCGTTCAGAGCAGGCTTGTTGACCTAAGAGTATGGTCCCGCGTCCTGAGAGTCTCATTCTCCTCTGGCGGCTGGCTGGGCATGCATGACAGCAAACATGAGGAAAGCAGAGAAACCCAGAAGGAGTTTTTACAGTGGAGTTGAAACAGCGTGGAAGTGAAGAGGCAAAGGACAGAACTGTAGGTTATCCTATATTTAATAGGGATGGTAAAGGACAGAACTGTAGGTTATCCTATATTTAATAGGGATGGTAGAAGAAGAGTGAAAAAGAGGACCCTGAAATGGGTTGGAAAGAGCACTGGAGTTGGAAGGAAAAGACCTTCTACCCCGGACTCCAGACCACTGCTGCGTCTGCTTGGTTTCCTCCACCTGCGCTGAGCCTTGCCCTCAGGTCTGTCCCCTGCCTTTTCCCCAGTTAGTTCTTTAGCCGCGGCACCCACCAACCCAGTGATTCACGTTTTAGCCTTGCTGTCCCTTGGCAAACACTACTCATGATCCCAGCACCACACACAAAATCCCAAAGCATCATACGCTCTTATAATTGTTTCTCATATAAAATCCACCCTCTAAGTCAGTGTTTCTCCACATGTAACCTGTAACCCACTTGGGACAAAATCCCCAGAGATGCTTTTCAAAATGCAGGGACTTCCCTGGTGGTCCAGTGGTTAAGAATCTGCCTTGCAGTGCAAGAACTGTGGGTTTGATCCCTGTTCGGGGAACTAAGATCCTACACGCCATGGGGCAGCTGAGCCCGCACATCACAGTCAGAGCGTCCCTGCAGCACCACAAAATATCCCACAGGATGGATGCGGTGATGATCTTGCATGCTGCATCTAAAGCCTGGTGCAGCCAAACAAGTAAATATTCAACAAATAAAATGCAAAATTTAGGGCCTTATTCAGACCTACTGAGCCAGAATTTCTTAGGCCAGGTCCCTTCCTAGTTAACAAGTTCCCCAGAGGATTTTTACAGCTCTTGTTTATTCCTGCTTCCCAAGCCATGGCCATTGTCTTTGGTCTCCTTGAAGTTCCCAAGTTGAGGGTTGGAAAAGCAAAGGAGGAAAAGACCTTTTATCTGTGTGTGTGAGGATCATGGGCTTCGTTGATGGCTCAGTGGTAAAAATCCCACCTGGAAAGTGGGGATCAGTCCTTACGTCTGGAAGATCCCTTGGAGGAGGCCATGGCAACCCACTCCAGTATTCTTGTCTGGAGAATTCTATGGACAGAGAAGCCTGACACGCTACAGTCCACAGGGTCACAAAGAATCAGACACAACTGAAGCAACCTAGTACGCATGCACGCCTGTGAGGATCACAGGGGATATAATTAGATAAGGAATACACTCATTAGAGACCTCGGATCAGTTCATTAATGGCAAGATAATAATCAGTATGGCAGTATGGTGTTTGTGAGCTTCTAAGGCTGGGAGTTAGGTTTTCTTCTCTTTGTTTCCCTAGGCTGTGGCAGAGTGCCTGGTACAGCATGTTGTCAACCAGGCTTTGTCCAGTGGAAACTAAACCGAATGTGACTTCATCATCTCTGACAAATGTAACCTAGATGCTATCAATGGTGAAGAAATATCAAAGTCAATAAGGCAGTACTTGATAACTTTAAAAAAATCACACCAAATTACATGGAATTTGATGATGATGATAGTGATTTGAATGACAGGAGTTTCATCTAACATTCATTGAATGCAAATAGCCAATTTAAAATTTAGTATTAATATATTTAATCAATAACTGTTTATTGAGTGCCTACAACATGTCACAAAACACTTCTGACCATTTGAGATGAGCATCAGTCAGTGCAAAGAGTCCTGCCCTCATCGATGTCATGTTCTTTGGGGTGGTGGAGAAATGTTGTTGTTGTTCAGTCGCTAAGAAAATGCTGTTGTTTAGTAGCTAAGTTGTGTCTGACTCTTTGTGACCTTATGGACTGCAGCATGCCAGGCTTCCCTGTTCTTCACTATATCCCAGAGTTTGCTCAAACTCATGTCCATTGAGTCAGTGATGCTGTCTAACCATCTCATCCTCTGTCGCCCTCTTCTCCTCCTGCCCTCAATCTTTCCCAGTGTCAGGGTCTTTTCCAATGAGGCGGCTCTTCCTTCACATCAGGTGGCCAAAGTATGTGCGCTTCTGCATCAGTACTTCTAATGAATATTTGGAGTTGAATTCCTTTAGGATTAACTGGTGATCTCCTTCCTGTCCTGGGGACTCCCAGCAGTCTTCTCCAACACCACAATTCGAAAGCATCAATTCTTTGGCACTCAGCTTTCTTTCTGGTCCATCTCTCACATCCATACATGACTATAGGAAAAACCATAGCTTTGACTAGAGGGAACTTTGTTGGCCAAGTGATGTCTCTGCTTTTTAATATGACTTCTATGTCTAAAACTAATAAATAAGTGCATTATAGAGTATGTTAGAAGGTGATCTGTGTCATAGTAAAAAGAAAATACCTTGAGCTAGGTGAAATGATCAAAATTGATGGGGAAGGTTATAATATTAAATAGGAAAATAAATACCTTATTTTCTAGTCATCAAGTCATATAGGTTTATTGTTATTATTCCTGTTTATTAGAGTAGTAGACTGAGTTTTATACAAGTCTGTGAGTTTTACCAGGGTCACACTCGTAGTAAGTGTTGGAGCTGGATTCAAATCCGAGTAGTCTCATGGCAGAGAGTTCTTAATTTCATGGACTTCTGAAAGTTCTAGTTTGTGTGCCCCATTGCCAAATTATATGTGTGTGTGTGTGTGTGTGTGTGTGTGTACACTGTCTGCATTTAGAATCAGCTGTGGTGGTCTTCCAGGTTCTCCAGGGCAGGAGTAAGCAATTTCAGCTTTCATAATCCCAGGCTTTAATTGCCCAGTGGGCACCAGAAGCCCTCAGTCTCCCGCCGAGTCTTCTATTCAAATAAGACACATGATTCTAATAAAGAATCAATAACACAAAGGCCACTGCGTATTTTCTCATACGCTGAAATGGGGAGGGGCTCACTGGGGTTATCACACCGGGGTGCAAGAGAAGGGGAACGTGAAGAGGGTTGCATGTTTATTTTTAGTTTCAATTAATAATTTTTGCTGAGCCATCAAGTTTGGGGAGACTTTTTAAAAACGTGCAGTACAATTACTTTCTAATTGCTGGAGATGAGTAGCCATCTGAGTGCAATATTCCAGTATTTTTTTTTACTTGTGAAATTATTGGGCATTGTTTTACACACTCTGACATTTTTGTTATTACCTGAGAGAGAGAAAATGGTCTTAGGACCACGGATTGTGCATACGAAAGGAGACCTCAGAGATGGCCTTGGCCAAATTCCTCATTTTAGAGATAGTGAAATTTAGAAGCCCTGAGAAGCCAAGTACCATACCTGCAATCCCTCAGACAGTGCCAAAGAGGAAATGCCACATTTAGAAAAGCATAAATTACTAGCATTGGGGATCGTCTTTTCCTTTCCTCTCATTCTCTAGATAAGGAAATGAAACTCAATGTAAACTGACTACCTTTCTCATTGGAATCCAACCCAACCTATTCTCCCTACAACCCACTGATTTTAATGCAGATACAAACATGTCATTCACTTAAAACACTTCAGTGATTCTCCATCTTCAGAATAAAGATGATTTTGTTATTTGTCTTGTCCTTACTTTTGCAGGGACATCTCTTGAGGTTCTCCTGTTATAAATCTACTTGTTCTGCTGCCGTACACTCTGCTCTCCTCCGCACTTTCCTCTGCCTTGGCCTTTGTCTTCTCTTTCTGCAGGTTTCATTTCAGGTGTCACACCTTTTCTGCCTCTCACTTTTTTCTGGGAAGATGCCCTTTTGCTGTGCATGTCTCTATCTTTCAGTTCTTAGAGTTGCTGATATTCTGTTTATGTCAGTCTTTCCATTACTGGAAGCCCATTTAGATCAGAGATGGTGGTTTTATCAATCTGTGTATATTCATCCTTGCACCTGGATATAGCCTGCGATGAACTTATTTAAAGGATAAATGAGTAAATACATAACTAAATGATTTTTGGATTGATACAGGTTATGTATCTCTAATATTATTTCTGTAAATGTTTTTCAAGAAGAAAACAAAGCAAAAAGTAAAAATAGAGTTTTGCCCTCTTGCTGAGAAGTCTCAAGTGAAATATATCCTTGTAAACTTTCATAATTTAGATATGGAATTATAGATTATTGATAAAAAATTGTTTTTGCAAAGACACTTTGTTGCTGTTCTGTAAATCTCAGTTTTCCCCTACATGAATCATAGTTCACTGGATCCCTGCTCTTCCATTCCATAGAATTGTGACAGTCTTTATCAAAATTTTCCATATTATATTGTGAATTCTTCATTCATTTCTTTAAGACAGTAATTGAACGTATGCTAAATCTATCATTATGCTCCAGGGAAGGATGAACAGATGAGTAAAATTAAGGAGTTCATAGACTAGTAAGAGAAATAAACACACAGAATTAGTTCATATCCAAAAATACCAGTCCTAACTATACCCAATGGCCAAACGGGTATGCAAAGGGCCAGGGGAATTCAGAAGAGGTAAAAACGTATTCTCATTTGGGGAAATGGGGAAAACTTTGTGGAAAGGAATCATTTGACTGGAACCCTACAGACTATTGACAGGAAAGGAGTTCATGTATCATGTTAATGGTAGAAATTCTCAAAGATATTCTGGATTTTTCTTCATTCAAGATAACATCATCGACTCTGCTTGGCATTTGTCTTATAATTTTTACTATAGAACTGTTTGGACTTAATGACCTCAGGAGTAATGAGGATAAATATTGTTTAATCTAAGTTGTTAGTCTTTCAACAAATTAGACTTAAGAATGTTGCTGTGTTAGCAAGGTAAATCTACTCTGGATTAAATGGCCCAGAGAATGATGAGAATTAAGAAAAGCATTGAATATAGACACTTCATTCATTCAGTAAATATTTACTGAAGATGTGCTGTATAACAGTGATATACTATTTGCTGAAAGCTTCAAGTCCAGTGAGGAGTCAGCCATGGTAGCAGATGATAATAAGATCACAATTATTTTTCTAAAAGTATACATGACTATGAGTGTTGTAGGAAGCTCTGCAAAGTAGGTGTTAGTTGAACTGATCCTTGAGAGGTGAGGTGTCTGCCAGTTACTTTGGAGCAGAAATAAACAGAGACACCACGTATTAATAGGCACAGAAACAGAGAACACAGTGTGTTGTTGAATTATTTTTAAAGTTTCAAGTGATCTCCTTTACTTCCTTATGGGAAATAACACTTTTCATTTTCTTTTGTGGTTGCTTCAGTGTTTACATTGGTTGTCTTTACCTTACACAAGTATTTTACCATTTTCCTCCCCTGGCTTTTGTATTAAGATTGCCATACATTTTGATTCTGTTTATTTATAAATCATAGAAGTTTTTTTTTTTTTAATTCTGCTTTTAAAATTAAAAAAAACTTTAAAGAGAATTTTTAAATAAAAAAATTATATATGTGTGTGTGTGTGTGTGTGTGTGTGCGCGCGCATATAAGTGTGCACACATGCTAAATCGCTTCAGCCATGTCCGACTCTTTGCGACCCCATGGACTGTATCCCTCTAGGCTCCTCTGTCCATGAGAATTTCCAGGCAAGAATACTGGACTAGGTTGCCATGCCCTTCTCCAGGGGATCTTGCCAACCCAGGAATCGAACCCCAGTCTCCAGCATTGGCAAGCAGGTTCTTTACCACTAGCATCACCTAGAAAGCCTACGTATATATACATACATATACACCATATATATACACACTCATATATACATATACACACACATACCATTCATTTCAGAGGTTCTTTAATTCCCCGTATAGATTTCACTTTCCCTCTGATACCATATTCTTTCTGCTTGAAGGAATTCCTTTAACATTTCTTCTAATGCAGATCCACTGTTGATGGACTATTTCAGATTTTTGTCTCTCTGAAAAAGGCTTCATTCTGTCTTTATGTTTGAAAGATATTTCCACCAAGTATAGCATTCTTGGTTGACATGGCCCTCCCCCCACCCCAAGTAATTCAGCAGTGTTGCATCAGTATCTTCTAGCTTGCACTGTTCCAATGTCATTCTTACTTTCAATTCTATGTACATGCTGTTTTCTCCTTCTGTGGATGCTTTCAGATTTTCTCTACATCTTTAAGCAATCTGATTGTGATGGCCTTAGTGTAATATTCTTTATGATTCTTATACTTGCGGTTTGTTGAGCTTCCTAAATGTGTAGTTTTAAAATATTCATCAAATTTGGAAATTTTTTAGCAATTATTTCTGCAAATATGACCCTCTGTCCCCTCTTTACAAAGACTTCAATTACATGTACATTATGCCACTTAAAATAGTCTCACAGCTCTGTTATTTCTGCTCTGTTGTATACAGATATACAGCAGAGCTGTATTTTGTTCTGCTCAGTAATTTTTCTCTTTATTTCATTTTGGATATATCTGTTGGCTACATCTTTAAGTGTACTAATCTTTTCTTCTTAAATGTCTAATTGATGTTCATCTCATTCAGTGTACCCTTAATCTCAAATTCTGTTTTGTTGCTTTTTCCCAGTGAAAGTTCCATTTGGGTCTCTTTTTTTATATCTTCCACACTTTTTCTTAACATGTGCATACTCTCCTTAGCTTCTTGAACATGCGAAATATATTTTTCATGATCTGTTTTCATGACCTTATCTACTAATTATGGCATCTAGGTCTACTTCTGTTCATTGACTTTGCTTCTCATTGCAGATGGCACTTTCCTGCCTCTTTTAATGTGTAGTAATATTTATTGGAAGAATGTCACCACAAATTTTAACTTACTGAGTGCTGGCTACTTTTGTATTCCTTTAAATATTATTTAGGGGTTTCTCAGGTGGCTTAGACAGGAAAGAATCTGCCTGCAATGCAGGAGACCTGGGTTCAGTCCCTGAATCCAGGGATCCTCCCTCCAGGGAAGATCCCCTGGAGGAGGGCATGGCAACCCACTCCAGTATTCTTGCCTGGAGAATCCCATGGACAGAGGAGCCTGGTGGGCTACAGTCCTTGGGGTGGCAAAAGAATTGGACACAACTGAGTGACTAACACTTTATCTTTCAAATACATTTAACCTTTGTTCTGGAATACAGATAATTTACCTGAAAACATTTTCATGCTTCCAAGGCTTGCTTTTTAGCTTTGTTAGGTTCAGAACAACAGACTGGTTCCAAATAGGAAAAGGAGTACGTCAAGGCTGTATATTGTCACCCTGTTTATTTAACTTATATGCAGAGTACATCATGAGAAACGCTGGACTGGAAGAAACACAAGCTGGAATCAAGATTGCCGGGAGAAATATCAATAACCTCAGATATGCAGATGACACCACCCTTATAGCAGAAAGTGAAGAGGAACTAAAAAGCCTCTTGATGAAAGTGAAAGAGGAGAGTGAAAAAGTTGGCTTAAAGCTCAACATTCAGAAAACGAAGATCATGGCATCCAGTCCCATCACTTCATGGCAAATAGATGGGGAAACAGTGGAAACAGTGTCAGACTTTATTTTTCTGGACTCCAAAATCACTGCAGATGGTGACTGCAGCCATGAAATTAAAAGACGCTTACTCCTTGGAAGGAAAGTTATGACCAACCTAGATAGCATATTCAAAAGCAGAGACATGACTTTGCCAACAAAGATCTGTCTAGTCAAGGCTGTGGTTTTTCCTGTGATCATGTATGGATGTGAGAGTTGGACTGTGAAGAAGGCTTAGCGCCGAAGAATTGATGCCTCTGAACTGTGGTGTTGGAGAAGACTCTTGAGAGTCCCTTGGACTGCAAGGAGATCCAACCAGTGCATTCTGAAGGAGATAAGCCCTGGGATTTCTTTGGAAGGAATGATGGTAAAGCTGAAACTCCAGTACTTTGGCCACCTCATGTGAAGAGTTGACTCATTGGAAAAGACTCTGATGCTGGGAGGGATTGGGGGCAGGAGGAGAAGGGGACGACAGAGGATGAGATGGCTGGATGGCATCACTGACTCGATGGACGTGAGTCTGGGTGAACTCCAGGAGTTGGTGATGGACAGGGAGGCCTGGCATGCTGCGATTCATGGGGTCGCAAAGAGTTGGACAGGACTGAGTGACTGATCTGATCTGATCTAGGTTCAGAGTAGTGTTTAGACTGTGGGACTAATTTTATCCCACTTTGGGGGTAAATCCTTTCTGTGTACCATACCTGATATCACATGTATTCTCAAGGTTTTACTTACTTATTTATTTTATTCTGGCTTGTGGGAGCAGAGACTATTTCTGGCCCTGTGTGGACTCCAGGGATTGTTCTAAATGTTCCTTTCAGAGGATCCTTTCCCCAGTCTCCTGCAGTTTCCTCACATTCATGCATTGATGAGGACTGAGGTGGAGGCTCTGGGAGAAATCTCAGCACATCTCCAGACCTCTCTTTGTGCAACTTTCTCCTTTCCAGGTGTTCATTGCCCTGTTCCATGTTCTTTGGTAAAGCCCTGTGAATTCTGACTGTCTTTTCCTCCCCACACTCCTCCACCCAGGGAAGCCAGGAGTCCATTTGATCTCCTTCCCTTCACTGTGGCCTGGAAGCCCTTCAGATAGTAAACTTCACACAGTTGCAGGGCTTATTTCTTTGGTGATGTGGTCTTCTCAGCCATCACTTTCCTGAACTTTTGTCTAATGTCTGTGAAGTATTTTTTAATATTTTGCATCTGGGTACTTCCCTGGTGTCCAGTGATTAAGACTGTTTGCTCCCAATGCAGGGACCCCATTCCTGGTCAGGGAACTAGATCCCATTGCTACAACTAAGAGCATGCATACAGCAATGGAGATCCTGTGTGCCATAACTAAGACTGGGTGCAGCCAAATTTTATTTTAAATGTGTATATATATATGTGTGTGTGTGTATATATATATGTATATATTCAAGGAGCATATATAAGCATATATATATGCTGCTTAGTCACTTCAGTTGTGTTCAACTCTGTGTGACACTATGGACTGTAGCCCGCCAAGACTCCTCTGTCCATGGAATTCTCCAGGCAAGAATAGTGGAGGGAGTAGCCATGCTCTCCTCCAGGGGATCTTCCCAACCCAGAGATCAAACCCTGGTCTCCTGCATTACAGGCAGATTCTTTATTGACTGAGCCACCAGGGAAACCATATATATATACTTGGTCTGGTTAATTGCTAAAAAGTAAGCTGGAAGCACAAGTTGTCCATGGGGTGTTATTGGAATTCATAGAGTTCAGGATTTCTCACTGGTAAAATGAAAAGGGTGGAGGAACAAGAGGTAAGTCTGGATAGCTGAAGAGAAGTTGTACAACAAAGGTCCTTTCTATCATGATGAGTTGTGAGCAGATTTATAATTAAGAAATATGGTAGAGTGATGTAGTCAAGCCTATGCTGTCTTTGGGGGAACCAGATATTGGAAATCTAGAATAGAGGTTCTGGAAATAGCCAAGATGAGACTCTATGAGGATATAATCCTAGGCGATGATGGTGCCTCCAGCTGAGTGGACTGATCTCATTTGGAGCTCGGCAGTAGCAGAACCCGATGGCACAATCCATGTGTTTGCATGAGGGGTGGCAGTAGGAGTGAAGATGTTAAGAAGCCGTTTAGGTTTAAGCCTTGGGTTAACTGATAGAGTGGCAGCAGAGGCCCAAGAGAAGTGAAGAGGGACCACAGGATAGGGAATACATGTTGCAGAGAAGATGATTAATTCAATCTGAGACTTACTGAGCTGAAGAACCCTGTGGAATACCTGTAAGTGTGTAGTATCTGTTGGTTACTTATGATGGAGAACTGAAGAGAGAGGCATTGATTAGAAATAAAGTTTCAGGATTGTTAGATGAACATGTCAGGGGAGGTTATACACTGAATAATACCCCTCACCGTGTAGCTCCCGTGAACTATTTTACTATTCCTTTTTGGTAGCAAGAACTATTGGCTGTCCACCCACAGCTGTTTCTCTAGTTCCATTCTTCCTCATTGGCCGAATCTCAGTTTTGTTTGTATCATCTGAGTCATGTGTTCAGAGTGGGCAGAGAACAATTGCAGACCAGGCTGTGGATCTTGTTTGGTACAATCTGGTCATGGAGATCTCAATCAGTGATGGGTTTAGGTAGAAGAAGGGAGGGGTCAGACAAAGCCAGATTCAAGTCCCAGCTCTCCCAGACAAGCTCTGTGACTTTTGGTCAAGTTACATAAACTCATTAAGGTTAGGGACTTGATTCCTATGATGGGTTGATAATGGTATTATAATTCACCAATTGACTCAAAATATTGCGTGGTTACTCAGTTTCATATCCACTACTAGATGCTGAAGAGAGAGTGGAGATGAAGAGAGATCCAGTTCTTGCTTTCACTGAATTGCTCACTTCTCAATGAATACGATAAAAGATGTAATGACAATAGAGTGAGATAAATAAATAAACAGATAAGTTGAGCACAGTTGTCTATTAGATTTTATGTTTATTCCAAAGATTTAAGGATCAAACCAATAATGTGTGAACATCTCTAAATGAACTGCCCGGTACCCTAATGTTCAATAAATGACTAGCACATCGAATTGAGAGGTAATAAATGGTTGAAAGCATCACTGTTGAAGGAAAGGGCATTAGCAAAGGTCTGTATCTTTGCAGGATATGTGAGAGTGTTGGGCATCATATTTGATTGAAGCATTGACTATACGTTAACAAACAATTTAGCTAGCTTGGCTGTAGAAATTGGCATTGGATCATGGAGATCTTCCAGTAAGTAAGAAGTATTTTGGCATAAAGAAGTTTGGGGCACCCCACACACACAGCCCTATAATGTACATATGAAACTTTCCACTTTCCCCTTATCTTGATCACTTTTTACAAAGTAGCTCTGATCCATCTCTAACCAGAAGTGTCATCGGTGAGTAATGCCATGAGAGTCGTAGGAAACATATCCTGCACAAGTATATCCGGAGCAAAGATAAAGTGTCGACAGGATGATGGAGTTCAGCTTGCAAAATTGATTATTTTACTTCTCCACTGTCTCGCCTTTAATTGAAATGGATAGGTTTGACGGAGCACCCTTGGCCTTGGCCACGGTGTCTGGCACAGCCTGAAAACTGACACCCCGACTTCTGAGGGCACCAAGCCAAAGGCTTCCAGAGGTCAGTTCTGCCTCCCCACTCCATCCTGCTGACGAAGGTGGGATCCACGGGAAGCCAGCCAGGTCGCCACTCTGACGCCTTCCATCCTCCGTGCAGAGAAAATGAGCTTACGTTATCCCAACAGTGGGGACTAAAATTCGATTGCAGTGTGCACATAAATGTGCAGCCACCCATCAAAATCACCTCCACCAGGGGAAGAAAATATCTTTGCTGAAAAAAGAAAAATCTGGGAATTGTTTCTCCACGATAATTAACTGGTTCCACTCTGGCTAAATTGGAAATCGTGGGCAAAAAGTCCTGACCTTAAAGTCTGGTGGCATATTCTCCATAAAAAACACCAGGTGGATGATGCAGAATGAAAGGAGCTGTGCAGAATTTATTGAAGATGCAGAGGTTAAAAACGCCGTTGCTTCCATGCTAAGATATGGGACATGCCAGAGAACCAGACAGTTAATTGGACAGGTTTCATCTGCTTGCAAAGCCAACTCAATGACCTACTGTGCAGAGTCCCCCCCCACCCCCACCCCACCCACCCAGTGTGCCTTTCCTATGAGGTTCCTTGCTTAATTTCCTTAGGATCGTCAGCTTAGCTTAGCCTGGTCTTGGAAATAAGCATATGTTACTGGTGTGTGCGTGTGTTCTGTCACTCAGTTACGTATCCATATCCCACTCTGTGACCCCATGGACTGTAGCCCACCAGCCTCCTCTGTCCATTGAATTCTCCAGGCAAGAATACTGGAGTGGGTTGCCACTTCCTCCTCCAAGGGACCTTCCTGACCCAGGGATGGAACCTGCATCTCTTGCGCCTCCTGCATTGGAAGGCGGATTCTTTACCACTGCACTACCATGCTGCTGGCAGGATTAGCCAAGTTGCTACACTTGTGAGTAGACAAAGGAACTGCAGTCTCCTGTTTTTACTAAAGTCCCATTAGAAGTTTACTGAGGGAAAACTATGACTTAAAAGAGAATATGTGCTTGTGTACAGCACACATGTGAATGATTGTATTCTGATGTGATAAGCGTCACAGAGTCTCCATTATCATTGTGTATATGCTATATTTTTAGCATCATTGAAAAAAAACAAAGATATGAAGAAGCCTGTTGTTTGGGGACTGGTTATTCCTCATTTCTCTACTGTTTTCTCTTATTAGAGGACCTTCAAAACCATCGGTAGTTGACTGCTACTGTTGCCTTCGTCAGCCCCCTAAATGCTGTCATTTTTTTTTTTTTTTCTTATGATGCCTCTGGTCTGATCCCTCCTAATGATTTTGTCTGACTGTTGGTTTTTTCCTTTGTGTTTTGGCAGGAAAACAATAATTTTTAGTTTGAATCCTCTTGAAATCTTCTCCCTCCAACAATTTAAAGAAGACTGTCTTCCCCAGCATGAAAGTAAATTTGTGTTGCATCAACAATAGACATAGCTTTGGGGAACACTGTCCTCTTGCTCTTTTAATCCTCTTATAAAAATCACCAATTAACTCATGTTCTTCTAAAATTTCCACATTCCTGAGAGGACTGAGCATATAATTACCAAAGTCTTACATGCCAATTTTATATCAATTTTATTTATAGTGTCAAAAACATGGAGATGTGTGTGTAGCATAACTCCAAATATAGAGCAGGGAATAAATTACAGTGCATGTAATATATGGAATATTATGTAGACATTAAAATGATATATATGAAGACTTTCTGATATGAGGAAATGTTTCTAATTCTAAAGCTAAGATAAATCAATACACAGAACTACATATTTACCAATACACAAAATACATGTATACTTATTTGCATACTTGTATAAATGGAGTCATAATAGAGTAACATAAAACTTAACACTTCATCAAAAGTTTAAAAGTTATTATTTTGAGCTGAAAAATTATGGGCACTTTTTAATTCATATGTTTTAATATTTTCAAGATGGGTATGCACCGAATTTTAAAATGAAAGAAAATCAAAGCCATTTAAAAACAAACAAAAAAAGCTTGTCTGAAGGAAAAGAATACGAGGTGGTCCCTTAGTCATCAAATGTGCTGCCCTTTTTTCCTAAACTTCCAGGGTTTATTATTGTTATCCCAGCATGTACTAAAAATGAATCCAGTTTCCCTAGATGCTGAAATGACTTGCTAGAATGAACAGTGACTTAGTGATGAGGTTGGTCCTGGATCTGTCCACAGATACTGACATCTGCTGTGAATAGTTTGAGGTCTTCTGCTTCTGTCATTCAACCAACTGTATTATGTTTTGTGACCTGTGGCTCAACAGCTATTGTAAATATCTACCTCCCTCTCCGTGGCAGACTTTTATGGGAAGCATTGAGATAAGAACCCTACTGATATAGCTTACCTCATGACATTTCACAAAGTCACAAGGAATATGACATGACATTTTACAGGGTTGTGATTTTGCAAACATTTCTATAAAACATCATGAAAGTTTCTCATTAAACTAGACCGAGTTGACCAGGACAGTTGGTGGTTTGGAAGATTTCTTCTTGCATCAAAACTAGGTGCTCCAGCTTTGGATTTGTTCATTTATTGTTTGCAGATCCTTTGCTAAACTGTGGAGGCATCTCTGCCTCCAAAGCTTATTCCTTCAAATTTTTCATTACATTTGATGAAAGACACTCAGCCAAGATGGATGTTCATTAAAGTAAAAAACACAAAGAAATATGAAATTCTTCAACCTAGAAAATTTTTTAAAAATTTAAGAATCTGCTCAAAATCTAGATTTACTGATAGTGAGATTATATGAAATCAGAAGTTTACAACTAGGCATTTATCAAAGTGTATTAGTAGGTATTCACAAACAAAGGTATGTGGTTAACAGCATTGGAGAACTACTGGGTTAAGTGAAGATTTGCATGTTTACCAAGGCAGGCTTTCTCACAATTCTTTTTTTCTTTAATTTTTTAAAAATTGTTTTATTGGGTTATAATTGATTTACAATGTTGTGTTAGTTTCAGGTATACAGCAAAGAATCTTTTTCAGGTTCTTTTCTCATATAGGTTATCACAGTATATTGAGTAGAATTCCCTGTGCTATACATTAGGCCCTTGTAAGTTATCTGTCTTATATATAGTATGTTCATCCCAAGCTCCTGATTTATCGTTCACTCTCCATGTCTCCCCTTTGGCAATAAGTTTTTGATATCTGTAAGTCTGTTCTGTTTGTAAATAAGGTCATTTGTACCATTAAAAACAAATCAGATTCCACATATGATTGTCATGATATGACATTTGTCTTTCTCTATTTGACTAGTATGATGATTTCTAGGTCCATTTATATTGCTGCAAAAGACATTATTTCATTCTTTTTTTATGGCCGAGTAATATTTAATTGTGTATATGTGTGTATGTACACATCTTCTTTATCCATTATCCATTCCTCTGTCCATGGACATTTAGGTTATTTCTATGTCTTGGCTATTGCAAATAATGCTACAATGACATTAATTCCTTAAAGAAGACGTTTGGCCTTCCAGATCTTCTGTGTCCTGTGATAACAGTTGATGTTGTCTTCTTGTCTTCCTGGGGATTCCCTGGTAGCTCACCTGGTAAAGAATCTGCTTTCAGTGCAGGAGACCCTGGTTCAATTCCTGGGTTAGGAAGATCCTCTGGAGAAGGGATAGGCTATCCTATCCAGTATTCTTGGGCTTCCCTGGTGGCTCAGCTGGTAAAGAATCCACCTGCAATGTGGGAGACCTGAGTTTGATCCCTGGGTTGGGAAGATCCCCTGGAGAAGGGAACGACTACCCACTCTGGTGTTCTGACCTGGAGAATTCCATGGACTATGTAGTCCATGGGGTTGCAAAGAGTCAGACACGACTGAGTGACTTTCACTTTGACTTTCTTGTCTTTCTCCTTCTTGGGAAGTCACTTCTGACTCCTGATCCATAGGAATGAACACATGACCTTGCATGGCCAATGACAGATTTGAAATAGTTTCTTCAACAGCAGTTAGTTCAAGGGGTGGACTTATGAATCATGTCAGCCAATGAAAACCTTCCCTGGGATTTTGTAGAAGTAATGAGAGAAAGAAATATCCCCTTCCTCTCCTTTACATCCTCTTTCCTTTCTGTGTTTTTCTCCGTAACATTTACCAACATCTAGCCTTAGTATGCTTTTTTCTTGTTTATTTTGTTTAATTTTTGTCTCCCCTCAGTAAAATATAAACTCTATGATGGCAGGAATTTATGTCTTTTCTGTTCACTGGTGCATCCAGTGTATGACATATAGTATATGCTCAGTAAATACTTGTTGAATCTTAACTAGATCAGGAAGCATAGAGTGTGGTGTTCTTTAAGCTCCTTTTGAAATAGAATCCTTTATCTATACGGCATTGGAAGGATTAGTTCTCTGGAGCATACTTTGTGAAAGAGATACTGTGTTTATAATCATCTTGAAGTGAAAGTGAAAGTGTTAGTCTTTCACTCTGTCGCATCTGGCTCTGTGACCACCAAGGACTATGGCTGGCCAGGCTCCTCTGTCCATGGGATTCTCCAGGCAAGAATATTGGAGTAAATTGCCATTCCAGGGCATCTTCCTGAAGCAAGGATCAAACCCAGATCTCCTGTATTGCAGGCAGATTCTCTACCATCTGAGTCACGCAAATATTAGTATAAACACAGACTTTTTAAAATGAGGAAACTAAGATCCAGGGAGGTTAAGTAATTGATCTAAACGTCCACAGTGCACTTGAAGGTTTAGGAATTTGCACCCTTAGTTCTCCCACATCAGTCTGTGCCACCATGCAGAGAAGGCCCACTGCCAAATGCCAGGCTCACTGGCGAGCCTGCCTCCCTTGGCACGTTGTCTTCCTGAAACGGCAGTGTGATCAGAGAGCTTGGAGTGAAATCTCTCTTTTCCTGACAAAGCTGAGGATGTGACTTCTCCAGGACTGCACAACCACATGCCCAAATGGGAGCTGGGCTGTTCCACTGTTTGCATTCCCAATGAAGAGGAAAGACGGCCTCTCACTCCATGCCACCTCTTCACCGTTTGATAGGCCTCAGTTTCCCCAAAAGGTATAAAGAGCATTTGCCTCATAAAGCAGAGTATGCCCCGAATTGCTCTGCAAAGCAGGTGTTTCACGTTGCGCCTTCAGCACCCATTCGGCTGACAGCGTTTGAGTTCCGACTCTTTGTCAGCTTGTGCTTTAGGCAGGAGAGATACAAAACAGAAATGGCGTCACTTGTGTGGAGTTTGAACTCCACTAACAAAGAACAAGTACACATGCGGGCTCTGCTGGTTGTGATGTGTTTTGTAAAGAAGAAAACACAATAGAAGACTGCTAAGGAGCTCAATTTTAGATGGACCTCTCTGAGAAGCTTTGGGGCTCTGCCCCTCAAAATAGGTAAATACTGGATGTTATGCTCTGAAAGAGAAAGAAATTTCATTCATACTAACCTAGCCCTTTTAGAAACTGACATTGCAATTGATTCTAGGGTTGAATTATTTCCTTTTTCCACTGAATAACTTGGCAGCATCAAAGAGCCCTCTGAAAGGACCTGGCCTTACCACCAAACAATCTTATGCTGAACTGGACCTCCGATTAGATGGAAAGTGCTGTCTTGGAGGCAGATGCCAAGTGCTTTAATGCATGCAATAGCACAGTTCTTCATTATCTATTATTTACCAGCCTGGGGAGATTGGAGGAGAGAGCAAGACCCCTTGCCTAACGTGAGGTGTTTCAGCTTTTTGAGCTCAAATATGCCAGGAAAAGCTGTTGAATTGTCAGCAAGTACACATACCATTGGCCGGCCAGCCCTCAGCCTGACATGCCCAGGACCTCAGACACGAAGCCACGTGAAAAGGTTCTCAGGAAGCTGGTGTTGGCAGAGGATTGTAGAGCCGTGGGGAAGGGGAAAATAGTGGGGCTTAGGACAGACTTTCTCCTGAATTGTTCTAGTCCTTTCCCCATAAAAACAGCAGTTCTCAACCTTGGCAACATGTCGGTATCATTTGGGGAGTTAAATGAAAATGCTGATGCCTGAGTCCCACCCCTGGAGGGTGTGATTTATGGGATGTGCTGAGAACCCTGAGCATGAGGATTCATCAGAGCTTCCCAGGTGGTCCTAATGTCCTGTCAGTATTGAGAACTGCCTCTCTGGAGGGAGGCGTGATAGTGATGAACAACTTAGGTGTGGGGCAGAGGTCAAATATTTTAGAGCTGCGTGTCAGTCATGCCGTCTCAGCCTTCACAAAAGATTAATTCAACCAGTCAACAGGCAGATCTTATATAATCTGTTCTCGTGAAACCATTTTGACCATTTGTCTATTTTTATATCTTAAACATTTTTTAAAGATTTTTTTTGATGTGGACTATTTTTAAAGTCTTAACTGAATTTTTTTTTTTTTTAACAATACTGCTTCTTATATTTTAGTTTTTTGGCTGAGAGGCATTTGTGATCTTAGCTTCTCGACCAGGGATCGAACCCATAGTCCCTGCATTGGAAGGCAAAAATCTTAACCACGGGAGCATTAGGGAAGTCCCCATTTTGACCATTTTTAAGACCAACTGGTCAATGTATCTATATTTAAATTGCAGAGATGGTAAGGTTTCCCAAGTTACTTACTTCACAGGTAAATTTGTCCAGGGAAGAATGTAGGGAGGCAGGATGGCTACCCTCAGGAGGAGTGGATAGAGCTGTGTCGTGTCTATAACCTGTGTCCAGCTCTGCAGAAGGGAGACATGGCCAGAGGAGAAGGAGTGGGGAGCATGGGAAGAGCAGAAGGATGCTGATCTGTGATGTCCATGAAGAGGCTGAGAAATCTCCAGTCTAAAAGTTCACTTTTCACCAGGAATCTTTTTTTTTTTTTTCTTCCCTAGTATATGCCCCATACATTTGATGTTGGAAGTTTTTCTTTCCAAATGAACGCATTTTCATGCCAAAATATTTCACTGGAAGCCTTTCTATCTGCTAAGCATGGAGTGTCTCTTTAGCAAGATGGCATAACTGATATAATTACAACCCGAAGCAAAGAACCTCACCTTTGAGTTTGACCTGCCACAGGTGTTCACACGGGTGCATGCCTTCAGCCAAGTCTCTCAGCAAAATGGAAAGTGAGGGATGGACTTGTGGATGTGTTTGGAGACCCCAGGGGATTCGGCCCCCCAGAAGGAGAGAAGAGAGCCAAGAGATAGGAATCACCAGTAATGGGCCAGGCACTTTGCTGAAAGATAGGTATCAACATCCTCATTCCACGTGTCAGGAAAGTCGGGCTGGGAGAGGTCAAGTTATTGACTCACAGTCCCAAGGCAGTGAATGGAGCTGGGGTTCAATTGAGTCCTCCATCTCTCTAAGCCGTTTCTCCTACATTGCGCCAACCCCTGCGGGACCTTCCAAATTTAGACTTTCATCAGCAAGACAGAATGCTTCTTGGCCCCAAAGGAAGCCACTTTTATTGAGTGTTGGAAACTTCCTCCATCTGTCTCCCACAAAGGATAGGCTGAGCTAATAGGCCCAATTAGGAGACTCTTCTGGCTCCATCCCTGGGTGTATTAGAGTATGCTGATCAAGAGAGAAGCTCTGACCTGAGCTAGTCTGGGATTTAATACACCTCCCTCACTCACCAGGGGCTTCCCAGGTGGTGCTAGTGGTAAAGAACCCACCTGCCTGTGCAGCAGACATAAGAGATGTCAACCCCTGGGTTAGGAAAATCCCTTGGAGGAGGGCGTAGCAAGCCACTCCAGTGTTCTTGCCTAAAAAATCCCATGGACAGAGGAGCCTGTCAGGCTACAGTCCATAGGGTTGCAAAGAGCCAGACACGACTGAAGCGACTTGGCATGGCATGGCATCACTCACCAGCTGTGCTACCATAGGCAACTCACTAGCCCCTCAGAGCCTCAGTTTCCACCGTCTGTCAGGTAGGGGCTATGAGAGGACCTGTCACATAAGGATGTTGTGAGGACCAAATGAAATGCTCACGCCAGACTTAGCACAGCAGGTGTAAGTGCCCAATAGATGTTAACAGTCGCTGCTGTCACACTCCCCATCCGGTAGCGCCCGGGTCACCGCTTTGCTTTCTGCCTGCAGGCAGGGAAACAGATCACCCATTACCCCTCTGATCTTCCCTGGATGCCGGGGCTCAGCGGCTCAGCCTGGGCAGTGCCCCGCATCCACTGCTGTTTCAGCATCTGCCTTCCTCTCACTGTGCATTGATCCCATCTCCTTGCCTCCCTGGCCTCCATTCATAGGGAGGTTATGCAGTTGCTTATTTCAGAATGAGAGAGAAGAAAACTTACTGCTTCTCTTTGAAGAATAGCTGAAACCCCCTCAATTTTATACTGTGTTAATCAGGCCTGAAAGAAGTGACAGAAAGCCAATAGCCAGGCTTGGAAATCTGCAAGAAAAACACCCCGGGAAGGCTCATTGGTTTCTCGTGCATTAAGCGAGAGGCAAGTGGCTTCCAGAGAGCTTCAGGAGCTGCTACTTTGATCCCTGCCCAAACTAGAGCAAAGCAGATGGAGATGGGGGTTCCAGCTCAAACCCCAGGGTCCCCACCTCATTGTTGGAGGACAGGCAGCTCATAGCCTCAGGTGACTGGAGCCTGTGCCCTGGAATGGCTTCCCTGGAACCAAGCCTACACACGTCCATACCCCCGACCCATACTCCAGCATCCAAATACATCTCAGAAAGCCACAGTGGTTAAATTCTAATTAAAATATTGGGAGACCAAGGTCACAAACATCCACTCTTCTAATTACAGGTTCTGTATGACAGTAACATCTGCACTGCCCATTCTGTGTATGAAATGCATCCCTATTCAATATCTCATTAGTAGAAACAGCAATGCTGAGAGAGAGGTGTCTTTCCTCACATGCCTGTCACCCAGTTATTTTTATTTGATTTGATTTATATAATAGGAATAATAATCCCTATTTCACAGGACTGTTGAAAGGATTGAATGGGGATATTTATAATATATATGAGCTGTTCAGTTATATGTCTGTGGGATCAGAACCCTGGAAAGCCAACCTGAACTGAAATCTCATGTTGCAAATAGTGGCAGAATCCAGACTTGAATTCAGGTCTTCAGAGTTCTACTTTTCTAATTAGAGTTTGAAATACCTTTTGGGATTTCTCAGGGCCAACTTGAGTGTTTCTACAAGGCAGCAGGGACAGCAGAAAAAGAGATGTTTTACAGAAAGTCACAGGGAGTTGACAGTCTCAGGAGTCAACATGTCCTGGTTCAACTCAGGTTTCATTTGGCATTAGCCGTGTGACCTTGGACAACTGAGTTTTGTCTTAGCCTGTGTTTCCATATGCATAAAGTGTCACTGTAACATTTGCCTTTCAGGAATTTCGCAGGTTTTAAGTGTGACAATATGTGTAGAGATTGAGCATTTGGCAAATGTAGAATGAGTCCAACTCAACAGTCAGGAGAAATAATGGGAACTGTTACGTTGCGGGTGGGAGTGGAAAGGTACAGGTGTGACCTACCGTCAGACAGAGAGAAGAAAGCAACAACCCAGAGTTGTGTTGCTCAGTACAAACAAGTCCAGGTCTTCTTGGGCCCCATTCTCAGCTAGAGTTGATGGTGAAAGGCAAAAAAGAGGCACGTTGCTTCTTTGCTGACCTACAAGGCAAGTCCTGTGGTGATCTGACTCCTGGAGGCAAGTGCAGTTTTACTGCCATAGGCAGAATGCCGAGCCACAGTTTCATCATCTGTAAGCTAAGGGCAGTCTCCGTACCTCTTGCAAGGGTTGAAGAAGATAATCCGCATGGACTAGATCGAGCTGACCTCAGTGCTAGTGTAGCATGTATCAGTGAGCATGTATATATTTTACCTGCTCTGGGAATGTCCTCTGCTTACTGGGGACAGGTCTGATCAGACTCTGCTTGGGGAATGCTTGTGCTAAATAGAAGGCAGACCTGACCCTGTGACTGCTGAGGAGGTCAGCTGAAGGGGCTGTGGAAGCACAGAGAGGGAGAGCCCTTCCTGGGAGCCACTTGTAGTGAGAGGTCAGTGTTCATTTGCATAGTCTTTAAGAATAAAGGGCTTGTGCTGGACCCAGGTTTGAGTTCGAGGACTCCCATTTAATAACCCTGGGGCCTTGGCCAACTTACTTTGCCTGCATGTCAATTTCCTTATCTGTAAAATGGACTTCCCTGATGACTCAGGTGGTGAATATCTGCCCGCAATGCAGGAGACCTGGATTTGATCCCTGGGTTGGGAAGATACCCTGGAGAAAGGAATGGCAACCCACTCCATGTCCTTGTCTGGAGTATTCCATGGACAGAGGAGCCTGGTGGACTACAGTCCATGGGATCCCAAAGAGTTAGGATATGACTGAGCGACTAGCACACACTTTACCTGTAAAATGGGTTTATTTACAGTAACTTGCTGGACTTGGGGAAGGGCAAAAGGAAATACAGTATTCAGAGAGCAGCTAGCACACTGAGAACATTACAGATTTGCTAGCTAAGTGTTTGTGTTAATATACATTGGAGTCTCCAGATAATTGTACTATTCAGGAAGCTATCCATGCAGCTATTTAAGCAGAGACTAGAGTTAAGTCATAGAGAAGATCCTTAATGGTATTTCCCAACCCATGTTAAACCTCATACAATCTGAGAGTCATTGATTTTACGAAGGAAGGGGAGATGCTGCTCTCAGCCTCCTGGCAGGGATGATCTCTTGTTGGTGAGTGAGACTTAGTGAGATTAGCAGAGAATAGAGAGGGCCGATCTGCTGGAGCATGGCTGAAGACCAGGAGTCTGGCTAGCGGCTCTAGTCCCATAAAGGAAAACCAGGCACGTATTAAAGAGAACATCCCTTAATGCTCACAGGTACAGTTGTGAAACGTCATTTAGAATCAGCAGTTTGAAGCTGAAACAAACCTTTGAGGAAACACAAGAGACTGGAGGAGGAAAGTGGGGACCCCTCAGGGGTATGACAGGGGTCCAGTTGGGATGTCAGTATGGCCTAGAGTGCCAATGGAAAAAGTAAGAACAATGGGAATGGATTGTTGTTGAGATAATAATGAACTGGACACACTGCTATATTTAAAACGAATAACCAACCAGGACCTACTGTATAGCACATGGAACTCTGCTTAGTGTTATATGTTCCAGGCTGGATGAGAGGGGAGTCTGGGGTAGAACGGATACACATGTATGTATGCTGAGTCCCTTTGCTGTTTGCCTGAAACTGTCTCAACACTGTTAATCAGCTATAAGCCAGTAAGTAAAAGTTAAAAAAAGTAATTGGAAATCAGCCAGGGCTTGGGGTCCCTCCCTGCTTTCTATTAGGTGTGTTACCTTAGGTGAGTCACTGTACCGCCTTAAGCCTCAGATTCCTCATTTCAAAAATGGGATTAACAATGACACATGTGTCATGAGGCTGCTGGGAGCCTTAAAAAATACCCCAAGCAAACTATTCAACAATCAGTAAAGTCAACATTTATAATTCTAATTATACTCAATAGACCTAATATAGTATATATACATGTATCTTTATATAGCCTTATGCTATATTACATATATTTAATTGTTGTTGTTGTTTAATCACAAAGTCGTGTCCAACTCTTTTTTGACTTCATGGACTATAGCCTGCCAGGTTCCTCTGACCATGTGATTGCCCAGGCAAGAATACTGGAGTGGGTTACCATTCCATTCTCCAGGGGATCTTCCCAACCCAGGGATCTAATCTGTGTTTCCTCCAATGGCAGGCAGATTCTTTACTGCTGAATTAGTATGCATTTTATATAGTGTATGTATATATTATATAGTAGTATACTGCTGCTGCTAAGTCGCTTCAGTCATGTCTGAATCTGTGCGACCCCATAGGTGGCAGCCCACCAGGCTCCCCCGTCCCTGGGATTCTCCAGGCAAGAACACTGGAGTGGGTTGCCATTTCCTTCTCCAATGCATGGAAGTGAAAAGTGAAAGTGAAGTCGCTCAGTTGTGTCCGACTCCTAGCGACCCCATGGACTGCAGCCCACCAGGCTCCTCCATCCATGGGATTTTCCAGACAAGAGTACTGGAGTGGGGTGCCACTGCCTTCTCCAGTAGTATACTATATTATACCTAATATAAATATGTCTAGCATAGTATCATTAGATACATTGCATCAGGAGTATAATAGTTGGTAGTGTTGTTTCTAACAAAGTTTGAACCAAGAGAGATTTGAGTTATTCCTCATTAGCCAGACAGTACAACTAATTGGGCTTCCTGGGTAGCTCAGCTGGTAAAGAATCCGCCTGCAATGTGGGAGACCTGGGTTTGATCCCTAGGTTGGGAAGATCCCATGGAGAAGGGAAAGGCTACCCACTCCAGTATTTTGGCCTGGAGAATTCCATGGACTGTAGAGTCCATGGAGTCGCAGAGTCAGACATGACTGAGCGACTTTCAGTTGCCTTTCATGTACACCTAATTGGAAACTCTCTGTCCTAAGCAAAACATAGGGGCAGAAGGAACCTCCTGAGGCCTAAAGAAAAAGAGATAAAGATATGGGCCCTTCATGACTCATTAGATGTAGAGAGAACTGGGTTAAGTAAGATCTGGAGGAAAGACAGAGGGCAATTGGTGTGGGGTTTAGATTCCCGAAATCAAACAATAATTTCAACCCTGTTGACGACGGAGACCAAAGGACTTTTCCCTGATAGTCTCCAGTATCCTAAAATGGCAGTGGGGGTGCAGAGGACCCTGCTATCTGGCTGCAGGGTCTTGTATGAAGCAAGCTCATTGGCTGCAGGAAATCCTTCAGCAGTTTCAGAGAATTCAGGGCTGCAGACCCAGGGGAGCGGGTTCTCTGAGCATGTGCGGAGCCCCTTCGGGGTTTGACCGCTCATCAGTTTTTAGGGTGAAACATATTTAATTTGCCTTTGTTAACTTCTCCATTCACTTTCCCTTAAGAGTCAAAGAAACTCCTGCATATTTCAAAGGATCATAGATGTTGCAAGATAAAGTCTGGCTTACCCTTCTCTGCTTCACAGAGAATACCATTTTCCAACGCTTCACAGTTTGCAAAGCCCTTGACATATGTAACATCTCAATTTTTCCTCATACGGATTCTGAGTGGCAATACTATCAGGCAAGGAGGGGAGGAGGGGCCCTGAATGCTCCTGATGGGTGTCCCTGCTGCAGTGCCACCACTCTCACGGGGTGGCCTCAGGTGAATTAATTCACCCCACCCCTCGGCTTCCATACCTGGTGGCGGGCGTGTGATGGAAAATGAAAACAGGTGTCACTTCTCCCCACATGAAGCTAATAGTCTCAGGAGGGCAGACGAGTCCTAAATAAGTAGAGATGCATACATACGCACCTGTAAGTTGTCAAAGTACTTAAAAAGGCATTAAACAGATTGCTACGGTGGAGTGTAAAGGAGAAAGGATCTATTCTGTTAAGGTCTTCCGGCACAGAAAAAAGTGAGTGTTAGTCACTCAGTCGTGTGTGCTTAGTTGCTCAGTGGTGTCCAGCTCTTTGCGACCCCATGGAGACTGTAGCCCATTAGGCTCCTCTTTTCCCAGGCAAGCATAACTGGAATGGGTCTCCACTCCCTTCTCCAGGGGATCTTCCCAACCCAGGGATCGAACCCGGGGTCTCCTGCATTGCAGGCAGATTCTTTACTGTCTGAGCCACCAGGACACCCCCCTCCTCCCAGCATAGCTGCTGCTGCTGCGAAGTCGCTTCAGTTGTGTCCAACTCTGTGCGACCCTGTCCTGCAGCCCACCAGGCTCCCCCGTCCCTGGAATTCTCCAGGCAAGAACACTGGAGTGGGTTGCCATTTCCTTCTCCACCCCAGCATAGAGGGCAGTATTAAAACTGAGACACGAGGGAGGAAACAGAGACTGCCAGGGAATGTCGGATGGTCCTGGCTGGCTGGCAGGCCCACAGCAGGAGGCACTCTGTGCAGTAACAGTCTCTTGCACCCTTCCTGACTCGTGGAGCCTTCTGGATAAATGGGGATTTGAATCTGAAATTTATTTTACAGCTGATCCAGCTGAGACTCTGAATTGACTGAGAGAATTGTCCAGGCTTCATTGCTCATAGAGGGGTTGGATAAAGGGTTCCAGACCGGTTCTTTTAAAGCCAAATCCTACCTTCTTGCCACAAGAGCCATAGAGCCACTTGCCTGGGACTGTGTCACACAGGTTGACAGAGGCAAAGTTGCAAAGCAAAGGGGCAGGAAGGACTGGGATACCACCCCAATTTCATATTTTCAAGTGCCATCTCCCAAGGATTGCCATTTCCCAAGGCAGCTCACCTTCTTGGAGTAGATACAACAGCTTCCCCCTTCACAATAAAGCCTTTTTATGTCTGCTGTTTGTTTCTTGCAACCTAAATTGAATCTGATTTGAGTAAGTCCAGGCAGCTCTGAAGGCCTCTGAGCTGGGTTAGATTTGGGGCTTGTGCAGGAATGTGGGAGAAGAAAGCCCTCCAGAGCCGACTGAGGACGTCTGGGCCTGGGGGTCGTGGGAACATGCGGGGCAGAGAGGAGCAGCCCCCGAGCAGACGTCCGGGTGCTGAGCACGATGCTGACTCAAGCAGAAAGAAGTTGCTGCTAGGATGATATATGTGTCTGTGATTTCATGGAGGCACCATAAACCAAACAATGCCCAGTGGTGTTATGGAGTCCTTTAAATTTACAGCCTGCTCTCTGTAGAGGGGGGTGCCAGGTCAGGATGCAGGAAGGGAAAGCATGGTGTGTGTGTGTGTGTTTTCTAAGAGGGGAGAGTCAGTGAGGCAGGGTAAAACTGTGAGAAGCACAAGGAATCAGAGAGAGAAACATGAGGAATCTGAGAGTCAGGGGAAGAGAGAAAAAGAGTACTATACAGTGAGCATGGGATGAAGAGAAGAGAGAGAAAAAGAAACTGGAAAAAGAAGAGGAGTCTGAAACAAAGATAGATATAGAGACACAGAAAGAGAAGGATGGAGAGAGTGAGCCAGGCATTGGGGGAGGTGTAGACGGAGAGGTAGAGATGGAGATAGAAAGAACACAGGCAGATGGGGTTGGGGATCCCCAAAAAGTGCACCTAAAGTGAAAAAAAAGAGGCAGAGAAAGAATGAAGGAAAGAAAACAGGAGGGAAAAAAAGGACAGACAACTCCTCAGAGAGAGAGAGAGAGAGAGAAACAGAGAAAATTACAGTCAGAGCTACAGAGCCCAAGGCTCGCTCTCTCTCTCTCTGGCTCTTTCCATCCCAGAGAGACTGGGATGGAAAGGAAGAAGCTGAGGCAGAGAAGGAGAGAGGGAGGGCAGACGTGGACAGAAAGGGAGAGAGATACAAAGAGAAAAGAGGCAAAGAGAAGCAGGCAGATGCAGGGAGAAAGAGATGCACACTCAGAGAGGCCCCGGATCACCCCCATGGTGACTGGGGACCAGAGATGGTATGAGGTGCTCTGGGTGGGCAGCCACTGAGACCCTGAGTTCTCAGGACTAGAGATGGGCCAATGTGGGTTTGCAGTAACAGGGTTCATTTAATGAAAAGTCTCCAACTCTTAAATGGTTTCTCCTAAAAGGGCCTCTTTTTCTTTCTTGGAAATGAAAGTGGGAGTTATTTAATATTGCTTTTCTGAGAAATAGGTATATGTGTCACAGAGTCGTCCTTTGTATTCTCGAAAAGAAAACCCCAAACGCTTCCAGCCTAAGATGGTGTTTTTTATTACAACTTGCTACTCTCTGAGTGGACGTGTTCTGAATGTCAGCAGTAATCCTTTTCCCATTAGATTTTTGGATAACCCTTACCTCCAGGGAAATACAATTTCTTGCTCTGTGAATTGTTTATGTCCTCATCAAAATATATCTCTAATGACACCCTGGGAGATGATTTTCAAAAGAACTTTGCCAGTTTGCAGGGTTTCAAAAATCTTCTACACTTTCCACAGTCAGTAGAGGGACAAAATAACACTGAATCCATAGTATTTAGCTCACAGCATTTATGCTTTATTTAATACTTGCAATGATATTGACTACTTATTGAACTCTGATGCTGGCGAGGTGCTTTACAGGAAATATCCAATTTAATTCTTCTCACAACCCTGCAGCAGGTATTATTCCCACTTGACAGATTAGAAGACTGAGGTTCAGAAAGGTTAAATAACTTCCTTGAGGCTATGTCATTAATAATAATGACGTCTCTAATTTATGCAATGCATTATACGTGATGTATATTGTGCATGAACTTGTTGCCTAGATCCTCTCATGTGCATTTCTAATAGCCCTTTGTGAGAGCTCTGAGACTCAGAGAATTAAGGGAAATTTCCCCAAGACCAGTTAGCAAATCATTGACAGACCAGGAACACAAGCCGTGTCTACCTCCAAAGCCAGGCCCTCAGTCAGGGTGGCTGGGCTCTCTCTACTCTCGTCTGACATCTCCACATCTCCAGTATTTGAGGCACTCGTATGTTTCCCCACTGTGTAAGTTTCATGAGAGTAGGGACCCTGTTTCCAGCTCAGGTATGGATGCCTGGCGTGCGGTAGAGGATTGATAATCAGGTGCTGAGTCCATGAGTCTCCGTGAGCCCAGCGCTGCTCCTGCCTGGCACACGCTCAGTGCTTCTTGCCTGTCAGCCCACCGTCCTTCGGTAGAATCCCTGTGCCCTGAAGCCCTGTGGTCCTCAGTGTGCTGACATCTGCAGTATTTTTTACTGCTCAAGGAAAATTAAGAATTTCAGAGGCCAGCACGTTTGCCTGAAAGATTCAGATCAAGCGCGTTTCTGGAACAGTGGGTGAGACAGGGGCTCCTCAGAAAACCCTCTCTTGAGATACACTCCATCTGAAAAAATGGCCCTGTGGGTCCTCATGCATCCTGTCTGCCTGCTCAGACTTCAGTATCATTTTTAAGCTTCAGGTTGAAAGAAAAGACTTTGATTCATGTTCCCCACCACACAAAGGAGTCAGGGACACAACTGTTGCTTTCGTTAGAAGGCGGCTCTGATCAAGCCCCAGTTTACACCTCGACCTCGTTCTGACTTGAATTTCCAGGGCAAAAGCAAATCTAATTTAATTACACGGAGGCTTTTGCAAACTAGTGTCTAAGAACTTTGTGGTGAATTGTGGTTCATGTTAAATAAGAGCACTGAGTCTGTAGGCTCCAGGAACAAGGAGAGAGGGTGGTGGAGTAAGCTCCTTCAGCCATGGCTGCTTTCTCCTGAGTCTCTAGTTCTATTTCTGCCCTAGCTGGATGCCAGATGCAAATGGTTCTCTATTTATAATAAAGCATCAGTTCAGCAAGGGATAGAGTTATTGATGAGGACTTCCACACAACTGTGGTTCTTGGATAGATGCCTTCTAGATACGAGGTAGCTACTGCTCTCCCCTCCAGCTCTTTTAGCCACATCGTTTATAACAAACGAGCCAAGGGCCTGGCTTGACCCAGCCAGGAGCTGTCCTTGGCTCTTCTCTCTTCCAGACATTGCCCCATTTGGAAGGTCATAATTCTTTCCCATGTTTCACCTAAGTTTCCTTGGACACCATCCCCTTCTCTCATTTCTCAACAACCGAGGACCTACCATATCTCTTGGAAAATTGACCTGTGTCTCCTAACAGGTCACCAGTACTTAGAGTTTCCATCACCAGGTCCATGGAGAAGTGGATTCTTCTAATAATGAGCTCCAGGTGTCCCATGGTGTGATGAACTGAGTGTAACTACCAGTCGTTAGGGTTTACTCCGTGCCAGGCCTTTTACTTAGTGTGCTGCCAATATCCTATCTGTCTCTCTAGTCTCTCAATTGTGTCTGACCCCATGTGGCCCACCAGGCTCCTCTGTCCATGGGATTCTCCAGGCAAGACCACTGGAGTGGATTGCCATTCCCTTCTCCAGGGCATCTTACTGATCCAGAGATCAAACCCAGGTCTCTTGTATTGCAGGCAGATTCTTTTACAGTCTGAGTCACCAGGAAAGCCCAGTTTCATATATAACCCATTTAATATTTACAGAACTCTGTGGGGAGGGCTCTTTCATATCCTGATTTTACAGATATGGGAATTAAGCCTTGGAGAGGTTGAGTAAATTGCCTAACATGAGTGAGTTAGTACTGAGTGGCAGCAAGAGTCAACCTGGTCAGGTATCCAGTGCTCTTGATCCTTCTCCCATTCTGCCTCGCCAAACTGTTGAGTTAAATAAGCACAGTCTGGAAGCCCAGCTCTAAAGGATACTGATTTTATGACCAGTGCAAACAGTATCAGTTTCTGAGCCTCGGTTTCCTCATTTATAAAATGAACATTATTGTATTTATTTTGAGCTATTGCTTGCTAGGATCAGAGGAACTAATGGCTATGAAATCCATAGCACTGGGTCATGTGCATAGCATGACTAAAAAAAGAAAAAAGAAAATCATTGGAAATGCTTTCTCTCTCCCATTAAAGGAAGGTTTGTCTTCAACTTATCAGGGAGAGAAAAGATCATTTCTTAAATATCTATATGTATTACACATTATCATATACATGCAGAAAGGTGCTGTTTGGGGGGTAGTAAATGCTGGATTCATCAAAGGAAATTGGGATTTAAAGCCACATCTCTTGACTCTTTGCTCTTTTCCCCACAAAATATGACCTTTCTACATTAAAAAGAAAAATCACCAACAAAAGCAGGCTATGAAAAATATCTCCTTCTCTCATCTCTCCAATCATCCATTTATCCTAATGCCTTAGCTCAAATTTTCCTGCCCACTGCCTACAATGCAAAGTAACCAGCCCTCTTTGTTCTAACACTGCATCTAGATGTTGGGGTTTCTTATGGGCAATTTGAAGATGGCAAATGATGATGGAATGTTCAATCACACACAGAACTGCCCTCCTGGAATGGAATACACCACACCGTGCTTAACTGTTTCCCTGCTGGTGTTTACGGAGGATGCATTAGTATCAATACCTCAGGTGTAGAACAGGCAACAGAAGGCAGGCTGCAGGGACTAGGTTTCAGGGAGCAATGAGGTCAGTTTACCTTTTGATGGGTTGTTTTGTGTGTCAGTTAACATGGTCCCCATAAAGCCCTTCAACCCAGAGCAATCAGCCAGCTGTTGTAGTAGAAAGAAAGGAGAGTACAATATGGGCTCCTGGCTCACCTGAACTAGGTCCATCTGTCCCTTCAGAGAACTGGAAATCAGTGAGAAGGAAAAGAGAAGGGGGACTCAGATTCATGCCCTGTGGCCTCACAGAATTTCTGGCCAGGGAGGATGATTGCCACCATCCTGAATGCCACCAGCAGCCAACAGGCCTTTAGCCTCTTAATTCTGACCTTCCTGACCTTGCATCTGTTCCTCCAAATCTCCCATCTGTTCCCTTGTGAGACCCTCAATCTGTTATGTCTCCCCAAAGGATGATACTCAGTGATACCCCTGAACTGAGCAGACCATTCTATCAGAGACTTTGTATGCAGGCCTCTACTTATGGTTTATTCATTTGCTCATTCATTTATCTACAGTGAGCATGGTATTTTTGTAGGGAAAGGGACATCACTAGGGATGAAGTCCTCATCAGGGGTCTTAATGTTGGAGGCTACCTGTGAGCAGTCAGACAGCGACCAAATGGCCAGGAATTTTCATTTATCTCAGGCCCTTAGGAACAGATTATCAGCATATGGTGGCAGCCCCTTCCCAAAGAGATTGGTGAACCCAAGGAAAAATGAGGAACCAGAAGCCCAGTGAGCCACAGGCACTGTCCTTGGTGCTGGGGATGAAGTGAGAAGTCCATCAATAATCCTTGTCCTTAACTAGTTCACTGTCCAACACATGCTGCTCTGTGAGCAGTGGTTTCTACATGGAGGAGGAAGACACTCTTCATCCGTCAATGCATTCTGCCATCCCGTATCAAATCAACTTTTGAACATGGAAGAGGAGCAAACGAGAGCCCAGAATTTGAGGAGGGAAGTGGTGGGACCCAGCAAAGACACAGCATGGAGGGACTGACCCGAGGCCAAGTACAAATGCATCTCCTCTGAGCAGTAGGTTATTTCTACCAGCATAAAAATGACCAAGTAAGGGCAGGACCACTTTGGGCAATTAAATCTTAGAAAATCAGATAGATGAGGAGGACATGGACATGCAACACAGGATCATATCTTTGATTAACTTTTTGTTTTATTTTTGGCTGCAGTGGGTCTTTGTTGCTGCACATGGGATTTCTCTAGTTGCAGTGAGCGAGGGCTATTACCTAGTTACGTTGCTTGGGCTCCTCATTGCAGTGGCTTCTCTTGGTGTATAGCACGGGTTCTAGGTGCACAGACTTCAGTAGTTGTGGCTCCTGGTCTCCAGAACACAGGCTCAGTAGCTGTGGCGCACCGGCTTAGTTGCTCCGTGGCATGTGGGATTTTCCTGGACCAGGGATCTAACCCATATCCCTTGCATTGGCAGGAAGATTCTTAACCACTAGACCACCAGGGAAGCCCAGGAGCACATCTTGAATTGGGGTAAAGGAAGTCAGATGAGAATTAGATATAGGAAAGTTAGGCCTCAGACATAATTTGATAAGGCCACCCTATCATTTGATAAGCATTAGCTCTTCCTTATCTAAATCTGAATGAGGTAGAGAGGAAGTAAGTGTTTTATTGGGAGCTAGCTTTGCTTGGAAGCCTGAAACCATGAATGAGGGGCAACAGTAGGCCCCACTCTTGGTAGTCCCTGATGAATAGTGACCTCAGGCTCTACCAGTCCATTCCATTATCCAGCGGCTCCAGGTCAGGATCTCGGGCATGCACCTAAGGGCAGATAGCAAGATAGATGGCAGCGCCATAAATGCAGATAGTTGGGAATAGGATCCTAGGCAGAAATTTGGCTCTCGTATATAAGGTCAAGATACATATGGTCTTAGCTGAGAGGATAAGATTTGGCCAGGTCCTAATAGGAACAGACTAAGAGGGGAAACAGAGGCAGAAGACTGAAGATGATGCTAGCTCTAAGGAGAAAGGGTAAAGACAAGGATTTGATGTCCCGTGTTTTTCCAGGGCCTAGGAGAGCTGGGGCCTACGGCAGTAGACATGTGCTGGTGGGGCCGGGACAGTAGGGCAGATGATCTCCAGAGAAGAGGAGAATTGAGGCTTCAGTTCAGTTTTATCAGTGGTGGCAGTTGAGGAAGCCCAACAGGGGTGTGGTGGGAAGAAGGCCAGCATAAGAGACAGAAGCCTCAGTGTTGAAGTCAGAGGAGGTCTTGGAGTGGGCAGCAAAGATGACTGTGGGACAAAGACCAGACACAGGCTTTGATGTCAGTCAGAGGTGGTTTTCATTCCCACCTCTCATGATGATGGTGATGGTGGTAATGATGGTACTAGTGAGGTCTTTATCATTGGTGACTGTGAGGGTTAAGTGAGATAATGCATAATGAATCCATTGAGCCTGGTAATCAGTCAATAATGTCAGCGGTTACTACTAAGAAGACCTGGAATCTTCCCTAGATCAACTGCATTCCTGCCTCTTCATATGGCAGCTGTTGTCCAGCACGTGTAGGTTCTAAGCCCCAAGGTCCTCTAAAGTCATCACCACCACAATGACAGCAGTAAGCTGGTCGGTAGCTGACATTTATAGAATGCTTATTGTATGTCAGTCACTCTAAAGGCTCTTAAAAAGTATCATCTCATGAAATTCTCAGAAATTGTCCTGTGAGGCAGGTATTACCTCTCTTCTATGGTTTGGAAATTCAAGGAACAGAGAGGCTCATTGCCTTATCCCAGGTCACATGCCCAGCTCCTCACCATTTCTGTGGCTTCTTCTGAGGAAGTTTTGTCCCTCTGGCTGTCGCTGTCTGAGGCCCCAGGTAGCCCCTCTGTGGGGTCCCAGCCGGCTGCAGGGTCTGGTGTTATGGCTCCGCTTTCCCATGCAGTGAAGGGCACTCATTGGGAAGGCTGCATAAATCTCACCCTTATAACCCGCCGGAGCCTCCACTCTAAGCCATAACTCCACATCCATCAGGCTGAGGCCTGTGAGTGTTATTAGAGAAAGCACCAGGGATAATTCCTTCCAGGAAAGGGCTCTTTGCTCTGTGATTCATTAAGACTCCCCTCTCAGAGCTGCCTCTTGCTGAGGTGCCAGCGGCTCATTTTCACAGCCAGTGGGAGAACATTTCTTTGTCCATCAACCATAGGGGTTCCTGTGAAGACTTTTGATTTCCATTTCCCCCACTAAGAGGAAGGCTTGGAAGCAAAAATTCTCATTAAATATTTATTGCCTTCTCCACCCCCCCCCCCCACTTTTCTCAGTATGTTAGACCCCAACAGACGTCCTTAATCACAGGGCAATCAAACCCCAAAGGGCTGGAAGTGCTGAGGGAGAGGCAGGGGTGCCAGACACACAGAGCATCAGGGTGGAAGAACAGGAGGCTTCCTCTGGAGTGGGAGGGAGTCTCACACTGGCCTGGAGACCACAAATGGGACTTGGTATTGAGTTGATGGCAAATTTGGGAGAATGGAACAGACTTGTCCTTCAGTGGCTGGAGCTCACCAACACCAGGTTAACACACTCATCTCTCTCCACCCTCTCAGATTGTTCCCCCCAAGTGAGTTGCAGATTTTATTCTCTGATTCTGCTTGATGACATCTCTCATGGAGTTTTCCAGGTTTCAGTTATCAAGTGTCCCAGACAGTCTGACCAGTGACTCTCCCATATGAGGTGTTGGGAACTCAATGACCTGTACACATCTGCTACATGGTGACTAGGGCAGAAACAGCATCACCGGCTTACAGGAATGTTCTGTTGACTGCCCCCTTCTATAAGGAATAGGTATGCCCACTCTCTCTACCTTGAACCTTTGTTGTTGTTCAGTGGCTAAATCATGTCTGACTCTTTGTGACCCCTTGGACTGCAGCACACCGGGGTTCCCTGTCCTTCACCATCTCCCAGAGTTTGCTCAAACTCATGTCCATTGAGTCGGTGATGCCCTCCAACCATCTCATTCTCTGTCTCCCCCTTCTCCTATTCTCAGTCTTTCCCAGCAACAGGGTCTTTTCCAGTGAGTTGACTCTTCTCATCAGGTGGCCAAAGTATTGGAGCTTCAGTATCAATCCTTCCCATGAATATTCAGAGTCAGGAAGATCCCCTGGAGAAGAGAATGGCCTCCAATATTCTTGCCTGGACAATTCCATGGACAGAGGAGCCTGGTGAGTGCTATAGTCCCCAGGGGGTCACAGAGAGTGAGACACCACTGAGTGACTAACACTTTGGACCTTTGAGATCTACATTTTATCTTATCTGTTTTGATTGTAGTGGTCTGTATAAAAACTGGGTCTGAATTACTTGATTCCACTTTTCCAACCAAACTTAAGACCTGGATCCTCTCAACTTCCCACAATGTCAGAGGACAGGTGTCTGCCAGTAAACCATATTGAATTTCTCCAACATAGCTGTATCTGAAGAGAAATGAGATGTGAGCCTGACCAGGTCTGGGGAGAGACTGAGTTTTGCTGAGGGGGCTAGAAGCCTGGAGCCATATCCCCAAAGTTGAGTGGGCAGTGACTAGACCAGAATGCCCACCTCCCTTGATTGAGATCTTCCATCTTCACCATCCTTACTCTTCTTCAACTGAGACTGCATCCTGGTGCCCAGTGCCTCATCCCTGCTTTGAACCCCCAAAGATTGAGCTGGTCTTCCCCTGTTGCTGACAACTCCAAGCCCCCCGGCCTCTGGGGATAGACATTGCCCCAAAACTCTGGCATTAGACTGATGATACTGATACTTTAAGGGTTATGCTTTAGTGAGGTAGTAGAGTTTAATGTTCTTCCTAGCTTTAAAAATCAGTTATCCACAGAAAATGTAAACTGCTTGCCTTATTTGCCCCCCGCCCCCAGTTATTATTCATGTGGCAGGGAGCAGTAGACAATTATGGATTAGATTATTAAAACTGACCTTGAAGCTAATGGTAGAAGAGTGGTTAACAGAGCTAAGAAGTAAGGCTAACCATTCAAAAGAACACAGACTGCGAGTGAGTTAGCTTTGCTCTTTAGGTGCAAATAACCGAGGCTACTAGGTGCCTAGTAAATGTTAACTGTTCCTGGAAAAATTAAATAACAACAAAAAAATCAATTATCCTAACCTTAGCAAAAGCCTGTCAATGTAGATGGAGAAATGGAAAACTCAGAGAGGCTAATGTTTTTACCCAATGAAATCTCAGTCACTACAAACCTGGAAATGAATTCAAGCCTTCTGCAGTCCAGCAAGGGCTTTTACAAATTAGTCTATTTTGTATTTCTCTTCCACTTCCTGTCGTTTGGTCTCCTACCAGCACTTTCAGAAAGGGTGTCTAGGTGAAGCTGTTTAAAGTTCTGAGAACCATCATCACTGCAGCTGCCTTGGTCAGAAAGGCATGGAGGAGGCTCAGAGGAATGAAGAGGTGTAGACACCGGCCTGTCAGTTGTCTTGACCTCGGGGATCCTGGAGCCCCAGTGATTTAGGAATCACTGAAAAAGCATCACTAGGCAAAGCTATTTTAATGTTAAATAAATAAAATTTGCAGGCCAAATTCTCACCTGTGACTTCTCTCATTCTGGCTCTGTGTTTTTAAACCAGTCTCAACTGTATCTAGGCAAATGAAGGATGCATAGCTATACCAATTGGGGTGTAGCACTGATATTTTCAGTCTTGGCATTTGAAGCAGAAGCAACAGGAACAGCAGCAGAGAATATCCCCAAAGGGCCTCTTAAGTGTGAGTAGCAATTGCCAAAAGGCCCTACTATGTTCCAGTCTGATCATCACAACAGACTAGAAGTGTAGGCTGGCAGAAGTCTGCCTCCAAAGGGTTGGCTAGTGAGGATCATGGTAGGCTGACTGTGTAGGATCGTGGTAGCACCATTTCAAATGGTGCTCACACGGGCTTGGGAATAAAGGATGGAACAGTGGTTATAATCTTCAATGGCTAACTCATGTTTCAAAGAGTTTTAGTAAGAGGGGATGACACTCTTAGACCAATAACATAGGAGAAAATGACAGTAAACACTGTAACTGCATCTTAGGAAGCCAATGGAGAGTCTCTCTTTTACAAGACTGTCAGACAAAAGGCATCACCCCAGTTCTATCCCAGACTCATAAGGTGCCCTTGAGGAGCTCAGTCTCTTATTTTGGAACCCTTCCTACCGCTGGCTTATACTAATACTATTTTCTCAGCCCTCCCAGCTCTAAAATTCTATCAGTTTGTGAGCGTGTAGGCAAACCTGTGTGGACAAGTATGATCAAGTTTTCTGCCCTAGGGATATCTTCTAAAAAGTCATTCTGTAGCTTTTAATATTGTCCTGGAGGTCTCTGAGATTGTCCTCATTTCTTTTAATTCGTTTTTCCTTTATCCTCTCTGATTCATTTATTTCTACCATTCTATCTTCTAATTCACTAATCCTATCTTCTGCCTCTGTTATTCTACTATTTGTTGGCTCCAGAGTGTTTTTAATTTCATTTATTGCATTATTCATTATATATTGACTCTTTTTTATTTCTTCTAGGTCCTTGTTAAACCTTTCTTGCATCTTCTCAATCCTTGTCTCCAGGCTATTTTATCTGTGATTCCATTTTAATTTCAAGATTTTGGATCAATTTCACTATCATTATTTGGAATTCTTTATCAGGTAGATTCCCTATCTCTTCCTCTTTTGTTTGGTTTGGTGGGCATTTATCCTGTTCCTTTATCTGCTGGGTATTCCTCTGTCTCTTCATCTTGTTTAAATTGCTGAGTTTGGGAGTCCTTTCTGTATTCTGGCAGTTTGTGGAGTTCTCTTTATTGTGGCGTTTCCTCGCTGTGTGTGGGTATGTAGAGGTGGCTTGTCAAGGTTTCCTGGTTAGGGAAGCTTGTGTCGGTGTTCTGGTGGGTGGAGCTGTATTTCTTCTCTTTGTTCAGTCGCGCTATGGGGAGGGAGGGAGGGATGCTGCAAACAAATGACACTGGCGTGCGCTCGCAGTGCCTCAAATCATAGGGGTTCCAGAAGAAGAAGACAAAAAGGAAGACCATGAGAAAATACTTGAGGAGATAATAGTTGAAAACTTCCCTAAAATGGGGAAGGAAATAATCACCCAAGTCCAAGAAACCCAGAGAGTCCCAAACAGGATAAACCCAAGGAGAAACACCCCAAGACACATATTAATCAAATTAACAAAGATCAAACACAAAGAACAAATATTAAAAGCAGCAAGGGAAAAACAACAAATAACACACAAGGGAATTCCCATAAGGATAACAGCTGATCTTTCAATAGAAACTCTTCAAGCCAGGAGGGAATGGCAAGACATACTTAAAATGATGAAAGAAAATAACCTACAGCCCAGATTATTGTACCCAGCAAGGATCTCATTCAAGTATGAAGGAGAAATCAAAAGCTTTTCAGACAAGCAAAAGCTGAAAGAATTCTGCACCACCAAACCAGCTCTCCAACAAATACTAAAGGATATTCTCTAGACAGGAAACACAAAAATGGTGTATAAACTCGAACCCAAAACAATAAAGTAAATGGCAACGGGATCATACTTATTAGTAATTACTTTAAACGTAAATGGGTTGAATGCCCCAACCAAAAGACAAAGACTGGCTGAATGGATACAAAAACAAGACCCCTACATATGTTGTCTACAAGAGACCCACCTCAAAACAGGGGACACATACAGACTGAAAGTGAAGGGCTGGAAAAAGATTTTCCATGCAAATTGGGACCAAAAGAAAACAGGAGTCACAATACTCGTATCAGATAAATTAGACTTTAAAACAAAGGCTGTGAAAAGAGACAAAGAAGGTCACTACATAATGATCAAAGGATCAATCCAAGAAGAAGATATAACAATTATAAATATATATCCACCCAACATGGGAGCACCGCAGTATGTAAGACAAATCCTAACAAGTATGAAAGGAAAAATTAACAACACAATAATAGTGGGAGATTTTAATACCCCACTCACACTTATGGATAGATCAACTAAACAGAAAATTAACAAGGAAAAAAAAAAAAAAAAACATGTATCTATAAAGCTCACTAAAGCAAAGCACAGTAAAATGAGGTATGGCAATAAAAGGCGTTAAATTTATCAAAAAAAAAAAAAAAAAAAGCCACTGCAATGAGAAGGCCAAGCACTGCTACAGTCTAGAGAGTAGCGGGTTATATACTACATATGTATTATTTCTATAATTATATATTCTACATAATACTATACATAGGATATGTGTACCTTTGTTATATAGCTGTCTAGTGGCTTTGACTCCAATACTTTGGCCACCTCATGCGAAGAGTTGACTCACTGGAAAAGACTCTGATGCTGGGAGGGATTGGGGGCAGGAGGAGAAGGGGAAGACGGAGGATGAGATGGCTAAACAAAAAAAAAAAAAAAAAAAAAGAATAAGGATATATTTAAAATCTCTCACTAAGAATAAACTCTTTCATTTTGCAAGTTAAAAAAAAAAAGTCATTCTGAATTATGCAGCTACTGAGATTTTCCAGATTATACTGAAAATTAAAGTTCCCACAGTCAGTAAGCTCTAAGTCATGGCACCAGATACTGGAGAGCTCCTAAAACTTCAATCATGTGCTGCTAGAAGCTGTTTAACATGAGCTGAAATGGGGCAGACCTGGGATTCCCCAGGGACTGTCTCCATTCTTAACCAAGCTAGCTGCCTGAAAATGCCTGGTTCTTGCTAAAGACATAAGGAAAATACTGGGCTTCCCTTTAAAAATCTTTCTTCAGGTCAAGATAAGTCCATAACGGTAGGTATCCTAAATTAGGTTCCTGGAACAGATGAAATAATTTCTTTCTTTTTTTTTTTTTTTTAAAGAAAACTTTATGATTATATAAAGGACACAAAAAATTAAAAATACTGCATTTCTAATAATTGTAGTACATATAGAATGTTTTCTGGCTTACCAGAGTCTTCAGTCAGTGACCACTCTACAATGTAGATGACAGAAATAAGTTCCTGTATAACTATTGATCTTTCCTTAAAATGCAGCAGGAATCAGGTATTTGATAAGAGCATTATCCTGGAAAGGAGGAGACTACGCATCCTGAGTCTGTCTCTGGGCTGACTTTGGCTAAAGTCAGTGACACTCTTTACGTACCCCTAGATGTAAAATGAAGAAATCGATATTCAGTGTGTCTTAACTTTACGGTGATTGCAGCCATGAAATTAAAAGACGCTTACTCCTTGGAAGGAAAGTTATGACCAACCTAGATAGCATATTCAAAAGCAGAGACATTACTTTGCCAACAAAGGTCCATCTAGTCAAGGCTATGGTTTTTCCAGTGGTCAAGTATGAATGTGAAAGTTGGACTGTGAAGAAAGCTGAGTGCCAAAGAACTGATGCTTTTGAACTGTGGTGTTGGAGAAGACTCTTGAGAGTCCCTTGGACTGCAAGGAGATCCAACCAGTCCATTCTAAAGGAGATTGGTCCTGGGTGTTCTTTGGAAGGAATGATGCTAAAGCTGAAACTCCAATACTTTGGCCACCTCAAGCTAAGTGTTGACTCATTGGAAAAGACTCTGATGCTGGGAGGGATTGGGGGCAGGAGGAAAAGGGGATGACAGAGGATGAGGTGGCTGGATGGCATCATTGACTTGATGGACATGAGTTTGAGTAAACTCCAGGAGTTGGTGATGGACAGGGAAGCTTGGCATGCTGCAACTCATGAGGTCGCAAAGAGTTGGACACAACTGAGCAACTGAACTGAACCGAACTGAACTTTATTTCTTTCATATATCTTAGATTAGTTAAGGCTCTTTCAGTGGTGAGTGACACAACCTAAGCTACTAAGTGAAACAAAATAGTTGACTCAATGATCATTGGCCAATGGGTAGATTCCCTTTCAGGCATGGTTGGTCTAGAGGTCAAAGATGATGTCCTCAGAGCGTAGCATCTCCCACCCATCTGTAAGCCCTTCTGTAAGTTATTAATATATAGGTTTCTGCTGCCTGATAGCTCAGTTGGTAAAGAATCTGCCTGCAATGCAGGAGACCCCAGTTCAATTTCTGGGTCAGGAAGATCCACTGGAGAAGGGATAGGCTACCCACTCCAGTATTCTTGGGCTTCCCTTGTGGCTCAGCTGGTAAAGAATCCACCTGCAATATGGGAGACCTGGGTTCGATCCCTGGGTTGGGAAGATCCTTTGGAAAAGGGAAAGGCTACCCACTCCCGTATTCTGGCCTGGAGAATTCCATGGAGTATGTAGCCCATAGCGTCGCAAAAGTAGGACACAACTGAGTGACTTTCACTTCTGCTGTAAATGCCATGGGAGGGCCAGTTAAGTATGTGAGATTCAGAGCTGCCATCTGTGAAAAAGGGCTTCTCTCTGTCAGTAGTTGAACAAGCACCCTGTGAATGAATCTCATTGTCTTGAATTGGGTAACATGGCTAGTCTGATTCAATCACTGGGTCTAGGAAAACTGAAAACTGGAAAATAACCTTTTCCAATCATGGTGTTCCCAGGAGAAAATGTCAACTCCATTCAAACCAAGGGGTTGAGTGTGGGGAATGGTTGTTTCCCAGAGAAAATTCTGGGTACTCTTTTAGTAGAAGAATGTTGAATTACAGGCAGCAAAAATCCAGCCATGCTTAACCACAAATATTTCCAAGAATTTAGTATTTCCTTAGAAAATAAGCAAATATACAAACATAAAACCAAACACCAAATATTCAAAGACTCCATGAAACTTGTCTGTACATCTCAGTTACTGTTATAAAATATCCATTTTAGGAATTGTCCTAAAGGGATGCTTTAATGGTGAGAACCCACCTCGCTGGAAAATGCAAATCCTAGAACTCTGTTTTGGCCAAGGCATGTGAGGAGGTCCTCAGGCAATTCCCTGTAACAACAGTGCTGTCCAGTCTATGTTTTACATGTTCCACAAGCATTTCCTTAAACTCTGGCAGGTGTAGAAATACCGACAGCCCTTTTGGAAGGCAATTTTGCAATGTGTATCTGGGATGTTAAACTGCCAATGCTCTTGGACCCAGAAATTCCACTTTCAGGAATCCAGCATAAGGGAATCAGCAGAAATACAAAACAGCTTTATGCACAAATATTTAAATTTTCTCATTTGTATACAAAAAAATTGAAAGTGTGAATGATCATCGGTGGCCAATGGTTATGTAAATTGTGGAATGCCTATTTGCTGAGCTGTCATACAGTTATCAAGTTTTAGAGTTTGAAGTACACAGGAAATATTAGTGTTCCCATTTTGAAAGACAAAATTAAGATATGAAGTTAAACAATATATGCAGTATTGTACATGTGTAGTATTGTTTTATATTGACTTTGTAGTGATGTATTATGATACTTAAAAAATGAATGCAACTGAGCTGTTCTTGAGCTCAGGTGGTGAGTTCATGCTTCTTTTCCATCTCTATTTTCTCATTCTCTTATGAGCATAATTTACTTTATAATGAAAAACTACTTCAGAGGGGAAATTGACAAAGAATGAACAACTATATCAATTAATTTATAAATTATGTTTTATGGATCCAGGAAGTGGCAGGCATGATGGGAGGTGACACATACTTGACATTATTGGAACCCCTGAGGGAATTTGAATGTGGACTATAGATTAGACAGTAGTATTGTGACAATGTTGAATGTTATTTGCCCTTAGGAAATACATGTCAAAGATCTAGAGGTAAAGAAGCAAGTTGTCTCCAACTGACAGAGTACAAGTGGGATCATGTAAGGTAAAGAAAATCCTTCCTTAAGTGAAGACAAAGATATATTGGTACTTCCCTAGCACTAATTATGTATACAATAAACTAATTAAAGGCACATTTCTGATACTAGCTAAGGACAGGGTGGAGGCAGCTATTGAAGAGTTTAATGAAATCAGGGGGCATTTGTAATTTGTATCTCAGATGGAGGAGCTTTGTTGAGTGAAGATCCAGGTGTAATAATGGTATTTTTGGAGATGCTGCCTTTGCAGGCATTCCTCTGGATTTGGAGCAGTCCAGCATATGAGAGCTAAATGGGGACTTGGAGGACATGTTGCCCAACATGTTGCCTCCACGTTCTGTGGGCTCATCATACATGCTTTTCTTTATAAAACACTTACCTTAGCAAATTAGAGAGTATTTGGGATAATTCTTATGTATCTAGAAACATGAATCTCATCATTGACATTTTCTCTAGGTTGACCTTGCAAACAAGTTTCCTAGGACTGAGGAGTTTCCTGGGAGGCAGGACTCTCAGTGCTAAAGCTGGGACTGTTGGTTGGTCATCCTACTTGTTGAATCTGTCATCCAGTGCAAAAACTTTATGTTGCATTTCCCATCTGCCCTGCCACCATCTTAGTCCCTCACTTCTCTGCTGCTCTCCTTAACAGACTAGTCTCCATAACCCTATAATCTATGCTTGTGACTTCACAGCACTGCTGGTTTGGGAGAGCACGTCTGATCATGTCAGACCTCTGCTTCAGACACCTGCGAGACTTCACACTACTTGTGGGAAGAAGACACACATCCATTATATGGTCCATGAGGCCCAGCATGCCTGTGCCGCTGCCTGCCCTTGCTCTTCTTTCCCACCATCTTCTCCCCAGGCACCCCCTGTCATCACTCTGGCCTATTTTTGTCCTTCATATGTGCCCTGTGATGGTTAATTTTATATGTCAACTTGGATAGGCCACAGTACTCAGGTATTTGGTCAATATCAGCCTCAGTGTTGCTGTAAAGGTTTTTTTTTTTTTTTTTTCTAGATAAGATTTACACTTAAATCAGTAGACTTGAGTGCAGCAGATTGCTCTCCATAATGTGGGTGGACCTCATCTGATCAGTTGAAGGCTTTAAGAGAAAAGACTGAGGTCCCCTGAGGAAGAGGTGTTCTCCCTCCAGACTGCTTTTGAACTCAAGCTGAAATATCAACGCTTTCCAGGTCTCCAGCCTATCAGCCTGCCCTACAGATTTCAGAATCATCAGCCCTTACAATCTTGCGAGTCAATTCCTTTAAATATATCTCTTTTATTCATTGTTTCTCTGAAAATCCCTAACATGTACCCATACTCCAGGAGGAGCTTTTTCCATTTTCTTATTTATTTCTGACCTCTATGACTGTCTCAAACTTCCACACTGCACTCAGTTAAAATACTTTTACCCCCCAGGCATGGCAGTGGTGCAGACATTTATATATATGACTGTTGACGAATGCATATCTCCTTTACTCAACATGGTTTCGGTTTACCGTAGTAGATGCTCACTATATATTTGGGCTTCCCTAGTAGCTCAGACAGTAAAGCGTCTGCCTAAAATGCGGGAGATGAGGGCTTGACCTCGTGAATGAATGAACCCTGTATGAATTATGTTGTATGTCTTGAGGAAACAAACACTGAGAAACACCGATCAATTCCATACCTTTTATTTTATGGTTGGGGAAACTGAGGTCTGTAAATTCAGGAGTGTGCTGAAACTGTCCATTGGTTTTGCAATTATATCCAATTATTACTCTTGTTTTGTGAATTATTTTGAAAAATACATAGTGTCTTAGATAATCAGTAGTTGTCAATCTTAACTGCTAAGCAGTGTGAAAAATATAATTATCCAAACTCAACCAGAATCACTGTCTTATCTTCATTCTCTCTTCCGGTTTGAAAAAAAAAATTAGAGTATGGTCTACAAAGGAAAAGAGAAAAGAACCCTGATTAGTAATTTTTTCTAGACTCAATCCTTGGAATACATATGAGCTTAAAAATCTATGTGATTGTCCCTTTGCTTATGTTTGAAAAATGAATGCAGAAGTCTGTTTCCCACTTACCCATGATATATATTCATTCATTCAGACAGGCATTGAAACCAGTAATTACAGGATACCTACTATGTGGAAGGTGCTTTAGCCAGCACCGAGGGGGAAAGGGCAGAAATGAATTAAGCAATTATCACCTCCAAGTTGCTTATAATCTCTTGAAAGTGGTGATATGTGTGTGTTCAGGATGACATGGAGTAGCACATTCCAATTAGGATTCTGAGTTGTATAGAGAAGAGGAAATTCACTTCCTGCTGGTGATTTGGAAAGGCAGGATGCAGGAGAAGAGTGTGGAATGAGGCTCTGAAAGATGAGTGGGGTTTGAAATGCAGATATGGGAGAGGCTAGTTAATGTTGAAATGCTGAGAAAAACAGCAGCAGTAACAGGGACAACAAAAAACACTAGATTTGATCAGGTTTTATGGCCTGGGATATAGGGGAGTTCTTTCCTTTCCTTATTCATTCATCTGTTCATTCACACAACATGTGTCTATGGAGCTCTCCCTCTGTGCTAGTCACTGAGTTAAGTCCTGATCACAGGGAGGAAATCACAATTTTTAGAGTCTCTGCTTCCAGTCTGGTGGACAAGATGAATCTCACTCAGTATTTTACCCTCCTGCCTGTACAATTATAAGCTGAGGTCAGGGCTGTGGAGTAAGGAAACATGCTGTTTGAGGCCAGCTGACAAAGAAACGTGATGTGGTGGCTTCCATAGGAGAAGAGACCCTGAAATGAGAGCCAGCTTGCTAAATGAGGAAGAGTGGTGGAAATGGGGAATGATAATAGAGCCAGAAGGAAAGTGTGTGCAGAGCCCTGTGGGGACAGAGAGGGCTACCTCGTTTATCTCAGGGGTTTTTGAAAGTCTGTCACTTAGTGCTGCCAAAACTGCCCCCCCATATAGAGTGGCTTCCCCAACTGGCTGCAGATTAGAATCAGTAAGGGCTATGTGGGGGCTTCCCAGATGGCACTAGTGGTAAAGGACCCACCTGTCAGCACAGGAGACATAAGAGACTTGGGTTTGATCCCTGGGTCTGGAAAATTCCCCAGAGGAGGAAATGGCAACCCACTCCAGTATTCTTGTCTGGGAAATCTCATGGACAGAGGAGCTACAGTCCATAGAGTTTCAAGGGGTCAGACACGACTGAAGTACCTTAACATGCCTGCATTCAAGGGCTGTGTGTGTCCGTTGTAAAGCTACCAATTTGTAACTCCTCTCCCAATGATTCCGATTCGATTGGTCAAATGTGTGGCCTGGGTATTGGTGATATTTTAAAAGCCCCTGTAAGGTGCTTCCAGTGAGCAGCTTGAGAGCCACCAGCCAGTAGGTGATCATATCACCCAGTTCTCAAATAGTTTAGCTGCTCAGGATCTTGAAACATAGACGCTGCCAGCAATCAGTCTTGTTAAAACTTACCAGTGGGATGCTGTTGTGTATAATACTTCCTAAACCATCGCTCACCAGGAGGACTTGGTTATTACTCTGAAGTTAAGCGTCTAGAAGTTGGCTATCAACAAATAAGCAATCGTGATAGAATTCACCTCTCTGACATCCTTAGGAAGCGTGAGTCACTTCCTTTTCTGTTTCCCACAGTGCTTGGGATATCACTCTTGGCATTTCTGCCTTTTAATCATCGCCCTCCTTTTTCCCCTCCTTCCTCTCCTCCCTCCCTTCCCCTTAATACTCAGGACTGGCAGCTGTTAGCAGAGTCCTTCTTGGTCCTTCTCGGTCTCCCTCATATCTCTTCCTAGAGTCCAGGACCAATTTCAGGACCTAGTTGATATTCAGTAACTATTGGGAAGACAGAGATTTTGCTGAAATGTGGGAATTGTGGCTTTTCAACACCTAGCTTGCATAGTCAAAGCGAGCCATCCCTAGACGGGGAGGTGCAGAATTAGTCTAAGTTGTTCCAAGTCCACAGTCTGACTCTGCCCCTTACTAGCTGGTGAAGGGGGACTTTATCACTACTTACCTGCTTGGAGTCTCAGTCTCCTCATCTGTCAAATGGAAAGAGTAAACTTAACTTTAGGAGAAACTGGAGGATTTAAAAAGACTAAGTTTGTAAAACTCTCTGTACAGACCTGGCAGTTAGTAGGTCCCAACAAATGGGTTAGGAAGAACTGTTAATAAAAAGAGCCATTACTAAATCCAGGAGGAGCCACACTGATCCAGTTGTGAATGCCCCGAATTCCAGCCTGGATCTTCCTGCAGGAAACGTACGCTCTCCAGCTCCAGGTTCAGTGTCCCTCCTTCATATAGGCTGTACCTGTGTTTCTTCATCCATCTGCCCTCATTTCCCACTGGATCCCCAGCTCCAAAACAGAGCCTGGCCCATCCTAAATATTCAGTCCCAGACTTGCATCATCACTGCCTCTCTGACTGATGGGAAAGGGCCTGATGCCCATGTGAAAGTCTTCACCCTGAGATGATAGCTATTGGTGAGTCATCAGAACCTCAGTTCCTATGTGGACCATGTGGAGTTGAGTTGGACCATCTCTGTGGATCCTCTGCCTCATCTCTGAATCAAGATGACTCAAGAACTATTCTTGGTGTAAAAGATAAATTATTTCTGCCTCCATCTACTAGACTGGGGTTTGTTTTTACGAAATTAATTTGAGCTCATCAGTTTATTCATTTATACATTCACACATTCATTCATGCAGTATTTATTGAGAATCTGCAGTGTCGTGTTTATTTTACTACATCTTGTAAATACAAAGAGGAATACAGCTCAGTCCCTGCTCTGCAAAAGGCAGCACTCTATGGAGGAAGACAAAAATATGAACCTACAACTTGAGTGTAGTGTGTTGTTGTTGCAAAGTCGCTCAGTCATGTCTGACTCTTTGTGACCCCATGGACTGCAGCACACCAGGCTTCCCTGTCCTTCACCATCTCCCAGAGCTTGCTCAAACTCATGTCCGTTGAGCCAGTGATGCCACCCACCTATCTCATCCTCTGTTGTCCCCTTCTCCTCCTGTCTTCAATCTTTCCCAGCATCAAGGTCTTTTCCAATGAGCCTGCTCTTTGCATCAGGTGGCCAAAGTATTGGAGCTTCATCTCCAGCATCAGTCCTTCCAATGAATGTTCAGGGTTGATTTCCTTTAGGATTGACTGGTTTCATCTCCTGGGTGTCTGGGTATGTTCTTAAATAGATATTCCTGAGGGAGAATGATTGCCTTCAAGAGAGGAACTAAATTATTCTCATTTGAATGAGAGGGGTGTTATAGATCACAGAACATAGAGGACTTCCCAGGTAAGGTGCCATACTGAATCTATCTTGGAGAATGAATAGATATTCTCAAATTAAACAAAGTAAGGAGAAAGGAAGTGGCAAAAGGAAGCACACCAATAGCCCAGAGCTCAGAAATAGTATAGAGTGTCCTGGCAGCTGCAGACACAGTTCTTTGTGGCTGACAGCTAGGATGCAGGGGTTGGAGGAACAGGAGCTATAGTGAGAGAGTGAGCTGGGGGCTAAATCCAAAAGGAAGACTGGCCCTCGCAACCATGAGTGATTGGCTTTACGAAGACCACGCCTCAGCCAGCACTCACGAGCCTTTTGGAAAGGGAACCACCATTTGCACCCTGGGATCCGTGCCGGTTCTTCATGCTGGCAGAGTCCCAGGGCTGATTCTGGTTTGTGTCTACTGCCTGATTTGGGTGTAGCCTTCTTTGTAACAGATTTTCCCAGCTCCTTATCACAGCTCTTGCTCTTGTTATGGCAACGCACGAACATCTCAGTGGGGTGGGACATGCCTCCAGATTAGTTATCTCTGCTCCATTTCTCAGTGTTGTTTCAGTTGGCTGGACAGGGTGAAGAGGATGGGAATGCTACTGAGTATCACTGAACCTTCTTTCCCTCTCACTGAGCCGTCATGAGCAAACATTAGCCTGCTGTAAGCTGAGGTCTAAGGCTTGTGTTTGACTCCTCGTGATCCTGGATGCCCAGGAAAAATCAACTGGCTGTCCATCAGAGCAGATGACAAGGTCATGCGCTGTAATGCCTGATTATGGGCTTTGAGAGTCAGGCAGACCTGGGGTTCATATCCTGCCTCTGCCACTTCCTAGCTGTGTTTTCACAAAGTAACTTATTTGGTCTTTAAGTTTCCTCATTTGTAAAATGAGGACCATTATACGTACCTTCTAGGCTTACTTTGTAGATTTAACAGTGCAGACCCTTAAAGCACCTTGACAGTAGTTTTGTGTAAAAACATAATAGCAATCAACATTACTAAATACCTGGAGAGTTTCAGATTAGGTAACAGCTGCTTTTTCTCACCTAAATTTCTCTAAAGCTTTCCCTCTAGCACCTTTTCTCTCAGTCCGGCAGAGTCTGTGTATGTGGATTTTCAGCCCTCAGAGCCCTTATGGCACCAGGGACCCCCATGGCCTCTTTTATAGAGGGAGAGTGCTTCTTTTTCTTTCTCTGTGTTCTCAGCCCCAGTCACACGGCAGGGCCCACGGTGAGTTATGTGCGTGGATTTATGAGTAGAATAAATAAAAGAATAAGTGAAGGAGTCAATGAATGAATGAGCACACACCTCTGATTGCTCCTCATGTTTACATGCACCCAAAGGATATGCAGGTAAAATTTTTCTGGGCACTGGAGGACCCTAGAGACCACAGAGAGTTATAATCTACTGCTCTTCTGACGCTGAGACTCTTTCCAGTATTCCAACCGTGCTTGTCTGTGTTAGGGGATGGAGGGCTCAGTGCCACAAGGTCATGCTTTTCACTTTGGGGAAACTATGACTGTAAGAGAGGCCTTTCTTCTGTTACTACGCCTGCATCTGTCTTCTGCTGCAATGTGAGGTGACAGGTGTATAGACTTAGCACCTCTAGGCTACAGATGGCCAGACAGGCAAAGCCACCGTGTGTGTGCATGTGTTTAGGGGACGTCCCATATGATGGGACCCGCAAGGCCCAAAAAACTGTGTTTACTTTGTGATAGCAGTCAGAGCTGAGCAGACCTAGAAAAGTAGTTCATGCTAACCAAGTTTACAGGATATCAGTATGGGGTCATAATTTGTTCATTCAACTGTAGAACCTTCTTTTTACATTGCCAGAGTACATCTATGTGCTATTCCAGGCATGTGGGAAGTCGGCTAGAACCTCAGAAGTTCGCTTACTGTGGTGACTCTGATATCATGAGAGGTGGATGAGATGACATCCACCACATCAGAGGGTACCTCTCAGAGGATGGGATGAGGAGCATCCTCCAGGCCAAATTCTCTTTCATGAAAGAGATTCGCTATATAAATGGCCTTTAGCCTCCCTTTTCTGCTCTGGTATAGACCACGTTATCTCTGTTGCAGGACATGGAAGTTTTTTATATTCAGTGCATGCTCAGTCGCTAAGTCATGTCTGACTATTTTGTGACCCCCATGGACTGTAGCCCACCAGGCTCCTCTATCCGTGGGACTTCCCAGATGGGAATATAGGAGTGGGTTGCTATTTCTTCCTCCAGGGGGTCTTCCTGACCCAGATATCAAACCTGCATCTCCTGCATTGGAAGGTGGATTCTTTACCACTGAGCCCCCTGGGAAGCCCTTCATTGCAACATAGAATAAACCAGGTCAATGTTTTCTGCCCCTTTTCATTGTCATTGATTGAGTTAAGCAGCTGTTTCCAGTGATCGGCTCTCCCTGTAGCTGGTATTAAGGTTTGGGTACGCCAACACAGTAGCGTCATTCTCAGATACACCCTGGTCATCATGATAAACTCATACCTTCCCACATTCCCATAGCCCTCCCATTTCCTGACTTTTTGTGGGTTGAGCATGTTTACATGTGCATGATATCATTCATTATTTGAGGATCTTATCAGGGTAACTGTCAGAGAGAGAGGCAGGAGCGATAGGTTAGTTTCCTCAACCTTCCTTCTGGCCCCCTTCTCCATTTTGACTTCATCTAGTGTAGACAGATTTTCCAGTCTCTGCCCAATGAAGCACTGTCCTGCCCAATGAAATCCTTCACACTTCCTGCTTCCTCTCCTCTGAACTACATAGATTGGTGTGGCCCTATACCCATTAGTGAATCAAATCCATAGAACTGGAATCCATGTTGTGACCTGGAGTGTTCCAGGCTCATTCCTCTGCCTTTGGGAACTTCTTGGCCTTTCAGCTATAATTCAGCCTCTTGAAGGTCTGAGGTCCTGTCTTACCAGCTGCTGGAGTTGTCATCCTGTGTGACCTGACCCCAAACTCTGAGAGAGTAACATGGCAAGGATTTCTTTTGTATGGTTACTAGTGGAAGAGCTAGATCAGGAAATACAATGGCTTACCAACTTTGTCAAAGCAAATGGAAAGACTCAATAGATAATTTTATTCCAACAAACCTGGGCGTACCAAAGAGGAGAGTTGTCTTTTCATCCTAAAGTCCTGCAACTTTTAAGGTAGTTTAAAAGGCAGAGTGGTTTAGACAATAGTCTCTGAAGTCAGGTCAATTCAATTTTGAATATTGGCTCCATCACCTCCTAGTTGTGTTACTGTGGGCGATTACTTACCCTCTCTCAGCCTTAGTTACCTCATGTGTAAAATGGAAATCATAGAAAAACCTAATTCATAAGGTTGAAACAGACTCAATGAAACAATACATGCAAAGCACCTGACAAAGTATTTTGTGTCTAGTAAAGTGCCTAATAAATTACAGCTATTGTTATGATGGGCTTCCCTGGTGGTTCAGATGCAGGAGACCTGGGTTTGATCCCTGGGTTGGGAAGATCCCCTGGAGAAGGGAATGGCTACCCACTCCAGTATTCTTGCCTGGAGAATTCCATGGACAGAGGACCATGACAGACTACAATAACTGAGCTATTAGTGATTGTCAAACTGTGTTGATTATTAATGTATTCATATTTATAAAGTTTTAATTTTTTATTTAGCAGAGAAAGGTGAAACTTTATCCCTAATAACTGGTAAAGAATTGTGTCAGTGCCCACTAAGGTTAGATTGGGAAGGTTGATTTATTCACTGGTGGATCATTACAAAGTCACAATGGGTAACTTCATTGTTATCCTAAGCTTGTTGGACAAGAATGTCAAGGATTGATTTCTTCTCCATCTCAGGTCCAGAATCTTGGCTGTGTCCCTTAGGCTAGAGGGACAGCACATGGCTTGGGTAAATGAGGAGAGGGAAATGTTCTAGAAATGCAGTGGTCAGGCTCTTCATTCTCAGAGCTGCCCAGGGTCCATGGCCATCTAGGTTCCTGGCTGCCCCACGAAGCTGCCATGAGACTCTTCCTTTCCTGTTCTCAGTCAAAGACAGGATTGAAGATGGTTGGAGCCAGAAGGGTCCTTAAGGATCATCCAGTCACACTTGTCCTAGTTCCAGATGGGTGAACTGACACCCAGAGAGGAGACATGCTGAATAGAGTTCATACATCCAATTGCTAAATTATTATTTTTTTACTTTTTATTTCCTGGTTATTTTTTTTCTGCTGCAAATTAAATGCCTACCTACTGATGTGACCAATATCTGCTACTGAATGAGAAAATGGCTCTTCCCAACTAGGAGGTGATTAATCTTGAACCCCAGCATCCTGATGAAAGAACTGAAGCAGTATAGGGAATTAGATGTGGACACCAAAAATAACTCACACATATGCTAGAACAAGAGATCCTGGAATTCTCCATATGGCATCTCAATACCAAAGAGGTCAAGAGTTGCCTTTGCCTGAAGAGGAAATCTATGGCAACAATAAACATGATCTGTCTCCACTCTAAGCAGTCCAGAGATGTCCGTCAGACATTCTCACAGCATTCATGATTAGGAAGAAGATGTATCATAGTAAGAGCACAGATTTTAGAGTCAGAATGACAAGGGTTTGAATATCTTCTCCTGATTGTGTGAACTGGTTATGTTCTCTGAACTTCTTTCCCCTTAATTTTCTCATTTGAGAAGTGTGTAGTTGCAGGTGCTTTCCAAGATAATTTGTTGCTCATAATCTGATTCCAGTTTTTTCTTTTTTTGTTTTTACTTTAGTTACTGATTTTTTTTTTCTTACAAGTCATGCCTAGTGTGATTTCAGAGGGCAGCCATGTTCATAAAAAGGGAGAGAATCTGGCCCCAGCTTCCTACCCTCATAGTTACAACCTCCTGAGTGGATCCAGGCTCAATCTGGGTGGGGAGAGGTGTGTCTGAGGCCTGGTTTCTACCCCTTTTGTTTCTGGGGAAAAGCTAGCTCTTATTTTTTGCTTCCCTTGGGCAAGCATAGAGAGAACTCAGAGGGCATGGGAAAACCCAGGATTTGTTTAATCACTGGTTCCTGAGGCAGCGCATCCACGTGTTCCTTTGTCAGGACCAATGTTTCTCTCAAATTGAGTGCATGTTGTTTTCTTCTGTCTCTAGTTCATCTTGAGATCTTTTTGTTTCTTCTCAACAACATGGCCTGTGATTTTATAATTATTTGTGAAACGTGAGAGGGTCACAGAGTTCAGTACCCAAAGCCTAATGTTTTACAGATGAAGCTGCCCAGTTAGGGAGGCCTGGCTTATCTGCAAAGTGACCCTTTAGTTCACAGCAGAGGCAGGACTTGATCTCTGGGAAGGCTGTTTTCTGCATGCCCAGATGAAGAGATGTCTGTTCTATAGATCACTGTTAGAGTAAACCAGGCTTCCTGAGAAGTGATTTGGTGTGACTGAAAAATAAGAGCCTATGGATTTGTGACTGGGCTATAATTTGGGTTGCAGCTTTAGCCAGACTATGTTAGTTCTTTGGCCATTGTCCCCATCAAGGCACTATTTAGGGTCATAGTGAGAGTCAGTAAAGTTTCATGGGTCATGAGCCTAACATTTATCCAGTGGTGGAGCCCATTAAGGGATTTAAAGGAAACTTGTCTGTTATATTGGCTAGGATGGAAGATACACTAGGGCAGACAATGAGAAAAGGTGCACAGAGAGATGCTGAGCTAATCCACGTGAGAGAGAATGGTCTGGACCATGGCAGGCATGCTGGGCATGGAGAACAGTAGACAGGCCTGGATGGGAGCAGAGGGAGAAAGAGTGTAGGGATGGGTGAGTTCCTACAGGGCTGACTTAACTGAACAAGACTCCCTTTCGTGCCTTCAATTCAAATCTTAGCATAATCTTTGATCTTTCTTCTGATGTACACTGATGCTTATCTATTCCATTACTAAGCATATCAGTTCTCCCCCATGGTGTTAATAATTTCTTATTGGGTGTTTACTGTACCAGAGTGTAGGAAGATGAAGTCAAATAAACAAGACTGCGTAATGAATTAGAAGGATAGGGCAGGGTTTGGTTAAAAATGATTCTTCAGACCCTGGCTTATAAATCAAGATGTTTGGTGGAAAAAATGCCAGATGGGAAAACTGGATCTGGGGAATGGACCTTGAGTTTAGTTTTAGTATTGTTCAAACGATCAAGGGCAGGTTTCAAGTAGACATTGATTAGAGCCAGTATGACCTCAGGTAGGTTCCTTAATATTCCTGAAAGTCAATTTCTCCATCTATAAAATACATAAACTAATCACACTTCTTGAGTCTGCTGCAGGGCTTCAATACTCTTGCTATAAAAGTGTGCATATAGTGACTAGAATCCTGTAAATCCTCAATAATATTCATAATACAAGTAGCTATTGTATTAGTTTGCTGCTATAACATAAACTGGGATTAAACAACATAAGTTTATTTTCTCCTGGCTGTAGGGGCTAGAAATCTGGGATCAATGTGTCGGCAAGTTTAGTTTCTTTTGAGGCCTCTCTACTTGGGCTTGCAGGTGACCACCTTCTCTCTGTATCTTCATATGGTCCTCTCTCTGTGCACATACCTGTGGTGTCCTTTTTTTGCTTCCAAATTTCTAGTTCTTATAAGGGCGTTGGTCGGATTGGATTAGGGCCTCATTTTAACTTAACTGTCTGTCTAAAGGCCTTATCGCCAAACCCAGTCACATTCTGAGGTCCTGGGCTTAGGTCTTCAGCATATTAACTTTTTTAGTGGGGGGCACAATTCAGCCCATAACAGCTACTGTTTCATTATTTTATATTTTATTGTCACAGGAATATGAATTTGTGCTTATTTTAGTTTGGCTCCTAAACCTTTAATTGTATCACACTTAATCACACTTATGTGTGCTTCTCTAACCAGAGAAGTTTGTGAAACACAATACTGTGTGGTCACGTAATGTGGCATTGAAATCAGATTTGAAAGGTAGCCCCAGTGAGAAGTCAGCCCCACGCCCCATGTCACTTCTTCGTGTTTCTCCATTTTTCTCTGCTTTGCATTAAGCAATAAGGCTAAATAATATTGTCATCAGTAGAACTCGCTCTGACCACCATCTGTTTTCTTCTGGTTACAGAGATCCTTCTTAGCATTTGGAACACCCTCTCCCTCATTCTTAGTCTATCTTATTTCTGTGGGTCTGACATCACAGAAGACACCAGAAATAGAGGCATGATCCAGTCATGGCCTAAAATACAGAATATCGCCCTGGTTTTGATATTTCACTCAGGGTTTCTCCCTATAAGTCAAAACATTGCTAAAACAGAGAAGAGACACTCTACTCTCTACAGAGTCTGGGCACATAAATAATCGCTAAACCACATGCCATCTTGGCTACTTTATAGAGTCCAGGTGGAAATGCAGCCACCAAAGAGGATATCAGAACCAACAGAAGAGTAAGAAACAGCATCCTCTGAAGCCCTGTCTGAAGCCACATGAAATTCCATGACTTCTTGAGAATGGGAGTAAATAAATGCCCCCTTTGGGTTGAAACTGCATTGAGCTGTATAGCAGTCACTTGGAGTAGAAAGTCACCTGTCTCTGGAGACTGGACCATAATCTAAATGCATTTGACACAAAGACTCAAATTTTCTCAGGTGAACTAACAGATGAAAAGCAAGTGCTTCTGTGTCTAGAGGCGGATTCTCTTAGGTGAGTTACTCCTGAAACAAACCCTGATGTAAAGATCTGATCACATTCCGTGTGTGGTGGACAACGTTTCTGACACAGACTCACAGGTGCTCAGCTCTACATCCATCTCCTCCTGGGTCAGCACTGTCTTGTTGGGTCACAATCACAGTGCACGGGCGCATCAGAGACTCTGCTGCCCTCAGGTTCTCATAGAGTCTTGGAGCTCTTTCGCTCCCAGACCTTCGCTTCGAGAGATGGTACTGCTGAGAATCTCTGTTGCAGGTATCTTGCTTTGGGGTGAGACGGGAAAGGCACAGCCTTGGCTTTCTCATTTTGATGTTGTCAGCCTCTGGCCACCCTCTTCACTTATTCTGCAGTTAAGTCCAGCTTTATGTTGTCTCCGCCCGGGGATCAATTTAGGATGATTCAGGAAGCCCTGTTGGAGAGGCAAATAAGTCAGGGTTGGGGAAGAATACAATAGTGTTATTCCCCAACTTGCTGCTGAGAGAAACCAGTACTCATTCTACCTGGAGAAATCTCAGATACCATGTAAGATAGCCTTCTATGTTATGTTCCTAAGGAGCAAGACAGGGGATACTTCCCAGCATCTCCTGTCCGTTGATGGTTTAGGGTTTCTCCCTCAGGTGGTTAATTCCCCAGCACTTCTGCCTTGCTAAGCATACTCTGCTGACTGGAGAAAATCTTTGGGCAAAGATTCGGAACTGCTTGTAGTTGGTTCCATCCACATGGAGATGGGGAGTGTTGAGAGGATATAGGCAGGGTATAGAAAGTATTCGGAGAAGGCAATGGCACTCCACTCCAGTACTTTTGCCTAGAAAATCCCATGGACGGAGAAGCCTGGTAGGCTGCAGACCATGGGGTTGCTAGAGTCAGACACGACTGAGCAACTTCACTTTCACTTTTCACTTTCACGCATTGGAGAAGGAAATGGCAACCCACTCCAGTGTTCTTGCCTGGAGAATCCCAGGGACGGGGGAGCCTGGTGGGCTGCCATCAATGGGGTCGCACAGAGTCGGACACGACTGAAGTGACGCAGCAGCAGCAGCAGCAGAAAGTATTAGAGTCAGGTGGTGGCAATCGCCTTAGGCCTTGGTAAGTTTGTGGGATTGTGATGGGCACAGATATGGAAATCTAAGATATAATTAAAGAACAAAATGAAGAATAAAAGAATAAGAACAAAGTTGTAGACATAAGAACATGAAAAGTACCTAATGGGGCTACTTATGAAGTTGACCGGTCAGAGTAGCTGAGAATCATCCTATAAGAATGGCCTAGTGGTGTATGGCAAAACCAGTACAATATTGTAAAGTAAGTAGCCTCCAATTAAATAAATTTATATAAAAAAAAGAGTGGCCCAAACCAAATTTTAAAGGGCACAGCTCAAGGAAAAAAAAAAAAAGAGCTTGTAATGTAGTTTGATTCATACCCAGACCTTAAAACCTTAAAAGAGGTATCATTCCCCATACTGATTTAGAGAAAGTTTTCCTTTGGAAGTAGTCAAAGTAAAATCTCCCCAAAATTTGTCATAAGTTTGGTGTACAATATGTTTCAGTGTCACCTTACGGTGGCTCTCGTAGACTTTCTGAAGGCAGTGATCTTGACCAAATTCCCTTCTGTGTGTATAGCATCTATCTCAATATCTGGTACACAGATGGTGCTTGAAGAATTTGAGATAAAGGAAATTTGCATAGATGATTCATAAGACCCATAATTGTACCAAAGCTGTCTTTCACGCTGAGAAATTGTATCAGTGTTGTTTCTCAGTCCTCTCACCTGTGGAGGGCTCAGGGCGATTCTATGCAGGGCTCATTCTCAGCTATTAATACAAATCTCTTGCGCCATGAACGATCAGATTCAGAGTGGCTTAGAGTAGATGCAGATTTTACATAGACATGTGATATCCTAAATGTGGAAACACTTTAAGGTTGTGAGACTGAACAAAACAACAGCACCTAAGACTTGCAAACAGGTTTTCAGACATCTTATCCCTAGTAATACTCCTTGTCTTGAAGTTGACTTCTGGATTAACACAGCCAATCCAGCTTTGTTTTTATGACTAGCATTTTTTTTCACACGTCTTCTCTGCATCTTTTTATTTTCAATCTATCTGGGTTTACCAGGCCACACGATTCACTGTTGGTGGGGCTTATAGTTGAACCCAGGTGTTCTGGGTTCCCGAAATGCAGACCCTTCCTCTATTTCCACAGCCTTTGTCTTCCGCTAAGTATCACATGGTCTTATAGAGACCACATCAGGTCATATAGACAAAGATACCCTTCCAGGTGTGAACTTACCCACTTCCTGTGCTGATAATTTCTTTCTTCCCAGATCTGCAGAGTTTGGTACAAGATGAGGGCCAAACACTTAAGTTGTGTACGTCACTCTTGCTAATGAATCAGACCTTCAATTGATGGCTTTTGGTCCATTATTACTTTCTCTAATAATGTCTAATTTATACATTTCTCACAGGTCTTGTAGGTTAATTTACCAGGGGGGGAAAAGTGAGTAAAAACCTATTAGTCTTTTCTTTTTTTTCTGCTTCAGAAATTATAGACTTGGATGTTTCTGTGAGGCGACATTAATAATGCATTTATCATTTCAAGCCCTTAACCTCTTAAGTTCTTCAAACAGAATTAAAAGAATCCTGAACTACTAAATAATTGCATTATGCGGCTGAATGGAGAGAGTGAACACCTCTCAAATGACACTAATCGGTCTATCCTCCTCCTCACAGCCTCACCACTCAGAGTGGGCTGGATGCTGTCAGTCCACTTTGTTTCTGCCTCACAGCTTCTTTGGAGCGTCTCACCAGTTAGGTACCAAGGCTTCTTCCTCTAGTCAGCTCTAGACCACCAGCCAATTTCTTCCCCCTGTAAGCAAAAGGCCATGCAAATGAAGTGCAGGCATAGTTAATCACACAACTTCCCTTTGTAAACACATCACTCTGTGATGTAAACACATCACTTTTTTATTCTCTTTTCTCCCTCTGCTCTGGTAGTTGTTTGGAGGCATGAGGATGTTCTCACAGGGCTTATGCTTCAGGGTGTATCATTTCGTCACTGACTTCATGGCCCAGCCAAAGATCATCTAGGTTCAAGGACTGAAGACCATCACCTTCAGTCTGCCCTGAAGTCCTGTCCCACCCACTTTTTATACCAGTGCTGATCAAGGCTGAGACTGTCCTATGAAACTGATTGCCACCTTCAAAGGGAATCTGGAATTAGTCTTGCTACCCTGGAGTATGTATCTCCACTTCAGGATAGGAGCACATTTCAGCACTCATCTGCATCTGCTTTTTCACAATCCCAGTTTTCTCCCTCCCTGAATACAGGGCTGCTGGGTTGATGCTCAAACTCCTTAGCAGTTACCAAACCCTGATATCCCTTCCATCCATCCCACATCCTGGCTAACTGTAAGTACTCCATTTCATTTAGTAGAAAATTGAGTAAGTGATTAATAGATGAGGCACGAATGGATGCCACCGTACCCATATTGCCTGCCCAATGATAGCTGTTATACTACTGTAACGTGTGAATACAAATCCAGCTTTGCTTGGAACACCCCACTCAGAGAACAGGCACCTTCCCAACCACCAATATTTCATTTGCTTCTGCTGGTCATGTTTTAAGGAGTCTGCCTTACCATTGGCTCAGTTCTGCCCACCTGGCCTCTCCCCTCTCCCAGTTGCCTACCTGTTTGGTGTCTGAGCCAGCAGCTATCATGATAAATTCAGATAAATCCCTTCATGGTGCCAAACATTTGGGTGGACATTGCTGCTATGTTTGATTAGCAGAGTAAAAATCTTAGTAACAGTGAAGATATAGTTTTCATCCACAAAGTATCTGAAGAATGTTGATAAAATATGCCCTTTTATAATATGAATGTGAACATGTTAGTCGCTCAGTCGTGTCAGACTCTGTGACGCCATGGACTGTAGCCCATCAGGCTCCTCTGTCCATTGGATTCTCCAGGCAAGAATACTAGAGTGGGTTTCCCTTCCCTTCTCCAGGGGATCTTCCCAACCCAGGGATTGAACCCAAGTCTCTTATGTCTCCTGCATTGCAGGCAGATTCTTTACCACTGAGCCACCAGGGAAGCCCTTTTTTATATGTTTCCCATAAATTAAATTAGCCCCTACAGGTGCACCTAGGCATCTATTCCAAATGCTTTTTAACCTTCTGATTTCTCTCCCTCTTCTGTTCTGCCATTGCCACTCTGGGTCTTATTTTATGTCTGTATCCCAGGGCCCTGACTCACACTTGAAGGGTTAAATCTTTTCAAAAACTGTAGACTGGACTACCTGTGAAACACACCCATCTTTTCCTTTTTAATGGGGATGGCCTCTTTGTGTTCATCAAAAGTCTCCGTCACTTGATATTTTTTTCCTCCCCAAAGACTATCTCCAGGCAAAGCTTGGGGGAGACAGGATAAAGACTTGGGAGAAGGGTCTGGATCATCCTAATTTGCCTCCTTGAATTCTTCACCAGGGACTTGAAGGAATTTGCTTTGAAAAGTATTCAAGATGCGTAATACTTGCTGTACATTTTTCTCACCTTTTCTAGGATAGCTAGAGTGAGTATTTGGACAGTTGGGAAGGACGCAGGGAGATTCTTAAGATTTTATGAAATGGATACAAAAGGCCAACTAAAGTTAGACAGTTCATCTCTGGTCCCATAAGAATTGGGTAATTTAAGAACACGAGGACTTCTCCCTTTTTTGGATTTCTTTCTCTCTCTTTTTTTTTTTTCTCTGTCCTGTGGCAACAGTGGAGTCCAGTATTATTTATTCAAATACTTCCTCTGTGGTAGAGTCAAATCCACGCACGCACACACAAACACAGAACTATCCTCTATTTCAGTCTCTGGAAGAGTGTTTTATGACCACAGAGTTGAGGTTTGTCCCACCCTTGCTAATCCTGATTCTTAAATAATGGGATGAGAAGTTCAAAAATACATGTTGTTCTGTCCCCAAGATCTTACAGTCTGAAAACGAACTTTTAGTTAAGTTTCACCTTGTCCTGGTTGCTACATCCTTCTGTTTAACTGCAGGATAGTGAAGGCAGTATATTCCCTTAGGGATTCGATAGCAATTCCTATCATGCTTGTGATGCTATTCACTCATCATTCCAGTTGTCCCCTGCAAAAACTCTCAAGATGTATCTTCATTTGACACATAAGGACACTAAGCCTTAGGTACATTTACTGACATGGCTAATAAAAAAAAAAATTTAGAATCCAGGATGACAATATGACCCAAAAGTTAGCATGCTTCACTGAGCTTCCTTAGAAAATAGTGTTTTCATTTTCACATTTTGCTATTTTCACGGTCTACTTTAATTTTGTGTCTTCCTTATGGCACTTAAAATATAGAAAAATTGAGGGAAGGAGAAAGAGAGAAAGTGTGTGTGCTTCCCGTAGTCTCAACTTCCAAATCAAACCACATTATTATTTTTAGGATAAATTAGAGCTGCATGATCAGTGCTAAGTGAGACCACTTCCATTTAGAAACCCAAGAGCAGTGACTACAGGTGATTGGAGAGCATTTTCATTGGCCGCTGTGTTTGGATTGCTCTTCTGTCTTAATCGTAAAAGATCTGACCATTGAGTGGTGAAATTCTACTCCTAATATGAGCCGAGTACCTCTCATATTGGCATATCTTGTGAAGCAAATTAGCCATCTAATAGCTCACAAGATGACATGTAGAGAAGTCAAATGTAGCATTGATTTCCCAGGAGGCTTCCAAGTAGATCAAGTAACACTAAAATAAAATTGTCAAACTGGAAAATGGTTCTCATCAGAATATTTTTTCTCCCCTATAAATAAATGGCTTAGACCAGTTCAAGAACTTCACAGGCTGTGGGAGAAAACACAAGTCCAAGTGGTTTCACAAAGTGCTTGTTACCATTTTTTTTTTACTTGTCTGTAATATGAGATCAGTCATTTGATGGCTGGAAATCGGTTTAAGCCTGAGAATTCTCCCCAGTCCCTGGCTTTTGCCCTTTCTTTTTGAGAAAGACAAAATAACAGTGATGAAACTGGCTCCCAGCTTCCCTGAAGTTTTGCTGCCTGGAATATGTTTAAGGAGCTTGTCTCAGAACTTGCAAGGTTCTTCTTGCTCTGCTACTTACAATCTGGTACAGGGAATTTCCAGTTATAAAGGTTTGGCAGAAGAATAGTTGTAATAATTATTAAGGATATGTGCTTGCAATTTCCTGTGAGAGAATCGTTGCAAAGTTCTACACTTGAAGTAAGAGAGACCAGCTTGAATCCTAGCTGTATGTCTTTGGGCAAGCCACTTCTCCTTGTGGAGCATCAGTGTTCTCATCCATATGATGAAATCACACATTCTTAGTTTAATTAAATATATTGATAAGATTTAAAAGCCAGCATTTATTAAGCGCTCACTCTGTGCTGGGCCTGATGTTCAGTACTTTGTGGCTATTACGTGACTTACACAAACCCTCTTTTATAGTATCTTTCCCCTTCCTTTGTTTTTGTTGCTGTTTTGTTTTGTTTGCAGATGACAAACTGAGGCTTAGAGATATTAAGTCCATTATCTACAGCCAGAGCCAGGATTCAAATTCTCATATTTTTATCTCGAGATTCTTATTTTAAACAATTTTCTGATGAGTTTAATATCATTATTTTATAAATGAGTGGGAGAAAACTTAGATAACTTAGGAGAGGTGTAAAATAAACTGCTTGTAAGTGACAGAGTCATGAATTCTGTGAGAGCGGAGGCCAACTAGGGGATCTGACCCTTGAGGATCCCTAAAACTAAGTTCTTTCTTTCAGTCTCAGAATAATTGCACACCATCATGACAGACAGGAGTCTGGTGTCATTAACTGGAATGCTGAGCTTTTCAATTTGGGAAAGAGGGATCTGCAGCCCTGAATTTTCTAAGACGGTTAGAACATCTGGTCTAAATGCATGTTGACATCACAAGGAATAAAACCTGAAACACAACAGAAATTATTCCCTTTGCAAAATGCATGCTAGAGGGAGAAATCACAGAGTCATTCCGCCAGATTTTCTTAGCAATTCTCACAAGATTGTGCATGTTAATTGCTTGTAGCTATAGGTTAGTACTGCGAGTTCCTGTGTGGCAGCTAAACACCAAATGGCAGGCCCTTCAATCACAGAATTACAGACATCGGGGGCTGGAGATACCCGCCAGGTCATTCTGCCCATTCTCCACCCACATGGGCTCTTCTTGAGGGCCAGTCTTCACGTCTTTTTGCCTAGTGGAATTTGAAGTGACAGAGTGATTGGGTTTCCCTAGGGAGGTCATTATAACATTATAGATTTAACTGTGGCCCGGTGTTTTATTTGGTTCAAACCGTCATGTTATTTGCCCAGTTACAAATGTTAATTCTAGTTCCCCTCTGGGATGTTTGGTCTCTAATCACAAATGTTAAGCTCCTGGCCTGGTGTCCCAAGTTCTCCATTAATTTTAAGGGTGACCCTGGGACTTTATTTCTCCTCTCTGGCCGCCAGTCTCCTTTTCTGTATAATGGAAGAATCGGAAGGGATGATATCTAAGATCTGTGTTTCTCCCTTTTCTTTTCCTTTCTGTTTTTTCCTTCCCTCTTTTATGTTTTGTTTGTTTGTTTGTTCATTTGTTCGTTCATGGGTATCTTGTCTCACCCTTTCCTACTTCCTGCCTTCCCTTGTAACTGGCTTCAAATGATCACATCCTCATCCTGGTGTATGGAAGCTAGCCCTTACCAGCTTTGTTGTTGCGTTCAGTTGTTCAATCGTGTCTGACTCTTTGTGACTGCATGGACTACAGCACACCAGGTTCCCTCTCCTTCACCATCTCCCAGAGCTTGCTCAATCTCATGTCCATTGAGTCGTTGATGCCATCCAACCATCTCGTCCTCTGTCAGCAGCTTGGAAAAGCCAAATTGGCTCACCTCTTCTCAACTCTGTGGTCAGTGATGTCTCCTTGGCAGCTTGAAATTGGCCACAGTGGGAATATTTACACTATGGAATTCAGCAAAGGTGGCAAATCACCCCATCTGCAAGGAGTCAGTTGTTGAATAATTCCAGCACACCACTGCTGTGACCACTTTCTGAACAGAGCCTTGGAATAAATAACCTTCTCTTAATTAAAATAACCATGAAGGAAACAAGTCTGATCATCCAGCTTTGAAAGAACTCACCAAAACTCCATATTTGAATAACACTCATGTTCAAGCAAGATGTATGTGTGTTGGATTGGAATTAACGGATAGGTTTTCAGCATTTTCTGTGTACCAGGAATATTTTTACTTAAGCAGCCCTTGCTGCAGCTTTAAAGGAAGGTGTTATTCCCATTTTACATATGAGGAAATAGAGGCTCAACAAGATGAATCAACTTACCCAAACTCCTAGCAATGTCAGTGGTAGAACCTCACTGCTCAAAAATGATCTGAAAGGTTGGCACTGCTTTTGCCCCATTCAGCAAATGCTACAGGTGTAGAATGCAGTGAAAGGTTCTTGATTTCATGCAAAGTCCACTCAGAACCTTTCCATGGATACTGCAGATAGATTCAGAGAAGAGTTCAGGTGAGCCCCTTTGGGATTTTAGAGGCAGTCACTTTACAGATGAATGTAAAGATGGGGGAAAAAAACAGAAATTGACTTGTGTGCTTCCTCTTCGAAATGCTTGAGCCCATATGTCTAGAATGCTCAATTGGTTTTAATATCCTACAGTATACTGGATTAGTTAAGTTTTTCTTAATTATTTGTACTTTTAAAAATAATAGGGCAATTTAGGGCCAAGATCTTACTCGAATGCCTCTGTAGACCTTTCTGCAACTTCTCCACCTGGCCTCAGGCTGAGTCACCATGACTTAACAGAGCTTGAATTCAAGCCCCGTGTTTAGTTCTAAACCACTTGATTTTCATCCATCACGCTGGCCTGCTCTGCACTGACTGGAGAGAAACGAGTGCCGTTCTGGATCCAACTTCAGCTAATATCTGTGTCCAAGACACTCTCATCTGTGGCAGCTTCCTCCATCCTCCATTTTTCAGCACATCTTAGGACAGGATATTCATTTGCTTCCTCCTTTTAAAGTATCAGTGCTGTCCCCACTGCTAATAGAGACCAGAGGTGCTGGCCACAATAAGGGACCTCAACAGAACATGGACAGACTCTTCAAAGGCCTGGAGGAGGGGGGACTTGGAACCCAGCTGCCTCACAGATGGGGCTGGTTATCCACACCACTCTCCTGCAGTGGAGGGAGGCCAGCAGAGAGCCGCAGAAAATTAGAGGCTTGTGCTGGAGAGCCAGATGTGGGGACAACAGGGACATCCTGTCTCCACTGGCCGGGCTGGCGGCTTTGCTTGCTCTTTGCTGTGGTGAACAATGTGTTCTTCTTCCTTCATAGGGTGAAAATCACATTAAGAAGTTCTGTTGAATCAGAAGTCAGGGGAAGTGGCTGTGAGCTTCACAATAGCATCATTTCCTTGAGTCCCACCTATGCAGGTGTGAAGGGACACAGAGAAACTAGAGGGACCTAACAAGGCTTGAAGCTCTACTGTGTCCACCACCGTGCTTTGACACCCGTTATCTCACTGATTCCTGGGGACAAGATGGACTTCCAAGGTGGCACTAGTGGTATAGAACCCACCTGCCAGTGGCGGAGACTTAAGAGACGTGGTTCGATCCCTGACTCTAAAGATCTTCTGGAGGAGGGCATGGCAACCCACTCCAGTATTCTTGCTTGGGAAATCCCATGGACAGAGGGGCCTGGCAGGCTACAGTCCATGGGGTCCCAAAGAGTCAGACACAACTGAGTGACTGAGCATGCCTGCATGCAAGGACAACATACTGATCTCGGGACTGTTGAGCACTTTGCTAACAGTAGCTGCAGCAGCTGCTGCAATAGCGACAGTAATTCCTTGCAACTCACAGAGGTGAAGTGAGTTGGCCAAGGCCACCTGATAGGTCTTGCGCACATGCAGTCTTCACTTTGAACCATTTCTCCCCTTTACATGATTGCTTGCTTCTCAGTCGGGTCCCAGGATCAACTGTATCAGCAGCACCTGAGAATCTGTTACACTTGCAGATCCCCAGGCCTCACTCCAGATGTACTAAATACCCCAAGATCCGAGCTTCATGAGCCATGTAGGTGATTTGGACTCACACTCAAGTTTGAGAATCATGACCCCAACAACACCATGCTACAGTTTTTTGGAGGAGTCCCTGATACTGGTCTCTAGAGATTTTGTAGTCTCTTCCATTCCCTTTCAATTAAAGCTCTATAGTTTTTAGAAACAGAGAAACAACCCTGAAGGAATCTTCTGGACTAGGCATTGTGAGATTGGGCTGTCTTCAGTGAAAATTAAATCCTAGTGAAATAATGTTTCGCATGGCTCAGCCTGCCTTATTTGGTTCAATGACTGCAGGTGGTGAGATGCAAATAGGCAAGGGAGCGGAAACACAAAATGCTCTCAGGGGACTGAAACCCGGTCTCGGGTTCCTGAGTTCCTTACGCACTGAGCTGGCCTCTTGGCAGGCACCAAGGATGACTCTAGGGCTTGAATCTCAAGGAAACCAAACCACCAATAATCTTTTGCCATCCAAAGGCAAGCTGTCCCTCATGGACCATAATCTGTGAATAAGCAAGCATTCATTGACCAGTGGTATGGGTCATTCTTAGCATGGTGATGGACCCAGCTAAAGTCAGGAAGTACAGTTCTGATTAGTAACTTACTTTCTTATACCTATTTTAGATCTTCATTAAAATCCCAACTCTAGGGAATTCCCTTGTGGTCCAATGGTTAGGTCTTGGTGCTTGGGGTCTGGGTTCAATCTCTGGTTGGGGAACTAAGATCCCACAAGTCACACAGCACAGCCAAAAAATAAACAAATTTTTAAAAACCCAACTCTGAGACATGGAAGCTGGCAATTTTCATAACCAGACATAGAATATTTGTTGCTTAAAAGTTCAAAATCTCTTCCTGAGTGTTGCAAAAAGAAAAAGCATAAAATTAAGAAACCAGGAATTTGAGTTAAAAACAGCTCAGGCAGTCCCAGGATACTAGCTGGTATCTAACAATGGTGGGAACCAAATCCTTACAGAGAAAATGTAAGTTATGGAGTCACTGTACAGTTTGAGACATAAGGAGATACTATAGGATGATATTCCATGAAGACAGTGAGGCCTTGTGGAGATGGTCACAAGAGATGAAGTTATAGTTGTGCCCTAGGCCTGGTTCCTGGATGCTTGGTAAAATAAAGACTGTACTCTTTTCACAAGTTGTTATGTATCTACCAGTGCAACCCACTGGAATCACAGGGTGAGGGTGTTGCACTGGATTAATGACTCTTTCCCATGTCCTCTGGACTTAGCGCAAGGTAGATAGAAAAATAAAGTGATAACCCTGGCCAGTTCACTATTCACTGTTGTGTTCATTCTGAATTCCATGTTTTAAAAAGATGCTGATAAGCTGAATGTAATCCAGAGACGGAAACTCTATCTCATGAGAGACAATGGCAGGACTTGGAGATGTTTTGACTGAGGAATAAATAGATTAAGAAAGATGGGGTACAAACTCTCCTATCTTCAAATGTTTCAGTCTTAAAATATTTCTGTCATTGCAAAGCATGAGAGACTCCTTGACCAAGTTTAAAAGCATTTGAGAAGCGAGATGGTGAGTGTTTATGGCTTCAGCATCCCATCCTGAGGCCTATTTGTGTCTTTTGCATATCCCCTTTGTACTCCGGCACATGTGGTTTGTTTCGTTGTAACCACATGTACTTCCTTCTTTGTAGCTCCAGCTCTCACTCTGAGGAGCCACGGGGAGAACTGCCGGGAGGCCGTGTGTAGCACATTACTAATAAGAGGGTCCACGTGTGCTGCACGTTGCAATTAACAGGGTCCTCAGAATCAAAGCCATCTGACAATGCAGCCAGACACCATGCTGCGGAAAAGCTCTTCTCCCCTGGGGTTATTCCAGCATCAACTGGAAGAGAGTCTTAATAAGGCTGCCGGGAACTTCCTAGATCAAGTCCACAGGTGGTCGGGAGAGCTTTCATGCTCCCTTCCTGCTCTTAAATGTGCACGGGTCTGTGATTCCAATATAGCCGTTGTATTTCCTTTCTTGGAAACTGGCTTTGAATCATCATTTCAGAATGTGACTGGCAAGAGTGAACTGACATTTTTTCCCCATGCCTGCCGTGTGTCAGATCTATGCTCTCAGCCCCTTTGCATCAGCTCTCATCAGGACTCACTTCCTAAGTATGTATCAGTTGCCTTTGTACTACACATGGAAGTCTTAGGACACATTTACTCCTAAAAAAGTAACAATAGAACCAAACTGGTCCAAAATACAAACGTTTAAAAAACTGAACTACAAGCATCCTTAGCACAAGTTGGGGCTGGTGTGCCTCCCGGGACCTCAGGAGCAGGAACTACTAAGTCCTTACACTCCTGTTCCCCTGTTAAGAAGATTCAGCTACCAACTCTCAAGATACCCACTTAATGCAAGTTTTTATGAGAGAGAAACTGATCAGTTTAGTTGATTCTGTGAAATGGTTTATCTTGGGTCAAGTCCATTGAACTATGATGAGGGCTGTACGAAATGATTCCTGTGAAGCACCTTGTTCTACAGTGTGTGCAAGCTGTGGGGTGGCTGGTGGGGTGTGCTGGCGTTCTCTTAGAGAGGCATGAGTAGGAGGCAATGGCCAGCATCGCTGGGAGAATGTGCCAGTTGCTTCAGATCTCATAGCTTCAGATCTCAGAGCCGATAGTCAGAACAAGGTCTGTCTGGACAGACCTTACTAATCTGCAAGACCTTACTGATCTTCCCAGCACACCTAGTAGTAAAGGATAACGTTGGCTCTCCAAGAAGATTGTCTCTCGTCCACAGTTGTAAGGTTAGTGGGAAGAAGACAGGGGTGCTGGTCGCCATAGATAACTCTGCTCAACTTTGGAGCATGCTGGGAAAGGGTCCATCCAGGCATTCATTTCACTTGGTATTAACAGAGTCAGTAGAATCCAACAGGCCATGATGACTTTCATAGTTAGACTGATGTAGGTTCAAGCCCTAGAAACTGCCTCTTGCCAACTGTGAGATCTTGGGCAAGTTTATCAGGAAGTGAACAAAATACTGGTTCTGAGATCTCAGTCCCTGGAGTCTAGGAATCTCAATGTATGAATCTGTAAATGAAGATATTGATGTATATTCTCTTTCAAAGCCCCTCCATGTCTCAGTTTCTGATGACAGCCTAGAGTTGGGATTGGCAGACTACATCCCGTGGTTGTGCATGCCATCTATTTCTATAGGGGGAGATTTAGTGGGGCTTCCCAGATGGCGCTAGTGGTAAAGAATCTGCCTGCCAGCGCGGGGGACACAAGAGATATAGTTGGTCCCTGGGTCGAAAAGATCCCCTGGAGGAGGAAATGGGAGATTTAGCGGGACACCGTGTCACTCATTCCTTTACGCATCATCTGTGGCTGCTTTTGCGCGACAGCTGTGGAGCGGATAGTTCCAGCAGAGACTGGATAACCGGCAAAACTTAAAATATTTACTCTCCGGCCCTTTACAAGTTTGCCTACGTCTGGCCCAGTGGAAAGTAATTTTTTCTACCTCCAGCACCCTCGGTCTTTCGCCCAGTTCTCACCTCCCTGTGACTTTGTCCTTCTTCAGCTCCTTTTACGACAACTTGGCGACCACTCTCTGAATATATTCTGCCAGGGATCAGATCCTGGCCCTGGCGCTCACTCACGGTGTGAGCTTGGGCACGTTCTGTAAATTATCCAAACTTCAGTTTTCTTCTCTGGGAAAGGAGGGTGGATAGAACTACCCCACGCTGTTCTCCTGGGACTTTAATGGGATACTCCATGGAAACTGTTTAGAAAGTGCCCAGTGGATGTTCTTTAGCTACTGTTACAATGGCTGTTATTTTCTTTCTTCATCCCTCTGGGCAGATGTCCATCTCCATGTTTCTTTATTTAGGAGTTTGGCTCTTTAATAGCTGGTAGCTCATGGTGCAATAATTGATCTGGTCGACAGCAAATAAATTACAGGATGGGAATGTGTCTGGGAAATGAGAGGGCTGGTAAAAGTTTACTTGTAGCCCCCCCTCCGCACCACCCCGCTTCCCATGGTGAAAGCTAGCCATGTATCCCACCCTTCTTGGGACAGGAGCCTGGTGGTGAGAAATGCCAACCAAGGAAGACTCGTGCGATGCCTCCACCCATTGTTTTCTCATGACAGTGAGACCCAGACAGCGCACAGAGGTCCAGATTCCTGACACAGACAGCCCAGGCAGGGAGTCAGGTCTCCGGGCTCTCCTCCTTATGTTAATCAGAAGCAGGCGTGCTCGACTGGGCTGAACAGACTGCTCAGGAGAGAATACAAATGCCTGAGCCTCCCTCCCCCCATTCACAGGATGCTTCAGGCCAAAAACCTATGGAGCCCTTAATGCTTCCAAACCCAGCGCCTCCACCCACTTCCCCAGCCATGGGGTCTAAGTTTCATTACATATCTCAGGAGGGGTCTTCATTCTTTCTCAGTGAACATCTGGCCTCAGAGACCTCCTAATTAAAACCAGAAACTAATTATTGTCACCTACTCTTTCCACTTATTGTTTATGATCTCCAAGAAACCCTCCACCCTGTCCCCGACAGACGTAGATCCTTCAGGAATGGCTAGTCTCTCTTAGTTTTCTTTTTGCCTTTAATGAATCTTATGTCCCAGCTATGTTTCTCAGTAGAGTTGGAGGTCTGGCACCCTGATTACTACCAGTATTTCCAATTGCCTATTTCCCCCCTGGCCTTTCTGAAAGGATCCATTGAGAAAGGGGTCATGATTAAAGCCCTCGGAACAGGCAAAGTGTAATTGAAGTAGTGCCTGGCGCCTCTTGGCTTAACCTCCCTCCCCATAAACCACAGCCAAGCACAGCAGGCTGCTCACCCTTTCCTGTATCTCTGCAGGGAAACGTGAAGTGGGGGCTGGGGACACCCAAAGTTCAGAAAAGTCAAAAAAGGGTGGGTACTAAGAGGAAGCATCCCTGACATGTGATGGAGATGCTCAAGAAAAGTCATGCAGAAAGAATTGTGTCAGACATGAAACAAAAGGAGTGAAGAATGTGTTGGTATTGTATACAGTACAGGTTCACGCGTGCAACTCAGACACGAAAGGTTGGTGACAAGTGGGAGAAGGAAAGGGGGATTCAGCTATCAGATCTGCGTTTAAAGGCAGCTTAACACTTCCTGACTATATAATCTTGGAGCAGTCCCTTCTCGCTGAGCTCCAGTTTCTTCTCAAGATCTTACTTGCAAGGTCACGGGAGAAGTCACAAGTTGATGTGTACAGAGTGTCTAGGGTAGAGGCTGTGCATAAACGGTACTGACTCACCGCAAGCCTCTGCCTTTTCTCCTAAGTAGGAGGAGAACAGCGGAGCGTTGGGAGCTTTGTTGTGTAACTTCCTTCACCATGATCAACATTGTCACTCCAGCAGCTAACATGATTCAGTTTTACAATGCGTCAGGTACACACTCACGCACACGCACGAGCATGTTCATGCCCCAACAATTATATGAAACATATAAGCTTGGTCCTGTTATTTTCCTTGCTTGAGGAAACAATTGCTAAGGTGTGGTTTTTATTAAGAAGGGAATTGGGTCCTGCTTGAAGCCACTCTAAGAAATTTAACTTGTTACTTTTGAACTCTGATAAGTGAACCATGTTGCACATGGAAAGATGCCCATTGCCTGCATTATTCATAGTCCTGATGCTGTAAATACAATGAGAGAAAATAATCCAAATATATGCCCACGGCTTTATTGGTGTGAATAAATTAGGATGCAAGCATCATACTATTTGTCAGTGCCGTGCAGACTGTGGCATCATTTATGGTTATGGTTACCAAGAGTTTCTGACACAAATATATTCAGAGTATCACAGCAAGATGCAGAAGTATATCCTTATACAAACAGACAGCAAATATGTGAGAAAAAAAAAACTAGGCAAAAAGAAAAAGACTGGAAAGAAATCCATCATTCTGTTAAGAGTTAATCCTCTGGGTTATTTCTTAATGTCTCTCTTTGTAAACTTTGGCATTTCAGTGTAGTGCAGCACATTGCTTTAAGACTGGGGGTTGAATCCAGGTTCGGATATTCCCAAGACTCAGGGCATTGGGTAAGGTGCTCACTTCTCTAGCTCTGATTGTCCTCTTGTGTAAAGTAAGTCGAGTGCTAATGTCCCCCAGCACAGGAAGGCTGTGAAGGTTCAAACAGAAAATGCATGTAACTCGTTCAGTACAGTGGATAATATTATAGTTTATTGTGTCTTGCTGTTAAAATAGAAAGTAATGTGAGCGGAGAAAAAGGGCAGAAGCCACAGAGGGAGTTGGCCTTTACTGACAGAGGGTGGGATTGGGTCCAGAGCTGTCTGGTGCTGAGTGGGGGTCTGGCAGTCATGGGCTGGCCCTATCTCTTTTTACAAACAAACAGAGAGCGCCTGGAGCCAGTCTCCACACTGACCATCTGTGTTCATTCAACACTCACCTTTGCCCTCTTACCCCACCAGGTTTCATTTTCAGCTTTTCCTCTTTGATGTTGATAACAATCTGGCTAGAGCAACCAAATGTTTTTAAGTGTGAAATTTAGACCGGGGATCCCCAACCTCTGGGACCCAATGCCTGATGATCTGAGGTGCAGCTGATGTAATAGTAATAGACATAAAGTGCATAATAAATGTAATGCTCTTGAATCATCCCCTAACCACCTCCGGCCAATCCATGGAAAAATTGTATTCTGTGGAACAAGTCCCTGGTGCCAAAAAGACTGGGGACCGCTGATGGACAGCAGATTCCCCGTCTATATTAGAAAAACTCTGAGCAAGGTTGAGAAGGAGATCAGAATGAAGTCAGGACACCTGGACTAAGGACCCTGGGTTCTGCCCTTTGCTAAGCAAACAGCTAAGCAGGGTCCAGGCCGGGGAATTTGCATTGGCAATAGGGACTGTGTTCTGGCTTCACTGAAGTTCACCCTCTCTCTCTCTCTCTTTCTCTCTCTTTTTCTGAGCCTTTCTTGGGCCTCAGCTAATCCCAAGAACTCTCACTACCATTCCCACAGCACCATGTACTTTTCTACTGTGAAATGGATCTTATTTCAAAATATCTGAAATAATACTGGCTTCCTCAACCTGGTGAAAATGTCACCCAGACAGGGGTTTTCTCTGACTTATTTGACATTGTATCCACAGCACTAGGTCTGGCATGGTAGTTTAAGGTTCAGATGCATAACATGAATGGATTTACCAGTCTGGAAGCCCTAAGTGAATGTGGGAGTCCCTGCCAGGTACAGTTTGGAGTTGCAGGTGCTAGAGCGGCAGTGAGAGTGATGCCAATGGAAGGGACAAGACTGGCTGAGGATTCAACAGTCCACATGCCACATATTCCTTCCAGCCTGATAAGAGGTGTGCAGCTCAGGGCCCTGCCTCTTCGTCATCTTTGTACATGTGTCCATGTGCACTCAGAGAGACTTTGAGCTGCCATAATGCGGATGATGGTCTCTGTAACGATGTCCTCACTGATGCTGTTCCCCCCACCCCCGCCCCAGCACGTACTGTGCGTTTCTGCAGTGTTCTGTTCAGTGTCTGGCATGCGGTCAGTGCGCAGCTAAGGCTTGCCACTTCTTAAAATATCTGAGCACACAAAGAAGACTTGGAAACTCAAAGCTGGAAGCTTCAAGACCTACTTAATTCACTTTCTGGTTTGTGCTTGTGCTGTACTTAGTCGCTCAGTCATGTCTGACTCTTTGTGACCCCATGGACTGTAGCCCTCCAGGCTCCTTTGTCCATGGGGATCCTCCAGGCAAGAATATTAGAGTGGGTTGCCATGCCCTTCTCCAAGCAATCTTCCCAACCCAGAGATGGAACCCAGGTCTCCCACATTGCAGGCAGATTCTTTACCATCTGAGCCACCAGGGAAGCCCTGGTTTGATGACTGACAACCTTGGAGGCCTCATATAAATGGAATTGTGACAGGAACTGGGGGAAGAGGGAAATGGGAAATGGTTGTTCAGTGGGTTTAAAGTCTCGGTTGTGTAAGACGAGAATGTTCCAGAGATCTGCCCTGCACTGTGCTTATAGTTACTACACTGTACTGTACACAAGAAAATTGGTTGAACTGTTAAGCGGGTAGATCTCATGTTACATGTTTTTAATTAAAAGAGAATCTCTTTTGTTTTGTGTGGGTCAGATTTGGAGAGGTTTAGTGAAGGCCCTGCCCCTGCACCAGGTCTTCCCAGTGAGGACCACATGGCTACCTGCTGTTTTTCAAGAATGCCAGACAACCTCTCAGGACTCCTCCTGGGGGTGACCACTGTCTCTGACTGTGGAGACTGGCCTCCCTGCCCTCCATGCCTGGGCTGTTGTTAAGGAACCATTCAGCATCTGCAGACGTGATCCCGCAGCCTCCAGACCCAGCTCCGGGCTCAGTCAGAGCTATGTGACACGCATGCACATGCATTTCCCGGGCCCCTTTGGCTTTCATTCTCCGTTTGAAGCCAGGGATTGAGAATTTTGCGGAGCTGACCCGCTGGTTTTTCAGCGACTCCATAGCTTGGTGGTAACACCCCAGGATTCTCCTGGCTGTGTTTGTCATCACAGTTGCACCATCAAGGAAGAAGCAAGCAGAGGGGCTGTCGTTTCATACGAAAGAGCAGGAAAGTTATTTGCTTGTGTCCTAGAAGTGACATTGAACCCTCTGAAAGGGCAGAGGCTGCTCGGCTCTCGCCTTCTCTTCCTCTGCCGAGTTCCCTTTGGGTTTCCTGTAGGAGCAGCCGCTGTCGTGTGCAACTTCACCAGAATTTCTGTCCCCATCATCGTACATCCAGCTCGCCTGTACTCAACCCCCTGTGGGGATGCACTCGGCTCCCCTCAAGGTGACCTTGAAGGCAGTGCTAATGATGGACTTGCACAATTTCACTCCTGACTTCCGAATACATTTTGGCTGCAGGACACCACAGGAGGAGGGGCGGTGGTGGTCTGCAGCCAGCGACCAACCTGTAACCCTGATTTCGTTTAAAGAGCCCTTAGCCTGGCTGCACTGGGGATTCTTAATGCCTGGCGATCTTGCACCTGCTGGAGGAGCAGGCCAGAGCACGCACTAAGCAGCGATGGCTGCATTCACCACCCCGAACCTCTCACTTTCTAGCGCCCCGTCCTCCTTTATTTACCTTCCTAGCTCTCATTTGCTTAACACAGTCCACATCTTTCCTGGTTGCCTGTCTCTTGTCCACTCTGAGATTTAAGGCAGTGTGCTTTCTCTCTTGCCTCCTGCTGTATTCCCAGTGCTGGGAACCTTGCCTGGTATATAGCAGGCCCTCAGTAAATATTTATGGAATAGATGGGTGGACTTGATGACACTGTGGGCTTGAGATTAAGCAGACCACAGGGACAATTCTGGGGCTAATAATGGAGGGCAGTCTGTTCCAGCTCCAACTCCTCCCTTCTAAGAGCCTCAGTTTCTGCATCTATGCAAGGAGGGTCGTAAATACCTAGACCTCCCAGAAATCTCATCAAGACTGCATGGGAGGCTGCAGGTGAAAGTGTTACTAAACAGCAATATACCTGCAATGTATGTGCGGCGTGATTTCTTTGGCCAGGTTTTAATGTTTTGATGGCATCTTTGTTTTTGCTGTAAGTTACAGTCCTTTTGAAAGCATGTGGAATATAAATGATATAGGTGGAAAAAGAAATTAGATAAGGATATCTCACAAATGAGCATGTAGCATTAGCAGAAAATTCACAAAAGAAAAAAATGTATAAGTGGTAAAATTATATAAGAACAATGAGAATTAGCCCACTCATAAGAGATGCTACTTTAAGAATCAAACTGATGATAATTACACACACACACACACACACACACACTTACACACACACCCAGGGCAGGTAAAGGCCCCATGAGATGATACTCATATGTTCCTGGTACAACTATAAATTTTTTCTAAAAAATTATCATCAAGTACAAGAGCCTTAAAATGTTCATGTTTTTTGATTGACTAATCTGTTTGGAATTTATCCAGTGAATAAGTTGCAGGCAGTTAACATGTATAAGACTGTTGAACATTGTATTGCTTATATTAGACAACTGTTGGTAATATCTGAAATCCCTGACAATAGGGGAAAATTCAGTAAATGTTTCAATAAAGAATAATGCATCTAGAGTCATCCATGAAAGAGATTGTATTCTAAGAATATTTAATGTCAGAAGAAAATGCTCTCCATGTAATGTCAAGTTGTAAAAAAGAAATAAAATGTACATACATATATGCAGTTTCCCAAGTTTTCAAATAAAGCATATCTATATACAATAATTACATCAAAAGCATACAAACATAGAAGTAAAATTGTCAGTACCCATAATTATGATAAATATTGAATATTTGCAAATCTTATATATATGTGTATATAAGTATATATATGTAATTCATTTTCTATTAATGTTTTTCGACTTCTTCATGTTCTTCCTAATAATGATGTATTACTTTTGAAATGAGAAACCACTATTTTCATTGACAAAATTTAATTTAAATTCTAATTTCCAATTTTCGTATTATACACTAGTAAACAAATATATCAGTCATATTATTAAACCAAGATACATAAATATGAGATTCGTTTTCAATGAATAAAGCATTTCTCAGCTGGAGAAAGACCTGAAATAACCAGCTGAGACCCCGTTGTCTCTGCAGATGCTCTCATCACGTCCTGCCCCGCCCCTCCCCAAGCTGGTCTTCTTTCCCATGCCCTGACAGCTGGACTGTCCATCTTCTGTCCTTTTCTATCTTCCCATCTCTACCTCTTTTGCTTTCTCTCCCCTCTCTCTTTCTTACAAAAGTCCCCCTGTTGAGAGAGCAGGGACATCAGGGAAGAATCCCAGATCAATTTTGAGCTGAAGTAACTGACCCGACTTGTGCCCTGTCCTTCTTGTGGAACTGAAAGGCCCCCAGAACTGCCTCCACCTGAGTCCCCCTCACACCCCTCAGCGATTCAGGTAGAACTCAGGTCACCATCTTGGCATTCCAGGGACTCACGCTGAGATTCCGGAATTGTTTCTCTTCCACCCAAGTGTAAACATTAGAAAGATTCAAGTCACATGGACTGAGGTCCATGTTAATTGGACAAATTAGACAAGAATGCTGGATATAGAATTCAAACTTCCAAGTACACTTGGATTATATAGACTCCAGTTCTCTATGCAGATGTATTCCACATCTACAGAAGAGAGGTAGGAATACAGACAGAGGCTTTAGAGAGATGAGATTGTGCATTCCCTTTCTGGTTTTCATGATTTTATTAGAAGTCCCTCTACTGTGGCTTACATGATACAATCATGTCATAAAAGACTGATTCTTGGGACTTTCCTGGTGGTCCAGTGGCTAAGACTCTATGTTCCCAATGCAAGGGGCCTGGGTTTGATCCCTGGTCGGGGAGCTAGATTCACATGCCTCAACTAAGAGTTCACATGCTGCAACTAAGACCCAGCACAGCCAAATACATAAAAATACATATTTTAAAAGGTGATTTTAAGTGTGGAAATGCATTCAGGTAGTTTTAGCAACTGCCCCCTCCCCCACCTCAAACACACAGAAGGTAAGACACAGAGCTAGGATTCGAGTTAGGGCTCCTCTGACTCCACCCTCTTTCTAATCCCTATGTGTGTGTGTGTGGGCACATACCCTCAGTCATGTCTGACTCTTTGTGCCCCCATGGACTGCAGCTTGCCAGGTTCCTCTGTCCATGGGATTTCCCAGGCAACAATACTGAAGTGGGTTGCCATTTCCTCCTCCAGCGGATCTTTCTGACCCAGGGGTTGAACTTAAATCTCCTGCATTGGCAGGTGGACTCTTTACCACTGAGCCATCTGGAAAGCCATTCTAATCTCTACTTTATAGCATTCCTATGAAATGAGGTTAACCATCACAACATTTGGCACAAAATATTTGTAAAAACTTTTTACTTAGAACCAGAAGATAGTATGTGAATGGGGGAATAGGAGGATATAAAAGAAAACAATGAAGGAAAAAAATGAGCAATGTGCTATAGATGGTATCAATTTTGCTAAATCATGCCTTAGAAATAGTTCAGACTTGAGGGGGTCAGAAAACTTACTGCCCTCTACTTCCTATATTTTCTGTACTCTAATTCAAAGCCACCCAATTGGTCATCCTCTTAAGACGCCAAAAAATGACTTTATGGCATTTATCTCAGTTGCGATTTTACACTGATTTTTGTACTTACTTAGTGCGTGTCTTATTTATTGGCTTCCCTTGTGGTTCAGCAGTAAAGAATCCGCTTGCAATGCAGGAGACAGCCTGCAATGCAGTAGATGTGGTTCAGTCCCTGGGTGGGGAAGATCCCCTGGAGAAGGAAATGGCAACCGACTTCAGTGTTCTTGCCTGGGAAATCCATGGACAGAGGAGCCTGGTGGGCCACAGTTCATGTGGTCACTAGAGTCGGACACAACTAAGTGGCTAAAGCACCACAGTGGCTGTCTCCCCAGCTAGACCAAAAACTCCATAAGAGCAAAAATTATGTCTGCTTTTGTTTACTCTATGTTCCTCAAGTTTAGAACTGAGTTTGGCATATAGATGATGCTCAATTAATGCTTATTGGACAAATGGGTGGGTGATGACTTTCTGTCCATCCTGATGTTTGACGTGCTTGCTCCAGTGCCTGTATTTCTCCTCCTTGGGTGTACTGAGAGCTGGAGAGCAGATGTCATCCATGCTCCATCCCCCTGACCCTTACATCCTCATGCTAAGCCTTATAGGAAGGTATCCTTCAATTCCTTGGCAGAAAAGTACAGGAAGCCTCCCCAGTGCTCCTTCTGCAGCCCCAGACCTGAGCCCCAAGAAACAACCCCAGGAGAAATGAGATTTTACCCACCTGCAAGCTCCTTGTGTGGAGCGCTCACCTTTGTCTACCTTAGCTTTGCAACATTTGAAAACATTTACTTCTCTTTTCCTTTAGACTTAAGCTTCTTGGCTTCAAGGTCTCTGTGTGCACATCACTCTGTGCCAGCATAAAGATCCACTCTCCCGTCCGTCCCTTACTTATCACTTCTTCAGCAAGTTTCTATCAAGCATATTTTTCCCAGGCACTGGGCAGCAGGGGGTGGGAGTGGGGGTGGTACAGAGACAACAGTGCCTAGTTTAGTCCAAAAAGCAGAGAAATTCTATTCCAAAGTCCCCAAGAATGAATGAGTCCCTGAAACCTCCCCCCATGATTCATGCTCGAGGGATATGCTAATAGATTCATTAGTACTGTTTCATGTGCAGAAGCTCCCATATAAGATTTAAAAACTAAATAGAAGTGGTATCAGTGATATTTTCCCCATCTCAGGTACTTAACTGACATTTATTCTCCGTTTACAGTCCCTTCCATAGAGTGTGGCTGAGAAGCTTTTGAATTTATGTTGCCTTGTTGCTGTTGGCATGCTTATTGAGAGGATTAAAGAGTGTGTCGAGTCCATCAGCCAAATATCTATTTCGCTTTGATTGTAGCGAACCTGGTTGACTACCACAGCCTTGGCCAATTATGGAATAATTAGAATGCTTTGTAGTGTATATTTAACAAATTTTTAGAAGTATTTCTCAAACCCCTTGTACACTTTTATTCATTTTGAGCCCTACTTTCCTGTTTTTCCTTATCTTTCAATATGATTATCATCCAAAGGAATTAAATCTTGCATTCTCCAGTTTGAGAAATAAGGAAGCAGTTTATAGAGTGCAACTTTATATACTGTGATTCCTTATAAGAGGAACAGTGTCACAGTATAACTGCTTATAAGAAGAATCCCAAACCCAGTGTGGAGCCATTCCTACTAATCGATGATCTCGGTAAAAAGGGAATGCCAAAGTGGGTACTGGCTGAGATCTTTAGAGAAGAGATACACTAGACTTGAAGAACTGGGTGAGAGTTATTAAATGGTTCCACTACACTGAAAGTTAGTCAATAACCTCAGATATGCAGATCACACCACCCTAGCGGCAGAAAGGAAGGGGAACTAAAGAGCCTCTTGATGAAGGTGAAAGAGGAGAGTGAAAAACTGGCTTAAATTAACTCAACATTCAAAAAACTAAGATCATGACATCCGGTCCCATCAGTTCGTGTCTAATAGATGGGGAAAAAGTGGAAACAGCGACAGACTTTATTTTCTTGGGCTCCAAAATCACTGCAGATGATGACTGCAGCCATGAAATTAAAAGACGCTTGCTCCTTGGAAGAAAAGCTATGATAAACCTAGACAGTGTATTAAAAAGCAGAGACATCACTTTGCTGACAAAGGTTCATATAGTCAAAGCTGTGGTTTTTCTGGTAGTTATTTACAGATATGAGAATTGGTCCATAAAGAAGGCTGAGCACCAAAGAATTGGTGCTCTCAAATTGTATTGCTATAGAAGACCCTTGGAAGTCTCTTGGACTGCAAGGAGATCGAACCAGTCAATCCTAAAGGAAATCAGTTCCAATATTCATTGGAAGGACTGATGCTGAAGCTGAAGCTCTAGTACTTTGGCCACCTGATGCAAAAAGCCAGCTCATTGGAAAAACCCAGATACTGGGAAAGATTGAGGGCAGGAGGAGAAGGGAGCAACAGGAGATGAGATGGTTGGATGGCATCATAAACTTAATGGACATAAATTTGAGCAAACTCTGGGAAATAGTGAAGGACGGGGAAGCCTGGCATGCTGCAGTCCATGGGGTGCAAAGAGTTGGACACGACTGAGTGACTGAACAATAACAACAATACTGACAGTGGTGGGGAGGAGGCATCTTTGGAGAGAGCTATTGGTGTGTCATGCAAAGAGTTGACTCATTGGAAAAGACTCTGATGCTGGCAGGGATTGGGGGCAGGAGGAGAAGGGGACGACAGAGGATGAGATGGCTGGATGGCATCACTGACTCGATGGATGTGAGTCTGGGTGAACTCCAGGAGTTGGTGATGGACAGGGAGGCCTGGCGTGCTGCAATTCACGGGGTTGCAAAGAGTCGGACACGACTGAGCGACTGAACTGATCTGATTGGTGTGTCATAAGTCTCTATAGCTTCCATGAATAGAAAGGGGAGAGGAATATTTCCTTCTTTCAAGTCTCCACAGTAGAAGGTCTTGGCAGGACTACTCTGAAAATATAGATGCCCTCTCTTGAAAGTTTGGTGGCATAACAGCTTGGTGTGTGGCACCTGCCTTGAACACAGCAACAGAAACAATAAAAGTTTGTTAGAAGCTTCAGCAGTGGCGCACAGGGGAGAACTGTGTGTTGGATGGCCTGTGCCCCTAGTATTGACCCTGCAGCTGCAGAATGAGTATTTACCAGAATCTAGAAAAGCAAGCCATCCTGCTTTCCCACCACCACCACCCCACCCCCCATCACACACACGACAGAGAGGAAGATCTGGCATGGGATCTTCTTATGTTGCCTCCAAATAGAGTTGAACAGCTCTCAGCACATAATCTAGATATCTTAGGACTGAGGACAAGGTCAGTGTCCAACCACAGCAGGTAAGCATTGTGTCTGGCACAGGAGACTGGCTGAGAGAGTCCTACCAAAGAGCGCTGGGTGTCTTTGAAGGATCCACAAAGCTCTCGTGGAGAAATTCAGCTTCGAGTAGGCCATCACACGCTGTACCACTCTACAAGATCGGAAGTCAGACAGCATCTGGGCCATGCCCCTTTCCGTCATCCCCTCTTGCTGAGGCTCAGAATCCTCAGCGGGCAAGTTAAGGGAGAAGGAGTCCAAACAGTGGGAGGAGGAGAGGAGAGAGACTGGCGACCTGCTCTCCTGAAACTCTAGTCTTCATGTCTGTACTGGGAGCAGCTGGAGAAGGAAAGAAATGGCTTAAAAAGCCATCAAGGTTTGATTATTCCACGGGACTGGATATTACACTTGCTAACATGAAATTGTATGTGTGTGTGTGTGTGAGAGAGAGAGAGAATTGGATTGACCTGGTAACTGTTTGCATGGGCTAACACCACCAAGAGAGACAGAGCTGTTTGTCATATTTATCCAATGTCAGAGAAAGAGGCTGTGCGAAGGGTGACGGGTTTGGAGGAACCAAGAGAGGCAAAGGTGAAGGTCCCCTACGAGTCCTCCTCATTCTAGGCAGTGGCTGCATGTGACACAGAGTCGTAGAGGATTTACAGAGGGTGGGAAAAGGGTCTAATCTGACCTGAGGGGTCAGAGAAAGTGTCTTAGATGGAGAAATGCCTGAGATGAGTGTTGACAGATAAGTGAAGGTTGATAGACTGTTGAGGTCTGATTGTTCTTAATACAGAAGCATCTGGAGCCCAAATTCTCGCCTCCTGAGATGACTCGGAAATCTGAGGCCAGGAACTTACAAATTTACTTGCACCCTTTATATCCATCTTGCCAGGTGGCACTAGTGGTAAAGAATCCGCCTGCCAACGCAGAAGACACAAAGAGATGTGTGTTCAATCCCTGGGTTGGGAAGATCCCCTGGAGGAGGGCATGGCAACCCACTCCAATATTCTTGCCTGGAGAATCCCATGGACAGAGGAGCCTGGCAGGCTACAGTCCATGGGGCCACAAAGAGTTTGATGCTGCTGAGCATAAAATACTTTATATCTGCACTCATCATCTCTGCTTGATTCTCTCCTCTCCTTCTGCCTGAAAGCATTTCATATTCTCCATGACATTCAGCCCTCCCCTGTTTTCCCCAAAGGGTCGAGGCGGTTCATTCAAGCCATTGAAGATAATAAAGGAGGCCTGCCACATTGCTTTCCTTAGGTCCTGGCGTGAGACCCAGCAGGACTCTGCTTGCATCTAATCTTTCCCAGGTTCGCCATTGCTGTCAGAGGCTGCTTTCCCCTGCAAAACCCTCTTGGCATTCTGTAATTTCCTGATATTGCAAGGAGACTGATATTGAGGAGCCTGTGAGGATTGCCTTGGGAAAAACACATCAAAAGACAACACTCAGCTGTCTTTACCTTGCCCCTCAGCTTAGTTATGCAAACCTCACCTGGCAGAAACATGAGGAATCCATTCAGAGCCCTGGCCTGCCAGTCACAGGGAAGAAAGCTGCATCCAGCTGCCATTCACTGAGCACCTCCTGTGAGGTGGATCTTTTGATTAAAAGTACTTTGTGTATAGTATCTCTAAATTTCACCCCAAAATGGCAAGGGAGAGGTTATTGCTTGCATTCTGTGGGTGAGGAAGAATGAGAGAGAGAGAAGGGTTAAGTAGAAACCCTGCTCTCCTTCAGCAAGACCTGGAGTAGCATTTCCACCAAGTACGTTTCGGCTCCAGGGCTGGTGCCCATTGCTGTTGTTTTATGTGGTAGGTAAGTCCATCTTTTAATTCTCGGAGCAGTCTTTCCGGTAGAGCTTTTTGAGACCCCTCCAAATGGTGCCCTGCAGTTGTTTCCTTCCCTCGCTCCCAAAACCTCTTGTCCAAGTCTTGCAAATGGCACTTACCTTGATGCTGTAAGGGTTAATTTATGTGCCTGTATTCCCATCAAACTGGAAGGTTCCCAAGTGCAGAGATGAAGCTCTTGCCTTCTGTTTTCACTAAATATCTCGGCCTGTTCTGCACACAGTGGGGCTTCTTTTTTTTTAAACAATAATTATTTATTTATTTTGGGGTGTGCTGGGTTTTCCTTGCTGCATGGGCTTTTCTCTAGTTGAGAAGAGCAAGGGCTGCTCTCTAGTTGCAGTGCACACGGGCTTCTCATTGAGGTGGCTTCTTTTGTGGCAGAGCACGGCCTCTAGAGTGCTCGGGCTTCGGTGGTCACAGAACGCAGGCTCAGTAGTTGTGGCACGTGGGCTTAGTTGCTCCATGGCACGTAGAATCTTCCTGGACCAGGGATTGGATGAGTGTCCCCTGCATTGGCAGGCAGACTCTTATCCACTGTGCCACCAGGGAAGTGCCCCAGTAGAAACTTCTTAAAGTCATTGAGTGATCAGTGCATCATCATTTATACATAAGAAATAGGGGGGAACTCGGAAACATGATACAATAAGCAGAGGTCACGTAGCTGTCACTTTGAAATCAGAATCTGAAATCTCTCTCTCCTTACTGCAAATATATAGCTATTTTTCACTATATGGAAATGGAATTAATAACATTTTTATGATGCCTCTGAAGATATTACACTGGACTACCGAGGCAGACTCAGAAAGTTGCGTCTGTGTATATGTGTGCGTCTGTGCACACATGCACATATGTAGAGGAATGCAGATTAATTTACCGTTAACATGGTATTTCTCCAACTAGCCTGCCTGATGATCCTGGTTCTCATTTCTTTTCTGAGATAACATTCCACCATTGCACAACTTTCATTCAACGAAGATTTATGGAGTGCTTATTACCATGTTGCAGGCAATGTCACAGATGGAGGGGATACACAAACATATAAATTTACTAATCTGAATTTCAGTGGTATGAAGAGTACAGTATGCTCCGAGAATGGGAGATAGAAAGCCTTGACCTGGGCTGGTCCTTCAGAGCGAGCGTCCCTGGAGGAGTGAAGGCAGATCTGAGAGCTAAAGGAGAGACAAGATTTATGTCTGAAGTAGACAGATGAGGGGCTAGGCACCCATGAGACGTGTGTGGAACTGAAAGGGGGCTGACAATGCTGCAACCCAGGGATCAGGAGAAAGAGCTATGTGACTCTGCAGACGTACAGTGGCCAGGGCACGCAGGACCCTGGGAAGATGATTGATATTCTGCCCCTTACTCTAAAAGCACTGTAAGGGCACTGACAAGTTTCAGCTGGAGACTCATATAGGCAGTCTTGAGCTTCTTTCCCTGTTGTGAGAGTGAGTTGGAAGGAGATAAGGATGGATGTTGGGAGGCCAGTTATGAACTCCTGATGTGGTCAGGGGAGAGATAACAGCATGTCTGAATATTCTGTAAATCACCAGAGTCATCTATTTTTGTCTCTCTCTAGAGAAAGGAGAAAGTTCAGTCAGTCTTCTGGTTTTGACCATAAATCATTAAAAATTTCTCTCCAGAGAATGTTGTTCTAATTGTCCTACAGAATCCTCCCAAGTGTCCTCTAAAGTTACACACTGTAGGAAAACTGGATGCGGGGCTTCTTAGGGTCTCTGTGTGTCGAAGAAAGTCTAGATGCTACAACGCTTTTTTCCTCCACCAACTTCACATTTCCCTGTCTGTGCCCAAGCCTGTCCTCCGCAGAGCTGCTGATGACCTGAGTTTGAGAGGCCTATGTTTGGGAATCTCCTGAATGGCCAGTTGACTTAGCTACTGTCTGGAGCCCAGTAGAGACCTGATTCTCCACCTGGCTTGTGTCTCAGATAGAGGGCCAGGCTGCCTTCAACACAAGTGTTTCTGTGCTTTGTCTTGCCTGCTCAACATGCAGAGCTGATGTGCAGGGAGGCCCCTCCTCTTCCTCCTCCATCTCCTCTCCCACCACCAGCACACTCCTACTATCATGCAATGGAGCTCGAGACTGGAGTGGTGATTAGAGCAGTTAACCTTCATCTCTTAATACTGAATTGAAGAAAGGGAGAAAAAAAGACAGCAGAGCATCCTCTGATTTCTCTCCTAACCAGGGGTTGTGTATCACACCAGCAGAGAGAATGCCCAATTGATGGCTCTGCCAGCCTGATTAAGCCTTTTTTATCTTCTCTAAGACTGCAGAGGAGCAAAGGCCACCTCAGCCATCACTGCTCTGAACCAGAATCTAGCAGTAGAGTCCCATTCCCTTTTATCCTTCGAGCTCTAGAGTCATTCCCTGGGGCTCACCTAGCATAGCTTCTTGAATTTTACAGTTGGGAAAGTTAATAAACAAAGAACACATTCATTCATTCATCCAAAAATCTGTACACAGCACCCTTTCTTTGTATCGTAGGCTTTGTGCTAAGTTAGGGAATCAGAGAAACATGAGTCAAGTCTTTGCTGCTGAGGAAGCTCTCTGTCTGGTAAACAAGGGAATTAACCAGAGCCTGGGGAGAGCTCTAACCTTGCAAGGTACTGATAGCTCATAGGGAGAGAGTCCAGAGCAGCCTGGCCCTGGGCCCAAGGCTCTTAGAGAGGCTGAATCAAAAGTTCTATCTCTCTTACAAAGTATTTTTTCCAAAAGCATCTAACTTGGTCAGCCTTGGAGTTGAACACAATGTTTTCTCCCTATCTTGTGTTTTTCAAGGCAAGAGTATTTCAATTACTACCGTATTAGGCAGATAAATGTATATTTTAGTGCTTTAGTTTGGATCCAGGAAAAGATACTGCAACTAGTTACCATATTAAGTGCTGACGATGTGCTGGGAAATATCGGACTCTCCCCTCTTGGTTCTCAGTTACATATGGTGTCTGATGAGTTATGTACCAGCAGGCATAGTACAACTTAGAACACACTGTCACTGGAGATGTAACAGTAGTGAGGGATGGCTTAGTGGAAGACAGAACCTTTGCCTCAGTCCTGGAAGAGTGGGCACAGTGTTGACAGAGGGCTGTGTGCTGCAGAATGTCCTGCCGCGTATCATCCTGGATAAGCTATTCGCCCTGTGGCCACTGAGTTTCCTCAACTATAAAGAAAGAGGTTAATTAATAAGACCTACCTACCTACTTCATGCTGTGCCAAATGAAAGCTTTAATGCAAACCCAGTCCCTGTTGCATAGTAATAATGATGATGCTGCTGCTGCTGGTGTTAATCCCAGTATTGATGATGTAGAAAAGGGTGTTGGGTGTAGTGGTGGTGATGATGATGGTGGAGGTGGTGATGATGATGACGGCTGTGGTGATGATGGTGTTGAGACAGTGGTGATGATGGTAGTGTTGGTGTTGGTGATGAGGAGTATACGGATAATGGTTTTGTGGTGATGGTGGTGATGATGATGGAAACGCTGAACCACACCATTTTTATAAACGCCATGATAACCTTCAAACCTGCTCCAGAGTTCTAAAGTTACTCCACTGTTCTCGCCAGCCATTGAGGTACACTGGTTAGAGTGACAATTTGCCCAAGGAATTGTCCAGTTATCCATGCGGTCCCAGATGATGGAGTGACAGTTCCCAGTTGGCTGAGCCACCCCAGCCCACGGGTGTTCCTGTCCAGCCACCCACAGGCAGAAGACAGACAGCTAACAGAGGGATCTGACATCCAACACAAGAATCCCCTCTTGTCTTTCAGTAGAAAGCTGATTTTCTATGTGCAGAGTGTGATGGATATTTCTTATTTCTCTGTTTTCTGTACTAGGCAGTAAACAACACATTCTATTTCATTCTTTACAGTGTTTTTATCAATAACAAGATTGCCTCTCTCTGCCTTTCTTGTAAGTACCTGGATTCAGGGTCCTGTTTATAGCTTCTCTCATCGGAAGACTCCTTTTAGTCTGAGGAAGAGTAGCAGAGGGCCTGAGAGGAAGGGATCTCTAGAGTTTGAATGTTGTCTTCCTCATGTGTGTGCCCTGTGGCCTTTGGCAAGCTTCTTGAAACTCTGAGTTCCATGATACCAGTGTCATGCTGTTTGTCTGCTTTCCTCCATCGTCATGTCCTTCCTCTCTCTAGTCCAGTATTTCTCGCATCGATGACAGTGATTTTAAGTCACCAGAGATGTTTCCAGTGAGCTCCCTTGGGATGCCTGTTGCTCTCCTTAGCTGGCTGAGAACAGCTCTGGGATGAAGGATGAGTTCTGATCACACATGCTGGTGCGTTCTAGCTGTAGAGATGCGGCTCTGTTGTTGACAGGACAGGACTTTCAAGGGGCTCTGGATATGTCGGCAAGACACAGAGCAGACCACGTTGAGCAGTTTGTGGAGTTGTTCCTAGAAGTTGTTGTTTAGTCACTAAGTTGTGTCCCACTCTTTGTGACCCCAGAACATGTCTTAACAGCCCACAGCGCCCTCCTGCAGCCTGGCCCTCTCCCCTGCATTCTGATTCTGCTGTACTCTGTAATGAACAAGTGAAAGCAGGTCCACCTAACCTTGACATAAAAGCTTTCTTAAAAAAGAAAAGATAGTATTAAAAACTGAGTGCTCTCCAGAAAACGGAAATGGAAGACAAAGTAATGAGAACAGGAGTGAAAATAAAAATAACGCCTAAGTGGTTGCACCTTTACTCAGCACCTAGTGTTTCTCTAAACTCTTATGCGCGTTATCTCATTTAATCCTTAGAAGGACCTCGTGCGGTTTGTGCTAGTATTTCCCTAAATTTGCAGATGAGAAAACTGAGTTATCAAGGGGGTAAGGCTCTCCCACAAGATGCACAGGTTGTAGGAAGCAGAGTCAGGATTTGCATTCAGCTCCTCTGCCTTATTCTTCTTTCCCAAGCACGTGCTGATGTCACAATATTTACTTCTCAGATCTCAGTTAGAATGCTGATGATGTAAAAGTGTCAGGGATGATAAAATGCAGACAAGTTGGACTTCCCTGGTGGTCCAGTGGTCAAGAATTTGCCTGCCAGCGCAGGGGACACAGTCCCATCCTTGGTCCAAGAAGATTCCGCATGCCACAAGGCAACTGGGCCCATGTGCCGCAACTGTTGAGCTCATGCACTGCAACGACTGAAGCCCACAGGAAGCGGAGCCACCGCAATGAGAAGCCTGTGCACCGCAACTAGAGAGCAGAACTCACTTATCGCAACCAGAGAAAGCCCACACGAGCAATGAAGACCCAGGGCAGCCAAGAATAAATACACACACAAATAAATAAAATTTTAAAAAATGCAGACAAGCACCAGGAGTTCTAACTGGCAGCTGGAAGATGTCTTCGCCTATGCACTCTTGCAATTTGGGCTGGATACTTACTTCTCTGTTACAGAGGGCTTTTATACCCATCATAAGATGTTTGTAGCATCCACTCCCCCACCTCCAGTGTGACAACCAAAAATGTCTCCAGACATGTCCCTTGGATGCAGATTTGTCCCAGTTGAGAGCCTAATATATTCTGTCCCTCCAGGCTTTGGTGTCCATCGCAGGACCAATCTGGACATTCTTTAGCTGCTGGGCCTTCCTTCACAGTTTGTTTTCTTGTCAGTCTGACCTTTCCCCATTGCCAGCCATCACTCTTTGTCCCTGCTTGTGCAACAATAAAATGAAGAGAACACTTAGAGAAGTAATGTGACCTTCCTTATAAATGGTAATGTCAAATAGTACTTATTAAAGGACCTAGAACATGATGATACTTAACAAATGCTAGTTAATTTCCTTTTGCCCATCTCACCCACTGTACTAAAGAAACCAAAATTGAACTTTGTTCCTGCCTCCCATGAAAGAACCTAATAACCCACACCACCCTCGCGAATCCATGGAATCTTTTAAAAAATCAGTCCCCAAATTGGACTGTTCTGTGTGTATATATTAAGTAGACATTTGGGAACATCTGGATAAAGAATGACTTTCCTTATTTTTTATCCATATGGCTGTGCCTCTCAGATACAACCTAGCTGACTTTAGTTGATTATGAAAGCTAAATGGGCCCTGTATGGACTCAAATCTTTTGTTTAAAACAGTTCAGTTCAGTCTCAGTCCATCAAGTGCTTTATCTAAAATAAGACCATGGTGTCATAGATTTACATAACAATGCTTTAGATTTTGATGGGGAGTAGAATTCATTTCACATCCCTGACTCAGACTTTCCGTTTTGACTGAAAGAAAGCAAGTTTTTTTCTGTGTGTATATGTGTGAATATGTTTATGTATATATGTATTTGTGTGTGAGCATATATTTATGTACGTGAATGTATATGTGTGTCTACATATCATGCACACGTGTGTGTATATAGATAATTTCATGTATCAGTGAGAAAAAATATGTGGCTGACATAAAGCCATATATATGCTGTGAAAGTAAAAAAGAAAATTTAACATATTGGCCAATCTGCATAGAACACACATACACAAATGCAGCCCATCTTGGAAGGCAAAAAAAAAAAAGGTACTTTCCTGCCTCTAATGGCTTGATAATAGCCATTATTGGCAACAATGCAAATGAAAAGAAAATAAAAAGAGGCATTTTTATGCACTGCCCATTAAAAGCAGCATACACATAAACTCATGAACTTGGAAAATAAATAAGCAGACTGGTTGCTAAACAAAAGCTTGGTTTCATTTCCAGTGCTATCGATGGATAGTTTGTCGTTAAAAAGATAGAGCTGTTTAAGCTGTCCCAAGGGAAAGACTTAAAGTGGGATAAAAAAGAATCCAGTGGAGTATGCAGACCTGGGCCAATTGTAAATAATTGCCATTCCACCATGAGTCCAAAGAGATTGTGTTGAGACACGGCCCATCAACCACAGCGAGCAGGGCTTTCCTTTGGGACAGGATCCACCAGGTTGCCCGTGGAGCCCCATGGGGACAGCCCTTGGACAACGACGGAGGCGTCTCTGCCTCCGCTCTGTGATAACACGGTTCTTAAAGCCCCACCTGTCTGTTTTTCTTGCTAGTTTGTCATGTGTCCTCATATATCTTTAGAATATTGTCTGTTAATTCTGGAATGGAACTCAAGAGGTCATTAGGTCCGGCTGCCTGCCTTAACCTCTCTCATCAATTTACCTCCATAAGTTACTTCAATATCAATCCATAAAAGGGTACTAACTTTATTTCTCGGTGCATTAACTCATTAAATGAGGTATGCATATGGAGTGTATAATAGTGGCTGGCACATAATACCTGCTCAGTTTATGACCAGTTTCATTGTTTCTGTATTTACTATTTTTTGAAAGGCAGTTGATATAAAAGAAACTTTATCAAGTTCAGAATTAGACAGAATTATGTTCAAATCATCATTGCATGGTCTTAGTTAAGGATTTAGCATCCATGGGCCTTAGTACCCTCATTTAGAAAACATGGTTGATGATTCTTGGTATGTTTTTTGACTCTTATGAGAAGTAAGTGAGGAAATACTTGCAGTGAGGGACATAGTAAATTCTCGGTAAGAATCAGGTACTATTACCAACACCTCTAGTGATACCATTTACATCTCAATGGAGGACAGTCACTTCTATTACTGAAATTGCCGACATCAATGGGATGGAAGATGAATGGTATTCTTCCTTATTACTTTTGCCTAGTAGTGATGTCACGTATTGAGTCATTTTCCTCTTGACAGTAGAGTTTTAAGGAGAATTTGAGGGTCCCTTGGACTGCATGGAGATCAAAGCAGTCAATCCTAAAGGAAATCAACTCTGAGTACTCACTGGAAGGACTGATGCTGAAGCTAAAGCTCCAGTACTTTGGCCACCTGATGCAAAGAGCCAACTCATTGGAAAAGACCCTGAAGCTGGGAAAGACTGAAGACAAAAGGAGAAAGGGGTGGCAGTGGGTGAGATGTCTAGATAGCATCACTCAGTTCAATGGACATGAATTTGAGCAAACTCCCGGAGATAGAGAAGTTCAGGGAAGCCTGGCATGCTGCAATCCATGGGGTCTTGGGGAGTCGGACACGACTTAGTGACTGAACAGCAATGACAAAAAAGAGGAAAGAAAATAAAGAGTAAGAGGTTGGTGATAAAAACCCTATGTGTGGCCCTTGGGTGAGAAGGGGAATCTGAGTAGCGCTCATGGTTCCCTGGAGGGGTAAGAATGGAGGTCCGGGAGGATACATTCGAAGTCTCACTTCTGTACTGAACATAAACTGTGCTGGGGTTTGGGGGTGAAACAGCAAACAAGGCTGACACGGTGCCTGGTTAGGGAACATAAGGTCTACTAGAGGAGAAAGTAGACCTTTAGAATACAGTGGTGGGTAGTAGGGTGAAGTAGAGATTCAGAGATCATGGCCCTCAACCCAGACCTGAAGCAACTGGGAGGACTTCCTGGAGGAAAGTACATCTTGGAAACTTCTAAAGGATTTATCAGATCAGATCAGATCAGTCGCTCAGTCCTGTCCAACTCTTTGCGACCCCATGAATCGCAGCATGCCAGGCCTCCCTGTCCATCACCAACTTCCGGAGTTCACTCAGACTCACATCCATCGAGTCAGTGATGCCATCCAGCCATCTCATCCTCTGTCGTCCCCTTCTCCTCCTGCCCCCAATCCCTGCCAGCATCAGAGTCTTTTCCAATGAGTCAACTCTTTGCATGAGGTGGCCAAAGTACTGGAGTTTCAGCTTTAGCATCATTCCTTCCAAAGAAATCCCAGGGCTGATCTCCTTCAGAATGCACTGGTTGGATCTCCTTGCAGTCCAAGGGACTCTCAAGAGTCTTCTCCAACACCACAGTTCAGAGGCATCAATTCTTCGGCGCTCAGCCTTCTTCACAGTCCAACTCTCACATCCATACATGATCACAGGAAAAACCATAGCCCTGACTAGACGGACCTTTGTTGGCAAAGTAATGTCTTTGCTTTTGAATATGCTATCTAGGTTGGTCATAACTTTCCTTCCAAGTAGTAAGCGTCTTTTAATTTCATGGCTGCAATCACCATCTGCAGTGATTTTGGAGCCCAGAAAAATAAAGTCTGACACTGTTTCCACTGTTTCCCCATCTATTTCCCATGAAGTGATGGGACCGGATGCCATGATCTTCGTTTTCTGAATGTTGAGCTTTAAGCCAACTTTTTCACTCTCCACTTTCACTTTCGTCAAGAGGCTTTTGAGTTCCTCCTCACTTTCTGCCATAAGGGTGGTGTCATCTGCATATCTGAGGTTATTGATATTTCTCCCGGCAATCTTGATTCCAGCTTGTGTTTCTTCCAGTCCAGCGTTTCTCATGATGTACTCTGCATATAAGTTAAATAAACAGGAGGACTCAGGAAAAGTTGGCAATTCCTCTGCCACTTATGAGCTACCTTGCTTAAACTTTTTGAACTTTGGTCTCTTTTTCTATAAAATATGGGTAAGATAATATGGACTGTGATCATACACACATATTCTATATTACACATGGAATTCTCCAGTCAAGAATACTGGAGTAGGTAGCTACTCCCTTCTCCAGGTGTTCTTCCCAACCCAGGGATTGAACCTGGGTCTCCTGCATTGCTTCCCTGGTGGCTCAGATGTTAAAGAATCTGCCTGCAATGCAGGAGAACTGGGTTTGATCCTTGTGTTGGGAAGATCCCCTGGAGAATGGAACAGCTACCCACTCCAGTCTTCTGGCCTGGAGAATTCCATGGACAGAGGATTGTGGCAAGCTACAGTCCATGGGGTCACAAAGAGTCAGACATGGCTGAGCAACTTTCACTCCTGTGTTGCAGGCAGATTCTTTACCATCCAAGCCACCACGGAAGTCCTATATTTATATCACATGTATATTTGGTGGCTCAGGTGGCAAAGAATCTGCCTGCAATGCAGGAGACCCAGGTTCGATCCCTGGGTCAGGAAGATCCCCTGGAGAAGGAAATGGCAAACCACTCCAGTATTCTTGTCTGGAGAATCCCATGGACAGAGGAGGCTGGGGGGCCACAGTCCATGAGGTCACAAAGAGTCAGACATGACTGAGCAACTAACACAGACAGATATTTTAATAGGTGATTCATCTATATATCTATATCTATCTATCTATCTATCTATCTATCTATATATATATATATATATTTTTTTTTTTTTTTTCCAGCCAGTTCCAGCTTTCATTGCCAAGCTGAGGAGTTTGAGCCAGTTACTCACCCACTCTGGTCTTTGCTTTGCAAACAGCAGTTCCTAAAATCCTGTTCTTATGCTTTACAGTCTGATGAACAGAGCAAGGCTTCTCTCTGACAAGCCTGCCTCCCTCTCTCCCTCCCTCTGTAGCTCCCTCTTGCTCTTGCCCACCACTCCCTCTCCTGCTGTCCAGCCCCTCCTTAAAAGGCTTCAAGTCCTGCTGAGAACAAGAGGGCATATTTTATGCTGGGTGCACACCCATTGGGGACCACTTCCCAGACCTCAGCTTCTCCCTTCGTAATTGAAGTGGAGGCTTTGAAATGTTCAGTGCGGCTTTCTCTGAAGTTGAAGCTGACCAGTTTCTCCTGCTGCCTCCCAAGCCTTTAATTTGTCAGTAAAATTGTTCAGTTTTCTTATGACCACTCGGGGTTTTTCATCCTCCTGTGGTTGCGGAAATGGAGCCTGGTGAGCGATGCCTATTTTTACAAGAACTCCTTTGCACAACACTGGCTGTCTCTGGGAGTGGCTCACAGAGAAATAGAGGAGTGATTTCCTTCAAGGGCACCTGGATACCTAGGGAATTTGAGTTTCACCTTTTATTTCTTTGAGGACTAAGGATGGATGCTGCTTTCTCCTAAACAGGCACAGGGGAAGCACGATTCTAAGAAAGTGCATTTTCCTCTAAGCCAACATCAAATCCCATCTTTGCCCATGATGAGCTGTGTAACTTGGGTATCTTCTCTGAATTCCAACCCTGTTTCTTCATCTGTATAATGGGGATTAAAATGTGAGTAACAAGACTGATTTGAATGAAAATTACTGGCATACTACATTTGCATCACTAACCTAGCTCTAGTACAGATGTCCACACTCCCTTGCCTTCAAGGGGACTGCAATGTCATGAGAGTAGCTCAGGATCTCAATAGAGGGCAGTCAAAGAGATGGGAAAACAATGGAAACAGTGGTGGACTTTCTTTTCTTGGGCTCCCAGATCACTGCAGATGGTGACTGCAGCCATGACATTAAAAGATTCTTGCTCACTGGAAGAAAAGTTATAACAAACCTAGACAGCATATTAAAAAGAAGAGCCATTGCTTTGTCATAAAGGTTCCTCTAGTCATAGCTATGGTTTTTTCAGTAGTCATGTACAAATGTGAGAATTGGTCCATAAAGAAGGCTGAGCACCAAAAAATTGATGCTCTCAAATTGTATTGCTCTAGAAGACTCTTAAGAGTCTCTTGGACTGCAAGGAGATCAAGCCAGTCAATCCCAAAGGAAATCAACCCTGAATATTTACTGGAAGGACTGATCCTGATGCTGAAGCTCCAGTATTTTGGCCACCTGATTCAAAGACACTACTCGTTTGAAAAGACCCTGATGCTGGGAAAGTTTGAAAGCAGGAGGAGAAGGGGACAACAGAGGATTAAATGGTTGGGTGATGTCACTGACTCAATGAACATGAGTTAGGCAAGCTCTGGAAGATGGTGAAGGACAGGGAAGCTTGGCGTGCTGCAGTCCATGGGGTTGCAAAGAATTGGACACAGCTGAGTGACTGAACAACAATAACACTCACAGACATTATAAGGTGGTGAAGAATGAGGTATAGAAATATTGAGGCAGCCTTAGGATCAGCTCCTGCTTAGGGAGAGGGCTCTGTGCCCTACAGTACCCATGGGACAAACTCGGATACTGGACACCATCCTTAGAGAAGTGGGGAGCAGAAAAAGTGAGGATTATAAATTCCAGCATCTGCCTGCTGGACTTTTTATCTCTACTTGGGGATAGGGTGTTTACTGAGACAAGTAGCTTTGCAGTGATACATTAATATTAGTTTATGATATGTTCTGGGTGAGGACATTGTCTCTCGGGGAAAACAACAGCATCAAACCAGAACAGAGTTCCCCAGGAAAAAAAGAAAAAAGAACAAAAAACTCCAGACCCAGATTATAGTCCATGTTGTTTTACTTTGAATTCCTAGAGAGTTTCTCCCACCTCACTGACTTTATGAATCTTTTGCCTTGAATTCAAACATTTTTGTTTGAAAGCTCTTGCCAGCATAGATACTATCCTGATAACATTTGCAAAGTGTCTCCTCCTTTTGCTTTGCAGTAAGTTTAGAGGCTCACCTTATATAACTATCTATTGCCTTTCCCATGTAACCTGGTGAGACATTTGTCTTGGGTGAAGTTTGGATATCTCTGAAGCAGTTCAGGTCATAGTGATCCCAGGAGATAAAAATGCTCTTATGCTGTCAAATCAAAACCTTTTAAAGTGAACTGAGGTACTGAAGAGATCATTGATTCCCAGTGCCCCTCTTTTACAGATGGGAAAAAGATGGAGTGTCATGGTAAAGGTCACCCAAGAAATTAGAGTTTGGAGAAGGGATAAGAGCATCGAGGTCTGAAACGATGATGCTCTCATATGCATTAGGGGATTACCATGATTCTGATTTTATGAATATGCAAATTATGTATGATCTTGAGGGTGTCATAAGTAAGAACATATCACTCATCCACTCAACACTAACTCTTTTCCACTAGCTATCTGATTCTTGGAACATCTGTTGCAGGCATGATGCCTTTCATTCATTCACATTGGGAAAGCAAAATGTAGTTGAAATAACAGTGTACTTAGAGCCCTACTGGCTATACACTCTTGCTGTCGTCTAGGGGAATATATTAATACTTAACCTCCTCAAGCTTTGGTTTCCTCACAGGTAAAACATTTAATGACAGTAGTTTTCTCCAATCTAAGAGTTATTAGATTGATTCAAAAGTAATTGTGGTTTTGGACTGTGTATTTTAAATCATTATAACTAGGCTCAAACACATCTTCATTAATCAAAATAGGAACCATTACAATCAACACATTTTTGCCAGCGAGAAAGAAGTTTGCTTGTTCCTGTAGCATAAATATCCATGCTTGGGATTCACTGAACTCTTGGAAAGCATTTTCTGCCTCCTGCTTGTTGTGGAAGCGTTTTCCATGCAAAAAGTTGTCCAGATGCTTGGAGAAGGGGTAGTCAGTTGGCGATAGGTCAGGTGAATATGGTGGATGAGGTAGAACTTCATAGCCCAATTCATTCAACCTTTGAAGTGCTGGTTGTGTGACACGTAGACAGGCATTGCCATGGAGAAAGAATTGGCCCTCTTCTTTTGACAAGTGCCGGCTGGAGGCATTGGCAGTTTTCAGTGCATCTCATTGATTTGCTGAGCATAATTCTCAGATGTAATGGCTTCATCAGGATTTAGAAAGCTGTAATGGATCAGACAGGCAGCAGACCACCAAACAGTGACCGTGACCCTTTTTTGGTGCAAGTTTAGCCTTGGGAAGGATATTGGAACTGCTTCTCAGTCTAACCACTGAACTGATGGTCACCGCTTGTGGTATAAAACCCACTTCTCATTGCACATCACAATCTGATTTTAAAAATGGTTCATTGTTGTTGAGTAACATAAGAGAAGACAATACTTCAAAACAAGGACTTTTTTTTTAATTTTATTTTCGGTCAGCTCATGAGGCACACACTTATCAAGCTTTCTCACCTTTACAATTTGCTTCAAATGTTGAACAGCCATAGAATGGTCAATGGTGAGTGCTTCTGGAACTTCTCATTTAGCTGTAAGAGGATCAGCTTCGATGATCCTCTCAGTTGGTCGTTGTCAACTTCCAATGGCCGGCACTGTACTTATCTTCAAGGGCCTTTTTTCCTTCTCAAAACTTCTTGAACCTCCACTGTACCATACTTTCATTAGCAGTTCCTGGGCCAAATGCATTGTTGATGTTGCGAGTTGTCTCTTCTGCTTTAGGACCCATTTTGAACTTAAATAAGAAAACCGCTCGAATTTATTTTTTGTCTTACATCATTTTTATAGTCTAAAATAAATATAAAATAAACAGCAAGTAATAGGTCATTAGCAAAACATATGAAGCAAGAAATATGCATTAAAATGATGCATAACATAACCACATTTATTGAGAAAGTATTCCAATATCAAACTGTAAATGTCAACAATGCAAAAACTGCAGTTACATTTGCACTGGCTTAATAATTTCACCTCTGTGATTCATTCAACCAATATGTATAGGATACCCACTATATGCCTGGCAATACCTATGTGCTGTGACATACATAAAACAGGATGAAACATCATCCCTCCAGCTCCGGACTTTGAGTCTTAGTGCTGGATCTGCTCTGATCAGGTTCTGGGTCCCTAATATTGTGTTTCCAGTGAGCTGAGATTCTATGAACATGATAAAGAAGAGCTTTTCACCCTTGAGACAGCACTACTAACTGGATGCTGTGCCCAGTACACCCTGAGAAGTCAGATATCATCACCCAGTCTTAGCCTTTCTTTGTAGCAGGTATTAACAGACATGAGCTGCTTGGGGAGGGTTACCTGGTCAAATTTTTGCAACTATTAGAATTGCAGCATTCAGGCTACTACCTCCACTAACTTCTTTTCTTCCCACCTTCAAACATTTACTCTACAGTAGCCTTGACAAACCTAGATGCATATTAAAATGCAGAGACATCCTCTGAGTTTTCAGTCAGGGAGGGTCTTGTCTGCCTTGGAGGGCTTGAGTTTCCTGAGAGGCTTCACGGGCGGCCCCAGCCCAAAATTAAAAAATAAATAAATAAATAAAATGCAGAGACATTACTTTGCCAATAAAGGTCTGTATAGTCAAAGCTATAGTTTTTCCGGTATTTATGTATGGATGAGAGCTGGAGCATAAAGAAGGCTGAGTGCTGAAGAACTGATGCTTTTGAACTGGGTGTTGATGAAAACTCTTGAGAGTTAATTGGACTGCAAAGAGGTCAAAGCAGTCAATCCTAAAGGAAATCAGTCCTGAATATTCACTGGAAGGACTTATGCTGAAGCTGAGGCTCTAGTACTTTGGCCACCTGATGCAAAGAGCCTACTCATTGGAAAAGACCCTGATTCTGGGGAAGATTGAGGGCAGGAGGAGAAGGGGGCGACAGGATGAGATGGTTGGATGGCATCACCGACTCGATGGACATAGGTTTGGTTGGACTCCGGGAGTTGGTGATGGACAGGGAGGCCTGGAGCGCTGCGTTTCATGGGGTCTCAAAGAGTCAGACACGACTGAGCGACTGAATGACAACAAGCCTTGATTCAAGCATTTTAAGAGCTGCTAAGATGAACTGGCCTTTGTAGTCATGAAGTTCACTATCCTAGGGGCATTTGGGGAGGGAGGGACTTAGAGAGCATAGATGTTACCTAAATGTTGAGATCTTTAACAACCTGATAGAAGGGGTACCACCCTTTTTAAAGACAACACTCTAAGATAGTAGATTATAATGGACCTGGCTGTAGTCAGGTTGTGATGGTTGAGGATATTTCTTATCTATGAAGATTTGTCGCTTGATGAGTGATAAAACTTACTTGCCTAGAAGCCCATGTCTTAAAATAAGCTCTCTTCTAAAAGGTCCAGGTCTTAGATAAGAAACACTTCCTGCTTGTGTATGTGTATGTAGATGTGTGGGTATGTGTTGTGGAGGCGTCGATTCATGGAGCATTGCCCTTTTTTCTGGAGCATGTTCCTAAAATGCCCCCTTCCCCTCACACACACACCTTTAACTGTCAGTAAGCACATGGTACGCTCTTGTGAGATAATGCATCAAATGTTTACCTGGGACAGGGTCAATGTTCTCAGGGGAGGATATGTGTTAAGTAGAGAAGACAGTGAATTTATAAGGAGTTTGAGTAAAGCATCCTTTGGTGGTTTTGATGACAGTCATTGTGAAGAGGAAATGGTCCAGCATGTCTTTTGGGGGGTCCTTGCATCACTGAGGGGGTTTATTTATAGGCTTGGGTCATCCTGCTTGAAAGCCAGCCTTGGGAGTCTCTTCTTTGTCTCTGCTTCTTTCTTAAAGATCCAGGGAGCCAGTCCTCCCCCAGTCTCCTCCACTTCGAAACTGCCACATCCCTGTTATCTCAGTTTCTCATGGCTAAGTTCATCACTACCTCTTTATTTCCCTTCTTCTCTTAGTTAAATTCATGGGCTCATTTTTTTGTTTCTTTATTTGTTTTTGAAGTTAAAATGGGCTTCCCTAGTGGTTAAAAACTCAGAGGAAGAGAAAACTTAACTATGATGAATTGATCTCAATTTTTTCAAATGACTAAAGCATTCGTTGCTAAATCTTTGTATGAATTATTTTACTTATATTCCTAATAACTCTGTAAGTAAACATTATTTTATTCCTCATCTATCAAGTGAAGTACCAAAAGGGGAAATGAGTTGCCTAGTGTTACACAACTATCAAGAAGTCAAGTTTTGTACACTTGATTGCTAACATGCATGAGGAAATAGGGATGAATTAGCAAAACAGCAGAGTCACAGAATTCCTAAATGATCCTCATTAAACATCTTTGGGATTGGTCCCTTTGTTTTAAAGCTTTTCCATTTTTCTCTTTTTTATTATCTTTATGTCCCCATCCTTTACTCAAAGAAGGTCAAATTATGTCATTCTTTGGCAAAAGCTGTGCTGCTATAATTGTTTAAAAATGCATGATACAGTTAACTTCTCAAAATAGTTCAAAGTTTTAAAAATGAATCATGTTTCCAACAGTCATCAACGGCAGGCCAATTTGCCTGGCATTAAGTGGTTTCCTAGATGCAGAATTTACCAAATGATTTCTCTTTGTTCCATCGTTTATTCCTGACAGCATCTAAGAATCACAAAGGAACTAAGCATTTCTGGAGGAACACACAACACCAGTAAGCATGGTTGTCATTTGTCAAGCCCCTTTATGTGCCCGGCACTCTGTTCAGGCTACATACACACTACTGTACTTGACTATCACGGCAACACTATGAAGTAGGGGTTACTATCACAAGTTTTTTTTGTTTTTAAGTATCTATTTGTTTTTTCAGCTGCGTTGGGTTTTAGTTGCGGCATGCGGGATCTTTCTTTGCAGTTCACTGGCTCCTTTCTAGTTGTAGCACACAGGCTTGTCTGCTGTGGGACATGTGGGATCTTAGTTCCCTGACCGGAGATCAAACGTGTGTCCCCTGCATTGGAAGGTAGATTTTTAACCACTGGACCACAGGGAAGTCCCTATCTCAAGCCTACTTAATGAGGATAATAAGGCTCAGGAAGGTTAGGTAATGTTCCTAAGGCTTCCCTGCATGCCAATGCAGGAGATGTGGGTTCGATCCCTGGGTTGGGAAGATTCCCTGGAGAAGGGCATAGCTACCCACTTGAGTATTTTTGCCTACAGAATCCCAGGGACAGAGGAGCCTGGCGGGCTACAGTCCATGGGATCACAAAGAGTTGGACACAACTGAGTGACTGAACAACACCAGCATTTTCAGGTTCTGGGCAGCTAGCCGCGGGGTCAGTCTGAGCAGATAGCCTTCCATTCTGGGAGGGCCACCACTAAGGAAACACTCCCATATTCCAGGCCAGAGGAGGGGGCGTGATGGCACCTGTTGGCTCTTCATCCATGTGAAGCACATCTCAGAACAGCTTGATACAGCCATTTTACAGAGCAGCAAAGTGAGGATTAGACGTAGCAATGTATTCTGCATGGTTTCTCCTGAGTCTGAGATTCTGAACCTGCCTGCCTGCCTCCAAAACCAGTCTTCTCTTCCCAGCGGTGTTCTTGCCTCTCTGTTTCCATTTAGTGCACAGGGTCCTTTTGGTGTCCCAAGCCAGTGCAGAGTGGCTTTCCTCTGGCAAGCTGGGCGTAAACGCTGCAGAGCTCATTTTCACTCTCTGGGAGGAGTCCTTTCTTGGATCTCAGATGCATGGTTCCACCGCAAAGCTGGATCCATGTACGAGGGAGGCAGTAACGCTTCTGGGGGGTGGTGGGGAGTTCGTTGGTTAGACGCCAGCTGGCTCAGAGGATCGTCTCTTTTCCCTTTTCTAGAGTAAGTGATGTTGCGTCTGGCCATACTTGCCTGCTCTGGTGCCCAATTCCATAGCCATTTCAAGTCTTTCCTCTCCCCAAAATGAGCATTTACTCTCCCATGGATCACTCCTGTGATATTTCTAACCATGTAGCTCCAGCTTAAAAAACAAATCAGGAGTGGCATTCTGTATTTTCAGCTATAGCTCATAATTTGGTGTAAAGCCTGTCATTGTCTAAGAAACATATCCCTGTGCAGGGAACCCATTGGACACCAGAATGAAATTGACTAAATAAAAGCAGTTTCATGGAACAATTTACAAATATCACTGCTTCTTGCCAAGCCTTTTTGGCAAAACTGTCTTCAATGACTCAAGAGCTTTTCCAGCCAGAAAGAGATTTGGGTTACCTTATGCTTCCCTCTCTCATTTTTCTGATATAAATACTTTCATTAAAGCCACATAAGTCACAGACAATAGAAATGTCATTCAGGAAAACATTTGCATTCATTTTTCAGGAAACATTCAGTTTTTCCTTTTTGAAGGGAGGGGAGGGAACTTATTTCAGAGTCCAAAGTAGTATTTGCAGGAGACAGGTCTGCACTGGTATTGAAGGGATATGTGTCTGTGTCTGTGTGTGAGAAAAAGAAAGAGAGAGAGAGAATGGGGAAGAAGGCATTACTGGAGCCACGTTTCTCTGTCTCTCGAAGAGATTAAGATTATGGAAAGGATCTCTTTGAGACGGAAAAGAAATATGGCCCAAGAGACAATTGTGAAAGCCTTGGCATGCACATCAGTAGTGGCCATGGATTCTAGTCCAAATCTAACCAACAACTGGTAGCATGATCTTATAAATTCAATATATATGTGTGTGTAAAACAGTATGAAGTTAAAAATTGAGTGGAAAATTTTTTAAAAAGGAAAAGGAAAAATGACAAACATAATATATCCCATACAGAGCTTAGGCACGTCACCTAGTTTCTCTAAACCTCGGAGTTTTCAATCTACACAATTGGATGAAAAAGAAACAACCACCCAAATTGATACTTAGGTAGCCATGTGACAGACTGCAAAGGAAACTTAAGACAATACGTCATTAGCTCAGTTTTCTACCTGGCAAAGTCAAAGCTTTTCCAGTTGAGACATATTAGTGACACTAAGAGAAGATGCCATTATCAAAGTGGCAGTCCCACCCCCGTTCTTCATGGACCCTATAGTCTAGTGACTAAGTGTGCATGCATGAGGACCAAGTCGCTTCAGGCGTGTCCCACTCTCTGTGACCCTATAGACTGTAGCCCACCAGTTTCCTCTCTCTGTGGGATTCTCCAGGCAAGAATACTGGAGTGGGTTGCCATGCCTTTCTCCAGGGGATCTTCCCAACCCAGGGACTGAACCTGAGTCTCCTGCGACTCCTACATTGCAAGCAGGGTCTTTACTGCTGAGGCACCGGGAAAGCCCTAATGACTGAGATCGCACAGCTAAAATGTGTGCCTCTGGACTGGGTATCCAGGACCCCTGGGACTGTAGTTTAGGCTCTTCCTGGTGTCCTCCTGTGTCCAGGACACTCCCAGTTGACAGCTGATCTTCAAGCATAATTATTCATAGGTCATAGGTCATGGATTATAAATTATATGTTTACACTACCAATGAGCCCAGGATTCCATCTGAGACTTATAGCTGGATAATATTTTTAGGACACCCAGATGAAACCAGGTCAGGACATCTGCCAAAGCATTTTAGTCCAGCAGAGGCTTAACATTTTTTTCTGCAGTAAACTATTTGCTGACCGAAAGAGTTGGAATAGGAGGTGGAAGTCATTACTCAGAGACATGGATGGTTACGGCTTCTAAAGGGCTCTTAGGAGATGATCTGGGCCAGCTTTGTTTACAGATGAGAAGTGAGACCCAGGGAGAGGAGCTGACTCAAAGAAGGTTCAACTCGACATGAATAAAACAACAGATATGGGACAATAAGTTTTCTGGACTCCAGTCTTCTATCTTCCTGCTATCTCTATGTAAGTGTGGTCCTTAAAAGGATGTGGCCCATCATAAAGGAAGAAAAGAGAAACCAGAGTAATAAAGGGGTTGGATCTTGCAAGGTGGAGCTGTTGAGAGTTCAGAGGTGTTTGCAAGGAGAGAAAGAAGCAAATTTCCTGCTTTTAAGTTACTTTTCAATTCTTATTCTTTTTCATATGGACAGTAAGATTTTTTTGATAGTATAATATAGACACATGTTTAACTATATAAATATATATAGTATATATCAAAACCCTAATTCCCACTAACAGATAAGGACTAGTCTGATCAAACTCCCAGGGATAGAGCCTTCCAGATACTATCCATGCATACCTGTATTTTCTATGTTACTATAATAAGAGCAGACTGTTCATATTATTAGGTAGTCTGTTTTGTTTGTTTTATTTGTTTTAACCCACTTAACCATATGTCTAACCTTGCTGATAAAAGTCTCTGGGTTTCGCAGAGGTGACTGGAGGAGAACAAAAGGACTTTGTTCTCCTTGCAGCCCCAGAATATCCCTTCCCCATCTCCTGCCGATGCCAGGGGCTCCATTAGGCAGCCGTGTTGCTGCGTGGATTAGCATGTAGATGCCCAGAGAGAGATATGACATGAGCCCTTTTTCAGTAATTGAGATCGTAGCCCCAGCCCGCTGACTGGATCCTACTCTGCAGCAGACAGAGAGGAGGTTTCTGGCAGGAGGGAGGAAGGACGAGGGAAAGGGCTGCAGTGTGTGTGTCTCGGGGAGGAAGGCGGGAAAGCAGAGAGCTCAACACTGCTCCTCCCAGGGGCAGGGGGCCAAGCAGGGAGAGGTGAGTGAGCTACAGGAAGGACTGAGCTCAGACGCTGGGGGAGGTGCAGCCCGAGAGAATGGAGAGGAGAGAGAAAAAGGAAGCCACAAGACCCAGCTGGCCCCCAATGCTACCTTCCAGGCAGACCACTTGTTAGTGTTAAAAATGGGGTGATGATACTGCTGTTTGTAATTCCTTTCCTCCCATCCTTCCATCGCTCCCGTCACTCTCTCCTTCCTCCCTCCCTCCCTCCCTTCTTTCGCTCTTCTTCCCTTTTTCTCCCTCCCTCCCTTCTTCCTTTCTCTCTTTCTCTCTCTCCCCCTCCTTCCTCCCTTCCTTCTTTCCCGTCTTTCTGAAGATCTTTCTTTTGCCAGTTTTTGTCTCAGGCCTGCCATGTGCCAGGAGCTTCCCTGGTGCTGGCTTGTGATGATGGCTCGGTCTTGTCCCCATGAAGTTGACAACCTAGTGGCAGAGTCAGACTTTCAACACAGAGATAATTACATAATTAAATCATGCATAAGTGCTAAGTGTAAAGGAGGAAAATAATAGTGTTCCGTAAGAGAGAATAACAGAGCAGGGATGGCCCATTGACACTGTGATATTTAAGGGAAATCTGAAGACTGAGTAGGAACCAGGCTGTCAGGGAGACGAAGAAGGGATTCCAGTGGGCAGAGAATGTCATGAACAAAGACTGGAAGCTGGAGGGAACAGAGTGCTTTGGAAGATCAGAAAGTCTGGTCCCTGTGGTTGGAGTTTCTCCCGCAGTTAGAGGGGTAGCCAGAGATGAAAGCCCTGTAGGATCTGTTAGGGACTTTACATGTTTGTAGAGTTTTATGCAGAAAAGTGTTCTTTTCCTATTTATTTATTTTTCAAATCATTCCAGCTACTCTGTGGACAATTCAATATTTTAAATACTATTTCTTTTTTTTTTCTCTCTCTCTTTAACCCCTCTATAACCAAGATAAGAAAATAAACACCCACTAATTAAAAAAAAAAAAAAAAAACCGAATGCAGTGGTTGTCTGTCTGAGGTTAGAGTGGTCTGCATTCCATGGAAAATTTCTGAAGTTCAGAAAAGGTAGATCAATTCTTAACTAAGCCAGAGTTGTGCTTCTGACTAATAATGTCTCATATTCTTTAAGTACTTATTATCTGCCAGGCATTTCATCAAGAAATGTGTATAAGTATCACCTTTTTTTCTACTTAAGAAAGAAGCACCTAAATATTTATAGCAGCTTTATGCAGGAAATGCTGTGGCATTCCCTGGTGGCTCAGATAGTAAAGAATCTGCCTGCAATGCAGGAGACCCAGGTTCAGGATTGGGAAGATCCCCTGGAGAAGGAAATGGCAACCCACTCCAGTATTCTTGCCTGGGAAATCCCATGGATAGAGGAGCCTGGACGGCTACAGTGCATGGGGTTGGAAGAGTAGACACAACTAAGTAACTGATACTTCCCATTTGATGGACTAGGGTCATAACCGACTCACCCAACCCTCCCAATAAACCGAAATTGGCTCCCTTTGCCTGAAATCTGTGCTGGTGCTGAAAAACTGTCCAAGGGGTCTGCTGGCCCCCAAGTTCTCTCTCGCCATCCACAATGGCTTAAATCTGGACCCAAATAGTTTGGGCTATGGATCAAATTGTGGCCCTTGAAAGACAGCTTTTCTCTTGTAGTTTGGAAAAAGCACTTGCGCATGGAAGGAGAAATTTCTGAGAGTCTAGAAAATCTTATCAGGATGAGGAAGAAAAAACGTCTTATCAACCGCTTGTCTGCTGCTGCTTGGGCTCTGGTGACAACCAGTGTCTTAAAAGGGGAAACTGTCCGCTGGTGATTCTCGCTGACAGCGTCAAGATTGGCGGAGCTGGGCTCTCAGACCTTGAGCTGCAGGGCCCTCCAAGGAGCAGCTGGTCCCGCCCTTTGCCTTCAGGCGGGGGCAGACCTCATCCATCAACCTGTCCCTCAACATACAGTTACCTGTTAAGGGGTTCAGGGTCTAGTCATGAGGTAGCATTTAGCTTTAAGACACAAAAGGAGAATGCTGTAGCTTTTGTTACATTGCAAAGCAAACATTTTTTGCAGGCCAAGAAAACCAACAGTTTATAATTTCTTTAATAATTAGAGAAACTACGAACTGACAACAGTGAATTGGAAAGCAACATAGGAAATTTCAAAAGGACAATTTTTTTTTTAAAGATTGCACAATGAAGTTTTAGAAAATATCTTATTTGTTTGGCTATGCCGAGTCTTCATTGCAGCATGTGGGATCTGATTTCCTGACCAGGGTTGGAACCCAAGCCTCCTGAATTGGGAGAGTGAAGTCTTAGCCACTGGACCATCAGGGAAGTCCTCCAAAGGACAATTTTTAAGAAAGAATTTTTTTATGGTTTCCACAAGGTTGCTCTGTATTCCTTTACTTGTGCTCATGCTAATTTGCACATTAGCTCACTGGATCTCACGTTGACAGATGATCATTTTTTTTTTCCCACTTCTATAAGCTTATCCCCTTTTGTACACATTGGGTTTTGTAGACACATTAAACATATCGGTTTTTTGGGTGTTTACTTTTACAGATAACATTTATATGTATTCAGTTTGATTAAAGACAATAGGGAAACTACACATAAGCAGAAACAAACATCTCAAAAGCCCAGGTGCCAAATTCAACAGACTTTGCTCTTATGAGAAATTGCAATTTCTTCTTCATCTCCTTTTTAATCCTTTTTTTTTTTTTCTTGGCTCAAATAAAATATTTATCTGTAAGTTGAAATAAGAGTTCAAGAATTAGTTTAAACCAATTAGTAAGTTGTTTAAAAATGCAAATAAGTAAAGCTGTTGAAAGTGTTGATATATTTGTTTCTAGCTCTAGGCATTGTTTAATCTGAACATTAAAATACTACTGACTTTTAAGATATAGCCACTTCTCAATATTTTTTTATGTAGTCACTGTTCCATGTTATTACATTATCTTTTAATATCATTTTCATTACCTCATATTGTTTCATCAAGTAGATGACTCAGGGCTGTTTAACCACTCCCCTATTGCAGAAAATATAAGTAGCTCCTAAGTTTCCGTGTTTACAAATAATTCTATGATGGTTATATTTCTATGGAAAATATTTTACACATATATTGCTTTCCAAGAGAAGTGTACCAGGAATAGAATTATTGTGAAGAGATGAATGAACATATTTAAATTATAGAAAGAGTTTCAAATTAATTTGCGAGTGGATTTTACTGATTTAAGACCAACAACTGTTAAAAGAATGACTTTTGTAAGACTTCCTAATAAGCACAGGATACTTCTTATTTTATTTTATTTTATTTTTTGAAGCTTTGAGCTATATTTTTATATTTTATTGGTATCTTGATTCCTATCTGCTTTTTTTAAATTTTATTTTATTTTTAAACTTTACATAATTGTATTAGTTTTGCCAAATTTCAAAATGAATCTGCCACAGGTATACATGTGTTCCCCATCCTGAACCCTCCTCCCTCCTCCCTCCCCATACCATCCCTCTGGGTCGTCCCAGTGCACTAGCCCCAAGCATCCAGTATCGTGCATCGAACCTGGACTGGCAACTTGTTTCATACATGATATTTTACATGTTTCAATGATTCTCACTTCACTGACTGTTCTGTTGAACTTTGCTTTCCACGTGCCTGTGTCCTGTTATTATTTTGGCAGTGCTGAACAGCTTGTAAGATCTTCGTTCTTTGACCAGAGTTGAACCTGCGCCCCCTGCAGTAGAAGCCCTGAGTCCTAACCATTGGACCACCTTGGTCCTCTTATTTTTAGCTACATATTGTCTGTCCCTTTCCCTTGTTCATTTGTGTACCAGAGCCCTATTCTTTTCATTAGCTTACTTAAGGTATTTATGTGCTAAAATATCCACTCTTTGACTACTGTATATATTACAAAGGTTTTTCTAGCCTGAGTCTTGCTTTTATTTTTAATAAACTTTATTTTTACAGAAGTTTTAGATTACAGATAAGTTGCAAAGATTGTAGGGTTCCCATATATCCTTAAATGGGTTCAGAACCCAATTCCAGTTTGTGGGGATATCGGTAGGATTTCTAAGCAATTATTTGGTACCAGCTGGGGTACCAAATCCTACAATTCAACTCAGTTGTCTGTGACAATTTCTCAGACTTCCCTTGATTCTGATGATTTTGAGAGTATTGGGAAGTATTTTCAGGTATTTTCTAAAGTGATGCTCAACTGGAATTTGCCTAATTTTTTCTCGTGACCCACCTGGAGTTGTGGCCTTGGGGAGGAAGAACACAGAGATGAAGTGGCATTTTCATCACATCATATCAAGGATGCATACTGTTAATATGACTCAGCTTGTTGCTGTTGATGTGGCTCTTGATCCGCCTGGTTGAGGTAGTGTTTGTGAGCTTGCTCCCCCTGTTGATTTATTGTCCTCCAAACCCTTGTCCATACCATATTCTGTGGAAGAATCACTGTCCAACCCACAGTTAAGGGCTGGAGAGTTGTGCTTTATCCACCTCCCTGAAGTTGAAATATCTACAGAAATTATTTGGAATTGGTATGTATGAGAGACTTATGTCTTGCTTCCCATCTATTTACTTATTCAGACATTTATATCTGCTTGAACTAATGGATATTTGTTTTATACTTTAGGTTATAATCTAATACTACTTTATGTTGTTGCTGAGTTTGTTCCAGGTTTAGCTATTGGAGGCTCTTTCAGTTGGCTTATGTATATTTTTAATATATTTCCATCATTGTCAGTTTTCTTACTTTTTAACTTTGGCTATCTATCTGTGTACATGTCAGTGAATACAACTATTGTAATGTGTGTGTTTTAAGTTGTTATCTTATTAATGTTGATAATAGTTTAGACAGAAAAAAGTATATAAGAAAGCCTAAAACAATATGACATCAACTTTATTTGATGGGGAAAAAACCCTTTCCTTGAAATCAGACAGACCAGGGTTTCAAAATCACTATGAGAGATTATTACCTTAATGACTTCAATAAATCACGTTTCCTAAGCTCCATGCCTTATGAAGATTACGCCCCTTCACAGATAGAATCTAGGCTTGACAATGAACTTTGGCTAATGGGGTGTAAGCTAACTTGATATAAGAAAGACTTGATAAGAGCTTGCACACAGGCTTGCACTCTTGGAATTCTGTTTCCACTGTGTGAGAATCCGGGGCTTTCCTGCTAAGAAGGACCTATGGAAGAAACCCACACCTAGCTGACAGCTGCAGCCCACTGGCCATGTACGTGCAGCCATACTGAAACAGCCAGCCTCCCCGGGCCACCTGATGACTGTTCACACACGCATCTGCAGTCATGTACCCTCTAGACCTGGGGAGAGTCTAAAAGAGGAACGACCCAGCTAAGCTCAGGCCAAAATACAAAACTATGAGGGGAACAAAAAGTGCATTTATAATCTGATATATTTGGGATAGTTTCTTATGTTGAAAAAGATGACTCTTTATCAGATCTATACCAGAAGTTGGCTTCAAACCCATATGGATAATGTATATTAGTTTTTCAGCTTATTGTTTTAACTCCCTAAACTTCCATTATCCATCTACTGGGTGGGAAAAAATTGTATCTCTTTCTGCTCATCAAATTGATCATGACACCAAATGAGATTGTGCTGATTGAGAATCCCACCCAGAACTGGAAGACAGAACTGGCTTTCACCAAAGCTCCCTCTGCCTCACCCATTTTACTAAAGCAAAGTCACAGAATATTTATCCCTTTCTCCAACATGATGTTAGCTAAACAGAGTCCCTTTGCAATAAATAACATGGCTAAGTAGGCTCATTTGATCCAGTAGAAAGGGTATCATGAACCAGTGCTCCATCCTGAAGAACTCAGTCATGAGGTATACTGCCTAAGTGCTTGTTGGGACATTCTGATATGGCCTTCCAATGCCATTTAGATATGGACTTATAAATGCATAGGACTCTAGAATCAATTTGAAGCCAAATCTAGCTTTTCCCCTGGTTTCTCAGCACCTTGAAAGAATCCTGGATGTCCAACTGTGCTTTGTAGACAATGCCAGAATGTAACTCTGTGCCTTGAAAGGAAAGAAGGGATCTGTGCACATGGAGCGCAGAAAGCAGGCACTGCAGAAGAGTACACGTGGCCGGGGCAGGGACAGAGGCCCAGAAATCTGCTCCTTCTGTTGGAAGACAAGTTGTGTAGAAAATTTCTGCGTTTAATCTTGGTTGAAGAAGAGCATTTAAGACAGGTTGGATCGGTACACTGTCATTGTTGATTAACCCTTAAGTCTTTTCTCTCTCACACATGCTATTTAGATGTCACAGTTTCCAAACTGACTAACTGAATGCAGCTCACTATGTATCATGACATATTGGGAAAATGGGATGGTTTTCAAATTCCGAGCCAATAGCAAAGTAATTATTTAGATTATCTGAGTTTCGGTGTTTCTTCGTCTGCCAAGTTGGGGTTAGGCAACTTCATTTCTTAAATTCCATTCAGAGTTTTAACACTTACATGTGACACACACATAAAGAAACAGAAATCCACCTGTATAAATAACCACACACAAATGTATACCCAAGTACGCCTGTAAACACACATACACATGCACCTTTACACATCCAAAACGTGTTCTCCACCGTCACTGTCACCACCACTATTGACTGAATTAATGAGTTTTTACACAGCCTTGTAACATCATTTTTAGCAGGACTCATCCCAGGGCTAAGACACACTGATAGGGCATTGCCGGAACACCCCAGTGGGTCCGCAGATGTAGGAGCGACGGTGGTGAGCATCAGAACCGTGGGGGGAGAGTGTCAGCATGCATTGGGACCCACATACCCTTTTTTCCCTCCCTCAATAGAAATGGCCACATTTACTCTCAAAAGAAGGCAGTCAGAAAGACCTGGAAATCCTGTGTCCTGGTTCCACCTCTTCCCCATTGCCTTACTCTGTGACCTTGTGCAAATCACTGCTCTTCCTGGAGCGTTAAGCACCTGATTCTTCAAACAGAATGGGGGCTTCTAGTTTGAGCCAAGATGCAGTAAACTCATTATGTCTCTATATTTTCTACTGATTATAACTAAAATCTATAAATTGAATGGAAAAAGCCATACCTGAAATCTCCAAAAAGTAAAACCTTGCAGGTGGATTGGAGAGGGAAGTGAGAATTTGAGGAATACCAATATGGCAGTGAAACTTTTTTCCCCTTCATCTCTCAGCATTGACCTAAGGACAGAACAGCATGTCAGGTGTTGACAGCAAAATTCTGAGATAAATTCTCTCTAGTTAGAAGAGGGTTCATACAGTGAACAAGAAAGTGTGGGGTCACTGTGAGCATCTTTTCCCCCTAGTTTTATTGAGATATTATTGACATATGATGATTTGATACATATAATACAAAATGATTATCACAATGTTAGCACCTCTATCTCCTCACATAATTCTCATTTTTGTTGTAATGATACCATTTAAAATTTCCTCTCCTAGCAACTTTCATTTACCTTTTCTCTCTCCTGGCTGTGCCCAGAGGTCAGCTTGTATTCTGCGTGATGGTGGCAGCAGGGCAGAGGTGTGGGCAGTTAAAGCCCCAAGAGAAAATCCTGTCTGTATGGTCACAGAACCTGTACTGTGAAGGCAGTGTTCTCGGGGCAGCCACATTGTTTTATTATTTTCTCTCTATTTTCTTTCTATTTTCTCTCACTGAGGTCAGCCCCAAGTGTACTGAAGTGGCCAACAGTAGATAAACTGAGAAAAATGTTTTTTTCTTTCTGATCAGATGGAGAGGAACAGGGAAAGGGACTCTTGAGAGCTAAGGGTTAAAAGGGAATCCCAAGAAGACGACAGCCGGAGAAGGACATTTCCTTGTTCTGGGTGTGTCAGAAATGCCAAGCTCACCCCGGAGCTGCACATATGCAGAACAGACCCAGAGAAGCAGAGCAAAGGCTTAGAGAACTAAACTAGAATAAGAACCATGACTCATGTTTGATGAGGCTTGTATGTTCACACTAACTTCTGAGTGGGGCATGAGTGAAAATAAGGAGCATAGTAAGGACTTTGGAGACTGAACTGACCTTGACACCTCTGCTCAAAGAAGACAAGCCAAAATTTGTGATCCGTATCTAACCGAACCTGTTAAAATAAATGAAATAACATCCATATTCTCCAGAGGATTGTAAGAGCCATCAGAGTCTCCCAGCATATTTCACCAGTCCAGGATACGATCCAAAGTGAATGACATGAAAAGAACCAGAGAACAGTGGCTGATTCTCCAGGTAGGCATTGGCGCACTGTGGTCCAGAGGCCAAGTCTGCCCCACCACTGGTATCAGGAGCGCTCATAAAGTTGGAAGAGATTTTGCATTTATAAACAGTTGGCATAAAACAGATGAATATTGGTAAAATGTAAAGTTTTATGTAATTCATAGTTGGCTCTCCATACTGAAAGTTTTATTAGAATATAGCCACACCCGTTCATTTCTCTGTTGTCTCTAGCAATTTTCATGCTGAGATGTCAAATGAGTCATTGCAACACAGAGCATAGGGCTAAGCCACAAAGCCTGAAACAATTATTGGCTGATCTTTACAGAAAAAAAAAAAATAATAATAAATGTTCTGACTTCTGCTGAGGGAAAAGGGAATCCAAAGAAATACCAATTATTGAGATGACCTAGATGTTGGAATTATAAAACAAAGTCTTTTAAGGCAGATAATCGTAACCACTCTTAATAAGCTGAAGATTAGTACTCTTGAAATGAATGGAAAGATGTAAGTTCTCCAAAGAGAAACTGCAACTATAAAAATAAAACCAAATGGAAATTTTAGAACTGAAAAATACATCTGAAATAAAGAATTCCCTAGATGGACTTTGTAGCAGAATGGACATGACAGAGGAAAAGTCACTAAACTTAAATATAAACCAATAAAATTATCTAAACTGAAGAACAGAGGAAAAAATTGGAAAGGGGGGAAACAGAGCCCTAGAAATCTATGAAATAAGCAAAAAGGTATAATACTCATGTCATTGGTATCCCAGAGGACAAGAGAAAGAGATTGGGTGCAAAAATAATTTTGAAAAAATAATGGCTGGGAATATCCCAAATGTGGTGAAAGATGTAAATTTACAGGTTTAAGAAGCTCTGGAAACATCTAACAGAATAAACTCAAATGAAGTTATGACCAAATGCATTATAATAAAATTCATGTAAACCAAAAATAAAAAGAATAGATTGTTGGTACAAAATAGTTACTAAAACCTCAAAAAAGAATATAGTAAAATGAGAAAGAAGTCAATCACAGAGAAAGAAGTTTGAAACAAACATGGGCTGTAAGAAACTGTAAATACTTTGGCACACTGAATATTGCCTCAAGCACAATGTTTTTATCTCAGAAAAAATGAAGCCCAGGAAGACTGATTTTTGCCAAAGTAACTCTCAGGCAAGTACTCTAAAGAAAAAAAAAAAAAAGGGACTGAAGCGAAAAGGAAGGATGGAAGGAAGGAGTGAGTGAGGGAAGGAAGAAAGGGAGAGAAAATATAAATAAAGAAAAGAAAGGAGAAAAAATAGTAATCTGTATTGATCACAGATCTTAACACTGACTCTTATTATTAATACCATGTTTTTCCTTAGGGGTAAGAAGAAAATGGTGATTTTTTTTTTTTTAATGAAATAAACGTGGTTTTGTTTTGTTTTGTTTTGTTTTTTGAGAAAGGAGTGCTCATTCAAACAATAGGATCTGGGAACATCTAGGTTTCCATCCGGCAGTGGTAGAGATCACAAAGATGTACCAAATGTTTAAAAGTGAATGTGGAAAGTAGCCAATGAGATATTTTTCTTGGAGATTTTTACTGAAGTCGTGTTTAAAAGGGCAGGGAACAAGGGGTAGTACCTTTTCTACACAAGGACAAAAACCATTGGAAAATCCAATCACAAAAATAACTCTTTCCTGTGCCAAGAAAATCAGATGAATTGTTTGTTGAAATTATGTATCCAGAGGAAAAGAAGTGAGACAATAGATTCTTGGCTAAACTTATAGATGCTTTAGCAGAGCATGGACACTTCTGTCCTTGTCTTCCTCTCCCTCTCCTCTCCCTCCTTCTCTTCCTCCATATGTTCCTTCTCCTCCTGTTCTTTCTCCCCGTCTTCCCTCTCCTTCCCCTCCTCCTTGTCCTTTTCCCCTGTGTTTCTTTTAAACATAAACACACACCTTAGTAAAGATTCAAGGGGTGGGCTTTTCATCTTTCCCCTACCACTTTGGGAAATCTGACATGCAAAGATATCCAGAAAGGAATCCAGATATCATGAATATCTACCATTTCTTCTTGAAGACATGTTAAAGAAGCTCTTAAAACCACTATTCAGTCTTCTCCTATAGTTTCTTGATGGAGAAGGCAAGGTGATTTCATAATCTCTGGAGTCCAAGCACCCAGCATTAGAGGAAGTACTCAATGTATGTTTGATCGTGTTTTGTAATTTGAAGTTTGGAAAATAAAGTCACTAAGTATATATGAAAACAATGACAACAAAGCCACTATTCGTGACCTAAAACTTTGGAGCATTAGATAATGAAACAGCAGAAATTGTCTTTGGAAGAAGAACTCTGAGATACAGAAATTCACTCTAAGACAAAGAACTGAAATCTTTGCAATGCCTGTATGTCAGGATATAGAGATAGTATGTATGTATGTATCCTGTATGTATGTATCCTATGTATATGTAGACTGTATGTATGTATGTAACTGTATGTATATGCCTTGTATGTCAATTTACATGCAGTTGACTTCCAATTCAGACCTGGAGTAATTTTTCTAAATTTCTTACGAAAGTTGAGCCAAAAAGCTGAAAAGTCACTGACACTTATTGCTGGGACTAACGCCTAGTGGTAGTGAGGAAAGGGACTCTTCAGACTCAATCGGGTCAGTGTGAAAAGCCCCGGGTGCCCCAAGGCCTGGCACCAGCAGCCATCACAGTGACACTTACCCCCGAGTTGTCAGGTGGCCAGAACTGCTTTGTGCAGGGAGAGCAAGAATACGTGATGAGTAGGTAGAGGGTATTTCCAATAAAATCAGCCCAATAGCATGCTCCAGGATTCTCAGGTACTTCTAGGATAAAGATGGGACTTGGGATCCTTGAGATCCCTGAGATTTATCTCTGAACCAAGGTGGTACATGTAAGGTATAGTTTGGGCTGAGGCAGAAAAGAAGGAGAGACGACCTCAACGGAGGTAAGTTACCTTCATTCAGGCAAGGAGGGGACGACAGTTGGCCTAACGACCAGGCTGAGCTCAAGAGGGATCAGGGAGGCTTCATATTTAAAGGGAGGTTTGTGGAAGCAATAAGGGAAACGTTAGTCAGGTGGGATGTTTTGGATATTCTTTAGTTGAGATGGCATTTGTAGTTGAACAGGGGGTGGGAGGTTTTGGGCAGGGGATGATAAGTCCCTGGCAGACGTAGGGGGTGGAAGGTTTCTGGACAGGGGGTGATAAGTCCTAGGTAGATGCAGCTGTCCTGGAGCATCAGGGCGGGACCTAAAGTTCGGTTTTGTTTTCCCCCAAGTTAGATGATTCAGCAAGGGCATTTGAGACCATTGTTTTCTTTTCTAGGCCCAAAGACTCCTTCAGTACAAATGACCATTGGTAGCCCTGTTATAAACCATAGACACATCTTGGATGCTGTTGCAGTCTAGGAGAGCCAGGGCCCTCCCTATGCCATTGTTCCTTGCAAAGCAAAACTAAAACAGCATACCACATGGGATGCAAAGATATTTTGAACAAAACCAGCACTTCAGAAAAGTCCCTGCAACTTCTGCTGTTTTCCAAGCCTAGGTGGGTCTGGTCTAATCTTTCTGCATCTGACATATTCCTCTGTTCTGTCTTTTGTGTCTTCAGATTTAATATATTAAAAATATTGTTTTTTTAAAAAATGGAATGGATGGCTGACACGGAAAGGAGAGACCCCAGGGGATTTCTCGCAAAGGACAACAGTGGCCCAAGGATTGTTTTGAAAAGTCTGCTGTTCTGGCCCTTCAGGGCATAGACTGGGAGAGAGAGATTGAGATTTGGCAGGAAAAAAAAAAAAAAAAAAATGCTAGCGTATAGTCAGACACACTTGGCTAAAAAGATTTGTTTTCCCAATTTTATTTACCGTTATTACTATTGCCGCAGAGAGCTGAACGAGAAAGACTTGCCTTGAGTAATAGTTACGGGCACAAAACAGGAGCCCCCTCTAGGTGCCTTCCAGTAAGAAGATAATCCTAGGTAATTGTTCTATGGACAGTGTTTTAAGAGACGTGACTCTGAAGAATCAGCATATCTACAAATTATTAGGCATGATTGCTTGCTGACTGGATGTTAATTCATTCTAAATAGGATGATGCGCTGCAGAGGAAGTTTGTGGGTACTCCATGCCATTTCCTCAGTGTTGTGCTCAGTATTGATTAAGGAGGATCCGACCCAGTGTCCTGGGAGGAAAGAGCCTTTCTTCACTGCTGCAGTGGTCATGGGGAACAGGGTGGCCCCCGCTGACAGCTTAAGGGCACAGGGTTATTCTAGGGACCCAACTAGTGAATAAGCAACTTTTCCACAGGTTGCAAGACTGCTGATGGGTGGAAGGGGAACGAGAATCCTGTTTTAAGTCCTAGCTCATAAAAATATGAACATCAGCAGTCCTTTTTGTAAAATAAATGAGGTGTCAGGGCTCACGTCTTGATAAATAATGAAGTGCCCCTCTCTCTTCCTCTCTTCATACATCCTCTCTTTATCCCCATTAACTTGTGAACTTTTTTCTGCCAAAGAAATCAGTAGAGATAGTAATGTTCATTTATTTAAGGCCATTTCACTGAATATTGTGTGTACGGTCATGGAGTGTTGGTGAGCTGAACAGGTGTGTGTAGCTAAAGTAACTTTCGAGAGCCAGGTAAGCATTACCAGTTGGAATTTTTCAGAGGCTTATCTTCATTCACATCAGCAGAAAGTTTCTGTTTTCTTCATTAATAAGTGTAGCCACAAACACTTGTCTTCTTTCCTTTCAATTTAAACCAAATACTGAATATTAATTAACTGCTGCTCTGTGCCAAGTAACTATGGCTGCTAAAAGAGAAGTAAAGTAGGTCACGCTCTAAAGAGATATGGTCTAGAGTAGAAGGTGGACATACAAAGGCATCATCATGTACAGTGAGAAGTATAGCCCTAGATCAATGTATTATGTATAGCAAAGAGAAAAATTTAGCTATATATAGTCATGGCATCACACAGGGAAGGCTATTTTAAATGCTTAAGATTTTAGCTCATTTTTGAAGAAGGGAAGAAAATTTGTTTGCAGTTTGAACAAAGAGGAAGCAGCAGCCACATTAGCAAGGCATGAAAGTGGGAAATGTCTGGCGTGTTATAAAAAAAATAGTTTGATATTGGTAGAACATAAATTTGTGTGTAAGCAAGCAGTGAAGTCAGCTCTGCAGAAAGCCAGCAACAGGATCTTCTCCTCAAAGAGAAGAAAACATGGCATTTAGTGCACTCCATCCTCAGCTAGCGGGAAGGACAGGAGCTCAGTGAAATTATCAAAAGATAAGGGCCAAGGTGGGTAAAGACTCAGATTCCAGAATTTCTGTTACTTTCCCATGCACAGTCATTACCCTGTGTGTTTCCTCAAAACAACAATCAGTGAGACCTTCACAGGAATGTGTAACTTTGAGCTTTTTTTGGTTTTTGTTTTTTTTCCAAGAGAAGTAAAAAACAAAGAAACTGCGGGGAGATCCTGCACAGGCTGAGATATGGACTTCCCTAGGGGAGAATGGGTCCAGGCACACCAAAATAAAAGATAAGCAGGCAAGCTATACAATGAAACTCATCAGAAGGCAAGAACAGGTGTGGTGCGTGAAATACCTTTTGGGGTCTGAGAAAGGGCCCAGGGATGTGGACTGAAGGGTTACTAGCAAGAGGTATTTTTCTCTCACATACAAATCAAGCCAAGGCATGCCTCCCTCAGTTTGAAGATGAAGTCTCCTGTCCCCAGGAGAGGACATGAGGCTAGATTGAACACGCTGTCCCAAGGTCTGGAAGCATTAATGGACATGTGATTCTCTCTTCTTATTGATAAACCATCCTGACTCAAGAATCTTGTCTAAGAATGATGTGAGTTTATCTGTCTTGATGGCCAGGAGAATCAGCCATTTGAGGAGCAAAGTAAAAATACACAAGTTACTTTTTGAAAACAAGGGGGGCGGGAATTGAAACACAACACAAAAGCATACACTCAGAATCATTAGATCTTGGGGATGAAACAGAGTACAGAGATCAGAGGCTAAATGCCACTCAAGAAATTGAATCCTCTCCAGTATCTCCCCCACAAGCAGAAACATTAACATATGGTAGGTCCAAATATGAGAAGAAGAGTTGGGATGCTTACTTGCAAAACAGGGTAACAATGTTATATATCACAGAGGGATCTGTTTACTGAAAACGTTTTCCTTCCCAAATATCTGACACCCAGTAACTTCTCCATATGTATGTTCTCTGAGTAACAGCTAAAGAATGTACAATGGCTAATGGGTTCCCTGTGGGGGTCTGGAGAATATCAAATCCATGTACTAGGTCTCTGTTTTTTTAAGCTCACAGTGTTGGAATGAATCAGTTTATTTCAGCAGGATGTACTGGCCAGAGGTGTGGGATGTTGCATATCTGTTGAATAATGACTGTGTGCTGGGGATGGTAGAAGGAAGTCAAGTGGAGATTATTATCTCTTCTCAACATCAGCATTGAGATGTAGGTGTATTACTAGCCTCACAGATGAGTAAACTGAGTTTGATTAATTTTCCTAAGCTCCCGTTGCTACTGACAGCCAAAAGAAAAATCAATGGCCTGTGCTGTTGTTTGTCAAAAAATCATGCTCTTTTCAAAAAATGGTGCAGGGACAACTGGATAGTTACAGGCTAAAGAATCAAGATGGACCCCCTACTTCACACCACAAACAAAAATCAGCTCAAAACAGATCATGCTTAAATGTAAGAGCTAAAACTATAAAGATCTTAGAAAATGTAAGAATCATTCTTCATAACTTTAAAGAAGGCAAAAGGGTGATTCTAGGAACCCACAGGTTAGGCAGTTGGTGATTCAGTTGGTAAAGAGTGTGCCTGCAATGCAGGAAACCCAGGTTTGATCCCTGAGTTGGGATGATTCCCTGAGGAAAGAAATGGCAACCCACTCCAGTGTTCTTGCCTGGATAATCCCATGGATGGAGGAGCCCGGTGGGCTACAGTCCATGGGGTCGCAAGAGTAGGGCAACTAAGCAACTCAACCTACCTACCTACATAGTTGATTTACAATGTTGTGTTGGTTTCAGGTGTACAATAAAATGATTCAGTTATGCATTTATCTGTATCCATTTATCTGTATTCATTCTTTCTCATGTAGGTTATCACAGAATATCAAGTAGATTTCTGTGTGCTATATAGTAGGTCTTTGTTGGTTGTCTATATCTTCTAACTAGTAGTGTGTGTATGTTCATCCCACCTCCTGATTTATCCCTCCTCCTACCATTTCTCCTTTGGTAATCGTAAGTTTGTTTTTGATATCTGTAAGTCTTTTTCTGTTTTGTAAATAAGTTCATTTGTATCATTTTCATTTTTTAAAAATCAGATTCAGCATGTAAGTGATATCACGTGATATTTGTCTTTCTATGTCTGACTCACTGCACTTAGTATGATACTCTCTGGGTCTATCCATATTGCTGCAGATGACATTATTTCATTCCTCTTTATGGCTGAGTAATATCCCATTTTATATATATATATATATATAATATTCATATTTTAGTTTAGTTTAAGGCAATAGTTTATCATGACAGTAAAAGCACATGTGAAAAAATAGATAAATTGGATGACATCAAACTTAAAAATTTTTGTATTACCATTAAGTATGAGAAGACAGCTATGACTCAATAATAAAGACAGCCCATTGAAAAACAGGGAAAGGATTTGAATAGACATCTTTCCCAAAAGGTATATAAATGACTAATAAGCACATGAAAAGGTATTCAGTATTCTTAGTCATTCTGCTGCCGATGCTAAGTTGCTTCAGTCGTGTCCGACTCTGTGCGACCCCATAGACGGCAGCCCATCAGGCTCCCGCGTCCCTGAGATTCTCCAAGCAAGAACACTGGAGTGGGTTGCCATTTCCTTCTCCAGTGCATGAAAGTGAAAAGTGAAAGTGAAGTCACTCAGTCCTGTCCAACTCTTAGCGACCCCATGGACTGCAGCCTACCAGGCTCCTCTGTCAGTGGGATTTTCCAGGCAAGAGTACTGGAGTAGGGTGCCATTGCCTTCTCCGTCTTAGTCATTAGGGCAATGCAAATCAAAATTACAGTAGTTCCCACTTATCCATGGTTTTACTTTCTATGCTTTCAATTACTCACAGTCAACCTTGTTCCTAAAATATCAAAAGGAAAATTCTAGAAATAAACCAATTCATAAATTTTAAATTGCATGCTTTTCCAATTAGTATGATGAAATCTCTCACTGTCCCGCTCCTTCCGTTCCAGGAAGTGAATCACCCCTTTGTCTAGCACGTCTGTGAGTCGCTTAGTAGCCTTCTCGGTTATTAAATCAACTGTCAAGTTATCTCAGCACTTGTGTTCAAGTAACCCTTATTTTACTTAATGATGGCCCCAAAGTGCAAGAGCAGTGATGCTGACAGTTCAGATACGCCAAAGAGAAGCTGTAAAGTGCTTCCTTTCAGTGACAAGGTAAAAGTTCTCAACTTAATAAGGAAAGAAAAAAAAGTGATATGTTGGATTTGCTAAGATCTATGGTAAGAAAGAATCTTCTATTTGTGAAATTGTGAAGAAAATAAAAGAAATCAATGCTAGTTTTGCTGCAGCACCTCAAGCTGTGAAAGTTATGGCTATGGTACATGATAAATACTTAGTGAAGATGGAAAAGGCATTAAATTTATACAGTAAGGTATTTTGAGAGAAAAGGCAAGAGAGAGAGACCACTAGACATATCCACTAAACATATTATAATATATTGTTAAAATTGTTCTATTTTATTACTAGGTATTATTGTTAATCTCTAACAGTGCCTACTTTGTAAATCAACTTTTATAATAAATATGTATCAGTCAGTTCAGTTTAGTCGCTCAGTCTTGTCTTACACTTTGTGACACCATTGACTGCAGTATGCCAGGCTGCCCTGTCCATCACCATCACCTGGAGCCTGCTCAGACTCATGTCCATCGAGTTGGTGATGCCATCCAACCATCTCATTCTCTGTCATCCCCTTCTCCTCCTGCCTTCAATCTTTCCCAGCATTAAGGGTCTTTACTAATGTGTCAGTTCCTCACATCAGGTGGCCAAAGTATTAGAGCCTCAGCATCAGTCCTTCCAATGAATATTCAGGACTGATTTCCTTTAGGATGGACTGGTTTGATCTCCTTGCAGTCCAAGGGACTCTGAAGAATCTTCTCCAACACCACAGTTCAAAAGCATCCATTTTTTGACACTAAGCTTTCTTTATGGTCCAATTCTCACATCCATACATGACAAGTGAAAAAAACCATAGCTTTGACTATACGGACCTTTGTCAGCAAATAATGCCTCTACTTTTTAATATGCTGTCTAGGTTTGTCATAATTTTTTTTCCACGCAGCAAGCGTCTTTTAATTTCATGGCTGCACTCACCATCTGCAGTGATTTTGAAGCCCAAGAAAAGAAAGTCCATCCCTGCTTCCATTATCTCCCCACGTACTTGCCATGAAATGATGGGGCCCAGATGCCATGATCTTCGCTTTTTGAATGTTGAATTTGAAGCCAACTTTTTCACCTTCCCCTTTCACTTTGGTCAAGAGGCTTTTTAGTTACTCTTCACTTTCTGCCATAGGGGTGGTGTCATCTGCATATCTGAGGTTATTGATATTTCTCCTGGCAATCATGATTCCAGTTTGTGCTTCTTCCAGCCCGGCATTTCACATGATGTACTCTGCATATAAGTTAAATAAGCAGGGTGACAATATACAGCCTTGACATACTCCTTTCCCAATTTGGAACCAGTCCATTGTTTCATGTCCAATTCTAACTGTTGCTTCTTGAGCTGCTTACAGATTTCTCAGGAGGCAGGTCAGGTGGTCTGATATTCCCATATCTTTAAGAATTTTCCACAGTTTGTTGTGATCCACCCAGTCAAAAGCTTTGGCATAGTCAATAAAGCAGAAATAGATGTTTTTCTGCAATGCTCTTGTTTTTTCTATGATCCAACAGATGTTGACAACTTGATCTGTGGTTCCTCTGTCTTTTCTAAATCCAGCTTGAACATCTAGAAGTTCTCAGTTCATGTACTGTTGAAGCCTGGCTTAGAGAATTTTGAGTATCACTTTGCTAGCGTGTGAGATGAGTGCAATTGTGTGGTAGTTTGAACATTCTTTGGCATTGCCTTTCTTTGGGATTGGAATGAAAACGGACCTTTTCCAGTTCTGTGGCCACTGCTGAGTTTTCAAATTTGCTGACATATTGAGTGCGGCACTTTCACAGCATCATCTTTCAGGATTTGCAATAGCTCAATTGGAATTCCGTCACCTCCACTAGCTTTGTTCGTAGTGATGCTTCCTAAGGCTGACTTGACTTTGCACTCCAAGCTGTCTGGCTCTAGGTGAGTGACCACACTATCGGGGTTATCTGTGTCATTAAGATCTTTTTTGTAAGGTTCTTCTGTGTATTCTTGCCATCTATTCTTAATATCTTCTGCTTCCATGTATGTGTAGGAGAAAACATAGTATATATTTGGTATATATCTGATTCAGTGCTAGTCTGCAGTTTTAGGCATCCACAGAGGATCCACAGAGGAACTTATCCTCTGAGGATAAGGAGTGTTACTGTGCAATGAAATACCATTGCATACCCACTAGGATAGTTCAAACTAAAAGGACAGAAAATAGTAAGTGTTGGAAAGAATGTAAACAATTTGGAACCCTGATAACAATCCTGGGGCTTCCCGGGTGGTGCTAGTGGTAAAGAACCCGTCTGCCAATGCAGGAGATATAAGAAACTCTGGTTCGATCCCTGGGTTGGAAATATCCCAGAGGAGGGCATGGCAACCCACTCCAGTATTCTTGCCTGTGAGAATCCCATGGACAGAGGAGCCTGGTGGGCTTCAGTCCATAGGGTTGCAAAGAGTCAGACATGACTGAAGCAATTTAGTAGGCATGTAAAATGGCAGGGTCCCTTTGGGAAACAGTTTGAAAGTTCTTCAAAATGTTAAGCATAGAGTTTTCATATTACCCAACAATTCCACTCTTATGGATATCCTTAAGGAACAGAGAGCATATATATATATATATATATATATATACAAGAGGACTTGGACATAAATGTATGTAGTAGCATTATTCATAATAGCCAAATGTGGAAAAAAACCCAAATACTTATCAGTTATAAATTGGATATATAAAATGTGGTATATCCATACAAAAGACTGTTACTTAGCAATAAAATTAACGAAGTACTGATACACATTACAACATAGGTGAATCTTGAAAGTGTTATCATCAACAAAGGTACCAGTCATGAAAGACCATCTGTGGTATGATCCTGTTTATCTGAAATGTCCAGAATAGACTAATCAGTAGAGATAGAAGGTAAATAGTGGTTGCCTGTAACAGGCGGTTGAGATGTGACTTGGATGTAGACTAACAGGTATAGGATTTCTTTTCAGAGGATATACATGCTTTAAAATTAGATTGTGGTTTTTCACAAGATTGGATTTCCCTGTGAATTTACTAAAAACTTTGAATTTTATACTTTAAATGTTTGGGCATAGCAAGTGAATTGTATGTCAATAAAACCATTTAGGGTCTTCCATGGTAATTACCTCTATGACTTTTTGGGAGCTTCTCTCTCGGTAAGCCTCACTGTTTCTCATCTGTAAAGTAGAACAAAGAGTTTTCATCTCATTGGATTGTCATGAGGATTAAAGGAGATAATGTATGTAAAATGCTTAGAGAGTGCCTGATATACCTAAGTGCTTTGTCAGACGTTGCTTTTCCCGTCTCCCCTCAGTTCTCCCATTTTACCATAAAGTCTCCAGGTTTAGTCGCTGCAACCATTTCCTAGTACCTGCCAGCAAGGCTCCCACCCGAGCAGCAGTCTCTCTGCTTTATGACCGTGTTTACTGTCCATCCCCAGAGGGAAGAGCATGGACTTCTTCAAGGTAGAGTTAGGTTCAAAGCCTGATTCTACCGTAATAGCTTACTAGTCAGCCCCTTCAGCGTTCAGTTTTATTAATTGATCAATGATTAGCATTTTTGCCTGGAAATGCTGTTATGAGAATTGAATGTTGTGAGTCATGATAATAGGGAAAACACCAAGCCCGGTACTGGGCATTGTGAAGAGACACTCATCCAATATAAGCTGTCTTCTCTCCCCCACCCTTTCCGGCTTTCAGCCTCAATGAAATAAAATGATCTAATAAGAACAAAAATGCACTTGACATGAAGGAGGGAAAAAAAAAAAAAAACACCTTGGCTGATGGTTTTCTCTGCCAAAAAGATCTTACCCAGAGCTTCCTAAATGACTCCAATTAAGAGGCATTTTTTGAAGGCATACACATGTATGCTGTTTTTATTCCCTCTTTCTCCAATGATCAGGTTAGATGGAAAGAAATAGACTACTTCAGTTTCACACAGAGTTTTATAAAAAATTTAAACTCTAACCATTCCTGCTCCCCAAATTGGCATTTATTAAAGTTATGAGGAGAGTTTGCAAGCAGGAACTACATCAAAAATATGCACAGGGCTCTTGGAGAGTTACTTTCTGCAAGTGATGATGTCTTACTGTCAGTCTTTGAAAGAAATATCAAAAAGGTAATGTGAGCTGAAGCTTAAGATTTCTCAATATGTCCATTTGAGTTACAAAGAATTTTTATGCTCCATTTCAGACATTATTTAAACATTGTTATTCCTGCAAACATGCCACCCAGAGATAAGGTTTTGCTCTGAACCACATCGAAATGCAGATTGGTCTAGAAAGTCAGTTTCAAAGTGCCTTCTTGGAGGTAACTGTTTATTAAGCCTTGGAGGAATTTCAATTGCAAACCCTCAGTGGAAAGCAAGGGGAGCAGTAAGATTTGTAATATTCTCCTTATTCATGTGATTTGCACAACACTGGTACCGTTATAATCTAAATAAAGTTCCTGGAGCCATCAGGGCATTATACTGTAGCTGCTTCATTTAATCTAATGGCCCACATTTAGGTAATTTTCATGCATTTTAATCTATTTAATGATCACCTTTCTCAGGTGATTTACAGCAACTGGATGTCTGGGGCTCAGGTACCTAGGAGCCATGCACTGTACAATAAACCAGAAGATACTTCTGGAAAATGTATGTTTTGTTTAGATCTGCCCTCATTAAGCACCAGGATAATATTTGCTGAGGATGTCCTTCTGCCTAATAAGATTTAATACGGTACATTGTATAGGCACCCAAAGAACATAATTAGTCTAAATAATGTAGAATATATTGAAATACTGACCACTAAAGACCTAAGACCAGGCAGGATACCCCAGAATTTTCTATGAAAGGTGATCAAATGTGGTAAGTAGCTCCTTTACACTATAAGAGATTTAGGGTTTACTTCATTCATTCAAACCTCTGAAAAGTCCTGTAAAATGAAGATATATTTTGTTTGCTGTAATCTGTGCTTCTTAAACTTCAATCATAGAACCCATCCTACCTTGTAACACTTTTTTACATCCTTCAGAATATACCTCATGAAAGAGAACATTAGCCTATATCCAATATCAGTTTTTCTTTGAAAAAATACAACATAAATTTGGAGACAGACACAACTAGGCTTCCGTCTGGCACTTGCAAACATTGAGCTCTCACAGCGGAAGCTATTTCAGCTCTCTGAGTCTTGCTTTTACCTTTTGAAAACATACGTTTTCGATTGCTGAGGGGTTTAAGTGAGAACATATATGCGAAATTACCAGAGAGGTGTCTGGCACATAGTAGGTTTAAATCCATATTAGCGTCTTCCTCCTATTTTATGCAGTCTCTAGAATGCTGGAAGTGCAGCCATAAATAAGATGGTTCCTACTTAGCAGAATTGCAGATTTTTCTCAGTGAAAGACTGGTCTCTGTTTTATGTGGCCTTCTGAACAGACATTTTGGGAAGCCTGTCATGGGGCTCTCACCTTAAATGAGGACTCACTATATGTCAGATGATGTACTGTGCTGTGCCTTGTTTCATCATCAGAGCAATCCCATGAAGTGAGCATTTTGAATGGGAGAACTAGGTCTGCTAGAGATAACTGTCTAAAATCACACATCCGGGGCTGGAGAAGTGGGCAATAAACTTAGTATTATCTCATTTAAACAATCTGCCATTAATAACCACTAGGCTATCACTTATCACTAAGAATATGTTCTTTTTAAACAATATTTATGTATTTGGATCTTTGAGCCTTGTGTGGCACACGGAATCTTTGTTGTGCCATGTGAGACCTTTCCTCATGGTGCTCCTGCTCTCTGGTTGAGGCTCATGGGCTCCAAAGCACATGCGTTTCAGCAGTCGCAGTGCACGGGCTTAGTTGCCCCTCGGCATGTGGGATATTCGTTTCCCAACCAGGAACCGAAACCACGTCCCCTCCATTGCAAGGTGGATTCTTACCCACTGGACCACCAGGGAACTTGTTCTTGTCCCCAAGAACTTGTTCTTAAACTTCCAAGGACGGGATCAACAACCAGTCATGAAAAGAGAGCTTGAAAGGAAGAGAATGAGGAAAAAAAGAAAATAAGTAGAAAGATAAATAAAAAAGCAGAAAAGGAGCCAGAATGTGAACGAGACTTGGGCCAACTGGGCCGTGTCTGACAGCCAAGGAGGTTCTCAGGTGACTCTGTGGCGTCATTGTTTGGCAGAATTCTGCAAAGTATTGTGAATCTGTCAGAGCCTGGCAAATGTCATGCCTCATTAGGCAATGTAAAGTTCACAGTGTTTAATATAGATTAAAATACTATTCTGTTTGCCAAGATGTTGTCTATCGTGCGTATACAAGAAATGGTAGAAATTCCCCTAGACTTTTGTCCCAGTAACATCAAAAGGTCCTCTCATTTTTCCATTGTGGGTTATAATTTAGACCTCTATGAAAATCTGTCAGTAAAGGTGAGAGGTTTACAAGAGCCAATTAACATTTAACTCATTATTGACTGGAGGATTTTTACAGAAATTAAGGCCTGTGACTGGCAATTTTTATTTTGGCTAGCCAAAAATTAATTCTGTTATTTCACTATCACTTCGCAGGTTATCACATTCAACAGTTACATCTGACACATCTGTAATGTCTTCTGATTTTTGTGAAATGTCGTCTTCAAACCTCTCTTCTGTGGAGACAAAGGAGCATTCTCCAGCACTGTGAGTTTCATTTTCACTTTCTGTATCAGAATTGGTCACTAAGGACTTTTTGTCTTTTTGTTGGTCTAATATTCACATCATCTGAATCAGAACTACATTCTGAAGAACTAATCATCTTCTGAGACCCTAATACATATGCCACTTGGACAGTCATAGAAAGTATCTGCATAAAGTTCATAAAAAATTGTTATTCACTAAAAATTTCATGATGTGTCATTTTTAAAAATTTTATGTTTATGATACACACAAGGTTGGAACAAAAACCTGATGGAGCAATATGTGAATGACAGTGACAGTCATGGGTTGTGTAATGAACCCTTGATCAATCTTAAGCTCTAACGACTTTGCATGGTGATGTTTATTGTATCACTCTCTAAAAGCATATTAATATGTCTCTGGTCAGTAATATGTTAGGATATTCAAGTTGACGATGAGGAAATCATACTTTGACCACAGTTTGAAGTTGGGAATGATTTTAAATAAGAGTTTTGCAGACCTTGAGTTAAAATAATTTTGGAAAGTGACAAAATAGTTATCTTTGAATATTTAGAGTGGTGTCATGTTAAATAGGCAAGAAATCTGTATTTTGGACATCTTTATCCATAAGTATAACAGGAAATAATCTGGAAAGTTGGTTTACATAAATATACTACAGCTATGTTCATCTTATTTAATCAGTTAACATATATTTATTCAACTTATGTCTATCATGTAAGTACTGATGCTGGAATTGGGACATATAAAGACGATATAAAGACAACAGGTCTAGGGAATTCCCTGGTGGTCCAGTGGTTAGGATGCCACCCTTTCACTGCTGAGGGCCCAGGTCCAGTCCTTGGTTGGGGAACTAAGATCCTACAAGCCACATGTTTTGGCCAAAAAAAAAAAAAAGACAACAGACTTGGACGTCTGCATGAAGCTCACTGAGAGAAAGAAATGCAAAAGTCATAGTAAGTGAAATGAGCTCCAAGAGAAGATCATTTGCATTGGGAGCCTAGGGAGAGAAAGTGCTAATTTTTATAGAGGAAGATAATTTGTATTAAAATTTCCAAAAGGATGTGATGTTCCAGTAAAATGTTGAGGGAGGGTAGGATTTTGACTGGGAGATGAAGGCAAAGAAAACCTAAAGTAGGGGGAACTTGCAGGGCAAAGCCAAGAGGGTGTAAGGTGGGTTGATGTGCTCCATGAGGCACAGCCAGCTTGGAATGCTCAAAGCCGCCTGTGTCCCTGGTGAGGCACCATTTGAGCTGAACCTGTTGGGTGCGGAGGAACCTGGTCCTCATGGGCTTTGGATATTATCTCACGAGGAACAGAAATCCACAGAAGGACTTAAGCAAGACAAGAATGAATGCCCATCACATAGAAGACCACTCCAGCATCGCTGTGCCGGGTAAACCATTTCATGAGATAAAGAGACACCACAGAGGAGTCAGAAAGGGTCCCTCAGGCATCCGCATGCACATGCAGCCGTCCTCACCGAAACCCGCCCTCTGGGAAGAACGATGTGCTGTCCATTCAGTAAGAGAAAATCTACCACATGAAAACTTTGCATAACATCTCAGGTCCTTTAGTAGAGTTTTGAGTCACACAAAATAGCACAGCTTGGGCAAACTTTAAGTTCTACATATTTTATAGGGCTATTTTGTATTGTCAGAAGTCTAAGAGTAAAGAGGCATCAAAGATAATTTAATTTGATCTTTCAGCTGATGCTTGAATCACTTCTATAAAACTTCTGTCAGAGGTTGCTCAGTCTCTGATTATTTAGAGTGATAGGAAACTCACCTTCTGCCCAAATAAAAGTGCTAATCAAACCAGTGGGGACATGAGGGATTGGAACACAGTGATGGGCAAGTGTGTCCAGGTGGTTAAGTGACCACTGTACTTAGAGCCTGGGGGACTTGTGAAGATCTCCGTTCATGGAGGGGTTTTGTGTCTTCACAGTGGGAGTCACATTCTGAGCAGAATCTACACTGGGATTCAGAGGCAAAAGCTAGGAAGTGAAGAAGTCAAGTGGTAGGACTCATGGGCTGGTTGAATCAGCATTATCTGAAGCACAGGGTAAGAATGGGGGCTGGTCACTGCAGATGGATCACAAGGGGGATGGCAGGTACAGGACTGGTTCAGGGAAAAAGCTCAGGAAAAAGACCATGAAGCCGTGAGATTCATCAGAGCACCGTCTTATGAATGAGGTCTACAGAGTGAAGGCACAGGGTTTTAAAGAAACAAGTGAGCCTGGAGGAAGCCTGGATGAATCAGAGCCACGAAGGATCATTTGGGTTCACAGTTCAACATTTGCTAGTGGCTTCCTATGCAATGCAGTGGGCTCGGTGTCGGCCTTTCCCTATAGGGAGCTGACAGTTCCTGGCACCTTGGCTGATATTTGACTACACCCAGGCCTTGGTTTAACTTTAAACCCCAGGGCAAATTCTTTCAGTGTGGAGGCCCCTCTTATTTTCCTGCTACTGTTTTTCTTTTGAAAATGTTGAATATGTTAGACAAAAATCAGCTGATTATATGAAGGAAGTGCCTATTAGTGATGTGTGTGTGATGGGGGAAGGGTAGCCTTTCGTGTGCTGCAAGGAACATAGAGGGCAAAGAACATCCCTGAACTGATCTTTTTAGGAAATTGCAGAGTGAAAAACAAAGGACAGATTTTCAAACTAGATTTCCTCTCTGAAAGAACATCCTGAGACATCGCTATTAGTCATAGATACATAATTTAAGGGTTCAAAAGAAGTGTCAGAAAACAATTTTCATGCCAATTTTTCAAACTCAAAATGGAGGGATGAAAAATATAGGAGGCGCTGAGGTCATGAACATGCATATCTTTCAGGCTTAATGTCCCACTGTGGCAATTAGAAAAATCAGGTAATTGGACAGTTACTTTGTCAAGATAACTGGTTAAATCAGCTGAGCAGGTGAAAATCTGGGAGCTTGGTTTTGAGCATAAACTCACTAAATAAGATTTTAAATGCATATTTAGGACAAGAAAATCAGATTCTTGTGTTGTGATTATAAAGCACAAGTTCATGAAAGAAAACCAGGAGGGAAGCAAATCAACATACATTCTCTCTCACTCTCTTTCTCTCTCTCTCTGTCTCCACATATAAACACACACAGATACACACAAACACTCCACACATGAACACGTACTGTCAGGAGAGCATTTCAGCTTTGCTACGGTAACTAGTCACCGAGCACCAAGACCCATACAAGGAAGCTAAAGGGTATTGTCCCACCTGGATCAACTAGTGAGCACTTCAAACCCATCACCTCTAGGACTTAACTCGTGTGTTCTCCCCTTGCAACTCTTTTCACTTCCTATTTCCCCAGATTTGGTAAATAGCACTAAATCCACCCCTATGTGCAGATTAGAGACCTGGGTATCATTCTTTATAACATTTCCCTTCTCCCCTCTTTTAAAAGCAGTGTCTATGTTCTGTGTGGTTCTGAATGATTTCCCAAATCTAACCACCACCCCCCCACTGCCACTACCCATGTAGAAGGCGCCATTGTCACTAAACTGGACTGGCTGCCAACCGTCTGTTACCACACCTTCTTCTTGTTCCCAGTTGAATCCATATCCTCACAGGACAGCTGTCCCATGAGCCTTTTAAAATGTAAACTTAATCATGAACCCCAACCTGCCCCATTGCTTAAAAACTGTTAGCTTCTCCCTGGGGCTTCCCTGGTGGCTCAGTGGTAAAGAATCTACCTGCCAATGCAGGAGACACGAGTTTGATCCTTGGGTCAGGAAGATACCCTGGAAAAGGAAATGGCAACTCCCTCCAGTGCTCTTGCCTGGGAAATCCCATTGTGAGAGGAGTCTGGCAGGCTACAGTCCATGGGGTCACAAAAGGGTCAGACACGATTTAGTGACTAACCAACAACCACTTCTCATTGCTCTTGAAAAAAAACAAAATCCTGAATGGACCTGCATATTCCTTCATTAGACCCTGACTTATCCCTGGATTTATCTTTGTCTTTATTCCTATCTGTATTAGTATCTGTTCTATACATAGGTCCTTCAGTTTGCCTCAAGCTTGCCTTCAAAGCCTTCCCATATGTCTTTCCCATTACATGGAACTCTATTCATTTCTTAAAACTTAAAGTGATTTCTGTATCACTTAGAGCTTAAAGGTACACTCACAGGAAGTTTTCCCAGACCCCCTGGACTGAATCAGTCCCCTGCTTTAAGCCTGTTTGATGTCACTTTTATTGTTGTTGTTGAAATTAGTTGTTTAATAACTATGGACCCTGCTGGAACTGTAAGTTCCATTAATGCAAGAAAAGATGTGTGCTGTTAACCAGCGTATCCCCAGAGATTGAAATACCATCTCAAACTGAAAAAAAGTCCTAAAAAAAAGCATTTGTAAAATGACCCAATGAATTCCATGAGTGATCTTTGGTTTATTGGCATCACAATGAGTGGTACTGATAAACCACATGGATCCAAAATTAATATGAAGTTCTGAGCCCACATCCTCAAAATCAACTTCCCATGAGTATATGGAGGAAAGGGAACTGAAGATTCTGGTTAACTAGACATGTAATTAAAATAAAATACTCCTGGATGCAATTGTTAAAGAAGTGGTTTTATAAAGAGAAGTAGATTATCTGGGACAATAAACGCGGTACTTCTGTTCCACTCTGCACTGTGTAGGATATTCCTGCAATATTCTGGTCAGACCTGGGACTTTACATATTTGAACAGTCCGGAGGTGAGAGAAGAGGATGCTGAGGAGGACGGGGAACCATGGTAACCAGGAGGTATTGTCGAAGTTCTTGGGGAAGTACTTGGGGAGGTACTCTGTTCAAAAATCTGAAGAACTCTCATGTTTGTGATGAAAATGTCCTACATAACCTAAAAGAGAAAGAGCGGCAGGAGTGCTTGGGTGAATCTCGGGTAGAGCCAGATGATGGCTGTCTGTATGGAGAACAGTTTTGATTAAACATCCTGGACTGTAATATAGGTTCCACCCTAGACTGAAAGAGCGTGCAAGGTGTCAGCTTTCTCAGGAGGTGGAATGGGCAAACCCAGAAAGTTGTAAGACGTCTGCCTCTTGATTTGGTCCAGTGTAGACTGGCTGGTCACGTGGTGCTGACAGTCAAGGCTTGTTGGGAGTTGGCATGTGGGCCATACCGGTTTCCTAGTTAACTGGCATTTATTTGAGGGGCTTTCCTGGTGGCTCAGATGGTAAAGAATCTGCCTGCAATTGGGGAAACCTGGGTTCAGTCGCTGGGTTGGGAAGATCCCTTGGAGAAGGGAATGGCAACCCACTCCATTACTCTTGCCTGGAGAATCCCACAGGCTGCAGTCCGTGGGGTCACAATGAGTTGGACACAACTGAGTGATTAACACTTTCACTTTTTTATTTGAGAAGACGCTGTGTGCCTGAAATTGTGCTGGGCTTGTTCACAAAGCTGACTGATTAGTGCCACACCACAGCTCCACAAGATACATAATACACTTTTGTAATCCCGTTTTGCAGGTAATGAAAGTGAAACTTAGAAAAGAAAAGAGACCTCTTCAAAATATGCTAATGATCCTTTTTCTAAAAGTTTTTTTTTTTTTTACAGTTATTTATTTACAATTTGTTTGGCTGCATGAGGTCTTAGTTGTGGCACGTGGGGTCTTTCACAGTAGCACAGGCAGGCTCATTGTTGCTGTTCTCCAGTTTCTTTTGTTGTGGAGCACGGGCTCTAGACGGCATGGGCTTAGTTGCCCCACGGCATGTGGGATCTTAGTTCCCCGATCAGGTATCGAACCTGCTTCCTCTGCATTGGAAGTCAGATTCTCGACCACTGGACCACCAGGGATGTCCTGGGAAATGATACTTTTCTGGTAGTTCTTCTTTTTCAAAATCCCACAGTCCCGTTTTGCTTTTTCAAAGTTATACTTTGAGGCCGTTCCAGGGCTCACGAGCTCTAATTCTACCATACTGAGCTTGAGGCCAAAATGGCCAGCACACTTAGAAACCTGGGCACAGTGACGACCCCTGGCCACAACTGAACAAAAAGACCGAAGTCTTCAAACTGGGTCATTTCTAATGACCAGATGTAGCTGAGACTACAGAGAATGAAGTAGGGTAGTAATGTGTGAGTGTGCTCAGTAGCTGTGGTCGTTTCCAACTTGCAGCCCTATGGACTGTAGCCTGCCAGGCTCCCCTGTCCATGGGATTTTCCAGGCAAGAATGTTGGAGTGGGTTGCCATGCCCTCCTTCAGGGAATTTTCCTGACCTGTGGATCGAACCTGCATCTCCCATGTCTCCTGCAGGTGAATTCTTTACCACTGAGCCACCAGGGAAACCCAGAGTAATAATAGTGGCAGAATATTTGTAATATAGGGCTGGTTGGCTCTCTTAAGTATTTTATTCATGTTTCTTAGGGGTAGAAGTACCAGACTTAGCAACCAGGGGCTTATGACTCAAGCCATTGAAGGCGAAACCTGGAAAATCACAATAAAAACTTCATGATGCTCATAATTAGGCTAAAAATAAGAGCATATGGCAGCTGAGGGAAAACATGAGCTGCATATATTGGATTTCCAGTAGACAGAGTTGAAGAGGAATGGATATGGGAAGGCATATTATTGTAGGTGAAGACAGGAAAGAAATGGATGGAATTAATAACAATTCATCTGGAAAAGTAAGAGAGCTCTGCAGTGATAAATAGAAGTAGAAGAAAATAAACGAATAAATAAAGCAAAGGATAAATAGCCCATAATGCGAAATACTAAAAGCCTAAGCTGCCATCAAAGACAATAAAAAATATGGGGTGGATATATAAAAGATAAAAAAAGACAAGAACAGAATGCATAAGGCAAAAGTGGGGATAAGAAATGTCTTTTTCAAACAATATAAGAAATCTCTTAATTAATGGGTGAGAGGCATGTAGCTCATAAAACTCTTATGAAAGTAGAGTGGAAATAAGGAAGCTCCAAAACCACTGGTTAGACATCCTGAGAAAGCCGGGGTGGTGCAGTAAAGTAGGAGAGAAAGAGGGAGGTGTTATAATGTAGGGATTTGTTTTTCTTCCGGCTGGGAAGTGGTGTGGGAAGAATGGGGAGGCATATCTGAAAGAGCACAGATGAATTTGGGGATCATACCATTGGGGTTAGAGTCTTGGCATTATACTGTGGAGATGATATGCCCTTTGTCACTTTTCCTAACCTCTATAACCTTATGTTTTCTCTGTTGAGCGGAAATTATTAGTCCTTACAATGGGTGTACTGTTGTGAGCATCTGATATGAAGAATGCGTGTCAGTGGCCTACAAAAGAGCCACCCGCATGACAGCTATTCTGATTGCAAAGTCAGATGGTAGAGTGGAAAGAGCTATCCCACAGATGAACAGGAGAGAAGGCAGGAAATTCAGCTTGACTGAACCCTTGGAGTATTCTGGGCACATACACACATTAATACTCTGATTCCTCACAATAACCTTATGACAATGACATTAACTTCCCCAAACTTCAGAAGCACAAATGGAGGTGCAGAAAGCTTAAATGAAATGTCTTAGGTCTCTCTGCTAATGATTGATCAATCTGGAAACCAAGCCCAAATTTCTGAACATGGAATTCTTATTCTTTGCGTCACATCAGCCAATACCAATTAAATTATATGAACCATTCAGATCCGTCTAGCTCAGATGCCTAAAAGCTGTGACTTTTGGAGTCTTACTGTTTGGAGTCCTGTTTTTTCTCCTTAACTTCAAAGAGATTTGTTTTCACCTCCAATCCCTTGAGTGGGCAAAGGACCTTCAGTATACGAGGTGTCTTAGGAGTCCGTGAGTTTGAAAAATCACACCAGCTCCACTTTCTCCATCCCAGTAAACATGCCAGCAGTAGAAGGCACACGGAAGACTTACAAAGACCCCCAAAAGCCAATGGCAGCGAAGCAGGAAAGGAAAGGACCAAAGACAGAGAGCCCTGAGGGGACTCCTGTGCTCCATCTTTCTATCAGCTCAGCCAGCAGACCTTTAATTTAGTTAGAAACTTCAGCCCCCATGGATGCGGGCAGCGCTTAGAAATGTGTTCTCAGCAAGGGAGGTGTCAGGACGGATTCACGAGAGGTGTTTCATGCCTCACAAATCACCCTGAATATTTCATATACATTAAAAAAATTAGTAGACAAAACTGGGGCCGTGGCATATAATTTACCTAGAGTTGCGAGATGTTTTTGATACAGGGCAGGGCAAAAGATTTATCTGTGGGCACATTAAGCCATGCTTGGAACAGAGTGCATTGGCTCTACGTTTGCACCCATCAGAGAGGGTAGCAAAAAAAGCTGTGTCATGAGGCAGTAAATATGGGCGTAGTGCAGAGAAATATTAGCTTCATTTTTCTTTCCCTTCTGCAGAGGGCTGCCGAAGGACAGTATTGCCCCCTGTATGAATGAGTTTAAAAGGCATAAACAAGGGAGTCTGATGGCCTCATTCGGAGGGTCCAGCAGGGATCTACCTCCTTGCAGATAATGAGATTGTATTCAGAGTAGGTATGCCACCATGTGAGAAAATGGATTTAATAGAAATATCACTGCTATTTACAACCAAAGGAACACAGGTGAAAAAAAAGAATGAATTCATGGCCTGCAATGTCTTTTTTTTTTTTTTAAACGTTTGGAAAAGCACTTAGTGTGTGACCCTCATCCTGTGGATAAATGTACTCTGAGTTTATAGAAATTCAAACCTCTGAGTTACGTTTAGCTAAGGTTGAAAGAGTTTGAAAATTCAGCCTTGAGCTAGGTTTACTGGCAGAAGATCAGCGTCTTGTATTCACTTTCTGCCTCATTTCTAGATTCTAAAACTCTCAGAACTGGACTCCAGTCTCTTTTTCTTAACCAAGTATGTGCCCCACAGTTGGGGCTACAAGGACACAGGTTTACCCTTGACTTTGTGAAGAGTAATTGTGTCTTGATCACTGATGAAAAGACACACCATCTCTTCTGTTAACAGAAAATCATGCGACTGCAAAGAAGTTTAATTTTTTTTTTTCTTCCTTTTGGCCCATTGGCTCTCCTGAACATGGGTGTGTGTTTCCTCAGAGATCTCATGTTGGGAATGAGTTTAGAGGTCTTTGACTTGCAGAACACACAGATGTGTCTCTACAAATGAATCCAAGTTGTAGGAGGTGGTGTTTATGGACTAGCTCAGTGAAGCTAGTCTCCCTGGAATATAGTGACTTTGCAAATTGTAGGAACTGGAATATAGAGAAACCACTTCTTTCTTAAGATGGCTAGAGAGTAGAGGAATGAGAATTGGTGGACCGGAAAGGAGAGGGGATAGGCAATGCTGATGATGGTCTTGCTGGTATATAATCGTTTCTCAGTGCCTGAAGAAGGTCTGTGTTTTTGAGTTACCCACCTTCCTGTGGCTCTTTTATAGGTGGTTTCCTTTGAGTCATACCACGTACCTGCCATACCTCCATTTTTTAACTGAATTTCAGCATTTTCATGATTTTTTAGAGTCACATCATCTTTGACTAGCAGAATTAAAGTATACATGTATGGTTGACAAGCCATTAGCCCAGGATTCTGGGGCTCGGGACCCTCTAAGAAGTGGGTCTCTAGGTAGAGTCATGATCCATCAGAGAGGCTTCAAAATCAGCCGCTCCCTTCTGGCTACCTGATTTCCTCTCTCTTGCCTGATAAGAAACCCAGATTCCTTTTTATGGATGTGGGAAATAAAATGAGATGAATGAGTCGGAGACTTAAATTGTTATAAAACTATTAAAGAGAAATCTGTCTTAAGTTATCACCTGAGGGGCCGGTAAAAATTGGTCATCATAGAGGTGGATTTTTAAATAAAGGTTGAACAAAATTACACTCAGATCCCTAAGGATGCTTCTAAATGATCTTTTAAAACAGGGGGTTATGCAGGGAGGTGACCTTCCTGCCTCACTGCCTGCGAGTGTTATAGCAAGATACCCTGTGTCGAGCAAGGCTTAAAAGATCTGCACATCCTCAAAGAGTCCGTGTGTCCCCCTGGGTCTTCTATTATCTTGCCCAGAGTGATGCACTACTCTTGGAAACAGGGCAGTCAGGGCTTCCTTCAAAACTGAGTACTCACCTGAAATTTCAACCCTTGAAAATTCAGGATCCTTTGGAGAATCTTTGACTTCTGCAAATATCTGCATACATAATGGTCTAGAGCCCCACCTCCACCATGTCGCTCCCTTGCTTAGAAAGCTGCCACGCTTGCCCTGGCTTTCATGGTGCCTTGCCCCATCATCAACACCACTCCTGACTCTGCATGATGTTCTACGGGACTCCACCATACACGGGTGAGTAGAAACTTCCTCAACCATCACCTCCTGTGTTAAGAGTTTCTAAACCCAGTGTAACAGAGATGGGTTTTTGTTTCTTCGTGTCCTGTACCCACCCCGCCATCTACTCAGCACACAGGTTTGTAATTGCCTGCGACTGAGTCTGTAAGTCTGCAGTTACCTCCAAGACAGAGACAGTGGCTCAAGCAGCTCTTCCCCCCATGCTTCGAGGAGGGTTTGATCCACTTTAGGGAGGGAGTAAATATTTACTGAATGAAAAAAAATGAATGAATGGGTGAGTGGAGGGCTTATTCTGGAAAGGCCAGTGGAAGCTTTTCCGGTCTCCAAGGCACATCTGATCATTCCCAGCCCCCTGGCTGTTCCTCACACACTACTCACAGTTCAGATCCGCAGTCCATCAAGAGCCCATCAGCCCATCCAACGGTGTGCTTCTTCTATGAACACATCTCCTCCAATAATGCCTCCCGACAGCTGCATAGTCAGGGAGCCAATTTGTGTGGACAGTTTGGGGAAAGAGAATAAGCTTCAGGGAAGTTTTGCTTTAGGGTGCAGTGGTTTAAGGGGGAGGGAAAAACCTTTCATTCTTGACCTGATTTTCAGTCTTCTCAAGCAAGGTAAAAGATGGAGCAGAGTGGGAGTGGATGATGTCAGAAAGGAGACACAGGTTGGTGAGCTTCATCTCCCAGATGTGGGAATAGGGCTGTGGGTTCCAGCTAACTCTGTGCCAGATGTGTTTACCAGTTGAGGGGTAGGGGGAGACAGACCCATCCACCCATTTCAGAAGGGCACCTATTCTCAAGGATGCTTTTTCTCAAAGTGAGATGTTTAAGACCTACCTGAAATTGACACCTTTGGTGGCAGCAAGAGGCAGCCACAGAGAAGAGCCCCTTATCAGCCACCATCCTCCTGGAGGTAGACATTTCACCTCCTGGAGAGTTTACACCAGATGAAAACCACTTTCCAAAGCAGTTAGTCCAGGTATGCAGAGATGAATAAGACCCACTGCATCATGTGTCTGCACCTGCCTAAGAAGAACATTGTTTCTGGGCTTCAGACAGGATAATAGTTGTTAGTTGCAATACCACATTCTGTTAGGAGGAGGCTTTTGTTGATAGTTCTTTATGACCATGACTCCATTAAGCTTCCTTACACTCTCTAGTAGAGGAAACATCCTGCATCCTTTACAGATGGGCAAAAATGAGGCTTGGAGAAATATGACACTTCTATGGAGGAAGCAGGTGTGGGACTTGGGAATGATTCCCTGCGTCCTGATTCCTAGCTTACCTGGCAGCCTGAGCTCAGCTTTTCTCTCTGCATCATCTAAAAATCTCCACAATCAGTCAAAAGATTTATATTTTCCTATTGCCTTAGCAGCTTCTTCCAAATAATTTTTTCCCCTCAGCACAAGGAATGAATTTAAAGGAATATATTAAATTAAAAAATGGGCTTGCAAAGCAAGATTCTACTTTGACCCTAATATCTCCCTCAGATTCCTTCCTGCACGTGTACACCCTTACCAAACACAGTTCACCTTCTGTGGAAACAGGATGAGATTGAAGTCATGGCCAAAGGCAGGAACGGAAGTGTGGGCATTACTGGCACAAATAACAAGCAAGAGGATGATGGCTGTGAGGAATTTCAGGTGCTAGACCACTAATTGCTGATGTTTTCCAAGAGTAGAGGAATTAGAGCAGATTATAATTTTAGTACAATTATTTTGAAAAATGAATTTTAAAGATTGAGGTTACTGATTTTTTTGTATTCTTTCCCATTAGACGGAATAAAACAATCTTATTAATATAGCCTTATGCCAGACCATTCCCTTAGTGCCATGAGATTTCATACACAAGCTCACTGGACATCTGAAAAGCAGCTGCATGAGCAACTTCAGAAATAAATACCTAGGAACTCCCCTGGTGGTCCGGTGGTTAAAACTCTGCTCTCCCAAGGCAGGGGATCTGGGTTCCATCCCTAGTCAGGAAACTAGATCCTACATGCCCCGCCACTAAAATTCTGAGTGCCGCAACGAAGACCCAGCACAGTCAGGTAGGTAGGTAGATAGATACTTAAATGTCCACATCTGATGGGCACATGCTGCTTTTCTTAAAACATGGAATATGTTTCTTACATGAGGTTGATCTCAAAGGAATGATATAGAAAAGATGATATAGTAGACTTTTTATGATACTCTAATTTGATTCAAAATCACACCCAATTCAAAATTTAAAAGTAACTTCTTTGAAAAAATTGCCTTTTTCCTCCCCCCTGATGAGAATACACAGTCACTTTGAGGAATCTGGGGAACTAACGCAAAAAGCAAAGAAAACAAAAAACGCACAGAATCTCACTTCTCAGAAGTAGTTGTTAATAATTTGGTAAGTTCTCTCTTTATGTGTTAACTTCATTTATCATTTTTCCCACTTGTCAGGTATCATACTGCCTGTAGAACTTTATATATGTTCTCATATTCCTTTTAAGACTCCCTGATACTTGCTTCCCCATGTTGATAAAAATCTTCATAAACATTTTAATAGCAATTCAGTGTTTTATGATATAGCTACCTTTATTCCCTTATGTTGTGATTTTGGGTTCTTTGAATGCATTTCTTAATGAAAGCAGGATATCAGCAAAGTGAATTTGAATTTATTAATAATTTGCAAGAAGAATGTACGAAATCATAGAATTTTTTAAAAAGATGTGTTTTATTTTTGCTTTTGGCTGTGGTGGTCTTCATCATTGCACATGGGGTCTCTAGTTGCGGTGAGTGGGGGTGACTCTTCGTTGCGGTGTGTGGGCTTCTCCTGGTGGTGGAACTCATTGCCGCGCACAGGCTCAGGCACACAGGCTCAGTGGCTGCAGCGTGTGGGCTTTAGAGCACAGGCTCTGTAGTTGTGGTGCTTGGGCTTAGTTGCTCTGAGGCATGTGGTTCTTCCCAGAGCAGGGATCGAACCCATGTCATCCTCTGCATTGGAAGATGGATTTCTAACCACTGGACCACCAGAGAAGACCCCCGAAATCATAGAATTTTTAAAGCTAAAAGACATTTGGAAGCGCAAGTGCCCAACCACCTTGTCTGTTTTAGAGATCTGAGAATCCCAATCCAGAGAGAGGAGACTTTTCTAGAGTGACGCTGTGAATGAGCAGCGGAGGGAAGATTGGAACTAAATCCAGGGATCATCCTCCCAGGTCTCACCCTTCCTTGTGGAAGGCATTTTCCTTCCAGAAAGGCGATGCCCTGGTCTACTCTTTGAGAAGGATTACTTAGGGAACCAGCACCCAGGGCCCCACAAGAACTAAAGATGGGCCTAAATGATGAGCCAGCACAGGACACCTGTTGTTATTTCAGGCTTTAAACAAGATCTTCTGCCAAACCAAATCAGAATGATGCTCTGAGAACACCTGGGATAATGGGCTTCAAAAAGTTTCAGGTGCCAACATCAGAGAGAGTATCAGTGACCCCGGTTCTGAAACATCCTCGACCTCTCATGCATCATACCTAAGAGTCCTCACTGTGGTATTCAAGCAAAATAACACACTTCCCAATCTTAAAACCTTGTCAAGTGTGTAAGAGGGTAAGGAAAAGAGTTACTTGAAGAAGATCGTTGAGATGGAGAAGTGGCCAAGCTTTGGGGGGCCACAAAACACATCACTTTCCTCATCTGTGAAATAGGGATAATGTGACTTTTTCTTAAGTTTATTTTAATACTAAATTGAGTGAAATAAAATATTTAGTATGATATTTAGCATTATGCAGGTTTCCCTTGTGGCCCAACTGGTAAAGAATCCACCTGCAATGCGGGAGACCTGAATTCAATCCCTGGGTTGGAAAGAGCCCCTGGAGAAGGGAAAGGCTGCCCAGTCCAGTATTCTGGCCTGGAGAATCCCATGGACTGTATAGTCTATGGGGTCACAAAGAGTCAGATACGACTGAGTGACTTTCACTTAACATTATGCATAAGATGTGCATGAGTCAGTGTTCTAGAGAGATATATTTTAAATAATTGGCTCACACAGTTATGGAGGACAGTGAGTCCTAAGACCAGCAGGATGCATCAGCAAGCTTGAGACAATGGATTGTTGATTGTTTGGTTCAGTCTCAGTCTGAGGCCCAGGAGACCCAATGGCATAGTTCCCATCCAAAGACTAGCAGGCTTGAAGTGAAGGAAAAGCTGGTGTTTCAGTTGAGGTCCCATGTAAGGAAAAATAGAGGATGTTTCAGTCCAAAGGGAGTTGGACAGGAAGAGTTCTCTGTTACTCAGGGGATGGTCAGCCTTTTGTTCTACCTAGAGCTTCAACTGATTGGACAAAACCCACCCACATTAGGGAGAGCAATCTACTTTACTCAGTGTACTGATTTAAATGTTTATCTCATTGAAAAACATTCTTACAAATACATTCAGGTTACTGTTTGACCAAATATCTGGGTACCTTGTGGCCAGTCAAGTTGCCACATAATATTAACACTCAGACACACTCTAAGAACTCTAAAATGGTGAATATTGAGTGTTCTTGTGATTTTTAATAGTTTCGATTATTTTATCTTGCTTCATACTTCCTTTAAGGAAAATACAAACAAACAAATTCTGAATTATGATGGAGAGGCATGGTTTTAATAATACCTTAATTGCAACCTGAAGTCTGGCCAGATTGAGTCTTGCAGGTTGCAACCTTGAAAGCTTAAACATTTTGTTGACTAAAATATCTGACAAGAAAAGTTTTGGAGAACTTTTATCATAAGACTCATCTAGGAGTGACCTGTAAAACACCCTTTTAAGGTGTTGGTAATACTCTCTATGCATCTCTATCTATAGACATGTAACTCCACAGCTCAGTTCAGTTCAGTCACTCAGTCGTGTCCGACTCTTTGCGACCCCATGAATTGCAGCACACCAGGCCTCCCTGTCCATCACTGACTCCCAGAGTGCACTCTCATCCTCTGTCGTCCCCGTCTCCTCCTGCCCTCAATCTTTCCCAGCATCAGGGTCTTTTCAAATGAGTCATCTCTTTGCATCAGGTGGCCAAAGTATTGGAGTTTCAGCTTCAACATCAATCCTTCCAGTGAATACCCAGGACTGATCTCCTTTAGGATGGACAGGTTGGAGCTCATTGCAGTCCAAGAGACTCCCAAGAGTCTTCTCCAACACCACAGTTCAAAAGCATCAATTCTTTGGCACTCAGCTTTCTTTATAGTCCAACTCTCACATCCATACATGACTACTGGAAAAACCATAGCCTTGACTAGATGGACCTTTGTTGACAAAGTAATGTCTTTGCTTTTTAATATGCTGTCTAGGTTGGTCATAACTTTCCTTCCAAGGAGTAAACGTCTTTTAATTTCATGGCTGCAGTCACCATCTGCAGTGATTTTGGAGCCCAGAAAAATAAAGTCAGCCACTGTTTCCATTATTTCCCCATCTATTTGCCATGAAGTGATGGGACTGGATGCCATGATCTTCATTTTCTGAATGTTGAGCTTTAAGCCAACTTTTTCACTCTCCTCTTTCACTTTCATCAAGAGGCTTTTTAGTTCTTCTTCACGTTCTGCTATAAGGGTGGAGTCATCTGCATATCTGAGGTTATTGATATTTCTCCCAGCAATCTTGATTCCAGCTTGTGCTTCCTCCAGCCCAGCGTTTCTCATGATGTACTCTGTATATAAGTTAAATAAACAGGGTGACAATATACAGCCTTCAGATCAGATCAGATCAGTCGCTCAGTCGTGTCCGACTCTTTGTGACCCCATGAGTCGCAGCACGCCAGGCCTCCCTGTCCATCACCAACTCCCAGAGTTCACCCAGACTCACGTCCATCGAGTCAGTGATGCCATCCAGCAATCTCATCCTCTGTCGTCCCCTTCTCCTCCTACCCCCAATCCCTCCCAGCATCAGAGTCTTTTCCAATGAGTCAACTCTTTGCATGAGGTGGCCAAAGTACTGGAGTTTCAGCTTTACCATCATTCCTTCCAAAGAAATCCCAGGGCTGATCTCCTTCAGAATGGACTGGTTGGATCTCCTTGCAGTCCAAAGGATATACAGACTTGATGTACCCCTTTTCCTATTTAGAACCAGTCTGTTGTTCCATGTCCAGTTCTAACTGTTGCTTCCTGACCTGCATATAGGTCAGGTGGTCTGGTATTCCCATCTCTTTCAGAATTTTCCACAATTTTTTGTGATCCACACGGTCAAAGGCTTTGGCATAGTCAGTAAAGCAGAAATAGATGTTTTTCTGGAACTCTCTTGCTTTTTCAATGATCCAGTGGATGTTGGCCATTTGATCTCTGGTTCCTCTGCCTTTTTTAAAACCAGCTTGAACATCTGGAAGTTCACGGTTCAAGTATTGCTGAAGCCTGGCTTGGAGAATTTTAAGTATCACTTTACTAGCGTGTGAGATGAGTGCAATGGTGTGGTAGTTTGAGCGTTCTTTGGCATTGCCTTTCTTTGGGATTGGAATGAAAACTGACCTTTTCCAGTCCTGTGGCCAATGCTGAGTTTTCCAAATTTCTTGGCATATTGAGTGCAGCACTTTCACAGCATCATCTTTCAGGATTTGGAATAGCTCAACTGGAATTCCATCACCTCCACTTGCTTTGTTCGTAGTGATGCTAGAATTTCTAAGGCCCACTTGACTTCACATTCCAGGATGTCTGGCTCTAGGTGAGTCATCACACTATCATGATTATCTAGGTCATAAGGATCTTTTTTGTACAGTTCTTCTGTGTATTCTTGCCATCTCTTCTTAATATCTTCTGCTTCTGTTAGGTCTCTATCATTTCTGTCCTTTATTGAGCCCATCTTTGCATGAAATGTTCCCTTGGTATCTCTAATTTTCTTGAAGGGATCTCTAGTCTTTCCCTTTCTATTGTTTTCCTCTATATCTTTGCATTGATCGCTGAAGAAGGCTTTCTTAAGTCTCCTTGCTATTCTTTGGAACTCTGCATTCATATGGGTATATCTTTCCTTTTCTCCTTTGCTTTTCACTTCCCTTCTTTTCACAGCTATTTGTAAGGCCTCCTCAGACAGCCATTTGCTTTTTTGCATTTCCTTTTCTTGGGGATGGTCTTGATTCCTGTCTCCTGTACAATGTCATGACCCTCTGTCCATAGTTCATCAGGCACTCTGTCTATCAGATCTAGTCCCTTAAATCTATTTCTCACTTCCATTGTATAGTCATAAGGGATTTGCTTTAGGTCATACCTCAATGGTCTAATGGTTTTCTCCACTTTCTTCAACTTCAGTCTGAATTTGGCAAAAAGGAATTCATGATCTGAGCAACAGTCAGCTCCCGGTCTTGTTTTTGCCGACTGTATAGAGCTTCTCCATCTTTGGCTGTGAAGAATATAATCAATCTGATTTCAGTGTCCACCATCTGGTGATGTCCATGTCTACATCTGGGCCTGTACAAATACTCATACACATGTACTCTAAAAGGCTTTTGATAAGTTTGTAATAATTTAGTCAACTTTATGAATTTAATTAAGCTTTCTCCACATGGCATGTTGGAAAAGATAGTAGTTTACACAAAGACCATAATCTAGAAAAAAATTATTTATTTTTCAGAATAGAAACCAGGTCAACAGGGCAACTGGGACATTTTGCTTGTCAGCAAAATAATTTTATTCTGAATTTATGAATTGATAATAAGCCACCTTCTCATAATGATTAATGGTAATTAACCTTTTAAAGCTCCATCGCTTCCCTGGCCAACTCTGGCTGACAGCCCTGGGAGACAGGACAGAATGCTGATGGTGAGCAGAGCTTTGTTTGGACTCCCGAGGTCCTGTTAGGTAGAGAACACCACTTTTGTGTGGAGCTGTCACAGATACGATGCAGCCCCAGAGAGTCACAAATAAGAAGAAAATGCATGCATGGGCCATCCTGGTGAGATGTTTTCACTCTACTAGGGATTACTGCAGACCAGAGTCAGCCAGCTCTACTGTTTAAACCTGTGTGGCTTTGGTCAAGTCTTTACCCATGTGAACCCAACCAACTTCCTTCATCTTTAAAGTAGATATCAGCAATTAATATTTTGAATGAAGAGTCCTGTGGGCTAGCACAGGGCAAAAGGTGAGCTCTCTTATCACGCAGTCAGCATCACATAAAGCTGTCTTCCAGATGAGCACTTCTTACACATCCTGACACTAACCTAGATCCATGATGTTCCTTGCACTTTGCCTGTTCTAGTCCCATTGCCGTTGATGTTGACAGTATGAACCACAGAGATAGCTGGGGCGTGGTTTCTAGACTGGGATTTAGCATAAGCTTTATCAAGGGGTGCCCTGAGAACCAACTCGTGTGTCAGAGAGGAGAAAGAAGCAGGAATCAGCAGGGAGAAAAGAAATGGAAAGCACGGTGACAGACGTGGCTGACCTGAAGTTGAGACTGGAGCTGAAATGACCCCAGCAGAATAGTTCTGATTCAGGATCTGTGGCCAGTGTCCTTATGCCCCTGCAGTGACCAATCACAGGATGTGAGCTGCCCCAGGCAGTGTCATGACCTTGACCTGAGAGAATCCTTGAAGGGGCTGAGAGCTGAAGGTCATTGGCAGACAGCACTCCTAGCTGCAGTGGTCACCAGTCCTTCACTGAAGGGGGCACTGGGTGGCCTGTCATATTTGTTGAGCCTTTACTCCATCCCAGACAAACTCTGCCAGGGCTGGTGTCTGCTTTATCACATTTGATCTTACTGCAACCCTGTCAGATAGATGTTAGGATGCCTGTTAGTCACATTGTGAAAAGGAGTCTCAAAGTCTAAGAACCAGTAAGTTGTGCAACTGGCAATCGAGTTATTAATTTGCAAGAATTAATTTGCACGAATCTGAGGGTTTGCAGTGAGCTGAGAGTCAGCTGAAACAAACTATCCACTCTTTCTAGGTCTTCCCTGAAGAGCTAGCTCTTCCCTTTTTACTTGGGGATTGGTTCAACTTTCCTCCCTTGCAGATTCCATTTCTCGGTAGAATTCATTTTAGCCCAGGACTAATGGAATTATTTTGGAAATAATATTGACCTTATCTTTGTTCTCTGAGTGTCTGGCTAGCTCTGTGATCTAGAAGAAGTTATTTATCTTCACTCAGCCTCTGTTTTTCTCATCTGTAATATGGGGATGATAGTAACAGGAAAAACATCAAATTTCATAGGTATCACACTTACCTGCATGCCTGGTGTATGATAAGGACTGAGTGTTTGCCAGTATATTATTTGCCTGTTCCTCTAATAAAATGCATGTTAGCAATATCATTGTTTTTGTCCATGTCCATTGATTCTCTTGTTTGTAAGCATCTGGTTTATAAGGATAAAGTAGTGTGATATTCACCTTAATATACTTAGGTCTTAGCATAATGCCTCATAGCAGCAGGTTTCCAATAAAAGGCTGGTAAATTGAATTATATTTCAACAAAGATAACAAGTTTTATCAGTTGTAAGCCATTAATACCTTTCATATTTGTTTGTTCATCTCCATGTATCACCCTAGTTCAAGTTACCATTTCTTCCTTCTGATTTGAAATCAGACAGATCTGGGATCAAAGTCTGGCTGGCATTTGTTACTTAACTAGTTTAAACCCTTATTTCTACATTGGTAAAATGGAAAGAGATAGAGTGCCTACCTCATGGGGTCGTAAAGAGAATTAAATACGATAGGCAAATGGAGTAATGTACCCAGGACATGACACATAGCAAACCAGCAGATGCTGGTTTCAATAATAGCAACAAGTACAGCCAGTTTCACCCTAGTCATTCTTCTTGTTGAATTTAGTCTTGCTTCTTAGTCTTCTGTGGAGATAAAAGCAGAAGTAGAATGACATAGTAGAAAGAACTTATACTTTGGAGCCTGATTATGTAAAAAACTGTCTCAACCTCTGAATAAGTTAACTGGTCTGCATCAGTCTTGCTTTTTTCATTTTGCAAATGGGAATAATAATAATGCATTTGTCTTAGAGTTTTCAAGGGTTAAATGGAGTAATGCACCTGAAGCATTTCCTATAGCTGCTAAGACCTCAGAAGCTCACATGAAATGTTACACTATGATTCATACTACTAGCACACGTGTGAGACCACACACGTGAGCCTCGCAGAGTTACTGAGAGTGCTCGGGAACGCCCGCACCGGCACACGGTGGACCCTCCACACCCCTCAGTCTTTCCACTGTGGATTCTGTTCCACCCTGGGTGAGACAAGAGACTCCTCGGCCCCACATCCCGCACAACGCTCCAGAGAATGTTAAATGGCAGGGGAAAACTCTGACAAAATCTGCTTTAATGAGACATCCCGTTAGCACTGACTGCTCCAGGTCAAGCTGCCTGTGTTGGAGCAAGAGCACTAATGGATTAGGTGGCTGTGCCTCCCCGTCAGTCTGGGCTCTGGATTTTTAATGAAGCAAGCAGGCCACACACCCAGACGGTTTTGGGGTGAGTGTATGTGTGTGCATGCACCTGTGTCTCCAATGACAAACGGTTTTCATCCTAAAAAGAGTGGGAAAAAAACGAGAGAATGTGAAGGCTCACAACATTCCCTGATTTGCATCAGTCAGAGAAAAACTGACCAAGACCTTCCTACACATGCAGATGACCCTCACATGGGGCAGAGGATTAAAAACCACATTGCTTTTCCAGGGGGGCTAGCACACCCTCGAGAGCTCTAACAAAGGCTAGTGTCAGCTGCTTGACTTCTTAATGATGAATAATTCATATACATCAAAGCAGCCCTCAGAAATTATTTTTTCCTGCAGCCTCAAAGACAATGAAACAACAGCAAAAAGGCCAGAAGGGGAAAGCTGTTTCAAATCATATCATCTCTACTATTTTTCTTCTCTACTCTATTATCTGTATTCTGAACTTGATTGAAATTAACTGCAATGTTATTTTATAAAAATAGTTTAAAATCCTTTGATTTGCTTCTTCTCCCAGATAATGGCCAACTCCTATTCAGCCTTCAAAGCCCAGCTCAAAAGTCGCCACATTTTGAAGTCAATTCTGCCAGCCACCTTCCCAACAGAGTCAGTCTAAACTTACCCCTTATGTAAACACCCTTCCTTTATTGCCATCATTCCTGAGATCTTACTCCTTGAAATCGCGGGCTCAGACTTAGAACTACTTAAAGTTAGGCACTCTGTTTCATGTTTCAGAACCACCAGCCCCTAACACAGAGCCTGGAATACAGTAGACATTCTATAAATGCTCATGGAATTGAAATGACTTGAATTCTTGAAATAAATAAAGCACATATTGAAAGTAAAGAATTGGATAGCATCACCAACACAATGGACATGAATCTGAGCAAGCCCCAGGAGATAGTGAAGGGCAGGGAAACCTGGTGTGCTGTCGTCCATGGGGTCCCAAAGAGTTGGACTTGACTTAGCGACTGAACAACAGCAGCAGCAATATGTATTAAATCTATGAAACCCAAAAGTAGATGAAAATAACATCCCCAAAACCTCAAAACCATCATTCACTATTTGTTTTACCATTGGTATTTATTAAGAACCCAAATCAAAGGATTAGAAATGCAGGAAGTTGGGGGAATCTGTTTTGGGGGGTGGTTATCAGTATTCTTTACGAAGGCAAGCATTTTAAAGAGAAACATTCATCAGAACTGAGATAAAATTAAAAATGGCAGTATCACAATCTAGGTTATTTTTACAGTCTCTCTTAAAACATAAACTCCTTAAACTCCCTTTCTTTTTGATCATCATAAATGAAAATTTACTACAGGCATACACACATCAAAATGCAGATGTTACCCACTTTTTATATTTCTCAACTGGCTGCTGCCTCAACAAAATACCACTTCAATGTCAGAGGAGAACACATTTCTTTTGTGGAGTAAATGCTTGTTATCAAAGGAAAAAGATATATATTTTAAGCTAAAGTCTTTATTCACTGAATATATTATAATGGTATTATGTTCCTGATAGCAGGGCAATAATAAAGGAAAAGTTTTGATTGTAAGATAGATCTCACACTCATGGACCTTATAGTCCAGCAAAGGTGAAAGATGTAATGAGATAATTGTTTTAAAATACATATTTTTTAATCCTTAATGTATGAATAGAGTTATGGTTTTGCAGAAGGTATGGTGACTGATTCTCTCTGGAAAGTTAGAATCCGCTTCAGGGAGGAGATGATTTTTAATCTGATTTTTAAGGGATACACGAAGAGATATTTTTCCAGTGGCAGAAAGGCAGCTGGAGCTGATCAGAAGAATCTAGCAGTCATTTCAAGGATATGGCATTGTGGATGGCATTTATGGAAAATTCCATTCTGCTAGGGTATCTAATTCACGCTGAGGGATAAAGTAGGTAAGACTAGAGAAATCAGAAGTACCTACTGCTAAGAACCTTACATTACAGGTTAAGTGTTTGTGTTGTAAGTTGATCCTATCAGTCTCTTGGGTAGTAGAATGGGGAGAAAGAGCACGGGGAGCTCTTAGTCATTTCTTTGCAATGAGTGAAATGATGAGAGTTTCAACCCACGGCTGTGGAATGGGATGTAGAAAGGTCAGCCTGTTGAAGGTGATCGACATCCTTCTGAGGCTGTTAAATGCATGAAAAGGTGGACAGGAGATTGAAGGTGAGGAGTAAAGGATGATTGAATAGGGTTAACACAGTTTTTCATGAAATTAGTTATGTAATTTCCCGAAAGCTGGGAACATAGCCCAGTTCATTTCAAATGGACATATTGAAACCAAAGATAATAGGATAATTACAAATTGACAGATAAAAAATATGGGGTGAGGCGGTGTGGGTAGGGAAGATAGCCTGGGCTACAGGGACTGGAAACAAGATTGGTCTGCCTTTAACCATTGTTCCATCTATGTGCTGTCCAGTGTTTGCAGGAAAGTTATAATACAGCATCTTAAATGACCCTTGAATAATGAGGCGGGGGAACTGCCTCTTAGTTGCTGTTGCTCGGTCACTAAGTCAAGTCTGACTCTTTTTGCAACCCCATAGATTATCGTCCACCAGGCTCCTCTGTCCATGGGATTTCCCAGGCAAGGATACTGGAGTGGGTTGCCATCCCCTTCTCCAAGGGATCTTCTCAACCCAGGGTTCAAACCCAGGTCTCCTGCATTGGCAGGTGGATTCTTTGCCACTGAGCCACCAGGGAAGCCCCTGCCTCTTATGAAACACGTGTAAATACCTGCCACTGGTTGAACATAATGAATAAAGATTTCTAATTCTCAGCAGAAAACTAAAAGTGTTCTGCTGCCGCTTCTGAAGCACGGCTGCTTGCTTTACATTCATTAACATGTTAGCAGTTATTTATTGAGTACCTACTGGGTGTCAGATGCTGACCATGACACTGAGGATACAAGAAAGTGAGCAAAAACAGATTTGACCCCTGTTCCCATGGAATTTATAGTCTACTAAGGAATGATAGACATTAATTGAATAATCACAAACTAAATAATGAATTAAAATTGAAATTAGATCTCAAAAAGGACAGAACAGATTTCTGCAAGTGCATGTAACTAGCATATGTAACCTAGACTGAGGGGTGGTTAAGGCTCCCCCAAGAGAGTGAGACTTGAGTTGTGATCTAAAGTAGATGAGACTATGTTAGAGTCCCAGACAGAAGGAACCTTTGCCTGTGCAAACGTCCTGTGACCCAAAGTGCTGAAAATTTTCTCTTGCAGCTGAGAGTACAGAGAACAGGTAAAAGGAGAAAGGGTCATGACTTTGAGAAGAGGCTAAAATTCAAGAAAGGGGCTGTATAGAGTTCTTGCTAAGATTTTAGGCTTTTTCTTTCATTATCATTCTAAGAGCAGTGAGTTTCTGTTCACCAGTACGCTCCATGATTTTGTGTGGGTATTTTTGTTTTCTTCTTTTTTTTTTTTAATATTTATTTATTTGGCTACGCCAGGTCTTAGTTGCAGCACATAGTATCTTTAGGTGCAGCATGTGGGATCTAGTTCCTGATGAGGGATCGAAACTGGGCCCCCTGTGTTGGGAGCCTGGAGTCATACAGCCCCTAAACCACCAGGGAAGTCCCTGTAATTTGTTGCTTCGGTGTGCATATTACTTTCATTTTCTAACACTTCACAACAATATTTTTTGATCAGAGCTACATATCTGAGTCAGGAGAAAGCCAGAGATAGAGAAATAAATTAGAGAGATTTGCAGCTCTCCAGAAACCTATGGTTTACAAGAGAGGCAAGTAACCAGATAATTATGAAACAGTGTTGACATTGGTAGGGAGAGAAAGCTGGAAGGGGCTAATAGGGATAGGCTCCTCACCAAACCTCAGGGGTGAGGACAGATTTCCAGGTGTATAACACCTGAGCCCAAAGGACAAGTGGAAGTTTCCTAAAATACATAGAATAACAGCTAATATATATTTAGTGCTTACTCTGTGCCAGGCACTCAGATAAGTGCTTTTCAAATATATTTAAGAAAACAAAAGCCATGCAAGATATGTTCTATTATTCTCCTCCTTTGAATATTCATGGGAAGGACTGATGCTGAGCTGGAGTTTCAATACTTTGGCCACCTGATATGAAGAGCTGACTCATTGGAAAAGACCCTGATGCTGGGAAAGATTGAAGGCAGGAGAAGGGGATGACAGAGGATGAGATGGTTGAAGGCATCACTACCTCAATGGACATGAGTTTGAGCAAACAGGGAGATAGTGAAGGACAGGGAAGCCTGGTGCTTCCACGGCGTTGCAAAGAGCTGCACGCAACTGAGTGACTGAACAATGAACAACCACAAAAGATGCAGAAACTGAGCATCAGGAAGTTTAAGCAATTTTTTTTTTTCTTTTTAAGATTATACACCTGGAACATGGGAGAGTCATGATTTGGACAAAATGCCCTGTGCTTTAGAGTAAGCGCTGGAGGCAGGGAGCTTAAATTGTAAATTTCATATTAAAATATTAAAACATGAGCTGTGTTGGTTTAGAATGACGACAACCTCTTTGAGAAATTTCCGAGGGCCCATAAGTGCAGCATCTTTGCCCAAATCTATGGATGAGACCATTAGCCAAAGTAGCACTCATCTCTGCTCTCAAAGCAGTGGAGCCTTTTGTGTGATGGCAGCATCAGAGAGGAGTAATGCATGTGCGTCAGAGAGCACATCAGCACTTAGACAATCAGAAAGGACGTGTTTGTGTATCATTTGACTTTCCTTCTCTCCCCCTGTAATTACTTCATCTCAGCGAAATCACACTGTATTACGATTTAACAACTGAAACAGTCACGTAAGCATGGATATTTTGCAAGCACCTTCCCAGCTTCCGATCTGGACTCGTAAGGGAGAACAAGGGGGACCACTTAGGGGTCCAGATAAACCATGTGGATGTGCCCAGTGGTCAGTGTTGGAACTTTAGTCCTGCCCTGGTTAAAGGCCACCAGGCCCCTGTTAGCAAATTCTGAGGCAGAACAATCACTGAGTGAAGCAGGGAAGAGATTGCAGCTTTTAAAGAAGAGAGGTTGGCCGTGGGTAGGGAGAGAGGGCAGGAATATTCTGACTTCAGGCTGCAACTTTACCTTTTCTTTTGAAATTCAGCCCCCTTAGGTCCTTCTCGAACAATGTAAGCCTGTCTCTACCTAGTTACTTCCAAGTGAAGAGACAAACACATCCTGAAACTGCATGACAAAATGCAGGACCTGAATTGTTCCCATGCTTCCTGCAGATTTGGAATTCCAGCCTGTGGTTCATTCCCGTGTGTTTCTTGTTCACGCCACACGTATGTAATCAATCAGAGGTATATGGCGGTCCATGAGCTCGCTCTCTGTAAAACGCATCCCTACAAGGAGGTGGCAGAGCCCTGAGTACAAACAGTGACTTGTGAGGCAAAACTTCAGACGTTCAGCCCTGGAAGCGATCTTGAAGACCATCCTCCAGGCCCTGTTGTTTTGATTCATAAGGGGTCTTGGGTCCAGATGGAGCGGGGAGGCATGTGAGGTGTCCATGCTTGCAGGATGAAAACACTGACTTCCAGACCTCAAGCCACTGTTGTTCCAGCTATGTAGCATTGATCTAAAATAGATGTGCATTTCATACTTAGGCTGTAGGTCCCCTTCCTTCCTCATCAAAGGCATAATCCATCATCATTTGCAAGGCACTCATTTTAAGAAGTAGGAAATGAAATTCCCCAATGTCGTTACAATTTTAATTTGCCAGGAACCACAGATTTGGGAAGCAGAACCTCTAAAGAAAAAGGTCACCAAAATTCATGCTGGAAGTCAACCCTGCTTCGCAAACTCACAGTGAGTCTAGAGCAGTGGTCTGCAACCTTTTCTCTGTATAAGTCCAGAAAGTAAACATCTTAGGCTTTGTGAACTGTATTACAGCAATGACACAACTGCTGTTATAGCAAGAAAGCTGCCACAGACAATACATAAAGGAATGGCTGTGGCTATGTTCCAGTAGTGGTTTAGTTGCTAACTCGTGTCTGACTCTTGCAACCCCATGGACTGTGGCCCACCAGGCTCCTCTGTCCATTGGATTTTCCAGGCAAGAATACCGGAGTGGATTGCCATTTCCTTCTCCAGGGGATCTTCCCAACCCAGGGATTGAACCTGGTTCTCTGAACTACAGGCAGATTCTTTACTGACTGAGTTACCAGGGAAGCCCATGTTCCAAAAGAACTATTCATAGACACTGAAATTTGAATTTCATATGCTTTTCACATGACAACAAAATCTTGTTCTTTTTTTTTTTTTAAAGCAATTAAAGATGTAAAAATTTTTCTTAGCTCACAGCTATCCAAAACCAGATGGTGGACTGGGTTTGTCCTTTGCACCATAGCTGGCTGGTCCACGGTGCAGAGTGAGATGGCTGTTAAGTCTTCCTCAGTATGGTTTGTGCTATTAGGAAATTTACACGTGGCTACTGAAGAATTCTTTTACGCACAAGTCCTGTTTTTCATTGGATTCCATGAAAAATAAAATCTAGATGTTCCCTTTTAGGGAAATCTCCAAAATATTTAAAGGTACAGAGTAAATGTCTTCTTTCCCTCCTAGATTATTTGCTTTTAGCTTCCAGTGACCTTGCATGTATGCCAAGTCACTTCAGTCACGTTTGACTCTTTGCAACCCTCTGGACAGTAGCCCACTGGGCCCCTCTATCCATAGCATTTCCCAGGTATGAAAACTGGAGTGGGTTGCCGTGCACTTCTCCAGGTGATCTTCCCAACCCAAGGATCGAACCTGCGTCTGTTGCATCTCCTGCATTGGCAGACAGGTTCTTTACCACTAGCGCCATCAGGGTCCTCTTCAAAAGAGTACCATGTTTTATTTGTCTTTAAATCACTGATACGTGGCAAACCACCAAGCCCATATAATCAGCATCTCATAAAGGATTCTTTGGGTGGATTCTTTATTCTTTGGGTAGAATAAATTCTTTTCCAATACCCTCTTTAGGATACTTCAGTCTTTCCCTCTCACTGTAGACTTTATGATTCCAAGCTTGGTTTCAGTGCTTTTGTAAACTTTCTTTCATTTCTTCATTCATTTAATAAATATCCTGTGAGCACCTCCAAGGTGGCATTCAAGGCTCTCTGTGGTCTGACATGATCGAGATAAGATCCTGGTCTCATCTTATGATATGTGTCCATACACATCCATTCATCTGTTCAATGAGTGTTCCATGGATAGTGACAATCCAGAGTGTGCCAGTGGCCATCCCAGCTTCTGAGAATAAGTCAGTTAGAATTCCTCTTTGTAGAGCTTTCAGCCTGGTGAGGATACTATTAAAAACACTCACTAACAGCGAATGACTTACATGTTTGACAAAAGCTAGGAAGGTGTAGGGCAGAGCGCTGTGGGTTGATGTTTGCTTTATACTCCAGTCACACTAGACATTATATAGGACCCAACACAGCCTTAGTTTCCCATGCTGAGCCCTCTGCCTGCTCCTCACATTCTGGTTGACTCCAGCTTCCCACACTTAATGGTCCCATGGATGAGCCCTTTCCCTTAAAATTTGCCTCCAACTCCAGCTCCCCAAGCTGAGTTAGTTGCACTCACTGCCATGCTTCCCTGGTACACTGGTCTTCTCTGATCGCTGTATTTACATCTCTATATTGTATTAGAATTGGAGCCCTTTGGGTACTGGCACACTTTGTTCAGCATTCTCAGCCACCATTGCAGTTGCCCAGCACAGCGTCAGGCTCAGCAGATAAGCAACGCTGAACACACATATGAATAAATGAATAAGAACACGCACACCTCATGGCTGTGGGCCAGGTTTACCATGCCTGGAAAGTTGCTCACAGGAAAGTTTATATTATGCATTAAAAGCAGGTCAGCCCTTTTCAGATATTTTCTACTCCTCCTCCCCAACCCCCACCCCCAGCACACTCACATCTCAGTTTCAAAGCAACATCATTTTCAATTTCTCCTTTATTTGAGAAACCTCACTATTATGGAGGTAGGTCAAGTTGTCTTGCTCTCATTATTTTAGTTAAGGACACTGGCATCCTCCCTTTTTTCTTCAGTCTGACTGCTTAGCAATTCCAGAAGGTAAGTCCCCTCTTATCTGAAAGGGGACTGCAAAGGCAGCAACTTGCTGCAACTCAACCAATCTGCAGAGTCCAGCAGAATCCCCTTAAAAGACCACTCTCCATCAAGGGATGACACCATTTAACCCCAAATAACCCATGTGTTAAGGTCAAGCCTTCTCGTTTACTAACATGAATTGATACTTTATCAATTATGTAAATGCAAACCAATGACGTCCCTTGGCAATTTTTGGAATCAGTATTGAAATCCTGCCGAGTGAGATGTCATCCGGACCCGCGTTATCCTCCTGGAAGGAGATGTTGCCAAGTGGTCATATTTTGTTTTCTGTTCTGTTTTGTAAGATTGAATAAAAATCCCTCCATGGTTTACTGAAAGTGGGACAAAGACAAAATACATGTCTGGATTCTTCAAGTTGCCCCTTAGGGGTGTTTTTTTATGAAAAAATAGTGAAAAATATTTAAGAGAGGATATATAAGCCACAAACCCTCCTATTTCTCAGTGGGAGTTTCCAGCCTGGAGAGAGCAGGCAACACACCCAGGGTTCCGTGGAAAATGGGAGGGTGGGCAGCAGTCTGAGGGGCACAACTTTGAACTTGGATCTAAATGCAGGTCTATTTCTGTATAATTGCAAGGAATTTTGTTGTTGCTCCGTTGCTAAGTCATGCCTGACTTTCTGCAGCCCCATGCTGGCAACTACAGCATGCCAAGCTTCCCTGTCCTTCACTATCTCCCGGAGTTTTCTCAAACTCTTATCCATTGAGTTAGTGATGCCATCCAACCATCTCATCCTCTGTCACCCCTTCTCCTCCCACCCTCAATCTTTCCCAGCATCAGGGTCTTTTCAAATGAGTTGACTCTTCCCATCAAGTGGCCAAAGTATTGGAGCTTCAGCTTCAGCATTAGTCCTTCCAATGAATATTCAGGGGGTTGACTTCCTTTAGGATTGACTGGTGTGATCTCCTTGCAGTTTAAGGGACTCTCAAGAGTCTTCTACAGCACCACACTTCAAAAGCATCAATTCTTCAGCATTCAGCCTTCTTTATGATCCAACTCTCACATTCATACATCAGTTCAGTTCAGTTCAGTAGCTCAGTCGTGTCTGACTCTTCACAACCCCATGAATTGCAGCACGCCAGGCCTCCCTGTCCATCACCATCTCCTGGAGTTTACTCAAACTCATGTCCATCGAGTCAGTGATGCCATCCAGCCATCTCATCCTCTGTTGTCCCCTTCTCCTCTTGCCCACAATCCCTCCCAGCATCAGAGTCTTTTCCAATGAGTCAACTCTTCGCATGAGGTGGCCAAAGTACTGGAGTTTCAGCTTGAGTATCATTCCTTCCAAAGAAATCCCAGGGCTGATCTCCTTCAGAATGGACTGGTTGGATCTCCTTTCAGTCCAAGGGACTCTCAAGAGTCTTTTCCAACACCACAGTTCAAAAGCATCAATTCTTCGGCATTCAGCTTTCTTCACAGTCCAACTCCCACATCCATATGTGACCACTGGAAAAACCATAGCCTTGACTAGACAGACCTTTGTTGGCAAAGTAGTGTCTCAGCTTTTTAATATGCTATCTAGGTTGGCCGTAACTTTCATACATAGCTACTGGAAAAAACATAGCTTTGACTATACGGACCTTTGCAGGCACAGTGATGTCTCTGCTTTTTAACACACTGTCTAGGTTTGTCATAGGCTTCCCAGATGGCTCAGATGGTAAAGAATTTGCTTGTAATGTAGGAGATCCAGGTTCAATCCCTGGATGAAGAAGATCCCCTGGAGAAGGGAATGGGCAGCCCACTCCAGTATTCTTGCCTGGAGAATTCCAGGAGGTTTGTCACAGCTTTTCTTCCAAGGAATTTACCTAGTCTCCCAAAGACTTGTCTTCTCCATGCATAAAATGGACACATGCCTCACTCCAGCAGAAACGATTGTGAATGTTACACAAAATGGTTCATAGTTTGATTCAGAGTGCTTGGTACCAGAAGTAAAGGAAGCACTCAGTAAATATTAGCTAACATCGTTTTCATTTCCACAGCCAGATGTTTCAGCACTTCATGATTTCTAGTCCAATTTCAGTGTTCTTTTGAATTTTCTTTTTTTTTCCCATTCGTTCATGTGTTCAATGCATGTTTGCATGTTTGTTAAGCATCTACAAGCTGCATGGAGCTCTGCTACATCACAGAGGAGGACGTGATGATGGACAAAGCACAGCCCCTCTTCTCATGGAGCTTACCTTAATCCACCACAGACAAATATGTCATTTTTCAATCTAGATATTCAAACAGTCTCAAGCTTTCTCTGATATGAGCAATTAGGCTGCCAAGAGTTCTCCTTCTGTGCTTGGCACATAATAGTTGCTCAGTAAATGCCAATTGAATGAGTAAATGTCAATTGAAGGCAGAGATGGTTAATGGCAACGCATGTCTCATATTCTCAAACACTGAGAGATGAGTCAGAGACTGTAGGCCCTTTTTTTAATGGTTTTTGAGAGATCGTGTTGTGTATGCATGCATGTGCTTTGCTTAATTTACTCTCAGTCAAAGAAAATATCCTGTGGAGATTTTAGCATGTTAGATTCAAATTCTGAAACTAAACTTTATACTCAGTTGTCATGGCAACTGTGTTATTGAGATAATTAGATACTAACCTGAGTGTTAGCAAGGGCCAGTCATTTCTAGAGAGGACTTCAATTGGAAAAAGAGATTGCTGTTGAACTTCAGATCCTCTCCCTCCCAGTCACCCCTTTCAGAAGGAGAGCCAGAACCCATCAGCCCTTCTGTATTAGTTTGTTAGCACTATCATAACAAAAGACCACAAGCTTCATGGCCTAAACACAACAGAAATGTATTGTCTTTCTTTTCTGGAAGCTTGATGTCCAAAGTCACTGTGTCAGCAAGCTGGGCTCTCTCTATGGTCTGTGAGGGAAGGACTGCTGCAGGCCTCTCTCGGGTTTATCCCTGGTCTCCATCACCAGGGATATCCCTGATATCCTGTGTCTCCATCACCGTCTCCCTTCCGCCCATTGTCTGCAGTCTGTGTGCTGCGTGCTCAGTTGTGTCTGACTCTCCGCAACCCCATATGGACTGTAGCCCGCCAGGCTCCTCTGTCCTTGGGATTCTCCAGGCAAGAATTCTGCAGTGGGTAGCCACTTCCTCCTCCAGAGGATCTTCCCGACCCAGGGATGGAACCTGCTTCTTCTGCCTCTCCTGCACTGGCAGGCAGATTCTTTACTGCTGAGTCACCTGGAAGCCTGCCCTCTATATGCATCTCTGTCCAAATTCCAAGGATTTGGAACACAAGGATACCAGTCAGATTGGATTAGGGTCCACCCTCATGACTTCATTTTAACATGATGACATCTGTGAAGGCCTTATCTCCAAATCAGATCACATTCAGAGGTGATGGGGTAGGACTTCAATGGGTGAATTTTAGGGGAACACAGTTCAGTCTATAACCCCTTTTCACCACAGGGGAAACTGGATCTTTCTTAGCCCTGCTGTATGTGACTCCTGAGGCATTAGAAAGATGCGGTCAGCAGTCCCACTGTGTATAGAAAAAAGAAGTGAGGCCCACAGAGGCGAAGCTACTTGCATCATGTCAGCCAACCGAGGGATTTGGGACATCTTCATTGCATAGGGTACCCCAAAATCCTAATGCCCGTTTTTATCCCATCATGTCCAGATGTTTCATGCTTCTTTCATGAGATGAGCAGAATCTCAAGCAGAGGAAGAGGTTTTGCGATTTTAGTGCTCAATCCATTAGGGGTTGGGCAAAGTCTTCCAGATTCCCCCAATATTAACTTAAAATCAGTTTTGCGGAGCCCTGGCAGACCCGGCAATAAAAGAGATCCAAGGCCTACTTACCTTCCAGGCAGTGAACCTATATGACTGCCAAAGCTGTCGTTTTCTTGCCTCCTGAAAATGAAATGTTAATTTCCCCACTAAGACCTTCCACAGGCTTAGTTTGTGAGGCTAATAACAGTTCACATAAGAACAAGGGGAATGTCATCTTGCTTTGATGTGTGAACACAAAAAAGGGCTATCTTTAAAATTCCCTTCAAAGGGGGTGATGTTTATGAGTCCACTTTCAGTGAGGGATATAAAGGGATTTGTCAAACTCTGATGCGACTTCAGTGATGCAGAAAAACCACAGCCCAGTTCACTGAGCCAGCGTCAAAACACGCTCACGCAATGCACGGTGCTGCTCTCTGCCCATTGCACCAGCCCTGGAGCTCAGAGCTGCCCTGGCCTCCTGGGTCTCGTAGGATGTCCAGGCCATCATTTCCTTCTCTTCTTGCTTATTAATTAATTGATTTGTTTGGCTCTTGTGGTCTTGGTTTGAAAAGTGAAGAATACAATGGGAGACTTCTCACCAACATTATCAATCACAGCCCTGGCTAGCCCTTGACACCAGAAATACTGAAGATATTGAGTAGCCTGGGTTATCATTGGTGCTTTCCTTTCCAAATCAATGGAAAATAGGTGATTGGACTTGACTTCCTAATAAAGGCTGCCTTCAGAGCAGCTGGGTTTTGTCTGCAGAAAAAGTTGTCAGCATTAGAGTTTGTAACCACATCATTCAAAGGTAGAAGAATAAAATGTCTTTGTTTTTATGTGCCAGTTACTGGTAGCCTAGGCATCCCTGGTGGCTCAGTTAGTAAAGAATCCTCCTGCAGGGCACGAGACCTGGATTCAGTCCCTGGGTCTGGAAGATTTCTTGGAAAAGGGAATGGCAACCCACTCCAGTATTCTTGCCTGGGAAATCCCATGGACAGAGGAGCCTGATGGGCTAGAGTCCATGGGATCACAAGAGTCAGACATGACTTAGCAACTGAGCATACACACTGGTGGCCTGATATATAGTTTGAGCTGTTTCATATTATATCTAGATTTTGAATTAGGTTTGGTATACCCATTTTGCTGATGAGAAAATAGAGGTTCAGGGGAATTAAATAATTTTGTCTTAATTTGTGCAACTCATTTAGGCTCCAAAGCATAGATTCAAACCCAGACAGACTGATTTTTTCTACTCCACTGTGATCCCACTCATTAACGGATGTTCATATTAACCTATACATGCTTATTCATAAGTCTGGTGACTAGTTACTGCCTTTGTGCTTCTAAAATAATTTACTTTAACCATGATGAAATGGATCAGTTCTATTGAGAAACCTAGAAGAGATATAGTCCCAGAAGTTTGATGACTCTTTGTTAGATTTTCCCTCATTCAGGATGAGGTTTACTGTTACTCACTTTAGACTCTTCAAGGAGAAGTTCTGTGAATGTACTCTTCTCCATGAAGAAAACTTGAAAATCCGACAACTAGAGTCTTATGGCCTTGGCTGGCATTTAGCTTCTGACGGAGAGTGGTGGGCTGGAAAAAGCACAGCCTGTGGATAGTGAAAGCTGAGCTCTGTGTTCTCCTCCAGTCTTTGCTTGTTTGTATGACCTTTAGTAACTCACTCAAGTCACAAGATGCCGTTTGTAAAATGAGTAAAAAAAAAAAAAATGGGTATGCTATTTAAGAGCACATGAGTGAACGCACAGGTAGAGCTAATGTTAATTGCTCAGTTAAATCTGACTCTTTGAGACCCCATGGACTGTAGCCCACCAGGCTCCTCTGTCCATGGGATTCTCCAGGCAAGGATACTGGAGTGGGTTGCCATTTCCTCCTCCAGGGGATCTTTCTGACCAGGGATCAAACCTGGGTCTCCTGCATTGCAGGTAGATTCTTTACAGTCCGAGCCACCAGGGAAGCCTGAATGCCTGTGTGCCTCCCCCTATATGTTGTATAAGTATTAATAGGTTTAATTATTATGGTCAATAATTATTGGAACCCTATTAAAAATCAGCTTATGTCCTACAGCTCCTATGGACTTCAAGTATTAAAAGTATTCTTATTTAACAATTAAGATGATCGTATGTCACAGAGATTAAAATAATTTCCATAGTCCCACAATGGGGAAGTTACAAATTTAGCTCATGAGTGTCTGACTTTAAATCCATATTCCTTCTACAATATATATCCCTCCGTCTAGGCTCATTTGAGGAGAAGGCAATGGCAACCCACTCCAGTACTCTTGCCTGGAAAATCCCATGGACAGAGGAGCCTGGTAGGCTGCAGTCCATGGGGTCGCTAAGAGTCGGACACAACTGAGCGACTTCACTTTCACTATTCACTTTCATGCATTGGAGAAGGAAATGGCAACCCACTGCAATGTTCTTGCCTGGAGAATCCCAGAGATGGGGGAGCCTGGTGGGCTGCCGTCTATGGGGTCACACAGAGTTGGACACAACTGAAGTGACTTAGCAGCAGCATGGGGGTTAGGATTTTAGCATACGAATTTGGGGGGCAATATAAGATTCATCGGAGAAGGCAATGGCACCCCACTCCAGTACTCTTGCCTGGAAAATCCCATGGACAGAGGAGCCTGGTAGGCTGCAGTCCATGGGGTCGAGAAGAGTTGGACACGACTGAGCGACTTCACTTTCACTTTTCACTTTCATGCATTGGAGAAGGAAATGGCAACCCACTCCAGTGTTCTTGCCTGGAGAATCCCAGGGACGGGGGAGCCTGGTGGGCTGCCGTCTATGGGGTCGCACAGAGTTGGACATGACTGAAGTGACTTAGCAGCAGCAGCAGTAGCAGCAGGCTCATTTGAAAGATTTTACCATGATTCATATTGATGCAACATAAAACTTGAAGTTGAATCTAGAGGAAGCTCAGTAGATGATCCAGCCTTCTAATGGGGTCTCTGTCAAGGACAATTAAATTTCAGAGGTGCTTGTCTGTCACTGGTGTACACAGCCAGGCGAATGGATAGAGGTCTTGGGCTTCCAGGGGTTCCCTGAACTTGAAGGTGCCCAAGAAGAGTGGGACAAGCAGTCACCGGCTTCAGATACAGCATTTGTTTCCATTCTCAGAAGTAGAATGAGGTAGTCCATCACCAACCATCCCACCTGCCTTGAAAATGTGGCTTGTTAGCCAGACACCTGCTACACAAATTTTCCAGCTCCCATTTGACTACAGCTCCACTTTTCTGGCTATGATTTCCTGCCAGGGAAGCCTGAGGACTTGACCTAAGCAAACAATTGTGACCACTGTCTACTTTGTTACACTGGGTTGAGTCCTCCTTTAAAAGGCAGGCTGTTTTTGGCATCCTCTTTTGTTACTATATTCTATTTCTTTTCCTTTTTAGGCAAATCATTTATTGTAAAAGAAAACCAAACCGAAGCGTCTCGTACCCTTTTCTGGAAAGAGGAGGGCTCAAATAGTTTGTGAATAAATAAATGTGGGTTAAAGGTGGAGATAGTTCCCATCACCAGATCAGAACCACTCACAGGAGTCTCTTCAAATGTTATTTCAATAATTCTAAAATTATCTCTCCCTATTTTCATGCATGCTAGTCCTTGCCAGATGCATATACTCTTCTCATTTTATACTGTAACTGGACTGTTTCTTTCATAATCAAAAATTAAGCACCTTCTAAGGGCCAGATAGAGTGATAAGTGGAAGAGAGGCTCTGCCAACTGCAAGTTTGTGGCATGAAGGACAGATGTGGAAAATAGACTAACACTGTGTATTGTAAAGAGTCACCACCACCTCTTCTGGTGGGAGGGACATGAGCATTGCATCTTCAGTTCATGTCATTCAACATTTTATCTTTCTGTCACATTTCACATTTCAGTTCATTCTACAACTGACTTATCTCTCTTAAATTAAATACTGTACCACGTATATATATATATATATATATATATACATATATATATATATATATATTTTTTTTTTTTGCCAACCTCTCCCAACCTACTAATTCAGAAGTTGTCAAGGGTTCTCTATTACCTGTAGAATCAAGAACAGATCTAAGGGTGTCCTGGATGCTCGAGGCCCATGCTCTGCACCAAGTCTTATCTCCCACCATCCCCTCCAGCTCTGCCTTCCGCACAAGCTTGGTTTCATCACTGTCCTCATGCTCACTGGAAAACTCATTCTCACTCATAATCTTTGCTTTTGCTGCTGCTTTCGTCTCACATGTCCTCCAGCTGTCAATCCTTAAACTTCACTGAAGCCCTAGCTCTGGACTCAACCCCTTCTAGATCTTCCCCCACTGAACTCATGAAATACCAGAGTTTTCTGAATCATCTGTGCTCACATACACCCGAGTTTGGTAGTTTTCACTGCTCATCGCTGAGATGATGAGTAATACCATCTCCATTCAATATTCGGTAGAGAATGACCCCAGTATTTTCAGGTAGGTGCACTCATTGTTGAATTAGTCTCATCTCTAGAAATTTCTTTTTGGGCATCCCAGTTAATTCTATGGAACAACCTTCCCACTGGTTCTGGTCCCCCTTGTGGAAGAGAAGAACAAAGCTATCACATTTTCATCTTTTCATCTCCTACCCTTCACATGACTGAAGGCAGCCACTCTTCTACCCTCATCGTGTTGCTTGGATCTCTCCTCCACCCTGAATTTCTCAGTGCCTTCACTCCTCCTGGGGAAATGCTGGGCTCTCTGAGTGCTGAATTCACACACAGTACCCCAGGGCAGCATAGAAACCTCAGCGCAGTCCTTTTTATAGAAGGTGGCTCATCTATCTCTCCTCTTCTTCTTTGACTTTACTATGCAGACTAAGTTCATAATTGTGTTTTTTAACAGCTATTTCCTTTTAGCACTTCTGGGACCACAATCACTGGAAGAGCCCACTCTTTCTGCAGAGACTGCCTCTTAGACAAACCCTCTCTAGCCAGTGCTTGCTGCTACTGCTGCTGCTAAGTCGCGTCCGTCATGTCCAACTCTGTGCGACCCCATAGACGGCAGCCCACCAGGCTCCCCCGTCCCTGGGATTCTCCAGGCAAGAACACTGGAGTGGGTTGCCATTTCCTTCTCCAATGCGTGAAAGTGAAAAGTGAAAGGGAAGTCGCTCAGTCGTGTCTGACTCTCAGCGATCCCATGGACTGCAGCCCACCAGGCTCCTCTGTCCATGGATTTTCCAGGCAAGAGTACTGGAGTGGGGTGCCATTGCCTTCTCCGTTGGAGAGTAGAATTTAAACATGATCTACATAAGCCCACGAAGTTTCCACCCTGCCACGCTCTGCCTCCCCAGAATAGTTTGCCTGCTTCATTAGGGTTCTAAATGTTGAAAATTTCAAAAGCATGAGCAAAAATCACAGGTACTAAGAACTGGTCTGAAATATATAAACATCATCTGATTCCACTCAACCAAGCTGTCAGGAGTGCATTATGTTTTACATGTCAGCATAATAATAGTTAATAATGATGCTTTGTATTTATCCACTGTCTTTCCTTCATAGACGTTGGCAGAGGTAAAGTAAATCTAACATCGATATTAGAAAATAAACCCCTGAATTAACACCAGCATGACACCACCACCACCCCAAACCAGAAAGCATAATACAAGGCTCTCTGACAGCCTGGAAATGAATGGTTTTGCAAGCATGAAAATTTGGCCTGTAGAATGACAAGAAAGTAATATGTCACTGGCGACTAGTTCTACCTCCTACCCTCAGGGTGGGTGTTGGTTTAATTTTGACTTTGGAGAAAAGTAAAGAAGTGAAAGGCATAAAAAACAGTGAAGTTTGGGCAAGCTTGCCATCTGGGAGAAAAGAAGCTGAGAGCAGCAGGTTGGCTGCCTGAACAGAGGAGAAGGGACACACTGAAAGTGAATTTTGAGACTCAGCCTGCCTTTCTATGAGGGTGCAAAGCCATGGTGCATCTCTCCTTTCTAAAGGTGCAGGTAATATAGACATGAGTCTCCAGGGCTTTGGACATAAAGTAATGATTTCTGGGGAATGAAACCAGTTACCATGTCCCACAGATATCAGTGGAATCAGGTTAAGACTGCGGAAAACAGCAGGATTAAGGGAAGAGCTGACATCTGCAGAAGAGAGTTATTAGGCATAAATTAGTATATGTAAACACCTCGTCTGAAACACTGCATCAATTACCATAAAAGTAATTTATAGATGAGCCATTTTAAGGAGTAATCATGCCTTAAGCACAAGGAACAAAGTTCTAACGGTAACGTTTTAAACATAAACAGCAGACCAAACTGAGAGAAAATAAAGTATAGAACTTAATTATGTCTTTCTATCTATGCAAGTAAACCGTGGAGTTATTGGTGCAAAAATAATATAATATATTAAAAAATTAACCACTATTCCTAAAGTCAGAAAATAAAATAAGATTTTATTTTCTCCCTCACTCACTCTCAACTGCCCCAACTCCCAAATTTGTCTAGCACTTAAGTGAAGGGGGCAGCATTAGGGAGCATCACCAATACAATGAACATGAATATGGGCAAACTCTGGGAGATGGTGACGGACAGGGAAGCCTAGCGTGCTGCAGTCCTTGGGGTCGAAAAAGGTTGGACATGAGTTAGCAACTGAACAACAACAGCAACAAGTATAGAAAGAAATAAACATACGATTCCTAAACAGTCTCTGCTGTCAAGGAACCGGTAGAATCATCAGGGAGATATTGCACCAACATCAATAACCAAAGTCTAAGGAGAAAGGGGCCTGATGACACAATGTGAACACACAGGACTCTCTAGAGTCATTGGAAGGACAGTCTCATTGGGGAGTGGGATCAATCAGGAACGAGATCTTGAAGACACAGAATGAGCATCCTCAGCTATAGAAACATCCACAGCAAAGATACCTGAAAAGAACAGAAGATAGAGTCCTGCTGGTCTAGAATACAGGCAGTGTGACTACCACTGTTTAATGGCACACTCCATGGTAAATAATGCCAGTGTACTCATAGCTGTCTCTTTGAGTTTTAATCCTCACAATGATACTATCTGGCAATATTCAATCTGTCATTATAGCTAACTTTTATTAAGCAGTTGCTATATGGTTATGTTCGTGCTAAGTACTTTACACTTTGTCCTGGGTTGATCATAAATGCCGGCCCCAGTTATTGGCCTCCCCTTAGCCAGGTCCCTTTCTGTTAGTCTCAGACCCCCTTCTCTTTGACTTTGGGTTTGCTCTGTGGCAGAAGTGATGTTATACTCAGTCAGAGCCAAGGACTCAGTAGGTTTTGAGTCACTTTCTCTGCCCTTACCACTTTCCTTCTCAGGGCTCCCCTTTCACTCTCTCTATTTGGTCCATCTACTATGAGAACCAGTCCAGGAGAGCCTGCTGGGAAATAAGACACCATCAAGAAGAGAACCCAGTTGTTCCCGCCAACACCACACTAGACCAACCTTGAGCAATCTCTCACATAGCACAGGGGAGGGCAACTTGCTGGCCCCAGTTCCTGTAAATATTTTTCTATTGTGCTGGATTAAGATTATTTTCATGGTTGGGGTCCTTGTGGAAGCAAAGGACATGAGAGGGTATGAAAGGACACAGCCAAGACCAGCAAAGCTTCCTACCCATCTTGTAGCATAACAATCAAGCATATGTGAGCCCAGCTAAGACAGAACTGCCCAGCTAACCTTGTGGGCTCATGAGCAATAATAAAGGGTTTCTATTTGAAGCCATTGAGTTTTGTTAGTTTGTTATACAGCAATGCTGCTACTGCTGCTGCTAAGTTGCTTCAGTCATGTCCAACTCTGTGCGGCCCCATAGACTGCATCCCACCAGGCTCTGCTGTGCCTGGGATTCTCCAGGCAAGAACACTGGAGTGGGTTGCCATTTCCTTCTCCAATGCATGAAAGTGAAAAGTGAAAGTGAAGTCGCTCAGTCGTGTCCGACTCTTTGCGACCCCATGGACTGCAGCCTACCAGGCTCCTCCATCCATGGGATTTTCCAGGCAAGACCACTGGGGTGGGTTGCCATTGCCTTCTCCACTTATTCCCCTGAATAAGCATCAATTAGGTGAGAAACTTCTATGTGGACCCTGGCAGAATATTCATAAACTCATATACCTGATGATGGTGGGGAGGAGTTCACTATGGTGGGCAGAATTACTGGTCTGAGAGGCAGCAACACAGCCAGTTCCCACACTTGCCAAAGTCACATGCAGGGTCTGTATTTCTGGAGACAAAGATCAGCGAGATCAAAAAAATCTGGGCTGAAGGAATCAGCACCCACAAAATTTAGTCAGTAAAAAAAGTCTACAAGCTATGTGTATTTTTAAAATATATTGTAAGTTTATCTCTGGCCTTTCTGTTGTTTCATTGATCTGTATTTCCATTTTTGTGTCTGTACCATTCTGTCTTGATTACTATCGCTTTGTTGTATAATCTTAAGTCAGGGAGCCTGATTCCTTAAGCTCCATTTTCCTTACTCAAGGTTGCCAAGGGGTCTATTTGGGGCCTTTTGTTGTTCCATACAAGTTATAAATGTTTTGTTCTAGATCCGTGAAAAATGCCATTGGTAAGTTGATATACAGCAATAGTTATCTTATATGCACGTACTCTTCACAACAGGCTGTGAAAAATAATACTTGTCTTCATCCCCATTTTACAGGTTACTGAAACTTGGAAAAATCACATTGCTTGTGCTAAGTCCCATAGAACAAGAAAGCATAAGAGCAAGGATTTATATTCAGACAGCCTTTTTCTAGAGCCAGAGCCCTTAACCATTTTGCTAGACTAGGCAGAGTCAAGCAGAGACTCAAGAACAGAAAGCAAGCTGCAAAGCCAGACCCACCTGACTACAGCCCTTTCACTCTTTCTGCCACACAGGCCCCTCCCACAAAGGAAAGCACAGAGACACACATCTTACAGTGCAGGAAGGTTGAGGTCAGAGCGTGCAGGCTTGTGGACATCAAGCCAAAAGAGCTTTACCTCTGTTCTGAGATGTTAAGCAGTTCCTACGATTATTTGAACAGGGAGCAGAGAGAGAGCAGGCGTCTCTGTCAGGAAGTTTAAGAAACAGCAGGAGTACTTTCAAATAAGCCATAACCCAAGAATGAATTTGGTATTTTGTGTTTTCTGCCAAGAAAAATATCTCTCTGCAGAAAATTGACCTCTCTTTAGCTTAAAAATAAATGCAGGATGAACTAACCTCAAAAACTTCAGGGGCTAGGTCAGAAAGGTCTCTCCCGGGCAGAACATTAACACCAACTTTGTGGAAACTTGAAGTGTCCATATTTTTTAAAATCATAAAATATGCTGGCAAACTTCACTTCTGCAAGGACCCCTACCATGAGAATAATCTTAATCCAGCACAAAAGAAAAATATTTACAGGAACTGAGGCCAGCAAGTTGCTCTCCCCTGTGCTATGTGATATACTGACTACCCTGATTATGTGACAGTTTGATGGGCATGGTAGGAAAAAAAAACTGCTTCAGAGTATAAATATTAATGCTTAGGCAGTGATTTGTGTAAACTGCGCAGCAAAAACAAAAGTAGAGATATAAGTTTTTCACATATTTTGCCTTGTCCACAGGGTATATTATTTACCCCACATGTTTTCCATTTTTACAGCTCATTTGTGTGACTCGGAACCATATTTCTCAGGTCCTGAATTCTCATAGAAGTTTTTTTTTTTTTACTCAGAATAGAATTGAAGCTGGTTTGCAAACAGGCATCTCAGGCATTAAAATCGAGCTTTAAAGGGTTCTTTTGTGAATATTATGTAGTATCAAAAGGAATTCAGCGTGGCAATGTCAAACAACGTCAGTGCATATCTAAAACTATTTTTAAAGACCATTCCAAATGATGCAGTGTCCATGGAAGAAACTGTGTTCAAATCCCCTTCTGGACATCATCTGTAAGTTAGCAGGTAGTGGCCTTATTCCACTCTTCGAATTTGATGGCATTACCTTCAGTGTGACATGGGAAATGAAGGTCCTCTGTTCTTTGCGCGAGTTAGAAAAGAAGCTGAATTCTTGCTTCTGTATCCTGCATGTCGTGCCCTTTTGTCCTTAAACAGCATGTACGTAATCTTCTGCTTCTTTTTCCCCCAGCCATATGTTCTTAGGGCTTCCCTGATGGCTCAAATGGTAAAGAATCTGCCTGCAATGTGGGAGACCCATGTTTGATCCCTGGGTGGAGAAGATTCCCAGGAGGAGAGAATGGCTATCCACTTCAGTATTTTTGTCTGGAGAATTCCATGGACAGAAGAGCCTGGTGGGCTATAGTCCATGCGGTCACAAAGTGTCAGACATGACCGAGTGACTAACACTTTCACTTTTTTTTCATATGTTCTAAGTTTCATCGTGTAGCCATACTGAGAATGGACTTATTACGAGTTGACAGCTTGCTTGCCTGGCTGGTTGTGTTTAGCCCCAGTCAGGTTGAAGCATTGGTGGCCAGACTACAGCATTGACCATGGATGGTTAATGACAGGAGAGGTCTGGGCTGTCATATTCCACCCTAAGATTCATGCACCCAAACAACAGAGACTTCTGGTGCACCTGTCTGCTGCCTGACCTCACTCTTGGTGCTGGGGATGCAGCGTTATGGAATGCAGCAAGACAGACATGGCCCGTGGAGACCATGGGAGAGCGACAGATGATAAGCCTGGACAAGGAATACCCGAGCAAGGTGATTTTTGATTGTGATACATGCTCTCAAGGGAGTAAATATGGTGATATGGTAGAGGGTTACTGGTGATACGACAGACGGTTAGCGGTGGGGATCTATAAGGAGACGACACTGGAGTTGAACCCTGTCTACTCGCCTACCTGCTCCAGTTCCTCAGCCATGCCAACTTCCCCCTCATCTTACGGCCCTTGCATTTCCTTTTCCTTCTCACTGGAAGGTACTCTGCTCACCCCTGTATGAGCTCAGCCTTCTTCACAGTCCAACTCTCACATCCATACATGACCACAGGAAAAACCATAGCCTTGACTAGACGAACCTTTGTTGGCAAAGTAATGTCTCTGCTTTTGAATATGCTATCTAGGTTGGTCATAACTTTCCTTCCAAGGAGTAAGCGTCTTTTAATTTCATGGCTGCAGTCACCATCTGTAGTGATTTTGGAGCCCAGAAAAATAAAGTCTGACACTGTTTCCACTGTTTCCCCATCTATTTCCCATGAAGCGATGGGACCTGATGCCATGATCTTTGTTTTCTGAATGTTGAGCTTTAAGCCAACTTTTTCACTCTCCACTTTCACTTTCATCAAGAGGCTTTTGAGTTCCTCTTCACTTTCTGCCATAAGGGTGGTGTCATCTGCATATCTGAGGTTATTGATATTTCTCCCGGCAATCTTGATTCCAGCTTGTGTTTCTTCCAGTCCAGCCTTTCTCATGATGTACTCTGCATATAAGTTAAATAAACAGGGTGACAATATACAGCCTTGGCGAACTCCTTTTCCTATTTGGAACCAGTCTGTTGTTCTATGTCCAGTTCTAACTGTTGCTTCCTGACCTGCATACAAATTTCTCAAGAGGCAGATCAGGTGGTCTGGTATTCCCATCTCTTTCAGAATTTTCCACAGTTTATTGTGATCCACACAAGTCAAAGGCTTTGGCATAGTCAATAAAGCAGAAATAGATGTTTTTCTGGAACTCTCTTGCTTTTTCCATGCTCCAGTGGATGTTGGCAATTTGATCTCTCGTTCCTCTGCCTTTTCTAAAACCAGCTTGAACATCAGGAAGTTCATGGTTCACATATTGCTGAAGCCTGGCTTGGAGAATTTTGAGCATTACTTTACTAGCGTGTGAGATGAGTTCAATTGTGTGGTAGTTTGAGCATTCTTTGGCATTGCCTTTCTTTGCGATTGGAATGAAAACTGACCTTTTCCAGTCCTGTGACCACTGCTGAGTTTTCCAAATTTGCTGGCATATTGGGTGCAGCACTTTCATAGCATCATCTTTCGGGATTTGGAATAGCTCAACTGGAATTCCATCACCTCCACTAGCTTTGTTCATAGTGATGCTTTCTAAGGCCCACTTGACTTCACATTCCAGGATGTCTGGCTGTAGGTCAGTGATCACACCATCATGATTATCTGGGTTGTGTAGATCTTTTTTGTACAGTTCTTCTGTGTATTCTTGCCATCTCTTCTTAATATCTTCTGCTTCTCTTAGGTCCATACCATTTCTGTCCTTTATTGAGCCCATTTTTGCATGAAATGTTCCCTTGGTATCTCTGATTTTCTTGAAGAGACCCCTAGTCTTTGCCATTCTGTTGTTTGCCTCTATATCTTTGCATTGATCGCTGAAGAAGGCTTTCTTATCTCTTCTTGCTATTCTTTAAAACTCTGCATTCAGATGTTTATGTATTTCCTTTTCTCCTTTGCTTTTCACTTCTCTTCTTTTCATAGCTATTTGTAAGACCTCCCCAGACAGCCATTTTGCTTTTTTGCATTTCTTTTCCATGGGGATGGTCTTGATCCCTGTCTCCTGTACAATGTCATGAACCTCATTCCATAGTTCATCAGGCACTCTATCTATCAGATCTAGGCCCTTAAATCTATTTCTCACTTCCACTCTGTAATCATAAGGGATTTGATTTAAGTCATACCTGAATGGTCTAGTGGTTTTCCCTACTTTCTTCAATTTAAGTCTGAATTTGGCAATAAGGAGTTCATGGTCTGAGCCACAGTCAGCTCCTGGTCTTGTTTTTGCTGACTGTATAGAGCTTCTCCATCTTTGGCTGCAAAGAATATAATCAATCTGATTTCAGTGTTGGCCATCTGGTGATGTCTATGTATAGAGTCTTCTCTTGTGTTGTTGGAAGAAATGGCTGCACTTTGCTGGAGCAGCCGTGAAGAGATACCCCATGCCCAAGGTAAGAGAAATCCAAGTAAGATGGTAGGTGTTGCAAGAGGGCATCAGAGGGCAAACACACTGAAACCATACTCACAGAAAACTAGTCAATCTAATCACACTAGGATCACAGCCTTGTCTAACTCAATGAAACTAAGCCATGCCTGTGGGGCAACCCAAGATGGGCGGGTCATGGTGGAGAGATTTGACAGAATGTGGTCCACTGGAGAAGGGAATGGCAAACCACTTCAGTATTCTTGCCTTGAGAACCCCAAGAACAGTATGAAAAGGCAAAATGATAGAATACTGAAAGAGAAACTCCCCAGGTCAGTAGGTGCCCAATATGCTACTGGAGATCAGTGGACAAATAACTCCAGAAAGAATGAAGGGATGGAGCCAAAGCAAAAACAATACCTTGCTGTGGATGTGACTGGTGATAGAAGCAAGGTCCAATGCTGTAAAGAGTAATATTGCATAGGAACCTGGAATGTCAGGTCCATGAATCAAGGCAAATTGGAAGTGGTCAAACAAGAGATGGCAAGAGTGAATGTCGACATTCTAGGAATCAGCGAACTGAAATGGACTGGAATGGGTGAATTTAACTCAGATGACCACTATATCTACTACTGCGGGCAGGAATCCCTCAGAAGAAATGGAGTAGCCATCATGGTCAACAAAAGAGTCCGAAATGCAGTACTTGGATGCAATCTCAAAAACGACAGAATGATCTCTGTTCATTTCCAAGGCAAACCATTCAATATCACAGTAATCCAAGTCTATGTCCCAACCAGTAACGCTGAAGAAGCTGAAGCTGAATGGTTCTATGAAGACCTACAAGACCTTTTAGAATTAACACCCAAAAAAGATGTCCTTTTCATTATAGGGGACTGGAATGCAAAAGTAGGAAGTCAAGAAACACCTGGAGTAACAGGCAAATTTGGCCTTGGAATACGGAATGAAGCAGGGCAAAGACTAATAGAGTTTTGCCAAGAAAATGCACTGGTCATAACAATCCCAATTAAAACATTAGTTCTTCCCTCCCTCCCTCCCTTCATTCCTTCCATCCTTCCTTCCATACTTTTTTCTGTCCTTTCTGCCTTCTCTCCCGTCTTTACTCTTTCCATCCTTCCTACCTCAATATCTATAAGAGGAGTACAATCCTTCAAGGAATTTATGAACATGATAATCCTAGTAATGATACTAATAATCATTATGATGATAATAAAATAATCATAGCTAGCATTTATTGAACATTTAAATGTGCCAGACATTGAACCAAGCCCCTTTCATACATCTAATCTCATAAATCCTCACAACTCTAATGGGTAGTGTTAATATCTCTATTTTAAATGTGAAGAACTCGAAACCTTTTAAAGGTTAAGGCACTTGTCAAGGTTGCGCAGGAAGGCAAAGAACAGAACTGGCTGGTCTGGATGCCGAAGCCATGTTCTTCCCCTCACTTGTTGTGATGGTTTGTATTATTAAGCGTGACTGAACCTATATTCCGTACTGAGAACTTTGTAAAAGGCACACATGTAGAGACAAAGCATCTTTAACTCTTATTTGGAATGAGAATGGGTATAATTAAATACAGGGCTCCTGGATCTAGACAGACTGGGAGTTCTAATCTTGACCTCTCCTTCCTCCTCCCAGAGATGCTCATAGAAACCTTCAGCCACTGTGTTTGGTGGGAAAGGTCTGGCTCACTTGGAGAAAGCCAGTGTGCGTGTAATGCGTGTGTGCACATTCACGTGTATCACTCTATGCCATGAGCACTGAGCACCCCCAGACTCCTTGTCCTTCAGTCTGAAGTCAGACTGCATTAGTTAGGAGGTATCCCCATCAATTTCTGTTTGCCAAGATGCTGTACCTACTACTGGATGCACTTCTGGTGTCTTCAGAGGGACATCACTGTCCCTCCCATGGTCCTGGCGGTGGTGGTGGTGGTGAATGTGTTGGGAGAGGATGGGGTCCATTTATTCTGACCACTGTGGCTTAAGGAGGGGCATTTTAAATCTTCTTCTGAGGGAACAGTTAATCCATTTGGAGGATTATGCCCAAACTAGATTATCCACTGGACAAATACAGCCACCATAACCTTTCTTTCCTCTTCAGCCTCATTAAATACCCCCTATCACCAGGCTCAGCAGGTACCCTGTGGGTGTGACAATCTCATCACTGCATGCCCATTAGCGGGTTGGCTCAGTTGCAGCATTCCCTTTCAGAATAAGTACACCTCCGAGATGACTTCTTTATAAAAGAATGTAATTTAAACTAAAAACCAGAAGGTTTTGTATTTTAAGCCTTTGCTCACCAAAGAAATGGGTCCTGTTATCATTTACTTTCCTCTATCAAGGAAGACATCATTGCACAGAGGGGTGTATTTGACTAGGCAAAGTACATAGAGGCACACACACAAAATCATCATACACAATGGTCTCCAGGAAATTAGAGTCTGGGATGAAAGATGGTTATGTTTTAGGAAGTCTCTGTAGCTGAGAGAATCATTTCTCAAAAAGATACCAACTACCAATACTAAAATAACAGCTACCAAGACACTTTGGGTTGTCCTAGGAGTTGTCACCTTTTAATACCTTTTTAATATGGTGATATTGCATGTGTCTGGTCAAGTTAGGGTGCGTGCTTTTCCTTGTAGGTGAATTCTCCAGATAACTGAGACAGCGTTTCCCCCATTGGGTACCTGTTTGTTTAAAGGGAGACCATTATTTAATGTATCACATTCCTCTTTGCTTTTTGAAGCAGAAAATATAGAAACCAGGTTAACCTTTCCTTAATGTCACAGACAAGCATTATCAACAGTTGTGACAGAGAGAGAAAATACTGTATTTGAAATTATCTGATACGACATACATGTTTATACTCGGCTGCTCTTCACAAAGAATTGGAGGCAGTTTAGAAAATTATATGTAATACAACAGGAAAAGAGCAAATAATTGAAGGAATCAAGCTGAAGGGAAAATAGGAAAGCCAGGGAAAAGATCCGTGTGCGAGACCCTGTCTTCAGGTTCTGGTTGCAAGTGCTGGAAGTCCAGTGTGGAGTTACTTGAAGACCAACATGGAAGTCACTGCTGTACTGAAATTTACTGCAGGAGTGAGGAGTGGTGGAAGCGGCCTTGAGGTTGACCAGAATTAGCTCCCGAGTACTGTCAGAACCCTCTCTGTGGGTGTCTCATCTTTGTTTCTCTGTGTACCATGTAAAGGGGGTGTGGTGGTATGGCTTACAGGAAAGCATGCATTTCTCCACCTCTTCTGGTAGAAAAATCTTGGAACAGGACTCTGATTGGCCCAGCTTGGGTCACAGGAACATACTTGGACAAATCTCTCTTGCTAGCGGATTTTTATTATGATCAAACCAGTCTCACTCTATTGCCTATATGCTTGGGAAAATGAGTCTGTTATCCTTTATGGAAAAAAGGTTCTACTCACACAAAAGCAACAGTCACTACATGAACATTTCACATGAAATGTCATCCAGATTTTCACGTAGGCTTCCCAGTGGCCAAAACAAAGCCGGAAACATGGCTGCTTATGTGATTCTCAAGTTCTGTAATACAACAGGAGGCAGGAAGACAGTAGGAAAGAAGAACCAGTGTTCTTTAAACTCAGGTTTCCCTTAAACTGATGCCAGAGTTTTCTCTCACTTGGTGGTGTCTGAATCAGAGAACCACAGAATACCTGACTTAGAAGTGTAGAATTTTAAGGCGCTCTAGTCCCAACCTTCTGAAGTTAGACTCGCGTTCCCCAGGCTGAGCACTCACACAGCTGTTTGTTTCTCTTCATCTCACAATCATCAACTTGATTCCGTTGGGGTCTGGGCAGTCTGCCTCTGCCAGGATTCAGAACTAACAAGCAGCAATGAAAATAAACAAATGAAATGTCCCGGATCTCATACCCATAGCAGGGAACGGAGGTTCATACCCTCTCAGAGGAATACTTGGACAAGACAAAAGGGACTGTAAGAATCCAGAGATCTGAGCAATGCCAAGGAAGCCACGTTCCCCAACTTGGGCTGCTGTTTCTAGGCATATTTAAAAGAGCTCCTATCCATCTAAATGCAAAGATATTCTTCCGGGCACACGTTCATGAAGCTGCGGACTGACTAGCATTCTTTTGCCAGGGAAAACATTAACTGGCCTTACGGGAGGCTCAGATTTGTAGTACATGCAGGGCATGCCCCTCTGTTCCTTGGTGACTCATCTCTTCTCCTGATAATTCCGTCCCAAACCACAACCTCGCAGGAAGTAGATCTTACTTCCTGAGTCGGAGATGCTGTTCCAAGGCCTGTGGGTACCGGCTCAGCCAGGCTTGCATACTCCTCACCCTGCTGCCTGCCAGCTCTCTCTCTTGGGCCGATATTAACACCAATTGCAAAATTTCCTTCCCCGAGACTGTCATTTGTGTATTTCTTTACCGCTGGTAGTTTGTGTGATTGCTTTGGAGGACAGGGTTCCTGGTTCTTTGTATTTGGATCTTTCATTGAACTAGCAAGTGATCTGCTTTATCGCCTTCCCTGGGCCAACCAATAAATGGCACCTTTCTAACTGTCTCCTATAGGTTGGAAACCACATAAGCAGACTTATTAGAAACATGTACAAAGTTAGAGCCCGCTGAGTTCTAAAATGAGTGAGTGAGAGAAAGTGTGTATGTGTGTTTAAGGGGCTTTTGGAAAGCCATTCCTCGCTATCTAAGGCCTTCTCATTTATCTAATTTCAGGACTAAATTTTGGTTAAGTTACTAGAAGTCTGGCATCTGAGTAAATGGAGCATAACTGTTCTTAAAGAGACATCAAGTATCCTTGAACCCCCTCATTCTGCATCTCTTCAGTGACTAGCGGATGTGTCTGGGGAACAGATTGGGGGCCCAAATGAGTTGTTCCTGCATCCAGGGAGAAGTGCATCCCCTCTTCTCTCACACAATGAATTATTTGCCAAAGAGAGATACAGCTGGCTCTTGTCTTTCAGAGGCACAAGGGTGTTCTGGGTGGATCTGGGGAGAAGAGCAACCTGCCCTCAGCTCATCATTGCTCAGATGAGCCGCCAGAGAGCCCGTGTGTTCTGAGGAGGGCGGCGGAGAGGCGCGGGTGGTTGCAGAGGGAGCCGGGGTGGGAGTCATCAAAGGAGGCAGCTGTCCCAGGGGCTCCAGACAGTGTCTCATCAAGATGCCCTGGAACTCGCCCAGTTTGCTTCAGATGTTCCAGGCTCATTTTGGTACATGCATTTACATCTTCTCTGCCTTCCTCGGGGGACGTGCTTTAAAGCCAGGGGATTGTGAATTTGAAGTTTCAGAGCTCAGCTGGCTAACACTGCACTAGAGGAAATCGTGTGGCAGAGTGACAGGATCACTCCCTGGGGTTTAAGGAAAAGAAGACAAGCCTTCCTGCTCACCCCGCTCTCAGCCCCAACACACAGCACCACACGCACATGCACACAACACCACACACACACACACACAAACAGCAACACACACAGCACCACACACAAACAACACCACACACACACAGACACACACACACTGTGAGACTTAAGGCAAATTGCTTGAGCATCTCAGATCTGTTTGCCTGCCCGTTGAAAGGAGATGCATGGTGCTCAGCCTCCAGCCAGATGGGGATTACCTGATCCAGAGTCGGCACTCAGTCTTTCTCTTTAAAAAAATAAGTAAGAACAGTAGTTGCATGCCTGGATACTGTAGGAGCCCGTGGAGACGGTCCTGTCTTCGTGAATGTCCATGTGGAAGTTGGTGCTCGTTCTCCAGGGCTCTCTAGTGCTCTGCAGACTCCTGGGTGGACACAGCATTGGCTGACTTTGCATTTGTACTATTTGTATGTGGGTGTATGTATGCGTACATGAGTGTGTATGTGTGTCCTGGTGACTGTGTGTACATCTGTACAGGCATCTGTGCTGCTTCTTGGACATTTTTCAGTCCTTAAATTGACTTGTCCCAGACAGGAAATGTGGCGTAATCTCTCTCTGTCTCCCCACGCTGTGTACACAGGAAGGCTTAATAATTTTGTGACAAGTTTATTTATTTACCACCATGTGAGAGCTATTATTCTGTTCCAGGCTACTTACTAGGTGCTTTATACTTGGTATTTTATTTAATCTCCATCACAGCACTAGGAGATGGGTTTTATTAACTGCATCCTTTTAATGACTATTTATATAGTCAATAAGATTATAATGACTTAGACCCCTACTGAGCAAGATAAGGATACTGAAGCTAGGAGGGATTGAGTGACTAGCTGGATGTCACAGAGCTACCATGTGGTAGATCTGGGACCCAAACCACTTTTCTGTGATTCTGACTCAAGCTCTGAAATATGGTTAACCAATGGCTCTTAAAGTGTGACCCCAAACCAGTAGCATCAGCATGACACAGGAGGTTTTTAGAAATGCAGGTTCTTGGGCCTCACGCCAGACCTGGAGTCAGAACTCTGGAGGTGGTCTCTGACAGTCTTTGTCTAACAAGCCAGTCCAGGTGACCTGTGTGCTTGCTCAGGTTGAGGACTCCTGCCCTGGAAGCCACAGTGTCGTTCATTGGGACCAGGAGGGAGCAATGGTGGGCTGCAGGAGCTCTGGCTCCCGACTGCCTGGGTTCAAAGCTGAGCGCCTCCACTTTCTAACCATGTGCCTCTGGGTACCATATTAATCGTTTCTGTACCCCAGTTCCCTTATGGATAAAGCAGAGATAATGACAGGACAAACTTCTAGTCACTGTGGAGACAGAAAATGATACAAGACATGATATTGATAAATGGTACAAGACACTTAACTAATACCTGGCACTTAGTAGGGACTTGGTAAGTATTATTTGTCAGAGTGCATGCTCGGTCACTTCAGTCATGTCTGGTCACTTCAGTCATGTCCCACTTTTTGTGATCCCATAGACCTTAGCTCGCCAGACTCTTCTGTCCATGGGATTCTCCAGACAAGAATACTGGAGTGGGTTGCCATGCTCTCCTCCAGGGGATCTTCCCAACTCAGGGATCAAACCCGAATCTCCTGTGTCTCCTGAATTGTAGGTGGATTCTTTACTACTAGCCACCAGGGAAGCCTTATTCGTCATTATTATTATTTAAAGTTTAAGATTGTTTTTTCACAATATTTCTTCACCTTCTTGCCCAAATTCTGAATGAGTTTGTTTGACTTATTTTTTTAATTGAAGCATAGTTTATTTACAATGTTGTGTTAATTTCTGCAGTACGGCAGTGATGCAGCTGTCCACATATACACATTTATGTTCTTTTCCATTATGGCTTATCACAGGGTATTGAATGTAGCTCGATGTGCTGCACAGCAGGACATGGTTGTTTATCCATGCTGCGTGCGATCGTCTGCGTCTGCTAACCCCAGACTCCAGGTCCACGCCTCTCCCCCGCCGCCTCCCTCTTGGCAGCCGCAAGTCTGTTCTCTATGTCTGTGTATCTGTTTTACATAATTTCGTTTGTGTCACACTTTTTAGATTCCACATGTCAGTGATATTATATGGTAGTTGTCTTTCTCTTTCTGATTTTTTACTTAATATGATTATCTCTAGTTGCATCCATGTTGCTGCAAATGGCATTATTTCACCCCATTTATGGCTCAGTAATATTCCATTGTATATATTGCCGCATCTTCTTTATCCATTCCTCTTTCAGTGGGCATTTAGATTGTTTCCGTGTCTTGGTGATTGCAAATAGTGTCACTGAACAGTGGAGTGCCTGTATCTGTTCAAATTATAGTTTTCTCCGGATGCGTGTCCAGGAGTGGGATTGCTGGATCGTATGGAAACTCTATGTTTTAGTTTTTTTAATAACCTCCATACAGTTTTCCTTAGTTGCTGCACCAAGATTTTTCTCTAATAGAAGGGAAAAATCACTCAGGCCTGGCCTTGGTTAGGTTTCCAAATTTCCCTTCTTGTGCTACATCACTCTTCTGGGGATTGACAGTTGTCTTCTCCCAAATTGCCTCCCCTTTCCTGAAAGGTGTGTTCTTCCCCTGAAGAAGGATCTGCTGCCTGGGGTGGGGTAGTAGATCTCAGGAGTAAGACTGGAATCTGTCTGCAAGCATGAGTCATATGACCTGGGGTATGCTCCTTAACATCTGGAATCTTACTTTTCCTTATATGAAAAGGTGGAAAATCATCTCGGGAGCGGACAGTAATATTTATTGAGTACTTGCCGTGTCCCAGGCATTATTCTAAGTGCTTCATGTGCATTACTCATATGAGCCTGAGTTACCTGCGTGGTCGGTGGCAGCATCATCTTCACAAGGAGCTGTCACAGAGCGCTCACTTCTTGGAAGTCACACAAATAGGTTTGGGATCCATAAAGTCTGAGCCCTCAAGCCGGCGTTCTTTTTTCTCTTTTTTTATTGGGATATAGTTGATTTACAATGTTATGTTAGTTTTTGGTACTCAGCAAAGTGATTCAGTTATGTGTGTGTGTATGTGTGTATTCTTTTCTAGATCCTTTTGATTACATTTTATTATAAGGTACTGAATATATCAATAATCTCCTGTGCTATATGGTAAGACCTTGTTTTTTGTTTTATATGTAGTAGTTTTATATGTAGTAGTAGTTTATATGTAGTAGTAGTTTATTTTATATGTATATGGTCTGCTAATCCCAAACTCCTAATTTATCCCCCCAACTTTCCTCTTTGGTAGCGGTAAGTTTGTTTTCTATATCTGTGAGTCTGCTTCTGTTTTATAAATTTATATCTTTTTTTTTTCTAGATTCTCCATTTAAGTGATATCATATGATGCTTGTCTTTCTCTGTCAGACTTACTTCATAATCTCTGGGTCCATCCATGTTCCTGAAAATGGCATTATTTCATTCCGTTTTAGGTCCAAGTAATATTTCACATATATTTACATATATGCCACATATTCTTTATATGTTCCTCTGTTGATGAAGAGTTAGATTACTTCCACATCTTGCCTGTTGTAAATAGTGCTGCCGTGAACATTGGGATGCATATATCTTTTTGGTTTTTTCGTTTTTGTTTTTTTGTTTTTCAGTTTTATTTATTTATTTTTACTTTACAATATTGTATTGGTTTTGCCATACATTGACATGAATCCACCATGGGTGTACATGTGTTCCCCATCCTGAACCCCCCTCCCACCTCTCTCCCCATCCCATCCCTCTGGATCATCCCTGTGTACCAGCCCCAAGCACCCTGTATCATGCATTGAACCTGGACTGGCAATTCGTTTCACATATGATAATATACATGTTTCAATGCCATTCTCCCAAATCATCCCACCCTCGTCCTCTCCCACAGAGTCCAAAAGACTGTTCTATACATCTGTGTCTCTTTTGCTGTATCTTTTTGAATTAGAGTTTTCTCCATATTTGTGTCCAGGAGAGGGATTGCTGGATCATATGATAACTCTTTTTAGTTTTTTTAAGGAAACTCCCTATTGTTTTTCACAGTGACTATACCAAACTACATTTCCACAGTGTAGGATTCCCTTTCCACCATGCCCTCTCCAGCATTTATTATTGGTAGACATTTGGATGATGCCAAGCCAGCATTCTTAACCACAACTACCTCAATGAGTTGTTAAGAGAAATAAGTGAAATGATGAACATTAAACACAAAATGGTGCCTGACTGTTGGAATGTGGTAAACCAACTATGGTTTAATAAATTAATTTAAAAATAAAGTTAAAAATTAAAAAATAGCTGAAACTAATAATAATAAGTGAAAAAGAAGAAAGAGGAGGGGAAGAAGAGGAGGGGGAGGAAGAAGAGAAAGGAGAAGACATAATGCTAATAATATGGATGGAAGTTTTTCCGTTTGGTGCAGGTGGGATTTAATCTCCTGAGAACCAGGTAGAGAGACCTCTGTCTTGCCCGTGAGTTCAGTCACCCCTTAGAGAAGACGCCTTCTCTCTCTTGCCCCCGCTGAGCCCCTGGTGTCATTAGGAAACAGTTAGCACACATCATCTTTCTTCGCTATTTTTGCAGCCCGCCATCTGGAGTGCCTCAGCTCCCTGGGATGTGTTCACACTAAATCAGCAGAAGAAAGCATTAACTAATTTCTCCACTTCAGATCTGCTCATCTGGGTGACAGTGACCTTTAAGACTAGTCTCATCCACCTCATAGCCGTGCACCATATGTTGGATGTCAGTTAATAAAGCATATTTAAACTTAGCAGGTTCCGTAACACCTTATGGCTGCCTGGCGATTAATTAGTACCTTCCTTACCAGCATCCTCTGGGCTGAGGCTGACAAGGCGTTTTGTTTGCCACTTAGTGTCCGTTTGCCTTGGCACCTTTTCAAGCATCCTCCAGGGAGACTTCATTGCAGACTGAGCTTCCCATTCACTCCTGGCATCTGGGACCAGCACATTTCCTCCCAAAGATACTTGTCCCCACACAGAGGAGCACACTAGGCGTGGCTCCTTGTGCCCCACATTCTCCTTTACTGCTCACAGGAACCTCACAGGACAGGGGTTTTGGTTCCCATTTATGTCCACTTAGCCGAATAGGAGGGTGAGAATTGAAGAAGCCAAGCCGTTTGTCCTGTTTATGGAAGAATTTAGATTTGAACCTTACTCAGTGGCTCAACGGAGAAGGCAATGGCACCCCACTCCAGTACTCTTGCCTGGAAAATCCCATGGATGAGGAGCCTGGTAGGCTACAGTCCATGGGGTCGCTAAGAGTCGGACACGACTGAGCGACTGAGCGACTTCAATTTTCACTTTCAAGCATTCGAGAAGGAAATGGCAACCCACTCCAGTGTTTTTGCCTGGAGAATCCCAGGGACAGCGGAGCCTGGTGGGCTGCTATCTATGGGGTTGCACAGAGTCGGACACGACTGAAGCGACTTAGCAACAGCAGTGGCTCAAAATGCCATGCCTTTATTTTCATGTATGTTTGTTTTCACTGAAATGCAGGGTATTATGTTAGCTGTTTGGTTTTTGTCAGGGAGTCAGACTCTGCTCTCATTTACGTTGGATCAGAATGGGAGGCTTTAAGTTAATCTCAGTATCTCATCCAGTCTCTGCCCAGTTCTACCCCTCCTGCCATCACCCTGCTGATCCACTGGGAGAAGTGAGCAGAGATCCTGACAGTCGTCTTGCCCGGGACCCATGTCTCCTCCTCCGTCTATTCATGACCTCAACCCATAAGCGTGGGTGGACTCTTCTGGGCCCCATGTGATTTACCAGAAATCTTAAATAACCTTGTTTTATTGACTATATATGAGAAACAAAAATTTAACCAAGTTACTCTTTCTGAATCTTCTATTTCTAAGGGGCTGTATTTGATCCCAAGGAAAGTAACTTCTGTTCTTTGGAAGCGATTTTCTAAAGAGATTACCTGGGAATGAAGGGGGCCAAGGGAGCCCTCACTCACACCCAGTGGCCCATGGAGCCAGACACTCTACGACGCAGATGAAGCCAGTAGAATAGGAGAACCAGCAGACTCTTGCCCATGTCTTTAAACATTTAGTTAACCAGGGTTAGAAGGGAACTCTCAGGATCATAACCTGTTTGAGTTCAGTTGTAACACTGTGGACCTCAGTGTTATTTGCTACACAGGTCAAGATAAGAGAACCATGGAGGAGCTGGGGATGGTCAGACTAGCCAGGCAATAAAGTGTGGTTCCAACAATCCAAGTCCATGTGACATTAGTGGTAAAGAGCCCACCTGCCAATGCAGGAAGCATAAGACATGCAGGTTTGATCCTTGGGTCGGGAAGATCCCCTGGAAAAGAGTATGGCAGCCCACTCCAGTTTCTTGCCTGGAGAATCCCGTGGACAGAGGAGCCTGGCGGGCTACAGTCCATAGGGTGGCAAAGAGTCCGTCACGACCAAAGCAACTTAGCACGCACAAACGCAGAGTGAAATGGGTCCAGCAAACCCAGGTCACAGTATCTACTGGGGTGGGGCAGCCTGGGATTTGATTCCATTATTGTTAATGCTCAACAGATTTCTTTGTTTTGGGGAGGGGTACAGTAGGATTCCCAGATTTCTTCTCAGGTTAGAAAACATTATATGTGAAGACACAAAACAGGAGGGAAAGTATGGCACATACTTCTCCATTCTGAACTTTAATTGACCAGCTGTAAAATAAATTCCCTATTGAAATGAATATGAGTATAGAAAGAAGTGGTAATGAAAACTGCATGAATCATTGGCGGGGTGGGGGGTGGAATGAGGCTTCAGAACACTTGGTCATTTCAGAGCCTCGATGTTGCCCACCTGCCCCTACAAACCCGGATGCAATTCTGTCAAAGGGCCCTATAGATTTTTTGGTTGTAGCATTTGTCACAATCTGCCTTTATGTAGTGTACTGGTCTATTTACTTCATGGTTTGCTTCATGCAACTAAAGTGCAAGCCCCCAGGAAAGCAGAGACCCTGCCCATCTTGTGCATGGAAACATGGAAACCGTTTTACCCACAATATGCCAGCCCATCCACTCATGTTGGAGTCCAGGTAAAGAGTCTCTGCTGTTGTCAGTCTTCTCAGCTCTGAAGTGACACGGTCAAGGCCACTGAAAGCAGCAGAGATACTGGTGAGGGAGCATCAGACAGTGATAACGATTTTTTTTAAAGGTTAGCAGACATGGCGGGTGCGAGGCTCACATGCTGGGGTGTACTGGCCTCACCTGCGTGCAGTTCTCAGTGGTTTCTCTGAGGATGGGCTTAGAGACCAGGTGGGCCACGGCATGCTTTAGGGAAGCTTCCTAATGTCTGTAGAGGGTATCCGGGGGATAAAAACAGAGTGACTAAGCATGGGCTGAGACCTGTCTGGAACTTGATAGGGTCAAGGGCATCTTGACAGTCAACAGGTATACCCATTCCACATTAAACCAGTTCATAAAAAGAAGTGCCACCTCACTTCTGGTGTGAAACCCTTCCTCTCCCTCGGTTCATGTGTACTATTTAATTAAATCCCATCATGTAGAAATGCTGTGTTTGAGAGTCCACTTTTCACTTACTTTCAGGTATATAAAGACACCCTGGGTTTTATTTAGTCAGATGTCTAACTAGAAATTGCACTTTTCAGAAAAGATAAAAAATAATGATCATCTAATTCCCCATTTTCCACAGAGCCACTTAACTTTCAAGTGCTCAGTGCTAATCAATAAAAGTCTTTCATCACACAACCCAATAAGCAAGATCAAATTCGAGGGAAATGCTCAAAAGAGAGCGGTGGTTGGCACCCAAACAATTTTGTGAGGTCAGAATCACTTTTCCACATGAAGCTAATTCCTTCTCATGGCCCAGAGCCATTCTATCTCCTGCTCTCTGATCTTTTGCTTTTAAAATCTGAGTCCACTGGGTCTCCTGCTGAGAATCAAAAGGGTCTACTATGATCAGCATCCAGTAAAAACCCAAGACCAGAATTGACACCATATATGTTGTGTTACCAGCTCAAAGCCCAGTTCAAGGGCTGCTTTGCATCCAGGAGACCTTGTGGCATTGGTTTAGGGAGGTTAGCAGATACGAGGAACATGTGAAGAGTCAGTCTTACTAATGATGTTCAGATGGTATTTGCACCCCAAGTTTCTGGGCTCATTCACCAGACACCCTCCTTTTTCCGCACCCTGTCCAGGGACAGTGAACACATGGAAAACAGGAACAAAGGAAAGGGGAAGAGCCTTAATTGTCAGGTGGGCTTGAGCCCCAAATCTCAGCACAGAAAATGCGAGTGAGCAGGGTTGTGGTTCAGGGTTGATAATCAGCACTAAAGAGCTGACTTTCCTACCAAGTCCAAACCTAGCTTTAATTTTTACCATCTTCCATTCAGCCGCATGGGAAGAAAAGACAGAAGAGTGAGAAAGAGATCATGGCCTAGCTTCCTACTCTCCTCTCATGCGTTTAAGAGGAAAGAGACAGACAGACGGACCTAATATAAGTGCCCCATAAAACTAACAAATGTAGAATGATCAGTTAATTGAAATATGCTAATGAAAATTTGCTAATTCAAACATTTTAATTATTTGAAATAATGAAATATTATTCAATATTTCAGTGAATAATATTGAAATATTGTATTATTTCAATATTTCATTGAAATAATAGGTACCGGGACTCAACTATTACCTCTATGAAAGTAGCTTTTCTGGAATATGGGTGGAACTTCAGTGCTGGTTAATGTGTGTGTAGTTGGGGTAGGGGGTGGGGAGGTGCAGCTCCAGGAAGAGAAAGGCAGAGAGACAGCTTGTTCATAATGGATACTACTATATTCTTCTCATACATTATTCTTTTTATAAATTCATTTACTTATTTATTTTTGGCTGTGCTGGGTCTTTGTTGCTGCACAGGCTTTTCTCTAGTTGTGGCAAACGGAGGCTGCTCTCTTCTTGCGGCGAGCAGGCTTCTCACTGCAGTGGTCCCTGTTCCGGAGCATAGGCTCTAGGGAGCAAGGGCTTCAGTGATTGTGGTGTGAGGGCTTCAGCAATTGTAGCACCCGGGCTCCAGAGCACAGGCTCAGTAGTTGTGGGGGGGCAGGGGCTTAGTTGCTCCGCGGCATGCAGAATCTTCCCAGACTAGGGATCAAACCCGTGTCTTCTGCATTGGCAGGTGGATTCTTTACCACTGAGCCACCAGGGAAGCCCTCATACATTATTCGTAACCGAATTGGAAACACATCATCACAGTCTATTAATAATTCCGTGAAACATATGTATCCAAAAACACAGTTCATTATTAAATAGATTTTTCTTTCTTTTCTGTACTATATTTAAAAGATACTATTGATGGTTGCAGAGCTCTGCTCTAAGAGACCTTATTATCTTTTAAAAAATAAAATTAAATTTAAAAAATAAAAGAAAAAATAAAATAAAAATATACATAACAAGAAAAAAAAAATCTAACTTCATAAAACCTAAAAAAAAAAAGAGACCTTATTATCCATGCATATCCTCAAAAATAGAAGTAGAAAAATTGTTACGGTACAAATAGTATCAACAAATAAAACAGTCCATGGTTGAAAGTGAGATGCCAATATAATATTAAGATCAATATAGATAGCTACGTAGAGGAAAAATATTAAATATTTATTCCCATAGAACTCAAAAATAGGTTACTGTGAATTGCAATACAAAATACTTAAAAATTATAGTAGTTCTTAGGCTGCTTGAAACAGTTTTCTTCTTCAAATAAGGTCTAGAAATCAAAGTAAAAGACAGTCACTCATGTCCAAAGACCTCACTCTCAAAGGCTCTGCGCGTTCAGGAGGTTGGGAGAGGCTGCTGACTTTGGGTCGGACTTACCTGAGTCAGTCCAGTCAGCCTTGAGCGGCTCTGTCCCTACTTAGGAGGCTGTGGGCTGTGTTTCAGTGCACCTCTAAGATGATCAAAACATCCCTGACTCAGATCTAACGCAAGGAGCAAAGTCAGCTTGGAACCACTTAACTGCTTTCTCTCTAGAAATGTTGCCTTGTTGTTGCTGTTGTTCAGTTGCTAAGCTGCGTCCAACCCTTTGTGACCCCATGGACCGCAGCATGCCAGGCTCCTCTATCCTCCACTTCCAGAATTTGCTCAAATTCATGTCCATTGAGTCGGTGATGCTATCTAACCATCTCATCCTCTGCTGCCCTATTCTCCTCCTGCCTTCAGTCTTTCCCAGCATCAGAGTCTTTACCAATGAGTCAGCTCTTCACATCAGATGGCCAAAGTTTTGGAGCTTCAGCTTCAGCGTCAGTCCTACCAGTGAGTATTCAGAGTTGGTTTCTTTTAGGATTGACTGGTTGGATCTCCTTATAGTCCAAGGGACTGTCAAGAGTCTTCTCCAATAGCATAGTTTGAAAGCATCAATTCTTTGGCACTCAGCTTTCTTTATAGTCCAGCTCTCACATCCTTACATGACTACCGGAAAAACCATAGCTTTGACTGTACAAACCTTTGTTGGCAAAATGATGTCTCCGTTTTGTATAATGCTGTATATATGAACCAAGTAACTAACTTTTTTTTTTTTTTTTTTTAACAAAATTGGTATTTCATAAGGGAGAGCTCAGGGAATTCCCCCCACAAGAAGTCAAAATATTGGGGCCTATCTTATTAGCATATTTACAATAGCAAGGTTGTAAGCTGTTTACTAATTGCAAACCTTCACCAGCCATCCCACTTCCAGACTGGACGTCCTCAGTCAGGGTTGCTCTCCTGACAAATGGTTGTGAAATTGGATCCTCCTGTGTTTAAAGAATGCCTCCATTCTCCGGCAATGGGGACTTCGTCCTGTCGTTTGCTGTATCCTCAGCTCCTTCCACGTGTTAAAAGTTTGTAAAGCAAAAAAATAAGTGAATGAATGAGTGAATTCCCTTAAATTCAGTTGCATCCGTGGAAATTACAGAAACAAAAAATAAAGCAATTCTTTCTCTGAAAGATTTAGGCATTTTTCTTTTGAAGGAGTTGGGACTGGATGACTTGGTTTTGTAACACAGTTTCCATCATCCACTATAAAGAACTCCAGTTTCACCAGATCTTATTTTGACTCGAAATGTTTCATGACAGGTTTATGGCATTAATTTCCTCCTCTTGGGTGCATGGTCTTTATATGTGTTTTCTTCAGAGGATAAATCAACTTGGTAGGACAAGACAGACAGAGTACCCAATAGTCTTTGGCAAACAAACTCTGAGGGGATTGTAGCCCACTGTGGAGTGTACACTCGTCAAGGTTTTAATGCTAAAAGCCACCAGAATGCAAGTAATCCGCTTTCAAAAGTAAAAGAGTTTTAATTAAATGATTTCTCCAAGTCGTATTGCTGACACTGTCACTTCTATGTCTAATGGATTTTTAGACTTGTTGTTCAGAAGTTGATCCTGTTAATAAGATTTGATTTCTTTTTGCCTTAATAGTGCACTTTGAAATACTTATGATGAAGCCTGGGCATAGTTGGTGTGTAGGATTGTTGTGGGTCTCTGTGTAAAGTTGGCAAATGAGACTAAGAGAATGACTGGAGAGAGAAGGGAGGTAAAAAAGTGGAAAGACCGATGACTCCTCTGAAATTTAGAAAAGAAAATAGGTCGGCATTTCATTCTGTGAATCTAGTTCAATCTTGTGCATTATGATCAAGGGTTTTTAACCTGAAGGAGGCCAGCCAACTCCCTTCAAACAGTCTGACTGCTTAATAACTACATAAATGGATATACACTTGATTAAAAAGAAAAACAATTTCCTGGCATAAATCAGAGCTGCCTGTTCTCCAGATTTCCTTTTGGCAAAATTGCCCTAATGAGCTTTAATATTCTTTTATTTCTAAAACTTTTTTTTTGCCCACCTTAGAGCTATGAAATCTACAGTTCTTATATAGGCAGCAGAAACAAATTTATTTTATGCAATCTTTCATCATAGATAAAGTAGTAAGAACCTACTCTGTGCAAGACAAGGAGGAAAGAGGGACTTCCTTGGTCGTCCAGTGGTTGAGATTCGCCTTCCAGTGCAGGGGGTTGGGGAGCTAGGAGCCCACAAGCCTCAAGGCCAAAAAACTGAAACGCAGAGCAGAAGCAATATTGTAGCAGATTCAATAAAGACTTTAAAAATAGTCCATATCAAAAAAAAAAATCTTAAAAAAAAAAGACAGAGAGGAAAGTTCTTGAAGTCCAACCAAAATTTAATTTGGATGTTAGAGAAAAATAATTGAAAGGAAAGGCATATCAGTTGAGGGCTGCCTTAAATAAAGACTTGGACTTCCCTTGTGGCTCAGACAGTAAAGAACCCACCTGCGCTGCAAGAGACCTGGTTTCCATCCCTGGATCAGGAAGATCCCCTGGAGAAGGGAATGGCTACCTACTCCAGTATTCTTGCCTGGAGAATCCTAAGGACAAAGGAGCCAGGTGGGCCACAGTCCATGGGGTCACAAAGAGTTGGACAGGTTGAGTGAGTAACACTTTGACTTTTTTCACTTTCATTTTGAATAAAGACAGTGTGATGTCAAAGAGGAGGCAGGATCTGAGGATGCGCCTGTCCTGACAGATGCAGTGTTCACCAAGGGAAGTATTGGGAAAGCAGTTTAAAGTTCATCGAGAGCAGGAGGGGAAGGCTCTTGAATGCCAGGCAAGAACGCATGGGCTTTATTCAGTAGACAATGAGAAACGATGCCTATTGGTAGGGAGGGGAGTAGGAAAAACATACTGCCCAGGCTAATGCATGAACATGCAGGCAAACATTTTGAATTAGGGAATATTTTCTTATACCTTAAAAATCCTGTTTCCCAACTTTCCCTGCATTATAAAATCTGATTATTGTTGATGCTCTATTGAACTGAAAACTTTTATTAATATTTGTGGCTTCATTTTATAAAATTATCATAACTGATGGATTTACGGTTCTGAAACAGTAACCAAATCGTAATAATGAAACCATTAATACATGCACCTAGGCTTGAGGGTACGGTATTTGTGACAATGGAATATTTGCTCTGAAAGCAGCAATCCCCAAACTAATATACTTATATCTCTGTGTAAGTTGCACAAATGTCTCCCCAGCTGGCAGCACATGGTGTCGTCTTGACAATCAGAGTTCTTCCACCGATGCTGGTGCTTTCTTCCGCTTCGCAGGGGGAAAAAAAAAAAAAGATGTTTGAAATATAAAAGAAATTAATTATCAAGATGATCTTGAGAGACTTAAAAAATAATTTAAGAAGGAATTTCAATTTGAAGAGCTCACTGTTCCTGGGGTTTCTCTGCAAAGGCTGTGGGGTGTATGTGTGGATTTGTTAAGACTCACAGCTGCATTTACATTTAAATGAAAATACAGACATATAGGTTTGACAAAGACCATCTACTTATGCCCCTGAAAACCATTTTTTTTCCATAAAAGGAAAAAAAAAAACATCCTATTACGCCAATCCACGGAGATACCAATTTATTCTTTGTGAAAAATAGTACATTGTTCAACAGTCTGTGTTATTTATTTATTTCATTAATTTTATTTATTTGTTATTTTCCTGGATCGATGTATATGTTGAGAATCAGCCTCCTAAAGAAATTGACGACCTTGGGTTGTGTTCTATTCATTACTGAGAGTGGAACCTGAGAGAAGCTTATGGTCTCTCTCGGCTCCATTCTGCCCCCACCCCACTGCCGCCATTTCTGTTCTCATGAACTTGAGACCCAGATGGTTCAGGTGACTTACTCTAAGTTGTGCCCCCAATGACAGCCCTGGGGGAGCTCGGGTGTCCTTGACTCCCCAGCAAGTGCTCACTGTTGACTTGTCTCTGGCATAGTCATCTAAGGTTCTTATTGGGAGAATGTCAGTAGCATCTGGAAAGGATCTTTCTCAGAGAAGGTCTTACCTGTGTGCTGTGTTCCTTTCTGCTCTTGGTCAACCACAGTCCTAGCCTGGGGGCTGACAGCAAATAGTGCTGACATCAGAACGAATTCTGAAAAAGTCTGGGTGTGTCACAACTTTCCTAACGTGCCTCCTTTGTTCTAGTTATTCAACATAAGCAATAGTATCTGTATTATCATCTGTACTTTATGTCAGGTGAGACTTGGAGATGTCACATTGCTTGTGATATCACACAGTAGTGAGGTTCAGGCAGAGATTTGAAACCAAGTCATTCTAAGTCAAAGTCCATCACAGTCTTTATGATACCCCGATGCCTCTTCTGGCCCAAAGACCTATAGCCAGGATGCCCTAACAGTTCTGTTGACTCCCTCCCTCTGTACAGTATCCCTTCTGCTCTGAAGCCCATATTGATCAAATGCAATAACCAATCAGAATTTAAGGACCACATATGAAAGGAGAAACACTTATTTCCACTTGGAGCCTCTGGGTCTTCAATTTCAAGTATCAAAGCAAGATTTCTAGGCATTACACAAAGATCTCACTGAAATGACCAATGTTGTGATGTTGATATAAAGCACTTTGGGACACTTCCAAAGCTAAATTACTCTCCAGAGTCAAAAGCCAAACTTCTCTTCCAGGGCTGCTTAATTGTAATGGAGCAACTACTGAGTTCCAGCGCTTGGGGCCAAGTTCACCCAATCCATTTATTTTCCTAAGATGCAAAAAAAAAAAATTCCATGAACATGACTTGTTGCAGTTTTTGCTTATTCATGCATTTATTTATCTGCTTATTAAAACAAGTACAGCTGTGTACAAAACTGGAGAGGTGAATTCTTGGATGAGAGAAAGCTGCCTTTCTTAAAGTACTGGAACTGAGATAGATGGGAGATGTAAATGCATTCCTGCTCCCTGTCCTAGGGGAGGCCCAGGACAGACCAGATTCTAAAGAAAAGAATTTTAGTTCTAGTTCAGCTGCTCACCCAGCTGAGATGCCAAGTGTCCTCAAACTGAAACCAGAGACTTGGCAAAAGTTAGTTTCAAAGGAGAAAGATCAAACATTGTAGCCATTATGCATTTAGAAGAGATGCTTAATAGGTACTCGTGGGTAACTTTTCTTATGAGAGGGGGAACTATCATGACTTACGGATGAGTCCATGACTGGTGGAGGCAAGATGGGGCAGAAGGGGATTGCCCCTGGTGACACTCACCAAGTTTTTGCAAGCAGGCTTGTTGCCACTGGCTCCTGTCTCCTTTGGGGCTGTCTTCAAGGCAACATTCAGAGTTTAAAATTGACTGACAGCCTTTTTTCTTTTTTTAAAGCACCGTTTCCCTTCGAGGCTGTGAACTCTGCAAGGGCAGAGAGTAAATTTGTTTTGTTCCTGGTCACGCCCCAAACAGTTCATTGCTTGATCCCTGGCAGGGATGTCCCGGAGGTAATGGTTATGGTTATTACTGAAGTTATGACTGTTTTCCATATTCAGATTTCTGTAATAATTTCAGGTTTTTCTTTTTCAGTTTTATCCCACTCTACTGTCTTGGCTGCTAAGCTTGCATTTGTTTGGACCTTGTGGCTCCTTTTCAGTTGTCGCTCATTTTTGTCTCACCATTCTTAATTCTCTGGTGCAAAATTCTCCTTTCCTGTTCTGCACTCAAGTGTCTCAGCCTCATTTGCTTCCGTTTTAAGATAGAAATAATCCAAAAGGGCTGGTTGACTATAGAAGAAAATGCATGTAAAGAATCCAGCCCAGTTTTCAAGAGAGATTTATTTACCATTCTACCACAAATCTTGTGACTAGCCTTGGGCTCAGTAAACCATACTGATGGGGCAAGAGCTATAGTTATCCTAACCTCAGCCTGGAGAAACGTGGTCTTGAAAAATAAACAGTGAAGTCAGGCTGAGTTGTGTAATTTTCCCACATTGTTTATAAAGGTGATTTCCAGAAATAAAGAGTTCTTTTGAAAACAGAGCAAAAATCTGTACATGCTGAAGTCCACATGCTGTACTCAGTTTACAGCTGAACAAAATTTCATTTGCATTTAAGAACAGAAAAATGAAACAGAGCTGAAATGTATTTCACTTAGGATTAAAAGAAAAAAAGAAGGTATTTGGACAGAGGTAGGCATAAGCAACAGCGTGTGTTCCCAGTGGCCATGATGCTGTGTGATTCATAAGGTCAAATTTTACAATTACAAATTTTGCATAGGTCACCCCTTTAGCTCGGTAGATAATTCTTTCCAAGACGTGCTTTCTCTTCTCCCCTAGCTCTGTGTGGCCTGTCACACTCTTGAGGTGCAGCATTACAATTCAGCAGTGTAAGAGATTCTAAATTTGCCCTCAGCTTTGGAAAAATTAAATGTGCCCTAGCTAACTCCAAATCAAAGTCAGTTTTCCACCAGCCCTTTCAGATATTTGCCATTTTCAAGTGAAATGAATGTATGAATGACTAAACTCATATATATACCACGAAATGGGCTAATCTCACCTACCTAAAGATCTGAACATAATTACAAATAGCCTTAAAAGTACATTACAAAAAAGTAAGCCATATGAAGAGAAATGTACAAAATCAAATTATATGCAATATGCATACATCAGTTCAATCCTTAGTAAAATGGCTGAATATACTTCCTGTGAAGTAGGATTTAGTCAAGCAATACAAACTTTTGCTCTGCGAAGACTAGACTAACCATATCGTTAAATAAAGGGCTGGCCCAAAAGCTGAAAACAAAAGAGAGAGATTAAGAAAAGCAGGAAGAGAGTTTACTGGAAAGACGAGGGGAGCATGCGTGTTCATGGGCAGTGGTTCATCAGTTCACTCTTGGCGCTGAGGTCAGAGTGACTTCGCTGGCATCTGGAGTCATCTTGTAAGACAGTGGTCCCCGACATTTTTGGCCCCAGGGATTGGTTTCGTGGAGGGTGGTTTTTCCACGGACCGAGGAGGAATGGTTCTGGGATGACTTATTACATTTATTGTGCACTTTATTCTTATAATTATTATGTCAGCTCACCTCAGATCATCAGGTATTAGATCCTGGAAGGCCTGGCTCAGTTACTTTCATTATTTCCTTATAACCTCAAAGGAAAGGCCAGCGTGGGAACTGGACATTTGAGACCCTCCCCAGTCTGCCCCAGCCTCCCGATCCATATTTGTTATTCATTCTTTCCCTTGAAAGTCCGAGACTCACTCAATCATTCTTTTAAAAAAATGTATTTATTTATCTACTTATTTGGCTGCATAGGGTCTTAGTTGCAGCATGAGGGATCTTCGTTGCGTCTTGTGGGTCTTTTGATGTGGGGCACAGACTCTCTAGCTGTGGCATACGGGCTTATTTGCTCCGAGGCAGGTGGGGTCTTAGTTCCCCAACCAGGGATCCAAGTCACGTTCCCTGCATTGCGAGGTGGATACTTTACCACTGGGCCACCAGGGAAGTCCCCATCCAATCATTCTTGAAACTTGTCTCCTACAAAACTGATCAAGGGGCTTCCTTCAGAGCTCAGTCAGTAAAGAATCTGTCTGCAATGCAGGAGACCCAGGTTCAATCCCTGGGTCAGGAAGATCCCCTGGAGAAGGAAATTGCAACCCACTCCCATATTCTTGCCTGGAGAATCCAATGGACAGAGGAGCCTGGCAGGCTACACTCCATGGGGTCGCAAGAGTCAGGTACGACTTAGGGACAAAACCACCATCAAAGAACGGATCAAGTCTACTCCACTGCCTCTTCTCATCTTCTTGTCTATCTTAGCTCCTTATTAAATGTCCTCTAAGGCTCAGAACCAGCCCTCTGTAGTCTGAGAACTGTCTTGCCCTGGACCCTCCCAGCTGAAGGACTGGGACTCCATGATTGTCACATATCTACGGAAGTCACACTCCACAGGAGTGGCTGAATATCTGAGCTAAGGAGCCATCCACATCTGGGTGACTCCTCCCTTTCTGCTATAGTGACCATGAGGGTGCTGACTATCCAGTATAACCTCAGTTCACACCTCTTGAATATGAGATGATGTTAACCTAAGTCTCACATCATAGTTGTGAAAATTAAAAGAGATATAAATAAAGACTCATGACAAGTGCCTAGTAGAAGGACTCATCACTCTTTGTCCTGAGTTTACCTACTGATTCTAAAGGGAGGTTCCTCAGAATTCACTGATTCTTCTGACGAGCCCATCTGTGCTAACAAGAAATGCAGAGTGACTGGTTCACGGATAACTTTTCCAAGATACATTTTGTTGGGTTTCTTCTTAGGAGATGTGAGGATTGTATGGGAAGCTTACTGAAAAGGCAGCTTTCTCAATCCTTCATTTCCACTGGTAGTGTGTGTGTAAGTTGGAGTAGCCTAAGTCCAGGGATCTGTATTTTTAACAAAATTCTAGCTGATTCTGTTGCAGAAATCTAGGGACCACTCTTTGACAAACATGACCTAGTAGAGACAATCTTACATTCTAAGATTGGAAATTCAAGTCACCATATTTAGGATTGTGTGACATATACACTGTTATTATTGTACTGAATCTTTATATTTGTGTGTGATTGTATTGATGTGTAGCTCATATGAAGCAAAATGTACCAGCCTAAAATTTACATATATGTATATAAAATTATGTGTGTGTGCATGTCTAGCTACCACCCAGATCAAGACATAGAACATTTCCATCAATCCAGAAAGTTTCCGTATGCCTTTTTCTGGTAAAATCCATCTCATAGGTAACCACTAATTTCACATTTATTATCAGAGTCGAGTTTTTAACTGTTATTGCACTTCACATAAATGGAATAAAATGATACATATTATCAACATTACTTTTATGAGATTCATCCATGATGCTGTGATATGATGTGTTTCAGATCTCTCAAACATCCTTTCTCCCTTTTTCCCATGAAAGCTACCTTCCTAGGCAGTATCTGGAATCTCCTTGAGGGACCAGACTTTCTGATTCTTAACCACCACAGCACACAGTCCATGTTTTCCAAGCTAACTTACTGAACAAGTTTCAAATGTGACCTTTCTGAAACGACGCTGCTTCTGACACAAGCACAGGTTTTCCTATCTATAAGGCCAGTATTTTACATTCAGTACCAGGAGCTGGCATGGAGGGGGCAGGCATACATGTCCTGGGCAACATCTGTACTTAAAAATGACCTTTTTCTGAAGTTGGAAAATAAACAACAACCTGCAGGGTGAATCAGGGCAGAAAGCACCATGGATGACATTGGCATAAAGGAGCAACCCATTTCCAAATCATATACCCCTTGAATTACATTAGTAATTTAGTATGTCATCTGTTATTCAGCCAATTTTATAGAAATTATAGAGAGATTCATTCCTAATTAAGAATAGTCTGATGGTTGGGCTTGACCCAGTTAAATTCTTATCTTTATGACATCAATCTTTTATAATGCTTCCAGAAGCCTTGGCAAAGGCTCCAATTTTATAAGTAAAAATTAATTAATTGGGACATTAAATGTGAAAGATGCTTTTATCTTTTCCCTGGTTCATGCCTTCACAACAGAATGCAATAATTAACAGTTTTATTCAAATATATAAAATAATTCCTTGAAGATTTCTAACCACTTTAAGTTCTCCAGGAATCAAATGATGTGATGTCAAGATATCAGCAGACAAAGGAAAATGGATTTTTTGCAAATATTTTATCAAGAGAGGGTTCTCCATGGTGATCACTTCCACTGGGGTAAGACTAGGTGGCCTAGTATAAAAGGGACTTGGGACCAAATTGTGCTGCCCCCCCAAAATCCCAGTATAATTTTTTGTTTAAAAAATTCCCTTTGTTCGGGATTTCTAAATCCTTTTTTTCCCCCAGGATTGTTTTTTTTCTCTAAAAAATCTTCCTAGCTAAACTCATCTAATGTGACTATTCAGAAAATGGATTCTTAACCTGCATCTTGAATTTATGATTTGAATACATCAGCGTGAAGCTAGTGTTGAACGTGCTTATCCATGTCGGCCCCGTCGTTCCCTTGCCTGTCCCTTCCTTCCTCACCGCTTCCTGGACGATGGCACATGTGGAAGAGAATAATTAGGAAGACTTCACAAACTCCTAGGATTCACTGTGGACTGAGTAACTGCCTCAGAAGAGCGTGAGTTGGCCAGTTTAAAGAGAGGCCTCCAGTGGCGTGCCCCAGCCCTCTAACCTATCTGAAAGTTTTATCAAAAATTTGGGAGACGCTGGCGAGGATGAACTGATCATTTCGGATGAGCTGATTTATTCAGATAATATGAACTGAATAACAGTATGACACCGAGTGGAGAGGAGGAAGCCAACTCACACGTCTGAGAGGTACCTTTTCAGAGATTCTACTCTTTCCCATCATAGAAAAGAGAAAGGAGGCATTTCCCTGGTAGGCCAGTGGTTGAGAGTCTGCCTTCCAATGCAGGGGACATGGATGGGTTCAATCCCTAGGCAGGGAGCTAGTATCCCACATGCCGTGGGGCAACTAAGCCTGTGTGCCACAACTAGAGAGAAGCCCGCGCACTGCAGCAAAAGACAGCGCGTGCCTCGGTGAAGATCCCACGTGCCACAGCTAAGACCCTGTGCAACCAAAAACAAGAAATAAATAAAACTCTGCCTTTAAAAAACAAACAAACCAAAAAAAGGGTCAGGGGAGGGTTTAGGGTAGTAAAGCAACTTGCTCCAGATCGTACAAAAGTACATATTAGAGCTGAACACCTTCCATGCTGGGTCTGTAGACCACAGATTCTTTGACACACCTTGCGTTGATAGGCAGGTCTATCTCTCACTCCCCACCTTGACTCTAGGCCAAGTGTAGTGAGCTGTCAGTTCATGCAGTGTAATGGAAGTGATACTACACAACTCCCCAGGCTCAGTTAGCCAAGGCCCTGCACCCTCCGTCTGGTCCCTCTGGGACACTCGCTCTTGGAACCCAGTTACCATGCTGTGGTGAAACCAGAGAAGCTCATGGAGAAATACAGGTTGAGTAGAACTAGGGCCCCTGGCCCTGATCTGCAGCTCCAGCAGGGCTCTCAGCTAACAGCACCAATGTGCCAGCTATGTGAGCAAGCTGTCCTGAAAGTGGATTCTCCAATACCTTGTTGAATGTGCCCCACCAGAGGCACATGAAGCAGATGAACTGTCCCTCCTGTGCCCTGCCCACATGGCAGATTCAGGAGCAAAGTGATTGTTGTTGTTTTAAGCTGCTAAGTGTGGACGTGGTTTGTCATGCAGCATAGATAACTGGACATCAGCGCTGGTGCCCTTTCTGTATGTCCTATTGATTCCCAGAGAGACAGTGTGTTAAAGACAGGGTGGCCGCAGTTTTGAAGGATGGTTCACAGTGATGGGAGTGCATGTAAAGGCCTGAGTGTCCAGCGTCAATTCCCTGAGACCGAGCTCTAGGCAAACAGGGTTTGGGCCTTTTACTGGGATGTCTCAGTTGAGTCCACAGTTGTGATAGGTTAACTGGAATAACCCAGTGACTCCAGAGCATTTGTGATTGAAATCAACTGAAGAACAGGCTCAGCTGAACAGACACAAGGGTCTTCAAAGGCAAAGAGTGGAAACTCCGTCCCATTCCCACCACAGCCAGCGGATTTTGCTCAGTTTGCAGAGTCATGGTCAGGAAACTCATTGAAAAAGTTGACAGGTATCCTGCAAAGGTCAATTAAATGATGAATAGTCTGTAAGTCAGGTCCCATATGGAGGAGGCTATGGTACTATTAACATCCGGCCAGCCAGAATCACGGAAGAAGGGACCAGAGGTTAAGGACAAGGACCAAGAGCAAATTGCAGTGACTGTGCATGAGAAAAACATCCACTTTGAAGCCAGCAGGGCTGGCTGATAGGCTTAGCTGTGTGATCTCTGGAGAATCTTGCACTCCCAGACCCTTCGCTCAGTTACAAAAGGTGAAGGGTAATCTCTAGCTCCCTCATAGGCTTATAGGCACAGTGTTAGGACTATTAAAGGTAATTTATATAAAAGCATGGTATATGTGAGACCCTCAGTACTTCTTTGCTGTTAAACTCAGGAGTATGGTATTAGGCTTTATTTTAAAAGGGGTTGTTGGACTTCCCTGGTGGTCCAGTGGTTAAGAATCCACCTGCCAATCCAGGGGACGTGGGTTCAATCCCTGGTCTGGGAAGATCTGTCATGCCTCAGAGCAACTAAGTCCATGTGCCATATCTACTGAAGCCCATCTAGAGCCCGTGCTCTGCACCAAGAGAAGCCACCACAGTGAGAAACCTGCTCACTACCATGAAGAGTAGTCCCCACTCATCGTAACTGGAGAAAGCCCACACAGCAATGAAGACAGCACAGCCAGAAACGGACTAAAGACAGACATCTTAAAAGGGCTTTCCCATCAATAAAATGCTTGACTTTGGAAAACAGATCATCTTAAAGACTTCTTCCTTAGGCTGGATGATTACTTAAGAATGATGTTAGGGAGCATTCCACCATGTGTGGGAGGCTGGCCACAGTGACCTCTAACTTCCCTTTGATCCTTAAGGGATTGCACTTAGATCCCTGAGGGATCCTTCTGCAGCACCAGTCTTATCTCTCTTTAATTCCCTGTGTATCCTAGAAGCCCAGTAAGGCCCAGTTCTCACACCAGTAAGCATAAGCCTTGCTTCAGCAGAGACAGAACCTCATGAGTTAAGTGGCCCGTGGACCATTCACATTCAGACTCTGAAGTTTTGTGTTCAGCTCTCCAACATCATAGAGAATCTTGGTTGAGATTTAAAATATTTTCAGAATTCATATATGCAGAAAATGTTGTCTATCAGACAAATGCTTGTACATGAAAGGGACAGTGAACATTTAATATTCTACACCAATGTGAAGCCAAAATTCAAGGGCATTTTGTTCTTTGAATCAGAGATGTTGTCATGGTTCCTCCTCCTTCTTTTACTTTTGTGTCGAGAGGTACTGTTAAACAAGAAACAGGAGCTAACTGTAAAGGGCTTTTAGTTTGAATTTCAGCTTCATCCCTTATGAACTCTGCAACCTTGAGCAAGTCACTTAACCTCTCTGAACTTGAGTCTCGGTATGCAAAATAGAACTAATAATAATTCCCTTCTTGGGCTGTTGTGAGAATTAAATAAGATAAACTGTGTGCTGCTGCCTGGAGCAAGTAGGAAATTAATACATACTTGTTTCTTTCCTGCTGGTTGATTTCTCTGGGCTGTTTCCATGAAACTGAGGAGGAGGCATCATTTTTCTCTGTCTTTTTCTCTCTCCCTGAGATAGATGTCTGAATTGTGCCTGTCAGGAGAAATGGCATTTAGGGGCGTAAGTCTTTACAGAAGAGGGAAATACAACTCCATTCACTCGCATTGTTTTCCCACTCATGTTTACCCTGGATGCTGTGGCTGTTGGTTGTCCATCGCAAGGAGTAGTCTTTCTGAACTGCTTAATACTGAAACCCTGATTTTTTGAGGCAGGAGAATAATTCCCCTCTTGGATAAAAAGGTGGCTGTAGTCAAGCACTGCCATGTACTTATGCTCTGGCCAAAGAGGTGTGTGTGGAAGTGATGTAGAATGGTCTGCACTTGCAAGAGTCAACTCAGTTAGGTGATTCCTCCAATTTGCCACCTGCCTTCCTTCCTTCTTCCAGCCTGAAACTTGTCCTTGCAGCTGCGGAGTCAGTACAAATATGGATCCTAAGGTGACCCTGACGATGAGCTAGAGCAGAAATCAAGACCCTTGGTCTCTATGGACCCAAAGGAAGGAGGCACCATGATATTTTGGACTCTCCGGTACCACACATCTTTCACTTGGGAGATAAATAAGGCTCTTTCTTGGGTTAAGCCACCATTGTTTTTCCTTCTTTGTTGGTGTTCAGTCGCTCAGTCATGTCCAACTCTTCGCGACCCCATGGACTGCAGCACACCAGGCCTCCTTGTCCTTCACTATCTCCCAGAGTTTGCTCAAACTCATCTCCATTGAGTCAGTGATGCCATCCAACCATCTCATCCTCTGTTGCCCCTTCCTCCTCCTAACCTCAATAAGAAACGTAGGAAGGAACCCAGGGAGAAGGCTCTTGAAAAGGAAGGTTCCTGATAATCTCCCTCTGGAGGAGTCGGGCAGCTTTCCTCTAGGAGGTTACTGAGAGCGGAGTATGGGACACACAGACAGGTGGGGGTGTGCTGGTGGTTTAGTTCTGTGTCACAGAAAAGAACAAAAATTCCTGCTCGTAGGAGAGAAACTATGGGGCTTATTCAGAAGTCTCTTCCTTCCAGTCTCCTTCTCTCCTTTGCAACCATCATTGAATACCTGCCATGTGACGGGTACCAGGATAGGAACCAAGGATTGTGATCCTCCGTCTCAGTTAACCCCTGGCTGATGGAAGAAGACAGCTCATCTATTCATCAGAAATTGTCACAGGGTGTGAAGAGCCCTGTGGATGCCATCAGTGTGCAGATCTGGAGCAGTTAATCTAGCTTGAGTTTGAGAAAGGGAATCAGTCAGACTTTGTGAGGAAAATGTCTTTGTTGGGTGTGGGAGGATGACAGGCTTCAGGCATAGGAAGAAAGGATCTTTATTCCAAGGTCTGTGGCCCTGCTTGACATTCCCCACATCCCATGGCTGAGGACCATGTCATCACTGATAACTTCTCTCTAGTCTCAATGTTTATCCACATCTACCACAATCTAAATATGACTTGAAGGCCACTCAGAATCCCAGTCCCTCAGTCCGTGTTGGGTACAAACAAATGAACACTTTGGAAATCTGCATGTGGTCATTACCCATTTAGTCTCAACAGCTTTGTTAACTGCGAAACATTCTTCCATGTAACTGGAAAATTGGCTGGAGAATTGCTCCCATTCATCTCATTGTGGGTGGGGGCAAATGCTTAGGACATAGTAACCAGGAGTGTCTCCAAGTGCCCCACTCCCCAAGATGGCAGCCCCATTGTCAACAGGCACAGAGAGAGGTTTTGTTTTGTTTTTTCATTTATTTATTTTGGCTGCCTCAGGGCTTAGTTGTGGCACTCCATCTCTGTTGATTTGGCGTGTGGACTCTCTGGTCGTGGCCTCATGACATATGGGGTCTGTGTTCCCCAACCAAGGATTGAACCGGTGTCCTCTTCGTTGAAAGACAGATTTTTAACCACTGTACCAGCAGGGAAGTTCCAGGCAGAGAGAGTCTGAACCTTGTAGCCAACAGGGCCGGAGCCGTGAGAGGTGCAAAAATGGGTGAGGTAGGTAATCAGCTGAGACTGCATCGGCTCGTGATAGATTCTGTTTGACTGCTTGCCTCTAGGGAATGAACAGAAACGTCACGGGAGGAAAGAGTTGAAGTTGATATTTATCGAGCACCTACTATATGCCAAACTATTATTTTAGGCTTTTAACATATGTTCTTATCTGATCGTCACATTAACACTTTAATATAGTTATATAATATGTATTGGAATCCACATTATATAAAGGAGAATGCAGAGGAGCTTCAGGAAATAACCAAGTTTGTCCAGGGTCTCACTAGCAGTCAAGGAGTTAGGATCCCACTCCAGTTCACACCTCACAGTGCCCCCTCACACCAGAGCACATTCATACCAGACTCCAACTGGAACTGACTCTGCGAGGCATAAAGCACACTTTTATGAGTGAAAACAGGGCTGGCTGGGAGGCTAATAATGATGGTGGATCGGCTATGTCTCTCCGTGTTTCTGTACCAGGAGCTGTGGACACTTTTCCCTAGTAGAGAACAGCTACCTGACCAGATATGTTTATTGGAAATGTTTTATATTCCCTTCCCGAAGGGATAAACATGACTTCTGGTCTCTAACTAGGAGAAATAATTATGTGTATTCCCTCTTTGTCCTCCACCCAATAACATTTGCCAATCTGTTTGCTAATTACCCTAGAAACAATAGGTTCTCAACAGAAATAAAAAAGCAATCTATTTTCTCGGTACCTTTTCACTCTAACACTTCAGGTTAGAGCAGGAAAGAGAAACACACCATATATCCTCCCTTAATGGGCAACCAAACAGTCGACTTGGCAGAGAACAGGAGAAGGGACAAAAAATATCCTCTCGATGCCACAGGAAACACATAAACCAAAACAAAACTCAATATCATGTCAGATGCTCCGGGGTGCTCCCTCGAAGGAATGAACTCACACTCCAGCTTTGACTGTGTGATAAACTTGAAAGCTTTCCTTCCTTCGCCCCTAAATTATCCAGAGCTGTTTCATCTCTCTTCTGCAGAAGAATCTTGACAACCCCTTTGGCAGCTGGGAGACGGCTGGATACAGCAGGAGGAACATGGAATTTGAAATCATTAGATGCAAGATTAGATCTGGCCCTGCCACTTACTACTTCTGTAACCTCAGGCCAGGCATCCTTCGGAGTCTTACAAGACTGTTGAGAAGAACAAACAGGAAATATGTACGTGTAAGCATTTTGCAAACTCTCAGGCATTTCTCCATAGTTTAAAAGAAAAGAGTAAAAGTGTTGGGTCGGTCATTAAGGTACAGAATGCAAAAGACACATTAGAATGTTGGTGTTTAGTAGAATCGCACTCCACCTTCATTAAGCGCCTACTAATTCCTAGGTGAGGCCCGAAGTCTCGCCTCCTTGCAGGGTGGTGGTGTTTCTTTTATTGATTCACTAATTTTTGGTGGCACTGTGCTTCTGTCATGGCACACAGGCTCTTCTCTAGCTGCAGCAGGCAAAGGCTCCTCTTTAGTTTGTAGTTCAGGGGCTTCTTAGTTCAGTGGCTTCTTTTGTTTCAAAGCATGGGCTGTAGAGCGTGCAGGCTCAGTAGCTGTGGTGCACAGGCACGCGGGATCTTCTGGGACCAGGGATCGAACCCATGTCCACTGGATTGGCAGGCATATTCTTAACCACTGCACCACCAGGGATGTCCAGGGAGGTGCTGTTTTGCATGCCCATTTCACAGATGGAAAGGCTACTGCTCAGATACGGTGGTTTCCTCATGGTTACAGAGCTGGTAAATATCAATTAGGATTCACATCTTAGTGGGTCTGACCCTGAGGAGACCCAAGCACCTTTCCAATATACCACATTAGCATTTTCATACAAATTCAAATAGAAAGCAATGCCACCTGACATTAGGGACATATTATGAAGCAAACGATGCTGGGTGCTACTGGCAGTGCTCAACAGCTGGCTCACCGCCTGACTGTGGCATTCCACTCAGACAGGGATTGGGATTGATCGCTCTTGACTTGTCTGTCTCCTGTCTCATCACCACCCTTTGCAGTGAGGTCACCTCTGCTCACTGGACACTAACAAGGACATTAGACAAGGAAGGACAATTTCTGCTTGAATTCTAAACTTTCTTTCTTCCTACATGCCCTGCAAAGAGCTACATTAAAACCCTCAGGTTTAAAATGCATTCGTTATATATAAAGGCAAAATGAATCCATGTAAAAGTTGGTGAAAGTTGAGTCAGGTCTATAGACTGGGTATTGTATTGTAACAATATCAGCTTCCTGGTTTTGATAATGAACAGTGGTTACAGAAGCTGCCACCATATGGGGAACTGGTTGAAGCACACATGAAGTCTCTCTGTTCTGTTTTTGAACCTAATAAGTACACTTCTGTTTCATGTTACATTTTCCCTCTTAAGACTGACCCCCTTCCCCCTCTTATTATTATCTGAGTGTCCCAGCCCACTTCATCACTCTCATAGTCCCCGATAGTTACTTTGGCGTTAGTACTTAAAGCACTCCTTTGGCTTTTTTGATGATCTGTACGTCCTATTGCTAGATTCTGAACTCATGGAAGGCACGGGTATTTCTTTATGTCAATATATCCCCGGTAGTGTACAAAGTCTAGCTGATACATTTTGGCTTAATATATAGACGAAAGGGCTCCCTAGGTGGCGCTAGTGGTAATGAACCTGCCTGCCAGTGCAGGAGATGTAAGAAACGTGGGTTCGATCCCTGGGTCGGGAAGATCCCCTAGAGGCGGGCATGGCAACCCATTCCAATATTCTTGCCTGGAGAATCCCATGGACAGAGGAGCCTGACCAGCTGCAGTCCATGGGGTCGAAAAGAGCTGGACTCGACTGAAGCGACTCAGATGTACATGCACATAGAAGAATAGATGAGCAAGCTCTGATGAATATCTTGCTAGTTAGAAACGGGGGCTGATTCATCACGGAAACACAGGGAAGTGTTGCTGTGGTTTGCTGTGTGATGCCCAGGGCTGTTCCCAGGGTCCCTTTCTGCAGGTTATTCCAGTTACCTGGCATGTCAGGTACACAATGGGAAGTACAGATGGTAGGAGCAGAAAGTAAGTAAAAAGCCTTTCTAACACACATAGTTCCACCAGAGATTTGTGCAGCAATTTTCGAAGTGAAATAGAAGGGGAAAATTGATGAGATAAAATATAAAATTGGAGGGAAAAAAGTTTCCCTTTGTATCATGTGCACTGTGGGCAGTTAGTGTTATTGCCAAATGAATGTTCCCATTTTCTTGGAAGAGTCATGTGGCACTGGGCATGTCACCAAGGTACCATTTGAGCAGAATGAAGTGATGCTATAGACTTTGGGGTCCAGAATGGAATTTTTTAGCAGGAACTGTAAAACAGTCATGATGGACCTTTTCTAACTTCATGAAGTGAAATATTGATCATGAAGTTGAAAATGTGGCTCCTGGCTCATCACTGAATAATCATCTAGGTCGAGTGATTAAAATAAGCCCAGCCAGTTGATGAATCCTAAGTAATTCTACCTTATAGTTGTACTGTTTTTTAGCAATTCTCAGACACATTTGACTTACTTGTTTTTTATTTCACATGTTAACATCTCTGAAATCAGAATGCTATCAGTCTGGTAGGCAGAAATCTTGATATTAGCTGTCATTGCCTATGCATATGTGTTACAAGTCACAGAATAAGTATCTTTAGTTTAGGGGGGAATCCCCATCACAATAACAGTACCCTCTTTCAAGAAAGGCTATATCACCAGTGGTCTTGACATGGGAAAGACCAGCTGTTAATAGCTGTGAATTCACAAGTGACCCTGAAGATATTCTGTTTGAATATGAAGCAGTTTTATTAATACCTTGACCCCGGTGGATCAAATGGTAAAGAATCTGCCTGCAATGTGGGAGACCTGGGTTTGATCCCTGGGTTGGGAAGATCCCCTGGAGATAGGGCATAGCAACCCACTCTAGTATTCTTGCCTGGAGAAACCTCATGGACAAAGGATCCTAGTGGGCTACAGTCCATGGGGTCACAAAGGGTCAGACACGACTGAGTGACTAAGCCCACATGACCAATTTATTTCTCTTTATAAAAAAAGTTTATTTTTAAAAGAGAAATTTTAACAAGAGTTTCATGTGACAAAAATCTGTGTCTAAATACATCTCAAAGTAGTTTTTAAAAACTCAGTCATAAGGAATCACTGTGTCATAGTTTAACTGGCAGCAATATTTCTTCTTTAGTATTACATGTAATAATGATACACTTTAAAATGGATAGTTCCTGGATACAATGAGATAAATTGCATTCTAGATACAACTGTCAGAATTCAAGTTTATAAAACACTCCCAAATCAATTATGCAAAACCAATTAGGAGAATGACCTAAAACCCCTTTCTGCAAACAATTACTGTCAATATACAATATTTAGAGAGAAACTTTTAAGGTCTCATTGCTATAGAAAATAGAAATTCAAATGACATATGACAAAAATGGAAATTACCTGTGTTACCTTGAAGATCCCAATAAAAAGCTAAATAGCTACCTGGTGAATACATCCCCCTTGTCCCCTGACCACGTGGATTTACCCCTCTGCTGGGAGAAGTAGCAGGTGGCCCCATTAACTAGAGTTGGCTTTGAATCTTGGTGTTCAGGTTTCAAAGGTGGAAGCGCACCTAAACAGAGCTCTCCATTTACAGAGGAAGCAACTGCCTCAAGGCTGGTTCTCAGGCTTAAATCCACTTACATGGTTGTTTTCAGTCTAGGACTGTGCTTACACAACCAGACGCATGAAACAAAAAGATCTGAACATAAATATCAGCTGGATCATAGACCATCAAATGACCCCTCTGTCCATTTCAGCATCCACTGAGTGTCCTCTTGCCGCGAGAACCTCATGTAAGCGAACACTCACAAGCCCTACTGCCCGACTTCACAGATGAGGAAACTGAAGCTGAAAGTTTACGGTACTCTGTCCGAGGTCACACAGCTAGTGGGGCAGGTGGGAGCCAAATCAAGTTCTGTGTGACCCACAGATTGCTTTCTTTCTGTCATAAGACATTATTTGGGGTACAACCATGGAGGAAATGGCATCATGCTTTTCCAAAACTGGTACTCTCAGGGAAAAGAACAATATAAAGACACATGGTCAAATGTAGTTGAAAGAGTGCTTCAGTGCAGATATGGGCCCTGGGGCTCTCTTGCCTGCACATGTCTGCCTGTGGCTGGGTGGTCCTCTCCATAACCTCCTATCACTTTCTCTATGGTTGACTCCCACTCCTGAAGTAAGCTTCAGCATGGGCATTGGTACTTCCAGAAACATTCTAAGGCTGAATTCCTGGCTTCCTTCTCTTGGCTCCCCTAAGACCCCGTGCTTCTCTTTATCATTGCATTTATATCATTGCATCTTGGATTATCGGATGTGCCATCAGACAGAGAGCTCCCCAAGGCAGGAAACAGCTTTTTCATCATTAGATCCTCAAACCTATCACTGATGCAGGTCTATTGACTGAATACATGGATCGTGTGGACTGCTAAGAATTATTTGTCCCCTCTGTAAGCAGAGATTCTTTACTTTTCTACCTGAATAGCCACCATTGAAATATTTTAAGTGGAGGAGCATATGAGGAAGAAACTAATGGAAGGCCCCTTTACTAAAACTTGCACAACTAATGCTCCAAACACTTAACAGAAACAAGTTCAGGAACAGTCTGTGGAAGGCACTGCAAACCTGCATCAGTGTGGCATGCAGTATAAGGAAAAGAGAAATCAGGATTTCATAAACAGGTTTAGAAGTTCTTTTCTAAAGTTGTATACCCATCTATTGTTTGGTCAGTGCCTACACTTCTGCGCATCACTCTCTTATAGAATGTATCAGTATGGCAGAGTGGGCACAGGCTCTAGAGACATTAAGGAATGTCTAGGGATTTGCAAATAAATGAATGAGAGTCAGGGACGCAGGGTCTTCTCATGTTCCTCTCCTGTTTCTTTCCAGTTTTCCCCAGTAGCCTAAGGTATACTTAAAAAACAAAAACCCTCAACACATCACCTCTAGCTGTTTGAACTTAGGATAAATTCCCCATAAGAAAGTACTTACCTGGCCTTGCAGGACTGCCCCCTGCCTGTTGCTCTGACTTCATCCTACCACTTATCCCCTATGTGGCAACTCCCCAGGGCAGTTGTCTTTTTCACTCTTCTCTTTTCAGCACGTGATGTGGTGCCATGGATGCTCAACAATACTTGTTGGACAAAAGAAAAGGAATAAGTGAATGAATAAATGAATAATGATTCCTTGGTTTCTGCTTTGGAGATTAAACACATCCTGTAGAATACAAGATAACTAAATGTCCATCATTCTACCCTGCCCATCCTGCTAACTGTTTCCCCACCCTGCAGCTGCTTCCTCAAAGAATCCCCAGCTCTCTGCTCTTAAGTCGCGCATGCCTGCTGCTGGGAACACCCACAGATGCGCTCTGTACACACACACACAGCTCGCTCTGAGTAATCATATTGATTCGGAATTAATGGCCATTCAGATACCTCATTGAAGATGCCATTTGGGATGTTATTGCACTTCAGAGGTAGATCATAGTCTGCGAAAATCTGTCAAAAATGTAGAAATAACTCATCAAAATGGCCATGTTAGAACCTAGCTGCTCTTCGTTGGGAAGCAGAGTCTGGTGATGCAGACCAGAGTGGAAGGAAATGGAGTAAGAGAAAAAAGGAGGAAGAGCTATTCCTTTCCTCTGTTTTCAACAGTTGAGAGACATGGAAAGTTTAGGCATGTGCTGCTGCTGCTGCTGCTGTTGCTAAGTCGCTTCAGTCGTGTCCGACTCTGTGTGACCCCATAGACGGCAGCCCACCAGGCTCCCCTGTCCCTGGGATTCTCCAGGCAAGCACACTGGAGTGGGTTGCCATTTCCTTCTCCAGTGGGTGAAAGTGAAAAGTAGAAGTGAAGTCGCTCAGTCGTGTCCGACTCTTAGCATGTGCAGAGGTTGGTAAGGGACTCCTTTGCTTAAAGCCATCTCACTGACAACAAATACTTCTCAAGATAATCTCTGGTCCAGAGGGTATGTGCTGAGGCAATGCTAGGTTTCAAGTCTTTCCTACTTACTGGAGAGTTTGCCAATTTCCCTGGTGTAAATATCCCTACATGTTCTGTTTCTGGCTACCAACAATTCAATGACTAGCTCCTAAAATGTTTCAGTGTGTAACGATTGAATCCTGCAAGACAATACAAGCTAGTTTCAACAAACTACAAGGAGGCATTCATATCCTAAATCTGCCCTCCTTCTGGGTCGGTGCCAGGCCTTGATTGTGCCTGGAGAAGCAGGAAACACAAACCTCAGGAGATGCCTGCCTCCTCCTCATTCATGTGGAATGCCTGGTGGTACCGCAGGTGCTCCCTGCTTCCACAGCATCCCTTCATCTCCACGGCAGACCTGCCCTCCGTGGGCAGCATACCATTGTCCTGCCAGCAAAATCCAGTATTATTCAGCAGGCACTTTTGAATTGAAAATAACATTTGAAAAGGATTATCCCAGGCAAAGTCATCAACTGCTGTGTACTCATTGAACTTAAAACAATGCAAGATTGATTACTTTTGTAGTCTATGCAAATTACAAATGGCATTGATATTAATCCTCAGTATTTGACTTCACCTCCCAGTGCTTCACAATTACTGTTCTTAATTCAAGAAGCTGGACTTTTCTTTTGTAAAATCAAGTTATGTGTGTGTATGTAGGAAAAATAGTCACATCTGAAGTATACTAAAAATCCTAAAAGCTTATTAAAAAAAAAAAAAGACAAAGTACTGTATGAAAGGACGTCAGTTCTCTGAGATTTCTGACCTCCCATGTACTTATAATAAAATGCCATGCCCTTGGCGAGGTTCTCTTATCTCTAACTGAGGGTTTTACCTCTTTCTAGTACTGAGCTAAGTGTAACCCTCATTCACAGCCTGGCCTAGTGAATTGATCACCTTTGGACGCACTTGAGAGAATATCATGGATGGTGTTATTAATTTACCTAGTAGTCTTCCATATGCACAAACGTTCCCTAACTATGTTAAGATGTATGACCTTGTGGTATGAGAGGGAAAGAACTACTTCTAGAATGGTTGGGTGGGGGCTGGCAGTGTGAATATTTGCATGGAACTTGTTGAATACCTAAACAGTATTCTGAGTATTCCATAAATTATCATGGTGCATTATCACAACATTTTAGAAGGACTTATTTCTCTCATTTAGGAAATGCAAAAACAAATGCAAAACAGTTAAGAAACCTTTCCAGAGTGGCACATCTGAAAATGCACAAGGCAAGACTGGAAACTGAGTCCTTCTAGTTGCAAAAACCATTGCTTTCTCTGATCTATCACTCTGCCTTATGAGCCCACACCCCAAGAGCTGCCTGGAAGCTTGTCTCATTTCCTCCATCTATTTTGAGTCCAAAGCAAAGGCACCTTCTGTCGCCACCTTGTCTAAAACTTGAACTTGAGATGATGTCATGGGATAGTCAAATTAAATCAGTACAGATTTATCAAGGTCTTACTTCATTGGAAATGCCTCGTTGGGTGTAGAATAACTTCAGCGTCCTTCCCGGTGGGAAAGCTGACTCCTCTGCAGAGAGAAGATTGGAAGCCTGATGAAACAGAACCTGATTACACCCAGACCTGAGCTCCTCCCTGCATCCCTTGCACCCTCCTTGCTCTGCTCACATCAGAACCATCCTGTCTTCTTCTCTCCTCTTCTTCACTCCCCACTCAGTTCTCAAGTCATCTGGAGCTCACCTATGCCCTCCTTCTAGATCCGTCCATAATCACTGTCATCGCTCCAGCACTGGGTTCTAGTATTTCTCTGTCTCTCTCTTTTTGAAAATATTTACCTATTTGTTTGGTTGTTTCAGGTTTCACTTGTGGCACATGGGACCTTCATTGTGGTATGCAAGTGAACTCTTAGTTGAGGCATGTGGGATCTACTTCCCTGTGCAGGAATGAAACCCGGGCCCCCTGCATTGGGAGCATGGAGTCTTAGCCACTAGACCACCAGGGAAGTCCCAGGTTCCAGTGTCTCTTGCCTGGAGTACTTAAACAACTTTTAAGCTGGCTTTCCTCTTTATATCATCCTCTACTTACTTCCAGATTCACCTTGTGTTTATATGTTCAACTTTTATCATGATGTTCCAAATAATTTACAGACAAAAAATTATGAAAGTAATATTTTCTCCAAGCAAAACCTCACTTAGAAGCCTAGAAAATCAAATAGCTGAAAGCAGGTCATCTTTCACTTAGACTTTAGAAGTTTGGGAGGGGGGTACTTCGCCCCTTGGATTCCTCATGTCATGCCCCAGAGCACCGCCAAAGCTTCTCCATGGAACACGAGGGCAGGACAGAGCAATTTGAGATTGCCAGCCTGAAGAATAAATCCCAGCTTATTAGCCCAGTGTTCAAGGTGCTTCACCCCTTCTGTCTGGTAGGCCTAAGAGTCATCCCATAAGACTTGGAGTCAATACACTCAAGGCACTTAGAGTACTCCCAGCACGTGGTGAGTGCTCAGTAAGTGTAGTTTGTTTTACTTGTTATTTCCAATCCTTCACCCATTTGTGAACCCTAAGCTTCAGTTTATGTGCGTGTCTATGCCCTATGTCTTCAATCTCCATCTGCCTCTCCATAGCCATGTTCTTAAGCTATTGCCTCAGCCTAAAAATTTCTTCCCTGTCAATCTCTGCATGTACAACCAGGCACCTCTTCCAAGGCCCACTGCCTCTCGGCTTGTCATCTCAGCCAGGAGCCATCTCTCTCTCCCCCACCTCTGCACCCTTGTAGACTTGTACCTGGGCCTCACTTAGAACCCAGTGGCATCACTGTGTGACTCTCTTCCATCACGGCCACCCCAAGCAGCATGCCGAATCCAAGCCATTCTTGCCCCGTCACTATTTATTTTTCTTATTTTCTAATAGTTTTATTTATGTATTCATGCTGCATTGGATCTTCGTTGCTGTGTGGGCTTTTCTCTAGTTGTGGCGAGTGGGGGCTGCTCTCTAGTTGCAGTGTTCAGGCTTCTCATTATGGCAGCTTCTCCTGTTGCGGAGCACAGGCCCTGGGGCATGCGATCTTCAATAACTGCAGCACGTGGGCTCAGTAGTTTCGGCTCCCAGGCTCTAGAACACAGGCTCAGTAGCTGTGGTGCACAGGCTTAGTTGTTCCACAGCATGTGGGATCTTCTTGGACCAGAGATGGAACCCCTGTTTCCTGCATTGGCAGACAGATTCTTTACCTCTGAGCCACCAGGGAAGTCCGCCCCATCACTGTCTCTAACCACCATAGTATGTCCTCTGTAGATGTTGAGTAATAAATACAACTCATTTCTGATGTGGTGCCACCTCTTTGGCATTACTTACTGCTGAGTTAATTAAGGGTGTCTGTGAAATATCTCAGAATGTTACCTGGATGCTGAAATGTCATGATAGTTGAAAAACCCTACTTCTCAAAATATTTCTGATTGAATTACTCTGTATGTATGTCAGCCTCCTTTAATTCCAGAGCATGTTTCATTTCTGCTGTTGACATGGAGTTTTCCTTTAGCAGAAGCTGACCTTTCTACTATCATTGTCCCAGACAGTGGGTCATGACTCAATCAAAGGAAGATGCTCAGATAAGGGAAGCCACCGGTAGCTCTGAGCCTGCTTGCAGGAGAACCCCTACCGCCTCAGCCATGCCTGGGCTCAGGCCCTTGCCTCTCTCAACTGGACTGTTGGGTCAGCCTTCTAAGAGACCCCTATGACTCAGCTCTTCTCTTCCAGGCCCTCCTTCCTGCCCCATGAGATTTTATGAAAGAGGGATCTGGTCACATTCTTCATGTTTCCTTTCTTAAAAGCCATAAATAGCCACATTTCCTGAAATGCGATCCACACGGTATCATCAGAAGCACTTGGAGTTCTTGCTAAAGTGGAACTCCTGGGCTCTGTCCTTGGACGTGAGGAGTCCCAGGAACCTGCACTTTATAATAGCTTCAAGGGTGATTTCTATGCACACAAACATTTAGACCTCAGTAAAGGCCAGTTGCCGATTTCAGCACCCCTTGGCGGCGGCGGCATCTTTCTTGTCTCTGTCTTTGCACATGCCACTGCCTGTGAAGCCTCTTCTCTTCCGTGTCTGCATGCTCTTGGCCTATGAAATACCTTTGCTTTGCTCCTGCTGTCTCTTGGAAATGTCACCACTTCTAGAAAACCTCTTAGGTTTCTTAGGCGTGTTCAGTCCCCCCTCACTCAGGGCCTCTTACCCCACATCCTGAAGTCCTGTTCTGTGAATGGTGATTTCCATGCCTTTTCCTCACTGTCACCCGCCTTCAAAAGCTGGACCCATGCCCACATCTAAAGTCAGTGTAGTACTGTGCTGATGAGCTCAGATACACACAGTCTGCTTCCGCTTCCTGTGGCTTCCTCACTAAGTGACAGTGGGCACCTGGCTTCACCTCCTGGGCCTCAGTTTCCTCATCTAAAATGCTCATGTGACTACCTAACTCCGATTTGTTGGGATTAAATGTGATAACGCATGTGAACGGCTTAGAAGAGTATGGTATCAGCGACACCTTTGTTGTTATTAATATTATCATATCTGTTATCTTGTTATCTCAAAGGTGAGACAGAACATCTGCCAACAGAGATGAGAAGTCATGTAGAACTTCTCTCCTTGTAACTCTACTGAGATAAGCTCAACACGCCTGGTAGAAAAAAAATAAATAAAGGAGCATTAGCTTTCTTTCCCCCCCTCTTACCTTGTATCAGATAAATGTCCAGACTTTGCTGCCTTATAAACCGGAGAAAATTCCCTTATGGGGCTCCTGCAATACAGGCAACCTCCATGGTTGGTAGGTTAGCTACCAACCATGGAGGTGGTAGGGCCATCATGTCTCAGCCCTGAAACAGGTTGCTCTGTGTTGTTCCCCATACACTAGAGACCAGGCTTACATGTGAAGACTTTCCTGGACACTGTGAGTAATAGAAGGGAAGAAAGAGAAATGTTAACGACGACTGACATTTATTGAGCATCCTTCTAAGTGCTTTATTTGGTCAGGTAACTTTTACTAAGCACCTACTGTGGGCCAGGTACTGTGCTATGAGTAATAAATACAAAAATAATTTATACTCGTGATTAATCAAAAATCCTTGCATTTTGTTTACACTCCTGAGGGAAGAAAGAGATGAAAAAATGGCATAAAAAACTATAGATTGTAACACGATATGTTCTGTACTGAGAAGAAATAGAGCATAGTAAAGGAGACTTAAGTGTATTACCTAATACATTAAAAAAAAAAACACAGCATGGAGAGGTAAAGTGACTTGCCCAACTTGATCTAGTAGGGAAGGATCACGTCAGAACGGGAATTCAGGCCATATGCTGTCAGAGTCCACACTCTTAACCGCAGTGCATGGACAACCATGGCACCAGCTGGCCACCTTGCCTTGCTTGAGTGCTGGAAGGACAAGGCAGCCCACCTCCTTCCATAGACAGTATCCTGAGCATGCTTGCCCTTCAGGGACCCAGGCCCCAAGTACAGTGAGGACCAGAGAGGTGAAAATGTCATGGTTGTCTAGTCTCATGGAGCTTAGAGTCACCTGCAGAATTGGAAACACATTAAAAAAGAATTGCACAACCTCCATACTTTGGTGTTAAATAATGTCACATTTTGCATCACAAACAATTAAATCTGTGTTGTCACATCAACCCAGACATCTGAATTTCAGTGACTTTATTTCAATGGAAAGAGGTTAATAAGCATGTGCCTACCTGTTCCTTTAAAAAAAAACTTTTTTATTTTGTATTGAGGTATAACTGATTAACAAACAATGCTTGATAGTTTCAGGTGAATAGTGAAGGGACAGCTGTACATATACATGTATCTATTCTTTCCAAAACTCCCCTCACATCCATATGCCTACCTATTTTTGGTACAGTATTCTGTCTCTAGCAATAGATACCAAAGAAGACCACCCATAACTCTAAAGTAGATTCATTTATATGTGTGTGTGTATATATATATATATATATATATATATATAAAATGAAAACATAATTTCTGCCCCCAGAGCTATGTGCAGAATGGTCAACTGCACAGGCTTGTAGAACTTACTCTCTGCCTAAATCACCTGCATTCAAGTAGGTCAAGGTTTCCATTTTCTCTAGGGACTTTGGGTGGAACTTTGTTCAATGTTTTAGTATCTAGGAAACCCTTGAAGTGATTTCCATGGAGAATGAGACACTCTTCTACAATGATAAATGCAAATTTAAGTCTGAGAGACAGAAAACAGTTAAAGGATTTCAAATGGCAATTTTCATGTTTCAGAAATCTTGAGAGACACTGTCAGCTCCAGGGTCCTCTGCGATAAGTGCTGCAACCAGGATGTCACAGGACTGCCTGAGATTGAGAGAATGTAAATGGCTGGTCCCATCCATCAACCCAGGACAGAAGAGAGTGAGATCTCCGTCAGTGCCAAAGGCCGCTTCGGGAAATGCTGTGGGGTGACCCTGTTCCTATGCATCTCTCTCCACCCACAAGCGTCTTGCATCCGACTTCTCTGTGTTTGCGCCTGCTGTTCCCCTCGGAGACGGCCATCCTGCCGCTTTTCCGCTTCCTCACAGCCCATTCATGCATCACAGGAATGGGTTCCCCCCTCCTCAAAGAAGCCCCCCTTCTCCCCTGGAGAGCCCTGCCCATCTCCAGCGCCCACAGATTGGGGCTGAGTGGTTCTCAAAATCTTAATGTATATATGCTTTCTCCCTAAAATTCCATGTATACTTGACAGAGGGACTCACTCACTTCACCCATATTTATTGAGCATCTGTAATAGTACCAGAAACAGTTTGAAACACTATAGATCTATAGAGAAAGAGCTGAGCCAGTTAGATGGGGTCACTGTTGTCATAGAGCTTGTGATAGAACAGCCATGTATTTCCCATCTGCTCCACACACATGTGCATTGAAAGCAATCAAGAAGTACCTGATGATTGATTAATGTCTCTTCTTGCTCAAAAATAATGACTTTGAGATCCTGTGCTGTGCCAGGCAAGGTGCTAAACCCTTAAATTTCTGGGGTGAACAAAACAAACAGTGCCCATGCTCAGGAAGCTTAGAGCTAAGTCACTCATTTACTTTACGGGCTTCCCAGGTGGCGCTAGTGGTAAAGAACCTGCTTGCCAATGCAGGCAGACATAAAAGACACAGGTTTGACCCCTGGGGAGGGAAGATCTCCTGGAAGAGGGCATGGCAACCCACTCCAGTATTCTTGCCTGGAGAATCCATGAACAGAGGAGCCTGGCAGGCTGCAGTCCATAGGGTCGCACAGAACTGGACATGATGAAAGTGACTTAGCACACAGGCATGCACATAGATAGTTTATAGAAAGATTTCTGGATGAATGCAACTTCTCACCTACAGTTCCTTAGCTTCCTCACGAACAGAACTGCTTCTACTTTAAAAATCATAGTTAATCCACACATACGTGTGTGGTGGGCATGACCCCGCAGGTGAAGACACTGACATTCAGAGAGGTTAAGTGACTTCAGCTGGTGAGTGAGTCAGAATTCCATTGAGTATGGCTGTACCATTAGCCGCCTTGCAGGGAGGTGACAATGCACTGTCCACATCTTCCGGTGCGATCTCTCACTGAAGCTAAAACACTAGAGAAGAATTGTGCAGCCTCAGTAGATCTGGGAGATCTGGGAGTCCCATATAGGTCTGCTAAAGTCTGCTGAGTCCAAACCCCAAAGACTATCCCCAAACATCTGGGAGTGATGTTCTTATTTTTGAGGATCAGAACATTTGCCTCTGACTTTCACCAAGTCAAATAATGTGAAGGTGGAGCTGACGTCCTCATGCAGATTGGCAAATGTTATAGAAAAATAAAGGAGTCGGAATGTTGGTCATGTCAGGAAGCAGGGTTTTCTGAATAAAAGAAAGAACATGAAGACTGTAGGCTGAAGAAGTCAAGTTAAAATCTTGTGGTACAGAATTAGACTTATAACATATCCAATAGACTTAATTTATCAGTTCTGTTCTTTGAAAGGACCTAGAAGCATTTGGGAAGTGCTCAGTTTTTCTGTGCAAAATATCTTTATCAGTTTATGTCCAAAGATTTTTAAGTATATATATTGGCTAGGGTTATTTGCCAGAGGATAGATGGAGACAGGATTTCTGTCAATTATTAAATAACTTACTGTTCACAAAATACTTTAAGTAATGTAGAGGAAACTCTACAACATAATGGACTATCCTCAAATTACATCTTCATTTCACAATTACATTACGATTATACTTCCTAGAGCCTGATAGAGTCATGATAAGGTAACCCAAGTAGTTTGTGTTACAAACAAAGGAGATCTTTCTGTCTCTACTAGGAGATAATTACTGTTCCAATAAAAGATCCAAGAGTTCTCCAGGCTCTGCCTCAACCCAGTGAATAGAACATCAATAGTAAGAAATCCTTGTATCATTGCTTCAGCCAGAAAAACACCTAGTTATTAGTTGTGGGCTTGATTTGGTTTTCTCTTGGATTTCTAACTCATTCCTGAGCAGAAGGGTGCATTACATTTTATGTTAGCAATATTTCTTGTTTATTCTCATAATTCCATTTAATGAAAAACAAAATTTGGCCCAGACTCTCAGAGTCCTGTGACTCTTTGTTGAGAACAAATGGACTTGAGACACAGATCTATGGTGGTAATGGGGGAAACCATCAATGTATTTTAAAGTCAGCAGGTATAGTGGGGAAAAAGTAATGAAGAGTTACAGATTCAGCCTTGGGTTCTAGCCTCCTTACTTCTTGTGAGCAAACTTTGGAAAATTATGTAACTGCCCGGGGCCTTCGTCTCCTTGGCTGTAATCCTCATAGGGTTTTTTGGAAAGATTGAAGTTCAAGTATGCCAAATATTCTGCCTATGATAGTACCCAGGAAATACTCTTTCTTTCTCTAGCTTTCTGAGCTGTAACATTACAATTTGCTAGTAGATTTTTGAAGAGGAATTTGTCACTCTTATCTATGTATTTGTCCACATACAATACATATATCCAAACATATATTACAGGTAATGTGTTTGTAGAGTTCTACTTCCCACAGAATTTGTAAGTTTGTCGCTTTCAAATTTAATGTTTTTTACAATCTTTCTCTTTCCCTCTATTTATAACAGTTCAACCTGAATAATATTCTTCCATAACTCACATGAGCAAACCGTGGATGAATCATTGGTTGTCCTCTTTTTCACCTTCCCAGGCCCAGCAAAGTCCTTCCCATAATTAATCCACTGCTTGCATCCTTGACAAAGAGAGACAAACCTTCTCAAGCACAGATGGTGTGTCCAACCTCACATTTATATTGACTCCATTTTAAAAAGCTATGATTCCTCTGGAATCATACTTCTGGACACTGCTGGCATAAAATAAATATTATTAATAACTTTTATATAAACTAAGATCATGACATCTGGTCCCATCACTTCATGGAAAATAGATGGAGAAACAGAGGGAACAGTGGCTGACTTTATTTTTTGGGGCTCCAAGATCACTGCAGATAGTGATTGCGGCCATGAAATTAAAAGGCACTTACTCTTTGGAAGGAAACTTATGACCACCGTGGACAGCATATTAAAAAGCAGAGATATTACTTTGTCAACAAAAGTCTGTCTAGTCAAGGCTATGGTTTTTCCAATGTTCATGTATGGATGTGAGAGTTGGACTGTGAAGAAAGCTGAGCACCAAATAATTGATGCTTTTGAGCTGTGGTGTTGGAGAAGACTCTTGAGAGTCCCTTGGACTGTAAGGAGACCCAACCAGTCCATCCTAAAGAGATCAGTCCTGGGTGTTCATTGGAAGGACAGATGCCGAAGCCGAAACTCCAATACTTTGACCACCTGATGAGAAGAGCTGACTCATTTGAAAAGACCCTGATGCTGGAAAAGATTGAGGGCAAGAGAATGGGATGACAGAGGATGAGATGGTTGGATGGCATCACCGACTCAATGGACATGGGTTTGGGTGGACTCCAGGAGTTGGTGATGGATAGGGAGGCCTGGCGTACTGTGATTCATGGGGTCACAAAGAGTTGGACACGACTGAGTGACTGAACTGGACTAGGTATAGGGATGCCTTAAATATGGACTTCTTTTGATGCAGTTTTCTTAGGGAGAGAATTCAGAGATTTGAAAGATAAAATTCATCTTTACTATAGATATCTTGGTGGAAGATGTCATGCTATGTGAGAGAATTTGGCTGAGTCTCTAGTTTCTGTCCACTTTCTGTTCATTTATTTTTTTGTCCTTTTGTTTTTATTTTTCCCCTTATGGTATATCTTTAAATGTTTTTGGAGCTATTGTGATGTGCCAAAACCTTTGAAACACACGGATAAATAGACTACTCGTTTTTAAAAGGTTAATTACCAAAAATCAGTTTCCAGGTGTTTAAATGTTAATGATTTGAAAGACATGAAAATATAGATGGGTAAATCACTATATTTCTGATGGTATCCATACAAAATTATCATGGAGGGGTTGGTAAAATCTGCCTTTTTTATGCTCTTGTCTTATAAATACATTACAACTGGTAGAAAACTCAAATGATGTTTTAAATAACTTACCTGGTTCCAAGTAATGCAATAGTCTCTAAAGGACACTTGTTTTTCAAGGATTTAAGAAGATGACCTTGCACATTTCAACTCTACATCAATATGAAATCCATAATCTAAACGTGGCTTGCAAATTGCAAACCATGGATAGATCTCTGTTTTAAAAGGTAGTCACAGATCAGATTCAAAATTGGAAAAAATATTTGTAACTTAAATCAGGCAGGAATAGTATCCCTCATATGAAAACAATCTTCTAAAAATAGAAAATAGAAGTAAGAATTCTATAGAAATATGCGAAGGAAAGATAATTAGACAGTTCAAAAAAGAAATGCAAAATCCTGTAAGTATACGAAAAGGTGCTTAACCTTGATCATAACAGAAATGCAGATTAAAACTACAGTGAGATGCTAGTTCTCACCTTTCAAGTTGGCAAAAATCCAAATAATGACATTCTCTATTGGCAGCTCTCTGGAGACATAGGTATTCCCATGCATTGTTGGGGGAAATGCAAAAATATAATGAATATGGAAGAGAAATTGGCAATATCTAGCAAATTACTTAGGTATTTAACATTGACACAGCAAGCCCTCTCTAAGTGTCTTACCTCAAAGATACACAAACAAAAATATAAAAAGAAATATGTAGAAAAACATTTTTGTAACACTATTTGTAATAGCAAAGCCTGGGGGAAAATGGCCATTAAGATTAGACTTTAAATACTAACGTCATATAATGCAGGTGTAATGCAAGTATGAGAAATATGTGATACATAAAATGTACTCTAAGGTGACAAAAATCAAGGTCTATAGTATGTAAGCAAAGGAATAGATACAAATACACAGATACACACATAATTTGACATATTTTTAAAAGCTCCAAAAGGGGAGAAACATGAGAGAAGCATAGAATCTCAGGTCTCTGGATTATATGCCTTGTGTTATAGGCTTGACTCTCTAAACATCACAGTCTTAATACTTATAAAACAAAATTAACTTTTTAAAAGGACTTCCTAAAATCAGCATGAAGACTAAAACAAATTAACTGTCTATTAAATTTTTGACACTAGTACGTGCAGTCGTGTTCGACTCTGCAGCCCCATGGACTGTAGCCCGCCAGGCTCCTCTGTCCATAGCATTCTCCAGGCAAGAATACTGGGAGTAGGTTGTCATTTCCTCCTCCAAGGGATCTTTCTGACCCAGGAAGTGAACCCACATCTTCTGTGTCTCCTGCGTTGGCAGGTAGATTCTTTACCACTGAGACAGCTGGGAAGCCTGACATAAGCACAGATGGGGATTATTTCAAATAACTTTAAAACACACGGTTTTACTGTACATCTCTGATAAGATATACAAAGTTAACTCCAAAAAATCCTCAACTTTCTTTTGGTAATTGTTTTTTGTGGTAATGTTGGTGCTGTTATTATGAGACTGTTGTATTTGAGGATGGGCATCAAATATGCCTGGCATGCTGCAATTCATGAGGTTGCAAAGAGTCAAACACGACTGAACTGAACTGAAGTGAACTGATCTAATATACAGTGATGTTAGCAACAACATTGGGAACTAGGATTTTTGACATAAGAGTATGGGAACAAAGACACACTATTGAAGAAATCAAGTTTTAAAATAATTAAAATAGTAGTCCTAAATTAAAATTCATAGTGTATTTCATCTATAAAACAGTGTATATCTTAGTTCTGTTGCTTGCATTTATCTTAGTTCTATTATTTGCAAACAACTAGAAGTAATGGGCAACTCAATAGCAATGAGTTGCAGCAGCAATAGCAATGAGGGCTTTTGGTGTAAGAAATGTGGTCTCTAGGTACTGCTGCTGCTGCTGCTGCTGCTAAGTCGCTTCAATCGTGTCCAACTCTATGCGACCCCATAGATGGCAGCCCACCAGGCTCCCCCGTCCGTGGGATTCTCCAGGCAAGAATACTGGAGTGGGTTGCCATTTCCTTCTCCAATGCATGAAAGTGAAAGTGAAGTCATTCAGTCATGTCTGACTCTTAGCAACCCCATGGACTACAGCCTTCCAGGCTCCTCCATCCATGGGATTTTCCAGGCAAGAGTACTGGAGTGGGGTGCCATTGCCTTCTCCCATTAAAGAAGAAAAAAAATTTTAAGAACTTTTGGTACAAGATAAGCTCTTTATCATCACGTTGTGCCAGAAAACAAGGTGGCTGTCAAAGTTTAGTAGGATCAGAAGAACTCAAGAGCCAAATTGAGCCCAAAGGCAGTGAGATAATAAGGATCATATCTGCAATGGAATGAAACTCATCACATACACTTGAACCCATCCATGAGGTCAGAATTAGATTTAAGAACAACAGCACATTGGTTACTTTTGGATAATTTTAGGGAACTGGTTTCTTCATTTTGAATACTGGTTAATATAGGAAAGGAATGAAGCCTTTCCTGTATAAATTGTACCTCATAGTAAGAGAGTAGTTGATAAGGGACAGTTTCTTTTTATCAGATCAGATCCCAATTAGTCACCCAGTTAGTCGCTGAAGATGGAATGATGCAATAGTAGCAATTTGTACACTGTGTGAAATAATACATCCAAGAAATGATCAATATTTGTTAATGTCACAGAGAGACAAGCAGACATTAAGTACCTTCCAGTGGATGTACAGGATACCTATGAAATTGTCTTGCCAAAAAGCCAAAATCAAACCTGAGTCTGGTCAAGCCTCTGAATCTAATTTCCAGCTTAGAGAAAATAGAAGAGGGAGAGCAGCATGTTCAATGACACCAAATCAACATAATCTAAAACGTGAGAAATTCTTTAGGACAAAGGATCTGTTTTTTTCAACAAATAGGTGAGAGACTCAGGAAGACAAAGAGGGGAGGGTGAAGAAGGAGGATACAGAATGGGCGGGAGGGGAAGAGAGAGAAAGAGGGAAGTTTGATTGTAGGATCATGGTTGTGTTGGCATCATAGTCTTTTGCTTTTAGAGATAGAAAAGGAGATATTTACAGATGAAATACTTTGGTGTCTGGAACCTGCCTCAAAATTACCCAAGATAAGGAAAGTGGATAGGGTTATAGATGAGGCAGAGATTGCTATGAGCTAATATATTCTGAAATTGACTGATAGAATCATGGGGGTTCATTATACTCTTCCTTATACTTTCATGTGTGCTTGATATTTTCCATATTTAAATCACAGTTTTAAAAAGTATTCAGAGATTTCATGGCAACGTTTATGAGTTTAAGAATGACAGTTCTACTTTTAAACGTCCCAGTGGGACCCTCTGTGCTTTTCAGGTTGAATTCCATACCGTTTAACATGGCTTTTCACAGTCAGACCTTAGTATGTACTCACCATTGTCTGGAACATCCTTCGTATTTATTTCTGCCTAGAAAAACTCTGTTCCTCTTTCAAGAGGCAACACAAATGTAGCCACTTTCTTGACTGTATTTCTGCCCCTGATTTAGGCAGAATTCATTCATCTCTCTCTCTTTTCATCACACCCTGTACATTCAATGGGCTTCCCAAGGCGGTGCTAGTGGTAAAGGACCTGCCTGCCAGTGCAGGAGACAAAAGAGACATGGGTTCGGTCCTTGGATAATGAACATTCCATGGAGGAGGGCATGGCAACCCGCTCCAGGATTCTTGCCTGGAGAGTCCCAGGGACAGAAGAGCCTGGTGGGCTACTGTACAGAGGGTCACAAAGAGTCAGACACGACTGAGGCGACTTAGCACGTACATTCAACAGTTATTTCTTCACTTAATTATTTTAAAAATTCTTTTTTCAGTGCCTAATGTAAGCCAGACACCATGCAGGTAGTAGGGGTACTGAGGTAACCTAATCCATGCCCTCTTACCCTATAGTCTGGTGGAAGATCTCTTGAACTGTGATGAATGCAATGATGAGAGAGGTAAGGGAGCTAGAAAACATCCACTGGGAAAGGCCAGTCTAACCTGGAGCAAAGACATACTCATGGAACCCCTCACCCAACACTGAATTTATGTTCGTATGTTTCTGTACCCCCACTCCACCTTGTAAACTCCTTGGGGTTATCCTAAAATTTCTTATTGATTATGTATTCTTTCTTTTCAAATCCTCAATGCAGTTCTTCAGAGTAGGTACTAGTATTTCCCTTTAAATATGATAAAAATCAAGGTTCAGAGAGGTAAGATCAGTCCTACCTAGTCAATAAAAGAAGACTTGGTCTGTCTGCTTGATGCCAAATTCTAAGCACTCTGTAGTGCCCCCTGTTGTCCCTGGAGTATGGACTTAAAAATTGAAGAATTCCCAAGAGGCTGACTGATCCGTGTAAATGTCAAGTGGTCAGCTTTCATTAGAAAGCTGAAATAGAACCATCCTGGTCCCAAGAGTTATTCTCGTGTCGGTTGATTGGATTCCTCTTCTCAGTAGGAAAAGCACTCTAGGACAGTCATATTAATATCCAATTAATATCAAAAGGCTATAGGAAGACCCTTGTTGCTCAGATAGTAAAGAATCTGTCTACAATGTGGGAGACCTGGGTTCAATCCCTGGGCCTAGAAGATCCCCTGGAGGAGGGCATAGCAACCCACTCCAGTATTCTTGCCTGGAGAATCCCATGGACAGAGGAGTCTGGCAGGCTACAGTCCATTGGATCGCACAGAGTTGGACACAACTGAGTGACTAACATTTTCACATCTTCATAGGAAGACCATGGAACCCAAATGAAAGGAAATGAATTCCTAAGGCACTGGTTCTCAACCAAGGACAATTTTGCCCCCCAGGAGACACTTGGCAATGTCTGGAGACATTTTTGGTCATCACAACTTGGAGGGAGTGTGCTGGTGGTATTTGATGGATAGAGGCTGAGAATGCTGCTAGATATCCTGTAATCCACAGGACATTGCCCACAACAAAGAAATAGCCAACTCAAAATGTCACAATGCTGACCCCAAGATCCCAGCAGTGGGGTAATAAGCTGACCCACCTGTCCTCACTATAACATATGGTGAAGGCAGATGGTTAGAGCCTCTTTTTCCCCAGTAAAGATTGAAGAAGGAAGATTGAATGAGAGACCACGTTGCCATTTCCCTTCATGACATCCATTTAGTATAGTCATTTGTATCCATCTCCTTTTCATCAGAAATAGAGGTTTTAGAGAATAGTTTATATTATTGAAACGAAACTCTAATATCCAGAAACTGTGGGTGGTAATCCCACTCTCTGGATATACTTAGGTTGATTTTTTTCATGTTCTTGTCCAGTTCTTTTCTTTCGTTCCTTCAGAAAGTGTGCTACGGAGCATCGGTTAAGATCTCCAGAGCAGAGGCCAGAATATCTAAGTCTGCTTACCAGCTCTGTCACTTTAGACAAGTAACTTTATATCTCCAAGTCAAAGTCTGCACATCTGTGAATGGGAAGTTTGCACATCTGTGAATGGGATGCTAACCTCATGGGGCTGTTACAGAGATTCAATAGGATAGTCAATGCAAAGTACTTAACAAAGTGGATAGCAATGAAGAATGCTATTTAAATGTTAGCTATTATTTTTCATGTTTCTAATACAGTATATTTCCCATTAAATATTCCTCTTATTTATTTTCCCTTTAATTGAATATATAATTGCTTACTATATATTCTACATTGCTATGAAGTTATCATAATTAGAATATTTAGTAAGTCATGTAGGCAATGGATATGTCACTATTTATTTAACTTGCCCTACGTTGGACGTTAAGACTGCCTCCATTTAAAGGGGCTTCCCTGGTGGCTCAGAGAGCAAGGAATCTGCCTGTAACACAGGAAACCCAGAGTCAATCATTGAGTCAGGAAGATCCCCTGGAGAAGCTAATAGCTACCCACTCCAGTATTCTTGCCTGGAGAATTCCAACTTGAAACACATACACAAATTAACATCTTCATATATGCACTTTCTCCTGCATTTCAGACTGTTAAACCCAGAAAAGCTTTCAAGAATGTTGTTTACCAGATAGGAATGTATTTATACCTATTGACAGATTGCTTCCAAAAAGAGACTTATAAAAATTTATTGCCATCAGCAATATAAAAGTATGGCCATGTCAATGCATCTTTTGTGTTATCTTTTTCTATCAAAATAAAAGATGCAAAATAATATGTCATGGCTGTTCTTAGCAGTCTGTTTATTATTCAGGATAAACCTTTTAAATGCTTGTTCACTGGATGGATTTCTTCTTGCATAATGCTCAGTGTTGGTGTCATTTCTTTGTGTGTAATTGGGATGTTCTTTCTTAATGATTTATTGAGGACTCTGTAGTTAAATTACATTAATACTATTTTTCATTAATTACTCTGGTGTACTGTCTCCCTTTGAAAATCATGAAACAAGAGTTATTTCTCCTCTTACACGCCAAGGGCAGGTGCATTTTTTTGCATCCATGCCTGTGTCCATGTGGAAAGTATTCTAGCCAACTCTTGTTCCTCATTTCTAAGGAGTCTGTCACATCATTTCTGATCTTTCAGAGTCAGAGCCTTTTCATCTAAGTCCATTCTCCTACACACTTCATCCCCCTGAAATTGTACCAGAACCCACGATCAGATTGCACCACCACCGATAAACCCTCCGCTGAGCGTTATCTTCCCTCCAGGCATCTGAAATGGTGCTCATGTTCAAGTTCCGAATGTCAACGGACTGTGTACCCTTCACTCTCCGTAGATGCTGAGTTTTATGCTCACCCATTACTCTCTGTTCACTGGCACCGATTCATACAGTGCATCAATTTTCTTTCATTTTTGTTTCTCAACTCCTACGGCAAAGTTTAGCACCATAAAATATGTGACATGACTCGATGATGAAGCAGCAGTTTCCTGCTGAAACTTCAGAGCAAGAGGCACTTTTTTTTTAAAGAAAGAAGGCCATTGAGCTACCAGCTGTTCTCCTAAAAAAGATGTGGCAGTATTATCCACGCAGATACTCTGCAGTTGTTCCTTGGTCATAATGAAAAGGATTTTATAGGATTTTTTTAGGCTCAACTGCATGTGGCTTCCAGGAACTTGCCAGGATAATGAGACATGTAACTTTGTAATGGCTAAACTGAGTCTAGGTGCCATATTTATCCATTGTCAAGGTCAATGTCTTTATTTATTGATTCCTTCTACAATTACAGTAAGACAGGAAAAAGAAGAAAATAGGGTTTTTTAAAAGGTTGCATGACATTAAAATGTGCTTCATTCTACTGTCAAACACCAGTAGGTATCACTTAAAAGAAGCATTGCCCAGATAAAGAAAAGCAAGAATTCATTTCATCTCACCCTTTTCCTATGCACAACTTTTCCACAATATCATCCAAGAATTATCAACAGCTTAGATGGAGACGTGTATTGGGACAGGTTTGATGCTAGTATTTGTTGCTCAGTTGTGTCCGATTCTTTGCAGCCCCATGGACTGTAGCCTGCCAGGCTCCTCTGTCTATGGAATTCTTCAGGCAAGAATACTGGAGTGGGTAGCCACTCCCTTCTCCAGGGTACTTCGCTACCCAGGGATCAAACCTGGGTCTCCTGCATTGCAGGCAGATTCTTTACTGTTTGAGCCACCAGGGAAGCCCAGTGATGCTAGGGTGAGTTGTTATTCCCCAAATGATTTGAATGGCAAAGACAAATAGAATCGTCGCTCCAGATGATGGCTAGTTTGCACAGAAAATGACATCATTCTGCATTTACACATCTACTGTGTGAACACCTAAATTACTACTACCTGGTTTGTAAGCACCTCACACAAATGGCAGCCTGCTTTTTATCCCCAGTTTTCTTAAAACTCGCTTCTGCTCTGGAGCATGGAGTAGAGGAAGGATGGAGAAATCATTGCTGAGGAAGGTTTTCTCCACTTCCTTCCCCAAAGATTTGAGTTACCAGTGTGTTTGTGGCTCAGTTGTATCCGACTCTGTGCAACCCCATGGGCTATAGCTCACCAAGTTGTCTGTCCATGGAATTCTCCAGGCAAGCATACTAGAGTGGATTGCCATTTCCTTCTCTAGGGGATCTTCCTGACCCAGGGATCAAACCCAGGTCTCCCACCTTGCAGGCAGGTTCTCTAAAGTCTGAGCCACAGGGAAGCACCTGTGAGCTACCAGGGTTTATGACAAAAATCCTGAGATAAATAAAACAATGAGCAGGGAGGAGACAGAGCCATATAGAGACCATGTAGAAGTCATCCAGTAGGAAGAACTGGGAATCATCCTTGACTTACTCTCCTCTGCCTCTCCTCTACATCAAATCACTTAACTAAGCCTTGTGATTTCTGTTTCCCAAAAACATCTCTCTCCAGTGCTTCTGCTGCCAGCGATCTCCTACCCAGTTTTCACAAGTTGACTCACTGGTTTCCCTGCCTTCTGGCTCCATCTCACCCTTCATACCCTTCACTCCAGGGACCAGTGTGATGGTTCTAAAAGACAGATAGACACATTTATTTGATAAAGTTCCTTACATTACAAAGCACAAGCTTTATCTTCTGTAGAGGAAAAAACCTCCAGTTACATGTTGGCATTCGAGAAAGAAGGTTGTCCAGCTGAGTGGGGGCAGCAGTTTTGGAAATCAAAACGTTTCTCGGGTATGCATTCCGCAGGGGTCCTTCTCCTTAAAAGCACCATCTTTGGGAATACCATAGTGGTCCAGTGGTTAGAACTCTATGCTTTTACTGCCAAGGACCTGGGTTCAGTCTGCGGTCGGGGAACTAAGATCCCACGAGCAATATGTTGCAGCCAAAGAAAAAAACAGAAAGCACCATATTCACCTTCACCTTCACTTTCAGAGGTGATGTCTAATCCTGATCCACTCAGGGGTCCTATGGTCTCAATTGGGTTGCTTCTCCTTTGATTTAAAAAAAAAAAAAATTTAATTGGAGTATATTTGCTTCACAATATTGTGTTGGTTTCTGCCATAGAGTTGCTTGTCAACTTTCCCTACTACCAGCTTGTTTCATTTTTCTCAGTACTAGTCAGGTAATTTATCCATCTGCTTTTGAACTTCCCAAATTTTGTAGACGTTCCCCGCTCTTTCATTCTCCGTTCTTGTTGTTCAGGCTTTTTAAAGAAACCCTGAGTAGGGGAGGGAAGGATTGGTAGTTTGAGACTAGTAGATAAAAATACTGCTATATAGATATATATAGCATATATATATATGCTATATAAATAGATAAATAATAAGATCTTACCATATAGCATGGGGAACTATATTCAATATCCTGTAATAAACCATAATGGAAATGAAACAAACAAACAAACAAAAAGAAACCCTATATTGTTGTTTAAAGGAGATTCTGAGAGGGAGAGAAAATGTGTGTGTCTTCAGTTTATCACCTTTACCTAGACTCCTCCTGTGACTTTTTTTTTTACATAAATGCAAGAATGTCAAAACAGTCACCCAGATGCCCACACATATCAATACAGTATTTGTGTGAGGAGGTGAAAGGGATATTTTCAAAATGTAATAAAAAAGGTGTTGAGTCACAGTGTTATACAAAACTGAAATTGCTAGAGATCATATTGCATTTTAATACAGAACTTTAGAACATGGTCCTAAAAAAGATGATCAATTTTTATGCTGCTGAAGCAGTAGAGCACACTAATAAAAATAAAAATAAAACATACTAAAGATTCACCCTCACTGTGACATCCAAAGTCAAACTGTTTCTGTTTTCTTTGCAGCTTTTGTTTATTATAAAACATACAATTTCATAACAGTTTCATGTCTGAATTGTCTTCGTAACTATCACTTTTAATTGCTGTGGAATTTCCTATTGGATTGATACACCATAGCTTACTAATTCATTCCCAGTTGCTTCCCTAGCATAAATAAAATTCTGTGCATATCATTGAGCTACTGCTGTGGGTGGTCTATTCCGGTTTTACTATGTTATTACTGCATTTGGCATTATCATTTTTAAAAATATGTTTATTTAGTAGTGATGAGTTTTAGTTATTTTTTATTGATGACTTTAAGTATTTTATTGACGATGTTTACTATGAAATCACATCATCTATTGTAGGACGTATTTAGATTTTCTCTTCTTTAACCACTTAGTTATTAGTTTTCTAACCAACTGGAATGAACTCTTCCTTCACTGGACAGACACCCAGAATGGGACCCAACCTTTGCCTTCTTTGGGTTCACAAGCTAGTGGGGGTTAGGCTGTAATGAGCTCAGCATGTGATGCTGTCAGGAGGAGGGCATGGCTGAGGAAGCCATACGCTTGCCTGGGGAACAGTATAGAGAGAAAGTCTAGATAGATGGAACAGGAGAATCAAAGGCAGGGAGGCAAATATTTAGAAAATTCAAGAAACAGAGATATTTATTGTCTTATCTCCCATTTTTGGTGCAAACAGCTTTTCTCACTTTTGCCCTTAAAAATACTTAATATGTTTTTAAAGACAACTCAATGTTTTATTTTTTCTTGTATTTATTTATTCATTTATTTATTTTTGACTGCACTGGGTCTTCGTTGATGCCCGCAAGCTTTTAGTTGCAGCCAGTAGGCGCCACGCTTCTTTGTGATGCCTGGGCTTCTCATTGCGGTGGCTTCCCTGGTGGCTCAGAGGTTAAAGGGTCTGCCTGCAATGCAGGAGACCTGGGTTTGATCCCTGGGTTGGGAAGATCCCCTGGAGAAGGAAATGGCAACCCACTCCAGTACTCTTGCCTGGAGAATCCCATGGAGGGAAGAGCCTGGTAGGCTACAGTCCATGGGGTCGCAAATAGTTGGACACGACTGAGCTACTTCACTTCACTTCACTTCTCTTGTTGCAGAGCACGGGCTCTAGGGTACATGGGCTTCATTAATTTTTGCATGAGGGTTTGGTAGTTGTGACGCTCAGGCTTAGTGGCTCTGAGGCGTGTGGGATCTTCCCAGACCAGGGATTGAACCCATGTCCCCTATGTTTAGCAGGCTGATTCTTAACCACTGGGCCACTAAGGAAACCCAATATTTAATATTTTTAAAAGCATATATGTAACCAAATTGGTTGACCATGTTTTGGAGTTATTACTATTTCTCTAAAAATGAATCCAGCAGGATCTGGGTCATCATGGTCGATTTGTGCAAAGACATAATAAAGCTGCTGCAGCTAATACCTCTCCTTAGGGGCAGTTATGCAAACCTATCTCTCTTTTTTTGAACCATAAGCAATCGATAAAGAAGTATTTGATTAAGACAACACCACATTAAGGCTGTATTCTCAAAGTGCCTCTGAATGGTGTTGGCTGTCATAAGTTATAATGGCAAACAGCACTGCTGCTCATTATTCTGGGTAAAGAGTGTAGTCATTTGGCTCTTAATGACAGACATGGGATGGGTCTGCAGAGACTCGATCTGGCTCCATTCCTGATGCAGAAAATACTCTTAATAGGCAGGATTTATAGAATGCTATGGTCTTTGCTACATCTTCTTGTGTTTAGACACGGACAATCACATTTTCTACCCCAAGCCCTAGAGGCCTTGATGATTGTTGGAACAACACGTTTTCATTAAAATATATGAGAGTTAAAAGGATGTCAAAGATAGGATTTTTTTTTTTCCTTCTGGAGTTTATAGATCATTTGGGCTGACCATAATACTTTGAAGGCTACATTCAGTTACTACTCTCCTGTCTCTTGCTCATCAGAGTACAAACTCCCAGAGGGCAGACATTATGTCTTATTCATCCTCATGTCCATAGTGCCTGGAGTATAATAGAAGCTCAGTCAAAATGCAAGGAGATCAAGCCAGTCAATCATAAAGGAAATAAAACCTAAATTTTCATTGGAAGGACTGATGCTGAAGCTGAAGCTCCAATACTTTGGCCACCTGATGCAAAGAGCCAACTCTGGAAAAGACCCTCATGCTGGGAAAGATAGAAGGCAAGAAGAGAAGGGGACAGCAGAGGACAAGGTGGTTGGAGAGCATCACCAACTCAATGGACATGAGTTTGAGCAAGCTCTGGGAAATGGTGAAGGACAGGGAAGCCTGGTGTGCTGCAGTCCATGGGGTCACAAAGAGTTGGACGTGACTGAGCGACTGAACAACAACAACAATGAAAAGGTATTAACTGGAAGAAGACACGCATGAGGAGGACATCTGTGTGTTGCAGCTCTAGTCTTGCTGTGCTGTGAGTGGTGGAGAGAGGAGTGAGCATTGACGGGGTGGAGAGAGCATGACCACCTGGACGGGATGAATGAAGACTGGTATCGAAGCCAGCCAGCAGCTTGGGCTGAGCAAGCCCAAGGCAAGCAGAGCTGGAAAACAGCAATGGAGGGGACAGCAAGGCTGCAAATAGAGCCTCAAATCCCAACCACAGTGACCAGCTCAGATTGACCATAAGTGTGAAGATGTGGAGGAGAAAGGAAGGGAGTCCAGTAGGAGATGCCTAAATTTGGAAGGGCTATGAATAAAGCTAAAGAGTGTTGGAATTCTCTCAGTAGGCAATGGGCATACCAATTAAATAAATAAACTAATAAATAAATAAGTAACAGGGGCCTGGCATCATCAGAGTTACACGTGTGAGGGATCATACTTGTGATACTGTGGAAAGTGGAAGAGGAAGAGAAAGCTGGAGAAAGGGAGATCAGTTACCAAACTATTGAAATAATGAATGTGCAGTAATATATGTGAAGCTGAAATAGGGCAACCTTAGTTGAAATTGTAGATTTCATGCATTTATTAGGCAGATGATATACATCACAAACTGCAGGAAAGGCAGTGAAATCTGATGTGGCTGAGCAGGGTGAAGAAAGGCTTTGGTGAGAACTAGGTATCTGACTCAAAACTTGAAGGGCAAATGAGCTCTTTAGATAAATAGAGTTGGCAGAAGATGAGGGTAGTGGACATGTGTATCAGACAGAGGGAAGAACCCATTCAGAAGCCTTCTCTTAGTGAGAAACACAGGACATTCTGTGAGCTGCACACCAGGTTCTGGGTGGGTGAAAGTGTTAAGTGAAGGGATGCTTGCTGAAGACGAGTCCAGGGCCGGGGTGGACCAAACAGCTCCTCATGGTGAAGACGGGACAGGATGGCGCAACCGGTTGATTATTTTGAAAAGATTGTCCTGTTTTTTTTTTTTTTTTTCCCCTGAAAAAAAAAATTGGTTTGATAAGAGTTTCTTGCCTGCGGAATTCCGTGGACAGAGAGCCTGGCAGGCTACAGTCCATGGGGTTGCAAAGAGTTGGACACAACTGAGTGACTTACACCTAAATTCTAAAGAGAGTGCGTAAGGCATCTGCTGGGTGACCACTGAAGATAGCAGATGGTGGTTGTGCTTAAACCAGGGATTGTTGGTGAAGGGGAAGAATTCAACTATTACTTAGGAGGTCAGTTGACCCATGGGAGTTAAAGGTGATCGCTAGTGCCATTAGCTGTAATAGGAAATGCCAAAAGGAAACAAGTTCTAGGCAAGTAATGTGAGGAAGATGATGAATTTAATTTTGAACATGGAGACTTGAGGTGGATTTGATATACTGAGTAGAAGGCCAGGTAAATAAATGATATTTCAAAGTATGTATAAATTGTAATCATTGAGTTGAGATAATCCAAGTTCCCAAGGTTGTCTCTTCTCTGGGAGATTAAGGAGGGTGTAAGTGTATAGACAGTAATGTAGGAGCATCTTTGCCTATGATCCAGGGTTGCTGGAAGGGGAATGGAGTCCTGTGGGATAAGTTGGGGGCTGCATCACAGTTCTGAGACTCTGGCTTCCTAGGAAGCTTGTATGAGCAGGTCGATTCCCCGACTGCAGGGAAGACCAGAAGCTGATGATGGTGATGCCTCACTTCTAACACCACCCAGAAAAAAATTTCCAGAGTGGCTTATGAATCATCTCTATACTTTTCTTCTATACCATATTTAGACCTCTAGTACATATAACCTTAGGTGACCAGAAGTCTTGCCCAGGATGGGAAGTTGATGAGCTTACAACCAAGAATTCACTCTAAGTTTAGACTGCGTTTGTTTTTCTTTTCTTTTCTTTTTTTTTTAATGTGCTTTTATTTATTTATTTATTTTAATTGGAGGCTAATTACTTTACAATATTGTATTGGTTTTGCCATACATCAACATGAATCTGCCACAGGTGTACACGTGTTCCCCATCCTGAACCCTCCTCCCACCTCCCTCCCCATCCCATCCCTCTGGGTCATCCCAGTGCACCAGCCCTGAGCACCCTGTATCATGCATCAAACCTGGACTGGCGATTTGTTTCACATATGATAATATACATGTTTCATTGCCATTCTCCCAAATCATCCCACCCTCACCCTCTCCCACAGAGTCCAAAAGACTGTTCTATACATCTGTGTCTCTTTTGCTGTCTCGCATACAGGGTTATAGTTACCATCTTTCTAAATTCCATATATATGCATTAGTATACTGTATTGGTGTTTTTCTTTCTGGTTTACTTCACTCTGTATAATAGGCTCCATCTCATCCACTTCATTAGAACTGATTCAAATGTATTCTTTTTAATGGCTGAGTAATACTCCATTGTGTATATGTACCACAGCTTTCTTATCCATTCATCTGCTGATGGACATCTAGGTTGCTTCCATGTCCTGGCTATTATAAACAGTGCTGCGATGAACATTGGGGTACACGTGTCTCTTTCAATTCTGGTTTCTTCGGTGTGTATGCCCAGCAGTGGGATTGCTGGGTCATATGGCAGTTCTATTTCCAGGTTTTTTAAGGAATCTCCACAACTGTTCTCCATAGTGGCTGTACTAGTTTGCATTCCCACCAACAGTGTAAGAGGGTTCCCTTTTCTCCACACCCTCTCCAGCATTTATTGCCTATAGACTTTTGGATAGCAGCCATTCTGACTGGCGTGAAGTGGTATCTCATTGTGGGTTTGATTTGCATTTCTCTGATAATGAGTGATGTTGAGCATCTTTTCATGTGTTTGTTAGCCATCTGTATGTCTTCTTTGGAGAAATGTCTGTTTAGTTCTTTGGTCCATTTTTTGACTGGGTTGTTTATTTTTCTGGAATTGACAAGTTCTCCTGCAGTAGTATCTGTCCAAATATCCACATGTCAAAACTCTAGTCCCCAGTGTGATGATGTTATTAGGAGCTGGGGCTTTGGTAATTATAATTAAATGAGATCATGAGGGTGGAGCTCCCATGAATGGGATTAGTGCCTTTGTAAGTGTCAGTGGAATGCCTGTTGCTTCTGTCTGCCCTCTGCCATGTGAGGACACAACAAGAGGTCAGCAGTCTGCAGTCCAGAAGAAGACCCTCTCCAGAACTGACCACAGTGGCACCCTGATGTTCTAGCCTCCAGAATTGTGAGAGAATAATTCCCATTGTCTATAGCCACCCAGTCTGTGGCATTTTGTTATAGCAGCTTGAACCGACTAAGACAAATAGGAAGAATGAAACACACCTCCCCCTGAAAAGTCCACATCGTAATTCCAGGGAACTCTGAATACATTACCTTACATGGCAGAAGGGACTTGGCAGATGTGATGAAAGACTTCGAGACAGAGATCATTGGGATTATCTGGGTAAGTTCAGTCTAATGACATGAGCTTTTGGAAGTGAAGAATCTTTTCTGGCTGTGGGCAGACAGAGATGTGACAATGGAAGTATGGTCAGAGGGTTGCCGTGTTAACTGTCTTTGCAGACACAGGAAGGGAGCTAGGAGCCAAACAATGTGAGCAGTCATAGAATCTGGAAGAGTCAAGGAAACAGATTCTCTCCTGCAGCTCCAGAAGGAACACTGCCTTGCTAACATCATGCTTTTAGCTCAGATAGACCTATGTTGGACTTCTAGTGTATGAAACTGTAAAATTAAAAAAATTCATGTGAAGTCACCATATTTGTGATAATACATTTTGTAAGAACAATGCATTTGAAGTTGCATGGTGGGCTTAGTAGGAATCATTTGACACAGGGTTTAGGAGGCTGTGAAACTGTGATTCCAGCCCTGCCATATGGCAGCAGCCAGTTACCCTCACAAGAGTCAGGGTTCTCTCCTTGGAGCTAGGGTATAAATAACATTGGGTTTTAACCTAAATGACACCACATCTGGAACATAAACACTCAGAGCACACACCTTTATGAATATGACATTTATGAATAAATCATCAACAAAATAGAGTGACCTGTCAATAAGGAAGGTTGAACAGATTGTGCTGAGATCAATAAATGAATCAATATGGTTGTGGCTGAGGAGTAGTGGCATGGTTAAATACACTCATGACAGAGAGACAGAGTCACAGTTCTCTCTCTTATATGTTTATATATAAGTAAACATATATATATATATATATATTGCATATATATAAGTAAAACTTATATATAAGTTTTACTAGAGAACTGTGACTCTATCTCTCTGTGTAGAAATATATATATATATATATATATATATATATATAAAAGAAAATTGCAATCAACAGTAGCAGCTTTTGCTTGATTTGGACAAAGAGGAGCTACTATGGGCAGCATGATTGGAAGGATATTTAGATTCATCCATTCCTGGAGAAAATACTAATGGCCAGTAGCCAATCATGAAATGGCTTTGTGATTAGAAGACAGTTGCAGATAGCTCTTAGCTTATGTATGCATGGGGCTTCTCTGGTGGCTCAGACTGTAAAGAATCTGTCTGCAGTGAAGGAGACCCAAGTTCAATCCCTGGATTGGAAAGATCCCCCGGAGAAGGGAATGGCTACCCACTCCAGTTTTCTTGCCTGTAGAATTCCATGGACCGAGGATCTGGCGGGCTGCAGTCCATGGGGTCACAAAAAGTCAGACGTGACTGAGGGTGTAATACTTTCGCTTTCTCTATGTATGCATGCATTTTGTTAAAGTCAGACATGACTGAGGGTGTAATACTTTCACTATGTATGTGTCAGACGTGACTGGGGGTGTAATACTTTCGCTTTCACTATGTATGCACGCATTTTGTTGGTGGTGTTTGCTTGCTTGTTGGTTTTCACGGCTTTAGGGGAGTGTACTTTCTGAAGCCACACCCTCTCCTCCTCTTTCTGCTTCTCTGGTTCCATCTTGAGCCCTGACTCAGCTCCATCAGTGTCCTCCCATGGTCAGTGCAGGAGAGACTGAATTCCAGAGCACGGTCCACCTGGATCCCACAGGGAATCAGTAATAGTAGGAAGCTCACTGTTTGTGCTTCCCTACTGTTCTCTGTGGTGTAGACTTCTGATTTTTAGGGTTTTTAAAATAGGGGAGTGATTAATTGGGGGGGAAAAAAAAACTTTCTCTTGATTATACTGATCATTTTTTTAAAAATCTATGTATGTGATGAATATTTAAAGACTTTCTTCTTGCCAGGGGGTAGGCTAGGAAAGAAAAAGCCAGCAAAGGAGAAGAGAACGCAGTGGTGGTACAGATATACAGATTTCATAGAAATAAATAAGGACAGAAAAACTTAAAGCTAAGACCCAGTATAGGAGTAAAGGACATGGACAAAACAATTCACAAAAAAGGAATTATAAATGACTTATAGGACCATGTAGGGTAGTAGGTAGGTTCCAACCTCTAATAAAAATTAAAAAGGAGGCTGTTACAAAAACGAGAGGAAATTTTTCACCCATCTAATTAACACACATTAAAAATTTAATAGACGGGAGAGAAGAGAAAATGATGCTTAAAAGAGTTTGGCTTAACTTTCTTTCCTGCATTTCTCTAGGGAGCATTAATTAGCACAAACCTTTTAGAAGCATTTTAACAGTATGTATCACAGGCCTTTAAAACATTCCTACCTTTTGGCCCATTAATTCTACTTCCAGGATACAAACAGAGATGAACTAATCCTGACTAGCACAAGAAGTGCATGCACACTTTATGGAAATTATGCTTAAAATAGTGATACATTGAAACAACCTATGCGTCCAGGGTATTAGAGTAGTAGCTCTGAAAAACAGTTGAAAAACAGATTTGTCTTATTGTTAAATTCAAAATAAAAAATTTCATAATAAAAGCTTCATTGAAGTATGCATATAAAGAGAGCACCAGAATTATAAAACTGCTTTATAAAACTTGAATAGCATCATGACTGATTATACTTTTTTCCTTTTCCTTTTTCTTTCCCAGATTTTATATAGGTAATCCATATTACTGTAATAATTAGGAGGAGACCTTATATAAAAAAATGGAATTGATTGTGAGGTCATTATATGATAAATCATGGATGAAGCCCCAAATATAGACTTCCACATGTCTTCAGCAGGTTGGGGGTAAAGCGAAAGGCATTTCATGGTGCCTCTTGAATCACACCCATAGAGGAAACCCTAGACCTAGTAATCATTTGTAATATAACAGCACCAAAGAGGTCTCTGAAATCTGTCCTGACCCAGCAGGAGACAAGCAAAGTCATTTTGGAAGAAACTGAATTTATATTGGATGAGAGCAAGTCACAGTCATCGCCAAAGCAAATTGTCTTAGAATTGTAGCTGACGAATGTCCTGTCCTCCAAAAACCAGATTCTGAATGACTGGAAAGGGAAGGAATTCTCTGCAATTAGCTTGTCAGCTCTCCTCTCAAGGGATGTTAACTCCATGAGAGCATGAACCTTTGCTGTCGGGCCCGCCTCTGTCATATCCAGGTCTGGCGTATACTAAGTGCTTTAAGTGCTCAAGGACTACAAGCTGAATGAACTAGTAAACTCAGGTGCTCGGGCCAGAAACCTAGGCGCCTTCTTGAGTCTTCTCTAGCCTCAGCTTCCTAACCAACCCCTCCCTCTGGTTCTTTCTTAAAATGCATCTCCATCTATCACCTCTCTCCCTTCCACCTCCTATCCCTCCATCCCCCCAACTCTCTTGTCTGGAGAATTTCAGCAGCCTCCATTCATGCTTCCCTCATCTCAGCCTCTTCCTATGCATTCTCCATCAATCAGCAAGAGTGATGACCTGAGAGCCCAAGCATATCAGCTTGTTCTCTTGCCTGATTTCTCCAACTGCCTCATCTCTTCTCACGCTCCTTAATGGCCTGTGTTGACTACCACCTCCTATGGCCTCCTAGTTCTCTGCCCATGCCACCTTCCCCCTCATTCACCATGCCATGATTGCTCTTCTTCCAGGCCTCCTACATTTTTTCAATAACCCAACTCCTTCCCCTGCAAGATCTGTTTCAGTGTTTTTCCTCTGGACTTAATCCCACTCAGGTTTCAGTTTAAATCACCAGTCTTCAAAGATACCCATCTTGTCCACCTAATTAAAGAAGCCTCCATTATTTTTGCTCAGTCATGTCTGACTCTTTGTGATTCCATGGACTGTAGCCTGCCAGGTTCCTCTGTCCATGGAATTCCCCAGGCAAGAATACTGGAGTGGGTTGCCATTCCTTTCTCCAGGGGCTGTTCCCAGCTCAGGGATGGAACCTGGATCTCCTGCATTGCAGGCAGATTCTTTGCCATCTGAAGCACAGGAAAGCCCATTATTTTCCTTACAGCTCTCACTCTTTCTTGCCTTGCATAGCATTTGTGGCAATTTGCAATTATATATAGTTCCACTTATAGTCTGTTTCTCCCACTTGGATGGCACCCCTTGAGAACAGGGACCATTGTCAGTCAATTTTACCATTGCACCCTGGTGTCTAAGTGCCCAGCTCTGCAGAAAAGCAGTTCCTGACTGTTTGCTAAATGAATGAGTTCCTAAAGAAAGAGTGATTGGAAATACAGATTCCTTGACTGAGTGAGGGTTGGGATGGGCCAGCCTACACTTAGGAAGCAGTTAAGAGAACGATGCCAATAATAAAAGCAGTCCTGAACAGCTATGGTCCATCCTGTACAGAGCTTCACCATTGCTCCTGGAGGAGGTGGATGGCACGGCATCACTAAGAAGACTGCAGATGCTGATGGAAGCTGACGCACTCCTCACTGCCTTCTTATAAGCTTTATATAATTCATTCATGGGTAGTCTCTCTTGAAAGTAGCATTGATGCATATGCATTATCCTATGGAAAATAGAGAGCTAATGGGAAGTTGCTGTATAACATAGGGAGCTCAGCCTGGTGCTCTGTGATGATCTAGAGTGGGATTGGGGTGGGGAGGGAGGGGACGTAGGTATCCATATGGCTGATTTGTGTTGTTGTATGGCAGAAACCAACACAACATTGGAAAGCAATTACTCTCCAATTAAAAGTAAGTTTTAAGAACTATATATAAAGAGCTCTTACTTTTTAATTTTATTTTATATTTCACCTATTTTTGCTTGTTTGTTGGTATAGTTTCCTGAGTTTTAAGAAAACTATTGGGCGAACAGGAATCAGAGAGTGAAGCCTGGGTACCAGAGTGAGCAGCGTAGCTGACACCCCTCATCCCCCTTTACAGATGAAAGCTGAACAGAGCCTATTTATATGAGGGGGTGCAGAACTATCTCTTACGAGAACACAGATGGCAGCGGACACACTTTGAGACTATGAACTGAACATGTTGGGAAAGCAATTATAAAGTGTTTTAAGTAGATGGCATAAATGGAGAGGTTAAGTTGCAATCCCTTCTGTGGTATATTAAACAGTGAAGTGAAAAAGCTTTGGAACAGCAAACTAAACTCATCTGGAAAACTGGTTTTGGAAGGAGATGGGCTTGAGCGTTTGGACTCCCGTCAGCTGTGTAAGCACCCCGTTACCTCTGTGGTTCTGTACGCCCCGCACAGGCTCGCTATACCTGCCTGAAGGCGCAGCACGGCCTGGAAGAGCCGCCTGTGGGAGAGGGAACTTCTGGGCAGTCTCCATGACTGCCATCTCCGTGCTGGCGAACTTTGAAGCTGGGGGTTTTGGGGTCGCAATGACCATTTTTGGTAGGAATCCAGCCCTGACAAGCATGGTTTTCCAAAAGAATGAGGGGTTGGTTGACATCCCCAACTGAAAGGCAGGATGCAAAAAAGATGGTCTGCTGGCTGAATAATCATTTTGTTTTCTTTTCAGGTCCCCCGATTATGTTAATTTGGGAACTGTATCTATTAATGGCCCAATTAGACATCTGGTGATCACTCTCTACAGAAATATCCCCAGTCATAGTGGAAAGGGCTGGGTGCACTATTTTATTGTATCACAAATAAAAATCTAATTTAGATTTAATAAAAACTAATTCTAGCTAATTTAGTACCAATTGATCATTAATGGGATGCATTTTGTGGTTTATCAAGACTATAAGAAGGGTCCATAATTGACTGGAAATGGCATCTACAAGGTTATAATTAAATTCTTGGTAACTTTTAACTTTCAGCAAATGTTTTACCACTTAATTAACATTTCAGAAGATGATTTATAATGTGACTTATTAAACAAAAATCGCATTGCATGAAGTGCTGGACCAACTAATCAGTGTAGTGATGGAGCCTCCTATTTATAAAGTGTCTCTTCTTTCGCATTATGTCAATATCTTATTGCAGTAAGATAGCCACATACCCTTTTAGTAAAAATTAATAATCAATTATGGGCTTTAGTGATTGGCTTTTTTTAAACACTGTGGTCATGGCACTTTATTCATAACATTTCATTTTTATTTAGTAGACACCCAGAGAGTCAGATGGAATGGGAAAGGGTAATGACTTGCTTGATTTTTGTCTGGACTCTAAGTACCACCTCTACTGGGCTCACAGGCAAGAGGGCTGGACCAAGGAGGAACACAGGCATTTGCCTCCCTAGCTCTTTTCACATAGTCAGCAACTAGAGAATCATTACTTACTACAAAGACAGAGTGGGAGCTAATGGGAGAAGCACAAGGATGAGAAGGTGACAGGGTCTGTGAAGTCTGTAATATCTAAGTCATCTCAGTTCCTGTTCAAAATCCCCTTGCTGCTAAAGTTGGCTGCTGTGAACTTTGTGTTTTGTTGATTGACAGTCTGGATGAACGTATCAAATGAAAGTGCTGTTGTTGAGACTTAAATGAGAGCTTATGTATGAAGGGCTGGGGGGCCTAAATATCCAACAGTCGTTGGCCACAGCCCTTCTATCACAATTGTAATTTCACATTGATTTGGGCAGTTGTCTGACCACTGTCTTTCTTCCCCACCCCAGACTGCAGACCTGACAAAGGCAGGACCAGAAGCCGGTTTTGCTCACCAATGTATCTCAGTGCTGACCTTCAGCGAACATTTGTTTAACCTGTGAACGGATGAGTGAAGTCATTGATGTTGGTTGTTCAAATTGCCCAATGTATTTGGGCCTCTGAATGTGTGTTCTAAAAACCCGAACTCAAATGATCATCTGTTTCTCATGAAATGAACTGTTGGGGGTGGTAAGAATTGCAGCAATCTGTTCTCTGTGGCGAGACCGGTCTCCACAGGACTCAAATGACGAGTTCTGCCTTTAACCTTCCAGCAGACCTCCAGTGACGGCAGAGCTGTGATCTTCTTGCATTGCGTGCTGCCTTTGTACTCCCAGCACGGCCGATGAAGCTCACTGGGCTATCGTCTCCCACAAATATCTCAACATGCTCTCATGCCAAGACTGCTCCTGCAGGAGTTGTCTCATTTGCATCTGAAGGTATCAAAATCTTGCTGAGCAAGTCCTCTCCATCCCAAACATCTTTCGCGGTCTGAGCTCAGCACCATTTCAACATGATGTTTCTTGCTTTCCCTGAGGTCTGTGTTCCAGGAAGGTGAGCTATATTAAACTTGCCGCTCTAATGTTGGGTTTATTGATTTTTTTTTTTAACTTGGCACCAAACATCCAAAAGGCGGTTTAAAAAAAAATCAAAATGGGAAAGAAATAAAAAGAGAAGACATGCACCCAATTGAGGAATTTAGCACTGTCCACTGTAGTCAGTTTCCAGATGCTTATGCTCCAAAATGGAGCAAAACTAGGACCCTTTCTTTGATGGCTCTTGTAAGCAGAGGTGACAGTTTAAGGCTGGAGGCAGTACCAGAATAGGAATGTGAGTCTGTGGTTTTATATTGTCAATGCTTGGCTGACTCCTAGAAGGTAGAAAACATATTTAGGTGAGACTCTTTGCAAGTAAGGACTCTCTTCTGCCATGTGTTCTGGCAACCTCTAAAGTTTGACAGCCAGATTCATTATGAGAATCTTGAGGTCTGTAGTATTACCACAAATTCAAAGGCACTCTTCACACAGCTGCCTTTTGAGGGTTGTAGGATCAAGTTTGCTCATCGATTAGCTTTGGCCTTTTTGAGCAAAGTGCAGGAAGCCCTGGGAGGGGATGTTTAAACCAGACTAAAGTACAAAATAGTCATCCCAAATGTGCCACTAACAGCCATCATTGGAAAGGAGGCTGGGACGACAGTAACATCCATCTCACCCTCCATCCATTTATCCATCCATCCACCCACCCAACTCTCCCTCCATCCCTCCTTCCCTCCTCACACCCTTGGAGCCATTTTTCCTTCCCTCAGTCTGTTCCTGCTTCTTCCCTTCCATCCTTTCATCCGTCTTTTCCACCCATCCATCCATCCAGTCAACCGTTACATATCAGACACTATGCTAAGAATCATGGATTAGCAAAATGAAAGAATTATTTCATGGTATAACTAGAGAGGTTGATGCCAAACCCAAGTTCAGCTGCTTGCCACTCAAAAAGCTAATAACTGACAGACAAGTGTTGGAGGAAAAGGAAAAGTTGCATTATTCAGGGGGCCTACAACCTGGGAAGATGGTGGATTAATATCATAAGACCATCTCCATGTTGGCGGTTAGAAGACAGAAGTTTTAAAGGCAGTGTGAGAGAGAGGCTGCAGGGCACATGATCAGCTTGTGCACAATTCTCAGATTGACTGGCATCAAGGTGAAGTTTCAAGCTTCACCAGTCTGGTTTTAGCCAGTCTGGGGTCTCTGCTTGTGGTCAGCAGTTTTCATCTGGTGGGGGTTTGCTTCCTGTAAAAACAGCTTACGAATATGTATCAGACTTTTTATCTGTATCTTTTAGGGAGGTGGAAGTTTGGTGACTGTTCTATGCAGCTAGCTTATAATCTAAATTGTTATTGGTTTCCCCAAACAACAGCTATTATTTGTTTCTACATCTTCCCATTTCCTAAAAATGAACTCTTGAGCCATCCTTTTGAGACTCAGAGGAGGCCTGGGAGACTAAGTTCGGTTCATTCAGTTGCTCAGTCATGTCCGACTCTTTGTGACCCCATGAATCGCAGCATGCCAGGCCTCCATGCCCATCACCAACTCCCAGAGTCCACCCAAACCCTGTCCATTGAGGTGGTGATGCCATCCAACCATCTCATCTTCTGTCGTCCACTTCTCCTCCTGCCCTCAATCTTTCCCAGCATCAGAGTCTTTTCAAATGAGTCAGCTCTTCGCATCAGGTAGCTAAAGTACTGGAGTTTCAGCTTCAGCATCATTCCTTCCAATGAACACCCAGGACTGATCTCCTTTAGGATGGACTGATTGGAACTCCTTGTAGTCCAAGGGCCTCTCAAGAGTCTTCTACAATACCATAGTTCAAAAGCATCAATTCTTTGGCGCTCAGCCTTCTTTATAGTTCAACTCTTACATCTATACATGACTACTGGAAAAACCATAGCCTTGACTAGATGGACCTTAGCAGAGGCCTTTTACCTTAAAGGACAGGGACACTGGGGCGTGGATCCAGGTTCAATCCCCCCCTTTTCTTCAATACCCCTCAATCTTGAGGGGGAACAGATGTTAGACAAAAAAAGAAAATAACATTTTGGATAGAGAGGTTAATCATAAACTTGACAGAGGAACTCATTAAAAAAATTTTTATTGGACTATAGTTGCTTTGCAATGTTGTCTTAGTGTCTGCTCTACAGCAAAGTAAATCAGGTAATATCTCCCCTCTGTTTTAGATTTCCTTCCCATTTAGATCACCACAGAGCATTGAGTCGAGTTCCCTGTGCTGTGCAGTAGATTCTCATTAGTTATCTGTTTTCCACATAGTGTGTATATGTCAATCCTCATTTGTCTAGGGATATGATTCTTGCTTCAGAACTCATTTTTAAGGGTCTCGGTTTTAATAGCATCAAATGTCTCTCCAGCCTCCAAATCCAACATCTAGCATTCATACTTTTGATCTTGCTGTTACCAACCCTGGAATATCCTTTTCTATCAGGAAAATTTCTTCTTGTTGTCAAAATCTTAATCCAAAAGTACCATTGTCTGAAAAATGTTCTCAAATGTCTGATCCTGAATTAAGTGTTTCTGCCTATTTATTCACTTGATACTTTGTACGTATATATTCACTACCTTTTAGTCCAGGTTCGATGCATGATGCTGGATGCTTGGGGCTGGTGCACTGGGACGGCCCAGAGGGATGGTATGGGGAGGGAGGAGGGAGGAGGGTTCGGGATGGGGAGCGCATGTATACCTGTGGAGGATTCATTTTGATATTTGGCAAAACTAATACAATTATGTAAAGTTTAAAAATAAAATAAAATTGGAAGAAAAAAAAAAAAAAAGTAAAAAAAAAAAAAAAAAAAAAAAAAAAAAAATAACAATAGCAAGAATAACAATGACAATAAATAGATGTTGTTTGACAAGTACTCACTATGACTAGGCACTTTGCCAAGCATGTCACGTGTATTAAACATTTGGTCCTCATAGTAATCCCAGGAAGAAGCTACTGTTATTGCCTCTATTTTAAAGGAGAAACTGAGGCACAGAGAGGTCATTTATGGGTCACTCCATTTATACACACTCCAGTATTCTTGCCTGGAGAATCCTCATGGACAGAGGAGCCTGGTGGGCTATAGCCCATGGGGTCACAAAGAGTCATACATGACTTAAACAACTTAGCACACACCTTGGCAAGCGCTTCCCTAGTGGCTCAGATAGTAAAGAATCTACCTGCAAAGCGGGAGACCCAGGTTCAATCTCTGGCTTGGGAAGATCCCCTGGAGAAAGGAATGGCAACCCACTTCAGTATTCTTGCCTGAAGAATTCCATGGACAGAGGAAACTGGTGAGCTATAGTCCACCAGTCTTTTTGGAGTCAAAAAGAGTAGAACATGACTGAGTGACTAAGCACACACATACCTTGGCAATGAGCTCCCCTTGGTTTGAAGGGGTACTAATACCACGAAGTTTAGTCAGTGCCTATCAGAGAGGTGCAAAACAGATACTAAAAGAAGGATGAAATGAATCAATAATGCAACTCAGAAATTATAGGTTTAATCTGATCATCACAAAATAGCATAATCCTGATGTCCAGGTGGTGCAGAGGTAGAGAATCCCACTGCCAATGCAGGAGACACAAGAGATGCAGATTCGATCCCTGGGTCAGGAAGATCCCTGGAAAAGGAAAAAGCAACCCACTCCAGTATTCTTGCCTGGAAAATCCCATAGACAGAGGAGCCTGGCAAGCTACAGTCATGGGATTACAAAAAGTCGAACACAGCTGAGTGCACAGGTTCACACAAGTGGTTCCTGCTTGACCACCTACATTTGTCATTCAGATGTGGATTCACTATGGGTTTTGGTGCCATTCAAGGGACTGTCACTAGATGGTGAATATATATCAGGCACTCCAACATTCACTTTACATAGATTGCCTCACTAAGAACTTACCCTGTGAGAAAAGGACACTTGTTACTCAATTTTAAAGGCACAGGAAAACCAGGCGTCCAAGATGTTAAGAAGCTTACCCAACATTTATTATTTGTAGACTTTTGGATCGCAGCCATTCTGACTTTACTCAGCCATTAAAAAGAATACATTTGAATCAGTTCTAATGAGGTGGATGAAACTGGAGCCTATTATACAGAGTGAAGTAAGCCAGAAGGAAAAACACCAATACAGTATACTAATGCATATATATGGAATTTAGAAAGATGATAACAATAACCCTGTGTACGAGACAGCAAAAGTGATGCTGATGTATGGAACAGTCTTATGGACTCTGTGGGAGAGGGAGAGGGTGGGAAGATTTGGGAGAATGGCATTGAAACATGTAAAATATCATGTATGAAACGAGATGCCAGTCCAGGTTCAATGCACGATACTGGATGCTTGGGGCTAGTGCACTGGGACGACCCAGAGGGATGGTATGGGAAGGGAGGAGGGAGGAGGGTTCAGGATGGGGAGCACATGTATACCTGTGATGGATTCATTTTGATATTTGGCAAAACTAATACAATTATGTAAACTTTAAAAATAAAATAAAATTAAAAAAAAAAAAAGAAGAAGAAGAAGCTTACCCAAGGTGACCTAGCTGGGAAGTGATGAATCTGGTGTTCAGAGCCATGGAGGCTTTCCCCAGAGCCCTCAAAATTCAACTGGCATTTTATGTCTTCTCTGCTAACAGACAGAGAGAACACACTAAATGAGGAGAGAATGAGGCAGATACAGAGAAAGCAGGAAGGGACATAATTTCCTGAGTAGTTTAAATAATTAGGCTGCTCTATATCCCAACTTTTCCTTAAGGCTCATTGTTTCAATAATATCTATTCAAAGTGCCTTGAGATGTTAAGTACTTAAAAAAAAAAAAAAAAAAACCTGAGAAAAGACTAACCCCCTGCTTAGTGACAAATTATGTGTAATTTACAATATAAGAATTTACTTTAATGTTTGTTCAAGCTTTTAGTTTCAAAACAATATTCTTAATTGCATTGCCATGGTGGCATGGCAGACCGTGATGCCTCTTTCATCTCTGTAGGATGTTTTCTGTTTAGATTTATGAATAGATCTGTATATAACACTAGCCTTAGCATTCAAAGTAGCCCTACTAATGCAATTATTTCTTGTCCTGGAATCTCCTACCAAGAGTTCAGCAAAGCTGTGAGTACAGATTGCATGCAATCATTCTGCAATCACTTGCAATTGTTTATCTGTTCCCACCACGACCTTGAAATTCCTTTTTCAGAAATCACAGATGATCCTTTACTCATCCAAAACTAATGGTCTCTTCTCAGCCATCATTTTCCTGTAAGTTGCTGAACCATTTGATGTCAACTACTCATCCCTCTCTTCGTGAAGCTCCTTACTGCCTGAGTGTCTGTGTCTTGAATAATGGGTACCTTTTAATTTCACCATTTATTTACAAATTTACTATTTGACTGGCTGAGGTCCCCAAATTCTCTAGACTTCAGGGTCAATTTTTCTGTCGATATCTCAAATAAAAATGTTTCAAACCCTCTTCTGGTGATATAAGGGAAAACAAGTTTTGCCATTACCCTCAAGATTTTGACAATCCATTTGGGAACCCCCTACCACCTCATGCGAAGAGTTGACTCATTGGAAAAGACTCTGATGCTGGGAGGGAAAAGGGGACGACAGAGGATGAGATGGCTGGATGGCATCACCGACTCGATGGACGTGAGTTTGAATGAACTCCGGGTGTTGGTGATGGACAGTGAAGCCTGGCGTGCTGCAATTCATGGGGTTGCAAAGAGTCAGACACGACTGAGCGACTGAAATGAACTGAACTGTAAGATTATCAGCTGCAGGGTCAATGTCCGTAACTCCACATTGAAATAGCTCTGCAGAGAAACAGAGCACAAACCAAACTTTCTAAAGTAGGTGTGGGACAACTTCATTTCTAATCATCAGAATCTTGTGTCTCTGCTTTATTTGACTTCTATGTGTTGAGTATGAACAAACTACATTTCAACATAGTTTGGAGATTGAGAAATGTGACAGACAGAAAGTGAGAAATGGAAAGAAAATGTGAGTCCTCTTTAACTTGTAAGTCAGCATTCTTTCAGACCTTGTCTTTTAAACACTAGTTAGAGAGAAATGAGTATCTATAACCTCAGAAAACCCCTAGTAATGACATGAAAGTGAAGATTTGAAACTGTTAGTCGCTCAGTCATGTCCGACTCTTCGCCACCCCATGGACTGAAGCCTGCCAGGCTCCTTTGTCCGTGAGATTCTCCCGGCAAGAATGCTGGAGTGGGCTGCCATTCCATACAATTGTACAAAATAGTAAGGAAATGAAAATCATGTTTTAGAGAGGTCCACAACAAGCTGTGGAAAATTCTCAAAGAGATGGGAATACCAGACCACCTTACCTGCCTCCTAAAAAATCCGGATGAAGGTCAAGAAGCAACAATTAGAACCAAACATGGAACAGCAGACTGGTTCCAAATCAGGAAAGAAGTACATCAAGGCTGTATATTGTCACCCTGCTTATTTAACAAATATACAGAGTACATCATGTGAAATACCAGACTAGATGAAGCACAAGCTGGAATCAAGATTGCGGGAGAAATATCAATAACCTCAGATACACAGATGACACCACCCTTATGGCAGAAAGCGAAGAACTAAAGAGCCTCTTGATGAAAGTGAAAGAGGAGAGTGAAAAAACTGGTTTAAAACTCAACATTCAAAAACTAAGATCATGGCATCTGGACCTATAACTTTATGGCAAATAGATGAGGAAACAATGGAAACAGTGACAAAATTTATTTTCTTGGAATCCAAACTCACTGCAGATGGTGACTGCAGCCAAGAAATTAAAAGACGCTTGCTCCTTGAAAGAAGAGCCATGACAAACCTAGATAGCATATTAAAAAGCAGAGACATTGCTTTGCCGACAAAAGTCCATATAGTCAAAGCTATGGTTTTCCCAGTAGTCATGTATATATGAGAGATTTGGACCATAAAGAAAGCTGAGCACTGAAGAATTGATGCTTTTGAACTGTGGTGTTGGAGAATACTCTTGAGAGTCCCTTGGACTGCAAGGAGATCAAACCAGTCAATCCTAAAGGAAATCAGTCCTGAATATTCATTAGAAGAACTGATGCTGAAGCTTCAATACTTTGGCCACCTGATGTGAAGAGCCGACTCATTAGAAAAGACCTGATGCTGGGAAAGACTGAAGGCAGCAGGAGAAGGGGATGACAGAGGATGAGATGGTTGGATGGCATCACTGACTCAATGCACATGAGTTTGAACAAGCTCTGAGAGATGGTGAAGGATAGGAATCCTGGCATGCTGCAGTCCATGGGGTCACAAAGAGTCAGACACGACTGAGTGACTGAACAACAATTCACCCTCTGGATTTTCAAGGGATAAAAATCACGTGAGGCAGAGTATGCAGGCACACACACAGATATGTATTAATGTTCACAGTGCTTCCACCACAACCAAACCACCTGCTGTGATTTAGCCTGAACTGATATGAAAGCACTGTTCGAAATATCAGCACTTACCCTTGTGCTGTTCACAAACATTTCTTCCACTGAGACAGCGCTCAGGTTCTCCTTCGGGAATATGGAAGGGAAGGAAGAATGGTGAGTCAGTCCTGACCTGAACGTGGGCATTTGCTACACAGCTACACACAGTATCACAAGGTGATGCTCAGAAATCACCAGAATTGTGCTACATTTTTTAAACTAAGAATGGCCAGAGAGGTCTAGTAACTGGCGTTTCCTCTTCCAAATTTGCAATACCAGCTGTCAAATCAGAGAACTCAGTGTAGGCTTTGGTTCCAAGGGCAGGTGAGTAATAGGGAAAAGAAGCCAAGCAAGTACTCAGGGGTCACTGGGCTGTAGAATCAAGTAAGGAAAGGTAATAAATAAAATCACATGTCCTAGATGTGCACTTGGACATGTCCTGGGGGGTCCAGGGTTCCGTTGTCCTGGCTGATGAATGAGTGGGATATGAATGGGTCAGTCTGGTGGCAAAGCACAATGTTGGCATGGAAAGGAGCCTGTAGGGAAGTACCATATGCATATTTCTCAAAAAAATATTGAATGAAAGACTGAAATGTCATTGAAAGGTTATTAGGCCCATTTCTCTGCCTATGAGAAGGATAAATGTTACACTGATATGCTGTGCTTTTTTTACACTTTTGTAAGAGGAGGCATTCTTGTCAATCTTTTAGATAATAATTTGATAAACTAAAATCTACTTCTCCCATCCCTGTTTTCTTTGTGACATTTTTAATACTATTTACATTGACATGAAGCATAGTTTTCCTGTCAATTGAGCCCGTTGGTATGGCAACGTTTAATATCTTGAAGAAATATCTGTCAGCATCATGATGGAAAAAGTAGTACTGGTACATTGTACCAGTATGAATCATCACCTCCTTCAGCAACCACCATGACAAAACATTATCATGATGATAGTAATAGTAATAACAACAACAGCATCACATACAATGGAAGTAGAGAAAGCAGAGACTTGGCAGTCAGCCAGCCCAAGACTCACATATCCTGATCTCTTTCTGACTCAATAACCTTGAGTAGATCATTTCTTATCTAGAAAAGGAAGCTAACTATACATAATGTGTAGGTTATGCAAGTTCATAGAGATGGAGGGGGTATGTGAAAGTATTATTTTAAAAAATGCCCTGCATGTATTTTCCAGCACATGGTTGACTTCTAATACATGCTGGTTCCCATATCTATTTTCATGATCCCAAAGCGAGCTGAGTAATTTTGAAGAGTTTTAAGGAGAGGAAGATGGTACTGCAAACTGATGAGTCAGGTTTGTTCCAGTTCTTTTCTCCCACACACACCAGCATTATGGCCTAGAACTATTGGGACTCAGTCTCCGTCAACAATAGGGATGCTCTTGTGAACTCCACAGAGTCCATTTGAGGATTCTGTCCTCACGTAGGTTCCTCCCTTAGCCATCAAGGAGTAAGATACTTCATAAGTCAAAGCTGAGAGCAATACACTGTTATTCAGAAAAATAATGGTCCAAACAGCTTTAAAAATATAGAATGAGAGGGAGCTTATACACAGTATCATATACAGATTCAGTTCTTCCATGAAAGTCAGTGTGCTAAGAATTTCATATATAGAAATTTGTTTAATCCTCAGAACAAGCACTGGCGGTGGAAACCTACTGATCTTCACTTTACAGAGGAGGAGACAGAGATCTTAGCAACCCTGAAGCCGATTGTCCAAAGTCATAACAATTAGCAAGTAGCTAGCAAAAATTCAAATCCAGAATGAACTTTCTCCAGCTCATATGCTCCATCTTAAATTTATCCTACCCAGAAGAAAAGAAAAACATACTATAAACAGAGATGGGGAAAAGTCAGGAAGAAAGAGAGAGACAAAGACTAAAGACATAGAAACAAAGGGGAATAAATTTTAATAGAAACTATTCTTTATAAAACATACTAATTCTTTTGTGTTTCTGAACATATGCACATAAATATGCATATATACATAAGCATATATGCATGTACATTTTTATGATCTTATACATATTTTTCCAGTTTATTGAGAAATTATTGACATACATCATTATATAAGTTTAATTATGCATTACTGTGGTTTGATTTAAATATATTGTGAAATAATTACCAGAATTGATTTAGTTAATATCCATCTTCTCATATAGATACAATAAAAAGAAAAGAAAAAACTTCTCCTTGTAGTTAGAACTCTTCGGATCCACTCTTTCAACAACTTTCCCACATATCCTATCATATAGTAGTGTTAACTATAATCCTCCCACTATACATTGCATCTCTAGTACTTCAGTTCAGTCGCTCAGTCATGTCCAACTCTTTGCGACCCCATGAATCGCAGCATGCCAGGCCTCCCTGTCCATCACCAACTCCCGGAGTTCACCCGGACTCACGTCCATCGAGTCAGTGATGCCATCCAGCCATCTCATCCTCTGTCGTCCCCTTCTCCTCTTGCCCACAATCCCTCCCAGCATCAGAGTCTTTTCCAATGAGTCAACTCTTCACATGAGGTGGCCAAAGTACTGGAGTTTCAGCTTTACCATCATTCCTTCCAAAGAAACCCCAGGGCTGATCTCCTTCAGAATGGACTGGTTGGATCTCCTTGCAGTCCAAGGGACTCTCAAGAGTCTTCTCCAACACCACAGTTCAAAGGCATCAATTCTTCAGTGCTCAGCCTTCTTCACAGTCCAACTCTCACATCCATACATGACCACAGGAAAAACCATAGCCTTGACTAGACGAACCTTTGTTGGCAAAGTAATGTCTCTGCTTTTGAATATGCTATCTAGGTTGGTCATAACTTTCCTTCCAAGGAGTAAGCATCTTTTAATTTCATGGCTGCAATCACCATCTGCAGTGATTTTGGAGCCCCCAAAAATAAAGTCTGACACTGTTTCCACCGTTTCCCCATCTATTTCCCATGAAGTGATGGGACCGGATGCCATGATCTTTGTTTTTTGAATGTTGGGCTTTAAGCCAACTTTTTCACTCTCCACTTTCACTTTCATCAAGAAGCTCTTTAGTTCTTCTTCACTTTCTGCCATAAGGGTGGTGTCATCTGCATATCTGAGATTATTGATATTTCTCCCAGAAATCTTTATTCCAGCTTGTGCTTCTTCCAGCCCAGCATTTCTCATGATGTACTCTGCATATAAGTTAAATAAGTAGGGTGACAATATACAGCCTTGACGTACTCCTTTTCCTATTTGGAACCAGTCTGTTGTTCCATGTCCAGTTCTAACTGTTGCTTCCTGACCTGCATACAAATTTCTCAAGAGGCAGGTCAGGTGGTCTGGTATTCCCATCTCTTTCAGAATTTTCCACAATACTTAGTTATCTTTTAAATGAAAGTTTGTACCTTCTTGCAATCTCTCCTCTGACCTCACACATGCCTCTGGTGATTGGAAATATGTTCTCTTTTTCTATGAGTTGGGTGTTTCTTTTTGTTTTTAGATTCTACATTTAAGTGAGATCACTCAGTATTTGTCTTTGACTAATTTCACTTAGTGTAATGCCATGTTGCTGCAAATGATAGGATTCCCTCATTTTTTATGGCTAAATAATATTCCACTGATATAATCACTGCAATTTCTTTGTCCATTTATTCATTGATGAACACTTAGGCTGTTTCTATGTCTTGGCTATTATAAACAAGGGAGTGCAGATATCTTTTTGAGTTAGTACTTTCATTTCCTCTGCATATATATCCAGTAGTGAAATTGCTGAGTTATTAGGTAGAACCTGCATATTGTTTTCCATAGTAGCTGTACCAACTTACAATCCCACCACCAGTGCACAAAGTTTCCCTTTTCTCAACATCCATGCCAGAATCTGTTGTCTCTTGTCTTTTCATTAATGGCCATTCTAACCGGCATAGAGTGATATCTCTTTGTGGTTTTAATTTGCACTTCCCTAGTAACTTGTAATATCGAACATCTTTTCATATATCTGTTGATCATATGAATATCTTCTTGGAAAAATGTCTATTCAAATCCTCTTCCTAGTCTTAATTGGATTTTCTTTTCCGTTGAGTTGTATGAGTTATCTGCATAGTTTCAGTGTTAACTCCTTATCTGATATGTGGTTTACAAATATTAATATTTTTTCCCATTCCATAGGTTATCTTTCCACTTTTTTGGTAGTTTCTTTGCTATGCAGAAGTTTTTTAGTTTGGTTTACCCACTTGTTTACTTTTTATTTTGTTGCTGTGCTTTAGGTGTGATTTCCAAAAAGCTCTAAAAAAGACCCACATTACGGAAGCTTTTTTCCTGTGATTTCTTCTAGGAGTTTCATGGTCTTAGGTCTTACATGTAAGCCTTCTTTGTGAGTAGTATAAGATATGAGTTAAGTTGCATTCTTTTAGAAAGAGCACAGTTGCAAAGATCCCGTGGACAAGGGAATGACTATGCACTCCAGTATTCTTGCCTGAGGAATCCCATGTTAAGAGGAGACTGGTGGGCTACAGTCCGTAGGATCACAAAGACTCAGACGTGGCTGAGTAACTAAGCACACGCTCATGCAGAGTTTGGAAACTTATTCTCAAAAGAAGGGTCTTATTTCTACAGCCTGCCATTCATACGGGCTTAATTCGATGTTACTTTTCTGTTCACAGTCTCAGTGGTGAAATGTTTTCCGTTTTCATCTCTACTGCCCTTGGTGGATGAATCCCACGCCCTTAGTGGAATTATTTTCATACTGGAATTATCCCCAGGAAATCAACAGAATCTGAAATAGCAATAGTTTATTATTACTGAACAACCTTTTCAATGTGATATATGCTAACTTTGTAACTTTTAAATTCTGTATCTCAAGGATCACAAGTCATTCTTTCTTTCCCAAATGTAATAGTTTCTTCTTAGACTTCAGTTACATTATGGCTTTTTTTTTTTTTTTAAACACTTGATCCTACCCACCTCTTTGTACCTAGTCTTCTACACTTTTCTAATCTTTTGACTTTATTTCATGTCTTTAGCAATAAAACTTTTTAAACATCCTAATGACACCATTCTCAGATTTTAAAAGTCAGCTTTCCTTGGATACCAATCACTTCCTCTATTGTGTCAAAAAGCCAAGGTCTACATGGTTTTGGTGAAGTTTCCTCCTTCTCATCTCTTGAGGATAAACTCAGGTCTCCAGGATCTGCAGTTGAACTCCTTGGGCACAGTGATTAGTTCAAAAGTGGGCAGTTCTAGAACTCTCATCAGTCTTAGGAATTTTTTCACATTTTGTGGGGTGAGGTGGCTCTTTCCTCCTGAACTGGAATCTGGAGAGATGCAAGTGCTCAGGTGCTGGCAGCCACTCTGTCACCGAGTGTTATGTGAGAATTCATCCCACCTAGGAGAGAGGGATGAGCCACAACAGACAGATAATATTGCCTTTGCATCTCATTACCAGGAGTGGTTTCACAAGCCAGAGCATTAGTGCAATCACACAGGGCCCTACAAAGTTTAATGCTTTGAAATCACTCTTTTGAATTGTTAATGATTGTATCTTCAAAGTGTGAGTGAAGTCCAGTGGGACAGTAGAGCAAGTGTAGAAGCCCATGAGTGGTTCTGCCTCCTGCCAGCTCCTTCCCTCCCTAGGGCAAGCTCTCACCTGCTTGCTCCCGGGTTCCTATGCCTTGGGCACCACCCCAGTTCCTGATCCCTGTACTTCTTTTTTTTTTTTTGCTGCACTGAGTCTTCGTTGCGGAGCAGTCTCTTCATTGCTGTGTGCCAGCTTTCTCTAGTTGGGGAGGGCAGGGGCTACTCTCTAGTTGTCGTGCACGAGCTTCTCATTGCAGTGGCTTCTCTTATTGCAGAGTGGGGGCTCTCAGGTATGTGGGCTTCTGTAGTTGCTGCTCACAAGCTTTAGACAGCAGGCTCAGTAGTTTTGGTGCACGGATTTAGTTGCCCTGCAGCATGTGGGATCTTAGTTCCCAGACCAAGGATCAAACTCGTGTCCCCTGCATTAGCAGGCAGATTCTTAACCACCTGACCACCAGGGAGGTCCCCTGACCCCTATACTCTTTGGCCCTTCTTCAATAGCTGTTGTCCTCTGCCATGTTCCATCTTGGGGTAGCATGGAAGTGAGACAGAATGGGGGTCTCAATACACCATTACCCTTAACCCCCAGCAAGGACCTGGATGCAATTAGGAAGAGGGTTGTGTTGGCAGGCGCCCTGAAATATCCTAGAGTGGGGCTAAGTGGTGGGCATTCTACCCCAGGCTGGGAGCACCAAAGTGTGTTCAGCAGTCATTCAACTCAGCAGGACCTAAGTGGGGTCCCAGAGTGGAAGTTGCAGTTCTTGCATCGGGGGTTGGTAAACATGTTCACCATGGATGGGGCAGTGGAAAAAGAGGTTGATTTTGCCTCCTCCAGAGGACTCCTAATGTATTTTTCACTAGATCCTGCATTAGAGAAGGCGATGGCACCCCACTCCAGTACTCTTGCCTGGAAAATCCCATGGACGGAGGAGCCTAGTAGGCTGCAGTCCATGGGGTCGCGAAGAGTCGGACACAACTGAGAGACTTCACTTTCACTTTTCACTTTCACACATTGGAGAAGGCAATGGCAACCCATTCCAGTGTTCTTGCCTGGAGAATCCCAGGGACGGGGGAGCCTGGTGGGCTGCCATCTATGAGGTTGCACAGAATCAGACATGACTGAAGCGACTTAGCAGTAGCAGCAGCAGCAGATCCTGCATATTCTATAGCTGGCCTTGCCTTTCGTCCTTAGATCTTTCAACTAATGTGATAAAGTCAATTCTATTTTTTGTTTAAGATTCCTCAAGTTGGATTTTCTTTCAGAGGTCTAATGGGCATACTCATGTTTTCTGCTCAGTTCTGGGCCAGCTGACACATGTCAATCTCTGGTTACCACTCTGGTGACAGCTGTTTTCTGTTCTCACCAATCACCTGTTGCCTCATCTCAGTGCTTCTTCGTGCTACTGAGCTACCCATTCCTCTGAGCCCAAGGAGTGGGTGTTAGGCTCTCCCTTAATCCCCTTAAAGCACAGCTGAAACCAGGCTGTTCAAAAATGAGCTTCAGGACTTTACAAAGGTAATATAATAAAGGCATGTAAATCTAAGAGCTCAGTTGTGGACTCTGAGCTCTTCAGGTCCTCCCACTCAGCCCCTGGTCTGCCATCATGTTGCAGGAGCCATATGAGACCCCTTGTTGGATTAAGGTTTTGCACATGTTGCCCACACCCCCAAGAATCTAACCCACATTTTCCTGAAGCCCTTAGACAGGGGGATCTCCCTGGCAGTCCTTCTCAAGAACTGCAAAGCAAAAGTTTTAATGGTGCCCCTGGTTTTTAAATTAAATCTGATCCCATTTGCAGCCATCAACATTTTAGAAATATAGTAACAGTTCAGTCACAGGGTACCTACTTATATGACACACCTCTTACTTCATATTTGTAATTTGTAAAAATTTCTGTTTCCAACAATTCAGAGGGAAATTATAGACTGGTCTTACTCAATAATATAGATGTTATTGAGTAATAGCACCCTGCCTTACGTGTTAGCAAAAGGAATTCAGGACTGTTATGACTAAATAGGACTTATGGAAGAATTTGAACAATAGTCAAATATTAGAAAACCTAATGTAAAAACAATTATATAATCCTCTCAAAAATACAGGAAAATTTAGCACCAAGTTACGATTTTGAAACAAACAAACTTTTGGGAAACTAGCCATGAAAAGAAATATCCTTACCCTAACAAAATTTACCTATAAATGATGAAGATTTAGTACCTTTTCTATTAAACTCAGGATCAAGGTATGGATTCCATTATTATATCTTGTATTTAACTCTACTCTGCAGATCTTAACTAGCAAGCTAAGGAAGGAGGGAAGGAAGAAAGGGGAAAAGAAGGAAGAAAAACAACTGTAAGGAAAGAATCAAAGTGAAAAAGTGAAAGTGAAAGTCACTCAGTCATTTCCAACTCTTTGCAACACCGTGGACCATATAGTCCATGAAATTCTCCAGGCCAGCATACTGGAGTGGGTAGCCTTTCCCTTTGCCAGGGGATCTTCCCAACCTAGGGATCGAACCCAGGTCTACCACATTGCAGGTGGATTCTTTACCAGCTGAGCCACAAGGAAAAAAATCAAAAGTCTTCACAAATCATAGTGCCCTTGTTGCAAATGAAAGGGCATGAATATTGACAGGTGTTGTATTAGAAATAACGAGAATGTTTATCAGTACTGTTAGGTAATAGATCAATTTGAGAATACACAAAATATTTAAGGCAACAGTGTCCTATAACTAGTAAAAACAAATTAGGAGGTGTAATTTTTAAAGACTCACAATAGCAAAAGTTATATAAAATATTATAAGAAATTTCTTAAAATGTACAGGAAGATATAAAATAAGACCTACATAAAAGATGAAATAGACCATATTGATGAATGGGAGGATTTACTATTTCAAATATACCATATATACTTCAATTAATCTGATGTGAATTTTTACTTATGCTAAAATAGATTGTTTACTCTATCAGTTCAGTTCAGTCGCTCAGTTGTGTCTGACTCTTTGTGACCCCATGAACCGTAGCACGCCAGGCCTCCCTGTACATCACCAACTCCCGGAGTCCACCAAAACCCATATCCATTGTGTCGGTGATGCCATCCAGCCATCTCATCCTCTGTCATCCCCTTCTCCTCCTGCCCTCAATCTTTCCCAGCATCAGGGTCTTTTACAATGAGTCAGCTCTCCACATGAGGTGGCCAAAGTATTGGAGTTTCAGCTTCAACATCAGTCCCTCCAATGAACACCCAGGGCTGATCTCCTTCAGAATGGACTGGTTGGATCTCATTGCAGTCCAAGGGGCTCTCAAGAGTCTTCTCCAACACCACAGTTCAAAAGCATCAATTCTTTGGCGCTCAGGTTTCTTTATAGTCCAACTCTCACATCCATACATGACTACTGGAAAAACCATAACCTTGACTGGACGGACCTTTGTTGGCAAAGTAATGTCTCTGCTTTTGAATATGCTATCTAGGTTGGTCATAACTTTCCTTCCAAGGAGCAAGCATCTTTTAATTTCATGGCTGCAATCACCATCTGCAGTGATTTTGGAGCCCAGAAAAGTAAAGTCAGCCACTGTTTCCACTGTTTCCCCATCTATTTCCCATGAAGTGATGGGACCAGATACCATGATCTTAGTTTTCTGAATGTTGAGCTAGCTTTAAGCCAACTTTTTCACTCTCCACTTTAACTTTCATCAAGAGGCTCTTTAGTTCTTCTTCACTTTCTGCCATAAGGGTGGTATCATCTGCATATCTGAGGTTATTGATATTTCTCCTGGCAATCTTGATTCCAGCTTGTGCTTCTTCCAGCCCAGCGTGTCTCATGATGTACTCTGCATATAAGTTAAATAAGCAGGGTGACAATATACACCCTTGACGTACTCCTTTTCCTATCTGGAACCAGTCTGTTGTTCCATGTCCAGTGCTAACTGTTGCTTCCTGACCTGTATACAGGTTTCTCAAGAGGCAGATCAAGTGGTCTGGCATTCCCATCTCTTTCAGAATTTTCCACAGTTTTTTGTGATCCACATAGTCAAAGGTGTTGGCATAGTCAAAGTTTACTCTCATATATTATCAAAATCCCAAAGGATTTCTTTTGAGCACTGGATAAGTTTAACCTGAAATTATTACAGATGAGTAAAGGTGAGAGAAAAAAGGTAAAGATTACTCTAATAAGTAGCAACATTTAATTTGAATCTATAATAATTATTTCAGAGTGGTATTGGTGCAGATAGTCAAATAGGTCAGTCTTTCTATGTACCATTGTTACATTGTTGGAATGAGAGTCCCAAAACATGGTTGCATATAAATGAGTACTTTCTGTATTTCACATATGTATTATCAGTGAGTGATGGTGGACACTTCAATAATGATACTGAGTTTGAGGAGGTGTGATCATTCCTTTACAAAATCAAATACATTTAGATACTTGTTTTATACTGGACACACAAAAGTAACAATACAGTTGGATGCCACCAATCTACATGTTACAAACACAAGAAGCAATCACCAGGCTCCCCGTCCCTGGGATTCTCCAGGCAAGAACACTGGAGTGGGTTGCCATTTCCCTCTCCAATGCATGAAAGTGAAAAGTGAAAGGAAAGTTGCTCAGTTGTGTCTGACTCTTCGTGACCCCATGGACTGCAGTCCACCAGGCTCCTCTACCCATGGGATTTTCCAGGCAAGAGTACTGGAGTGGGGTGCCATTGCCTTCTCCACCTAAAAGTAGTACAGGAACACATATATGAACTTACAGTGTAAAAACATTCATGGGAAGATTTCTCATCCATTTTAGGATTGTGGAAGGGAGGATATGGGAGGTCTTTAGCTGTATCTCTAATATTCTATCTCTTTGCAAAAAAATAAGAAACATGGCAAAATACAAACAGTTTAATAATGTGGTCAATAGGTATTGTAATATCTTTTTGTAACTTTTTGTACTTTTCTGTATATTGAAATAGCCTATAATTTAGGAGGGAAAAAAAGCAATTACTATAATGGACAGGTCAGTCAACATGTATTTATCCACTGAACTCACCACTTAAGCAGAATAAAGGAGAGGGGAAAAAAACATATGAACATTTCAATAAATGCAGAGAAAGCTTCTGTTAAAGTCAATAACTATTTGTGATAAGTGGGGAAAAATATTCAGTATATTAGGAATAGAGGTAAGCTCTCTAATCTGATAAAGGACATTAAACAAAGTACAACTAACATAATAACCATAATAACTTTTTACTAAATATTTAATGTTTTACCCTCTATGCATAGAAACAAGAGAAATATATTCACTCTTATTTCATCCAGTCAACATTGCACTGGAGGCTCTAGTCAGGGAAAAGAAGGCAAGAAAAAAGAAATGAAAGACATACCACTAGAAAAGTAAATTTTATTGTTGTTTTTATTCACAAATGACATGATTAGATATATAGAAAAACCAAAGGACTCAACACATAAACTACTAGTTAGTGAAATTAGTAAGGTTTCTGAATACAAGGTCAAAATGTAAAAGCAAATTGTGTTCCAGGGACAAAAATTTGTAAAATTCATCATAATTCAGATTTTTTGAGAGAAATTAAGGGAGTCATAATTAAATGGAGGATGCGTGCATACCAAGTTGCTTCAGTTGTGCCCAGCTCTTTACGAGCCTATGAACTGTAGCTCACCAGGCACCTCTGTTGATGGCATTCTCCAGGCAAGAATACTGGAGTTGGTTGCCATGCCCTCCTCCAGGGGATCTCACAGACCCAGGGATCAAACCCACATCTCTTATGCCTCCTGCATTGGCAGGCATGTTCTTTACCACCAGCTCCACCTGGGAAGCCCTAAATGAAGGATATCTACATATAAATATAAGTATTTATATAAGTATCCATATCTAATAAATATAAATGTCCATATTCAAGAAGAAAGCAACCTGATCTTGCCTTCATTCTTGTCCGCTTCCAGGCATCCTCTACATTGTCCAGAATCAGGGGTCTGCAGTGGAGGTGAGCTTGGCTTGACCTCCTTGGTTTAAAACTCCTGAGCAGTTGCCTTGTTATTTGAAGCAGAGGTTATAAGCAAGACCCCTGTAAAGGACATGGATGAGACTCCTTGCAGATTTTTGTGTATCTGTTTGCAGTCTCTGCTTGACCCTCTCTTGGCTTCCTGCAGTTGGTGACTGGGCTGTCGTCACCTACTTGCACAGGGAGTTCAAAGTGCCTAGAGGTTTCCATTGTGTAGGGTGGCCCTAAACCATGACTGATGGACATGGGAGCAAGAACGCTAAAAGCAAGCCCCCTCGCTTCAGGTCGGGATAACTGAGACGTCACTTCCACTCCAAAAGCTCCTGCAGGTGAGCTGGAAGCTGTTGTAATCCCTCCCCTGCTTGGATTCTTGCCGGGCCTGCCCTGCTTCCTCCATTTCCAGATTGTCTTCTGGGTGCAGCACCTTCTAAATAAACACCTTGCATACAAATCCTCATCTCAGGATTTACTTCTTGAGGCCTGACCTAAGACACTCCACTTTGCCAAATTTAGATTTCAAATATTGCTTGTAATATATAAATTTCAAACTGAGTATTTTTAAACTGCATTTACTAACGCGACTTGGTTTTTACCACTTCCTTCTGGTTTATTTTCATCCTGTTTTGTTTACTGACCTTCTCTGCCCTATCCGTGAAGGCATTTGAGGGTTTAACCCCTGACCTATGGGCTGTCCACCAGGGAAGGCTGATTTAGGGCCCTTGACCCGGTCACCTCATTATACATGTCCCACTTCATCTCCCACCTCGGGCGCAGACACCTTCATTTCCTGCGACCACTTAACATCATCACAGCCCCCATCCACGCAGGCACTTGCTCAGTGTTGTCCCTTTACCTGTGATTCTTGGACTGAATGAAAGATTCTCCCCTACTTTATTTTAGTTTTTGTAAGCTCCTTTATTATTTTTATTTTTATAATTACTTTTTGTGTTGGAGTATAATTGCTTTACAATGTTCTGCTGTACAGGTGAATCAGTTATATGTTTTCATATATCTCCTCCTTGTTGGGGGATATATCCCCTACTCATATATGAATGGGGATATATCCCCATTCATATATCCCCCCAGCCCACCCCCTAGGTCACCACAGCGCACTGAGCTGAGCTCCCTGTGCTACACAGAAGGTTCCCACGAGCTGTCTGTTTTACACACTGCTGTATACATGTCAAGGCTGCTGTCCCAATATGCCTCACCCTCCCTTTCCCCTGTTTGTCCACGTTCCATTCCCTAGGTCTGCATCTCTATTCCTTCCCTGCAAACAGGCCCATCTGTACCATCTTTCTAGAGTCTATTGTACAGACTGAAGTAAGTCAGAAGGAAAAAAATAAATATTGCATATTAACACATGTATATGGAATCTAAAAAGATATTATAATTACTTTTTTATTGGTGTGCAGTTAATTTACAGTGTTGTGTTAGTTTCTGCTGTGTACAGCAGAATGAATTAGCTACACATATACATATATCCACTTTTTTTTTTAAGATTCTACCGCCCTAGAAGTCATTACAGAGTATTGATAGAGTTCCCTATGCTGTGTTGTTGGTTCTTATTATTTACTCTCTCCTTCTTTAGATCCACCTAACAAAATCCTGTTCATCAAGGCCCTCATCAAATGCTGCATCCTCTGGAGAAGCTGTTTCTCCAGCCCTGCCTGGGCTCCTCCAGCACCCTGTCCACATGTCTGTGACTTGACATAACGTATCAGAGTGGAATCAGAAGGGCATCTGGGATTAACTTCCTAGACGGAGAGAGAGGGTGAGGGTGTCTGGGCAGAAAAACAGCATGAGAAAAGATCTGGTGGCGGGCTGGGAAGAGGTGGATCGAGTGGAGCATCATGTGTTAGAGAAACTGACTAAAGACCTGCGCTGGGGGAGGTTGGAAACCGGGAGGGATGGGTGGAAGGTGAGAAGGACAGGTGACGAGGACATGCAGCAGTTTCTAGTTTGGAATTCATGGATGAACATGGGGAGATAAGGAAGTGCCTCCAAAATGCTTTTGCATCACTTCCTGAGGCCAGAAGAGTATGAGCTGCAGGCAGAGGGTGGCTGGTGTGGCTTCATCATAGGCTCCTCTGCCCAGTTAGTTCATAAAACCGAGGTTTCTTAGGAACCATGGTCACAGGGGCCAGAGCTTGCCTTGACAGCTTCATTTGGGAAAAGAAAAAAAAAGTTTGTAATAATTGAAAGCCTGAGAACAGAAAGGTCAAAAATTAAAAAGCCCGTAGTGCTCTCAGGACCCTGTAGCCTTCTTTGACTTAGCAAGTGTTCTTTCTAATTATCTATACTCCAAAGTTGTGGGTCTCAAAGTGTGGTCTCAGGACCATCAGCATCATCTGAGAACTTGTTAGAAATACAGATTCTTGGGCTCCACTCCAACCTGTGCTGTGCTGTGCTTAATCGCTCAGTTGTGTCTGACTCTTCAAAACCCCATGGACTGTATCCCACCAGGTTCCTTCTGTCCGTGGGGATCCTTCAGGTAAAAATACTGGAGGGGGTTTCTCTCCTCCAGGGGATCTTCCCCACCCAGGGATCAAACCCAGGTCTCCTGCATTGCAACCTACCTAATCAGAAACTGGAAGTGGGGCCAGAAATATGTTTTCACAAGTATTTCATATGATTCAAATGCATGTTTAATGCACTGATTGGAAGCCTGCAAAGCCCTCTCAGAGTCATTATCACAGTGGTTCTCCCTGGAAACCCCAAATACATCTTTCTTGCACGCACAGTGCATTTGAGGGTATTAGGGGTACCAAAGGATGCGATTTCCAGCATGCAGGTCCAGGTCGGTTGCCTCTGTGGGACAGCCCACTTTCTTTGAGTAGGATGTGCCTCCCACCATCTCATGTGGTCCCTGTGAGACCCCAAACCCTCAAGAGAAAGAAAAGACATCTTTGCCACCTCTACTCTGAGCATTCTCCCGCTCTGTGACAAGCCACAGGACAGACATTCAAAGCGATGACTTGCATGACCCTAACTGCTATGAGAAAATATATTCAGCACAATTCACCTGGCTTCAGTTGGAAACCAGTGAGGGTGTCCTAGTAGACTTTTGACCCATTAGGGATGTTGCCCCATTTAAAAAATTATGCACACAGATAAAATAGGCAAGGATTTTTTAAACAATAAAGAACTATTTAAAATGTAAGAATCATGACCCTTTTGATAAACATCATCGAATGTACTGTCAACACTATTTTCCATACGTTATTGCATTCAACCCTTATAACAAAGGTACAGACTTGGTTTTTTCCTTCTCATTTTGCTCAAGGAGGAAAACTTAGTTTCTCATGTAATCATGGTCATGGTCACTCTCTTGCTTCAAATCTTTCAGTTAATGTCCATCAATCTATAACAGTGTGTCTCAGCTGTGGTTGCGCATTAGAACACCTGGGGGATTTAAAATCCTGATGTTCAGCCCTGACCCCAGACTAGTTAGAATCCCTGGGGGGATGGGCCTGGCATTTTTTAAAGTCTTCCAGATGGTTCCAATGCACATTCCATTTGGACAATCACACTCCGGTCTCCTTAGTGTCGCCTACAAATGCTTAAATGCTCTGGCTCCTACCTACTTGTCGAAACATGTCCTGTTCCTTCTTTCCAGGGCTTAGCATCCTGATCTCTTTCTGTTCCTCAGCTGTATTTCAATGGCTTCATCACTTCCAAGCCTTTGCAATTGTTGTTCCTCCTGCCAGGACGCTTCTTTCCTTACTTTTACATATTCATTTATTTGGCTGTGTGGCACCTGGACCCCCGGTTGCTGTGCATGGACCCCAGAGCACACAGGCTTAGCAGTTGCCACCCTCGGACTTAATTACCCTGAAGCACATGGGATCTTAGTTCCCCAACTACGAATTGAACCTGTGTCCCCTGTCTTGCCAGGTGGATTCTTAACTACTGGACTACCAGGGAAGTCCCCCAGATGCTTCTTTTAGCAACTCTTCATGTGGTTGACCCGGTAGCACCCTTCAGGTCTCAGCCCAAATGTTTCCTCTTCTAACGGCACATCTTTGGCCTCGTCATCTGAAGTGATTCTCAGTGTCATCCTCACTGATCTCTTTGCTTTATCTCTTTGGAAGCATGTTTTACAACCGTGATTATATATTTGCTGAAATGTGTGTTTTGTTGGTCTTAACACCATTTAAATGAAGGGCCCAGAAAGCATACGATTCTTCACTACCATATCTTCAGTGTTTGGAAGGGTATCTGTTTCAACAAATATTGCTGGAATAAATGAATGGAGGAGACTGAATAAACTCAGAGGGTTAAGGTGATAAATCCTCAGCCATATAAGTGTATTAATATTGATATTAATATTTGAACCCCAATGTTTGGATTCAAGATTCATCAGTTTTTCTAATACCTTCGAATTGACCATTTCTGCTTTCACTCTGTTCATACATGTTTAAACACATAAGGTTAGAAAAAAAACATACCGTTCCTAATAAGGAACCTGAAACTTGGTGATAGGAGTTTACCTTCTGTGATGTGCAAGGAGTACGTGAGTAGGCACAGTACAAGACCAGCTGTGTAAATAGCATCACCTCCAGTCCAGTTTAAATGAAGTCAGTAAATTATGCTTCCAGACCCTAAACCATTTATTACACCATGCTAGAGGAGAAGAAAAAAAAAAAAAAAAAAAGGAATGTTCAGACAGCTAATTTCTCTGCTCAGGCCTTTCATTAAAAACCAAATGGAAGCGGGGCCCTGTGGAAGAACGTGGTGCCTGGTATAACTGTGGGAGACACATTCTTTGAAAATTGGAATAATCAGATGGTGGTTCACCTTCTTCAGTCAGTTCTCGTTGTTATCAATAATGGAGGGCCATGAGCTGGGCTGACCCCCAGCCCACAGCGTGCCCTGGAGGAGACACAGAGGACCAGGCCAGCCCTCTGCCGGCAGAAGCAGTAACACTTATGTTGATAACAATGAGTCACCTGTGTCAGCTCTTTGGGAAATAGCTGTTAGGTGTCGGGGAACGGTAATATTTTTCTCCCTCTCCATTGTTTTCTGACAATGGAAATGCACCTGCAAATAACATTGCATTGGCTTTAAGTGCACCAGAGAGTCAGCTTTTACTTTCTTGCTACCGCAATAAAATAATCATATCCAGTATTGGTATCAGAGAAGGCTAAGTCTAGGCAGCCATGGCTGAGGTTGGGTATCAGTCTTCACCCGACTAGCATTTGATCTTAAAGAGTGATTGAGGCGCAGGGGGTACTTGCTTTCAAGAACAATAATTTGCTTTCAGTACCCATCATTTTCATTGAGCTTTGCTCTGATGACAAGAGTTGTTTTCACATGAGAGAAGAGGAATCTGCAACTTGCCAAAGATCCCTCCGTTACTGATATCAGAGCTGAGATTCAAACCCAGGCAAAGCATAATTCATACTGCATTGCCTCTCTCTGTGTTAATAATAATATGAATAACAGTAATAATAATATGGTTAATATTAGTAATAATATTTTTTTAATATTGAAAGTGAAAGTTGCTCAATCATGTCTGACTCCTTGCAATCCCCTAGACTGTAGCCCTCCAGGCTCCTCCATCCATGAAGTTTTCCACGCAAGAATAGTGGAGTGGGTGGCCATTTCCTATTTCAGGGGCTCTTCTTCACCCAGGGATCAAACCCAAGTCTCCGGCATTGCAGGCAGATTCTTTACCATCTGAGCTACCAGGGAAGTAGAGTCGTCAATTGTTGGGGGTAGGAGGATTGGTTTCAGGACCCCCATTGACACCAAAATTCACAGATGCTCCCTTACATAAAATGGCACATTATTTGCGTATAACCTAAGCACATCCTTCTGTGTGCCTTAAAAAAAAAATGTTGATTGATTTGGCTGTGCCAGGTCTTAGGTGCAGCATGCAGGATCTCTAGTTGTGACATGTGAACTCTTAGTTGTGACATGTGAACTCTTAGTTGTGACATGTGAACTCTTAGCTGTGACATGTGAACCCTTAGTTGCAGCATGTGGGATCTACTTCCCTGACCAGGGATCAATGTCCCCTGCATTGGAAGCTCAGAATCTTAGTCATGGATCACCAAGGAAGTCCCCTCTTGTGTGCTTTAAATAACCTCGAGATTACTTATGAAACCTGATACAATGTAAATGCTATGTAAATAGTTACCAGCATGTGGCAAATTCAAGTTTTGCTTTTTGGAACATTCTGAAACTTTTTTTCCCCCCAAATATTTTCAATCTGTAGTTGGTTGACTCTGTGGATATGGAGGGCTGACTGTATATGATGCTATAAGCCCTCACACATATAATTTTATCTAAATCTCATAAGAAGTCATTTAATTCTCACCGTGATCTTACCATGTAGAAACTATTACTCTACTGATGCAAATACTAAGGGTCAGAAAGTTCAGTGGCTTGCCTGTATAGTCGATAAGTGGCAGAGCTATAGTTTGAATATTCTTCTTTCAACCCCTTTTCACTCTTCCCTGTACTCCACACAACCTAGGCTAGAAATCATCAGGCCTCTCACAGCATCAGGCATACTGAACCCAGAGATATGAAATCCAGTTAGCTACCAGGTCATTGTGTGACCTTTGAATGAGCCCTGTCTCCCATCCCATGGCTTGCCAGGCTGCCCAGTTTCTTTCTTAATTCCCACTCTCGTGTGCTTGCCCACTGCAGAGAAGCTACAACAAGACACATAAAGCCACCATCTTGTAGACATTTCAAATTAGATTCTTTCATATACCTAGACAGCATATTAAAAAGCAGAGACATTACTTTGCCAACAAAGATCGTGTAGTCAAAGCTATGGTTTTTCCAGGAGTCATGTATGGATGTGAGAGTTGAACCATAAAGAAAGCTGAGCACCGAAGAACTGATGCTTTTGAACTGTGGTTTTGAAGATTCTTGAGAGTCCCTTGGACTGCAAGGAGATCCAACCAGTCCGTCCTAAAGGAAATCAGTCCTGACTATTCATTGGAAGGACTGATGCTGAAGCTGAAACTCCAATACTTTGGCCACCTCATGTGAAGAACTGACTCACTGGAAAAGACCCTGATGCTGGGAAAGATTGAAGGTGGGAGGAGAAGGGGACAACAGAGGATGAGATGGTTGGATGGCATCATTGACTTGATGGACACAAGTTTGAGTAAGCCTTGGGAGTTGGTGATGGACAGGGAAGCCTGGCATGCTGCAGTTCATGGGGTTGCAGATTCAGACACGACTGAGCAACTGAACTGAACTCAACTGATATGTGATTTCAAACTGAAATCACCTAGTTTTAACATTAATGATGAAAGCAAACTCTCTCTAGACACAAGTCTCAGGGAGAGAGAAAAAGGGGGTGCTGCAGGAAGAGGAGCAGAGGGATACCCTGTAGTCTTTTCACTGTGGCTCCAGGGAGAGGAGCCAGCGGCTTGTTTCCTCACCCCCTGCACTGCTCACGAGGGGCCCTGGGAAAACAACAACAAAACCAACCTGGAGCTGAGAACATAATCACATGAACTTGAAAACGAGGTAAAGACCAAATTAAAGCAGGAAGACTTAGGCATAAATACAAATGGATGGCTATCACCAAAGCTCTGCGGCAGCAAGTTAAAAAGAAAGTAAGGGGGATTCTCATGCTTCTAAAGTAAAATCTGGAAGAAAAAAAAAATGGGGGAGGTAGCAGGGAGGCAGAGTGCGCAGGTCGAGATTCCTCACGGGGCTCCCAAAAGAGTCATCTGGTTCTGTGCAAAATGAAGTTTTAGGCTCCAAATCTGAGTTGGTAAGAAACCCAGTCCCTCCTACCCCCATGGTGCTTCTGTAGGTGCCCATGCAAGGCCAGCAGCCACTGCTGCCTTCACACCTCTAAGGCTTCAGAGGAGTCCACAGTCACACTGAGTCTTAAGTGCCATGATGAAAATAAATATTTTTTTGCTCCATTGAACTTTCATTGCTCCTCCACCTAGATGCTGGCACTGCCTCCTCAGGTATGAACTAGTCTCAAATCTCTTGATTTTTTTTGCTCCTAGATGTCCACATATCACATGGTAGCTATTGCCTAACTGGTCACGCGTCATTCACCAAAAACTTAAAAAAATTATTCATTCATGCTGAAGCTGAAGCTCTATACTTTTGCCATGTTATGCAAAGAGCCGACTTGCTGGAAAAACACCCGGATTCTGGGAAAGATCGAGGGCAGGAGGAAAAAGGGACAAGAGAGGATGAAATGGTTGGATGGCATCAATGATTCCATGAGTTTGAGTAATCTCTGGGAGATAGTGAAGGACAGAGAAGCCTGGTGTGCTGCAGTCCATGAGGTCGCAGACAGACAGGACTGAGCAACTGAACAGCAACGTTAGGCATTTACCGAGCACCTGCTGGGCACCCAGCTCTGTTCTAGGTGCTCGTACCCTGTGATGGAATAAGAGCAGACATAATCTGCTGCTCAGGCAGAGCTTGGGGAGACAGCCATTAAAAATATAAGTAAGTAATGCTAGGAAGTGTTTTGAAAGGAAACTAACAGGGCCTGAAGTTGGGAAAATAACAGAGGTGTTAGCATACATGAATCTAAAAAACCTGAAAACCAAGGACAAAGAATCCCCCAAAGACCCTGAGTCACGGAAGGGCTTGGCATCTTCATGAAGCCACAGATCAAAGTGAGAAGGTGATGAGAAAGGAGAGGAGTAATGTGAGACCGAGTTGGAAAGGCAGGATGGGCTTCATGACCTGCTACCTTGTGGCCATGGATGGTGCGTTGCAGTTTCACACAGGAGGTGATGGAAAGCCGAGGAAGGATTGAAGCAGGAGAGTGATCCCCGTTGGATCCCTGGTGTATGGCTACAGTACCACATTTTTCATCCTTTCATCAGTTGATAGATATTTGGGTTGTTTCTATCTTTTGTTTATTGTGAATAGTACTGTTATGAACAGTCACAGACAAGTTTTTGTTTGAACACCTATTTTCAGTTCTTTGGAATATATATACCTAGGAGTGGAATTGCTGGATTGTATATTAATTAAACGTTAAGCTTCTCAAGGGACTGCCAAAATCTCCCCCAGTAGCTGCATTGTTCTGCCTTCCCACATCTATGTATGAGAATTCTAATCTCTCCACATCCTCTACATGCTATAGCAAGGATGAAGCTTGAATATAGTATGCTAATGAAAAACTCAGGCACAAAAGTCCTTTAATCATATGGCTACGTTTATATGAAATCTCTAGGACAGGTAAAAATCCATACAGACAGAAGGCAGACTGGTGGTTGCCAATGGTTGAGGAGAAGGGGAAATGGGGAAGGACTTCTTGACAGGTGCAAGGTTTCCTTTGGGCGTGATGAATTAGAGCTCTCATCCTAAACTCTGGAACTAGGTAGCGGTGATGGTTCTACACTCATGTGAATGCATCAATACTTAATGCACCTGATGGCTAAAATGGTCAGTTTTATATTGTCTGTCTTCTATTGCAATAAAAAAGAATGCCTAGCAATTGATGGAGAATTATTAATAGTTAAGAAGGAGACTGAAGAAGGAGATGACATCTTCAGTAGAAGGAGACTCTGAGAGGAAGGAACCAGAGATGTCATTCAAAGAGGAATGGAATTCCGTTCAGTGGATGCTTTGTCGGTCCTTCACGCTACCTCTTTTGCCTTTTCCCATCAATATCCTTGTACCCACTGATTCATCTCTAGGCCTCTCCTCCTGCTGAGTCCTCTTTGGTACCAGAGGTATCCGTGTCTTATTACATTTGTTAAATAAATAAATGAGTAGCATCAGGTGGCTTAAGGCTGTGTGTGTGGACCTGCTGAGCGGCTATCATTACACCATCCTCCCCATTCTCCTACCTCAGCCAACCAAGGATTGTCAGCCACATGGAAGGAAAAAGGCCCTGAAATCAATACAATATTTATCAGGAAGGTGCTGAAGCGTGGCCAGCCAAGAAACAATCTGCTGACTCGGAAGCATGGGGAGGGCTTCTCCGGCCAGGCTACTGCCTGCCGGAGCCTGGTGGAAGCCCCAGAAAGACAAATTGCAGTCATCAATCCCAGGGAAGGGAGACTTGAGTCTACTTCCTGTATCCGCAGGAGGGAGAAAGAGTTACAATCCCAGAGCTCTGTTGCTGAGAAGGTAATGAGGATCCTTCCACGCTGGATGACAGTCGACTTGAAAGCAAGTTGGAAATCGCACTGTTTCCTATTAACAGCTTGACGTTATGTGCTGTGGGGTCAACACGGGCCAGGCCTGTTGGTGTGGCTTTGCGGAGAAGGTGCTCTGATCCCATTAATGTGGGCTCTGCTTCCTCTGACCCTCACACGGATAAGCACTGCTGCCATCCACTTGCACAAAGATCCAGTACAAGAAGGAGGGCTCAGAACCATGATAAATAAACACAGCAGACTTAGGCAAGCATCATTCTTTGTATTCTCATCTCCAATAATACTATCCTGCAAGTCAGTTACTATGGAGCCCAGTGCTGGGCATCGTTACCTGTCATTACTAAAAAGAAAAGCTTTCTTTGTTTCTTTAAAACAAAACAAAACATTTATTTATTTTTAATTGGAAGACAATTGCTTTACGATAGTGTGTTAATTTCTGCCAAACGTAAACATGAATCAGCCATAGGTATACATGTATCCCCTCCCTCTTGAACCTCCGTCCCACCTCCTACATCATCCCACACCTCTAGGTTATCACAGAACCCCAATTTGAGCTCCCTGCACCATACAGCAAATACCTACCTGGCTATCTATTTTAAATATGGTAGGTATATGTCTCTCCCTCCATTAGTCCCACCCTCTCCTTTGCCCCCGTGTCCACAAGCCTGTTTTCTATGTCTGCATCTCCATTGCTGCCCTGCAAATAGGTCATCAGTACCATCTTTCTAAATTTCATATGTATGCATTAATATGTGATATTTGTTTTTCACTTTCTGACTTACTTCACTTTGTATAATAGGCTCTGTGCTGTGCTGTGCTTAGTCACTCAGTTGTGTCTGACCCTTTGTGATCTCATGGACTTTAGCCCACCAGGCTCCTCTGTCCATGGGGATTCTCCAGGCAAGAATACTGGAGTGGGTTGCCATGCCCTCCTCCAGGGAGTCTGCCCAGCCCAGGGACTGAACCCAGGTCTCCAGCACTGCAGGTAGCTCTTTACTGTCTGAGCCACCAGGAAAGTCCAAGAATACCGTAATGAGCAGCCTGTCCCTTCTCTAGGGGATCTCCCGATCCAGTAATCAAACTGGGGTCTCCTGCATTGCAGGCAGATTCTTTACCAGCTGAGCTAACAGAAAAGTCCCATAATACATTCTAGGCTCATCCATCTCAATAGAACTGACTCAAATGCCTTCATCTTTATGGTCGGGTAATATTCCATTGTATATATGTACCACAGTTTCTTTATCCATTCATCTGTCAAGGACATATAGGTTGCTTCCATATCCTAGCTATTGTAAATAGTGCTGCAATGAACATTGGGGTACATGTGCCTTTTTTCATTATGGTTTTCTCAGGATATATGCCCAGTAGTGGGACTGTTAGGTCATCAGTTCAGTTCAATCACTCAGTCGTGTCCAACTCTTTGCGACCCCATGGACTGCAGTATGTCAGGCTTCCCTGTCCATCAGAAACTCCCAGAGCTTGCTCAAACTCATATCCATTGAGTCAGTGATGCCATCCAACCATCTGATCCTCTGTCATTCCTTTCTCCTCCTGCCTTCAATCTTTCCCAGCATCAGGGTCTTTTCCAAGGAGTCAGTTCTTTGAATCATGTGGCCAAAATATTGGACTTTCAACTTCAGCATCAGTCCTTCTAATGAATATTCAGGACTGATTTACTTTAGGATAGACTGGTTGGATCTCCTTGTAGTCCCAAGGACTCTCAAGAGTCTTCTCCAACACCACGGGTAGGTCATATGGTAGTTTTATTCCTAGATTTTTAAGGACTCTCAATACTGTCTTCCACAGTGGCTATATCAGTTTAAATTCTCACCAACCCATTGCAAGAGAGTTCCCTAAGAAAAGCATTTTATAGACATCCCTCAGTAGGAAGCAAAGTAGCAAGGAGAAAAATACCATATTCTCTGAAGCCACACAAACCCAAGTTTAGCCTTTTCCTCCACGACTTCCTAATTGAATGACCTTAGGAAAGTGACTTGGAGAGTGAGACCCTCAGCCTTCCTGTCTGGAAAGTGGACATAACAATATTTATGTCATAAAGCCACTGGGGAGTATATGGTATATGTGTGTTAAGAACTAAGGTATGGCCTGGGTGCTTGGGAAGTTCTGCAATAACACAGTAACACAGTACCTGCAGACAGCGAATGTTCAATATTTTTCAACTCTTATTCTTATTAGAATCACTGTCTTATGCAAAGCAGAGAATTCCATTGCTGTACTGATCTCCCCCAGGAGGAGGGGAGCAAATGCTAACAACTGTCAACAGCTAACTTACTTTTTCTTAACCTTTTTCTCATCAGGACCCACTTCCAGTACTGATCTGGAGTCCTGGCTTGAATCGAAGCTGTATTTATCCCAGTTGTAGCAGGGAGAGTACTCCAGAGCCCTGGAGAAGGTATACCACCCAGAGGAGACAGAAGTGAGGTCCACCCATGGGTGCTTGTGGGAGGAGAAAGGAAGGGGGTTTGGAGAGAATCTGGGTGCCTCCAGCATGGGTCCCTTGAGTGTCTGATTCACTGTGCAGGTTAAGGGTGCCTTCCCAGGAGACGCTTTCAAAGGACATGCCTAGTGAGGTGTCCTCCCTGCATTTGAGACTCCTTGCTCTAGAAAGCGCTGATTATTTCAGTGACAGTGATGACTTGTGACTTTGTTCTGGATGGCAGAGGTGGGCTGGAGGGAGGTTGGGAGCCATGTCACTAAGGCCAGGAATTTAAAGAAAGCTTTTATGGCAAGGAAAACCTAAAGGCTGAGACAAGAAAAGAATATTCATACCTATTTGATTCATTTAACTTATATGCAGAGTACATCATGAGAAACGCTGGACTGGAAGAAACACAAGCTGGGATCAAGATTGCCGGGAGAAATATCAATAACCTCAGATATGCAGATGACACCACCCTTATGGCAGAAAGTGTAGAGGAACTAAAAAGCCTCTTGATGAAAGTGAAAGTGAAGAGTGAAAAAGTTGGCTTAAAACTCAACATTCAGAAAACGAAGATCATGGCATCCAGTCCCATCACTTCATGGCAAATAGATGGGGAAACAGTGGAAACAGTGTCAGACTTTATTTTTCTGGGCTCCAAAATCACTGCAGATGGTGACTGCAGCCATGAAATTAAAAGACGCTTACTCCTTGGAAGGAAAGTTATGACCAACGTAGATAGCATATTCAAAAGCAGAGACATTACTTTGCCAACAAAGGTTAGTCAAGGCTATGGTTTTTCCTGTGGTCATGTATGGATGTGAGAGTTGGACTGTGAAGAAGGCTGAACATGGAAGAATTGATGCTTTGAACTGTGGTGTTGGAGAAGACTCTTGAGAGTCCCTTGGACTGCAAGGAGATCCAACCAGTCCATTCTGAAGGAGATCAGCCCTGGGATTTCTTTGGAAGGAATGATGCTAAAGCTGAAACTCCAGTACTTTGGCCACCTCACGCAGAGAGTTGACTCATTGGAAAAGACTCTGATGCTGGGAGGGATCGGGGGCAGGAGGAGAAGGGGATGACAGAGGATGAGATGGCTGGATGGCATCATTGACTCGATGGACATGAGTCTCAGTGAACTCTGGGAGTTGGTGATGGACAGGGAGGCCTGGCGTGCTGCGATTCATGGGGTCGCAAAGAGTCGGACACGACTGAGTGATTGATCTGATCTGATTTGATTCACAATGGATTCAAACTGGAAATGTCTAAATGTCCATCAACAGTACAATGATGAATGTGCTACATATGATTTCACTTATGTAAAGTTCAAAATTCAGCCAAACAAGTTGATGGGTATACATATGAGAATATTAGTTACCTTGTGAGGGGAGTGACTGGGACAAGGGGTCCTGGAATGTTCTATTTCTTTCTTTTTTTGTTGTTGAAGTATATTTGACTTACAATGGTGTGTTAGTTTCAGGTGTATAGCAAAATGATAACTTTTTTCAGATGTTTTTCAAATTATATCCCTTATAGTTTATTACACAATACTGAGTTTATATCCCTGTGCTATACAGGAGGTTCGTATTGGTTATCTATTTTATATGAAGTTGTATGCTGCGCTCAGCTGTTCAGTCGTATCCAACTCTGCAACCCCATGGACTGTAACCCGCCAGGCTCCTCTGTTAGTGGGGCTTTTCTAGGCAAAAATACTGGAGTGGTTTGGAAGATCTCCTCCAGAGGATCTTCCCAACCCAGGGACTGAATGAACCTAGGTCTCCCGCATTGCAGGGGGATTCTTTACCATCTGAGCCACCAGGGAACACGATGTGAAGTTGTGTGTATTACTCCTGTATTCCTAATTGATTCCTCTCCCTTTCCCCTTTGGTAGCTGTAGGTTTGTTTTCTATGTCTGCGAGTCTGTTTCTGTTTTGTATATAAGTTCATGTGCATCATGTTTTTTAGATTCCTCGTATAAGCAATGTCATATGATATTTGTCTTTTTGTGGCTTATTTCACTTAGTTTGATAATCTCTAGGTCCTTCCGTGTTGTAGTGCTGGAATGTTCTATTTCTTGATCCAAGTGGTGGATACACAGGTGTTTTCATTTTACAAAACTCCTTTGGGCTCTAAATTTATGATCCATGCACTTTTCTGTATATATGTTATTCTTTCCCCCAAAATAGTTTACTTAAGTCTAAAGCACTGACTTCCCATGTCTCTGTGAGGCGTTGAGCGGATTCAGAGTGTGTGGCTTCAGCAGACGTGGACCATTGTGCCCTGGCACCAGAACCCTCAGAACCCCCCACCCCAGGGGGTCTTCACTGGGCGGCAGCAGGGGTACAAGTTCCTCCCAGGCCACAGAAGCCCAGACACTGGGAGACTGTATGTGAGGCCATGAACCACTCATTGGAGCCCACGTGTGCGAGCATCTCTCATCTAAAGATCCTCAGGAAAATTTTAGGGAGAGTTTGGGACACCCCGGCCCTACTACAAAATGGGGTTAGTGCACTTAGAAAATTAAACCATATTTTAAAAGTTGCCATAATCCCGCTTCCCCCTCAAGCTGGTGACAACAAAGAAACATATTTTGACATGTTTTATGATGACTTTATCCCAAAACATTTGTAAGAAATTGTGGACAAGAAGTGATTAAGGAATATTCATACTCCTCTCCTCATGCCAAGTTGAAGCCATTGAGAAACAATAAAATGATCTCCTCAAAGGCTGCTCCGTCCATGGGATTTTCCAGGCGAGAGTACTGGAGCGGGGTGCCATTGCCTTCTCCGGTAATACAATTAAAGAATCTAAATTTCTGTTCTGTGGATACACTTCCACTTTTGCTTCCAGAAGCAAATTATTTAAATTAAAATGCCCTTCCCTGCCAAAACAATATTAATATAATATTAATGACTATTAAACTGAATGAGAAATTGCTCGCTCATGACACCTCTGTGCTAGTTAGTGAAGCTGTTGTCTTTAAGCATCCGTTAATGGACGTATGTTGAATTTTGTAATCACTCCTACTCCACTGATGCTGGATTTTTTTCTAACTTTTAATGCTATAAATATCATTACAGTGAGATGTTTGAACATAGTCTTTTTTTTTCCCCTCTCTTTTTGGAATATCTCCAGTAAGTTAGTGGAATTAATTTCTATAAATAGAATAACTAGGTATACAGATTTGGACATGTTTAAGGCCTGTGAAAAATGCTTCCCAAGTTCTTCCTTTTAAAAATTAGAAATTTCACTTCCAGAGATTATTTTTAGCTTGTTGTTCTTTTCTTTTCTTTTATTCATTCCTCTGTGTGCGTGAGTGTGTGTGTGTGTGTGTGTGTGTGTGTATGTGTGTTGCAAGGTTATTTGGGGAAAGGTCAGGAAAGCTTTGTCCCTCATGCCTAGCTCTGGCCTATGCGAGCACTTTGGATTCAGAGAGAGAGGCAGTTCTATGGAAGGTGAACTTTATGGTTTTGAGCTTAGCCAGGCTCTTGAAATAGGGGCAGCCATATGCAACACCCTCTCACTATTTCTAAACCAGCTAAAATCAGACTTCATATTCAAATCGTATCTGGCTGAATTACTTCCAATCTAAAATGGCTTTGAAATTTTTCATATTAATGGATTTGAATATAAAAAGTAATAAGAGAAATCTATAGACCTATATAATTTTAAAGTTTTATGTGTGTGAACCTGGAAATATTAAAAACGTAGCTCATGCTGATGAATAATACTCGCAGTCTAAGAAGATCTATGATGTGGCCTGGGTGTGGAGAAAGACTTGTCCAATAGCACAACGATTTTCTTGAAGGGCACAAGAAAGAGTTTAAGGCAGGGAAATTTTACAACAAAGAAAGGAAGAAGGGATGTTGCCATCTCATTTTCTGTATTTGCCTCCAGTGGGGACTTCAAAAACCTGCACTCTTCTTCCCACAGGTGTCATATTGTACTCTCTAAATCCTCAATTTTAATGTTTTTTTTTTTCTCAAAATATTTTCAAATTTTTATTAAAATGACATACAGTGTAGAAATTTTAAAAGGAGAATAATTGGGTAAGAAGGAAACAGATATAGCATAATAAGGGTTAAAGTGTTTCTGTGAGTCACCAAATGCTGGCGCTATGAGCTCCCTGGCATCCAAGATAAAGAAGGAAACGCGATGCTTTTCCTGTGACGTGAGAAATCCTCCTGACTCTGTAACTGAGTCAAAGAGAACCTTGATTTCTGAGTGAAACTTCTTTTCTGGGCCATTTTGAAAGGGCCATGGAGCAATATGAAGGTCAACATTATCTGCCAAAATTTTACTGCAAACGCCAAAGTTGAATTCATTCTTTCAGCTTTTAGCACAACCTTCAATTAAAGTTAGAGGAGTTGGCTGCCATCCAGTTCAGCGATGGCAATTGTGTGAGGACTAGGATGATATATTTCAGGTTTGTAAGAAGAGGACCTCGAAGACCTCTCTCCTGTTCAAGTTTCCAGGGAATGCCCTTTGAGCTCAGGGTCTAGGCAGACAAAGGTTGGGCATGGAAAGTCAAGGTCAGCATGGCATTAAAAAAATCAGTGTTTCACAAAACCGATTCAACATCAGAATCGTGTGTGTGTGTGTGTGTGTGTGTTTTAATACCAGGGTCCCCAACACACAGGCCATGAAGCAGTAGTGGTCTGTGGCCTGTTAGAAACCAGGCCACACAGCAGGTAGTGAGCAACAGGAGAGCAAATGAAACTTCATCCATATTTACAACTGCTCCCCGTCACTGGCATTACCACCTGAGCTCCACCTCCTGTCAGATCAGCCGTGGCGTTAGATTCTCATAGGAGAGTGAACCCTATGATGAGCTGCACATGCGAGGGATCTAGGTTGCACACTCCTTATGAGAATCTAGTGGCTGCTGATAGGTGCAGCTGAGATGGTGAGCCTAGCGCTATGGAGTAGCTGCAAATACAGGTAATCCTTAGCACAATCAATGTAATGTATTTGAATCATCGTGAATCTATCACCCCACCTGGGTCTGTGGCAAAATTGTCTTCTGCAAAACCAGTCCCTGGTGTCAAAAAGGTTGGGATCCACCATTTAATACACTGAAACAGAAACACTGGGGGGATAGTGCTCAGGAATGTGTATGTGTTTTAAATGTCACTCTCCAAATGAATCACCAGCAGATAGTTTGGGCCAGCATCTGGAAACAGGTGGTCCAGGTGGCACCTCCTGAAGCCCGTCTCTCTCTTCCAGCCTTTGGCAGGAGCGAGGGGGCAAAGGAGAAGAGACTGGGGTCCCTGAGGAACATCTGCCACGTAGATGTGGAAGATGAGGATGAAATCTTCATCTTTTTTTTTTTAAAGAGTTTGATTTGTTTGGCCATGCCAGGTCTTAGCTGTGGCATGTGGTATCTTTGATCTTCACTGTAGTATGGGAGAATCTTTAGTTGTGGCATGTGGGATCTAGTTCCCAGACCAGGGATCATTTCCTGGTCCCTTTCATTGGGAGCACAGAGTTTTAGCCCCACTAGACCACCAGGGAAGTCCCCAAACCTTCATCTTAAGAGCTGCATATGGGACCATTTCAGTTTGGGAAGAAGGAACAAGAGCCCAAGACACAAACTCATCCTGACTTGCCCACCTCTTGCATTCATGGGACCCAGATACTCCCTACGGAGCACAGGGGCCCATTATAATCATCCTTCTCATGCGGCAATGCCTGTCTGCTCTGGCAAATTTTGATAAATGCAATGCCAAGTTGAGCAGTGTGTAACCACCGCAAGCAGTATTAATCAAAGAAGGGGCTGGGAGATCTCTCAGGTCTTTTTGTATCCGGGGAAAATAATCGCATGTCTGATTTCTTCAAAAGACTACATTCTTTGGTTCATTTTTAAAAAACCTAACAATCAGGTTGTCTGCAGTCCAACAGTTAGGCCGGTATCACCGGCTAGTACGTAAAAAGCTGTCCCCTGGAGGCCTATTCCTGATTTTTACTCTCTCTAGGTGCCCGAAACACTAAATAAATAAAAGTGGATGGCTTTTAATGAAGGCCTTAGCCTCCTCAGTTTAGCTTTTAATTGTGTGACAAATACACACACACACCACATCCTGAGCTGTTTATTGGAATTACAAACCTTCAGTCTAAATGTCAGGCTGTGCCACAGAGAAACATGAACAGCTCAGTTTATTAATGGCAAGTTCGAAGGTTGGTCCCATCATTCATCGCCACGGGGACTCCAGCTGGCTCAAGCTCTCAGCTTCCGATACAGATCAACACCATCCCGACGTTGACTCAGAACTGATTAGAAACCCACAGCACAAGAAGAGACTGATGACACCCCTTTGCAGGCTTCAAGTTATCCACATGTAGAAACTTGAAACAAAAGACAAGAGGTACCTTGTCTTGGATTGGCTTGGATTAAAAGGAATTCCAGGTTGGCTTGGATTGGATCTGTTCACCATGCATTTGGTGACAGTGTCTGAGGTTCCTTTTTCTCATCAGAAAGTAGCCATAATATTATCTGCCTGTGTTGGGTTGCTATTTTAATATCTGCTACCCACGAGGTAGAGCTTTCCCGGTGGCTTCGATGGTAAAGAATCTGCCTGCGATGCAGGACACCCAGGTTCAATTCCTGGGTCAGGAAGATCCCCTGGAGAAGGAAATGGCAACCCACTCCAGTATTCTGGCCTGGAGAATCCCATGGACAGAGGACAGAATACTTTGACCGGCTACAGTCCATGGGTTCGCAAAGAGTCAGACCCACCTGAGAAAGTAACACTCACTCATACACGTAAGATGTTGTCAAAACAATATTAAATAGTTTAATTCATAGAAAAATGTCTTAAAATGTACAGGATAGAATCTAATCTTGAGTTGAGTAGTTAATTCTTTCAATTTGAAAATTCCCAAAGAAACATTTATGATAAAGACCACATACAGATGAAGGCTTACAATATACACATAAAATAATACAACTGAAAGTTCAACAATTCAGTCAGGACAGCTTGTAATGCTGGTTCTATACTCAAACTGGTACCATCAGATCAGAAGGGATCTGCCTGCATCAGAAGCAGGAATCACTTTTCCAGTTCCTGTTGTCATATTGTTAAAGGGCCAGAATGCCAAAGGAACGGGAGCTGGGGAGAAAGAATAGGGCCAGGAGCCAACAATGGGCCTCCCAGCATCCTATGCTGATGTTACCATGCTGGATATTATCAGTTTGTGATGCATTTTTCATGTAAAAACAGCAAAAAACATTGACTGAAGGAAATAACCTTAAGTCAATAAACAACTGTGACCCCATAGGCATCTCAGCACTTATGAATCCCTTAATATCTTCACTGAAGGGTGAATGATTGATACTGGAAAAACAGGCAGCCAAGTAAAAAATGGGTAGGATCGTGTTTTCTCAAGAAATTTCTAAAGGAGAATTCATTCCCATTGATCTGCTATTTACAGACCCAGAGCTTTGCTTTATTCGGTTCTGGCCCACATGCCCTGTAGACGTTCTCTCCCCTTGAGTCCCAAAGGGTGGGAACATATTTACCATAAGGAAGACAAGGTAGTTGGCTGCTACTAAGATTAACATCAACTACTAAAAATGACTCAGTTAAATGCTTGTCCGATAATGTTTATCAGTTTTCATATGGAAGCTGTGAAGGGTTTTCTGGGTGCTTTTGGGTCCCAAATATACCTTGGTGACCAGGAATTGAGTTTCCTCTTATGATGGCAAGTGGGGAATAGGAAGATCTTAATGGATAGCACCATATGCTAATGTACCATCAAAGAATGTTAAAACAGTCGGCCCTTGAGCATAAGTGTCTGCTTTACTCCAGAGGCTGAGCCACCCTTGGGAGCCCAAAGACATATCTGTGAGCTTCCACGTACTGGGAGCATAGCTTCTGACAGTGCAGTGCATGCTGCATGCATGGCTCGTGCATCATATCATTCCACTCCCACTTCGCAGATGAAAAAAAGAAAAAAAAAACAGATTCAGAGAGATTAAGTGATTTGCCCTAAGGCACATGGCCAGTGAGCAGCTAAACCAAGGCTTGAAACTAGCTAAACCCCAATTGCATTCTGCCTCCTGAGCACCGATGTCGGAATATAAATGCCAGTCAGGGAGTGAGAGTCTTTTCTGCTCACTGCTGTAACCTCACCATCCAGTGGAGGCGTTGTATTGCGCTCAGTCGCTCAGTTGTGTCCCACTCTCCGCGACCCCATGGACTGTAGCCCACCAGGCTCCTCTGTCCATGGGGTTCTCCAGGCAAGAATACTGGAATGGGTTGCCATTTCCTACTGGGCATGTTCCCAAGACAGGGATCAAGCGGAGGTCTCTTGTGTCTCCTGCACTGGTAGGCAGATTCTTTCCCACTGTGCCACCTGGGAAGTCCCATCATCTAGTATAGGACTGGATTCAAAGCATATGGTCTGTAAATATCTGATGAAGGGCAGGTGTCCAAGACAACCATCGTAGACGTACTCTTAAACCCCTCCTCTCCCCGTCTGTTTTTACCTGATGCGGAGTTGGGCATTCTTTTATATATATATATATATGTGTGTGTGTGTGTGTGTGTGTGTGTGTGTGTGTGTATGTATGCATATGTGTATATATATGCATATATATATATACATATTTTTTTTCCCCCTCTAGAACTTCTCTCAGCTTTATCATAAGATTTCAGCTTTGTTTGCTGTTGCCCCAAGAGTCTCCCATTTCTCAGGGGCGCATTCCTAGTTCCCAATCCCAGCATCCCATATTTTATAACTCTGCCTCCCACTTCTTTACCATCAGCTCTGCCCAGTGGCTAGTCCTTGATCAAGAGCTCCATCTTCCAGCCCATGAAAGGAAGAAGCAGGTCATTTGGATTGAAGGAGTTGATGATCCCTCGGGTGAGGGAATATAGTAGGCATTTAGGAAAAGTCCCTACGTGGCAGAATCTTATGATTTGTACATTTACACCAGGCATTAGAGTTAATAAAGTATGTTCAAAATAAAAACTACTTTCTTTTTATAATGTATAACACGCAGAAATCAAATGGCATGGTTCACTTTTTCCTTTCTCGGTCCTTTCTTCAGAGACATTAGAGAAAAGAGATAGATGAATGGTCCAAGGAACACACAGGACAAAACTTGAAGAATAGAGAAATACGAATGCCTCCTTTAACACTGACTTACAACTTATGAGTTCTTCACTTGTAATCAAATGTAACAAGTATCTGGCAGCATAAAATAAGTAGACTTGAATTCTAAGTAAAGATGAATAGAGTTTCTAATTATATGAGGTGAGTTTCTAATTATATGTAGGCTTCATAGGTGCTGAGGGTTTCTTCTGGAATGAAAAGGTTCTCTTCAGGATGTTTCTAGTGTCCCATCTGTGAAGAATCGTGTTCTGTGTTCTGCTGGGTTAGGGGTCTTATAATAGGCAGTGGCCCTTTCCTCTTAAATTCAGTGTGGGAAGTGCCTGAGACCAGAGCAGTCAATCTCTGAGTCAGACCTAGACAGGGCTTCATATGTACTCCTTGCTCTGGACCTCTGCAGCCTTTCTCTGATATTTTGTGGCTATTGATTGCTCTTCCTGGTGACCTAGATAATGATTACAGTAAAATGTGACTTGGGAGAGCATACTGTTCTGTCAGCCCTGGGGATCAACCTTGACCTCAGGATGATCCAGGAAATGCAGGTACAGAAGAAAAGGGTGTGTGTGTGTTTGTGTGTCTGTGAGTATGTCTATGTGCATTAGTGGTGATGGTAGTAAGGTAAGGCAATGCAGGAAAACAAAATGATTGGAGCCTAGTCTTGCCTGGCGCATACTACCCAGGAAAGATGAGGCCAGAAAAGCAACCCAGATAATGACTTTTCTATGAAATAACCCCACGTGACACCCTTCCCTGCACCCCATCTTCAGTCTGGCCACTCACCTGCAACCTGCCCCCCAACTTCGTACTTCAGCTTCCATTTCTGTTTTTAGCCCTCTTCAGATTTGGATGGTTCTGCACCTTCCCCTTCTGGACATCTAGAATTTGGACAGACGTTTCAGCTGAAAAAATCCGCTTCTTCACCCAAAGACTCTAATTGATCTCTGTTTGCTTGTAATCCCACAACAGCTAAGATTGAGCCGAAGCAGGTGTCACTCATGACGGGCCGGGCGGCCCGAGGTGCAGGCGTGGCAGCTGTGTGCGGCCTGCGCCCTTGCGGCTCTGCGCTCGTCCACATCTTCTATTTCACAGCAGCTCAGGATCAGGCTTCTTCTATTCACTCAGCTCCAGCACTATTTTTACACCTCTGCCAAAGCTCTCCCTGATCCCCTTCCTTTGAAAAGGACCCTAGTAAATCCTCTCATAATGGCAGGAATGCAAGAAACAGCAAGGGTGGGGAGGGATGGGGCAGTCCATGGTCCTACAGCTGTTACCATTTTGGGATCAGAAAGCTGGGGACATGGGTTAAAAGGCGGCCGCACGACCACATTTCGTAATGTGTCTACCTTAACAAGGACTTTCGTGGATTGTATTCCAGTAAATATATAAGTAATTTTAAAAATTAAGTCTTTTAAAGCCATTGGAACCATAGGAACATAAGCCAGATTGAATGCTTCATTAATTTATTCCCTGAGTTCCTGTCCATATGAGCTCACAGACCACTTATATATGTAGATGCTGAGGGGAAGGGGAGGTAGACTGTTTATAAATAACCAAGCAGTGACATAAATGTGACACATAGCCTCATTAAAGAAGAACCAAGAGTTGGAGGAACCCACAGCAGGTCCTAACTCAAATTTGCTGAATCAAATAATACTTTTCGGAGGAACTAGTATCCGAGTTGAAACCTGAGGAGTATGTGAAGAGCCAGATAGCCAGGGAGGAGAGAGTATGACACCCACACGCTCCACAGTGTTTGAAGATCCAGAAACCAAAAATAGTGCAGTGAAAGAAATCTGGGAATTTTTTGTACTTGGAATCCAGGGGGACAATGGTGAGGAAGGCAGCTACAGAGTCAACTAGGGCCAAATCATGACAATTATTGATATCCTCTAATCCCCACCCTCAGTTGAAAGCTGCAGCTGACCGAACTACTCTCTGTCTGGACAGTGGGGTCCTTGGCTGCTCATGGAACTTTTGGACTCCCCGTTACCCAGACTATAAAGTACACATTCCGGAGTTTTTTGTCAAAAGCCTCTAACTCACCAGTTCAGACTTATCTCACCCCATTATCATCCTCCCATGCAAGGTGATACTGTCATTCCAAATTTCTCCTCATTTCATAACGCTTCATGCTCTTTTTCTTACATCATGCCTCTGCCAAAGGCACCTCCTCTTCCTGCAATTGCCTCCTCACCCTCACTTTCTGCTCACAGATCCCTGCACTAGCTTTCAAGACCCAACTCAATGCCATTTCCTCCAGGAAGTGCCTTTAATTCCCTCAGCACCCTTCATCAGCACCTTCATACCATCAACATTCTACTCTGGATCTTTGTCTATGAGATTCATCACAGGCTCTCAACTTTCTCCACATGGGGTCTTCTCACGCATACTTAGGTAAATACAAAGTGAAACTTTAAAATCAAGAAATGACAGTTTAGTAACTATTTGACGAATTGCAAAGGACAAATCATAATTATAATCTATAATTACTTTACTAAGGGCTTCCCTCGTGGCTCAAATGGTAAAGAATCTACCTGCAATGCAGGAGACCCAGGTTTCATTCCTGGTTCAGGGAGATCTCCTGGAGCAGGGCAGGGTAATCCACTCCAGTATTCTTGCCTGGAAAATTCCATAGACAGAGGAGCCTGGTGGGCTACAGTCCATGGGGTTGCAAAGAGTTGGACATGACTGAGTGACTTTCACTACACTACTCAGTTTAGTTCAGTCACTCAGTCGTGTCTGACTCTTTGAGACCCCATGGACTGCAGCATGCCAGGCTTTCCTGTCCATCACCAACTCCCAGAGCTTGCTCAAACTCATGCCTATTGAGTCAGTGATGCCACCCACCATCTCATCCTCTGTCGTCCCCATCACATCCTGCCTTCAGTCTTTCCCAGCATCAGGGTCTTTTCCAGTGAGTCAGTTCTTCGCATCAGTTGGCCAAAGTATTGGAGCTTCAGCCTCAGCATCAGTCCTTAAAATGAATATTCAGGGCTGATTTCCTTGAGGATTGACTGGTTTGATCTCCTTGAAGTCCAAGGGGCTCTCAAGAGTCTTCTCCAATACCACAGTTCAAAAGCATCAGTTCTTCGGTACTCAGCTTTCTTTATGGTCCAACGCTCACATTCATACATGACTACTGGAAAAACCATAGCTTTGACTAGACTGACCTTTGTCAGCAAAGTCATGTTTCTGCTTTTTAATATGCTGTCTAAGTTGGTCATAGCTATGAATACTCATGTTGACTTGTTTGTATGGTCCTCATTCCCAAATAGACCATAAACACTTTCAAAAAGGCAACATATTTTTCTTATTTAGTTCTGTATTCCCAGTGTTTAATTCCAGAGCATGGGACATATTAAGTATACTCATGAATATTCACTGAAAAAAGAAATGAGAAAATATAAGCAGTGGACTCCCCTCAACCCCTACTCACACATTCCACACACACCCAAAAAAGCTCAATTCTCTTTAATTTGCTGCTAAGAATTCCTGACTTAGTGACTGAGGACAACAATTGAATGTCCAATGTGCCTTTTTGGGATATCCAAGAAAAATTTAAACTTGTTGGTAGATTACTCAACTTGGCAGAATTCAGCAAGTTGAGAGTCACTGCAGTTTTACTCTTGACTTTAACACTGACCTTTGAAAGGCGCTCAACATCCCAATTAGAGGCTACACATTTGTACAACTCAGTAAATTAATAGACGACCCACAAAAACCACTTTTCTCCAATTCACTGTCAAGTTTTCAATCTAGTAGTGCCCAAATTGCTACACAGGCTTTCAATAGGAAAAAAAAAGAAAATCTATTTTTCATCATGAGCTGCCTTCTGCTTTCTTCATTTTTTAACCCCATGTTGTATACAGAGTTGGGCTTCCCCAGTGGCTCAGACGGTAAAGAATCCAGCTGCAATGCAGGAGACCCAGGTTCAATCCCTGGGTCTGGAAGATCCCCTGGAGAAGGGACTGGCAACCCACTCCAGTATTCTTGCCTGGGGAATCCCTTGGACAGAGAAGGCTACAGTCCATGGGGTCACACAAGAGTTGTACAGGACTTAGAGACTAAACAACAATAATAAGCAAAGTTAACTACTTATGAAAAAAGAAAATGGTTTGGGGATAAGCCAACAGGCTCCTGCCTCAGCAGCCCCTTAACACATGGAGCTGCAAGTGTTCCCCTGTTTGCTAAACTTGGGGCGGGGGAAGGATGGTGAATTCCAGTCTTTGCATCTGTTTTTAATCTCGCTATTGAGAAGGAAATGGTAACCCACTCCAGCACTCTTGCCTGGAGAATCCCATGGACGGAGAAGCCTGGTAGGCTGCAGTCCACGGGGTCACAAAGAGTCAGACATGACTGAGCGACTTCACTTCACTTCACCTCACAGGGCTAGGCAGTTCTAATCCGAAGTTTGTTTGAGTGTAATTCTGGAAATCATCACTGGAGTAGACTCCTAAGGATAGAGACTGTTCTGAAGATAACACTGTAAAGGGTGGGAGACCCTGTTCTTCTGACTTACAGAGAAGACCAACAGGAGTTCATAGAAAATCTCTCCTAGTTATGGGAAGTAGAAAATGAACTTATGGATTTTATTTGGTTTAGCATCTGGTCTAGGTGCCTTTTTAAGTTACTTATAGAAGGGTATTAACATTACACCTGCTGGAAACTTTTTTTCTCCATGACCTATTTGTAAATACAGGATATTGAAGGTTTATGGTAATTGTAACATTAAAAATTATCCTAGTGTTTTGTACAAGGCTTGTAGTTGTTGCAGCTTAATTCCAGTTGCATTGTGTAAATTGACCTAAGAATAAAAGCCATACATTTTCATTAGTACAGTTGTCCTATCTGCTGATGGCTGGCATTCTAACATTTGATAAACAGCAGGATTCTCTAAACTGCTGATTTTGCAGCTCAAAATTCTCCACTAAGAAGAAATAAAACTTGACTTTCTGAATATTGCTGATTAAAACTCATCCTCAAAGATGTTATAAAATTGTGGGCATATTTGTTGAGACCACTGGCAAAGGCTACTTTTTCATAAACTGCCTTTTCTCATTTGTACATGTGGACAATAATACATTTTAGAGGCTCGTTTATTTATGTCTTCATTCTTTTGACAGATATTTGCTGATAGCCTGTTTGGTACCTGGCTGTGTACTATGTGCTATGAGGTCGAAATGTTATTAGCTTGACATAAATATCCAATATCTGGTGCATAGTATAAATTCAATAAATGGCAGAGTCTTTCCTCCTTTCTTTACGAATGTAGGTAATTTGAATAATAGTAAGATATTAACAACATCATCAGAGCTTCCCTGCTGGCTCAGACAGTAAAGAATCTGCCTGCAATGCAGGAATCCCAGGTTTGATCTCTGGGTCGGGAAGATCCCCTGGAGAAGGGACTGGCAACCCACTCCAGTATTCTTGCCTGGAGAATTCCATGGACAGAGGAGCCTGGCGTCCTTCAGTCCACGGGGTCTCAAAGAGTCGGACACAACTTAGCGACTGAACAACAGTAACAGAATGGGCTTTCCAGGTGGTTCAGCAGGAAAGAATCACCTGCCAACGCAGGAGACGTGGGCTTGATCCCTGGGTCAGGAAGACCCCCTGGAGAACAAAATGGCAACTCACTCTCACTCCAGTATTCTTGCCTGGGAAATCCCATGGACACAGGAGCCGGGCAGGCTACAGTCTGGGGGATCACAAAGAGTTGGACGTGACTAAATGACTGAGCATGCACGGATGGGAAATAACATCAACAGATTCTCCTGTGGGCATCATGCTCATGAACCATTGGGTAGCCAACTACTTGGCTGTGTGTAGACTTACACGCAGCCCTATGAGGCTCCTGTTTTACAGCTGAGGAAACTGCGGTTCAGAAAAGTAATGATTAGCCTGTGCTCACGCAGATACTAAATGGCCAAGTTAGCATTTAAACCCTGAGACTCAGTCCTCAAAAGTCATTTGATCTTTTCCCTGCTCACAAATCCCTTGTAAGTGAAGTATTTATGAGTCATTCCCCTCTACGTTATTTACAGAAAATGTTTCTCTTGCTAACACTGGACCTAAAGAGTGAATATAGAGGAAATACTTGTTCTGAGTAGCAGTTCTGCATTGCCCCCTGAATGGAACAGTGAAGTGTGAGACAAGGAACCAGACAAAAGAGAATTATGTAGAATCAAGAGGGCTTCAGATGATATATGAAGGCGTTAATAGAAAAGTGGCTATTCACAAGGTTATGATTGATTATGTATTTCAAATAAACACAGTTGCCTTTCTTTACTTTGGCTCTGAGAGGGGCTTAACTTTAGCACCATAATGGCCCACTGTTGTCTACATGGCAGGTGGCTGGTACATAAATCCTGGCAAGGGGCAGACTGAGGGACCAATGTATGGATTCCATCTATGAACTGTGCATACCCTGCATTTTTTCAGAGAAACAAACCCGCAGTGTCTGTACGCCCAGGTCTCTGCCTCAGCTTCAGGGAAGAAGCAGTCAGACACTACCTTTCCTTTAGCTTAAAAAAGGAGTTGACTAAGTGAAAATAAGAGTTCACTGTTGCAGTTCCTCACGTGAAGCGTCTTTCTAGAGTACGGAAGATGCATTTTTACAAACTCTAAGTTTACAAAAGTGTCCTCCGGGGTCATCAAGCCCACCCCAATGGGATACTTTAGGCATCTTCTCCGGGACTCCAAGGCACCATAATGCCTAGTGGAATTTGTTAGGAGACATAAACATTATTCCCCAAAGTGGCTCACTCTTTTATATATTACTACATATTTCTTCAATATGGCAACTCAGTAGAATATCAAATACTTTCATGATAACAGTTCCTTCTAAAACTTTCTATTCACTATGTATGTGTCCTTAGTTGCTCAGTCATGTCCCATTCTTTGCAACCCCATGGACAGCAGCCTGCCAGGCCATGGGGATTCTCCAGGCAAGAATACTGGAGTGGGTTGCCATGTCCTCCCCCAAGTGATCTGCCCAACCCAGTGATCGAACTCAGGTCTCCTGCATTGCAGGCGGATTCTTTACCATCTGAGCCAACAGAGGTATAGAAAATAGGAGGAACAACCAAAAGCAAAAAGACTCTTCATTGAAAATCCATTCATGTGCCAAAGGCAGATGTGTAGGGAATAGAAATAACTTTTAGAACTATAATTGGCTCTGCCGATCATCTGGTCTACCAGCCTGATGTAGCTGTGAGAAAACTAAAGCCCAAATAGGGCCAAGACTTGGCCACCACAGAATAAACAATTTTATTAATAGAATCATCAGAAAACAGTTTATTAATAGAACCATCCCTATTCTACTAAACCAACAATCAACTGTAATTTGATGTCATAATTACCCAGTTACTCTCAACTTCAGACATGTATATAAGTGGAGTCACACAGTGGTTAAAAATTAGTGTAAATTTCTCTCTAATTACACGCATATGCACAGACCTCTAATCAGATTACCAGACATTTGTTCAATTATTTTCAGAAATACAGACATCTTAACTATTACCATCTGTTTTTTTAATCCTTCTGGAAACAAAAATAACAATTAAAAACATGTTATTCAGGGGTTAATTCTATTTTATAGATGATAGATGTAAAATTTTAGTTTAAATTACCATCTTCTTCTACCAATAACAACTGCAGTGATAAGACAGTTAACATTTACTGATCTATTATTATGTTCCAGGAATTATGCTTAGACAGTTTCTCATTAATATTTAAAATGTTAATAATATTTATTAAATGCTACGATTATGACCATTTTACAGAAAAAAAGAAACTGAAGTTTCAAGAGGTTAAATAGCTTCATTAATGTCACAGATCTGGAAAGTGATAGAGCTGAGATTTTAACCTAGGTAGTTGGACACTGAATAGCTACATTTGTACACATTTCCCCATTCTTTAGGAAGCAAGTGTGAAGAATATGTAGCAATGGGACATTTACTGATCTGTGAAAAAGAAAATACAAGTGTCTGCTTGGACACTTTGAAGAACTATGAGAAGGGAAAACTCAATCAGTTATTTTAAAATTGAGAAAAGCAAAATGCCTGATTGTGACTTTTGACCACAGTTATGCAAAGCACATGTCCATATGGACAGACATTAGAGAGATAAAATCACTGGTTTCTGGTTAAGGGGAACTTTAACTCTTAAAAACTTCTTTCACCTGATTCATAATTTTATCCATATCATTTTAAAAAGGCAAATGATAATAAAATGGAGATGCATGTTGCACTGTGGTCATATCCCTATGGAACTCTACAGGTTGGATGAGAAAAACAATGAAACTACCCACAAGACTCCTTTCTCCTGCACCAGCATCTCCTCCCCACAGCAGGGCACACCAGTGTGTCTCATTGGTTTCTACTTCATTCAGCAGATATTGTTGGGCACCTACTATGTGCCAGATGCCTGAGCTGAGACTTTCTCTGCTCTTAAGATACGCTAGTGAGTGAAAAGACAGAAACCATAATAGCTATAGAGAAGAACCCGCAGAGAACTGCCGGAATTTGAGACGAGGAAACACTGTGTCAGGGGCTTCACCAAGGAGGATTAAACCAAGTGGAAACTGTTAGGATAATGTAGAATGTACCAGAAGAGGAAGGATATAGCTGAATTTGGGGGGAACTGTGTGAAAAGGCATAGAGATGTAGAAGCAGCACAGGCCGATGTGTGTGCTTAGGTGTGAATTGTGGGTGAGGGTAGCTAGCAAGGAAGACAGATTCTGGGGGCCATTTCTTAGAGGGCTTTGTAAGCCACACTGAGGAGCTGCGGGGCCCCCGGATACACTGTGGGTGGCTAAGTGCCAGGAGAGAGCAGAGATCTTCCCATTCACAGCCCGATAAGGGTCCCCGTACCTCACACGAGCACCTATGAATACAAAGGAAAACCCGGCAGGTGCAGAGTTGCTGTGGAAATAGGCTCACTGGCTGGAGGCTCGCCTCGAGTTTGGAGCCCCGTGGGGGCACCCCCACCAGACATGCAGTGTTACTGCAGACCCGTCTGTAAACCACCTCCCCCATAGACCCGCCGACACACAGCGGCCAGAACCCTTACTCTCTTCTTGCAGATCTCAAAAGCCCCTCGGTGCACAGCCTTGCATGACCTGCCCTTGGGACAGATTGAAACACAAGCCCCTACTGACAGGAAGTCTTTTCTCCAGTTTAAGACTTTTGTTTTGTTTTTGAGAAGAGAATAAGAAGCAGGGACTGCTCCCGGATAATCAATGAACTGGCATGCTGGCGTCCCCGCTCTGTTCCGCTCTCGTGTTTTAATAAGCTTAACTGTGAACACAACTCAATGTTATTAAAAAAGAAACAGCGTATGGCTGTTTCTTCCCAGTCATCCTATAAATGGGCTTCCCTCTGTTATTTCAGAAGTAGTAAAAGCTAATTGTTTTATTTTTCAATTAAGGTCTGCCTGTGTGAGAGTTTGTGTCCACATGTGTCCCCAACTCGGTAGCGGCTTCGCGGTGCCACAACTGTCCCTTGGGCAACTGTTTTCCATTTGGTGGTGAGTGGTGGGAATTCAGGTGCGCCTCTAGTGAGCAGTTGGCAAAGCCTGAGCTAAAATCTCACCCAGAGATGGTACTGCCTGGGTTTTTTTTTTTAATCAGCAAACGAGTTTGAATCACTGAAAGCAAGAGGAAGCGAAGATGCCATTTCTGGAACCTGGTTCGACCGAAGGTTGATAAAATGGCTTTGATTTAAGGGGAGAGAAAGTGACACCATAATGAACTCCAGAATTTCACAGGCGAATTTTGCCATTTTATCAAGGGAACAGGCAAAACTGATGTAACTCAAAGTGCTGATTACCTCGCTCCCTGGATTATGCAAGGTAGTAACTTCTGGGAGCAGGGAGACAAATTGGAACAAGTTTTAGGAGAAAATGATGGGGCTGTGCTCATTCAGAACCATCTCCCTTTCCCCAATCCTACCAGGGCAAAAATGCAAATGGAAATTGCCTGGCAGTTCTTTCTAATCAATCTGCCTCTAGAGGTAGTAAATTCTCCCTGGCCTTCTCTCCACTCAGCTCTGCTCCAGCTGGAGCATGATGGATCCTCTGCCTCGTGCTGCTTCCATTAGGGACTCTCCTGGGAAATAGAATCTGCATGTTTGCTGCTAGGAGAGTGAGGGGCGCCTGAGTGCAAGCCCACCAATCTGAGGCTGAATTGTTTCTCAGTGAAAAAGCAGCTTATTGAAAGTCCTGATGTTTCATTCCATTGCAGCTCACCAGAAATTACTCAGTAAGACATCCTCTTCACCAGTCATCTGCGGAAAGTCCCTGGCGTATGAGAAAGATGTCTGAGTTTGGAGAATTTGGGCGAGCTACTTGTATGTCAACCTTACTATGGTGTGCTGTGCTTAGATGCTTCAGTCATGTCCAACTCTTTTCGACCCCATGGACTGTGGCCTTCCAGGCTCTTATGTCCATGGGATTCTCCAGGCAAGAGTATTGGAGTGAGTTGCCATTCCCTTCTCCAGGGGATCTTCCCCACCCAGGGTTTGAACCCGGGTCTTGTGCATTGCAGGCAGATTCTTTACCAACTGAGCCACCAGGGAAGCCCCGACCTTACTGTACTTTATTCTATTTACCTGGTTGGTTTCAGTCTTACCTGTAGGATTTTATGTCCCACACTGAGAGCGCCCAGGACTGATGTGTTCGTCTCTTTCTTCTGCATGTCAGGTAAAGGACAGGTTGTGAGAGCTGCTCAATCACTGTTGCATTCATTCATTCCTTTGACAAATCAGCTGAGGGTCTACTCGGAGCCAGCAATAAACAAAGGAGGTGTGGCTTCTGCACTCAGAGAGCTTACACTATGTAGAGGAGGCTTGACTTAGCTGGTAATTCTAGAGAGCAGGAGAAAGGAAGTGAACAGGTACCTGAGAGACGAATGAGAGGAGGGAGCTGCTTTCCATATGGGCAGGGAAGCATTTCTGAAAAGGTGTCATCTCAGGTGGTCCTCATGGTGCAGAACCTGCCTGCCAGTGCAGGAAACCTAAGAGACACAAATTCTATCCCTGCGTCGGGAAGATCCCCTGGAGGAGGCTATGGCAACCCACTCCAGTATCCTTGCCTGGAGAATACCCATGGACAGAGGAGCCTGGCAGGCTGCAGTCCATGGAGTCACAAAACAGTTGGACACACTTAGTGACGGAGCACACACACACACACACACACACGCAGTTGGCACTAGGGACTGAGAAGGACTCAGGTGTACAGAGGGTGAGCAGCGAACTCTCTTGAAACCAAGAAGGCTCTGCTTTGTCAGAACTCTGCATGTTTGGGAAACTCTCTGCATGTTAGTTTACCAGGGCCTGCATAGCAGAGTACCCCAGACTGGAGGCTTCAACAGCAGGAAGGTATTTCCTCAGGATTCTGGATGCAGATGACACCACCCTTATGGCAGAAAGTGTAGAGGAACTAAAAAGCCTCTTGATGAAAGTGAAAGTGGAGAGTGAAAAAGTTGGCTTAAAACTCAACATTCAGAAAACAAAGATCATGGCATCCGGTCCCATCACTTCATGGGAAATAGATGGGGAAACAGTGGAAACAGTGTCAGACTTTATTTTTCTGGGCTCCAAAATCACTACAGATGGTGACTGCAGCCATGAAATTAAAAGACACTTACTCCTTGGAAGGAAAGTTATGACCAACCTAGATAGCATATTCAAAATAGAGACATTACTTTGCCAGCAAAGGTTCGTCTAGTCAAGTCTATGGTTTTTCCTGTGGTCATGTATGGATGTGAGAGTTGGACTGTGAAGAAGGCTGAATGCCGAAGAATTGATGCTTTTGAACTGTGGTGTTGGAGAAGACTCTTGAGAGTCTCTTGGACTGCAAGGAGATCCAACCAGTCCATTCTGAAGGAGATCAGCCCTGGGATTTCTTTGGAAGCAATGATGCTAAAGCTGAAACTCCAGTACTTTGGCCACCTCATGCGAAGAGTTGACTCATTGGAAAAGACTCTGATGCTGGGAGGGATTGTGGGCAAGAGGAGAAGGGGACGACAGAGGATGAGATGGCTGGATGGACGTGAGTCTGGGTGAACTCCGGGAGTTGGTGATGGACAGGGAGGCCTGGCGTGCTACGATTCATGGGGTCGCAAAGAGTTGGACATGACTGAGCCACTGATCTGATCTGATCTGATCTGGAGGCTGGAAGTCTGAGATGAGAGTGTCAGGGTTGGTTTCTTCTGGTGCGTCTCTCCCTGGCCTGCACATGGCCGTTGTCTTCCCTCTGTGTCTCCACGTGGTCTTTCCTCTGTAACCATCTGTGTCCAAAGGTCCTTGTCTTATAAAGACACCAGTCATAATGGATCAGGGCCACTCACATGACCTCATTTTCTATTCATATTTTTATTTGTTAATTTTTTTTTTTACGACAGGTGGGAATCTTAGTTCCCCAACCAGATATTGAACCCAGGCCCTTGGTAGTGTAAGTGTGGAGTCTTAACCACTAGACCACCAGGGAATTCCCTCAAATGACCTCATTGTAGTTTACCACCTCTTTAAAGGTGGTTCTTTAAAGTCTCTTTAAAGACATTGATTCCAGGTACAGTCACAGCCTCAGATCCTGGGGGTTAGGACGTCAACATATGAATCGGGGAAAAGGGGCACAGTTCAGCCCACAGCACTTGTTGAAGGCCAGTTGGATGGGATCTTTCAAAGTGTAGAAGAGCCATCGAAGGCAATAAACTAGTGAGGCACAGGGCTGCTTGGCTTTCAAAGCTGTCACTTTGAGAGAAGGGTACAGAAGAGCTCATGGGGTGGCAGAAATAAATGTAGGGAGATCAGTTAGGAGCTATGGTGGTTGCCCAAGCAGGAGAAGACAGGGGAAGTGAGATCTAGAGGAGAGGAGAGAACATCAAGATGGAACTGGGAAAGCCAGTTCTGAATGAGTAGAAGAGTGAATGAATGCATGCATGTTTATGAAACCAACGAATGAGTCAATCCATTCCCCCAATCCCTGTGAAAACCCTGGTTTTGCCCTAACATCAGTAGAGTGACACTTATCTTTCTTGTCTGTCCTATGTAGGTGAGAGACTTCTCTAAACTGCTGGTGAGTTTGTGTAAGGGAGCCTCTTAATCTGTGTGCCAGGGGATAAACACTGCTCTCCCCTGGCCTGCCACACACCAGGTGGTCCGCAGGCACTGTGTCAGGAGGAAGCGTGCAAGGAAAGGGCCTACCTTCCCCTTGCTGAACCTACTAGGGACCCTGGGATTGGCGTTTCTGATTCATGTCAGCCTTTCTACTTCTTAGACCACCCCGTCCTTGGGAATGCTTTTACGACGTAAATTGCAAAGTAACTTTTTAAAAAGAAAGTGGTTTTACTCAATAGTGTTTGTGATATTAGCCAAGCACCATTTTCCACAGTATTTATAGTGGGAGTTTTCTTCATTCACCTCACGTGTGCACACGCAGGATGAGGGAGCTAGTCTTGGCAAGAGAGGGCCAAATGATTGATTAATTAGTGCAATCAGGGATTCAGGGAGCCATTCAGTTGCAGCCTTAGTGCCACCAGCCACCCCCTCACTCCATCCGGATTCCAAAGAATCTCCTTTACAAAAGCTATGGCAGGTACCCCAGCTTATTCTTGTAGCCTCCCTAGAAGAAGGAGCTCACCACTCAATAGCACTCTCCTCCATTCCACTGTTGATTCACTCACTCTGTTAGTGTCCATATAAACAAGAAAATAAGGTTGTCCTCCCCTTAGGCACATGGCTTGCCCCCTTCTATCCTGGGACAGCCACCCACCAGTTTGAGGCTCCTTATTCAGCAACCCCATTTCCTTTAGCAGCTGCACACAGCAGCTGATTCAGATCCTCCACCAGCCTGGTTGTATATCTTCCTGAAGTTGGGTATTATCTCTCCTAAAATGAAATGCAGGCATCAGAGTGTTCCAGGTGTGTATTGACTGAAAGTCTCTGTCTTGGCTCCTGGAACCACCACTCAGTCTGATACCTAAGACCTAAATCTGGGCACTTCCTCCCGTTCTCCTTTCCCCTGTTGTTAGAGATGAATATTTGTGTCCCCTTACATTTCTTTTTTTAAAAATATGTATTTACTTATTTAGGCTGTGCCAGGTCTTCCACTTTCTTTGCAGTACTGGGGATGTTTAATTGTAGCACATGAACTCTTAGTTGCGGTATGTGGGATCTAGTTCCCTGACCAGGGATCGAACCCAGGCCCCCTGCATTGGAAGTGTCTTAGCCACTGGACCACCAAAGAGATCCCTGCCCCACCCCTGGCCTTAAATTTCATATACTGAAATCCTAACCTCCAGTGTGATGGTATTAGAGGTGGGGCCTTGGGACACAATTATTTGTGAGGGTAGAGCCTTCATAATGAAACTGCTGCTAAGTCGCTTCAGTCGTGTCCAACTCTGTGCGACCCGTAGACGGCAGCCCACCAGGCTTCCCGTCCCTGGGATTCTCCAGGCAAGAACACTGGAGTGGGTTGCCATTTCCTTCTCCAATGCATGAAAGTGAAAAGTGAAAGTGAAGTCGCTCAGTCGCGTCCAACTCTAGCGACCCCATGGACTGCAGCCTACCAGGCTCCTCCATCCATGGGATTTTCCAGGCAAGAGTACTGGAGTGGGGTGCCATTGCCTTCTCCATCATAATGAAACTAGTGTTCTTATAAAAGAGACCTCAGAAAGCTCTCCCACCCTCGTGGGAGAAGAAGATAAGTCTGAAGCCTGCAAGCCCAAAGCAGTCCCCGACCCCCAACACAGGAACACAACCATGCTGGCACCCTGATCTCAGACTTCCAGCTTCCAGACCTGTAAGAGATAAATATCTATTGTTCATAAGCCACCCAGTCTCTGGTACTTTTTTAAAGCAGCTCAGCTAAGACCATTCTCTTGCTCCATGCAAATTACACAGCCTCAGGATATTTATGTCTTAGTTTTTTCTTGGATTTTCCTTCCTTAATCTGTTTACAACCCACTAGCTATCCACCCTCTCGCCTAAAGAGTGCAAAAATCGCCAGTGAAACTATAATACCTGCCTTGAGTCTTCGTCTCTTGCCCTGACATTATAACACTGCCCCAGGGGCTATAAATTGTAGTCTGTGCTTGCCCTTTCCTTTCTTAAAGTCTTCAGTGTGTAGCGGGGAGGGGTGAGGGGGACAGATTTTCTATGGCTCTACACCCTTATGCATAGAGAGAGTGGTTCAGACAGTAAAGAATCTGCCTGCGATGCAGGAGACCTGGGTTAGATCCCTTGGTTGGGAAGATCCCCTGGAGAAGGGAATGGCAACTCACTCCAGTATTCTTGCCTGGAGAATCCCATGGAGAGAGGTACAGTCCACTGGGTGGTAAAGAGCTGGACATGACCGAGTGACTTTCACTTTCACACTTTCATGCTACGCACCTTAAAGTTCAAGTTCAAACTTCAAACTCCTACCCTGCACTTCATGATCTGTCCATCACCTGACTTCCTAGCTAACCCTCTGTCCCTTTCCCATCTCCATTCAGCAATTTTGAATTCCATGTTAATGCTCATCAGACTCTTCCACTTAGTTGGACTTGCTGTGCCAGTGATGACCTTCTCCACTTCTTTGCTGGGGCAGCATTTACTTGTCCATCAAGAATTAGTCTTATCCCTCATGGGAAGTCCTGAGTCAGGCTAGCACACTGTCCTTCTCTCCTGAGGCTTTTCCCTGGTCTCAAAGCACAGACATATCACAGTGGAGTGTAGCTGTGTGCTGACATGTGTATCCCTCTCACTGAACCATGGACCTTGATTCATCTGTATGTTGGTGTCTGGGGCCATAGCTAGCACAGAGGAGATGTTCAGTGCATGTTTATTGGGCTAAACTTTCAGCCCCAGCGAATGGGATTCAAAAGGTTAGGGCTGCCCTGGTGTGTCTGGGGAGACCGTGACTTGTTTCACGTATTCATTTTGCAAGTGGTACTGAGCATAAGAAAGATGTAGTCCCATTCTCTACAGAGTCAACTTGAAACCCAGGAGTCCTCAGGGCTTGGTGAGAACCCTGCATCTAAGCAGTTATGATTTACACTGCAGTTGGAACACCAGATCAAAGACAGTCCAACAACACCTCTTCTCAAGAGTCTTGAGCATTCTTCATGGACCAAACACAGCCTCAGCTGTAATCACTAGTAATCTCTTATTGCCTCAGCCCAACCCTGGACATATATTAAATTGATTTGCTAACTGCCCCACTCAAGTATTAAGGGAGAAAAATGTACCCACATTCTAATTAGTAATTTTAAAAAGTAATTTTATACATACTTTTATGATCAAACAATGCAATATAAAACAAATATTTAAAACTTATCTTAAAACATAGCTACCCTGATAAGCATAATTTAGAAATCTTTAATGAATTCACCTCAATTAGCCTTTAATTAAATAGCTCATTAAAAGCTGATTTGAATACTGCTCATGGAGAAATTCTTGTTCAACTGTTGTGACAGAACAGGAAGTTAATGAAGTTAAAACTGAGTGCAATTTGGAGGGGAACAGCCCGAAAGTCATAAAGCTACCAGAGGAAATAGAATCTCTGAACTCTGCCTGACACCTGAGACTTGTCATCATAACCAGAGGCTCAAGTGAGCAATAGACCTGGGGCCCCAGGCAAGGATCATGTTTTTCTACCCCTTGTTCTCAGCTTGTGGCTTAGAACATTGGAGGTGAGAGGTTAATATTTGATGAATAAACAAATGAACAGTCAAAGCAGATCTGCACACATTCTAAATTCAAGCAAAAGATAAAGTAATACAAAGTAAACTTATGTTTATGAAGCACCTACCATGTGTCAAATGTTTTGAATTTTTTTTAATTGAATTTCCCCTAATAGCCCTTCATACAGAAAGCTAAAATATGATTCCTTATTTTCAGGTGAAGAAACAGGAGAACAGAGGAGTCAGCTAACACAAGTAGTAAATATCTGGGCTGAAATTTTAGTTCTGCTGGAAGAGAAAAGTGAAAGTGTTAGTCATTCAGTTGCATTTGACTCTTCGAACCTATGGACTGTAACCCACCAGGCTCCTCTTTCCATGGGATTTCCCAGGCAGGAATCCTGGAGTGGGTTGCCATGTCCTTTTCCAGGGGATCGTCCCAACCCAGGGATCAAACCCAGGTCTCTCTTATTGCAGGCAGATTCTTTATCATTTGAGCCATGAGGGAAGCCCGATGGAAGAGAAGAGATTCCCAAATATCTAAAATTCTTCAAGACCTCTGTATAGACTTACTTGAAATATATATATAGATAGATAGATAGATAGATAGATAGATATTGGTATCAGCTTTCACCTTCTCACACCTTCTCACTGCCAACTTCTTCCAAAGAACATGTCCCCAGGGCTCTGGCTTTTGTTGCCATAGCTCTGTCATTCCTGGGACGTCATCTGTCACGTGATTGTCGCAGGAAATGCTGCTCGGGTGCCTCCCTCTGGGCAGCTTGAGCCGGGGTTTAGCAAGGAGACTTTGAGGGGCAGAGCAGGCTTTGAAGGAGTCTTCGGGCTCCAGGCACTGCGAGGGGATAGTGCTCCATCGTGGGAAAGAGGAACAAGAGGCACAGTTACCATTTTCATCATCTCAGTCATTTGGGGATGAGTCTGGAAAGCACCCAGGGAATCCATCTGACCTGAAATTCTCAGCAGAAAATCACGTGCTCCCAGACGTACAAGGATGCCACCCGGAAAACCTCCTTCAGAGCCACAGGGCCCGGCTTCCACATGGGCAGCTGGACCGAGCCATCTCAGATGCTCAGAGGCATCAGAGCTTCAGGAGAAAGGCCCGAGGGAGCACAAGGAAGACGGCCCTGTGTTCTCAGCACAGCGGGATGCGAGAGTCTGCCTGCCTGGAGCTGGATCCCTGCCTGCAGGAGGAACCAGTGTGAGGAATCCATGCTTAGTCCACAGCAGCTGGTGGCGACTGCCCAGAGCCACCCCTGGCCAAGATGCGGGCTCGAGCAGACCTGGAGCATTTAAGGATCTTAGGATCCAGGGGCTGAGGCATGAGATTGTCTAGCATCTCCACAGTGGTTACAGTGAGAAGATGGAGAGGCTGTGGATGTGGGGGAATGTGGATCTGATAAGTGGGGATCCAGTCCCCGCTCCTCCTGTATGGCAGTGACTACATACCATCTACAAGGTCAGGCAGCCTCTTCTGCTTGGCCTCCCCTCACATATTATGTCAGGCAGGAATTGTCAAGATTCCCATTTTGTAGAGATTAGTGAGACTTCAGTTAGGACAGGTAGGTCACATTGATGGTAAGCAACAGAGATGAGGTTCAAAATAGGTCTCTGACTCAGTATCCCCTGCTGGCCCTTACATAGACTGCAGAGCGTGAGGAGAAGGCGGGTGGTCTCTCTAATCTACAGGGTCCCCTGAAAGCCCTGGCTGGGACATGGGAGCCTCTGCATCCTGTGACCTCCAGACTCTAGTGTTCATCTGGCCACCCACCCTCTTCTAATCCTGTGCCCACCAGGACCTAGCACATACTGAGCACTCAGGAATTATGTGCTGGGACTTCCTGGGTGGTCAGATGGTTAAGACTCAGTGCTGTCAATGCAGGGAGTGTGGGTCCAATCCCTGGTCCCCTGGTCAGAGAACTAAGATCTCACATGGTGTGTGGCATGACCAAAAGACTTTTTAGAGAAGTATCTGAGGAGGCAGCAGAATCTGCTCGCTCAGTTGTGTCCGACTCTTTGCAACCCCATGGACTATACAGTCTGTGGAATTCTTCAGGCCAGAATACAGGAGTAGGTTCCCTTCAACAGGGGATCTTCCTGACCCAGGAATCAAACCCAGGTCTCCGAGTTGCAGGCAGATTCTTCACCAGCTGAACCACCAGCGAAGCCCAAGAATACTGGAGTGGGTAGCCTATCCTTTTTCCAGCATATCATCCAGATACAGGAATCGAACCAGATTCTCCTGCATTGGAGGCAGATTCTTTACCAGTCGAGCTACTAGGGAAGTCACTAAAGAAGTGTCTGCTGCTGATCTAAGGGAAATAAGGAAATTCCTTGAGGTGTCTTCTCTTTTTCTTTTTTTTTAATTGAAGGATAATTGCTTTACAATATTGTGTTGGCCTGTGCCACACATCAACACTGAATCAGCCACAGGTATACATATGTCCCCTCCTTTGTGAATCATCCTCCCAACTCCCACCCCATCCCACCCCTCTAGGTTGTCACAGAGCACTTGGTTGAGCTCCTTGGGTCACACAGCTTCTCTTTCTTTTATGCAAATGTTTTCTGAACCTCAGTTGGTTAATCTGTAAAATCTGCTTAATCTACTGCCCACAAACACGTTTTGAAATATGTAAAACACTATGGGCAGGAAACTTTGTGTATCTGTCCCCTGCCCATTTCTACAGCCTCACCTTCTGCCGGGGTCTCGCTGTCTTTCTGTGCTCCTGCCTCCCCAGCATTTCGCCTCATCCTTGAATGGACCACAGTCATTTGCCTGGTCGTGGTCTTGACAGGGGCTCTTCCCCCTGGCTGGACACTCTTCTCATCTCTCACACCTGTACCTCCTACTTCCTACTCATCCACCCTTTCTTCAAGGAGGCATCCGAGGTAAGTTCTATGTCCATAGGTGTCATCGCATGGGGGGCTGTATGATTTCCTTCTTTAGCATATCATAACTCTGTATATGTACTGAACATCTTTGGGCTTCCCCTGGTGGCTCAGCAGTAAAGAATGTGCCTACAATGCAGGAGATCTGAGTTTGATCCCTGGGTTGGGAAGATCCCCTGGAGAAGGAAATGGCAACCCACCCCAATATTCTTGCCTGGAGAATCCCATGGACAGATGAGCCTGGTGGGCTACAGCCCCCGGGGTCGCAAAGAGTTGGACATGACCAAAGCGACTTAGCACATACGCACACACTGAACACCCTCAGCCTCCACTAGGGAAATCTCTGAGAAGGAGACATGGTGTCTCTACCCACCAGGGGATCACTGGCAGCTGGTTCCTAGTAGATGCTCAATAAATATGTACTAAATGAATAAGTGAGTGAATAGAAATGAATGTGTGCTTGTTAATGTATACACGTGAACAATTCCAAGAGGTAAAATAAATATTCAAGTGTTCACATCTGTGTAAATAGCTCACTCTTGCACCATATTCAGACTGCTCCAGGGACCTCACTGCCTTCCTTTCTTCACTTGTCAGGATGCTTCTGTCTACAGGCCTGGCTGTGCTATGTTAGCATTTCTGGGATGGATCAAAGACTTCTAGGAAGGTTGAGTTAGAACCACTTGTTTCCAGACCATGAGGAGTCTATGGGACACAGCATCATTCAGCTGAAGGTAATTGATTCTGAATACATTTGAAATTTCTTCAGAGGTCCACTGGCACGCATGAGAAAACTCAGGCTGGGTTTCCATCTCCTTGCATGTGTAACTAGCATATTCGTATTCTCTCGAAGCTCCCAGTGCAGAAATACACTGTGGGTGACAATCAGGCATTCCCTCACAGAGGCCAGTGGATATCACCATGCATCCAGCAATGATTTATTCCCCATCTGCTCCTTATTTTCTTATCCATTACCTCCTTCAATCCTCTTGTTTAATCCTAGAATACAGGACCCAACCATCCATCCATCCATCCATTTGTGTTTGATTTTTGCCTCTGATCTTTCCTAAGACTGTGGTCTTGCCCCACAGGGTGCAGTTCTCAGGCATGGTCCATACAGTTTCTCAGAGCCGCCAGCAAGGCTGAGTGACTGTCACCTACAGCAATCATCTGCTGTGAACTTTTACTCACATGCCTCAATTCCTTGTCTCACTTCTCCACTCTCTCACTGCTCTCCCAGAAATCACCTCCCAAATAAACAACTTGCACCCAAACTCTTGTCTAAAAGGTCTGTTTGGGGAAAGACAAAGATAATGTCACAGAAACATGCTTGCTTCTTGCAGATCACCACCACCACCCATGCCTGTGTGTTTATTAGAGCCAGTCTGTGCTCACTGTCCATCTCCCATCTTTAGACCATTACCGCCACAAGAGCAGGGGCTCTAACAGCTGTTAGTCCCCATTGACTACCTAGCACCTGGTACACAGCCAGGTGCTCAATGAATCTTTCTGAAGTGAACTAAAGGATACACCAGGCTGTGTCCCCCCAGTGCTGGAAATGAAACTGTTTTGACTCAACCTTCACATTCCGAGAGAATCAAAGTGAAATATTTCTAATATACTCTCACTGAAATCAATGTCATTCAGTAGCACTGGATGTTATGAGAGCATGGGAAAGGGCACTGAACCCAGCTAAAGGGTACCCCGGGAAAGCTTCCCAGGGGAGTGATCCCAAAGCCTGATCATCAAGGACACAGAACCCAAGGGAAGAGCGCACATACCCCAGGAGTCTGTGGGATTATTGAGAGAGGCAGAATATAAGGTCTACTTCCTGGACTTGATAGCTGGAAAAGTTATAATGCCCTATAAGATGGAGGCTCAGAAACAGACTTATTATATTGTTGTAAATACTAATACTATTTGAACAGCAATTCTGAATAGCAGGGCTTTCCAGTGGTAAAGAACCCGCCTGCCAGAGATGTAAGAGACATGGGTTCAATCTCTGGCTCAGAAAGATCCCCTGGAGGAGGGTATGGCAACCCACTCCAGTATTCCTGCCTGGAGAATCCCACGGACAGAGGAGTCTGGAAGGTTACAGTCCATAGAGTTGGACAGAGTCGGACACTACTAAAGTGACTTAGCACACACACTAAATAGTGAAGGTATCAGCAGGAGCATTGAAGTCCAGTTCCCACATGTGGCTGCTTCTAGAAATTAGGCTGATCTAAAAATACTGTGGAGGTTCTCTCATTTTCTGGAGGCGGTGATTAGGGTGGCAGGGGTGGGAAAGAGGATGGCCCCGGGAGTTTCTTGTCTGTTGAGGCTGTGTTGGTCCTCAGGGGCTGGGGGGCAGGTACAGAGAAGATGCCTCCCCAGCAGAGCCTCCTGAGTTCTGAACTCAACTTCTGTCTTGCAAGATCAGTACCTCCGATTGTCAACAGATTCTGTTTTCATTTGTAAATGTCCTTACCGCTGGGATGGATTTGTGGAATTGTCTATCAGCTGTCATCATGGAGTGAGATTCAGATTTGTTTCCTGTATCACGGTGAGGCTGAGTGCTGTAACTAACAACCCCAAAACTTCAGTGGCTTAATTTACAAAAAGTGTATCCCCTGCTAAGGTTGTATGGAGTTGGACATTTGAGGGGTGGTCTTCCAATACTGTGATTCAGAGACACAGAGCTATTCAACCTAGCGGTCCTGTCATCTCCTAAGTTTCCAGAGCCCCCATGGATGCTCTGCACCCTTCCTCCCGGTGCAGTGGGGACAAGCCTTGCAGGTTGCATGGGAGGTTGGCCTGGCTCCCCAGGGAAGTCTGCTGTTTCTGCTCGCATACCATCAGTCATAACTCAGCTCCGTGCTCCACTGAAATGCAAGGGAGCCTGAGAGCCGTGGTCCTGCTGTGTTCCCAGGCAGAAAAGATAACAAGATTTTGTGAAGACCTAGACTTTTCTCCCATACTTTTCAAGGCACATTTGAAAGGATCAGGGGTTTGGGGATAGGGGGCGTGAGAAGGTAGTCAAAGATGGCCTTCCCTATCGGTTACTGAAATGTGGTCTGAATTTACTTTTCTGGGCAAGATCATCTTTTCTGCTTTTCAGTTGACAATGAAAAGTCTGTTGGACACATTGAACTGGAATTTGATTCACAGAAATGTGTTCATTTTAGGAGTTACTGGAGAATGTGTATCCAAAACACCTTTCTCACTTTAGGAAATATAAGGTCCAAAAATTACTGATGTTCAAGGAATGGACTTACTCTTTGGCAAAAAAAAAAAAAAAAGAGAGAGAGAGAAACTGTGTGTCTCGTGTGTGTGTGTGTGTGTGTGTTATTTGTCCACACTCTGTGTGTGCATCCCAAAAGCCTTGGAAGAGGCGATTTTGAGATACAGGTGACAGCATGTCCTCAGTATCCGTGTCTTAGAAAGGCTGTACTGTAGAGTTGTTGGAACTGATGTGATTTTCTCTTTCTTTTTTTCTTTTTTTTAAATTTATTTATTTATTTATTTTTTTTTTTTAATTTTTTATTCCTTTATTTCTCATGTGTTCCCCATCCTGAACCCTCCTCCCTCCTCCCTCCCCATACCATCCCTCTGGGTCGATGCTGGATGCTTGGGGCTGGTGCACTGGGACGACCCAGAGGGATTTTCTCTTTCTTAAGAACAAAGTTGAGTCTCCAAGGTCAGGAATCTTATTAGATTGTTATTATCATCATCTTCATTTAACAGCAAGTCAGCCAGACTCAGAGGTGTTAAGAATTCCCTTCCAAGGTTATGCAGCTACTAAATGGTGGAGGTAGGATTGAAAATCCTCACCCTCCAAATCCGATGAGAGCCTATGCTCAGCACAGAGTTTCCCAAACCTCTTGCAGTTATTTGCACATTTTAGGAAAAATGCATATAAATCATTTATAACCATTCCATGTTACTGCCTGAAAATTTGGAGTGGAGTGAAATAAACAAAGGGGCTTCCCAGGTGGCACCCAGTGGTAAAGAACCCGCCTGCCAATGAAGGAGACATAAGAGAGGGGATTCCGTCCCTGGGTCAGGAAGATCCCCTGGAGGAGGGCATGGCAACCCACTCCAGTACTCTTGCCTGGAGAATCCCATGGACAGAAGAGCCTGGCGGGCTACAATCCATGGGGTCGCATAGAGTTGGACACGACTGAAGCGACTTAGCACTCACGCACAGAATAAACAAAATCCATAGCCCCTCTACCCAACTATAATCGTGGTTAAAATTGTAGCAAAAATTAGAACAGAAAATATGTATTAAGCACCTCACTCCTCAAAATTGTTCTTGGTAAATGACTAACTCTGTTCAGTCTTTCTTCCTTACACTTTTTGCTGTATTTGTTTATCTATATTTGGCTGCACTGGGTCTTCGTTACTGTGTGCAGGTTTTCTCTAGCTGCAGCAAGTTGGGGCCACTCTAGTTGCAGTACGCAGGCTTCTTACTGCGTGGTTTCTCTTGTAGAGAAGGGCTCAGCGGTGCATGGGCTTCAGTAGTTGTGGCTCACTGGCTTAGCTATCACATGGCATGTAGAATCTTCCCAGAACAGGGCTCAAACCCACGTCCCCTGCATTGGCAGGCAGATTCTTAACCACCGGAGAACCGGGGAAGTCCCTTCTTTGTACTTTTGAATCATCCTTAGTATCTTCTGTAAGCTTGGACTTAGAAAAATCAAATAAACCTCAGGGTTAGTCCAGATTGTGTTTTTCCTGAGAAGTATCTTTTCCAATGCAGAATAGCAATTTTGAAAACTACAGACTGAGGGATGACACTGCTCATAAGAGATTCATTTCAGGAAAGGCGGTCTGGCCCATGACAGTTTCCCAGTGATACAGCAGTTCTCCAGGAGGGACCAAAATCATGGCAGTTGGGTGCTCTAAGTACACTGTTATTAACACATGTACATTGAATTCAAGTATTGTGACATCTCTCCTTTTTATCTTACTATGGAATAAAAGAAATAATTGAGGAAATTTTAAGTAGAGTTCAATAGACACACCCATTCATTCCTCCAATATTAATTAGTGTGTTCTCTGCACAAGTTGCTGTAGCAGGTATGAAGGATACCACACAAATAAAACTGTATCTTCTGGTGTGCTTTCTCTTTGGAGTCGGGAAAGGGACAATGGGAGTCCAGCCCTTGGACAATAAGTGGTTTGTTTCTCTTAAGTATGGGAAGTAAAAGGGACACCTCAATGTCACCAGTTTGCTGAGAAGGAAAACAGAGACTTTAAAGCATTTTGTGGCTTAATTGAGGGTGAAGCACAAGTAGAAAGGAGTCAGTCTAGAACTCAAACCCATGTTTATGATGCGCCTAATGTGAACAGGGCAACGTAAGTAGCTATACATGGGCATTTAGACACATTATACCTTAAACGCTGCAAGTCCCAGTCTGCCTAGTACTGCTTTCCTGATTACTTGCTTCAGGATCATTATGACAGTTAGCAGCCAGGATGTTCTTCTAGTTACAAGCCCCAAACAAACTCTTTTTTCTTTTCTCTGAAATTGTGGGGTAGAGCGCCTAGCACAGTGTTTGGCACTTGACAAGAGCTTGACATATATCATGTAATCCTGCCCTTGTCACTTTTGAGATGATGATCACATAATTACCACACTGTCTACTTTTCAAGTGTGCACCCCCAAAAAAGTTTTTTAAATGCTTGTTTTGGCCCCTGAGACATTTCCATAAATTACTGAAGAAAAAGTACCAATTTACTGGCAAAATAAAGTTTAAATCTTGACACAAATCTGCTGTAAGTTCAACATGTTTAAAAGGGTGCCTTTGTCCATTGTCTCACTCCAAACGACTGTTGCCCTGGAGTCTTAGGCTGATGTTTTTTAACAAGGAATTGATTTCAATTGGACATGGCACACAAGGTAAGCATTAAAAGGAGCTTTTCTTCTTGGCCATATTGCATGTGTATGAATTACCTTCCACAGGGAGAGTTTTATTATTAATCATTTGTGCCAATAAACGTCTCATTAAATCTAACTTACACTTATGGAGTATGCAATTGTCATTATATAAATATTATTTCATTACATAATGGATAAACTATTAAGAAATCTGTATTTAACTGATATATTCAGACCAAATTCATAAATGCCCTATCCTAGGGACTATTTGAGAATTTCATAATCTTTTGATTAAAGACTGTAGGATTTTACTGATTGTATTTGTATAAGCCATGTTGTCTTTATAGTAAGGTGTGTTGGTATTTAAAAAATGATTAAACATTTTCAAGAGAAGGGCCACTTCATATTCACCCACCTTTCATCTCCATATTATGAATTATATATTATTCTTTTACTTCTATATCCTTAATACGCTTTTCTCTCTCTTTGTAGGCAATTATACAGTGACCCATCTATATAGCTCATGAGACTTGTCCATTTTTTATGACTACCTGTAAATATGGAGGAAGTGAGTACAAAATTTATAACCAGTTGGACCATATTAATTTTTTGTGTGTAAGGGGGTATCATCATCATACAGTACTGTTGGAATTTAAGAGGAAATTATTTTAGAATAGTGTGGGGAGTGATGAATGTTTACGTCTAGAAACTCCCTTTAGCCTAGTAGGTGACCAATTTCCACAAAAGTCCAGGGTTAGGGAGAGCTGACAGCAATGCTACTTGAATTTATTTTCTGAGAGATGGCAGGAGACTCGAGTGCAGAGCATAATGAGTGGGTGTTGGCTGCCGGCTGCCGAGAAGAGGCAGAATGGAGATGGGATTGGGCTGAGTCCAGGTTAGAGAACTAAGCTGCAGAGGCTTGGTGTCCTAGCAGGCATGATGTACTCAAATCTGGTCTCAGCCCAGTGCTTATATCCACAGTAACCAAACATCAGAATTCTCCAGGGAGCAGTCACACTCGAGATGTGGTTCATGGACAAGACCCACACCTATGTCCACAGTGTCCAGCACAGAGCCCAGAACACTGGTTTTCTAGAAATACTTGCCAAATTGTGGGTGGAGAGAGGATGCAACCAGTGTCAGGCCCCAGATGGAACATCAGATTTTGTGGGCTTGGGTTTAGTACATGGTTGGAAACCTGAGGCAGGCCTCCAAGAAAAAAAGCCAGCTATGTGAACTAGTCCTAGAGTAAAAGCCAGCATCCTAGGACAGTGAAAGGTGTGTGATGCTCAGAGCTCACTAAGGAGCAATGGGTACCAATCTTAGGTGGCTATGTGTCTATTGTTTTCATTTATCCATTCAACAAACAGTTACTGGGCACTAGCTTTGGTCCAAACATTTTGTGAAATGTTGAGACACAGAGATACAATGCCGTGAAGCCTGTCTTGGGAGAACTTCTTCCCTAATTGGGAGAAAGACATTCAAACACCATTACAGGCCAGGCCAGCACCAGCTCTAAGGGTGGTGTGGGCAAAGTCTCAGTACGAGACTCAGTGCCTCCAGGATGGTGGTCTGGATGTCAGGTCTTTTGAGAAAAAGTTCCAAGAGCCCAGATTCTTCCCAGTAGCAGAATGAACATTGAGTGAACATTCCAGAAACCCCAAGTTACAGTTAAGTTGTTGGTTATTTCATTTCAAAAAACCCTTGGATTGAGTCAGGCAAAGCGCTTTACAGATATTACCTCATTTAATCCTCCCAACAATACTGAGGGATAGGTACTAACATTTCCATTTTACTTGCCCAAGATCTCACAGATAGTGTTTGAGGAATTCTGAATTTGAACTCAGAAAATGTCAGTCCAGAATTCATCATCTTAAACCCTACACTGTAGTGTGCATAATGAGGATTTCAGAGACCTGATCGATAGGTGTGAGGTGAAGTGGGTGGAAGTGGGTGAGTGGAGGTTTCTGGATGTGTCTGGTGGAAAACAGGATTTGAGTTAAATCACCCCAGTGAAAGTGGGGCTTTCCTGATAGCTCAGTTGGTAAAGAATCCACCCGAAATGCAGGAGACCCTGGTTTGATTCCTGAGTCGGGAAGATCCCCTGGAGAAGGGAAAAGCTACCCACTCCAGTATTCTGGCCTGGAGAATTCTATGGGATGTATAGTCCATGGGGTCACAAAGAGTCAGACATGACTGAGCGAGTTTCACTTTTACTTTTTCCAGTGAAAATGAGGAGTAGAAATCCATGTGTTTTTTCAAGAGCTGGTTTCCTACGTATATTTATTTTGGGCTGCACTAGATCTTCATTGCTACACACGGGAGTTCTCTGGCTGCGGTGAGTGAAAGGCTGCTCTCCAGTTGCAGGGTGCCGGCTTCTCACTGCAGCGGCTTCACTTGTTGAGGACCATGGGCTCTAGGCGCACGGGGTTCAGTGGTTGTGGCACACAAGCTTAGTTGCCTACAGCATGTAGAATCTTCCTGTGCCCCCTGCATTGGCCGGCAGATTCTTAACCACTGGACTGCCAGGGAAGTCCATTAAGAACTATTTATTTAACATCTCCACAGAGTGCCAGGGGCTACCCTGGTGACTCAGACAGTAAAGAATCTTCCTGCAATGCAGGAGACCTGGGTTCGATGCTTGGGTCAGGAAGATCCCCTGGAGAAGGGGATGGCTACCCACTCCAGTATTCTTGCCTGGAGAACTCCATGGACAGAGGCGCCTGAAGGGCTATACTCCATGGGGTCGCAAAGAATCAGACTCGACTGGAAGACCAACACTTGCACTTTTCAGAATGCTGGGACTTGCGCTGGGTGCTGGACATCCAGTGGGAAGCCAGGAGGTGAGACCTCCTTTGTTTGATGCTCCCAGGCTAAGGAAGGATTCAGACGAACCAATGGATGATTCCAGCAGTGACCAGCAGGTCGAGTACAGCAAGTGCGGGCACAGAGGAGGGGCTCCTGACCTGGTCAAGGGTTGATTTCTGGAAGAAGTAAGGCATGGAGGGAACAGCCTAGAAAGAATCGGAAATGAGGGTTGAGAAGCACACTCAGCAATTTAGCAAGGGGAATGGAGGCAGGAGTGGAGGGGTTCCCACTGAAAGACTCCTGAAAGGGGGAGCCATCAAAAAGAATCTTGGGTTCCCTGCTGGTCTTCTGAACGCCAGGAGTTCAGGATGGTGCCCATCAGCCCCTGCCGAGGTAGAGTCTTGTGTCTCGGAGGATCATATCACTGGTCACATTTGGTTCCTCAAACCCAACCCGGCTGTCCCCTTGTAACAGCAATTTAGTAGGTTTAACTATGGTATATGGAGTTTCTGTTCCAGTAGGTTTTGAGAAGCGCTTCTGAAAAGGCCTTTATAAATCTCTACAGTAATGAATTATGAACTACAGGAAAAGGGCTGCAGTGTCCGTCTGCCCCTCCCGCTCCTGCGAGGGGAACGCTGAGCCGATTCACGTATTCTGCTTCGTCTGGCCTTGTTTTCTTTCAGAGACAAGAGAACATCATAACCTTGAGCTATCTGGTAGAAATAAAAGATTGATGTGAAATTTTACTGTGTAAAATTTGGGGCCTTTTCATCCAGAAATGAAAACAATTGAATATTACTAAAAAAAAAATTGAGAAGAATTATTTTATTCAAACTCTAAGAACCTTCACCCTAGAAGAAGCCTCTTTATGGGAAAATAAATAAATTAATACATGCCTCATAAGAAATAGATGTTTCCAGCAGTTTCAAGTCTCGAAGCCCCAGAGTCTGACAGCCTCATTTTAAAAGTGGAAGTGCCAATGAAAGGACCCAGGAGGTCACATACCTCACTTAAGGTCACCAAACACGAATGGGTGAATTCAGACCCAGAGGATCTGTCTCCAGAGCCTTCTCCACAACCACAGTGTTGTGTTAGTCTCACCTTCTGGGCCATGTTGAGAAGTTTGCCAGTCGCCCTGAGATGCTCTAGACCACGCAGATGAGAGGACCTGCCAGAACCCTCACTGGCTGAGCCTACCCCTGAGGGAGCTGGAGACGCCTCTGAAGGGGAGTTGTCCTGAACTATCTTCTGGGGGTTCATATCTCATGGTCATGGTCATTACAACTGAGCATCAGTGTGTCTGGTTAAAGTGGCAGGGGCAGGGGATGAGGCTGCCAACGCCTGGGGGCACCATCAGTCACAGCATCCAGTGCAGTCCAGCCCGGGTGGACCACTGGCGCCCAGTCCTGGTTCTGCTCACAAACCCACCGAGGAAGCAGAATGCAGAGGAGAGCTGGCCCAACAGCAGCTCATAGGAGAAAGACCTAACTTGACCTTACCCTAGAGACATATCTATGGTATAATTCACTAGAAAAAAAAAATGGACATGGATATATTCTAGGGATCATTGTTAAAACTTTAAAGGACAAAACCACAGACAAGCAAAACCCTAACATAGTCTCAAAGTGCACTAAGAAAATCAGAGTATCCAAAGTAGGGATATGATAGGTGATGATGATTGGGGCTTCCCTGGTAGCTCAGTTGGTAAAGAATCTGCCTACAATTCAGGAGACCCTGGTTCGATTCCTGGGTTGGGAAGATCCGCTGGAGAAGGGATAGGCTACACACTCTAGTTTCTTCGCGCTTCCCTGGTAGCTCAGCTGGTAAAGAATCCGCCTACAAGTCAGTGGACCCCAGTTCAAGTCCTGCGTCGGAAAGATCCTCTGGAGAAGGGATAGGCTACACACTCTAATTTCCTTGCGCTTCCGTGGTGGCTCAGCTGGTAAAGAACCCACCTGCAGTGAGGGAGACCTGGGTTCAATCCCTGGGTTGGGAAGATACCCTGGAGAAGAGAAAAGGCCACCCATTCCAGTATTCTGGCCTGGAGAATTCCACGGATTGTATAGTCCATAGGGTCACAGAGAGTCAGACACGACTGAGTGACTTTCACTTTCAGGTGATGAGTACACTCTCCCCAGGATAAATGGCATCACCAGCAGCATTATTGTTACTATTAACTATGGTATTATTACTATAGTCATCGTTTTTTAGTGTAAAGCCTTCTGCTAAGCATATCAGATGAATTAATTCATATTTCATCAATCTCCACTATGAGATGGGGTTTTTATCCTTACTTTACAAAAAAGAAAAAAGCAAATGAGACTTAGTTGGTATGCCCAAAGCCACAGAAATGGTAAACATGGAAGGGGGTGTTCAGAGTTGAATAATTAGGGACTCACAACATCTTCTGTGACCTAAGCTCTTCCCAGCCTCCACTCCACCATCCCCAAGGGGTTAGCTTGTGCCCGGATGGCTGCTGCAGTCCCAGGCATTTGAAACAGGCAGAAAGGAGCCTTTGCCTCCCTCCATGTGTCTCTTATGAGAAAGCTTTCCAGTATATCTGCATCATAGCTCATTGACCACAGCCACCTGGTCTTAGGGAAGGTCCAATTTCTAACACAGACCGCCAAGGTTCTGGATTCTCTATCTCAGCAATTCACTCCTGAGGACTGCTGGGAAGGACCAAGTCAGCCCACATCTCTCTGAAAGGAGGCTGACCCCTTCACCAGGTCTCTGGGTAGACTGTGAGTCTGGGGGAGACAGTGCTTAGGGCCAGTGCTTTCTCAAGGGAGCTGGTAAGACTCACTATCCATGAGGCTGGGGGAGTACCTAGAGCAGTGGCCCCTCCTCTGCAAGTTCAAGGCTGCAAGGTGGGGGCCCAGGGAGTCTCAGCACTGGAGACACTCATTTCCAACTTTAGGACTCCCAACCTTGGGTCTCTGTTCTCACCATCACTAACAGAGTCTTCATCCATCAAAGCATTCCAACAGACCTTCAACAGCCCTCACATAATCCCTGGACCTGCTCATCATGGGTCCCCTTGCTCTGTCCTGGGTTTTCCGTGTCTGCATTTGTGTTCTCTTTGGCCTGCTCAGAGTTCTCCAGTGTGTTTGGCAGTGGGGTATGCACTTGAAAAAAAAAAAAAACTTGGCAGGGATAATCATACCCTGCTTGATTTCTGAGCTAAAAATAGCTTCTCTGCATTGTGGAGAAACCAGAGGCCAAAAAAGTCCAGAGCATCATCAGTTCTCTCTCCAGCAGCAGAAACACCTGGAATCGCTGTTTAATTATTTCAGAAGCAATGGTGCAATTTAGATGTTTCAGGAATAACGTCAGGGGCCTCACATGTGGTTTTGGCAGCTGCCAATCACCACGGGATCCAGCCCAGAAGCTGAGGTGTGTCAAGTTCATCACTTATGAGCTATGTGACCTTGGGCATGTTCTCTCTCCTCTCTGGGCCCTGGTTCCTCATCAGCTGTTGTTTAGTCACTAAGTCGTGACCTACCCTTCATGACCCCATGGATTGTAGCCTGCCAGGCTCCTCTGTCCATGGGATTTTTCCAGGCAAGAATACAGGAGTGGGTTGCTATTTCCTTCTCCGGAATATTTTCCTGACCCAGAAATTGATCCCAAGTTCTCCTGCATTGGCAGGTTGATTCTTCACTGCTGAGCCACCAGGGAAGCCATCCCCATGAATAGGTTGGGGAAAACTGTACTTTGTTTTTAGGGCAAATGCAACAACCCACTGAAAGAGCATTTGTGAAAAGAGTTCTTCCTTCGAGAAAAGGGACCGCTTGGGGCTAGAGGAGGAGAGACAGGAGTTCTGCTGTAAAGAATGGACAAAGGCAAGGACTCAGGAAGGAGGAGTGAACGAGATTTATTGACCGAGGGGAGCAAGAGTCGGGAAAGCATGGACTACTCAGGGAGCTGGCGGAGGTTAGAGGGAGACAGGGATAAAATAAGCTTGGGACCTGATATAGATGGCTCTCTGTGGTTGATGAGACATCACTGGAAGCTTTGAAGCAAGGATGGACATCACAGTTGTATTTTAGAAAATGTGGGGCAGAAAGGAATAGCCTGGAAGCAACAGGGATTAGGCTTCTACCAAAACAAGTCAGAAGCAGTACAGAGGAAATAGGGATGGAAAGTAGGGACACAGTGTAATTTTTTTTTAGAAGGCTGAAAAAACAGGCCTATTACTGATTAAAAATAGCTTTAAATTAACATATGCAAATGAAGGCCTTTTTCCCCCACCTCCAGCCCCACTTGCCCCTGGAGAAGCCAGGGCTTTAAATCAGACTCTAGGAGCCCCCTTCTCAGCCGGATTCCCATTGTCTCCCTCCTGCCTGAGTGTCTTGGCCTCTTGTTTCTTTGCAGGTCTTGAGCTAAGAGGTTCACCCTGCTGACCACAACCCAAGGAAAAGAACATCCAAATAGGAGGAAACCGCAGAGTTTTCTGTTTTCTTCTGCAGGAGAATGCAAGGTTATTTTTGGCCCCTTTCATACAAATCAGATTGTTTTCTTTCTTTCTTTCTTTCTCAAAGCCCTGTGTCTGGCAGGCTTCAGGCAGGGGAGAGCGCATTAGAGCTCGCATTGTGAATACCTTTGCATTTTTGCTCGGTGTCAGTTTTGTTTGTCTTCTTCTGCCTGGCTGTCTCCCTCGTCTTGGGATTGTTGACTTCCCGCAGACGTTGCTCTCCAGCCAAAGAAAGTAAAACCTTTCTCAAGGATGGGGCGCCTTGGTTGGAAAGAAAGAGAAGGACAAAAGGGAAGCATCCCACAGTCTGGGAGTGGCTTTGGTTTTGGCGCTTTCGCACTCAGCCCCACTTTCTCGAATTAGTTCTCTGACTTGAGATGCTGAGATGCCCTGGGAGGCACAGGGCTGACAGGAAGAGGAGAATGGAAGCCAGGCTTCCTGACCCTCCAGCCACCAGGTTTCCAAGTTTGCCCCTGTCTTCTTTGTGGCTTATGAAGTTTGCTGGTGTCCCTTATAGCAATGGAACCAAGAGTGAGGAGTCCAGGCTTGACCCCGGCTGCTGTCGGTTAGAGTCTGACCTGAGCTAAGTTACTGAAACTCCGTTTTCCTGATTTGTGAAATGGGCATATTAACAGTGGATTGTTGAGTTGACGAACAATGTTAAAGAGGATGGTCTGCGTTAAAAATTTGGGGACTGCCTGGAGCACGCATCAGGCCGGCTGAGTGTGTATGTGTTTAGGTGTGTGTGTTTGTGACTGATGTGTGCACTTGTGAAAACCACACCTCCCACTTTTACCCAGTAGTCACCAGATCTGTTAAAGTCCCTCTCGGGGTGTCTGGCAGAAGTTGTAAATTAGTTTTGATTCTTAGGAGATTCTTTTCTTTTTCTCATTCTCTTCTGCTGGAATCTTTCCCTTAAGGCAGCTGAGGTTGATGTGACCTGTAAGAATGTGACAGAAGCAAGGGGAAGGATTTTCCTGTTTAATTCCACACATCATTTTGCTCATTTTGAGCCAGAGTCACTTGTGGATTTCAAACACAGTGGTTTGTCTTTCATCATTTTACCCAGATGCTTCACCTTCAGGACAAGAGGGCTGCCTGCCTTGTTCCCTCTCATGTCCCTAGTCTCTGGCACATACTTGCAAATATTTGTTAAATGCCTGCAGAAACAGGCTCCTGCATGCCCGCGCGTGTGCGCGCGCACACACACACGCAGACTGTTATTGTTATTTTTTATGAGGTATGCATGGCTTTGCATCCCAGCTCCAGCGCCCATGGGGAGGAGGAGTGGCAGGCATGTGGGGTTCTGGCAGCTGGCAGTCACAATGGCATCCACCCCAGAACCGGCAGATGCTTCAGGTGTGTCCTTTTCAAGTGATCTTGGCCTGTTACCTCTCATCCCTGCGCCCTGGGTTCCCCATCAGTAAGTTGGGGGCCCATCTCAGAGAGCATGGAGGCACAGCTTTCTGAGGGACCTGGCGCCAGAAAGACATTCCAATCCTGCCTGGTTTTTCTCACATCACAGAGACCCCTGAGCATCCTGGGATGAGTCTCCAGTCAATCACCACTAATATAAACAAATGGCTGGCACCTGGTCGCTGGCGCCCTAAATCAAATAGTCTGAATTTTCCCCCTACAGCTGAAGCACCAACTTTTCTCACCACCACTCACACACACCACATTAATCCCATAAGCATTCACTGCATTGGCAGAAGAAACACGTGGATCCGAATCCTGAGGCTCCCTGCCCTGACCAATGGTGGTCATGTGAAAACATTTGACACCAAGCCTGGGAAACTCCTTCCGGTCAGGTTAGCTTTCTGGTGCTTTAGGCAGGAGCAGAGACTCTGCAGAGGTGGAGTTCGCTGGCTTAGGAGAGGAGGTATGTGTACCTGTTGAAAGAGGAATTGCTAGGGGCTCATTACTCCATCTGCACATTGAATGAAGGACTCTTTCTTTCAGGATAGCATCTCCTGAGGTTTTCTCTGAAGAGCATTATTTCTGTGGTCTGCTAGTGAGTTAGACTGGAAAGAGAGTTGGAAGGAGAGAAAAGAAAAGAAAAAGCATTCCTTCGTCAAATAATTCTGGGAAATCTTGGCATAAACAATGTTAAGAATTATTTTTTCAACATTTTTTTTTTAACTGCAGAATTTCTCGGCACCTTTAAGAGACTAATGTGCATTTTGACTATGTGAAAGATAAATTTGGTATCTTGTAATTAACATGCTCTTTTGACAACAGGATGTTTTTCTCCCTCTATCAACATCCCAGGAAACAAGGTTCTGTACCACACTTTGGGGAAAAAACTTGCAAAGAGGAAGAAAGAACAGATTCTGGGCCTTTAAGCAAAGTTTTCACACAGGTTGAAGTAATTCCAGATGGTTCAAGGCAAGTCAGGAGATCCTCAGTGGGTAGTCAGTCCGTGGGTCACCTCCTTCCTGTAAGCAGTTCAGTTCATGAACTCGCCCACACCAAGCTCGAGTCCCCGCTGCTCTATCCAGGTAGGTTGCCTGTGTGCCTTTGGGTGGGCATTCGTGGCTTAGTGGAGCAGACACTTGAGTATCCAGAACAAAACAGAGAGGGGTACCATAAATCACAGAGAACGCCACTCAGCTTCCTTTCCTGGTCTTTGCTTCTTGAAAAGCAGAGAAACAGAAACACCAGGCAGCAAGCTCTGAGAAAGCCTTAGAGAAGGATTTTCATGTGTGAGCGAGCCCACGGCTGCCTCGAGGGCCTGTGTTAAGCCCAGATGGCTGGGTCAGCCCTGACGTGGTTGTATGCCAGTGGGCCATAGTTGGAGAAAACCTTGTGAAGGCCTGGTAGACACTGGAATGGCAGGGGGCTGTTGATGGGGGGACGCGTCGACTGGGGGGACCATGGTGGCCCACTCAGGTGTGACCAAGATGTTCTTTGAGGACTTGGTCTGGGTAATTTCTCTAAGTGGGGTGGTTGGCCATGAGTCCTTATAGCTTTGCCCATGTTTATGATTAACTTCATTATCTTAATGCACAGGCTCCAAATTAAGCAACCAAGGAAGGTTGACTTTCGGAGGTGAGTCCAAACAGATTTAGTGGGGCCTGGAGTCCATTGGGTTCTGAGTCTCAAGGAGGATTGCACAAGGTGCCTGCCCCCACACACCTGCCTCACCCCACCCCACCCGGCTTTGTTAGAGGCGCTCTGGTTCAGCACTCCCTCCTGAGGCACCAACAGTGGCTCAGAGCGAAGCTGATAAAGAGAAGGTGATAAGAAGGGAGGGCAGGAATTTCAGAAATGCCATTGCTTCACTTCCCAGAAGCTTCCCAAACATTACACCCTGACCTCAAACTGCCCTTGCTCTTTAAGAAAGTAGACAGCGAGTCAGGGAGCTTCATGGACACGGTGGCCCTGGCCTCACCTTGGCTGTTTGGCTTAAAGTTCCAGAGGTTTCTTCAAAAGCGTTTGGAGATTTATGTTGTCTTTAGATTTTAGGGAAGAGGAGGCGGCCGTGAGCATTTGCTGAGTGATGACTATGTATGGGGTGGGCCTTGCCACTTGCTCTCTGGTTCTCAGAAGTGGCTACACTTGGAAGCTCTGGGTGGTTGGTTGGTTGGTTGTTTTTTAAGCGCTGGTTCCTGGGCCCCAGCCCAGGTAGCCTGACTTAATTGATCGAGAGTGTGGCCTGTGCATTGGGGTTTGCAAGCCACCACCACCCCGCCCCGCCCCAGGTGCACTGAATTCACAGCAGAGTGAATTGAGAAGCTCAGCACTGAAAACTTCTTGTGTCTCATTCCCAGTTGCTCACCAGCAACCCAACCATGAGGACATTAGTGGTGATTGAAACAGAGGCTCAAAGAGCTCAGGGCTTTCCCAGGAGCACAAAGTCTTGGGCTAGAAGGTTACAGGTTCCAAAGCCAGCATTATATCACAGTGAGTCAGTAAATGTTGCAAAATGGGACTTAATTCGACGGTGAGGCCACCATAGGCCAGCCTGGGGCTTAAGCAGGTTGGCAGCTGCTGCACCCATTACACTCACCCAGCACACCCTTCTCCTGGGCCCACTTCAAAGAGCAGGGTGTTGTCACTGGGGCCCTGAGCAAAGTGACTTGACCCCACAGCTCTCAGGCCCACCCAAGAATCAGGATGGGCTGACTCCAGGCCAAGTTTATTTTTCTTTCTTGTCGAGTGTGATTACTGGAGAAGACTGCAGGGGAAGTAATGCAGATACACACGGGCCCTGGAGGGCGTAGGGTTCACAGCCCATCAAGGAGCCAGCCAGGCTCCATACAGGGTGCTTCCCGCTGCCCTACTCAGACACAAGGCGGTCTACATTCCCGCTGGGCTTTAGGAACTGTGAACTGACTCGGAAGGGCAGGAAGGAAACCAAAGGGTGGGGCTTGTGCCAGATGGTCCAAAGAAAGGAAAACAGTGGGGAATGTGGCACAGTGTAAAGAATAAAGCATTTGGAATCTCACTCCCCTGGACTCTGCATAAAGCGCCTTACCTCCTTCAGCCTTAGCTAACCAAGCTTCATGTCGGAGATGAAAATTTCAGGCCCTGATCTCTAGAGTAAGGATAACAATCACCTATAATTGTGATAATTAAATGATATGTAATTTATGATATAATTATGGTGTATATTATGTATGCATGCCAAGTCTATTCAGTTGTGTCTGAGTCTTTATGAACCTATAGACTGTAGCCTGCCAGGCTACTCTGTCCATGGAATTCTCCAGGCAAGGATACTGGAGTGGGTTGCCATGCCCTCCTCCAGGGGATCGTCCTGTCGCAGGGATCAAACCTGCATGCATCTCCTGCATGGGCACATGGGTTCTTTACCACTAGAGCCACCTGGGAAGCCCTATGATATATGTTATATTAATATATAATTATTCAAATTATATATAAAATAATATATGCTGTAATATTATAATATTGGATGGGCCGAATATTTCACTTGGGTTTTTCCATAAGATGTTATTGAGAAATACAACTTTTTGGCCAACCCAGTATTTCGTGTATAAATATTATTTTATATATCCTATTATTGATATGTGTATTTGTTTTATGCACAGCTACAGTGAGCGAGCACCAGGCTGAGTCAGAGGCTAAGCTCTTGGTAATTCAAGTCAGTAGCCCGTTGGAGTACTTGATGGTACATCCATTGAATGGAGTACTTTGCAGCTGTTAAAAATGAGATAAATCCACGTAACCCAATAAGGAAAGCTGTCCAAGATAGACCACCAGGAGGAAGAGCCAAGTGCAGAGGCGTGAGAAAGGATAGCCCTTTTACATAATGAAAAGCATTTACATATAAATAAGAACATATATAAAGTGTAAAAATAGAAACCGACTCTAGCTGGGCATGCACAAGTGCATATCCTTGTGGGGACGTGCTTCTCTTCTGAAGAAAATGCATTTCTGGAGAAAGTTAGAAAGGTGGAATTTGGCAAAAGGAAAAGGGAAGAAGATTTTTCATTTCATTTTATATTTTCTACTTATTTCATACTCAGCTGAACTTGTTTGCATGTGTGTCTGTGTGTGTGTCTGAGTTTCAGTAACAGAAACAAGGAGTTTGAGTTAAAATGGAAAAGAAAACAAAAGCAGAACTCGCCCTGAGACTCCAGTTCTTTCTCTGTAATCTGGGCCAGCCCAGCAGACAGGGTTGTTTTTCCAGCTGGGAATCATTTCATCCTCTCTCCCTAAATCCTGTGCGAACCCAGATCCAGTGGGAGTTGACAAAGGCCTGGTCCCAGGCCGGTCAGCCACCTCTCCATGTCTGTTGGTGTTTTTAAGTATGAGCACACTGGTGGGTGTGTCTGGGGAGTGGTAGGGAGGAGCTGAACGAGGCTTCAGAGGAGGAGGAGGAGAAAGTGACGTGCCTAATAAGGAAACCCACATGTCTGACACTAAAGTTTCAAATGCTGTAAAAGAAAACCAGAAATAAATTTAAATCAAAGTAAAGGCTGCTTTAAATCCATGCAAGGAAGCAGAAATCCTCTGGGTGAATGGATACCAATTTTGAGACTGGTTCTTCCCCTCACCTGCTATAAGGTACTAAACGACCATTCCCAAAGATACCTAACCCTAACCCCAGAACCTATGAGTGAAAGTCACTCAGTTGTGCCGAATCTTTGTGACCCCATGGACTGTAGCCCACCAGGCTTCTCTGTCCATGGGATTTTCCAGGCAAGAATACTGGACTGGGTTGCCATTCCCTTTTCCAGGGGATCTTCCCAACCCCTGAGGGGTTGAACTTAGGTCTCCTGCATTGCAGGCAGATTCTTTACCACCTGAGCCACCAGCCAGAACCTGTGAACACAACCTTATTTGGGAACAGGTCTTTGTGAATGTGAATAAGGATTTCCAAATGAGATTATCCTGAATTATCCAGATGGGCCCTGAATCCAATGGCGAGTGCTCTCATGAGATATTTCTGTAAGACAGGAGGGGAGAGGACACAGACGCAAAGGAGGAGATACGTGAAAAATGGAGACAGAGGCTGCAGGGCTGCAGCCGCAACCTAAGGAACACCTTGGCATTGAAATACGTACAATATCATATATGAAACGAGTCGCCAGTCCAGGTTCGATGCACGATACTGGATGCTTGGGGCTGGTGCACTGGGACGACCCAGAGGGATGGTATGGGGAGGGAGGAGGGTTCAGGATGGAGAACACATGTATACCTGTGGCAGATTCATTCTGATATATGGCAAAACCAATACAATATTGTAAAGTTAAATAAAATTTAAAAAAAAAAAGAAACACCTGGAGTCACCGGAAGCCTAGAGAAGCAAAAGAGGACACTCCCCCAGAGCCTTTGGAGGGGCCCAGCTCTGCCAGTACCTAAACTTCAGACTGCTGGCCTCTAGAACTGGGAGGCCATTGTCCTCTCCCCTTCAATCTTTAGAAATGTCCCATGAGAACACTTGCCATCGGATTCAGGGCCCATCTGGATTATCCACGATAATCTCATTTGGAAATCCTTACTGACATTCACAAAGACCTCATCCCAAATAAGGTTGTGTTCACAGGTTCTGGGGTTCGGATATTAATGTATGTTTGGGGGTTTAGTACCTTACAGCAGGTGAGAAGAACCAGCCCCAAAGTTGGTATCCATTCACCCAGAGGATTCCTGCTTCCCTGCACAGATTTATAGCAGCCTTTCACTTAGAATTAAGTTTACTTCTGGTTTTCTTTTACAGCATTTGAAACTTTAGTGCCAGACCATGTGGGTTGCCTTAACACCAGTTTATCCTCCTCCTCTGAAGCCTTGTTCAGCTCCTCCCCAGCACTCCCCAGATACACTCACCAGTGTGCTCATATTTAAAAACACCGCTAGACAAGGAGGGGGTGGCTGTCCTGCCTCAGACCAGGCCCTTGTCAGTTCCTGCTGGATCTGGGCTCGCCCAGGATTTAGGGCGAGAGGATGAAATGATTCCCAGCTGGAAAAACAAAGGCAAAGGAGAAAAGGAAAGCTACACCTATTTGAAAGCAGAGTTCCAAAGACTAGCAAGGAAAGATAAGAAAGCTTTCCTCACTGATCAATGCAAAAAAATAGAGGAAAATAATACAATGGAAACTCTAGAGATCACTTCAAGAAAATTAGGGATACCAAGGGAACATTTCATGCAAAGATGGGCACAATAAAGGACAGAAATGGTATGGACCTAACAGAAGCAGAAGATATTAAGAAGAGGTGGCAAGAATACACAGAAGAACTATACAAAAAAGATTTTCATGACCCAGATATCATGATGGTGTGATCACCCATGTAGAGCCAGACTTCCTGGAATGCAAAGTCAAATTTGCCTTAGGAAGCATCACTACAAACAAAGCTAGCAGAGGTGATGGAATGCCAGTTGAGCTATTTTAAACCCTAAAGGATGACGCTGTTAAAATGCTGCGCTCAAAATGCCAGAAAATTTGGAAAACTCAGCAGGGGCCACGGGACTGGAAAAGGTCAGTTTTCATTCCAATTCCAAAGAAGGGCAGTGCCAAAGAATGCTCAAACTACCGCACAATTGCATGTATCTCATATGCTAGCAAAGTAATGCTCAAAATTCTCCAAGCCAGGCTTCAACAGTATGTGAACTGTGAACTTCCAGATATTCAAGCTGGATTTAGAAAAGGCAGAAGAACCAGAGATCAAATTGCTAGCATCCACTGGATCATAGAAAAAGCAAAAGAATTTCAGAAAAATATCTGCTTTATTGACTATGCCAAAGCCTTTGACTATATAGATCACCACAAACGGTGGAAAATTCTTAAAGAGATGGGAATACCAGATCACCTTACCTGCCTCCTGAGAAACCTGCATACAGGTCAAGAAGCAATAGTTAGAATGGGACATGGAACAATGAACTGGTTCCAAATTGGGAAAGGAGTATGTCAAGGCTATATATTGTCACCCTGTTTATTTAACTTATATGCAGAGTACATCATGCAAAATGCCAGGCTGGATGAAGCACAAGCTGGAATCAAGATGCCAGGAGAAATAACAATAACCTGAAAAGCAGATGACAACACCCTTATGGCAGAAAGTGAAGAGGAACTGAAGAACCGCTTGATGAAAGTGAAAGGAGAGTGAAAAAGCAGGCTTAAAACTCAACATTCAAAAAACTAAGATCATGGCATCCAGTCCCATCACTTCATGGCAAATAAATGGGAAAACAATGGAAATAGTAATAGAATTTATTTTCCTGGGCTCAAAAATAACTGCAGATGGTGACTGCAGCCATGAAATTAAAAGATGCTTGCTCCTTGGAAGAAAAGCTATTATCAACCTGCTGCTGCTGCTAAGTCACTTCAGTCGTGTCCGACCCTGTGCAACCCCATAGATGGCAGCCCACCAGGCTCCCCCGTCCTTGGGATTCTCCAGGCAAGAACACTGGAGGAGGTTGCCATTTCCCTCTCCAATGCATGAAAGTGAAAAAATAAAGTGAAGTTGCTCAGTCGTGTCTGACTCCTAGCGACCCCATGGACTGCAGCCCACCAGGCCCCTCCATCCATGGGATTTTCCAAGTGGAGACATTACTTTGCCAACAAAGGTTTGTCTAGTCAAAGCTATGGTTTTTCTAGTAGTCATGTATGGATGTGAGAGTTGGACCATAAAGAAAGCTTAGTGCCAAAGAATTGATGCTTTTGAACTATGGTGCTGGAGAAGACTCTTGAGAGTCCTTGGACTGCAAAGAGACCCAAGCAGTCCATTCTCAAGGAAATGAGTCCTGAATATTTATTGGAAGGACTGATGCTGAAATTGAAACTCCAATCCTTTGGCCACCCGATGTGATGAACTGACTCATTTAGAAAAGACCCTGATGCTGGAAAAGAGTGAAGGCAGGAGGAGAAGGGGACGACAGAGGATGAAATGATTGTATACCATCACTGACTCGATGGACATGAGTTTGGGCAAGCTCCAGGAGTTGGCTATGGACAGGGAAGCCTGGTGTGCTGCAGACTCAAAGAGGCATACATGACTGAGCGACTGAACTGCTGGGCTGGCCCAGGTCCAGCTCCAGGATAATAATAGCTCCAGGATCAGGGCATGTCAGACCTTTGTTACCTTGTCTTGTTTTGAGCCATGAAGATGGTGGTAATTATTACAGCAGGCTAGGAAACAAAGGGCTTCCCTGGTGGCTCAGCAGGTAAGGAATCTGCCTGCAATGCGGAAGACCTAGGGTTGATCCCTGGGTCAGGAAGATCCCCTGACAAGGAAATTGCAAGCCACTCCAGTATTCCTGCCTGGAGAATTCCCTGGACAGAGAAGCCTGGCAGGCTACAGTCCATGGGGTCTCAAACATTTAGACACAACTGAGCGACTAACACACAGGAAACGAACACTCTTGCTGAAGAGGCACAGGTTGCCTTGAATTGACTTCCTGGGCCAGGGGCAGAGTCTGGGATTTGAAAAGAGATTGGACAGCCCATCCAGGACACCCTGCCAGGTCCCCAACACACTGGGTGGGCCCTGGTTTCCCTTTTCTGAAGTAGCATCTCATGATACTCTCTGCAGGCTTATTCTTTTTTTTCTTTTTTTTTTTTTTAAAGATTTGATTATTAGGCTGCACTGGGTCTTAGTTGCAGCATGGGAGATCTAGTTCCCCGACCAGGGATCGAATCCGGGCCCCCTGTATTGGGAACTCAGAGTCTTAGTCACTAGACCACCAACAGAAGTCCCTACAGGATTATCCTGCTTTATTTTTCAGCATGGAGCCTGTAGTGACCTGATAATATCTCATCTTTTCCTGTAGTAACTCCCCACCACCACCACTCCTCACCACCCATACATTAGGGGATGTGAGCTCCGTGAGGGCAGGGCTGACAGCCAGGCTTACTTCTGAATCTATCCCCAGCACAGCTCTTGGCAGGTAAGGGTGCTGAGATGATGAGATGATCTTAGAGGAAGGGAGAAAGGAGGAGAGACCCTGAGAGGGATGTGGTGAGAACCCGCTCAGACCCAGCCCCCACCAGCTCACAGTCTAGGCAGGTGGACAGGTAAATGGAGAAGGTTCTGGGGAGGCTGTACCACACGGATGGAAGGGTTAAGAAGGACGTGTAAGAAATTGTAAGAAAGGGCAGACAGCATCCTCAGGGAGCAGAGAAATGCAGGAGCTGACCTCCGCTGGCAGGGATGGGGAGATTCTGCCCAGGGGGACAGCTGTGACCAAGTCCCCTGAATGGAGGGGAGGAGGCCCGCTCCATGGCACAGCCTTCGTGAGAGACAGTAAGGGAAGGAGGAGAGGATGGAGCAGGTATGAGAGGCGTCATGGGGAAGGCCCATGGACGGGTGGGGGATGCTGCTGTGTGTGCTGGGGATGGAAGAGGCTGCAGGGGCTTCAAGCTGGGAGCCTGCCCAGGTGACCATCAGAGGCCCTCAGTGTACAGGGCCCTGGACACCAGTTCCGCAGCCTCCAGGAGGTTAATCTATATTCCTTTCCATCCTCTATGTGTGTGCTCAGTTGCTTAGTTGTGTCCGACTCCTTGCGACCCCATGGACTGTAGTCCACCAGGTTTCTTCGTCCATGGGATTCTTCAGGCAAGAGTACTAGAGCAAGTTGCCATTTCCTCCTCTAGGGGATCTTCCCAACTCAAGGACTGAACCCACATCTCCTGCATTGGCAGGCAGATTCTTTACCACGGGGCCACCTGGGAAGCCCTTCCCATCCTTTACAACTTCCCAAAGTCCACAGTTACATTAGTAATTGCAGCTAGGCATTGAGTCAAGAATGTGCTAGGAGGCCTCCATATTTAAATATGTACTCCTTTGGACACATTCTTATGACAGCATGATTATTCCCTTTTTATAGATGAGTTGAGTCTCAAAGCTGGTAGCTGAGGAGATTAAGCTTTACCCCTGAATCTATATGGACTCTGGATGCCATGTCCACACATACACCAGGGTCCATGGCCGCCTGTATTGTGAAGCATGTCATGATTTCTGGAGTAGTTCATACACGGGACTCTTCTCTGACCTAGAGCAGAGGTTTGGCAAATCCAGGGCAGAGATTGTTCACACCATTTTACAGAAAAGAAAGCTAAGAATCCAAGGAGTGGGGGGGTCCTTCCTCATGAGCTGCAGACCCAGAGGACGGGCACCAGTGTTTCATGCTAAGGTCCTCTGCCCAGGAGCCTTGTGGTCAGACTTGTGTCCGTACAACAGTGCAGAATGAGGGCAGTGGAGGTGGGGGTGGTAGGAATGGGGGTGCACGCTGTTCCAGATCCAGTGCCTGCTGAGCAGGTCTCCTCCCCAGAGCTCAGCTCCGGGCCACCAGGCAGCACATCCATCTCCGAAGGGCCTTCTAGGGAACATGGTACTCCCTGGAAGGAGTGGGCTGCATCCATCTTGTAGGACAATATGCTATTTTTGCCAGAGAGCTACAGGGCATAAATATAGATTTCTGAGCATTTTTTATTACCTGACTTGATGGTCCCTGCACATCTTTTCTTTAAACCATAAAAAGCCAGACAGCCCTTCCCAGAAACTGTGCGTCTACCTGTGTCCCATATAGACGTGGGGGATTGCAGCTGTATGGCAGAAAGGGCCCCACTTTGTTGCAGGGGGTGGGGGGTGGGTGGAAATCAATGGCCAGTTGTCTCAGAATTACCTTGGAGATCAATGACGTAGTTCCCAGGGGGCCTTTTCTGTCTTTTGCTTGGGCATTTCTTTCCTTCTGCCCTGTAACCAGATCTGATTCTGGGATACCGACCAGATCCTGGGCCCTGCCCTCACCTTCCCTCAGCCACCATCTTCCTGCCCTTCCCCATGCTCCTTCTACCCCAGGGCCTTAGCTCTACGTAGGAATCTCATCTGCCCCTGTCATCTGTGCCTAGGCAACCTTTCATTTCTCAGACCTCCATCAAACCCCCTGGGCCCACCATCTAAGTCAGGCTCCTTTGTCTAGAACCATGGTCACTTGATTTGGGGTATTTATCCCACTTTGTAAGGGTTTGTGGATTATTTGCTTAGACTCTGTACTCCACTGTAAGCTTCATGAACATAAAGACTGTTGTTTCCATTGCATTCCCAGAGCCTAAAGAGATAACCTGGTCCATACTCATTTCTATGTAAATATTATAGAAAATAATCAAATATAAGTGAATGCATGAATGAATGAATGGACGAATAGATAAATGAGTGAGCAAGCAAGCCATGGTTCTCACCCAGGGGAGATTTGCCCCTCGAGCTCCCCCTTCCCAGGATATATTGGCAATATTTTGAGACATTCTCACTCATCATGCCATGGTGGTGCTACTGGCATTCAATAGAGAGAGGCTGGGGTGCTGTCAGATAACCTGCACAGAGCAGCGGCCCCCACCTCCCAGCAGAGAGTGTGTTCCACCCAAATGTCAACAGTGTCGAAGTTGAGAAACCCTAGAAAGTTCTTTCCTAGGGCTGCTGAACAAAGCACTACAAACTGAGTGATTTAAAACAACAGAAATGGAGTTGAGTACAGTTGAAGAAGCCAGGAGTCCAAAATCAATCAGTCCAAAATCAATCAATCAAGTCCAAAATCAGTGTTGGTAGGGCTGGTCCCCTCTAGAAGGCCTGAGAAGAAGTCAGTTCCTTGATTCTCTGGTGGCTTCTTCTGGTGGCAGAGAGTCTTGAGTGTTCTTGGCTCACAGCTGCCTGCCTCTCTGATCTCTGCCTCTTATCTTCATACAGCCTCCTTCCCAAGGTGTCTATTTTTCTCCTCTTCCTATAAGGGTACCAGACATTGGATTTGGGGCCTAACTTAATGACTTCATCTTAATTAGTTACTACAACTGCAAAGGCCCTATTTCTGAATAGTGTTACCTTCACAGGTACTGGGGTTCAAACTCAGTTCAGTTCAGTCACTCAGTCCTGTCTGACTCTTTGCAACACCATGGACTGCGGCATGTCAGGCCCCCTGTCCATCACCAACTACTGGGGCTTGCCCAAACTCATGTCCGTTGAGTCAGTGATGGCATCCAACCATCTCATCCTCTATCGTCCCCTTCTCCTCCTGCCTTCACTCTTTCCCAGCATCAGGGTCTTTGCTAATGAGTCAGTTCTTTGCATCAGGTGGCCAAAGTGTTGGAGGTTCAGATCCAATATTCCAATGAATATTCAGGACTGATCTCCTTTAGGATGGACTGGTTGGATCTCCTTGCAGTCCAAGGGACTCTCAAGAGTCTTCTCCAACACCACAGTTGAAAAGCATCAATTCTTCAGCCCTCAGCTTTCTTTGTAGTCCAACTCTCACATCCATACATGACTACTGGAAAAACTATAGCTTTGACTAGATGGACCTTTGTCAGTGAAGTACTGTCTCTGCTTTTTAGTATGCTGTCTAGGTTGGTCATAGCTTTTCTTCCAAGAAGCAAGTGTCTTAATTTCATGGCTGCAGTCACCATCTGCAGTGATTTTGGAGCCCAAGAAAAGAAACTGTCACTGTATTCATTGTTTTCCCATTTATTTGCCATGAAGTGATGGGACCAGATGCCATGATCTTAGTTTTTTAAATGTTGTGTTTTAAACTAACATTTTCACTCCCCTCTTTAATTTTCATCAAAAGGCTCTTTAGTTCCTCTTCATTTTCTGCCATAAGGGTGGTGTCATCTGCATATCTGAGGTTATTGATAGTTCTCCCTGCAATCTTAATTCCAGCTTGTGCTTCATCCAGCCTGGCATTTTGCATGATGTACTCTGCATATAACTTAAATAAGCAGGGTGACAATATACAGCCTTGATGTACTCCTTTCCTAATATGGAACCAGTCCATTGTTCCATGTCCAGTTCTAACTGTTGCTTCTTGACCTGCATACAGGTTTCTCAGGAGGCAGGTCAGGTGGTCTGGTATTCCCATCTCTTTCAGAATTTTCCACTCTTTGTTGTGTTCTGCACAGTCAAAGGCTTTAGCAGAGTCAATGAGACAGAAGTAGATGCTTTTCTGGAATTCTCTATGACCCAGTGGATGTTGGCGATTTGATCTCTGGTTCTTCTGCCTTTTCTAAATCCAGCTTGAACATCTGGAAGTTCTCAGTTCATACCGTTTTGAAGTCTAGTTTGGAGAATTTCAAGCATTACTTTGCAAGTGCGTGAGAAGAGTGCAATTGTGCAGTAGTTTGAGCATTCTTTGGCATTGCCTTTCTTTGGCATTGGAATGAAAACAGGCCTCTTCCAGTTCTGTGGCCACTGCTGAGTTTTCCAAATTTGCTGGCATATTAAGTGAAGCACTTTCACAGCATTATCTTTTAGGATTTGAAATAGCCCAGCTGGAATTCCATCACTTCCACTAGCTTTGTCTGTAGTGATGCTTCCGAAGGCCCACTTTGCACTCCTGGGACGTATCTTTTTAGGAGACATTGTTCAACCTAACAATCTGCATGCAATGCAGATGACCTGGGTTCAGTCCCTGGGTCAGGAAGACCCCCTGGAGAAGGGGATTGCTACCCATGCCAGTATTCTTGCCTGGAGAATCCCATGGACAGAGGAGCCTGGTGGGCTACAGTCCATAGGGTTGCAAAGAGTCAAATTAATGACCATGTGACTGAGAACTTTCACTTTGCACTTTATTCAACCTACTTTACCCTGGTTTGATGGAAAGTTAATTATATTCATATACTCCGTGGAAGCCCTATATTCATACACATTCCCCCCAGAAGTAGAAAGGGGCAAAGGAACCTGCCGTATGCCCTCTTCTCTCTCCCCTCCCCGTTGTCCGGGCACTCATCAGACACTCGTTAGTGGTCCCTCGCCCCCCTGCACAGCCATGTCAGCCACCTGTGCCTCCTCAGTACTTGACCTGAGGAATCCACCTTTGCACTCGAAACCTTCTCCTCTACCCCACAGCACCATATTTAATTGAGTGATGTGTGTTCAGTCCTTGGGCCAGACCTATAAGCTCCGTATTCTTACTGATCCATTTTCAGTTAAAGAAACCTGAGTTCAGAAGGATAAATACAGTGCCTTAAAGTACAGAGCTGATAGATGACAGAGCCTGGTCATCTGAGGGGAAAGCCGTGCTTAGCTCCTGTTCCCTGGGGACTCCCCCACCCCTTACTGAGCTGCCAGTGCCTGTCCTTAGTTCTTGTGGCAGGAGCTCCGCCCTGTGCTCTCATAGCTGGAGGCACTTGCTTCTCCCACAGCCTTTTCTCTGGCATCCTTCCTGTTTGCTTATATCCCCTTCTCCTTCTAGACTGTGAAGGCTTTCAGGGTAGATAGAGAGTTGCTTTCAACTCTGGGTTCCCAGCCCCAATACCTACCTGCAGGGCACACACAGCCTGTCGATTGTTAAATAAATGAATGCATTCATGGTTTTAACAGTCTAGTCTAGAGACCTTACTGTTGTTTGTATTAGAATTTCCCAGGTTATACTGCAGTGAATACAATACAACTCTCTGACTCTCTTAGAAGCAACCCGAAGCTGAACTTAAAAATTTTAAAATATGTTTCCATAGTGAATTTAGCCTGGATGACTCTAAGCTAGATTACTACTCTAGATTAATCAACACTAAACCTACTTCCTTACTGCTGAATTTCACAGAGCCTTAAACATTCTCATGTGCTTCAGAAATTCTAAGAAGGTAGATCATCTTCTGGATATTTCATTTTTATTTTTTAATTTTTTGAACAGTCCTAAAAAATACTAGGGCTTCCCTGATGGCTCAATGGTAAAGAATCCACCTGCCAGCACGGGAGACACGGGTTCAATTCCTGGGTTGGGAAGAGTCCCTGGAGAAGGAAATGGCAACCCACTCCAGTGTTCTTGCCTGGAAAATCCCATGGACAGACGAGCCTGGCAGGCTACAGTCCATGGAGTCGCAAAGAGTCAGATATGACTTAATGAGCAAACAACAACAAAAAATACTAAGCCTCGTACAGGGTTGGAATGTGCTGGGTTGGAATGTGCTGGGGTGCACCGCACTGCCTCCTGGATGGAGACTCTCCCACAAAGCTGAGAGGAGGAGGGGGCTTCCATCCAGAGCACTGTCATCACTGATGGGCTGGGAGGACCCCTCTCTCCCACTCTGGTCTCCACTCTGCACCCACATTCTCCTGTGACCTCTTCATTCTTGTTTTTGGTAGATTTCCCCCCACTCTCATCAAACCCCAGTTGCCTGAGCTGAAAATGACAGTGGATGGCCTGAAGCTTCCTGTAGCTCATTAACCTCCACATTATCTCGGGGAAATTATGCCAATTATCACACAGGGGCTCAGGATTGAACAGCAACCACGTCTGGGCTGATGGTGATGGATGCGACCAATTTAAGGGGTGGAGGGCAGCTCCTCAGGTGGTGAAAGAATCATTTGTTTTGCCAGGAGATGCTTTCCCTTAGGCAGATGCAAGGTTCGGATCTCCGGTGGGAGAGTTCTCCTGGCATCTTCCCTGGGATGTTTCCAAGGGGGACTTTGTAAAAAAAAAAAAAAATTTTTAAAGCATATATTGGTTAACTTGGTTTTCTTATTGTCTCAATAAAGAGAAGTAGACATAAAAATGGCTCATAATCCGCCTACCCAGTGAGTTCATTTGACCTTTAAAACCAATCAAAACGGAAGTAATACAATACAGGTAGGTCTAGACAATCTGAGGAGTTCAATAAGTAACAAAGTTAAAGTGACCATCTTCCCCACCCCCTCTTCTAAGCACAGTCTCTCAACAGCTAATAGAGTTTTGTGTTTCCTTTAGAAATAGTGTGCCTGGGGAAGCAAACTGGCTTAGAGCAGGGCCTCTCTGACCTGATGTCTGGAAAGCTTGTTCCATCACAGGTTGATGGGACCCATTCTCAGAGATTCTGATTCAGCCACTGGGGTGGGGAATTTGCACATTTAACAGTTTATCTGCTACTGCTACTGCTAAGTCACTTCAGTCGTGTCGGACTCTGTGCAATCCCATAGATGGCAGCCCACCAGGCTCCCCCATCCCTGGGATTCTCCAGGCAAGAACAGTTTCTCAGATGGCACTAAATCCCGGCTGTCCCACTTTCCAGCTCTGATTTTGAACAGGATAACCTCTCTTTGCTTCATCTTCCTCTTCTGTAAAATGGGGCTCATGATAGTTATGAGAATTAACTGAATTAAAATATTTGCATGTTCTGCATATTAAGAACAATGCAATAGCTGCTATGATGCATGTGCATGCTCAGTCACTTCAGTCACTGCCACACTAGCACTGTAGCCCACCAGGCTCCTCTCTCCATGGGATTTTCCAGGCAAGAACACTGGAGTGGCTTGCCATGCCCTCCTCCTCCCAGGGGATCGTCATGATCCGGGGATGGAACCCACATCTCCTGAGTCTCCTGCTTTGCAGGCGGATTCTTTACCCACTGAGCCACTTGGGAAACCCCAGTGTATCGTGTTAGTTGCTCAGTCATGTCTGACTCTCTGCCACCCAGTGGACTATAGCCCGCCAGGCTCCTCTGTCCATGGAATTTCCCAGGAAAGAGTACTGGAGTGGGTAGCCATTCCCTTCTCCTTGGGAAGGGATACTTCTACATATTCTTCAGTATTATGCTTTGTTTACAGTAGTGATTTTTATACATTTGCCTGTAAATATATTTAGTCCTTTTGAATTATGCTTTCCATAAAATCAGAGTTTAGATGTCATTCTAGGGCGTATGCTGGCCTTCTATAAGTGACCACACTGGTTTAGTGTTAGCAAAAACAAGGCCAGGAACTGACTGTAGCTCAGATCATGAACTCCTTATTGCCAAATTCAGACTTAAATTGAAGAAAGTAGGGAAAACCACTAGACCATTCAGGTATGACCTAAATCAAATCCCTTATGATTATACAGTGGAAGTGAGAAATAGATTTAAGGGCCTAGATCTGATAGATAGAGTGCCTGATGAACTATGGAATGAGGTTCGTGACATTGTACAGGAGACAGGGATCAAGACCATTCCCATGGAAAAGAAATGCAAAGAAGCAAAATGGCTGTCTGGGGAGGCCTTACAAATAGCTGTGAAAAGAAGAGAAGCAAAAAGCAAAGGAGAAAAGGGAAGATATAAGCATCTGAATGCAGAGTTCCAAAGAATAGCAAGAAGAGATAAGAAAGCCTTCTTCAGCAATCAATGCAAAGATATAGAGGCAAACAACACAATGGGAAAGACTAGAGATCTCCTCAAGAAAATCAGAGATACCAAAGGAACATTTCATGCAAAGATGGGCTCAATAAAGGACAGAAATGGTATGGACCTAAGAGAAGCAGAAGATATTAAGAAGAGATGGCAAGAATACACAGAAGAACTGTACAAAAAATATCTTCACAACCCAGATAATCATGATGGTGTGATCACTGACCTAGAGCCAGACATCCTGGAATGTGAAGTCAAGTGGGCCTTAGAAAGCATCACTACAAACAAAGCTAGTGGAGGTGATGGAATTCCAGTTGAGTTATTTCAAAATCTGAAAGATGATGCTATGAAAGTGCTGCACTCAATATGCCAGCAAATTTGGAAAACTCAGCAGTGGCCACAGGACTGGAAAAGGTCAGTTTTCATTCCAATCCCAAAGAAAGGCAATGCCAAAAAATGCTCAAACTACTGCACAATTGCACTCATCTCACATGCTACTAAAGCTAAGCTTAAAATTCTCCAAGCCAGGCTTCAGCAATATGTGAACCATGAGCTTCCTGATGTTCAAGCTGAAAAGGCAGAGGAACCAGAGATCAAATTGCCAACATCTGCTGGATCATGGAAAAAGCAAGAAAGTTCCAGAAAAACATCTATTTCTGCTTTATTGACTATGCCAAAGCCTTTGACTGTGTGGATCACAATAAACTGTGGAAAGTTCTTAAAGAGATGGCAATACCAGAACACCTGATCTGCCTCTTGAGAAATTTGTATGCAGGTCAGGAAGCAACAGTTAGAACTGGACATGGAAAAACAGACTGGGTCCAAATAGGAAAAGGAGTACGTCAAGGCTGTATATTGTCACCCTGCTTATTTAACTTATATGCAGAATACATCATGAGAAACACTGGACTGGAAGAAACACAAGGTGGAATCAAGATTGCCAGGAGAAATATCAATAACCTCAGACATGCAGATGACACCACCTTTATGGCAGAAAGTGAAGAGGAACTCAAAAGCCTCTTGATGAAAGTGAAAGAGGAGAGTGAAAAAGTTGGCTTAAAGCTCAACATTCAGAAAACGAAGATCATGGCATCCGGTCCCATCACTTCATGGGAAATAGATGGGGAAACAGTGGAAACAGTGTCAGACTTTACTTTTTGGGGCTCCAAAATCACTGCAGATGGTGACTGCAGCCATGAAATTAAAAGATGCTTACTCCTTGGAAGGAAAGTTATGACCAACCTAGATAGCATATTGAAAAGCAGAGACATTACTTTGCCAACAAAGGTCTGTCTAGTCAAGGTTATGGTTTTTCCTGTGGTCATGTATGGATGTGAGAGTTGGACTTTGAAGAAGGCTGAGCACTGAAGAATTGATGCTTTTGAACTGTGATGTTGGAGAAGACTCTTGAGAGTCCCTTGGACTGCAAGGAGATCCAGCCAGTCCATTCTGAAGGAGATCAGCCCTGGGATTTCTTTGGAAGGAATGATGGTAAAGCTGAAGCTCCAGTACTTTGGCCACCTCATGCAAAGAGTTGACTCATTGGAAAAGACTGATGCTGGGAGGGATTGTGGGCAGGAGGAGAAGGGGACGACAGAGGATGAGATGGCTGGATGGCATCACTGACTTGATGGATGTGAGTCTGAGTGAACTCCGGGAGTTGGTGATAGACAGGGAAGCCTGGTGTGCTGCGATTCATGGGGTCACAAAGAGTCTGACACGACTGAGCAACTGAACTGAACTGAATATAACCAGTGCAGCGAGGGGCATCCTTGTACATGTTCTGACAAACATTTTGTGACTGTATTCATAGAATAAATTCCTAGAAGGGAGGTTGCTAGACCAAAGTGTGCATGCCTTTTATATATTGGTAGTTTGAAAATTAAAATATGCACATTCATGGGATGGGTACATTTGTTTCTAAGCCTAGGTCTGATGTAACCTAAGGGCAAAGGGGGTTTGCTCTGTGGAGTTTGTTGTCTTCACCTTCAAAATGAAGATGTAAAAACAAACCAACAAAGCTGACATACTGAGGTGCATGATCAAATGACCATGGACTGCTTGTTGAGCACAGAGCAAGAGGCTGAAGATCCAGAACTGGCTGAAGCATGCTCTCTGTGCTCAAGAAGGTTTGGTCCAGGAGAGTGAACTTCTAGGAAAAGAGATGCATTTGCAGTCCCTCCAGAATGACAGGTGCATCCCTAGGGTAATGTATACAGATCCAAGATGGCACCCAGAGTAAGTTGGGTGGGCCAAAGTGATCAGGAAAAGCTTCAAAAGGATGGGGTGGAGGTGTTTTGCAAACTGAGTGAGAATGGACAGGAGGGGATGGCCCTTCAGAGAGGAAAAACAGTACTTGTTAGCACCTGACACAGCACTTGATGTAAAGTAGGTGCTCAAGAACAATCTCAGCCCTAATGGGACTTCACTTTCACTTTTCACTTTCATGCATTGGAGAAGGAAATGGCAACCCACTCCAGTGTTCTTGCCTGGAGAATCCCAGGGATGGGGGAGCCTGGTGGGCTGCCGTCTATGGGGTCGCACAGAGTCGGACACGACTGAAGCGACTTAGCAGCAGGAGCAGCAGTATACATTCCTACCAGAAGGTTGCTGTCATCTGCGTATCTGGGGTTACTGGTATTTCTCCCGGCAAACTTGATTCTAGCTTGTGCTTCACCCTTATGATAGAAGGTGAAGAACTAAAGAGCCTCTTGATTAAAGTGAAGGATAAGAGTGAAAAAGTTAGCTTAAAACTCAACATTCAGAAAGCTAAGATCATGGCATCCAGTCCCATCACTTCATGGCAAATAGAGGGGGAAACAATGGGATCAGTGACAGACTTTATTTTCTTGGGCTCTAAAATCACTGCAAACGGTGACTGCAGCCATGAAATTAAAAGATGCTTGCTCCTTGGAAGAAAAGTTATGACATAAAAAGCAGAGACATTACTTCACTGACAAAGGTCCGTCTAGTCCAAGCTATGGTTTTTCCAGTAGTCACATATATATGTCAGAGTTGGACTATAAGGAAAGCTGAACACTGAAGAATTGATGCTTTTGAACTGTGGCATTGGAGAAGACTCTTGAGAGTCCCTTGAACTGCAAGGAGATCAAACCAGTCAGTCCTGAAGGAAATGAGTCCTGAATATTCATTGGAAGGACTGATGCTGCAATTGAAACTCCAATACTTTGGCCACCTGATACAAAGAGCCAACTCATTGGAAAAGACCCTGATCCTGGGAAAGATTGAGGGCAGGAGGAGAAGGGGATGACAGATGATGAGATGGTTGGATGGCATCACTGATTCAATGGACATGAGTTTGAGCAAACTCTGGGAGCTGTTGCTGGACAGGGAAGCCTTGTGTGCTGCAGTCCATGGGGTCACAGAGTCGGACATGACTGAGCAACTGAACTGGATATACCTTACTAATAGCATTCATACAATCAAGACAAGATTTGCTTTCTTATACTTCTTATCACGAGGTTGGAATATAAATATCAAAATAACCCTCAGATGTGTCCTGAACTTGCCAGAAGCACCTATCTGTTGGGTAGAAGTCACAAGATTCTGAGAGTAGAGTGATCATAGCCACTTCCTTCCACAGAGACTCCAGTCCCCAGTGAAAGGCCAGTGGACATTCCTTTAGCTTCCACTGCCAGACTAGAAAATGTACTCTTCCAGTCAATTAGAAAGTCTAATTCAGTGGGAACAGTGGACAAACCCACAGCCTTTTGGTTTTTACCCAAATGGTAGATGAAAAGTAGGCATGAATGAGAATGGCAGGGGACAGCTGCAGTCGGTAGTTTTAAGGGACAAAGAGTATTCTGGTGCAGGCTGCTCTTCAAATATGTCCTAGGATGAGTTAGAAAGCACACATCAGAAAGGTGTGTTTCATGGTTGCTGTCTGCAGATGGTTTCAGACAAGGGTTATTGAGGCCACGATCTGTAAGACGCCATATAATCCACTGTAATGAGGTAGAAGAACATATACAGTCTTCAGGGAGGGTGACCCCCAAACATTCCTAAGTCATTATCTCATTCAAGAGAAGAAGGGGGAGATATTTGAGGTGCTCTGGTTAATCTGTTCCATTATCAGATCCCTGATTGATGACAAACCAGGCTGTTCATCCCTCACCTCCCTCACTCACTCGGCTTTATTACCCGACACACTTCCCTGCCACCCATCCCTGCTGGTCCCCAAGCATGGGTTTAAAGTCTGAAAGACTGACCTGAGTCCAAACAATGCCCCCTTTCTAGATGTACAACCTCAGGAAACTCCGTCAAGCACTCTGAAACCCAGGTTCTGTTTTCTGTATCATGCCGATAATGTTGAGAGGATTAAACAGTAGCTATTTTTGGAAAGGTCTAACTAGAGCCTCAATCATATGGATTTTTTTTAATAATAATGCCCTCATTGAAAAAGAGAATTGCCATCACATATGGATATTCCTTATCCCTGTTTTGAGTTGGATGGCCTCGAAGCTCAGCTCTTAACTATGGGTTTCACTGATGTCACATGTGTGCTAAAGTGCTGATCAGAATTAAGCAGGGAAATAAGATGACTGAATTAGTTAGGACATTTTGTGCTTGCCAAGGCTAAACCCAACTTGAGCTGACTTAAGGAAAAATGCTTGTGGTAAATTATAAATAGTAATGTTTCATGAAATAATGGGATGGAATTGCAACTGAGCTTAGCTAGGGAAGGGTCTGGAAACAAGAACTGGAAGCCATAAGTAAACCTAAAAATTGACACTCTTCCCTTCACTGTTCCTACTTCTCGTCACGTACTTGATTTATCGTTCTGTTTCCTTACAGCCCTTCTCTGCTCCAAATTCCCAGGGTAGACTGTGTAGCCCCAAGGATCCCGGCTTCACCTATGAGAGGTCCAACCAGCAGCCAAGACCATCAGTCCTGCTCCCGGTCCCCGTTTCAGACTCCTAGAAGATAGAATCTGATCCCTTCAGCTTGAGTCTGCCTTCTACTCATCAGCTCTGAGTGGTAAGTCATAGACAAATGGCTACTAGGGGCCCCTATGCATCTTGGATATTCTACAATACAGGAACAGATTGATCATTTGAGGAAGACTGTAGGAGGGAAGGGATTTAGAAAGAAGAAGTAGACTAAAGGTTGCTCAGTCACTATTCTCTATAAAGTGCTGTTGAATATCTAGATGTGTCCATCCAGCTTTAGAGAACGATCTAATATATATTTTTAAATATTTATTTTTGACTGTGCTGGTGTCAAAAATTGCTATGGTGTCTTCATTACTATGTGTGGGCTTTCCCTAGTTGCGGCGAGCAGGGGCTACCCTCTTGCTGTGGTGCCCAGGCTTGTCATTGCGATGGCTTCTGTTGTGGTGGAGCACGGGCTCTAGGTGTGTGGGCTTCTGTAGCTGTGGCATGTGAGCTCAGTGGAGAACTGTCTATATTTACACGAGAAAACTGGACCAGATCGGTGGTTCTCAGCCTTGGCTTATCGCTTGAGTGGCATGGGGAACTTTTAAAAATCTTAATATCCAAGCAACATTCCCAGACCAAATATATCAGAATCTCTATCCATGGGACCCTGATAGCAAAATTATATGTATATATATTTTAAGTTCTTTAGACAATTCAGTTTTCAGCTAAGGTTTATAACCATTGGATAAGGTCAGTGGTTCTCAAATGAATCGCCTCAATCTCATTAAAATGAAGGTCGTGATTTAATTGGTTCAAATCAGGGCAGGGGATTCTGCAGCGCTAACAAGCTCCAAGCTATTGTCAGTGCTGCTGGTCTATAGATTATACTTCGAGTAGCAAAGTACTGAATTATCCCTGTGTCCAAGTCAAGTCCTGAGATATTTGAAACAACATCCAGCCTTTGATTTATTTTTTTTTGACTGTGCTGAGTCTTCATTGGTGCGCACCAGCTTCCTCTAGCTGGGGCCAGCAGGGGCTACTCTTACTTGTGATGCAAGGGCTTCTCATTGTGGTGGTTTCCTAAGAAAGAGATTATTTTCTCCACAAGTATTTATTTTCTGCTCTGTACTGGATCCTATGCTAAATACTAAGGCACAGAAATCTAGTGTCTGCCACAGAGGAATTTGCATGTAGTCCACATAGCTGGAGAGAGGCAAAAGAAAATATTCTGTGTATACCACCTTTACTTAGCCGTGTTTGGAGGCCTGTTTATCAAGGATTTATGTCTGTTTTGGTCTGGTTTGTTTTTTAAGAAAATGTCCTTAGTGAAAAAGGCATCTGGCTTCCCTGATGGGAGAAAAGCTAGCTCAAGACATGGAAGGAAGGGAGGACATAAAACCTAGCAGTTTAGGGTAACAAAAGCAAGACATGGAGTCTGTGATGGAAACTACTGTTTGGCCCTGAGCATAAAGGACAAAAGTGATCTACCTAGCTGGGGAATAAGAAAATGATCAGTATGATGGTAATAGATAGATACTGCATGAAAGGATCTCTTTGTTTTTCAGTGGATTCAATGATTAATGAACCAAGCCCACTCTAAGAGATCATACACGTGTTTTAGGACATATCTGGAGTCTCTAATAATAACACAACCAAAGCTGTTTCAGTGCTTATACTCACAGTTCATTAAGCTACTCTATGCCAGAAAGCCAGCAGTACCAGGACAGATTGATTCCTCATTTCCATGTCATAGAGCATGCGTCCAACTAGCACAGGGGGCACACGGCTGTAATAAATGACCTGGTCTTCATTCAGCAAATATTCTCTCAGTGACTAGTAGGTGCCAGGCACTGAATTTGACCAAAGTCTCAACATTGCAATTTGAGGATTATTCATATGCTATTATCTTTTTTAAAAATGTATTTATTTATTTGTGGCTGTGCTGGGTCTTTGTTGCTCTGCAGGCGTTTCTGTAGTTGCGGCGAGCAGGGGCTACTCTTCATTGCAGGGCGTGATTTTCTCATTGTGGTGGCTTCTCTTGTCATGGAGCACAGGCTTCCGCAGTTGCAGCATGCGGGCTCAGTAGTTGGGGCACTCAGGCTCTAGAGCACAGGCTCTGTATTCGTGATGCACAGACTTAGTTGCTCCATGCTTGTGGCATCTCCCTGGACCAGGGATGGAACCTGTGTCTCCTGCACTGGCAGGCAGATTCTTTACCAATAAGCCATGAGGGAAGCCCCTGCTGATGACAAAAGCAAGCTGTTTTTCTATCCATGGCTGTGTTTAATCCTTCTGGAAACCTCAGATGAAGGAGTCAGGATTGGTGATGGCTTTATGTGGCTGATGCTGGTGGAAACTGGGACATATTTCCCATTGAAGAAATTTTGAAACATGGGACCCAAAATATTGAAGGGCCATATAAAGTCCCACAGCTGGTAAGTAGCCAAGCTGGAATAAGAACAGGGATGCCCAAATTCCAGATTTGGGTTCTGTCCATTTAACCATGAATGGTTAACAAGAATAATAGCTTGTTGTTAGAGTTTGGTTTGGGGTTAGCCATCATAAATACTTAGGGGAAAATGAATGGAAAACACAGGACCTGTAAAATACCATGGCTTTGTGTATGAAGAGAGGGAGAGTTTCAAAATGGCAGTTCTTGGAGTTTCAAATTTCTCATTTCTAGCACGGATTCTTTTCTCCTGGCAAGGAAGGCTGGAACAAGAAGCAGTCGTGAAGGGAACGTTTCCATCTGTCTCACAAATGTATTTCTGTGCCAAAGTCAGCATCTACCTTTATAGCTAATACACGTCAAAAGAGAATATTTAGACAGGCGCTTCACAAAAGCGTGGTTAGTTTAGGAAGTCAGAAGGTTATACGTGGCCCCAAGAAAATGTTGTGCTTTTCAGACAGCTTCAAGCTCCCCAGCCTTCCAGCTTCCCATCTGGTTGTACTCTCACCCCACTCTTAACCGCAGCCAGGGGTGTGAGTCCATCCAAAATGGGAATGTGATTGCCTTCTCTGCAGGGTTGAAAAGTCTCACCAGCTCTCTGGAAGAAAGCTCAGGTTCCTTAGCCGAGTGCCTTTTGTGCCGTGGCCACTGCTGATCACTCTAGCCTTCCTTTCCCTCCTTTCAGCCTTCTGTAACGTTCTTCAGCAAAAGCAGATCACATCAAGCTGCATCCTGACTTATAGGACACTTGGGGTAATACTTCCCTGCTTTGGACTATGCTGGTTCCACCGCAGGAATGCTGCCTCTGCCTTCTTTTTTATAATCTTTTTAACTTTTTTCTTATTGGAGTATAGCTGCTTTACAATGTTGCTAACGTCTTCTTTTTAAAATATTTATTTAATTGGCTGTGCCAGGTCTTAGTTGAGGCAGGTAGGATCTAGTTCCCTGACCAGGGATCAAACCTAGGCCTCCTGCATTGGGAGCCTGGGGTCTTGTTCACTGAACCACCAGGGAAGTCATTTGTTGTGTTAATTTCTGCTGTACAGCAAAGTAGATCAATGATATGTTTACATAAATCCCCTCTCTTTTGGATTCCCTTTCCTTTGGAGCAGAGTTGAGTTTCCAGTGCTGTCCAGTAGATTCTCATTAGTTATCTATATTGTTCATAGTATCAGTGAAAGTTGCACAGCCGTGTCTGACTCTTTGTGACCCCATGGATAGTCCATGGAATTCTCCAGGCCAGAATACTGGAGTGGGTAGCCGTTCCTTTCTCCAGGGACTCTTCCCAACCCAGGGATCTAACCCAGGTCTCCCACATTGCAGGCAGATTCTTTACCAGCTGAGCCACCAGGGAAGCCCGGTGTATCTATGTCAGTTGCAATTTTCTGCCTCTGCCCTCTTCACTCAGCAAATTGTTACTCATCCTTAAGGACTCAAACCTTATCCAAAAACTTCCTTGACCAGCCCCAGACTACAGCAGGGGAGTCACCTTAGGCTATATCTATAAGTTTTAAAAAGCAAAACCCATTCATCTGTTGATGAACATTTAGATTGTTTCTGTATTTTGGCAATTGTAAATAATGTTGCTGTGAACACTGAGGTATATGTATCTTTTCATAAAAATTAGCATTTTTTTTTTCAGATAAATACCCAGGAGTAGAATTGTTGGGTCATATGGTAGGTCACATGATTTTAGGCTTTTGAGCAACCACCATACTGTTTTTCACAGTGGCTGCCCCAATTTATATTCTCACCAGCATTGTACAAGGGTTCCCTTTTCTCCACATCCTCACCAACATTTGTTATCTGTGGTCTTTTTGATGATAGCCATTCTGAAAGATATTAGGTGATATTTCATTGTGGTTTTAATTTGCATTTCTCTGATGGTTAACAATGTTCAGCATCTTTTCAAGTGCCTGGTGGCCATCTGTATGTCTTTTTATTGGAAAAACGTCTATTCAGATCTGCCCATTTTTAAATTTTTTTGGTAGAATTTACCTTGAAGCCAGCTAGATATATAATTTTCTTTGTGGGAAGATTTTTAAATTAGTTTTTAGTGGAGTATAGTTGCTTTACAATATTGTATTAGTTTCTATTGAACAGCAAAGAGAATCAGTTATAAACATATCCTCTCTTTTTTGGATTTCCTTCCCATTGAGGCCACCACTAAGCACTGAGTAGAGTTCCTGTGCGATACAGTCGATTCTGACTAGTTATCTGTTTTATACATAGGAGTGGATCTATGTCAGCCCCAGTCTGGCAGCTCCTTCCACCTCCCTTCTCCCTCTGGTATCCATATGTCCATTCTCTGTGTTTGTGTCTCTCTTTCTGCTTTGCAAGTAAGTTTATCTGCGTAATTTATCTAGATTTCACATGGGAGCAACATTATACATTTGCTTTTCTGACTCACTTCACTCTGTATGATGGTCTCTAGGTCCACGCATATCTCTGTAGATTATGCGATTCTGTTCCTTTTCATGGTTGAGTAATATTCCACTGTGTGTATGCACCACATCTTCTTTATCCATTCCTCTGCTGATGGACATTTAGATTGTTTCTATCGCCTGGCTACTATAAATAGTGATCAGTGAACATTAGGGTGCATGTATATTTTTGTTCTGCCCATTTTTAAATCATGGTGTTTGTTTTTTGATGTCGTGTTGTATGAGCTGTGTATATATTTTGATTATTAACTCCCTGATCATATCATTAGTAGATATTTTCTCCCACTTAGCAAGTGGTATGTCTGTACGTGTGTGTGTAATGGAATCCTGTTTAACCATAAAAATGAAATTTTGCTATTTGCAACAACACAGATGGACTCGGAGGGTATTAGGCTAAGTGAAATAAGTCAGAAAGGCAAATACTGTGTGATCTCACTTAAATGTGAAATCCCAAAATGACACAGACACAAAGAACAAACTAGTGGTTATTAGTGGGAGGAGAAAGCGAGGAGGGGCAAGAGAGAGGTAGGGATTAAAACTCCAAGGATGTATTGTACCACACAGGGAATATAGCCAATATTTTATAATAATTATAAATAGAGTACAGCCTTTAAAGATTGTGAATCATTATGATGTATACCATAAATTACATAATATTGTACATCAATATATCTCAATTTTAAAAAGTAAAAAGCAAAACCTAATCATCATCATCACCCTCCAAAAAAATCATTGAGGGTCCCTTAGGTTTGAGCCACTGTTCTTATCACTTGAAATATATTCTCATTTTTTAATATACACAGCATCTCTATAGATTTGAAATTAAATGAAGTAACAAACAAAATCTTGAGCTTTCCAAATATGACAATGTCTGGGACATAGTAAACATAGCAACTGCTCAATAATTTGTAAAGCTAAATTTATAACTGTTTTTCATTCATTTAAAAAATCGATTTTATTTTTAGAAGTCGTAGATTTGTCAAAAAATTGAAAATGTAGTACAGAAAGTTTCCTTGTACTCCATGCTGTTTTCCCTATTATTAACATCACGCGTGAGTTTAGTATATTTACTGTAACTCACCAACTGATATTTATGCATGATTATTAGAGTTACAGATTATTCAGATCCTAGTTTTCACCTGTTGTCCTTTCTGCAGTGGAATCCCATCCTGGATATCACAGTACATTTTGTTGTCGTGTCTCCTTCGGTCCCTCTTGGCTGTGACCACATGTCACTTTCCTTGCTTTTGTAGACCTTGACAGTTTTAAGGAGCCAAGTATTTTGTAGGATGTCCCTTTATTGGAATTTGATGGTTTCCCATGGCTAGTCTAGAGTTATGGGGTTTTGAGAGGAGAACTACAGTGGCAACACTCCATTTCCATCATGTCCTATCAAAGCTATTTATCATCAACGTGATTTATGAGGGTGGAGGTTGACCTTGATCACAAGACCAAGGTAGTGTGTGTCAGATTTCTTTACTGTGAAATTACTAATCCCCTCCCCCCTGATTTTCATACATTCTTGGGAACAAAGTCACAGTGTGCAGACCAAACCTATAGTCTGAAACTATGCTTCCCCTCCTTAAAGACAAGAGCATCTACAAAATAGTCTGGAAATCATTTAAACAGGTTATGTGTCCCTCCTCCCTGAGTTATTAACTTATTTAATCATTTATTTAGATATGTATAGACTCATAAACATGCATTTTCTACTTTGAGTTTTAATCCAACACTACATAATTTTGTTGCTGTAAATTGTCTAGCTTTGGCTATTGAGACTTCTTTCAGTTCTTTCAACGAGCACCTATACTCCTTTGACATCCCTACATCATTGTGAGCATTTAAAATTTTTGAGCCTTTTCTTACCTTCTCCGTCAAGCTCATTTTATATATTTCTTGCTCAAGTCCTAGAGCATTTTTCCAAGAAGCCCTGGTTTCTCTTAATGGAGAATGGTATTAGAAACCAAGATCTAGCTTGGGTACTAGCTGTGCTCATTGCTGCTGCTGCTGCTGAGTCACTTCAGTCATGTCTGACTCTGTGTGACCCCATAGATGGCAGCCCACCAGGGTGCCCCGTCCCTGGGATTCTCCAGGCAAGAACACTGGAGTGGGTTACCATTTCCTTCTCCACTGGGGTACTGTTTCTTTTGGATGTTGTCAGCTAAGTGATCAAAAAATATGTATTACCTAAGCATGTGTATGCTGACTCATGTATACATGCATATATATATATATATATATACACACACACACATTTGTGTATACACCCATGTAAATATTTCCATCTGTAACCATCTGCAGTTATAGTAAGGAAATATCAGTTCATCTTGATGTTTCCAGCTTTGATCATTGAGCATGTGAATTACTCTAGCTTCCTCATCTTGCTCATTTATGTTTCCACTCCAGCAGTGAGAAACCTTGTTCCCATCTCCTGCCATCCATTCAGTTATTTGTTTCGCTCCAGTGCACAACAGTATCAGAACTGTTAACCTGTAGCCCCGTGGAAAACAACTTTGTCAGCCTGGGTACAGTGCTTATGTCATTCTTCTTGCCTTCAATCTTGAAGACTCTACTCATTTCCAAAATCACTTAGGTCAGCACCTTTTCTTCCCACCCTTTTCAATGAGGTTGTCTTACACATTTGTAACACAGTTAGGTTTTCTTGTCACAGTCTACATTCTTTCCTGGAATTCCCGATTTCCTAAATGGTATGTGTGTGTGCGCGCACGTGTGCGTATGCATTAAAGTGCCTTTTTTGTGCTGTACAAGTTTTATTATTCATTTATTTTTCATCATCTATCTCCCATTTATTCACTGTTTACAGTACTCTTGTTTCACACACTCAAAAATAAGTTGAATTAACTGACATTTAGAAATAGTCTTTAAAGGTATTTAAAGTAAAACAGAAAGATCAGAATCTGCAGAGATTCTCAGAAAGAAATGGTGTAGACAAACTGATCAGAGCTTAACGTGAAGCAGTTACTGCAATAAAAGTTGAAAGTTCAGAGTTGCCTGGCCTCCAAGCAGAGCAGCATCCTAGGACAGACAGATCCTTTTCCGGCCCTAAACACAGTGTCAGCTGTAAAGTTTCTGTAGGAGAGTGAGATGGACTGAAGTTGACTTTGGAGCTGCTTGCAGGCTCCCAGATGGAAAGTCTTTAACCCCAAAGTCCAGAGGAGATTTCATTTCAGATTCCCATGGTTGGTTCAGTAATCTCTCCCCTAGAAGTTCACACAAGCACAGTGAGATTCACAGCCAGCACCGGAAATGAGCCTTCATCATCATGCGAGACACTTGAGCACTCATGTTACCATTTGAACACTTTTGATAACATTTGTCTTTACAGGATACTTCTGTTTGCTCCTCCTCCTATCATTTTCAGGCCCACGTTGGGACGCCTTACCAGCTGTACAGTCACTCCTGTTTTACAGATTAGCAAGCTGAGGACCGGAAAGGGCTTGGTTTCCCGTTGGCACATAGGATAGGGAGCTCCATCCCAGAACCCAGCTTTTCCTCCCTCCTCCAAAGGGACTCTTGCTGCTTCCATCACCCTTGACTACTCTGGGGACAGAACCCCAGATAAAGCTAATCTGAACCTGAGGCTATGTGTGTAAACTTCATTTCTGATTCCTGTGAGAATCCACATTAGAGGGATGGGGATTTCAATATGGACAATTTGGACTTCAGATAAAATCCCTCACAGGTATGCTAGGCCCAGATGCCACCTCAAGGCATTTCAAGGTGTTCTTTGGCCTCCTTTGGCAAAAAAAGCAGATGTTTTATTTTGTCTTCCCAAATCATTCTTAGGTACCAATGCTTTCTCATATCTAACATCATTTTAAAAAATACCAAGAAAATAGTTTCTGAACAGTCAGAGCAGGTGGTGTTCATTCCATTCCCTCTTTGCACACACCTTTTCAGAGCTTTTTACTCTCACTTTACACAGAACTCAAATGCTCATAATTTCTTGGTATCCAGTCCCACAACATGTTAGAAACAGCAACTGGAAAGAGAGGAGAGTGAGTAGAAAAATTGGGCTTTAAGGATTTAAAATAGGAAACCATCCAGGAACATTTGGTTAAGAAGCAAAGGGTCTCTACAACTCAATCTCCCTTGATGGCACCAGTTCATTTAAGTATGGTGGCATAATCTGTGCTCAGAAAGATGTTTCCAAATTATTTTTAAATGCAAATAGTGTTTTGTATACTCTACTTACTTGAAATGGTGATTTTTCGAAAAGGTTTTCATTCAAAATGATTTAAATAAAAGAGTTAGTCATTCCACATTTAAAGGAGGGAAGCCATATATCTATGGGAAGCAAGACTACCCAGTATAACTCATTAACTCAGTAATCATTTGCTGTATATAAACTGTACATCAGGAATTGGGGATAAAGAAACAAATAATATCAATTCCTCTCTTCAGGAAGCTCAACATCTAATTTAACTGGGGTCTGGATGGCTGAGGCTTCTATGGTATGAAAAGCTGATGGTTAAATCCTCCCTCTGAGTCTTCCAGGACTCCTAGAGGTGAGAACCACCTCTAAGTTGTCAGGGTTAAAAAAGCAACAAGATTAATTATTATAGAAAGAGAAGGAAAAGAGTCATGGAGTGAGGGAAGAGGGAAGGGAAGGAGGGAAGAAGGAAAGAACCCTGCCATCCTGCTAACTTTGGGCAGATGGGAAAAAAAAAAAAAGCCTTATCCCAAAATTTATATTCTGTATCCATGTAAACTTGGTCAAATGTTATAAATAACAGTAATTTTACAGGTGCCATGTCTTCCAAGCAAAAAATAACACAAAACCTAGTGATGTAGGTGTTATTATCCCAATTTTGTATAGGAAACTGAGGCCCCAAATGTCTAACCATCCTATCCAAGCTTGGAACTTGGACACTCAGGTGTGGCTGGAGCTGGATATGAATGAGTCCAGGTCTGTTCCATTGGGTGTGAGATCCCAGATACTCTTCACTATGCAACATTGTCTTCAGTTGAAGGAGGTTGGACAGATCCAAAAAAGGTCTGCAATAATGTTGTTGTTGTTGTTCAATCGCTAAGTCCTGGTTGACTCTTTGCAACCCCATGGACTGTAGCACACCAGGCTCCTCTGTTCTCCACTGTCTCCTGAGTTTGCTCAAATTTATGTCCATTAAGTCACTGATACTATCTAACCATCTCATCCTCTGCCACCCCCTTCTCCTTTTGCCCCCAATCTTTTCCAGTAATATATAATAATATACAATAAAATGTCACCAGTAAAAGAAGGCGGGAGAAGGAAGGGAAGGGAAGACAAGAGAAAAGAGGAAAAGCACCTTTAGGATCCCCTTTCCACAAGAGGCTGTACTCATCCATCCATCCATGACATGTTCCCATATGACACGACCACTCAGCCATTCGGCACCGTGTGTCAGTTGGTCACACTCCAGTTGGAGAGAGTTTGGTAAAGAGAATGTTTCTACAGACCTAGCACCATGTGAGAAACCCTCAAGACACGTGCAGTGCACAGTAACCCAGGGCTAGTAAAGGAGGAAGGGGGAAGGATTGGGGTCTGGAGAGAGAATGCCAAGAGCAGACAGCCTCCCAGCAGAGGCCGTGACATTCCTCTGAGGGGGTGCAATCAGCCATGGTGGTCCCACAGCAAGGGAATCAGGGAACTAAAAACCACCACCTCCACTCATCCCTCCCTCCTTTCAGTCTCCTGGTGGGCCCCCCATTGGCCAAACCCAGCCAGAGACTGGAGAGTAAGGGACTCCTCTGGTGTAGGGTCAACCACAGAGCAGAGTGAAAAGGGAAAAGGACATCTGGAAAGACAAATAAGACATTCCCTCCCAGCCACCCATATGCATTCCAACATGGTACCTGCTTAATTCAGTATCAACGGATGCTTTCCCATTATGATTATGGTCTTTCTTGGCACAACCGTCCAGGGATCTAAGAGTAATTGACTGGAATTGGCCTGGAAGTAACTGATGAGAAGTTGGGCTACGTTTGTCACATTTGTCTCAACCCAAGCCTGGGACCTTGTTCCTTTTTCTTCTTTGGTTGGTTTGATCATTTTGAAGTTGGTAACATCTTAGAATTTTTTGAAAGGTGATCTTAACCTGTGTTTGCTAGGACACAGTACAGATAACACCTTGTGGATTTAAAATATCCAGGAAGATAGCTTCCCTGGTGGCTCAGACGGTGAAGAATCCGCCTGCAATTGTGGGAGACCTGGGTCCGATCCCTGGGTTTGAAAGATCCTCCGGAGGAGGACATGACAACCCCTCCAGTATTCCTGCCTGGAGAATCCCCATGGACAGGGGAGCCTGGCGGGCTGCAGTCCATGGTGTCACAAAGAGTCGGGCACGACTAAGGGTCTAAGCACAGCACAGCACATCAATGCTGTCGTGAAAGAAGCATGGGACTTGAGTTTAGGAATCTCCATATCTCACAAACTGAGTGACCTTGGACAAGTCAGGTGCCTGCTCAGAGCCTCGGATCTCACTCATGTCAAATAGGAATGACAAAGTTATCTCTCAGGATGGTACACTTTTGACAGTTTAAGGACACAAAGCAAAAACACAAGTATGCTTTGCATCATACATGGAGGGCAATGATTTTTCAATTATTTTTCAGTAAGGCATCTTAGTAGTCAAGACATCAAGGTGTAGGTCAGAAAATAGAGCTTTGAACCTTGGTTGGCTCTGGAACTTCTTAACTGAGTGACAAGAAGCAAATGCTGTAATCTTTCCAGACCTCAGTTTCCTTATCTGTAAAATGGGAATAACTAGAGTCCATCTCTCAGGCCATCATTTACTGGTTCATGATTAACTTCAATAAGGATAACCAAGGGTACTCATTACTCCTGCATTGTTAGACATGCAAAAGCTGCCTTCACAGCAGTGGGCAGGTCCATAAGTCATTCGTTAATTCAACAGTACTTACCATCCCTGTTACTTTCCAAGATATAAGGTCTAGCTGGGGATCGACATCAGCAGACAACACTGTTTCTCTTGAGACCACAGCAAGAAACAGAACATAACTCCTGAGTGCTGCTCCTACTACCGCTCCTTCTGAGTTTTGTTTACCCAAGCTTCAGAGACTTTGACTTTGTTGCTGTTGTTCAGTAGTGTTTGACTCTTTGCAACCCCATGGACTGCACATGCCAGGCTTCCCTGTCCTTTACCATCTCCCAGGGCTTCCTCAAACTCATGGACATTGAGTCAGTGATGGCATCCAACCATCTCGTCCTCTGTTGTCCATCCCCTTCTCCTCCTGCCTTCAGTCTTTCCCATCATCAGGGTTTTTTACTAATGAGTCAGCTCTTAGCATCAGGTGACCAAAGTATTAGAGCTTCAACTTCAGTATCAGTCCTTCTGATGAATATTCAGGACTGATTCCCTTTAGGATAGACTGGTTTGATCTCCTTTCAGTCCAAGGGACTCTTAAGAGCCTTCTCCAACACCACAGTTCAAAAGCATCAATTCTTTGACACACAGCCTTCTTTATGGACCAACTCTTACATCCATACATGACTACTGGAAAAACTATACCTGTGACTAGATGGACCTTTGTTGACAAAGTAATGTCTCTGCTTTTTAATATACTGTCTAGGTTTGTCATGGCTTTTCTTCCAAGGAGCAAGCATCTTTTAAAGTCGTGGCTGAAGTCACCATCTGCAATGATTTTGGAGCCCCAGAAAATAAAGTCTGTCACTGTTTCCATTGTTTTCCCATCTATTTGCCATGAAGTGATGGGACCAGATGCCATGACCTTAGTTTTTTGAATGTTGAGTTTTAAGCCAACATTTTCACCCTCTTCTTATACCTTCATCAAGAGGCTCTTTAGTTCCTCTTCATTTTCTGCCATAAGGGTGGTGTCATCTGCATATCTGAGGTTATTGATATTTCTCCCTGCAGTCTTGATTCCAGCTTGTGATTCATACAGCCTGGCATTTCACATTTTACTCTGCACGTAAGTTAAATAAGCAGGGTGACAATACAGCCTTGACGTACTCCTTTCCCAATTTGGAACCAGTCCATTGTTTCATGTCCCATTCTAACTGTTGCTTCTTGACCTGAATACAGGTTTCTCAGGAGGCAGGTAAGGTGGTCTGATACTCCCATCTTTTGAAGAATTTTCCAAGTCAGCCAAAGGCATTAGCATAGTCAGTGAAACAGAGTAGAGGTTTCTCTGGAATTCTTTTGCTTTTCCTGTGATCCAGCAGTGTTGGCAATTTGATCTCTGGTTCCTCTACCTTTTCTAAATTCCAGCTTGAACATCTGGAAGTTCTTGGTTCATGTACTACTGAAGCCTAGCTTGGAGAATTTTGAGCATTACTTTGCTAGGGTGTGAGATGAGTGCAATTGTACAGTAGTTTGAACAATCTTTGGCATTGCCTTTCTTTCTGATTGGAATGAAAACTGACCTTTCCCATCCTGTGGCCACTGCTGAGTTTTCCAAATTTGCTGGTATATTGAGTGCAGCACTTTCACAGCATCATCTTTTAGGATTAGAAATAGCCCAGCTGGAATTCCATCACCCCACTAGCTTTGTTTGTAATGATGCTTCCTAAGGCCCACTTGACTTCACACTCCAGGATGTCTGGCTCTAGTTGAGTGATCACACCATTGTGGTTATCTGGGTCATTAAGATCTTTTTTGTCGAGTTCTTCTGTGTGTTCTTGCCACCTCTTCATATCTTCTGCTTCTGTGAGGTCCATAGGATTCTGCCCTTTATTGTGCCCATCTTTGCATGAAATATTCCCTTGATAGCTATGATTTTCTTGAAGAGATCTCTAGTCTTTCCCATTCTATTGTTTTCCTCTATTTCTTTGCATTGTTCACTTAGGAAAGCTTTCTTATCTATTCTTGCCATTCTTTGGAACTCTGCATTCAGATTTTTGTTACTACAGGTATCTCTTGACTTCCTACTTTTGTATTCCAGTTCAACTTCAGCAACAAAAGTTGCGAGCTTTGTCAGCAAAGTAATGTCTCTGTTTTTTAATACGCTGTCTAGGTTGGTCATAGTTTTTCTTCCAAGGAGCAAGTGTCTTAATTTCATGGCTGCAGTCATTGTCTGCAGTGATTTTGGAGCCCCCCCCTACCCCAACCCGATAAAGTCCCACCATGTTCAGTAAGTCTTTACTCCAATTTTCTGCTGATGGTTGGGGCTGTATTCCCTCCCTGTGAGGCCAATCCACGGTAGGGGGAAATGGCAGTAATGGTGACCTCGTACAAAGGACTTTATTCCAGCAAGCCGGGGCTCCTGGGACTGTTGTATTCAGTATTCCTGACCCTGCAGCAGGCCACTGTCAACCCACACTTCCAACCCGCTGTCCGGGAGGCTCCTGGACACTCTCAGGCAAGTCTGGCTCAGTCTCTTATGGGGTCACTGCTGCTTTCTCCTGGGTCCTGGTGGGCACAAGGGTTTGTTTGTGCCCTCCAAGATTCATCAAATCCCACTGGCCCATCAAAGTCAAATTCTCTGGGGGTTCTCAGTCCCTATGCCAGATCCCCAGGTTGGGAAATCTGTTGTGGGCCCTAGAACTTTTGCAACAGTGCTGTGACTTTAGTCCCATGATTTTCCATGTCTGATTGACTCACAAGCCTGGGAGTCATAAGGTTTGCTACATCTCCTGTTTCTGCTTCTAACTTTCTGATTGACACTGTGTAAACTACTTAGTTTTTCTGAGTCTCTCAACAAACTCAATAGATAGAGAGAGGTTATAGAACAATAGATGATAGAAAGATGGAAGGAAGGATGGGCTAGATGGATGGATGAGTAGAATTTACACTAGACAACCCACTCAAAATGCTATTTCAAAGACTGGCTCCAGCACCCACTCTCTGAAAGCAACTCCATTTGCTTCTGGAGTTGTTTCATCATTCTTCACACATGGATGTTGATGAGCACACTCAAGAACACACAGACATCAAATGCCTCCTGTTTGCCTGACACCAGGGACATGTTTAACAAATTCTGGATGTTTTCTGAAACAAACATTGTTTTCCATAATCTATTCCCCAAGCCCATCCCATGCATCTGTGTCCAGAAGAATGGAAGCAACTCGCAGGAACCTCACCTTTGTTATATTCCAAAATGGGCCTAGAGGTGCCTAAATTCCATGTAGACTCACACTGCTGAGCTCTGATTCAAACACAGTTTCCTAAAATGGGAAGAGATTAGCCGAGGGAAGCGCTTTAGTATAAAGAACGATATGTATGTCTTCTTGGCTAATGTCTGTTCTTTTGCCTGTTATGAGAGTTAATGCCGGCCCAGGAAGGGAGCAGCAGGAGCCAGAGTTCTGTATCCCACTTGGAACAAAAGGGGGAATGTACTGCAGTAAGAGACGCCCAGTGTTTGGGCTTTTGGAAAGGGAAATATAATTGCTATATATATATATGTCGGCCTGATCTGGGAAGGCCCCTCCATCCCCCATCTCTTAATTCTGATTATTGCCAGACTGAGATCTATCTATCTGTTCTGAATGCTCTTTACAAGAAAGGTTTCATTGTGAGGAAGGGGGGCTGGCCTTATTTTACCAGTAGAAGGCTATTATCTTCCAACAGCTGTTTATAGTTAACTGCAGCCCATACTTAAAGCCTGAGCGCTGGAGCCTTATTTAGTGCCTGTGGATTTGTGGTGAAGAGTCAGGCTTAACTCTTTCTTCCCCTGTAATGAATGACCTCGGTGGGGAACTGGGATGGAGGTGGCCTATGAACAAAGAGGGAGGAGATAAACAGGTCTCCACCTCCCAAAGATGGTAAATATCAATGTTTTATTAACTGTTTATATTAGGGGTGCATTGAGCACTTTGTATGCAGTATCTTGGTGAATTTTGACCAGCTGTGCTCTGAGAGTGATATGATTATGCCCATTTCACAGGTAAGGCAATAGAGGCTCAGGCAATGAATGCCAGGATTCAATCTGCACCAATCCAGTTACAGAGTCAGAGTGGGTAACTCCTACAGTATATTTGTATTATGCCTCCTGTTAGTCCAGTGCAATAGCTGAGGATAGTTTACATGTCCCGCGCTAAGCAGGGCTCCATTATGGATAGAAAGCTTCCACCCCAGAGGGCTTTCAGGCTGGCCAGAAAGGTGAGCAAATGCAGGTGATACACTGAGAATGGAGAGGAGCAGTGAAAACTTCATAAATGGCTCACCCATCTAGGGTGGCAAGAGTAGATCAGGACTTAGGAGTTTAGGGAAGGGCAGAGTTTACCTTTAAAAACGAACCAACAAAAAACTGATATCAAGAAAGGAGCACAGCTACAAAAAATAAAGAGAGTGGGTGGGGAGAGAGAGAAAGGCAAGGAGAGCGAGAAGGAGAGAAGAGAAAGGGAAGCCGAGGGGCTGTGGTGGGTATGATCAGAACCCCAGGGCACCTTGACTTACCCCTAGGTGCTTAGACTTAAATCTCCAGGAAATGGGCAGCTAGGTAGTCAGATCCACATCTTAGAAAGATCCCTTAGGATGTGGTCAGAGCATATTTTGGAGGGAGCAAAAGACAGGAGATGAGAAAAGCTTAGGACAGAGGCTGAGAATCCAAGAAAAGGAAAATGGCTGGACGATGCAGATGGGGAGCTGGGACTGCATTCTAAAGAAGTGCCGCAGGTAAGAGCAGAGACACAGGGCGTTCTGCTTCCTCACCTCACCAAAGAGGAGAAAGAGGTTAAACATTACAGCAAGAAGATGGAAGGAACATTTCTCCAACCGCTAACTCAACCCTAAATGACACACATTCCTGAGGGTTGCAAATGCTGATCAATGGCCTTGGGGGTGGCTAGAGACAGCATGCAGACGTGTGCGCTTGCGCTTTCGCTTGCGCGCACACGCACACACACACACACACTCACTCACTCACTCACTCATTTTCTCAGCACGTCTGAAATTCTTGTTCTCCCTTTGTTTGACTCCAATATCTTTCCTGATGACAAAGAAAACCAAAAATGTGGAAACCCATTGTTGAACACAAAGAGACACAGAGTCAGAGGGCTGTGGGGGAGAAGTTGGCCGACCTCGAACTTGATTCTCCGCCTTGGTACCCAACAATTCACAGTGGGGGAGAGAGTGGCTTGCCAAAGGGCTCTGTGTGACTGGGCTAAAGTAGAAGAATATGTCAAATTCAAGATGAAAAGACAGCCCTCGCAGCTGAAAGCCGAGCTGGGAGCTAATGGAGCTGGGGAAAGGGGGCCTTTTCAAAGAAAAGTGCTTATTTGCAAACTCATTTCTCCTCAGCAAACGCTCCCAGGACCTCTGGCAAAAGGAATTCCTGGACCCAGGCCTTCCCATTGAGCTGTTAGTGATCGGCAGTGGTTAATTACCTCTCGCCCGGCTCTCTTCTGCAGCCAATCTGCGGGGGTAGCTGTGGAGGTCCGGGGTGGAGGTTTTGCCCTTTTAATTCTGATGTTCAACAAAGTGAAAGTCTTACCACTGCAGAGCTAGAGGAAACCTTACTTTTCCTTCTGCTCTTAAGTCCTCATTTTTGCAGTGGCAGGAGTGGTGGTTCAAAGGAGGGAGAAGGGCATGGCCACCAGGGAAGACTGGGGGTCTGCAGTGGTTCATGAGCCAGACATGCCCCTAGTGCTGTGAAGATAGTCAAGGGGGACCCTGACTGACACCCGCCCTGGTGACTGGAGGTTGAGTATCACTGCAGTTTACAGAGATTTTCATCCACTGGCCAAACGGGGTAAGGTCACTTCTGATACTGCCATCTGAGATTCCCGGGATCTGACGTAGAAGTGAGACCCAGCAGACCTTTCCTGAGAAGGAAGTGCTCTAGTCAGTGTAGCAGGCTTTCTTTGAAGATATATGTAGGGTTTGTTTTTGTTTAAGGAGTTTGCTCCTGTGATGTGGTGGCTCGCAAGTCTGAAATTCACAGGACTGGCTGGAGATTCAGATCAGAGCTGACGTTGCAGGCTTGAGTTCGGATTCCAAAGGTCAGCAGGCTGACAACTCAAGCAGGGTTTCTAATTTGTGGTCTTGAGAATTTCTTCAACATTGAGAAACCTGTCTTTGTTCTCAAGGCCTTCAACTGATTGGATGAGGCTTACTCACATTACAGAGGGTAATTGGCTTTGCTTAAAAGCTACCAATTTAAATGTTCATATGTTATGAAGGAGAAGGCAATGGCATCCCACTCCAGTACTCTTGCCTGGAAAATCCCATGGATGGAGGAGCCTGGAAGGCTGAAGTCCATGGGGTCGCTGAGGGTCGGACACGACTGAGCGACATCACTTTCACTTTTCCTTTCATGCACTGGAGAAGGAAATGGCAACCCACTCCAGTGTTCTTGCCTGGAGAATCCGGGGGACAGGGGAGCCTGGTGGGCTGCCGTCTATGGGGTCACACAGGGTCGGACATGACTGAAGTGACTTAGCAGCAGCAGCAGTAACATCTTAAAAAGGGCTTCCCTGATGGCTCAGACAGTAAAGAATCTGCTTGCAATGTGGGAGACCTGGGTTCTGTCTCTGGGTTTGGAAGATCCCCTGGAGAAAGGAATGGCTACACACTTCAGTATTCATGCCTGGAGAATCTCATAGACAGAGGAGCCTGGTGGGCTACTCTCCATGGGGTCACAAAGAGTTGGACATGACTGAGTGACTAACACACACACATATCTAAGAAAACACCTTCACATACCTTCGCTATGAACTAGTGTTTTATCCAAAAACAGGACACCATAGCCTGGCCCAGCTGACACTGAGATTAGCCATCACAGAAGGTATTCCAGCAGGATCCAAAATGTGCCAACAGTCAGTACTGTGAGATGGTGGGGGTGAAGTCCCTGTTGGGGAATGTTTATCCTTCATTACTGACTAGTGTTCAGTTCATGCCATTTTCAGTTCAGTTCACATGCATTTCCACCCATCTCCTCCTCCCTAACCTTAGCATTCTAGAGGATTAAAACCTGTGCCCAATCTAGACTTCTGGCCCATCCCCAAATTTAAATTCAAAGTAAATCAGGAAGTCATGAAATCAAGCAGAAGTCAGGACGCTGCTTCTACATCATAGATCTAGTAACTGGCATGAGCCCTTGGCTGGGAATTGTTAGAGAGTCTAGAAGCTGTTTATTTTGTTGTTGCTTTTTATGTTCTTTCTGTTTTCTTCTTTTTTTTCTTTAACCTAGAGATAATCAAAAGGGAGAGAAAGTCTAGGGAGACAGTATTTCAAAATAATCCAGAAGTTAAAACTATAATGTTACTATTCTTATTCTAAACAAGACTATCACTGTGTCAAATTCTTCACACTGGTTTTGGTCTGGGGGTCAGCTCACTAAGGAGAGGGGCAGTCACCTCTAGGTTGGGGATTAAGGTCCATTTTTGTGTTTTCCAGACCTCTTGTGCACATATTCTAAGAGGACCCCAGTTTTGTTTTGTTTTGTTTTTCTGTTTAAGAAATAGTCATACTGGTAAAGACAGGTGGAAGGCCATGATACAGGCCCTTAACTTAGAAAAAGGGAACCAAGGGATACCAAGGGAACATTTCATGCAAAGATGGGCTCAATAAAGGACAGAAATGGTATGGACCTAACAGAAGCAAAAGATATTAAGAAGAGGCGGCAAGAATACACAGAAGAACTACGCAAAAAAGATCTTCACGACCCAGATAATCATGATGGTGTGATCACCAACCTAGAGCCAGACATCCTGGAATGAGAAGTCAAGTGGGCCTTAGGAAGCATCACTATGAACAAAGCTAGTGGAGATAATGGAATTCCAGTTGAGTTATTTAAAATCCTAAAAGATGATGCTGTAAAAGTACTGCACTCAATATGTCAGCAAATTTGGAAAACTCAGCAGTGGCCACAAGACTGGAAAAGGTCAGTTTTCATTCCAATCCCAAAGAAAGGCAATGCTAAAGAATGTTCAAACTGCCGCACAATTGCACTCATCTCACACACTAGTAAAGCTAAGCTCAAAATTCTCCAAGCCAGGCTTCAATAGTACGTGAACTGTGAACTTCCAGATGTTCAAGCTGGATTTAGAAAAGGCAAAGGAACCAGAGATCAAACTGCCAACAACTGCTGGATCATCAAAAAAGCAAGAAAGTTCCAGAAAAAAATCTATTTCTGTTTTATTGCCTATGTCAAAGCCTTTGACTGTGTGGACCACAACAACCTATGGAAAATTCTTAAACATATGGGAAGACCAGGCTACCTGACCTGCCTCCTGAGAAACCTATATGCAGGTCAGGAAGCAACAGTTAGAACTGGACATGGAACAACAGACTGCTTCCAAATAGGGAAAGTAGTACATCAAGGCTGTATATTGTCACTTATTTAACTTATATGCAGAGTACATCATGAGAAACACTGGGCTGGATGAAGCACAAGCTGGAATCAAGATTGCTGGGAGAAATATCAATAACCTCAGATATGCAGATGAAACCACCCTTATGGCAGAAAGCTAAGAAGAATTAAAGAGCCTCTTGTTGAAACTAAAGAGGAGAGTGAAAAAGTTGGATTAAAGCTCAACATTCAGAAAACCAAGATCATGGCATCTGGTCCCATCACTTCATGGCAAATAGTTGGACAAACAGTAGAAACAGTGACAGACTTTATTCTTTGGGGCTCCAAAATCACTGCAGATGGTGACTGCAGCCATGAAATTAAAAGACATTTGCTCCTTGGAAGAAAAGTTATGACCAATCTAGACAGCATATTAAAAAGCAGAGACCTTACTTTGCCAACAAAGGTGAGTCTAGTCAAAGCTGTGGTTTTTCCAGTGGTCATTTATGGATGTGAGAGTTGGACCATAAAGAGGGCTGAGTGCTGACGAATTGATGCATTTGAACTGTGGTGTTGGAGAAGACTCTTGAGAGTCTCTTGTACAATAAGGAGTTCCAACCAGTCCATCCTAAAGGAAATCAATCCTGAATATTCATTGGAAGGACTGATGCTGAAGCTGAAACTCCAATACTTTGGCCACCTGATGCGAAGAACTGCCTCATTGGGAAAGACCCTGATGCTGGGAAAGATCAAAGGCAGGAGGAGAAGGGCTTGACAGAGGATGAGATGGTTGGATGGCATCACCAACCCAAAGGACATGAGTTTGAGTAAACTCCGGGAGGTGGTGAAGGACAGGGAGGCCTGGCGTGCTGCAGTCCACGGGGTCGCAAAGAGTTGGACATGACTGAGTGACTGAACTGATCTGGTGTCACTTGTTACATGATGAGAAGTAAAAATGAACCCACGTGAGTTATGGGTGCCGGCAGGTGGGCTAGATGCACTCAAGACACCACAAGGCCTGGTGAGCATGGCCTGACTCTAGCTTCCCTCTCTCAGTGCCAGTGCACGAGCTGTCTTAGATGCCTTCTCATGGCCTTGCCCGTGGCCAAGCCTACCCTCAAATCTGTGCTTCTCCTTGGTAGTGCCCTGGCCATTGTGGTGAATTAATTCTCGTTTAATTATTTATTTGATGTCTTTCTCCTATTGGATGGTGAATTCTGTAAGAAAAAGGTCTGAGCCTGGTGTAACGATGGACATGATACTGAGTGAGCAAGTGCTCAGTGAACATTCACTGGGTGAATGAATCAATCAACCAATAGCCAAGGTGCTACGTTCCTCTAGTAAGACTGGACAGGCCTTTTCATTTATGTGGTTGCGTCTACTTCCCGTTACCATGGATATGAATGAACCCTTAGTCTTCCCCCTCGTTTTCCTTTCTTCTTTTGAGGTATATGCATGGATAAATTACTCCATACTTTGAAGAACATTTAAAGACTGCCACATATATGATATTTTCTAGCACCATCATTTCCTGTGAGATTAAGTTCTCAGGAATCATTATCAGTGTGATCCAGGGGAGCCTCAGCCTGCAGCAGTTTGAAGCAGGGCTTCAGTTCCCAGCCAGAGATTGAGATTGGGTCATGGCAGTGAGAGCACTAAATCCTAGCCACTAGACCAATGGTCAGTGACAGGCCCTGATTCTTTGACTTTGCAGGAAAAAAAAAAAAATTCCCACAAAGATGGAAAGTAGTGAAGTATGTACTTTTTAGGAAAAAAAGAGCGCAGTATGTGAATACTACTCACATGAGCATAGACATGTGAGTAGATTCAGAGAGAGAGTCCCTGAGTCACGCATTTGTGATAGTTTGAATCACTTTTATGGGGAATTTCTTCTGATTTTCCTCAGCCAATCATTTTGATTCACCTGGTTCAGAGTCTATATTTGGTATATCTCAGGATCCTCCCTTGTGTGTCCATGTGACTCTTAGCCAGGATAGAATCTATCCAAGAGGCCTATGAGTAGTTTGGCATTAGTTAGCATCACACCCCTTTTGACCTCTAAGGAGCCTTTCTGCTCATGTGTAGTTGGAGAGGTCTCCAGACTTCAAGAATGAGAAATATATGGTTTCTTACCTTCTATCTAGGTGGGGCCTAGCCTCCTCTCACTCCAGTGTTCTTGCCTGGAGAATCCCAGGGACAGGGGAGCCTGGTGAGCTGATGTCTATGGGGTCGCACAGAGTCAGACACGACTGAAGTGACTTAGCAGCAGCCTCCTCTCTCAGTAGTCCTGCCATTCTTGTCTTGGAGTACCAGTCCACAGGGAGTCTCCAATTGCTTTACCCTAGAGGCAGGGCCCATCTACGTCCTGCCTCCAAGTGTATGTATGTATATATAGTTGTGAATTACCCATATTTTATCTTCCTTTCCTATAAAACAGTCCTTAAAAGCTCAAAGAAAATTATGTTTGTGTTTCTTCCATTTACTTTGCCTTTTCAAATAAAGGTGTCTGGAAGCATGTTTGCATGGAAGACATCGCTCAAACTTGCTGTAATTTCCTCTTCCTTTGTCAATGTTTTCCTCATCTCTAGGCAGTTCCCACCATTTTCACAAAGAAACAAATTGACAAGTGGTATCTAGGGATCAGGTCTTGAGGAAGGTACTGAGAACACGTGGAGAACCAAACACAGTCTAGCCTGCATGAGTTTACTCTTCTGAACAGATAAACTGAGGCATATTAAAATTTTTGAGTTTGTTTGAGCAAAACTTGATTGTAATCAGGCAATGTCAAACCAGAAGTGGTTTAGGAGCTCTCTGCCAACAGGAGCCAGAAGTAAGACTTACACAGAAACAATGTAGAAGCAAATAAGAAGAAAGTATTTGATTGGCTGTAGCTGAAAGCCTCCTTGTCTGTGATTGGCTGTCCCTAGTGTTTGTTTCCTAGCTTCAAGGTATTTACAGCACTAGATTTTAATGTGCTTATGTCTGTGGATTAGAGACATACCAGTCTAATGACCTCGTTAGTTAATTAACACCCTGGATTGAGGAAGGTAGGCATTAAGCAAGTATGTAGGATGTAATGAAAGTTAACAAAGAGGATTTCAAAAACGTGATGAGAGCATAAAGCAAACGATAGAGTTGAGTCTAGTGTGTTAGGACAGGCCAGCTTGAGAACGTGGCATGGAAGCTGAGAATTAAAGGAATGGGAAGAAGGTAGGCAAGTGGGCAGAGCTGGGCTGGGGATATGGTTACAGGTTGAAGGAAGAGTAGTTTAAAAAACCAACACGGAGAAAGAAGATTTTATTCTTGGAAATGAAGGAAACCAGAACACTGGCAGAAGAAACAGTTCTCCCAACATAACGCACAAACTATTTTGTGCCCCTCTGCTGTCTTCACTCCTGCTCTTACCTTGGTGTCAAATGGTGTTGTCCTTCTTAGTCTAGTGCATACTTTGGTTCAGTATTTATCTATGTCCTGAAACTTTGCCCAGCAACTCCCCTGATGGAATTAATTCTTCCCCCAACAACATTTTTTTTTAAGATTTTTTTTTCGATGTGGACCAGTTTTAAAGTCTTTATTGACTTTGTTACAATATTGCTTTTGTCTTCTGTTTTGTGTTTTTTGACCATGAAGCATGAGATCTTAGTTCCCCAAACAAGGATTGAACCTTTACCCCCAGCTCTTAGAAGGTGAAGTCTTAACCACTAGACCACCAGGGAAGTCCCTGCTAGAACTCTATTTATATAAATTTCTACATGGAGCTCATTATTTGTAATTCTACTGTATCTCTTACTTCTTATCACCATATGATGATGGCTTCAGTAAATCTTATTCCCTAGACTTACACAGTAGCCAGTGCAGAGAGAAAGTCAATGTTTTTCCCAAAATGAACTGAATTAAATTGTTTGATTCAGTGACTTCAGCAGGGTGAATACCCCCAGAAAGCTTCCACCCCCCCAGTCGGACCTAATACTAGAACACTTCCTTCAGCATTTCTGACTGATAACAAGGCTTCACAGCTAATTACTGTCCCCAAGAAAGTCCATAGAGGGCAATGAATGTAAGCTTCTGTGTTGAGAAATATCTATAAAAGAACATATTGGGAGGAAGGTTTAACTTGGGTAAGATTAATAGTCTGAGCTTTAAAATCATTAAGATGTGAGGGAAGAATGAGGTTTGAATAAACAAAGCCACGTCTCATGAAACATTTTTAATATTAAAGACACGTTCCAAGCAGTGAGACTGACATTGGACTTATAAACATCAGAGTGTCATGGATTTCGGGAGCAGAAAAATGAGCAAATGTCCCAGCATGAGGAGGCCACAAGAAGTAGGTCACCACTACAGATCTGAGAACATAGTAAGTGCTGCTCTAAATGGGACAGTAGCTGAGTTCTCTGCTTGTTCCTCAGATCCAGCTGGCAGTCCTTAGCTGTGCTGGTCTCTGGGACCCTCCACTCTTTTCTTGGTAGGCAGCCAAGCCCATTAGTCTCTGCTGCACTTGAGCTTGTCTTTGGGCTGATCATCCCTAGCATATAACAGGTTGCTCAAAGGCAAGGGCATATGTAAGATAACAGCAACAACAATAATGATACATTATTTTATTTATTTGGCTGTGCTGGTGTTACTTATGATGTGCAGGGTCTCCTCTGTATCATATCTTTGCAGTGCACAGACTCCCCAGTTGTGGCCTGTGGGCTCAGTAGTTGTGGTGCGTGGGCTTAGTTGCCCTGTGGCACGTGGGGTCTTCGTTCTCCAACCAGGGATGGAACCATGTCTCCTGCATTGCATGGTGGATTCTTAACCACTGGACTACCAGGGAGGTCCCCATGATGCATCATTTAAAAAAAATTTCTTCACCTCTGCAAACTGCCCTTTCTTCGTTTGTAAAATGCAGATCCTAACGTTCATCTTTAAACCATAGACAGTCACCAGGAAACAGGCCTGAAACTGTAGTGTGTACACATAAAGGATCATTGGAAATAGAAGCATCTTGTGGTGGAGAAGCATCAATTTTTCCTTAGGGGAAAAATTCTTAGGTTTCCTTAGAGCAAACACGAATGTATTATATTGATTCATTTATTCAATCATTTGTTCATCCCTTCATCTACAAATGTTTATTCCATGACTTAGCTTAGAAAACCCACTCGCTATCATTAATAATGCACCATATTTGCTCCCTATCACTAATCATGCCAGACAGAGTTGCCATGGTGAGGAAATTTGATTGCAAGTCAAGGCATATAGTTTTTCAATTTAGAGCTTGTACTTGAAATCATGGTTTATTTGCTGTTTTCATAGCACATGGTAAGAAGGGGTTTTCTCTTCTATTTGGCTGTCCTGGGGCATCAGGCATCACTGCTGCAGCTCAGTGTTCACTGCTCAGGAATGCTCTTGTCTAATTCTTATGGTGCCCCCTGGAGCACCATAAAAATTCCAGTAGGAATGTTTGCTTAGACATATGGTTTTATATTTTATCTTGTTGTTGTTCAGTCACTAAGTTGTGTCTGACTCCTTGCAACCCCATGAACTTCCTGCATACCAGACTTCCCTGTCCTTCACCATCTCCCAGAGTTTGCTCAGACTCATGTCCATTGAGTCAGTGATGTCATCCAACCACCTCATCCTCTGTCGCCCCGTTCTTCTGCCCTCAATTTTTCCTAGCATCAGGGTCTTTTCCAGAGAGTCAGCTCTTCACATCAGGTGACCAAAGTATTGGAGCTTCATCATCAGTCCTTCCAGTGAATATTTATCTTAGACCTTATAAAATATACCTTCCCAGTTTCCAATATGCTGTCAAGAGTATTTGTGGAATGTGGTAACAATTAGAAATCTGATTTTATTCATATGGATGCTGTTCAGCAAAGATGATCCATCACCTGCCCTGCTGCAGCTTAAAATCTACAAGGGAAGACACAGTGTTATGTAAGAATTCATAGGAAATTGTGATGGGTGTTAAAAGTGAGGAAGAATAGCATGCAAACATATAGCAGAGACCAACTCAATTTAGGGGTCAGTGACATTTATATAAATATTTATCAGTGTGTAATTTTAGCAGTTCACAGGCAGATGTGGAGTTACACAAGGAAGCAGGGAGGACTGGGAAAAGTGTACTCCAGTTATCACTACAAGTTGGCATTTACATCTGGCTCATAAGCATAGAGGTTAATACAAGATGCTAAGATTCAAATCATATCTTTATAACTTACTGTGTGACCCTGGGCAAGTTATATAACCTTATGGTGCCTCAGTTTCCACATTTGTACATGTGAAAATACAGTGCCCGATCTTGTAGCATTATTTTGATACTCTGGTAAATTCATACCCAGCAGGCTCATAGAAGAGTGGAGACAGCTCATCGTGAAAGCTGTGCAAATGTTAGCAATTATGATCATGAGTATAATCATGATTATTACTGCTGTTATTATTGTTTTCTATGTAATTTCAAAAGAGGCAGATAAACACCCAACGCCTAGGGTTCCTCATCCATAAAATGGTAATATGAATACCTTCACTGCAGGGGGATTATTCACTGAAATGATAAATGCAAAGGGTGTGCATCTTCTCCGCATCCTGTAGATGTTCAGTAGATATGACTTGGTATTCACAGCAATAGCCCAAACCTCATGAAATGCCTTGGCCTTGAGCTTGGCCCTGCCTGCTGCTTATAGGTGATGTTCACGTACTGACAGGTCTTCCTCCTCCAGGTTTACTTGAGGTAACAAAGCTTATGTAGAGGGCAGGTCCAGTGTACACCCACACCCAGACATAAAGATGGGCCACTTTCATAAGTTTTCCTTGCTTGGCAAGTGCCACGTTCATGACCCTAGCACTCCCCAATGACTGTACACTTCCTTCATGTTTTTTAATGATGGTGCTTCTGACATCCCTTACCCTGGACAATTTTCCTTGTCTCTTGCTCCGAGTATCACATGCAGTGGGGGAAAGGACAGCCCCAAAGAGGAGGTGCCCACAAAAAGGAAGCTCTTGTGCCAACACCTGTCAAAGGGAGAGGCAATGGCCTTTCAGTGGCTCCCCTTGGGCTCTCCTGGATGCAAATCTGAGAAGCAGAAGACTGGGCTGCTCTCTGCAAAAAGAATCCATCACCCAGCCATTTTCCCAGGTCCCATTAAAATGCTGACACCATTAATCTGCACTACTTTACCTCTCATTATGCGGAAATGTGCTCTTGATCAAAAGTCCCCTTGTGTAGCAGCCTGATTCATCACCAATAGCTATGGGCCACACATCAGAAATTCATAATCAGCTGACGTTATCCACCCAAATCATTCCCAGGATCTGAAAAGCTCCGAACATGTCCATCATTGGGAGGAAGCAGCCACATAGGATGCAGTATGCAAACAGGCCTGATAGTTAATACAGCAGGTTTATCAACAGGTTTAAATTAAGGAAAGAGCTTCTGTCTCCTGTTTGTGTACAGGTGACCCTAGAATAACATGAGTTTGAACTGCACAGGTCCACTTATGTGGGGTTTTTTTGCAATAAATACCCATATATAGTATAAATGTATTTCTCTTCTTTATAATTTTTTTACACTTTTATTTTAATAATAAAATACAATTATTTTAAATTATAAGTTAAATATAATAATTATTATATTTATTATTTATTTGGCTGCACCAGGTCTTAATTGCATCCCTTGGGGTCTTTGATCTTCACTGGGGCATGCGGGATTGCAGCCTGCCAACTCTTAGTTGAAGCATGCAGGATCTAGTTCCCTGACCAGAGATCAAACCCAGGCCCCCTGCACTGGAAGCCCAAAGTCTTAGCCACTGGACCACTAGCGAAGTCCCTATGATTTTAACACATCTTCTTTTCTCTAGCTTACTTTATTGTAAGAATACAGTATATAATACATGTAACATATAAAATATGTGTTAACCAATTGCTTACATTAAATAGGTAAGGTAAAACTTCCTTCAACAGTAGGCTGTAAGTGGTTAAGGTTGGGGGGAGTCAGAAGTTACACGTAGAACTTCAATTATTAAGGGGTCAGCACCCCTAACATTTACATTGTTCAAGGGTCAACTGAATTGGGTCATCTGTTTTCTGAGAACTTGTCTCCACTGACCCCACATGGGATCTAAACAGCATAGAATTTGAGACAAAGGTGACTTCAAGCTAAGGAGACCCAGATTTGGTGACATAAAAGTACTAGCTCAGGGACACAAAGCCACTTGTAAAAGACAGAGACCTTTCTACTACTCCAAGTTTACAGGCTTCTGGGTTCAATGCCTTCTCCAACACTCAGGTTTGACAGGCGTGTGTTATCTTGGTCGAAATACCTGCACCTCATCCTTGCTTCCTTATTCTATGTCTAACCACCTCACGAAGGAGTGACTTAGGTAGTAAATTCACTGTGTATGAATGTGTTAAGACTCAGTGTCTATTCTCTTTATAATAACCCTCTGGTTGACTACCAAGTTTGGGATAAGAAGTGGGGTCCTAATCAAGCTTGTTCGTAAAATAATAACTACATGATTCCCTGTGAGATGATCAAGTGCCAGATACTGTGGTATGTGCTTTGCAAGCCTCATAGCAGTTATTTGTACAAACTGCTATAAACTCATAAGGTTGTTATGGAAATTTTAAAAATTAGTACGCTTAAAATGCTTAAAATATAGAAAGCACTCAATAAAGTATATCTGTTAGTATTGTGGAGCATTGCTACATCTTGCATTTACAGGGTTGTTTTACCTCTGTTTGAACATCTGTCAAAAAAGTCACTTCCTCTCATTGTAGATACTTCTGGCCATTGGGTTAATCTGCCATAACTTGGGTTAGGATCTGAGACTTCTCAGTTCCAAACCACTGTTTCTACATTTGCCCCCTAGGCAGAACAAATCCAATTCTTCTATTAGAAATCTCTGCAATAATTTAAAGTGATTCATCCTAATCTTGTCAAGTCTATTTTCTAGGCTAAAAAAGTCATTTCTTTTAGTTTTAGGCTCTTGTGTAATTTAACTTGAACTTCACTTCCTAACTTGTTTAAAATTGAGAAATTTCCTCAGCTCGGTGCTTCACGCTGAGTAACAGTGGTGAACCAGCCGAACAACTGCTCTGTCTAATAATGCAAGCGAGAGAATAGGCAATAATAAGACACCCAGGTACTTTCCTCGGAGATTAAACAGCTGCTATCATTTTACCATCTTTGTTTCAATTTTCTTTTAAATAGTAAATAATACAGTATGGCTTCACCTCCCTCCCTGTCCCCAGAGGGAGAACCAATATCTGAAAGTTGATATGTAACCTCTTCATGTATATTTTTGTATGTGGATACATGTGGATGCTTGCACAAATAAGGTGTAGTATTGGTGCAAGCACTTCAGATTTAAATAGATGCTTCCATACTGTGCATAGCACTTCATGTCTTACTGTCTGCATCCCGTATTATATTTCTGTGTTGATTCATCTATGTTGTTATACACATTAATTTTAATTATTGTATAGAAATTCACTGTGTGACTCAACTGTACTTCATTTACTCAATCCTGTTATAAAGGCCACTTACCTGTAGGATAATTAGGGTAATTCCAGTGCTTTTAAAGTTTTATCAGAGTATAGTTGATTTATAAAATTGTGTTAGTTTATAGCCAAGTAATTGTTATACATGCATATATATATACATATATGTGTATACACACAGACATATGTATAATTTTCATATTCTTTTCCCATTCCCTATTTAGGCTATTACAGAATACTGAGTTTCCTGTTCTGTATGGTAGGTCCTTCTTAGTTATCTGTTTTATAAATAGTAGTGTGTATATATTAATCCCAATCCCTTAATTTATCCCTCTCTTTGATGTTTCCCTTTTGATAACTGAAGTTTGTTTTTAAAATCTGTAAGACTATTTCTGTCTTGTATATAAGTTCATTTATATAATCTTAAAAATTGGATCCCACATATGAGTGATATCATGATATTTATCTCTCTCTGACTTCACTTCGTGTGACAGTCTCTAGGTCATCCACATCACTGCAAGTGACATGATTTTATTCTTTTTATGGCTGAGTAGTATTCCATTGTATATGTGTACCTCATCTTCTTTATCCATTCCTCTGTCAATGGACATTTAGGTTGTTTGCATGTCTTGGCTAATGTAAATAGTGCTGCAATGAATATTGGGGTGCGTGTATCCCTTCAAAGTATGGTTTTCTCTGCATTTATGCCCAGAAGTGGGGTAGCTGGATCATATGGTAGTTCTATTTTGTAAGGAACCTCCATACTATTCTCCACAGTGGTTTTACCAATTTACATTTCCACCAACAATGTTAAAGGATTCTCTTTTCTCCACTGTTTCTCATGCATTTATTGTTTGTAGACTTTTGATGATGGCCATTCTGACCAGTGTGAGGCCACTTATCTGTACAATAATTAGGGTAATTCCAGTGCTTTTAAAATTTTATCAGAATATAGTTGATTTACAATATTCTGTTAGTTTATAACAAAGTGATTGTTATACATGCATGCATATATATACATATATGTGTATACACACAGATGTATTTATAATTTAACCCATTGTAGTCTTGTTTGCCTTTCTCTGATAATTAGTGATATTGAGCATATTTTCATGTGGCTTTTTGGCCATCTGTATGTCTTGTTTGGAGAAATGGTCTATATAGATATTCTGCCAATTTTTACACTGAGTTGTTTTTCTGATATACCACTGCACAACCTGTTTGATATTTTGAGATTAATCCCTCATTGGTCACTTCATTTGCAAATATTCCAGTTTTTTTTAAATAAAATTTTATATATGTATACATATACATGTATATATATACATATATATGCACATTATCTTCCCAATATGTTTGTGCAAACTTGTAAACACACCCATATACATATACAGGAGACATTGTGCATATGTATGAGTTTCATACAAATCTATTAATATAAGTGGAATGGCTGTGTCACAGAATACACACATCCATAGCAATACTGGACATTGACAAATTGTTCTCCCAATCACTATGCCAACTTATTGCCACCAGGAATATATGCAATTATATACTTGGTCACAAAAGAAATTAATAAAATTAAAGAGATTATAAAATTCACATTCCTTAATCAAAATCCAACAAATTCAGAAATCCAGACATAGTTCAGTTGCTCACTTGTGTCCAACTCTTTGCGACCCCATGAACCACAGCACACCAGACCTCCCTGTCCATCACCAACTCCCGGAGTCTACCCAAACCCATGTCCATTGAGTTGGTGATGCCACCCAACCATCTCATCCTCTCTCGTCCCTTTATCCTCCTGCCCTCAATCTTTCCCAGCATCAGGGTCTTTTCAAATGAGTCAGCACTTCAACAAAGTTGAAGTTTCAGAGTTTAGGAGTTTCAGCTTCAACATCAGTCCCTCCAATGAACACCCAGGACTGATCTCCTTTAGGACGGACTGGCTGAATCTCCTTGCAGTCCAAGGGACTCTCAAGAGTCTTCTCCAACACCACAGTTCAAAAGCATCAATTCTTCAGTGCTCAGCTTCCTTTATAGTCCAACTCTCACATCCATACATGACTACTGGAAAAACCAGAGCCTTGACCAGATGGACCTTTGTTGGCAAGGTACTGTCTCTGCTTTTTAATATGCTATCTAGGTTGGTCATAACTTTCCTTCCGAGGAGTAAGTGTCTTTTAATTTCATGGCTGCAGTCACCATCTGCAGTGATTTTGGAGCCCCCCAAAAGAAAGTCAGCCCCTGTTCCCACTGTTTTCCCATCTATTTGCCATGAAGTGATGGGACAGGATGCCATAATGTTAATTTTCTGAATGTTGAGCTTTAAGCCAACTTTTTCACTCTCCTCTTTCACTTTCATCAAGAGGCTCTTTAGTTCTTCTTCATTTTCAGCTATAAGGGTGGTGTCATCTGAATATCTGAGGCTATTGATATTTCTCCCAGCAATCTTGATTCCAGCTTGTGCTTCTTCCAGCCCAGCGTTTCTCATGATGTACTCTGCATATAAGTTAAATAAGCAGGGTGACAATATACGCCCTTGACATACTCCTTTTCCTATTTGGAACCAGGCTGTTGTTCCATGTCCAGTTCTAACTGTTGCTTCCTAACCTGCATACAGATTTCTCAACAGACAAGTCAGGTGGTCTGGTATTCCCATCTCTTTCAGAAATAGTTACCCAAAATAAGCAAAATCAAAATTAGTTGAAAACTAAAAACAATACCCCTAAATAATTGAATTACAAACCTAGAAAGCAATGAAGACATAAATACTCACATACCAAAACCTACAGAAGTTAAAAACAAACAACAAAAAAAAATACTATTCTCAGGGGAAAATGTACAGCTACAAATTAAATTGATAAATGCATTCATTTTAGAATTTAAAAATAAGACTAAGCTAAGAAATTTAAAGAAATTTAATCAGAAAAAAGAAACAAAAGATAGGAAGGATTTAATGAAGTATATAATTGATCAAGTTTTTAAGAAAGCAATGAAACCCCAAAAATGTTTCCTTGGAAAGACCAATGCTGCTGCTGCTGCTGCTGCTGCTAAGTTGCTTCAGTCGTGTCTGACTCTGTGTGACCCCATAGACAGCAGCCCACCAGGCTCCCCTGTCCCTGAGATTCTCCAGGCAAGAACACTGGAGTGGGTTGCCACTTCCTTCTCAAATGCATGAAAGTGAAAAGTGAAAGTGAAGTTGCTCAGTTTTGTCTGACTCTTAGCAACCCCATGGACTGCAGCCTACCAGGCTCCTCTGTCCATGGGATTTTCCAGGCATAAAATAGACCAATTATGGGTTTTGTTAGAGAGAGAGACACACACACACACTCAGAGAGGTAGAGGAAGAGAGAAACATGTAATATTATGAGAAAGAAGACATGACTGCAAACAGAAAGGAAATTAAAATAATTAAGGGAAAATCATAGCTACAACTTTATGGAATCAATTGAAAAACTTAGAATAAATATATAATTTCCTAAAAAATATATGTATTACCACGATTGATTCAAGAAGGGAAAAAATAGAATACAATATTACCCTAGATAATGCTGGAAACATAATTTAAAATTTATCACTAAAAAGGCAACAAGACAAATTCAAAGTTGACTTTCATCCATCATTTCTAATAAACAATCAAATGTTATGTATGTTCAGATATAGAAAAAAAACAGAAAACTAACCAATTTAACAGGCAGCTAGCAAAACACCAAAATCTTATGAAGATAGTATAAAAATCCTGACTGTTCACTTATGAATATGTCAGTACAAGTATTAAATGTTAACAAGTTAAACTTGTTATATACCAAAGACTAATAACTGTGAGAAGCAGCAAAAGTGGCAAAGATACATTTTAATCCACAGGAAAAGAGTGGATTATTTCATAATGGTATTGGTACAACTCGCTATCCATCTAAAAAAAAATGTCTAAGGCCATATACATGAATATTTTATATACATTAAAGTCTTAAATATAAAAATAAAATACTACATAAAACTCAAGAAACATGCATAGGATATATAGGGCATGGGGACATTGTTGATCAGATCTGAGAACCTAAAATTGTTTTACAGAAAATAGGGGGGACATTAGTTCAAGTCAGAATTGAAAGGAAATTTTATAACACAATATAGTATACACAAATTTAATATGAAAATAATATTCCCCAAATCTCTTTGCATTGCATACAACATGGGTCTTATAATATTTAAAGTAACCTTAACATATTGACAAAGAAAAGAAACTTCATAGGAAAAATAGACAAGATTATGAATAAACACACACAAAAGCAAATCAAAGTGGATTGCAAACATTTAAATATGTCCACACTCAGATTTAGATACCTGAAAATTAAGCCAACAGTCAAATAATAATTTGCACCTGTGACTGGTAAGGGGCTTCCCAGGCGGCACTAGTGGTAAAGAACCTGCCTGCCAATGCAGGAGACTAAGAGATGTGAGTTCAACTGCTGGATAGAGAGGATCCCCTGGAGTAGGAAATGGGAACCCACTCCAGTATTCTTGCTTGGAGAATCCCATGGACAGAAGAGCCTGGTGTGCTACAGTCCATAGGGTCGCAAAGAGCTGGACATGACTGAAGCGACTCAGCATGCATGCACGCATATAACTGGTAATGTTTTTTAAGTTGCTGAATTATAGTTGACTTACAATGTTAATTTCTGCTGTACAGCAAGGTGATTCAGGTATGTATGTGTGTGTATGTGTGTATATACATATACACATACACACATTAGGTATGTATTTTATATATATTTATACACACACACACTTACACACATACATTCTTTGTATTTCTTTTCCATTATGGTTTATCACAGGATATTGAATGGAGCTCCCTGTGCTATACAGTAGGACCTCGTTGTTTATAAATTCCATATATAACAGTTTGCATCTGCTAATCCCAAACTCCCAGTCTATCCCCCCCGCCTCGGCAACCACAAGTCGATTCTCTGTCTGTGAGTCTGTTTCTGTTTCATAGATAAATTCATCTGTCGTATTTTAGATTCCACATATAAGTGATATCACATGGCATTTGTCTTTCTGACTTACTTCACTTTGTATAAAAATCCCTAGGTCTGTTCATGTTGCTGAAATGGTATTATTTCATTCTTTTTTTATGGCTGAGTACTATTTTATTCTTTTTGTTTTTCAGTTCAGTTGCTCAGTCATGTCTGACTCTTTGCAACCCCATGAATCGCAGCACGCCAGGCCTCCCTGTCCATCACCAACTCCCGGAGTTCACCCAAACTCATGTGCATCGAGTCAGTGATGCCATCCAGCCCTCTCATCCTCTGTTGTCCCCTTCTCCTCCTGCCCCCAATTCCTCCCAACATCAGGGTCTTTTCCAGTGAGTCAACTCTTCACATGAGGTGGCCAAAGTATTGGAGTTTCAGCTTCAGCATCAGTCCTTCCAATGAACACCCAGGACTGATCTCCTTTAGGATGAACTGGTTGGATCTCCTTGCAGTCCAAGGGACTCTCAAGAGTCTTCTCCAACACCACAGTTCAAAAGCATCAATTCTTTGGTGCTCAGCTTTCTTCATAGTCCAACTCTCACATCCATACATGACCACTGGAAAAACCATAGCCTTGACTAGATGGACCTTTGTTGGCAAAGTAATATCTCTGCTTTTCAATATACTATCTAGGTTGGTCATAACTTTCCTTCCAAGGAGTAAGTGTCTTTTAATTTCATGGCTGCAATCACCATCTGCAGTGATTTTGGAGCCCCCCCCCAAAAAAAAAGTCTGACACTGTTTCCACTGTTTCCCCATCTATTTCCCATGAAGTGACGGGACCAGATGCCATGATGTTAGTTTTCTGAATGTTGAGCTTTAATCCAACTTTTTCACTCTCTTCTTTCACTTTCATCAAGAGGCTTTTTGTTTTTACATTTTTAATTTATTTATTGTAATTGGAGGATAATTACTTGACAGTATTGTGATTTTTGCCATGCATGGAGATGAATCAGCCACAGGTGCACTTGTGTCCCCCTATCCTGAACCCCTCTGCCCTCCCCACCCCATCTCTCTGGGTTCTCCCAGAGTACCAGTTTTGAGTGCCCTGCTTCATGCTTCAAATTTTCACTGGCCATCTATTTTACAAATGGCAATATACATGTTTCAATGCTATTCTCTCAAATCATCCCACCCTTGCCTTTTCCCACATAGTGCTAAAGTCTGTTCTTTACATCTATCTGTGTCTCTTTCGCTGCCTTGCATGTAGGATCATTGTTACCGTCTTTCTAAATTCCATATATATATGTTAATATACTGTATTGGTGTTTCTGTTTCTAACTTCACTCCAGTATAACAGGCTCCAGTTTAATAGGCTCCAGTATAATAGGCTCCAGTTTCATCCACCACATTAGAACTGACTCAAATGTGTTCTCTTTTATAGCTGAGTAATATTCCATTTTGTATATGTAGCACAACTTCCTTATACATTCATCTTCTGATGAACATCTAGGTTGCTTCCATGTCCCAGCTATTGTAAACACTGCTGCAATGAACATTGAGGTACATGTGTCTCTTTCAATTCTGATTTCCTCACTGTGTATGCCCAGCAGTAGGATTGTTGAGACATATGGCAGTTCTATTTCCAGTTTTTTAAGGAATCTCCACACTGTTCTGCATAGTGGCTGTACCAGTTTGCATTCCCACCAACAGTGTAAGAGAGTTTGCAAAAGCAAAATGGCTGTCTGAGGAGATCTTTCAAATAGCTGTGAGAAGAAGAGAAGCGAAAAGCAAAGGATAAAAGGAAAGATATAAGCAACTGAATGCAGAGCTCCAAAGAATAGCAAGGAGAGATAAGAAAGCCTTCCTCAGCGATCAGTACAAAGAAATAGAAGAAAACAATAGACTGGGAAAGACTAGAGATCTCTTCAAGAAAATTAGAGATACCAAGGGAACATTTCATGCAAAGATGGGCACAATAAAGGACAGAAATTGTATGGACTTAACAGAAGCAGAAGATATTAAGAAGAGGTGGCAAGAATACACAGAAGAACTGTACAAAAAAAGATATTCATGACCTAGATAATCACTATGGTGTGATCACTGACCTAGAGCCAGACATCCTGGAATGTGAAGTCAAGTGGGCCTTAGAAAGCATCACTACGAACAAAGCTAGTGGAGGTGAAGGAATTCCAGTTGAGCTATTTCAATCCTGAAAGATGATGCTGTGGAAGTGCTGCACTCAATATGCCAGGAAATTTGGAAAACTCAGCAGCAGCCACAGGACTGGAAAAGGTCAGTTTTCATTCCAATCCCAAAGAAGGGCAATGCCAAAGAATGCTCAAACTACTGCACAATTGCACTCATCTCACACGCTAGCAAAGTAATGCTCAAAATTCTCCAAGCCAGGCTTCAACAGTACGTGAACTGTGAACTTACAGATGTTCAAGCTGGTTTTAGAGAAGGCAGAGGAACCAGAGATCAAATTGCCAACATCCACTGGATCATCAAAAAAGCAAGAGAGTTCCAGAAAAACATTTTTTTTTCTGCTTTATTGACTATGCCAAAGCCTTCGACTGTGTGGATCACAATAAACTGTGGAAAATTCTGAAAGAGATGGGAATACCAGACCACCTGACCTGCCTCTTGAGAAATCTGTATGCCGGTCAGGAAGCAACAGTTAGAACTGGACGTGGAACCACAGACTAGTTCCAAATATGGAAAGGAGTAAGTCAAGGCTGTATATTGTCACTGTGCTTATATAACTGGAGAAGGCAATGGCACCCCACTCCAGTTTGCTTGTCTGGAAAATCCCGTAGACAGAGGAGCCTGGAAGGCTACAATGGGGTCGCTAAGGGTTGGACATGACTGAGCGACTTCACTTTCACTTTTCACTTTCATGCATTGGAGAAGGAAATGGCAGCCCACTCCAGTGTTCTTGCCTGGAGAATCCCAGGGATGGGGGAGCCTGGTGGGCTGCCGTCTATGGGGTCGCACAGAGTTGGACATGACTGAAGTGACTTAGCAGCAGCAGCTTATTTAACTTATATGCAGAGTACATCATGAGAAATGCTGGGCTGGAAGAAGCACAAGCTGGAATCAAGATTGCTGGGAGAAATATCAATAACCTCAGATATGCAGATGACACCACCCTTATAGCCGAAAGTGAAGAAGAACTAAAGAGCCTCTTGATGAAAGAGAAAGAGGAGAGTGAAAAAGTTGGATTAAAGCTCAACATTTAGAAAGCTAAGATCATGGCATCTGGTCCCATCACTTCATGGGAAATAGATGGGGAAACGGTGGAAACAGTGACAGACTTTATTCTTTGGGGCTCCAAAATCACTGCAGATGGTGACTGCAGCCATGAAATTAAATGCTTACTCCTTGGAAGAAAAATTATGACCAACCTAGACAGAATATTATAAAGCAGAGACAGTACTTTGCCAGCAAAGGTCTGTCTAGTCAAGGCTATGGCTTTTCCAGTAGTCATGTATGGATGTGAGAGTTGGACTATAAAGAAAGCTGAGCACCGAAGAACTGATACTTTTGAACTGTGATGTTGGAGAAGACTCTTGAGAGTCTCTTGGACTGCAAGGAGTTCCAACCAGTCCATCCTAAAGGAAATCAGTCTTGAATATTCATTGGAAGGACTGATGTTGAAGCTGAAACTCCAAAACTTTGGCCATCTGATACAAATAACTGACTTATTGGAAAAGACCCTGATGAATTCAAAGATTGAAGGCGGGAGGAGAAGGGGACAACAGGGGATGTGATTGTTGTATGGCATCACTGACTCAATGGACATGAGTTTGAGTAAACTCCAGGAGTTGGTGACAGACAGGGAGGCCTGGTGTGCTGCAGTCCATGGGGTCGCAAAGAGTCAGACACGACTGAGCAACTGAAGTGAACTGAGTCTTTTTGATGGCAGCCATTCTGACTGGTGTGAGATGATACCTTGTTATGGTTTAGATGTGCATTTCTCTAATAATGAGGGATGTTGAGCATCTTTTCATGTGTTTATTAGCCATCTGTATGTCTTCTTTGGAGAAATGTCTGTTTAGTTCTTGGCCCACTTTTTGATTGGATTGTTTGTTTTTCTGGTATTGAGTTGGGTGGGCTCCTTGTATATTGTGGAGATTAATTCTTTGTCAGTTTTTTGTTTGCTATTATTTTCTCCCACTCTGAAGGCTGCCTTTTCACCTTCCTTATAGTTTCCTTCATTATGCAAAAGCTTTTAATTTTAATTAGGTCCCATTTGTTTTTATTTCCATTACTCTGGGAGGTGGGTTATGGTGGATCTTGCTGTGATTTATGCCACAGAGTGTTCTGCCTACGTTTTCCTCTAAGAGTTTTATAGTTTCTGGTCTTATATTTTTAATCCATTTTGAGTTTGTTTTTGTGTATAGTGTTAGAAAGTGTTCTAGTTTCATTCTTTTATACATGGTTGACCAGTTTTCCCAGCACCACTTGTTAAAGACATTGTCTTTTCTCCATTGTATAGTTTTTCCTCTTTTGTCAAAAATGAGGTGTCCACAGGTGCATAGATTTATCTCTGGGCTTTCTATTTTGTTACATTGATCTATATTTATGTCTTTGTGCCAGTACTATACTATCTTGAGGACTGTAATTTAATAGTATAATCTGAAGTCAGGAAGGTTGATCCCTCCAGTTGCATTCTTCTTTCTCAAGACTGCTTTGGCTATTTGAGTTTTTTTGTGTTTCCATACAAATTGTGAAATTATTTGTTCTAGTTCTGTGAAAAATACCATTGGTAGCTTTACAGGGATTGTGTTGAACCTATAGATTGTTTTGGGTAATATACTCATTTTCACTATATTGAGTCTTCCAATCCACGGACATGGTATTTTTCCCCATTTATTTGTGTCATCTTTGATTTCTTTCATCAGTGTTTTATAGTTTTCTATATATAGGTCTTTTGTTTCTTTAGGTAAATTTATTCCTAAATATTTTATTCTTTTCATTGCAATGGTAAATGGAACTGTTTCCTTAATTTCTCTTTCTGTTTTTTTCATTGTTATGTATTGGAATGCAAGAGATTTCTGTGTATCAATTTTATATTCTGAAATTTTACTATATTCATTGATTAGCTCTAGTAATTTTCTGGTGGTATCTTTGGGGTTTTCTATGTAGATGATCATGTCATCTGCAAACAGTGAGTTTTACTTCTTTTCCAATCTGGATTGCTTTTATTTCTTTTTCTTCTCTGATTGCTGTGGCTAGGACTTCCAAAACTATATGAATAGCAGTGGTGAGAGTGGACACCTTGTCTTGTTCCTGATTTTAGAGGAAATGCTTTCAGTTTTCACCATTGAGGATAATGTTTGCTGTTGGTTTGTCATATAGTATATGGCTTTTATTATGTTGAGTTATGTTCCATATATATATATGTATATTCACACACACACACACACACACATATAGAGAGAGAGACCATATTTTCTTTATACAGTCAACCTGTCAATAGACATTTAGGTTGTTTCCATGTCTTGGCTATTGTGAATAGTGCTGCTATGAACATAGGGATGCATGTGTCTTTTTGAATTATAGTTTTGTCTAGATATGTGCTCAGGAGTGGGATTGCTCAATCAAATGGAAACACTATTTCTAGGTTTTTGAGGAACCTCTGTACTGTTTTCCAGGGTGGCTGGGCCAATAGTGGATGTACCACATTCCAACCCTAGTGTAGGAGGGCTCCCTTTTCTCCACAACTTCTCCAGCATTTGTTATTTGAAAAATTTTTAATGATGGCCATTCTGATCAGTGTGACGTGGCACCTCATTGTAGGTTTGACCTGCAGTTCTCTAATAGTGATATTGAGCATCTTTTCATGTGCTTGTTGGCCACCTGTATGTCTTTGGATAAATGTCTACTTAGATCATCAGCCCATTTTTTGATTGTGGTTGTTTGTTGTTGTTGTTGTATGAGCCATTTGTATATTTTGGAAATTAAGCCCTGTCAGTTGCATCATTTGCAAATATCTCCTTCCATAGTGTAGGTTGTCTTTTCATTTTGTTTATGGTTTCTTTTGCTGTGTAAAAGCTTGTAAGTTTGATTAGGTTCTATTTGTTTACTTTGCTTTTATTTCTGTTGCCTTGGGAAACTGACCTAAGAAAACATTGGTTTATGTCAGAAAATGTTCTCTTCTAGGAGTTTTATGGTGACCGGTCTTGTCTTTAAGCCATTTTGGGTTTATTTTTGTATATGGGGTGAGGGTGTGTCCTAGCTTCATTCATTTGCATGTGGCTGTCCAACTTTTCCAGCACCACTTGCCAAAAAGATTGTCTTTTTCCATTGTATATCCTTACCTCCTTTGTTCAAGATTAATTGACCATAGGTGTGTGGGTTTATTTCTGGCTCTCTATTCTGTTCCATATATATCCATTTTGTGCCAGTACCATGCTGTTTTGGTTATTGTAGCTTTGTAGTATTGTCTGAAGTCTGAGAGGTTATACCTCCTGTTTTGTTATTTTTCCTCAGGATTACTCTGGCAATTCTGGGTCTTTTAAAGATTTTATTGAAGTATAATTTACTTACAATGTTGTGTTAATTTCTGCTGTATAGCTAAGTGATTCAGTTACATATGTGTGTGTGTTTCCACATTCTTTTTCATTATGGTTCATCCCAGGATATTGAATATAGTTCTGTGTGCTATATAGCAGGACTTTGTTGTTTAGCCATCCTATATATAATGGTTTGTATCTGCTAATCTCAAACTCTCAATCCTTTCCTTCCCCACCAGCTCTTCCCACTGGCAACCACAAGTCTGTTCTCTATTTCTGTTTCAAGGATATGTTCATTTGTGTCATAAATATTTTAGATTCCACGTGTAAGTGATACCATATGGTTATGAGGCCAGTAATAGGCTGATACCAAAATCAGACAAAAACATCATGAGAGAATTACTGACTAACATTTCTTGTGAATACAGGCGCAAAAATTCTCAACAAAATACTAGCACACCAAACTTAGAAACATTATAAAGAATTACACACCAAAGCCAAGTGGGATTTATACAAAAAAGGCAAATTTAACATCCAAAATTGAGTTAACACAATACATTATATTAATAGAATAAAGGATAAAATCAATATGATCATCTCAATAGATGTAGGAAAAGGATTTGAAAAAATCAACACTCCCTCATGATTTTTTTTAAAAAGTCAATAAACTAGGAATAGAAAATAATTTCCTGAATCTGATAAAGGATATCTATGAAAAACCCACAGCTACTAAAACTTAGTGGAGAAAAACAGGATACTTTGTCCCCTAAAATGAGAAAGAAGGCAAGGATGACTGCTTTCATTGTTTCTGTTCAACATCATACCAGAGATTCTATGTGGGGCATGAGGGTAAGAAAAAGAAATCAAAAGCATTCAGATTAGACAGGAAAAGTCAAAGTATATTTGAAGGTAATCTTATACATAGAAAACCTTGAGGAATTTACTTAATATTAAAACCCATTATAAGTAGCAAATTAATTTAACAAAGTTCCAGGATATAAGAGCAATATGCTAAAAATTAATTGTATTTCTGTACACTATGAATGAAATATCTGAAAATGAAATTAATAACTCAATAATAAAAAATCCAAATTTAAAAAGTGGCCAAATTGTCTGAATGTGTATTTCTCCAAAGAAGATACACAAATCTCAATAATCACATGAAAAATGTTCATGTTGTTAGTAATTAGGGAATACAAATCAAAACACAATAAGATACCACTTCATACCCAGTAGGATGGTTATAATAGAACAGCAATTAGCAAGTGTTGGCAAAGATATGAAGAAACGGGAACTCTTATACAGTGCCAGTGGGAATGTGAAGTGATGCAGTCACTTTAGAAAATAGTTTGACATTCCCTTAAACAGTTAAACATAGAATTGTCATATGACCCAACAATTCCACTATTAGGTAGATACATAAGTACATATATCCAGACAAAAATCTGTATATGAATGTTCATAGCAGCATTATTCACAAAGCCAAAAAGTGGAAACAAACAAGTGTTCAACAGAAAATGAATGGATGAATAAAAGGTGATATACTCTTGTGATAAAAAGCAATGAAAAGGGATGAAGTTTTGATACATGCTATAGTCTGGATAAACCTTGAAAACATATCCTAAGTGTAAGGTCAGGAGAAAAAAAATGTATTACATGATTTCATTTATGTGAAATGTCCAGAATAGGTGAATCCATAGAGACAGGAAATGGGTCAATGGTTATTCTAAAACTGGGAGATAATAAAGACTGCTAAAGAGGTAGGGGGTTTCCTTTTTGGAGGGATAAATGGGTTTTGAAATTCAGACTGTGGTGATGGTTACACAATTTCATACTAAAAACTCTTGAGTTGTGTATTTTAAATTGGTGAACTGTATGATAAGTAAATTGTATCTAAATAAAGCATTTTAATTTTTTAAGAAAAGGGACAATGAATTGAAAATTCAAAGATGAATTGGTCCACACTTGGGCAGTGGGGCTGGTATTATGAAAATGTTTATTTACACCTGTGAGACTCCAGATTATTTTCCTGTTTCAATACTCATTTTTCAATGAAGTAAAATCAACCCTTTTATTCTTCCATGGAAATTTGTATTACATGTAAATCACCATTCTGCTCTAAAATATAGGAAACTATCTCACTATAAATGGTATGTCTATCCCTAAACTAATAGCTGGAAACAGATGAAAAGCATGTTTTGAAATGTTAGAAATAATTAAAGTAATGGAAAGATGTATTTATAACATCAGCAACCTTGATGCCAAAATGAGAAAATTATCTGTAAAGTGATTTGACAGGGCTGGATCAATAAAATAGTTTTAAAGCTATAAATGTGTCTGTGTGTGTATATATTATACTATATTCACTCTACATATTCAGTATTATTTAGTTTCTTTATATAGCAAACTGCAAACTTTTATCTTAGAATGTGCTAGCTGCAAAAGTGAATGTTAACTCAGTGACTTCGTTCATAGAGCTTGAATGTGACTTTTTTTTTCATTAGGATTCATTTGGGAACAAACTGTTGACTCAAACTTAAGCCATGTAGACCTTTTCTAGAACTGTTCTAGGAAGCTAACTAATAATCAAGTATAATTCATACCAGAAAAGAAAGGGGAAAAAAAAAACATGTATTGGTGTTGATTCACAGATAAGATCCTTCTGGAGTGCATGATGGTCTGTGTATGGTCACCTGGAGTCTTTGCAGTTACCATAAAACTTGTGGTTACCCTCTTCTGACCTTTTTAAATGAGCCCGACAGGCCAGCTCCAGATCACACTGGGATGTCATAAAGGCCCCTACAGTGTCTTGCTTTTGGAATTTCTCTGCACCATCTCCTATCAGCATGATCCTCTTCCTAAGCCTTTCTAAGCTAAATGCCTCTCTTCCAATTCCATGCCTTAGCCTCACAGCTTTATTCGATTTGAGACTCTGGACTCCTTCCATACATTTCTACCAGTCTGTGATATGCCTGGGAACTGTCAATGGGTGACATTTACACCCCAGAACCTCTTACCCTTCTCACAGGATAAAGGTAATGAGTTGGTATTATTAAGCACACAATGTCAACTGAGACTGGCATAATTGCTTTATATAGATTAATTTTATTTTTATTTCATTTTATATGCCAATTTATGCATTTATTTTTATTGATTTTTGGCTGTGCTGATTCTTCATTGCTGTGTGTGGGCTTTTCTCTAGTTGCGCTAAGCAGGGGCTTAGCTAGTCACGGCACATGGGTTTCTCATTGTGGTGACTTCTCTCGTTGCAGAGCACAGGTTCTAGGGCACATGAGCTTCAGGATTTGAGGATTGTGGGCTCAGTAGTTGTGGCTCGCAGGCTTAGTTGCTCTGTGGCATGTGGGATCTTCCCAGACCAGGGGTCTAACTGGTGTCCCCTATGTTGCAAGGTAGATTCTTAACCACTGGACCATCAGGGAAGCCCTAATATAGATTAACTTTCAATCTTCATGGCCATTTTCTTCCTTGGGATTTCAGCAGACATACTCTATATGTTGTAGGGTCTTGTATACAATTACTCGGCTAATATGGGCAGAATTCAAGTACTTCACTCCTGTATCAGGGATATTTCTCTCAGCCTGGACAAAGAATACCTGTAAGACCACCTATAAGATTACACACACAGATTATCTGGCCCCAGCCCAGACCAACTGAATGAGACCAGGTGAATGAGAAGGTGGTACTCAGAATCCTGGGCTTCCCTGGCTCAGGGGTAAAGAATCCACCTGCAATACAGGAGATGCAGGTTCCATCCCAGGGTTGGGAAGGAGGGCATGGCAACACACTCCAGTATTCTTGCCTGGAGAATCCTATGGACAGAGGAGTCTGGCAGGCTACAGTCCATAGAGTTGCAAAGAGTCAGACACAACTGAAGTGACTTAGCACACATGCACCCAGAATCTTAATATGCCACAAGGGATTCTGATTCACATAAGTTTAAACACCATTGCATTCTTCTTCCTTGAGCATTTCATACAGCATTTCAGCAATTTCCTGAAAAGATTCACATCCCCTAATGGCCAGAATGCATATTACCAGCATCATTTCCACTGTGGATGGGGAAAGATATTCTTCTCTTCCCAATCCATATTTGTTATATTGTTGATGATCCATTATGTTCCAAAAAAATCCAAAAGGGAAAACAAAACACAGGTTCCTCCCTGTGTCTGCAGCACCTCTTGACTAAGAGAAAGAGCGCAAAAATCTGGTTTTTACTAGTCCTTATTAAAACATACATAGAGGACCCTCACTCCCCAACAACTCAGATGGCTTAGCTGCAACCTTGTTCCAGATCCGCTATACCCTTGTGCTGATGAATTGAACTGGGTATCCAATCATGGTCCTCCTGTTCCTATTTGAGACACGAAGATGCATAGCCATGGATCTGATGGCTATGGAGAGATGGCAGTAGTCTTCCTACTCTTGAGAAAAAGGCGCCTCAAAAAGGGGCAGGGGTTGTTTTATCATTGTTGATCTGTACAAGTTCTTTATATATTTTGGATTTTAACACCTTATAGGATATATGATTTGCAAATATCTTCACCAATTCAGTAGGTTTCCTTTTGTTGATGGTTTCCTTTGCTATGCAGAAGACCCATGTGTTTATTTTTGCTTTTGTTACCCTTCCCCAAGGAGACGTATCCAGGAAGATGTTGCTAAGACCAATGTCGAAAAAGCATACAGCCTATGTTTTCTTCTGGTTTTGTGGTTTCAGTCTTAACATTCAAGGCTTTAATCCATTTTGAGATGATTTTTTGTGTACGATGTGAGATAGTGGTCTAGTTTCATTCTTTTCCCTGTGGTACTGACAGCTAGAAACTAAATTTTTGGTGGTAAGCATGTTGTATACACAGAAGTTAACATGTATACACATATGTTGTACATCATAGAACTTATATCATGTTATAAACCAACGTAAAACGTAAGGTTATAAATCAACATCACTTCAATTAAGCATTACTTTTTTTTTAAAGATTTTGCTTTTGGTGTGGTCCATTTTTAGTATTTGTTACAATACTGATTCTGTTTTACATTTTGGTGTTTGGTTTTTTTTTTTTTGGCTGTGTGGCATGTGAGATCTTAGCTCCCAGACTAGGGGATGGAACCCACACCCCCTGCAATGGAAGCCAAAGTCTTAATCACTGGCCCACCAGAAAGTCCCTAAACATTAACTGAAAAAATAAAATTAAAAGGAAATGTGCACCAAAAAAAAAAAAAAGGAAAGGGGTAAAGTTTTATTGGGTGCTTGGTAAAAAGGGCTTGTTTAGGATTTAGCTCATTAGTTGTATGTACTGTTCCCAGATTCAGTCTTCACCAAGGCCCAGCACAATGCTTGCTAATGGTAAGTCAGTTGATATTTGCTGGATGGATGAGTCAAGATACTAATCAGCCTTGTGCGACTATCAGAAGTAGAAGAGTTTGAGAGACTTGATTCATACCTGTCCTTCTCCTTTTACAGATGAGAAAACACCTTCATCAGTCAGAACTCAACTCCTTTTCCAAAAGGAGGCGGTCACCCCATTTCTTCCTCCTCATTTCAGAACACTTGGCTGAAGGTATGTTTTCCCATCCAAGTTAAGGTCTCTATGAGTCTCTGACCTTTTATAGATTTCTCAGCTTTAATATTGTTTCCCCAGATCACTGTGGCTTCAGGCCAAGGCTATTTTTCCTTTGACTCTTTGCTGCTGCTGCTAAGTCGCTCTTTACTTGATACTAATAACTGCCATATGCCTGAGAAAGAAAAACAAAAGGCACACTTACGGAGAAAAAGGAGAGTGTTCACTGAAAGACAAGTGGAGAGAAGAGAAAAGTGCAGAAGATAATTTTTAAGGAAAAAAAAAACCACTGAGCTAAAAGCATGAAGCCTTAGAACACCCCTTCTCAGGGTAAAGTTTCATTCTCACTGATATGACAAACATTTTCCCAACAGAAGAAGTTTAGCACATTATATAAATACCCCAATACGCATATGCAGCGGTAGTAATAATTAGTTTTCTCCCCCTTTCATCTCCGTTGTTTCTGCCCACACACATTTCCTATTTCGAGCTTTGGTGTAACAAATGCATCTTTCAAACTGGAAGCCCACGCCTTGTTTGCACAAACACAGGTCTCTTTATCGCCACGTGCAGTCCCTCCAGCTCACAGAACTGAACAATGAGGCATTTTCCTCTCTCCCAGGCCCCAGAGCTCTGACAGAATTCATTTAATTTCCATGGAAAATGTAATCTGCAGATAATAATAGGTCATTCGCAGCAATATCACTCCACCCGCCCAGATCACCCGTTGTTGTGCTAATTGTGGGATAATGTAATAGACAGCCGAGGCCCACGGATGGAATTAGACGGGGCATTTTGTTTTTTGTGATGCTATGAAGGAGGATATAAGAGAAGGTGTCAGCAAATGCTATAGGCATTGTTTCCCTTTTGTAAAATGACTTGAGTCTCCTTGTACATGGCACATCTTTGATATTCTTGATGTCACCTGCAAAATTCAAGGGTTTTGGTATTTCGCTGGGCGTCTTTGGACCACTCAAATACTCCACCTAAGCAGATGAAGTGAGTTCTTGAGAAACTGGGAGGAGCCAAATGATGGCTTGGGCAGGTGCTAATCACCTAATCTATCATTCTTGTTGTGAAATACTTAAAAAGTATCAATCACCTCTGAAATTCCTCCTTCCAAGCTCAAAAGAGAAGCAGAGGCCTTTCTGTGCAGAATGACTTTCTTTCCTCAGCATAGAAGCCTACACTCACTCATGCGTGCTAACGTTCTCTCTCTTTTTTTATTGAGCTACGTGTGTGTGTGAAAGTAGCTCAGTCACGTCCAACTCTTACTCCGTGGACTATACAGTCCATGGAATTCTCCAGGCCAGAATACTGGAGTGGGTAGCCTTTCCCTTCTCCGGGGGATCTTCCCAACCCAGGGATCGAACCCAGGTCTCCCGCATTGCAGGTGGATTCTTTACCAGCTGAGCTACGAGGGAAGCCCCTTATTGAGCTATAATTGACACATAACATTCTTTTGTTTTTGAGTTCGCAAAGTCAGGAGCTATCACAGAATCATGAAAAGTGGGTCCAAAGGTGACTAAGGTTAACACACTAATTATTTATTTCATGACTTTTTTTTCTCTTCTAACAAAGATCATTCACAGTCATTGTAAATTATTTGAAAAGGGTTGAAGAAAGCAGAAATGAGCCCACCCTTCAGAGAATTCCCTCAGGGCAGACAGTAAAGGCTGAGGAAATGATTCTCCTCAGAACTGACAGTAGAAAGGGCGGGAGGGTGTGTTTACAATGAGATTTGGAAGCTGATACGTGTGTGTGTGTGTGTGTGTGTGTGTCTGTGTCCATCCCTCTTAACTGTCTGCATCACTGATGGGCGGTGTCTGACCCATGCCCACTGGATGATGCGGGGATGGGATGACTCAGGCAGGACCTCCCAGCTCTTCTCCTGCCAGGAAGCAGAGGGCCTGCTGGGTTGACTCAAAGGGCTTAAGTCCAGATTGTCAGGCCCTGATGAGGAAGACAGCTGGCCATTCCCTTCTCTCATTGTCCAGCCTGGTTGAGGTATGTGAGGAGACAAAATATACCCACACACTGGGGAAACAGACAGAGATGGAGAAGCTCAGAGATGCTGGGAGATAGGACAAGAGAGAGTGAGCCCCAGAGAGCAGACAGCTCAGAAAAAGGCAGGGAAGGAGAGAAAGAGTGGTAACAGGAAGAGGGGACAGGGAGAGGGGAGCAAGACAGAGACAAGGAGTGAAGGGCACAGAGGGAAAGGCCGTGAAAATAAAAGACAGGCAAGGAGGACTGGAAGAGACAGAGCAGAATGAGACAGAAGGCAGAAACCCACAGGAGTGCTGGGGGCTCCGAGAAGAAGAGGCGAGTCTGTGAACAGACTGCGCCCGAGGCTGACGGCCGTGGGTGAGGGTAGGTGTGAGGGCGTGTGTACGAGGGTGTATGTGTGAGTGTGGATGACGATGCTGCAGGTGTGTGCGAATACGTGTGTGCACATGTGATGGGGGTGTGTGTGTGGAAGGAGCCTCCGACAGGCACGGGATTTGAAGCTCTCTGACTTACAGGATGCCCTCTGCCTCACCCACCCCTCACTACCTCAGACACCTCTGTAAGCGCCCAAAAGAGCTTTGCTTTTCGTTCTTCCTCTCTTCCTGGAAAGGAACCAGCTCTTCCAGTCATTTCGTCAGCAGCTGGGGACTCTGTGGTTTATTGCTTCACACCCTGGGACATGGCAGGGGGTCACTCTGGAGGGGAATCCTGCAGGCCCGAAAGCGGTCAGAGGGGAGGGTGCTGGGGTCTATCGCAGAGTCAGGCTCAGCTTCCACAGGCAGCAAGCACTAAACTGGGTTTCTGGCTCTGAGGTCTCTGACAGAGGAAGGGTCAGTCCTGACCTGGCAGATAGATTAGGGTTAGTTATGTCCATGGATGTATGGACTCAGTGTATGTTCCCCACCCAGGAGGGCAGCCTATGGTCCATGAGCAGAGGATAGCAGCATCAGATGGAGGGACACTGGATCCTGGGCACAAAGACCAGTAGAGAGTTCTAGAAGCCAACATGGGGTGGGATTGTTGTTGTTCAGTAGCCAAGTCATGTCCAACTCTTTGCGACCCCATGAACTGCAGCACGTCAGGCTGCCCTGTCCTTCACTATCTCCCAGAGTGTGCTCCAACTCATGTCCATTGAAGGGTGGTGAATCGAAAGTTATGTGTATGGGCAAGGACTCTGAGGGTGAAGGGACGTGGAGGAGATCCAAGATGGAATCATGGGGCTGCCCAACAGGTGGAGCTGGGCTTCTCCACTCCAGGTCACTGCGGGGGACTTCGTTCAAAGTCTCACAAGACTGAGCTGGAGCCTCCTGCCTGTGAAAGTTGTCTTGAGCCCTGGACAGGGGTGGACCCATCTGTGAAGAATGGAGGGAAGAGAGTCCAACCTGGTCCCTGCCCTGTACATGGGAGAAAAAGGCACACACACATGTATACACTCACATGTGTAAAGGTACACACACACACACACACCCCCTCTCTCTCTCTCTCAGAATGATTAACTTTATATCCTTGCTGTTCAAAGTGTGGTCCATGGCCCAGCAGCATCAGCATAACCTGGATGTGAGTTATAAACTCAGACTCTCAGACCCCATCACAGACATACTGATCATGACCCGTGCCTTAGCAAAAGCACTTTAAAGTCTGAGAGCAGTACTCCACGTGGCAGGGGATCAGGAAGAGCTGCGCGGGGGTGCTCAACAATTTGATGAGTTGGACATCACTTTCTTTGTCCTGTAAGTAAGGACAATGAAGTTTTTAAAAAGATTCTGTCTTAGTAGCCCAAGGCAGCGTAGCTATGAAATGACGGAAATTTGGTCTCAAACTCAGGCGTAATGACTCAAACTTAAACTTGGTAAACCAAGACAACCACTTACTCATGCTTCTGTGTGCTAAGCCCAGCACTGAGCATTTGATTATATCCATTACCTACCTGGATTCACACAGCCACCAGATACCACATATTTTCCCCAGTTCACAGATAAAGAAACAATAGACTTAGAGACATCAGTGTTTTTTTTCCCAAAACCAACCAGCTGGCTGATGGCAGAGCTGGGATTCAAGTACACAAGTGTCTCACCCCTAAGCCTGGGTTTTATTTTTGATTCTGTTTTGTACTGCCCAGCGGCTGCCCACTATACCTTTCTGCTTCGTTTTCTAAAGATGCAAAACCTGTGCTGGTCTCAACTGCCTTTGTGTCCCCCTCTCTGGTCACAGCCAGCCTCCAGGCGCCAGGCCGATGCGAGCAGGGAAGACCACTGAAGTCACATGAGGGCATGTAGCAGACAGATCTGGACACGTGCTGCTCAACAGCCCTGGAAGGAGGGACTCCTGATCAGCATTTGGAACCCAGCTGTGGGGTCAGAACTAGAAATGTGTGTTCTTTATGCCCAAGTCACACAGTTTAATTCCTTCCCATGGCCTCAGTCTGGACCCCCTGGAGCCTCCAGCCTGGGAAAAGCTCAAGGAAATCAGTTTCCCAGAACATCTTCAAGCTTCCTGGTAGCAGTATGTCTGGGAAGACAGTCTGCATGACTGTTTCTCTCATTACAGCAGGGTGTTTTTCAGCCCCCTGCCCTCCAGCTCAGTGTTCTCCGCTGTGTGCAGACTCCAGGTAGCATTCCCTGTCCTTACGAGCTATTACCTTAGATGCAGGTGGCCACGCATCCCTGCCCTCCTTCGCTGATCTGCAGTGAGCTGACACAAAGAATGCAGGGGGACCTTCTAAGAACTTTTGTTATCTGAGTTCCAAACTCCCTGAGCCCTGTGTGAGTGCAGAGGGAGCTCCCCAAAATGCAAACCACATGTGCCAAGATGGAGGAAGTTTGGATCATGCCATTGAACAAGGGCTAACGAAGCCCCCAAATCACATCCAGTCAGGTGACTCTGAAAATATCTCTGGATCCTAAAAGCTCCCTCAAGGACACAAGTATCTGCAAATCTCGGCGACTCAGTTTTGATGTTCTGAATTGACTGTCTTTCATCTCTTGGGTTCAGCCAGCCCTGGGGCAGGCTGGAGGCCTGGGCTCTGCTCTGCTGAGTGGAGCACATCCCTAATAAGGCAGGTGTCGGCCCGGGAGAAAATATCATTACTGATGGTTTGTGAAGGAGGAAAGGCTCACACGTGGGGTGTGCTGGAAAGGGAGACGCTGTCTGCCAAAGGGGTTGGTGGTCTGATGAGATGTCCCTGTGCCTCAGAACGGCTGATGGGGACTCAGGAAGCCAGAGCCTGCCTTTCTGTCTCTGCGTTGGGGAGCAACAACTCAGGATGAAAAGTGAGGTTCAGGGTCACCTGTCAGGTACAGGAGTTTTTAAGGAAAGCGGGCCCCATTTGCCTGCACTCGCTGTAAAAGTGTGACAGGACAAGGCAGGCTTGGTGATTGCAGGCAGGTTAGCCCGCAAAGGAAAACATGGCTTTCAGCTCCACGAATGCTTTTGATATTAGAGAAGCCTCTTGGTGGCTGTGACTTTAAGTGGAGATTGTTCCCTAGAGACAAATCAACCTGAAATTTGCAAGAGCTCAGGGGCAGAAGGAAGAAAACTGTTCCAGCTGGGAGGCTTTATATCTGTGAGTCCGGGATGGAGTCAGAAGTGGAGAAAAGGGTGGGCAGGCCGGGAGCCCTGTGGGTCAGAGGGAGGGTTGAAGAGACGTGCCAAGCCAGAGGTCACCCCTTCCCAAGAGGAGGGTGTCTTTGGGGACTGCGGGCAGAAAAGAACAGGCATGATTCCGAATGGAGACTCCCAGGTTGAAGAACCCCAAACCAGGAATGTCCCAGCTTCTCCCTTAGCCAACCTGACCCCGAGGATAAAAGTGTTTTGGTGTTTACTTTTTCTAACTGAACGATTTACATACAACAGTTATTTTGTTTTGTTTTGTTTTTACGGGTGCAGCTGATTTGAGTTTTGCAAACAGATCACTCATGTAACTAGTCTCCCGGTCAAAATACAGAACATTTCCCCGTCACCCCAGAGTGGTTCCCCTCTGCCCCTTCGAGCCAGTATTCACCCCACTTCCCTTGCAGGGGCAAACACTGATTTCTGTCATCACAAGGTGAGTTCTGCTTGTTCTAGAGCTTCATTTAAATAGAGTGTGTGTTCCTCGGTTCTTTGTCTTGTCACAACAAAGATTTGGAGTGACGGACATTAAAGCCCCCTCAGCGTGTCACAGCTTTCGGGTCTTGGATAGACCGTGTTATAGCTCTCAGGTCTCGAAAGGACCATGTTATAGCTCTTAGACAAACCAGTGTTACAGCTCAGTGTTACAGCTCTATTTTATTTAGAAGATAGCAGGAAAATCCATCTTCGAGGCATGAGGGCACGTCGATCCAAAGACAAGAAGAGAAGAGCGCCCCAGCGCACTCACGTGAGAGAGAGCTAGCTTTGGCTCCTCTTTTTATATGTTTATCTCTCCCTGGGCCTGTCCTGTGTAAATTGGGCCAGCCAGGAGTGTTGTTTGTTTTACCTGAGGTCCTCACTCCGGTCCTCAGACCTTCCTTTGTTCTATTTTCGCGGGCTTTTCCCTTCTTTGTCCTTTAGCCACCGCCATTCTGGACTCCTTTTCCCTATTCTACCTACCTAACAGAATCATACAGTATGCTTTTCGGTCTGACTTCTTTCTCCCAGAAGAATGATTTTACATTGTCTCTGCTGTAGTGTGCAATAAAATTGGTTCTGTTTTATTGCCGAATAGTATTTTATTATAAGAATGTATCACAGTTAATCCATTTACTTGTAGGTGGACACTGGGGTTGATAACAGCTTGGGCAATAACAAGTAAAGCTATGAACATTCCTGTACAGTTGTTGTGGAAATAATCATGCATTCATTTCACTTGGCTAAAGAGGAGTGAGATTTCTGAGTCACAGGGTAGCTGTATCTTTACCTTTATAAGCATCTACCAAATTATTTCTCAACACAGCTGAACCATTTTGTATTCCCATCAAATTGCAAGATGCCCCCCATGCTTACCAACCCCCTGGTATTGTCAGTCTTTTTAACTTTAGCTGTTCTGATGTCAGTCTACAAAGTGATATCTCCCAGTGGTTTTAATTTGTACTTCTCTAATGACTAATTGTGTGATACATCTTCTCATATACTTATTGGCTATGTGTGTATTATTTTACAAATCATTTGTCCATTTTCTTAATGGGCTATTGTTTTATTAATGAACTGCATGAATTCTTGTATATCCTAGATAAAATGCTTCCATTGCAAATGTGTTTACCAGCCTTATGTATTTTTTTTTTTTACTTTTATTCAAGAACAGATTTTAATTTTACTAAAGTTTATTTTTTTTTCCTTTTATGATGAGTGCTATTTGGGTCCCAGCTAAGAAATTTGCATCTCCTTTAAGGCATGAAGATATTCTCTTACATTTCTTCCAGAAGTTACCTAGTTTTAGCTGGTATGCTAGGTATACTATCCATCTCATATTAACTTTTGTGAATGGTATGAGTAAGGATTGAGTTTTCCCTTTTTTTTTTTTCAACTCAAGAGTCTCTCCTTAGTTTGCAGGAAAAAGTAAAACCGGGCTGCAGTGCTCTGAAGGCATCTAGTAAATAACTGATCTAATACTGTTTTTTGTTTGTTTTAAGAGTTGTTAGAGGGACTTCCCTGGGAGCCCATTGGTTAACATTTCACTTTCTAATGCAGAGGTGCAGGTTTGATCCTGGTTGGGGAGTTAACGTTCCACATGAACCACATCTGGAAAATCAGAACATCAACCAGAGAAGCAATGTTGTAACAAGTTCAGTAAAGACTTTGGAAATGGTTCACTTCAAAGAAAAAAAAAATCTTAAAAAAAAAGTTGTTAGAAACATCTTCCAATATTATTTCTTGAAGACCTTCCTTTCCCCAGTGAGTTGCCTTGACGTCTATATGTATGAATTTATTTACAGATTCTCCATTTGGTAATGCTTGATTGATTTGTCTGTCCTCATCATTACAATAACACACTCTTCATTACTGAATTCTTTTAAGTCTTAACATTCAGATACTGTAAGTCTTCTATCTTCTTTATCCAAGATAGTTTTGGCTCCTTTGTATTTAGATAAAAATTTTAGAATCCACTAATCAATTAGTACAAATAGGCTTGTTGGAATTTTAATAAGAAAGACATTAATTTTATAGAACAATGAGGAGGGGAAGACATCTTAGAGTGCTGAATCTTCCAATCCATGAACATGGTGAATCTTTTACTTAGGTCTTTCCCGCCCCCGCCCCCCACCCCCACAACAGTGTTTTGTAGTTTACAGCATAAAACCTGACATATAAAGTTATATCCTCAAATACATTCTTGATGTTGTAGATTGTATTACTTTATATTTCATTTTCTAATCTCTATATTCATTATCAGTTGCTGTACAATACACCTTCCAACAGGGCTCAAAAAATCAGTCATCATTTATTTCCCCTCATAGTTTCTGTCAGTCAGAGATTTGGAACTGATTAGATGGGAAGTTTCAACTCAAGAGTCTCTCCTAAGTCTGCAGGAAAAAGTAAAATCAGGCTGCAGTCATCTGAAGGCTTGACCCTAACTAGGTGAGCTCATCACACATAAGCTCCTCACAAAGCTGGTGGTTTGATGCTGATCACTCTCCTTGTGTGAGCCTCTCTGTGGGGTTGGTTGGCCGTCTTCGTATCAGGGTAGCTGGCTCCCTCCACAGAGAGTGATCCAAAAGACTGAGCAAAAGCTGCAAAGCCTTTTGTGACCTGGCCTCAGAAACTACACATAGTCATTTTTGCTTATCCTACCAGTCACTTAAGGCAGCCCTGATTCAGTGTCTGCAGAGACTGTGTGCTGGGCTTAGTCGCTCAGTCAGGTCCAACTCTTTGCAACCCCATGGACTGCAGCCCGCCAGGTTCCTCTGTCCATGGGGATTCTCCAGGCAAGAATACTGGAGTGGGTTGCCAAGCCCTCCTCCAGGGGGTCTTCCCAACCCAGAGATCCAACCTGGATCTCCTGCATTGCAGACGGATTCTTTACCGTCTGAGCCAACTAGACAGGGAGTAAATAGTGGGAAGCAAGGGGTCACTAAAAATCATTTTAGAAACTAGATGCCAATCCCATCAATAGAAATAGAACTGATTCCTCTATGTTGATTTGCATTCTGTGACCTTGCTACGTGGACATTAATTTTAGTAGGTTTTTTCTTTTTAAGATGTCTTAGGATTTTCTTTGTAAACGAAATCATGTCATCTGTGCATAAAGATTTTTCTTTCTAATGTAGCTTATTTTTCTTGCTTTAGTGCACTGGCTAAAATATGCAGCACAATGTTGAACAGAAATGGTATGAACAGAAACCCTGTCTTCTCTCCAATCTCAAGTAGAACATCCAGTATTTCTCCCTAAAGTATAATGTTGGTTATACCTCATGTCTTTTATTAGCTTGAAAAAAATTTCTTTCTATTTCTAGATTGCTGAGGTCTTTTTTTTTTTTTTTACCCCCCTTCCATGATTACTCATGGGAACTGAATTTTGTCCAATGCTTTTCCTGCATCTATTAAGGTAGTCATGTGATTTTTCTCTTTATTTTGCTAATGGGTTAAGTTACATTGGTTTAACATGCCTACATCAATCAATCTTGACTACCTGGAATAAATCCCAATGATGCATTACTCCTTTTATATATTTCTCGGTTAATCTTCTAGTATACTTTTAAGTATGCATTTATAACCATGATGGACAGTGAACCATAATTTTATTTACTAATAATATGTTTGTCAGGTTTTGGTATCAGAGTAATGATGATCTTATGAAACAAGTCAGATATGCTCCCTGAGCCTTTGTTTTCTGAAAGAGTTTGTGTGAGTTTCATGCTATTTCTTCCTAAAGCATTTTATAGAATTTACCAGAGTAACTGTATGAATCTAGGGTTTTCTTGTAATCTTCCCCCCTAATTTGATTTCTTTAAAACCTATCAGTTTAGTTCAGTTGCTCAGTCATGTCCAACTCTTTGCGACCCCATGAATCACAGCACGCCAGGCCTCCCTCTTCATTACCAACTCCCGGAGTTCACTCAGACTCACATCCATCGAGTCAGTGATGCCATTAGCCATCTCATCCTCTGTCATCCCCTTCTCCTCCTGCCCCCAATCCCTCCCAGCATCAGAGTCTTTTCCAATGAGTCAACTCTTCGCATGAGATGGCCAAAGTCCTGGAGTTTCAGCTTTAGCATCATTCCTTCCAAAGAAATCCCAGGGCTGATCTCCTTCAGAATGGACTGGTTGGATCTCCTTGCAGTCCAAGGGACTCTCAAGAGTCTTCTCCAACACCACAGTTCAAAAGTATGAATTCTTTGGTGTTCAGCTTTCTTCACAGTCCAACTCTCACATCCATTCATGACCACTGGAAAAACCATAGCCTTGACTAGACGGACCTTAGTTGGCAAAGTAATGTTTCTGCTTTTGAATATGCTGTCTAGGTTGGTCATAACTTTCATTCCAAGGAATAGGCATCTTTTAATTTCATGGCTGCAGTCACCATCTGCAGTGATTTTGGAGCCAAAAAAAAATAAAGTCTGACACTGTTTCTACTGTTTGCCCATCTATTTCCCATGAAGTGATGGAACCAGATGCCATGATCTTCGTCTTCTGAATGTTGAGCTTTAAGCCAACTTTTTCACTCTACACTTTCACTTGCATCATGAGGCTTTTTAGTTCCTCTTCACTTTCTGCCATAAGGGTGGTGTCATCTGCATATCTGAGGTTATTGATATTTCTCCCAGCAATCTTGATTCCAGCTTGTGTTTCTTCCACTCCAGCGTTTCTCATGATGTACTCTGCATATAAGTTAAATAAGCAGGGTGACAATATACAGCCTTGATGTATTCCTTTTCCTATATGGAACCAGTCTGTTGTTCCACGTCCAGTTCTAACTGTTGCTTCCTGACCTGCATATAGGTTTCTCAAGAGGCAGGTCAGGTGGTCTGGTATTCCCATCTCTCTCAGAATTTTCCACAGTTTATTGTGATCCACACAGTCAGAGGCTTTGGCATAGTCAATAAAGCAGAAATAGATGTTTTTCTGGAACTCTCTTGCTTTTTCCATGAGCCAGCAGATGTTGGCAATTTGATCTCTGGTTCCTCTGCCTTTTCTAAAACCAGCTTGAACAACTGGAAGTTCATGGTCCACATATTGCTGAAGCCTGGCTTGGAGAATTTTGAGCTTAGCTTTACTAGCGTGTGAGATGAGTACAATTGTGCGGTAGTTTGAGCATTCTCTGGCATTGCCTTTCTTTGGGATTGGAATGAAAACTGATGTTTTCCAGTCCTGTGGCCACTGCTGAGTTTTCCAAATTTTCTGGCATATTGAGTGCAGCACTTTCACAGCATCATCTTTCAGGATTTGAAATAGCTCAAATTTGGCCTTGGAGTACGGAATGAAGCAGGGCAAAGGCTAATAGAGTTTTGCCAAGAGAATGCACTGGTCATAGCAAACACCCTCTTTCAACAACACAAGAGAAGACTCTATACATGAACATCACCAGATGGTCAACACCGAAATCAGATTGATTATATTCTTTGCAGCCAAAGATGGAGAAGCTCTGTACAGTCGGCAAAAACAAGACCGGGAGCTGACTGTGGCTCAGACCATGAACTCCTTATTGCCAAATTCGGACTTAAATTTAAGAAAGTAGGGAAAACCACTAGACCATTCAGTTATGACCTAACTCAAATCCCTTATGATTATACAGTGGAAGTGAGAAATCGATTTAAGGGACTAAATCTGATAGATAGAGTGCCTGATGAACTATGGATGGAGGTTAATGACATTGTACAGGAGACAGGGATCAAGGCCATCCCCGTGGAAAAGAGATGCAAAAAAGCAAAATGGCTGTCTGAGGAGGCCTGAAAAATAGCTGTGAAAGGAAGAGAAGCGAAAAGCAAAGGAGAAAAGGAAAGATATAAGCATCTGAATGCAGAGTTCCAAAGAATAGCAAGGAGAGATAAGAAAGCCTTCCTCAGCGATCAATGCAAAGAAGTAGAGGAAAACAATAGAATGGGAAAGACTAGAGATCTCTTCAAGGAAATTAGAGATACCAAGGGAACATTTCATGCAAAGATGGGCTTGATAAAGGACAGAAATGGTATGGGCCTAACAGAAGCAGAAGATGTTAAGAGGTGGCAAGAATACACAGAAGCACTGTACAAAAAAGATCTTCATGACCCAGATAATCACGATGCTGTCATCACTCACCTAGAGCCAGACATCCTGGAATGTGAAGTCAAGTGGGCCTTAGAAAGCATCACTATGAACAAAGCTAGTGAAGGTGATGGAATTCCAGTGGAGCTATTTCAAATCCTGAAAGATGATGCTGTGAAAGTGCTTGAAAGCTATATTGCCATTCAAAATCTTTCCTGTTTGCTTTGATATGTTGTCACTGCCAAGAAACTTGACCATTTTGTTTCAGTTGACAAATCACACAAAGTTGTTAGTTTTGTAATATTTATGGGGTTTGTTGTTATTCTCCTCTGTCATTCTGATATTAGTGTAAAATGGTCAGTTCTGTCATATTTGTAGGGTATCTAGTACAGAAAAAGAGGTAACACAGCATATCTGACTGCTGTCATTTGAAAGAGCTGCTTGCAAGGTTGGCCCCTGCCTAGCATCTAGAAACTTGGATTTCAGGAGGGTCCTCGTTGTCCTAAACTGTATAGACAATATGGTGCGTGCTAAATATGTACTTTCCTTCTGGAATTTTTAAAAATACTTATTTGGCTGTACCAGGTCTAGTCGCAGACTGTGGGATCAAGTTCCCTGACCAGAGGTTGAAATTGGACGACCAGGAAAGTCTCCCTGGAATTTTGTTATCTGATAGACAGAGGCTGCATACGTGACCAGCCCCCCGAATCCCTGAACACTGCGTCTCTGTTAAGCTCGTCAGATGTATTACATACGCTGTCATAAGTCATTGTGGGGAAACTAAGCATGGTTTTATTTTTTAATTTATTTTTAATTGGAGGATAATCGCTTTAGAATGTCGTGCTGCTTTCTGCCATACAACAACAGGAATCAGCCAAAAGTATACACCTATCCCCTTCCTCCTGAGCCCCCCTCCCCCCATCCCACCCCTCTGGGTCACCACAGAGCGCCGAGCTGCGCTCCCTTTGCTGTGGGCAGCTTCCCTCTAGCTGTCTGTTTCACACGCGACAGTGTATATATGTCAGTGCTACTCGCTCCATTTGCGCCACCCTCTCCTTCACCGTGTCCACAGACCCATTCTCATGTCTGTGTCTCTGTCCCTGCCCTACAGATAGGAATGCCATCAGTGCCATTTTTGCTGGCACATTGGTTTCCTCTGAACATCACTCCATGAAATGCTTCTCTTTGTTAATTTCGTTTTATACCCTTTTGCTGTAAAACAAACAAACAAAACACTTAGCCATGAGTCTGTCTATATGCTGAGTCATCCCAGGAAACCTGGGCAGTCTGGGGACCAATAATACAGTACTTATTTCCCCTCTATCATAACAGTATCTGTCATTTATATTTTCTCCTTAAGTGGTCTAGGAATCCTTTTGGAGAACAAACTTTGGCCTTGTGGACTTGACAACTCAGCACTGGTCACTGTTGGTTTGTTTTCGGTCATGATTTCTGACCTCATCTTCATCATTTCCTGATTTTTGTTTTCCTTTGTGATTAATTTATACTTTTATTTGCTTCATACGGTGGAAGCTTCAATCGCTGATTTTTAAGCCTATCTCCTTTTCTGATATAATTATTTACAGTTTACACATTCATTTCTAAATTTTTCTTTAGTTCCTGCCCACAAATGTTGATAGGTTGTGCTTTCATTACCCTTTATTTCAAAATATTTTTAACCCCCCCCCCCTTTGTGATTTCTACTAATTTGCAAGTATGTTAGACCTTTCTAGATATCTTACAGAAATCTTACTGACTTCAAATGTTATTCTACTCTTGTACAAGAATATACTCTGTATAATTCCAACCAGTAGATGATTTTAGGAACATCTTTTAAGGGCCAGCAGGCTTCCCTTGTGGCTCAGCTGGTAAAGGATGCAGGAGACTTGGGTTCAATCCCTGGGTTGGGAAGATCCCCTGGAGAAGGGAAAGGCTACCCACTCCAGTATTCTGGCCTGGAGAATTCCAAGGGCTGTATAGTCCACGGGGTTGCAAAGAGTTGGACACGACTGAGCGACTTTCACTTCACTTTAAGGGCCAACGTGCGGTCTGTCTTTGTGAATGTGCCACATGTACTTTTAAAGAACGTGCATTTTGCAGCTGCTGGTATTTGTTCTACAAAATACCAGTATGCTCAAGCTGGTATTAAATCCTATTCTTTACTTATGGCAGTCCTCCTTGTCTTGACGTCTTTACCCGATGTGCAGTATAAGCCTCTTCATAGCCACATAGAGCATTAAGGTTCTGTTCACTGTTTTTCTTTCTTTTTGCTTTCAACTCATCCATGTGGTTATACTTACCCTGTATCTCCTAAAAGGGTTTCCCTGGTGGCTCAGATGGTAAAGAATCTGCCTGCCATGTAGGAGACCCAGCTTGGATCTCTGGGTCAGGAAGGTCCCCTGGAGAAGGGAATGGCAACCCACTCCAGTATCACGGCCTGGAGAATCCCATGGACAGAGGAGATCTCTTAAAAACATGTATTTGGTAGTTCTTTTTGTCTGGTGCGACCATCTCTTCCTTTAAATTGGAATGTGCAGTTTCTTTGCATTTGATGGAAATATCGATATAGTTTGTGTTGATTATACCAGCAGGCTGTTTATTGCTTATTTGCATTCTCAGTTCTTGGTCCTCTTGTTCTCCCCTTGCTGTCTGGTTTTGGTATAATCACCTTTCTGAGTTTTTTTTAACTTCCCTCCTTTATTGGCATTTTCATTTTTAGTTAGTCTTTTTAAAATTGTTACTCCGATAACAATATGCATCCTTAGCTTATCTAAACCTATTTTGATAAATTCAAATTCAAACCTAATTTGAATTAACTTTATATCCCTTCACATATAATGACAAAGCCTAAAATAGTGTGTTCCCACCCTGTCTTAGTGCTACCATCACATATTTTACCAATACTTTGTTATCAGCCTCAAGTTATTATTTTTCTCTAAACAGACTCTAAACAGTTCATTACATGGTATAAAATTTGAGAAAAGAAAATACAGCTTTTCATATTTAATGTTTGCAGTGCTCTTCAGATGTAATGGATCATTTGGTATTATTCCCATTCAACCTGAAGAACTTCCTATAGCACTTCTTGTAGTATGAGTCTGGATATATTTTCACAGCTTTTATTTACTGGGAAAAAAGTCTTTATTTTTTTCTGTCATTTTAAAAAGGATATTTTCACACTTGGTGGAGCAATCTATATAATGGTCCCTCCCCACACATCACCCCATGACACTCTTAAGATGTCTTTCCTTTATCTTCCAGTCTTCACGCTTTTTCCGGCTTTCTTTTTAAATAATACATCCGCTGTCATTCTTCTCCGAGTTCTCCTGTAGACATCTCCGCACCTTCCATCCCCTAAGCTTGCAAGGTTTGTCTTCTACCTTGTTTGACAGCAGTTTAACTGTAATGTGCTCAGGTGTGATTTCCTTTGTATTTGTTCTGCCTGAGGTTTTCTGGGATTATTGAATTTGTGGGTTGATGATTTTGCTCAAACTCTGAAAAACTTTGGCCAACATTTTTTCCAATATACAGTTTTTATCCCCCTAATTCTCCCTTTCCTATCCTCTTGGACACAGCTATGGGGTTTTTGTCCAAGTTTTTCTTTCCTCTGTTCTTAGTCTAAAATGATTACTGTTAATGTGTCTTTAAATTTATGAATTATTTTTGTTGGATCCAATCTTCTGTTAATCGGTAATTCTTTTTATTTAATTTTAGCTGATGTGCTGTCCATGTAAGATCTCTATTTGAGCCTTTTCTAAGTTGTTATATCTCCTGAAATTATCTACTTATTATCTTTATCTCTAACATTTTATATTGGTTATTTTTTAACAAAGTGCAAAGACATTTCCCCCTAGCTTCATGGAGATGTAATTGACAAGGTAACATGGTGCCAGTTTAAGGTTACAATATCTTCATTTGATACATTTATTAATTGTAAAATGATTACTACCATTAGCTGCCATCTGTCACATAGTTACCATATCATTTTTGTACTGAGAAAATCTAAGAGCTACTGTCTTCTAATATTCAAGTATATAATGTAGAGCATAAGCACCATGCTCCTACATTAGAGCCCCAAATTTGTTAATCTTATAACTGGAAGTTTGTAGCCTTTGACCAGTGTCTACTCATTACACCTAACCCCCAACTACTGGTTACCACCATTCTACTCTGTTTCTCTGAGTTTGTCTTTTTTTAGCTACCATATATAAGTGATATCATTCAGTATTGTATCTTTCTCTCTCTGACTTATCCACTTAGCATAAAGCTCTCAATGTCATCCAAGTTGTTGGCAAACACCAAGACTTCTTTCTTAGAGCTGAATAATATTCCTTTTTCTCTATGTTTAAATAAACACATTTTTTCCTATCCATTCATCCGTTGATGGACACAGGTTGTTTCCATGTCTTGGCTATTGTGAATAATGCTGCAATGAACATGGAAGTGCAGATATCTCTACAAGATCCTGATTTAATTTCTTTGGAAATACACCTAGAAGTAGGATTGCTGGAGGATATGGTGGTTATGTTTCTATTTTTAGAGGAACTCCCATATTGTTTTCTAGTGGCTGTAGCGATTTATATTCCTAGAGTACATTACATCATTCCTACATTCGCACTAGAGTTCCCTTTTCCCCACACTCTCGCCAACACTTACCTCTTGTCTTTTTGATGGCAAGCATTCTAACTGCTGTAAGGTGATATCTCATTGTGGTTTGGATTTGCATTGCCCTGATGATTTATGATGTTGACCAGCATTCCATGTACCAGTGGCTATATGTATGTCTTCTTTTGAAGACTGTCTACTAAGGCCCTCTGTCCATTTTTTAATCTATTAGATTTTTAACTATTAGATTGTATTGAGATAATTTAGATATTAAGCTCTTATCAGATGTATGATTTGCAAATATTTTTCCTCATTCCTCAGATGGCCTTTAGGTTTTGTTTATTTTTTCCTTTGCTATGCAAAACCTTTTCAGTTTGATGTTGTTCTGTTGCTAAGTCATGTCCAACTCTTTGCAGCCGCATGGACTGTACCCCTCCAGGCTCCTCTGTCCTCCACTGTCTCCTGAAGTTCGCTCATTTGTTTGTTGTAGTCCCACTTATTTATTTTTGCTTTTGTTGCATGTGCTTTTGCTATCATATCCAGAAAATCACTGCTGAGATTAATGTCAAGGAGATTTTTCCCTATTTTACTTATAATTATTTTATGGATTCAATTCTTAAATTTAAGCCTTCAATTTGAGTTCTATTTTGTCACTGTGAAAGATGGAGATCCAGTTTCATTATTCTGTATGTTATACACTTTTCCAGTCATCATTTATTGAAGAGATTATATTTTCCTCATAGGGTATTCTTGGTACTCTTATAAAATATTAGTTGCCCATATATATAGGGGTTTATTTCTAGGCTCCCACTTCTATTCCATGTGTCTATTTTTATGCCAGTGCCATACAGTTTTGAATGCTATAGTTTTATTGTTTAGTTTAAAATAAAAATATGTGATGCTTCTAGCTTTGTTCTTTCTCAAGATTGCTTTGGCTATTTGAGGCCCTTTGTGGATCCATGAGAATTTGGGCAGGACTTTTTTCTATTTCTGTGAAAAATGCCATGGGAATTTTGATAGTGATTATACTACATCTATAAATGACTTTGGATAATATGAACATTTTAAACAGCATTCTTCCAATCCATAAACTTGGGGTATCTTTACATTTGTTTGTCTTCATCAAAGTCTTATAGCATTTACTTTACAGATCTTTCCTCTCCTTGGTTAAGTTGACTTCTAAGACCCCTCCACTTGTGCCCATGGTGGCAATCCCTAATGGCCTGGTGACAGCTGCTGTTCTTGCTTGGAACAAGATGCAGAATGAGCCACAGGAGCCTAATCACATCCCAGTAAGCCCATTTCATCCTAATGATCTTGAGGAATGCTGTCACTGGCCAGCAAACATAAGAAACACTGTTAAGTGACTACAAGAACAGATCATGCACAGACTTTCAATGAATGCCTCTGAAGGAAGCCAACATTGAATTCCATTTTAAACAGACAAAGCTGTCATATGATTGAAGTAATTCTCTGAACTTTCCTGGCCCAGAGTGCTGTGCCAACAGCCAGAGAGCTTCTACAACCCAGAGGAGGAAACCTTGCAGGAGACTCATAGATATTTTACTTTCTTAATGAATCTGCATGGATTAGAAGAGAAGATGGCATTCTTGCATTTCTGCATGTCTACCAGTGTTAATTATAGATACACTTACACCAGCCTGGGTGACAGAAAATCAGTGCTGAGGCAGCTTGAAAGACTTCTTCCCCCAGACTAAGCTTAGGGTGGAGTGAAGACAGAAATAGGTCTAATCATGCTCCACAGGAACATTCCCTCTGGTGGATGTTTTCATTGACAAATTGCTTTTGGTCGGCTGGCTAGAACAGGACAACCCTGAGGTTAAAAGTCATGGGGTCAACACCACTGTGATCATATTACCATCCCTGTCACATAGTTACAGGCTGTAACCTAGCCATGGCCAACTATTTCGAAAATAAAACCTATGGTTATGGATTCAATGTGTAGAAACCTACATCAAAAGAGGAAAAAAATAAAAGCACCTACTTTATAGTCAATCAAAAATTCCCTGTTTATATAGGAATGTGTTACACATTATTTTTCCCAGTAGTCAAAGATAATAGTCTTATTTTCTTAGATTCCAGACTGGCAGGGTTCATACTAAACTATTCTAGTGGTAGGTTTTTTTTTTGTTTTTTTTTTTGGCTTAGCTGTGACCCAGTCCAGTATTCTTGCCTGGAGAATTTCATGGACAGAGGAGCCTGGCAGGCTAGAGTTCATGGGAATTGCAGAGTTGGACATGACTGAGTGACTAACACACATACAATGCAACGTGTAGGATCTTAGTTCCCCAACCAGGATTTGAACCTGTGCCCTCTGCATTGGGTGCATGGAGTCTTAACTACTAGACCACCAGAGAAGTCCCTCTAGTGGTATCTTTAACCGTGATATTGTTCCAGGGGTGGAGTCTGCTGGGAAGCAATAGCAGTAATCTAAGGCAGAGACAATAAAGACAGGAACTAGGCAGAGATGGCAGGATGGGGGAGAAGGGACATACCAGGGAGATACTTAGGACGTGAACTGCCGGTCACTGGCATCTGGGAGATTTAGTAGCATCATATGTTGGATGGACAAGAACTTGGACGAACTGTACCACAACCATGAATGTCAGTTGCCCACTAGAACCTGGACTTGCTGATAAACGCCCTGACTTGTAGAGCTTGCTGATTTCCCAGGTGTAACTGTTCCCAGCAGTTTCAAGCTACAAAGGGCCTAATAATCAGCTGGCAAAATTCCTGTTGTTTTGAACACTGCTTGTGTAGGACAATACGAGAGAGCTCTGGCACACCACTGACCTGAATTCAATGTCAAGCAATCCGATTTTCAATTTGCCTAAATTTTGTTCCTTTTTTCCTTTCTTCTTTGAACCTATTCATTATTTGTTCTTTGCCATTTCTTGTAAGAATGACTGTAAGAGCTATTCATAAGATTTTATGAATGTGAAAGAGACAGGCACAGACTGGACTGTACATGGGTGTACACTAGACATACACTGGTGTATCCTGGGCTGTGCATCAGACTGTTCCATTGGAATGTACACCAGACATACACTGATTTACACTGCACTGTGTACACTGAGATGTGCCTTTGGATTGTACACCAGATGTGTCCAGATGTGCACCTGGCTGTATGCCTGCTGTACTCCAGCTGTACACTGGAATGTACACTGTACAGTGGACCATACATCAGACTGTACATAGATGTACACTTGTACACTAGGCTGTACACTGGGATGTACACTATACTGGACAGTGAGTGTACACTGGACTGTACACCATACACTGGGGTGTATACTGCACACTGAATGTACATTCAACTGTACACTGGGATGTACACTATACTGTACACTGGATGTTCAGTAGACTGTGAAGAAACAGGCACCAGCATGATGTTTTTTGGTACATCATGGACACACATCCTTTGAACATATATATGCAAAATGCCAAGCTGTAATGATGTCAGGATTGAGTTTTTCTAATTTTTCCTTGCGATCCAGATAGAAACAGTTCATTTTCAATTTCAAGATGCCAAAAAAGTTTAAAGGTCAACTGGTACATTTTATTATAACCAAAGAGTGATTGATTCTAAGTTATATAATAGGTAGCTCAAAAACAAAAACCCCACAACTGTACTTGGTATGTTTTTCTACCCAAAACTAATGTTTTCCAAGGAGAAAATGTGGGGATAAACATGTGAAAAGAAGTTCTCATAATAGAGTTCAGGGAACATTTCTTCTGAATCCTTTATGTTTCTGTCTTTTTATCAATTTTCTGAGAGATAGCCCCAAGTAAAGCTACTAGGCAACAGATGATGTCACAACTCCAAGCAACAATAGAAATACTTCCTGTTCATCAACACAACCAACCCGTGAGTATTCTTGTTAACAGCAATAAGAACAACCTTTAATCTCATCATGTAGGGGAACTGTTATTTAAAAGTGTTGCTTTTATCCAGGTAATGACAACGGTTAGAAATCTACAGGCTTGTCCACACAAATACAAATGTGCTTATCTTTTTAGCTGGAATCAGAGGATATGGTCCACACTTAAACTCTACTTCACAATAATTAATGTAAAAATAAAATTGAAGGACAAATGGTCTTCCACCCAAGACCTGCAGGAGTTTCATCATGGTTAGATGCTTGATAAGCACCAGAGCATGAGCATTTCAGATAGTCACAACCTTTGTTGCCTGCTGAATTCATTGTAATGTGATGATTCAAACACGCTGGGTCTAAGAGAACCAGCTGAGGCCTCAGGTTCTGTCCTTGGCAGGATACCAGGCTGTGCTGAGAGTGTGCTAAGATCAGGGCCCTCTTTCCCAGTGAGGTTTGCATGCTGCCTTCTCAAAGTTTTGGATGCTCCAAGTTTGCTACTCAGTCCTGCATCATCATCTTGTCTCCATCTCCGGGTGCCTGCTCCCTCACCCAGCTGGACTTCTTTTCCCTGGTCAGTGGTTGTCAACATTTTCCTGTCTCTGAGTAACTTGGTTAAAATGACCAGGTTAAAACACAGATTGCTAGGCTCCAACCCCCAGAGGTTCTGGTCAGTAGGTGTGGGTGGGGCCTCAGAATGTGCCTTCCTGACAAGTTCCCAGGGGGTGCTAATGCATCTGGTCTAGGGACCACACTTTGAGAATCACTGCTGGACCTTGGCTCTCTAATATTAATAATTCTGCCTTGAATTCCTATCATTTAACCCTCTTACTTTCCCCCTCATAGAGTGGCAGATGAGATCTGCCACATCACACCTGTGTGGAGCCATCTCTCCTCCCTGACTTCATTTTCTTTGCGGGTAAAATGGGAACCACCCTTTTCTCAAGGGGTGTTAGGATGGGTCACTCATGTAAGATGTATCCTAGGGACCCAGCACCCGGCAATGACCAAGATCCGTGACTACCCCGCCCCTACTCTTTGCCCTGTCCACCCTGTATGAACTTGAATTAAATTTGATTACTTATTTAGGTAGATTGTAATCCTCTGGAAAAGGTGTATACTTTATACATCTGGGTCTAGCCCTGTATTCTACATTCAGAGCCTTAAGAACATTTATCAAGGATGCTGATTTAAAAAAAAAAAAAGCCTTCATTACTTTCACCCTAAACGAATCTTACAGTGGCATGTGATAGAAAATAAGCCAGCAAAGAGAGACCCAAAGAAAAATAATAATAAAGAAGCAATGTACTCAGGACAGAGCGCCCCCAGACCCAACCATGCAGGAAGGATGGCCAAAGGAAAACAGTTCATCACCATCACAGCAGAATACAAACAAAGCTGACCAGACACCAGCTGTTTTCTTTCAGCCCCCTTTGCCTCTGGAACAAACAAGTTCCTTCCAGCAGCAAATCAGGAGGGCACAGCACTATTTTCAATTCCACACGATACTGTTGGGAGGCACAGGGAGTGGTCCAAGGGAAAAAAAAGGCGATGGGGAGATGTGGGAAGTAACTGAAAAGGGGAGTGGGTGAAGGCAGAAAAACCTATCTGTGACATCACTTGACATTTTTAAACCTAGCTGCTAGCACCTGGCAAGGCCTTCTGGGAAAACAGATCAGATTTCTGTAGCCTCATGTTTGGGGAACATAACTGAGTTTGCTAATTCATGGTCAGACTCTCTTGTGATTCTGTGTTGACTGTCACTTGGCCTAAAATAATAGCAAGCAAGAAACCTGTCCTCATCTCGTTTCCCTCCTGCAGCATGTGTCTGGGATGCCTGGCTTTTCTAGATCTCTTCTTGCCAACCCTCTCAAGCCTGAAGTCCTCCAACCTGACTGGGGACAATGGTTCTGGAGACTAAGCAGCTCTGGAGGCAAAGCTGGGATTTTGAGGGCTAAGAAAGCACAGTGCAGCGCATGGCGTTTCTCACAAACTGGGGACTGAGTCCGTTTCACTGTCAGTCCCTTTGCCAAAATGCATGCTGTGGTTCTTCCTCCAGATATGACAGACTGGGCCATAGGCTAGCCACACATGTGCTAGCTCTGTTCCTGTTACCATATTGTTACTAAGCTCTCAGAGGATAGATCTTGTGTATGAGAACTGGAGTTCACCAAGCTTGGAGTTCCTCAACAGACTTTTCTAAGATAACCCACAGTAGGACATTAGGGAGAAAGAAAAGAAAAATTTGGAGATTCAAGGAACATATCATGAGTTGCAAAATTCAGAATCAAACCATCTCTTTTTTTTGTAAATTAATTTATTTTAATTGGAAGCTAATGGAGAAAAGATAATCTCTTTAACAAGTGGTGCTGGGAAAACTGGTCAACGACTTGTGAAAGGATGAAATTTGAAAACTTTCTAACACCAAACACAAAAACAAACTCAAAATGGATTAAAGATCTAAATGTAAGACCAGAAACTATAAAACTCCTAGAGGAAAACATAGGCAAAACACTCTCTGACATAAATCACAGCAGGATCCTCTATGACCCACCTCCCAGAGTAATGGAAATAAAAGCAAACCATCTCTTGAAACTCTTGGCCTGAGTGTATACCAATTTTTAGACACAGATGTTAGCAGTTATTCAGCAACATGCAACATGCCCAGGAGGTCATATACTGGGTTAGTACAGACCATGCTTATACGAACCCAAACCAGGAGAGTAAGCATTGTGGCCTATACCTTACTGAGTTAAGCACTTGAGGAACAGGTACCATTAAGACTCATTTTACACAGGATGAAAATGAAGCACAAGGAATCCAGAAAATGGTTTAGGACCATGCAGCCAAGAAGTTCCAGAATTAAGTCATGGGTCTTCTGCTAATTTCTGCCCCCACCCCTAGCTCAGGGTCCTGGTAGGCAACAAAATTCCACTCCAATGATTCATTGGAGCTTGGGCACCAATGAATACTAAAACGGACATTTGCATTAAAGACATGTTAAAGTGCCAAAAAATAGATTTATAATATGCTTTTCACTTGATATTTGAAAATGTTACACTACATACATTGAAAATCAATGGATTGGTTAAAAAAAAGGTTTACTTCTAAGTATTTTATTACTTTTAATGCTGTATATACAAGATTGTTTTCTTTTTATATGTTTTATTCCTAGCGTACAGAACTGAACAGTATTCTGTATGTTGATTTTATATTCTTCAATATCACTGAATTTATTGATTTAGTTATGATTTTGGTGGAGATTTTATATATATATAATTTAGGACTTAATACATATATAATCATATCATCTGCAAACAAAGACATTTCTACCTCTTCCTTTCCTGTTCTGATGCCTTTTATTTCTTTTGCTTGCCTAATTGCTCTAAGATTTCCAGGACTATGTTGAATATGAATGGTGGAAGTGGGCACGTTTGTCTTGTTCCTGAATTTAGAAAAAAGCTTTCAAAACTTTCACTATTGAGAATGATGCTGCCTATGGGTTTATCATATATGTCCTTTACTTTTTGAGGTATATGCCCTCTATACCCAATCTGTTGAGCATTTTTATGATGAAAGGATACAGTACTTTGTCAGATACTTTTCTGCATCTATCCAGATGATCATGATTTTATCTTTCATTCTGTTAATGTGGTGTTTCACATTTACTGGCATATTGAACCATCCTTGCATCCTAAATTTAGATAAATCCTACTTGATCATAGTGAACGATGCTTTTAAATGTGCTGTTGCATTCAGTTTGCTAATATTTTGTTGAGAATTTTTTGCATCAATATTCATCAGGAATACTTGTCTGTAGTTTCCTTGTATCCTCTGGCTTTGGTATCAGGTTGATGATAGCCTCATACAATGAGTTTGGAAGTGTTCTCTCTTCTTCAGTTCTTATAAGAGTTAGTGAAAGATGGCATTAATTTTTCTATAAATATTGTAGAATTTACAAGTAAAACAGTCTACCTGGGCTTTTCTGCTTGGGGAGGTTTTGATTACTAATACTATCTTCTTCCTTGATATTTGTCTGTTGAGATTCCCTATTTCTTCGTGATTCACTCTTCAGTTCAGTTCAGTCACTCAGTCGTGTCCGACTCTTTGCGACCCCATGAATCACAGCACGCCAGGCCTCCCTGTCCATCACCAACTCCCAGAGTTCACTGAGACTCACGTCCATTGAGTCAGTGATGCCATCCAGCCATCTCATCCTCTGTCGTCCCCTTCTTCTCCTGCCCCCAATCCCTCCCAGCATCAGAGTCTTTTCCAATGTTTCAACTCATCACATGAGGCAGCCAAAGGACTGGAGTTTCAGCTTTAGCATCATTCCTTCCAAAGAAATCCCAGGGTTGATCTCCTTCAGAATGGACTGGTTGGATCTCCTTGCAGTCCAAGGGACTCTCAAGAGTCTTCTCCAACACCACAGTTCAAAACATCAATTCTTCGGCATTCAGCCTTCTTCACAGTCCAACTCTCACATCCATACATGACCACAGGAAAAACCATAGCCTTGACTAGACAAGCCTTTGTTGGCAAAGTAATGTCTCTGGTTTTGAATATGCTATCTAGGTTGGTCATAACTTTCCTTCCAAGGAGTAAGCGTCTTTTAATTTCATGGCTGCAGTCACCATCTGCAGTGATTTTGGAGCCCAAAAAAATAAAGTCTGACACTGTTTCCACTGTTTCCCCATCTATTTGCCATGAAGTGATGGGACCGGATGCCATGATCTTTGTTTTCTGAATGTTGAGCTTTAAGCCAACTTTTTCACTCTCCACTTTCACTTTCATCAAGAGGCTTTTTAGTTCCTCTTCAGCTTGTATATTCCTAGGAATGTATCTGTTTTTCTATGTTGTCCAGTTTATTGGTATATAACTGTTCACAGAAGTCTCTCATGATCTTTTATATTTCTGCAGTATCAAATTCAGTGTCTTCTTTCTCATTTCTAATTCTGATTTTTGAGTCTTCTCTCTGTTTTCTTGAGTTAGTTAGCAAAAAGTTTTTCAATTTTGTTGATCTTTTTCAAAAATCAGTATTCACTTAGCTCCTAAAGCCTGGCTGGCTGTGAGCATAGATCCTGGGTTCTGATGAGGAGAGGGGACCCAAAGGGCTGTTGTTTTATATTTGTACTGCCACAAAGACCTTAGATGGCTGCAGGGTGGGCGTAGGCCCTGGTGGGGTATGAGGAGTGTGAAGGGAGCAGGGAAGGACTGAATCACAAGCGGTGTCAGTGAACATAAACGCCGGTAAGGCAGCTGGCAAGATCTGCACAGCCAGTCCATAACCTGGTGTGTGGTGGAAGCTGCTGAATTTGTCTGGAAGAAAGATCTCTCTTGACCAAATCATTCCCGCTGTGTGTTTGCTAATAATAGCCTCTTCTTTCTTTTCCCTAGCCAGCTCTCTTTGCTTATCTAGGATGGAAAAAACTAAGCTGGTCCTTCACACAGTGCTCAGAAAGCCTGAAGAAGCTAGTCACTCACCCCTCTCTTCCTCTCCTGGTGAGAGGAGCTTTTACTAGCTGGGAAGTTCCTTCTCAGAGCTGAACAAAGACAGCCTGGGACATGGGACGAGGCAGGCAAAACAAAGCTGCCTTCCTCTTCTGCCGTTCTTCTCACACATTTGGTTCGATGGTGTTGCCAATTTGTCTTCAGGTGTGTTTGTGGGTAGCTCTCTAGTGACTGACCTTTATGGGAGGACAGGGAAGCTGCAGTCTTCTATACTGTCTTTATTCCCCAGAATACTTGGTTTATTTATTTGCTTTTAATTAAAAAAATTTGTTTTTTTCTTCTGCACGGGGTCTTCATTGCTGTGTGTGGGCTTTCTCTAGTTGAGGCAAGTGAGGGCTTCTCTCTCGTTGCAGCGCACAGGCTTCTCATTGTGGTGGCTTATCTTGTTGCCGAGCACAGGCTCTAGGGGTACAGACTTCAGGAGTTGCAGCTCGTGGGCTCAGTAGTTGTGATGCACAGGCTTATTTGCCCTGAAGCATAGGGAATCTTCCTGGATCAGGGATCAAACCCATGTTCCCTGCATTGGCAGGCAGATTCCTAACCACTGGACCACCAGGGACGTCCTGCCTTGGTTAGTTTAAACTGATTGCCAGCTAATTCCAGCTGCTGGACATCTCAGGTCTACTTTTATTGACTGTTTTCACCACTGTCCTGCTTTGTCATGCATGTAATAATTGTTAAAAGTGTGTGTTGGGCGTCATCACTTGGTTGTACAGACTCTGAATTATGTTAGTCCCTTCAGAACAGTGCTGCTTTTCTGCCCTGGCAGTTGAGTAGTTATTCACAGATCATCCTGATCCTGCCTTACCGTTAGAGTCTGTCAGGTTGTTGCCATGTTCGTTTTGCCCTTTGTGGTAAAATCTTTCAGTTCTCAGAGTCTTTACTTCTAAGTTTTGGCCTCTCTCCAATTTCAACAAAAAACAAAAGATATTTACCAAGCTTCTCACATAGAGGGATTCTAACTCCATACTCTTGTGCCTCTTTGATAGGCAGGAGATTAAATCTCTGTTTAGCTCTCTTATCCTTCAGCTGTTCATATTGCCTCTGGGCTCCCTATAGCCTCACTCCAACATTCATAGTTAAGTATTTAGGCCCAGATTAGAGAAGAGTTCATATGTGGGTTTTGGGAGTTTCTTTTCAGTGATTTTCATCTTAGAATTTTTCTCCTCAGTGTTCCAAGATATCTGGAAGCCCCTAAACTGTCTCTGGTTCCTTAGACCCAAAGTACTGTGGCTTGAGCTCTAGCTGTCAGACCCATACTATTAGAGTAGCCTCAGAGGAAAAATAAATGTGGGTCTCATCAAACGTGGCTGGGTTTTTTTGTTGTTGTTGTTTGGTTTTGTTTTTTAAGAATAAAATCCTTAGTGTTTATTTCTACTTTGGGGGCACACTTTAATTCCTGTATTTTTTTTTCCTTATGTTGTATCCTTATTTTCTGTTTCCTCTGGAATTATTAGTTCAGTACAAGCTTCAGTTCAGTTCAGTCGCTCAGTTGTGTCCGACTCTTTGCCACCCCATGAATCGCAGCACGCCAGGCCTCCTTGTCCTTCACCAACTCCCGGGGTTCACCCAGACTCACGTCCATCGAGTCAGTGATGCCATCCAGCCATCTCATCCTCTGTCGTCCCCTTCTCCTCCTGCCCCCAATCCCTCCCAGCATCAGAGTCTTTTCCAATGAGTCAACTCTTCGCATGAGGTGGCCAAAGTATTGGAGTTTCAGCTTTAGCATCAGTCCTTCCAAAGAAATCCCAGGGCTGATCTCCTTCAGAATGGACTGGTTGAATCTCCTTGCAGTCCAAGGGACTCTCAAGAGTCTTCTCCAACACCACAGTTCAAAACATCAATTCTTCAGCGCTCAGCCTTCTTCACAGTCCAACTCTCACATCCATACGTGACCACAGGAAAAACCATAGCCTTGACTAGACAAGCCTTTGTTGGCAAAGTAATGTCTCTGCTTTTGAATATGCTATCTAGGTTGGTCATAACTTTCCTTCCAAGGAGTAAGCATCTTTTAATTTCATGGCTGCAATCACCATCTGCAGTGATTTTGGAGCCCCAAAAAATAAAGTGTGACACTGTTTCCACTGTTTCCCCATCTATTTCCCATGAAGTGATGGGACTGGATGCCATGATCTTCATTTTCTGAATGTTGAGCTTTAAGCCAACTTTTTCACTTTCCACTTTCACTTTCATCAAAAGGCTTTTTAGTTCCTCTTCACTTTCTGCCATAAGGGTGGTGTCATCTGCATATCTGAGGTTATTGATATTTCTCCCAGCAATCATGATTCCAGCTTGTGTTTCTTCCAGTCCAGCGTTTCTCATGATGTACTCTGCATATAAGTTAAATAAGCAGGGTGACAATATACAGCCTTGACGTACTCCTTTTCCTATATGGAACCAGTCTGTTGTTCCATGTCCAGTTCTAACTGTTGCTTCCTGACCTGCATACAAATTTCTCAAGAGGCAGATCAGGTATTCCCATCTCTTTCAGAATTTTCCACAGTTTATTGTGATCCACACAGTCAAAGGCTTTGGCATAGTCAATAAAGCAGAAATAGATGCTTTTCTGGAACTTTCTTGCTTTTTCCATGATCCAGCAGATATTGGCAATTTGATCTCTGGTTCCTCTGCCTTTTCTAAAACCACCTTGAACATCAGGAAGTTCACGGTTCACATACTGCTGAAGCCTGGCTTGGAGAATTTTGAGTATTACTTTACTAGCGTGTAAGATGAGTGCAATTGTGCAGTAGTTTGAGCATTCTTTGGCATTGCCCTTCTTTGGGATTGGAATGAAAACTGACCTTTTCCAGTCCTGTGGCCACTGCTGAGTTTTCCAAATTTTCTGGCATATTGAGTGCAGCACTTTCACAGCATCATCTTTCAGGATTTGAAATAGCTCAACTATTCCATCACCTCCACTAGCTTTGTTCATACAAGCTTCACTATTACCTAAATCAGAATGTCTTGAGTAATTTTATATCTATGCATTTATTTGACAAGTCTTGCTAAACTCCTCCATGTTCCTTGTACTGGGTTAGACGTAGGAGATAAAACAGTAAATAGAAACATAAAGGGAGTGGGGGGGGATGGTCCCTGGTGGCCTATGAAACCCAGTTAGGGTTCTGGGCTTTCACTGCCATGTCTTGGCATATATATATATATATATATATATATATATATATATATATAGAGAGAGAGAGAGAGAGAGAGAGAGAGAAGGAATATGTATGTATGTGTATATATACACATATATATATATATAGAGAGAGAGAGAGAGAGAGAGAAGGAATATGTATGTATGTGTATATATATATATATATATAGAGAGAAGGAATATATATATATATAGAGAGAGAGAGAGAGAAGGAATATGTATGTATGTATGTATGTGTATATATATATATGGAAGAAAGAGAAAAGGAGGGAGGGGGAGGAAGGAAGGAAAACATAAAGGGAAGGAGTGAATGAATAAAAAAGATTATAACCCCATCTTCGTGGAACTTATCCTAGCAAGAGAAAAACAAAGAAATCAGGAAGTAAATGTGTAATGAGAGCATGTGGTTATGACAGCCTATAATAGGGCAATCTGAACTGACCAGGGAGAATCCAGGAATATGTCCTCAGGGAAGTAATCATGGGGCTGCTGTCTAAATCTGCTGTGGGCACCTGGGAAGTCGTCATGTGGTTACAGAAGCTGCATCCCTTTCACTTGCTGAGACCGTGGCCACCACCTTGAAATCAGCTGAACATTAAACCGTGCACTGCTGTCAGAGCAGTGGAGAAGTCCACTGATATCCTGGATACTTGCTGCAAGGCTGTATCCTAGACATCAGCTGTCTGGGAAAGCATCCTCTGGGATGGAGCCCTGGACCAGGAGAGCTGTGACTGGAGTTGGAAGGGAAAAGGGGTGGGTGCCATCAAACACATCACTCCCAAGCGGGGACATATGTGAAAGTCAATGACCACTTGCAGCACTTTTAAATAATTGTGAATAGATTCAAATGCTGTAGATGGGATAGAATCTGAGAACTGCTCTTTCTTCTGAATTATAAAAAGAATCAGGAAAAGAGGAAAAAATAAAATTTCCTTTATAGATTAAAAATTCTGTTGGCAGCAATAGAACTGTGAGATATCCAGAGTTTTGTTTCCTCAGTGGAGCCCTGTGAGTCCACCACCAGCAATTCATATTGAGAACACTCTCACCAGGGAGTGTGAGGCAGGGGGCTACAGTGAGCCTTGTGGAGCAGGAAGGGAGCGCTTGCCCCCACAAACCTTGAAAAATAGGAGGACATTCGTTCACTTGCTCAATCTTGTCACAGCAACTGCTTAATGCTCTTTTGTGAAGATTTATTCTGAATCCTACCAGCCTTATGGTAATATTTTCTCAACTTATTTTATAATTATTTCATAATTATAAATGGGTGATACAGATACTTAGTCCCTGCTTTTCTTTCTGTGCACAGGCAGACATTCTGTTTGAAATCCCTCTTCTGGTTAGCCAACCCTAGAAATAATTTCCCTTTTACAAATCTTCCTAGTCTAGTGGGAACATGAAAAATATCTTTCATTCATTCATTCTTTTAGTATCAATTATATTATAGTTCGGCTTCCCAGGTGGCTCAGGGGTAAAGAATCTGCCTGCCGATGCAGGAGATGTGGGTTTGATCCCTGGGTTGGGAAGATTCCCTGGAGAAGGAAATGGCAACCCACTCCAGTATTCTTGCCTGAGAAATCCAATGAATGGAGAAGCCTGGCAGGCTACAATCCAAAAGAGTTACGGGGAACCAAAAGAGTTACTGGCAGGCTACGGGGTTGCAAAAGAGCTGGACATGGCTTAATGAGTCATGGTTTAATGGCTAAACAACAACAATAAAATATTGTAGTTAACAGAGGTTCTGATTCCATGAAGAATATTTAAGAAAACAGAAAGGGAGGAGAAAAAACATGCACATCCTGTTTCCTAAAGCTCACTGCTACTTTCATCCAAGGGTAAGTGCTTAGTGCCTGTTAACAGAAGCATCTGGTCAGAAAGTAGGACTGACTGTGGGTCCCAGGATGGCTGGGTAGATAAGGCAAGAAATGCTGAGGTGGAGAGGTTTGTTATGGCCCGATCACAGATAGCCTTTTAAAGCACAGTAACAACTTTAGACTTTAGAAGACTCTTGAGAGTTCTTTGGACTGCAAGGAGATCCAACCAGCCCATCCTAATGGAAATCAGTCCTGAATATTCATTGGAAGGACTGATGCTGAAGCTGAAGCTCCAATACTTCGGCCACCTGATGCAAAGAACTGACTCACTGGAAAAGACCCTGATGCTGGAGAAGATTGAAGGCGGGAGGAGAAGGGGACAACAGAGAATGAGATGGTTGGATGGCATCACCGACTTGATGGATATGAGTTTGAGTAAGCTCCAGGAGTTGGTGATGGACAGGGAAGCCTGGCGTGCTGCAGTCCATGGGGTCGCAAAGAGTAGGACACGACTGAACTGAACTGACTGAATGACTTTAGAACTTATTCTTAAATGAAAAGCCATTGAAGATTATTAAACAATGAACAGTCTGTAATCATAGTCACATTTTTAAAATTGCTCTGACTGCAGGGTAGAGAATGCATCTGAACGGGGCAAGGGTACGTGGGGAGAGGCTGTCAGGAGGCTGTTGATGTTACCCTGATGAGAATCAACAAATCAACATTGGCTGGCTGGAAGGGGGTAGTGACAGAGGAGGGGAGTGGTTCACAGACTCTGCCGATATTTAGGAAAAACAATTGAATGTTCATGGTGATTGACTGGACATGTAGGTAGGTTCATTTGTGCTGTATTTTACATTCCACATCTTCAGTTCAGTCACTCAGTCGTGTCTGATTCTTTGCGACCCCATAAATTGCAGCACACCACGCTTCCCTGTCCATCACCAACTCGCGGAGCTTGCTCAGACTCATGGTGTTTGTATCCAACAATCTCATCCTCTGTTGTTCCCTTCTCCTCCCACCTTCAATCTTTCCCAGCATCAGGGTCTTTTTCAAGGAGTCAGTTCTTCGAGTCAGGTAGCCAAAGTATTGGAGTTTCAGCTTCAGCATCAGTCCTTCCAATGAATATTCAGGACTGATTTCCTTGAGGATGGACTGGTTTAATCTCATAGTCCAAGGGACTCTCAAGAGTCTTCTCCACCACAGTTCAAAAGCATCAGTTCTTTGGCCCTCAGCTTTCTTTATAGTTCAACTCTCACATCTATACATGACTATTGGAAAAACCATAGCTTTGACTAGATGGACCTTTGTTGGCAAAGTAATGTCTCTGCTTTTTAATACGCTGTCTAGGTTGGTCATAGCTTTTCTTCTAAGGAGCAAGTGTCTTAATTTCATGGCTGCAGTCACCATTTGCAGTGATTTTCGAGCCCCCAAAAATAAAGTCTCTCATTGTTTCCATTGTTTCCCCATCTATTTGCCATTAAGTGATGGGACCAGATGCCATGATGTTAGTTTTCTGAATTTTAAGTTTTAATTCCACATGTGATATATAATATTTGTCTTTCTGATTTACTTCACTTAGTATGATAATCTCTAGCTCCATTTCATTCTTTTTATGATTGAATAGCATTCCACTGTATGTATCCGTATGTGTGTGTGTGTGTGTATGTAAGGACTTCCTTGTTAGCTCAGATGGTAAAGAATCTGCCTGCAATGCAGGAGACCCAGGTTTGATCTCTGGGTCTGGAAGATCCCCTGGAGAAGGGAATGGCAACCCACTCCAGTATTCTTGCCTGGAGAATCCCATGGACGGAGGAGCCTCGTCCATGGGGTCGCAAAGAGTTGGACACAACTGAGTGATTAACACTTTTACTTTCACACACACACACACATACATCCATACACCACATCTGCTTAATTAATCTGATCTGATGGTGGATATTTAGGTTGTTTCCATGTCTTGGCAATTGTGAGTAGTGCTGCAATGAACATACTATTCATTGTACAAATAGTCCTATTCAAGTCTCAACTGTTGTGACTGCCGGGGACCTTCTCCCACCCCAGAGGCTGGTAGCATGTATCTTTTCAAATTATAGTTTTTCCTGGATATATGTCCAGGAGTGGGACTGCTGGATCATATGACAACTCTTATTTTTAGTTTTTTGAGGAACTTCCAAATTCTTTTCCATAGTGGCTGCACCAATTTACATTTCCACCAAGAATGTAGGAGGGTTCCCTTTTCTCCACACACTCTCCAGCATTTGTTACTCACAGACTTCTTAACAATGGCCATTCTAACCAGACACATTGCTTTTTTGTTGTTTTTCATTTATCCTCCTCCTTTCTGCTTACTATTTTATATAAGATACATTAGTGGTTGGGAGCATAAGTGATATACAGTGCAGTTGTTAAATTTAAAGAAAAATGTTCTCAAATGGTTTCACCATCCAGAACAGGGGAACATGAATGAAATGGAAAATTTCAGGCAGTATGAGGACAGAACCTAAGGAGATACACTGCCTCTTTCAAGGACCTGCATAGACGGGAGGAGATCCTTATCCTTAATGACCAGTGGGTTTCAGATCAATGTATGAAAGAAGTTTCTGATTGCACTACCCAGGAAGGAAACAGACCCCATATCAATGGAATAAGTCCTCTGTTACTGGAAGCCTAAATGATCCTTGATGGGATTTATGCATTAAATGCAAGATTATGAAACAAGTAGGGTATTATTGTTGTTTCACATTTAAGGCAACTAACTGTCCGAGAGGCGATGCACCTTGCACACCATCACACAGGTAACAGTAGAGCTGATTCCACCTAATACCAAGATGGTCTGTGTTTTGCTGGTAACCCAACAATCATGAATAAAGTTATTAGATTATTTTTTTCTCCTTCTGAGAGTTTTGGCTCTTCTTGGGAGCCAAAGAGATCTTTCTGGTTATTAGGCAGCTTACGCGAGCCTTACTTTAATATATATTCAAAACGCATTACCACGTGAATATTAAAACCAATTATTGACCCCATTAACCTCTAAAAATTTATAGCAAAGTGGCATACCATGAACACAACCCCAAATCTGTAATTGTCAGTATATTTCTGATGCTCCCCTTACTTTATCACCTTCACGCACACACACAGCATATAGGTATAGGGTATACTTCACACACACACTCACACACACACACACTCACACTCCAGATATTTTTTTCATAAGCATGTGTGTTTGATTTTTAGAAGCATCTTATTGTGCATACTGATATGTTTTTTATAATGGGAGCTGGCTCCATTGTTTAGAAACTTAGGTGTTCTTGTACAAACCAGTGTTTCTTTTTTTCTTTCATTTTTATTGAGATATAATTGACATAGAGCATTGTATAAGTTTAAGACGAATAACATGACCTGACATACATGTTGCATAATGATTAAAACAATAAATTTAGTTAATGTCTGTCATACATATAAAAAAAGCAATCTGGGGAATTCCCTGGCAGTATAGTGGTTAGGACTCAGTGCTTTCACCACTGAGGAACCAGGCTCAAGCCCTGCTCCAGAAATGAAGACCCCACAAGCCGCACCAGCATGACCGAAGGAAAAAAGCTACTTTCCCTATAAGAACTTTAAGGATCTACCCTGTTAGCAACCTTCAAATATACCACCAGCAGTATAAATCGAAGTCATAAAGTAGCACACCATATCCCCAGTACTTGTTATTTTTATACCTGAAGTTTGCACCTTTTGAACAACTTCATCCAACTTCCCCACCCCTACCCCTGTCTCTAGTAACAACTGTTCTGATCTCTTGTGTTAATGAGTTTGGTGTTGAGTTTTTTTGTTTTTAACTTCCACATATAAGTAAGATCAGTATTTTCTTTCTCTGACTGAATTCACTTAGCATTATGCCCTTAATGTATATCCATGTTGTTGCGAATGACGGAATTTCCTTATTTGTTATGGCCAAATAGTATTTCATTGTGTGTATATATATATACACACACATATATATAAACATATATATATATACACACACACACATATAGCGTGTGTATAGTATATGGATGTACACACATTTTCTACATCCATTTGTGCATCAGTGAACACTTGGGTTGCTTCCATGTCTTGGCTACTATAAACTACGCTACCGTGAACAAGGGGATGCAGATTACTCTTCAACATAGTGATTTTATTTCCTATGGATATGTACCCAGCAGTGAAATTGCTAAATCGTATGTTGGTTTACGTTTTAATTTTCAGAAAAACCTCTGTATTGGTTTTCACAGTGAGTGTACCAAGTTACATTCCATCAATAGTACACAAGGGTTTTCCTGTCTTCATATCCTTGTCACCACGTTCTCTCTTGTTTTTTTTGGATGGTAGCCATTCTAATAGGTATGAGGTGATGTCTCATTGTAGTTTCGACTTAAATTTCCCTAATAATTAATGTTGAGTACTTTTTCAGGTAGCTGTTGGCCTTTTGAATATCTTCTTTGGAAAAAAATCTCCAAGTTGGTTGCCCATTTTTAATCAGATTATTTAGTTTTGCTATTGAGTTGTGTGACTTAATATATTTTGGATATTAACCCCTTGTCAGATACATGATTTGCAAATATTCTTGCCCATGCTATAGGTTGTCATGTTATTTTGTTGATCATTTATTTTGCTGAATAGAAGCCATTTAGTTTGATGTAGTCCCTCTTGTTTTTTTTTATTCTGTTGCTTATGCTTTAGCTATTATATACAGTACAAAAATTCATTTGCAAGATCCACCCCAAGGACCTTTTTTTCTGTATTTCTTCTAGGAATTTTATGGTTGCAGATCTTACATTTACATCGTTAATCCACTTCAAGTTGATTGTTATGAGTAGTGTAAGATAAGAGTCTAGTTTCATTCTTACATGTCAATCAATATCCATTTCCCAGCACCATTTAGTAAAGAGGCTGTCTTTAATCCATTGCATTTTTTTGGCTCTCTGGTCAATATTAGTTGACCATACATATATGTGGAGTTTCTTTTCTGGGTTCTCAACTCTGTTCTATTGGTCTACATATCTCTTTATGCCAGTATTTTAAAAAACTATTTTATGATTTTATACACAATACTGTTTGTTGTATTTTACATCTCTTAGAATGGTTTTTCTGCATCCCATAAGTTTGTATGTGTGTTTCCAGTTTCAGTTGTCTCAAGAGGCTTTTTTATTCCCCTTTTAATTTCTTCTTTGATCCCTTCACTGTTCAGAACTGGTGATTAATTTCTATATACTAATGAATTTCCAGTTTTCCTCTTGTTATTGACTTCTAGTTTTCTAGTTTCATATCATGTGGTCAGAGAAGATACTTGATAGGATTTTAATACTTGAATTTGTTGAGACTTGTTTTGTTTTCTAACATAGGCTCCGTCATAGGAAATTCACTTGTGCTTTAGAAGACTGTATTCCACTATTGTTGGGTAGAACAGTCTGTATGTGCTTGTTAGGTCCCCTCGATCAAATCTACTGTTTACTTATTGATTGTCCAATAACATAGCTATTGTTGAGAATGGAGATTTAAAATCTCCAATTATTGTTATTTTTCTGTATAGTTCACCTTTTAATTCTGTTTTTGCTTATATATTCTGGTGCTCTGATGTCAGATGCATGCTGCTGCTGCTGCTAAGTCGCTTCAGTCGTGTCTGACTCTGTGTGACCCCATAGACGGCAGCCCACCAGGCTCCTCCGAACCAGGGATTCTCCAGGCAAGAACACTGGAGTGGATATTTACAATTGATTTATCTTCTGGATCAACTGACCTCTTTATCATTATAAAATGATCCTTCTCTCTTATTACCATTTTTAACTTGCTTTATTTTGTCTTATATAGTTATAGCTACCCATGCTTTTTTTGGACTTTCCAGGTGGCACAGTGATAAAGAATCTATTTACAAATGCCGTAGACTCAACAGATGTGGGTTCAATCCCTGGGTTGGGAAGATCCCCTGGAGTAGGAAACAACAACCCACTCCAGTATTCTTGCCTGGAAAATTCCATGAACAGAGAAGCCTGGTGGGCCAGAATCCATGCTCTCACAAAGAGTCAGACGTGGCTGAGCACACAGAACATGATTTTTATTGGTTACTTTTTGCTTGAAATATCTTTTTTTTTTAATCTTATCACTCTCAGTCTGTGTGTGTATTTAAAGCTAAAATGAGTCTCTTAACATATTGTTAAATCTCTATTTTTAAATTCATTCAGCCATTCTGTGTCTTTCAGTTGAAAAATCTAGTTCATTTATGTTTCAAGTAATTATTATCAATAAAGACTCGTGCCTTTTGTTCATTGTGTTCTGGCTGTTTTCTAGACCCACTGTTTCTTTTTTTCTGATCATTATGTCTTTTTTGGTGTAATTTAATGTCTTAAGGTATGAGTATAATTTGACATCTTTATCTTGTTCTTGTGCATAGGTACTCCTGGGTTTCTCTTGTTGTTGTCATGAGGCTTATATAAAATAGCTTAAAATTAGAGCATTCTATTTTTAACATCTTTTTAAAAAACTGATAACAACTTGATAGCATTCCTAAATGTTACATTTTTACTTCTCCTCCCCCTCACATATTAAGTTGTTGATATTACAGTTTACATATTTTTATATTATGTATCCAGTATCAAATTATTATATTAATGCTTTTTAACTTATTTTCTAACTTTTTATCTAGAGCTTTAATTTAATTACTCAGCTGTAATTTAATTAATTTACAAAATCTGACTTTGATTATATATTTATCATCATCATTGAGTTTGAGGTAGCCATGTGTTTTTATGATGTTAATTAGCATCCTTTTCTCTTCCACTGAAAGAAACCCCTTTAGAATTTATATTAAGTGAGGTCTAAGCGACTTAGCAGCAGCAGCAGCAGCAGTGGTAATGCATTTCCTCAGCTTTTGTTTGTTCAGGAAAGTCATTATCCCTCCTTCTTTTCAGAAGTACAGCTTTGCTGGGTATAGAATACTTGGTTGACAGATTCCTCCTCCCCCCACCCCCATTTTCAGTGTTTTGAATATATCACCCCATTCTCTCTTGGCATGCATAGTTTCTGTTGAGAATTCTGCCTAATGTCTTATCATGTTTCCTTGTATGTAACATGTCCCTTTTTGCCTGCTGCTTTCAAAAAATTATTTTTTCCTTGACATGAAAATTTAATAAGAATGTGTCTCAGTGAAGCCCTATTCAGGTTTAAACTTTTTAGAATCCTTTGTGCCTCATGGATCTGGATATCCATTTCTTTCTGTGGGTTTGCAAAGTTTTATCTATTATTGCTTTACATACAGTTTCTGTCCCTTTATATTTCTCTTCTCCTTTTGGGGTTTTTCTAATATGATTTTTTTTCTTTTAATGTTATCACCTATGTCCAGTAGGCTTTCTTTACTTTTTTAAAAAAATTCTTTTTGCCTTTTGTTCCTCTAACTAGATAACATAAGGTGTCCTGTCTTCTGGTTGAATGGTTCAGTGGTCATTCTGGTTGAATGATATGGCCAAGACTGCTGTTGAAACTCTTCATTGAATCTTCAGTTCAATCACTGTATTCTGTTCTAGGATTTTCATTTTTTAGGAGGGGAATGGGTTCTATTTCTTTGAACCTCTCTCTTTTTCCCATGCATTGTTTTCCTAGTTTTGTTGTTTGTGTGTTCTTGAAGTTAAGTAAATTTCTTTAAGAGGAATATTCTGAATTCTTTGTATGACAGTTCATAAATCTTCATTTCTTTGGAGGTCAATTCAAACATAAATGTGTGCTAAGCTCTCTGAACATGTGGGGCCACTGTCTTGGCTCCGCAGGCACTGAGTCACTGGTCAGGCTCACTATTCAAGTGCTGCTGTAGTTTAGACTGTAGGGTGGGCTACAGAGATCTCTACTAGCTCTGCTGAGGTTTCCTGGTTGGCAGGTTTGGAGGCTGGGTTCAGAAATGGGTGCAGACATGGATTACCTTCACTAATGCAGGTCAGGAGCTTCAGAGCAGGCCCCAAGGTTGGTAAGACTCTAGTTTGGGGAATGAAATAGGCAGAACTGTGTACCAACCTCTCAGGCCAGATTGGGTCATCAGCTGGTTCTGCACATGGGCAGACCTGCTGGCTGAGGTCACATCTGAAGTGTTGCTGGACTGAGCAGCTTCCTGGGTCTCAGGTCAAACCTCCTGGTCAGATGAGGAGCTATACTCAGCAGTGGGCAGAGCTACGAATTAACTCCCCAGTCTGGGAGAGCAGCAGAATTGTTCCAAGGCAACAGTGCTTTTTGTTTGGGGACTTGACTCCAGCCAAGCTGTACCCCCAAGTTCCCTGACCAAAAGAGGCCACTGGCTTTGTTCTAAAGATGGCTAGTGCTGCTGGCTAAGCTCTTAGTTCCAGTGTTGCTAGGATAAGTAGCTTCCTGGTTGTTTCAGCCAGGTTCCTGGTTGGGATAGTGAGGACCTATACCCAGCAACGGGCAAGGCATGACTAATTCCCCTGCCTATAAGGAGAGGAAGACCAGGCTCTGAAATGGCAAGCCTCTTCTTTTGGGGTGCCAAATCAAGCAGACCTGTGCTCCACCAGATTCCCTGATCAGACTGCACCACCATCTTGTCTCTACAGAGGAGCAAAGTCACTGGTTGAGACTTCTATCAATATTTAGGCACTGGTATTAGGAACCTGGGGCTTCCCAGTGGCGCAGTGGTAAAGAATCTTCCTGCTAATGCAGGACGCACAGGAGACATGGGTTAGATCTCTGGGTCAAGAAGATCTCCTGGAGGAAGAAATGGCAACCCACTCCAGTATTTTTGCCTGCAAAATTCCATGGACAGAGGAGCTTAGTGGGCTGCACTCTGTGGGGTTGCAAAGAGCTATACATGATTGAGCACACACAAGCGCATGTGCACGCGCGCACACACACACACACACACACAATAGGAACTCAATCTGCCAAGATCTAAATGCTGGCTGCTGCAAGACCCTCCCTTCTTCTCCATCACAATCCAGTTGCCCATGGTCAAGCCCTGCAGACTTCCACACCATTCCCATGGGATGGGACCCAAATGGGCCTCCTCAGAGGCAGCTCACAATGTTGGGGAAGCAGGATGTCTACCAGAGCCCTCATTTTGCCCCCTGGAGAAACCGTAGGATCAGGGAGGTTCTCTTACCCTCCTAACACAATTTGTCTCAGTGTCTGTGGTGCAGGGGGTATACTCCTGCCTCATGCCTATGTTCTAAAGTTTTCAAAATGGTATATTGTTCATAAATAGTAATTAGTTATTCCTGTGAGGGGAAACAAAGTCAAGAATGATCTGTGTCACCACCATGGTGCCATCATTCCTCCCATACCAGTGTTCCTAGTTCTTCTATCTGTCCAGAGACATGTAAGGATTATACAGCCTTGTACCTCTGAGGTTCAGCATAGCCACATGACTGTCTTTATCTAGTGAAATGTGACTATGAATTATCTGAGTTACCCTGAAGCCTGGTATTGAGATGTTGATGTCATAAGATGATGGCATCTCTAACAGATTGGATCCTTGTGGGACTACAGAGAGCAGAGTCCCCCTGCCCCAATTCAATTGGCCATGAAGCTTGCACAAGAAATAATCCTAGGACTTCCCTGGTGGTTCAGTGGTTAAGACTCCATGGTCCCAATGTAGGCAGCTCGGTTTCAATCCCTGGTCAGGGAACTAGATCTCACATGCTGCAACTAAAGATCCTCCCATGCCACAACTAAGACTCCATGCAGTCAAATATATAAATTAATTTTTTAAAGAAATAATCCTTTGTTGTTTTAAGCCACCAAGAAGCAGGGTTTGAATGTTATTGCAGCAAAATCTAATCTATCCTGACAGATACACATGTCTTCCAAGCTCTATATTAGAGACTCAATCTGCAAAAATCTCTATGAGATAGATATGATTATTTCCACTTTGTAAGTGAGAAAACTAAGGTTCAGTCATTAACATACCATAAATCACACAATGAGTTAGAGTTGAAAGGGTTAAAAGAGGCAGTGATCCATGTTTCTGAAGATAAGCCTTTGAGTTTTGATGCTGAACAGAGTCATTGGTTTCTGGAAAGGAAAACTTTTTCATAGGTTTTGATCCCTCCCCTTAACAGCCTTAATCTTTGGAAAGAGAGGACATCTCAAAGACTGAGTTCTCAGCTGAGGTCAAATGAGAGTGAGGAATGGTGAAAGCAGAGGGCTGCAAAGGAATTGTCTTTTAAAATAAGAAACTATAGAGACTTGCCTGGTGGTCCAGTGGTTAAGAATTCATCTTGCAATGCAGGGGACATGGGTTCAATTCCTGGTCAGGGAACTAAGATCCCACATGCCACGAGACAACTGAGCCTGCACTCCACAATGAAAAACCACGCATGACACAACAAAGATGCCACATGCCGCAGCTAAGACCCAACGCAGCCAAATAAATAAATATTTAGGAAACTCTACATGCAAAAGAAAGGTTTTATCTGGAAACCAAAGCCCACTGGAGGCTGCAAATATGTGCCAGCGGACAGCAGCTGTCTGAAACAATAGCTGTTTGAATCATAGGTGATTAAACAACATCACAGTAGTGGATGAGGTCATGTAGATAAGGGTGCAACTGGAGAAAATAAAAGACAAAGGAAAAAGAAGGAATTCAAGGTATCAATTCTGGTGCATTAGGTTTTAACCAAGGTGAGACTGCACATTATCTTCATTGCCCAATGGAAATCCACAGAGGAATGACAACTTTTTTTTTTTTAATTGTAGTAAGTTTATAAGCTTTCAAGATGACTGGTCTATTATAATAAAACTGTTTCCTTACTTGACCTGCTGTGATCTACACAAGGTAATGGAATTGCTTGCTTCCACACAAAGAAAGAAAGGGAAGATGTCCAACTTCATTTTCTTAAAATACTGTCCCATCTCTTTAAGCAAACCAACAAACTAAACCAATTATCACTTTACCTGGAATGTTCTCCAACAGATGATGAAGACATATGGTCCATAAACACAATCCCTGTCTAAAAGTGAGCTATATAAACTCGCTGTTTTATGCATTAGAAAAATCATGTTAAAGGAGGCAAAATGATGTGCCTGGGGTCAAAAAGCTTGAGGTGGAACAGAGCAAGGAAGCCTTCTGCTCTCCTGTGACCTGCAGATGCTCATCCCAGTGGTTTTGTCTGATGTGCCACCATCAGCTAAGACGCCCTCTTTTTCTCTTCCCTTACTTCCTTGATCTGCATCCTGACCATTGTCTTTTACTTCATTGCAGCAGCCCCCAAGTTGGTCTTCCTGCCTCTGGTCTCCCCATTGCAATTCCACCTCCAATAGATCACTGAATGATTTTTCAAAATAACAATTGGATCACATCAATACCCTGATTTTAAGGTCTTCCATGGTTCCCTATAACTCTTAGGAGAAACCAAAGCACCTCATGACACGGAAGGCCCTTCACAGTCAGGCATCTCTTTATCCCTGTGGTTTTATTCCCTAGAATGTGCTCATGGTCACGTTCCCCTTCAGTTCTGTGGAACCACATGGAGTTTCCTTGGCCTGTATTTCCACTCATCCTTTGTTTCCTTCCAGACTCCTATTTACCTTTCAAAAGCCAAACCTAGCATTTCTTTCCCCAAGAAGCCCCCCTAGACATCTCACCCCACCCCAGCCTTTCTCAGATGCATTTGATCCTCTGCTTCAGTTCTCTCTCAATTTGACTTTCACCACCAATAAATTCCAAAGTCATTGAGATCAGGGAATCAGTCTCATAAATTTTTTATCATAAGACATAATATATGCCAATCATGTAAATAATATAGGAAGGGAGGGAGGAAGAGAGAGAGGAAGGAAAGAACCAAAAAAAAAAAAAAAGCACAAATTCCCACATTCCCTATTGCTTGGTCAGAGTCCTTTCTCCCATTTTATGGCTCTTTTGGCAATATCTGTAAATAAAATGTGTGTGTTTGTGCCCATTTGCTCAGTCTTGTCTGACTCTTTGCGACCCCATGGACTGTAGTTCGCCAGGCTCCTCTGTCCATGGAGTTCTCCAGGCAAGAATACTAGAGTGGGTAGCCATTCCCTTCTCCAGGGCATCTTCCCAACCAGGGACAGAGCCTGGTCTCTTCAGTCTCCTGCACTGGCAGGCAGACTCTTCAGCACTAGCGCCACTTGATCATGTATATATTCTGATAGTGGAAATTATATTCCTATTTCATTTTCTGCTAGATCAAGAAGAATAGTTAGTATAGAAGTAACAGTCTTTCTACAGTGAGGTGTTCTTGCAGAGGTACTGCAAGTTCCAAACCGGCTGTTTAAGGTTGAGCATTGACACAAGAGGACCATACAGAGATGCCCATATAAGAGTTTGCTAGAGAGTTACACTATCTTTAAATAGCATCTGTGGGTACAGTGCAATCTTACTGGTATTCAGAAATACTTGGAATGCTATGCTAGGCAGATGTTACTGCTTCCACCCTACAGAAGAGGAAGTGTGAGAAACAGGCAATTCTTCAAGGCCACCTGGTAAGTCCCTGACAGAGCAGGGGACTTTATGTAGACCTCTGAACTTCACACCATTAAACTTCACTTTCCATACACCCCACTGAGCCACTTTGCTTTAAATAAAAAGCAGGAAATTTCCTTGTCTTTACTGCTGCCCTGGGTTTGACTGCCCTTTGTTTGGGGTTTTATATTCAGCTCTCTATGCAAGTTGTTACAACTCAGCACTTACCCACTAATCTTCTCCAAGGGAGAGAATAACAATCGTTTCCTTGGGCTTATGCTTTTTTCCCTAAGATCTCAAAATTACTATTTCCCAAAGATTTTCCCTGAAGTGTAGAGTGTATAAAACAAGAGTGCATAAAAGAGAGAAAGAAGAGTCATTTGTCCTGTGAAGCCAAGGACTCTTTATAACCAGAAACCAACTTCAAATGAAGATTTGACCCCTAACTTAAAAATTCATGGAGGAATTTTTGTATTTGTAGGGGGGATTTCTGCTAAAATCTTTATTTCTTTAAGTGCCCCCAGGCCTTTATTCTTTCATTTGTTCAGTCAATTCATCATTTAGTGAACATTAAGCTCCCCCACTGGACCAGGCATGTTTTTATACATAAGACTTGTTTACTTGGAAGCTTAAAATCTCAGATCTGGGGAGCATCTTAAATCTAGTGGAATCTCTCTTCCCTTTTCTTTCTGAATTTCATTCTTGAATTTTCTCTATGTTTCCATGCCAAGAGACTCTTCTGCCCAGGTCTGAATTGTTCTGCTGATGAGAGCTCATTACTTCCAGAGCTTCCTCAAGTTCAATAGGTTGCTACTTCCACTTGGTCAGTTTTCGAAGCAGACAATTCTCTCACCCTCAGGGAAGGACAGAAACACAGAGAGGCCAACTCATTAGGAGGCTTTGTACATCTTCCCCCCTGGTACTGCAATGGACTAGCAGACTCCAGCCGGTTTTAAGACAAAAGAGACCCAACTGTAATTAAATAGTCACAGGAAATCCTTGTGGGTTTCTGCTTTTGCACTTTCAGGAGGACACTAATTAGGTGGGGAGCCCTTGTATGCAAGCTCCCTGGGCACAGCAGGTGCTGTTTGGAAGGTTTCCTCTCTGACCAGGAGCAGTGTTTGGACCCCTCATTGACTCTCTAAATTGTGTCTGCCCCACTAATGAAGCCCTAATGGTGGGAGCCGGCAGACCGCCTGCCCTTCTCCATCCGGGGCACTCTGCTGTCCCCCAGGGTGGGCTGCTAAGCGTGAATGATCCCTTTGTCTTCATCTCAAATGTTTTGGCAGTGCTTCAGAAGACAGTGGTGAATGAAAAACCACGTGGTTCTAATTGTTTTCTCTGGGATCTGACTGATTTCCTTAGGGCACCTCTCTCTCTCTCACACACACACACACACACAGACTGATTTCCTTAGGGCATCTCTCTCTCTGTCACACACACATACACACACACACACAGACTGATTTCCTTAGGGCACCTCTCTCTCTCTCTCTCTCTCTCTCTCTCTCTCTCTCTCTCTCTCTCTCTCACACACACACACACACACACAGACTGATTTCCTTAGGGCATCTCTCTGTCACACACACACACACACAGACTGATTTCCTTAGGGCACCTCTCTCTCTCTCTCTCTCTCTCTCTCTCTCTCTCTCTCTCACACACACACACACACACACACACACACAGACAGCTTTGGGATCAACACTGTCCTTAGACTTCCAGCTAATTACACAACCTGTGATTTTTTTTTTTTTTTTAAGAAGCACTGACATACAACGTTTTTCCAGGGAGAACACCTTCTCGACCCAAGTTTAGTTATCAGCCAGGTGAAGAGAAAAAAGTGTGATTTCCTTTCCAATTAAAAGGCACACTGAGCCAAGACGAGCCACCTGTTTATATCAGGGAAGCTACGAAAATCTTCAGAAGAGGGCTGCAGTTTCCTGAATGAAGGAACAAATGAATAAACAGCTGAAGGTGGAAGAAAGGAAGTGGGTGAAGCAAAGTGTTTAACCCAAAGCCGTGCAGACATTACTGAATGTTTATCTGGCCCCTGGTGCTGGGCCAGGGTATCTCAACTACTGACATCTGGGACTGGATAATCCTTTGTTCTATGGGCTGTTCTGGGCATCTCTGCCTCCACCTATGAGATGCCAGTAGCAACGCCCCAACCCCAGTTGTAACCATCCAAAATGTCTCAGATCTTGTCAGATGTCCACGGGATAGGGGATTAAGAAGCACAGAAATCATTCCCAGTTAAAAAGTCACTGAATTAGATGAATCAAAAGGATGAGAGTTGAGAGACATCACGTGAATGGGCCCTAGAGTTGGCAGCTGGCTAAGAATCCTAGCTTTATCTATTCCTCCCTGAACCTACCTCATAAAGTCATGAGAATTAAATGAGAAGCCACACATAAGGTGCTCAGCACAACGTCTGGTCCATAGTGAACGCATGATAAATATTAACTCGTGTCAATATCATCCACATGATTATTTCTGCTGTACACAGGATGACAGACCTCTTTGCCTGAGAGTAAGATGCTGTCTTTACACATCTGCTGGGCTCATTTAGTGCTATTCATGTCAACCATCAATTGTGGAGTTTCCAGTCTCCCTGTTTCAGACTTAGGAACCGCAGGGAATGAGGATGCTGGCATCACCCATGAACTCTTGGCTCCCTCCTGGGGTCTGCACAGGCCAGGGGCTGAGAAAGAAAGATGTTTCCCATGGAGGAGATGGCTGCTGACATTTTAACCAGTGCACTCAGCAGGCCTTAGGACCAGCCAGGGTCATAGGTCAGATTCCTGGTTCTCACAGTTGCCTTCCTCCAAAAGGAAAAGCCCCATGGTGCTAATGGGCTAGCTTCAGCCTCTGGTTACAGCCTGGGAACCATGAGGGGTTCCAGCAGCCTGGCTGCTAAAAGATTCCCATGTATCACACAGCTACTCACACCAACAGTCCCAGCCTCAGCATGGCCCAAACTGGGCTCCCAGACCCGCCTCCTCTCCAGCCCTCTGCTGCTCCATCTGCTTTATGCCCGCTTCTTGCTGTCCTCGCCTTGTGCTCTACAAGTCTCTCTGCTGCTTCCAAGATCAGAGATGAGCAGCAGCCTCCTCACCATCCCCCATCTCCAGGGCATCCTCAAAACCACCAACCAGTATGTAACTGGGAGTTGTCTTCTCAGGCTTAAAAAGCTTCCGTGGCTCTCCATTTATTTTGGACTAAAGTCTTCATTTTGAAATATAAGCACTTAAATGTCCTTGCCCTTGCCTACGTCCCCTCATCTTTCAAGAAGTATTCACCCTCACCGCCCCCCTTCACTGTCTGCCCCTTGGACAAACAACCCCAAACAATTCCCTGAAGATGTCCCACTCCTCAGAACTGACTCATCCTCTCAGCCTTGTAAACAGGAGGCCCTTGACACCCAGGGATGTCAAGGGCCTGCAAAAGTGTTCAAGGTCTGGAAATATAGATGGATTGGATTATATATTTGAAAACAAAGGGAATAAACACATAATTACACACCCGCAAACCGATACATTGTAACTAGTCAAAGATAATTCAATTTACAGAATTCTATATAAATACAAAAGATGAAATTATAGAAATAATCTTATTTTGCCAAAAGTGAAAATTGAGAGTGTAATATGAGCTGTGTGGGTGTATTTACGTTTGATACGAAATGAGGCGGGGCTCCTATCATCAGGAGAGACTTGAATGTGAAAAGGTTTCAAAATGTCTCTTTGAACCCTCGATCTTTGCATGTATTCTCTTTCCCCCCCTCAGTATTATAGAGATATAATTGACATGCAAAGTGGTATAAGTTTAAGGTGTACAGCAAAATGACTTGACATGTACATATTGTAAAATGATTACCGGGGTGAGTTTAGTTAACACTCATCATTTTATATAGTTATAGATCTTTTTTCCTTGTGATGAGAAATTTTAAGATTTACTCTTAGTAACTTTCAAATATATCATACAGCCCTGTTAACTCCATTTATAATGTTGTACATTACATCACCAGCATTTATTAGTGGAAGTCTGTGTGTTTTGGATACTTTCATCCAATTCCTCCTGCCTCTGGTAACTATTAGGCTTCCCTGGTGGCTCAGAGGTTAAAGTGTCTGCCTCCAATGCGGGAGACCTGGGTTCGATCCCTGGGTCGGGAAGACCCCCCCAAAAAGCCAATGGCAACCCACTCCAGTATTCTTGCCTGGAGAATCCCATGGACAGAGGAGCCTGGTAGGCTACAATCCATCGGGTCGCAAAGAGTCGGACACAACTGAGTGACTTCACTTTCTTTTTTTCACTGTCTGTCTTTCTGGTAACTATAAATCTGATCTCATTCTACTAATTTAGGAATTTTCTTTTTGATTCTACACATGACTGAGATCATATAGTATTTGTCTTTCTCTGATTTATGTCACTCAGCAGAATGTCCTCAAGGTCCATCTATGTTTTCACAAGTGGCAGGATTTCCTTCTTTTTTATGGCTGAATATTATTTAAGTGTATGTCCGTACATGCATGTGTATGTATGTATACATATGCACACACACCTCATATACTTTATCTACTCATCTGTGGATTGGCACTTAGGATGTTTCCAAGTCTTGGCTATTGTAAATAATGCTGCAATGAACACTGAGAGGCAGATATCTCTTTGACATAGTTATTTCATTTTCTTTGGACATATCCTAGAAGTGGGATTGCTAGGTCATTTGAAATCACTATTTTTGATTTTTTTTAAGAACTTCCATGCAGTTTTCCATAGAGTTGATGCCAATTTACATTCCCCCCAACCCCGTGCACAAGGGTTCTCTTTTCTCCACAACCTCACCAGCATTTGTTACTACCTCTTGCCTTTTTGATAGTAGCCATTCTGACAGGCAAAAGGTGATGTCTCACTGTGATTTTGACTTGCATTTCCCTAATATTAGTGGTGTTGAGCACTTTTGTGTATTTGTTAGCCATTTGAATATTATCTTTGGAAAAATATCTCCATTTTAAAATTGGATTGAGTTTTTTTTTACTATTGAGTTTTCTGAGTTTCTTATCTCTTTCAGACACTAACTTTGTAACAGATACATTATTTGTAAATACTTCTTCCTTTTCTGTAGGTTGCCTTTTCATCTTGTTGATCATTTCTTTTGCTGTGTGGGAGCTTTTTAGTTCAATGTAACCCAACTTGATTTTTATTTTGCTGCTTGCACTTTAGCTATCATATCCTAAGATCATTGCCAGGATTCAAGAAGCTTTTCCCTTATGCTTTCTTCTATCATTTTATGGTTTTATGTCTTACATTTAAGTATTTAACCCACTTTGAGTTAATTTTTGTGACTGGTGGAAGATAGGGATCTAGTTTCATTCTTTTACATGTGAATGTCCAATTTTTTCCCAGCACTATTTATTGAAGAGACTGACTTTTCTACATGGAATAGTCTTGACTCCTTTGTGAAGTAGTAATTAATTGTATATACATGATTTATTCCTGGGTTCTTGATTCTGTTCCAGTAGTCTGTTTTTTATTTCAATACCATTCTCTTTTGATTACTATTACTTTATAATTACCATGACATCAGAAATTGTGATGCCTCTGGCATTGACTTTTAATGACTGATGTGGCTATTGGGCATCTTTTATGGATCTATATTTTTTCTACTTCTATAAAATTGGTATCAGAACACTGATAGTAATTGCACTGAGTCAATACTGGGCTTTGGATAGCATAGATATCTTAAAAATATTAATTTTTCCTATCTGTAAACACATTATCATTTATTTGAGTTCAATTTTTTAAATCAATATCTTATAGTTTTCAGTGCAGAGATATTTCACCTCTTTAAATTTATTCCTAAGTATTATATTGTTTTACATGCTACTGTGGATGGGATTGTTTTCTTTATTTTTCAAGTAATTCATTGTTAATGTATAGAAATGCTAATATGTTTGTAAGTTGACTGTATCCTGCAACTTATTGATTATGTTGATTAGATCTAATGGGTTTTTAGTAGTCTTTAGGACTTTCTATATATAAATATAGAATGTAAATAGAGACAATTTTAATTCTTCCTTCTCAATGCTATGACCTCTTTGCTTTCCTCTCTTCCCTCTCTCCTTTGTCTGATGCCCTGGCTAAGACCTCCACTACTATGGTGAATAGGAGTGGTGAAAGTGAGAGCCTTTGTCTTATTTCTGATCTTAGAGCAAAGTTTTCAGCCTTTCACCACCGAGTATGATGTTGCTATGGGTTTGTCATATATGACCTTTATTACTGGAGAAGGAAATGGCAGCCCACTCCAGTGTTCTTGCCTGGAGAATCCCAGGGACAGCGGAGCCTGGTGGGTTGCCATCTATGGGGTCCCACAGAGTCGGACACGACTGAAGCGACTTAGCAGTAGCAGCAACACTTAAGTACATTGCTCCTGTGCCTAATTTGTTGAAAGTTTTCATAAAAGGTTATTGTATTTTGCCAGATGTTTTTTCTGTGTTTATTTAGGCAGCCATATGATTTTTATCTTTCGTTATATCATTGTGATGTACCACACATATTCATTTGTGTCTCTTGAAGCACCCTTGTATCTTGGGTGTGAATCCTGTCCAGTCATGGTATTTGATCCTTTTAAACATGCTGCTGAATTTGGTTTCATGTATTTTGTTGAATTTTTGCATCTGTGTTCATCAGAGATACTTGTCTGGAGTTTTCTTGAGTGTTCTCATGTAGCTTTAGTATCAATGTAATTTGTTGGTGGTGGTCCAACTGTGTGATCCCATGAACTAAAGCCCACAAGGCCCCTCTAGCCTTGTAAACTGAGTTTGGTAGTGTTTCTTCCTCTAACTTTTTGGGAGAGTTTGAGAAGGATTGGAATTAATTCTTCTTTAAATGTTTGGTAAATTCATCAGTGAAGCCATCTAGCCCTGGCTAAATGTTTATTTGTTGACAGTAACTTTGGTTTTTTGTTTTATTACTGATTCAAACTCCTAACTATTTATTGGTCTGTTTAGACTTGCTCTTTGTTCCTAATTCAGTCTTGGTAGGCTCTAATTTCTAGAAATTTATCTCTTTCTTCTAGGTTTTCCAGTTGGTTTGCTTCCCTGATAGTACAGTTGGTAAAGAATCCACCTGCAATGCAGGAGACTCTGGTTCGATTCTTGGGTCAGACAACTAGGCTGTCCCGTTGGTTGTCATATAGATATTCATAGTACCCTCTTAGGACCCTTTTCTATTTCTGAGGTATCAGTTATAATGTTTCTTCTTTCGTTTATAATTGTGTTAATATTGGTCCTCTCTGGTTTTTCCTCATAAGTCTATGTAAAGCTTTGTCAATTTTCTTGATCTTTTCAAGGAACCAACTCTTAGTTTTGTTAATCTTTTCTGTTGATTTCCTGTTCTTAGTTGATTTCTGTTATAATCATTATTATTCCCTTCCTTCTGCTAACTTTGAGCTAACTTTGTTCTTCTTTTTTAGTTCTTTGAGGTATAAAGTTAGGTTATGTTTTTTTTTCAGATCTTTCTGTTTACTTCAAATATGCACTTATAGCTATAAATGTCTCTTATTTATGCATCCCATGGGTTTTGATGTTTTTATCTTTATTTCTCTTAAGATATGTTTTAATTTCCTTTTTAATTTAATGTTTGATCCATAGGTTTTTCAGGAAGAGTGTTGTTTAATTTACACGTATTTGTAAATCTTCCAATTTTTCCTCCTGTTGCTAACTTCAAGTTTTATATCATGTATCATTTATATAAGTCAGAGAAGACACTCCATATGATTTCTGTCTTATTCAATTTGCTAATATTTGTCGTATTGTCTAACATATGATCTATCCTAGAAAATGTCTTTTGTATGTTTGAAAAAAATGTATATTCTTGTTTTCAGAATGTTTTCTGTGTCTGTTAGATCTATTTTGTCTCTCATGTTGTTCAAATTCTCTGTTTCCTTATTGATTCTCTGCCTGGATGAGGAATCCACTGTTGAGAGTGGCATATTAACATCCACAACTATTATTATTGCTTGTTATTTTAGTCTTGTTAGTTTAGCATGATATATTTTGATGCTCCAGTGTTCAGTCCATGAATATTTAGTTACTTTACCTTCTTGAAAGCTTGACCCTTTTATCATTATATAATGACCTGTTTTGTATTTTTAACCATTAGTAATTTAAAGTCTGATAAAGGCATAGCTAGTCCCACTTTTGTTGTTACCATTGCTTGACATACCTTTCTTGATTCCTGCATTCTCTGCCTAGGTATGTCTTTGAAGCTAGAGAAAGTCTCTTGTAGGCAGGATATTGTTGCATCTTACTTTTAATTCATTCAGTCATTATATGTCTTTTGACTGGAGAATTAAATTTCTTAAGTTAAATGTAAAAATAATAATAATAAGTTAAATTTAATTTATTAAATTCATTTATTCATTTAATTTATTAATTAAATTCCTTTACTTAAAGTAATGATTGACACATAAGGACTTAATACTGCCATTTTATTAAACATTTTCTGTTTTTACTTCCTTTGTTCCCTTTTTTCCTGCTGTTGTCTTTTCTGATATGATGACTTTTTTTGGTAGGTACGCTTTGATTTCATGATCTTTTGTGCAGGTACTACACTTTTAAATTTGTGGTTACCATGAGGCTTACATATAATACATTATACATATAGTTATCAGTTCAGTTCAGTTCAGTCGCTCAGTCATGTCTGACTCTTTGTGACCCCATGAATTGCAGCACGCCAGGCCTCCCTGTCCATCACCAACTCCTGGAGTTCACCCAGACTCACGTCCATCAAGTCAGTGATGCCATAACAACTTAACTTCAATAGCACTTCTAAACTTTACATTTTTACTTCCCTCCTCATTTTAGTTTACTGATATTATCATTTACACACTTTATATTACTTATCTAATAACAGACTATTATAGTTCTGGAAATATTTAATACATTGTTTTTTTCATTTTTAAAGTAGAGTTGTAAGTGAACTGCATACCACTCTTTCCATATTAGAGAATCTGATTTGACTATATATTTACCATTACTAGTGAATTTTACACTAACTTCATATATTTTTAATAATGTTAATAAGTGTCTTTTAACTCCACTCAAAGAACTCCCTTTAGAATATCTTTTATGGCCAATTTAATTGTAATGAACCCCTTCACCTTTTGTTTATTAGAGAAAATTGTTATGTGTCTTATTTCTGAAGGAGAGCTTTGCTGGGTAGATGATTCTTGGTTGACAACTCTTTTCTTTCAATATTTTGATTATATCATTCCATTCTCTCCTAGTCTGAAGAGTTTCTATCAAGAAATTTGCTGATAATCTTATGGGGTTTCCTTGACTGTAACTTTCTTCACTTTATAGGTTTGCTGCTTTCAGAATTATTATTGTTTTTGTTTTTTATTTTTTACTTTGACTTTTGACAGTTTAATGTATGGTGTTACCCTACTCATGATTAACCTGTTTGGAGTCTTTTGGGCCTCATGAATCTGTATGACTGTTCCCCCCACAAGTCTGGGAAGTTTTCAGATCTTGCTTTAAGAATACTTTGTTTCTTTCTCTTTGTCTTCTCCCTCTGGAATTCCTATGATGTGCTTATTTTTTCCTTTAACAGTTTCTCATGTCTTTTTCTTTTATGCTCCTCTGATTGGATAATTCCAAATGCCTTGTCTTCTAGATCACTGATTATTTCTTCTACATGACTGAGTCTACTGTTAAAGCTCTTATGAATTCTTCAGTTCAATATTTGTGTCCTTTATCTCTAGAATTAATGTTTGGAGTGTTTTGTTTTGTTTTTCCATTTTTTTGATGGTTTATACCTCTTTGTTGAACTTCTTCTTTTGTTCATGCATTGTTTCACTAATTTCTTTATGCTGTCTGTCCTTGTAGTCCTTAAATTTCTTTAAGAAGATTATTCTGAAATTTTTGTCTCACAGTTTAAAGTTCATAGATATTTATTCCTTGAGTCAGTTACTGGTGCTTTATTGTTTTCCTTTTGTTGTCATGTAAACCTGAGTTTTCATGACTCTTGATTCTTCAAATTGGTATCTGTGTTTGAGTTAAGTCGTCCCCTTTTCTAGACTTCACATTTTCACTTCAGCAAGACAGTTCTTACAGTCAGCTCAGCTTGAGGCTCTGGACATGTCAGCTGGTAGCATCCTTGGGCAGTGGGACTTGCTATCTGGGTCTGTTTGGGGCAAGACCACTGCCCAAGATCTAAAGTTGGATGGGGGTGCTGCTGGCTAAGAACATTTGGATAAGACTGTTTGCTTGGCTTCTTGTTTAGTGCAGCTGTAGGGTGTGCTCTGCAGTGGCCTAGATTCTCTGGTCAGGCTTTCTAGATGGTAAGACTGGGTACTATACTCAGCCAGTAGGTAGGGCTATGAATTAGCTTCAACAATCCTCTGTTGTCAGGTGGAGGACCAGAATGGGCACCATGATCATCACAGTTGATTGTTAAAAGAACCCATATATGGCAGGACTACACACAGAATTCCCCAAGCAGAAGGTGCCACAGGCTTTGCTCTTCAGACTGAGTGAGGCACTGGCTGTGCTCTCTGTTCATGTGCTACTGTATGGAAAGCCACAGGATGGGCTACACAGCTTTCCATGTACTCTGGCTAGGTTTCCTGGTCATGCAGGCTGAAGGCTATTTTCAGCAGTGTCAGGGCTTTGAATTAGTTTTCCGACTTGTGCAGGACCGCCATATAGCCCTTATGGTCCTTGTTTGTGACCAAATTAGACAGAACTATGCAGACATGTTCTATGCACCTGACTATGCAGATAGGCAAGGCCACTAGCCAGACTCCACTCTATTCAGGGTTGCAGGATGTGTTACAGATTTCCAGTAACTCTGGTTAAGCTTCCTGGGCTAGGAGAGTGGGAGGATATATTCAACTGTGGGTAAGACTGTAAATTAGATTCCCTGTCCAGATGGGGCCACAGAATAGACCCCAGGACTGGCTAGGTATTTTGTTTGGGGACCAAATCAGGTATGACTATGGACCAAGCCCTCTGGCTGGAACAAGCCACTGATTTGGGTCTGCAGATAGGCAGAGTCACTGGCAACACTCTCTAATAAAGTGCTACTGGGCTAAGGTTCTTTCCACATGCTCTGGCCGGGTTTCCAGCTCAGGCAGGAATAGGAGCTACACGCAGCAGTAGGAAAGTCTATGAATCAACTTCCCTGCTTAAAAGGCATGGCTGCACTGGCTTTAGGACCAACACAGCTTATTATTTGGATTCTTGAATCAGGCAGACCAACTCCCTGATGCAATTCTCTGCTCAGACTGGGCCACCAATAGCCCTGTAGATAAGCAGTGCATCTGGGATATATTGAGGCACTGTTGCAAGTAGGCACTTGGTTTGCCAAAATTTGAGCACTGGTTGCTGTAAGCCTCATTGTCTTCCATCACTACCTGATGCCCAGTGTTCCGATTTCACAGACTGACCCACAATCCATATAAAGTGAGATGCAAGTCGGCCTCCTGAGAAGCATTCTACAATGCCAGGGTAGCTGAACGTCCACCCTTGGTGCTTTCACAACTGGAGGAACTGTAGGCTTGGTGCACGGGGAGGTGGGCCCTCTTGGTGTGGTGCTGCACCAGTGTAGGGGAGAGGCAGTGCTCAGAGTGTAGGCACTCTTCATAATCTTCTAATGTGGCCTATCTCCTTCTCTGTGGGGACAAACTTCAGCCTCACCTCCATGTTCTAGGATTTTTACACTACTGTCCTGTCCATAGATAGTGGTCAGTGGTCTTCTCATAGGTTTTCTAAAGTCCAAAACAACCTATGTCACCATCTTGATGACATCACTATCTTGATGATGTCACTCTGTATCTGTTCTTCAGAACATGCTCTCTAGTCTCTATACTTGGAACATGGTTTCTTATTCCTCAAGGATCAACTTAGGTGGTATCCCCTCTAGAAAGCGACCCTGAGGTTGCTCTCTCACAGTCAACTTTCCCTCCAGGCTCCCTGTGTTCTCACTCAGAACCTCTCATACTCTCTATTTGTCTGTCTCTCTCACTAGATTATGGTGTGGAGGGGGTTAAAGAGGAAGAAGGCGATTGATGCTTTTCACTCTTGATTAAGCAGTCCCCTAGTGCCTGCAACTCACTGTACCATGACACTGATGATAGTTATCCAGGTGCACTCAGCTGGTAGATCTTCCTTCTGTTTCTGTGGCTGCATCAGGTCACCCTATGCTCTGAGTATGGATCATGTCAGAACAGGTATCCTTTAGCTGGAGAGGCAGATCATCATCATAAAATAAGGTTTCTCTCTCCAGGCCACATGGTAATAAATGAGACAGGCCTGTCTCAGATTCTGTTCCCCTTGATCACTAGTACCTCCAGGGCCTGGCATTGTCCCTCTGCATGAAATAAGATCCTGAGGGGATTTCTCAGGCTTAGAACAAGGGACCAGCTATGCTGGAGTTGTGGTGGCAATGATTGACTTCCGTGGCTGAGGAAATATGGAAGGTGAAATTCTGAGCAATCTAAGCATTGTGGCTGCAGTCCCTAAGGATACAGTAGAAATTTCACAAGACCCTGTTTCTTTTTCCCTCTTCATGGGTTAGAAAGGGAGGAAAAGGAGCCAGGAGAGGCATGTTCTTGGTTCATGAAACAGATGCTTTTTTTTTTTTTAATGATTGCTGAGAAAAAGTGGGAAAAACAAGAAGTACCCTTGGGCAGTAGAAAAGAAATGGCTTTGGTGGGAGTCAAACTTGGGTTTGAATCCCAGCTATGCCACTTACAGCCTATATGATTTGGGGAAGGTTAGATAACTCCAACAAGCCTCAATTTCATCCTTTGTAAACTGGGCATAACATAAATCTTGAGGGTTTGGTGTGAGTTCTGGAGTTCGTGTCTTCATAGTTCATGTTCAGTGATAGCACTGCTGTAGATTGTATGTGCTGGGTGAGAGTGATCCGGGTTCCACCACCATACCCCTCATTCCTTCACTTAAAATCGCCTTCCCATCTTTGGGAACATACTCATAAGAGAAAAATACTTTCCTAAGGAATCCTGCTTTCACAGACTCTAAAGCAAGCCATGGCAATGAACCATGCTGCAAATGTTGGGATATGATTTCATTCTGGGTCTTCCTCCAGTTAACTGAAGAAAACAATTACTCATGTGAGAGAGGCTACCAGAGACATTAGAGAAAGCCCTGGAGTGGGAGTGGACATCTGAGTTATAATCTCAGATCTACAACCTATCCATTGATGGACTTGGAGAAAAGGTAGCCATAACTCAGTTCAGTTCAGTCACTCAGTCATGTCCAACTCTTTGCGACCCCATGAATCGCAGCATGCCAGGCCTCCCTGTCCATCACCAACTCCCAGAGTTCACCCAAACCCATGTCCATTGAGTCTGTGATGACATCCAACCGTCCATCCTCTGTTGTCCCCTTCTCCTCCTGCCCTCAATCCTTCCCAGCATCAGGGTCTTTTCCAATGAGTCAGCTCTTTGCATCAAGTAGCCAAAGTATTGGAGTTTCAGCTTCAACATCAGTCCTTCCAATGAACACCCAGGACTGATCTCCCTTAGGATGGACTGGTTGGATCTCCTTGCAGTCCAAGGGACTCTCAAGAGTCTTCTCCAACACCACAGTTCAAAAGCATCAATTCTTCGGCACTCAGCTTTCTTTATAGCCATAATTAGTCTGTACAATTTCAAGGAATAGCACTGTTGACAGAAAACTTTGCAAACAACACATAAAGTTACTCTCACATGTATGACACTTCTGTTATGCACTGGGAGGTATACCAGTTGTACTGGCCTATACTACTTCACTTTATCTTTTCAGTGTTTCTAAGAGGAATGTCTTCACCAATAATTATCATGGTTAATATAAGCTTTCACTTGAGAGAGATTAAGTGAAAGATTGTGTGTATGTGTGTGTGCATGTGCTCAGTTATGTCTGACTCTCTCGCAACCCCATGGACTGCAGTACACCAAGTTCTTCTGTCTATGGGATTTCCCAGGCCAAATACTGGAGTGGGTTGCCATTTCCTACTCCAGGGAAATCTTCCCAACCCATGGATTGAACTCATGTCTCTTGCATCTCCTGCATTGGCAGGCAGATTCTTTACCACTGCACCATCTGCAGAGCCCAAGTGAAAGATTATACAATCAATTAGTGAATGAGGATCTGAACACCCAGATCTGACTTCCAAAACTGATATCCCAGCCTACTGGGCTCCCTGGACCTTAGGGTTAGAGTTATCAGGCATAACAAATAAAAATATATGACACTCAGTTAAATTTGCATTTCAGATAATGAACATATTTTTTAGTATAAGCATATCCAAAACATTTTAGTATATCCTCAGTATTACTTAAAATATTTGTTAAATTTATGCTAAATGCAAGTTTTTTGCTGTGCATCTTGTATTTTATTTGGCAAATCTCCTTAGGAGGCTCATGTCACATAAGCAGGTCAGAAGTGGTGTGCCCCAGCCTTTCCCTAGGCACATAAGGCTATTCTCAGAAATGGACCCTTCAGAAATAATTAACAGTCTTCCATGATAGAAGTTGTAAGAATTTTAGAAAAATAAAGGGGAAGAAATTCTCCAGAGGTGATTTAGGTTGTGTTTCCTAGACAAACTTGATGTGGGTTTAGATACTCCAAAGGTGTGCTGAGCGAGAATTCCAAATCACAACTGATATACACGGTGGGTAGAATACTTGGCTGGGCAAACTCAGGTTTACCTGGCAGCTCTCACTCTGAATGCTCCCTAGTCTCACCTGTAAGCCGTGGCAAGGACCTGACTTGGAAGCCAGTTTTACTACTGAAACCCACCACTGGCCCTTTATCTACAGCACCTCATGCAGAATCATAGCAGTGCTCTGAGGTATGATAATCCCATTTACTAACTGATATACTGAGATAGGGAGCTTCCCAGGTGGCTCAGTGGTAAAGAATCTGCCTGTGAATGTAGAAGAGGAGGGTTCGATTCCTGGGTCAGGAATATCCCATAGAGAAGGAAATGGCAACCGACTCCAGTATTCTTGCCTGGAGAATCCCATGGACAGAGAAGCCTGGTGGGTTACAGTCCATGGGGTCGCAAGAGTCAGACACAACTAAATGACTGAGCTAGAGCTATATGGAGAGAGAGGGGTCAAAGCCTCAGCTCATGAGCAGTAGAGCTGAATTTGACATGGGTCTGTCAGAACCCTACACCAGCATCATGCTGAATAGTTCAGGGGAAGTCAGGTGCTCTATAAGCCAATGTTCACAATTTTATAGAGTTTTGCTGAGTATTCCCACATAACAGAGTTCAAACTGTTCTTTTTGTATATCATGCTACCTGAATATTCTCCTCTATGTGTTCATCTGTACCTGTCTTGACTCATCCTTCAAGGCCTATCTCAAATCCTGTCTTTCATGAGCCATGTTGATGCTTTTGGTGGGATGTCACCCTTCCTTTGCACCCTAAAGTTTTCCCTGGCTTGTTTTCAGTGGCCTACACATTTGGTCTCTAACTGTAGGAACTGGGCACTTCCTTGCCCACTCTGTACTTTATTAAGGGTCTTTCACAACTAGAGAAGACACATAGCATAGTGGCTAAGAATACAGGCTACTGCGTCCCACTACTGGGTACCACTTATTGGCTGTGAGGCCTTAGACAAATTGCATAACATCTCTGTGCCTCAGTCACCTTATCTTTACAATAGAGATGAAAATAAAAATACCTATTGTTGTCATGAGGACCAAATGAATAAATGTGCATAAGTCACTTACAAAAATGCCTGGCACATAATAAGTGTTCAGTTCATATTGTACTGTCTCTGTGACTACTGTGATATCTATCATGATGGGAACTTTTAGTAGGTACCAAGCCCAATATGCCAGCAAATTTGGAGAACTCAGCAGTGGCCACAGGACTGGAAAAGGTCAGTTTTCATTCCAAGCCCAAAGAAAGGCAACGCCAAAGAATGCTCAAACTACCACACAATTGCACTCATCTCACACACTAGTAAAGTAATGCTCAAAATTCTCCAAGCCAGGCTTCAGCAATACGTGAACTGTGAACTTCCAGATGTTTAAGCAGGTTTTAGGAAAGGCAGAGGAACCAGAGATCAAATTGCCAAAGTCTGCTGGATCATCAAAAAAGCAGAGAGTTCCAGAAAAACATCTATTTCTGCTTTATTGACTGTGCCAAAGCCTTTGACTGTGTGGATCACAATAAACTGTGGAAAATTCTGAAAGAGATGGGAATACCAGACCACCTGACCTGCCTCTTGAGAAACCTATATGCAGGTCAGGAAGCAACATTTAGAACTGGACATGGAACAACAGACTGGTTCCAAATAGGAAAAGGAGTACATCAAGGCTGTATATTGTCACCCTGCTTGTTTAACTTATATGCAGAGTACATCGTGAGAAATGCTGGGCTGGAAGAAGCACAAGCTGGAATCAAGATTGCCAGGAGAAATATCAATAACCTCAGATATGCAGATGACACCACCCTTATGGCAGAAAGTGAAGAGGAATTCAAAAGCCTCTTGATGAAAGTGAATGAGGAGAGTGAAAAAGTTGACTTAAAGCTCAACATTCAGAAAACAAAGATCACGGCATCTGGTCCCATCACTTCATGGGAAATAGATGGGGAAACAGTGGAAACAGTGTCAGACTATTTTGGGGGGCTCCAAAATCACTGCAGATGGTGACTGTAGCCATGAAATTAAAAGATGCTTACTCCTTGAAAGGAAAGTTATGACCAACCTAGATAGCATATTAAAAAGCAGAGACATTACTTTGCCAACAAAGGTCCGTCTAGTCAGGGCTATGATTTTTCCAGTAGTCACATATGGATGTGAGAGTTGGACTGTGAAGAAGGCTAAGCGCCGAAGAATTGATGCTTTTGAACTGTGGTGTTGGAGAAGATTCTTGAGAGTCCCTTGAACTGCAAGGAGGTCTAACTAGTCCATCCTAAAGGAGATCAGTCCTGGGTGTTCATTGGAAGGACTGATGCTAAAGCTGAAACTCCAATACTTTGGCCCCCTCATGTGAAGATTTGACTCATTGGAAAAGACCTTGATGCTGGGAGGGATTGGGGGCAGGAGGCGAAGGGGACGACAGAGGATGAGATGGCTGGATGGCATCACCCACTTGATGGACATGAGTCTGAGTGAACTCCGGGAGTTGATGATGGACAGGGAGGCCTGGCGTGCTGCGATTCATGATGTTGCAAAGAGTTGGATGCAACTGAGCAACTGAACTGAACTGAACTGAAGCCCAGAGCTGAGCAGAACACAGGCATCATGTCATTTTATCCCCACAACCACCTTACAGGCAAGTACAACTGTCATTCACACAGTTAGGAAATCATGGAGTGAAGAGGCCGACCCTGGCTCACCATGGAGCCTATACTTTCAATCCCAACCCTTCTACTCTTGTATTTTCTTCTCTTTCTTATAGCTTTTTGGAAGTACTTCAACATGGTAGCTGACTTCAACTACATGATTTTATCTATTAACATAACCCATAAAGAGATATAAATATTTCCCCCTTTCATAGAATTGAATGCTACCGAATCAAAACCATCTTTGTTCATTTGTGCAAGTAGAGAATGTGTATAGCAGTGGTTTCATGAGGTCATTTAAGAGTAGGTGTAAGAGTTAGCCTGATCGAGCTTTCAATCTGTGAGCTGCCTTTCAGACTCCATAACACTCCAGGCCTCAGATTCCTCTTTGGGTCATGATGGTAGCAAAATAAATTAACTAGTTTTGGAAGCATTTTGTATATTCAGATACCTTATCTATCTTTTATTCCTTGATATAGTAATATTTAAGTTAGCATATCATTTTATGACCTCAAACTTGGGTGAAGTAGGGGGCAAAATCAAAGTCTTCATGGTATGGATTATGTGATATGATATCCATTAATACCCACATCTGTCAGAATGCCCTGCACCAAGCAAATCACTTATCTGGAGCGAACCATTCTTCAGCTGATTGTGTAATCATCAAAGGTGTCTACCTCCATCCCCACCCTATGGAAGATCCTAGACTGTCAACTTTGCCAACAGAAAGCAGTCTTTTCTAAAAGTCCCCAGCAGGATTGTCTCAGGTGAACCAATGAAACATCTACTCTGAGACCCACAGTGGTCACTTCAGAAAGATACTGAACCCTCACAGACCAGCAAAGAAAAATCAAAATCCATGAAAAACTTCATGTTGTATTAAAATATACAACATGAGAGATGGCATCCATCTTGGGATATATCCTGGAATACCATGTCTTCACTGTTTGGCCGTGGGCAAGTTTCTCAAATTCTCTGAACCCCAGAGTCTACATCAGTGAATTTGTGAAAATCACCCTCCTCAGAATTGAGATAGGTATGAAACAAAGGCCTGATGTGACTGCTTTTCTACCACTGGTATTATTTTGTTAGGGACCCTGTTTTCCCAAGTGTCAATCTTAGCCTTATTCATACCACATATATTTCTCATTTGGGAACATAATGATTCTTTTATCAATCTGGTAAATTCTATGACCACTGAAATTCAATGACTCTCATCTTTTGCTCTTTAATGGCATTGATTGGCTGGATTTTCCCTTCTCATCCACTCATAGTTCAGTTACCTGAGTGAAAAGATGAAGCTAGGGCTATAAAAATATGATTGCATTGCTGTTGCAACTTCCCAAACTCAGATGGTTATAACCTGATGCAGGGTATTCCAATTTTAACTATCTACTGCTGTTTTTATTTCATAAAGCCACTAAAAACATCCTGTACTGCTTTTATATACATCACTACTTTTATGGCTTTTGTGTCATAATAAAAGGCAGTTCGTTGGAAGCTGAGGGGTTTTTTTCCAGCAGAAAAATAGCCAACTTGGAATAAGACATTTCTGTCTAGTTTCTCTGCCTTATAACTCTGTCCCATGCAGTAAGTCCATATTCCTCCAGGCCGCCAGATTATTTTCCCCAAAAAGCTATTTATAAGGCATTACCCTGCTTAACCTTCAAAGGATCACCATTACATTGATGGGAAGGCCCTATGTCCTTAGTCCGACTTTTAAAGATATCTGGTGTCTGGCCACATAACTCACCCAGATAAAATAAAACACCTAGATTGCTCTTCACCTTTTTCAGTACTCATGGTTTCATACACAATGTGCTTTCTCCACCAATTCTGGGAAGCCCTTGTGCCTTTCTTCTTTCTGTTTGTCTATATTTAAGCTGAAGTATAGTCAATTTATAATGTGCTAACTTCTGCTGTACAGAAATTAGCACATTATAAATTGTGCTAATTTAATATAATTAATATAATATAAATTATAGCAGCATGGATGTACCTAGAGATTATCATAACATGAAGTCAGAAGACTTCATGTTATATATATATGTGTGTATAAATATAAATTTATACACATATATAAAGTTATACACATATATAAATCCCTCTCTCCCCAACACATATATAAAGTTATACACATATATAAATTCTTTTTAAAATTAGTTTCCATTATGCTTTCATCCCAGGAGATTGGACATAGTTCCCTGTGTTATGCAGTCTTTGTTGGTTATCCATTCTAAATGTAGTAGTTTCTACCAATCCCAAGCTGCCAGTCCACCCTCTCTCTCCCCGACCCCTTGGCAACCACAGAGCTGTTCTTTATGTCTCTGAGTCTGTTTCTGCTTTGCAGATAGGTTCATTTCTGCCATATTTTAGATTCCACACATAAGCTATATCACATGGCATTTGCCTGTCTCTCTCTCTCTGACTTCATGTTATGATAATCTCTAGGTGCATCCATGCTGCTACAAATGGCATTATTTTGTTATTTTGGTGTCTGAATAATATGCCATTGTATATATGTACTATATCTTTATCCATTCATCTGTTGATAGACACTTAGGTTATTTCCATTTCTTGGCTATTGTGAACATGGACATAGGGGGGCATGTTCCTTTCTGAATTACGGCTGTTCGGGTGTGTGCCCAGGAGTGGGGTTGCTGGATCAGATGGCAGCTCCATGTTTAGTTTTTGAGAAACTTCCATACTGTTTTCCACGGTGGCTCCACCAAAGTATGTTCCCACTAACAGTGTAGGGGGGACCCTTTTCTCCACACCCTCTTCAGCATTTATTATTTGTAGATTTCTTAATGATGGCCAGCATGAGGTGGTACCTCATTGTTATTTTGATTTACATAGCTCTAATAATTGGTGATATTCAGCATATTTTCATATGCTTATTGGCAATCTGTATATGTCTTCACTGGAAATTTCTATTTGTGTCTTCTGCCCATTTTTTGGTTGGGTTGTGTTTTGCTTTGATTTGTTTTTTTGCTGTTGAGTTGTATGTATATTTTGGAGATTAAGCCCTTGTTTGACACATCATTTGCAAATACTTTCTCCTATTCTATAGGTTGTCTTCTTGCTTTTTTAATGGTTTCCTTTGCTGTGCAAAAGTTTATAAGTTTGATTAGATCCCATTTGCTTATTTTTGTTTTTATTTATTTTGCTTGGGAGACTGATCCAAGAAAACACTGGTATGATTGTGTAATGATACCTTATAAAAGGGAAAGACTCTAGGAGGAAAGTCATCAGACCCCTTCTTTTACAGAGATTGTTTATAGCACATCACTTGAAACCCACTACAGTGTACTTTCCAGGAATGGGGAAAAGAGTGATGCATAGATGAATGTGTACACTGTAAGTAGATATCTGTCAAACTCTTGATTTAAAGGTGTGGGGAAAGCCTGATAATAGAGAAATGACAACTAATGTGTTAAGTTGGTAGGGGTAGAAGTTCCTCTTTAGTCCCACTAGACTCGGCAAGAGGTACTCTACCAAGACTTTGGCAGAGCAGCCTATAGGTTCTATGGGGAAAGACATTTGGTTTCTAGGCAACATTATAATTGATCAGTTCTAAAGGTACATTTTTAATCAAGCATATCTACCCCCCCCCCTACTATGTTCTCCTCCTCAGTCAGAGCCCTCTTTCTCCCTTCAGGGTCGTTGCCAATCCAATCACAAATCCATTTCACTAACACAATGGTCTCCAAGGACTGATATATGATTAGTGATTTATATTATAGTGTGTCCATCATAGCAGACATCTTTCTGGCACATCATTGTGGCATCTCAGAAAATTATCTATCTAGGCATTTCTCACACGAACAGATCACCTGACAGGTGACTAGCCCAACTCTGATAATAAATATATGGTGACAGAACTGATAGCCCGCCCAGGAAGCCCTTGTACTTTTCAGACAGTTCTGACTCCTGTAAAGTCCCTTCTTGAATAATCACTGTGTTCCGTTTATCAACAAACAGTTGTTGATATTAGATGGTGCGGTTGACACAGTGCTATGCATGGAGAGTATGGCATAGACATGGCCCTCTGTCATAAACACACTTTCAGTCTGGGTAAAATCTCTTTCCATATGGTCATCTCCTCCCATTAAATCTTATATAAAACTGAACATTTTGATTATCAGTGAATAATTGGCTCTACAGGAGTCTGAAAAATAATTCTTCCTTCCTAATGAGCATCTCTCCTCCTACTAACTAGCTCAGTGTTATACAGTTCTTGCTAATACGCCATTATCAGAGTTTCTTGACATTCCTGGCCACTCCGTCTTTGCCTCTCGTACTCTTGGGAGTATGTGAGAGTTACAAACAACAAAGCCATGTATGTGAACTCCCCTTGATATTGATAGGAGCTCTCCAGACCAACAATTCCTTATTACAGCCATAAAGTAGGTTCAGTCAGTTCAGTTCAGTCGCTCAGTCGTGTCCAACTCTGTGACCCCATGAATCGCAGCACACCAGGCCTCCCTGTCCATCACCAACTCCCGGAGTTCACTGAGACTCAAGTCCATCGAGTCAGTGATGCCATCCAGCCATCTCATCTGTCGTCCCCTTCTCCTCCTGCCCCCAATCCCTCCCAGCATCAGAGTCTTTTCCAATGAGTCAACTCTTCACATGAGGTGGCCAAAGTACTGGAATTCCAGCTTTAGCATCATTCCTTCCAAAGAACACCCAGGGCTGATCTCCTTCAGAATGGACTGGTTGGATCTCCTTGCAGTCCAAGGGACTCTCAAGAGTCTTCTCCAACACCACAGTTCAAAAGCATCAAGTCTTCGGTGCTCAGCCTTCTTCACAGTTCAACTCTCACATCCATACATGACCACTGGAAAAACAATAGCCTTGACTAGATGGACCTTTGTTGGCAAAGTAATGTCTCTGCTTTTCAATATACTATCTAGATTGGTCATAACTTTCCTTCCAAGGAGTAAGCGTCTTTTAATTTCATGGCTACAATCACCATCTGCAGTGATTTTGGAGCCCCCCAAAATAAAGTCTGACACTGTTTCCACTATTTCCCCATCTATTTCCCATGAAGTGATGGGACCAGATGCCATGATCTTCGTTTTCTGAATGTTGAGCTTTAAGCCAACTTTTTCACTCTCCACTTTCACTTTCATCAAGAGGCTTTTGAGTTCCTCTTCACTTTCTGCCATAAGGGTGGTGTCATCTGCATATCTGAGGTTATTGATATTTCTCCTGGCAATCTTGATTCCAGCTTGTGCTTCTTCCAGCCCAGTGTTTCTCACGATGTACTCCACATATAAGTTAAATAAGCAGGGTGACAATATACAGCCTTGACGTACTCCTTTTCCTATTTGGAACCAGTCTGTTGTTCCATGTCCAGTTCTAACTGTTGCTTCCTGACCTATATAAGTTTCTCAAGAGGCAGGTCAGGTGGTAGATGAATTCAAACCAAAGTACCCAAAGACCAGTAACCTCCAGCACCAGGATATCAAAGTCATCACTAACTTGGAAACCATGAAATCCCACTTCCACAATGGATTACTTTCTGTCTCTAAGATAGCCTGTTGATAAGAGGAAAAACTTCAGGTGTCCATGAAAGCTCTAAGATTCCCCAAAACATCTTCAGCATGGGTTTCACTATGCTTTCCTGGCTTGGCCTGTTCAAAAAATTGCCACAATGCCCCAGGATGTTCCTGATATAGTGGAACCTTCTAGAGGGGCTCTTGTTTTGGTCCAAATACAGGTTATTTCCTAACCACACACCACAAGTGAGGGTGTTCCTGTAACAGCTGACTGTAAATTTTAATGAGAAACTGTAATACTTGTTAACTTCACATTCATCTTCTTGCATTCTGCACATGTAATACATAAATGGTGTTTTATGGGAGATTAAAATAAGACAAAGGCTGGTGCACAGTCTGGGTATGCTTACCTATTAGCAATATTAGAAGTCAGAATGATTCATGTATGCAGCAGAGTCTACTGGGCCAGGCTCTGAGCTTGGTTATGTAGTACCAAGATGAACAAGGGGCATCCTGTCAGATACGATCTAGTGAGAGTGTGTGTGTGCACACGTGCCCTCAGTTGTGTCCAGCTCATATGACCCCATGGACTGTAGCCCGCCAGGCTCCTCTGTCCATGGGATTCTCCAGGCAAGAATACTGGAGTGGATTGCCATGCCCTCCTCCAGGGGATCCTCCCCACCCAGGCATCAAACCCGAATCTCATGTCTCCTGCACTGGCACTCAGATTCTTCACCAACTGTGCCACCTGGGAAGCACCAAGATGAACAAGGACATTCCGTCAGACACGATCTAGTGAGAGCATGAAGGTAGTTTTCTGCCTCAGCCCCACCCCCGTGGTATTTTGGCGTTAACACTAGAGAGGAAATAGCTAGGAAAGGCCCCCTTGCCCAGGGTTTCTCATACCGGCGCTCTTGGCATCATCACATTGGCCCCTCCAAGTCCTACGACAGTCCCCGTGTGGACCCTGCTTTCTTTTCGTGCAGTGTCAGTAAAACAGATGAGTCATTAAGGTGAGAGTTTATCAAAGGTTCATAATTAACAAGAAAATAATCACCTCATGACTGAGAACTTGAGCTTGGCAGTTAGGCAGATTGGAGGTATCACTTTTTGGCTGAGTCAACTTTTATATTTGTGATCTCAGACATGTCATTTAGCCTTTCTGCATCAAACCGCCTTCATATTAAATGTACAGATCATAGTATTGACCACACTGGGCCATTGTAAGGGTTTAATGAGAATGATAGAATATGCTAGGTGTCCAAAGAACTGGCTACAATTAAACACAGAACAGTAATCTGACCTATATGTAAGGTATGCTCTCCAGATTTCCCCGCAACTATTAGCCTATTTTTATCTTGTAGCTAACATCCAAGCACCAAACTTTCAGGAACACACCTCAAAATCCAGATCCCTGAAAAGAATGACACTCTTGCCCTTCTCATCTCTTAAAATGCAAACTTTATTTGCTTCACATTTTCTCGCCAAAGTATTAAACATATGGTATTTCATCTGTCTCCATAAAATTTTAAAGCAGATACAGATGTTCTTCTCAACTAAGTGTTGGATTTAGAGTCAGAAGATCTGGTTGTGAATTTTGCCTCCTCCGCGTATTAACATTGGGATCTGAATCAACTGGCTTCCTCACTCTGAGCTCTGGTGTCCCCATTTGCAAAGTAGTAACAATGATGCAATGATGGTAGAAATGATGGTGAGACAGGAATTCCTTCACAAACTTGTTAGGAGAGTTATACAAATTATTGTGTGATGATGGTTGCATCGTTTAAATTGTAAAGTTCCCATTTGTCTTGTGATTGGGGAAACCAAAGCTCCTAACATGGAGAAGAGACTCAAGGTCACCCACAGTCAGACTGTGTCCGTGAATGTCAGACTGGGACACTGCCAATGTAATGACCTCCTGTAAAACCTCAGGAGTTTGTTAACCTTTGGCCCCAATCTAGCTCAGCTTCAAGATGAAGCTTCCATATTTCCCCTGGACAAGGTCTGAGATGCCAACAGTGGATTCCACACTGGCTGTGTAAGGTTACAACAGTGAATAAGAAGGTGTCAGGACCCTCGTGGCTTATAACTTATCACAGCCTAGTAGAATGACCTTAATGATAGTCTAGTTTTAAGGCTTCCTTAAAATTAGGAGGCTACTGAGACTTATGCTGACTACATAGCTTGTCACATCTCATTGAGGAAAAGAGGAATAGGCAGAATGTGAGCTCAACTTTTCCAGATCCCTAGACCAAGGCTGAGTCTCATGTAACTCTGACATTAGCAAATTGCACCACTAATTCTTTCCTATTTCAAATAGGATCGCCTTGTGACTTCCTAAGATAGTTTGCTTAGGGTATTAGATGGGCAGTAAAGATTTCATCTTCCTTCTTCATTCCTACTTTGGTAGAACACCCACAGGCAAGAGGAGGTCCAGTATCTTTGCATCTGGATGGTTTTAGTGTGATGGACAGACATCCCTCCACTAAAGAACAGTATTTAAGCTTTTAGCTTAATTAACACCCTGTCTTAATTAAGACTCTTTGGCTAGCTGAATTAAATTGGGGGATTTATTGCAAAGTTCCTGGGGTGTCTTACAAAAACGATGCAATGGCTGAACAGTCAAAACTTAGCAAAAGAGATAACAGAAGAGCCTCTTGGGGTTCCTTAGTAGATATTGAAGGCTGTAAAACAGCTCTAGAGCTGTGCCGTTCAATATAACAGATACTAGCTCTTAAATTCAAATGTAAATTTAAACAAAATGAAAGGGTCAGTTCCTCAGTATCCACATGTGGCTACTGGATTGGACAGTGCAAGCTATAGAATATTGTCATCGCTGGGAAAGTTCCATAGCAGAATGCTGCTCTCGGTTCAGTTCAGTCACTCAGTCGTGTCCAACTCTGCGACCCCATGAATTGCAGCATGCCAGGCCTCCCTGTCCATCACCAACTCCCGGAGTTCACCCAGACTCACGTCCATCGAATCAGTGATGCCATCCAGCTATCTCATCCTTTGTCATCCCCTTCTCCTCCTGCCCCCAATCCCTCCCAGCATCAGAGTCTTTTCCAATGAGTCAGCTCTTCACATGAGGTGGCCAAAGTACTGGAGTTTCAGCTTTAGCATCATTCCTTCCAAAGAACACCCAGGACTGATCTCCTTTAGAATGGACTCAAGCATTCTAGCAGCTCATTCCCAAGACTCCCAGACTCAATGTTACCCTATTCTAGTTCACTAATTTTTTGGACAGAGAATTTGATTGGCCTGGCTCAGATGTGTGTGCATGCCAGAAAAATCGACAATGACTGGGGAGAACAGAGTCATTTCATACAGGCCTTGCCTAACTGGTTGCCTCCACTGGGGTTGTGGCGTATAAGAGATCCTTCCCAGAAAAAGCTATGGGTCATACTATTTTCTAGACTCATCTAATGTGGTGTCTCTTTTTTCTTTCCAACGGAAGTATAGTTGATTTACAATGTTGTAATAATTACTGTTGTACATCAGAGTGATTCAGATATACATATACATTTTTTCATATTCTTTTCCATTATGATTTATCATAGGATATTAAATACAGTCCTCTGCTATACAACAGGAACTTGTTGTTTATCCATTCTATATATAACAGCTTACATATGCTATATTAATTGCACATGCCATCCTTCCCTCAATGCTTTCACCCCTGGCAATCACAGCGTGTTTTCTAGGTCTGTGATTCTGTTTCATAGACAGGTTCGTGTCTTATTTTAGTTTGCACATAGAAGTGGTATAATACAGTATTCATCTTTCTCTTTCTGACTTAGCTTCACTTAGTATGATAATCTCTAGTTCCATCTCTGAAAATGGCATTATTTTATTCTTTTTATGGCCGAGTAATATTCCATGGTGTGTATGTGTTTGTGTATCTTTTTATCCATTCATCAGTTCACAGACATTTAGGTTGTTGCTATGTCTTGGCTATTGTGAATAGCGGTGCAAGTATTAATGTGTTTTTGAATTAGAGTTTTGTCTGGACATATGCCCAGGAGAGGGACTGCTAGATCATATGGTAATTCTGTTCTTAGTCAAATGTGATATCTGAACACAATTCTGAGTAATGCCTCCCAGAGCTTGCTATTCATCTATGGTAGCCTGGGATGATGAAATGGAGAATCAAGGAAGTAGATTCAGGGTTACAACCCACTTCCTGTGTCTCATTTGTTACATTCACAATGTCTTCTTTCACATTCCTCTTTTTAAAAATCTACTTTATTAGGAAAGGAGTTTATATTTATGTTCTTGTTCATTTTAGCATTCTTGAAAACATCCTAATCAACATCAACCCTCTTATAAGATGTCCCATTGGGCATGTTAATAGCAACAGAAGACAGAATAAGACAGCATGTTTTTATGTCTCTTCATCTCAAGGTATAACTCAATGTATCTGAGGCTGCATATGCTAAAGGGATGATTTATTTTAAATCTAGCAAACCCTCTGAATGCATGATACATTTTTTTTTTTTTGGAACACAAGTTCAGAGGAGAGACAGAGAAGCCAGCAAGGTTTCATTGAGGAGCTTTTGTCCCCTCTATGAAAAGCATCTGCACTAATAACAAAGAAACTGATGCACAAAACTAATTATTGGAGTTGTTTTTAATTAACCTGGCTAGCTAATGTAATCCCTGGAACATTTGTTCATTCGCAGGAGTTTTATCTTCAGGACAAAATCATCACTGGTTTTTGTGCTCATTGGATCTGTGTGGATTGGGCATCATCAAGCCCTTGTATTGAGATGAGTTTGCAGATCTAGGTCACTGAGGGGGCTGAGGGATTTACTTTCCCTCACTGCTTACAGTTTCTTCTTGAGTTTGTCTCCCTATAGACTTCCTTTCCTAGGTTTCCACAGCACCCTCAGGTCTTGTGTCTTATAGTGTCTTAAACTCTAAGCATACCCTGGCTCAGAGCTGCCCTGAGCTGACGGGCATCACCTGTCCACACACCCAGTGGCATTCTGAGGATGCATACACCTGAAAACCTTCCAAGGGAGCAGTTCAGTCTTGACTGTATGTTAGAATTGGCTGAGGAGCTTTTAAAAAGACCCAGTCTAGCTTCATGTGTGCATGCTAAGTCGCTTTGGTCATGTCTGACTCTTTGAGACCCTATGGACTGTAGCCCACCAAGCTCCCATGTCCATAGGATTCTCCAGGCAAGAATACTGGAGGGGGTTGCCATGCCCTTCTCCAGAGGATCTTCCCAACCCAGGGATCGAACCCACATCTCTTATGTCTCCTGCACTGGCAGGTGGGTTCTTTACCTCTTTTGCCACCTGGGAAGCCCCCAGTCTAGCTGCACTCCAGATGACTTAAATCAGAACATCTAAGGGAGAGACCAGAATCAGTCATTTTTACAGCTCACTGACTGACTGCAAAGACTCCTTGAGTGCCAAGTGAGTGGTCAGCAGCATGACCACTACCTGGAGTTTGTTAGAAATGCAGGTTCTCTGAGCTCTCCAGGACCTAAGTTTCCCAGGTCTGTTCATATGCATATTCAAGATCCATAAAAAAGCACTGCTCTACTAGTAGCTCTCAGGCTTGAGCATCAGAAGCACCTGGAGGGCTTGTTACAATGCAGAGTGCTGGGTCCACAGTGAGGCTGTGCATTTCTAACAATGCAGTAATACAGGTGATCCCAGGTGATGCCCATATGGTACAGGAAGCACATTTTCAGATATACTGAAGGCATACTTTATCCCCAATTCATTTATTCTCCTAATACTGGAGAAGGGAATGGCAACCCACTCCAGTATTCTTGCCCAAAGAATTCCATGGACAGAGGAACCTGGCAGGCTACAGTCCAAGGGGTCACAAAGAGTTGGACACTTTCCCAATATTTGGGGCAGCACAATATTTTGAGGCACAGGGGATAGTGTAGTGAATAAGGAGTCAATCCCTGCCCTCATGGAGCTTAAATTCTAGAGGAAGTCCAAACAATAAATAAGCAACTAAATTACTGAAATTTTGCAGACCATGTTAAGTCTCTATGAAAAAAAAAAATTTAAGTGGTCAGGTAAGGACTCTCTGAAGGACTGCCATTTGAGTAGAGACCTGATGGATAAAGGTTAGAAATGTACAGTCAAGGACAGGAGAAACTGCATTCTAGGCAGAAGGAAAAGGAAATATAAATGCCCTGACCCAAGGTGGGCTTAGCAAGCTCCAAGTAAGATGGGGAGACCCAGGAATAGAGGTTCCTTGTTTATCTCCAGAGCTGCCAACTCCTGGCTAAATGATTCAGGGAATCCTACTTTTCCTTTCCTGGTCTGTTTACTCATCAAGTGTCCTGTGTAGCATTCTTAGAAAGATTTAAATTTTATCAAGAATTTAAATCACGCTCTATTCACACAGAAGTTACACTTGCCTGCTGGCATCAGATCTCTACGGGGGAAAGAAAAGAGAACCTTCCAACAACATTGGGTGAGCCATCCATCTTTACTGGACCTTGTAATAGAGACAGACGAGGGATGCAGTGATTTCACTGCCATTGGGAAACCCGAGACACAGGAAAGAAACTGGCAGGAGGAAATAGAGAACAATGAAGAGATAGACCAGAAAAGGCTGCCTAGTTATAAATTATGGGGTGGAGGTGATGGTGACATAGGGAGTCACTGGTTTCATTCTTCCTCCTAGAAGAACAACTAGTAGTAGACAAGATAACACTGAGAAAACCCTAGAACATGGGAGTGAGGCTAAAGCACCACAGAGACCGAGGCAGTCTACAGGAGAAGAGCAAGAGGAACAGCTATGCGCTGACTACACTGCCCCTCCCCAGGCTGGCATGGCACCACACCAGGAGGGCTCCCCTGAGCTTACAGCTTCTCCAGTGAGAAAAGAAGATCCAGGGTACACATCCAGCTGCCCCAGCAATGTGAGTAACTTCTTGGGAGTCCCCACTGCAGCCTTGGCCGCTGAGACTCAGACTGATGGAGAAGAGGGGAGAGGTTTGAACAACCAACACTTGGATCTTGGCAGAATGAGTTCCTACCTACAGGAAGTCTTAACCACTAGCTTCACTCAGCTGCAGACCTGAGATGGTGGGGAACTCAAGGGAGTACATGTCTGCTTTATTTGGGGACTCAGATGAAAAGTTCAAGCCTAACTGGAGCCTAACCCCTACACAGGGGAGCAGGGGAGCTAATTCATGGCCTTGTTCAACCATGAAGCCTTGGAACCTGAAAAATTACTTGGCATTGCAGCATCTGAGCAGGGAACCTGGTCAGTGACTCTGCAGAGACAAGCCAGTTACCCCACCTGGCCAAAGAGTTTGATGGAGAGGTCTGCCTGTTCTGTGACTACCCCTACCTTTCTGTGTAGTGAAACTAAGCTGTAGCCCTGCTCATGCTGCATACAGCCTCCAACCCTGCAAACCAAAATCCCTAACCAGCATTCCTGGGAATCCTGGTAGCATACTCTGCAGCCCTCAGTACAGTGGTACATGAACAGAGTACATGACCAGCAGCTTTGGTCTGCAGAGTCAAGATAATGGCTGACACTATCCAAAAAGCTTAGCATACAGGTATGTCTTATTTGATTCCCAAACATCTTGCTGAGTCTTAGGCCTATTCTTCAGCTTGACTGGGCAGGGAAGCTAACATATAGCCCCACCCAAAGCTGAGTACAGCCCAACCCAACAAGGAAACCTAACCTAGACACACCCTGAGAGCAAGCCCCACCTTCCAAACTGACACACGCAGAAAACCAAGCAAGCGGTCTGGTAAAGTCTGGAAATGGAGACTACTTACTCAAGTGTGCAGATACCAACAAAGGAAATAAAAGATAACACACAAAAAATAACTGTAAAGATATACCACCAAAGTAAACTAATAAAGCTTTAATAACTGGCCATAAAGAAATGGATGCCTATGAACTGTCAAAGAATTCAGAGTAATCATCTTTTAAAATGTTAAGTGAACTATAAGCACACACACACAGAACTAAATGAAATTAGTAAAACAATTCATGAACAAAATCAAGTTCAACAAACAAATCCCAAAGAAAAAAATATATACTGAGTAAAGTACAGAATTCAATAGAGGGCTTAAACAGTAGATTCATCCATGCAGAAGAAAGAATCAGTGATCCAGAAGACAGGGCATTTGAAATTATCCAGTCAGAGGAACAAGAAAATAGAATGAAAAAGGGTGAAGAAAGCCTGCAGGATAAATGGGACAAAATTAAAAGAATAAACATCACTGTTATGGGGATCCCAGGAGAAGAAGAAAAAAGGAAAGTATATTTAAAGCAATAATAGTTGGAAACTTCCTAAACTGGGGAGACAAATGGACATGCAGATCCATGAGGCCTAAAGAATCTTAAATAGATTGACTTCCAATAGGGCTACACCAAGACATGTTATACTTAATTTGTCAAAAGTCAAAGACACAGAATTTTGAAAGCAGCAAGGGAAAAGAGGGAAGTTACATAAATAGGAACCTCCATAAGAGTATCTGTGCAGTTTTCAATAGAAACTTTTGGCCAAAAGAGGATGGAATGATATGTTAAAACATTGAAAGGAAAGTACTGTTAACCAAGAATTACCAAAAAATGAAAGGCAGTTAATGACTTTCCTGAACAAACAAAAGATGAAGGAGTTCATCACTAGACTTACAAGAAATGATTCTTCAATATCTGCAAATCAATCAACATAATACACCACATTAACAAATTGAAAAATAAAAACCATATGATTATCTCAATAGATGCAGAGAAAGCCTTTGAAAAAATTCAACATCCATTTATGATTTAAAAAAAAACCCTCCAGAAAGCAGGAATAGAAGGAACATACCTCAACATAATAAAAGCTATATATGACAAACCCACAGCAAACATTATCCTAAATGGTGAAAAATTGAAAGCATTTCCCCTAAAGTCAGGAACAAGACAAGGGTGCCCACTCTCACCACTACTATTCAACATAGTTTTGGAAGTTTTGGCCACAACAATCAGAGCAGAAAAAGAAATAAAAGGAATCCAGAGTGGAAAAGAAGAAGTAAAACTCTCACTCTGCACAAACCCTAAAGACTCCACCAGAAAATTACTAGAGCTAATTAACGAATATAGTAAAGTTGCAGGATGTAATATCAACACACAGAAATCCCTTGCATTCCTATACACTAACAATGGGAAAACAGAAAGAGAAATTAAGGAAACAATTCCATTCACCATTGCAAGGAAAAGAATAAAATACTTATGAATATATCTACCTAAAGAAACAAAAGACCTATATATAGAAAATTATAAAACACTGGTGAAAGAAATCAAAGAGGACACAAACAGATGGAGAAATATACTGTGTTCATGGATCAGAAGAATCAATATAGTGAAAATGAGTATACTACCCAAAGCAATCTGTAGATTCAGTGCAATCCCTATCAAGCTACCAACGGTATTTTTCACAGAACTAGATCAAATAATTTCACAATTTGTATGGAAATACAAAAAACCTCGAATAGCCAAAGCAATTTTGATAAAGAAGAATGGAACTGAAGGAATCAACCTGCTTGACTTCAGGCTCTACTACAAAGCCACAGTCCTCAAGACAGTATGGTACTGGCACAAAGACAGAAATATAGATCAATGGAACAAAACAGAAAGCCCATAGATAAATCCATGCACCTATGGACACCTTATCTTCGACAAAGGAGGCAAGAATATACAATGGAGAAAAGACAATCTCTTAACAAGTGGTGCTGGGAAAACTGGTCAACCACTTGTAAAAGAATGAAACTAGAACACTTTCTAACACCATAAACAAAAATAAACTCAAAATGGATTAAAGATCTAAACATAAGACCAGAAACTATAAAACTCCTAGAGGAAAACATAGGCAAAACACTCTCCGACATAAATCACAGCAGGATCCTCTATGACCCACCTCCCAGAATATTGGGAATAAAAGCAAAAATAAACAAATGGGACCTAATTAGATTTAAAAGCTTTTGCACAACAAAGGAAACTATAAGCAAGGTGAAAAGACAGCCTTCAGAATGGGAGAAAATAATAGCAAATGAAACAACTGACAAAGAATCTCAAAAATATACAAGCAACTCCTGCAGCTCAATTCCAGAAAAATAAACGACCCAATCAAAAAATGGGCCAAAGACCTAAACAGACATTTCTCCAAAGAAGACATACAGATGGCTAACAAACACATGAAAAGATGCTCAACATCATTCATTATCAGAGAAATGCAAATCAAAACCACAATCAGGTATGATCTCACGCCAGTCAGAATGGATGCTATCCAAAAGTCTACAAGCAATAAAAGCTGGAGAGGGTGCGGAGAAAAGGGAACCCTCTTACACTATTGGTGGGAATGCAAACCAGTACAGCCACTATGGAGAACAGTGTGGAGTTTCCTTAAAAACTGGAAATAGAATTGCCATATGACCCAGCAATCCCACTGCTGGGCATGCACACCGAGGAAACCAGAATTGAAAGAGACACATGTACCCCAATGTTAATTGCAGCACTATTTATAATAGCCAGGACATGGAGGCAACCTAGATGTCCATCAGCATACGGATGGATAAGAAAGCTGTGGTACATATACACAATGGAATATTACTCAGACATTAAAAAGAGTGTGTTTGAATCAGTTCTAATGAGGTGGATGAAACTGGAGCCTATTATACAGAGTAAAGTAAGCCAGAAAGAAAAACACCAATACAGTATACTAACGCATATATATGGAATTTAGAAAGATGGTAACGATAACCCTGTATGCGAGACAGCAAAAGAGACACGGATGTATAGGACAGTGTTTTGGACTCTGTCGGAGAGGGTGGGGAGGGATGATTTGGGAGAATGGCATTGAAATATGTATATTATCATATGTGAAATGAATCACCAGTCCAGGTTCGATGCATGATACAGGGTGCTTGGTGCTAGTGCACTGGGATGATCCAGAGGGATGGGATTGGAGGGAGGTGGGAGGGGGGTTCAGGATGGGGAACACGTGTACACCCGTGGCAGATTCATGTTGATGTATGGCAAAACCACTACGATATTGTAAAGTAATTAGCCTCCAATTAAAATAAATAAATTATATTAAAAAAAGAAATGTGAAAGAGTTCTAGTAAAAGTAAAGGAACACTCATTAACATCATAAAAACATAAAGTATGTCAAAAACTTACAAATAAGTTTATAATCACAGATTTTATAATACAGTAATAAGATGTTTCATTTACAACTGTAGTTAAAAACTAAAAACAAATGTCATAAGAATAACCATATCAATATGCTATGGATGTGAAATATTAAAAATGTATACATTTTAACATGAAAATAAGATGTTCTAATTTTAAGATACTTTATGCAAGCCTTGTGGTAATGATAAGGATAAAACTTGTAGTAGTTACCCAAAAGAACATAATCATCAGGTTAAAGAATACTTAATACCAAAAAGGCTTCAACACACACACACACACACACACACACACACACACAGAGCAGGATAAACAACAAGGAACAATGGATCTACAAAACAGTCAGAAAACTATTAACAAAATGGCAATAGTAAGTCCTTCCCTATTAATAATTATTTTTAAAGTAAATTCTCTAATCAAAAGATGCAACATGGCTGAAGGAATTAAAAAATCAAGATCCAATGATATGCTTGCTGCCTACAAGACTCACTTCAGCTTTAAAGTCAGAAAGTAAAGGAACAAAAAAAAAAGATATTTCAAGCAAATGATAATAAAATGCAGGGAGTAGCTATACTTATAATAGATAAAATAAACTTTAAATATGTTGAAAGCAACAAAGAAAAACATTACAGAATGATAGAGGCATCAATTCTTCAAGAAGATCTAGCAGTTTTAATATTTACAATTAGCCTATGTTGGAGCACCTCAGTATATAAACCAAAAGTAAAAGGAAAAATAAACAGCAGTACAATAATAGTTTGAGATCTTAATACCCTACTTTCAACAAATGGACAGATTGTCCAGAGAATCAATAAGGAAATGGTGGATTTGAACAACACTCTAGACTAGCTGGACTAAACATATACAAAACATTCTATACAACAACGGCAGAATACATATTCTTCTCAAGTGCACATGGAACATTTTCTAGGATAAATGGTATGTTAGGCAACAAAAGTCTTAGAAAAACTCTAAGAAGATAGAAATCATACTGAGTATCTCTGACCAAAATGGCATGAACCTAAAAATCAATAACAGTAGAGAACTGGATAATTCTTGAACACTGAAATCAAACAGCTCTCTCATGAGCTACCAATGGATCAAAAAGAAATTAAAGGGGAAACAGAAAAGTACATTGAGACAAATGAAACTGGAAATACAACATATCAAAACTTATGGGATACAGCAAATCCAGTTCTAAGAGGGAAGCTCATAATAATAAATACCTACATTAAGAAACAGAAGATATCAAATAAGCAAGCTAACTGTACTTCAAGGAACTGGAAAATTAAAGTGAACTCAAACTTAGCAGAAAGAAGAAAATAATAAATATTAGAGCAGAAACAGAGGACAGAAAAACAATAGAAAAGATTTTTTAAACTAAGAGCTGTTTCTTTAAAAAGATAAATAAAATTGGCAAGCCTTTAACTAGTCTAATCACTGGAAAAGGAAACATTACATTTGATACTACAGAAATATAAAGGATCAGAAGAGGTTATTATGAACAGCTATATACCAACAAATGGGACATCCTAGAAGAAATGGAACAATTCTTATAAATATATTATCTACCAACACCAAATTGGGAAGAAATAGAATATCTGAATAGATTAATTACTAATAAGGATATTGAATCCCATGCACTTGGATGAGAAGAATTAATATCGTTAACGTGGCCACACTATGCAAAGCAATCTACAGATTTAATGGAATCCCTTTCAAATTACCCATGGTATTTTTCACAGAACAAGTAATACTAAAATATATATGGAACTTAAAAAACCCAGAATTGCCAAAGCAGTACAAGGGAAAAGAATAAAGCAGAACGCATAACCTTCCAGACTAAGCGCTACAGTAATCAAAACAGTGTGATACTGGCACAAAAACATATAGATCAATGGGATAAAATAGAATAGAGAGCCCAGAAATAAACCCACACACCTAAGGTCAATTAATATTCAACAAAGGAGGCAATAATACACAATGGGGAAAAAACAATCTCTTGTGCCAGTGGTGTCAGTAAAGTTGGACAGCTGCATGTAAATCAATGAAGTTAGAATACACCCTCACACCATACACAGTAACAAACTCAAAAAGGCCCAATAACTTAAATCTAAGGCATGACACCATTAAACTCCTAGAAGAGAACATGGGCAAAACATTCTGACACAAATTGTTCCAATATTTTCTTAGGTCATTTTACCAAGGAAATAGAAATAAAAGCAATAATAAAAGCCCAAAATTGTTAATAAAAAGTTCAAAATATTGTACAAGCATCTGGAGAGACAACACAATTCCTGTCAAGATTCTGATGGCATTTTTTACATCAGTAGAAAAAATAATCCTAAAATATATGGAAAAACCAAAGACCCCAAATAGCCAAAGTGATTTTGAGACAGAAGAAGAAAGCAGGAGGCATCACACTTTATGATTCTAAACTGCATTGTAAACCTGTAGTCATTGAAAGAGTATGACATTGGCATTAAAACAAAGCATATGACAATGGAACAGAAATGAGAACCCAGAAATAAACCCATGCATATATGGTCAGTTAGTTCAGTCGCTCAGTCATGTCTGACTCTTTGCAGCCCTATGGACTGCAGCACACCAGGCTTCCCTGTCCATCACCAACTCCCAAAGCTTGCTCAAACTCATGTCCATCAAGTTGGTGATGCCATCCAACCATCTCATCCTCTGTCATCCCCTTCTCCCCTGCCTTTAATCTTTCCCAGCATCAAGGTCTTTCCCAATGAGTCAGTTCTTCACATCAGGTGGCCAAATATTGGAGTTTCAGTTTCAGCATCAGTCCTTCCAATGAATATTCAGTACTGATTTCCTTGAGGATTGACTGGTTTGATCTCCTTGCAATCCAAAGGACTCTCAAGAGTCTTCTCCAACACCACAGTTCAAAAGCATCAATTCGTTGGCGCTCAGCTTTCTTTATGGTCCAACTCTCACATCCACACATGACTATTGGAAAAACCATAGCTTTGACTAGACAAAGGCTTTGGTGTAGTCAATAAATCAGAAGTAGATGTTTTTCTGGAACTCTTTTGCTTTTTCTATGATCCAATAGATGTTGGCAGTTTGATCTCTGGTTCCTCTGCCTTTTCTAAATCCAGCTTGAACATCTGGAAGTTCACGGTTCATGTACTACTGAAGCCTCACTTTGAGAATTTTGAGCATTTCTTTGCTAGTGTGTGAGATGAGTGCAATTGTGCAGTAGTTTGAGCATTCTTTGGCATTGCCTTTCTTTGGGATTGGAATGAAAACAGAGCTTTTTCCAGTTCTGTGGACACTGCTGAGTCATGGAGAAACTGAAGATAGCTTTAGTAAGTGTTGCTGGGGAAAAGCACTTATAAAAATAAAATGAAGCTATATCCCTATCGTCTACCCTTCATAAAAATGACTGAACTTAAACACTTAAATGGAAGACCTGAAACACTAAGCTCATAGAAAAAAAGATAGGAAAAACACTCCTGGAGATGGGTCTTAGCAATGATATATTTTTAAGATATTTAAAAAATTAGTAGGGGGAATTACATCACACTACAAGTGGTGGCAAGAATACACAGAAGAACTGTACAAAAAAGATCTTCACGACCCAGATAATCACAATGGTGTCATCATTCACCTAGAGCCAGACATCCTGGAATGTGAAGTCAAGTGGGCCTTAGAAAGCATCACTACGAACAAAGCTAGTGGAGGTGATGGAATTCCAGTTGAGCTATTTCAAATCCTGAAAGATGATGCTGTGAAAGCACTACACTCAATATGCCAGCAAATTTGGAAAACTCAGCAGTGGCCACAGGACTGGAAAAGGGCAGTTTTCATTCCAATCCCAAAGAAAGGCAATGCCAAAGAACGCTCAAACTACCGCACAATTGCACTCATCTCACATGCTAGTAAAGTAATGCTCAAAATTCTCTAAGCTAGGCTTCAGCAATACATGAACCGTGAACTTCCAGATGTTCAAGCTGGTTTTTTTTTTTTTTTTAGAAAAGGCAGAGGAACCAGAGATCAAATTGCCAACATCTGCTGGATCATTGAAAAAGCAAGAGAGTTCCAGAAAAACATCTACTTCTGCTTTATTGACTATGCCAAAGCCTTTGTGTGGATCACAAATAAACTGTGGAAAATTCTGAAAGAGATGGGAATACCAGACCACCTGACCTGCCTCTTGAGAAACATATATGCAGGTCAGGAAGCAACATTTAGAACTGGACATGGAACAACAGACTGGTTCCAAATAGGAAAAGGAGTATGTCAAGGCTGTATATTGTCACCCTGCTTATTTAACTTCTATGCAGAGTACATCATGAGAAATGCTGGGCTGGAAGAAGCACAAGCTGCAATCAAGATTGCTGAGAGAAATATCAATAACCTCAGATATGCAGATGACACCACCCTTATGGCAGAAAGTGAAGAGGAACTAAAAAGCCTCTTGATGAAAGTGAAAGAGGAGAGTAAAAAAGTTGGCTTAAAGCTCAACATTCAGAAAACGAAGATCATGGCATCTGGTCCCATCACTTCATAGGAAATAGATGGGGAAACAGTGGAAACGGTGTCAGACTTTATCTTTTTGGGCTCCAAAATCACTGCAGATGGTGAATATAGCCATGAAATTAAAAGACGCTTACTCCTTGGAAGGAAAGTTATGACCAACCTAGATAGCATATTCAAAAGCAGAGACATTACTTTGCCAACAAAGGTCCATCTAGTCAAGGCTATCATTTTTCCAGTGGTCATGTATGGATGCGAGAGTTGAACTGTGAAGAAAGCTGAGCGCTGAAGAACTGATGCTTTTGAACTGTGGTGTTGGAGAAGACCCTTGAGAGCCCCTTTGACTGCAAGGAGATCCAATCAGTCCATTCTAAAGGAGATCAGTCCTGGGTGTTCTTTGGAAGGAATGATGCTAAAGCTGAAACTCTAGTACTTTGGCCACCTCATGTGAAGAGTTGACTCATTGGAAAAGACTCTGATGCTGGGAGGGATTGGGGGCAGGAGGAGAAGGGAGTGACAGAGGATGAGATGGCTGGATGGCATCACTGACTTGATGGAAGTGAGTTTGAGTGAACTCCAGGAGATGGTGATGGACAGGGAGGCCTGGCGTGCTGTGATTCATGGGGTCACAGATAGACACGACTGAGCAACTGAACTGAACTGAACTGAACAATGCCTCCACACCACAAAAGAATCAACCACTATAGAATTTGAAGAAATATTTGCAAATCATATACCTGATGAATTAATATCCAAAGTGTATTTTAAAACTAATACAACTCAGTAGCAAAAAAAAAAAATTAATTATGGCTTCTCTGGTTGCTCAGTGGTAAAAAATTCCACCTGCCAATGCAGGAGACCTAGATTTGATCCCTGATCCCAAGGATCCCAGATGCTGCAGAGCAACAAAGCCTGTGTGCAAGCCACAACTCCTGAGCCTGTTCTCTAGAGCCTGGGAGGTTCAACAAGTGGAGTCACCATAATGAGAAGCCTGTGCACAGGAACAAGAGTAGCCCCCATTGAGAAAAGCTACTAGAGAAAAGCCTGTGAAGCAATGGAGGCTCAGCACAGCCAAAAATTAATAAGTAAATAATAATTCAATTAAAAAAATGGGCAAAGGACATGAATAGATATTTTTCCAAAGAAAATATTTGATTCAAATGATGAAGAGATACATGAAATGATGCTTAGTCTTACTAATCACTGGGGACATGCAAATCAAAGCCACATGAGATATCTTCTCACACCTGTTAGAATGGCTATGGTGAAAGAGACAAGAGAAGAAATGCTGGCAAAGATGTGGACAAAAGGGAATCCTAGTACATTGTTGGTAGGAATGTAAATTTGTAAGCCCACTATGGAAAACAGTATAGAGGTTCCACTAGAACACTTTCTAACACCATACACAAAAATAAACTCAAAATGGATTAAAGATCTAAACATAAGACCAGAAACTATAAAACTCCTAGAGGAGAACATAGGCAAAACACTCTCCGACATAAATCACAGCAGGATCCTGTATGACCCACCTCCCAGAATATTGGGAATAAAAGCAAAAATAAACAAATGGGACCTAATTAAAATTAAAAGCTTCTGCACAACAAAAGAAACTATAAGCAAGGTGAAAAGACAGCCTTCAGAATGGGAGAAAATAATAGCAAATGAAACAACTGACAAACAACTAATCTCAAAAATATACAAGCAACTCCTGCAGCTCAATTCCAGAAAAATAAATGACCCAATCAAAAAATGGGCCAAAGAACTAAATAGACATTTCTCCAAAGAAGACATACAGATGGCTAACAAACACATGAAAAGATGCTCAACATCACTCATTATCAGAGAAATGCAAATAAAAACCATAATGAGGTACCATTTCATGCCAGTCAGAATGGCTGTGATCCAAAAGTCTACAAGCAATAAAAGCTGGAGAGGGTGTGGAGATAAGGGAACCCTCTTACACTGTTGGTGGGAATGCAAACTAGTACAGCCACTATGGAGAACAGTGTGGAGATTCCTTAAAAAACTGGAAATAGAACTGCCTTATGACCCATCAATCCCACTGCTGGGCATACACACTGAGGAAACCAGAACGGAAAGAGACACGTGTACCCCAATGTTCATTGCACCTCTGTTTATAATAGCCAGGACATGGAAGCAACCTAGATGTCCATCAGCAGATAAATGGATAAGAAAGCTGTGGTACATATACACAATGGAGTATTACTCAGCCATTAAAAAGAATACATTTGAATCAGTTCTAATGAGGTGGATGAAACTGGAGCCTATTATACAGAGTGAAGTAAGCCAGAAAGGAAAACACCAATACAGTATACTAATGCATATATATGGAATTTATAAAGATGGTAACGATAACCCTGTATGCGAGACAGCAAAAGAGACACAGATGTATAGAACAGTCTTTTGGACTCTGTGGGAGAGGGAGGTGGGGGATGATTTGGGAGAATGGCATTGAAACATGTATAATATCATATAAGAAACGAATCGCAAGTCCAGGTTCGATGCAGGATACAGGAAGCTTAGGCTGGTGCACTGGGATGATCCAGAGGGATGGTATGGGGAGGGAGGTGGGAGGGGGGTTCAGGATGGGGAACACGTGTACACCCGTGGCAGATTCATGTTGATGTATGGCAAAACCAATACAATATTGTAAAGTAAAAAAAAAAAATAAAAATAAAGTAATTATTGTTTAAAAAAAAATGAAATTAAAAATAAAACTACCATATGACCCAGCAATCTCAGTTCTTGGTATATCTCCAAAGGAAATGAAAACACATGTTGAAGAGAGAGTGACACACCCATGTTTACTATACCATTATTTATAAGAGCCAAGACAAGGAAATAGCCTAAGTGTTCACTGATGGGTTAATGGATGAAGACATTGTGATATAATATCTTTAGATAAGTACTATATATACACATATAAAATATGGATAGATAATAGAGTATTATTCATGCATTAAAAACAAAATCCTGCCATTTGCAACAACATGAATGGACCTTGAGAGCATTGTGTTAAGGATAATTAGAGGAAGACATATACTGTATGATCTTGCTTACATTTGGAATCTTAAAGAAAAATTCATAGATATCTATAAGAAAGAAATAGAGTTACAGATATAGAAAACAAACTTATGGATTCCAGGGGGTATGGGGGTTGATAAATTGGGATGGACATATACACACAACTATATACAGAAAGGATAACTAATAAGGACCTATTCTATACCATGGGGGACTCTACTGAATACTCTGTAATGACCCATATGGGAAAAGAATCTAAAAATGAATAGATATATGTATACGTATAACTGATTCACCTGAAATTAACATTGTAAATCAACTATACTCCAATAAAAAAATTTTTAAAAAGAAAAATTAATAGAAAAAGAGATCAGATTCGTGGTTATTAAAGCTGGTTTTTGTTTAGTCACTAAGTCGTGTCCGACTCTTTTGTGACCCCGTGGGCTGCAGCCCACCAAGCTCTTCTGTCCACAGCATTTACCAGGCAAACATGCTGGATTGGGTTGCCAATTCCTACTCCAGGGGATCTTCCCAAGCCAGGGATTGAACGGTGGCTCCTGCAGTGGCAGTCGAATTCTTTACCACTGAGTTGCCCTGGAAGCCCTACTAGAGATGGGGAGGAAGGAGTACTAATTAGATGAAGGTGGTCAGAGGTAAAAACTTTCCATTGTAACATATATAAGTCCTGGGGACAAAACATACAACATGTTTGCTGTAATGAACACTGCTATGTGGTTTATTTGAAAGTTGCTAATAAAGTAAATCCTTAAAGTTCTCATCACAAAGGAAAAAACATTCTTTTTTGTGTGTATGTGTCTGTATGAAATGATGAATGTTAACTAAACTTACTGAATCACTTCACAGTACACCTAAATCAAGTCCATACACTGCACACCTGAAACTAATACAGTGCTGTATGTCAATCATATCTCAATAAAATTGGAAAAAACTGTAAGGTACACAGCTGGGAGATGCCGCTGAAAGAGTGCAGGTGGGATACGCATTAGAGGCGGAGCTTCAAGAGGCATTATAGGGGAAGTAGGGCTGGAGTAGGAGGGCCTATACAAATATATATAAATGGATCATATAACTCTATATAGATTTTGTTGAAGAGCTACATGCATGAAGTCTGAAGATGATAGTACCAAAACGCTTTAAACACCTTGTCTTCAAAGTTGACAGGCCTCATCAGTCTGCAAAATATTTTCATTCCTATTTCCCTCCCTGACTTCCCTTCCAGGAAGCACAGAGCCAAAATTAATACTCACATAGAGAAAAAGATATTTGCATACATTTTATATGCAGTGTATGCCTCTTTCATCCACAGCCTTAAAATTATAATGATAATGCTTTTAAAATTACTCAGAGTGGGAATTTCTTGACCTTGGGCTCAAGTAGATCTAGATTTGAAAGTCCCAGCACTTTCTAGCTTTGAAGGAATAAATAAGTCTTAAGGTCTCTGAACCTCTATTTCTTCATTTAAAGTAGAAAAATTTTAAGTCGTGGTTTACTGAGTCTATGGCATCATTCTAGGAAAAACTATGTAGAAGCAAAGGGCTGGTTCCTGGTAGGCAGTGGGTGCTCCCCAGGTGCCATTCCCCTTTCCTCCTGCATGATGTGAGAGGCCATCTCTCTTTTCTGCCCTGGTCGGAACAACACAGAGCCTATCCTATGTCTGATTGGAAAATACTCCCATATGCTTAGGCCTAACTGATGTTCCCCCTCCAGCTTCCTTTCATCCCAACCCTAGTTAAATACTGCATAAAGGGTCCCCAGGACACACACATGTCCCTCCCCTCCTAACTTCTCCCTAGGTAAATAACAGATGCCATTGTCTTCTGTTAGGCTCATTAGAGATGCTTAATCATCTGAGCCCCTGTGGTGGCACGGCCATAAAGGAGCAGCCTTTCCAGGGCGTTGGGAACGACAGAGCTCCAGCTTTGGCAGGCCTAAAACTGATGGGGGCGTTGGCAGTGCCTCTGAGCCTCACAGCCTAGTGTCGGGGGATCCCCCTTCCCGATCTGGATATTCTGTTAACTGATTATATTCGAAATGTCAAAGAATATTTCACAACCCTGCTTCTCCTTTAAACTCTGTCTGATCCCAAAAGAGACATCTCCGGGTCTACAGCTGTTCATAAGTGACAAATGAAAAAAGATGTATTTAGATTGTTCCTTTAACAGCTTGAGAGAAAAGCAAAGCAGCCTTGAAGCTGTGGGATTTTGTTTGGAACCCTGGCCAGTGAGCCCAGTACATAGCAATGAGGGTTATTTCAACCTAGGTCTATGAGGATTTCTGAGTACACAGAGTTCACCACCACTCATGCGCAAGCTCCAGCTCCAGCTCCCAAGGTGACCTCACAGGCAGGAGACAGTGCACATTCAGGTGACTCAGTGACAAGCAGGGAGTATGTGTGTGTGTTAGTCACTCACTCATGTCCTACTCTTTGCAACTGCATGGACCCACCAGGCTCCTCTGTCCATGGGATTCTCCAGCCAAGAATACTGGAGTGGGTTGCCATGCCCTTCTCCAGGGGATCTTCCCAGCCCAGGGATCGAACCCAGGTCTCCCACATTGTAGGCAGATTCTTTATTGTCTGAGCCACCAGGGAAGCCTGACAACAAGGGGACAGACACCAAACTGACACCTAGGTGCTGCTCTGAGAACCTTCATTAAGTCTGAAGACTCTGAAGCATCCAAATTTGCCTTTCATGGTGGCTGCTTCTGAGCATCGTCTGTGGGTCTAATTTCTGGAGCTGGTCTATTTCAGGCACGTGTCTGTGGATTCCTGGTGCACCCGGCAGTTAACATTGACGCCTAGGTACCCTGGGTGCCAGACGCAATCTCCTTCTCACACTCCACTGTGTCCTAATGCAGCAGATGGCTTTGGCGCCCAGGTTAATAGCCCTCTTACCTACACCTGATTTCAGCCACAGCTGTGGTTGACAGCTCAATTCACCCTAAAAGCTCCCCTAGCTTAGTTAATACACAGGACAGGGGTTACTGGCTGATGGGGAAGAGTAGCCCATCGCAGCCCCAGCATCTCCTTCCTGCCCTCTTTTCCCTTCCCCCACAGAGATATTGTGGGGGAATCACTGATACAGAGATCTGAAAGTGGGATTCATGGATGAGCAGCCTCATAAGCTGTACCTGAGAGACTGACAGAAATGCAGGATCTCAGATAGGTTCCATTGCAAGCCTACTGGGTCCTAGTCTGCATTTTAAAAAGATCTTCAGGGACTTCCCTGGTGGTCCAGTGGCTAAGACTCCATGCTCCCAATGCAGGGGGCCTGGGTTCTATACCTGGTCGGGGAACTCGATCCCACATGCTGTAACTCAAGATTCCACATGCCACAACAAAGATGAACCCGCATGTGGCAACTAAGACCTGGCATAAAATCAAGTAATTAAAACAATAAGATCTTCAGATTATTCTGAGGAACACTCAAATTTGAGAATCGCTAGTCTATACTGCTTTATGCATAGGGGGAAAAAAATGTCTGACCCAAAAAATGCCTGGCCCATCAACTCAGTCTGCTTTTGCATAATAATGGTGGATCTAATATGAAATGGAGTAGACAAGACTCTTGCTTTTTTAAATTAAAGGAGAAAACTGCCTCATGCTGTTACCATGTTATATTTCATTGTCAAACATCAAGAATCATTCAATTAATTAACTTGGAAAACAAAGTTACTTAGATTACTGAATGCAGGTTCATTCTGGTGCTTCAACACCAGCAGTGCCAGAAAGAATAATTTCCTGAAAGCTTCCTATTACCACACAAAGGAAGTCATTCTTGAGGAAAAAAAAAAAAACAACAGCCCTAATAGAATTGCTTTTCATTTGCACTCATGCAGGAAGTTGCCAAATGTTTGTGCTCACCCATTCTATCAAAAAGTTGCTTTCTTGCCATAATTAAAATATACGATGGCTGCTCTACTAGCCACATCGTAACTCTGCCCAGGTATTGAGATTTTCTCAACTAAACCTCACCATTATGAGTAGATCTTAGGTGGCTGAAGCTGGGATAGGCTGTTTACGCATGAATCAGAACCAACTCCTTTCTTTTATAGGATACACTTATGTGTACAAGCAGGTGTGAGTTCACACATGGGGGCTTCAAGCAATTGTCCGCACTGGAATTCTATTACAGACTCCTCAACTCTGAACACAAGGCTCTTCTCTGGTCTTTTCAATGCATGAGCATTTCTTTCATCAAAGGAAGGATTGGAAGTTGAGGGAAAAAAATAGTTTATTCTAGTTCTATCTATATTTACCTACCCACATTCCCTCCCTTTTTCTTTCTTTCAACTACCTACATATCTACCTTGTTATCAATACCTATATATCTACCTTATTATCAACTGTTTAAAACTAAAGAACATTAATTTGAGCAAGCTCAGAGACATCCAGCATGGGACATATCTATTTCCATAGTTTTTTCACATAAATTGTCAGTGGTAGCTGATGTTTGACTCTGTACATCACGGCACTAAGGACAACCCATTCCTTTTGAGTATGGACTGGTTTTGCTCCTTTGGATCACCTGTAATCTTATTGTAAAGACAGTTGGTTGGGCGTAATTTAGTGGCTTTACTCTGTAAGTGGCCATTGTTTCTGAATTCTGAGTGATTTTTCATTCCTGCCCATACTTCCTTTGAGTTCAGCAAGGGGAGCATTTCTAGTTCAGTCTTCGGAGCCCACCTTGTCAGCTTTTACAGTTGGCTTACTCCAGCTCTTGTAAATCATCTTCCCCCACCCCCCTCCCCGTCCCGAGACAAAAACCTACGTCTTGCTGTTCACCAAGTCACAGGAGGAAATGGAATGCTAGGGTCGCACGCAGGGAGACTCCACAAATGGAGGAGTGAAGGCACACCTCTTCATACAGGTGACAGTATCCTTACATCAGCCCAGATGCTCGTTTTTACATCACATGCATCACCCGATTTGACCATCATCACAGCCTCATAAGACGGGCAGTTCTTACACCTTTTGTTCCATTTTACAGAAAAACGAAAGCTTGAGGCTCAGAGAGAAAGAAGACTCATTGCCCCTGAGGCCACTTCCTCAGTTCTCTCTATGAAGCCCTGGGCTGAATATTTCCACGGCTGGGAAAATGCCTGGCCTCGAGAAGCACGTCTGCTCACCCCAACTTCCAGCTTATCCTGGGCCGGCTTTGCTGAAGAAATAGCATGGCGTGCATATGTGAAGGGGCCTGGAAGGCATGCCTTCCGGGAAACGGCATTTCTTGTGACGTAGCCGCCATGCACGGCACACAATTATTTATAGTGCTCAACTTTATTTTCCAGGCTGTGGGTTTCCTCTCTCACCTTTTAAACTCTCAAATACGAAGCCTACTTGACCACTAATACACTGTGATGGCTTCAGAGTAAGTCCCCACAAATGGAAGCTGCTCTTTAATTATTCAGAAATATGACAAAACCCATCATCAATCCCCAGGTCTGAGTCACAGGGGGACCCCGGCAGCAGTTCAAGCATTACTCCCAAACCGCAGCCACTCAGACAAGAATAACAGCAGATGCTTGGGCCTCCCCAACAACTCACCCAGCAATAAACCCATCCTTGGGGCTCTGTCCCTTGGCTGTTGCATGCCGGGATGACAAGGGTTTTCAATTGGTGCTGTGAGGAAAGGAAACCTCCCCTCACAATACATACACACTCACACATTCACACACATGCTCACAGTGTCAATCAATCTAAGAGGCAGACTAAGAATGAAAGATCCTTAAGTTACCATTCAGACACCGCTATGCAATCAGAAAGACAAACCTGTTTGCCTCATTGCTTTCAACCAATCACTGGAAGTTGCACAGTGATGTCTAGATACCTTGTGCATCTCCTTACTATATCTTTATCCATTCCCTTTGTTTTGAATGATATTAGTGCCCTTATAATAATAGTAGAGTCTCCAGAGAGATCCCTAGCCCTAACTTCTGTGTGCACACACAGTGGGAGGCATGGGCCACGAACTAGGAAGGGGCCCGTAACCAGAAGGCAACCATGCTGGTGCCTTGATCTTCGACTTCTCAGCCTCCAGAACTGTGAGCAAGAGATCTCTGTTGTTTATAAGCCACCCAGCCAGGGCTATTTTGTTACAGAAGTCAGGACAAACTAAGACAGTGGCCCGTGGTCTGGCCATCCCCACATCCTATTTTAGAGATGCATTGATGTTTGGATGGGGTATTACAGGGATGTTACGGAAGAGGGCCCCAAAAGGAGATGGACAGAGGTGAACCAGAGCCTGGGTGGCCTCTCCCCTAAAAGGCACCTCCTGAGGTCAGTGCTAAAAACGACCAGGAATCATTCAAGGAAAGGAAGGTGGAAACAGCATTCCAGCAGAGAGGGAGGGGCACAGTCTGGGCACAGATGCGACACCGCAGAGCAGGGATGTGTCTCCAGGATGCTCACTGTGGCTGAAGGAGGGGACATGCAGTGGGAGGGGGAGGGGAGAGCAAGGAAGGGCTCAACAGTCTCAGGGTGCAATGCGCTCAGCCACAGAAGGCAGTGCTGTGCAGGGAGTGAGGCAGAGCCCTGCGGGACAGAATTATGGGGCCACTTCCGGGACTCTGACGTACCATGACCCTGCCTCCCTGCCATGCTCACAGCACACAAGCTGAGCAGGCAGTCAGTCATGGAGGGCTGGAGACCCAATCAGAGCCACAGGGACCCAGGAAAGACAACCAGATAGGGTGGGTGGAGTGCAGGGCATAGTTTAAAGGGGAACTAGCCAGGGTGGGAGGCTAAATTTTCTTTCAATATTAAAGGAACTGAAGGGCTCAGAAAGAACAATGGTAGAGGCATGTGGGCCAAGATATGGGGACTTCTCAGCAGCCTCAGGCTGCCCTGGTGCCTGGCGGTCATGGAGGCAAGGATGACCAGCAGAAGATGCTGAGCATGGGGAGACCCTGTCCCTCTAGTCATGGGAGGGGCCTGCTCCTCTTGGGGCTCAGTCCCCAGCCCACTCTCTGGCTGGGGGGAGACCTGCAGCCCTCCTTTCCTGGTCAATAAATGACAGGAGTGCACTTGTCCTTCACAGCCCAAAAACTGCACATTGATGCTTCTGTAAATGGAAGCTCTTTGCACAATATGTCTGTAATGCGTTCTAAGTGAGCGTGAAAGAGCGAGCTGACAGTTTGGGGTCAGAGTCGCCATCCCTGGGGGCAGATGCAGGCAGTGTGACATGGAAAGGCGGAAGATGAGGTGGGGGAATGGGGTGCGGGGGGTTGTGTGTTTCATGCCACCAGGATGAAGGCCAGACCGTCCCCTTGGGGATGTAGGGAAGATGGCAACAGTGGCGGGTAGGGGACAGTGATGGGGGAGAAGGGAAGCCACCCCCCTCCTCCACCAGGAAGGCTCTGGGAAAGTGAGCAAAGATGCAGGTGTGCAGCTGAAGGTGGACCTGCCTGGGTTCCGAAGGGAATGAGAGAAAATTACAAACTGATACACGGGAAAGAGAAAAAGGATGAGGATGGGGGTCAGAGGCATAGGGGCCACTAGGTCACCGCAAGTCTTTCTGATGGAAACATAGAAGGTCTAAGAAATGGGGATGTGGAGCTCAGAGGAGGCTACTTGCCTTCCGTGAGTAACTTACAAGGTCATTTCATCAAGGTCAGAGCCCACTGCTCCTGGAGTGAGTGTTCCCCTACACTTCCCCACCCCAACCTTTATGCCTTCTTGGCTGAACCCTCCAGCTCCCCCAGGGAGCCTGGAGCCCAAAAGGGGGCTCTGACAACACAGAACCTTCCCAAGCCTGCCTCCTCCTGGAGGGCAAGACTAGGCTCTGCACTCTGAGGCCCTGGGTGCTGTGCTGTCCAGGCTCAGAGGGAGAAGGGACTGGGATGGGGCAATAATGCCAGTGTGCGCCTGAGCCACGCTGATGCACTCAGCCTCCTGATGCTGAGCCCACCTGTGTGTGGATGCTGGTCTAGATAGAGCCAATCTCCCTCAAGGACAGCAGGGCTTACACCTGCCCGGGACTGAGTCCTGATACCCAATCATACTACAGGGTCCTGATCCCAACTCAGCCTCCCTCACCCGCCAGCCTCCTTGGAGGCTCCCACAGGCCTCCCAGTGATACACAGGTGTGGGCCCGGTCTGTCCACCTCCTGGCTTTGGCTCCCAGCTGTATCACATGGAATGCCTTCCTCCCTTCCCAGCCGTGTTGCTCATTGACCATCTAGGTCTCCATCCTCCTCACTGTTAGAACTGCTGATGCGGCAGCATGAAGAGAGGTCAGGTTCACTTTATGTGACCAGTTTTCAAGATCCTCTCCACCTTGCACTTTGGGAATTCTCTCCATGGGGGTCAGTTCATGAGATGTGGGATCATAGCTATAAAAGGTGCCAAGCTTGGGGAGGAGAGAAGGAGCTGACAGAGGAAGAAGGTAGAATAGGAGAGTGGTCAGGAACTCCCTTTCAGAGTGAGTGAGACATTTGTTGAGATTTGCCTCTAAGATGCACTGTTGTAAGACTCTGAACAGTTTTCTTAGGGGTGAGAACAACCTCATGAGAGCTACTTACGTAAGTTCTTCTGAAGGTATAGGCTGACCTACGTGCTTGTAGCCTAAACAGGCACTGCATAGGCTTGACTGCCCTGTAGTCCTGTGCCATCCCTGGGAACCAGTGATTATTCCCATTTCACAGTTGCAGAGCGTTGAGCTCAGAGGGAGAAAACATGAAGGAGATCCCATGATGACTCAATACTGGAGCCTGTACTTGGACCTTGGTCTGGTCATCTCCAAAGCCCGCATTTCTTTCCCTACCAATGACAGAGCCCTTCCTCTTTGCCTCTCGTGACCATATTGGGAGGAAATGTCAAGTATAATTCCTGAATCTTGAGCTTGAGAAAGCTTGAGAAAGTCAGGCCAAGAAGTGCTGCAAATATAGTGCACATGACATATCTGGTGGGAAGATAAAAAATGTCAAGTTTTGAAACCATGAATTATTTTCCTTCTGTTTCCTCAAATCAGCACAAGCCCATCTGCGTGCGGTTTCCTAAGGCAGTATGCTGAGAACAAGTTTCATTGAGGTCTCCCCAGCTCCCTTAAACCTCCCGTGACACTGCCTGAAGGCACATAAGGCACAGGGCTTAGAAAGCTGGCGGCTGCCTGGTGGTAGATTCAGGAGCCCAGGCAAGACCTCGAACCCTATTCCTAAGTACCCAGCCTGACTACAGATAGCACAGCTTAAATTTATTTTCTTAGTAATTATTACAGATAAGAAAACATGCCTTCATCCCTCAATCAGAAAAAAATGGAGTTGGTTAAGAAATTTCCCAGGACAACATGTTCTACATTTCTTACTAAGGTGTGCGTGACTGATATTAGGGAGCAAAAGAGGATGCAAGTTCAGCACTTTATGTACACTTTATATCCCACTCATCTTTATACTAACTGTGCAGGATGTGTGCTGTTATTGCTGTTATGACTGTTGCCAGTTTACAGATGAGGCTCATCAGTGACTATTAAAGTCCAAAGGACATTCATCTGGGCAAACCCAGACAGACTTGTGGAAGAGCTAGAGTCTGAACTAAGGTAGCTGAACTCCAGAGCCTGTGAATATTGGAGCAGTGATAGACTACTGAGAGAAAATGTGATCTAGTGTTCCCACTTCATAGATACAGAAAGTGAGCCCCAGATAAAAAGATGTGCCTTGAAAGTGTTCACATAGTATGTTAGAGCCTTTGTCCTTATCTCCTTAGGCTCTTATTTACTCATACTTCCAATGACACATCTTTTCTTAGGTGTTCTGAGGACTAACTACTTCAGCGGTCGCCTTTAGTTATTCTGCCTAGATCCTCTTCGCAGGTGGGGGCACCCATCTCCCAACCCCCATGAATGCTGGTTGCTCATGGCTCAGAGCTGCAATCTCTCAGAAGAACTGACCTTGACGAACAGGAGCCACAAGACCAGAGTGCACTGAGAGGTGATTCCCAGCTGTGCCCCCACAGTGGCTTCATGTAGCCAACAAATGACTGACGTGAGAGTCACTTACAGGACTTTCTTTACGATGAGACCATACCTCTTCAGAACTCCTCATGAGATCAGTCCAAAAACAAGTCTCTGGCTGGGAAAACATCCTTTCTTTGCTTATTTTCTCTTGCCCTATTTTTACTCCTCTCAGTTTCCTTTTCCTTAAAATATCCTCCTTCAAGAAGCCACTTGCATAAGAATCATCCATGTCTTAGACTCCATTGCTAGGGAAGCCATCCTAAGATACGGTCTAAGGAAAGAGGCAGTCGCACATTGCAAGGCATTGAGAGTGGACACTGAAGTCTTCGCCATTAAATTGTTTTCCCGGATACCATACTAGAATGTATTACGGGGTCTCAAAATAAGAACTCAACGTTGTTTAAACTCAGAGGGGCCTTAAAGACATCTGGTCAATCCTTTCATTTTAGAGATGGGATGGCCAACACCCAGTGAGGGGAAGCAACTTATCCAGCTTACATAGAACTGGAACTCAAACCAACTCCCACAAACAACAGTACATACAGACCAAAGACAACCCACATTCCCATTCCTACATGGAATGTATTATCACCAGCTCCGAGAGAACTGGGAGAACTTCTTTGTGGTAGAAGAAGGTGAGATTGGTGTTCAGAGGATTGATGAGATCCTGTCTGGCTACTCTCTTGTCTATAATCCATTGCTCACAGAATGAAAGCCGTGCTCCTTGGCCCAACAATTTGGTATTTTCACAGGGCAATGCCCTTGAGCCTTTGTGCCTGCCATCCCCTGCTCCCCAAGACACCTTGAGTTCATCTGCCCTTCATCTTTCTCTCACCCAAGCCTATTGTGCTATTGCTGGTCCTTACTAGAATATATGTAGAATTATAAGATAAAATACAAATGCCCAGTAAAATATGAATTTCAGCTAAACAACATATATGTCCTGGTACAAATATGTCCCAAATATTGCCTGGGATATTCTTATACTAAAAAAGTATTTGTTGTGTACCTAATCTAGCATATTTGTTACTCCTTCTGCCTGAAATCCTCTGCCCCACAACTTATGGGCACTGTGGGGGAAGGAGAGGAGGGACTAACTGAGAGAGTACTATTGATTTATATACACTAGCACGTGTAAAACAGCTAGTGGGAAGCTGCTGTATAGCACAGGGAAATATACTCAATATCCTGTGATAAACCATAAGAAAAAGGATATATATATGTATACGTATAACTGAGTCACTTTGCTATGCAGCGGAAATTAACACAACATTGGAAATCAACTATACATCAGTGAAATTTAAGAAAAAAAATAAGGACATGGATAGTAGCTAGACTGATCGTGGAAAGTCTTTTGAGGACGAAACATTTTTAACTAGGATCTGAGAGATAAGAAATAATCTGTTGTATGAAAAGCAGAGGAAAGGGGGTTTCAATAAGAAAGAACTGCCTGTGAGGAGGACCTGAGGCCAGCAAAAGCTTGTCACGTGTGAATCTATTCGAGGAATCGAATAGCCAAGAGGGACAAGAAGCATGAGATAAGTACAGAGCTGTAAGCACCAGGTCACATGCGACCTTATCAGTTGTGTCCAGGAGGTTATTTGAAGGCAAGTAGGAGGCTGTTAATGGGCCTTCAGCAGAGCAGAGACAGAACTGATTTAGGCAGAGATCACACTTACTGCTATGAGCCTCTTTGATCTCTGAACCCCCAAAGTTCATATTGAATACACTTCATAAACATTTGATAAATAAACAAGTCTGTTACCTTAGTTGACCATCGCTTGCCTCATCTGTAACAGGACCTTTGGAACGTCCATGCTGACACTTTCTCATCCAGGAAGAAGAGCGGTCCACTGTTTACATGCCCCCACTTGTTAAGAAAGTTGTCAAGAGGTACTTAAGACTCTCAGAACACCCATCCTCATTGGAAGGAGCTTTGGTCTAAAGAGCTTTACCCTCTAAGCCATCCGGGAAGCCCCAAAAGTGAGTGTTACTCAGTCAGTCATGTCTTAACTCTGGGACACCATGGACTGTAGGTTGCCAGGCTCCTCTATTCATGGGATTTTCCAAACAAGAATACTGGAGTGGGTTGCCATTTCGTCCTCCAGGGGATCCTCCTGACTTAGGGATCAGCCCCACATCTCCTTCATTGACAGGTGAATTATTTACAACGTAGTCACCTGGGAAGCCCTCTCAGGACTTTTGGGTCTCCAATACCACCCTGAACGTCTCTAAAGGTTTATAGCCTATTGCACCCCTTCTTTTTCCCAACTTGTGTCACGCCCGACATAACTTACACTGCTTAAACACCTTTTGTTCAAAGAGCTCTCTCCCCATCTTTTATTTTCAGCTCCAAAATGTCAAAATTCTTAGCACCTATCCTAGATGCCAAGGTCTTCCAGCCCACTCTGCTCTTCCTGTGCACCAATGGGAAGGTCCATACCCTGCCCTGAGCACTGCAGCCCTGCATCAAGACCTTTCTCCCATCCTGGTTGTTGTCTACCACTTGCTAAGGTCAGTTACATCCCACCATGGCCATCGGTTCCTTTAATGAGCCAGGGATACCAGTTCTCCCTTTCTGAACGCCCCACAGCATCAAGCCTTATTATTGGAAAAAGGAGAGAAAGGAGGCAGAGAGCACAATCTACCAACTAGCATTTCATCTCACTTTTACAGCCATCCCATATGATAATTCTACTAGCCCCATTATTCAGATGAGAAAACTGAGGTTCACAGAGGTTAAGCAAAAACCTCGACCCCTAGGTCTTAAGGGACCAAGTCTGGATTTAACTCTGAGCCCATCTAATTCTAAGACTGATGTCTCCCCAGCCTCCACTCCACCCTAACAAAGCTACTTTGCTTTTTAAGACTATCTGCCTTCCTCTCCCATCTGCAATACACTCTTCTCCTGCACTTATTGCAAAGATCACGTGTACCGCACCTCACACCTTTCCCCCGGCCCTCCCCTGAAATCTGGCATTTAAATGGGACTGAGCCACTGAGCCTCCTGCAAACACCACAGGACTGGAGGGACTGTGTGCATTCCCAGGGACCAGATTGGCCCCGAGGCCCCAGTGTGCACTACATCTGCCACAGGAGCGATGAGACATTTTAGTCCCATTTAGTCTCACTTGTTTGCAGAGCTCAACATTATAGTCACAGCAAAAAAAAAAAGTCATTTACCCTATTCTGCAGTTCATAAGTGGTTGCCTATAACAAGAAATCTCCTTCTAGTTGACCACTGTCAAAAAATAAAATCTCCTTTGCAAAGACTGAGAGGTGTTACATGATCAGGCCCCTGGTCTCTTCCCCCTGCTGTTCCAGTCCACGCACAGGTGGGCTCTGACCACACACGGGGCTGAGAATCCCCACATCCCAAGACCTTGGCATGGAAATAAGTCCACACTCCTGGTGGTGCTCTTTGCTCTACCTCGACTCTATAATCATTTATGTTTCTGGTGAGCTTCTTGTCAACCTCTAAAATGTATCTCACCAACAACCCTCTCTTGAGCTTTCTCAGAATCCTGTGGCTTTGTTAACAGAATGAATAACTTTCAAAAGTGGTGAGAACACAGCTCCCTGTACAAACCTCTACCCATCACTCATCCAACAAGTGCAAATGCATCACCTCCTAGGTGCCACGTGCTGTGTCAGGCTCTGCAGAAACACCAAACGACCGAAGAAACTAAAGCCTTTGCTTCATGAGACTTATGCTCTTGGGCATGGATCGCCCCATTGTCTGAGGCTCCTCCAGTGTACTGTCTGTGTCTCCAGGAAAGAACAATTCATTCCCAACTTTGTTTCTCCAGGACAAAGCATGGCACCCAATACTTGGTAGACATTCAATCTTTGTCTTTACATTCAACTGTGGAAGTTACATGTCATGATTGTGTAACACTACCAGGAAGTCAGCATGCCTGGCTCTGCCCCAAACAACCTGCGTGATCCCAGAACAAAACCACTCCTGGTCTCGGAAGGAATTCCCTTGCTGAAATTGACAGTTGGAGAGGAGATGCTCTTTGGGGTTACTTAGGGCAATTTGCTTCAAATGAACTACATAATCTACAGTGTATTTTTCATAAGAGAGAAAAATAAAATACAAAGCTCTGGGTAGAACCTAACTGGACATGGAGTGAGAATTACCAGGAAGTCCCTAAGTTTCAGCCACTGCCTTCTGATCCTAAGCCCAAGGGCCCGCTGACAACCTAAGAGCCCATCTTCAAATCAATCTCATTGATACTGCTCTGTAACAAAGCTACGTCCCAACAGACGACAGCTCACAGGTGCTGCTTGGGGGGGTCTTGCCATCCTGTGTGACTGTGTCTGAGTCTCATACTAGGGTGAGAAATGTCCTGAAGATCTGACCTTCTGTGGCAGCAACCTTTCTTCTTAACACAAAATAGCTCTAAACGTGGTATGAAGGAGAACTTGAAACCTCACAAATCTGTCCTCAAGATGCATACCGTTTCTAGTGAATAGGGGAGACAGGTATTGTGGTGGATGTTACGAACAGAATAAAAAAGCCTGAGTGCCAAAGAATTGATGCTTTTGAGCTGTGGTGCTGGAGAAGACTCTTGAGAGTCCCTGGGACAGGAAGGAAATCAAACCAGTCAATCCTAAAGGAAATCAACCCTGAATATTCACTGGAAGGACAGATGCTGAAGCTGAAGCTCCAATATTTTGGCCACTTGATGTGAAGAACCAACTCACTGTTAAAGACCCCGATGCTGGGAAACATTGAGGGCAGGAGGAGAAGAGGGTGGCAGAGGATGAGATGGTTGGTTGGCATCACTGACTTGAGCAAATTCTGGAAGATAGTGATGGACAGGGAAGCTGGGCATGCTACCACCCATGGGGTCACAACAGGTGGGACACAGCTTAGCAACTGGACAATGAACAGAATGGGAAAACCCCTTAGGTTATTTTTCCTTCACCTAGACATGGCAGCCATTATGAACTAAAGATGGTTAATGACCAGAGGAAGAGAACGTGAAGTCACTGTGCCTTAGGTCCCTGTTTGGAAAACCTCCTTTAAAGGTTGAAAAGAGGAATAATGCTTGAGTGGGGAGTAGTGACTGGACCTCTCTCTACCTAAAACCCTGCCCTTAATAATCACCCTGCTCCAGAGACTTCTCACCAACTTCTGCTGTCAAGTCTACATTGGCCTCAGGGAGTGCTGTTTGTCATGTAAATATCATCCCCATTATGGATACAGAACCCTCTCCTTAATTCTTTGTGCCTCCAATTCAGACTGATAAATGTCTTGGGAAAAACAAAAGGGAAACAAATTCAGAGCATCTTGTAAAAGTTGAAAATCAGATCCCTTGACCTAGCAGATCTGACTTGATCTCTGAACTCTGGCATATTCATTCTAGCACCGGGTTGGCCTCGATAAACTTATACCACCCTGGAGCCCACAGCGTGAGGTCTACCCTCTCAGAATTCCAGGCACAAGAGAATGAGTCTCAGAAAAAAAGGCAAGAAAGTGTTTCCCTGTGCTGTCAAAGGCTCGCTTAGCAAGACCCAATCTTCTAAGGGACAGAACTCCTGCTGGGGGCCCATCTCCTCCTGGAGGGACCTCGGTCCTGGCTTTATGGCCGCAGGGTTATCAGGTGAAAATTTAGTCCAGTATGGCCAACATCCTCTTTCCTGACTGGTGATAGATTTGTGTGGTTCACAAAAGTTGGGGTTTGTACATCCACCTGTTCACTGGACATTTCCTCAAATGCTCCTCCTGATCCCCATCCTCCTGGATCACAGACTGCTCCTCTCCTGGCATTCCCCATTTCAGAGCAGCACCAGACACCCCACAGCAAAAAACACAGATGCTCTCTGACTCCTTTCCCTTGACCTTCCCATGCCTCCTCTCACCACACCCCGCTGACTTTATGCAGACAAGTCCCAGCTCTCCTTATTCTCCACTTCCACACCTCTGTCCTCTTTCATACCACTGTCTCCTCCTCCCCAGCTGGTTGTCTTTACCCTGGATCCCTCCTTTACCAAGCATGTGGCTCTCATGACATCGTTCCCTGAAAATCTGTCCAAGTCTTCTTACTCCTCCACCTCAAAACCTCCAGAAGCTACTCATTACCATAAAATCAAGGATTTTTTTTTTTCAAGCATTTTACCAAGTGTTTCCCAGCTAAATGTAATGCAAACGAGAGGTTTTCTGAAAATACATCTGGGAAACTAGAGTAGTACTTTCGAAAAATATGTTTAAATGCAGGATTTCTCCATGGCTTTGACAAGATATTGATAAGTAGGTTGATAAGTATATTGGTGACCCATGGATATAATAGAATATATTGGGTAACTTTCCACAAATTATTTTATCAAAAAACTGTTTTAGCGGTATTTTATGGTACTCATGTCACTTGGAAACTGTATTTAAAAATTCTGGTGTATAATATGAATCACAGAGTCTATATTCTGGCATTTAATGTACTGTGTAATTTAGCTCTACTTCCCTTTCTTTCCTCAATTTCATCCATATAACAATGCTTAGCTTGTTGGACTTTTAATTATAAAATAAATGCATGATTTTTTATGAAGTTAAATAAGAAACTTTATAAAGAATTTAAAATTTATTTTTCTTCAAATTCATGCCTTGCCTTAAGATAATGAAATGATACCATTTTTTTTTAATTGTTCTGTTTCTTGTTTTAGCTATGCTTATAGCCACACAGACAAAGATATACAGGTTTACTTATTCTTTTTCTTCCTCCTTTTTTTTCACTAAAAAATCATATAAAGTTTTATACATTATTCTGCAGCATCTTTTTGTGTCATTGACAGTGTTTTCCTGGACATCTTTCCAGATTAATGGACATTGATCTTTATCGTTCACTGGAGTAGCTTTGAAATCCACTACAGTGCAAATGCACCAAAATACCACGGTTTATTCAATCACTTCCCTGTTGATGGATTGCTAGCATTCTAGTCATTTGGAGAGTTTTCATTTTTTGTTTAATGCATACAGTGCTACGATAAACATTCATAATAAAATCCTTTCAACTTATTTCTGAAGGATTAGTGTCCCAAAAGTCGAAAAAACTCATTTTTTCATGAAAAGCTCCTGTTATTCACTTTTAGTAGCTCTTGGATGAGATGAAGACCCACCGAAGTGGTCAAGGGTAGATTCTGAACCCCTGGCTGGAGCCCATCATCCTAAAGGGGAGACCATCTGCCTTCTGCAGTCAGCTCCTTCTGGACACAGTGGGCGGATGACGGGCCTCCTGGTTCATCACAGGACACTGGTCCCCACCCACCTCCCTCATGTTCCTCGATGATCCTCCCTGAGCTGCGTCTCAGTGACACCTTCATTTAGAGAAAGCCAAGGGCATCAACCATGTGACACCAGCAGGGGATGACGCACAGAAAGGGCACGTGACTCAGAGCCTGCCGTGCCCGCAGAGTCCAGAAGTCAGGAATCAGAAGGCAGCAGTGCTACCGTGGGTATGGGCTGCTCTGTCCTCTGCAGGGCTTCCCAACCTCTGGGACCTAAGGCCTGATGATCTGAGGTGGAGCTGACATCATAATAATAGAAATAAAGTGCGCAATAAATGCAATGTTCTTGAACCATCCTCAAACCAACCCTCCCACTCCAGTCAGTGGGAAAAGTTATCTTCCGCGAAACTGGTCCCTGGTGCCGAAAAGGCCAAGGACAGCTGCTCTAGAGCGACTGCAGGCTGCACACGCAGACCCTGCCTGGGGACTGGCTGCCAGTGGACCCCGTTCAGGAAAGAGTCGGTCCTGGGAGATGTCTACCTTCCTTCCTTCCCTCCTCTCTGCCTTTGAAACCCATCCTTCTGCCTAAGCTACAAGTGACACTACAACTTACTTACAGATTTTGTTATTTTAGCCTTGGTTTCATCAACCATCAAATGGGAATAATAGTAACAACTCATAGGGATGTGAAGATTTAGTAAGTATAATCTCTTTCCCTTCAAATCAGTGCTCAGATACAGATGATGTAACAGACACACACATATATTATACAAGCGCATGTGCTCCGTCACGTCCGACTCTTTGTGAGCCTATGGACTGTAGCCCGCCAGGCTCCTCTATCCATGGAATTCTCCAGGCAAGAATACTGGATCAGGTTGCCATTTCCTACTCCAGGGGAATCTTCCTGACCTGGGGACTGAACTTGGTGTCTCCTGCATTGGCAGGCAGGTTATTTACCACTGTGCCACCTGGGAAGCCCATATTATACACAAAAAGTGCTTAAAACAGTGATCCATAGCACTGTCCCAGGAAGCCTTAACTCTTACTTCTGGCTATGTGCCCATCACCAGGGCAGGTCTCCCAGGAACACCCCAGCCCGAGACACCATGGACCACTCTGTTCCCTATGCCTGGCATGACACCACACCCCTGACCTCTGCCTTTATGCCTGTCTCCTCTGAGACTGACCTTCCCTCATCTCAAGGCCCACTTGCCCACATCCCTCTCCTCTTCAGAAGCTCACTTCAACTTATAAAGCCTTCCAGGCTTCTCACCTGTCTCGCAACACCCCCAAAGCTTTCGCTCTCCCATCTTGTTTTATAACAGCTTTCCTCCTTAGTCTGATCATTTTCTGCCTTGTATTACAGTCATGCATGCCCTTGACTTTCTCTCACTTGGAAGGCAAGTTCCTTGGCAACGTGGCTGAAATCCTTCCATTCCCTTCGCTGTCTGCCACAGTGACTGACAACACAGCGACGCTAAACACAGACTGGCCAAGTGAAAGCTGTCATCTTAGGAGCCCCTGGCAGTGACAGTGTCTTTGCCCATCTTTGAATTCCATTCCACTGCTGCATAAGCACTGAGGCTTCCTCTCAATGGGTCGATAGCTGAGTAGGTCCACTGCAGTGCTGGGGGAGGCAGGATGGTCACAGTGTTATGTTAAGTCTAGAGCTCTGGCCGGGTAACCACGTGGACACAGGGACTGGTCTCTCTGGCTCAGAGCATCTGGAGCTAGAGTCCTCCCATGGGTACGAGTCCACACACCTCACCCATTCCTCATCATCTGTGTCAGAGCCCCAATTTTAACTTGAAGTGCAGTGTCTGACCCAACTGAAATGGAATCCAGGGAAGGTCGAATCCTATTAAGTCACCAGACCATAAAGCAGAAAGGTATAAAGTTGACAAATTGCTTCTCCCAGTGGCGGCAGCTGTGAAGCACGCAGCAAGGCTGGGCTCTGACCCAGGAAAGGCCAACAGAGAGTCCCTCCTTCTTCCCTGAGCCTGGCCTCAACGTCCAACATCCCTTCCCAGTGGAGGTGGCATTAAGTGTCTAATGAGTAAGTGCTTAGCACGGTTCCCTGTATTTTATTTCTCAATTCAAACAGAACCTGGGCATACTAGGTCAGGCCTGCCTACAGGATAAGAAGTTCACAGTGACTCTTTCAAAAAGGATTTCCGCTGGTGCTGCTCCGAGTTACCACTGTACACGTCCCACCAGCCTGCCTTTTCCCTCCCAACCAGTCCCGGGAGGAGCTGAAGCTGTCAATCACGGGTTCCTGAGGAGTTCTCCAGGCTCCACTGAGCATGCACTCAACTCCCCTTCTACGCTCTGTCAGCCACCAAGGGGACTGTGTCCAGGAGGGAAGAGGTTGAGGAGGGAGGCAAATGCCACATAATTTTATCTACATTATCCCCCGGAATTCTCCCTACAACCATGTCATGTCAGTATTAGATGAGATCCGCCTTGTAAAAATGAACAAAGAGAGGACAGTCACTCATCCAAGGTCAAATAGGTAGTATCAGCACAAAGTCAAGCTGCATACAAGGTTGAATCCTTCCGGTTAAACTTAACTTTGAGTCTGTCACACAGCACACCTCCCTGGCTGTCTCCAAAGCCCCTCCTCCAGCACACAATTGCCTCCCTGAACTATAAAAGGTATCACCCTCCCTCTAAGAAGGGTGCCTAGCCATTCCATCCTAGGACCTTTCAGTGGACTTTACAACTTCCTAGGAACAACCTGCTAAGAGTTCTGTCAACAACATTAGGCTGCTGGTCTCTGGTCTCAGTATTTCTCTGGGGCCCCTGCCCATTTATTTGACCCAGATAGTTCCTGCTCTTGGCATCATTGCTACCCTGATGCCCCCCAGCTCCTCACGTCAGCTCTTAGATATGGCTCCCAGTTCTCAACTTAGATGCCTTGGTCTAACAAGCTATTAGGAACAGCTTCGTCCTCTGAACGTCAAATGTTCTCACTCAGAATTTTGAAATAGGACTCAGTTTTCCCATTTTCAGAAGTTTTCCTTCTCCTTAAGCACAGTAGTGAACCTCTACAAGCCTCACTTTCTCATCTGTCCAAGGGATATTAACTGTTCCTCTTTCCTTAGGAGATAAAATGTCAGCCCTATTTCATGCGTATGAAGTGTTAGGATAGTAACTAGCACAGAATGAAAGCTCAGGACACACTCTCCCCATGCTCCTTCTCATCAGCCACTAACGGTTCAGTTCAGTCGCTCAGTCACGTCCGACTCTTTGCAACCCCATGGACTGCAGCACGCCAGGCCTCCCTGTCCATCACCAACTCCTGGAGTTTACCCAAATTCATGTCCATTGAGTCAGTGATGCCATCCAACCATCTCATCCTCTGTCGTCCCTTTCTCCTGCTCTCAATCTTTCCCAGCATCAGGGTTTTTTCCAATGAATCAGTTCTTTTACATCAGGTGGCCAAAGTATTGGAGTTTCAGCTTTAGCATCAGTCCTTCCAACAAATATTCAGGGTTGATTTCCTGGAGGATTGACTGGTTTGATCTCCTTGCAGTCCAAGGGACTCTCAAGAGTCTTCTCCAACACCACAGTTCAAAAGCATCAATTCTTCAGCGCTCAGCTTTCTTTATGGTCCAACTCTCACATCCATACATGACCACTGGAAAAACCATAGCTTTGCCTGGTCCCAAGTCATTCATAGTGATAGGATCTGTATGGCTTATCACTCACAGTGACAGTATCTGCAAGCCCCACCTCTGGCTACACTGGAAAGTCAAGGGCTTGGTTGAGGAAGTGGGGGCTTACACAGAACAGAGTAGCCCTGGATTCCTCATACATTTCTGAGAAGCTACTATTTCCTTCTCACCTGGATCAAAGCAATAACCCAGCCTCTGCTGGGTGACTTGTTGCTGCCCTCCCAAACCACCTGCCTTCTGACTCCAACCCATTCTCACTGAAGGAGACATCTGAGCCCAACTCCCTTCCCCTGGTGTTCAAATCTTTCCAGGAAATCCGTATCTCTGATGCAAAGGCTCCTAAGGAAACCCACCCCTCTGGCTCTCCAGATACTAGAATCCATTGATTTGGGAGAACATTGTTTTCCCCTCAAATGAAATAGAGACAGAATGAGAGTCACTTCTCTACTGACCGGGTCTTCCTGCCTTCCTGCCTCCTCCACTGCAATTTAGTTATTACCATTGGCCACTGCATCCATTCTCACATCCATACTCATTAGCTGGTTATCTGAATAGATTGTTTAACTCTACCCAGGAGATTCCAAATCCTGAGTTCTTTGGGGAGTGTATCTTAATTTTTAAAGCATAAATTTAATAATAAAGAATAGTCTTACAAGTATTACAAATAAATCCGGTGCAGATCCCAGAACTGTAAAGGAAGTATTTGCAGAGTGCCGTAGAAGCACAGGGGAGGGTGAGTGCCCTTTTTTCTGAAAGAAGACTAACCTGATGCCGTTCTACTCAGAAAATGCCTCCCTCCTTCAAGTCGTGGCTCGAAAGTCAGCTCCTTCGGGAAGCAGTTAACAATGAACAACTGAAAGTTTCAGAAAAAATACAGCAAATTCCAAGGACTGAAAACAGAGTCACCGGGTTCCATCTACATTTCCCTCCTGTCAGGTTGAGAAAACAGTTAGATCTGGGAAGTAACTCAATTTGGAATCTGGTTAGCCACACAAATGCAGGTGTCTCCCAGAAGTTCTCTCAAATATGAGGAAGAAGAGGAATCTAGGGAACTCTTTATTCTTTTGGTTGGAGCGTCTCCACATTTTGGAAGATCTTATCCCAATCAATGATCTTGGGAATTTCCAAGCAGACCACACTGTGATAAGCCCCTGTTTCCACTCTAGGTCTTTTCATTTTGTATGGGGAGAGTAGGGGGTGTTTTGTTTTGTTTTTTTTCCTGGGGAAAGCTCAAAAAAGGCTTGTCATTTGTAATCTGTGAAGTCAATTATCACATTCAACTAATGACTAGATAGAAGGATAATTAGCAACCATTTCACCCAAGGGGCTGCTTTTCCTCAGAGAGCAACAAGGGGCTTCTTAATTTTCCTAAATGTTTTGCTGTTAGTGCTTCATTTCATGCCAGAAGGCATCAAGAACAGTCCCATCCTTCCCCTTCTCACCTACACCATTCCCATTGCTGCACAGCCTTGGGAATTCAGTGACTGAGATGATCTTTGCTTCATCAAATCTTTAGCTTTCCTAATTGGGTTGAGGAAGACGTGATTATTTTCATTCCTTTTTTTCTCTCCACTGAATGTAAAAGGAAAGAGTCAGGCCTCGTGTCAGAGTTACAGCTTTTCAGACGATGGATCTAAAGAATATTACCTCTTAGAAGCAAGTCCGGCTCTGTAGTACAAGCTCCGATTATAAATTAATGATGACTCCTTCCCCTGGTAAGACAGTGGCTCTACGATCTGCATAGCCAATCAAAATCTGAATCTTGAGAATCAACTGTCGCTCAACACCCCAGTACACCAAGGCACAAGTTCATCATCTCCTTCCCTGTATCTTCTTCCCCGTGTGTTCCCATCTTGGTGAAGATGCCCCCCAGGGCTTGCACTTCAGAAACCTGTGCACCAACTTGCAATTCTCTTCCCCTCATCTCCAAGTCTTACTGAGTCTGTCTCCTTGAAATCAACAATACTGACCATCTTTTCTCCACTGCTGTGACACGGTCCAGCTCTTTACTGCTCCATGCATGAATTTCTTGAATATCTACTGCATGTTCCCCACCACAAGCTTGACCTGCCTCAAAAACTTTCCTGATGGGCCTAGTAATCTTTCTCCAATGCAAATCTTATTAAGTCATGCCATTCTTTACATTTCTTCTCATTTCCCTTCAGGAGAGATTTCAAGTTTCTGATACTCCCTGAAGAGCCTCCACAATCTGTATGTGGTCCTCATTTTGGCCCCTGATCTAAATGCACTCTGATCTGTGGACATATTTACATCCCTTCATCGTGAACTTTTTTTTTTTATTACTGTGATTTAACGTCCCTGTGGCAAATGGCATAAAGAAGATTGGGTTTTCTCTCTCAGTATGAGAATCATTGTCTTTTAACAAGCAACATTAACTCATTCATAGTATTGGATATAAGTGTCCAAGTCTATAATTAGTAATTACAATACTATGAAGGAGTTAATTCATTCTCTATTTGCCATTCTTTCCAGTTATTTTCTAATTCTTTGTTTCTTCTCTGACTTCTCTTGAACCAGTTGAGGTTCTTTTGATCTGTTTCCCCTAACCAGAATAGTTAGTGGCCTGGGGACTGTACTCCAGATCTATTTCTATAATTGGTACTTTATACTTCTGATAAACATACTTGAACATGGATTATTCAGAACAATTTTAGAGATAATCAGCATCTACGTTCTCTATGTTACAAGAATTTCAGCAGGCTTTAAATTCCATCTGCCTCCTTTATGCAACCCAAGCACACTGCATTTGAAATCAGCTGAAGTATTCCAGTTAGGAAATTAATTTTTTAAACCCCCAAATAAGGTTTTTCCTGATGTATTTGTTCAACTGTTGTTTCTTTTATCCTACTTCTTCTCTTCTGGATTTTTTCTTCGTTGCTAGTTAATTCTTTTCAAGGGATCTTGCATGTGGCAAATTTTCCAAACCTCTGCATATCAGAAAATCTCTGGATTTTACCCTTAAGCTTGAATTAAACTTGACTGGATCTAGCAATCCAGATTCAAAGTTAATTGTCTCCACGACATTTGGGAATATTGATCCATTACCTGCTGCATCCATTGTTGCTGCTGAGAAGTCTGATGTCAACCCGATTCACATCCTTCTGCAGGTAATCGGCCCACCCAGCCCACCGTACTTCACTCCAGAAGTTTTTGGAATTTCCATTAATGAATTAAAATTTCACCATACATTGTCTCTTGTATGGATTTAATTTTTCATTTATTTATTCAGCTCGACATCTAAGATTTGTCTTTCTAGGAACTTATTAGATTCTTAAATCCTATGAAATCGCCTTCTATTATGTGTTTGACATATTGCTGGGTACATTCTGCTATTCAACTCATGCACTGCTGTTCCTTCTTTCAACAATCTACTTTTTAATATCTTGCATCTCTAGTTATTCTGTCTGCGATTATTAAGAGCTGCCAAATCGAGTTGGAAAAAGTGTTCTTATTAAGTGGAAAAATCATGCTAAAATGAGTTGTTATCTGGATTGAATAGGTTTGAAACAAATGTGCCCAATTTAATAAATCTAGTTTTTACTCTAGAAATTTATGACAGACCTGAGAAATTCAGGACTTCAAATCTTCAGATGGAGCATGAGAAGGCAAGGAAAGCATCATTGTTTAGTTGCTAAGTCGTGTCTGAGTCTTTACAATCTCATGGACTGCAGCATGCCAGGCTTCCCTGTCCTTCATCATCTCCTGGAGTTTGCTCAAACTCATGTCCATTGAGTCAGTGATGCCATCCAACCATCTCATCCTCTGTCGTCCCCTTCTCCTCCTGCCCTCAATCTTTCCCAGCATCAGGATCTTTTCCCATGAGTTGGCTCCTCACATCAGGTGGCCAAAGGAAAGCATACCCCTGAACAAATACCTGGCCACATTTTTCTGTGGTGGTCTTCCAAACACCAATCACACTCTTTGAATCAAAGCACCCCTGTTGGTAGTGAAGCTGAGCAGGAGACGCTGTGGGGCTCCTGGGCGCCAAAGCCTTTCCGTGTCTCCGGTTTCTCATTTGTAGAGAGCCAGCTCCAGCCTCCACGATCTTCCTTGTGTTCCAAAGGGCAGTTCAAACAGTTGCTAACCAAGGAAAGGAGGGGATGCAGAGTCAAGGGAGGAGAAGCCACGAATCAACAGTGCAGCCTTGGGACAGGGTCCTGGTTCTGCCTTCAGAGATATGTTTGAGCTCTTCTGCAGAACTTAAAACCCCAATAAATGGAAGACATTAACCACTTGATGAAGCATTCTTCATTCCAGAGACAAGGTCACAGTTTGATAACCTTGAGAACCTCAGAAGCTCATCAAGAGTCCACCTTAGGCCAGATGAAAGGAATGCAGGCCCTGCACACACCCTCATCCTTATTAGCAACCCTGCCCTTGAACCATCGGTATAAAACCCCTCACCAAATCCCTACCCCGTGTTGGGACACAGTTTGGAGCAGCATGAGCCCACTGTGTCCCCCTTTGCCCAGCAGAGCAGTAAAGCTATCATTTTCTATTTCACGCAAAACTCTGTCTCTGAGATTCAATCTGGTACTGGTGCAGAGAGGCTGAGTTTAGGCATTAGTAGGTGTACAAACCCCCGAGAGAAGGAAATAACTCTGACATACCCTAATAGAACAAAACAGACCGTGCTCCCACAGCAACTCTAATGTATTCTCACAACACCCTCGCAAGCTGGCTCGTGCTTCCCAGGGCCGCGGGATGCACAAGGGCAGGAAGAGCACGAGGCCGTCTGCACTTCACTCTCGGTGTTCTGTGACCTTGGGGTATTTACATTCTCAACTAAACTGTTTTATTGGCTGAAGATTTGCACTTAATATCTAGTTTCATACTGAAATCATGTAGCTGGTGAATGATTTTGAGCTCCTTGAAAAAGCCATGAGCTCCGAATAGCAAGAGCAGTGTATTAGAAGATTTTGTTATGAGCTCCCTAGGCACCCTACAGAGGGTCAAAACTATCTTCCCAAGGAGCAGGGAGTCTCACATGGGGACAGATTCCCCAGGTCTTGTCATTTGGTTTCAGGGTTTTAATTTATTCCAGACTTACACAGCCGAAAGACAACAGTCAGCTATAAGATCTCATCACCCCCTCCCCTCCCCAGTCTGTCTGAAACTCAGGACTCCCAGGGAAAGGTGGAGATATTTTGTCAGATCATCAGCACCCTATTTTCAGAGGTCCTCTGGAAGGCAGAAGTACAAATGTTTGCCTGAGTCTGTGATGAAGTCCCTCAGCTATCAAAGACATGCATCTGGAAATTTTATTCCATATTTAAAGAAAAAATCCACCTGCTATAATCATGGCCTTTAGAACCCTTTCTGGTCAAGGCATTACTCTTCCCCTAATGAAACAGGAAAAGGTGCACACAAAGCCCAGTGCTAGTTTTCTAACATGAAAAAAAGGGAAAGGAACCACTTAATTTAGGAAATCTAGCATTTACCAGCTGGCTTCACCCTCAACACACAAACACACACAGTAGATACAGAGATAGTTTTAAACACAGATATGGATGTTCGTTTTCCCTCAATACAATCCTCTGAGGCAGATGGATTATCTCCATATAGGATGTGCAAACTGAGGTGCAGAGCAATCAAATCCCCTCAGGTAAGTGATACTGTATTCTCAGCTGTTACTTTTCTCATTTGCTGTGCAGGAACTAAATCTGTTTCATCCATCCCAGGATCCTTTTGCCTAGCAGAGATTTGGGAACATAATTTGTACCCCTGACACATCCACACCAGCTCACTTACTCAGTGAACTTTCACTGACCACCTACTATGTGCCAGCCCTCTGTGTGGCAGGGGATACAGGACTGAATGAAACAGAAATAAGTTCTGACCATCTAACTGGATAAGTAGCAAAAATTCATCATTACGTAATTGAGCTCTAAAACAAAAAATAAGCCAAAGGTTTCCACAAAGGAGATGACGTTCAGAAGTGGGAGAGGAGAGGGTGGGTGATATCCCAACCTTACGTTAGACATCAGGGTTGGGGAAATCCTGCCTCTCCAGAGGTCATCGTGACCTCTGTCATACCCACACATCTCATACCTCATGCTCAAGATTCCTTGCCTTTGAACACACACACATCAGATACTGTATTTCCTGGAACTGAGCAAATTAAAGCATGGAATTCCCAGTTAGACTTATAGTAAAAAGTCATTGCTTGTCCAAAAATCTATCTCAAATACTGGCTTGGCCAAAAAGCTTGTTCGGGTCTTTCCATAAGATCCGAACCAACTTTTGGGCCAACCCAGTATAACTTGGGACATACTTAGAATAAAATATTTGTTTGTCTGAAATTAAAACTTAACTAGATGTCCTGTATTTTACCTCTCAGACAAACATACAAGAGAATCATTCAGTCATTTTACAATAGAATAATATTGTAAATATTATTGTAGAATATTGTAGAATACAATAGAATAATAAAAATTAAAATAGAGCTTGGCGACCTGAATTTGATTGGGAGTTAATTACATATTTTAATTATTGAGAAGAGTTTACTTTCAAAGAAGAAAACAGTGTCTGCATAACCTCTTTATCTGTCATGGTTAATGCAGCCAATAAAGACAACAAGACACCAACCCAGGTACACAACACACACTCCGCTATCATGTCTGGGTATTTAATTATTTTCATTATGGCTGGTGGTATGCTCATCAGTCCATTATGTTAAAATCTAACCTTGGCTTTCCTGGTGGCTCAGATGGAAAAGAATCTGCCTCCAATGCAGGAGACCCTGGTTTGATCCCTGGGTCAGGAAGATCCCCTGGAGAAGGGAATGGAAACCCACTCCAGTATTCTTGCCTGGAGAATTCTCTGGACAGAGGAGCCTGGCGGGCTACAGTCCATGGGGTCACAAAGAGTGAGACACAACTGAGTGACTAACACTTTCTAACAGTAACGAACCTTATTATTTTCCAGGCCCTGTACTGGGGTTGTTCGCATACATGATCTCTCTCCATCCTTCCAGCACCCTTATGAGAAAACTATCAGCCTGAGATTATAGGTGAGGAAACTGCGATGGAGTGGTGTAGTACCTTGCCCGGGGTGAGAGAATCTGTGTTCTAGCCTAATTTACCCCGATCTCAAGCCCTGTGGCTTCTCCATCATACTAAGTGCGAGCCCAGGGTGTTCGGGTTTTAATGTAAAGCCTCACCATAAAGGAAGGAAAATGAATTCAAAACAGCTAATTCTAATTAAGCAGCACTAAATATATCTCATGTATTTTTGCAGTAAGATTGTCTTCACTGTGTGTGCTTACTTGTGACAGGTCACCCACCTATCTTCTTTGCAGACGCAAATAACTCCAAGCATTTGGAAGGAGATGTGGAAAGCTGCAGAAAGAACAAAGGCGCTTTGGTACAGAAACACCACATTTGCTAGAATAAACATGAGCCTAGAACAGTCAACACTGGATCCCAGGCCTTAGACTCTGCTCCACTGGCCCAAGACAAAGAGGGGGAGGATGGGGGGAGTGGACCCGGTGCCGCTGCCCCTGGCTGTAGTGAGCAGGGACCGCTCCGAGTAGAAAGGGGCTCAAGTCCTCTGTGACACTCCTTATGCTCCCTGCCCTCCAGCGGAATGCTGGTCCGTCAGCTAACCTGAAGGGATCTTAACGGGGGTCCCTTCATAAAGCCTGAGAAGTCCCGGGTAGTTCATTCAGTATCTGCAAGTCCCCAGGCAGGGAGAGGGACAGAGTCACAGCAGCCTGCAAAGCTCTTCTGGGAAAGTGTGTGTAACAAAAATAACAACAAAACCAACATCCCCAGTGCACAATTTCCAGAGTTCCCTGGAGCCTGACTATAACATTCATAATTAGACTCATTTTGCAGCTGAGGTGCCAGAGGACCCGAGAGGCTGGTTAAGTAAGCTATTCTCCCAAAGTTTCAGAGCTCATCATTGCTGGAGAGTTGGGAACGGAAGGCAGGCCCAGAGTACCGGCTGAAGGTGCTGATCTCATGCAATCCACATGACTGTCCATGGTCTCTACCCTCTTTCATTACTAGAGATGAACCTCTCTAAGGCCAGTTTCCCACTTGAACCGAAGTCTGTGCTCCTTTTCCCACCTACACACATCACTCCAATAGTAGGTCCTCCAGCCACGTCTTTGTTCCTGGGGATCATCCTCTTCAGCATATGAACACAGGCTGCCATGTATATACACACATGTGTTCACGCTCATATATGCCCGGATACACCACATGGACAGAAAGGTCTTCTCTCCCCATCTCATTCCAGTGCTGCCTCAATTCTCTATTCCTTTAGCATAGAAAAGATGGGATTGCTAAGTAAATATAGGATTGGATAAACAGATGTGAGAAGGCAAATCTATTAAAATGTTAAGGACAGAATCTAGGTGTGTGTGTGGGGGGGGGGGGGCATATGGGTATTTACTGTACTCTTCTTCCAACCTTTCTGAATATTTGAAAATTTTCAAAGTAAAATTTGGGGGAGGGGGAAATTGTCTCTATTTCTTTTCCTTTCCTCCTATTATCTTCTGAAACTACCCAAGAAGGCTTTCACCACCACTGTTCACCAGTTCCTATCCAAGGCACCCATGACCTTCATGTTGCTAAATGCATTGGCCAGTCCGCAGCCCTCTTGCTTGATCTGCTGGCAGTGTTCGACTCTCTCCTCCTCCCAATATTTTCTGCCCCACCCTCTGCTCGGTTTTTAGGACGTAACTCCATTTTCATGACACATCATTGGTTTCTCCTTCTCAGTCTCTCTCTGTTTGAATCTCACCTTCCCAACAGCTACAGAGTAGTTAGCCTTGAACATTTTTTCTATTCATATTCCTATGCTGAGTTCTTCCAGGCATGTGGCTTCAAATGATATTATTATAGATGATTTCCAAATATATATCTTTAGCCTATACCTTGCTCCTGAACTCTGGACTCCTATGTTCAACTGCCTATTCTGTATCTTCTATTCTATGTCTGTATCATCCCAATCTTAAAACATCCATCAAAAGTCAAACTCCTGGTTATACACCAGCATCCCCAGTCTCACACAGACCTGCTTATCACCTGATGAATAAGCCCAGTCTAGAGGATTAGAGGCCATGAAGCATTCTGTCAACTGCAAGTCATCTGAGTGAGGCCATCCCAGATCAACCAGTCACCAGCCAAGAAACCAGCCAATGGCAGATATATGTGTGGTCTTGGGAGATATCAGCTGATGCAGTCAGGACAGTCCACAGAATTATAAGACCAATAAAAGGCTGTTTTTTTAAGCCATTAAGACTAGGGGTGGTTTGTTCTTGATGAAAAATTCCAGAATAACTAAATCATTCTAGAAAGTATGTGTAATATTAAGCAGAAAGAATCACTCTGGAAGAAAGCTAATTACTTAATTCTTTAAACGCATGAATTGGGAGCTGGTCATATCATCAGCCCTTGTTTCATTAACTATGGCCCAACTGTCTCACCTGGGAAAGTTTTCACGGTATGAAAGCTTCTCTCAACTATCTTCGGGAATCTTTATTTTGAGAGGGGAGGGGCAGGGCACACAGGATGTGCCATCCCAGCTCCCTGACCAGGGACTGAAGCCATTCCCCTGCAGTAGAAGTGTGGAGTCTTGACCACCGGACCCCCAGGTAAGTCTCTTTCTGGTACTCTTGGGTGGAGCCTTGTGAAAGACGTCCTCTAGGCTGTGAAGAGACCCGGTTTGACACACTTCCTTCTCAGGGCACTACAGACAAAGCGTGGAGACAGGTCTATACAAAGCTGTCCTCTGTTTCTTTTTATTTTAACGCCATGTGATTGTCCCTGGATTTTAAATCTGATAAGTGTGGTTTACATAGTGAACACACCTCCAATTTGTATTGACTGTGAAAGTGCTGCACTCAATGTGCCAGCAAATTTGGAAAACTCAGTAGTGGCTGCTGCTGCTGCTGCTAAGTCACTTCAGTCGTGTCCGACTCTGTGGGACGCCATAGACGGCAGCCCACCAGGCTCCCCCGTCCCTGGGATTCTCCAGGCAAGAACACTGGAGTGGGTTGCCATTTCCTTCTCCAATGCGTGAAAGTGCTACAGGACTGAAAAAGGTCAGTTTTCATTCCAGTCCCAAAGAAAGGCAATGCCAAAGAATGCTCAAACTACTGCACAATTGCACTCATCTCATATGCTAGTAAAGTAATGCTCAAAATTCTCCAAGCTAGGGTTCAACAATATGTGAACCATGAACTTCCAGATATTCAAGCTGGTTTCAGAAAAGGCAGAGGAACCAGAGATCAAATTGCCAACATGCACTAGATCATCGAACAAGCAAGAGAGTTCCAGAAAAACATCTATTTCTGCTTCATTGACTATGCCAAAGCCTTTGACTGTATGGATCACAATAAACTGTGGAAAATTCTTCAAGACATGGGAATACCAGACCACCTGACCTGCCTCCTGAGAAATCTGTATGCAGATCAGGAAACAACTGTTAAAACTGGACATGGAACAACAGACTGGTTCCAAATAGGAAAAGGAGTACGTCAAGGCTGTATATTGTCACCCTGCTTATATAACTTATATGAAGAGTACATCATGAGAAATGCTGGGCTGGATGAACCACAGCTGGAATCAAGATTGCCAGGAGAAATATCAATAACCTCAGATATGCAGATGACATCACCCTTACGGCAGAAAGTGAAGAGCTAGAAAGCCTCTTGATGAAAGTGAAAGAGGAGAGTGAAAACCTTGGCTTAAAAACATTCAGAAAACGAAGATCATGGCATCTGGTCCCATCACTTCATGGGAAATAGATGGGGAAACAGTGGAAACAGTGTCAGACTTTATTTTGGGGGGCTCCAAAATCACTGCAGATGGTGACTGCAGCCATGAAATTAAAAGACATTTACTCCTTGGAAGGAAAGTTATGACCAACCTAGATAGCATATTAAAAAGCAGAGACATTACTTTGCCAACAAAGGTCTGTCTAGTCAAAGCTATGGTTTTTCCAGTAATCATGTATGGATGTGAGAGTTGGACTGTGAAGAAAGCTGAGCACTGAAGAATTGATGCTTTTGAACTGTGGTGTTGGAGAAGACTCTTGAGAGGCCCTTGGACTGCGAGGAGATCCAACTGGTCCATCCTAAAGGAGATCAGACCTGAGTGTTCATTGGAAGGACTGATGTTGAATCTGAAACTCCAATACTTTAGCCACCTGATGCAAAGAGCTGACTCATTTCAAAAGACCCTGATGCTGGGAAAGATTGAAGGCAAGAGGAGAAGGGGATGACAGAGGATGAGATGGTTGTGTGGCATCACCAACTCAATGGACATGAGTTTGGATAAACTCTGGGAGTTTGTGATGGACAGGGAGCCTGGCATGCTGCAGTCCATAGGGTTGCAAAGAGTCGGACACAACTGATCGACTGAACTGAACTGAACCTTCAAGGCCAAATCAAAATATGCTGAATTATTAAAAAATAAATTTTTTACTCTCGATTGAAATGCAAATCTGTTTTTAACATGCATTCTATTTTTAAAATCTTCCATAAATTTCATTAGGAAGCTATTGAGATGTACCAATTTTTCATTTGATCTATTAGAGGTGTCCAAGGACTTTGCAACTACATAGGCCCTGAATCTGACCCAGAGCAGTTACATCTGACTTAACAAAATATAGTAATATTTGTAATGAGTTAGCAGCCTGATCGGATGGCTAGAGCAAAATAAAGATTCTGAAGGGCCTACTAAACCCTAAAGATAACTATATACATCCACATCTTTTCTTCTTCTCTTTTGTTTGGCTCCCTTTTACAACATTCGATCACATGTTGGATCAAGGCCCACAGACCCCCTGCCTGAAAACCCCTCCCACCTAGCATCATTTACACTATTCTCATCTATGCCCTCACAGCTCACTTTATGGTATCTGGTTAGCTCGTAATGTATGGCATCGCCATTATGAATATCAGCCTTCTGCCCTGCTAGACTGATATTCCTTGAGGTCAAGCACTAAGTCTTATTTATATCTGTGTGTCTCATACCCTGCATAGTATCTGACATAATGCTGGTGCTCCAAATAGGGCTGTTGATCCAATGAAATAAACAGCCTCAGGTCTCCTTATCAGGAATAAATCTCCCCTAAGAAGCTTCAGGACTGATGAGAACTATACAAGTGTTTGTTACTATCATCATCATCACCATCACTCACTTCATTTCAGTAGCTGTAGCTTCCTGGATTTCATTTGTTTCCTCCGTCTTTATTATCTAGGAAGCAGTGGGAGGCTGGGCAGAAATCCAGGCCTCCTGGCTCAGAGTCAGTTAATCCTTCTTCACAACTTTATTACTATTAGCCTGATGGAAACCCAGAGAGCTCATCAAAGCAAAAGTGGCAGAGAGAAGCGTACAATAGCAGAGTCACTGCCCCCGAGAATGCGTGCAACGAATGTTACCATTCGGAAAACAGTAAGTGCCCTATCACTGAGCTCCTTGCTGTTTCACCTCTTTTAAAAACAACAACAACAACACAAAACACAGACTTTGGCTTTTCAAGCAGTTTTAGGTTCATGGCAAAATTGAGAAGCAAGGGAAGGTCACAGACCCCCGGCCCCATATACACCTAGCCTCCCTCGTTAACAACATGCCCACCAGAGTGGTACATTTGTTACAACTGATGAACCTACATTAACCCATTACCCAAGTCCAAAGCTCACACCAGGGTTTATTCTTGGTGCTGTACACTCCATGAGTTTAAACACATGTTGAATGGCATGCATTCATCATTATAGAACTGTACAGGGTAGTTTCATGGCTCAAAAATTGCTCTGCAGTTCACCTATTCATCTCCCTCCCCAACCACTGACAACCACTAATCTTCCTCCTGTCCCCATAGTGTTGCCTCTTCTGGAATGCCATGCAGTTGAAATCATACAGTATGGAGCCTTTTCAGATTCGCTTCTTTCATTTAATAACATGCATTTAAGTTTCCTATTCCTATTCATGCCTTAATAGCTCATTTCTTTTTTGTTGCTGTTGTTTGGTTGCTAAGCCATGTCTGACTCTTTGTGACTCTATGGACTGTAGCCCACCATGCTTCTCTGTTCATGGGATTTCCCAGGCAGGAATACTGGAGTGGGTTTCCATTTCCTTCTCCAGGGGATCTTCCCAACCCAGGAATCAAAGCCACGTCTCCTGCGTTGGCAGGCAAATTTTTCACCACTGAGCCACCAGGGAAGCCCTCCTTTCTTTTTAGGATTGGATAATATTTCATCATCTGGATCTACCACAGATTTATCCATACCAACTGAAGGACATCTTGGTTGCTTCCAAGTTTGGACAATTATGAATAAACATCCATGTGCAGGTCTCTGTGTAGATATAAGCATTTTACTCCTTTAGGTAAATATCAAGGAGTATGATCACTGATCATATAAGAGTAGGTGCAGTTTTATAAGAAACTGCCAAAGTGTCTTCTAAAGTGGCTGTACTTGTATGCACGTTTCATCTATTTTGAATTGTTACAACAGCCCTGTGAGATGAGGAATAGTTTTAGAGATGAGAAAACTGAGCTGCAATGAATTTTCTAGGCCAGGCAGTGAAGACATGACTCACCACTCAACACCCTTCAAGCCAACCTGCCATCCCAGATATTCTAGAGATGTTCCTCTGTAGCTTCAAACAGTTGCCCACAGCCCTACCTCCAGGTAAAATAGAAAATCTATGACTGTTTTAAACACGGTCAGCATTACTGGAGGCTGGATAAAAGGAGAATGATGTTAGGAAACACATGCAAACAGACAAGTATGGTTCTGGAGCACCAAACAACACTTCAAGACAGAAGGGGCACTGAAGCAAGCCTGTCTTGTGAATATGAATGTGCTCTCATCAAAGTGTCTGAACCCCAGGAGGTTAAAATCTGTGTGTGACTCTCCCAGCCCAAGGGTTTCATTAGCCTTCTGAGAGCTTGGAGAACTCTGGAGGAGGGTACCTCACGGATGTTGCTCTGGGGCATTCAAACAGCACACGGAACATACTTAGACTAAAATACATCCTTTATCTGATATTCAAATTTAACTGGGTGTTCTGTTTGGATTTGCAGGTTGTTGTTTTCTGTTTTGTTTACTAAATCTGGCAATCTTGCAGAAGTCTCTCTTCGACAGTGAGGAAGACTGGTCCTCCTGTGTCATTGGCCAGAACTGTGACCCATGTCCATATCCACCCTTAGCAAGGGGGCAGAACTCCCATGCATGTCTTGAATTACTGTAGATAAACCCCACAAGCCTCCCAAAGCACAGGGTCATGGGTATAAAGTAGGGCTCATGAGCCATAGGGACAAGAGAGGGGATCTGGAAAGGCAACCAGCAATGCCAGCCCCACGACCTCATGGCTACCATCATCCCATGGATCCATGGCTAACATCCACTTTCCAGTCCCAGCCAAGCATACAAGCTCTTGGGACTTAGCCAGAAACAGCTATGGAGGGACTTGGATACATGAAGTGAGGCAGACTTGTCTGCTTTCTTCTTGCCTTATGCTTGGCATTATCCTTCAGTAGTACCACTTTGCTTCCCTCACTTCCTTCAAGACAGTGCCTCAGAGGTGGTGCTGGAGAAGAAGAGCTGGCCTGCCTGAGAGGACAGGCTTCCTTGTTGAGTGATGGCCCCAGCTCTGGATCATGTGTGCCTTTGGACATGAAGCTTACCCTTCCCAGGTCTCTATCTACTCCCATGTGGAAGGGGAGGGTTTACTATAGAGGAGGAAAGCCCCTTCTCCCTATACCTTTTAGCCTAGCTGCCTCTGGCTCCTCCTACCCTACAGCAGCTTTGGTATCTCTTAATAGTCAACTCTTCTGTGCATTATTTTTTCTTCTTCTCCAGAGTTATAAGAAGTGCCAGATATATCTTGGGCACTATTAGGCAGGTGCTGCTGATAAAAAATAAAATGTGTTCCCCAAAGTTAACCTTGAGCTCACAGTCCAAGAGGAGAAACAGACATGTACACAGGGGCTTCCCTGGTGGTCCAGTGGCTAAGACTCTGCATTCTCGATGCAAGAGGACCTGGGTTCGATCTTTGGTCAGGGAACTAGATACCACACAGTGCAATTGAAGATCCTGCATGCCACAAGTAAGACCCAGCACAGCCAAATAAATGAATTAATAAAAAAAAAAAAGACACGCATGCAGCTAACTGCCAATCAGGGTGGGAGTGCCACTGTAGAGTTACTGATGTAAAGAAAGTGCTGTGCTGTGCTTAGTCACTCAGTTGTGTCTGACTCTTTGTGACCTCATGGACTGTAGCCTACCAGGCTCCTCTGTCCATGAGGATTCCCCAGGTAATAATACTGGAATGGGTTGCCATAGCATCCTTCAGGGGATCTATCTTCCCAACCCACGGATTGAACTATGTCTCCCGCATTGCAGGCAGATTCTTTTACCACTGAGCCACCAGGGATGCCCAAGAATACTGGAGTGGGTAGCCTATCTCTTCTCCAGGGGATCTTTTCCACCCAGGTATCAAACCAGGATATCCTGCATTACAGGTGGATTCTTTACCAGCTGAGCTACAGGGAAGCCCAAAGAGAGTACTGGAGGATGCAGAGGAGGGAGGGAGCAAACACCCTGGTGTCAGGAAATCTGGCAAGAGTGTAGAGATGAAGTGGGTCTTGAAAGATGAGCAGGGCTCTGTCATTCAGGTGAGGCGTCTGCTGTGTTCAGGGAGCAGTTAGCGCTTCATTTGGACGAAAGAGGTTTCCACGATGATGACTGATGATGAAAAGAGGTGCAGGGACTGCTTCCATAGCAATGGGGATAAAAGGGCAGAATGAATCCATCAAGTGAGGGGAGCATCCAGAAGACAATTATTCCTAATGCATCAATTCTCCAAATGCCTTTCCTGGCAACATTAATTCACTTAGGTGATATTGAAGCCTCTTAAAAAAAAATAGGGCTGCCATCCATGCACTTCCTAGTGATGTGATGCAGGCTCCTAAGGCGGTGCTTACATGCACTGAGAACGCGGCATCCTTCGAGGCACTGGTCTCGTTTGCATCGTGGGTCACAGCAGAGCAGAGGGGCCCGCAGGCGGCAGTCCCCCTGCCTTTCCACGCACGGTGCTTTACAGCGTCCTCAGCAGAACCGAGGCCCCTACAAGGATGAGTGGGGGTTTTTCAGGTGGAAAATCGGTGTCTGCTCCTTTTAGAGGGAAGCTGACTCTCATTTTTTAAGGGTGGCATGCTATTACAGAGATGCACTGGAAGGTTAAAAATCGAGCACACTCTTGAACATTCTAAGTGGCATACAAGCAACAAAGGAGCTCTCATTAGAGGTAATGGCTCTTCTACCTTGAAACGCAGGAGAAGGACGCGTGCTGGGAGAAAATATAACAACACGTGTTGAGTAAATAAACACACCCGCCAAGACATCAGAACAGACTGGGTGTCATTCAGTTTCAAAATGGCGCAGCCCTGTGCATCTCTGGACAAAGGGAGCCAAGTCAAAATGTTGAGCCGCATGTAGACGGAGCTGGGGTCTGTGAGATGTCGCCTTCCAGAACTGGCCCTGGCACTGTGCAGGAGCACTGGGAGGGCAGTCGGATTTCTAGCAAGTACCATTTCGTTATCTTTCTCACCATCCTATCGCCACAGGCAGTATCTGGGAATGACACTCACCTAGTCGGAGTGAGCTGAGAGCCTTCCTCGCAAAAGCCAGCCCAAATGAGTGGATGTTATAATCTCCACTTCGAGATAAGGATGCTGAGAGATATGGCTAAACATCACACCCAGGGTTACATGGTGAGTGAGTGACAGTGCCCCAGTAAATCCAGGTTTCCCTGAAACCAAAAGGAATATCCTTCTGCTGAAGTCCAGAGAAAGTCAATGATTGGCTCAGGCTTGCTAGCCCCTGAAGGGGGCTGGAATTTGAACCAAGGACCTCATTTTTCTGACTAAATTCAGATGGTGCCCTTTCAGTATGCTGAAAATAGCTTCCTCTCTCCAACCTCTTGACCAACTTTCAACTTTGTCAACTTTCCTTCGACAACTACAGCCTCTGGTATTTCTGCTCTCTGTCTGAAAGGGAGCAACTTGATAATCTTTAAAATCCTTCTTTAGAGGAAAAAAAAATGCCCATCTTCTGCTACAATCCTCAAGGCTCTGTTGGCCTCTGAGCTGGTTGCCTTGGCCTCCACTGTACCTTGGGCTTTGATAACAAATTCTGTCTGAGGACAGGGTGAGAAACACTAATTCAGCCACTTACAGGGGCTGCAGAAGGCAAGCTTGTAAGGTTCCCAGACACCCAGCAGATACTGGTCACGTTTTCAATGGACAAAAACAACAGTCAAGAGTCATTTTAACCATGTGGCCCTCATATGAGGCTCATGAGAGGGAGAGGGAGGAGGATGGGGAGAGAGAAGGGGAGAGAGGAGAAGAGATTATATCAGGGGCAGGGAAACACCAGTTTAGACTCTTTCCAAATAAATTTAACTTTTGGGCAGAATCTTGGTATCCAAGTAGGCATATAGAATCTCCATTTTTCTCATTTAAAAGCTTCCTATTGCATCCAGCATTTCTACAAGTATTTCTTTGTAGAAAAGTTAGCACTGTGAATACAACTCAGAGGCACGATGAAATAGAAACTGGGACATGGCGCATTCTCCTCACACAGCAATATATCAAAGGTGTGGTTCTGATCCAAGGAGGGGAAGGAGTCCCAAGGTGAAGTGTGGTTTGAGTTTTTCCTGCCCACCTGCATGCCACAAGCTGAGAAAATATAAAAACACAGGATGGTCTTCAGCATTCTCCATGCCCAAGGAAGATCTGGCCAAAATTACCAGTCATCCCCGTGGGGGGTGGGACATCAGCCCAGTGACCTAAAGCTCCGGCCCCACTGCCCATTTCCCTTGGGGGTAACTCACTTTGCTACCCACTGACATCATTTAACAGGCTCTGGAGCATGGCGTGCTGCTTCCCACCTAGGGCCTGAGTCTGGACTTCCACCTTTTCCTGTTTCCCTTAGCATAACTAAGAAGATTTTAGGGACTTCCTGGGTAGCTCAGATGGTAAAGAAACTGTGTGCAATGCTAGAGACCTGACTTTGATCCCTGGGTTGGGAAGATCCCCTGGAGAAGGGAATGGAGACCCACTCTAGTATTCTTGCCTGGAGAATCCCATGGACAAAGAAGCCTGGTGGGCTACGGTCCATGTGGTTGCAAAGAGTTGGACACAACTTAGTGATCAACAATTTCAAGAAGATTTTACTGAAGTCTAAGCATTGAAAAATAAACTCAATGAACATAAAGGCCATAAAGATGGGTGCAGTTGGAGAGGGCAGGGGAAATCTACTTTTCAATCTCCGTTTCTCTCCAGCAAAGCTCTAAGCTATGAGACTCATATTCAGACACAAAAGAAGACCTCAAACCAACTTTCAATTTGAAGCTCATCAGTTAACACCTGGGTGCATGCCATATACATCACATGGAATATTATTCAACCTTTAAAAAGAAGGGAATGTTGATGCATACTACAATATGCATGAACCCTGAAGGCATTATGCTAAGTAAAAGAAGTCATTCATAAAAAGATAGTGCTGCAGAATTCCACTTATAAGAACTCCCTGGAGTACTCAAATTCATAGACACAGAAAATGCAATGGTGGCTAGCAGGAACTAGGGAAGGGAAGAGAATGAGTAGTCATTGAACAGGTAGAAAATTCAGGTTTTGCAAGATGGAAAGAATTCTGCAGAAGAATGGTAGTGAAGATTGCACAGCAATGTGAATGTGCTGAATACCACTGAATTGTAGCCGCAAAAATGGTTAAGAAAATAAATTTTGTGTTTTAAGTACTTCACCATAGTTAATTTTTTTAATCTAGTGTTACAGCTAATAGCATACTCAATGGTAAAATGCTGAAAGGTTTTCTTTGAAGGTCAGGAACAAGACAAGGATGCCCATTATTGCCACTTTTATTTAGCATAATATTGGAAGTCCCAGTCAGAGAAACTGGGCAAGGAAAAAAAAAAAAAAGGAACCCAAATTGGAAAAAAATTAAAACTTACTACTTGCAGATGATATATTATACATAGAAAACAGTAAAAATTGCCACCAAAAAATGTTAGAATAAATGAATTCAGTAAGTTTGTAGGATATAAAATAAACATATAAAAATCTGTGGCATTTTTATTCACTAACAATAAACTATTAGAAAAAGAAATCAAGAAAACAATCCCATTTACATCAAAAAGAATACCTAAGAATCAATTTAACCAAGAGGTGAAAGATCAGTACACTGAAAACTATATAATCCTGATGAAAGAAATTGAAGAAGACACAAATAAATGGAAAGATATTCAATGTCCACAGATTGGAAAAATTAATGCTGTTGAAATGTCCATATCACCCAAAGCAATCTACAGACTTCCATTAAAATTCCAATGGCATTTTTCATAGAAATAACCTTAAAATTTAATGGTATCACAAAAGACCCCAAGTAAGTCAAAGCAATCCTGAGACAGAACTACAAAGTGGGAGGCATACACTCTCTCTTACTTCAAATTATATTACAAATCTATAAAAATCAGAATAGTATGTTACTGGCATAAAAAAAAAAGTGGATACATAGATCAATGGAACAGAACAGACAGCCCAGAAACAAACCCATGCATATAGAGTCAATTAATTTATAACAAAGATACAGGCTAAAAAGAAGGCAAATACAATTACATTGCAATGAGTTTCTAATTTAACTCTGCTTCCTATCTAAATGGAATTAAAAGGCTATTGTTTTGCCTACATTCACAACAACTCATTTAATTGCCATACCAATCTAACCTTCTGAAACACACACCCTGGCAGTCCCTAATCCTGGCTCATCCAAAGCATCACTCCGGCTCCCCTGCAACCACACATCAATGTGAAATCCTGAGTAGAGCTGAGGAGAGAGATTTTGGCATCATCAATGTGTAGGTAGATGGTGGATGAAGTCCATAGTCTTCCAGAGGTTACTCCAGCAGAAGACAGTGAGACCAGAGGAAGGAAGAAGCCACGGAGATCAACAACACCCACGGGAATGGGCAGAGAAGTAGAAGGACCACGAGAGATGGGTCACCAGATTCAAAGGAGGAGGAGGCTGGGAGCAGAAACTCATGGTCAACAGCATCTAACATAGGATCAGTAGTGGTGAGTCACTAGGATGTGACATTTAGGAGGCGGCTCAGACTGTAAAGCGTCTGTGTGCAATGCGGGAGACCTGGGTTTGATTCCTGGGTTGGGAAGATCCCCTGGAGAAGGAAATGGCAACCCACTCCAGCACTCTTGCCTGGAAAATCCCATGGACAGAGGAGCCTGATAGGCTACAGTCCATGGGGTCACAAAGAGTCGGACACGACTGAGCGACTTCACTTTTCTGGTATTTTTAGAAAACCATCTCCATAGAGTTGGGTGGTGAAAGTGATGGTGACACAAGAATAAAACCGAACGATGGGGCAAATAAGTGCAGGCAGTTCTTTTAAGGTAATTGACTGGGAAGCAAATGAGGCAAGGAGAGGAGTCTGAAAGAAAGGCAGGGGGATGCAAGGCTGGGAGGCTGTGAAGGCGCCATCTGTTGCTGAACACAGGTTGGAGCTAAGTGCCTTTGTAGATTGTGGTCTGCATGACTGGGAGAGAGGGAGATTGAGGTTCAAGCTGCAAGAAGCAGAGGAGGGAAGATTCTAGGGCTGTGATAGATGGGAGCCAGAACCAGGCATGAAGGCAAACCCACATGGGAGGAAAAACCCTTTGTAAAAGGAAATGCAGACCAGGGCCCATGCCACCTCTTCCACAGAGTACCCCCGCCCCATGCAGACCCAGCTCACTGAATGCCAGTCCCATTCCTCACCAGGCCTGGTGCAGAGCTATTATTTCTAGTGAACAAGGATAAAAGGCTATGCCTTGCATGGCTCAAAAGTGGATTCTTGTGTGGGGGCTTGAGAGACGTGCCCGTTCCCACTGTGTGTGGCCAGCGGGGGCTCTGCCCAGGGATGGCTGGCACTCTCTCGCTCTCTCTGATTCTGTCTTGGCCTCTCTCCTTCCCACTTCACCCCCATCCTCAGGTGTCTTGTGTGTTTCTCTTCCCAAGGACAGAGACCCTGGGAGTTCTGCAATGTGCAGGGGCAATCCGGAGCCCTTCGTGAGAACTCAGGCAGAGCCTTTCTTCCTCCCTGTGGAAACGTGAGTAGTGCTCAGCCAGGCAGTGGGAAGGGCTGGCTCATCTTCCTCCTTCTCCACCCCACCCCTGCCCACTGATTGGCATTTTTCTGGAAGCACTGATGGTGCCTCAGTCCATGCTGTGCCCAGCTGTGAAGTGGGGACCCCTCCCATGAAGAAGCCTGCAGCCACCAGCTCTGTAGGAGATGGGAGAAATGGTGCTCCTGGAAGAGAGATGTGGCAGCGGTGGGGTGGGAGTGGGGGGTCACAGGGATCTAATCTGAAGGCTGCTGCTGCCCCCACTCCCCTCCCCACCAAGACTGATGGACCCAACTGAGTAGCCCAGCCCAGCCAGTGGAAGAAGGGCAGCCTCCTCTGTGGGCTTCACTCCCTGCAGGCGACTCTTGGCCCCAGGCCTCTTCCTGAGAACTCAGCCTCTGCCTCATTCCAATGGCAGCCTCACCCCGTGTCCCAGCTTGAGTCTTAGGGTAACCACCTCCCTAGGGATCAAGCTCCCTCACCTTCGCTGTCCCCCCGTGTTGACGCGTGCACTGCTCCCAGGCACCACCCTCTTTCGTGAGCCCCAACTCAGCTCCAAATCACAAAAGGCAGTGGCCTCCTGTGTTTGCCCTGCCCCGCAACTGCCAGGACACCCAGAGAGAACCTCTGGACGCTAACTGCTCACTCGAGTCCGCCACCCCGGCCTCACTGGCCAGATGTTCTCATTCAGCATTGGCCTCAGTTTCCCCCTCTGTCAAATGGGCACCCTGACAACACCACTTTACAGGGGGTGGGAGGCTTTCATGAGATGGAGATAGAGCGTGCCTCTGATGCTCTGCTGCTGATCATTATGGCCCACGTCTCACTCTGGTCTTTGAAAGGACCACTGAGAGCCTGTATTCCTAACCCGCAGCCCCTGCCTTAACTCTGGTGCACACAGCATATTCTCCAAGAGGGTGCCCAGCTGAAAACAGGCAGACGAGCACAGATTTCAGTCCAGACAGACCCAAAGTTGAATCTAGAATCCAGTCCAATCTGTGTGATGGGACTGAAGTCTTTAGCCCCTGAGAGCTTCAGCTTGTTCATCCATGGAGCCTCCCTATTGGATCATGTGAGATAATGAAGTGAGGTGATACTGGAACACACCTGGTATCTGTGGGTGCCGACGTGTGCACCGCTGGCGTCCTCTCTTCAGAAGAAGCAGACAGGCCACCCAAGCTTTGATCAGACCTCCTTGGGATTCCCCTGAAAAGCACTGGAGCCTTTCCCTGGAGGGAACTCACCTCCTCCGCAGGCCCAGTGACGCGTTTGATGTAATCAACAACTGCCTGAGTCTGTTCTCTGAATCCCGACACGCAGACTTGCATCCAACCAGCCTGTGTATGTTCCTCCAGATTAAACGAGAGCCTGGGGAGAGAAGGACCTGTCAGGGTGTGGGGTCCAGAATAGGCCTCCTGTTCTCCCACGATGGTTATTTACAACAGTGTGCTCCTCCCCATGTCGCGAGTCAGCTGCTCACAGCATCTTACTTTAGAAGGACTGGAAGGTGCAAGAACAAGGGTCTCCACCAGCCCATATGCATGGAGCCAGCGGAGGAGGAGGTTTGGGAAGGCACGGAGGAGCGAGGGCTCCGGGATCACACTGCCAGGGTGATCCCCAGTTTACTAAGGTTGGGACTCTGGGCAAGTAACTACCCTTTTGAGCCTCTATTTTGAAATCTGTCAAGTGGGCATTAATATCGCCAGAGGGTGCAGTGTGGTAAAGTGCATGGTGGGTGCCGACGGTCAGTAAGTGCTGGCATCATGATTAGTTGGAGCTGAATGATCAGAACCTGGGTTTTGGGGGTTCTGTTAATGGAAAAGAAGGGAAAGCAGTGGCGGTGTAAAGCACCTACTATGTGCTACTGATAACATAGGCTTTTGTATTTAATCCTTAAAGCAAGCCAAGGAAATGGGTGCGTTATTCCCATTCTGAGGAGGAAGAAAGCCTTAGAGGTTAAGTGACAGATTGAAATCAGTATTGATAGCAAGAGGTGTTCAGCCTCTTGTGCCTGCCTCTTAAGTATCCCACATTCCAGCATGCCTCGGGGGCTGCGGGGGGATTAACAATTCACAGAGGGCTGGGCTGCTGCCTGCACAGTGTTCAGAGAAGGAGAGAGGATATGTGAAAAAGGAGCTGACTCACTGAGCAGGAAGGATTTCCCTCCAGGATACACCCTGAAGCTTCAGGAGCAGGCAGGCAGGCAGGGCACTGCCCAAGGCTGGTCCCCCACCCCCAGGGAGGCTTCCTCCAGCCTTTAAGCACCAGATCAAGGCAAGAGAAGGCATCCAGAGGTGAGGTAGACACAGCTAGGTCTGCCGTAACCACCCAGATCAAAGCACACCACACCCTCCAGCCCAGGTCCCCTCCAGAGGCGTGCTGGGTCCCCAGCCTGCAGGTACTCCTGTGTCCTTTGGGCTGGAAACCCTACCTGTCTCTGGAGAAAAGGCTCTTCCCCAGGGATCCCTCCAGGAATCACCAGTTGAGCAGGATACTCTGTCCTGAACTCCCATAGGATCCTGCATCCTGCCTGTCCTGGAACTCTGCTAGCCCCACCATCCTGTGTCATGGGCTGCCTCCACGCAGACTATGAACTTCTCTCAGTGGTAAAGAGTCCACCTGTTGGTGCAGGAGACGTGGGTTCAGTCCCTGGGTCAGGAAGATCCCCTGGAGAAGGAAATGGCAATCCACTCTGGTATTCCGGAGTATCTCATGGACAGAGGAGCCTGACGGGCTACAGTCCATGGGGCCGCAAAAAAGTCAGACTCAACTTAGAGACTAAACAACAACCCTGAGAGTTGTTGCTCTGAGAGTACAAGGTCTGTGTCTGTATCACTGCCCAGCTGCATGCAGTTCAAACCCCACCGCCCAGAGTGGGGTTCGCTAATGTCATCACTAATGATATCATTACTGAGTGAGATGCCCTAGATGAAAGTCTGAGTACACAGCACAGCGATGTAACGTGGGCAAGGGGAGATGCTCTGTGTGGGTGAGCTGCAGTCTTTATAGTGAAACAGGCTCTAGGCTGTCAGTAGAAATGTTTCTCTGTCAATTGACTCATGGGTTCATTCATTCAGCGCGTATCTTTGGTGCCAGTTGACACTATCTATACACAGAAGATCCGAAAGTTTAGACATAAAGGAAGGCATCACTGGGCATGTAAAGGCACGAACACCACAATGCATGGCAGGTGATGCACTGCAGGTCAAAGGCAGGGGTGGATGGTTCTACTAGGGACCAGCAAAAAAGTTAATTTGGCAAACAAGGAGGAGGCAGGACTGCTGGGTAGCGGAGAACCATGACGGACATGGGACAGAGGTGCAGCTAGTGGAGTGAAAAGCATTTCAGTCCAGGGTCATGGAGTATTGAGACGTTTTACAAAATCCCCAGGCGAGGACTTTCCTGATGGGGCAGTGGGTAAGAATCCACCTGTCAAGGCAGGGGACACAGGTTCGATCCCTGACACGGGAAGACCCGCACGCTGCGGAGCATCTAAGCCCTTGTGCCACAACCACTGAGCCTGCGCTCCAGAGCCGGAGAGCCACAACCTCCAAGCCTGTCTGCTGCAACCACCAAGCCTGTCTGCCTAGAGCCTGTGCTCCGCAACAAGAGGAGCCACCGCAGTGAGAAGACGCAGGCTGCAACTAGAGAGGAGCCCCCACCTGCCACAACTAAAGAAAGCCCCTGCACCACACTGAAGGCTCAGAGCAGCCAAAGAATAAATAAAAACACTAAAATAAACCCCCCAGGAGCACTGACATGCTGACCATGGAGAGAGACAGGGACGAGGACTTGAGGCTTCAGCTTGGTTCCTACTTTCTTCTTGGGTGGGGCTCTAGGCTGGGCTGCTTAAGAGTTCAATCCTGAGTCCTGATGAGCCTCAGGATCACCGACAGATGCTGAGACATCCTGAGCTGCTGCTGCCCTCAGCATCCAGATGAGGCCAATGTGACAAATTAAGAGACCCTGGTTGGGAAGGGGTTGCTTTAGAGGACCCTTTTCAGGCTGTGACTGTTTTCATCAAAACCTCCCCCAACAAAATGCTTTTCCTTCTCATTCAGGTATGATTAGAAAAATGACCAGGCTTTGAGCTAAAAATACTAATGCTTTATGTTCCTCTACAGAGAGGGGGAAATAAGACAAGAGAATCTACGAAAGTAACAAGGAATTTCATCCTTCAGTGGACTTCAGAATGGATATTTTAGACGCAGCCATCCATAAACATTGGGTAATATCATACTCTCTTCGTGCCGAATGGATTCCACAGACTGAGCCACAAATCTGCATTTAACATCCTCAGTGATGGCCGGCATCCTCCGTGCCCAGGTAGACAGATGTGTAGTCAAGGGCCAATCAACCAAATAGCATCATCTGCGGGCCTGAGTCAGCTGGGGAGGGGCTTGGAGCCAAAGAAACCCCATCAGCCCCCTGCCGGCGAGCTGTCTTTTGGATCCTGGTGGCTGCAGGGCTCGTAGGGTGCTGAATAATTTGACTCCAACTGCAATCCATGCATTATCTCGACCACCTGCTTCCATTCTTACCCTCAACTCAGGGCTGAGGGGAACACGGTTGACTGTCCTTCGGGCTATCTCTCTATCCTCTGACAGCCCTGGGATTTCATGATTGTGCTTCTCCCCTCCTGTCCAGCCATCCCCAGGCCTTCAGCTCCCCGCTTAAGCATCACAGCCTCCGGGACCACCCCTGATGAATCAGCTGCCTATTCTGTGATGACTTGTTGATTCGAGGCAGTAAATGCCAAGCTTGCCACACACACTCAGTGCCACCTCTCTCCCAGCCCCACTTGCACCAGGCTTCCTCCCTATCTTGTCTTGCTGCCTTAACCAAGCTATACACACACACACACACACACACACTTCAAACCTATAAAACCTCATCCCTCACACACACACACACACACACACACCTCAAACCTATAAGGCCCTATCCCTTCCCACTGAGTTTCCAGTAATCCAGGTACTTTCCCATCTTTGTCAAACTAAGTTAAAAACTCAGAACCTCCACCTCCTTCAACCATCAGCTGAAACGTCACCTCCTCCCTGAAGCCCCTCCTGACCAGAATCCATTAAGCTGCCCTTGCACATTGGTGCCCCTCGACCCCTGGTGCCCCCACATCATCTCCCCCTCCAAACAGCAGTTTGTCCATGTGGCTGTCACAGATGGAAAACAAGTACCCATCTCAGCCATATTCAGACTGTAACGTCTGGGTCTAAACCACCTTTAACCTCCCTGATCCCCACGCTGCTCCTGACACATGGGAACCTATCTCACTCCACAACTGGGAACAGGAAAACTAAAAGGGCTTCCTTTCCTCATTTTATGAGCTAGAAACCTGGCTCCCACGAGGATGGGGCTTGAGAAGACTCAGGTCTCAAGGGGCTTCCCCTTCCTTCCCCTCAATTCAGAAGCACGTGTCTGCGATCACCAGTGAGGCAAATGCTGCCCCAAGAAGATTGTGCCCAGCTCTGTCTATTCTGGATCTGGGAAAAGCAGGTAACTGTGTGTTTAATAAAAGCCAGCATTACAGGGAGGGGATTCACATTGTATCTACCCAGCCCCACACTACACATCTTACATGCTTTATCTCCTGTATCCTCAGAACAACCTGATGAGCAAAGTCCACCTACCCCAGTTTTACAGAACAGGAAACCAAGACAGTGAGTATCATAGTCTTTGCCTGGCCGGGCACAGGGCTATTAAATGCTCAAGCTGACTCAGGGTTCAAGCTCCAGTGGCCTGGGTCCAGACCTGCAGCTCAGAACTGCGTGTGAGCCCTACCCCTCTGTGTTTGAACTTCTTCAGCACAATTTCAAGAATATGGCTGGTGCTCCAGAGACTGGATGGCCCGCACACGTTTAGATCAACTTGTCAATGGCAGCCTTGCTCACAACAGATCTTCCCCATCTCTCCTCCCCTGACTCGGGAGGCTGACAGAGCGGTATATTGTATTTCCAAAGGTGTCTTTCATTAGAAAAATATATTCTTTTGATCACCCCCTGTCTTCCCAAAGTCACAAAGGCTGAAGATTAAGTTGCCAAGTGGAATTCCATTCATCATGGAGATAAACATCAGCCTTCTACTCCCCCATGGCCACCTGCCAAGAGCACATGTCAGCTGGTGGGCAGCTGGAGACAGGACAAGATGGTCTGGCCTGCAGAAGCCTGGGTTTGAATCGAAGCTTTGCTTCTGCTCTTGGGCACATCACTTCTCCTCTCTTGGTTTGTGTTTCTCCATCTGTACAGCAAGGCTGGCCTTTCTAAACTACGTGATGACTGAGCGAATGAACTGATGAGTTAATCAATGATATAATATACCAGCCCTTTTCTTGCTCTGAGATATTCTGACTCTGATCCATTTCTCTAATGAACCACCCAGCTCAGTGACTGGCCAGACAGAATGAAGGTACGTGGATGTAGGGCCGGCATTATACACATAGTCTATGAAACCAAGGCGATGATTCACAGCAACAAAGCTTTGAGCTGGACCCCAGGCAGGATGTCTGGTTTATGAAGGTTGGGTCTCTCCCTTTCTGCTCACACTTAAACCCAGCTATCCATCCACAGGCCACCAGCATGGGGCGAGGCGCTGCCCAGGGTTGGGGGCAGCTGGGCTGGGGGCCACGGAGTTGAACACAAGCTGACCTCTCAAGGTCTCTCCAAGTTCCACTGTCTCTGATTCCCTAATAGTCCCTGTGAATAATAGATCTGGTCTCTGACACTGTACATGATAAAGTGACCCGGTACAAAGTCCTATTAAGATAAATCACATTTAAGTTTAGGAAATTATATGTTTGAATCCTGTAATTTAATGTCACTGTGATGCCAGAGAGGAAGGAGAGGGAACTCAATTAGAGGCTAATTAGTCCACGCGACTCCCAGTCCCGGGCTGCCTCCTGCCTCTGCTGCAGGCAGTTAATCAGAATAACCCCTAACCCCAGTCCTGGTGCCTTAGTCTCTCTGCCTATAAAATGGGAAGAGTCCTAGTGAAAGAGGGAAGCGTGGCCTTGAATGAGAGAAGGAAGCAAGGGCTCCAAGGAAAGACCTGAGTGTCCCCAGTTCAGCGCCACTGTCTCCCCACCTCCCAGCATCTTCCCTCCTGGGGAAGGGGCCTGCGGCTCCTCCTGGAGTCCCGGTAGGTTTCACAGGGTGTGTGCAGTCTGCACCACAGATGTAAAGTCTGTCTGTAGGGGGTCAAGTTTGAGGGTGGATCTCAGAGCTTCCATCAGGTCTTCAGAAGGTGGCAGAGCTCAAACCATCACAAAGTACCACACGCTGAATCCTTTCCTTCAGCATCAGTTACTCTCAAGTCCCTTCATCTCTAACCACCATCGTCCACTGTTTTCACTCTGGGCACGCTGCTGTTCCTGCTGTGGCCAGTGTGATTCCAGACACCATCCCACCTCCTCACACCATCCTGTGGTCTCTCTCAGCACCACCCACCCTGACAGACAGCGCTCTTTCCAGCCTCACTGCTCGTCTCCTAGGAGCCACCTCCATCGATCCTCACCCATCCTGGCCTCTCTCTGGCATCAGCCACTCTATGCTACTTCACTGAATCCCCATCCCCTTCCAGACTCTGTGAACCAAGTCTTCCCAGAATCACTGCTGGGTGAGCTTCTCTCGTACTTCTCTTGGGCTCCAGCCTCTTCCCTTCTTCACTCATGCATCATGCTCTTCCTGGTCAACCCTTCCAGGGCCTCCAGGCTGAAGGGACCCAGGTTAAAGCCTGCCTCTTGGATCCCATAGAGGCCCCTGGCATTCAGCATTTAAGAGCAAACTCAGGGACTTCCCTAGTGGTTCAGTGGTTAAAACTCTGTGCGTCCAATGATGGGGAGGCAGTTCGATTCCTGATCAGGAACTAAGATACCGCATGCCAAGTCCTGCGGCCACAAAGTAAATAATTTAAATAAAACCAGTTATAAACACAGGTTAAAAAAAAAAAAGGCAAACACATTCATGTCACATCCATCTCATGCAGCTGAGATTGCTACAGACTCAGCTGCTATAAGCAGAAGATTCCCCCTAAACCTCCTGTCTCTTTCACCTCCAGGATTCTGTTGGACACCATATTCTGAGACTTGAGGGGTTCCTGCCAAGTCTCTGATGGGAGGAATATTCCATCAGCGGAACATGAGGGTCAAGGTTCCCATGAAGAGGTTAATACATTGAAGGAAGCTCCATAACAGATAGAGTGGAGGTTCCAGAATGCCTGGTAGAAGAAGGTGGGAGAGGGTGGCTGGGGGCTGAGCAGGGGTGTGGAGGCCATAAGGAAGGAGACAAGAGAGCTCAGTCCAAGGAGACGTGCCCCTGAAACGGAGACAGTGATGGGCAGGGTCAAGGGCAGAGTGAGATCTGGGAGGAAGGAGGTGAATGGGATGAACTGACTTCTAGGTTCAGAATGGAACATGGGTGCCAGTCTTCTGTGGCACTGCCACAGTATGCCGCCCCCACCCCCTGCTGCCCGCCAGGGTCTGAGCCCACCTTGTCTTCTTAAAGCTCAACAGATGGGTGAGTAAGGGGGTGAGAAGAAAAAAACCTAGCAAGGGATACAAGCCTATGACAGCATGGCAACCCAGCCCTGTAGGATGCAGATGGAAGGCAGTGGCACAGGAGGCCTCGGGACCCAACCAGCACCAAAGGAGGGGCAGGAACAAAACCTGGGTGCTTAGTCTCCAGTAATCAGTATCAAAGAAAGATTTCCTTTATGATGGCTTGGACCAAATGATGATGGTGACAGTGACGACTCTGATAGAGATAATAAGAGAAGAACTTCTCTTTTGGCCGCACTTACTAAGTCTTAGTATAGTCTTAAGCTTTAATAACTTCAGAGAGAGAAATGTTATAAATATACAAAAACTCATTTGAAAGTTGGCCTAAATTTCTTTTGCATTTATTCACTTTTGTGAATTTTTAAAAATAAGTCTTTAAATTTCCTTTATTTTTTTTTCCCTTCCCAGTCCCTCTGGCTGAACACAGCAAATATTGACTGAAATGAAAATTAAAATGCAAAGTGTAGAAATTCACAAAACTAAACACTTCAAGAATGGAAAAACTTCAACTTGCAAATAATGCATTCGGTAGGTTGATAGCATAAATGCTTCTGATGTTATTAAAGCTTAAAATCGCGAAAGCTTTTGGGACGCTTTGTATTTAAAAGCCATCCTCTTAACTAATTCTCCCGACAATCCCCTGAAGGGTAGGTACCGTGATCGCCCCCATTTTAGAGACAAAAAACTGAGGGTCAGTGAGGTTAGAAGACTTGCCTGAGGTTACTCAGGGGGAAATTCCATAACAGAGGCCACTGCCTCTTGTGATCAAAATGAAGCTCCGCCTAAGGAGAGGTTTAAGAAGGATGTCCCCAGCTCAGGCAACCGTCCCTCTCGGGGGACCTGCCACACAAGCTGCCTACATAGCAGGGAATTATTTCAACAGAATGCAAACCAAGGAAAAGCAGACAGTGGGCCTCAGAGATTGTCTCAGGAGGAGAGCTCCAGGGTGTAAATGGGATCTGAGCCTCAGGCTGGGGGAGAGGGGACGAGCGGGAGTGTTTGGGGGATGTTGACACTGACTGCGTGGAGATATTCGGGTCCACTCTGATGGGAGGGTGTGGATCAGATAGGGAAGGGCTAAGGGAGGGTAACAGGAAACCCAAAGGGAGACCAGAGTGCTGCAGGGAGTGGAAATGGATGAGAAGTGTGGGGCTTGGTGACATGCATGCCCTGTGTGGCTGCTCAAATATTAATCCACAATACATTTTAATGACAGAGACAGCAGTGAGCGTGGGAAGGAACATGAAGGACTTTGGGTACCCTGAATAATGGGGTTGTCACTCCAGGTTCTTATGGTCTCTTCTTGAGCAGGAGCTTCAGCAAAACCTTTGGCCAACAGTCAAGGTGCCAGATGTCACTTCCAAACGTGAACCAGCAGCTCCCTCACAATCGCATCGTAACAGGCATCTCCTAAGATGACCACCCCCACAGACCGCATCTCAGATCCCCAAGATACCTGGCCTTTCCTACTGGGCAAGGGTCAGGCTTGGGGTCGCAGAGGCCCATTAAACCCTGCCTAAGGACTTTCCTGGTGGAGACAGGAGACAGCCAGCATGGCCACAGTCAAGGTGGGGAAGAGAGGCCCCACCCACTGGACAGAGCAGCGTGCCCCAGCCATCCATCTGCAGCACCTTCGTCCTTCAAGGAGATACAACGGGCTTGGACAACACAAACCCACAGCTGAGGGTCTCTTGGCTCCTTGGCAGCCATGGTGAGGTAAGTGAGCCCAGAGGCCAGTGCCCCCGACTCCCCAGGCCCCATCCCTGCGCCCACGGAGCCACCTCTCCAAGGCTCAGTTCAGGTCTTGGAGAGTTAAAGTCCCCAACCTGGGATGCCTGCAGGCCATTCACATTCTGACCTTCCTGCAGGACAAGGTGAAGGGGGCTCACACCTGGGAGGAAAGGGGTGGCATTGCGCTTGGTGAGGACATCCCATGTGGGGGCATGATGAGGGGAACGGGGGCCTACATGTGAGTCCCGGCTTCCCCTTTAGGTTCAGTTTCCTCAAGCAGAAGTTGGAAGCCACAGTAGTAATACCTGTCTACCTCACAGGATGTTGAGGATCAAAATGCAAAAATGCCTCTGACAAGGCAAATGTTACATAAATGCCATTTGCCTCTTCTCCTCCCTTATGCAACTACAGAATCATTCTTCCAAACAGACCTCCATATCCCTCTCTTCTCACAAACTGCCAACCTCGGTTTATACATCAGAAAATCCAAGGCAGTAAAGCTGCCTTCCAGACAGGGCTGCTATGGCCAGTTGCTCAGGCTGTGCACTGTACAAATCCAGGGGCATCACATATAAAGGGCACTCCTGGAGCTGAGCAGAGCTGTGACCTTCCATACAAAGGGCTAGAATTTCATTTGTTAGATCAGTTTGGAGAATGCCAAAGACTGCAAAGATTAGCTATCATCACAACAGTTATCCAAAGAAGTTTTATAATCACCCTCTCTCCACTGATCCTCTACTGGCAGAGTCTACATGTTTCTAGTACTTAGACTTCCTAGCTCACTGTACAATCATCAATAACAATGACAAACACACACACACAAATTATATAAACTCTGATTTTAATTACTACCCCCAAGATCCCTCTATCTCATAAACCCAGTGTTTTCCAAACTTGAATGTGTATGTGAATCATTTACAGAACTGTGAAAATGCAGATTCTAACTGGGGGGAGGAGGCTGAGGAGGATGAGAAGGGAGGTGCCGAGATTCTGCATTTCTGACAATCTCCCGGGTCCTTGTTACGGTGAGGCTGATGCTGCCATTTTATGGCCCACACTTTGCAGAATGAATTGTAACTCCCCACCACCAGGCACTGGCAGGAGGGATGAACTTTCTTTTCCTCTTGATTTGTTAAGGACTAGCTAGAAATAACAGGTCAGGAAACTGAGGCCCAGAGGTCACATCTAGCCTGCACCCTCTCCTGCTAAGTACAGTTTTATCCAAGCCCGTGTATTTGCATTTTGCCTGGGGCTGTATTTATTTCTGTGTTTCTGTCCTGTCTAAGGCTGTATTTATTACACAGGCATGTCTATTTATTTTCATGCTCTCCATAGCCCTCTCTGCACAATGGCAGCAGCTTTGGGCTGAATAGTTGTGATGGAGACCATGTGGCCTGCAAAGCTGGAACTGTGTATTCTGGTCTTTAAGAAAAAGCTTGCTGAGCCCCAGGAGAGACGACCAAGCCATTAAAGTGAGACAAACGTGAAGTGAGTGGGTGCCGGGCCAGAGTGAGACAGACAGGGGAGAGGAAGGCTGAAGCGGAAATCCAGCACGCTCCATTACGCTGTTTTCAGCCCAGGGCCCGGCCAGCCCACTTGTTTCAGAGGAGAGTTAGCTCTTGTCAGTCACTCTCCTCAGCACGATACTAGATGGGGTCTCCTCAGGGTTCCCTGCTGGTGGAGAAACCCGATACACCCCGGGAAGCTGTGGCAAGTCCATCTTGGCCTCCATCACAGAGGCCTCATGGAGTTGGCAGAAGCCAGCTGTAGGCAGGGGACTGAGATTCTGTTTGCTGCGGACCAAGCTGTTCTAGGAAACCCAGCTGCCCCCGGGTGTGTCTAGAGGCATGGCCAGCCACCCCCTCAGAGGGCCAATTCACCCTGACACGAGGCCACCAAGCAAAGGATCCACTGTCGAGAGGCTGGCTGTAAACAACCCCTTGGGGGTGATTCGGCATTTGTTCAGGATACATACTGACGGGGTTGTGTAGACTCTCCAAGCTGACTTGCTCTGCTCCCTCGCATGAGTCACAAATTCTCTCAACCAGGCTGCTGAGCAGGTGACTCCAGCATCTGCTGGAATACTTCTGGTGGTGGGGAGCTCACTACCACACATGCACATGTTTGTGTAAATACCTGTGAGGAGGCAGCTCAGTGAGCTGAGCTCACATTTGCTTCCACATGATGCCATCTGCTCTCCAAGACTTGTGCTGCAGAGACACAGAGAAAGTCTCAGCTGCGTCACCAGCATCAAACTTCAAACCTCTTCCTGGGGGTGACCTTGGTTGGATATGCTGCTTGACCCCTAGGAGCCTCCATCCCCTCACCTTTGCACTTTTCATTCACTGAGTCATGTCTGACTCTTTGTGACCCAGGGACTGCAGCAAGCCAGGCTTCCCTGTCCTTCACTATCTCCCAAGTTTGCTCAAATTCATGTCCATCAAGTTGGTGATGCCATTCAACCATCTCATCCTCTGTTGTCCCCTTCTCCTCCTGCCCTCAATCCTTCCCAGCATCAGGGTCTTTTCCAATGAGTCAGCTCTTCACATCAGATGGCCAAAGTATTGGAGTTTCACTTTCAGCATCAGTCCTTTCAATAAATATTCGGGGTTGATTTCCTTTAGGATTGACTAGTTTCATCTCCTTGCTATCCAAAGGACTCTCAAGAGTCTTCTCTAGCACCACAGCTTGAAAGCATCAATTCTTTGGTGCTCAGCTTTTTTCATGCTGGGAAGGCCCTAACTGAACACAGAGAATGTTTGTGAGGCATTGTGTGGCAGTGGTAATCAAGCTGTCTGCAGGATGTCATGTGATGCTCATGCCAACTGTGATGAGTGGAGACCATTAGTCTACAAATAAGGAAACAGGCTCAGAGGGTAAGTGACTCAGCTGGGGAGGGGAGGGACAGGGCAGCTTTCATATCCAAGCACACTGACACACCTGAATGCTCTGTGGGTCTCGTCATCTCTCCAGAAAATAGGGGAGCAATATGGAGAGAAGGAAATCCTCAGGCCTCCCAATTCCAGATCTGAGAATCCAGAACAGGCCCCTGAAGGCTTAAAATACATCAGGTCAATCAAAACCTCTCTTTGTTTAGCAAAAGGAAATGTTTTATCAATTCCTCTGACAGGAAATTTGATTTCCATCCTTATCACCACTTTATCATTTCTTCCCAGCTGCTACCAAGATCACAGCTTCAGAGATGGTTAAATGTTTGTCACATTTAATATGATCATCCCCATTTTTCACATACAGGAAGCTGATGGAGGCTTGTTGGAATTGCTGGGATTAAATCTCGGCTGCTTGTGCAACTGTGTGTGCAGGACTGGTGTGCACATGGCTGCCTGGATGTCTGTCGTCCAGATGGCACCAGATGGGGTCTTCTGTGATAAGCAGGAGTGAGGCTGGGCAGCTGGAGACAGGGGCCGGTGGGATGCTAAGTCCTCCTCTGCACCCATGTCCCTAATATTCCTGCTTCTATTCAGTTCTTCCCATCGTGCATGCGTGCAAGTTGCTTCAGCCGTGTCCAACTCTTTGCAACCCTATGGACTATAGCCCGCCAGGCTCCCCTGTCCACAGGATTCTCCAGGCCAGAATACTGGAGTGGGTTGCCATGCCCTCCTCCAGGGATCTTCCCAACCCAGGGATCAAACCCACATCTTTTATGCCTCCTGCATTGGCAGGCGGGTTATTTACTACTAGCACCACCTGGGAAGCTCTCTTCCTGCCACCCCCGTCTTTTCGAAGGCTTCCATCTCTCTCACCTGCATTCCTTCAATCCTGTCCTCCAAGCCAGTGTCCGCAGCTCCCTCTGCCAACCTTCCCCCACCTTCCCCCCACACAATCATCAGGGCGGTCCTTCTCAATTGCAGATCCAATCATGTCACATCCCTGCTCTGAATCTGTCAGTAACTTCCCAAGGTAGATCTCAGTCTCCAGGACACCTGCCAACAAGTTCTGCTCTGCGGGACCTCTGCCTGCTCTGGAGCCTGCTCCATGATTGCAGCCTCTGCGGGCTCCTTCCAGTCACCCTGGGTCAGGCTCTCACCTCCACACTCTGCCACCTCTGCCTGGAGCCCGCTTTCCAACTCTCCTAGACGGCAGGTTCGAGGCGGCTGCCTCCCTCCACAGATGGCAGCCTCCGTCCTCTCCCCTTGAACCCGAGCAGGCTCCATGGCTGCCTTGTCCAGCGGGGCCCGGGGGAAGAAACGCCCTGCTGGCCTGTGCCCCCCATGCCTTAAGGGACTGGCAGCTGCCACTCCCTCTCTAGGGAGCTCTGCGTGACCTGTAAGACAGTGGTCTGCCTGCCAGAGAGGCCAGTTCTCAACCATCCCCACCGAGGTCCCAGGCATGAGAGCAAAGCCTTCTTGCATCCCCTAGACCAGGCTAGCGTCCAGCTGAAGGCTGTCAAAGGACCTCAGCTGATGCCAGGTGGAGCAGAGGAACCCCTGAATGAGTGCTGTCCAAACTCCCAACTCACAGAACCAGGAGACACAACAAAGTGGGGGCTGTTTTAAGCTTTAAGTTTTGGGAAAGCTATTACAGATAACCCCGTTCTCTCTCTCCCTCCCCTGTGTTGACTAGCAGGCATGCCTCCTTCTCTCTGGAAGCCGTTTCTGATGACACCAGCCCATTGTAGGTGCGTCTGCTCTGTATTCCCATGGGCATCCTCACCTCACCCACCTGACTGTGCCCGGCTGCTAACTTCTCTGCCACCACCTTACTAGGTCCCCAGAGACGAGGATCCTGTGTCTGTCTGCCTCAGCATCGTGCCTTCGACAGAGAGCATGGTAGTCGTTACATAAGTATCTCACGGAAGAGTGAATGCACAGGTATATGGAACACTCATGACACCTAAGGGGTTCCCGATTAGGGGTGAGAGGTAAGCTAAGGGCACAACCAAACGCTTAAAACCAGCAAGCAGGGTTCGGTGACTCTCCATCAAGGTTAGGCAGGAACTGAGGCATAAACTAGGTCCAGCTGGAGGACACTGGGTAAGTAGATATTCCAATACACGCCCATTAAACTTCTCTAAACATCTTCATCTGTGGTAAGTGATTCCTAACACTTTTTGCTGTCGTTCAGTTGCTGAGTCATGTCCAATTCTTTGCAACCCCATGGACTGCAGCCCACCAGGCTCCTCTGCCTCCACTTTCTCCTGGAGTTTGCTCAAATTCATGTCCATTGAATCGGTGATGCCATCCAATCATCACCTGCCCCCTGCTTTCGCCTTCAGTCTTTCCCAAGATAAGACAGATAACAACTCCCTCCCACCAACAGCCATTGCAGACACCTACACTCACCTGAACACTGGCCTAGTTTGTCCATTCATTCCTTCACGCATTCATTCATTCAAGAAGCATCTATCAAGCATCTCCTGCGTACCAGATGCATTGCCAGTTGCTGGAGATTCAAAGCCAAAATCACGAAGTCACCAGAGCCATGAGGGCCAGACCTGGAGCACCTCAAACAAACTTGGTGCTGATCAGGGAAGGCTGCTCGAGACCTCGGATGGGTTCTTGAGAAAGGGTGAGTGGCACTGAGGGGAGCTGGGTGGGAAGGAGGAGTCCCAGGTATAGAATTCCCTGCATCCCTTGCTTCTGAGTCATCAAGAAAGACTGCCCATGGCTGATAATCATGAAATTAAGAGCAGCTGGGAACTGGGGCTAGAAAGGGGAGGTATCCTTGTAGTGGGGCAGGAGAAGATGCTTCTCAGAAGAGAGAAATGAAACAGGCAAAGCCCAAGGCCTCCAGTGATGGAGAAAGGCTGAGACTTGTTAAAGAGGGGGAAAAAAATGAAAAGCTTGAGGCAAAAGGCAGAGTTAAAGCTTAATTAAGAAAGTAGGCATTTCAGGTTCACACACATAAGCAAACAGAATCCCCCGGCCCCTCCTGATCATCACCGAGTAATTGCTTTAAAGCGGTGGTTTGTCCTGCTTGAACGGCCCTTAAACACAAGTTGATGAAAGTCATGGACATATGAGTAAGTGAAGAAGGCGCTCCTTGACACCTTGGTTCCTAGCTTGACTGGCCACGTGTGACCTGGGGAAGGTCACCGCTCACCCGTGGGGCCTCTGTTCCCTCCCCTCCAGCAACACACCAGGGCATGGCGGGGATGGAATCAAATGGATCCTGCATCTCCTCTCGTCCTGGAGCTGTGTGACCTACTTTGATGTTTAACACAAACTCACTTTGAGTCCAGTCCTCTGGGGTCTGCATCTCACTTCCATCACTTATGACCTGTGTGACCTTGGGCACAGCGGGTTAGCACTTGGAACTTTGCTTTTCTCACCTTGAGATTGGAGTTTTTAATGCCAGCCCCCTACTTCTGTGAGAATTAGGCAGAGCGAGTCCAAAGCATCAGTTCCTGGGGAAGTTAATCTTCTTTCTCCCCAGGAGAGCTGCTGCTGTCTCCTGCAGGGCACTGCCCCAGCCAGTCAGCATCAGCAACTCCACAAGGTACCCTCACGGAAAGGATGCAGGCAGCAGATTCAGCGGCGATGTGCGCTGATGCTTGCTGGTACTTGCTGTCCCGCTGTGTGAAACAGCGCTCCTACTCCCCAGATTCCTCAATGGGTTAATACTCCCTCCTTCCTCTCCAGGCCAGAGTCTGGGAGCCCCTTCCTCGTGGGTGCTGCCTCAGAGCCCCAGCTTCAGGGCTGAATCTCTTGCTACCATCAGACCCTTCAGGAAGCATCACAGTTACCTTCCTCTCCATCTTCCGAGGCACTCCCTCTGCTCCCAGGACCAGAAGCTCTGGGAGAGTAGAGACCACACGAGTTTCCTTCTGACTTTCCCAGACATTGCCTGGCACTTTGCAGCAACCCCATGACTGTTATCTAAGTCAACTTTTTGACTCATTCCAACCCCACAGCTACACAGCCACTAGCTGTGTCATCTTTGGGAATACATGTCTTTCTAGTCTCACCTGTGAAATGAGCTCAAGAGTAACTACTACTCACCAGAAAACACCATCAATGACTGGACACCTGTTTTCTTATATACCACTAAGAAAACAAACAAACAAACAAAAAAGAATACTTCCGCAAACCTTTGACTCAATGTTTTTAATCTCTTGGAATTTCATTTTATATTTAAAATTATTTTAAAATCTCTTTGAGATTTAATCCATATAGATTTTATCTCATGTCACTCTTGCATGCGTGTGTGCTAAGACGCTTCAATTGTGTATGACTCTCTGCGACCCACTGGACTATAGCCCACCAGGCTCTTCTATCCATGGGATTCACCAGACAGGAATACTGGAATGGGTTGCCAGGCCCTCCTCCAGGGGATCTTCTCAACCTAGGAATCCAACCCACATCTCTTAAGTCACCTGCATTGGCAGCCGGGTTCTTTACCACTAGCCCCAACTGGGAAGCCCATGTCACTCTCTGGCATGAATAAAAAGGAAATTTTTAAATAAAAATAAACTATAAATTCAAATGTGTTGAAGTATTCCTCGATGTTCTTAATAGTCAGAGTTACTCTGCCATCCAAAAATCATCAGGTAACTTTCCAAACAACACGCACCCCCACCCGCCCCGTATCATTAAAGTTATTGGTGATACAGCATTTCTTACAGGAATCCTTAAAAGAAACCAATAGTCATGTTTGCTGTGTTGAATGTGGCTCTTCAGTGATGCAGAGCTGGTCTGCTATTGATGTCTGCTCCCCAAATATGGCTAAAGAGTGCTTATTTGCCAATAAGCACTGCCTGCCTTTCTCCACAATCATTTGATTCCTGGGATCTGAAAGAAGCTTCTACAATTTTCTTCCAAGCTGCTGACACCCATTCTGTCAGTTTTGATGCTCGTACAAGCACAGACCATGACAAGTACACCACAATGCTACATGACCAACGGCAATTACAAGATGACATCAGTGATAAGGCATGGCCCAATTTCCAGATACTAATGAATGAAAACATATGCCTCTTGATATTGATGAATTACAGCAGCTCTTGGGAGTTGTCCTTAGAATGAAAGCATGACTTTTTGAAAAGCTTCTAGCATAGAGTCTCGTACAGGGTGGGAGCTAACATCGTGTATCTTTCTTTTTTTCCAGTCTGGAGATGTTACCACTGATAGTAAGTCTTCTGACTATGATAAGTGGTTGATGGAAAGGAGAGAAAATTTCAACACACAGAATGAAGATCTGATGGGAAATAGGGAAAAGATGAGAAGCAATATAGAGCACGGGGTTTCTAAACCTACATCCACAGTGACTATATAATTTGTCATCCAAACCAGGATACATTTGAGCTTTAAAAACGGTCACTCTCAAATCATTTCACTTGGGGTGGGGGGGGGACTTCCCTGGCAGTCCAACGGCTAAGACTCCACATTTCCAATGCAGGGGGCCCGGGTTGGATCCCTGGTCAGGGAATTCGATCCCACATGCCACAGCTAAGACCCGGCACAGCCAAATAAATAAAAACAAATATTAAAAAATAATTTGACTGGGTTTATAGTCAAAAACTGAGACTGACTCAGAAGATCCTGGGTATATATGTGTGTGCTCAGTTTTGTCTGACTTTTTGTGACCCCATGGAATGTGTCTGCTAGGTTCCTCAGTCCATAGAATTTCCCAGGAAGAATACTATAGTGAGTGGTCATTTCTTACTCCAGGGGATCTTTCTGACCCAGGGATCAAACCCGCGTCTACCATATCTCTTGAATTGGCAAGAGAATTTGTTACCACTGAGCCACCTGGGAAGACCCCTTGGGTGTATGACCATCATATGAAGACTTCCTCATATCTGATTTTCCATCCAGAAAGTCAGGATGAAATCAGATGCAAAATTCACTCTGCTTGTACTTGGAGTGCCTTTGTCCAAAACGAGAGAGGCCATGAGATAACTGAGGGGCATGCAGGTACCTCTGGCTCCCATCCCAAGAAGGCTGAACAATAAATTCCAAAACTGGTTAAAACCCGAAGCTGCAGTGTTGTGGGAGATGCCCCCCTTCCCAGCTGTTATTTATGGTGCAGAGAAAAAGGAACCACACGGATGATGGATCTGCTTTTATCGGATAAAAATGGGAGGAACAGTGAAAGATCATGGTGAGATATTGTGCAGAACTTCAGGAGGACACTTTAAAAACGTGTATTAGAGAAAATGAATTTTTCACTGGCTAAAATGTATCCATTTACAGTCAGGGCATCCATATATTTATGAGTGTTTTAAGCTCTAAAAATAGTAACTCAGGACGGAATAACAAACAGTCTCTTAATAGCCCTAATTTATCAGACTCAGCAGTTTAAGAAAAATAAATAAAGAGAAATAGGAATGTGAGAAAGGGAAAGCAGAAAGTAGGAATCTGAAATACTGCAAATGGTGCCACCCAAAAGCTTACTCCACATCTGTCTTCTTAAGAAAATCAATCTTTGAGATTAGCTCAGAGAAAGTCAAGAGTGGCCTTAAAAGCAGCCAGGTTGGTGCTGATAAGGGTGATGCAAGGTGTGGATTGAGGAAGGTGGCTTGGTCATGTTGCTCCACCTCTCGTTTATGAATGAAGACCTCTGCCTTGATGTCTTTGAATGTATTTCTTTAAGGGCTCCAATTCTCAGTCTCCTAATTGTTTTCTTCATTCTCTTGTCTCTTTCCTCATCGGGTCTTTCCTGTGGACTGCGAGCAATCTGTTTATTTATTATTTATTTATTTATGGCTGCACTGGGTCTTGGGGCTGCCCACAGACTTTCTCTAGTTGTGGCAAGTGGGGTCTACTCTTTGTTGAGGTGCACAGGTTTCTCATTGTGGTGGCTTCTCTTGCTGTGGAGCACAGGCTCTAGGGTGTGGGGGTTCAGGAGTTGTGACACGTGGGCTCAGTAGCTGTGGCACACAGGCTGAGTTGCCCCCATGGCCTGTGGGATCTTCTTGGACCAGGGATCAAACCCGTGTCCCTCTGCACTGTCTGGCGGATTCCTATCCACTGCCCCAGAAGGGAAGTCGTCCTGCAGTCCCCAGTAGGGACTGCAACCAATGTATATCTGCAACATAACTTTGATGATCACCTCCCTTTGGGATGCCAGGGAGACACACAATGGAAAGTACACAGAAGCTGGAGACGACAGACCTGGGTTCAAATCTTGTTTCTGATTTTGTGCTATGTGACCTGGGGCAAATTACTGGAACTCTCTGAGTCTTGGTTTACCTCTCCATGAAATAAGATTAACACAAAACCATAAATCCCTTCTTTACATAATTTTCTTTCCTTACTAGAAATGTGTTCTTCATCCTGAGCCAGGATCTTACCCCCTATAAGTTCTCTCATCAATTAAAAACATGCCTCACAGTGTTTACCTCATTATGATTTCAACCTAAGGGAAACATTATTTGCAACATAAATATTAGCCCCGTTAATATGTAAAGATTCCTAAGATATTAATAAGAAAAGCATACCTAAAGCAAAATAATGATCATTGTAATAAGAATGGACATGAGCAGGAAATTAGCAAAAGAAGAAATAAAAATGACCAACCAAAAGTGAGTATTTAAAAAGAGAAAATCATCCAAACTGGTAATTAAAGAAACAAAAATTAAAACAATGCCTGTGAACTTTTAAAAGTTCAAAAAGAGTAATAGTAAGTGCAGAAAATTATTGCTCATGGTGCTATAAAATTAGTAAAACTTTTCTAGATGGCAATTTTGAACATCCACCCAAAGTCTTAAATATCTGGAAACACTCTGACTCTAAAATTTCATTCAAGAAATTTATCTCAAGGACACTGTTTTGTTTTTTTTTTTAAGCTCCCCAAAATTTATGTATAATGATGTTTATCATGTTACTTAAATTATAGAAAATATGAAAACGTTCTAAACACCCAACAACAAAAGGATAATGTAAAGTAAGATAAAATGAAACTCACTGCAGACATTTAAAAGTATGCTTTTGAGAAAATGTAATAACAGGCAAATGGGCATAAAACAATACTGGATGCAAATACGCAGTGGTCATCTCAGGACGGTGGGATTATGAGTGGCTGTTCTCTTTGCATATCTCAGGATTTTGAAATTTTCATTCTAAATGGAGGAAGGAGGAAAGAATAGAAGTGGGCAGTTGGAAAGCACAGACACCGGCAAGAGACAGGTCTGTTTGCACCGTGTTCTCTGAGGGGTGGTAATGCAAATAATAGAGCTAGTCAGGAGAGAGGCGGCGGCCTCGGGCGATGCACTTGCTGCCGGCGCACCGCATGAGATTCTGCTCCTCCGTTTACCTCGCTGCACTGCGGTTTCCTCCTTGTCAGGTGAGGGCAAAAGCGCCAAGCCCAGTTTACTCATTGGGTTGCTGTGATGATATAAGAGGGGTGCCATGTGTGAAAGCACTCACAAAACAGCAAAGTGCTCTACAAGTCCTGGTAAGTGCAATTACCGCCTTCGTTAGTGTGATCATTCTCTCCTGCTCCATTATCCTTTGCTGGAGAGCTGCTTGTCAGGCTGTGAAGTGCACTTGCTGTTTCCACATTTGCAGAGTGAAGTGCATGGGCTGCCCAGACCTGTTTCAACAGATATGCATCACCAAGCAGGCACCAGAGAGAGACCTCAGTAACTGCGGACGGGAGTACATGTGGACCTAAGAGAATGGGCATTGAGCGACCAGGGATGAAGTTAAACTTGTCAGTTGTAAACTGTGTGGACTCAGACAGTTCCTTCCATCTGCCGGAGTGCCATTCATTCATCTGTGAAACGGCGGTGGTGGTAACACTGGTCCTAATCCCATCACATGATCGTTTGGGAGGATGCATCCACAGCATGTATGTGATTCTCGATGACCACCAGCCCATGTGGATGGACCCCACATGGAGAGTGCTGTGTAGTCTTGGCCACTGCATATGAAAGACAGGTCCTACAGGATGTGGTTCCTCTGGGAGTGAGTTAAGAAGCAGTATGTGAAAGACAGGCTGCGTGAGCATGTTTTGCAGACACATTGGATTTTAAACAATAGCAAGTATTATTACCACAAAACAAGTATTTATAAAACTTCTCAAAGGCTTCAATATGATGCTCTTGTATATGTGAATCTCCAAGAACGGGTTCAATTTCCCAAAGACCCTGGACCACCGAACCCTCTTTTTATGGAGCATCTGCCTCATGTTCCTTGGCACGAATGTGGTAAATGCTGACCTGAAACAAAACTAACTGTAAGGACCCCAGCTGGGTTGTAAACTCGCTTCTCTGATGCCTCGCTCTCCTGATCCCTATGATCCTGAACCAAAAACGAGCATGTAGTTTCCTTAAAAGGAGATATCACTCTTACACATTTAGGCATGTTAATGCTAACATGTCTCACCCACTCACCCATCACTTCCCTATTAATTATTTGTTTTAAAATTAATCCATCTATCTACCCATCCATCATTCTGTCCATCCATATGCTGATTCCTGTTTAACAGATTGAAAGACCAAGGATGAAGGAGATGAAGTAATTTGCTTCAGGATAAGTAGAGCTTAGATTCAAGCCTAGACGTATCTGATTCCAGGGTCTGCTGTCTTTGTATCACAGTCTTGTATCACAGTCTTCCACCTCCCAACCACCACCCCCTGGCCCCGGACCCCAGAGAGTCAGGAAGGCAAATATTAATACAGAAGTAGGAGAGAAGCGGGAAGCCACATCCAGACTGAAGCCAGGAGCAGCTATAGGCCTTGGAGTGGTAGGGGTCCAGCGAGGGGAGGGGAGACTGAGGCCCCCTCCATCCTGTGAATGGGCTCATCATGGTAGACTGGGGCTCCCACTGGGCTCAATTCTCAATGAGCTGGGATGATTAATACCTGTTTGTCAGGAGGCTCTGAGAACTCGGAGAGTTCGTGTGTATGGAGGCCCTGGTGAAGCTCTTGTCTGAGAACTTGTGAATGGAACAATGCCCTCTTTCATCCCGAGTCTGTATGGTTTGGTCACATACCAGTTTCCACTGGGGGGGGGTCACCATTTACTGGATGCCCACCATAGTCAAGGGCATTTTATGGACAAAAACCAGGTTCCTTCTCTAAAAGAGACCACAGTCTATTTGAGCTCATTCATGTCTCTGCTTTCCTTGGCAGGGAGGACTTGAGGTATCAAGAAACTTCTTTACAAACTCTGTAAAATCAGTTGAAAAAGCCAAGGCTTTTCTGTATCTGATGAAGAGATGGTCAGAGAGAAAGTTCACGAACTCTGAGAATACCAAGTTCGAAGAAATTATACCACTACTATTATTAATAATAGTAATAACAGCAGAAGCAGCAACCTTGACCAAAGTCACAGTATATGATGTTTCTTAATGTTATCTTTCCACATATCTGATTTTTGTTAACTGATACCAAGTAAGTAGCATTTCTGATCCCCGAAAGACTCTTTGTTTTCCTTTTCTCCTTTTGTTCATTAAAAGCAAAAGAAGAAGAAAGTGTTTCTTGTTAAAGATGGTCCCGTGCTGCAAAGGGCACTGGATATAAGGCATGTGTTTTAGTCGAGGACACAGGGAGCAGAAAAGCTTGACTAATTATGTTCCTAATTACTTGAAGCATCTTCCATTTGACAATATAATTATGCCAGAGTGAGATGTCTCAATTACTGAGGGAAAGGAAAGAAACCCCCTCCCCACCATCTTTCCCCTTGCAGTTATTTGAAAGTGAAAGTCGCTCAGTGGTGTCCAACTCTTTGCGACCTCATGGCCTATACAATCCATGGAATTCTCCAGGCCAGAATACTGGAGTGGGTAGCCTTTCCCTTCTCTGAGGGATCTTCCCAACCCAGGGATTGAACCCAGTTATTTATTTAGGCTGGATTAAAAAAAAACAAAAAATGTTTTCTCAACTCAGAGGTTATTTACCAAAACATGAAGCCCTACCCCCCTCTCTTAAGCCATGACAGTCCATGTTAGTTTTCCTTCCAGCAGCAGGCAATTCCAAAATAAACGAGGTCCACTCAAAGGAAATAGACCTTTCAGGGACCATCCATCCACTCTGTTGTCCTCAGTTAAGGTTCAGTTCTTAGCAGGGTACGACCTCCCACAGTATCTTTAAGAATGTTCCAGAAAGACCAAAAATGTGACGGCATATAATAGTTCTTACTTGGAGTCAGGTTCTAAATACACCAGATTTGAGGTGGACATCAATTCTGAGATGCCTCTGGTTGAAAAGGTTTGGTAGTTGCAGGCCAGATACCCAGCCAAAGAGATCAGCCAAACAGAGCGAGGAGCAGACATTAATGAAATCCTTGTGTCCAGGGACTAACAAAGTGTATGGTGAAATGGACCTGATTCCTCCCTCATCCTCTGGGAACCACAGTTTCCTACATGATGAACTGGCGGGCTTGGGTGGATTTGTGCGATCCACAGACCAGCTGCGTCAGCATCGCCCAGGGGCTTGTTAGAACTGCAGATTCTCAGGCCTCTCTCCAGACTTCCTGCACTGCAGAAACATCTCCCAGGTACTCCATGTCCACACTGAGGTTCAAAGGCTCTAGAATAGCCTACAGTTGTGACATACTTCCTTTCACCCTTTCTCAAAAGACAATCTCAAATTAACACATTCCCCCAGGCCCTACTTTTCATGTATCTCTAAAAAGACTGACAGACCGAGTCACCAGCAGGTGCAGAAAACACTTTTAATATCCGATTGATTGGCACCACCTACCCGGGGTGCTGTTTGGATAAAGGATAATTAGGCAGCATCAAAACCCCATGGGGAAAGAACTCTGTGATCAATTAGTGATGTCTGCCATAGGCACAGGCTAGGGATGACAGATATGCTCAATTAGATCTTAGAGGGTTTACTTCTTCTTTTTTATATTTTGACTTTTTAAAAAAAGTAACTTATTTATTTTAATTGGAGGCTAATTACTTTACAATATTGTGATGGTTTTTGCCATGCATCAACATCAATCAGCCATGGGTGTATGTCCCCCAATCCTGAAACCCCTCCCACCTCCCTCCCCACCCCAGTTACTTCTTAAAAGAGAGCTTCAAGGAATGGGTGGGTTATGGGCGAAGACCCTGGGAATTAAATTAAAACCTGGATTCCTGGACTGCATGCTTGGTTTCTGACCTCAGATGAAGGTGTTGAACTCAGATCACAAAAGGACCTTTCTACCCTGAGGTGCTTTAATCCCAGGATCTCTGACCACATGCAAATACAGTCATCACATCTGCTCATGCTCTCATGAAGGCAGATTTTGTTCGTATGTCACAACAACCCCAGCTTCCCTTAAGCCAGAACCCTTGCCTTAAATAATAGTCTGGCGGTGCTTGCGGGGGTGGGAAGGAGGCAGGGGGTAGTTTGAGGGAGGTGGAGAGGGGAAGCAGCCAAGCCTGCTAGCCTCAAGCAGAGCCCCGTCCTCCACCTCTGCTGCTGCTGCTAGACATCTGTTTCCAATGAAGCTAAGGAAATTCCTGACCCCACTCCTGCATTCTCTCCTTCCTGCCCTGCTCCCCACCTCCATGATGGCCTCTCCCTTCCGTGGGCTCTGAGCTCAGCCAAAATGCTCAGGGACCAGGAAGTAGAATAAGACCTGGTGCCCTGACTCCCCTGGCCGTGGCAAGCTGCCAGCTTTGATTCCCATAGGCTGCCTAAAGATGCCTAGGAGGAAAATCCACCTCCACAAGGTGTCTAGTGGTGCTAGTGGTAACGAATCTGCCTGCCGGTGCAGGAGATGTAAGAGACACAGGTTTGAGCCCTGGGTCAGGAAGATCCCCTGGAGGAGCAAATGGTAACCCACTCCACTATTCTTGCCTGGAGAATTCCATGGACAGAGGAGCCTAGCAGGCTACAGTCCATGGAGTTGCAAAGAGTCGGACACAACTAAAGCAACCCAGCACACACACAAGGTGTCTAAAGCCTGCTGGAGTGGGTCTAGACCTCTCAACATGGCTGTGTATTAGGAGAGCTCTAAACTGAACCCTCAGTGATGTGGCTCTTCTTGTGTATCCAGAAACTATCTGTTAGTACCCAAGGATGCAAAACAGAAGCCGAAAGTACACCCAGCAAGTCCTAAGTGAAAAGCGGTGCTTCTCAACCAGAGGAGAGTTTACCCCACTGGGGGCATTTAATAGTCTCAGGAGACATCTGCGGTGGTCATAAATGGAGGGGACAGAGTTACTGGCTAGGGATGCTACTAAACATCTGATCGTGTACAGGAAGCCCCGCGTAACAGAGAATTCTCCAGACCAAGATGTCAATACATTGACCCATTTCTTTCCTAGGTTTCTAAATGGGAAGACTGCAGGCCACACAGAAATTCAGGCCTGCTCCAGAAAGCTGGATAAGCCAGGTGCTCTGACCCCCTTATTTCCCCAGCTGCACAGTCAGGAAAGATGGAGGAAGAAAACTGGTCCTGAGGATGGCCCTCCACCCAGGCTTGTAGCAAGAGTGGAAAAGAAGGAATGAAACATGGGGGTGAGGACTTTTAAGATACGGTCACCATGCTCAACAGTGGCTCTCCTGGATCACTCAGGTTAACAACACCTTCCTGCTTACTGGTAATTACAAAGGGGAGTAGAAAGAGAGGAAATGTATGGAGGGAGGGAGCTAAGGAGATTACATCCTCCCTGTACTTACTATGAAACACAAAGAAATCCAAACAGAAGGTGATTTGTTTTTTTAATTCCTTATAGAGGAACTAACCTTTTTGTTTTTCTTCCTTCTTTAGAATGTGGCTCCTAGGACACTGTTTTGAGATGTGTCCAAGTATATTACTGGCTGGTCTCAGGGAATAAATACCATCATCATTCAGTTCAGTTCAGTCACTCAGTCATGTCCGACTCTTTGGGACCCCATGAATCGCAGCACACCAGGCCTCCCTGTCCATCACCAATTCCCAGAGTCTATTCAAACTCATGTCCATAGAGTTGGTGATGCCATCCAGCCATCTCATCCTCTGTCGTCCACTTCTCCTCCTTCCCCCAATCCCTCCCAGCATCAGGGTCTTTTCCAATGAGTCAACTCTTCGCATCAGGTTGCCAAAGTATTGGAGTTTCAATACTTTAGCATCAGTCCTTCCAATGAACACCCAGGACTGATCTCCTTTAGAATGGACTGGTTGGATCTCCTTGTAGTCCAAGGGACTCTCAAGAGTCTTCTCCAACACCACAGTTCAAAAGCATCAATTTTTCGGTGCTCAGCTTTCTTCACAGTCCAACTCTCACATCCATACATGACCACTGGAAAAACCATAGCCTTGACTAGACGGACATTTGTTGGCAAAGTAATGTCTCTGCTTTTCAATATGCTATCTAGGTTGGTCATAACTTTCCTTCCAAGGAGTAAGCGTCTTTTAATTTCATGGCTAAAATCACTGTCTGCAGTAATTTTGGAGCCCCAAAAAATAAAGTCTGACACTGTTTCCACTGTTTCCCCATCTATTTCCCATAAAGTGATGGGACCAGATGCCATGATCTTCGTTTTCTGAATGTTGAGCTTTAAGCCAACTTTTTCACTCTCCACTTTCACTTTCATCAAGAGGCTTTTGAGTTCCTCTTCACTTTCTGCAATAAGGGTGGGGTCATCTGCATATCTGAGGTTATTGATATTTCTCCTGGCAATCTTGATTCCAGCTTGTGCTTCGTCCAGCCCAGCAGTTCTCATGATGTACTCTGCATAGAAGTTAAATAAGCAGGGTGACAATATACAGCCTTGACGTACTCCTTTTCCTATTTGGAACCAGTCTGTTGTTCCATGTCCAGTTCTAACTGTTGCTTCCTGACCTGCATATAGGTTTCTTAAGAGGTCTGGTATTCCCATCTCTTTCAGAATTTTCCACAGTTTATTGTGATCCATCATCATTAGGTGCCTCCAATTCACAACCTCCCTTATGAATCAGACAAGTGGAGGGCTGGCCCTCACCCATCATCCTGATTTGAAGTCTGAAGTTGTGGTTCAGAGCAACTGCTTTCCCATCTTGTTTCCAAGTTATTCTAATCACCCACCTGTTGAGACATCAGTTCCTTCAGAAGTAGATGAAGCAATTGGAATCACTGACATGAGCCTCTGTTCCCTGATCTCCGTCTGGTTAAGACTGTCCATCATCAGTGTCCAACCAAACCAACTACCCTATGTCATCCAAGGAGACCCTTTTACCACAACCACCCCAACTCTTACATACACAGACGTGTCTGTAGTGTCCATTTCCAAATGGTCCAAAGTGATATTAAAGGGGTGGGGGTTCATTCTGGAGTGACTTTATGAAGGCTGTAGTCTCAAAATCTCTGATGGCTCTGCCAACTGGTCCTCACCATTGTTATTCTGCCAGCACACCCAGAAGCCAGTCCCATTTTTAAAAAATCAGCCTATTTTCTGATCTTAAAAGCAATCCACATACATTGTAGAATACATATACAAAAGAAAGTAAATGTCACCTGAAATAACCCCAGCAAGAAATGACCACTTCTAAGTAGGAGTGCATATCCTTCCAGATTTTTTCAAGTATGTTTACCTGCATCTGTATCTATCCTTATATGGCATACACAGATACACATAAATATTTGAATGTAGTCTCCTTGCCTAAAAAAGTTTATCACCTTCTGTTTCATCAAACTGTATGTCATGTTTCTTTCCCTGCCATTAAGTACTTTTCAGTGTCATCACTGCATTGCATTCCACTGTCTCTATTTACCCTAATTCGGTGAACTGATACTCTATAAGTATAATTTATCCCCTAATGTAAATAACACTGTAATAAACACGCTTACAATAACTTTGAGTGTATCTATAGCTTCCTAGGGTAAATTCCTTACAGAGAAACTACTGGTCCATATACCATTTTTTATGACTTTTGAGGTATACCTTCAAATTGACAGATCAAACTTTTGAAAATCAGGTATATAAATCCCCATATTGGAAAAATTAGTGATGTGACTCTTCTGGCCAATGTTTGGGAAGTTAAGATCTAATTCTAGTCCTAAAATCCTTACAGCTCACTCCTCATTGGTTCTATACCTGCAATTCAGTAATTGACCGTGAGTGGCCACTCTTTGACTTTGAAGGATGAAGGCAAGACTTACAGGAGTCACAGAGGTATCCAGTACTGTACACCCACCAATAATACAGTGAATACCATTCACAACTCTATTTCTCCCATCAAAAACAGAGATCCCCAAGGGAAGGGACCACATAGCTTTAACCTCAGAAAACCTAAAGATAAGCAAAGTGTCTGCCACAAAGTACACATTTATTTATGGGTTATAAGTTGCCTTCAAAATCCTCAATAAAATAAACAAAAGCCACAATAAAGTTTATATAGTAAGGGTACCACTAAGGCCCCAGTGAATTTTACTTAACAAATAAGGTGATGACATCTCCAGTGTGAGTCTTAGTGCCAGTTCAGGAATAAGTGCTTTTTTCCCATTCTTACAGAGAAATGAATATATTTAAATGAAGATATTTCTTAGAAGAGGATGTTAATTTTAAATATGGAAAAAAAAAATAAGAAAATAAAAAAGAAGGTGGTTTCTGGTATTTAAGGGTAACCAGCCAAAGGATGACATTTCTTTCTTGGTTTTCGGTGCATATTCCTGGGAATAGATTAGGCTACCAATGGAAATAAGAGTGTGCATCATCCCAGGTCCTAGAAAACAGACGGTGAGAGGCAAGTTGGTTCATTTCAAAAACAGAGTCTGACTTTGAACTGCTCGATGGTGGATGAACCAAACTTCCCTGCAGTATCTGGCTAAGACTTCTGTCTACACTGGCAGTGCCAAGGACATTTAAATGTGTGATATTTGATTTGCTGGGTGCAAAGCTCAGATGGGGCCTAGGAAATCCATCTGTACTCTCATAGCTTTTCAAAGGGAAACAAGGTTATTAACATTTCTGTATGCTTAATATCATGGATCAGGCACTACTAGTGTAAGAACTCATCCAGTCAACAGGATGGATCCCGTGATAAGCTCTCAGAATAGTAGAAAGGATGGTGAGTTTTAGGATCATACTTGTTAAGATGGAGAAACCAAGCCCCACAAAAGGAAACTGACTCATCCAAGATCGTGTAGCTAGGTAGAACCCTAGCTTAAGCCACAAATGAACAAAAATTCCTATTCTATCAACTTGCAGACCAACTTTTTTGGTATTTTTGACTCCTTAAAATCTGGTGATAAATTGAAGCATCCGTACCTGACTAAGCATCTTTCTCTACAGGATCTCTACATGACAAGGGGCCTGAAAAGACACTGATGTTCGAGAGCTGGTGGACAGTCATAATGGCAACGGATACTTTCTGGGTCAAGGATACAAGGAATTACAACTCTAGATAGGATTCTGACTAAAGATATCTCCAGACCTCCTCTCCTCCAGCCCTGGGGTAATACCCTTCTGTCTGTCTGTCTGCTCAGTCATGTCTGACTCTTTGCGACCCCGTGGACTGTAGCCCACCAGGCTCCTCTGTCCATGGAATTTCCCAGGCAAGAATACTGGAGTGGGTTGCCATTTCCTCCTCCAAAGGATCTTCCCAACACAGGGATTGAACACATGCCTCTTGCATCTCCTGCATTGGCAGGTGGATTTTTTACCTCTGAGCCACCCGGGAAGCCCATACCCTTACTTAGACCTTCACGTGTTTTACACGTATGACTCCAACAGACAGCTGTCTCAGTCAAACAGAAAAACAGAAACCACCCTAAGTACTTAAATGAAAGGAAGTGAAGACAGGAATTTGGTTACACCAATGTTGAAAGAGCTGAGAACTCAAATAGGTGAGGTTAAAGCAGTGCATCTGAGAAGCTGCTGCCTTCTTAGATTTCAGGAGCAGGGGAGTGAGGGGACATTACTGGAATTCAGGGTCTGGAATCATTTGGGGAAAGCTGAAACCATGGAAGACCTGTTTAGCAAAGACATAGGGTGAGGGAGGAAGTAAGAGGGAGAAATAAAGAAAAGAAGAAAGAATATCCTGGCTTCTTTCTAAAGCTGGAAAGCAGAGACAAGGAGAAAGATAAGGGATGAAGTCGAAGTCTAAGTGCCAACAGCTCCAAACCTAAATTTTGATCCAACTCCTAAATTCTGTCATTGCCTTCCACCTCTCCCTTGTAGAATCTGTCCTGAGTGATGTAACACACAAATATGATACTGTCACCCCCTTGTTTTACATTCTTCTTTGGCTTCCACTGCATTTGGAGAAATGACCCTTACCTCCAGCATAACATATAAGGTTCCTCTCCATCTGGATGATTGGGAGGCAGACCAAAGCTAATGAAGTTTTTTTTTTTTACTCTAAAAGGCTAGTCTGTCAAGCTTCAGGAAGGAGGTGGCCTGCTGTGAGCTGCATCAGGCCAGCAAGTGAGGACAAAGGGTGTGAGCAGAGGTCCTTCCAGATGGTGAAGGGTGATCCTGGGTGGAGAGGCAGCACACACAAGGTGGGGCTCCGGGAAGACTAATGCTGGGCTTCAAACACTGTCCCCCTGCTTCCAAAGCCCATCCATGAGAAAAGGGATGAGCTGGGTCTTTGTAAAAGAAAATTCTCTCTTCCCCCCAGGTGAATCGCCCATGTGAATGGATCAAGAATGTGGGAGACATTCCAGGCATGTGACAGATAATAGTTTGAAGATAAAGATCAAAGTACAACTTACGCCCAAGAACTAGGCTTTGAATGCGATCCCGAGGAGCACAGACTTCACTCAGCGGGACAGGCGATGGAAGCCCAGCTGTGGGCTGCAAAGCCCACCCTCAGCCCACAGTGTGGCACAGCCTGGAGGAGAGGGGGCTGGAAGGGGAGCCTCCTGTGGGGTTGGATGCTGCCCCTGACTAGTGGATGGAGGGGGGCCCTTTGCAGCCTTAACTCCAGCCCACACCCCCCTACACTAAGAGCTGTATCTTGTGTTCCTCTCAGGCAGAGAAGTCAATAAACTCATTTTCTCACTGAAAGAGTGTGTCTTCAGAAAGGCCCTGGGGAATTTGTCTACAGAGTTTAATTTCTGTTGAAGGATCATTGTTGTCTTTAGTCACTCAGTCATGTCCAGCTCTTTGTGACCCCATGGACTATAGCCCACCAGGTTCCTCTGTCCATGGGGATTCTCCAAGCAAGAACACTGGAGTGGGTTGCCAAGCCCCACTTCAGGGGATATTCCCTACCCAGGGATCAAACCCAGGTCTCCTACATTGCAGGAGGATTCTTTACCATCTGAGCCACCAGGGAAGCCCTCGATCCTGAGTGGGCAAACATAGGGAAGGGTGGTGGTGGGTGGGGGCGATCATGAGGAGGACCCAAAGGAGCTGACATCTGTTTTCTGAGAACTTGACTTCACCAGGAATTCTAGGTGTTTGATCTCATCCAATGTTGGCCACAGCCTTGTGACAGGAGAGATGTGAGAGCAGGTATAGAACCTGGAAGGGGTCACGGAGATCCTCTGATCTCTAACACAACAGAGAATTCTCAAGTGACTGGGTGCTGGGCATCCATCGGGGTGCTGGGGACCAAGCAATGGATGTGACATCATCTGTTTTCCCAAAGACCTTTCAGTCTTGTGTTGGACTGAAACACATTGATAGGTCTTTAGAGCCCTTTTCATGCATTAACCTCCCTTCACGTTTCTGCCTGATCACCTCTGGGAAGCAAGAACATTCACCTCTCAAGAAATTTACCAAACATCCTGAAGTATGTGACAGATATTTCTTTTCCATTTGCATCAGCTTTCAAAAACCTGGATGCATCTTAAAATTTATACAGGAATTTAATGAAGTTGATATTTTCCTTAAAATAGATATATGTACATATAGATGTATGCATACAGCGGTACTGAATCAATGGTGTGGATCAATAAGAGTCTTAAATCTGAGTAAGCGTGGAAAATGTTTATAATCAACATATTATTACCTCCCATCTGGGAGGCTCAGTGTGGAGTGTTTGGGGTGGGAGGGGGGTGCAGGTAATGGGGGATGAAATTTACATCCCTTCTCTCTGATGATGCATTGATGCATGACCATCTCATAAACATGATCTTAACCACTGCCCCATGTGAGTCAATTAATGTCACTGGGAAAAATAAGCAAAAAAATGGAAATCTGCTCCCTAACATTACTTCATATGGAAATGCACCTCTTGGAGGAGGAAGGTGCGGATTAGTGCACACGCCAGTCTCTGACCAATGGCTCAGCCAAAATAGGAAATTTGGAGGCATATGAAGAAGTGTGTCAACGGCAATCTCGTCAAGGGTACGTGGACCATCACAAAACACCCCATCTTTCTGTTTGTTAAGCCACAATCATGCCTGAAAACATTTCAACTTCTTCGTCTGTTGAACCCAAACTCAATTCCCTGTGACTTACAAATTCCCCAAACTTTCCTGAGTCTGAAGACTGACAGTAATATATAGGTTTAAAAAGGATGCAGGATGCATTTCAGATCCCCTCTGGAGTAGTTCTAAATTCAGAGCAGCAGAAGAGTATGTAGGTGAGATATCTTCAGTGCATTTGCAAGAGGTAACACACAGGGATGGATGTGTGTTTGGAAATGAGATGGCTTCAGAAACACACTGGGTCCCATCAGAAAGTGGGGTCACCCTGGGCCAGGGGAGCAGGAGACACCTGAGCTGAGCAGGATCCTCACAGGCCCCCTTCTGGCCTCTTCTAAATAGGATAAGAGATAATGTAATTAAAAAATAAATCTCCTCAGCTCTGGGGATCTCCAGGGAACATTTATTTTGATGAGATTTCAGGCCTGATTTTCAAGAATAAGGAGGTGCCAACTATTTGTACAAGCTCCTCAAACAGCATGATCTCTGGCCCTTAGGAGATTTATCTTTTATTTATACAGAGTGTTTTTAAAAGCCTGTTACTGTAACAAAGAAGTAACTGAGAGGATTCATGTAAAAGGCAACATGAACATGTTTTTAGAGGCTGCATTTATAGAAAATATGTGCATAATATTACAAAACAGCCAAGTCAAAGGATTGGCAGAAGATTTTGGTCATGCACGTGAACACACATTTAATTTGGCACTGGGAGGCACAGGGGAGGTAAATCTGAACATGAGACATTGTCACTGAGGAATGAACAGTCTAGAGAAGGAAACTGATCTGTAAAAATAAAAATTTCAGCTTTGCATGACACAAGGTAGGATAAAGAAGCCACAATACAAAGAAAAAGGAGAAAGAAAAAAAAAAAAACTACTTCCCTAATAGAATCAAGTAAGGCTTTCCTGAGGAGCTGGCTAGAGTTTAATCTAAAAAAAAGTACATCCTGGGACTTCCCTGATGGTTCAGTGGCTAAGACTATGTACTCCCAAAGCAGGGGACCCAGGTTTGATCCACGGTCATGGAACTAGATTCCACATTCTGCAGCTAAGACCTGGCACAGCCAAATAAGTACATAAATAATTTTAAATACATAAATAACAATTACAAAGTACACCCAGGCTTCCTTGTCGACTCAGTGGCAAAGAATTCTCTTGCCAACACAGAACTGGGTTCGATCCCTGGTCCAGGAAGATCCCACGTGCTGAGGAGAAACTAACCCCATGTGCCACTACTACTGAGCTTGCGTTCTAGAGCCTGGGAACCACACGACTGAACCCATGAGCCACAGCTGCTGAAGCCCGCATGCCCTAGAGCCGGTGCTCTGCAACAGGAGGAGCCGCTACAACGAGGAGCCTGCGCCCCGCAGCTAGAGTAGCCCCCGCTCGCCACAACTAGAGATAAGACTGCACACCAACGAAGACCCAGTGCAGCCAAAAAATAAAATAAATTAACAAAATAATTGTTTTAAGTATATCTTCTTACCCGAGCATCTGTGCTAATGTATTAGTTACCTATAGCTATATTACAAATGACTGCAAAATTTTGTGACATAAAATAAAAATTAATATTTGTTATCCCACATAGCTTCTGTGTGGCAGGGATTTGGGTACTGCTTTGCTGATTAATTCTGTTTCAGGAACTCTGATGATGTTATATTTAAGATTGGGTCAGAGCTACAGTTCTGTGAAGGCTGACTAAGATGGAGGATTTGCTTCCCAGAGGGCTCACTCGCCTGGCTGGCCAGTTGGTGCTGGTGGGAGCCTCCGTTCCCTATGGGGTGGACCTCTCCACAAGGCTGCTTGAGTGTCCTCACCACATGGTGGCTGGCTTCCTCAGAGCTAGTGACCCCAGGAAGTCTGTAAGGACTGAGCCTCCTCAAAAGGCATTCACTATAGCCTGTCCATAATATCCCACTGACGACACAAATCAGCTCCATTCAGCGTGGAAGGGAATTACATGAGGTGTGACAATGAAGGGCATCACTGACTCAAAGAACATGAGTTTGAGCAAACTCTGGGAGACAGTGAAGGATAGGGAATCCTGGCATGGTGCAGTCCCCAGGGTTGCAAAGAGTTGGACACAACTGAGCGACTAAACAACAACAATGGTGATAAAGAGGAAAAAAACATCAGGAACCACCTTGGAAGCTAGTTTCAAGATCTAATGATGCCACCGGAGGCTGTTACTGTATCTGGTCTGTAGTGATTGGGGTGAGAGTAATGGGGGAAATTTCCTCAATGCATAGCAACATCAGACTTCTGAATCACATAAATCTTGGTTCAAATCTCGATCCAATCATTTATTGACCATCTGGCTTCTCTGCTGGTGAGGAGATGATAAAAGCTGAAAACCCCACATCAGAGGCAGGATGGGAGCCATATGTTGAAATGAGCCAGCCACACCCAGTCAGCCTGGATCACCTTCCTGCAGACTATTATGGGAGGAAAAAGCAAACTTCTACTGTATTTAAGCCATTGTGTTTTAGGGTCTCTGTTATAAGAGCTTCATCTGCACCCTCATAGATTTAGTTGGTACAAAAAGTTTAGCCTCCGCATCTAATGTTCTTCATCTGTAAAGTAGGGATAGAAAAACAAATCCCACATTTTTCTTGTGAAGAAAAATGAAACAAGGCATGAAAGTATTTGTCCAGTGTCTGGCCCAGAATTCACACACTCATCTCTGTCACTCTGGTCCTGTTTGAATTTATGATCAGTGTCAACATACTGGAGGCAACAGAAGCTTTCAGTGGATTCAGCAAATGTGTGTATCCATCCACCAATGGTGTCACTCCCAGGGAATTTAGAACAATTCGCTTTGGGAACTTGGGGGATTTAAATAAACAAGGCAGCAGTTTCACAGAGAGATCTTTCAACAACTAGTTTAGGGCCAAGATCTGCCATAAACATCTTGTCCTTGCGCATCCTCAGTTCCCGACTCTGGAAAATGAAAGGGAGAAAAGAAGAAAGAGAAGGAAGGGATGAAGGAAGGAAGAGGGGAAAGGAAGAAAGAGAGAAAGGGACAAGATCGATGTTTCTCAAATCCACAAAGCAACCACAGCACATACTTCTGCTGTTTCCTGAGTTACATCTTCGGCTCTGAATAGCATTTTGCTGAGGAAAGTGTTCTGTTCTATAAACAAGTTCACAAACCACAAGATGGACAAGATGATCGAAAAGGCACCGCCTGGTTCTGTGACTCTTTCCTAAGACAGCTGCAGACACTTCCTTTCCAGTGATAACTCCTGCTAAAAATCAAAGAAGCCCCCTACTTCTTCCACTCACAGGGCCATTTGTCCCCAAGGAATGCAACAAAAGACAGCTGATATATTTGACACAGGTCCATGGAGAACTTCCTTAGCCAGACTGAATCTCAGCAACTCAGCCAGTCTGAGCCATGCCATCTAGTGAACAAACCAGGCAGTGGAGAATCCTTTAAAGATGGGCCAAGAATTCCCCTTCCAGATGCAAAGGTTATCTAAGAACAGAATTAAAACAAGAAAATGAATGATCACGCTGAAAATCTCAGCTCTAGCCAGTGCCCTGGGCCTGAAATGATCGAAACTGTCCTTTTATTTTCTCCTCTCTCAAAATGACTACTTTTAATTCCCCTACTGAAGTTTCTCTGGCCAACTCATCCAATTTTCCATCAGAATTACCCACAGAATTAATCTGCACACACTGGCATAAAAGAATGGGCTGACAGGACAGGCCACATCCAAGTAAAAATTTAAAAAAATAAAAATATAGAAACAAAAGATGTCCCCCAACCACCACAAGAATAGATGGAACAGTGGGGTGACTGGTGGAAAGTCCAGAAAGGGCTGTCTATGTTGGCTGAATCCTTGCCTTTCCTCCTAGGGGTTAGTGTCTCACACCCACAGCTGCAACCAACTCTCAGTTCTCATCGCAGAAACTATTCCTGACAAGACCCAAGTCTGATGCCAAGAGTTCCATGTCCCCTGGACCCTCCTCTGCAGGTAGAACCTGATTTACCTTGGCAACTCTGGATGGACCAGGAAGTCCCAGAGGGCATGACGACAAAAAGAAAGGCAGGTATAAAAAATAGAGCCCAGCCCGATGATGCCATATAAGTAATGACAATAAATGTATGTTCACACATCTGTTAGGGGATTTAAATATATATACTTAAAATATTGGGCACTCTGATGGAGGTGGGGGAGAGATGGAGGAAGGCAAGATGGTGGGCCATCTTGAGAGAGAAGACAAGGGCCCAGTAGAGGAGATTTCAAGCCAGTGTTTCTTAGTGATTTCTAGATATACAGTGAGCAGATGAACGACCTTGGGCCAATGACAACACCTTTAAGCCTCCATTTCTTCATCTCTGAAACAGAACTTCCAACACTCTCCTCTGTGGCTATAAGGATACATTACCATCAATCTCTTTTGAAATGGAACAGTGTGAAGTATTAAAAAACAAGGTGACTGAGGCCAAGGGCTTGGGTTGCGTTGTAAGTGACAGTCTCCTTGTCTCGGGCTGAGTTGCTCACCTGGGAAATCTTTCTCTGACTCTCAGGGCTCACTCAGGAGTTAGAACCATCAGGGAGAAAGGAGGAACAAGTGAGTCCTGGTTGCGACAGTTTCAGTAGCCCTGCTACAGCGACACAAGGCATCCACCCATGCTGGGCTCTGGTACCCAAAGGTGCCCTACAAAGTCTGGGCACACAGACATTCAAATGCTCATTGCATTCAACAGAAATTACTGTTATTTGTAAACTTGATTTTTTTTTTGTTCAGAGTTTTGCATCTACTTAATAAGTGCTCCCATTCAGTCAGAAAGCAATTATTATGCAGGTACTCTGGCAGGCACTGGGCCAGGAGTGTGAGAAAGAGAGAAACAGCAGTCAGGTGCTCAAGCCCTCCAAAAGCCCGCAGCCTGTTGAAGAAGATGTGACCATAGAAGTGAAATCCTCTTACAATGGCTGAGGCCTAGATTACAAGTGGGAACCGAGCTAAGGTGGGGCTACTTCTAACTGCAAAGAAGGCTTTCCAGGTAATGAGCCCTCTGATGAGCTGACAGGGGGTGAGGAGGCTGGGGAGGGCCAATGGGAGCTCCTCCCAGCCAGAGGGCACAGGGTCTGCAAAGAAGGGAAAGGAGTGCTTGCCCGGCCCACTTGGGGAAGAGCCATAAAGCTGGAGGAGTGTGTGCAGTGAACACAGTGAAGAAGTTAGTGAGTCAGGGGGTGAATGAAGGCCACTGGGAGCCAGGATCAGTAGGAGGATCCAGGTAGAGAAGGCAGTGTGTTCTGCGTGGAGGTTTGGTTTGAACAACGCTGCACATACACTCACCAAATGATCGCCTGGCCCGGTGCACAGCAGATGTGCAGTAAATGTCTTGGGAGGTCAGATGAAGAGTCCATGGAATCACAGGAAATTTTTGTCAACTAATTTGCACAAACTTACAAGAAGATGTTTATGTGCTTTAGCTGAGCACATGCTAGGAGACACACAAAACAAAAATGGGGGTTCCTAGGACATTTTCTCATGATGTAAAAAGAAAAAGAAAATTCCTTGAAGGCTTATTTTCAGAGAAACCAAATATGGGACCCAGGGGTCTGCATTTCTGGGTTTTAGAGAATCACAGAGACTCGAGGATTTGTAGCCCCCTCCCTGACTCCTGTGGGCCACTGGTGCCTGGACCCCAGGCCTGGTGATGGATGGAGGGTCGATCTTGACAGCCAAATACAGACATCCGTCCCAGGGAACCGGCCAAGCTTCAGCCTGGATGCTGTCTGCTTTCTACCATGTTAGGAAATTCATCTTGAGAAAGCACATTCCTTTTGAGTTCACCCCATAATTAACATTTTGTTAAAAAAAAAAAAAAAAAAAAAAACCCTCAGAGCTGAAATTTCTTCTCCCTCCACCCAACTCAAGTCCAGTTGGTTTTCATTTATTCCAATGTGTACTTTGGAATTGGAGCTCTGTGTTTTCCTACTTAGCTCCCACCACCTGGGGGATGTTATTTGATGGCGGGGGTGGGGTGGGGGTGGGGGGGTGGGGGTGGGTAAGGAGGCAGGGACTCTGGCTTGCCCCTGCTCCCACCTCTTTCTCCACGTTGTACGAACAGGCTGTTCAAGAGGCAGCCTCCCTCTGTGGAGAGGGAGCAGGAGGGGGCCTGGCCAGTCCTGCATTTGGGGTGGTGACTGCCTTCAGCCAGGAACTGCAAACCCAGAGCCAGCAGGGGCATGGTTCCCTGAAGCAACTCCCCTCTGTTTGGATCACATTTGTGGGGAGGGGGGAGGCTAATCAAGATGGGATGTATTACTTCAAAACAGCTGGGAAGCATTACAGGTCAAGAGTTGAAATCCACTGAAGAGCCATCGGAATGCACAACTCCTGTTCTTTCCAACCTCTGTCTCCCCCTCTGGTCTGTACAACACTCCTTGTGGATGAAACGTCTCAGGCAGGGCTGGTGTTGACAAAGGGGCCCAAGAAGAACATTCGTGAAGGTTGGGCTGTAGAGGCTAAGGGGTAGCTTATTTCTTGGTAAAATAAAGAAGGGGCCGACCCCAGCGGAAAACACAAACTAGGGACATAACAGAATCAGAATATGAAAGTTGAAAAGATCATTACAAATCAGTCAAACCTCTTAATTGCAAGTGTGAAAATAGGCACAGAGACGTTAATGTCTGCCTCAAAGTCACACAGCTTAGTGCCTAACATCCTGGAAGCATGAATATATTTTAGATCATGCCACATGCCTGCCCCAAACCCAGTGGCTTATGCTTGCCATTAAGACGAAATGAAAGTTCTCTGGCTTATGAGCCTTGGGTGGCCTGGTCCTTCCTGCCATGGCTCTCTGTTCACTGGGTCCACACCCCAACTTTTCTACATCCCTCTGGCATCTTAGCTTCTTCTCTGCTCTGCAGATTCAGGGTATCTTTTCCCCCTTCTGAGTTTTAGGGACCTGCTATTTCTCCTTTTCTAGAAGATTTATTTTCCCCTCTGCTCCTCTCTCTGCCTGTCGGTAAAACACTGCATCCTCAGCACGGCCTCTGGTGAAGCGGTCTGGACTCCTTCCTCAGGAGCCCTGTGTCTCGTAAACCCGCTCGAGCCCCTCCCCACACCCATTCCATTATCTTCTCTGTTCCTGGGTTACCACTGCCCCTCTCACGCATGTAATAGAAGCATCCACGGTGGAAACTGTCTGCATTCTGTTCTGCTGTATATATCCTAGTGTCCCTCACACGGCAATTGTTCAGCATGTATTTGGTTACCAGGTTAATCAATCAATCAGTTAGAAAATGAATGAATTCAAAGATAGCCTCTTATCTCAGGGATTAAGCACTGGGATGTGTGGAGATTAAAGATGACCAAAAATTATTTGGGGAAGAGTCCTATGTCCCTCCCTAGGAGTCTAGGGGGAGTTCTACAACACTTTGGTTAATAGAAAAATATCAGAAGTGACCAGTGCCACTTTCTAAGCTCTAAGAGACTGGTAGCTTCCATCTGCAACTGTTTCTGGAAGCACCAAGGGGCCATGTAAGTGGTCTAGCTACCCCAAGATGACCACCAACCTAGAGTGATCACATGAAGTTGCTTCAGTCACTACCCCCAGCCAAGACCCCATCCAGCCATCCCTGACAAGGAATCAAGTAAGTAGAAGAAATCACCTTGAGCCCTACCCCCTAAACTCAGCCATCAGTTGAATCTCACCAATTGACCTCAGCCAATGTCAAATGGAGCTGAAGAAACACCCTGCAGAGCCCTGCCAGAATTCCATGATTGTAATCAATGAAGGTTGATTTCAGCCACTACGTTTTAGCCTGGCTTATTATTTAACAAGATAGAGAATGACCACAGGACTCTATAGCTAAATGCTGCTGCTGCTAAGTTGCTTCAGTCGTGTCCGACCCTGTGCAACCCCAGAGGCAGCAGCCCACCAGGCTTCCCCGTCCCTGGGATTCTCCAGGCAAGAATACTGGAATGGGTTGCCATTTCCTTCTCCAAGGCATGAAAGTGAAAAGTGAAAGTGAAGTCGCCCAGTCGTGTCCAACTTTTGGCGACCCCATGGACTGCAGCCTACCATGCTCCTCCACCCATGGGATTTTCCAGGCAAGAGTACTGGAATGGGGTGCCAATGCCTTCTCCATATAGCTAGATGGTTTGGGTTCAAATCCTAGTCCCACCATTTGTTCGGTATCTGGGTGACATGTTGATTCTCTTAATGCATCAATCGCTGGATCATCTGCAAAAGAGACACGTGGAATTCCTCACCTGAAGAGTTGTCAGAGGATTAAATGAAATCCATGTCAAGCTCTTAGCATGGTGCCTGCCTAGTGATGTCATATGATCAGTAGGCTTTTAGCTAACATCGTCCATCTGCCCTTTGATATACCCATCCAGCTAAGTGGAGCTCCTCTTTCACACACAAGTTAGGAGAGAAGAGATTCCAGACACTCAAATCACACCACTCACTTGCCATTAATTTATCCACATGTCTCCTCACCAAAGGGAAATGTCCATTACTCATTATGATTTGCAAAGCTCTCGCCCTGCCTCTGCTCAAAACAGCATCTCTAGCATCCCCTCCTCTCAAATCCTGTTCTCAGCTCTACCTGCCCAACCACACACACACACTCCCAACAGCAACAGGAAAGAAATGGATAAATATTTCCACAGTGAATTCTTCTGAGTATAAATATTATAAGTTTATTTGCTTCCTTCCTTGGGATTCATTTTTGCATTTTCTGAATCTTCTATGGCAGACACTTTATTTTCATAACACATAGTAGAGATCACAAACAATAGGAAGTGACGATTTCTTTCACTTGAAGACAAAGACACTATTTTACTTCTGTTTTCCTCACAGGATCCACCTGAATATCTCTTGTACCATTGCAGGAATGAATGAGCTGAAAGGCATGCACGGTTCATTGTGTACACATGGGCAGAGCAGCCTCAATTTATACACTAAATATATTTTTAAAAGTATAAACTTTAAAAGTTCTTTTTTTTAAATTATTGATTTGTGTTGTTTTATTTGAAAGGTACTCCCAGTGAACTATTTTTGTTGTTGTTGTTTTGTTTTGTTTTTTAATGAAGAAATGCTTTGGTGAAGTAACTCATCATTCTATAATTTTTTTTTTTTTTTGAAATCAGAAAGCCAGAGTTTCTTAAAATGAGTTTCTCCTTCTGTATCTATGTTTATAAACTAATGACAGGCTCTTAAACATTCATTTAGCAATGAGGAAGTTCCAAGGCAGTGTGCTATATTCTGCTTAGGAGGATGCAGTCTAACTAAATATATATAAACAGTGTACACACTGAAGAGAGATGAGGTCTGCAGGAATAGTAAACTCCAGGGTACAGATCTGTAACCACAAACATGTCCTCTCTAGGGGTGGCCAGAGAGCTGACCAGATGTGACACAGCCTCGGGGGTCCAGCCCAGACACGGTGGGTAAGCTTCCACAAGTCCTTTTCGTCCTCTGTTTCTGTGGTCTACCCTGCTGAATTTAAAAGCCTTGCATCTCCAATTCTTTCACAAATTTTCTAAATAGGTTACTAGTTCATGTGCTGGAGTGCTGTGCTCCTGTCAATGCACCAGCTCAGTGTAACCCAAATCAGTCCAGCCTGTATGAGATGAATTCAATGAACGTGGAAATTGCCTCCAAGCCCTTCATGCCTCCAACGCAGATACAGCCTCTCCCCAAGAGCTCCTGTTTTGGATTCCTTCTGCGTTAGCGGTGGAGCCAACCGTCTCTGAACTGAAGGAACATGCTAGCACCCCCTCCTTCCCCTGTATCATCTTGCCTGTATCATCTCAGGAGATCTTTGACTCTTTGAGTCAGCCCAACAGCCTTCTTTTTTTGGTCATTTCTCATCACTTAGATCTATAAATATTAATTACAAGCCTCATATTTTAAAACCCCTTTGAGCATATTAACTATTTAGCCACATAAATCAATCCAAAACTAATCTTAGCGGTTCATCATACTTGCACAAGTTCCAGAACTTTCTATTTTAGCTCCTGCTCATCACTGTTTTTGCCACCAAAGTTATTTAATACCTTTTCAATCTACTAGGCCCTTCTTTAGATAAAAGAAACTGAAAGGGAAGGGTGGAGAAAGGGAGGAAGAGACAAAGAAGTGGGGAGGAGAAAAGGAGTGAAGATGGGGAGAAGGAAGTTAAGAGAAAGGAAGAAGCCACAGGTGAGACTAAAAAACTGTGTGGGGACCCAAAGATCAGGGACCTACTACTGATCCTCTAACTGGCCTGGGGGTCCTGAGCAAGTCACTTAAGCCTCTCCGGGGTTGGCTTGGTTTAGAAGCTGTCTCCAGCATCTTCTTACTGGCAAATTATCCTCCTATAGGAAGACTTTTCTCCCTTTATCACCAGATCACGCGTCTAAAAGGACCCCAAGGTAGCAAAGAGGTTGCTTTATACTCCTTTTCTAAATAGTCATCTGAGCAGGTCAAGGAATCTGAGATTATTGACCAAGAGGGGTCCCCAGTTCTTGCTCCAATAGTCACTGGAGGATATAGGCTCTGTGGGTGTTTTTATGCAGCCTGTATTCAGGTCAATTAGCTTTCAGCATGCAAACTGAAACCTAGCTACATGAAAACCACTTAGCCACCGCGGGAATACCTGCTGTTGTTGCTTAGTTGCTAAGTCGTGTATGACTCTTTGCAACCCCGCAGACTGTAGCCTGCCAGGCTTCTCTGTACATGAGATTTTCCAGGCAAGAATACTGGGTGCCAGTTCCTTCTCCAGGGAATCTTCCCAACCCAGGGACTGAACCTGCATCTCCTACGTCTTCTGCATGGCAGGCCAGTTCTTTACTGCTGAGTCAGCAGGGAAGTGCTAGGAATACCTGGAGAAATCCTAATAGCATCAGTTGCTTTGCAGCAGCTATCTTAAGAAAGATTGGAGCAAGGGGTTGAGCAAGTGGGGTGGTGGAGTAATAGAGGGGCTAGGAGAGCAGAGTCATATTGGCCGGGGCTCAAGTAGTGGCCCCTGCAACATGTTCAACATTAAACCAGACACCTCACCTCCTTGAGATTCATCTCCCTCGCCTGTAAAGTAGAGAGGCTTCTCCTCGCTTCATCTGGTTGTTACCCAGAACAAAAGGGACACTGCTCCAAAGCACACCACTCAACACCTGACTCATAGTTAGAGTTCAATAAATGTGAGCTTTTATTATTACCATATTTCCTCTGTTCTGAGACACCATCGATTGGAAGTCAAAGCATCAACTTAATAACTTCTCGGGGGAAAAAAACAATATATTAAACACACATTCCCATTTTAAGACATCACAATTTCAACAATAATAAAAGGTGAAAAGAAATGTGTCTTAAAAAAATCAATGAACTATGGTCTTATTACTGTCACATTTTGGAACTGTTTTAAGTCATTTGCTTGTTTACTTGCGTTTTTCCTGTTTTATCTGGCTTCCCCCCAGAAGACACATAAGTTCCATGAGAATGAAGAGATAGTGGTTCACCACTGTGCTTACAGTGCCTAGAGTGAGTGTGTGACGGAAAGTCGCTTAGTCGTGTCCAACTCTCTGCAACCCCATGGACTGTAGCCCACGAGGCTCTCCTCCATCCATGGGATTCTCCAGGCAAGAATACTGGAGTGGGTTGCCATTCCCTTCTCCACATAGTGCCTAGGAGAGTGGCAAATAAATATCTGTTTGATAAGATAACTCTCTATCACCCTAACATGAGGGGATTACTGATTAAAACCCCACTAATGCTCCATTGGTCCTTATGGTGACATTTTCTCAATCCATCCAACTTAGCTCGTTATCAGCCTGGGGAGACAGGTTTGTTGCTTGAATGTGTATATGTTGAGAACTGATATTTCCCTTGAACTATACACATAAGAAATAAGGATGAAAGCAGGTAACAAACGCAGAGCCTCCACCCTAACCCTCGACACAGAGGCAGCAGTCATAAATCACACTTGAAATTGAACACAGGCAAGGTTGGACTGTGGGTCCTAGTCAGCTTGTAAGATGCCGCCAATTTGCACGTCCTTAGGACCTGTAGCTACACATCAGATATTAATGAATATCTATTTATGAAATCAACTAACACTTCTCCTGTCAACTTTCAAACCAAAAAAAATAAACATGAATGTAATCTCCCCGATGCAAATTACTTTTACTTGCCCATTTTGGAGAAGGAAATGGTAACCCACTCCAGTACTCTTGCCTGGAAAATTCCATGGACAGAGGAGCCTGGTAGGCTACATTCCCTGCGGTCGCAAAGAGGCGGACACGACTGAGCTACTTCACTTATAAAGCAAACATTCATTCTTACAATCAGCAGGTATTCACTGAGGACCTACTGTGTGCAAGGTGTGTGCCAGGTGCTAGGGGTAAGAAGTAGGCTAGGATAGCAGGGGGACAGAGAAGATGAATGAGGGACACTCGTGTGTGCACAGATAACAGCTCCATGTCAGGTAGATAGAGGCACTGGCCCATGGCTATAGGGCTCCAAGGCAGGGAGCAGGAATGAGTTTAAAGAGGAGAGAGTGTTAACCCCATCAGAATGACTGGTGGGGGGAATCTCTGATTTACCATCACTCTAGCCCTTTCAAGGTTCCTGTAGCATTAACCATATCCCAGGTAAGGGGATCTGTCAGACTCCAAGTGATGGCCTAGGGTCTTGTTAAAAATGAAAAGGCTTCTTATGAGAGGAATGCAAATTTTACTTATTTACTTACTTTGGGAGGGGGAAGATAGTTACACAAGTAAAAGTGACTTTTAACTTATGAAATAGTAATTCTCAAATATTTAGCATAAATAAGAAATTGGGTCCACTTCCCAAATCATGAGGATTGTGTTGACAAGAACCTGTGCCAGGGTGCCCTCTTCCTTAATGAGGATGAGGAAGAGTCGTTACAGAAATAAGAAAACAGCCTCCTTAGCTGAACAAGGACTCGAGAGGAACTGAGCAATAGAGAAAGCTGTGAGCCCAGCTTTCGGACCTGGCACTCACTCAATAGGTCAGAGTGAGTTGGACTAACCTGATGGACAAAATGAGAAGTCCCAAGATGCCAGACTTGGCTTCACAAAGATGGGGGCAGAAAGTACTGTTGGAACAGGATGACCTTGGGCTGGTCTTCAACCATAAGAAGAAATTCAACATTGGCAGGAAGGGAGGGTCACAACAGGATGAGACAGAGTTGGAGCATCCAAGGGGCCAATCCAATATGGCACCAGTATACAGACAGGAAGTTGGTGATGAAGACAGAAGTGTGGGCAGGAGCTCATTCAAGATGGATCCCCATTATGCCAAAAGCTCAGAGTAGTATCATTTCATTTTGTTTCAACTGGCATTGAGGATAAAATTTTGGGCAGGAAAATGATACAACCAGATATGTGTTTCAAGAAGACAATCCTGGTTGTGCTGAAGTTTGGCTGGGAGAGACGAGAAATACAGGAATGGAAAACAGTTACTGCAACAGTTCAGACAGCAAACAGAAGTGTCAGGGCTCGTAAACTGAGGAGAAGGCTGGATGAGCCTTGGAGATCAATTAGCTGAACAGGAAGAGGGTGAGGAAAAACACCCTACCCGCTACATTATTAGAATGAAGATGGTTAACCTCGTATATTCTTCTAAAGGAATGTACTGGGGCACTTTACAGCAGCACTCTGCCTAATGGCCACACGGAAGTTAAGCAGTGTCTACATGGCAATGGGAGAAAAGCTCTCCAACAGAATGATCAACATGGGTAAAATGCACAAACCAGACCCTCCACACATCCACAAAAACAACCAACCAACAAATGAATTTAAAAAACAGAGTTTATACCATACGACCCCATTTATGATAAGCTCAAGACCAGGAAAAATGAGGAAAAATAAACTTATGGTGTCAGAAGTTATGAGTTACAATTTGGTGGCAGTTCATGCCAGGTCATGATACAGGGAACATGGGCAACCCTAGGGTGAGTTCTGGGGTTCCAGTTCTGGTTACTTAGGTATGTTTCATTGTATAAAGGAGAAGGCAATGGCAACTCACTCCAGTACTCTTGCCTGGAAAATCCCAAGGACAGAGGAGCCTGGTGGGCTGCAATCCATGGGGTCTCGAGGAGTCGGACACAACTGAGCGACTTCATTTTCACTTTTCACTTTCATGGCTTGGAGAAGGAAATGGCAACCTACTCCAGTGTTCTTGCCTGGAGAATCCCAGGGACTGCGGAGCCTGGTGGGCTGCCGTCTCTGGGGTCGCACAGAGTCTGACACGACTGAAGCGACTTAGCAGCAGCAGCAGCAGCACTGTGTGAAAATCTCTCTAGTTGTGTGTGTGTGTGTATGATCTGTGTGCATTTTCACGCAAGTATATTATACTTAAAAATTACAAAAAAATAAAATATCCTTATTTCCAGTGCCCGCTGCACAACATTAAAGCAATGTCAATAATCACAACAACAACGTTACTTTCCAGTCTGAGCAGCCTAATCCCATGTGCTAGAAACTGGTAGGTGCTGACAGCCCTTTGTGAGATCAATTTTAACCCCCATTTTACAAATCAGAACATGGTGGCACCGAGATTTGAAAAACACCTAAAGCCACCACCGTCCTTAGAGAGAGAAGGCTTCCCAAGAAGCCTTACATCGGGTTGCCTTAAGATTCAGCATCACCGACTCAATGCACAGGAATTTGAGCAAACTCAGGGACATAGTGAAGGACAGAGGAGCCTGGCCTGCTGCAGTCTATGGGGTCACAAACAGTCCGACATGAATGAGCCACTGAACAACAACAACATGATTCCACAAGAGTGTTTCAGAAACTTGACTGTGATTTTTCCACTTTAGGCGTTGAATCCACTATGTCTATATGACCCTGTTTTTCCATTATAAGCCGGATCTGTCGCCCACGTATGTCCAAACATTTGGGTTATGGATGTACTATTTTAGTGCTTCTCAGTGCACTTATTCCACAAGCCCAGACGTCTCCTACACACATCTTCCTTATGAGATTTTCAATCAAACAAATGAATTCAACCCAGAAAAGCAAACACATTTTTGGATAGAACAGTCATCTTTTTAAATCAGTTTTTGTGTTTCCTACATAAACCAGAAGCCCAGAGGTACTATTTATGAAAGCATTTTGTAATGGAAGATTTTACCTGAGTGCTATTTAGTATTATCGTTATTATCCTTGTTATTAATAATAACGATTTACAGAAGAGTGTGAGGAGACACCGCTCTTTAGAGAGTAGGACACCAAGCCTGATTTGATACTGAAATCAGCAAAGGTAATGGAAAGAGGATAGGCGAGGGGAAAGTCAAAACAGATGGCTCTGTCTCGGGTCGATATCATCTTCAGGGACCAAGAAGCAGGTGATATGAAGAAAAGGTTTAGCAGAAATGGAATTCAAGGATAGACACTTTCTCCACGAGGGCACAGCGAGAGATGTGGTCTGCTGAAACTCACAGAGTCTCACCAAAGGCTGCGACACCTTGACGAATTAACTTCTGACACTTAGATATCCCAAGAGAGTTTTCTGAGCAGTTCTACAAACAAGATGGCACATGACCTTTGCAAGACTGCTGAGGGCAGGGGGGGTGGCCAGGCTCACACCTCCACCCATCATGCTGGGGAGGCACACGTGACAACATCACAGAACACCGCCCTGACCACTCTACCCTGTTAAAGGGTGAGAGCCGGCAAGGGATCTCAGGGGCTCTCTTGTCAGAGTTTCCGGACACCATTGACTAATAAAGTCACTTGGGAATCTTGTTAAGGAGCCAAATTACTAAGCACCAATCTAGACCTGGGGGAAACCAGGAACTGCTCTTTAACAAATGAAATTTTCCCAGAAAATAATCATAGAACTAAAAGAACTTAGGTCTTCTGGATTACAGATTCATGGGCAGTGCTGCAGAGGATGAATAAACAGAAACCTCTTCCCTAACATTCTGGTGAGCATCCAGACTAGCAGAGATGAAGAGGAAATCCTGAGAGCTTAAGGAGAAGGAAGGTATTATCTTCAATGGGACGGTAATCAGATTCACATCCGTGCTCGCCTTTTGAGGGAAAATGTGTTTAAATTATGCACTCAGACAACATCCATACAAGGACACTAACATTTCTGCAAAGAATAGTTTCTCCAAAACAGCAATAAAATTGAGAATACACTTCAGCCAAATGAAAAAGAAATCCAAGGAAAATAGAGAAGGGGTCCAGGAAATCCAGGGAAAAATGGAAACTAAACCCAGAGATGAATAACATGAAATCGCAGGATGACAAGTGTGCAGCAAAAAGCAATCAGTCCAAACGGGGAGAGGAAGCCGACAGGTGCCAGAAATAACACCTTCAGGAGAGGAGTCGACTCTGTCATCTCATTCGTGTGATGAAGAAGCGGCAAACTCTTAATGGAAAATGAAGGCAGAGATTTTTCTCTGCTGTGAAAAACTAAAAGAACCCCCTGGGAGAAGCAAGCATATATATATATATATATATATATACACGGGCTGACAAAGAAAAACTAAAATGCAGCCTGTTTTTGAGGAATTCATTGGATGTAAGGAAAGAAAGAAAGTTGTTATATTTTCCCTGAATTCCTTCAAGTGATACGAATTTAGGGCACAGCCTTGCATTCCCTTCTTTGAGTCCAGATGACCACGTGACTGATCAGTGACATGGATGATGAGAGGTCACAGAATATACTGGCTCTGAGCAAGGGCTCTGAGGTCATGGATGAGGCTCAAACTTGGCACCTACCGCTTGCTCTGTGTCCTTGGAAGATACTCAACTTCTCTGGGCCTCAGTTCTCTCCTTTGTAATATGTCACCAACCTCAAAGGGCTGCTTTAGAGATTAAATGCATTAATATATAATGTATTTAGAATGCTTATTACTTATAAGCATGTAAATAGTAGACATTATCACATATATTTTATTTTATATAATAATATTAAAATATGTTTCATATATTATTATATATTCTATAATTTATAATTATACATTCTATATTTCAATATTATTACAATGTTAAATTATAGTAAGATTGTCGGCTTTTGATGTAAAGGCTATTATTGAAATTTAGCCTCTTAATGAAAAATAGAAGACTACACCAGAAACATCATAAACTAAATATAAAAATCAAGAAGGGAAAATAAAGATAGAGCTGACAGAAAGAATAAGTAAGTCAGAAAGAGAAAGAGAAATATCATATTCTAATGCATATATACAAAATCTAGAAAAATGGTACTGAAGAATTTATTTACAAGGCAGCAATGGAGAAACAGGCATAGTGAAAAAAAAAAAGATAGAGGTAAGGAGGTAGGAAAGAGACGTTCGTTGCAGGGAAAGGAAGGGGGTTGACAGTTCCTTCATCTAAGATGGAAGTCACTAGAGACTGTACTAAATAGACAGATTAAGCAATAAAGAGCTTTGAGTACAAACATATAACACTTAAATAATACACCAATTTTCATTAAAAACCAATATTTAATTTTTCACTTATAATCATGAGTATATTTTATCTATATATTGTATATAACATTTATGGATAAATATATAAACATATAGAGAAATAATATTGAATTTATTTATATATTATATATACTTATAATAAATAACTAATCCATTCATTTAAGTGTAATTTTTTGTTGTTGTTTAGTTTGGAGCAGAGAAATGTTTATTTCAAGTCCATGTAAGGAGATAGGTGGTTCATGCCCTAAAAAGCTTCAAGCTCCTAAGTGTAACTTGAAATAAGAAACCAAATAGTAAACATACTATTTCTAAATATCAAAAAAGCAGGGGTGGAGAGGGAAGAAGTGACAGGTAACTGCTGACCTTGTCACAGGACTTATTACATGCCAGGCATTGTTCTAAGAGCTCTGCATATATCATCTCATTTAATCCTCTAACAAACCTAAAAGTGAAATACTATTATGCTGCTGTCTGACCATTTTACAGATGAGGAATCTGAGGCAGAGAGAGACTGAGTATCTCTCCAGGACACTTGACTAGTATAAGCCCAGTGACTGTCTGCCACGGCCTTCTCCTGCCGTCTAACACTGCTCATCTTTCACAGTGGGGAGGTGGTTGTAATGACTCACAGGGAGGGTGAGTGTTTGGGCAGCAAATGCCAAAGGAAGAACTAACCACTCGTTAATGAACCGTGTCCCATGAAAATGTCATGTCTGCTTAGAACCACAGAATGTGACCTTATTTAGAAACAGGGTCTCTGCAGAAGTAATTGGTTAAGATGGGGTCATACTCAATTAAATCCAAGAGCCAGTGTCCTCCTGAGAAGAGGAGAAAAAAACACGGACCGGGAAGATGCCCTGGTGACGACCGAGGTGGAGACTGAAATGATACAGCTACAAATCAAGGGGCAGGGATTGCTGGGCGCCACCAGAAGCAAGGAGAGGGGCAAAGGAGAACTCTGCCCTAGAGCCTTAGAGGGAACACGGACCTGCACACACCTTGATTTCATATTCCCAGATGCCTGAACCATGAAAGAACACATTTCTGCTGTTTCATGCCAGCTGGTGTGTGATCATTTGTGTTGGCACCCTTAGGAGATTAATGTAACAACTCACCAAAACCTTACAAGAGAAACGGTTAACATGAGTGGAGGAAAGGAGACTTTGACCTTATACTTCACAGCTTTCGAGCTTCCCTGGTGGCTCAGATGGAAAAGACTCTGCCTGCAATGCAGAAGACCCAGGTTCAATCCATCAGTCGGGAATATCCCCTGGAGAAGGGAATGGCAACCCACTCCAGTATTCTTGCCTGGAGAATCCCATGGAGAGAGGAGCTTGGTGGGCTACAGTCCATGGTGTCGCAAAGAGTCAAACATGACTGAGCAACTAACGCATTTTCACAGCTTTCTGTACCTTTTGCTTAAAAAACAACAACAACAACAACCCTATCAGGTATTACTCTTCATGGTAGGCACGCTCTCTGGTGGACCCCCTAATTCTACCTCCTGGTGTTCACACCATTGTGTAAGCCCTGCTTTCCTTTCCTTGAGTGGCACCTGTGATGTGTTTCTAACCAACAGAACACAGCACATCCAGGTGACAGGATGCCTTCTCCATGGTTACATTACAGAAGACTGCAACACAGTGTTGTTAGACTCTCCACCTTGTTGGCTTTGATGAAGCAGGTGGTCACGTTGGGGAAGCCCAAATGGCAAGGAACAGAGACAACTCTATGGCCAGCAACTATCTGGGACCTGAGGGTAGCCTCAAACCCACATGCTCAGTTGCTAAGTCATGTCCAACTCTTTGTGTCCCCATGGAGTGTGTCCTACCAGGCTCCTCAGTCCATAGGATTTTCTAAGCAAGAATAATGGAGTGTGTAGCCATTCCCTTCTCCAGGACAAAATTGGGGCTCCTAGTCCAATCAACTAAAAGGAACTGAATTCTGCTGACCACCTGAGCTTGGAAACACAACACCTTCCCGTGTCCAACCTCAGATGAGACCACTGCCCCATCCAACACTTTGATTATTGCCTTGTGAGACCCTGAAGCAGAGCACTCAGTCAAGCTGTTCACAACCCCTGATGTACAGAAACTGATGGAATAAATGTAATAAAGATGTGGAGATTTTAGCCACTAGATTTGTGATAATATTTTTATGTATTAGTAAATAACCAATGTGAAGTGAAGTGAAGTTGCTCAGTCGTGTCCAACTCTTTGCGACCCCATGGACTGTAGCCTACCAGGCTTCTCGATCCATGGGATTTTCCAGACATGAATACTGGAGTGGGTTGCCATTTCCTTCTCCAACTAATATGCCCCTATAATTAAAAATAGTAATGACAATGATACGGGAAAGTTTTTGTTCAAATTAGCAATGCTTTGCTTCAGCTAAAAATAAATGTATTGGTAAAAAAAAAAATATGACTTCTTTGAGTTTGTAATGTATGTAAGATTTTTTATGGGCAATTTATTGTGATTTTCTTTCCTAGTCCAAATAAATATTCACTTTTGAATCTAAAAATAAATAAATTTAAGACAACAAATTATTCTGATGATCCGTCAGGTTTGGGAACAACTCCCTCATTAAACACATAAAGAAACTAAAGCACAGAGAAGTGGAATGGTGGGGACAGATCCAGAGAGGTGAAACAGCGCATACAGGTTCATGGAGGTCATCTGCAAACTGTGCTGTGCTTAGTCACTCAGTCGTGTACCACTCTCTGCGACCCTATGGACTGTAGCCATGTCCCTAAAGACACACAGCTCCAAGACGGAGATGATGCTCTGTCTTCTATTGCCTTGCTGCCTGCCGAATGACAACTGGAATTTTCAAAAAGTAGCAAAGAACAAGATAATTGCTCAAATCAAGGGCAAAGATTCAGTTTTGTCTCAGGTTACATTCATGGCAAACGCTGTTCCTGACATTACCCCGGCTCCTGGAAGGGTAGATGTGTTAAACAGGCACTTATTAAACAATTTTTTTGACAGCTGCTGCCTTGGCAATGACTGCAGTATTTTTTTTTTCCTTCTGAATAGCTCCAGATTTGTTTTTGTCTGAGCTGAGGTGGAAAATTGAGAAATAACGGATCTGACGATAATTGACTTTATTAGGGATATGAATGTATTACACACACTGTATATTAAAAACTCATTGCTTTCATATTGGCCTCACACACTGTACACTACTTTTATGGGTCCCGAGTCTCTGGTGCTTCCCCCTTCTCTACTGTTCCCATCCATTTTATGTGCCTCATTCCCTGTCATGTGGAGGAAATAAATGGTTAAAAGTCTAAGTGCTCATCAGACACAAGCCAGAGTTCATAAAAGAAAGTGGGCAGGCTTGGGTAATTTAAGATATTGCTGTGAGCTGGTGTTGCAAAAAAAAAACAAAAAACGATGCACTATTGAACCATAAACACAAGCAATTAAGATGAGATGTTCATTATTGTGAAGGGAAGCCCCCAACAGTATAGAGAAGCATGGGCCACGGGAGGGAGTCTCATTTGCATAAGTATCTATGGAATCCTAGGAGGTCCAAGGAGAGCTGCAAGAGGCCATTTTGCCAAAGGATCCTGATGCCTGTTGGGAGGAATCCTGAGAAAGCCCCAGCACAGGGAATCCTGCTCAGGGAATCACAACCCCCAGGCACAGAGCAGAGACAAAGGGTGACTGTTTCTTTAAGGCACAGTCTGGAAGGAAGGGCTTCCCTGGTGGCTCAGGCAGTAATAAACAGCCTGCCTGCAATGCAGGAGACTGGGGTTCTATCCCTGGATTGGGAGGATCTTCTGGAGTATGGCAACCCACTCCAATATTCTTGCCTGGAGAATTCCATGGACCGAGGAGCCTGCGGGGCTACAGTCATGGACTCACAGAGTCAGACACAACTGAGCGACAAGCACTTTCACTTTCTTTCAGGAAGGAAAGATGTCCCTCTGAGATAGAAGGAAGGCATCAGACACATGGTAAACCACAGCTGGCATGACAATGCTGTGGAAGTCTGCCTGGCACAGCACTGCCTCCAGAGCAGCATCAAAGAATTCACTGGAGAAAGCAGGGAAAACAGAGAAGAGAACTCCTGGGGTCATCTTGAATGGCTGGACCTTCCCAGCTTGGCCAAGAAGCAACTCTGATTTGAAGAGCTGAGCAGGAAAAGCCGGGATCAATAGCTGGCAGAGCGCTGGCTGATGCCCGGCTGCAGAAGCGCCTACAACCACAGAAGCAACTAGCACTGCAGAAGCAAGAATGTGTCTGAGTTGCTACAGAGGAAGGAGGGATGGGGGATGGCTGGCTATTCTGAGAACAGAACTAGCTGACAGGTCTGAATGAACATCTAGCAAGAGTCGATCCCCCGCCCCACCCAGCCCTGAGCCCTCAACCATCCCTGCAGCTGGAGTGGCAGGAGCAAGTTGCTGTCGTTGCTTAGTCATGTCTGACTCTTTGAGACCCCACGGACCACAGCTCGCCAGGCTCCGCTATCCATGGGATTCTCCAGGCAAGAACACTGGAGTAGGTTGCCATGCCTTCCTTTGGGGGATCTTCCCAACCCAGGGATCGAACCTGTATCTCCTGTATTGGCAGGGGGACGCTTTACCACTGAGTCACCAGGGAAGCATGCAGGAACAAGTAATGACACAACAAAAGTCTCTGAACATTGATTGTGCTCATCACTACTTTCTAGAGTGGAAAGGCAGCCCCAATTATGGAGAACTGGACTTGAAAATTCCCAAGAGCATGGCACATGGGAGATGCCCCACAGCTGTTCATGAGAGAAAGAAAAGGCAAACAAGGGATGGATGGATGAACAGATAGAGCGAATGAGTGGATGTGCCGCTGAGACACCACGCAAGGGCAGGACTGGAGTCACCTTGAGGAGGCACAACGGGAGGAGGGAGCATGCCAGGCAGAGCCCTGAGATACATGGTGAGCCCAGCTCAGGAAGAAGACAGGCGAGGGAAGAGAAATGAGCAGCCAGCCAGCCAGCCAGATGACACTGGGTCAACTCAGCCAGTCCCCTCCTGTCTGGAGAAACACCGCAGGCACACATTACAGCATATCGATCAGCCCTGAGAGCTGTGACTGGCATCTAGGGGCCTAGCACCTTCCAGAAGACTGACATTCAGGCAGACAGGTCCGAATGTCACTAGCCAAAGGCCAGAGCCCCTTGCAGCCTGGCTGGGGCCATTAGGACAGGTGAGGTGACCTGCAGCCCAATGCAATCTCCTTGTATAATGGTTTGAAATTCACTGCCTGTAGCCAGTTCATTTAAGCAGGAAACATATCAGCCTGTGTTAGGGTAGGTGGGGTTTATCAGGGTGTGGGAACCCAGGGAGAGGAAATCAACATGTAGAGACCACTTATTCTGGGCCAGGCTCTCCACCAAAGGCGTAACACCAGCCTGCCGAATAGCCATCAAAAAAGTCAATTAGCCCTCTCTTCGGAGAAGGCAATGGCACCCCACTCCAGTACTCTTGCCTGGAAAATCCCATGGACAGAGGAGCGTGGTAGGCTGCAGTCCATGGGGTCATGAAGAGTCGGACGCCACTGAACGACTTCGCTTTCACTTTTCACTTTCATGCGTTGGAGAAGGAAATGGCAACCCACTCCAGTGTTATTGCCTGGAGAATCCCAGGGACGGGGTAACCTGGTGGGCTGCCGTCTCTGGGGTCGCACAGAGTCGAACACGACTGAAGCAACTTAGCAGCAGCAGCAGCAGCAGCAGCAGCCCTCTCTTACAGATAAAGAACTCAGGCTTAAATAAATAAGTGGTCTTTTAAAATTCACATGGGTGATAAGACATGGAACCAGGATCAAATCTGGATTTCCTGAGCCATGGAAGTCTTTTCTTTCTCCTGGTCTCTACTTTGACACTGACACCAAGAGATGCAGATATGCAAGGTGAGATATTTTCCAAGACAAAGAGGCAGAGGGGGAGGAATTCTTAAAGTGTTTCTCCCAATACTGCTGTGGTTATTGTGCAACTGAAGGAGAAATAATTTCTGAGGCAGATGGTGAATAAGATGGTCTGCAGGGATAGCAAGCAGAGACAGAAGTGTCCTTTCTTCACTGGGATTTGCACTAGCTCAGAATTCCACCATACACAGGATGGAGTCTAGAGGTGGAGCTGAATCATTGTTTCTGGTAGGATTAGGGTCAGGGTCCAGGTGGCTCAGTGACCCTGAGCCAAAGAATCCACCTGCCAATGCAGAAGACCTGGGTTCTGTCCCTGGGTCAGGAAGATCCCTTGGAGTAGTAAATGGCAACCCACTGCAGTATCCTTGCCTGGAAGATTCCATGGACAAAGGAGTCTAATAGGCTACAGTCCATAGGGTTGCAAGTTGCACAAGACTGAGCCACAGAGCACACACACAAACACACACATGCAGATTCCATTGGATCACCAGGAAGGTAAAGTAAGTGAGGTACAGAGCCTGGAAAACTTTGACACATCCTGCCAAGGGAGGAAAAAAAAGCAAGGGACTCAGTGGTCCAGGATTCATTCAATAAACATTGCTGAGTGCCTTCAACAAACTGAGTGCCATTCAACAAATACTCCTGCTCTCAAAGTGAAGTGGCTCAGTTGTGCCCAACCCTTTGCAACCCCATGGACTGTAGCCTACCAGGCTCCTCTGTCCACAGGCAAGACTAAAGGAGCAGGCTGCCATTTCTGTCTCCAGGGGATCTTCCCAACCCAGGGATCGAACCCAGGTTTCCTGCATTGCAGACAGACACTTTACCGTCTGGGCCACCAGGGAAGCTGCCCTCAAACTCAGGTCTAAAAAATCCCATGGGAGGAAGTCTTTTCTACATAGTCAGAATCAAGGAGAAGGACAGACAAAGGGGAGGACATTGGCAAGGTCACAAGACGATGCTGTCTCCGGGTAAATGCAGCTTCCAGGTCCAAGTTGCAGGATTGTGTGATTTAATTCATTTATTCAATAAACATCTATTGAGTGGTTCCCTTAGGACAGATTATTATATATCAATGAATAAAATATATAATAAAGTCTCTGATCCCCTTACACTTGTGTTCTTGAGAGATGTGTCTTGTCTAAGGAGCCCCAGTCTCAGCACCTTTTCTCTCCACATGTCTAGCAACACAGTTCTGTTGGCTCCCTCCTCAGGGAGATGGACAATGAGGATTTAGGGTGAGGTTTTATACACAGGCAGCCTTAAATTTGAATCCAGGATTTGTCACATCCTAAATACGAGATCAGGCTTCCCTCATGGCTCAGATGGTAAAGAATCCGACTGCGATGCGGGATACCTGGGTTCCATCGCCGGGTTGGGAAGATCTCCTGGAGGAGGGCATGGTAACCCACTCCAGTATTCTTGTCTGGAGAATCCCCAGGAGGAGCCTGGCGGGTCCCAGTCCATGAGCTCGCAAAGAGTCGGACACGACTGAGCTACTAAGCACAACTAAGAGATCAACTAAATAGAACTCATTGAAAGGGTATCTTCTCACATGTATTATGTGCGACAATAGTCTCTTCCTCGAAGCGGTTTAAGACCAGCTCATTTGAGTGTGACAGCATCTAGCCTGACACACAGACTCGGAAAAATACAACTCTGTCTCTTCCTGAGTGGAGCCCTCTCTCTCCCCCAGCCTGAGTTACTGTATCAGATTGTGAACGATGTATCCCTGATTCCAATTCTAACTCTGGCCCCACAGCAGCTCCTGCAGATTGTGGACATCTGCATCAAGTGGAAACACTAATTATGTCATCCCACCATAGCAGACAGAAAACCTAAGTCATCTACTGTGGAAGAGGCAGGGGGAGGGGGACTCGAGGCAAGGAAACCAAAATAAAACAACTCTCTGGTCACAGTGAATGAGACCCTTCACGTGATCACATACACCAGGAGGAAACACTTTGGAGAGGTTTCCAGGAAGTTCTTATCTCTAGGTCATGCCTACTGAGATGACATTAGGGCTGAGACAAAGGGAAGCACCCAGCATGGCCCAGTTTCTGATCTGGGCTACTGAGTGCAGTAGAGTGCTACCTATAAAGACTCAATAGGGAGAAAGACTCTATGTCTTCATTTATATTACTGATCTTGTGGTACCTAGAGCTGCCTTACACTTACATGAGATCATTTATTTTCCTATTGTTAAGAGATTCCCTGGTGGCTCAAATGGTAAAGAAACCGCCTGCAATGGGGGAGACCCGGGTTCAATCCCTGGGTTGGGAAGATCCCCTGGAGAAAGGAATGGCAACCCACTCCAGTATTCTTGCCTGGAAAATCTCATGGACAGAAGCAGCCTGGCGGGTCACAGTCCATGGGGTCTCAAAGAGTTGGACACGATTGAGCAACTAACACTTTCACTGTTTAAACCATATTTGAATTGAGGTTTCTGTTATTTACAGCCAAAAACATTCCAGATCCTCAGGGTGTTTGCTGGGCCCTCTGGTTGTCTTTAAATTTTAATATGTGGTGGCTTCCCTGGTGGCTCAGTGGTAAAGAATCTGCCTGCAAATGCGGGAGACACGGCTTCGGTCCCTGGTCCGGGAAGATCCCACATGCCACAGACAACCAAGCCTGTGAGCCATGTATTGAGCTTGTGCTCTAGAGTGAAGAGCCGCAACTACTGGAGCCCGTGTATTCTAAATCCCATGCTCCACAACAAGACAAGCCCGTGCATCGCCACCTAGAGAGTAGCCCCTGCTCTTGGCAACTAGAGAGAAAACTGCACAGCAATGAAGACCCAGCACAACCGAAAATAAATAAAATTTTTAAAAACTTGAAAATTTTAATATGCTACTATTATCTATCATAATCAATGTGACCATTTCTTATTATCAGATACACTACTTTCAATTTTTAAGAATAGTAAATAATATTGTGATTTTACCTTAGGGGAAAAAAGATAAAGAGTCAATAGGGGCAGAGCAGAATTAGGAGCTAAGGTAGATAAGTTACATGGGATGTGTCTGCTTTGCAGGCAGATGGTAAGAGCAACCAGGAGTTAAATGTAAGACAGCACCCTTTCTAGGAGAAGCCCGGGCAGATCAAGATGTGGGACATGCTGGGATGTAGGTAGAACCTGTTAACATGGAGTAAATGAGATGGCTGGAAAAAAGTAATAGAATGAAGAGGGCACTGGGGGGAGAAGACCAGGGACACTGTTGCTTAAAAGTGGATGAGGAGGTGAAGTTGATGAAGTGAATGCAGCAGAGGCAGGCAGAGCCAGAGGCTGAGAGACTCTGCCACTGGACTGTGAACAAGTGTTAGCAGACCAAGGATGCAGAAACCTGGCCAAGTGCTCTCCCCTGCCAGGATGGATGGGCAACCAAGAGTTCCCTGGGTTCTATCTTTCTCCAAGGAGTGTGGTTTCAGGGCGGCAGTGACCAAGAGAGAACCTCAGGTGGGATGCTCTGAAGATGAAGTGTGTTCATTTGATTTCCTGGGACTTTCTGGATGATTCATCCTTCCCCTTGTCTGGGAGGTGGAAATGCTTTAGAAAGAAATCTTCCCTGGTTATAAATTCTCTGAGTCCCTTCTTAACCAGTCAGGCAAGATTGATGGGCTGAGCTGGTTGACACAGAAGCAATTGGAAATATCATTATTTGCCTTGTATTTATCTGCATTTATGTTAATGGCTTTGTTCTTGGTCAGAGCTGCTACTAAACTAGGGGAAATGTTTACTGCACTCAAAGTTTTTCGGTGATGAATGATGTGGGAGTCACGGAATAGCCTATGCACAGAATATGTAGAAAACAGTCCCCCCCACCTCTGTCCCCGCGGCCCTTTTTTTTTTTTTTTTTTTTCCAGTCTGCTTCTGATCCCAATAGCACAGGCCTCCTGAAAACTTGGGACTAAACCAACTCAATTTTTCATATTCTGCTTTGTCATCTGATTGATTTAATGTTTCTTGTGGTCAGACTTTGCAGAGGAAAAATACATGCAGACAATTTCTCTCCCTGACATGCTCTCTTTCTTGTTCTTTTTTTTTTTTAATGGACAATTTCATAAAACCACAGGGCTGGGAAGGACCTTTGTGTGCATTCTTTTCTAACTCCACACTGTATAGAAGCACTTTGGGGAAAAAAAAGAGACAGAAAGAAGTAACTTTATGGAAATTTTTCATGGGTCAGGCTGTGGGCTCAGATGCCTCGTTTGCATTGTCCTATTTAATCTTCCTGAAATTCTACTGCCCCCATGGTGAAGAGGGATACACTGCGGCTTAGATTAAGGAAACAGTTTGGAACTGCTACTATCTAAATTGAACCCATTTTCTGTTTATGTAAATAACATTTTCTTGGACACCAACCATTCTCATTCATCCCTTATGTGTCATCTGTGGCTGCTTTCAAGACACAGTGGAGGAGCTAAGGGGCTGCACCCCAAAGTATCTGGCTCACAAAGCCGAAAATATGTACTCTCTGACCCTTTACAGAAAAAGTTTGCTAACCACCAGTTTAGATGAATTGCCCTGGCCACTGGTAGTCTGCGACAAGGCACGTAGTAAATATCCTGTTCTCAATCCAAACCCTCTTTCTTGCATGTTACTCCCATGTCGATGGACATGAGTTTGAGTAAACTCCAGGAGTTGGTGATGGACAGGGAAGCCTGGCGTGCTGTAGGCCAGGGTCGCCAAGAGTCGGACACGACTGAGTGACTGAACTGAACTCCCATGTCTGTTCACAATATCCACCACATGGAGAACAAAGCCATTCAGGTAGCCCTTCTGTGTGATCTAATCCCCCAAAGTACTCACCCACCCCCTGACACACCAGTAAGGCTTCCCGCAGCAAATTATAGGCAGGATACAGCAGTCTTCCCTGGTGGCTCAGCTGGTAAAGAATCCGCCTGTAATGCGGGAGACCTGGGTTTGATTCCTGGGTTGGGAAGTTCCCCTGGAGAAAGGAATGGCTACCCACTCCAGTATTCTGGCCTGGAGAATTCTATAGACTGTATAGTCCATGTGGTCGCAAAGAGTTGGACAGGACTGAGTGACTTTCACTTTCAGTGAGGACACATGTGCGGAAGACATTTGAGAAACAGGAATTTCGATTCTTCTTCACCCTTTACCCGACAGTGGGTTTCCTCTTCTGTTTTGCAGAAAGGAATCCAGAAAGGATATTAGTTTGATATCATTTCATAAAGATTTGAATACTCTTAGTACCTTCCTTTAGTAGAGAAGATTTCCTGGCAGAGGTAGAATTGGATGTGGTTTTTTGCATCACTGTTTATACGATGGAAAGGAAGATGGTTTTGTGGGATAAGGAGACTTACCCAACAGTTCAGTCAGCAAGTGGTAGAGCCAGGATTTGAACTCAGGTCTACAAGCAAAGCCCACTCTCTTTCCCATGGGGCATTTCTTGAATGAAGCCAGCAGGTAAAGAAGTAACTTTCAGAACTGGTCCCCAATGGAGTGCCCCGGTTTTCTCAGGGTTCACTTTTCTTAGAGGTGAAGTAAACTTGAATGAACAGATGTCAATCAAAGGTAGATATTCCTGGTCCTGAAGGGAGTCAGGAATGTGAAGATAAGAGACAAAGAAGGTGGGGCATATAGAACACATGAGGAGAGAGGGCTTGAAGGGAACTGAAATGGACAGGGGGAGAAAAAAAAAAAAAACTCTGAGTGCAGACTCTTTGGACCAGGAGAAAGTGGGGACCAGGCAGAGCTAGGAGGGGACCCAAGACAGACCAACTGAGGTCCATCCATGGAAGTCAAGTCTATAAGACATCAGAAGGGTGATACATCTGACCCTGGGCCTTTAATTTGAGATGTGATTTCTACACTGGTAGAGGGTCTGATTAATCAGAGAATTTTAGGACATCAGCAAAGAATGGAGTGATGGGTCATCTGGTCTGAACTTTGATCTCATCCTGACATCTCTCTCCAGTGTCCACCACTGGGCATGCCCAGACCCTTCTTGATCACATCTAGTGACAGACAACCTGGTCCTTCTGTGTCAGGCAGCTCAAGCAAACCTGGATGATGTCCTGGTGACTTACACCAATCAAGCCCAGTCCTCCTGCAGGAGACAATCAGGAAAGACATAACTACTCCATCACATAAAAGAGACAAAGACAGTTTGGTATATTTTATGAATTTTAGGACCCATACAACGGTCCTCTCCGAGTTAAACATAAGAACCATCATTTGTAAATGCCATCTATGCATGATCAGATCACCAGAAACTTTGTTACATCCTTAAGAGATCCTCATTTCTGCATGCTAAGTCACTCAGTAATGTCTGACTCTTCGTGACCCCATGGACTATGGCCTGCCAGACTCCTCTGTCCATGAGATTCTCCAGGCAAGAATACTGAAGTGGGTTTGCTATTTCCTCCTCCAGGGGATCTTTCCAATCCAGGGTTCAAACCCACATCTATTGTGTCTCCTGCACTGGCAGAGGGATTCTTTACCACTTTGCCACCTGGGAAGCCCTTTCAGTCCTACTACTACTTAATAAGAAAAAAACTGAGGCTCTGAGAACAGAAGCTCCCCAGGGTAACAGCAACGTGGGCTGGAGGAGAACAAGAGACAGATTTCCAACACAGGTCATTCTTTGAATCTCGTGCAATTCCGAACACCAGAATTTTTAATTCCCTCAGCAACATGGTAACTTTACTCTGGATGTTAAGAAGTCAAAAAGAATAAGTGGGCATGTTTTTTGTTTGTTTATTTGTTTGTTTTTTCATTATATTGACATGGAGGAGAAACAGTAAGTTGAATTGAGTCACAGCTATATAAGAAAGACAACTGACCAGTTGAAGAGTATCTTCTTATAAAATCCCTTAGCTTGTTTCTGATGTTTAAAATAAAAATCCACGGTGCATGTCTCTGTAAATTCAGGAAAGAAATTCACCAATTTCCCAGGAATAGTTGATAAAATCCTATTTCCTGGTACTTATCAAACAGTGGTAATATATATTTGGTAATTGGATAAACTTCCTCTCCTTGTCATTTTAAAATCAATAACATCTTTAAAATGTATTTCCATGATAATTCCCTCTAAGAAAAGTATCAGAGGAGGCAGTTTCATGGACTATAGCTTTATAGACAATGAGGTTAATCAAGCTGGATACATTTTCAAAAATGGCCATGAGTTCTCAAGCCTCCAAGGTCACAAAATCGAAATCGACAATAAAATTTTTGTTTGAAATGGCACCATAAAGGCTGATGCCAGTTACCATTTCTGGCTCTTCTTCCCTCAATTCTTACGCCTAACACAATTTCAAATTAGGAACCGGCCTTCTGTGGGCACCTTAATGGAGCTGTAACTCCTCTGAGTCTCTCGTCCGGGACAACTTCCTTCCTTGTGTTACAGATGAAACATCCATGGCCTCATGAACTGCAAGTCTGACTTCCAAAGGCTCAGGGCACCCACTGTCTGACATACACTTATTTTCTGAATATTTTAACGACAAGGGGATTAGACACTTAAAAAATAACAGATTCTGCTTTGCATGAAAATATAATATGTTTCCATCTTAATGATGTAAAAGAATAGCTTGTTATCATGGTGCATCTGAAGAAAAAACAAATTACATATGCAAATGTTTTTTGGCTAATTAATTCAATTCTGAAGATAAAATTGGGACAGTACAGAATTTCAAGCAGATTCCTAATAAGTTCTGGAACCTAGCAATTTTTAACTAAAATACTGGACCATCTATTTTCAGGCAATAAAGCTTCTTGCAGACCCTCAATGCTGGGGCCTGATTTATTCTATGTTTGCAAAGAGCCTTAATAGACTGATACGTTATTTGTCCCATCACTTCTGCGATGTAAAAGTTCAGGGTCAAAATTTAGACGGCATAGGTGAAACTCCTAGTTAACTTGCACAAATTAAAATACTTCCCAGGAAAACAGACTTCATCTACCATACCCAGTGTTATAAAGATGAGATTATAAAACCTCTGTCAGTTACACAATTAAGCTGATCTCTGAATGTGAAGGCCCAACTCCATTTAAATGAGTGAAAAGTACATGGATTTGGAGACACAAAGATCTTGATTTGAATAATGAATCTGCCAGCTATTTGCTATGTGAGAGAAGAAAACAGTTAAAAGAACTAATACATACTCAATTTTTTCACCTGTAAAGTGGGCTTAAAAATGTCTACCTTTAAGGGTTTTTTGTTGTTGTTGTTTGTTTTCTTTTTAAGAAAATTTAGAACAAAAAACATATTTGTGTTGGAGGAAAAACAAAAAAGCAAAAACAAGCTTTACAATCCCAGCTGCCTTTTATGAATGTTTGTTCCTAATAAAAGAAGAAACATTTTGTTCTGCCATGAGATAAAGAGGCCTTGACAATCTCAAAAGTCTTCAGAAAGGCTTTGGGCTAAGCTTATCTCATCCAGAATTCAGGGATCAAGAAAGACTCTAGATTACACAGTAAAGAAACTGTCTTAGAGCTTGGTATACAGTAGATTCTCAGGAATGTATTTGTTTACCATCTAAAGGTGGTGTTGCAGTGCTATAATATCCCAGTGTTCTGGGAGTACCAAGAAGTTCCTTTTGTCTTACAGGAGCATCTAATTCCTTCAGCTCAGCAGCACAGAGAGAGAATTTTTATTATACACCTGATGGTGGCTCCAGACAAGTGGTGGAGGTCTACAAAAGAAAGAGTATACAAAAGGCACATAAAGCGTGTGCATACACAGTCACCACATCCTAACCTCTGGCCAGGAAAGATACGGCTGGTCTATGTTGGATCTACCCAGGACTCCAGAATTCCACATGGTTAAGGAACTACAGTTGGCCTGAAGGATTAAACACATTTCCCATTATTTATGTATCCCAGTAAAAAGGGGACTTTCTGGCATCTCTGCCCAGGGCCACCTCTCTAAATGCCGCTGTCCATGAGGACAGAGGAATACTGAGGGTCACTGGCTGGGAGGTTTGCATCAGAAGGACTCCCTCAGATCACAGAAGTAAGGTCTTAGTCTGGAGTCAGTAGAGACAGAGACCACCTGAACTCACGTCCCAGAAAAGCACTGAGAGCAGGCAAAGGGACACCAGAACTGAATGATGGGGCAGCTCAAAGAAGAGCCAGCAGGGCCCAGACAGAGGGCGGAAATAGGGCACAGAGCCTGGGAGTGCCTGGCAGGCGGCAGACCAGGACGCTAGGTTCCCAACATTCCCCACGTCTCAAGGAACTGAGGCCAGGAGGCAGGGTTGAGAGGAAGATACCCAGATCAGGAGTAAGTGGAAGACATGAGGCTAGAAAACAGCTAAGAGCCACAGGCAAGACAGCCAGGACCAGGAGCTCGACCCAGGGCTTGATGAGGACTCACGGGACTCCTGGAATAGCTGCCAACCCAAAATAAGTTTCATCTGCAAGGAAGGCCTTAGGTCTTGGGCCAATATCCAGGAAAAGCCCAAGGGCAGACAAAAGCTATTCTTCCAAGTCAAGGTAGTAGAGGCCACCACTACATATGGAATAGATAACTAATACGGACCTACTGTATAGCACAGGGAACTCTACTCAATACTGTGCAACGACCTCTGTGGGGAAAGAATGAAAAAAAAAAAACAATGGATATATGTATATGTAGAACTGATTCATTCTGCTGTGCAACACAAACTAATACAACATTGTATATTAACTACACTCTAACAAAAATTAACTTAAAAAAAAACAGCAACATCAATGGATGCAGTGGCTCAGACAGTAAAGAATCTGCCTGCAATGTGGGAAACCCAGGTTTGATTCCTGAGTCAGAAAGATCCCCTGGAGAAGGGAATGGCAACCCACTCCAAGATTCTTGCCTGGAGAATCCCATGAACAGAAGAGTCTAGTGGGCTGCAGTCCATGGGGTCACAAAGAGTCAGACACTTTCACTTCCAAAAATGATCATACTAAGTGAAGTCAGACATAGAAAGATAAGTATCATATGATATCACTCATGTGGAATCTAACTTTTAAAAATTATACAAATGAATTTATTTACAAAATAGAAACAGACTTACAGATATCAAAAACAAACTTAAGGTTATCAAAAGAGAAATGTGTAGGGGGAAGGATAAATCACTTTGCTATATACCTGAAACTAATACAGCATTTTAAATCAACCACAATCCAAGAAAATTTTAAAAAAAAGAGATCACACACATACAAAAAGGTTGATTGTTATAAGGTGTAATTATTGTGGAAGGATTCTGATGAAAAAATCTGCTATATGCCAGGTTTACTATATGCCAGCTATGGTTAAATGCATTAAATGAATTGTCTTCTTTTTATAAGAACCCTAGGAGATGAGTACTATCATTTATCCTCATTTTAATGATAAGGCAACAGAGTGATGTGGGTAAAGTAACTTTGCCCAAGGTTGCCCCATTATAAAGTGGTAAAGCCAGTATTTGAATTCAGGTGGTGATTCCAGAGCCCAAGGTTTAAGCCTTTGTGTCTACTGTATGCAGAGTTAGGCGAGTGATGATCAGGAAAGAGGTTTTCAGTAGAGGTTAGTGAATGATCAGGAAAGAGGTTTTCAGTAGAGGAAGGGAAGGTCCATAAACATTGATCACAGTGTTCTCCTTGATGCTGAGAACTTAGGTACCACAAAGCCAGGGGCATCATATGTTAATAGAGTTGACCATATGTAAGGCAGACTTGTTACCCTCTCTGTCTGACTCCAACTCCTAAAGGGCTGTTGGAAGACAGGGAAAAACAGAAGACCAGAATACTGACCGCCTTCCTGAGCCTTTCTGGGGCACAGCCAAGTCTGGCCCCATCTAATCTTCTAACTGAATTCATCTTCAAATTGCCAAAGCCCCGCCCATGCAGGAATGTGGGGCAGGGGAAGATAAGCACGTCATCTTCACTTTTTAATTTCTTTTTTCATCATCTTATCACAAGTTCTTTGGTAATTTTCCGATTTCAAAGGAAATATTTGGAAGGATATCTGAGAACTGGATGCGTTCATGTTTTACACCAAATGCTTTCAACATGAGAATCCACCCAATCGTATCTAATAAAAATATCCTCCCTGAGCTGGTACCAGGAGGTTTCATTAAAATAGCAGTTGATAAGCAGAGCTGATTTGGCAGCAAGGAAGGAAAAATCATAGGCGTATCAGGCCTTTGGAATTCAACAGTGCGGCTGAACCTAGGCCCTTTTCAGTGGCCTAAAGACCAGTCTCAGTCTTGCCTCACTCTCAGTCTTGCCTCATCAGACACCGAGGAATGTATTAGACCAAACAGTGCTGAACTGTCAGTTTGAGAGTAATATTAGAGGTCTTTTCTCTCTCCATCATGTGGAAGCCATCATTGCCATGAGAGAAATAGAAGAAGGAAGGAATTATTCCCAGCTGGGAGAAGCAAGGAGTGCTTCCTGGAGGAAGTGGCATCTAAACTGGACTTTGATTATGGGTGAGACCTGGGCATCAAGGATGGGAGAGGGCTTGCTCTGAGGGGTAATGAGCACAAAAGGACATGAGATCAGGGTTGTGGGTGAACAAGGGACATACAGGAAGCAATTAAAGTTCAGGTTTCCCAGAGTTAAAGGGCTGTGGGGGGCATGAGAACAAACATGGTCAATCCATTGTCACTGGCTTCTGCTATTTGGATATAAGTTTACTCATTAACCCAAAGGGTATGCTGAGGTCCCTTTCAGCTCTGATCATTCATAATTCTAACTCCGTCAGTTTCACATACCAGCAACCTTGGAGATTCTGTAAGGATGAGGGGGTACTGAGAAGCATGAGCTGAAACTGGCTGGCAAAAGTGGAAGTGTTAGTTGCTCAGTCACGTCTAATTCTTTATGACCCCATGGATTAGCCCTCCAGGCTCCTCTGTCCACAGAATTCTCCAGGCAAGAATACTGAAGTGGGTAGCCATTCCCTTCTCCAGGGGATCTTCCCAAACCCAGGGACCGAAACCAGGTATCCTGCACTGCAGGCATTACCTTTACTGTCTGAGCCACCAGGGAAGCCCAAAGCCTCCTCAAATCCCTCCAGAGTAATTCCAGTCTTTTGCATACAGTGTTTCCCCTGCCTGACATCCTCTCTGCTTCCTCTCCCCAATGTGGCTGGAGAGAAAGAGACTCAGCTCCCATATCTCCTCTTCTGTGACTATTCGCTGTCCTCTTCGTGGCCATCCAGCAGCTCTGCGCTCCAGGTTTCCTATTCCGCTTTCCCATGACACTCTGTCCACCCCTTCAGCCCTGGCCACATTGTGCAGAGTCTACATGTGTCAGTAACAACACCAATGGTAACAGAGGATACAGTCTCCAGAGCTCCCAGGACCAGCTGGATTTTCCCTGCAACACTCCATCACTTCCGTCAGAGAGCCCTGGACTGCATGACCAAAAAGACCTTTTTCTCTAGTGAAGAGCGTGGAGCCAGGCTGCCTGGGTTTGCAGCCTGGTTCTGCCATGTATCCAGCTGGGTGACCTTGGTTGGGTACATTACCAGCCTCTCTGTGCCTCCGTTTTTCTCTTCTGGAATATGGGACAATAATCCCACCCATTTCATAAGTACTATTAAAACTACCATAAACCACCTGAGAAAATGGAGGTCCCTGAGGCTAAGAGGAGAGGCTAAGAGCTAAGACGGAGGTTCAGTGAGTCAATGATATGCGACACACTTAGTGCTTGGCATAGAGGCGGTGTTCCATACAGGCATGCTTACTGTATTCATTTTAGGTGTGAACTCAGGAGTTTCCTATGTCTTGGCAACTGTGTTGGATAAATGAGCAGATTTTCCCAAGGTTCCTCCCAGTTCCAGCATCCTCTAGTCTCAGCTGTCACTCAATGGCCTGAGGGCAGGGCAGGACCCTTGGGCGGGGCAGGGGGTGGGCTCACCTCAGGGCAGCCCCAGCAGCAGCACAGCCTCCAAGTCTGTCTTGGGCACCCAGCACACAGATGTTTCAGGTTAAAGCCTGTGACTGGAAAAACCATCCTTCAAAACAACTTACTTTTAAACTTCTAGTACATGAATTAGATCTTAAAAAAAAAAAAAACAGAGAAGAAGAAAGAAAAGAAAAGGCAAAGTAACTGATCTGTTTTGTGCCAGAGCTGTTTGGTCTCTCCAAACACTTAGTCCAGCCGCTCTCATTGTCTGGGATCAAAGCGTCTTCCCCACAGGCTGGCTTTGTTCTACTCTGAGCAGAACAGGCTGAAAGGAGAGCTCCTCCAGGCTTCCTGCCTCCCTCCCCCTGAACTTTGAGGGAACAAAGAGATTTACAAGGCAAGGATCCCAACTACAAGGTGCTAATGATCAGAATCACACGCGTGCAGGTCTGGACGAGTGTTCCCAAGTCACAAGCCTTCCGGAAGGGGGAAGCGCTGCTGGGAGAAACCAGGAGCAGGCGGGCAGGGACCCAGGGCACCTGGGTCTGCCTCTTGGAAGGCAGAGCACTCCCGCTCTAGGAGCATCTCATCCAGGAAGGATGCCTGATCCCCACGGATACTCAGGGGCCTCTCCGGCTCCAGGGATCAGGAGGCGCCACCCGGCAGACCGGGTCCCCTCTTGTGCAGCCCTGGGAAGTTATTGTTTAGTCTCAGTCTGTGCTGGCAGTGGCAAAGGGTTTGCTGAGAAGGACAGAACACGGGCTCCGGAAGGAGTCCTGTTTAGCATGAATCAGAATCACCTCCAGGGCTTGTTGAAATATAGATTGCTAGGCCCCAGGCTCAGAGTTTCAGATTCAGTAGATCTGGGTAGAGCTTGGGAATTTGCATTTTGACAAGGTCCCAGATGCTGCTGGTTTAGGGACCATCCTTGATGGCTGCTGCTCTGTACAACTTATTCTCAGGTTGAGACACAGAAAACCACTCAAGGCCAGTTATGGTCTCTTATCTCAGCCTCTGGATGCTTCTCCCCAAGGATCCCGAGACCCTATGAGCAATGAAGCCGAGTGAGCACTCACTGCCCACCTGGGTGACTGTTCTCCTGGGTACACACCATGTCTCTGGGTCAGGGTGGAAACCTCGCATCAGGGTTCACTGGATAATGTTGTGAAAAGCAGAAGGCAGCACTACGGCCAGCCAGAGCAGGAGACACTGCTAAGTAGACTCTCTGGCTCCTGCAAACCCACATAGGAGCTGGGTGGCCATGGCCAAGTCACTGAAACTTCACGAGGCTCTGCCTACTTACTGGAGAATGAGGAATGGTAGATGACTCCTCCCCGAGTTGTTAGAGATTCTGGAACCCATATACCACTCACATCAGGCTCTGTGATAACGTGAGTTTAAAAGACAACCTAATCCGAGCGACTGATCTGATCTGATCTGAATCTAAGTGACCTGCACTTCAGTTCAGTTACTCAGTCATGTCTGACTCGTTGCAATCCCATAGACAGCAGAACATCAGGCTTCCCTGTCCACTACCAACTCCCGCAGCTTGCTCAAACTCATGCCCATCGAGTCAGCGATGCCATCCAACCTTCTTATCCTCCGTCATCCCCTTCTCCTCCTGCCCTCAATCTCTCCCAGCATCAGGGTCTTTTCTAATGAGTCAGTTCTTCATTATCAGGTGGCCAAAGTATTGGAGTTTCAGCTTCAGCATCAGTTCTTCCAATGCATATTCAGGACGGATTTCCTTTAGGATTGACTGGTTTGATCTCCTTGAAGTCCAAGGGACTCCCAAGAGTCTTCTCCAACACCACAGTTCAAAAAGCCTCTCTCACCTAAACACTTTCTGTCCTTTCTGTGAGCTCAGCTTTTGCCTGCAATCCCTATGGCTGATTGCTGATTCATGTTGATATACGGCAGAAAGCAACACAATATTGTAAAGCAATTATCCCCCAATTAAAAATAAATAAATTTTAAAAAAGAAACCAAAACAAGATCTCTGTGTGGTCGTAAAATAATAAAATCAATGACCAGATACCTCTGATGTCACAGCGCTGAGTTGTCTGTGAGGGGCAAGACTGGGCTTGAGTCCCCATGAGCCAGGCACACACAGAAGACTGTGGTCCCACTGCCCAGAGAATCCAAGGAGAGCCCGAGTCTCAAGGCGGAAACCAGGGAGACCAATAGTGCACCAGCCTCATGAGTGACACAAACAGTAGTGCAAAGGCACGGCCCACTCAGAACACTTTTTCAAATGTCAGTAAAATAAATGGTATTTCCAATTGTATTTCCAAGAAAGCACATGGTCAGGTCACGGCGTCTCCAGCCTAGGCAGTTCTTCCTTTGGTAATCCACCCAGGTGCTGCTTCAGGTTACACATACCATGACTCAACTAATACTAAGAGCAACCCCTTCCATGGGGCAAGAACACTGGGGATATGGGGAGGATGGGTGGGATGTTGGACTTGCTGTCCTAAAGGGAAGAGGCGAACCCAGGGTTCCAGACCACGGCCCGTTTGGGATGGAGATTCCATGTCAGGCGATTCCAGCACAGTTTCAAATGGGCTAAGTCTCCCACCTTTCTTGCCGGGCTTGCCTCCACCCGTTGAACCTGAACTCTAAAATATGTCACGGCAATGCTCCCATGTTAATGATCCAACGTCAAGTCATCTCATTCATATGCAAATGCTCTGACACAGACGCTATCTGAAATGAATTCAGATGGAATATGCCAACATCTTTTTTTTTTTAATCCTTCCAGAGAGTTATGATGTTGCTACATAAGTTAATGAGAGGAATGGAAGAGCAAACGCTGCTCCTGAAACCTGTCAGCGGTATAACTATTTAGATGGGTATTAAAGCCAGACAGTGTCATATAATTTGAGGGTATGGTTGAAGACATCTTAAGAATATTTTGTTTCTGACAATTGAATCATAATTTTAATAGACATCTCCAAAAAGAGAAGCGGTGGTAGCAACCATGTAACGTTTATTTAGGAGCTGGTGAAGATCTTTGATTCAAAGTGCTGGCTGAAATGACAGTACCCGGTTCTTAGAATGTCAGTCCTGCCAAAGGGCTTGTATTTTATTATAATAGGAAGTGCAAAAAAAAAAAAATATATATATATATATATATTTCAACTCAATGCCCAGCACTATGCAAAGTGCCACACATTCACTTTCTGTTTAATCCTCACTGCAGCTTTGTGAGAGAGCAACTTTTAGTATCCTCGTTTTATGGATGGTAAACAGAAGCACAGAGAGGGCAAGTAACTAGCCCAAGGTCACACAGCTAATGAGGGGAGGAATCAAGATTTCAACCTTGTAGTCTGGTTTGAGTTTTACTTACTGGCCTATTCTCCCTGTGGGCAATGCATTCTACTGCTTTAATCTTAAAGGTGAGAAGAAGCTGGTCAGCCCAGGGAAGCACTGACCTGGTCATACTTCTAGTAGACACCACTTTGGAATAAAACCATGTTTCTTTAACCCCCAGCTAAGGTGAGCCTTTCATCAAATCTTACAAAGGGATGGTATGATTTGTGAAAGGAGTAGAATATTTAGAGAAGCTAAAAACTGGATTAGAATCTTGGTTTTGGCATTTGTTAGATCTGCTGCCTCAGGCAAATGTCTAAACTTTCTCAGCCACAGTTTGATCATGTGAACAATTGGGAGATTCCTGCTCTATCTTCCTGGGTTGTCACTGGAGAGACCTGAGGTCCAAAATTAACGTTTGTGTGAAAAGTCGCACTTCTGCCATCGCCCTGGAGCCCAATGCAATGGCTGCCCTGAGCTCAGAAAGCAGATGAGGCAGGTGGTGTTTACAACAAAGGCTCCACGACCACCTTAAAGAGCGATGTTACTGGATTGTAAAGGGAACAACACACAAGTGCCCATCCGCACTGGAATGGATGTGTCAACCGACAGGCTGTTACAGAGCAAGCAGGATAAACAACTGACAACCATACACGACAGCACTGATGGTTCTTGCAAATGTAAGGTCAAGTGAAAGAAGTCAGAGGGAAGAGTACATGCACGTGATTCCATTTATATAGAGTACACAGGAGGCCCATGGAGGTCACCCTGCAGGTTGGTCACCAGAAGGGACAATGAGGAAGGGGGCTTCTAACGAGTTGCCAATGATTTGTTTGTTATTCTGGATGCTAATGACACAAGTCTGTTAATTCTGCAAGGCTGTGAGAGGCTATATACTGACAATATATGTACTTTTCTATATATTTCAATAAAATTTTAAAGGATTTCAGGGGCTTAATTCTCCTCTCATGGGACTTCTCTGGTGGTTCAGTGGCTAAGACTCCACACTCCCAATGCAAGGGGCCCAGGGTTCGATGCCTAATCAGGGAACTAGATTCTGCATGCCACAAATGAGAGTTTACATGATGCATTAAAGACTGAAGATCTTGCATGCCACAACGAAGGCCTGGCACAGTGAAATAAATGAATAAAAATCAATATTAAAAAATTCCCCTCTCCTGAAAACAGTCTTTGACCTCACAGAGCCAAAAGAGGCATGAGACATGAAGAGGGAGCCCACCCAGTCCAGCCCGTGAAGGAGGACCAGGGATTCATCCACACCCCTTCTAAAAGAGTTCTGATGGCAGACACGTGAGAAGGCTGTCTTGGGTGGTGACAGTGCAGGTGGGCAGAGCCTGGGGGAGAAGGAAAGAACTAAAAGACAGACTGGGGACCTAAGACCACCACCTCAATAGCATCTGTTCATGCTGAGTCTTCCCGTCTCGCATGCAACCACTACTCACCGACTGCTGCAAAGCATCATCTAAGCATCATTGTGTTTGGTCTCATAAGAGTCTTCTAAGATAGCTTTTATTGTTCCTCTTTACAAATGGTGGGATCCAGACTGTGGGCAAATAAGTCACTGCTCTAAACGCAGCCAGTAAGCAGCCCATCTGGAATCTGAACCAGTCTATCCGATTACAAGAACTGCCCTTTGACCAAGGCCCTGCTCCTCCTCTCCATAGGAAGGTAATTCTTCCTCTTTCCTGTTCCTGGGCCAGAACTGGATAGTTATGAAGGCATGTGGGTGAAAGTGAACCAGAGATCTTTAACCTCAGCCTGGTAGGTTTTTAATTATTAAACCTCTTGTTAGATCCTTATGCGGTAGAGAACTTAAGGGACTGATTCAAAGGACAGGAGCCATCCGAAGCACCCTCTGGCAGTGGTTTTGCAGTGAATGAACAGTGGAAGAATGGACAAGGCACTTGGCGAGGGCTGTGGAGCTGACTTACTGCATCACATCCTCACGATAAAGGTGGGAGCAGACTTTTGTCCCCACATGCATACACATGAGAAAATGAGGCCAAGAGCGTTGGTTGGAATGACTGGCTAAAGAATGCTTGGTGAGGGAGTGGCACTGCCAGAAACAGCCAGGCCTATTAATACACACTGGAGACACTTCTGCCTGGGTGTCAACACCCGGCACACTGTTTAGACAGCAAAACCTCAAAACCATGTTAAAGAGAAGCAGCTCTTTACTTAATGAAGCTGAATTATCCTTTAAAAATAGGGCTGCTATTTATTGTATTTCTGGAGCACAGAGCGGATGAGTGGGATATTTTAATACTATGTTCTGAGAAAGATGTGAGTTCAAACCAGTGATGCAGTTGACAAAACTTGAGGATACACCTTCTTCAGCAACGCAGACAAATTCCCCCTCTGCTTGTTCCTTTGAGATCTCACAATAGTATCCAATCCCTGTTTGAACCTGAGGGTGGACTCAAAGGAGTCTGCTTCTTGACTCAGAGTCTGCATATCATGGCTAAAAGGAGATCCCAATGGCCCAACTCCAGGCAAATCTCAGTCACCCTCAGCCTCTCACTCAATGCTAACACTAAGCAGAGGTTTTTTCAGTAGTCATGTACGAATGTGAGAGTTGGACCATAAAGAAAGCTAAGCACGGAAGAATTGATGCTTTCAAATTCTGGTGCTGGAGAAGACTCTTGAGAGTCCCTTGAACAGCAAGGAGATCAAATCAGTCAGTCCTAAAGGAAATCAACGCTGAATATTCATTGAAGGACTGATGCTGTAGCTGAAGCTCCAATACTTTGGCCACCTGATGTGAAGAGCTGACTCATTAGAAAAGACCCTGATGCTAGAAAAGATTGAAGGCAGGAGGAGAAGGGGGTGACAGAGGATGAAATGGCTGGATGGCATCACTGACTCAATGCACATGAGTTTGAACAAGCTCCAGGAGATGGTGAAGGACAAGGAAGCCTGGCATGCTTCAGTCCATGGAGTCGCAAAGAGTTAGACAAGACAGCAACTGAACAACAATGAAAGAATGTGAAGGGTCTTTGATGGACACTCCTGCTCTGAAGTTCTACTTGATACCCCATGGCCAGCACTTCATTAGAGGCAATAGTGAGAAAGAAGAAAAGCAAGAGTATGTCCACACACCCAAAGCAGAAATAACAAGGAGATGTACGTAAGGCAAAAGAATCTTGTAGGATCCAGTAGAGACCATCTGAAATGCCCCTTCTTCCCACAGAACCAACCCCAAGCATGAAACAATTTCTCCTATCTCCAGAAGGTGCTGAACTAGGAATCTGAATATCACATAGAAAACAACTTTGTTGTTGTTAAGTTGCTAAGTCATGTTCAGCTCTTTGAGACCCCGTGGACTGCAGCACACCAGGCTTCCCTGTCCACCATCTCCCAGAGCTTGCTCGAACTCGTGTGCATTAAGTCAGTGATGCCATCCAACCATCTCATCCTCTGTCCCCCCTCTCCTCCTGCCCTCAATCTCTCCCAGCATCAGGGTCTTTTCCAATGAGTCAGCTCTTCACATCAGGTGGCCAAAGTATTGGAGCTTTAGCATAAGTCCTTCCAATGAATTTTCAGGGTTGATTTCCTTTGGGATTGACTGGTTTGATTTTGTTGCTGTCCAAGGGACTCTCAAGTCTTCTCTAACACTGTTCTTCGGTGCTCTTGTACTATTTTCCATTCTCAGTACACATTGATTAATATGTCCCATTGTTTTAGAAAAGGCAGAGGAATCAGAGATCAAATTGCCAACATCCGCTGGATCATAGGAAAAGCAAGAGAGTTCCAGAAAAACATCTATTTCTGCTTTATTGACTATGCCAAAGCCTTTGACTGTGTGGATCACAATAAACTGTGGAAAATTCTGAAAGAGATGGGAATACCAGACCACCTGATCTGCCTCTTGAGAAAGTTGTATGCAGGTCAGGAAGCAATAGTTAGAACTGGACATGGAACAACAGACTGGTTCCAAATAAGAAAAGGAGTACATCAAGGCTGTATATTGTCACCCTGTTTATTTAACTTCTATGCAGAGTACATCATGAGAAACGCTGGACTGGAAGAAACACAAGCTGGAATCAAGATTGCCGGGAGAAATATCAATCACCTCAGATATGCAGATGACACTACCCTTATGGCAGAAAGTGAAGAGGAACTCAAAAGCCTCTTGATGAAAGTGAAAGTGGAGAGTGAAAAAGTTGGCTTAAAGCTCAACATTCAGAAAACGAAGATCATGGCATCCAGTCCCATCACTTTATGGGAAATAGATGGGGAAACAGTGGAAACAGTGTCAGACTTTATTTTGGGGGGCTCCAAAATCACTACAGATGGTGACTGCAGCCATGAAATTAAAAGATGCTTACTTCTTGGAAGGAAAGTTATGACCAACCTAGATAGCATATTCAAAAGCAGAGACATTACTTTGCCAACAAAGGTTCGTCTAGTCAAGGCTATGGTTTTTCCAGTGGTCATGTATGGATGTGAGAGTTGGACTGTGAAGAAAGCTGAGCACCAAAGAATTGATACTTTTGAACTGTGGTGTTGGAGAAGACTCTTGAGAGTCCCTTGGACTGCAAGGAGATCCAACCAGTCCATTCTGAAGGAGATCAGCCCTGGGACTTCTTTGGAAGGAATGATGCTAAAGCTGAAACTCCAGTACTTTGGCCACCTCATGCAAAGAGTTGACTCATTGGAAAAGACTCTGATGCTGGGAGGGATTGGGGGCAGAAGGAGAAGGGGACGACAGAGGATGAGATGGCTGGATGGCATCACTGACTCGATGGACGTGGGTCTGAGTGAACTCTGGGAGTTGGTGATGGACAGGGAGGCCTGGCGTGCTGCGATTCATGGGGTCGCAAAGAGTCGGACACGACTGTGCGACTGATCTGATCTGATCAGATCTGAAAAAAAATGTTATCACCGACTTTGAATTTACACTATGAGCCTGAATCCTGCCTCCATCATGGCTGGAGATGGCCCCCATTGCCAGAGCTGATACCCTTCAGATGCTAACAACTCTGTCTCCTGACCCTGAGACTTTCTCTCTTTCTCTGAGGTCCACTGGCTTTCCCAAAGCTGCCTCGTCAGTGTCCGTTATCAGCCCCCACATTCAGACACAAGCTGGCATCACTGAAAATACCAGCCTCCCTTCTCCAAAGAGTCCAGCCCCTGCTTCTCTCCCAGCCAACAGAAACTGCAAGGCTCAGGACTCCCCTCCTTTGTTAATGAGGATCAAATCTCACTCTCTGCTAACCCAAAGAAAGGAAAAGGCAGCCAGTCATGCCAAGAGGCTGTAAAAGAGCTTCCTCTAATCCTCCCAAAGCACTCGAGAGACGGCTTTCAGCCAAGTCAGGGTCATTTCATGTATTCTGCTCTGGAAAAGATATTCAAAATGATTAAGTTCATTAGAAAAGAAAGAAAAATAAAAAACGGTCCAAAGGAACGACCTCTGCCCAGCAGCTGCGTTCAAGCAAGTACCTTCTCTAAGGATCTGATGTGTGTGGGAAAGCTCAACAAAGGTATGTGGGAAGGCAGGAACCACCCACACCAGGGAGGGGGTCTTTCTGCCCAGCAAACCCGCCACAGTGCCACACAGATCAGAAGCAATCAGCACTCTAGTCCTGGTGCCGAAGAGGAACCAAAGAGGATCACACAGTCTCTGTCCTCAAACATCTTCCAGTCTGGACAGAGAGATGACAGATACCGAGAAAACATAAGACCTGACCAGACCTGACAGTGGACACAGAAAAAAGGAGCCCCGGAGGGAGGCTGTCTGTGTTAGACCTCAGATGAGTTGAATTTGGAAGGGCAGGGAGGATGTTCCAGGTAGAAAAGAGTATTTTGAGCCCACGTAGGAAGCTCATGGCAACCCACTCCAGCATCCTTGCCTGGAAAATCCCATGGACAGAGGAGTCTGATGGGCTGCAGTCCATGGGGTCACACAACTGAGTGACTAACATTCAGGAAGTTCAAGGAAAGGGAAACGCAGGTTTGGCCCCATGGGAGAGTGAGGAAGAGTCCTTAAGAGTGAGATTGAGTCCTTAGGAGCTTAGACACGAACCAGTGAGCTGTGAGGTTATTCGGAACGTCAGCGTGAGTGTATTTTTAACGTCAAAGAGGATGAGCAAGATCGTGTCTTAACTGGCTCGGGAGTCTCAAAGCTCAGAATCTTCACGTCTCTAACTTGCTTCTCCCTCCCACTATCTTTCTTCACTGAATCACCCCCAAGGAGTTTTCAGCTGGGGACAGTGCCCAGCAACAGAGGATTTGGAAATGCATGTAAAGCACTCACGCTGTGAGACACAAGTGGCCTTCATGGGTGGAGGGTAGACACACAAAACACCCTCCATTGTTCAATGAAGAGTCGCCTCCACTAACTGGCAAGAGACACCCTGTGGGTTATGTCAACTGTGCTGGTGTGACAATGATGACAATAATAAAACAAAAATAAAATCACGGATCGACTGACTGAAAGCTGAACTCAGGTGTGTATAAGACAAAAGCTGTCTCTGGACACCCTGATGACAGCCTCTGTGGATCGTGATGGAATACATATCGCCTGTCACTTGTGGCGACAGGAACAATATCCACACTCAACTAATCTCCTCTTCTTCCAGCAACTTTCAACTGGAGCATTAATATCTTAATGGATGAAACATCAATGTCAAGGGCCTCTCTAAAAATTGGAAATAGAAGCAAAGGGGGCGTCATCTTGTTCTTTCCCAATATATCTGAAACCAAATAGAGCTGCAAGGACCCCGTATTCCAAAGAAGGCAACATGGTTTGCTGCTAAAGTGCAATGAAGAATGAACATGCCCCCTACAAGTAGGAGAAATAGGGTGGGAGAGAGAGTTTCAAATATTTGAAATGTTTCAAAAATATTAATAATAAAAATGCACAGGACACCCATAGCAAATATTTAAAACATGACATTGGTACCCTGACCACTGTTCCTCTCACAACCTGAAATGGGCTCTGAGTCAATGTTTGCTGAACTTAGTAGGGGAAGAGTAAATTTTTCATTACTTAAAGGGGAAGATGAAATTTCTAATGTGTGTGCCATGCACCAACATGGTGGATGGAGCATTCTAGAAAAGTGTCAAGGAAGCAGCAAAGATTATTATGAGGGTTATGCAGCCCTGAATGGCCCAAGCAGATTGGAGCAGGACTCATTTTGTGAAGGGTTTCCCTGGTGGCTCAGACAGTAAAGAATCTGCTTGCCAATGCAGGAGATGCAGGTTCTATCCTTGGGTCTGGAAGATCCCCTGGAGGAGGGCATGGAAACCCACTCCAGTACTCTTGCCTGGAGAATCCCATGGACAGAGGAGCCTGGTGGGCTACAGTCCACGGGGTCCCAAAGAGTCAGACATGACTGACTGACTACCACTCTCACTTCACTTTCAACAGTCTACCAGCACTGCCACTGCGACGGACAGAACCACCATTCGCTCCAGACTCAGTGCCTTACAGGGCTTACTGATGATCCTCATAGCTGCTCTGGAGGGAAGGATGACTGACACAGCAGATGCCCAGAAACTGACTTTCCAAGAGACTCACCTCCAGACCTGTGCACAAGCAAGATGCCCTTAGTTAGGCCAGACCTTGGAGCCCTATAGCAGCTACCCAACACTGCCATCGTTTCACTCCAATCAAAAAATGGGCTTTTCTCTTTCTGACTTACTTTACTCTGCATGACAGACACTCATGTCTCTACAAATGACCCAATTCCGATCCCTTTTATGGCTGACTAATATTCCATTGTATGCGTGTACCACTTCTTCTTTATCCATTCATAGGTTGATGGACATTTGGGTTGCTTCCATGTCCTGGCTACTGTAAGTGGTGCCGCAGCACATAAATGTTGAATCTAGGAAAATGGAATGGATGAAGCTATTTGCAGGGCAGAAATAGAGATCAAGACATAGAAAATGAACATGTGGACATGGGGAGGTAAGCGGAGGGCAAGATGAATTGGCAGATTAGGACTGACATATATACAATGTCGTGTGTAAAAGAGACAGCTAATGGGGCCCTGCCGTATGGCACAGGGAGCTCAGCTCAGTGCTCTGCGATGTCCTCGGTGGGTGGGATGGGGAGAGCGAGGAGATGTGTATATACTTATGGCTGATTCACATTGTACTGCAGACACTAATACAACATTGTAAACAACTATATTCTAATTTAAAAAATCATACAATTACAAAAAGGGATCTTTCATAGCACTGTCCACCTTTGTACGCTTTTCTGATGACCCAGAATGCCCACGGAAACCAAAGCAGGAAAGTCACCATAGGGCGAAACACTCCCAACTCTACTGGTAATATTCACTCACTCATAACCTTCACTGCAAAGAATCTCCTTGAGGCTTTTACAAGTAATAAATCCCCTTACAGCAGACTTTGAGAAACGCAGCAGTTTCCCAACACCTCAGACCCCCAGGAGCAACATGGCAAATTCCTATCTACATCTTCACTTTGTAACAGGCATAAAATGCAAGCCAGCACATCCAGTGCCTGCCACTTCCTTCTTAAGAAGACCCTGTAATGAAACTTCTGCTTTATACCTTCAGTGTTGCCTTTAAATAAAGGGAATTAGGTTGTGTCAAAAACTGCATGCCCTTCAGTTCAGTCTTTCTAATGACTGCTTACAGATGAAGAAACAGAGGTTGAGAGAAGAAATAAATGTTCCCTGAGCAAGGTCATGAGGCTAGTGAGGAAGGGATCTGAATCCAGGTCTAGCTCTATTAGGTACACTTCTATATTAGATATACTTGGATAATTAGCATTATCTAAGTTAATATAGTCCATCAGATATACTTCTATATTAGAAATACTTAATTAGTATTATCTAAGTTAATATACTCCATTAGATACATTTCTATTTTAGATATACTTAGATAATTAATATTATCTAAGTTAATATACTCAATTAGATATACTTTTATATTAGCTATACTTAGATAATTAGCATTATCTAAGTTAACATACTTCATTAGATATACTTTTATATTAGATATACTAAGATAATTAGTATTATCTAAGTTAATGTAGTCCATTAGATAGACTTTTGTATTAGATATACTTAATTAGTATTACCTAAGTTAATACAGTCCATTAGATAGACTTCTATATCTATATCAGATATACAGTTGGCCCTTGAACAACATGGGGGTTGGGACACCAACCCTCTCTGCACAGTCAAAAATCTGCATGTAACTCTAGTCAGCCCTTCATATCCAGGGTTCCACATTCATGGACTCAACCAACAGCAGACCATGTAGTACTATATTAGATGTATCTCTGGCAAGGGGTCTATAGCCCACTGCTCTCTCTTGACCTATTCACTCATGCTCATGATGAGGTGAGGGATGGGTCTCAAGAACCATAGGGGTGCTTTTCAAAACATCCATATCTTAGCCCCACCTTGGTTCTGCATTCTTAAAGGGTTGCAGTGATCCTCAGATCACTGGAGCAAATGGGTATCATGAAAAGTTTCAGAGATGATGCTGATAAAGTGATTCCTCACATTTGCAACTGGAAACCTGTTCACCAGACCAGACAGTCTCCTAGGAGCAGGAATCCCTGACCAGAATCCACAGATGGGCATCTAAGGATTTCATGAGCTCCCTGAGAAAGTGCTCTGTGCGTGTAACTCATGCATTATGCTATAATTTGCACCAGATTCTCAAACTAGTCCCTGACTCAAAATAAGCTTAGAAAGTACTCCTTTGGAGAAAATGTGGAATTTTCCCACATTCCTAAAGCAGGAATGTTATTAATTCCATCCTTTCCAGCCTCAACAGACCCCTGGACACATAATGTTAGGCCATTATTCAGGGTACTCACTTAGCTTGCATTTAATGGAACGGTCTCCCCAATTTAATGTAATATTGCTGTTGGCAAATAGATCACTCTTAGAGTCATCAAACCTGCCAACTTTTACACCCGCCAGAGTAAAAAAATTCATCAGATTTTGTCTTTTCATTCCCCCAACCAGCTTTACTAGATTTCTGTCTGGGATCAAAAGGCTGGCTGAAGGCTGGCTGTGCATAAAGTTCTGTGGCTTAATTAAGATGATCATAAACTGCTCGAGCTCACTCTCAGCCCCATGATTTGTAGGTAGCTTGTTTCTATCAGACACAGAGGCCCCCCTGAGATCAACCTATGAGCATGGAAGGTTCAAGCAAACACACAACCCTCGCAGGAAAACCTGGCTGGGCTTTTGAGCACTGGTCTTGACATTTGTCTCCTTGATGAGCTGCTTTTCTCTTGGTTTGGCCCCGGTAAATCGCTGTTGGAGGACTTTTTGTTTAAATATTTGTGGGCAATCATATTGCTGTCTTCAAGGCTTCCTTATAGTCTCTGCTGGTGTGTTTCTTTTTCACCCATGGTTACAGCATTACTTCTAATGTGTCTCTTTCCTTCTCTGCAGTGCACAGCATCACCGTCACTGACCTGGACACTGTGGAGCACCTGTGGCATGCCAGGCAGACTGCAAGGCACTGAGGACAGCAGTGAGATGGGACGTACGGTCCCTGCATTCACAGAGCAACTGGCAGCCCAGTGGGAGAGACGGAGATACGGATCAACACAGCGTAGAAGAGAGAGTTCTGGGGGAGGAAACCGCCAGAAGGCAATACTAAGTCTTGGAGGTCCAGTAGACATTAAGTGGGTGCATACTGTCACCCTGCTTATTTAACTTATATGCAGAGTACATCATGAGAAACACTGGGCTGGAGGAAGCACAAGCTGGAATCAAGATCACTGGGAGAAATATCAATAACGTCAGGTATGCAGATGACATCGCCCTTATGGCAGAAAGTGAAGAAGAACTAAAGAGCCTCTTGATGAAAGTGAAAGAGGAAAGTAAAAAAGTTGGCTTAAAGCTCAACATTCAGAAAACTAAGATCATGGGATCCGGTGTCATCACTCCATGGTAAATAGATGGGGAAACAGTGGAAACAGTGGCTGACTTTATTTTTCTGGGCTCCAAAATCACTGCAGACAGTGATTGCAGCCATGAAATTAAAAGACACTTCTTGGAAGGAAAGTTATGACCAACCTAGACAGCATATTGAAAAGTACAGACATTATTTTGTCAACAAAGATCCGTCTAGTCAAGGCTATGGTTTTTCCAGTAGTCATGTATGGATGTGAGAGTTGGACTATAAAGAAAGCTGAGCACTGAAGAATTGATGCTTTTGAACTGTGGTGTTGGAGAAGACTCTTGAGAGTCCCTTGGACTGCAAGGAGATCCAACCAGTCCATCCTAAAGGAGGTCAGTCCTGGCTGTTCATTGGAAGGACTGATGTTGAAGCTGAAACTCCAAAACTTTGTCCACCTGATGCAAAGAGCTGACTCATTTGAAAAGACCCTGATGCTGGGAAAGATTGAGGGCAGGAGGAGAAGGGGACAACAGAGGATGAGATAGATGGTTGGATGTTATCATCGACTCAATGGACATGGGTTTGGGTGGACCGCAGGAGTTGGTGATGGACAGGGAGGCCTGGCGTGCTGCGGTTCATAGTGTCTCAAAGAGTCAGATATGACTGAGAGACTGAACTTAACTGAAGGGGGTGGATGGAGGAGAGGCAATCCAGACAGAGGAAGTGGTAAGTCCTGAGCACGGAGGTGGCAACCATGGATGTGTTGCAGGCCACGCCCATCACACAACGACCAGAATACAGATCAGGCGAGCGCCACCATCTCTCTTTCAGAAACGTGAGCAGTCTTCAGGAGGTGAGCTGGAACCAAAGCTGTTACTATGGGCTAAACATTTGTGTCCTTCCAGATTCCTGTGGTGAAGCCCTAACTGTCCCAGCCCCACCCATCCCACCCCACCCTGTGTGATGGTATTCTTTAGTGGGGCCTTAGGGAGGTAATTGGGCTTACATCAGGTCATGAGGGTGGGAACCTCATGATGGAATCAGTGTCCCTTGAAGAAGAGGAAGGCAGCTTATAGCAAGCTCATGTCACAGCCATGCAAAGTACAGGCTTTGAAGCCTGACTCAATTGTCTAAGGAGTGAGAATAGAGATGAAATGACCATTTCTTGCTTATGTATTGAAGTTTCAACAAAACAGGCAGTTCCTTTTAGAAAACCTAAAATGACCAATGAAAGAAAATGACATGTGCCAAGTTCCCTGGTGGTCCAGTGGGTGGGTCTCCACGCTTTCACTGCCATGGGCCTGGATTCAATCCCTGGTTGGGGAACTAAGACCCTGAACTAAGAGACGAAAGCACAGCCAAAAAAAAAAAAAAGGAAGAGGAAAAGGAAAGTGATATAAGTTTTAAACTTCATATTTTATACTCAGAGTGAATTTCTTACAACTCTCCATGCAACTCCCCTAGGAGGACTAATTAAAAAGCCTGGGTCAGGGCTGGGGGAGACAGACAGAAGAGGAGGGATTCTGTGAGGCATAATGAACCTAGAGACACTCCCACCCTAAGTGCCTCCTTGAATGCCCATCAGGGTTTAAGTCTCCAGTGGAAAACTATTCAGCTTTGAAATTTTGGTTACCATAGCATTTTCCAAAGATTCTGACCTCAGATGAGGCTCTAAAATATATCTTTTGTGTTATTGCTGTTGTTCCTGGTTTTACTGTTCTTGTTACTTTGATTGCAAGGCTCCCAAGGATCCCAGTTTAGGAAAATGGCACCAGACCAGCAGAAAGACCTTAAGTTTCAGCTGCCAAAACTTAAGGGAAGGCAGCAGGTCAATAGCTGCTCTCTCTCTCTCTCTGTGATGCATTTCCATTTATTTTCATTTTTATACTTTTCTGAATTTCTAAGGCTTTGAATTTGAATATTTTCCTTTCATTATTCAGGGAAAATTATTTCTTGGCTTGAAACCAAATAAATAACTGTTTATGTGGCTCAAGGACACTTCTTACTACTGTGCCAATTGTAGAAGTTGAAGTTATTACTTTTATGAAGATTTGGGAGGGGTTTTGAGTAAAGATGCTGAGAAATGGAAATTAAGGATCTGTAGATACTCTTTTTTTTTTTTCTGTCTCAATGATTCTCAAAGTGTGGCTCCAGGACCAGCAGCATCACTTGGGAATTTTTTGAGATACAAAACTTTACCACCACACACACACACATCTCTGTTGAATCAGAAACTCCAAGGACGGGGAGTGTTTTAACAATGAAAGTAAAAAGAAAGCAAAGCTGTTGTCTCTCAGTCGTGTTCTACTCTTTGTAACCCAAGAGTAGCTTGCCAGGCTCCTCTGTGCATGGGATTCTCCAGGCAAGAATACTAAAGTGGGTTGCCATTTCCTCCTCCAGGGGATCTTCCCAACCCAGGGATTGAACCTGGGTCTCCCACATTGCAGGCAGATTATCGTCTGAGCCACCAGGGAAGCACAACAAATACCCAGCAGTTTGAGCATCACTTATTCTAGGCTTTCAGAGAGTCGAACAGGTTGGCTCTCAGTGTTAGAGATGATCCCAACTGCCCCCCAACCAGTCACCTCCCCCGTCTGCATGTTCCCCGGGTTGGCAGAGGGTGGGGAAGTAGCTGTCTCCTAAGCTGATTCTTCCAGGTGTCTGTGAGGGGTAATGTTGCCTCCTCGTCTTAATCAGCCTTCAGCTGTCCCTGCTCTCATTAGTCAAACTGCACCAATCAGCAAGCGGCTCCAACAGCTGTAGAGCAGCAGGTGCAGTAATGAGGAGCTCCCCTAACTGAGGTCGATCCCGCCCCCGCTGCCCCTCGTGGGGGAGCCCAGCCCTGCAGATGCGGTCATACAGCACGAGGTGGGCCTCTCTCCCCCTGACTTCCTCACGGCCTCTGCACAGTGCCCGCACTCACACACCAGCAGGTGGGAGAGCTCAGCTGTGGTGAAACCTAGACACCATCCTTCCCGGACCCCACATTTTACAGGAAAGAATCTGAGGTCCACAGGAGGAAGGAAAAGGGCATAGCAACCCTGAAATTCACAGTTCCTGTCCCTCAATTCAAAGCCATTTGCATTACCCCCTAATGGGAGTTGAATACGCTTATGAAATAAATACATGCATTAATAGCAATGAATCAATCACCACCTTGTTAGCACAACAGATAAAATGTAATGAGTGGATAGATATCCACCGTGTATCCGTCACCATTTCAAATAAGGCCATGGTGGAGGACAGATTCCAAATGACACAAAACAGCCCTGCGTTACACTCTTTTCCAGAGCTGTGGTAAGGATCCCAGGCTGCCCTTTGCTTAAATCACAGCAATCAGTAACCATTTTGCCCCTGGTCCTTGCAGCTGCTGCCAACTCATGATTGAGACAGTGGGAGGTGTCGGGAAAAAGAAAACCAGCCTCCAGCAGGTCCCAGGCCCCAGACCCCGCTGCTCACTAACCAGTGTGACCTTGAACGTGTCACTTAAAACGCCTGGCCTCAGTCTCCCCTTAGTGAATCATCTTCAAGGGATTTCCCACTGACAATAATACATGCTTAATAACCTACTTCTGGTTTGCCTACTTGGGGCAAACAGAGATGCCTCTTACAAGCCCACTGAGACAGGCCAGCATCTGTGTGCCCAGACCTCCTCATGCCCTCCACCCATCAGCATCCTCCGGGCACGGGGTTCAATACCTGGAAACTCTTGGGAGTCTCAGGAGCCTGACTGCCGAGCCAACCTTGGTGGGCTCATCTGGCATTTTGGCCACATTTGCCTCTGGCTCCAGGAGGAAGTGTCCCTGTCACTCTGATGGCCACCTTGGACACTCAGAAATTAAAGAACTCTGAGGCACCCTTCTCCACCCACAGGACGCTGGAGACACCTGCCACTTACGGCCTTAAGAAGAGCTGGTCCCCACCCTGGCAGCCGGAGTCGGTCTTAAATTACCTAAAGAGCCTGAGTGCTGGGCCTGGGCTCCATTTGTTTGCAAAATAGGCACTTTCAAAGGCCCTTTACTAGGGCCTGGCAATTCCCAGGTCCCCTGCTATAGGCTGATGCATAATGCATAAGATGCTGGGAAATGTGTATTCATGAGGGCGGCTTGGCTTTTGTCAAAAAGAACTGTGAAATATTATGATGGAACAATTTTCATTTCTGCCACATTGTTTTTATAGCGCATTCACGATGGGGATTGAGGGCTTTCCGAGTTTTGTCTGGTGCAGATGTTGCAGTGCTGAAAGCTGCTTCAGACCTCCTTATTTTCCAACTTTGTTGCTGACAATTACAGGAGGTGGGGGGAGGGGGCCTCTCACAGGGAGACAAAGGATGCCTGTCCTCAAGTGATCTCACCCTGGCTTCATTCAGGAGGGTGGGATGGGGATGAGGGTGAGGAGGAAAGGAGGAAACGGAGGGGACACTGACCTCTGGAGGTGCTCGACACAAGGCAAACTGCCCTCCTCGGAGGATCCATTAACTGCCTTTTACATCTGAGGAAATGCAGGCCCGGCCGGGTTGAGCCACTTGTCTGAAATCCTATCCACCAATGGATGGCGAAGCCTGGGCTGGAATCCACATCAAATGCCCAAGCTTACGGTTTCTTCCAGCCCCAGGCAACCAGGAGAACTCAAGCTGAGGGGAGGCGCTCTCTCTTTGCAGTGCATCCGAGAGACAAAGGGATGAGAGGCGCGCACGCTGCCCGGGTCCAGAAAACACTGAGGCCCCCACCCTGGGGAAGAAGGACTGGGAGTATGACCTGAGCTGGCTGCCAGCATTGCGATCCGACAGGCGCCCACCTCTTGGAACTTTCTAACCAAGAATCCACCCTCCTGCCTTCTGGGGCCTGTATTCAATCTCAAGTCTTGTGGACGGCAAACCCCAGCCTGTCTCACTGTGCCCCCGGGCTGCCTCCTAGTCCAGGAAATGCTGGCCCCTTCACGCCCCTCAGCCTGAAAGCCATGCGTTCCCAGGGGCAGGCAGTGTGGGTGGGGGGTGGGGGGTGGGGTAATTGTCCCTGGATCCCTAGGACTTGCAAAGCTCCAGGCAAGCTCAGGGCAAGGACTCCCACAACTGCTTCCAATGCACCCAGCAGGACAGAGAGGCCAGGCTCCAGGCAAACTGAGATGCCAAGTGATGAGAAGAATCCACCCTGGGACAGTCAGGGGAACAAGCAAGAAAGAGAGACTGGAGTGGCCAGGGCCGCCTCGGGGCTGGAGGACGAGGAGGAGGCATAACACAGGGGAACCCTAAGGCCACCATGACTTCAGAGCCCAGAGCGGGTGAACACAGAGCTGCGCAGGGACTGGAGGGGCGCCACAGGCACGGGGGTTCGTTCTCACAGGTTAGGATGGAGGCAGAGCCTCGAAGCCCAAGCTGCAGGGCTTTTGGCTTCGGGGACCAGCAGCAGGAAGTCTCTGAGGATCCCCTATCCCAGCTATGGAGGGTCTGCCAGGCAGCACAATCCACCCCCTGAAATGTCTCTCTGGCATGTGGATTCCTTTGCGCTAAAAAAGGATCAAGGCCCAAAAGACTTAGGAAGAAACTTTGACCATCCCCTTAACTGAATAAAAGTATTTAGCTAGAGGGCTTGTTCCCATAATAGAGTAATCACCAGAGACCTCAGGGGTGGGGCTGGGGCCGCAGGGGACCCAGAGATGAGCATCCACTCTGTGCCCCGGTGTGTCTGCAGGGGGCCCGGCAAACATTTATTTACCCAGCACTTTGCTTTTCCATCTCCTTGTGCACTACCATCCTCCCCTCTGAAGTCCTGAACCACTGCCCCCACCTCCTCTTTTGTCTTTAACTGAAGATGGTCTTTGAGGTGAGGACTTCAGCCACTCTGGCAGGCTAGTTTTCCTGGGTCTTTCTACAGATACATGTTCAGCAAGCTTTTGTTTGATCTTCTCCTGTTAAGGTGTCCTACATGTCAGTTTGGTTCTTATACCAGCCAGGAGAACCTAGACGGGGAGGGGACAATGTCTTCCTCTCCAGCATATGAAAGTCCGGGGGAGAAACAGAAACATGTGGGGAGAATGACGTGTCTCCTGAGAAACTCCAGACACGTTCAGATCTGCTTTCTTCTCCATGCTGAAGTCATCGCTGTTCCAGAAATCTTGTCCACAGGGCAACTAGTTGGAATTTCTTGTGCTCAGCCACTACTGCTAGGGTGGTGGGTCTCCCTGTGAATCCAGTCCCACAAACTGCTCTTCCCATTTCTGAAACAAACCAAACTCTTTCCCACTCAAGGGTCTTAGCATTGACTGTTCCCTCTGCCTCCAACAGCCTCCACCCACCTCCGTAGTCAGAGCCTTCTCAGACTTCAGAGCTCAGGTTACCTAGCCGGCTCTCTCATCCCCAGTGTTTCTCATCAGAGCGTGCTGTTTGGGTTTGCTGCTGCTATGGTGGTTGTTACTGTCTTGCGGTCTGTCCCCAGCTGTGATATAAAGTCATGAGAGCAAGGATCAGGCTGTTCATCCTTCTCCCAGAAGCACCCAGCATCATGCCAAGGATGGGGTCAGAGCTCAGTAAATGCTGAGAGTGAATGCATCAGTTCACAGTATGCTACACAAGAACATTAATAAGGCATACCAAAAGAGATGAAAACCCAACAGCTTGCTGTCCTGCCACATAGGGGGCTTCTGCCTATTCAGAAGCAAACCAGGTCAGGGGCAAGTTCCTAAGCATGCAAAAACAGATCAAAGCTCACTGCAACCAAGTCCAAGAGGTTGCCCTGACCCTGCTCCACCTCAGCAGTCAGGTAGAATCTTGTCAAGGATGGGAACAAAGGTGGTTTCAAATCCCTGCGCTCCCAGGTACAAGTTTTGTAATCATTAGCCTCCGTTTCCCTACATCAGCATAAAGGAGTGAAGTCATCTGCTGAGATTGCCACAAGGTTGGAGTAAGAGCAGCATCAACCCCCAGGGAACATCTGGCAAAAGTCTGAAGACATTTCTGGTTGTCACAATTGGGGAAGAGGCCAGGGATGATGTCAAACATCCTACAATTCACCGGACAGCCCCCACAACAGAGAGTCAGCCCAAAATGTCAACAGTGTCGAAGGCCAGAGACTGTATCAGAGAGACCACAGGCGCACAGGAAGCCTGTGTGTCTGTCCCCTCTCTGTGACCAGATGCACCCACAGGCACCCAACTGCAGGGTGTGATCAGCCTCATATGACCACTTGCTGAGCGCGCCCCCAACAGGCCTCTGCCCACACCAGCACCTCACCAGGAGGCCCTGCTGTTTCAGTCTGTTTGGGTTGTTACAACACAACACCACAGACTGGAAGGCTAAAGCCACAAACACTTCTTACAGCTCTAGAAGCTGGGAAGCCCAAGACCAAGGAGCCAGCAGATTCAGTGTCTTGTGAGAGCCCACTGCCTGGTACATAGAGGGCCATCTTTTCACTGTGTTTAAAGCTGGAAAGGGCCATGGAACTCTCTGGAGTCTCCTCTGAAAGTGCAAGTGTGAGTCACGAAGTTGTGTCCAACTCTGCAACCCTATGGACTGTAACCCACAGACTTCTCTGTCCATGGAATTCCCCAGGCAAGAACACTAGAGTGGGTTGCCATGCCCTTGTCCAGGAGATCTTCCCGACCCAGGGATTGAACCCGGGTCTCCTGAATTGCAGGTGGATTCATTACCATCTGAGCTACCAGGGAAGCCCTTTACAAACATGCTAATCCCATTTATGAGGGCTCCACCTTCATGACCTCGTCACCAACTCCCAAAGGTCTCACCTCCAAATCCTGCCATACTGGGAATTAGGTTTCAATATATGAATCGGGGGAGGATAACAATATTCAGTCCATAGCACCTATCTTCCAGTGCTTATTAAGGTCCTTCTTTGACACCCGAATTCAAACCTCACGGCAAGAAGCCTCTACCTGTCTTCTCCACTGTTGGCTGTGTCCATCCCGCTGCACTGGGAGTCTTCAGCAGCACCCACTGCAGCGTGCCCCTGGCGGAGGCTTTCTCCTTCCACAGGGCCACTCCCTCCAGCCGGCTTTAGACATCAGCACCAGGTGTTGCCTCCTAAGGAGAAAACCTGAAAAGGAGCGGGCTTCTTAGGCTGGAAAATCGAGAGTCCAAATTGTATGGCTTCCTCCTGATTGTCTGGCTTTTCTCATCTGCAAAACAGGCACCTTTGAATCCATGTGTCAGGCTCCCCTGCCCCTCCCCAAGCAATCAGACACTGTTCTGACATGTTGCTTAGAGCCGGTGATAAAGTATCACTATTTCTCATACACAGCTTAGCTGAGTTTCATCAGTTGATGCTAAATCCATCTCTGTCTTTTGAGCAGAGTGATGTTTCTGTTTTCTGCTTCCTTGAGAGCCAAGCGTATTGTCAGGTAGGGGAGGATGGCATCGGGCTTCCAGGTGTGTATCTGGAAGAGGTCATGTCCTTCCTGAGATGCCTAACTCTCATGTCTCTCTCCCTGAACAAAGCCAAAGAACTTCTCCTTTCACTAGCAGAGGTTTGCAGCATGAAGTCCCCACCTCTCCTTGTCTGAGCCTACCTCTTGAGTATGAGCCTGCCACCTGAGAGAAACCCTGGGCCACCTGCACTGGCTCTACACACTTTATCTTTGGCCTATTTATGGGAATAAGGAGAGTCTACAGTAATCATCTAAAGAAACACAGGAACTTATAGTTCTTGACTCCCAGCTGTAATTTGTAGGACACCCAGTGATTCCAAAAGGAGGTCACAGGGACAGCTGGCTCAGAGTGTGAGCAGGAGACATTCACTTCTAGCCACTGTGGCAAGTCCAGCAGGGTCAAGGGCACACACGCTAGCCACACAGACCCCCGCTCCCCTGCCAGGGCCTCCTTCATCTAATTCACAGCGTACTGTTTTATGAATTTCATGCAGAAACACTGAACCGGGTATGGGGGGAGCTGGGGAAACGCTGGTGGATGAGCAGGAGAGGATGCACACATTTTATCTGTTAGGAGGACCACCCAGGATGTCTCATGCAGGTCCTGCTTGTTTAGAGTTCTACTCTTGATGGAGGTTAGGGAGAATGCCTTCTGTCCCTGAACAAACCCAGCAACCCCACATTTCAGAGCAGACTGAATGTGCCCCATTTTATTACCCTGTTATGTTCCAGAAGGTCCCCAAATCCTCTCCCTCCACCTCTGTGAAAATCTCTCCATGAATCCTTGCTCCAAAAGTCATGTGACCAAGCAGAAGACGCCTGTGAGAACTTGAGCAGCTTACCCTAAAGATCCTTCTAAAATGTGCAGCTGTCCCAAGACAGCTTAGGAGGCAGCCAGGGTCCCATCCCTGAGAGCGTCAAGTCGAGGGGAGCTAAGGATGTAGAGGAGACCACAGAGGCCCACAGCAGAGAGTAATCCACAGACACGGCCAGCTGACAGCTGAGGTATTTGATTTCGGTGACTCAGAGTTTCACCACTGCTGAGGGGCTGGTGGTCACAGCTACATCTCATCAGGCTTAATATGTAAAACATCATTCAGAAAGCAACAGATGCAAACAGACCCAAGGCTGATTGACAGCAAGGACGATGGCGCAAAACCCCAGAGGCCGGGCTTTCCCAGGCAGTCTGCTCTCGCCCGCTCCTGTCCCACGGTCCCGTCTGTGACACGGGGACCACGGCCTCTGCCTTGCTTGGCCGTTGTGAAGATCAGAGTAGAGGGGGATTCAGAAAAAGGTGAGCCAAACCCTTAAACACTGAAGGAACGAAGGGGTGATGCCTAGAAGGAGGACCATTTTCGGGCTGCTCCTGCTGGAAGCTTCCCTCATGCTCCCTGACCCGGTCAATCCTGCCATTAGCTCTCAGGGCACCATGTCCCCATCCTTCCACTCACTGTGGACATCATCCTGCGTTTCTCCACTGATTCTTTAGTCTGTGTTTGCCTCACAGATTCGACTATGAACACAGAGCAGGCAGCAGCCGGTTTCTCTGTGTTTGCTGATGTCGTTCGTTCTTACCATGGCCTTTCGGCACAGGTCCTGATAGACGTCAAACGGCTGAACACATGCATAAGCGCAAGCTCCACCGTGTTGGAAATAAACTGCTGCAAACCACCCCCAATCATTCCCCATGTTTCATTACAGAGGTGTCCGCAGGCTAGATAACCGACAGTGAGCCTCTCAGCGACCATTATCTCTCCCTGAAATTTAGCAGGTTAATGAAGGTGGCCAGTATTTATTCTATTTCTTGGAGCTATGGAATCTTCCCTTATCTGCAAATGACTTAAAAATTATTGTGTAGGCATTCTGAAACATTCAGCGACTTTATGAGGCTTGCTCTTAAAATCGAAAGGAGGAAAAAAAATAAAAGTTGGTTCGGCTTGGAGTTTACAGCCACCATATTTATAAAAGCAAAGCCTAAATCTGGAATTTGGGGTGAGTTTTAAAAGAAACACGAGTACTGTATGTTAAATACTACTTTGTGCCAGTGGCACTGCATATGGAGATGATTAATCCTTAAATATGTGGAAATCTCAAGATCTGTGCCCCTTTAATTAAGAGTCTAGTGGTTTCCAGCAAGTATGTGAAGTGAAAGTCACTCAGTCGTGTCCAACTCTTTGTGACCCCAGTCCATGGAATTCTCCAGGCAAGAATACTGAGTGGGTAGCCTTTCCCTTCTCCAGAGGATCTTCTCAACCCAGGGATTGAACCCAGGTCTTCGCATTGCGGGTGGATTCTTTACCAGCTGAGCCACAAGGGAAGACCAAGAATACCGGAGTGGGTAGCCTATCCCTTCTCCAGGGGAGCTTCCCAACCCAGGGATCAAACTGGGGTCTCCCGCATTGCAGTCGATTCTTTACCAACTGAGCTATCAAGGAAGAAATATGTGCCCTACTGTTATTACATTCATGGGGTAAATGGTGCTTTGCGTTCTCCTGTCATTTCTTATGGCCAATTCCATTTACTCCAAACTTTCTGAGCAAAAAATAAAGTTCACAAAACAGTGTTTTTTCTTTAATTCTTTGTGTGTGTGTGTTCTTCATTCCAGGTGAAATTCCCCCTCTTTCTGCAGTGAGTGTTGGACAGTGGCCTCATTAACTGGGTTACATACCCATTTGGCAGGGGAACAGGTGAGCAGCACAGAAGTAATGGTGCCTGGATGAAGAAAGTCACAAAAAGTGAGTTCTTTAAAGGTCCCATATGATCAAACAATTACTCTATTTGTAGTTAATATTTTAGAATAAATAGTATTTACCCTAGACTACATTTTTTTTTCGTCTCTGTCTGCCTCGGCCGACTGCATGTCGGTCCCCTTTCTCCCCGATGAAATTTCATCCCTCCAGGAACTCAGGAGAAGCTGCTGAGCTCTGGCCAAAATGTAAAAGGCCTGCACTTTCTGCTCCTCATGCTGCATCAAGCCCTCATTTTCAAACACGATACCTTTCCCTGATAGCCTGCTGCACTCCACTGCCTCTCTCTCCACGCTAATTCAGAGGTTATAGCTCCTTCACTTTATACTATTTACCAAGGGTGCGGACGAGATGGCCTCCCACTTTAATTGGATTTCCAATTTTCAGAGGCCATTATTCAGTTCCCCACTCCAATGTCCTCATTCTCACTGCTTCTGAGTGTCGGTTATAAAGGGGCAACGGAGCACATGGACAAAACCAAGGCTCCCCAAGCTGGAAGTTTGGGAACTGCGGAAATCTCAGCATCCCAACTGGGAGTCTGGGGACTAATTGCATTGCTGAAACATGGCCCGATTTGAAAACTGTAACCAGAAACAACAAAGAATATGTGGGTCTGTCTGTCTGCAGCATCACAGGCACTCATGGCCTGAAAAAAGTGTGTTTTTATTGAGACAAAAGGAACAAGTTGTGTTTTGGAGGCTCCTCTGAAAAATACGAGGTGGTAAGCATGTCATCCCAGGTGGCTCAGTGGGTAAAGAATCCTTCTGCGATGCAGGAGACACAGGAGATGCAGGTTCAATCCCTGAGTCAGGGAGATTCCCTGGAGGAGGGCATGGCAACCCACTCCAGTGTGCCTAGAGAATCCCATAGACAGAGGAGCCTGGTAGGCTACATAGTCCATGGGGTTGCAAAGAGTCAGACACAACTGAAGCGACTGAGCACAAACTCAAGGCAAGCATGAACCTGACCAATTTCAAGTTCCATATAATTAGGGGCAGCCCTTGAAATCCAGACCAAGTGGAAAGTGAAAGGGCAGTAAGACGTATTCCTGCAATCTGTTCTAGTCTTGACCCCGAGACTCGGGAGATGGAGCCTCCTCCAGGTCTCTATCTACATTGAGAAGGAATCTATCACTGGCCCCTTTCCTCAAGATAATGGATGGATTTACTGAATATGCTGAAATCCATGCTGCAAGGAGAACTTGATGCATGTGACTCCACAAACTGAAATGAACAGACCACACAGACAGCACGGTGGGCTGGGAGCCTGGACCACACTCCTAACTGCGAGGTCAGGCTCGGCAGCACTGGTAGAACCTGGGACCTGACAGAAATGCAAAATCTCAGGCCCTGGCCCAGACTTCCCGAATCCGAATCTGTGTTCTAACAAACCAGCATTTGAAAGCATTGCTCCAAAGCATGTCTGATCATCTACAACCCACGTAGGGGAGGGTGCACAAGTTCATTTTTCTTTTCCTTTTTATTAAATTGAAGAATGGTTCATTTACAATGTTGTGTTGGTTTCAAGTATACAGAAAAGTGATTCAGTTATACATATAAGTTCTTTTTCAGATTCTTTTCCATTATAGGTTAAGATATTGAGTATAGGTCCCTGCACTGTACAGTTTATTATATACTTAGTAGTGTGTATATGTTAATACCACACTCATTTCTCCTCCTCAGCCCAAACCCACTGATATACCAAAATGAATATCCTTTTGGTAAACAGAACTTTGTTTTTCGTGTCTGTGAGTCTATTTGTTTTGAAAATAAGTTACTTTGTATCATGGACACAGGAGCCTGGTGGGCTACAGTTCATGGGGTCGCCAAGAGTTGGACATGACTGAACACAGACCCTCCCTCCTTCTCATTTGTATCATCTTTTTAGATGCCACCTATAAGTGATATCCTATGATATTTGTCTTTGGCTTAGTATGATCATCAAAGTATGATAATCTCTAGGTCCATCCATGTCGTTGCAAATGGCATTATTTCACTGTTATGGCTGAGTAACATTCCATAGTATATATGTACCACATCGTCTTTATCCACTCATCTGTTGATGGACATTTAGGTTTCTTTCACGTCTTGGCTATTATGAATAGTACAATGAATATTTGGCCCAGTTCACCAGCTTCTAGAACGTGGGCTCCAAAAAGATGATGCATCTTTAACCCCTTCTCTAGTAGGCCCTCAATAAATACGCTTTGAAAGAGTGAATGGGTGCCTCTGAGACGCTTGTTCCCCATGGTCTGTATGCACTGCACTATCCATTTCTGGCTAGAGGACTCATGTTCCTAACTCTTCAGATTTGTTTATTAGTTGCCAACCTGTGAGGTCCCACTGTTTATGGTCCAACCACAGGACTGTACAGCGACTATGGCTACAGCGTGAGCCCTGGGGCAAGCTTCCACTTTTACCTCAGTATTGTTAACCCCCTTTTGCTAGCACCAGTCACTTCCTGTTTGCTATCAAAAGCACAGAACACAGAGGTAAGTCACATCCTGTGTGACACTACTGAGCTTCCCATTACAGAGACATGACCCACCTGTGTAGCACTATTAAACGTCCCTTTTCCATCATTAACTACCGACTTGACTGTGGTCACTCTATCCAAGTATCAGTGATAATAGAACACAGAATAAACTTTCCTGCTTCCTGCATTGCACTTTCCAAAGTGGAATGGAGGCATCTCTTTCTAACCAGAGTTGGCTTCATTGCAGGCTATCAGGCTACCATAAAACAAAGCAAAATAAAAACAACCCCCCTGTCCCACCTGTCTCCAGGTGTTGGAAGGGAGAATAACACTGTGAAGTGAGGAGAGCATTTAGGGCATAACTAGGTTTGTTTCATCTTTTTTTTTTTTTCAATTTCGTGTAAGGAGTGCACGGAGATCTCAAAGAGAGGACACCCATTATTTTTTAGCTTGATCGTTTCGAATGCCTCGCACAGAGGGTAAGAGGGCCCCTTTAGCCTTCTCCCCAAATCTGAAGTTTGCTCCCACTCACCATAGACTGTCATAGCCATGGCCAGCTCCGCCCATCCCCAAGGTCCACTTCCAGTGCCCTGACTCTCCTCACGGGATGGCGTCCTGCACAGGCTGTCCCCTCCTCCCAAATATGACTGTTCATTTCCCATCCCCCTCACTGATTCACACTCCCTCAGAATGTTTCTGCACTTTCCCATTTGCCCCTGACTAGGAGACATGGTGACCTAATTGAAAAAGTATGGATTTTGGAGTTAGAAGCCAGTGGTTTAAAATCCCTGCCCTGTCTCCTGGTTGTCAAATAATGTTGGGGAATTCATTTATCATCATTATGTCTCCATTTCATCCTCCACAGAGTGGAAGTAACAGTATATACCACAAAGGCTGCTCTGTCCATATAAGGTCCACAGGATAATGGTTAGTGCACAGTGACTGCTCCCCTCCCACCCACCAGGCCCTGCCCTTCAAGCTCCTGGAGAGTCTGCATACATCAGGCCTGCCTATCCGGGGCTTACAGAAGCCCCCCATCACCTCATATGTCAGATGAGGCACAACTCTGTCTCCAACCTTTATCTTTCCGACTGTCATAGAAAACGTACAAGCCATCTTGAAAGCCAATGAATGAAATCCTAAAGCCTAGGAAGGAAAGTGTATTCTAGAGAAGAGACACACCAGTTTTCCAACCAGACAGAGCAAGCGAGACCTCTGACAAGTTGTGTGACCTCAGGCAACTTCCCTGAGCTTTCTGAACTTCCGGCTCCTCATCTGTAGAATGAGGATACCTGTGGTGCCTTGCACAGCCTGCCGTGGGATCAAGTAAGTGTGTTAAAATATTAAAAAAATGGCAAGTCCCTAACTGGGGATAAGTAACTGAGAGTTTGTCCTGTCTCCTAACTTTTCGTTAAAGGTCAAGGAGCCTGGATGTGGAGGAGACTGCCTCAGAACCTGCACCTCAGGCAGTGACAGCTACTCCTGAGCCGTCAGCCCAGGAGCAGGAGCGATCACTTGAGCTATTCATTAGCATAAACATTTCACAACAATGTCATTTTAATTCTCCCCAAAGAGCACCTGTTATCTATCCCACAAATTGGACCCTCCACAGCATAAATCAAGAACACTTCCCATGTGTTTTAAATGAAGAAGTGCCCTTCCCCCCAATAAGGCAAATATTAAACAAAGCCAAAGCAAAAAAAAAAAACCCAGACACAGAACAGAAACATCCCACACTGTGACTTTAATAGCTGATCAACTGCAGATCAAGAGCTTTAAGTTCTCCTCGACTCTGGGTTGACAGGAGACGCTGAGTCCCCACTCTCTTAGAGATGATTGCTTTGGTGAAAAAACAAAGGCTCTCTTCATCAGACCTTGGCCAGTCCACACCCACAAACTTGGGACTCTTCCAGAGAAATATCCAGATTGTGAAGCATGCCACCACATGGCTAGATGACCCCACATAACAGAGCTGCACAGAGCCCACCACCCCAACCCATGGCCAAGTTGCACTGAGCAAAACATGATGCTGTTTCCCTGAGTAGATTGTGAGTTATTCAAGGACACAAGGCATGCCTTGTCCGTTCTGGGATCCAGGTCCAGCCCAGGTACTCAGTAAAATTCGCTGAATTAATACCCTCGACAAACAAAAGGTGGTTAGGGTACACTCTTCCTTTCCTGCAGGCTTGGCATTCACCGTGCAGTTTCCTCTGCTGACCGTTAATGAAGATCACAAACTTGTAACTCTATCAGACCCAGCTAACGGCCACCTTCTCTTTGAGTCTGCCTCTGGTATTTTGCAGGAAGACAAGATAATTTATAATAATCCTCACTTCTTCCAGTTCCACCTAGAACTTTTTCTACATCACAGGCATGGCCCATTTTATATGACAGCATCTGTGCTCTCAGCTGATGACAATGGAGACACTGTGGTTGTGTATGCCTGGGAGAGGATGGGGACATATAGATATCATGTCCTTCAGAGCCAAACAGGTGAGATTTGAATCAGGCTCTGCCAGATAATAGCTGAACAGCCTTTAGAAAGTGACTTAGCTTCTCCATAAAATTCTATGCTATAATACTATGTATTTCATGTGTGTGTGCTAAGTCGCTTAGCACTTAGTGACTCTGACTGACTGACTGACTGTCTGGTCCTGTCTGACTCTGTGCAACTCCATGGACTGTGGCCTGCCAGTCTCCTCTGCCTATGGGATTCTCCAGCAAGAATACTGGAGTGGGTTGCCATTTCCTTCTCCAAAGGCAGCCACCTGCAAACCAAAGACAGAGGCCTCAGAAGCCACCCCAGCTGGATCCCACACTTCCAGTCCCCAGAACTGCAAGAAAATAAATGTGTACCGTTTAAGTCACCCAGTCTGTGATTGCAGCCCCAGCGGACTAACGCAATGGTCCACGGTTCCATCTGAGATGGCGTTGGGGAACCACTGAGGGAAACTTCCCGCTGTGGAAGTTTCAGGACCGCTTGCCTGAGTTGTCTCACATCAGGAGGTCCTGATGAGGAACATGGTACCAGAAGAATTTGGGAGGGGCCAAAGGAGCGAGGAGACAACCAACTGCCCAGAGTGCTTCTCGTTAGAATCTGCCTTGGCTGATTGATGCTCCACCAGGAAGGACCCTGAGTCGACCTAAGAGCCAAGCAAGATGACTGGCCAGAGACAACCTGGACACTAACAGCATCACCATAAACCCTGAGACTGCGAGCCACATGGCAAAACAGTTCCCCCTGGGGTCCCTTACCCTACTGATCTCCGCCCGGGCACCCCTTCCCAGTAAAGTCTCTGCTTTGTCAGCACGTGTGTCTCCTCAGACACTTGATTTCCGACTGCTAGACGAGACCCCACTCTCAGGCCTGGAAAGGGTCCCCCTTGCTGCAACAACCGTACGTATGACACGGGGCACGGTCAGGTTGACAAGAAGGATATTGAGCTGAAAACCACCATGCCTGCTGACACATTCACACAGACATCTGACGTCAGCTGTCCCCACCCCCACCATCTGTGCTTGACACAGTGGAACACTCAGACCTTCCACTCCTCCAATCCTCCCTTGAGAAAGAAACATACCAGTTTTCCATTGCTCTAAGATGGGGAAAGCGGGGAGCTTGTCTCTATAGTGCTGCAGTGTGTCATTTTCATGGTTTGGCTTTTAAGAGATTGTTTAACTCATATAGAATATTTGTTCAGTTTGACCTAAGCAGTCAACTTGGCAGCTCTGAGAGCCCTGTTCCCACTTGGGGCAACACTGTTATCACTTGAAGCCAGGAAGTTTGCGCTTCAGGGCACAGGGGAGCCCCATAAAGATGACACGGATGCATCGCCGTGCTTCTGATCATTGAGCTCAGCTGTCTCTGAGAGCTTGGGATGCGTGTGACATCTGTGGTGCTGCTAGGACAATTCCCCACGTCCCTCTGTAACCTGATGCCTTTGTCATACTGGAGAGGTCCAGCCAGGAGGAGAGGCACTAATTGAAGGCACGTGGTTTCCATTCCCCCCGGGGAGGAAACGCATTTGATGGCTTCCTACATCTCCGTCAATCAACAGGCACAGGTATTGGCGGTAAGCTGAGCGGAGGACACCGAGGTGGTTGTAGAAAAATACGGAAGTTCGAAGAAACAAATATCCCACTGGCAACATTATTATGAATCAGATAAAGGAAAGAAGATCTGGGGTAAGAAGGTGCATTCCTTGGAAGTGATTATATGATCAACTGTGCCCTGCACAAATATAGCTCCTTACTCCATAATGATGAGTTTATGGCTTCTCTTAGTTTAGCCTACGGTTCTGCGACCTTTATTTCTGCCTACTTGTTGCTAGGGAGTTAATTCTGACAGGCAATGCTGGACATTAAATACAGGCGCATACCACCACACACAGGCACGCACACTCACCTAAGTTAATTTCCCCTGCCGTGGCTGTGTTCTCAGATATTTTCAACCAACCCTCCTTCCAATCTTCTCTTCAATTGCCACAAAGCAGAGAGTCGAGTGCTTGACATTTCCTTTGAATTAAGCCCGCAAGTTAAGTGGACATTTTCCCTTAGATAGATGGCAATTCCACACCTCCCCTCAGCTCATCACGCCAGAAAACGGGGATTTCACCTGGTCCTTTCATACGCACACACTCGGCTTGAAATTTCCCAGCAGGTCCTCAATAAAGAAATAGCCCTGATTGCTCATTAAAAGCAAGAGATAAAGCAATTAAAATACAAAAGGCAGAGCTAAGCTTGACACTTGCAAGTGGAAAGCGAAGCAAGCATTGTTGAAGATAGGGAAGAGTTCTGGACAGTATGGGCAGCAGAGTCAAGAGCCCTAGTCCGTGACTCACAGATGCAAACAGATGCAGAGAGGAGAGGAAAATGACAGCGAAAGGGGGAGGTGGGAACCCTGGCAGGCCTGGTGCTCAGCATTCTTCGTTCATTTTCTTTATAGGCATCTAAACTCATTTAATTCATGAAATGCGCTAGATGTGAAATACTACTTATTTTTTTAAATGTCCTCCTTTCTTTTCTTCTCTCCAAAGCTCATATATGACAGGACAGACTTCAAAAGCATGTAAGGTGTGGGACATCCCTGGTAGTCCAATGGTTACGGTGCCATGCTGCCAAGGCTGGGGGCATGGGTTTGATCCCTGGCTGAGGAACTAAGATCCCACATGCAGTGCAGCATGGGCAAAAGATTTTTTTTTTTAAAGCATGTTAAGCTGTTCAGTAGAACAGAAGGCCCCCTGCTTAGAAGGACCACTATTGATTTGACATTCTACTGTGGCCATCTTGAGCTTCCTAATTTCTGAACAAGGGACCCCACATTTCTATTTTGTACTGCCCTGGAGGAGGGAATGGCAACCCACTCCAGTATCCTCGCCTGGAGGATCCCATGGACAGAGGAGCCTGGCGGGCTACAGTCCATAGGGTCACACAGAGTTGGACACGACTGAAGCGACTTAGCATGCACGCATGTGGTAAATTATGAAGCCAGTCCTGCTCCTAGAATAAAAGACTGTCCAGCCCTGGTTTGTCCTTTTCAAACCCTCCGCCAGGATCCCAGATGGGACTCACCAGCTACTCCTGCCAGCAGCCCCCATCCTTCCCAGCTGCACTCGGTTCTTCTCTGGTCTGTGGGACAGACCTTCTGTTGGTATCACTTGCCAACAGGATCAGGGTTAACTTGCAAGAGGGTCCAGGATTTGTTGCAAATTAGCATAAGAATTTCTGGATGGCATTTCCCTGAAGGATTTTTGGTTGGCCTGAAGTATTTGTGGGGAAGTGATTCTCTCTTCAAATTGTTCTGCTCCTGGGTAAGTAGCAGAGAACTACTATCACCACAGAGCAATTGTCCCAGGCAAGGCAAATTCATCCTAGGTGTTAATTAGCTCAATATTTATCTCATCTAATATGCAAATTAAGACACTATGGTCTCATTAGCGTCATCTGTGTTTCCTTTAAGCAAAACTAAATCTCTTGCCAATGCAAGAAAAGGAGGGAAAAAAATAAACACCAAACATCAGTATTTCTCTTTGAAGCTAATGAGGGTGTGATATGGCTCTTTCTTTGTTAGGAGGTAGCAAGTTAGGAAAAATACATTTTAAATATGCTAAGTGTGGCTTGACCTCATCTATTGGAGGCAAGAGCACAGCCTTGACTAGTTACTGGGCTTTCTGCAGCTAGCTTGTCCAGAAGACTGCGGCTCCAAGAGGTGGTGGGTGGCAGGTGAATCTGCAACAAACCCCAGATAAGAAGATGAACAAAGGATGGAGATGTAGCCTTCAAGAACCCACACAGCAGATAGATGTGGCATTGCCTCAATGATAAGAGAGGGAAGAAATACATTTCCTTAATTCAATGCATCTTAAGAAAATGTGTCTCAAGTTGGAAAAGAACAGATATTTCAGCTCAAAAATATCTTGTCCTTCCAGCTTCCCGTTCTAAGATTTAAGAATTTATAGGGACAATAATCAAACCATCATCAAATACCCACATTGGGCCCCCAAAGTCAGATTCTGTGTGCTGGTAGTACAACAATTACAGAGCCAGGACTTGAGGAGTAACTTGAATGTTCAGGGCCTCCGGCAGAGTGCTGAGAATTCTGCACACATGAGCTCTGATCTTCACAATAATTCTGAAAGGCATCGTTTCTTCTTTTTTACAGATGATGCCACTGTGGTTCAGGGTGCTGAGGTCACCTGTCCAAGGTCAGGCAGCTAAAACCTGGCCCGGGTGGAATGAAAAGATAAGAAGAACCTGACAGGCCATGGGGAACACAGCCTAATTAGCGAGGTGTCCCAGGCGCGGTGATAACAGGTTGAAAGGATGTGTGACCAAGCGGCGGTCCTGAAAGCTCAGGCCGTGTGGATCTCCAGAATTCTGAGGCGCCCAGCTCAGTGAGGCTCCTCACTGCCCCCCTTCCCAATCATCAAAAATCATTCCAAGCCCACAGTGTGCCCTCCGGGGCAGGCCAGAGACGCGTCTGCATGCCAACACCTCTGGGAACTAAAAGGCCCTCCCCCAGTGGACCAGCACTGAACTCCATGGGTCACAAACTGTGTGCAGTGTCGCAACTGTGGTTCAAGGGGAACTCCTGGCTGAAGCCCACAAGGGGCAGGCAGGGGCATCAAAGCAGCTGCCCTCTGCTCCCAGGGGACCTGGAAGAAAGCGGTCTTGACCTTTGCGTGACCCATGGCCCATGGGTGACAGATGTCGTGCTATGAACTGTGCCTTCACCCTAAGGCTGAGCAGCTGGGCAGAAGGGAGACACGTGAATGGGCCGAGGCTGTGAGGGAGCATGAGAAAGCACTGCCGTCCACACCAACGTCTCATAACCAACAAGGGGCATGTGGACCACCAGTCAGTGGCATGGGCAGACGCTCCCAGATTCTGGAGACACGGCCCTCTCTCCTATCTCCTAAGGATGCCTGTAACATGTCCAAGGGCTTTCCCTTGCATCCCTGCCCAGAAGCCCCCGAAACAGGCAGTCAAAGGTGTCCCTACTTGACAGGAATATCAGGCTCCCAAAGGCAAAGCGTCTGCTGGAGCTGACCAAGGCAGCCTGTGAGAAGAAGCTGCGTCCGGGCTGTCTCTTCTATTCCAGTTCCCACGTGAGGACGCCACCTGTCTTCCTCCTGGGGTTGTCATGGGGTCCATCAGAAGTAGGGGTGGAGAAACTGAGAGTGAGCGATAGAGGAAAGGGAACAGGAAAGGAGTTCTTGCTGAGCGCCTGATGCTGAAGACTATATACAGGTATAGTCTTGTCACTTAGTTGCTAAACTATGTCTCTTTCCCACCCCATGGATTATAGCCCAGCAGGCATATCTGTCCATGGGATTTCCCAGGTAGGAATACTAGACCCAGTTGCTATTTCCTTCTCCAGGGTATCTTCCCAATCCAGAGATTGAACCCACATCTCCTGTGTCTCCTGCATTGCAGGCGGATTCTTTCCCCACTGATCCATCAAGGAAGATGTCTGTACATCTCACGACTGATAATGTATTTAGGATTTTTTTCATTTGATAAACCCTTTAACATAAACTTGAGTGGTCACCTTGGGTTTCTTCATAATTATAACTTAAACTATGTACTATCTCATACATAACGAAATATATATTAGGTATGTGAAAGAAATTTTTAAAAAATCATAAAACCTATCCTCAGAACTGACCACTGTGCCTGAAAAGCACTGTTACTAAAGTGCTGAAACCTTCTGAGTGTTCTTCTCTCCTTCCACCTCTGCCTTCTCCCTGCCAGAATTAAGCCCCATCCTGAAATCCTGCATTCACAGATTGCCAGATTGCTTATAGATACATAATACATACATATTGATATATCATAGATGTACACACCTCATATGCATATCAATGTATCCCTTGAAGATACATCATTTAGCTTTTATTATTTATGTACTTTACAAACCTAGACAGCGTATTAAAAAGCAGAGACATTACTTTGCCAACAAAGGTCCGTCTAGTCAAGGCTATGGTTTTTCCAATAGTCAGGTATGGATGTGAGAGTTAGACTACAAAGAAAGCTGAATGCCAAAGAATTGATGCTTTTGAACTGTGGTGTTGGAGAAGACTCTTAAAAGTCCCTTGGACTGCAAGATCCAACCAGTGCATCCTAAAGGAAATCAGTCCTGGGTGTTCACTGGAAGGACTGATGTGGAAGCTGAAACTCCAGTATTTTGGCCACCTGATGGGAAGAGTTGATTGATTGATTTGAAAAGACCCTGATTTTAGGAAAGATTGAAGGCAGGAGGAGAAGGGGACAACAGAGGATGAGATGGTTGGATGGCATCACCGACTCAATGGACATGAGTCTGGATAAACTCAGGGAGTTGCTGATGGACAGGGAGGCCTGGCATGCTGCGGTTCATGGGGTCGCAGAGTCACACGACTGAGCGATTGAACTGAACTTTACAAAATGGCATCATACCATGCATGGCCTCATGCATCCCACTTTTTGAACATTATGCTGTATTTTTCAAATAGTCTCAATAATGACAAAAAAGGGGAATTTCACCTAGCAATGGACTCTGTGAAACTAATTTTAATGAGAGTTCATGAAAATTGTACTGTATTGCAGTGGACGCTATAGAATCTACCAAGTCATCCAATCCTGCCCCATTTTACAGACAGACATCAAGTCTGGAGGGATTAAGGAATTTTGTCTCAGTTGAGCCTAGGAGCCAGGATGTGGCCCCAAGGCTGCCGAGCGCCCCCTGGAGGAAGCACACTGCAGAACCTCTAGCAGGCAGAGTATGGGCTCCTTGGAAAGAAGGCAGAAATGTCGATTTGCTGACAAAGGTCCATATAGTCAAAGCTATTGTTTTTCCAGCAATCATGTATGGATGTGAGATTTGGGCCACAAAGAAGGCTGAGCCAGGAAGAATTGATGCTTTCGAATGTGGTGCTGGAGAAGACTCTTGAGAGTCCCTTGGACTGCAAGGAGACGAAACTAGTCGATCCTAAAGTCAATCCTAAAGTCAATCCTAAAGGAACTCCTTATTGCAAAATTCAGACTTAAAATTAGGAAAGTAGGGAAATTCACCAGACCATTCACGTATGACCTAAATCAAATCCCTTACGATTATACAGTGGAAGTGACAAATAGATTCAAGGGATTAGATCTGATAGACAGAGTGCCTGAAGAATTATTGATGGAGGTTCGTGACACTGTACAGGAGGCAGTGATAGAGACCTTCCCGAAGAAAAAGAAATGCAAAAAGGCAAAATGCTTGTCTGAGGAGGCCTTACAAATAGCTGTGAATAGAAGAGAAGCAAAAGGCAAAGGAGGAAAGGAAAGATATACCCATTTGAATGCAGCATTCCAAAGAATAGCAAGGAGATAAGAAAGCCTTCCTCAGTGATCAATGCAAAGAAACAGAGGAAAACAATAGAATGAGAAAGACTAGAGATCTCTTTAAAAAAATCAGAGATACCAAGAGAACTTTTCATGCAAAGATGGGCACAATAAAGGATAGAAATGGTATGGACCTAAAAGAAGCAGATGGTAAGAAGTGGCAAGAATACACAAAAGAACTATACAAAAAAGATCTTCATGACCCAGATAACCACGATGGTGTGCTTACCTAGAGGTAGATATTCTGGAATGCGAAGCCAAGTGGGCCTTAGGAAGCATCACTACGAACAAAGCAAGGGGAGGTGATGGAATTCCAGTTGAGCTATTTCAAATCCTAAAAGTGGATGCTGTGAAAGTGCTGCACTCAATATGCCAGCAAATTTGGAAGACTCAGCAGTGGTCACAGGACTGGAAAAGGTCAGTTTTCATTCCAATCCCAAAGAAAGGCAATGCCAAAGAATGTTCAAATTACTGCACAATTGCACTCATCTCACACACTACCAAAGTAATGCTCAAAATTCTCCAAGCCAAGGTTCAACAGTACATGAACCATGAAATTCCAGATGTTCAAGCTGGATTTAGAAAAGGCAGAAGAACCAGAAACCAAATTGCCAACATCCTCTGGATCATTGAAAAAGCAAGAGAGTTCCAGAAAAACACCTAGTTCTGCTTTATTGACTATGCCAAAGCCTTTGACTGTGTGGATCACAACAAACTGTGGAAAATTCTTCAAGATATGGAAATACCAGACCACCTGACCTGCCTCCTGAGAAATCCATATGGAGGTCAAGAAGCAACAGTTAGAACCAGACATGGAACAGACTGGTTCCAAATTGGGAAAGGAGTACATCAAGGCTGTATATTGTTACCCTGGTTATTTAAATTATATGTAGAGTATGTCATGTGAAATGCCAAACTGGATGAAGCACAAGCTGGAATCAAGATTGCTGGGAGAAATATCAATAACCTCAGATATGCAGATGACACCACCCTTATGGCAGAAAGTGAAGAGGAACTAAAAAGCCTCTTGATGAAAGAGAAAGAGGAGAGTGGAAAAAGTAGGCTTAAAATTCCACATTCAGAAAACTAAACTCATGGCATTTGGTCCCATCACTTCATGGCAAATAGATGAGGAAATGGTGGAAACAGTGACAGACTTTATTTGTTTTGGTGGGGGGCTCCAAAATCACTGCAGATGGTGAGTGAAGCGATGAAATTTAAAAACTCTTGCTCCTTGGAAGAAAAACTGTGACCAACCTAGACAGCATATTAAAAAGCAGAGACATTACTTTGCCAACAAAGGTCTGTCTAGTTAAAGCTATGGTTTTTGTAGTAGTCATGTATGGATGTAAAAGTTAGACCATAAAGAAAGCTGAGTGCTTAACAATTGATGCTTTTGAACTGTGGTGTTGGAGAAGACTCTTGAGAGTCCCTTGGACTGCAAGAAGATCAAACCAGTCAATCCTCAAGGAAGTCAGTCCTGAATATTCATTGGAAGGACTGATGCTGAAGCTGAAACTCCAATACTTTGGCCACCTGATGTGAAGAACAGACTCTTCGGAAAAGACCCTGATGCTGGAAAAGATTGAAGGCAGGAGGAGAAGGGGATGTCAGCGGATAAGATGGTTGGATGGCATCACTGACTCGAGGGACATGAGTTTGAGCAAGCTCTGGGAGTTGGTGATGGACAGCGAAGCCTGGTGTGCTGCAGTCCATGGGGTTGCAAAGAGTCAGACATGACTGAGCAACTGAACTGAACTGAAAGGAAACCAACCCTGAATATTCATTGTAAGGACTGATGCTGAAGCTGCAACACTTTGGCCACCTGATGTGAAGAGCTGACTCCCTGGAAAAGACCCTAATGCTGGGAAAGACTGAAGGCACAAGAAGAAGAGGGCAGTGGAGGATGAGATGGTTGGATAGCATCAGTGGACATGAGTTGGAGCAAACTCCAGGAGACAGTGAAGGAAAGGGAAGCCTGGCGTGCTGTCGTCCACAGGGTTGCAGAGAATCAGACATGACTTAGCAACTGAACAATATGGAAAACGTGCCCTCTTCCTGGGTTGTGTGACGTGGATGCCCTGCCCAAGCTCCTGCTTTTACCTCTCTGTTTTGCACCCAGAACGGAGCTCGTATTCAACTTCCACCAGGACTGCATGCTTGCTTTTTAAGAAACTTGACACTGCCCATGTACTGCCTGAGTCTTGTTTTTATTTCCTGATATCTGATTTGTGACAGTGAGTCTACTAAAAATTCCTTTCTACTCAGATGTCCTCCTCATGCAATATCTTCCTGGGAAAAAAATCACATTTTGCATTATTGAGAAAGCATCTCACCTGCTTGATTGTCCCCAGCACTGGAAAGAAATGTAACCACTGAGTGATAAGACAGTTTGGAAGAAGATGGTGACAAACTCTAAATGAGATTTCGGCTGTTAACCAGATTTTCTTTGCTGCCATATTAATCTGAACAGGAGTTAAAATGCTGCAACAGTGAGGCAAGTGAGGAAGGGAACTTTGTTTATAGACACTGGCAACATACCACGTATTGAAAGGTATACTTTCCACACGTGTTCCCATGTTAAATTGTCACAGCAACCCTGGGAGGTAGCAATTTCTTAATCCCCACCTTACCAATCAGCAAACAAGGCTCTGAGAATCTAATTGTTGTGCCAAAGGACCACAGCAGGTCAGTCTGTGGACCTGCAATTCAGATGATTTTTCTTCTGACCTGAGCTCCTTGCACTTTCAATATTACAACTTGATGACTTATGCCCGCTTGAAGGCAAAACTCATTAAGCGTCTATTGAGTGTGAAATTTGCAGATGTTCAAAGAAGTCTGAGCCTAGGGACTTCCCGATAGAGCGAACAAGCCACTCTACAAAACACAGAAAGAGCTTCATCTTACAACTTTCTCCCATTTTATGACAAGAAAAATGAGAACATGGACTTTCCTGGTAGTCGAGTGACTAAGACTTCATGCTTCCAATGCAGGGGACCTGGCTGAGTTCAATCCCTGGTCAGGGAACTAGATCCCACATGTTTCAATGAAGATGCCACAACTAAGACCTGGCCTAGCCAAATTAATTTAAAAAAAAAAAGGAATGAAAGAAAGAAAAATGTGAACCAAATCCCAAATTGATGAAGAGTCTTTTAGAAGCCACTCACCTCAAAGGCTCTACCTCTGGGACACATTCACTGACTGACCAAGAGGAGCTCACGACTACATCTCTATTTTTGTAACAACTTTGCATGCTAATTTAGAAAAAATAAAATGTTTAAGTAAACTTTTTATCCTTGAATAAATTTAGATTTACTGAAAGATTGCAGCGGTAGTAGGGTGAATTTCAATACGCCCTTCATCCAGCCTGTTCTAATGTTGATATCTTCCATAATTCTCGCAACTGTCAACACTAAGACATTAACATTAGTAGAATACTATTAACTGAACTCTCATTTGGATATCAACTGTTTTTTCTAAAGTCCTTCTATTCCAGGACCCAATCCAGGATTTCAGATGCTAGTTTAATTATTTATAAATCTCTCAGCCTTGAAAACATGTCCAATGTCGGCCCACTCATGAGGGCATGAGAGTTCTCAGAAGGTAAGAACCCCTGGAAAATAGCTTTTTATGTTCACCCACAAGATACATTATTTGCTAAATATATGTTAAGCAATATAGACTTAGTCAAGATATGTTAGATTGCTATTATTAATGCATAGACCTCAAGAATGGCATCAGAACCACAATGCCCATTACTCAACTCCCCATATTTCCATTAAAATTATGAATGTTGAGAATACAAATATACAGATAGAGATCTGAGTGTGGGTAAAACACACCCACACATATGTATATAAAAACACATGCATATAGAAACATTCTCCATGACAAAGGAACATGTCAAATCTGTTGAGAAATGTTGGACAGTTCAGTAAATGGTGTGGAAACAAGTGGCTATTCATATGACATAAGGAATTATGTAGATTCCTACCTAGCTCCTTACCTGATACAGTCACAAAAATAGGTTCTAGACTTACTAAAGCATCACACATTAAACAAGTAAAAATGTCAAATAATTAGAAAAAGCTCAGAGAAATATAATTCTAATATTAAGGTTAAGTCAGTCTTTCTAAGCACAAATGCTGTAAAGAGACCCAACAAAACAATGGGTTACAAAGTTGAATGAAAAATATTTTCAAAATCATTATAGATAGAAAAAATACTGGTCATGAGAAAAAGGATCAAAGATGAGGACATATTAAAATGTCTACAAATCAATAGGTAACAGATTAAATAAACAAGCCGACAGAAAGTTACCTAAGGATTTGAACCGGCAATTCCCCAAAACAGAAGTATAAACCAACAACACACATCAGAGTATTCGCCATCACTGGTAATCAGGCAGCAAAAGTGCAAGCAACATAAGACACCGCTTTCACCCAGAGGTTACCAGGGTTAAGCAAATGTGTATCAGTCTGGAGTCTGGGTGACAGTAAGGAAAACCAAGACCTCGCTTGAGCCCCTCTGTTGGAAGGAGTATCAGTGAGAGCAGCCTTACCCAAGGGTTTGGTCAGCAGCCAGCAAATGCAGGTCCCACATCTATGGATAACAACTGCTGTATCTGCAGCTCTAGCCTGGCCCTAGGTGGCATGGGTTAGGAGGCAGACACCCAAGAGCTGGGCGTGACCCAGAACTGCAGTCTCAAGCCACTGATCTAGAGCACAGAGTAGAGGCAGGAACTTGACCTTGCTCTGGGGCAGCAAGGTCAGACCAGCAGGAACATAAAAATCATGATTCCTGGTGAGTGCTCTGTCTTCATGTCCAGGTGCTGTATCCCAGTGTCCCCCACGATCATTCCCACCCCAAAATCAGACCCCCTGAGTCTGCTCATGAAAGTGTAAGGCAGAGGGACCAGAGACCTGCAGTTGCAAGAATGGCTGAGCATGCCCCTGGCAATTTACAACCAGACTTACAGCCTTGACCCTGCCCTCCTCCAGGCTGGTTGCCAGGTTCCACCGTCTCAGGAGGTGACTCGGGAGATTCTTTCTGGAGGAATCGCCTGCAGTTCCTCCCCCAGTCCCGCACTGTTCACAACAAAGCTTTATTTAGAGCCTTAATACCAAGAGGCCCTGACACGGCGCCCACCGTGACTAATATGTTGTATGTTCCTTGTGAATCATTGCTGCTGCCCCCAGAGAAAGGCCAAAGATTGCAGGCTCCTTGGGGGTGAGGGAGGGCATTTGCATGACTTATGCGGTTTACTTAGGGCCCAGGAGTGCTTTCCCTGGGGAGAAGCCGGCTGGGTCTCCTCCTGGTCAGAGGCCCTGATCAGTAATACAACTGAAGATTTGCTGGTAAGAAGCTGTGAGGCACTGCACACTCTTTAGGGCAGTTTGTAGGGAGTCTAAAGATTGAAAAGGGGGTATATATAGGGATACTGAGGCCCTCAAAAATGTTCTTAAGAAAGACACTCAAAAGCCTTCCAATCCAGACTTAGTAGCCCCCTCAATGACACTGGCTTACTTAGCCAGTAAGGCTGGTGGCTGAAGGATCAAACTGAAAAATTAAGGCCCATCAGTGGTGGGAGAAATCTACCTGCTAGGAAGTTGTATTTCATTCCTGACGTTGTTTAGAGTTTCTGGCATGAGGTGATAACAGAAGTTGACTGATTTTTATTGAATTCTCTGCCAACAAAGTACTCTCTCATTATCTACACCTAGGACAGACCTTCCCCACTGTCCAGCCCTTGGTGCGCTACTGTTCGAGACCAGGCCTAGAAAAATGAGTAATGAATGATTTAATGTATGGGAAGAGACTTCCAAAGTCTAGCTATCAGACTGTGACTAGTTATGCATTTACCAGCTCATACTCACGTGAAATTGAGACGATGGTCTGTGTTCTGCAATTACACTGATTAGAGACACAGAAGTTGACTTGGTCCCTCCCTCTGCAGCCCCCAACCTGAGCAGACCCTCCCTGACTTTCACCTCTCAGGTGCCTCCACCACCTCCATGACAGTCTCGGAGCCACTCCACTGACCAGGCACCCCCTGGCTCAGGGCAATGTCTCCTTGCTGGTTCTCACGCATCCCCTGGGGGCTTTCTAGTCTGCCCCCAGCCCTGCGGATCATGCTCTTTTCTGAATGTGCATCTACTCATGCCATTCCCCAGATGTGGCCTTTGACCACTGCCTACCACTGAGGCAGGTCGCTCCCTTCCCTCCAAACCCCACCCCGTTCCTGGGTACAGCTGGGCTCCAGATGTGCCATTCCACACCTCCACCCTTTTAGCTAAGCTTTTCCCCTGAAAAGAAAGCCACCTGCTTTCTACCTATTAAGCCTGCTTCCCTGGTGGCTCAGATGGTAACAAATCTCCCTGCAATGCGGGAGACCAGGGTTCCACACCTGAGTTGGGAAGACCCCCTGGAGAAGAGAATGACTACCCACTTCAGTATTCTTGCCTAGAGAATTCCATGGACAGAGGAGCCCAGCAGGCTACATTCCATGGGGTCGCAAAGAGTAGGAAACGTCTGAGAGACTAACACTTTCATCTTTGAAAATCCATCTCAGCTGTCCCTTCAGCACAAGGCCTTCCTCCGCTTTCCTGCACCCAGAAGTTAGCTTTTCCGGCACCACTACCTCTTGGAGGTCTTTACACAACAGTCCCCAACCATGTGTCTCATTACCGTTGAATTCACTGTCTAGACGGTTCCTGGCTTCTAGTTCATGCTCAGGAAAAGATGAAAAAGTAATGAACATAAAGTGCGGGAATCTCTAATCCCCACAGGCCACTTGGAGTGTTGGGATTTCAAAGCTACTGATCAGTGATGGTTTCATGGAAGGTGGGGCGTGGTTCCTGGGGCCTGGGCTCTTGGCCATGGAAAGGTAACCTGGTCTTCTCTGGCGTGTGAACAAAGTGGGGTTGCTCCCCTTCACCCATGGGATCTCTGGGCAGACTGAGTGGAGGAACCGGATAAGACACTGGGCACAGAGTGTGGCCCCCAGGAGGCTCCAGGACAAGTTTGGCTGGGTCCCAAATTTATGTGACATGGAAAGGGGTGGGGGCTGCTAGGAAAACTAAGCAGAAGCGGCACCTCCCAGAAACAGCCTCTTGCTGCTGTTTAGTTGCTAAGTTATGTCTGACTCTCTGCAACTCCATGGACTGCAGCTCACCGGGCCTCCCTGTCCCTCACTATCTCCTGGACTTTGCCCAAGTTCATGTCCATTGAACTGGTGATGCTATCCAACTGTCTCATCCTCTGTCACACCCTTTTCCTCTTGACCTCAATCTTTCCCAACATCAGGGTCTCTTCCAATGAGTCAGCTCTTTGCATCAGGTGGCCAAAGTATTGGAGCTCCAGCATCAGTCCTTCCAATGAATATTCAAGGTTGATGTCCTTTCAGATTGACTGGTTTGATCTCTTTGCTGTCTAAGGGACTCTCAAGACTCTTCTCCAGAACCACCAACCCCCACTATGTTGCAAAAGCAAGACACTAGCCAGGCACCATGGTGTATTTCTGGTGCTAAACCTTAGCGTTCATGATCGGGTTCTGGTGGAGACATTCACCACACCACAGCCAGAGAAGCTAGGCCCCACTTTGCATAAGCACTTGGCCTAAACCTCAGGCCTCTGAAAGGAGTCACATCTGATAGGAGGCCAGGTCCTGCTCTTGAGACTCTGGTTCAAATCCCAATTCTGCCACTGACTTCCTCTGTCACCCTGGGTGAAGCACTCTCATTTCCCCTTTGCAATTTCCTCATCTGTTAAAAATAAAATAAAATAAAATACAGGATTGGCCAGTAAGATTCCCACTGTTCCTCCCAGAAGTGACTTTCCGAGATCACTGCTCTCTTGCCTCCATCGGGATGTCCCACTTGCCCACACAGACTCGAGACATGAGTGGAAGGGGAAGGTTGGACACAGAGAGGCAGGAGGGAGCATGCATTTTCCAAAATGGGCAGAACGAAGTTTCGTGGGAGTTTTATAGGATTTCTCAGAGCCTTTAATAAGCAAATATACACTGTAAGCACACTGTCTGTGAATTATCAATTGTTAAGACATGGGACCCACCATATCGCACTCTCGTCTGAGCATAGAGCCTGTTATTCCCTCTAGAGGAAAGTCTCCTAGGACCAAGGGTTATGCAGAAAACACGTTCAGAAACTTCAGGAGGGCGGAAAACACTGCCAAATCTGAGCCAAATCTTGGCTCATCTCTACATGAACTTGGGTGTGTGAAGACTTAGTTTAGTTGGATGAAAATGGAAATGCTAATCATATCTTACAGGTGTCATGTTTTTCTTGCCTTATTGTCTGTATTTTCTAATTTTTTTATAATAGGTATTTTAATAACTACATATTAAATTTACAAATAACATGTTTAGAATGTTTAGTGAAAATTCAAAGCCTTTCCCGACCCTCTAGGTTCAAGTTCTCAAAAGGAATTGAACACTTATTTTGTATCACCTTCCAGGACTTCCATGTGAACATTTTCAAATGGAAAGCAAAACATGAGGCTTTGTTTTCAGACCAGAGCATCATGACCTCCATCCAGCTCTGGAGCTTGCTATAAAAGATATGAAGGCGGCTATGTGTGTGGATGAGCCCATCACAGATGTTGGCACATGATGGGCACCCTGTAAACACCAGTTCAAAGCAAGCTCCTGCTTTGGGGTTGGACTGCCTGCACGGGGGCCCTCCACTGGTTGCTTTCAGAGTTGATGACTTCCAGAAGTCGCTGCCCTGTGCAGATTCAGGAAGAAATGGATACTTTCCCAGCTCCAGCTGGTGGAGCCTCTGAAAGCAAACAACTGCAGCAGAGACATGTGCCTGTCCTCTCCGAGAGGCCACAGGGCTCCAGAGCAGAGCCTCTGCCTGCCTGGTGCCAAGAGAAATCTCTGTCCAGGAAAGTGGGGATCAGAGCAGGAACGAGAAGAGGGGGTGTCCACACCATTAGAGGCCAAAAGCTCACCCAACTCCTCTCCATCAAGTTCTCTCCCAACTGTCCACTGGCCAAACTCAGGAAAAACTCCTCATGGATATTTACCACGGTCAAATTACTCATTTACAAAAAAGATGCTGCTACAGATGGGCAAGTCCCCACGAAATCATGCCAGGGACTCTTTAGGGCAGATCCTGCTGCTTGGCATAACAAGCCCTTATTACCGTAGCTCTGAGGGGCGTCTGCTTGCCAGAGGCCCGCTTTTAATGAACTTTGCCATCCAAAACTGGCTGAGAGAACACAAGTCAGATTTTGCCAATCAATGGGAATTGATTACTTCTCGAAAGCCAGGCCCCAGCTTGCAGGAAACACACACGAACGCACCCAATATTTGGGGGTTAGTTTGATTTCTTGGAGAAAAAGGAGTTCTTGGCAGCCTGAGATAATGATGGATCAGCCTTTAAAAAATCCCCAGGACACTGGAAAGAAATGGGGTTTCTGGAGGGAGCCTGGGTGGATGGAGAAAGCTTTGGCAGCCTTGGAGTTCAGATCATGCCTGGAACGCCTTCTTTTTTTTTTCTTTTTTTAATTCATCTACCCTTCTGTCCATTCATATATCAGAACTCCACAACACTGACTGAGAATGGACTATTCTCAGATGTGGTACCAGGCTCTGGGATGTCAAAGATGGCCCCTGTCCACTGGGACCAGGCTGTCAGGGAGTAAGTGACACGAGGCTCTCCTGGAGGAATGAGGAGGGTCTACAGGAAATCAGAGGAGGGAGGGTCCATGTGGGCTGAATCTTGAAGAATGAAGGTGTGTTCTTCTGGGGAACAAGCAAGGGGAGGAAAGTTCTCCTTGACCTCCAAGGCTTCACAGAATCCCCGCCACACAAATCGACACTTTTACCAGGAAAATCTAATCCAGTCTTCAGTCCTGGCTCATGAGAGTGTTCAGAGCAGGCTTCCCTAAACCTTCCTGACCTGGTTGGGTGCCCTACCCCGCCCACAGGGTGTTTCGATTCCCCTAACAGGCCTCATCACCCAGCACCATCGGCTCTTATCTGCTCTCTGATATTGCCCATGGTGCATGAGCCCTGTGATGGAGAGGGGCCACATGCCTAGACTGTTTCTGACTGTACTGTAGGTGTCAGGGCAGCACCTAGCACAAGACTGTGCATACAGCAGGTGCTAAATGGATGCTGATCGATTGTGGAGTGTGTGAGTGGTCTTAGACCAGAGGGGTAAAGGGCTGCCCCTGGAGTACAACAGGAATATGGCTGGCGGCACGGGGGTGGCATCCCCTGAAGACCCACTACACGGATGACCCTCTCCCCGGGCCCTTGCCTCCTCTGGGACAGTGCTGGGCAATGGCAGTGGAGTCTCTGGAGGGCATACCTGTAGACAGAGGGGAGCTGGGCTGGCCCAGGAGGAGGGCAGAGCCAGAGCTGAGCCTCATGCCTCATGTCTGGGCTCTCTGCGCTGGAAGCCTCCTCCACTCTCCCAGGCTCCCATCTGGGGTAAAGGAGGTGCTTCACAACATCCCCAGGCTGAGAGGACCTCATAGAAGGAGGGGTTGGGGAAAAGCCCAGAGGGGGACGCCCTCCATTTCAGCCAGACTGGGGCAGAAGTCCCCAGGATGTAGAGCTCCAGGGTAGATGGGGCTGAGCTAGGGAGGATGCTGGGCTCTGCATGGAGCCAGCTGAGCTCTGCAAAGGAAGAAGCAGAGGGCAGGGGCCAGGGATGGCAGCAGAGAGAGGAAGACAGATCCCAGACAGAGAAAGATGCGGCAGGAGAGGAAAAAGAGGGCAAGGCAGATGCAGATGGGAAAGGAGTTGAGAGGCAGAAAGAGAAAAAAGAAACTCAAAAGCAAATGGCATCATAAGGGGCAAAAGAACCAAAGGAAAACAAAAATGTCAGAGAGAGGCAGACATAGATGCAGAGAGAAACAAAGGCTGGTGGAAATGGCCAGCAGTTATGAAAGCTGGTCCGAGAAAGGCAAGCAGTGCCCAGAGCTCTGGCAGCACAGGCCCAGCTCTCCCCAGGAGACTTGACCACTGGGTCCTCTGGCTGCAGCCTGAGCCGTGAACAGCTGCCTTCTGCTGGATTAAGTACCACTCAAGTTCTTACATTACAGAGCTCTCACAGCTCTCAAACTGTGGTGTTACAGAAGATGTTTGAAAGTCCCTTGGACAACAAGGAGATAAAATCAGTCAAACCTGAAGGAAATCAACCCTGAATATCATTGGAAGGACTGATGCTGAAGCTGAAACTCCATTACTTTGGCCAACTGATGTGAAGAGCTGACTCATTGGAAAAGACCCTGATGCTGGGAAAGATTGAGAGCAGGAGGAAAAGGGGATGACAGAGGATGAGATGGCTGGATGGCATCAGTGACTTAAGAGACATGAGTCTGAACAAACTCTGGGAGATGGTGAAGGACAGGGAAGCCTGGTGTGCTGCAGTCCATGGGGTCACAAAGAGTCAGACACTACTGAGTGACTGAATAACAACAACTGGCATCTGGAGTCCTGTGTCAGATGTGCTGGGGGGTAAGAGCAGGAAGAGGGTGGAGGGATAGGGAAGGGGAGGTAGGACCCCTAGGCTCTGGGCTTCATGTTCAAGTGGGCCCAATCCCTGACCCAGGGCCAGCACATGGCAGATATGGCTCGGACCTTTCCATGGAGCCTGAGGAACTCAGCCCAGGGGCTCTCTGACCCCAGTCCTGGCTGGGAGACAAAGGCCAAGTCCCTTCCCCTTTCAGAGCCTCTGCTTGCTCACCTCTTCAGTGGAAGGCTACGTGATCACCCAATAAATTGTGCCTAATCCTGGGAATGGTGATAGTGATGTGCTTTCCCTGTGCTGTCCTTGTCCTCCCAGCCCAGCCCAGCCCTCCTGCCAGACAAGCTGGCCCTCCCCTGGTCAGCCTGCAGAACGCCTATGCCTGTGGTTTTCCCTGAAGAACACTCAGCAGTGTCCTAAAAACGACGGCCAGTCTTACTTATTTTTCACTTTCTGAATTACACTTCCCCTAAGTCAGGGAAAACCTGTCATTACCCTGTTTAACCTATAGATCTCTATATGGTTTTCTCCAGAGCCTGTAGAAAGGGCCATGTTCCAATTAACTTACAATTCTTTCTTAAAAAGCAGCAGGGGACAGATAATAGACATGCAACATTGGAAGGGGCCTTGGAGATCTTCTGATTCAACCAGAAAAGTCCGTAGCCCAGGGCCGCAGTCCCAGAGAGGCAAGGTCTAAATATACAAGGTCACCCGAGTTAACAGAGCATTGGGACTTGAACTTAATTTACCCTATTCGTAAGCTAGGGCTCTTTGCTCAAAACTCCACAATCATGCATTTGCTTGTTGATTGATTTATAAAGCAGAGTTTGGCATTGCAACACACATCTAGTTGTTCTCACTTCCCAGGGATCCTCCCATTTTCTTGGTACCAGCAGTGTGCTTCTATTGATTAACTGTCCCTTGCCCAGGGGTCCTTGGGGAACAGGCACCCAGTTGCCCACTCCAGAACATGAGGGTGGAGGCAGTGTGTGCAAGCATGCTAAATCATTTCAGTAGTGTCTGACTCTTCGTGACCCCATGGACTGTAATTCACCAGGCTCCTCTGTCCATGGGATTCTCCAGGCAAGAAAACTGCAGTGGGTTGCCATGACCTCCTCCAGGGGATCTTCCTGACCTAGGGTTCAAACCTGTAGTTCTTATGTCTCCTGCATTGGCAGGTAGGTTCTTTACAACTAGCACCATCTGGTACTCTAGGCATGTACTATTCTAGCACCCACGTGGGATCTGTGGGTGGAAACTGGGACCCAGATGACCAGCCAGCCTTCCTGGAGATTAACATGGGGATCTCATGGGGGAAAAGGTCCCTCCCTTCCACCGCAGCCTGCCCCTGTCGAATGGTAAGCCATGAGGACATGGTTCTACTTGAGGGTTGCCACCTTTCATCTTCCTAACCCCAGGGAGAAGGCCAGTCTGCAGAAAGAAGACAGTACACAGGGATCCACAGAGCCAAGAGATCAGAAGAGAAGCCGAATTCCAGAGGCATCCTCAGAGCTGTGGAGCCAGCTGGTCTCCCAGGGAAGCCCATCTTCTAAAGAAGACAGCCACCCCAAATCACACGTGAAGAGAGCCAAAAAGAGACAGTAAGCCCCGCCTTTCATGCAGATGCGAATATTATTTCATCTAACCCACACAACAATTCCACACAGTGAATATCATGAACCCCATTTAATGGTGAATTAATAAAAGCTTTAAGAGGTTTGATGGTTTGCCCTATATCCTAAGTCACAGGCCCAAGACAGAAACTCAGATCAATTGCAAAGCCAGAAGGTTTCCCACTTGTCTATACTTGCTTGTCTGTGACAGAGAGAAGCCCAGTAGGTAGTGGAACATCAAAGACTGTACAGCCTGGCTCACCTAGGGCTGGGGGGAAGAAATGAAGAGGTGTCCCATCAGGAATGTGAATAGTGGACTGTGTCTGGAGCAGACTCCAAATGGACGTGGCTTGAAAACAGGGAAGCGGATTCCTCCAGCCAAAGGCTTACAGGTGGCACCTGATAGACATATCCTGTTTCAGCCTTCTATTGCAACCCCCAGCGACCCCTCCTCGTTCAGAGCGCGGCAATGATGAAAAACTGTGCCAGAGCTTCTTTTCAAAGAGATTCCTCTCCCTCTCTCCTCACCCTCCACCCAACACACACACCCATCTTCTTTCTCTTTCTCTCTGCTCAACTCCTGCCATAGGCGCTGGAAGTTTTGAGTCTGAGTTCCCGGGTGATCTGAGGTGACAGGAAAACTCAGGCAGGCATCCGCTCTGTATTCCGGGGAGCCTGGCTGCAGCATTACTTAAAAGGCGTTCCGCAACCTTTTGCTGCCGCTTTCTTTAAAGGCTTGAGCAATTTCGATATTTTGGTTCAGTGTCACTATAGAAAAGCTTTACAATTCTAGCTCGGGAATTAGAAGATATATTTGTAATAAGAATTGCTAACCACTGTCAGCTGGCAGGCCCGTGTCCATGCATGAAAATGATGCCATTAGCTTTCATGATGGTGGGCGAAATGTAAAGATCAAAGATCATGTAAGAGACAGAAGAGAAAAAAAAAAGAAAAAAACCCACTCTACCCTCGGGGGGATTCCTGATGGTTAGGGTGGCATGGCTCCAAGTGTGCATTTAGCCCCTGGAGAAGGTGGGAAGCTCAGGACTACTCGTCTTTGCAAATACTACTATTTGTCTCTATTTTATCTAACTGTTTTCTCCTATGAGGTTGATGAATCGCGCAACTGCATTTTAATGAGGTGATGGTGAGTCTGGGAGATGGTGAGGGGGAAAGGAAAGATCTAAGGCAGACAGGAGCAGTCCCTGAGAACACAGGTCCCAGGGGTCCAGAGTGTGGCAGAGGCACCCAGCCTGTTCCTGACCCAAGAGCTGGGCCACCCACACATAAGGGCATGCCAGTATCAGGGCTTCAGAAGCAGGCAGGCTGGGGTGGGGCTCCTGCTCTGCCATTTCCAGGCCATGCAGCTTTGGGCAAATTGCTGATACTTTCCTGCTGGTAGGATCCATTTCCTTCCAAATGGAGAGAGCATGACAGCATATGTGCCAGGTCCCAGGTGCTGGGGAGACCCTGGTCAGGGGAAGGGGCAAACCTCCCAGCTCTCCTGACACCTGGCTTGAACAGGATGATGCTGCTGATAACCCAACAGCACTGGCCTCAGAGGACCACACGAGGTATCACAGCCACAGGGCCAGATGCACAGTAGGTGATGGATTAACGCCTCTTTCTTCCACTCCTTATTCCCATTTCTTCATCATGTCAATTGAGAAAGGAACTTATCTTTGGGCTTCCCTAGTGACTCAGATGGTAAAGAATCTCCCTGCAATCCAGGAGACCCAGGTTCAATCCCTGGGTTGGGAAGATCCCCTGGAAAAAGGCACGGCAACCCACTCCAGTATTCTTGCCTGGAGAATCTCATGGACCAAGGAGCCTGGCGGGCTACCATCCACGGTGTAAAGAAGAGAATGAGAGTCAGAGGCTGTCTGGATGTATCAGAGACAGAAAACTCACAGGGCACAGATTCCAGTTTAAGTCTGTCTGACTCAGAAACATGCTGACTCTCCCCATCATCAGGTCTTGTTCAATCAGACAGTTGCCAGGGTCCGAGTTCCAGAAATACGGCCTTTTCTCATCATAATGAGATAAATGGAGGGGGCAACAGGAAAGGTGTGGGATTCTCCCTGACCCCACCCTGTAGAGGGCAGAAGAGGAGGAGAGAGAGATGTAGATGGAGACTAGAACATGGGGAGCGAGCAGCATGGGCCAGGCTGGGGCCTCTGGCAGTGACAGGAGGAGGAGCCCTGGGCAGCATCACAGGCCAGACCTCAACTTACCCCCTGTTCAGTCCTCAGGCCCTGTATCAGTCACCTCACCACTAGGCTGGCCACTGACACCTGAGTCTACTGTCAACTCTGGCTTTGTGGCTTATGAGTAGTCCCCTGGGTTAACTTGATTCCAATTCACCTTATAAATGACTTTCTATTTGAAAAAAAAAAATCACTTCTGGTTTAGGATTAAGGATATGGATTTAGGGGCTCATCGTAAACAAGAAAATAAACCCATAAACTGAAAACATAACATTTGAAAGACCTTTTATGGTTTGCAAAGTGTTTTTCTTATACAGTTTCTCATGTGATACTCTCAAAAAGATCCCTTCAAGTCTGTATTATGAATGAGGTAAAAAGAGACACCCAGAAAAGTTAAGTAAGTTACCTTATCTCTCACAGCTGTCTTCTCAGCAGGTCTGACACTGAAGCCCAAATGTCTTGACATAAACTCCAGAAGGCACCCCACCACAAAGGATCCTCAATTTATGAAAAGGAAGGTGTTAAAACGAACTGGACACCAGCCAGGAGTATTCCATGTGCAACAACATTAAAGTCTTACATTGAACTTGCAATGCCATGTTTCTCAGAGTATGGTCCTCGGGGCACCCACATGACACCCTCCCCCCATCCTAGGAAGCTTGTTGGAACATAAGCATCAGAGCCTATCCCAGACTTACTGACTCAGCATTTCCTGACCACACCTGGGAATAGGCATCTTATTTAACAAGCTTCCCAGGGTTTCTCATTGGGGAACAACTATAAGAATTGATACTTTTGAACTGTGGTGCTGCAAAAGACTCTTGAGAGTCCCTTGGACAGCAAGAAGATCAAACCAGTCAATCCTAAAGGAAATCAACCCTGAATATTCATTGGAAGGACTGATGCTGAAGCTGAAGTTCTAATACTTTGGCCACCCAATACGAAGAGCTGACTCATTGGAAAAGACCCTGATGCTGGGAAAGATTGAGGACAGGAGAAGGGGGCAACAGAGAATTAGATGGTTGGATGGCATCACTGACTCAATGGACATGAGTTTGAGCAAACTCTGGTAGATGGTGAAGGACAGGGAAGCCTGGCATGCTACAGTCCATGGGATTACATAGAGTCAGACACTACTGATCGACTGAACATCAACAACAATAATAGTTTGATGGGTATTTATTGTCCCCAGTTATAGATGAGAAACATGAGGACCATGGAGAATCAGTATCTTATCTAGCCTATGCAGTGTTAGATGATAGATTCATTCTCAATCGCTATAATCTCAAAGCCCGGAGCTTGCCAATGGACTCATTCATTCAGTAAGCATTATGAAGTACCTACTAAAGGCCAGGCACTATTCTAGACCACTCTGGCACACAAAAATGAAGTCTATCCACTTCTTTGTTTAAATGAGTACCTGGTGAGAGAAACCAGCTTCAAAGTTGGGGCTGAACAGAAAGAAGTTCTTTGGGGCTCAAAAATATTGTGTCTGGAACTGTTTATTTGAAGCAATGATAGATATTGGGTGCCCTAAGATAGTATGTTAAGCTCACTGATCTTATTTAATCTGCCAACAATCTATGAGGAAGTAACAATACTGTTAGTATCAAGATCATCACTGACACCAGTTCAGAGCTGGGGATGCTGACTGCAGGAAAGCTAAGTGAATTGCCCAGAGCCCCACAGCAAATAGAAGGCAGAGCCAAGCTGTCTGATTTCAGAGCACACACTCCTGAGTCCATCACTAGAAAAGTCCTCAGGCTCTATCTGAGTTCATGAAATAAGCAGGCTCCAAACATCAAGCTCATGGGCTCTATTGAGTCTATTGGAAGTGTATGCGGCTCATTACTGGTTTCCCATAAAAGAGACAATGTTAATACCTATAACCTAATACAACAGTGTAATAATCGTCGTAACACCAATCAACATCACCAGAACATGTTAATGAATTATGGATGGCTTTCCATCACCTTGAAGAAAAACACATTTGAGCAGCCAATCCCAGGAGAAAACAAGAGACACATCATGATTAACCAGCTAATCTATGGTAAATGGGTTACTGTGTTTGAGGGAAGCCTTGCGCACTGAGTGTTTGGATTTCCATCAGAAGGAAGGGTGTGACTCAGCCAGTCAAGAGCTCCAGGGATGAACACAAGACATGGAATTAGAGGATCAGCAATGCCCAGCCTTCCCTTGAGCCCATCCCTTCCTTCTTTACTTCTGTTCATCCTTCTTTCATCTGTGAGACTCCAGTTTGAAGACAGAACCCAATCCAGTTATGTGAACAGAAAGAACTTAGTATAAAGAACTCTTCAGTAGAAATAAAGGTGATAACTAGGTACTTCAGAGGGTAAAAAGAGAACCTTAGGGCATCAGAGTTCAACCAGTTGTAGGTGTAGCTACCGCCCCCTGGGGCTGAGAAAACAAAGAGAAGAGGTTGGAATTAGGAAGCTCTGGGGAGGGGCCCCACAGAGTTGGGACTCAGATCTCTGCAGAGGTGATGATGCACACTGGTGGGGCTGGGTACCTCAAGAGGGTGCGATGGGCTGGTTCTGCAAATGATGGAAAAAAACACCAAGTGTGAAGAGCTGTTGCTTCAGCAGAGTGAAAAAAAAAAATCAGGAAACTTATGGGAGGCCACAGGAAGAACCATGAGAAAGGATGAGTACCACTATATTCTCCTGCCCCCAAATTATTTCCATAATAAGTGCTACATGTCTCTCTGAAAAAAAGGAATGGATTGGGGACATCAGAGAACACTCGAGATTCTGAGTTTCCCAGACACATCACACTGCGTCAAGATGCAAACTGCAAACACATTGCTGTGAGAACACATCCAAGCACCAGCTTTAGGCCAGCGCATCCATTATCTCATTTGACTTTCCTCAATCTCCAGACAATCAGATATTAACATTCTCAATGGAGAGTAGGCAAACTCCCACCCATAGAAGCTGAGTAAATGCTCCAAAGTCATCCAGCTCATCAAACCCAAGCCTGCAAACTTGTCATCAGCACCATCCTGGGAGCTCCACCCCAACTTCCCACATTTATTCTGCTGGTACCAACAATATCATGGGCTTCCCTGGTGGCTCGGACAGTAAAGAATCAGCCTGCAATGCAGGAGACCTGGATTCAATCCCTGGGTTGGGAAGATCCCCTGGAGGAGGGCATGGCAACCCACTCCAGTATTCTTGCCTGGAGAATCACCATGGACAGAGGAGCCTGGCGGGCTACAGTCCATGGGGTTGCAAAGAGTCAGACACAACTGAGCGACTTAGCATAGCACACCCAACATTTAGCTGCTGTCATGAAACTATTACTGCATGCAATGCCCTGTATGTGGGGGGAGATACCCAAAGATCACAAAGGAAATAGGACTAGCACACTGCATGGAACGAACACACACATACACATATCCCCCCCACACACACACATACCCACACACACAAACCCATTCCAGGGAGAGCCTGTGACAGCTTTCATGCCGTATCCTTGTTGCATGAACCACAGCAAAATGCCTTGAACCACCCTCTGTGGTGAGGTGGGCTTAGAGAAGAAGCCCTGTCTTATCAAAGGCATGGGGGCAATGCTGCTGACTCACCCCCTCCTGGAAGGATACCATGCAGGGTAGCAGAGCAAAGGCATTGAGAGGAAAAACTGGCTTGCAATGAGAATAGGTACTGACTTTGCTTCAGCTGAGTATCTTGCAGACTTCTGTCTTGAGTCTTGTTTGCTCACATGGTTATCAGTATTCCGCAGATGGCATAGGATGCACACTGGGAATGCTGCTTGGAGGAAAGGAGGGTTGTAAGGCTCACTGCTGTGCTGGCCTGGGGCAGGGGCAGGCCTCGGGCTCTGAGCACAGAGGCAGGGTGGTGGGGGATGGCCCAGGATGCAGGAGATCTAGAAGGTTCGGGGAGACATCTGCAGCTGAGCAGAGCCCACATCATGGCTGTAACTGGGAGAGCAGGGACTGAGAGACAGGATCACAGCCCAGCTGAGCAAGCTCACTAACTATCCCCGACAGCAGCTTTTTAACCTGATGCCCTCTGAAATGCTTACTGTGCGGGGTCTTGAAGTCTTTTCTAGTGCAATGTGTGTAACAAAGAATTAAGATGCAGAACATACACAAAATAGTCATACAATCGATAGGAAAAAGACGACAATCCAATACAAAGGCAGGCATGAGAAAGGAATAACAAATCTCAAAAGGGAAAAAAAAAAGGCAACACACATAAGAAAATATACCGTTCTGGGCAGTAATCAGTAGAATGTAAATTAAAACAATACCTGTTTGCTTGTTTCCATCTGAATGGCAAAAAAACCGAAGGTTTGATGCTACTGAATGCTGGTAGTATAAAATGCTCCAGCCACTTTGGAGGACAACCTTGCCTTTTCTGTTAAAATTTAAAATACGCATATTATCTCTGTTTCAACAATTTTACTTCTTGGTAACTACTGTACATAAATGCCCAATGAGATGTAATCTATTCACAGCCGGATTGATGGTAGTAACCCCAAATTTGAAAAAAATGGAAGACCTTATACTGTGGATTGCCCAAATAACAATTAAAATGAATGAGCCAAGTCTGTATACTAACAGTATATGCAGGAAAAAGGCAACAGAGCAGTGTGCAAGACTAAAACATGTTCTGTCACACACATAAACGGACAGTGACATAGAAACATGAGAAGGAAATACCTCAATCTCATGCCTGCGGTTGCTCCCTGGGATGGGGGTGGCCTTAGAGAGACGCGAGCTTTAACTGTGGTGTTTGAAGCTTTGCAACGAGCATGTGTATGTTGCTCACACACGTACTTTTTAAAGAAAAGCCATTTCCTGTGAAGTGATACACATGAAACAGAGACTGACATCTCTTCCAGCTGACACAGAGCAAAAAGGGCAGAAATATCTGTCCATGTGGGGGTGACTCTTCAGTCTCCACCACAGCTATCGATCTATTTATTGATGGAACAGCTTCTGCATGTGGGCAGAAATAGCTTTTCTGGGGCCCCTGCTGCATCCTGGGCTCAGTAACAAGCACTTGGCAAGCTCACGTATTTTCCACCAAAACCTACGGGGTCAACATTGTTAGGATCCAGAGATGAGGAAGGAGGATCCCAGAGCTTGCTTTTGCCAAAGATTGGACTGAAATCCACATGTGCCTGGATGCACACCACAAGGCATGATGGGTAATTGCACATGTCCACCTGTCAGGGCTACGCGATGCCCAGATAGCTGGTAAAACACTTATTTCTCGGTGTGTCTATGAGAGTGTTTCCAAGAGAGATTAATATTTGAACCCACAGATTATTCTCATGGATGTGGGTGGGCATCATCCAGCCCATGGAGAGCCTGACTAGAACGAAAAGGTGGAGGAAGGGAGAATCTGCTCTGCTTGGTAAGCTGGGACATCCATCTTCTCCTGCCCTCGGACATCGGTACCCCTAGTTCTCAGGCCTTTGCACTGAAAGTGAATTATACCATCAGCTTTCGTGTTTCTCTGGCTTGCAGATGGCAGACTGTGGAATTTCTCAGCCTCCATAATCAAATAAGCCAATTCCTATTAAAAAAACTCTTCTTATATATCCATACCCATATCCATATCTATATCTATCTATAGATTGATTCTATTTCTTGAGCCTAAGATACAAAATTTTTCAAAAAAAACCCCACAACTCTCATATTATTAAGCTATAAAGACACATGCTCGTGTATATTTATCTACAGTCTAGCTGTCATCTATCTCTGTAAACATAAATAGCTGGGTTTATACCAGTGGCTCTCAATTAGAGTTGATTTTTCCCGCCAGGGGACATTCAGCAACGTCTGGGGACAGTTTGGATGCTCGCAGCTGAGGGGAGAGAGCTGCTGCTGGCATCTAGTGGGTAGAGGCCAGGGATGCTGCCAAACATTCTCCAGTGCACAAAGAATCCGCCAGCCCCAAACGTTAAAAGTGCTGAGGCTGAGAGACCTCGGTTTCTATCTATGAGAATGGCTTGAAAGCACACATCCTCAGAAGGTCAGGCAAGGTCAGCGTGAAGTGCCCAACGTGTATCCTAAACCCAGATGTAGCCACTTCCCACAGCCAGGTGATACATGGCCATGAAAAATGATTGCTAACTGCCCTTTGGAGAAAAGCCAGTCAAGCCCTCTGTAGTTTTTTTGAGAAACTAAACAGGAGGGCAGCAGGCTCCAACCCAGTCAAAGATAATGCAGCTGAAGCTGAGTTAAAAGGTTAAGGAAGAGGTGAGAATAGTCCCTTTCATTTTTCTCACCCAGAAAAAAAAAAAAAAAAACTTATAGAAAAACTAACCCATTAGATCGGAGAAGGCAATGGCACCCCACTCCAGTACTCTTGCCTGGAAAATCCCATGGACAGAGGAGCCTGGTGGGCTACAGTCCAAGGGGTCGCAAAGAGTCGGACATGACTAAGCGACTTCACTTTCACTTTTCACTTTCATGCACTGGAGAAGGAAATGGCAACCCACTCCAGTGTTCTTGCCTGGAGAATCCCAGGGATGGGGGAGCCTGGTAGGCTGCCGTCTATGGGGTCACACAGAGTTGGACATGATTGAAGCGACTTAGCAGCAGCAGCAACCCATTAGATAGACCAGAACAATACAAATAATATTAATCAGTAAACAGAAATACCCCACGTTGTGTTTGGATTCTGTTTTGCAGATCAGGTAGCATTTTTCACTTAAGATTTGTTTGGATAAATAGTCTTTCTGAGTATGTCCCAACTCTCAGTATGAATTCTTCCCATTTTCTGTCTTCTTAAGCCTATTTCTAACAGTGAAAAGGTGTCGGCGATAATTAAAACCCAATTCTCTCCCTGCATTCATTAAAAAAAAATGGAATATGATCTCTTGTAAAGCCCTCAGAAATAATCAAGTCTCCGTATCTGCTGAGAATAACAGTGATTGCAAATGGATAAGGTGTAGAGAAGAAATACCCAGAAACGCAGTGAAATTAATTGCTGTTTTTCAAGGAGCAGCTCTAAAATGCAGTAATTAATTGACCCACTGTTAGAGACAGTTTCTACATAGTTAATAACCACTCTTCTCAGACATAGGAAAGACAGATTGCTTCCATCTGAAAACAACCTCTACTAAAACCAAATGATGAAAGACATCACTGCATTTTCTGGCATGAGCACCATAACCAGAAGGGCTTTCATGAGCTGCTCTTATTCTTTTAGTCCAGTGATGGGGACATGGCTATCAACGATCCTGCCAAACGTGCTTCTGTGCTCTCCTGAGCCTGAGACATCTCTTAGCCCACGGACTGGTGTGTTATCTGGGGAGAGCTTTCTGTTAGAAATCACTGTCCTGTCCCATGGGAGGCAGCATGGCATCGGGCTCATCTGTCCAGTGGACAGGGCAGGAAAGGGAACTCAGCTCCCATGCCTTCCCTCTCACACTGACATTCCCCGCGACTGATGGGTGCCATGGCACAGGGAGACAGCAGTTGGGTCAAAGTCATAGGACTTCTCCAGACTTCCACACATCTCCACTTTTGAGCTGTGCAACCTCCAAGTCCCCGGTGGCATAGCAGTAAAGAAATCTGCCTCCAATGCAGGAGACGCAAGTTCAATCCCTGGGTCAGAAAGATCCTCTGGAGAAGGAAATGGCAATGCACTCCAGTATTCTTGCCTGGAGAGTTCCATGAACAGAGGAGCCTGGCAGGCTACCGTCCACGGGGTCACAAAGATTCGGACACGACTGAGCGACTGAATGACAACAACCACTACCTCCAAGCCCCTGCCTCTCTGTCTCCTCTCCTGCCCTCATCCTGGAGGAAGGACCAGTTAGGACTGCACCAGGGACGCCTGTGCTTTCTGGCATCTCTTTGGATGTGGCCAGTGGAGACCCTGGGGTCTCAAAGAGTCGGACACGACTGAGCGACTTCACTTTCACTTTTCCCTTTCATGCATTGGAGAAGGAAATGGCAACCCACCCCAGTGTTCTTGCCTGGAGAATCCCAGGGACAGCAGAGCCTGGTGGGCTGCCGTCTTTGGGGTCGCACAGAGTCGGACACGACTGAAGTGACAGCAGCAGCAGTGGAGAGACCCTGCAGGAGACTCAGGAGAGGGAGAAGAAGATCAGGTACTTCTGCAGAGCTTCCTCAAGCTGGCTGGGTCCTGCTCTCAGCACAGCATCTCTCTCCCCTCTCCATCAAGGATGCAGTACAAGTGTGCCATCCATTTCCCGCTCAGGTCAGGCTTCTATGCTCATGTCTCAACCTGTTCTTACCCGGGGCAGTCACTTTGTCTTGGCCTTCCAGGACCTTGAGAGCAATTTCACTTCATGAATCTTTCTGTCCACACCTGAACTGCACTCAGGACCGATCCACTGTCTAAAGTCTGCCCCCGCCCCTAGGACTGAGAAAGGGAAGTCGAAACTAGAAGAAAGAGAAGCTAGAACATGATCACTATTACTTACGGGAGAGGTAGGGGAGTGGAGAAGACCAAGGCAGTGTGAGGCTAGTGGTGAATCCTGACTCCACTCTAGGTCAGGCTGAGAAAAATGTGATTACCAGTGAGAGCTGTTTGTCAACGCGTTTGCATGTGTCTTTCTTCACAGTGGGGGCTTGAACTCATAGTTTCCCAAAATCCCTCCTCAGTTAAAATCCTAACTCCATGTGACTTGAGCCAGGATTCATGACTCGGGAGTTAGTTTGACTTTCCCTTCTTCACAGTCCCCAGAGAGAAAAGCTCTAGTTCTGTTTGTCTGTCTGTTTTGGTTTACTTTTTGTTCAGTCTTCGGCTCGGTCCTGAAAATAAAAGTTCTTTCTCTCCTACTCAGGGGGGCATATTGACTCACGGTGGATCCATATATCCAAATTTCTCAAGAGAAAGGTGACCCTCGGATTTTGGTTTATCTCTCTTCTCTTTCTCCCCTTTCTCTATTTTGCAAATAAAGTCAGCGATGCCAGCCCAATGGTAGTCCTCAGTAAACCACTAAACCAAGGAGCTACAATACATGGTTCCCAGAACAACTTCAGCCCTTCCTGCTATCCAATAGTTCAGGCTGTTTTGTTTAAAATTTAGAATCCCTATTTAGCTCAATGGGAACTACAGAAAATACCCAGAGGGATCTTCTAGTCCTTGAGCTGTCAGAGAGCAAGTGAGTAACTGACTGTCCCACAGGGAGATTTCCAGTGCACCCCACAGAACTTTAGAGAGCAAGATGACTGGAACCTCAGCTGAGAAGCCCTCAGTATAGAGTCAGGCAACCTGGCTTGAGGAGGCAGCTCCACTGCAGTAACCCATGCTTCCTACACAGAGGCCATCCTACTCCTTCCACTGTAACTACACAAACTAAACCTCAAGCCACGCAGACAACTTGCGTGAGACATGGTCCCTCGGCAGCCCGGCAGCTGTATTCAACTCTAGAAAAGGAAGCTTGGGACAAAGTACAAGCTGAGGCTTTCCCTGAATTCCAGAACAGCTGGGGCTGGGAGGGAGGGCTCATCCCAGCTCCCAGGGATGTTAAAGAAATGTCCTACATTAATCTTCATCTCTAATCCTTCCAACGATTCCTGCAACTGAGACAAACAGCTCCTAGTTCTGTTAAAATAACAGACACCCCATCTTTGTGAATTACTCCAAAAGAAACCCAATGGCCTTATTCTATAGATACCTCCAACGCAGTTGTACAAATGTGCACTTCAATCAATACTCATTAAAATGATTTTATATACAAAACACCTAAATAATTAAATCAATCTGCTATGTAGAATGAGAGTGAATAATGACCAAAGAACCATGAAAAAAAAAAAAAAAATACTGAGGAGTTAAAATAATGATCATAATTGTCTCTTAACTGACTCTCAAAGAAGAATTCTTCATGACTTCAGGCAGCACCATTAAAAAAAATTTAACATCTATTGGCAATTAATTTTTCATATACTTCTAATAAAACGGGTTAGTTGCTTTTCTAGTGCACAGTCGATTAGAAGACATATATGTTTAAAAGTAAAGCCTGGAGGGGATAGAAGAGAGGCAGATCTAACTCAGAAGGAAATTATGGACATTGGGGGTCTAGTTAGAGGATGACAAAGAAGAAAAATTTTAAGAATGACCCAAGAACTATGCAGCAGGTTGGGGTAACTTTGCATGGAAGCCGAAGTCTACACAGTCTACATACACCCAGTAGCTTCTAAAAGAATCATCTGATTAGAGCAGAGTGAAAAAACAAAATGGGAAATTAAAATTAGAATCCTAAATTACCAAGACGTAAATTAAAATATGTTCCAAATCCCTCAGTGAGACCATATGGCAGATTACAATGTGTCTTCTCTCATTTCCAGTCCACACAATTGACTCCAGGGATGTCACAGCTTATACTGTGATGTCAGCTGTTTTTTGTTGCCTCCAATGCAAATTTAAAATTCTACCACAACATTTTGAGATTTCCAGTCGTCTGTTCTGACCCCAAGGGACTCTCTTTGCCCCTCTGCATTCATCTTAATCTCTTGCCTTTGTCGTACCACCTCGATTCTATTTCACAGAGGTTGACTGTTTCTAGGACTTGCCTTGGACTTCTTATATTTTAGACTTATCTTAGAAAGTTTAATCTTTAGAGATACACTTTTTCTTTGAGTCCTCTAGAACAATGTTTCTTTCCTCTTAAGCAAAGGCCCCCACAGTGATTTTTTTAAATTATTTATTTGTTTATTTGCTCACCCCAAACTGGGAGGAATAAAAAACTAAACCTACTCTTTTTAGGAGCCAAGGTCAAGAGCATCAGTAGTCACCACCCAGGTTTCCTGGAATACTGGCCACAGCTCTTCATTCATTGGTTTCAAGTTTAATTTTCTCCTACTCCAACAAGCAGGCTCCCTGCCGTGAGTTGCACCACTTTTTCACGCACAAATAAATAATCCAGAATGACACATTTCTCCGGCCACCACTTTTATTTCTGCAGCTCTCTAGGTTACATTTCTAAATCTTTAAAAGCAAGTAGGGGCCTCCTTCATGGCTCAGTGGTAAAGAATCCACCTACCAGTGCAGAAAATGTGGGTTCAATCCCTGGGTTGGAAAGATCCCCTGGAGAAGGAAATGGCAACCCACTCTAGTATTCTTGCCTGGAAAATTCCACAGACAGAGGAGCCTAGTAGGCTACAGTCCATGGGGTCACAAAGAGTCAGACGTGACTGAGTGATGAAACAATAAAGCGGTAGAGAAGTTAATGGAAACCTGAGCTCTGAGCAGGGTTCTGGAACACGCATGTTTATAATAAATTTCCCATAATGTTGTGGATGGTTACCTGCTGTTCTCGTCAGAGGAACTCCTGGGGCTTCCAGTGAAAGGTAGACAGTGAGGGTGAGTCTCAAAGCTCTGTGTTTGCAGGTGTGTGTGCATGCAAGAGAGAATACATAAATATGTGTGTGCATTGGAATACGTACGTGTGATAAAGAACAGGAGAGAACTTGATAGATTGAGCGCTTTCTCTAGATTTTCCAAACTGTAGGGCCTGTTTGGTTTTAAGACTGTTACATCTCAATCCATTCCATAACCTCCGTAGCGTGTGTCCCTACAGTCCTCTCTTAAATGTATGTTGATTTGCTACCTTGTCTTCTTGCATTGTCAAAAGGTAGAAAGGTATATCAGACCTGTATAGTCTGTGGTATTGCTTAGAAGTACATATTCATATTTTGTCTGTGCTCTGGAAGAATTTATAAATCATAGAAATTACCTGATCTTCAATAGTTTGAGAGTGCCCATCGATGAAACTGTCTGCCACATTAAAACAGTACACGTTCATTTTCTTCTGTGGTTACTCATCTATGTAGTTAATTAGCTGGGCTTTTTTTTTTCCTTGAGCCAGTTTCAGTTAATTCTATTTCTTCTCTAAATAATTGATTTTATCAATATTTTTATCAATGTGTTTACCTCAAGTGGTACACCCTAACGGCATTTTCTTATTTTTAAACGTTCTCTATATTTGGCATTACCCAGTATTTCTAATTTTCCTTAAGGGTGAATGGTGATTCTTTTTTTTTTTTTTAATAAGATTACCAGAAGTTGACCTAGGTATCTATTTTATTTACTTTCAGTATTATGTGATGGGGGGAAGTGGTGGGTGTTGGGGAGAAGGATTGAATACCATTTCCTACAATGATTTATTTCTTCTATTTATAAGTATTTTATTTTTGTTCTTATGTCCATCATTTGCATTTACCTCCTCTCCCTAGGTTAGTTTTGAGTTCTCAGTCTAACATCTTAAAGAGACTCATTAACTTATTTTTCTCACTTCTTATTAAATTAGGAACTGATTTACCATATGAATTTGCCTTGGATTAAAGCTTTGGCAGTGAAACATGGGTTTACAATGGCATAGTCTTACCTTTATTTTCTAAGTAATTAGCAACTGACTTCCTACTATTCATCAACCCAAAATTATTTAGAGAGAAATTTTAATGTTCATTATTTCTTTTTATTTTTGATTTGTATTTATCTGGCCTTAAACTTGGAGAGTTGACCTTACAAAACATCTGCTTATTTATTTTTATTTAATTATTGTGCTTATAGTTGTGGCTTAGAATAAGACACAATTTTATAAAATTTCTGGTGAAACTTAAACATTTTAATTTTAATACAGGAATAGTGTTACTGTTTTATTTAAATTTGTCTATGTACTTAGTGATTTTACTCTATTTTATCTGCCTTGAGTAAAAGAAGTATGTTACCAGCTCCCCAAACAAACGTGTTCCTGTAAATTTCCCATTTTATTTCTAACATTCTTAGCTTTATATATTTTGATGCTGTGTCATTCGGCAAATAAATTTTCATGACTATTTTATCTGTACTGTGGATTGTAAAATGACACTCTTTGTCTCCTTTAATATTATTTGGCCTGGAATAAAGTTTGTTGGAAACCAAGGTTGTCAGCTCTGCTTTCTTTGTTTTTGCATTCCCTCAGTAGTATTTTGCAACCAATTTTTTAACATTCCTTTCTTTTAGTTTAATGTAGTCCTGAATGGGATTTTACTGTTGAACACAATAGGAGAAATTCAGTCTTCTCAATTTTTGGAAAATATTGTTAATCATACACGATCTTTTAAAAGGATCCAAAAATTGCCGACAGACACCTTTCATCAGCAGTCTCTACACCCAGCTCCCTTGTGCGATTGCCTCTGGGAGGCAGAGCTGTGAACTGTCAGCCCTTGATTTCACTCCTGGCTATGGGGTGGAATGTCTTGGTTAAGCGAGCATGCCTCTAGGCTACAGAGTCAGCTCAGCACTCTGAGAACATAGGTAAAATGAGAGGCAAATAATAGGTTACCCCTAGGTAAAATCTCACCATTTGTTTACAGTAACAGTATTATCCGTCAGGGACTCTCCATATATTTTTCTTCCTTCTGCCATCTTTTTCCATATTCTCAACAGTGGAGCTGTTATATGGGGATAAAATATGAGAAGCTCATATTACAGATTTTAGATAGTATCTTCTGTGCAAGGCAGGTTAAGATGAGGGCTTTGCCCGCCATGGGAGATGCCAAGAGTCAAGTCACTATGTGACTCTGACATGGCAAGTTAATATGTGTCCCAGTTACTATCTATCAAGAGATCTAATCCAAGCACTTTGTAGGTGTTTAAAGTGACTGTTCCTCAGTTTACCCATCTGTAAAAGAGGATGCAATGAGGTAATGACACACACATGAATAGTTAGCACATGACCGACTCGGCCATCTTGTTTTATATCAATCCTGTTATCACTTGCTCTCTTTATTTTTGGCTATATTTGGCTTATTTTTCCCCTGGAGTTTGGGAGGAACTCACCCTTTCATAAGTTTTGCCTTGCTTGACTTTTATATATTTAGATCATATTTCCCTCTGACATGTAAGATTTAATGTCAACTCTCATACTCTTGTAAGACGAGCAATTGAATGAGTTTTTCATGTCCCCTTTCTAATCTCATTTTCTACTAGTACTGTGTAAGTAGCATAATTGAGACCATCTTTTTTGAGAATTACATTGGAACATACATTCAAATTGGAAGGCTATTTCTAGCTTTTGACCTTATATTGTTTTCTTTTCTCACAATCACTCTTAATGCCATGGTTTTCCCATTTTTGAGTCACTAATTTCAAGTCAGTTACTTGTTGAGTATAGATTGTATTCAAGCTCTTTTTTCCTCAAATAAGATTTTACTGGTAATGCATTTTGGAAGTTTTTCAATTTCAGTATGGTTTTTGTTTTGTTTTGTGTTTGTCTATAGAGTTTTTCTTTTCTTTTTTTTGAAGTTTAGGGTTTTTCTTTCCCTTCACCCATAAGTGGCCATTTAGGCAGAGCACTCTTGGGTCACACGCTTTTCTGTGGAAACACTGACTAAGTTGTTTCATTTCCTGGCATTTACTCTGCTCTTCTAGGTGTAGATCTTTCTTTATCTTTTTAAACAATACAGTGGGGATTTTTGATCTCCATATTTAGATCCTTTCAGCTTCAGAAAATTGTATCTAATTACACCCTTGATGATTGTTTTCTCTCAATTGCTCGCTTTTAATCTTTAGAAATATCTAAAACCGTGTGTGAGTTATACCCGTCCTGTCTCTCTGTCCTTACCTCATCTTTTGCTTTGTATTTCTCTGATATATGTCAGCTGTTTGATACACAGTCTTGAAGGAAAGAAAAGGAAGGATGGGGGGTGGGGAGGGAGAGAGGGAAGCAAGGATCTGGTCTGGGGACATGTTTTCAGATTTTTCCTACTCAGCTTGGATTTTACTTTCTGATCATGTATGTCTGTCTTCACCATGGGCAGCTGAGTGTTAGCTTCCTTGGAACTTATTCTGACGTTACTCACTCCATTGTTCCCATATCAGACTGTGTTGTAGTTGTTCCCAAGAAGGCTTTCCAATGGTGCTTTGGGGTCCCAACTTCCTGTGTTTTACCAAACATTCTATATGTGCCCTCCACATCCTACTTACACAACAGATCACTCTCAAGATGAAGTTGTTTCTTTGTTCGGCAGTATTCCCAACCACCCCTTTGTCTTACATATATATATATATATATATATATATGTAAGACATATATGTATGTCTTTATATATGTAAGACATATATAAATATATATATATATATTAATAAAAGTTCTTGAGTGATGCCACCTGGAATTGCTAGTCTGTAATAAGTGTTCTTCCATTGAGGTCCTGGCAGACTGAGGTGAGATAATCTACTAATCCATCTGTTGGATTCTCTGATACTTTAAACCAATGACTCAATGAAATGCACCTTTATTGTATGCATTGCTGCCAGGGCTTTCTTGTCTCTGCCCCAATACAGCCCTTTCCTTGTAGGAGTGATGGCCCCTCGGATATAAGGGTGCCTGATTGACCTCACTGACTGCTTTCATTTATTTAATAACTGTCCATGAGTAGATACCACTGGGAGTGAACAAGATGTAGGGGAGTCAAATGCTCCTTTTAAGAACAAGTGCTTTAAATAAATGACTAACTATTTTTATGACTGTATAAATCCTGGGTCTGTGAGCCAGGTAAAGACAGGATGACACTATAGGTGTGTAGGTGTGTGTGTGTGTGTGTGTGTGGGTATTGGGTAAAGAGGAAAATAAAGTTTTATCCTACATATTCCCATGCATGCAAAATATAGTTCTGTAATCTATCAGTTTTCTTTTTCTCCACTTTTTAGTATTTGTTAATCCTAAAATCTGGAGAAGGGAATGGCAACCCACTCCAGTATTCTTGTCTGGAAAATTCCATGGACAGAGGAGCCTGGTGGGCTTCAGTCCATGGGGTTGCAAAGAGTAGGACAAGAATACATTCTGATAGAAAATTTACCTAGACTATAAGCTCCCTGAGGACAGGGACTTTGTACTTGGGTCATCAGTGCGTCCAATGGCCAAGTTCACATAAAATGTTCAATGAATAAACAAGTGATTAAATAAAGGTTGGGATGAACCATACCCACATATTTTATAATACCATGGACAATAATCTCCATTCCTTTCTATTTATTCTATTTATTTTAGTTCACAAATATGTTTCTCAAAGTTTTAAATTAGAAAGATTTTCCTACCAGCATCCAGCACATAGTAATGATTTTAAAGGAAATTTTAAATTATTCTTCTTTATTAATTTCAGTATTTCCATTTCTCATGTGTGACAATAAAAAATGTTGAATTAACAGAATTAGTTCACATGATATCAAGCAGTTTGACATGCACATTAAAAAACAGCAAGACTACTATGGTTAAAAAAAAAAACAAAATAGTCTTTTCTTTTTCATCAAAGTCATCAAAGGACATTTGGAAAACAAGGGAAGAAAATATTCCCGTAACTCCAAGACTGAAATGCAGTCACTAGTAACATCTCCATATGTGTCCTTCCAGATCCCTTGTTCCACGTGGAGCTTCATGGCTCTGGGCGTGAAGTGACCCACCAGGCAGACTCCAGTGGGAGGGTTGAATCATAGTGTTTAGGAAAAGGCATGGAATCTACAGCCCCGCAGCTGACACAGTCCCTTTATCATTCATATCTTCCCAGTTTGAAAAATAATTGCTGCTACCAAAACCCCTCCACAGCTCAGTGTCCTAGGGCAAACAAAGAGAAGTCAGATGAGGGACCAGAAATCAGAAGAAGCCGCACAGAAAAAAGCAGAGGTGTGGCTGCACATGGTGGGGCACGGAGGAGAGCAGGATGCCTTTCATGTGGCTTTACAATAACTTGGTTATTCACATTCTACCAATTGAACAGACACTAATAACAGAAACTGGAAAAGTCTGCAGCTCCCAATTACGGGCCTGACCCACAGAAGTGTTGTCTTGGGGCAAGTCTATAATGTGTCCAGAAGGGCACAGGGAGAGAACGTGGCTGGCAAAAATGAGTCATCTGAGCAGAAAGATGATTCTCATAGTAAACACAAGCTAGACATTTTACCATATCCTACTAAGAAGACATTGTGGCTTTTTATTAAGGTCCTGCTTCAATATATTGAAAGGTTATCTGAATTATGGCTATGTTAACCACCTAGAAATCTCCATCAAGTTTCCATCTCAGATTGGGTTCCACCACACTAACCCCTCGTTGAGTGCCATTGTTATATCCTAAATTATTAATACATCCCACCCTTCACCCTCAGACTTCATACAACCCATTAACTACAGAAATCCAAGTCAGGCCTAAACTAATGCAAGATACAGGTTTAAGCTTCCAATACCCAATGTGGACAGAGCAGATATAAGACCTACCACTCACTCCACAGGAAAGGGCCCTTTCCAAGGGCATTCTTGTGTGAGTGTGCCCAATTTTACATATTATTAGATATAATTTGATGTGTTTGCCTTTTGCAGTTAAACCTTTCAATATGTATTACATGGGGCTTCCAAGGTGGCATTAGTGGTAAAGAACATGCCTGCCAATGCAGCAGACAGAAGAGATGCGGGTTCTATCCCCGGGTCAGGATGATCTCCTGGAGGAGGAAACAGCTAACCTACTCCAGTACTCTGGCCTGGAGAATCCCATGGGCAGAGAAGCCTAGTGGGCTACAGTCTATAAGTTGGACACGACTGAAGTGACTTAGCACATGTATTATAGAGCATTTTGCTTCTTTTTGTTCACTTAATATGATCAAAAAGCTCCATTTTATTACATGGCCATCAAAGCCTTCATTTTAATAATTGCAAGATAACCCATGCAATGTACACACCATCATCTATCTCTTCTACCTTCGGAGATCTAGGTTGAGGAAGTTACTTTGTAAAATTCCAACGTAAAATATTTTCTGGGAAAGCTTAATGATTCATGCTAAGGGTTTAGACTTTTTGATGCTATATGAAGACAGATGTCATCCATTGAAAAAAGGAATTCTGTTTTATGTTGCCATTTTTTTTTTTTAGCACAACCAACCAATTCTCTCTGTTTATATAAAATAGCTACTCACACATTACAGCAATTACACAAGCAGCTACCTCATATAAAGATGCCAAGGGATGGGGTACCACTTCAGAAACGGACCTGGAATCATAAAAGCAACAGACCCAGCCACACACACACATCTCCTGCGGTTAGGGGTTGCCTACCTTGATTCCTAACTCATATCTGGATGTTTTCTGGGAGGAACCAGCCCTGGAAGTTGGACGGAGGAACTGAAGAGATTTGGGAAGGAAGAGGAAGGCTCTAACCAGAGGTGACCGGGCCTCCTCTTTTCAAAACAACAACTAAATGATGACTTTCCTCTGTCATATATAATTTAGCTCTGAGGTTTGGCAATTTCTGAGTAAAATGAATAAAAAAATAAGATGTGCAGTCATGTGAAATACCTTTGGTTAAGTTGTCCTGAGAATGACTAAATTCAAGACACAAGTGTGTGTGGGGGAGGGGGAAGCATAAACACATGCATTTAATATGCAATAGATAGAAACTCCAGACAAGGGAGGGTGGGGCAGCACGGGGCAGCATCTTCCCAGAAGGGCAACAGTATTTTACTACAGGCATTGTTTAAAAAGGAACTTTGGGACTTCCCTGGCGGTCCAATGGCTAAGACTCTGCACTCCCAAGGCAGGGGGCCTGGGTATGATCCCTGGTCAGGGAACTAGGGATAGTTAAGGCTATGGTCTTCCCAGTGAACATATATGGTTGTGAGAGCTGGACTGTAAAGAAAGCAGAAAGCCAAAGGATTGATGGTCTTCAAACTGTGGTGCTGGAGAAGACTCCTGAGAGTCCTTTGGACAACAAGGAGATCAAACCAGTCAATCTTAAGGGAGATCAACCCTGAATAATCACTGGAAGGACTGGTCCTGAAGCTGAAGCTTCAGTATTTGGTCATTTGACACCTGACGCGAATAGGTGACTCACTGGAAAAGTCCCTGAGGCTGGAAAAGATTGAGGGCAGAAGGAGAAGAGAGCGTGAGAGGATGAGATGGCTGGACGGCATCACCGATGCAATGGACACAAACTTGGCGAACTCTGGGAGATGGAGAGGGCCGGGGAGGCCTGGCCTGCTGCAGTCCAGGAGGCGCAGAAAGTAGGACACGACCCGGTGACTGAACAGCCACAGGCAGCCAGATCCCATACGCCACAACCAAAGTGCTGCAACTAAGGCCTGGCACAGCCAAATAAAAAAATTGTTTTTAATTTTAAAATGGAAATTGTGTTACTACTTTCCTATTTCCTATCGACAACACACCCCCACTACCACCTGCGCTCCGGGCAGGCCACCCCCATTTCCCCAGTCTTGGCTTGCCACTGGTTTTCACACGTATATCTTATTATCCTTACAAAACAAAATCAGTGGGTTTAGTTATTAGCCCCATTTTAAGGGGAAGAAACTGAGAGTCAGAATTTAAACGACTTGCCCTTGGTCATACAGCTAAGAAGAAGTCAAGTCAGGATTTGAACTCAGAGCATGCTGATTTAAAAGCTTACCTTCTGTAAAATATGCTAATATACAGGAATGGTGACGAGAGCTTTTCTTCAGAGATAGAGAAGGAAGAAACGTGAGAGGGGAGAGTATGAGAGAGAATTACAGAGTGGTTGCTTTTACAGCTTTTGGCCTAAGATTTGTCCCTTCTTACCTCATCATATTTTCATTTTTTTTCTGGTTACCATTTGTTGTGGGCTGAATTACATCCCTCCAAAATGCATACGTTGAGGTCCTAGCTTCAAGCATCTCAGGATGTGACTGTATTTGCTCACAGGGTCTTTAAAGGGTCAATGAGTTAAAATGAGTTCATTATGGTGGGTCCGTTTCAGTATGACGGGTGGTTATAAAAAGAGGAGACTTTGCACAGACAAGTCACAGACACAGAGGGAAGCCCATGTGAAGACACGAGCCACACCTACAAGCCAGGTTGAGGGATCTCAGAAGAAACCCACCCTGCTGACTTTGGACTTTGGCCTCCAGAACCTCGAGAAAATCTGTCATTTAAACTGCCCAGTCTGTGGTATTTCATTATAGCAGCATTGGCTGACGCATACACCATCATCAAGACTTAGACAGAGGCCGCCCTTTGGGCAGGGTGGTCTGCCCCAGACTGAGTCCCCACCAAGCCATTCTCATAGTGTGATCCATCTGCTGGATTCTTTTAGTTCCCCAGGATCAAGCTAAAATACACATGTTTGTATCCACAGGAGCGATGGGGCTGGCTCCAGATCGACATTCCTATAAGGGCGCTACCCCACCTTTCCCTTTTGTCAAACAGATATTCCACTTCTCAGAAAGCTGTATTAAATGTGCACCGGCCCCCGTTTGGTAGCTACTGAATCAGGGCCTTAACCAAACATGAAATGACAGAACTGTTTCCAGAGAAGGATTAATTGAGCCAACTCAAGGCAAACACAACGTATTTTGGCATTGCTTTTGACAGATGGAAATAAAACAAACATTAGCAACCGGATTGTAGCTAACAATATGCAAAATTAAAGAAGGTACCTTTTTTAACTTTGTCTGGGAGCCCACTGGCTTTTCTTCTAAAAATCTGCAGAAAGGAAAAGACAGAGCTGTTAATCTCGTTACACAACCAGTTAGCACATGCAAACAAGGGGAATTAAAAGCCTCTGCATTCAGGGGAGGAAACAGATATTTGACACATATATTTATTAAGGAGACTGGACTGGAAAATAGCATGGCTGTATTAATCAGAAATGGTGTAGAAAACACTTAAATAATACAACAAAATGCACACAGACAGCATAAACTGCTTACAAATGGATGCCTAAGGTCTAAGTATTTTTATTTGAAGGTTAAGTTTTCAATTAATTTTTTTCAGCTTGTTGCCATCTCTTCCAAGCATCACTGTTAATTGCTTAAAAAAAAAAAAAAAAAGAAGAAGAAGTCTCTGCATGTTTGAATTCTGGACATGGAGGCCAGAAGCTGTCAGCCATCTAATAGGCCTCAGAGTAGTGGGGTAGAAATCAAAACTGCTGGGAAGAAGCTGAAAACAATATGTCAGGCTCTGAGAAGCCAATGGATTGGTTTCAAACCTCTTCTTCATTTGCTCAGTTTTTCAGAGGTAGCCTGTCACTGAAGAAGGCAAACAGAAGCTTCCCACTGTTGGAAATTGCCAAATATCCCAACCTAAGGGGGTCTGCGACAAATAGGGCCTCCATGCATACGACCTCAGTGGATCAGCAGAGAAGGGACCATCTGCGTCCTACTTCTTTAGAATGGAGTAATATACATGTCCCTGGCTGCAAACAAGCTTGTCTACGGCCACTGGGTTCACTGCCACTGGAAGGCACTCTTCAGGTTAACACTCTCATCGTCTGGGATGATGGGAAACCAGATTTAGGGGACATATGTATACCTATGGCTGATTCATGTTGAGGCTTGACAGAAAACAACAAAATTCTATAAAGCAATTATCCTTCAAGTAAAAAATAAATAAATTTAAAAAAAAGTAACTAAGAACTGGGGCTAGAAATAGGGTTACATCTTGAGTCGAGGACAGGATTAGAATGGAGGTTTGGGGTGTAGATACCTTCACCTATGTTTTAGCTGGAAGACATGTTTGGACTTGAGGGTCAGATTTAAGTTTGAGGAAGATTTTAAATTGGGAATAAAGGAGAACGATGGCACTGAGGATCAAATGATTACAATGGCATCTAATTTAAAATAGCCTTGTATGATAGAGAAGACATAGGTGCTTTAAAATAGGCAAATCTAATTTTATAACCCAGATCAATCATGTAATACTTATGCAATCTTATATAAGTCACCTAAATTCTCAGCCTCAGTTTCTTCATCTGTAAAATGACAAGAGTCTTTATGTTGTACCTTCTAGAAAGAAGCAGTAAAATAATAATAATAATAATGGATAAATGAAAGACTAGATTGATTTCGTTCCCTTCTTCCAAGGGGACATTTGGCATTGTTTGCAGACATTTTTGATGGCCACAACACGACTTGGGTAAGAAGAGCTACCAAAGTCTAGTGACCAGAGGTTCAATATCCTGGGACCCACTCTACAGGCATAGGACATAGTCTTAAAAATCATCCAGCCCAAAATGTTCATGGTGTTTATACTGAAAAACCCTGGATTGGATAGGCAGGGTTGGAAGACAGGCAGATGATGGCAGATAGCTTAGCAGCTAATGAAATTGTTTTGGAGAGTTATAGATTATCAATCTATAGATAAATTGATTGATAGATGAGAGATATTCTGATATAGGACACTTTAAGCATTCAACCAAGGAAGGGATTTTTTAAAATAAAATCTGAAGATAGGATTCATACCATTAGGGTTAGGATAAAGCAGTGGCTAAAAGTATAATAATAATATTAGCAATAAAGTTGTATCAGCCATCATGGTTAAGTGATTTGTATTCTCATCATATTTGAGATAGGGTTCATCCAATTCTAAAGCTAAGGTTATGGCGAGTACTATGGATCAAGTAAAAGGTTGGGATCAGGGCTGGAGCTGGGGGACAGCGCATTGGCAGACCCTTCCCAAGGAGCAGCCAAAGCTCGCTAATTAATTTGAAAACATGCAGACAGCCCGCCAGCATCAAGCATCCTAATCTGAGTCATGGGCAGTTCAAGGAGATGAGAGGGGCAGAAATGATGTGACATACACATGTCAGACTGGCCCACCCACAATGGACAGTAATGGCCGCACACTGTTCACCCAGTTCTATGCCAGTCTTTGTATCCAACTCCATGAGGAAGGGGCAGGAGGAAGCTGGAGGGATTGGGGTTTCATGCGCAGGGAGAATGCTACATTCCAATACTGAACCCACATAGAGAACAGGCAGCTGTTTGCTCCATCTGTATTAAGAGAATAGGAAGTTTATCAGGCTCAAACCAATGAACCCAGCCATTGCACGTGCTGCCTTGTCCCCAGGAATGGCAGGCATCTCCAGAGTCTAGAAGAGGGCCTTTGGGGAGTCCTGGGAGCACTGGCCTCTGTAGTCACAGCTTACTCTCACAAAGGTGGGTCAGTGTAACCACACCAAAGTTTCAAGAAGACAGATACATAATGTCATCATACAGAAGGACAAAAAAGCCTAAAATACTGCACAATGGGCTGGCTTGGAGAAAGACTGCTGGAACAGAACAATAATTGTCTGAATGGAAAGTGGTAAAGCAGAAAAGAGAGGGACAGACTTGACAATGACTCACCAGCAACATCCAGGAGAAGGGTCACTGGATCTGGGAACATGAGCAACTGGTCCATGAACGGCCTCTCCGGTAAGTGACTGGTTTTGTTCCCAGGTCTCCTGAGTGGCTGTTGTGAAACATCCCTGACCCCATCCATCACCCAGTGCTTTTATCCAGCCATAACCAGAAAGTCAGTTCCTGGTTATTCAATGCAGCAAGTCAAAGCCCTGGTGGGATGACATGAACCTCCTTGTTTCTGGGAAGATCAGTTTCTTCATATAAATTTATATGCTGCAGATTGGTTTGAACATGTCTCTTGAATCTAATTTCTGGGGCAACTCCCTGTGGGCTGGAATTCCTTCTATGTTCTGCCAAAAAATCTTGGTGATAAAAGGAGAAGTCAAAGCCTGAACTGCACCGACTTTGCTGTCATACTCCTGATGGGCTCCTAAAAACACAAACACACACAAAACAACTTTAGTGAAATAGAATGTATATATCATAATGTTTACTCATTTTGAGTGTGCAATTCAATGATTTATTTTCTAGTTAACTTACATAGCATGCAACCATGACTACAATTCCAGTTTTGAACTTTTCTATCAGCTCCAGAAGATCCTCGTGCTCATTTGTAATTAATCCCTGTTTCCACCTCCTAGCCCCAGGCAACCACTGATTGGTTTACTGTCTCTGTAGATTTGCCTTTTCTGGGTATTTCACATAAAGGGAAAGATATATTATACAGTCTTCTGCATTTGGCTGCTTTCAACCAGCATAATGCTTTTTTGGATTTGCCCATGCTGTAGCCAGTATGAGTACTTCATTCTTTGTTATGACTACATAATATTCTCTCGTGTGGGTATTCCATATTTTGTCTACCTGGTTCATGTGTTGAAGGACTTTTGTGCTGTTTTCACTTTTTGGCAATCACAACTAGTATTGTCATGAACTCTAGTGTGTGAGTCTTTGTGAAGAAGTGTTTTCCTTTCTCTGTTAGGCACCCTGGAGTGGATCTGCTGGGTCACTTGGTAAATTTATGTCTTCCCTGGTGGTGTCTTAAGCAGTCAGTGACCCAGTGTCCTCCTCGGCATTGGGTAGGGTAACAATAGGAGAGCCTGATAACTTTATCAACCATGTGTTTATAGCACTCATTCCCTAAGAGACTCCCTCCTAGGACCTGTAAGGCAGGCAGGCAGGCAAAGTCACTTCAGTAGCTCTACCTTTATATTAAGGACAGCCTCCTAGTAGTCACGTCTGTGGTTGTGATCTCAATATGATGATTCTCTAAAATACATAAAAGCATCCTAAAGACTTGACATCACATAAGATGATACTGTGATATTACTGCCATCGTTAGCATTATTCACTTGTCATCTGCAATTTGAAAGGATGGGGTTTTAAGCTCCATGTGGCAGGATCAGGAAGCAGTGAAGATCTAATGCAAAGTGCCCTTGACTCTGATGTTTGGTCCTGTCACTTCCACTCGCAGTGACAGAAACTTCCTTACAGTGATTTGCCTTCTCAAGCTCTAATTGCTTCACTTTGAAAAATGGTGCCACCAACCTCAACACCCAGGGTTTCCACAGAATTAAACAAATTGGCAACACGTTTAATCCCCTTCCATGCGGCTACTGGGTGGTTAAATTACTTGATCCTAATTTTAATCTAGAAAGGTTGATACCTCAAAAGAAAAATCTCAAAAACTAAAATATGTTGCAGGATGGGCTGTGTAAGATTCTAAGGCCAGTTCTGCATCATCATCTGGGTGTCTTACAATTTAACTCAGTTCTGACATTATTAATTTGGAAATTATGTCAGGTATCACAGATATGGAGAAGGCAATGGTACCCCACTCCAGTACTCTTGCCTGGAAAATCCCATGGACGAGGAGCCTGGTAGGCTGCAGTCCATGGGGTCATGAAGAGTCGGACACGACTGAGCGACTTCACTTTCACTTTTCACTTTCATGCATTGGAGAAGGAAATGGCAACCCACTCCAGTGTTCTTGCCTGGACAATCCCAGGGACAGGGGAGCCTGGTGGGCTGCCATCTATGGGGTCACACAGAGTCGGACACGACTGAAGCGACTTAGCAGCAGCATCACAGATTAAGGGCTTAGTCCTACAAGACTTCCCCCACCACCTTCAGATGACAGTTATAAGCCCAAGTTGTCACCTACTCTTCTGATCGACCAGCTACAGAGTGGAGGTTCCAACAACCCCAAACCCCTCCTAGGGTTTGTTTAATTTGCTACAGCAACTCACAGAACTCAGAGAAACATTCACTTACTAGATTACAGTTTTATCACAGAAAGACAGCACTCTGGAATAGTCAGATGGAAGAGATGCATAGGGCAAAGCACAGAGTTTCCATTCCTTCTCCAGCCAGCCATCCTCCAGGAATCTCCACCTGTTCACCAACCAGAAGCTCTCCAAACCCAGCCTTTTGTTTCATGTAGAAGCTTCATGACACAGGAATGATTGATTACATCATTGGCCATGGTGACTGACATCAATCTCCAGCCCTTTTCCCCTCCCAGCAGGTCAGGGGCAGGACTGGAAGTTCCAACTCTCCAATCACAGGGTTGGCTCCCCAGGCAACGAGCTTTGGGCTGCCAATCATCTCCCTTAGCTCTAGGGGATTTTCAGAAGTAACCTCATTAACAAAACCCAGGTGTGGTTGAAAGGGAATTGTTAGGAATAAGAAGATACTGGTTTCACCTTTATGACTCTGCAGCCCTTTCAGGAATAAAGGACAAGAGACCAAACATCACAGCAAAAGATACTTGCACTGGTCTTATGTCTCAGAACTTCCAAGCTTTGAGCCAGAAACAGAACAAAAACAAAACATACACTTCTTATTATGGGTCACGTATCACACTGCTTCATTTTATTCACTTGCTCGTTTTATTTCTCTTGGGATTTATTTGTATAGGATTTTGGTATCTCTCTTTTAAATAGAAATAAACAACAAAAGTAATGGCACAACCGATTGCTAAGTCCTTTTGAAATGTGTGTTCATATCAGTGATATCATTTGGATGATTAAAACCTATGGCTCTCAAGCCTGGTTGCTCATTAGATTCACCTGGAGAGTAACACTGAGTGCCTGGGCCGCTGGGAGAGGTTATAGGACTTGCCCGAAATAGCACATCTAAGTCGTGACGCCAACAGGACTTAAAGCCAGGTCTCTAGATTAGTCCAGTACTCCGATTCCTGCACCATATTTTCTAAAAAGAAAATTGAACTAGAGTTAAACTAAAATTAACTTAAGTGATGCAAGTCCTGCAGTGGAGAAAGAACAATCTGAGTCCTTGGCAAAAATACATGGACGAGTGGCTATAACACACTCACCAGGAACAAGTCCACAGGAGGGCTGCATCTAGCCCGGCCCAGCGTATGCGGAAGCCAGGGCCTGGTTTGTTACACAACTGCTTACTGTGAAGAAGTTCAGAGAGAAGTGGAGATTCTAAAGGGATAGATAAATCTATAAGCAAGACTACTGAGTTGGTAAAATGCCCAGCTCAGCAGTTCAGAGCCAAAAACGGAAAGGCTCTGTGAGCAGGTGGGTGCCTTTTTTATGGTAATCAGCTCTGGGCCCAAGAAGCAATGAGGTCATCAGGGTTTCTGGGATGCTCTGAGGGAAGTGAGTTGACCAGGTAAGCAGAGAAAACAGGTAACCCGGTGACACCTGGGTGGCGCTGCTAACTTATGGCCCCTCTGCCTCCAAGGCCAAAGTAAATCCCAACTCAGGAATCATTGGGGATTCATGGGGAGACGCTGAAGAACACACTTGAAGAAAAAGTCAAGAACAGAATGGGAGTTCAAGATCATCCAGACAAGCCCCTCACGAAGGCCAGAGAGGAGCAGTGACTGCTCCAAGGCCATAGAACCAAGTGGATGGCAGGTCCAAGCCTTCCTGCCTGGGTGGTTCCTCCACCACTGAAAACCAAACATGAAAACATGGACAAAATGCAGAGAAGTCCCAGTGATCATCAGGGAGAGGAGATATGGGGGCACCTTTACATGCACTATCACTCTGTTCTGCCCTGCCACTCCCTCCTCCAGGCCCCTCCACTCTATGGAGAGAGCTGTCATTTTGGTTTCCACTCTGTTGCAGGGACTGAGAGAACAGCACAGAAATCTGGTGCTTTGCAGTGTGTCTTGGGGTTAGTCACTTCATCTGGGTGGGCCTTGGGTTCCTCTTAAGTAAAATGGTGAGTGTGAAAAGACAGTTCTAATGATACACATTATGCCTAGTACACTCTCTAAACCAGAAATTGGCACACTACAACCAATTCTGGCCTGCCATCTGTTTTGTAAATAAAGTTTTATTGGAACTCAATTACATCCAATCACTCACGTATTCTCTATGGATGCTTTTAGAGCTGAGTAGATGCAACAGAGATCATTGCATAGCCCACCAAGCTGAAAATATTTATGAGCTGTCCCTCTACAAAAATGTTGCTGATTCCTATAAAACAAACACTCTGCCTACTTACTACCTGTGACACACACAGAGGCAGTCTACCATATGATTTATATATGGTCCAGATAATTTTTCTGCTTATGTTTTTGCTTTTAGAAGGAAACTATTTCAAACATATAGCTAAACACACACACACACAAAAACTCAATAAATGATCCTTGTATACCCTAAGTTTTAACTGATGATAATACTCCGATTTTTATGTTTTGAAAATATTGTATCATAGTAATCTATATTTATAAGTAAACTTAAACTGTTTTAGAAGAAGGAAGAAAAGACACGCACACATGTACCCAGAGCTAACTGACCTAAAGACTTTAGCACTACTGGAACGCGATTGCTGTCATTCTGTGTTTGGTTTTTCAGATGGGTAAAAGGGTCTCCCTTATGAGATCCACGGTCTAAATTACAAAACACACATTTTGCCAGAGATTCAGAAAACAATCATGAGTTTTTTCAATTGAACAGTTTAGTATTAAAGTAAAAAGGCCATTTTAGTTAGGACATTTGACCACAGTTACCCTAACTAGCAGTTCCTGATGCACTGCTTAAATGCTAATACAAATGGGGCAAGATATAAAGAAAATAAATATTGAATTAAATGCATTTTTCTATCCATACTTATCCTTAATCCACTTGGTGAAATCTCAATCACAGGAATCCATCTTAAGAGAAATGTCCTTTACTAATCACTATTTCTTTTGTTAGAAAAGCAAAACCTTTGAGACTTTTCTGGACACCAAGGTTTGCACAACTTAATTTGAAGTCACAGCCCCTATAGCCATTTGGTTCCTTAGTGACCTCCCAGCTCACATATACCCAAGGACAGACATTTGTTTCGTATTCTTTAGATGTAACAGACATGGAAATGGACGTTTCTGCCTCTCTCATTCGATTTCATCGTCATCAGTATTTGCCTTCCATAACCTCGTAATGTTTCTTCACTGTATTCTTCATTTGTCCTTTTGAGGCTCTTTCATGGCGTGTGTGTGTGTGTGCGTGTGCATGTGTGTGCAAGCACGCATGCACACATAAATAGTACCTGCTTTCTAATCCTCTTTCATTCCCTCCCATCAGTAACAGGCCTGGAAATGAGGAAACCTAACCCGGCACTGAGGGCTCACCTCTGAAAAGTCTCCCTGACCCGTGTTCCTCTGATACGGAGCTTAAAGATGCACCAAGGGGGAAGGGGAGGGGGAGGGGTAAACTGGGAGACTGGGATTGACAGATACACACTACTCTGTTTAACTAATGAGGATCTGCCATTGAGCAGAGGGAAGGCTGCACAGTACTCTGTGATGGCCTATGTGGGAAAATAAGCTACAAAGAAGGATGCATGTGTATGTACAACCGATTCACTATGCTGTGCAGCAGAAACTAAACATTATAAGTCAACTATACTCCAATAAAAATTAATTTAAAAACATACAGTGAGATTCAAATAAGTATTTCATATAAATAAACCTGCTACAGAAATATCAATATATGTTTATTCAATCAATTCTTCAAATTTGTAGACTCTTGTGACCCACGGACTGTAGCCTACCAGGCTCCTCTGTCCATGGGCTTTTCCAGGCAAGAATACTGGAGTGGTTTGCCATTTTCTTCTCAGGGGGATCTTCCCTATCCAAGGATCAAACCCAGGTCTCTTGCACTGCAGGCAAATTCTTTACTGACTGAGCTACCAAGGAAGCCCAGACCAGAATAACATGAAATAAATTTAACATCATTTCACATGCAGAACTACCAACTTAAAAAAAAAAATGTTTCTGACAAAGCCAGACATATTTTTCTAAAATTTTAGAACAGAAGGTTTGCTAGGCTAACAGAGTTGAATAGTCATTGAGGGAGTTCTCTGGTGGTCCACTGGCTAAGAGTCCAAACTGCCAGTGCAGGGAGCCTTGGTTCATCCCTCGTCAGAAATCTAGACCCCACGTGACAAAACTGAGAGTTTGCAAGCTGCAGCTAAAGATCCACATGCCACAATAAGACCAGCACCAGCAAAGAAAGAAAGAAATACTAAAAACACAGTCACTGGAACAAGGTCTTGAGACAGAAATATACATCGGTTTTATCTCGGTGTGCTAATGACTGCACAAGACAAGGAGGGGGTGACAGGGTTTAAATCTGATGTGTCTGCCTGTGTTCCTAATTCCATGCCTGCAGTATGCCTGTCTCGTGGGTGTTCTGCCCCTCTCCAGATTGAAGAGTACAACATTTTTAAGCTTTGGGATTTAATATATCTGCCTCAACCTTCACAACAGCTCTCCCTAAGCCCAGTGACACGGCTCCAACCACACCAAAGCCATCCCAATCTCCCAAGCTGGGAGCTAACAGTGTGCTTGACACAGAACCCAAGGGGACTTGCGAGTGGTTAATAATGGAAGATTCTTAAATATATCATAAATATCTATTACCAGGAAGATGAATAATGATAAGAATGCTCCTTTTCTTCAGTGCAAGACTTTCCTCTCTTGATACTTAACCTACCCCTGTGGATGAGGTTAAGCTATGCCCCTTAATGAGGAACTATTAAGACACCTATAATTAAAATGACTTTTCTCCAGAGTGCAGAAGGAAAATTACTTTTTTTTTCTCTTAACAATTATAAAAACATAACAAAATAACCACAGCAAATTTGAAAAAGATAATGTCCCTCCCAATTCTACCCCTCCAAAAGAAGGCATAAACGGATTGTTTCAATCTAAAACGGTTATATGTGGGAGGCATATGGACACCTGGATAATTCACTTAAAATGCAGGTCCCCAGGCCCAACTCACATAAACTGTGCTACATGAGATTTGGGGTCAGGCTCAGAGTTGCATCTGTTAACAACACCCCAGGCCATCTGGATAATGGTAGTCAAAAGACTGTGCTCCAAGAAACAATACCACATGTTCAATGCTGCTCTTTTTTCTCTTATATAATACAGATCTCCCAATCTTCCAATTCTATGTTCTAGCTTCTTGTTATCCAGTACATATTTATTTACACTACATTTGTTTTTCAGCCTGGTGAAATTTAAGAGATCAGAATTTAAATCCCCAAACCTCTCTTAAATTTATTCAGATGCATTCTTATTAATGGGCCAGAGGGCAACTGCATCTGTACAGTTTCCACTGTGTACTGTCGTATTGCTTTCTAGTGCTGAGCAATTTATATTTAAACCGGCAGATTAAGAGGACCCAATATTCACCACAATGTCACCAGCAATGCGTATTTGAATTTATTTTTACTTTGTTCTGCTAATTTAGTCAGTGTAAAATGGTATCCCAAGGTGGATTTAATTTGCACTTCTTGCGTTTCTGGTGAAGATTAATATGTTTCCCTGTGTTTCTTTGCTATTTATAAGTTTTCCAGAGTTACAGTTAAACTTTTGAATCTCTTGTCACGTTCAGGGCATGGCTTTTTGCTTCTTCTTTGTCAAGGCAACTGAAACTTAACAGAGACCCGCAAAGCCAGTGATGGAACAGGACTGTGGTTTGGTTCAGTGCCCCGGGATGTGCTCTTAGCCAAATCATCTTGTGTCCTGGAAGTCTTAGGGCAAAAATATCCAGGTGGGAGGAAGACAGGAAGAAGAAAGATATTCCAAGTCAGCTTTCTGGGAAAGAGACTCTGAGATCAAGATCTGCATACAGGAGATTCTTGGGAGGAGTTTCCTCAAGATTAAGACCAGGAAGAGGTGACAAAAGCTGGAGCCAGCTGAGGGAGGGGCTGAGTAACTGCAATCTCAGCAGTGGTCCTGGGTAGCACTACTGGTGAAATGACCCTTCATTGTTGACCTACTTGAAGGCAAGGGTTCCAGGACTTTCTTCCTCCACATGGACCAGTCATCTGATGTGGGCTATCCCAGGGAAGGCATTCTGAGCTTGGATGAAGCAGCTGTTTTCAATAGAAGGCAAATCTCACAGAAGCCCTCAACTGTGAACTGTCAGCCATCAATACTGTTAGCAGCTGGGGGGATGCATGTAGAGTCCTGAAGAGGGACTCTGGTTGACATATCACAGCATCCCCTGCTGAAGGAATCCTATATGGGTTGAGACACTCTAGTTTCCTTTCATATATGCTATCACTTTAGTTATCCACTGATGTAAACATCCCAAAACAGCCTGAAACAAACAAAACATTTCCATTTTGCTCACGATTCTGCCAGTGGGGCTGGGCTCAGCTGGGAAGTTCTTCTGCTGGTCTTGCTGGTGATCTCTCACTGGCTGTATTCTGCTGCTAAGGAAGCTATGATGGGCTGAGCTCAGCTGGATGATGAGATGGCCAGGCTTCTCTCCCTCTCTCCAGGGAGTCTGAGGGCTTCTTCTTCTCACTGTGGCCTCAACAATTCCAGGCAGCATATTTGTATGGTTTTTCCAACAAGGTAATGGGTTTTCTTACATGGAGACTGAGGGCCAGTTCCCAGTGTAAGCCTTTATGGGAAAATGGGGTTTCTCAACCTTGGCACTATTGACAATTAGGGGTGGATAATTCTTTGTTGGGCTTCCCAGCTGGTGCTAGTGATAAAGAACCTGCCTGCCAGTGCAGCAGACCTAAGAGATGCAGGTTTGATCCCTGAGTCAGGAAGATCCTTTGGAGGAGGGCATGGCAACCTACTCCAATATTCTTGCTGGAAAATCCTATGGACAGAGGAGCCTGGTGGGCTATAGTCCATAGCGAGGTGGCAGAGTCTTATCCTGTGCACTGCAGAATGTTTCACAGCCTCCCTGGTCTCTGCTCACTAGATGCCAGCAGCATTCTTCCAATTGGGACACACACACACACACACACACACACACGTCTCTAGACATTGCCAAATGTCCCATGAGGGGCAAAAAAAGGCTCCTTTTGAGAATCACAACTTTAGAAAACCTAAAGTATTCTTGGAAGTTCTACCACATTCTGTTGGTTTAAACAAGCCATAAACACAGCGTAGATTCAAATCTCATGGCTGCCAGGAGACCTGGTTCACTGGTGGCCACCCAGGTAACAGACTGCCATAATTCTGTGAGGCTCACATTAAAATGTCCATATTATAATGTGAAGTTAAGGCTCATTCTTCCAGAACCATGCAGCTAGGAAGTCACAGCACCGAGATAGGAGCCCAAGTCTGCCTGACACAAAGGTATACTCTCTCTACCACTGTGAACTGCCTACAGTGGCTTTCAAGGGGTTACTGTTAAGAAGGGAACTAACCTCAATCTAAGAAACTTGTGAGAGAAAAGAGCGAGGTTTTACCTGGGTTTAGTTATGGTTAATAAAGAAAACATTAATCACTTGAAGTGCTATTTTGGAGCACATGAAACCAAAATGAAGCACAATATGAAATGTTCATTTATTTCTAAGGGGCTTATTTTGTTAACATTCAATCATTCAATCCCCTTGGCCTTATTTATAACATTTGAGTGAAATGCATTTTTTTAATAACTAAAACTTTATTCTGAGTTTTATAGGCAATAAATTCCTTCTCTTGAAGATGCAGGAGGTAGGGGTTTGGACAAAGCCAGGATATACCACTGGACACCCCACCCCCAGGTGGGGCAAAGTTTCTTCCTGGGCAGAGTTTCTGCATCAGTGTTCCCTGCTGGAAATTGTAGTCTCTTACAAGACCCCAACTCCTACCAGGGTATGAAATGCCTAGACTTAATGCTTAGCTCCACCATTTACTGTTCACATGACTTTTAAAAAATATTTATTCAGTTGGAGGATAATTACTTCACAGTATTATGATGGCCTCTGCCATACATCGACATGAATTAGTGGTAGGCATACATGTGGCCCCTCCCTCCTGAACTCCCCTCCCTCCTTCGTCCCCACCCCATCCCTCTAAGCAGTTACAGAGCACCAGCTTTGGGTTCCCTGCATCATACAAACTCCCACTAGCTATCTATTTTACATATGGTTATATATATATGTGTGTTTCAATGTTATTCTCTCAAATCATCCCACCCTCTTCTTCTCCCACTGCTACATGACTTTTGATGAGCCATTTAAATGCCCAGAGCCTCAATTTCCTTGTCTATAAACTGGCTGAAACCGTAGCCTGGAGGACTTGTGTTGAGATGAAATGATACCTAGACATGTGATCCCTTTACACTGTCCCCTCCTGAGGAAAGAGGGAAGTGCAGAGGAAACAACAGATACAACCCACAGAAGGTCTTTTTGACTTGAGAGCAGACTAACTCAAGCCTCTTCTTTATCAGATGGGAAGCCCGGTGTAGAAGAGGAAGCTTCCAGTGGATTAGAGCACGCTCCACTGTCACTGTGATTTGTGGATTCTGTACCATCTCCCCTCCCACCCACGAAGCGAGCAGACACTTAAAAGGCAAAAACGAAGCATGAATAATTTTTCTCCTCTATTCCCCTCCCACCTTCCCAGACAGGACATGGGAACTGAAGAGAAAGGAGAGAACATAATGAAGACCCTCCGTCGAGGGATTCTCCAGGCAAGAACACTGGAGTGGGTTGCCATTTCCTTCTCCAATGCATGAAAGTGAAAACTCAAAGTGGGGTCTCTCAGTCGTGTCCGACCCTCAGCGACCTCATGGACTGCAGCCTACCAGGCTCCTCCGTCCATGGAATTTTCCAGGCAAGAGTACTGGAGTGGGGTGCCATTGTATTGTCCAGTCATTAGATACAGCCACCACTAACTCCCAAGTATTTCTCAAAACACAGTCTGTGAGTTCTTCTCCAAAATGTATATATCACATTTTTTTATAGAGAAAACTCTTTTACCTGGAATCCTCAGGACCCTAATGCTCTGGTGAGCTGAATGTTCTGTTTAACAAGAAGGGATCAGATCTCTCATGCATGGAATTCTAGTTTTCAATGTGGGGACACGGCAACAGGATTTTTGATCAAAGTTTTAATCAGATATAATTTAATGTTTATCTGAAGGCTTCAAAGGTACAGCAGCATTTTGTATTGCCTCCAGGAAATAATAAGAAACATCCACTGCCTAAGACTTGAGGGTAAACATGTATATTATTGGAGGTTTCTAATTTATATAGTGTAAATGGCAAAGAATTCCTCTATAGTTAAACCAATCTGCATTGAATCCTGGCTCTGGACTTACTAGTTGACTGTTCTTGGGCAGGATAATCTCTACAAACCTTCGTTTTCAATCTGTAGACTTGATATAAGAGTACCGCCATAAGGAAACAATATAATTATTATAAAGCCCTTAGAGCAAAGCCACACTCATGGTAAGTACTTTATCAAGTCAACTTTATTTTGCCTGTTCTCTTTTTTGGACTCTATTTCAGCTGCATGAAAAATAAACATGCAGAGAAAGAACCAGGAAAAACTACAGGACACCTAACTGTTCTCCTGGAGGAAATGTTGACAAAGCAAGTGAGGGAGGTTTGGGTATGTGAAGGCGATTTGCACGTCTGCAGTGCACACATCCTGCCTTGTCTACTCATCACAGCCGTCCTGTGGCTGGGAATGACGGCTGATAATTCAGGCTGCCAATCTAACTTAGGAGCGAGATTCCTCAAGCCCACGGCAGGAAAACATGCTGTTTGGATGACAGCGCTGCGTTGGAAAGGCACAGGTGTGTCTCCAGTCCTGCGGTTCGAGTGCTCACAGCTCAGCCCCAGAGGCGCTTCCCACAGTGGGTTAGGAAAGGACACTGTGAGACCCCTGCCTACACCTCCCAGAGACACATGTGATTCCAGAGATGCATGAGGGCTTTCCTCTACCATCAGTCACCCCTGGGCATCCTACACCTCCCAGAGACATGTGATCCCAGAGATGCACAAGGGCTTTCCTCTACCATCAGTCACCCTGGGTATCTAGAAGCACAGCTGCTTTCGTCTAAGAGATTTCACCTCGGCTACTGGGCCTGATCACTCATCCAATTTTTACTCAGAGAATTATTTCCAAATGTTAGCTAAAGTGAAATGAAGTTGCTCAGTCGTGTCTGACTCTGTGCGACCCCATGGACTGTAGCCCACCAGGCTCCTCCGTCCCTGGGATTCTCCAGGCGAGAACACTGGAGTGGGTTGCCATTTCCTCCTCCAGGTGATATTCCTGATCCAGGGATCGAACCTGCGTCTCCCACATTGCAGGCAGATGCTTTACCATCTGACCACCAGGGAAGCTTTATTTGTTGGCCGACTGTCTTATTATTGCGTGTGTGCATGCTAAGTCGCTTCAGTCATGTCCAACTCTGTGCGACACTATGGACTGTAGCCCAGTAGGCTGTTCTATCCATGGGATTCTCCAGGCAAGAATACTGGAGTGGATTGCTGTGCCCTCCCCCAGGGGATCTTCCTGACCCAGGGATCAAACCTGCATCTCTTACTTCTCCTGAATTGGCAGGTTCTTTACCACTAGCGCCAGCTGGGAAGCCCTGTCATTATTAATGTGCCTCAATTTCAGTTAGGACAACTGATGGCAGACCTTGGCTCAGGCAGATGGACCCTCCATGAGAACCCCTTGCCTGTGTCTTGAAGGGTTTTTCCATGTGACTGGCTCACAAGAGATGGGCTCAGCTTTCCCGTGGTGCCCAGGAAGCAAAATGTTGTCTTAAAGTATGAACAGAAAGGCTAAATGGGCTTCGATGATGCAAGAAAGCCCCGGCGAGAGGAGGAACTTGGTATGTGCCAGGCAGTGCTGGGCACAGCCCCCTGCAGCCCAGAGAAGCTGCAAAGGAAATGTTAACAGGACACGTGGTTTCTCAAGAGCCAGAGATAGAGACAGCTTTTCTTTTGGAAGCCCTGTTCAGTGGTGATGGCTGTATTCGCATTGGCTTACGTGGGATGCTCCCTGTTGGCTGCACTCACCCAGGGATAAGGGCCGTGTGGCTGCTGAGTGCAACACTGTCCCCCCGACACTGAAGGAGAGGTGCTGGAAAGACCTGAGGAAACCAGCCTGTGTCCTGCAGGGGAAAACACCTCATTTTACAGTCAAGCCAGAGAGTCAAAGAGCAGGAAGAAATGGGGATTTCAGTCTGCTGGGTTTGTCTACCACCTTGAAGATGAGGTAGTAGTGGAAAGATGGGCATGGACTTGGAAGTCCAGTGTTCTTGGAGTCCAGGGGTTCCATTCTGCCCCGCCTATCGCTGTGTGATGCTGTGTCTCTGTTTCATCACATTGGAACAGGAACAAGATTACTAACTTTGTGGTTTCAAGGTTAAGTGGAAGGAGACATATAAAGATATGGTACCTAATGCATGCACGCTAAGTTACTTCAGGCATGTCTGACTCTGAGACCCCATGGACTGTAGCCTGCCAGGATTCTATGTCCATAGATTCTCCAGGCAAGAAAACTGGAGTGGGTTGCCATGCCCTCCTTCAAGGGATCTTCCTGACACAGAGATCAAACCAGCATCTCCTACATGTCCTGCACTGGCAGGTGGGATTTGTTTGTTTGTTTGTTTTGTTTTACCACTAGTGCCACCTTGGAAGGCCTTGGTACCTAATGGTTCGTATAAGTATTGCCTATTCTAACTTTATTTCCCAAGCTTTACCAAATGTGGGTAATTTCCTACTAAAATCCAATCTCCCTGTCTCCTTAATAAGAGAGCTCTGGTTTTGTTCCAGAGCAGCCATGAGCCTAGTGGAAGGACTAAATCTAGCAGCCTGCCTTGTAGGCAGAGATGACCCATAAAACAGTTACTGAGAGAGGTTTCGGGGAAAACTCTCTTTGACCCTCGTCCAACCTGTTCTTCCATCCAGAAAGGACTGGCCTGAGCTCAGGAAGAGCTTGGATAAGCCTGGTGCCCAAGAAATGTTTTCTGACTGAGCAACAAGAAAAATAATAATAATAATAATAACAACAGAGACAATTAACATTATAAGAGCTTGCACGGAGCCTGTCAACATGCTAAGCCCTTTACCCGTTTTGTTTAATCCTCAAAAAGATTCCATGAAATATTTTCTATTAACTTCTATTTACAAAACAGGAAACTGAAGTATAGGAATACATGAGTTAGATGTAGGAACAAGTGAATATGTGAATGAGTGAGTGAACACTTGAATGACTGTGTCTTTTGGAATTCAGGAAAGAGAATTAGAGGTAGAGGGTAGGTGCAATTTTCTATAACTGGTGTAACAAAGTCCACAAATCTGGTAGCTTCATACAAGACAAATTTATCATCTTACAGTCCTATAGATTTTAGTCTGACACGGGTTTCTTGGGGTGAAAATCAAGGCATTGGCAGGGCTGTGTCCCTTTCTGGAGGCTCCAGGGGAGAAGCTGTTCCCTTGCCATTTCCAGCATCTAGGGGCTGCCCACGCTCCTCGGCTCATGGTCCCATCCTCCATCTTCAAAGCCAGTGATGTGGGGCCAACTTCGTATTGGGCTGCTATGCTGCCATCTCTGCTCTGCCTTCCACTTGCAAGGGCTTTGTGATTATACACTGGGTCCACCCAGATAATCCAAGATAATCTCCCTATTTTCAGAACAGCTGACTAGCAACATTAATTTCATCTGCAACTTTAATTAATTCCCTTTGCCATGTGAGGCAGTATATTTGCAGTGTCCAAGGACTGGGACATGGGCCTCTTTGGGGACCATTACTCTGCCTGCCACAGTAGGCTCTGCAGAAGTTCTCCTCACTGTTTGTAGGAATATTTTGCCATAGAAGCAGCTGCAGCGTGTACCTAACTCCACAGTGGGAGGTCAGATCTCAGCTGAAGGACAACAGGCAGAGGAAACCTATTTGGTTCATCTTCCTGGTGTGGCTGTCGGGGTGCCCAGAAGAGGTGTGGTCACAGTCTCAGGCTGTCGCCTTCTGATGCAGACTCCCCATCAGCTGTCTAGGGGAAGGACGAGGGTAACACTGGCCAGTCACACCCAGTGGCCATCTATGGGTCACGGGCTTTCCTCGTCTTATTTCCAGTGGTCACTGTGCACATGGGATTGATTTTCAGGAAATCAGAAGAATAAGGAGAAGTTGCGTTTGTTCAACCAAAACCAATCTCTTCACGTTTCTTTTCATACTCTTACTTTAATTAATCATGAGACTTACCTAGGACAATGAGGCCCTGAGACGGAGGTCACCCAGCCCAGGGGCCTGGCTACCAGCTCATAAAGTGGAAACTGGGATCTGAGTCTTCCACCCAGCCTATCCCTAAGCAAGTCTGACTTGCACCCACCAGTCCCATAGTCAGACCCTTCTCAGGGCCTCTGATCCAAGGCTTTTTAGGCCCAAATGACCACTTCTTGTCCTTATATGCTTATATCTTTCCCTCTACTAAGACCCATGCTGGGACTTCCCTGGTGGTCCAGTGGCTAACACTACACACTCCCAATGCAGGGCGGCCAGTTTTGATCCCTGGTCAGGGAACTAGATCCCACGTGCCACAACTAAGAACCAACACAGCCAAAAAAAAGGAAGACTCATGCTGCCTCCAGGAAGCAACCTCCCACCACCCCACCTAAGAAGCCCATCTTGGCTTCCTGCCCTCACTTTGTCCAGGTCAGTCGTTCCATGATGACTGGTATAGTTGTTAATGTCCACGATGAGTCTCTCTCACCTGACCTTGGACTCCTTAAAGACACTTCTACTGTAATTGCTTTTAGCTCACCATTGCCACCTAACTCTGCACCCACCATAACATCTTTCCCACCACCATCTCTAAATCTTTGTGGCTTAAAAGACAACTGGATGCTTTGAACTGAACCTCATCAACAGATATTTTCCTTCTAATATTTCACCTTAGCACAGCAGCCTCAGAGCAAATCACTTACCTTTTCTCTAATACTTCAATGATTTAAACAAATCCTAACATTTCCTTAGAACCCACTATGTCTCTTCTCAAGTCTGTCCCCGAATGCTTTGTAAGAAATGTCTCTCTACTCCTCACCCAAAAAGTGAAAGACAAACAAGCTGGTCCTCGAGCCACCACCAGTGTTTCTGCAAAGTGATCAACTCAAGGTGACAACAAAGCACAGCCAGCCCGTGAGGCTGAGAGGCGGACGGCCCCACCCCCACCACCAGGCCCCGTCCACGCAAACCAAGGAGCAGATGGAGGTTTTATGCCCAGCTGAGCACTGCTCAGCACCACTGTTTGAACAGAAACACTCCTAGGTCAAATCTCAGAGATAAATAGGTAATTACAATTAATCCTTCCTAATTGCCATCCTTCTGCCCAGCACACTGGAAATAACACCTCACACATTCTTTCCAGGGTCCTCAGGGGTGGGCGAGGCCTTGCACGCTGTCTGTGCAGCTCCCTGCACGAGAGTCCCGTGTCCTCATTTTGCAGATGAGGAGGCTGAGAATAAACCAGGAGTGTGTTTCCAGCATTGCCGGGGTGGTGAGAACAATGGTTTTCAGCTGCATTTGTCCAGTTCCAGGAGGATTAGATAAAGAGGAAACGATGCCCTGGGACTGATGAGCACGAAACCAGTCTGAAACACATTGTCCATCCCTGTCTGAAGCTGACTTTGGAATGCCATACTTGGCACCTACTGTATACCAGGAACTGAGCTGGATATTTCCACACTGTTTCATTTCATCTCCCTAACAACCCTCTGCATTATAAATTCCATTTTATAGCTGACAAATCTCAGACTCGGGGAAGTGAAGTGACTTGCCCCAAGGCCCCCCAGGTAGCCGAAGACAAGGTCAAAATTTGAATAGTTTATTCATTCATTTTGGTTCACTCTTCAACAAGTATTTATTGTAGAGCTGCAACAAGCATTTAAGATAAAGTTGTGAGCACTGTGTCCATATAGCCCAGGCTAATGGGACAAGCTAAAGTCCCTGGAGGGCTGGGCTTTAACCTGAAACTGGCCTGTATGTCCTGACCAGATGGGACATGCTAAGTAGCTAGGGCCAGGTCCAAGGAGGAATTCAACATTGGAAAACTGTCTTATGCCATTTGCCTCCTTCCCAAGGCAAAGGTAATTACAGGATCACTAAATACAACTTTGGGCTTCCCTGGTGGCTCAGTGGTAAAGAACCCACCTGCTGATGCAGGAGACGTGGGTTTGATCCCTGGGTTGGGAAGATCCCCTAGAGGAGGAAATGGCAACCCCCTCCAGTATTCTTGCCAGGGAAATCCCGTGGACAGAGGAGCCTGGCAGGCTACAGTCCATGGGGTCACAATGGAGTCAGACAGGACTTAGCGACTAAAGTACTACAAATACAACTTCACAAGAGCTTCCATTTCTCCAAAGCCTGGGAGAAATGCCCCAGCACAGCACACTTGTTCACGGCCATTTCAAAAACAGCCAAAACAGAACAGAGCAGGGATGGCTGGGGCTCAGTGGGCCAAGACGAATAGACTGGGCTCTGAACTTCAGGTGCGATCCCCAGGTTAAAAGCACTACCCCTGACACCTTGTGGATTGACACAGGTCAAGTCACCTCCTAGAGTCTTCATCTCCCATCAAGTTAAATAGTAACTCTTGCTTGTAGACTTATGGTGGAAATCAAAGGAGGTAACATCCAGTATATAGTGCCGTTAGCTGCTTCAGCCATGTTTGACTCTTTGAGACCCCATGGACTATATAGCCAGACAGGCTCCTGTGTCCATGGAATTCTCCAGGCAAAAATACTGGAGTGGGTTGTCATGCCCTTCTCCAGGGGATCTTCCAGACCCAGGAATTGAACCCAGGTCTCCTGCATTGAAAACAGATCCTTAACTGTCTGAGCCACCAAGGAAATTAACATCCAGTACACAGGGGGTACTTTAAACAAACATGAGAGAAACGACCCACCAGGGCTGGTGGGCAATGGAGGAAGGGTGCAGAAGGAGCCAAAATAAAGCAGCGTTTCCTGGATGGAAGAGAGGAAGCCCCCTGAAGACAGGGGCCTCATCTGTGCCCGAGTGCCTAGGATGGAGTCTGGCACATAACAGCCATATTAATAAACACTTACGAATTTAGGAACGGATGACAACTGGTCAGTGTCACAGTGATACAAGAAGAGGTCACGGGAGGACAACCTGATGGGCAAAACTTGAATCCTGGGGGCCAGGGTCTTGGGTCAGCACATGACTGTAGGATGAGAGAAAGGTCATCATCCTTCCAGACCCAATTCCCAGAGGACGGCAGAGTCTTGATCTCAAACAGGAAGAAAGTGCCTGAGTTCTAGCCATGGCGCACTAGACTTGACGAGACTGGCTGCTGCAACGAGGGGCTGGGGGTCCCCAGAGTTCCCAGCCATCCCAGCCAAGCCCATTCGAACAAGGACCATTTCAGACAAGCTCCATGTTGGCAACCCTTTCTCTGGGATTTCTGGATCAATCTGGCAGAAAGACAATCACACCAAAGCAAATCTTAGGTCCCCAAAACACAGCCAAAGGCGTTGCACAAAGAAACATGGTGGATTTGGATTCCCTCTGGCTGGGGAGAAGGCCGGCTTCTTGCCTCAACCAGGCCTGAGTGTCCTCAGAAGCTGGCAAAGTCAGGACTGAGAGAGGCCAGCCTGTCCCTTCCCTGCCTTGCCCTCAGGCCAGGGCTCCATGACCCATCTGTCACCACCCTCCTCTGCCTGAGCTCCCATCAGTGTCTGGAATACCGTCGTGATCTGGCAGGAACCGTGGCAGGCTACAATTAATTAATTAATCAGTTTTACTCTATCAGCAATTGCAGACCAGGAATGTTAAATAAACAAATTAAGGGCTGTGTTTCACTAAAGCTCAGCCCAATGAAATAATAATGAGGCAAAGTGAACTGCTCTGAACAGGAGGAGGAGGAAGAATGTTATAAGGGAAATTCACCAGGGCAGTGAAGGCCCAGAAGAAGGCAGGGAAGATTCTGCTGGGGGACCCTCTCATCCCATGCTCCACTCGAGGAAAGTGCTGGAACCCACAGTACGGCAGAGAGAGCAGAGCTCCGCAGCCAGAGAAGAGTGGACTTGAAACTCAGCTTTCCTGCTTATCAGAAAGTCCCTTAATTGCCTTGAGCCTCAGTTTCCTAACTCATCGAGAGGAGGAAGGGAGCAGCAGTCATCTTCGCGAGGCTAGCCTTCATTGGCATTTCTGTGTAGCCTGTGGCACGGGCGGGGCTGACACCTGTGATGCATGCAAGCAAGGAGGTGGGTGGGTGGTCCACACTCTGGCTCCGCACCTTTAGGTAGCATGACTCCAAGTCTCCCAGAGGCCCCCTTGGGCTGTGCCTCCATACCCAGAGCTTGCTCATTCGCACTCTGTATTGGCCCCCTGCTGGTGCTTCCCTGCGTGCTAAGTTGCTTCAGTCATGTCTGACTCTTTGCAATCCTATAGACTGTAGCCGGCCAGGCTCCTCTGTCCATGGGATTCTCCAGGCAAGAATACTGGAGGGGGTTGCCATGCCCTCCTCCAGCTCTTATGTCTCCTGCCTTGGCAGGTGGGTTCTTTGCCACTAGAGCCATCTGGGGATCCCACAGGAGGTGCTTCCCTGATCACCCGCAAGACCAAACACCTGCAATCAAAACCTGCTTCTGGGAGAACCCAGCTTGAGACAGCTTCCCTGGACAGATGCGAGGGATTATTTTCAAATGTTCTGCCCCTTCCTCTTTCAGTGTCTTTGTAATCCCAATTGACAGAGGCCACAAGAGTTAAAATTTCTCCAAGGAGGTCCCACTGGTGGCACAGAGTGGGGAACGTGCCTTCGTGGTCAGCAATTACGCACCTGCAGCCGCCAAGGACCAAGGCCTGGTCCAGGGGCTGGGTGCCCAGATGTGAGCAGCAAAGACAGACACCACTAGCGTGGATAAGAGGCACGGCCCCAACCAGGCGTGACCCTGAGATGCAGGGCTAGATGGGCTCTTCTGGTCCTGGGCCTGGAAGGTTCATTGCCCGCCTATGGGATGGGAAGCCAGACACACCCTGGCATGACCCTCAGTCTCCTCAGCAAAGCGACGACGTTTAGACCCGGGCTGCAAATGAGCCAAGAGCTCTGGGACCTTTCAGAATCTGTCTGGCCCATTCTCGCAGAATCTGTGGTGACTCATCCAGAAATTGATATCTGGGCAATGTTCCAGCATCGCTGTTGGATAATAATGTTATTTCCCAAGGCTTTATCTAGACAAATCAGCATGTGGGGCTGTTAGAAAAGTCTATTTTTCCTCTGCCAGGGTCTTCAGTGTAGAAGGTGAGTGTGGCCCCCAGGGAAGGATCCCTGACACGTACTTGAGGCAGCAGCCTCTCAATTCTCCCCTAAAGACACCATCATGCAGGCATCTTGTCGGGATGTCCTACACTCCTGTGCATGGGATCCCCCAGCCCTGGGTTCTAGTATGAAACTGAGACAGTGCATCTGAAAGCCAATGAGAAAAGGCTCTAGAGAGTATTCTAGAACTTTGAGAAGAGGGATCAGAAGGAGTTATACCATGGGCCAGTTACAGAGGTGGTCCCATGCTCTCCCCGGCTCCGGGTATCTTTGAGGCTGCAGAGGGTCCCAAACATGTTCTAACAAAGGAGACAATTGTCTCAGGGCAGTGTTTCCAATTAGGGCCCTGCTATGGTGATGGGCTGGAAAAGGCAATGGCACCCCACTCCAGTACTCTTGCCTGGAAAATCCCATGAACAGAGGAGCCTGGAGGGCCTGCAGTCCATGGGGTCGCTGAGGGTCGGACACAACTGAGCGACTTCACTTTCACTTTTCACTTTCCTGCATTGGAGAAGGAAATGGCAACCCACTCCAGTGTTCTTGCCTGGAGAACCCCAGGGATGGCGAAGCCTGGTGGGCTGCCGTCTATGGGATCACGCAGAGTCGGACATGACTGAAGTGACTTAGCAGCAGCATGGTGATAGGCAGAAGGAGAAGAGGGTGACAGAGGATGGGATGGTTGGATGGCATCACTGATTCATTGGATATGAACTTGGGCAAACTCCGGGATATGGTGAGGGACAGAGAAGCCTGGTGTGCTGCAGTCCATGGGGTCATGAAGAGCTGGACAGGACTTGGTGACTGAACAACAAAGGTGATGGGCTTTTCTGTCAGTTACAGGTAGAGAATCTAAGTGACAAATAGCGACAGGGAGTTCCTCTATGACTGCACAGAGATCCGTCCGGCAAAGAATGTTAAATGTTCCTCTCCTGCCCTCCCCACCACGCACACACACACTTACCCTACATACGTTTACCCTGCTCTGCCCTGTGCTAACAGTCCTTCTATCATTGCAGCTGTCTGAGAACATCCAAGTGCTCTGAAATGTCACAGGATGGTTGTGGGATGGTCTCACTCGGTACCACCCACCAGTATCTCCTGGATACCTACTCCCTGCATGCACACCTTCCAACTAGAACCTGGGGACTTTGCTCAGCTCTCCCTGAACATGACTAGTAATAGGAATAATGATAATACTAACAACCATCACTGTACATGGGTTGCCTTGTGTCAGGCCCTGTGCTGTTTTACATGCATTAATTCAGGGGTTACCAAAGGCCTAAATCCACAGCCCCACTACTCCACCACCTGTTTAGGTAAGTAACGTTTTATTGGAACAGCCACAAAAGAGACGGCATGGCTCACGAAGCCTAAAATAGGTCCTATCTAAACCAAATTGGAAAAGACACACGTATCCCATTGTTCATTGCAGCACTATTTAAAATAGCTAGAAGATGGAAGCAACCTAGATGTCCATAGACAGATGAATGGATAAAGAAGTTGTGGTACATATACACAGTGGAATATTCAGTTCAGTTCAGTTCAGTCGCTCAGTCGTGTCTGACTCTTTCTGACCCCATGAACCGTAGCACCTCAGGCCTCCCTGTCCATCACCAGCTCCCAGAGTTTACTCAAACTCATGTCCATTGAGTCAGTGATGCCATCCAACCATCTCATCCTCTGTCGTCCCCTTCTCCTCCTGCCTTCAATCTTTCCCAGCCTCAGGGTCTTTTCAAATGAGTCAGTTCTTCGCATCAGGTGCCCAAAGTATTGGAGTTTCAGCTTCAACATCAGTCCTAACTCAGCCATAAAACGGAATGCATGTGAGTCAGTTCTGATGAGGTGGATGAACCTAGAACCTATTATACAGAGTGAAGTGAGTCAGAAAGAGAAAGATAAATATTGTATTCTAATGCATTTATACGGAATCTAGAAAAATGGTACTGAAGAATTTATTTACAGGGCAACAATGGAAAAACAGACATAGAGAACAGGATTATGGACATGGGGAGAGAGGAGGAGAGGGTGAAATGTATAGAAAGAGTAACATGGAAACTTCCATTACCATGTGTAAAATAGATAGCCAACAGAAACTTGCTGTATGGCTCAGGAAAATTAAACAGGGGCTCTGTATCAATCTAAAAGGGTGGGATGGGGTGGGAGATGGGAGAGAGGTTCAAAAGGGAGGGGATATATGTATACCTGTGGCTGATTCACGTTGAGGTTTGACAGAAAACAACAAAATTCTGTAAAGCAATTATCTTTCAATTAAAAATAAATTAAAAAAAAAAAACCAGGTACTATCTAATCCTTTATGGAAAAATTTTGCTGATCCATGCATTAACTCATCTTCCCTCTTACCAAAGTCCTGTGACCTGGAAATCACTGTAAAAGTCTTTTATATAAAAATAAACAGGAATTCAGAAAGATTAATCACTCAAGGAAACACAGCTTGTAAGTGACAGAAGTAGAATTTGAAACCCAGGAGTTGAGGGTACAAGTCCTGGCCTCCTGTGATCTAGCCACAACTTCTCTCAAGACTGAATCAGAAATGACCAATGAACCACTGGCTAACAGGAGGACTGGGAAGGCTGGGACAGGCATGGGGATTAATGAGGTCACCAGCAGCCCCAGGGCAGCAGGGCGGCCCAGGGCCTCGCAGGTGTGCTAAGTCTGGAAGGGCTTTTTGCTCCATCAGCACTGAGCGGCTCATGTCTGCGGGACTTACAAGGCTCGGCATCACACAGCCCAACCTGTTACCTGCCATTATGGATGCCTCAGGCTTTGTACTACCAGGGCCCGGTGAATAGCAGATACTTAAACTTGTTTGCAAAGGTCGCCGTCTCTCTTCTGAAGTCTCTTTCCACTTTGGATGGAGAATGGAGCCATGCTGTAATAGTCCTAGAATTTCAAAAGTATCCTTGAAGCCAAGAAGTCACCCCCTGCGCTGGGATCCCTGTCCTCCCCAGAACACTCCCTAATGTAGTTTGTCCTGCTCTTCTGGGCCCATCACAGGACCCCAGGCTGGGCATCCCTCTGTGTTTCCACTGCCCCTCCTATGGCCTGGGTCTTTCCCACCAGGGACCAGTGATGCCCACCTTCAGCTGTCTTCAAAGCCTGCAGAGTTTTGTGCACAAACAGATGCCCTAGCCCTCTCCAGACAGCCTGCTTAACCAGGGGCGATGTGGTGCTCGGAGTCTGTTAAAGTCCCACCAGGACACTGTGGCCTGAGAGCTAGTGCTATGATCCATTATGCTTCAGCACATCCCTGTGTGCTGAGGGCAGCTTTGCAAACCTTGGTGGACCTGGAGGGGTCCCCTGAGTATGACTGGTATTCTCCTTCCAACAGTCAAGATGTGTCATGAAGGGCCACAAAGGCTTCTGATTGGAAGTTTCCTCTGGTCAGAAAAATCACAGCAGAGCAGGTTGGTTTTATTGGTACTAATTAGCATAACAAACACCCAACAGGAAAAGCCTAACCTTACAGTCTAGGAAGTTTGCCAGCATCTCCATCCACTCAGGTCATTGTTTAACTTCTACATCTACAACTTCAATAAAACTGCTCACATTTAAATGGACAATGGAGTTGCATTTCTCTTATTGCAAGGGAATAGAATTTGGAAATTTGGGGATGGAATTTTGTCAAAATCTTATTTAAAAGAGAAAAGAACTGATGCTATGAAGCTTCAAGTGATAACATGAAGTTTTCAGTTAGATCAAGGTTCAAACTCAGGCCCTGACACCTCTGAAATATTATTACCTTGGACAAGTCTCTCCATGTCCCCAACCCTAATGTTTTCATTAATAAAATGAAGATAAAGATGCTCCCCCTCCCCAGAGTGATTAGAATACAAAATACTTAAGGTCCCGGGACATGGTTGGTCCTCAATAAACACTTAGAGTAAGACTGGCTTCCCCTGAGAAGTTTGCAGCCTGATAGGAGGGGGAAAATCATGCACAAAAGTTATGACCTAAGCCAGATCACAAGGATAATTCAGAGGATCAGCAGAAGGAAAAAGGGAAGACTTTAAGAAGAAGGAAGTGTTTAATCTTGATTTGGGAGGATGATGTGGTGGGACTGCAACATTTAAGGATGGGGAGGAAAGGCAATCCTGTTGGAGGGACGACAGAGGCTCACAGGAGCAGCAATAGGCCCAACCAACCAAGGGCACTCCCCACCTCCCACCAAGGTTTCAGCAATAGATGCAGACATGAGGCCCAAGGGTCAAGCAACCCAGGGTGCTTTCATTTCCCCACCAGGACAAACAGTAGCCTCCTGGGAGAGGGGAGAGGGACTGAAGGAGGTTTGATCTCCAAGGTCAGCTTGGGATTGAGGAGTTTGGATATTTTTGTCCTCTCTGCCATCAGCCAGGGGGCAGGGGCATCTCAAAGCCTAGAGGCAGAAGGTCCAGGACAAGCAGGCTCAGAGAGCCAGGGAGCTGCTAAGGCAGTGAGCTCCTGACAAATGGGAGCTTTACTCACACCTGGTCCAACACACCCCACAAAGAGAGCCAGCCAACTGGTCTGCCACATAAGGCATGTTATTTTTCTGCAACAGATGCTTTTTTCATCTACTTATGGAAAGGGAAGCTCTGATGGCAGGGAGAATGGGGTTTATGTAGTTTGGGATGGCTCAATATTTTCTCAGACACGCTGCCTCAGCCTTTGTGGCCAGAGAGGAGGCAGGGACCAGAGGCACACCTGACCCAGTGATCCCACACAGTGCCAGGAGGCCCTCAGGACACCAGTGTCCTGCCTGACAGTTCAGTTAAAAAGCTCTGAGGTCAAAAGTCTTTGGAAAAGGACTTCCCTGGTGGTATAGTGGATAAGAATCCACCCACCAATGCAGGGGACACGGGTTCAATCCCTGGTCCAGGAGGATTTCACATGCCATGGAACAACTAAACCCATGCACCACTACTGAAGCCTGTGCGTTCTAGGACCCATGAGCCCCAACTAGTGAAGCCCCTGCACCTAGAGTCAGTGCTCCACAACAAGAGCAGCCACCGCAACAAGATGCCGTGCACCACAACTCGAGAGCAGCCTCCACTCGCCACAGAGAAAAGCCTGCGTGCAGCAACCAAGGCCGGTGCAACAACAGAGAGTCTTTGGAGGAGGCTCAGCCGCACTTTCTTCATGGCAGTGGGACTTCAGAGAGGCTGAGATGCTGGCACAGGTGAAGGATATGTAGAGGACAAGGGTGGGCAGTGCTTTCCAAGTTCACGGCACCACACTGCTGCCACCTTGCCTTGTTCCCTAAGAGGCCCTCTGAATAGCTCTGCTGCCCCGGGATCCAGGGAGCAGTTTAGGGTGGATGGAGATAGTGATATTAAGGGCCAGGGCCATCCTGGGCAGGTGTGTGCACCTGTGCTCGGGAGGCAGTATGAGCCTGAGTCTCCTCCAGCCTATCTCCCCACCAACCTATTCCCAGCTGCCTTCTGAAGAACAGATACTCCCAACAGCCGCCCACATGCCTGGCCCTGTGCGTCCTGATTTAACTTCATTCCCATGGTATTCATCCTCAGGTCAACCATGTGCAATAGTTACCATCAAAGTCATTCTATAAGAGGAAACCAAAGCAGCTCAAGGAGGGAAGGATTCTATCAAAGGCCCCAGAGGGAGAGGAGGGATTGGAACCATGTTTGTCACAATCCTGTGGGCATTTCAACCCCGTGCCAGGGAGAGACCCAGGGAGAGACGCTCAGTTTCTCTGCAGTTGAGGAGAAGAGAAAATGTGGGGTGCTGAGGTGGGTGCTATAGTAGAAAAGTCAGAACTCAAACCACAGCAGCTGCTGTCTAACGACATATGAGAAACAAGGCTAGGCTCAAGGGAGAAGCCAGCAAAGCCAATGGGTTCTAACTTTCCATCCCTGTACTGCTGGGGAGTCGAGCTACCCGACTGGCTCCAGTGGATTCCTGTGCCCAATCTGAGTTATCAGATAACTGACAATATCCATGCCAAGGAAGCCCAGCATCCACCCACAACAGAACATCATGTCAAAGATGAGGAAACTTGCAGGAAAGAGTCAAATTCAAAAATCCATAACAGTAATCCAGCCTACAGAGGGAGGGTTAGATTAGGAACATCGTTAAGTTAAAGGTTACAGGAAAGGAGAGGTGTAACACTGTGTTGGACTTGAGCAAGAAAGAGAAAAGATGGGAAATGCAGAGGTTTCCAAAGTGTCAATTACAGGGATGGCCAAGGCCATGGAAAGGGACCCCTGAAGGGAAGGCTGTCCCACAAAGTGCTTTCAGATGTCAGTCCCCAGAGCTCCTGCTGTGTCCAAGAAAAAGGGAGCAGAAATAGGCAGCATGCTGTCCCCATGTCCCTTTTCCAGGCTTGGCTTGAAGAAGCCAGGCTTGTGAGCTGAACTGAGCCCCTCCACCCCAAACTCATTCGTTAAAGTTCTAAATCCTAGAACCTCAGAATATGACCTTATCTGGAGATGAGGTTTTTACTGAGGTAACCAAGTTAATGTGAGGTCATGAGGGTGGACTCTAATCCAATATGACCGCTATCCTTGTAAGATGGGGAAATTCTGGATACAAACAAGTACACAGGGAACAAGTGTAAGATGTGAAAGGATGTAGCAGATGGCCACCTACAAGCAAGCCAAGGAGAGCGCCTGGAACAGACCCTTCCTCCCCACCGCCCACCCCCTCAGAAGGAACCAACCCAGCCAACACCTAGATTTTGGGCTTACAGCCTCTAGAACTGGGCAACAGTGGGTTTCAGTCATTTAATTCACCCAGTCTGTGGCAGGTCTAGCAAGTTAATAAAAGGGCCTAAAAGGAAAGGGACAGGAGGCAGAGATGTGTCAGAAGGAGGGTCTCCTCCACCGTTGCCAGACCAGGCACCATCTGAAGACCCCTCAGAACCAGATGGAGTCTGTCTTTACCCAGGCAGAGGCAGAGGATGAGCAGATAGATGGCTCCTCCGAGGCCCCTCTTGGGATGAAGGAGCCACTAACCAGTGAGCGAAGGGTTCACCAGGGACCAGGATGAGCTCAGCCCCCAGGGAGCACACAGGCCACAGGTCACCTCACTCACCCATGCATGTGATCATTCACAAACCCATCCTGCATCTCTGGGACTCCCCATCTGCCTGCCCTCAACCATTCCTCACTTACAACTGACCAGGGGAGCTGCAGGTCCATACCACTGACGAAGGACTGGGCCCCTCTGGTCTTCTCATTTTCCACAATATCTTAAGGCAGAATCGCTCTGGGTATTGTCTCAAGCTGACTGGCTGGGAGGCAGAATTTGAGACAGAGGTTGGTAAGGCAAATGTCTATTATGGAGCCCTCTTGTGCTCCACAGGAGGGCAAGGGAAGAAGCTGGATTGGGCAGAAGGAGCAGGTAAAGTACAGTGGGGTCTCCACAGAAGGCTCAGCCAACTCTACAGGGAATTCAAAGAGTTGGGGACCCTGCACAGCAGTTGGGGTGAGAGGGCCAGGCCTTTCGACCCCCGCAGCACTCAGCCGTGGAAGGTGGGCCACCCTAAAAATAGAGCCAGACTTTGGGGCAGGAGCTCTTTCCAGCTGAGGAAATTCCGTGGCTGGGGGCTTCGTGGCACACTACAGAGTTCTCCACGGATATACGAAGTTTATTTTGTACCAGGGTTTTCAAGACCCCATTCCTGGGCTCCCCAGGAGGCTGCAAAGCCCAGTCTGCTGCTGCCATCCAGGTGTCTCTTCAACCATCCCTTTTCTCCTGACCCTGTGCCCACGGCAGAAGCCCATTAGCTTCACTAAAGGAGTTGAATTTCAGTTCTGCCATCAGATGTGCACATGCTCTAGGGAACTCTACTGTGCTACATAATTCCTCCAGGAGCTGGAGGGAGGGGGACCGACAGAAGCAGTAAGCCAGGTCTTTCCCTGAGTCTAGTTTCCAAGGGGAGAGCAACTTTAACCACTCCTCTGTGCTGAATCCACCTCACAGCCTGCCAAGCTGTGCAGAACAAAGTTATGCGTGAAGGTGGCAGCTGCTGATGCCGCTCTGGCTCCATGTCGTGGCTCTCAGTAACGGGGCACACCTGAACACAGAGTGCCTCACCCTGGCATCTCCAGCACAAGAGAGGTCACCCCAGAGGAGATGCTGTAGCTGGACCTTGAAGAATGAGGAATCATAAATAATAAGAAAGGAGAAGGCATTCCAGGGAGAGAAAAACATGTGCACAAGTACAGAGGCAAGGAAAACATATTTTAACAGGAAATCCATACCCAGAGATGGACAGCAATGTATTTCTCACATGAGTGAATGTCATGTGTTTGACCTTGAACTCAGAGGACTCCTGAACCTTGGATCAAAACTGCAAAGAACATAGTGTGGATTTCTATGCCAACACATACTGCTAAGAGAACTATGTTCCATGCTCAGTTGTGTGAGGCGAAGAAGAAAACCCAGTCCCCCGGGTTCCAAAGGCCGCCTCTTATCATGGTGGCTGGACTCGAACTCTGACCTGGCAGATCCTGAGTTAAATGCCAGCTTCAGCATTTACTAACCATGAGATTCAGGGAAAGTTACTGAACAATCCATTCTTTTTGCTCTGTGAATGGTCACAGTGGCCACTTCAGAGTGGTTTTGAGGATGCTAAAGTGGTGGGGGGTCAGGGCGGAAGAAGGAGGTATTGTATATAAAGGATGCAGACCAGGGTCTGGTCTGGCCACAGTAAGGATCTCGGAAAAAGAGCTCAGTCTTTGTAGGCATAGTGGGCATTTGACTCTCGATCTTTGCTGGTCTGTAATCTTCGCTTGCACCCCCTTCCCAGGGATCCTCAGCACTCCATGGACACCATTCCTTTTCTCTGTAGGTGGAGACAGTCAGACGTCAAGTCCTCCAGTGGGACCTCATGTCCAGGGCAGACTCAGAACTCACTGGTGTGTGTGTAGATGTAGGGAGGTAACCGAGGTACAGCCTCCAGCGAGGAGCAGGCGTGTGACACAAATGGTACAAAAATGACAGTATAGGGAGGGTCAGCCCTGCCCGTGTTTCTGAGGAAACAGCTCTGAGTCACTCTGTCTTCCTTTACTAAGACTTTTTAGGAGAGAACCTGGAACTGACTACCTTGACAAGCAGTCCACTGGAGTCACTCATCTCCTTTGGCCGGCTCCCTCTACCTATACAGGTATGAGAGCCGAGGACCCAGATCCTTTACGTTTAGAAAACCCTTCCCCAGATGACCTGGTAAAGGGAGGCCAACAGGCACCTTCTCATTAGAATTGGCCAAGAACTGTCTGTGGTCTCAAGGCTTTGAAGCAAGTTTCCTTTAGACTCCATGTTCCTAGAGACTCAACTGGAAAGCCCTAGAGCCCAGCCTCCTTGGCGGACTGGGGACCCTGAGAGAAGCTTGAGGTCAGGGATACTCATCTGATAGCCTGGGGGAAAGTGTGACCGCTGTGTAAACACCTGCTGGAGAAGCCAACAATCCTGGGGCTGGGCTAGAAGAGTACCTGATCATGGGGTCATTGTGTGAGCCCTAGTGGTTCATGGATGAGAGACAAGCTTCCTCGCTCAAGGAGCTGCAGGGGCTGCTGAACAAAAGCAACACAGAGCCAGCTGCTCCAAAGGATGAAGGACTGCTGAGTGGACACAGAGAAATGGGAGCAAAAATCCTTTGGTAGAAGAAGTGGAGACAGTGGGACAGCCAAGGTGATTTGGTGGGAACTCTGAGTTGGGTGTGGAGAAGGAAATGGCAACCCACTCCAGTGTTCTTGCCTGGAGAATCCCAGGGATGGGGGAGCCTGGGAGGCTGCCGTCTATGGGGTCGCACAGAGTCGGACACGACTGAAGCAACTTAGCAGCAGCAGCAGCAGCTGAGTTGGGTGAAGTGAGGCCAGATGGATAAAGACCTGGAATTCTACACCAAAGCTTGATTTTTGCTCTAAAGAATAACTACCAAAGGATATTAGACTCAAAGATGACATGACTGGTTTCTCTTGACAATCTCAGTGTTTAGAGACAGTGCAAAAATTCAAGAGAAGGTACTGAAGGGACCGGTGATTTTGTGAAGTTCAAATCCCCAATTTTTAAACTTGTTTATATGCACTCATGTGTTTATGGTAACTTTATGTGGACTAATGTTACCCAGGCTGAATGGTGGCCTCAAATGCCCCCTCAACTCCATCCGCAAAGTTCTTTTGGTGTTATATGCCCAGGCGTTGACTTCATTTTAACTCCTCATTCTGTTCTCCTATGATGTCTCGCAGATAGACATCCTTCTTCTGTCTTAAGAGTAAGTCCCTCTTGAGCCATGCCATATACCCATGATAACCAGAAACCACCTTCAGGACCAAAACCCACATTTACTGCCATTACTGCCAGACAGACAGGCTCATGATGTAGCTGGTTTCCTTAAAGGTAGTTAACAATGTCCAGCTACAAGTGGTTTAATGTAGCTTCATTTGATGGTCATGCAATTACATTCTACCCTAATAGGATTCTTAGACAGACCTCACATCATAACTTTCATTTTAGGGAATAATGCACACACCCTTGTTTCTCTCCATCAGATTGGACACATATACATTTTTAATAAATGTGCTCTAAATTGAGCTGGTCTGGACCAAAATCAAAGGAAAGGAGATTACATGGCATTCTAGGCACCAAATTTCAGAGTCCTTTTCAGTGGAAATAGGAGTAAGAATATCTGTGAGAACTCTGAGAAGAATCAGAGAGCTCTGGCTGACGGGATGAGATGGCAATTCTCATGATAATTCTGATTTAAAGCAAGGAAGTGAAATCTCTCATGGGGGAATTTCAGCTTCCAATCTTCTATTGTGTTTAGGTGGAATTAAATGAGGCATAGAAATGTATATGTTGCTTTGATAAATTTATCCTTTCCTGCAGTTGTAAAATCTACAGTTATTTCCCAGCCTAAAGGCCTCAGCAAGGGTGACTGACTCTGAATGTCATCCGTCCTCCCCCTGGGCTCAGGAGTAGGGTATAAGGGACAGAGGGGGAAGCTGGGCTTTGCAATCACAAAGCCCAGCAAGGGGTTGGGGGGCACTCTGGGCTCAGACACTTGCCAGGCAGCTGGCACTGAGTGTGGTTACTTAGGTACACTGATTCCAAGGCCAGCACAAAAGTTCAATACTCTCTTAACTCTTATGTTCATCAACCCTGTGACTGACATTTCCACTTGGCCTATAGTGGGGCTTCTCAAATTAAATGACTTCTAAACCATCCCTTTGATCTTCACCCCACAGTTAATCCCTGTTACCCAGGTTTCCAGCTCTTAAGGGCAACACCATCCACCTTGTGTTCAGGCCAAACCCCAGGGTTTATTGTTTATCCTTCTTTTTCTCTCATCCTTCCAGTCTATCATCTCCTTTAACATGCAGTTTTGTAATCAGTTAAGTGAGGATAATATCTCCCTTCCTCAGATGATGTGAGGATTAGATATAATCTATATAAAGCACCAGGCACATAGGAAATGCTCAAATGATATCCATTTTCAATACCAGGCTCTACTCACTGAACAAAAGCCCCCATTCTCCTGAATAGACACATAGGCTCTGATTCTGTGCATTAAAAAAATGAATTGGAAAAACATATATCCTAGAGTCTAGGTTTGGAGAGATAAATGCTAAAGGCCTCAGGGTGAGCATCTAAGAGCCTGTGGGTAAGGCAGTGGTGCATTAAATGAGAGTGCTCTCATTTTAGCGTGCTCCAAAGTAGCCCACTAATAAGCTATGATCATCACAGGTAAATGGAGATTTCACAAAAAGAAGAGAGAAAAAAAAAAAAAAAAAGACAAGGAAAATAAATGTGCAATTCAATCAAAAGCCATTTGGCTGAAGTTATGCAATTTCAAGTTTGGGATCAGGCATTATGCTTATTGCCACCTCTGATAACTAACACATTAGTTTTCTGCTGTATGCAATTATTATGGGGAAAAAAACAAAACAAAATTCAATTCACCTGCATTTGTCACTAGAGTATTGCGTCTGCTACACAAAGGCAGGAGATTGAAAAGAAAGATGCCTCTTACTGAATTTTGAGAAAATGTGACTCTTCTCTGAGCCTTGAATACACAGTCGGATGGTTTGAAGAAGGGTCGGTGTTCTGCATACAACCCATGTCTTTGGCACCAAGGCACCTTCTCTTTAGGCACGTCTGTACCCTGGCCCCGCCCCTTTTCATACTTGCACTCAAGATCTTTAGTCTTTTCTATTGGTGGACTATTGATACAGATGTTCACCCAGAACAATGTGAAGAGAGTCCCAGCTCCTGGAAACACCCATGGTCACTGACTGGGAAAAATAGAAAATGCCTGCTCTCGCATAGGTCTCTGTTCAATGCCATGTCTGGTTGTCTGCTGCCATGTTTGCTTTGGTAAAGCCAATGCTCACCAAAGTATTCTGATGCAGGACAACAAAGGAAAAGTTCACCTCTTCTTTGGCCTTTCCCCCTTGGCAAGGATGAAGCGAGCGCTAGAAGGAACCAAATCTGTGATGAGGGTGAAACCAGCGAGAGGAGGTGCAAGCTTCTATGGGAAGTGCCTCTCTTAACTGGAAGTTAAGCAGATGTGGATTTCAGTCTTTGCTTCTGGCAAGTGCAGTTCTCTTGTGTCCATCAAGTTGGGCTGAAGACATCTGCCCTTCTGGGAGCATAGGGTGGGGGATGGGCCAGGATGGAAGGAAGGATTGGTGGTCCAAGACCCAGCTTGGGATCTTGCAGAGGGAACCCAGTCTTCTCAGGCATGGTTGGCACTGGGCTTTTAATTTGGGGCTGTTATTAGAACCTTCATACCCTTCTTGCGCTACAGAAACTCTCCACATTATGCATCAGGGACCGCCTCTCCCTAGAGAAGGTGAAAATGCAAACTACCTCCTTTCTCCTCCCCCTCCCCCTGGGCATCTAGAGTGAGGTGTGTAATCTGGGATGTGCCTGAATGGGATGGGGAGCTGGCGACACAAAGACCCAGGGACAGGGGACCACAGAGACTCTATGCTGGAAGTGGGTGGCAATGGTGTTGGGGCCATGGTTGACATTCTGGGGACAGTGGTGGCAGGGGCTCCTCCCAGCTGGTTCTGTGGCCTGATTTTGGCATCATTCTGGGTGTCACCTGGTCTCCTCTGTTCTTGCCCCTTTCCCCCTACTTTCCATCCTTCCTTTTTCCCTCCCTCACTCCCTTCCTTCCTTTTACATTGTAAATATCTTCAACATGTCATAATGTATTGAGATAATATAAAATACACCTGGTTCACAACTGCCCAGCTTAATAAAATCATAGCATTTTATTGAGAAGTAAAATATTATAGATAAATTTGAAGCCTCTGTGAATCCCTCTCTAATCTCATTTCCTTTTCTGCCTTCCAGAGGTAAACTATTTTGAATATGATCATTATTATGCAAAAATATAATTTTAGTATATAAAAGTTACTAATTAAATAAAATTCAATAAATTATATAGATGTCTGCTTATACATACACACAGGGCTTCCCTGGTGACTCAGCAGTAAAGAATTCACCTGCCAATGGAAGGAGACACAGGTTTGATCCCTGGGTTGGAAAGATAAGATCCCCTGGAGAAGGAAATGGAAACCCATTCTAGTATTCTTTCCTGGGAAATCCCATGGACAAAGGAGCCTGGAAGGTCACAGTTCATGAGGTCACAAGGGGTCAGACACAACTTAGTGATTAAACACTACCATACATACACATACACACATACACCATAATACATGTGTGATTTCTCGTCCACTCAGCTTGGTAAATAGATATTCTGAGAAATGCTCTGGTTACCAAGAGAAATCACTATACTGAGTAGATTGTACCCCGTTATGAGGGTGGACTTCATTAGGCCTTGAATAGGGGCCTAATCAATCAAAGGCCTGAATAGAACACAGAGGCTGAATAAAAGGGAACTCTGCCTGTTCTGACTGCACTAGTGGAGACATCAGTCTTCTCCTGGCCTTGGACTGGAACTAACACCACTTGTCCTCCTTGTTCTCAGGCCTTCGGATGTGGACCGGAAGCAAAAACAGTTCTCCTGGGTGTCCAGCTTGCCGACTGGGACTTCTCAGCCTCCACAATCACGTGAACTAATTCCGTAGACAGACAGACACACAGATGATGGATAGATTCTACCGGTTATGCTTCTCTGCAGAACCATGACTAACATAGATTTTGAAACCAAGAGTGATTCCAGAGGAACAGAACTTTAAGGATTACTTTTTTGGTGTCCGTGGTATTTGTTAATCACTTATTTATCAAGAGAAACTATTCCTTAGCCCAGATAGTCATAGTTCATATTTTCATAGTTCAAGAACAAAGTGAAAGTCACTCAGTAGTGTCCGACTCTTTCCAACCCCATGGACTATACAGTCCATGAAATTCTCCAGGCCAGAATACTGGAGTGGGTAGCCTTTGCCTTCTCCAAGGGATCTTACCAACCCAGGGATCGAACCCATGTCTCCCTCATTGCAGGCGGATTCTTTACCAGTTGGAGCCAGCAGGGAAGTCCAAACAAGAACAGAGGTCAGTGACAAACTTCCATGGAACTCAACGCAAAGAAATTCTTTCTCCTCCAAAATCACTTTGCACTCTGAAACATACTTGCCTTATCATCTCCTCAAAATCTTTTATGGAATCATAATTTCTGTAGAAATATGCATATGCCTTCTTTCTTGGTTCAGCCACAGCAAACATACACAAAGTTGCATCTCCCAGGGAGACAATAAATGCTCCAACAATATGAAATGATGGGACAGAAGGCCACACATCTGAGGTTTTGTCAAAGAACTAGAAGCCATGATAGCTTTTCTTCTTGACAGCTCAACAATGATGTCCTTCCAGACTGACAGAGAAAGAGACAAGGATGAGTTTCCTGAATTGGTTATGGGGTTTATGGAATTGGCTCTCTAATCTGACTAGATGTAAAAACACTACTGACTGTAGTTCCAGGAGTAAAGAGACCACTGGCGGTCCACAGCCGTCATGTGATAGCAGCAATACACACAGCACCAGCACTGCATCCTCCTCACCAACCACTTACACTAAGCGTGGGCTGGATGACTGTGCATCTGATTCTTGCAAACATTTTTGGTAAAACAACAGACATAATGAAGCTAGCTGGTTGCTCCTCCTTTCACTGGACAAAGTGGAGAAAGAGAAAGCTCCAGAGATGAGCTCAGAGAGTCACATTCCCAGGTCAGGTAAAAGAGAATCACGACTAATACAATCTGCAAAAGGGGAGGACTGACAACAGTGGACATGTCCAGCGGAAGCCGCAGGGTGCAGCAGAGATGCAGCGGAAGAGTGGTAGTGACAGCACGTGGTGTGTGGTGAAGGCGCATTGGCCATGGGACAAACCCTGGGCAGGGATGCGCGAACTGCTGCTGGGGGCCCAGAACCAGCCTCATAGGGCTCTCCTTCCCCATGGTGTGTCTTTCTTATGACCCGCTTTATTGCTGACAAATAAGTGAAACAAAGTATATAAAGCTCTCAGCATGGAGAGAAGGGCATCCTTCCCTCCATTCCCCACCACCACCATCCCTGCAGCCGCCAGGAAGAAGAAATAGAGTTGGAGCAAAAAGGAGGATGAAGCATGTGGGGATGTGGGTGGGTCTAGGGCAAATTCAGAAACATTCATCTTTGCTCCAAGCAGACAATCTGCTCCATGGAAGTCATAGCCTGCCTTTTAGGCAGGAAAAAAGAGAAAACTTTGTTCCAATATTATTGTTATAAAGTAATATAGGCTTCGTGAAGAAAATGTTCAGAAGAAAGAAAAGGAAATTAGAGACAGAAAAATCATCCATAGACTCAACACCCAAAGACGTTTACTGTTGCTAACATTTCAGGGTGTTTCTTTTCAGATGAAGAATGTAATTTTTAGGGATGTGAAATGCTGTCAATCAACAGAGAGCCGTGACCACAGGTGACACTAGGGAGGGGAGCAGTATATCCTGTTGCCAAGCTGCTGTCACATCCCTGGGCTGGGGGCAGCAGAGCTGGGGGCCCAGCACCTCCCAACAAGCCCTGGGTAGGGCCTCTGATGAGCTCCGAGGAGTCTATGGCGATGCCTGGGGATGGTCGTCCCTGGGGATGAGCCTTTTGCTCCATCTCAGGTTTCTACCCAGGTTTCTGGCCTGGGACACATCAAAGTGCAGTGTGTATGTGTGTGTGTGTGACACGGCTCGGCTTCCCAGGATGGAGGCCAGGCATGGGGACAGGGCCCAGATGGCAGGAGATGTGCTTATAAACAGCATGCAGGAGGTCCTGTCACCAGGGTGAGCCTATCTCCGCCTGCCTGGCTCCCAGCCCTGAATCCTGGACGAGATCAGGAGCAGCCAGGGCCTCTGTGTGTCACCCAGAGCCAGCGCCATCCCCACCCAGCCTGCACTGTCCACAGCTGCCAGTCTCCCTGGAGGCAGGAAAGCCGGACACACGGGAGAGAGGGGGAGGGGTGCGCACAGGATTTGGGAAGGGGACGTTCGCTCTCGACCAGGCCACCATCACCTTGGCAGCATTTTTCCTGGTTCAAATGAGTGCCCAAAAAATATTGGATTTACTGTCCCACATTAATGGGCTAGGAGAAGAGAGGCCCCAGATTTCTTCCTGGCTCCAGAGGGGGTAAACCATCTTTCTCTCCATGGAATTCCACTTAGGAGGGAACTGCTGGTGATGAAGACAGTGGTAGCAGGATCCCTGACAAAGTCTCTGTCTCTGGGTCTCAGTTTTTCACCTGAGAAATGGGGAGAGGGAAGTCCCTGAAAGCATTATTTTCAAGGGTCTGACGACTGCATCAAGGGTGAGGACTTGCCCAGGATCTAGGTTTGGATCCTGTCTACACTGTGTGAATTGAAGCCAAAGATCTCACTCCCCATGCATGTGATTTACAAAAGCAGGACAAGCGTCTCTGCTTCACTAGAGCGACACGTGGCAAGGAACCAGGGCTCTCAGTGGAAAGAAATACGGGCGCATCTGATCAAGGAACCACTTCTCCCTTTCAATGAGAAAGCTAAGCATCTCATTAAGAAGTTGGGGCTGTGACTCTGATGTCCACATGCAAGGAGTTGTAGGGGTGTCTGAAACCCTTGACATTCAAGAGCCATCTGAAGACCTTCACAGAGAGGAAAGCTAGGCTGGGCTGGGACCAGGCTGCCCCTGCTGGTGTGCTGGCCATGGCAGCACCATGAGCAGAATTCTCTAGCAGAAGCAGAATGTGAGCAATATTTGTAAAGAACCCACCTGTCAATGCAGGAGACTCAAGAGACTCAGGTTTGACCCCTGGGTTGGGAAGATCCCCTGGAGAAGGAAATGGCAACCCACTCCAGCATTCTTGCCTGGAAAATCCTATAGACAGAGGCGCCTGGTGGGCTACAGTCCATGGGGTCGCAAAGAGTCGGACACAGCTGAGCATGCACACATGCATATGCAGTGCTTGTAATTTAAAATTTTCTGGTTGTTACTTTAAAACAAAAGTAAAAAGAAACGGGTGAAAGTAATGTTACTATAACCTATTTAACCCAATATATCCAAATATTATTTCAACACAGAATAAATATAAAAAATATAATTGAGTTTTCTTTTTCCTTTTTTTCATCCTAAATTTTCAAAATCTGGAATGCTTTTACAATTACAGAGTAACTCAATTCAGATGGTACATTTTTATTAGAAAGACCCAATCTATATTTAGATCTCCTTTCTCTCTGGGGCCATATATTTAGTGACTTCTCAGAACTCAAAAGACCAGACCCACCATTTTGGCTGCAAAGGACAGAGTCAAATAGCAATCGTTCCCCCTCTTTCCTGGGAGCATCCTTAGTCTTGGCCACAGATCCCACTTTCAAACGTCTGCTTGTCCTTGCCTCCTGTCCTGAACACCCTCCCCACTCCTCTCCACCTCTCAAAGCTCCCACAGGCTTCAGACCCACAGGTTACATCCTCTTTCTCTAAGCATCTTCTCCACTCACTCGGGCTTCACCTGCCTAGGATCTCTACCACACCCCCTTGCAAACCATTTATTCAGCCTGGAGGACACCTGACTCCTATTTGAACCACTGCATTTTCCTTCCAACTAAACTCGGTGGAATCTGGAACCTGCAGGCTGCCGTCTATGGGGTTGTACAGAGTCGGACATGACTGAAGGGACTTAGCAGCAGCAGCAGCTATCTCCCCAGGCATCCCTGGAGCTTCACATCCTTGAAAACACCTCAAAAGTGTCTGACACCAGGCAGACACCCTTGTGAAATGTTAACTGAGACTCAGTCTCTGTTCTCCAGGGGATCATATTCCAGCCGAATGCCTCGCCCCTAAGAACACAGATATTAACAATAACTCATTGTGACAGCACTTGAGGGTTTAAAAAGCACTTCTGCGTGGCAATTTGGTAATAATCCTCCAGCAGCAGTAATTCCTCAGGTCCCCTGAGAGGCTGCCTCCACAGTTCACCCAAAGCCCCCTCCCTGCTTTTTCTCATACCATTATTTTTGCTTCCATAGCACTTAGCATGATTTTGCATTATTTGATTATTTTTTTTTTTTGTCTGTCTCTCCTAAAACAGAAGTCCCATGAGGGCAGTTCAGTTCAGTTCAGTCGCTCAGTCATGTTGGACTCTTTGCGACCCCATGAACTATAGCATGCCAGGCCTTCCTGTCCATCACCAACTCCCGGAGTTTACCCAAACTCATGTCCATTGAGTCGGTGATGCCATCCAACCATCTCAGCCTGTGTCATCCCCTTCTCCTCCTGCCCTCAATCTTTCCCAGCATCAGGATCTTTTCAGATGAGTCAGCTCTTCCCATCAGGTGGCCAAAGTATTGAAGTTTCAGCTTCAACATCAGTCCTTCCAATGAACAGCCAGGACTGATCTCCTTTAGGATGGACTGGTTGGATCTCCTTGCAGTCCAAGGGACTCTCAAGAGTCTTCTCCAACACCATAGTTCAAAAGCATCAATTCTTCTGTGCTCAGCTTGGGGTCACCCAAACCTCTCTCTAGGAGCACAGTGCTCCACCCATGGAAAGCACCCAGTACATTTGTAATGAAAGAATGAATGACAGAATGAATAAATTCATTCATATAAACAAAACGTAGTGCACAGCTTTTTCTGCATCACTGCTCTCTAATCGTGAGCCATGTTTGCCACTCATAATTTTGCAGGCATTATATTTTAAAAATGTAAAAAAAAAAAAAGCAGGTGAAATTACCATTACTATATTATATAAAACCTAATAGATTCTGGACATGGAACAACAGACTGGTTCCAAATAGGAAAAGGAGTACGTCAAGGCTGTGTATTGTCACCCTGCTTATTTAATTTATATGCAGAGTACATCATGAGAAACGCTGGGCTGGAAGAAGCACAAGCTGGAATCAAGATTGCCAGGAGAAATATCAATAACCTCAGATATGCAGATGACACCACCCTTATGGTAGAAAGTGAAGAGGAACTAAAAAGCCTCTTGATGAAAGTGAAAGAGGAGAGTGAAAAAGTTGGCTTAAAGCTCAACATTCAGAAAACGAAGATCATGGCATCTGGTCCCATCACTTCATGGGAAATACATGGGGAAACAGTGGAGACAGTGTCAGATTTTATTTTGGGGGGCTCCAAAATCACTGCAGATGGTGATTGCAGCCATGAAATTAAAAGATGCTTACTCCTTGGAAGGAAAGTTATGACCGACCTAGATAGCATATTCAAAAGCAGAGACATTACTTTGCCAACAAAGGTCCATCTAGTCAAGGCTATGGTTTTTTCAGTGGTCATGTATAGATGTGAGAGCTGGACTGTGAAGAAAGCTAAGTGCCGAAGAATTTTTTTTCGGCACTTTTGAACTGCAGTGCTGGAGAAGACTTGTGAGTCCCTTGGACTGCAAGGAGATCCAACCAGTCCATCCTAAAGGAGACCAGTCCTGGGTATTCATTGGAAGGACTGATGCTGAGGCTGAAACTCCAATACTTTGGCCGCCTGATGAGAAGAGTTGACTCATTGGAAAAGACCCTGATGCTGGGAGGAATTGGGGGCAGAAGGAGAAGGGGACGCCAGAGGATGAGATGGCTGGATGGCATCACCAACTCAATGGACATGAGTTTGAGTGAACTCCGGGAGTTGGTGATGGACAGGGAGGCCTGGCATGCTGCAGTTCATGGGGTCGCAAAGAGTCGGACATGACTGAGCGACTAAGCTGAACTGAACTCAATAGATTCAAAATATTATTATTTAAACATACAGTGAATATAACAGCATCACTGAGGCTTTTTAACCTTAGTTTTTTTCATTCTATGTTTTACAAATGAGAAGTATCTTTTACAATTATAGAACGTTTCAATTCAGATGGTAAAAATGTTATTGGAAATACCTGATCTATATTTAGAACTCATAAATGTAAAGCTGTAAAAAGACATTCACATACCCAAGTTGTTCCAAACACACTTAAAAGTTTTCCAATCACCGAATGAAGAAATCATTGTTAAGGACTTCCCTGGTGGTCTGTGGTTCAACGCAGGGCACACAGGTTTGATCTCTGGTCAGGGAACCAACAACAAAGAACGATGGGGAACTAAGATCCTACCTGCCGTGGTGCGACTAAGCCCACAGGCAAAACCACTGAGCCCGCAAGCAGTGGAGCCCACGTGCCACAACTAGAGGGCCCTTGTGACACAACTTCCGAGCCCATACAGCACAGCCAGAGAAGTCTGCACAGAGCAGAGGAAGACCCTGCCTGATGCCACGAAGCCTGCACGTGCCACAGCTAAGGCCCAATGCAACCAAATCAACAAGTTATTTTAAAATTTAGAGTAATTCAAATGAAATAAGAAGGAAAAGTCAGACCCTGTGTCTCATCAGCCACATTTTCAAAGGTCTGTGGCTTCCCTTTAAGGGCACTGGGGGTCGAGATAATACTGTTTAGCATAAATCAGCCTGTACTGTTAACGGATCTCCTCACTCTCCAGTGACTGGTTTCCCATCGCACTCACGGGGAAAAGTCCAAGTCCTGACAAAGGTCCACAAGGCCTACCTAGCTGTCTGTCCTGCCTACCATTCCATGCTCAGCTCTTGCTCTCTCCTCCTCAGCTCTTGCTCTCTCCTCCTCGCTGACTCCACTCTGGCCACCTCAGACTCTCCAGATCTACTCCCACTTCAAGTTCTTTGCCCCTACTTGTGCCTCTGCCTGGGATGCTCTCACCCTGCCCCAGCATCATCAAGTGCCGCTCCCTCACTTCCTCAGGTCTTTATTCACATACCACCTTCTGCCGATGTTCTAGCCCCGCCACTCTGTTCCACAGTGATGACCCCACCTCCTGCTGACATTTGAAGTCTTTCTTCCCTGAACTGTTTCACTCCTGGGAAGTCAGCTACCACTATCCGACAAACTCTAAAGTTGACTTTTTTAAGAGGTTTATTATCTCACCTCCTCCCCCAGTGGAGGTTAAGATTGTTTCTGTTTATTCACTGCTAGATCCCTGGCCCTGCGGATATCATTTGTTGGATGAATGAATAAACATGTATTTGTGTCACATGGTGATATTATCTTCATCTTAAAGATACAGAAACAGGATTCATGTGGTGAAATAATGAGCCCAAGGGCAAAGAAACCGGAACCAGTCAGAATAACCAGAATGCAAGTTTTATGCTAAATTCCATATCATCCCCAGCTTCACACTACTTTCATAAATTGCTTCTTGTCAGATTCTTTCGGGAAAGGAATTAGAATCCCATAGAACATTCTAAAACTACAAGTGCTTCAAACACCATGTCCATCAGGCAATTAAAATGACTATATGGTACTCACATGTGACCCCAGCCTATTCCCTGGGTTTCGAACATGCACTTTATGATCATGAAGCTAAAGTCTGGGATGGCTATGCTTTGACTGAGACTTATATGGGCTCAGTCTTGCCCCTACTGGATGCTACCTGTCACAGGCGTGTGGGGGGAGGGCAACTACTCCAGCACCCTTCACCCCAGCCAGGTGTGGCCCCAATCCTACATTTGTAGTCACACATTAGATCTGCGTATATTTGTGTTCATTGCAAATTTCCTTCTTGCTCTAAAGGCATGATCAAAAGACAGTTTAAGAGGAATTAACTACTAATTACTGGATGCCAGTTTGTTTTTAACACACATCATCAAAATTTTTAAAAAATGTTGATGTATACATGTTACCTGTATTTACAGGGTTGTGTTACTTGTTGCTGTACAGCAAAGGGACTTGGTTACACATATACATAAACATAAATACTTCCATTATGGTTTGTAGCAGGATGTTGCATATGGTTCCCTGTGCTCTACAGTAGAATCTTGTTGCTTATCCATTCTAAGTATAATAGCTTGCCTCTGCTAATCCCAAACCCCCAACCCTTGTCACCCATTCCCACCTCCCCTTTGACAACCACAAGTCTGTTTTCTGTATCTGTGAGTCTATTTCTGTTTTGTAGATATGCTCATTTGTGTCAGAGTTTAGATTCTACATATAAGTGATATCGTGTGGTATTTGTCTTCTCTTTCTGACTTACTTCACTTACTATGATCATCTACAGGTCCATCCACATAGTTGCAAATGGCATTACTTCATTCTTTTTATGGCTGAATAATACTCCACTGTGTATGTGTGTACACACATACAGCACATCATTATCCATTCATCTGTCATGGACATTTAGGCTGCTTCCATGTCCTGGATATTGTAAATAGTGCTACAATGAACACTGCTGTGCAAGCATCTTTTCAAATTATGGTTTTCTCTGGATATAGGCCCAGGAGTGAGACTCCTGGATCAAATGCAACTCTTTCTTTTTAGTTTTTGGAGGAAATTCCATATTGCGTTTCCCTAGTGGTGGCACCAATTTGCATTCCCCCCAACAATGTAGGAGTAGGAGGGTCCCTTTTCTCCATACTCTCCCCAGCACTTGGTATTTGTAGACTTTATAATGATTGTCATTCTGACTGGCTTGAGGTGGTACCTCACTGTGCTTCTGATTTGCGTTTCTCTAATAATTAGGGGTGCTGAGTATCTTTCCATGTGCCTGCTGTCCATCTGGATGTCTTCTTCAGAGAAATGTCTCACATCATCAAATTTATCATCAAACCCCCAAAAGCCAAGTATTAACAATGGGCCCACGTGACAGATGAGGGAACTGAGGCTCTGAAAAGCAACTGCGCCATGGTCACACCATTAGTAAGGGACAGTGTCTAGATCTAAATCAGGCCTATCTGTCTGCTATCTTGTCAACAGCAAACTGCTTTAGCAACCCTGCAAGCTCATGGAAAACCCTAATCAGCACATCTCCTGAAAACAAGATGGATTTAGTCCAATAAGTCAAGGTAAAAACCCATTCATCTCCCAAATAATGTCACAAATTCATTTGCAAATATGGAGAATCTTGTAGCAATTACGTTGCCTCAAATTTGCTTAATGGAATGACAGCTCAGCAAAGCAGAAATGCAGCTCAAAGAACCTTTTTATTAACATTTTCCTCTCTATAAATCCACCAGTGCATCAAGTTAATGATAACAAATCATTAGTCAGAAAGCACATTCTTGAATCTGCATGTTTAGGTCCTGACCTCGGGAAGCATAAAGTCTGGCACAGACTCATTGTCACAGCTTCCCTTTCAGATCAACTGTGACAAGCTGAGTGAGACTAATTCAGCCCAGACGCTATGTTGATAATCATTTGTTTTTAAGTGACACACATATTTCATATTCTCAATGCACAGTCGACCTGCCTAAGTATTTCCATTAATATTCACAACGTGGCCATGACAAAGAGAAGCATGAGGATAAGGCCATCCACATTTGAGCTTTTCAAGGAAAGCAAACTGAATGTTGCTTAGTCAAGACCCTACTGGTAACACATAACAGGAACCCCTTTCAGACAAACTGGAGTGGGAAAAAGGAAATTCATCAGAATGTACACTTATAACTGAAACACAGGCACCAACAGAGCCAGGCTTCAGCTACCACTGAAAGGAGCATGTAAGACCAGTTAGCAACACAGGCCACCATCTCTCCCCATCTTGGCTTATTTCTAAGGAACATCTGAGCATTCACACTTCTGCTCTAGCTCTGCTCCCATTGTTCCCATCTGTTCCCACATAGAATGATCACCAGAGCTCTGGAGTCTATGTTTTCTGTAGTTCAACATTCCAGCAACTGTCAAGTCCAAAGTTTCAGAGAGTTAAATTGACTATGCCCAGTTTTGTTCACATGATTTTATGTGGTCCAAGGAGTTAGCATCCCAAAGACCATCTATGGAGTAAGATTAACATGAAGATATGTTTGGACCATGGGTGGATTGGTACCTGAAAAAATACCTACTACAAACATTCCTGCTCTCAGAAGTTCTTAGTCAACAGCATATGTCTCAAAATTTGTTCTATTTTTCAGTGCTTATTTATTCAATAAACACTTAAGTGCTAAGGAGACAGAAGGAAAGACTAGCAGGCAGTTATAAGGCTGTGTAGAAGTTACTGTAACAGGAAAAATCATGGGATGATGTGAGGTGAACATATAATTCAGGCCAGGGTGGTGAGGCTGGGGTGAGTGGGGTGGAATAGAGTGAGGACAGGATATTTCCCAAAGGAGGGAAGACTGACTTGAGATTTGAAGGATGAATAAAAATTAACTAGGCTAGGAGACAGAAGAGATTTGGGGTGCAAGGAATGTGGATGCAAAAGCGTTAAGTTCTCATAAGCAATAACTTGGGGAAAACGTAGGGATTTGAGTTGAAGAGATAAGCTGGGGTCAGATCATGAAGAAGCTTGCATGTCAAATGAAGGAACTTGGAATTATTATTTCAAAAATTCTAAACCTTAACTCAATGAACCAAAGACAGCCTTCCAAGAAAGTAAGTTTAGTAAATGTTGCATTTTATATCACCCCTTTTGAAGAATCTTGATCTGTATCAGCATACTGAATGCTCTGAGAAGTCCTATCTCACACACACACACACACACACACACACACACACACAAATACCTGGAAAACTCTGTTTCACCCAGGATTTGCCAAATTAAACTACGAATCTCGTTCCTAGCCCATATTCTACAAAACGCTCATTAATCCAGTTTGAGAGACACTGCTTTTAGACAGTGGGGAGCCTTTTGGAGGGACTTTAAAAAACCAGAGTGAAACGATTCAATTTGTGCTTTAGAAATGGCCTACTGCCTGCTATAGAGAATGGAATGGAGGCTTGTAAGCCAAGATGCTAGGAGACTTGTTAGGGGCAGCTGTAATTATCCAAGGGAGAGATGACGGGGACCTCAACTGAGGCAGTGGCGGTGGGGCTGCTGAGGCTGGGAACAGCCATGGTTGCCTAAGATCCCGATACAAATGGCTATTCCATGGCAGGCTCCATTTAGGAAGCTAAAAAATGAGCATGAGACTGAGCTTTATTATGGGAGCCAATAATGGAAGCACTAGCAGGGGGCAGGGCAATTACCAAGCAGGGACTCTAACTCTCCAGCTTATAAAGGATCTGGCATTTTCTAAAGGACAATGCCCCCTCTGCCATGAAACGGTACCATCTGCCCTCTAGGAAGGACTGCTCTGAGTCAGGATTGCTGGCCTGTGGTACAGATAGATCCCGTTCAACAGAGAGCTTGTCTTCATAAAGTAGAAGGCTACAGTGGACAGTCATAAGGGAATCTGAATGACAAGAGACAGAACTTACCCCTTCTTGCTCATACCCATTTTAATTAAGCACCTACTATGTGCTAAATTTATCCTGGTACTTAAAATTTTTCACTTGTAGTATATCAGTCACCTACTCCTAGATAACAAGTCATCCCCAAATTCGTTGTTTTAGTTCAGCTGCTAAGTTGTGTCCAACTCTTTGTGACTCCTGTGGACTGCAGCATGCCAGGCTTCCCTGTCCTTCACTATCTTCTGGAGTTTGCTCAAATTCATGTCCACTGAGTCAGTGATGCCATCCAACCATCTCATCCTCTGTCATCTCCTTCTTCTCCTGCCCTCAATCTTTCCTAGTATCAAAGTCTTTTACCCAAATTTAAGTGGCTTAAAACAACAAAAGTTTTACTAGTTTTCATGAATCTATGGGTTGGCTGGGCTCACTGGCTGTTTCCTCTACTCACTGGGTTTCAACAAGGGTCACTGTCATCTACTGTGTGATCACCTGTGAGCTGGCAGTTGGTGATCACTGTGAGCTGGGAGTCCAACCAGGGCTCTTCATTTGCTTTAGTTCCCTGAAAGCCTACCCTGTGGCTAGCTTGGGCTTCCTCATAACATGGCGGCTGGGTTTCAAGAGGACAAATCCCGGCTCACAGGTGTTTATCAAGGCCTGCTTTTGTCATGGGTGCCAATGGCACATCGGCCAAGGCAAGTCACATGGCCAAGTCTAATGTCCATGCAAGAGGAGTCTACATATACTCATGAATAAGGGGAAATATTGAGGCCAACCATGTGACAATATATCTCTTTATCTATCAACACTGTTGAAATATGAGATAAAGTCTACTCAGAAATGAGTTCTCAAGAGAAGCCAACACCAAATGAACACATGTATACCAACTGAGCTCTCAGGGAAGCCCAATTTGTGAATAACTGACCCAAAAAAGCACAGATTTGGGAGTTAAAGGGACAAAGTTTGTTTCAAGCCTCCTTCACCTTTTCATAGCTATGTGATTTAGCAAAATATTTGTGTCTGTTTCCTCATCTCAATAATAAAGGTAATAAAAACTATCTCACAGAACTATCATGGAGATTTTAAACACTGAAAGATATGTATGTATATATAATAAACTTAGCAACTTCAATATAACAAATCAAACATAGTCTTGTCTTTTTGTTACTTTCTAATTGTCACATACTTCAGTTCAGTTCAGTTCAATCTCTCAGTCATGTCTGATTCTTTGCGACCCCATGAATCATAGCACAGCAGGCCTCCCTGTCCATCACCAACTCCCAGAGTTTACTCAGACTCATGTCCATCGAGTTGGTGATGCCATCCAGCCATCTCATCCTCTGTCATCCCCTTCTCCTCCTTCCCCCAATCCCTCCCAGCATCAGGGTCTTTTCTAATGAGACAGCTCTTCTCATCAGGTGGCCAAAGTATTGGAGTTTCAGCTTTAGCATCAGTCCTTTCAATGAACAGCCAGGACTGATCTCCTTTAGGATGGACTAATTGGATCTCCTTGCAGTCCAAGGGACTCTCAAGAGTTTTCTCCAGCACCACAGTTCAAAAGGATCAATTCTTCAGTGCTCAGCCTTCTTCACAGTCCAACTCATATCCATACATGACTGCTGGAAAAACCATAGCCTTGACTAGACAGACCTTTTGTTGGCACAGTAATGTCTCTGCTTTTTAATATGCTATCTAGGTTGGTCATAACTTTCCTTCCAAGGAGTAAGCATCTTTTAATTTCATGGCTGCAAGCACCATCTGCAGTGATTTTGGAGCCCAAAAAAATTAAGTCTGACACTGCTTCCACTGTTTGCCCATCTATTTCCCAAGAAGTGATGGGACCAGATGCCATGATCTTAGTTTGCTGAATGTTGAGCTTTAAGCCAACTTTTTCACTCTCCTTTCACTTTCATCAAGAGGCTTTTTAGTTCCTCTTCACTTTCTACCATAAGGGTGGTGTCATCTGCATATCTGAGGTTATTGATATTTCTCCTAGCAATCTTGATTCCAGCTTGTGCTTCATCTAGCCCAGTGTTTCTCATGATGTATTCTGCATATAAGTTAAATAAGCAGGGTGACAACATACAGCCTTGATGTACTCCTTTTCCTATTTGGAACCAGTCTGTTGTTCCATGTCCAGTTCTAACTGTTGCTTCCTGACCTGCATACAGGTTTCTCAAGAGGCAGGTCAGGTGGTCTGGTATTCCCATTTCTTGAAGAATTTTCCACAGTTTATTGTGATCCACATAGTCAAAGGCTTTGGCATAGTCAATAAAGCAGAAATAGATGTTCTTCTGGAACTCTCTTGCTTTTTCGATGGTCCAACAGATGTTGGCAATTTGATCTCTGGTTCCTCTGCCTTTTCTAAAACCAGCTTGAACATCTGGAAGTTCATGGTCCACGTATTGCTGAAGCTTGGCTTGGAGAATTTTGAGCATTACTTTACTAGTGTGTGAGATGAGTGCAATTGTGTGGTAGTTTGAGCATTCTTTGGCATTGCCTTTCTTTGGGATTGGAATGAAAACTGACCTTTTCCAGTCCTGTGGCCACTGCTGAGTTTTCCAAATTTGCTGGTATATTGAGTGCAGCACTTTCACAGCATCATCATTTAGGGTTTGAAATAGCTCCACTGGAATTCCATCACCTCCACTAGCTTTGTTTGTAGTGGTGCTTTCTAAGGCCCACTTGACTTCACATTCCAGGATGTCTGGCTCTCCGTGAGTGATCACATCATCGTGATTATCTGGGTCATGAAGATCTTTTTTGTACAGTTCTTTTGTGTATTCTTGCCACCTCTTCTTAATATCTTCTGCTTCTGTTAGGTCCATACCATTTCTGTCCTTTATCAAGGCCATCTTTGCATGAAATGGTCCCTTGGTATCTCTAATTTTCTTGAAGAGATCTCTAGTCTTTCCCATTCTGTTGTTTTCCTCTATTTCTTTGCATTGATTGCTGAGGAAGACTTTCTTATCTCTCCTTGCTATCCTTTGGAACTCTGCATTCAGATGGAAATATCTTTCCTTTTCTCCTTTGCTTTTCGCTTCTCTTCTTTTCATAGCTATTTGTAAGTCACACACTTATGTAAATATATAATTCTGTACAATTTAAATCAAAATGTAAATTAAACTGTCTTTTTAATATTATGCTTATTTTAAATCAGTTCATGTTTTTACATAGAATTTGCTTTTTGGCCTTTTTAATTGCTACGAAATATTCCATATGTTGCATCCCTATAATTTATATAACCCTCCTATTTTTGTCATGTAAGTTCCTTCCTGTTTTCCTTTTTGTAAATTACACAGTGAAAATTACACTGATGTCTATAATTAAATTTGCTCCTTTTTAAAAAATCATTCTTATAGTAATTCATAGAACTGACATCCTAACAAAAGTATGTAAAAATATTTATGACTTGATATGCAATAATAAATAGACCTCCAAAGGTGTGCCTATTCCATCACAACATCACCAACACTGAGTTTTTATAATTTCCTTTGTTTTGATTGTTTTCTGATAGTGACAAATACACGCTCTGCCTTCTGTCTAAACCTCACTTTTTTGGTGTTGTGTCAAGGAGCTACAATTTGAGAACTTGCTATATGTGTACACTGTGATAAATGCTTTCTCAGAGATATTTGAAATGTATAATGTAGCTATTATTATTTTCATTTTAATGATAAACATTATCATTAAATGCTCAGAGTCTTTAAGTACAGTCTAGAATAGCTTTAAGAAGATAATTTTTTCAACAAAGAACACACATTCACCCCTTTACAAGTTTTCACCCTGAGAAGTTAATAACTTCATTCACAAACAAACAAACAAAAATTAACTTCCAGAAAGCAACATTGTATAAGGCTCTGGACTGGGTAAGGGGGGAATCCAGCACCTAAAAGTGGGAGTAATAAACATATACACAACACACATTATTCACATTCGCTGCAATGGTATCATAATGTCTGATAGTATCTCTTGAGATTTAAGCAGGAAACTAAAATATTAACTTTATTTGTGCATGTCACTGTTCTACACTCTGGGAATGTTCAAGGTGGGTAACATGCCCTTTCCAGGAAGGAAAGAGCAGATGGTAAGTGTGCCTACCATGTATGTGCCCAACACAGCATCAAGCCCAGGATGATCCTGAAGGCACCCACCATGGACAGCACCAATCCCAGGCCAATCCATAGAAGGATCAAAAGGCTCAATGGCATGAGGTTCATCCCTTGCTGGGGGTGAGCAACTCTGTTTCACAGAATGAAAGAAACCTGACCTGGTCCTTAGGCAGCAGGAAAGACTCAGTCTTGTTGAGATGACAGGCACAGCAACTGCCAAGCCAGGAGGTGTAGGACCCCGTGTCAGCTTTACCGGCAGCCCCCTTCCTTCCATTCCAGAAACCCCTCTCCTCTGAGCACAGACACATCCAGCAACAATAGTCACCTGCCCAGGAGCACACAAGCTCTTGGGACAATTCTGAGTTGAGTGCTCTGTCTGAGCCTCCAAGGAGCTTAATTGATGCAGAAGAACTAATTGGGGAAGAAGATAAAGCAGAATACAATTAAGCACTAATTGGGTGGGCTTGACTCTCAATCAGCTTTCCCCAACTCGACAGATGATTACAAACCACCTGGGGGCACTTAGTCAGAGATTCCTGGCCCCTCACCCTAGATATTCTGATTCAATAGGTCTGGGGAGCCATTCAAATCCCGAGTTCCAGGTAACCCAAGCCGTCACTTACACCATAACGTCCATTTCTTAAATCAGTGGTTCTCTGAGTGTGACCGACCAGCCATAATCACCCAGGGCTGGGTCCGCACCCCAGAGTCTGCTTCTTTCTGCAGCTTGGCCATCACGCTGTGAAACATTCCCCATGCTAAGCTCATGCAGCCCACAGTTTCACTGCTCTGAATGCCAAGTGACCTCCCCAGGAAGTGCGGATATAACACAGAGTAGAGTAGACATGGGCTTCCCAGGCGGCGCTAGTGGTAAAGAACCCGTCTGCCAAGGCGGGAGACATAAGAGATGGGAGTTCAATCCCTGGGTTAGGAAGATCCCCTGGAGGAAGGCATGGCAACCTACTCCAGTATTCTTGCCTGGAGAATCCCATGGACAGAGGAGCCTGGTGGGCTACAGTCCATGGGATCTCAAATGTCGGATATGACTGAGTGACTTCTCAGCAGCAGAGTAGATACAGCTGCAGACTCCAGCTCCTCCTCTCTGGGACAAGGTTAGGCCTCACGGAGTCTCAGTTTCCCCATCTGTACAATGGAGGAAAGGACTGCAACTTCCTAGAAGTACTGGAGCATGGAATGAAATGATACATGCTGCAACTCTAATACTATAACTAATACTCAGGGACTGGAGGGCACGCGTAGTCAGGCAAGGGTTTCCCAATAAAAGGGGGCTTGAGATCATCTTAAAGGCATGTAATATTTGAATAAGGAAAAGGGAGTACATGGATGTCTAGGGATGGGGTTTGCAGGGAGCTGGAGTTGAAGCAAAGATCTGAGATTAGAACTGAGCCCAGGATATTCCAGGCACAGGAAAAGGACAAAGAAAATAAGGATACTGGAAAACAGTCATGATGTAATGACTCTTGCCAACCACATGTGCACAGTACATGGAGACACACGGGGGAGGCTGCAGGTGGAGTTCTCCCTACATGTAGGCAGTACCGCCAGGGACAGGCAGCCAAGCTCAGAACCAGAAAGCCATTCACCTGGTGCCACACAAGACAACCCCCACCTTCCTGGTTCCTGTTCAGGCTGGTCACATGGTCCCCCTTCTTGAGCTGTGCTTTCTTCTTCAGGCACAAGTGGCCACCCAAGGAAGCACTCTCCACTGTGCAATCTGCCTGCCCGTGTCCCTAAGAGCTGCCCACCTCTCAGCCTCCTTGGACTTCATCCACCAGACCTAGAACTTTTTCTTGCCCGATCGGTTTCACAATATCTGCTAATCAACACAAAGTTCCTCATTTAACATCTTCTTCATCTGGCTGGGACCCTAAAAGCGTGCGTGTGTGCTAAGTCACTTCAATCATGTCCGACTCTGTGTGATCCTATGGACTGCAGCCCATCAGGCTCCTCTGTCCAAGGGATTCTCTGGGCAAGAATACTGGAGAGGGTTGCCACGCCCTCCTTCAGGGAATCTTCCCAACCCAGGGATCAAACCTGGGTCCCTTATGTCTTTCATTGGCAGAGGGGTTCTTTACCACTAGCGCCACCTGGGAAGCCCTGGGATGCTGAGATGGGAGCAGAAATGAGGATGGAGGCTATCGTGTGCCCCTCCTGAAGGCAGCAGAGACAGGAAGAAGCTGGGTGGAGAGAGTGACTTTGAGAGAATCTGAATCATAGAAATCTTACAGGAATTCAAGTCTATAGTTGTTATGGCCCCAAAGCCAGCTTCAGCTACCTGCCTTTCCCACGGGTTGGCTATTTAAGGTCCACTGGACCCAGTCTGAATGACTGCTGCGCCCCCAGTATGGAGAATGATTTCAGGTACATTGTAGACAGTCAATAGACTTGATCATTTCTCTATTGCTTTCAAGTAAAGCCATATAACACTCAGCTCCCACTAGACCTATTCCTAACACTCTTTGTCAGGAGCATTTCCTATCAGTTCCAAGGGCTGGAATCAATGTTTCTGTCCCAGCCTGGCCCCTGGTGTGACTGAGAGGCTTTCTGTACACTGAGATGGCTGGGACGCCCCTACTTTCATGCACCTCATGTCTGTGTGAAGCCAGTCTACAATGTCAGAAAGAAAGTTTGGGTGCCCCAGGGATGGCACTCATCTGAATGACCCTGCAAGGGGTGCGCACAGCCCTGCACATCACCCCGGCCCTCCGTGGGCTCTGTGGGGCTCCATGCAGATGGGACCGTGACTTCTGGGTTGCTCTTTTATGCTATTAATACCTAAGCTGATGCTCAATGACCCCAATTCTGGCTTATGATAGTTTTGTTTTTTGTTTTTCTTGGATTTTTGCACGTTTGACTTTTTAAAAAAATGGGTGTGGGTTTGATCTCAGTGTAAGAGATCAAATTAATCTCAGTGTAAGAACTCAGAAATGTCTGCAGGTTGACAGAGACAGAGGAAGAGGTGTCTGTGTCTAAAGAGGAGCCCTCCCACCCCTCCCTCATTATTTTCACAGCATGAAGAGAGGAACTTCGCGGGTGCTCTGGGAAGCTGACCCTGCCTCTGTTCCCCTGGAGATGAGAGAGAAGGGGCTAGGTTCCCACCTCTCCTCTCAGGCACAGTGACCCAGGCCAGTTCTAGCAGTCACAACAATGAGGGTAAAGGTGGGCTTGATACAGAAAGAGGGCTGTGTATGCCGCTTCCCCAACATGGGAGCCCAAGTCAAAATGCAAATCCCTGGGCTTTACCCCAACATGGCCCAGCTCCAGCCATCCCCACCCCATCCCACATGGAGGTCAAAGCCTCTCCCCACACCGAGCACGGTTGATTCTCATGGAGGGCTATCTGGATAGAATTGAAAGCACCCAGAGCACATTGTCTTAACGTGAACAAGCTGGGACAGAGGATAAAGGGATTTCTCCAAGGGCTCACACTGAGCTCTCACACCACAACCAGAGCCAACACGGCAACACCAATGTCTCTTTCCATAAAACACTGTCCTTAAAAACCCCGATTAAGGTATCCATCCCTGGGTTGGGAAGATCCCCTGGAGAAGGGAATGGCAACCCACTCCAGTATTCTTACGTGGAGAATTCCATGGATAGAGGAGCCTGGTGGGCTACAGTCCATGAGGTTGCAAAGAATTGGACACAACTGAGCAACTAACACTAACTAAGTAATCAAGGTATCCACAGGGGAAATGGGACCCTGTGATGTTGCCACTTAGGCATATATGTCATACTTTGACAAGAGCACATGACCTTTTCCAGCCAGCAGGGCCAGAGAGGCTGCCCGGACCATGCACATGCCCACCCAGCAAGGAAGATGCGGTGTTCCCTGAGGGCAGAAGCCTGGCCTTGCCTGAGGTGGAGGAGGCATCTCCTGGACCACATATCCCAATAATATCAGGTCCTAATTCTCACGAGGTACTCCTCCAGACCTGATAATCCTGCAGCCCTGAGGGACCACCTAAAAAGGGGGATGTTTAGCTAAAAGAGGCCATCCATGGAATGCAAGAGGCCATGAACTGGGTTTGAAGGTCCTCCTGTGTGTCTGCAGGAGAAGCAGGTATCTTAATATGGAAGCTGAGGGAGAGAGGAGAAAGAGAAGAGAAAAAGACAAAAACAAAAGGGAAAGGAGAGGAGGCAGAAGGGGGAAGGAAAGGGAAAAGGGGAGGGCAAGGAGAGAGGAGGGGAGGGGAGGAGTGGGGTAAGCTTTCAGGCCACATATTTCATTCTGAGCCTAAATTCGCTTTCAGAATTTTCTTTTTTGACAAAGATGAGGACCAGCCAAAGAAAGCAAAATTTCCTCTTCTAGAGTCATTAATTCACTTCATACACACTTACTGACCTCCCACTGCACCCAGGCCTTGCTGAGCTCTGGGGCTACAGGGTGGCCACGAGGCAGCCCCCCACTCTCAGGCTCTTGAGAAAGGTGTCCCCAGTGGCAGACAGTGAAACGTTTTCTCAGCACTCAGCCCTTTTCTGCCATGCCAAAGCCAGAAATCTAAAATCATTCTCAGAATCCCTTGAGGCCAGAGATCCAGATGTGGCTTTTTTTTTCTCCTGTCCATCACATGAAGGGCAGCCTGCGTGGCAGCAGAACTTTTGCTGCTGTGGATTGGGGCAAAGGTGGCCATGAAGTCTCTACCCCAGAGGGATGCCCTGAACCCACCAGCAGCTTCTAACACCTACCATTTCCCAACTCTGCCAGACGCGGCTGCAGCCTGAGGACCTCAGTTCTCCACTGAGGCTTTGGGAATCACTACTGGAAACCTAGCCTATCGTCTGTGTCTTCACTGCTTCACAATTCTGTAGGTTATTTCAGACCCTGGCTACTGCGACAGGCTGTGTAACGGACACGCTCAGTGCCCTGCCAGGAGCAACCCAACCGGGGGTGCTGGTTGATGCTTAACCACCTGTTCTCTGGAGGAAAAAAGAAAAAAAGTCTTGATAACATCTGCTGATCCCCATGATGTAAATATTTCCTGAGTGGTTGATGACATACATACATGTCATCAAACTGTATTATTGCCCTATGAGTATACTAACCTCAGAACATAGAGAGTAGCAATGTGTAGTAAATTAACTGGATGAGATGTTAGTACTTGTTACCTTTGTCTTTCACACAATGTATTTCACGCAAGATTGTAAATTGTAATGTTCAAGAATGACTGTGTTTCATGAACAGCTGGCAAAAATTCTTGAAAAGTTGACAATGGGCTCTTGGGTGCTAGTCTGAGCTGACTTCAGTGCATCACTGATCCTGACCTGCCCCAGGGGTCCTGGCAGGTGGTTTGGATATTCCAATGGCCTTCAGTATCTCCTGCATAGAGGTGCTGCCAGCCAAGGCAGCTTGAGTGACCTGTACCAGAGGCACATCAAGGTGCCAGAGAGTTAACACCTAGGAGGCTCTCTACCAACCAGGGCCAGGAGGTGGTTTGTAAACCTGCAGCTTCTCCCCCACAATGGTACAGATTTGAGATAAATCTCAGGGGGACTGCCTGCCAGGTGCCCACAGCAACACCTCATTCATGTAAGTACCCCTAATTGAGTTTTGTCTTCTCTGTCTCTCTCCTCTACTCAAGCATCATGCATCCTGTGATCACCCTCCAAATAAACTATCTGCACCCTGATCCTTATCTCAGAGTCTGCACTGGGGGAAACATACACCAACACAAGGCGGAATTCATGCTACAATATCAGCAAAGCACCGGGGACAGGGTAGACACTAAAAGAACATAAGGAAATATGTTCTGTATTTTCCCGTGAATAAATACTTACAGGGTATGACAATTACTGAGTGCCCTGTGAAGGTGCCAGCCTTCTATAGCTGCACCTGACTTCAGCATTATAAGTTGTGGGTAGGTGGAGGGCTGTCATGAGCCACTCGCTAATACCAACTACACAGTGTAAGCATTTCAGGGGAACTTAGAGATCTCTTGGGACAGTGCTTATATTTTTCAATTAAGGGAACTGAGGCAAATGAAGAGACAAACAAGAGATTAATCTACAGAATATACAAACAGCTCATGAAGTTCAATATAAAGTTAAAAAATGGGAAAAAGATCTACTGGGCATTTGTCTAAAGAAGACAGAGATGGCCAAGAGGCACATGAAAAGATGCTCAATCATCACTAATTATTAGAGAAATGCAAATCAAAACTATAAGAGGGTATCACCTCACACCAGTCAGAATGGCCTTCATCAAAAAGTCTACAAATAAATGCTGGAGAGAGTGTGAAGAAAAGGGAATCCTCCTATACTGTTGACGGCAATGTAAATTGGTAGAGCCACTCTGGAGAACAGTATGGAGGTTCATTAAAATACTAAAAATAGAGCTACCATATGATCCAGCAATCCCACTCCTGGGTATATATCCAGAGAAAATCGTAATTCAAAAAGATACATACACCTCCTTCCCTGGTGGCCTAGGTGACAAAGAAACTACCTGCAATGCGGGAGACACAGGTTTGATCCCTGGGTCGGGAAGATCCCTGGAGAAGGAAGTGGCTACCCACTCCAGTATTCTTGCCTGGAGAATCCCACGGACAGGGGAGCCTGGCAGGCTACAGCCCATAGGGTCACAAAGAGTTGGACATGACTAAGCAACTAACACCTTCATTTTCAATGTTCAGTTCAGTTCAGTCGCTCAGTCATGTCCAACTCTTTGTGACCCCATGAACCACAGCACGCCAGGCCTCCCTGTCCATCACCAACTCCTGGAGTCCACCCAACCCATGTCCATTGAGTCCATCCATCCAACCATCTCATCCTCTGTCATCCCTTTCTCCTCCTGCCCTCAATCTTTCCCAGCATCAGGGTCTTTTCAAATGAGACAGCTCTTCGCATCAGGTGGCCAAAGTATTGGAGTTTAGGCTTCAACATCAGTCCTTCCAATGAACACCCAGGACTGATCTCCTTTAGGATGGACTGGTTGGATCTCCTTGCAGTCCAAGGGACTCTCAAGAGTCTTCTCCAACACCACAGTTCAAAAGCATCAATTCTTCAGTGCTCAGCTTTCCTTATAGTCCAACTCTCACGTCCATACATGACCACTGGAAAAACCATAGCCTTGACTAGATGGACCTTCATTGGCAAAGTAATGTCTCTGCTTTTTAATATGCTGTCTAGGTTGGTTATAACTTTCCTTCCAAGGAGTAAGCGTCTTTTAATTTCATGGCTGCAATCACCATCTGCAGTGATTTTGGAGCCCAGAAAAATAAAGTCTGACACTGTTCCCACTGTTTCCCCATCTATTTCCCGTGAAGTGATGGGACCAGATGCCATGATCTTAATTTTCTGAATGTTGAGCTTTAAGCCAACGTTTTCACTCTCCTCTTTCACTTTCATCAAGAGGCTCTTTAGTTCTTCACTTTCTGCCATAAGGGCGGTGTCATCTGCATATCTGAGGTTATTGATATTTCTCCTGGCAATCTTGATTCCAGCTTGTGCTTCCTTGCAGCACTATTTATGATAGCCAGGACATGGAAGCAACCTAAATGTCTATCAGTGGAGGGATGGATAAAGAAGGTGTGGTTGCATGTATACAATGGAACATTACTCAGCCACAAAAAAAGAATGAAATAATGCCACTGCAGCAACACAGGTGGATCCAGAGTGCACTTTACTGAGTGAAGTAAGTCAGACAAAGACAAATATCATATGTTACCACTTATGTGCGGAATCTAAAAACATGGTTCAAATGAACTTACTTACAAAACAGAAACATGTCACAGAAGTAGAAAACAAACTTAGAGTTACCAAGGGGGCAGGGGGAAAGGGATAAATTTGGAGATTGAGACTGACATATACACCCAACTATATATAAAATATGTAACTAATAAGAACCTGCTGTATAGCACGGAGAAGTCTACTTAATACTTTGTAATGGCCTCCATGGGAAAAGAATCTAAAACGCAGTGGATATACATATATGTGTGACTGATTCACTTTTATGAACAGCAGGAACTAACACAACATTGTAAATCAACTCTACTCCAATAAAAATTAATTTTTAAAAAAGAAACAGGCATAAAGAGAGGAAGAGAATCTCCAAGGGTCCTTTAAAAATCAGCAGTGGCCCTAGAAATTGGCCCCATGCTCGCCAGTGGAGGTCCCCATCCACCGCAGCCAGCAGATCCTCCTGGCCAGGGGCATTTTCTCCAGAGACTCCCCATCTTTCCCCAGTGCCATGGAATCGTCTCGGCTCAGGGGTTCGCTAAGTGACAGTTCTCTGGGCAGTGTTGGGAGAAATTCTAAAACTGGAACCACAACTCATCACAAGGGCAGACACAGTGAGGGCCCAGGACCATCAGGAACCTTCTCTGTATCAGCAGCTCACACGGTAGCCCCAGTGCAGCCTCCGAAGGAGGGGGACGCATGTCAATGAGCAGGTTCCACTCGCTGAGCCTTGGGCCCACTGACCCTCAGAGGGTGTCAGGCTCACACTTTCTTCAAGGGAACACCAGCACCTTTCCTAACTGTCAGCAAAGTCTGCGATGGAGCACTCAAGTTATCCTGCCTCTGCCGTGGGGGGGAACATGCCAGGCATCGTGTCACCCTGAATCTTATGACAACACTTCCAGTGGGGGGTCATCACTCTCTTTTTCAAAGGAGTCCATTGAGGATCCCTAGGATTAAGTGATATGCCCAAGGTCACACAAATGCTCTGGCTTTGAACCCTGTTGCGATTGTGGAATCTAACTTTGAAGCATCCTCCTAGTCCCACAGAGGTCCCCACTACAAAGCACTGGAGAGCCACAGCAAGGTAAAGAGAGGTCAAGTTCACGGTGTGCTAAAGAACACAACTTACACAGAAGGGCTGGAGCATAAGGTGCACTGCGGGGCACAGAGCCAGGCACAGCCTGGATTAGTGAGGGGCCAGGGTGGGAAAAGCCCTGAAGATCAAACTAACAGGGCTGGTGGTGGTTCAGTGAGCAGAGGGGAGTCACACAGTGATACGTGATGAGTGCACCGCCCAGCAGGAGAGAACTCAGAGCCTACCACTATCACTGATGGGAGGATGGTGTCCAGGGCACGTAGAGCAGAGAGAATGGTTCTGGAGTGCTGGGGGTCGAAGTCAAAAGCCAGAGCTAAGAGCCAGAGACTCAAATCACGATTTGGGGCTGAGGGACAGACAGCAGTCCACAGACAGGAGACAAGACTAGAGGACAGATACTGAGTGGCCAAGGAACCTTGTGGAATGGGAGCAGAAGGCAGCTGGGGTGAAGGCTCAGGATGTTATTCACCAACAAGGCAAGGATGTCACTGGAACATTTTTGTTGGCTTTTGGCTATAGGTTATGAGGCCAGGTTAACAGGTCAAGGGTCTCAGAATGGACTGGATGTACCTAAGCCAAGAGTGACTACTCTGTTGTTCACAGGCTTTTCTGGGGGATTCATGTGGTCAAGGAGCTATGAATATGGGTACAGTGTAGGCAAGTGGGGGTGCAGATTCAGGATGAACTGTCCAGGCTGCCCCCGCAGAACTCAGAATCAGAACCCCATGGGAACTGAGCCCCAGTGGGTCACAGCTCTGTATGGATATACAGATGGGGTAGACCTTCCTGGGATCTCTCTACGGCACGATACTCAAGACCACAGGACACCTGCCTCACTGGGCACTGGTGTCATCTAGAACCATGACTGCACATCCCTGGACACACACACCTCTCTCTGGATGGAATTTCTCTTTTCTGACCTGGCTGATGCAGCCCTTCCTGACCTGACACCTGCCCCAGTGAATGTGACCCCCAAGCCATCCAGGGAGTGCTGCAGTCTCCCAGGTCGCTTCCCTGAATAGGGTTGCTGCACCCCCAGGTTTGACTGTGAAGGAGGTAGAGCATTTGCATGGGGAGTGATGGAGTTGGGAAGGGCACCATTCAAGGCTGAGGAAAGAGCAGGAGCAAGGCAAGGTGATGAGAAAGCACTTGATGATTTCTGAGACATGTAAACAGGCAGGTAGGTGAGCTTGGAAAATAGAATACGGTGGGCATGTCAATGTGGGAGGGTAATGGAGAAGAAACGGGTGAGTTTAGAAAGGTAAGGCACGCACAGATGGATTGTCTAAGACCATGATGATGATGCCAAAGAATTAAACTGTGTTCTTAATGAACAATCCACAGAGAGGTTTGGAGCAGGTCCAGGCTTGCACTAGAAGAACAGTTCTATGGCTATTTGGTGAGAAGTCTTAGGGGTTGCATAATTTCAAGAAAATTAGAGATACCAAGAGAACATTTCATGCAAAGATGGGCACAATAAAGGACAGAAATGGTATGGACCTAACAGAAACAGAAGATGTTAAGAAGAGGTGGCAAGAATACACAGAACCATACAAAAAAGATTTTCAGGACCCAGATAACCATGAGGTTTGATCACTCACCTAAAGCCAGACAGCCTGGAATGTGAAACCAAGTGGGCCTTAGGAAGCATCACTGCGAACAAAGTTAGTGGAGGTGATGGAATTACAGCTGAGCTATTTCAAATCCTAAAAGATGATGCCGTGAAAGTGCTGCACTCAATATGCCAGCAAATTTGGAAAACTCAGCAGTGGCCACAGGACTGGAAAAGGTCAGTTTTCATTCCAATCCCAAAGAAAGGCAATGCCAAAGAATGCTCAAACTACCGCACAATTGCACTCATCTCACACGCTAGCAAAGTAATGCTCAAAATTCTCCAAGTCAGGCTTCAACAGTATGTGAACCATGAACTTCCAGATGTTCAAGCTGGATTTAGAAAAGGCAGAGGAACCAGAGATCAAATTGCCAACATCTGTTGGATCATCAAAAAGGCAAGAGAGTTCCAGAAAACATCTACTGCTTCATTGACTATGCCAAAGCCTTTGTCTATGTGGATCACAACAAACTGAAAATTCTTCAAGAGATGAATACCAGACCACCTTACCTGTCTTCTGAGAAATCTGTATACAGGTCAAAAAGCAATAGTTATAACTGGACATAGAACAACAGGCTCCAAATTGGGAAAGGAGTACATCAAGGCTGTATGTTGTCACCCTGCTTATTTAACCTATATGCAGAGTATATCATATGAAATGCCAGGCTGGATGAAGTACAATCTGGAATCAAAATTGCCAGGAGAAATATCAATAACCTCAGATACACAGATGACACCACCCTTATGGCAGAAAGTCAAGAAGAACTAAAGAGCCTCTTGATGAAAGTTGAGAGTGAAACAGTTGACTTAAAACTTAACATTCAAAAAACTAAGATCATGGCATCCAGTTCCAAAACTTCATGTCAAATAGGTGGGGAAACAGTGGAAACCATGAGAGACTTTATTTGGAGGGGGGCTGCAAGATCACTGCAGATGGTGACTGCAGCCATGAAATAAAAAGCTTGTTCCTTGGAAGAAAAACTAGGACCAACCTAGACAGCATATTAAAAAGCAGGGACATTACATCACCAGGTCTGTCTAGTCAAAGCTATGGTTTTTCCAGTATTCATGTATGGATGTGAGAGTTGGCCTATAAAGAAAGCTGAGCACAGAAGAATTGATGCTTTTGAACTGTGGTGATGAAGAAGACTCTTGAGAGTCCCTTGGACTGCAAAGAGATCAAACCAGTCTATCCTGGGGAAAATCAGTCCTGAATATCCATTGGAAGGACTGATGCTGAAGCTGAAGGTCCAATACTTTGGCCACCTGATGCAAAGAACTGACTCATTGGAAAAGACCCTGATGCTGGGAAAGATTGAAGGCAGGAGGAGAAGGGGACGACAGAGGATGGCTGGATGGCATCACCGATTGGATGGACATGAGTTTGAGTGAACTCCAGGAGTTGGTGATGGACAGGGAGGCCTGGCGTGCTGTGATTCATGGGGTTGCAAAGAGTCGGACATGACTGAGTGACTGAACTGAACTGAAATGAATATCCCAGAAAGCCATAAAATAGAAACCAATGGATCTCCTGAGAGTCCCTTGGACAGCAAGGAGATCAAAGCAGTCAGTCCTAAAGGAAATCAATCCTGAATATTCATTGGAAGGACTGATGCTGAAGCTGAAACTCCAATACTTTGGTCACCTGATGCAAAGAACTGACTCACTGGAAAAGACCCTGATGCTGGGAAAGACTAAAGGTAGGAGGAGAAGGAGATGACAGAGGATGAGATGGTTGGATGGCATCACCAATTAGATGGACATGAGTTTAAGCAAGCTCCGGGAGTTGGTGATGGACAGGGAAGCCTGGTACGCTACAGTCCATGAGGTCACAAAGAGGTGGACACGACTGAGCGACTGAACTAAACTGAACTTAGGGATTGGGTAGAGACAGACTAGAAGTAGCCTTCAGAGCTATGTGGGGTCCAGACAGAAGACTCTTGCAATGACTTAGCCGAGAAAGTGTCCATGGCCAGAAGAATGCACCAGTCCAAGAATAAAATTCAAGAGATGTCCTTTTAATTATAGCCTATAGAATCTGGGCTGACTTGCTAAACCCTGGCAGTTATTCCACAGAAACCAAGCAGCATGACATCACAGAAAACCTTCTGCCAGATAAAGATTTCAAGTGAAAAAGGAATTTAAACCTCTTTTCTTTTACCTATACTGCCTGTCGAAAAATGTGTGTCCAGCCAAAACTCAATTTGTGTCTTTTTAATTCAAGTGCAAATGGATTGAAGGCTCAGATAACAACATAAAATTGGTTAATCAACTTTCATCCCATATTTATATTGCAACAGGGAGATTTTACAGTTTTCTGCAGCTCGGCCCGGTGTTCTGTGAAAGCCAGCCAGCGTTTTATGTCCCCTTAAAATTGCGAACCAGAGGCCCCTCTGCTGTCAGCGACCCGCCGTCCCTCCCGCTAACCAGCTCACTCGTCTGTCTGGCTGGGGCTGTGGGTTCAGTTTTCATTCTGAGCGCGTTAAAGCTCTGCAGGGAGAGGTTTTTATGTTTTACTCGAGAAATGAAAATTGCTTTTTGTTCCTATCATTGCATCGCCACGGAGGGATGCCAGTGAAGTCATGGTATGAGTGAAATTACTGAAAATATTTTAAACTTAATTTTCTGTGTCAGGCGGACCCATGCCATGCTCATCGCAGGCCTGGTTAAATCTCTCTCTTGGTTTCCTATGGTTCACAAGTTAAGGGCTAAAGCTTAGGGCATGGCACACAAGGCCCTCTGGAATCTGGCCCTTCCATCTATTTTCTCCAAGAAGTAATTTTTCGGAACCTAGGAGGTGCCTGTCACGGTGCCAGGTACCGGGTGTACAGCTGTGAGCAAGACAGGCGTCAATCCCCCATTTATGGAATTTGAATTCTAATGAGAAAGACAGACACAGAAAAATACATGATACTGAGTGAAAAGGACAATTGCAGACTGCATACAGGCCATAGGAATAAAAGGAAGGAAAGAACACAAAGAGCCCTGAGAATAGGTGGGAGGATGATGGGAGAAGGAAAGAGGGGATGCTTGTTTTAGAAAACTAAGTTGACCAGGCGGTGGGAATAGTATGTGCAACGGCTCAGAGCAGGGAATCAGGCTGGCAGGTTTCAGAATGAAGAGGAGGGCAGGGTGGTGGGAGCTTAGGGACAAAGAAGGTGGCTGATGGGATGTGAGTTTGAGAGGTTGGCAGAGACTAGCTCTGGGAGCTTCGCTATGGATCAGGAAGATCTGGACTTTATTCTGAGGGCCAAAGGGAGCAATATGTCAAGATGCGGGTTTCAGAAAGATCCCTTTGGCTGTAATATGGAAGACAGATTAGAGGAGTGCAAGTGGGGAGGTAGAGAGAACCATGCTAAGGTTTCCGGTCTGGTTTAGGTGGGAGCTGATTATCGGGAGTAGACGATGTAATCAAGGTGGGTGGACGAGCTGACATGAATTCTGCCTCTCCAGCTTCACTCTCCCATTAACCTAGCCCTCTGGCCTCCTAAGCTTCCCTCTGACCTCTGAATGCCTCATGTACTTTCTTGACTCAAACCATTCCTTCCTCCTCCCTTTAGTAAACTCCTATCTATCCATCAAAACCCAGCACAAAGCACCCTTCTGCATGCCTTCACCCCTGGAAGGCTTTACTCTCCCTCTTCTGTGTGTTTCTATCATCTTAGATCGTCACTGACCTTAATGTGTTTGGTGGTAATCGATCTCAGCACAGTTTAATGGGTTTTTTTTAAAAAAGCTTTCATGTACATCTCTCTTGCTAAATTTTAATGCGAGGACAAAGACTTCTAAATTTCTGAGTTCTTAGCACACTCACTTAGATAAGGAAGTGTTTCTAATTGTGAATGAATAAACTGTCACCAGTGAAATTAAGCAAATAACTTGGCTTCAGAAAAGATCTGGAACTGTCACACTTGAGAAATGATCACCATTGGGTGATTTTGTCTCCCTGCACGGGCTGCCCTGATAACTGGGGAATAAATGCTCAAACAGGAAAAAGTGGGAAAAGATAGACTTTCAACTCTATTATCCATTCCTGTGGCTTAAGAGTCATTTATGGAAATTACAACCAATATTAATATGATAATTAAAACCAAATTGAATACCCAGTCAGTCGTGCTCAGGCTTGGTAGAAGCAAAGAAGAACCCACTGCATATCCAAGCTGTCCTAATTATGTGCTCCTTGTAATCAACATTACTTTTCCTGGTTACGTTTCACAGTTAATTTGTCTTTCCCACACAAATCGAATTCTGTACCACACATGCAAAGTTTATTGTATTACTGCACATTTTTTTAGGTTCATATATATATATATATATATATATATATATAAAAATCCCACAAGTACAATTAGTTTTTAAAAAATGAAATTCTCCCCACGTGGGTTTAAGATTAATGATATTTGTTTATTATTGGATGATCTGCCTTCAGTAAGTGGTGTGAATAAGAATTGGCTCCCAATCTTAATGTATTTATTTTCATAAGCCAAATAGCTATAAACAACATCAAATGCAATTCTCCAGCATGGTAACAGGTTATTAACTTCTTAAGCCAGTCCCTAATGGGTTTTAAATCTCTAAAAAACAGTGAGTTCTGAAGCAAAGGAGACATGGTTAAATTCCGATCTGCCTTAGAAAACCAGCTGGTACTAGGATTCCTCAGCACCTAGAATGGGGCCTCACCTTTTTCTTTTTCTTCCCCACAGCTCCTCTGGGATTCCAGTCTGAATGACTTCCTCCCCAAACCCCTGCCCACTTGGACTAACCTGCCCACTCCTCTTTCACAGTAAAGATGGACTGGGATTCTTATTTTGTTTTTAATTGGAGGATAATTACTTTACAGTATTGTGATGGTTTCTGCCATACATCAACATGAATCAGCCACAGGTATACATGTGACTCCCCATCCTGAACCCCCCCACCTCCCTCCCCACCTATCCCTCTGGGTTGTCCCAGAGCACCAGCTTTGGGTGTCCTGCTTCATGCACTGAACTTGCACTGGTCATCTATTTTATATATGGCAATGTACATGTTTTGGAGAAAGAGATGGTAATCCACTCCAGAATTCTTGCCTGCAAAACCCCATGGACAAAGAAGCCTGATGTGCTACATATGCTCCATGGGGTCACAAAGAGTCGGACATGACTTAGAGAACGAACAACAACAAGGTACATGTTTCAGTGCTATTCTCTCAAATCTTCCCATCCTCGCCTTCTCCCACTGAGTCCAAAAGTCTGTTCTTTACTGGACTGGGATTCTGTTAAGTCTTGGATCACTTGTGAGCATGGACCAGACACAGGGTTGGGCAGCGAGCCAGGGGTCTGCACCTCCAGTCCTAATGCTTAGAGCCCAACAGCGGGTCCTGTGCACAGCCTGAGTCTCAAGACTCTGAGTCTGTCTCAATCAGAACTGAATGTGAACCTGAACCTACAATGACCCAACACCCTCTGGGGGACGTGATGCTGAATGAAGAATGGGCCACCAGGCCATGGTCAACGAAGGTGAGAAGGCAAATGAAAACGGAGAGAGAAATAAGCACAGCGGCTGGCGGAGAAAGGTGACAGGGTGGCTCCGGAAGCACCAGCTGTTTTCCCCGTCAGATGGAAGGGATCTTAGAGCAAAACATCTGCTCTCTGCAAGCCCGTCTGTTTCTATGTATTTTGTGCATTTTTTCTCGCCCCCTTCCCTCTTTAAAGCATTAAGAGGAGAATATTCTTTCTCTGTTCGATGTATGAGAAATGATTTCAGCCTCTTGCTGGGAAAGATGAGGGGAGGCTGAAATCTTTCTGGCTTCGTCCTGCTACACTAAATGCTCTCTGCTCCAGCTCCTTAGAAGGAAGGACGCAAAGCCCCCAGCCTCTCAATGGCTAACCTGCTAGCTCCATCTCTCCCTGGCTCTGAATACTCTTCTCTTCTTCTAGACCCCGCTCTTCCTTCAAGCCTAAGCTCAGGGGCCTTCTCCAGGAAGGGTCAGGCCTCTGTTAAGTGGGACGTCCAGAGGGAGTGCATGGAAATCCTGGGAGGACCAGGGCAGAGAGGAAATCTTGAGATGCGGGTGAGGAGAGGGGTGTGTGACAGCCGTCACACTTAGGCAAGTGACTAACTGGGGCAAGGCAAAGGCATTCTGACTGACAGGGAGGCGTATGGCGCGTTTCTCTGGCCCTGCGGTTTTGTTTCTTGACTTAAGGCATGGTTACATTGTGTTGTGCTTAGTCGCTCAGTTATGTCCTACTCTTTAGGACCCCATGGACTGTAGCCCGCCAGGCTCCTCTGTCCATGGAGATTCTCCAGGCAAGAATAATGGAGTGGGTTGCCATGCCCTCCTCAAGGATATGTTGTGTTGGCTTTACCATAATAAAACTACACAGTCTAATTTCATGAACTTTTCCAAGTTGAAAAAAAGGTTTCTTTCTTCTTTTTTTTCACCCACTTGAGTTAGGGATTTACATGTAGAATTAAAACCTTGTATCTTTAGGAGGAAAATCTTGGAGAATACAGTTAACCCTTGAAAACACAGGTTTGAACTGTGAAGGGTCACTTATACGTGGATATTTTTCGATAGTAAACACAGCAGTGCTACACAATCCACAGTGCATTTGAATCCAAGGATGAAAAACCGCTGATGGGGAGGAACCGTGGATATGGAGGGCCGAACAGAAATTTTGTGTGTGTTTTCCCTTGCAAAGAGGGTTGACACCCCTAGCCCTTGACTGTTCAAGGGCCCGCTATGCAGCTATGGCCCCAGGACAGGGAGGATCCCTTGAACAAAATGAAAGGGCACAACTTTCCAAAGGAAAGATTTACAAATCTCTATAAGGGAGAAATTCCTGAAAACAGCATTCCAAAACACATCAGTGACTGAGGGAAAATACTTTCAATATGTATAAACAACAAAGTGTTAGTATGCAGAAAATATAAAGACCTTACACATATTAACATATGAACACATAGTCATCTTCTCTAATCATTAGAGACATAAATAAAATTTTCAATGAGATGCTGGCTTCATACTCATCAAATTGTCAAAAACTGCGATGTGTGATGATACCGACACTAGAAAATGGGATCTGTTACACAGCTGACAGGAGTGAAAATGTGTACAAACTCTTTGGAGAGCAATTGGAAATGTGTAGTGAAAACTTAAAATGCACATTTCCAAAAACCCAAGTACCCTGTCTCTGAAATATGATCAAGAAACATTCTTACACATACATGGAAGAAAGTACAAGGAAGGGTGTTTTCTACCACAGCTCAAGTGTCCATTCAAAGGAGAAGGGATAAGTACATCTCAGTATTTTCAAACAGTGAAATACACACTACAGCCAGGAAAATATAAGAATCAGATTCTGTATGATTCATGTGAGTAAATCTCAAAAAATCAGTATTGAGAACTGGAAACAAAAGTAAGTTGCAAAACATATGTATCATACAACAGATAGTTGGGCTTCCACAGCCTCTTAGCAAAAGAATCCTCCTGCAATGCAGAAGATGAGGGTTCAATCCCTGGGTTGAGAAGATCCTCGGGAGGAGGGCATGGCAACCCCCTCCAGTATTCCTGCCTGGGCAATTCCATGGACAGAGGAGCCTGGTGGGCTACAGTTTAGAGTCACAGAGAGTCTGACACAACTGAGCACACACAACAACAGATAGATGACTGATTGATAGATAAACAGAGACAAGGAAAGAAATATGCTTTAAAGCACATACCACATACCCAGGTGATGAAAGCAAAAAAGCACATACAGGAGAAACACATATCAGCTTCAAAAATAGTGTTTACCTCTAGTTAAGGATACCAAGAGAAAAGCGTAATCCATAAGGGTTACAAAGATGATTTCAGTGGTATAACTTTTTAAATTCCCTTTAAAGAAAATAACAATCAAATGTGGCAAAATAATATCTTTGTTTAAATCTATCCCATGTATACATGTAACGAGTTTCATCATTTTCTGTCAATTGCTGTATATTTTAAATATCCCAGAACTGCAGCAAAAATAGTAAAATCATAAAGAGAGAAAATGCCATTCCCTGCCGGGGGGTGACACTGATACAGCTTCTCGCGTCAGCATCAGTCTTGATATTTTCTTTTTCTAAGTCCCTGGGCCCCCCTGGGAACAAGTCAGGGGTGAGAACAGAGGCTGTAAGGGCCCCAGATGGGCCTGCGCCTGTACCATCCCATATGGCCATCGGCTGTGCCTGAAACGCAGGGCCAGACAAGCTGTGCCCGCCTCTAACTTGCCACCTTGACCATCTCCCTTCTCTGGCATGGTCAGTCAGTGGCTGGACCTCCTCCTCCAGGGCCCCAGTTTGCATCCCCCTCCAGACTGACATGCATTTCACAGTGTGGTAAGTGCTGTCTATGTGTGTCCTCCGCCCCTACCCCAGCCTGGGAGCCCCAGGGCAGCAGCAGGGCCCCCTGCACACAGGCAGTGACAACAGACACAGGCTAGACCAAAATCACACTGTGCACACCAGCTCTAGGGAGGCTGGCGGCTTGGGCCCGGAGTGATTCTGCACCTCCTCCCCTTGGGACCCTCGCGGAGCCCTGGGCCAGGCCTCTCCATGAATCCAGGGCCACGACCTCCAAGCAGCACAGAGCCCAGAGTGGAATCTCTGCTCCCAGCCTCTTCTTTCTGACTGCACATCACGTCCGATGCTGCTCACGTTTATGAACACTCCTCCACAGACGCCCAAGGGGACCATACTGACGTGAAAATAGTCGTTGCATCAAATTGGGGGAAATTACGCTTTTCTCCCTATTTTCTAAGCTTTCTGCAATATGGTTTTATTGTTCCAATAAAAACTTATAAAAAATATAAAAACCCATCTAAGGATGACAAGTGTTTCAATGTTTCAAATGATTTAATTCCTCACCCTTTAAATGTTCCATTTGAAATGACTAATAAGTACAGAATTAGAATACATATATACATATATGTGTATATGTATATATTAATATATATAATTAGAATGTGTGTGTGTGTGTGTGTGTACTCAGTTGCTCAGTTGTGCCCAACTCTTTGTGGCCGCATGGACTGCAGCCTGCCAGGCTCCTCTGTCCATGGAATTTCCCAGGCAAGAATATTGGAGTGCGTTGCCACTTCCTTCCCCAGGGGATCTTCCTAACCCAGGGATCAAACCCACATCCCTTGTATCTCCTGCACTGGCAGGTGGATTCTTTACCACCAGCACCACCTGTGAAGCCCCATATAATTGGAATAAATAGTACCTAAATTATACGAGCAACAGTACCCTGGATGAGCCAAAAATTAAGTGCAAATTCTGCAAGAAGTTCTGCAGTCAGGATTAAAAAACAGATTTCAGGTTTTCATGCTCAGGGAGAAGGCCAAGAATCTGCATGTCTACCCGCAGGTAATTCTGACTCAGAGCTCAGTTTGGAAAACACTGGGGCAGAAGAACAAATGAGTCTGGGGCTCAGTGCCTAATTAAGGAAAGCAAATGTGATGCAAGCATATAGAATCGGAAAATCAGTGAGACAAAGGCTAGAGACAGACAGAGCGTGGGATACAGCACAGCTAGGAGGGGTTGACCTCAGGCTTCCCTGAGGCAGAAGGATCTGTAAGTCATGTGAAACATTCAGAGGACAGAGGGCAGGGGTCCAGCTAGAGCGGGAGGGACAGAGGAAGCGAGCAGTGACCCGGTCCACCTCATGGACCAGGAGAGCCACCAAGTCACCTCTGGTAACATGCCAAGATGTTACTGATCCCACCACCTGTACAGAAGGCAAGTCTCCAGGTAAGCCAAAACCCACCTCAAGAAATTCTCATTTTTCTTGGCCCCAAGTATTTGAATAAGGATCTATTCAAACTCTGCCAGAACTCATTTTTCTCCCAACAATAGGCAACAGACCTTCTTTCCAAGAATGAGAACTAGCAGAGAAATGGCTGGGCTTGTGAGAATATTCAGTAGTTCATAAGATAAAGACCATTCTGCAATATAAACAATAGAAAAAGAGTTGCAACCATTGCAGTGCTAAGACCCTGAGGTGGGAGCATACTTGGTAGATCCGAGGAACTTCAAGGAAGTCAGCATGTCTTGAACAGAGCATCCAGACAAGGGATAAGGTCAGAATGAGAAATTAGGAGGAGGGATGGGGGCAGATCCATCAGGTCATAGCAAGACTTTGGCTTTTAGGGCTGGGACAGGACAGCCACACAACAGGGCACATGACAAGAGGGTGGCTCTGACTATGAGCCAACAGTGGGAGCAGGCGGCCCTGAGGGAACCTTCACAGGCCAGCTGAGCGGTGATGGTGATGCGAACCAGGGTGGGAACGGGATGGGGGGGGGCGGGGAGCGAGAAGTGCTTACATTCTGGGTGTGTTTTGAAGGGAGAGCCCATGACAGACACTGGTTGTGGATTTCATGTGGAGCCTGAAAGAAAGAAGGGTCTAGGACCACTGCAAAGTTTTTACCCTCAGCAACACAAACAGTGAAATTGTCAAAACAGAGCCGATGGAAGCTTCTAAGGAAGTGAGTGGTTACAGAGGACGGAGAGTCTGGTTTTGGATATACTGGGATTCAGATGCTAGTCAGAGTTTCAAGAGAAGATGTCCAGCAGACAGCTGGAGATCAGGAAAGAGGGAGTTTGGAACAGTGATATTCGTTGGGAAGATGTCAGGGTGTTACTGACTGAGATCACCAGAAGTGCACCAGGAGATAAGAGAAGAGGTTGTAGAACTGAGCTCTGGGCCAGTCCAGCATTTAGAGGATGCTCAGAGAAACAAAGAGTAATGGAGGCACAAGCTGGGAGGAACTGGGAGGAAACCAACAGAGAGAGGCATCCTGGAAGCCACAGGGAGGAGGCAAGGGCTTCCCTGGCAGTTCAGTGGTAAAGAATCTGCCTGCCCGTGCAAGGGACACAAGTTCAATCCCTGGTCTGGGAAGATCTCACACTCCCGGGAGCAACTAAGCCCACGTGTCACAACTATCAAGCCTGTGCTCTAGAGCCTGGAATCTGCAACTACTGAAGCCCGTGCACCCCAGAACCTGTGCTCGAACAAGAGAAGCCACCGCAACGAGAAGCCTGAACTTAACAACTACAGAGCAGCCCCCATTCACCACAACCACAGAAAGGCCTGCACAGCAATGAAGATCCAGTACAGCCAAAAATAAAGAAATAAAATTATAGTTTATAAAAGGAGGCAAAAATGGTCACTTGTGTCAAGTCATGCTCAGTCAAGTAAGATCTGATCAAAGAGCTGACCTGTGGTTTTTGCATCAGGTGGGTGATTGGCGACCATGACCCAAGCAATCACAGTGGGGTGGTAGGGATGACAGCCTGAATGGATCTGGGACAAGAAGGAATGTGAGCAGAGAATGGAGAGATAAGTAGACAACTTGTATGAGGAGTCTGTTCTAAAGGCAGGCAATGATATGGGTAGTAGGCGAAAGGAGAATGTGACTTCAAGGACAGACCTTTTTTGTGTTTCCCTTGGAGATACTGTAAATATGTATGTGTGTGTGTGTGCTCATGGGAATTTGTAGTAGAGAAAGACCAGATGTTCTAAGAAGAAAGGACAACTATAGGAGGATAGTTTAACCACTTTTGTGGTGGAGGAAACCAAAGTTCAGAGAGGTGAAGTGATTTTACTAAGGCCACACAGCTAGCTGGCTGCTGACCAGGATTCAGAGCTGGTCTTCCTGAATCAAGTCTGTGTCCTTATATGATTCAAATCCTCTCCCAACTCAAGTTCAAATCCACCTCTTCCTTCATGTAGCTTTCTTCAAACCTCCAAGCTAGGCGTGATCTGTGCTTGCTCCCTCTGGCCTCTCATACAGTCTAACCTTGATATTCTTATTACAGCTATTTGTTATCTGTCTCCTACCATATTGCAAGTGTCTTGAAGGCACAGGATATGCACTATAAACCTCTTTATCTTTCCCATCCCCTAACTCAGTGCCGAGGGCAAGGTACAACCTTGACTGACATTTGCTCCAGGCAGGCAATGGGAGGCAGAAAGGACAGCAGATGAGGTAGGAGGGAGGGAACGCCTGTTTCAAGCAACTCCTCACAGGTCTGACACCTCATCCATTACAGCCTGTTTCTGCTGCCCCAGACTAGGGGCGGTATTTACTTTAAAGCTTCCTCGTAGGAGCTGTTGCCTCTTTACTCATGTCTCCGACTGTTTCCTGGATCTGCTCCAGACCCAACACTTCCCGTTAATAATAAATCAGACACTCAAATGCCTTGCAAAGACCTTCCACGTGTGCACCTGTTAGGTCAAAAACCACCTGGAGAGGAATTTTACCAGCTGCTAATCACAACTGAGAGGAAGCTGCAGACAGAGCCCTGCCGTTCAGTTCACAAGCTGAACTTTCTTTGGACAGAAGGTCTCCTGTTTGGAGCCGGATCCTGTGCTGGGCTGAAGGGATAATAAGAGGGGCAAGACACTATTCCTGCCTTCACCGGGCTTGTGATCACATGGGGAGATGACTGCCAACTGCAGCGCCTGCCATGTGCTCCCTGCCAGGGGACCCCTGTCCCCTGTAGGAGTAAAGATGGAGGAGGGCTTTACCCCTGTGAAGAGGGTACTCAGGGATGTCCCAGCATGAAAATAAGCCTATTCTCCCAGCCAGATCTCCATCCCTGCAGGCTGGGCACCCACAGTCCCACCAACCATAGCTCAGTGTAGCCTTCCAGGTATAACCAAGCATAGACACAAACCACAGAGAAATCAGGTGGCTAGGACCACTGTCAGGCCCGGGACGGTTCCATGCCACAAGGACACCAACGTTACCTCTCGGGGAGAAGCAAGTGCATGCTGGAAAGGCCCTGAGACGTTACATGTTATTCAATCATAGTAGGCACAGAGAAGAGAAAGTCACTTTCTGGAGTTTCCCAGTGTTCTTAGCCGATGGGGGGAGAAGCATGGTAGCTGAGGAGGAAGTCTCTGGGAAGGAGCCTAGATCTTCGGGGAGATGTCACCAAGAGAAGGCAGTGAGAGGCACTGGAGGATGTCATGAAGTCCCCAGAGAAGGACAGTTATCAAACTGTGCGGTCCCTGCAAGGCGAGGGGCGGGGTTCCTCCAACTTTAAATTTTCCACTTTATATGCAAGATGTCACAAAATTCCCTTTGAAGAAATCCTCTCATGGATTATTTAAAGTCATTTTCTTTTTTCTCACAATTTTAGGAACTAAAACATGGATAGAACAAGATATTTATTTAAGATCACACAGCAAGTTACTGATGGAAAGAACAAGGCTTCCTGATTCCCAGAAAAAAGTTTCTGGATCAGCCTGAGAGGCTGGGTAAACTCAGTGGGAACAGCCCTCAGAGGGACCCAGTCTGGTGGTCTGTGTGTCATCCTTGTACCAGTTTGAATGAAGTATGGAAATCTTACCTTCTTTTATATTCATCCACCCCCCCCCCGACTATAATTGTTCTAAATGCTACCTCTCTGTATATTTAGAACCACATTAGACAGTGTTATAATTTTTGCTTCAAGCTCATAAAACTCAACACCAAAAAAACAAAAAACAAAAACAACCCCAATCAAAAAAATGAGCAGAAGGTCTAGATTGACATTTCTACAAAGAAGACATACCAATGACCAATAGGCACATGAAAAGATGCTCAACATCACTAATTATTAGAGAAATGCAAATCAAAACAGGTACCACCTCACACTGGTCAGAATGGCCATCATTTAAAAAAGAATATTTACAAATAGCAAATGCTGGAGAAGGTATGGAGAAAAGGGACCCCCTCCTATACTGTTGGTGGGACTATAGGCTGTTGCAGCCCCTATGGAAAACAGTATGGAGGCTCCTCAAAAAACCTAAAATAGCATTACCATATGAACTATTAATCCCACTCCTGGGCATCCAGGCAAAACTCTAATTCCAAAAGACACATGCCCCTATGTTCATAGCAGCACAGTTCACAATAGCCAAGACATGGAAGCAAACTGTCTATCAACAGATGAATGGATAAAGAAGATGTGGTACATTTATGCAATGGAATACTACTCAGCCATATACAGAATGAAAACATGCCATCTGCAGCAACATGGATGAACCTAGAGTTATCATATTAAGTGAAGGAAGTCAAACAAACACCATATTATATCATTTATATATGCCATCTAAAATATAACACAAATGAACCTGTCTATAAAACAGAAACCTAATCAGAGACATACAGAATAGATCGGTGGTTGCCAAGAGGGAGGGGTTTGTGGGAGGGATGGAGTGGAAGGCTGAGGTTCATATATATGTATGACTAAACCACTTTGCTATAGCAGAAATTAATACAATACTGTAAATCAGCTATACGTCAATAGAAAATATTGATAGAATAAGAAAAAAGAAAAGAAATTTGCTTCAAGCTTCAAACACAATTTAGAAAACTTCAGAGAAGGAAAGTCTATTGTACTGACTTACATTTCTCCTCACTTGTTCTTCCTTCCTGGTGTTCCTGAACTCTTTCCTTTATCATTTCCTTTATGTTCATAGAACTCCCTTTATCTGTTCTTTTAGGGTAGATCTGCTAGTGACAAATTCTCTGTTTTCCCTCATGTGAAAATGCCTTGATTTCCCCCTTGATCCCTAAAGGATATCTTTGCTGGATATAAAATTGCATGTTGAGAATCCTTTTCTTTCGGATCCTGTGTTGTGTCCCTTGTTCTGCCTTCTCTGAGGTTTCTGAGAAGCCCACTGCCATTCAATTTCTGGGTTTTTCCCCTCTATAGATATACTTTCTCTCTCCCTACTTTCCAGATTTTATCTTTGTCTCTATTTTCCAGAAGTTTGAATATGATGTATTTTGGTGGACTTTTTTTGGTTTCACCCTGTTTAGGGTTCACTCAGCTTCTTGACTTTCTACATCCATGTGTTTTTATCAAATCTGGGAAGTTTTCAGCTTTTCTCTCTCTCTCTCTCTCTCTCTCTTTTTTTTTTTTTTTTTTTTTGAGGTTTTACACAAAGCTTTTACATCACGGTTAAAGGAGGATACGTACAGGTTGTGCTGCCTTTCCTAATTCGTCTTGCCTGTAATGCTGATGTGGTAGTTAGAGCTGCTGCTATTAAATTATGCCCAATGAGGAAAGGACAAAAGAATGGCAGAAAAATCTATCCTGACATTAATGGCCTGCTGGACCAATACTAACAATTTCTTTGGACTTGTGGCAGAAGAGAACACCTCACCCCCTTTTTAAGATTTAGCTAGTTAGATTTTCTATTTTATGTAGCTTACTGGGTTATGATTTAGAGGACAAATCTGCCATTATTTCTTTGAGTTTCTGTTTTCAGGCCTCTCTCTTTCTCCTCTCCTTCCAGGACTTCAATTACACAAATATATGATCTTTCTTATAATCCCACAGGTCTCTGAGGCTCTGTTCTTTTGTTTTCAGCCTATTTTCTTTGAAAGATTTTTTTATTTGGACCATTCTTTGTTGTTGTTGTTGTTGCTGTTTGATATAGAACATTTTTAAAATTTTTATTGAATTTGTTACAATATTGCTTCTGTCTCATATTTGAGGTGGGGGGGTTTGGACCTGAGGCATGTGGACTCTTAGCTCCCTGACCAGGGATTGAACTCACACCCCTTGCATTGGAAGGAGAAGTTCTAACCACCAGACCTCCAGGGAAGTCCTCAGCCTATTTTCTGTTGTTCTTGTTGGATCTTTTCTATTTTTCTATATTCGGGTTCACTGATTCTTTTCTGTATTGCCTCCACTTTGCTATTGAGCCCAATAGCAAAGTTTTCATTTCAGTTCTTTTCCAGTGTTAAATCCCCACTTGGTTCTTCATAGTATCTTTCCTTCATTACTAAAGCTTTTTATTTCTTTGCTGAGACTTTCTACTTTTTTCATTTGTTTCAAGTGTTGTTGTAATTGTTCACTGAAGCATTGCTTTGATGGCTGCTTTTATATCTCTGTCAGAGAGTTTTAACATCTGTATCATCTGTGTTGATATCTATTGGTTGCCTCTTTTCACTCAGCTTGAAATTCTTCTGCTAATTGGTATGATTTTGGTTTCTACTGAGACCTGGACAATGTTGGATATTGTGTTATGATGCTCTGGAGCTTATTTTATTTGCTATTGTATATTTTTAATTTGAGGTATAGTTGATTTACAATGTTTCTTGTGTACAGCAAAGTGATTTGGTTTATACATATGTTCTTTTGCTGATTCTTTTCCATTATAGGTTATTACAAGATACTTAATATAGTTTCCTGTGCCACCCAGTAGGTCTTCATTGTTTTATCTGTTTTATGTATAATAGTATTATATCTCAAATTCTTAATTCATCTTGAGCTTATTTTAACCTTCTGTTTCAGCTAGCTTTTTCTGACACTTCTCTGGTAGAGGCAGTATCACTGATGAGCATATATTTATATATATAATGTCCTGTCATAGGTAGCAGACTGTATCATTACTGCCAGGTGGGGGTAGAAGTCCAGGCCTCCCACCTGACTTTTGGTGACAACCGACAGAGTTCCTCTCACTCCTGTTGGGTAGGAGGGAGTTCCACCCCTCAGCGTGCCTCCACTGACATCACTCAGTCTGAGAGGGGTAAGAGTGACTCATCGCTCCTACCCCTTTGACTTCTACCACAGAACAAGTGTGATCTTGTTACAGATGGATGTCCTAACTCCCCTGGTGGCCTCCTCTGACACCACCCAGCAGGAGGAGGGGAAAGGCATTTCATTATTTCCTTTAGGGGAAGAAGTCCAGAGTCTCCACTGCAGAGGAGACAAGGTTCCTTATCACAACCAACAGGGATGAAAGTCCCCACTTAAACCCTTCTGGCATTACCAGGCAAGGGTTTCTCTTGGGAAAAATAAATGGAAGTCTATAGATACCCCACCTGGCCTTCACTTCAGCATAGATGGGGAAGGAGTCACTGTTTTTTCTGAGACATCTAACTATAAAGTTTAGTGGTTATTGTATTAAAGTTTCCAGTCTTGCTAGGCTATCTCTTTTCCTGTCCTTTGACTACAAAAAAACAGACTTTTTCTTGGGATTTTTGTTTGTCTGTACCTATCAGTGTTTGATTTACTGGATTCTTCAGCTACAAGTCTGGAACAGACGAAGCAAAAAGAAAATCCACGACTGCATCATTCCTCATGCCCGATGTTCCGAGCTTGTCTGCTTTCTTCTTTCCACCTTTCAGAATCTTCTTATATTTGTTTTGTTTATAATATCCAGATTTCCTAATGGTACTTAGCAAAAAGAACAGAACTGTATCTACTCTACCTTCCTGTGAGTTGAACATAACTAGATTGTGTTTAACAGTCAATATATACTTTTCTCTAATCTGATTTGTTGTCATTCTACTATGATGTAATTTCTATAATAGAAACATTCATTAAAATCTGAGGTATAAAGGGTTTTCCTAAATGACATATGTATGACAAACATGTAGAAACAGTGACAGGATATCTGGGGTGTTTCTCAGGTTCCAATTCAGAGACTGCAGGATATATATGAGCTGCACTAGAGGTAGCAAAGGTAGTAGAAACTTAGAAACAAGAGAGACCCTGAGCTCCTTCTGCCCATTGACTCTGATATTATCTACAATTTTGCTGAAAGACAAACCACTCCAAACCTTGAAACAATAAGCATTATTGTTCCTTAGAATTCTGTGAGTCCGCTGGGCAGGTCTCCTGGTCTGGGCCAACTCGGCTCATCTCCACGGTCAGCTGGCAGCTCGCCTGTGCTGTGTGGCCTTGCTCACACTGCTGGCGGCTGGAGTCTGGCTGGTCTAAGGGCGGGCTGAGCTAGAACTGCTCATCTTGGCTCAGGATAGGATCTCATGCTTCAGGAGGCTAACTCGGGCATCTTTCCTAGGAAGTCTCAGGCTTCCAAAGAGCAGCAAGAGTGGGTGAGCCCCAACGTACTGAAGTCTCCGTTCTTATATCACTTTCTAATGTCCCACTGACCAAATGACATCAGGATTTAAAGGAGTGGAAAAAGAGACTCTACTGCTTGATGACAGGTTACACAGAGAGTTACATTGCAAAGGTGACTGAATAAAAGGTCAGGAAGAATTTTTGTGGCCATTTTTGCAAACAATCTACCACACTGTGCTAGAGCTAAAGGCAACATCCTGAATGACCAAGGTAGAGACCTATCGTGGATACAGACAGGTTCTGGGATTCGCCCTCCACTGCCACAGACCCAAGGCCAGTGCACTTGGGGGAAAGCCCTGGGCACCCCTGTGCCTGATGAATCTCAGCCTTCCTGGCCCCAGTTCAGGCTTCGTGTTCACCTGACCAATCACCACAAACTTTTACCTGGTAACTCTGGCCCTAGTCTGTCTCCTTCTTATCATTAACCCATGCTTCACCCAGAGGAAATCTTCTAAAATACACACATTCTTCTCAGAACAAAAAGTGGTGCTCCTTACTTATTTACTAAGAGGTCATGAGGTTGAACGGTTAACACACAGGCTTTGGAATCCCTGATAGCCCAGCTGGTAAAGAATTTGCCCACAATGCAGGAGACCTGGGTTCAATCCCTGGGTCTGGAAGATCCCCTGGAGAATGTCTAGGCTACCCACTGCAGTATTCTTGTGCTTCCCTTGTGGCTCAGCTGGTAAAGAATCCACCTGCAATGCAGGAGACCTGGGTTCAATCCCTGGGTTGGGAAGATCGCTTGGAGAAGGAAAAGGCTACCCACTCCAGTATTCTGGCTGAGAGAATTCCATGGACTGTATAGCCCATGAGGTCGCAAAGAGTCAGACACAACTGAGCAACTTTCACTTTCCCTTTGGAACCTAACAAACCTGCTCTCAAATCTGGCTTCACCTATTTACTTTGTGGGTGAGTTTGAGCAAGTTGATTACCCTTGATACGCCACCTTTTCTCATGTGAAATATGTGCATGAATGGCCTTGCACAATGCTGGGCACCTAGTGCTGGGCACATGGTACCAGGCACTTCTGACAACAGTCCCATCCTCAGCTGCAGCACAAGTGGGGTTCTGACCCAGAGGCGAGGATGCCCACAGCTTCCAAGGTGTCCAAAACAGAAGGGGATTGTTTCCTTTGTTAAGTGTTAACTTGCAACAGATAGAACCCTTGCTGCAAAGTAATTTATTTGTTGCCTCTGGGCTCATGTTTGGAAGGCTCCCCGCTCTGTTGCAGGCTGATTTTCCAAACATTAACATATGTCAAGAGCACACACAAAGCCAGGGATGTAAAAATCGCTTTTCAGGAGAAAGAAGAATCAGAACAGTTCAGGCAGCCAAGGGAGAGACAGGAGGCCGACTCGAGCTAGCAGGGCAGGAGGAAGGAGCAGAGGTCAGATGACGGCAGAGCCCAGGGTGGAAGGGAAGGGATGTGACTGCCAAGGGGGAGTTTAAATTTGCCCAATGAATGTGTCAACAACTATTCTTCAAAACCTATCATCTTTATAAACACCCCACTTAGTCTTCTCAGAACCCACGTGAGGTGGGTATTACCCATTTTACAGAATATGGAACAGAAGCTCATAGATGTTGAGTAACCTGCCCAAGTTCACATAGGTAGCAAGGGGCGGAGCTGGGATTTAAACACAGATCTGTCTGATTCCAGACTCCACATCCTTCTCTCCAAATCTCTCCTCCCTGGAAGTCTACACTGTCAGAGGAGGAAGTATCCTTACTCTTTTACGCTGCTCAACTCCCTTTTAACAGATTGAGAAACAGAGGCTCATATTCCCAGCTCAAACTACTCTAAGGAGTAGAAACATGATGAAGATCAAGGTCAGAGGGCTCCCATACACCCAGGTCTTCAAGTCTGTCCTCAGCGAAACCCCAGCTCATGGCTCCTACCTGTCTTTTAGCCCTTCTGCCCATCACACTGCCCTGTCTGACATATCTCTGTGTCACTCCATACTGCTCCCAGCATTCACATCACCTGTCTGAATCCTTGACCTCTAGGGCTCTGATAACCTGTGTCTAGCCTGTTTGTGCAGGTTCAGACCTAAGAACAGGTGACATCTTTTGTCCACCTTCTATCACCCCAGTCTGATGGGCTCCTCTTCACATTCTTGTACACTTAACTACTGCTCATTCGTGCACAGTAAAAGGTTCCGATACAACCTCTGCAGGAGACACTGGGTGGCTTGCTGGGAACATGAAGATGAAGAACATTGGATCCCTTTATCCCTGACTTCCATAAGCTTGTATTCTACAGAGGGGGAGGAGTGGGGATGGCAAACACATGGAGAGATGATCACAGGACATTGGGTTTTGCCGGCTCCACATACTGCTTCCACAACTTCAAGGAATCCCTGCCCCTTCCTATGGAGGAGGGACATTTGTATTTCCAAAAACTATTGCCAGCTGTGCTGTGGACAATGATTAGAGGAGACACAGGAAGTGTCGGGCTGCCAGGCCAGTGAGGAGGCTGAAAGACTGTGGCAGGAGAAAGCTGATGAGGAATCCAACAAAGGGAGGCACAGCAAGGACAGAGTGGGAACAATGGAGGCAGGAGTATGAAGAAGATCGTATGAAGAGCACACAGCGCTTGGTGGCTGGCCAGCAGGGGTGAGAAGACACAGAAAGAATTGCTGCTCGTGATGGGCTCAGTGGCTGCTCAGGCTTGAGCCTGGGACCCTGGAGGTGAGCTGAATCATATGCAGAGCACAGAGCCCTCTGCAAATGCAGACATTAACCAGCTAATAGGAATCTACTGAAAAGAAAAAGAAATAATTACCACCGAGCTGCAGTTCAATTCATCCCAGGCTCATTGCTCTGACTGGCTCAACCTCTGAGATGCAAGACACTGTCATCGCCAGTGAGGAGGTGAAAGTTACCCTGGGATTAAGATTCCTACAGACTGAAAGCTTCAGACTTTTGTCAAAGCCAAAACAAAGAGGCATGCTTGTGCTTAGCTAGAATTCTATTAAACTTATTTAAACATGAAAACTATGCCTCTTAAAAACATGATGGTATCTACAGAAGGGAAACTCAGGGTGCTTCCTGGAAATGCACAGAGACCAAGAGGTTGCAAATACTGTTGCACAAACTGGGTCTGATGAGGACCCTCAAAAGCCCTTCATCGCTCGCAGGAGAGAAAGTTTGACCCCCAAATGACAGAAGGGGAAACTGAAATCCAGATGATACGAGTTGCTCAAGGTTTCACCCCTAACCACTGGAGACACACTCCCAGGTTGGGGTCTTCCTATGAAGCAAGACAGTGGAGGGGTCAAAGGCATGAGACCTCTGAGTCCAAATCCAGATGTCTTGGGCCCTGGCAACCACGTGTCAAGTCTGTTTCCTCAGCTAGAACCTCAAGTGAGGGTGCATTCCTTCACTTCCTGTGATCCCGACCCCATGGGGTCCTCTTCACAGCCTCCCTCACTTAACAGTTCCTCATTCAATCACAGTTAAAGGTATGGATAGAACCCTGCAGCAAACACCACATGAGTGGCTGACTCAGCCCCACCTGCTTTCACATCCATTAAACAGGACTCGTGAGTACCTGCCTGTCTCCCAGTGGGACTGGGAAGGGTCAGTAGGATGAAGCATGTGCAGACCTCTCTACATCATCCCCTGTACAAAAAGGAAACCCCAGTGAACATTGCCTCTCACAGTTCCCAGCCCGCTGCGGTCTCTCTGATGGGAAGCCCAGCCTTAATGAACAATGAACAGTTTCAACAGGCTTGGCAAGGATGGGTGATGACCATGATCTGCTCCCAGGCAGCATTTGGACGGGTGGGGTTAGGAGGAGGTGACTTTGTGCACAAAGAATACAGCAGAGAGGAGAAGGTGTCAGGACTCCTCTTCCAAAGGTGACTTTCCAGTCTCTTCAGTCACTCACATTTTCAGGGATAAGGAGGCAAAGATTCCCTTCCCTTTGATACAGACACACAGACAAATTAGAAGCCAGGGCTCTTCCAACAACCTTTCTAAGCTTCATCTCAGAAGGCCAGTCAGTGTCCCTCCAAGGGTGTCTGCTTATGTGTTGCTATGTGATTAACACCCTCCCCTCCCCCCACTACACACACACACACACACACACACACACACACACATATCACCGGCTCAACAGAAATGAGTTTGAGCTAATTCCAGGAGATGATGAAGGACAAGGAAGCCTGGCATGCTGCAGTCCATGGGGTCACAAAGAGTCAGATATAACTTGGTGACAGAACAACAACAACCCCTATACTACAGAGATGAGGGCCCTCCTCATTTCAAAGGAGAGAGCTGAGGAGAGGAGCTTACTGTGGAACAGCTAAGGAAACGCAAGCCAAGAGGAGGATACTAGCTTGCCCCATACATTATGACACACCTGGGTTTTCACGACAGAAAGGAGAATTGGGACACCTACAGCTCATGGATAGAGTGTAAAACCAACTTTAGCCTTTTGTTTTAACCTCTTTCACCCTCTTTCTTGCCATTAGCTGTAGGATGCAGTCAGGGGACATCAAACAGTGAAGAACCATGTGGTGAGCACGGATCAGCTCAGGACCTGGACATCGTTACTCATTGTAAATGTGACTCCAGGATCCTGACAGAAGGGACTGCTCATGAGACCAGACCCAACCTCAGGCTATTTGGAGCAAACATTCCACATGGACAGATACATTTGCATTACTTTTGGTTAAATTTCATAAAGTGAATTGAACCCTTTCAACTAATATTTATGTTTCCCCTAGAAGATTCTAGTGAACAAACACCTCCAGACTATGCTGAGGCAGGCAGACAGCTCAGACATCTGAGTTAAAATGCTGGCAGGGTTTACAAGCCAAGAAAGCTCTTCCAAAGGGGTCCTACATAAGGCCTTCCCTTGCTCAAGTGGGCTGCTCTCATTTATCAGCAAACATGGGAGGGGCCAAAAAGTCTTTATAAACAATTCAGTGTTGTACAAACACAGTTAGGCTTCATCTTCCACAAAGGTGAGGATCCTGGCTCATTCTGGAAGTTATACAAGAGGGCACTAAATGTTCTACAGTCCGGCCACATCTCCATGGCCTTCTTGATTCCTAAAAGATCCTACCTACTGCCATCCTCTGGTGTGATAGCAAGATCTTTAGGGCTGATTCCAGACCATTCATTCATTGCTGATCCCTACAGTGTTATGACAAAGGAACAGACACACAGTAGGAGCTTCAGTGAGTAAAGTGTCTTTGCGGGTAATTAAATGTGAAAAGTCCTGGCACACAGTGGGTAGTCAGTGAGTACAAGTTGAACCTGAGGATTCACTTGCTGATGGAACCCTTGCATTTTGAGTTATAAAGGGCCATTTTTACATTAAGGGTAACCTCGACCAAAAAGGGGGTGGGCCGGAAGAGAAAAGAAGAGGCCAGAATAATAAGCCCAACCTTGCAGTTCTCTACTAATAAGGCAGAGGCCCCAGGAGGCAAGCAGAACAGGAGAAAGAGCTTGCCTAGTGTATGGGAGAGAAAAGCTTCAGTGCCAATAATTATCCTCTAGAGGCTGAATGTCCCCGTCTAACTGAGGGCACTAGGAAAGCATCTCCCAGACTTTTCCCAAGTACAGAGGGGACACTTCGGTTTAAAGTTACAGACTTTAAGGCTTTTAGTCATCAGGATTCTAACTCTTTTTATGGCTTCAGAAAATACTGCCTTCCAATTTAGTTTTCCCAAGGACAGAGCAATGCTCTTACTACCTCTTCCTATCAGTGGTAAGATAGAATTATCTACAAGGGAAATGTAGAGAATTTAGAAACATGGAATGCCTCTGTGTACATATGTGTGTACATGTACACACACATACATATAAACATGCAGGATGCTACCTTCTGGCAATGGTTGTATTCATAATCTTCCTTTGGGTAGAGATGGGGACTTGCACATTCCCTGTATTCCTTCAGTAGATTTTGTTAAGTGAAAGTCACTCAGTCGTGCCCGACTCTTTGTGACCCCAAGGAATTCTCCAGGCCAGACTACTGGAGTGGGTAGCCTTTCCCTTCTCCAGGGGATCTTCCCAACCCAGGGATCGAACCCAGGTTTCCTGCATTGCAGGCAGATTCTTTACCAGCTGAGCCATAAGGGAAGACCAAGATTTTGTTAAGTGTGTACTCTATGCCTATTGTTATGCCATCTGCTAGGCCTTCAGAGATGAACATGACCTACAGGGAGTTTCAGATTAAAGTGAAAATAAAAAAGAGGACTGAAAAAAATGGAAATGTGGGGAAGATAATATTGGGAAGAAAATCCTTGAAGATCTCCTGAGGTCATAAAGTTCACACAACCCTTTCCTATTTCCCAAGAACTGAGGAAAGTGTTGTTGAAGGTAAGGTTTTATTATTTTTGGTAATTTTGTTGTCATCGAGGGCACTGTGTAAGCTGACAGTGTGACCTCTACAGGAAATAGAAAAATAACTATGGGACTTCCCTGGTGGTCTAGTGGTTACGAATCTGTCTTGCAATGCAGGGGACACTGGTTCAATCCCTGGTTGGGGAACTAAGATCCCCAACCAAGCCCACACACCGCAACTACTGAGCCCATGCACCACAAGTACAGAGTCTGTGCACCACAACAGAAGATCCCAAGGACACAAGGAAGACCTCACCTGATGCGACTAAGACCTGATGCAGCCAAACAAATATTTTTTAAAAAAAAGAAGAAGAAATAACAACTATTTCTTTCACCTTCTTGGTGCAAAGCCTAAATGCGTTAGAATTTGTTTTGTAGCCACAAAGACCTTATTTCACACTATTCTAGCCATGGGACCTCGACTAACTCGAGCTTCGGATCTGAGTTTCGACAACTCAAAAGTAACAATGCCACCTGCCCCGTGTGGGTGCTGCATTTGATGGTACACATACAGGTGTCTGAGGTCTAATGGGTGTTTAGTCATCTTAAGCAATTCTTTTCCACTTATAAATGTTTCTTTAATGCTACAACTGAAATTCTCTTAAGCAATTAGTATATGATGCCAAAAATGTAAATGAGTTGGAAATAGAGGTATCAGTCTGAACAGACAGCAAAAAAAATACAGTAAAATAAAGTTCAGCCTGAAATCCCAAAGGCATCTTGAACTTTCCTTCCTGGGTAAAGACATCAGCTATCAATAGTCATTAGTGATTTAAAATGGAATCACTTGCAAAACAATCGGTAAAAGGGTGATAATTTTCATGCTCAGGAAAGATGACCCATTTGGGGCTTCAAAATTAACAGCGAGAAATAGTGTTGTCAATATGACACCAACACAGCCCGTAATGAATCAGATCTCAGCCCCTTTGTCTGCTGGGAAATTTCTGGTGTCTGTTCCCGGTACCTTAAAAGATAAAGGTTGACCTTGCCCCTCATGCCTAAATAATAATTTATAGATGTGTAAACATTTACCACAACAATTACAGGTTGGCCTAATGAAATTCCAGGAGCACAAGTCACAGAAGATCTGAGTGTGCATCATAAATTCAGAATCAATTCTGCAGACTGGGATCTACAAATAAATTACAAGTCAAGGCAAGAGCAGACCTGTTCTGGAGGACAGAGCCCTGGCAGTTTTATGGTCTGATTCTCGTAAAGGATTTGGGCATGCATGTGCCAGGTTCTGAACCCTAATTCTGTGATATCCTTCACTCAGAAATCACTTACCCTTTAGAAGCCTCTGTTTTCTCATCTTTAAAATGGGTGGGAGGGGCTGGGGCTTCCTTGCATGGTAGTTGTGAATACGAACAATCACAGCATTCATTCATTTCATAAGTACTTATTAACGACGACATATGTGATTGATCATTAAACTACAACTAGCATTATCATTATTACTGGAAATTTATTCCTCAAGGACTTTATTGTGACTGTAGCAAGTTTACTCCTTAGGAGGTTAGAGAACTAGAATTTTGATGCTGAGAAGAGGAAGGAAGCTACTAGAATCTCTCCCAAGCCCCCCAGAGACTGCTATTGGGGTTTAAGCAAGAAACAAAAGGAAGAGGACTTCTCTCTTGCATCACACAAACAGAACCGTTAGGGGGAAGAGACATGAGCTGAGGTGTCTCCTTTGCTAGAGATGCCTTTGAGTCCATCAGTTATTCCTCACAGTGATGGCCTTGAGTTCACTGTCATCAACCTCACTGAACAATGCTATCACTAGGATTCCAAAAGGTTAAACCTGAAGAAATAGGTATAAGTGAATAAGACCATTTATTATAGACTAACAAAACTGTAAGGGCAAATGTCTCCCAAAGTCAAGAGGCAAGTCCCAAGGGGGTGTGTGACCAGAGAATAAAGGTTCTCCAGGGTTCAGAAAGAGCCAGACCCCAGATCTCAGGAGGAAACACTCACCCAGCCCAGGTAAGAGCTTCCAGTTCAGACAGCATGAACAGCCGGCACCTGCCAGCCTCCTCCGGAAGGTTCCTGACACGGACAGAGACAGAGACCCGCCAGCAGGGTATCCAGTTGGTGCTCTGAATGGGAATATTCAGGGAAACGATTGCCTCTCTAACACTTCATGGGCTGCCGTTGTTGTCTGCTTTTAGCAAAACCTGATCCTTTTTTTTTTTTTTTTTTTTGTAACACAAATGAAAGACAAGTACCCAGAATGCCACACTCAGGGAACACTGTGTCCTGATTAATCCTAAATGTGACTACTCAGTGGGTATACTTTTCTTTTCCTCAAGTATAAACCCCACTTGTGAAGAAGGATTTGTTCCAGCGGACTGCTTGGCTACAAATCTCATCCCTGATACACACACACACACACACACACACACACACACATATCTAAGGACCAAGTTCAGATCCTAGATTTTTCAGAGTATTTATGGGTAGAGATTCGATCAGTTGATCCAATTCAACTGACCCAGTAGGGTCAGCCCTACTCTCTTTCAAGCTACCCAGATGTGGGAGTACTTTAAAGGAACCATCCCCTGTTAAAGACCAGTGGTAAAAAGTCAGGTGCATGGAGGCAGATCTCCTGGGATAGCAGCCCAGTCAGTCCCCCGGTTACTTGTACCATCACTGACAAGCTGCCAAACTGTCCCTCCAGTCTCTCTTATATTGTCAGAATTGTGAGGATTTAAAGTATTTATACAAAGCACTTAAAACAGCTCCTGACACACATTAAGTCCCCAGAATGATCATTGTCCTTGCATAATGGGAGGAGGCAGCTCCCATGTTTTCCTCTGCAGGTAATGAGTCTTTCTTAAGCAGCAACCACTCAGCTCTGCATTCTCTGAACCTGTTATACTAAAAGGAAGACTGAGTACTTCCTAAGTGGCAGGTACCCCGCTACGAATTTTACAAGCATCATCTTACTACAGCTCCTGGAAGGAGGCACAGCCACCTCGTTCCCATCACACGGGCGAGGCACACAGAGGGGAGGAGGTAAAAGGAACTTCTGAGGCCTTCAGCTCTGAAGCCGATCTGAGCAGTGGCTTCTGGTGGACCCCTGACCCAGGTCAGGCATGATGCTGATGTAAGAGGGAACCCTAGAGAAATGACATGACTCCCACTTGGACAAAATGAATCCCAAAGAAACTTCTGGGAACAGGACGAGAGAGTCCTGGGAGGTGCTCCTGGTTCCTCCAAACGGGGAACAGAGGACAGGAGACAGCAGCAAGACTAAAGCAACAGACCCCAAAGAGAAGACACTGTGTGATTCTATTTGCAAGAGGTTTACAGGGTAACCATCAGGACAGTGGCGGCCTGCAGGGAGTAGGGCTTGACTGGAAAGGGGCTGGAGGGGACTTTCACTTTCTAAGGGCATGGACATGTTCTGGACTTTATCGGGGTTTTGGTTATGTGTGACGCATCTGTCCAAATTCACTGAATTGCATTTCATTGTGTATGACTTTTGACCTTAATTAATAGTAATTTTTTAGAAGATGCCAAACAGAAAAAGGCAGAATGGAACAAGAGATGTCGCAGATCACCAGAGCAATGGGGCCGGGGTGGGCGTGGAGAGGTGCGGGGTGCATGTATGCTTGTGGTATCTGAGCAACTGCCTGTTCTGAGGAACACGAGTCAGAGTGTTCTCAGTGCAGACATATGTCCCTCACAACCACATGGTCTGAGCTTTGGGGGCCTCTAGGGGTCCATGCTGGGCTTCCCTGGTGGTTCAGACAGTAAAGAATCCACCTACAATGCGGGAGACCTGGGCTCGATTCCTGGGCTGGGAAGATACCTGGAGGAGGGCATGGCAACCCACTCCAGTATTCTTGCCAGGAGAATTCCCATGGACAAAGGAGCCTGGCAGGCTACAGTCCACGGGGTCGCAAAGAGTCGGACACAACTGAGCAACTAAGCACAAGGGTCCACGCTACATCGTCAACACCCCCATCCTAATGGATAAGAACCTGCCGTAGAGCACAGGGAACTCCACTCAATACTCTGTAATGGACTATGTGGGAAAAGAATCTAAAAAAAAAGTATATGTATACATATACATAATGTATATGTAACTGATTCACTGTGCTGCACACCTGAAACTAACACAACATTGTAAATCAACTGTAAAGAAAAACTCTAATAAAAATTTTCTAAAAACAACAACAAAAAATACCCTGGCCTTTTGTCCTGTGGTCCAGCCTCCATTCACATCATCTTGGTAGAAGTTGAAGGACAATGCCCAAAACAAATGAAAATCCTTTCTTGGTCCCAGTCCATGGATTCCTACAAATCCACCATGTCTCTCTCTGTCAGCTGATGCCTCACCTCCATGGGAGAAGCCCCCCTGAAACACACACTGGAGATGAGACAAGGTGCCACCAAACTTCCCTGCAAACCGGGAACCAGGAAGCTCTTGGTCTTGACCCCACTCTTGTGGATGGGTTTTCTGGTCCTGTTGGGATAAGGTGATGTTGGGCCCTTGCCCGTCATCAGTATTTGAATGATCTAAAGCTCTTATAGAGGACTGGCCCCTATTTGGTGCCACATCCAGATCTAGAGTGCTCTTGTTGTCACTGTAATGTTACTGGACGTGGATTGTTCTCTATCCCCAGACTCCCGCCCCTAGTCACTTATATCCTACATCCTATCCACACTTGCCACTGAGAGAAACCAGAATACATGAACCTCCGTCTCATATCCATGCTTCTGTATTTGTTATTCCCTCTGCCTAGGGTATGTTTCTTCCTACTTTTATCTTTCCAGCAAGTCACTAATTTCTCTCTAGACTAAGCTCCTGTCCCAGTGTCTGCAAACGTTCTGCAAACGCACCCTATTCCTGTCATCACATCACTCAACAGCGTCTCACTGGCCATTTCTCTCCCTCACTGCTGCTGCTGCTGCTAAGTCGCTTCAGTCGTGTCCGACTCTGTGCGATCCCATAGACAGCAGCCCAACAGGCTCCCCGGTCCCTGGGATTCTCCAGGCAAGAACACTGGAGTGGGTTGCCATTTCCTTCTCCAATGCATGAAACTGAAAAGTGAAAGTGAAGTTGCTCAGCCGTGTCCGACTCTTCACGACCCCATGGACTGCAGCCTACCAGGCTCCTTCGTCCATGGGATTTTCCAATCAAGAGTACTAGAGTGGGTTGCCATTGCCTTCTCCGTCTCTCCCTCACTAGAGAACAGCTATTTAACAGTAGGGTATAGGAATCCACCCATTACTGTTTCATACTGAGAGCTAGGCACAGAGAAGGTCATCAGCAACTGTTTGTTATGGATTGAAAATGTGCACACATGCTCACATAAAAAGTGCTCTGCAAAGATCTCCCTCCTTCCGGGTTCAAGAGTTCCCCTCCTAAGGATCCCGTTCTGGGCTGGAGTTAGAGCAAGTGGAAGTTCTCTAAACACACCTCTTCCATCCACCAGGCTTCTGAATCTACTGAAGGCGGGACCTTCTGCATCCACAGGACCCTGAGGCTGGGAAGCCTGTTCCATCGCCAATACAGCAGTTGAATTAAAGAGAATAATTGTTTCCCTATGTTTCTTTTTGTGGGGAAGGCAGTTCTTCTTCAGCCTGCAGTGTACACAGCTAAGTTTCTTTGTCAGGACTTTTTTCTTCTTCCTTCTTTATTATTATTATTAATTCTACACTCCTAAAAATAGAGAGGATCAAAGTGAGCAGTGGGAAGAGTCGAGCCTTGTTAACACTGAAATTCTGGGCCTGTGCCGGGGACACTTGAGCAAAGCAATAGGCTAACCCAGAGGGTAAGTGGCCCCACCTCTAGAGTCTAGGGCAGCACCGCCAAGGATCCAGGGAAGGCCTTGATGCAGGGTTGCCTTGGCAACGGAGCTGTCACAGGCCCAGGGCCTTGCTGGGTAAGCACAAATGGATGGCATGCAGGCTCCCTCTTTTCATTTGAAAATTACCACTAATTTGCAATTAGTTGGAGGAAAATTAGAGATGGAGGAAAGGGAATTGCTCTTTTTAGCAAACAACCACGACCACTGAAAATTGACTTTTCTCCTGAGTCACAGTGGAGAGGAAAGAAAGCACGTCTCAGAACAAGGGCTTTGCAGCTACATCGAAGGACAAAAGCCTGGTCCTCTCATAGCCTGACTGTGTGACTTTGGGAGAGTCTCTCAACCTCTCTCTGGCTTTACTTTCTTCAGTTTTGAAACCTGTACAAACACATCTGCCTGCATGGTTGATGAGCCAGTTAAATGAAATACTAGAAGTCAAGGCACAGGTACAGATTAAGAGCCCAGCCAATGGTGAGTTACATCTCTACTGGATGTCTTCATCCGTTCACAGTGTCCTCTCTCATTCCCTTGCCATTCCCTTTATTTATCCAATTCATTCATTCCTCCAGTATCTATTAAGCATTTCTCTGTGCAGGAATACTCTAGAAACTGTAGCTCCTCACATCAGAGGCCCATAAGCACTCATGGGTCAGACTCACGTCCTCCCCGCAGCCTTCTAGGGCTGCCCTCACTCACCACCTTCTCCAAGATGCTGTTCAGGTCTCAGACAGCATCTCCTCTGCATCTCTGCCCACTGGTGTCAAGGCTCTTACGGTCCTACATGCAAAGTCTTCCTCGGTCCTTTTAGGAGAAGGAACCCCCCCAACCCCGCCCGCCAACAAGGAGCTGAGGTTCACAGGGCCAACAGCCCAGAGTGACACCAAAGGTAGGCACGGCAGAGGGAGGAGAGTCAAGCCTTGCTAAGTCCTACTGTCCCTGGGCTCTGAGATACTCCTGAGCAAGGACTAAGCTCTCTATCGCCGAGGTCCCACCCTCAGGACACCATACAACAGACCATCAACTGTCTGAGGGAAGCAAGGAAGGACCGCTTCCAGTGGGCTGTCCCCTCTGCCAGGAGGGCTTGTCTCCCCCTGACCCTGGAAAATACCCACACTTCAGCCTTTAAGTTTGAGCCCTCAGAGTACACAGGGGCCTTTCTTTCTGTGCACACAACCCCACTCCAAACCAAGAGAAGTGGAGAGCTGGTCCAGAAGAAAGAGGTGCTGGAGGTTTATCCACCAAGCCCCCGTTACCCCTCACCCCCGAAGTAGGGCAGCGTTGCAGCTCAGAGCACGGGCTGCACCCATGTACTGCCTCGTACCCATGGGCGTGACCTCGCACAAGTTCCTTCCTGAAGCCGCAGTTCAACCACATTTGCAAAAATGAGTAATGATGACATGTCCAGGGGACATCCCTGCTGTCTAAGCTTGAGCTGAAGGACCAGGGATAAAAATGTTTCCTTTCAAAAATCGTGACTCAAACAGTGAGTGCAGCAGAAGCTTCACAATCATGAGAGCAGAGAACCTGAGCCCTCGGCCTGCATGAGCAGGAAACCCAAGGGAAACCAAGACTGCCAGGCCGCACATGGAGAGTCTGGCATCCAGAGCAGTGCTGGCCAGCAGCATTTCTAGCTCACCTTCTTCCCATTGGAATGGATGACACAGACTAATGAAGACGTATCCGTGATATAAGTCACAAGCCATTATGAATCCCACTACCCAGCCACTTGGCCAAGATGCCTTCTGGCTCAACCTCAGGCATGAGAAGTCCCACCCAGCAAGTAGAGGTGCCTGGGAATGAAACAGGCTCACGGGAATGGACAGCTGGCTGACCAAGTCCTTCAGCAGCAGCAGGCTGTGATCTTACCATGATGCCTCCCGCTGTCTTTTAAATGAATGTGGCAGTGCAGGAAAGGGCAGAAAGGGTCAGAATAACCCCTTAATAGTAATAGTCAATTTATTATTATTTTATAGTCTTATTGTTATTAATAATAGTCTTATTATTTTATTAGTCTTATTATTAATAACCCTCTAATAATAATAGTCCCTGAAGGACTATCCCACTGTGGGAGCCCCCATAGGTGATCTAACCTCTGTGGGCTCCATTCGCCTCCTTTATCCAATGAGGATATACTCCTGGAAGGGAATAAAAGCGTGTGAAACAACCAGAGCAGCCCTCTGCATCCGTGATCATGGACGCTGGCCAGCATCAGGGACCGTGACCTGAACAAGGCTGTACCATCATGCTCATGGCAACAGCAGACATTTTTCAAACACTGGATCTACCAAGCTTGGGGACTCACCGTGCGTGATCTCATTTAATCCTCAAAATAACTGACAAAGATATTCTCATTTCGTCTCACCTGCCAGGGTGACTAAAGCTCAGAATCAACAACTTGCCTGCAGTAACGCATCTTGTCAAATGCTCAAAACAAAATTGGGATCTGGTCCTTCTGACTCCACAGCCTGTGTTCCTAACCCCATCCCATTCCCTTCTATTAATCTGGATCACTTGCTGGATTGAGGTACCTTGAAGGGCTTTGGATCTGCATTTCACAGTAGTAGCTTCAGAGCATCACAGACGGTAGATACTACAAGAGCTACTTCAGATTGTGTTTTCTCTTAATAGGGAACCCAGGGTATACGGGTCAAGGGAAAGGATTATTTTGTGCGTGTCACATCAAGGTGTGACCAGTCTCCAATTCATGCTGGGTGTTTGGCTAAGGAAGATTCCATAATAATTAAGCTGCCACGAGAACACATACATCAATACCTCTCACTACTGAACAATACAGCTATTCATAGAATTTCCTTATACTTTATTTTTCTATTTCTATAAGGTCCTTTCATTTGTCTTTTATTCTTGTATTTTGAATCTTCCCTATTTTTTTCTTAGTTAGCCTAAATAAAGGTTTGTCAATTTTGTTGGTCTTTTTGAAAAAACAACATTTGGTTTCATTGATTTCTCTCTGCTGCTTTTCTATTCTCTATCGAATTAATTTACACTCTGATCTTTATAATTTTCTCCCTTCTGCTTGTTTGGGTTTGTTCTTCTATTTTAATGTCTTGAGGAAGAAGGTTAGGTTGTTGAGATCTTTATTTTAAAAATATAGTCACTTACATTATAAATTTCCCTCTAAGCACTGATTTACCAGCATCACATAAGTCTTGGTATGTTTCATAATCATTTTCATTCATTTCAAAGTACTTTCCAATTTTTCTTGTAATTTCTTCTGTGACCTACTGATTATTTAGCAGCATGTTGTTTAATTTCTACATATTTGTGTATTTTCCAAATTGCTTTGGATTATTAACTTCTAATTTCATTACATTGTAACTGAAGACCATATTTGATACAATTTCAATCTTTTTTACATTTATTAAGGCTTTTTATGGCTTAGAATATGGTATAAAAATATATTCTGTTGGTTGGGTAGAATGTTCTATAAATAGATTTAATTTGCATATAGTGTTGTTCAAATATTCTATTTTCTGGTTTGTTGATATATAGGTTTTCATAGTATTCCCTTAAACTTGATTTTAAAAAATCTTTCTGTAAAGTCGATAGTAATATCCCCTCTTTCATTTCTGATCTTAGTCATTTAAGTCTTCCCTATTTTTCTCTTAGTGGGGTAGTAACATCTCTAACTGTGATCTTAGACTTTTCTATTTCTCCCCTCAGTTCCATCAGCCTCTGCTTCATGCATCTGGGAGCACTGCTGTGAGGTGCATACATATTTATACTTGTCGTGACTTTCTGATGGACTGATCTTTTCACATCACTATAAAATGACACTCTAACTCCAGTAACATGCTTTGTGTTAAAGCCGACTTTGTCTGATATTAGTATAGCCATTCCAGTCACAGCATTTTTATAAGGGGTTAACTGAGTTAATCCATATCATCATACAGAAAAATGTGTCTCGGGGCAAGTGTCTGTAAGTATTGACTAATAGTGTTATCTATGGGACACTGTCGGAGTGACGACCTTACAAGCCTGATCTCAGTTAAGCTCCATCACATCCAAACCTGTGGTACATAAAATGTTCAATATTTTATAGAAGAAAAAAGTAAAAACAAAGAGTTCAAGTAGACTGTCCAAGATCCTCAAGCCAAAAGGGTGATCCAACTGGATCTTTCTTACTTCAAATCCCATCCTCTCTCCTGTATTCTCTGCCTACGATGTTGTGGCCAAGTCAGTTACGTATAAGATCTCAACTTTATAGTCAACCTGAAGACAAATTACCGTGGTCAAGAACATGGACTTGGAGGTCATAAGAGTCTGCAGTAAATCTTGGAACCATTATTTACTGACTGGAAGACCTTCAGTAAGTTTTTTAACCTTTGTTTTTTCATCAATAACTTGGTGATTCTGAAGGAACCTCCTCCAAAGGGTCATTGTGAGCATTAACTGTGATATTGTCAGAAATTTCCTGGTATGTAGAGATCAGTAAAAAAAAAAGTTGGCTGTTATTAATATTTATTATGATTATGATTATCAGTTACTATGGTTAGCCAAAGGGAGAAGAGGCACCCTAACATACCCTACCAGAAGATGCAGATGTGTGTTTGGAAAACAAAGCATCAGAAGAGTCCTGGAAATGCTGTATTTCTGGGAGATCTTAAAAGGGCACAATGAAGACAGACAAGCAGGGCATGACTGGCTTGCTTAACAGCAGAGCCAAGGCACAGAGGCAGACAAGTACTTAAATGGCAGGGAATGGGAAACATGCTGGAGTTCCCTGTCAGCCCAGCTCAGGCCTCCTTTGAGAGTGCCATCCTAAACTCAAGGTGCCATAAAAGTCTGTGTTTCTCAGTAAAGGAAGAACAGATGGCCCAAGGTACAACCGGAAGGAGCTCTTTCACAAAGCAAGAATCTATAACCGCCCCCCCCCCCCAATTCCACCCCACCACTGTTCTCACCTGTTCCGTTTGCCTTCATCTCTGATGAGTTTACTCAGAGCCCATCTGCCTGGTGCTAAAAGCTCAGCAGGGTGCAGAGGGAAGGTTTGGGAAAGTAAAATGTTGCAGAACTGAAAGCTCTCCTCGGTTCTCTGCTCAGGCCACGAACACAGACTTCCTCAGTGCAGGGTAGCTATGGCATCCCTGAATCTGGACTGGTGACAAATGACTGAGTGATCTAGCTGAGCTCCAGTAGAAGGGGCACCAGAAGGTGCCAGGCCTTCAGCATCACCCTGGAGAGTGGTTGACTATGAGTATTGGTCCTCCAACCCCACCTTATCAGGTCTGCCACGATGATCACTCTCACAGAGGACCCTGACCTCCTAGTTGGAGAAAGTAAGGGATGTCAGTGCGGGGGAGCATCATCAGGAAGGGGGCATCAGCACGCAATGCCACTTTTGAGACACAGTCACCGCCCCCCCATCCACGCTGTTCTGTGGGGCTTTGTGCTCAGCAGTTTCACAGCCAGGGTTCTATTTCCTCCTCCTGGGAGTTCACCTGTTGTTATTTTTAAAGGGGTTCTTAAAAGCCCTTCTGCCTCAGGCTTCCCTGGTGGCTCAGAGGTTAAAGCGTCTGCCTGGAATGCGGGAGACCTGGGTTCAGTCCCTGGGTTGGGAAGATCCCCTGGAGAAGGAAATGGCAACCCACTCCAGTACTCTTGCCTGGAGAATCCCATGGAGGGAAGAGCCTGGTAGGCTACAGTCCACAGGGTCGCAAAGAGTCGGACACGACTGAGCAGCTTCACATCACTTTAAAAGCCCTTGGACAGCAAAGAGATCACACCAGTCAGTCCTAAAGGAAATCAACCCTGAATATTCATTGGAAGGACTGATGCTGAAGCTGAAGCTCCAATACTTTGGCCAACTGATGCCAAGAGTCAACTCACTGGAAAAGACTATGATGCTGGGAAAGATTAAAGGCAGGAGCATAAGGAGGTGACAGAGGATGAGATTGTTGGCATCATAGACTCAATGGACATGAGTCTGAGCAAGCTCTGGGAGATGGTGAAGGACAGGGAAGCCTGGTGTGCAGTAGTCCATGGGGTCACAAAGAGCTGGACATGACTGAGCGAGTGAAGAACAATAGGATTTTTATAATCCAAATGAGCTTCAAAGAAGCAAAGCCACTTGCCTAAGGTCACAAGGTCATAAGGGAAAGGTAACCCCACCACTGTGGGATACCAGGCAGCTCAGGGTGACTCCTGGAACACACCAGGTATGGCAAAGCTGAATCTCAGGAGCCAGGTGTTGTATGCTGGGGTCAGAGCACAGACCATCTCAGGGCAATAACGGAAGTAAACGGAAGGGGCAGGGACATAAGGGGAGAGCAGGGAGCAGGTAGGGAGTCTCCCCAACAGCCTCCAGTGAGCTGGGCTAGAAGGCAAAGCCATCTTCAATGCCAGGTCAGAATGTGGAAGGGACCTTGTCTCTAATCACACCAAAGAGCAGAGCCCAGCCACCAGGAATCTAGCCCCACAGAGTCAGAGGGGAAACTTGAAAGTGGGCTCCATGTCTCTAGTCCATGACAAGAGGGACTGGCAAAACCAAGCGGGTAAGATTAACACCAATGTAGCACCTACTATTTATCAGAACTCTCATACCTTTCATTTCCTTATAGTCCCTCCTGTGGCCCAATAAGGGGTCATCTGTCCCCTAGTTTTGTAGATGAGGATGCTGGAGTCATGAAAAGCTAGTTGCTCACAGTCCTACGCCCCCTTCTTCTGTGGCACACACTGCTGGATAACAGTTCCCAGAACCTGACATTCAGGCAGGGCGATGAAACTGGACAAAAAGTATATGGGTCTCAGGGACTCCCCTGGTGGTCCAGTGGCTAAGACTCTGTGCTCCCAGTGCAGGGGGCCTCGCTTCAATCCACGGTCAGGGAACTAGATCCCACATGCTACAACTAAAGATCCCACATGCTACAATGAAGATCAAAGATCCTGCGTGCTGCAAAGACCCCACATGGCCAGATAAAGAAATTACTTGTGTGTGTGAATGTGTGTGTGTGTGTGTGCAGGCGCATGCATGCTGTGCTTAGTTGCTCAGTGGTGTCCAACTCTTGGCGACCCCATGGACTGTAGCCTGCCAGGTTCCTCTGTCCATAGGGATTCTCCAGACAAGAATACTAGAGTGGGTTGCCATGCCCTCCTCCAGGGGATCTTCCCAACCCAGGGATCAAACCCAGGTCTCCCGCATTGCAGGCGTATTCTTTATCATCTGAGCCACCAGGGAAGTGTGTATGTATGTGTGTGTGTGTGTGTGTGTATGTGTGTGTGTGTATATATATATATACACACACACACGATATATATAAATAAAGGTATATCGGTCTCAAACAGAGTCCATGATCCTCATATTTGCCCATGAGATCCTCCATTCCCGTCTCCCTCTTCACTGGTCTGCTGGCTGGACACAGATGATAAAATGCAGCATTCAGAAGCCCCTGTGAATGGCAGACCCTGCACACAGAAGGAGCCTGGGTCCCTGAATGACAGCATGGAGCAAGAAGAGACAGACAGAACCCGAGGCAGAAGCCCAGATAACCTGTTGTGAGCCCTATACCTCCATCATTCTCCACTGTAGCCTTGGTTTCCCCTTCAACATAAGATAAGAGTGGGATCAGAGGAAAGCCAGTGCTCCTCTAAACAAGGCTGCCTTTCAGGGATGTGTGCTCTCCTTTAAGCAGAGAAGTTAAAGAAAGACCCTGAAGGACTCCTCCTCCTTCCCATGGGCTCCATCCACCACCTTGCCCTGGGGCTGTCAGCCGGGCCTGACACCTCTGGGCCTGGTGCCGCACCTCCATCAGGATCTTCAGGCCATATGCAGGCGCAATGTTGGTACCCTTTACAGACCTCCCAGCATCATCCCTGACAAACTGGTTCATGTCATGTCCAATAGGTGTGGCCCACGTACCTCCACTTGCCAGAGAGGTGTCCCCACAATGATGCCAAGTCCCTCTACAGCTTCTCCTGCCTCCTGTGGGCCTAAAGGTCCAGCACCCCTGACACCAGGCTCAGGAATCCTCGTCTTCCTTCCTTTTTTCCTGGACACTCACGACAGGACAGTACCGTTTCATTTTCCAGGGCTCCCAGCCAGTTCCACTAAACTCTGGTCCCTGGAGACCCACAGACATGGTAGGAAAACACCAACTGCCTGCTGGGGGCCACGGAGGCCACCTCTGTCGCCCGGAGTCCTACAGGGGACATGCCTGGCCTCAACCTTCCCTCCGCTATTTGTTGGTGGTGTTATTTCTCTTCCCCTCCCGCGTCTCCGTCTCCCTCCTGTGAATATCTGTCTTTAACACTCACTCCCCGGAGGCATTTGTCTACTGGGAAAATAGCAGCTGACAGCAAAGGTCACCGTGACCAGTTCTGACTTGCCGCATACAAATGTGCCTTTTAGCCGTGGGCCCTGCAAAGAAGGACCAGGTCCTATTATTGATAAATCCTTGAAAAGACTCTAATGTATCTTCATTTCGGGGAAAACAACTGCCTTCAAGGTTGCACCAAGAAAATAAAGCAGGCGGCCTGGTGACGGATTCGAGAAGTTGGCATTTTCCCGAAGATTAAAAGATAATAACACTTCTATTAGGATCACTCCACCACGCTGTATTGATCTCATCAGGGGAGCCACTGCAGGTCTAATATGAACAGAGCGCGTTCTGGAATTAATCACGGGGGGTTTTATTATGGTTCATAGGGCGTTTCATTCAAGCCGCATCGTTTGCAATATTTATGGCCCCACTCCCTGGCCGTTATTAAGTGCAAGTGGGCCGCGTGGAGCTGGGCCTGCTGGGTTAGAACATGGAGTCATTCTTCAAAAGTAAATCTTATCTAAACTGTGCACACAAAGCCAATTACATTTTGATTTACATGTTAATTCTGCTGCTGCGGAGGCCCCATGCTGGAGCAGGCGGGGCCAGAGGGATCATGCCCCACAGGAGATGCCACCTTGGACATGCTCCTTGCGTTGGCACTGCCTCAGCTTCCAGATCTGTAGAATGGGGCCGAGAGAACCCACCTCCTAGCATGGGAATTAAGAGAGACAGCATGCAGAGCATCCGACACAACCCCTGACGAGGGAGGAGTAGGCGGAAATCAGCATGGCTCTTCTTTCTGACAGAAAACATTATTCATTCTTTCTGGAGACCTTACCTGACTTGAATTCTAGAGAGAGACCAACCTGAGCAAAAATTCCAGTGAAAAGAGGCTGACCTTTTTTTTAATCTCACACTTAATAAAAACATATGAATATGTGTTAGGACCCATGAAAACTAGCTCCTGGTTCACCAAATTCCACCTCCTGTTCTCTTCCTGTGGATCAAGGATCCCTATGTTGACACCCACAACGTGGGCAAATCATCAGCTTTAGGATAAAGACTGTATATCTGAAATCTCACTGAGTTGTTTTAAAAATTGAATAAAGTAGATCTGAAAGAGCTTAGTCTAGGATCTTACAGAGTCGTACGCAACTCAAGACTCTGCCATGAGTGGGAGGAGAAAACAGTAGTGATTAATCAGTAATCATGGTGAGCTGTGTGTGTTCTCAGGCATTTCCTTTGTGACCCCATGGACTGTAGCCCACCAGGCTCCTCTGACCATGGGATTCTCCAGGCAACAATATTAGACCAGGTTGGCATTTCCTTCGTGAGGGGAACTTCTTGATCCAGGGATGCAGCCCACATTTCCTGCAGTCAGGCAGATTCCTTAGCACTGCACCACCTGGGGTAGTGAGAAGTAATCATGGTAGTAGCAATAGAAGCCAGTAGTTCTACTCGTTGTAATGGTAGTACTAGGAGTACCAGTACTGGTGGTAACAATAAGGCTAAGAATGGTGATAGTAATGGTGGTAAATAAGTACCCAAGCCTTGGTTCTAATTACCTTTGGGATGTAAACCACTTACCTTAACTTCTCTGAGCCACACAGCTCATCATTTGCAAAATGGTAGTGAAATCATCTAACTTGTATGGACCTTGCTTGTATCAAATCTTACATGTAGATAAGGCTCTGTCTGACCCACAGCAGACTCTGAAAGTCTTATCCCTTTCCTTCCTATTATCCTCCACTGATTTCTAATCTCTTGCTTCCTCTCTGCCCTGAGCTTATGAGTCTCTTTATGACTGCATGTCTGAAACTTGTCTTTGGGAATTGCTACTATGGGAACAGCAATAGATCAGGAGGCTGGTGAGTGGGGTGTGATGCTGGACCAAAGCTCTAACACTAGTATCTTCATCCCAGGGTTGATGGGAAGACCAACTGAGAAGAGGCAAGTAAGCGCTTCCCATGGACCTGGCCACCACAGGCACTCAACACAGGATGCTTCTACAAAAATGCCCAGCACTGTCCTGACCTCAGTTTCCCCATGTACACAGTGGGAGTCATGGAGACCCTTTCTATTTAAAGTGAGCATCAAATTAAGGAACCTGCCAGAGCACTTCTTAGGACACAGAGCTTCCATGATCTATCCATTCTCAGAGCCTGATAGAGTCCCGTGCACACACTAGGCATCCAATTAACAATTCTTCCATTACGCTTCATAAGAATTCCCTTTCACAACATCACAATTACGAGGTCACATGGCATCTTCCATGTGAATATCTCCTCCACTATCAAGAAGTTCATCACCCTGGGATTCAGCTCACATCTGTGTTAAACTAGAGTTTCCGGATGGGGAGTTGGAATCTACATCTCTATAACTGCTTCTCTTCAATCCCAGGTCAGGGGTTGGGAATCCCATGAAACACTCTGCTGTGACAGTGCTCCAAGTTGTCCCATTAGATTCACTTAGCCTCCCTTTTTTACTGGCTAGAAAACCCAGTCCTTCAACCATTATATTCCGAACATGGGTTATTTCCTTCCCAGGCCAGTGGGCACTGATTAGTCATGCAATAGGCCAGGATTTGGGAGAAGGCAATGGCACCCCACTCCAGTACTCTTGCCTGGAAAATCCCATGGATGGAGGAGCCTGGTAGGCTGCAGTCCATGGGGTCGCTAAGAGTCGGGCATGACTGAGCGACTTCACTTTTAACTTTCATGCATCGGAGAAGGAAATGGAAACCTGCTCCAATTCTCTTGCCTGCAGAATCCCAGGGACAGAGGAGCCTAGTGGGCCGCCTGCCGTCTATGGGGTCGCACAGAGTCGGACATGACTGAAGCGACTTAGCAGCAGCAGAAGCAGCAGGCCAGGACTTGAACACAGGAACCAGAAATGACAGGTCTCCATGCAGAGTGAAGGACTCTGCTCACAAGTGTCTGCAATGGCTTGGTCACCCTCTTAGCTGCTCTACCCTGGATTCTCCTCCATAGGTGCAGGCCCTGGAGCTGAGCCCCAACTCCAGGCAATCTGACCAGTTCAGAGAGACACTGCCCCCCAGATCAGGCCCAGTATGGAATAAACATCCAGGAAGGTTATGTTGAATGAGCATTTCCTACCTGGATATCACCTTCCTCCTTCTAAAGGCATATGGTCACTAATGTTCTTATCTTACAGGAAAGGCCAAGCCAGCAACCCATCTGGAATGGGTCCCACAGGACAGAAGCCAAGAGTTCAAGCATCTCTGACCTGGATCAGTGAATAAGCTGAACCTAGGAGTGTGCAAAGCTAGGACACGAGACTGCAAGAGTCCGCTAGCCAGACAGGAAACCAACAGGGGCCTGGGCCCTGAAGGACAGCATGAGATAGAAGTGGCTGGCAGGGAGGCTGATAACAGCACCCTAGGGTGCAGTTGGGGGCTAGATGCTCACATGGTGAGATGGGGGCAGGGTCAGTGAGCAAGGACAGAGAGAGAGATGTGGGAAAGTCAGGTGAGTGAGCTGGGGGCAAAGGCTAAGTCAGTAGCCAGGACAATGACAGGACCGCTGACGGACACGGGTGTCCCCAGGGCCCGCTGTGGGCGTGAAGGCCAAGGTGCATGAGCCTGAGCTGTGACAGTCACCACCTGGGCTTCCTGCAGCAAACAGAGACCACAAAGTAGAAGAAGTGAGGGAAGGAAGAGGGGGAGAAAGAGAGAGACAACAGTGAGGGAAGGGAAGAAGAGAGCAGCAGACAGGGTGGGCGAGACCAATGAGATCGATGGCATCTGCAAACATTAAACACCAACCCTGTGAGCACTTTAATAAACTTTGCTTATTGGATAAGTCATCTTTACCATAGAATAGATTCGCGTTTCCCTTCACCCCCAGTCTCCTGGTTCTGGGGCCTGATAAACACAGCAGTGTTTACAACCTGTCCCTCATCCGGGGGTTCCACTGGCTTTGAACCAAGCCCAGATTGCACTTCTGGGGGGCCCTGGGGCTGGCAGCCCTGCTGCCTCCTGGGGCCCCCACTCTGCCCAGAACACACCCCACCTCCCCATGCAGACTGCAGAAATAGATACAGCTTCCGCAGAAGAAAAGAGCTGCTGGGCATGTGTTCATATTTTTAGCTGGGGAAACCCACCTCTGCAGCACGAAGCATAAATAGAGCATAATGGATTTGGAAGAAACACCTGATCACATCACTTAAACACCGGTCACTTAGACACTCCCGCCCTTTTACCTGTCATGGGAAGTGGCTGGTCAAGGGCACGGAAACCAGAGAGGCATTCCAACATATAATTAGAAGCACACAAGGGCTACTGTTAAAGACTAGCATATTTTGTATCATATTGAATCCAGAGACTAATTCTAGGGGATTTGGAGAGCAACTGTAAAAATGTGTTTTGATTCATGGGCTCTCATATGGACTCAACTTGAGAAGACTCTTCACTGAAGTCATAGCTTCTAATCTTCCCCATTCAAGTCTGATACTTGAATATAGAAACATACTGAATATATATACACATATTTTAATATATACATACATGTAATGTGTATATGTGTGTACATATACACATATATGAATACATGTCTGAATGAAGTAATAGTAGATATTCCACTTCCATACTGCTCTTGAGCCTTGAATCCAGACTAAATTCTGTACATGGTGAACAAGAAGAGAATGGAATGTAGTTGCCATGCAGCACAAATATACTAATATGGGTCTGACTGTTGGCTGCTTTGATTTATGAATTCATCAAGGGAAGAACCCAAAACATTAATTCACAGAGGTTAAAGATAAGTCCCAAAAGAAGAAATGCAAATGACCAATCAACACATGAAAAATTGCTCAGTCTCTTAGGTAATTAAAGAAATAAAACTTAACCAGTAATAGTTGTTTTTATTTTAATTTGGCAAAGACTAATAAAATACAATAATACTCAAAGCTGGCAAGGCTGTAGTAAGACAGTTCCTCTCACTCACTGATGAGGCAAATGGAAACACACATGGGTTCCCACTGCAGTCAGGGGTGTCTACTAATAAGCTTGAAATGGTTTATGGGACCCGGTTACTGTCAATAAAGAAAAAACTTTGTTTTCTTGTGTAATTGATTACCCAAGACAAGAAAGTGAAGCTCCAACACAGGGAAATGAGAAGAGGCTAAAATAGTGACAAAGAGGACCCAACTAGTCCAGAAAAGAAACATTTTCCAGAACCACCATGCCTCATAGGTGTACAACTGCCCCCAGGAAGATCAGAACTCTTCTACAGGTCACCTATCACTGTGGGCCGCGAGTGATACCCTCAGAAACCCCAACCAAGAACATGTCCTAGTGGGGATTCAGGCAGCCTTAGCCAGCCCCTGTGTTGTCAGAAAGCAAAGGAAAATCTTTAGGAAATTATTTATAGAGCACCAAACCAAGTCTGGCCCCTGGAGAGTCTGGGAGAACACAATAGCACTCCCAGAAAGCTGGGCTTCGTAGGTGGTGCTAGTGGTACAGAACATGCCTGCCAGTGCGGGAGATGCAAGAGACATGAGTTCGATCCCTGGGTCAGGAAGACATCGTGGGGGAGGGCATGGCAACCCACTCCAGTATTATTGCCTGGAGAATCCCATGAACAGAGAAGCCTGGTGGGCTATAGTCTATAGGGTCACACAGAATTGGACAGGACTGCAGTCTTTCACTTTTCACTTTCATGCACTGGAGAAGGAAATGGCAACCCACTCCAGTGTTCTTGCCTGGAGAATCCCAGGGATGGGGGAGCCTGGTGGGCTGCTGTCTATGGGGTTGCACAGAGTCGGACACGACTGAAGCGACTTAGCAGCAGCAGCAGCAGCCATGAAATTAAAAGACGCTTACTCCCTGGAGGAAAGTTATGACCAACCTAGATAGCATATTCAAAAGCAGAGACATTACTTTGCTAACAAAGGTCCGTCTAGTCAAGTCTATGGTTTTTCCAGTGGTCATGTATGGATGTGAGAGTTGGACAGTGAAGAAAGCTGAGTGCCGAAGAATTGATGCTTTTGAACTGTGGTGTTGGAGAAGACTCTTGAGAGTCCCTTGGACTGCAAGGAGATCCAACCAGTCCATTCTGAAGGAGATCAGCCCTGGGGTTTCTTTGGAAGGAATGATGCTAAAGCTGAAACTCCAGTACTTTGGCCACCTCATGCGAAGAGTTGACTCATTGGAAAAGACTCTGATGCTGGGAGGGATTGAGAGCAGGAGGAGAAGGGGACGACAGAGGATGAGATGGCTGGATGGCATCACTGACTCAATGGACATGAGTCTGAGTGAACTCTGGGAGTTGGTGATGGCAGGGAGGCCTGGCGTGCTGCAATTCATGGGGTCGCAAAGAGTTGGACACTACTGAGCGACTGAACAGAACTAAACTGAAGCGACATAGCACTCATGCACCCAGAAAGCTCCCTGAGAACCCCAAACCCAAGAGGGCATGCTGCCATATGGGATGGCACGTCATCATGCATGGACCTCCGGAAAGCCCAGCTAAAGCCTTTCTAGCTGTCAGCCTATTATCTAAGCAGTGTCCCCACAACCAGCAGTAGACAACGTCTAGGTATCTCAAGAGTCCCTAGACTTATACTTGTTCCATAAAAAAAGACCTTCTCCAATACAGATGCAAATGCAATTTTGACAAGTAAAGACTAACGGGAACAATTTCAAGGTGCCAGACATCACATTATCTGTTCAAGTCCCTGATCTTGTTGCTCTATCAGTTGTAAGGTTTGCTCATTTCCTCTTTTTTATTTTTTCTAAAGTTTTACTGGAGTAAACTTACTTTACAATGTTGTACGGCAAAGTGAATCAGCTACATGCATACATGTATTTCCCACCACATTTTTTCCTTCTCTTTTAGGTCACTACTCACCATCTCTTGATGCTCAAAAAAAAAGAAAAAAAGAAAGAGAAAGAAAGAGCTCAGGTTTTGATTATGGTTGTATAGTGTTCACACTTGATGTGTATGCATATTTTGAGGGTTTTCCAATATTATTTGGCCAGAGGCTATTCAGAAACTCCCTCACTGAAGAAGCCATGAGCTTCCCCTTGGTTCCTGGCACAGACCGCAGTGACGTTCCTGCACGACAAGCCTGAAATAGAAAACCTCAACTAGACAGAACGAACCACTCAAGAACCTCAAGTCGCTGGAATTTATTTCTATATTAGAATCTGCTGAGAATGTACTTAAATAGTTCAATATATTCCTAAACAAATGTTTCCCGAGGTACCACCAAGCCCTGTCCTGGATGCTGGCGATCAAGCATGGAGCAAAGGAAACACTGATGCCTCCAGAGACTCGGCATCCTAGTGAGAGAGGAGAAGTGACACGCCAGAGTGCGTAAGTCAAGATCCAGGGCCTCTTTGTCTTCCAGTTTCTCTCTCTTTGCCCCATAGTAAGAGACGTAAGAACATCACTTGATGCTTGAGCTCTGTTCAAGGTCCTGGGAGTCCCCATGGGCTCGATTAAACTCAGATAAAGCATTATTCCTGCACCCAGAGGGCCTTGTGTCCAGGCAGCCTGACTTCTGCCTTGTTCTGACATGGTAGGGCCTAGTAGCAGGGCTCTGGCTTGGAAAAGGAAGCCGGTAGTAAAATGAGACACATGCCATGGCCTGGGCCTCCTCAAACCAAGCCAGCAGGCCCTCGTAAAAACAGTCATATGAGAAGGCAAAGAGCTTGAGTTCAGGTACTGTGTTTGAGGTGCAACAAGACATGTGGATTGAGGTATTCAGTGGGCTTTGACACCACCCCCCAGAGTTCTAAAGGTAAGGACTGGTATGGAGATGGGGGAACCTCACAGGGAGGTCTTTCCTGAAACCCAGAGATGAGATCAACAAAGGAAATACTAGAGATAAAGAGAAGAAGAGAACCTCAGATGTTCAGAGTAAACTGGCTTTTAGGTGAGTGAAGGAGGGAAAGAGAGCTTAGGCGTAGGGCAGAGCCCAGAGATTCATGAATGCCCCAGAAGAAAGGCTCCAGGGAAGAGAGAGAAAGCGAAGACACCAGAGCAGGGGGCTGGGATGCAGCTATGGGGTCTGGCAACCCGGGCCTTTCTAAAGCCTTTCAAGAGAAGGTTCAAAAAGAGGTGAGGGGTGGTCATCTTACAAAGAGAAGAGGGGGTAAAGTATTAGAGGGCCAAGGATGCAACTGTGCAACTCAACCCAGTCAGTTTTGGGTAAAAAGGTGGGTGGTGGCTCAGGACGAGGAGCGATGAAAAAGAGCTTAGGCAAGCTTTCAGGCTGAGACCCTGAACATGCAAAAGCGCAAAGACGTGCTGAGAGGGAGAGCCCACAAAAGGCAGGAGCCTGGAGGAAGAGTGTGGGTGCTTTCAGCTGTGAGCACAGAAATGACCCACAAAGGTGGCTTCAACAATAGAGCCTTATTTTTCACACTGAAAAAGTATGGATGTCAACCCCATCCCTTACGAAGATATGGAAGTGCTAGAATAGGAAGTGTATTTTATGCAATCGCGATCCGAGTGGCATCAAATAGACACAGTTGGCATGGGAACCACAAATCTTAAGGGACTCAATTTTCAAAATTCATTTCACAACTGTATCTGCATTTTGTGTGGGTGTGGATGCTAATTGTGAAACTTAGGCCAGTGTGGGGACAAAAACATGTTCCTTAATGAGTTGCCCAGTACTTTCTTCACTGGATAATCAGCACTTATGTTTCTGGATATTAAATGTGTTGCGTGAATCATTTTCCCACCCAAATGTGACCTACAAATGTGGCTCAGTGACAGCTCTGTTGCTGAGGGGCCCACATTTCATGTGCAGGGCCATCAGCAGAATTAATGCATCAAGGTCCTGTGTATATTTCCATTCTCTCCCTCCCGAAGCAGCCCCGTTCTCCTGCTAAAGACCCAATTCCAATATCTGGGGCCAATACACTTTGCTTAAAGTGATGAATCACTCTCATTAAATTAGGGTTGGTCACCTTCATGTGTTTCACCCTGTGCCTATTGACTGTAGATTTCATTGATTATTAATTTCAGCTAAAACAGGCCTCAAGCAGCAGATTCTGGCTCATCCCATCAACACTTAGGGATGGAATAGGAATCAATGGGTGGAAGGTATGGGCTTGGGAAGAACTTTCTAACAGTCACATGACTCCAGAATGGGACCAGTGATCTTGTGAGGAAATGGTTTCTCCTTCCTGGAGTTTGAACATCTGAAAGTTTTCCCAGCTTGTTCTAATACCCTTAGGGCCAGGGCAATGTAAGGATTTGGAAGTGATGCTGGTCTCTCACGTAAAGCTTTTATTCTTATGTGGAATCGCTGTCACTGGCAAACTCAGTCAACCTGATTCCAATGGATGTGGCTAACCAGGATGTGACATCTGTACCCCATCACTCCCCTTGAGTCCACATCTAAGAGCTCGGGAACCCAGAGGCCTGACTCTCGTATGTTGCTGCTAACTATTTCTCATTGCCCCCCACCCAACTGGCAGACACTGTCTAGGCACTAGACCACTAGCCAGCTCTTTTAAAGCTTTCCAGGTGATTTTGATGAACATACAATTTCAAGTCACTGGTTCTCAGGACAAATGAGAGACTCTACAGATATCACTGTGGTTGGTCCTTGATGACCTGGGACCTGTCCCAGGTGGTTAGTCTCATCTCTCAATGCTCTGCTGTCTTCAACTTGCAGAAGCACTGAATGCCTATAATTCCCTGTGTGAACCTTGTGTGGAGAGAGGGGAGAGATCTGAGACCTGATCTTGGGCATGGAAGATGCTGAGACAAAGCAAACACAAGACTTGCCTTCACATGAATCCTTAGGATGTCAGGGTGATGGGGACCTCAGCAGGACCCAGTGTCTTTCTGGTCTTCTCTGCCCAGTTAAGGACGTCTTGTCACTCTGTGGCCTTTTACCCCCTTGTCCTGTGTTTATGCCACACATACATCTTCCTTGGACCTTTGTGGGTGGCTGTGGTTATAAGCCACCCACATGTGTTCCTGGTTCTCTAGTCATCAACCATCTACTTGAACCCCAATGCCACCATTTTTTCTATTTTTGTGTCTGCCTCCTACAAGAATCTGAGAGCTATACAAGGGTAGGCCCACAGTTTTCTGGGTTTTGTTTTTTCCAGTGTTCAGCACAGAACTGACCACAAAGGAGGTACTTAAAGAATTACTTATTCATAAGAAATTAACATATGGGGAATGTAACTCCCTAGAGGCTGTCTGGGATGCAGGCAGGACAAAAGGAAATTTTTTTTTCAGTCTCTATGACCAATCTGAGGAATACGGTTTTAACAACTAAAGTTCAAAATATTCTCTCCAATTTGCCTCATTCTTCTCCAGAAAGGATCTGACTCATACCCATATTTGCACATTCTGCTGCTGCTGCTGCTAAGTCGCTTCAGTCGTGTCCGACTCTGTGCAACCCCTTAGACAGCAGCCCACTAGGCTCCCCCATCCCTGGGATTCTCCAGGCAAGAACACTGGAGTGGGTTGCCATTTCCTTCTCCAATGCATGAAAGTGAAAAGTGAAAGTGAAGTCGCTCAGTCGTGTCCAACTCTTCACGATCCCATGGACTGCAGCCCACCAGGCTCCTCTGTCCATTGGATTTTCCAGGCAAGAGTACTGGAGTGGGGTCCCATCACCTTGCACATTCTAGGTCACCCTAATGGCTATGACAACTATATTATATTTGTAATTTTAAGAATTTGTTGTCCAACTTTGCACACTTCATCAAAGAAGAGTTCTAGAACTATCTGTTGACCGATGGACTACCTGACTGTCTGAGATAAAGGGTTTCCTGTAATTGGGCCCAGGGTCCAACAAGTCACTTTATCCAGATAACACCAGCAATCTGCTTCTGAGTCACCACCATCATCCTAGTCCACATTACACATAGCATCACTTTTGAGCATCACTGCAATAAGATGTCACTAGTTACACCAATCAGACCTTGAACAAATTCTGTTGGGGGACTTTTACTCTAGATCCAATTTTGCACAAGGCTGGGCCCCCTTTCCCATCACTCCCAGACCTGCCCCTTCTCACTTAAGCTAACTCACTCCTGGTTCTTCCCAAACCCGATCAGAACACACTATACATAGGAGAGTGTCTCAGGTCAGGTTGCCCAGGAAGGAGACGCTAAGATGCTGAGCATGCTGGATGTTTATGAAGAATGCCCTTCAGATTGAAACACGGGAAAGGAAGGGAACAGAAGTCAGTAGCAGAGAGAGACATTCTGTTGTGCTGCAAGGCCAGTGGCAGATTTTGCCAACCCCACGGGAAGCTAAGGAGTTAGAACTGACCCTTCAGCATTGTTCCAAGTTAAGCTCAAATACTTGATACTCCCATGGCAGCTCTTCAATACCAGATTGCGCACCCCAAGGAAGGGCATGATCTGCGATCCTTCTTGGGGTGGTTTTCTGCAGTTCTTAAAGGGACTGACAGGTATCAAGGGTGTCTGCCAACAGTCCTCTGGCAGCTGGGACAGTAAGTCCTCATTGAAGGGGGACCCCAGAAGCATACTGCAGCATCTACCTCAATATAGTAGAGTTTAGTCTATCTGCCCCAAAAGAGGAAACCAGAACACCCTTCAAAGTCAGGTCGCTAACTCAGAGCAACCAACACTCCTTATCCACTGAGTGATCCATCCTCCTACTCCATCAATAAGCACGGGCTGATATCCACTTTGGGTCAGTCTCATCCTGGGTTCTGGGGACAAGGAGATCAAAAGGCCTGGGTGGAAAGTCATGTGTGCTCCTTCCTCCATGCTTCCACTTCATCTCATAAAGGCCACATTTCCATCCACTTTTCCCAAGTAGGGAAATGCCTTAGAGGGAACTCTGGTCTTCTCTCTGACTTCTTACTCCCCACTTCTTGTGGAAGGAGGAATGTCTAGCTCAGTTGGCCTATTTAGATTCAATGAGCTACATCTTCCTAGTGAGCAGGGATTCTGTCCCAAAGACATGCCCCTCCTTTCCTTGCCCTTTGCCCTCCAGGCTCTGGTACCACACATTCTCCTCCTCCTGTCCCCTCTATGATAAAACCAGCAGGGCAGGATCCCTCTCAGGGCACAAACCCACCACTGCCCCTCTCTCCTTCTTCTCTGATCCCCTACTTGACTTCTATGCTGGATGCAGGCAGGCCTGTGTTCCTATTCCACAAGGTTAGGAACCTGGAGTCTACAGGTCATGCTTCTTTTCTTGTGCTTTGCTCAACTCTGCAGATTCTGAAGTTTAAATACATATAAGGTAACAAGTAGGAGATACCACTTGGCCCTCGGTCTAAGCCACAAGCTCCTCCACAGTTTACTAGAATCTCTAGGTTTGATGGTTATCAGGTGTTTAAAAACTTATGAAACTAGATGAAAGGGATCCCCACTCAGTAATCAGTTCTCTGTGTATATATCCTTTAATGGTTGAAATTCAAATGGGAAAAAATTGCAGTGCTTCTTGTGCTCCAAATCCCTAAGAAGACATAGTTTCTACTGTCCTGAAGTTACAGTCCAATGTCAAAAAAAAAAAAAAAAAAGAAAGAAAGAGAGAGAGAGGGACTCTAAAAATACAGGAAAAATATACCTAAACCAGCCTGCCTGAGGGAGCCACCAGTAAAGGTTTCTTGGAAGCAAAAAATGCAGAAAAGAGACTTGGGTGATGAATAAGGTAAATGAAGGTCACAGAGCAAGAGGGAATGTAGTCCAATCAGAGGGAACTGCATTAATTATGTGTTCAGGGTTCAGCATGGTGAGATGTGAGGGAGGAGCCACAAGTAGTTAGGGCCAGTGTGTGAGATCTTGCATATGTCAGATTAAGCTCCTGAGACACTTGCATTTGTAGGGGGTAAGGAGAAAGTGTATATTTTATCCTCTGATTCATCTCTAAATCCCTGAGGCTGTACCAGAGCATTAAGCTCTCATTATTCACCCATGATGCATTCATCTGAGCTATTATTTGGCTCTCACATCTTGGAATGTGAGACCAGACTTGAGCTCCCTTGAATACTGTGAGCAAAGTGTAAACGCCAATCAAGCCAGGACAATGCACTTCATACACTGGAATGACTTTGAGCTTCCTATAACAGGTAGAGGCTCCAGGGAAAGCTGTAGGTGAAGAACAATCATTTACTACCAGGCCTCCATCACCTTCTCTTTTACCTACTCTCTGCCCTGTCCAACTGGTCTACCAGCTTCTGTCCCATTGTCTTAATTTAGCCTTCAAACCAGCCACAGTATAAATCATACCACATCAGAATATCACATCAGAATACAATGCTTCAATAACTCCCTAATGCCAAGAGGATAAAGTCTACCATGTCACGGATTGCATTCTTCAAGACGAAGACTCCTGAGACAATAGTCAGCATACTGCAGTGTGTTGGGGAGCAGCCTTGGGATCAATTCATGTGGAAGGGCAATGTGGGAAGAAAGAAGAATTGAAAGGAAGCTGAGAAGCCAGGATGCAGTCCCAACAGAGGCCTTGGTCAACTCTAAGGGGAGCTCTGAAGCCAGGTGACCTTTTGGAGTTGAACCAATTTGGTCAAAGGGACCAAGCCTTAATATGCACATGTCAACAAGTCTTGGACACAGAACACCCTGAAAAAGGAGGCGTGACCTTGGAGACAAGGCAATTGGACAAGCCATTTTCCTGAAAGAGGCTGATAGCTGAAGGCTATCTGCCAGCTATATTTCCAGCACTTGGAGGAAGAAGGCCATCAGACTGGAAAGGAGATCTGAGTGGTGCATCATGGCATCATCCAGGTCACAGGGCATTCAGTAATTTTTATGACTTTTATGATCTACTCTATTCGTTTTCTAGGGCTGCCATAACAGAGCACTGCAGACTGGGTGTCTTAAACAACAGATTTTTGTTTTTTGTTTTTTTTTTACGATTCAAGATGGCTAGAAGACTGAGATCAAACTGTGAGAAGGGCTGACCTGTCTCTTTGGTTTATAGAGCATCAACTTCTCCCTGTGTCTTCACACGGTCTTCCACGAGTCTGTGTCCTAATTTCCTTTATAAGGACGATCATCACATTGAATTAGGATCTGCCCTAATGACCTCATCTTATCTTCACTATCTCTTTAAAGACCATATCTCCAACACAGTCACATTGTGAGGTCCCAGGAGTCAGGACTTCGATACACGGGTTTTGAGGACACAGGATACAGCCTTTAACTCCACCTACCTCTTATCATTCTCTACTATCAACTGCCCTCCAAAATTACATCAAACAACTGTCTGATTCCTTTTTACCCCTGAATTTTATTTGCTTACTTTTAAACAAGTTAAATCTCCAAGGGATGCTATCCCACATGGATTCTGTGAACACTGCTTCAGAATTTAGCATAAACCAGGCTACTGCTCCAGAGAGGTGGGTTACCTCTCCCTGGATGACTCTGGTTTTGTTTGGTGTGTCTCCAGAAGTCACGATTTTGTTTTCCCTAAATAAAATGTGGGTTCATTTCAGGCATAATCATTTTCAGTTTTAAGAAGAGGTGTGTACTCTAATTTGGAAGACCTTGCTTACTGCCAGCCAAAATGCCCTAGGTCACAGCCTTCTAGACATAACTGGCATTTTAGAAGTCATGATCCCAGGAGGCCTCCACAGGGTCCATGATGGCAAAAAGAGAGCTGTTGGCCAATACTGGAACATGCTGTGCCAGTCTATACCTCTATACTCTGTCCACCCTGTGCCCTCTGCCAGAAACATTCTCCCTACTTTGTCCAGAGAACATCTTCATCTGACCTCTGTCTCCTTCAAGCGTCTGCTGATGTACCCACTCCTCTCTGATGCCTTCATCAGTGTTTTGTCTCCTTATGTCCTCTTCTCTCACACCCCATGACTAGAGACAGCTGCCTCAGAATCTCTAGTATGTACCAGGCATCAGTAAATCATGCTGTTTGGGTGGGTGCTTGATGGTTGGTGGGCTGAGTGATTTGCCAGGGAGTCTATCCTGGCCACAGAGCAGGCAATGGCACCCCACTCCAGTACTCTTGCCTGGAGAATCCCATGGATGGAGGAGCCTGGTAGGCTGCAGTCCATGGGGTCGAGAAGAGTCAGACATGACTGAAGCGACTTCGCAGCAGCAGCAGCTATCCTGGCCATGACCCCTATTTTCTCACGATGTGCATGTCTTTTACATGTTTGAATGCTTTCACTCTGGGGAAAGGCAAAGTGGATTCAGGTATCATATTTCCTAGTCTCTATCTGTGGTAGGCAAAAAATGCCTCCTTCAAAAATGCCCTAATCCCTGGAATATGTAAATATGTTAGGTTACATAGTGAAGGGGAATTAAGGCTGCAGACAGAATGAAGACTGCTAATAAACTGACCTTAAGATAGAGATATTCGATATTATCCTGGATTATCCAGAAAGGCCCAACATAATCCCAATACCCTTAAAAGCAGAAGAGTGGGGCAAGAGGGAGAGTCAGGGGAAGAGATGATGGCAGAAGAATGGTCAGAGAGATGCCACACAGTTAGATGGAAAAGTGGGACTGGGAAGCAGGGATGCAGGCAGCCTATGTGCGTGTGCTCAGTTATTCAATCACATCCAACTCTTTGTGACCCCAAGGACCGTAGCCCGTCAAAATCCTCTGTCCATGGGATTTTCCCGGCAAGAATACTGGAGTGGGTTTTCATTTCTAGAAGCTGTAAAAGGCAAGGAATAGATTCTCCCCTGGAGCTTCTAGAGAAGAATGTGGCCCTGCTGACCCCTTGATTTCAGTCCAATGAGACTGTGCCAGACTTCTACCCGACAGGGAGGTAAGAGAGTAAATGTGTGCTGTATTCAGTCACTTAGCTTGTAGTGAGTTTCAGCAATAGAAAACTCATACTCTGTTCTAAACAGACCTCATCTCATCATTGCCCTCATGCCCTGTCTTACTTCATATGCACCAGAGACGGGCAGCCTGGTTACCATCATTTGGGTAGGTTCCTGAGTCAATGGTCTGGGTCCCTGAAGATCCACACGAAGCCATAATATGAATGCACTTGATGAATTTCATTGAAGGTATGCTCTGTGCAGAGGTTATGACAGGATCTAAATGTTTACATGGGGTCAAATATGCTTGTTCACAGTCTATAGGATAGATGAAGTAAGTGTGGAGGGACCAAAAGAAGGTGTCTAAGAAGGGCAATTGTTCCTAATGGGAATCGGGGAGGGGGAGGGCACACAGTTTGTTGCTGTTGTTCTGTTGCTCAGTTGTGTCTGACTCTTTGTGACCCCCTCCCTATCCTTCACTATCTCCTGGAGTTTGCTCACTCATGTCTATTGGTGGCTCAGAAGGTAAAGAGTCTACCTGCAATGTGGGAGAACTGGGTTAGATCCCTTGGGAGACCCAGGTTTGATCCCTGGGTCGGGAAGATCCCTTGGAGAAGGAAATGGCAACCCATTCCTGTATTCTTGCCTGGGAAATCCCATGGATGGAAGAGCCTTGCAGTCTACAGTCCATGGGGTTGCAAAGAGTCAGACACGATGGAGCGACTTCACTTTCACATCCACTGAGTCAGTAATGCCATCCAACCATCTCATCCTCTGTCGTATGCCTCCAATCTTTCCCAGCATCAGGGTCTTTTCCAATGAGTCAGCTCTTCATACCAGGTGTTCAAAGTATTGCAGCTTCAGCTTCAGCATCAGTTATTTACTAGAATCTCATCAATGTCAAACGGAGAAGGTGATTGCACCCCACTCCAGTACTCTTGCCTGCAAAATCCCATGGACGGAGGAGCCTAATGGGCTGCAGTCCATGGGGTCATGAAGAGTCGGACATGACTGGGCGACTTCACTTTCACTTTTCACTTTCATGCATTGGAGAAGAAAATGGAAACCCACTCCAGTGTTCTTGCCTGGAGAATCCCAGGGACGGGGGAGTCCGGTGGGCTGCCGTCTATGGGGTCGCACAGAGTCAGACACGACTGAAGCGACTTAGCAGCAGCAGCATCAATGTCAAAAGCAACTCATATTGTGAAAATTTTCCAACTGGCTCTGAGTTGGCACAGTGAATCACTTGAAGGGGTGCGGGTCCCCCTCTGGACTGTTTAGGACAAATCTCTGCAGAAAGTGGGCTGGCACTGAATAAAGTTCAGAAGATGGGTCATTCTTGTAAGAGGAACAGTATGGACCATGTCACTGATGGTAGCCCTCTCCCAGTGGTGCTCCTCAGGGGTGCTAGTCTTACCAAAACAAACGTGCACAGTGAAGGTACAGAAACACTGGAACACAGATCATGAGCGGGAGGAAACCGGGGGTGAGAATCAGACAGAGGGGGCATGACTCAGCCCCTGGAAGCCCCGTGGGGCCACAGATGGAGGGCAGGGGCCTGCAGTGAGGACAGGGGTCCAGGCTGAGGGCTGCTGCAGGCAGGCAGACACAGGCAGAAGGGGGACCTTGGCAATCATCAGCTTCCACTATAAGGCCCCGTCGGTGGCTTTTTGTACCATTCCAAGTGCATCAAATCTGATAGTTCGGGCATTGTTTTTGTAATTAACATTGACAAGACTGGGAATTTCATTCACTTAATCTCCATTAAAGTCTTTGAGGATGAGGATAATGCAATGACTTTTTAAACACAACTAAAACGAACAGAAAAAAAAAAAAAAATCCCTGAAAATAGATACCCAAAATTTCCCACTCATCCACAGGTCACCTTACCAGACCAATCAAATACTGGTTTTAAAGGTAAATAACAAGCATGTAAATATTAAGCCATGCTTACTCCATGGTGCCTGAGCAATTAATGATATTTTAACAAATAATCTGTGACATTCCCGTAGCCTAACCTCCAAATGTGGATGTGGGTCTATAAACTGAAGGATAATCATAAATAAAACAGTAACCTCTACAGAGCTCTTCTAATCATTCCTGGTATCTTCACACACAGTTATACAGTTGGACTTCATAAGCACCGTGTGGCTTTGGCCTAATAGAGACTTAGAGAGCTCGAAAGCCAGACGTCACCCCCAGGCAGCATCACTCAAATTCTTTGCTACTTCCCCAGAACCACAGTGCCTCTCCTGTTTGAACAAATGTCACGCCATGTGCAAGCAGAAGCATGACATGCAGCCCGATGGTACAACATCCGAGCTGAAATGCCTGGTGAGGCCAAGACAGGACACTGACTTCCCGCAAAGCCCAAGTGAGCGTGGCTGCCTTGGACCCCGTGACTTTACTTCAGGTCCAGAATTGCTGAAATGGAAGCTGCCCGCAGAGAAAAGGCCTGGATCATCTGTAAAATGTACCTGGTGTGAAGAATGCAATTGCAGCTTCCTAAATTGTAAGGCGTCATGGACTGTTTCACACCTGGGTCAATCCCAACGTCAAGGATTAGTGTGCAAACGCCAGCCAAGCAGGTCCCACCACATCCCTTGACCGGGCCCGTTCCAGACCAGCAGAACTAGGAGGATGAGGGAGGGAGGCTAGAGCTTTGCCACTAGGAACTAAAGCAGTGGGCTCTGAAATGAGCTCTTTACACCTCTCTTCCTGTTCCAATCAAAAATGTCATCTTTCAGCTGGGTTAACTGGACTCATGGGCACCCATGGCCGAAGTGACCTTCGTCATCAGCATCAATACGGTGCCCACCATGCAGACACAGAAAATGCAATGCAGCCAGGACACCTGTTCCTCTGGGGAAATGGCACTGCTCTGTCAGTTAAAAAATGTATGGGATGTAGGAGAGGAGAAATCACAGGTTTGGATATGGCCATTTGACACATCTTAATATTTTCTCATTGCTTTCTCATGAACACTGTGCCAAGTTGCTAAAAAAAAAAAAAAAAAAAAAACCCATTGCCTAGAAAAGGAAACTGAGACTCCAAGAGTGTAACCAATTCCCCCATGGTCACAGAGCACCCCTATCATTTCCAGGTTAAAAGCAGCTCGTCGGTGACATCCAAAATGTGTCGTGATGTGGCCACTGCCCACAAGGACAGCACAACAAGGATTAAAGCCAAGCCCTCCTTCTTCCAAAACCCATGTTCCAGTATCTGTTGAAGGATCCAAAACACAGCTGCCAAATAAGCAAGCGAATGGGTTTCCTGGATGGCTCAGTGGTAAAGAACCCGCCTGCCAATGCAGAAGCTGTAAGAGACTCAGGTTTAATTCCTGGGTTGGGAAGATCCCCTGGAGGAGGAAATGGCAACCCACTCCACTGTTCTTGACTGGAAATTTCCATGGAGAGAGGAGTCCACGGGGTCACAAAGAGTCGGACATGACTGAAGCGACTTAGCACGCACGAAGGCAAACAAGTGAATACAGATATTTCTACCTCACCATGCTACATTCTTAAATGATGGGATAAACAGGAAAAAAGATTTCAACTAGAACAAGGGAAAGGAAAGAACCAATCGAGATAATTGGACAAACTTGATAAACAACCAGAGTATTCTAGGTATCACTCGCCTGGATCCAGACTGCACTACAAGGATTATTCCAAAGACACACGTTCAGGGTACTGACACCTCTTGGGACATATGGGCCTGAAAGGGAATGTGAGAAAGAACACAGCAGCCACTCACTTCCCCAGGTCAATGCATGCCCTGCTCAGCTCTGCTTTTCTCGTGGGAGCAGGGGGCACTCCCCACTATAATAGTAGTGGGGCCATTTCAAGGCTGATCCCTCCCCTGCTCCACTTCTCACCACTGATGGCTGTTACCTGATATCCTGTGCCAGGGCAGCCTCCAGTTACCAGGCACAGAGCCTCAGCACCAGAAAGCTGAGTGCCCATCACCAGGGTGAGTAAATGCCCAACGGGAAGCCTATCAACCCTTTTGAAGCCCAGAGTGGACTTGACCAGTGTGGATGGTGGTGGAGCTTGGGGGCAGAGTGACGCTTCAGCTGTCACTGGGTATGGTCCACACTTCACACTAAGACTCAGTCCCCATTTTACCATCGTCCTCTCCACCCCAACCAGCCATCATCCTGGGCGACAGTATCCTACACAGAGTTGACTCAGCCAGCTGCTATCAGGGTGTTACGAGTAGCAGTTGAGAGTAGAACAGATCACCCAGCACATCCCAGCCTCCAGCCATGACCCGATGTGACTCCTTGATCAAGCTGCTTCTTCCCTCTGTGCCCTGGCTCCTCCTCTGTAAAATAGGGATTGTTAGATTTAATGAGAAAACCCATCCAAAGCATTCACCCTGTGTTCAGCATGTTAGTGACCATTTTTACCTCCACATCAGCTGCCATACCCTAGATTTTAAGATCACTCAGAAAGTTTCCGGCTCTGAAATCTTAAAATCAAATATCTGACCCCAGCCTTCATCTTCTTAGCAATTTGAATCACCTGCCGTCTTCTGTCTGACCTTACCATGATGCCCAGCCCCTTGAGTGGCTCACCTTGCGCACACCACCTCTCGGCTTAATCTTTCTCTTCATCGCACTCTTATAATCCATCAGATTAACCATTCTCTGGGCCCGTCAGGCTCCTCAGTGCCTCTGGCACATGTCCAGAAGAACCCAAGCAGGCCCTAAACCAACCCTCTGCCCCTGGGGCTGCCCCACTGAGTCCCTCCTCATGTTGGAGGTCATGACCCAACCACTGTTAAAAAAATATATAGGATCTATGTAAAATAAACAGCCAGTGGGAATCTGCTGTATGACTCAGGGAACTCAAACTGGGGCTCTGTGACAACCTAAAGGGGTGGGAGATGAGAGGGAGGTTCAAGAGGGAGGGGACATATGTATGCCTGTGGCTGATTCAGGTTGATGTACGGCAGAAACCAACACAATATTGTAAAGCAATTATCTTTCAATTAAAAATAAGTAAATTTAAAAGTATATATGCACAGGATCTAGGGGAGGAGGAATCAACCGGTTTGGAGGTGGCCATATGCCAGACACTGTGCCAGGCTCTTAATATTTTCTCACTGCTTTCTCATGAACACTGCCAAATCGTTACAAAACCCCACTGCTCAGAAAAGAAAACTGAGGACCCAAGAGTGTGATCAATTCCCCCATAGTCACGGAAACACCATTGTATTATCCTATCAACACATCTTGGTTCCCAGGCCGACCCCTCCATCGCTCTAAGAAGATCAGCTCCACTGTCCTCAAGAACCAGTCCCACAGCAGAGTGCTTGGCTTCCTGCTTCCAAGTGACAATGGAGGGATTAGGTATAAACTCTCTCCAAGTTCTGTGTCACTGCCTGTGCATTTTGAAGCCGCCATCTCTTTTTCTCAGGCCCTCCTCAGGAGAAGAGGGACTTGCTCCTGCCCTCCTCTGCACCAGGCGTCACTCTTGAGTCTCACCCATCAGTTATCACTCTATAATCTGTGCTTCCAGGCTTCCCTTACCAAACACCCCTTCCCCTCAGCATACGCACATGCACAGGCTTCTCATACCTTAAAAAGAGAAGAAAAATCCCCCTTGACCCTCTCTCCTCGACTCCTGCCCCTCACAGAGACAAGCTTCTCCAAAGAGCTGCCCACACTCCTCACCCGGCTTCCTCACCTGCACTGGCCATGAAATTACTCTAAGAAAGTCAATAACAAACCTGCAGCTGCACTTGACCCTCTTCTAGTCTTTCCTTCTCCCATCTACTAATTTAAAGTTCCATCAGCTCTGAATCTACCTGCTTAATAGCTTTTAAATCCTTCCCAGTTCTCCATCCCACTCTCAGTGCTATGTTCTGGACTTCCATATTTGTCCAAAGATTCTAATCTGGCCCCTACTCCATGCCAGGGAGGGAAAACGGGACTGTTACTCTCCCGACTCAGCATTCCGACACCGTTCCCACTGCCTCGTGGGGCCACACCTGTGCTACCATGCCTGTGCACAAGAAAGGCCCTTTAGGACCTACAGCGGTGCCCTTGAGGGCTAACTAAAGCAAGGTGACCGGGAATCTAAATGGATGTGGGCTCCCCTCAGTCAGGGCACATATTCACTTCCCTCTTTTGAAACAAAAATAATGCTTTTAGTAGGAGAGAAAAGTAATTTTTTTTAACTTTCAGAGGAAATTCATCAAATATGGCCCAAAGTGGAATACTTTTACAGCGTAATAGAAACATCTTTTCCAGGAACAAATTGTATGCAGTCGTTTCTTGAGATGGTTGTCATACAGAAGACACCACTTAACAGAGATGCTGTGAGAGGCAACTTCCATAAGAACCAGATGCCATCTCATAGGGATATCTGCAAGTTCCGAATCAAAGGGTCCATCCTCCTTCCCACTGCACGCGCAATTGTTAGTTCCAACCCTCAACCCTCAGCACTATGACCTAGAGAGATGGGGCAGTCATGATTATGCTCCTTTCCAGATGAGAACTCTGAAATTTTTCAAGGAAAGGGGACTTTCCTTAGATCCCATGTCCAGGAGCAGAACTTGGATTGAAACCTGGTCTCTTGCCACTGTGGCATGGGGTGTCTGTCCACAGGACCCCAGGGTCCACGTGGTCCAGCATGAGAAGCCCTTTAGGATCTGGGCTGTCTATGACTCAGCACAGAGGCTGTGATGTCTGCAAAGGCCTGGAGGCCACAGGCAGCCACACAGATGTGTGACGAGCAGGAAGGTGAGGCAGAAGAGATGATGGAAGGGCCCAAGAAGAGGAGTAGGGATGGGACGCCCCCAGCATAGGATGCTGAGGATGAAGGAGGAAGCAGAAGCATGTACCCTGAGCGTAGCCCCATGGGAAATAACCTCACATTCCCTGTTCTGACCTGAGAAGCACTGAGTTCCTCTCTGAGTCAGAAAGTGTTCTCACCAGAGGCATTTGGTCCACCCTAGAATGCTAATTCTAACCTTGATTTCCCCACCATCTTTCTACTGAGCCAGTTAATAATTCCACATCACTGGAGGCCTTTGGTGACCTGGTTAGCTCCAAGGTAAATGACTCCCAACTTCCAAGTCAATGCACAATGTCCTGACATGGTCAGCACAGCCTGCAGTCCAGCATGGACCTGCCTCCCTCCCCAACATTCACACACTTTGTATGACATGCTTTCCCCGAGTCGTGGTCTCAGAGTCAATGAATGACCAGATTCTCCATGCACCCACTCAACTTCAAGCTGAAGAATCAACTTCAGTCCTGCTTTCCAAGCAGCCACAGACCTATGTCTGTCCAGTCCCCCTGAGATGTCCCCCTCTCCCCAGCCCCTACACTCGCCTGGGAGGGCTCAGGACCTCCTCCTCTCTCACCTGGAATGTGTCTCCCTGGTTCTCCCCCAATCCCCATCTGCCCCTCCTCATCACCACCGAAGGTCTCTGGAGGGGCCTCTCTAAAACAAACCATAACCATGTAACTCCTCTGTTTAACCTCCTTCAGGTCCACTGTCCGCAATATAGCCCAGGCCCCCCTCATTATTTACAACTCCAAATCCCAACCCTTCCACATGCTACCCACTGAAGGTTAGTCATACATCCATTCATCTACTTAAATGTTTATTGAGTATCTCCTCCACTCCAGGCACAGTTCTAGGCACTTGCAATAAATCAGAAACAATGACTCCTGCTGCCATGGAGCTTACATTCTAGCTGATGGAGAAAACAAAAAGTAATCATCATCAGAAGTGTGTTGATCACATGGTATGCTAGGAGGCGGTAAGTGCTGTTGGAAAAAAGATGAGTGATGGAGGAAGGAAATCTAGAGCGCGGGGAAGTGACAAGTGTCAGCTAGGTCGTCAGAATCACCCTGACTGAGAAAAGGACATTGAGGCAAAGACTTGAAGCAGTTGGGGTTGTGAGTCTCAAGCATGTCCAGCGAAGACCAGGCCAGGCAGTGGGAAGAGCCAGTGCAAAGGCCCTGAGGAGTGCTGGGGAAACAGCTCTGAGGCCAGCATGGACAGAAGAAAGTGAACAAGAGGGGGAGGAGCGGGAGATGCCATCAGTGAGGGTGAGGAGGCCAGACCACTCTCCTCTGTCAGCCCGCACCCTGCACATCACGAGCCTTTTGTCTAATACATCACTCACAGTTTTCCCAGCAGGCTGTGTGCTCTGTCTCAGTGCTGTGCTTGCCTTCTGACGCCACACTTGACTTACCACCCATTCTCCTGTGCCCCTCCAAGAGCTCTCACCATCCCATTCCCTCTGCTCCCTCTGCTCCCATTTTCCTTGACCATAAAAAGTCATGAGAGCCCAAAACACGCTGAAATGCAACCACCCAGGTCCCTGTCTACACAAGCCCACTCAACCAAGCTCTTCCAGGACAGAAATCCTATCAGCCCTTTCCTCTCTCTTTCCCTTGGAAGCACTACGGGGCTGGCTACACAGTGAATGGACAGAGACAGAATGGGCTGCTGGAGCGTAGGAGACAGGAAAGTTGTAAAATACTGCTTTGCCTGAGAACTGAGATTCTCTCGGTGGAACACACACCTAACCTCTTCGAAAGTCAGTTTCTCTTTAAGATGAATATGACCATCGCAGCTCCAGAGTCAGATATGATCATCCAGAGTCATTCTGTGAGTTAAAAAGAGGACAAGACTTACAGAGTAGAACTAACCAAGTGGCCAGGATCATTATTATGGTTCTGGGCATTACCTAGAAAATCCTTTGTGAAAGATAAACAGACCTCTGCTTCCAATTGCGTCCCAGCTGTGTTCCAAGAGAGGCCACGCTTATCCCACAGGAGGACTATCTTGTGTGATTTGTGATTTGTTTGCAAGACTCAGCAAGAGGAGCCTGACTCCCTGTGGAGAAGAACCCCCTGGGTGAAGAATTAGGAGGGTCCTGCTATTGACCCATCCACAGCCCAGTCCAGAAGACATTGTCTGTTCGCTGTGGGAATGCCAAAGACCCCTCCCCCAATTCAAGGCTACCCCCTCGAATTGTCAAAAAGGCCTTGTGATAGATAGAGCTCCTGCATGCCACAAGGCAAGTGTTTAAATCTTTTATAAGACAGTCAATGGCCTTTATAAGCCCTCAGACAAGAATTACACTGTGTCTGAGATGGGCCTGAAAGTCAATGGGAAATTGATCCTGTCTAGCTGGTGCTGTTTCAAGGAGGAGACTTGCAGGCTGCCCTGGGGACAAAACATGCCATCTCCTGTGTGTCCCCGGGGCCCGGCGCGTCATGTACTGAGAGTACTGAGATACTGAGGCCCATTTCCGGGCAGAGGTCCAGGCAGCTGTAAAGTCCCACCACAGGAGGACCCCAGAGGGCATCCACAAGCGTTAGGGATGGTTATGAAGCGAGTTTACCTTTTCAGGACCGCTCTGATGTCACTGCCTGCACCCCAGGCGGGAAGCAGAAGGATGATAAACGGCCACGGAGCTGGCAGCAACCATCAGTGGGGAGGCACACCTACAATGAGTTTGCTTTGCTAATGACCCCATTAGCCACTGGATCAAACAAAGTGCCTGTGAGGCTGCTGTAGTTACTTCTCTGCCAAGACCCATTGGCCTGACCCATATCATCTGCCAGGGAATGCCAGCATGGGTAGCAAAGAACCTCTGCTGGGATTAAAGGAGCCTAAGGGCCCTAGGGTGCCCACTCTCCCCTCACACAGGCCTGGTCACCCCAAAGATGGCTCCTGTGTCAGGCAAGTGGATGGACTTTGGCAGGAAAATCAAACAGCCCCCCTCCTGAGAGGTGGCAGAAAAAGCATCCACTTTGGAGTCAGACAGACCTGGGGTTTGAAACCTGGTGTGATGACTTCCTAACCAAGGGACCTCACAGAAACCTTTACCTGCCCGGGGGCCAGTTGCTTCAGGTGTAAGCTGGGGAGGATTCTGTCTAGGGGCAACTGTGGTGATGAAATGTGACGGCATATGGCATGTGCAGGGCACTGAGCAGGCCATCAGTGGCTCTCAGTTCTGCCCAGCAACCAGCGCTGAACCCAGAACCGAGGAGGCAGGAGGAGCCCTCTCCCAGAAGCAAATGGCCTGGATAATGCAAGTGTTGGCCACACAGTCATGGCTGATTCTTTGCGACCCCATGGACTGTAACCTCCCAGGCTCCTCTGCCCATGGGATTCTCTAGGCAGGAATACTGGAGTGGGTAGCCATTTCCTTCTCCAGGGGATCGTCCCAACCCAGGGATTGAACCCAGGTTTCCTGCATTGCAAGTGGATTCTTTACCGTCTGAACTGCAGGGAAGACCTGCATGACGCAACGACCAAGGCAATGCATCCTCGAGCACTGACTAGGAGCCAGATATGAAAGCCCAGGGCTCGCCAGGCATCATCTCCATCCTTCCTTGTCCCAATCTTATCAGTCAGAACCTGAAGCCCAAGGAGTTTTAGTTCATCCAGCAAAAGAAAACACTGAGGATAGGTTGATGGCAGACTTATCCACACCAGACGCCCTCCCAGGGATCAGGCTACCAGCCTGAGCAAGACAGATGCTGCTCCAAGGTCAGGCTTGGGGCAAAGCCCAGACAAGAACCAAGGCCAGCCTCCTGCTGCCAATGGCTGGACCCTTCTCTGTCCCCTGCCATCTGTCCCAACAGGAAGCACTCCTCAGAATCACTGCCCACCCACCTCTAAGTGTCCTTTAAGTTCCTCCTGACCCACCAGCTTCTTTTACAGTTGAGGTCGTGTTTCTCAGGGCCTCACAGCGAGCCAGGAAAAGGAGCTAAAACCTTGAGACGAGACTGATAGAATTTCAGGTCAGGGCTGCTTCCTTTGTGGGCTGCTTGTTTTCTGGAATACTGCACTTCATCCCCTGCCACTGTGCTAGCCAGCCAGGTCTATGGTGATCCAGCAACCCACCATGTGCTGTGGGAGGTGGATGGGAGGTCAGGGTCTCCGTGCCCCTGAACCATTCAGAAAAATCTGCATAGCCCACTAGGGAAGCTGCCTCATCAGGTTCAGATAAAGGCTTGGAAGGGAGCTGCAGGCCAGCATCTCTGCTCCTCTTTTTGGTTAAGTATCACCATTGGTACTAAGATGGCCAGGTGTCTTTGAACTGAAAGGAGCTTTATTTCAAAACCCTTCAGGGTGCCACAGAAACAATCTTTTTCTGCATCAGCAGTCTACTCAAGGCAGGCTCAGCCAAGAAGAACAAACAATGTAGGCGGCTACAGAGAGGGGAGCCAGGAGCAGCACAGGGGTGGGCTTACTAACGATGAGGCCGGACGGAAGAGGAAGCAAAGAGCAGCCTCCCTGTTGTCAGACAGGGTCACAGATACACACTTATGAGCAGCTGGAAATGCAGCTCCTCAACCCCACCAAGCGCAAATACCTGTAGGGCCAGAAAGGGTCTACTGTCTGATGGGTGAGACAGCACAGATGCAGGCCAAGAGACACTTAGATGTTCATGTTAAGTATATGGTGCAAGAGGCTTGGACCTCAGCCTCGGTGTTTCCTACTCAGAAAATGGGCATAAAGCAGAGACTCAAGTGCTTAGAGGTGAGGTTTCTCTGCTGTTATAAAACTGAAAACTGTGTTGGTCACTCGGTTGTGCCCAACTCTTTGGGACTCCATGGACTGTAGCCCGCCAGGTTCCTCCATCCATAGAATTCTCCAGGCAAGAACACTGGAGTGGGTAAGCCACTCCCTTCTCCAGGGTATCTCCCTGACCCAGGGGTCAAACGAACCCAGGCCTCCTGCCTTGCAGGCAGATTCTTTACCATCTGAGCCCTGCATACAAACTTGTACTCATTTATCATACAGATACTGAGTGCTAACTAAACACCAGCACCATGCCAGGTGCTGGGGACTCAGCTATGCATGGGACATGCTTGCTCCCTGCCTTCATGGAATTTGAAATTTATCATGGAAAACAAAGTTGGAAGAATGCAATTATAAGAGGGATGATGGTGGTGGCCTGTTGTGCCCATGAGGCCAAGAGAGGGGGCCAAGAGAAGTTAGTCGCATGGCAGGGAGACTGATTAAATACACGAGAAATAGGCAAAGAAATAACTATATTAAGGATAATGGGAGCTGGGTTTCTAGTTGTCAGAGACAGGATTTACAGACATGGAAAAGATGAGAAGTCAAAGTACTGAGGTTCTAAACTGAAATTGAAGGTATTGGCATAAATTCATCTTTTTAAAATCTCTGTAGAAACAGGGACTTCCCTGGTGGTCGAGTGACTAAGACTCTGCACCCCCCATGCAGGCAGTCTGGGTTTACTCCCTGGTCAGGGAAAGGGATCTCACATACAATTAAGAATTGGCATAGCCAAATAAATATGCAAGTAAAAATAAAACCTATACAGAAACAGCTATGGAAACGTGCACAGATCAGCTGTTATCAACCAGAAGTCATTTTGTCCCTTGGAGGACAACTGGCAACATCTGATGATATTCCGGGTTGTAACTGGTACACGGTGGGAGAGGCAAGTGATGCTGCTATGCCGCCTTTAATACAAAGGACAGCTTCCATAGCAAAGAGTTATCCCACCAAAAATTTCACTAGTATCATGACTGGGAAGACCTGATATAGATATCTGTGTGTATACCAAAGAGTAGGTAGATGGGTAGATGGATGGACAGATAGACATTGCGTGTGCATATATATAATCATATATAGATTTCCTAGCTCAGTTGGCTGAGTCAAATTAGAAGCAATGACAGCCCAGTAGCTATGAACACATCCACTGCCCAGATCTCAGTTTTTAAATACCATTCTTTACTAAAAGGAACCAGATGTCCCTAGAAAAGATAGCTGCTTCCAGAACTTGGGCATGAAAAGTACAAGATGAACTTGGAAGATTGTTTTCTGCACCAGAAAGTAAAAAGGCCTCAAAGATTGATGGGAATATGTTCAAAAGGGCACAAAGAGCCAGCGTGACGAGTCTCCTACTGATCACATTTAAGACAATGTGAACATCAAAACAAATAATAATAGGGACTTATTCAACCCACTGGATAAAATCTAAATCCATGAGTCCATACTGATATAAACAATAAACAAATTAGAAAGAAGGGGAAGCTCTTCCTTACAGTGGAATACCAACTAATAAAGGTAGAAAAATTATGACAATTAAAAATAAAATCACCATTTGACGACCATCATAATGGTATTTAAATCAAGAGGAAGTATCTAAAGATTTCCAGGTTCAGTTCAGTTCAGTCGCTCAGTCATGTCCAACTCTTTGTGACCCCATGAATCGCAGCACGCCAGGCCTCCCTGTGATCACCAACTCCCGGAGTTCAATCAGACTCACGTCCATTGAGTCAGTGATGCCATCCAGCCATCTCATCCTCTGTCGTCCCCTTCTCCTCCTGCCCCCAATCCTTCCCAGCATCAGAGTCTTTTCCAATGAGTCAACTCTTCACATGAGATGGCCAAAGTATTGGAGTTTCAGCTTTAGCATCATTCCTTCCAAAGAAACCCCAGGGCTGATCTCCTTCAGAATGGACTGGTTGGATCTCCTTGCAGTCCAAGGGACTCTCAAGAGTCTTCTCCAACACCACAGTTCAAAAGCATCAATTCTTCGGCACTCAGCCTTCTTCACAGTCCAACTCTCACATCCATACATGACCACTGGAAAAACCATAGTCTTGACTAGACGGACCTTTGTTGACAAAGTGCTGCACTCAATATGCCAGCAAATTTGGAAAACTCAGCAGTGGCCACAGGACTGGAAAAGCTCAGTTTTCATTCCAATCCTAAAGAAAAGCAATGCCAAAGAATGCTCAAACTACCACACAATTGCATTCATCTCACATGCTAGTAAAGTAATGTTCAAAATTCTCCAAGCCAGGCTTCAGCAATACGTGAACCATGAACTTCCGGATGTTCCAGCTGGTTTTAGAAAAGGCAGAGGAACCAGAGATCAAATTGCCAACATCCGCCAGATCATCAAAAAAGCAAGAGAGTTCCAGAAAAACATCTATTTTTGCTTTATTGACTATGCCAAAGCCTTTGACTGTGTGGATCACAATAAACTGTGGAAAATTCTGAAAGAGATGGGAATACCAGATCACCTGACCTGCCTCTTGAGAAACCTGTATGCAGGTCAGGAAGCAACAGTTAGAACTGGACATGGAACAACAGACTGGTTCCAAATAGGAAAAGGATTATGTCAAGGCTATATATTGTCACTCTGCTTATTTAACTTATATGCAGAGTACATCATGAGAAACGCTGGGCTGGAAGAAGCACAAGCTGGAATCAAGATTGCTGGGAGAAATATCAATAACCTCAGATATGCAGATGACACCACCCTTATGGCAGAAAGTGAAGAGGAACTAAAAAGCCTCTTGTTGAAAGTGAAAATGGAGACTGAAAAAGTTGGCTTAAAGCTCAACATTCAGAAAATGAAGATCATGGCATCTGGTCACATCACTTCATGGCAAATAGATGGGGAAACTGTGGAAGCAGTGTCAAGACTTAATTTTGGGGGGCTCCAAAATCACTACCGATGGTGACTGCAGCCATGAAATTAAAAGACGCTTACTCCTTGGAAGAAAAGTTATGACCAACCTAGATAGCATATTGAAAAGCAGAGACATTACTTTGCCAAAAAAGGTCCATCTAGTCAAGGCTATGGTTTTTCCAGTGGTCATGTATGGATTTCCAGGTTAGTGGGTGGGGATTTGATGAGGAGCAGGATATCGATATTGCTCTTTACAGCATCAGACTTTACTTTCACCATGAGATGCATCCACAATTGAGTATCGTTTCCACTTTGGCCCAGTGACTTCATCCTTTATGCAGCTACTAATAACTGTCTTCCACTCTTCCCCAGTAGCCCACTCGACAGGACACCTTCCGACCTAGGGACTCATCTTCAGGTGTCATATCTTTTTGTCTTTTCATACTGTCCCATGGGGTTCTCCAGGAAAGAATACTGGAGTGGGTTGCCATTTCTTCCTCCTGGAAGAAACGGACCACGTTTTGTCAGAACACTTCACTATAACCCATCCATCTTGGGTGGCCCTGTATGCCATAGCTCATAGCTTCATTGAGTTACCAAGTTCCTTCACCACAACAAGGCTGTGATGCCTGAAGGTGATTATCCAGAAAGAATGAAGCAGCTGGGCCAAAGCAGAAATGATGCTCAGTTGTGGATGTGTCTGGTGGTCAAAGTGCAATGCTGTAAAGAACAATATTGCATAGGAACCTGGAAGGTTAGGTCCATGAATCAAAGTAAATTGGATGTGGTCAAGCAGGAGATGGTAAGATTGACCATCAACATCTTAGGAATCAGTGAACTAAAATGGATGGAAATGGGCAAATTTAATTCAGATGTCTATTATATTTACTACTGTGGACAAGAAACCCTTAGAAGAAATGGAGTAGCCCTCATAGTCAACAAAAGAGTCTGAAATGCAGTACTTGGGTGCAATCTCAGAAACAACAGAATGATCTTGGGTCATTTCCAAGACAAATCATTCAATGTCACAGTAATCATATCTATGCCCCAACCACTGATGCTGAAAAACCTGAAGTTGATTGGTTCTATGAAGACCTACAATACCTTCTAGAAGTAACACCAAAAAAAGATATCCTTTTCACAATAGAGGACTGGAATGCAAAAGTAGGAAGTCAAGAGACACCTGGAGTAACAGGCAAGTTTGGCCTTGGAGTACAAAATGAAGCAGGGCAAAAGCTAACGAAGTTTTGTCAAGAGAACAATGGTCATAGCAAACACCTTTCCCAACAACCGACAAGATGACTCTACACATGGACATCGTCAGATGGTCAGTACCAAAAACAGATCGATTATATTCTTTGCAGCCAAAGATGGAGAAGCTCTATACAATCAGCACAAACAAGACCTCGAGCTGACTCTGGCTCAGATTACAAACTCCATATTGCAAAATTCAGGCTTAACTTGAAGAAAGTAGGGGAAACCACTAGGCCATTCAGGTATGACCTAAATCACATCTCTTATGATTATATAGTGGAGGTGACAAATAGATTCAAGGGATCAGATCCGGTAGACAGAGTACCTGAAGAACTATGGACAGAGGTTCACAACATTATGCAGGAAGCAGTGACCAAAACTATTCCCAAGAAAAAGAAATTCAAGAATGCCAAGTGGTTGTCTGAGGAGGCTTTACACATAGCTGAGAAAAGACAAGAAGTGAAAGGCAAGGGAGAGAGACAAAGATATACCCAACTGAAGATATACCCAACGCAGAATTCCAGAGAAAAGTGAGGAGAAATAAGGAGGTCTTCTTCAGTGAACAATGCAAAGAAATGGCCACTCGTTTCCACCTATTAATGTTGCTAAATCTCTTACAAAATGAGACCTCCCCTTTGATTTTTGCAACTTTATGGTCATAGTGTGAACAAAGTACATGAAAAAGATTCATAGGTTTTCTGAAGTGAAGAATTCTAGTGTGACTCTCTTAGCTGAGCCTCAGTGTTTTGATCCTATGGTTTCTCTCACTGAAATTGAGGTGAGAGGCAAACAAAAATACCTCAAGATCACATCAGTGCTGCTAAGAGATGGAAGGCAACAGAATGCAACAAGGTCATTTGCAAAAAGAGAAACCAAGTCTTATAGAGTTGATACATCTTATTCAACGTCACACAGCCACTTTATGGCCCAGCTGGGACTTAAAAGTCCTCAACCCTGAGTAATCAGGATTCAGAATGCCTCAGCCTAAAATCATTCACATAGAAGGGTTTGCAGTCACTAGACTGTAAGCTTGCTGAGGGCAGGTCTGAACACAACCTCCAAGCATTTAGCCTAGAGTTGGCACTTGTAGGTACCTAGTAGGCATATTTTAGGCAAAGATACTAATGAGGTCCGATATTCAGTGGAATTTTAAAAACACCTTATAAAATGCCTCTTTTAAAACACTTTCATTTGCATTTAAGACAAATTTCTATACAGTCTAGCCCAGACGGGCCCCGTGTATGTATTTACCAAACAAAAGATGACTGGTGCTGCGATAATTAATCAGTTGGCATTGACTGAAGCTCTTAATGAAATGAAGCATGAACTGTTTGAGAAAGCAATTGAAAACCATCATACATGCCATGAATCATCTCTTGAATGCACATTTATTAAATCAGAATTCATAACTTTGATATTTTATCTAACAGGTTTGTTACCCTTTCGAGACTCTATTGGTGGATAAAAAGACAGATGTTTCCGGAGCTAAATTGGTGGAGGGATGGGGGAGGTAGGAACCAGCCAGACATCAATTAAGGAGAGCAGGCAGCAAAACGCCATTATCCAGTGTTTGGGTTTCGAGCCTACTGTCTTGAGATAAAATTCAAAGAAACCTTTGCAAGTGAAAAAGGCATGGAGACAGGATGCAATACCAAGGTTTCTGGGGTCTGCCTGAGAGCGGGCAGATGCTGTGATGGTTCAAGAGGCTGTGATCAGTTTGGGGGGTCACAGATTTGATGGTCATTAAGCTTGAAGCTTAATGTCTTGAAGCTTCAGTCAAACAAGAGTCAGACTAATGCCAGAACTTATTTTCCCTTCCTGAGGGTGTCAGCGAGCTGGAGAGGGATCAGAATACTCTCCCATTTTCAGGCTCTTCAAAGACACCTGCTCCTCTCAGTTGAAGCAAATATATATCACATCAATGTCACATCCAATGACTATTGTCCCAGGCACCTCTTTGGGTGATCAAATGAAAGCGGATTGGGAAGCATGTGAAGATGTTTAGCTCCTTTGACTGCTGGCGGCAGTAATTGGCGGATCAAGGTGACATCGTCCCCCACAGCTCACAATTGCAACACTTCTTAGAGTCTCATATTCACAAAAGCGGACCTAGAATCCTTACAGGCAGCACTCTTGTGCTGAAAGTAAAGGAGCCTTTCCCTTTTAACTGCTTTGACACAATGTAGCCATTCTCCTCCACAGCCTTTCAAGCCCACCCTTTTGCCTGCTAGAATCAGGGTCCAGCTGCTGATTGACATTCCCCCGGAATGTTCTGGCACTTTCCCCTGCACAGAACAACGCACATCTAAATGATAACTTTTCTCCCCTGTAATCTGATTAGATTCCTGTAACTGCAGCGATAGAGCAATCCCAAGGGTGAACTTGAACATCAACACTTTTAGAGGAAAATAACCATCTCAGTCATACACGGTAGCAGCGGCTTCTCCCTTTCATCTGTGTTAAACAAAGGACATTAAATTCCGAAGCCAAAGGAGGAGAAAATGTACATAATTTGTGTAAGGCAAAAACTGCCAATGCATACAACAAACACGAGCTGCCAAGCTCTCTCATAGTTCTTGCTTTTTAAGAAAGCTGGAAACTAGGTGTTCTGTGGGGCACACGGCATCCACGATTGAGATCAACTCTTTGTGCTCAGATGGCAGCGGGGCTGGGGAGGAGCCGCAAGTAACACCAACATTGCTCCACCTCAGTGGTTCTCAAACTGAAGTGTGCATCTCAACCACCTGGAGAGTGTGTTAAACTGCAGGCTGCTAGGCCCCATCCATGGAGCTTCTGACTCAAGGGATCTGGGGTGGAGCCCAAGAATCTCTTTCTAACAAGTTCCCAGGGGACACTTATGGTGCTGGTCTGGGCACAACAGCAGTCTGAGAACCATGGCTCTTAGTAAGGCCCCGCTGGCAATAAAAATGGTACAGACGAGCCCGTATGCAGGGCAGGAATAGAGACACAGACATGGAGAATGGATATGTGGACACAGAGCGGGAAGGAGAGGGTGGGACAAACTGGGAGAGTAACACTGACATATATTTATCATGTGGGAAACAGATAGCTAGTAGGAAGCTGCTGCGAGGGTATAGCACAGGGAGCTTAGCTTGGTGCTCTGCGGTGACCTAGAGGGGTGGGGGGGGCGCACAGGGCTCCAGAGAGAGGGGATGTATATATTCAGGTAGCTGATTCACTTTGTGGTACAGCAGAAACTAACACAATGTGGTAAAGAAATTACACTTCAATAATGAAATTAAAGAAAATACACACACACACAAACACACACTCATTATAAACCATGCTACTTTCTATAAGACAAGATGGAATTCATGGGCCTGCCAGCCTAAGTTCTCATCTTGTTTTAGCAAATAGACAGTTTTGCTTCACAGTTGACACTTGAGCAACATGGATTTGAACTTCATGGATCCACTTACATGTGGATTTTTTAAAATAGTAGACATGCGTGATTGTGCTAAGTCGCTTCAGTTGTGTCTGACTCTTGGTGACACTATGGACTGTAGCCCACCAGGCTCCTCTGTCCACGGGATTCTCCAGGCAAGAATACTGGAGTGGGTTGCCGTGCTCTCCTCCAGGGGATCTTCCCCACGCAGGGAATGAACCCACGTCTCTTATGCCTCCTGCACTGGCAGGTGGTTTGTACAGTCTGACACAATCTTTGGTTGACTGATTCTACAGATGCAGAACCACAGATACAGAGGAACTGTGCATACAGAGGGCTAACTGTAAATTATACTCAGATTTTTGACTATAGGGACGATTGGTACCTCTGACCCCTGTGCTGTTCATAAGTCAACTTTTTTTTTTTTTAATTTCTCCTTTGTTATTTTCAGTTATGTATCAGCAATTGGGAAGAAGGAGATGGCAACCCACTCCAGTATTCTTGTCAAGAGAATCCCATGGACAGAGGAGCCTGGTGGGCTGCTGTCCATAGGGTCGCAGAGTCAGACACAACTGAAGCGACTTAGCATGCATGCATGCACCAGTGCTTGAGTTTATTAATATCTGCAGTAAGACAGATCCATCCTCATGGCATGGCTCTTCTTAGGATCACTAGGAGGAGGAAAGCCACTCAGAGGTCCCCCAGACCTGCCAAAACACTGGGCTCCAGAGGAAACAGATCAGAGAAGCTGAGACACTTGCCTGAAGCCACAAAGCAGAGGAGGAGCTAACCCAGGGTTGTTGACACCTGACTCAAGCCCTTCCCTTCAGCTCAGCCCAACCACTTCCCTGGGGTCTATGTTCAAAAATGTGGCTGATTCTAGCAGAGGGATTTTCCATTCACAAGACTGCACCTCCCTAGACCAGTGGTTCTCAACCCTGGTTGGCTATACTTCAGGATCCTCTGGGGAATGCAAAAAAAAAAAAAACACTACAACAACAGCAGGCCCCGCTTCAGAGATTTTGATTCAAACTGCTCTGGGATGGAGCCCAGGCACCAAGTATCTTTATAGCTCCCCTGGTAATTCTTAAGTGTACTTGAGCTTGAGAATTGCTGCTACCGAGATTGCAGGCTTCTCAAAGGCAGAACATGCACTCCCCACACACAGCTTCTCAAACATCGGTGGGCAATGGATGGACTCCCTCTCAGTAACAAGGCCCCAAGAGATTCTTAGGAAATACAGGAAACCCCAGAGCAGCATCTGCTGCATCAACTGGAAACAAGTTAGAAATGCATAACCCTCAGTCCTCACCCCAAGTGAAGTGACTCAGAGACGGTGGAGGTGGCACCTAGCAATCTATGTTTTAGCAGGCCCACCAGAGACCTGGATGCTACTGACGTAAGTGACCCCTAAGGACTTCTGGAATAGAGGGACTTAAAACCAGATGGAAAAACTTAGTGAAAAACATAAAACCAAAATTACAGTCTATTCGAGAGTCAGGACATGTTGCCCAGAAAGGCAGTGGTAGGTAAGGATTGTGCTAGGAGTTCCAGGTGGGGGCAGGCGGGGGAGGGCAGGCAGAGTCTGGCTCCATCAGAACAGATGCTCTGTGAAGGGAGGTGGGAGAGGAGGATGGAGAAGTCACTGGGGCCCTGACAGCAGACACAGGGATGGTGGGTGACCCGTGTGTCTAAGAGAAGGGGCTGGGGACAAGAGCCATCACACAGGAGGGCAAAAGGCCATCGCCAAGCGCACAGGGCAAAGGCAGGTCCTTTGGTTACCATGAGAATACTGTAGGGAAGTGAAGCGGGAATCAACAAGGGGTCCTGGGAAACATAAGAACTTTGAAAGTGAAAAAGTGAAAGTGTTAGTCACTCAGTCGTGTCCAACTCTTTGAGACCCCATGGACTGTAGCCTGCTGGGTTCCTCTGTCCATGGAATTCTCTAGGCAAGAATGCAGGAGTGTTCTTCCCTTCTCTAGGGGGTCTTCCTGACCCAGGGATCAAACGCAGGTCTCCTGCATTACAGGCAGATTCTTTACCGTCTGAACCACAGGGACTTTGATACCCTCAAAATCCTGGCTTTGTAGCATACTAGCCACAAGTCCTTGAACAAAGGACTGAGTCCTCTGGATTCCATGTTCATCGTCTTGGAGATGAGCACAGTAGCTACCCAGTGAGACTGCTAGGAAGCTACACAGTATGGAAGCAGCCTGCACAGTGCCTGCACAGTGGGCCCTGCTCCAACATGACTGCAGTACCAGTGTTCCAGATGGGGAAACAGCGCCCAAACCCACTGTCCTTACAGTGAAGGGAAGTAGGTAAATGACTCGCAAGTGGCCCTGCCAGAGGGCAAAGCAGAAGTGGAGGGCCTTAGCATCCTTCCTGTACCTCAGTGCTGAGTTCCCAGGCTTGCCCACACATCTCTCTTTCTCTTGGGTTCTCCTTGAGTCTATGTCTACACCCTGAAAGGAGCGAGCTGTGAGTGAGGAGAGACAGGGATGCTACACCCTCTCTGAAGTCCATCTGGCTTCATACGGGTCTGCTGATGTGGGGGAGTCAGGAGGTCAACACACTGTCACCAAACTGCTGTTTCCCCAGCCTCCGTGCCCAAGAATGCTGAACTCAGGGTGGCCAGCAGGAACACTAACGAAGGGATACGTTTTTTTGGAGTATCGTTTAAAATATGTACATACAAAGTAAAAAAAAAAAAAACAACACACAACTCCACCTAAAGAAATTAACTTGAAAGCAGACAGAAGCTGCAAAAGGCTCTCTGCCTTCATTCCGAGCTGAAAGGGCCCAAGCTGCCTTTGAAAACAAGGCAGCAGGTGCCCGTAGCAGGTGCACTCACCTCCAAGAGACGCGAACACAGCACTGGCCCCACCGCTGACTGATCGCAGCCCTCCGGAAGGGAGCACTCCAGTGTGGTCCATTCGCCAGGCCTGGGGAGAGCTGCTTTCCCATAGTCCAGGACCGCTTTTGTTTAATCCAGAAATTAGTAACTACTCACTGTGTGCCAAGCCTTGTGCTAAAAACTGAGGAACAAGATGAAGAACGGGGAAAGGGGGCTACTCCGGCCAGCCCTCAAGAGATTTACAGACTAGGCTGCTGGAGACCACTGCTCTCGCTGAATCCCCACAAGAACACTATTAGGTGGACAGTGCTGTCTTCCCCATTCTTCTGATAAGAACAAGTCCTTCCTCCACTTTCTAACCCTCAGGAGCTCCATCAGTAAAACAAATGACTTGATGAATAAACTCTAGGGTCCCCTCTGTCTCCATCTATGCTTCTAATTGGGTCAAACCCTGGTTTTCAAAGTTAAAACACAGTTCACTGGCCCTTGGACAACACACTCTGAACTGCATGTGTCCATTTATATGTGGATCTTTTCCAACAGTAAAAACTATAATAGAACACTATTATAGTATAGTAGCATATTAAAACGGAGAAGGCAATGGCACCCCACTCTAGTACCATTGCCTGGAAAATCCCATGGATGGAGGAGCTTGGTAGGCTGCAGTCCATGGGGTCGCTAAGAGTCGGACATGACTGAGTGACTTTGCTTTCACTTTTCACTTTCATGCATGGAGAAGGAAATGGCAATCCCCTTCAGTGTTCTTGCCTGGAGAATCCCAGGGATGGGGGAGCCTGGTGGGCTGCCGTCTATGGGGTCGCGCAGAGTCGGACACGACTGAAGCGACTTAGCAACAGCAGCAGCATATTAAAAAGCAGAGACATCACTTCGCTGACAAAGGTCCATATACTCAAAGCTATGGTTTTTCCAGTAGTCATGCATGTATGTGAGAGTGGGACCATAAAGAAGGCTGAGCACCAAAGAATTGATGCTTTTAAACTATGGTACTGGGGAAGACTTCTGAGAGTCCCTTGGACTGCAAGGAGATCAAACCAGTCAATCCTAAAGAAAATCAACCCTGAATATTCATTGGAAGGACTGATGCTGAAGCTCCAATACTTTGGCCACCTGATGTGAACAGCCAATTCATTGGAAAAGACCCTGATGGTGGAAAGATTGAAGGTAGAAGGAGAAGAGGGAGACAGAGGATGAGATGGTTGGATGGCATTACCAACTCAATGCACATGAATTTGAGCAAACTCCAAGAGATAGTGAAGGACAGGGAAGCCTGGCATACTGCAGTCCATGGGGTCACAAAGATCCCATGGGGTCACAAAGAGTTGGACACGACTTACGACTGAACCACAATAGTGGTAACACTAGTGGTACACAATCCCCAGCTGGTTGAATCTGCATACATGGAGGGACTATGGACACAGAGGGTCAACTCTAAGTTACAGGCAGGTTTTTGGCTGTGAGGAGGGTTTGCACTCCTAACCTCCATGTTGTTCAAGGGTCAACTGTTTGCAAGTTCATAATCCTTTGGATGTTAAAGCCAATTCATCCAATTCTGTCATTAGAGACCCAGAGAGGGGAAGGGAATTGCCTGAGGTCACACAACAAAATTGACACAACAGAGACTTTGAAGGTTAGGTTTCTTAACGCTGAAGTCTTTACATTTTTAAACCCAGACATATACACACACCTAAACACCTGGAATAGGGTCATTTGTCTTAGTTCTTTTTTTACTGCTAAGAAAAGCAGCACTAGAGGGAGAAAAAAAAATGCCATCTTCCACCCATACTCCAGCTCCACCCACTCCCAGCCCAGTTTGGGTGCTAAGGCTGCTCTCTGCTGCTTTGAGGGGGTGCCCAGGGGAACCACCGGGAAACTTCACCCAGTCGACAGAAATCTCAACCCTCCCCAAGGCAGGCAAGGGGACCAGGGCTCATTGAAGTTTAACAGAGAAAGCCGCCTCTTCCATTTCCCAGCCACAGACAGGGAAGGAGTAAAAAAAGAATGCTGTAAATCAGCCGCCACATAATCACTCTTTTTGAGAGTTTGCTTGTAATTAGTCTATATTCATGGTGCTGTATGGGTAGAGGAATCTGCACGCAAGGAAACTCTGAGAACCAATGTGTCTGCTTCCAGTGAATGATGTACAGGAACCATATGCCAAGTGCAGGCAGCTGGGTTCCTCCCCGAGGAGAGCAGTGAGAGAGCCTAAGGCCGTTACGTGTACATACACATGCCTTGATACCACCTTTCCTGCTTCCCCTCGACATGCACCACCTTGGTGGACATCTGTTGCCTATTATTTACCACCATAGCTGATGCATTTTTCTGTCTCTGCTGTCTGCCCAATTCCTGGTACAAGGTTCACGTTCAAGAAATATTTGCTGGCTGATTCAATGAGTCAAACCAAATAATTGGGAGGTTTTCTATCTATCATGTAGGCTGTATCTTGTTGGGATTTTTTTTTTTTTTTTTTGCCTCTCCACTATGGCCTAAGATAATAATTCTTAATTCTGTCATCAAAACCATATTCAGAAGCTGATTTGATGAGTGGAGATGCAGTCTGGATATTTGTGGATTGATACAGCAGCATCACCCAGGGAAGTCTGACAATAGGAGCCACACTCCAGATGGTCCCCATGTGGAATGACCTACAGATTTCTCAGCTAGTGGTTCTTTAAACTGTGGCTCCTCAGAAGAATGGCCTCAGCAGCACAAGAGTACTTGCTAGAAATATGACTCCTCGGGCCCCCTTCCAGATTTACTAAAAAGAATCCCCATGGATGTTCTTTTGGGTTTTTTCCACCCAACAAGCCCTCCAGGTGAGTCTGGTATGCCAGAATGTGAGAACCTCTGCACCGGAGCAATAGAGGCCTGCTGCTTTTTCCCTCAGACACCGGACCCCATCATGGGTAGAGGGGAAGGTTCCCCACTTTCACTCAGAGCCTGAGATACAGAATGTATCGCTCAGGCCTGCAGGAGCCTTGGCAGCTCCAGGGCACCTGTCACTGTTCTCCCGTTCTAAAAATTGCTACAACAGTACATGCACAAGCTAATAAAAATGTCTCTGCCCCAGGTTGACAGCTTCGTTACACGCTGTCACGTGCCCTGATTCTTCCCAATCTTCTCTCGCCAGTGCCATCGCATGCACAGCAGGGCAGGCAGATGGATATCCGAGCTGGTCCCACCCCTGCCCTAAGCCAATCAGGACACCCCAAGCCAATCAGGATGCCCCGGGCCAATCAGGACAGGCCATACAGCCTCCATCACCTTCCACTGGCTCTCTGGGCAGTTCCTTCACCCTCAGGGTCCTGCCTCTTGTTCTTTTCATTCATAGTCTACTCCCCTTACCTCCCAGCCTCTGCTCCAGTCTCAGGAGCCTATACCCTGCGTTTGGAACTTTATCCAAAGGCCAGCCCCCACCAGGGGACCAAGTCCACCTGCTTAGCCTCAGGCAGAAATCCCAGGGAAGCTCAATGACTTGCAGTAGAGACAAAGGGTTGAGGGGTGGGGCCCCCTCAGAAAGACCCAGTGGAAGAGCAGGGCCAGCAAGAGGGGTTGATAGTTCTCCCAGGCCCTTGCACAACGTGTATCAGGGAAGGAAAGCAGAAGGGAGGCTGCTCCCTGGCATAAATGGAAGAGCACATGCATTGCTCCATCCTATACTTGGGGTCTCGTCTCGAATCCAAAGGGACAAGTGAGGAAAAATGCAAGCATAATACATACTTAACTGGGCAACGTAACTGGGAAATCTCAAGACCTTGTACTTGGGGGAACCCCCAAGCCAATGGAGGAGGCCCTTGGGCTGGGAAAGCATACAGAGAAAACAGAGAGGAAGCACAGAGGAAGATAAAGGACCAAAAGAAGCTGTGACAAGGGCAGTCAGAGAAGCAACAATGTAACAGCTGACATCTGTCCAGCCACACTACGTGCCAGGCACTAGGCCAGCGTGTTCACCCTCCAAACAGCCTCACAAGGAGGCTTCTGTGATGGGAACCACGGCAAAAGAAACCTGACCAAAGACACACAGCAGACGGGAAGGTCTGCGTACGATTCTGTGATGGTGGCCCTGATCCTGATGGTTCCCTGGTCAGTATCTCTCACTCCAGTGCAAGCCCCTCAGTGCCTGGGTCTCTCTGAGCAGAAAGGCATGAACACCCAGCCCCGCTATGTTGTTGCCAGGATTAAATGCATCAACTGACTTGTAGGACAGAATGCAAAGCCTGAAACCTAGCAAAGCTCAGTCAGCACTGGTTGTGAAGAGAAGACAGATGATGATGACAAGGAGATGTTGAGATTCACTAGATGTTTTCATTCACTAGATAAGCCTCAGCTGCCAGCCAGACCTGGCATCTCATCAGCATTCAGAAAGCCTGCTTGGTTGAAGGCGTGCAAGCTGGAAAGTAGGTTTGAAGATCTGCGGAGCCCCAGTTTGAAGATCTGCCCCCATCTTCCCCTCTCGGGGGCCCCGAGCTCCATCAGGATCTGGCCAGCCTCACAGAGCATGGCTGACACCCCTGCCACTGGCAGGACCCATGTTAATGCCCTCATCTCATGTGTGCAGTGTCTTCTCCCTCTGCCTGGCTCCTTCCTTGAGCCGTGCCTTCAGGGAGATGTTTTCATCTCAACCAGGAATCATCAAACAGCTTCTTACCATGACAGAGCCTTGAGATCACAGCACAGCGGCAGAACCAAATCCCCCTGCAGGGGCCCCAGGAGGTCAAACTCCCCTCCCCACCCCCACTAGAAACACTCGCGGACTTGCAGCTGGCTGAGACAACTGTCAATCCTCGCTTGAAAAACAGAGGTAATGAGCACTCCCAGCTGGGTGTTGTGAGCAGTAAGTGAGCAAGGGTGTGAAGGCTCACGCTCCTCCTCCACCCTTTAACCATGCAATCATGGGCACAGAAGAAGTTTCACTTGATTACCCCACCATCCAGCCCAGTGAGCTACCTCCAGACTCCCTCTCCACCCTGGTCTGGGCCCCGGGACACTGCCCTGTCCGAACGATATCACTCAAGGTCCATCCCGTGGAAATGCCGACAAGAGATGGGAGTGCGGAAGAGAGTAGAGCAAGGCTGACTCCCAACTCTGACCCCAGCTGCTCTGGTCCTGAAAGCCTCGGCTCCTGTCCTGGCCTTCATCTACACTGACAGCTGCTTCTAGGTCCTGGAGCATCCTCTCCCCTTCTCGTTCAGGTCCGGGATGGTAAAGGCTCTCCAATGCTGTCCCAAAGTGCTTCCCTGTCCCTTGCTGATTTTCCCTTAACCATCCCTGAACTGCTATAACTAGTCCACTTATTGACTGATTGATTTTTCCATTTGCGGGCACCATCTGCTTCCTTCCATCTGCTTTCTTCAGAGACCCTGACCAATGGCCCAGGCTCCTCTTTGGGTTCACAGCATTTGCCAGCATTAGAAGCACATCCTTCAAGACTCCCCATTTCCAAGAATCCTCGCCAGATTGTCCTTAAAATACATGTCTGGACTTACTTTCCACACACCATTTAGCCTGTGTCATCCTCTCCCTCTCACTCCGGACAGCAATCCATCCCCAAGACTCTGCCCACCAGCCCAGGGCAGGTGCGAGCTCTCCCTAAACCCCCTCTGTGCTTCCCTCAACAGCTAGCACAAGTCGTATGCTCTCAGAAGAAGTTTGAGAGACCAATAAACATTCCCTCCCTTGCTCACACCCAGAGAACATCACTTCAGCACTTTCGTTTGAAACACCAATGGTTTTTCATACTGACTTTTTCTCAGTCCATGACTCTCAAGAGGGCCTGGCCTGGGGATGTGCCTGCCATGGTCTCTCCCCCACGGTCCACCAGGGAATGCAGAGCAACACAGAAGACTGAGCCTCAGGTAAGAACATCTGTCCCATCCCCTCATTTTGCCAATGGAGAAGTGGAGACCAGATTGCTTAAGGGATTTCTCAAAAGCCACAGGTGAGTTCATAGGTGGAGACGGACCAGCCACACTGCCTTCAAGGAGCCCTGGCACTCGGTCTTGTAGAGAGACCCTCACATATCTTGGCGCTTCTTTGACAAAGGTGCCCAGAAATGTGGTCTGGAATTTTATGAAACTGGAGGAATAACATGCTGCAGCTTCCTGGAGGGCCTGATCTCTGCCAGGTTTCAGGGATGAAGAGTAAAGAAAGTAAGTGCACGCAGAGCCAGAACTAGGGTGAGGGCAGTGAGGCACCAGGCTCGGGTACAAACTTTAAAGGGGCCAGAACATTCGGTAATCAAGGTAAAGAATATCTTAATGTGGTATTTCTTGAGATCGAAGTTCATGCCAAGAGATCCATGACAGACAAACTATCACAGTTTTAAATAAAGATCAGCTCTGCTCCTGCACTGGCACAAGCCTGCCTCGCTTGCCTCACCCTAAACTAACCCTCTGGCCATTTCTGTCTTTGCCCAACCTCTCACTCGGGGCATACAGCTCCTTTCCATCCAAAACTGTCCACGCCGTTAGCCTACAGCAGGAATTTTCTGCACCGTGCCAGTCAGCGCCCATTCTACCCACGAGGCTGTCAAAGGTCTTCCAAGGCAGTGTGACTAATGGAATGTTTGTGATTGAAAAGTGAGGAAAGAGCTCTCAGCGATCCGCTGTCCTTAATTACATGGAGCAAACACCTCCTCAAGGACAGCCACAGAAGCCTGTGTCCATCTTTGCTCCCAGCCTTCCTTCCTGCCCAGTGCTCAGCACAGAGAAGGAAGAAGCCAATATCTGCTCAAAGAATAAGCAAAAAGACCCCCAAGTCCACCTTCCTGGGACAGTGGGACTATGCCTGACTCTGTAGCATCAATTTCTAATTTATACTCCTGGTCCCAGATTCCTCTTATAAACCTGTGTGCTGTGTTCATTTTGAAATACCAACGTGCTTCCGAATTGTGGATCAGCTCGGGAGAGGTCATGCCTCCTAGCGGGCCTCCAGTCCAGTGTAGGGGAGCTTCAGGCCTGAATGGACACTGACTTCTCAGGGGAGGCCCAAGGAGGTGGAGGCCAGAGGGCTGGAGGCCCAGATCATCATACGGGGCACAGTGTCTGTTCCTGGTCCTTACCCTCCATGAGCTACACCTTCCTCCCCTTCTGGCCTCCCTGCCTCCAGTCTGGCCCAGACAATTTCCCTTCCTCAGAGAAGTCTTTGCCAAGCACTTCCAGGCCCCGCCTTGACTTCACAGAACGACCCTGGTATTGGAGGCCTTCTCTGATCTCATCCCCCTCACCCAAACAGACATGCTTCTGAATGTTCCCTGGATTGAAATCTCCGTACAGATTCAAGGACCTCTGCAGGCAGGCCTGTCTCTTGTCCAGCACAACCCTCATCCACCCCCTGGGCCCATACCCACTTCCACACACACACTTTCTCTCTCTCATTCAGGTTTATCTAACATCAGTTGAAAGCCTACTGTGTGCCTTGGAGAGGGAACAAACAGCTTCACTGAGAACTTATCACATGCCAGGTCTTTATTTAGTCTCCTTCCATCTTGAAATTCATTTCATCCTGTTGTGGAGACATTATTATTATTCCTAGTTATTATAATTATACAGTTATAATTATTTAATAACTATGCATCACATGATATAATAGTATAATATAATGATGTAATATAACATGTACAATATATATAATTATATTCTTCAATGATAATAATAATTACTGGTTGTTATCATTACATATTGAAGTTAACAGAGGCCAAGAGAGGCTAAACAGCCCAAAACTCAGCATTCACCCGGTCTCCTAACTTTCCACTACAGCCTCTAATCCCCTGTCTGCCTGTCCAAACTCAGCCCATCCAGACCACAGCCCATATCTGCACGGCTGCTATCTGCGTTCACTGGGGTCTACCAGGGTAAAAGGATGGTGACATACTCCAACAGGTTGTGAGGGAGACTTGGATAAAGCACCTGTTCACATAGGTGTAGGGAAAGACACCAGAGATGCTCAAGGCAGGACCCCAGGGCTTGTGACCATGGGGAGGGAGGGAAGGGATGTTCCCAGAACTCAGAGCTAGAACTGGACAGAACGGGCTGTGTTGCAAAGGGTTCCGTGACTTTATGTCAATAGAAGCAGTCAGTTCTTAGGTTCACATGGGCAGGGAGCTTGCTCTCCTCCCATCCCCCACCTCCTCTCTGATCCCACCATTGACCAAAATTGATAGGAAGCCAGAGGGCAACAGGGTAAAATGATGTTCCAGAAAGATCAGTCTCCCAAGCCAGAAAGCCAGGGGCATCCACTACTGTCTTGGTGAGAAGTAGTCCCCAAACCAAAACACAGTTCATGGAAGTCCCATCAGCTACTGAGTCACTGCAGGGTAAAGTCAACTGGACCATCCTCTCACCTGAGTCCTTGGCCATCAGGCTCCAGTCTGGAGTCACAGGTTCTTTATCTACCACCCATCCCACCTCCCCCTGACCCTCGGCTGGGGAGGGCTCTTTACCTTGAAGGTGAACCAAGCCTCATTTCTTTGAGGTCAGAGTCCTTGGTGGTCTGGTTCTGACTGGGTTGCCACAGTCAGGCTGGCCAGGACTTTGGGATAGGGAGTACTGGGAGGTGCCCCAGCAAACCCCCTGGGTTCCAAGCATAAACTCCCTGCCCACCTCCTGTGCTGTAGCAGCAACCCAACTGGCCATGGCAACTGAGGTCACTTTCCTAGGGTCAGTTCAGTGGCCTCCTACTTTGCCTGATGGTTTAGCAGCACAAGGAACCCCAAAGTCCAAGAGATGTTTTAGCTGTCTTTTTCCTAAAATCAAGCTGTGTTTCCTGGTGGAACAATTCTTTCCTTGGGCACTGGGACCTCTCAGTTTAGAATCATAAGAATAAGTTCTACTCAGAATAGAGCTGTGTTTAAATAAATGACCACACTTAACTCCCAGTACAGCCTTGTCAGATGAACACCCATTATCCCAGTCTGTGAAGGGGAAGACAGAGGCTCAGAGCAAGGGATTAATTTTCCCAAATGAAACACAGAGGTACCATCTGGCCATTGGTATGGAACTCTAAAGCTGCCTTTACGGGACTTAGTCCAGGCTAAGACTCCAGTCTCCAATGCAGGCGGCTTGGGTTCGATCCCTGGTCAGAGAACCAGATCCCACATGCCACAAGTAAGAGTCCACATGCTGCAACTAAGAACTGGCACAGCCAAATAAATAAAAATGAAATGTTTTAAATAAGGTTGCCTTCAGGCTGGCACTGGTTGCATTCACCTTGCAAGTGAGAGATGCATATGTGCATGCCCAGACAGAAAGACAGACAGCTTTCTGGACTTTTAGGTGCCATAATCCACCTCCCTCCCTGCCCTTTCATCAGCAGGCCCCACACACTGCAGAACCATGTGAGCAAAACATTCTCTGTATTGTCTGCCAGGTGCCTAGTGCCTCAGGATTCCTCTTCTGGACTGATCAGACTCAGCCAATCACTGGAAAGAGGCTCCTGTTGAAAAAGCTGCAGCCCTCTTCGGCTCCCTGACTGCACCTCTCCCCACCATGCTGGGAGGTCAAGACGGATGAGGGCGGGCGCCTCTCTGGAGCCAGGTCTAATCAGAGATACAGCTTCCAGATGAATCACCTTTGCAAGGCCTCCTTGCCATGCCCCTTTGAATTAAAAGAGCTCCCTCTACTAACATATTAATTAAAATGAAATATTAATAAGCTGACCTCTATTATTTATCAGCTGTTTGGGGAGAAAAGAAAAATATTGAGATCCAAAGAGAAATCAATTTCCCCAAAACCGCCCTTCCCTGAGCAGACTGATTCGTGTCACATAATAAAGAGATAAGCTTATCGGCTGCATCAGTTCAAAGACGTGTGCTGTAAATGTTGATTTTGAACCAATAAGAAGATTATAAGCACTGTCATAAAATATCTTTCCGGGATGTAAATTATTCAAAGCCCTCCGTGGGCAGACACAGTGTCTCATGCCTCAGTGATCCCCGTTCTCTGCAATACATTTCACTTATTAAAGTCAGAGAGGGCCTCTGTTGATAAAGCCCCCTAAATAAATGATAACCTTCATCTCCGTCTTCTAAATTATTTCCACGACTAGAATTCGGAATGTTTGTGCCAGAGGTGCCACAAAGTACGGCCTTCTTGAGTGGGGTATGTCTTCATTGGGAAGCTCGGTTCAGGTAAGGGCTGAACCCCTAGATTCTTGGAGCTGGGCAGTGGCTACAGTAATGCATACAACCCTGGGGGCTCATCTTCACAAGGAGGGAAGGGGTGATGCAAGATGCAAGGGACAATATGATGAAAAGGCCTGGACCCCTAACCTGCCTCGCTAGTCAGGCTGAGTTGTTATCCAACCTGAGTGAGTTGGACAACCAACTCCAAAAGTGAGTCTCTTGTTACAGGGAGGTGGGTATAATACGTGTGCCCACCAGGCACAGGGTCTGGCTCATAGCAGGTTCTCAATCAATGTTAACCAGGTCAATGACCACGGTAGGGACCTCATGGGGAACACTGCTCCTCATGCCCTCAAGACCTCCTGGAGCCTCATTGAGTTTCCTGGGCTACTCTGCCTGCCCCGGCAGGTACCTACAGCAAGCCCATCCTGGACTCATCTCTGGCCTTTGTTCACGTAAAAGTCAGATCATCCTGCATGCATGTGTGTGTGCTAAGTCGCTTCAGTTGTGTCTGACTCTTCACAACCCTATGGACTATAGCCTGCCAGCCTCCTTTGTCCATGGCATTCTCTAGGCAAGAACACTGGAGTGGGTTGCCAGGCCCTCCTCCAGGGGATCTTCCCCACCCTACTCCGGGATTGAACTTGAGCCTCCTGAATCACAGGCAGATGTTTTACTGCCAAGCCACCGGGGAATCCCCGGATCATCCCTGTTCATTCTTTAAGGCCCAATTCAAATGCCACCTCCTCCATGAAGAAGCCCATGATTTCCTCACTTGGGTTCTTTCCTTTTCATCCTTCCTCAAATGTTTATGGCATGCCCATCCTGTACTAAGCACTGACTACAGTTCTTTCCGGGCAACGTCTTATGTAATTTTCATTTCTACCCTGCAAGTCCTATTGCCCATATTTGATAGAAGAAACATTAGGCTCAAGGGATTAAGTGTCTTGTTCAAAGTCACACATTAAGTAAGTGAGGCAGCCAAGATGAGAACCAAGTTTGGCCAGAATCCAAAGCCCATGCTCTTTCCTTTATTTTCCATTGACCGTCCTGCTGCTGGACTCAGAGCTCAGTGCTTCCTGTCTGGGCTTCAGTTACCCCCTGCTCATGCCTCAGTTCTATGAGAATGGGCCTGTATCCCCACAGCATCATTCAGCCTCCCACATGGAGCCCTCAGGCCAGGTGTGGCACAGGGCCCAGAGCTTGTCGTGGACACTCCATCTGCCTGGCAGCTCCATCTGCACTCCCAGCTGGACCAGCCCCCAGTGCCTGCCGGCCACCTCCAGTCCAGGCCTAGGATGACAGCAGCAATCACATCCGCTTCTCGCACTTCTCCATTCACCATTCTACGCCTCAGCTTCTTCACCTATAAACTGGGGATAAAGAGAAGCACCTATTCTAGCAGCAGTTGTGCAGATCAAATGAGATCACAAACGTAGAAGGTTTTGAACAAGCTTGGCACATAGAGCTCATAGTATCACTGTGACCTTAAAGGTTTCTGAGGACTTGGTTCTGACTCCCTAGTCACGCGCTCCCTACACGCACTGAGCATTGTGCATCCTGAGAGCAGAAAGCCTGTCAGACAGTAGACAGTCTGGGGATTGTGAGTTGCTGGTAGATTCTTTCATGCTATACAAAGCCCTGGCTAATTAGCATTGGGTGCCGCTGCATGGGAGACAGGAGGGGGATGGGCTGTGCAATCAGGCAGGGGGTTGATCCTTCCTGTGACACCTTCCAGCGGACAGTCCTGGAGGAGTCACTCAATCCTCACCTGAGCCTCTACTTTCACATCTATAAAATGGGGCTTCGGGACAGGACTAAATGCCAAAGCTGCTGGGGCTCTGTAACTAGAAAGAGAATATGTCCCCAAAGTGTCCAGTGCAAACCAGGGCCACCACGAATGCTCACTCCCTTCCTCTCCTCACTGATTCCTTTCCTCTGTCTTCTTTTCCTTACCAACTGCCTACCTATGGGTCTCCTGTGACTGCATCTTTCAGTATGATGAGGCACTGTATTCCACTGTCTGCCTGTGTGTTCAGGGTTTCATGTGTTGACCCATTAATCACCTTGACATTATCTTTCCTGGGCAGGGGGGGTGGGGGGTGGGGGGGGGGTGTGGGGGTCAGTAATAAATGCTTCAGAAATAGGGATTAGAGGCTGCCTCACCTCAAGTGACAGCAGCTGTTTCGACAGGTCCCATAAATGCCCATGGAAGGAATATTCCCATCAACCATGAAACGAAATATTTGGCAAAAAGGAGATCCCTAAACCAAGCCATAAAACACTTGACTCCCTCCGTGCTATGCAGGTTATATCCATTATTCTCACCCAGTACTTGAAAAACAAAATGGTGGTTCATTGTGATGATACCAAACCAAGAAATAATTGCCTCACAAAAAAGTTTTACATGCTCCCATATGCACAACATATAACACACACACAATAAAACATCCAAGAACTGCTGGCAGTGTGTACAGAGATTGCAAATTTCCTTGAAAATGCATCCGAAATAATGGGTGCTCTGAATTACCTACTGTCCATAACACAGACAGCATTTGATAAATTTTGCTCCCAGAGCAATCCTGCCTTGTCAAGAAATGACAATCAGACATGCGAAATAAGTGCTATGTATGAATTTTGCAGAAGTATCACTTTGGGAAAACAGAAACCAAAACAAATTGAGAAATCATATAAATAATTACTCTGAGCTTCAACTCTAACATGAAGAAGGAAGAAACATGAGCAGAAATGCTAATTAATATGACTGTTTAATTATAGGGGCACAAATTAATAAACCGGAGTCACTGCAGCTTTCCAGCAGGCAGCTCATCTCTGCATGTGACCTCAAAGGTGTGGGCACAGTGGGGAAAGGCTTCGGTTTCCTTTGCCAGGTGCCCAGCTGGCATGGCATCAGGAAAGAGGAAGGCTAAGCCCCTGTGAGGAGGATCCAGTCCTCCCAACCCCCTTCTCTCTGCCCAGACACCATGGGCCCTCATCAACATTAGCAGGGGCCAGCATCCACCATGGCACCTCCTCTAATTAGCACATCATTCCTCATGCATCAACGAGGGCCCAGCCACAACTTGCTGAGGACAAAATGCAAACCAACATGACTAAGGGGCAGGATTTCTTAAATAGTTACTGTACGCCAGGCTCTCCTTCATACTGTTATCATTTCTAGTTTCCCAAAGTATCACTTCTGAAAACTCCATGGATGCCAATCGCTTTACATGTCTGATTGTCAGTTCTGGACAAGGCAGAAGGGCTCTGGGAAGAAAAAGTGCATACCAGCCTCAATCAGGTGGATGGTATAATCTACATTAAAGCCATCATTCATTCCATCATAGTGCTGGGAAAACCGAGGCTCCAAACATCAGCTAATCTGATTCTGCCAAAACCACAGGACTGAAAGACAGAAGTTTCTGGATTTAAAACTCTGGGCTTTTGAATTCAAAGTCTGTGCACTTTTAAATATAGTAAGCTTCCTTCTAGAAAGCAAAACTGCTTCCATCTCTGATCTCACAGTTATAGCTTTTATTGGATCTTTTTTTTTTTTTCATTCAGTAAACTCACTCAAGTACATACTATATGCCAGCTTTGGACTATGTTCTCAGAATACAATGGGGAACAATAGTGGATCCAGAACCTACTTTCAAGGAGTTTACATAAGCAGTAAGGGAGAATGATGTAGATAAAATAATCACATGGAGGGAAAAAAAAAAAAAAAAACAGATTTCCCGAGCTTTCGATCAGGGCCACAGAGAAACAGGGCTAGGAGGACTTAACAAAAGTGAGGGTCGACTGGTCAGGAAGACCTCCCCTGAAGAAGCAATGGCTGACGAGTGATCTGAAAGCTGACTGTGAATATATAATATATACACAGAGAGAAAGACATACATGAATATAGAAGAATTTTCTATACTTGCTCTCTGGTTTCTTCCCATCCACTAACTCCCTCAACCTGCTCCAACCTAAGGTGTCCTCTGCTCCCATTCTGACGTAGAAGTTCATGTGATAAGTTTCATGGACATTTTCAACTCTCAACTTACTTGAGCCTTCAGACATTGTAGACAGAGTCGATCAGTCCCTTCTCCTTGAAATCATCTCCTCCTGCCTTCTGACTCAGAAATTTACTGGTTTTCCTCCTATCTCTCTGATTCTCCCTGAAAACTGCCATTACTTCAATATTCTCCTCTAAGAGGTCCTCAAGCCTTGATCTTGGGCTCTCTTATTTCATATACAAGCTCATTCATGCCACATTATTCACACTCTGCTATATTTCTACCACAGCATTAGTCCACTGTCTTCTGTCTCAAATCTGTGTCTCTAGCCCCAACCTTTCTTCTAGACTCCAGATCTGTGTTTCCAAACTGCCTGATGGACAGCAGACCTTGGATGTCTCAAAGGCACCTGAAACTCAGTGCGACCAAAACATCTTGGACCCCAACTCCATCTCAGTACCATCTATCCAATTCAAAAGCTAGAACACCCATGATTTCTTCTCTTCTCTTCCCTGCCTCATAAGATAGACTGAATGATAGTCCCCAAAGATGTCCCTGGAAACGGTGAACCTGTGTTACCTTCCTGGCAAAGGGATATTGAAGATGTGATGAAAGAATCTTAAGTATCTTCAGCCTCAAGACGCAGAGATCATCCTGGATTATCAAGGTGAGCCCTAAATGTAATCACAAGAGTCCTTAAAAGAGGGAGGCAGAGGGAGACGTGGTAACAGAAGAGGACAGGGTCATGTGATGATGGAAGCTGAGATTGGACTGATGCAGCTACAAGCCAAAAGAGCCAGCAGTCACTAGAATATAGAAGAGGAAAGAAACAGATTCTCTCCTGGATCCTCCAAGAACCAGCCCTGCCAAGACTTTGATTTCTAGCCCTTTGAGACTTATTTGTACTTCTGGACATCGGGACTGAAATAGAACAAATTGCTATTCTTTTAAGCCTTAAGTGTGTGGTAATTTGTTATAGCAGCAATAGAAAACGAATACATTCTACTATAACATATATACTACCAAGTCTTTATTTTCCTATCCAAAAAGTTCTCAGATGCATCTGCCTTTCTCCATCTCTATAGGCCCTTTCCTGGAAACAATTTCCATAATCTCTCAAATGGGCAGGTGCCACAGCCTCTGGCTTTCCATGGTTTCCGGGATTAAAAAAAAAAAAAATTGTTGGCACGGCCCACGTGAACTTGCTTGTCCTGGTCCCTGTCTCCCGTCTCAGGCTTATCTTGCACACCAGAAAATGCTGGATCTCTTTCAGTCCTGGGAGGATACTAATCCCTTGCCCACCACAGGGCTTTTGCACAACCTTCTTCCTTGGCATGGAATGCTTGTTAACTTCAGATCATAGCTGAAATGTGATCATAGTCTTCCTGATCTCCCAGACTGGATCTATCCATCATATACAAAGAGGGCAATTTTACATTAACGTGCCAGATTGTAAAATTAGACAATAGGATGGTTTACATTTAACTCCCCAGCGAGGTAGCAAGTTCTGAGAGAAGAAGGTGAGAACAGGGTACTGGCTGGTTTTGTCCACAGCACCTGCCACACATCTGGCAAAGAACAAGTACTCAACAGATACGTCTGAATGACTCCAAGGACCAAGGGGAGTGTCTTTGGGCATCTACGTAGATAGGGTTGGTGGTCTCAGTCCTTGGCTTGTCCCCTCCCTTCTAGACATGCAGTTGGAGAAAGGGGCGGGGGGTCCTCATAAGAAGGACCTGACCAGCAATGGCCAAGTAAACTCCAGAAGGAGAACTTCACTCTCCTCAGCACCATCTTCTTCTCAAAACGGATTCTGGGCAGGGTTATTGTTAATTTAGTATCACAGGAGAGAATGTGGTGAGTTTTTCTTTGCCACTTAGCCTATCCTCTCTCTGATTCCAGCCCTGTAAAGTTTCCTTGGCCATTTTTCCTCCAGTTTCTTAGATGAAAGCACTTTGGAAATGATCTAATAATAGACCACGGTCTTTAAATAGCTCCCTGTGCCCCACAGTTCACCTGAAGGCTCAGCACAGACCACATGGGGTTAGAAGTGGCTCTGCACTCAACCAAGGGGCTCCTCTTTCTCTATTTTATACACTGGGATGCCACAGAGAAATTTTTGTAAAAGCTTTTTGTGAGTAGAAAGAAAAAAATTTTTGTAGAAACCACAATTATGTTATTTGTACCACCCTTTATAAGTACAGATCAGAAAATGGCTCTAGGAGCTTCAGTGACCTACTCAAGATCACAGACCTAGTAGAGGACAGAACCTGGACTCACATCCAGGACATGGGACTTTATAAGCCATGGAGTGATGGTGTGAGCCAATTTTTATCTGTTCTCCAGGCACAGATGAATGAGGTGAAACCTTTGCATGGAGAGAAAACAGCACACCATTTTAATACTGATTTCTTCTAGGTGGCATGGTTAGGAGTAAATTTATTGACTTCTTTGTGATTCTCTGTAACTTCTACAATGTTCATGCATCAATTGTTGTTGCTCAGTCATGTATTACTCTTTGTGAAGCCATGGGCTGCATCATGCCATGCTTCCCTGTCCTTCACTATCTCCCAGAGCTTGCTCAAACTCATATGTATTGAGTCAATGATGCCATCCAACCACCTCATCTTCTGCCGCCCCCTTCTCCTCTTGCCCTCAATTTTTCCCAGCATCAGGATCTTTTCCAATGAGTCAGCTGTTTGCATCAGGTGGCCAAAGTACTGGAGCTTCAACTTCAACATCAGTCTTGCCAAAGAATATTCAGGGTTGATTTCCTTTAGGACTGACTGGTTTGATTTCCTTACAGTCCAAGGGACTCTCAAAAGTCTTATCCAGCACCACAGTTCAAAAGCCTCAATTCTTCAGCACTCAGCCTTCTTTATAGTCCAACTCTCATATCCATATGTTAATAATTTTACTATATTTAGTGAAAACATAGGAAAGAAAACAGGACTTCCCAGGCAGCGTTAGTGGTAAAGAACCTGCCTGCCAATGCAGGACACGTAACAGACTCAAGTTCGATTCCTGGGTTGGCAATATTCCCTAGAGGAGGAAACGACAACCCACTCCAGTATTCTTGCCTGAAAAATTCCATGGACAGAGCTGCCTGGCGGGCTATAGTCCACGGGGTTGCAAAGAGTCAGACACAACTGAAGCGACTTAGCGCTACTTAGAAAGAAAGTAAAGTATGACTATGAAGTAAGTCAAGAGAATAATGGGAAAGCAGAGGAAGGTGTCCTGTTCACCCTGAGGTGACTGATTCTTTGGAATAGGCTATGAGCCTTGATGATAAAACCAGATGTTTTTCAAGCAAGGTATATCTAGGGCAGTGTTATGATACTGGGTCACACTTAGTCCAGCAGCTTCTGAGACAGGCCAACCTGCTTTGCCAGCTACCACTTGTGTGAGCCTCCAGTCTCTTAACCACTCTGAGCCTCGATTTAGCTCTTTGTAAAATGGAGAAAATAAACCCACCTATATTGGCTCAGACTCGACTGTAAGTGGTAGAAGCACAACTTAAACTAACTTGGAGTGCGGAGAGAATTCCCTGAGTCACTTAAGTGAAGAGCTAAGGAACCTCATTATGATCACGGCTCTCTTCCCATCTGTGAACTTCGCCTTCTCCTCCTCAGCTCTTAAGTACACTCTCCCCTTGTAACTGGAAAGGCAGACACCAGCAGCCTTGCCCCTACCCTCCCAGGTTAGCAAGCCTTGTGGAAATAAAATCTCTCAGAGCCCACATGCCACGCCTAAGGATGAATCTGATAGGCCACACTTGAGTCCCATGACCCCACCCCCTCTTGCCCAGAACCAATCACTGTGACCCAGTGATTAAGAGTAGGAGAAGGATCTGGGCCAACAGTATTGGGCCCAGCCAATGCCGTAGGCCCAAATCCATGTCCAGTAGCCTTCTTCCTGGAGACTCAGCTCTTCTGTGGTGGGTGTTGAACAAGGCAGCCTCCTGACCAAACCAGATGAGGTGAACATTTCCACTGGTCAGAAGGTCCAATTTATGTGTGCTGTTAGAAGCGTTAATTAGCTTGTGCAATGCATTACATATGTTTTGCTAAATAAAATTTTAGTACTTAGCAAGGGTGAGAGAAAAATTCTAAAATCAAGGTGACAAAACAAAAACAAAAGATGTTTCAGTTCAGTTGCTCAGTCATGTCTGACTCTTCGCAACCCCATGGACTGTAACACGCCATGCCTCCCTGTCCATCACCGACTTCCTGAACTTGTTCAAACTCATGTCCATCAGAGTCGATGATGCCATCCAACTATCTCATCCTCTGTTGTCCCCTTCTCCTGCCTTCAGTCTTTCCCAGCATCAGGGTTTTTTCCAATGGGTTAGTTCTTCACATCAGGTAGCCAAAGTATTGGATCTTCAGCTTCAGCATCAGTCCTTCTAATGAAGAGTCAGAGTTGATTTCCTTTAGGATTGACTGGTTGGATCTCCTTGCAGTCCAAGGGACTCTCAAGAGTCTTCTCCAACACCACAGTTCAAAAGCATCAAGTCTTTGGCATTCAGCTTTTTTTATGGTCCAACTGTCACATCCATACATAACTACTGGAAAAACCATATCTTTGACTAGATGGAAATATGTCGGCAAAGTAATGTCTCTGCTTTTTAATATGCTGTCTAGGTTGGTCATAGCTTTTCTTCCAAGGAGCAAGTATCTTTTAATTTCATGGCTGCAATCACCATCTGCAGTATTTTGGAGCCCAAGAAAATAAAATCTCTCACTATTTCCATTGTTTCACCCTTTTATTTGCCATGAAGTGATGGGATCAGATGCCATGATCTTAGTTTTCTGAATGTTGAGTTTTAAGCCAGCTTTTTCACTCTCCTCTTTCACTTTCATCAAGAGATTCTTTAGTTCTTCTTCACTTTCTGGCATGAGGGTGGTATCATCTGCCTATCTGAGGTTATTGATATTTTTCCTGGCAATCTTGATTCTAGCTTGTGCTTCATCCAGTCCCATATTTCCCATGATGTACACTGCATATAAGTGAAAAAGCAGGTTGACAATATACAGCCTTGACGTACTCCCACTCCTTTCCCAAACTGGAACCAGTCCATTGTTCCATGCCCAGTTCTAACTGTTGCTTCTTGACCTGCATACAGATTTCTCAGGAGGCAGGTAAGGTGGTCTGGTATTTCCATTTCTTTAAGAATTTTCCACATTTTGTTGTGATCCACACAGTCAAAGGCTTTTTAATAAATATGTTTTTATATGCAAGATGTTTAATCAGAAAAAAAAGGACCATAACATTTGGGAGAAAACTGTCATGGTGCAAGGTTCAGAGAAAACATGCCTGTGTCCCCTTACACAGACAAAGCCCTTTATGGGCACCAAGTCCTCTCCTTTTGCTGTGTAACTACTCTATGAAAACTGGAGGCAATGCTTCAATGAAGGAGATGCTCTTCCCTCAACACAGCTCCAGATAAATTAGATATTGAACAAGACACTGAGATCCTGGCAAGAATACACACACAAAATTGGGCCTGGAGCTATTGGGAGATGATAAATTGTCGGTTTCTCTTTAATAAGATTTTGTCTCATCACCATCTCCTGTAAGGGATTTGATAGCTTTTGTTCTTAACCTGTGAAGATTAAAATCAATTCCCAGCTGAAGCTGGAAGCCCCAAACCATACAACTTCAATATATCAATTAATCAATCCATCAGTTGGTCAATAGATCAGCAAGTCCCTATCAAGCCAAATCTTGCTGGGTGTCTGGGGCAGAGAAAGGCATTAGAAAACATGCTCCTGCATATGTCAGAGGAGGGAAGGCAGGCTTCAGAAAGCATTAACTCCAACTTGTCAGGCAGCAGTAAACCTGTTTCCATTAGAATTACTGTGCCGGAGTCCCCACATTCTTACTTGTCTTATGGAAATGTTTGATTTTGAAGCCTGGATGCATCCACAGACTTTGACATACACCTTTGCCCTGTTCAGATGTCCACACTGGCAACATCACTCCTGATGTATCAGCTGGGTGTATGGATCCTACCTATGCTCCCAGGGCATTTCAGAGGAGGTAGAACTGGGGAAGGAGCCTTGGAATAGAGCTAAAATCACCCCTCCAGCATTTACTACTTTAGTAGTTTTCCAAGGTTCAGCCCCTTCTGGCCCTGGTGTCTTTAACTACCAAAGGAAGAATAACAACATGTGACTTGTAGCCCTGCAAGGATTAACCGTGATCACTAAGGTATGAGCACGTGCATGCTCAGCTGTGTTCAATCTTTATGATTTTATAAACTATCACCCTCGGGGCTCCTCTGTGCATGGAATTTTCCAGGCAAGAATACTGGAGTGGGTAGCCATTTCCTCCTCCAGGTTATCTTCCTGACCCAGGGATCGAACACACGTCTCTTGTGTCTCCTGCTTGGCAGGCAGATTCTTTACCACGGCGCCATCCTACAAGGATTAAATGTGATCACCAATGTAGAGTGCCCAAAATAAGGCTTAGTTAAATGGCCATTCATTAACATTACATTACCATTGGTGGTGACGTTATTTCAAATATTAGGTGGGTTACTCCTGGCTTGGATTTTTTTGTAAGTATTCATAAAAATGTGTACGGGCCTGTTTCGCCCCTGGGCTTTTTCTCCCCTCTCCAAATGGAGTTCCTTGCCCTACAGTAATCCTAATAAATTCTACAGACTCCCACTTACATGACAAATACTCCACTGGCTTCAGCCCAAACAAAAACTAATTGTCCCCTCGTTTGTCTGTGAGTGCCTTTGTTTCTTCCAGATGAAACATTTCAGGCTCTGTTTTCTTTGTCCCTTGGCGTTTTTTAACAACTGACACTATTTGAGTTGGCCACAAAGATAGGGTTTCTTGAAGCAAGGAAGGGAGAGTGTGTGAAGCAAGTGGCTCTATTTGAAGCCACGGCTCCTAATTTCAGCACAGAAATGGCTGAAGGAGTGTGACAGAGAGGAGCGAATATAAACTTGGAGGTCAGAAGCAGCAGTGTCTTAATTAATCCTGTCTCCCCACCCCTTCCACGTCCTTTGAGCTAAGTGACTCAGTATTTTACTAAACTCGTGCAAAATCAACAACTGTTTTTTCTTCTGAGGATGAATTGGCCTGATTGATAGACATTCTTTCCTCAAATATTCCTTACAATGAGATTAACAAGTTTGAGAGTCATCACTACCCTGGATGACATTGGGGAGATGGGTGAAGGACAGGTAAGTCAGGCATGCTGCAGTCCACGGGGTCGCAAAGAGTCAGACGACTGAGCGACTTCAACAAGGAACAACAACGATCCTTGAAGGGAGGAAATCAATGGAGGGATTTCATGGGAGGTTCTGGAGAATGCAGCCTAAGACATAAAAGCAGAAGATCCAAGTGTAAGTCCTGGTCCTTCCATCAAGATTTGTGTGACCTGGACTAGGTCTTTCTCTCCATGGTGGCCACCATTTACTCCCCTAAGAATGGGGAGGTTCAGACAAAAGGATCCGTAAGTGTCCTTCCAACTCTAGCACTTTCCATGTCGTAAGATCACAGTGCTGTTCCCTCTCCTCTCAGCTGCCTCACCTACCACACCTGCTACTTCTCACTCATCAACAACAGTAATAACCAGTATTTGTCTAAGGCCAACTCTGGGTCAGAGGTCAAGTCCAACACTGTGTATGCTTCATCTTATTTGATTCTCAACGCAACCCTCTGAAGAAGATGCTATCATTACCCCTCACTGATAGCTGAGCAACGTGAGGCTAAGAAAGGTTGAATGACTTCTTAACTAAGAAACGTTACTGAGATTTGAAACCCTGGCCCCAAACTTCTGTGTGTACATGCATGCTAAGTCCCTTCAGCTGCGTCCAACTCTTTGCAACCCTTTGGATTGTAACCTACCAGGCTCCTCGGTCGATGGGGATTCTCCAGGCAAGGATACTGAAGTGGGTTGCCATGCCCTCCCCCAGGGGATCTTCCTGACCCCAGAGATCAAACCAGCATCTTTTATGTCTCCTGCATGGTAAAGCAGGTTCTTTACCACTAGCACCACCTACCTCTAAACTATCACGACCTGGGCTTCCGAGATCCAGAACTTGCCAAGGTCACTAGTTATCTTCTCATCTCTCTTTGTTCATCAGATCTTTCTTCTCTGCACCAGCCTACATCTGTTGTTTGGGCTTTGACTCAGGTCTCTGATGGGAGGCAACATGGGTAACAGGTAACAGAGGATTCAGAGACCTTGGAGGTGGGCTGAACAGACCTAAGAGTCCTATCTCAGCTAGGTAGGAGCATGTGCTCTCAGATGACCTCTCTACACCTGGCCGTCCTCACCCAGGGCCCTCCTTCCCAGGAGGCTATTGGGAAAGCTAAGTGGGATGCAGCAGATTAAGCTCCGGGCACAACTGCTGACATACCACTGAGCAGGGACCCCATTCTTCCCCTATTTATAGCCCACTTTCCTTTAAGACCCAGCTCTTGAGAGGTGCTTGTCTGTTTCTGGAATTGATCATCCCTCCTTGAATCACTTCAGGATTCAATTTGTATAACCAAATTAATGTGTGAGTGTGCTGGCCTCGGCCCCCTGACCATATGAGCCCCTCAGAGCATATATTCCCTTCCTGCCCACAGCCACTGCCCCCAACCATCTTGGTGCCAGGCAAGGAGCAGTTGCCTGGTTAAGCATGACAGGATCTCCACGTCCAGCCAGCATCACAGAGGACCAATCAGTTGCTTCCCCTCCCCAAGATGGGTTCTTTATTTTTGCTGCTGCCAAAGAACTTGCCAGTTTCTTGGCAGCTCCAGAGACATTTGGGAAGATGGAGAGGTGAGGGGAAAGAGCGTGTGTGCAGGCTGATGTCTAATCATAACAATTTTCCAAGTGTCTCCCCCAGCGACTGATTAGGTAAACAGAGATGGGAATCACATCTCAGTGTGACAGCTTAAAAGGTACGTCAAGAAACAATTAAAAAGATCTAGAGCAACCCAGTCCTGAGAGACTTTGTCAGAATGAGCCCGCTTACCGTCAGGGCCAAGGTGGCGGCGACACGGCCCCAGAGCCCACTCTCAGGACCTTGGATTCTCAAAGGTGGGAACCCTCTGAGACCTGGGACCGGAGGCTAAGTGATCCCGGAGCACTGGGCCCTTGACTGCTTGTCAGCATTTGCAAAATTACCTGCAAGCAGCAGTACAGAACATCAATCTTCACCCGAGCATGTTACCCTCCAAAACTCATCAGACCCCAGCCGAGAGGAATAATATTTACAGAGCATCACCCAGAGGGTGTGCTGTCTGTCATTCCTTCAGATAAGCAGTTTTCCAGATTATCTTTCCCAGAGGCCTGGAAATCCTGGGGTGTCCCTGAGGGTCCCGAGAAGCCAAGCCTCTGTCTCTCCCACAGTCCAGAGGACCCAGGTATTCTCTGTTACACGTGGGATACTGGGGTTGCATATAAGAAACCAATCACCTTTGTAGAAACTGAAGCCAATGCCTTAAAACAATAAAAGCCATCACGTTAGCCTAGATTTTAGGCTGTGATCAAGCCAGATGGAGAAAGATCTGCAAGCCTAGGTCACGTTCCTTTGCTCTGCCACCCTCAGAATTTCTGGCGCTAAACTGAGTTTCAGTGGAAACTTATCAGCCCTCCTTGGAAGAGCCCATGAAACCTCACCATTTGCAACAACATAGATGGTCCTTGAGGGCCTTATGTTAAGAGGAGGAGGTCAGAGAAAGACATCGTATGACTTCAATCCGATGTGGAATCTGAAAGAAGACAAACAAAACCGAAACAGACTCACAGACATAGAAAACAAACTGGTGGTTGGCAGAGCGAACGAGGTATGAGGGGCGGGTAAAATACGGGAACAGGATTCTGAGGCACAAACTTCCAGCTAGAAAACGAATCAGTCACGGGGATGCAACAGGACACATAAGGGAGACCGTCAAAAACACTGTAACAACTTTGTATGGTGCTGGATAGTAATGGTGGTAATTATTCCATAACGTGCAAAAATATCTGACTGCCTTAAAAATAATACAAATGCGTCTATATGCAAAACAGAAATAGGCTCACAGACATAGAAACTAAACATATGGTTATTAAAGGGGAAAGGAGACAGGGCAAGGATAAATTAGGAACATGTGATTAACAGGTGCAAACTACTGCATAGAAAATGGACAAGCAACAGGGATTTACTGTATAACAGAGGGAACTTGTTCAGTATCTTGTAATAACCTGTAATGGAAAATAATCTGAATATACATATATATATATCTATATATCACTTTGCTGTACATCTGAAACTAACACAATATTGGAAATCAACCATACATGAATTAAAAAGATAACTATAAGGACTCCCCGGTGGTCCAGTGGCTAAGAATCTGCACTCCCAATAAAGGGGGCCTGAGTTCAATCCCTAGTCAGGGAACTAGATCCCACCTGCTGCAATGAAGACCGTAGATCCAGCGCAGCCAAATAAACAAATACTAAATAAATAAATAAATTCAGTGAAAGGAAAAAAATATCCATTCAGGATGCTGTATACCTGAAACCAATATTGTATGTCAAGTAGGGCAAATGAAAACTAAACAATTAATTTAATTAATTAAAATTTTTAAAGAGAATAGCTTATTGAAATTCCTGAAATGTCCCTTCAAAGACTGCTTTCGCTGACTCCTCGAGAGCATTTCCTATAAGAGGGGACGCGGTCTGAGTACGTCACGTGACCATGACGGAGCCTGGCTTTGCCAAGACTGCCGGGAACCTTGTTGCCAGCTCTGGAGCCACACCTGAACCCGAGCTCTTAGAGACTCTAATCTCCACCCCACTCCCTCAGCTATGCATTTTACCATCTTGGATTGCCTTTAGTTTTGTGAGATAATGCAGAATATGTGTATCTTCCCTGCTTTGGAAAAAGAGGGAGACAGAAAAAAAGAAAAAAGAAAAAAAAAAAAAGAGGGAGACTAGAATCACAGAAATACAAAAAAAGCAGGCCTCCGAGAAAAAGGAAGCAGCCCAGTTTATCTGGTTGGGCTTTCATCACTGCCTCAAACATATTCTGATTCTGACCTCCTGGGAAATGCACTGGTTTCCTGCATTCTCTGTCTACGAATGTGTGCTGGCTCCCAGCATGCTGGCTATCGGAGGACATCCAGGCTCCCCAGACGGATGGAACTCCAAGGCCTTCTCGATGCTGATCCAGCAGCTCAGCATCTGCCTCCTATACCCCCATGATGCTGAAGCCCTCCCCAGGCCCCCAGTCCACACAGCACACACAGTTCCCGACCTTGTAATTCCCCCCCTCCTTGGCTTCCCCAAGGAAATTGAAGACCAGGAGGGTACTCCCACTCCTCTGGCTCCCGGTGCAGCCAGCTGCCCCCTCCCACTGTTTCTTCAGCCTGAGCCGCAACTCTGCGGCCACTCCGCACTGAACTCCCAGCTCCTCTCATGGTTAGTCTCTCCACTGCACTCCAGCCTCTCTATGGACAGGGGGGGCCACTCTACAGGAGAGACTTGTAGATGGCAGAGAGGGCCTGGCCTAGAGCCCCGTCCTCAGTTTATGCCACGAAAGACAGGTAGACAGAGCCCTGAAGCATCATTCCACTGTTCACCTTCAACACAAGTTTTAGAAATGGGGAAGGCCGTGGTCACTCCCAGTTCCCCCCTCCCCCCGCACCCCCCGAGACTTTTCATCTCCAGTCTTAAAATATATCGGCAGGTGTGAAGCCCGGCACTTCATTTTGCTGTCACTGGCCCTGTCTCAGGCTTCTGATATTTTTAATCCCTGCCCTGAAGAATCCTTACTATATCTTCTGAGAAGAGAGGACATAATCTGGGGTCCCCTGGAAGCTACACTTGCTTCCATTCTGCTAAACTGACTGATGACACAGAGTGAGTCTCTCATGATAGCATGGTGCACCAACAGAGCTCTTCTTCGTCTTTGCACAACCGTGACACACTAGCAGAACCATGCATACCCACACTGAGCCCTGAGTGAATTTGGAGTCAGAAAGACTTGACTTGCAACACTGGTTCATCTATTTACCAAATGTGTGTGTGTGTGTGTGTCCTTGAGCAGTTTCTCTATCCCATACAAGCCACACTGCTCTGAACAATAGGGAATATCATATTTTATTTACTCTACAAGCTAATGAGACAGGCGTAAGGGAGAGGTCCAGTCTAATATGTCACTTAATCGCTTCTTGCCTCAGTTTCCCTACCTGTAGAGTAGGAAAACTATGTATGCATGGCTACTTCACTGGACTACGTTGAGAATTAAATAAGAAAACACAACACAGAGCTCAGGATGAAGCCTAGCTATGAATGCTTATTTATCGTCTACAGTCAGGTCTCCAAAGGATGAAAACTTTCAGCCTTTGATGTATTTTCCACTGATCAGGGAAAACGTGACCTCTGGTTCTGTTACGTGTTGTGTCTGATGGCCATAAGGATATTCCTGGGAAGAACTCTCACTGCCAATTTGAAGGGATCCCTTTGATTCTAACCTACACACCAAAGACACACTCATGGTCTGCCAGTGAACCTCTTGAAGTCTCCATACCTCTGAAGCTTTGTCGACAGGAAGCACCACCTTAACAAGCTCTGTTGTTTGAAACACGTCCCCATCCATCCTCCAGGCCTCCAGCTGAGACTCCAGTGACATCTTCCTGCCCAGAATGCTGGTCCCCACACTCTAGATACCGCATTCAGTCTGCCAACCTGTCATCCCTCCCTCACCTTCTCCTGCGGATGCTGACACTCTCTCTAACACCCCCACACTGGTAGGGGGCTCTAGACTCGGGAGCTGTCCCTCCCAGTCAGCTCCCCTCCAAGGCAACCAACTGCACCCTGCATAGCCACGTCTGGGAAGCGACAAGCATGAGAGAAGCACTGACTCATTAAGAGCCCTCACTGTGCCAGTGCCCAGACAATGGAGGAATGTACCCATCCCCAGGCCTGCGGAGGCTGCCATTTTTCTTCCTGAACTCTCCCTGCTCCCAAGGGATGATATTTAATTCATGATGCTGGGGCTAGCAGCATTGCCAGATATATTTCCTTGATGATTAAACATTAAACACACAAGTATTTCAAAGCATTTGAAATAACTCAGAACTAATGAAGGACTAATTGCTTCACTCTGTGTATTCAAATAGTGATGTTATTTTTTAAAAAATGCATTCTTATGTCAACTGTTGCATCAATTAATCGCAAATTTTCCAACAGTTAGCTGTAGTGTGATTAAAACATATGAAAATAATCTTTTAATTAGCTTTCACTTTGAAACAAATAGACAATTAAACCAAAGAATTAAGTGTGAAAATTCTGTTGGTCTGTTTTTTTTGGGGGGGGAAGCTTGTACCAATAATGACTGTATCATTGGAAATTATTTCCTTGGCTAGTCTAATGGTTGTTACGGTAATTTCATCCTTTCCCATCACATGCCTTCTATTTCTTAAGATCCCATACCATTGCTGTTTTCCCCAGAAGCCTGAAATATATAACTAGATAATAATGGGCTTTTTCAAGAATGTCTTTTTGAACAGAGCTATTCAAAGTACCGGCAATTCCTATTAAAAAAAATCACCTACACATCACTGGGGTTTTAAAAGAGGAAAAAAAAAAAAACACCTGTTTGGGCCATTGAGTCATTGTACTTCCACCAGCCTTATGAAGCAGAAGTGAGACTGGGGTGAGAGCAAAGGGGCTAAAGGCACATGATTTAAGGCGTCACACACTCCCAGGTGCCACACGGCACTGGCAGGACCCACAGAGTTTGTGCCTCCTTAAATTTTGCAACCCAGGTGTCTGGCTTGCCTCCTTCTACTCCCAGCCTCACTATGAAAAGTCACAGGGTACCTACTACGTGCTTAGGGCTAGTTAACTGTTAACAATGAGAAAGGGGCTACAGAATCTATTCGGTCCAAACCCTTAGATGTGTGTTACATCTAAGGAGATTAGGGCCCAGAGAAGAGGAAGGAATGTGCTACAGAAAAAAGATGGAGATGCCAAGGTCCCAGTCCCTCTCCATGCAGTCAAAGAAACATTTGGTGGGCATCTCCTCGGGTGCAGCATGTACGGGAGACCACCAGCCTCTAAAAGGCAGGAAGCACTCTCTGTAGGGCAGAGCAGGAGAACTGAACCTGAGGAGATGGAGGTTAAAGGTCACTCTTCAAGCTGAGTGACCCTGGGTTGGTGATGTCACCTCTATGAGCCTGTGGATCATGTCTTTAAGTGAAGAGAATATTTATGTCACTGTGAGCTCTAAGAATAGTAACAGAGTGTTGCACAGTAGATAACACCAAGTTAAGCATCATAATGACAACAAGGACCATCTCACAGGCAATGCAGTATGTGCCACACACTGTGTTAAATGCTTTGTATTACGTTATTTCAACCACACAGTAGCCCATGGGATAAGCACCAAAAGATTCATTTTACAGGTAAGGAGACAAGCTCAAAGACACGAAATGACTTGTTCAGGTTCACATGGCTGGTAAGTGGCAGAGTCAGGACGGAAAGCAGCTCCATCTATTTCTGATGCTCAACCTCTTAACTGTTCGGTTCAGTTCAGTTCAGTCACTCAGTCGTGTCCGACTCCTTGCAACCCCATGAATCGCAGCACGCCAGGCTTCCCTGTCCATCACCAACTCCCGGAGTTCACCCAAACTCACGTCCATCGAGTCAGTGATGCCATCCAGCCATCTCATCCTCTGTCGTCCCCTTCTCCTCCTGCCCTCAATCTCTCCCAGCTTCAGAATCTTTTCCAATGAGTCAACTCTTCGCATGAGGTAGCCATAGTACTGGAGTTTCAGCTTTAGCATCATTCCTTCCAAAGAAATCCCAGGGCTGATAAGAGAGAAAAATATAGCTCAAATTTGAGAATATATTCATGATTAGTAGGATTCTTAAAGAAAGCCCTATAGATTTCAAATCCATCATCCCATTCCCTCAGCTTCTATCACAAACTCAATTAGTGATGCCCAGTAACAATATCAGTATTGTAATCTCATCATGCTGGAGATGATGTATAAGATGCGAAAAATCAATTCCCACATGATGATACAATCCCACTGAGATATTTGGGGACCTTGAGAATAGAATCACAGCATGCAAGAGAATCACAGAATTTAAGGATTAGGAGGAATCCTGGTTTCTGTGCTACCCAACCTCCTGGGCACCTCTGGCACAGGGTGGTACAGCCAGTGAAAGGGGCCCCATCACTTCATCAGAATAGCTGTTCCCCATGGGGCTCGCTTTCTCTGTGCCTTATCTCATCCCTTTTTCTTGTAACCTCGGGAATTTTGACAGATGTGGGGCTAAATCCCCATTTCACCACCAGCGCTAACCTCCAGAAAGCCAATTAACCTCTCAGAACTTCAGTTTCCTCTTCTATACGGTGAAATAACAGCTACCTATTGAAGGGGTGTTGTATTGAATGAGATGACGCATAGAAGCAAAGTTAACTGCTCTGTCTGAGCTCTTGATAAATGCTGACCCCTCTCACCACTACTCTGATGATTTCAGAGGAAAGCAGGCAGCACCTGGGGGCCTGAGGCAATGGAGAAATGAGATTAAGGAGGGTCCAGCCAGCCAATCCACAAGGGACAGAGCAGAGGTGAGGTTGGGTCCACCTTCCCAAAGGGTAGTCAGTAAATAAGCAGTTGTTTATTGAACAGAGTCCCCTGTGGGGACGCCCCAGAGCCAGGGTTTCAGCAGCTCCATTCAGATATCCTTTGGGTTCTGCTAAATTATCGCTAGAATATGTTATCACAAATCACTCTGTGACTTGGCAGAATTGAGTGATCCCAAATCATAAATTAAAGGAGCGGGGCATTTGCAATGGCACATTCATTTACACCATCTCACTTCGCTCCTTCAACTGCTAAGACATTTGAAGCTCCTAGGAGGGATTGCTGGCCCCTGCAAAAGGAAAACGCTGAATGATGACGCGTCCTTGTCAGCCCTCCCCTGGAAAGTAGGGGTGAGCTCGTGTTGCCGATGTGTGGGGATGTGCAGAGGATGGAGTGGTGGTGATGGGGGGCAGCTCAGATCTGGGGCTTTCAGAGTCAAAGCGTGGAGAACAAATTATAAAGACCCCAAGATGGTGCTTTCTTTTCTGCATTGAGGGTTGGTGAGTACAGGGATTAAACAGTGAATGAAATTCAGAACTGTCCACGCTGTCCTCCTCCTTCCCCACATCCTAACTCTAGCTATTAAGATAAAATCTCTAACCCTCCTAGACTTGGAGGCAGAAAATACCAGCTCTGCTGGGAATGTAACAGGAACATCTTGAAAAGCCAGCACAGGAATCTGAAAAGGTTCCGCTTTTTTTTTTTTTTTTTTTTCTGTGCTTGCCTAGCGGCTTCCCTGGAGAAGGCAATGGCACCCCACTCCAGTACTCTTGCCTGGAAAATCCCATGGATGGAGGGGCCTGGTGTGCTGCAGTCCATGGGGTCGCTAGGAGTCAGATACGACTGAGTGACTTCACTTTGACTTTTCACTTTGATGCACTGGAGAAGGAAATGGTAACTCCAGTGTTCCTGCCTGGAGAATCCCAGGGACGGGGGAGCCTGGTGGGCTGTCGTCTATGGGGTCACACAGAGTTGGACACGACTGAAGCAACTTAGCAGCAGTAGTAGCAACAGCAGCTAAAACTATCAGGTTTAAGTTCAGAACTTGACGCTTCTGGATTCCCCACTGCCCATCCCACCACTCACGCTCTAAGTGAGATATTTCCCCAGCCTCACCTACTGACAGAATGAACCCAGGGTACTGGGCCAGGGAAAAATATATGAGGAAATGAATTTATCTAAGGATCTGTAAAGGATTTACAAGAGAAAGAAAATAACTTTTGAGGTTTGAAGAACGGGTTGGCATTAAATAGCCAAAGGGAAGTTGGAGGGTGGGAGCAAGTGGAACCAGTATCTACAAAAGCTCTGTAGCAGGAAGAGACCTGGCAGATCAGGAGATGGAAGCGAATGTTGTAGGCAAGAATGGAGAACAGCATGGAGACTGGAGGGTGAGCAGGCCAGAGACGGGGGTGGACCAGGTTACACCAGGCCACAGTGAGGATGTCTGTGGGGGTAACAGGTCAAAGTGATTAGATTTGAGCTAAAAATATCAAATCTCCCTGCTCTCTGGGGACTGGACTGTCGGTTTTGTCAGCAAGGGAGGGAAGTAGACTGATAGGCGGCTATTTAAATGGTTCCAATGAGAGTGGTGGACTTGGGCTTGGAGCAGGAGACATGGAGCCGAGATCCAGGAAGTGAAATCAGCAGAATGTGGCAAGGGACTGTCTGCAGGGAGTGAGAAAGACTCAAGCATCAGATGGGCCTTAGGTGTTCATCTGAATGCTCACCTGTGTCAGGTTAAGCCAAAGCCTAATAAAATCAGCCTTCATGAAATCAGACTTGATGGGAAAGCAGGACTGTGGTAGGCTGCTCATTTGAACAACACTGAAAACTGCAGCACGTGGTAGCTCTGCTGCCCTTTCTAGAATTTTCAGTGTCATGAATTGGGATTTGACATCTTCAGATATATTTTCTCTCTAGATCTGTCTAGAATGTTCTCAATGCACAGCTATTCTAACATTATTCTGGAGAGAAAGAACTACTGAATATTCTGTGGAATGAAAATTCAGAAACACTTTCTTTTTTTCTTTAATCTCATCACAAAGCAACATCAGGGTACCTAGGCCAATTCCATCTTTGCCATTAACTCGCTATGTGACCTCAGCCAGTTTTCTTTCCATCTCTGTCCTCTCATCTCTATTTTGGGAATGCCAAAACTGAGTGATCCATAAAACAGCTTCCAGTCCGAAAACCCTTCACATATGAGATGCCATCTCTGCACACGTGGAGGAGAACATGCTCGTAACTGTAGGTAATTGAACTTATGTTTCACACTGAGTACTGCATACTTGGCTCCCTACTTTAATTCAGAAAGTTCTTTCAAACAAAATGCAATATAATTTACAGTCAATTTGGAGACAAATTTACTCTAATGAAAAATGTTCTGAGCCACAGTACCGCTTTTGTAAGACTTGCATTTTCCTAATGGGCAGCAAAGCAAAGGGGAACATCCAGATATGTGCCAATCTGCAAGCCCCTGAACACCCACCACTTAAATGTGTGGCTGTTTGTTCCCAACAAAATTAGCTACACGGTAACCTGCACAGTTGGACTCCTCAAATGATGTTTCGGAGTGGTACTGACTCATACCTCAGGCCTCCCAGCACAGCGCACCTGATAGCCACCTCTGCCACATCCTGCAAAGGAACATCTGGTCGTGCTGTCTCCAAGCTGCTTCCAGGAACATACCCAGAAGAGTGCGTGCACAGAGCCATAGATTCAAATGCCCCCCACCCTCCACACTCGCTGCCGATACCTCACTTCAGATTAGATCATCATCGTATTTCATGGACCACAGCAACAGCAGGGTAACTGGTCTACCTGACTCCAGCAGTCCCACTCCACTATTCTATGTTCTGTGTCAGCTTCCAGAATGTTCTTTATAACAGTCAAGCACATATGTCTCCCTCCTTTGTTCCAGAATCCCTCTGCTGCTCAGGATGAAGTCCAAGACCACACACAAAGCATGTCAGGTCCTTCAAGAACTGACTCCAGGCCCTCTTTCCAGTCTTACCAACCCAGACTCAGCTTCACGTGTCCTCTCGCCCAGACACACTAGCTGTTTCCCTCTTCTCACACACAACATCCTCCTCCACAGTGGCTTGATTTTCACTCATGCTATTCCCTTTCTCTGGGCTGTTCTTTGTCTGCTTGGTGTACACCTGCTCATTTGTTCAACAAATGTTTGAGCACCTACTGTATGCTTAGAAATGGCTGTATGTTAGAAATGTTGGCCAAACTCGACCAGAAGAAAAATGAATCAAGATTTAATACTCTGGAAGCAGAATCATTTTGCAGGACACTTGGGAAGGACTCTCCTAGGACGATGATATTCAAACTTAATGAGCACACAATTCACCTCATGATCTTGCAAAGATGCAGATTTTGATTCATTCAGTCTTCAACAGAACCAGAGAATCTGAAATTCCTAACATGCTGCAAAGCAGTGTCCTTAAAGTCAGTTCAAGGACTTTGAGTACCAAAGGCCTGACCTTTAGATTCAGACATAACCGGATTCAAATCCCAGCTGTGCTGCTTCCTTGTTGGGAGAAGTCAAGCAGGCCAGTTCACTTGTCTGAGCTGCAGTTCTCTGATAGTGATTTGATAACCAACAGATGCTGGCTGCTCACTGATGTGTTTTCATGGAACTCTAGGATGAGTGGGAGTGACATGTGGATGCACGATTAGGATACAGTGAGATGTGTGCTCTGATGGGGGTACAGACCCAGGAAAGCTCCAAAGACTTTCTAAAGAAAACTATCCCCGATTTGAACCTTACAAAGAAGATAGGAGTGAGCCAGTCAAAGATATGGGTAATTCAGGTGGAGAGAGTAGCCTCACCAAGGATATTATTCAATTATTCCTGCAGTCTTGCTTCCAAACATTGGCTTCAGGCCCTAGAACTCTGAAAGCCTGTTTCCAAACATGTGCCCATGGACTTTAGGCTGACCCAAGAAAATGTTTACATTGGAAGGGAGCAAATGAGAAAACTGAAGAGGCATTTATTTACTTTAATGGAATTGTCTTTATTCTGAGATCAATATACTTGACATCTTGAGGGTAATGTTAAAATGTCCTTTAATGAAACGATGATGGTATAAGGTAGAAGATATTTTGTTGCTATTGTTTTGCTTTGTTTGTCTTTCTCAGCCAAGTATGAAGCCAGTTATTCTAACATGCTCCAAAAATACTTTTGGACACTTTAAAGGTTTTTAAATCTAAAAGTTTGAAGCCAACTGTTCTACACTGTTTCGAGGTCCTTTTCAGGGCATGCTGGACCAAAGTAAATAGGTTTTATTGAGTGAGTTTTATTCCGTATCCTGACACCAATTCACTGGTAATTATTACCTAGAGAATGCATTGAACAATTACTAGGTCCATCCATGTTCGTGAAAATGGCACTATTTCATTCTTTTTAATGACTGAGTAATATTGTATATATGTACCACATCTTCTTTATACATTCCTCTGTTGATGGACATTTAGGTTGCTTCCATGTCTTAGCTATTGTAAACAGAGCTGCAATGAACACAGGGGTGCATGTATCCTTTGGATCATTTTTTCACCAGATACACATATGCCCAAGAGTAGGACTGCAGAGTCATTGTTGTTATTGTTATTTAGTCACTAAGTCATGTCCAACTCTTTTGCTACCCCATGGGCTGTAGCCCACCAAGCTCTATGCAATTTCCCAGGCAAGAATACTGGAGTCGGTTGCCATTTCATCCTCTAGGGGATTCCTGACCCAGGAATCGAATCTGCACCTCCTGCATCTCCTACATTGGTAGCAGATTCTTTACCAATGAACCCCCTGGGAAGCCCTTCCAGCTTTACTCTGGAAGTCAATTATCGAGGCTGAAGGAAAGCCAGGCGGTTGGTCCACACTGGGGTTTTAGGATCTGGGAGTGGGGAAGGGATGAGTTTGGAACCTAGAGTACAGGATAGTGTGTCCAAAGCAAGAGGTCGGTGTGAGGCACCAATGCACACCTGTGCAGGCTGCATACTGCGCAACCCCAGGGTGCACCATTTCATGCAACTATGGCAGCACTGCATCAATAGGACCTGGAAATGGGCAGGATTTGGAGCAAATGGTCAGTGATGAAGAACAAAAAAGGCTGATAAATGGAGTTCAGGAGGCAAAGAAAAAAAAATGCTGGGACTGCTATAGTTGAGCCCCTGAATGGAGAAAGAGCTGGTAAGTATGTAGATCTTGCTTGAAGTACAATCAGCATTGTACAGATGAGGAAACTGAGACTCAGAGATGGAACTGCTCACTGCCTTGGAAATGAGGGGACCGACGGAAAGAAAAAAGGCTGTTGCTTGGTAAGAGTACCTGGGGAGAGGTGTCCCTTGCAACTCAAGCCCAGGAGTATTTAAAAACCAAGCACGTTGGTATGCGTGGGAGTACAGGACCAGGACAGGATCAGAACTGAGTTGAGAGTCAGGAAGTGGATTCCAGGGGATGCCCCATGAGCAGGAAAGGGGTAGGGTGACAAGATCCCAACCAGATTCCAAAGGATGGGCTGAACTGCCGACCCCACCTACTATCTGAATTTACTTTCCTGTTTCTTAAAGACAGCCACGCTGGTCTTCTAGGAGACAGTGACAAGCCCATGCTGCACAGAAGTCCCCCAAAAGCCTGTATCTACCCCAGGCTAGTCTTCAGTCAGCAGCCTGATACTGATTGAAATTGGCAGATACCACTGTCCAGGGTGGAGAGATGATCACAGAAAGAAGAGAAAGAATGTCACATGACTGAATTGCAATAGAATAAGTGTGGGATGGTGCATGTGGGCTCACTGGCAGAAACAATCCCATCACATCCTTACATCAACCCTGAGGGGTAAGAATCCTGGTCCACATTCTCAGTGTCAAAGAACTGAAGCTCAGATAAGCAAAATAACTTGTTCAACCTCCTCCAGCAAGGAAGGAGCAGAGCCAGGATTTGAATCCAGTTATGTCTAAACCTAAAGGTCATGCCCTTGCTACTTTAAGTCCTTGGACTGGAGACTTGGGTAGTGCCTCAGATCTTGTTGGAAATTTCAGATTCCCTGGCTCCATCAAAGACCCACTTAATCAGAATCTGCATCTTTGCAAGATCACCAGGTGACCTCATATGCTTGTTTAAGTTTGAATATCATTGTTCCAGGAGAATCCTGCCCAAGCATCCTGCAAAATGATTCTGCTTCCAGAGTATTAAATCTTGATTCATTCTTCCTCTGGTAGAGTTCAGCCAAAATATTCTGCTATTCCTAGCTGAGATTTACTCCAGAGCAAAGACAATATAGGGGTGGAAGCTGTTCCTTCCTCTTCCATTTCTTTGCAAAGAAGAGAGAAAACAGCACAGCCATGTGTGACTTCTCTCACGGTGATGACATAGCCAAGATGAGGCTTGTTTTAAGGTGAAACAACTGCTCTGGGCTGGCCACTATCTCAGGGCATCATCTGGATGTATGCAACTTTTTGTCACCTCTCTGTTGGGTGGAAAGGAATTTGGTGTAGCTTGCTGATGCAGATGCTGGGGAAAGGAGAACGGGATGGATACCACTGGATGCCACCTTCCGTCTCCTCAAGCTGTTAGAACAAACCCACTTCTGTCATCCTAGCCTGTGGGCAATTATAGAAAGAAACTATACAAAGAAATATGTCTAAAAGGAATAACCCGTAGGACATTTGAATGAATGTCCCCCTCCCAAAGCCCCCAGTGGAACATATAAGCCCTCCTGGTCACATTTCATCAGATCAAGGGTGGAGCAGAGACCATACAGCTCTCCCGGGTTTACTATCCATTCCCATTCTTATTCTCCCTCTTTCCCTCCCTTTTATTGCACTCCCTCCCTTTTTTGCTCCCTACTTCCTCCTCACTCTTTCACCCTTCCCCCACCCTATATGGAACTCTCCAGGGAAGAGTACTGGAGTGGGTTGCCCTTCCACTCTCCAGGGTATCTTCCCAACCCAGGGATTGAACCTGGGTCTCCTGCATTGCAGGCAGATTCTTTACCATCTGAGCCACCAGGGAAACCCCTTATAACTCCTCCTCACTCTTTCTCCTCTCCCCCACCCCATGTCTGGAACTGCAAAACAGAGAGGAGTTGTCACTTAGCAGTGAGGAGGGCATAGCAGGTGCCCTGGATGTGCCCCCACCCATGCCCTCTAGGTCCTCATCTCTATTGGCTGAAGACTGCTTCCTGCAAACTCCGGGAACTCTCCCTGCAGGAGCGTGCTTGGCCAACACACAGAGGAAGTTGGGAGTGCTGACCATTAATGCTCCCACAGTAGCCCTGAAAATGACTAGTGAGATCTGGTATATAAACACCCCAGCTCTCTGGCTCCTTGTGTAGACTGCCTTAGAGGCAGACACTCCACACTGACGACCCAGGTTCCTCAAAGGGATTAGGCTCCAGTCAAAGTAATAACCTTGATAACACACCCTTCACTGGTTCCCTTGCTCATCTCTTCCTCACGGCCTTACCCTCTTCCTGATATTTCCTGGAATCACCTTGCAAATAACCACTGGTACTCCAGTTTTCATTTCAGGATCTTCCGAAGTCCACCTCAAGGAGCTCTCAAAGATGAAGTAAGAGGTCACAGACAGACACAGGGAAGCCAAGGCAAGGTCTGAGGAAGCAAGGAAGGCAGAGGAAAGAATGAAAAGCCAAAGGCACAAGGGGGAGGAGAAACCTGGGTCTCCACCATGGTCTCCAGTCCCCAGAGCAGGCTCAGCTCAAAACGGCCCTCCAGGCCCAGAAGTCCTAATGGAAAGCTCTCTGTCTTAGAAAAGCCAGAGAGAAGACTTGATCTTTGCCCGCTGGAGAGCCCAATTAGATGACAAGTCAAACCAGGACAAAAGGAGGGGCAGCCAGGTATGGAACATATGAAACAACAGTAGCAGCCAATACTTCCTGAGTCCTTGCTGAGGGCCTGCATCCTCTGAGGCAGAGGAGGAGTTCCCTCCATGAGTTCCCTCAGGAGATCCTCAGAACCCTGTAAGGTCACTGCCATCATCATCAGTTACTGATGAGGAAACTGAGTCACAGAAAGGTTAAAGTGAGGTTAGGCTCCAGCTGTTCAGTCCTAAGTGAAAAGACACAGGCTCCAACTCACAGACTTTATCCACTAAACACCAGGCTGGTCGATACACCACTTGCTACAGCACTGCCCTCCTTTTAAAGGTTGAGTTTTCTCATTTCCAGAATATATTTCTCCTTTTGAGAGGAAAAAACAGAACAATGTTGCTATGGTCTCCAAAAGCTCCTGGCTCTGGATCTCTGTTTCTTAAGTGGATTCAGTCTCAATCAATGCTAGGTCCTGGAGAAGACTGGATGGAATCAGAGTGAGGCTTGGGCGAGGCTGAGGCACCGGCCCAGGGAGGAGTGGATGCTCCTGGAGCATCAGATGGTGGGCTGCCCTCCACCAGCTGGCAACCACATGCTGGGCACAGGGCCAGAAGCTTTATATGCTTTATAATTTAAATCCATACCCCTCTCTGTTGAGTGTGCTGTACTAACCGCATTTCAAATCTGAGTAGGTTGAGATTCAGTTAAGTGCTAAGATGACCAGGGGCTTCCCTGGTAGCTCAGTGGTAAAGAATCCACCAGGCAATGCAGGAGACATAGGTTTGATCTCTGGGAAGGAAGAGCCCCTGGAGTAGGAAATGGCAAAATCACTCCAGTATTTTTACCTGGGAAATCCCATGGATAGAGGAGGCTGGTGGGCTACAGTCCATGGGGTCACAAAGAGTCAGACACAACTCGGCAACTAAACAACAACAAGCTGACCAGAGCTCCCTGGGCCTCTTAGATCCCTGCCCAGAGAATCTAGTCTAACTCTGGTCCACCCAACAGGCTCCATCAGGTGGCTGGGACATGTGGGCAGGACTCTTCAGAGAGTGAAGGCTGGTGATCAGGCATCAGCAATGGAAGGTCACAGGAAGCTGGGTCCCCCTGCTGGGCATCTTCATGGTTGAGGAGGGTGCCATAAACCTGGAAGCTTCTCTCAGAGACCCCATAGCATCTACACTCACACTGCATCCCCCACAGGTCTGATCTCATCCGCCTAGGAATCCTCTTTTGGTTCTGCAATAGGAAGCCTTGCGAGGACTCACCACGAATTCTCCCAAATCTGTCTCTAGGTGTGGGCTCCTCCTGCTTCCTGCAGGGCTTGGTTTTTAAGATCCAAAAGCCAATAAAGAAATGAATGACCAGCAGAGGAGAGAAGTGAAAGGAAATGAAGGGCAGGTAACACTGGTTAATGCTTCAGCTCCGTGCTGCCTCCTAAAACTATCAGTTGTTGAACACCTGAAGTCACCTAGCATTTAGGGAGGAGTGAACCTCAAATGTTTTTGTGTTTTGAGGATTTTGGAGGAGGGAATACAATTCCTCATTTTTCCTCTTCCTTAGATTCTAAATGGGCTTCCCAGGTGGTGCTTGTGGTGAAGAACGTACTTGCCAATGCAGGAGACGTAAGAGACACGGGTTCAATCCCTGGGTCAGGAAGATGCCTTGGAGAAAGGCACAGCAACCCATTCCAGTATTCTTGCCTGGAGAATCTCATGGACAGAGGAGCCTGGCAGGCTACAGTCCACAGGGTCGCAAAGAGTCAGACATGACTGAAGGAACTGAGCACGTACAGACTCTAAATATTTGTGCTAGTTTCCTTTTTCTTGTATTTTTCCCCCAGAGATCAGAAAAGTCAAGAAGGAACCTCAGTTAGACAAAGTCTGATTATAAGGTGCCCCCATAGAAGGGGCAGAAAAGCAGCTTTCTAATAAAAATAGAAAAAGCAATACCCGTGGCATAGGCATTTTTGGCACTAAGAATAGCAGCCGTCAGCTCCAGGCTCCCCGGGCCCCTCTTCTAAAACTCATTGTGGTGGGAGCTAGAATCCATTTTCTGTTTCAATTGATGTTAATTTCATCCTGGCATATTTCAGGCCTCTCATCACGAGATGATTCATTGCTGCATGTAAGCGAGTACAATCAGCTCAAATATTTGTAGTCTTCATGCAATCACTGTAAGAAAACAGGGGGCTGCGTGCCATACATCGCCCCCTCCCTGCCTGCCCCCGCCTGGGCCACAGCGTTGAGTGAGAATGACAGGTGGTGGCTGCCTGGCCCCTCTGTCCTCATCCACTTTGCTGATTTAGGACCACAAAAGCATCCATTCCCCCGAGACCAGTAGCTTCTCGCAGGAGGACATTTTCATGGGGAGGATAATGTTCATGACAGCCTGGCCAGGAACATTTCCAAGGGCTATTCATAGAAGATGCTGGCAAACCTGCCCTTCCATGGTTTTCTAACCTCTGTGTCCAAGATACTCTCTGGGTATGTTGGTGATAATCTTAGCATCCAAGAATCACCAGACAGGAGGAGGCCCAGGACCTCTTCTTGCCATCCCAGGAAGGAAATCAAAAACAGAGTGGGCAAGGCTCGTCGAAGGTCAGGTTACAAGAAAATCAAGGTTAGAAGCCAGATCTCGTGATTTGTGGTCCAAAGTACATACAGCTGCTCTTATTCTATAGGTTTTGTTTTAGAATAACTTTTTCCTGATTATTAAAAGTATTCATGTTTACTATAGAGAAGGCTCAAAATAAGGAAAGTGCTCACTGCATGATTCCAGTCCCCAGAGACAGTCGCCCTCAAAGCCTGGTACCCAGACATCCCACCTGCACAGGCACAAAGGGCTCTGTGTGTAGAAGGGCCCTGTGCTTGGCTTCATGCTCTCATGTGTGCTGTATTGAATTTTCATTTTTGAACAAGGGACCATGCATTTTCATTTTACACTGGGCCGCACAAATTATGTCGCTGGTCCTAATCACCGCTGGTATTTCAATACCATCTTTTTCGTGCCTAGCATCTTGCTTTATGCCATTCATTCAATCCTTTGTTCATCCAACAAATGTTTATTGAGCACCTGGCACTAGTGGTATAAGAACCCACTTGCCAACGCAGGTTAGACTTAAGAGACATTGGTTCAATCCCTGGGTCAGGAAGACCCCCTGGAGGAGGGCATGGCAACCCACTCCATTATTCTTGCCTGGAGAATTCCATGGACAGAAGAGCCTGGTGGGCTACAATCTGTGGGGTCACACAGAGTTAGACATGACTGAAGTGACTTACACACCCACACACTATATGCAAATCACAGAATCCTGTGAAAATATCATTGGCCTTCCTTGCCCCCTTTATTCCATGAACACAGACAAATTTGCTAGAATTATTGCTCTAGGAAGATTAAACTGGCTGTCCATGGAGAAAAGATTGACTAAACCCCATCTGATTCTAAAACTGACGGCCACCTAAGGGAGAGGTCTGGCAGAGAGAAGAGGTGAGGCAGAGCCCTTTGGTGTCAGTGGTCACCTCAGCTGCATGTCTGCATGTGTGCAGTGCTCTGACAGAGGGAGTGGGGGCAGGGCTTGAAGGGCAGACAGGCACCATTTACACGGAAACAACAGCTCAGAGAACAGACCTGTAGTCACAGACACCTTTACAACCTAGCTGTGGGAAATAAGACCAGACTCCATCCGGTTCCTACCAAGGCCAACTCCACAGCCATGGTCCAACACTCCCAGCGAAAAGTGTTAACATTTAGTCATTGCTTTGCAGACCCTGCTCTGTCCTGAGTTTCCCAGGGAGTGGCAAGGGATTTCTTTGCCCTAGAGTCTAGAGAAAGATGTTTTTCAAAGCAATGAAGAGCTATTTCCTCTCACCCACAGGTAGCAGATATAAAAGAAAGAGAAGAATTACTCCAATTACATGGTAGACACTGAAAATGCAGAGGACAAGCTCTGGGTCTAAATGTTATTTCTCCATAAGAAAAAAAAATTAATGCAACCATTCTTTCTCTGGACCAAAGGCATCTGATATGGATGCTCCACATTTAGAGCAATATACCCCACAGGATATTTGAAAGCTCTGATTTAATCTTTAATTTCTCCCCAACAAGGTGAATGCCTGAATTGAACCACTGCAATAAGACAGAAGTTCCAATTCTATGACTAGCTGTTGCTCTGCGTTCATAAATATTTACTCACCTTCTAGAGGTTCTGGGAAAGGGGAATGGTCAAAACTTCAATTGCCTCCTTGGTACCTGACCCCACTTATCTTGCTGCTGAACACCTCCAAGAGTAAGTCTCAAGACCCAATGAGTTGGGAGAAAAATATCCTTTAATATAGACCAGGATAACATGGGCTTTTCACCCTCAGTGTCCTTACAGAGAGCCACTTCCATTATTGCTCTGGATTTTTCTTAAAGAAGCACCAAACTTGCCACTGAGAACATTCAAATCACTTGGCTTTGACTGGGCTCGAGATAATTACTGGAGAATTTCCCCCATAAAATATGTCTGCTGCTGTCAGCCTTGCCCGCTCCAGTCCGTACTCCTTACTAAGATCCAGGTGAAGTTGTAAAAGGCAAATCCAATCGTGTGTGTGGATGGTGCTCCACATCCCTGAGCCCACTGGAGTAAAGGACAGTCCACTGCACACACCCAGTATCCCATCTCAAGTGCACACTGAGATATTGCTTTGTTTTTTCTACCTCTGGGCGTTCTCTAGAGTCACACAGCCCAGCTGAAACCCATGATTGATTAAAATTCCTTTGACTGTGAAAATTACCATCACACAAGGAAGAGGTCAGGCAGAGGGAAGAAGGTGAGGCAGGGTCCTTTGGCATCTATGGTAATTTACTCTCCATGTCCGCATGTGTGCAGTGGTCTGAGAGAGGCAGTGAGGGCAGGGCTTGCAGTGCATTTGGGCATTAGTTACATGCAAACAGCCCATACGTGCAAGGAATTATGGCCTCTGAGAGCAACCTCCAATTAATGAAGGATGAAGGTCAGGGGATAAATGGCTCCACCTCCCATTCTTCAGTGAGACAACTCCAGGGCATGTTCTACACACTTCATTAAAGGTCCCCAACACGACTGAGATTTTCCTGGTCATAGCTGGTACCAGCTCAACAACACACACAGTCTCCACTGTTCTTTCTTCCCTGGATCATTTTTCCATACCTCTTCCATTTCCTGGAATCATCCTCTATTTAAGCCACATGAAGCCAGGAGAAAGGGAAAGATATACCCATTTGAATGCACAGTTCCAAAGAATAGCAAGGAGAGATAAGAAAGCCTTCCTCAACAGTCAATGCAAAGAAATAGAGGAAAACAATAGAATGGGAAAGACTAGAGATCTCTTCTAGAAAATTAGAGATACCAAGGGAACATTCCATGCAAAGATGGGCACAATAAAGGACAGAAATGGTAGGGACCTAAGAGAAGCAGAAGATATTAAGAAGAGGTGGCAAGAATACACAGAAGAACTGTACAAAAGAGATCTTCACAACCCAGATAATCATGATGGTGTGATCACTAACCTAGAGCCAGACATCATGGAATGTGAAGTCAAGTGGGCCTTAGGAAGCATCACTACGAACAAAGCTAGTGGAGGTGATGGAATTCCAGTTGGGCTATTTCAAATCCTGAAAGATAATGCTGTGAAAGTGCTGCACTCAATATGCCAGCAAATTTGGAAAACTCAGCAGTGGCCACAGGACTGGAAAAGGTCAGTTTTCATTCCAATCCCAAAGAAAGGCAATGCCAAAGAATGCTCAAACTACCACACAATTGCACTCATCTCACACACTAGTAAAGGAATGCTTAAAATTCTCCAAGCCAGGCTTCAGCAGTACATGAACCATGAACTTCCTGATGTTCAAGCTGGTTTTCAAAAAGGCAGAGGAACCAGAGATCAAATTATCAACATCCGCTGGATCATCGAAAAAGCAAGAGAGTTCCAGGAAAACATCTATTTCTGCTTTATTGACTATGCCAAAGCCTTTGACTGTTTGGATCACAATAATAAACTGTGGAAAATTCTGAAAGAGATGGGAATACCAGACCACCTGACCTGCCTCTTGAGAAACCTATATGCAGGTCAGGAAGCAACAGTTAGAACTGGACATGGAACAACAGACTGGTTCCAAATAGGAAAAGCAGTACATCAAGGCTGTATATTGTCACTCTGCTTATTTAACTTCTATGCAGAGTACATTATGAAAAACGCTGGGCTGGAAGAAGCACAAGCTGGAATCAAGATTGCCGAGGGAAATATCAATAACTTCAAATATGCAGATGACACCACCCTTATGGCAGAAAGTGAAGAAGAACTAAAGAGCCTCTTGATGAAAGTGAAAGAGGAGAGTGAAAAAGTTGGCTTAAAACTCAACATTCAGAAAACTAAGATCATGGCATCCGGTCCCACCACTTCATGGCAAATAGATAGGGAAACAGTGGGAACAGTGGCTGACTTTATTTTTCTGGGCTCCAAAATCACTGCAGATGGTGACTGCAGCCATGAAATTAAAAGATGCTTAATCCTTGGAAGGAAAGTTATGACCAACCTAGACAGCATATTCAAAAGCAGAGACATTACTTTGCCAACAAAGGTCCGTCTAGTCAAGGCTATGGTTTTTCCAGTAGTCATATATAGATGTGAGAGTTGGACTGTGAAGAAACTTGAGCGCAGAAGAATTGATGCTTTTGAACTGTGGTGTTGGAGAAGACTCTTGAGAGTCCCTTGGACTGCAAGGAGATCCAACCAGTCCATCCTAAGGGAAATCAGTCCTGGCTGTTCACTGGAAGGACTGATGCTGAAGCTAAACTCCAATACTTTGGCCACCTGATGAGAAGAGCTGACTCATTTGAAAAGACCCTGCTGCTGGGAAAGATTGAAGGCAGGAGGAGAAGGGGACGACAGAGGATGAGATGGCTGGATGGCATCACCGACTTGATGGACATGGGTTTGGGTGAACTCCGGGACTTGGTGATGGACAAGGAGGCCTGATGTGCTGCAGTTCATAGGGTCACAAAGAGTCGGACACGACTGAGCGACTGAATTGAACTGAACTGCATCCAGGTTCTCATCTCAGGCTCTGGTTTCAGGGGAACCCAAACTAAGATAGCATCTCATTCTGTTTTAAACCCTTTAAAATCTCTTCCTTTTTTAGGATAAATGTAAAGTTCCTTAGCTTCATGTTGAAGGCCTTTAAGGACACTACTCCTCATTTCAACCTCAAATGCCAGCAGCACCAATGTACCTACAATTAAAACCATCACTCGGGGACTTCCCTGGTGGTCCAGTGTCTAAGACTCCTCACTCACAAGGCAGGGTTCCTGGGTTCAAGCCCTGGTCAGGGAATTAAACCCTACATGCCACACAAAGACGTTGCAGGCTCCAACAAAGATCAAATATCCCACATACAGCAACTAAGACCTGACACAGAAAGATAGACGGATAGTTTAAAAAATAAAATGAAACCAACACTCAGACTCACAGAGTGAACTTATGGTTGGCAGGGGGAACGACTAGGGAGTTTGGGATGGACATGCACACTCTGCTATATATAAAATAGATAACCAACAAGGTCTTACTGTATGGCACAGGGTACTCTGCTCAATGTTATGGGGCAGCCTGGATGGGAGAGGAGTTTCAGGGAGAATGGATACATGTAATATATGTATGGCTGAGTCCTTTCACTGTTCACCCAAACCATCACAACACTGTTAATCAGCTATAATGTGAAGTCACTCAGTCGTGTCCGACTCTTTGCAACCCCATGGACTGTAGCCTACAAGGCTCCTCTGTCCATGGAATTTTCCAGGCAAGAGTACTGGAGTGGGTACCCACAATACAAAATAAAAAATTTAAATTTTTTAAAAAATCACTCAGTTACACAGCTTCACATCTTCCCTCATGAGGGTCTCTCTCATCCTGATTTCCTTGTCCCCATCTTGCTACCACTCATGCCTCAAGACTCTGGCTTAATACCCTCTCAGCTGGGCACCCTTCCCTACTCCATCCTCTGCACCTGGATGCCTGTGCATGGCACCTTTTTCATGGCATCAGTGTTTGCACCCTGCCCAGCTCCCCAGGAAAATGTGTGTTCCTCAAGGGCAGGACCAGTTCTCAGCTAGTGAGTGGGGTCCAGGGCTTCATGCAGAGCTTGGCATACTCGAGGGGCACTGAGATGCTTCCAAAAGGCCAGAGAGCTTTGCCTTATATTCTCAGCTAGCTTTGGTGTCCTCTGAGTATCCTGGACATTGTTGGTCTTTTATGTGGGCAACAAAGGGACTTTTTTTTTTTTTTTTAAGGAAATGGTATAAAGCATCTCATTAAAACATTTTGCTGACTGGTCTGTGGTGCAACATTTCCTCTCCTGGAGGGAGGGGGGAGGATACTGATGTCCCATCCGTATCAACACTGAGGCCAAGGCATGCAGAGATGGAAGTGGAAGAACCTGAGGGCTTTGGAATGTCAGAGCTGGGCAAACCGAGAGTTATACAGCCCTACCACGAAAGGGTGGGGGTGGGGGCTCCCCTGGTAGCTCAGAAGGTAAAGAATCTGCCTGCAATGCAGGAGACTTGGGTTCAATTCCTGGGTTGAGAAGATCTCCTGGAGAAGTGAGGGGCTACCCACTCCAGTATTCTTGCCTAGAGAATTTCATGGACAGAGGAGCCTGGTGTGCTTCGGTCCATGGGATCCTCAAGAGTTGGACACAACTGAATGGCTAACACTTTCACTTTCAAGAGAGAGGAAGAGACTTGCTCAAAGAGACTAGACACTCAGACTCCAAACTCCCAGGCAGGTGTCCTTTCCACACATCCACATCATCTCTCACAAACGCAGACTCAGAGCCAAGCTGACTGGGCCTTGGCCTTTTCCAGCAGGTCAGGACGCAATATTTTTTGAAGGTGAAGGAAGTAGGGAAGCAGTACTTCAGAGAGAATAATTGTTCTGAGCACCCCGATTCAAGTTGATCTGACAAATTTCCCCAGAGGAATGAGAACGCTGTTCACAGAACAAAGCTCAGGGGGGAAAAAAAAAGTAATTGAGTAATTGTGTTGATGGATTAATTGAGTTGATGGAATAATTGAGTTGATGGATCAGACTTTGTAGTGTGTGCTCTGATTCTTTGTTTTCTTATTTTTACGTGTACAGTCCTTTCTTCTACTGTGCAGTGTGCAAAATACACGATCGTTAACTCAGTGAGGTAGGAAAGGACTTGTCCAATTCATTTCCATTGCTCCAGCACTGACTCACTCACATTGCCCCCATCTTAGACCACGAAAAGAAGTGAATTATGTATGCAGTGAGGTGGACCGACAAGAGGGCAGAGCAATGATGGCTGACAGATGGAGTGACAGAGGAATAAGGGGGCTGGGTGAAGGTGTGGGGTCTCCCCTTAGTGTTTCCCTTCCTTCCCTCTTCCTTCATGACCTCTGCCTCACCACCCCAAAGCCATCATCCTTTACTTTTCTTCTCTCCTACTCTAAAGACAGGATCAGATTGGTTGCGCCAGCAGGCAGCGTGTCTACATGATCCAGAGGTTTGCCAGGCTCTTCTCATCTCCTGGAGAGATGAGTTTCTTCCACTATTGAAAGGACTTTCTTCATCTCCTTATCACACAGCTGAGCCAGTCCTCAGGAGTTCGTGACACATCTGCGGCTATCACCCAGACCTGAGACCCATTTGAAGACAGAGGTCCACTCTGGACCATGTCTGAGCATGTGACCCATAGTCTGATGCCAACCTCCTGAGGCACCTTCCCCAGCAGAAGCAGATTCCTCCCTCCCCCTCCACCCCAACCCTTTTAGCATTTTACATAATGTTCATTTCTCTAGACAGTTCCCATCATGTTTATTTCAGGAACTCCAGCAATCACTATTAGTGTGACCTACATATTTTTTTGATGTCCTAGGTATGTTCTCCAATTATCATTAACCCAGTATGTTTTAAAAACCAGTCTTAGAAGAAGTAATTATAGCAGGGAACTAGTTTTGCTTTTTTCCAATCAACAGGAGGAAATAATAAGAGAAGAGTTTCAATCATGAGCTGAGAAATCTGCTTCCTAAGCAAAAATCCAGAAGAAAAATTGGTCACTTGGGAAAGAAGGAAGCAAAAGTTTCTTGATCCCCTACTGTGCACTAGATATTTTCACTTGTTATTTCCTACAATCCTCATAACATCTTACAAAATAAGTATCAAATTTCCACTTTTATAGATGTGGGACCTGAGGCTTAAAGAAATTGGAAATGTTTTCAGGGTAAAAAGACTAGTAAGTGCAGAAGCAGAGGTCTGAGCCATACAAGTAACCTCTGCGGGTCCACAGGCTGGTCTGGAGGTTGCTTCTTGCCTAGGTCAGACCACCACTGTTCCACCACCATCTGTTTACAAACCAGCATCCTGCAGCTTGAGAGAAAGAGCCGTGTTCTTCCTTGGCCTTGCCCCCTCCACTTTCTCATTGAACACAGCTGATTGGTCCTGGGTTTGACATTCAACTGAAGCTGGGCTAATCTGATTGGTCCAGAGTCCAATCAATCTGATTGGTCAAGATATGGATATTCAGTGCCATATCCAGCCAATCAGAGATTTTGTCTCTGGGATTCTTCGCACTGGAACCAGAAATCAAACCCAGATCTTCACTGATACGTGGCAGCAGCAGATGCAAGGCTGAGACATGAAAGCCAGGAGCAGTAGGCAGACATTCACTGGGGAAAGTGGAGACAAGAGGGGAACTGAGTGATGGCCGAGCCCCTGACGTGGGAAGTGCCCAAAGCCCAGCTGTGTCTTCATCTTCCCTATGAGTTTTGGTTGTTCAACCCTACTTGTCCATGAGTCAATAAATATCTCTCTGCCCAAGCTGGCTCTAGCCGTACTTTATTCTTGAACAACCAGAAAGTGTTGGAACTAAAATAAAGGTCCTGTGTGTACATTTCCTAGTCCTTGGTTGTAGATGTTAATAAGTGACATGGAGATCAGACTGAACTAAGGATGTCCCTTAAGTCCACAACACGAGGGAGATTCACTTGAAAAGCTTTCCATTCCTGAAGACTGACTGTTGGTTTGTAAGGAATCTAAAGGGCTGGTCCCAACTCAAACTAGCTCAGTATATGAGCAGGAGCAGGGAGCTGAGAGATGAGGCGGCTTCACGGCCACACGCAGCCCACACGTCACCCTCAATCCCTCAGCCTCCAACCCCCATCTCTAGAATGAGAGAGCTGGCTAGATCAGGCTTTCAGCCAGTTACCTATCACCCTCAACATGGGAGCCAGTGTTTACACAACACTTATTTAAAAATGGGTTCATTTTGTTGTCCTTTATCTGTGAATAATAGATTTGATATGCCAGCCATATTTTTTCCCCCAACACACATTAAAATGCATAACGACTCAAATGAAACATGTTTGACTGTGTGCCATGAGAATCCCCTTGGGTTCCATACTCTGGAAAATCACGGAGCTGACGATCTCTAAGAAGCTGATGACCGTGTCTTGGAAGACGGTGATAGGCCAGTCACTCAGTGTTCATTCAACCAGCATTGACACAGTCCCTGCTCTGGGCCAGCCCCGCTGAGAAGCCGCAGTGATCCATGTAGCATGAGCTGACAGTAAGTGCACGTTTACGATGGGCTAGACACTGTACTGAGTGCTTTATAGCCGTTAGCTCATTTTTATCTACTGAAAACTCCCACGAGGTATATATAACTAATTTCTGAATCTCAGAAAGGTGAATTATTCATCATTCAATCCCAAAGCAACCGTATTCATTTTCTATTGCTGCCGTAACAAATTATCACAATTTAGTGTCTTAAAACACCACTCATTTATAATTTCATAATCCTCTAGGTCAGAAGTCCAACATGGGTCTCAACAGACTGAGATGGAGGCGCCAGCCGGCTGCGTTCTTTTCTGGCAGCTTTATGGGAAAATCTGTTTCCTTACCTTTTCCAGCTTCCAGAGGCCACCGCATTTCTTGGCTTAAAACTACCTTCCTCCATCACAAAAGCTAGCAACACAGGCTGTGCCCTTCTCATGATGTCATCTCTCTAGTTCTCCGCAGCCAGACAAGTGTTTTAAGTACACATGTGATGAGATCGTCCGTCATCCTCCCCCACACTCCAAGATGATTCAGAAGCATCTTCCCCATCCCAAGACCCCTAACTTTAATGACCCCTGCAACATTTCTTTTGCCACTGAAGGTGACATACACACAGATCCCAGAGATTAGGGCTTGGACACCACCAGGGCTCTGATTCTGCCTATCACAGACGAGATTCAATCCTTTATCCCATAGTCTTAACCACTACCTTGAACACAGGCAGCACTCAAGGAGCTTCTAACTTAGTGAGAGACAGACAAGTGACACAGAAAGCATGCCTGCCTAAGATTAGAGTCCACCTTGCTTTCTTGCTTACTGATTCTTTCTCTAACGAGGAATGTATCAGGGGCAGGAATGCCCCTGCAGTGAGATGTGCTGCATGTGTCACACACACACCAAATTTCAAACCATAAAAAGAACGGAAAATATCATACTAGTATCTTTGTATTGATTACATGTTGAAGTTGATAATATTTTAGACCTATGAGGTTAAACTGGAGAATTCCATGGATAGAGGAGCCTGGCGGGCTCCAGTCCATGGGGTTGCAAAGAGTCGGACATGACCGAGCAAATACACTTTCATGAGGTTAAATATATTATATATTTTATCAAAATTGATTTCATCTTTTCCTTTTCACCTTTTTTAATGTACCTACCACAGCATCTAAGATTACACATGTGGAGACTTCCCTGGTGGTGCAGTGAAACTAGATCCTACATGCCACTGTGAAGACTGAAGATCCCACATGACTCAACTAAGACCCAGTGCAGCCAAATAAATAAACGTTTCAAAAGTAGTGATAAAATTAAAATAAAATTACCTATGTGGCTTGCCTTATCTTCCCACTGGATAGCACTAATCTAGAAAAGTACTTGGCACACAGCAGACACCCAAAACATACCAGCTGCCTGAACAGAGGGATGAGACAGCAGGAGAAAGTGGGGAAGGAAGCCAGCACTTTCAATGTGCAGCCTGGGTCAGGGAGTCACAGGCCACGAACCCCAAGAGGCAGGCAGTGGATGTGACGTGATGTGCAGAGTGAGCCAAGGTCTCCTGATCACCTAGTGAGGGCGAAGGCGAACTTCAGTCTCATTGTCACGGTAGAATCAGTGAAGGATTGACTGTGAGCTAGGAAGTGGGTCAGCTGAATTTGTTTGAGAAAGAGGGTTCTGAGCTATGAAGCCTGGATGAGGAAGGGCAGGGAAGACAGGGAATCACACGCCTTTGAAGAGGAAGTAGTTAAGAAACAACATGAAGTAACTTACAGGACAAATAGGAAGGGACGGCTATATGTATTTCAGAGTCAGCTAGGTAAGAAATAGTCACAGGGAGTGGGTAAAGCAGTAAATGGAAAGATCACGTCACAGGGACCCTCTCTGTTCTGCCCTGTGAGGGTGAAGGAACAAAGTCAGGCAGACTGAGGGCAGACAGCAGGAAGGAACTTTTCATCCTAGAGACCATGAACCCAGAAGCAGCTTCTACAAAGATGATGTGGATGCTCGCAAGCAGGGGCAGCACCGCGCTGGGCAGTGGGTTCTGGAAAGGTCAGCGCCCATCTGACCAAGAGGAGAGAACCCACCTCACCAGGGCCTCCAAAGCACCAGCCAGCATTTCCAGCGCATCTGGCTCTTTATTACAGAACAGGGGGCAGTGCACTTCAGAAGGGAGGCCAATAGGTTCAGAGGCATCGCCAGCCTTGTCTGCAACGTGCCTGCAAAATGTTTCATGGAGCAGAAAGTGAAAGAAAGTGTTAGTCACTCAGTCGTGTCCGACTCTTTGAGACATCGAGGACTGTAGCCCGCCAGGCTCCTCTGTCCATGGAATTCTCCAGGCAAGAGTACTGGAGTGGGTTGCCCTGCCCTCCTCCAGGGGATCTTCCTGACCCAGGGATTGAACCCGTGCCTCCTGTGTCTCCTGCACTGCAGGCAGATTTTCAACCCACTGAGCCACTGGGGAAGCAGAAAGCTCTCTTCAAAGGAGGAAAGCCTTTGCAGTGGCCACAGAGAAACTGGCATTTCCTCACCAAAGCGGGAGCCACCCAAAGCATGCACTTCTCACTTGTGTTCTGTTTTCTCCCCTTGGCTCCAGCCAGTTAATTTCAACACAGAAATGTAACTCACAAATGTGCAATCCATTCCAGTGGGACAAGGAAACCATGATGCGGGCTTCGGGAGACAGGAAGCGACCTTGTGAGCCCAGAAGCGGGGTAGGGGCTGACCTCACTCCACACCTGGGGCAGCCATCAATGCCGTTTCTAGGATCCAGAGGAAGCCCAGGTGCTGCCTGCAACTTCCCTGAGCCTCCAAATGCCCCACAACAGCAAGACTTTCCTACACAAGTGAGGCTCTAACAGAGTCAGAGAGAATTTTTTTAATTGAAAAAGGCAGTGACTTCTAGGAATGAAGATGAGTTTTACATCCAGATTTACTTTTTCTCCCTTACAAAATCCCATGGAAAGAATACCAAATGGATTTTGAAAATAAAAGCACAATATCAAGAATAAACCCTGATATAAATTATGAACTGAGGGTGGTGATGTGTTATGGGAGGCACATCAGTCATAACATGCCAACCGCTTTGGTGAGGGGTGATGATGATGAGGGAGACTTTGTGTGTGAGGGGGAGGGTATACAGGAAAGCTCTGCACCTTTCTCTTTATTTTGCTATGACTCTAAAGTTGCCCTAAAAATAAAGTTTTTAATTAAACAAAATAAGCCATCAGACAAGAAGAGCATGAGCAAGGAGACAAGAACAAAAGTTACAAGACTCAGAAGACAAGTAGATGAGAAGTACCAGACTTAGACCCCAGGAGATGGATGCCTAGGCATGCAGGGAACCAAACCCATTTACATGATGGGAGACCCTGAAAGGCCTGGCACCCAGAAGCACTGGAGCCCTTCACTTGTACTCCCTTGGCTTGTGGGATAAAGCAGGGAAGGGGAGTTGCATTCCAAGCAGGCCCCAGCCCCAGGGTCACCATCTGAACTCAAAACACACCTGCTCTGACCTCGCAGCAGCCCACAGGGTCATTTTTTTTTTATTATTTTTTAATTGAAGGATAATCGCTTTACAGAATTTAGTTGGTTCCTGCCATACATCAACATGAATCAACCACAGGTCTACATATGTCCCCTCTCTCTTGAACCGCCCTCCCATTTCCCTCCAGAGCCCTACAAGGTCATTTCTTACTCCCAACCTCATTTTCCCCAAGTTTTTTTCTTTGAAAATGTTCAATCCTACAGGAAAATTAAAGGAAAGTACTATGCACTCCCATACCCCCTTCATCTGATGACTAATTATTATTTTACACACTTTCTCTGTGTGTGTGTGTGTGTGTGTGTGTGTGTGTGTGTGTGTGTGTAGATTCAGTGTATAGAGTATAAACCATTTGAAAGTAACCCCTAAAAATGAGGACATTCTCCTATAAAATCGTGTAATAAAATTACCGATAAGCTTATAATTCGCCTAATGCATAGCCCAGGCTAAATCTCCTGAGCCGCTCCTGGGGAAGATGGACTGTCCTTTGTAGTTGTGTTTCTTTCTTTGAATCTAAAACCAATGAAGTTTCACACATTGTGTCAAGAGGTCCTGCTCCTTGGCCTCCTTTAATCTAGACTTCTGTTACTCAAACTGCAATTATGAGACTAACACCTCAGGTATTGTTACCAACACAGAGGCTCAGGCCCAAGCCCCCACCTTCTGAATCAAAATTTGCCTTTTAATAAAATTGCCAGGTAGTCTGCATGTATAAGGTTAGTAAATGCTAAAGTTTGGAAAGCACAGCCCAGAGAGACATACGACACACATACATACATGCACACACACACACATCTACACACAGGTATACATGCACATCTAAATACATGCCTGCTGCTGCTGCTGCTGCTAAGTCGCTTCAGTTGTGTCCGACTCTGTGTGACCCCAGAGACGGCAGCCCACCAGGCTCCTCCGTCCAAGGGATTCTCCAGGCAAGAACACTGGAGTGGGTTGCCATTTCCCTCTCCAATGCATGAAAGTGAAAAGTGAAAGCGAAGTCGCTCAGTTGTGTCCGACTCTTAGCGACCCCATGGACTGCAGCCTACCAGGCTCCTCCATCCATGGGATTCTCCAGGCAAGAGTACTAGAGTGGGGTGCCATTGCCTTCTCCAAAATACATGCATACACGCATTCATATACACAGTCACACATATACAGACACTCAGGCACACGTGTACGTACCCATACACATGCAACCACACACATACATACATATACACACAAGTATACACATGCACCTAGGGCTTTTGTTGCTCTTGGGCAGTGGCTTCCTTTTTTGTTTGAAAGGTCGAGGCCAGTGGCCTTGTGGAAAGACTCCACATTGTGCGCTTGTCTGCTTGTCCCCTCATGATTCCATTCAGAGTAAACCTTCCTGGCAAGAATACTATGTAGAGGATGCCATCAACTTCTCACTGTATCACATCAGGAAGTCTATACCAAAAGGATTCCCTGCTCTTGGCGACCCTAGGCTTGATCATCAGATAATGCGGTGACTACCAGGTATCTCCATGGAAAGGCCCATTCCCCCCCTGTCATCTGTAGCTAATCTGTGGGGTTGTTCTTTGGAATCATATTAATATCCTGCTCCCCAATGCCTTTCACCCAATAATCTCAGCATCTCTTGTGGTTTCTTGCACTGAAGATTGCAAATTGTTAATTTTCTTGTTTCTTCTACCCTGACCGTTGTCATTCTTCTGTAAAGTGTTTCTCTCTTCTCCTCTCTTCTCTCCTCTCCTCCCTGGCTCCTATCTCTCCTGGATACTATCAACCATGAACTCATGAATACTGCATCATTCTGTGTGATGCTCAAAAATTATACACAAGGGAGTCCATGAAAACCGGCAACCACACTTCTGCACATCTAGCAGCTTTGTGACTTTGGACAAGTGACTTGACTTCTGTTTTTCAGTTTCACCATCTGTTAAACAGATAGTAATTGACCTTCATAGGTTGGTGTAATTCACTAAATGAATGCTTGTAAAACTCTGGCAACTCTACCTGCTGTGTGATAAGTCCTGTATAAGTGCTTGTTATTAAATATTCTTGCTATCTTTACCATCAGCATCACCACCACAAGCCCAGCCTTTGGTACAATTCTAGAGCCCCATAGGCAGTTTGGAAAGGAAAGAATGGGGGAGGGAGGAAAGGAGAAAGGATGGAGTAAAAGTCTTTAAGAGAAGCGAGAATGTCGGAAAGTCACAGAACACCTTCCTCCCCACCCACGCTCCCTCCCTCTCCGACACATGACCATGTCCTAGATCCCATCCAGGCCACCCTACTGCTCCTGGGAAAATATTTGGTTAACTGAACCAACATGGGGCTGGTAGATAAACCCGAATGCTAGTTGAGGAGACACGCTCTTTCCCATCTGCTGCCTTGCAAACAATGCTAGTCTTATTATTTCAAATGACAGGCAGTTCTTTCTGTAAATTTGCTTGTCGTGCCAATTCAGCTTTTATGTAAGTGTGTATCTCGTTTCATTTTCCTCTGCATACAAGGCACTGATGCGAGGCAGCTACACCCCAGGTCTGCTGCACTCCCCGGAGTATGTCCCCAAACACGTCTTCAGTTCCTTGACCTCAACAGGCCCCTTGGTCCTCTCTGCAGAGACCATGAAGAGCCTCTGAAAGTTGAGGGGAAGGGGTGGTAAGAGAGAAAGCAAGAAGAGCAGCAAGTGGGTGCCCATTGAAGCAGGTGATAAGTATGTCAGTTGCTTGTAATACTTTCTCTAATTGCCTGTATTTGGAATTTTCCCTAAGTTGAGGAGAAAGCCTCTGAGAATTGAGCATCTCCTGAGTTTTACAGGATGAATAGGAGTTTCTGATTCGGTGAGAAACAGAGGAACAATCCAGGTAGAAACACATATTACAGGAGAAGAGCCCACAGAGAGAAACAGCCCAGTAGAAGATGGTTCTCTCTCATCTTTAACCAGTGAACTCTAATTCGATGCTGGTGCTACCCACCCAGTTAGTGCCAAGCCCACAAGATAAGCAGTCCTCCTGACGAGAGATGCTCTCACTTCAGACCCCCAACTGCAAGTGGGGTCCCCAGGCCATCCATGTTTCTGCCCAGCCGGTTTCAAATTGGGGGAGAGGAGTGTTCCCATGTCCCCCTCAGGGTTGATGATTCACTAGAATGGCTCACAGCACTCAGGGAAGTGCTCGACTCATTATTACAGTTTTATTATTAAAAATACAGATTATGACCAGCCGAATGAAGAGACACAGCAGGCCAGTCTGGGATGGGAGGGACCCTAATGCCAAGCTCCTATGTGGAACTCTCCTGGTAGAATCAGAATGCATCACCCTCCAGGCACATTGACAGGCTCCCCAACCAGGAAGCTCCACTGAGCTTCAGTGTCCAGCGTTTTTATTGGGGTTTCGTTACAGAGGGATGATTGATAACTCAATCCCCAGCCCCTCCCCACAGCCCAGACGTAAGGCTCATTCAAAGCTCCAGCCCTCTAATCAGACAGCTGGTCTTTCTGGGGACCTGTCTGCATCTTGAGTCATCGCATCGCATTAGCATAACTTAGGTTTAGTTCAAGGAGCTCATGAATTACAAACATACTCCCATCACTTGGGAAATCCCAAGGGTTTCAGAGGCTCTAAGCCAGCAACCCAGGGTAAAATGGAACCAATTCTCCGTCATACAACAAAGGTACATGCAGGCGGAGAACACAAAGCAAAGGGCGGACACCGAGGACGCACTCCGTATCTGTGCTGCGCTGCGTGCTCCGTGCGCACTGCAAGTGTGTGCAGGGGACAGAGAAGTGACAGAAAACAGGAGTGGGATGAAGGGACAGAAATGGAGGGACAGAGAGAGGGAGAGAAAGAAAAAGCAGGAAGGAGGGAGAGACAGAAGCAGGAGGGATGGAGAAGGACAGAAGGATTTCAGCTCCATTTTACAGGAGGCTGAGTCCCAGAGAAGGTGACTGCCAAGTCCATAGTCTCATGGGTATTAGAGGGCAGCAACAAGATTCAAATCTAGGCCAACTGAATTCTGACCTGTGCTTTTTCAGTCTGGAGCAAACATGTAACAAAGGTGCCGAGACTTCAGTAGAATGAAGTCTCATGCGAATAGAATGAGACTTCATTCTGTTGAAGGTTTGCAGCCAGGGAGGACAGTTAAGACCTGCACCCACAGCTCCGTGGGGTGTAGACAGGAGGACAAAGGGAAGTGGGAGAGTGAAGAGAAAAGATGAGACCAGATGAGTGAAGAGGAGGCCTAAACTGGAGGAGTCGGGGAGGGCTGGGGTGGGGAGCCAGACCAGGCACAAGCGATGAGCTGCAGGCTGACCACCTCCCACGTGGGAGCAGGAACACTTTCCCCGCCACCTAGACACAGGTGGGCCCACGATGCCATACAACACCCAGCCTCTGCTTTCCACAGTACCTGTCAGACAATCCCTGCTTTTATGCAAACCCACCTGTGCTTCTTTCATCATCCCTGATGTCTCTGGAGCAGTGAGTCTAACCGGTTTCCCCTTCCCCTTTACAGTGAGCAGGAGACCTTCTTACACTTAAGAGTCAACTGGCACTTTGCCCCACCCGGAGTTGTTATATGACATTTATAAAGAACCTAGAAAAGAGACTTGAGGCTTCTGCACAACATCCTGGACAGGACAGGCAAAGTATTCATTGGCAGCCCAGCACATCTCCTATAGAGAGCCACACCCCACCCTGCTTGGGGTTCTAGGGGCAATGTTGGAGACAGTGCACCACACACACTTGCTGCAGTGAATAGGCTTATAGCCAGGCTCAGACAAACTTGCTTCTTTATCCCCCAGGGACAGTGATTGGTCCAAGGCAAGCCAATCAGAACCCTTCCTTGGAAGTAAAGGGCAGTCCTGTTTCTATTTGGGTTTCCACCAGTCACATTCTCTAAAGAGCCAGAGAACACTTACCCAGCACCACCAAGAAGGCATGAGGGCATGGCGGAGATGGGAGAGACAGGTGACAATGTCTGAGATACCCTGGCTCAATCCCCGACTTTCCAAGTTATATGAATCAGTTATTTTTTCTTTCAAGATAGTTTGAAGCAAGTTCCTGTTCCCTGACTCCAGAGAGGGTCTGCTAATTTGTGACACTGCTTTGAATCAAATGTTACACCACCTTCACCTTGTCGCCCCAGCTTTCTGGCAGCTGGGCCAGGGTTCTGATCCATATTGGTCCAGTCCTGGGGAAAGAGACCTGGGTGCTATAGGGTTTAGAAACTTCGGTGAGCAGCAGGCTGGCAGTCGGGAAGGGTCCCACATCTCAGCATGAAACCCCTTGCAGAGCCCTCTTTCAGGGAGGAGGCCCAGGAGAGCCTGTCTGTGGAAGGTGGGTGCTCTGGCTTGGGTGTGGGGGATGGGGCTGCAAAGTGGCTGTGAGTAAAGAAACTGAGAGTAATGGGAACATCTAACAGGGCAGCAAGGGGTTCAGGCAGGGAATGAGATGATGTAGCAGGACCCTAGACCAGACAAGAGAAAATAAGAACAGTACCTTTCTTAACAGTACCTAGAATGAGGACAGCTACCCCAGAATTATATGTGCCAATTTTGTCCCCAGCTCCTGGTAGAGAATCCCAGGCCATGGTTTTCATTTATTATTGCTGTTAATAACGAGCAGCAGCAGCAGGAGCCACAGTGAATTTCCAGTGGACTGTGGGTGCCAGGCAGTGTGCTCACAGCCTCTGTTAATGTCCGACTCAGTTCCTGTTTAACTCGGTCAGGTGGGCAGCAGTAAACCCATTTCACAGATAAGGACGCTAACATATAGAGAGGTTAAGTAATTTGTTCCCAGCTTCTCAGCTTGTAAGTAGTAAAGTCATTACACAGATCAGAAAACTGAGGCCCAGAGAGGGAAAGTGACTCGCTCAAGGTCATACAGCAAGTCGAACTAGCAGAGGGATTCCAACTCAAACTCCAATCTCTGGGTACTCAGCCCTGTGCTCTTCCTCCTGAATACCTGGACTGTCTCAGCAGCACCAAAGGCACACCATCCAGGGAACAGGCTGGAGCACTAGGCTGTTCTGCATTCCCAGGTCCTTCCATGAGAATGGAAGCTAACTCCAAGGAGGGGTACCTCCAGGGTAGATGAAACAGAAGCTGTAAACTGGCAATCCATGGGCTGGTCAGAAGTGTTTCTGTCTTGCCTGCAGAGTGGCATATGAACTTGATTCAATACTTTAAAATTGAGAGATTCCACATACAAATCTGGGCTATAATACAGCAGTAGATTCCATCAGACCCAGACTTGGGAGCAGAGTATCAACCAAGCACAGTGAGTGAAGAACCACAGTTCAGCTTCCCACGCTCTGTCTCCATTCAGAAAACTCTCTGAGGCTTTCCTACTGTGTTCTTATGTAGGGTCTGATGGAGCCGGAGAATGACGCAGCCCCTGCATTGAGTTTTTCCTACGACAATCAGATGGTTTTCTGCAGAGCTGCTGTGTGTAACAGACAACTCCCAGCTCCCAGTGGTATAGCAATGTTAGTTGCTCTAATGTCTGCAGACTTCAGGGGAAGCTCTACATCTGGCTTTGCTGGCTGAGAGTTGAGTTCCAGTCTCCACATCTGTCTCTAGGGCCAGCAGTTCATCTGGGCATCCCCTTCTTCTAACAAATGGCAGAAGTGCAAGTCTGAGGGAAATCACACAAGTACGGTGAGAGACCCTGCTTTTGTGCATCTACATGCATTTTACTGGCTAACACCCCATGACCACACCCAGAGTCAATGAGGCAGAGATAAGCACACCACCTTCTCTACAGAAAGACACTCCCAGGGCAAGGGGTGTGGGTGTATAATCCTATCACAGGGAGGAAGTGAAGACTCAGAACTAGTCAATCTACTATACACATAAGTACTACTACACTCATAAGACACTAAGGAGATCAAACCAGTCAACCCTAAAGGAAATCAAACCTGAATATTCATTGGAAGGACTGATGCTTAAGCTCCAATACTTTGGCTACCTGATGCCAAGAGCCAACTCACTGGAAAAGACCCTGATGTGAGGGCAGGAGGAGAAGGGCACGACAAAGGATGAGATGGCTGGATGCATCACTGACTCAATGAACATGAATTTGAGCCAACTCTGGGAGATAGTGAAGGATAGGGAAGCCTGAGTAGGACATGACTTAGCAACTGAAAAACAACACTCATAAGGAATCAGCCCTTTCAGTCACCGCTCGCCACCCTGTTGGCCCTGCAGGAAAGGAGGACAGACACGATGGGGTGGGTTGGAGTCTGTCTGCACTATGCCAGAACAGTGTGCTCAGGGCTAAATACAGAACAAGAGGCCACAGTGGAAAATGCACTGGAGAGAAGGGAGCAGCCCATGCCTTGGCCACTGGAAAAGAAGGAAAGCGGTCAGGTTCAGTGATCCCAGGACCTGTGGCTGGAGGGAAGTGTCACAGCACAAAGCACTTCACTGGAGAGCCGACAAGGCTAAGGAGGAGGAGGACTGAGGAGTGGGCCCCGCTGGGCAGGAAGGGCCACGGCACCACAAGCACTTCGAGCTAATTGGCTTGCTTTGGCCAATGACTCACCAAATGCGGGGATGGAGCCCAAGTCCAGGGAAGATCCTGCAAACCTCAGGTCAGGGCTCAGAGGAAGGCCAGGCGCTGGGCAGCCAGCCTGACCAGACTCTGCCTGGATCTCTCTGAAAACCTCCTCCAGCCTGAGTCACTGAGGCTTTCACACCTTGGTTTTAACCCACTTCAGTCCTCAGGCTTTCCTTGAGAGAAGTTCTAAAACAAGAAAGAAGAGAAAAGAAAAGGCAGTGATTGGAAAGGTTTTTACAAATACACAGACTGGGTCCTTTAACAGCAGGGAATTCCTTGGTGGGCATGATTCTCCTGGGCTAGAGAGAAAGGCCACCCCAGCCCTCTCTCTCCAGAGCAGCCTGGCAGAGGCTTTCATAGCAACACCCTGGTTTCCTTGGCAACACTGATTGACAAGACGTGAACTCCATCAGCATTTATATGCTTCACATGGGGCTGTGGTGGCCTGGGATGGAGAAAGATGCTTCTCTCCACCAAACGTTGGCCCCTGAAGCCAAGGAGTCCCACTAACTCCAGCCTTCAGCAGCCAAGCCAGATCAAGCACGTGCTTGGGAAGAAAACACATAATAAATGTCAAAGCTGAGCTCAGCTACTGGAATGCAAAGTCACCAAACAGGTCCAAACTCCTGAGAAGAGCAGAAATGAACAAGTTCGCTTTTGTAACTTTACAGATACGGAAACTGAGGCTTATGGATTCAAGCAGTTCCTTAAATATTAGCTGTCCTCCTAACAGTTGGAATAAATAAAATGAGGACTTTGGGCCAGATCCTATGTTAAGGACCATGGCAGCCACCAGTCCTGCTCTTACCTTTGTAAGGGTGGGGTCCATGCTGTCACCTCTGCCTGCTCACCCTTCCTCCCTGCGCCATCCTTTGCTGGTCCCGGTCCTATGGATCCTTCACGACTCAGGCTAGGAAGTAGCTCCTCTAGGAAGCCTATCTGATCTCCCCTCCTCACCCTCCCAATCCCTGCCCTGCTGGACTCTCCTCCTGAGCTCCCAAAATGCCTTCCTTTCTCATTCCAGGAATGAGGTAATGTGTCTGTCTCCTTTTCCCCATAAGCCTGTAGGAGTCAGGGACTGTTTATACTGTACTAACACCAGAAGCACAGAGCCCTTGTGCAGTCCGTTCTGTGGAAGAGATGCTCCATCACTGTGTGGAACAGATGCCTGGAGGATGCACGAGTGAATGAATGGGGGATGCTTACTATGCAGATGACGAAGGGTAGACTTGGTAAGCTGTGAAAGGCAGACCCCCTGCCCAGAACAGCTACAGCCAGCGGTGGGTGCTCAATAAAACTCAGTTTGAATACAACTAAAAGGCCCAGTCCGGACCCCCAAGTGGCTGAAGGCATCCTCACAATGCCCAGGGGAATCTGACTGTGAGTGCCATTAAGAACATCCATAAATCCAGCCGCATCTCTGGGCCTCAGCCCAGAGGAGTTCATGCACCCACAGCCGTGGTCCTGCAAGAATAATGAGGAGGGAGGAAGAGTCATCAGGGAGGACAATGGAATAACAGAGAAGCCATCAGGGATTTACCAGGGCCGTGGGGAGCCCTGCACACCTCCAGCAGGGCTGGAGGAAAGCAGAAATCAGAAGGGCTTGTCAGAAACTGATGACACTGGCAGAAAAGACCAAGTTTGGAAGAAGGGGCTGTTTTTCTCCAGATGACATCCAGGTGCTTCCAAGAGGGGCCATTACGATGATGCACAGCTGGGGGGATGGGACACTCAGAGAGGCTGCCTCCTCTTGAGGACAAAATATTAAGCCATTGGTCAAACTTAAACACCCTCCCATCAGGAGACCGGTTGGGGATGAAGGACTGTGATTCTCCATCATCCGCAGCTTAAGCACCAGCCCAGGAGGAAACGACAAGGGGAGCTCATTGATGGAGAGGCTCAGGCGAGGTGTGGGATTTCGGGAGGGACTGTGACAGGGACGGCCACGGAGCCATCATCAGGAGGGCACCACATTACGACCCCACCCCAGAAAAAGGCAGTGAAAGAGGACAGAGTTATTAATTCTCCAATGGTCTAAATGTCCACTGGCCCCAGCAGCTGATCCATATCTCAACAGCACTAGCTACTGCGAACTGAGTCCCTCCCACATGTTAGACATGTTGGACTTTGGTCCTCATCTCCACCAAGGAAGGGGCCGGTACTCCCATCTTAGAGAGACTGAGTCACTGGGTCATAGGTTGGCCCTAATAACTGGCCCTACATCATATGTCCAGGAAACGTTGGGAAGGGGGGAGGCTGGGATTTGAACCCATGGATCCACCCCAAAGCTCATGGTCGGCCTTTCCTCAGCTCCACGCTGGCTGGCTGCTCTCATCACGCATGCCCCCTGAGGCAGAAGCTAATGTGCTCTGGCCCAGGATGGGCAGAGGGCCTCCAGCTCCCCACACACGTTGGTCATCCTCCTGTGACTTCCTGGCCCCACATTCAACCCACCCATATTTACTATGTCCTGACCGCTGTGTGGACACAAGGTAGGGGACAGGCACCCCGAGGGGACGGGTGCTCCGAGGCAACTCCAGTTCCTTAAGATGATCACAAACCCTCACTCCACTGATTGTCAAGACAACTGTGCGAGGTGAGAGTGGCCATCTCCATTGTGCCAACCAAGAAAGAGTGGGTCAGAGGGGCGACAGGAAGGGCTGTGTGCTTTCTCCCTATCCCAAGCCAGGAACTTGGCACACCCTGACTCTGTGGACAGAGCAGCCAAGCCCTCAAGGCAACGAGGATGACAGAGAGCGAACTGCTCCAACCGGGCCTCAGTCCCGCTTTCCCTGCCTTCTCCATCACTCCAGTGTAGAATTTTTTTGGAGGGTGGGGGGTGGCGGGGGCAAGACCTTACTCTTGTAGGACACCAGAGCTGGCCATCTCTGTGTCTGTCTCTCCCTCCAGGTTTGCACAGAGGAAAGAACGTGTGAGTACACAGCGAGAAGGGGACCATCTGCAGGCCACATCAGGCATCAACCCTGTGGCACCTTGATGCTGGACATCCAGCCTCCAGAACTGTCAGAAAATAAGTTTCTCTGGGTTAAGCCACCGAGGTGGCAGATCCTGTGATGGCAGCATGAGCAGACCCTAAGCTACTTTCAAGGATGGCTCTCCTTTGGCCAGCTGGGTTTTTGTACACCCCTCACATCCTCTTGTTCTCTTCAGATCACCACCAGCTTCTCTGGCTCCATCCTGCTGATGAGGCTCTCACTGGTACCTGGTCTCTGCCTGCCATGAGGGCCTTCCCTATTCCTGGAGCCAAGGGGAGGAGGCACTCTGCAGCCTTTCTCAAGCCTCTCACACTGCTCATGGCATCAGTGGGCAGAGTCCTCATGAAGAGCCTGGATGATAAGTGGGACCAAGGGTGCTTAGGGCTAGAGGGCTTCAGGAGAGGCTGGTCACAGCACTGTCCCTGTCACCAAGGTGGGGCCATTTCTCAATGCAGAGGTCAGAGACTCACCAGACGCTAGAACGACAGGATAAAGCAGATATGACAGGGACTTGACTTCTGGCCCTGCCACCTGCCGGGAGATTGGTCATCAATGGGGCTATGCACCAGCCTCCCGGCACCCTCGTTTCAGACAGGTGGTAAGATCGATCTTCTCGCCTCCTGGAAGTTGGGTGTTGCCATACAACTTGCTGTGGCCAATGAAATCAGAACTTTAAGAGCCAGTGCCTGCTTCACTATATTTCCCCCCACCCTCTGCAAGGTTCTAGATGGTGGTTGCTCCATCAGGCTGGGTTCCTAAATGAGAAGAACAGCAAGGGACCCCATAGCTGTCCCACAATGGATATGTAGAGTGAGCAAGAAATAAATCTCTGTTTTTCAGTCACAAAGAGTCAGGGGCTGTTTGTTGTTACAGCATAACCTAGCTCATCCTGACTGATACAGAAGCACTGATTAAATCAGTCTCCTTGAGACTTCATTTCTGCACCTGTAAAGTGCAGGTAATAGTGTATCACTCACAAAGTTTTAGAGAGATAATATACCCCATGCTTTCTACACAGCAGGCCTCTGACAAATGTTAGCTCTCTCCCTTTCTCTTCTCTGTACTGTTTCCCCCCCAGATCCTTTAAGATGGGATCAGATGTTCTCAGGCAAAGCTCCTTTAGGACCGATGCTGTGGTACCTCCTTAGGACCTTGTACTGTGTTGGCATCACAGCTAGTACTCAGCAGATATGTATTATTGAGTGCCTATTCAGCAACTAAACTGACTGAACTGTTACCTCTGTGCTGGGAACCAGATTCCTAGGTCTCTGATAATCTCTCCTGCTTCTCTCCTTCCAGGACACACATCTTTCTTTCCAGATCCAGACGGCACATAATCCTAGACTCTCAGGGCTAGAGAGTCTAGGGGCTAGTAAGTCCCCTTCTTTCATGCAGCAGTAAGATCCACTTAGCAAGAGCCTTGCTGATTAACCTCTCCATCTCTGCCAAGACACTTTCAGCAACAGAGAACTCACTTTCTACAAAATACTCTTCTTTATCTGGAATTAGAAGGAGGTAGGTTTGACTCTGGGCCAAGTTTATGGGCTCTTCTGGCTACCCTACAAAGCATGTTCCATTATTATCACCCCCATCTTCAGATGGGACTATAGGAATGAGGGTTCAGAGAGGTGGAATAATTTTCCCAAGGTCACACACTGTTTTATCTCGTAGGCACACAGATCATGCATGCTTGAAAAATGTACACAGACTGATTGATGGCTCAGTCCTGGGAGGGCCATTCCTAGGGACTCCAAATCTCCATGTAAACACCACCCTAGAATTTCCACCTTGGCTTTTGGGAACCTTAACAATACAAACAGCCCGTTTGCCCTGTTAAGAAATAAATCTCAATAAATGATTTCCAATATAACACAGTCCTTGCCAGGAAAGGAAACATTTACACTGCTGCTTGTGCATAATATAGGTTAATATTTCAGGATGCATTAAATGTGTAAATGTTTAGAGTGTGGTGAAGTTCCGGTTGTGAGTCAGGGCACTCTCCAAAAAAGACCAGATGCTGAAGGGAAGTGGGTATTTTTAGACTTGGACCCAACCCGACACTACCCGTAAGTACTTCACGCTAGCAGCCACAGTGCACAAAGCAGGAAAATAACAGGCTGGTTTCAAACAGACGCTCCCAAACCCTTAAGGCAAGCTGATGACTTCAAGATGGGCTGGCTGCTTTGTGGCTTCTTTGGAGACAGTCAAAATTAGGATGGGATTTGGGGCATGACAAAGCACCAAACCTGCCTGACATGTGTCTAAACAACTGAAGAATGGAGATGGGTCAGACCAGTCACGAGCTGAAATCCCAGACACATGCAGGAGACTGGCATGTTCAGCTGGCCTTTGGAAGATGCAGAAAAGAGGAAGACAAGCTGTGGGAAGAGATGAGAATGCTGATGGGTGATAGATTTTAAATAAACATGAGGCTGAGTCAGATGAAATCGCTCATATTTGATGTTTTCTGGCCAAAAAATATGACACTTTCTACCCCATGGACTGTAGGCCACCAGGATCCTCTGTCCATGGGATTCTCTGGGCAAGAATACTGGAGTGGGTTGCCATGCCCTCCTCCAGGGGATCTTCCCAACCCAGGAAGGGAACCCAGGTCTCCTGCACTGCAGGCAGAATCTTTACCATCTGAGCCACCAGGGAAGCCCAATCTGATAACAGAGGTATATTAACATGTATTGCTACCTATTAATGTAATATAAGAACCACACATCCCAGTCAGTATTCACCGCTATGTCAGGGTGGAGTGGCAGACCTGTAACTGTCCACAATGTTAGGCCATGGTCCTCAGCACAGAACACTAGCCACATAAACTTAGAGTTCATGTGCTGAAGTGAAAGGACCCAAATATTTTGTCAAGATGATAGAAAAAGAAAATACAAAAACAAGGAAACAGAAAGGACATGCTGTATTATGAATCCTTGTTGTTGTTGCTGTTTTAGTCACTAAGTCATGTTTGACTCTTGCGACCCCACGGACTGCAGCCCACCAGGCTCCCCAGTCCATGGGATTTCCCAGGCAAGAATACCAGAGTGGGCTGTCATTTCCTTCTCCAAATATGAATCCTTAAATCGCCCCCCAAATTCGTATGCTAAAATCCTAACCCCCATAGAAGATAGTATTAGGAGGTGGGGCCTTTGAGAGGTTCTTAGGTCATGAAGATGGAGCCCTCATGAATGGGGTTCTTCTAAGTCACTCAGTCATATCCGACTCTTTGCGACCCCATGGACTGTAGCCCACCAGGCTCCTCTGTCCACGGGATTCTCCAGGCAAGAATACTGTAGTGGGTTGACATGCCTTCCTCCATAGGATCTTCCCAACCCAGGGACTGAACCTGTGTCTCTTATGTCTCCTGCATTGGCAGTTGGGTTCTTTACCACTAGCACCACCGGGAAGCCCTGAACAGGATTAGTGCCCTTATCAAAGAGGTTTTAGAGAGATCCTTAGCCCCTTCCACCCCCAGGGACACAGCACAGAGGTGTTGGCTTTGAACCAGAAGATGACCCTCACCAGAAAGTGACCACCTTGGCACCTTGATCTTGGACTTCCCAGCCTTCAGAACTGTGAGCAAGAAATTTCTGCTGTTTAAAATCACCCAGTCAGTATATTTTGCTACAGCAACCCACACAGACTAAGACAGGATAGGAGTACTCTTACGGGGAAAGACCAAGTAAAACTCCAAAAAAGCTGACTGAGCCTGACAACTTACGCAGTCGCTATCACTAATGTCCTGGCACATTAGCCAGAGAGCAGGAGGCCCACAGCATTGTGGATAAGCCCCACCCCTGCAGCCACACCGTCTGGGTCTGGGTCCTGGTTGCGCTCCTCACAAGCTGTAGTGGGTTGGATGGTGGCTTCCAAGAGATACGACCATGTCTTAACTCCCAGAAGCTGTGACTACCACACCTTGCATGAAAAAAGTTGGATCCTCAGAGGAACCTATCCTGGATTATCCACAGCATCCTAAACCCAGTGGCAAGCGTCCTTCCAGGAGACAGACGCAGAGAGGAGGAGATGCCACCCAGGAAGAGGAGGGAGCAATGTGGCCACAGGGGAGAGATCAGAGTGAAACGGCCACAAGCCAAGGAATGCTGGGGCCGCCAGAAGCTTGAAGAGGCCAGGAAGGAATTCTCTCAAAAGTCCAGCCCTATGAACACCCTGATTTCAGACTTCAGGCCTCCAGAACTGTGAGAGCTTAGACTTCTGTTGTTTTCACCCACCAAGTCTGCGGTCATTTGTGACAGTGGCCACAGGAAACTCATACACAAGCCCCTCCCCCCCCAATGCTCTTGTCTGTAAAATGGGATAGCAGCTTCATGAGAAGATGCAGGTAAGAGTGTAACATGACAGCTGGCATGCACTAAGTACTCTGTACAAGTATGATGTAACTGGCAAAACACAGCAGGGACAGAGGAGCACATCAGATCCAGTGAAATGAAGAAAACTGCCTACCCACATGTGTATCTAGTGCTTAAAAGATGTGACCCAGGGACTTTCCTGGTGGTCCAGTGGTTAAGACTCTGCAGTTCCAAAGTAAGGGGTGTGGGTTCAATCCCTGGTCAGGGAACTAAGATCCCTCATGCCACGGGGCACGGCCACAAAATTTTAAAAAACTGTTTGACACCTCCAAGTGTGAAACGTGAGCCATTACTGGAGAAGATCAGACCCCCTTACTCTGGCTCCAGTCTCAGGTCACAACTGGGAGCTAAGAACTCTTACCTAATAACCCTCAAATAACCGCCAGCAAAACCTGCTCTGGTTAAAAATGTGTATCTATATATCTATGTGAAAGTATTCTGGAGAAGTCCATTTACTGACAGAACTGCATATCATACACAATTTAAGCGATTGGGAATCTGGCATTTTGAGCTTGTTCATCCACTGGAAAAATTATCTTTAAAAAAAGATAGTTTTACAAAAAACAGGACGCAAGGGAAGAAAATGGTTATTAAAAATGCTTAAGAACCTTCCTGAACTTCAAATAGGCTCTTCACAACAATAATACTGATGATTTAAGAGAAAAATGAATCAAGACTCTATTGATTAGATGTTCCTTAAATTATATGTCGGTTTTCAAACGTGAGGCAGTATGCAAAGCACGTTAGAGGTAAAATGTTTGAGAAACCACCCAAGACGTTTAAAGAATTGGGGATGTAGCTGCAGCTCAAGCACCAGAAGTGAACAACCTGGGGAAGAGGGAGCAGAAAGGGGGAAACCCAGAACCCTCCAGACCATCTGTGATCCCAGCCAGGGACGCCTAATCCCGGGCCCTGACAGCGGCGGTGACATCTACTTCCTGCTGAGGTGGCCCGGAACCACCCACATCCCGGTGTTGGCTCTGTGCCAGTAACCCCAACATCATTCATTCCAGAAGCATTTGCTGAACACCTACTCAGTGCCCGGAGCCGCAGCACACGGTCTAATGCAGCCAAAGATGTAAAAACAGGCCATTTGGATTCAAGGGGTTGAGACTCTTGACACGAAGGAATCAAGTTGGGGGCTGGGGTGGGGGTGTACTGTGAATCCCTATGGGGACAGCACAGTGCACAGCCCAGGGAGGTCAGCAGTGCTTCCTGGAGGAAAGGAGATCTGAGATCTGAAGGGCGAGCCAGCATTCACCAGATGCAGAAGACACAGGGGAAGAAAGACATTCATAAAGGTGGTGGCCGAGCAGCACGTTCAGTGACCAGGACAGGGTGCCTCAGAGATGCTTTCAGGTCTCCCCGTGGGCCACTGCTCAGCATTTGGCAGCCGCCGGATTCCACTTCCTACAGCCCCTGGCTCTGCTCACCCAGTGCCTCCGGGGTCTCTTGAGTTCCTGAGTAAGAGGCTCCATAAATGGCTTCCCTGGTGGCTCAGACAGTAATGAATCCACCTGCAACACAGGAGAGCTGGGTTTGACTCCCAGAGGAGGGCATGGCAACCCACTCCAGTATTCTTGCCTGGAAAATTCCATGGACAGAGGAGCCTGGTGGGCTACAGTCCATGAGGTCGCAAGGAGTCGGACATGACTGAGTGACTAACACTACTCCTTACTTACTCCCCTTACCCTAGAATGCCACAGGTCCACCCCAGGCCTCACTGTGGGGAAGACACCTTGCAGGGAGCCCTTGGAAGATATGATGTTCAGGGTCATATGGAAAGCTTTCAGTATCCAGGGCACATCCTCTCCCCAGCCGCCTGGCCCTCTCCATGTGACTGAGCACCTCCCCAGCCCTGCACACCTTTCTCCTCACTCAGAGTTGGGCCAGTGGGCAGGCTCTGTCCACCCCCCACCCCACCCCATGCTGAGCTGGGAGCCTTCCTCTGTCTCTCACCCATCCCACAGCACTGAGAGACAGAGAGAAGGCTGAGTGCATCACCTCCTCTGGAACTTTTGTAGGGAAAGGCTGGAGTCTGGGGATAGTCCCTCCCCCTTCAGTCCTCACAGTGGGGTGGGACCATGTCCTTACTGACCCTGGAAACAGTCTTGGAGGGGCCAGGAGTGTCCCGGTGCCAAAGCAACAGCAGCAGCTCTCCCTGGTGGGCCACATCTCCCATGCGGTGCCCAGAGCCCAGCTGACCCCTTTCTGCTATGAGCTGCCCCAGAGCACGGAGCCGCCCTCTTTTGCTCATGGCTGTTCCCCCACGTGTGGCCCAGGGCCTGGCACAAGACGGTGAACGTGCTTAATAAACGCGGTTGAGGAATGCAGGCAGACCTGTGCGCTGGCCCATTCACCGCTGCCTTGAAGCTCACCTTGAAAGAACGGGATGATGAGCCCCATAAGAGACTCAGCCAGAATGGATTCAGCCAAAGTCACGCAGCATGAGAGGCAAACAAGACAAGAACCCAGGGCTCAGGACCCGCCCCCCTACCCTACCAGCCTCACTTATCCTATGGCCCAGCCGGCTCTCCATACAGCACCATTCTTTATCCGTATCAGTCAGAGGACCCAGCAGGGCACATAATGAGAGAAGAGAGGAGGAGCAAGAAAGGAAATCAAGGGGAAAAAAAAAAAATCACTCTCAGCCCGCAAGACATAGGCCACCACGCTTAAGAATTACAGATTTGATTTTAAGATATTGTCTTCCCCCTTTTCTCCTTCCACAAAGTGGTACATGGCCCATTTATATATTTAATTAGAATGGATTAAAATTAATAACATCTTGAGTGGTTCCTGACCCTTCTGGAGATAATGGGAGACACCTGGGGTGATGTGCAACCAGGAAGAAGAACCGCTGACCTCATCAACAGAGCCTGCACTTTCTCATGTGCATGTAATCAGCACAGCCCCTAATCACCCTCTGTATATTTTTTTTAACTAAGACAGGTATCTTTATGATGTGGAATCGCATCCTGTCCCTTGGGCTGCAGGGCCAAAGGCATGCCCTTGGCAGGCAGACTTGCTGAAATCTGTCCTGTCTATGACTGCCGACCGATACATCACTCTCAGATATTTTAAGATTTTCTTTTCCTTTTTAACATATTTTTACTGTATTATTTTTATTGTATCTCCATGGGTAGCTCAAACAGTAAAGAATCTGCCTGCAATGTGGGAGACCTGGGGTTCAACCCCTAGGTCAGGAAGATCCCCTGGAGAAGGAAATGGCAACCCACTCCAGTATGCTTGCCTAGAGAATCCCATGGACAGAGGAGTGTGGCAGGCTACAGTCCATAGGGTCACAAAGAGACATGACTGAGCAACTAACACTTTCACACTTTCATAGGTACAAATAAAACATTTCTGAGCACTTACGGTGTGCCAAGGAATGTGCTAAGGACACTCACATCCATTAACTTGTCCATTCTTTATGACAACCCCATCGGACCAGAATGGGGACAGACATGTGATAACTCTCTCCCATTTGACAGTTGAGGGAACCAAGGTGAAAGATGGCATGGGAGTGAGATTCTGGACCAAAACCCAGTCCCTGGAGGTCGAGACCACTCAAGACTTTATTACTAAGCACACGTGAACCTCCCGCTTTGATCTGCCTCTCGTGGGGTGACTAATGTTCACAGATAGGCCTCTACTCTCAGCCCAGCAGCCTGCGGGCATCCACAGTGGGGTGGTAGGGGCCCCTTCGCCAGTCTGAACTTTCTCAGACCCAAGGAAGGAAGGGCTCAAACCATGATCAGTGAGCAGGACAGCCAGAGGAAGCCACACCCATCCTTCATGGAAAGGGGGAAGTCAGGGAGTGAAGACCCCAGCCCGCCAGGACCCTTCCTCCTGAGCTCCAAGCAGGGCACTTCAGGAAGGCCTTGTGGGAGGGGAGGCCCAAGGACATCAGCCGGCAGTGCTGGGCTCGGGTCCTGCTCTGCCATTTACTGTGCAGAACAGATATGTGACTTCAGATGAGCCACTGGGGGACACCGAGTATCAGCTTCGCCACCTGGACAATGAGCAGGCTAATCGGAGCCTTGATAGTAACAGCAGATCCATCCTCTGGTGGGGGCCTAACAGGATAGTCACTGCTCTGGGATGAAGAAATAGGTTCACAGTCACACAGTCACCCAAAGACACCCAATCTGTTTCCAGGACACCTCCTGTCTTCTCACAACGCAGGGACTCCAGGCTTCCAGGCCCACAGTGAGGATAAGGAATAGTCATTGAGGAAGGAAAGCATTTGCTTATCTTCTCTGGGGTCACCCCATATTTCAGAGGCCAGGACCATCCCCTCCCCAACACATTCCCATGACCACATAGACAGGTTCCGCCTCCCCGCCAAGCATCTCTCTCCTCCCTGCCATCCCCTGGGTAACACACGGGGCACAGCACAATGTGGATTCTGCTTGTGACCGGGTGGCATTGCTGGGTCAAATTAGGTCAGGCCAGATCAGCAGCACTGGAGCTGTTACGGCATTAGGTAATCAACTCAAGGCTGGTTCCGCCCGGAGCCATTTAATTTTGGGGAGGCAAGATTTAGCTGACTTGAAAGAAGGGGGAAGCAAGCTTGCAGAAAGAAATTGATTTCAGCGAAACACAAATTCATACTAAGTGCCTTAACACTTCAGAATCAATTAAAATGAGATGGAGGAAAAGGCACAGAGAAATGGAGGAAGACAGCAGGCCCGAGTGGGGAAAAGGAGGGCGGGAGGAGGCAGGCTTGCTGGGGAGCAGGGCAGAAGAGCCCCAGTCCAAGGAGACGCCCTTGGGCCGGAGGGGAATTCTGGGGCCCTGAGACATGTCCTTTTCTAGGCCCAGGGACTGGTGAGAGGCAGACCCAGCACATGGGTCAGCAGTTCTCAAAACACAGTGAAGCTCAGAATCAGCTTTGAGGGAATAAAGTGAGAAGTGATGCACGTAAAGTCCTGGAGCCACTTCCTGAGGGTCTGATTCATTCCATCTGTGGAGCAGCTGGGAATCCACCTGTCTAAACCATCCCTAAACTCTGCTGCAGGTGGTCCGGGATCACACTTTGAAAAGTGAAGACTAGATGACAGAGTTCATGGTAGTCATTTATCCTTTATCCCGCCTCTGGTCACCATGGTAACAGCCATGGGCATCATTCATTTCTCCCCATGGCTGCAGGAAGCCTGGACACTCACAGTGAGAAGACCCTTGCAGTAGTCCCTCTGGAAAAGATGAGGCCTTTTGGAGATAGGCTGAAGAGGGGGAATTAACAGAACTTGGACAGTGTGGGTGGTGGGAGAGAGAGAAAGGGAATGGTCCTCAAAATCCCTCCGGTGGATACTTCCCAGGAGGGCTAGATATGACTTAAAACAGGGCTGGACCACTCTGGCAGTTTTTAACAAAAATAAATATATTCTTACCATACAAGCCAGCAATCGTGCTCCTCGGTATTTACCCAAGGAGCTGAAAAGCATGTCTACACAAAAACCTGCACATGGATACTTATGGCAGTGTGATTCACGACTGACAAAACATGGATGCGACCAAGACATCCTTCAGTAGGTGAACGGATCAACAAGCTGTGGTACATCCAGATGATGAAATAGATTCAGTGCTGAACAGAGAAATGAGCGACGGAAATGCATATTGCCAGGGAACCTTAAATGCATACTGCCAAATAAAGGAAGTCAATATGAAAAGACTAGAGACTCTGTGATTCCAACTACATGACATTCTGGAAAAGACAAAACTATGGGGACACTAGAAAGATCAGTGTTTGTAATGGGTTGGGTGGGAAGGGAAAGATGAACAGGCAGAGCGCAGAGGATGTTTAGGGCAGTAAAATGATTCTGTCTCTTAACTGAAAGGGTGGATACATGTCATTATACAGTTGTCAAAATCCACAGAATATACAACACTAAGAGCAAACTGTAACGGAACTGGACTTTGGGGGATAGTGTGTCAAAATAGGTTCATCGACTGTTAACAAACGGACCTCTCTGTGGGGGATGCTGATAGTCGGGGGTGCACGTTGCACATATGTCAAGGCAGGAGGTACATGGGAAACCTCTGTACTTTCCACTTGGTTGTGCTATGAACTGAAAACACTCAAAGAGGGGGGAAAAAAAAGCTGGAGATTGCCTCCAGTTCCATGAAACACGGGATGTGCTAGGAAGGCAGAGTGGTGAAATGGGGTGGGGACTAAAGCCACTGGGGACACAGCAGGAGGAAACCCAGGCTGCTGGCCAGGTGCCAGCTCCTTAGTGGACAAGTGAAGTCAGGCGTTGGGGGAGAGGCTGCAAAATCAGAACCGCTTGTGCAGGCCCCTTTCCTCCCACCCTTCCCACTGGAGCAGATGACAGTGCAAACAGCAGCAAGATCTCAGCGAAAATGCAGTCTCTCCATGCTGTCTGAAATTCTCAGAGATCCCTTAACCTCCCCCCGCCCCAAAGAAAACAGTTCAGACAGCTGCATAAACTAGCGAGCTGAACAGGGAGCCTCAGTACCATGATCCTCTGGGCGAGGAGGCCACCGAATGCCCCTCAATACAGACTCTCCCTGCCTGCTCCTAATAAGGGTGCCTCTCCTTCACGAGAGTCCTATAAAAGGCATAAATATTCCTCAAGGAACTGAGAGAGCTCCTAACAGTCTTTAATAGCTATCATAAAGTGAAGAATAAAATGTGTGAGAGGAGATTGGTCAGGATAATAGTGCAAGGGATATGAGAGCAGTGAATTTTCCACCCCTCCCCCAGCTGAGCTTTACTGCAGAAGGATACTGCCTGGAGTCAGGAGCATGGCCTGAGCAGAGAAACCATGGAGGGGACACCCAGTGTCTGGTCAGAGAACCCTGGACAGTTGAGCTGAGAGAGCTGAGGGCCATGACCAGAAGAGGCTTGTTTCAGGCAAACAGCAGACTCCAATCTGGAGCCACCATAATTCTCTGTGGCCTGGATGAGTTGAGCCTTAGGCATTTGCATTGCTCATTTGTTTCCTGAGTGATTAGGATAAAGACCAGTCTATATTAAATAAGCCCACCACTGAAACAATGTGCCAAGGATACACAGAGGCCCCCGAACCCTATGGGGGCCGGAGACTAATCTGTCCACCAGGCTTGCAGCCTGAGCCCTGCCCAGAAACCAAAGACTCTGGGACGTGTCAACAGGCCAAGTATCAAAGGCAGGATACCATGCTGAGAATCTGCAGACCGGGGAAACATGAGTGTGCTCCAGGGGAGCATTTGCCAGAATGGGTGCTATGATGGGCCTGCAGTGAACACATCGGGGCCATGGCACATGGGGGGATGACCCAGTTGGCAGGAGAACCCACAGCTAACAGACAGCAAAGCCCCTAGCTGGTGTGTTGGCATGCAACAGGGTTCAATCGACAGCAGCCCTTGGCAGATACAGCACTTAATGTCTACAGAGATGCTCCACCTGCCAAGAACTGCTGTCGATTAAGCCCCTACAGCATGCCAGGACACGAGCTGGGCTTTGCATGTATAATCGCATTCAGTCCTCACAGCGCTGAACTTGAGTCTAACCACACTGACCCACGGGTACACACAAGACCTAAGGTTGATGAAATAACATCCAGGCAAGACAGTCTGGATTCGGGCACTTGTTTCTGCTCCTCACCATGGTCTAGAGCCTACTGACCTCCAAATACTTATGCTTCACCCTATAGTCTACTTCCTCCTGTGCCTTGACGCCAACGGAATGGCTTCTCATATCTGACCCCTGGGATCTTCAGGACACAAGGCTCTCTGCTTCTCAGTCTCACCCCACCCATGTGACCTAGCTCTCATTCAGGGATCCCTATCCCAGGGTTTTCCTGACTCTCTGGGGTCTCAGCCCAGCCCATCCTGCTTGCAATGATGTGCGGTCTAAGAAAACACATCACCCTCTGCCAGGCTGACTAAGCAAAGCTGTAGGAGGCTTCACTGCCGCAAGTCAACTGGCAAAATTTTGGCTGACATCTCACTGCAAAGAAGTCATATCCTAAAAGAGACTGGGTGTGGGCAAGGAAAGAAGAGGAAAGCTTGTCAGGTTTTTCTCTCTGGCCAGATGGGGGACACCTCACAGTGCTTAGCATGTGAGTAGGTGCATGCCAAGTCACTTCAGTCGTATCTAACTCTGCGACCCTATGGACTGTAGCCTGCCAGGCTTCTCTGTCCAGAGGATTCTCCAGGCAAGAATACTGGAGTGGGTTGCCATGCCCTCCTCCAGGGGATTTTCCCGATTCAGGAACTGAACCTGTGTCTCTTACATCTCCTGCACTGGCGGGCAGGTTCTTTACCACCAGCACTACCCCTGACGGTGCTCAAAACAGATAACCTAAGATTTTTATGTGATCCAATGTCATCCTGAATAAATTCAGCAGCAGACAAGATACAAAAAATAAATCAAACACAGAAGGACTGGAATAGAAACACAAAGTCATCAGTATCCCTAGATGATGATCTTCATGGAAAACCTGAAAGAATCTATAATTATTAGAATTAATAGAAAACTAAGAAAACTAGCAAAATCATTGGACCTAAGAGCAATAGACAAAAATAAATTATATTTACTCTACTATGAAGTACATATAAATGAAATTTTATAAGATTCCATTTATAATAGCAACAAAACACATAAAGGACTTAGGCACCTCTAACAAAAGATACTCAAGACCTCTGTGGGAGAGATTAAAAAGATTTATTGAAAGACATTGAAGAATACCTAAACACATAAAGAAATAGACGGAGTTCATGGGCAGAAAAATTCAATATCATAAAAATATCAAGTTCAGAAGAATTGGCCTATGGATTCTACGCAATTCTAATAAATATTCCCAACAAGGTTTTTAGTGCAACTTGACAAGTTGATTTATAAATAAATGAATAAACACATACGCACCTACCTCAAAACTCACATAATTTTCAACTTGCTCAAAAGAAGACAAATGTAAATTAAAACTACATGGAGATACCAACTCTCACCCAACATTTTTCCGAAAAAAAATACTTCCATACACTTGGTGAGAACTCAAAATGATATTAATACCACAGGGGGAAATCTTACAGAAGTAAGATTGATAAAGTTAAATAGGGACCATGCAATCACCAACCTGAGAACCCATGTTGTACGGTTCATGCACATGTCTGTCTGTCTGTTACATAAGTGCATATTCCCTATCTCTGTCCACTCTAACAGTCCAGAAACAATGACTAAGTTACTAGCAACAAAGCCTCCTAATGCAGAGACTAGTTTTTCTGAATAGCATTTTGCACTAATATAAACCAGGACTTTTGGACAAATGGCTAATTCTAGGTCTGGAGTTGAAAATGTCCAAGATGAGCCTGGAATATTTTGTAATTTCTGATTTCAGAAAAGCAAACAAAATAACTGGGTTAGGTAAAAAACAAATTGCAGGATCCAACTTGAAGCAGCTCCCATGGCCACAGATGGGGCAATTTGGACATCAGTGAGAATAATAACTATAAGGGAAAAAGCATGAACATTTAACCCAAGAATATGTTTTTCAAAACTTTTTATTTTGTATTTGGGTATAGTAGATTAACAATGTTGTAACAGTTTCTAACCCAAGAACTTGTAATACTTTTTAAAATGTATTTGTTACCTTTGGAGGAAGCCATTTCAAAAACTGGTGAAGAGAGAATTAACTGACATTGCTCAGTGTGGATAACTGATTCTTGCCTAACTTATCCCATTTTCCTTCATAAAATGTACCTCCAAGTAATTAACAGTTAGAGGAAATTATCTCTATAAAATAATTCCAGCCTGATAAGGAGGAAGGAATGATAGAATTCGAACGCTGCCATTTTGTAATCCCTAGCGAACTAATGGGTTTAAGCATGATGATCCATGGTCACTATTAGCACAAGACAGAAACAATTATATACTGCACATCCCCTGCTGGAAGTGCATACTTTCTAAAACCTATCAAGTAGTCTGGCCTCTCCCCCTCCCCAAAATGAACTTGAATTTGATCAAGTCTCTTTTCTATTTTCAAGAAACACATGCAACAGAGGCAACATCTCAAATGACACTGAGGTACTATAACAGCAAAGCCCGGACCATGACAAACTCTTGGAATGGACTTTACCCGAACTTGATTCAAACAGTTTTCAAAAATATGGAAGAGTTTGGGAAATCAGCTTTGTTAACAGGGTACATGAGGACATCCACTTTTAGATCATATTTTATGCATATTTTAATGAGTTCTTAAATAGGCAAACAGCAACAAAAATAGTCAAGGTACCACAGAAGTCAAAGGGAGGGGAAACTGCCTCATCAGTCACCAAGAATTATTAAATGGATAAGGTGGTATTGGTGCAGTGACTAAAGGAGCAAAACAGAGAGTCAAAAAATTGGTCCATTATCTATACACATAACTGTTTTTAAGAAGCTGATTTTTCAAGTAAGTAGGAGACAGTAGGACTCTTTCATTGGTGCTAGGACAGCTGAATTGATTATCCACATGTAAAATAAACCATTCAAGAAAAAAAGAATAGAGTGATCACTTTACACTAAAATTAAAAACTTCAGGTGTCAAAAGACACTCGAAAGAAGGTAAGACAATAGCTCAAGCAGGGAAAGACATCTGCCAGATATATATGAGGTCAAATAATTAGAATCCAGAATATATTGATGTATTTAAGTCCTAAAAAATCAATGAGAAAGAAACACACCATCCAACTTAAAACTATGGTAAAGACTTGAATGGATATCTTCAAAAAAGGGAACTAGAATAGCTAATGAACTTTTGAAAAGATACCTCATTATGTAATCAAGAAAATTTAAGTTGAAAACAAGATGGAAAGTATTTTCACACCCAATTAAAGAATCTGACAATATAAAGTGCCAGAGAAGATATACATTAATGGGACTTAATCCTCTCTCTCTAGTGTATAAGATTTAACTCAAACACTTTAGAAAGCAATTTGGCGTCAGCTAGTACAGTTTAGTTTGAGTTTTACATATGGCCTGGTAATTTTATTCTTAGGTATATACTGCATGTGCACCCAGATATGGTTACAAGACTGTTTAGAGCACTTGTTTTTCTAGAAAAGATGAGAAACACCACATTCATTAAAAGGAAAATGGAGAAATAAATTGTGGTATGGTTCCACGAGGGGCTAGAAAACAACAGTGAAAATTAACAAAAGATCTGTACACAGATCTAATGGCAAGAGAGAAAAAGCAAGTTGCATAAGGATATCTAACGGCATGATACAATTTTTATAGACTTAAACCAAAAAATAAGGCATGGTAATATATTGTTCCGGAGTATATACATGCATGGTAACCATCTAAAGAAAGGCAGGAGCACGACACATACAAGACCCAGCAAAGAGCTTATGTTTGTGAGAGGGAGGCCGAGCATCAGTGCTGTTGGTCATGCATGGTTTTTTTACATCAAATTTTGGATTCACAGATATTCATTATTACATTTCACAATTTTCATACTTAACATATTTATTTTTGAAGCTAAGCAATGGTCTGGATTGAATGGCACGGCCAACTCACTCAGGACTGACATGTGTCTGGTTTCTGCATGCAAGACCCAGACTCGCTCTGGGAGGAGATAAAGATGCTGTTCCCAGGACTGACAGTGCAGCCGGAAGGGCCAGCATACCAAGCGGATCTTGCCAAGACAAACAGATGCTGCCAAAGATGCGAGGTTAAGAAGGAAGAATTTTTTCTGGGCTGGAAGCAATGTCTGAAGTTTTCATTCATTCCAGAGATGCTGCACCATCTTTGAGAAGAAAACAATGGAATCTCTCCTCCTGGCAGCCAAGGCCTGTTTGCAGCTGGATGGCCTATATCAGACATGTGAACCCCGTCTGTTCCCACAGACCCTCTGTACTACCTGCTTCAAAGGTCAGTGCCCCCAGCTATGCAAGACCTCAAGGGAATGACTGAGGGACTTCCAGTCTCCAATGCCAAGGGTATTTTTGACACCGAAACCACCCCGAGCATCCTTCTGAGTGCTGCAGCTATGAGATAAGCAAGAAAAGTGTTGGCCCTTCAGCACACCTAGTGGGAAAGCAATATGTGGAGGAGGAGGTGCCTACAGGGGAGACAGGCTGTCACAGTGAGACCTGAAAATGTAGTTCAGGGAAACTCCCAGATGGTGCAGTAGTAAAGGATTTGTCTTCCAACGCAGGAGACGCAAGAGACAAGAGTTCAATTCCTGGGTTAGAAAGAGCCCCTGGAGGAGGAAATGGCAGCCCACTCCAGTATTCTTGCCCGGAAAATTCCATGGACAGAGGAGCCTGGTGGGCTACAGCGCAAGGGTCGCAAAAGAGTCGGGACACGACTGAGCACACACCAGAGCACGTGCTACACTGATTCAGCTACACTGCTGAACCAGACGGTTTTCGACTCTCAAAACAAGAGTGATGCCCAGAACATTTTCTCTCTGGCTCCTCCAAGTTTTCTTATGATTTCTTGCAAAATAAAAAGAAATCAATCATCCTTAAGTCTCCAATGTCTGCGATGATGTCAGGTGAAAGAATGACGATGAGAAGGCTTTTCACAAATCTGGAAGAAGGATGGACCCAGAGTCAAGTCTGCACACGTCAGCAGGCCTCCTCCAGTTCCCAGCCACTTGACGTTCTGCGACGGATTCATTTATTTTGTTCTCAGATAACCCGGCCAATGAATTCAGGAAGAAGTTGGTGTAATTTTGTGTGTGTTGAAGCCCATTTCTTTCTCCTGGCTGGGTCCCTTCTGGGGCTGGCTGGGGATACCAGAACCCCTTTTAAGTGGGGAAGAAAGAGGAGAAGGGAGGAGACATAGCTGGGCCTCTGGCAGCCAGATGCCCAGGACCAGGGGGGCAAAGGTCATTGCCACCATAACTGAGGCCCAGCCAGTGGCCAAGGATCCAGGAGGCAGGTGAGATCATGAGAATTTGAGGAAGCATGCTATCAGCAGCTACATCTGATAAGACCACAGAAGCCTCAACAGTCTCAAGAGTAGGAATCACAGGGCAGCTCTCAAGATGGAGTGTGCAGATGAGAATAAAACAGGACAATTCACTGAAAATGTGTACGAGGGGCGGCCATGGCCCCAGCCCCTCCCCATGCGGTCAGCTGGTTGCCCTCTCCACCGTCCAGCTGAAGGCTCTGCTAGTACTGCTTACTGGAGATAATGAGTCACAGGGGCTCAGGACTTAGTCGACAGGGACAACTTGGGGATGAGGACAGGCATACTCTGAAAACAGGAAGACTGAGAAGAAGTTGACATCCAGAGCAGGGAGACCAGGACCACCCAGCCCAGCCTGACTCCCCAGGAGAAAATTCTTCCCTGAGCAAAGCAACCAGTCTAAGAGATGAGACCCATAGCACTGACATTTGGGCTCCTCGGGAATGAGTGACAGCGGGTAGGGTGTAGGACAGGGGGAGAAACAAAGGCATTTCCAGGTCTAAGCTCCATGTCTAGACAGCCAAGCCCCGGCTGACACGCCTGGCCCCCCACAGGTCTAAGCTCCATGTCTAGACAGCCAAGCCCCAGCTGACATGCCTGGCCCCGCACATTTACCTTCCTGACCAGTCATCTGACCTTTCCCTCAAACAAGTATAGACAACCAAGAATCGCCAAGCATTTAAGGGAAGTCTCTGCTCACAAATAATAAATAAGCGAACAAAGAGATACAAGAAGGAAAAAAAATCACAGTTGTAATATCCTTCGAGAGATAAGAAAATACTACATCCATAAAATAGCAATTGTACTTTGTTTAAAAAATAATAACAAGAATAAATAAAACTTGTCAAATACAACCAAAACTGGAAGAGGAAAAGTAAAAAAATGCTAGACAATCAATCCACAGAAACAATATTTGAGTGCTAGGCATTCTAGAAAGAAAAGAAAAACAGAAAAGTTTCAAAGAAACAAAAGAATGTCCCCAAAGGACATGTATTTCCAGATTGAAAGGATCCTTGGAAAGCTGAGCTCAGTGACAGCACAGAGATCAGTACAAAGGAACATCATTGTGAAATACCCCAACACTACTGGGAGAGAGAGAAAATACTGAAAGTTTCCAGAAAGATACAGCAGGTCACAGACAAATATACTGTCTATGTCATCAACAGCAATATTGGAACCCAGAAGATAATTCAAAACTGGGGACAAAACTAGATACTTGCAACCTAGGACACTATACCCAGCTAATGAGCAATCTAGTGCTCAGGAAGGAAAATAGGTCTTCCTGAGTGACAGATTTTATTTTCTTGGGTTCCAAAATTTTATTTTCTATAGTGTTCCAAAATCACTGCAGATGGTGACTGTAGCCATGAAATTAAAAGACACTTGCTCCTTGGAAGAAAAGCTATGACAAATCTAGACAGTGTATTAAAAAGCAGAGACGTCAGTTTGCCAACAAAGGTCCATATAGTCAAAGCTACTGTTTTTCCAGTAGTCGTGTACAGATATATGAGTTGGACCATCAGGAAGGCTGAGCATTGAAGAACTGATGCTTTTCAACTGTGGTGCTGGAGAAGACTCTTGAGAGTCCTTTGGACAGCAAGAAGATCAAATCAGTCAATCCTAAAGGAAATCAGTTCTGAATGAATATTCATTGGAAGGACTGATCCTGAAGCTGAAGCTCCAATATTTTGGCCAGGTAATGCGAAGAGCCAACTCATTAGAAAAGACCCTGATGCTGGCAAAGATTGAGTCAGGAAAAGAAGGGGGTGACAGAGGATGAGATGGTTGGGTGGCATCACCAATTCAATGGACATGAATTTGAGCAAACTCCTGGAGACAGTGAAGGACAGGGAAGCCTGGTGTGCTGCAGTCCACGGGGTGGCAAAGAGTCAGAAACGGCTGAGTGAGGACAACAACGAGACCTGCGCAGTCTTCAAAATTAATCATCATGCACTTTGAGAGGAAGTCACCTATCCAGCGAGGAAGTGATCAAAACTGGAGAGGAGGGTGGGATCCAAGAAGCAGAAGATGGGGCACAGGAAATGGAGAGGAGAAGCGGAGGTCCTCCCAGCCTGAGATGGGTGTGGCAGGCTCTAGAGCCGAGGAGAGCATATCCAGCAGGCTCACCTTCCAGAAGGCACAGCCAGCCTGGGATGCACAGGAGCCAGGCAAGTGCACATACAATCTGGACAAAACACACAGCTGCAGAGGAAGGCCAACAGGATCAAAAGACAGCACATGGCCCACTGTGAATAATATTTCCATGATCACAAAAACAGTTTATTGAACCAAAATGGACAATAATTATGTTAGGAGAATTGGAGGAGGGGAATATGCATGTGGAAGGGTGTGGGATAGTGGGAGAAGGCAGAAGAGGGCTGAACCCTCATCTTCCATGGCAGGAAGCCCCCTGCTGCTGCTGCTGCTAAGTTGCTTCAGTCGTGTCTGACTCAGTGCGACCCCATAGACGGCAGCCCACTAGGCTCCTCTGTCCCTGGGATTCTCCAAGCAAGAACACTGGAGTGGGTTGCCATTTCCTTCTCCAATGCATGAAAGTGAAAAGTGAAAGTGAAGTCACTCAGTCGTATCCAACTCTTAGCGACCCCATGGACTGCAGCCCACCATGCTCCTCTGTCCATGGGATTTTCCAGGCAAGAGTACGGGAGTGGGGTGCCACTGCCTTCTCCGAGGAAGCCGCCAGATCACACCTAATATGGCACACATGAAAAATAAAGCACAGGTGTGGTCTTTAGAAATGTAAAGGTGAACACAGACAGAAGCAGCTAAGAGCTGAAAGTGCTGCCTCCAGGGAACAGGAAGCAGGTGAGAAGGAACTGATTGGAGACCTGCTGTTTTTTTTTACTGAGAGTCTAGTAGATCTGACATTTTAATCTATTCCTGTGACAGAGTTAAAATATTCATATTTAAGTTTTACACAGACACTTCTATCCACCCACACACACATATACCCCTTACCCCTACATACACACAAATCTCACCCCTACACACACACATCCTTGACCCCTACACACACATCCTTGACCCCTACACACACACCCCCTCACCCCTACACACACACCCCTCACCCCTGCACACACACGCACACACAGAGCCCTACACACACCTCTTACACCCATTAAGAGCCTGTGAACATCACAGGGCAATCTGAGAAGTGGAGAATGAAGCCCACGGGCACTGACAGGACAGAAGCTGGGTCAAGTTCAACCTGAACTCACAGTGACCCCTCTTGCCTGCGGTGCACCCAGAGAGTATAGGGGCCCACGTGAATTCCATTCAGCTTCAGCATCTCATCAGGGGCTGACAAGCACCACCTCGCTTCTCATCATTGTCATTTCTAAATGCTTCTCTCTTAATATCTGAAGGTTTGGGACCATAAAATCCAGCATTCTTTTATAATATAGAACATCAGTCTCGCCCAAGTGGAGTGTGTAAAATCTGGTAATGAGGTACGATAAATCGACTTCCTGTGAAGATTTGGGGTATATAATGCCCATATTTAACTAACATGCCTGAAAGTACACAAAGCCGCCTGGTTTCAACCCAGTTCTTGCTCATCCTCATACCGCTCACTCTGCCCAATGGCTGGGGAGTTGGCTCTGCCAGGGAGCCAACCCAGTGAAGACCCCCAGAGCGACTCCCCTCACACACTCTAAGCCCAGGTGGCTAACAGTCCTCAATGCTTGCAGCCTCTGCACCTGGAAACTACGTTCAGGAACTGGCACAACCCACGTCAGGGCTGAGCGGTCTCCTGCTCGTCTGGGTGCAGAGATGAGGATGCAGTGAGGGGCAGGAACACCAGAGCCTCCCCAGGGGTGGCTGAGACCCGTCCCGGGCACTCCTGACCCTTCTTCTCTCGCCTCACTCCCTGGTTCTCAGCCTGGGCTCCCTGCATCCCCTTGGTAGGATCTCTTTACCCCTTGATGATGTTTGTTCTTTAATGCACTGTCACACTCTCCACTGCCCATCCCAGGAGTATAACTGATGGAGGGGAGGGCGGCAGTCAGTTAGCCAGGAGGAACTCCTACAGGAGCTGGCCAGGTGAGGGGCGGGGCGGGGTGAAGGGAGGGAGCAGTGGTCCATCTGTCCCTTCTGGTGACCGTCCCAGGCCGCCCACAGCTCTGAGCACTGTGAGGCAAAGAACTTTGATTCAAGAGTGTGCAGAATGTGCTTAATTTTTTAAGTATACTCCAATATCTGCTACTTTGGTCTGGGCCTCTCTGAACCTTCTCCCAATTTTACAGGGGGACCTGGGCTTTTTCTATATCCATCTATGAGCAAGGATGGGAAGTGGATTCATTCCTGGGGCTCTGCCAGCTGAGAGGGGCATGCAGAGTCTCCTCCAGGGTGACAGAAACTGGGAAAGGCAATGATCCATCCACTGGGTCCAGCAGAGAGGCAGAGCCCCAGCTGTCCAGCTCCAGGTCTCCAGACCTTGTGCAGCCACAGGCAGGGCCTGACTGTCCCATCCCAGGAAGGGCACGGGCTCTGGAGCTACACCTGGCTCTGCGACATCACAGTCACTTACTGTCTCTAACTCAGCGTCTTTTTCCATAAAATGTTTTGGACTTTTTTTTAATGGAAGACTAAGCAGCACTGGAAGGAAGTCTCTAGCTCAGAGCGGGGTGCATGGTTTGCTCCCTTTCATCTGCCCCTCCCTCCCTGGTGGCTCAGATGGTAAAGAATCTGCGTGCAATGCAGGAGACCTGGGTTCAATCCCTGGGTCTGGAAGATCCTCTAGAGAAGGAATGGCTACCCACTCCCATATTCCTGCCTGGAGAATCCCACGGACAGAGGAGCCTGGCGGGCTACAGTCCACATGGTCACAAAGAGGCCAACATGACTGAGCGACTTACACCACTGCTACTGCTCCTCCGTTCCCGAAGGGCACACTCTTAGAAACCTTCTGTGTCGGGAAAGCAGCATCTTCATGAAGAAACATCTTACTTTTGTAAACAGAAGTCACTGTGGGCCAAACTGCTGATGAATTTGGGAGATTGTGACTGTGGTTCTGACACTGACAAGTCACCTGGCCTTGGGCAAGTCACTTCTACCCCAGTCTTAGTTTCCTCGTCTATGAAATGGGGATGCCTGGCTCAATCTCAATGAAGGCCCTTCCGTCTGAACTTACAAACGTACATCTCCCTTGGGGAAGGTTGCTAGGAATCCACTATCCACTGATCAGTGCACAAAAACTGGATAAACGAGTTTTGAGGCTGTCTTGAAATGAGAACCACTTTGCATTTCCACACATGGATGGTCCAAGAAGTAAATGGACATTGAGAGAAACCAGGACTTTCAAGATGACAACCTAAAGAGGTAGCGAACATGTATGTCTGTGCCTTTAGCAGAGGTCGGTTCATTCATAATCATAACCAGAACCTGAGAGTAACAGCTGGAAGGCGATGCTGCTCCAGTTCAGCTTAAAGCATCAAGTGAGTTGTGCAGCTCCTCGGTCACTTAGGGCAGAGCCACGCCAGGATGTCAAAGCCCCCTGCCCCGCCCCAGTCTCATGCACCACACTCGCTCTGAAAAACGTTTCAACCCTTTGATCCCAATTTCGAATAATTAAGGCGTATCTGCGGCATCGTCAAACAGCTCAGCGTCTCAAATCAGAAACCACGCTCAGAGGCCTGTTGGGAGTGACGCCAGTGTGGGGGAGGGGGGTGGATAATTAAGGAAATCATGGTGAATTAAGCTTTCTGCAATGAGGCACAAACATCTTTTCATGAACAGCAACATCATGTTAGCTTATGTTTTGCCAAAGAGAAACGCAGGGCTTATCCTTGGGGTTTTCAGCCTGGTAAAACACATCTGGCAACTAAGCCAAATATTTAAGGGTCATTAAAATCCCAAACTCCCCGTGCCAAGAACTTTTCTCCTTTGTTATTCAAGTGCAGAGCAGTTATGGAAAATGCGTTCCATATGGCTCATGCTGCTGCGCTCCTATTTACTTCATCAAATCACTGCTTTGAAAGAGCTATTTGATGTCAAAGATGCGTTAAGATTTTATAGACTTTCCCAATCCAGCTTTTAAAGATTCTCCCTTTGAACCAGAAACGCTTGCCAAGAGTAAACAGAACTGAAACCACGAGGGGTCAAGGGCTTTGCTGGAAACAAAGACCCCAGCCTGATCAAGAGCTTTCAAAGGTTAGAGGCAAACACACACTTCCAACCACTTGCCAAAAAGCTCCACCGACAATCACGTTTCCTACATAAGTTACATGAAGATGCATGTTTTTAATGTACTCGTATTTTATTAATAATGTAGCACCCTCACTCACCACCTCCCACCAAGAAGCAGGGTACTCACGTGCTTAGCATAGGAACAGACTTTAGAAAGTTAGATTTATCTTTAAACCACAAATCAAAATTCTTTCCAGTGAGGGTTTTGCAGCTTTGAGAGAGAAAAAGCAAACAGACACAGACCTTGGAAAAGCTCCCGGGGACAGAGTCAACAGACCCTCCAAGATACCCAGAGCTAGGAGAAAACATTCGAGAGAAGCTCTTGTTTAGCAGATGGGGAAACTGTGGATGAGATCCTAGGACCAGTCAAAAGACCAGAGATAAAACCTGGAAGCTTCCAAACTGGTCCCTTTGCTTCTCCAGTGCCTTCATCCTTATTCAACAGCTTGCCTTGGCAGCCTCCTCTCATTTCCTCCACATCCTCCATTCTCATCATCCTCACCCCACCAGAGCAGCCGAGGTGACGTCTGTAAAACTGAAACCAGCACATATCACAGCTCAGAACTCCTCACCATCCCTCCTGTCCAACCTTCTACCATGCCTGCTCACCCCAGCACAAATGTCCCCGCCCAGCTGCTCACCCTCGCCAGGTGCCAATAACCCCTACTCACTCTGCTCCACCCACACCACTGCCCTCCAGTCCCTCCAGCTCACAGACCTCATTTCTACCTCAGGACCTTTACACCTGCAGTGCCTTCTGTCAGAAGTGCTTTTTCCTTCTCTGCACAGCTTATTTTTCAGCTCTCGGCTTAACAGGTACATTTCCAAAGAGCTTGTTCCTGGTTATTCAATGTAAAGGGCCCCCACGACCTCCACCGACTCCTGTCTCTGCACATTTATCAACATGAAAAGAGACATCCTGGGCTTCCCACCTGGCGCTAGTGGTAAAGAACCCACCTGCCAGCAAAGTAGATGTAAGAGACATAGGTTCAATCCCTGGATTGAGAATATCCTCTGGAAGAGGGCACAGCAACCCACTCCAGTATTTTTGCCCATAGAATCCCATGGACAGAAGAGCCTGGCTGGCTAGAGTTCTTAGGGTGGCACAGAGTCAGACATGACTGAAGCAGCTTAGCACACACACATGCATTTTATTAGTACAGAAATACAAGGAGTTTGGTATGATTATTGGAGGTTCAAGAGGGAGGGGACATATGTATACCTACGTCTGATTCATGTTGATATTTGGCAGTAAACAACAAAATTTTATAAAGTAACTACCCTTCAATTAAAAAACATAAATTTTTATAACGGGACCCTGTGTTGTTTCTCCTGGGCCCAGCCCAGTGCCTGGAATGTAACAGGAACTCGGTCAAGCATCATTTAATAAGTCCTCTATCTCCCAGCCTGGGCTCCTTCAATTAATAGGAGGAGATTTTCAAGAAGAGGCCAATGCTGGTGTTGAGAGCACAACTCTGCCCTCTTTCTCTCTCTCTCCTTACCCCTCTTTAGGGGCTCTGCTTTCTTATAACTGCCTCACTCACTCCTCATCTGTTTCCTTGTCTCACCATCTCAGGCCCTCCCAACAGTTTGGAACAAAACCCATGCAAAGTCCTGAAATTTAATTGGAATCCGAAAATTCAAAGTGTCAATAACTCTTCATGGTGGAAACTGAAGCAGCTACGTGATGTGGGAACTACAGGGACAGGGGTCACAGAGCCACAGAGCGTGGAGCTAGGAGGCTTTTCTCTGAGATCCTAGGTCCCTGCCTTCCTCGTCCCTCAGAGGACTGGAGCTGATTAAATTGGCTTCTGACGGCAAATACACTATCCCTCACCTTGGCTTTAAGTGGCTTCTTCATTTCCCATGTATCTTTCTGGAAGTTCACATAAATATTTTTTATTTGTATGTTTGTGTGGAGTAAAATGAAACTGGCTGGAGATAAAATGTATGTGAATTGCAATGATTATACAGTCAATCTCTCTCTTTGCCAGGAAGTCTTGACGGAGGTAGATGAATATCTCAGCCCAAAAGCTTGTAAAGAAGATCAGAAATCTACAGCTCAAGCATTTATTCCTTCAGTCATTCCACAAACATTTTTTGAGAGCCTAATATATTCCAGATGTTTTACTGGGGCTTCTGGGAGGAACAAGACCAGCATGACCCCCAGGAGGAAGGCAGGCGTTGGGCAGGTTAGCACTCAAGCACTCACGGGGGCGGGGCGGGGTGGGGGGGCGGTGATTGTGTTTGGTGAAGATCATACGACCTTGTGAGAACCTATCACAGGGAACCTCTCCTAAGCTGGTACGGTGGAAGTGCCTTCCTTAGGCAAGCAGCAATTGAGATGAGGTCTATGCCTGGGAGATGACTAAATAAATGGTCATGTGGTCACTAGCCAGAGTCAGGAGGACCCAGCCTCCGAGGCCAGCTCCAGCACCAACCAGTTATGTGCCTCTATGCAGACCTTCTTCCCTATTGTGTTCCCTTAAGTTTCCAAATCCTTCTCCCCACCCCTTCCCTCCACCCCTTCCCCAGTTCAGTTCTGCTGATCTCCGCCTGAATTAAAAATCTAACCACCCCTACCCAGTGTCCCCAGGCCCAGGTCTCCTGTGCTCTCTTCCCAGTCCTCTTCCTGAAGCACAGTTCTGGGCACTGGGGGCACCCAAAGGAACACATTCATTTAAGAAAGATCCTACAGACAGGCCTGACCTGGTGCCATGAGGACCAGGGGAGCAGGAAGGGCCTGCAGCAGGGGTGGGGAGAGTGCCAGAGGAGGAGCCCCAGTGTGGGTGGGGTCTGGCAGAAGAATGGGGTGGGGTAGGGGGAGCAGACACAGTCGCCAGGCTCTGGGCCCCTCTGCTCTCATTAGGAGGCGTCACTTTCTTCCTCCAGGCCCATCAGGGCCCACAAGTGAGTTTAATTCAAGGGAACAGAGAGGGACATGTTCAAACGGGCTCAGACATTCCCCTAGGAATGATTCCTGCAAGAGATCTGCTCTGAATCTGTGGTATGCTGGGGGCAAAGGAGAGAGAGAGATAAGAGAAGGGCAGTGTTTCTCAAAGGATCTCTGACCCCAGGCCTCAGAAACAGAACCTGCCTTGAAGCCTTTGGATGTTCTCCTAAAGAGAATCTGTAAATAATTTAGCTCCCCAAGTTAGTAGATTCTAAACAGCCAACACAGCCTGCTGCTGAGAGGAGGGTGGTGAAGGTTCCAGGGAAAAGAAGGCTCTGGACTGTGAGTCCCCTGAGGGCAGGGAGCAGGGCTGCTGGGCGCCACCAGGCCTCCAGCACCTGCAAGGTCCCCAGACCACGGCAGGTGCACAGGAGCTATTCGAGTGCATCAAACCAAAGGGAACAAATGAGTAAATGACTCATCCTTCGGGAAAACACACGCACACAACACATGACCGTGAACATGGTCCAGTCTTACCCCCCCTGCCCACCTGCCAGCCGGTCGCTCACAGATAAAGGAAACCACTTCCCAGATCCCGGGTTGCTGCAACATATGCTAGGGAGCATCTTGGATTAGTCACTTATAAATACCAGATAAAATTCAAAGAATAAGAAAAGCGGGGATGGCTGGGATTTTTGATAGCTACGTGACCATGACTGAATGACTTAAAACTTCCAGCTTATTGCTACATCTATTAAGGACCTAACAGAGGCTGTCTTCTCCTTGTAGAGTGCTAAGGTGAGTCTCAGATCAAGTGAGGTCTGGAGGAGGTATACTCTCCTCACAGATGAAAGGCGGTGTTGTCATACTGTTGATACATGGAAAACAGTAATTAGCCAATTCCTGGCAGCTTAACCATGGTTTAAAACAGGCCCTTGTTCTAATATTACCTCCCTTCCTTTGGGTCAGAGTACTCTTGATTTTATTTTAGAGGATTATGTTTCTTGTCTTGTGAGTTTCAGTTTCTTCATCTATAAATGGGGACAGTTATAGCATCAGGTTTTATGAGAAAAGAAAAACTCATTCCGCTCTTGAGTGATCGAGGTAGGACAAAGTCAGCCAAGTCCCCTCTGACCTGTGAAGTTCAAATTAATTAATTCATGCCTTGAGCAAATGTTTATTGATGTCTTTGTGTCGGACAATGTATGCCAAGCCTTTCATATATTTTTCTCATTTAATCCTCAGTACATATTATGTGTTGGGTCTTGCTGCTTCCTTTGCAAATGATGAAACAGAGCTTATGGAATTCAAGCAAGTTGCCCAAGATCACATAGCAAGCATGTTTTGAGGCTGAGATTTGAACTTGGATCTGTCCAACTCCATAGCCTACATTTTCTTTGCTGTAGCATTTGACCTCCTTGCTAGGGGAAAAACAGTCGAAAGCATATTTTATCTAAGATGCTAGGGAGTGATCATCCCTTCTGTTCCTTTATTCAAGAGTCTGCAGCAGTAATGAGGGGTTCTGTGAGCATGAAGGATATGGGTGGATGGGCTTATGTATTGGTCTCATCTGTCTAGCATAACTTCCCCTTCTCCTTCCATCTCCTGCTCCCCCCTTTCTCCTGATGATGACGATGATGATGGCCAACTCCTTCCACTGAGAAGTACACCTCATTGGCTCATTCCAGGTATTTCTTCTGGGGTTGTCAGTTACCGAACCAGCTCCTCTGGCCACAGGAGCATATGTCTAATCCAAGCCTAGCCAATCAGAATGCTCTTCCCCTGATCACAAAGGCTTGATCCAAGGAGTAGGCACATGAACCAAACCAGCCAATCAGTTTCTTCCTTAGGTCTTATATACACTACAGCAAATAGACCACTGACTCGACAACAAATATCAATCCAGGTTGTGATTCTTAAAAATGAAAAATTCTTGGTCTACAATACATCTCACACTGTGATAATGAATTTAAGGTTCTAGTATGCTATATTAAGATGTATAAATTGTGATAAATGCCATCTGCCAACAAGGTGTTGTTTCATGGTTCAAGATTTTGAGGTCTAAGTTTTGGACCATCATGTATGAAAAGGATTAGGCTACTACATCACCTTTGACACCTTCTGAGAGACTGGAGCTTTCACCACATACGTATACAGAGGGACCATTTGATTTACTGTTTCAGAAGATTTGAGACTTTTAAGAAGTCAGTGGTTGGGGCAGGTGGGGAGCTTCCTTGGTGGCTCAGTGGTAAAGAATCCTCCTGCCAATGCAGAAGACACTGGTTTGATCCCTGATCAAGGAAGATCCCGCCTGTTCCACAGGCTGTGGAACAACTAAGCCTGTGTATCACAGCTACTGAGCATGTGCTCTAGAGCTCAGGAGCCACAACTACTGAGCCCACGCACCACAGCTATGGAAGCCTGAGCAGCCTAGAGCCTGTGTTCTGCAACAAGAGAAGCCACCACAATGAGACACCTACCTACTGCAACTAGAGGGTAGCTCCCACGTGCTGCAATGAGGGAAAAGCCCGCACAGCAGTGAAGACCAGCACAGCCAAAAATAAATACATACATGCTTTAAAAAAAAAAAAAAAGAGTCCAAGGAACTCTTCAGAAGAAAAGAGTCGAGGGGGATGTTACTAACCATGATGCCATGACCACAGGTAAAAACCAAGACAGCCACCCTAGTTAGGGAAAACAATCATTCAGTCACGCAGAGCTAATGTCAAATGTTCGATGCCTTGCTCAAGACATCTTTCCTCTTTATCAGTCTTTTCTGACCTCGATTGTTCATGTGATTCCTTGACAGAAATTGTTCAGAGGAAAGTGCAGATAAACATATATTCTGAGTGAAGGTTTTACATGATTGCTAATTTAGCTAGAATAGCTTTTAAACATTGTCTTTGGAGAATCTAAGTTGGCTATGGAACAACAGCACAGTGGGAGGCTAATGGAGATTCAGCCACCTGCAGCTAATTGTAATTTCTTTGGGTTTCCTTTTCTAAATCATTTTCTTTTTTGCCTTTGAATCCCTGTTTCCATTTATGTCAGGTTTGGCCCAGTCACAGCCCCATCCCAGCCTCCTCTGAAGCCAGAAGGGTCCCAGTGGACAGTAGAGCAGCAGGATCTGGACAGAACTAGATGACAAAATCTGTCACCTATTCAGATGGAGAAAGAGCCCTTTGATACAGAACTGAGCAGAACGAGCTCTGACGTGGCCAGGATGTAGGATATTCACGTCCAACGTTAGGAAGTGTCACTTTCTAACATTCTCCCCACGGATTTCTCACAAGAAAACTTTTCAACCTGCAGGTCATTCAATCCCCACGCTCCCTTCCACTAACAGCCAGAATTCTATTTTCTTGCCCCAATCATCCTTCGGAGAAGACAATGGCACCCCACTCCAGTACTCTTGCCTGGAAAATCCCATGGATGGAGGAGCCTGGAAGGCTGCAGTCCATGGGGTCGCTGAGGGTTGGACACGACTGAGAGACTTCACTTTCACTTTTCACTTTCATGCATTGGAGAAGGAAATGGCAACCCACTCCAGTGTTCTTGCCTAGAGAATCCCAGGGATGGTGGAGCCTGGTGGGCTGCCGTCTATGGGGTCGCACAGAGTCGGACACGACTGAAGTGACTTAGCAGCAGCAATCATCCTTATTTTTTGATAACTAGGGGGGAATGTCAACAGAGGAGAGGAAATCTAAATAAAATCAGTTCAGTAACACTTGGTCTCCTCTTAAAGATGAATTCAGTGATTCACCAGGTCCCAGGCATGTTCCTGAACTGGGGACAGAAGCATTGTCCCACTGGAACCATGTCAACTCTTGCTGGTAGGAATTTGCATCCTTCTAAGTTCTTAGGTATAGGGAGGCTGCTGCTGCTGCTAAGTCGCTTCAGTCGTGTCCGACCCCTCGAGACCCCATAGGCAGCAGCCCACCAGGCTCCCCCGTCCCTGGGATTCTCCAGGCAAGAACACTGGAGTGGGTTGCCATTTCCTTCTCCAATGCATGAAAGTGAAAAGTGAAAGTGAAGTCGCTCAGTCGTGTCCGACTCTTCGTGACCCCATGGACTGCAGCCTACCAGGCTCCTCCGTCCACAGGATTTTCCAGGCAAGAGTACTGGAGTGGGGTGCCATTGCCTTCTCCAATAGGGAGGAAAGGTCCATATAAACAAGGCTATCTGAAAGCTGTGACTTGAGATTCTTCTAGACTCAGCGGATCTTCCAAAAGTTTTCTATAAGAAGTCAGTTACTTAGATGAACCTTAGAAGTGGGTTTTTGGAGTTGAGCCATAGAGGATAAGTAAGGAGTCCGAGTGGTAGGCTTAAAAATTCTAAGGAGTAAAAAGCCAGCCAGGAAGATAGATAAGTAAGTGTATAAGAACAAATTTATAACAAGTCTCTGCCATTTCAGAGGAGAATAAACAATGTTCCAGATGTTTGGAACACTGGGCGATGACAGAAGTTCAGACAGAAGCCGGAGTATCGCAGTTTAGTAAACTTTCATCTATGCTGCCTCAAGCCCTGGGTTCCAGGTGATGCTCCTGGGTCTCCTTAGGTTAGGAGGAGACTGAGGGATGGGACAAAAGGGCTCTGGACAGGGCTCTGATGCCCCCATTCATTCCGTGAACATCCGGACTCCGGGGAAGATTTCATCTGAATAAGAGTCAACTGCTGAAAGACTTGTGATCAAAGATTCTAGTTCAACACCCGAAAGACCCAAACCAGGGAGTGAACGGACTTGCTAAGGTCCAACACAACAGTACTGACACAACAACAACAAAATCAGATCCCGTGGCTCTAGCCCAGGACTTTTTACATTGCAGTCTGAGGTGAATATCTTCCCAGAACAAATGAGAAAGTGAGAGAGGCTAAAAAAAAAAAAGGACCTTAATTTTTCCCATCGTTGGCTAAGAGAACTCTTGTCCAAACATCACACACACACACACACACACCTTTCACCTAGGAACCTGAGAAACCAGTCACACTAACTTCAGGGCTCAGTGGTACCAAATACATGTGTCTTACAGGCAGTGTGGGAAAGATGGCACCCCACTCCAGTGCTCTTGCCTGGAAAACCCCATGGACGGAGGAGCCTGGTAGGCTGCAGTCCATGGGGTCGCTAAGAGTCGGACACGACTGAACGACTTCACTTTCACTTTTCATTTTCCTGCATTGGAGAAGGAAATGGCAACCCACTCCAGTGTTCTTGCCTGGAGAATCCCAGGGACGGGGGAGCCTGTTGGGCTGCCGTCTATGGGGTCGCACAGAGTCGGACACGACTGAAGCGATTTAGCAGCAGCAGTAGCAGCAGCAGTCAACATAAAAGGGAGAAAATAGAAAATTGAAATGGATATTCACAATAATCCATGACACATCCATAACAGAATCTTCAGTTTTGCTGCATGTGGTGAAGAACGAAAGAAATATCAACAGGTGAAGATTTAAAAATTCCGGAATTTCTTTGAAATCAGGAGGTCAAAAATTACAGCCCATGGACCAAACCAAGCCCACTTCCTATTTTTACAAAGTTTTATGGAAACAGCTATGCCCATTCACTTCCTCTGGCTGCCTTCAAGTTACAAGACAGAGCTGAGCCATTGTGAAAAAGAACATATAGCCTCAAAAACCTAAAATATTTGCTACCTGGCCCTTCACAGAAAGATTTGATGATCCTTTCTTTAAATAATGCAGAAATCTAAGAGCCCAGGAGAGAGAAGGAAAACCAGAGGATCACAGCCTGAGAGGGGAGAAGAAAGAAAAGAAAGCTGATGGAGAGAGAGGGAAGGAAGTAGGGGTGGGGGGAATTCAACAGCTGCCCTGAAGAGGAACTGGAAACTGAGACGTTAAGATGGATTTTTAGAGTTTCACTGTGGAATGTGCAGGAATGTATTCCCTTGACCCCTCTAAGAAAGCTTTGGTTAAAAAAGAATCGGCATTATTTTTCAAAACTTTCAGAATGTATTTTTTACTGATGCCAAGTTCTATGAGATTTGCCTACAGTCAGAAGGTGCTGATGGAATACAGGAACAATCTGAGGAAGGTCCGTTACATTTGGGTTAAGCGGGGAGAAAAGTTTATAACAAAGGACTACTAATAAACGTACAGAAATTGACTGAGGCCACAGCCCCCTCTCTCTCCAGTGCCACTCCACTCTGGCTGTGAGATGACTTGATGAGAGGAATCCACGGTGGGCTCAGTGCAGTGCTGACACTGACTAATACAGAAGCACTGGGTATGTTTTCAGATGCTTCCTGTTCTTTGCCTCATTGAACCCGGAAGAGAACCCAAGCAGGATGCACTGTTATTACCCCATTTCACAGATAAGAAACGGAGGCTCAGGGAAGCCAAGTGGCCACTGATAGTGGCCAAAGTAGAAATATAAACCTGACTCCAAGGACACACTCCTGGTTGTGTGTGTGTCCACTCCCCACTCTGAGAGGGTTCCAGGCCACAAGTTTACCCAGAGATGCCAGCCAGATGTCCGCCCATTGTCCAACTCTATCAGCCCTCACAGACCAGCTCCCAGGATGTCCTGCAGGTATAGGAGAGGGGGCCAACCCTGATTCTCACCCTCTAAGCCCCATGTTCCTCCTCCACTATTGTTTCCCTCCTTTTCTGGGGACCCCTTTTGTTTCCCACACCACACCATGCTGTTCTGCCAATGTTCCTTTATTTCCCACTCCCTTTCCACAGCATTATCCTTATGTATTCACCCTGAAGGAGGATATGGCAACCCACTCCAGTATTCTTGCCTGGAAATTCCCATGGACAGAGAAGCCTGGCGGGCTACAGTCCATGGGGTCATGAAGAGTCAGACATGACTGAAGCAACTTAGCACATTCACTCGCCAGAACTGAAGACTATTTACAAAGACACATATAGCACAATCACAAAATACTAGGGGTCAGTGAGAAATGTTTGCTTAGAGAGAAAATACAGAAGAACTGACCCTAATAAAACAATGCATTCCATAAAATCTTGTGTTGTCACAAGGGGTCAATCAACAGACACTTTGAGTTTCCTAGCAGCCAGCCTGAAGAGGAAATCTATGTCCACACAACTGAAGCTATGTGATTTTTTTTTTTTTCCCCCATGAGAGGCAGAAGTATTTCCCTTCCTAAAATAAGAAGAACCTGATGCTGCTTAAAAAAGACCCTGATGCTGGGAAAGACTGAAGACAGGAGGAGAAGGGGATGACAGAGGATGAAACGGTTGGATGGCATCACTGACTCGATGGACATGAGTTTGAACAAGCTCCAGGAGGTGGTGATGGACAGGGAAGCCTGCCATACTGCAGTCCATAGAGTTGGACACAACTGAGCGACTAAACTGAATTGAACTGAAAACAAGAAAGTTCCTTCTCCCCAGGGTCCTTCTTCAGAGGACACCATGGTATGGAATGAATATGATCATCAGTAACATTTTAGAGTCAGTCCTCTGAAAATTCTCACCAGGCCCTTCCTTCTTTACGCAACACATTCAGCAATATTTATTCAACAGTTAACAGATATCTATTGAGTGCCTACTATGAGCCAGACACTGTTTGAAGGATCAGGAGCTCATTGAAGAACAAGAGAGGCATTGGCCGTGCTCCCATGAGGGCTGGTGGTAGTACCATTAAATGCTATCAAACCAAAGATCCAGTAAAAGTATTCAAACTGGTGGGTAGGGACATGGGGGAAGAGTATAAATGTCACATTTCAGATGTGTAGCTTTCAGAGATCTTATGACACTGGGTGTGAGATACTAGAGATCGGTCACTGGGCTAGGTGTGGCTTATAGCCTCAGATTTCAGAATCCTAGTACGCACAAATAGCTGTCTGCATACATACACAATGACACAAACAGACAGACAGACCACATGAGGCATATTAGAAACCTGCTCCTCTCCCTACTGCCTTGCACAAGCCTGCGTGCCCCCACAGGGTTCTAAGTGCTGACTTAGCAATGGGTGAAGGGACCAGATCCTTTAAGCAATTCCCCACCAGAATGTAGCAGATTCTTGAACCTTGATTGTGTTGTAATAAGAACATTTTTTTTTAAAGGAGTAAAACTGTTCCTCAATCATCTGGAACAGATGCTAGGGACCAGCAAATATTTAGTGGATATTTTTCTCCTCCAATTTGAGATTTCACAAGGGAAAAACCATACATCTCAGAAATTTTAAGGTTAAAAAAAAAAAAGTAGGGGACCCGTCCTCAGTCATCTCTCTTTAGATCTAAGACTTTGGCTCTCTTCAATTCTCAGGGAGATCGAATGCAATTCATTTTGGCAGGCGAGAGCCAGAAATTCCACAAGTGTCTGCACTGCCAAAGATGGACATTTTATCAAGTGAACAATACCCTGAAGATTTCAGGCATCTCAGTTTGCAATCTGTCGATTCGGAACTTGGAAAAGGGTGGAGGGGGGGGCCTGAAAGCTGAGATCCTATATCTGAGAAGAGATAAAAGTTCAAAGTGATCCCATGAGGAAAGACTTAATTTTACAGTCAGCCAGAGAATGTAAGAAAGAAGGAAAAGGGGGATTTAAAAAAAAAAAAACCTCACAAAAAAAAAAACACATACCCCTAATGTGCTTCCACAGGAAGTGATGCAGGACTGTCTTTCCATGGTGGAACCGCACTGTGTCTATTGCTGAAACTCCAGTACTTTGGCCACCTCACGCAAAGAGTTGGCTCATTGGAAAAGACTGATGCTGGGAGGGATTGGGGGCAGGAGGATAAGGGGACGACAGGGGATGAGATGGCTGGATGGCATCACCGACTCGATGGACATGAGTTTGAGTAAACTCCGGGAGTTGGTGATGGACAGGGAGGCCTGGCATGCTGTGATTCATAGGGTCGCAAAGTCGGACACAACTGAGCGACTGAACTGAACTTAACTGAACAGCTTGAATGTTTGTAAAAGGGATGCTACAAACACAAACCACAATTTCTGTCCAAATGCTTGCAGTACATTAGAACTCTGAGCTCTGGAAACAATCAGGATGTCAAATTTCACCTCTCACCACACCCAAATGAAATATCAAAACAAACAAACAAGGGAGAATGGGGAGAGCTCACATTGGGGAATTCTGCTTCCAATTAGCTCAGAGTCCAGTGTGAGCACCATTCGTGCAGATGAGCAGAGTCAGGCCACCACAAAAGTCACCATTCCCCTGAGATGCAAAAAGAAGAAAGCCAGGGAGAAAGAAAACAATTAATAACAAGAGTATCGGCTTTGTGCCAGACACTGCATTTGTTATCCATCACTAATAACAAATTATCCTGAAATCCAGCAGCTTAATCACATTTATTTTTCCGGTTCCGCTGGGTACCTCTGGCTCAGGGTCCCCTACAGGCTACAATCCAGTATCTGCCGTCACAGGAAGGCTCCATGGGGGAAAGAGCTTTTTCCAAGTTCACCTCTACGGCCGCTGGCAGGCTTCCAGCGCTCACTGGCTGTCTGCTGGAGGCGTCGGTTTCTTGCCACATGGGCCTCATCTTGGGACAGCTCATAACATGGCAGCTGGCCTCCGTCAGAGCCAGCGAGGGAGAGAGCTTAACAAGGTGCCCAAGATGGAAGGCACAGCCTTTTTGTGACCTCACCTTGGAAATGACATCCCATCATTTCTGTTATATTCTTTTCATTATAAGCAAATCACTAAGTCTGGCCCATGTTCAAGACGAGAGGATCATAGACGAGCACCACCGGCAGAACTTAGGGATTACTAGGGACCATCTTAGAGACTGCCAGTCACTCAGGGCCAGACTTTTCAGATTCCTTTACTGAAAACAAACAAAACACTGAAGAAAGCATCTGAGGCAGAATCAGGATTCAAATGAAAGAACCTACATGTTCCCTGCAACATTACACAAAGAGAAGCCGAAAGCTACAAAGGGGATTTTCTTCCATTCACTCTCTTAATGGTTTCCTACCATCACAGAGGAAATCACTTTTTTTTTTAAAGGACTGACATAATATCCAGTGTGGCACAATAGTTTCCCACAGATATGTTTTTTTTTATTTGCTGCAGAGGTTCTTTGAAGATGTTTTACACGAGGGCTTTTCCCTGGTGGCTTAGACAATAAAGAGTCTGCCTGCAATGCAGGAGACCTGGGTTCAATCCCCGGGTTAGGAAGATCCCCTGGAGGAGGAAATGCAACCCACTCTCGTATTCTTGCCTGGGAAATCCCATGGATAGAGGAGCCTGGAGGGCTGCAGTCGATGGAGCTGCAAAGAATCAGCACAACTTAGTGGTTAAACAACAACAACAACAGAGCTTTGAGTCAGACAGCCATCACCAACCAGTTGAAAGGGGTTAGGTAATCACTCCTCCAATCTCAGCCTCCCTTTGCTCACTTGCAAGAGTGAGATCATGGTCATGCCTACAGCACAATGTGGGGTTAAAAACTCCAGAGCGCCCTGGGTGTGTGCTAGTTAATGCTACTTTAAAAAATGCTAGTCTTTATGTTCAAACTAAAGGATTAGTAAGTATCAAGATAGTATTAGATTTGCCTTCTAGAAAGAGAAAAAGCAAGGGCCTCAGATGCCAGGTAAGACTGATGCTGTGAAACACAAAAGTCATGGAAAGAATATTAAACCCACACATGAAAAGAATGAGTGGAATGTTTTATTTCTAGCCATGAAGGGATAACTGATACCAGATTTTGCTTCCATTGCAAATAACTAGAAAACTGGACAGGACACACTAAATAACTGATTTCAGATGTGAGTAACAGGCGGAGCAGGATGCTAGGCTTGAGGGATGGAAAACACGTGAGGTGAGGCCCAGCCTTCTGCCTGGGTGATGACTCAGGGCACAGGGACAGGGGCACAGGACCAGGAGAGGAAATCGAAGGGGAAGATGATGCATCAGTGGGGTGAGAGTTGAAGGTGACTGAGATGGCTGGAAGCTTTAGGGCAGGTACTGAACAGAAATTATCGAAGGAGAGAAACTCCAAAAATTTGCATAGGAGTCCTCTTGAATCTTTGGCTAAATACTAAATACTGAATGCACAGAGCAAGACTCCAGAATGCCAACTCAACACTGATGAGAGGAAAGAACTTCTGAAAAACTCTGAGTGGAATTCCCCAGAGTCACACAGGGCCAGGAGTTCCAACCACTGAGGGCAGAGAGACTTTGTTAAACACCAAGGGCATTCAGTAGAGAGACTAAAAGGGCCACACCTTACAAATAGGGTTAATCTAACCCTGCTGCTGCTGCTGCTAAGTCGCTTCAGTCGTGTCTGACTCTGTGCGACCCTATAGACGGCAGCCCACCAGGCTCCCCTGTCCACCCAAAGCTTTTTTAAAGTCTTGGGTAAGTTAAGAGCTCCTCAAGTCAATTCACTTTCTGCTGGGGGAAAACACACACACACACACACACACACACACACACACAGCACTGTCAAACAGACATCAAAATCTAGACATCCAACTTAGCATCCATAAAGTAGAGTATACAATAAACACAATCTGTGTTTAAAATGGGCTTCCCTGGTGGCTCACACAGTAAAGAATCTCCCTGCAATACAGAAGACCCAAGTTCGGTCCCTGGGTCGGGAAGGTCCCCCCGAGAAGACAATGGCTACCCACTCCAGTATTCTTGCCTGGAGAATTCCATGGACAGAGAAGCCTGGCAGGCTACAGTCCATGGGATCGAAAAGAGTCAAACACGACTGAGTGACTAACACACACACACACACATGTTTAAAATGGATAACCAAACAAAGACCTACAGTATAGCACATGGAACTCTGCTCAATGCTATGTGGCAGCCTGGATAGGAAGGGAGTTTGGGGGAGAATGGATACATATGTATGTACGGCTGAGTGTCTTCACTGTTCCTCTGAAACTATTACAAAATTGTTTGTTAATCAGTTATAGGCCAATACAAAATGAAAAGTCAAAAAGACAATCGAGACATGCAAAGCAGGAGAAAGTAAGATGCACAGAAGAAAAGCCAGTCAGTAGAAACAAACTCAGAAAAGACAGAGAGGATAGAATGAGCAGGAAAAACAAATTTTAAGTGGCTCTTAAATTCAAGGAGATAAGAAAGCTGTGGTACATATACACAATGGAGTATTACTCAGCCATTAAAAAGAATTCATTTGAATCAGTTCTAATGAGGTGGATGAAACTGGAGCCTATTATACAGAGTGAAGTAAGCCAGAAGGAAAAACACCAATACAGTATACTAACGCATATATATGGAATTTAGAAAGATGATAACAATAACCCTGTGTACGAGACAGCAAAAGAGACACTGATGTATGGAACAGTCTTATGGACTCTGTGGGAGAGGGAGAGGGTGGGAAGATTTGGGAGAATGGCATTGAAACATGTAAAATATCATGTATGAAACGAGATGCCAGTCCAGGTTTGATACACGATACTTGATGCATGGGGCTAGTGCACTGGGACGACCCAGAGGGATGGTATGGGGAGGGAGGAGGGAGGAGGGTTCAGGATGGGGAGCACATGTATACCTGTGATGGATTCATTTTGATATTTGGCAAAACTAATACAATTATGTAAAGTTTAAAAATAAAATAAAATTAAAAAAAAAAAAACAAAATATAAAGAGAACAAAAGAAAGTCTCAGTTGAATAATGAACGTCATAAACAAGAGAACACCACACACCTATCAGGATGGCAGAAAGTCACAACACTGACAACAAATGTTGATGAGGATGCAGAGCAGCAGGAACTCTCAGCTGTTGCTGCTGGGAATGCAAAATCATACAGCCACTTCGGAAAATGGCTGAAAATGTATGTCTAAACCAAAACCTGTGTATGAATGTCTGTGTGCTGCGCTCAGTCACTCAGTCATGTCCAACTCTGTGCAACTCCATGAACTGTAGCCTGCCAGACTCCTCTGTCCCTAGGGATTCTCCAGGCAAGAGTGGGTTACCATGCCCTCCTCCAGGGGATCTTGCCAACTCAGGGATGGAACCCAGGTCTCCCACATTGCAGGCTGATTCTTTACCAAATGAGCCACCAGGGAAGCCCAAGAACACTACAGTGGATAGCCTGTCCCTTCTCCAGGAGATCTTCCCGACCCAGGAATCAAACCAGGGTTTCCCGCATTGCAGGCAGATTCCTTACCAGCTGAGCTACTAGGGAAGTAGATATGAATGTCTATAGAAGCCTTATCCATAATTGCCAACACTTGGAAGCAACCAAGATGTCCTTCAACAGATGGATGGATAAACAAGCTGTGGTACCTCCATACAATGGAATATCATTTAGCAACAAGAATAAAACAGCCATCAGATCACAAAAAGGCATGCTGCTGCTGCTGAGTTGCTTCAGTCGTGTCTGACACTTAGCAACCCTATAGACTTTAGCCCGCCAGGCTCCTCTGCCCATTGGATTCTCCAGGCAAGAACACTGGAGTAGGTTGCCCTTCCCTCCTCCAGAGGATCTTCCCAACCCAGGGATCCAACCCCAGTCTCTTATGTCTCCTACATCAGCAGGTGGGTTCTTTACCACTAACGCCACCTGGGAAGCCCACAAAAGGGCATGGAGGAATGCTAAATGCACATCTCTAAGTGAAAGAACTAGTCGGAAAAGGTTACATACCGTATGATTCCAACTATATTACCTTCTGGAAGAGCTAGAACTATGGAGACGGCAAAAAGATCAGTGGTTTCCAGGGCTTTGGAGAAAGGGATGAAAACGTGGGGCACAGGGGATTTTAGGGTGGTAAAACTTGTATACGATACAATCATGGTAGATACAGGCCATTATACATTCATCAAAACCTGTAGGAATGTGCAACACAAAGACTGAACCCTAATGTAAACTGGGACTTAGCTAATAATAATGTATCAGTGCTGATTCCTCAGTCCTAACAACTTTACCACACTAATGCTAGGCGTTAACAGAAAAGATTATGTGTGGGGAGGCAGCAGTATATGAGAAATCACCATACTTTCCGCATAATTTTTCTGTAAACCTAAACTGCTCTAAAAAATAAAATCTATTAATTAAAAAGAAAACAAATGCTAATTCTAAAACTGAAAAGCACAGTATCTGAAATTGTTAAACCTACTGAATGGAGGAATGGAAATCACACCCCTGCAGAAGCAGAGATCGGTAAACTTGTAGAGGAAGCTATACAGAGTATCTGAAATGAAGCACTAGAGTTGAAAAGGCTAAATAAAATGAACAGAATCTCAACCATGAGACCATATCAAGTAGCCTAATACACTTGAAGTTATAGTCCCAAAGGAGAGGAGAAAGATTGGGTTAGAGAAAATATTTGAAGAAACAGCAGCTGGAAATTTTCCAAATTTGATGACAAATATTAACTCAGAGATTGAAGAAAATAACTCCCAATCAAACTGAGATAAACCAAAGATTAAAATCTTGAAAGCAGCCAGAATGTAGAAACATAAAATATAGGAGAAAAAAAGAACAGTTTCCATCAACTTTTCACCAGAAATAATGCAACTCAGAAAATAATGTCTTTAGGGGATGAAACAAAAACATTATCTATCTATAATTCTATATCCAGAGTAAATGCCTTTAAAAATTATGGCAAGATAAATTATAAGATAGGAAAAAACTGAAAAAATCAATAGCTAGAAAATCTTTACTATGAGAAACGTTGAAGGAAGTTGTTCAGGAAGAAGGAAAATAATACCAGATTAAAATTTATATTTATACAAAGAAATGAAGAGCACAACAAATAGAAAATATGTGAGTAACTATTAAATATTTTCCTCTCATTTCTTGATTTTTTAAAAAATCATTTAAATCCAAATAGTATTTTGGATTTAAATACAAACAGTATTTAAACCCCAAATGTATTTGGGGTTTAAAAAAATCATTTAAATCCAAAGAGTAACAATGTATTTGGGGTTTATAATGTGTAGAAGTAAAATAATTGGAGAAGGCAATGGCACCCTACTCCAGTACTCTTGCCTGGAAAATCCCATGGGTGGAGGAGCCTGGTGGGCTGCAGTCCACGGGGTCTCGAAGAGTCGGACACGACTGAGCGACTTCATTTTCACTTTTCACTTTCATGCATTGGAGAAGAAAATGGCAACCCACTCCAGTGTTCTTGCCTGGAGAATCCCAGGGACCGGGGAGCCTGGTGGGCTGCCGTCTATGGGGTCACACAGAGGCAGACACAACTGAAGCGACTTAGCAGCAGCAGCAGAAGTAAAATGAAGTGAAAATACAATAGCACAAAAGAATGAGAAAATATCCTTATACTGCTGTATGGTTCTTATATTAAATGTGAAGTAGTAAACTATTAAAAGCTACACTGTTATAAGTTAAGGGTATATATTGTATACCCAGAGCAATCACTAAAAATATAAAACATAGAGTTATAGCTACCAACCCAATCAAGGAGATATAAATCACTGGAATATGTTCAATTAATTCAAAAGGAAACAAGAAAAGAAAATATATATATAGAAACCCAACCACATAATTTAATTAAATGCAAAAGAACTAAACACTCCAATTAAAAGATAATATTCATTAGGTTGGATTTTTAAAAAATATCAGGCACTAACTACATCACATACAAAAGTGCACAAATAGGGTAGAAGTCAAAAGATGAAAAGACCCATGAAAACACTGACTACAAGAAAGTTGGAATAACTATATTAGTATTAAACAATGTAGACTTCCTTCAAGATAAGTATTACCAGATATCCAACTCTTTGAGACCCCATGGACTATATACAGTCCATGGAATTCTCCAGGCCAGAATACTGAAGTGGGTAGCCTTTGCCTTCTCTAGGGGATCTTCCCAACCCAGGAATGGAACCCAGGTCTCCCGCATTGCAGGCAGATTCTTTACCAGTTGAGCCACTAGGGAAGCCCAAGAATACTAGAGTGGGTAGCCTTTCCCTTCTCCAGTGGATCTCCCCAACCCAGGAATCGAACTGGGGTCCCCTGCATTGCAGGGGGATTCTTTACTAACTGAGCTACCAGGGAAGCCCCATTACCAGATATAAAGAGAAACATTCAATAAGGGCAAAAATGTCAATTCATCAAGAAGCTATAACAATCATATTTCTATATAACTGAAGCAAAAATTGACAAAATGGGAAAAATCATAAATTTACAATTAGAGTTGCAGATTTCAATACAATTGACCCTTGAACAACACAAGAGTGAATCCAAGGATAATCTATAGTTGGCCCTCCATATCCTAGGTTCTTCTGCATCTGTGGATCCACTGAATCATGTAACATATAGTACTATAGTATTTACTATTGAAAAATATCCCTGTACAAGTGATAGTTCAAACCTGTCAGCTGTACTTATCACAGTTATGAATCGATAAAATATATTAGCCCAGTGTGCTGCTAGAACAGAAGACCATAAACTGAGTGACTTAAACACAACAGAAATTTTTTATAGTTCTAGAGGCTGGAAAATCCAAGACGAAGGAACCAACAGATTCGGTGTTTGCTAAGGACTCACTTCCTGGTTTACAATCATCTGTCTTTTTGCTGTGTCTTCAAATGGTAGAAGGGGCAAGGAAGTCTCTGAGGTCTCCTTTATAAAGGCATGAATCCCATTCGTGAGGTCTCCATCCTCATGACCTGATTACCTACCAAAGGCCCCACCTCCTAACACCATTATATTGAGAGAATTTCAACATATGAATTGGTGTGGGGGGTGGGGGGCGTGGAGGGAGCAGGGCTCACATTCTATAGCATCAAGTAAACAAAAAAATAATAATAATAATAAAGAATATACAAAATGTCAATACAATCAACTCAACCTAGTTGATAGTCTATCCAAGTACACAAAGAATATTCACCAAGATAGACCTTAAAACTTGTTGACCATAAAACAAGTCTCAAACTTAAAAGGATTCATATACTACAGAGTTTGTTTTCTGACAAAATAAAATTTAGAAATTAATGATAAGATTCCAGAAACATCTATAAATATTGGAAATTAAACACTATACTTCTAAATAACCCATAAATTAAAGAAGAAATTATAAAAGGAATTAGAAGATATTTAAATGAGAAAAATAAAAACACAACATACCAAAATGTTGGGATGTTGTGGGATGCAGCTAATACAATGCTTAAAAGTAAACTTGTAGCTCTGAAGATTTATATTAGAAAAGAAAAATAAATATTACCTAAGCTTCAACCTGAAATTATTTCAAAATGAGGAAATAATACTCAAAGTATGCAGAAAGGAAAAAGATAATAATAAAGAATGGAACATGATATAAGAGGAAATAATCAAAATATGAGGAAAAATGGAAATTTTTTAAAAATTGATAAAACCCCAGCTAGGCTGATGAAGTAGACTGAAACACAAATACTCAATATCGGGAATTAAAGAGAACATATCTCTACAGATCCTACATATGTTAAAATAATAAGAAAATATTATTAACTTCATTCTCATAATCTGAAAACTTGGGCTAAATGGACAAATTCTTAGAACACATTACCAAAGCTGACTCAAGGAGTAGAAAATCTAAATATCCATATACTTATTAAAGAAAGTGAACTTTTATATATCTTCCCACAAATAAAACTCCAGGTCTAGGAGATTTTCCTGGTAGTTTTATCAGACATTTAAGGAAGAAATAATGTCAATTCTAAACAAACACATTCACAAACCTTGAGGAGAACATAATTTCAGTCTCATTGTATGAGGCTAGCACAAATCTGATGTCACAACCAGAAAAAAAAATCACAAGAAAAGAAAACAGCAGGTTAATATACCTCATGAAATTTTCATGAAAAATCCTTAACACAATATTATTCAAATCAAATCCCACTAAATACTACAAAATACAACACAACATGACCACATAAGATTTATCACAGGAATGTAAGGTTGGTTAAGTCAAATGCCAACTGTTAAATTTGCATGTTAATAGAATAAGGTGGGTGGTGACTCTAATAATCTCAGCATGTGCTGAAAAATCTTTTGACAATTTAGAGAAGAAAACTTTCAAGCTAGAAACAGAGGAAATATCCTTAAACCTGGTATTATCTATTGGAATATATGTATTAGAATATATACTCTATAACTAAGATTGGATTTAATGCTTCCTCACTGAGATCAGTAAAAAGGCTGAAATGTCCACTGTCACCACTTCTAGTACCGTTTTGAATAGAGGTTCTAGTCAGTGTAACAAGAAAAAAGAATGAAAGGTGTATAAAAGCAATTTAAAGTAAAGCTGCCTTTATTTGCAGACTACATAATGGTGCACATAGAAAATACTAAGGAATCAAAAACAAAAAAATTATAGAACTAAGTGAATTTAGATGTCTAGGAAAAAAATAGAAAACTATTTTTGTGAACTTGGGCTAGATACACTTTCATATAGCTAAGATACAGAATTCAGGAACCACTAAAAAACTGATGCAAGAAGGAGAGAGTGGGATGAACTGAGAGAGTAGCACTGAAATATATACATTACCATATGTAAAACAGATAGCTCATGGGAAGCTGCTATGTAGCACAGGGAGCTCAGCCCGGTGCTCTATGATGATCAAGAGGGGTGGGATGGGGTTCAAGAGGGAAGGTATATGTGTATACTTATGGCTGATTCACATTGTTGTATGGCTAAACCAACACAATATTGCAAAGCAATTATCCTCCAATTAAAAATAAATTTTAAAACAATTACTGTAAAAATTGAAAAGTTGGACTTTATTAAAATGCAATTTAAAACAATTTGCTCGTCAAAAGACATTTATAATGATTAAACAAGTCAAAAAATGAGAAAAAACTCAAAAATCTGACAAACGATATATAGGGATATATATTTTATACCTCTATCTCTATACTTATCTTCTACCATGAAAAACAACTTACCTAATAAATAATGCAGGGTCTTCCCTGGTAGCTCAGTTGGTAAAGAATCCTCCTCCAATGCAGGAGACCCCAGCTTGATTCCTGGGTCGGGAAGATCCGCTGGAGAAGGGATAAGCTACCCACTCTAGTATTCTTGGGCTTCCCTTGTGGCTCAGGTGGTAAAGAATCTGCCTGCAATGAGGGAAACCTGGGTTCGATCCCTGGATTGGGAAGATCCCCTGGAGAAGGCAAAGGCTACCCACTTCAGTATTCTGGCCTGGAGAATTCCATGGACTGTATAGTCCATGGGGTTGCAAAGAGTCAGACATGACTGAGCAACTTTCACTTCACTTCAAAGTTTGAACAGACACTTCACAAAAAGACATATGCATATAAAAATTTATTCAACATCTTTAGTCACCAGAGTATAGCAAATTAAAGCTGTAATATTATGACATACCTATATATTAGCTAAAATGAACCCCAAATTTTGTGAAGATGTGGATGCTCAGAAGGCCATATTACAACCATTCTGAAAAGGGTTCTGGTAGTCTCTTACAGTGTTAAACATACATTTAGTCTATAACCAGCAATTTCACTGTAAGGTATTTATGTAAGAAAAATGAAAGCACCTCTCCACAAAAAAAGTCTTCTACAAAACTTAACTGTGGCAGCTTTATTCACAACAGCCAAAAACTGGCAGCAGCCCAGCTGTTCATCAAGAGGTGAAAGAATGAAGAAATTGTGGCGTATTCATTCAATGAAATAATATTCAGCAATGATGATGAACAAATCGCTGATAGACAAAGCAAAAGTATTACACTAAGAGAGAAGTTTTCACACAAATATATATATTGCCTGATTTCCTTCAGAGAAAGTTCTAGAAAAGGTAAAACTAATCTTTGGTAAGAGAAATCAGGATAGCAGTTATTTCTGAGAAAGCAGAATAACTAGGAAAGGGCACCGTGGAGCTTTCTGGGGTTGTTGAAATATCTTGATAAGAGTGTGGCTTACATACTTGTAAGATCTGTACATTTCACTGTATTTAAACCTTAATTTTACAAAATCTTTAACTTTTATTTGTAGAAACTGGTGACTTTAAAATCATCTTGAGAACCTAGAAGAGCTAGACAATCTTGAAAAAGAGTAAGATAAGGACTTATACTGCCAGATTTCAAGATTTACTATAAAGCCATGGTAATCAAGACACTGTGATGTTGGTAATGAAAGACACATAAATTAGCAGAACAGAGTCCAGAAAGATCCATGCTTATATAATCAGTTGATTTGGGGGTAAAGGAATCTAAGCAATTCAATGAGGGAAAAGACAGGGTTTTTTCCCCAACAAATAGTACTGCAACAAGTAGCTATCTATAAGGAGTAAAACAACTTCAACTCTTGCCTCATGCCATACACAAAAGTTAATTCAAGATGGATCATTATATATCTCATCTCTGCATCTTCTACAATAAAAAATAACCCAACCAATAAATAATGCACTAAAACTTAGAATTATAAAACTGCCAAAAGAAACCACAAGAGAATACCTTTGCAACTTTAAAGCAGACATGGATTTCTCACATAGGAATGAAAAAGCATTCATCATAAAGGGGAAACTTTTTTTTTTAATTTATGAAAAGACACTATTAAGAATAACTGGACTTCCCTGGTGGCACAGTGGATGAGAATTTGCCTGCCAAGGCTAGGGACATGGGTCGAATCACTTGGTCTGGGAAGATTCCACGTGCCTCAGAGCAACTAAGCCCGAGTACCACAACTACTTTGTCCACGTGCCCCAACTACTGACGCTTGAGTGCCTGGAGCCCCTGTTCCACTGCAATGAGAAGCCCCTGCAGAGAACAGACAGTAGCCCCTGCTCACCCCAAGTAGAGAAAGTCCAGACACAGCAACAAAGGCCCGGTGCAACCATGAATAAATAAGTAGAACATGTTAGGCACAGATCGGGTGAAAACTCACAAACGTATTCACAAAACACATATCTAATAAGCCTCTGGATCTAAAACATACAAAGAACTTCTCAAACCTCAATCATAAAAAGACAACCCAATTTTTGAAATGAGTAAAAAGACTTGAACAGGCAATTCACAAATGAATATACGTGAGAGTGGCTCAATAGCATGAGTCATCAAGAATATGCAAATTAAAACAAAGATGATATACAATTATGCACACACTATGATGGCTGACATTCAAAAGACTGGCAACATCAAATTCTGATGAGGATGTGGAGCACAACAACGTCAGGAAGATGGCCACTTTAGCAATCCGTCTAGCAATTTCATATACAGTTAAGCATTCGCCACCCTTAGGACCCAGCAACTCCACTTGTGTACAGTCTACCTCAGAGTTACCGTGGTTCAGTTCCAGACCACCATAAAAAAGCCAGTACCTCAGCAGAGCAAGTCATGCAAACATTTCGGTTTCCCCGGAGCAAGTAAGGTGGTTCACTCAGTGGTTCACCAATCTGTCTCCTGCTTCAGCAGGATTTGGTCAGAACAGACCCAGGGACGCCCCCTCCTCCAGCCTCTGACCACCCTCCAACCTTTTTCTCAAGCTGCGCCTTTGGAAACAACCACTCAGCTATCCTCAGCCTCTGGGACCAGCCACATCGTTTTTTTGCTTTGTTTTGTTTTTTTGAGCTTAGCTCCTTATTACCTATCAACATTGGTTGAGCTCCCAGATTTAGTAGAACTATGCCACCCCAGAGGAGACGTTGTCAATCATCTGGTCAACAGGCATCTGCGGGCCTCCCGCACCTACCTCTCTCTGGGCTTCTCCGGGGCAACGATGAGGCTCCGGAGGGTGTGAGCCAAATTTTTCCGCAAATTGTCTGAGAAACTCCAGAGATCCCAACGTCTCTCAAAAATGCAAAACCACTGTGGTGGCCACGCCCTCTTCTGGCATGCCCAGACCATCCCAAGATGAGTGGGGTAAAATCCAGGACGCCAAGGAAGCCTTCGCGGTCCTGGAGAAGTACCTGAACCAGGCCTTCCAGATCTGCATGCCCTAGGTTCTGCCCCGGCAGACCCCCAGCTCTGTGACTTCCGGGAGAGCCGCTTCCTGGAGGAGCAGGTGAAACTCATCAAAAAGGTGCGTGACCACGTGACTGACCTCCGCAGGTTGCCTGATCCCCAGGCTGGGCTGCATCAATATCTCTTCCAAATGCTCGCCCTTTCAGCACAACTAGAAGCCTCCCAAGACCCAGCAGCCTTTGAGCCCCTCTGGCATCCTCCCGGTGTCAAGACTTCTGCCTGAAGGTTCTCTCTGCAGCCACTAGGCAGCTTTTTAACCATGCTGGAGCCCTTACTCACGCAGTGGACCAAATGGAAACAATAAACATTTTTAAAGTGGCCCACGAAAAAAAAAAAAAAATTTGGTTTACAGGATACTGTAGTCTATTAAGTATCCCTGGTGGCTCGGACAGTAAAGAATCTGCCTGCAATACAGGAGACCGGAGTTCAATCCCTGGATTGGGAAATCGATCCTCTGGAGAAGGAAATGGCAACCCACTCCAGTATTCTTGCCTGGAAAGTTCCATGTATTGAGGAGCCTGCGGGGCTACAGTCCATGGGGTCACAAAGAGTCAGGTACAACTGAGCGACTAAGCACATAGCACCATTTATGTCTAAAAAAATAATGTCCCTACCTTAATTTTAAAATACTTTATTGCTAAAAAGTGCTTCAGAACATCCATCTTCTTTTTGCAACAGTAACATTAAAGATCACTGATCACAGCACAACCTAGCAAAAATAATAATTATGAAAAAGTTTAAAATATTGCAAGAATTTCAGAAAGGTGATACAGAGACATAAAGTGATCAGATGCTTTGGGAAAATGGTGCCAGATAGACTTGCTTGATAAAGGGTTGTCACAAACCTATTTGTTAAAAAAAAAACCCAGTGTCTGTGAAGCACAATTGAGCTAAGTGCAATAAAATGAGGTCTGCCTGTATTTACTCAAGAGAAATGAAAATGTGCACAATAAGAGTTGAACAAGAATATCCACATCAGCTTTGTTCATAATAGCCCAAAACTAGAAACAACCCAAATGTCCTTCAACAAGTGAGGGGATAAACAATGGAGTTATAATCATACTACAGAAGTTAACCCAGCAATAGAGAGGAATGAATTACTGATACATGCAACAACGCAAATGAGCCTCAAAGACATGATGCTGAAAAAAGCCAGATACAAAAGAATACATCCTGCACAATTAGATTTATATGGAGTTCCAGAACAGGCAAAATTAATCTCTGTTGAAAGAAATCAGAGCAGTGTTTTCCTGAGAGCCAGGGGGAAAGATGGACTGGAAGGAGGAGTTAGAATGTTTTTGTTTTTTTTTAGGGGAGGGAAATGTTCTGTGTCTTGACAGAGATGTGGGTTACATGGCAACATTCATTTGCAAAAACTCATTACACTGTGCTATGAAGATCTGTGCATTTCACTGACTATTAATTATATGTCAATTAGACAATAAGGAGCTAACATTCTTTTAAAGAAGAAGATATGGGGGGAAATAATATATTAAAACAAGAGCCTGAGAAAATATCAGGGCACAGGAAAGAGTCTGCCTGCAATACAGAAGACCCCGGTTCAATCCCTGGGTTGAGAAGATTCCCTGGAGAAGGGCATGGCAACCCACTCTAGTATTCTTCCCTGGAAAATCCCATGGACCGAAGAGCCTGGTGGGCTACAGTCCATAGGGTGGTAAAAAGTTGGACACGACTGAAGCAACTTAGCACACATGCACACACGCACATAGAACACATATTCAAAAAACAAATCTCCAAAATGTTAGTGTGACTGCTGGGAAAAAGCCATTTTCCTCAGTAGTGTGGGGGTGGTCTCATCTTTTCCCCATCCCTCTTCCATAAACCTAGAGGATCACAAAAAGAGTGATTGCTGAGGTGGCTCAAATCCAAGATGAGACAAACCATTTTTGCATGTTAACCTCTGAGACACTTACATGGAGAAGCCCACATTCATAAGGGGAGACACTGACTGGTCCCTAAGATGCTGCATCATCAGTGAGATTTGAGTCTCCACCCCTCACTGCTCTCTTATTCAAAGTGAAGCCAGATGACTGAATGGCACTGCTGATTAGAAGTGACTGGGTCCTAGGGTAACAAGCAAGAGCATTAGTGGGCATACGGAGAAATTTTCTCCTAGAAACTAGAAGAAGTTGATTCCAAGAGTTTACCTTCAACAGCTGTTGGGGAACAGAGGCAAGTTAAATAGAGGAGATGCGTCATACCCAAACCCTTCCCTTCTCCATCAAGCAGGAGCATGTAGACCCCTCTCTAGGCCAAGTGTGGCCATGAGCCAGTAGCGTCAATGTTACCCGGAAACTTGCCAGAAATATAGAACCTCAGGCCCCACCCCAGACCTGCTGAATCAGAATCTGTATTTCTGCAGAATCCCCATGTGATTCGTGTACACATAGAAATTTGAGAAATGCTGCTGGGAGTTCATCGCTTTTTATTTAACAAACATATATATACTTTTTATTTTGTGCCAGGCACTGTTCTACATGTTTTATTTTTATTTTCTCAATTTATTTATTGAAAGATAATTGCTTTACAGAATGTTGTTGTTTTCAGTCAAACTGCAACATGAATCAGCCAAAGGTATACATATGCTGCTGCTGCTGCTGCTAAGTCGCTTCAGTCGTGTCCGACTCTGCGCAACCCCATAGACGGCAGCTCACCAGGCTGCCCCGTCCCTGGGATTCTCCAGGCAAGAACACTGGAGTGGGTTGCCATCTCCTTCTCCAATGCATGAAAGTGAAAAGTGAAAGTCAAGTCGCTCAGTCGTGTCTGACTCCTAGCGACCCCATGGACTGCAGCCCACCATGCTCCTCCGTCCATGGGATTTTCCAGGCAAGAGTACTGGAGTAGGGTGCCATTGCCTTCTCTGAAAGTATACATATATCCCCTCCCTTTTGAAGCTCCCTCCCATCTCCTGCCCCATCCCATCCCTCTAGATTGATACAGAGCCTCTGTTTGAGTTTCAAAGCCATGTAACAAATTCCCGTTGGCTATCTATTTTACATAAGGTAATATAAGTTTCCATGTTATTCTTTCCATACATCTCACCCTCTCCTCCCCTCTCCCCATATCCATAAGTCTATTCTCTATGTCTATTTCTCCATTGCTTCCCTGCAAATAAATTGTTCAGTACCATTTTTCTAGATTCCATATATATGTGTTAGAATACGATATTTATCTTTCTTTTTCTAATTCACTTCACTCTGTATAATAGATTCTAGGTTCATCCACCTCATCAGAACTGATTCAAATGCATCCCTTTTTATGACTGAGTAATATTCTATTGTGCATATGTACCACAATTTCTTTACCCATTCATCTGTCGATGGACATCTAGGTTGCTTCCATGTTCTAGCTATTGTAAATAGTGCTGCAATGAACAATGGGATACATGTGTCTTTTTCAATTTTGGTTTCCTCAGGGTATATGGCTAGGAGTGGGATTGCTGGGTCATATGGTGGTTTTACTCCTAGTTTTTTAAGGAATCTCCATACCATCTTCCATAGTGGCTGTATCAATTTACATTCCCACCAACAGTGCAAGAGCATTCCCTTTTCTCCACACCCTCTCCAGCATTTATTGTTTGTAGACTTTTTGATGATGGCCATTCTGACCAGTGTGAGGTGATATCTCATTGTGGTTTTGATTTGCATTTCTCTAATAATGAGCGATGTTGAGCATCTTTTCATGCGTTTGTTAGCCATCTGTATATCTTCTTTGGAGAAATGTCTGTTTAGGTCTTTTTCCCACTTTTTGATTGGGTTGTCTGTTTTTTTGGTATTGAGTTGTATGAGCTGCTTGTATATGCTAGAAATTAATCCTTTGTCAGTTGTTTCCTTTGCTATTTTTTTCTCCCATTCTGAGGGTTGTCTTTTCACCTTGCTTAGTGTTTCCTCTGCTGTGCAAAAGCTTTTAAGTTTAATCAGGTCCCACTTGTTTACTTTTGTTTTTATTTCTATTACTCTAGGAGGTGGGTCATAGAAGATCTTTCTTTGATTTATGTCATCGAGTGCTCTGCCTATGTTTTCCTCTAAGAGTTTTATAGTTTCTGGTCTTACATTTAGGTCTTTAATCCATTTTGAGTTTATCTGAGTCTATGGTGTTAGAAAGTGTTCTAGTTTCATTCTTTTACATGTAGCTGTCCAGTTTTCCCAGCACTATTTATTGAAGAGGCTGTCTTTGCCCCATTGTATATTCTTGCCTTTGTCAAAAATAAGGTACCCTTAAGTGTGTGGCTTTATTTCTGGGCTTTCTATCTTGTTCCATTGTCTATATTTCTGTTTTTGTGCCACTGCCATACTATCTTGATGACTGTAACTCTGTACTATAACCTGAAGACAGGTAGCTTGATTTCCTCCAGCTCCGTTCTTCTTTCTCAAGACTGCTTTGGCTGTTTGGAGTCTTTTGTGTTTCCATACGAATTGTGAAATATTTAGTTCTAGTTCTGTGAAAAATGCCATTGGCAATTTGATAGGGATTGCACTGAATCTGTAGACTGTATTTGGTAGTATAGTCATTTTCACAATATTGATTCTTCCTACCCAGGAACATGGAATATCTCTCCATCTGTTTATGTCATCTTTGATCTCTTTCATTAGTGTCTTATAATTTTCTGTATACAGCTCTTTTGTCTCCTTGGGTAAGTTTATTCCTACATATTTAATTCTTTTTGTTGCAATGGTGAATGGGATTGATTCCTTAATTTCTCTTCCAGATTTTTCATAGTTAGTATATAGAAATACAAGTGATTTCTGTGTATTGATTTTGTATCCTGCGCCTTTGCTAAATTCACTGACTAGCTCTAGTAATCTTCTGATACTATCTTTAGGGTTTTCTATGTACAGTATCATGTCATCTGCAAACAGTGAGAGCTTTACTTCTTTTCTAATCTGTATTCCTTTTATTTCTTTTTCTTCTCTGATTGCTGTAGCTAGGACTTCCAGAACTATGCTGAATAATAGTGGTGAAAATGGACACCCTTGTCTTGTTCCTGATCTTAGGGAGAATACTTTCAGTTTTTCACCACTGAGAATAATGTTTCCTGTAGGCTTATCGTATATGGCCTTTACCATATTGAGGTAGGTTCTTTCATGCCCATTTTTTGAAGAGTTTTATTGTTACCCTGCTTATTTAACTTATATGCAGAGTACATCATGACAAATGCTGGGCTGGAAGATGCACAAGCTGGAATCAAGATCGCTGGGAGAAATATCAATAACCTCAGATATTCAGATAACACCACCATTATGGCAGAAAGTGAAGAGGAACTAAAGAGCTTCTTGATGAAGGTAAAAGAGGAGAGTGAAAAAGTTGGCTTAAGGCTCAACATTAAGAAAACTAAGATCATGGCATCCAGTCCCATCACTTCATGGCAAATAGATGGGGAAACAGTGAAAACAGTGGCTGACTTTATTTTTGGGGGGTGTTCCAAAATCACTGCAGATGGTGACTGCAGCCATGAAATTAAAAGACGCTTACTCCTTGGAAGGAAAGTTATGACCAACCTAGACAGCATATTAAAAAGCAGAGACATTACTTTGCCAACAAAGGTCCATCTAGTCAAGGCTATGGCTCTTCCAGTGGTCACATATGGATGTGAGAGTTGGACTATAAAGAAAGCTGAGTGCCAAAGAACTGATGCTTTTGAACTGTGGTGTTGGAGAAGACTCTAGAGTCTTGGAGAAGACTCCAAGAGTCCCTTGGGCTGCAAGGAGATCCAACCAGTCCATCCTAAAGGAGATCAGTCCTGGGTGTTCTTTGGAAGGACTGATGCTGAAGCTGAAACTCCAATACTTTGGCCACCTGATGTGAAGAGCTAACTCATTTGAAAAGACCATGATGCTGGGAAAGATTGCGGGCAGGAGGAGAAGGGGATGACAGAGGATGAGATGGTTGGATGGCATCACCAACACATGGACAGGATAAACTCTGGAAGCTGGTGATGGACAGGGAGGCCTGGTGTGTTGCGGTTCATGGGGTCGCAAAGAGTCAGACACGACTGAGCAACTGAACTGAATCATAAATGAGTGCTAAATTTTGTCATAGGATTTTTCTGCATCTACTGAGATTATCATATGGTTTTTATTTTTCAATTTTTTAATATAGTGTATCACATTGATTGATTTGCATATATTGAAGAATCCTTGCATTCCTGGAATAAACCCAACTTGATAATGGTGTATGAGCTTTATGGTGTGTTGCTAAATTCTGTTTGCTAAAATTTTTATGAGGATTTTTTCATCTTTGTTCATCAGTGATACTGGCCTGTAGTTTTCTTTTTTTGTGTTTTATTTGTCTGGTTTTGGTATCAGAGTGATGGTGGACCAGTAGAATGACTTTGGAAGTGTTCCTTCCTCTGTACTTTTTTAAAAGAGTTTTAGAAATACAGGCATTCAGTTCAGTCACTCAGTTGTGTTCGACTCTTTGTGACCCCATGGACCACAGCACGCCAGGCCTCCCTGTCCATCAACAACTACCAGAATTTAATCAAACTCATGTCCGTTGAGTCGGTGATGCCATCCAACCATCTCATCCTCTGTCATCCCCTTCTCCTTCTGCCTTCAATCTTTTCCAGCATTAGGGTCTTTTCAAATAAGTCAGTTCTTCACATCAGGTGGCCAAAGTATTGGAGTTTCAGCTTCAACGTCAGTGCCTTCAAGGAATATTCAGGACTGATTTCCTTTAGGATGAACTGGTTGAATCTTCTTGCACTCCAAGGGGCTCTCAAGAGTCGTCTCCAACACCACAGTTCAAAAGCATCAATTCTTCAGTGCTCAGCTTTATTTATAGTCCAAGTCTCATATCCATACATGACCACTGGAAAAACCATAGCCTTGACTCAGTTCAGTTCAGTTCAGTCACTCAGTCATGTCCGACTCTTTGCAACCCCATGAATCACAGCATGCCAGGCCTCCCTGTCCATCACCAACTCCCGGAGTTCACCCAGACTCACGTCCATCAAGTCAGTGATGCCATCCAGCCATCTCATCCTCTGTCGTCCACTTCTCCTCCTGCCCCCAATCCCTCCCAGCATCAGAGTCTTTTCCAATGAATCAACTCTTTGCGTGAGGTGACCAAAGTACTGGAGTTTCAGCTTTAGCATCATTCCTTCCAAAGAAATCCCATGGCAAAGTAATGTCTCTGCTTCTTAATATGCTGTCTAGGTTGCTCATAACTTTCCTTCCAGGGAGTAAGTGTCTTTTAATTTCATGGCTGAAATCACCATCTGCAATGATTTTGGAACCCAAAAAAAAATAAAGTCAGCCACTGTTTTCACTGTTTCCCCATCTCTTTGCCATGAAGTGATGGGATCGGATGCCATGATCTTAGTTTTCTGAATGTTGAGCTTTTAAGCCAACTTTTTCACTCTCCTCTTTCACTTTCATCATGGGGCTCTTTTTTCCCTAAATGTTTGAGTAAATTCTCCTGGGAAGCCATCTGGTGCTGGGCTTTTGTTTTGGGGGAGATTTTTTATCACAGCTTCAATTTCAATGCTTGTAATTGGGTTGTTCATAATTTCTCTTTCTTCCTGGTTCAGTCTTGGAAGATTGAACTTCTCTGAGAATCTGTCCATTTCTTCCAGGTTGTCCCTTTTATTGCCACATAGGTGTTCATAATAGTCTCTTATAATCCTTTGTATTTCCGCATTGTCTTTTGTAACTTCTCCTTTTTCATTTCTAGTTTTGTTGATTTGATTCTTCTGTCTTTTTCTTGATGAGTCTGGCTAAAGGCTTCTCAATTTTGTTTATCTTCTCAAAGAACCAGCTTTTAGTTTTATTAATCTCTACTACTGTTTCTTTCATTTCTTTTTCATTTATTTCTTCTTGGATCTTTATGGATTTCTTTCCTTCTACTAATTTTGGGTTTTTTTGTTCTTCTTTTTTCAGTAGTTTTAGGTGTAAAGTTAGGTTGTCTATTCGATGTTTTTCTTGTTCCTTGAGGTGGGATTGTATTGCTATAAATTTCCCTCTTAGAACTGCTTTTGCTGCATCCATTACGTTTTGAGTTGTGTTTTCATTGTCATTTGTTTCTAGAAATTTTTTTATTTCCTTTTGATTTCTTCAGTAACCTGTTGGTTATTTAGAAACGTGTTGTTTAATCTCCATGTGCTTGTGTTTTTTACAGTTTTTTTCTTGTAATTGATATCTAGTCTCATGGCATTGTGGTTGGAGAAGATGCTTGATATGATTTCAATTTTCTTAAATTTACTGAGGTTTTATTTGTGACCCAAGATATGGTCTATCCTGGAGAATGTTCCATGTGCACTTGAGAAGAAGGTGTATTCTTCTGCATTTGGATGGAATGTCCTTAAGATATCAATGAGATCCATCTCGTCTAATGTATCATTTAAGACTTGTGTTTCCTTATTAATTTTCTGTTTTGATGATCTGTCAATTGGTGTGAGTGGGGTGTTAAAGTCTCCTACCATTTTTGTGTTACCATCAATTTCTCCTTTTATGTCTGTTAGTGTTTGTCTTATGTATTGAGGTGCTCCTATGTTGGATGCATAGATATTTACAATTGTTAGTCCTCCTCTTGGATTGATCCCTTGATCATTATGTAGTGTCCTTCCTTATCTCTTGTAATCTTCTTTATTTTAAGGTCTATTTTGTCTGATATGAGGATTGCTACTCCAGCTTTCTTTTGCTTCCCATTTGCATGGAATATATTTTTCCATCCTCTCATTTTCATCAGTCTATATGTGTCTTTAGGTCTGAAGTAGGTTTCTTATAGACAGCATATATATGGGTTTTTGTAACCATTGTTTTTGTAACCATTTGGCTAGTCTCTGTCTTTTGGGTGGAGCATTTAATCCATTTACATTTAAAGTAATTATTGATATATATGTTCCTATTGCCATTTTCTTAATTGTTTGGGATTGATTTTGTAGATCTTTTTACTTCTCTCATATGTCTTGACTATATAAGTCCCTTTAACATTTGTTGTAAAGCTGGTTTGGTGGTACTGAATTCTTTTAACTTTTGCTTGTCTGAAAAGCTTTTTATTTCTCCATCAATTTTGAATGAGATCCTTGCCAAGTACTGTAATCTTGGTTGCAGATTTTTTTCCTTTCAATACTTTAAATATATCCTACCATTCCTTTCTGGCCTGCAGAGTTTCTGCTGAAAGATCATCTGTTAAGCATATGGGGTTTCCCTTGTATGTTACTTGTTGCTTCTCCCTTGCTGCTTTCAATATTCTTTCTTTGTGTTTAGTCTTTGTTAGTTTGATTATTATGTGTCTTGGCGTGTTTCTCCTTGGGTTTATCCTGTATGGGACTGTTTGTGCCTCTTGGACTTGATTGACTATTTCCTTTTCCATATTGGGGAAATTTTCAACGATAATCTCTTCAAAAATTTTCTCATACTCTTTCTTTTTCTCTTCTTCTGGGACCCCTATAATTTGAATGTTGGTGCATTTGATATTGTCCCAGAGGTCTCAGACTATCCTCAGTTCTTTTCATTCTTTTTACTTTATTCTGCTCTTCAGAACTTACTTCCACCATTTTATCTTCCAGCTCACTGATTTGTTTTTCTGCTTCAGATATTCTGCTATTGATCCCTTCTAGAGTATTTTTAATTCAGTAATTGTGATGTTTGTCTCTGTATGTTTATTCTTTAATTCTTATAGGTCTTTGTTAATTGATTCTTGCATTTTCTCCATTTTGTTTTCAAGGTTTCTGATCATCTTTATTATCATTATTCTGAATTCTTTTTCAGGCAGTTTGCCTATTTCCTCTTCATCAATTTGGACTTCTGTGCTTCTATTTTTTTCCTTCATTTGTGTAGTATTTCTCTGCCTTTTCATTATTTTTTTTAACTTATTGTGTTAAGGTTGAATAAGGCTTCAAGGTTGAATTCTTTCTTCCTTTTGGTTTCTGCCCTCCTAAGGTTGGTCCAGTGGTTTGTGTAAGGTTTGTATAGAGTGAGATTTGTGCTGAGTTTTCTGGTAGTCTTTGGTCTTGGAGTCAGTGCTCCCACTCCAAAGGCTCAGGGCTTGGTCTCTGTTCAGGAATGAAGATTCCACAAGTGGTTTGTTATGGCATTTAGTGAGATTAAAACAAACATCCAAAAACAAGAAGCCAAATATGAATCCCAGCAAATGGCAGTTACAAAATCAGGCAAATAATAATTAAAATAATAGAATATACACATATACATACACACCCATGAGCAAAGTGAAAACAGTCCAACAAAAATAAAGTACAGTAGATTGACCTGGTGAACAAAGGAAACCAAAAATTACATCTACCAGAGCAAAACTAACTAAAGCACAAACTGCAAAACAAAACCAAAGCAAGGTGCCAATTGGGGAATAAAGCAATGAAAATAAAACTAACAAATATGTTGAGAGGAAAGGAAAGAAAAGAAAGAAAGAACAGATATGCAAAGTTACATAGAGGTAAATAAAGAAGATTTATATACACTAAAGATTAACTTGGGCTCCAAAATCACTGCAGATGGTGATTGAAGCCATGAAATTAAAAGACGCTTACTCCTTGAAAGGAAAGTTATGACCAACCTAGATAGACTTCACTTTCACTTTTCACTTTCATGCATTGGAGAAGGAAATGGCAACCCACTCCAGTGTTCTTGCCTGGAGAATCCCAGGGACAGGGGAGCCTGGTGGGCTGCCGTCTATGGGGTCGCACAGAGTCGGACATGACTGAAGTGACTTAGCAGTTAGCAGACAGCATATTAAAAAGCAGAGACATTACTTTGCCAGCAAAGATCTGTCTAGTCAAACCTATGGTTTTTCCAGTAGTCATGTATGGATGTGAAAGTTGGACTATAAAGAAAGCTGAGCGCAGAAGAATTGATACTTTTGAACTGTGGTGTTGGAGAAGACTCTTGAGAGTCCCTTGGACTGCAAGGAGATCCAACCAGTCCATCCTAAAGAAGATCAGTCCTGGGTGTTCATTGGAAGGACTGATGTTGAAGCTGAAACTCCAATACTTTGGCCACCTGATGCAAAGAGCTGACTCATTTGAAAAGACCCTGATGCTGGGAAAGACTGAGGGCAGGAGGAGAAGGGGACGACAGAGGATGAGATGGTTGGATGGCATCACCGACACAATGGACATGGGTTTGGGTGGACTCCAGCAGTTGGTGATGGACAGGGAGGTCTGGCATGCTGTGGTTCATGGGGTCACAAAAGTCGGACATGACTGAACAACTGAACTGAACTAAACTGAACTGAAAGAGTAAATGCAAGGGGAAAAGAACAGTAGGAAAAGCAAGCAAAGGAATAAATATAGACAAAATAATAATAGGTTTAAAAAATTAAACTTAAAAAAAAAGAGAGAACAAAAAAAAAAAAAAAAGGAAAACTCCACAGAACTGCAAAAGCCCAATGTAGAGGCAGAGGTTTATAACAACAATAAAAAATGTGACTGAGGAAAAAAAGAAAAAAAGAATCTACAGAACAAGTCAAAAAATAAGAATAATAAATGTTTTTCTTGAGTCACTGCTGTCAGAGTCCTTTCCCTCGCTGGGAGTCACAGTCCACCTCACCTCCCTAGGAAGCCCTCCAACACTGTGCTGATCTCTGGACCTGCTGTGGGGGCAGCTCAGATTCTAATCTGGTCCTGCTCCTGGGTGTTCTCGCCTCCAATGTCCACAGCTATCAGAAGTAGTGCATTTTCTTTTGTGAGCGCTCTCCGAGTCCTTTTATATATTCCGTAGACACAGCACCTGCCAAGTTGATTGTGTGTGTGGAATCTGCAGCTTGTACAGCTGGTAGGAAGGCTTTGGGTCTTCTTCCTTAGCCACACTGCCCCCTGGGTTTCAATTGTGGTTTTATTCCCACCCCTGCATGTGGGTCGTCCACTGGGGTTTGCTCCTGAGACTGCCCTGGTGGACTTGGGTTTGATTCTGTGAGGGCCAGGTGTGGAGGTGGTGCAGATGCTTGGGTTGTAGGGGTTCTGGCAGCACCAGGTACTCAGGGGAGTGGGCAGCTAGGGCAGCAGGAAATATAGTGTTCTAGAAGGGTATGACAACTAATACTGGCCAATATGCTCCAGTATTCTGGCCTGGAGAACCCCGCTCCCTGACAGAGAAGCCTGGCAGGCCACAGTATACAGAGTTGCAAAGAGTCAGACACTACCAAAGCGACCCTGCATGCATAGACACAAGATTCTTTTGGCCTGTGGCAGCTCTGACCCAATGAGAGTTGAGCATGAAGGTGGCACAGCTGGTTGGCTTGTGGGGACCCTGGTGGCACCAAGTGTGCAGGGACATGGACTGCCTCCATGCAGGAGTTATGGCCCTATCAGAGTCTTTTTTCAAGCCTCTTGTCTGTGGCGATCAGAAGCCCTCTCTCGCCAGTCTTTCTCTGTAGCTCTGCCAATTCAGGCACTTAGAGGGTTCCCTTGCCTGGGGTCCTTCTCTGTAGATCGGAGAGTCAGGCACTTAAAGGGGCACCCTGGGTGGGGTCCTGCTCTGTAGTTCAGTGCATCAGGCATTTGATGGGCCAGCCTCTCTATTGTTCAGCTGCCAATGCTGGCCTGTGGGGAGAGAGAGGCTATGGTGATGGCCCCACCCTCTACGCATGACTCAGTAATATTTCCTTGCTTCCATGTATGCCTGGCTTTCCTCCACAGGCATTTCCCACCATGATCTCCTCCCTCACCTCCCCCTGATCTGTCTCTCCACAGTCAACAGCAGCCCTCAACCTGGGATCACTCCACACTCCCCAAACTCCAGCTCCCAGCTGCTGTGCCTTCCAGGGAACCCACATCCCTGTCTGGGGTATGTATGGCTGCAGCAAGGACTGTCGTATTTTCATTCCATTTAGGCTGCCACAGATCAGCTGTTTCACTCTCAGTCTTAAATGTTTCTCCTCTGACTCAGACAAGTACCCCAATGTGGGGATCAGACCCCTGCTTCAGTTCCCCCACCCACCAAAGGAAGGTCCAGTCTTACTAACACCCCTGTTTTTTCCCCTAGTTCCTTCCTCCTACCGAGTTTTGCGTGGTTCTATATTTTCTTTTCCTCTGGTCAGGTATTCCTCTCTGCTCTCAGCTGGTGTTCGGCATGCACTTCTGTGTCTGAAGGTGTATTACTAAAGTATCCATGGAAAGAGATGTACTCCACCTCCACCTACTCCTCCACCATCTTATTCTCTCTACATGTTTTATAAACATTAACAGATTTAATCTTTATGGCAGCTTTCTCATTGTAGGTACTGTTGTCATTGTCATTTCAAGGAAGAGAAATATGGGGCACAGAGAAATTAAGTGACTTGCCCAAGGTCACACAGTAATAAGTGGCAGAGCTTGGATTTAAACCCTTGAAGCCTAGCTTCAGTGTCCATGCTCTTAATGACTCTATTATACAGTTGAAATGATTCCAAGAATAAATACAGGAATTTTTTTTTTTTTTTTTTTTGCATTTTTCTAGGGTCCATTTGTATCTTTGGGCTTCCTTTTTGACTCAGCAGTAAAGACTCTGCCTGCCAATGCAAGAGATGTGGGTTCGATCCCTGGGTCACAAAGAAGGAAATGGCAACCCACTCTAGTATTCTTGCCTGGGAAATCCCATGGACAGAGGAGCCTGATGGGCTACAGTCAGTCCATGGGGTGGCAAAGAATCAGATATGGCTTAGTGACTAAATCACAACAAGGATAATTTGAATCTCTATTTTTGTGTTTGTATGTCTATAGTTAATTCTACTGTGATTTGATCATGGGGTACAGGATTGGGGTACACTTATTTTAGGTGTTCTCCCCAAAAGAATCTAAATATATTTCTCCTATATTCTGTAAAATGACACTGCTTGCCTACTCTTCCCATCCAGGGTTAGAGAACTTGGACATGCGTTCAACTAAGCTTACTAGTCTTCAATACACATCTTTACAAATCTGGAGGGATTCCTTTACTAATAACATAATGACAGGAAGTGACTGAATCCATAATATGGAAAGCATTAAAGTAGCTTAGTATCTGATTTATGTTAACAAATATGCATCAAACAGACTACAACTAATAGCCAACATCTCTGCTGTACATTTCTAGTACCAAGTGCTCCCAGCAAGGACTCAGTGGAACTTTCAGGCACATGTAGCTTAGGGAAATTATTCTGAAACAATATCAACATTGTCCAGGTCTCACATGCAAAAGAATACACAATCAACCAATTACCTCTTGTGAGAAGATCTGTTCATCTCAATACAGGAAATTATTAAACTTTTTAGTGTGGAATCTGCAAAATACACACCTTATCTTCCTGGATTGAATTTTCTGTTTGTGATCCTCTGCAGTGGTGGATCTTAAGAGCAGATCTTAAGATTTTGGCACCACGAACACAACTCTTAGGCTGTGTGCGATATGAATACTCCATTCATTATATGGGAAAGCTATTCAAGCTAGACTTCCTTCCTGTGTTACTTTGTGAAATGTCCCCTGGGTATTATCACTGTTAGCACTTCAGGTTCCCTTATGTTTGAGGGATGGGAAAAAAGGCTGAAAGAGTATTTTTGATTGACTAGATTATTCCCCAAAGAACCTATTTGTTCTTGCCTGAGAACAAAGTTATGACCACAACCAATGGCCTCACTCCAAGTACCCTTTCATCCTCAAACTGGTATTTATATTGATGGCTCCTACAAGTCTCCAAAACATGCTTTCTAAGAAGCAGCCTGGTGTAAGGCAGTAATTTAAACTTTGCCTGCAGATCAGAATGGCCTGGAGCACTTTTCAAAAATACCAATGTCTGGACCCTATCCCTGAGATTCTGATTTAATGGGTTGGGGCGAAGCCTGAACTCTGAATCCCTACAACCACCACAGTCACTGTAAGGATTAAATGGGATGCGGAATAAGAGGCCCCAGATGCAGTGATTGGCACAGCTATTTACTTGATCAATGCCAATTGTTCCTCTGCCACCTGTGCCCTCCTCCAATTTCTGCTGAGGCAAAGGGAACCCCTAAAATATGATTCTTCTTCAGGGGTGGCAGGGGCAGCCAAGCTCAATGGAACAACTCATTAGAGGAGAAAATGATAGCAGAGCGGGGAGCCGCCAGACACTGACAGGGGATGGAGACACAGAAAGATTGCGTTTTAATGCAGGGCAAGAGGTCAGGAGAATGAAGGAAGAAAAAGTCAGATTTAGTAAAAATCTGATCACCTGGCAATTTTTAAAAGGGTCACTGCCAACACTTTTGTGGCTACATGGAGTACATTTTACTCAGAAAAATGTAGGGGTGGAGGAGGTGAACAATAGGCTCCATTTAGCTTATCATCTATATTTAAATAGAAAGGTCAAGGCTGGAGCTAATGGAAGTTGAAGAATGTTCTTTGGAAGGAACAGCTTCTCTCAAGTCTTTGAGTATGTCCTGTCCTCTCTGTACATCCCTCGGGGAAAAAATTAGAGAGAAAGATAACTAAGACATGACTGGCAATTTCATCACTTCAAATACTTTCAGCAATAAAGACTGCTTGGGAAATACTCATTCATTTGTTCAACATATATTTATTGAGCACCTACTATGTGTCCATCTCTGTGCTAAGAAGAGTCTGATCTCATAAATGATGAACCAAAACTAAATAACTTGTCTAAGAAGAGCTAATCACAAAACTGGGATGTGATTTGAGGTTTGACCCCAAATAACATTGAGAGATGATTGGGTCCGCAGCCTCTGCTGGCAAATTTAGGCGTCATATCCCTGATTTGCGGCTCTTACACCTGATACTCTCTTCCTCTCCACCAAGCCCAGCAATTTTCCTCCTGTCTTATTTCATATTTTGCTTCAAGGATCAGCATGTACATCTCCTTCTTCTACAGGCCTTTCCTGACCCCACATGAATTTACTCCCCACTTAGAGACCCCTCTGGCAGCTTGTGAGTGCCTCCGTCATGGCAAAATTATGCTGCATTATAATTAGTCACTTGTCTGTCTTCTCCACTGGACCATGAAATTCTCAAAGACATAAGTAACTGATGATTCCTATTTGTATTCATAGGACTAAGCATAATGCCTGATAAAGAGTAGGAAAGGGAAGAAGAGAGGAAGAGAGGGAGAAAGGAAGAAAGGAAGGACTTCAGTGAAGTCTTCATAAAAGAGGTAAGAAACTGAGCTGGGTGTGGGATTTGAATCAACTAGGAGGGACTGAATGCTTGCTTCTGTTTTCTGGAGAATCAATTCAAGGAGAATCACAAAGAAAGGAATCTAGGGCTGTGTGGAAACCCCATCAGGGCCACAACTTGCCATGGATGGAGGGTTTCAGGCTGAGCAAGTGAGTTAAGAGTACAAGGTCCCAGGATGTCTTGCAGAGCTGACAAGTGCTCAGCCATCAGTCCTGGGACAGGTATGAACTGAGCACCTACTATGATGCAGGGTTTCTGCTCAGCAGAGAGAGAGAGACTAGCACAGACCCTGCTTCCATGGAGCTCTGGGGCCCACAGGCTAAACCTGTTCTGAGAGACAAAAAGGAATCAATTAAGGTCCTCACCCAGGGAGCGATGTAATTTAAGTGGAGTTTCAGAGCCATTTATCTTGTTAAGAATGAAGCATGATCTGGAATGAGGGAGACAGGGAGGAAAGAGGGGAGGGAGAGAGAGAAAAGAAGGAGAAAAGATGGGAAGAAAATGATGAGAAGCTCCAAATTAGACTTAACTCCCTGAGGGCAAAGTGGGTTTCTGGACGACCCAGTCTTATGTCTGTCTCATTCACCAGTGTATTCCAGCACCTAGAACAGCACCTGGCCATGACAGGTGCTCAAGAAACATTCACAGAGTGAATGGGATGGGTTGAGACAGGGTGGGATGGGAATAAGAGGAATTCTGGTGAAGTGAATTAAAGAAGGGCAGAAGAGGAGCCCTGAACTGGGTGTCATGGTCCCCAGTGACCAGTCCTTCCTACCTCTGCCATTGACCAGCCAAGTGATCAGGCACTTTAATAGCTTTCCTGTAGTTTGTTGCCTCATCTGTTGAAGGTAGGGGCTGTTTCAACTTGCGCACTAGTTTTCCATAGAATGTGACTGCTTCATGTGGTCAAATTAAAGCCTGAAGAGCCAGTTAATTTGGGACAATGCTAAGTTAAATAAACACAAGCAGGTATCTGACCATGGGACATCTCAGAGGTTTGAACATGCCTGGGTGAATTGGGAAGCTCCAAGAAGAAGGTATCAAATGCTGTAACTTCCAAATTTGTTTGACGACAGAACCCCAACCTTCAATTTTTCCATTTTCAATCTTTTTAAAAAATATTTGTTTAGCTCCACTGGGTCTTCGGCGCAGCACTCAGGTCTTCCATCTTCACTGCAGCATTCAGGATCTACTAGTTATGACATGCAGGATCTAGTTCCCTGACCAGAGATTGAACCTGGACCCCCTGCACTGGGATCACAGAGTTTTAGCCACTGGACCCCCAGGGAAGACCCTTCATTTTCAATCTTACAGAACCTTTCCAGCTCTACTGGTGTCATCCAATGATGTCATCTAATGATGTCACCCAACTTCTCAGATTTAGCTGCTGAAGCGAGTCCGGGTGAGAGGAAAGGAGTCTCTTGTCTCCCGGATGGGGAAAGGGCAGTGCAGGAGACCCAAAGCTGCAGTGAAGAAGGCCGAAATTGCTATGTGGGCTGAGACCTGGAATCTCGCTCAAAGAAAGCCAGCCATCCTCAGGGCAAGGCATTCATATTCTGGCGTGGTTTTTAATTTCCCGTCCCTGGGATTAGCTATGTCAGGGAGGAATCCTTTGGCCGCCTTCTCTCAATACATCCCGGAGCTTTTATTTTGTTACCAATTTCCCTACATTGTGTGCTTTCTTTGAGAATCATAACCGTGTGAATATTTGACAATTGAATGGTACAAACATCTTGAAACATACAGTTTTCCCCAGAGCTGCATTTCATACTATAATCCGAGGTGATCTCAGTTGCCAGAAACACTCACGCCGTTAATGGATTTGGAGGGAAGATGCTAGTAATGAGATTTTCAAATGTGAATTGTTTCGCTTTCAAACACACAGTGAAATCCAATGAAATATTACCTTCGACACGCCGGGACAGTAAGTCCAACAGATTAAATGAACGCTTGGTATGTGTTTCATACAGGCCTTTTCTGTTCCAAACAAGAGCTAGAAGGGGATCTGTTTTATTTTTTTCCTGGTGAGATGGCTCCTTGAGCCCTAGAGTTGTGTAATTCTTCTGTAATTTTTTAAGACATTATTGTTTATTTATTTACCTGCATCAGGTCTTAGTTGCGGCACATGGGATCCTCAATCTTCATTGCATCACGTGGAATCTTTGGTTGTGGCATGTGAACTCATCCTTGAAGCATGTGGGAGCTAGTTTCCTGACCAGGAATTGAACCTGGGCATCCTGCAAGGGGAGGGCGGAGTCCCAGTCACTATACCACCAGGGAAGTCTGTCATCTGTTATTTCTGACACACATTTGGCCTTTCACATCGACAGTCTTGAGAGGTCGATTTCTTTTACTCACTCGTTCAACAAACACTGCTTGAGAGCTTACTACGTGCCAGGCAGCTCTGTACACTGAGCGATACAGCAAGGGACAGTGCTTGACGATGTTTACATGTGTTTCTATCATCGTCGAGCCAACAACCTCAGGAGACACATACACACAATAAACAAGTAAACACAAATGTTTAAACATCAGGTGGCAGTAACAGGCCTGAAGAAAAATAAGCAAGGTAAGAGTCGGAGAACGATGGGACAGGTCCTGTTTTAGGTGGCGTGTCAGGGTACACCTCTCTGCAGGGGTGACTGCTGAGCAGACACCCCTGGAGAGAAGAGGAAACTGGAGGCCAGTGGCTGTTCCGGGCTCGAGAACGCTTCAGTGATTACGCGGAGCTTTAAGCCTAGCTTTGCTAATTTCAGATGAGATGTCCCTTTCACAGTATCATCCAGCCTCACGGGGAACCAGAGAGAACCATCAGGGCAAGGCAAGACGCTGGATTTGATGCCAGAATCAGAAGGAAGTGAAGCCATAATGCAAAGAAAGGAAATTCAGGCAGGGCCCAGGCAGGCAGGGCACAAGGAAGACGGGCATCCCGTCCATCGAGTCCTCTTCCTGAGGCAGGATCCCATCCATCGAGCCTGCCTCTTCCTGACACCCACACTCAGCTGGGTCAAAGTTGAACTCCTCGTCCTCACCCCAGAGCAGCCCCTCTCCCTGACTTCTCCAGCTCCATGAATTGTACCCTACATCCACCCGGTCATCTCACTGTGGTTCATCGAGCTCCCCACCTCACCCCACCACCCAGTTCCCTTCCTTCTCCACTTGTCACACCCTCCAGACCTCCACAAGTGGCATGTGGGACATTTCCCCTCCAGCCCTCAAGCCTGGATGTTCACAGGTCATATCTAAACACTTATCGAACCATCTTGAAATTACATCACAGTTTCCTTTAAAAGGGTCAGCAGAAGAGAACCTAGAAAGTTGCCACTTTCAAATGAAGCCACATGAGAAACACTAGCGATCGCTCCAGAAATACTTCGCCACCCCACTGCCAAGTGAGTGCTGGCACACCCGGAATTTTCTGAAGCCATGGGAGCAAAGATCTGGGAGATGGAGCCATCCTTTCAACAGAAAGGGAAGCTGGCCAAGGAATCCTTTCATTCTGGTTTCTGCAAGACCCTGCCTTTCATCGAGGTGAGTGGGGAGTCCGGGAGAACTCTATTGAAGTGCCACCATGGAAACACATTCTGGGTGTTAATCTAGCAAATACCTCTTGGAAAGGAGCTTAAAGTTCAGCCAGAGATGCTGCTTTGCATCTGGGTGGGCGAGGTGCAGAACATGCCGGAGCCCACAGAAGGGGAGGTCTGGAGAGGGAGAAGGGGCTTGGTGTGGCCCTGCAGGCTGCTCCAGAGCCCCTCTGCCCCCACTAGCTGTCACTGCCAACATTGCTACCCATGGCAACATCTCCCTGCGTCAGGTTTTTGCTGGTTGGAGGAGCACACTCAGCCCATGTGAAAAATAAGCCAGAGTGCTGGAGGGTTACAGACAAGACCCTCAGCCAATGAGGAGCGAGAGCTGATACCTTGCTGGTGCAAGATAAATGCTTCAGCTCCCTTGCTCCTTGATGAGACAATCCTAGGTGTTGCTCCACACACTCTCCAGAGGGCTCCCAGTGAGAATGAACCCAATTACCAGCAGTAACACCCCGATTATTGGTTTTCTCTCTTTCCTGTCTGGCCTCCCCACTCCCTCACAATGCTTGTTGGGATCACATCACAGGTAAGCTTCATGTACCCATTTCTTTCTTAGGATCCGCTTTTAGGTAGAACCAAGCTAAGACAATGGGGTAACAGGCCCGGTAGTAAGAAAGCCCCCAGTGGCCTGAGGTGTTCAAATGGGCTTTCCTCTTAAGTATCAGTATCAAAGGACAGCCAGTTCCAGGGATGTGGGAAGAAAGGTGGTAAGCCTCTGGGAGAAGGAATTAAAAAGCCTCCAGAGAAGGTGCCTTGCTAATGCAACCCTGTCAATTAAGTCTGAATGCCCCAAAGGTTCCCAAGAGAATTTGCACTCAAGAACCCAGTATTAGTCAGCTGCTGCTGCTGCTAAGTCGCTTCAGTCATGTCCGAGTCTGTACGGCCCCATAGATGGCAGCCCACCAGGCTCCCCCATCCCTGGGATTCTCTAGGCAAGCATACTGGAGTGGGTTGCCATTTCCTTCTCCAAGGCATGAAAGTGAAAAGTGAAAGTGAAGTCGCTCAGTCGTGTCTGACTCTTAGCGACCCCATGGACTGCAGCCTACCAGGCTCCTCTGTCCATGGGATTTTCCAGGCAAGAGTACTGGAGTGGGGTGCCATTGTCTTCTCCGATTAGTCAGCTAGGGACACTATAATAAAGTACTGCAGACAGGGCAGCTCAAACGACAGAAATGTATTTCCCCACAGTTCTGGAGGCTAGAAATATGAAATCAACTGGTTGTTGGTAGAGATGGATTCTTCTGAAAGCTCTGTTTGGCGTGAAGATGGCCATTTTCTTCCTGTGTCTTCATATGACCTTCCTTCCTCATGTGTTGTGTCCTAATCTCCTCTTCTTTTAAGGACAGCAGTCCCATCAGACTTTGTTTGTTTGTTAGTCACTCAGTCACATCTGACTCTTTGGGACCCCATGGACTGCAGCACGCTAGGTTTCCCTATCCTTCACTATCTCCTGGAGTTTGTGCAAACTCATGTCCATTGAGTCAGTGATGCCATCCAACCATCTCATCTTCTGTCACCCTCTTCTCCTCCTGCCCTCAATCTTTCCCAGAATCAGGGTCTTTTCCAATGAGTTGGCTCTTCTCATCAAGAGGCCAAAGTATCAGCCTATTGGATTAGGGCCCACCCATATGACCCTGTTTTACCTTAACCCCCTCTTTAAAGGCCCTATCTCCAAACACTGTCATGGTCTCAGGTACCAGGGGTTAGGACTTCGACTCATGGCTGTTGTATGGGAGGGGACACAGTTCAGCTCCCAACCGGCCCCAAGAGATGCCCACTTCCCAGATGAACAAAGGACTCTGAATCCACCATCTGTGAGGTTCCTGGATGTGGCAGCTCTTGGTTAGAGCACAAAGCGACAAAGCATAATGAGGCCTGAAATGAGCCTGTCAGAAATGAGGAGGTGGCAGGACGGGAGGCTATGAAGTCCAAGGCAGTGCAACTATTTGACCCACCAGTGGGTCTGGTCCTATTTCTATGGAAATGAGCTCATTATGGCTAAATCTCTTCCCAGCTCCTGGTTGATTCATGAAGTGGTTCTGAATGTTGATAATCACTTCATGAATCACTGACAAACATGAGGACAAAATACGTGCCACTTGAATTGCCTTCTCTCCTGATGAGCATTCCTGTCTTGAGGTGGGGTGTCCCCCCACCAGCAAACAGGAGTGCAGATGAGAAGTCCATGTGTCAGAGCCTCGTACTTGTCATTCCACCCTGCTCATTTTGTCAGGCATTGCTAGATTGCTGGTGTTAGTCATTCAGTCATGTCCAACTCTGCAACCCATCGGACTCTAGCCTGCCAGGCTCCCCCATCCATGGGGATTCTTCAGGCAAGAATACTGGAGTGGGTGGCGATTTCTTTCTTCAGGGGATCTTCCTGAACCAGAGACTGCATCTTGGTCTCCTGCACTGCAGGCAGATTCTTTACCATCTGAGCCCCCAGGAAAGCCCTTGTCAGGCACTGACTCTCCACAAACATTTAATGATCATTAATGAGCTAACGCTGCAAGTCACTCTGAAGGTCTCATGACAAGGAGCATGAAAGGATCAGCCATCAAGTTCTGCAACACTGTTTCCAGGGGAAGTAAGATGGTGTCACCCAGTAGGTGTCAAGGCATCCATGTTCCTGCTCAAAGGAGAATCCACTTCAGCCCAGACTGACATGGCCCCTGCCTCAAGCAAACTGAGAACATCTGTCTCTTAGGTGGACCACAGTCCTCAAAGAAACAGAAACTGAGGGATCAGACTGGAGAGAGAGATACAAGACAGCCTCACTCCCTCACTTCATTCCCCTCACCTCACTCGCCCCACCATGTTGCATTTAGCTACTAGAGAGAATATTGGAGTGACAGAAGACACAGCCTCCAAACCTAAAATCTTCTTGAACATGTGGGACAAGATACCTGCAGCTCAGAAGCAGAGAAAGATAGACTTTCCTCCCAGATACCTGCCAGCTCGCTTCCTCACTTCACTCTCCTCACCCCACCTGCCCAGCCACCTCTCAGAAGAGCGTCCATGGTTACCTCTGCTGCCCTCTCCTGATAAGGCTGTTTTCCACAGTGCTTCTCACCACCCACAGCCTTCTAGATCCATCTGCTGGCTTCTCTTCTGTCTCCCCCACCAGCAACTAAGCTCCACACGGCAGGGATCTCCGTCTGTTCTGTTCTCTGCTGCAGTTCCTCAACCTAAAACAGAGCTCAGGAGGCATAACATGAGCTGAATAAATATTTGCAGGATGAGTGGCAAGAACTGTGTTGAGCATAAAGAAGAGAACCTGTAGAACTTGAAAGAAGAGGAATGGGGACTTCCCTGGCAGTCCGGTGGTTAAGACTCTATGCTTCCACTGCAGGGGCCATGGGTTCAATTCCTGGATGAGGAACTAAGATTCCACAGGCTGCAAAGTGCAGTCAAAATAAAAAAAGAAAGAAGAGGAATGTTGCCTGAGTGATTGCTCCTCTCTCTACCCCAGACGCACATGTATGGCCTCTTGAATCCTTGGGGAGGAGGAAGGGGATCTCTGTATCCAAGTTTATACCCAGTTCTCACACCTGTGTGGGCCCAGGCACCCTCAACACATCATGTCAAGCCTGCACTAAGTCTGAGGAGAAAAGCTCCCTCAGATGCTGTGATAGAACCAGGTGTGGGCAGACCCCAAATGACTCCTGGAGCCCAGACCCTCCTGGGTCTCTCTTCATTACAAGGCTTATTTGTGTTTGGTTGTGCAGCAGGACAAGTACTACCTGCCATTCAAAATCCAATAATGGTTTTGCTGAAACTATCTACTTCCTCTTCAGTGGAAATGGAACTAAGGCTCTGAGAGGGAAGGTAGTTAACCCATAGTTAACCCACGGTCACACAGAGCTTGCAGTAGAGTCAGGACAGAAACAAAAGCCCGTTAATCCCCGTGGTAGGGTATATGTTTCCACACTAAGCTGTCTACCCATATTTCCAAGTAGAAAAGACTAACTCTGAGGAAGGAAATAACTGACCATCCCAACTGCTTTTATGTCAACTTGAAGAAATCAGGTGGGTGAGCTCAAGGATTTCTGAGGCCTTTGGTTGCCTGGAAACCCCATATATTTGGTTAAAAAAAAAAAAAAAAAAAAAGGTACCCTGACGGACATCTCAACTGAGTGCCCTGTTGTAAGATGTTGTTGTTTAGTCATGCAGTCGTGTCCGACTCTTTGTGACCCCATGGATGGTAGCATGGCAGGCTCCTCCATCCCTATTGTAAGATGGGCAATAGGAAGTCAGAAAGTCACATGAAAAGGAACTAGGAGAGAGGGCCAGACCTCCAATACTATTTAGGCCATTTTTAACCACATCCTTCCACTCTGATCATCAACTAGAGACGTGAGGGGGAAAAGCCTTAAGTGTCATTTGCCCAAATGCCCATTTTCCAGAAGAGGAGACTGAGGTTGAAAGGACCAGGTGAGTATCAGAATCTGGAACTGAGGTCTAGGCTTCTTTTCCCCACTGCCATCCTCCCTGGGGGAGAAAGCAGGGCCTCCAGACCACAATTTCAGGGCTGCTGAGGACACTGCCCAGTGTCCATGGGCCTTGGAGTCCAGCCTCATGCCAGCTGGGTGACCTCAAGTGAGTCATTTCACTACCTGGACCCACAGTTTCTTCTTAGTGTCTTTCTTCTTAGTGTCTTGGAAATGCCCAAATACGACCAGCTCAGTGAGCTGCCCAGCACAAAACAGGCACTCTATGTCTGTGTCCTTTTTTTTTCTCCCTGTCTTTTTCTTTCCACCTTTTATCCCATTGGGTAGTGAGATCTTCATTCCTTTACCATAACTATTTCTGTTCATGTTAAAATGGGGACAAGGAAATGTCTGTAAAGCCAGGTGGGGTTGAGGGGAGGCGCCGGGCAGGTTGGAACTGGGCCTTGGACGATGAGTGGACATTTTCCAAGTAGACAAGCAAGGGCGGGAATTCCGGGGTAACAGGGTCACTTATACAAAAGCACATAGATCCGAGAACAGAAAACCCTCCCAGGAACCTGAAGGGGAGGAAGCCTGGGGTGGGGTGTGCCATGACAGAGATGAGAAAATGAAGGTCCCTGTGGAAGAGCCCTGGGAGGCCTGGAAGCTCACACTCAAGAGATTCTGTGGAAGTGACGGGGAAGGATTTGACATGTCTCAGCAGAGAAATGGTGAACTCCTTTGAAAGGTCACTCACTCTGGGCAGCAGCTAGAAAGATGGAGGGTTGGAAAGAGAGAAGGAGGTGAGGCAACCAAGGAAGAGATTTTGGCCAAAGTCAGGCTGGCACACAGAGGGTCTAAGGCTTCGAGGGCTGGACAGGCCAGGGTGGAGGGTGAGAAGCTGAGACAGATGGACAGTGCCTCCTGCAGGCTGCCTGTCCCCACTGTACACCCCTCAGTGTGACCTCAGAGGTGATGTCTTGAGCAGAGGGCTGTACCCCACTTCCCAAGCCCACAGAAGATGCCCCACGTGTGCCCTCCTTCCTTCCACTCCCCTCATGCTTCCTGGTACCTGGCAGCCTTCCCTAGCTTTGTTTTCTTTTCTTTTCCTATACCGTAGAGAACATCTCTTCTTTGTTATTTCAAAGTGTCGTCCAGCAGACCCCTGACTAGCATCACCCATCCTCCCACCAGCTTCCCAAGCTCCCCCACCGTCCCTCCAGAAACCACAGCACAAACACTCTTTACACACAGCCTCCTCATCAGCCCAGCTCTTATCTCTGGCTGGCTTTCAGCTTAAAATAAGTTTCTAAAAACCCTCCTTTGAAACAGCATCCCTCATTGCAATAATATCCAGGTTGTCTTCTCATCCATTGTCTCTTTAGACCAGGGACTGCATCTGATTAAATCACGTGGTGTGTGTATTGCCGAGACCTCCCAGCCTGCATCAGCCTTTGCCGGGAACTATCTTATCTATAATCAGTTTACTGGGTTATGGACCCAAATTTCCTCTGCAAAACATCAGACTGAGAGGCTTTGCCCACCCTCTCCTAGGAAGGCAGCTATGTTTTCAATAAACCTGAGATTCCATTTCCTAGAACTTCAAAGTCCAACAGAGTCTTGGTTCTAATTCAACACTCACTGTCCCAGGGCAAAGCTAATCTTAGGTTTTATTTCAACACATTATAAGATGACTTAGGTGTTCAGCAAGATGGAAGAGATTTACAGGCATTTCAACAATGACTGTAAACCTACTGTGTTCCAGCTGTGTAAGGGGAGTATAGATTGACTTCCTGTGGCTCACATCTGGGTGGGGTGGGAGGCTGGGAGAAAGATCGAAAAATAAGTCGTTTACCATTTGATGTGATAAGTGTAATACTATGAGTTTGTGAAAGATACTCAGATGAATGGGTGACAACCGCACTGGGTTTTTGTTAAAAAAAAAAAAAAAAAAAACACCAAGATAGGCATTTTTTTATTTTAGAAAATACAGTAAAAACCCAACACTAGTGAAGTCATGGTAAGATTTATGTTATACGCGAGCAATGTGAAAATACACTCAAAGAATCAGAATAATGAACATAACATCCCGCCTGCCCACTCCCCACTAATCACTCTCTTAGGAATTTATCCTAAGTTATAAGTGAAAAAAAAACAGAGATACTTAAGGAAGTTCAATATATAAAACTAATAGAAATGGTCTAATAGAAATGGTCCAGGTGATTGGGATACATCAGCTCGAGAATATTATGTAATTACTTAAAATAACTATGGAGATTAGTAATTAAAACTCTATTTGGGGTCTAATTTCCAGCAAAAGATCGATCACACAATGCTGCCTTGAACAACCGCCTACAGACTGTGCAGTCAGTCAATGTCCTCGCCCTATGCCCTTCTATTGGGTTATGCTTTGAACACCAGACGTCTAAAGAGTCCTTTTCTCCATGCTCTTGTACAACTCTCAGAATAGCCTGGTGATGTTGATATCATGGTACCATCTTATAGACAAAGTAACAAGGCTCACAGAGCGTTAATGACATTCACACAACATCTAAATCAAGGAGCTCTGACCCAGGTCTCCTAACTTCACATCCAGGGCTCTTTCCTGACTTCTATCAGCTGACTCAGTCTGATGACTAGGAAGAACCACTCATGCTACGGGTGGGCAGTCAGATATGGAGACCATCTGCCTGCTGCTGGAAAAGGCCATGAAGAAGGCCACATCACCTCACAAGAATATCTGGATGTCTTTGTCCCAAGACATCTGAGCTGGTCAGTGGGGATGGAGAGGGTACCTTTTCCAGCCAGACTGTAGCTCCTAAAGGTGAGCTTGCTGATAGGAGAAATATGCAACCAACATGCATCAATATATGCAACTGTATACTGCGGATAGACACTGGGAGGCGGGGACAGAGGGACAGAAGTACTGCCCTTCTGCTGGGTAACCACCAAAAGCAGGCGTTTAAGAATGTATTCACTCCTTCATTCACTGATAGAAAGTTAGACTGTTTCTACATCTCAGCTGTTGTGAACAACACTGCAATTAACTTAGGAGTGCAACTGTATCTATGAGATCCTGATTTCTATTCTTTTGGACAAAGACCCAGAAGTGGGCTTGCTGGATCACATAGAGTTCTATTTTTAATTTTTTGAAGAACCTCCATACTGTTTTTCATAGCAGCTGCACCATTTTACATTCCCAACAACCAGTGTTCCAATTTCTAAATGAACATGATGGAATACTATTCAGCCTTCAAAAATGAGGAGATCCTACCATATGAAACAATATGAACAAAACTTGAGGTTGTGCTAAGTGAAGTAAGTCAGCCATAGAAGGACAAATACTGTACAATTCCACTTATATGAGGCATCTACAGTAGTCAAACCAGAGAAGCAGAGAGCAGATTCGAGGTTTCCAGAGGCTGGGGGAGAGAGGAACGGGGAGCTGCCATTCAACAGGTATAAGGCTTCAGTTAAGAAGACAAATAACTTCTAGAGATCTGCCACACAACATTGTTTCTGTACTTAACGAGACTGTACTACACCCCTAGGATACTAGTAGATCTCATTAGTGCGATAAGTTGTGTTCTTATCACACACACAAAATAACAAGAGTATGTATGTCTGAGTTAGGTAGACACCTAGACACCTAAGCTTACCTCTGTTTCTCTCTTCACTTGCTGTGGTGACCTCAGGCAAGCCAATCGACCTCTCTCTGTCTCTGTCTCCTCATCTGTAAAGTAAGGAAAGTAACAGTATTGATACTTGCCTCATAGAATTACCATGAAGTTCAATGTTTTTCTGATACTTATGAACTGAATTCCTAGAACATACTAGGTAGACATCATCTTAAGTGCTGTATAGATACTTCTCAATTTATCCTCAAGGCTCCCCGTAAGGAAGAAACTATGATTTCCATTTTACAGGTGAGGAGACTGAGGCTTTGGGAATTTAAGGTTATTCACAGCAGCACGTTCATAAAGGACCAATGATCGGCACTGATGGTAAGCCCTGCCAAAGTATGGAGAAGGAAGAGATCCTGCTGGCAGTGTATCCCAGGAAGGCTTCCTGGAGGAGATGGCATGGCATCTGAGCTTTAAACATAAACCAGTGTTGTCTGAGTTCCTAAGCACAGTGTTGAGAGGATGGATGGAAGTTCAAGAATAAAGAAATTGATTGCAAAGAGCTTTTCTGTCCTGGGCCTCAAACGCCTGGCCAAGGTGTCTGACGATCTTCCTTGGCAGTGGTGAGTCAGAAAGACTGTGGGGTAGGAACAGAAACAGTGTGTAAGGATGATCACTCATTCACCTGGTCAACACAGATACATCAGGAACCCACAAACGCCAGGTTACAGCCCTGACCATCCCCACCATCCCCTCCTCTCAGCAGGCTCTGAGTGAGGCTGAGGCAGAAACCCATGAGACACAGTCCCACAGTCAAGGTTGCCCTGCGACAGCCCCGCGCTTCTTAGACTTTCATGTGCATCCGGATCCCGCATGGAAGTTTATTACAAACAGATTCTGATTCAGTAAGTCTGGGGCAGGGGCCTGAGAATCTGAATCTCCAACAAGCTCCCAGGTGATGCTGATCCCTGGACCAGGCTTGGAGTAATAAGAGTCTACAATATGTTCGTTCCTTTTCTAGTTTCATAATTGTGATCCCAACAAGTAACACAATGTGTGGGCCAGAGTGTTTCGTAAAACATGAATTGAATTGAAAAATCTTAATCACCTTCACTCATGTTATTAACTGAGTTTGACTAAGGAGCCCCCCCTACCAACACAGACACACACACACACACACACACACACCACACACACACACACACACATATCAAGGGTCACTTCATCTTCCCTGGTACATCGTCCTACAGTCAAGTACTAGAACCCAGCATGCCTTTTCCAGTCTCTCACACTGTCTTTATGAAACTGACTTTAACCCCTCAGGCTCTTTTTTGTTGCACAAATGATGTGTTTCTTGAAAGAAAGAAAAAAAAACCAGGGGCGAAATAAGCAAAAAAAAAGAAACTACAGTCTAATCTAATATACATCCTTTCTGACTGTGTGTGTGTGTGTGTGTGTGTTACAGAATGGAACATTCATTTCATTGGGATTTTAATTATCTTAAACTATGAAGGATAATTTCCCATCTAGAAATATTATTATAATGGCTGTATAACATTTCATTAGTTTAAATTTTCATAGAGCACATATTTCACTGACATAAAATATAGTGACTTTAAAAAAAATAATAAAGCAAGGTCCACACTGAACGACCAAATGAAGAATGTACAGACAAAATGTTGCAATGCCTGTGATTTGCTTGAAAATTGTGCAGGGAGTGGGGACGCAGGAGACAACAGAGCCAGACCAGGATGAGTCATATGTGGGTCACTGTTGAAGTGGTCTGCTGTATACAACTCTCTCACTTTTGCATGTGTTGGTAACTTTCCATAATAAAAGTTTAAACATAAAAGCAAGGTCCAAATGAGGTCTAGGAAGAAGAATCTGAGACAGGGATAGAGATGCAAAGTGTTGGAAGTTAGATATTTAGCCCCCAAGAAAGAACAATGTTTCATTTAGGACCATTTAGTCTGTCCCACGGAGAAGGCAATGGCACCCCACTCCAGTACTCTTGCCTGGAAAATCCCATGGATGGAGGAGCCTGGAAGGCTGCAGTCCATGGGGTCGCTAGGAGTCGGACAGAACTGAGCGGCTTCACTTTCACTTTTCACTTTCATGCATTGGAGAAGGAAATGGCAACCCACTCCAGTGTTCTTGCCTGGACAATCCCAGGGACGGGGGAGCCTGTTGGGCTGCCAACTATGGGGTCGCACAGAGTTGGATACGACTGAAGTGACTTAGCATAGCATAGCACAGTCTGTCCCTTCACAATTCCAAGACCCTGGAGCTACTGAATTGCACTGGAATAATCCACCTTTATTATTTCCTGTCCTGTCTGAATGGATTTGCATTTTAAGTGCATGCTTGATGTCATGTCTAAATTGGAACTAATTGAGACGTGCAGGAATGTGGAAGCATGCCCTGGCCATGGTGGGGACAACACACGGTTTGCCCATTTAGAGCTCTGCAGATAGATGGGGTTTCTGAGGAGCAAGGGGCCCGGCCCTGCCCTGTCTCTAGCTTCCATGAAGCTTAGCCAGCTCAGTTCACTTCTCTGAGCCTCCGTTTCCTAATCTCTAAGAGGAAAGGATTTGAACTACAGGAAATTTGCAACCTTTCTCTGCTCAAAAGTAATGAGGTTCCACCCCAGGAACACCTTCACCACTCTGCATTGCAATACGCCAATCAGCCAAATTTGGTAATTGGACAAAGCGAATGGGAACAATTTAATAAACTTTGATAACATTGCATAAAGTAATTGTTCAATTATTTCAAATGGTTCCGTTTGAAAACTCCAAGGGGGTGGTGAGCAGGGTTCAGGGGAGCCTTAGAAATCACCTTTGCTTGTTAATCATCTCATCCAGTAGAAGCCACAGAAGAATGAAGACTGTTGGGAGGGAGGGAGGGTATTTTTGTCTTTAATCCTGCTGAACTGTACTTTCATCTGAATATTTTTAAGTGGTACTTTGGTCTCCCTCATCTGGATGTTTTCTGAGTCTTGTTATCAGGATTTTAATTAACACTAGGTAGAGATGGAGGAGCAGGATGACACGATATTACTTCTGTTTGATTTAAAGTCAACGCTGGAGACTCTCCTTCCAGGAGCTGTTGAAAGTGTCTTATCTCGTGCATTCCAAGGATGGCTGTTTCATGTAAATGTCATTTCTGCTGTCCAAAATGTTACAACACGCGCCAGCACAATAGAACCACTGTCTTGTTCTAAGAGACACGAGGGAGCCAGCAAGCTTTTGATCAAAGGCATGATTCGAACATCAAAGTAACACCTCTTCTGTTAAATTCAGGAATCAAGACTCAGAATAAAGGGATGGAGATTCTGGCTTTAGTGACAGCCTAGCCTCCTGTGCTGGAAAATGCCTGAATCTCCAAGGTCTGATCCATTTGCAGACAACTGGCCGGAAAGGGGCTCTTGGTGGTACCGGTACATTTATCACATCCTGTATCTTCCTGCTTGTAGTCAGTTTGTACATGTTCATCTGCTTCTATGTCGGCTTCATCCCGGGACCAGAAAACTGGAGCGGCCATGACCCTCCCCACACAGAGGCAGAGGCTAAGAGCCTTTGGGGTAGGATGGAGCTCGGCTCAAATCCACGCTGTGCCACTGGCCAGCTACGTGACCTTATTTAACTTACCTTGCCCTCCAGACCACCATGTCTATATACAGATGGTCCCCAACTTACGTGGTTCCACATAAGATTTTTTTGACTTTACAATGGCTTGAAAGCAATATGCAATCAGTGGAAACTGTACTCAGAATTTTGAATTTTGATCTTTTCTTGGGCTAGATATATGTAGTATGAAGTATGATACTCTCTAGAGATGGTGGGCCGTGGCAGCGAGCCCCCAGCCCGTAGTCAGCCATGCAATCATGAGAGAAAACAACCCACACACTTATAAAAATTCTGCACTCAGCCAGCCATTCTGTTTTTCACTTCCAGTACAGTATTCAATAAATTACATGAGCTTTTCAACACTTATTATACAATAGGCTTTGTGTTAGATGATTTGCCCCACTGTAGGCTAGTGTAAGTGCTGTGAGTACACCTGAGGTAATATAGGCTAGGCTAAGCTATGACATTTGGTAGGTTAGGTGTATTCAATGCATTTTCAACTTACAATAATCTCAGCTTATGATGTGGGTTTATCAGGATGTAACCCCACATATGTTTATATAAGCATATGTGTGTGTGTGTACGTGTGTGTGTGTGTATATATATATATATGAATGTCAAAAACATTATGTTGCAAGAAAGAAACCAAATACTAAAAAGTATACACTGTATTTATCCATTTATATGAAGTCCTAGCACTTGAGGTCATAAGCTATGGTCTTAGAAGCCAGTATAATGACCATCTCATCAGGGCCCATGGGGCATGAGAGAACTTGCAATTGGATGGGAATGCTCCATCTTGATTAGGGTGGTGGTAACATGAATGTGTACATGTAAAAAAGTCACCAAAACATACTCTAGGAAATGTATACCTCAATTAAAAAGGTTGCATCAAAACACCATCATATCTGATGCACAGGATTGTTGTCAAGATAAAATGAAGACAGTCCGTGGAAAGTACCTATCCTCATGGCTGGGCTGAGTAAGTACAGTGAAGGATGGCTGTTATGATTGTTTATGTTGTACTCATCATTACTGTTATCCTTTTAGTGGAGTTACATCTGACCCAGAAATTGGGGTCCTTAGTTCAGCACGTAAAGCAAAAAATTCTGTTAAAACTGTCCCCAGAGACTCACTTAAATTGTCCATGAACTACAGTTTGCCTCATTTGGTACATACAGCCCTGCTCAGTAAAAGATGTTTCTCAGTATAATGGATTCAGTAATGGGCATCAGGTAATAAAGAGAGCTGGATGTAAGAAGCACACCTCTGTAGAAAGTGAGATCACAGCCAGGGGCTCAACCTGGAAGAGGCTCACAGGTACCAGACCAACAGCAGACTAGACTCAGGGTCATGACTCATTTCTGCCTGGACAAGGGCTCATTGAGAATGGCAGGCATAACCACTAGACCAGGCAAACTACTAATTCCTTCCCCTCTCCCTCCCTCCCTCCCTCATCTCTATCCCTGTCTTGATCTTTCTTTTTTCTTTCTCTCGGTCTCTTTGAATTTGCATTAGTTAACAAAGCACAAGATGCCACTCCACTGTCCTGTATTTCCAGGCCTCCATCCCCAGTGCTGAAATACTGAAAGCTCTGTCTGGTCTGGCTCAGAGGAGTCTGACCACTTCCCAGAAGGAAAGAGATAAGAGGTTAACATCATATCCATACTGTATGATACTTTACTTGAAAGTAGAAGAGCCATGGCAGTACTATTTGGTAAATCCAATGTAGTTCATATTTCGGGTTGTCTTTCTCAGTGAATCATTTTGCAAGCTTCACAAAATCTCAGGTACCCCTGTACAACTTAGATGCCAAGATCTTGGAGACCATACTGACAGTTGCACCTCAGATTCCAGTGCTCACCACGGACAGACTCAGAAAGCAGTTCCCTGCCCCCATGCCCTCGAGCATTGCCCTACACCATGCAGCCCACAAGGGATGACAGAGAAGGTGTGTTTTTTCCAGAGGAATCTGACTTCAAACAGACCAGCAGGAGCTGCCCTGTGAATAGCAACCAAGGAGTGGGCAGGGCCCATTCCTGGAGGAGCTTTGATGCTATAACATGGGTGGCTCCAGCCCTTCTCTTAACACAGGACCTGACATCCCATCAGCCCACTTGGAGAGCCCCAGTGGAGGCCTAGACAGGTGTTAGATTGCCTTTCGTCACCCACAGGTATGTGAGGTGTGCCGCAGGAGCACCTGTCACATCTCCTGAAGCAGGAGGCTCTGCCAAGGATTTACTCTGAGTACAGGGATCTGAAGACTATATCCCTTCTGACTCAGAAATGACCTGGATCAAGGACCCAGCTTTCTAAGCATGACAGGATGGTAAAAATAGCCTCTGACAGCGTCTCCATGTGAGATAGAAGACACCACGCTGAGTTCCGAAGCTGGAAGAGTGAATGTCATCCCTTCTCTTATCCAATGGCCACTTATCACACACAAGAGCCTGCCCAGGCTGGCAGCGATGCTTTGAGAGTTGGAGAGCAACAATGATTAGAAAGAGAACCTGAAATAAATCACACCTACCCCCTAGGTATTTAAGGTTGAGGTGAAGAGATGGAACATGTGAACATGAAAAAGTAAAGTTGAAGGACATCCAATTATTTTTCCCAAACCTACGCTAGGTGTCCGCCATGGGCCAGGCACTGTGGCCCCTCCGCTGGATCAGAATGAGTCTGACATGGTGACCCCCACAGCGAGTCACAACCCGACAATGGAGCTGGGTGATTAAACAAATCATTGTGCACAGTGACAGGGAGTAAGAGAGGTGCACAGAGAACCTGTCCAAGAAGGGGTGTGAGAGAGGGTTTATATACACCAGGGTGTGTCCGGAAAACATCTGCATTCTGGTGTGCTGAGTATGTAGGACTTAGCCAAGGAAGCAAAGTGAGAAAGGGCATCCCAGGCACAGGGAACAGCATGAAGAATGGCAGAGGGCAGGCCAACCATGAAGTGCCACGGGGGAAAGCCTGGGAAAAGGTCACAAGGACCTACCCGATGCCCAGGTTTAGAACTTGATCTTGGCCCTGGTTGGGGAGGAGGAATGAGAGGAGCAAAGGGCAGATGAACAATGGAATCAGTGCTGATTCCCTATCGAAGACCTCTCAGCACCCGCTCCCCAGGAACTTCAAGAAAAGTGTTAAACCCTTGCCCGCATCCCAGGAGGCTCTCTGCTTCCCTTCCTCCCAAAGTCACAAACCGAAGACAAAAGACTCTTAATCACACGCCTTCTGATTTCCCTGTGTACTTTTCCAACCAGAGAAAGTGTTCCTCATTGAAGGGCCCTCTTTGTTCTTAAAAGAATCAGGGCACTTTTCTTCCTCCAGAATCTCAACAATTACAAACCTGAAAAGATGCAGTTTTCCAATGAGGGGATTAAAAAAGAAGTGGAAGATATGCTTCCTGCCCTTGAAAGATGAACAGAGCAGCTTCTGTTTACTCCAGCAGGGGAGAGCAAAGCCTATGGATTTCACCAAATAAGGGACACAGCAAATCCAGTCTGCCTCCATCTTCCTCAGGCCCCTCAAACTCAAAACTAATTTTCAAAGTCATCCATCTTTAACCCAACAGCATCAGTTGCTGGATGAAGTTTCCCTTTCTCGTTACCTCATCTGATGAAGTTTGTTACTCATCATACAAAACGAAATGTCACTTATATGGCTCCCCCAGAGGCCCCCCCCCCCATTAATCAGAGGAAGCTGAGTTGACCAGAATACATCTTGTCCTCTTCCCAAAGGGTCTTTAGTTTGGGTTCAAATGAAGCAGAAGCCAATCCCGAGGCAAAGAATCAAGCTTAAGAGGTTTTATTGATATCATGTAATAAACACAGAAATGGAAACTGAGAGCAGATAAGTGACTCTACCAAGGTTTTAACCAATATGATGGTTAATATCCATATTTTTTAACTAAAAAAACCTCAGTTGGGTGGGATCCTATCACATATATGCGTGCATGTTAAGTCGCTTCAGTAGCGTCCAACTTTTTGCAACCTATGGACTATAGCCCGCCAGGCTCCTCTGTCCATGGGATTCTCCAGGTAAGAATACTGGAGTGGTGCTCGCCTCGGCAGCACATATACTAAAATTGGAACGATACAGAGAAGATTAGCATGGCCCCTGCGCAAGGATGACACGCAAATTCGTGAAGCGTTCCATATTTTTGAATCTGTGGGAGAGGGAGAGGGTGGGAAGATTTGGGAGAATGGCATTGAAACATGTAAAATATCATGTATGAAACAAGATGCCAGTCCAGGTTCAATGCACGATACTGGATGCTTGGGGCTAGTGCACTGGGACGACCCAGAGGGATGGTATGGGGAGGGAGGAGGGTTCAGGATGGGGAGCACATGTATACCTGTGATGGATTCATTTTGATATTTGGCAAAACTAATACAATTATGTAAAGTTTAAAAATAAAATAAAATTAAAAAAAAAAAAAAAGAATACTGGAGTGGGTTGCCAGACCCTCATTATCACACATATAAGTCACCATAAATGGTCCCTATAGTTTTCTGTATTCTCTTCCCAAGTCATAAATGTACAGAGAGAAATTAGAGCTTCTCAATGACTTCTCCCAAGGCCAAACCTTCTAGGAGTCACTCTCTTCCCTACAGCCCTGCCTTCTATTCTGAGTAGGAGCTATTATCTTCCCAGCCCTACCTCTTTGCCATAATGATTGGTCCAGGACTTGGACATGTGACCCTAATCTAACCAATCGGACGCCTTTCCTCAGAAAACATTAACTGATACAGGAGAGAAGATCCCTTATCCTCTCACCGGTGAAGTTTTGAGATGTGAGTCTGGAAGCTGCAGGTGACCCTGCAGGTATGAAGGGAATTTACAAGGAAAGAACAGAGTTGAAGACAGAAATGAGATATAGAGGGATAGTCTTGGTGGCATCTGAAGATCCATTTCTCATTCATGGACTTGCCTGTTTTCCATAGCCTGATTTCTCATCTTCTCTTTTAATTCTATGAGCTATCCTAAATAGCCTTCCAATAAAGACTATTTTTCACTTAAACTAGTTCAAGCGTGTCCATGGTATCCATGATTTGTGACCAAACCCCCTGATTTAATGTGACCACTGACTGATTTTCACTTTAGCACGGCCCATTAGAGTTCTCTAATTACCCACATTTCCCCAACCCACCACTAACAAATTATTTTGTTTCCTTATGGTTTGAAGTATGTCAATCTCTAAAGACAAAACATAAAAATGATATCAAGTTTCACTGTAGTACATTTAATGAAGCAACTCTTCTCAAGTCTAAAATGACATAAAATCCGTTCTGTCCCAGGACATTTGGGATATTTCAGAACCTCCATCATCCTGGTTGACCCGCCCACTTGAGTGTAGTAAATCTCCAAAGGTTGATAAACATTGAATATTCTTCACTTATATTTATTGTCCATTCCAAAATTGATGTTTCCCATTGGACATTTAAACACTTATTGCTTTGTTAAGCATTTTCTCTGTTCAGAGGAGCACATCAGAAATTGATTCCCTGATAGTATAAGGTAGGAGATGAAGCACAAATTCAACTATAAGCATTTGGACCTCTCCTCTCCCTTTGCCTTTGCAGTTTGGACACTTCATTCCCCAAAGTGAAAGGTAAGGACTTTAAGACAGAAAACCAATTGGGATGCTGGAATCCAATCAACAACCATGTCCCAGGGCAAAGGGCCAGTCTGAAGTAGCCCAACATCCATCTCTCAGTAGCTTCCAAATGCTGCAGCCCACCCAGGTCAGAGTCAAGGAGGTTGGTTCTTTGTTCTCAAGGACTGTGAGGCTGACAGGTGAAAAAGTTTCACTAGGGCAGAGGAAATGAAATTGAATTCAACTTGGAGGTTATTTGTCTTCCCTGTGACCCTTGGTGGTCTCAAGTGACAGCACAAGTGCCAAAGGTCAAACTCACACCTGTGAGTCAATTACTGGGTGCCTGCGTTCAATGCAGGTTCTGATGCATTAGATTTAATATGGTTCAAACGTATTGAGCAGAAAGGAAAAAGAAGAGGGAACCAAACCCCTTTGGGGATTTTGTTTGAATCTACAAAAAGGCTGGATTGAAACCTGCAGAGTATTTATAAAGAAGCTGTAAAATCTTTTATTCATTTGAAAGGAGTTGGAAGAGAGACACAGGAAGTGAGGCAGGAAAAACTGAGCTGCATCATGGAGAGAAGGGGGGCAGTAAGAGGCAATGTTGGCCAAAAGGGAGCACTTTCTCCTGTTAGGAGTGTGTTAACCCTTGCCACCACTGGTTCAGGGATGGATTTGGGTAAGAGTCCCACCTCTATACTCACTGGTTCTATAAAATGAGTTCTATAAGACTCATTTCCACTCTAGGAACTTCAGTGTCCTTACCTATAAATTGGAAATAAACCCCACACAAAGGGTCTTGTGAAGATTCAAATGAAATAATAGATGTGAAAGTCCTTTATAAGTTGTTGAGAGCCATGCAGATGCCATTTATACTTGAAAAGTGAAAGTGTTAGTGACTCAGTTGTGTCCAACTCTTTGCGACCCCATGGACTGTAGCCTAGCAGGCTCCTCTGCCCATGGAATTCTCCAGACAAGAATACTGGAGTGGGTTGCCTTTCCCTTCTCCAGCAGATCTTCCCAACCCAGGAACTGAACCCAGGTCTCCCACATTGTAGGCAGATTCTTTATCATCCAAGCCACTACAGAAGCCCAGTTATACAAATGATTAGTATGATTTAAGTCATAGGATATACCACATAAGGAATGGAATTCCTGACAAAGGACCCAGGACAAAATTCAGATGAGAACAGTCAAGACTGGAAAAGGTAAGGTCCAGGCAAAAAGCAATTTCTATCAGGGTCATTTGTTAAAGTCTGAAAGCAGTTAATCTGTGCCAAGTTCTGAGGCCCATTCATCCACAGGCTTGCCTTAGCTGAGTAAGACAGGTTATCAGCTGATCACCTACGAGTGGTTTCTCAGCTTTTACTTCAAGTTCCAATTATACTAGGAGATCTTGGTGACAAGAGCCAGTTGGAGTTATCCAGGTAGCTGTGCCTAATAGTTCTGCCTCTTGTGCATACCCTAGCTAGTGCCGCTGCCTCCTAATGATGTGTTTTTTAATTGCAGGCAAATGCAAATCAGACCATGGCAACCTCTCCAGCATTGTTTCTTAATCTTGGTTGCATATTAGAATCTTAATCTTGGTTACATATTAGAATCACCTGGAGATTTAAAAATACCAACACCTGAAGACCACCTCCAGAGAGTATGGCTTAATTTGTTTTGGTGCATCCCGAGCATTGGGATATTTAAAGTTTCCCCAGGTATTTCTACCATATGGCCAAGTCCAAGAACCATTATTCTAGAGCAGACATAGGCAAACTTTTCTGTTAAGGGCCAAATAGTAATTCTTTTAGGCTTTTCAGGTCTTATGGTGTCTGTCACAATTACTCAATTCTGCCCACATAGTGTGAACATGCCATAGACATATATAAATAGATGGTTATGTCTGTGCTCCAACAAAACTTAACTCACAAAAATAAGTAGCAGGCCCTAGTTTGCCAACCCCTTCTCTAGAGATTCCTTACTCAGAGTGAGGTCTGGGGATCAGCACCATGGACAGTACCCAGGAGCTTGTTAGACATGCAGAACCTCAGGATTCCACGAGCCTCCCAGGTGATAACATATGCAGAGTCAAACTTGCAAGGCACTGCTCCGGAGGGTTCACTTTGTGAATCCATCCCTGCCAGCATCACAGCACTGAGGTGATGAGTGGAGACTCATCACTGTCAGCATTCCCCGTGCCTGTCACCTCCATCAGCCTGGCTGTCTCCTAGCTGCCACATTTCTGTAGCATCTTCTCATTGGTGACACAGACAATCTGAGTAGCTGTCTACATTTGATTATGGTGTTTCCAAAGGGTCAACAGAGCCACACACCCAGTTTCTATTTTTCAAAATAAAATGCGGAGAGGATGGGGCTGTGGAGCCATATGAGGGGATATGCCCCTTCTCTCAGGAACTATCCATTCATTTAAACTTGTCAAATGTCATACAGGTTCTCAAACACCCCCTGCTTCTTTAAGCCTTGGTGACTTATATATGGTATTGTGATTTCTGGGAAAATCTTGTGAGTCATCTTGCCACCAGACAAATGTATCCAACCTTAGAAAAACAGACATGGGTGAGACCGTCTGACCACTCCCATCCACACTAAATCACTTCTTCCCCATTCTAGCCCCATTCCCCATATACACCTGTGCTCTAATCCTTAGCACATTTACGGTAATAATGACCTCACCAGCCTGTCTCCCTAAATGATGTTGAGCCCGTCCTGACCAGGCTCGTGTATCATTCCCTTCTGCACCCATGTGCCTCACACTGGGCTTTGGTATGATAAATGCTTCATGAATTAACATTGGCTTTAACGGTGGCACTAGTGGTAAAGAACCTGCCTGCTAGTACAGGAGATGCAAGAGACGTAGGTTTGATCCCTGGATTGGAAAGATCCCCTGGAGGAGGAAATGGCAACCCACTCCAGTATTCTTGCCTGGGAAATCCCATGGACAGAGGAACCTGGTGGACTACAGTCCATGGGGTCACCAAGGAGTCAGATACAACAGAGCATACATTATTATTTTATACTGACATAAAAGTGAGTTAATGTTTCTGGTGTGCCAAATAACCTAATCACCATAGAACCATTTTAGTGAGGAATATGGTTCACAAAAATGTTGCTCTCTAGAACAAACTTTGGGAAATATTATCTCTTAGACAATAGCCCTGGTCCAGACCACATCCAAGCTTGTACTATCCCCTGGAACTTGAATTATGGCCCTGGCCATTGCCTAGCAATAAAGATGTGTGAGAGGTGTTGATAGGATGAAGATGTGTTGATAGGATGAATTTAGTTCCTACCAGCCTGAGCCATCTTTCCTGAAAGACGGTTGCAGGACTGTTCTGAGGGACACATTAGAATTCCCACCTGACAGAGGAGGAAACTGGCTTGATGTGTTAGGGTTTTGCCACTGACTTAGGAACACAGCCAGGGCCAGAATCCAAACCCAGAATTGTGTCCAACACAGTAAGGCAACTTCTTTCCAAGGAGTTTCTCAGGAGGTCACCATCTGTCACCATTTCCCACCTGCCCCACCTAAACCAAAGTTGAGCAGGAGGGGAGTGTTTTTTCCACTCTAGATGCCAGTCCAACTTTCAGCTGAATCAGAAGTCGCTCCAAAATGCTCATCTGTCTTATCCCTCAGTCTGTTTGGAGCTGACATTTTGACAAGGCTTCCACCCAAGATTCCTGCCATTTGGACCAAGCAGTCCAGCCAAGGTAGTCTTGGCAGCACGGGGCCCTTACTCCTGATGCCCTGCCCAGTCCTCCCTCTGGTCTGATCTGGGCAACCCCACGCTACCAATGTGCCAATGCCACCCTCTCCATTGGACAGTCCAGATTTGTGCACAAGCTGTGAGCACCTGGGGGCATCCCTGCCCATGTGGACAAAAGAGAGTCCTGAATAGTGGCCCCATCACACCCTATACTGCAACAGCTTGAGGAAAGCGAGAAGGGAGCCAGCCAGTGCTCTGTCTGCCTCTGGCATCACCTACCCTGGGTGTAGCCAAAAGCGAGCCCATGCTGAGCCATGAAGCAGCACTGAAAAAGCCCCCTCTCCTCTCCAGACTTCAGTTACCATGCCTCTCAAAGGAACATGTTAGATGTGAAAGCAGTAGCAGCTGCTACTGATTCCCACTTGCTGTGCATTCCATGCCTCACGTGCATGATCTCATTTGATCTCAACAATGAAGCCATACTCCAAAAGGAAGCCCTGAGCAGGTTTGATTGGGGTTACCCCAGAGGCAGATCATGAGGCAAAATTGAAACGCATGTAGCTGATTGGAGAGGTGACCCTAGGAAATATCAGTAGGGAAGTGAGGAAGTAATATAAGAAAGGGGCACAGGTGATAAATGGTGTACTATTAAACCAGTTACACAGTGCTGACTGGGTGGATTCAACAGGGAAATTCTATTGAGTAAGCCTTCTGCTCCTACCAAAAACCCAACCCAAGGGATAAGGGAGCTACAGAACTTTGTTATTGTTCTTTAGTTGCTCAATCATATTTGACTCTTTGTGACACCATAGACTGCAGCACACCAGGTTTGCCTGTCCTTCACTATCTCCTGGAGCTTGCTCAAATTCATGCCCATTGAGTCAATGATGCCATCCAACCACCTCATCCTCTGCCATCCCCTTCTCCTCCTGCCCTCAATCTTTCCCAGCATCAGGGTCCTTTCCAATGAGTCAGCTATTCCCATCAGGTGGACAAAGTATTGGTGCTTCAGCCTCAACATCAGTCCTTCCAATGAATATTCAGGGTTGATTTCCTTTAGGATTGACTGGTTTGATCTCCTTGCAGTCCAAGGGACTCTCAAGAGTCTTCTCCAACACCACAGTTCAAAAGCATCAACCTTCATCCAACAAAACTGCCACTATCTGGGATTTCCCTGGTGGTACACTGGTTAAGAATCCACCTTGCAATGCAGGGGATGCAGGTTCGATCCCTGCTTGGGGAACTAAGATCCCACATGCCTGCTGTGGAGCAACTAACCCCACGCACCACACCTACTGAAGTCCATGAATGCTCGATGGAGCCTGTGTATCACAACTAGAGAGCCCGAGTGCCACAACTACTGAAGTCTATGCACTCTGGAGGCCGTGCACCACAGCTAGAGAATCTGTGCACTGTAATGAAAGATCCCACAGGACACAACCAAGGCCCAATGCAGATAAATAAATATCTTTTTAAAAAAGATAGAAAAGAAATCACTGCCTACAAAGAAAAAAAAAAAATAGAGCTGCCACTATCCAATCATGTTTGACCAACAGAAATGACAATTTCATGTGGTTCGACAGTATATTAATTACAAGTGTCTAGGGGGGACCCCTTGGGCGTGGAGATACAAGTACTGCCCATGGGATGAGAACACACTGAACTGTCTTGGTGAGCCTTGAGGGGCCCTGACCATGCAGGCTGCACTGGCCAGGAGACTGGGATCCAGCTGGGGTTCAAATCAAGGGTGTCTGTTTCTAAGACTCTATCATTTCCCCAAATTACATAGCCCGATTCTAAGATTCTGGAAGTTTTCAACTACAAAATCTACAACTCAAAGACACAAAGTCTTAAACAGCAGGACAAGCTGAGTTAATTAGCCAAGGTTAGCTTATGATCCAGAGAAGGCAATGGCATCCCACTCCAGTACTCTTGCCCGGAAAATCCCATGGATGGAGGAGCCTGGTAGGCTGCAGTCCATGGGGTCATGAAGAGTTGGACACGACTGAGTGACTTCACTTTCACTTTTCACTTTCGTGCATTGGAGAAGGAAATGGCAACCCACTCCTGGAGAACCCCAGAGACGGAGGAGCCTGGTGGGCTGCCGTCTTTGGGGTAGCACAGAGTCGGACACGACTGAAGCGACTTAGCAGCAGCAGCAGCTTATGATCTGTTTCCCAGGCACTTCTCCAGTATACAGGACATTTCAGATTCTGCTCTGGGCTCAAAGGCCACATGGTGAGGAATACTACTCTGAGAAGATGGATTAATACTAACATGTATAAGGAGATGGGCTTCCCAGGGGGCGCTAGTGGTAAAGAACCCATCTGCCAATGCAGGAGATGTGGGTTTGATCCCTGCATCGGGAAGATCCCCTGGAGGAGGGCATGGCAAGCCACTCCAGTATTCTTGCCTGGAGAATCCCATGGACAGAGGAGCCTGGCAGGCTACAGTCCATGGGTTGTAAAGAGTCAGACACGACTGAAATGACTTAGCACACATGCATGCATATAAGGAGATGGAGTCAGAGCAGTGCTAGAGCTGGTGCTGGAGCCAGACAAGGGCCATGTGGCTTTTGGAGGGAAGGAAGTAAGTGAACACCTGCATGAAAGTGCATGGCCTGAGCTGGAAATAGAGTAAGCTGGGCCAGCGTCTGCACATCTCCCCCAAACAGTCATTCCAAGGGTACGACAAATGCGCTCTACCGTAGGATGAGTGATTTACAGGGCTGCTCAGGACCCCAATTCTTTAAATGTTGCCCATGAACTTGTGTTTCAAACTTTTAGGAATGAGTTATGACACACCACCCTGAAAATCCAATTACCTCAGCAAGACATTCAGCATAAATCAAAGATATCTACAGCGTGGAGATGCATCAGAGCTCGTCCACAGAGGGGAAGCGACTCGCCCAAGGTCATACTACAAATGATGGGTCAGCTGAGAAATTCACAATGCACAACGTTTGCCCAAATTGGCATGGGCAGGGGAAAAGAACATTTGCCTTTTCAACTGATGGCTTCCAAAAAGCCCTGGCCAGGGAATTAGAGAACCAGATAGGGACTCTGAGCTTCCCACAACAGCCTCAGTGTCTGATCAGTAACATGGGGATCACTGCAACTGTCCCAGAGAATTAAATGAGGTCATGTTGGAAGACATCACGTTAAATGGTATATAATCCTCCATATGCAGGGGGTTATTCGTGATCTTTATTACTTATTATTAGGAGTTACTTTTTGTTGTGCCTGGAATGATGACAGCTAACCTGAGTCCTGTTTTTAATACAAGTCTGCTCAACTTAACATTTAACAAATTTTTATTATACTTCATCAAGTAGATTTGAAAAATTAAAACACCATAGAGTGTAAAATGAAAAGTGAAAATGCCCCCATAGCAGCCCTGGTTTATATAAAAGTCTGATAGACCCTTCCAGAAAATGATTTCTGCATATAACATTATGCATGTGTTTGTGTGTGTGTTTTCCACCTTGCTTTTTTTTAAAATATGTAACAGTACACCTTGGACAAGGTTACACAGAAGTATATAGAGATTCAACTTGTTCTTTTTATAAGGAGGAAAGACTGTTCTATTAATGGGTAAACCAGAAATGATTTAACCAGACCCCTGTTGCTGGTCATTTGCGGTTTTGTGGAGGATTCCAACAGAGCACCCCATACACCTGAGAGTGTATGTTCTCAGCCCCGAAACTGCTGCTCAGATGCCACGTGCATTTAAAGTCTTGAAAGATGAATTAAACTGTAGTTCAGAGAGGTCACACTAGTAAGCCCTTCACACACTCTTCTCCCATTTTAACTGGACATAGAATTGTCCCTTTGCCGAAGCTCTAGTCAACCCTGGAAAAGAGAAAGCTTCTTAATATTTTCCAGTCTGATAAGTGAAAAATGGAATCTTGTTACTATTTTGATCTGTATTCTCTTTTATTATGACTAACAGTGAATGTCTTTTCATATGCTGATTGGCAATTATTGTGCAGTGTTGTTTTCTTTAGAAGGGCTGTGTGTACACGTGTACTTGTGTGAAAGAGTGAGAGAGAGAGAGATGAGGCAGGAGTTTCCTTATTAACTGCCTGTTTATATAGCCCTTGTTCAATTTTTAAACTTTTATTTTTCATATCACTTTATATAACCCTCTTATAAATTCAGAAAAGCAGCCTTAGGTGAAATGGTATAAACTTTCCTTTTCCTGATATATTGTTACTTTTTATTTCTTCATCACGTTTTTTGCCATGGATTTTTTTAATGTATAAAATAACCTCTTAACTGATTCTCCTAATTCTACAATTGCCACAAATGTGATCTTTTTAAAACTGAAGACAGATCACATTGCTTCTTTGCTTAAAAGCTGTTGTTTTTCATCATTCTTAGAATAAATTCCACAGTTTTGCCTTGACCTTCCTGCTGTAGATGCTGCCTATTCTCCAGCCTCACTACATCCTCCCCTTCACTCCAAGCATATCTGGGCTCTTTCCTATGTCAGTTCTTTATTCCTTGTTTCCTCTCCTTCTGAAATGTTCTTTCCTCCTCCCATTCTCCAAGGCCACAACTTCAAATGTCACCTCTCTCGCAGACTCACATGATCCCCCAACAAACGGCACGCCCTCCTCTTCTATTTTCTTTCTCAGCTTCTTGTCTGCTTTCCTAGTCACATTTATCACAACATACAGGTACTTAATTGCTTCCTCTTGCTTTCCCATCCCAAATATAAGCTCCATAAGGCCAGGGCCTTCTCAGGTCTTGTGCACCATTGCACCCCCAATGCCTCCATCAGTGCCTGAAACAATGTGAGTCCTCGCCACTGATTCATTTAGTCTAGTCAGTTTTATCCTCCTCTTCCCACAAAGCTCTTCACTTTTCCTCGGCATCTCTCCTTTCATTTTCAGGCTTAAAATCATTCCTTGAGACTCATATTTATTCTGTTCCAGGCAGAACTCATATTTATTGTGTTCCAAGCAGGTGTTACAGGCACCGGGTTACTGCCACAAACAGGACCAGGCAAGACAGCCGTCCACTAAGGGCGCCAACCCCAGTACACGGATGATAGACCCAGCACAAAATGTGAATGGAGGAGGAAATGATTTTAGAAGATGCCAAGAACTATGGAGGAAATAAAGCAGGAGACTATGAAAGACGGTGGGGGTGGCCGGGTCTCATGACAAGGAGAACGCCGTGGAAATAACTGAGGAAGAGCATGTATTCAGGGTAACAGCTTCCGCGCAGGAAGGAGCTTGCGCAGCCCAGAGCACATAGAGGAGATCCGTGCATCCTCAAGAGAAGAAACCCGGGAAAGGAGGGCTCCCTGCAGGGCCTCCGCCATACAGCATGGGGGAGCTCTTCTAAAGGCAACAGGCAGCCGCGGTGGGGCTCCAAACCAGGGAGTGGCACCATCTCACTTCAGTGTTTTAAAAAGCCACCTTCGGACTCATCTAGAGAAAGAAACAAAGAACTGGAAACCTAGCTTTAATTGTCTTTCTCAAAAACGGCTGGTCAGTTATCCCGTTCATTAAATAATCCATCCTTCCCTCCCCAAGATTTAATTGGAAGTGCTTTTGGGTATTTAGTATATTTGAGGATGGGGGAGAGAGTGGTTCCATTCTGTTCATTTTCCTGAAACCAAACATTCTGATTACCGTACAATAGCTTCATGATACATTATGAGATCTCCGGCTACCACCCTCTCTCTATTACTATTTTTTACAGAATTGTCCTATTTTTCCACATTTTCCCCCAGGTGACTTTCCAATCCTTTTGTCAAATTTTGAAAGTAAAATCCTCTTCGTGTCTTAATTGGGATTCATTAGGCTTATAGATTAATTTATTAATAAAGAGATTAAAGAGAACTTACATCTTTACAATATTGTGATTTTCTACTAATAAGCATAACCTATATCTACTTGTTCCCATAGTGTTTGCAGGTTTTCATTCACAAGCTTCACAGCTATTGATTTAGTAAAATAGCATATAACTTGCCTGCAAAAAGCTCATTATAGAAATTTGGAAAACAGATACATAAAATGTAAGAGAAAATACAGAGGCAAGTAAATAATCCCATATAATTGCATCACACATAGAGATCCATTGTTAACCGGCTCTTGTGCGAGCAGGGCATATGCAGGTGTGTGTGTGGCCGGGGTGGGGGGCGGGTGGCATTCTCCTACAGCATATTGAGTTTTCCACTGTTTAAAAACGAAACTTCACATTTGGTCCCGCGAAAGCAGGCAGATACTCTCTCAAGCACAATTAGAATGACTGCCCAAAATTACATCACATGAACATACTATCATCTGTTTAACCACTCTTCAATTATCAAACATTCACGGATTTTTCTTTTTTGCAATGTTTGTTATAAGTGGCACTGCAGTAGTGAACACACTTGTAAACATGTATTAGTTCTCCTGACTATTTCTTAAAGATGGTTTCTTTGACTTGACTTGTGAGTTCATGTTCTTTGCTACTTTTCCCCATGTTGTGCCAAAGATCTCTTTGTCTTGCACAGATTTTGACCTTTTGTCTGTCAAATATTTGTTGAAATTTACCTAGTTTGTTGTTGGCCATTTAATTGTAGAGTATATCAAATGGGGGTGGGTTTAATTTTTCTTAATAACTGGGGAGATTTAGGGTAAAATATTTGGTAAAAGATCAGGATCTATCTAACTTGATACTCCTTGCAAATGGCCAGTTTTCTCAAGACACTTTGTTGAACCATTTGCCCTTATTATTTCCTTTCTGAAGCCTTTTTAATCTGTTTCAAATTCTATTTAACACAGGACCATCTATTCTATTCCACTTATCTGTCAGTTGATTCTTACAACAGTGACAAACTATTTTAATTACTAGTTTCATATGCCTTTCAATAACCTGAAGGTAAGGATCCCCTTGTTCCTCCTTTTTCAGAATATTCTAATTCTGAACCAAAATAGAGAGCCATCTCATTTGAATAGCAAGAAGACCACGCATGTTGGCTGGTGTGCTTGTTTAAGAATCCATCCCGTGCTAAGTGCACTACCTATGCTGACATGGAAGAACTAAGCAAAGACTTGGACCCTGAATGCCTAGTTCCCTGAAACAAAGGAGCTCATTAAAAACTACAGTTCCCAAAATGCACTATGCCAGGGCTCTGTCTGGCTCCTCCACCATCCACTGCACTGTAGCCTGTAATCCTGGGCCACACTTGCCTGGGCAGTGAGTCCCTCTATCAGGTCCCAGGCAGCCTCCACGGGGAAGTTCTGGGGTCATAGTTGAGAGAGAGAAGCAAGAAGAACTGTGCTCTGAGGCCATCGATACAGAACTACCACTTAAACCACAGGTAGACGTCCAGGTTTGGGGTCAGACCTGGCCCTCGGTCTCAAGAACGCTGTAGAGAGGGAAAGACCCCAGGCCTACCCTCCTTCCATTGAGCTCATCGATTCACTCCCATTAGAATGGTAGCCCATGCTTGGCCTCCAGCAGAAATCTTCACTTGGCCCTCTTTGGAAACTGCCCCCAGATGCCTGAGCTGGTGGGCTGCCAGTCTTGGGTTTCTGATGGAGGTGTACCATTTTGCTCCCTCTGTTCCTTCAGATGCCTTTTTAAAGGAACTTAGAAGATAACTGAGTGAGAATTGGATTCTCCTTGGGATTAGGAGTCACCAATGATTTGTTTCAGTGAACAAATATAGGAAATATAAAATAACTGACATCTTGTAATATTAAGTTTTAGAAGAAGTAGCAACAGTTTTCTCTGTGAGTGCTGTTGAGAGCTCCTACTTGGTCGTGGGAAGCCATGGAAGAAAGAAAGAGGGGACATGTTTGCTAAGGAACTGGGGAAAGACGCCTCAGCCTGTGATCTCAGACCTGGTCACCTCACCTGGTTCCTAGAGGTCTTCCTGAGGGCTACCAGGAGGCCCTGCTGAGAATAAGAAGCTGGTAACTGGGTTGCCATTTTTCAAGCTTCCCTGGGAGACTTCCTCCTTCCCTCGGGGATGTTACAGGGATGGAGGAGATTGGTCAAGGCTCTGCTGCTGCTGCTGCTAAGTCGCTTCAGTCGTGTCCGACTCTGTGCAACCCCAGAGACAGCAGCCCACCAGGCTCCCCCGTCCCTGGGATTCTCTAGGCAAGAACACTGGAGTGGGTTGCCATTTCCTTCTCCAATGCATAAAAGTGAAAAGTGAAAGTGAAGTCGCTCAGTCGTGTCTGATTCTTAGCAACCCAATGGACTGCAGCCCACCAGGCTCCTCCTTCCATGGGATTTTCCAGGCAAGAGTACTGGAGTGGGGTGCCATTGCCTTCTCTGGGTCAAGGCTCTGCAGGTCTCTGATCACAACCACATCATAGTCATAGGCAGAATCCCCCCCAGCCCCTGATATTCCATCCTCTGGCTACTCAATCAAACACTAACCTAGGTACTGCTGAGAGGGGTTTTCAGATGCAATTATAGTCTCATGTCAAGTGACCTTAAAAAAAAAAAGATTATCCAGGTGGTCCTGGCCCAAACAGCTGCGCCTTTTAAAATGGAGAACTTTCTCTGGCTGGCATCAGCAGAGGAAGTCAGAGAGAGTCAAAGCACAAGGGGGATTTGATGTGCCTTTAGGTTGGAGGTGATCACACAGGAAGGAACGCCTGACACCCTAAACTCCTCAGAGAGACCCCCAACTGATGGCCACTAAGGAAATGGGACCCCAGTCCTTCACCCAAAAGGAACTGAATTATTCCTTTCAGCCAATCCCCTAAAGGTGCCTGAAAGCAGATTCCTCCCCCATAGCTCCTAGGATATGGCTCAGCCCAGTCCTCCCCTTGGAATTAGCCTCCTAATGTCCTGAGCAGAGAACCAGCTGCATGATGCCAGACTCCTGACCTATAGAACGTGAGCTTAAAAAAAAAAAGTGTGCTGTTTTAAGCCACTACAAGCCATGGAAAATGAATACACCATCTGAGGGCAACAAAATGTGCCTCCTGCCCCAGGCCTCACTGTGCTAATAAGCAGGGCAGCCAGGATTAGATCCCCTCTCTCTGTCTGCAACTTTACAGGAAATTCCATGTCTAAGATCAAAAGTTAGCCCAGCGTGGTTCACGGCAGGAGAACCTCCCCGCCTGGCTCTGTGCCACCTGATCCGAGGGGACAGGGAGAGCGGATCTGCCGGTATAACAGTGTCCCGCCAGCAGGGAGGCAGTGCAGCAAGCGTGACCCACTAACACATCAAGAGGACGCAGGGGAACTGCGCCGCAAAGGCCCCACTTTGATTTTTGCAGGCATCTCGGGGAAGAAGAAGGCAACAGAGGCTGTGTTCTGAATCCAAAGCCGTCTATTTCTGTGCCTTCAGAAAGGAAAAGCGTCTAAGCCTTCACAAGGGGAAGAAAAGAGAATGCAAGTTCCCGCAGCCAGACAGCCACAAAGAGAGAGTGTGGGGGCCTGAGAGCCAGCAGCAGCGGGTGCCAACCACCCACTCCCTGAATGGCAAAACGCTCTCCACACGGACCCACAACCACCAGCGCTCCAAACCCGACCATGTGAGGTTTAGGCAGATTCAAGTTTTCTGAGCCTCAAATTAGCCCTTGTAAGAGCTTCTCTTCTTTCTCGCCAATTGACTTTAATCAAATGCTTCAGAAGCTGGGAAATATTTTCAGTTAATCAGGCCCTAAATGCGGGCGCCTGGGGAATGCCGTGCCGCTATCGGTTCCTTCTGTTCACTCGGCCCATCTCCCGCCTTCCTCTCTCTCTCTCCCCTTGACAGTGCTTGTGAAATGCTTGGCAAACTTGTCCCACAAGTGAAGGGAGATTGAGAGAGGACAGAAAGGTTAACGTGACACATCACAGCAAAATTATAAGACGCTTCCTGACAGTGGCAGGCAAATACTCTGTCTATTCAACAACAGCCTTTAAAAATCTTCTACCTCCCCCAAATTTATCTTTAGTAAGTGCTTAGAGCGTATTGAACGCTTGGCTTGGTTCCTGCCCTACAAGAACTCCAGGCATGATGACCTCGTTTTTGAACCCCAACTAGGATGTCAGCGCCTTGAATTCCAAATGATAATTACAAACGTGTAGTGAGCATTCAGGACAGCCTCGGGGCCAAGTGTTTTCCAGATGCAAACTCATTTACTCCTCACGACAGTCCTTCACTGGCAACACTGTTATTACTCCCACTGCACAGATGAGGAAGCTGGGCACAAGAGAAGCTAAGGAATTTCACCCCAAATCGTCTGGCTTGTCTTCCATTTTACTATGAATCAGAGACCAGGCAGAAATTCCAAGCTGGGTGTGTTCCACACTCACAGTCCAGTTGGGGAGATACACTGACCACGGAACGAGGGACAAGGCTGCAGGGCCTCCAGAAAAGGGCAGTAAAAGTGTCAGTCGCTCAGTCGTGTCTGACTCTTTGCGACCCCACGGCCAGGTTTCTCTGTCCATGGAATTCTCCAGGCAAGAATACTGGAGTGGGTAGCCATTCCCTTCTCCAGGGGATGTTCCACTCCAGGGATCGAACTCAGGTCTCCTGCATTGTGGGTGGATTTTTTACTGTCTGAGCCATTAAAGGAATAACCCAGAAAAGGACAGGCAGGAGTCAAACAGACATCCATGACTTAGGTCAGGTTGAAAAGCAAACTCTGAGATGAGAATTTGTGGGTAGGAGATATATTGAGGAAGAAGGAAATGAAACAGACGAGTGGGAGGATGAAGAGCCAGGAAAGGGAAGAAGTGCAGCAAAGGTGTGATGTGAGGCCAGCTCCCAGCTTCCGCCTGATCTAGTGGGGGACTCTGGAGCATAAATTACACCTCAGGCTCTGCCCTGCCTCCTAGCAGGGAGCTGGCCTTTTGTACTCCAGCACTGGTTGTTCATTGGCTGCAGGCTGCTCAGATAGCAGTGGGATTGCCAGTAGATCAAGGAGAAGATGTCCTGGGAGGGTCAGAGACAGGAACGTGGAGCTGAAATGGGTACACAGAATTGGTCAGGGGATGTGGGCAGAGCCCCAACAGTGTCCACTACAATCTACCTGAATCCTGATCCTTCTCTCTAGCTGTGTTGCTTCAGGCAAGCTGCTTAACTTCCCTGAGTCTCAGGATCTGCCTCTGAAATAGGAATAAACATTCTTATCCTTCCCTTAAAGAATTGTCTTTATCACAAGGATTCGATTCAATAAAATGAGGATGTGGTCTAAAATCAGGACCAATCCCCCATGACATGGCATTGTGCAAATTGCCATAAAAACACTCATGAAGACCCAGGAAAAGACAAAAATCCACTGAACAGCAATGAGTAACTCACAAAGACTTGTAAATACTCTTGTACGTACCAGTCCCCATCCTTCTCCACCAATGGGGAGGCTGTTTGATAAAATCACCTTGAGCTGTGACCACACAAGCCGAATTATGCCTTCCCATCAAACCCACCCACTTCTCCCTTGAAAATCAAGCTCCCTCCTAAGAAGTTAGAGCTGCCCCATGCAAAGCCAACTCCCCTCTGCACACTGAGTGTCTGCGACCTGCATCTTTATGTTGTTGTTAATACCATCCCGAGGACAGCACCAACAAAGTTTCCAAAAAGGGCTCCATCTGTAAAGCAGAGTGCAGAGAAATCTGTCTGGGCTTGGTAGGTGCTGGGGGCCCCCTAATCTAGCTCCATTGTCTTAGTTCTCTAATTAAGTGTCTGTGCTTACACTGCCAACTCACCTTCTTGAGAAACCCAGCTATATTGAGCAGATACGTAGAAGCTGACAATTAAATTGTCTTATCAAATTTTCACAGCTTAAGTTGTTCAATTGCATGGGAAATGATTAGTGTCTGTAAATAGAGGAGGAGAGTGGCAGGTCCAGAGGCTTCAGGCGGAGCTGGGGGGAGCTGAAGGCAGCCTCCTAGAAGAGGTGGGGGTGGGGGTAGATGGCAGACCTTGCCCAGCAGGGCCTCCTGGACGCTCAAGCAGGCCTTGTCTTGAGCATCCAGAAAGCGAGGAGTAGCAGAGACTGATTGAATTCTCTGAGGGCCCCAAGAGAGCCCTGGACTTGGAGACAGCAGGCAGTGTCCAAGTTCAAGGCCACAAGGCTGATGAGCTGGAGGTAGAAGGCAAAACCACTTACACATCAGGCCTCAGTTTCCCTATTCCGCCCAGACCGGGGTGGAGACCTGATTCCTGGTGCTTCCTCTGAGCTCCACTGAGGATGGCTGGGTCCTCTGAGAGAGTTCTCCTCACAGCTGTGTCTAACACAGCCTTCACTTTGGACTGTTAAGTGGTCTGCTTTACAGATCAGACCCCAAATGGGGCCCCCTTTCTTCCTGCCCTCCCTGCCAATACCAGAGTTTCAGTCTAATCCTCTGAATCAGTGCCTGATCACTGGAGGCTGGAGCCCTCGTGGCAACAGACATTCTTGTGGTTGCTGGAAGGACTGTTTTTTTCCATTTCAGATATTAAAGGAGAAAGCCTAGTATGTCTCATTTTCCTGGAATGTCTCATTTAGATATGCTGTTTGGGTGTTGATGGTCCAGCCTCCCCACCCCAACACACACACAGATGTACAAATTACACAGTCATGTGAATGAAACACTCAGCCCCACTTTGACCTTTAGCCTGGACTTTTCACAACCATTACTCCTTCTGTATGAGATTTTGTCCCTCAGATTATTAAAAAAGAAAAATCTCTTCTTTGTTTTAGCTGAGTTTCCTGAAAGTATGGAGGAGCTACAGAACTCCTACAGGGACCCAGGAGTAGGGTCAGGGGTAGGAAACTGGGAGAAAGGCCTTTGTGGGTGGGAGTCTCCTCTCTATTGCATCAAGATGTTGGATAAAACCTGAGTTCACAGAATTTAGAAGCAGCCTTGCCTAGGTCCCAGTCGGACAAAGACAGTAAGGGGCCAAGACACGTGATCACTAGACACGTGAGGCCAAAACAGAACTCCCAGGACATTTGCACCCTGGGTAGTGGGAATGAATGGAGGCTCTGAGTCAGTCTTTGTCCAGCCCAGGGCCAAGTCCCCTGAAACAGCACCTCTCCATCACTCCTCAGCCAACTGGAGGGATCACAGAGCATCAGCCACAAGAACTTACAACAACATACAGTTCTGCACAGATTTCTTCATCACTTCAGGGCGCTGTCACATCCACCATACCTGTGACTTCCTTAGTACCCCTGAGAGGTAGGCAAAGCAGCTTCAGTTCAGCTCAGTTCAGGCGCTCAGTCCTCACCAACCCTATTTGGTCTCACAGGAAACATCCAAGTCCAGAAATGCTCCCTTTGCATAACCCATCCTTCAGATACAGAATTCGAGTCTCACCAGGCTTGACTGAGGTTAGGACAAACCTCTAGACGCTCCAGGGGTAGAATTCTGAACGCACTCTTTTGCTCCATTTCAAAACACTTTGGGGAAAGGTGTACATAAAACTCACAAGCTACCCAAAACTCATTACACCCAAGCTGGAAACTCAGTAACAGACTGAGCATGTGCACCCTAGAGAAGAGTGAAAGTCTGGCGTTTTCCTTCCCTCCTGGGCAATCTCTGTGGTTACTTATTGAGTTCCCCTTGCGTGTAAAGACTCAGCTTTTAACACAGTGAGGCACTGATGTCTATATTTTGGTAAAGTAGCTAAAGGCTCTGCTCACGTGTCCCTTCCTCCTTTTCCACTCATTTACATTTTATGCAGGTGCTGCCCTAATGCAGGATGATAGACACATGGCCATGATGGCACCGGGGAGAAAGGGAAAGAAAATGTAATTTTCTTCTAAACAAATCAAAATTTACAATGTGAGGCTCTTCTACCTTTTGATGGATATTCATGTGTATTCCACAAAACGAGTCAATTAAGAAAGACCAATGTGTTTGAACATGCAAAATCTTTGATTCCTGATGTCAGGACCCCATGTTGCTATGGACTGGTCACCAGAAAACCACCAGCTTCTGCACCAAGTGGGGCTCAGCGATGAACAAGGGCATGTGACACAACCTGGAGGAGACTTGTTTAGCCATGGAACAGCCAGACATGGAGACCAAAAACCCACAAAAGAACGTGCACACAAGTGTCAAGCTCAGAGCTCATGAAAACCCCAGCATCTTCTGAAGCAGACTCAGGCTAGAGGCAGAATATGGAAGAACCAGAGCAGGCAAGAGCCGTTCCCAATGTCAACACGGTGCAGTGCTTCTCTGTCAACTAAAAGGAAAGCCATTCCCAGCAGATGGTCAGGGAGGGCACGAGAGGCTGCTCAGTGACACGTGTCCCAGAAAGCAGGGGCTTCCCAAACCTAGTCTCAGATCAGATCGTCCGCTTACTGTCGTGGGACCCTAGCTGAGCTCCAGAGACCTTCTCCACCTCCCAGAGTGTCCATGTATGTCCATGCTGACACAGGACAGCACCTATCATAGGTGCTGGGACCGCGTGGGCATCCTTGGTCCTCAGCACAACCCAGCACATCTGAATAGCTGGTAAATCACCTGACCTGGCCAATGCAGGGCGCATTCCACTCTGCCAGCAGCTGCTGGAATGCTTTAGTCCAGCAAGTCCTTCTGTGACATTCAACAGGCTAAGGATCCCTGACACAGAAAACCCATGTGAGTGGAACCTCCCTGGTTGAAATCGGAAGATAGAGTTCAGCCTCATACCAAAGCCCTGCCCACCCCATACCCCTAACCCAGCCATCACTTAAGATCCAGAGCTTTCCACACTCAACTTAGAAACCTTGAATTTAGGATATACAGGCAGACCTTGGAGATACTATGGGTTCAGTTCCAGACCATTGCAATAAAGCAAATATCTCAAAAGTGAGTCACATGAATTTTTTGGCTTCCAAATGCACATAAAAGTTATGTTATAGTCTACTAAATGTACAATAACATTATTTTCTTGGGCTTCAAAATCACTGTGGACAGTGATTGCAGCCATGAAATTCAAAGATGCTTGCTCCTTGGAAGAAGAGCTATGACAAACCTAGACAACATATTAAAAAGCAGTGACATCACTTTGCTGACAAAGGTTCATATGGTCAAAGTTATGGTTTTTCCAGTAGCCATGTACAGATATGAGAATTGGACCATAAAGAAGGCTGAGCACCAAAGAATTGATACTTTCAAAATATGATTCTGGAGAAGACTCTTGAGAGTCCCTTGTACAGCAAGGAGGTCAAACCAGTCAATCTTAAAGGAAATCAACCCTGAATATTCATTGGAAGGACTGATGCTGAAGCTGAAGCTCCAATACTTTGGCCACCTGATGTGAAGAGCCAATTCATTGGTAAAGACCCTGATGCTGGGAAAGATTGAAGGCAGGAGAAGGGGATGACAGGATGAAATGGTTGGATGGCATCACTGAGTCAATAGACATGAGTTTGAGCGAGCTCTGGGAGATGGTGATGGACAGGGAAGCCTGGCGTGCTGCAGTCCATGGGGTCGCAAAGAGTCAGACATGACTTAGCAATTGAACAACAGATAGCATTATATCTTTTTAAACACTGTACATACTTTAATTTAAAAATACTCTATTGCTAAAAAATGCTAAGCATCATCTGAGCCTTCATGGAGTCATGCTTTATGCTGGTGGAGGGTCTTACCTCAAGGCTGATGACTATTGACTGACTAGGGTGGTAGTTGCTAACGTTGGGGTGGCTGTGGCAATTTCTTAAAATAAGACAACAATGAAGTTTGCCACATCAACTACTCTTCCTTTCATGAACCATTTCTCTGTACCACGTGGTACTGTTTCACAGCATTTTACCCACAGTAGAATTTGTTTCAAAATTGGAGCCAATCCTCTCAAACACTATGCCTGCTTTATCCACTGAGTTTATGTAATATATGAATCCTTTGTTGTCATTTCAACAATAGATTAAGTTATCATCTTATAGGGGCACAATCTGAGGTACCCCAAAACTACTAAAATAGTAACATCAAAGATCACTGATCACCGATTACCAATCATTGTAATAAACATAAGGAGAAAGCTGGGAATATTGTAAGAATTACCACAAGGTGACAGAGAGACATGAAGTGAGTGAAGGCTGTTAGAAAAATGCCACCAGCAGGTTTGCTCAGTGCAGGGTTGCCACAACCTTCAATTTGGGAAAAACACAGTATCCGCAAAGAGCAATCAGGCAAAAGGCAATACAACAAGGCACGCCTGCAACTCTTCACCAGGCAATGGGCTCATTCAAAAATGAGAGAATAACTTAAACAGTATTTGCACAGCTAACATTCAGACACAACTTTGTAATGTAGGTTATACTGTCAGGCCCATCTTACAGATGGTAAAACTGGGGCTCAAAGAGGCTCGTCAGCTTGTCCAAGGGTGGGTGGCAGAACTGGGATTCAATTTCAGATGCCCACATTGTGAATCCATTATTCTTTCTGATGGCAAAATTTTCTTATTAGTCCTTCTCAGACTCCTGAAGAGGAAGTGGGGCTGAGAGGAGAGAGTAGCTCGTTTTCCCAGCTCCCCCAACCCTTCACTTCCAACTGACCTGGCCATCTGGTTTCTCTCAGCATCAGAGACTGGAGCTCATGGGCAGCCTAGAGTAAATGGTTTACACAGAACATTGCTGTGGACCCGCAGCCTCCACCCTGGCAGAAGCAGGCAGGCTGGAGCCCTGAGTTTCTTCCTGGGGCCTCATCTCATCCATCAGCAGCTCTCTGGGCACCTGCCCCTCCTCCCTCTGTGCAAGGCAGAGCTGAGATGCAGGGGAATGCCCTCCCCAGGCCATCCAACACATTCAACTGTTCCCAAGCTGCCACACCTTTAGAGAAAAATCTCCCCAACCTTGTCTGCATCATAAAAAAGTCTTTCCCAATGCAGGGCTTGGCCCAGGCCTCAAGGATCCTGAGAAATGCCATGGGATTCAGTTCTCGGTGGATCCGGGCTGTAATGGATGTTGGGGAAGAGACAGACGCGTTCTCACACATGTAAGGAGACATGCTGTGTGGTGCGTGCCATGTGCTACGAGGGCCACCTCCCACAGACCATTAAGGGATAGACAGTGAAAGGACACGACGACCTCATGAATCTTCAGACATTTAGTCCCACCTATTCATTTAAGATATGAGAAAACTGATACCCAAGGATGAGGGTCTGACCCGAGATGTCTGTGTGATCCAAGCCAATAAGGTCCCAGGTCGAGACTATTGAAGTTGGAGCTAGAGGAGAAGACTGTGAAGATGAACACCCAGTCAAGGCCAGGACCAGAGTGAAAGAGTGGGGGGCCTTGTGTGAAATGCAAGGAGGCCTCCTTCTCAGGACCTTCCTATGCAAATATATCCATGGGAGGAAAGATGTATGGGGAGAAACTTTCTTCCAATCTGTGGCTACTCCAGTGCTTTCCAATAAATGCCTTCTATCCCTTTAACCAGAAAGTTGGGTTTCTGTCGCTTGCCACTGGAGAATCCTGGTTAATTATGAAACCTTGCTGTGCCCACCCTCCCTCCCCCACATCTGATTCTGCTTTGTGACTTGCCTCAACCCTCTGTCCCTCACCTCTGGCCACTGGCCCTGGGCTCTCTCCAATGCTGCAGGGTCAGGGCCCCTTCCTCCAGGTCCCATCTCCCTCAGGATCTCCAGAGCTGCCAGGTGGAGCTCCTACAAGCTTGGTGCCCAGGCCCCACCATTAGGGGGCTTAACGACCTAGGGTGAGCTGAGCAGGAAAGAGGGAGAACACAGAAAAATGCACAAGTCTCAGCTGAGGAAGCAGATGGGCCTGGCTGGAACGCTGGAAGAGTCAGATGTCATCTGAGCAGAGGGACACTGTCCTTCACTCTGAGTGACCAGGAAGGCCATGGGAAGGATGAAGAGGTGGAGGGTGCTGAGAACCAGGAGACAAAAGTCTAGAGCTCACTCTCTTGTGAGAGTAAACTGGAATGCTCTCAAGGACTCTGCCTATAGATCCCACATTCTGTCCCCTCACAGTCTCTTCCCCTACCTGCTCAGAACTGCAGGGCTGCTGCAGATGGCCTGTGACCTCCTGGACTAAGCTAAAGATTCCACCAGGATGCCCGCGGCCCCCAGCCTCAGCTGCAGACCTGGGCTTCTACCGAGCCCCAGGGCCCTGCCCACCTTCTCTCGGTTGAAAGGAAGAGATGCAAGAGTCCGTTTCCTGTCTTCTGGGCCTCCCCTCGTCTGTGACTAGATGAGATGCGATGCAGAGGGGAGGCCTGTGAAAGCAGCCATGGGGGAAGCAGCTCTGAAGGCCAAACAGATGATTTGGGTAGTTGTCTCTATACAAACAGACACACTTGTATAGAAAGGTCCTGAGAAGGAGGCCTCCTTGCATTCTGCACAAGGCCCTCCCCGCCTCTTTCACTCTGGTCCTCACCTTGGCTGGAAGCTGCGTCTGCATAGCCTTCTCCTCTAGCTCCAACTTCAACAATCTCAGCCTGGGACCCTGTTCACTTGGATCACATGGAATCCTCTCAGGTCAGTTCATCATCCTCAGCTCTCAGTTTTCTCATATCCAAACCCCCAGACTATTTGCCCACATGGCTTCCATCTTGGCCTGATGTTGGCAGGAATCCAGCATCTCAGCCTGCAAGACACTGGGAAGGAGCATTTGTCATCTCTGTTCTCCTTAAAAGGCTGGATGGATTTTCCTCAATCAGGCACATGTGACACAGCTGGCGAGTTGGGGGTTGGTGTGGAGAACCAGCCAGCAGCGACCAGTGGCAGGACAGAGCTTTCAGCCCAGGAAGAGCTTAGTGTTTGAAATCACACACCACAAATTACATTCCCTTTACATTTGCCTGTGGAGGCAAAACTTTCCCCCTTTATCTTTCCTAAAGTAGATTCCAGGAGCTGGCCCTAGTGAGGTCCACATTTAAGTCAGGGTGAGAGTAGGTGTCAGCAGCCGCTGGGTACCCAGTGAGATGAAGACATGGAACGGGCTGTCTCCAGGCAAGGGACCAGGAGAGAAATAGAGAGCTGACATGGCAAGGGGCGAGCAGAGAGCAATGGCAGCAGAAAAGGGAAGCAGGATCCGCCACTGCTGGATCAAGCTAGAATTTGCAGAGCCAACTTCAGACAGAACCGTGGGCTCTGGAGTCTTGTCCCAGGGTACAGATCCCGGTGTGCCCTCTAGTTACTGTGCTGTGACCATGTGTGAGGTCCTCAGCATCTCTGAACTTGAGTTTGCTTATCGGTAAAATGGCACCTACTTTCTAGGACTGCTGTGGGCACTGAAAGAACTGACAGGCGTGTGACCATGGGCACAGCCTCTGGCACACAGCAAGCATGCTACTCCACCTGAACATAATCATCGCTCTGCCAGGGACTTCTGTGAGATTCAGTGGTAGTGAAGGCAGGCGGACAGAGAAGCCTGGGTCCCGGTCTCTCTCATGATCCCAACATATTACCTTTGCATTGATGAGTTTAACTGAGTCACAGATGACCCCCTACCTTGACAGACAAAATCAAGAACTCTATCAAGGCAGAACAGCACGGCATAAACATTTCACCTTCCCTTGTGCCAGTAATAAATAACTAGAATATTACTCACAGATATGCAGATGTCCAGACCAACTAACCTTAAGCCTGCAGAAGTCAGTGTTAGGTTTGCCCTGGTTTTCCTCAGGCCTGAGGCTTCTGTACACAGGCTCAGGCCTGCATTATCTTTGTTATTGTTGTTGTTCAGTCACCAAGTCGTGTCCAACTCTCCTTGACCCCATGGACTGAAGCACACCAGGCTTCCCTGTCCCTCACCATCTCCCGGAGTTTGCCCAAGTTCATGTCCATTGAGTCGGTGATGCCATCCAACCATTTCATCCTCTGTCACCCTCTTCTCCTTCTGCCTTCAATCTTTCCCAGCATCAGGGTCTTTTCCAGTGAGTCAGCTGTTCACATTAAGTGGCCAAAGTATTGGAGCTCCAGTTTCATACATCATGTGAAATTAAGGTTCTGCTGCTTTTAGTAAGACAACCAAAAAGTCTGAAAACCACCACTCTAGGTAATAGTGTCTCTGGGTGCAGGTGGCCACCTTTGAGACCCCCTAGACGTCAGGTGTCTCCAGAGGGAAACTGCCTCTTCAAGAACAGAGGGGCTAGGGGAGGTGAACAGGAAGGAAAATGACTAAAATAAGGCCAAGTTCCACTTTTGATACATGTAGGTAATAAGCACTGAATGCATGATGTAATTACTCATTTTAAGAGATCTTACTTTCCCACCTACAAGCCATTGCTTTCAACTTTACAAAGCCAAAACTGAGTTCATGGAGAGAGAGAGAATGTGTGTTTCATGGACCAAAACCTTTGAAAATGCATTTAAAAAAAAGAGAGTAAGGTCGTTAGATATGACTAGCCAGGCACTGACAGAGGAGTAAGAAAGGGGACCCTGCCAGAGAGCTCACACACGCCAACTTGTGGTTTCTCTCAGGCAAGAAGTGGGAATCTCCCCCTCTCCTGGCACTCCTGAGATTGCTCCTACAGAAATAGGTGCCAACGGGGGCAAGCAGGGCTGGTAAGAAGACACCTTCAGTAAAAAGAGGGAAAATATCTGCTTTAGGGCCCACACTCGCTGTCCAGACCCAGGGCTCTTTTAGCATCAGGATGCACTGAAGTATAACATTTAAGAGCCTTAGATGCAGAGAGCAGAAAACTGCTAGAGGGCAGCTGACCCACGAGGAAATCTCCTGAATGCCACCCTTTCAGCACCTGTTTGCCTTGAAAATATCATGTTTATTTTTAGTAGGAATACTGGGGAGAAGAGTCCTTTTAACTACTTAATTTCTGTGCTTTCTTAAAAGAACTTTTTAAAACCTCAATATTTTAAAATTATTCTTCAGCACATTTGTACCAGGTGTGTGTGTGTGTGTGTGTGTGTTTGTATGTGTTTGTGTGTGTGTGTGTGTGTGTGTGTGTGTAAACTATAAAAACAAAAACCAACTAACTTTTTTTAAAAAGGGATTTACTAGACAGTTACAGGAGAAGGTAATGGCAACCCACTCCAGTACTATTGCCTGGAAAATCCCGTGGACGGAGGAGCCTGGTAGGCTGCCGTCCATGGGGTCCCTAAAAGTCGGGCACGACTGAGCAACTTCACTTTCACTTTTCACTTTCATGCATTGGAGAAGGAAATGGCAACCCACTCCAGTGTTCTTGCCTGGAGAATCCCAGGGACAGAGGAGCCTAGTGGGCTGCCATCTGTGGGGTCACACAGTCAGACACGACTGAAGCGACGCAGCAGCAGCAGCAGCAGCAGACAGCTGCAAGGTCACTCACAGAATCAGGAGCAAAACCAATAATGTATAACGCCTTGGGAAGGACAGGAACTAAGTGGCTCCTGAGTGCCAACTGGCGGCTTATCTTTCTAGAATGCTGGAAGATTACGAGTGGTTTTGCTCCCTTCCCCCAATTTTGGGTAGAATGATTGACAGTTCCCCACAAAGGTATTAAACGAAGTGGAGGTAATTCAATTCCTCCAAAGGAAAAAAAATCACATTTATGTTTTGACAGTTTACTATTTATGTGTCTTTTTCATGTAAGAAAAGTATTCAAACAAAGCTTTTTCAGTCAAACTCCCAAACTGCTGGGAAAAGCTGGGCATTCTATCGAAATAACAGTGGAGGGGCTTGTGAGAGGCTTGTATTCTTTCTTTTTAAATCTCATTCCATCTTAATACAAACTCTGGATTAGATACTGATTAATGTGGTACTAAGGGCTGCTGTTAAGCAGCTGTATGTCAGCAATCATCTCTGGCCACATTTAAATGATAAAGCATGGTGGGATTAACTGCACTTTTGAGGATTACCTCTTTATAAAAGTGTAAGTAAACTGGAGGTGTGCTCCAGGGGTGTCACCACCTCCTGTTTACTATCCACTGTGATTCTAGGGATTACAGCAAGGCTGGGCTCAAGCTGATGAATTCGGATGGGATTCATCCTTGTTTAACAAGGACAGAATTTGCTTTGTTTAACAAGGCGTTTTGAGACCTGGGATTTCCAGAGCCAATTTCCAGAGTGACAACCAAGCACTTCTTAGGGTCACACCAGGCAAGAAACTTGGCTGAACCTGGGGATGGGCTTGGCCTTCTGCCCTAGAGGAACATGATCAGGTGAATAGGGCCCACGGACACCCCTCCTGCAGAGTACATAGCCCAGCAGACCTTTGCCGTCTGGAAGGTCTTGGTTCATCCGCTTGCCCATTCACTGGGGACAAAAAGAAGGAACAGGAGCTTCCCTGGTGGCTCAGCTGGTAAAGGATCCCCCTATAATGCAGGAGACCTGGGTTCGATCCCTGGGTTGGGAAGATTCCCTGGAGAAGGGAACGGCTACCCACTCCAGTATTCTGGCCTGGAGAATTCCATGGACTGTATAGTCCATGGGGTTGCAAAGAGTCAGACACGACTGAGCGCTTTCACACACAGGAGCCAACAGGGAGGGAAACTGACCATCACTGGATTTCTAATAGGGTGCAAGAATTGATTTTTGGCTTTTGGGGGGTTCTTGACTATAGAAACATTAATAGGAAAAGAAAAACACAAAAAATATTTTGGAAAATACTGAAGAAAATACAGTTGAAAAACAAAATTACCCATAATGCTTAGAGAAAGTCATCAGCATTTTCAGATATTCGCTTTAGGCTTCCCCTGGTGGGGGCTGTTGGGGGTAGGGGGGACGTTGCAGGTGTGTCATCCAAGTTGTTACCAATATGTTCCATGAAACAAATGGGGAATAAATAACTAAATTTATGTACATAATTAGGGTCATAATATATGCACATTTTTGCATTCTGCAATTTTCACTTAACATGATACTGTATTTCCCCATGTCATTCCAGGCTTCAAAAACATTTTAAGAACTTGTAGTTTGATTATAAAAGGAATACAGCCCCTGGTGGAAAAACTTGGCAGCATACAAATAGAAATTTTGCCCTAAATAGCTCACCAAAAGACCATTAACACTGTTTGCATTTTCTTATGGTCCGTGTACTCACTCCTATTCATAGATTTGCATACCTGAATACATATGCATATATTCACATACTTTTACATACATGTATTTATATAACTTTGCACCCTCCTTTGTCACTTACATTATGTGGTGAGTTGCTCTTGTGACTTAGGACTTACACGTTGTTTATAAAACCTCAGCATAGTGACAAACTAATACTGAATTATAAAGTAATACTGCATTTTGCCTCCCTAATACCCAATTTGGGGACATTTCGGTTGTTCCTAATGTTTCACATGACAAATAATGCTGAAAAGAACATCTCTCCACATGACACTTTATGTCTGTTGCTAATGTTTCCTGGAAATGTGGAAAATTAATTAAAAATTTGGCTCAGTTTTATGTTAGACTTAAAAGGCTGTCTTTGCTACCTACCCCCAGTGCATTTAATGAAGACTGAAATTCTCATCAAGTAAGGCAAATGGTTCCTGTTTTGATAGAATCCTTCCAGGGACGGGGCACTCACTACCATATGAGTCAGGTCCTCCCATATTTGGGTGTCACGAACATTTAAAGGTCCTTCATCAAAACAGACTTCGATGCTATGGAGAAACTACATACTGCGGACATGGGGCATTAGTTAATTCCTTTTGGGTTCTTCAAAGAGCTTCAGACATTTCTCTACAACCCCCTCCTCTAGGCTAGTAGAGGAGTTTGAGTTTCCTTCATTTGAGTTTCCAAGTCATTTGAGTTTCCTTCCAAAGCCTGGCTATTGGGGCCCCTCCCCACCATGGATCCTTTCCTCTGGCATTCCCCGATGCCCTCATCCCTCTTCCAGAGAGGCCCAGCCTTTCAGGGTGACTCGTTCACTCTTTCTCCAACTAGCAGGTACCTGGGGAAATGATTCTTAATCCCTCTGTAACTGATACAGTGTAGACATGTCACAGCCACACGGTGGGGACAGTAGCCGCACCATGGTTAAGCTCACCAACCACCTTTGTCCCAGGACTGTCCCAGTTCTCAGTTCTGCTCCATCCCTCATCAGCTGTGTGATTGTGGGCATGTTCCTGAACCTCTCTTGGCCACCGAGGTTGCAGAAAGCATGAAGTGAGATGATGATGCAAATGCTGAGCTCAGGTCAGCATTTGTGCCTGTTTGGTGACAAATTCTCCACCTGGGCAAGCTCAGAGCAACATGGAGGAAACATGCTGTTCAATGGGCTCCTTAGACTTTACTATGGCAAACTCTCTGGTCCAAGGAGTCTGGGAGCCCAGCATTCTGGGTTAAGTGCCCTGTGGCTTTGAATGTGCCCACAGGCTGCTGTAACAGTGGGGAAGACCATGATGCGGAGCTGACCAGGCAGGACTGATGTGCCCAGACCTGTTTATCTGGGGCATCCCTGCTGGTGGGGAGGCTTCAGGCAGGGGTGGTTCAGGTCACCTACTCAGCTTTGCTTCTCAGGAGCTGAGCAGTTTGTACAGAGTCTTGTGTATGCATATGCACACGTGCACTCATGAGTGCATGCATGCACGCACACACACTCATACACATCCTTTTCAGAAGGAAGTTCCCAGCCCTGAGATCTCAAGACCTAGGATTAGCTCTGGAAATGGAACAGATAAAAATTCAAATATAAGAACAAAACAGAAGAAAATAGGCTTTGGTTTAGCATTCCAAAATAAATGGCACTTTTGCATGCTTCAGCAATTTGGTCAGAAACCAACATGTCTGTGAGGTCTGATTAAGATATAATTTTAGGGGAGGAATGAAGGAGACGTTGGAACTGCTCTGGTGGCTACAGGGATGAGTCCTGCCGCTGCCCACTACCCCCAGTTGTGATCTGGGGTCAGATAACAACCATGAAAGAAGCAGCTGCTGTGGGCCGGGGATGTCTCTGTGAAGTCATCAGGTCCACAGCTCAGGTGACATCAGGGATAAGCCATGTAAGGAGGGAGGCTAGTTGATTAGATTTCATTAACTCGAGCTTCTGGATGGCGCTCATGAGATATCAGTCAACAGAGGCATTAAAATGTCTTTCAAACATTGTTTCAAGCATTGATTTTCACTTTCTCCCTGCTGTTTTTGTGGCTATTATTGCTGCTGAGCTGCTAAGATGCCGGTTTCATTGTTGTCTGTGCTCTGGGGTAACATAAGTCTAACAAAAGATGCCTATCGCGAGCTTCAGCAAATCCACCAACCCCTCTGCCTTCACAAGGTCATTCATTCTGTGAGAAGGGCCATCCCTCCCCTACTCTGAGTAAACTCCTATTCATCCTTTGAAACCCGTTTGAGGAAACCTAGGCGTCATCCATCTCTGAGAATTCCTCCATCTCACAGCCCATCACCAGGTCTCATTCTTCTCACAGCCCAAATCCTTTCCCTCCCCCTCCATCCCCACCACATGGATGCCAGCTTTCATCATCTCTCCCCAAGATACAGCTGGCCACCTCTGTGTACCAAGTAAATAGGAAACCAAGTATGTCACAAATGTAACCCTAATTCATCCCCCTAGCCGTGCTGTGCGCCTCACTCAAGAGATGAGTAAACCATGGGCGTGTAGACCCATCACTGACGGTCCAGTGACCTTGGGCAGCTTTCTCTCTCCCTCCTGGGCCTCGGCTTTCTCATGTACAAAGTTGGGCTACATTGTCTCTGAGATCCCTTGTAGTTCTAAAACTCCACATCTCACAGTTCCTTCCTTTAAAAAAAAAATGCCCCCAGTGGGATCGTATTTTCAGTTTTATATTTGGAACAGGGAACATTTCCAGATAAACATGGATCAAGTGGACGACATGACAGGAGAGGGAAGGGCCCAGCGGGAAACAGTTGAAGGAGTAGGTGTCGCCCGGTTTTGTGGCCGGGAAGCTTGGAGTGGAAGGGGTGACATCACAATAGCTTACACCCCTTTGAAAGAAGGTCACGTGCAAGAGGCCACACATGCCTACTCTTCCTTCAGAAATCGGATCCGAACTAATCATAGGAACTTTCCAACAGGTATGTTTCAATTGAATTTATAAATAACCTTCTAGATCTGTACTCCTGATAGACAAAAGGGCATGAGCCTTAGAAATAAAAAGACCAGGTAAATTAAAATGGCTCTGCCACCTCTGAAGACCATCTTCTTGAATTCCTAAGCCTCAGTTTTCTCATCTGTAAAATGGGGCTAAAAGTAAACCTACCACAGGGGGATTATGGTGAGAAATAGAACACTCAGTATTCGTGATGTGTTAAGCACAGTGCTGGCAATTACAACTAGGTGTAGTTATTATTATTTATATTATTACTATCATTATAGTTATCATTAACTTTTAGCAAAAAAAAAAAAGAAGACCATTTTTTTCTCATGGTCACTTAAATGTCCACACTGAGGTGAGTCCCTCCTTCACAAGCAGGTGGAGGTCACCCCTCCCCTGCGAAGCCCCTTTGGCAATAACAGACATGACCTCTAAACAGGCCCCAGAGAAGCATGGCCGGACCTTACTGCCAAAGTCAGATCTGCTAGGAATCCTAACTCATGTGACACATCCAAGCAATCCATCCACTTTTTCAAATCACAACCTCCCTGGTGGTCAAACAGTAAAGAATCTGCCTGCAATGCAGGAGACCTGGGTTCGATCCCTGGGTCGGGAAGATGCCCTAGAGAAGGGAATGGCTACCCACTCCAGTATTCTTGCCTGGAGAATTCCATGGACAGAGGAGCCCGGTGAGCTACTGTTCATGAGGTCGCAAAGAGTCAGACACAACTGAGCGCTTGACACTTTCACTTCACTTTCATGCCTGGTCCTGGAGGCAGCCTGTGACCCTCTCCCCTCCTTGAAGGCACTGACACCGAGCCCACACAACCCTTTCGGGAAGCAGGGACAAGTCTATTCACGTGGTAAAGAATGTGTCCACAGCTACCAGAGGCAGAGAAGCTGTGAGAGCTCAGGAAAGCAGGTCGTCTATTAACTGGCATGACATGCAGGCCCCAAAGAGGGCTGGAGACCACGCTGAGACCAGGGTCCTGTCTGAACTCAGAAGAGCACTGGCCCCAAGAAACAGAAGCAAGCAGCTAGGCAGATTTCCATATTATAAACTGTCTTCCACACTCATCTCCTTAGTTCTAAAGTCCTGAAAGTCAAATTTCCTTTCCCAGCTTCTCCAGGAGCCCTGGGACAGCGGTTCTTTTCTCAAGAGGAGAAAAATGAAGATGAAAACTTGTTTTGTGCTTGCCTGCTAAAACCCACACTTCCCACCATTCAAGAACCCTGTGGTTCATATGCTTTTCAGTATCTTTAGAAAATAAAGTTTGTTGTGATGGCAGGTGATGACAGAAACTTGACAGGTAAGTAAAAGCTATTTTTGCCCTGGGCACTCCTATTAATGTACCAGTATATCTAAATTTTTGAAAAAGCTTCTTTCCCCCTGCCTTTTCTTTTTAAACAATAGTAGTAGCAGTATGATTCAAACTTTATTTTATTTGAAGCCAGCCTGTTTACTGAACAAAGATCTAGGTTTTGGAAACCATGAACATCATGAATAGAGAAGTACATGGATTTTTTTTTTTTTTTTTTTTTAAATCTTGGTTAAGAATGTGAGCTTTGCCACCAAGCCAGCAGAGTCTCAGCCCAGTTACGAAGCAGGATCACCCAGGTAGCTTTTTCAAATGCCAATATCTGACTCCACCCCAGGCAATTAAATTGAAATCTTTGGGCATGCGACGCAGTGCAGATAAATCAACCAGACCCTGGCTCTCCTGATGTCAGCTGTCATGGGAACAGGCACCGGCTTCACCAACCCTAGGATGGAAGGAGTGATACACCAATCTCGTAGGGCTGCTGCAAAGATTAAAAGAGTCAGCTCACTCCTTTATAAGTGACGGGCTGACTCACAGCATGTGCCTGACTGCTCATAAGACTACAAGAGCAGTGAGCGCTGATACTGGGCCATTTGTGACACTGCGACATCAGAGCAGAGGTGAGACGCCCTCTTGCTGGCCACTGTAAAGGTGAGGCCCGTGCCTGAGACCACAACGGTCCTAATCTATTAAATGGGAATAACAGCAGTATCTACCCCAGAAAGTTATATCAGAGATTCAGTGATACAGGTTAGGTAAAGCTTAACCCAGTGCATAACCTACCAGCAAATGCTAGCTTTCATTACAGGCAGACCTTGGAGATATTGTGAGTTCAGTTTCAGAAACAAATATCACAATAAAGCCGAGTCACATGAATTTTATGGTCTCCCAGTGCACAGGAAAGCTGTGTTTACACTGTACTATAGTCTATTAAACGTACAATGGCCTGGTGTCTATAAAAACAATGTATGTACCTTAATTTTAAAACATTTTATTGCTGGATCATATGGTAACTCTGTTTTTACTTTTCTGAGGAACCTCCATACTGTTCTCCATAGTGGCTGTACCAGCTTACATTCCCACCAACAGTGTAGGCGGGCTGCCTTCTCTCCACACCCTCTCCAGCATTTATTATCTTTAGACTTTTTGATGATGGCCATTCTGATTGGTGTGAGGTGGTACCTCACTGTCGTTTTGATCTGTACGTCTCTAGTAACTAGCAATGTTGAACATCTTTTCATGTGCCTGCTGCCCATTTGTAGGTCTTCTTTGGAGAAATGTCTATTTAGGTCTTCTGTCCATTTTTGACTGGGTTGTTTGTCAGTTTTGTGTTTTGTTTTTTTTTTTAATATTGAGTTGTATGAGCTGTTTGTACACCTTGGAAGTTAACCCTTGTAGGTCACATGTCTGCAAATATTTTCTCCCAGTCCACATGCTGTCTTTTTCTTTTGTTGATAGTTTCCTTTGCTGTGCAAAAACTTATAAGTTTGATTAGGTTCCACTTGTTCATTTTTGCTTTGATTTCTTTTGCCTTGGGAGACTGATCCAAGAAAATACTGCTACAGTTTATGCCAGAGGATTTTTTGCCTATGTTCTCTCCTAGGAGTTTTCTGGTGTCGTGTCTTACATTGAGTTTATTTTTGTGTATGGTGTGAGGGAGTATTTTAGCTTCGTTGATTCACGTTTTTGACATCCACTACTCCTTGAATGTGCATCGTGTACTCTCACCCTGGAGCCTCAGGGCACACTCTGCACGTGCCGCATCCTCCCCCACTTCTGGAGCCTGGTCCAGACGCTTCTCTGCCATGATCTTCCTGCCAGAGTGGTCCCCATCTCCGCCGGGGCCCGTAGCACTGTGTCAATTACCTCAGTCGTTCTGATAGCCCATCCTGCTTACGAGGCATATCTGTCCTAACGGACTGTGGGCTCCTAGGAGCTGGGATTTGTCCTAATTGTGTCTGTCCTGGCCTGCTGCCTTCAGTAATTTGATCTAACACCTTCCGTTTTTAAGTGGGGGTTGGGGGGAACACATGTTTGTCATAAATCAACCCCTCTGACGCCTATGAGATGTCACAGACACACTTAACATTATTAATTCTCCACGAGGTTCGGCTGTGAAGTGTTTGGCAAACTGTCCCTGATGAGATTTTTGACAGCCGCTCCTGTTGGAAATCCAGGGCAGCAGATGGGTGTGGTTACCCGCATTTGGCTTCGAGTGTAGGTTGTGTCTGTGTGTTTTTACAAACCACGACTTAAGATTTATGCTTAAAGAAGGGAAAGAATTCAAAATCAAGCTGTGCATTTTGAGGAGCTGTGTTAATGCTTTTAAAACAAAAAGCAAACTGAGGGTCATAATGAGAGTCCTGCAGCAGGGCCCCGGAGTCCTGGCTCATCTCTGCACCACGTGGGCTTTGACCTGGAGAAGTCAGGTCCTTTTCCAGACATGTATTTTCTCAACTGTCAGGTGAGGAGATTGGACTGGAAGATGTTTGACTCTTTTTCTAGGCCCAACATCCCAGGACTCGTTGGATGCCAACTCAATGGAATTTGTTGATTCTGGGATTTGCTCTGTGGGACCAACTGGGACTGAGAAAGTTCTAAAGGTTCTTGCCCCTAGAATGACCTCTGTTGCTGACCAGAGGCCTGAACCTGAAGTCCCTTTGTTTTCTCAATTCATTTGTGGACAAATAGATTCCAAAATGTCTTTGCAATAAGGAAGATGCTTCCCCATAAGATTTGTTGTTGCTGTTCAGTTGCTGAGTCGTGTCCAACTCTTTGTGACTCCATGAACTGCAGCATACCAAGTTTCCCTGTCCTTCACCATCTCCTGGAGCTTGCTCAAACTCATGTCCATGAGTCAGTGATGTCATCCAACCATCTCATCCTGTCGTCCCCTTCTCCTTCTGCCTTCAGTCACTCCCAGCATCAGGATCTCTTCCAATGAGTCAGCTCTTCATATCAGGTGGCCAAAGTATTGGAGCTTCAGCATCAGTCCTTCCAATGAATATCCAGGACTGATTGCCTTTAGAATTCACTGGTTTGATCTCCCTGCAGTCCAAGGGACTCTCAAGAGTCTTCTCTAGCACCACAGTTTGAAAGCATCAAGTCTGGGCTTTAGGGAAATAGATCCGGTTCAATTTGTTTTGCAGAAATACATCCAGACTTTAACTATCTTTTAACTCCCAGAGGAATTACTAACTCCTAGACTGGAGCCCATCCAACTGCCTTATTTTACAAATGGGGAAAGTGAGGTGCAGGGAGGGGCAGTGACTCGTCCAAGGCCGTAAAGGCCAACAGGGCAGAGTGGAGGCAAAGATCCTGTTCTCCTGCTGCAGGGACTGTCTTCCTATGTGCCCTGTGCTGTGGAACTTAACGCAGGCAGGGCTGGGCTGGGGAACCCTCCTGGAAGTGGGGAGCCACTTGAACCCCTCATCTCATCCCTCCTGGGGTCAAGCAGGTCAGAGCTGGAGGGGCCTCAGAGAACGTCTAATGCTATGGTCCCCAACCCTGGGAGAAGCAGGCAGTGGTCCCAGGCCAGGAAAGTACTGATGGGATAGTATTTGGAGGTCAGGCCTTTGGGAAGTAATAGGGTTACACGAGGTCATAAGGGTGGGGCCTTTGTGATAGGATTACTACGGGATTGGGCTTCCCAGTGGCTCTGAGGTAAAGACACTGCCTGCAATGCAGGAGTCCAGAGAGAATTGGGCTTGATCCCCTGGGTCGGGAAGACCCCCTGGAGGAGGAAATGGCAACCCACTCCAATATTCTTGCCTGGAGAATCCCACCAACAGAAGAGCCTGGGGGGCTACAGTCCACGGGGTCGCAAAGAGTCAGACATGACTGAAGCAACATAGCACACACCCATGAGCGCACTATGGGATTATACTGCCCTTATGACGAAGGATCCCGCTTTTCCACCTGGGAGGATACAAGAAGACGCACCTCTAGAAGCCAGGAAGAATGCCCACCGCGGATACCAAATCTACCAGTGCCTTGATCTTGGGCTTCCTGAGAACTGAGAGAAACCCATGATTGTTACCTAAGCCCCCAAGACTGCGGTAATTTGTCTTAGCAGTCCAAGCTAAGACGCTAATCTTATACAACCTTTTCATTTCATAAATGAATAGACTGGATCCCAGAAAGAACGATTTTTTTTTTTTTTAAGTCACACAAGACCCAGGACATTCTGCTGAGTGGTGATCCATGTATCTTTCTGTCTCACTCCCTTTCTAAAAGGTCAGAAAATTCTCCACCCTTGCGGGGACATCCGGAAAAGGCTCCAGCCACGCCGCTCCTCCGCCAAGGTGCTGGAATGCTCTGACTCAGGAGGGCGTGAAAGATTTCCTGTTTTTAAAAAAGCTGAAATCGAAAAGTGCTGTCATTTTCTTTAAATACATTCTTTTGAATAAAACATCTATTCTGGATGCCAGCAGCAAGCTTTGAAACATGTTCAAGATGACATGATTGATAACAAGAAGGCTTTTTCAAGATGTTTCTAATTTCATCTTCCTGGTTAAAGAATGCGAACTTTCTAACATGATGTATGGCCTAATAAGAAGGTGCGCTCCGACCAAAGTTATTTATTTATGCTTCCATCTTTGACAGATGAATATTAACTACTGGGAAAATCGTAAAGCCAATTAGCAAAAGCTGAATAATGTCCATGTGAGAACGTGAGCGTAGAAACTCAAGATACTTCTCATCCAAACAGCAGAGCACAGGCATTCTCGGCCCTCCTCCAGGAAGCCACGTCCATGGGACAGCAGCTCCTCTCACTCCACGGTGCCCTTGGATGGGCCTTGAAGAAGTCCAGTCTAGGAGCTGCTACTGGCATGTTTACCCTGGCTGCTGAATGCAGGAGCTGAAGAAAAATGTATTTCTGACCATCCTGCTCTTCAGCCAGCCGCCCTTCAGCACTGAGAGCAGTTGAGAAGAACAAAGAAGGCTGGGCTCCAAAGATGGGCTTGGCTGTCCTCTGCTTCCTGGAAGGAGTCGGCTGCAGGGAAATGCGGGTGACGAATGCCCCAGTCCCATGCCCCTTCATCTCCTCCTAATCTCATCTGCTCTTTGTGCCAAAGTTGCTCCCAGGAGCTGCAGGGTCAACAGACCCTCCGTGAGCACCTACTACGTGCCAGACACCAGCCATACAGAACACAGTCCCGGTTCTCCCGGGGCTCCCAGGCCAGCAGGCAGCACAGCAGGATCCCTCTGGGGGCTCACGAGCGAGCTTATACACTGAAATGATGCTGTTCCCTGTGCCTCGTCCCTGAAGCCGAGAAAGGGAGGTGGGGCTGAGGGCTGACAACAGCTTCCAAAATTAACAAGAGGTTAACTTCCCAAAAACAGACTGCAAATGTGTTCTGCTTCCAGAAACAAAGAACAAACAACCTGAGACTTCACGTGGAAGTTGTAAATTATTCTTTCCCCAGCACCGTGGGCACCAATCTGCCACCTTGCATTTTGTAGCCCATTGCTAATTTTTAATAATTTCTTTACAACTGCTCGCTTCACATTATCATGATGCTATCACGGTGCAATTCAAGAAGGCAACAGTCTTTTAAGATGTAGAAAACATTCCTTATGACACTACCCGCCCCTACATATTTGACCAGTGGTCAGATCAGCTAGAAACTGACCTGTATGTTTTTTTCCATCACAAATAACCTGTCTTTCAAGAAAAAGGCCTTTCTCCCACCTGAATCACCCATGGTGATAAAAATCAAGCAGGCCTCTCATTTCCCTCTGTCCCCTGACCCTTTCACCTTGTCTGTGGGTCTCACTTGGAGAAGGCGATGGCACCCCACTCCAGTACTCTTGCCTGGAAAATCCCATGGATGGAGGAGCCTGGTAGGCTACAGTCCATGGGGTCGCGAAAGAGTCAGACATGACTGAGGGACTTCACTTTCACTTTTCCTTTCATGCATTGGAGAAGGAAATGGCAACCCACTCCAGTGTTCTTGCTTGGAGAATCCCAGGGACGGGGGAGCCTGGTGGGCTGCCGTCTATGGGGTCGCACAGAGTCGGACACGACTGAAGCGACTTAGCAGCAGCAGCAGCAGGGATCTCACTGACACATGGAAATAGGTTTCCCATTAAGATTACCCTGCCCACTTTTTGAAAATTCCCAGGTGATAGAGCCAATTGCAGGAAGAAACGGAGGTCAGATCTAGGGTGGTAGAATCCTAGCCTATGTGAGATGAGCCTCGGAGACAGTCCCATGCTAGCTCTTCAGTTTTCCTTTTTCAGGGAATAAAACTGCCTCCACCCACACATGACTCAGTATCAGGGCTCCTGCTCTTGGCCACTTGATCATTTTCACCAAACCACAATGCACTCAACATTTGAGTTTGCTTACTTCCCGGCCCCAATGTATCATCCTGGGACTCAATATCCTAAATAAACTGTGCAGAATTCCCAGGAACTCTTGAGAATTCAGTCCCATGTGTGTGATTAAAAAAAAAATCAGAAATTGCAGACGAGATATTCACACATGTGACTGTGTACAGCACATCTCTAAGCCCCTCTGGACTAAAATCTTTGATGTCCTTGGTAATCTGTACTCCAGAATGGAGTACACATAATTTCCCTTTGTGTCCAACGCATGAGTAGAAATTTACAAAGTTACAAATTGTTCCTCCTGACTATATTCCTACCTAATGAAATGCAAGGGGTGTAAGAGACCGCAGCAAAGGAATTCATCATGAAGCTGAATGCAAACACTGTTCTTCATTACTCAGCTGCATCTTCTTTGAGAGGGATTTCACCATAACGTGATTTGGACAAACCCGCAGAACAATATTAAAACTATAAACCATGCAGAAGTGCACGTGATGGCAGGCGCAGGATCTAAGTTGGGAGCACTGAAAGTTATTATCTCCTTCCGAGTTTACTGTCATGATGTCTAACCACGGCTCATAACATTAATGATCACACCATTCAGGCTTCTTTTTGTTTCTTGTCAAGAAAATAAAGTTGTCTCCTGTCATGTTAGAGAGTCTGAGTATCTTATATCAAAGACAACAAAAATATGTAATTTTATTTGTTCCTGTACCTATCATTTTAGCACAAAAGGACACTGAACTCAAGCTGAATTTCTTGTTCAGAATCCCATTTGTGAAGATCACAGCAGCAAATGAAGAATATTACATGTTACATGCAACAAGTCTTGCCCTTTTTTTTTCCCCCAGTTAGACTGTAGGAGAGAAAAAAAAAAAAGTAGATGTTTATCACTAGAAATCACTTCCTAAAGTCTGAAGAATTATCCCTTTCATCATTGTAATTTGGTGATCAGCTCCATAAATGTGTATTAGTCTCTTCATGACTAATACACTAATGGGACTTTTTATTTGTCATGGAATTTGCAAAAAATGTATCAGCCCACTAGAGTTCTTGACACCATGTGGGTTTTCTGGATTTGAGCCTTGATGGTGCCCCAGGACCAAAGAAAGGGGCAATCATGAAATAAGCCACACAGAGAAAGACAAAGACTGTATGATCTCACCATATGAGATCAAACTCCGAGAAACAGAGAGGAGAACAGTGGTTACTATGGGCTGGGGGAACTGGGAGATGCTGGCCAGAGGGTACAAACCCCCCAGTTATAAGATGAATGAATAAGTTCTGGGGATCTATGTACAGGATGATGACAATAGTTAACAGTACTGTATTATAAACTGAAAGTAGCTCAAAGGGTGGACCTTAAATGTTCTCATCACACACACAAAAAAGAAATGGCATTTATATGAGGTGATGGAGATATTAACTGGTCTTACTGTGGTCATCCTTTTACAATATACACATGTATCAAATCGTAACATCCCACACCTTAAAATTACACAGTGTTATGGGCTCCAAAATCACTGCAGGTGGTGACTGCAGCCATGAAATTAAAAGACGCTTACTCCTTGGAAGGAAAGTTATGACCAACCTAGATAACATATTCAAAAGCAGAGACATTACTTTGCCAACAAAGGTCCATCTAGTCAAGGCTATGGTTTTTCCAGCGGCCATGTATGGATGTGAGAGTTGGACTGTGAAGAAAGCTGAGCACTGAAGAATTGATGCTTTTTAACTGTGGTGTTGGAGAAGACTCCTGAGAGTCCCTTGGACTGCAAGGAGATCCAGCCAGTCCATTCTAAAGGATAGCAGTCCTAGGTGTTCTTTGGAAGGAATGATGCTAATGCTGAAACTCCAGTACTTTGGCCACCTCATTCGAAGAGTTGACTCACTGGAAAAGACTCTGATGCTGGGAGGGATTGGGGGCAGGAGGAAAAGGGGACGACGCACGATGAGATGGCTGGATGGCATCACCGACTCGACGGACATGAGTCTGAGTGAACTCTGGGAGTTGGTGATGGACAGGGAAGCCTGGTGTGCTGCGATTCATGGGGTCGCAAAGAGTCGGACACGACTGAGCGACTAAACTGAACTGAACTGACTGATGTCAATTTTATCTTAACAGACCCAGAAAAAGAGATAAGCAGATGGAGATGAGTCTCAGATGACAGGGCTAAGATACGTGGTACCAACATAAGCACTGGAACTAGGAAAACTTCTCCTGGTCCTGCCACTTACTGGGTCTATAACTTGTCGCAAGTTACTTAATACCCGGCTATGCTTCTGTTTTTCCCGTTTCTAAAACCAGGATAGCGATAATATCTCCTTCATAGAACTGTGGAAGTCAGTGACTAGAAAACCCTAGCTAACAGGTCCTGGATCACAGTAATCATTCAATAAATGTTAGTTGTTTCTCTCTTCCTAATACCCAAGGAATCCTTTTCTCCTGGCTCTTAATCTGCCTTTGATATCTTCTCCATTGGCTTTTCAAACTTGAAAGTTGTCAAATTTCATGAAATTGACAGGTCAAAATCTACATGTATTGTTAAGACTACTACTGATTCCAAATTCCCCTTCAAAAATACGACTACATTTTATATTACACATGCATGCAATGCTCACAAGCGAAACCAATACATAATTTCAAAGAGCCTGAGAAACTTACTAAATGCATGGAAGCATTTGATGTGTATTTATTTTCAATGAGAGAAAATGCAATTATTTTGATAGCTATGAGAAGTGTTTCTGTATAAAAAGAAATAAGCTATCTTTCTTGCTCCACTCCAAAATAAGAGAAAAGAAATGGGGCAACAATACCATGCCCTCCCTACCTCTTTCTCTTCATTTGTTTGTTTTGACCTCACCAGTAAAACAGAAGGCATCATCAATCAACTCTCTTCATGGTACCTTACTAAATCCACTTTCAGCGGGTCCCCACTTTCCCTTCTTCCTTCTGCTCACAGCTCAAAAGAGGCTCTGTCCTTCCCACCGACCAGTCACTTTACTTGTGTCAGGACCTCACTCCCTCAAGCCTCTGACCTGCCTTCAAATCTTCAATGTCCAGACCTCCCTCCCTGCATCCTGCATCACCCACCATTCCCTCACCCCCACCCTCAACATCCCCATCCATGGAAAAGCATGTACCTGAGCCTCCCATCTTGAAACAAGAACTCTCTGTTTTATTCTCCTTTTTTTTTTGGCCACACCCCATGGCTTGTGGGATCTTGGTTCCCTGACCAGGGGTTGAACCCAGGGAAAGTGCTGAATCCTAACCACTAGACCACCAGGGAATGCCTGAGAACACTCCTGACTCCACGCCCCCATCGTCTTCACTCAGGAGACGTCCTCAATCCAGCTCTGCCCCTTCACCACCCGCTCAGAGACAACCGACTGCCCTGGGACTTCTGCACCCACAATTCCATAGAAACTGCCCCTCCCAAAGTCACCAGGGCACCCCCTTCTCTGCATGGACCACACCTGAGCTTGCAGCCCCAACAGCTTCAACTGCAGGCGCCTGGCCCTGCCCGAGGGCCTTTCCTGGTCCCTGGAGAGTACTCAGCTCACACAGGCAGACCAGAGGGGCCAGGGGTCAGTACCTCTTGGAAATAGTCCTCAATCCATGGCTGATGGGAATCAGTGGATGAATAACCCACTCCCTCACTGTTTTGGATGGATAACCTTGAGGCATGTTCTACAATATCTACCAGAGTTCCTGCCCTGGGCTGAGCCCCACTGTGATTGTTTAATGTACTCTTGGTCAAGGGTTGCTATGGACTGAGTTGTGTTCCCCACCCAACCCCTCAAATTCATATGTCAAAGTCCTAGCCCCAGTGTGATGGTATTTAGAGATGAGGACCTTTGGGAAGTGATTAGGTTCAGATAAAATCATGAGGGTGGGGGCCTCACAATGGGGTTAGAGTCCTGATAAGAAGAGACATCAGAGAGAGCACTTTTGCCTACCCTCCCGCTTCCCCTCCCTCCCCAACTTGTAAGGAAGTGACCAACTGCAAGCCAGGAAGACAGCCTTCAGCATCATGCTGACCTCAGACTTCCAGAACTGGGAGAAATAAATTCCTGTGATTTAAGCCAGCCACTCTATAGTATTTTTTGTGGTGGCAGGCCTGAACTAAGACAGGGTTAGAAGAAACACACCAAAGCCAGCTGATTTAAGGAGTGAGGTACAGGCTGGAGACGCGAATCCAGGAGGCCTCGGCACATAAACAAGTTGATGAAACAATAAAAGGGGGATAAGACAGACACTTTGTTTCTCACAGGGTGGCTGGAGAATTGAAGCAGATGCTACCCATCCTCTGCTCAGCACCTGTGAAGGACACTTATCACAGGCTTGGGAAGTGGGACTGTTGGTACTCTTCTTATTTGCAGAAGATCACATGAGGATACCTTCTTAGAATCAGAAAATTTTGGATGGATCATTCAGCTCTTTTGCAGGTATGCAAATTGAAGCTAAGGCAGGAGAACTGACTTCCCTGACATTTTTCCACCATTAAAGTTTGTTTTTATATAGTCAAAGCTATGGTTTTTCTAGTAGTCATGTATGGATGTGAGAGTTGGACCATAAAGAAGGCTGAGCGCTGAAGAATTGATGCTTTTGAACTGTAGTGCTGGAGAAGACTCTTGAGAGTCCCTTGAACTGCAAGGAGATCAAACTAGTCAATCCTAAAGGAAATCAATCCTGAATATTCACTGGAAGGATTGATGCTGAAGCTCTAATACTTTGGCCACCTGATGCGAAGAGCCAACTCATTAGAAAAGACTCTGATGCTGGGAAATATCGAAGGCAGGAGGAGAAGGGGATGACAGAGGATGAAATGGTTGGATGGCATCATCGACTCAATGGACAGGGGTTTGAGCAAGCTCTGGGAAATGGCGAAAGACAAGGAAAAAAAGCCTGGCATGCTGCAGTCCATGGAATCTCAAAGAGTCAGACACGACTGAGCGACTGAACAACAAAAGACCCAGCACAAAATAAGGAAGGTGACATTTAACTGTACCTGATGATCAATTAGACAGGAGGGCACCAATAAACATTCTCAAGGCCAAGGCTGATGAGCGTAGGTCCTGATTCTGTGACTGCTTCCCTCGTCTGATGGGGGTGGCTTCTCCTCTGATTGAAACTCTCCTGACTTGGTTTCCATGACATCGTGCTCTCCTGATTTCCTAACAAAGAAGAGAGAGAAGAAAAAAAGAAAAGGCAGAAGGGAAAGTGACTTAGGGTGGGTCCCTTAGAAGTGGAGCCCATGGCAGGATTGGGGTGCCCTGAGTGGAGGCGGAGGGCTCTTAGGATAGGCAGAATGAGGGAAGCAGCACAGAGGAGGAGCTAAGAAGGATGTGACCTTGAGCAGAGGCTATGCCTAATCCCATGGGGAGCCCTAGAGCATGAACTGCACCAAAGGTGGTCCCACCTGGCAGAAGGAAACCAGCCCTGTGTGCCTCGGTTAGTCGGTGCCCGGAGCCACAGCTGGGGCGGGAAGAGGGCAGTGCAGGGCACCAGCTTGTCAAGCAGCCCCTGTTTAGTGGAGGGCAAGTCTGCAGAGAAGGGGGCAGCTGTGAGTCATCAGCACCCAACACTCATGGCCGCTGGGATGATCCCCAGTTACAGCAGAAGAAAGGAAGGGAGGACCAGGGGAAAGAAGGAAGCAAGGGTGCATTCAGTGATCACCAGGGCAGCTTTGTAGAGGCCACAACAATTCTCTTATTGCAATCTTCCCTAAAACCCAACCAAGTCTAAGTGTTACTCGCTTCAGTTTATTGATGCAGAAAATGGTGGGGTGGGGGGAGAAAGGGGATGGAGTATTATCTGAGATTTTGAAGGAATAATGAAGTGACCCCCACCCCCAGAAAATGACCAACCAATGTGAGAAAGTGTCAGACTATTCACCTTTAAAGAGCAACCTACAGAGCCCAAAGGCTCTCAACAAGCCTTAGTCCTAGGATTAAGGAGCAGGTATCAGAGATCTGAATTCCCTGTACTCTTTAACCTTTCTAGACCTCAGCTTCCAAGCCTGTGAAATGGGCGGGACATGGACTGACTGTGGAAGCCTGAAGGGTGGTCTCCAACAACCTCCCCTGGCCCAGTCTCTGGACCCAGTGACTATCCACTCCCAAGGCAAGCAAAAGGGACTGCGCAGATATGATTGAATAAAACATCATGAGATGGGGAGATGAGCTGGATTATCCAAGCGAGTTCTAGATGTCATCACAAACACCGCAGCAAAGGGGGATTTAACACGGAAAAGCAGGGCGAGTGAGGACACAAGATTCAGAGAAAGAAGATGCTAAGTGTCTGGCTTTGAAGAAAAAGGCCACAAACCAAAGAATACAGGAAGAGATGAGGAAGTGGATTCTCTCCTTGAGCCTCCAGAAGGAAATAGCCACAGAGCATGTTGATTCTCAGCCCCAACGACTCTGTCTGAGCTCCTGACTTATAGAACCGAGAAAAAATTTGTGTTGTTTGAAGCCATCGTGTCTGTGGTCATTTGTTGTGGTAGCGACATAAAAATGAAGAGTGAGCATCATTTCACTCTTAGAAAAATTGTGACACAAGTTGATGTTCCCAAGGCCCAGGGTGGGGCCAGTTTGTTAGTGGAAACAGGGGTGGGTGTGTGTTGGGGGGAGGTGGGAATAGTTACAGCTCTAGTTGCCTGAATCACAGCTGCTGGAATCCACCACTTGCCCGGGAGGCTTCCTGAACCTTCCCACAGCACAACATCCCCCTCAGCCAGGAACTGGATGGACTTCAGGAAGTGTCCATTTGATTGGCTTTGAGTTTTGGGGTTTGCACATCAAGCATCCTGATCATGAATAAGGTTGAATATGGAACTGGGCAGTGATGGGGGTGGTAACCCACAGAAAGATGAGCAGGCCTGGGAAATGCACACAGCACCAATGAACAGACGTCTGGAACACTCAGGCGACTTCACGGGGCTCTGGGGCCCCAGCTGAGAGCAGGATGTGGAGTCGAGGGAGGGGAGGGACGCCTCTCAGCCACTAGTTTGCCCTGTGACTCCAGACAGTTCCCCGAAGCCTACTCTCTGGGATTCCATCTCCAGTCTGAGACAGCAGCGGGTGACCTGGGTGAGCCCCTGGGAGCCTGCCTTCTCTAATACTGGGTAGTTTCACATTCCTAGTCAGGCCTGCAGCCAGGCTGGCTGACCCCACTGGACACTCAAGATTTAGAGGATTACAGAGCCAAAGGCTCAGGAAAAGCAAAATCCCAGGGCCTCCCAAAGACAGTTAGAGAGGCAAGATGAAGAATGCACTGTCAAAATATTTTGTCTGAAAACAGACCAAGGCAGAGTGCAAAATGCAGATTGCACGTCCATCCCAAACAGACAGAACCGGAACGAAGGGTGCAGCCCTAAAACAGACACGTTTACAGAAACAGGAGAAAGTCTTCCTCCAGAGGCCTGTTTTATCCAGAAAACACATAAATCAATTCCCAGGGGGACTAAGGTAATAAAAACAGCGTCAGGGGCTCTGGAAGCATCTCAATGACAGTACTGACCAGTGACCTTCCAAAACTCTACCTCAACAGCCTGGGAAGAGAGATGCCTCTTAACCAGAAAGGAAGGAGCTGCATTTACAGCAAGCCCTGTGACAGGCAAAGGAAGCTGAACTTGGAGAGGAAAGCCACAAGTTCAAGGTCAGAAAGCTACAAAGCAGCTGAGATGGGATTCAGAAGCAGGACTGTTGAACCTCAAATCCCCCAAGTCCTGAGCCACCGAGAAAACTGAAGAGATGAATTCAGGTGAATTCCTTAGAGTAGGCCAAGCTCAGTAACATTTCATTAACAGAAAGTTCTGGAAGTTCTGGGCACCTGCTTAAACTTTGTGATGGTCATGGTAAAAGGAAGTTATCATGCTTATCTAAAGCCAAAGGCCCATCAGTCTAATAAGGGCAAAAACAAGGATGGAAGGACCAAGAATGGCCTAGGGTGGTCCTTCAGACCCCTCTGAGGCCAATAGGCACTGGCCTGCTCTCAGGAAGTACTTTTTATGAGTCACTGCTGATGAGGTGTGACTCTCCCCTCACAAGAAGTGTTCAAACAGAAAGTGAAAGGGTCTGCTGCTCAGTCATGTCTGGCTCTTTGTGACCATGGACTGTAGCCCATCAGTCTCCTCTGTCCATGGACAGAATTCTTTCCAGGCAAGAATTCTGGAAAAGAATTTGTTGCCAAAGAGTGGGTTGCCATTTCCTTCTCCAGGGGATCTTCCTGACCCAGGGATTGAACCCAGGTCTCCTGCATTGCAGGTGGATTCTTCACCATCTGAGCCACCAGGGAAGCCATTCAAACAGAAGATCTTTCCAAACCACTTGATGATATCAACCTCCTCCTTGGGATTTCAGGCCTTTCCCGTCTGCCCTGCCCCCACCCCCATCTTAGCACACCACTTTCCCACCAGCATCTTCTCTCACACTTGAACTCCTAATCTCTTACTCCTCAACCACACTGACCCATCTGTTGAAATGTCCATGAACCTTTTCTACACCTGGGGATTCCAAAACGCTTTTATACATCTGCTCAAAAGCCTCTCCTTGGCCAGCCACACTCTCAAGCTATCTGGGGACATTTCCTTTACATTCCTTTGCAACTGACTCCATGTGCCTCCTTCCCCACCCCTTTGGAGACCAGCTAACAGCCATGCCTTTGTTCCTCCCTCACCCAGCACCAAGCTTAACTCGAGGTAGGCCTCAGTTCAAGAGTTTTGTATGAAAGTAGCCAGCTTATGTGGCTTGCACTCTTGAGCCACCTTCCCAGAGGGAAAACCCATGCCCTGACACACCCAAAGCCCTGCCCAGGCCAACCCAGAAGCCCTAGGCCCATGGGGGGAAGCCAGGAAACTTGTGGTCAACTTTGAAACTATGACAATAACAATTTTATTTTTAAAAGCTTAAAAACTCAGAGAAGAAACCATCAGGAAGCTCTATTCGGGGCCTCTGGGCTCAGTAATCATAAAAGTCAGTGATACCTTAAAAATGAGACTACTTTCCTGATTCTCAAGGGGCTCACAGAGGTTGGCTGCTATCCTGCTATTTGCATATGATATCCTCGCGGACATTACAATGCATCTCCGCAGCCTTGCTCTGAATCTCTGCTATTCCAACGCTGAAGATGCTTCTCTGGCAGATGGCTGTGCAGACCAGACACTGAGTACAGTCCTAGTCTTTCCTCACAACAGGAATGCAGGGAGCTGGTTCTCGGCTGGGAACCCACTGATGGACGAAGACACACAGCCCTTCTCCTCCCAGACTGAACATGGGGAGCTGCCTGGGGCCCCTCAGATAAAACCATGTCCAGCTGAAAGTCTCTGATCAAGTCACCCCATGGAAAACCCCGGCAAGCTATCCCAGGGCCTCAGGGACACAATCAGGGGTGAACTCCAAGTAGACACCAATGGATTCAATAAGAATGGAAACACTACACTTGCATAGACTTTGCTTATTGCAAATGGCTTTCACATACCCCATCTCATTTAGCCCTCCCAGGATGGGTCAGAGGAGATGCCATTGGTCTCTCCCTGTGTGACATGTGGCTCCTGAGTCCCGGAGAAGGGGAAATGACCTTACCCAGACCAAGTCTATCGGTGTCTTGAGCAGCAGCATCCTTCTCTCGACATTCTCTCTCCACAATACCCAGCCCAGGGCTTGCCCAGAGTGAGAACTCAGTGCAGCTGACCCTTGAATGACATGGGTTTGAATTGCACAGGGGCCCCTGGGTCGGGAAGATCCCCTGGAGAAGGGAATGGCTACCCACTTCAGTATTCTTACCTGGAGAATCCCATGGACAGAGGAGCCTGGTGGGCTACAGTTCATGGGGTTGCAAAGAGTCGGACACAACTGAGTGGCTAACACTTTCACTTATATATGGATTTGTCTCGATATAATACCATAAGACTACACAATCCACCACTGGTTGAACCTGCAGATGCTGAGGACCATGCACAAGGATGGCTGATTATCAATCATACATGGATCTTCAGCTACACGGACGCCCAGCACCCGAATCCCCTCCTTGCTCAACGGTCAACTGTAAAATTTAACTGAGCTCATTTAATTGCATCCCTGCAGTGAAACAAAGAAAAGACGGCTCTTGGTTTTGGTGCCAATACATTTTAAGGCATACAGGAGAAGGCATTCAGATGTGGGGGGCGGGGGGGAGAGTGACGTTCTGAATGCCCCACGGACCACCCAGCACAGGCATCTGCATGTCTCAAGAACAGAGCCAACTGTACTCGCTTGACCTCAGAACCATCCACCTTTTCCCCGGAAGATCACACAGGGGCCAAACGGCAGGAGCAGGTTTTGAACCCATGTCGCCTGACCTCAGAGACCCTGCATTATCTCCCAGAGGGAGTCCGCCTGGGTGCCCAGCCTAGCCCCAATCTTCCCTTTCAATGACCTTTAACTCCTTTCATTTCTATCTCCTGACTTTCAGGAATTGGTCTCTTTTTGCTCGCCTCCACTGAAATAGTCTAGGTTGAATAACTTTACATCCATTTGTAACTGTTGCTGTTCAGTTGCCAAGTCATGTCTGACTCTTGGTGACCCCATGCACTCCAGCACGTTTCCCTGTCCCTCGCCATCTCCTGGAGTTTGCCCAAGTTTATGCCTATTAAGTCAGTGATGCCATCAGCCAGCTCATTCTCTGTCTCCCCCTTCTCCTCCTGCCCTCAATCTTTCCCAGCATCAGGGTCTTTTCCAATGAGTCGACTCTTCACATCAGGTGACCAAACTATTGAAGCTTCAGCTTCAGCATCAGTCCTTCCAATGAATATTCAGGGTTGATTTCCTTTAGGATTGACTGCTTTGAGATCCATGCAGTCCAAGGGACTCTCAAGAGTCTATTCCAGCATCACAATTCAAAAGCCTCAATTCTTCGGTGCTCAGCCTTCTTTATGGTCCAGCTCTCACATCCGTACATGACTACTGGAAAAACCACAGCTTTGACCATATGGACCTTTGTCAGCAAAGTGATGTCTCTGCTTTCTAATACACTGTCTGGGTTTGTCATAGCTTTTCTTCCAAGGACCAAGCATCTTTGAATTTCATGGCTACAGTCACCATGCACAGTGATTTTGGAGCCCAAGAAAATAAAATCTCCACTGAGTGTGAGTTAAAACATTAGCTCTCCATGAGGACCTGGGTTTTCAACCACCTTCTCCTATGACCCCTGACACAGAGATTCAGAGGGCCCCCCAGGGGGGTGATATTTCAGGCAAGGCCTGTTCTGGTGGCCCTGCCCAGGAAGCCCACTCATGGATCTGGCAGGGAGCAAGCGCCAGGGAGTTTCACCAGGGCTGCCTCACAGGAGCACAATTTTTAAATCCTTGTGAGCAGTGATCCTGAAGCACAAATAACCTGCTTATCGCAAAGAAATAGGTGGGGCAAGTTCAGGCACAGGGCCGAAGAGGAAATGCACAGCTGCAATCTGGTTGTGCATCTGATCAGCCTGCCACACGCATCCCAATTCCCCCAGGGAGAGCAAGCAGGACGCTGGGCCTGTTAGCTTGAACACTCCACTGGGAAAAAAAAACTTTCCATGTGAGGGAGTGCACAAACTCATCTCTCTCTTTTCCCTCCTCACAGCAAAGCAGAAGGCCATCTCTCACCCGCGGTCTCATTATGCTGGCATCAGCTCAGGAGAGGTGTGTACGTGTGTCAGTCAGGAGAGGCCGAGGCATGCTGCTGCAACAAGTGCCCCCACTCTCCCATAATTCACCCCACAAAAGGGACTCGAGCCCTTAAAACTCCTGCCCAGAGTGACCCATAAGCGACTCACTGGCCCAGATCAAGTCAGAGGCCCTGCTTAACTTTCATGGGTCAGAGAAGAACAATCCTATCTTTAACCCAGAAGGAAACAGAAAATATTTGGTGAATAGCATGACTACAGTACTACGAAAGTAGTGACAGTAACTATGATAAAATACTCAAAGAAGCTGACATTTAGTAAATGTATTTACCACACACGAGGCATTGAACAAAGTATTTTCTATCCTTTCTTTCATGTAATATTCACAACAAGGTAGATATTAATATTCACCCACAGTTACAGATAAAGAATGGAGGCTCATGATTTCAAGGGACTTGCCCAAGTTCAGAGGGTTAGAAAATGGTGGATCTGGACTTGAAACCAGGACTTTAAAGCTCCTCAGACATTGTTGTCAATCACTTCACTAGCCAGTTCCCATACATACATATTTAGGGTCCTCCAGAATGGTGGCTGGAGAAGGCAATGGCACCCCACTCCAGTACTCTTGCCTGGAAAATCCCATAGATGGAGGAGCCTGGTAGGCTGCAGTCCATGGAGTCGCTAGGAGTCGGACACGACTGAGTGACTTCACTTTCACTTTTCACTTTCCTGCATTGGAGAAGGAAATGGCAACCCACTCCACTGTTCTTGCCTGGGGAATCCCAGGGATGGGGGAGCCTGGTGGGCTGCCGTCTATGGGGTCGCACAGAGTCAGACACGACTGAACTGACTTAGCAGCAGCAGCAGCAGAATAGTGGCAAGGCGCCCATACATACTTGAGACAGTCAGAAACAACTTCTTTCTTGTCTTAGCCCTCATTATGTGTGGCAGGTGGTCCCCAGGTCCAGGAACAAAGTGCCTTCCTTTAATCACAAGGATTTGGATTTGTCTCTCATCCAACCACTGCCCATGGTGCACCAGACCCCACACCAGGCAGGTGTAACCGCCATCTGCCCTAATTCTCAACATGTGCCTGGCAGGCAGGTCTCTTTCCCCATTTTGCAGCTAAGTCACTCGAGGCACACAGTTAATGACAGCAGAGTTTTAAACCCAGAAATCTGACTGGCTCTGAGGCTCGTGACAACCAAGGAAAGCCTCTTCATGGGAAGTCAGCCCAGGCAGGTATGTAATTACAGAGGTCTGGCCAGAGGGTGGGGGTAGGAGGGGGGCCCTGAGTCCATAGACATGTGGGTGTGCTTCTCCACCCCAGCCTCGCTATTTCTTACTCAAGAGGGAGTGGCCACTAGGCAGGGTGGACTCTGCCAAATTGTTAAAGGGCCCCACTGGTGATCCTTTCCTCTTGGTACAGCATCTCTGCCTCTAGGAGTCTTGGGAAGACAAACCATTAAGTAAGCGCCAGGCAGTGGAGTACAAGGAAAACACGGACCGTGGAGCTCAGTGCCAATAGCATCTCTACCACTTGGGAGCTGTGTGACTTTAGGCAGGTCACGTAACCTCTCCAGGTCATGGCTGCCACAAAATGACAGTTAGGCTGTATCTTCCTGAGAATTTCATCCCTGATCACGAAACTAACGATACTAATAATACTCTGATGACCTCAAGCAAAGGCCCAGGGGTGGAAAAAGGTACAAGGGTGAGTCAGTGGATGAAACTCCATGGGAAGGCTGAAGGCAATCAATGGTTACAAGCCACTGCTCTGTTAGGGGCAGCTGTACTGAGCACATGGCCCTCGTTACTGCATGTGGTTCTCTCTAGTGCCTGTGAGAGAAGAGCTCTTACTATCCACAGTTTACCAGGCAGAAATCAAAAGAGCAGGACTTACCCCCAGGCCTGCAAAGACCCAAGTATGTATGTGGATAGCTGAATGTGTTTGCCTATAGGAGAAAGACTTTTAGGGGATCTTTTCCCCACTTCTTTTGGTTTTTATTCTAATTGCAAAAATAATACAAGCTCATACTAAATTCTAACAATATTTATATTTTTTTAATTTATTGTTTTATTGAAGGATAATTGCTTTACAGAATTTTGTTGTTTTCTGTCAAACCTCAACATGAATCCGCCATAGGTATACATATATCCCCTCCCTTTTGAACCTCCCTCCCATTTCCCTCCCCATCCCACCCCTCTAGGTTGATACAGAGCCCCTGTTTGAGTTTCCTGAGCCATACAGCAAATTCCCATTGGCTCTCTATTTTACATATGGTAATGGAAGTTTCCATGTTACTCTTTCCATACATCTCACCCTCTCCTCCCCTCCCCCCATGTCCATAAGTCTATTTTCTATGTCTGTCTCTCCATTGCTGCCCTGTAAAGTTCTTCAGAACCATTCTTCTAGATTCTGTATATGTGCATTAGAATACGATATTTATCTTTCTCTTTCTAACTCACTTCACTCTGTATAATAGGTTCTAGGTTCATCTACCTCATCAGAACTGACTCAAATGCCTTTTTATGGCTAAGTAATAGTCCATCATGTATCACACATTGGAATTCCATTATGTTCTACAACTTCTTTATCCATTCATCTGTTGATGGGCATCTAGGTTGCTTCCACGTTCTAGCTATTGTAAATAGTGCTGCAATGAACAATGGGATACGTGTGTCTTTTTCAGCCCTGGTTTCCTCAGGGTATATGGCTAGGAGTGGGATTGCTGGGTTATATGGTGGTTTTACTCCTAGTTTTTTAAGGAATCTCCATACCGTCTTCCATAGTGGCTGTATCAATTTACATTCCCACCAACAGTGTAAGAGCATTCCCTTTTCTCCACACCCTCTCCAGCATTTATTGTTTGTAGACTTCTTGATGAGGGCCATTCTGACCAGTGTGAGGTGATATCTCACTGTGGTCTTGATTTGCATTTTTCTAATAATGAGCGATGTTGAGGATCTTTTCATGTATTTGTTAGCCATCTGTATGTCTTCTTTGGAGAAATGTCTGTTTAGGTCTTTTTCCCACTTTTTGATTGGGTTTTTTGTTTTCCTGGTATTGAGTTGTATGAGCTGCTTGTATATGTTGGGAATTAATCCTTTGTCAGTTGTTTCATTTGCTATTATTTTCTCCCATTCTGAGCATTGTCTTTTCACCTTGCTTATAGTTTCCTTTTCTGTCCAAAAGCTTGTAAGTTTAATCAGGTAACATTTACATTTTAAGTGAGTGTCTTATCCCCTCCTGGCCAATTTTACTCCAAACAGGGGTAAGCTCTATTAATGTTTTCTTGAGGTTCCTTCCAGGTTTCTCAATGCCTCTACATAGGATTATACAAAGTAGGATTTGTTCATCATTTATGTATGGCCTGCTGACAATAGTGATAATAGCCATATTTACAGAGCCCTTCCTGAGGCCAGGTTCTGTACCAGGTTTGAGGATAACTGTAAACAAGAGACACGTCCCCCTCTCCCGCCGGTGGGCCATCAGAAACACTCTGCAGCTTGCCCTGCCCCACTTACCAAACTGCAGATTACCCCACTTATTCCACTTAGAACCTGGGCCATCATCCAAATCATGAGGTCTACCACAGTTTTTAAAATGGAAAATCTCGTTGTGTTTCATAAGTGTATTGCTCTTGGTTTAAGCAATCCCATCCTGATGAATGTTTAGGTTATTTCCAATTTTTTGCTCTTACCAAAAAGAAAAAATCCACATTTTTAATACACTTATGCTAGCACTTACATAAATTTTATGGGTTCCTTGAATGTAAATGTTTATTTTATCTAGACAATAGTCTTTTCATGGTGGGAAGCTGTGGGGTGGGAACAGCAAGTTCCAAGCAGGACTGGGGAGCACCCTCTACCCCTTAAGGGAGTGGGCAGAAGTCACCAACAGCATTCTTTCCTTCGGTACAGAACTGAACTCGCAATAGAAAAGTTCCCTTCAGCACTGCTAACTTCCCATTCACAGGCACGCCATCAGGGCATCGCAGTGAATGGCCTCCACCCACTGCGGTGATGGGGAAAGCACAACCAGGAGGTGCCTCAGGTTCAGGCACAGGATTAACAGCCGTTACTCATCAGCACACAGTGCCAGAGCTGCTGACCCGTGGCTCCTATGCCCTGATGCTCAGGAAGCCCAAAGCCAGCTCTCTGGTCCCCAAGGGTAGGGCTCTTCTGTCTCCCCCACCCACAGCTACGCTGAACCTGACCACATTGTTGGTGCTGTATCAGCTCCCTGGAATGGCCTGATGACTCACAAGGCTTCATTACACCCAGAATGCACACATGGCGGCTGGGGCTCTGAAAGAAACCATCCTCCCCAAAGGAGAGGGCCCGGGATTCTGCTAGGAAGACATGGCAACTGTGGTGTTGTGAGAGTACTCCCAACTATTCCAGCAGTAGGGGTGGGTCAGGGGAGGCATCCTGGAGCAAGCAACAGTGGAAGTGGGCCGGAGGAGTGCAGAGAATCTGGACAAGCACAGACAGGCGGAAAGGGCCCTGCCAGGCAGGGGAAGGACCCAGAGGGGTACAAACCCTAAAGCAGTGCCCGGCACCTCATCAGTGCTATGCAGGGATGTGCTAGGGCCATGGCCTGCCACTAAAGGAAAGCCACTGCATGCTGCCAGCCGGGATTTTACAACTTGAAATAGTGGCAGTCCTTATACCAAGGCAATCGGCACACACTGTAAATCAGGGCTTTCCTTTTTCAGCCGGTTTACCAACACGTGACTGTGTGTATGTGAACTCTATCATCACAGTACACTGCAAAAGCATTTAAGCAGGCGGACGACACGGTCAGGTGTGCGTCTGTAAAGGGGTCACTCCGGGGCCAGCGTGGGAGGGACAGTTTTTGGACAGGAGTGGAAGCAAGGAGGCTCCTCCAGTTGTCCAGGTGAGCGATGTGGAAAGGAGCCAAGAGACAGAGTCTATTTAAGAGGGAAAATTGATGCCTTGGTGACTGGTGGGATGTGAGGTGCGGGAGAAGGGAGGTGCCAAGGCCGACTGAGCTTTAGATGATGAGCAGCCCTTCTCCACTTGGCACACGTCTGGCCTTCTCCACATGACCTCCCACCTCTCCAAAGGAGGAAGAAGATACATGAGGCTGTTTCTAGAAAACCCCGAGGGACTGGTCTGGTGCAGGCTGGCAGGAGAAGGGAGAGATCTCCATCTGAGGGAAGCAGTTCCCTCCTCTGCCTCTCTCCTTCCCCATCTTCTCTCCCTCCTCCTCACTCTGCAACAAACCCTCATAAATCCAGGGCACAGACATTCATGGGGGCCTGGCCAGCCCCAAACAGCTGCCTCAGCACTGCTGGTCCAGCCCACCGTTTGCATCTCTGCCTGGAACTCTGGGTCCCGCAGACACAATTGCCCAAAGTTTATGAGCAGTGCCTGCCATTAAATCTTCGCCAGACACATCTTTGAAATAATCCTCTCCCTGAGCTGGCTGCCTTGGGGCATAAAATGTGGGACAGTTGAGGGGGAAAGGAATGGGCTGACTGCAGAGAAAGAACACTGGCTGCAGAGATGTACGGGGGACAGAGCTTGGAACCTCTCAGAACCTCAGTATCCTCCTCTGAGAAGCCTAGCTATGCTCTCCAGCTCAGCAGATGGTTTTAAGAACAAAATGAGGAATGGAGGAGTGGGCCCCCCACAAGGAGCAGGACAGCAGGAGGCATCCACTCTGTCGAGCTGACCAGGAGCAAGAACGTGGATTCCAGAGGCAGACAGGCCTGTCTCTCCTATTCTCTCCTATTGGCTCTGTGCTGTGTGCCTCTGGGATGTTTACCTAACCTCTCTGGACTGCAATCTCCTCCTTTATTTGGTTATTGTCTTGGGCTGGCCAATCAGCCTAGGCTTCAGTTAGCCTAATCTGTAAAATGGAGTGATGCTGTCTGCTCATCACAGAGTTTAGGTGAGACCCAGCCTCACAGAAAAGCACTTGAAGAAGCCCTCACTCTAGACAGATGCAAGATATTTTATGTATTTGGCCAAGGGAGGAGGACTCTGTGAAGCACGGGAAACAATATTTGCTGCTGCTTCCAAGTGAAGAGAGCTAACACCACAAGTGTCCCTCGTGTCAGCACCCTGAACACACACCTATTGAACCCCTGCTCTCAGGTCACTGGCTACACAGACGTGAATGCACAGCCCCTGATGCTGAGGGCCCCATGCCCTGGGCCACACAGATCAGCTGACATGCTCTGCCAACCAGCAAGCTAGCCACAGGGCAGACCACATGCCCAGGAGCACAGGGCAGGGCAGCTAACTTCAGGAAAGCCTACCCAGGAATGCCCAATCTGCTAACCAACAGATAAGAGAAGTTAGCATTCCAGACAAAAGGAATAGCAGCTGTGTCATGGCTTGGGCTCCCCCACAAAGTAGATCCAGAGATTAAAACTGGGTGTGATGGGATGTACTGGGGTGATCCAAGGAAGCCAGTGAGAGAGCGGGGAAGACAGATGTCTTAGCTCCGGCGGCTACAACAAATCACCTTAGTCTCAATGACTTACGAACAACAGAAACTGATTTCTCACATTTCTGGAAGCTGGAGGTCTGAGATGAGAGTGCCAGCACCACTGGATCCGGGCAAGAACCTGCCTCGGGGTCAGAGTGCTGACCTCTCTCTGTACCCTCACGTGGCAGAAAGCAGAGGGAGTAAGCAGGTTCTCTTGGGACTCCTGTTGTCGTTCAGTTGCTTAGTCAAGTCTGACTCTTTTCAGCCTCACAGATTGAAGCACACCAGGCTTCCCTGTCCTTCACTATCTCCTGGAGCTTGCTCAAACTCATGTCCATTGAGTCAGTGATGCTATTATTCAACCATCTCATCCTCTGTCGTCCCCTTCTCCTCCTGCCTTCAACCGTTCCCAGCATCAGGGTCTTTTCTAATGAGTCGGTTCTTCATATCAGGTAGCCAGTGTTGGAGCTTCAGCTTCAGCATCAGTCCTTCCAAGTAATATTTAGGGTTGATTTCCTTTAAGGTTGATTGGTTTGATCTCCTTGCTGTCCAAGGGACTCTCAAGACTCTTATAAGGGCACTAATCCCTTCATGGGGGTGCATCCGCACAACCTCATCACCTCCCCAAGGCTCTACCTCCTCATCCCATCACACTGGGGAGCAGGGTTTCACCATATGAATCTGGGGGTGGGGGCACAAGCATTCAGTACAAAACACCAGAGAAGAGAGGGAAGTATCAACAGGCGGGTCCCTGTGGAGGCAGCCAGGACACAAGCCCCCCTTCCAGGGCCCTCTGAGAACTCGTTAGAGCACAGCTTGGAACTGCACTCTCAAGGCCCTGGCAGGCTGGATATTTAGTCTCCAATTCCCACTCCTCATGGACTGCAGGTGATCCCTGTGGCAGAGGTCTGGTCACCCCCACCTCACCCCCCATCGCTATCCTACCCAGACAGCAGGCCGAGTGTCCTCCTCAGACCAGAGAAAGTCCTCAAGCAGAGACACCCAAATTATTGAGGTCCAGAGCCAACTGAGATGCGGGACTGTCCATCCCGGGGGCAGGTGCCCTGGGGACAGACAGAGGGAACAGGGCAGGGCTGGGAGAGACACAGACAAGCGGTGAGTGAGGGGTCCAATCAGGGAATCCCCAACTCTGTCCATCAGACCCCAGGGTGACCGGGTGAGAGAGAACGATGAGAGAATGATGCAGGAAGTTTTGTGTAACACATGATGGAGTCTGAACTTCATCCCGGAAGTAACAGGGAGCCACAGGCAGGATTTGAGGGAGAAAGCAGCAAGTGTTCAGATACGTGATTTACATAGACCTCTCTGGCTACCTTCTGGAAAACACATTCCAGCCGGAAAGCCTGGAGCCATGGAACCAGGCAGAGGAGAAAGGGACGTGCTGGGAGAATTGAAGCCAGATGAAACAGCCCCCCACTGCCCGCCCTCCACACCTGATGGAGGCCTCGCTGGCCCCTGCCTCTTGGTCACAGCCCCCCTCCCAGCAGCCCCAGGCTGACTCTGGGTCCACTGGGCAGTGGGCCTCTCTGTTCCAGGCCCCTCGGGTTGCCATTCTAGTGGTGGGGCCCTGCCTCAGTTTCCCTGCCGGGACTCCGGTCCTGAGGAGTATGAGAGCCTGTCACAGACCCCTAGCCCCACACCTGGTGGTCCTGATGCCTGAACCCAGGGGCAGACAGGAGAGGGCAGCTGCTCAGATGGTCACGGGTATAGGGACAGTTCTCACTCGGTCCCAAACTTCGTCCCTCTAGCATCCCAAACCTGAGCTGTAGCAAGCACCCCCTCCTGAGAGTGCTTAAGGGTAAGAAGTCCCTACTGCATGGAGCGTTGTTTTTTGTCACCGGTTTAAGGGGCCGAGCTTGTCCCAGGTGCCACTCACTGTGCTCCCTGACAGGGCTTCCGCTTCAGGGCCCTTTCCTCTGGAGTCACAATGCCTGATCCTGGGGGCTAGCAGAGCTGTGGGGAGGGGGCTGACCTGACCTGTGAGGCCAGGCAGCTGGGGACCGCCTCCTGCCCTTCCTCCCCCACCCTGACCTTGACTGTCAGGTCAGAGACCCCTGCACCGGCCCCAGGCCCCCACCTCCCTTCCTCCTCTCCCCCTGCAGAGAAGCAAGAGCCCACCTCTTCACCAGAATCCCCAGAACCCCTCTCTCTGCGGGGAAAACCGCCTTGTCACACCGTTTCTTTCTGACCGTAAAAGTACTGCCTTTCTTTTTATCCTTTTAATAAGGTTACAGCCGGACTGGGGTGGGGGGCGGCGGGGGAGGCAGATTTTGGCTTCAGGCTACATCTGCCCTTCATTTAAAACCACCCTGACTCCCACCAGGCTGGAAAACAAGTCTCTGAGCCTCTCTTTTATAGTCTTTGTTAGATCCAAATCCAGAGTTATTTTCGCCAACAGATTGTATCAGACTGGAGCCCGTTTTCCTCCAGAATCTAACCCTCTTGCTTAAAAAGCAAAACTTACCCGCTGGCTGGCGCACCAACCACCCCAACTCCCACCCAGCCCAGGCTCCTGGGAGCAGCCTCAACTTACAAATGCCTTTTAAGAAAACCTTTTCTCTCCTCCAGGCAGCTTCAGGCTCCCTCCTCCACCCCTAAAACCCGCAGCGTCCACATCCTCTTCATTTCTCAGGCCGGCATGCAGTTTCCGATCAGAAAATGCGTTTGTATTTTCCACTAAAAATATGTGGGGGGTGCAGGGGGGAGTTTATTGTTGTCTTTAATTACACCGGGTCGCTTGACAAAGAGCATGTGGACAGAGGCACATTTAAGGGGGAAACTGTCATTTCCAACAGAATAAAAGAAAAAGTAAGGAAGTACCTCCAACCCAGGGGGGCTCAAGAGGGGGCTTTCCTCCCCTCTCCTGGCTGTATTAGGGCCCTGATAATCTTGCTCTGTTATTAATTTGCCAGGTTGGCCCCAGACCCCAAGGCCAGGCCCGCCTGCAGGACAGGCAGAGCTAAAAACAGCTCCAGCCTCGGAGAGGGGCCAGGCTGAGCATCTATAATCCTTAGCTTTCTCCTGGCCCTCCCCACAGACTCCACTTGGGAGGATGGCGGCATGGAAAGCAAAGACATGCTTTGATTTGGAGAGAAGGGGAAAGCCAAGGTTGTTTGCAGGTGTGGAGACAAAAATCGTCCAGGCAACCGAGGGGGAAATGCCTCCTGGTTGCCACTGGTGCGGTGCGGCTTGGTTTTCCACAGGGCGCACACAGCGCAAGAGGAAGGGGCGTTTGTGGGCGCGGGGAGGGGGTGCCGCTTGCCTGGAGCCTGGAAGTGGGGTGGGGTGTTATTAACCCATCCCCGTGCCCCAGTCACAAAGGAGCCCTGGCCACAGCTGTGACAGGTTTCCTGCTATGAAAGAAAGTTCGCAGTGGCTAATGGAGTCCCTTAGATCCTTTGTATATTTCATTTGCGCTGGGTGGGGGAGGAAGCAGGCCTGAATTATGCACATTTGGCTGAAAGTTGCCCAGACCTTCGTTCATGTATGCATTCCCTGAGCCCATATTTATTATTAATAATCATCGCACCATTAGCAGGCTTTCATTGTGGACCAGGTGCTGTGCGAAGCACTTTACCTTGGGCATCTAATTCAGGCTTCCCTGCAACACAGACATTATCACCCCCATTTTATTGATAATGAAACAAGCTGATGAAAAAGACAGTGATTTGCCCCAGCCTGTAGGAGCAGAGATCCAAAGCCAGACCTGACCCACTCCAAAGTCCCAGCTTTTTACCATGAGGATCTCCTACCTGCCTGTGTGGTCTCTATACCTGGCCTTGCAGTGGTGCTCGAATAAATGTTTGATGAAGGAAAGGTTTCTGGAATGACATACTACAGGTCCAGCCTGGCCTTACAGATACTAAAAACTGGCTTCTATTCTCACCTCTCACTACAGGACTCCTCCGTGTCAGTGTGTGCATGTTAGTCACTCAGTCATGTCTTGACTCTTTGCAACCCCATGGACTGTAGCCCACCAGGCTCCTCTGTCCATGGAATTCTCCAGGCAAGAATACTGGAGTGGGTAGCCATTCCCTTCTCTAGGGGGGTCTTCCCGACCCAGGGATCAAACTCGGGTCTTCTGCACTGCAGGCAGATTCTTTACTATCTGAGGCACTGGGGAAGCCAGAGAGGACAGCAAAGGGTGGCCGAGAACTCAGGCTGAGTGAGCTTGCACCCAGGCCAAGAAAGGGCTGCCCAGCGAGGACTGTTAGCAAAAATGGCCCAGTTCTCTCCCCATCCTGTGACTATGTCCTTTGCAATGTGATTTAGCAGTTCCTCTGAACTTGAGACAGTGGCTATTTCCCCATTTTTGAATCTGGGCTACTTCTGTGACTCGCTTTGATTAACAGAATGCAGAGAAAGTGATGGGCTGAGCCTAGGCCTCAAGAGGTTTGTGGCTTCTGCTCTCTTTCCCTGAACCTTGCCATCATCATGTGACAGCCCCGCTGGCCTGCTGCAGGATTCGAGGCACGTGTCCCAGTCTCCCCCATGACCCTAAGCGACAACCATCCAACCACCACTGGGGAGTCCACTATGGACCAGTCCACCTCCAGTCAACCTGGCCCCTGACCACAGACAAATGCATGAGTCCAACCGAGACTAGAACTGCACAACTGCCCCTAAAATGCAGACCCAGAGAATCGTGACCTAAATAAATGTTGGTTCTTTAAAGCACCAGATTGGGGGGTGGCTTGTTACCCAGTGAAAGCTAACTGACACATTGCTTATCTGGTTCCTAGAACCACAGGACACATGGGCAGAGGCAGGAACAGTCCTGATTTCCCAGGACCTGCCAGAATGAGGCTGTTAAACCAAGGATGTTTCTGAACTCCTAATTTGGCCAATAACCTTTTGTTTGTCTCTTTGCTACCTCCTCCCCTGTTGGATCTAATTTTGAAAGGAAGAAAAGCTCACAGACAGAGAAGGCAGGCCGAGATCTATCAGAGGGGAGAAGGCAGGCCGAGATCTATCAGGGGGTTAGTGTGGAGGGCGGGAACATGACAGCCTTAGTTGGGTGTCCTAACCCCCTAGCACCCACAGTCTGTGCCCCAGTTTTTTTCATCCGTGTGACATCAACCTTTTGGAACATACACATATCAGAGAAGATGCTGTATGGGGAAGCCTGAGGGCCGTGGGAAGAGGAGAAGCAAAGCGAGAGACACCCCCCTGCCCCAAACTCAACCCTGCACAAAATTCCTAGGGCCACTGTTTACAAATCAGCACAGACCTGGTGGCTTCATACAATACAGCTGTGTTCCTACACAGGTCTGGAGGCCAGAGGGCCACAGCCAGGTATCAGCAGGATGCGGTCCTTTTGGGGACACTGAGGTAGGACCCCCTCCAGGGTCCTTCCTAGCCTCCAAGGGTTCTCAGCCACCTTGGCCTCCCTCAGCTTGTAACTATACCAGTCTGCCTCCATCTTCCCAAGGCCTTCTTCCTGGGTCTCTATGGGTCCTCTCCTCTGATTATAAGGACACCGGGAATTGGGGTTAGTGCACACCCTAAATCTAGGATGCCTTCATCTTGAGATTCTTAACTAATTATACGTGTGTGTGTGCTAAGTCACTTCAGTCGTGTCTGACTCTTTGCGACCCCATGGACTGTAGCCCACCAGGCTCCTCTGTCCATGAGATTCTCCAGGCAACAATACTGGAGTGGGTTGCCGATGCCCTCCTCCAGGGGATCTCCCTGACCCAGGGATTGAACCCACATCTTTTAGTCTCCTGCACTGGCAGGCAGGGTCTTTACCACTAGTGCCACCTGGGAAGCCCAATTACATTTGTAAAGATCCTAATTTCAAACTGGGTCACATTCTGAGGTTATGTGTGGACATAAATTTGGCGGGAGGGGCACTATTCCACCCGCTGCATGCCCCTCGTTGCTCCTGAAGGAGCATGGTCTGTGGGGCAGCATCAGAGGAGGATCCCCCACCCACCAGCCCACACCCGGTCTCTAGGTGGCACTCATGCTCCAGCGTTCATCCTGCTCCAGCACAAGCCTGGGATACTAGAGAGGCAGCCCCATTACAGGTGCTCCCTTGTGGCCGTCTGGCTGCACAAGGGCAGAGCTTGTGCAGAGCTCACACTCTGAGCTTCCACCCCAGACACACCAGTGGCTTGCCTAACAGTTCTCTTATTTATAAGGAAAAACAGAAACCAAGATGAAAGCTGAAAACAGAGCTTTTATTCCTCAAATCCAAGAACGGTCGCGTGGACCACCTGGAGCAGCCACAGAACAGTGAGGACAGACGCACAGCCACCAAGCCGGCATTTAGCCACACTCTCCCTCAATCTCCATCATGAATGCACAGAGCAGGTTCCAGCAGTAGAAACACATAGGACCACTCAGGGGCGCTAGCCCAGGAGAGAGGGAGAGCCCTCTCAGGGAGGCAACATCTGAGCTGGTGCACCGGGGACTCTGAGCGCATGTAGCAGGCGGCGAGGGAGCAAGGCAGTCGTAGCCAAAGGAGTAGCTTGTGCGCATGCGCGGCAGGGGCCTGTGAGGCCCCTGCACCGCAGAAGGGCGTGGCCCACAGCCGAGGGTGTGAGGAGCACTGCTGGGCAGAAGCAGTAAGCCACAGTGAGACGGGGGTTTGGTACAAGCACGATCCTAGCCTGGGTGCCCTGGGACCTGGCAGTGGAGAGTGACAGTAGACAGGACCCACGCGCTGTCCGGGCCCTGCCCCTGCGATTCTGGGAGGATGTGGATTCAGATAGAAGCCGTTAGGAGACAACACTAAGGGGTGTGACTCACCCTGCAGGAGCCGGGTCACTAATTCCCTGGTTCAAACCTGACCCCAGGAAAGAAAACGTCAGGAGCAACAATATAACAACTTCCCAAGTGCTTCCCAGAGGCCCATCTGCCTCCCAACCCAACTCCCTGTTTCTGGAGAGAAGGCTTAGGCAAACCTTATCAGAGGAGGTAGTCTTGCCCTTGCTTGGACCCATTCTTATCTCATCCCTTGACATTCCACACAGCCCGTAGCCAGACTTTCTGAAGCCTGAAACAAACCTCAAAAATCCCAAATTCTGGACTCCCCCATGCAGAGTCCAACAGGCTTGCTTTGCCTGTAATCCCATCTTGACCTCTGCTCCCTAGACTTCACAACAAAGCATGAGGCCAGCTTTCTTAGGAGGTCTCTAAGATTGGCTAGGAAAGATGATCCCTCCCACTTCAAGTGATATCAGCTCCTGGAGAGGTAAAAAGAACTCAGAGAAAATTATGCCTCCCCACCCTCAAGTTCTTTTTAACATTAATACTTGAGATTTTTTTAATGCTGCACCCCAGCCACGGAATCTTTGTTTGAGAATGTCTGCTACTACCTGGTATCACTCCCTACAAACTCGGGGATCTCTCGGCTCTAGATCTTGAACACAGGTCCCAGAACTAGCAGTGAGAGAGTTGGTCTTGGCCAGGCCTGAGATGTGAGGCATGGGGACCTTCTGGATGGAGGATGACCCACAGTGGAAGGCACTGCTCCTGGAGGCAGGTTAGAGCTGCACCATAAGAGGGCAACACCTCGGAGGAGGAAAAGGAGGATGACGGGGGTGCCCCAAATCTGCCATCATGGCTGGCCTTGGTGACCAACACAGAAAACAACGGTCAGATTCACCCAGTGTGTCCCCTACCCTTGCACAGAGTACCCTCTGCCAGGCACATCACACCCCCACCCCATATAGAAATCTCTTCCTTCAAGATGGAGCTCAAGGGTCACTTCCTTGAGATGCTCTCATGACTCCTCCAGATCCAGTTATCTGTCCTCTCTTCTGCACCCACACACCACATGCAGCCTCCTCTACAGAAGTCAGCATCAGTTGAGATGTCTAACCTCTATCTCCTCAAATACGGGTCACAGACTACTTCCTACAGGGCCCCAGACTTATTCTTTGTTGCATCCTCAAGACTTGTTATGGAGCCTTGGTGCTCAGCAGATTGAGGGGGCAGGGGGAGAGGAAAGCGAAAGAAGGAAGGAAAGGAGGGAAGGATGCATTCAAATGATGAATATTTGTAATTTAAAGGAAAAAAACAACAACATATGAACTGCATCTTTTATCTCCTTGTCAACATTCCAGTAGGAAATCTTAATCACTGCTGAGCTTGCTCTCCAGCATCCAGGAGATGCTCCAGGACCCTCCTGATGCCTCTCTCCCAAGAGGAAGGTCACTGGTGAAGGCCAGGGTCTCTGCAGTATTCACAGGGAGGTTGTCTGTGTATAAGGAGAGACGTTAAAACCTTGGAGGAGGCCCCTCCTGCCCCTTTAAAAGCAAAGAGAAGACAGAGGGGAGCCCCTGGAAGTGAGTGCAGCTCACAACCAGCTACCTCTGTGCTCAGCAAAATAACCCTTCCACACTCACAGGGCCCCATCTCGAAGGCATGGAGACCAGGGCCCAATATTACCATGACAGCGCCTTCTCTTCAGCATCTGTGACCCCCGAGGTCACCAGGGTAATGGGATGAGACGAAGACAAGGCTGAGTCTCAGCAGGCGGCAGGTTTTCCTGGTCCCACCTGCCCACCTGTCAAGCAGGGAAAGGCGGCACACTGCCTGAAGCCCAGCTCTGGGGGAAGTTGGGACTATGGCTGACATTATATCAGAATCCTCTCTCTCTCGTGACTTTAACCCTCCCCAGGGTTTCTCTGAGATTAGCTCCTCTTCTATCACCATTGCAACTCACATCCCCTGGTAAGGTTCAAGGAGCAATGGGAGCAAGGGGGGAGAGCGTCAGGAGGAGCAATGCGAGAAGGAAACACACAGATGTGCAGCCTCCTCAGCCAGCACCCACCCTCACCCTCCGAGGGCCCACCTGGTGATCTGACCTTTTCCTGTAGGTTCTTGGCACCTTGGATCACATAGCACCCTCCCATGAACTGGGAAGACGTTCCCTCTCCTTAATATCCCCAGTTATCTGTGGAGGGTGACTGTTGCTGGACCAGGGAAAGCTGTTCAGGGCTCCTGCATAAATAATAAGTCCTAGAAGCTGAGCGTCGGGTTGCTCTAATTAACACTTCTTCTCCATCCATCCTCTCCCACCAGGTGAGGCCTCACCTCTCTGTCAAAACACACATGCTGATTTCTCTAGCAGCAAGACTCAGTGAAGACAGCACTCCCATGGTGCCTTAGAACACAATCCCTGCTCAGCACGTAGGTCTCCATAGTTCAGAAATGTCTCTGACTTATTGATCCTGGATATGGAGAAATTCCCAAGAAATAACCCTTTGCTAAGATTTTAGGCAAAGCCTCGATGCTTTCAAGGGGCTCTTCAAATGACAGTTCATCCCAGGAGGAAACTTCTGAGGCCCAGCACCAGAGAATGACGGGTCAGTGACAGTTATAAGCCAGCCCCACCCCAGCAAGCACTGTGGGTTGCCCTGGTGACACAAAGGTCAGAAACGGGATGAGGGAATAAAGTGCGGCAGTGGGTGAAGAGGTTTCTTAGATAAACTTTAGTGAGACATCAACAACTCATCTTTCACACTGCTGTCAACATTCTGAGATAACCGCTCTCCTAAGGCTGTGAGAGCACCACCCCCCCTTCTAGGCCCCTTTCCTCTGCATTTAACTCAAGGACCACAGAAGCCACTGTCTCACTAGAAAAGGGCGCTGAAACACATGTGGGGTCCATAATGACTCTCTTTCATGAGTGTCAATAGATAAAGCAAATACTAAAATTCTCAGAGGTGTCCTTGTATTAATAGATGTGAGGAAAATTACAGGAGCCTTGTTCTGTGGCTGCGAAGCTTCTGAGACCAGTTGGGCTGCAGGCATTTACTGCAAGAGGTGGTGGCTCTGCAGGGAAAGGAGACAGGTCTGGGTCTGACCTGGAGACCACAGGGTTGGGGCGTGGGGCAGTGGGGCATGGGCCTGCCCAGATGTCAGGTCCTACTCTCCAGCACGTGCTTCGCGGAGCTGTTATATTTCTGTGTGAGTGAGAATCTGCAGGCCACAGCTCCCCCAGGCACCCAGATCCCCATTAGAGAGGGCCACTCAGGGATGCGGCCCAGGCCTCCTCTTCTCTTTCCATCAGAGACAAAGCTAAGAGTCACTTCTCCATCAACTGCTGTGATACTGAAAAGCTATCTGGGTTCAGCACCCAGGATCTCACTGGACCCCTGGGAAAAAGTGGGCTGGCCTTGTTCTCTGAGGTCAGTGGTTTTCAAACTGCTCTAAAGATTCCTGAAAGTCCCCCCTTCACCACCCCAGACAGGCTGAAGAGAGGGAAGTAGCGGGAGGCAAGAGCTGACAGACCCCAGCCCCCTTCCACCGCTCACCTTGCTTTTCTGCATTTTACTGAATATGTCTGCATGGGGATTTTTGTTTCAAATTTTTGTTTCAAAACTAAATGCTACTACCTTAAAAAAAAGTTAGGAAATCCAAGTTTTAGATTTCCAAAGGAAAACAATGAGCCACTCTGGTTTTTACTGTCCCTTGAGCATTAGGGTTTTGTGATTGTATTGTTTTTTCTTCATTATTATTATTTTTAAAAATTATGAAAGCTGGGCCATAGACCAGTCTCTGCAGACTGTCCCAAACTCAGGCCTGGGCTCTGCAGGCTGATTCACGGTCATACAATGATCTGTGTGCAAAATGCCTGCCCTTGGCAATTGTGGCTTAACTTCTCTGGAAGACAGTGCTAACCCGTGTGTGTGTGTGTGTGTGTGTGTGTGTGTGTGTGTGTGCGCACGCACATGCATGTGCACACATGCACACTCACTGTGTGTGCAGTGGTGGTAGGGAGTCCATACTTTAGGAGCATCTACTTGAACGTTCTCCCCATGTGTCCCCAAGTTGTTCCCTGAATTCTCTCAGAGTTCCAGAAATCCTCCCCAATTCACGGAGCCAGTCCTGGTCTGGGAAAGAATGAGGAGGGTCTCCTGCCCATTGTCCTTGAGGCCCACAAGGCAGAACTGGAGCCACCTAGAAAATTATCGAGAGGTTCCCTGAGCCCCAGGGCACGGAAGACCCTGTGTCAATGAGAGCTGTCGGGAAACAAAAGCAAGAATTCCTTTGCGTAGAGACTTGACTCCTCCCAGCTCCTGACCCAGGGCCCTGTCTGCCCCCGTCACACCTCATTAGCTGACAGTGTGGTGAGGGAGGCAAGGATGCATCTGAGGGGATCCAAGGGGCCTCCCTGGTGGCTGAGATGGTAAAGAGTCTGCCCACAATGCAGGAGACCGGGGTTTGATCCCTGGGTCAGGAATATCTCCTGAAGAAGGGAATGGCTACCTCCTCCAGTATTCTTGCCTGGAGAATTCCATGGACAGAGGAGCCTGGTGGGCTATAGACCATGGGGTCACAAAGAGTCAGACACGACTGACTCACTTAACATGCCTTCTTCAAGGGGGCAGAGGGATTCTGCCTCTCCAGCTCAGGCTCCTGTTGACCAGAGAGCAGCCAGACTCCCACAAGAGACAGAAGAGGCGCTAAAGAAAGGGGCTCACCCCAGGGAGATGCAGGAGCCAGATGGGACTTCCTGCCATGATGTCTTGAACCCAGCACTGCCCGGACTACTTGACAAAGAGCCCTGCACCCCCATTCCTGGCCAGGTCCTCGGCCCCATCCAGGGGCAGGCTCGGGCTCCCCAGGAGCCCCCACGTTCAAGGGAAAGTCTTGTGTGGGAGAGGAGTGTGAATGTGAATTTTGGCAGCACTGCTGGTGTGTGTGTGTGTGTGTGTGTGTGTGTGTGCATATCTTTGTTTCCCAAAATACACAGGGTAAACATGCCAGGATAAAAATAGATTCTGAAATGAATGAAACAGGAGTGGCACTGCCTCGCGTGCAGGTGTGAGTGACTGTCCCACGTTATCTGGTCATTCTTCAGAAGACAGAGCAAATGCTTCCCCAGGAGAAGACTGGTCAGGGGGAAGGGCCAGAACTGCCACAGCCCAGCCTCTGACGCTGGGGAAGCGCCTCCAGGCAGCAGAGCGGGTGGGTGCCAGACAGGCACCATGCCCTCAGTCACCAAAGAAACCTGTCCCCACTGGGCCCCGCATGGGGCAGCACAGCTGTGACCCTGCAGCTCCCTACACAGGATGGAATCTCTACTCCTCCAGGCACTGTAGAGACATCCTCCAGGGGCCTTTTCTATTTCTAATCCAGAGGCCCTTTGATAAATGAGAGGCTAGAGAAACAAGTAAATGGAGGCTTCCTGCTTGGAGCTGAGGACTCTTTCCCACCCAGGAGTCCTGATTTGCATCAAGGTCAGTGTCAGCCTCAGTCCTAGTGAAACCATTAGGAAAGATGGACTCACAGAAAATATGTTCTCATTCATCAAGTGAGCCAGCAAATCTTCATGGAAAAGAAAGTAAATGGAGCCCTCCATTCTTTCATGAAATCCATTTACCAAAGGTCTGGGTATTTTCGAGATTCTGTGCCAGGCCTGGGGGATATAGTATCTCAGTCCTGGCCCCTGTGTTGGAGAAGCAGGTTTCTACATCATTGGGTGGATATTGGTGCCATTTTCTGGACTGGGACGCTAAAGAAGACCTACCCTCTTGAGAAAGGAAGGAGTTGGGTTTTGTCATGGACACACTGAGTTTAAAGAGCCTGTAAGATGCTCAAGCAGAATGACCAAGCAGGTTCGGGTCTAAGCAGAGAAGAGAGGACAGAGCCAGGGAGGCCTGTGACAGCCCTGAGTATAGGTGGTGGAGAGGCTCTGCAGTGGGTGAGCATCCCTGGGAGAACATAGATAACAAATCTGAGAAACACCAATGCTCCTGGGATAGAAGAGGGAGGGAAGTCTGAGAAGGAATGTCTGAAAAGCCAAGAAGAAACCCGAGAGGGCTCTAGGAGGAGGGAAGGATCATCTGAGTCCACGAGTGCAAAGAAGTAAGTAAGATAAAGACGCTGGGGTCTTTATTAGGGTCACTGGAGACCCTAATGAAAAGAATGTCAGTGCTGTGCTGAGGACAGGGTCCAGCTCTAGTGGACTGAGTGCGAGATGGGAGGAGAGGCAAGGGGCCTGAGCTGGAGAGCAAGTGGGGTCAAGGAGGAATCATGGGTGGGTTTTGTTAGGATGGAAAGAGTTGGCATGGTTCACGGTTGCTGAGAAGGATAGCAAGTTAAGAAGAGAGAAAGGTCACAAAAGAAAAAGATGGCCAAGCCCCGGCAGGGAGAAGATGCTATCTGGCCTGTGTCGGAAAGGAGGAGAGATGGTGTGGCTGAGAGAGCCCAGAAGCTCTTGTTTACTGTAGGGAGGCATTCCTCACCAAGGCCTGGGACAGAGGAGGAACTGGAGCAAACAAAGACTTTCCAAGGGCAGGTCACCTGCCCACGGTGCAGAGCTAGAGAATCCAAACCCAGACCTGGAATCTGTGCTCTGAATTCCACACACACACACCCTCCCCCCGGGAAGAAGGATAGCTTAGTGTCCCCTCTGGATCGTTTTTCTGAGTTTCCTTTTGAAAGTCTTTTTGGGGGCAGAAAAGGAAGAGAGAAACGCCAGGCCAGCTCTGTCATTCTGCTCCAGCTCTGAGGAGGGGAGGAGCCAGGGGAATTAACACGGCTTCTAGCGTTTCCTTAGAACGGGCCGGGAGTCTGCGGGGCCCTTCCCCTGCAGATGATAAAGCAATTCATAAACACGAGACATGCAGGGGAGAGAGCACTGAATCTCGGGGGCCCTGCTAATTAAAAAGCCCTGTATTACATTACTTCCTCAAGGACTCATCTTCTAATTTTTAGGATTATGGTACATTGATTAATTTATACAAGTTTTTAATCCCTCTGTGCTTAATGAAGTCCAGGAACATGGGAACAGGAGCATAATTGAGCTTCATATTATTTTATTAGGGAGAATGATGGCCCAATGTGTGGCAGAGACATTTTGTGAGGGTGGAGAGGCAGCGCTCATGCTGTTAACCCATTGCTTCTCAAATGCCTGCAAGGACAGTCCTTTGGGGCAGACATGGAGGGAGTTAACCTTTCTAAGCCGTGCTGTTCTGTGGCTCCTGGTGGCCTGTATGGAAAAGCACCTCCTCTTTGGCACGAGGTGCTGTGCCCACCGTGGCAGGACCACCTTCCATGTCTGGTCCCCACATTTCCACCACCCACCTGCTCCAGACTGTGCCATCTGCCCCTGACACAGGCTCACCTCTTGATTCAGGTTCAAGTGCCACCTCCTCTGGGAATCCTTCCCTGAATGAGAAGTTCATCTGGAGCAGAAGACCCTGCATCTCCTGTGCTCCCCAGATTTTTCAAATCAAGAGTGCTCCCAAGTTTCCTGCAGGCCTGAGAGCCTAGGTCTCGGTCTTGGGAGCTTCTGGCTTAAGGGAATTTACTTGGTTATTTCAGATGACTCCAAGACCAAAACCTTCACAATGAACAAAGTGGCTGAGGAACGGGGTGGACAGGTGACAGGTTGGGGACACCTCCTCCTTAGGGCCTTACTTCCCCATCATCAGGGTTTGCAGAGGCCTGAACTCAGGGCCAGTGGACTTGAGCTCCTGCCCTGACTCTGCCTTTAAGCGTGTGTGACCCTGAATGAGTTCCCTTCTCTAGGCCTTGTTTTCCCCAGCTGTGAACTCAGGCAAGCGACATAATTCCAGCTCCCAGGACCTTCTCCCACAAGATCATTCAAGAATTCCAGAACGGGCTTCTGGTCCAGGGCCCTGGAGTTTGGGTCCCACACCCTCTAGAGGGCAGAACTGGAGTTGCAGGTGTGAAACCAAAGGAGAAGGCTTCCAGGTTGACCAGAGTCTGGAAGATTCCAAGAAGAATCCTTCACCCCAGAAGACTGACCCAACTCTGGTTCCTAAGGAAGCAGAACCCAAACTGTGAGTTTCATTTTGATTCTTGCTTTCTCTATCAATTCATCCTGCTGAAAAGACACAAATTTCACTCTGTCTCTGCCTCTCTCCTCCCCATGGAGAAAAAAGATGGTTCATTAAAGACAGCTTCAAATCAGCGAGAAGATAATGGGGATTTCCTGGGGTCTTGGTGTCCCTAAAATCACAGCCTCAAGGCAGCTCACCGTTCATCAGGGAGAATGAGAGTAGAAATGGCAGCTTAGCCTCTCTCTGAAACTTTCTTCAAGCAAAGTTGGCTGCCCGCATAGAAGCCTCTCTGAAACAGGAGGGAAGGGGGCAGGGCACAACCTTTGAAAGAATGACATAGCCTGAGGACACAACATCAATTGATGAGAACCAAATGGGTCCAAGACGGCGGACGAGTCAACTTCCACTAGACTTTGGGCCTCGTGGAGGCTCAGTGTAACACGCCGGCAAGCTAAATGAGACTTGTCACAGGTGCCATGACAGCTCCAAGGACAACCATCAAAGACCAAAGAGTGGGTAGTGGAACTTCCAGTTCCTAGAACTCTCCGCCCCTATCCACAGGGGTGCTAGTGGTAAAGAACCTGCCTGCCAGTGCAGAAGACAGATGTAAGAGATGTGGTTTCAGTCCCTGGGTTGGAAAGATCCCCCGGAGAGGGGAATGGCCACCCACTCCAGTATTCTTGCCTGGAGAACCCCATGGACAGAGAGCCTGGGGGGCTACGGTCCATGGGGGTTGCAAAGATTCAGACACAACTGAAGCCACTGAGCACACCCCACAATAGTTGGAATAATCCACCCACTCATCAGCCTATGAAATCACCCAGCCCATAAAAGCTAACCACACCACATTTTGAGGCCACTCTCACTTTCTGAGATGGAGTATGTTTCTCTCTAAATAAATCCACTTCTTACCTATCACTTTGTCTCTCACTGAATTCTTTCCGAGATAAGATATCAAGAACCTGAGCTTTGTTAGGTTGTGAAACCAGGTATGTAATCTCAGTTGGAGGACCATGGGTTTTGTCCCATGGGTTCAAGTCCCAATCTGAGGTGAACGGTGTCATCTCCATGGGGTTTTTTCAAGGAAACTGATGGCTGTCTAAAATTATGCTGCCATGAGATGGGTGAACAAGGAACTTGGTGCTTGTCTTGTGAGAGAATCCATTCCCGAACACGAATCAAGGTCAAGTCGTTCTATGCGTTTATTGCGCAGATGAGGAAACTGAGACAGAGAGAGAGAGAAAATAGCTATGGTTGAAGAGATCTAGGGTCTTTGACCGCCCCCCAAACCCGGCTACTTTCCACTCCTGAAAAGTTTCTGAATGGGGATCTTGAAATAAATTAGGCCTCCACCTACAGCATGCTATGTCCAAAGGGAAACACAGAATACCCAGCAAAGGGCTAGAGGGGACATTTATCCAAATGACCATCTTCCAATCAAGGGTTCGATCTCCACCCAGGGTTCACAAATGGATTCCCGGATTTTCTGTCATTATAATAATAAAACTGTCGGTTTCGATTTTATCCCTTAAAAAGCAACAATCAAAATTATCAGTCAAGGGACTTCCCTGGTGGTCCAGTGGTTAAGACTCCACGCTGCCAATTCAAGGGGTGTGGGTCCAATCCCTGTTTGGGGAACTAAGATCCAATATGCTATGTGGTGCAGCAAAAGAAAAAGAAATTAATTAAAAAATTTTTCAGTCAAATGTGGGAGTTTTTTTCTTTAAAGCAGAATGCTTCAAGAGCCTTTAGGCTGGCCAGGGAGTCCTATGCAGAGGTCAGCAGAGGCCAACTGGACATGAGGTCAAACACCAGGCAGAGGTCAAACACCAGGCCCTCTCACCCTGGGATGTGGAAACGTGAGAGCAACGTAAAGGGAGGCAATCCTGGAAAATGCACCTTCAGACCACCTCAGCCAGATCTAGAAACTGTGTTCATCTGAACAAAATTCTAAAGGAACTTATCAAGAAGTCTCCACAACTTCAAAAGTCATTTTCTAAAAAGGAAAGAGAGCAAATGTTCTGTCCAACTGACTTTTTATACTTATTAGAAATAAAAAACATCTACGGCCCAAAGTGTCTTATTTAGTAGAGGCAGGCTTGCAAACCCTCTCTCTTATCGTGTTTTGGAAACAGGACACAATTTACTTTTAAGAACAATTTTAAGAGAAATTTCAGGCATGTTAAATGTCAGGTCTTAAAATCAGTGTATGCCTATTTCTAATGTTGCAATGTATTGTTCAATTTTGGATCCTATTAAATATGCAATTAGGTCCCAAATCTAAACATGATATCAAATGTCAATTTTTAATCTAGTTGCTAACAAATCAAGCTTTTTTGCTTTGTAAAACATCATTTGTCACAAATTAGAGAAAGATCTAAATTTGCCTGTTTTTATATTATGAATATTAGTTTCCATTTTGGAGAAGGAAATGGCAACCCACTCCAGAACTCTTGCCTGGAAAATCCCGTGGACGGAGGAGGCTGGTGGGCTGCCATCTATGGGGTCGCGAAGAGTCGGACACAACTAAAGCAACTTAGCAACAGCAGCAGCAGCAGTTTCAATTTTATTTTAAATGGTTTTAAAACACAATTTTTATAATATCCTGCAAGCTGTGCTGCTGGAGAAGGAAATGGAAACCCACTCCAGTATTCTTGCCTGGAGAATCCCAGGGACGGAGGAGCCTGGTGGGCTGCCGTCTGTGGTGTTGTACAGAGTTGGACACGACTGAAGCGACTTAGCAGCAGCAGCAGCAACTGTGCTGCACAGTCAAAAAGAAAAAAAGCACACCACTGGTGCAGGCACTCATTGGAAGGTGGCTGAGCTCACGTAGCAGGGCAACCACACGCATACCCATCCACCTTGCCTGTTGCAGAATCCAAGAGGCTGTTACACCTTACTTGCTCACCGACATCCGTTTCATAAGGTAAAATGTACAGGGCATGATGTTTTGAAAGGACAGGTTCAAAATTCCACATTAAATTTGACCTAGTGGTTAAGAGCACAAACTCTGCCACCTACTGTGTGACCTTGAGCAAGAATCCCCTCATCTATAAAATGGAGATAATGGTCTCCATTGTGAGAATTAAATGAGATTAAAATATGTAAAATGTTTAGAGAAAGGCTTGGTTTCTGCTGCTATTCATGCTTCCTTGTAGCATTGTTTAGTACTATTATTATCCTGCTTTAATCACTCTTATTAAGATGACTAGGTCTTTTACAGCTTAGTTTGTAAACAGGAGTCATCCCTTGTTTGTAGGACTTAGGACAATTTTAAGTTTCTGCCTAATGCTCTTAGGTGATTTCCTAATTTTTTTTCCTAATTTTTTTTTTAACAATGAACACATTTATTTCTATAACCAGAAAAAAAAAAAAAGATTTTTAAATAAAAGGAAAAATTCAGTTCTTCCCCACAGAAAGCTCCCAGCCCTGCCTGGTCTCAGAGGAAGATCTGGTGTTCAGTTTGCGACTGACTGAGTTTTGTCATCTGGTGCTCAGTTTGCAACTATCTTTCAACTGAAATGATCCCATTTTGCAGATGGATGAGAAAACTAAGGCACAGAAAAGAGCATTTTGCCCAATGTTGCTCAGCCAATTGGTGATGGAGTTCATACTAGAACACAGGTCTCCTGACTCCCCAGCAATGTGAAAAGGAATTCAAAGACCTGCTTCCTCTACAGTGAATTCTTCATTACTAGAAGCAATCAAAAACCAAGGCTCACCTCCCAGAACAGCTACAGTAAAGATTCCCTCTGCATGCATGAAATGCCCTCTAAAGATTTCTCTAATGCTGTGATTCTATAATATAATGCTAGATTTACCAGACTTTAAAAAACCAATCATAATGACAACACCTCCTGACAAAGTGTAAAAATTTGGAAGAGAAGAAAAAGATCTCATTTACAGTGAAGAGAAAAGGAAAGAACTGTAATCATGGCAGAAATAAATCTTTTCAAGACAGAAAGCTCTGAAAGAAACATGATTAAATTCTGTGCTTCCTGCTCCACCCCTTTTCCTTCAGTGGCTTTGCATGTGTGTGGAAAGAATACTTAATGTGAGACCTACCCTCTTAACAAAATTTTAACTGTACAATGTATTGTTGACTACAGGTTCAATGACAAACAGTAGATCTTTAGAGCTTATTCATTTAGCTCGACTGAAATAGACAAGATGCAGAAACAGACTAAACGTCCAATGACAGATTGGACATTGATGTCCAGTGTCACACAATGACATTTCTCTGTCTGTCTGAATATATATGTTCACATACACACACACACATACATACACAAGAATATTATGCATCCTTTAAAAAGAAGGGAATACTGCCATCTGGGACAACATGCATGAAACTTAAAGACATTATGCTAAATGAAAGAAGTCAATCACAGAAAGACAAATACTGCCTGATTCCACTCACATGGGATATTTAAAATAGTCAAATCCATAGAGCCAATGGGTGGAACGTGGGTAGGGAACCCAAAGAGGCAAACAGAAAATATAACATGGCTCTATATCGCAATTATCTAAAAGAAGGGGGAGACTCAGTCCTCTCTGCAGCTCACTATTGGATGGTATGTGCTTTCAAGAAATGTACGGTGCACCCTTCTCTCTTTAGAACCTTGGGCGGGAATGGCTGCCATCTTCTTTGCACAAAGTGTCCCTTTTCATGGTTACAGAAAGCAACACGGGGCACAGGTTTATGATTCCTCATTTTCAACTGAGGAAACAAATGCAGAGAAGTCAAACCACTTGCCTAAAGTCCAAAAGCCTTGACTCCCCAGTGATTACCTACTGGGCTCCACAGAGATGCTAAGGAGAGACCAGAGAGCTAGAGACAGCCTCCAAGGGTGAGGCCCCTTCATCTGAGAGAAGCCAGAGACCACTCACACTCAGCCACCCTCCAATCTGCCCTGGCTTCCCAAACCATTCAACCCCGCTGGCACTGGTATAGACAAACTAGAGCGTCTGGTGCCAGGAAACCATAACAGAAAACATCCACAAAAAGTTCTGTCTCTGCTTCCCGGTCTTCTGGAAGCAAAAGAGACAAGGAAAGAAGGACCATTTGATAAAGAGGCCCTCACTCCTGGAGACCTTGAGCAGGGCTTCATGGATGTGGACAAAGAAGCAGTTTTAGGCAGACACAGGGACACATCATAAAGTAATATGGAATCACAATAAGGAAGCCATTTCTTCTTTAGGAGTCTCTTGTGTTGTTTTTAAGTATATTATGATATGCTTCAGTTCAGTCCAGTTCAGTTGCTCAGTCCTGTCCAACTCTGCGACCCCATGGACTGTAGCACGCCTGGCATCCCTGTCCATCACCAACTCCTGGAGTTTAGCCAACTCATGTCCATTGAGTCTGTGATGCCATCCAACCATCTCCTCCTCTGTCACCCCCTCCTCCTCCTGCCCTCAATCTTTCCCAGCATCAGGGTCTTTTCCAATGAGTCAGCTCTTTGCATCAGGTGGCCAAAGTATTGGAGCTTCAGCTTCAACATCAGTCCTTCCAGTGAACACCCAGGACTGATCTCCTTTAGGATGGACTGGTTGGATCTCCTTGCAGTCCAAGGGACTCTCAAGAGTCTTCTCCAACACCACAGTTCAAAAGCATCAATTCTTCAGCACTCAGCTTCCTTTATAGTCCAACTCTAACATCTATACATGATATGTTTAAGATACACAAAAAGGTGTAAGAAATACTACCCAGTCACTCAGGTATCTATTATCCTACTTAAGAAATCAAACTTTATTAGTATAGCTGATGTCCCCTGCCCCTGCCCCCCGTTCATCACTCTAACCTTACCTCCACCCCCAAATGAACTGCTCTCCTGAACCTGGTGTCTATCATCACATGCACTTCTTCATACTTTACTATATACACTTGTGCCCCAATAGGATAAATACAGATATATAAAAAAGAGATTTATTTTGAAGGATTGACTCTTAGAAATATGGAGAGTGACAAGTCCCTCCATCTGCCATCTGTAAGCAGGAGGCCCTGGAAAGCCATCAGGGTAGTGCTGATCCAAACCAGAAGGCCTGAGAACCAGGAGAGACAACAGTACCCCTCAGTCCAAGTTTGACAGCCTGAGAACCAGAAACACTGATGTCAAGGACAGGAGAAGACGGATGTCCCAGCTCAAGCAGACAGAGTAAACTCTCCTTTCCTCCGCCTTTTTATTCTCTTCTGGCCCTCAGTGGATTAGATGATGCCACCCACTCTGGTGAGCACGCTTCTTTATTCAGTCTGCTACTTCCCAGGTGGCGCAATGGTAAAGAACCCATCTCATACAGACAAGTTCTTCAACTTACTTCTTCACTCAACCTCATGTTGGTGGAACTCATCCATGTTGACAGATGTCACTGTAATGGAGTCACTCTCATTTCCTTAGAGAAGTTGGCCCATGTGTCAAATTCGCTAGCCATGTTTTCATACATTATCGAACACATCACGCTATTCATATAAGTATTGTCTATAAATGCTTCCCACTACAACAGCAGGGTTGAATAGCTATGATAGAGACTGCATGCCCTTCAAAGCCTAACACATCTTCTATCCGGCCCTTTACAGAAAAGGTTTGCTGACCCCTTCTGCAGAGCATTCCATTATGACAATTACTCAGCTAATTTATTCATTGTTTTATGGTTGGAGACTCAGGGTGTTTCAATTCGATGCTATTGTACACTGTGGTCAGGAATTGTCTTGCACACATTTGTGAACTCACATGAGAGTTTTTCCAGTTTCCATCTAAGGATGGAATAACTAGGCCTAAGGGTTTATGCATGTTACACTTTTCTGAAAATTCACAATTTTTTTTTCTCCTAATTGCTTTTACTAATTTATACTCCCAGCAGCGATGTAAAACAATTCTGTGGCACCAAATTCTCCACAACATTTGGTACTGGGGCACACTGCTGTCGTCGTTCATCTGATGGGTATGAAAGAGCATCTTATTACAGTTTTCATTTGCATTTTTTTCCTGATGACTTGTGAGCTTGAACTGTATTTGCTTATCAGCTGTTTGTGCTCTTCCCTAGTTTGCCTGTTCGTGCCTTTGGCCCACTTTTCCACAATGGTGTCTGTTTTCTAGCTGATTTACAGCAGTTCTTTCCACATTCTCCTGTCCTTTATTCGTAATATTATTGCAAGCATCTCCTCCTAAGCAGTTGGCTGCTCACTTTCAAAGGTGTCTTTTAATAATAGAGGTTTAAAATAAATATTTGTTAATAAAAACTTTTGACCTTTTTTATGGTTTGGGCTTTTGTGCCTTGTAGCATAAGCATATGTGTGTGTATGTATATGTCTATGTATATATATGTATGTGTGTGTGTGTGAGTATGTATGTGTGTGTGTATATATATATATATGTGCTTGTGTATATGCATACATATATATATATATATATATATGTATGTATATGTATACACACACACACACGCACACACAAACACAGGGGCTTCCCTGGTGGCTCAGTGGTAAATAATCTTCCTACAATAAATACTGTAGGTTTGGTTCCAGACCACCTCAATAAAGTGAATATCACAGTAAAGTGAGTCACACAAATATTTTGGTTTTCCAGTGTACCTAAAAGTTATGTTTACACTATACTATAGTCTATTACGTGTGCAATAGTATTATGTCTCAAAATGTATATATATACATTCCTTAATTTAAAAATGCTTTATTGCTAAAAAAAAAAAAAAGTTAACTGAGCCGTCATCAAATCATAATCTTTTTGCAAAATAACATCAAAGATGACAAACAAGACAACAAATATAAATAATAATGAAAACATTTGAAATATTGTGAGAATTATCAAAATGTGACAGACACAAAATAAGCAAATGCTGTTGGATAAACGGTGCCAATAGACTTGCTCAGCACAGGGTTGCCCCAAATCTTCATTGTAAAAAACACAACATCTGCAAAGCTAATGCACGATAAAATGAGGTTCGCCTGTATGCATGTTTAACTTAAGGAAACAAAGACAAAATGTTTTCTAAAATTATTATCCCAACAGGGCAATGTCCCAGAGATCTTAAGGCCCAAGATCCACTCTGATACTAGATATTTTCACACTTTTAATTTTGCCAATTAAGTGGATAAAATTAATCTCATGGCAACTTTAATTTGCATTTCCCAGATCACTGATGTTAAAGAAAGGTGAAATATCTCCACGTATATATGGGCCTTCTATGTAGTCTTATATGAAGACTGTTAGTTCATGTCCTTTATTACCCATTTTAATTTGGTAGTTTGTAGTTTCCTTTTTGATTTATAAGCTCTATTTCATATTCTTGATACTAAATCTTTTTAGGCTGTGCATACTGCAAATATCTTCCCCCAGTTTATAACTTGTCCTGTCATTTGCTTTAAGATGTCTGTTGAAAAACCAAAGTTCGCAGTTTTAATAAAGTCACGTTACCAATCCTTTTTTAATACTCAGTGCATTTTGCATCTTGTTGAGAAATCTTTTTCTACCCCTAAGGATACCCAAGGTAAACTATTGCATAGGTACAACAGGAGACAGTACAAAAATGCTTATCACAGTATCATTCATAAAAGCAAACATCCTAAAAACAACCAAATGCCTATCACTGGGAGAGCAAATAAAATGGGAGATATTCACACATGAAATATTATAAAACAATCTAACTACTGTGCAACATAATTATATGGAAAAATCTTAGCAATATAATATAAAATAAAGTAATTCCCAGAAGATTGAAAACAGCATGATACCTTTTTAGAAGTTAAAAACAATTAGATCAAAACATACACTTTTAGGAAAACTGATTGGAATAAAACTATATAAAGAGAAAATAAACAGAATAACAGGCATGTGGTTCAGAATGACGGTTTCCTTGGGAAACAGAGACTAGGGGATGGGACGCAGGGGGTACCCTTTCAGGTGTAGGCTATTATCTCAAGGCCCTGGTTTTTGTTTCAGGTGGTGGTTTCATAGGCGCTTACTGCATTATTAATAATAGCTGAAGGTAGCAAAGTAAAAGCAAACCGGAACAAGAATGATAAACCAAGGATTATGATTAATCCAGTTTTGTGCACTCAAATTTTAAAAAGTTATTTCTACACTGAGCTCATGAAGATATCCTTCTAAATCATCACTAACGGCTTTTTAAGTTTTGTTTCTTAGGTGTTTAATTCACCTGGAATCTATTTTTTTGTATGAGTCGCTAATCTGATTGTTTGGTATGAATAATTAATCACCCGCACATCATTCATTGGTCTGCTGTGCCATCTCTGACACTAGTTGGTTTGTGCAGGTGCTTGTCTGTATGCTCTCTTCTGTTCTGCTTATTTATCTGGCCCCAAAGAATATTATACTTTCTTAATTACTATAGCTTTATAACAAGCCTTGGTGTCTGACAGAGTGAATATTCACCTTATTCTTCTCCAAGTGTCCAAAAGCTGTTCTTTGCCCTTTGTTATCCCATATCCAATTAAGAATAAGCCCAAGGAGTTCCACAAATACCTTGTCAGGAGTTTTATTGGAACTGTTACTAAATTTATAAGCTAATTTGGGAAGAACCAACATCTTTTCAATATAGAGGTCATGTTATCCTTGAACATGGTATAGCTCTCTGGCCATTCAGGTTTTCTTTCAGTGTTACTTTCTTTCCCAGATCTAATACAGCTTCCACTGCATTTACTCCTACACGCGCCACTTCTGTACTGCTATGATAAGTAGTGTTTTAATGGCTTCTTGCTAATGGACAGGACACAATTGATTTTGGGATATTGATCTTATATCCAACAAACAATGAATTCTCATTAACTCTAGCTATGATCTTTAAAGACTCTTGGGTTTTCTTTATAGATAATCACGACTGTCCATAAAAATGGTAGTCTTGTTTCTTTTTTCTAATCCTTATGCCTTCTGTATCATATTCTTCTTTTACTATACTGGTTTAGCCTGCCAATATAATAGTGAAAAGAAAAGGTTAAAAAGACATCCTTGTTATCTTCTCAACTTTACAATAAATGTATATTTATTTATTAAGTATGGGTTTTAAAAAAAACAGATTTTTACATATATACTTTGTCGGTTTAAAGAAGCTCCCCATCACACTGGCTGTAGAAGCACAGAAGAGAGTGCGACCGTAGGTCCCTACTTGCCAATTTATAGCTGTCATCCCAGGATAATCAGTCATGGTGCCCCCTTTCATCCTCAAAAGGGTTTTAGTTTGGACAATGAATTATATTCTCCCTCTAATAGAGGGGGTGATAGGTTATGGTGATGCTAGTGAGGCAATCTGACCTATGATTATAAGACAAACAAGAGGACCTGACAGTCTGGAGTTTCTGGAATGTTCTTTGCCTAACTGGGAAGCTTCCAACCTCATATAACAAAGCAATCACTATCTACTCCTCCCGTCTGCAAATTCATGAGGCGACATGCTCCAGGGACAGCCCCGACATCACCCAATTTGCCACACAAGAAGCAAGAAACACACACAAAGTAGAGCAATTATCTTATCAAAAACCAGAGCGATCGGCAATCGGAGAATGAAGCTGACAACAACCTGGCCTGTCACATGCTCTATTTTGTCACTTACATCCCCAATATAAATGCAAAAATGTGAAAACCAGGCAGAAGATTAAGTGGCAATGGATCCATTCTGATGCTGGGCTTGAGCTACTTACTGAGACATAAATTATGGTGCTGTCACCATCACCCTTCCTGTTTGCAAATAAATGTTGTCATCTAATTGTGCAAGACTTGGAGACTGGTTAACAAATTTCTCAGAGGAAGGGCCCAGTGGCAGCCTGGATTCCCTAGATGCCCCGACTCCATCTCTTTGTTTGAGTCATCTCTCCAAAATGCAGGTCTTTTTGTTTTGCACAACAGGCACTGTTATCCCATCTTCCCATCCTTTATTGGAGATTAAACCACAAAGACATGATGGACTTCTTGACTAATTCCCTTAAAGAATCATTAAGGATGAGAGATGGAGAGGAGGCAGCCTCTGAAATAAGTGATGAAGGGAAGTTTCTTTCTTGATACGAGAGGGATCACCAAGCAGAACAGCCAAGGATGGGCCGAGAGATACAGCAGAGAGCATCTTCTCGTCTTGACTGGGCCAGAAAGAGCAGTAAGATAAAGACACAGGGAAAAGCCTGGGAACAAAGCCTGGAGTTCCTGGTACACTGGGAGGTGTGTTTCTGAATCTGTGGACACCCCATTTGCTGCCTGTGCCCAGGACATTTCAGGAATGCCAGCAGCAGTAAGGGCAAAGCGGCAGTGACTCTGGCTGGGTCCCAGCGCACATACTTATCCATTATCCAGTAAGCAGCTACTGGGACCTGGCTTAGTATGGATTCTCCCAGAAGCAGACCCTCAGATAAGAATTCAAGTGCTAGCCATCTATTTGGGAAGTGAAGTAAACATCCGGACAGGAGCACAAAAGTTAGTGAAGAAAAGGAAGGTGGCCAAGAAGGGATGAGTTATCAAGTTCCCCCTATGGTGACCTCAGAAACTCACTGTATAGCCTGTGCCTTAGACTTGACTTATCCCTCCAAAGAGGGGAAGAAGCTAGGGTATGGGGTATTTTACACACTCAGCCATTGACTGATGGCTGCTTTTCTTGTGGTGTTAATTTTCCCACTTCTGGTCTTCCATTCAGTGGGACAAGGTAGGCTTCAGCAAACTCAGAAAGTCTTTAGGCAAAGAAATGTAGAAACTGGCAGCTGGGAAGCAGGCCAAGTGACCTTTAAACGATAAGCATTAGGAGATAAGGGCAGGGTTTCAATGTCTACTTCTATGCAGTGAGAACCTGCTACATGCTGTAGCTACACTCACGAACAAGTGAGAAACGGTCCCTGACCACGTGACACTTGTTGGAGGCAAAGAGCAGGCCACCTGTCCCCGTGCCTCTTCCCTCCTCTTCCCAGGGTAGACTGGAGCTTCCAAAACCTGTCCCTGGCAGTTCACCAGGACTCACCTCTACCTTCTCTGAGTCCCTGACTTCTGCCCTGTCCTTGGTCTTCACCTCCATCCCTCCCTCTCTCTGTCCCTCTCACCCAGGCTCTGAGATGTCTCCTTTCCCCTCACATGCAGTATCTGAATATAGTAACTGTGATGAATGAGACCATTTGTTAAGCATATACTATATACTCACCCCTGGGTTAAGGGACTTATGATTACTATCTCATCTATCTGCCAAACAACCGTGACCTCATGCTTGTGTTCCCAACCTTGTTCCTGCTTCATCCCACCTGCCTGATGGGATGGGACCTCCTTGGAAAGCACCATGACCTAACTCAAGTGCCCACAACCCTCTGCGCTTTGCATTTGGCCAACTACCTAGTCCTCTACCTAGGTGAGCAGGGCTGTGTTTGCCCTGACCTGGCTCCATGATCTGTAGTCAAGGTCCCAACACACCCTCCACGCCCCCAGGAGGCCCCACTGGTCCACTCCAGTGAGGAGCAGCCCGTCTCTCAAGGGTGAGCCATGCTCAGCATCCTCCCAGGTTAGGATCCCCAGAGGCCGTTATTCTTAGTTACTTCAGACAAATGCCAAATTTTGCCTCCCTTGCCTCTCTTCTCCTACCTTCGCAGCCTGCAAATAGGGAATTGGACTGAATCAGTAGTTCTCAAACTGCAGTCCAATAAGTCATGATTCTCCTTCTCAGGGATTAATGCATTATCTTGTCTCTGATGATGTATTTTCATGGTGTTTCCTAGACACATCGCCCTGATGATAAAGAAGCAGTTTTGTGGTGGGGATTCGAGTACAGTGGCAAAGCAGTAGGAGACAATTTGAGGCGGGGGATATGTTTGGCTGCCCCCTCATCTGCTGGTGCATCAAAGGAACTCAGATTCAGAGCCTGGGAAATTTAGGCCAAGAAGGGTCAATGGCAACAAAAGGAAAGATAATCGCTCTTTATTGGGGGGTGAGGGGAAGACAGCAAAAAGGAAGGCCAACCTGCTTATCTGGCATTCTGGCAGGATGGCAGACCACCAACACAGACACTTCAAAAGATCCCTGGCTCAGCTCCCCAGCCCCTCCCTCGAGGTTCTGCAGCAAATACATCTCCTCATTTCCCTGCACTTTTGAAGTCAAAGTGTGGTCTGGTTAATTAGATGTTAGTGGGGGCCCGGGGGCGCTGGAATCCAAACTCAATAAATTTCATTTCTGAAAGACAAAGAGGTCAAGTGCATATTAAACTTGAGCGCTCACGGAGCTCTGCCGGGCCATTTATTCAGCCAGGCTCCTCACGGTTTTAGCAGAGAGAGCGCCAGGCGGCTTTTGGGAGGCTGGCTGGGTGCGGAGGCAGGCCTGGAAGTGTGCCCATCTGACATTGTGGAAGAAGGGGGTGGGGGTGGGGAGAAAGTCATTCAAATGTTTTCAACAGAAATAGCTCAGTCCCGCAGTCAGAATTTGAAATTTCTGCCAATTTCCAACTCCTTTCATGAGACGAGCCTAGTAAACAGCCTGGCCCTTTCTTTAGCCTCCTGCTGAAATGGACCCCTCCCCACAGCTTGGCTGTCTCTTGCAGGGAGGTCAGTACTGGACACAGCCCCCTCTAAGCACAGAGGTACTGGACGCTGCCTCTCACCACACTCTGCTGTTTCCCAAGTTATCTCAGAGCTAGGGCTACAGATCTGGAATTTCTCCTGCCTGTCCTTCTCTCCCCATCTCTCTGACCTGACCCACAAGGGAACAGGCACATGCTACTCCCTAGTTCAGGGCCTGCAGGCCTCTGTGCTGCAGGAAAACCAGTAACCACCAAATGTCCATGTGGCGAAAGCTCTTGCTACTGGCAATAAGCCTGGGGTGTGGCAGGCCGCAGAGGCAGACACCCAAGGTCAATCCTGGTACCTCTGCTTCTCAGCTTCGATGCTTGGGCTGTAGCTACAACTTTTTCATTCTCCTTCATGGGGGAGCCCCACCTGCTGCCTGGGTCAAGATTCTGATCAGCATTCAGCCAGCTTCGTGAAAAGAAGAGAGACTTTCTCAGCAACGACTAACTTGGCTAGAAACCTGTCCCACACATGCAGAGTTCAAGGCTGAATTCTTAGGAGGGCATTTTGCAATCTCTCTGTTGTTTTGTTTTGTTTTCTTCCTTCCTTTAGTGTGTTTTGATTGGGGAACGAAGGTGTTAGTCACGCATGAGGTGTCCGCATTTAGAAAATTACTGACTTGACAGTTTAATTACATTTGGAGGCCACTAAATAGGATTGTTTCCCTTTATTTAGACAGCCTGGATCTTCTTAGTCATGATTTGGGAATGTGATAATCCAAGTGTTGCTTTATCTTGAAAACTTACCAAACCACCCCAGCAACCTCTCCAAGCAACGAAATGTCATGGTGAGAAACTCTAGTTTGGATGTTCCTAAAAACCCCTATTTAAGACTTCTTTGTCTGGCAAAACCCACCATCGCACGCTGCAGAGCTGGGTGGGTGGGAACGTCTCTGATTATGGCTCTCCTGTTCTATTTCTGCAGCATGAAGTTGCTGGGCTGCGATCCACCTTCATCCCTGCACCCTGGGTTCTCCACACAGAACTGCTGTTTTTGAGAGAGGCCATTCTGGGGTCTTTTTTTTTTTCCTTTTCAACTTTATACCAAGAAGCAGTCTACTGTGGTAGAAACTGTTCTGCTGAACCAACCTAGCAGCCTGGATTCAAGGCTTGCATTTACCACCAGCATCATTAAAAATTCAGATTTCCCAAGGTAGAAAAATCTCTATGAGCTGTTTCTAATTTAATCACCTAAATTTTTTAATTAAGAAATTTGGAGACGCCATACCCGATGATCAACTTGGTGGATTCCATCTGCCTGCTTTTTTGCTTTCTAAAAATAATTTGCCAGGAACTTCAGAGCTGTGCCTGAGAGGCAGGCAAGCAAATCAGTTTCGGAGGAGTTTCTCAGACAAAGATCTTCCTTGGCCTAGTGGGAGGGGTCAGCCCTCTAGAGGAGTGGGTCAGTCCTCTAGAGGAGTGGGAGCCCAGAAACTTGGAAGGCAGGAGAGATGGCTCAAGTTCAAAGAGTCCCCTTCCCAAAGGAATCCCAAGACTCCCACTGACAGCCCCATGGGATGTGGCTCAGAGCCTAGATCAAGCCTTTTCTGACACTGGAGAGGCCCTTTTCCACCAGCCCGCCCACCAGGACAGAGACTTCTCTCAGGGTAAGTAAAGCTGGGCACTCAGCTACGTGGGGGTCCTCGCCCCAGAGAGAATCCTCTGGTATTTCCACAGACTGTCCCAGGAAGCTTTGTCTTGAATAAACCTGATTTTCTATACTAGTTGGGAGAGTTCAATATAGTATCCTGTCCCCAAGTAGAAAGTCAGCCTCTCGTAGGCCTGGGCACCATGGAAGTGCTCAACCAACTGCAAGTAAGTGTCAGAGTTCCAGCCGCATTCTCAGCAGAGCCTTGGGCCCCCAGCCTTCAGCTCCCATCTTTGCCCCTTACCTCTCCTGTCTCCTCATCTATCAGGCCCTGATCCTCTGGCTTTTTTTATCTTTCTCTGTGGGCCAAAGGAGACTGTGTGGGATGGTGAGGTTCTGGGAACCTGACCTCTGAATCTTCTAGGTCACAGCCACCACCCACCTCACCACAGCGCCCTGATGGGGATGTGAGCTCAGTGGTCAGAGATAACAAACAGGTGCTGTGTATCTGCCCCACATTTCCTGCCGGCTCCTAATGAACCAGACTGGGTCATTAGGACGGAAACCTTTAATTAAGTTAGAGGCAACAGGCGTGGTTACTTTTCCCCTTTCCCCTCGACTCTCCCCACCCGCCAACTCAGATATCAGCCCTCTAAATGTTCATGGCCTGGAGAAGGGGAGCCAGGAGGGTATGAGAAAGAAGGCATTTTTCCTAAATGTTACCCAAACCAAAATGTTCTACTATTTCTCTCATCCCATTCGATGACCCTAGATGCTTCTGGCTAGATAATACTTTGCAATTCATTTCTTTTCTACAAAAACATTATTTTATTAAATTGCTCTTCAAAAAGTGATTGCACTCCTGCCAACTGTAACAAAGTAACTGATATCAGACTAGCCCCTAGCCCTCTTGCTGTCAATGACTAGAAAACTGTACAAAATATATGAGCCAACTGTTTTCAGATATTGGATAACAGAAGGAGGGAAACGAAGGAGGGCAGTAGGGGCCTCATGCTGCCCTGGCTGTCTGTGTGAACTTGGAGTCTAGACCCTGCAAAGAGATGGAGCCCAAGCAGACCACGGACATCTCAGCAAGCTGAGGACACGAAGACTGGAGTTCTGCTGAGCCAGCTGGAATCCGAGGGGTGAAATACTGGAGAGGAGGGCGTGGCATAAAAAAAGGAACTTGAAACACACACATAAAGCTTTTCTTAAATCTTTGCTCAAATATTAAGCTGCACTTACACAGGACAAGATGCCAAAAGGCTTGACTAAGAACAACTTACTGAGGAATAGTGGTCTGAACGGAGATCCCACAGTTCTGGGAAACACAGCAGTTCCACCCACCCAGCATTAAGTCCCTGAAAATCCTGGCCATTCAGAGACTTTAGAGAGAACACATCTGACCACTCTCACCAAGTAGACTATTCTTTTGCTGTTGAGTCTCTAAGTCATGCCCAACTCTTTGTGACCCCATGGACAGGCTTCCCTGTCCTTCACCATCTCCCGGAGTTTGCTTAAACTCATGTCTATTGAGTTGGTGATGCCATCCAACTATCTCATCCTCTATCATCCCCTTCTCCTCCTGCCTTCAATCTTTCCCAGCATCAGGGTCTTTTCTAAGGACTATTCTAAAACAATCCTAAGAAAGATTTTTATAAAGCTTAAAAAAATTAAGCTGAGGTGTTTTGGGTTTTTTTTACATTACAATTAACTACCAGAAAAAAACCTACACTCCTTAAAGGAAAATCACAGAATACAATGTGCCATCCATAATTTCCAATATACCAAAAATTACTAGTCATGTGAAGAATAAGTAACATGTGACCCATAATCAAGAGAAAAATACGTCTAAGGAAACAGACCAAGAATAATCGAGAGGTTGAAATTAGCTGACAAGTGTTTTGAAACAGCTATCAGAAATACGTTCAAAGATTTAAAGTAATTAGGGAATAGATTCAGAATTTTAGTAGAGATACAGAAACTCTTAAAAAGAATCAAAGAGAAATTTGAGAACTTCAAATTAAAATATATGAATTGAAAAATTCAATGGATGGGCATAAAAGCAGATTGGACACTGTAGCAGAAAAACATCAGAGAACTTAGATGGGGTAATAGAAACGATATATCCAAACTGAAATACAGAGATTTAAGGAAAAAAGAAAACAGCAGACACGTAGCATCAACTGATCTTTGACAGAGGAGCACAGGCAATTCAGTGGAAAAAGGAGCTTTGTCAACAAAAGCTGCTGAAACAACTGGATATCTACATGCAAAAAAAAATCCTGAATCTAAAGACAGACCAACATCTTTCACAAAAATTAACTCAAAACTATAAAACTCCTGGAAGATGGACTTTACTGGTGGTCTAGTGGTTCAGAATGCATATGCCAAAAAACAAACAAACAAAAAAAGAATGTATCTGCCAACCCTGGGTACGTGGGTTCGGTCCCTGATCTGGGAAGATTCCACATGTGGCAGAGCAACCAGCCTGCGTGCCAGAACTACTGAAGCCTGTGTGTATCTAGAACCCGTGCTTCACAGCAAGAGAAGCCACCACAGTGAGAAACCCACACACTGCAATGAAGAGAATGCAGCCCCACTCGCTGCAACTAGAAGAAGCCTGCAAGTAGCCATAAATAAATAATAAAATACATAATTTCAAAATAAAACTCCTGGAAGGTAATAGGAGAAAATCTAGGTGACCTTGGGTTTAGCAATGACTTTTCAGAGACAGCACCAACAGCACGATTAAGGGGGGGAAAATCGCTAAATTGAACTTCATCACAATTTAAAACTTCTGCCAGCACAAACAAAAACCAAAACACTATTAAGAGAAGAAATACAAGCCACAGACTGGAATAAAATCACTGAAAACACATATCTAATAAAAGAATGGTATCTAAAATATACAAAGAACTCAAAATAAGAAAACAACCAACCCAATTTTTATAAAGATCTGGACAATTTACAAAAGAAGATATGGAGATGATGAATAAACATATGAAAAGATGTGCAACATCAAATGTCATTCAGTTCAGTTCAGTCACTCAGTCGTGTCCGACTCTTTGCGATCCCATGAATCGCAGCACTCCAGGCCTTCCTGTCCATCATCAACTCCCAGAGTTCACTCAGACTCATGTCCATCAAGTCAGTGATGCCATCCAGCCATCTCATCCTCTGTCATCCCCTTCTCCTCCTGCCCCCAATCCCTCCCAGCATCAGAGTCTTTTCCAATGAGTCAACTCTTCGCATGAGGTGGCCAAAGTACTGGAGTTTCAGCTTTAGCATCATTCCTTCCAAAGAAATCCCAGGGCTGATCTCCTTCAGAATGGACCAGTTGGATCTCCTTGCAGCCCAAGGGACTCTCAAGAGTTTTCTCCAACACCACAGTTCAAAAGCATCAATTCTTCGGCGCTCAGCCTTCTTCACAGTCCAACTCTCACATCCATACATGACCACAGGAAAAACCATAGCCTTGACTAGACGGACCTTTGTTGGCAAAGTAATGTCTCTGCTTTTGAATATGCTATCTAGGTTGGTTCATAACTTTCCTTCCAAGGAGTAAGTGTCTTTTAATTTCATGGCTGCAATCACCATCTGCAGTGATTTTGGAGCCCAAAAAATAAAGTCTGACACTTTTTCCCCATCTATTTCCCATGAAGTGATGGGACCAGATGCCATGACCTTCATTTTCTGAATGTTGAGCTTTAAGAAAACTTTTTCAATCTCCTCTTTCACTTTCATCAAGAGGCTTTTTAGTTCCTCTTCACTTTCTACCATAAGGGTGGTGTCATCTGCATATCTGAGGTTATTGATATTGCTCCTGGCAATCTTGATTCCAGCTTGTGCTTCTTCTAGCCCAGTGTTTCTCATGATGTACTCTGCATATAAGTTAAATTCTATTTTTTTAAAAAAATGGAAGAAACAAATGCATATTGCTAAGTGAAAGAAGTCAATCTGGAAAGTCTGCATTCTATATGATTTTAACCATATGACATTCTGGAAAAGGCAAAACTATGGAGACAATAAAAAGATCAGTGTTTGCCAAGAGTTTAGGAGGTGGGAGGGAGAGACGAGTAGCTGGAGCACAAGGAAATTATAGGATGAAGAAACTATTCTGTATGATATGATAGTGGTAGATACATGTACATCTGTCAAAATCCATAGAATGTACAACACAAACAGTAAACCCTAACATAAGACTACAGACTGTGGATGATAACGACACACCAATGTTGGTTTATCATTTGCAGTAAATAAATCATTCAAATATAAGATGTTACCAAGAGCAGAAACTTTAAGGTGTTAATAAGGGAGTGGATGAGAACTCTCTGTACTTTTCACTCAACTTTTCTTTAAACCTAAAACTGTTCCCTCTCAAGAAAAGCCTATTAATTTGTTTAAATAAACAAGACTTCCACGGCCTCTGGAATAAATCAGAAGTCAAAAGAAGAGGAGAGAGAGATTAGGGTTTACAAAAACAAAAACAAACAACAAAAATTAAAGAAGTAATAAAGCCAAAGACTGTTCAAAACTGATGAAAAATGTCAATCCACAGATTCAAGATGGTCAACAAAACCCAAGTAGGATACACTTGAAGTGAAGTGAAGTAGAGCGAAAGTCATTCAGTCGTGTCCAGCTCTTTGCGACCCCATGGACTATACAGTTCATGGAATTCTCCAGGCCAGAATACTGGAGTGGGTGGCCTTTTCCTTCTCCAGGGGCTCTTCCCACCCCAGGGATTGAACCCAGGTCTCCCACATTCTGGGCAGATTCTTTACCAACTGAGCTATCAGGGAAGCCCCCAGGATAAACGTAATGAAAACCAAATCTAAGCACATCCTGAAAACCAAAGAGAGAGAAAATCTTTAAAAAGAGCCAAAGGTGGGGTGGGTCACATTACAGAGAAGGCAATTACATGATTTATCACTGACTCCTCATCTGCAACAATGCAAAGCAGAAAATAATGGAGCATCTTTAAAGTGGAAAAAAAACTGTTAACTATAATTCTAAATCAGTGGAAACAGCTTTAAAATGAAAATACAAAAAACATTTTTAAATAAACAAAAACTTTAAAATTTTATCACCAGTAGACTTGAATGCCAAAACAAATCCTTTTTTTTTCTTTAGAAAGTTATTCAGGCTGAGAGAAAATCTCTCTAAAATTCAAAAGTGTTACAAAACCAACAACGTATTTCAACAATGTATAATGGAAAAATAAAATATATGAAAACAGTAGCATAAAGAATAGGATAGACGTACACTACTGCAAGGTTTTATTATTCAATAAGTGGTTATTTATAAGTGATATAGTATTAGCAAATAAGTATAGATAAAAATTCACTATAAAAGATAAAATGTAATATCAAAAAATGCCCAAATAAGGACTTCCCTGGCAGTCCAGTAAGACTCACTGCTTCCATGGCAGGGTTCACTGGTTCAATCCTTGGTTGAGGAACTAAGATCCCACATCCCACAGTGTGGCAAAAAAAAACAAACAAAAATGCCCAATTAATCCAAAAAAAAAAACAGGAAAGAAGGAAAAGAATAACTAAGACAAACAGAAAACAACTGGAAAGATGGTAACAAATACATAATACAAATAATCATGTTAAATGTAAAGGGTGAGATTTTCAGATTTGATTTTTTATTAGGCAAAATGCAATTACAACTCTTTATAAGAGATTTACTTTAAATATGAAAAAAAGAAATGACAAGTAAAAAGATGAAAAAATATATACCATGCAATGACACAAATTTATCAATATCAGAAATGAAATAGAAGACATCACCATCTACACTGCAACAGAAAAAAGAAGGGAATATACTAAACAATTTATGCCTCTAAATTTGATGATTTAACGAAATTAACAAATTTCTTATAAAACAGAAATGACCAAAACTGACACAAGAGGAAACACAAAATAAAACTAGCCCAATGGCTACTAAAGAAATTGAATTTATTATCAAAACCTTCCCACATAGAAAACCCCGGATGCAAAATGCTTCACTGATGAATCATGTAAAAACACTTAAGAAAGAATAATTTTATGTAATTATATGTAAACTCTTCTATATAGCAATTCTATATAAACTCTTCTAGAAAACAGGGGAATAAAACACTAACAAACTCATCTGTAAGACCAACATGGCTGTGATACTAAAACCATTCTAAAGGAGAAGTATAAGAAAACCACAAACCAACATCCCTCATGAACATAGATACAAAAATCCTTAACAAAATGTAAGCAAATTGAAAGCAAATTGAAATATATATATATATGCTGTGCTAAGTTGCTTTAGGCATGTCCGACTCTTTGTGACCCTATGGACTGCAGCTCACCAGGCTCCTTCGTCCATGGGATTCTCCAGGAAGGAATACTAAGGTGGGTTGCCATTCCCTTCTCCAGGGGATCTTCCCAGCCCAGGGATCGAATCCACATTTCTTACTTCTGCATTGGCACGCAGGTTCTTTACCATCAGTGCCACCTGGGAAGCCCCATATATATGTCTGTGTGTGTATATATATTAATACATCATGATCAAATAGGTTTATCTGAAGATGACAAGATTGATTTAACATTCAAATATCAATCAATGTGATGTGGCATATTAACAGCCTAAGGAGAAACTGCATATAAGTATCTTAATAGAAGCAGAAAAGGTACTTGACAATATCCAATACTTATTCCTCATAAACGTGCTCAGCAAACTTGGAATAACAATGAAGCTGCCTCAATCTGACAAAAGGTTTCCCACAGTAACCTTGCAGTTAATGTCATCCTTAATGGTGAAAGACTGAATACTTTCTCCCTAAGGTAGAGAACAAGGCAAGGATGTCTACTCTCACCACTTCAACATTTTTTTGGATGTCTGAATCACTGCATCAAAGCAGGGAAAGGTGGGGGAGGGGTATATAGACTGGAAAAGAAGGAATAAAACTGTTTATGTGCAGGTAATATAGTTAAATGTGTAGAAAATCCTAAGGAAGCTGACGAAAAAAAAAAAAAAAACCAGAACTAAAAAGTGAGTTTGGCAAAGCTGCAGAATACAGCCTCAACATAAAATAATCAATTGAATTTCCATAATCTAGCAAAAACAATTTGAAATTATAATTTTTAAAGTAGTGTTTATAAGAGCATCAAAAAAAACATAAGGATGAAATATCCTTATGAGGATTATGTATTATGAAATACATAAGAATAAATTTAACCAAATATATGCAAGAACTGTACCCAAAACTTTGATGAGAGCCAGAACAAAACAATTTTGAAAAAGAAAACAGTTGAAGGACTTACACTACCTGGTTTCAAAACTTACTATACAGCTATATTAATCAAGAAAATGTGGTATTGATATACATAGCTAGAACCAGGCAGTCTGCATTTAAGAACATGAAAAAGTACTCAACATGATGATTCATTAGAAAAAGATAAATTAAAACTATAAGGAGATACTGCTATATACTCAATAGACTAATACAAAACTAACAATATCAAACTTCCAGGAAAGGATGTAAAGCAATCTGACCTCTCATACACTGCTGATAGGAGTGTAAAATGTTACAAACAGTTTGGAAAACTCTTTGTCAGTTTCTTATAAAATTAAGTATATGCCTATACACCTACCCTTTGACCTGGCAATTCTAATTCCAGGTATTTATTTATCCAAGAGAAACGCAAACTTATGTCCACAGTGGGGGAAAAAAGACACTTATACAAGAACATTCATAACAACTTATTCATAAGAGTCAACCCAAATGTTCATCAACAGGAGAATGGATAAACAAACTGTGATATATCCATACAGTGGAATGCTACTCAGTAATAAAAAGAAGCCAACTATTGATACATGCAGCAAAGTAGATGAGTCTCAAAAACACTGTGCTGAGTAAAAGCCATGCACACACAAAAAGAATTTGCAATGCTAAATTCCATTCATAGAGAGTCATAGAACAGGAGAAGCTAATCTATGGTGAAAGAAATTAGAACAGCGGTTGCTTCTGGTAGAGGGGCTAAGCATGGAATGGCAGTGGGGTGGGGGCACACAGCGGCTCCCTGGCGCGATGGAGGCGTCCTATGACGTGAGAAGGGTCTGGGTTACATGGGTGGAAGCATTTGTCAAACCTGATGGAGCTGCACAGTTAAGATATCACTGTGCATGCCCGCACCAAATGAAGCATTCTCTAAGCAAATTACACTTCCATTTTTTTAAAGTATTTTTTAAAGCTTCAAAAGCAAATGCTCAACACTTCCTATGAAATAACACAGGATATTAAGAGGACACCCCAACTTCATTTTTCCCCTTGCATGGGCCACCTCTCATGTAATGAATGCTAACAGCAAGAGTGTCCTTCCACACCCCTCTCCATGCTTCTAAGACTCAGACAGTCAAATGTACATGCGTGTAGGAACGGGTGAGACATCAGTTCATTTGCTTTTTAATATGACTTTCCTAGGGCGTCAGACGGAGAAGGCACTGGCAACCCACTCCAGTACTCTTGCCTGGAAAATCCCATAGACAGAGGAGCCTGGTAGGCTGCAGTCCATGGGGTCACGAAGAGTCGGACACAACTGAGCGACTTCACTTTCACTTTTCACTTTCATGCATTGGAGAAGGAAATGGCAACCCACTCCAGTGTTCTTGCCTGGAGAATCCCAGGGGTGGTGGAGCCTAGTGGGCTTCAGTCTATGGGGTTGCACAGAGTCAGACACAACTGAAGCGAGTTAGCAGCAGCAGCAGCAGGGCATCAGAGGATGTGATGGGTGGACGGCATCACCAATGGACTGGACATGAACTTGGGCAAACTTTGGGAGATGGTGAGGGACAGAGAGGCCTGGCATGCTGCAGTCCACAAGGTCACAAAGAGCTGGACACGACTGGGTGGCTGAGCAATGCATGTGTCTTCCGCTGCTTGCTCCTATCATCTAACCATACCTCAGGTAATAGCTACGCAACATCCCATTCTATGGACAAGCCATGATTTATCCACCTACTCATGAATCTTCACTCTCTCCACCCCAATAATGGGCTGTCAGGCTCATCCCAGTTTTTGATATTACAAACAATGCTGCAAAAAATGCCTTCATCATATACCTAATCTCCCTGGTGCTTTTGTTTCTATAGGAGAATTTCCCAAAGAGGGAACAGTGAATAACAAAAGATAAGTGAGTTATTTGTTTTAACGGATACTGATGATTACTTTTCACAAAAATGTTGCAGAAATCCCATTTAGTGTTCAGTCTGATATATTTTAAGTTTCTGCAGACTGGCTTCAAAAATGAAAATAAGTTGTGAACATCGCATAATAATCATTTAGACAATTCATTATTCCTTGAAGAGGAAAATCCAACAACATAGTTAAGCTCACAAATAACTAAGTTATTCTAGTTAAATATCTCCTGAGAAGCAGGATGGTGTGACGGTTGAAAACTGAAACAACCCTTGCCAAGGTACTGCCCAAGCCTGACTTGACATCATCTCCATGACCCTGAATAAGTTACTTGATTTTTTTGCACTTGACCATCCTTGTAAACAAAAATGTAAATAGTAATAGTACGTATATCATGGAAGATTTAATGAGGGTAATATGAAGAACCTGGCACAGGAGAGTGAGAGTCTAATAGAAAGAGTTCTTTCAGTGTTTGTTATTACTGGGTAAGTGGCTTATCTTTAGATCTCCATTTTCCTTATCTGTAAAATGAGGACAATAACACCATTTGTATCCTAGGGCACATAAAGGGATCGGAACAAGGCTAGTCTCTTCAACAAAACTACTAATGCTGTTGTTTAAGCGCAATGCTCACATAGAGGAACCAGTTTGTCACCTGCGGGCATCTAACTGTGGAGTGGATGCCCATGACCTCCCCAAACTCAGGAGAAAGCTAAGTTCCTGCTAGGCTCACAACGCTATTGAATTCTTGGAAGGCACGCAAATCTTCCAGCCTACAGAGAGAAATCAATAGGCACCCCTGGGAAGATTTATTTCCCTCCATGGTGAACAACGCACATTCATCTCTTCCTGTAGCCAAGGTGCTCTAAGCATTTAAGCACCTTAAGCAACTCCCCTATTGGTGGCTCACCCAAGGGGTGGACTTCCTCCTTCCAGGACGCTTCTGCAGCTGTGGCCTTCAGGAGGGACATGTGGCCAGTAAACACCTTGACAACTAAGGTTACATGACCTGAGTGTTGGGAGAGTCATTCATTCAAGGAACCTACAATGATTGTATCCAAGGGCCAAGATTTTGAACTGAAAAACTGAAAAATGGATGGCTGTAGGAGATGTAGATTTCTAGAAAAGAGAGTCCCTGCCTTGCACAATGAGCCAAGAGCCCCACACTGGGCCATGTCTACCATTCCTAGCCCCGCCAGCAGAAGGTACCTGCATCATCAATTTGGAGGTTTTCAACTCTGTTCATTAACTCAACTGTGAATGTTAGCTAATTTTTTAAAAAGCTCTAGGTAAGATCAATGATTATATGAGGAAAAAACAAGCATAGAGAAGCCCATTTTATCTCTTTACCAGGATGGAACAAACAAACTTGGCTTTGGTTTTACTAAAGACTCCTAGTGATGCTTTCAGCTGAAAGCTAAATGTCCTTTCACCTGGGGTCAGAAATACCAGCCCAGGCAGACAAATAAACTGATGGCTGTGGACCTGGGTTCAGGGAAAGAGCTGCAGAGAAATTTGGAGCTGTGCAGGACTGGACACTCGAGTTGCCCGAAGGTGACCAGATCACGTGAAGCTCTTCACACTGACCCAGAGCACATAGCACTGATTCCCACAGGAGGATGGATCGTCCCCACCAGTGGAACACTCACACCTATGCCCAGAGAGCTTTGGTCCTGCTATCAAAGGACCACGGAAATCCAATCTGCGGCCACCAGGCTGTGTGTAGAATCTGAAGAGAGGATGATGGCTGCTCTTGGAAGATACTGGATCCCTCTGTGCGTAAGCCTCGTGAATACACCCACTTTCTAGTGTGCAAATACCCCTGATGGCCAGGAGAGGGCCAGGGCCACTGATGGAGGACCACGTGCTTCACCCCCAGAGGCGGATTCTGCTCCACCTCTAAGGTCAACCCCCTTCCTCTAAGCAGCCCTCCTTTCCATGCAATGGAAGGGCCAGGAGGTCAACAAGGTGTGTCCACCTCAGAGACCTTCTAGCCACAGGCACAGAGTGATTGTAGGGCTCATGTAAAACCTGAGATGACCGTGTTCTGTATTTGAAGCCCATAAAATCTAGTCATGTCTTAACAGGCTGTCTCTGTGACATGTTTCAAGTGTTATAATGTGTGTATGATAGGGAGAGGGGGTCCTAGAAAAAAAATCAATTACCCAGGTCCTTGATTGCACTATGAAGAAAATACAATAAAGTCCACCAGACAGCATGAATAATCAAAATGAAATAAAACATTAAAAAAAAAAAAGTAAAAATGCATTCCGTATGTTTCACATAACATTAAAGCTGGATCACGGTCCCAAATTATCTGATTAAAGGCTCATGAAACACCAGCAAATTGCTTATTGATTACAGACTGAATGATTAAAAGAGTCTTTTAACCATTATCCCCATCTCCTTCCTCCACCATCCTTGCCTACTTATTCTCCACACCCACTCTCAGAGAGACCTTTTGAAACTGTAGTCACTCACCTGCTTGAACTACTTCTCTAATACATCAGAGCTACAGGGTGAAAATCCAAATGTCTGAGCATAGAGTTGAAGACCCTGCCAGTCGAATCTCATCCCCCAGAAACCCTTGCCTCGCACCCTCTGTCCCAGCCTCCCCACGGACACCTCTCCATCTCTGAAAACCAACATCCGCCCCCACCTCACCCCGGTACCACTCTCTCCATCTTTTCTACTGTTAACTTCCTGTTTATCGTTCAAACTCCAGTGTCACCTCACTTCCAGCTTCTCTGCTACGTTCTTCAGAGCTCCAGTTCTATACTTCTCACACCACACATTCTGTTGCAATTATGTGCCCTCCCATGTGTTCCCTACTTATCTCTTATCCATCACCAATGCGGGTAAACACTGGTGGGTGGATGGGTGAGCTGGATAGTTGAACAAATGAATAGCAAACAGAAAAGGCACAGCTAAGGCAGAAAAAGGTGCTGCAGTCCATGGGGTCGCAGAGTCAGACATGACTGAGCCACTGAGCGACTGAACTGAACCAAAGGTGGAAAAAAGATAAAGATTGGATAGCTAGATATCGGGATAGATAGCTAAACTAAGAATAGGACAGGCTAGGCGAGGCAAGGCTAGAACAGAATAGAACAGATAACATGGATTTCCTAGGATTTCGCTATTCCTCCTCTAAGCTCCAAATGATTCATACATTCAACTTTCTAGAAAGGAAAAAGGGGCAAAAGACATGGGGCACAAATCGCTGACCCAGTTTTTTTTTCCTTTGAGTGAAACCTACTTTGACAAGTCTCAGCCTGCAGGGAAGCTCCAGAAGACAGAAAATCTCAGAAGAAGCCAGACCTGGGCTTCCAGACACACAGGAGGATTTCACAGTTGAAGCCGGCGTATCTTTAGAAAAGTCCCTCCCACTCCACATACTGCATTTCAGGGACAAATCGATTAAGAGTCCTCAAATATTTATTGAGATTCAGGTCAAGCCACGCTTGCTGCCCACCAAGCCCTGGCCAGGCTCTGTGCTGGAGTCAGGGCTGCAAACTGAGGTGGGCTCATACATTCATGTGCCATTTCTTGCCAGCTACTTCTCAAACATGCCCCCCAAAATTACCATTTTAGCGGCCAGAGACTAGGCACAGGTCCTCACTGACATGTCTCCTTTCCTATGAAGATCAATAAAATTACTAATATTTAAAATAGGCTGAGCATTTGCCAGGGACCCTGTTTCATGTGTTACATGTATTATCATGTGAGGACAACAGATCCACAAAGAAGGGATCAATGTTAGTACCTCCCCATTTTATGGATGATGACAGCAAGGCGCTGAGAGTTTCAGTAGCTGAATCAAGGTTCACGGCTAGTTAGTAGAAGAGCTAGGAAGCCAACCCATGTAGCCCAGGTCTACAGCCCACTCTTTAGCCCTGTGTTAAGTAATTAAAGGGCAAGAATGCATTTTCTGTCATGGGACTAAATGCAATTACTCTCATTTTCTACCTTTTAGAAATGCAACCCATAAATGTGTTTATTTTTCCTGTGGTGCCCCTGCCACTGGACACATTGTTCTGGGCAATCAAAACAGAGAGAAGGGAGCATTAGAAGACCTCCGCTGGGGGCTCTACAGTCCCCCTTCCTCAGGCCCACCACACCACCACCCAACCTTAACCTGCCTTCAAGGTCAAGAGGTATCATTGCACATCATGTTTAAGAAAGTCTCCAGATCAAAAATTAAATACAAAGTTACCATATGGCCAGGACTTCCCTGGTGGCTCAGAAGGTAAAGCGTCTGCCTACGATGCAGGAGACCCAGGTTCAATCCCTGGATTGGGAAGATCTCCTGGAGAAGGAAAGGGCAACCCACTCCAGTATTCTTGCCTGGAAAATCCCATGGATAGAGGAGCCTACCGGGCTACAGTCCATGGGATGGCAGAGTCAGGCATGACTGAAGCAACTTAGCATACACACGTGCATATGAAGAGGAGTGCGATTGCTGGCCATATGGTAAAGAAAGAAAAGTGAAGTCATTCAGTTGTGTCCGACTCTTTGTGATCCCATTACTGTAGCCTGCCAGGCTCTTCTGTCCATGGGATTTTCCAGGCAAGAATACTGGAGTGGGTTGCCATGCCCTTCTCCAGGGGATCTTCCTAACCCAGGGATTGAACCTGCATCTCCAGCATTGGCAGGTGGGTTCTTTACCACTAGCACCACCCAGGAAGCCCACTCCTCTACATATACCCGAGAGAAATGAAATGAAAACATAAGTCTTCAAAAAGAACTGTGCATGAATAGTCATAGCAGTACTACTAATAACAGCCAAAATATTGAAGCAATCCAAACACCCATCAACTTATGAATGGATGAACAAAATGCAGCATATCCACACAGTGGAATATTATTCAACCATATAAAGAATTAAGTAATGATACAGGCTACATGGATGAACCTTGGCATCATTAAGTTGCGTGGAAAAAGTCGGACAAAAGGTGCCACATACTGTACAGTTCCATTTATAGGGAATGTTCAGAATAGACAAGTCCACAGAGACAGAAAGTACAACGGTGGCTGCCAGGCCTGGGGAGGACAGAGGAACGGGCAGTGACTGCTAGTGGGCATCCGGCTTGCTTAGGAGGTGATGCAAATGGTCTGGAATTTGATAGTGATGATGGGTGTACAACTTGGTCAATTATACTCTTCAAATGGATGGATTTTATTTTGTATGAATTATATCTCAATAAAAAAATACTTCTTTTACAATTAGCAACTTCAGGGACTTCCCTGGAAGTCCAGAGGTTAAGACTGGACTCTTACTTCTAATAGGAAGTAATCACACTTACTTGTGCTTCCAATGCAGGGGATATGGGTTCAACCCCTGGCTGGAGAACTAAATCCCATATGCCATGCAGCCAAAAAAAAAATGATCAACTGAATTAAAAATCTGCCTTGAAATTATAAGAGATTCTAAGTATAGGAAACTTGATAGATGCATTCCCATCTTTGACTAAATCCCTAAAAACATATACACTATTACCAATAAAGAGCAGTGAAGCTGGAAAAAAACTGCAATAAAACACCAATAATATATATATTTCCATCAGTCATGCTAGAGGAAAGATTGAATTATCCCATCTTATGTCTGTAGAAAATTACTATAAATTTGTTGCCATATGAAGAGACAATGATAATAAACAGCCAAAGATTATAGGAGAAAAATATCAGAGACGTGGCAAGAAAATAATAAAATTATCTTTTTTAAGTTTCTATCATGTTTGTTGCATTTGTCAGGGTCTTTTTTAAATGAGTGATTTGTTATATCTCTTCTTGTTCTAAATAAAAAATTTACTTTCAAAACAATAAGGAACAAGATGAGGAGGTGAGCAGAAAGTCCTTCTGGGCTGGAGGTAGCATCAAATCCGTATGTATACGGCTTCTTCTTTTCTATCTCTTCCTTCCATGCAGTCAGGGTGGAAAGACCTGTGGCAGGGACATGGTTTTCCATCCCTTTTGCCTGTTCTCTCCACTCTATCAGGACTCCAGACTCAAGGGCCACCCAAGACCAACAAGCCAGGGATAAACAAGCCACCCCAGAAACGGGGACTCTCCTATTCTGACGCTCTCAAAACTTCTCTGCAAGGGTCTCTGAGTGAAGTTTTTTCTCTCAGTAAGGTCTGTTCTTAAAAGGCACATGGACAGAGAGAGCTACTCTGATGTCTCTAGAGTCCACTTAGATTTTCAAAAGGAGTTCTTCACAGCAGAAATCGATCTAGTTCTTGGGGTTAAACATGCCTTAAACAATGTAACAAACTTTCCTTCCCTCCCCCTTCCTCTTCCTCTTAGTCCTCCCCTTCCTTCTTCTTCTTCCCCTTATCTGGGAAGAGCTTTCCCTCCTGGACATCATAGAAGGGAGACTGGATAGAGATAAGGATTCAGGAATTCCTGGGTCCTCTGCTGCTACTGCTGCTGCTAAGTCGCTTCAGTTGTGTCCGACTCTGTGTGACCCCATAGACGGCAGCCCACCAGGCTCCCCCGTCCCTGGGATTCTCTAGGCAAGAACACTGGAGTGGGTTGCCATTTCCTTCTCCAGTGCATGAAAGTGAAAAGTGAAAGTGAAGTCGCTCAGTCGTGTCCGACTCTTCTCGACCCCATGGACTGCAGCCAACCAGGCTCCTCCGTCCATGGGGTTTTCCAGGCAAGAGTACTGGAGTGAGGTGCCATTGCCTTCTCCGGGGTCCTCTGGCTGTGATAAAATATCAGACTTGGCACAACTCCTCACTCCCTGAAAAAGGAAAAGTGTGATCCCAGTCTGATGAAGAGACCTTACCAGGTCCCATCCCTAGATGGGTCCTTGCCAGGATGAGGCCTCCCTCAATGTAGCAGAGAGCTAAGTCTAGAGAAGACAAAAAAGCGATGATAAAAGTGGAAAGTGGAGGTGAGGACCCACCAGACAGACACTGGAAGAGCTTGAATGCTAGCAGTTCTCTCCTCACGTGACCTAGGGTTTTATATTCTAACCGTATCCCTTAGCAACACACACATATGCCCCCAGCCAGAAATGCTAAAACCAAAAAGAGAAACTCACTGCAATTCTACTACCTGCCCACCCCCTTCCATGTCAAGTCCCAGAGACAGACGCCAACAACTGGGAAGAGATGGATGTTGAAGGATAAATGTCACTGGTCCCATTAATTCTCCAGGTCACTTTGCAGATTTCCTCTGTTCTGAGATGGATGGTTGATGCTATGCTCATAATAATGACCATCAAATCTCAGCATTTGTTTAACATTTTATAATTTATGTGAACTTATTTGATCTGCAGAGCTTCATGAAGTATGACACTATCAGTCTAACAATTGCATTGATAAGAAAACAGAGACCCAGGCAGGGGAAGTGATGGGCTGGCCAAAGATCGCCAACTTTGCAAGGATTATTTTATCTAATAAGTTATCTCAGTCTCCCTAATAAGAATTTAAAAATCTCCCAAGTTTAAGGAGTCAAATTAATCTAGCCTGAGGCTTTCTTTGGATGCCTTTAATACAGGGAGGGTGGGGGTTGCCTCCAAATATAGTTCAGTCTTGGGGAAAAGACCACCTGCCACCTTGCCCTTCAGACAAAGGCAGACATAGGTTTTGTATAAAGTAGATCTTCAGGACCTCAAAATCGACAGAGCTCTCTCCTTTAAGAACCACAGATTTTATTAAAAACAAACAACAACAAAAATAAAAACCTGTTGGGGGCCAGCTCTCTTTCCAGACAATAGGCTCCTCTCCAGTCTCAATCACAACTCATCTTAGACAAAAGAGAGCAAGAACACCCACAGAAGACCACACGGGGGTGTCTGTCTAAAAGCTGTCGCCAGCTTAGTAGCAACACATTCCAAACATCCCAACCACTGAGGGCAGGTCATACAGCTCTGAGCCCGTGCTCTTTCTGAAGCCCTACGTGAGTAGGGACGTCCCCCAGGGTCCTCAGTTCCTCTGATGCTGCCACGCCAAAGTATCCAACAAGCTGGGAGGTCCAGCCTACATCCATCCAGAGAAAATCAGATCCAGCTGGGAGAGCAAGGCAGAGAGGAGACGGGAAGCCACAGATATGCGAGCAGTTCCAGACCCAGATCAGGAAGTGGGAGCAGGTGAGCAAGCCCGGAATCTCTGATAGAAGCAGGACAAAGGAGTATGACCTCCCCAGATTCAGCCCTCCTAGGCTAAAAAGGAGGTGGAAACTGATGCCAAGCCAGTGGCTTGTCATGGGAGAGACCACAGTGGCAGCCTTTCCAAATAACATGTTCCATTGCTGACATATGATCTTTTATTCTCGGGTTCATACTGTCTTAGTCCATGTGCATCGCTGTAACAAAACCAACTTGGTGGCTTATAAACAGCAGAAATCTATTTCTCACAATTCAAGAGGCCAGGAAATCCAAGATCAAGATGCCAGCGGATTCAGTGTCTGGTGAGGACCCGTTTCCTAGTTCATAGAGGGATGTCTTTTTGCTGTGTCTTTCGCAGCAGCTGTAAAGGAGCTCTCTGGGGTCTCTATCATAAGGGCACCAACCCCATTCATGAGGGCTTTTGATCACCTCCAAAGTCCCCACCTCCAAAGACCATTAGATTGGGGATTAGGTTTCAATACATGAACTTGAATGGGTGGGGGGTGGGAGAGACAAGTCTATAGAGGTATCATTCCCCAAATCCAGAACAAAAATATATTTGCCAAATCTACTCCAGCAATCAGAACTTCTCTGACATTAACAAATTCTACTTTTTTTAAACGGTAAAACCCCCAAGGAGTAGAAACAATTATGATTTGTATAAAGTTTTTTAATCAGTGAAGGCATCCCGTTTAGATTAACCATCATGAAGGACTGTGAGCTTCCATGGGACAGAGGGGAAAGAGATTTATAAGAGATCCTCGGCATAGCAGGAGCATTCAGAGTGGAGGTTGGGGAAGCCTGGAGTTAGGAACCAACAGCCAGGCCCTTGAGCCAGACCTCAGGGAGATGGGAGGGTGCCAACGGCTGTGTCCATGCCCCATGCTCTAGGGTGTCAGTCATGGGGGTCAGACTTGGTGCCACTGAACTCCTCCCACAGTCTACAATCATCAAGCTAGCAAATGCCTGCAGCTGAGGAAAACAGTTGCTGGACAGGATCACTTTAATCATAATCCATCCACACTTCCTCGGCTTGGTCAGGGCTGAACAGCTCACATACATATTCCCAGAGAATCTCCCCAGCATCCCAGGAGGGTGGTGGTATAATCCTCCTCTCACAGACATGAGAACTGAGACTTGGGAAAGTAGCATGCCCTGGGCCACGCAGCTTGTGAGCAGCAGAGCTGATATTTGGTCCAAGTCCACTTTTCTGTGAAGCATCTACTTCTACTCACCACTGAGATGTTCCACTTTCGCGGTACCCGGACAGAGTAGACACACATGCAGGCTGGCACTGTCGGGATATAAGTATCTGAATGAATTGGCAGTGGCCCTGAGAAAATGACTGCTTCCCTCCCATCTGTACCAAAAATATTATACCTTGGTCTTAAGGGAGAAGTGAAATGACCCTTGAGGGGAGTGCCTCGTGTTAGTTTCCCAGGGCTGCTCTAACAAAGCACTAAAAACTGGATGGCTTAAAACAACAGAAACATGGTCTCACGGTTCTGGAGGCTGGAAGTCCTAAATCACAGTGTTGCAGGGCCGTGCTCTCTCTGACAACTTTAGTGGAAAATCCTTCCTTGTCCCTTCCAGCTTCTGGCGTTGGCCAGAAATCCTTGGCATCCCTTGACTTGAAGAGGCAGCACTCCAGTTACACAGCCAACTTCTTCCTGGGAGTCTTCACACCATCTTCCCTCTGTGTATGTCTGGCGCTGGGTCCAAATTTTCCCCTTTTTATAGGGAGCTCAGACATATCAGATTAGACCCACCCAAAGGACCTCAGGCTTCCCTGGTGGCTCAGATGGTAAATAATCTGCCTGCAATGCAGGAGACCCAGGTTTGATCCCTGGATTGGAAAGATACCCTGGAGAAGGAAGTAGCTACCCACTCCAGTATTCTTGCCTGGAGAATTCCATGGACAGAGGAACCTGGCCGGGCTATAGTCCATGGGATTGCAAAGAGTTGGACACGACTGAGTGATTAACACATCCACGCACTGAAGTCTTGTAGTGGAGTTAAAAATAAATGTTTAAGAACAAGGTAAGAATTAATAAAAAAAATCATGTCTTAACTACATCAATTATAATCGGAGAGTTGGTCATGTAGAATGCCAAGAGGCATCTTAGATAAGGTCCGTAAAGCCTCTGGGGCTTCCCAGGAGGCACTAGTAGTGAAGAATCCACCTGCCAATGCAAGAGACGCAAGAGACACATGTTCGACCCCTGAGTCGGGAAGATCCCCTGGAGAAGGGAGAGGCAACCCCAATCCCCTAGAGGCAATCTCTAGGATCCTGGCCTAGAGAATCTCAAGGTGGGCCACAGTCCATGGACTCACAAAGAGTCGGACACGACTGAGTGGCTAACACACACACACTAAGGATCACATCTTGATTACCTCTGTAAAGACCATATTTCCAAACAAGGTCACGTTCTAAAGTACTAGGAGTTAGGACTTCAGCGTAACTTTGGGATGGGGGAAGGAGGAGGGACATCATTCAACCCATCATGTACCTCAAACTGTTAACCCTCAAAGTTCAACTCGGATTTCTTTACTGCCTGCTCCTGGCCCCCACCTACTCCCAATGTGAGAATAATTATGTCCTCAAGTCCTTGCAGTGCTGGCGATGGTCTGGATCTATGGTTAAGATACCCCTGTTCCCAGCCCTGACCCTCACCCCATCAAGCACCATCCCTATTGTTCTGCCCAACCGGATTTCTAAGAAGCACAGAGAGGCGTCTTTCCTGGCAACTGGCCGATTTCCCTTTCATTCCCACTTGCTAATGGCATCTGTCAGCTCCATAGCACTAACAGCCCCGGCGCCTTTCTGTCATAATCAGCTCTTTGTCTGCTGCTTCCGGTCGGGTGTCTACAGGCAGCTGGGGACAGTCAGCTGCTTTCCCCAACACTACTGTGTGCTTAAGAAGAAAAACTTAAGTCTTTTTAATTAACGACCATCTTTCAACATGAAAGTGGAGAGCATAACCGCTTTACCTCACTTCGCCTCACAGATGTATTCCTGAGGTAAGAAGAAGTAAGGCAAGGACTTCATAATAATACAATCCATAACAATGGAGTTTGTACTGCTCCTGAGCACTTTCTCATCCACAGTGTCTTACAGATAAGCAGGTTGGGGTGGGAGTGGGTAAGAATCCCCGTTGGGGTAGATGGGGAAACTGAAGTCAGCGTCTGTGGTTAAAAAACTGGTAAGTGGTCTCCTGGGCCAGGTCTCATCCTATTCTGCCACATCTCTGCTGTCCACAAGTCTGAGAGGGAGTTCAGTATTTCTACAAACACTGAGTAAGGACAGCTAGCTTCCAAGGTGGCCCACGTTCTTCCAGCTGCACTAGCTTTCAGCTGGAGGAAAAACTAGTTTCCATTGTGCCCCAGGGCCTTTGCACTTGCTTCCAGCAGTCTTCCTTCCAGAAGTCAGCTCATGTGTCAGCCTCAGAGAAGTATTTCTCTCTTTTTTTAACTTTTCTGAGAAATAATTGACAGATACAATTGCTGCTGCTGCTGCTAAGTCACTTCAGTCATGTCCGACTCTGTGCGACCCCATAGACAGCAGCCCACCAGGCTCCCCCGTCCCTGGGATTCCCCAGGCAAGAACACTGGAGTGGGTTGCCATTTCCTTCTCCAATGCATGAAAGTGAAAAGTGAAAGTGAAGTCGCTCAGTCGTGTCCGACTCTTAGCGACCCCTTGGACTGCAGCCCACCAGGCTCCTCCATTCATGGGATTTTCCAGGCAAGAGTACTGAAGTGGGGTGCCATTGCCTTCTCTGAGATACAACTGTATACATTTACAAAGTGTAAAAAATGTGATGGTGTGATATACATATACATTATAGGATGTTTAACAAGATCAAGATTATTAACATATCCATCACCTCACATAACTAACATAATTAACTCTTTGTGTGTGTGTGTGTGTGTGTGTGGCAGGGAAATATTAATACATATTCTAAACAACTTCCAAGTACACAATACTGCATTATTAACTATAGTTGGCATGCTGTACATGAGATCCTGATAATTTATTCTTCTTATAACTGAAAATTTGTACTTTTTGACCTAGGGGTGAATAAAGAAAATGTGCTATAAATCCATAGACACACACAATGGAATATTATTCAGCCATAAAAAAGAAGGAAATCCTGCCATTTGCAACATGGGTATATCTAGAGACCACTGTGCTAAGTGAAATAAGCCATCAGAAAGACAAATACTGTATGGTATCATTTATATGGGAATCTTCAAAAAAAATACACACATACACACACAAAAATTATTTCAGGGATTTCCCTTGTAATCCAGTGGTTAAGACTCTCTGCTTCTGCTTCAGGGGGCCCAGGTTCGATTCCTGGTCAGAAAACTAAAATCCCACATGCCACACGGCACAGCCAAAAAATATTATTTCATAGAAACAGAAAATCAAGTGGTGGTTGCCAGGGGCTAGAGGAGGGGGAAATAGAGTGATGGAGGTCAAAGGGAAACAGGAGGGAAAGAGGCAGGGCACAGACTTTACAAGAATGACACATAGCCCATGGACATAAACTGATAAGAACCAATGGATCCAAGACAGCAGACAAATCCAACTTCCACTAGACCTGAGCTTCAGTATGCACATTTTTGTCTGGAAAATTCCACAGACAAAGGAGCCTGGAAGGCCACAGTCCATGGGGTCGCAAAGAGTCGGACAGGACTGAGCAACGGAGCACCCACATGTACGCTTGTAACAACACGTTAGCAAACTAAATGACACGCCCACAGGCACCGTGACGGCTCCAAAGCCAGCCACCAAAGACCAAGAGGAGGCGGAGGCCCAGTTCCTGGAAATCTCCACCTCTTCCCCAAAACAGTTGGAATAATCCTCCCACTCATTAGCCTATGAAATTACTCAGCCCATAAAAGCCAACCACACCACATTTCCGGGCTGCTCTAGCCTTCTGTGATGGCCCACACGCTGTCTGTGGAGTCTGTTTCTTTCTAAATAAATCCACTTCTTACCTATCACTTTGGCTCTCACTGAATTCTTTCTGTAATGAGACATCAAGAATCTGAAACCAGGTGTGTGATCTCAGTTGAAAAACTGTGGGTTTTGGCTGGGTTTGCATCCCAGCCATGTGGATTCAAGCCACAAACTGGATTTTGGCCAGGTTTGAGTCCTGGCCACATGGGTTAGAATCCCCAACTGGATTATGGCTGGGTTTGAGTCCCAGCACATGGATTCACATTCCAATCTGAGGTGAACTGTTTCACCTTCGTCTGTACCACTCCCCTACCCTCAAGTACTTTGTTGATAACTAGAATATGACTAAGGTGGCAGTACACAGTTTGACAAATTTTTGAGACACTCACATGATACACGGTCTAAACATTACACAAAATGCTTAAAATTGAGACCAGCAGAAAAGTTTGTGTCACCAAAGGGCTATAATTTATCATATATGACTTTGGGCTGTAATCAGTGTTGTATTTCTCTCTTCTTCTAGATCATGAACTCCTTGAGGACACTGACCATGTATTACTCCTCTGTTTCCAGGACACAGCACAGGCAACAAATGTTTGTGGAATGAATGAATCGGTGAATGAATGAGTAAGCACACTATGCAGTTAAAGAAGAAAATACTTTGCAATGCTAGCAAACACTGCCCAATAAATGAGCTTGATAAGATTGGATTTCTTCTTAATATCTTCTTAATATCTTCTTAATATCTTCTTAATATCTTAATTTCTTCTTAATATCTAAATTCAAGAGACCACTTGAATATATGTTAGAACGAAGAATTTTCTATTCTATTTTCCATGCAAACTTTTTTGTAGTCTTATAAGTTTGGGGGCCCATTTGCCATGTTTTCCATCCTGATCACTTACAAAGCATCAGTTCAGTTCAGTTCAGTCGCTCAGTCGTGTCCGACTCTTTGCAAGCCCATGGACCGCAGCACACCAGGTCTTCCTGTCCATCACCAACTCCCAGAGTTTACTCAAACTCACGTCCATTGAGTTGGTGAGGCCATCCAACCATCTCATCTTCTGTTATCCCCTTCTCCTCCCGCCTTCAATCTTTGCCAACATCAGGGTCTTTTCAAATGAGTTAGTTCTTTGCATCAGGTGGCCAAAGTATTGGAGTTTCAGCTTCAGCATCAGTTCCTCCAATGAATATTCAGGACTGATTTCCTTTAGGATGGACTGGTTGGATCTCCTCACAGTCCAAGGGACTCTCAAGAGTCTTCTCCAACACCACAGTTCAAAAGCATCAGTTCTTCGGGACTCAGGTTTCTTTATAGTCCAATTCTCACATCCATACATGACTACTGGAAAAATCATAGCTCTGACTAGATGGACCTTTGTAGGCAAAGTAATGTCTCTGCTTTTTAATATGCTGTCTAGGTTGGTCATAACTTTTCTTCCAAGGGACAAGCGTCTTTTAATTTCATGGCTGCAATCACCATCTGCAGTGATTTTGGAGCCCCCAAAAATAAAGTCTCTCACTGTTTCCATTGTTTCCCCATCTCTTTGTCATGAAGTGATGAGAACGATGCCATGATCTTAGTTTTGTGAATGTTAATTTTACGTCAATTTTTTCACTCTCCTCTTTCACTTTCATCAAGAGGCTCTCTAGTTCTTCATTTTCTGCCATAAGTGTGGTGTCATCTGCATATCTGAGGTTATTGATATTTTTCCTGGAAATCTTGATTCCAGCTTGTGCTTCATCCAGTCAAGTGAAAGTCACTCAGTTATGTCCAACTCTTTGCAACCCAATGGAATATACAGTCCATGGAATTCTCCAGGCCAGAATACTGGAGTGGGTAGCCTTGCCCTTTTCCAGGGGATCTTCCCTGCCCAGGGGTCAAACCCTGGTCTCCTGCATTGCAGGCAGACTTTTTACCAGCTGAGCCACAAGGGAAGCCCAAGAATACTGGAGTGGGTAGCCTATCCCTTCTCCAGTTGATCTTCCTGACCCAGGAATCAAACCGGGGTCTCCTGTATTGCAGGTATATTCTTTAGCAACTTAGCTATCAGGGACGCCCTGATATAAAGCATATCAGCATATCAAACCCAAACTCACACCATATGCTTGGAGAAGGCAATGGCACCCCACTCCAGTACTTTTGCCTGGAAAATCCCATGGACGGAGGAGCCTGGAAGGCTGCAGTCCATGGGGTCGCTGAGGGTCGGACAAGACTGAGCTACTTCACTTTCACTTTTCACTTTCATGCATTGGAGAAGGAAATGGCAACCCACTCCAGTGTTCTTGCCTGGAGAATCCCAGGGACGGGGGAGCCTGGTGGGCTGCCGTCTATGGGGTCGCACAGAGTCGGACACGACTGAAGTGACTTAGCAGCAGCAGCAGCAGCACACCGTATGCACCCTCTGAGGACAGATCCATTATCCCTGGTCAAAACTGTTCACAATATTGGGGAATAAACCCAGTAGATAACCAAAATCAGAGCAATACATGGTCTCAAAAAGAGGAGGAATTTTGAAGTCAGACTGACCTGGCTCTTTTAGGGCCAGGTCATACTTTATCCTCATACTTTATCCTCATACTCCTCATACTTTATCCAGAATGGAATCACCCAGTGCAGAGAGGACGGAGTATCTTGTGATTATGCAGCTTGCTTCTCTAGTTCTAAGGTGAGGCCTGATTAAAAAAAAAAAAAAAAGTGAACAGATAATCAAGCCAGAAAACTCATAAACAGGGGATCAAACTTAATTCAAAGCTTACTATTTCATGTGCATGGCATTCTCAAGCCTGAGACTTTGCACTGTGTTTTATATCATGGCAACAATTAAAGCTGACATTTCTAAAGGGAGAAAGCTGAGGAAGAGCCAGGCTGGGACTTGACAGTCTATGAGGTGTGGGGAAAACATTCGGCTCCCTGACTGGGCATTTAAGACCACTCGTGATGTGACTGACCTTCACCTGATTCTCAGGTCAGCCCCTCACCACAGCCCACTCCCACCATGCTCAGTACATGCCACACTACTTCCTGGTCCTGAACAATAGGTTCTCTCTGCACCGCCTGCCCCCCCACCCCCAAACAAGGGCCTTTTTGCACATGTCATTCCCATCATTGACTGTTCTTCTTTAACTGCCTGGGATATAAACACCTGACCATCTTTCAAGAATTAGCTCAAGCACCACTTCACCTACAAGCCTTCCTTGATTCTCCTACATGAGTTGACCTCTCCCTGTTATGGCCTGCCCCACCATACCCTCTACAGATTGCCATAGCCTGTATTTACTTATGATCTGTTTATATGCCTGTTTCCTGCTCCCCGACTGAGCTCCCTGAAATAACCATTGTGTCCTATGTCTGCAGAGGCCACCCCTATATCTTGGTAGATCTTTGTGACATGAATAAATGAATGAATGAAAAATGAATGAATCTTTGTGGCAACACAACCTGGATGCCTAATTCTATCACTGCCCTGATCACACTAAGTTGCAATGCCTTGCTTATATGTCTATTTCCCCATGAGACAGTGAGATCCTTGAAGACGGGTCCCAGACCCTGCCAGTACCCATCTTCATCTCCTGTCAATGCTCAATACATATTTGTTTAATGAATATAAGTTGCTTTGGGTCGAAGTCAGATAAGGCTCCTTTGGAATACAAAAGATAGATGCATGATGATAAAGATTTTAAAGGGCTGTCAAGTTCATGTGTTGATTTATAGAGCAAATTAATATGACAGCATCAACACTTCCAGCTCTCCCCAGTCAGTTTCAGCAATTATGTGCACCCAGGGCAGGGCGCAGCTGTTCTTGAGATGCGACACGAGAGAGGTCTCCCCTGGTTTGCTCAAAGGTCTTCAAGATATTTTTAGTCGACAAACAACCATGTGTCACTCATCAGACATCCTATTAAATCAAATTGTACAACTAGTTAGACAGTTTTCAATATTAATTTGAAGGCTTTGCACGTGATTTCAGTCCTGCTGAGTGCTGAGACTGCCCTAAAGCCAGGAAGCCTAACCCAAATCCAGGGAGCCTACCCAAAAGCCAGCCTCATATAAGTATATGCATACACAGGCTTGAAAAACACAGACCCCAGTGGCTTCACGCACTGCCTAAGGTCTGGTCCTGCACATGTCAGTGCAATTTTGTACCAATTTCCACAGGGAATGAGCAACATGAGATATAATAAGCTGGTATATTCTCTACCCCAGAACTCCTGAAAATATCTAATATTACAGGAAATGTCTAAATTTTCCTGCCATAAAGTTTATTTAGAAGTTTTATCAAGGGAGACTACATAGTCCACATAAAATGCTGAGTTCTGTGATGCAAATAGATACCATTCTGGCCCACCACGAATCCTCATCTCTGAGCACAGGAGGGGAGGCTTGGGAAAGGGAGAAGTAGCATTTTGTTATAAATCTCACAGGCGTCTGGACATCCTGGAAGGTCACTGATTGAGCTGATGTGCTGACTCAGTGATATCCAGGGCTCAAGCAGTGGAAAAATCCACCCAGGAATGAGGCTCACCTTATAACAGAGCCAGCCCTCAAATGTGGAAGAAGAGAACAAAATCACGTATGACTCTCCCAGTCCCAGCCCAGCTGTCCTGTCCCTTAAGATCTCCACAAGAACAGACTCTCCCTCTTGCTTTCTGGGGGGAAATATTTTTAAATGTGGAAGCTTAACTTTATGTAAGCAGATATCAGTTGTAAAATATACTGAAAAATACAGTGGAAAGCAGAACCACATTCAAAATATCCACAGCAATTATATTGCATCTAAAAATACATTTAACAAGAAAAATACAAGCACTGTCTATGAAAATGTACTAAAAGGCATTTTCAAAAGACCTAGAGTGAGAGATGATACCCTTGGATGTGAAGACACACACATATTTCTGTATATTTCTTTCCTCTTCTCCAAAATAATGTATTAATATAGTGCAACTTCAAGCAGAATCCTAATTATTATTTTAATTTAACAAATTGATCATTAAGGTCACATGGGAAGCAAATATGAAAGAAGAGTGAAGACACATGTGAAAGAATAAAACTGCAGGGAACTTGAAAGCCAGTTCCAAACGTTGAAATTTATATTATCTAAAATAATTCGGTTTGGTACAGATTTTGTCAGGGTATATAAATACTTGAAATGGCCCTTAGCAGGTAACTAAGACCCTGAGAATAAGAGGACCCAGGAAGCCAAGAAAGGGACCCGAAAAGTCAGAGGGATAAGTTGAAAGAGGACCCTAAGATCTATAGAGCAGACTGTTGGTATAACAAGGTCTGTGTTGTCTTGGTCCATTTACATATGTGAACAGAAAAAATCCACAAACTCTTCTTGTCCCTCATCCTTAAGGGGAAAAAAAGAGTATGGTACCAGCAAAGAAATAGGCATTGACCAGTGTAACAGAATGAAGGACAAAGAACACTTATTATATATAACTTAGTGAGAAGGGAGAAGGCAATGGCACCCCACTCCAGTACTCTTGCCTGGAAAATCCCATAGATGGAGGAGCCTGGTAGGCTGCAGTCCACGGAGTCGCTAGGAGTCGGACACAACTGAGCGACTTCACTTTCACTTTTCACTTTCATGCATTGGAGAAGGAAATGGCAACCCACTCCAGTGTTCTTGCCTGGAGAATCCCAGGGACGGGGGAGCCTGGTGGGCTGCCGTCTATGGCGTTGCACAGAGTCGGACACGACTGAAGTGACTTAGCAGCAGCAGTAGTGAGTAGAATGTGGCTTCTCAAGTCAACAAGGAAAATACTATTTTCTAAAGGAAAATTGCCTGTATGTTGGGCAGACTGATGACTGATAGGTGATTTATAGATAGGATACATACATTCCTGTTTCACTCCACACACAACAAAATTTCAGTGATTAAAAATCTAAATGTTAAATAAAGGAATGTAAAACCACTAGAAGAAAATACAAGAAAATTATTATGACTTGAAGGTAAAGTAGACCTTTTTAAAAAATGTTACAGAAAATTCAGGAGTCACTAAAGGAGGGATGGAAAGTCAGGCTACATAAAAACTTTAAGTCTCTCATATTAAAATAAGTGCCAGGTTAAGAAAAAATAATTACAAAATGTACAACTGAAACTGTATAAAGACCCATAATATGTTGAAAGTGCCTACAAATAAACAATAAAGAGGATTCAACTTTAAATGAGCCAAATTTTAAGCAGGCAATTTACAAAATAAGAGAAATGGGCAATAAATTTGTAAAAAGGGTTTTCATTATTGATCAAATCACTTTATGATCAAATAAATACATCAAAGCAACATTTTCCCCATTAGACTGTAAACAGGTTAATGAGATTGTGAGAAAACAGTATTCTCATCCATTCTTAGTAGAAATTAAAATCGATACACCTTTCTTAGAAGGCAGTTATATAATACACTTCAAAGATCATAGTCCTTGACCTTGCACTCTATTTCTAGTAATTTTTCATTCAAAAATATTCTTTCATATCATGGAGCTATACTGCCACATGATTTGTAATAGTAAAATTTGGAGAAGAAATATATATATTTATATATATTCAAATACATTATGGTAAAACTATATAATGGAATATTCTTCAGCCAAGAGAAAGGATGAGTTAGGTCTCATCCTAACTACTAAAAGTGATATGAACTGATGTTCAAAACATGGATATATACTGAGTGGCACTTCCTATTTGAATTCAAGACTGTGGGGTTTGCACACAACCACTTTTACATTACAACTGTGTCTTCTTCTAACAAATAATGATTCTCAAGACTCAGGAGATGATAGAATTTTAACCTTATGATTTTTTTTTTGTTTTACCACATACTACATACATAATAATTTCAGAGTAATAATATTAATACTATCATCACCAATATGGTTACTGAAAGTTAAAAAAGAATTTTTTTTCAGTGCAGCCACTATGGAAAACAGTACAGAGGTTCCTCAAAATACTAAAAATAGAGTTGCTATGTGACCCAGAAATCCAACTCCTCCACCTACATCCAGACAAAAGCATAACTAGAAAAGATATATGTATCTCTGTATTCACAGCAGGACTATTCACAATAGCCAAGACATGGAAACCACCTACATGTCCATAAACAGATGAGTGGATAAAGATGTGGTCCATATATACAATGGAATATTACTCAGTCATCAGAAAGAATACTGCTATTTGCAGCAAAGTGGATGGCCCTAGATATTACCATACTAAGCAAAGGAAGTCGGAAAAAGAAAGACAAATACCATATGGTATCACTTATATATAGAATCTGAAATACAATACAAATCAACATGTCTATGAAACAAAATCAGATTCACAGATATGAAGACTTGTGGCTGCCAAGTGGAAGGGGAGGTAAGGGAGAGAAGGAATAGGAGCTTGGGTTCGGCAGAGGTAAACGATTATATACAGGACGGATAAACAACGTGGCCTTCTTGTATAGCACAGGAAACTACATTCAATGCCCTGTGACAAGCATAATGGAAAACAATATGAAAAAGGATATACATATGCATAATTGAGTCACTTTGCTATACAAAAGAAATTAACACAACATGGTAAGTCAACTTGACTTCAATAAAAGTTTTCTAAAAGCAATAAGGTAATTTTTTAAAATTGTACCTTCTTATTCTCCTACCACTTTTAGAACTGCAATCTATTTACACTGTCAGAGCATTTAGCATTTAGCACAGACTAGTCTCTCTCTCGTTAATCTTTTATTTTTATTTTTTGTTAGTTCTGCAAGTAATCCTATACTTAGAGCTTACTTAATTAATTCCTTACATTAATGTCTTTCTAGTTAACTGGGCAGTCTGAAGTTCAGTGGCTAGTAGAGTCCTCTTTAAAGTCTCAGAGTAATTAAATTTCCTGAGTTCTTGCATACAGATAATAGTTTGTTCCCTTTTTCACTTGAATGTCAGAGTTGGTAAACACAAACTCCTTGGCTCATACATTCCTTCCTCAAGTACAATAAGTATGTTAATCCATTTTCTCCTGAAAAATGAAGTATCAATTTTTAAAATTCTGATGATGATCTAATTCCATTTCTCTTGAAATCACTAGGTCTCTGGGTGTGGATACCCACAGATTTTTCTTTTATTTATTGTCCAGTAATTTTACTAGAATATGTCTTGGAATTCACTGATTTGCTTCAATATTCCCAGGGACAGAAAATATGAAGCATATTTTCAATATTTAATTTTAAATCATATTTTTTTCAGTAAAGTTTTCTTGAATTATGGTTTTGGAGGTTTTTTCTGTGCTTTAGCCTTGGTTTTCATTTTTTTTTTTTTAAGCATCACATTTTTTTTAGGTTCTCATTAGCTCTATATTTCATCCTTAAGAGTGTATATATGTCAATCCCAATCTCCCAATTCATCCCACCCCCTCTCCTCTCCTTGGTAACCATAAATTTGTTCTCTACACATGTGACTTATTTCCGCTTTGCAAATAAGTTCATCCATATCACATTTTTCTATATTCCACATATAAGCAATATTATACGATATCTGTTTTCCTCTTTCTGACTGACTTCGCACTGTATGACAGTCTCCAGGTCCATCCACGTCTCTGAAAAATGGCACTATTTCACTCCTGCTTATGGCTGAGTATTTCATGTTGGTTTTCTTCTTTCTTGTTCCCGTGTTGGATTGTCTCTGCTTATCTTCAATACTTATCTCTCCTGAATCCTTTTCCTTTCCCTTTGATTTTCCTTTTCTTCTGTCACCTTCTATTTCTATTAAGATGTTTATATTCTTTTACCATTTAGTCTTTATTTCTTTTTATTTCTAATTCTTTCCTGAGTTCTTTCACTTTGTGTCTATTTTTCTAATCATATTTTGTATGATAATGTCTTTTATTCACTTGAAATAGAAAGTTACTAATACACTTTTGTTCTGCTTTATGGCATGTCTCTTTGCCTGAGGAAATGTTACTCTTCTTTTTTAAAAAAAATAAATTTTTATTTATTTATTTTCAGGTCTTCTGTGCTGCACAGGCATTTCTCTAGTTGCTGTGAGTGGGGGCCAATCTTTGTTGCGGTGCCCAGGCTTCTCACTGTGGTGGCTTCTCTTATTGCAGAGCACGGGCTCTGGGGCATGCAGGCTTTGGTAGTTGCAGTCCCCAGGCTCCAGAGCACAGGCGCAACAGTTGTGGTGCACCGACTTAATTGTTCCGTGGCCCACGGGATCTCCCCAGATCAGGGATCAAACCAGCATCTCCTATATCAGCAGGAGGATTCTTTATCACTGAGCCACCAAGGAAGCCCAGGAAATGTTATTCTGCTCCTTATTCTCTTGCTTTCTCATAACAACTTCGTCTCGGATTTCATCCTGATTCTTTTCTATGGCTCTTTTTAGGTGAAAATAATTTTCCTGAACTTTTAGGAGGCATTGTTCAGAAGCTAGAAATATTAACTTCCTAGGGATCCTTCATCTACTATTGTGTGTAGTGTTCAAAAGTACGTGGCTTGCTCTCTGAGACTTCGTGGCCCTGTCCCTCCTCCCACTTTTACCTGGACTTCATCTCCCTGCATCTCTGCTGCCCCTCTCTTGCTCGGTTCTGATCCCACAATCAGCAGTTTCTCATGAGTGCGGGCCCTACCCTGGAAGGGAGGCCTGGATGCTTGGTTTTTAGAGCCCCCATGGGTAGCAATCTGCTCCCTGTTGCTTCCCTTGCACTGTTTCTCTCTGAACAGAGCATCTGTCGATTTCAAAGAGGTTCTCATACTTGCCTGTCAAGCTCTGCAGTAAATACTGTGTGGGAGGTGGGGTGAGGCCCAGAGTCTTCTGAGTTTGGGGCTATGTTTGGTTGTATTTCTCCCTCTTTAACTGCACCCTCTGTACATCTGGTCTCTGATACTGCTCTGAGTCCCCAGATTTGCCTGGCAACTGTACCGAAGGGTCAGGGGTGAGGCTGTGAACTCAACTGAGATTTCCTCACTCACCAGGGAGAACTTCGGAACCACCAGTGTCTGACCAACTCTGGGGCCCTTTCCTTAAAGGCATTCCTTGCTAAGGTGTGGATGAGTAATAGAACTTGGTTTGCATATTCTACAGACGTGAGAGTTGGACTGTGAACAAAGCTGAGCATTGAAGAATTGATGCTTTTGAACTGTGGTGTTGGAGAAGACTCTTGAGAGTCCCTTGGACTGCAAGGAGATCCAACCAGTCCATTCTGAAGGAGATCAGCCCTGGGATTTCTTTGGAAGGAATGATGCTAAAGCTGAAACTCCAGTACTTTGGCCACCTCATGCGAAGAGTTGACTCATTGGAAAAGACTCTGATGCTGGGAGGGATTGGGGCAGGAGGAGAAGGGGACGACAGAGGATGAGATGGCTGGATGGCATCACTGATTCGATGGACATGAGTTTGGGTGAACTCCGGGAGTTGGTGATGAACAGGGAGGCCTGGGGTCCTGTGATTCATGGGGTTGCAAAGAGTCGGACACGACTGAGTGACTGAACTGAACTGAACTGACTGAACTGAACACATAGTTGCATTTTAACAGCAGACACCTTACCTTTAACCAAACAAGTAACTTTCTAATGGTGGGGTCTTAGGCACCATGGCAGATAGATGAAGAAATGTTTGCCAATAACCTTCTGACAGTCATGAACTAGAGCCAGGTTTCTAAGCAAGGGGCAGAGGTGATATGATCTGGGCAATGACTTCAGTAGAGAGAGAGTACAGACTGTGTGCTAGGAGCAGTCAGTGGATGGATGGCTTGGGTGGCAATGAATAGTTACAGGATCCTAAATTACTGAGACCAGCAGACATCACTGACCATTCCAGAACAGGACAAAGATGCCCTGAAGATGGAAAAATAGTAAAAAAAAGAAAAAAAAGTCATCGAGAAAAAAACAGAATCCAGTGCAGATAACTGTCCGCACGCCATTCTGGTTGCAAATGACACAGAGGCAGGAGACGCCAGCAGGGGTAAGACAAAGGTCTTGGCTCCAGGTGCCAATGACCCACAGGGAAATACCAGGCAGCCAGAATCACCTTACTGGTGGGCAGGGGAGTGGGGTGAGAAGGTTGAGAGCAGAGAAACCCTGTGGGGAAGGAGCAGAATAATGTCACAGTGATACACTAAGCACTTTGCATACACCTAGAACTGTGTTAACAGCATACCCAGTATCCCGTTAATGGTGTTATTCTCACTTTTGAGATGAAGAAATTGAGACTCAAAGAGGCCAGGTGACCTGCTGAGGATTACATGATGATGAGCCAGTGGGTGAAAGATTCAAATCCAAGCCACTTTCCTGTTCCAAAGCCTTCACTCTTCAAGACCAGGTTTGAGTCTAACTTACAACTCTGCCACCAATTGGCTGTGTGACCTTTTTCGGACCACTTAGCCTCTCTGAACCTAAATTCTCTCATCTCAAAAATGGAAATAGTTCTCAGAATTATCTCAGAAATGAGATGATTCATCCAAGCCCTGCATGTTTCGTGTCTAGTGTGGTGCTGGTGCACAGAAAGCCCTTAGCATTTATGTGCCAACTTCCCATCCATCATCAGCTGCCATCCATGCATAATCTTTTAAGCAACCATTAATCTGCTGCCATCCAGCATCCTACCCTGCTCCATTCTCTTCATTAAGTCTATAGAAACTGTCTTGCAGAAAGACTTCTATGACATTCGTGGGAAATACATGGGGAAAGACTACAGTTTTATCAATGAATTCCAACAACTTTCCCCCCATGACATTTCAAAGCAGGCAAGAAATTTGCTTTTCCTAGAGTCAAAAGACATTAGGAGAATTATGTTTTCTGTCTTATTGCAGGGAGATAATCCATATAATCCTTAAACATCCACCTGTCAATAAACCTCAGTAAGAGATCAGTTAAGAGGTTAAACCCTCCAGAACAGCCTCCAAGATCTCGCCTTACAAGTCACAGGTGAGACCTGGGTAGGATGGGGCTGATTGACTCCCAGCCTAGATTTCAAGAGCCAAACGGGCTTTCAGAAATGTTCTGACCCTATTCTTTTATTTCACAAATAGGGAAACTGAGGCCCAGAGCAGGAAAGTTACTGGTCCAAGTAACGCTATGCCTGAAACTTGAACCCAGGGCTCCTGACTCCTAGGCCCAGGACTGGCCCAGGACAATCAACACCCTGACCTTTGGAACTGGGATGGGCACATCATCGGAAATAACCCTGGCTCCACCACTTTAGGACGGGGTGCTGGGACCTCAGGAAATTGTCTAGTTTTAGTTTCCTCATGTGTTAAAATGGGAATGATAAATCCAGCCTCATGGGATTAAAAGAAATGAGGATGTGAACAGCCTGGCACAATTCCCAGCCCACAGCAGGCACTCAAATGGGGTTCCATTCCTCTTCCCATCTTCACGGAGGTTCCCCCAGAAGCAAATCTTGGCACAGAATATAAACGCCAAGTAATTTGTTTGGGAAGCGATCCCAAAAAGTACAGTAAGAGAGCAGGGAAGTGAGACAGGAAGGGGAGCAAGCAAGCCAATACAGGATACATGAATAAGCAAGTTACATTGTGGGTTACTGGGGCTCCACCCACTAATGACCTCTGGGAAAAAGCATAGCACACTCGTTAGGGTCCCTGCCTCCATCCTGGGTGACGGATGAAGAAGCGAGTTTATCTAACCTTCAACTCCTCCTTCACCAGTTCAGGGCCCACCCTGGGGGCATCACTCCCAGCACTTCCTGCCTGTCCTGGACACAAGCAGAGATACCAGAGGAAGCCCTTGGGAGGGTATCACAGGTGCTTGCAGTGGGCAGCCGCCCATGTGCCCGAGAACAGTGAGTGCCCAGGGAACACAGGCAGGGCTCTGAGCGTCCAGTCCAGCCCAGGTACTGCTCAGACCCCGTTCTGCTCCATGTCAAGCTCATTCTGTTCTGTCACTGATTTTTTTCAAGGTGGTGATGAAACGAGCTTGGACCTGGGACCCTTTCTTAGAGTACTTGCACCTCCAAACATGAACAACAGAATACAAAGAAACTATAAGGGACTAAAAATAACCTGCATGCATGCACAGTTGGGTCAAGTATGAACAAAAAGATACCAAAAAAGGCCAAAACCCAACTGCCATTTCTGAGGCGCTGGGAGCAAAAGCAGGGTACTTCATATGATGCCTGCACACAGCACCACCAACAGGGTGAGCAGACCACCTAAGACAGCCCTCCAGCCTGACCCACCAATCTGCCCCTACCCTCAGCCCATTTAAGGAACCTGCTCCAAACCCCTGACCTTGGGGAGCCAGCAAGGGCGTCTGCTACTTGTTCTCACTTCCTTGGGCTGAAGCACAAATCTCAGCAAAGCCTTGCCTGAATTTCTCGTCTGGCCTCTTATCAATTTCTATTGATTAAAACGTCCAAGAATCCAGGTTGGTAACAGTGACTGGTCACAGTTTCTTTTATAAATAAACAAACAAACAATAGACGGATGTAGTGGGATAGGTCACAGATCCTACTGGGGCCATTGGTCCTGAGGTTTTGATACTCATCATGAACCGCCTTGTTATGGGATAGATTCTGTCTCCAAATAATTCATGTGATGAAATCCAAACCTCTAGTACCTCAGAATGTGACCGTTTGTAGCAGCAGAGCCTTTAAAAGGGTAAGTAAGGTAAAATGAAGTCATTAGAGAGAACCCCAATCCAATCCAGGGTCCTTAAAGGAAAAGGAAATTTGGACATAGACGGATACAGAAGAAAGACCATGTGAAGATAGAAGAAGGCCATCCACAAGCTCTCAAAAGAACCCAGCTGATACCTTCATCTGGAACTTTTATGTTTCAGGACTGTGAGACAATACATTTCTATTGCGTAAGCTACTCAGTCTATGGTAATTTGTTAAGGCCTAGGAAGCTACTTGGAGAAGGCAATGGCACCCCTCTCCAGTACTCTTGTCTGGAAAATCCCATGGACTGAGGAGCCTGGTAGGTTGCAGTCCATGGGGTCGCGAAGAGTCGGGCACGACTGAGCAACTTCACTTTCACTTTTCACTTTCATCCATTGGAAAAGGAAATGGCAACCCACTCCAGTATTCTTGCCTGGAGAATCCCAGGGACAGAGGAGCCTAGTGGGCTGCCATCTATAGGGTCGCACAGAGTCAGACACGACTGAAGCAATTTAGCAGCAGCAGGAAGCTACTATAGGGCTTCCCAGGTGGCGCAGTCGTAAAGAATCCACCTGCCAATGTAGGGGACACAAGAGATGTGGGTTTGATCCCTGGGTCATAAAGATCCCCTAGAGTAGGAAATGGCAACCCACTCTAGTTTTCTTGCCTGGAAAATTTCCATGAACAGAGGAACCCGGTGGGCTACCAGTCCATGGGGTCACAGAGTCAGACGTGACTGAGCAGCTGAGCACACAGGAAGCTAACATACTCCCCTAGCTCTTTTCTCACACACCCTTGGCCAGCTCTTCTACTGGTTTGGGCTCCTGCCACTCCTTCATTTCAAAAGGTATGAGACTTCTGGGTACCATGCCCTCCCTGGGTACCACACCTATTATTACTTGTTCACTTGGTACCCCAGTGTGCCTGCTGCATCCCAGACATACCTCTCCTGCACCCATCATGGAGTAGCAACACGCCCTCCCTGTTATTCTCCTACCAGCATTACAACTCCTCTCTTGAGTTGCTAGTGTACCCGCATGAGAGGCTGAACATGACCAGGCCTTCACAGGATCCCTTCCTGTGCCCATGGGAACCAGGACCTGAGCTCCAGAAGAGCCTTAAGCTGCAGTGATGGAAAACCCAGATTCCCCCAGTGGGGGTTACTGGGGTGATACAGAAAGGACCCATCGCTCCTTCCACCTCTTGTTCCTACTCTAAGGCACCAGGTCATCCCATGCTAGGACCCAACCCTCTTCTGCTTATCGAAGGGTCTCACAGGCTTCATATCAGTAGCTGAGAGCACTTCTAGGATCCATCAGCCTCCACCTTCTTCTGCTGGCATGTCACAGATTGGGTTCAAGGAAGGAGCCAACAGCCTGAGCTGCCATTTGATCCAGAGCGCTGTTGGCTCCTTAAGTAAAATATAAACTAAAAATACAAATGGGGTGGAGGGCCAGGTGCCGGATGATGGACTCATGCACTTTATAGAGAACAGCCCCCATCCTCACTCACTGGGTAACTCTGACCCACCATCCTGACCTAGCTCGGCTGACCACCCCTTCCCTGAAGGCTCTCCTGCGTTGGAAACTACAGATTGACAGCTATGAACTGATTGCAAGCATATCACATACCGAGTCAGGACTCACTCTTCTGTCCAAAGTGATCTGCGCACAGCTGCATGAGCCCCGTGCAGATGAGGAGACAACCAGTGGGGAGAGGAGGGGACGTGCTCAGGTCACTTTGCATGCAGGGGCAGACCTGAGATTTAAAGGAAAGTCATTTCCTCCTGGAGCCCCTGCTCCTCACTTAAAAGAAGGTGACCAAGAAGTGAAACTCCAGGAGGTGGTGAAAGACAGAGGAGCCTGGTGTGCTGCAGTCCATGGGGTCACAAAGAGTCTGACACGACTGAGCAACTGAACAACAATAAGAAGTGACCCTCAGACAGAGAGGGGAGTGAGCGACACTTCTGTGCAGTGTGGTTCTTTGTAAGACAGACCTTGGAGATTTGGGGGTTCAGTTTCAAACCACTGCAGTAAAGCAAATATTGGAAAAAAAAAATAAGTCACACAAATGCTTTGGTTTCCCAGTGCACATAAAAGTTATGCTTATACTATAGTCTATTAAGTGTGCAACAGCATCAAGTCTAAAAAAACGATATACATACCTTAATTTTAAAATACTATCTGGCTAAAAAACGCTAACCATCATCTGAACCTTCAGCGAGTCATCATTTTTTTTGAATAGCCACACAAAGATCACTGACCAACAAATAACCACAGCAAATATTAATAACAATGAAAAAGTGTGAAAATTGCAAGAATTTCCAAAACGTGACAGTCAAGTGAACAAACACTTTGGGAAAATGGTGCTGACAGACCTGCTCTACGCAGGGTTGCCACAAACTTTCAATTTGTAAGAAAAAAAAACCCCGCCCTATCTTCAAAGCACATTAAAATGAGGCAATAAACTGAGGTCTGCCTGGGTAAGGAGGCCGGGGCACCCAGGCCTCCTCCCACTTCTCGTTAGTACCCTGGCCCCCTTCCCCTCCCACTGCTGCACCCACTCGCAGTCATATTCATTATTTCCACCAAAATACTTGTTCATTTTCTGTGAAGCATTAACTCCACAACGCCCCCTACCCTGCGGAAGGACCCCGGCCGGAGAAGCCGGCTTTAAGACATCTTGCACTGAAGTCTGGCTGGGAGGGGCAGCCAGGCACCCCACAAACGCTTTGCTTTTCAGGGTCCGAGGTTAAAATGAGCTTTTAGGAAATGGGCGTGCTTCCTCCAAACCAGAAAGTAAATATTTGTCCCTTTTCTTTGCATCTTGGAGGCAGTCGCAGTTATGAAGGCAGCTGGGGTGGTGTTTACCGTTACAAGCAGGTCGATGCCGTTTCATCTGCCCTGAGTATCTCATCAGGGAACAGAATGAGCTGTTTCGGGGTGACAGGATGTCACGCAGTCCGTGCCGCCTCCCAGCCGTTGGGTGGCAGGGCTGAGGGAGCCCTTTGAGAACACAACACCTGACCTCCGCTCTGTCTCCGCGTGGATGAAAGGACAGAAGAGCTTTCCATTGATCCCGACATTCTGCCGTATTTAATGGCTCTGGAGAACCTGCTGCTTAACTGTCTTATGGCCGAAATAAGAGAAAAATGGAGCCCTGAGAGGTGCTTCATGTCAAGTGGAGGACTGGAATCCTGGGGCTGGCGCTGCAATTAGATCTCGGTGCATTTTCACAGCACAAAGGGTTCCAAGTCTGGAGGCTTGACTGAGAAGGGGGAGCAGGGGTGGCCTGTAACTACTCCCAACTGGTTTCCGAACCTGAACACAATGAGGCAAAATGCTGGGCATGGCCAAGGGGGCTGAGCACCAGGGGGAGAATCGCCTGACGAATGGTGTGGGGAGAGGAGAGTGGGCCTGGGTGTCCAGCAGACCTGAATGAAGGCCCCTCTCTGCCCCTTACTGGCTGCAGGACCTTGTACCAGTGACTTGTCTTCTCAGGATTTCAGTTTTCTGATCTGCAAACTGGTGATGGCATTACCCACCTCATGAATTCATGAATGTCGTAGGAAAAGTTCTAAGCAGACTCTAAGATGAGGATTTGGAACAAAGTGATTTTGTAGGAAATGTTCCCAGGAAAGCCAGTAAGACAACGGCAGGAACTGGGGATTGAAAGGAAGGATCCAGCAGGAATTCCACACCTGAAATGTAGTCTACAGACCCACAGCAACAACACCACCTGAGGTTTGGTGCCAATGAAGAATTTTGAGGTCTCTTCTTGACCTACAAAGACAGACTCTGCTTTCTAACAAGATCCCCGGGGGATGTGAAAGGCACTGGTGGAAGACGCCCGTCTGGGAAGATCAAGCAGCACTTGATCACTAAGGCTGCCTACGGCTGGGGGTGGGCAGTGATGTGAATCACCACACACAGGCCCCACCATCTCTCTACAGCTCTCACTCCCCATCCTGGTCAGAGCTTCCTTCTATAGCACTGACCCCGTGGACGTGGTCTGAAATATCCTGTGGCTCACCCCCACACCCACTCAACCCTCCTCCTTGGGCAGGACCTGGTCAAGGGTTCCTCCCAGGAATGAGCTTACTGCTAGGGTGCTTCCCCAGTCTCAACCCCATCTGGACGTGCTCTCTCTCCCTCCTAAGTCCTGAGGGCCTATGAAACTCCAGAGTAATAGGCAGGACCAGCTTCACGGGCGTGGGGCCGACCTGTGCCATCTCACAGGGCCCCGCACTTTGTTTATGCTCTGCAATCACCATCTTCCTATTTAGTCACTCAGTCATGTCCATCTCTTCTGCAACCCCATGGACTACAGCCCCCTAGCTCCTCTCTGCCCATGGGATTCTCCAGGCAAGAATACTGGAGTGGGTAGCCATTCCCTTCTCCAGGGGATCTTACCGATTCAGGGATCAAACCCCTGTCTCCTGCATTGGCAGGTGGATTGTCTACCACTGAACCACCTGGGAAGCCCCATTTTGTGGTTCGGAAGATCCCCTGGAGGAGGGCATGACAACCCACTCCAGTAGTCTTGCCTGAGAAACCCAGGCAAAGAGGAGCGTGGCGGGCTAAAGTTCATGGGGTCGCTAAAGAGTCAGACGACTTAGAGACTAAACAACAAATCACCATCTTGTGATTCTCTGTAATTTTTTATAAGTGTTCTCCCATTTCCTTTGTACTGGGCCCCACACATTATGTGGACACTTGCCTCTGCAACCAAATGGAAATGCCAACACTGCCCAGTGGGAGGGTAAGCACTGTGACCCCTCCCTCCACTCTCTCTCACCCCTGCCCCATGCCACCTCACCTCTTCACTGTCCTGCCCCAAGAGCCTAACTGAGGTCCCCTTACCTAGGATGGCAAGATGTCACAGGTCGAGACTGGCCCACATTGATAGAAGACATTCTGGTCCCTTTAACTTCTATCTAGAATCTCGTGTGTCAGAACAGCTCTTGGAGACGTGGGTTTTTATTTTCATCCTACAGTTTTCCCCTTTACTCCCTGCATTCAGATGGGTGGTACTGGCTCTTAACTCCAAAGCCAAAGACTAGAGTTTGAGAGAGTTAAAAAGAGGTCCTCAGAGATTTGGGAACAGGGCCAAGGAGGCCTGCGTTCTGCCTCCAGCCAGCTCCCCACATCTGAGATTTCTCCACGCTACGCCCATGCGCCACAGATCAAGTTAAGATGCAGGGACTCTGTCAGCCACCCAGACAGCAAACCCTGAGCAACAGGAGATTCTCAGCCAACATTCACAGCTGCATGACTGCAGCCCAGAAACAGAACTCCCAGCCCCAGTTGCACCAAAGAATCACCTGGGAGCTTTTAAACACCGACCTCCACCAGATACTCAGGTTCTGATATGTAGCCAAGGCATGAGGGACTTAAAAGCTCCCTGGGTGACACTCGTGCATAGACAAAGTTGAGCAGTACCGATCCGAGTGCTGAGCTGGGGGGGCACCCTGAGGTTATGCACCCCCACCACCACACCCCAACACAACTAGATCCGCTTAGCTCACACAGCAGCCAGGCCCCACCCACCCTGGCTCCGACAGAGGTCATTCAAGTCCCTCCAAGGTCAACAGACCAGGAAGTAACCAGGGTTCTGGGTGTTCTCAGGCCAGCTCCTTTTTCTGGTCTGTTGGGATGCTGAGTCTCAGCCCCTACGCTGCCCCCAGCTCTGATCGCTGGACCCCCACACTGTCTGCTTCCATCTGGAGTGGCCACTGAAAGCAGATGGTAGGAGCCAGAGGGTGGGGTCAGAAGGTCTGGATTCACCTTCTGGCTCTGCCCCTTGCCACAGACACTCAGTAACAGATATGGAAACGCTGCAGGCAGCTGTTGCTTTCCCCTCACCTACCACACACCATCTTAGTGGGACTAGAGGTCAACAAGTCCCCTCCTCCAGGCGGGAGGTGGACACCTGGCCCAAATGAGGCCAACCTGACTCACCCTCCCACACACGTATATCATGAGCAGAGTGATTTAAACAAACTGTTTAACAATGATTTAAAACAAACTGTTCTGTCCATTCATCTCAGCAGAGGCAGCCTGAAATCTGCTGACTAAGTCCCCAAGGGTGCCATGATTTCTATTCTTTCAGTGAAGTTTCTTCAGTTTTCCTTTGTTTTTCTAAATTCCCCACCCATATCCTCCCAACAAAGTCCTTTCCAGCTCAAGTTAGCTACATTCAGAATCTGCTGCTTACAGCCAAAGAATCCTAATTGATACACAAGATGTCTTATCATCCCCACTTTACAGATGACAGAGCTGAGACCCAAGAAGATGTATGGTTATCTATCCACTTAGTAACCAAATCAGAACGCTAATCAGGTCTCCTTCCTCCTCAATATGTACTACTCTCAACAACAGACACTTGGGAGTGGAGTGTTGGGGAATTAATTTCTCCAAGGAAAAATAAACGTATGAAGGGACCCAGAAGGCACCATCCTCATTTGTTTGAGTTCAATACAGAGCCCTAAGAAGTCATTACAAAGGCACTGACTGTGATTTTGAGCCTGAGACCTGCTGTATTCAGAGCTGAATCTTCAGGCAGCCTGGCCTAAGGACCCACAGAGGGAACTGCAAGATACCAACAACATGGCTGAATAAGATGTCCTTTATTTGTATCCCCCAAGAGCCACAATTCGGTGCCCACTGATGGACAAAAGTGCCTGTGTGGGAGCTGTGGGATCCAGCACCATACACCACAGGACGGAAAGAGTCTGCCCACCTGTGTGCTAGGTAATGGGCAGACAAACCTGGGCCCTGCCTGCTGACTCTGCAGCGGACCACAAACTGGTTCCAGCCCCTGTTGGCTGCAGCCCAGGAGCCCCTAGAGAACACCGTTTAGGAACAATCTGTCACAGAGGACAGATCCATCATGGAAGTTCAGGTTTCCAGCAGAGAAGTTCTAGCCTACTGTCACAGCAGAAAAAAATACAAGTCTGGATGCAGTGGAGAGGGTTCCCCCAAGGTGACACAGCTCAATACCAAGAGAGATCCTTCTGGCCCGTGATTTGTCCCACAGGGGAAAATGAGAATGTGTGAGTGAGTGAGTGAGTGGGGAAATCAAACGATTTCCCCCACTGTGCAGGACATCGCCAAAGAAGCCTGTTTCTCTCGCTCCCTGCAGAGTACAGTCATGAGCTGTGCGATGGGAGGACAAGAAGAGCGTGGTGAAACAGCAGATCAAACCTCAGAAGGTATTAAAGGAGCAAGGACTCTGGACTCCATCAAGGAGCCTCTCCACGAGCCACTGGGACCACCTGGGATGAGGATCCACCCACCTGGTCCAGGGGCACCCCAGTACTCCACCTGCCTCACCCACACGCAACCCCAACCTAGGGCTGGCGTTCTGTGTGCACCCCCGATGGCCGCGAAAATGAGCTCTGGCAGATGGTTGTGAGCTCACACAGAAGGCCAGCCAAATCTTCAGTCCACAGGGACACCGGAAGCTTGAGAGTCAGCTCTACCTCTGGGAAAATAAAAGGGAGGATGCCAGCACCCTGCCTGATGTGTTGCAGGATCAAGAGAAAGCACACAAGGGTAAGAATTCTGCCACAAGAAGGAGGAAGAAGAGTGGAGCAGGCATATCCATAGAACGCCTCAGAAATTTTCAGACGCCCTAGCACAGTGATGGCCAGGGGCTGGGGGGTTGAGGAAATGAGGAGATGTCAGTAGAAGGGTACAAACTTCCCTCTTTGATAACATGAATAAGGTCTGGGGATCTAATGTACAGCATGGCGATCACAGTAAACACTGTATTATACACTAGAAAGTTGCTAAGAGAGTAAATTTTAAATATATTTAAGATTTTTCTCACCTGCTGCTGCTGCTGCTAAGTCGCTTCATTCGTGTCCAACTCTGTGCGACCTCATAGACGGCAGCCCACCAGGCTTCCCCGTCCCTGGGATTCTCCAGGCAAGAACACTGGAGTGGGTTGCCATTTCCTTCTCCAATGCATGAAAGTGAAAAGTGAAAGTGAAGTCGCTCAGTCGTGTCCGACTCTTAGCGACCCCATGGACTGCAGCCCACCAGGCTCCTGTGTCTGTGGGATTTTCCAGGCAAGAGTACTGGAGTGGGGATTTTTCTCACCACACACACAAAAAAAGAATGGGAATTATGTCAAGTGATAGAGGTATTAACAACCCTCCTCTAACAATCATTTCACAATATATGTGTATTAAATCCTTACATTGTACATTTTAAACTTACACAATGTTACTTGTTAACTATCTCTTAAAAAGCTAATAAGAAAATAAAATTAGGACAATAGTTTTTTTTAAGGAAAAAAAGAACCACAAAACAAGATTGTCGATTTCTTTTTTTTTACTTTTTAAGAAATGTTCGTGACAGTTGTATATACTTTTCAAGGTTAATGGTATCTTGATTCACAATAATGAAAGCCTCATTTATCTACATATTAGTGTCCTGAAGGTAGCTTAATTTACATAATCATGAATTGCATTTCAACTGTCCTCATCAGCTTATTCCCCATTTGATGAAAACGTAAACGGTAATTTTATTTGGGCTCAATTGCATACATACTGCATTTATGCCACATGAGAAAATAGCATTTTAATCTAAACAGCAGGTTAGGCTCATTACAAAAAATAAGAATACTGGTAAAAACACTAAATCAGGTCCCCAAATGCTTCTGAAGGCCCCGGTCATTGTTGTACTATTACCCAGTCAGTTTTAATTTTATTTGCTCAAAGCTGGAAAAAACCAAGACCTCATGATGAAAATGACCTTTAGACTCCAAGGTCCAGGTAGCCACTGGGCCCCAGGACTCCAAGATGGAGGGCAGGGGGAGGGCACAGCGTGCAGGGACCCCTCTGTGCCCGGCGCAGAGGATACTCTCAGAGACTGAGAACTGGGAAGGAAACTGAGCTTCATTTTTGACATGAGACAGATGGATCCAGTACAGAGTCAGGTCACACAGATGTAAGCACAGGCCTGGTCTCGCTCCCCACCTGGAGGGGAAGCCAGAGTCTTTGAGGGTTTGCGATCTCCCCTCTGACCACTGGTTTCTCATGTAATGACAGGCTCTGAGCTAGGTGCAATGAAGAACCCGATATGAATAAAAGCTTGTGCTGTCCTCACAGGCAGAAAATAAGATGGCATAAATTGTTGCAAGGCAAGAAAGAGGGAACCCAATGACGCTCCTCCACAAATGTCGTGGGAGGCGGGCAGCCTCGCCATGTGCATGCGGGCACTGAGTCTCAGCGAGTGGCGCCATCTGCTCAAGTTCAGTCTGTTTCACTCCAGTCTTAGTCTGTTTGGGCAGCTTTCACAGCGTATCACAGACGGGGAGGCTTCTAAGAAAAGAAATGTATTTCTCCATTTCTGGAGGCTGGGAAGTCCGGTGTCAAGGTGCCAGCGGATCCCGTGTGTGGGGAGAGCCTGCATCCTGGTTCACAGGTTTCCGTCTTTTGTGTCCTCACATGGCGGAAAAGGCAAGGGACCCCTCTGGAGTCTCTTATAGTTGTACTCATCCCATTTATAAGAGCTCCACCCTTATGACCTAATCACCTCCCACAGGCCCCGCCTCCTAGTACCATCACTCTGGGGTTAGAATTTCAGCATATGAATTTGGGGAGGACACAAACATTCAGTCTGTAACACCCAGCCTAGGCCTGGGTCACGATGCAAGGCAGGCAGAGAGTCTTAAACGTTCAGTGGGATGTGGAGCTCGGGTTCCCTGGAGGTCAAGGGGGAAAAGCAGGCTGGAAGCGTGGCTGGGTGCAGAACCGCCCAGGAACTCCCTGTGACAAGACCTTCCCCTGCTGCCACTGCAGGGGACATGGGCCCACATGCCAGTGTCTACAGCTCCTACGCAGCTGGGGGCTCTGCCCTGCTCTTCCTCACAAGACGTGTTAAAAGCTGAAGTGAGAAAGGCACCTCTCACCAGTAGGATCTTCAGAGCCCACTTTGCTCACACCATCTCTGGGCTCCGGGGAAGCGGGGCCTGCTTCTTGCTAACCAAGGCTCTGACAGCTGTCCTGCACACTAGCGGTCTCAGCTCTCTGACCCACAGCTGGGAGCAGGTACAGATTGAACCATGGAGAAAATGGCCAGACCGGGTTGTTAGGTGCAAGCTGTGGACCAGCATCTGTTGCCAAGGTCCAGCGGGTAAGACGAGAGATTTCTCCAGGCGTCAAGCAGGACAACGTGGGAAGGAGTGAAGTATTTGTTTCTGGTGACTCCTGCCAGTGTGTCAAGCCCCTTTAGAAAAAGATTCTCAGACACTGGAGTTCTCTGTAGACCAGAGATGGCACAGAGGGCAGGAGGATGCAACACAACCAATTTACAGGATGCAAATTGGTGCAACATTTATCATCTTTCACAGAAACACTTCTGTGATGCGCGGCACACCTAGGACAGCCATGCCTGGTTACGATGGTGCTCTGAAGGGCAGCCTTTCTCAAACAAGCATCTCCTGGGGAGCCTGCTCAAACTGCAGAGGCCAGACCCACCGCAGACCTTCTGCATCTCTGCTTGGTGAATAAGTGCCCCCGGTGGCTCTGGGGGAGCCTGATGAGAAAGCAGTTATTTCTCTCTTACACCTTCTCTCCCCCTCCCCACCATCTTGGAGTCCTGGGGCCCAGTGGCTGCCCAGACCTTGGAGTCTAAAGGTCAGGACCCAGGGCTCCAGACCCCAGCCAAATTCCTAGTCAACCTTGGTCCAGAAATGCATCTGTAATACCATCTCTCTATCATCCTTCCAAGGGCAGCTTTCACACCTGACTTTAAGACAACAGCAAAAAGGTTTGGTGAGCACGATCAAAGCCACACTCCATAGGAATCACTTTGCTGTAATACATGATTTGAAACATACAGGCAAATACTTGTTGAATGAATGATACAGGTACTCGGTGATTTCTGAGCTCCAGCTTTTCCCTCTGAGGACTGGCAAGGACCTTAACCAGGACAGGGGAGGAGATACCCTCCAAGCTCATCTGGTCTGCAAGATTCTGCACAAACCACCTTGTTCCTCTGCCACACCTGGCACTGGGGTGTCTGTTTCTTCCTCCTGGATCCCCAGACCCTGAGTCTGCACAACTATTGCTGAGGGCAGACTCCAGGGACCTCCCAGTCACTGGCAGGGGGCAGCCCACATTCGTCTGCACCTGAATCTCTGTCCTCTTGGTGCAGTCAACAGCTTCCTGGGTCTGAAGGCCCAAGGCTGTTCCAGCTTAACCCTGGAGCTAAAACTGAAACACGTGGAGGCTGTGCTACTTCCTGTGTGACGTCATTAAACATGTCCTGGGACTTTGGTAGTCCATTGGCTAAGACTCTGCACTCCCAATGCAGGGGGCTCAGGTTCAATCCCTGGTCAGGGAGCTAGATTCCACATGCCACAACTAAGAGTTCGTGTGCTTCAACTAAAGATCGGGCATGCCACAATTAAGACCCTGTGCAGCCAAATAAATAAATACTTCAAAATAAATAAATGCGCCCACTAACAACATCTCAGAGCTGATGTAAAGGTAGTGAGTTCCCTGTCACTGGAGGTATACAAGCAGATATTGATCTACCGTATGCACGTCAGCAGCCGGGTACCAGCAGCTCTCAACTAAAGCCCTGGACTTCTCAATCACTGAAGTCCCTCCAATTCCAGGTGCGCTGGACTCTGCGAATTTCAAATTTGACTCCCACCACTGAGGTCAAAAACATCCACATTCTGCCCACACAGGTCTGCGACACTCAGACTGGCTTTGCACAAAGTGGTAAAATAACAGTTTAAGTATTTCCTAGGTGTCAGAACTGTGAGGAGCAAGAACAAATTAATCAACCAAGAATTCCTTTTCAATGGTTTTCAAGCCAGCCAGTGTCTGTCACCAAACCACAGGTGAAATGCTAATAAAATTCAGCTTGTGACAACAGCATAATGATTTAACTATGGCCTGTTTTTACCAAGAAATATATATATATAATATTTTTCCAAACATGGCCTTTTCAATGTGTGAATTTTTTTTTATAAGAACAGGATTAGAAAATAGCAGAGGTCTCCTGACAACTGCAGTGAGGTGGAGTCTCTACTGAATGGCCTTGGGGATGATCCAAGAGGCCCGTGGGCGGGTGTGAATGCCATCGTCCTTGGATCTAACAGGGGGGAGTCCTGAGAGAAGAGGCAACTGGCAAAACAGCAGCGATGAAGTCATTTCACCTCTTCAGCCTAATTTGAAGAGACGAGGCCATGGGAACTGGCTCCAGCCTTGCCTACTGACTGCAAACTGCAGCAGGAGAACTGACGTCTGCATCCCTGAGGGTCTGCATCCCTCACAGACCACGTGCTGTCCCAGAGGCACAGGCGCTGCCCCCCAGCTGCCCTTCAGCCTCACTGCTTGTGGCCCTGCCCGGGGTGACTTGCCTCTTTTCTCAAACATTTGGGCTCTTTCTGTGCTTCCATGCTCTTCCCGTGTTCCCTCTGCTCTCCCTCTCCTTATCTACCTCAACCTTGCTCCAAAATGAGATTCCAAAGGCACCTCCTCCATGCAGTCTTCCTTGACTTGCAGTGTGACGTTGAACAGTCCCTGCTGTGGACCTCTGAGTCTCCAAACCTGTCCTTCTGCCCACCCCTCCTTGGCACCTCCTTCATTCTGCCTCCCAGATGGCTCTCTCTCTTGCTGAAGTGGACGCTCTCTGAGGACAGGGGTCGTGTCACAGACTCCACGCTGTATCCCCAGGGTGGCACAGGAGCTGGTGTGCTAGCACTGCTGGTGGAAGGGAGGCAAGGGCAAAAATGGAAGCCATCGCCTCACGGAGCCACGGACCCAGGTGTCCACGTTTTGGCCCCAATATCTCCTTACCAGGAGAACCCCACTGGGATGGGGGTGTAAAAAGATAAGCCCAGGAACTCCCCTGGTGGTCCAGTGGCTAAGATTCTGCTCCCAATGCAGGGAACCCAGGGTCAGTCCCTGGTTGGGGAACTAAAACCCACGTGCTGCAATTAAGACTTCACATGCCGCAGCCAAGACCCAGAACAGCTAGGGAGGTAGCTAGCTAGCTAAATAAACAATATCTTTTTAAAAATAAAAAGATAAGCCCAAACAACCAGGCATTTTCCAGAGATTTCAATATTACACTCATGGCCTAAAAGGCATGGCTCCCTCCACTGGGATCTGGGCTTGCATTTTGGAGTCAGGCAGAATCAGAATCATAACCCAGCTGCCCACCTTGCTGTGTGGTCTTGGGCAAGTTACACAACCTCTCTGAGTCTTACTTTCCTCAGCCTAGACAGAAAGATAATCAGAATTCCTCCAGAGGGTTGTCGAAAGGTTGTAATCAGATGAAGTAAGTAGAAGTACCTAGCACCCAAGATTCTCAATAAATGCCACGCTCCTCTCTTCCTTGCAGAGTTAGCTACTGTGAGATTTTAGATCACAAAGCACCTCAATCTTTCCATCTGCAGAATAGGCAGGCATGCTCAAAGCTTCTCACTTCACTGTTCAAAGATCAAGTATGTATAAAAAATATATTTATAACAGACTTCACTTATTCCCAGTATCATGTCAGTATGCAATGGTCACCCATTCTTCCTAAACACTGCAGGAATTATCCTCTGTCACTTCTAAGAGGATCGAGAGATTGTCACCCAATAAGAACATGGCTCTTTGCAAAGAAAACCATGGCCCATGGAAGAGGCCTGTACTCTGCTCTCTGTTGGGCCCCCCAGCGGTATAAAAGGGACTCATGTAATCTTTACCACAGCATTTTGAGACTGGGAGTGCCCTTCCCACTTTACTGATGAGGAAACTGAAGCTCAGAGAGGTTTGCTGAGTCCAGATGCAGAGCTCTACACCCACCACTGCCCGAGACGCTGCAGGAGAGAGAGTTGGTTACAGAGTTGGTTACAGAGACCTGTACAGTTGGTTACAGGTCGAGCAAGTGTCAGACTCCCCAGTGCTACAAGAGGAAGCGCAAAGGGCTGAAATTACTAGACCTTGCCTCCCCTCCGGTTCTCAGAGGGGAGGTACATGCAGTAGGAAACTGGGACATTGAAAACATGTGAAGATGAAGATGTTAGTCGCTCAATCGTGTCCAACTCTGCGACCCTATGAACTGTACCTCTCCAGGTTCCTCTGTCCATAGGATTTCCCAGGCAAGAATACTGGAGTGGGTTGCCATTTCCTTCTCCAGGGGATCTTCCCAACGTAGAGATCGAAACTGGGTCTCCTACATTGCAGGCAGATTTTTAACAGAACTCAAAATCAGATTCCTGACACTCTCCTATAATCCTCTACAATACTGTAAAATTACCAAGGTTTGCATCCACTTAGAAATTTTAAAAACAACAACAAACTATAATCAGGTACTCTTAGAAAACAATTTTTGGGGTCTCTCCAGGTGAAATCAGGGAGACCGTGCATTCTAGATTGCCTAGGACAGCCCCAAACATCAGAATCATGGTCAACTTGCTACTCACACTCAAAAATATCCTCATATATATTGTGGGTCATCCCAGATCTGTGGTTCTCAACCTTGCCTACACATTTGGATCACCTGGGGAGCTTCATAAACATCTCGATTAAATAAAAATCTATATGGCAGGAGGGAGGGTGTGGGATCCAGGCAGTGATCACTTTTTAAGCTTTCCCCAGTGACTGTCATGGGCAGCCAGGGTCAATGTCACAGGTGGAAGACACACCCTTCCCTGGCAGGCAAAATGGAAACAAATCGCCAGACAGCAGAGGACAGGGAACTTCATCCAGCCCTGAGCCGTCCTGCCCCCAGGGGTCCGAGGTCAGCAGAGGACGGGGCACAAAGCTGGTCCGTGGACCCCATCTGTGGGCACGACGCCTGCTTTCCACTCGCCCGTCTGTATTTCCTCACCTGTCTGCGTCGGGAACGGGCTGGAGGCTCTGTGGCAGCTCCGCTGGGTGCTAGCTCAGCCCTGAGCGCATCATTACTGCTTGCTGGCTCCAGAGAAGAAGAGATGAAGGAAATCACCTGTTTCACCTTGAAGCTAAGGAGGAGAACCTGAAGAGGGAGATTTGCCCACACTTGCTGGAGAAGAATGCCAGAGAATGCCATCAAGACTCGAGGAGCCAGGCTGCTGGCACAGAGCAGCCGGGAGCCCAGGGTGCAAACGTGTCCCGGGCAGGGTTTCCTGAACAGATTGTCTCCAAATGTTGCTCTCTCCTAATTAATGCTGCGAGCGCAGTCTCTGGTCTCTCATCTCACACCAGGGAGGTTCCTGCAGAAAGAAAGTCCCTGCCATCTCCTTGTCCCAGCCACAGAGAGCAGAGTCTGTCCCCAGGCAGTTCCCCTGGGTTTCTGAACCATTTTCAAGGCCCTGGCATTCATACTTCTGGCTGAAATGCATTTCAAAGAGCAGAAAGCGAAGGTTGAGGTTTCAGAGAGGTTTTCTCTTTCTACAGAGGGCCAGTGAACATGACTACAGCTAGACCTGGATGGTGTTTGTGGTTCCCAGATACATTCTAACTACATAATGCATTATACATCTCAGCGTTGCTCAGACTGTGTCCCTGAAACTCTTCCGCATTGTGTTAGGAGAAACTATTCCATGAAACACTGATTGGGAAACTTCAGTGTGTGTGGAAAACCATTGTCATTTGTAGATATAACATTCACAACTTGGACTCACGGGTGAAAACTATGTCACCAAATTGCTCTCCCATAAAAGTGATAATGATTTATATTATCAGCAGCATCACATTCATACATACACACTCCTTACTATCTTGTCGTTGTCAAACTTTCTGATCCTTTCCCATCTGAAAAATGAAATGGATTTTCTGAATGTAGTTTTCATTTCTTATTAGTGAGACTAAGCAACTTTTCATATGCTTAAGAAGAAGTTTTGTTTCCTATGCCATGCACTCTCTTCATACCCTTTGCCCATTTTTCTATGAAGTTCATGGTCCTTGGTTATTGATCTGTAGGATCTCTTTATATATTAGAGAAGCCAGCCCTTCCTCTGTGACATAGCCTGCAAACATCTTGCAAATTTGATGTTTGTCTTTTGATTTTATTTATCATTCACTTAGCTAAGTCCATTTTAATGGAATTGAATTTATTATTTTGTGGCTCCTGAGTTTTGCATTATTTTAGACACCCTTATAAGGAAAACATCTTTCACTGTTTCTTCAGTATGCCATCCTCAAAGTACTGATCCAGGCCAAAAATCATTCAGTGGAAAAATATTCAAAGAAAATCATGATTTAACATGGCTCTTCCTGCATGCAAAGATCACCATACAGAAAGCTGACAAGACACCTCTCTTTTCAAGGATGATCCACAATCGAGCTTCCCATCTGAGGGACTGTTTCCTATGAGATGCCATAATATAGGATTCCAAGCTCCAGTGTAATTAAATGCCTCTACATACAAAGGTCCTGGTGACATTAGTCTTGTTTATTTCCAAGCTGTTGCAAAAATTCTTCTAAGATTAGGGAGGATCTCTTTCTGTCACACCAGTAACTGCCATGTCAGCTAGGGTCTCCCTGAAAACTTCCATCTGGTAATAATTGCCTGAAATTATTACCAACATGGAGGCTTTCTCTAGGGAACGACTGTAGGGAGTGAAATGAGGTTTCTTTTGTGGGTATTTGGACGTGTTTCCTTCTTTCTAGGGATTCCATTCCTCTCCAGTGTCACCAAACCCTACAAGACTTTTTGATTCAGCTCAGTCTTCAAATATAACTCTGGACACAGACGCCCACCCTCTGCCCAGCATGGCAGCTGGTGGCCTGACATCACATCTGCTCCAGCCCATGCCTCCATCAGTCCTGCCTTCTCCTTCCAGCCAGTACAGACTCCAAGTCGAAGAAGCCATCCTGGAGGTGCATGAAGAGACACCCTCATTTGGAAACAGACTTCTGCCCAATTGACTTGTTCCACAGACTCTTACGACACATGTACTGCATGCAGATGCTGGGGAAGCCAAGGCGCAGGACAGGTGAGAGTCTGGTAGTAGTGGAGCCCAGAGCCTCTCTCGAGCATCAAACGAGACTCCCAGAAGTTTGGACTCACCCACATAACGAACACCTGTTTGCCCTCCACATCCCCTGGAGCCCAAGCACAGTGAGCAGGCATCCTGAACCTTTCGTAGGTCCTAGCAACAGAGCTGGTTCCTCCGCCCAGACTTCTTCACCTGCTCTCCAGGGCCCCTCCTTGCTCTTCTGACCCCTCCCCTCAAAAAGCCCAGACCCTCCTAAAGTCTGCATGGAGTATAGAAACATCTCTACAAGCTGATCCTCTTTTTAAGACAGCATCATTTCTAAATGAAAGTTCTGCTAGCCTGAGCGATTATTTACTTGTGCAGGAGGAAAGTGAGAGTTCAGAGACGGTGAGCCTAGCATGAGGTCAACAGCTAACAGGTTTCCAAGCCAAGACCAGTACCCAAGCTTGCCAACTCCTGGCCCAGGCCACCCTCACCAACCCACTATGGCTCCCAGACCAACTGTCTCCCACTTCCTTTGGGAAGTGTCCTGGTGAGGACTCTGCTTTTTTAATTCTATCTGGGATGAAAAGAGAACAGGTTGACTTTGTAATGTCATCAAATATTAATCTTGATCTTCCCAGAAACTGACATCCAAATTGCCATCAAGCTTGAAAGGCCTAGTGGAGCCTGTCGACTGTGCTGATAAAACCCAGGCCTGTGGCTGAGGGTGGGGGGGACACAGCCCGTCTCAACTGCAAGAGGACAGGAGTGGGAGGTGGGGGGCCCTGCAGAGTCGGTGACCAAAGGGAACTCAGGGACAGGGCGAGAGCCAGAACAGACAGATGGGAGTAAGGGTCCTCCATTAAAATTTTAAACCACAGGCTCTACACAACCACGCATGCCTGAAATGCCATCCCTGCAAGCTGGGAGCCAAAAGGCGGTTGAGGTTACTGTGCAAAGTTGCCAAAAGCTGAAGACATAACACATCCCTTGTCCCCTGAAAATTTTTTTTAAAGAAAAGTTCTCCATGACATGGAACACACTGTACAAATCGGGGTAGAAAAATAAACTTTCCTGAGAGGAACATCACAGTGTCATGTTTTTTAAAAGGATAGAGCTAGAAAAATCTCTGGAGTTAGGGAAACGGGCTCCAGTGTTAGAAAAATCTGGATCTGGTCTCTGGCTTTAGAAATGTTTTCACAGGACAGGCGTAATCCCTCAGAACCTTGGTTGCCCCATGTGTAAAACAAGGATGAGAACTCCTTCCTAGAAGGAGAAATGGAGGGGACCTGGGGCAGGGCTCGGCCCCAAGTAAGGCCTTATGGGCTGGTCCTGCTTCCTCTGCTTTAAGAGCTTGAAACGGACTTCATAATTCACTTATCTGGTTGCCTTAATTTTGCATATAGGGAAATAGGGGGTTATCTACAGCCCTTGGCAGGCAAGGGGGAGGATGGGATTCAGTTTCTCTGATTCTCTGGCTGTATGAAAATGGAAAAGATTGGGGGCAGCAGGAGAAGGGGGCAACAGAGAATGAGATGGTTGGATGCCATCACCAATTCAATGGACATGAATTTGGGCAAACTCCGAGAGATCTTGAAGGACAGGGAAACCTGGTGTGCTGTAGTCCATGGGGTCACAAAGAGTCAGACATGACTTGGCAACTGAAAACAACAACCTTCCCCACATCAAGAAACACCTCCTCTCAAACCTTTCCTTCCTTCTCTTCCCCATGAGCTCAGCATCTCTTAACTATGTGGTGGGAGGGATATAAGACAAGTGGCCGGGTGCCCCTGAGGTCATCTTCAGCATCACTACCTTCCCAGGCAAGGATGACAGCTAACCCTGCAAAGTAAGTGACACCTCCGTGTGACTGCCCAGGAAATCCGAGTCTCCAGTGAGAGTAAGCACAGGAAGTAGGAAAAGAGAAAGAAGAGCAGAGAGAGAGACTCTTGGAACCCAGAGGAGCCCCCGAGGGATTCACAGTGAGATAAGGGCAATTTGCTGTGACACTGTTTTCAAACAAGCACAGAAAGAGAGAAACCACAGACAGCTATGGCTGGATGCGTGGAACCAGTGAGGGATAGAAAGAACACTGGGAGGCCAGAGAGGCAACGCAGTAAAGGAGTCTGTATGAATAAACGCCACTCCTGTGCAGAACGGGGTGGGACCATCCAGGAACCCGACGATGGAAGGACCGAGGTGGCCTCTCCAGCTGAGTCCTGGCTGTTTGCTTTTGTGTCTCTTATCAATTTTGATGGAAATTTTTCTGGTCTTTGCATTGCCAAATACAAGTAGAATTTAAAAAGCCACTGTCAAGCAATTTTGTGTAGATCTGGGATGTTTCCAACAATTAAAATAGTTTCTCCTCTAAGAAACTGTGGGACAGGATGGGGTGAACCACGTGCTCCCCTCACCCTGCTTCTACCCTCAGAAGGGACCCTGATTTTACTGCTGTGCCAAGTGGAAATGGAAAAATACTCCTGTGTTTCTCCTCTACCGTTCATACTGCTGCCACGCTCCCATTACTTCTGATGCCAGATGTGTAGATGTCCCAGAAGCCGAGCAATTCTCTGATGCCATCTACATGTCCTCCAATTCAGTTCAGCTCCAACAGTCCACCTGAGGTTAACATCAGAGCCCACAAGCCAAGTGATCTGACCCACAAAACTGGTCCCACTTCAGAGGCCAACTGTCACCTGTACTTCTCACCAACCGGCTACAAGTTGGGGTTCCCATGAGCCCCTCCTTGGATTCAATCATTTATCAGAATGGTGCACAGAACTTGCCTATTTTTGCTTGTCTGCTCAGTTGTGTCTGACTCTCTACAACCCCATAGACTGGAGCCCACCAGGCTCCTCTGTCCATGGAATTCTCCAGGCAAGAATACTGGAGTGGGTTGCCATTTCCTACTCCAGAGGATCTTTCTGACTCAGGGATCAAACCTGTCTCCTGCATTGGCAGGTGGACTCTTTATTGCTGAGCCACCAGGGAAGCCCCTCTCACTTTTTACCTTGAACCAACTCAATCACCCCAGTCCCAGACCTGGTCTGCTTGACATTGGCCATGACACTACTGGCAGTTGCAACAAAGAGTAAATTTTACACACAGATTGAATCTACAAAGCATTGCTGGTATACTGGGCCCAGGGACCCACCAAAACACCCCTCACCCGCATGTCCATGAGAGAAGGTTTTCAACAGCTGCCACTAGCAAATGGGTGAGCTGGGGGCTGGGGGTCCCCTGCCCAGCAGGGGACTTAGGCAGCCTCCACTGGATGCCCCCTCCAAAGGGCAGAGACCATGCTAGAGTGGGCAGGCAGGCCGAAAGCCTCCAGAAAAGTCTGTCCCACCAGGGGACTCTGTTGATATGTAATCAAATTGTGTTTCATTAAACAGAAAGCATCTAGAGGTTTCCTGATGGCTGCAACTCTTGCAAATGGAAGCTAATGGAGTTAACAGAGAATAACTGTGAGTCAGATACCAACAGGTAAGAGGAACCCCCGGCAACTTTACCACCTCGGATGCCCATCCTGTGGGATGATCCCTGCTCAGGAGGAGCCAGGCTGGATTCCATCTTTGCCCAAAATCATAGGTTCAGGTTAAAAACGGCATGGCTGCCCCCAGACATATGATTTTGAGCCAAACCATGATCTTGCTTCTAAGTCTCTAGACCAAAAAGATTTGTAGTGACCAGATGTCCCTTTCTGCCTAGAAATGTGCCCATAGTGGGTAATATGAGAGGAGGGTTCCCCAGGCCTGGGACTTCAGTGGTAAATTCAGGAAAGTTCTAGATAAACTGAGACAGGCTGACCACCCTATAAGGCCTCCCAGGACCCCTGACTGTGTCAACATTCTGATTATTCTAACTCTAGTATTCTTGAGAGTTACTGGATCACAAGAACTGGAGCCCTAATTCACATGTCGTGAGCCCAGTAGAGCTTCTGGCAAACAGCAGGAAGGTGTTGTCCCTTCCTGTGTCCCTGGCCAGGCATGGTCACCTATGGCTGTGCTGAGACCTTGGGAGTCCTGTGCTAATGGAGCCACCTGAAATCCTCACCAAAACCCCAGAACTTATTAAATTCCTATTAATATCTTCCAAGTGAAGAAACATGATCAGACTAGAGAGCTAGAAGTTCACCCCACATCCTCTAGTCCAAGCCCAGTGGCTCCTTGGCCAGATTAGGCTGCCGTGTGCCCCCCATACACACAGCCAGCTGTGGGCCCAGGGGGCTGCAGACCGTGAGCTCAGGCCTCTCCTGCATTTGGGCTCCTCCTACCAGAGAAGCAAGAGCTTCCTTGATGGCTCAGCAGGTAAAGAATCTGCCTGCAGATTCTTAATGCAGGAGACACAGGAGATGTGGTTCAGTCCCTGGATTAGGAAGATCCCCTGGAGGAGGAAATGGCTCCGATGGTAAAGAATCTGCCTATAATGCAGGAGACCCGGGTTCAAACCCTTGGTCAGGAAGATCCCCTGGAGAAGGGAATGGCAACCCACTCCAGTATTCTTGCCTGGAGAATTCCGTGAGTAGAGGAGCCTAGTGAGCTACAGTTAATAGGGTGTCAAAGAGTCGGACACAACCTCCTTTCACTACTGAGAAGCATCTGCTCACTGCCCCATCCTTTTAGTCCAAAGCTCCCCACTTCTATGCCCGCCTACATGGGCAACTGGCCGCCCAGTGGGGAGGGAGGGGGTGATCAGAGTCCCAGCAACCCTGTGTCATCCCCCTGACCATGATGAAACACAGGCCCTCCCTGGGGCACCAGGACCTCAGTCCTTGCTCCCTTCCTCACCCCAAACAACTGCCCAGGAGGAAGGGAAAACCTGCAAGGGTAGGCAGCGAGAAAGAGGGGCGGGTTGCCCCACCCTGTCATAGTCAGGGCCTCCCGGAGCAGAAACCCTGCAGCCCAGCATCCTCCAAGGCCCAAACTAGGCTAGAGAAACCTAAACCTCCAGCCATCTGGGATGGAAACCCAGAAGGAACTGGGCCTGCGAGGAGGTGGCGCGTGTGATTTTTAATTTACTTTTTCTTGCCCTGAGACAAAAATTAATTTTACTTGGAGAAAAAAAAAAGTAACTTCTTACTTGACTTTTTAAAGTAAAATTTCTGCAACTCTTTTTCCACTTAACAGAATATTTCCTCGACTTCTAAGGCATAATGTTAATATGCACTGAAGATGGGGAATTCCCTGAGCTCAGCTCACATATCACTGAACTGATTTTTTGCTTAATTTCCTAGTAATCCTGGCTGGGTTATGCTAACAGGAGAGTTAACAGCTAATTTTGCTACAGGGAAGATAATAACAGGAAATGATCTTTAATAATGAATTAAACAGACTCCTTGGATCCTGATTCTTTTTATTAGATAAGGTCAATGGCATCTTAAATGAGCAAATCTATGCTAGGCTGGCAATGAGACACGAAGAAAATTGTCAAATTGATTTACAGGATACTGTGTGAGCTCTGAAGATCAAATCACAGTCTGACACAATGGGAAGATCATGAGTTTTAGACTCAAAACCAGACAGGAAGACACACTAGCTGTGTGACCTTGACCAAGACCCCCTCCTCTCTGACATAATAATCATGAGCTTTCACGGTCATAATAATCCCCACCTTCTGGAGCTTTGTTATTTTTCCTGAGCCAAAATGTATATAAAACCCAGCGGAGCCGCTGGTGCAAGGATTTGCCCCATTGTATTCACCCCATTCATTAGAGAGGGGATGCAACTTATCAAACAGTTTAGCATGCACTATGTAACTCAGCCTTCAGAAGATCCTCCCTTATAATGAACTCTCCAGACCAGAATTATTTCCGGACAAGGAAGGTCAAGTACTGCTCAAAGCCATGCACTGAGTCAGAGGGAGGACCAGGATCCTAAAGGAGGTCTTCAGATTCCAATTTATTTCACCTATAGGGTCCTCCCTCTTCACACTATCTCCACTTACTTTTTTTTAATCACACAGAATTTTTAGTAAAAAGTTTTTACAGACCGGACACATCACCAACCATATATACATACATATAGGGGCTTCCCCAGTGGCTCAGTGGTAAAGTATCCACCTGCAATGCAGGAGACACAGGAGATATGTGTTCAATCCCTGGATCGGGAAGATCCCCTGGAGGAGGGCATGGCAACCCACCCCAGTATTCCTGCCTGGAAAATCCCATGGACAGAGGAACCTGGTGGGCTACAGTACATAGGGTCACAAAATACATATATATATATGTGTGTGTATATATGTGTATATATATATATATATATATATATATATAGGGGGTTTCCCTGGTGGCTAAGCTGGTAAAGAATATATATATACACACATGTATATTCTAACATATACAGAAATAGAAGAAATAAATATAATCTAAATATAAACTGAAGCTCAATGTTTTCTTGCAGGATGAGGAGAAACTGCAAGATTGGAAGGGGAGAGCCCAGTGATGGTTCTGGAAACCAGCATTGCTTCAGGGCTGGTGCAACTAGAACTGCCTCCTGGAAGAGGAAGCAAAGAGTGGAGAGGTTAGGGAACCACTTGGGGTACTGCAGAACCCACCTCTCCAGGCTTGCTGCCCAGTTCCCTCTCCTCTGCATACAGTGGAGTTGGTCTGATGCTAGTAAGCCCTTTGGAGCCACTGAGAGTGTTAGAGTGAGGACAGGGCAAGGCATGGTCTGCTTCTGAAAGCTTATCCCACAACTTCCACTGGCGGTAGTCATCCGAGCAAAGCACTGGCTCACAGTCCTCTCAGCCAAAGTCCATGTGCAGAGTTTCTGGTTCCCAGAAGTTTCCAAAGCGGAGGATGTAATTACAATGTTTTAAAGCAAATAAACACACACCCGAGTGGGAGGACTGCATATTTATTTGACTAATTAGAGGGAACTCACTAAAAGGATGTACAATAACATCGGCTTCTTTTTTTTGGGGGGGGGGGGGCTAATCCTAATTGACATTTTATTTTTATGGTGCTCTCAATAAGGCACCAAGGCTAAGCGTCACACTCTCTGGCAATGAACGAGCGTGAATAATGCATCAGGCACAGAGCGGTGGCTCGAGAAGTCCGTGGTGCTGAGTCCAGTTATCAGCCTGAGGCAGAGGGGGTGCTCACTGCTCCAATTTGCTGCCTGGCTGCCAGGAGCACTGGCTCTGCTCACCCCTGCCCCCAACAGAGGCCACTGTCCGCACTCCTGGGGCCCAAGCTGATAGAGCATCGCAATGACTGAGGAAGATGCACAAGCCAATAGATTCCTGGTCCCTCCTGCCACTTCCATATGCTCACCCCAAGAAAGAGCCAAGAAACCAGAGTCTCACTTCAGCGAAGCTAATACAGATAAGTCCAGATAAGGTGTCAGGCCCTGCACAATGTAGCTGAAAGAGCAACTTGGAAACCAACAAATCTGGATTCAATCTCCATCTGTAAAATGGAGATTAAATACCTACCTCACGGGTTGTACTGAGAATTAAATCAGAAAATTACATAAAGCATTTAACACAATGGCTGATGCGTTCCTGTATCCCAGGAAGAATTGCCGAGAGCTGATAGAAAATACAATTAACGCAGCTCAGGGAACTTCCCACTAGGACTCAGTAGGTGCATAATAAGTGCCTTGTTAGATCCCATAAAAACTCTTAGCATTGAAGAGAGAGGCAGGCAGAAACACAAATTACCATAATAATAGCTGGCTCCAACAGATTGGACAATAGGGAGCCATGGAAGGTCTTTGAGCAGAGGAGGCTGTACTAAGCACAAAACCAATACAGCCCGTGGCTACTGGGCCCTTGAAATGTGATGAGTCCCAGTTAAGATGTGCCATAGGTATAAAATACACACTGGATTTGCAAGACTTTGTACAATAAAAATAATAAAACTTTCCTCTTTATATTGATTATATGTTGGAAGTATTTTTACTATATCAAGTTAATTAAAATAGATTATCAAAATAGAGTTTACTGATTTCCTCTGTAATGACTAGAAAATTTAAAATTGCATCCATGGGTCATATTCTGTTTCAACTGGACAGCACCTCCTGGGAGTGTTTGCGGACGTATCCGCACAGAGCTCAGCTGGCAACATCTGGGCCATTTCTCTCTGGCCAAGCCCTGTTGTCCTCCGCTCAGCCCTCTCCCCCTGCTGCCAGCTCTCTCAGTAATTAAGATGCCTTGAAGCAAAGAGCCCAGCCTCTGAGTATGCTCAGAGCTTTGCAGTGTTGTTTCAGCAGGGAACGTCCAGCCGTGTTCTCAGACCCCCTCCCTCACCCCCATGTCCTCCTGAGTAGGGACCCGGTGCCAAAGTGCCTGGCTCTCGCCTGCGATCTGATGGCCGTCACTCACACCCAGCAGCAGCCATTTCACAAGGTAAATTAAAAAGCTACCAGCATTTTCCTCTCCAGCTGGCGCTGAAAGGACTGTTTTTCTGGGAGGATCTCCCTTGTGGAAGGCACTCTCCAGCCTGCAAGATCTATTCCAACAGATCCCAGACATGGCGCTCCCAGGCATGGAGAAGGAACAAACCAGATATTGTCCCCTCATTTGGATTTGGTCTGCAAGCCCCAGGCTCAGATTTGAAATTAAACCCAATAATGCCCCGACCTTGAACTTATACTCACCCTTCCTCCATCAGCAAAATGTGGGGCTAGGTTGCATGGTCTGGAACCTTCTGGGGGCAGGCCTTTACCTGAGTGGTGAAGTATGTGTGCTACGTGGTCTGCAGGACCTTGTGCTCAAGTCCCAGCTCTGCCACCTGCTGGCCATACTACCTGGGGCAAACGCCAGCCTGTCTGAGCCCTGTTTTCTTTTTAAAATAGGAATAAAATGGAAATGCCACTAATGGCAGTCTCATGGGCTGTTGGGATGATTCAATCAGATAATAGAGAAAAGATACATAGTGCAATAATTGGTATCTGACGGTGATGGTTCATTCGCTCAGTCCTGTCTGACTCTTTTGCAACCCCATGGACTGTAGCCCCACCAGGCTCCTCTCTCCATGGGATTCTCTGGGCAAGAATACTGGAGTGGGTAGCCATTTCCTTCTTCAGAGGATCTTTCCAACCCAGGGGTCAAATCTGAGTCTACCTGCATCGCAGGCAGATTCGTTACCAACTGAGCCACCAGGGAGCTAGTAAGCACCCAAAAAAAGTCATCTGGTAAATAAAGACTTCACATGTTTGTCTGGAAAATGTTTAGTCCAGGCCTCTGGCAGTCCTGGCCAGCACCGCACTCTGACATCCAGCTGCTAACTCACTCTGAGGGGCTCTGATACTTCATCCAGGACAGAGGTCTGCACCCTGCAGAGGCAGAAAGGAGAAAGACATCTCTCTCTGGAGACTGCTGTCCCAGTGGCCACAGCTGGGACTGGGGTTGGGATATCTGGACAAGACCCGAAGTGGAATCTGGGGAACGTGGTGATGTTCACCCAACTGGCAGGCAGAGTCTAAGATGGTCCCCAGAATTCTCGCTCCCTGATGTACACACCGTGTACAATCCCCTCCCCTTGCGTATGGACAGAAATCTGTGAATACACTGGAGTGTCTCTCTCCTCATTAGGTTACTTGATACGGCAAAGCTGAAGAGATGTTACTGATAGAATCAAGGTCCCTAATAGGTTGTGACTCTGGTTAATCACAGGGGAGCTCTTTTTACCGGTTCAGAGACAGAAGTCAGAGAGGCGTATCTCACTGGCCTGGGTGAAGTAAACAGCTGTGCTTTTTACTCACAGAGAGGAGGCAGCCAGGTGACAAGGACCTGAGGGCTAAGAGTTGAGAAAAGTCCCCAGCCACTACCAACAAGGACACAGGGACCTCTATGGCTCAAGGAAACAAATTCTGCCAACCACCAATACGCTTGGAAGAGGTCTCTGAGGTGTCACAGCTCAGCCTGGTGAGACCCGAGAGCCCCAGTTAACCCACTCTCAGACTCATGAGCCACGGAAACCATGAAATAGTAAATTGTGTATTCTTTTAAACCACTAAGTTTGTGATGATTTGTTCGAAGAAATAGGAAACATACATCCAACTCAGCACATCCTAGACCCCACTCCACCCCTGCCCAGTGGGTCACCGAGAGCCTGTTTGGTGGCCCTATTTGCCTAAACCAATCAGCAGAATCAGAGCCTCTCTAGCCTCAGTGATTGGCGGAAAGATGGGCATGTGACCCAATCGGCCCAATCAAAGTGCAATCCACCCCCCCACCCCACCCCCCCGCCACCGCCGCCCTTCTCTCCGGGGAGTCCCAAGGTGGAGGATATGAACAGTCCCAGCCCCAAAGGCTGAGACAAAGGCAGGCTGTGGACGACGGCACCACAAACCTCAGGGACTGGTGAAGCACATGGCCCCGAAGACCGTGGACTCTGCAGACACGTGAGTCAAGAAATTCCCCTAATTCTCTATATTACTTAAGCCATTTCACATTGATTTTTCTACTCCTCACAACCTGGAACTAAAAGCAGTCTGATTGATAAGTGTGTATGTGTTGGGGGCGGGGGCGCGGTGAGCACCCTCCGTGGGGGCCCTGACTTCCCAGCAGCTGCCTCACAGCTGCCCACTAGGTAATAACAATGATGATGCCTCCTGCTGTACTCTGTTCATTCACCAAGAATTGACAGAGGACTTACACATGCCAGAAGTTGCACTGTTGAGATGAAGCAGAGAAGTGGTAACACAGCCTCTGCCTCATGCGTGTCACAGTCCAGTGCGGATGCAGACGGGCACACCAGTGATCACCAACTGCACGCTTGGTGCAAGGCAAGCACACTGTGGCCAAACGCTTTGTCAAAATTAGCGTTTAGTCCTAAGTGAGGCCAAATGACACCATCATGGAACTTCCTTCTAAGACCAAAGGACAATTCTGGCATCTTTTTAGATTTCATTATTATTATAATTGTATAATGTACATTTTTAGCACTCACATGCTGAGCATTCGATGTCTTAGGGCAGGAATAGTGATTCCTCAGAACTGCCAGAGGTCAGGTGGCCCTGTGGACACTGAGCTGACATTTGTGATATTAAATAAACACTCCCTCTTCACTGAGGTCATGGGAGAAGCGAGATCCTGGAGGCTTGCCTCATCTTTCTCCAACATTTTCTTTATATATATATATATATATATATATATATATTCTGAATTACATGTGAGTCAGATTCATCATGAACATGGTACATAATTTTGGATTTTTCCTTCTATTTCGAGGTAACAGAGGCGACATTCTATTTATTCATCCTCCCAGGATATGGAAAAATTTCCAAATATTTTCTTCAAATTCTCATGACCTAAATAGATTTCCTAGACAGAATTAAAGGACTAAAAATTGGATGCAGTTATTACTTTATTTTGTTTAATGTTATGCATGCAGTTACAATAATAACTCTAAAATATTATAATTGTGATATAATCTAATTTCTATTATTCTGTTCTGTATTAATATTTAAATTTTATAAAGACTGGTTGGCTTGGAAAGGAAATAATATTCTTCCTAAAGTTATCTAGCTGATACTCTCAATATTTGTATTGACTGTTACTCTATCTCCCTATTTGTTTGTCAGCTGAAAATATGTTAAGATGACTTAGCAAACAAAAATAACTTTCATAATCAAAATTAATTATTACAGTACTCCTGCAATAATTTATACTTCAACAATTGATAAAATTTCTAAATACAAGTAAACAAAAAGATCAGACTTTATCTACTCCAAGAATGCTTACCTATATATAGATTTTAAACTTTTTATTAAAGTTGCTTTATACTGTTGTGTTAGTTAGTGCTGTACAGCCAAGTGAACCAGTTATAAGTACACATATATCTCCTCTTTTTAAGATTTCCTTCCCATTTAGGTCACCACAGAGCACTGAGTAGAGTTCCCTGTGCTATATAGGAGGTTCTCACTAGTTATCTAAGGAATGTTTACCTATATTTCATTGTGAATGTTTAGATACTAATACATATATACAAATACACACAAATTTGAAAATACATTTCAAATCCTAAAAGATGGAGCTGTGAAAGTGCTGCGCTCCCTATGCCAGCAAATTTGGAAAACTCAGCAGTGGCCACAGGATTGGAGAAGGTCAGTTTTCATTCCAATCCCAAAGAAAGGCAATGCCAAAGAATGTTCAAACTACTGCACAATTGCATTCATCTCAGACGCTAGCAAAGTAATGCTCAAAATTATCCAAGCCAGGCTTCAACAGTATGTGAACCATGACCTCCCAGATGTTCAAGCTGGATTTAGAAAAGGCAGAGGAACCAGAGATCAAATTGCCAACATCCACTGGATCATCAAAAAAGCAAGAGAGTTCCAGAAAAACATCCATTTCTGCTTTATTGACTATGCCAAAGCCTTTCACTGTATGGATCACAATAAACTGTGGAAAATTCTTAAAGAGATGGGCATGCCAGACCACCTGACCTGCCTCCTGAGAAATCTGTATGCAGGTTAAGAAGTAACAGTTACAACTGGACATGAAACAACAGACTGGTTCCAAATCAAGAAAGGAGTAAATTAAGGCTGTATATTGTCACCTTGCTTATTTAACTTATATGCAGCATACATCATGTGAAATGCCAAGCTGAATGAAGCACAAGCTGGAATCAAGATTGCCAAGAAAAATATCAATAACCTCAGGTGCACAGATGACACCACCCTTATGGCAGAAAGCGAAGAAGAACTAAAGAGCCTCTTGATGAAAGTGAAAGAGGAGAGTGAAAAAGCTGGCTTAAAAGCTCAACATTCAGAAAACTAAGATCATGGCATCCAGTCCCATCACTTCATGGCAAATAGATGGGGAATCAATGAAAACAGTGAGAGAATTTATTTTGGAAAGCTCCAAAAATTACTGCAGATGGTAACTGCAGCCATGAAATTAAAAGACCCTTGTTCCTTAGAAGAAAAGCTATGACCAACCTAGATAGCATATTAAAAAAGCAGAGACATTACTTTGCCAACAAAGGTCTGTCTAGTCAAAGCTATGGTTTTTCCAGTAGTCATGTATGGATGTGAAAATTGGACTATAAAGAAAGCTGAGCACCAAAGAACTGACGCTTTTGAACTGTGGTGTTGGAGAAGACTCTTGAGAGTCCCTTGGACTCTTAAAAGGAGATCCAACCAGTCCATCCTAAAGGAAATCAGTCCTGAATATTCAATGGAAGGACTGAAGCTGAAGCTGAAACTCCAATACTTTGGCCACCTGATGCAAAGAACTCACTCACTGGTAAAGAACCTGATGCTGAGAAAGATTGAAGGTGGGAGAAGGGGACAACAGAGGATGAGATGGTTGGATGGCATCACCAACTCAATGGACATGAGTTTGAGTAAGCTCCAGGACTTGGTGATGGGCAGGGAAGTCTGGCATGCTGCAGGCCATAGGGTCACAAAGAGTCGGATACAACTGAGTGACTAAACTGAACTGAATACATAAAAAAGATATATATTCTCATATTATTACCCAGTTGTTATGCAAACTAGATATAATGATAATCTCCATGATCAATCATTGATGACTCACAATTCCACAGATTCCAGAAATGACACTGAATTAATAAGCATTTGTCTGTTCAGCAACCCAGAGGTGAATACAAAGGTCAAAGTTAAACATTCTCTCACCCCCACATCAGTTAAGGTTCAATCAGGGAGCAGAAATCACAGTATTTTGGTCCCAACTGCTTTGGTTCCCAAATCCTCTCTGCTCCCTGCTCCTCCTCCTCTCCTCCTTCCTCCCTGCTCCATGCCAAAATTCATATTCATTTCTTATAGAGAAAAGTCCTTTTTGCTTTACTGTCTCCTTTTAGCTCATACCCTTAGAACTTCACACTCATCCAAGGAGTCTCTCAAGGGATTTTTCCAAAAGTCTCTTCTCTAAAAGAAACTTGGTCCTTGAGGGCAAGATAATCACTTCTTGCCCTGCATCATGAGTAAGACTTGCTTGAAGTGTTCTGCCACCAGGAAAAAAAAAAAAAAAAAATGATGAAAAACCAATGCCCCAAATAATCCTCAGGCCTTTTTCCAGCCTTTATGCTTTGTTCTAAGAAGGCCTTGAGGGAGAAATGTCCCTAGTTTGTCTCCAAGAAGGACTCCTATCCCAGGATTCTGTGACCAGAGTCAGAGGACACAGGGGTCACTGTTTCTTTCTCTCTTTGGAGGCACAAAACCCTCCCCGCACCTCCCTCCCACGAGGCAAGAAATAGCCAAGAGCTAGACGAGGTCATATCCATGGCTCCTCCACCCCAGGAGAAGGGTGGCCAGGATCCCAGCAACCAACCAGACACCTCCCTGTCCCCTGCCTCTCTTTTGTCACTATTTTTATAATAAAAGTAATATAGAAATTGTTGTAAAGAATTTGTGTGTGTGTGTGTGTGTGTGTGCGCTAAGTCACTTCAGTCATGTCCAACTCCTTGTGATCCTATGAACTGTACCCTGCCAGGCTCCTCTGTCCCTGGGATTCTCCAGGCAAGAATACTGGAGTGGGTTGCCGTTTCCTTAGAACATCCAAAATAGGTAAAAGAGAACTCCCCCTAACCCCATCACCCAGAGGCTCCCACCATTACAGATGTTTTCCTTTCTAGACTCTCTTCTGTGTGTAGCAGACACCTTCCCCTGTGAAAGTGGATCAGGAGGGACATGCAGTTTTGTGTCCTTGATTTTTCCATCTCTGTGGTCATGGTAAGAGGCGGAGTGGCAGATGGGAGGAAGCAGTTGGGGTTCAAGACCTCAAACGCCACGTGAGCTAGTAAGTTCTGGCTCTCCGCCTTCCTGGGCCGCCGCTTTCTCATCTCTCATATGGGCATCGCTCTGCCGTTGTCCCTGAGTCACCATGTTACTGGGTTATTCCTTGAAACTATGCTTAGAGCAGTGACTGGCCCATTTGAAACACTATTACCATGATTATTATGTTTCCATGGCAGCCAAAAACCCACAAGCATCATTTTAAATGGTTGCATATCATTCCATTGAGTAGATGGACAGACAGATGGACACAGGTCATTTAACCACTTGCCTATGGTTGGACATTTAGGGTCTTTCCAAAGTTTTGCTACTGTACCCAGTGATAAACAACCTCATACATAAATCTTTTTGCATCTGTTGATTTAGCTAACTTCCATCCTAGAAGAACAATTGCTACATCAAGGGTAGGAGCTTGTTTAAATCTTAATGCATGATGCTGAATTGCTCTGTGGGGAAACTGTGCCATTTATATTTCACTTTGGTGGGGCAAGATCCTGCAGTCTGGGCTTTTTCAGGTAGTTATCTCGTTGTTGTTAACAGTTTTGAATCAGGGGCAACTGGATAAGCAGTAGCCCATATCTTGTCATCTTGGTTGATACAGTCTTATTTCAGTTCCTCCCTCCATGAAGCCCTTCTACCATTTCTCAGGGCTTCCTACCACCAACTATGTCTTTTCTACCCACACACACATCCTGGCACAGACAAAACATCAGCATCCCAGCCATCAGCTGAGAGGCTCTTAAGAATAGCTGCTCCCAGGGGCCCCAGGTCACCCAAGACGCCCAAAACATTGCCATCCTGATTGCTCTTGGGATTGGCTAGTGACAGTGGCACGAGTCAAAAGAAGGAAGACAGTTTTCCAAAGTAGTTGGAAGAAAATACTTCTGGGACCAAAGCACGAGATGAACCAGGACCAGAGTGTCTGGGAGGCCACGAGGTGTGTGTCCCCCCAGGGAGGGGCAGGCATCACCAGGGAGGTACAGGTGGACAGGAAGTCCTGCAGAGCCAGGGCTCTAAAGGCCACGGGGGAGCAGCAATCAGCACGGTGCCGCCCATTGGAGAGGCAAGGTTTCCAGCTGTGACTTCTGGGCTCCTCAGAGGTCACCCGAGGGGCTACTCAGAGGATTTTACCCAAATACCAACAAAAAAACTACTTTTTCAAAACTATAGATATAATTAGAGTCTATTCAAGATGGAACAGAGCAAATAACCCTGCAGCATGTCCCAGGTATGCAGGGACTCTCAGCAAATGTTTACAGAATGAATAACATAGGAGGGAAAGCTGGTTTGGGATTCGTCAGAAGTTCTGACTGAACTGAACTCTCTTGTCAAGACTTAAGAGATCATTAACAGAGGCGAAAATCAATATGTTTTAACTGGCTGTTCTGTGCGAGAGATAACAGAGGAAAGAATGAACAGGCCCTGCCCTCCAGTTGCTCCCACGGTAGGGCTGTGGGGAACGGCGCATCCTTGCACTTGAGCCGCAGCTCCCCAGTTCAGTAGCTGAGTGTGTGTAGGCAGATGCCATTGCTCAGTGTCCTCAACCCTCAGTTTTCTCATCTGTGAAATGGGGCTCTAACAATAATGGCCTGGCTAAGCCATGTGAGAAGAGGGATGATGAGGCAGGGATGACAATTAAGAGGCAACTTGCCTGGCACTGAACAAACAATAAACAGCAGCTGCTGTGATTTATCGTCTTTTTACCAAGAAGGAGGAGAAGAGGCTAGTGCTCTGATCGGTTCACCAGCTGGAGGTAAACTCGCTACAGAAGAAGCCCAATGCAAGCTTCATCAGTGATCAGGTGTAGGGCCCATCCAGTCATCTTAGCTCCCACCTGATTTATGTCTACAAAGGCCGTTTCCCACAAGATCACATTCACAGGCCCCCAGGGGTTGGGTCTTGAACATACCTTTTGTGGGGGACACGATTCAACCCACAACAACCAGGAACATCCCTCCCTCTGGCACCCACGTGGCTCACTCACTCTCTTGCTTCATCTCGGGCTCTGCTCCAATGTCACCTCGCCAGAGAGGCTGCGGGGGCAGCCCTCAGCACCCCGGGCCCCCCTCTGCTTTACTTTTCTCCAGAGGACTTGTCTCCACCTGCTGCATCATACATTTTACTGTTTGTTATTGGTCTGCCCAGCTAGAATATAAACTCCCTGAGGGCAAGGGTCAGTCTGGCCTATAGTTGGCCCTTAATAAATGTTTGTAAGATGATGGAGACAGTGGACAATGGACGTTTTGTCTCTCCAAGGGGGCACGAGGGCACATCCATGCTGCCATGTGGATACCATGGTAAGCTGAATAATGGCTCCCTAAAGATGTCTACATCCTGATCTCCAGGACTGTGATATGTTACCTCACATGACAAAAGGGAGGGGCTCTACAGGTGTGAGTCAAATGAAGGCACTTGAGATGGGAGATTATCCTGGATTAACTGGGTGGGTCCAACATGGTCATAGGGGTCCCAACAAAGGGGAAGCAGGATCACCAGAGTCAGGGCAGATATAATGACAGAGAAGCAGACTGATGTGCTTTCAAGATGGAGGAGGCAGCCCTGAGCCAAGGGATGTGGGTGTCTTCCAGAAGCTGGAAAAAGGAAAGAGATCTACCCATACCGCCCCCCCACCCCACCTCCCCTGGAGCCACCAGAAGGAACACAGCTCTGCCAACACCATACCCTTAATGCCCTTAACCCACTGACACCCACTGGACTTCAGATCTAAAATAAAATAGTCATCTTGTGTTGTTTTCAGCCACTGAGGCTGTGCTGATTTGTTACAGCAGCAAGAGGAAACTAATACCTACCCCTTGTTCTGACTCTCCCAAGAGCAGTTCCCTGGGGGTGGCAAGTCAGCTAGGTGGTTAGGATCTGCAGCAGAAGAACCAAGACCCAGAAAGGTCAAGGAGCTGGCCCCAGGTCACACAGCTGGGCAGTGACCAGCCCCAAATTTGAACCCCCTTTCTGTGTCTCTGGAGCCCTTGTTGTTGCCCCAGCACCAGAAGGTGACCGTGCAGCTTTGCATGGCTGGTGAGATGGCCCCGGTCCTGTCCCAGCTCCCAGGGTCACCCTGAAATCACACAGAGATGACTGTCTGAGGAGCATTCTGTTTCTAGATGGCTTGTCCTGGTGGAAATGTGCTCTGAGTGATGTGTGTGGACACACTGGGGCCCCGTGCAGCCCAGGCTGGAGCCTGTGGTGTGACGTGCCCAGGTGCCTTCACACACAGCCCTGCACACAGCCACCCTCCGAGGACAGCCTGGAGCCCAGGCAGAGTGGGGCGGGAGGACGTGCAGTCCCCAGTGCTCGAAGGTTGCAGCGCCTTCACCTGCCCAGGTCCCCTCGGGGTCTCTCATCAATTCCTGGGAGTTACTACCCCATTTTATAGGTCAGCAAACAGCAGCAAACAGAAGCCTGAGGAGGCTGGTAGTTTGTAGACGGTCCGCAGAGAGGAGGCAGGGCTGGGCTCCGCACCCAGGGCCTGAGGAGCTCAAAGACTGTCCCTCACTGGTCCCGAGGGTCCCTGGTCCCATGACTGCCAGGAGGCTGGGGCTACAGTGCAGGGTATGAGCTCAGCTGCACAGCCACCCACCCGTGGTCAGGGCCATGGGCCGGGCATCCCACGATGTCTCTAGACACCCCAGACATGTTTTCTCAGAGAGCCTTGTAAAGAAACTGAACCCCAGCGCATACACCCACCATTTCTCTCTCTCTCACACACGTCTGCACACACAGGCACACATACGTATACATATATACATCCCAGTGCATGCATCTTTACACTCACACACACCCACCTGCACAGATATGCTGTATACCCACTCATGAAGACAACAGATTCTCACACACAGAATGCACACACGCACACATACACACGTTCAGAAACACTCACATGCACATACACACACACATTTACAATGACACCAGAACACAAACACACATAAACATTCAGACCAAGGCACACATTCTCACCCTTGCACAGATGTGCACACAGACACACGTGCACATTGACCCACACACGCATGCATTCACCCTCACACGCACGCACACACACTCCCCAGCATGAGAACACAAGACACACTCACAGCTGGGCCACGGATGCAGTTCTGAAGACTCATCCACTTGTTTATTCAGGAAGATGAATCGACCTGGCCCACTGTTGACTCTCCTGACAGAAAGACAGACTACAAAATCCTGGCTTAATATCCTCTAATCCAGGCTCCCTACCCATTGATTCCTCTCTGATGCTGCCATCAAGCACGCATATTTCCATGAGACGTGCATCTGATCTTGGAGAAACGGCAGGATTAGTCACCTGGCCTTACACGCGCCCTGCTCCCCTGACTGGGGCTCCTGAGGGCCTGATGCCCTCGCTCAAGGTGTGTCTCCAGCATGAGGCATCCTTTCCTGCCACACAAGGAATGCGAGGGCCAGGAGCAACGAGGCCCTGCCGGTCCCAGCTGCAGCCACAGGCACCCATGCCCCTGGAGCTCTGGTTTCCCCAGGGATGAAGATCCCTGCCCCTCTGGACAGAAAGGAGGATCAAGCGGAGACCTACTGGACCCCAGAGAGCAGGACAGAAGTTGTCAGAAGCCTGAGGGGGAGAATCCAGAGGAGCTGTCACTGCAGAGGTGACAAAAGGGGAAACGCACAGCAGCTGATCTGAATTCTGTGCCCGGTTGGCTCCTGCAGGGCTCAGCACTTGCCGTGCGGTTCTGAGGATGTGCTTATTAAAAGGCGTTTCGCTGCCCTGGTTTCAGGCTCTCCGGCGTTGTCTGTCATCAACTTGAGGCTCTGGCTCCCAGGACCCACCACTGTGAATTCTGTGTATACGAGGAGACCTATCTACCAGCTAGGTTGAATTCTGCAGCTGTGCGTTCTCATGAGATGCAATAACATGATGAAGCTTAAACGTTCACTGACCAGCCTCTGGAGCATCGGGGAGACGGCCCTGACTTCTGGAAGGAAGTGGGTGGGGGGCAGCGTGGCAGCAGATGATTCTGAGCCCAGATCCCAGCTTTGCCCCCTACCTACTAATAGCGTCACCTTAAACAGATTTCTTAAGCTCTTGCAAGCGCGGTTTTCTCACCTGTTAAATGGAAACAGCACCAGTTCCCACCCCACAGGGCCTCAGGAGGGCCCAAGGACTTGCATATGCACAATGCCTGGCACATAGTGGGCACTCAGAGATGTGAGGCTGCTCCTTTCTGCCGAGCCCTGCTGCCTCCTCCTGGCCAAACTGAACCCAAACCCAGAGCATGCAGAAGCCCAGGTGATGTGGCCACAGAAGACAATCCCGGGCACACACAGTCTCTTGCTTCAAGGTCCTCTGGTGCAGTTTCCCAGTGAATGAACATCTCATGACAGGAGACACATAAAAGTCAGGTATCTGTTAGGCTTGCATTTCCTTCAACTTGCTGCACACTTTTGCCTCTGGTGCCAAGCCCTTGAACCCTACCCTCTGCCTGTCCTAAGTCCATGATGTCCCCAGAGCCGGCAGTTCGTGGAACCTGGCCAGACCCCCTACCACCTGCCATGCCAGAGAGAGAGAGAGCAACTGACAGTGCTGAGGTGCAGGACAAGAGAGTCTGCAGTTACAGGACTGAGCCAGGGAGGGCCCAGGCTTGCCACCCACACCAACACAGCGGGGAGCCTGCAGCCAGGACATGGCCCGGCCCAAGCCCATGGCCAGTGCGAGTGCCCCGCCCACTTCTGCTCAGCAGTCTGGAGCCAGAGTATCGAGGACAAGATCCCTGGCCTGAGACCCATTGGGTAAAGGGGCCCTGCCCCCCACCAACCCTCTAGAGTTCCACCCAGAGGTGTCACCTTCTCACCCAGGCACAGAATCCCACCCCCTGGGCCTTGCTACCTGGCAAACCGGCAAACCACTTCAGCTGCTATTTCCTCAAGTGCCTCAGAACAGAATACACTGCAGAAATCACACAGCAGCTCTGAGGAGGGGCCAAACAGCCCTCCAATTACTGTCATGTAACCTTCTCCAACTTGATCTCCCTTATCATATCTATAATAGATAAATGCCCAGCCCCAGGAAAGGGACTTAAAAAAAAAAAAAAAAAAAAACTGAACATAATAAACCAGAAAAGTACCAGCTGTCACCAGCAGGAAGCTGTGCCCATTTAGTGGGCTCGGAGCAATCCACACAGCCCCCTGCCCGCAAGCCCCCAGTCCAGGGAGGAATGTTCTGGAAGTCCCAGCTCCCTCGGTCAGGAACATTATGACAAGCCCAGCCTGAGCCAGGCAAGAAGGGGAGAGGAGCCCAGTGTCTGCTGTCCTTCGGCAACTCCCAGCACGGGGGGACAGCATCTGAGCCACCAGCAGCCAGCCCGGAGATGTCCTTGTCGCTGGGAATGTCGTGGGCACAGGCCCCGGATTCTCTCCCTGACCTCCTGTCAGCCACTTGGAAGGGCCTGGCGGGAGGCTTGGTTAAATCCGCCCTCTCCACAGGAGCTGCACATTCTAATTTTGCCTTGGCAGAGCCTGGAGCGGCCAACGTGCCAGGCCATCGTGGGGGATGAAGCGCAGAGCCAGCAGCCTAGGGGGGAACACGGGGAGGGGCTGCCCATGAGCCTCAGCGTCTCCTGCCTGGATGCTCAGAGTTAAATCCGGAAGCAAGGGGGGCTGGGGACCTGCTGCAGAGGCTTCAGGGCTCCAGGAGAGAAGAGGGGGAGCCTGCTGGGGGGCGCCCAAGAAGGGGACTTCTGCCTCCAGTCCACTCTGAACCACGGCCACCAGGACCCTGCTGCTTTAATAGTGAACACAGCCCTTTTCACTTTCTCCATCCAGAAACCCTGCTGACCCTTCATCCCAAGCGTGGGGGCAAAGAGCAGAGTAGCCAGTAAGAGGGTAACATCTGCCCCTGGACACCCAAGTCCAGCACGTGACTCCGCATCTTGGCTGAGTGACTTAACCTGCCGAAGCCTTGGCTTCCTCATCTGCAGAGTGGAGCCAGTGATGGGATCCACCTGAAAGTGCTGGAGCCTAAAACGGGAGGAAATGCAAGAAGTGCGCAGAGGAAGCGTTCTGCTGTGCGGCCGCTCAGTCATGTCCGACACTTTGCAACCCCATGGACTGCAGCACGCCAGGCCTCCCTGTCCTTCACCATCTCCCAGAGCTTGCTCAAACTCGTGTCCATTGAGACGGTGATGCCATCCAACCGTCTCACCCTCTGTCACCCTCTTCTCCTTCTGCTCTCAGTCTTTCCCAGCATCAGGTAAGTAAGCACTCATTAAATGACAAATGTTAGTACAGTTACAACTGTTAGGATCTTCACGTGGGGCACGGAGGGCCCAGACGAGAGGCTCCCAATATCACACACCAGGAAACTGAGCTGGGAAAGCCCCCAACTTCAGGCACAGAGTCAGGTCCCACTCACTGCTAGCCCCACCGTGTGCCTCCTATGATACAGCCTCTACATCATGCACAGACGTGGCTCCATCACAAATAAGATGCGTTTCCAGGCATCCAGGGGAGGCTGTAAAGCGGCTGGCTGGACACAGGCCAGCCCGGAGCCCTCCCATGTCGCATGGCTGTGTGACTTTCTCTGGACTGCTTTCTCGGCTCTAAGATGAGGGGGCAGAACTAGATGGTTCGACCACTGTCTGTGACCAGAGAACAATCCATTTCAACCCCAGGCCCTCACCCCCTCTCGCTCCACACTTCCCGGCCCCCAGCACACTTGGACACACTGGCACTTCTTCAATGAGGCCCAGTGCCGCTTGAGGTTAGAGCAAGAGATGGCAAGTTGCTGGAAATGTTTAAGTCATGGAAACAAGTTTCACGGGAGAGGGTGGAACGTGAGCAATTTTCAACGAGTACTTTTAGGACCCCGTACAAGCCTGGAGTCCTTCTGATTCGTTTAGAAACAAAAACATATGTGTGTCTCAGGTTTGCCTGATTCAGACGTAGGCGGGCCTGGAGGGAAAAATGGCTTCCCCCTGCCGGATTTTCTGATTTGTTGGGAAAAGCCAAAAGTTTCTTCAGAACAAAAAGACAGTCCTCGCCCCTCAGTCCCCAGCCTCCCGCCCCTCTTCCTGTTCTTTTCTTTCTCCTTGGCCTTTCTTCCCTGCTCGGAGGGGGTGTCTGTGGGCCCCGGGGAGGTCTCCAGCGCTCGGGCATCCAGCCCTGACCGCAGCCTGAGCCCCGCCCGGCAGCTGGACACAACTGCTTCCAGATGTGTGCAGGCCAGGAACTGCGCTGGCAGCCAGGCTAAGAGCCGAGCGGGGAGGACCCTGCCCAGGCCCTCGGGTTCCCAGGCCCCACCGCCCACCTCCGGAGACATTCCTCTCCACCCACGACAGGAAAGAACCACTGATCTGGGTATTGATCCCCGGCTCTGCTGAGCTGGCCCGAGCGCTCATACTCCATCCCACCCAGACTCAGGAGCCGTCACTTGCCCAGGTTTCCAGATAAGCCCAATGAGCTCAGAAACACGAAGGGGCTCGGAAGTCACAGAGCCAGAGGGGAAAGGCAGGTCTGTGAGATTCCACTGCTCGGCCCCAGCCTCCTCTGGCTCTTGGGCACACGTGCCATGGACAGAGGTTTGGATGGGCAGCCACAGCTGGGGTGGGCAGAGAAAGCGTTTGGGGGCAGAGGTCCCTCCACTGTGCACAGGCCGGACCCTGGCAGAAGGAGGTCAGGAGCTGCCACCCACGGGCACACACAACTCACACAACCGCACACTGGGGCCTGCGGGCCTCCACCCGCTCCTGCTTCCCGTCCCTCCTGCCTCTGCCTCTTTGCTGTAAAGGACTCCAGGCCTTTCTGGAAGTGGTCAGCACATACATGATGACTATTGTAGCGTCTCTGTGTCCCCAGGCAGCACATACATGGAACATACATGGAACATACATGCAGGAAGTATACACACACACACATTCTCACTCCCCTGCAGGGCTGGTCTCTGGCAGGCCCTGGGATAGGTCAGCCCCTTGGAGGACAGGGGGCTGCTTCTGTTACTACTTTCTGCCGGTGCCCCCCAGAAGACACCCTGACATCAGTCCTGAGTTGGAGCAAAGAGAGGGATATTTAAAGAAAGAGTCAGAAAAGAACAAAAGGAAGAGGAAAAAAGAGAAGGGAGGGAGGGAGACAGGAGGAAGGGGGAGAGGGAGTGCTGAAGCAGGCACCCGTGAGCCCCAGTGAGTGTGCAAGGTGTGCACTTTAGGTCTGGAACCAGACATACACCAAATCAGATTTCTATCAGCTGTGTGATTTTATGCAAGTTGCTAAACATCTCTGAGCCTCAGTCTCACTGTTTTGGAAAATGGGGATAACACAGTAGCTGGCAGAGAGAAGCACAGACACAGAGCAGCAGTGGGCATGTGGGACGGGCTCAAGGAAAGCCTGACTGGGGTTCCTGGGGCCCAGGTGAGACTGCACACATTCCGTGCCCGGCACGCTGACTGCTGTTGTTTCCGACTACCGTCCTCTGTATCACACGCCAGGGGCTGTTCCAGGTGCCTTTGTAACCATTGCTCACCTGACCCTCCAACAACCTTGCAGGGGTTAGACCGTTATCCCCATCCTGCAGACAGGTGAGGCAGGACTCACGAGGTTGAAGAGTCATTTCTTCAAGAGCACACAGCTGGCAAGTGGCAAAGCCAGGATGTAAGAGGGTCTCTGGAGCCTGTGTCTGTTGCATGGCATCACTATGGGGGGTGAGATAAGGTTTAAATTTAATTGTGCTTTTTCAAAATTAAAGTAAATGAGGGAAGAATTTAATAATTAACATTTACTGAGCATACTGCATACCAGGGTCTGCGTGGACTGTTTTTGTCTTTGAATCCTCAACAATGATCTTATGAAATAAGTATTAATACCCTAGTTCTTTTAATGAAGGGACTGGAACAAAGCATGGTTAAACACAGTCACCAGCCGGTAAGTGATGGACCCTGATTCAAGTACGGGCAGTGTCCCCAGAGACATGCTTTTAACTACTCAGCTGGGGACAGATCAATCTCATAGAGTGATATGAAAACAGCCTCTAAGATGGATTTTTTAAATTATTTTTTTAAGTCAAAAGCAAGGGGCAGAACAAGCTGGCTCATGTGCTCTGTGTTTAAGAGAAGGCGTATGCACATGTATGCTTTAACATGCACAGAGCATCCAGGAAGAAGAACTGGGAGGCTGGGGTCAGGATGAGGGGAGATACGTGCTTTCTGTACCCTCTATAGATGCCTTTGAAAGCATGAATGTGTAAGCCCCCTGTTCAGGAAAAAATCAGTCATTACTCTGCCAACTTTATGGAAACGTGGTGTTAGCACGCGCTTCAACGGGGCTAGCCCTCCAAGCTCCTCTGTCCATGGGATGTTTTAGGCAAGAATACTGGAGCAGGTTGCCATTTCCTCCCCCAGGAGGTCCCTGCCCCTCGTGGAGGCACCCCCACCCCCTCCCTAAAGATGAGCAGGAAAAGGGCAGCACATTCAAGTCTGTGTCTACAGTCTCTGAAGGAGGCTAGCCATGGCCCCAGGGGCTCTCCCTGTTTCCTCTGCTCCAGGCCCAGGACCTGGACTACAGAGCGAGGCCCCGCAGACCCGTGTGACCTGCCACCCTCCAGCTGGAGAAAAGGCCTTCTCATCCTGGAGAGTGCTCTCGAACTTACGACATCTCACTACTGCTTCCACCAGGCAGGCGGGCAGTGCAAAGTCCTCTGACCTGGTGACAGGGCTCCTGGCCCAGGCCGCCTGCCCTCACTTGGCAGGACTAGCTTCTGGATCGAGATCGGCTTCCCTGTCAATAGAGCAATGGGAGCTTGGAATAAAAGGTCCCTCCTGGCTCAAAAACACGAAGACCCAAGGGCTCCAGTGCCCTCTGCCTGTCCCAGTCCCCCACAAGCTGCCCTCCCACTACGCCAAACCACTGGGCCTTCCTCCTCACAGACCCCTTCCTCCCACCCAGTCCTGCACCCCACATCACCTACTAGAGACCCCCCTAGCAGTCTCTCATATAGATCTGGTTACAGATAGTCCCACATGTATTTAGCCTAACACCTCAAAGGTAAATCTTCACACCCAGGTCAGGGGTCCATACTCTTCCAGTGCCCACAGAGGCCTTCAGAGCAGGAACTCTCAAAGTTTAGCATCTCCCAGTCGCTTGTCCAAAATACACATTCAGGGACCACCTCAGAGGGCCGGCTTCAACCAGCACTTGAGTGGGGCCCCAAACGTGCCCACTTTAACACTCCCCGAGTCCGATGTAGGTGGTGGGTGGGCTTCAGAACAGCCCCATCCGGTCCTCAGAAGCCTGAGGTTTTGTCCCCTTTTGGGGGTGGTGGGGCTGAAGGGGACACCGAGAAACGGCAGGCCGAGGCGGGGGGTGGAAGTGACGAGTACAGGTCTGGACGCATCGAATTAAAGGTGCCTATGAAGGTGCCCAGGTCTGGCGGCCGCGGGATCGATGCTCCAGGGCATGGAAGAGTAGCTGCCCCGCAGAGAAGAGACCTGGGATCAAACGCAGAGTCTTCTGCTGAACCCGAGCAAAAGAGAGGAGAGTGAGAGAGGAAGACTGCAGGGAGCAAGGAGAGGTCGCTAGCTCTGAGGGGGCAAATGAAGGGGCCTGGATCTGTGGGCACCGAGTTCCAGGGCCTGTGACCTTAAGGACACAAACCAGAAACCAGAAGGCACGGAGGTTTGGCCGATAAGAGGAGGGGGCGGTGGGCGCGGAGCCACTTCGCAGATGAGCAAACGGCGGGTAGGGGGTTAGGTCTCAGCGAGCTATGGAGGCTGGGGCCGGGGGCTGGGGACGGGGGCTGGGGCTGGGGTTAGGGGCTGACGCGGAGCCCAGGCTGAACAGCGTAGGCGGGCGGCTGGCGCGGGCGCGGCCGCGGCACTGCCGGGAGGCGCGGCTCGCTGGGCCGGGCCGGACGGGGCCGCGAGCGGGCGGCCGCGTGGCCACAGCGCCCCCTGGCGGCCAGTGGAGCCCTAGCGCGCAGCGGGCAAGTCCCCGAGCCCGTGCTGGGGGCTGAAGGTCTCCGTCCGGCTGGGCTTCCGGTACCCCCATCCACGCCGCAAGCCCCGAAACGGCCGCCATTAGGTCCCAGGCAAAGTCCCCCCTGTCTGTATATTTTAAAGGGGACAGCAGATGCCCGCTGCCGTCACACACACCCCTCCAAAGAGGACGGACGTTTCTCTTGTTGAGATTTTACCTCTTCTCCCAAAGAGTGGTACCCAGACGCAGAATCCCACATTCCAGTGTGAACCCTGTCCTCACCGGACCTTACTTTAAATTCAGGCAGTGGAGAATATGTCTGAAAGTTCCCCTTTTCTGTGCTTAGTTTTAAGGTCCTAAAAGCACAGGAGCACCTCCTGCCCTGTACCGTCCTAGTAACTAACAGGTGACGCCTCCTCACTGCCGAGCTGTTAGGAACATTTTGTGGGCTAATTCCTCACGTCGGTCTACTGTTATCCCCATATGCGTGAGGGACCTGAGGCACAAAGAGGTTTAGGAACTTGCCCAAAGTCAAGGGGAATATAGGATTTTAATTCAGGCCATCTTGATCCAAAAGAGAAAAAGGGATAAAAGGAACCGGTGGGGGCAGGGGCGGGGGATGAGGGGAAGAAAAAGAAAGTTCACTTCTGAGACAAGGCAGTACTGGGGTGCCAGGGCCTCTATTTTGTATGAAGATCCAGGACGCCTCACCACAAGTTCTCTGGCATCCAGAGTCTGGTGATGAGCATGTCCTGACCACAGTGAACTGCCCAGGCCAAGGTTTGGGCAGCGAGATGGAGGGATGGAGAGGGAAGGGATGGGGAAGGAGGGAAAGGCGTTCCACCCCACCCCAACCTGCCCAGCCAGGCCTCTGTGTGTCCAGCTCTGCTGGCCTGGGGGCGGTCCACCAGGATAGAGAAGGAAAGAGGCTTCCAGGAAGAACAGAGCATGGAGGATGTGCCTGTCAGAATGATTTCTCCAAGCTCCGTCAGCGCCTGCGGCACAGCTGCTCACTGCACCTTCACCTTCAGCTGTGGTCCTCCCTTATCCCGGCCCACCCACCCACCCTGCCTGAGATGCAAAAACAGAAGCCTTGCTAGGCACCTGACTTATCTGTCTGGCCTCCAGCACAAGAGAGCTGGGCTCTGTGTCTTCCAGGGCTTTTTCCTCCCCAGCTGAGATCTGGAATCTCCATAAGTTTTCCAATCTGTTAAAAACCCACCCAGGTCTTTGCATGCCTCTCCCCCCACCACTCGTGTGCTGCCAGCAGGCTACAGAGCTGAGCCCAGTGCAGTGGGTGGGCCAGTGGGAGAGGAAAGAAGAACTAGAGCAAGAAAGAGGGGCCACAGTATGTCTGGGCTCCTGGGCTTAACCAGAATCCTTTTTGAGGTGGAAAGGGAAACAAACAATCCAGTTTCCTGATCCTGGGTGAGTGCTGTTGGGAACCAGGCAAGGCCACCACTGTGCCAACTGGGCCCACAACCCCAGGACCCAGAGAGGGGTGAATCTTGGGGAAATCTTGGAAGGAAGAAAATAAGAGGGGAGGGACTTCCCTGGTGGTCCAGTGGTTAAGAATCTGCCTTCCAGTACAGGTGACATGGGTTTGATCCCTGGTCAGGGAAGTAAGATTCCACATGCCGAGCAACTGAGCCCACATACTGCAACTACTGAGCCCCCACCCTGCAATGAAAGATCGGGCTTGCTGCAAGGAAGATCTCATGTGCAGCAAATAAGACCTGCATGCAAACTGCATGTTAAGTCACTTCAGTCGTGACTGACTCTTTGCAACCCTATGGACTGTAGCCCACCAGGCTCCTCTGTCCATGGGATTTCCCAGGCAAGAATACTGCGGTGGATTGCCTTGCCCTCCTCCAGGGGATCTTCTCGACCCAGGGATCGAACCCACAGCTCTTATGTCTCTTACATTGGCAGGCGGGTTCTTTACCATTGGTGCAACCTTGGAAGCCCATAAGGAACCGAGACAGCCAAAAATAAATAAATAACTATTTAAAAAAGAAAACAAGTGAGGAGTGTGTACCGTTTACACATAGCAGCCTGATTATCCCCTGCTGTTACCACTGCCCTGGAGAAAGAAAGCAAGCCGAGCAGCCTACTGAGACCAACCACCTGAGTCTCTGCCCTTCTCTCTTAGGGGGGGGTCTCACCCACCAACCCCCCGGAATACCCCAGAACTGAAACATGAATGTGTCCACTCTCAGATACACTCTCCCCTTAGTTGTAAATGGCTGGACCTTGGTGAAAGGCACACTGGCATCCTGGTTCTGTGGGTTCGTGGGGACAGGAAGAGTGTGGAACCAGCAGGGGGTACTGCTAGATGCCCTCCTAGAACAGGTCATGCTCCTCCCACCGGCTCAGGGCCTTGCCCAGACGGCTGTCTCCTCACCTCTTTGACCCACTAAACGATGAGTCTTTCTTCAGCTGCAGGAAAATGTCTCTTTCTCAAGGAAGCTTTCCTGGTGCATGTCTGCCCTGAATCGAGTGCAAAGCGTCAGGGCAGCAGGAGTCGGTAGTTTAAATGGGGCTCCCAGAAGGCACTGCCCCAGGCAGGACTGGGGCGCAGGCAGCGTACTGGGGAGAGCTCCCAGGGTGCAGCAGCCAGGGAGTAGGGACAGCGACCCAGGGAAGAAGAAAAGATGTTGAAAGGTGCGTATGGGCAACATGGGGGCCTCCTGGGAAGCAGTGAGAAGGCTCTGGAACTGCCCCCCACCACCTTCCACCTGCCAAGGACAGGAGCTGCAGCTTTTATCCACCAGCTCCCAGCCCCCAGCCCCCTGGGTTGAGAGTTGCCCCAGGGGTCAGGGAGATTAAGGCCCTGTATTGACTAGAGTTTCTAATTTTCTGTGGGACTTCCCTCGTGGCTCAGACAGTAAAGCGTCTGCCTACAAAGCGGAAGACCCGGGTTCAATCCCTGGGTTGTGAAGATCCCCTAGAGAAGGAAATGGCAACCCACTCCAGTATTCTTGCCTGGAGAATTCCATGGGCGGAGGAGCTTGGTAGGCTACAGTCAGTCTGTGGGGTCGCAAAGAGTTGGACACGAGTGAGTGACTTCACTTTCAGTTTCTAATTTTCTGTATTCTTGGTGCTCTGGGATTTGAGGCCTGGATCCTGGAGATGCTGGCCTTCCAGAGCTGGCTAACTCCTGTCAGCCACGCACACAAACCAACCAATCGAGTGCACATCCCTAAGCTCTCATACCCCATGTCAGTCTTCCCCTGCCCTAAATCCCAGGGCCAAGCACAGCACCGCTGGGGACCACCCTCCAGCCCAGAGCCCAAAGCCCGCCCAAACTATCCAATTCTAAGCTAGCTCAGCTGACCTAGCCTGCCTCTCTCACTCCTTCCTGTGAAATCCAAAATAAAAGCTCCAGGCATGGTCAGCGCTCTCCTTCTTCTGTCTCCTGACCCACCCTGGTCCTTCCCCATGTGACCCTGTTTCTAGGGACCTGTGGGTGTAAACCTCTTCCTTCATGAGTCGCTTCCGTGTCTTACAGACCTGATGAAAGCATATCCCGAGGGCATGTTCACACTGCCAGTTGAGGGGCCCCACAACATCGGGGACGGCCTGAGACAGCAAATGAGCAGGACCTGGAGCCCAGGATGTGGCCGCCGAGAAAGCAAGCTGAGGCTGAACGGCGCGGAGCTGGCTACCTGCCACCGAGCTCAGGCTGGAAGGGGAGCCGGCCAGGGAATGAGGGGAGCAGGGCGCGAGGAGCAAGGGGCCTCCCCTGTGCCTGTTCACTTGTTTTTCTCACCACTGACCACCACCACCCCAGGGCCTAGCACCCTGCTGGCAGAGTGCAGGGACCAAACTACCTCCTGAATTAATGAATCAACAAGTGACTGAATGAAAGAACACTGTTAAGGCTGACCCTCCAAAGAGAGTAACTAACAGTACAGTATAAGACAGTCAAAGAGTCCCAGCCAGGGCATCAAATAATACAGTCAACAGAGTGAAAAGGCAGCTAACATGATGAGAGGAAATAGTTGCAAATCTTTTATCTGTTTAGAGGTCCACATCCAGAATATATCAAGAACCCCTACAACTCAACAATAAAAAAATAAAAATAACTTGATTTTAAAATGGCCAAAGAACTTGAATAGACATTTCTCCAAACATGAAATTAAATTGCCAACAAGGATGTGAAAAGATGCTCAACATTAGTAATCATTATATAAATGCAAATCAAAAAGGACAGTATCACCTTCATACCCATTAAGATGGCTACTATCAGAAAAAAACAAAAAGAAAAGAAAATTTCAAGTGTTGGCAAGGATTCTGAAAAACTAGAACGCTTGGGCTTGGGACTATAAAGTGGTGCAGTCACTATGGAAAACAGTACGACACTTCCTCAAAAAATAAAAATAGAATCCCATGATCCAGAAATCTCACTCTGGGGTAAATATCCAAAAGAACTGAAAGAAAGGTCTTAAAGAGAGATTTGCACACGCATGTTCATTGCAGCGTTATTCATAGTAGGGAAGGGTTGGAAGCAACCCAAATGTCTGTTGACAGATGAATGGATTTTTTTAAATCTGAGACAGATTCTCTCTCACACACACACACACACATACACACACGAATATTCTTCAGACTTAAAAAGGCAGGAAATCCTGTCACATCCTCCAACCTGAATTATGCAAAGTGAAATAAGCCAGTTGAAAAAAAGATAAATGCTGTATGATTCCACTTACATGAAGTACCTAAAGTAGTTAAATTCAGAGACACAGAAGGTAGAATGGGGGCTGTCAGGAGCTGGAGGAGGGGGAAAGAGGAGTTATTGTTTAATGAGTACAGAGATTCTGTTTTGCAAGATAAAAAAGTTCCAGAGATCAGTTTCAAAACAATGTGAATGAATTTCCTTACTACTGAATTACATGCTTAAAAATGGCTAAGCTGGTAGATTTTCTGTTATATGTTTTTTTACCAAAATTTACACAGAGAGAGACCTCTGAACCACCCTTAGACGCCAGTGAGAGGGGCTGCTCCGCGGGACCACGCCTTGGAGTGCGTGCTAAGTCAATTCAGTAGTGCCCAACTCTTCTCGACCCTATGGACAGCAACCTGCCAGGCTCGCGTTAATCAAACATTAAAATCGTTTCCTAGCTTGTTTTGGTCTCTAGAAAATTTTTTGAGAGTTCAGTAACCAACTGACAAACAGGAACGAGAGAAGAGAACAAGAGCCAAATGCCACCCTGCCAGAGGCTGAGGGGCTGAGGGTGTGGGTGTGGGTGGGGATGGGGGTGGGGGCGCAGGGTGGGGATGGGGGGGAAGGGCGCAGGGTGGGGATGGAGGTGAGGGACGCAGGGTGGGATTGGGGTGGGGGGCACAGGGTGGGGATGGGGGGTGCACAAGGCAGGTCTAGAATGGACAAGGGCGTGTGTGGCGAGGACGTTTCAGCCTGAGGACCTTGCGGACACCAAGGCGCCCACGCCAGGCATCCCGCCCACAGGGCAGAACCTCAAGGGGGTAAAGGGGACGCTTCCGGAAAGGAGGGTGAGGGTCAGAAGGAGGGAGGTGTGAGCACCGGGCTAAGGAGTGGCTGCGGGGAGCCCCTGTCTGTGTGTGAAGCAGCATGTTCAGCAAAGAAATGTTCGCCCGTCTCTCCATGGAACCCAAAACCTAAGGCTCTAAGGAGTCACAGTTCTCAAACCCACGTGATCTCTGACCTGCCCACAAAGGGGAGCTCCCCAGCCCCGCACACATGGGCACACACACCTGCAGGGCCACATGCACACAGGGACACGCACAGGCACACACAGCTTCCCAGGAGCAGGCCGACTGCTCCCCTGCGCCATTTTAATTAAGGGAAGTGGGCCAGGAGTTACACTCCTGCAACAGCCCAAGCCATGACATCTGTCTAGTGGGACCATGGACCCTGGGACCCAGCTGCTTGGACCAACCACGCCTGCGGGAACAGCGCCATCTGCTGACCAGAGGAGGCTATGGCGGTGGCTATGGGTTTGTTCATTCCTCACTCACTCCCTTGTGGCTCAGCTGGTAAAGAATCCACCTGCAATGCGGGAGAACTGATTCGATCCCTGAGTTGGGAAGATCCCCTGGAGAAGGGAAAGGCCACCCACTCCAGTATTCTGGCCTGGAGAATTCCATGGACTGTATAGTCCACGGGGTCGCAAAGAGTCAGACACGACTGAACGACTTTCACTACTACCCACTCGCTCCAGGGATACATTAGGGGCGCCTGCCTCTTGTCCAGCACACGGTAGTGAACAAGGAAGGCAAGGCTGTCCCTGCCTTCAGGGGGCTCACGCTTCATAGCGGGGACAGAGCTTCATAACTCATCACACACACAACAACGTTATATTGCTCTAATGGGAGCTGGCCCCTACTACTGGGCAGCGAGCTGGTCTGTGCCAGGTGAGTCCTCGTCTCACTTAATCTCCCCAGTTACCCATCTAGAGCGGGCAGCAGCCTCAGCTCCTTCCTCTCCGTCACCCCCTCAAACCACTCATCCACTGTCCTGTGATTCTGGTCCCAGTCCTCCCCAGCGCTCGTCTCTCCCTCACCTCGTCAGCACCCCCAGGATGCTCTCTCAGCCTCCTCCAGCCCCCCACCCCCTGTGTCCACTCTCAGCCCCTCTAATTCAATGTCCGGGCTGCAGGCAGAGTCAGTCTTTTGACCTGTCACTGTTCCACTTGACCTCTCAGTGGCTCCCACTGTCTTGCAGGTGAAGGTCAGACTTAACAAACAGCCCATCAGATCCTGTAGCTTCAAGTTCCCTCCAGCCTTAGCACACCTGTGCTGCGGGGCTCACCTTCCACTGCGGCCACGGTGAATACCTGAGAGCCCCGTGCAGGACGTGGGCCCTGCCCTCCCCGGCTTAGCTGGGGAGCCAGCCTGGCCTTGGGCTCTGCAGCATGCACAACGGATTTGGAAGTCATTCACACCTGTACCTGCGGCGCTCAAAGACCCCTCAGAGGTCCCAGGTCCTAACAGGCCCCCCGATAATGCTTCCTCCCACCTCCTTCCTGCCTCCTTCTCCCCAAACCACTGCTGCTCAGGGTCCCTGTGAGCCCTGAACCTCAGCTCTCTCCCCAGCGCCCTGCTCCCTCCACTCCTGCCAGAGCCTGCAAGTTCTCCCCAGCCCTTCTCCCTCTCTCCTCACTTCTGTGTCTCCTTCTTTTATCCTGTTCTTCATAATAAAAGCACGGGACTCCCTGGAAAGGTCCCCCTCTCCTTAGAGCGCACAGGTAAGGCAGACACCATCGGGCAAGGAGAGGTCTCCCCAGAGAAGAGGGAAGCTCACACAAATCTACTCACACAAATCCACCAGCCTCCACCACCGTTCACAACCTTCCTGAACTCAAAACCCTCCATTGTTCTTCCCAGCTCAGACTGGCCCTTCCCCGAGTCACCCACAGGCAGGGTTTGTCCCCCTCCCTCACACTCCTCAGGTGGCCTACAGATTGTCCTGTGTCCCCAAGCTAAGGTCCTGAGCAGCACCCTGCTCCTCACCCCACTCCCAGCACTCCAGAACCTTCGTTACGGTGGATTCAATTGAAATGAACAAGTTAGCCAATCCAGTACCATGAGAGCGGAGGAAAGTGTGGGCTATGTGTGTGTGTGCGTGTGTGTGTGTGTGTGTGTGTGTGTGCGTGCGTGTGTGTGAGAGATCTACTGTCAGGAAGGACAGTTGATGATGGAGTGGACCACCCTTCTTGTCCCCTCTTAAGACTCCATACTGGGGTTGCATTTATATTTCTAAAGTGCAGCCCATTTATAGAACCTACTGATGGACAGTGGGTTAGCTTCAGAGAGAGACAGACTGCATTTCCCAGCAACACAACCAGATGCCGCCCTCCCAAATCTTCACCACAGTGTGGCCTTAACTCTCTTCCCACTGAGAGGTGGGGTCTACTTCACCTCTCTGGGGTCTCAGTTGGCATGTGACTCCTCCAACAGTACAATGAGGCAGAAGAGGCCCCAGGGTTGGGTCCTTAAAGGTCACAAGGCTTTCATCTTATTCTCTGAGACACTCACCTTGTCCCTCTGAACTGCCATGAAAGGCATCAAACTAGTTTGTGGCCCCCTGGCTGGGAAGAAGCCAGACTATGTAAGGAGACCACGTATAGGTGGCCCAGCTCAACATCCTAGTCTTCCAATCATCCCAGCTCAGATAGCAGACAAATGAATGAATGAATGAGCCTCCTGGTGACTCTAGAATCTGCTGCCAAGTCACTGCCCAATCAGAGTCTCCGCAGCCGACAGTGCTACCTGAACTCCAGCCACAGAATCTGGGAGCACAATTAACTTATTGGTTCTAGCTGCTAAGTGTTGCTGTAATTTGTTACAGAGACATACTAACCATGGCAGGTAGAGTCCAAGCATGTGCTATATAATTCAATAGTCTGGAAAAAACCCTTGCTATTAGAACAAACGATGACTGGATGCGTGCTAAGTCACTTCAGCCGTGTCCAAGTCTGCGACCCCCATGGACCTCATGGACTAGCCCATCAGGCTCCTCTGTCCATGGTATTCTCCAGGCAAGAATACTGGAGTGGGTTGCCATGCCCTCCTCCAGGGGCTCTTCCTGACCCAAGAATCAAAATCAAACCCACATCTCTACGTCTCCTGCATTGGCAGGCACGTTCTTTACCACTGGCGCCATGTGGGAAGCCACAGAACAAACAGACCTAAACTCAAATTCAAGTTCCTTCGGGCCAGTTGCTAAACCTCCATGAACCTCAGTTTCCCCATCTATAAAGTGAGGACAAGTCCGCTTGTTTTAAGGATCTAAATAGCTGTTAAAATTCTCCCCCATGAACTCTGGGGGAGACGGAGCCAGCGCAGATGTGGCGGCTGCTTTAGTAATGACACCCAGTATCCATTTGAGGGTGAAAAAAAACATGTTCTGACATGTACAATGTACTGACCCAGTTCTGTGGGTAATCGAGCCTCCATATCTTTCCAGACTACATGAAGAATCTGGGGCATTGCCCGGATGGCAGAAATCAGTGAAATTTCATTTAGTCTCTCTCTGTTTTTGCTTTAATTGGTGATTTTTTTTTAATGCATGGAGAAATTCACTGTCAAAATACAGGACACAAAATGATCCACAGAGAAGCTGAAGAGGCAAATATGATACGAAGTCTCTAAGATGATTTTTCAGAAATGGTAACTGAACTTGTGTTACCGTTCAGCAACGAGGCTGCTGCTGGTGGAGTCTAGAAACTCTGAAAACAGCATAGGGGTGTTTCAGATCGGGAGAGGCGGGTGAAGGTGCCAGCCCTGGAGGGGACCTGGCAGGGTGCCTGGAGTTTGCCTTTATTCCTGCGGAAGGATCACCCACCACGTGGAACTCCAAGCACGGGCGGCTCCAATGCGCTGGCACTGGAGCACCCCCACCCCACACACACCCACACACACCGGGTGACCATCTAACACGCAGGAGGAGACAAGCTCTATGCTGACCTCTGCAGGTTACACAGCGTACCCTGGGCACTTGCAGGACTCAGGCAACGGGGGTCCTTGGGGGTGGGCAGCCAGGTGGGCCTTGGGAGAGAGCTCTGAGCATGGGCGGTCTTCAAAGCTGTTATGTGCTAAGTCACTTCAGTTGTATGTGACTCTTTGTGACCCCATGGACTGCAGCCTGCCAGGCTCCTCTGTTTGTGGGATTCTCCAGGCAAGAACACTGGAGTGGGTTGCCATTTCCTTATCCAGAGTTAGGTTTTATTTGGGGCAAAATGAGGACTGCAGCCCGGGAGACAGCATCTCAGAGAGCTCTGAGAGACTGCTGCCATAAGATGTTATAATTCATGGAAATCAACAACGTGGGTAGAAGGAACAGGAAGACGGAGGACGCTATGAAAGGGCAGAGAGGGGCTCTCAAGTATCGGGGACTCTGAGAAACCCCCAGGTGAGGCTGAAGGTCCTGTAATAGAGGATGGAGCCCAAAGTCAAGAGAAATCAGGAGGGAGAAGGGGGCGGGTACAACATGACCCAGCCAGGAGGAGGGGACGGCAAGAGCAAGTCCAGGAGGGGGTCCTGGGGTTTGAATGAGACCATTCATTCACAAACTAGTCATTGAGCACCTGAAAAGTGCCAGAGGCACAAGAGGACACAGGGCTGGCCCTCAGCCCTCAGAAGCAGCATCACTGAACCCTGGGGAGTGGAACGGGGCCTGATAGCCCTGGTTCCCTCCCTCTCCCTCCCGGGCTGCATTCCCATCTCCTGGGAGTCAGTCATTCTTCGTGGTGTCTGCTTCTGAAGTCAAGAAACAGGTAGGAAATGTGTTTCCTTTAATAAATAAAATAGAATCTCCTTCGCCTTACCCTCGCCTCAAGGCAGATTCTGGTAATACAAAGTCAAGAGGATTTTGTTGTGTGTGTATGTTTTAATAAACAAGAATCATTTCCCCAGCCTCATGTTAAACAGAGATGTGTTCTTCAGGACTAGTCTACGGTGTGTTTCAAAAACAAAAATCCACACATTATAACGGCCTTGCCATCACTGGGAGGATGAGAATGGCTCCTCCAGACGCCTGGCCTGTGAAAAGGCAGAGAGGAAGTCGCTCCTACCCCACCCTACACTCGGGGCTCCCGGCTAGATGATCCGGACATGCCTCCCACCGATGGCACCCCGGTGGATTTCCCAAAGGCGTGTCTGCGCCCCACTCCCACTCAAACCCCGCCACCGCGGGTCCCTTCCTCATCTGCGTCCCTGGCGTTCCAGGGCCTCCACTCCTCAGCTGGCCCCTCTGAGCCTTGCAGGTGGTGGAGCTAGGGCTGTACCTGGTGACTGTCGGGATTCTTTTATAATGAGGTAAATAATATCTCCAAGGCAGGCATCTCTAAAATGAGTTGTTCCGCCTCAGTGAGGCTTGTCACAAATACAAGGGCTTGTTCTTTTCAAAATTTGCCAACACCTCACGGGTATGAAAAAAAAAATCCCACCCCTCCCCCGCAACCCTTGACAGACTGAGCAGTGGTTTCTGAGCAAGAGCCGTAGCAGCCAGCTAGGAGAGCACTTCAGAAAAGACTCCTTCCGCCGGTGGCTCCCCTGAGAGGCCCCATGCCCTGCCTCCACTGCCCGGTGTCAGTAGCTGATTTCACTCCCAGAAGGAGGTGCTCGGGCGCGTCCAGGGCCACGCAGCCCCAGATGGGAAGCAGGGTCGATTGGGGGGCATGAGCTGAACCTTCCTCGTGCAGCCCAAGAGGGGCCTGCTGTCCCAGGCTGCCCAGAACACCTGCTGGAGAGAACTAAGGGCCTGTTTTGCCATCAAGAAAGCATCCAATCAGCTATTGAATGCCCAGTGTGTGCCTGGCCACAGCAAGGGCTGTGATTGTGAGGAAAAAAAAAAAAAAAACTCCTTTGAAGACAGAAAGGACGATCCAGGATGCGTGCCCCAAGTTCAGTGACGACTGAAACAGTATTCATTAGCAGCCGTGTCGTTATGGAGGAAAATCACCACCAAATGGAAAACGTATTTTCCATTTTAATAGCGATGGAGGCTAATCAAAACCAGCTTCAAATCTGAAATGTATTAAGGATCCAATAAATAACTTTGATTCAGGCAATTACTTAAAATTGAAATTTGCTAAGTGAGGAAAATGAGTCATTCATTAGCAGAGTGACACCTGGTACCTGGCAGGGCAGGGAGTCTGGGGGGTGGAGGGACGGGCTAGTGCAGGCTGGTCATTGCCTCAACTTGGGTACCTCTTTCTGCAAGGGGTGGGGGGTGGGGGAGGCGCTCACCCCCAGAGAGCAGCCCCAACGAGCCAGGTCCAATCACTGCTCCTTGCTTTCAGTCATGTGTCTTTGTAGCCTGGGTTTACTTTATCTCTGAGCTGTGTCTTTAATTTGAAAGCTTTATTTAAGTGTATTGGTTTGATCCCTCAATCCTCAAAGAAGACCCTAAGACACAGTTTCAAATAAAAGTGAAGGGACCTCCACAGGTGTGGGAAAGAAAAGACAGATGGTGGAGGGTGTGCTGACAACCAGTCACCACAGGGAAGACATGAAAGCCAGAATAATGGCCCACAAAGATGTCCACATTCTAATGGGCAGAACCTGCAAATATGAGGCCACATAGCAAAGGAGAACTAAGGTCCCAGATGGAATTACATCAGCTGATCCTGAGATGGGGAAATTAGCTTGGATTATCCAGTGGGACCCATGAAATTAGCAGGGTCCTTATCATGTGGAAGGTGGGGGAGAGAGAGTTAGATGTGAGAGATGAGATGTGGAAAGACTCAACTGGCTTTGCAGATGGGATGGGAGGCCATAAGCCAAGGAATGCGGGAGCCTTTAAAAGCTTGAAAAGACAAGGGAACAGATCTCCCCTGGAGCCTCCTGAGATGTCCTGCCAACACCTTGATTTAGGCCCAGCAAGACCTAGTTCAGATTTCTGGCCTCAAGCACTGCAAGATAGTAAGCTTGTTTTGTATTAAGCCATCGAGTTTGACATGACTCATTCCAGGAGCAGTGGAAAGTACAGGTGACTTTAGGAAACTTGCCTGTGCTTCCCATGTCCATGGGTTGTCTCAGTCTGTTCAGGCTGCTATAATGAAAATATCACAGACTGGGTGGCTTATAGACAATGGAAACTTATTTCTCACGGTTCTGGAGGCTAGAAGTCCAAGTTCAAGGTGCCAGAAGGTTGGGTGTGTGATGGGATCCTGGTTTTCACAGCTGGCTATCTTCTGTGTCCTCACACAGCTGAGGGGGTGAGGGGGCTCTCTTGGGGTCTCCTTTATGACCTAATCACCTCCCCAAAGCCCCACCTCCAAATACCGCCTTGAGGGTTAGGTTTCAACCTATGAGCCTGGGGAGGACACAGTCTATGGCAGCATGTAAACGGCAAGAGGCAGGAAGGCCATTCCTGTGCATGTGGTCCATGGGGCCTGTTTCCACCTTGGATTCCCCAGCAGGATGTAGGAAAAATCCCTTAGGTCTGAGGGCCAAGCTGAGCTCTGGATCCAGCTTTTACCAGAGGTCAGCACCTGCAGAGACATCACTTTGCTGACAAAGGTCCAAATAGTCAAAGCCATGGTTTTTCCAATAGTCATGTATGGATGTGGAAGTTGGACCATAAAGAAGACTAAGTGCCAAAAAACTGATGCTTTCCAACTGTGGTGCTGGATAAGACTCTTAAAAGAGTCCCTTGGACAGCAAGGAGATCAAACCAGTCAATCCTAAAGGAAATCAACTCTGAATATTCATCAATCCTAAAGGAAGGACTGATGCTAAAGTTGAAGCTCCAATACTTTGGCCGCCTGATACAAAGAGCCCACTTATTGGAAAAGACCCTGATGCTGGGAAAGACTGAATGCAGAAGGAGAAGGGGATGACAGAGGACGAGATGGTTTGATGGCATCACCGTCTCAATGGACATAAGTTTGAGCAAACTCCGGGAGATAGTGAAGGACAGGGAAGCCTAGCATGCTGCAGTCCATGGGGTCACAAAGAGTTGGACACAACTGAATGACTGAAAAGCAATCAATCACCTGCGTACCCAGGATGGAGGTTTGTGACATTGTTCAGGAGGCAGTGATCAAAACCATGCCCAAGGAAAGGAAATGCAAAAAGGCAAAATGGTTGTCTGAGGAGGCCTTACAAATAGCTGAGAAAAGAAGAGAAGTGAAAGCAAAGGAGAAAAGGAAAGACAGAGATACCAAGGGAATATTTCATGCAAAGATGGGCACAATAAAGGACAGAAACAGTATGGACCTAACAGAAGCAGAAGATATTAAGAAGAGGTGGCAAGAATACACAGAAGAACTACACAAAAAAAAGATTTTCATGACCAGGATAACCATGATGGTGTGATCACTCACCTAGAGCCAGACATCCTGGAGTGTGAAGTCAAGTGGGCCTTAGGAAGCATCACTATGAATGAAGCTAGTGGAAGTGACAGAATTCCAGCTGAGTTATTTCAAATCCTAAAAGACGATGCTGTTAAAGTGCTGCACTCAATATGTCAGCAAATTTAGAAAACTCAGTATTGGCCACAGGACTGGAAAAGGTCAGGTTTCATTGCAATCCCAAAGAAAGGCAAGCCAAAGAATGTTCAGACTACTGCACAATTGCACTCATCTTACACAGTAGCAAAGTAATGCTCAAAATGCTCCAAGTAAGGTTTCAATAGTACTAGAACCAAGAACTTCCAGATTTTCAAGCTTGATTTAGAAAAGGTAGAGGAACCAGAAATCAAATTGCCAATATATGTTGGGACTTAGAAAAAGCAAGAGAATTCCAGAAAAAATCTACTTCTGCTTCACTGACTATGCTAAAGCCTTTGACTGTATGGATCACAACAAACTCTGGAAAATTATTAAAGAGGTGGGAATACCAGACCACCTGACATGCCTTCTGAGAAACCTGTATACAGGGCAAGAAGCAACAGTTAAAACCAGACACAGAACAATGGACTGGTTCCAAATTAGGGAAGGCGTACATCAAAGCTACATGTTGTCACCCTGCTTATTTAACTCCTATGCAGAGTACATCATGCAAAATGCCAGGCTGGATGAAGCACAAGCTGGAATCAAGATTGCCAGGAGAAATATTAATAACCTATGCCGATGCCAATTAATAAGATATGCCAATGACACCACACTTATGGCAGAAAGTTATGAGGAACTAAAGAGCCTCTTGAAAGTGAAAGAAGAGAGTGAAAAAGATGGCTTAAAACTCAACATTCAAAAAACTAAGATCATGACATCCGGTCTCATCATTTCATGACAAATAGATGGGGAAACAATGGAAACAGTGACAGACTTTATTTTCTTGGGCTCCAAAAGCACTGCAGATGGTGACTACAGCCATGAAATTAAAAGACACTTGCTCCTTGGAAGAAAACCTACGACAAACCTAGACAGCATATTAAAAAGTAGAGATATTACTTTGCCAACAAGGTCTATCTAGTCAAAGCTATGGTTTTTCCAGTAGTCATGTATGGATGTGAAAGTTGCACCATAAAGAAAGCTAAGCACCAAAGAATTGAAGTTTTTGAACTGTGGTGTTGGAAAAGACTCTTGAGAGTTCCTTGGACATCAAGGAGATCAACCTAGTCAATCCTAAAGGAAATCAGTCCTGAATATTCATTGGAAGGACTGATACTGAAGCTGAAACTCCAATACTTTGGCCACCTGATGCCAAGAACTGACTTACTGGGAAAGACCCTGATGCTGGGAAAGATTGAGGGCAGGAGAAGAGGGTAACAGAGGATGAGATGGTTGGACGGCATCACTGATTCGATGCACATGAGTTTGAGCAAGCACTGGGAGTTGGTGACAGACAGGGAAGCCTGGCGTGCTGCAGTCAACCGGGTTGCAAAAAGTTGGACATGATTGAGTGACTGAACTGTACTGTGCTGCTGCTGCTAAGTTGTTTCAGTCGTGTCCAACTCTGTGCAACCCCATAGACGGCAGCCCACCAGGCTTCTCCGTTCCTGGGATTCTCCAGGCAAGAACACTGGAATGGGTTGCCATTTCCTTCTCCAATGCATGAAAGTGAAAAGTGAAAATGAAGTTGCTCAGTCATCTCTGACTCTAACCGACCCCATGGACTGCAGCCTACAAGACTCCTCCATCCATGGGATTTTCCAGGCAAAAGTACTGGAGTGGGTTGCCATTGCCTTCTCCAGAACTGTACTGTACCCGGCTCTTAACAAGCCTTGACTATCACACTCCTTCAGGCAAAATCCCAAGACTGACACAAACCCAGACCTGACAGAAGAGCTCAGCCTGTACCCAGGCTGTAATGAAGACCACCCGGGGCCCTGCAGGAATCAGGTCCAAAGAAGAAGAGGGACCCTGGGGCTCTGGTCATGACACTCCAGGTATCCGTATTGGATGCGTTCCTCTGGGCTGCCTCATCACCCACACCCTCTCAGTCACTCCCTGATAGCTGGTGACCAGAAGTCCCTGTTACCTCACAGTTGAGAGGAGGTCTGAGAGCAGGTTCCCTAGAAACAGACTCTGGGACAGAAAGTCCATGAAGAACACTTATTGCCAAGTGATCCCAGGAGACACACAAGAAAGGGAGAGAGGAAGGTGGGGCTGGGCAGAGGGAGGAGCTGACCGCAATGCAGTGGGTGGTGGGGCGGTGACTAAAGCCTCGGCTGATTCCAGGAGAGCTCTGGAGCCAGGGTGTTCCCCTGGAATTGTCCTAATCAAGACCTCCAGAACTGCAGCCCATCTTCCATAAGCCTCTTCCACAGCTAAGGGAATGGGCTACACCGGGGGTAAGGCAGGTCCCCGTGGCCCAGGGCAATGTCCAGAGAGGGGTGCAGCTGGAAGACAGTCTCAGCCTCTGGGTAAGGGGTGCGAAGGCCCTGAGGATGCAGGCCTGTGTGCAGAAGCCCCAGTGGTCACTGAAGAAGAGGGCCCTGCAGTGGATGGAGCCTGGGTGGAAGGGGAAGCTCTCGTCCCCTCCAGTCCGGGTGGACGGTTGGCTCAGTCCCCCACACCTCAGGGCCCCACATGGGCCCCGAGACCTCAGTGAGCCAGCCTACATTCCCCGCAGAGGTGCTAACAGAGACATCAAAGCTGCAGCATCTTGCTTTCAAGAAGCTTTGAAACACGCTTCTGAAATGGCTGTGCTCAGGAAGATTAAAAGTCTTCCTATTGAAGAATCCGAGGGGCTCAGGCGACAGAACAGAGTGGGTGGGCTTGGTTATATAAAAAGTGGAGTGCTATTGTGCGCCAGGCAGTGCAATAGAAAAGCCAGAATAAAAATACATACAGTGAATCGAAGCAGTAAAGGCTTAGCTCCAGAATCTCTGAAGTAGCAATGTAAGTGTGCAAGGCCCCAGCTGGGGTCAGGGAAGTGAGCAGATTGCCAAGAAATCAAAGCCCTTCATTAATTCACTCAATCCCTCCTTCATGCAACCGTGACTAATGAGTACCTACTAAGTGCTAAGACCCAGGGAACAGAGGGACTAGCACAGACCTACTCCCACATCAGTGCAGGCCTGGTGGGGAAGCCAGACAAAGAGATGAGGGTAAAATGTGCTGAGATGGGGAAGCACAGGGGCCGTGGCACTCAGAGGGAGTCAGGGAAGACTTCCTGGAGGAGGGAAAGCCTGAGTTGAGCCCCACAGGATGTGCAGGAATGACTTGGGTAAAGGAGGCTCAGGAGAAGACAGTATGAGCGCAGTGAGAGGGAAGAATGGGCTGAAGGCGAAGGGGGAGGGGGCAGGATATGGATGTAGAATTATGGCTGGTTTGCTTTGTCGTGGGCTTCCCTGATGGCTCAGATGGTCAAGAATCTGCCTGCAATCCAGGAGACGGGATTCAACCCCTGGGCTGGGGAGATCCCCTGGAGAAGGGAATGGCTACCCACTCCAGTATTCTTGCCTGGAGAATTCCACGGACAGAGGAGCCTGGCGGGTTACAGTCCATGGGGTCCCAAAGAGTCGTACATGACTGAGCAACTAACACTTTCCCTTTTCACTTTCTGTGTTGTTGTATGACAGAAACCAACACAACATTGCAAAACAATTTTCCTCCAATTAAAAAATCTTAAAAAAAAAAATAGAAGGGGAGAGAGGTGAGGGTGGGGTCAGGGGTGGGGTCGGATCACACAAGGCCATGAAGATCAGGCCAAACGCACGGGCTTCATTCATCAGGAAGGCAGAGAGGAGATGTGGAGGGGTCTAGAGTGGGGGCGTGATGGGATTCCACCTGTGGGTTAGGGCAATGGGAAGCCCCCCAGCACTGCAGACGCACACTGAAAACACTCTGGGTTCACAACCACAGTCCTGCCCCAAGACTGGGGGGCACTGGATTTGGGGGAGGGGGGTGCTTGAAGGATACAGGTCAAGGCCCTGCACCATCTTATCCTTTTCTACAAGCCAGGCCCCTCTCTCATAGCTCCCCAATCCCAAAAAATGCTATCCCCCAGACACCCCTAAATCCTTGGATCCTCCACCTCTCCAGGCCTTGGCTCCGCCTGGGATTCCCTGTCCCCCTGCTTGCCTCACCTGCCTGACTCCTACCTGTCCTAAGCTACCACCACCTCCAGGCTGGTCAGGCGCTTCCTCTCAGGGCTTCCCTGGGGCATGGATTCCTGCTGCAGTCCCCTGTTTCCATGTGTGAGAGTCTACCTGTGTGTCTTCCTGCGTGTCAGAGCCGGGCTCTGGAAGGGCAGGGACCTCACCCACTCAGAGTAGCCTAGCGGTGTCCACATCCTGCTGGTTCTGGTCTTCCATGGGGACCCGGCCTTTCACAGACATCCAATCTGGTCATCCTAGGACATCAGAGGGGTCAGATACCTGCCTGAGGCCACAGAGCCTGTCAAGAGCAAACCCAATTGGGACTCAAACTTGGGCCTTCCCAAGGCTCCTTCCCCGTTACTGTCCGGCCCAGTTCTCAAAGTTCTCCCTGAAAAGGCAGGTGGCACGTCCGTCACCATGGTCTTCAGTGCCCCAGGTGGAGCATCTCCTGCTTCCTGCGTATTCACGGTCACTCTGCCTCCCCAGCAGGGCTGCAGATCACCATGCAGATGAGAAAGGAAGGAACACATCCCTGGGCCCCATGTGTGTCCTGGGAGCTCACACGGGTCAGCTTTCCTCCTGGCTCCCCCAGGCGCTCCCAGCAAGCAAAACTCGGCATCCGCACAATAGCCTTTTCCCTGGTTTCTCGGAGATCGAGGCTCACAAGCCCAAGCCAGTAACCACGTCTCCTTAAGGCAAGGAAAGCAAATCGGAGCAGCGGATGGTTCAGCATCGTCTGTGGGACCAGCAGCCACGTGACTCAGTGGCCCAGGCAGCCAGGCGCAGCACCTGCCCCCGGGGAGAGGGCGTTTCGGTGCCTGGCTCAGGTGGCCCCTTGGCCCAACCAGAGTCTCTCTGAGAGTTGAGACACTGTCCCGATTTATAACAGGTGGCGCTAGTGGTAAAGAATCCGCTTGCCAATGCAGGAGACACAAGAGATGTGGGTTCGATCCTTGGTTTGAGAAGACCCCCTGGAGGAGAAAATGGCAATCCATTCCAGTATTCCTAGCCTGGAAAATTCCATGGGCAGAGGAGCCTGCTGAGCTACAGTCTGTGGGGCCACAAAGAGTCGGACACAACTGAGCGAGTGAGCACACACAGCCTGTGTATAACAGTATCTTTCATCTCACCTGGAAAGATTATGGCCAGAGGGCAGGGCACCTTCTCAGCATGAGGAGCTGATCAAGAAGAGCATCAGGGGGGCTAACAGTGACCCGGGCCCTTCAAATCAGCCACTGTTTCTAGGAAGCGAACGCACTGACAGTGCCTGCACAGGACAACCTGAGAAAAACCTTGAATCTTTACATTTAAGCTCAAATCATATGATGGGCATGACCTCTCTGAATGGAAGGGCTGGGGAAGTGAGGATCATCTGATCCACGAAGGACCATCAGATGCAGCAGACGCCGTGTCGTGATGTGAACAGCATCCTCCCTTGTTGCCCTTATTTATATTTTATTACGACTTTATTGAATGTTTTCTTGTAGGTCAGCTGAAACCCTTGGGGGAATAAAGCAAAGCAAAACTAAATAAACGCTTTGAGTCATAGCGGAGGAGGGACGGCATTCCAAGGACAGAAGTGAGCACTCAGGTAATCAGGGGGGCTTTGTACAGAGACACCAACCCCAGCCACAGGCAGCAGCTCCCGTCTCCACGTGGCTAAACTTGCTTAATGCCCACCGGACACCTCCTACGTTAAATCCACCAACCAGCATGCTTAACCCAGCATCTGGACCCGCTCCATCCTCGGCTCCCCGAGCCTGCACTGTGCGTAGGGCAGGGTGGGGCGGGGCGGGGGGGGCATCCAGAGTGTGGGGCTCTGGATGCCAGAGCACCTGAACTCCAGCCCTGGTTCTGTTTCTTCTGCTGTGTGACCCTGAGCACAGCTGTCACCTCCTCACCTGAAACGGGGTCAGTCCAGCACCTGCCTCCACAGAAGCACGTGGGTGGATATGGAATGAGCGTTCAGCAAGTACCCATTCTAAGGCCCAGCCCCCGGGAGTCACCTCCCCAGTGGGGACCCCAGGTGATCCAGGGCTAGTGGGCTCGAGGTGGGGCTGAAACGTGGGACCTCGGGGCAAGGAAGCACTGGAGAACCTCAGGGCGACTTCCTGGAGAAGGAAAAGCCTGGGGCATCCCCAGAAGTGAAGAAGAGGGAAGACAGCGCTCCAGAAAGGGGGAACCCCACACACAAAGGCGTGATGACCGAAACAGTGGACATGGAGGACAGCGGAACAGAGCCAGCCTGGCCGCCTGGGGGAGAGAAGGAAGCAGATCTCCTGCTGGACACGGACAACTGAGCCAACAGACCAGCAAGGTGAACTCACACAGGCAGATGGGCTCAAAGCACCTGCACGTGTGACCTGAATGCTGTGTGAACACTGGAGTCCGGTGAACCAGAGAGGAACTCCTGGGCTGATCCAAGTGACACGGGGCCTAGAATTTCTGCCTCTTGCTCGTGTTTAAAGAACTGAAAGTAGGCCTCTGCCAGAGGAGGAGGCACTCGGCTTTGGCAAAGGTTAAAATGCAAGTGCCTGCTATGCCCTCAATAAACACCTCTGGAAGGAAGGGAGGGAGCAACAAAGGGACTGAAAAGTTCATTAATATTTTTGGATGCAGTCCTCTTGTCTGCAGGCTTCCCAGGAGGTGCTAATGCAAGAGATATAAGAGATGCGGGTTCAGTCCCTGGGTCAGGAAGATCCCCTGGAGGAACGATCCCCTGGAGGAAAGCACGGCAACCCACTCCAGTGTTCTTGCCTGGAGAATCCCATGGACAGAGGAGCTTGGTGGGCTGCAGTCCACGGGGTCACAGAGTCGAACATGACTGAAGTGACTTAGCACACGCGCCTGCACTCTTGTCTACAAGTTGGGGGAATAACGGTGATTTTGTCAGCCAGAGCCCGCCGCTCCCAGAAGACACTGGGCCATTCTCACCGGTGCACTGACACTGAAGTTAGGAGAAGAGAGGGCCTTCCAGGCTGGAACTTCCAAGGTCAGTATTGCCGGAATCTTATTTTGAATATGCCCACTTGTAATTCTGAATTAAAATCCCGAAGGAAGGGGAGGTGGAGCGGTGGAGCAGAGTGAGAAGGCCACTCCCTCCTGAGGCTGAAGCATACAGCAGAGCCCCCTGGCTTCTTCCCAGGGGCTCTGGGTGGGCTGAGCCAGGCTCTCCCACCTTGGCCCACAGGTTCCCTGGTCCCTCCCAGACCATTCCTCAGGCATCCCACACCTCCTCCTGCCTCCACACCCAAGGGGCATGCTCCCCGAGGCTCTACCCATACTCTGCAGCCCCACGCACACCCACTACAGGCTAAAATGCCTAACGATGTGCAATGACTGAGCACCTATTGTATGCCTGGCTCTGTGCTCTTCACGCATCATTTCATTTGCTCCTCACCACCATTCCTCTGAGAAGGTCTTATAAACCCTGTTTACAGATAGAAAAACTGAAGCTCAGAAGTCCAGGGCCACCACCAGAAGAATCAAAGGATCTCCATCCATGACGCCAAACCTGGGCTCTCACCCCACTACAGTCACTGGTGAAGGAGCAAAGGGATTTTTACTGTATTCCTGCACCTCCTGGACTATTGCTTATTTAATATTTTCCTTCACCCTGACTCCCTTTATTTGTAACTCAAACAAATGTACTTAAAAGAAACAGAGTATCACTAGGGGGTGTGTGTGTGTATATATATATACACACACACACATATATATAAATAGCATCACTTCTCAAAAGTAACCAGGAAAGAAGACCCAGTGTAAATTGCTGCTGGGCTCTGCTGCCTGCTGAAAGCACCTGCTCGCTCTTCATCTGAAAGGCAGATTAGCATAAGCCAGAGGGGCTCACTGGCACCAAACCACCTCCCTCAACAAGGCAGGACTGATGGATAGTCCAGAAGGGGTAGGTCTCCCACTCTGTGACCCAGCACTGTGCACACCCTCGGCCTCTGATGACACCGCCCCATGACCCTCAGTGACATCCAGCCCACCCTGAGCGAAATGCTGCCCCCCACCCCATGCTGGAGCCCACCCACCCCCAGGGCTTCGACGCCCACCTTGCCCTGAGGGCTCCAATACGTGTGTCCACAGCCCAGGCCCTGTGGCCAGCTTCTCAAGGGTCAGGTTCTCCCCCGGGCATCAGCCAAGACCCAAGCCCAGTCAGTGGCCACCTGCTTGCACCTGGCCCCACACACCTGGATGTACCACCGTCAGCCCAGGACCCTAAACTGGAAAGCAGTGAGGCATTCTCACCCCCTCCCTCACCCCAACACCTTACCCCAAACATCTGTAAACACTCCTGCAAATCACTAGGCTGTAAGCTTAAACTTTTTTTTTTTTTTGGCCTTGTCACACAGCTTTCGGGATCTTAGTTCCCTGCCCAGGAATTGAACCCAGGCCCCCAGAGTGAAAGCGCTGAGTCCTAACCACTGGATTTCCAGGGAAGTCCCCAGGCTGTGAGCTTAATGAACCAGGCATATCCACCATCCCTACTCTGAGTTCTCTGTTGAATGACAGGTAAATCATGGCTGTGCATGCAGATGGCTCTAGCTGAGCCAGGAGAAGTGTGGGAAGACAGACACTTGGTGGTGGGAGGGTTTGGGGACTTTAAAAAGAAGTGACACTTATTTTGCAGTTAAGAAAGCCTCTTTCTATGATCCTCTACATAGAAAACCCTAAAGACTCCACCAGAAAATTACTAGAACTAATCAATGATTATAGTAAAGTTGCAGGATACAAAATCAGCACACAGAAATCCCTTGCATTCCTATACACTAATAATGAGAAAACAGAAAGAGAAATTAAGGAAACAATTCCATGCACCATTGCAACGGAAAAAATAAAATACTTAGGAATATATCTACCTAAAGAAACTAAAGACCTATATATAGAAAACTATAAAACACTGGTGAAAGAAATCAAAGACGACACTAATAGATGGAGAAATATACCTTGTTCATGGATTGGAAGAATCAGTATAGTGAAAATGAGTATACTACCCAAAGCAATTTATAGATTCAATGCAATCCCTACCAAGCTACCAACGGTATTCTTCACAGAGCTAGAACAAATAATTTCACAATTTGTATGGAAATACAAAAAACCTCGAATAGCCAAAGCGATCTTGAGAAAGAAGAATGGAACTGGAGGAATCAACCTACCTGACTTCAGGCTCTACTACAAAGCCACAGTCATCAAGACAGTATGGTACTGGCACAAAGACAGAAACAGAGATCAATGGAACAAAATAGAAAGCCCAGAGATAAATCCACGCACATACGGACACCTTATGTTTGACAAAGGAGGCAAGAATATACAATGGATTAAAGACAATCTCTTTAACAAGTGGTGCTGGGAAAACTGGTCAACCACTGGTAAAAGAATGAAACTAGAACACTTTCTAACACCATACACAAAAATAAACTCAAAATGGATTAAAGATCTAAATGTAAGACCAGAAACTATAAAACTCCTAGAGGAGAACATAGGCAAAACACTCTCCGACATAAATCACAGCAGGATCCTCTATGGTCCACCTCCCAGAATATTGGAAATAAAAGCAAAAATAAACAAATGGGACCTAATTAAACTTAAAAGCTTCTGCACAACAAAGGAAACTATTAGCAAGGTGAAAAGGCAGCCTTCAGAATGGGAGAAAATAATAGCAAATGAAGCAACTGACAAACAACTAATCTCAAAAATATACAAGCAACTCCTACAGCTCAATTCCAGAAAAATAAATGACCCAATCAAAGAATGGGCCAAAGAACTAAATAGATATTTCTCCAAAGAAAACATACAGATGGCTAACAAACACATGAAAAGTTGCTCAACATCACTCATTATCAGAGAAATGCAAATCAAAACCACTATGAGGTACTATTTCACGCCAGTCAGAATGGCTGTGATCCAAAAGTCTACAAGCAATAAATGCTGGAGAGGGTGTGGAGAAAAAGGAACCCTCTTACACTGTTGGTGGGGATGCAAACTAGTACAGCCACTATGGAGAACAGTGTGGAGATTCCTTAAGAAACTGGAAATAGAACTGCCTTATGACCCAGCAATCCCACTGCTGGGCATACACACTGAGGAAACCAGAAGGGAAAGAGACACGTGTACCCCAATGTTCATCACAGCACTGTTTATAATAGCCAGGACATGGAAGCAACCTAGATGTCCATCAGCAGATGAATGGATAAGAAAGCTGTGGTACATATACACAATGGAGTATTACTCAGCCATTAAAAAGAATACATTTGAATCAGTTCTAATGAGGTGGATGAAACTGGAGCCTATTATACAGAGTGAAGTAAGCCAGAAAGAAAAACACCAATACAGTATACTAACACATATATATGGAATTTAGAAAGATGGTAACAATAACCCTGTGTATGAGACAGCAAAAGAGACACTGATGTATACAACAGTCTTATGGACTCTGTGGGAGAGGGAGAGGGTGGGAAGATTTGGGAGAATGGCATTGAAACATGTATAATATCATGTATGAAACGAGTCACCAGTCCAGGTTCGATGCACGATACTGGATGCTTGGGGCTGGTGCACTGGGACGACCCAGAGGGATGGTATGGGGAGGGAGGAGGGAGGAGGGTTCAGGATGGGGAACACATGTATACCTGTGGCAGATTCATTTCGATGTTTGACAAAACTAATACAATAAAGTTTAAAAATAAAATAAAAATTTTTTCAAAAAAAAAAAAAAAAGCTTCTCTCTTCCATGGCCATATGTGAGTCTCAAAACAGGTCTGTGGCGAACCCAGGAATGTCTGACTCATTTTACAGATGAGGAAATAGAGACCAAGCAGGTTTAAGTAACACAACGTCACACTGGCTCTCTGAGGTGAAGCCAAGACTGAAAAGCTCTGTCACCAGATGGGTTCTTTTGCCCCATACTCTACTGTTTCCATGTGGGCACTCGGGTAATGTTTATTGTATTGAATCAAATTTCTGTATCTCCAAACTGAGTGGAAAACCCTTGAATACAGAGCTTTGTCTCTCAAAGAAGTCCCCACCATCCTTTAGTACCCCAACAGAATGCCCACTGTTGCCTGCAAATCAGAGGTGCTCAATCAAATGCGCGGGGTGGGCAGTCACCAGCAGCAAGAGGAAGAAGAGGAGGAAGAAACAGAACACCTTCCTCAGCTTCCTCCTCGCGGGGGCCTGGAGTTGTCACGCGACAGGCGCCTCTGGAAGGTTTCCCGGGAGAGGTCACCTTGAAGTCGGCTGTGTGCCGCCTGGAATGTAACTGCGCTTTTCGCATTCAGGAGGGAGGCAGATTAGTGAGGAGGGACCCGGATATCGCTTAGAGATGGGGGTTCCTTTAAATACTGTCCACCTCTGCCAGGCCGGTCAGCGGCCACGCTGTCCCCAGCCCAGCCTGCTTTCCGAATCCTGGGTGGAAAAAGCACCGATGCTGCAGGGTCCCCTTGGGCTTCTTACAAGGCGGGAGCGCAGCTCTTGGCTGAGAACCTCGGCTCCCCCTAGTGGCCGTATTGGGTACCAGCACCCGACAGAGCTATAGCTCTAAAGAGGCCTCTGGCTAGAGAAGAGGAAGGTCAAGTGTAGGCAGACCCGACCACCTGGTCTTCTCCTGTGGGCCCAGCCCCAGTCTGAGACACCTCACGCAGGACTGTGTTGGAGGCAGAGTATGAACAGCACTCTGGATGCCCCCAGAAGTTTCCTTAGCTCAGCATCTGCATGACTGTGAAAGTTCTCTTCCTCTGAAGGGCTTTCATAACCCATGTTTTAAATACCATCTCGGAGCTGGAAATTAATAACTCTACTATTGACACTCTACCAGCTTTAGATGTGCTCCTAAGGGCTTTCCTCCCCAGATTCCTATAGCTAAATAATTGATAGCTTTTAATAGCTATTCTCGAGTCAATGGCAATTGCATATTAAGACACTTATCGATGAGTTTTCTGCCTCCTTTTGCCCTGGGAGTGAGGGAGGCGGTTTTCTGGTTTTCAGTAATAACAATGCTGTCGGGCAATCTCGGCACTATTCACTGGCCTGAGCCCCTCACAGCCCACGGCAGAGAGGAAAGTACAATCAGGAACCCTCGTGGTCTTCCCAGTCAGGCCTGCTCCATCCTCCCTAGCTGAGGAGGCACACGGCCACCCGGTGTGCACAGTTCCGGGCAGCTGGTGCAAGCTTAGCCCGGGACAGGTCAGGGGGAAATCTCCTAGCAGTAGTGAAGCATCAACAACCCATAAAATACCTCCTTGGGGAGAAATTACCTTTGGGATGTCAGTTCCTTAACTGCCTGGTGGGCACAGCCCAGAAAACCTGCCAAAGGGTGTTGAGCAGCAATAGGAGGGCCTTCACCAAAAAAAAGTGCAAATAACTCTTGCCAAGGCCCTTTTAGGGGCTCATGGCTGCTATGGATTGGGCAGGGGTGCTTCCAGTGCATCAGTGATGGGTTTTCCTAGGAATTGGCTCCCATATCTGTGCCTTGCCCTGAGGCTGGGCAGTTTCCAGAGGCAGGACAGGGGAAATAACAACACCAGGAAACACTCACAGTGATTTCTGCAGATGACCCAGAATCCAGCAGGTATGGAGCTTAATAGCATGCCAACTGCTTTCTTTACATGCACTTTGGATATTCATTGGAAGGACTGATGCTGAAGCTGAAGCTTCAATACTCTGGCCAACTGTAAAGAGCCAACTCATTGGAAAAGACCCTGATGCTGGGAAAGATTGAAGGCAGGAGGAGAAGGGGACGACAGAGGATGAGATGGTTGGATGGCATCACCGACTGGATGGACATGAGTTTGATCAAACTCCAGGAAGCAGCGAAGGACAGGAAGCCTGGCGTGCTGCAATCCAAGGGGCCACAAAGAATCAGATACAACTTAGTGACTGAACAACAACAACCACATACATTTTGGCACTAAATCCCCAAACACCTCCAGGACAGAGGCTGTTATCAGCCTTACTACAGAGATGAGGAGACTGTGGCTTAAAGGGATTAAGAGATTTATTCCAACAGCAGAGTTCCAGAGGCAGGAGGCAGATGCACGTCTGTCTGACCACACGAAACTTCCAGATGCCAGGCAGGGCCCGTCCACTCCTCCCCCACCCCCAGGCTCTCTGACCTCCCCCGCATCATGCCTCTGCATCCAGGCTCACCACCAGCTCGTCCGTCCCAAAGCCACCTCCAGGGTCACACACACAGCCATGTCCATTTCCAGACAGATACGGGGGAGGCGGGGTCCACGTGTGGCCATCCAAAAGGCATGATGCTTCTCTGCAGTGACGCCTCCCTTCTGTCCTTTTTGAATAGTGATCGCATTGTGTTACTGTGACTCGAACTGTATTCTATTTACATCGTGGCCAATGAGTTCTCAGCAGCTCTGCTGGGTGGAAATGGGTGTTCCCTCCACTCCCATGCCCTCTGCCCAGGGTCAGGCAGCCCCTGTCATCTCTCACCTGGACTGACCACAGGAGGAGTGTCCCACAGGTCTCAGGTTAAAGCAGCATAGCCCCACACATCCTCCTAGCAACTGCCACAGACAGGCGGCCTCCAGCACTTAACCCCTTGCCCTCCCCCATCTTCAAATCCTCCAAAAGCTCCCCATTGCTTTCAGGAGAAAACCCAAATTTCTTACTTGACACGTCATGTGTTTTATGACCGACCTCTCTAAGCTCAGCCCCCCAAAACCCCGCTGCCCACGGGGTGGTGCCTGTAAACACGCGCATCCCTGAATCCCTTGTACTTGTCAGTGTCTTCGGACATTAGCACATGATCTCCCCTCTCTCTGTGCTGCCCTTCATTTCCACGTGGCTTTCTACCTGGGAAAAGGCGATTCAGTCGGCAAACCCTGGCTCAAGCGTTACTCCTGAGACGATGCTCCTGGGGTCCCCCTACACCCCCGCCCCCAGGCAGTGAAAGCGGTGCTCTTTCCAGGACCCCCTCACACCCACAGTGCCCGGTGCATCCATCTGCAGTCATGCCTCTCACCACTTTGTACTCTAACAGCTGGAGCACCTGCGTTTCCCCTGGTCTGGGAGGCCCTGGAGGGATTAATGACTACAGTCAGCAGCTGAATGCGGGCCCTGGGAGTGGGTGACACAAACAGTTTGTGTTGAGTGAGGAGGAGACAGCCCTGCAACGGGGAGGGCTGGGGTGAGGTCAGTGGTGACGGACGCACAGCCGATTGCTGCCTGTGGACCTGAAGACCCCGTCTCCATCTTGGCTGTACCAGTAACTGTGGTGAGTCAGCAGACCTTCCTCTTCCCTCAGTTTCTGCATCAGCCAAATGGACTCAGTAGCGACACACTCTCAATCTGTAGCACCTTCCCGGAAGTCAGTGGGAGAACACGACCCTCAGTGAGAGAGAGTCCCTGCTATTTGACCCAGCTCTGGGGTTGTTTCCACGGGTTGGGACACCGTAAGGAGCTTGGTGCCACAGGCCCGTGTTAAACTGGGCTTTCAAGGGTGAGTAAAACGTGGGCAGATGGATGGAGACGACAGGAAATCTGTTTCAGTTGAGAAAATGATCTGGGAGGCCTTGGCCAGGAGAAGGGAGTAGGGGAAAGTAAATAAGCTCCTTTTGAGCACCTACTGTATACTTAACACATTGCAACCTTCTACTTCATACTCCCAGGAATCCTCTATGAGCAAATGAGGCAGGGCTGCAGCCAATTTCTGCCACCAGTGACACCTTTAAGAAAATGAATAAAGCAGCTACAGACTGGGGAAGATATACATTCAAATCCACATTACACAATGAACTCCTACACACCAACGATAAAAGGACAAACAACCAAATATTTTTAAGTGGGCAAAAGACTAGAATAGATACATCATGAAAGAAAATGACCAATATGCAGATGCAAAATAAGACCAGGATCATTAGTCATCACACCCCACTCCAGTACTCTTGCCTGGAAAACCCCATGGATGGAGGAGCAAATCCCATGGACGGAGGAACCTGGTGGGCTGCAGTCCATGGGGTCGAGAAGAGTCGGCCACAACTCAGTGACTTCCCTTTCACTTTTCACTTTCACACATTGGAGAAGGAAATGGCAACCCACTCCAGTGTTCTTGCCTGGAGAATACCAGGGATGGGGGAGCCTGGTGGGCTGCCGTCTCTGGGGTCACAGAGATTCAGACATGACTGAAGCGACTTAGCAGCAGCAGCAGCATTAGTCATCACAGAAGTGTCCATTAACACCGTGATGAGACACCACTACTTTGTCCACTGCTAAGTCACTTCAGTTGAGTCCAACTCTTTGGGACCCTATGGACTGTAGCCCACCAGGCTCCTCTGTCAATAGGATTCTCCAGGCAAGGATACTGGAGTGGGTTGCCATTTCCTTCTCCAAGTTTGTCCACTAGAGTGGCTAGAATTTTAAAAGAACACCACCACTGAATGTTGCAAGACTGCAGAGCAGCTAGAACTCTCTTACACTGGGCGTGAGAGCATCAAATGGTCCAACTGCCCTAGAAACTGTCTAGCAATTATAATGTTAAATATACACCTCCCTATAAGCCAGTGATTTCACCTCAACTATCTACCCAAGAGAAATGAAGATGCATAGCCATATAAGGTTTTATAGGTCAATGTTCAGAGCATCTTTATTCATCTTAATCCATGATGAATAGAATCCTATCCCCTGGAAGGGAAGAAATCCTAGAATTTACCCTAATGTCCATCAGTAAGTGAAGGGATCAACAAAGCATGGGGTATCTATACCACAGAATCCTGCTCACCTATAAAAACAACCGACTATTGATCCATGCAGCCATATGGATAAATCTCAGAAACACTGAGCTGAGTGATACAGGTAATATTTAAAGTGCATATGAAGGAGTAAACACACTGTATAATCCCACTTCTACAAAATTCAGGGATGAAGTGTACCTATAGTGACAGCGATCAGAACGTGGGTGCCTCCTCGTGGGGAGCAGAGGCTTGAAGAATGAAGGGTATGTCCTGTACCCCGTCTAGAGGGCTGCTTACATGAGTCAATACACTTGTCAGCAGTCATGAACTGAATACCTAGGATCTGTGCATTTTGCTATATCATCATTACTCCTCAATTTTTAAAAAGACATTATATAGTCAGAACGCCTAGGCTCAAATCCTAACCCCAACCTGTATCAGTTTTGTGACCCGGGCTGATCTCTGAGACTCCATGTCCTTGGAGTCTCCCTACAGAATGGGAAGGACACAGCTATTACTGGTTACACCATGGCTAGTAAGTGAGATAGTTCACCTGTGTGAAGAGTTTGTCTCGGAGTCCTGAGACTTGGGAAAGCATACGATTTGCACTGAGGAAGAGCATCTTGCCCAAGGCCCGCAGCAGAGTGAGATCCAGGCGAGGATGACCCCAAGGGTGCGTGTGGGCAGACCTAAGCATGTCACCAGCCTGCACACTGCCCCTGGAGGATGAAGCGAGGCCAGAATCCTCAGAAAACACCAGTGCCAGTGTGTCCCCATGGCCCCAGACATACACAGAAGTTGCCATTGCCATTTATGAAGGAGTCATGATTTCTGGGCCGCTGGAGGCTGCAAGAAGATGAGTGGGTGCTATCCAGTGATCTGCTGCGGGCGTTGCGGGCCTGAAGAGCAGGGACTACCCAGGCTCAGAGAGTGGTTGGACTGATGGGAGGGAAGACTGAGGCATATGCACAGGCCAGACACCAGGGTGGGGTGAAGAAGTTTTCTCTCATGGCTCCCCTGAGCCCAGGACCGGGGGGGGAACCGACTAACCATGGGCCAAACAGGCAGTCCCTAAAAGCGCCCACCTCCTGCTGACGTTCAAGGGCCTCACCCCTCTGCAGACCACAAAGACTGAGGTCAGATGCCCACGGGCCTGCCTTGTCCCTGGCAAGGCTGCCAAAGGGGCTTCCTCTCCACAAACGACACTAATTAATTTGTGATCCCTGGCAGGGGGTCCGCCACACTCTGCACCTGCCAAGTTAATTATGAAACGGCTGGCTCACGGCCCCAGGTGATGCTAGCACAGGCACCGGCAGCTGGACGTAACAACAATGACTGCAAGAGAAAATGAATTAAAAGTCAGGCCTGTCGATTATGATAGTGATCATCACACAGTTGTTTATCCAGCTCCTGTAAGGTGCCCTGTACTTTACAGACATTACCCCCAATATTCCCAATGACCCTAAAGGTTATCGTTAGCACCATTTTCCAAACCGGGAAGCTGAAGTTCAAAGAGGTGAGAAATTTGTCTGAGGTCACACAGTAGATTTAAGAAAGGAGAGCAAGGATGGCATACTCCAAGGCCCATGCTCTCACAGTGCTATACGCCTCCTAAGGGGTCCCTTGCCTCATTGTTGGGGGGACTTCAGTCCCCCCACAGCTAGATAAGGCTGAGTCCCTCAGCCCCAGTTTCCAGGAATAAAGCCTGGGTTATCACCCACATCAGTGGCTGGCTTGGCTCCAACAGCAACTCAATGAGAGCCCACTTTCTACGGACAGAGGCTTGGGGTGGGGACCATTTAGAAGAGAGGTCGCACTTCTTATTTTATTCCCAGGCCTCTGTCCTGCAAGCAGGTGCCAGCTTCCCCCACTGAGGTCTCAAAACTATACGTGTTCCACCTGATGAGCTCTGCAGCGAAGAGTAATTAAACACCTACTGTGTGCCTCTAGCCTCATTCAAGTCACATGGAGGCGAACAGTAAGGGAAAAAGCAGATACGGAAAAAGGCAGAGATAAAAGAAGGCGGGCTGTGATCAGCACTCAGCAATCAAGACAAAGGGCGGTGGGAGCACAGAAGAAGGGAGGCCGACAGCCCTGCGAGGAGGCTGAGGGACGAGGAAGCCTGTCTGTGGGACCTGGAGAAGCTGGAGGGCTGTGCGCATGTGGAGTTGAGGCAGGAAGTACTCAGGGCAGAGGAACTAGTGGGAGCAAGGGTATAGAGAAGATGGGTCTGCTCAAGACAAGGTGGGGATGGTTCATTCATACACTCCACAAATAATTCATCCAGGAAGCCGAGGGCACAGCAAGGGAGAGTGACGGAGGGGTCCTGAACGCCAAGCCACAAATGTGTCCCCAGGGCAACAGTAAGGTTTGAAGGGTACTGGAAGGTGCAGAAGTCGTCACACAATCAGGGCCAGTAGCTGGAGAAGCCAGCAGAGGGCGGAAAGGACCGGGTTGGTGAGGTGATACTGAGCTGTATCAGCCCTGCATCCCGCCAGCCCCTGAGCATCCTGGGACCAGACAGAGAGAGTGGCCCCCTCCCCCGCTGCCATTACAGGGGGACTCACTGCCTGAGCCCCAGCCCCGAAGCCTGCACCGGGCTTGAAATCTTCACTTCCTAATTCCTATAAATTATAGCACTTTTTCTTTCTCTCCACTCATTTACTTGGGGTCTTTGACATTCTCCTCATCAGAGAGAAAAATCATCTGCAAATAGAACGGCACAGCAGCATATCATATTTGAGTATTAGGGGAATAACACTGGCTCAGAGAAAAAAAGCTTATTTCAAGCAAATGCAGCACCAGCGTGCGCATACGTACACATACACACACCCACTCACCCCTCTGAGAGGATGCCCACGGGGGCCCCTGAGAGGCCCAGAGTAGCAGAGAGGTTGGAAAATGCCCCCAGAGGACCCCCAAGGGCAGGGTGTTCGGGCGGAGTTAGGAGGTGTAGTGGGAGAGGGGCTGGGGTTCCTCACATTTACCGGGGGACCTGGGGGGCTTGGCTCCTGCCTCTCCCCAACCACCATGACTCTCATGCCTGAGCAAGCTGTCAAAAAGTCAGAGTCACTCCCCAGACCCACTCTATCCAAATCGGAGGTGGGGCCTGGGAACCTGTATTTTTACTGGCTCTTCCAGGTCATTTAATGCCCATCAGATCAGATCAGTCGCTCAGTCGTGTCCGACTCTTTGCGACCCCATGAATCGCAGCACGCCAGGCCTCCCTGTCCATCACCAACTCCCGGAGTTCACTCAGACTCACGTCCATCGAGTCAGTGATGCCATCCAGCCATCTCATCCTCTGTCGTCCCCTTCTCCTCCTGCCCCCAATCCCTCCCAGCATCAGAGTCTTTTCCAATGAGTCAACTCTTCGCGTGAGGTGGCCAAAGTACTGGAGTTTCAGCTTTAGCATCATTCCTTCCAAAGAAATCCCAGGGCTGATCTCCTTCAGAATGGACTGGTTGGATCTCCTTGCACTCCAAGGGACTCTCAAGAGTCTTCTCCAACACCACAGTTCAAAAGCATCAATTCTTCGGCGCTCAGCCTTCTTCACAGTCCAACTCTCACATCCATACATGACCACAGGAAAAACCATAGCCTTGACTAGACGAACCTTTGTTGGCAAAGTAATGTCTCTGCTTTTGAATATGCTATCTAGGTTGGTCATAACTTTCCCATACAGGTTTGTAAAAGCACACTCCAGCCTGCTGTCCCAGTAGGAGGGACTGGCCTCCTCTCCCTGCCCGGGCCCACTTTCAAGGCCCCTTGGGGTCCCTAACCAAGGGACCCCGTGCCTCATTCTGAAAGCCCAGTGCTGGGGATAAGATCCTGAGCCCTGCCCCTCAAGGTGATGGGAAATTGCACCCTGGTTTCTTGGGGTGGGGTGGGGAGTGCCCCTGCTGTGTAGGTTGAGTGTCAGTAATGCCTCTGGCCCTGGGGTGTTCTGATTACCTTGAGTTCCTAGCTTGAGGTTCAAGCCTCTTCTACACCTGAGGAGGGGATGGGTCAGGGAGCCCTGGGCCCAGACCCTTAGCTTCCCCAGGTGTCCCTTGTGGGCTACCTCTCGTATCCCCCAAACCTGCTGAAAATCCCCCCCAAAACCCTATGTCCTTAGCTGGGGGGAACTAACCAGCCTTGGCTGCAACCCTTCTCCTCTGGGGAAGGAGACACTGAACCTGGTAACTTTTCCTTACTAACGAACCCTGTATATATTTACGTTTCTTTTACTGAGGATTTTTTTTTAATTAATGAAGCTCTTTCTAGTCCACTGATTACAAACAAGTAAAGGTAAAGCCACTTAATACTCTTAACACAGTAAACAATCATGAAACAAGGGCCCTCGCTTGCTGAGGGTCTGCCGTGTGCCAGACCCCGTCATGGAAGCTTCTAGATCAGGGGTAGTTCTCAGCCCCAGCTGCAGACCTGAGTCGCCTGGCAGTTTTTTAAAAATGCAGATGTGCAGACCCTGCTGCCCCGAAATTCTGATGAAACCCGCTCAGGCCTGGTCTCTGGGTGGACCCAGGCACTGGTACGTGTTTTAATCACCACGGTGATTCCAACGGGAACCCCAGGAGTGAGCACCGCGGACTTGATTCCAGCCAGGTGGGGGTTGCTAGCGTCCCCCTTATGCAAATGTGGGGACAGAGGCCCAGGGGATTTAGGAAGAGCTGGAGGTGGGAGGAGGGGATACGGAGCAGGGGGGTAACTGGCCTGGCTGTTTGTGACAGGGGAGCGCTGCCCCCACCCTAGTGCTGTCTAAGCAGGTCTTGTCTGGGGGAGAGGATGGAGGGGGTGGGCTTGGGCCATTCACAGCAAGTCACCGGTGGGTGGCTCTGGGATAGAGGAAACAACAAAAGAAGAGGATGCCCAGGTAGGTGTCCCTGCCTGCTTTTGCACCCACCTCCCCATGACACTGGCTGGCAGTCGCCCCAGACAACAGCCATGCTGGGCTCCCGTACCTTCCCCCAGGGCCAGGCTGCAGCCGCAGATCACAGCTGGCTGGGTGGGGCTGGCGGGGCTGAGGCAGGAAGTAAGAACAAATTTCAGATAGGATCCAACGGGGAGGGGGCGGGAGCAGCCCTTGTGAATAAAATACCATATGGGGGTGGGGGAGGGGGCAGTGCTCCTGGCCCCCCCACCCCCACCCCCGATCATCCCGCAGTGGGGTAATAGCCAGGATATATAATTAGCAGCTGTTATTACACTAGCGTGTGGGATACATGTTGATGAGGCGCCTGGGTCTGTGAGAAAGCTTCAGGCCAGGAAAGCAGCAGGAAGACGGTAGGGTAGGGTAGAGGACCCTGGGCTGAGCCTCTGGACCTCTCAGAGTGGCCCCAGTGAACCCAGGACACGCCCCTCCCCACCCACTGACCACCCACCAGCCGACCGCCCCTGGGGCACTGTCTTCCGCTCACGTGGGATGAAGCACGCCCTGCTGCCCTCTCCGTCTGCTGGACCTGACAACCGCTCCCCCTCAGCACATCATTCCAGGTGAGCGGTGGTACTTAACATTCCCCGTCAAGCTCTCAGAAGACATTCTGCGTGCTAATCAATTCAGGACACTTTGGGATTCTGAGCAGCTGGTTATTTCAAAGCAGCATTTCACACGGTCCAGCGGGCAAACCCTGCCCAGAACTGAGACCAGACAGGCCTCGGCTCTCAGAGCAGCTTTTTCCAGGTCTGCTGGGGCAGAAGCGAGTTGTACCCCCAAAACCACCAGCCTGCTGATTTACAGAGTAGAGTCTTTAAGGCTGGAGGAGGGATACAGTGTCTCCTGGGGTGCTGGGGGGTGGGGGTTCTAAGCCACAATTCCCAAAGTGTTTTCATGAACTACCCATGTCTCACGCAGTGCTTGTAAAAACACAGACTCCAGGGTCCCTGTCCTGCTCTGCTGAATGACTGCAGGAAGGCCTGAGAATCTGTATTTGTAACACGTTTCTCCAGCTCCCCCCAACCCCGATGATGTGGATTCACACTGATGTGTGGGAAGCCTGAACCTGAGGATGAGGTGAGAAGCCACATGGTCACCAGGGAGAACAGCCAGATGCTAAGGGGGACTTGTTCAGAGGCCCAGGGGCCGAGACCTGCAGTGGCCAGACCCTTCCCAGGTACAATCTCATTTAAGCCTTACAGCTCAGGCAAGGGGCGGGCCTCCATCGCCACCTTGCAGAGAAGAAACCCAGGGGCACACAGGTTCAGATCTCAGCGTGGTTGCGTCACTTCCTCTCAGAGACAGTCATCACCCGGGTCAGCGGAGCCCGCAGTCACAGCACTTGAAACTGCTGGAAATCATTTTGTTCAGTGGTGTGTCTGTGTCCACAGTGGCCTGGACAAGATCCTGTGTGTCACTTCAAGCGCAACACTGAGCCTGGGTGCTCACTGTGGATGGAGGCAATGAGGCCAGGGTTCACGCCCAGGTTGGTGACTCCAGAGGCAAGGCCCACCCCGGGCAGGGTGAGGCAGGGTACAAGCGGGGCAGGCAGGTGCCCCTACCCCAAGTGGGGCAGCAGGCAGTGCACATCAGCTCTGCCCTCGAGTCCCTGCCCGTCAAGGACCAGGTGTAGGAGCATGAAGCCTGGTAGGGTCCTTGCTCCCAGTCTGCAGAGAAAGAGGCCGATGTCAAGGAGGGAGGCAAGCGACCCAGCGCTTCCCAACAGATGAACACCAGGCTGCCGCCCACACACGCTCTTGCCCCCTCCACTGTCCAGGCTGGGATTCTTCCCTGTGGGGAATCTGGGAGCTGCATCCCACCTGGGACTGAGGTCAGCCAACACCCAGCTCTCCAGGGTTCTGGAAGGGTCTGCTGAACGAGGCGAGGCCAGGGAGGAACGTAGGCAAACAGCCCAGTCACATCCCCCGGCCAAAGACAATTGCAGTCGAGCCTCCTTCTTAGAGAGACTAATATTTATGCTGTATGTAAAGCGGCTGCGGCAGCTGGTCCACAGTGAGGCCTTCAAGCCCGCCCCACCGTGCCGGCTTGGTCCCAGGAAATGGAGTTTTAACAGGTGGCAGATGAACATGTCAAGCCCAATCATTCCACAGCGGGTGACCAGGCCTGTTGCGGGTGGGGAACAGCCGAGGGACAGCAACCTGATGGCAGAGCTATCCCTGGTAGGGCCGACTCCTCCCGTGCCTGGAAACCAGCTTGGCCCCTGGACCCTTCAGTCCAACCCTCAACATGCCGGGCCTGCACAGAGGCCCTAGCGGAGCCGGGGTAGGGGGTAGGGAGGGTTTGGAGGTGGGGGAAGGTGTCAGGAGCAGCTCAGGGGTGACACTTGGGGTCAGGGGACAGGCTGGTGCAACAAGGCAGGCTGGGCCACTCTGGGAAGGGCGGGGCAGGAGCAGGGCCTCACACAGGCTTCAACAGGCAAGTCTACAGCCCCAGAGCCAGGAGTTATTGTCCCTCTCCTCCCCGCTCAGGGTGCCAGGTCAATAGGAACCTTCATGCTCTACTCCTCTCTGAAAAGCTCTGAGGAAGAGTCCCTGATCCTGGGAAAACCACGGGAGGTCTTAGAGCTGGTGTACAGCTCAGACACTCCTGACAGGCTCCTGACAGGCCCTTGGACAGCCCCACTTTGCAGGCAGTGTCAATCACTAGAGGGTGCTGGGGACCACCTCTGACTTTCCCCCACAGACCCCCCCAACCCCCAGGCCACCTCTTCCTGCAGCCCTGGCCACAGTGGCCTTGGCACAGGTCTGTCTGTCTGGATAGTAGCTTCCAGACAAGGAAGAAGCGCTTCTCCCTGCATCCTAGGGTCAGGCCCAGCCAAGGCTCGACTGAATAAACATGGAGAGGACCCCTACCACATGGCAGCCGTAGGCCTGGGGCCTGGCCTCTGCCGAGTTCTCCAGATGCCACGATGTCCCTGACAGAGAACATCAACATCACCGCTTTAACAGGAAAATGGGCTAGTAGTGCCAAGAGGCTGGCTGAAGTCACATAGGGCACACCCAGGGCAGTCCAGGACAGCCCAGGACATCCCAGGACTCTCCAGGACAGCTCAGGACACCCTACGACAGTCCAGGACACCCCAGGACACTCCAGCACAGCCCAGGATGCCCCCAGGAAACCCTAGGACAGCCCATGACACTCCCAGGACAACTCAGGACACCCCATGACAGCCCAGGACACCCCGGGACAGCTCAGGACACCCTGGGACTCTCCAGGACAGCCCAGGACACCCCCAGGACAGCTCAGGACACCCTAGGACACCCCAGGACACTCCAGCACAGCCCAGGATGCCCCCAGGACATCTCAGGACACCCCAGGATACCGCCAGGACACCCCAGGACAGGACACCCCCAGGACACCCCCAGGACAGCCCAGGACACCCCATGACAGCTCAGTGTAGCCCAGGACACCCTAGGACACTCCAGCACAGCCCAGGATGCCCCCTGGACAGCTCAGAACACCCTAAGACACCCCCAGGACAGCTCAGGACACCCCCAGGACAGCCCAGGACACCCCATGACAGCCCAGGACACCCCATGACAGCTCAGGACACCCTAGGACAGCCCAGGACACCCTAGGACACTCCAGCACAGCCCAGGACACCCCATGACAGCCCAGGACACCCTAGGACAGCCCAGGACACCCCCAGGACAGCTTAGGACACCCCAGGACAGTCCAGCACAGCCCAGGATGCCCCTAGGACATCTCAGGACACCCCCAGGACAGCCCAGGACACCCCATGACAGCTCAGGACACCCTAGGACAGCCCAGGACACCCTAGGACACTCCAGCACAGCCCAGGACACCCCCAGGACAGCTCAGAACACCCTAAGACACCCCCAGGACAGCTCAGGACACCCCATGACAGCCCAGGACACCCCCAGGACAGCTTAGGACACCCCAGGACAGTCCAGCACAGCCCAGGATGCCCCTAGGACATCTCAGGACACCCCCAGGACAGCCCAGGACACCCCATGACAGCTCAGGACACCCTAGGACAGCCCAGGACACCCTAGGACACTCCAGCACAGCCCAGGACACCCCCAGGACAGCCCAGGACACCCCATGACAGCTCAGGACACCCTAGGACAGCCCAGGACACTCCAACACAGCCCAGGACACCCCCAGGACAGCTCAGAACACCCCCAGGATACCCCAGGACAGCCCAGGACAAGCACATTCAGCACACCAGGACTAAAAGCCCAGGGCCCTTCTCCCAGCCCTCCCCATCTGTGCTCACTTAGGCGCTGTGTATCTACAACTGCAGCAGAGACGTTGCTTCCTTTTCATACACAGGCATCATCCCTTTTAAAACTGACCAACAGAAACTAGCCCCATTTACACAGCTGTTTATCCCTCATCTGCTTGGATTCTGCAGTGACTAACCATCTGACCCCCACTACCTCGCCTCCCTTCTTCTCTAAACCTCAGTGTACATCCCCAGACTTTAGGCGGTGACCGGGTGGTGGATGGACGCTGCCCACATTGAGATCTCCTGCCAGGTGGTGGCTCAGTGGTCATCGTGAGACCTCCCTCGGGGACAGCAGCCTTCCTCAGCCTGCCCCCCAGCTCTGTTCTGAAGGAGAGAGGAGGCCCCCGCGGCAGGACCAGGGTCGGGCTCAAAGCAGGCTCTGGGGCAGGCAGGCCCTCTGGGGGTGCCTGAATCACACCAGCACAGAAGGGCGAGGGCGTGCCTTCAGGTCTGTCGATGTCGGAAGAATTAGCTCCAGATCAGGATTTTAACTGAAGTGCACTTCTCCCAAGAAACGGACGTGGCAAGCAGGAGGCATGGAGTAGGTCAGGATTGGAGGGGTGGGGGGTGGCATTGTTAGAGCCTTCAAGGTCCAGTCACCTCTCTCCTTTCAGTTGGGGAAACCAAAGGGAGGAACAGGGACCTGCCCAAGACCACACAGTAACTTATGGCCCTGTCAGGGCTGCAAACACTACCCAGGGGCTCAGCTCACAAGCACCCAGACACTGACCCATCCACCCGCCTATAAGCCAGGAGCCTGAGGCTCCAGGGCCCACCCCACCCTCCTCCACCCCCACCTCCCCACCCCAGCCATAGGAGTCAAGCTGCAGTCAGCTCTCCCTCTCCAGGGCCACCCTGCAGGGTTTTAAGGTGAGTTCTTTTGTCTTTTTGTAATTGAAATGTTATTAATAACATATAACATGATATTAGTTTCAGGTGTACATGATTCAATATTTGTATATATTGCAAAATGATCACCACTGTTATGTCAACATTCATCATTACACGGATTCACAAATTTTCTTCCTTGTGATGAGAACTTTAAACATCTAATCCTAGCAGCTTTAAACATCTACTCTTAGCAGCTTTAAAATATTCGATCCAATATTATTAACTACAGTCACCATGCTGCATATTACTTCACCAGAACTTATTTATCTTGTAACTGGAAGTTTGTATCTTTTGACCCCCTTTATCCGTTTCACCCATTCCCCACCACCACCTATGGCAACTACCAATCTGTTCTCTGTATCCATGAGTTAGGGTGTTTGTTGTTTATTTCTTTGGTTCCCCATGTAAGCGAGAGCATACAGCATTTGTCTTTCTCTGACTTATTTCACTTAGCATGATGTCCTCAAATGGCAAGACACCCTTCTTTTTCTTTCATCTTTAATGAAGAGGGAAATTGAGTTGGTACGTGAGCTACTGAACTGAGCACGGGGTCCCAAAAAACGACAGCAGGGCTGTGCCTCACAGCAGGACCCCACCCACTCCGGGGACCTCAGCGGATGCTGAGTCCTCAGGGAAACAAGGCAGCGTCACTGACAGTCTCACAGAGGAGAAACCAGCAGCAGACGCAGCGAACAGAAACACAGGACGGCCTGTTACATTTGAGTTTCAGACAAACAACGTATAATTTGTATAAGTGCATTTGTTTCCTAGAGCTGCTGGGATAAGGAGCACAAACTGGGTGGCTTTAATTAACCTTTCACAGTCCTGGAGGCTGGAAGTCGGAAATCACGGTGTTGGCAGGGCCATGCTGTCCCTGAAGTATCTGCGGGAGACTCTGCTCCACGCCTTTCCCTTCACTTCTCGTGTTGCCATCAGTCCTAGGCGGGTACACGTATAGCTCTGACCCCTGCCTCCGTCACTACATGACATTCTCCCCATGTCTCCATGTCTTCACGTGGCCATCTTCCCTTCCTGGGTCTCTTTTCCTCTCCTTACAAGGATACCAGTCATGTTGGATTTAGGGCACACCCTACTCCAGTATGCCTCATCTTCACTTGATTACATCTGCAAAGGTCCTATTTCCAAGTGAGGTCTTATTCACAGGCACCAGGGGCTGGGCCTGGGGCGCATTTTGCAGAGAGACACAATTCACAGCAGGTCTGTCCCGAGCATTGCACCTGACACACTTCTTTCCATCTTAGCCCATTTGGGCTGCGATAACACAATACCCTCGCCTGGCTGGCTGAAACAACAAACACTCATTCCTCACAGTCCCAGAGGCCCAAGATCAAGGAACCGGCATAGTCGATGTCTGGGAAAGGCTCACTTCCTGGTTCATAGCCAGTCTTCTCTGTGTCTGCTTATGGTGGAGGGGGCCAGGGAGCTCTCTAGGGTCCCTTTTATAAGGGCACTAACCCCATTCATGAGGGCCCCACCCTCATGACCTAACAACTCCCAACACCACATTGGGGGTTAGGCTGCAACATATGAAATTTAGGGGAACACAAACATTCAGCCTATTGTCAGAACAGAAAAAAAATTATTTGTTCTTTATCAGCAATTCAAATGTAACAGAGCAGCCTATATTTAATTTGGCAACCCTATACTGACATCATGTGATCCTCCACAAGCTGGCTCCTGGTTCTGCCTTCTTGGAAGTCAATTATTTCACAGAGGGAGCAATGATGAGGAGGAGAAACTGTATGGACAAAAGGATAGTGTCCAAAGACCCCAGAAAGTGACAGAAGACGAGGGTGGAATGGAAGCGGAGAGGGACCACCTGCTGTGTGTTCAGGTCTATGCGGGGCACACAAGAGAGACAGAGATACCCCAAAGGCAAGGTAAGGCAGGTGCTGCTGTGTCTTCAGTGACCAGAGGGTGCGCAGAATAAGATGGACGCTCCAGGCAGGACACCTGCATAGGACCTGAGCATGTGGTCTGAGAGAGCATCACCTCTGCATCCGTGGGGTCCTTGGCCCTTTAGACCCCTCAACTCTGCCCCAGTGGAGCATCCCTGAGCTCTGCAAGTCCTGGGAAATGTACCCAGGACACCCCAGTACCACCTGGCCCCTGAATCCACCCTGGCATCATCACTGACATCACCGAGCATCATCACACATGATAGGCTGTCACCTGCCTAGGTCTCCCTGAGGAGGGTCCATCTGGGGAGAAGGACCTGGTGGGCAGCAGGAGAGACAGGCCTGGCTTCCTGACCTGGAGGACTGGCACTTCCAGTGAGGCAAGACTCAACACAGATGCAAGTTGACTGAAACCTGTCTAAGGCCCCTTATGAGTTAGAGTGGAGGTTGACCTCACTGGTGGGGTTCCATGGGACTTGAGGGTTGGGGGTTTCTCAGCTGCTGAGAAGTAAGTGCTGAAGCCAGGGAGACAGCAGAACCACAGGCCCAAAATGAAGATCTGAAAGCTAGGAAAGAAGGCAGGGTAACCTTGCTGACCTTCATCCACATGGACAACCTTTACTGAGGGCTTCCTTAACAGAGTAGCAGATAACTTCACCTGCATTCTCTGTCTAAACTGGAAGGGCTGGGAGGGCGAAGGTTCCCAGCAGGGCGCCCCACATACTGCGTTGTTACATTAAACTAAAGGGCAAGTATCAGAGTGATCAGGGAATGCTAGAGCCAAAAGCCACCTTTGGACTATGTGCAGAGCAGGCTTAGATGGTGCATGGCCGTGACCCGGCTGGCGGGAGTAGGGCTGCGGCGGCCCCCACCTCTTAGAATGAACTATGCAGCGCGGAGGGGAACCTTTTCAGCCAGGCTCAGGGCAGAAGGACACTGCCTGTGCTTCCACGCTCTCAGCAGAGACCACACGCATGAGAGCAGGCAAGCAGGACAGAGGCAGCTCACCGAGGGGGCCGAGGAGGCTGGAACATCTGCCTCTAAATACGGCCTCAGCAGCCAAGTGACGAGGACAGCACGTGCCAGAGGGAGCTGGATGTTCATCCCTCAGAAAACCTCCTCTGGGACCCACATACAAACCAGTCCCATTCCAACTCTGCCTCCTGCCCGCTGCAGACCCAGCACCCATGCGCTTACAAACCACATGCACATGCGTGTTCTCAGTCCCACCTATCTGCACACATGACAGAGTGCACACCTCACGCATAGATCCGCACTGAGGTACATGCATCCTTCCACAGATGCCAGCACCTGCGCTCACACACACAACCCAGGACCGCACCCTGGGTCCCCTGGATTTACACACACACAGGGCTCTCACTCACAACGCCCAACTCTGCAACTGCACTCGTGGCTTATATTTAAAGCATTTCCCTGGCTCTCCAGTGGAATATACATTTCTTCTCACACTTTCCGAATCTGCTATCTTCAACTCGGTGCCAATTTCCCTTTAAAAGATGGCACCCAAGAAAGACCGAGAACCTAGAGAGGGAAATGAATCACAGCCTGACAGGTGCTGGCCCCAGAGTGTCCCTCTGGTGTGACTGACGCCATTAACAGGCCGTCTTGGGGCCAGGATGAAAGGGCAAGGACACAGGGCACTATCTGGATAGAAATATCACGACGGCACTGAGGCCAGTGAAAATGAACAGCGGAGGGTTCACAGCCCTCGGGAGGCAGGCGTGGAGACAGTGAGGCTATGGCTAGCAGAGCAGGCGGGCGTGGCAGAAGCGCCCACGAGTGAGTCCAGGGCTACCTGCCACGACGGTGGCTGCACAGGGCAGCAGGGGTGGGGGTGGGCGTCGGGGGTGACTTTCTGGAAAGTACTCTGGCAGCTTGTGCCCTCATCAGGAAGTTAGACTTCTGCCCCTTGGTGTGCAGGCAGGATGCACAGAATGAGGTAGCTGATGAAACTCCCACTAAAACGGGAGAAATCAGGAAAGCCCTGATAAGGTCTAAGTTTGCTGGGGCTGCCATAACAAAGTATTGGGTTGGACAAAAAGTTCATTCGGGTGTTTCTATATGACATTACAGCCAACCCAACACCACAATCGAGGGGTTTAAGCAACAGAGATGGACTGTCTCCAGGATCTGGGGATTGCAAGTTGGATTCGAGGTGCAGGCAGGTTTGGTTCCCTCCAAGGACTGGGAACGAAGGATCTGCTCCGGGCTCTCTCCTTGCCTTAGAAACGGCCATCTTCTCCCTTCACGCGCTTTTCCTGCTATGCGCGTCAATATACAGATTTCCCTGTTTTATAAGGACACCAGTCACGTTGGAGTAGGGTCCACCCTAAGGACCTCATTTTACCTGATTCCCTCTGTCATCTCCAAATAAGGTCACATTCTGACTCCTGGGGATGCCAACAACCCACCCCACAGCACCCCAAGATCAAACCACCACCTTAACAGCAGGACTGACCACGATGCTGGAGTGAAGTGTGGCCGGTGGTCCTGGCCTGAGCGGGTCAGCAGACAGACAGACAGACCCTGGGTCGAGGGGGCCTCTCACCGTGTTTTCAAGTTTTCTGTGCTGTGTTTTTAATGTTTTCATTTTTCACTTATTCTCCTTGTGAAATAATCTTTCTAGAAGGAAGAATGCCTTTATTTATGTTCCTAACTGAGAAGGGGCACCGCTGTGTGTGCTGGTGGGGCTCATTCAAACTCGATCTGTGAGGCCCACGTGGGCTCATCTTCACAGAGTTAGTGAAAGGAGCCAACCTCCTGTAAAAATCAAAGGTAACAACTTTAAGTAAACAAACAGTTTTTGACAAATGTTCTTAACAAATTTAGTTTCCCATCATGAATGCTCAGTCTCAAAAGGGAAAGTCGACAGTCCTTGAAACTATTAGAAGAAACCTTTTGATATTTTAGGAACACTCCTTGTCCCCTCAGGAAATGCACTTGGACAGAAAATCGACTTTATGACGACAAGATACAGAATAAATATGACTTTCTCTTGAACTCCATGACAACTGGTTATGTAAATATTTGTTACACTTGTCGTATCTATCTAAATACAAGCTAACGACTAATTCAGGGTTCTGCATCCTTTAAAGTGCTTATGTCCACTCCAGGTACCCAGTCCTGAATCTGGAAGCCTCTGGCCTCAACTTAATTTTAATCAAAAGTCAGATTTTTTAAGTGCTTGGAGTTCATCCTTTTTTTAAAAATTTGTACTGGAGTGTAGCTAATTTACAATGTTGTGTTAGTCTTGGGTAGCTTCTAGCAAAGATGCCTGGGCCATCTTTCTTGGAAGCTGTGACCTTGAGGGGGTCTTGGGGCAAATTAAGTAAGACAAAGCCAGGTTCAGGAGCAGAGATGGAGGGGTGCTGGCCAGCCTGCATTGGAATCACAGCTCTGCCCCACACGAGCCACGTGGCCTTGTGTAAAGCATGTTCATCTTCCTCTGAGCCTCAGCTTTCTCATTTGTAAAATGGGGACAATAATAATACCAGTTCTACGAGACTGCTGTGAGAATTAAATAAGGTAATATGTGGGTGACGGATGTTATGATGTGTCTTCTGCTTCAGAAATGAAAGCCTTATTTCTGCTGGAAGACAGCCTCCAGCTGTCAGCCCTCTTTGTCGGGAGGTGCAGAAAACTGCTTTGTCCAAGGTCACATCTCTTTCCGGGGCAGCCTGTGTTAGCGACTGATCAATGTAAGGGTATAAAGGTCCATGCCCTTGTGCCCACTCAGCCAGCTCCAGAAGACCATCCCAGCTCCAGAGCTTCCCATGGGCTGGCTGAGCTCTTTGTCAGGACTACATCACAGCTCAAGTCCCCCTCTGCCCAGTCTGCTCTTTCCCCCTTCCTTCCCCTGGTGCTGAGCCCAAAACAACCCCTCCTCTTTCATGAAAATCCTGCCTTCAAGTATCTGACTCAGAGCCTGCTTCCCCAGGAAGAAGAACATGTAACAAGATGTGAAGTGTGTAGAAAAGTGCCCAGCACAGAGTAAACATCATCTAAGTGCACTGAAAACAAAAGGGTAGAAAATGCAGCAACCACATTATGTCTTTCATGCCTTGGGAGTCAGATGGAGTCTGAATCCAAACTGCCTTTAGAGACAGAAGCTTTGGGGGAGATCTTAGAATGGGAAGGAGGGAACATAATCATGCCCCCGGACCAGGGGGCCCCTAACGCAACTCCCTGGGAAGGAAAGCAGAAAGTAAACGTCTGGGGGCTGGTCTATACCTCGTTGCCTTGAAGCCGTGTGGCAGAGATGGGTGCAAAGGTGGGAGCCATGGAACTCGCCTCCTGGTTTTTTCAAATTCCATTTTAGTAGAGATCTCTGGATGCTTCCTGCTGTTGTAGCTCAGCGTTGTTCCCAGATTAGGAACATGTGGGGCAAATAGAAGAGTAGAATTTAGACCAGAGTCTAAGAGACATCTAGGGTAGTTCTTAGCCAAAGGTGCCTAGGACAGGATATGAGTTTCTCATTTAAAGTTTTCAAATCTCCAGCCTTTCAAGCTTTTCACTGTGGTATGGGACCCACTCCCAGCCAAGGGATAGTAAGGCTGGCCACAGAGAGCCTGACTCGCATCACCACTCAACTTGGACAAGTATCTACCATCCCCATCAAAAACCAGACGTCATGGGCGTGAGACTAGTGATAATGCTGAAAAAAAAAAAGGGCTACAGATGCAGGGGAAGCCCAGAGACAACAGAGATTAATTCTGTCTGGAGCAATGAGGGTGGGCTTCCTGGAGGAGGTGATGTTAAAAGTGGATTTTGACAGATGAGTAGAAGTTCTACAACCACACAAAGGACAAAGGGATTTCTAGGTGGAAGAAACAGCACATCCATTGACACCTAGACACATACAAGCAGGGGATGTTCAAGAAAAGTTTAGCTCATTTGGCTTGGCTGGAGTTTGGGGCATTGAGAACTGGCTTGAGAGGAACTAGGAGAATCACACAGGAAATCTGCCCATGGCTGGCCCAGAGTCCCAGATCAAAGAACTTGAACTGTACTATGAAGATGATGGGGTAACCACAGGAACTCTTGAGCAGGGAACTGGCCAGAAAAGACATGGTTTTTGGAAATACAACTCAGGTGGTTGGCATGGGAGATGTGGTGAAGGGCTCAACCAGCCACAAGACATACCTTTCCAGTTTGGGCTGATCAACCAGGAAGCAAAACCTTGGGTTGTGCACATGTACATGAAAGCTCAATGACAAACACAGGTTTGAAAAGGACAGAAGGCACAGTTGGAGGAAACCAGGGAGCTGGAGCAGTTTCCTCTTCAACAGCTGTGGTGTACAAGCATTTGGATTTGGCTTATTTAAATGAAATGTACTTCTCACTGCCTCTCCTTGTTTTATGTCAACATTGGAGGTGGCCGCAACAGTCTCCAAACGATCCGGGGACTTTCTGAGCCAACAGCAGACGCTGGGCCATGAGCCACAGCTGGAGGGCCCATTTCTCTGCAAAATTTCCAGCCGTAAAAGGACCCAGATGTTCTGAGATGATTTTCTAGGTGCTGAAAAGATGCCAATTCTTAGCAAAGAACTGCCAGAAAGATGGTGTCCTAGAGCGGGTTCGCTGGGAAACTCTGGGATGGAACTTTGCACACATGAGGCTTACTGGGGAGCGTTTCTGGGAGATACACTCGAAAGGAAGAGAAGAAGGCAGGGTTGGGTGGAAGGAGAAGCTGACCTGCAATGCAGCAGCTGAGGTCTCAGCCAATCCAATGAAAGTTTTGGAGCTGGGGAGGCAGGTCTTGGTATCACGTGTACTGGCCTCAGGGTACCATAACGCTGCACGAGGCAATTCCCAGTGAGAGATGCAGCTGGGAACTGATACACTCAGCAACCGAGGGATAGGGATATGAGCCCTCAAGGTGGGGACCTGGGCCAAGCACCCCAATATTCACCACAGTGTGATCTATCTACATAAGCCTTCTGGTCCACAAGACCACAAGGGTGCAGCTACAGCTAGATTCAGGGGCAAAGGAGGAGGAGGGGACCACCTGCCCAATTCAATCCACAGACGATGGTCCCTGCAGTCCTCTGGTCCAGCAAGGCAAGGTCCAAACTCTGGAGCTGCCTTGAGGGACAATGATGCCAGGAGCCTAGGAGCATCTACAAAGCCCAGCTGGAGACCCAGGATCACTCCAGACAGCTCATCTACTGTGGACTACTGACGGGGAGGGGGGCCCACCCAGACAAGTGTCATCAACATTTTTACATGATTACATGTCAGTCAAGGTACCACCAGACTCAACCATGGAACTTTTCAAAAAATGCACATGCCTCCCCACACCCACCCCAGTTCCTGCTTCAGAAAATCTGGGATGAACCTGGGAATCCATATACAGTTGACCTCTAAACAAGGCAGGGCTTCAGGGCGTTGACCCCCGACCTCAGGCAGTCAAAACTCCAGGTGTAACTTTACAGTCAGCCCTGCAGGTAAGCGGTTCCACATCCGCAGAGTCAACACCTGCTGATTGTGCAGTGCTGCAGTATGCACTTACTGAAAGAAATCTTAGGGTAAGCAAAAAATTTGGTACAGTTCGAACCTGTGTTGTTCAAGGGTCAACTGTGTTTCAGGAGCTGCACGGTTGATTCTGACATGCAGGCCTCTGACATGTGACCTCTCTCCTACGCCAGCCCAGACTGACCAGTGTTCAGACTCATGTAGCCCTGGGGTCACAGACTCGAAGGCCCAGAGGGCTCCGGCAGGCATCACTGTTACATTAAATGAGGGGCACGGGGACCTCATGAACACAGAAGGGAAAGGGCAGAGGAGCCCACCAGGGGATCAGGCCTCAGTTCCAACTGAGAGCTGATTTTAATAAATGGGAATGGGGTCTCCGTGAGACCAGAGCTTTCCAGATAAACTAGAAATCTGGGTTTTTATGTGAAATCGCCTGATGTTAAAAGGCTGGCAACTAATTCAAATATCCTTAAACTTTCTGTAAGCCACATAAAACCAATCTGCAGGCCTGGTTCTGCTCTTGGGGTATCAACTCATGGCTTCTGGTTTAGACGCCCCCAGAATGAGCAGGGTGAACAGTCCTACACAGAACAGGGGAGGCCACGGGTTGAGTAATAGGGATGATTCTGAATTAGGCTAGCTATCCTGGAGTTGACAGCACAGGTAGTTTTGGAAGGAAATGTATAGGCCGCTGAATGTGACAGCGTGGACAGTCCCGGGTTGGACAGTGTAGACCTGTGATTCCCAGTGGGGGTGATTTTGCCCTCAAGGGGCCTAGTCAATGCCTGACATTTTCTACTGTCACAGCTCAAGGTGGGTAGAAGCCTGGGATGCTGCTAAATATTCTGCAAGGCACAGGGCAGCCACCCTCATCCCTAACAAAGTACCCATCCAAAAAGTCAACAGCGCCACCTCCAAGAAACAAGGGTGTAGACCATCCCGGATGAAAGCCTGGACAATCCTGGGAAGAAGGGTGCAGAACTGCTCAGTCAAAATGGTAGCCTCTAGCCACCTATGATGGGTGAGCATTTGCAATGTCACTAGTGAAGCTAAGGGCTTCCCCGATGGCTCAGTGGGTAAAGAATCCACCTGCAACACAGGAGACACAGGAGATGCAGGTTCGATCCCTGGGGCAGGAAGATCCCCTGGAGAAGGAAATGGCAACCCGCTCCGTCTTCTTGCCTGGGAAATCCCATGGACAGAGGAGCCTGGCGGGCTACAGTCCAAAAGGTCACAAAGAGTTGGCCACGACTAAGCACGTGCGCGCATAGTGAAGCTAAGGAACTAAATACTGCATTCTAGTTTAATTCACATGCTATGAAATCTAAATTCTAACCAAGTATTTCCAGTGAAATATTAACCTCTAAATTAAGATGTGCTCTAAGTATGAAATACACAGCAAATCTCAAAGACACAGTGCAGAAAAAGGTAAACGACCTCATTGATCATTTTTATATTGAGTACATGTTGATAACATTTTCAATCTGGTGAGTTAAATAGACATTATTAAAATTGATTTCACCTGCTTCTTTTCACCTTTTGGGATGTGGCTATGGGAGAACTTGGAACATGTGGCACACACTGTATTTCTATTGGACAGAGCTGGTGCAGAGCATCTGGAACCTTGAGCTCAGCTAGTCCTGACCTGGCAAAACAGATCATCTTGAATTCACTGACGTGAATAACTCTGGGCTGAACAATGTAGACCATTCTGAGTTTGTTGGCATGGATAGGCAGGGTGGACTGGAAGGGTGGCAGAGGAGGGAATACGGTGGAAGGGGAGGAGAGGAGAGACGACCCAAGGAGATAACACAGAGTGCCTGTCCTCACCAGTTTGTATTCCTGTGACCTAAATGAGTGGGGAGGCCCTGAGGGTTTTAGCAAGCACATGATGTGATTGGATTTGTGTTTCAGGACAAGTCCTCTGGCAACAGAATGAGAAATGAACTGGAAAAAAAAGACACGTCTGGCTTTTCTGCAGAAGATGCCCCAGCAGAGACTCTGACTGGCTTTTGCTCCCCTTTGCATCTCTCATGCCACCTGGCACACGGTGAATGAACAAATTCATGAACAAACAAACACCTGAATGAACAAATCAATGCCTCTAATATTCTGTTCCCCAGTTCAAGGCCACACCTGACCATTGCCTAGCAGCTAGCAGCACCTTTGTCTTTTCTTTCCTGAGTACAAATTATTCTCAGCTCTCAACCTCCTGCATTAAAAAATAAAAAAAAAAAAAAAAAGAGGAAAAAGATATCATTTCTTGGAAAGAAAAACCTCTCTATGGCTGCTTTCCCTTTTCAAGTTCTTAAGCAAGAATATGTAGCTCAGAGAGAGAGATTAAAGATGTAAAACTCAGCATTCATGTCCCCCAAATAATCTGTTTCTTTTCTGGGCAAAGAGATGAGAAGAGACGGTGCAGGTGACCAGAACCTCCAGCAGCTCAGACTAGGCCCCTGGGGAGACACAGGGGAAAGGGGGGCCCATCCAGCCATAGGGAACAGACTCTACCTGGGGTGGGACAGGGGGTGGGGTAGGGCACTGTCCCAGGAACCCAACACCCAGGGCTGATGGATTCCAGGCTACGCAGCCCTCGGCAAGCCTGCACAACCTCTCTGGGCTCACCCTGCTCCCCAGGGGTGGTTACTTTAGCTCAGGCACAGCGCTGTGACCTGGAAGAAGTCTTTAGAGTCCAGAGGCACCAGGTGGTGCTAGTGGTAAAGAATCTGCCTGCCAATGCAGGCGATGTAAGAGACACGGGTTCACACCCTGGGTTGAGAAGATCCCCTGGTGGAGGAAATGGCAACCCACTCCAGTATTCTTGTTGGGAGAATCCCATGGACAGAGGAGCTTGGCAGGCTACGGTCCACTGGATTGCAAAGAGTCAGACATGATTGAGTGTCTGACCACAGCATGGGCACTGATGGGAGGGGCAGGGGAGCAAGTACAGGGGCAGCAGACAGGAGCCTTGGTATCCCCTGAGCGAAGAATAAACCATGTTCATTCTTGATTTGGGGGTTGGGGGCATCTCTGTCCCTCTCTTCCACAATAAGGGGCTGGTGTCTGGAAGATGAAGTATTTACTGAACACTTGTCATATGCTGCCCCACCCAGCATCTGCTACAAGGGTCCCCTGCCACATGCCAGAGACGGCTCCCCAACTCTGGTGTCTTCTCACCCCATCCCCCACCCTGCAGCCCTCCCCCATCTTCTCTGCTAGATTCCCTTCTCCCGGTACCCCTACCCCGGGCCTTCACAGGCTGTAGTCCCACCTCCTCCTTGATGCTTCCCTGACCTCATGGGTCTCCTTGTTCTGAATGCTTTTGCATTTTCAACACCGACCAGTCGCCCATAGTGCAAGACATCTGCACAATCAAAGTCGGCTTCAGCTTCATAACAAGCTTTTGAGGCTGACTACAGAATTATCCTAACTCTTCAGATGAGGACACTAAGGATCAGGGGGTTCTGGTATTGAGGCAGTGGCTGGAGAAGACTCGGGCTGTGCCCTCCTCCACCTTGTCACCAGCATCTCCATCCCCCGCCACCTCCCCCATCCATGCAAGCTGGTGCCATAAGGCCGGAAGAGCATAGACTTTGGAGTAGACAAACCTGGGTTCAAAACCTGACTCTGCCACTCTCTGGCTTTGTGATCTGAGTAGCTCCCCTCATCTGAGAGGGACTCAGACTGCAAACTGGGGGAACGTTCATCCAGTCCCACTGACTAGCTGAAAGGGGGAGACGAGGTTGTGTGCACAAAGCTCCTTGCACAGGGTCAAAAGAGACGGCTACTGTCATCACTGTGATAGCAGATGAGTGCAGAGGCCCAGAGATGCCAAGCAACTTGCCCCAAGACTCCAAGGCAGGCTGGCAGCAGAACAGGGCTTCTCCCAGGTTTCAGGCTGTTCATTTTCCCTCTAGTTCTTGCTGCAGTTGGTTTCAGAACAAAGTAGGTTGAGCAGCCCTGAGCCTAACTTCCTCAGAGACTCACAAATGAGGATTTTTGCCTTAGACTTGGATCTGCATACAGAGCCACCACACACCCCCTACTCCCTTCCCCATCTCAGACGAAGATGACAAACCTCAGCAGCGATGACTCTTCTGGCCCATCCCCCTCAGGCTGCCCCACTCAGGCTGGCTGGGCGTTTAGTCACAACAAAACCTCTGGCAGGAGATTCAGGAAGTCACAATACAATGGGCATTTAGGGAGTGCTGGATATTTTACACCCATTGCTGCCTTCCAGTGTCCCAGTGAAGAAGGATGGAGTTCATGGGCAAAAGAAAAGAAAAAAATGGGGAGGTGCAAAGAAAGAGTTGTCTGATGCTTTATTGTTTACATGAAATTGGATGGTGCCACATTCACTGTTTGAAAGCCTCCAGTGATGCCCTCTAGTGGTAGATCTGGTATAGCAGCCATGGATCATCGAAAAAACAAGAGTTCCAGAAAAACATCTACTTTTGTTTTATTGACTATGCCAAAGCCTTTGATTGTGTGGATCACAACAAACTGTGGAAAATTCTTACAGATATGGGATTACCAGACCATCTGACCTGCCTCCTGAGAAATCTGTATGCGGGTCAAGAAGCAACAGTTAGAACTGGACATGGAACAACAGCCTGGTTCCAAATCAGGGAAGGAGTATGTCAAGGCTGTATACTGTCACCCTGCTTATTTAGCTTATATGCAGAATACATCATGAGAAATGCTGGGCTGGATGAAGCACAAACTGGAAATCAAGATTGCCGGGAGAAATATCGTAACCTCAGATATGCAGATGACACCACCCTTATGGCAGAAAGCAAAGAACTAAAGAGCCTCTTGATGAAAGTGAAAGAGGAGAGTGAAAAATGCTTGGCTTAAAACTCAACATTCAGAAAACTAAGATCATGGCATCCAGTCCCATCACTTCATGGCAAATAGATGGGAAACAATGGAAACAGTGACAGACTTTTCTTGGGCTCCAAAAGCACTGCAGATGGTGACGGCAGCCATGAAATTAAAAGATGCTTACTCCTTGGAAGAAAAGCTATGACCAACCTAGACAGCACATTAAAAAGCAGAGACATTACTTTGCCAGCAAAGGTCCATCTAGTCAAAGCTATGGTTTTTCCAGTGATCATGTATGGATGTGAGAGTTGGACTATAAAGAAAGCTGAGTGCCAAAGAATTGATGCTTTTGAACTCTGGTGTTGGAGAAGACTCTTGAAAATCCCTTGGACAGCAAGGAGATCAAACCAGTCAATCCTAAAGGAAATCAGTCCTGAATATTCATTGGAAGGACTGGTGCTGAAGCTGAAGCTCCAATACTTTGGCCACCTGATGTGAAGAACCAGTTCATTGGAAAAGACCCTGATGCTGGGAAAGATTGAAGGTGAGAGGACAAGGGGACAACAGAGGATGAGATGGGTGGATGGCATCACTGACTCAACGGACATGAGTTTGAGTGAGCTCCGGGAGTTGGTGACGAACAAGGAAGTTTGGCATGCTACAGTCCACGGGGTCACAAAAAGTCGGAGACGACTGAGCAACTGAACTGAACTGAACTGAGCTATTTGAACTAAATTTTAAAGAAGCTTTCCTGGTGGCTTACATGGTAAAGAATCTGCCTGCAACTCAGGAGACCTGGGTTTGATCCCTGGGGGAACATCCCCAAGTAAATTAAAATTTTAGCTTCTTATCTGCACCAGCCACACTCAAAAGTTCTGCTGGATCTGGAGCCCACTGTCCCCATTTGGCAGATGAGAAACTGAGGCTCAGCAAAGGACAGTGGTTTTTCCTCAAATCGGCACAGCCAGTAAATGTTCAAGCTAAGACGCAAACACACATCTGGCCCATAAGCCTTCACCATGTCTTTCAAGTTCTGTATTGCCCCGTAACACTAAGGAAGACCCCTTCATCCTGCTCTGCCCAAGCCCAGCTCCACCCTCTCCAGGCTCCTGCCCTGACAGCCTCTCACAGGGCAGAGCTGAGGTGCCCTTCTGCCCACAGCCATGCCAAGGTCAAGGGCAGACTACCCAGGGCACAGCCCAGCCCTTCTCTTTCATCAGCAGAAGGAGCGTTTTCCCCAGGCTGCTGGCTCGTACTGGCCAAGAGCCCAGCGTAGACAGAGCGGGGGCAGAAGGGATCTTTTAAAACAAGAAAACAGCTTTAAAGACATTTCTTTTTCTTTCTTTTGGCCTCACTGAACAGCCTGCCAGATCTCAGTTCCCCAACCACAGACTGAACCCAGGCCATGGCAATGAAAGCCCCGAATCCTAAGGACTAGGCCACCAGGGCACTCCAGCGAAGACGTTTCCTGATGACAGTAACTGTAAGCCCATGTTCACACACAGGAATGCACACGCTGGCTAGCACATCCTCACACATAAGCACACCTGCAGACTGACACACTCAAACACACAAGGTGACTGGCACACACACACACACACACACATGCACAGGAGCACATTCAAGGCTACAGGAGCTTGTTAACAAAGACGGCAGTGCCCACACCCAAAAACATTTCAGAAAGACAGCCAGGAGAGTGTGCCCCAACTTCATGCAGAGCTGTTTCTCTGAAGGCAGCGGCCTTTCTAATTTATCTCTGACAAGTCCCCAAGCGCCAAAGACAAGCGGCCGTGAAGGTTGTTGGGAAGCACACAAACAGCCTCGCAGGTGGGCTGAAAGCCAGTCAGGGCAGGGCACAGCGAGAGGGGTGGGGCGGGACCACCCGGGTGCTAAGGCTGGCCTGCAGGGGGCAGTCTCGGGGAGGACAGCAATGATGGGGCACAGGGAAACCATCCAGCACGTGGAGCAGACCAAGAGGATGCCTGAGCCACCTCCCGACCCCCCTGCAGTGAGCTACGAGTTCCCCCTGCACAGCCAGGAGCCCATCAAAGCCTCTTCAACATTGGTGGCTGAACAGGTGCCGCTGGGAGGAGAGAGAAAGAAGGTCAGGATGGGGTGAATTTCTGGAGCTCGTGAACATTTACAAAAACACCCAGGCCAAGGAAATGTTCTGACTTCTCACAACAGCCCCCAACAGGATCCATCCATGAAGGAACAGACGGGGCACGTTCTACGTAGAACTCAATGGAATGTTACTTGGGATTTAAATGAATAATTACGTAAACCACTGACACTCAACAATGTGGCCACACATCAGGGGCATAACACAGAGTGAAAACCTGGCCCAGAGGGGGAAATCCTGCAGCCCCTCTCTAAATTAAAATCAACAATGGCAACACTAATTTGTGCAGTGAGAAGCCAGAACGGTGATTCCCTCGGTGGGGAGGGAGGTGGAATTCGTGAGCTACTGGAATTACCTGTTTTTCCATTGAGCTGTACATTTAAGATGCATGGCCTTTACTGCGTGTGTGTTATGCTTCAGTATTTTTTTAGTTTTAAGAGGAAGGCCACAGGATGGCCAGCAGGCGAGTTTGTCAGAAGCAAGGCTGGGAGGGCCCCCTGTAGGAGAGAGCAGGTGTTGCACCTGCTGAGCCTACCCCAGGAGCCAGGGAAGCCGAGCCCCAGCAGACCGCGCAAAGTGGGTCTTGTAGGAGCCATCCCTAATCAGCTTGGACCCCACCCCATCTCTCCCTCGCGCTCGCGCTCTCCCTCTCCCTCTCCCTCTCTCTCTTTATCTTTATCTCTCTCTCTCTCTCTCTCTCTCTCTCTCTCTCTCTCTCTCGCATGCGCACGCGCACGCACACACACACTCCTAATGAAGCTGAACTGCAGAGCCCGGGTGTCACCCGTTAGGGCAGCGTGGCCTGGAGGAGGGAGAATGTGGGCTCTGTCTCACCGAGCATCAGTGTGCCTGTCAGGAGAAGCCAAGCCTACCACCCGCAACATCCAGGCCGGCCCCTGCAGTGTGGGCCTGTGTCCTGGAGCAGCTCCATCAGCCCCCCGACATGGCAGTCTGCCTCCTCCTGCCTCAATCCCTATGGCTCGAGTTCTTGGGCTGCCTCCTTGAGCCTCAATTTTCCCCATCTCTAAAATGGGGCTGTCATCACCTTGAAGGCTGGCTGTGGGGACACAATGTGACCATGCCTAGCCCAGCCCATATGTCCGCCCCTTCTGTTTGCCCCCTTCCCTTGCTGTGGTAAACTGAGTGTGTGGCCAGTGTGGCGGGGTCTCCAGACTGAGGAACCCCCTGGGCCCTAGTGACCATACAGCGTGTCTCACACCCTCCCTGGAGGCTGGGCTGCTGTGGGGCTGGGCAGGGCTGGGCACTGTGTTTATCACGAGCTGCCCAGTGACTCTCACATGGGAGACATCAGGGAAACTCTGCCAGGCAGGATGGGGGCACACAGACTCCAGGTGGAACGCTGGTATCTGCCTCATCTGATGGTTCCAAAAACTCGAAGATGGGTGTTGGGTGTGTGTGTGTGCTGCGTTCAGACCCCCACCCTCAAGGCCAAGCACAGAGCAGGTGCTCAGCTGGTTGTATTATTGTAGGAGACTCAGCAACGGATCCAGGCAGGAGGGACCAGAAGGAAAAGACAAATAGCAGGGCCAAGGCTGGGCCCCCACAGGCCTCTTAAATCAGTGAGGTCCCAGACAGGTTAGGGGGTCCCAGAGTGGGGTACAATCTGCGGAACAGTGCAGCCCCAACTGGGAGCCTTGGGTGCTCAGAAGGGAAGCTGACTACAACCACAAAAACAAGGACTGCCACCTGTTCTGGCTCTCACTCTGTGACCCACACGCCCGGGGAGGCGCTTTGCCAACATCCGTTCACAGAAGCCCATCACAGGCGAGAGGCAGGAAGTCTCAGGGTTACATTCTGACTTTCACAGGTCCTCAGCATTTCCACTTTTGTGGGCACCTTTCCCTGTCAAAAACAAACAAAAAAAAATCATTAAAAGTCCTACTTATGACTGCACTGCTATAAAGAGGAATATCATCCAGCCTAGATTACATTTATTTTCCTTCTGATCTTAAAAGAAATTAGAATGCTGTTGTGGGCCCCTGTGTTTGTTTCCTCCTGCTGCTGTAACAAGCTGTCATCAATGTAGCAGCTTAAAATAACACTCATTTATTATCTTACAGTTCTGGAGGTCAGAAGTCTGAAACGGGTGTCACTGGGCTAAAATCACAGTATCGGCAGGGCTTCCTCTTCAGGAGGCTTTAAGGAGAATCATTTCCCTGCCTTTTCCAGTCTCTGGAGGCTTCCCACGTTCCTTGGCTCATGGCCCCTTCCCCCCATCTTTAAAGCTGCTCGAGTCCTTCTCATGTAGAGTCACTCTGACGCTCCCTCTCTGACTCCCTCTGCCACATGTAAGGATTGTGGTCATCATGTTGGGCCCACAAGGATAACCCAGGCTAATCCCTCTAGTTCAAGGTCAGCTGATAAGCGACACTAGTTCATCTGCAACATTAACTCCCCTTTGTCATGTAGCACATCATCTTCACGGTTTCCAGGGATGAAAATGTGGACATCTTTGGGAGGTCGTCACTGTGTCCACCACAGCCCATCAGTCAGTATCTCGGGCCCTGGGTACTGCGCCTAATGGGTAAATTGGGTCTGAACATTACGGTTCTTACTTCATAGCTGAGAAAGCTGAGGCTCAGAGAGTGCAAGCAATTCATAAGAGGCTGCACAGCTTGGAACTGAGATTGCCTACCTCTGAAGTGGGGGATGGGGTGGGCGGTATGGCCAGGGTCCTAGGGAAGGTCGTGCTGGGATAGCAAAGCCATCTGAACCAACAGGTAGGATACTTGGAAGGGTCTGGGTTTGGTGGGGTTGGTTGGTGGGGGCTGATCCAGCCCCTCAAAGCTCCTAACACTCCGCAAGAAGTGATGCTGGCAGACGCAGACAATACGGGGGGGTTTGGGGGAGTCAGGGGCTCATGATTCACGGCCTAGCAGATGCCTCCCTATACCTATGTGCTGATCCTTAATAAAACAGATTCATTTATCTCTGTTTTATCTCATGTATCTCTGGCATTTATGACCAGAGACAGAAATCATACTGGGGAAATGTATTACTTTTCAAATGCATACTTGTTTCTTCCTCATAACCTACCAGTAAGCAGATGTGGGTAAGGGTTATTTATCTGAGGTTCCTATTAGCCAGTAATTAGGTTGCTAACACACTATGAAAAAATGCAATTATCCGGGTGAGGGCATCCTCTTTGGGATGGGCAGGCCTGGCTGCTGAGTTGGCTGGAAACCCTGCTACCCTCCCGCAATGTGGGCATGGTGACCCAGGGAACCAGAGCGGCTGACAGCGGAAGGTGGGGAGGCTGGAAGTATGTCCAACAGAGGCCGAGGACCCTCGACTCTAAGACTGGGAATCCGGTGATTTGAGGGGCACCCCGGAAGGTGATGATGGATCATCCTGGGGCCGCGGTGGGGCTCAGAGCAGGACACGAACGTGGTAGGAGGAGGACGGGCCCAGGACTGGAGGGTGGAGGTCCCAGAGTTCCTTAGTGCACACTCCGGAACAGTAACTCATGGCATTTGCACAGCACCTAATGTGGTGACCATGGCTGACAGGTGTCAGCAGGATGGCTGTCCCTGCACCTCACACAACACCTGACAAAGTATTCCCAGTTTTCCGGGTAAAATAATAATAATAAGGCACAGAGAGGTTAATTCACCTTCCCATGGTCACACGGCTTGGGGACCAGGCTTCACACTTAAGTGGCTATATACCAAGGGCCAAAGGGCTGGCCCCTCCTTGTTCTGCTGGGCTGCTCTGAGAAACCAAGTCTTGGGGAGGCCCCCCAGGCCCTCCCTCACTTCCCCAAGTCCACCACACACATCAGGCCACCCTACCACTGACAAGGGTCCTAGACCAGGAACTGAAAGAGAGGCAGGCCAGGGAGGCAGGAATCGCCACCCAGAACCCCCAGCTGTCTGCACAGATTGCCTCACAGATAATTCTCCCTAATGTTTATTGCTTTTCCACTTATTTATTAGCCAGGCTGCCTCAAAATTTATGCCAAATCCATGTCGTAGCAACAGCTCAGCTGCAAGGATTGATTTCTTTTACTTAAGATGAAACTAGTTTAGCTTGAGGCCCTGAGCAAACTCCTCATGCTTGCTGAAAAGGTGGTGCTTGGCAAGGGGATTCCTGGGAAGAATCCCAAAAGCTGGAACCCCTCGGGGCAAGCTGCCATCCTTCCAGGCTCGCAGGTCCCAAGGCAGTGCCATCAGTGCCACGGAGGACAAAAGAGGGGAAGATGCGTCACTGAAGCAGGAGCCACCACACACACCACCTCCGTAAAGGGCACGCCTCCTCCCCTCCAAATCCTGAAGACAGCCACGGAGGCACAGAAATGTTCAGAAACTCGCCCAAGCCACAGAGCGAGCTAGGTTTATTTACCTCTAAATATATGAGACTTCTCTGAACCTGGTGATGGGGACAGATTTTCCCCAAAGTAAATTCGCTGAGTTTCTGTAACCACATCATAAAATGAATTGTCATGAAGCAGAACACATTTCCCCATGGGAACTCTGCAAGGTATTCAGCCTGGGATCCTGATCAATGGCTAAGCATCCAGTACGTCATAAATATGACGAGCCCTGTATCATAAATATAAATGTACAATAACTATAAATGTCTTAACAATCAGCCAAAACATAAACCCTAAATGGTCATGTAAAATTAGTCACAAGTCCAAGGGACTTGGGAATAACTACAGCATGCATATTTGTCATAGCAGAAACCCTGAAGTATTATAAATAATGCATACATACAGTGGGTGAAAAACAGAGTGCTCCCATACCATAAACTTGACTTTAAAGTAATGAGTTGCTATAGCAGAAGCACAGAACTGCAGGAGAAAGAGGGGCCTTAAATTTTATTTATCCTAGCTCCCATTTGATGCTGGGATCCTCACTACAACACCATTGCCAGGGTCTTCCAGCCTCTGCTTGAACACCCCCCAGGGACAGGGAGCTCACTACCTCCACTACCTCCTAATCGACTGTAGGTTAAACTTCCTGTCACTGTTCCCCAGCACCCTACAGTTGCTTGAAAGGAATGAGCACAGCACTCTAGTCGGGGTGTGGCCAGCAAGCCTTGTGGGGGGATCTTGTCTTTGGTTAACGTTCTGTCCCCAGCAAGCTGTGTGATCCTAGGTAAGCTACTTCACTTCTGTGAGCCTCCATTTCCCCATCTGTTGAATGGGCATTGACAATAGTACCTACATCATACCCTGCTGTAAAGGCCAAATAAGGTAATTCCTGTTAGCTAACGTTACTTTTGACTCTTGAGAGTCCCTTGGACTGCAAGGAGATCCAACCAGTCCATTCTGAAGGAGATCAGCCCTGGGATTTCTTTGGAAGGAATGATGCTAAAGCTGAAACTCCAGTACTTTGGCCACCTCATGCAAAGAGTTGACTCATTGGAAAAGACTGATGCTGGGAGGGATTGGGGGCAGGAGGAGAAGGGGACGACAGAGGATGAGATGGCTGGATGGCATCACTGACTCGATGGACATTAGTTTGAGTGAACTCCGGGAGTTGGTGATGGGCAGGGAGGCCTGGCGTGCTACAATTCATAGGGTTGCAAAGAGTCAGACACGACTGAGTGACTGAACTGAACTGAACTGAACGTTACTTTTGAGCAGGGAATATAAAACCACTCCAGTACTCTTGCTGGGGGAACCCCATGAACCCCATGGAAGCTCGGCTGTCCATGACAGGGAAGTGCTGCAGTCCATGGGGTCTCCAAGAGTCGGACACCACTGGGTGACTGAACAACAACAACACACTTCTATTACCCTAACTAATGATGAAGCGTCCTCAGTGCCTCTCCTGTGTGTCTCCCTTGTCTCTGGGCAGCTGCCCTTGATTTGTTTTTTAAGCCCAGGTGCTGGGTCTCGAACTCATCCTTGTATATCACATATTGTTACTTCAAACCACTTCTTTACCCTGTCAAGACCTCTTGGATCCCAACACTGTTACCCAAGGCATTCTCCATCCCATCAGGGTCTGAACAGCTCATCAGTTTGATTAGCAGACCGTCGGTGCCTTCTTCTCAGTTACTGATGAAAAATGCTGAGGGAGATGGGCCTGAGGTGGAGCCCTGTGGCACACCACTGTAGATCTTTCTCTAGGTCAGTGTTTCCCAAATTGTGCTCCCACAGAACCTTTATCTTCCATGAGATGCAAATGTGTGTTTGGGAATAAAGGAGCCAGATGAGGTTGACACACACTGATAATAACAGCATTTGCACACAAAAAAACAAAGATATAATAACATCTAATGGTAAGCTTCCAGGCTAGATGGTTTACCTTCCAATAGTATGGGAGGTGGTATTCAAATCCCTTTTGTCCACTAAAATTTAATTTTATAAAAGAATTTCAAGCTACATGTAAAGATGCTTCATGTTACTAATCATTTCAGACATGAAAATTAAAACCACAATGAAATATCTCACTTCATATTCATAAGGATGACTACTATTTAGAACACAGCAGAAAGTAACAAATTTTGTGAGAACGAGGATAAATTGGAAGCTCTGTGTACTACTGGCAAGAATATAAAGTGGTGCGGCCACTATGGAAAATTGTATGGTGGCCCCTAAAATATTAAAAATATAATTACCACATGATTCATCAATTCTACCTCTGAGTTTACACCCCAAAGAACTTAAAGTAGGGTCTTAGACAGATATTTGTCTATATTTGCCATGTTTATAGCAGCACTACTAGCAGTAGCCAAAAGGTAGAATCAACCCAAGGATCATTCGACAGATGAAAAGAAAAAATGGTGTATATATACAATGGATTATTATTCAGCCTTAAAAAAGGAATGAAATTCTGACATATGCCAAAGACGGATGAGCCTGGAGGACATTATGCTCAGTGAAATCAGCCAATCACAAAAAGACAAATACTGTTTGATTTCACTTAGATGAGGTCCAGAGTAGTCGAAACCGTAAAGATAGGGGCTGAGGAGGGAATGGGAGCAGCTGTTTAACGGGCACAGAGTTTTGTTTTGCAAGATGGGCAGATGGGGAAGAGTGGTGGTGATGGTTACACTTCACGCCACTGAACTTTGCATTTTAAAACGGTTGAGATGGTAAACCTTCCGTTATGTGTGCCTCCTGTGAGTGCCTTCCCCACGGCCAATCACTCCTTCCTTCCTCAGACACTTTATTTTTTTCAATGCCCCTGCCCTGGGTGAGAACCCCAGCCATACCAGCATTTGAGAGCTTCTTGTTTGCTTCTTTGGCTCTCCAGGGACCCTCGCTTGGTTCTCCAGCAGCCAGCAGTGTGGGCAGCAGCCATCAATTCTGACTCATCTCTGTGGGCTCCTATTCAAATCCTGGGTGTCAGCTTCAAGAAGTGAAGTGAAAGTCCCTCAGTCGTGTCCAGCTCTTTGCGACCCCATGGGCTACACAGTCCATGGAATTCTCCAGGCCAGAACAGTGGAGTGGGTAGCCTTTCCCTCCTCCAGGGTATCTTCCCAACCCAGGGAGCAAACCGAGGGCTCCCGCATTGCAGACGGATCCTTAACTAGCTTAGCCACAGGGCTGCCCCCAACTACAGCCGCCTCAGATACCCCAGACTAGGGCACTACTCCCTTCCCACCTCACCAGCCTCCCCTGGAGGCCCTCCCAGGACCAAGAATAGACCTGATGAGACCACAGGAGATTGAATACCCCAATAGTCTATGCTTATCCCCTTGATGTCTGAGAGTCAGCACCTACCTGTCTCAGACCTGACCCACAGTGGCTGTTTGTTGAATGAATGAATGCCCCCATGGAGGCAAGCTGAGTTTTCCTTTCCAAATGAGTATCCACCCTTTCAGATTACTCTCTCCCTCCCTTTCCAGCCCTGCCTGGCACTAAGCCTCCCCAGTGTTAAAGAAAAAAAATGTATTTATGGAACTTGTTAAAGATGGCAGGGCAGGCTCTATTCAGGACCATCACCAAAGGTGTGGGGATCGCTGCAATATGACTTGCAGGGAGGGAGACTGGCAAGTGGGAATTTATAACCAAGGATCAGGATGAGTGGGAGTCAGTGGAGGGAAAATTACTAAGACGAAACACCAAGGATAGAGGGAACTCTAGTTAAACTGACTGAGCTCTTGGTGAATTATGAACTAACCAGGATTCTTGCTGAAGGCAGGCCAGGGAGCTCAGACATCACCCAGAGGGTACGGTAGGATGAGCAACCTGATCCGATTTCAAGGTTCTGGTTAAACTGACTTAGCAGAGTTCTGGCTAAAACTAGATTTTACAGGGAAGTGCTCAGACGGGCCCAGGAGAGTTAGGAAACCTGACTCAAGTCTGATCAAGAGACTCTGTCTCAGTAACAGGGAAACTTACATTACCATATGTAAAACAGATAGGCAATGGGAATTTGCTGCAGGACTCAGGGAACTCAAACAGGGACTCTGTAGCAACCTAAAGCGGGGAGGGATGCAGAGGGAGATGGGAGAAAAGTTCAAGAGGGAGGGGACATATGTATACCTATGGCTGATTCATGGTGATATTTGGCAGAAAACAACAAAATTCTGTAAAGCAATTATCCTTCAATTAAAAAAATAAGTTAATTTAGGGGGAAAAAAGACTGCCTCCAGCCTCTCCTGGGGTTTGTGAATGAAATCTAATCAGCAGTGCTTACACATGAAACCTGCCATGAGGCCACTCTCTTTTTCACACACACACACACACAAAAAAACCCCTTTGGAAACATAGGCCCACATCCCCTCAAAACTTCTGTCTAAGCAATGTGAATGGTCACCTCTCCACCCACTTGTGTCCCCTGAAAACAAGTCACTGAAGTCCTGAAGATGCTCATCAGTTCTCACTAATGGCCACTAGATGGCGACATAGTGCAACTGTAGAAACAACACAGGCACTCTGTATAAAACAAAAAGTCGCCAAGAGCCAGACATGATTGAAGCGACTGAGCTCACAAAGAATAGGAGAAAGGAGAGGAAGTGAAAAGATAGGGACTTTGAATTCCAGCTCCCCCTCCCGCTATGTGGCTATATAATCTTGAACACGGCCTTTAATCTCCCGAGCTTCTGCACCTATAAAATGGAGCTAGTGGTGGTAGCTGCCCCTAAGGCAGTGATTAGAGTCCAGGGGTGCACATTAGGGTCTCCTGGGGAGCTTTAAAACATAGTGAAGTCCAGCCCCCATCCTGATCAATTGAATCAGAGTCTCTAAGGGTGTCTCGCCTCAAACCAGCACTCAGGACAGAAACAAGACAAAAGCTCCCCAGGTAACTGCGGTGTGCAGCCTGGGGAGAAGCACAGCTCAAGGGCGGCAGTTCTCAAGCTTGAGTGCAACAGGACCACTTGATGCTCTTGAATAACACAGGTCGCTGGGCCCCACCCCCAGAGTCTCTGATCTAGCAAGTCTGCCTGCGGCCAGAGAATCAGCTGGTGCTGCAGGGCAGAGCCTACTTTGTGAGAGCCTCTGCCAGGAAGAGTCAGCCAAAGCATCTACAGCACTGAGCACCACGCCTGGCACAAAGCAGACCTTCAGTGAACGTCGGGTACTCTTTTCCTTAACCCATTGCCATGCTCCAGGCTATCTGTGGGTCCCCCTGGCACCAATCTGGGCCCATATTTCAAGCTAGACATCCCGCCATCTACTCCCTATATGCCCAGGAAGGAACTGAGCCTCAACTTCACATCTGTAAAATGGGAGTTAAAGTTCCTGCCTTGCCAGGATGTGATGAGGAAAGAGAATACATCCGTGGCACATGGAAATCTCAAGACGGTGGGTAATCTTCATGACCTTGGGTGAGGCAATGGTTTCTTTGGTTTGATGCCAAAAGCACAATAAATAAAAGGAGAATATATATATTAATATAAACTGGACTTCATGAAAACTAAAAGCTATTGTATCTCAAAGGACACTATTAAGAAAGCAAGGGACTTCCCTGATGATCCAGTGACTCCACGCTCCCAACGCAAGTGACAGAGGTTCAAGCCCTGGTTGGGAAACTAAGATCCTGCAAATGACACAGCACAGCCCCCTTCCCCCCAAAAAGTGTAAAAACAACCCAGAGAATGGGAGAATACATTTGTCAACCACATATTGGATATGTGGGACATATTTGATAAGGAACTTACATCTGGACATACAAAAAACTTGCAACACAAAGAAAAAAAGGGCAAATAACCCAATTAAAAACCAGCAGATGATTTAAGCAAACATTTATCCAAAGAAAATACACAAATAGCCAATACACATGAAAAGAGGCTCAAAAACACTAGTCATTTAGGAAATACAAATCAAACCAGAAGGAGACACCACTTCACAGTCACTAGAATGACGAGACTCAAAAGGACAGATATTGACAAGCGTTGGTGAGAATGTGGAGAAATGAGAGCCCTTCTACATTGCTGGTGGAAATGCGGAAGGGCAGACCTGCTCTGGAGAGCAGTGGGACAATTCCTCAGAGATTAAATCCAGAGTTACCATGTGTGTACAGGTGTGTTTAGTTGCTCAGTCGTGTCCGACTCTTTGTGACCTTTGGACTGTAGCCCACCAGGCTCCTCTAACCATGGGATTTTTCAGGCAGAAATACTGTAGTGGGTTGTCACTTCCTCCTCCAGGGTATGTTCCCAACCCAGGGATCAAATCCGTGTCTCCTGTGTCTCCTGCACTGCAGGCGGATTCTTTACCTGCTGAGCCATCGCAGAAGACCAAAGTTACCATATGACCCAGAAATTCTATTCCCAAATACATACCCCAAGAGAATTCAAAACATTTTCACACAAGGACGTAATCAAACTCACAAGCTATCGCACAGCAAAGAAAACTTTAAACAAAAAAAGAGACCGCCCACAGACTGGGAGAAAATATCTGCAAACAATGCAACTAACAAGGGATTAATCTCCAAAATAAACAAACAGCACATACAACTCAGTATCAAAAAGCAAATAACCTAATAAAAAAAAATGGGCAGAAGACCTAAATAGACATTTCTCCAAAGCAGACAAACAGATGGCCAACAAGCACATGAAAAGATGTCCAACACCACTAACTAACTGTTGGAGAAATACAGTCAAAACTGCAACAAGGCTCACCTCATACATGTCAGGACGGCGAGCATCGAAAAGTCTACGGTAATGCTGGAGAAAAGGGAATCCTGCTTCACTGTTGGTGAGAATTAATGCAAACTGGCACAGCCACTATTGAAAACAGTAGGGAGGTTCCTCAAAAAACTAAAAGTAGAGTTATAATATCAGTCAGCAATCCCACACCTGGACATATATCCAGAAAAGATAAAACTCTCAATTCAAAAAGATACGTGCATCTCTACGTTCAGAGCAGCACCATTAACAATAGCCAAGATGTGGAAGCAACCTAAGTGTCCATCAACAGATGGATAAAGAAGATGCGGTATACATACACAAAGGAATATGACTCAGCCATAAAAGGGAATGAAATAATGCCATCTACAGCAACGTGAATGGCCCTAGAGATTGTCATATTAAGTAAGTCAGACAGAGAAGGACAAAACATTATTTCATTTATATGTGGAATCTAAAAAAATGGTACAAATGAATTTATTTACAAAACAGAAATAGACTCAGAGATATAGAAGACAAATTTCTGGTTATCAACGGGGAAGAGGGAGGATAAATTAGAAGTAAAAGATTAACAGATTAATTATCTATATATGTGTGTATATGTGTGTATGTGCTTAGTCGCTGAGTCATATCTGACTCTTTGTGACCTCACGGACTGTAGCCCACCAGGTTTCTCTGTCCATGGGATTCTCCAGGCAAGAATACTGGAGTGGGTTGCCATGCCCTCCTCCAGGGGATCTTCCCAACCCAGTGGAAGGGAACAGGGATTAAACCCAGGTCTCCTGCATTGCTGGTGGATTCTTTACTGTCTGAGCCACCAGGGAAGCCCATGAATACTAGAGTCGGTAGCCTATCCCTTCTCCAGGGGATCTTCCCGACCCAAGAATCAAACCAGGGTCTCCTGCATTGCAGGCAGACTCTTTACCAGCTGAGCTACCAGGGAAGCCCACATATGTGTGTGTATATTTATATCCAAATCATGTTGCTAAACACCTGAAACTTATACGTTATTGTAAATCAACTGTATTTCATTTTTTTCAAATCTTTACACAAAAGCTTATGCACAGAAGTCTTATTCATAGTGCCCAAAAAAGCAGAAACAACCCAAATGTCCACCAACTGATGAATGGACAAACAAATGCAGATATCTACACACTGGAATACTACTCAGTCATAAAAAATAACAAAGTACTGATACATACTACAACATGGATGAACATTAAAAACATGAAGCTAAGTGAAAGAATTCAGCCATGGAAAGACCACATGTTGTGTGATTCCATTTACATAAAATGTCCAGGAAGGGCAAACCCACAGAGATAGTAGATTCTTGGGCTAGGGGAAAGGGGAACTGGGAGTGACTGCTAATGGGGTACTGGATTTCCTTTGGGGTGATGCAAATGTTCTCGGAATAGATAATGGTGACTGATAACACAACTTTGTGAATATATCAATACTAAAAAAAAAAAAAAAAACACTAAGTAAAGGTTCTTATATATATAAGTGTCCTAGAAAAACGCCAACAAATCTAAACCCTCAGAATCCAAACCAAACAGGTGTCTGAGGAGAGGAGACAAGCAGGGAGTGCGAAAGGGCCTAAGACAAGCTTCAGGAGCGATAAACATGCTCAGTATTCTGACTGTGGGGATGTTTCCACCATCACGTACATATGTCAAATACTGCCAGACTGTATACCTAAAATGTATGCAATTTATTGTGCATTAATTACTCCTCAATAAAACTTTAAAAAAAAAAAAAAAACAAAGCTCAGTAAAGCTGTTTTGATTTTTCAAAGAAAAGGAAACTATTGTTGTTTGTCATGGAGAAGATGAAGTTCGGATTGAGTTTCAGGGAGCTGGAAGATCTCGAGGTGCTTTGGGAGGTGGAATTCCACGGGGCTGGCACACGCCAAGGTCCTGTGGCCTGACAGAGCGCTGCGCTTGCCGAGGGCCAGAGCTGCAGGGTGAGGAGCAGGGCAGGCGGGGGCGGCAGGGCCTTAAATACCAGGCTGAGGCGCTTGGACCTTGTCCCAAAGAGCAAAAGATGGTGGTGGTTAAGCAGGAACTAGCACCAAACAGCTGACTAGTGAGAACGGAGCGTGATGTGGTAAGACTGTGTGTGCCCTCCCGCGTCACAGTGAGGGAGGGCCCGCGGGACCGTCCCAGAGCCGAGCCCTGCAGCCGGCCCACGCGGTGGGCAGGGGCAGCCCACCCAGCCTCCCTCGTCGCCAGGAGTCTGGACCCCTCCCCAGACCTCACCACCCTGACTCCAGTCTTCCTTCTCTCCAGCCATATGTTTCCTGTGAGTGACCCCAGCCGGGACTCACAAACGGAAGGAAACTTTTCCAGAAGTACAAATAGACTGGGAGGAGCTGTTCTCAGAGGTGGTTCCTCAGCCCAGGGCAGGGAAGCCCTGATGATGGCCCGATACTCAGACACAAGGGGGTACAGAAACAGCCTGAGCCTTTGAAGAGTCGTCCACACAGACCAAAAGATCCCCAGTTTCCTCCTCTCCGCTGGCAGGATTGCCACAGCGCCGCCCTGCCTTTCCCACCAGCATCCTTGTTAGAACTGTATGTAAACTGAGCCCTTAGGCTCAGAGATACCCCTGTGGGTGCCAGTTTGACCCAGGAGCTGGGGAGGGTTGCTTTGGGCTGGTAGAGCTTCTCTTGGTTCTCTCGTAGTTCTCAGTGGCATGGCAGGTGGGTGAGGCTGTGGGACCCCCAAGACCTCCACCAGCTGCCTCAGTTTCACCCAATCTGCCTTGAACTCTTCCGGGCAGACTCCTTCCCCAGAGCCAGCCCAGATTCCTCATCCCCTGGCTGGACTGGGCCCACAAGGGCCGCCTCAAGCCACAAGGGGTGGGGTCTGGAGATGGCTAAGGGGTCTGGAGATGGCTGAGGGGCCTGGAGACCGGCCGGACCAGCGCAGGCAGGAGGCAGACATCCCAGGCTGGCTAGGTTCTGGTCCTGCCGCCACATTGCCTGAGGCTGTGGCCTGAGCCGGGTCTGTTTACCCCATCAAGAGGCAGCCCCTGACCCACCTTCCTGCCCCGCAGAAGGCAAATCCTCTGACCCATTGTTCTCTGGGACAGTTGGTGGAGGGCGCAAGGAATGTGGGGCCCAGAGGCAGGAAGTCCTGGCTTCCGCGGGGGCGAGCTCTCTGCCAGACTCAGGCCTGCCCTCCAATCAGGGAGGAAGGGCCCTTGGTCCCATCCTGCCACTCCCAGCTCGCTGGGCCACCCTGGAGCAAAGCCTTGAGCTCTCTGGGCCTCTGCAGGAGACGAGGGTGCAGAAGGCTTGGTCAACAGGGTAATAGAAGCAGATGATTTCCAGTTAATAGAGGAGGAAGAGGCTGGCCCCAGGAATGGCCCTCCTTCAGCCCAGCTGTGCCCCTTGGCCCACTCATGCACATAAACACACATGTCACACTGATGTGGATGCCTAACACTGTCCACACGAGCTCTGGCACGTGCACATTAGCCACAGAGCGGCCAAACCAACGCCGTGCACATGCTCACACCTCACCCGTGCACATGTGCAGCTTCACCATCAACCTCTCTGCAGCATCACTGTCATGCCAACACTTATTGAACACCTACTGTATGCCAGAGGCAGCTTTACTCGAATCTTCTTAATGACTCCTTCCAGCAACCCCACAAGGAAGGCATGTGGTCGCTCCCATTTTACAGAAGGGGAAGCTGGGGCACTGGAGGCTTGTCCAGGATCAGCGGGACAGTAAGCAGCAGGTATGCCTGGAACATGACCACAGGCATCACTCTGAACCCTCACGTCGGGGTCAGGCGGCTGCTCCTGGGTACCCTTCAGCCCCAAGTGTGAACACAGCTTCCTAAGAGCCTGCCCGGATATGGTGAAAGAAAAGTGAGAAACAGCTGGGAAAGTGCTGTGCGGATGACCCATTGTTCTCACTGTCGGGAATTCAGTGCCTGCTCCAGTGGTCCCTTCCTAGCCAAGGCCTCACTTAGTCCAGCTCTAGCGACTGTACACAAAGCGGCCACGGCTCGTGGCTCACCAGCTAGGCCACAGACCATCAGACTAGCTGGGCGATTTGCCTGGCATTCAGTTTCTCAGAGGCCCTGCCTGAGTTCCCTCGTGCAGCTCATGAGGCTTCGGCCGCCTGGCTTCACCCCAGCCAGTCCTTGAATCCCCCTCCCAACAGTTCAACCCTTGCCCCTGGGGGAATGGCTTCTCCTTCCCAAACAGGCAGGAGACACCGGTTGGATTCTTGGGTCAGGAAGATGCTCTGGAGAAGCGATAAGCTACCCACTCCAGTATTCTTGGGCTTCCCTGGTGGCTCAGAGGGCAAAGAATCTGCCTGCAATGTGGAAGACCTGGGTTCAATCCATGGGTTGGGAAGATCTCCTGGAGAAGGGAATGGCTACCCAGTCCTGTATTCTGGCCTGGAGAATCCCATGGACTGTATAGTCCATGGGGTCACAAAGTCGGACATAACTGAGCAACTTTCACTTTTCACTTCCCAAACAGGCCTCCCTGCTTGGACCTTGCCCTTCTCTGTGGCTGGTCAATCTTTCCTCTTGCCTGCCCCTCCTTTCAGAGCAGCCTGGGCACCCTGTCCTCTGGCAGCTCCCCAGGCTACCTCCTCCAGGCACCCCCAGCACAGGGCACACACCTCTGTCACCAACCTGACCCCACCCAGTGCTGCTCACCCTGGCCTGACACGTCAAAAGCAGGGAACCCGGCCTGGGTGACGTCTGCGTCCTCATCCCCTCCCCCCTGCCCCCTACCCCCGGCTTAGAGCAAGGCAAAGCCTGTATATCATTAAGTGTATTTTTAAAATAATATACAAGCACAAAACATTGTCAAACAATGACACGTTGTCCAGATAGAGTGAACACTCAACTGGGAACCAGAAGACGAGGGTTGGAATCCTGCCCCTGCTACTCAGGAGCTGTGTGACCTTGAGCAAGTTACTCAGCCTCTCTGAGGCTCGGCTCCCTCCTCAGGGAGAGAGGAATATGGATAGTATCTACACTTTTCAGGGTTGTAGTAAGGAATCATTATGTAAGAGGGGAGGAGCCTGGCAGGCTTTGGAACTGAATGAATGGGGTGCAGGCAGGGTGGGAGCTTCCACGTGCAAAGATGCTTTCCAGAATGGGAATCTGGAAGGGCTGGGTGGAGGGGTGGTGCGCTGGAGCTGGGAGTGCAGGAGGATCGGGCTGGTGGAGGTAGGAAGGAAGAGCACTCTGGGTGCAAGGACAGCACAGGGAAAGGCCTGGAGGCAGGCGGCTGCAGCAGCTCAGCCCGAGCTGCCCTGCGGTGTCCAGTGGGGCTCAGCACCCTCACGGGAGCCCTGGCTTGAGGTGGGCAGTGCACTGGGTTAGTACTCAGCGCTGTCAGAGGGACAGAGTCAAATGACCTTTCAAGGTCACCCCAGGTATTAAAAATAAGGCACAGATCCTGGGACGGGTTAGACACGTACTGGGTTGCTGGCTGTAACCCAGGCCACCCAGTCTCAGCGTCTATCCAGGGACTGTCTCTTCCACTTCCGGGGTCCTCACCTGCAGCTGGCACAGAGCTGGGCACCCAGCAGGCTGAGAGGCCGCCTGGCTGACTGTGCCCTATGTGCTGGAAGGTACCGTGGACCCCAGGTACACGGGCCCGACGCCCGTGTCTGCCTCCACGCGCCAGGGACTCATGCACACACTCGTCCATGCATTCTTTCATTCAACGACCCAGCTCTGTGCCCACCCTGAACTCTGCTCTGAGCACCCAGAGGTGAGCCTAGCCCAGTCCCTGTTGGAAGTGGCTCTCCCTGGTCCTTGTGGAGCCGCAGCTGAGGGTGAGACCCCTCCCCCGCTCCTGAGACCCTGCAGCCTCCCTATGCTGACCCTTTGTTTGTTTCTGTGAAGGTTGTGTTCACTCCCCTTTCCACAGCCACGCCGCCAAAGGCTTTCCTTTCATCCAAACCTCTCAGCAGGCGACTCACATTGCACCCTGCGCTCCATTCCCTCTCCCACCCACTCCACCCCATCAGGCAGCCTGGGAGCCCCATGAACTCAACTGTCCCCTCTGACCCACCCCCTCAGCCCAGAGAAAGTCTGAGCCTCAGGTCCCCACACTCTTTCTGAGCCACAGATTTCAAGCAATTATCTAGAGAAAAAAGGAAGGGATTGAAAACTATTTCAGCAGACAAATCAAGCTACAGACAGGATCTCGGCATACATCCCAGGAACTTCTCCCAAGAGCATGCTAACTTCATCCCTTCCTCGTGCTCTGTGCTCACAGGCACTGTGCTCACATGCTCACTCAGGGCTTTGCCTACTGGTCCGGGCCACCACGCACTCCCAAAGGCCCTGCAGAAGGCGCAGGTCTGATCCGCAGCGGGCTGACTGCCCTTCCACGAGTCCACAGTTTCAACTCCACGTGAGCAAAGTGCTCACCCTGTGCTGGACGCCCACCAGGGACTGACAGGCACAGGAGACCCCATCACAGCGCAGGGAGGGGAGAGGAGCAGATGGGCGGGGCAGCAGGCGGTGAAGGGGGTCCATGGAAAAGGTCTCAGGAGCCCAGAGGAGGCAGAGGAGAGAGGACAGGGCAGAGGAGACAGCTCCAGATGGAGCAGGGGGTTTCGGGGGGCAGGGGGGAGGGGTCCATAGGCAGGCAGGCGAGGAGGCAGTCCAGTGAGCAGACCTGAGCACGGGCAAAGGCCCAGTGGTCTGGCTTCCCTGTGCCCTCCTTGGGTCTCCCACACTGTGGGGAAGAACGAACAGGATCGCCTCTTGATAAGCCCCTTTTGTGCACCAGACCCAGACGGACAGGAAAGCTTGGTGGGTGAGGAGACAGCCTCTGGAAACACAGGCTTGGCTGGGAATTTCCCATGTGCCACTAACGGGCTCTGTGATCCTGGGAACACTCGGTTCCCAGGCTCTGTTTCTCCATCTGTGTAGTGGGAATAACAATAGAAGCCCCCCACCCACCCCCTCCCCACCCCCCCACCCCTCCCCCCCCACCCCCCCCCAACAGCTGCAATCCTCGTAGTTATCCTGAGGATGAAGAGGGAACCTTATGGAGGGAGAGCTCCTAGGGCATGGCCCTCCAGTGTGAGTGTGCAAACACAGGGCCTGGAAGCCACAGATGCATAGGTCTCGGGGTTCCGTTGGCAGCCATTCTGCCTCCACTGCCCTGGGGTGGGGCCCAGAAGGGTGCATTTTCAATACATGCTTTTCCAGTGATTCTGAGACAGGTGGCCACACTCGGAGAAATACCTGTTCAACGAACGCGTGCTATTACCATCATTTATTTTCGTTGTCTCATCTGCTGCTCAGACAGCCCTGCAAAGTCTGAACTGGTAACTCAGATCACAGGTAAGGAAAGAGATTCAGAGAGGCAAGTCTGCTGGCCCAGGTCACACAGCCAGCAAGGGGCCCGCTCAGGATCTGAACCGGGTCTGTGCGCCCCCAAGCCTGAACCTCTCACAGCAGGATGTCGTGGGGCCACCTCCCTGGTCAGCATTTGTCCTGGCAGAGGCAGGGGGGTGTCCCCAGGCCTTGCTGTCACACTCCCCAGCCCAGCCCCACCACCTCCACTGTTGCTTTCCTCTCCAGATACTAATCAGGCCTCGCAGACCATCTTGTTTCCTGCAGGTCGACTGGCTGCCTCCTTTGCTCCTGATGGTACCTTCCTGGCCTGTGCCTTCCGTCACCTCCTCTGCCTCCAGAGGGGATTGGAATCGCGGTTGGGCAGTGGCAGAAATCACGCAGAAGACCCTCAGAGGTACCAGCCTCCCTCCTGTGGCCGGGACCACCACTGTGTGGGGGCCCCAGGCCCGCCCCAGGGGCACATGCCCAGTCAGCCCTTCCCTTGTTTACAGACACCAGAACAGTGGGTTTCAGGGCAGTCAACATCCCTACCACTGAGAGCACAGGGGGTCCTGGTGGGTGGAGTCAGGACAGACACCATCTCTGTCTGCCCCCAGCAGGAAGTGGACACCAGGACCTGGCCCGACCTCACGGGCACGTCAACCACGAGGGCAGGCAGCAGGCACGGCGGGGGTGAGGAGCACTCAGGCTGGGGCACCAGGGGCGGAGCCCTGGCTGGCCCTGGCTCCTCTGTGGCCACCCCACCCCCGGCAGGAGAAGGCAGAGTTAATCCTGTTGGAAAAGGAAGTGCGGAGCCTTTGTTTGTGCATCCCACAAACAGGGAGCGAATGGGCTGCATCCTCCCGCACAGAGGCCCGCCTCGGACCAGCCTCTCTCCAGCGAAGTCTGCCTTCCCTTCCCTGCCACTGGAGTCCCCTCTGCGCACAAACAGGCCAGCAGAGCTTTAAAACCAAACCTAAAAGCCTCCCATCTCTCCGTGCCATTCACTGCAAGTCTGGAGGAAGGAGCGGTGACCGCACGCCCCCACTTCCTGGTCCCCCACGCCAGTCCCCTCGGTCCATCATGCCTTCTCCTTTCCCTGGGTCTGCTCTGGTCACATCCATCAATGACCTCAAATGTCCAGTGGTCAAGTTTCAGGCCTCACCTTTCCCGGGCTGACACAGCCGACACCATCCTTCTTCCCTCCTGGCTTCAGACACACCTCCTGGCTTCCCTCTTCCTTCCCTGGACTCTCTCCTAACGAACCTACAGATCTCAGAGGCCGGGGCCTCCCCCTCTGTAAGCTCATCCACCACCACTGCCTCCGCTGCCAGCCATAATAAGCTCAGGGCTTCCAGACCTCACTTCAGGGCGGACTGCATCTACCTGTATCCAGCTACCCACCTCTCTCTCCAACTGCCAATCTGACCTGGCCACTTGCGGGTCTAAAAGCCATCTCGAACAGGCCTGAACAGAGAAATCTTTATCTCCCCCTCCCCTATCTCCACACCAGTGGCCGCTGACTTAGTGCCCCTGGGCAAGGCTCTCCCCCTCTGAGGTCTCATGTTTGTCCAGCTGTATAAGGGATCCCGTGCGGGACTTCCCAGCCATTCATCCATCCATGGAAAAATAGGGGCAACTATTCACAGATTCCCACTACCTGCCCTGGGAGATTCCAAAGTCAGCTGCACTGGTGTGGGGCCCCGGTCTCTGCACTTGGTAAAATCTCCCCCTATGACTCTCACGACTGACAGACTCTGAGCACCTCCTGCCCCCCGCTTCCTGGTTCTAAAAGTCCCTGGTCCTGCCTTCAGTTTCCCTTGTCTTCCACATCATGTTGGACTCAATAGCCGTGTGAGGCTGAATTTCTGATTATCCCCATTTTACAGCAGAGAAAACTGAGGTTGGGGTGGAGGTGCATGACAGGCCCACGGTCAGCTCAAAAGTGGAGTCAAGGAACTTGACTCCACTCGGTATTCCTAAACCCAAACAGGCTGGCACCTCACAGCTGGAGCCCAGGTCCACCTTCACCGGAAGAAGCCGATTCAGGGCACACAGCCAAGGGTTGCGGTCTGTTTCCTTTCTCCCACCACCCCCGGCCCCCGCCTCTGAGGCTCCCCCCAGGCCTCCCCAGCACCTTTGCAGTCGGCCCTCCCCCAGCATGTCATGGGGTCACCTGGGAAAATCTGGTCTGTGTCCTGAGCTATAAAAGGCAGGTGATGCCACCTGCCCTCGGGGTTACAAGGAGCTCATATGAAGGCCCTCGGCAGGTGCTGGGCTCAAAGCTCCAGGGCTGAGGCCTGGGGATGGGGTCCGAGTTACATATCCAAGGCCAAATCTCAGACTAGGCCTCCATGGGGCAGCCCGCCTGGGCAGGCCCATTGCGGGGACTGCCTCCCTGCAGCCAGCTCGGCCCTCACAAATGAACAATAACAGGAAACCATCCTGGTGGGGGCGGGGGGTGGCGGGGGGGACATGGGCTGGGGCCAGTTGGAAAACCTGCAGGGGCGGCGGCCAGGCCTCCCTTGCCGCTGGGTGGGGCTCCCCTCCAGAGGCTATCGGCCGAGCTCTGCAGCGCTCCACGGCACGCTCAGCCCCAGCCAGCCAGAGAGACAGAACAGACACACTGTGAGCCCACGGACACGGTGAGTGAGGGGCCTCGGCCTCCCCTTCTGCAGAATGGTCATCAGCGACTCCCCCAGGAAGAGCAGCTCCTGAGGTGGCCTGCGTCTCCTGGTAGAGCGGGGCAGGGAAGGGACGCCTGGTGGTGGTGTGGTGGGCACAGACGGATGTTCTTGGGGAGGGGGAAGCTCGGCTCTCCCACGGGTAGACTCCCAGACTTGAGGGCCCACGGGCATCTGTGGGTGCCGAGCTCCGATGCTCAGAGGACAGGATTCCACCTGAGTCTCCCGGCACACCAGGGGCAGCAGGCTGGCACCCAGGCGACGCCCCTACTCCCGTGAGAGAGGGCTTATCCAGGCTGGCATCCCCTCTCCGGAAGGCTCTGCGCTGGGAGTGGGTGAGGAGCCCTGAAAGGGGAGCTCAGAGCCTCGGCCCCCTCCCGGCCAGCCCCTGCCCCCATTTTCAGAACAGGCACGCTGAGGCTTGGCTCTGGGTGCTCAAGGCCCTGCCTGTGGAATCCTGTCTCCTCCCTCCCCAGACCGCGGGAGCTGTGGATTCTCCCCCCAACACCCAGGTACCCGTAGATCGGTTGCCAAGAGACCTGGAAGCCCTCGTATTTTAGAGAAGTTCTCCCAAAAGACTTGAAGGCAGGAGGTCTAAGGTGAGAGCCTGGCTTGGAGACCGTCTTCCTGGGTACAAGCCCCAGCTCGACCATCCGCTTCTGTGATTTTGGTTAAGTTACTCAGCGTCTCCCAAACTCAGTTTGCGTGTCAGAACAATGGAGATGGTGGTTCTTTCGTGAGAATTCATTGTGAGGGCTGAAGATGAGGGCCACAGAAGGCTCTGAGGCACTGGAGCCCGTTACTGTATATCACACCAGCAAGCTGATGAGTTAGACACAGCCCTTCTCCATTTCTCAGTCAAGGCAACTGAGATACGAAGCGAGATCTTGTACCCCAAAGCCCAGGTTCTTCCCAGAACCACACAGCTTCTCACGTGCCAGCCTCCTCATCTGTAAACTGGAAGAAAGGGTCTTCTCATGAGTCAAGGGGGGTGATATATACACTGGCACTAGGAATGGATCATAGGAGAGATGCTTTGAGAAATCACAGATGAATTTACCTTCCACCTGAACTGACCATGGCTAGAATGTCTTTAAGGTTATGACCCCTGGGGTTGGTCAGTCCCCAGCAGGTGAGGGATGCATCAGCTCGTCTTCCAGCGGGCACTCTGGGCAGCGACTCCGTGCCAAGCACTGTGTCTGTTCCCCACCCCCCACCCCGTGGATGTTTCTGCCATGGGTGGGGGGTAGATAGGATCCTAACAGGAGATGAAGGGCATTCCAGGGGAGGCAGGGAGCCTGGGCAGCTTGACGGATCTGGAGAAGCCAATGTGGCCAGAAGGTTTGAAGAGCAGGGAGTGGTGGGAGGGCAAATGACGCTGAGGACCAGGGGTGAGTACCAGGACTGAGAGCCCTGGTTCATCTTCAGGCATTGGGGAGCAGTAGGACCCTCCCGATGACCTGAGTCCAGCCACGTGTGGCTCCCAGCCTGGAGGGCAACAGGACATCAAGGGGACCAGGAGCTGCTGTGCCCCCAGGCAGCCCCGCTAATTCTGGCTTACCGTGGTGAGGGGGTAGGCGAGGCGCCCACCGGCCTGGCAGGGGTTAAGCTGCCCGCCCCACAGTCTGGACCTGAGCGATTGTGCTGCTGAACAAGGGCCGGACACGGGGGCAGGAAGCCGGAGGGGCCATGCTTTCTTCTCCCAAAGCTGGATGACTCACAGCTCTGCTGCTACCCCGAGGACGCAACGGACACAATGGCCACTAGCTCAGGGAAAAATCTTTGAGCCCCCTTGCTGATGGAACCCATCCCTGCTACTTCCACCACCTCTCTGCACCTCCGTGGTATCTGTGAAGCTACTAAAAGAATTCCCAGTTGAGAGACAGAACCACAGAGGCTGAGAGAAACGGAGCAGCCAGTCCAAGGTCACACGATTACTATGAAGTAAAAGCAGGATATGAATGAGGCCAGCCCCTTCTGACCCCATTGCCCTGCCACACTCCATAGGGAAGCCTGGAGGGGGAGAAGCCGGGGTGAGGATTGAACTGGACAGTTCAAACCACAGAATCAGGCACCAGACTGAGCCAGGAGCCCAGAGATCCTGGAGAAGGAATGTTCTAGGAGACAACTGCTGCCCTGAGTAACCGGCTTCTTGCTGGAGAGATACTGGCAAGCCCGTCCTAATCCAGCTCCAAGCTGATGTTGGGTAGAGAAAGCACAGAAGAGTTCCTGGAGGAAGAGCAGGAGCCCCAGAAGGTGCTGGAAGGTCTTGGGTGTGCTCTCTGAGCTTCAGTCTTCTCGTTTCTCTAGGGCAGGGAATGGACTGCATGGTCCCTAAACTCACATGAGGACCACTAGACCGTGCGCCACGGCATAAAGGTCGGATTCTGGCAGGTGCCGACACTGAGAGGAGGGCACAGTAGGGCCCGTGGAGCTGGGGCAGGAAGGCGGTGAATGAGATTTCCTCGCCCAGGCAAACAGAAAGGAGCAGCAGATGAGCCCAGGGCCGAACCAGGAAATGAGGTCAGACGTGAGTGCCCAGGGCAGAACCAGGAAATGAGGTCACACCCACAGCTGCCAGGCCAGGCTGAGTGGGTAAGGTGAGAGTTGGGACACCCACACACTTACTAAGCACCTACTGTGTGCCGAGCTCGGCAGCCATGATCTCATCAACTCTCCATTAGAGATGAGGAAGCTAGAGTTCAGAGAAGGCAAGGAATGGGCCTAAGGCTACAGAGCCCATGAGCAAAGAGGCAAGTGTGTAATACTTGTTGCCCCCACTGACTGCCTCAGAGCCCCAGGCAAAGTCAGAAATCCCAGAGGAGGAAAAGGCTCTCCCACGGGTGGGTTTTCTCTCCTTGAAGCTTGGAGCTGCCCCTTTAGGATATATCGGGGTGACCCAGAGACCCTAGCATACATTTGTTTCAAATCACAAACTAGTTCTGATGAATTGGTAGTCTCTAGCTCCAAGACTGTACTGAGGATTCAGGAGCTGAGTTCGAGTTCAGCAGGAATGAACACTGTGATTTATCACCGATGTCTGCCATGAGTATGAAAAAGGCTGAGTGGCAACCCAGGACTTCTGTTTTGTCAGTCCTGCCTTCAGAGGTGCCCTGCACACGGGTATATGGTCATCAGGGACCCATAAGAAGGATAATCTGATTGTCCTCAAAGGGTTGTGTGTCTGACAAAGCGGTGGGCTATCAGAGATGCTATTTGGGGACGGGGAGGAGCTTCTCTGAGTTGTTTCAACTATTGTACCTGCTCTGAGCACCCAAGGTGTTGTCTGCAGATGCGCAGATTTGTTTGAAATTCTGTGAGTAAGGAGGGAAGGAGACCAAGGCGGGCTCACAGGCAGTGGTGGGGATACTGGCTCCTCAAGGTCCTCCGGGCCTCTACTTCACACAGCTAGATGCTGAGATGAAGGGGACACTGGCCCAGGACGTGCCTGGTCAGAGACACTTGGGAGTCCGTCAGAAGATGTCGTGGAGGATACGGACTGGGGCTTGAAAAGAAGCAGAGCATTCACCCTGGGGCCACAGCAAGGAAAGGCATTCCAGGCAGAGGGAACAGCCTGGGCAAAAAGCCTGTTAAAGAGAGGAAGAGCACTGTGTACTGCAGAAACATCCAGTTCTCCTCTTGGCTGGGAGGGGCAGGGAGGGGAAGGAGAGGAGAGCCAGAGGGTGGGCAGGGATGCTCAGGGGCAGGGCCTCGTCCTGCTGGCAGTGGGGAGCCAGGGAGGAGCAGTCAGCAGGGGAGCGGCGTGGGCATCTCTGAGGGGAGCCGAGACAGGCGGGCTGTTGGCAGAATCCCGAGGGGAGGGGATCAGGTCTGGGACCCTCTGGAGCGGGTCATGGGGCCGAACAGAGCTCCAGTTCAGGATGAGGCCTCAAGGGGCCAGCTCACAGCTGCCCAGCCCCACACCCAACACTTCCCATCCCTGTGGCTCCCGGGGCCTCACCCTTCATCCTCCCAGTGTGGGTGACTGCCAAGGCCCAGCTGTAAATGCTGGGGCTCAAGGAGACAATTTGGGAATCCCTGAATGAGTTTGGGGATCACTGGCTCCAAACTCTGCCCTAGACTGAGGCTTGAGGTGGTGAGAGGGTGGTGGGGAGGGTGGTCCAGGGCCACACAGGCAGCAGGGGCTCCAGCGCCCCACCCCGCAGGCACACCTCCTGCAGGCTCTGGGCCTCTCCTCCCACCTCCCAGCCCCTCACCCTTGCCCCAGGGTCCCCGGGCAGGAGCCCAGAGCCTGCAGGAGGCTGGGCTGGGGTGGAGTGTCCAGTGTACCCTCCGAGGCTGTGCCTGGGGCTGGGCTCTGCCGCCAGGTCTTGTCCCAGATCACAGAGGTGTGAGGACAGGAGAGGGGCCAGCCCTGCAGAGAGAAGACTCTTCGGGGGACACAAGTGTGTGCTTGCATAGGCAGCACATGTCTGTGTCCATGTGGCCTGAGGATGTCGTGTGTGTTATCCCTGACCTGGAGTCTTTCTCTAGCCCACACCCAAGGGCCCTGCGGTCTGCTCAATAACCCCCTAAACCCAGACCCAACCCCTGAAACCTAAGGCTTGAACAGGTCAGGGCAGAACTAGCCTGGGCCTTTGCCAGGCTGTCTGCCGAGCAGCTCCCAGCTGGTCCAGGCTTCCTAGGGTCAGTTCAGCTACATAAAGCACAGCCTCTGCCTGCCCCATCTCTTCCTATATCCCCACCTTGTAAAGAGCACAGAGCTGAGCAGACCTCACAGCCCCTCCAAAGCCAAACCCTAGTGACAGATGGAGGCCTGTCACAAAGAGAAAGAGACCAAAAGGAGTTGTGCCTGCTGTCCCACAGCGGGTCAGAGAGAGGCGGGGTCACTCCTGGGCTGAGACCCTCCGAGGAATCAGGGGCCCCCACCTCCGCCCTCTCACAGCTTCCTCTCCTCCTCCATCACACCACACACCACAACCTGAAACCGTGTTTCTCATCAAATGGTCAGTGTGTCTACACGAGGGTGCAGGCTGTGTTTGCTGTCCATGTGTAGGTCAGTGCCTGGCATGTAGCAGATGCTTGATAAACGTTTGCTCAATGACTATATAACCCCTGGGCTCTACAGAGGGCTTCAGAGAGGTGGTGACATGTGACCCAAATCTAGGCAGAGGCGAGAGAACATCAAGGACAAAGGGGACTGTGACTAAGCCTGAGGGCCGTCACTGTTCTCCAGGCTGTGGCTACTCTTGGAGTACTTGGTGAGTACTCTTGGAGTACTCTTGAGTACTCACCAAGCACCCTCGAGGCCCACACAGGGAACTGGAGAGGGGCAGAGGCACCCCGCCACCCCACCACCCCCGAGCCCAACCTCCACCAACACGGCTCAGCCCTCAGAGCCACACCTCTGTCCTCGCCTAGGCATCCAGGTTCTGAGCTCAGTGGCCCCACACACTGTGGACACACCCAGACCTGGGGATTCTCCAAGGCCGTGACCTCCCATCCGAGCATGCCTGAGCCCAGCTGGCCCCCACATGCTCCCGGGTTCCCCTACCCCTTCTCCTGGGCTCCATATACCTGCTACGAGGGGGCCCCCTGGGCCTTCCCAGACTGACCGAGGGCACAGAGGGCCTGCCTTTGCCCATCAGTCCATTGGAAGCTGCCCCTAAAGCCTCTGTCACAGCTCCAGGGATGGAGCATCATCACAGATCCTGGATTAACAGGGACAGAGGCCGGCCCCTGGCTCCTGGGTGCCCAGCAGGCACCTCTGAGTAGCCAAGCAAATCCCCCATTCCCAAGGCTGTCATCAGGCAAGCTCCCAGGCTGCTTGGTGGGCATTTCTCAGCACAGACATCACTTCCAAACTCCTCAGTCTCTCTGCATATCTATGGTACCCAAACCCAGCCAGCAGCAGCCTGATCTCTCCAAAAACTTGTGAGAACCACCAAGAGACATGACTTCTGCTTACAGGAAAGGAAAGGGCTAAAATAAGCCTGACCCCAGCTGTGCGCTGACCGCACCTCCAGAGGTACAGGCCAGGGCAATTCTGTTTCCAGCTGTGGGTCCAACAAATCCTGCCGGCTGACTTCCTCTCCAACTGGAGGACGAGGAGGAAAAATTTCTTGACAAACCCTTCCCCTCAGAAACCCATTTAGGTAAATTTCTAACCGAAAAGACAAAAGACAGAAACACATGGGGTTTTTCAAAAGGAAAAGTCCCTCAGGGCCCTCTGAGATTGGGTGTGAAGCCCAGGCCTTAGAAAAAAAGACAGATCTGCATGAGGGTTCCAGATGTACGACTTACAAGTTGTTATCTGAGCCTCACTTTCTTCCTCTGTGAAGTGGGGGTGATAACTCCTGCATGCTGGGGATAGTGTGAAGACTACGCGAGATAGAATCTATGAAAGCCAGCATGGAGAACAGCTTCTTCTTATTACTATTATTATTACTACTATTATGATGATGATGATTATTACAGGATAGAGACAGAGTGTCATGAGGGAAAAACACTACTTGGGGTGAAAGGTAGCCTACTTCATATCTTGGCTCCACCGCTTGCTGCTGTGTGACCCAGGAGGACTCCCTCTACCTCTCTGAGCTTATCTGCAAAACAGGATTACTGACAACTATCTCACAATTTGCAAGGTTTAAGTGAGATGAAGTTTCAGTATGCCACTGAGGGGGTGTTCAGGAATGATGCCCCCGGCAAAAAGGGCAGATCTGGGCAAGCACGCCAGGGTCCAGCAGAGGAGTGAGATGGGGCATGTGGTCCTCCTCTCCCGAAGGCCCCACCTTCAGAGTCCTGGCCCCTCACTCACTGCTCAGAGAGCTGAGCATGCAGAGCCCAGCAAGGGACACTCCAGCGACATGAGGTGACTCTACAGGAGCAAGCACCAGTCCTGGGTGCCAAGGGATTTCTCTCCAGGGCTCACAGCAGAGAGTGATTCCTCTTCTAGACACATAATAGGATCCAAGGGGCTTTTCTGCACATTCAGAGGACATTTCAGGGCTGGGGGCCAGCCAAAGCCACCGAGAGGATGATGTCTCCCGTGAGCCATGCGGCCGTAGCCTGTGACGAGCAGCCTCTGCTGTACTGCAGGCCAGTGTGGTTATTTGTTTGTTTGGCTGTCACCTACTGGCAGCCCCAGGACCACTGCCCTATCCAAGAGGCTGCCACAGAGAGAAAGCCGCATCCGCTTCACTGTATCAGGTGGAGTCTCAGCTGGAAACATCAGCTACCCCTGTCATTCCAAAGAAGAGACTTTATAAAGGAAACATAGAGCTGTGAGCTTAATCATAGGAACAAATGGGATGTTGAGGCCTGTAGAGACAGGAAGCAGGCTATCCCAGGACCAAGGGGACTAAGAAGAGGGGAGGGTGTTTCCAGAACCCAGTGAGGGACTGATGAGAGTAAAGAGGCCCGCAGGATGGAGAGATGCAGCCACAGGAGGAAATAGGAACCAGAGCAGAGAGCAGTGGAGAAGAAGTTCCTGACTTCTCTCCTCCTATCCTCAAGACGCCCGCTGCAGACCCTACTGGCCAAATATCTGAAGCTCAAGCAAGAAGGCCCAGGGTCAGTCCCCTTGACACAGAGCAGAGGTCAGGGGAGGGGCAAGGGGAGTGGATCCAGCAGGGTGGGAACAAAGCCCCCAGCCAAGTGGCTGAGTTCTAAGGAGCAAAAGTGGTAAGCTGACTACTCAGTGGAGCAGAACAGAGCATCAGCAAGGATTCATATACACTTAGTTTCTTACCTACTCTTTTGGCCATGTTACGATTTTTTTTTTTTTTTAATTCAGGCCTGAAAACAACTCTGAGAGGCAGATACTAGTGTTCCCATTGTACAGATAATGAGACTGAGGCTCAGAGAGGTGAAGTGTCATGTGTACGGTCACACAATGACAAAGCGGCGCAACTGAAGTTCTCTGAAGCATAGAGCCTGCAGTCACAACCATCACCCTGCTCCACGTCACCCCACAGAGGGGAGAGCCATGCGCCATGTGTGACTGGGCCTTGGGGAGCAGTGAGGATGGGCACAGGGCAGGTGGAAAGCTCTTCTTCAGGAAGGGAAGGAAGCTGTGATTTGAGCCCAGCAGTGGGAACTGGTCCCCAGCCCTGGGACCAACCCCAGGTGATGATGTACTGGAAGATGCCCACGGATGCAGGAGGTGCAGGGTGGAGACCAGAGATGGCTCCCCAGAGGAGTCTGTTTGGGCTCAAAATTCCAGATGAGGAGCTCACCAGACAGAGAAAAGAGGAAAGACCTGTGGGGCTGTCCTGGGCCACTTCTGCTCCCTGGTCTCCTTCACGTTCCAGCCTCCCAGTCTGAGCACCAGCCACACGATACGACTGTCTGCAGCTGCTCCAGCCCCAATTTCTCTCCCACTCCAGATCAGGTCTCTGGCAGCTCCTGGCCACGGCCACAGAGATTTCTCATAGCAACTCCAACCTGACACAGCCCACACAGCCCTTGTGGCGCCATCACCCACCCATCTTCCAAATCTCAGCAAAAGCCCTGACCTGCAACTGCTCAGGCCAAAGACTGGGGAGCCGGCCTCGATTCCACACTCCTTGGCCTGGGGCCCTGTATCTCTTCAAGCTCTGTTTCCATCATCACATCTGCTTTTTTCTCGTTCTGATCTTCCTGCCTTCAACTTCTTAAGGACACTGTGATTGTACTGGGTCTATCCACATAATCCAGGATAACCTTCCTATCTCAAGATCCTTAACTTGACCCTATCTGCTACAAGTCCTCTGCCATGGAAGGCAGCTGGGGAGGGGGGCATGGACATCCCTGAGGCGCCACCGTGCACCCTGCCACCCTGACCCGTCACCTCTCTGGAGCCCCACAGATTACTCATTTCTCTCTGACCCAAGGGCCTTCTCTTTTGTTTCTTCAGACAACTGAACCATTTTCTTCTACCTCGGGGCCTTTGCACTTGCTGGTCCTTCTGCCAGGGATTCTCTCCCTTCCCCTGGTATTCCAAGGGCTGACACTCCGACGTTGGCCCAGCAGTCATCTCTTTTGAGAGGCCTTCCCTGGCTTTAGGAGTCTCAGCCAGCTGCCCCCTCGCCCGCTATGCCCCCCAGCGTAATTCCCTGAGGGCCTCTGATCAGCAGCTGATGCTTTTCCTCATGTCCTTACTTTCCTGGGGTTCCCACAACAATGTGCACTCCCCAAGGACATGTCCTGTCTGCTCTGCTCACCGCTCACCAAGCACACAGCAGAGGCTCCATTCACACTCGCTCAGGGCTTGGCCTCAGGACTTAGTCCTGCCCAGGGGCCTGAGAATTCTCTCTTCCCCTTTCTCAGTTTCACTTCTGTTTGTTTCACTTTTTTATTTTTTAAAAAAACTTTTCATTTTTATTGGAGTATGGCTGGTTAACAATGTTGTTATCGTTTCAAGTGGACAGCAGAGCGACTCAGCCATATGTATACATGTATTCATTTTCCCCCAAACTCCCCTCCCATCCATGCTGCCACATAGCATTGAACAGAGTTCCCTGTGCTATACAGTAGGTCCTTGTTGGTAATCCATCTATTTATTTTTGATTTTATTTATTTATTTAGGCTGTGCTGGGTCTTTGTTGCTGCCCAGGCTTTTCTCCAGTTGCAGTGCACAGGATTCTCACTGCAGTGGCTTCTCTTGTTGCTGAACACGGGCTCTAGAGCGCAGGGCTTCAGTGGTTCTGGTTCCTGGGCTCTAGAGCACAGGGCTTCAGCGGCTCTGGTTCCTGGGCTCTAGGGCGCAGGCTCAATAGTTGTGGCACATGGGCTTAGTTGCTCCGCGGCATGTGGGATCCTCCCGGATCAGGGACTGAACCAGTGTCCCCTGCCTTGGCAGGCTGATTCTTTACCACTGAGCCACAGGAAAGCCCGGTAATCCATTTTAAACATAGCAATGTGTATACGTCAATCCCAAACTCCCTAACTATCCCTTCCCCCCACCCTTTCCTACTTTTTCATTCTTGAGTCACTTCTCACTTGAGGGATACAGAAAGCAGCAAGACATGCAGGTCATTTCCAGGCAAAGAAGGAAATGACCTACCGGGCCTGAACCCCATGAGGCTGGCCAGGGGTCACAGCTGCGCTGCCTCTGAGTTAGGACGGCTTCCCGGCAGGACTCTCAGCTCCCCGTGCCTTTGTTCACTGCCTTCCTCCTGCCTGGAACAGCTGCCCTTTTCACAGCCCACCTCGAAGGGCATCGGGTCTCTTTCGGTCCAACTGCCCCATTTAGGACTGAGGAAACGGACACAAAAGCCTTCCCAGGCACACAGCACTTGCTCTCCAGGCACTGTCCCACCTCAGCCCTGCAAGCCCTCTTCCTCCCCGGCCGGCAGCAGGGGCCACAGGGATGCTGGGTGCTAAGATCAGCAGGCCCAGGAGCCAGTCTACAGACACCCTTGGCCCTCACTGAGGACAGCCTGGCGCCACCGTCTCAGAGAAAATGTTACTAGAGTTTAGAAACTTCCTGTGCTGTGCAGAATCCAGCCCCTCCCTCCAGCCAGAGCAGGGGACGGCCAGGGTGGCAGCCTCCCACCCAGCACCCAGTGGGTGCCTCCTCTCCAGATGGGAGCCCTGGTTCTCCCACACAGCACCCCTCTTCCTCTGAACCCTCCCAGGAGCTACAGGTCAGTGACATGGGTCCCAGCATGGGTATAGGCTGAGGGGTCAGGGCTGAGAGGGCACAGTGACACCCGCCGTGGGTCAGTGAGAAAATCCCCCTTCCTTCTAGAACTCAGGGTGAAGCCAGGCCCTCTCTCTGCGTGACCCCAGGTTCCCCATCCAGGGTAACCCCACACCCCAAGGGTTGCCTCGTGCTGGGTTTCATGTTCTTCTGTCTCCGTCCTTAAATTCTTAATAACTTTTGTAAAAAGGACCCCATGTTTCCACTATGTACTGGACCCCACACACTATGAAGCTGGTCCTGTGAGCCCAGCCTCTCAACACTCCCACCCCACCCCACCCCTGCTCTCGTGACAGCTCCTAAGCTGATCACCAACTGTGAGCTCGGGGTCTGGTGAGGGCCTGACCCGCTGGGTTAAGACATCCCGCTTTCTTAAGAGCCTTCTGAAGACAGCATCAAAGCAGCGCTGCTACAGGGGTTCTTGGGCCGGCCAGGGGGCATATTTGCTCAGACAAGCCTTTAAATCCCACCCCACAGCAGGTGCTAGGACAAGAGAGGGCAGAAAGAAAAAGCAGGAACTTTGGGGCCAGGCCAATTCAGTTTGAGTTTGACTCTGCAGCTTAGAGTCTGGGTGAGCTGGGAAATGTTACTAAACCTCTCTTTTCCTCAGCTCATCTATAAAGTGAGGACTACACACACCCACCTCCAGGGTTATTGGGAGGATTAAGTGAGATACAATATATAAAGTTGATATTTATCATTCTGGTGACATTTTTATTTTTTTACGACATTTATTGATAAGTGTCGGCTGAGGTCAGACAACTGTGCTCTAGTCCCAGTCCCACCATTTACTCCAGTGTGAAGGTCATATGTCTGTGCCTTGGGTTTCCCCCATGTAAAGCGAGGATAAGCTGGGCGTCCCCTGCACAAGGGGGGAGCTCTCGCTCATGGCAGCATCACCCTCTCCTCCAGCAAATCTCTCCTACAGCTCTCCTTTGGGCTCCCCATCACCCACACTTGCTTCCCCGCCAGCACATGCGACCCTTAAGAAGGAGTTGTTTCCATGTCCTTCCTCCCCTCTTGGACTGGGAGCTCTGTGGGGGCAGGAACAGGCCCTGGTTCTGCTGGGCTGAGTAGAGTGGAGGACGAAGGGTTAAATAGGTCAGTGCTCCCTGGGAGATGCTCGCACCCCACATGACCTGACGGTGTATCCCCTCCTCCCTCAGACCCGAGCCTCCCTCCTGGGAAGATGCAGGCACTCGTGATGCTGCTGGCCACGGGGGCCACCTACTACCTGGGCCTGCTGGCAGCAGCTGCAGCAGCCATCAACCCTGGCCGACCCAACACCCCCGGCTCGCTGCCCGCTCACCGGCGCCAGAAGAGAGACTGGATCTGGAATCAGATGCACATCGACGAAGAGAGAAATGACTCGCTGCCCCATTACGTGGGCAAGGTAAGCCTCAGACCCCGGAGCAAGAGAAGCCTCGGCGGCAGGCGGCCCACAGCGTTGGTGGTGATGGGAAAGACTCTGATGGTGGGGGGGGGTGGCTGTAGGGTTAGAGATGATGGCTGCGAGGGTGATGGTCATAGTGGGAGAGATGGTGGAGGTGGCGGTGGCGGTGACTAGGAGAAAGGAGACAAGGAGAAAGTGGTGGTGGTGGTGGTGGTCGGGAAGGGGAGGTGGCGGGGGCGATGATGCTGATCGTGGAGGTGGTGGTGGCAGTGGTGATGACGGCGGTGGTGGAAGTAATGCTGTGCACAAGGGTTCGTTTTTCTCCCAGACTTTGGTCCGTGGCCTGAATATCACTGGCAGAAGGACCACCCCATGCACAGTTAAGGAGGCCAGTATAGTCTGAGGGTTCAGGGCTTAGGGTGGGACCAGTAAGTTCAGTTCAGTTCAGTCACTCAGTCATGTCCGACTCTTCGCGACCCTATGAATTGCAGCACGCCAGGCCTCCCTGTCCATCACCAACTCCTGGAATTTACTCAAACTCATCGAGGCAGTGATGCCATCCAGCCATCTCATCCTCTGTCGTCCCCTTCTCCTCCTGCCCCCAACCCCTCCCAGCATCAGAGTCTTTTCCAATGACTCAACTCTTCGCATGAGGTGGCCAAAGTACTGGAGTTTCCGCTTTAGCATCAGTCCTTCCAAAGAACACCCAGGACTGATCTCCTTTAGAATGGACTGGTTGGATCTCCTTGCAGTCCAAGGGACTCTCAAGAGTCTTCTCCAACACCACAGTTCAAAAGCATCAATTCTTCGGTGTTCAGCTTTCTTCATAGTCCAACTCTCACATCCATACATGACCACTGGAAAAACCATAGCCTTGACTACATGGACCTTTGTTGGCAAAATAATGTCTATGCTTTTGAATATGCTGTCTAGGTTGGTCATAACTTTCCTTCCAAGGAGTAAGCGTCTTTTAATTTCATGGCCGCAGTCACCATCTGCAGTGATTTTGGAGCCCAAAAAGATAAAGTCTAACACTGTTTCCCCATCTATTTCCCATGAAGTGAAGGCTGCTTTAAATCTGCCCATCTGAGAGGTCTTCAGGACCTGAGCAGATGTCTACAAAATTGTGCTGGTGACAAAGCTCATCATCCAGGCCACAGTTTGCCATTTCTAGTCAAGACCTTTGGACTTCCTCAAAAACCCCTTTCTCTCAGACCACCCATTCTGAGTGGTCTGAGATTCTAAGACAGCCATAACAAGGTGCCTGACCCAAGCCTGCCCTCCAGGGCAGTGTCTATGACTCTAACCCTCACTTCACCCCTTTGCAAACACGTCCATCCTCAGTCACCTTCCTAGGGTTTGGAGCTACACTGAGTGACTAATGAACGATCTTTCTGTGTCAAAGGACTGCTGATGTCAAAACCACTACTGAACCTCTAAAAAAGGTTCAAAAACTAAAAAATCTCTATTGAAAGGAGAGGCTCTAATGGTAGAATTTCACACATGACAACAGGGAGATGGGTTAGGCATTCCAACAGTTTTCACTGAGGAGAAAAACTCCATTCAAGTGCTTTAAAATCTCACCATGTCAATTTCCTGGAAGCTAAGCAGGGTCAGCTAAAGAAAGATCAGTGCCCTGGAGAGAGGAGGGGTGGTCCCAAGCACAGACTGGGCTCTAGAAGATAACGGGGGGCAAAGACAGACATGATCCTCACTATCACGGAGCTTGTGATCTAAAACAGGGTTGGCCACATGTCAACCAGTAAAGTTAGGACACTCCCTCACATCACACTCAAAATGATTTATTACAGACTTAAATATAAGACATGACACCATAAAACTCCGAGAAGAGAACATAGGCAAAACATTCTCTGACATAAATCACAGGAATGTTTTCTTAGGTCAGTCTCCCAAGGCAAAAGAAATAAAAGCAAAAATAAACAAAAGGGACCTAATCAAACTTACAAGCTTTTGCGCAGCAAAGGAAACCATAAGTAAACAAAAAGACAACATATAGACTGGGAGAAAATATCTGCAAAAGATGTGACAGACAGGGGCTTAATTTCCCAAATACATAAACAGCTCATATAGCACAATATAAAAAAAAAAAAAAAAGCTAATCAAAAAACAGGCAGATGACCTAAATAGACACTTCTCCAAAGAAGACATACAGATAGCCGACAGGCACATGAAAAGATACTCAACATCGCTAATTATTAGAGAAATACAAATCAAAACTACAATGAGGTACCACCTCATAGCAGTCAGAGAGGTCATCAGCAAAAAGTCTACAAACAATAAATGCTGGAGATAGTGTGGTGAAAGGGAGCCTCCCTTTCCCTGTGGTGAAAGGGAGCGTAAAATGGTGCAACCAGTATGGAGAACAGCATGAAGGTTCCCTGAAAGGCTCAGAACAGAGTTACTATATGAGCCAACAGTCCCACTTCTGGGCATATATCCAGAAAATATGACAACTCTATTTCAAAAAGATACATCCAACCCAAAGTTCACAGCAGCACTGTTTACAATAGCCAAGACCTGGAAGCAACTTAACTGTCCATCAACAGATGGATAAAGAAGATGTGGAGACATGCATGTATATGGGGGGTGTGTATACGCCATACAAAGAATGAAGCACTGCCGTTTGCAGCAACATGGATGAACCTAGAGGTTAGCATGCTCTGTGAAGTCAGACAGAGTAAGACAAACATCATGTGACATCACTTATATGTTAAGTCTAAAAACATGATATAAATGAACTTAATTACAAAACAGAAACAGACTTATATAGAAAACAAACTTATGACTACCAAAGGGGAAAGAGGGGAGGAATAAATTAGGAGTCTGGGGTGAGCAGATACAAGCTATCATATATAAAACAGACAAACAAAAAAGTCCTACTGTATAGCACAAGGAACTATATTCAGTAGTGTGTAATAACCTATAATGGAAAAGAATTTGAAAAAGTGTGTGTGTGTGTATATATGTATGTATGTATCACTCTGCTGTACACTGGAAACTCACACAGCATTGTAACTCAGCTCTATTCCAATTAAACAAATATGTGCATAAATAGGGGCTGAGAGAACTGCCCCACCACGCGGTTTTGAAAGGGAAGGTGTGGTTGCCTTCATGCTACAATGGCAGATTTGAGTAACTGTCCAAAGACCATATGACCCACAAAGTCAAAAATTTTTACTATCTGGCCCTTCACAGGAACAGTTTGCCCACCCTGGTCTATAAGGGCAGCATGTATTAGATAAAGAGCCCCACACATGGCAGATGGGGGCTCCCTGAGATTATAGAGAAATGGGCCAGAAAGGATCCTTAAATGGGGGAGGGTTCAGTTGGCCCTGGTACCAGAAATGCCACCGAAGGAGGCAGTGGGGGCCAGCTGGGGCATCTCCACTCGCAGCCCTGCCCAAGGCCAGCTCCCTGGGCCCAGGCCTCCTCTGGCCACAAAGAATGGCTGGGAAATTTAGATCTTTCAGTCTGCCTTCAGAGGGGAAGAAGCTTGCCCCAGGGTCACACAGGGAAACCAAAAGAGCTCCAGGAAAGCGTAGGGCTCCTGACTCCCCACACTAGAGGAAAATGTCATCAGACCACCTACTCCTCCGCAGTGGGATGACTGGGCCATGAATCAGCTTCCAAAGAGGATGGCTGCCCCCAAGAAATAATGTTGAGCTGAGTCAGGGACAGTCAGCAGAAAGCGGGGCTACGAGCAGCCCTGACAGATTCTAAACAGCTCACCCGAGATTCTTGGCCCAGCAGGAAGAGCGTCAGGCCTGCTAGTCACCTGCCATCAGCACGCACTTGGCACATGGCATGGAGCACAGGGCAGGGAGGGAGCCCCGTGCAATCCCCACTCTGAGAAGCAGCAAGGCTGCCTGGAAAAGGCAAGGACAGGGCTCCATGGCTCACCTCCTCACTCCAAAGACGTCATCTGAGGGAAGGAAGTCCCTGTTTATCAAGATCAGAGCCATGGAGCCTTTGTTTACAGAGCTGTTTGCTGGACAATGGGAATGAGACCTGAACGGCCTTCTGAATCCACAAATATGGGTCAGCATAGCTTTCGGCATTGAGATGTTACATCCAAATATAGGGATAATATTAAAAAGGGGAGGACCCCCCAAAACCTATAACCTCAGTCTGTTTAATCATGAGCAAAACAGACTCCAATAGGGAGGCATCTGACAAAACACCCAAGCAGCAGTCCTCAGAACTCTCAAGGTCATCAAAACCAAGAAGAGTATCATAGAGAAAATAAGCTTTTGTTACCAAAGAGGAAAGTGGGGTAGGTGTGGGGGAGATTACTTAGGAGTTTGGAATTAATATCTACACACCAAGATATATAAAACAGGCGAACAACAAAGCCTTACTGTATAGCAACAGGGAACCATACTCAACCTCTTGTAAAAAACCTACAATGGTTTGAAAATAATCTGAAATAATCTGAAAAAGAATATGTATGTATGTATAACTGAATCACTTGGCTGTACACTTGAAACTAACACGACATTGTAAATTAACTATGCTTCAATTGAAAAAAAAAAAAAAAAAAGGACAGTCTGAGAAACTATCCCAGCCTAGAGGAATTTAAAGAAACATAACAACCATTAATAGATGTAACGTGGTATCCTAGGTGGGATCGTAGAACAGAAAAAGCACATTAGGTAAAAGCTAAGGAAATCTGCACAAACTACAGGCTTTAGTTAATAATAATATATAAATATTGGTCCATTAATTACAACAAATGTACCATACTAATGTAAGATGTTAACAACAGGGAAACTGGAAGCAGGATGTATGGGAACCCTCTGTACTATCATCTCAGTTTTTCTATAAATCTAGAACTGTTCTAATATATAAAGTCTACCTAAGAAAAGTTGGAGGGAAGGAAAACAGAAACTTACCTCCACAGGATATCTTTTTTAACGCTACTGATTTGATAATATTGAAAAATTTTTACCAAAGTTGTTGAAGTATGAGTCAGATACAACTGTCAACTGAAAAAAAAAAAAAAGGCACAATCTAAAAGTTGAGAGTCCTGTTTTTTTGGTAGACATTCTGAGGACTTCAAGCCTGGGAGACAGGACTCTCAAGTCCCTCTAAGGGACGTCTGCAAAGAGGCAAGGTGGGGAGCCAGGATCTACAGGAGCTTTTGCAACAAAGATCAGGTAGTCGGAACTTCAAAAGATTACTCTTAATTAAAGAAAAACAGACATCTCAAAGAACTTAGCCCTTTTTCTGTGTATGAGAAGATGCCAAGGTCAGGGTTCACTGAAATCATTCCTTTGATGCACAGCTCAGCTCTCTGGGGTCAGTATCCTGTGCTTTCTCATCCTGAGTCTCCTCGGGTGCACCATCTGCTGGGAGGCGGGGCGGGGGGAGCTGTAATATGATGGCTTGATGGCTGTAACATCTCTTGTTTACTAATATGGCAGCCAAAATTTTTTCCACTGGCACAATCTTAGAATTCCAATGACGCATCCAAGCAGACTCACGCCCCCCTGGTTACACCTGGGTCCTAATGCACCCACGCAGCCAGGTTTGGAACGACCATCCTATCCGAACCTTGAGTAACTCACAGGGCCCACACTGTCCCTCCTCCTTGATCCCCACTGCCCCCTGCCCAGGCCACAGGCTCCAGAGTAGGCACACCACTTCCTGCCTCCAGTCCATCCATTCATTACATGTCCTGGCTGCTGGGTTTAGGGGCCTCCCCATGAACCGCCTGCCCCCTGAACACCGTGCTCTAAGATGCTTCACCACATCTAGCTACAGCCCCACTTCTCCATCTCTCCAGCCCCCAAAGGGGAGGAGCCTCACTCCCAGTTCCCCCTTCCTCACCTCTGAGACTCTTTTCTAAAAGCCTTGTCAGCCAGCTTCTCAGTCCACCACCCTAATGCTGCTCTCCCCAAGGGCTCTGATGACTGCATCATTGCTAAGCCTAAGGATGCTTTCCAGACCTCATGGGACTTGACCATGCCCATCTTCATGCCACCTCTTCTGTCCTGAGACCCCTCTCTCTCTCCGGTCCTCCGCCAGCCTTTCTGATGTGACACCTTCACTTACGGTTCTCATTCCAACTGACCCTTAAATGCTGCCCATCCTCAAAATCTCCTCTGCAGCTTCAAATCAGGCTCTGAGAGCAAGAGCACAGTCTGCGCTATCTCTATGCTCCCAAGCTGGCACTTCGTAGGGATTGGATTATTTTTTTTTCTTTTACTGAATTGAACTTTGTTTTTTGAACATCCTAACCATCCATTAGAGAAGCATTCGACATGTATGAAATATCATTTGTTTATGCTCCTAGGAATTTCTGTTTCTAAGATTCTATAAATGAAATGTTCAGCAATTCTAATCTTCTAATATCCTTGAACACATGGCTCTAGCATGAGTAACAACTAGCATTTATTGACAGCCTGAGCAAATTCCTTTACATACATTATTTGCCAAACCTTATTCCTAAGGACACTAACAAGACGCGTTACAAAGGAAAAGGATTCAGTGGTCTAACGAGTATGGGAAATTCTGAGCTAAACAAAGCTTGCTGGAGTTCTTTTCTGCAGGACTAAATATTGAAAATATCCAAGAGAACATTTTTTTTTTCAAGAAGAGAACATTTTACGTATCGTTCCAAAACTAAATGGCTGGGGCCCAGTGATGTGCTGATAAACAGTTGACAACTGGCTTTTGAAGGGAAAAGACCCTGTTTATAGCCTTTGCCAATTTCCTTGGTGTAAATACTTTCCCTGTATCTGTTTCAAGCTACCAGCTCGAAGGCAGAGTGGGAAAGAGATGTGCATGAACACACCATTAGCTAGGATTTCCGTGATTAGACAGGACCAGCATAAAAACTCAAGAACATGGTGAAATGCAGTAAAACTACTAGGAAGCAATACATTTTGAGGTAATTACCTTCATTTTTAATACAATTCATTTAACTGTACGCTTATATAAGTGATTTTTCAACAATCCCATACACCCACACAGGCACACACAGCAGCACTGCCGTCTCCAGCTCATGGTGCCTCTCCTCCTACAGATTAAATCGAGTGTGGACCCCAAGAAGACCGAGTACCAGCTCAGAGGAGAGTCTGCCGGCAAGGTGTTCCGGGTCGACAAGAACACAGGCGATGTGTATGCCTTAGAGAGGCTGGACAGGGAGAAGATCTCCGAGTACCACCTCACTGCCCTTGTGGTGGACAAGGACTCCAAGAAGAACCTGGAGTCTCCTTCTAGCTTCACCATCAAAGTTCACGATGTCAACGATAACTGGCCTGTGTTTACCCACCGGGTGTTCAATGCCTCTGTGCCCGAGATGTCAGGGATAGGTATGTGCCTGGTCTGTCCCTCTCCCTCTCCCCTCACACATCCCTGATCCAGAGGCACCTCTCCCATCAGCAGCTTCGCTGCCTGGAGCAGGATTCAGTGAGTTCCAAGCAGCGATGAGGATGCGTGTAGTGCCACTTGCTGTGACTTGAAAGGAACTCTGGTCCCTAAAGACTAAATTCTGACCTGGTCCCAGGCAGAGCCCTGATCGTCACACACACACACCACACACACCACACACCCCACCCCACACACACCACACACACCACACACACACACCCCTCCGTACACACCCCACCCCGCACACACCACATACACACACACCACACACACCACATACACACACATCACACACACCACACCACACACACACACCACACACCACACACACACCACACTCCACCCCACCCACACACACACCACACACACACACCCCACCCCGCACACACACCACACCCCACACACACACCACACACACACACCCCACCCTGCACACACACCACACACACACACCCCACCCCGCACACACACCACACCCCACACACACACCACACACACACACCCCACCCCGCACACACACCACACACACACCCCCCACCCCGCACACACACCACACACACCACACACACACATCCACACACCCCACACCACATACCCCACCTCACACACACACCACACACACACCCCCCACCCCACACACACACCACACACACCCCACCCCACACACACCACACACACACACACACACACCCCACACCACACATCCTACACCACACACCCCACCCCACACACACCACACACACACATACCACACACATCACACCACACACACACCACACACACCACCCCCACACACACACCACTCACACACACCACACACACACACACCACACCACACACACACCACACACACCCCACCCCACCCACACACCCACACACACACCACACCCCACACACACACATACACCCCACACACACACACTACACCCCCCACACACACCACACCCCACATACACCCCACACACACACCACACCCCACCCCACACACACCCACACACCACACACCCCACCCCACACACACACCACACACACACATACCCCACACCTGACACACACACCACACCCCACACACATACCACACACACACACACATACACACATCACACACACACACACACACCACACACACACACACACACACACCACACACACACACCACACACCACACACACACCTTGTTACTCTTTGAAGCCAACCCCACCCACTGCTCTGACTCTCAGGGCTGGCAGGCCGAGAGCATAGACTTCACATATGAAGGAGGCCAACTCTGCCACCAAGATAAGGGGTCACCTTTAGGGTCCATGCAGGAGTCGGGGGGAGGTGGGTAGAAAGGGACATACCTCATCCCCAGGTATGTCACCAGCCTAGACCCTAGGCCCCCAGAGGAGACTATTTCTTCCTCAGTTCTACTCCCAGCCTCCAGGGGATGCAAGAAAAGAGCTCCCATCCCCACCCCTTCATCCAGGCTCTCTGGTCAGGGCTCAAGACCAGACCTTCTTGTTAAGCCTGGGGAGCCTGGAGTTCAAGGGGAAAGAGATGTGACACCCAGTCTTTTGGGACCCTTCCTATTCTCTTGTCCTCATGCTTCCAGGAGCAAAAATAAAGCAGCTTTTCCTCTGTTTCTCCCCATGACTGCAGACACTCGCCCCTTCCCTCATTTCCCCCATAAATGAAAACCACCGCTCTCTTCACCCTTCATGTTTGACTGGCTGGGCCTCCGCCACTGCCAGCACATCAGTGCCAGGCAGGCTCCTCAGAAAACGGGACCCAGGGGAGGGGGTTCAGGGGACAGCCTGAGCCCCATCTGCCCTCATCTGGGAATGGGGTGAGGGGCTGGTAGTCAGCAGGCAGCCACCCTGGATTCTCTCCCGCAGGGACCTCGGTTATCCAGGTGACAGCGGTGGATGCAGATGACCCCACGGTGGCAGACCATGCTTCTGTCGTGTACCAGCTCACAAAGGGAAAAGAAAATTTCGACATCCGTGGTTCTGGTCTGTGTGACTAACCCCCCTGGGCAGCACTGGCTTGGAGCGGGTGGAGGTGCAGGCACAGAGGGAAGTCTGACAGGTGTTACCAACCACTGACTTGCACTTTCCTGAGGAGGCGGTCAGTACCACGCATCAAGACAAGGGGGCTGGTGAGGGCAGGAGGAGGCAGACCGGTGCCCAGGACGTGAACTCAAGTCCAGGGGACAAAAATCCACCCAAGCAGTGACATGAGAGGCGGACGAGAAGGCTGGTTAGCAGCTCTGGCTGTGGAACCACACAGATCTGGTTTCCAACCCCATCTCTGCTGCTCACCGCTTCTAAAGACCTTGGGCAAATCAACCAACCTCTGAGCACTGGCGAGTCCTCATGGTGAAAATAGGGAAGGTTATATGCATGCACCCCATACAGGAGCTGTGAAATCTGAATTAGATGACGTATAAAGAGCATGTGGCTCGTTGTCATTAGCCATCACATGTGACCTAAAAAACTGTGAGGACTGAGTCTTTGGAGAAAGACAGAAGAACAAGTGGTCAGGCCTGGGGCATGCCACCATTCAGAACAATGGCAAATACACAAGGTGTGCGGCACTGAGGCATAACCATCACAGCACTGTGCTCACTCTGAGCCTAGATGCGGCCTCAGGCTCTTTCTCGGCCCATAGTGGACACAAGTGTTTGTGTGGCTTTGGCCTAACAGTGCAGGGCGTGGAGATGGGTGGTGGATCTCCCCTTGCTCTTGGCCCTGGCTGCACAGGGAAGTCACCCAGGAGCTCTGAAGTCACGGCTCTCTGGGTAGCATCTGGGCACCCATATTTTTTTAAAAGTTCCTCAGGTAACATGGTTCCTGACAGGACACATTTTGCAGGACTCATTGTCACCATGAACAAACACCTGGACCGAGAGACGCAGGACAAGTACGAGGTTGTGGTGGAAGCAAAAGATGCCCAGGGCCGCAGGGGGGAGTCAGGCACAGCCACCGTGTTCATCACGCTGCGGGACGTCAACGACAACTTCCCCATCTTCACCCAGAGTGAGTCCATCTCCCTGGGCCCTGGTGGAGGGCGGGGGCAGCTCTCAGGGAGGAGCCTGGCGTCCATCTACCTCTCCCTCCACCCCAGAGTGAGCCTGCATCAGAGATGGCTTCCCGGTGCTCCCCGTCTCTGCACACACTCCAGGGCTGCACACTTGGCCTGCCAGGGTGCCCTCTTGGGCCAGCAGCAGCTCACACTCCTGGTTGTGTCCCATGTGCCCAGAGTCCCACTACCAGACAGGACCAGTTTCACCCAGTTCCCATGAGCTCAGGAAAACCCACGAGCTGGGGAGCCGGGGTTCAGCAGAGCGCCAGAGCCAGGGCTGGGCCCTGACCCACCCACAGACTGATTCTCCCCACAGGAAAATATCCAACAAGAGCTCTTCACACGCGCTGGGCGGGCTGGGGAGGAAGGTCAGATAGATGGCTCACCATCTGCACCTCCAAGGCTGATGTCCCTCAGAGGCTCAGCCACTGCAAGGACAGGCCAGTGTACCCTGAAGTGACCTCACTGTACATGGTGAAAGCCCCGCAAAGGCAGGGCTTCTCTCTTGGCACTTGACAGATCCCCTAGCAAAGTGCCTGACACACAGGGGGTGCTTAATAACTATTTGTCAGATGGATGAAGGGATGAAAGGATACACAGAGTGGAACCTCTGTGCCTTGAGACCCAAAATTTCAGAGGAATTACTACTACTGCTGCTGCTACTTTACTGTGCCTGTTGCTTGTATCAAAATATACTGGGATAGTATATGCAACAATTACCTTGTCTATCTCATTAACCCAATGCCCTTTGGGGCGCCCCTTCTGCATCAGACAGGTATACATTTTCTGTGCCAGAAGACATCCGTGTGGGCAGCCCCCTGGGCTCTCTGTTTGTTGAGGACCCAGACGAGCCCCAAAACCGGAAGACCAAGTACAGCTTCGTGCAGGGAGAGTACAGGGACACCTTCACCATCGATACGGACCCCAGCCACAACGAGGGCATCATCAAGCCCATAAAGGTTGGCAGGCCTGCAGCAGTGGCATCAGATGGGGGGTTGGGGGCTCCTGGCATGCTCAGGACTCATCCAGGGGCTGCTCCCAGGTCAGAGGCCACCAAAGGTCCACGTTTGGGCCAGGTGGAGCAGGCCATGTGCTCGTGGATCCTGTGACCCCTGGAGCTGGGATGTGGAGCCACGAGAGAAGGGTCAGTCCCTTGGGCTGGGCTACCCCAGAACCAGACCTTGAGGCAAGGACTTAGGTGTATACAGCTTATTTGGGGGGTGATCTCAGGAAGCCCCCAGGAGCAGTGATATGTAAAAGGGAGGAGAGTTAAGTCAGGCTCCTTAGTGAGCAGGTGATCGCTGTGGATGAGTGGGATACGGTCCCACTGGGAACATCTGGGCAACTGTGTGCGATATGCTTCTGAGTCGCAGCAGTTGTGGGCTGCCTGAGGGCTCCTGGGGGCTCACTTCCTGGCACTTTCTGATCTGCCCTGGGTGCTGGCCAGGAGAGCCCTGGTAAATTACAAGTGCTTTCAGCCAAAAGCCGTCAGTGTGTAAGGACACAGTGAACACCATGAGGACGGGGTGTGCATTGGCAGTGGCTGCTGCAGAGACAGCAGTCAAACCAGCTGAATCTAGAAGAGGAGAGAAGGTCTGCCAGGGGCACAAACTGCCTCCAGAATGGCCATACCGAGGACTAGGGGGGCCAGGCCAGGGATCTCCTCCTCGGAGGGGACACTCAAACCTGTGTACCTGAGCCAGACCACTCCTCCAGCAGACCTCTCTGGAGTCCTTCTCTGATCCAGCCCTGTGCTGGGAACTGGATATGCCCAGGGGAGTCAGACAGCTCCCATGGTAGCAAGGCTCTCGGCCAGTAGGGAGGACACACACATCCCCACCAAAGGGACCCAGGCAGGGAGCAGAACTACTGTGTCAGGAGGGGCAGGAACAGGCTCTATGAGCACATCTGGTTACGTTTGGACAGACTCCTTGATGGGGTGAGGAGGAGTGTGGCAAGCAGGCAAGAGACCTGAGCTAAGGCACACAGAAAAGGCATGGCTTTGAGGAGCTGTGGGAAGAACCACTAGTCTGTGCTCCCCTTATAGCAAGAGTATGGCTGATCTGCTTGGTGTTCCCAGTACTCAGAATAGAGCCGAGGTCAGGACGAAGCTGAAGACAGCCAGGCCACGGGCCCCTCATCTGTTCAACAGGTGTCATCCCAGCACTACCGTGCAGGGCCTGGTTCAGAGCAGGAGCTCACCACACTTTCCTCCCACAGCCCCTGGACTATGAACGCATCCGGCAATACAGCTTCACCATCGAGGCCACAGACCCCACCATTGACCTCCGCTACCTGGGCAGCACCTCCCCCAAGAACATCGCCCGTGTCATTATCAACGTCACAGACGTGGATGAGCCCCCCATCTTCCAGCAACCTTTTTACCACTTCCAGCTGCAGGAGAACCAGAAGAAGCCTCTGATTGGCTCAGTGCTGGCCAAGGACCCTGATGCTGCTCAGCGGGACATCAGGTAAGGGGGTGGAGGTTGTGAGGACGCGGATGATCAGGGCCACACCCTGGCACCGAGGTTCTTACATCAGCTGGGCTGAGCCAGGACGCCAAGGGGGAAACTGGCTGCTCCCAGCATGGACACTGGGCGTGGGCAGGGGCAGGACAAAAAGCCCGAGCTCTTCCACTATACCCACGTGGCCAGGTATAATCTCGTCCTGCCCAGGTACCCACCTAACCTGGTCCTGGCCATTACAGCCGCCCATTGTCTGCTCTACCTTGAAGGGGAGGCACAGATTTCCACAGGTCCCATCTAGGGAGAGCTGATAGTCAATAAGACAACCAACTTGACATATGTGAAATCCCTTCACTAAATATGTTTCATTACCTGTGTCTTCCCAAAACCACAAAAGGGAAAAGTTTATTTCACACAATGAAACAACACAAAGATCTACAAAGAAAGCATCAGTAACCCTGACTTCCGGACAACTCATGTCCATGGTGTGCTACGATCCTATCACGCCTCTCTTCACGACCACACAAACACCCACAGACATTTATGGTGGATTTGTCCTTTGTTTCAGGGCTCTGATCGTTTTAAATTTTTTCTGGATCATAGTATGCCCATTTCAGCTTCCCTAGTTTCTCAGGGGTAAAGAATCCGCCTCCTAATGCAGAAGATGGAAGTTCAATCCCTGGGTTGGGAAGATCCCCTGGAGAAGGAAATAGCAGCCCACTCCAGTATTCTTGCCTGGGGATCCCATGGAGAGTGGAGTTTGGTGGGCTACAGTCCATAGTGCCAAGAGTTGGATGTGAATTAGCAACTAAACAACAATTATGACCATTTCATCACTACTTGTTCCTCCATCTCAACTAGGCACCTCTACCCTCTGTGACAAAAGATGCAGTTCCAGCCCATACTTTCTAGGGCCACATAACATTTGAGAGCATGGAGTTCACGCAGTCTCATTTTATTCCAGAGCTGGTAGCCAACTGTGCCGGCACCATTAATCAAATAAGTCATCATTTTCCACCTTTGTTGCATACTGAGTTCCTGTATATCCCTGAATCTATTTTTGAATCCTTTGTTCTGTAGCAAAGTCATTCTGTTTTATTGTCGCTGTTTTATGGTCGCAGTTTTATACTAAAACTTGGTGTGTATAAGGCAAGTCCCTCCCCCAAGTATTTTTTCACTTTATATAACTTTAATGCATTCTCAAACATCCATTCTTTCTTGTGAACCATAAAACTCGAGTTTTATAAAAAGCATTAGAATTCTAATGAGAATTGTATTTGCATGTCAGTTTGGGGAGAGTTAACGCTCTATTAAGGACAAATGTGTACCTCCTTTCTGACCACATCTTGTAAGTTTGGGGATGACTGTTTTCATAGCCATTCTATTTTAAATAGTCTATAATGATCATTTTTATTTCTTCACTGATCCAATGGTTTATTTAAGAGATTTTTTTTCATTTACAAGTGGTAGGGCGTTTTTTGGTTTTAACATGTTCTGTGGTGTAACGCAACTCTGCTTTTGTCCATTTTCCTCTGTAATATCTAAACTTTTGCTTTATGTATTTAAAATTTTTCTATTCAGTTAACAAAGGTTTATAATTATTTTACCTTCATTATGACGTGTCTCTTTCATCCTCACGACATTACCCAGTCTGTCCTGCTTAAGTATTCTGTCCTCCACTCCACGTTGCCTGACGTCAGGTTGGTCAATCCTGCTTTCATGTTACTGAGATTCGCCTGAATTTCCGACCTTTGCTCTTTTCATAGACAATTTTATTTATTCATTTGGCTGTGCTGTGTGTTCACTGCTGCACAGGCTTTTCTCTAGTTGTGGCCAGCAGGGGCCACTCTCGAGCTGCTGTGCGCGGGCCTCTCAGTGCAGTGGTTTCCCTCGTTGCGTGCAGAGCACAAGCTCTGGAGCTTGAGGGCTTCAGCAGTCAGTTCCCAGGCCCTAGAGCACAGGCTCAGAGTTGCGCACATGGGCTTAGTTGTTTTGCAGCATGTGGGATCTTCCCAGACCAGGGATCAAACCCATGTCTCTTACATTGGCAGGCAGATTCTTTACCACTGAGCCATCAAGCCCCAATCTTTACTTTTAATATTTCTAGGTCATTTGGCATTTAAGTTGTCTCCTGAAACTGGAATGCAGATGGCTTTGCTTTTCAATCAAAACTGAGAGGTGTCATGTTTAACCTATTTACATTTTTCCTCATAAATGATGAGTTTGATCTTATTTCTTTTAGCCTGTTTTACATTGGCTATTTCTCAAAACTCATGACTTTTTTCTCTTCCCCATCTTTGTTGTAGTCTATTTTTTTCATATTTATTCTCCTAGGTATTTGGATGGAATATATGCATTTTTACTTCTGCCAGTGACATTTATTTCTATCTGTAAAACTTAAACTGGTTTCCCAGACCAATATTTTCTACTTATAAATCTCTCTCTCTCTCATACACACACACCACCACCACCTCCACTGCTTTCCTATATATGATAAAGAAATCAACAATTTCCATTTAATTCCTCCCAAGCCAGATTTTTTACTTTATTTTGAGACATTTCTTAGATGAAGTGAGTTTTCACAAAAAGTTTTTCAGGACCCATCTTGTGGGTGATATACTTCCTGAGTTCTTTCATATTTACAAATCAAAAATATTATCAATGTGTTCTAGCACTTAACATTGTGCAAATGTCTAGGATTAAGTCTGATTTCTCTTTCTTTATAAGGATGTATTTTTTCTGTGTGGACTCTCTTCAATTTCTTTTCATACCCCTGAAATTCCCAAGTATCATCAGAATATAGCTAAATATTGATCTTTTTTCCACTATGCCTGATATCAATGATCTCTTTTAATATATAAACTTGGCTCTTTCTTCAGAGCAAGAAGTTTTCTTTTATTACATTGTTTGTTATTTCTTCTGTTCTCTTTGTTCTGGAATTTTCCTTAGTATTAGAAAAAATATATCTGGAACATTATGGATTTTTTTCATCTCTCTTCTCTTCATGCCTTTTTCTTAAGAACTTTTCACATTTTTACTTCACAAATTTAATTTCCTTTCAATCACTTCTTACCTCTTCTGGTTCCTTTTTTTATTTCTTCCTGGCTCTTACTCAACTATCTTTTCATTAATCACAAAATCCAATTCAAGCTGAAGTAAAGCTGGCTACAGTGCCACCTGCCTCGACTCAGAAGATACCACTGATGGAGTCTCAGGGTCCACCCTCATCTCAGTGATTGCAACAGTGCCCAGATCAAAGAGATTATCTCACTACCCTGACTCTCTCTGGGCGGTCGGGTGCAATGAGCAGTGAGCGAAGGGTGGGGGATGATGCAGGGGGACAGATCCTAAAGGGCCTCGTCTGTCCTTCTGGGCAGTCTGGACTCTGCAAAGAACAATGGAAAGCCATGGAATCCCTTGAACTCTTTCCCCTGGACAGGTACTCCATCCGCAGGACCAGTGACAAGGGCCAGTTCTTCGGAATAACCAAGAAAGGGGGCATTTACAACGACAAAGAACTGGACAGAGAAGTGTACCCTTGGTACAACCTGACAGTGGAGGCCAAAGAGGTGGATCTGAGTGGTGAGTGGCCCTTTTGCCAGAGGACCTGGGCTCTTCTCTTTTCCCCATTCTTTTAAAATTGGCATAAGCTGTCATTTGAGGCCTCCAGAGGTACTATAAGCGCTGCTGATGCACCACTTGGCTGGGATGCTACAGTGCCTCCATCCCCAAGTGTAGATGGACCAGCTGTATCCACGTCACCAGAGACTTTGTTAGAAGGCAAAACAGCAGGCCCCAACCCCAGACTGAGTCAGAATCTCATGCACACTACAGTTTAAGAAGCACTGTTCCAAAACAGGCTGCCATATGTCCCTGTGATGGGAATCACATGAGTCACCTCTTAAACACAGAGCTTCTCAGATGCCTTTCTGGAGGTCCTAGTCCAGAGAGTCAGAAACAGCAGGGAATGTGCACTGAACAAGTGCCGTGTGATTTTTATTATCATGGACATTTGGGAAAGGCTGCTTTGGAGACTTTATGTGCCAGTTAGTGGGTTGAATTCAAAATCTGAAGCACTTGCCAACTCCAAGATTGTTAGAGTCTCCAGAAAGTAGGGTAACTATTGCCAGAAGGAAAGGCAGGTGTTGGAGCTTTGCATTCTTAGCCTATATGAGAAAAACCCAACTGCTCTCCAGGAGAAGGATCAACATTCCCCGCCCTTCCCAGAAACCAACGGGGCCCAGAACAAAGGGTGACTTGGCCAAAGTCCCACTGGTCCTACCCAGGAGGGTCCCTGCCTCCTGCAGGCAGCATGTCCCCTACATGGCAGCCAGGCCAACTTCAATAGACTTCTGAGTGCCTTCCAGATCAATCTTTGCCCCTTTCTTACCCATCTAATCTCACTCATACAATTTTTAAATCTTACAGCAATAGCTTACTGTGCATTTTAAAATACAGAAAATAAAAAAAAGAAGAAGAAAAGTATCCCCCCCGCCATAACCCCACCAAACAGCAATAATTACCGTTAGCACTCTAGTGTGTTTCCTCTGGTCTTTTTTCTGCCATTTCATACAAGTGAAATCATAATTTCCTGAATTTTTACTTAACCTTATTCCAGAATTATTTTCTCATGGTACTAAAATGTCTTTATTAAAGAGATTACAACTTTAAAATGTAATTTACATGGGCATTGCCAACAGCCACATGATCCATTCTTTTAAACTGGCCGTGTTTATTAAAGCAATTTCACACAGACTGTTTATCTTTTCAACTGTTCTGTAGTGAATTTATTTAAATTGGTTTGATTACTTAAATTACTGCATTGACTTAATAATTACTTAATTGATTTAATGAAAACCTTTAAAAATACACTTATGCTGTTTCTCTTTTTGATTCTTACAAGTAATTCTCCAGCAAATATCCTTATGCATGAGGCTTTACCCCCGCTTCCTCTTCTGCTCCTTTCATTCAGAACGCCATCCTTGGCCTTCCTTCTAAATGTCCACAGCCCCCTCTTCCAGAAAAAAGAGCACCCCTCCAAGACTCCCACCAACACACCTTCTAATCTCAGGGCTGACATCTGCTAAGTCCACTGTAGTGACGAGTCCTTTCTCCTGCAGGGACTCCCACGGGCAAAGAATCCATTGTGCAGGTCCACATTGAAGTTATGGATGAGAATGACAATGCCCCAGAGTTCGCCAAGCCTTATGAGCCCAAAGTGTGTGAGAACGCCCCCCAGGGCAAGGTGAGTCTGGCTCAGGTGGGGGGTGAGGCAGCGCCTGCCGGGGTCAGACCAAAGGGGCAGCACCTCCCGGTCACAGTCAGCTGGCACTTCATGAGCTTAATGTAACCTGTACAACAGCCTTGAGGAAAGATGACATTCCCCCTACAGATGGTGAAACTGAGGCTCAGAGACAATGTGTAGTGAGCAGATTGGTGAGGAGGCGGGTGGTAGAAAGAGGGACTTTTTGGAGACCATTAAGATTAGTGTTACAGGTGAGAGGCAGCCACAGTCAGGTCTAAACGCAAAGTCCTTCACCATCACTGAAACCCCAGCCAGTTCAACACCACCACTGACCATCCCCCATCTTCCACCCTCCAGCTGGTCGTGCAAATCTCGGCAACAGACAAGGATATAACACCACGAGACGTGAAGTTCAAGTTCTCCCTGAGCACTGAGGACAGCAACTTCACCCTCATTGATAATCACGGTGCGCCTTGAAGCAGTCAGCCTGGCTCTTGGAGTGGGCGGGGTTGGGGGGAGGTGGCGGTCAGAGATGGAGTTATTTGAGTCTTGAGATGCCAGGGTCAAGGACTAAGCCAATGAATCAGGTGCCCTCCCTGGGGCTATCAAGTTCCAAGATATTGTATACAATTCCCACCACATACCTTATTGGTCTGTGCAATGGTCACAGCCACCCTGGCCACACTGCCAAGTCCACATGGCCTTGCCTTTTCTCTTAAGATGCCCAGGTCACTGAATAGGCACAGAATAGATATGGGGTGTAGACAGCCTGGTTCACAAACTAACTAAGGGACTCCTTCTCATGGGACCTCTGTGGTCAGTACAACTGCAAATTACTCTATGACATGGAACTTTGAGGTTGCTCCCAAAGAGCCAAAATGGGACATTTGAAACCAAAATACCAAGAATATAGTGTTTTGATTTGGCCACAATGACTACTTAACACTCGGTGTCCTCAGGACGGGATCTGGTCCACCAGTCCCGCCCCAGAGTCCTGCGATGTCAGCAGTGGCCAATCAGAGCTTCTGATGAGCATGTGCTTCCCGGAGTGATGAGGCTGAGTGGGCTGGATTCCAGCCAAAAACAGGCTTCCATGCTCTCTGCACCTTCCTCAGAAAAAAACCTAGAATATCCACCTTGAGTCTAAAGAGAGCAATCCTTCCTCCAGAATGGGGAGGAATCCCTGCCCACCCCTAACCAGCAACGTGGTGGTTGGTGAGGCTCCCACCATAGACACAGCCACTGCCACCTCTGAGGAAGGTCAGGGACTGGGATCCCTGAGAGTGAGGGGGAGACCCAGGGGACCAGCCACAGACTCCTCCTGAGGGATGGGGATGGTGGCCAGGGCACGCTGACAGTCAGTGCCAACCATTCAACACTCCGCTGTCTTTAATAGTAAATAATGTGGGAAAAGCACCTGTCACAACCATCCCCAGTGCCCGCTTCAAACCCACCTCACAGGAGGTCAGCAATGGAGTGAAAAGCTTAAGTGTCACCCCAAATACCCCCCAGTATGTGATCAGGAGATAAGCCTGTTGGTCTCAGACTCACTTATAACATGAATGTCCTGCTACAATATTAAATGAGTATAGCGAGAAATCTCATTTCTCTCATACAGCCTCAGTGGCCATACTGCTATTATTTTCTATCACAGTAGATATGGCTACTTAATAATGAAATGTAATTGGCTTCAATTTGAAATCTATAAGATGGCCTCCTTTGCTTTTGGCTTCCTGAGTGTGCCAACCCCGCCCATGTAGCTACATAAAGCCTAGAGTAGGGAGTCCCTGTACCTTTGACCATCATAACCTCCCAGGAGCCAGTAAAAGACACATTTTCCAGCCTTTGCCCAGGGCCACTGAATCAGAAATTCAGGAAAGGAGAGGGGGTGAAAGAAGGAAAGAGGAGTAGACGGGAGGTGGGTAGGAGTGGGGTCTGAAAATTAACATGTTCAAAAATCTCCCTGGGGAATTCTTACATGGACTGATTGGGTCTGAGAGGGAGAGCCAATATTTGGGCCAAAGCACAGTCCCAATTCCAGCCTGCCCAGGGAATCCTCAATTACAACTGTAATCATTCCCCCAGTGCCCCAGGGGACCTGTGCATTGTTCTTACTTTCTAATGCATTCTCAGGCATGGCAAAAACAGCCTTAGAAGTTAGCCTGATGCTAAGAGATTTTTTTGGAGAAGGCAATGGCACCCCACTCCAGTACTCTTGCCTGGAAAATCCCATGGACGGAGGAGCGTAGTAGGCGCCAGTCCATGGGGTCGCTAAGAGTCAGGCACGACTGAGTGACTTCACTTTCACTTTTCACTTTCACGCGTTGGAGAAGGAAATGGCAACCCACTCCAGTGTTCTTGCCTGGAGAATCCCAGGGACAGAGGAGCCTAGTGGGCTGCCATCTATGGGGTCACACAGAGTTGGACACGACTGAAGCGACTTAGCAGCAGCAGCAAGAGACTTTTTAATTTTGTTTTCCCCTGATTGTTCATAAAAGCTTGAAACAATGCATTAATTAACTGCAAGTTCCCTCTTACTGAAATAGGGTTAGGGGTCAGGTATTTCAGTTACCCATAGAAACAAAAAAGCAAGGATTTTAAGTACTGGCCAAATCCTTCTTAGAGGCCAAATCGAAGCAGCTGCCCACAATATCTCCTCTCTGGAGGAACAGACCTGTCCTCAGATGGCTAAAACACGAGGCAGGGGTATAAAAGGCAGACACATGGCCCAGGCAGCATATGAGCTGGCACAGTTACGAGGGCTTCTGGAGGAGGCGGCCACACTGTCGGTGGTGATGAGAGAATGCGCACTCCAACAGCAGAGCCTGACTCCGAGGCCTTGGCGTTTCTAGATAACACAGCCAACATCATAGTCAAGTACGGGTATTTTGACCGGGAGCGCGCCAAGGTCCACCACCTGCCCGTGCTCATCTCGGACAACGGGAGGCCAAGCCTCACGGGCACCAGCACGCTGCACGTGACCGTGTGCAAGTGCAACGAGCACGGCGAGTTCACCCTGTGCGAGGAGGCGGCCGCCCAGGTGGGCATCAGCATCCAGGCGCTCGTCGCCATTTTCCTCTGCATCCTCACCTTCACAGGTCAGTGCCTAGAAGGGTGGCAGGGGACGGCGAGGGGAGGCTGGGGACCCGGGCCCAACCCCGAGGCTTGCAGCCCAAAGCGCGGACCCTGTGCCCGTGTCAGGTCCACCTCCCCGGGTGCTGAAGGGTGGGGGGTGGATGACAGCGGAGGAGGAGGAGGCACGGCTCGAGACCCTTCCCCAGTTTAAAATACTTTACATAACATTCATTCATTCAACTGACATATTTTGAGCACTAACTGTGTGCCAGGCGCTGTTCCAGGCACTTATTTATATAAAATCTCTTTTGGAAAAAAGAGGATCCAGTCCCTCTTTTGGAGAGAAATGGAAAGTATAAAATTTCTAGTTTAAATTATCACCGGGGTCGGGGGGGGGGGTTCTTTCCTTTTTTAAGATTTCTCCAGCCTTGATCTCTCTCTCCCTGCCACCCCCCTCTTGTTTGGGCCTCAGAAATTTTAGAGGCATTTTAGACCTAACCTCAGTGTAGGTTCTCCAGGAAGTAGACCCTGGGAAAAGGATTGGGGTACACGTGATTTATTTGAGAAGTGGTCCCAGGAAGGCCCAGAAGGAAGAGTGGGAGCTTTGACAGGGAAAGGAAGCAGCTGGTGAAGGGCAAGTTGTCACACAAGTTGCCACCTCGGGCCACTGGAGCTTCTTCTCCCTGGGGACTGGGCGGCAGCACTCAATCATGTTCACCCACCAACGCCCACCAGCAGATGGCCAGGGTGGTCATCTGCTCCTGCTCTTTACGTGGGGCAGGAGCCAGCCGTGCAGAGGAGGCCCTTGGGTGGTCAGAGGTCACCCTGCGCACTCCAGTGACAGGGCCGGGGACACAGTGAGGCTCCAGGCCTTTCCTGCCAGTGGCTCCCCTGAGAGGCCCCCTGGCAGAGCCCCCCGTCTGTGGCCAAGAGTCCAGACTGAGATTCCCCTCTCAATAAAAATCTGTAATAATGATGACACTGGCATCCCCACCACACACAGAATTGCACCTAACCTCGCAGCCACTGTATCCGATGTAAACAGCAGAGGCGTCATCACTGGCATTTTACAGACAAGGAAACAGACTCAGAGGCCCATCCTGGCTTCCTATTAACAGTTTAAGTGACTCCAGGCTAGAAGGACAGAATCTAGGGATGTTCTGGGCCTACTTCCAGGAGCTCTCTGCCCCACACAGTCCACCCCTCCTAGGGCTGGCAACCCTTATGCAGTCATACCCCTCAGAGCTCTGAGCAGGGCCAACATCACACCACTGTCTGATCACGGGACTCTGGGCAAGTGACTCAGCTTCTCTGAGATCAGTCCACTTACGTAAAATGGGATAATAGTACCAGATGAGATGGTTGGATGGCATCATCGACTCGATGGACATGGGTCTGGGTGGACCCCAGGCGTTGGTGATGGACAGGGAGGCCTGGTGTGCTGCAGTTCACGGGGTCGCAAAGAGTTGGACACGACTGAGCGACTGAACTGAACTGAGTAAAAGAACATGAAAACGTGCCACCACCATGCCAGCATGTAGCACACAGTAGGTGTGCTCAAGAGTGGCTGCTGCTGCTGCAACAGGAGCCATGTCCACCAGCACCATCATGACCCACCATCATCATCATGGCTCAGAATCTTGGCACCCCAAATTCCAACTCCATCTTTTCCCCTCTTCTGCCCCAACCTCTGGCCTCCTGGCCTTTGCAGATGACAGAGAATCTGTCACAGTGCTAAGACGTAGGAGGAATTGAGGATGCAGTTAGATGGGAAGGAGAGTGGCAGGAGAAAATGAACTTGAGAGAACGTCCACTGTGTTCCTCTCCTCCCACCCCTACTGTGGCCAGTAACACCAACAAAGATCATACCCTGGGGTGGGGGTGGGATGGACATGACTCTGGGCTGGGAGTGAGGGTGCTGAGGGTGGACCCACCATGAGACCAGAGGGAACCAAAGCTTCTGTGTTGGCCCACGTGCCACCGGGAGCTGGGCTGGCCCAGGGATGCCCAGGGAGGAGAGGAGGGAGCAGGTGGACCTGGGAGGTAGAAGGGACCGGGGGGAAGCCTCCGCCCAGCCTGACCAACTCTGGCTCACTGACCGCAGTGATCACCCTCCTCATCATTCTGCGGAGGCGGCTCCGGAAGCAGGCCCGCGCCCATGGCAAGAGCGTGCCGGAGATCCACGAGCAGCTGGTCACCTACGATGAGGAGGGCGGTGGCGAGATGGACACCACCAGCTACGACGTGTCAGTGCTCAACTCTGCGCGCCATGGCGGGGCCAAGCCCCCACGCCCGGCGCTGGACGCGCGGCCGTCTCTTTACGCTCAGGTGCAGAAGCCACCCCGGCAAGCGCCCGGGGCGCATGCGCCCGGGGAAATGGCCGCCATGATCGGGGTGAAGAAGGACGAGGCGGACCACGACGGCGGCGGCCCACCCTATGACACGCTGCACATCTACGGCTACGAGGGCGCCGAGTCCATTGCCGAGTCCCTCAGCTCCCTGGGCACGGATTCATCGGACTCGGACATTGATTACGACTTTCTCAATGACTGGGGACCGAGGTTCAAGATGCTGGCCGAGCTGTATGGCTCAGACCCCCAGGAGGAGCTGGTGTATTAGGGGTCACAGGCCTCTGGGCCTGGGACCCAGACCACTTGCAGCTCAGGCTAGTCGGACACGAGGCATTGAGGCCTCCAGTTGTAACACTCCTGTCCCAGCCTAACAGCCCTTCCTTGCAGGTCACAGAGACTTCACCACCTTGGTTGGCAAAATCCAAGTTCCTGAAACGTCCCAGAACATATTTCAGCTATGGGTACTCCCCAAATGCTGGAAAATCAAGGCTGGTATGCTGTCTGGGTTAAGACATCCATATAACCCTGTCATCTGGAATCACGGGTCCAACTCAAAGATTCTCTCTGGCTCTTCAAAGCAGCTTATGCTCAGTTGCCGCAGGGGTTGGGGTGGGGGTCTTCCCTTGAGGTCCCTGAACCCCCTGGGGAGGCTGGGGAGCCCTGGTGCCTGTCAGCCTGGAAGCAAAAGGCTGGACAGCATGACCATGGGGCAAGACTCTCTGTAGCCCTGTCCTACTAGAAACTGGGACCACCCATCATGCTTGTCCCACCTCAGCTTCCTCACACGCTCCCAAGTACCCCCGCATTCCTCAGCCTCTCCCCAGGCCTGTCAAGAGAGAGAGGAAGGGCCCCTTGACATCTCCCAGCCTTGGGTCCCAAGGTGACCTCACTGGCCCGCTGTGCCTGTAACTATGCTGTACTGTGTATTGAAAATCCAGCCAAGGTCAGGGAAGTGGCTTGTTGAACTCTGAAGCAACTGTGAATTCTCCCTGGAGGAGCAGTGGAGACCACGTGTGACACCAGATCATAGGGTGAGGGCCACCTTCACACCCACTCCCTCCGGAAGGGGCTGGGGGTCACTGTGACCCCAATTTGAGACTCATGACACCCCTCCAGTTTTGCCTGGGAAGCAGGGCAGGTGTTCCCAGAGTGAAAGACCTCTCCCCATATCTCCTGGTGACTCGTTCATGCTCTTTTTTTCTTTCTTTCCATCTACTCTTGATCTCTTGGCATAGTGGCACTTAGGATGTGACCCATGACTACACAACAGAGCCGTGTCATTTGTCTTCACACCTCATTGCTGCCACATCTCAGGGAACCCCAGCAGGGCCCCCTCCCTGCACAAGGCAAGGCCCCTGCTCAAGTCCTGTGGTCGCCTGTGTCTCTTCCACTTTCAGCCACATATGGAACTTTCCACTGCACCACATCTTGGGGAAGGGGCATCACTCAACAGGAGAGGGGAGAGGAGAAAGGAGGCAAATCCTCCAATTCACCCTCTGTCATGGACCAAGGCTCCTGCTGTGGGCAAGGCCCCTCAATTCAGGGGACTGTAGATAATACTGACTTTAAATCCTTAACTAATATCTAGGTTTTTTATATTTTTTATACTAATAATACTTAACACATTTCTAGCTCTCATAGACATATAGAATAAGGGTATTTGCATAATTAGCAGGTTTCTATTTAGGTTAACAATTTTATTTCAGGTTTTTTAGTTGGATCAAGAAATTCCTGTAACCATCTGTTTCCTATCATTGTAGTAACTGCTCTACTAATAATGACTATATATATATATATATATAGGCTACACTGGTGCATGGAACATACTGTATTTTTTTAATAACTAAATAAAGAAAAATCTTGAAATACGTCTCTTTCTAGAGCTAAGTGAGCTCATGAGAAATCGAAGCACATACATGCCACCACCAGCACTGCCACCACCATCAGAGGAACCCAGAGTGCAAGGTGACACTTGCAGGCAGGATTTCAGACACATACTGTAGGAAAGTGACTGCAGCGGAGAATGACAAGGGACACCTCATCCATCCTGGTCTCCTCCCAGAGGTCCATGCCTTCCCTCAGCCTGCACATGCCCCCCAACCCCCCCTGACTCTACACAACAGGCAGGGCCTCTAGCAGCTGAGCTGCCACACCTTTTGCAAGTGGCAAATGGACCAGGTAGGTGAGATAAATCAGCAGTGAGGGAGGAAATCAATCTCTAATTAGCTGGCTGACAACAGTGACTGAGCAGCTGGCACTTCACTCGGGTGTGTGAACCCCAACATTGAGGTCCTGCCTGGAAATCAAAAATGAGAATAGGAAGCAATCAAAAATGAGAGTAGGAGGCCTCCCTGACAGACTTAGGACATGAATTGGGGAGGTGAGAGATGAAACTCACTTCAGCAAGGCCCCTGGCTCCTTTACCCCTGCCAGCAGGGTTTCCTGGGCAGTGTCTCTCTCAGGGATGGCATTTTGCAAACTGTGCTCTGAATAAACACTACTTCTTGGAGCTCTCAGGGGTCAATATGTCCTAATTCCAATTTTGCTCTAATTTCCCTTGTGATTTCTTGATCCATCGGTTATTTGAAATGTATTGTTTAATTTCCAAATATTAGGGAATTTCCCAATTTCCTTCCGTTATTGATTTCTAATTTCATTCCACTGTGGTCAGAGAATTTTTATGATTTAAATCCTTGTAAAGTTTATGATTTAAACTAGTAAATTTATAGTAGTTTTATACCCTAACATATAGTTTATCCTGGAGAATGTTCCACGTGCACTGGAGAGGAGTATGTATTCTACTGTTGTGATGGAGTGTTCCATAGTGGTATGTTAGGGTTGTTCAAGTCTTTTGTTTCCACACTGATCTTCTTTCTCGCTAGTATATAAATTTTATTGAAAGTTTAGTGCTAAAATCTCCAATTAGCACTGCTGAATTGTATACATCTCCCTTTGATTCTGTCAGTTTTTGCTGCATGCATTTTGGGTCTCTGTTGTTAGAGGCATATAGGCTTACAATTGTTATGTCTTCTTCTTGATGGACTGACCCTTTTAGCATTATAAAATGTACCTCTTTGTATGTAGTCATGATTTTTAAGTCTGATTTGTCTGATATTAGTAGAGTCACTCCAGCTGTCTTTTGGTTACTGTTTACATGGTATATCTTTCCTACCCTTTCCTTTTCAACCTACTTGTGTCTTTTAATATAAAGTATCTTCTGTAAATAAAATATAGTTGGATCGTGGCAGATTATCCATCCTACCAGTCTCTGAAATGTTGTCTTTTACTATAAAGCGTGTCTTCCGTGAACAAAACATAGTTGGATCATGGCAGTTTATCCATCCCTACCAGTCTCTGCTATTGAAGTATTTAATCCTTTTACATGTAATGTGATTACTAGTAAGGCAGGATTTATGTCTGTCATTTTCCTGTTTGTTTTCTATGTCTTGTCTTTTTTGTTCCTCTGTTATCCCGTTATTGCCTCTTTTAAGTTAATCAGATATCTTTTAGTGTACTATTTTAATTCTCCTGCAATTTCTTTTACTGTATTGTTATTTTCTTAGTGGTTCTCCTAATGATTATACTTAAAATCTTAACTCTTAGAACAATCCAGGTAAAATTTGTCCCAACTCAATTTAAGTTGTGTACAAAGCCTTGCCCCTAATACCTCCACTTCCTCCCGCCTCCTCTGTGGTGTCACTGCTGTGCGTATCACAGTGCTATAGCTTGTATGCCCAACCACACAGATGTGTGTTTATTGCTTTATGCAGTTGTCTCTTAAATCGTATAGGAGGGGAAAAGAGAATTTCAAGCTACATATATACTGTCTTTTGTATCTACCTATATAGTTACTTTTATCACTGATCTTTATTTCTTCATGTGAATTCAAGTTACTGTCTACCGTCTATCACTTCAGCCTGAATGATCCCTTTAGTATTATTCCGTAGGGAGAGTCTTCTAGTGAGGAATCTCTCCATTTCATCTGGGAAGACTTGATTTCACGTTTATTTTTTTGTAGGGTAGTTTTGCTAGCTACAGAATTAATAGTTGATATACCTTTTCTTTCAGCCCTTTGAATTTCATCCCACAGCCTTCTGACCGCCCTGGCTTCTGATGAGAAGTTGACTGTTAATCTTATTGAGGAAAATTTTATGTGATAAATTATTTCTCTCTTGCTGCTATCAATAGTCCCTGACTCTGTGATTTTCAACAGTCTCATTATGATGTGCCTAGGATAGGTTCTAGAGTTGATCTTACTTGGAATCCACTGAACTTCTTGAATGTATATATTAATATTTTTATAAAATTTGAGAAGTTTGGGGCCATGATTTTTTCAAATATTCTATCGCACTCTCTCCTGTCCTCTGTGTGTGTTAGTCGCTCAGTTGTATCCGACTCTTTGAGACCCCGTGGATTGGAGCCCACCAGACTCCTCTGTCCATGGAATTCTCCAGGCAAGAATACTGGAGTGGGTTGCCAATTCCTTCTCTAGCGGATTTCCCGACCCAGGTATCGAACCCAGGTCTCCTGCATTGCAGGTGGATTCTTTACCATCTGAGCTATTAGAGAAGCCCTCCCCTCCTCTGGGACTCCCATTATGCATTTGTTAATATACTGCTAATTTCCTATGGACATCTAGATTTCTATTCATTTCTTTCTTCTTTCTGTTCCTCAGACTAGATTATCTCATTTTACCTATCTTCAAGTTGGCTGACCCTTTCTTCAGCCAACTCACATTTGCTCTTGAGCTCGTCAAGTGAATTTTTATTTCACTTACTGTACTTTCAACTCCAGAATTTCTATTTGGTTCTTTTTAAAGCCTCTTTATTGACATCCCCTATTTGATGACACATCGATCTCATACTTCTCTTTCATTCTTTAGACATGGTTTCATTTAGTTCTTTGGACATATTTTAAATAACTGGCTTAAAGTATTTGTCTAATAAGACCAACATTTGGGTTTCTTTAGGGATAGTTTCTGTTGATTGCTTGTTTTCCTGTCAATGGGCCATTTTTCTTATTTCTTGGCATGCGTCATAATTTTTGTAGAAAATTAGCATTTAAATAATACAATATGGCAACTGTGGAAACCAGAGTTTGTTGTTGCTAGGTTTTCTTGGTGCTACAGCTTGTATTGACTTTCGTTTGTTGTGTGTAGCTACTGAAGTCTCTCTTTGACTGTTGTTGTTCAGTTGGTAAGTCATGTCTGACTCTTTGTGACCCCATGGACTGCAGCACACCAGGCTTCCCTGTCATCCACTATTACCCAGTCTGCTGAAATTCACGTCCATTCAGTTGGTGATGCCATCTAACCATCTCATCCTCTACTGCCCACTTCTTATGCCTTCAATCTCTCCAAGCATCAGGGTCTTTTCCAATGAGTTGGCTCTTCACATCAAGTGGCCAAAGTATTGGAGCTTCAGCTTCAGCAATAGCCCTTGAATATTCAGGATTGATTTCCTTTAGGTATGACTGGTTGATCTTCTTGAAGTCTAAGGGACTCTCAAGAGTCTTCTCCAGCACCAAAATTCAAAAGCATCAATTCTTTGGCACTCAGCCTTCTTTATGGTCCAACTCTCACATCCGTACATGACTACTGGAAAACCCACAGCTTTGACTAGATGGACCTTGTCAGCAAAGTGATGTCTCTGCTTTTTAACATGTTATCTAGGTTTGCCATCGCTTTCCTTCCAAGGAGCAAGTGTCTTTTAATTTCTTGGCTGCAGTCACCGTCCACATGCTACTCTCTTTGGTAGTAGTCAGTTAGTGACTAGACAGAGTCCCTTAAACGCCTGGAAGGAAGAAGTCTCTCAGCATTTGCCAAGGGTTCTTTGCGTGTGTTGGGGAACTTCTGCTCAGGCAGACAGTTTACAAGTCTGTCTTAGCCTTTACTTTCTGTTGCACAGAGTTTCAAGATGAGCCAGAGGTGAGAGCTTAGGGCCTTCCCAGGTTTTCCCTGAGAATGTGCACAGCTCTACACATATGAGTGGCCTTTTAGATTCCTAGGATATGCCAAAGTTTTTCAAAGCCCTCTGTAGACAGTTTATTCCTTAAGTTTTCCTTTAAAATTTTTGGTCGGCTTCTTATTTGCCTTGCCTGTTATCACTGCCTAAGGCAACTGTGACGTTAAAAGACTCTCACCAATCATTTTCAACAAATGCTCTGCAGGGGGGTGGGGGAAGAAACGCTTGTTTGCATTAAGCAAGCTTTAAGTTGGGTCAAATAAACACAGCCTTTCAAGGGAGCTCACCTTAGGAAGCACCAGATAGGTCAAAAGACACCAGGTATCTAGGAACTGAGCTTTGGAGGAGTTTACATTCTGTTCTGCTCCTTCCAGTGGTTGCCAGGCTGCTGGTTTCCACTACCACTGTGGAGCTACTGGGTGTCAAGGTGACTACTGGGCTAGAGAGAAGTGGAGGGACTAAGGCAAGTGAAAACAAAGCTTTAACTGCAAAGTTAACTATTCGTACCACAACTTAGCCATTTGGTCTTTGCCGCTTCCTTTTTTGTTTCGTTGTTGATGTTTGTTCTTGTTTGCCATGCCAAGCAGCTTGTGGGATCTTGGCTCACTGGGCAGTTCCTGGCCCTTGGCAGTGAAAGCGCTGAGTCCTAACCACTCCTAACCACTGGACTGCCAGGGAATTCCCTTAGCTATTTGTTTTCGATGAATACTCCTTGGATTGTTTCAAGCCTTTGGGTAATTTCCAAAGTTCTGAAAAGGTTGATTTTGATCATTTTTCCAGTGTTCTCATTGCTTTTATGGAAGAGAGGATTTCCTTATTCTGCCATTCCTGCTGATGTCACCCCCTCAGATTGGTTTTTGAACTCTATTTTCCTGTTTGAAGTGTCTGCCCTCTGAACTCACGGTTGTCCAACCCCTGAAGCCCATGAGATCTGTGTACGACCTTCAGCTCCAAGAAGTCTCCCAGGCACTCCCAAATCACGGAGTCCCTATCCCTCCAGCCTTCCAGAGGGGCCTGGCTCTGAGCACGATGCCACCCTGGCCACATTCTCTCTGACTCCTGTTTACCCTAAGGTGGCAGGAGTGATCCTCATGAAACCAGAGAGCTCATCTCTCAATTAGCAGCCTTTAGTGGATGCCATGAAAGGGCAAAAATCCATGCTCCCTGGAATCTGCTTGCCACACTGCACGCACCTGCTCCAGCCAACTCTGGGACCCCCACCAGGGCAAGGTGGGCAGAAGCTAAAGAGGTTCTGAGCCCTTCCTCAAGCCAAACGAGGCCAGCATCACTTTCCTCATTTCACAGATGACTAAAGTGAGGCCCTGGAGCAGGGAATGGCAACCACTCCCGTATTCTTGCTTGGAGAATTCCATGGACAGAGGAGCCTGGCGGGCTACAGTCCATGGGGTCACAAAGAGTCGGACATGACTGAGCACACATGCATGCAAAATGAGACCCAGAGAGGGATCTTTCCGGAACTCTATCTTTCTTGGAAGGCCCTAAGCTCTCCACTCTGGCTGACCTGAAGGTTCTGTGAAATAAAAAGTGGCCAGAGTCACACAGCAAGTTAAGAGAGAGTTGGGAGTAGCACATGCCTTTGGCTCCCAGGAAAGTATGGCTCTGCAAGAGATTTCCCTAGATCTGGGGGCTTAGAGGCTGCCGGAAACTTCATCCATGCCCATTGTGCTAGTAATGGAGAAAGTGACCACTAGGGGGCACAGGGCCTCAACACATGCTCAGGACTCTCCAGCATCCCTGAGATGGAACACCTGGGTATCCTAACGTACACCTCTGGTTCTGAGGGGCCTGGACCTTGAAGGAACCTAGATCAGACAGGGGGCTACAGGGTCCAGCCCCACAACTTGCTCTGCATCTCCCCTCATGCCAGTCTCTAATGGGAACAGAAAGGCAAGTACTTGGTTCCCCACCTTCTCAAGTAGATGGGTTACCTGTGACCTCCAGTAGCTCTGATGACATGGAGAATCTCAACTAGCGGGAGCAGCTGGCCCTGGATGTGCACCCCATTATCCCTTCATGCATCAGGAGCCTCTCCCTCCACACTCAGCCCTCCAGCTCTGTGGCACCCCACTTTTGGCAAGTCAATCCTAGAGCACTGATTCTTAGGCCAGAAAGAACAGCCATCCTTGAGCACCCTGGTTCCAGGTATCTTCCAGGTTAAGAATCCTTACCATAAATTCTACTGTCCTCAAAATGGCAGGCTGAATCTCTGATCTCTACAACCAAAACCACAGACCACACACAGTGTTAATTTCACATATATATACAGTAAAAAATAGAAAACAACAGAAATGCCCAACAATAAAAGACTAGTAAGGTAAATTATGGCAGATCCATAAAACAATACTGGGCAGCCATTATATCATGTGACATGGTCATCTTGAGCTGAATTCAAGGTCAAACCAAAAAGCTGAACCCAGTGCATTATTAACAGTCAGATCTCAACATTTTTACTTGCAGATATCCATCTCCAGGTTTGGAAATTATAAATAATTTTTCTTAATTCTGTGTTTTCTAACTTTCTTTAATTAGCATGCATTATATTTATAAGTAGAAAAGAATGGTAACTTGTAAACACTTTCTTCTCATTGAAAAATAGTAAATTTGATAAGCAAAGTTTATCCCCAATATCATTTAAAGTTTAATCTTAAAAAAAAGTTTTTTCGTTTACTATCTACTAATGCAATGGATAGCTTTTTAAAGTAATTGCTTCTGAACTCAGTAAAATGGTTGTTGCTGTTTTTAATCATTCCTTTTGGCAACCCACTCCAGAATTCTTGCCTGGAAAATCCCATGGACGGAGGATCCTGGTAGGCTACAGTCCATGGGATCACAAAGAGTCAGACACAACTGAGTGACCACTTTTCAATCATTCCTTTGAACTTTGTCCTGTGGGACCTGCATCTTTGGAGCTGTTTAACCCCAAATTTCCAGCAACTTTCTGGATCTGAACTATTATAATCTGTGGGATGAAGCAAACATGGTTTTCTAACCAAGTGACCCCACAGGATTCTGCAATGCATAGAAAATCTGACATTACTCTTATACTACATTATTCAAAGATATAAGAGAAAAGGCTGAGACCAATTTCCACAGTCCAACCAAAGACGATCTGGATGTGTCTGGGAAAGTTGAGTGTCTACCAACTCTCAGGGACTTCACAGGACTTTGCAATATGCTATTGTAGCATAAGGTGTAGGAAGTGCAGTTAACCTCTGATGCTCCTGAGTAACAGTTGCTGGTGGGATGTTTGATGATGTTACACAGGAAGCTGTGCAAGGAGGGGCAGGGGGGCGGGGGTTGTTTTCATATGGGACTCTAAGCAGGAAATGAGTCCTCACATCAAAGAAAGCAAGCAAAACTCTATCTTTGAGCCTAGGAAACCAACCAGAAAAGGCTTTTCCTGACTGAGCACAGGGAGACCTATAGACACAAGGTGTTCAGCAAGAAACAGAAATGCCCTGCCTGGGGTATCGCATAAAAAGTCAACACTTTGCAGAGTGTAGAGAATAATGAAAAGTGATCTGGGGCATTTTTTTAAAAAACATACATGTGGTACAGCCATACAATTAAATACTACCTAGCAATAAAAAGGAAACACTGATACATGCAAAAACTTGAATGAATCTCAAGTGCACTATGCTAGGCAAAAGAAGGCAGACTTAAAAGGCTGCTACGTGTGTATGCGTCTGTGTGTGTTAGTCACCCAGTCCTGTGGGACTCCTTGCAACTGCATGGGCTGGAGCCCACGAGGCTCCTCTGTCCATGGCAGCCCACTCCAGGATTCTTGCCATGCCCTTCTCCAGCTACATACCACATGATTCCATTTATACAACATTCTGAAAAAGGCAAACGGTCTGTCTAGTCAAGGCTATGGTTTTTCCTGTGGTCATGTATGGATGTGAGAGTTGGACTGTGAAGAAGGCTGAGCACCGAAGAATTGATGCTTTTGAACTGTGGTGTTGGAGAAGACTCTTGAGAGTCCCTTGGACTGCAAGGAGGTCCAACCGGTCCATCCTAAAGGAGATCAGTCCTGGGTGTTCTTTGGAAGGAATGATGCTAAAGCTGAAACTCCAGTACTTTGGCCACCTCATGCGAAGAGTTGACTCATTGGAAAAGACTCTGATGCTGGGAGGGATTGTGGGCAGGAGGAGAAGGGGATGACAGAGGATGAGATGGCTGGATGGCATCACCGACTCGATGGACAAGAGTTTGAGTAAACGCCGGGAGTTGGTGATGGACAGGTAGGCGTGCTGCGATTCATGAGGTCGCAAAGAGTCGGACATGACTGAGCGACTGAACTGACTGACTGATACCAGCAGAAAACAGATCAGGGTTTCTAGGAGTTGCAGGGGAGGAATGGCTTAACAAAGAGAAGCTCCACAAGAAGGACTTTTCATTATCTTAACTGTGGTAGTGGTTATACAATTCTACGCATTTGTCAAAATCATAGAACATATACTCCAAAAAAGTAAGCATTAATTTTTTTAATTATCAAAAAAATTTTAATGGAGAAATATTTTATCAGGGTCTCACTCTATAAGCAGTTAATTTATTGGTTACTTCACTGGTGCACAAGGTGCCTCTGGAACACATACTCATTCCTTCTTTCTCTCTGAACTATCTGTCGAACAATAACTCCCTCGATTCTAGTCTTGACACCTCTTGAAGCCCTCTCCTCCCCTTCTCTACTGTTCCAACCTTAGTTGGAACCCACTTTGTTCTCTGTACTATGGTACCCCCAACATTTCCCAATTGTTCTTCCTATCTCTAGCCTAAACCCCTGCCAGCCATTCTCCTGCTAATACCGAAATGATTTTTCTGAAGTGCAGATATGATCTTACACTTCTTTGCTGAACAGTCCTCAATAGAATTTTTCAAACCTGCCATGGCTCTCCACTGCCAGACATAAGAGTCCAAAGCCTTCAGCCTGGTACTCAAGGCCATGCATGATCTGGCTTCTCCTTAAAATTTATTTTCTTAGTTACACTCATATTGGACATTCCAGTCATATTAAGCTACTTTTCCTCAGACCATACGGTAGGTTGCCTTTTCAGTCAAAATATGCACTGCCCTTCTCTGTGGGAGGTCTACCCATCCCTAACCCACTGATGTCAAATTTGGCCAGGTGATGCATTCTCCCAAATGAGAGTGGAAGAGACATTTGCCTCTTTGGAGCAGTTCATGGTTCTACCATCTCTCCTCTTTGCCACCAGCAATGAACACATAACTTGAGTGAAAAATACACCTTAAGGGACTTCCCTGGTGGTCCAATGCTTAAGACTCCACCTGCCAATGCAGGGGACAGGGGTTCGATCCCTAGTCTGGGAATATCCCACATGCCATGGAGCAACTCAGCCTGTGCACAACTATTGAAGCCCGAGCCTAGAGCCAGCGCTACACAATAAGAGAAGCCACTTCAGTGAGAAGCCTGCTCACCACAACAAAGAGCAGCCCTCACTTACCACGACTAGAGAAAGCCCCAGAGCAGGAAAGAAAACCCAGTGCAGCCAAAAATAAACAAGCAAATAAAAATTAATAAATAAACCTTGACTGTAGTAAACCACTAAGATTTGGGGGTTGTCACCAAAGCATAATTTAGCCTAAAGTAACTAAAACTCTCCATGTAAGGTCCATAATTGTTCACTTTGAAATCTCTATGCATAGTACAGACACATAGCTGGTATTCAATACATATTTGTTGAATGAATAAATATAATAAGTGAATGAATAAACAGATGGCCCCTGAGTCTTGGCACATGATACTCTCTCTACAAAGAGTGACCATCTCTGCTTCTTTATTGCTCAACTCCTCCTCCAATCAAACCTCAAAGATATCCTCCTCCAAGAAGGCTTCCCTACCATCCCTCCCTCCTCCCTAAGGCACTATGTGTATTTGTGCTCTCATAATAACTGTGCAGCTCCCCACCCTGGCTGTGAGGCCCTTAGGCAAGGCCAGATCCGCCTCACCTCGGTGGCCCCGTTCCCAGGAAAGCCGGCCCAGAACAAACAGGTAGATGAATGAATGAAGGAGTGAGGTGTGGGGAGTCTTCTATCTCTTCGCTAGCCACAGGCTTTCTGCACTCCAGGCCCTTGCACGGGCTGTTCCCCTGGATGGAACATGAGTTCCTTCCCTGTTTGTCGGCCTAACTCTTCTAAATCCTTTAGCATCACCTGCCCCATCCAATGCACATCCTTGTCACAATTAAGTCACTCCCTCTCCCTTGTTCCCACAAACTTAATATATCCCTTCAACAGAGCCCTCGTCACATGGTGCTGAGGTCTTCTATGGCTTGCCTCCCTTATTCCTCACCCCCTCCAGCACTCTAGGGCAGGGCTTAAGTTGTATTCATCCCTAGGTCCTCATACTTAATGACAGCAATAACCAAAATAACAACAAAAACGAACCAGGCCTTACTCTGTTCAAATAAATGGGCAGATGAAAATTTGAGTGAATAAACTAGGTGACTGGATTCTAGGATGTTCCTCCATCATTCCTCAAAAAGCCCAGTATTGACTGAAAGTGCTGTGATTGAATGTGCTACGGCTGAGCTGACTGGCACTTTGGTACCACAGCTGCCTCCTCTCCCAGGCCTCTGCCCTTGTCCCTAACTTCATGGGCCACACAGCCCATCACTGGTGAGTAGCAGGGGGGCTATAAGGCTCAGCACATGGTCCCCCTACGCTATACGCCAGCCAGTCCCTGAGCAGACTTGGCAAAGGTGTCCCAGAGAGCATGACTCCAGGAAAGTGTGTGCACAGGTGTGCCAGTCCTAAAGCCTCCTCCTCTCATCTCTTATCAACAAGGACAACTGGGCGAGGGGAGATGTGCAGAGAAGGAGGAGGAGCAAGGAGTCTGTGCCATCCCAAGGTCAATGTGCATGGTTAACTATATAATTGACTGCAGATGTGATTGGGAACTCTGACTATGATGGTAACCACCCAAGGTCAAGAAACACTGGTCACCTCCACAGAATGGCTTCTTCCCCTGACTCCTGCTCCAGAGAAGCCCAAGAGAATCAAGCAGAATGATAAGGGAAAGGAAAAAGAAGCACTTATCTAGAACTCATCCTGACCACACACCTCCAGGACCTTCAATCACCTGGAAACCAACCAGAAGCAAAGGAAATGCTTCTATGTAACTGATCGGTACTCCTCAGAGATGCCAAGTTCATAAAAGCAAGGAAAGAAATCAGGAACTGTTATAGACCAGAAGAGTCTGAGGAGACACAACTGCAAGCAAGTTGGGATCCTGAAGCAGATATTGAAACAGAAAAGGAACATTAGGTAAAAATTAGAGAATTTCACATAATATACAATAAAAATATTCTACCCATGTTACTTTCCTGGTTTTGATCATTGTACTATGGCTGTATAACTCGTTATCACTAGGGGAATCTGAGTGAAGGATATACATGAACTCTTATGTTTGCAATTCTTCTGTAAGTCTAAAATTATTTTTTAAATAAAAAAGAGTACACTTTGTTTGACTTCCAAAGGACTGCTATGCAGTTAGCAATGTCCTGGTAAGAATGCAGTCCTTCTTACCAAACCTGGTTTGTGAATATAGCATAGTCCTGTTCTCTCAAGAAAGCTACAGCTCTTCTGTGAAGCTTATAACTATCAAATGGAAGGAGGAGGAAAGCTAGAAGAGATATCCTGAGAAGCGACAGGGAGGGAAAAGGACTAGAACAACACGAGAGCAGACAGGATGCTCAAGGCAGTCCCCTGTTTCAGCACAGCTGAGGGTATCTTTATGCTCCAACTCCACTGGTGCAACAAAGGCTTATGGAGCCCTTGGCCAGATCCTGAGCTGGGGACACAGGACTGAGTAACTCCTGCTCTTCCCCTCCAAAGGCTCATAAATAGGGTGGAATGTATGTACAAACACAAAAGAAAACCTTACACAATTTCAATCACTTTGAAATGTGAAGTGTGTTGTGGGGCCCCAGATGAAGGAAATATTAATTCAACCTGAGGGAAAATAAAGCCAGAGAAGCCGCTACAAAGGGGGCTTTCAGATGCTGGAGATGGGTGGAGCCCAGTGGGTGAGGGGGAAAGTGACTGAAGTAGAACCTAGAGAGGCAGGCAGGGACCAGATCAGAAAGGATCTTGACTGTCTTTTCTAATGTGGACCTGGCCCTATAGCAATGGGAAACTACTGAAGGGCTTAAGCTAGGGTGTGGTTTGATCTAAGGAAGTGCCAGCGCTGCAGTGGAGGGGTGTCCTTTCTTCCAGACCGAGCTGAAAAAAGCTGATATTGAGGGCAGCACGTGCCCTACTTATGCGATGCTTGTAGCACATTGTTCAGTTCAGTTCAGTCCCTCAGTCGTGTCCGACTCTTTGCGACCCCATGGACTGAAGCACACCAGGCCTCCCTGTCCATCACCAACTCCCGGAGTTCACCCAAACTCATGTCCATTGAGTCAGTGATGCCATCCAACCACCTCATCCTCTGTTGTCCCCTTCTTCTCCTGCCTTCAATCTTTCCCAGCATCAGAGTCTTTTCAAATGAGTCAGCTCTTCATATCAGGTGGCCAAAGCATTGGAGTTTCAGCTTCAGCATCAGTCCTTCCAATGAACACCCAGGACTGATCTCCTTTAGGATGGACTGGTTGGATCTCCTTGCAGTCCAAGGGACTCTCAAGAGTCTTCTCCAACACCACAGTTCAAAAACATCAATTCTTCGGTGCTCAGCTTTCTTTATAGTCCAACTCTCACATCCATACATGACCACTGGAAAAAGCATAGCCTTGACTAGACGAACATTTGTTGGCAAAGTAATGTCTCTGCTTTTTAATATGTTATCTAGGTTGGTCATAACCTTCCTGCCAAGGAGCAAGCATCTTTTAATTTCATGCTGCAGTCACCATCTGCAGCGATTTTGGAGCCCAAAAAATTAAAGTCTGCCACTGTTTCCACATCTATTTGCCATGAAGTGATGGGACCAGATGCCATGATCTTAGTTTTCTGAATGCTGAACTTTAAGCCAACTTTTTCACTCTCCTCTTTCACTCTCATCAAGAGGCTCTTTAGTTCTTCACTTTTAGCCATAAGGGTGGTAATATCTGCATGTCTGAGGTTACTGATATTTCTTCTGGCAATCTTGATTCCAGTTTGTGCTTCATCCAGCCCAGCGTTTCTCATGATGCTGTTAAAAGGAACAAGGCAATACAGTCCAAACAGAGAGGCTAAGAAACAGCTTATTCCCCAGAGGGTCAAATTCACAAGACTCTGCAGGATTTCTGCCCTACGTCCCCCAAGGGCAAAGGCTCAGCTAATCCAGGCTGGGGGTATACATCTTTCTGTACTGCATTTGGGGAACATGCTTAACATACTTCTGGGAGATGAGTTCTCCTAGCAGCATTTCAAGTCCACTCTGGTCAGCTCAAAGCAAAGAGCAGACAGACTCCTCAAATGAGAGGGCAAGAGAGGGGTCCGGGCTGTGTCTGCCTGCCTGCTCCCCTAGGCTCCTGAGCTACTGAGCTTGCTTAAGGGGAGCAGGCGCAGGTGCACTGAAGCACCCCCAGCCATCTTGCTGGGTTCCACAACTGCCTGTTCTTCTGAGTCCTATGAATGTGAATAGGTGGCACTGAGCGTTCCCAAGTTACCAAGAGTCCCCAGGAACTCTGGTGGAGAAAGCCAAGATAGAAAGAGGAGGCAGGGTTAAGAGTCCCCTTCAGAACCCTCATACACTGTTGGTGGGAATGTAAGCTGGTGCAACCACTGTGGAAAACAGTATGGAGGCTCCTCGGAAAACTAAATATAGAATTACCATATGAGCCAGCAATCCCACTCCTGGGCAAATATCCGGACAAAACTCTAATTCAAAAAAACACATGCACCCCTACGTTCACAACAGCACTATTCCCAACAGTCAAGACATGGGAACAACATAATTTATTCAATTTATTCATCAATAGATGAATAAAGAAGATGTGGTGCATATACATACAATGGAATACTACTCAGTCCCTTGGACTACAAGGAGATCCAACCAGTCAATCCTAAAGGAAATCAGTCCTGAATATTCATTGAAAGGACTGACGCTGAAGCTGAAGCTCCAATACTTTAGCCACCTGATGCGAAGAACTGACTCACTGGAAAAGACTCTGACGCTGGGAAGGATTGAAGGCAAGAGGTAAAGGGGACAACAGAGGATGAGACGGTTGGATGGCATCACCAACTCGATGAACATGAATTTGAGAAAGCTCCAGGGGTTGGTGATGGACAGGGAAGCCTGGTGTGCTGCAGTCCATGGGGTCACAAAGAGTCAGACACAACTGAATGACTGAACTGATATAAAAGAATGAAACAATGCCCTTAGCAGCAACATGGATGCAGAGATTATCCTACTAAGTGAAGTAAGTCAAGAAAGACAAATGCCATATGATCACTTGCCTGTGGACTCCAAAATATGACACAAACGAACCTATTTATGAGACGCAGAGAACAGACTTCTGGTTGCCAAGGGGAAGTGGGCTGCGGGAGGGATGAAGTGGGGGTGGGGTTAGCTGATGTAAGCTTTTATATACAGAATGGATAAACGACAGGGTCCTACTGTATGGCACTGAGAACTATACTCACTAGCCTAGGATAAACCATAATGGAAAAGAATATTAGATCACAGAGATCCATCAAGCCTTTTTAGATCACACATCTTCAAGATGACCACCCAGGCAAAGAAAAAAAAAAAAAAAGAATGTGTATAGGTATAATTGAATCACTCTTCTGCACAGCAGTAATTAACACAACATTGTCAATCAACAATGTTGTTTTTTCAGTCACTAAGTTGTGTCCAACTCTTTACAACCCCATAGACTGTAGCCCGCCATGCCCCCTGTCCATAGGATTTCCCAGGTAAGAATACTGGAGTGCATTGCCATTTCCTTCTCCAGGGGATCTTCCTGACCCAGGGGTTGAACCCAGGTCTCTCGCATTGGCAAATGGGTTCTCTACCACACACCAACTAGGGAAGCCCATAAAGTCAACTGTATTTCAACTAAAAAAAAAAAGAGTTCCCTTCATATTTGGTTGCTGCTCCAGGGGAGGGACCACAGTCTGGACAGGAGACTCAGGCCCCAGGCAGTGCCTGATGGAGACCTTCTGCTGGACAAAGTTTCTTAAAGGACAGGGATTTGTCCCAGGATCACAGCCCATGAAAAAGAGAGTGAATGGAACCCAGATTTTCTGGCTCCAAGTCCAGAGCTCCTGAACCAGGCCGGAGTGAACTTCTCTCTGCTTTCTGGCAGTTGGAGAAAGCAGAGGCCCCATGTGATCCTCTGTGTTCCATCCTTGCCCCGCTGGCCAATGCCTCACCAGTGTATTGCGTACCTCCTATGTGCCAAGTCAGCCCCTCCAAACCACACTCTTCCCCTGTAACATCCTCTGAAATAAGCGGTGGAAATGCTCAACACACGTAAGGTTGCTATCCATGTTTTCTGCACTGGTTTGTTTATTTCTACACCATTTTTCTCCAAAAAGAATCAAAGCCACTAAAAGGCACACATATACTGGGACTTCCCTGGTGATCCAGCGGTTAAGACTCTACACTTTAAATGCAGGGACCTCAGGTTCAATCCCTGGTTGTGGAACGAAGAACCCACATGATACACAGCACGACTGAATTTTAAAAAAGAAAAAAAAAAAAAGACACACACATACAATCACGTTTTCTCTAACAAATGAGTAACTAGGGGTAAAGGAAACACAAACCTCAACTTCTAAAAAATAAGTGAGTGAATCTGGACAAAGGAAACACATGCATTACAATTTTTTAAAACAAATAAGTGAATTGGGAAGGGAAAAACAAAGACAGGAAATAAAAAACTCAGGATGACATCTAAAGATACAATTCCTGCAATTCCTTGCCAGAGGCTGACCCCAAAACTTTCAGTAGCAGCCACTGCAGAGGAAAGCACCCCCTGTAGCAACATTTACGATATTCAAGAGATATTTTAAAATAAACAAAAAGAGAAAATTATTGTTCAGAAGACGTGAAACTCTTTTTGTTACTGAGCCTCAAAACAAAGTTCTCCACGGACAGAATAAATACGACTTCCCTTCCCTTTATCCCCCTGCCTGGAAATCTAGTTCCTTCTCAGTCACCAAGTAGGGAGCCTGCCTCTCCTGCCTGGGCTGTGCAGGTACAGAAAGAAGGGGCACTCTATCAGTTTTTAAAACTTTTTTTATCAAACTATATCAAGCATACATTAAAATGCACACAAGTGTGCTGTCCAGTAAAATTTTACAAAATGTACCTGTGTACCCAGCACTCAGCTCAAGAAACAGCATTACCAACATGCCTGGAGCCCCCTCCCAGCCAATGCCTTTCCGAAGGCAAACACTGCCCAGACTTATAATACCATAGATGTGCTTTTCCTGTTTTGGAACTCATATAAATAGAATCATTCAGTGTCTGGCTTCCTTCACTCAACCCTGTGTGTGTGAGTTGCCCATACATAGCTTGCGGTTGAAGTGTGTTCATCTTCATTGCAGAATTCTGTCGTGTGGCTATACCACAACTTAAGTCTCCTGCAGATGGGCAGATCTGTCCATTCTTGGTCAGGAAAATAAAGACAATCACACGTTGCACATGGGTATTTTTAACTTAGCTAACTCTTAATGATTTAAGTGCCTGCATTCAGAAGATGCCAGTGTTATTTTATTTGCCAGTTATTCCTAAACTTTTAATTCTGACATCTGAAAACTATCAGTCTGGCAGCTGACATTACTTGGATCAATAAAATCTATTTTTTGTAACCAAACATGGCTCAGTCCTGTAGCCAAGCGACCAAAAGACATATAGGAAAAAAATGTAAGAATTTGGCTCACTCTTTTTCAATTAGACTCAATACTTATAGACAACATTTACTGAAACATTATTGTGAGTTACAAACTGCACTAAATATTTTGCCTGTATTATTTCTTTCAACCCTGACAAACACCTCAACAGGACCTTACAGCTTTGTCCTAAGCACCTAGCATAGGATCTAAGAAACCACACCCTAAAAAAGTGCTTATTAAATAAGGCAATGAATGAATAATAGCAGATACCATTCATAGGGCTCAAAGTATATGCCAGGAACTGTGCCAACTGCCTACATTCATTATCATATTTAGTCTTCTCAACACACCTGAGATAACCTAGGAGACAACTTTGGAGGTGCTGCCCACCTCACAAGTCTCCACTCTCTCTGAAAATCACCCCCTGCTTCAGGCAGGGTCTTGGTCGACAACCAGACTAGGGACCAACCGCACCAAGCAGACCACCCACGGCTATCAGCTTGCCACAGCAGAAGGCCCCGCACCTAGAGTAATCAGCTCTGTGCCCAGAGGGCAGTGTGCTAATGGGACACACAGGACGTCTTGTACAAAAGGCCACTTCACCAACGTCAGGAAGCATAGCCAACTACAGACACACAGAAGTAAAAACAGCAGCTTAGGCAACATGAGCTGACAGAGGAACATGTCCCACAGGAAGGAACAATAAAACCTCAGGAGAAGAACCAAGTGAGGTAGAGACAGGCAACCTGTCCAATAAAGAGTTCAAGGTAATGATTATTAAGATGATCAAAGAACTCAGGAAAAGAGTGGACAATAAACAGAGTGAGAAGCAAGAAGTTTTTAACAGAGTTAGAAAATATATAAAGAAGAACTAAAGAGAGATGAAGAATATAATAATTGAAACGAAAAATACAGTAGATGGTATCAACAGTACATTAAATTATACTGAGGAATGAATCCATGAGCTGGACAAAAATGGAAATCACTGAAGCTGAACAGGAAAAAAAAAAAAGGACAAAAATCAATGAGGACAGTTTAAGAGACCTCTGGGACAACATCAGGCACACTAACACTCATATCGTAAGAGCCTGAAAGAGAAGACAGAAAGAACCGGGCAGAGAACATATCTGAAGACATAATACCTGAAAACTTCCCTAACCAAGGAAAGGAAACAGACATCCAGATTTAGGAAGCACGGTGTCCCAAATAGGATCAGCCCAAAGAAGACAGCACCAAGACACACTGTAATTAAAGTGGTAAAAATGTTTTAAAAAGAGAAAATACTAAAAGGTCACAAGGGCATGATATACTTAGAGTGATAAAAGGGGGAAACATACCACCTAGAAAACTGGACCCAGCATGGCTTTCATTCAGGTTTGATGGAGAGATAAAGTTTTACATACAGGCAAAAGCTGAAGTTTACCACCACCAAACCAGCTTTACAAGAAACGTTAAAGGGATTTCTAACTGAAAAAGAAAAGGCCACAACCAGAAACATGAAAATTATAAAAGGAAAAAGCTCATCAGTAAAGGCAAATATACAGCAAAGGCAGTAAATCAATCATGTACAAACCTGTGGTCCTAGTGTAATTAGATTAACTAGTTTTCTGTGAGTATGGTTTCAGTGTGTCTGCCCTGTGATGCCCTCTTGCAACACCTACCGTCTTACTTGGGTTTCTCTTACCTTGGGCATGGGTATCTCTTCACGGCTGCTCCAGCAAAGCACAGCCAATGCTCCTTACCTTGGACGAGGGGTATCTCCTCACCACCGCCCTTCCTGACCTTCAACGTGGGATAGCTCCTCTAGGCCCTCCTGTGCCCGCTCAGCCATGGCATGGGGTAGCTCCTCCCGCCCGCCGCCCCTGGCCTCGGGCTTAGTGGGGTGGGGTAACTCCTCCCGGCCGCCGCCCCTGGCCTCGGGCTTAAGGGCGTGGGGTATCTCCTCTCAGCCGCGCCCCCGACCTCGGACATGGGGTAGCTCCTCTCGGCCGTTCCTGCGCCGTCGCAGTCTGACACTCTCGGCCGCTGCCCCTGACCTTGGACACGGGGTAACTCCTCTCGTCGCTGCCCCTGACCTCGGACGCTGGGGATCTCCTCTTGGCCTCTCCCCCTGGCCTCGGGCGTGGGGTTGCTCCTCCCAGCCGCCGCCCCTGGCCTCAGGCATGGGGGCGTGGGGTAGCTCCTCCCCCCCGCCGCCCCTGGCCTCGGGCTTAAGGGCGTGGGGTATCTCCTCTCAGCCGCCCGCCCTGACCTCGGACGTGGGGTAACTCCTCTTGGCCACCACCCTTAGGGCATGGGGTCCTCGCGGCTTCTGCCCCTGACCTCGGACGTGGGGTAGCTCCTCTCGGGCTGCGCTTAGCGCACCCATCGCAGCCGCCTGCCCTGTAGCGCACCTGTTGGCATCACTGACTCGATGGACATGAGTCTGAGTGAACTCCGGGAGTTGGTGATGGACAGGGAGGCCTGGTGTGCTGCAGTTCGTGGGGTCACAAAGAGTTGGACACGACTGAGCTACTGATCTGTACAAAGCTAGTGAGAAGGCTAAAAGGCAAAAATAGCAAAATCATCTATAGCTACAATAACCAGCTAAGGGATACACAAAACAAAAAGATGTAAAATACGATGTCAAAAACAGTAATCATGAGGGGAGGAGAGTTTAAAAATTCAGGGATATTAAAATGCATTTGAAATTCGGAGATCAGCATCTTAAAACAATCATAGGTAGATAGATAGATAGAACTCATGGTAACCACAGACTAAAAATCTATCAGAAATACACATACCAAAAAAAGAGAGATAGAGAGAAAGGAATCCAAAGAAAGAAAAGAAAGTCTCGCTCAGTTGTATCCGATTTGTTGGGATCCCATAGATTGTAGCTTGCCCCACTACTCTGTCCATGGAATTCTCCAGGCAAGAGTACTGGAGGGGGTTGTCATTTCCTTCTCCAGGGGATCTTCCCTACCCTGGGTCTCCTGAATTGCAGGCAGATTCTTTATCAACTGAGCCACTAAGGAAGCCAAAGGAATCCAAACATAACACTAAAGATAGTCATCAATTCACAAGGAAAGAGAACAAAAGAAGAAAAACTCAACAAAAAAGAACCTACAGAAACAAGCCCAAAACAGTGAACAAAATGGCAATAAGAATATCACCTATCAATGACTTCTTTAAATGTAAATGGGCTAAATGCTGTAATCAAAAGACACAGATTGGCTGAAGGAATACAAAAACGAAACCCATATATATGGTGGTTATAAGAGAATCACTTCAGATCTTAAGACACATACAGACTAAAAGTGAGGGAATGGAAAAAGGTATTCTATGCAAACGGAAGTCAAAAGAAAGCCAGGGTAGCAATACTTGTATCAGACAAAATAGACTTTAAAACAAAGACTGTAACAAGAGATAAAGAAGGACATTACAAAATGATCCAAGGATCAATCTGAGAAAAAGATATAACAATTGTAAATATATATGCATCCAACACAGGAGCACATCAGAAAGAATAAAATCAGATCAGATCAGATTAGTCACTCAGTCATGTCCGACTCTTTGCGACCCCATGAATCGCAGCACGCCAGGCCTCCCTGTCCATCACCAACTCCTGGAGTTCACCCAGACTCACGTCCATCGAGTCAGTGATGCCATCCAGCCATCTCATCCTCTGTCATCCCCTTCTCCTCCTGCCCCCAATCCCTCCCAGCATCAGAGTCTTTTCTAATGAGTCAACTCTTCGCATGAGGTGGCCAAAGTACTGGAGTTTCAGCTTTAGCATCATTCCTTCCAAAGAAATCCCAGGGCTGATCTCCTTCAGAATGGACTGGTTGGATCTCCTTGCAGTCCAAGGGACTCTCCAAAAAAAGATGTCCTTTTCATTATAGGGGACTGAAATGCAAAAGTAGGAAGTCAAGAAACACCTGGAGTAACAGGCAAATTTGGCCTTGGAATACGGAATGAAGCAGGGCAAAGACTAATAGAATTTTGCCAAGAAAATGCACTGGTCATAACAAACACCCTCTTCCAACAACACAAGAGAAGACTCTATACATGGACATCACCAGATGGTCAACACCGAAATCAGATTGACTATATTCTTTGCAGCCAAAGATGGAGAAGCTCTATACAGTCAGCAAAAAACAAGACCAGGAGCTGACTGTGGCTCAGACCATGAACTCCTTATTGCCAAATTCAGACTTAAATTGAAGAAAGTATGGAAAACCACTAGACCATTCAGATATGACCTAAATCAAATCCCTTATGATTATACAGTGGAAGTGAGAAATAGATTTAAGGGCCTAGATCTGATAGATAGAGTGCCTGATGAGCTATGGAATGAGGTTTGTGACATTGTACAGGAGACAGGGATCAAGACCATTCCCATAGAAAAGAATAAAATACCTAGGAATAAATATAACTAAATGGAGAAGGCAATGGCACCCCCACTCCAGTACTCTTGCCTGGAAAATCCCATGGACAGTGGAGCCTGGAAGGCTGCAGTCCATGGAGTCGCTGAGGGTCGGACACGACTGAGCGACTTCGCTTTCACTTTCCACTTTCATGCATTGGAGAAGGAAATGGCAACCCACTCCAGTGTTCTTGCCTGGAGAATCCCAGGGACGGGGAAGCCTGGTGGGCTGCCATCTGTGGGATCACACAGAGTCGGACACGACTGAAGCGACTTAGCAGCAAATATAACTAAAAAGGTAAAAGACATGTCTCTCATGCGTGCTCAGTCATGTCCAACTCTTGAGACCCCATAGACTGTAGTCTGCCAGACTCCTCTGTCTGTGGAATTTCCCAGGCAAGAATACTGGAGTGAGTTGCCATTTTCTCCTCCAGGGGATCTTCCCGACCCAGGGACTGAACCTGTGTCTCCTGCTTGGTAGGTGGATTCTCTACCACTGAGCCACCTGGGAAGTCCCAAAGGATATATACTCAGAAACTAAAAGACACTGTGGATAGAAACTGAAGACTACACAGACAGAAAGATGGGAATCCATCTTCATGGACTGGAAGAATGTTGTTAAAATGACCATATTACCCAAGGCAACTTACAGATTCAGTGCAATCTCTATCAAAATACCAAAGGCATTTTTCACAGAAGTGGAACAAATAATCTTAAAATTTATATAGAAACACAAAAGATACAGAATAGCCAAAATCATCTTGAGAAAGAAGAATAGAGCTGGAGGTGTCACATTTCCTGACTTCAGACTGTATGATAATCAAAACAGTATGGTACGGACACAAGAAACAGACACACAGAGGAATGGATCAAAATAGAGGCCCCAGAAATAACCCCCACACTTATGGTCAATTAATCTACAACAAAGGAGGCAAAAATATACAATGGGGAAAATACCGTGTCTTCAGTACTGGTGCTGGGGACACTGGAGAGCTACACGTGAAAGAACGAAAATATCGTCTCATACTATATACAAAAATAAACCCAAAATATATTAAAGACCTAAATGTAAGGCTGGGAACCATAAGACTCATAGAAGAAATCATCTGCAGAACACTCTTTGATACAAATTACAGCAAAAAAAACTTTGGACCTGAGTCATAAGGCAAAAGAAATAAAAGGAAAAAATAAACAAATGGGATCTAATTAAACTTAAAAGCTTTTGCATAACACAGGAAACCTCAACAAAATACAAAGATAACCAATGGAAAGGAAAAACATATTTGATGGGAGAAAACACTGGTCAAACGATAATGACCAATACGGGCTTAATATTCAGAATATATATGCAGCTCATACAATTCAATATAAAAAACAATTAAAAATGCACAGAAGACTTGAATAGACATTTTTCCAAAGAAGACATACAGATGTGCTGCTGCTGCTGCTGCTAAGTCGAGTCAGTCATGTCCGACTCTGTGCGATCCCATAGACGGCAGCCCACCAGTCTCCTCTGTCCCTGGGATTCTCCAGGCAAGAACACTGGAGTGGGACAGATGTGCTAGCAGTCACCAAAAAAGATGCTCAATGTTATTAGTTATCAGAGAAACGCAAATCAAAGCCACAATGAGATATTCCCTCACACCTGTCAGAATGGCCATCACCAAAAAGACCACGAATAACAAATGTTGGTAAGGATGTGGACAAAAGGGAATCTGAGTTCACTGTTGGTGGGAATGTAAACTGAAGCCACTACTGAAAACAGTATGGAGGGTTCTTTAAAAACTAAAAATAAAACTACTATATGATCCAGCAATTCCACTCCTGGATATATATCCGAAGAAAACAAAAACATTAATTCCAAAAGGTACATACACCCCAATGTTCACAGAGGCACTGTTTACTATAGTCAAGATACGGAAGCAACCTAAGTGTCCATCAACAGCTGAATAGATGGAGAAGACGTGCTTCATAGACACAATGGAATATTACTCAACCATAAAAAGAAGAAAATTCTGCCATTTGCAACAGCATGGATCAACCTGGATGATACTGTGTTTAGTAAAGTAAGTCAGAGAAAGAAAAATACTGTATGTTATCATTCATTTGTGGAATCTTAAAAATAAAAACAAATGGAAGAATGTAACAAAACATAAACAGACTCACAGGTAATTGAGGACAAACTAGTGGTGACTAGTGAGGACAGGAGAAGGGAGAAGGAACAATACACAGGTAGAAGATTAAGAGGAACAAACTACTATGTTTAAAGTAAGTAAACTACGAGGATATCTTGTACAGCAAATGCAATACAGTCAATTTTTGTAATAACTTCAAAAGGAGTATAAACTATAAAAATGTTGAATCACTATGCTGTACACCTGAAACTAATATATTAACAACACTGTAAATCAACTGTACCTCAATAAACAAAAAACTACCCCCTGCTTATGCATATGTCCACCAGCTGCCACATCTGTGCTACATGCTCCCTCCCCAACCCCATCACAGCTGACTAGATCAGATGTGAACACCTAATACAACTCAGCCAACCAGATTATCTCTTGGGTATTTGGACTTTCGTCTGAAACAGGGTCAGTCAGATCTGCTTGCAGTTAAAATGAGCTGCTCTGAACTCACTCCTAAGCTGCAGTGTGGATTTTTTATACGGAATAATGGAGAAAGAGGGTCTGCAAGGTGAGAAAAATTAGGACAGTGAGCAGACAGATGCAGAGACAAAGAGGCAAAGACTCATCAAGGTTCCCATCTACTTCTCTGGTCTCCACTCCACTCCACTCAAAAAGCCCAGACTTGGGTTCTAGTAAATTTCCTTTCCGGCTTCAAATGACTCAAGTTGGTTCTCATCAGTTGTATTAGTTGCTACCTAAAAAAATCCAGACTAAGATAAGATAAATATTATTTTTCCCTTACTACATATGAAGAAATTGAAGCTCAGAGGAAATGAAGTGACTTCCCTAAGGACACAATCCAGTGAATGGTAAAGACACAAACGCAAGTCCACCCAATTCTGCAACCTGAGCTGTTTCTCATTCCATATGCTGGTGTTTCTTGGCCCAAATCAACGGGACCCCCAGAACAGTCTTTCATCCCACTGGCAAGTTTTTTGAGGGCTAAGGCCATGTCTGACTCCCAGTAGTAGCTCTGCTGCTGCTGCTGCTGCTAAGTCACTTCAGTCGTGTCCGACTCTGTGCGACCCCATAGACGGCAGCCCACCAGGCTCCACCATCCCTGGGATTTTCCAGGCAAGAACACTGGAGTGGGTTGCCATTTCCTTCTCCAATGCATGAAAGTGAAAAGTGAAAGGGAAGTCACTCAGTCGTGTCCGACTCTTAGTGACCCCATGGACTGCAGCCTACCAGGCTCCCCCATCCCTGGGATTTTCCAGGCAAGAGTACTGGAGTGGGGTGCCATTGCCTTCTCCGATTAGTAGCTCTGCTGCTGCAGTCAAAGTGAAGTCGCCCAGTCGTGTCTGACTCTTCGAGACCCCATGGACTGCAGCCTACCAGGCTCCTCCGTCCATGGGATTTTCCAGGCAAGAGTACTGGAGTGGGGTGCCATCGCTTTCTCCAAGTAGTAGCTCTACTTGGGCTAAACACTGTCAGGTGTCACTAGCAAGCCTGGTGGGATGGAGATTTCATGGGACCAGAGGAAACATCATGGTGTGACTGATGGGAAGTTAATAGATTTTGTGGATGTAAATTGTAGAGGCAAAAAAGAGAGGCATGGAACTGAGATCCTAGTAACCTTGACAGATCAGCCAGTGAGCAATTCACAAAAGTCCATGGCAGCTCTAAGCTGGAGATGGACTACATTAAGACTGGTGGGGAGTTATGCATGCCACCCTCGAAAATGCAGAACATCTAAATCTTCCTCATGCCACAAGCCTCAGCCTGGCTACCTTGACTTCAGCCTTGGCAGAGTAAGTGGAATGAGAATCAGGTTTGGGGCCAGGCCAAACATGGTGGTTAGGCCAACCTCGAGGGCTGGATCAAGAGCCCATCATGGGCAAAGTCCTCATTCTACACAGACTGGACCATCTGATGTCCTGAGCACAAATTACAGCAAAAAAATTACACATACCCAACCCCATCTTCTACAAGGTAGCCAGAGAGATCTTTTTAAAACACATACCTGACAATTTCACTCCCTCCATAAAGCTCTTACATACCCCCCAAGGACCTCAGCCTGTTATTCAAGGCGTTAGTCTGTCATCCAAGGCCTTTATTACCTGCTGCAGTATAACGAGAAATATATTTGGTCTCTATCCTGGCTTCCTGGCACAGAGCAAGTGAAAACCACATAATTTCTTGAATGTGAAGGGTGATATGAGCATGTTTTGTTATAATACTTGGTTTTTATATAGAACCCCTAAGACTCTTGAAATTTCCTAAATGATAGGAGTGTCTTTTATTAATCATACTAAGCCTTTAGATCACACCTGAGATTTTGCTAGTAGGGTGACTTCGAGTAGGGCCCTAACACAGCTCAGGATGGCTAGGGCACCAGAAATATCAAGTGATTACAGGGATGGAACTTCCAGCCCTACTCACTGTCCTATAGGAAGGGGATGGAGTGGATGGGGGCTGGAGATTCAGCTGAATAACAATGAGACTTGATGAACTTCCTGGTGGGCAAACACACAAAGGTGCAGGGAGGTGGTACCCCAGAGAGCTTACAGGGGTTTCACACACCACTCCACACCTTCACACCTTGCCCTATACATCTCTCCCTTTGGCTGTTCCTGAGTTGTATATTCTGTAAGAAACTGATAAACCTAAGTAAAGTGTTTCCCTGAGTTCTTCAAGCCATTCTCGCAAACTACTGAACCCAAGGAAAGGATCATGGGAACTTTATCTTTATAATCAAAGGGTAGTTTTGCAACTGATAACTAAAGTGGGGAGCAGTTTTACTGTGCTGTGCCTTTAAGCTATGGGATCTGTGCTAACTCTGGGGAGTTGAAGAATTGAACCAAGTTGTTGGATATCCACTTGATGTCTGGAGAGTTGGAGAATCAATTTTCGGTGTGGGAAACACTCCAGACCTGCATTCCAATCTTCTCAAATAGTACATGAGTCATTCACACTCAACTGTGCTCCCAATATTCCAAATTACCTGTGTTTCTTGAATTACCTTGGTCTCTTGACAGCTATACCACCATTGCACACGCAAGCTACTCTCTTTCCTGGAACATCACCCAACCCTGTCCATCTTGCAAAATCTTAATTAAACTTTAAGCTCAATTCAAAGAGCACAGTGCAGGCGTTTCTAACTTCCTCACATTGGGTTAAATGCCCTTTCTCTGGGCACATGTGGCACAGAAAATATATTGTTCTGTGACCACTGCCCTGCCTCTCCTGATGGATTGTAGGCTCCTTAAGAGCAGGGAACTGGTTTTCTATATTATTTGTTTCAACATGTTGGGCCTGGAGGAGGCAACAGTAAGTATGGATGGATGGGTGCAAATGAGGTAAACAGATGAATAGATAGATGAATAAATAGAGTCTGTGAGAATAAATGGATGGGTAAATGGACATGAGGGAAAATAAGTGCATGTGTGGGAGGTGGATCGATGACAGGAAGGTTAGATGGATGGATAGATGTCAAAGATTTCATTTAACTCATGAATACACGTCAATGATTTTATTTAACTCATTAACTAATGAGGGAACCAGTAAGACATGATACACAATTTAAAGTCAAATCTAAAGTGCAGCCACAGCTACAGCTTTTAGCCCACCCACTCCCAACAAGATACCAACTGGCCTCACCTAAAGAAACTCACTTGCATCACATGGGCCACAATAGTTTTCATCACAATCAGTTTTCTACTATTTTCAAAATAACAAAACAGCTCAGAGACCATGAAAACTACAAATTCCTACAGAAACATAACCATGTGACAGGTTAACACCCAAAAGTCAATGAGAAGGACATCTGGTAATCTTTTCTGCCTATTTCAAAGTGTCTCATCATCTTACCTGGCATGGCTTAACCAGGTGTGCATCTCTGGAAAACCACTTCATTTCAGAGGGCCTCAGTCTCCTCATCAGCAAAGTGGGATGAGAGCACAAACCCCTCCATGCTTTTAGCAGAGAACAGCTTCAGAAGGTCTTGCTCTAGGTTTAATAGGTATTTCTCCACCTTCTGAGCTTCCTCCCTCTATCTACTTCAGCACCGCCTCTGAGCCTATTGGCCTTAGGAGGGCCCTGCCACTGTCCCCACACCTCAACAAGCATGAACCAAGGCCTCTTACTTCATCTCTCCTTAACACTACCAAGACATGTTCAGGGGATGGATGGGTAGATGGACTGGAAGACAGGAGTCGGGAGAGGTGGAACAGTGAGAGGGCAGATGGGCAAACGAGGGCATCAACAGATGACCGCAGGATGGGAGAAAGAACACATGAATTCATGGGAGGATAGATGAGTGGATGGATAGATGGATGAATCAATCAATTCTAATGCCTGCACATCTAAGTCTTTAGGGTATCCTTCCATCTGGACTCCTCTCAGAGTTCTGCTGCATGCCAGCAACTACTGAAATTCAACATGTATAAAATCAAACTCATATTATTCTTCCCCAAACTTGATTCCCTTCCAGTGTTCCACTCCTCAGTGAATCTATCGACCCTGCTGCACCAAACAGAAATCTAGGCATCATCCTGACTCCACCTGCTCCCTCAACCCCCACACCCAAGACATCACCAAGTCTTACTGATTTTACCTTCCATATCTATCTCCAACCCATCTATCTCTCTCCACCTCCAGGGGCACCATAACTCCTCTCCTGGGCTAGTGTGATCACCACTTCTCAGCCTCCTTGCCTCCATTCTGTCGTGCCCCCAACCGTCTCAGCACTACCAGTAAAACTCTTCTCAAAACGCAGGTCTGATTATGCTACCACCACTCATCCAAGCAGAGACATCACTTTGCCGACAAAGGTCTGCCTAATCAAAGCTATGGTTTTTCCAGTAGTCATGTACATATGTGAGAGAGCTGGACCATAAAAAAGCCTGAGCACCAAAGATTGATGTTTTTGAATTGTGGCGCTAGAGAAGACTCTTGAGAATCCCTCAGACTGCAAGGAGATCAAAACAGTCAATCTTAAAGGAAATCAACCCTGAATATTCATTAAAGGACTGATGCTGAAGCTCCAATACTTTGCCCACCTGATGCAAAGAGCCAACTCACTGGAAAAGATCTGAATGCTGGAAAAGATTGAGGGCAGGAGCAGAAGGGCCCAACAGAGGATGAGACGGTTGGATGGCATCACCAACTCAATGGACATGAGTTTGAGCAAACTCCAGAAGGCAGGGAAAGACAGGGAAGGGAAGCCTGGCATGCTACAGTCCATGGGGTCGCAAAGAGTCAGACACGATTTAGTGACTGAACAACCACAACAATAAGTCCAATGTTGTTTAAAACACTCTTATGCCCTCCACAGCTCTCAAGATCAAAAGCAGTCCTGGCCCCAGCCCGCTTCTCCTGTCTCCTGACAAGGTCAGACCTCTTATAACACTCACTCACATGCTTCCCAAACTTGTGGCATGTCTCATGGCGGCAAGTTTACATTTATCTGCCACTCCTTGGTTGATGTCTGACACCTCCTCTACACAGTGAGCCCCACAAAGGAGAGACCATGACTATTCTGGCTTTGTCTTGGGATCAAGCAGATCGTGTGTAAATCTGGGTTCTGCCTCTAATTAGCCATGTGACAATGAGCAAGTTATTCAGCCTCCATAAACTCCTTGCTGCACAAAGAAAAATAGAGAAAGTTATCACCCCCTCTACAGGATACCATGAGGATGGAAATAAACAATGCACGTAGAGTGGTTGACAGAGGGTTTGGTCGCTGGGAGGACACATCATGACTGGTTGGAAACAGCAGCAGAAAGGTTTGCATACAGACCCTGCTCACCTCTCAACCAGCTGACCCTGAAATAAACCCTGTCCCGAATACAGATCTTCAAGCAGGCCTAGAAGTAGGCTCCCCTAGATAGGCCTCTAGGGACCTCTCCCAGGGTCCTGAAAGGGTGGCCTCCCTGCTAACAGGGGACAGTGAGGGGCAGCCTGCCCCAGCCGTCCACCTGGAGAAAGGCGTAGGGGCCGGAAGGGTTTAGGAACCCTGAGGCCAGCCCTCTTAATAGGTCCATTTCGTCAAGTCCCCTCCTCCCTCAAGAGTCACAGTGGCTCCCCGCTGCCTAGAGCATCAGAGGCAGCCTCCTTTACCTGGAATCTCATCTCCATTCTCCATCTGGCACCTGGCTCCCCAGAGCCCACCCTTCATCCAGAAAGGCCTCCATACCCCTTCCCAACTGCAGGCCCTGCCACCCCGCATTTTGGAAAGCCTTCAGTCTTCAGGTGTTCCTCTCTAAATCCTTCCCCACCCCTCATACTCCATCTTCCAGAAAGCCCTCTAACACTCACCCAGCCCACACTAACTTCCTTCTCTTCTGAGGGCCTTGGGTCTGAAATCTCCAAAGAAAGGCTAAGCTCTGATGTAAAACAGACCCATCTGGATACAGTTGCAAGCTTACTACTGTTTGCATTTCTTAAAAAATAAAATCATGACTGTTACACAAATATAAAATGAACTGCACCCATCAAAGATTTCATTTTTAACTCATTAATTAACGAGGGAAAAATAAGACATTTTACACAATTTAAAGGAAAATCTGAAGCACAGCCACAAGCATCGCTTAGCCTCCTCTCACAAGATCTCCATTGACCTCACCTGATAAAATGTATTTGCATCTCAAGAGACAGCAACAGTTTCCCATCAGAGTCAGGTTCCTACAACTTCCAAAGTAATTAAACAGCTCAGAGACCATGAAAGCTACAAATTCCTATTGCTGTTTGTTGTTGTTTAGTCGCTAAGTCTTTGTGTTCCCATGGACTAGCCCACCAGGCTCCTCTGTCCATGGGATTTTCCGGACAAGAATATAGGAGCAGGTGGCTATTTCCTTCTCCAGGGGACCTTCCCAAGCCAGGGATCAAACCCACATTTCCTCCTCGGCGGGTGGATTCTTCACCACTGAGCCACCAGGGAAGCCCTAGAGAAACAGACAATCATGTTCCAGGTAACACCTAAGAGTCAATTAGAAGGACACCTGGTGATCTTTTCTGCTGTTTTAAAGTGTCTCATCATCTTACCTGGCACGGCTTAACCAAGTGTGCATCTCTGGAAAATCACTTACATTTGGTGGTTCTCAGTCTCCTCACCCGTAAAGTGGAGTGTGAGCACAAAACCCTCCATGCTCTCAGCAGAGAGCAGCTCCAGGAAGCGCTGCCTAGGGCTCCACAGGTGTTTCTGTGCCCGGCCCCGCCACAGCTTCCACCCTCTGCATTAGCACTTCTGAGCTAGTCAGCCTTGGGGGCGCTGCACTCCTGGGCCCCACACCCCACCAAGCAAGAACCAAGCCCTCTTCTTTTCCTTCATCTCCCTTAACATGTTCAAGGAGACTATGAGCAAAATCAGAGGGAGAGAAAAAGGTCTTTTTAAAGCTGGTGGTGGAGAAGGCAATGGCACCCCACTCCAGTACTCTTGCCTGGAAAATCCCATGGATGGAGGAGCCTGGAAGGCTGCAGGCCATGGGGTCGCTGAGGGTCGGACACGACTGAGCAACTTCGCTTTCACTTTTCACTTTCATGCATTGGAGAAGGAAATGGCAACCCACTCCAGTGTTCTTACCTGGAGAATCCCAGAGATGGGGAAGCCTGGTGGGCTGCTGTCTATGGGGTCGCACAGAGTCAGACACGACTGAAGTGACTTAGCACTTAGCAAAGCTGGTGGCAGGGGTGGCGGGGGAGGGGGCTGCTTCCCTAGTGGCTCAGTAGTAAAGAATCTGCCTGCCAATGCAAGAGACACGGGTTCCATCCATGATCCAGGAAGATCCCACATGCCTCGAAGCAACTAAGCCTGTGTGCCACAACTACTGAGCCTGTGACTTTGGGAGTTGGTGATGGACAGGGAGGCCTGGTGTGCTGAAGTCCATGGGGTTGCAAAGAGTTGGACATGACTGAGGGGCTGAACTGAACTGACCCTTAGTATTAAATATCAGAAGACTCCTCCCAACATTAGAATTGGTAGGTTGACCAAACCTAGGAGTGACAGGGATAAGAGAGCACACTCTAAGGCAGGTCCCCACAGCCTGGCACTGGACTCTCGGGGCACCTCACTGTCCTGAGATGGAACTACATGACCCCTCCCAGCTCCCTCCTCCAGCCTCGCTACTTTCCCTTTGGTGTAACAGACACTGAACATTAGTGTGCTTCCCTGGTGTCCAGAAGATGTCCCTCCTATGACTCTGACCCCATACAGAAGAAAGCCTCAATAATATATGGACATACCCACTGAAGTCAGAATAATCACAGACCCGCACAAACTTACCCACGAGCATGTTCACTGCAGTGTTGTGTGAAAGTGTGAAAATCTCAAAACTGAACACCCAGCAGTAGAGAACTGATTAAATACTGGATTGGTATTTCCGTAACATCTTATAGGAAAACCCAAGTGAACCTTTTGGACAACCCAATAAAATACAGTAAAGCCATCTGACACAGTGCTAGGCAGCCATGAAAACCGTGATGTAGGAGAAGAGGGTGAGCAAGCTCACTCCATTAAGGACACTTGTAGAGTTGTGAGATTAAAAAGGAAGAAAAAGAAACCTCAACATTAATAGTGATCAGTATTTGTGTTCTTTTTTCACTTTTTCAACTAATATGTGTGTGGATAGATACATAGGCAGATCAACATAAGCCTGAAGCTAAACCCCAACACCACATGCCCAGTGGAAACCATTCTGCAATCCAGTGCAAAGAACAAGTCAGATCTGTCAGCTCAGCAACGTTCAAATAGGGTGGAAGGGAGTGAACTCTTTTTCAGCTAGGGCCTTCCACAAGGACCCCACAAAATACACATATACACAGTCTTGCCAATGGGAGAAAGAAATGGCAACCCACTCCAGTTTTCTTGCCTAGAGAATCCCGTGGACAGAGGAGCCTGGTGGGCTGCTGTCCATAGGGTCACACAGAGTCGGAAACAACTGAAGTGACTTAGCATGCATGCATGCATTGGAAAAGGAAATGGCAACCCACTCCAGTGTTCTTGCCTGGAGAATGCCAGGGACGGGGGAGCCTGGTGGGCTGCCGTCTGTGGGGTCGCACAGAGTCGGACACGACTGAAGCGACTTAGCAGCAGCAGCAGCACAGTCTCACCAAAGGGGACAGATTAAAGGTAAAACCACTCAACAACCAGAATATCCATCCTGCACAGATCAGCAGGTGTCTGCTCAAGAAGGTCAAGGTCACCTTTAGCAGAGTGGTGCAGGGGGCAGAGCCCTGGCCTGGGAGCCCTAGAACCACCAACCCTAGCTGGTCTGTCCCCTCCTTTATCTAGTCCTTTAATTGTTCATCCATAAAATAAATGTGTGAGGTTGGACAAAAGACCTCTCAGGTTCCATTTCTTAGGACTGAGAGATGTTTCCCTATATTCTGGCCCCATCCCCGACACAGTTCATGTGCCCCACCCCACCCCCAACAGTTCTGGATGGAGGTGGAATCCTCCAGCCGGGGTCCCTTCATCTCCTTCAGTCTAGGGCGATAAGGTAGACAGTGCAGGAGGCAGAGCCCAGAATAAACAGCTAGCAAAGAGAGCTGGGAAGAGCCTCACTCACCAAGCAAGGCTCTAGACCATGCAGGTCCGCCTCCACCCAGGGAAGCCCAAGATATGGTGATTGGCAGAGCTGGGGTGGAGGGAGGTTTGTTTTCTCAACCAGAGCCTGCTCTGCCCCTATCCTCCACTCAGTGCCAATGGCTGCCTGGCCTCTCCTCCATCCCATCCCTCTGGCTCCTCTCCTTCCCCACATTTTATCATCAGCATGTGCAGCTCCTTATCCTCATGTTTTATTTTTGGTAACATGACCATCAAGGAAATGGGGGTTAGGAGAAATGTCAATAAAGTATTTCATCAATTAATTCATCAAATTTAGAGTGCATGCTCTGGGCAGGCCCCCAAGGGTCTCCCTCTGAGGCTCCCAGTTAACTGTGTGAGTGCTGTCACTTCAGTCATGTCCAACACTTTGCGACCCCATGGACTGCAGCCCACCAGGCTTTTTTGTCCATAGAATTCTACAGGCAAAAATACTGGGTTGCCATGCCCTCCTCCAGGGGATCTTCCCCACCCAAGAATCGAACCTGTATCTCCTGCATCTCCTGCACTGCAGGCAGGTTCTTTGCCCACTGAACCACCTGGGAAGCCCTCCCAGCTAAGTAGAGATTAAATGATTCCACAAATAACTGGGAAGCACCAAGACTAGCAGGGGTGCACTAATGAGGAGAGGAGGTCTGGGGGACGCGGCTGGTCCACGGCCCCTAAGTAGAGTTGGGACAGAGCAGGAAAGCCAGGAGCCTCTCCCTGAGTCAGGCACCAGGGTCGGCGTCAAGCTCTATGCCTAAGGTTTGGGTATGGCGGGGTGAGAGGGCACAGGGTTGGGCAAGGGGAATAGGAAATAGGCAAGCTGGTCACTCAGGAGAGGAACGCTTCAGCCAGGCCTAACCGACATTCCGGAACACCCAAGAATCACCGGCGGGCAATTGGGAGCAGGAGGCTCTGCCAGGCTTGTCTGCTTCGCCCAGTGGCCATGACAGGGGTCCCCTTGCCCGGTGCCCAGGCTGGCCTCTGAAAAACCTGTCTGGATGTTCCTCCCTGCTCATATTGGCTGTCTACTCTCTTTTGCAGGTTTGTATGTCTGCGCCTCTGCTCCCGCCTGTCTGTATGTCACACTCTACACATGCCTGTCCGTCTGTCCTCACACGTCTAGCTGGCGCGCTGGCCTCCAGCTTCTCTCGGCCTCCTGGCCGTGCGCCCCGCCTGCCGCTGTGTGGGTGTCGGGCTGGCAGTGCGCAGAGGGGCGCGGCTCGGCCCTCCCCCTCCTCCGCTTCCCCCCAGCTCGGGAATGACCCGGGCGGCGGCCCGGCGCTGCTGAGGCTCCGGAGTCGCGGCGCAGGGCGGCGGGAGCGGGCGGCCGTGGCGTGGGCGGCTGCGCGGGGCCGGAGGAGGGCCGGGCGGGGCTGCGGCAGGGCAGGGCCGGCACCGGGAAACTGCTGCCGCCGCCGCCGCCTCGGCCGGGGATCGCGGGCCCCTGGTCGGCTCGGCCGGGCCCCGCCCCGCCCCGCCCCGCCCCTGCACGCCGAGCAGGCCGTGGCGGAAAAGCGCGCCCCCCGCGACGCCCGAGCCCGAGCCAGAGCGCAGCGGCATCCGAGCGGGAACTGGAACGCTAGCGGGAGCGGAGCCAGAGCGGGAACCCGAGCTGGAGCCGAAGCTGGAGCCGGCAGTGCGGCGCACCGAGCGGAGCGAGGCAGCCAAGCCGAGTAAGGGGCGTGGGGCCGGGGGCGGCGCTGGGGAGGGGCGGGGAGGGGGTCCTGGCCCCCTCCCCCGCGCTCTGCGGCGGCCCCAGCGCACGCACACATTCCGGGGGCGCTCGACGCTGTCCCGGGGCGGAACCGCAGCGCGCTTCGAACGGGATCCCCGCTCTCCCGCGGATCCCTGCCCCGACCCCCGCGCCCCCGGGCGGGCCACCGGGACCCGCGCGGACCGTGGCTGTCCCTAAACATGCCATCGGGCCCCGGGATGGAGAGCACTCCCCGATTCTTGCCTGACTGGAGTCCCACACGAACATCCACCCTATGTAGGGGGCATGTCCACGACCCCGCGCTCTTGGTTTCCCAGACACCTAACAACTCACCCAAGAAGGGGGAACCAGGACGCACTTATGGCTGGGGTGGAAGAGGAAAGGGGCCCCGGACTTGAAGAGTTTGAAGCTAGAAGCCAGCCTCGACCCTCGAGCAGGGAAGTTTGACCCTCCAACGGGCGGGTCACCAGAGCCATGCCCCCGCTTCAGTGCCTGCCTGCCGCGCTGGTCTATCTCAGTACCATCGGTGGGGGAGGAGGTGTCCACACTGCATCTTCTCCAGCTCTGGGTCAGACTTTCCCTGGCGCGGTAAGTGAGGCTGAGTCCGAGGCGGCTGCTCTGGCCGGCTGCGCAGCGCCGAGCGGTATAGCCGCCCCTCCCCACGCGCCCTCGGAAGTTGGTTAGTGCCCATTCGCTCCACGGCTGACTCGCACAGCCGTTCCCCTCTCCCCATCGGCCAGGTGGTCCTGAGGCTGGCTCGAAGAGGATCCAGGGCTGCCCTCCTGATCCCGCGCGCCGTGCCGGGGGAAGGGGGGGAGGAGGGCGGGGCGGGGGGAGATAGCCAGGCCAGGCTGGGAAGGGGAGGGCACGAGTGACAGGTGTCAGCCGCGGAGGCTCCAGAAGCTTGGTCCTTGGTCTTGATTTCACACAGTCCCACAGGCGCCTGCCTTTGAGCAAGCCCTTCCTGACTCTCCTCAAACATCCTGACTGCTCACTGGAACAAGTGGCTTCACGTCTTTGTGCCTCAGTTGCTCTACTGACATGTAGGTAGGATTCTGTTGTGAGCAACGTGTTAAAGGGCTTCCGAACCAGAGGGTGGGCTTGGCTGACTTTCTAGCTGTGTGGCGTTAGGCGAGATGCTTAACCTCTCTGAGCCTCAGTTTCCCTATCTGAAACGGGGAAGGTGGGTGGGTTGGAGGGAATAAATGAGGCGATGCCTGGGGACGGGGGCAGGGCTAGCCTGATGCTTGGCACACAGCTAGCACTCAGTTCAGGCTAACTACAGGTGACATTCTGTGAAGTGTCCAGCCCCAGTGGATGCTAAGGCAGAGCAAGGTCCTCTGAGGGGGGAGGGACACCACCCCTTCTCAACCCCGTTCTGAGGAAGTCCTGAATCCCCTAAGGCCTTCTTGACATATACTGCAATAGCAGAACCCTCTCCTTAGGGCCAGCCCTTTCTCACTGTTCCCTCCTCCCTGGGCGTTCTGCTTCCCAGGCGCTGGCCTCCCCCTACCTATCATCTCCATCCCCGTTGAGAAAGACTATCTAACCCACTCTTTCTTTGGCCCTAGATTGATGTCTGTTGCCCAGGCAGAGGGCTCCCCATGTCCTTCTCACACTCTGTATGAGGGAATTCACACCTCCCTCCACTCCTGGGTTTGGGCCTAGGGAAGATTGCTTTCCCTAAGGAGCAATCAGACAGGTGGCTTGGATGTTCCAGTGGAGACAGTTCAGACAGGCAGCGAAAAGCAACAGAGGGAGCAGCTACTAGGGCAAGGAGACAGCGCGAAGTCGGAGGGGGTCCCAACCCTGAAGCTGTGTGGACTGTATGTTCATCCAGGCGACTGAGCCACGAGGCACCAGAAATGATGAGCCTTGGGGAGGAAGTGGGGCCCGTGAATGACTTTGAGCGGTTAGAAGTTCAGAGCTGGAAGGTCCCCAGGAAGAGATCTGCCCAGTCTGTGCAGTGGAGGCTTCAGACCCAGAGCAGAAGCCGGGAGGCCCAGGAGCTAGGGGAGAACGCTGGAATCCTTGGAGTGGCATGGCAGCTTAAAGGTGCCCCAGGTGTTGGGAAGAAAACAAATTCCACCACTTGTGGACACCTGTATTAGTCCTACTCACCTGTGCCGCAGCTGCCACAACAGAAGGGAATGTGGGGGGTTGCGGGGCAGTCTGTCCACATGTTGCCTGGTGGGACACACAGAATGGGCTGCCTCCTCGAAGTTCTTTCTACACAGAAACCCCCTCTGTCCTCTTCTTCCTCTGCAGCCTACTCCCCTCCCCCATTCACCCATCAGGGTGTCACACCCTTGCATTTTCCATAACTCTCACCTCTTCTTCCCAAAGGAGTTGATCAGAAACTAATTAGGAGGTTTGTGTCTCCTAGTTCACACAGTATTTGGAACACAGCCAGGCATCAACGTGATGGGGATACAGGCACTTCCTTCAGTCTTGGAGAATCATTAGTTAGACACATTCAGACACCTATTACCTGAAGCCTGTGCCCTGGAAGTGCTCAGAGCACAAGGTGTGGGAAGGTGGCAGTCGGCTCTCAGCCTCCTAAAAGGAGAGGGCTTTCACCCTGCTGAAGCTTCTTGGAAACCATGCGGGCTTCTGAAGCCCATTGGCACAAAGAATTGTGTCTGAGAGCACAGCTTCTTGTAGCTGGACTACCTGGTTTTATGGCACGTGATTCTAGGCAGGAGATTCACCCTTCAGCGCCTCCACTTCTCTTGAAAATGGGAACAAATACTCCACACCTCCCAGTATATTTGTGAGGACTGAAGAAAAATATATAGGAATCACACAGCAGTGTCGAACAGACCCCTTGCAATGGCCTTGCTATGTCTGCATTAAGAACATGCATTGAACACATGCTGTTTCCCAAGCATAAGTATTTTTTCTTTGGATTCTGACAATAGCCCTCTGATCTACGTACTATAATTGTCCTTATTTTACAGATGAGAACACTGAGGCTTAGAAAGGTTAAGAACTAACTTTGCTAGGTATAGGAAACTTAAAACATCACTATGACTCATCATAATTTTATGAGTTGGTAAAATTGATAATTAGCACACTGTATTTTAGATGATATGTTAGATGGAATGTTTCCTCCATGGGTATCTCCAATCATTGGACATCTGTGTTAATTGCCCATGGGCAATTTTTTGAGACACCTTCATGTTTTTCTATTCAAACAGTATCAAACTGATTTAAAAGAGCAGCGTCCCCCACTTATTCCCTATCCTTCCTCTCCATTTTTCTCCATAGCCCTATCACCCCCAACATTTATACATCTTATTCATCTGTTTATTGTCTGCCCTCATCCATATAATGTAAACTCCCCAACAGCAGGGACTTTTAACCATTTGCTAACTCTCATATCCCCAGAGACAAAAGCAACAACCAGCACTTCATATGCTTTGCAAATTATAAAGTGTTTTACAAACATAAGGTCTATTATTGTTATTATTTTTGCCAAGTGTATAGCTTGCCTGAAAATAAAACCTTAAGGTTCATGGCAGAAACTTCCCTCAAAATTCTGGCAAATAGGACCTGCTCAAGTGCCAGGGAAAATGTGATGAAGGTTAAAACCAGTTGGAGATTACTTTCCTAACATGTTAATAAAGCTCCTTATCAGTAAGTTGAAAGACAAGTTAATTTTTGTTAATCTTTGCAACAACAAATGGCAGGCTCAAAGGCAATTAAATTAGCATTTAAAATTTCCAATGAGTTAACTATCACTGATTTATTCACTTACTCTTTATTTTGTTATGGAAAATCATTTGTAAAAAACAAAAGAACATAACAAGCCTCCTCAATCCCACCACTGCCCAGAGTGTGGATACCCACATGACTGGATACTTCAGTCTATTTCCTTTTCATTTTTTTCTGTGTGTGAATATTTTCTCTCATTTTTTTCCTTAGAAAATAAGGGATCATGTTGTCAGCAGAGTTATATAACCAGCTTACTTGGTGACATCCCCCCACCATTGACATTAAAGTGAAAGTCTTTACATTATTAAAATTTCTTTAAAACATTACTCTATGGCTATATAATATTCCATTATAAGCATATGCCAAAATTTTCTCAGCCTGTCCTCTGTTATTGGACACTGGGGTCGCTGCTGTAATGATGTTTTTCTATCCTTACTGGTGTTGTCTAGGCCTTGAATGAGTCTTCTTCTACATCCTTGGTCATGACCTACTTGCTGGTTTGCAAATGGACTGGTTTACGTAGTTAGTAAATCCATTCTTAGAGGTTGGGCGCTGGTGGCAGTGGGGACAGCAACTGATCCAACAGAGCGCTGCTCCAGGTAAACTAAGGCAACACGGAGACCCAGTAAGCTCCAGGCATTTCCTGACCAACCCAGGATAGCACACATGTGGCCAGATGCTGCATGGGGGCAGAAGGCCTCTTTGCTGCCGCGGCTGCCAAACATCCTGGATCCCTTTCCTAAAATCAGTACCAAGTGACTTGCTTGCAAATCTGTGTGTCCTCTGCCAGCCTCTCTGCTATCATCCTCTCACTCTTTTTGTCCTCCGCTCCTGAGTTCATCTCTGTCTTCATTTGATCACATGACAAATGTTTACAGGCACACCTTGTTTTATGGCTCTTCACAGATATTGCTTATTTTTACCAACTGAAGGTTTGGGACAGTCTTGAACCAAGCAAGTCTGTCAGCGCCATTTTCCCAACTGCATTCGCTCACTTCATGTCTCTTGTGTCACATTTTGGTAATTCTCACATTTCAAAATTTTTTTCTTGTTGTTATATTTGCTATAGTGACCTGTGATCAGTGGTTTTTGATGTTGCTATTGCAATAAGGGGCTTCCCAGATGGCGCAGTGGTAAAGAATCTGTCAGCCAACGCAGGAGACACAAAGGACATGGATTCGATCTCTGGGTGGGGAAGATGCCCTGGAGGAGGAAATGGCAACCCACTCCAGTATTCTTGCCTGGAAGATTCCATAGACAAAGGAGCCTGGCGAGCTACAATCCCTGTTGCAAACAGTCAGACACCACTGAGTGAGCATACATCACAGTAAGATTACCACTCACTGACGGCTCAAAGGATGGTTACCATTGTTTAGCAATAACGTATTTTTAAAGTAAGGTATGTACACTGTATTTTACACAAACGGCTACTGCAACCTTCATAGAGTGCAGGATAATGTAAACCTAATTTTGATATGCACTGGGACACCAAAAAAACCTGAATGACTCGCTTTACTGTGGTGGTCTGGAATCTCGCGGACCACCAAACCACAGTTAGCTCTGAGGTATTACCTGTAATGACATCTATCTGCACTTGCCATGGGATTTTTTTCGCCGTTAGAGGGACCATCAGCTGGTTCTCACACTTCAAGACCAGCCTCCCTCATTTCTGAGACTCCTTTCTGTGTAAAATGGGGATTTGTTTTGCGATCCAGTGGTTTGAGCACGCATCGCAAAGACGTGGCCCATCCCCCACGCCAGCCACTGTGCGGCCCTGCCCACTTCACCACGGACCCTTGTGAAACGCAACCCTCCAGTATGGCTGCCTCTGCTGCGCATGCGCGAACCATCCTGTCTCGCGCAGTTACCCGGCTGCTTCTGCCCGGGATACGGAGCCGGTCCCCTTAACCACAGGCTCACTGATCGAGATCGGAGTGTCACGGTGAGCCACGGAGCGGAGGGATTCTGGGAGCAGAGACGCGAAGCGAAGTGGGAGTGACGTGGACTTGCCGCCCACCATTCGGCCACTTCAGAACCTGGAAAACTGCAGTCTGCCGGCCGCCCGCCTGCCCGCAATCCAGTCGGAGATGAGTCACAGGCAGGGACGCGCCTCGTCTCAGATGCTGGGCGCTGAGTGAGACGGGCGAGAGGGAAGACGTGACCTGGGTGTCAGATCTGTGGTGTGGGGTGTCCCTGGCAGTAACCGCGAGGTAACAAGGTCCCTCTCTGCATTTCTCTCTCTCCATCTCTTCTCTGTGACTTTGGGTGGGTTATGTCACGAGCCTATGAGTTTTTCTTATTTGCAATATGAAAATGTTACCTACTTCAGGAGACCTGTTGCTGTAATTTCGGTGATATTAACTGGCACATGGAGGCGCCTAGTGAACAGGAGCCACCCTGAAAGCTTGAGTGCCCAGATTATCTCCATTTAGGGAAATGTCTACTTGACCGGTGGCCAAACCTGCTAGCCCCCTGCCAATCTCCTAGCCACCTGGGAACTTACACAATCTCCACCACCCACCCAAACTGACCATGGAAAACCATATGTAATGCAGGGATTCTTTGTGGCCCCTGCCCTGGGAGTTCATCTCCCACCTCCCCGTGCCCTGCGAAAACCCATCTTAATCTCAGAATCACAATGCCCAGTGAGAGGAAAGGGGGGGTACAGGGGGCCTCTAATAGAAGTGTGACCTTGGGGACGATTTCTTGAAGCATTGGGGGTAGTCAGCACCCTTTGTGACATCATACAGGATAGCCATATAGGATGTATACATTCGTTGTGCATTTACTAACTGCCTACTCTATGCCAGCTCACTAGAAAGGGAAATGGAGGCTGCACCTGTGGAGGCTGGGGCAGAAGCTTGGGCATTTTCCCGAGGGTACTGGGAGCTACCAAAGACATTTCAGCAAATGACCTGATCCATTTTGCCTCTCTGGAAGTGGCACAAGAGATGACCTGTCAGAGCACTGTATCCTCCTCCCAACTCACACGCAGCCACAGTGCACACCCACAGAAACGAACACAGACACACGTACACACATGTATTTTTAGAAAGCACAGATCCCAGGCCCTGAGATGCTCTGTGAATTTTCTGGTGTGAAATCACAGTTCCCCAAGCAGCCTGCCATGCCAGTTCTAGAGGCCTGGGGAGATCACATCTACCTTCACTTCCCCCATCAGAACTCTTGACTTGGTTTCTATGGGGACTGGGAGTGGGTGTCAGGCCAGCATGGGGTTCACACCAGGACAGGCTGAGCTAGAAGAAGTCACCTGGAGAGGGATTCCGAGGTCAGCAGCAGTGATGGCCACTCCCTCCCACCCGCCTCAGGCAGCAGAATGAACATTTTGCAGCCACATACCTCATGCCAGGGACTGTCTGTACATAAACCCAGTCCTCACGGCAGGTAAAGTGTTCTTACTCTGCTTTCCCCAGGAAGACACTGAAGTTCAGAAAGGTGAAGTGCTTTGCCCAAAGCTACACTGCCAGGAAGTGGGAGAGTCAATATTAGCACTCAGGAACTGGATTTCTGAGCTTGGGCTCTCCAAAGATAGGTGTTTGTTTACTAAGTAAAAAAAATGAATTCTTAGTATAGTTTGGCCAACTGGCTCCATCAAAACATGGGACCCATTTAGAGGATATATACATATATATAATAAAAAGGATCCCTGGAGAAGACAAAAGTGGGAACCTTTGGAACTGCCTCTTACGGAAAAGCTCTGTCCACAATGATATCATCCCCGGGATCAGGGAAGCCTGCTCCCCCTGGGATGTAGAGGGGCCAGGCACTCTGCCCATTGGCTTGCGACCGGCAGCTTCCCTTGCAAGTGCCTGCTGGGCTCCACATCCATCCAAAGGCATGGTTTGGTTTCTCCCAAGTCGAGTGACCACACTCCCTAGGAAATAAGAACTCTAACTCCCTAATATTCCCATGGCCTCCTATCACTTGGGGACCTACCAGGAGAGACTGAATCAGCTCAGATCTCCAGCAGCATGAGAGGATGAATTACTTTCTGAAAATGTTTCCTCCATTGCAAACAGGTACTAGAGTGATGTGGCAGTCTTTTACTGCACGGACATCTTGACACCTGAATATTCACGTGGGGGTGTGTGTGTGGGGGTAGGTGTTGGTAAAGAGAAAATTGTAATCTCTAGCTCTTTATTTATGAATTGGTAATTTAATCTAGTAGGCACCTTCTAAGGAAGTGTGCTGGCTTACAGTGTGGGCTTTGGAGTCACACAAACCTGGGTTCCAGTCCCATCCTGTAATTAGAAGTTGTGTGACCCTGGAAAGCTTCATAACCTCCCTGAGCCTCAACTGCCTTATTTATAAAATAAGAATGAAAAAAGCATCTTTCTCTTAAAACTGTTGTGATGATAATGATGATAATAATAATGTTTGAGCTAGGCATCTATGAATACCCTTCCAGAGCCAGCTGTGGGACTTTGAACTAGTTTCTCGCTTTCTCCAGGTCTCACTTTCCCCTTCTGTGAAATGAGGACATTGAGCTGATCTGTAAGGGTCTTTTCAGCCCTAACAGTTACAGGATTCTCAGAGGTCAACCCAGGAGAGATATTCGCCCCCTTCCACTGACCACTGAGATGCCAGCACACATTTGTGCCACCTCTGCCCTGGAACCCTCATACTCCACAGCCCAGAGCCCCCCAGCACACCCCCGCCCCCACGGACTAGGACTATCAAAGTCACAATCCTCTCCCCAGAGGTTGACAGCCCAGGGTACACAAGCCCCCAGCCTGCAGGGTCAGCAGGTGCCATGTGGGCGCCCCCATCACCTGCCTGTTTGTGTCTCTGCAGGTGAGCGGAGGGTCCTTCTCTGCAAGAAGTCAGAGCTCTACACGTGGGCAGGCTGGCTCCACTATTCTGCTCCAAGGATTACATGTCCTTCAAACGCCCCTGCCCCTGTAAGTCTCCTCCCCACCTCCTTCCATGGACCGGGGCCAGCATGGCAGAGTCAGGATGCAGAGAATGTTTTTAGGATGTTTGGCCAAAGAGCTCCAGGGGTCTGATTGGGGTTCGATGTGATATGACGGATGGGGGAGGGCAACACAGAAGACCCCTGACCATCTGCAAGAGATGTCTCACCTTGCCAGTCCCTCCATATCAGTACTTCCCAGAGTGTGGGTCAGGGTTCTTCCAAGGGATATTAATGAGGTTACTTTTTTTTAAATTCCATAGTCAAATGAGTGTGGGAAATGCTGAGTGACATAAGTCAAGTCAGTTTTGCTGGACTCTTCAGAGCCTTTAAGGTGGTGCTGTGTAGTGAGGCTCCATAGGAAAGAGAAAGCCCAGGGGTCTACCCAAACTTATCTGACAACAAGGAATGTCTCATGAGATGGGTGCTTCACAGAACACACTCCTTGGGGTTCAGTGTCTGAGGAAACCCTTCCTAGAGCAGCCTCACCAGGCAGTCCCTTGTTTGCTATTAATAATTCATTTTTTCATCTAATGAAGCCACTAGATGATTTTGCCTGTAACATTCTTCTCATGGCTCCCTGATGCCCATGCATCTAGACGATGGACTCAATCAGGTATACCCTGGGGCTCAAGGCTGCAGCCCCTGTGGCTTACTCCCCTACTCATCGTCAACCCTGCCTTCATGACTCATGCTGCCACCCTGACCCCAGAGTTGCCTCTCTCCCTGGCAGCCACCTGCTTCCTCCCATGATGTCCCCTGAGCCCCCTCCAAGCCACCTTCATTTGCTGCATTTTTGGAGGACGTGCATAACCTCCCCATCCCTTCTCCCTGGTGAGGTTGGGACTGTGAGTCTGTGTGAGATCGGGGCCCCCAGCTGAGGCTCCCTGTCTACCTGTCAACTTCCCTCACCCTGCTCACCAGTGTCTGTTCAAATCTGTACCACTGGTTACATGTCCTACCTCCTAGGGTTGGGGAACCTCTCCTGCAGAGAGTCAAATCGCCAACTGTCAACTCTGCAAGCATCAAGGGGCTGCTGTAGTGGAGGTAGGGAGAGCTGGCCTATCCTGTCCGGGAGCGACCACGCCAGGCGTGCCAGGGGGGTAAGGTGGCAGTGCGTTCACTGTGCAGGGATTGGTTTTCAGGAGGCAGGAGAGCGCAGCCTGGCTGCTGGCTGCCATGGGTACCGAGGAGGGCATAGGTCAAGAGCAATAAGCTTTCTGATACATAGGACAAGCTCAGTAAATTACTGTTACTGTTACCACCATGTCTGCTGTTGTGGAATGATCAGCTATCAAAGCCTCAGGCCAGGTGAGAAGGCTGCCATGGGAGCAGGTAAGAGCCCAGGGACACCTGCCCCACAGAGGGTCTGGGTGGTTGTGTTGTCACCCCCAGGAGCAGCTGGCAATGCAGAAGGCTGGGGCTGCTGAGTGTGGAGGACTTTCCAGAACCTTCCGGGGTTGAGCCAGGCCCTTTGGAGCCCTGCCGTCTGCACTAACAGGGGACATCACCCCAGGACAAGGCTCTGTGCGAGCAGCTCCTGAGGACTCCAGGGTGTGGTCACGGGTATCCTGGGCTGGTCAGGAGCAGTTACTGAGCTTCTCTGAATCCCCCTCTCCCCACACAGGCTCAGTGCCTGGCAGGCAGTAGGCACTCAGTAAATGTTTGCTGAATGAATAAATGCAGTCCAACACTGTGGATGAGGCCCTGGAGGGGGAGAAGCTGAAGCTCCTGACTCTGCCACCAGACTCTCTCCGTGGCTCTAGCCAGCCCATCCTCATCTCTAAAATGAAGCAGTTATCTGAAGCCAGTGGGTTCCAGGAGCTCAGAGCAGCTGTGAGGCTCCTTGGAGGGTGAGAGGAGACCAGGTGGGCAGAACCCAGATGCCCCACCACCCTCTGCTTCAGCCAGAGCAGCTCTGCTTACATCTCTGGGTTGGGGGTCTGTTCAGATTTCACTTAAAGAAAGAGGTCCCAGGCCAGGTCCCATGAGGGTATCCAGGCCCACCTCTTCCTCTATCGTCTCTTCTCTGCAGGATTCTTCTCTTCTCCTCACAGTGTCCAGTCAGACTCTTTACTTTTTTTCTGAGCTAAGAAGTGCTCACCATCCTCCCTTTCAGCACCCCTCGTCTGCTTCAACCTGGCTCCTGCGCCCTCACCCCAATATGACATCAGCGGCTGTGTCACTAAGTCCATCCCAGAGTTTTCAGTTCTCAGCTGCATCTGACCCTGTTGGTCACATCAACTCTGCTGGTGGCTCCTCCACCGGGTTCTGGACTTTGAACCCTGGGGTTTTCCTCCAGCCCCTCTGGCTCTCTGGGCTCTGATCATCCATTCATGGTCTCCTTTGGTGCAAGAGGAGGGTGCATTCTTCTCACACCTGCCCAGGGATGCTGGGTCCCCCAGGACTCCAACCCCCCTGGCCTTTTCGCCCTGTACACCCCAGACCATTTCATCCTCACTCTTCTCTCAACTGCAGCCTATAGGCCAGCAGTTCCCACGACTCTCTTCCACTCCGGTTTCTGCCTGAGCTGATTCCTTCTGCCTTCCACTGTCTGGCTCCCCTGGGAAGCCCCACCTCCACTGCTCAAGTATAGCCCGTCCCACTCTGAACTCCTTGCCCTCCCCTCCATGCCAGCTTGCTTGATTTTGCTGTCTTGGTTTAGGGTACCACCATCACCACCAGCCCTCCAAGTGACCCTCAGTTTCCCTCCAACACCTGCATCACTACCAGCTGCCCAGGGAGACCCTGGGGTCTCCAAAGTAGGTCAACAGATCTCTCTCCTGACTTCCCCACCCCCGTCCAACTCCCTCCTCAGACCCCATCCTGGAAATTGCTGCCTCAGTAGATATTCATGGAACCAGACAAGCGAACAAACAGAGTGAAGCAGACTCCTCATGGTTGGCCTCCTGAGCTTACGGACCAGAGGCCCTCAGGTGGTTTTCAGGAGGGATGCAGAACCACAAGAGCCCCTGATGCCCTGATTCACCTGGCCTGGGAACACTGAGGGGCAAGGCCGGAAGTCAGGCTTCATCATCTGGCCACAGACACACACACTCTCTTTTAGCACCTCCTCTCCTGCTCTGTGAATTTAGACGCCTAATAGGGAATCGCTTGAACCGTCTTGGCTCACAAAATTATCTTGCTTGGTACATGTGAAGATGCCAAAGCCCACTGAAATCTGGAAAACTTAGAACAGGAACCATAGCTTGTTCCTGTTTGGGTTTCCACACCCTTACATCCTGCCAATTGAGAGGGGCAAAGAGGAAAGTCACCAGAAGGAAAAACAAGCACCAAAGTTTCCCTAGCAAGACCTGGCTGCTAGGAGTTAAGAGTTCAGGGAAGTCAGGGAGAGTCAACAGGGAATGTGAACCTGGGGCAGGGCAGTGGGCACAGGTCTGGCTGGCATCCACAGCTCTGGACACCAGGTGAAGTGGGACCATCCACTGGTCTCTCAGGAGCTGGGCAGCCCTGGATCAGACCAGGCGGGGCCGACTTCTCCCAGGCCCTGCCCACATCCTGGGCTCCCCCAACCCCTGTTACATCGCAAGGATCTTAGCTCATCTCAGCCTCTCACAGAGACAGCCCCAACAAACCTCCACGTCCCTCCCTCTCAGTTAGGCAGATGGAAAAACTAAGGCAGGAAGAGGAGGCAAGAACAGGAGAGGGGAAGCCCTGAGGGATTTGGCTACAAGGCTGCAGGAGGGAAATCTGGTCTCCTCCCTGCAAGTGCAGGCCTGTGAGCCATTTCCAGCCTTAAGCACTGAGTAAGAAGGACCAGCACGGCTCCTGGGAGAGGCTGGGCGTGTGGGAGCCTCCTCCATCTGGCCCCAGCTGGGAAGGGCAGCCCAGGATTCCCCCAGGATCCAGGCTTCAAGAACAGATGCTTTGTAACTACTTCACCACGAGCACATCACATCGCAGCTCCACAGAGCTTCCTAGGCTGTGAAGTGGGGGTGGCCTCAAGGGACAGACCTTGGGGAGGAGGGGCTTTGGGGCCCCAGGGGAGACTGAGCATGCAGCGAAGCAGGGCTAAGAGTAGAGGGTAGCAACCACTGGTCCACAGGGGAATTGGATGGGGCTTGTCTCTGCTAAGTTCACAGGCTGCCAGCAGGCCAGAAGGAATCATAGCCTGGAAAAGCCTCTGGGTGGGCTTGGGCCTCCCTCAGAGTTGTGTGATGTGGTCAACAATGCTTGGGTTCAAGGACAACATAGCATTGACACTTGCCAGCTGTGAGATCTAGAGCAAGCTTCTTCACATCTAGAAACCTCAATCTGCTCATCTGTAAAATGTAAACAGTCATAATAGCCTTTTGGTTTGATGCCCACATTTGACATGCCACAAGGAGAATCTAGCTTGGTGCCAGACACTGAGAAGATGCTTGAGAAACTTGAAAGTCATAGCCTTTTGACCACCCTCTCTCTACAATGCTTAACATGACCCAAGTCTTTGGCAACAGATTGGTGAAAATGGAGAGAGATTGGGACTCTGGAGATGAACCCGAGGTGTGGACCAGATATTGTTTTCTGCTCTGCTTACTGTGTATTATCCCTGAGAGACTTCACTGTCAACAGAAGGAAGAACTTGAAAGCTAGCTCCTGAACCCCCAGCCCTTAAATGGAAAGTCCACTCTGTGGCCCCATGAATATCCTGGCTACCCCTCCTCTGAGTTCTCTGGTCGATCCCCGAGTCTGACAGTAGCAAGTGCTCAGCATCTGACAGCTAATCTCAGTTTTAAGTGCACAATCATTTTATATTAATATTAGAGTCCTTGACAAGAGGGCATCAGCCTCAGCTTGAGCGCTTAATATAGTACTGCTAACAGCAGCACTACCCCAGCCTTTGCAGAGCGCTCCCAGCTGGCAGAGTTTTTGTATCTCCCCCTCCCCTGGCAGTGGGCTCTCAGGGTGACCTCATCCACCTCATGGTACCGAGACATTTCCATACACTGTCAGTCCCAAAATTTACGTCTCCAGCTCCAGACTCTCCCTGAACTCCAGACTCATATATTCAACTGTCCACCCCGTATCTTCACTCAGATGTCCACTCAGGTGTCTACAGAGCATCTCAGATGGAACAAGTCAAAACCTTAAATCTTGACTTCTAGTCCCCCACCCAAGCTACCCATCATCTTCCCCATCTCAGTTAATGGCAGCTCACTTCTTCCATGTACTCAAGCCCCACACTTTCTGAGTTTCTACTGCTCTCCTTTCTCATCTACTCCAAACCAATTAATCTGAAAATCCTAACAGTTTCACTTTGAAATCTGACTCCATCTTGCCATCCCCACCACTAAGCCCCAGGACCAAGGACACCATTGTCATCACCTGGACCACTGTTCTGCCCTCCTAACTGACCTCTCTGCCACCCTCTTGCCCCACTCCAGCCTATTCTGCCACAACCCTGGGAGTGTGGGAAACGGAAGGATCTAGAGACTGAGCCTTAAGTTGGTTTCTGTATCTAGAAATCTTGCCAAGCAAGCATGATCCCTGGAGTTGTCACCCACGGCGCCCCAAAGCCAAGTACACTGGGGAGGATTTACCTGCAAACAGGAATGAGTAAGGACACTGCCATTTCTCTGCCAAGGACTACACTACATTAGCCACCCTCCTGTATCTGGAGCCATGCCTAGGATGATTAGGAAAGGCTGGTCACCCTCTGTGACATCACCACAGAAGTGTGCAGAGCACGTGCTTCCCAGTCAGGAGAGAGAGGCCCCAAGAGAGAAGTCACATGCCCTGTGGGCCCAGGGACCGCTAGAGGAGGTGGCAGCATCTGAAAGCAGAAACTTCCAGGCCCAAGCTCAGGGCACTGGCCACACCAGTCCCTCTGATAGCCTGATACATTTTCACCTCCTAGAGTTCCTTCTATCTGCTTCTCTCTGCATTTAAAGTACCATGTCCTCTATTAGCCCTGGTTTCATCAGCTTCTAAGGGCTGCTCCCTCTTCCCACCTGGACTCCTTATCTGTAGGTGACCTCCAGGCCTTGTTTGAAAAAGAGTCATTCCAGAGCTTTCCTCTGCCCATCCACCAGGCCCTTCAGCCCCCAGATAATACTTGTCTCCCCTAGGAATGGGGCTAGGGCTAGAGATATAGCCAATTACAGTAAAAACAGCAAGAGCTGAATGATACAGGTTCAAAAACCACTGAAGCAAATGTATTTAAATCATCCAAGCCTCTGTTATTCAGCTATGAAATGAGATCATGAGACCCACTTTCCAGGGTGATTGAGAGTGTAGTGAGCACACAGTCAGTCAAGAAGGGTTTGTTCTATCCTTCTCCTCTGGCTCCTCTATCCCACAGTGAGAGGAGGTCTTCCTGCAGGGTCTTCCCTGCAGGGTCCTCCCAAGACTGTTCCAAGGGGAGATCACGTCTTCCCTCTCCGTTACCAACTGGGCATGCAGACACAGCATGGCATACTGGGCCATACTTCATCTGACAGGCTCTCATCAGGGGCTAGCCAGGTGCCAGCCTTTCATCAGACCCCATCACAGGCACATAATGAGACAATGCAAGAAAATGGGTTCTCTCTACCTTCTAGACTGGATGTAAGAGATCCTCTGCTGACCCTACGGGACTTACCCGGAGACTCTACCCCAACTGCCTCTCACTAGAGATGCAGAAACTGGGATGCATACTGGGGACCGGACCAGGTCGCCTAGCGTGTTTGCAGCTGAAACACTGATGCTCCCAGCATGACTCCACATGAAGCGCTCTTTCCACAAGGAGCCTGCTCTCCTCTGTCCTCAGGGAAGACAAAGAAAAAGAGCATAACTATGATCCAAGCCATGTCTTTAAAAAAAAAAAAAATGAAGACCTTATTTCCACATGGGGAGGGAAATCCTGAGATGGAGCAGCTGTAGGGCCTCAGTTTCAGTGGTCAGAGATGAACATCACTGAGGACCCATGTTCTTTCCATCTTCTTGCTCCACTGTAAGGTGGCCATTGTAAGATGGCTCCATTGTAAGATGGCCAACATCAACCCAGGCAGTGACACAACTTTTCCCAGAAGTTCCCCAGCATGAAGTTCCCAGAAGACCACCCTCATGTCTTACTGGCCAGTATTTAGTTGCATGTCCACCCCTAAGCCAATCATAGTTCAGTTCAGTCGCTCAGTCGTGTCCGACTCTTTGTGACCCCATGAATTGCAGCACGCCAGGCCTCCCTGTCCATCAGGGAATGGTAATACCAGGACTGGCTTACCAAGCTAGTCTTTAAAAGGACAAAGGCTGTTAGAACCTGGTGCCCCCTCAGTCTAAAATGGAGGCAGTGGACAGTCAGGCCAACAAAACCTTCCCCTTTTGCCTGCTCAGTCCTTGTTCTCTGGGCCTCAAGTCTTCAGGAGGACCTCTAAATATCTGAAGTGAGAAATGAACTGAACTGAGGAGTCCTTTTTATGGGGATTCTATAGGGTTAGTTTTTTTTGTTTGTCTGTTTGTGTAGTGGAGAAATACCAGCTCACAAGAGTGAGTAGCTAAATATTCAGGAGATTAATGACCCATTTAATCATTGGTAGCCAGCCTGAAATCCATCATGATGGGAGTTTTACACCGTAGAAATTGGCAAACAACACTACAAATCAGGAATTTTTTTTCCTGAAAAGCTGGTTTGCCAGCACACCACTGTATAAAACACACATACAGAAATACGCACAGATCATTAGTGTACAGCTGAATCCACAAACGCAGCACACTCAGATCGAGAAATACATCATGAGCTGCAGCCCACAGCTCTGGCCATGTGCCCTTCCAGCCCCTGCGCCATGCCCAGCTCAACCACTGTCTTGACACCTGTCACTATAAATTAGCTTTTCTAGGTTTTGACCTTTATATGTTTGGAATCATACAGGATATTCTCTTTTGGTCTGGCTTCTTGTGCTCAATATTCTGTCATGAGATTCAATGACAGTATTGTGTATAAATGTAGATCACTTATTCTCATCACATTGTGTACACTGACACAATGGACTGTGTAATATTCCGTTGTGTCAATATACCACAAATAACTTATCCATTCTACTTTAGTGGACATCTGAGTACTCTTCAGGTTGAGGCGATGAATAGTGAACGTTCTAGTAGAATGCTGTCCAACAGAGCTTTCCGCAATAATGAAATGTTCTACATCTTCACTGCCCAGTATGATAGCCACTAGCCACTTGCAGCCACTGAGCCCTTGAAATGTGGCTAGTGCAACTGAAGACTAAATTTTTAACTGAAGTACAGCTGATTTACAATACAGGTAGTTTCAGGTGTACAGCACACTAACTCAGCATTTTTGCAGTTTATACTCTATTATAGGTTATTACAAGATAATGGGTACAATTCCCTGTGTTATACAGTATATCCTTGTTGCTGATCTATCTTATGTACGGTGGTTTGTATCTATTAATCCCACATCCCTAATTTGTTCCTTCCTTCTCCCCTTTGGTAACCACAAGTTTGTTCTCTATATCTGTGAGTCTGTTTCTGTTTTGTATATACATTCCTTTGTATCATTTTTAAGATTCTACATATAAGTGACTTCATATAGTATTTGGCTTCCTTGTCTTATTTCACTAAGAATAATATTCTATAGGTCCCACCCATGTTGCTACAAGTGGCATTATTTCATTCCTTTTGTATTCCATTCAATATATATATATATGGAATATATATGGAGTCACACCTTTTAATCCAACTGTTTGTTGATGGGTTGTTTGGGTTGCTTCCATATCTTGGTAATAGTGCGTAGTGCTGCTGTGAACATTGGGGAGCTTCCCTGATAGCTCATTTGGTAAAGAAGCTGCTTGCAATGCAGGAGACCCCAGTTTGATTCCTGAGTTGGGAAGATCCACTGGAGAAAGGATAGGCTACCCACTCCAGTATTCTTGGGCTTCCCTTGTGGCTCAGCTGGTAAACAATCTGCCTGCAATGTGGAAGACCTGGGTTCAATACCTGGGTTGGGAAGATCCCCTGGAGAAGGGAAAGGCTATTCTGGCCTAGAGAAATCCATGGAGTATATAGTCCATGGGGTCTTTGGGGTGCATGTATCTCTTATAATTAGTGTTTTCATTTTCGTCAGATATATACCTAGAAGTGGAATCATATGGTAGTTTTATTTGTGGTTTTTTTGCTGGATCATATGGTAGTTTTATTTGTAGTTTCTTAAGGACTCTCCATACTGTCTTCCACAGTGCCTGCACCAATTTACATGCCCACCAGCACTGAACTAGAGTTCCTTTTCTCCAAATCCTCTCCAATATTAGTTATTTGAGTTTCCTTTTGATGACAGCCATTCTGACAAGTGTGAGGTGATACTTCATTGTGGTTTTGATTTGCATTTCTCTAATAATTAGCAATGTGGAGCATCTTTTCATGTGCCTGTTAGCCATGTGTATGTCTTCTTTGGATAAATGTCTATTCAAGTCTTCTGACCATTTTTCGATTTTTTTTTTTTTTTTTTTTTTTGAGCAGTGTGAGCTGTTTATATATTTTGAACAGTAATCTCTTGTTGGGCTCATCATTTGAAAATGTTTTCTCCCATTATGTAGGCTGTTTTTTCGTTTTGTTGATGGTTTCTTTTGCTGTACAAAAGCTTTTAAGTTTAATTAGGTCCCATTTATTTATTTTTGCTTTTATTTCTTTTGCTTTAGGAGACTGAGCCAAGGAAATATTGCTACAATTTATGTCAAAAAGTGTTCTGCCTATGTTCTCTTCCGGGAGTTTTATGGTTTCAGGTCTTACCTTTAGATCTTTAAACTCTTTTAAAGTTTATTTTTGTATATGGTGTGAAGGAATATTCTAATCTCATTGTTTTACAAGAAACTATCTAGTTTTCCCAGCACCACTTGTTGAAGAGACTGTCTCTTCTCCTTTGTATATTCTTGCCTCCTTTGTTGTAGATTAATTGACCATAGGTGCAGGGGTTTACTTCTAGGTTCTCTATTCTGTTTCATGGATCTATGTATCTGTTTTTGTCCCAATACCATACTACTTTGCTTACTATAACTTTGTAGGATAGTCTGAATTTGGCAGAGTTATACTTCCAGCTTTGTTCTGTATTTACTGGAGTATAGTTGGTTTACAATGTTCTGTTAGTCTCAGGTGTAAAGCGATTCAATTATACACATACATTCATCCTTCTTCAGAGCCTTTTCTCATATAGATTATCCCAGAACACTCAGCAGTTCCTTGTGCTATACAGTAGGTCCCTTCAGTTATCTGTCTTATACATAGTACTGTGTGCACTGCCGGCTTTGTTCTTTCTCCTCAGGACTGTTTTGGCAATTTAGGGTCTTTTGTGGTCCCATATAAATATTAGGTTTATTTGTTCTAGTTCTACAAAAAATATCATGGCTATTTTGGTATGGAATACACTAAATCTATAGATTGCTCTGGATACTACGGCATTTTAATGATATTATTTCTTCCAATCTAGGAGCATGGGACATCTTTCAGTTTCTTTGAATCATCTCCAATTTTGAGGAATTGAATTTTTAATTTAATTTTCATTAATTTAAGCAGCTACGTGTGGCTAGTGACTACCATATTGGACAGCACTGTTCTAGTATGTGAACATATTGACGCATTTCTGTTGGAGGATTCGTTCTGCCCAGGAGTGGAATTTCTGGGTTATAGGACATCCATATGTTTGGCTTTAATAGATAGGGCTAAACAGTTTTCCAGAAAGGCAGTACCAGTCCACTCTCCTGTCATCAATATATGAGTTCTAATTGCCCTCCATCCTCACCAGTGCTTGCTCTGAATTTTTTCACTTCAGCCATTCTGGAAAATAGTAGAAATATCACCTGGTGGTTTTCCTTTGAATTTCTCTAGTTATTAAGTACAGTGTACTAGCACCCTGGATATCCTCTTTTGTGAAGTGATTATTTAAGCCTTTGGCCCACTTTTTTTTTAATTGGGTCTTTTTAGTATTAATTTCTAGGCAGTCTTTATATATTCTGAATACCAGACCTGTGTTGGATATATTATTGCAAAAATCTTCTTCCTCTTTGTGGAGTGCTTTATTTTTTTAAGACTTTTTTTAACACAGGCCATTTTTTAAGTCTTTATTGAATCTGTTCCTATATTACTTCTGTTTTATGTTTAGTGTTTTTGGCTGAGAAGCATGTGGGATCTTAGCTGCCCAACCAGGGTCAAACCCGCACCCCCCAGCATTGGAAGGTAAAGTCCACTGGACCGCCAGGGACGTCCCTGGAAGATTTTTTGACTCTTATAACCATGTCTTTGCATTCAAAGATATTCTCAAATTTTTATATAGAGAGTATTTATCAAGTCTTATATATAACTGTTTGCTTTATTGGTATTTAACTTTAAAATTTACAGAAAATAAAATGATATGGAGCATACAGTTAGGGGATACCCTCTTGGACTTCTTAGGAGCAGAGGATCCTGCTGATGCACTTCAAATAATACATTTTTATAAATGTAAAAGCCAAGGTGGGCACCTTTTAAGTTGGATGGCAGTCTTATTAAAGAGTTTTTGTCTATTATTGAAATTTTAGGTGTTAGGCTAAATGAAATTTAAAGAGACTGCTTGTGAAATAACTTAAACTTTTAAATTTCTTTCTTATTTTTTCCAAGATACAAAAGTACCTCTAAAACTAAAATAATGACTGTGATCCCAACAGTTTAAGGACAATTTCAGTACACATGGCTATATACTTGCACAGTAAGTCACCAACACTCTCTAAACAATAAGAACAGTCACACTGGGGCACGGCTCTCACATTATCCTTGCCAGACAGCACAATGATCAATTACACCTGAGCGATGCTAGCACACTGCCATATCTACTAAGCGTAAAATCCAATTATCTAGGACAACATAACTATCAAATTCCCAGCCAGTATGGAATTTCCGAGTCCATATATTCAGAAACCTATGGAGTGTTCCTTAAATTCTTTTAAAATAGGAATTACACTGAGCATTAAAAACAATAAACTAAACAGCTCAACCACCACAGTGGCTGAAATTCAGTGTCTGATTTAACAAATGTTTACCTATCGTTTCAAAATCAATTTCTGCTCAATCCTAGCACAGCCAGCACTTCTCCTGCAGTGCCATTTATTTTTAAGTGCTCAAGAATGAAAGGCCCAGCTATACACCATAGTCTTATTACAAGAGCCATGGGGAGGGCGCGCCCATGGAACACACACAAGAGGAGAAAGACATGCACGGCATCATCCCTTTGTTCAACACTGGCTTTGATTTAGAGAAGAGGAGAATGCAAAAACATATCATAAAAACTGAATGAAGATCATGTTTAGTAGGTAAGAAACTAAAGTGTTTCCAAGTTTAGTGGGTAATCAAGAGTTATACTTCCACTGCAAAAATCTTTACAGGATTGAAAGTACTAAAGCGACACTAATACTGAAACACAGGTAATCAGAGGTGGCAAAGGCACTGGCGACATGAGTCACCATCAAAAGACAGCCCGGGTACATATCGCACATTCCCTGTCAGCTGCTGCAAGGACTTGCATTTTCGAACTGAAAAGGAATCCTGTGGGGCTTTTTACTTATCACTGACTTGAAGAAAGGCTGTTTTAGGTCCCCTCATTGAACATGAGACCAAGGTTTCCAAATGAGTTTTCCTCTATCATCACAAGAAGCATTATACTCAGTTACTACTGTTTGACACTGAACTCCTGTAAGTGACAGTGTGGCTACTCTCTTGAGTATTAGAGTGAAAGAGCTAATTATGCAAAAATGGAGGCTCCCATAAGAATGTGAAGAGGAGCCTTCTATGTCTTGGGATCTATTATCTGGTTCCAGGCACCTGTACAGACAGGTTCCTCCCTGAGAAGCATTCACCAGTGTCCCAGGGCAGGTTACAAATTATTTAGAAACTCTTTCAAAATCTTCCCCTTGCTCTAGCCATGTCCTTGATCCTGTTCACATCTCAGTCCCCATGCCCCTTGCCCACCTTGAAGCCCAAACTCCCACCAAAGATCTTTATTTTAATATAGTACAACTTACCCATTGTTTCAGTCAGTATTAATACCTTTGTATCCTGTTTAAGAAATTCAAGATCATAAAGATGTTCTACAGTGTCTTCCTATTGAAGCTCTACCGTTTGCCTTTCATATTTAGCACTATGTCTAGGGAATGTTTTGTTAAGATTTTAAGGTTTAATTGTCAAATATTGAGCACCTACTGTGTTCCAAGCATCCTGCTAAGCAGTGTGCTTTAATTAGCTCAAAGAAATTGCTGTTCCCATTTTGCAATTGAAGTGCTAGAAGCTCAGAGGGGTAAACTTCCCAGAGACCACCTGCAAGAGGCAGGGCCAAGATCTGAACCCAGGACTCTCTGACTTGGCAAGGTCCGAGGACCAGATGCATGTCAGCTTTGGTGGAGGAGCTCTGGGGTTTCCCCCCACACCACCACTGCCCTGAGGAAGATGGCTGAGGAGTGACCCTTCTCCCAGAGGACACTAGGGCCATTCACCTCAGACACTGAATGCTGGTGAATAAAAGGCATTAGGACTAGGGCTGGGGTGCCCCAGCTCAGGGCTGCAGAGCAACCTTGGGGACTGAGGGGATTCAGGACTTCTCCACAAACACTCCATGTTTTTAGAAATCTATGTTCCATGAGCTACACGCTGAGAAACTACTCCAAAGCTCCATGGTTCAGTGTGATGCTGTCAGCATTTGAGATCATTCGTATCTAATGTGGCCAAGAAGTACGTATCTTTGCCTGGTCTAGTAGTTTCTCTCATTCTACCTCTTGAAGTGACATGTTACGTTAATAGATTTCGTGGTCTTAAACCATTCTTGCATTCCTGGAATAGGTCTTTTCTCCTCATACTGTATTATTTTTAATACACTGCTGCCCTGGTGGCTTCCCACATGCCCTTATAATTCTAGTTGAGGGAACTTCAGTGGAGCAGGGGACAAAGTCCCGTGATATGTTCCAGAATCAGAACCCACAAAAGCAAAAGGCCAGAACAAAACTAAGAATGATGATAGTACTTGGGGTGGGGGCTCAGCCATTGTGGCCCAAGAACACATCTCTAGGCTGGCCCAGCTTGGGGGACAGTTGATGATAATTTGAAGCATTCATGAATTTAACATTTTATGTATCAATTAATTATTCATGAACTTCCTGGAAAGACCAAATTGTAGTAAATGGTCATTTTCTGAAGCCATGATTTTGAGGCTCATAATGCAAATGAGGGAGAGAGAAATGGCAACCCACTCCAGTATTCTTGCCTGGAGAATCCCATGGATAGAGGAGCCTGGTGGGCTATAGTCCATGGGGTCGCAAAGAGTCGGACACGACTAAGCACAGCACAATGCAGATGGGGATGTGACAGCTAATGCCCCAGCTGATGGGTGGGCCAAGCCAGCCCCCAGCTGCCATCCAGCTGCTTCCCCACACAGTGCCCCTATTTCCTACACATCAAGCAGGCACAGTGACTGCTGGTGTTATAAAAGCCTGTGTCCTCCGCGGAAAGCAGCCGAAAAGCCAACTCTAGGTGATGGTGGAAGAGTAGAGACAATGAGTTCAAGGCCACTGATGACTCTAGCAAGAAAATGAGAGATTGGTGGTGTGGGTTCAAGTTGAAAGTCTCATTCCGCTGTGGTTGGATTTTGTAATGTCAGCCAGTTCACCACTTCCTCTGCAGAAACAGGGAAAAGTGGTCTGTGAGTTCTCCAGCCAACAAATAAATTGTTCATCAAACTGGAGATAAAACCTTAGTGAATGATGACAGGATGGTAAGCTATGGAGTTTGGATACATAAAAGTACATGTGAGTTAATTTTGGTGAGTTTATTTAAGTGGCAGAATCTATCTTAATAGTGGAATAAATCATTTTCATCTTATATTTATAGAGTCATGAACGGCCTGTGGGTGGTCACTTTTATTTTCCCAGTTATATTTTAATGCAGTGGCTAAAGTTCTTAAACATGGCAGTGGAGCACTCTCCTATTAACTCTGATGTATAAACAGAGAGAAGCAGGGCTACTCTGCATAACATGAGAGCAGAGAACTCCATGATCTACCAAGACTTTCCCCCTGAGCACTGGGGTATTTGTGCTTTCTACAGTTTGAGAGGTTCATTTTAGCTGACTCACATACATGTTCCTAGCACCTCGCATGTATCCAGGCAGAGAAGCACTTAGTGAGGACTGGTGGGTGGATGGATGATTGATATATGGATGGATGCATGGATGATCAAGTGGATCCTGAGTAGATGCCTAGGTACATAAATACATGGGAGGGTGGATAATCGGTTGGTTGAGTGAATTAATGGAGGGGTGGATGACTTCACATTCTAATCCTCAGTTTCCACTATAACCTGCCCTACTTGTAATGCCTCAGACAGTGAAGTAAAACCTGTCAGGGCCTTGACATCTTGCAGAGGTACATTTCCATTGTAAGAAGAATCCTGAACACCAAGCAGCCATTTCCCCAGCCTCATAATCCCAGTGTTCACGTGGCAGCCCACAGCCTCACCCCAGCAGCACCTCCTTCCCTGAGCTCTTCTGTGACCTCACCCTTCTGTACTCCTGCCCAGGCCCCTTCCTCCCTCCCTGGCTCTTGTTCTGCTGGTTCATCCTGCAAGACCCGGCCCCTATGTGGATGTTTTTGACCTGCCCCCAGTGCCCTAATCTCTCTCCATCACAGTCTTCTGGTGACAAGAGGATAGGTATCGACAGGTGACAAGTGGGCTGGGAAGTTGCCCCCAAAAAGAAGGGGACAGGACTCAGAAGTGCCCACGTGTAGTGAGCCTGCCCTGCCGTGTCCCCCTACCCTAGTCCCAGCTGGGAGGCTGGGACCAGCCATTGGTGAGCAAAGAAAAGACTGAGCCTGAATCCTCTTCCCCAGATTTTATCCAATGACTTCACAGCCTCACCCTGGTGGCTCCAGCAGTGGAGAAGAAGTGCACTGCTGAGGCCAGACTTAGGGAAGCGGACCCGTGACAAATGCGTTCAGAATTTTCTGTGATGGGGACCATCAGTCAGATCTCTGTCCGCAGCCCCCTTCTTCCTCCAGCCAGCATCTCTGAAGATAAGGGCAGGACTGGAGAACTAAAGACGGTGGCTCAGCACCTTCGGTGCCTCGGTGCCCTTCCTTTACCAGTGGTCCTAGGTGGCTTCAGGCTGCAAAGAGCAATCTTCTGATCTCACTGCCTCCCCCATTGCATTCACCGGGCTCCCACCTCCTCCCTACTCCTTTACCCACCCTTCAGGAAGAACGATTCAGGATCCAAGAATAAACATCTTTCAGACAAACAGTGAGAAGGTCCAGAGAAGGCAGAGAACATGCCCAAGGTCACACAGAGAGTAAGTGGCAGAACCAGGAATGTAGCCCAGTTCTCCCAACTCCGCCTCTGCCTTGGGCCACAAGTTCATGCAGTATTAGACACACCCGGGTTCAAATCCCAGCTCTGCCACAAAACCAGGTGGCCAAACTTCAACCCACCAAGATTCAGTGTCCTGTAAATGGGAGTGGCCATGTTTTCACACAGAGAGGAGGCAAGCGCCAGACCCGGCCCCAACCCCAAGCCGGGGTCACTGAGGGCCTGACTCACCAGTGGTTCCCAGTCACAGTCTGAAGCAGAAGTCCGAAGGCGCAAGCGCTGGCTTCTGCCTGGCCCGGCGGCGGCCCACGGACCCAGGCACCATCCCCGCCCCGACAGGAGCCTCAGGACCCCATGCGCAGCGTCGGGAGAGCACCAGGGCTGTGTCTGCGGCGTGCTCACAGGACTTCAGCTTGGCGCGGCGGAGGAACTCTCTCAGGAACAGCTCACCGTCAAGAGCTTTCAGTTGAGCCTGGCTCCACTCAGAGCCCGGGAGCCGGGGCTTCGGCCTCCTCCACGCTCCACCCACGCTCCACGCACGCCCCATGCTCCACCTACACGCCACGCACGCCCCACGCTCGCCCACTCACGTTCCACGCTCCACGCATGCCCTTTGGTCTATGCACCGCTCCACCCTCGCTCCACGCTCACGTGGAGCCTGGCAGCAGCCTTCGTGTGTTTATGATATATCCCTTTCTTGGGAAGATTCCTTGGAGAAGGAAATGGCAACCCACTCCAGTACTCTTTCCTGGAGAATTCCATGGACAGAGGTGGCAAAGAGCCACGACTGAGCGACTAACATACACATACACTATCCCTTTCTTCAGCCAGAAGGCGCCCCTAGAACACTTGGACCAGGCCCCTGGAAGTCTCCTCTTTGCCCTTGAATTAAAGGACAGCCTTTTCACCTAATTTAGATGTGCTTGGTCTTAGTTGCCGCACATGAAATCTTCAGTTGTGTTATCTGGGATCTAGTTCCTGACCAGGGATGGATTCTGGGCCCCTGCATTGGGAGCATGGAGTCTTAACTACTGGACACCAGGGGAAACCCAAGAACGGTCTTTTGATTTTTCTAGATTTTAATAGTGGACCTCTGCCAGCCCCTCAAAACTTAGCAATATATGTGCTCAGTCGTGTCTGACTCTGCAACACCATGAACTGTAGCCTGCCAGGCTTCCCTGTCCATGGGATTTTCCAGGCAAGAATACTGGAGTGGGTTGCCATTTCCTTCTCCAGGGAATCTTCCTGACCCAGGGATGTTTAGCTGTTTAAAGGCTTAGTTTAGCTAAACATGACATGCAATGTTTAGCTGTTGATATACTTTCACCCTGAATAAGACTTAGGTCATGGTCTACGTTGCTACATATAAGGTGGTCAGGAGGAAGCAAAGCTCAATTTTAGGGAGAGGAAATTTTCACTTTAGCAAGATCCTGAAAACATGAGTTCTATCTCACAGTGCCTGTTAGCCACAGACTAGCATCTTGCCTAAGAGCACAGGGCTTTGGCTGCCCACTGACTTGGGTCCCTCTTTGTGGGCTGTGTGACATTGGACAAATCACTTAATCTCTCTGAGGCCCAGTTTCTCTACCTGTTAATTGGAGTTCCCATCATGGGCCATCATAAGAATTAAATGAACTAGTACATGAAAAGTACCAAGCATGGTGCAGGACACATAGTAGGTGCTCAGCAGAAGTTAGCTCATCATGCTGGTGTGTGGAGGAAGGGCCACATCTCAGGGTACAATTTCCTCTTGGTCATCAGCACCTTTGTAGAGGCTACTTGGGAAGAAAATCAGGCTAGAGGCAAAGCTTGCCTCATTTTCTGTCCTTGTTGCAGCTGGTATGGGGGACATGGAGGCAAAGGGGTGGGAAGGGGTGTTAGCATCATGTCGTTTTTCTGCAGTCATTTTTATCTCGTTGATGAAGTGGACCCTGCATTTGGAAATTGGAAGAATTTCCCTCATAATTTAAAGCAGCGCCTACCTCCGCCGGTCACAGTGACTGGAAGATTAATTTCTCACCAGCCATACAGGCGGATGCCTGCCCAAACTGGCTTCATATGCAGGTGCGGTGTTGCCATCTCCACGCCTGGCTGGTAATGAGCCCAGCATTGCCAGGAGGGTGAGGCTCCCCTTAGCAGCTGAAGCAGGTGGCAGCAAGTCATCTTCAAGGTGACCCCATGGGACTGGCACCTTGGCAGAAGGTACTGCATGCCGAGCAGGGCAGGCACGCACTCACACACATCCTGCCCTAGGTTTTTATTCTGGGAACCCACAACCTTGCCTTGGCCAGCTTTCTAAGTAGCCCATCTGCCTTGGATCATGGGGTGGCCAGAGTGTCCCAAGCCATCGCAGCAGCTGGGACATACTGAACCAGTTGAGTGTGGACTCCATACGCTCCTATGCTCCCCAAGGAGGACTGACTGTCTCTGACAGTCCCAAGTCCTACCATTGGCTTCTAAGGGGAGAGGCCACATGGTAGATGGGAAGACGGTGACATTGGTTGGATGGCCAGTTGGCTTGTGCTTTATTAGAGAGAATATGGTAACAGAGTGGCCCCTGGTTCAGACCTAGTAAAAGCCAAAGCCTGGTCATTGGCTCAGAAGTGGCAGCACTGTGGACTAGATGAGCGGTGGCCACAAGCTTCGCTTCATGACCAGGGTAATCACTGTGTGAAGTGCTATGTTGGAAAGGATGTTTTAAAAAAGGAAAGGATGCTGAGGCTGGATCCTGGGCCAAACAGAAAGAGAATGGTTATCAATTAGCTGTATACTGGCTATATGATTGCGGTGGGTCATTTAATATTTTTGAGCCTCAGTATCCTCACCTCTAAAATGGGGAGAACATAGCTTCAGGGATGAAGTGAGCTCTTTAAACAGAGCCTACACATAGCAGGGGCTCTCAAAACAGTGGTGTGCGTTTGGCCCCCAAAGAATCCCAGAAATTCACATACCCTGACATTCTCATATCACGGGGTCAAGAAGCACACATGCCCAGCCAAAGCCAAGGGTCTCTCCCTCTCCCCAGTGAATGCACCTGCAGGAGAGCAGCTTACAATGAACTTCAGCAGGCAAAGGCTTGGCTCTCAGGTAGGATGATATACTGGCCCAGAAAGTAAGGATTTCAAGCCAGCCGCTTCTAATGAATGTCAGTAGGTTTCAAGAGCTACCAGCATGGGCAGAACTGCTGGCCGGGCATCTTCACAGCTCAGGCAGCAACCCCAAGTTCCTGCTTCACCTCCCTGTCCCTGCCATGGGCTGAATGTGGGAGAGGCTTTTGGACATGGTGCTAGAAAGGGATAAGAAGGAACAGGTGGCCACAGCTGAGCTTCCAGCTTCTGATTTGCCTAAGTCCAGGCCTTCACCTGGGAACAGGGCCCTCCTACAGCATTCTCAGTACAGTATCCTCAGACACCCAAGACAGAGACCTCATTCCCGCGAGGGAGTTCAGGGCCTCCCTGCCACTTCTTCATCTGGTCTCAAGGCTGGAGCCACCCATTCAATATATGCCTTGGGCACCTTTGGTGAACTTGGACCCAGGGCTGAGCTTGAGGACACAGAGGGCACTCAGACACAAGCCCTGGAAACCATGCATAATCATACATGACAGATGCAGAACAGGGCCTAGGACCTCGGCTCTGGGAGGGCAGACAGAAGGACCCCTTTCAGAACAGGGCCCAGGAATGCTTGCCCTGCCCCTGTGGCTCACCGAGTGTCTGCGGCTCACTCGCTCTGGGGAGGTGGGACCAGCATGCCAGGGATGGGGACACAGAGTGCAGTGAGCTCTGGACTTGGAAGTTTGGGCTTGAGTTCTTGCTTGACTTGACCACGGAGTAACAGAATGACCGTTGGCTTGTCACTTACCAGTCCTGAGTATCAGTTCACACATCTGTAAAAGAGGAAATCCACACCCCAGCCCAGCTGAGTGGGAGGGAATTAAGGAGCAGTCACAGAGACTCACTAATGAGGTGCTGGTTCTCCCTGGGCAGAGGCCCGTGGATGCTCTTGGCTGATTCTAACCCCTCCCTGGTGCTCCAGCCCCCAGGGCTCCATCATCTTATCCATCGGGAGGACAAAGCCATCATGGCTCCCAGAAGCTTCCTTTAGTAGGGCTCTCAGGGACCCAGCTGTTGGTCCTAGACAAGGTTCTTTCGTCTTCCCATACTCCTGCCATGTCACACCCCTTCCTAGAAGCCCCTTCGTACCTCTCTGCACCTTTGCCCTTGCTCTTCCCCTGCCTGGAATACCTCCAAATTTCACCTTCTCCGAGAAGTCCTCCCTGATCAGATCCAGCCCCCTGACTTGACTGGGTCAGTTACTGCCCGCAGGCCCAGGCCCGCCTGATTTCCCTGGTGTCCCCTGGGTAGGATTCACCCCCAAAGCAGGAGACCAGTATGGTTTGTCCTCAAACTCCAATGCACGAGTATCCTCCATCCATTCCTAAGACCTTGGCAAAGTCACACTGACCTTCCAACCTCGTGCTTTGGTGGAGGAGAGTCCTGGTCTAGCACTGGATCTTGGGTTCAAGCCTCAGCTCTGCCACTAATTTGCTGTGTGACCTTGAGCAAGTCCGTTGCCCTCTCTGAGCTTCCTTTTTCCCTATCTTTGAGTTGGCTGAGCTCCCAGGGCAGAGGCTTCAGGGGAGAGGAGAAGAGGTCAATCCTCACTAGTAGAGGCTCCTGTAGATGTGGGGGTGGGGGGTAGGATGTGGGCAAGGCACTCCTCCCTTCCTCCCTAGCAGAAGCAGTCAGGATAAAGTCCATGGGCCACAGTAGCCTCCATTTACTTAGGAATGAGGGCTTCCCAGGCGGCACTAATCTCCTGGAGGAGGGCACAGCCACCCACTCCAGTTTCCAGCCTGGAAAATCCCACAGACAGAGGAGCCTGGTGGGCTATGGTCCGTAGGGTCGCAAAGAGTTGGACACGACTGGAGTCACTTAACACGCACACCGAGGGAGGGATAACTCGCAGGGCAGCAGGGAGGCAGGAGGAAGGTGTGGGGCAGGATCTCTGTTCAGTGTCTCTCTCTGTCCACAGTAGCTCGGTACAACCGCACCAGTTACTTCTATCCCACGTTCTCGGAGAGCTCGGAGCACAGCCACCTGCTCGTGTCCCCCGTGCTGGTGGCGAGCGCGGTCATAGGCGTGGTCATCATCCTCTCCTGCATTACCATCATCGTGGGCAGCATCCGCAGGGACAGGCAAGCCCGGCTCCAGCGCCAGCGCCAGCGCCACCGCCGCCACCACCGCCGCCGCCACCGCCGCCGCCGGCGCCATCGAGAGTACGAGCAGGGCTACGGTGAGCTGCTGCCCATCCCTGGGCACCCCCAGGCCCCCTGTCCGATTGTCACCCAGGCGGCAGCAGGGAGGTGGTGGCTCTACCGTGGGTGGGACAGGGTGGTCAGGCTGCCTCATAGAGGTCCTGAGTGATCAGGAAGAGCCCAGAGGCACTCACCATAATGCCTCAGTGGTGTGGGAAGCCCAGCTGTCTGCCAAGGATGAGGCTGAAGGTCAAAGAGTGGGTGTAGGGCTTCTCCCCAGCCCCAGCCTTCGTGAGACCAACCTGCCTGTTCCTGCCCTTGAAGCACCAGCCTGACCCTTGAGGAGCACAAGGCTCCTGCCCAGAGCGTGCCCACCTCCCCCCAACAAGGAGCCCAGTACCACCCTCAACCTCTCCCACCCCAGGATGGAGCCAGTCAGGCCCAGGATGGCCAGCCTGCCCACCTCACAGAGCCCGACCCTTGCCCTCTACCCCTCCTGCTCCCCCACCCAAGGCGCCTCCTTCCTGCTCCCTCCCACCTCCGCATCTGCATGCGCTCTTCCCTGTGCCTAGAATGCCATTCCCCACCACCTCCCCATCTGACAGAAGCCTGCTTGTCCTTCCAGACCTGGCACCAATGCCTCCTCCTTTTAGAGCCTCTCTGCCCCTCCTCATGCCCTCCTCTCAGGCAGGGGTGATCCCCACTCCAGGACTTCCTGAGCACTGCACCCACCCCCAGCAGTGCCTGACGCTGGGCAGCTGTAGCTCTCCTCGCACTAAGCTCACAGCCCAGCACGGGCCTAGCCCAGAGGGACCTGCTCCACAGCAGAGGAAGTCACTACCCCATCCCATTTTCCCAGCGAGAGCTGTGGTAGCCCATTTTAAAGACCAGGAGCTAGAGGGACTTGTTGAGTGGCTTGAATGTACCCGAGCCTGAGCCTGGGACTTAGAGCTCAGGAGAGAGGGCCAAGGGAATTTCCAAGATTGAGTGGAGAGGTCGACCTTGGCCTTGAGGAAAGAGAGAGGCCTCGGGCAGGCTAGTCTGCCCTGAGTGCGTGGTGGGGCCATGGGGCCAGTGTCACATGAGCAAGCCCCCAGCTCTGACTTCGGAGCAGGTGGGGTGAGTGCAGGCCACCGCCAGGCTGCATCTGGGCTCAGGCCTTTGCTGCCTGATGCTGACTCACTGCAGCCCCGTGGCCCCGTCGCCTTGGAGACCCTGCTGTGGGGCTCCCGCCTCCCTGCCCTCGCCTCTGTTCTCAGCTCTGGCTTTGGCATCTCGTTGGGGCCTCAGCAGGAGGCCTGGAGGTGCTGATGCCCCCATGCCATCCCCCAGCCTTCAGGGGGTACACCAGGGACTGCCAGGAGGCTTGAAAAGAAGCCAGGGGAGAGGGGACACAAGAGCCACCACGCTCCGACGAGCAGCAGCCTCCTGGCCATGGGGGACCCTCTGTCCTTCAGACACCCTCCCTGGCTCCGGTGACTCAGCCTCTCCAGGCTCTCTCCCATCACTCTGGTGGCTTCTTCTCAGACTTGCCGGTAGATTCCTGAGAAGAGGAATCTCAAGGTTCCTCAGAGCCCCACCCTGAGCCCTGGGTCCTCTCAGGAGGACCCACCCCTGCTCAATCTCAGGCACCCTCCAGCTCCGGGCCCCACCCATCCTCCTCACCCGATGCCCCAAGGCTCTTACATCTCAGAGGCACCTCGGACCCAGGGTCCACAGCAGCCTTCATCTCCACTTCTTACCAAGCAGCCTCAGGAAAGTCACTCAGCTCTGTGAGTCATCTATACAATGGGTACATGGGGACCTGCCCCAAAGTTATTGTCAGGTCTAAAATAGCACAGTGCCTGGTTTATGAGTAAGTGCCCAGTTCCTGTTAACTATTTTCATTATCTCTCCCCCTTGAGATAACTAATGCTGCAGCCCCTACAGCTGCCAGCCGCTGGCCTGGTGCCCCCAAGGCCTTCTCCATGGAACAAGCACCACGATTGAACTGTAGCCTCTGCTCAGTGCCACGCAATGGCTCCCCGGTGCCCTCGGAGCAAAGTCAGTCCTCCCCTGCCTGCCCTCAGGGCCCTTCTGCAGGCTGGTCAGGTGCAGAGAGAGGCGCCAGTGAATGTTTGAGAATGAGTGAAGGAGTGAGTGAATGAAGGAATGAGTCAGAGAGACTAGGGAAGAAAAAAGGAAGGAAAGAAGGAAGAAGAGAAAGAGAAAGAAATTTGTTCTCTTTCCATAAGATGGAAAGGTCTTGAGTTTGAGCTTTAGGAGATGGATCTGGCCCTCTCTCACTTGCTGGAGGTTTAGAGCAAGTGACTTGACATCTCTGTTTCTTCATCTGCGAGAAGAAGGCACCCACTGTGTCCCTCTCTTAAATCCCTGTGAGGGTGAATAAGATCCTGAGGCTACTGCACAGTGACACTTATGGATGCAAGTTCCTCCTCCCCACTCTCTGGAGCCTGTGTAAGGTTGCTAACCTTGGACTGGGGCTGAATAATGAAAGAGGTATACCTTAACTTGGGTAAATAAGGGAAGAGAGAGATTTGGGTCTCCCTGGACTATCTGAGTGCATGCTGATGAGGGTAGAGGAGAAAGGAATTTGGGAAGTTCAGACTGGGGGAGTGGAGTTTCTTTCCAGCTGTTCCTTGAGAGCTCTGCCCACCTGGATGTCTGGGGCTGACCTGAGTCATCACAGGACTGTGGTCTGGGCTAGGTGAATGCCTCAGGGTGGCCTCAGTTTCCCTAAGATGCTCAGCCTGTGGGGGGCCCAAGGAAAGTAACCACAGGGAGACAGAGGTGAAGAGCAGCGTCAGCTCTCAGGCCTGCCCACCAGGAAAGAGCCTCAGTTTTCCCGAGGTCCAGACAGCCCTGGCTGCCCCCTACCCCAGCACACAGTGGACGGGGCCCTGCCCGCCAACACTGGTGGGAATGGGACCCAGCACCGGAGCCCAGGGCCAGCCACTGCAGCTCTTCTGTTCTCACCCAGTCATTTCATGTTTTCCTCTCTCCTCAGCTTCTTCCCCAACTTCTTCCCCAAATTCTCATTCTTCAGCTGGTGACCTAAAAGGAAACAAATCTCATTTCAGCATCTTCTCAGCATGTTATTGGAGTCCTTTTTCCTAGGAGAAGCGTAATGTGTGATCACTGTGGAAAACCTTTAAAATACAGAAAACATAAAAAATTAAGGGTTCTGTTCCTGTCCTCCAAACAGAGCCACTGTTTGGAATATTTTCTTCTAAGAGCTTTCGTGATGTCTGTAGATAATCCTGGGATTGTACCCACAGATGGAGTTTTGTATCCAGATTTTTCCACTCACCAATGTGTCAAGAATGGGAAAGAGAGTTTGGGGAATGCAAGGAGCAGTCTTTGGGGTTGTACAGACTATGCGTGAATTCCAGCTGCACACTCTACCAGCTACAGGACCCTGAGCTCCTGGCTATACAATGGGAAGGGCAACCCAACAGTGGTGTTGACCTCAAAGAAAGGTCGCAAGTCTCACCCAAAGCAGACAAGCCCCGCCCACTTCAGGCCCCACCCTCCGAGGGGAGGGGCCACCTGGGAGGCCAGGGCAGTCCGGAGACCTCATGTCTCAGCCATCTTTGTAGCTCCCACGGTCCTCCAGCCTCTGCCAGACCTGTTGGAAACTGGGAGGTGGAGAGCTTCTAGGGTTAGGAGCCAGGACATCCAGTCACCCTGTGGCCCTACCAGTAATTTGCTGTGTGGCCTCTGTCAAGTCACTGATCCTCTCTGAATCCCAGCTGTAGAATGAGAAGACTACTCCGTCGGCATTCCCTAAGCAGTGTTACTAGGTCTAAGAAAATAAGATTCTGTTGGTAGATGCTGCACAAGCACAGTTAAATATGTTTCTCAGCTTCAGGACATTTCAAGAGTCTTTGATGTACTTGTGCGATAAAAACAACAACAGAAGACAGTGTCGTCTGTCAAGTCACCAGGATTCATCATAGAAGCCCCGTTTTCTCCCCGGGAAACCTAAAGGGCGGGAGACCTAACCTCAGAGACCTCTGCAGTCCTCATTCCCCGACACTTCCTCCCCGTTTGTCATGCCCCAGCCCTTCTCCACAGCTCAAAGCATCCTGTTCACACTACAGTCTTCTTTCTCATCTCCCCGCACCCCCACCGCCCTTGACCTGAGCTGTTCTGTTCCCTCTGCCAGGCTTGCCCCTCTTATCGTGGCTGATTTCTAGACAAGATTCAGTTCTGAGAGCCTTTCCTCCAGGAAGCCCTCCCTCACCTCCAGGCTGGGTCAGGCCCTTCTCTGCTCCCACAGCCCTAGTACGACACCTGTCAAAGCTCATGATGTGCTTGCTCACGACCTGGCTGTTCCCAGGACAGGCTGCTCAGCACCCTGGGAGCCCCACCAGGCCCGAGCCAGCTCTGCTTCCTCTCTGTGACCACCCCCAACACACACTCAGCAGAGCACTGGCACTCATGTTCTGGGGCTCACTGAGGGGATGAAGGCAGCTGTGCATGGTGAGGGAGGGGCAGGATAGTGACAGGACTGTGGCCGCAGGCAGACTCCCTGGCGCCAGCCTGAGACCCAGGCCGAATGTCCGTCCATTCCCTGCAGTGTCCGACGGGCACATATACGGCCGCCCGAGCCACAGGATGCGCTACGCCTGCAGCCCCGCCGAGGACTGGCCTCCGCCCTTGGACCTTAGCTCTGATGGGGACGTGGATGCCACGGTGCTCCAAGAGCTGTACCCAGACTCTCCACCCGGGTAAGGAGGCCACGCAGGGGCGGCAGGAGGGCCTGAGAGGGCGGGGCTCCAGACAGGAAGCCCCGCCCCCACAGGGACTGGCAACACCCCAGATGGTACAAAGGCAGAACACATCTGCTCAGTGGGCGCGGCCATCTCCTCACCCTCCTGACCAAGTGAGGTGGGGCGTTACTCAGCAGATGTCACCGAGACACACTCCAAAAGGTGAAAAGAAGAAAAGTTCAGTTGCTTCAGGATGGGTGAGGAGCGAGGTGGAGGGTCCAGGCCCGAGCCCCTTGGTTGTTGTTCAGCTGCCCAGTCCTGTCCGATTCTTTGCGACCCCATGGACTACATCACACCCTGCAGCACACCGAGCTTCCCTGGCCTTCACTATCTCCCGGAGTTGGCTGAAATTCATGTGCACTGTGCTGGTGATCCATCCAGCCATCTCATCCTCTGTCACCCTTAGTATGAGCCCCTGAAGTCCAGATCACACCCACTGGGACAGGTGTCACTGTCTCCAGTTGCGCTCATGCCCACCAGGTGGCCCTGTCTTGGGGGGATTCTCTTCTGGGTCCTGTCCTGGCAGCCACTCTCAGGCACCTTACCCACCACTTAGGACCTGGAAAGAGAAGTCAGGACACCAGCACTTCCCATCCAGGGGACCCCCTTGCACCCTGCACACAGCCCCATCCTCCCCATCACCTTTTTACTCTTTACCACCACCCCCTCCCCAGGGTCACTGGGAGGGATGGACTTTCCCGGAGGATGGGTGATTTTCTGCCCTGTAGCTTCAGGTTCAGAGGGGCCCCCAGGAAGTCCTCCCTAACCCTTGAAGGAGCACTTTGGGGTGACCTGAGACCAAGGAGTGTCTGGCTGCCCCCACCAGTGCTCCCCACACTGGGACCCCCACCTGGAGATGCTAAGGCAGTAGCGGCTGCTGTTCTAAGAGATCTGGGACCCAGCATTCGGTGACTTGGTCACTTGTGTTCACAGGGACACCCAGGCTGAGTCAGGGCCAGAATCCAGGTCTCAGTGTGCTTGGTGCCCCTCCCCAGGGAGTGGAGGGGTCTCACTGGAGTCAGTGGGACTAAGGCCTGGCCTGCTCCACTCCAGGGCAGCCTGTCACTGTGGCTAGGCCTCTAGCCCTGGGCAGGTGGGGCGGGGGAGGAGGGGGGGCAGCCCGCTACCTGCCACTGAGGCCAGCTCACACAGGGCCTGAGGGAGCTTCTTCTCTTGCAGTTACGAGGAGTGTGTGGGACCGGGCGCCACTCAGCTGTACATCCCTACGGATGCCCCGCCCCCCTACTCACTGACCGACTCCTGCCCCGAGCTGGATGTGGGCAATGGCCACAGCCCTGGCCGACACCAGCAGGCGCAGAGGCCGCAGGGCCAGAGTGGCCTCCGCACTGTCTCCATGGACACCCTGCCCCCTTATGAGGCTGTGTGTGGGGCCAGCCCTCCATCAGGCCGGCTGCCACTGCCTGGACCGCAACCAGGCCCGCAGAGTTCCCAGGGCCCGCCCACCCCAACCCAGGCCCCGGCCTTGGGCCCAGAGCAGATCATGTGAGCGACCTGGTGGTCAGGTCCTGCTGGCCCCTCAGGGCTGAATCACATCTTTCAGGCACACAGAGGCGTGTACACACACACACACACACACACACACACGGATGCTCACATGGCACCCCCACATGCACACATATACACACAACTTGGACAGACACACACTGACACACCCATGTGCACACATACATCCAGACATGTCCCTCACGTGTACAGGCGTGCACACACACACACAGGCCTCCCCCCCCCCCACCAGATACACAATCCCACCTGCGAAGGTTTCATTGCAGACGAAGCTCTCCTGACCTCCAGTCTCCTCCCCAGCCTGCCAGTGATACCCCTGGAGCCAGTGCTAGGAGAAAGAAGGCAGAGAAGGGGCTGGGGTTCACTCTGCCCTCTCCCCAGGCTGTCTGCCCTGCCCTCACTGGAAAGCCTGGACCCCAACGCTGACTCTGCCCCCCAGAAGCTGCTCAGCCACCCCAGGTCAGCTTCCTGCCCAAACTCACCCCCAACCCCCAGGAGGCAGCTGGTCCTCCCAGTTGGTGGGACAGGCCTCAGTGAGGCTCAGCTCCACGCTGTCTCTATGTCCCCACCCCAGGGCAGAAGAGCCACAACACCTGCCACTTATAGAGTGAGGGACACGGGACTGGGGGCCCAGGCACAACCTGGAAACCCTTGCCACACCCTGCCCCATCCCTAGCCCAGCACCCTCCGTCTGGTGGTGGTAGCGGAGTTATCTCCAAAGCCCCCACTCCAAGCCCCAAGTGATGGACAGGGCCCTCAGCGGGCGTGCGGTGGTGGTGGTGGGGTGGTGGTTAGTGGGTCACGGCGGTGCCCATGCCCATTCAACCACTGCCTGGGACTGAGGGGCTTCAAAGAAGATGGGGTGGGGCCTTGCTGGGGACAGGCGCTGAGGCAGAGGAGCAGCCCCTCACTAGGGGCATGCCCTGCCGGCCATTCATGGCCTAAGCTCGAGTGGGCTGGAGACGGACCCCAGGAGCAGTGCTGGCGCTCTAGGTGGGGGCTCAGGGTTGGGAGTTGGGAGCCAGCACCTTCTGGTCTGCCCTCCATGGTGCTGGCGCAAATGAAATCAAGGGGATGTGGGCCCTACTGTGCCACCGCGAGAGGACCAGTGGTTGCATCTCAGCCTTGCTGCTGGGGCTACCGCAGAAAGGAGTACATGGGCCTCGTTGTAAACAGACTTAGACCTTGGCCCCTGAATCCCAGCAATTTCCATCAGAGACCACGCAGGTAACAGAGCTGATGCCTGCAGACCCAGCCTGCACGAGGGTGGCAGCCCAGCGCCCATAAAGAGCATCCCCACCAGCATCACCAGCGGCAGTCCTCCAACCCACCCCGCCTCCCTCCCCACCCGCTCCTTAAACTGCAGCACCCCCAACCAGCCTCTCCCCTACATTTCCATTCCTCCAATAAAGGGCTAAGACAATTTAGTAATCCCTTTCTTAAGAAGAGAGGTGGCGAGGAAGGCAATCGTGAATCTTATTTTCTGTAGAAATAGCATTTCTTCTGGTGCAGAACTGAAAGGAATCCACCCAGAGGTTCTGTAGCATCCTGGCGCCCCTGACTCTGCCCGGGGAAGGGACCTTGTTTACACGCAGTTCTGTCCACCTTTGTGGTGTACTGTTTTCTAGGCAAAAAAATAATCTCTTGTCTGTTGTACTGTATAGCTTTTAAAATGCACTCCAGGGCTGAGGTTCTTTTAAGAAACACATCTTGCTTCTGCAACCCTAGAGAGTGCCGGTGTTGGGGGGGAGATAAAAACCCCCACATGCTCATCAGTGTTGAAGGGATGGAGCCAAGCAGCTTTTCTTGTCCCTGGATTAAGCGCTAAATAAGCAACAATGTATCTTTTCTGTGTTCAAAATAAATATATCAATAAAAAATGTTGTAAGAAGTAACCTGAATAAGGAGCCCATGGTGGGGTTGGCACCATCTGACACTTGTAAGGAAAGAGTTAAATCAGCAAACTGAAAATATGTTACTTTTCTCAAAGTCAGCAGTCACTGAAACCTTGTTATTCTTCTAGGACAGGGACATTTTGGGTAGTCTGTGATTTACACCAGTTACTTTGTTGTTGTTGTTTAGTTGGTTAAGTTGTATCTGACTCTTGGGCACCGGAGGACCAGCAGCCTGCCAAGCCCCTCTGTCCATGGGATTTTCCAGAAAGGAATCCTGGAGTGGGTTGCCATGTCCTCCTCCAGGGGATCTTCCCTGAACCAAGGATTGAATCCACATTTCCTGCTTAGCAAGTAGATTCTTAGTGGATTCTTTAGCCACCTGGGAAGCCGTAATTTTTTTTTAAACCTCTCTAAAACATGGCATCGATTCTCCAAGACTTGGCCAGTGTAACTGCCACCAAGACAAGCCATAAATTTGCAGGACTTGACTCCAGGAACACCAGAAGACTGGCATTTCACTCCACACTCTGACAGCTTTGACTATCAGGAAGCAGTGGGGAAGGTGTGGGGGAGGAAATCAGGCTGAAATGACTGAAGTAAGTCATTTTCTCCCCCTCTGCAGAAATTCTTTTGTCTCTGCTTTCTATAAGACTTTGGCTTTGGTTGTTGATCCCTTGTCTGATAGGTTCCCTTTCTCTGTCAATCTTCCCTCCTACTGGAATTCAGGTAGAGTCCATGAGCATAGTCCTAAACCCATAAGTGCCCTGAAAGTGGGGTGTGATCCTGAAGGACGGTACAGCCCTGTCCTGGGTCCCACTGCAAGCCCACACTGCCACCTGCTGGCTGCCTTCCACCACTGTTGAAAGCCAGTGAGCCCCTGAAAGACGCAAATTCCCTTCTCCCAGTTTCTAACCCACTGCCTGCGGACACTCATAGTTGTAACGGAACTTGTTTTGGTCCTGGTCTTGTCCTCCACCCTCGGGATGTTCCATGAGGTTTAAACCGTTCAAGCATTCCATGTACAGGAATCATTCCTGCCGCCCCCCTCCCCACCCCAACCCCGCAGCACCTCTCTAGGCACAGCCAGATAGCTCAGCACCTCTCATGGTATACAAAATAACCACTCCCCTGTCCTAAACACCACGGTGCACAGCTCAGGTGCCACCTCTGTACTCTGAGGCCCCTTCTGGGAACGAATATGGCAGCCTTCATGGTGGTGCTGCCCAGCTCACCTGGTACCCATGGCAATTCCAACCGGAACGACCCCACACCCATGCTGCTGCTGCTGCTAAGTCGCTTCAGTCGTGTCCAACTCTGTGCGACCCCATAGACAGCAGCCCACCAGGCTCCCCCATCTCTGGGATTCTCCAGGCAAAAACACTGGAGTGGGTTGCCATTTCCTTCTCCAATGCATGAAAGTGAAAAGTGAAAGTGAAGTCACTCAGTCGTGTCCGACTCTTAGCGACCCCATGGACTGCAGCCTACCAGGCTCCTCCGTCCATGGGATTTTCCAGGCAAGAGTACTGGAGTGGGGTGCCATTGCCTTCTCCGCCCCACACCCATACCCTGTTCCAAAAGCAAACAAACGCAGGATCCCACAGCCCCCCCAGGGGCTATCAAGCTCAGTGTTCTCCACCTCCTCCATTCGCAACATGCCTTGTGTCCACTCTGACACACTATGGCGTGTTCACCTATGACGCCACATCCAAGTTCCTCACACTCCTAGGAGACTGGATGCCTCTCTCTGCCAGGGGGCCCTGAGGGGTTGGGCCCACATGAGCACTGGGCAGTGGGGCTCATCGAGGCCCCAAGAAGATGGGAAGTGAAGCTAAATTCCCAGGACGGTGGGACGGGAGGAGGGGCAGGACCAGCCCTGGGACAGGATGGGGGGTGCAAGAGGTTGATGAGGAAGGTGACCCCAGGAACAGCACCAGGGAGTGGAAAGTGAAACTGGGAAGGGTGGAAAGTGCAGGCAGGGTGTTGTCGAGCTGGTCTCCGCTGTGGGCAACTGCGCTCCGTCCCCCTGGCAACTCCAAGAGCCAGAGTGGAGCTTGCCTCAGGGCTAGTCAGCCAATGGGGAGGGAGGTGGATTAATCACACACGGCTCTCAGATTCTCAAGGATCATTGTCTGAGGCTGCCCTTCAGCCAAGCTGCTCCACCTTGCGCAGCTGAGCAGCTCCTCTGGCCCAGGTCTTCAGACTGGAGACCTTCAGCTGGGGCCATCATCCTGGTCTGCGTGGGCTGCCACCGGGCCATCAAGCATGGGCACAGTGCCCTCCACGTCCTCCAGATGGGCATACGGGAGCAGCAGGAATCCCTTGAGAGAGGGAGGAACAGGGCGGATACCAAGCACGGTCGACCACAGTGGCCCCTTGGGACACCCGCTAGCTTGCACCAGCCAAGCCCACCCATGTATGCATACACAGGGGTCTCTCATATCAACTTCCTAGAGACTCTCAGGCACACACTTGTGTGCAGCATCACTCAGTTCACACTACCTGCGGCACACACAGCTCACACACACACACTGTGCCCCTCACACTCAGAGCTCACACACCCAGAGGTCCCACCCCAAGGCCACCCACACTCACGCTCAGGTATCACCATCAGTGTCCCCCAAAGACTGACCAGGCTGGGGACACAAGCAGTGGAAGGACCCACAGCGTCATCACCCGAGAGAGCGAATGCCCCATCCAGGGTTTGGCTCTGCTGACCTCACAGGGCTCCTCCCCAAGCCCAGGTGAGCTCTCTCGATTGGGACCAATTGCCTGGGGCAGGCCTGGTGTTTCTGGGCTGGGGGGCTGAGCACAGGGGTTGCAGCCCACCTGTGCCTGTTCAGCATCTCTTCAAGGACTCCCAGGTCTGCAGGCCTCAGGCCCTGAGGTCACAGCCTCAGCCAGACCACAACAAGGCATCCATCCAGCCTGCCTCCTGGGACCTTTGAGCCAGTCCCTGTCCTTTCGGTCTCAGGGCCCACGCCCCACCAGCCTACCCTAAATCAGAGCAGAATGTCAAACCTCCACTAGCACTCTCCCACCCATGCTGACCTACGTCTCCTACCCAGAAGGATGATCAGATGTGACCTGGGCCAGTTACCTAATCTCGCCGAGGTTCAGGATCGGTGAACTACTGTGTGTCGGAGACTAGCATCCCCACCAGTGGACCTCAGATGATGGATTCAGACCAGCCGAGAGACCCATTCCCAAGTAGCCCTCCCATTGGGAAGTAAGTTCCTAATGGGAGGGGTAGGAATGCTCTGGCCACTGAGCTCAGAAAAGGTGGCAGGAGAGCCGGGGGCTGGGAGCAACAAGACCCTGGGTGCGGGCAGCCCAGGTCTGAGGCTGCTCTGAGGCCAAGCACCCAGCAGATCAGATGCCCTTCCTGGTTACTGGAGGGGCAGGAGGCCAGCAGAGCCTCCCAGAAAGCCAACAATGGTCAAGAACCAGCTTTTCCTCGGCTGTGTGACTACCAGGTCACAGCCAGTTCATGTAGAGCCACCGCACCTTCCAACAGGCTCTCCAGACAGCGAGCCACTGAGGCCAGGCTCCCATCTGCCTCGGAAGCTACAACCCTCCCCGTCCCTGCCCCAGGCCAGTGTGGAAGGACATGGGCCTCTGGCAGTACTACCCCTAGCACCAGGAGAGAGCCTTGAAAGGACCCAGGGCCTGAGAAGTCAGGGAACAGCACACAGGTTGCCCCTCCTGGGAACTCACACCCCTTAGGAAAGGTCCTGATGCCAAGAAGCCAGGGGATCTTATTTAGTCCAGCAGTTCCCAAATGCATTTGGCCACAGGAAATTTTCACTCATGGAAGATAGATTAAGAGCACCCAGACAAGTGCTCTTCCGTGGAGCACACTTTGAGAAATGCAGACCCATGTGGAAGGAAGGAGTGAGTCACCGAGCGACTGAATGAATGAATGAATCATCACTGAATTAAGAAGTAGGTGAATGGAAGAAAGGAAGGAAGGAAGGAAAAAAGGGGGAGGGAAGGAGGGAGGGGAGGGAAGGAGGGAAGGGATGAACGCTAGATGAGAGTGCATAGGTGACTGGTCCATCTCAACCCCCTCAAAAACCTGTGCCTGATTCAACCTCTGGGTCTAAGTAGTTTCTGTGGGAGGTGATCCCAGGAAGCACAGTGAAGGAACCGGGAACTAAGACAAGGGAGGGAGCTGAATCAACAGGGACGAACTTATGAGGAGGTTGTTGCTGTAGACAACTGGGGTGGTCCCACAGGGGACCCTCTCAGAGACAGGGTAGAACATACCTCAGAACCATCCCACCCATGGGATGCACCCACAAAGCCTCCTTGCTTGGCCGCAGCCCTGGCCAGCTCCAGGATGAGGAGTACCGACAGATGGCACAAGGCCCTGCTTTCTCTTTTGCTAACACAACTTCCTCCTGGGCTTCCTGATTGAGCCGTGGGGCGGGACAGAGGCAGGCCGGCCTAGGCGGCCACGGGACTCTGGTCTGCATCCAACTCCTCACAGCCGCCATGAGCTGGCCCAGGGCCCCGGGCCCCAAAGAGGACACTCCTGAGACCCTTCTAGAAGACCTCATCAGTTTCTACCTGGAGGGGGCAGGAGAGGGCCGGCTCCGGGTCTGCAGGCAAGCTACTCTCACCAGCAGGGCCCAGCAGCTGCTGGACACAGGGCCCCCTCTTCAACTCTACCTGCCTGAGGAGGTGGCCCCTGACTCGGGGGCTCCCTGCTTTGCCCAGCATATCGACCACAAACTGGTGCGGGCACTGGAGTTCCTGGAATTGGTCTCTATCCACCTGCTCCTGTTTCCCTGGAGGAAGGAAATCAGGTCCCTGAAGGTAGGTGTCGCCACTACCCTGGGAGAGAGGGTCTTGGGGAGGGGCCAGGGCCCTGCCTCGGGGTTGGGGAGGAAACAATGTGTCTGTCATGCCCACTGACATTGGTCCCATTTTACAGTTGGGGAAACTGAGGGCTAAAGAGTTTAATACCACTGATGTGTAGTCTGAGTTGCTTCAGTTGTGACCAACTCTTTTCCATCCTCCGGCCCTGAGCCCACCAGCCTTCTCTATCCATGGGATTCTCCAGGCAAGGATACTGGAGTCGGTGCCCATTTCCTTCTCCAGGGGATCTTCCCAACCCAGGGATCGAACCTTGAGTCTCTGATGCCTCCTGCATTGGCAGGCAGGCTCCTTACCACTAGCGCCACCTGGAAACTGCTCTGTGGTCACCAGCTAATACACAGCCCAGACGGGACTCAGACTCAGTGCCACTCCAAACCACCAGGCTCTCCTGCTTCTCTAAAGAACAGGCAACAAGGAGGCCACAGGAAGCCAGGCAAAGACCTGTGCTGTGGAAAGCCATTGGAAAGCTTTCGTCGCTTCTGGCTCCAGGCCAGGGCACCAGCTGGCTCCTTCTTCTGCTGAGTGGCTTGAGACAAAAGTCCTGCCTCTGGGCCTCGGTGTGTCCTTCTGTAAAATGGGACCGGGGTGACATGCCTGTGGGCCAGGTTTCCTTATGGCCCCATGCCCTGGCCCTCCTGCTTCTCAGGAGCCTCCGTGCCAGTCTTTGGTCCTTCCCCTCACAGCCACTCTGCTCTTGCGTGTGCCACCCTAACGAGCACCCCTGTTTGTTCCAGACATACACGGGGAGCTTTGCCTACTGGGTGCGGCCTGTGCTTTCAGAACACACCCTGCACACCCTCCTGGGCCGGCTAGGCTATATGGCCACCTCCGAGGTCGAGTTTTCCCTGGTCCAGGCTATCAGCGAGGAGGACACCAAACAGATGGTGTTTGAGATCTTCCTGACAAGAGTCGCATGTGAGGCCGTTCTCAGGACCCCGGGCAGGCAGCTCCTCGGGCCAGGCAGAGAGAGAGTGGCGGGGCCCCACCATAGACCTGGCTCAGAGATGGGGCTGCAGGAGGCCCTGTGGGAGGCCCAGCCTGGCCTGGATCCCTCAGCAGGGGTGGGAGCCAAGAGCGCCCTGGCCGAACACCCTGATGCTCGCTGCTCTCTGCCTGTGGCCTTGAACCAGCCTGAGGTCTCAACAGCCCCCCATGGACTCCTGACTGGCCCCCTGTTCCCCTTGGGCTCCCTGCGCCATGCCAGCACATGCTCCGACAGTGAGGAGTTCCTGACCTGCTACAGCGACCTCGCGCTGCACCGGACACCCTTGCTCCCCTGGGACCAGCCCTGGAGCAGCCTGGAAGGGAAGCAACTCCAGGGCCCAGGCCCTGGGCCCAGCCCAGCGCCGGGGGAGGTGGCCGCCGCCTCGGGTAGCAGTGGTGAGCAGCCCTGGGTCCCCGACGGGGCTTCTGAGTGTAAAGGGGCCACCGTCCCCAGCCAGCTCCGGCAGAGGCCCAGGTCCTGTCTGTCAGAGAATTCCTTGGCCCCAAAGCCAGATGCTCTGCCAGATCCAGCTGCCCTTGGCATGGACACTGAGCCTCCAAGCACTTCCTCGGAGATGGAAGAGCTCTGTGAGCACTTCACCCACCTCCTCAGAACCTCAACTCCAGCGGGCTACCTGAGGGACACCCCTAGTCCCAGGGTTGAGGAGGAGGGACAATCGGAGCCTCTCGTGGGGCCAGAGCCAGCCAGCAAAGGCGGCAGCCCGGACGGTAAAGTTGCTCTGCTCTGGAGGTCTCCGCAGGCCTCCACTTCATGGACAAGAGCCCCCAGTGCTTACTACGTCCCCCTTAAGGGGCTGGAGGAGCCAGTTCCCACACGGAGATCCTACACAAGCCACAGCTGAGCATGTCACTCCGACTTGAAGAAATGATGGGTCTGGAACCACAGTGGGGACACCAGCCAAATCCCCAGCATGTCAGCCACGAGGACATGTCAGCCTACTCATCCCAGCTGGCCTCAGGTACTAGCCCTGCCACCTACAGACTGTGTGACTCTGGGCCACTCCCCCCACCTCTCTGAGCCATGCTTCCTTGTCTGCAAAGTGGAGGTGAGGTCAGATCTGCCTCACAGGGAGCTGAGATGGGTTAGGAGGTGTGTGCACACTGCCGACCTCAGAAGTGGGGGCGCTTCCTGTGCCCTTCACATCCCAGCTCAGCATGTGACCTTGGGAGCACCATCACCCTTCATCTCTGACCAGCAGCCTCCCTTGGCATCCTTCAGGCACCTGTCACAGGGAAGATTATATGACAGCTGTGTAGACAAGCAGACATGTAAACCACCCTCCATCTGTTCAGTGTCGTCTGTCAGCCACCCTTTTCTCTAACTTCAGCTAACTTCTGGTTGACAGAGAGCAAGGCCACAGTTGGGAGCCCAGGATGAGCTCACAGGCCTGCTGTGCATCCAGGGTTGGGGGCTCCATCACCCAGGCTGTGAGGAGTGGGGGTGCCCTCCACCAGCCTTTCCTGCCCCGACATATGCATGCATACATGCACACAAGTGGGTGCATCCAGGCACGTGTCCACACATGCACACGGGCATTCCTCACGGTGGCCCAAGAGACAGTGGTCTCCCTCTCCAGCCAAGAGCCTCTCTATGGAGGGGCAGGTGCCACCCACCCAGGACCCGCCCCTTGGCTTTGCTTCTGTCCAGTGGGGAGGACAACACCTACCCCTGAGAGTGGTGGTGAACAGGAAAGTTTACTAATAAAGGGGGTGCTAAAGGCCCCTTCTGGGGCTCCCCAAGTGGCTCAGTGGTAAAGAATCTGCCTGCCAATTTAGGAAATGTGAGTTCAATCCCTGGGTCAGGAAGATCCCTGGAGGAGGGCATGCCAACCACTCCAGTATTATTGCCTGGAGAATCTTATGGACAGAGGAGCCTGGCGGGCTGCAGTCCACGGGGATCACGTAGAGTCGAACACAACTAAGTGACTGACCATACATGCAAAGGCCCCTTCTGGGTATACAGCAGGTGCTTAATAAATGTTGGTGCCTGCCTTGTTGTCCCCAGAGCCGAACATATGACTCTACCATTTTCAGTCCCCAAATCAAGGGGGACCACAGGAGGGAAGGATTTAAGGAACACTGGCCCCAGCTCCCTCCCAACCCCACAGCTGGTCAGGCCCTACACAGACTTTGAGACAAATCAGAAAGCAGTCTGCACTGGGGGAAAAGAGGCATACTGGTCAGGGATCCATCCATCCATCCTTCCTCCACGCCACTCATGCCAATTACTCTGCATAGCACCCAGCCGTCAACACCCAAACCGGTGAGCTGTCAGTGTCTGGAGCCAGTGGAGGTGAGACTGGTGGTTTTGGAGCAGACCCCAGCCATAAGCCTCCATCCTAGGGAAGAAGAACATCAGGGCCAGGCTGGGAACAGGCTGGGCTGGACACAAAGAGGATCAGGAACCTCAGGAGAAGGGATGGGGCGGGAGCAGGGATGGACCCGGGAACCACAGCCACCAGGGCACCCAGTCCTGGGTCTGATTCACAGCCCCTGTCCATTCTCTATTCATTATTTTCTGATTATTAACATAATAAATAGGCTCAGTCCCAAACCACAGCAGAACTTTTGCTCTCTCCACAGGCTCCTGCCCCCAGTATTCCCCACTTACTGGAAAGCTGAAGCCCAAGGTAGACATCCTTCTTGATTTCTCTCTTTCTCACATCTTTCATCCAACAATAGTTCTGTCACAACAAGAACCACATCTGACCACGTCCCTCCTCCTTCCGCAGAAGGCTGATCCCCTGACTGAGCTACCAAGGCCTCCCACTCAGATCCCTGGAGGACACCAGTCCCCTCCCTGGTCTCCCAGCCGCCACCCTCATCCCCTGCAGTCAGCTCCATCCAGCTGCTGAGGATTCTGCGAAAACCTAGATTCCATCATGACCCTCGGGTGTTCCACTCCTTCCCGGGGCTCCCAAGGCCATACCAAGCCCCATAGGCAGGGCACGTCCTACCCTTCTGACATCCTCTCATGCCCCCCACAACCCCCTGCAGCCGAGCTACCCAGACTTCTTCTGGGCTCTTGAACAAGCTAAACCCACCCCTACCTCACAGCCTCTGTGAAGACTGTTCCCTCTGCCCTCTCCCCACTGCATGCTGCTTCCCATCTTCTCTTTCTTGTTGGTCACATCTCACCTTATACGTCACCTTCTCACAAAGGCCTTCCCTGGCCACCAATCACATCAGCTTAGTTCAGTTTTCTGCACAAAGGTATCTTCAGTGTATTTATTCACTTTCCCTTTCATGCAGTAGGATATAAACTCCATGAGGGAGACACTTGTCTCATTCACCGGTGTTTCCAAGTCTCCAACAAATGAAACCATCAAATGGGTAGAAAACACAGAGAAGACGGATGAATGTGAAAACAAAAGCAAAAATGACCATAATCTCCACCGTTTGAAGATGCCCAATGTCACGCTGTGGATGCACTTCCTTTCAGTCTGTTTTTCTACACATGCGTATATTAAAACTGGGGGATTATAATGTTTATAGTAGTGTTCTGTTTACATTTCCCGTGAAAGGAGTCATTTTAAGGTAATTTTAGACTTAGAAAAAAGTTGCAAAATAGCACAAAGAATTTCCTTCTCTCCCTCACCTGGCTCCCCCTGAAACTGTCATTGTACATAACTACAGTATGAGCCTCAAGAACAGGAAATTGATGTTGATACAATTATTATCAAACTATGTTGTTGTTTAGTCACTAAGTCATGTCCAACTCTTTTGCGACTCCCTGGACTATAGATAGCCAGGCTCCTCTGTGCATGGAATTTTCTAGGCAAGAATACTGGAGTGAGTTGCCATTTCCTTCTCCAGGGGATCTTCTCAACTTAGATCCAGCCTGTACTGCTTGTGTCTCCTTCATTGGCAGGTGGATTCTTTACCACTGAGCCAAACTCTATTTAAATTACACCGGTTTTCCCATTAATATCCTTCTCTATTCCAGGATCCTCTCCAGGATCCCACATGACATTTGTGACTTTTCATCCCCTCCAATCTGTAATAGTTGCTCAGTCTTTTTCTTGTCTTTGATGATCTTACACTTTTGATCAGAACTGCATACTATTCAGTTATTTTGTTGAATGTCCCTCAGTTTGTCTGGTGTGTTTGTGGCTGGAGTGAGGTTAGACATTTGGGCAGGAATACCACCATTAAAAAAAAGGATGCTGTGTCCTCTGTGCATCTCATCAAAGGATTATGATGTCTGTGGATCTTGTTACTGGAGATATTTACCTGCTCATCCCTGGAATAAACCACTAGGATCTCTGGTTCCTTATATTAGAGAATGATGTTCAGAGACCACGATCTAAGTGCCCGGTCTTCACATTGTTACTGGTTGTCACTGCCTCTAAGCCCCCTCACGGGGCAGAGATAGGAAGCACACGTATGTATACTAACCCATGCATATGCACACACAGCTATATTTCCATATCTAGCTATATGTAATTTTAATCATGGGTTCACACTGAGACCTCTGATTCTAATCCAGTACCACAGGGTTTATTCTACCCTTCCTCTTATTTATAGACATATCTTTCTCTAACAGTGAGAAACACAGCTCTCAGAATCTACAGCTTATTTGTTTTAGTCTACCGAGTCTACTAAATTGATCCTAGTATAGTTTCAGAATTGCTAAATATATCCCTATGAGAAATACTTCTAATAACTGTATTTCAGCACTTACGTGAAGTAACTTTTACCTTTACTCCTTTTGTGTCCAACCTAGATACAGTTTTCCAGGGTTACTTCAGCTAGTTCTTCCCAGCACCTTCAGTGTGGTCAGCACTCGCTTGTGCTTGATCTGTGTTTTCCACCTTCCATTCCCGCTATGTCCTAGTCAGCTGTTTATTTGGGGTGGGGTGGTATGTGAGACATTACTATGGTTCTCAAGTCAGAGTTACCCAAAATGGTTTATTCACTGAGTACATTCCCCTCTCATCCAAGCAACCCTGAACCCATTCAATTTTCCTTCTTCCAGGCTTTTCCCACTAATCTGCTTATTTTCTGGATTATCTTTCCTGTCCGCCCTATACATCTGTGTATTTTCCTTAGGCTAGCATACTCTAGATACTCATTTGGACACTACTTTCTTCCCTGAACAGTATGTCCTGGAAATCTGTGTCACATCTGTTCAGAGAGACCCTTCTCATTCTACTTCACAGCTGCATGCTGCTCCACTGTATGGGTGTACCATGCTTTATTTAACCACTCTCTTCTATATGAGTCTTTCGGTTGTCTTCAATATTCTGCAGTTACAATGTTGCAGTAAATAACCTTGAGCATATATTTTTTCACGTCCTAGAAGTAGGGTTGCTGATCACAATCAAGATGTAGATACATATGTAGTTTGTCAGGTGTTGTCAAAATTTCCCTCTAGAAGGGTTGTACAAACTTGCATACTCACCAGTAATGTATGAGTGTTTCCCCACAGCCTCAACAACAGAACGTGTTGAGATGTGTATTTTTTTTTTCTGCCAGTCTAGTAAGTATCTCGGTATTCTTTTAATTGCTGTCTTAGTCTGTTCAGGCTGCTATAACAAAATACCAAAGGCCGAGGGCCTTAGAAACAACAGACATTTAAATCTCAGGGTTCTGGGAGGCTGGAAGCCCAAGATCATGGTGCCAGCATGGCTGGGTTCTGGTGAAGGTCCTCTTCCGGACTGCAGATTGCCTATGCCCCCCGTTCCCTCGTATGGTGGAAGGGGCTTGGGACCTCTGTGGGGGTCTCTTACCAGAGCACTAATCCCAACTGAGAGGGGTCCACCTTCATGACCTAGTCATCCTGCTCCTAAAGTCCCTCTTCCTCACACCATCACCTTAGACATTAGGTTTTCAATATATGAATTTGGGGGAGACACAAATATTTAGACCATAGCATCCATATTTCTCTAATTGAGTGAATTTGAGTATTTTTCCTACCTTTCAGTGCCATTTTAATATTTTTGTAAATTGTCTGTTTGGATAGTTTTCTCATTTTTCTATTGGAGTTTTGGTTCTTTGCCTATTTTTAAGAACTCTTCAAGAATATTAATCCTTTGTGATACATGTTTTGAATATCTTCTCCCATGTCGTCAGATGTCTTTTGACTGTTTTCTCATGGCTTTTGTCATATACATTTTTTAGCCAGATTTATCAATCTTATTATTGCTGGATTTGGAATCATAGTTACAAAGTTCTCCTACCTTGAGGTTTCAAAGAATTCATTCTTATAGTATGTGCATGGTTTCATTTTTTTACACGTAGATCCCTAAACCACTTGGAGTTTATTCTTGGGTATGGTGTAACATATGAATCATCTTTTTACAAATGATGACTCAGTCATCTCAGCACCATTTATTTAAAAATCCATCTTTACCCCCAATAATCACTGAGATGCCACCTGTATCACGTACTTACATCTACTTCTGGGCTTCCTAGTCTATCCCACAGGTCTATTCATGCACCAGTACCACACTGTTTTAATTATAGACGTTTTATAGTATGTTTCAACATCTAGATCCCCAAGGGTAAGATTTATTTAAAACTTAGCACTTGCCCATGCTCTGGGCCCCTTCCACACATCAGGCCAGTTATCCTCTCAACACTAGAAGTGAGCAATGCTCCCATTTAACAGATAAGATAAACCAGCACTCACAAGAGATTCAGTGACACGTCAAGTTTTCATGGGAATTCCTGGAGGTCCACTTCTAGAAAACCTGAAGCTACGAGAAGTGGTCCCCAAAGCGTGCTTCCTGACCAGCAGCCTCATCATCACCTCGATAGCCATTAAATTCTCAGGCACATCCCAGATCTGCTGTATTAGAAACTCTGGGGGCAGGCCCTGCAGACCATGCCTTAACATGCCCATCAGAGGATTCAGACGGCCTAAAGTTAGAGAACCAGGAGCTACAGCATCTCAAAGGGCCCAGAACTGGGAGTCATCAGCAGCTGCAGGTACCCTAAAACAGCGCTTACCGACATGCGTTCCAAGGGACACTCACACCTGGAAGTTAATAACCCCCTAAATGAGGGGTTCTACTGTCAAATGAGTCTGAGAGTCCCTGACTAAAGCAAATTTCAGAAGGCATTTTTATTTCAAGACTTCCTGACTTTACCTAGGCTAACGTACTTTGTGCAGCTCAGAGAGTACCCAGATGGTGAATCTCAAATTTGCTGGACTACAAAACCCTCTTTTCCCAGAGTACCTATTACTATGACCCCAGACACATGTGTTCCGTGAACCTGTCTTGGAGAAGAAAAAGCCAAAAGATGCAAAAATTCAAGAGGACAGCATTAAGTACCAATACCCATTCTGATCCCACAAGCTTGGCTTTGTCCTAGCTTCTGTTTAATGACAGCTTTGGCCAAGTTCACCATCTTATGGAAACTAGAGGAACACAGAGTTTACCCCAGCCTCAGGGGGGCCACGGGGTTGGGGTTATTAAGAAAAAAAAATTGTGTTCATTGACCCTGGCCTTTGGTAAGTGAGTAATCCACTGCCGAAGCCCACTGGGTGCAATATAATTGTTGTGAGATTCTCAACGGTGGAGGCCTGACATTTCCAAGAGCTTGTCCATTATTTTAATAACTGTTAACTCTTCAGGGTGCAGAGGCCAAGGGAACAAGTGTTACTCGTTCCGCAGATAATATAAGCATTTGACGTGAGCTCCCCCACCTGGCTCCAGGAAAACAAGGGTGATGCAGATTCAATAGCACCCAAGGGTAGATAGGTTTTGAAAACACCTTCTACCTGCTCTCAGAGCAATAAATACCTCAATCCTGCCTTCCCCAGGTGGGACGCTGGGAGTCTGCAGGAATCCCAGGAAGTGTCTCGACCACGCACTCCCCAGGCAGGGGGGCACTTCTCATCTAGGTGAGAGGTTCTGGTGGAAAGGAGGCAGGAATGGGAAAAACAGGCTGGGTGACATCATTTCCCAGAGTCCACGTTTAGCAAGGGGCTCCTGAGACCTCCACTGTGGGAGCCCACTGGCCAGTGCTGAGGACATCACAACACCAGGTGGTGAGGGTTGGGTGATGTGAAAGCAGAAGGGAGGGGAGGAGGGGCCCAGAGGCACCACGGAACTGAAACCAGGCTGTGTGTCCAGCCTTCCCGCTTGCCTGTCCCCCACCGCCGAGGTCTCTAGCAAAATCCAGTTAGAACGTTCCAGCTTATCTTAGTTGTGCAAAAGTCACCATCCACATCTGAATTTAGGTGTGAATGGTGGGGGAGACAGGGCAGTGTGCCTGATGCCAACACTAGACAGAACAGGAGCTCCAGAGCCATCTGGACGGTAAGGCCCTTGGAGGAAGAAAGCCTCAAACCAGGAAGTCAATCTGGGGACAGAAAGGCAGAAAGAGGCTGGGACCCGATGGTCTTGAGCCACCACACCAGCCCTGGACCACCCACAGCTGCACTTCTATGTGAAGGAGATACACACTTCTATCTTTTTGGGGTTTTTTTAATCACATTTCCCCCCAGTACAGATTCTCAAATTGAGCTGTGGGGAAAACTGGACCATTTGTCTGCAAAGTCCCAAAGCTGGTCCCAGCATGTCCAGGTGCCTGGTAGCAGCGGTTGCGCTTCCTGCTGGTCCATCACTGGCGTCTAGGCTGAGACACATCCCCGCCTGTGCAACTGGCCCAGGATCAGTCCCTCCAGGAAGGGCCAGGAGCCAGAGTGCTGCCCTCCAGGCGCTGCCTCTGGGCCCGGTTGCCCTCTGGGCGCTGCCTCTGAGCCCGGTTGCCCTCCGGGCGCTGCCTCTGGGCCCGGTTGCCCTCTGGGCGCTGCCTCTGGGCCCGGTTGCCCTCCAGGCGCTGCCTCTGAGCCCGGTTGCCCTCCGGGCGCTGCCTCTGGGCCGGGGCCACCTGTCACCAATTTCCATCAGCAAGTTGCGTGCACCGGTGCCTCACTCACACGGAGGCTGAGACGAGGCCTTCCAACCTTCAGGCACACCGACCGCCACTCGGGAGAGGCTGAGGCCTGTTCCCCCAAGTTCATAATCAATCCGTACCCCCACGTCCGCACTCAGCCTTCTGGAAGCTCTCTCCACCCACCTCCGAAGTTCAGGAGCTCCAGTACTCCAAGAGCCTTTGCTTGCAAGCCCCATCCTTCCTGTCCAGATTGTCCTCGGAGAGAATGTTCTTCCTGTCTCTTGCTGCTACTTGACTCAGGAGACAGCTGTGCCTTTAATGCACTGTTACAGCTGAACACAGCTAAGACAGTCTCTGAGCTAATAAAGATAGTTCACGCTCTGTGGCCCGCAGTGTCCCCTTGGATGGAAAAACATTTCAAAAAGACTTAAGGCCACTGGTGTCTCTCCCCTGGGCCACAAACTCTGAGGAACTCCAAGGATAAAGCTCATCATGCAAGCCACTAAGGAGGGAGGGAGCCTCAGAAGCCAGGCTGGCAGCCCCTTGCCCCAGCGTGGCACTGGGCACACCAGCCTGGGGGGCCACAAGCCACTGCCCTGACAGGTCATCAGCAGCTGCTCAGGCATGACCTCTGTCACCAAGGAGACCGAGCACCATTCAGGAGCCAGTGCATAGCTCTCCTAAGTCGGGGAAGTCCTGATGAGGTGTTAAGTACCATATTAGCCTCACGCTAGAGAATGGATGAACGCTGGGCTCAAGCCAAACGTGGCACAATTTTGTGAAAGTCAAATGCCAACTGCCCTCAAGGACGGCTCAAACCATGAGAAAGTGATGATGCCAGCTGCACACACAGTTGGCCCTCCCCATGCACGTCTGAGGGTCTCCAGAAGGCAAGGCGGGGCTCTGGGATGAGGCAGGCTGGGGCAAGAGATGGGCTGGGAGTCCCCAGAAGTCTGAATGGTGCTGACTCCACTGTCACTGGCCGTGTGACCCCAGAGAGTCTCTTAGTCTGTGTGAGCTTCAACTTCCTCCCCTGGGATGGAAGACCATTACCTCGCCCTCCTGGATGACCTGAAGGGCTAGAGACCATGAGCCCAGCACAAGTCAGGTGGAACTTCCCTAGCTTAGAAGGACCCAGCGGTGGGAAACCACCAGAAGAAGCACCAGGGGAACGCAAGGCTGTGCCACCAGAGGGCATGGCAAACCCACTGGTCCCATTTACCCACGAGGCCCAGGATCCCAGGATGAAGACACTGGGAAAGGAGAGAAGGCCAGAAGGAAGACAACTGTGGGCAGACACAAAGCCCTCCTGAGAGTGGAGCTTTCCAAACTGCTCCTAAAAGCTAGCTTGGCAGCAGCAGGCATTTCTCGGGCATGATCTTTCCTATCCTATGGACCAAGCTTCCGATTCTCCAGAGTTAGGATTCGGTGCCGGTTTTGTTCAAAGAGTTCTAACATTTTCTGCATGTTGTGGTCGGCCTCGATCACCTGGAAATGAAACACAGGGGTCACAGGGCTGCACCTGACATCAGCGTCCTCCTCCCTTCACAGGAGAGAGACAGAGGCAGGCAGGACGAGGCAGGGAAGGGCACGCAAGCCCACGGTCACAGGCAGGAGGACAGGGAGGTCAGAGCCAAGCCACAACCAGTTCTAGGTCAATCCACATTCTCAACTGTATTTTCACTTAAGAAACCAGGACAGTCGTCCGCGAATGCATTTTTTTCTCATCATTTTTTATCACCTACTTTTCTATAAAGAGGGGAAAAAATAAACTCTCTAGAAAACTCCAGTAGAGTAAGATCTCACTTTCCAGCAACCTCACTGCCTGGAAGAGCCGTGAGCGCAGTGTGTGAGCAGCCCAGACAGATATCCCCAAGGCCAGGCACACTAGTTGGTGCACAGGCCCCCCTCAGTTCCCACGCTGCACACACACTCCTAACAGTTCACGGGACCCATCTGCCCGCCTGGAGAAACTCTGAGCAGGAGCAAATCAGAAAATGAGGGAGAGGGAAGAAGGGAAACACTGGGCAGAAGCATCGAACAGTTAGAAACGGTGAGTGTCAGCAGGAGAAGGTGCATACAGGGAAAGCACAGGGGCCCAAAGGCATTAGCAGTCGGGGGCACACAGTCCTACACACCTCAGCACCTCCTAAGGGCATCACTGTGTGACGGACCAGAACAGCAACTGACGTTCCTTCGGATGCCCTGGGTCACCATGAAAAGGTGCAATGAGGTTCTGGGCCAGCCACCCCCTGGGGGACGGACAGGTGCTTCAGGACGACCACCATCCCAAGCAGTTAAGGCCAAAACCCAGGTCCAGGGGCTCCGGCCATCTGGAATATTCCTCCAGGGACGATGCTGGGTAAGTGAGACGCTACTGTGTCACGGGTGTGGTGGCACGGGGACACGTCACCTTCTCCCAGGTGTGTTCAGCTCACTGAGACTCAATCCAGAAAGGGAACTGAGAGACAGGGTTCCTTCCACCCTCCCTGCTTCCTTCTCTCAAATTCTCCAGCTCGGAGGGACTTGGTCCTTGCTTCCCCAGACTGCAGACTGGCCGGCACGCCCGCGGGTCATTTCTCCTTCTAGAGAATTTTTTTGCCCCCTCAGGGGAACTTACCAGAACGGGGGCTGCCACGGGGAAAAGGCTCCCTTTGATGAGCCACTCCTCGTACAGGTGGTGAATAGCATCCAGGTACTCCTGTGGGGGGTGGGGAACACAAGAGCTGTCAGGAGCAGGGAGGGGGCAAACCTCTCCCCTTTCGGGGCTCAGGGAGGTGAGGGAGGGTCAGTGAACACGGAGCACCAGCCTGGACAAAGGAGCCTGCGACAGCCAGCCTGACTCAGGTGGGCCAGCATGATTGCAGCCAAGCTCCCCGCCGGCCAGCCCCGACGGCACAAGTCCACAGTGTCCCTCCAGGGGCTTCCCTGGTGGTCTAATGGTTAAGAATCTGCCTTGCAATGCGGGGGACACCGGTTTGATCCTTGGTCGGGGGAAGATCCCACATGCCGCAGGACAACTAAGCCCGTGCGCCACAGCTACTGAGCTCACATGTTACAACTACTGGAGCCCACATGCTGCAACTACTGAAATCCACGAGCCCTAGAACCCATGTTCCCAACAAGAGCAGCCACTGTATGGAGAAGCCCACACACCACAACTCGAGAGCAGCCCCCACACACTGCCACTAGAGAAAGCCTGCTTGCAGCAACACAGAGACCCAGAACAGCCAAAAATAAGTAATTAATTAAAAAAAAAGAAGTTATTTAAAAAGAAAAAAAATGCCACCCTCCAGCATACTCGGCTCCACTGGCGCTTCAGACACACCTTCCTACCTAGCTTATTTTCTGCCACTTCCCCGTCAACAGGGCCATCATGACTTCATGGGGGCCTGGGAAGCCTCTGAACCCTCCCTCCATCCATCCCACCAAGAGGACTGCAGCGGCCCTCACTGGCCCAGGAGCCCTGCTCGGCTGCTCCCATCCCAACAGGCAACTCGTAACCTATGGATCCTCGAAGCCATCAGGACCAACTTCAGCTGGCAGACAAGGTGAGACCCAAGGGAAAAGAGGCCCAGCCCTGCCTCAAAGGCAACCACAGCAGGACTGAGTGGCACACTGAAAGCGAAAGTGAAAGCCGCTCAGTCGTGTCCGACTCTGTCACCATGCCCATGTCCATGGAATTCTCCAGGCCAGCATACTGGGGTGGGGAGCCTTTCCCTTCTCCAGGGGATCTTCCCAACCCAGGGATCAAACCAGTTCTCCCGCACTCTCCTGCAGGTGGATTCTTTACCAGCTGAGCCACAAGAGAAGCTCAAGAATACTGGAGTGGGTAGCCTATCCCTTCTCCAGTGGATCTTCCTGACCCAGGAACCGAATTGGGGTCTCCTTCACTGCAGGCGGATTCTTCACCAAATGAGCTATCAGGGAAGCCCACGCTGCTGCTGCTGCTAAGTCACTTCAGTCGTTTCCGACTCTGTGCGACCCCACAGACGGCAGCCCACCAGGCTCCCCTGTCCCTGGGATGGGTTGCCATTGCCTTCTCTGGAAGCCCATGCTTGTTGCCAGCAAACACCTCCTCCTCCCAGCCCCGAGGCTCTCAGGTAAAATGCACTGCTGCCTCTTTATCCACTCACGGGTTCTCTCTTGGCAGCAACAGACATGTCTACAGACCTTGTCAAAACCATTAAGACAATGTTCTGGATAATGACTTGGAAGGACTCCAGCCTTGTCATTTCTTCCAAACATCTGGGTCACCACACAGAGCTGCCATGCCCTGGCCGGCACAGTCCAGCCCCACCACGTTACACCCTCCCTCTAGCACTCCTGTCTCCAGATTGCAGAGAAGCTGCTCAGACCAAGGCTTGGGACTTCATGGCCGGGATCTACCCTCCTGGTGCCCAGGCAGGTCTCTGGAGCTGCACTGGCTGTCTAGACCCCAGTCTAGCTCCCCCTGAGCTCAGACTCCCATATCATCCCAGGAAATGCTTGCCCAGCCTGTCTGTTCACCTCCAGTGGCATTCACACAGGACATTCAGTTCAATATTAACTGAGCAACCCCTAGGTGCCAAGCTCTGGGACACATGGTAGGGATGCAGAAGGGGTAAGATCTAACCTGAAAAGGTTCGTGGCAGCTTTGTAAGGGATGGGGAGCAAACACATAAACAGTTTCAGAGTATCTGTCCTAAGGGCTGTGACCATAATGAAGCACAGAGGCTGGGGAAGCATAACAAAGGGAAGGTCAGGGAAGGCTTCCTGCAGGAGGTGATACCTGAGCTGAACCTGGAAGTCAAAAGAAACGGCTATGCAAAGACACATGTGTGTAACTCATAGTAGGGGGCTTCCCTGGTGGCTCAGCTGGTAAACACTCTGCCTGCAACACAGGAGACCTGAGTTTGATCCCTGGGTTGGGAAGATCCCCTGGAGAAGGGAACAGCTACCCACTCTAGTATTCTGGCCTGAAGAATTCCACGGACTGTATAATCTATGGGGTTGTAAAGAGTCAGACACAACTGAGCCACTTTCACATGGTAGGCAGTAGGGAAAGAGAGTGTGTGTGTGTGTGTGTGTGTGTGTGTGCGTGCGTGTGTGCGTGCGTGTGTGCGTGCATGCGTGCAGTAGGGAAAGAGTGTGTGTGTGTGTGTGTGTGTGTGTGTGTGTGCAGTAGGGAAAGTGTGTGTGTGTGTGTGTGTGTGTGTGTGTGTGTGTGTGTGTGTAACCACAACTAGTTCTTTACAGCCAGAGCATGAAAAGGCGGGGAGTGGAAGGGGATGAAGCCAATCACGCAGGATCGGGATGGCACGCTACAAGTGAGGACTGTATCCTAGAGAGTGGCGAGGCACTGAGGGGGTGGGGTTAGGGAACCGCATGCGTGGTGTTCTGTATTGGACACCTCGCTGAGCAGCCGTACTGGGGCTGGATTTCTGGGGGATGTGAACAGTGAGGGACCAGGCCAGGAGAGCGGTGCAAGCCGGTTTGCGACAGCCTGACTAGAGTTGACGTGGCCCTGAACCAGTACCCGGAAGGGCAAGGCACTGGACAAATACCAGTGAGTTCCACCTCCTTGCCGGGCACAGTGACAAGCCCTGGAGATGCAGAAGTGAGCAGGCGGGTCTGGGGGTGAGAGGGCACAAAGGCGTGCCATCTTCAGGAAGTGGACTGGAAAAGCCCTGGGGACACCCAGGCAGGAACTGGAGAAGGGACAGCTCTGAGCGTGGCGGTGCCCACCACTGAGTCCGGGGCCACAAGAAGTGAAGCGGACTCGAACATGCACAGGGTCTCCGGCCTCAGAAGAAGTCAGAGTTCACCCTCCCACATGCTCAGTTCCTGTTTCTCTTCCTGAGAGGAGGGCACGATGACCTCGCAGAGGGTGGGGTCAGACTGGGATGCAGCCCCTTTCCCAGGGTAGGGGGCTCTCACCAGTGGGATGACCTTCTCCTCCTCCCTGCATCTCATCTTCAGCCTCTGGTAACAGGTCTCAGGAGTGGTCCGGAGATAAACTGAGATTTAAAAATATATATACATGTGGTTTTCACTGCTCCATTCAAAGCTTGGAAGTGAAAGTGAAGGGTGGGAGGAAGGAAGGCACAGGGGCAGTGCATGCAGAGAAGCATCTGCCCGCAGCGCTCAGCAGGGGATGCAGAGCAGCTGTGCGGCCAGACAGGCATCTGACCCTCGAGGCGACTTCCGTTGTCTTCCTGTGTCACAAGCCCCACAGGGTCACTGTAAGGCTGAATCAAGTCCTGTGTGTAGACAAGAGCTTAGCACAGGGCCCGGCTCCTGGCTGGTCTCAGTAACTGTTCAGGTTCCGTCCCTCCTCTCTTGTGAACTAAGAAAAACCCATCACATCACAGAGGACCCAGGGGAAAGCAGTTTGAGAAACGTAGGCTTCTCCAGGAGGAACCAGAAGCCCGGTTCTGTGTGCCCTTGGGGAGAAGGCTGAGTTAACACAGGAAAGAATCACCTATAGAGAGGGCCCCACCCACCACCCCTGCTGGTTGGGGGCCCAGCCAAGCATATCCTCGGTGGGCCCAGGGGAGGGAGGCCGGGGAGGGGCCATCTCACCTATCAAGTCGATGGACACGTCGATGTTCCTCACAATCCAGTCAAACCATTCCGACAGGACCACATAGTCCACTTTGGGCATTTTCCCACTGTAACGAGAGTTGCGAGGGTTTTATTCTCCTACGAGATAGCTCCTGGACTACGTCACTCCCCCCAAAACATCTGGGCATGGCTTCTGCTGAAAGGGCACTGCCAGGGGCACCAAAGCAGAGTGTGATCACAGGACACTGGGCAGGTAGTGACAACAGGGACCCTAAACACCTCCAACCTCCTGCTCCCCGGGACGGTTTGTGGTACCAGGCTGGCCAATAAGTTTGTTTCCATAACACCTCGTGAAAAACCCAAACAAGCTTTCTGGTCAACTCAATAAAATGCAGCAAGTGTCATGGCACTGCTTGAGGGGAGAAATTCAGGCTTTGAACTCTAAGCCAAGGAAGGGGCTATAAAGCCTGTCCCCAAAGCACAGGGACAGCGCCCAGGCTGGGAGGTGGAGTAGCAAACCCGTCTCACCTTTAGAAATGTATTTTACGGAAATGATAGTGGATGCCCACTGTAGCATTCTTTGAAAGACAATGAAAAACTACATCATGGTACATCTATGTAACAGAAAAACCATGCAGTCACTGAAAGACGATGCTATAAAATAATACTTTATGACACGGAAAACGCTCACAATCAAGTGCTCATCATTCAGTGAAAACAGCAGGATATAAAACTGTTGTATATGGCTTGACCCAACCATATTGTCAAGGGTATTCATCCACACATTCTGAAAGAAGGCGGGAAAGAAAACCACCAGAACGTTAACACAGCTTTTCTTTGAACAGTAGGACTATTGGAAACGTTTCTTTATCCCTTTCTGTGTTTTCTAAAACTTAACAGCATAGTAGCTCTCAAATCGCGACTTCACTTTCATTTTCACTTTCACGCATTAGAGAAGGAAATGGCAACCCACTCCAGTGTTCTTGCCTGGAGAATCCCAGGGACGGGGGAGCCTGGCGGGCTGCCATCTGTGGGGTCGTGCAGAGTCAGACACGACTGAAGCGACTTAGCAGCAGCAGCAGCAGCTCTCAAATCAGGGAACAGAATGGGGGTAAGAATTACTGCATATTTAATATGGTAACTGGAAAAGAAAGAAAGGAAGGGACTTCCCAGGCGGTCTAGTGGTTAAGGCTCTGTGCTTTCAATGCAGGGGGCATGGGTTTGATCCCTGGTCAGGGAACTAAGTTCCCACATGCCACACTATTCAACCAAAAAAATTAAAAAGTCATAGTAATAATTAAAAAAATAAAATGCTATGCTAAGAAAGAATGCCTGAGAGAGAGACAGACCCAGCGTCTCTCCTCTGCCCTGGTGGAAATGAGCATGGAAGAGGTGGAGGTAGGGGCAGCAGCTGGAGGAAACAGACCAAGGGAGGAATTCAGCCTTTCAACATCCTCCACCAGTCTTGAATATCATCCTGAATGGACCCAAACTGGAGATGACAAGGCCAGCTATGGGGGAGTAGCGGTGCCTGAGCTGTGTGTAGCTGGGGGAGCTTCTCACTGTGTGTAGCTGGGGGAAGTGGGAGAAGAGCCTGGGAGAGAGGGTGGTCTGCAGCAGCCTGCCCAACTCCCCACCCGCTGCCCTGCTGCCAGGTGCTGGGAACTGCCTCCCACCTGGGGCGGGGGGCAGGGTGGGCATGGAGAGAGGCACTCTGGGGATGACAGGCTTGAGCAGCCTTGCCCGGGGGCCCAAGTGACAGAGCACAGCAGAGACTGGGCAGGGACTCCTCCTCTAGTGCTCGAGTCCAGCCGATGCCATCAGGGTGAAAGAGCTGTGCCTGGCCAAGCAGCAGAAAAATATGCACTGCCGGGGGTGGGGGGTGGGGTACCAGTGGGCTCCCCTGGTGGCTCAGATGGCAAAGAATCCACCTGCAAGGCGGGAGACCTGTATTTGATCCCTGGGCTGGGAAGATCCCCTTGAGGAAGAGATGGCAACCCACTCCAGTATTCCTGCCTGGAGAATCCCCATGGACAGAGGAGCCTGGTGGGCTACAGTCCATGGGGAGGCAAATTCGGACACAACTGAGCGACTGAGGACAGCACAGCACCAAGCAGACTAGTATGTGAGGACCCCCACTCTGAATGAGTGGGGGAGGCTTCAAAGGGGAGTGGGGAGGAGGAAGTCCTGGGACACTGCAGAGGGGACTAAAAGTCAGGTAGTAAAGGTACCAACTTTGTGATCACAGGCTCTCTTCCAAGACTGCCAGGCTGGCATGGTTGCCCATTCCCCAATTCTTTTTTCCTATCTCCTTGGGCTTCCCTGGTGGCTCAGAGGTTAAGTGTCTGCCTGCAATGCGGGAGATCTGGGTTCGATCCCTGGGTCAGGAAGAGATCCCCTAGAGAAGGAAATGGCAACCCACTCCAGTATTCTTGCCTGGAGAATCCCATGGACAGAGGAGCCGGGTGGGCTACAGTCCATGGGGTCACAAAGAGTCGGACATGACTGAGCGACTTCACTTTTCACTTTAAAAGTAGCCCAGGATCTATTCAGGGTCCATCCCACAGGCCTGAGTGTTTACCTTCAGGGCAGACCAACTGGTCTCAGAGACATGCTCTCCCCTGGCCAAAGTGAGCTGATGGATGTAGGTCACAGGGGCCCAACCTGAGCAGTGAGACAGGAGGGTTTGCTGGGGTTTATGATAACCAGGCTTCCTCACTCTTAGAGGAAAGCACTGACGAGATACCCACCCTGTGGCCAGCAGATGAGAAGCCCGGTTCCGCAACAGCCATTTTGTCACCAAGAGGGAATCACATATTGACACAAACCAGATAGAGAGTGCTGAAACAGAGAACAGCACTTTGCTGTTGTTGTTCAGTCACTAAGTCGTGCCTGAATCTTTGTGACCCCGTGAACTGCAGCACGCCAGGCTCCTCTGTCCTTTACTATCTCCTGGAGTTTGCTCAAATTCATGTCCATTGAGTCAGCGATACTATCTAACCATCTCATCCTCTGCTGCCCCCTTCTCCTTTTGCCTTCAGTCTTTCCCAGCGTCAGGGTCTTTTCCAATGAGTCAGCTCTTTGCAACAGGTGGCCAAAGTATTGGAGATTCAGCTTTAGCATCTGTGCTTCCAACTGAAACAGCACGAGGGCCACTGAATAAAACCGACCCCCAAGTCTAATGTTAAGACAGCCGGTAACAACCTCAATGTTCACGCTACTCGAGCTGGGCTGCAGCTAGCTGCAGCTTAGAGTATTTGATATTCAAAACACCACACCCCTCTTCTTGACATGTTTTCCTTCTTGGGAGCAAAGCTGACTCCAAGCACATGAGGATTTGCAAAAAGGAAGCTGCTGATCAGCTCCACCCCCTCCACCAAACACATGGCCTGGGGGACACAGCACAGACTGGCAACTCAAGGGTGGGGGCAGTGGGCAGCATGGAGGAAGGCTGCCCCACAGTCTCCACATTACTGACACTGGACAGTGTGGTGTCAGACTGCCCGAGGACGTCACCGCTGTCTGCGAGGCTCTGTCAAATCCCACAGCTGGGAGGATCCCCTTAGCTGTGACCACCAAACTGAGTCACAATTCAGGACACACGTAGCACAGTGCTAACTAAAACCAAACCGATCGACACCACAGAAGTGTCACGTGTGCAGCGAGGCACACGGAGATACAGGGATGGGGTTCATTCCTGAGGGGGCCTGAGAGCTGTTGCTCCAGGGGGTCTCAGGACACTTCCTGGGTTGCCCAGGAGAACCCAGGGCTGAGGGCAGACAGAGAAAGCAGGACTTCCTTTCCGGAAACTCTCCTTGGAGGTCCTCCGTGCAGGTGGTTCCAGGGCAGCCTCCCTGAGGGCAAGATCCGGAAACTCTTCCAAGATTGCCAGGAGCCATTTGCTGAGGGCTCCAGGACTTCGTGGCTTGCCTGGTGGCTCAGAGGTTAAAGCGTCTGCCTGCAACGCGGGAGACCTGGGTTTGATCCCTCGTTGGGAAGATCCCCTGGAGAAGGAAATGGCAACCCACTCCAGTACTCTTGCCTGGAGAATCCCATGGAGGGAAGAGCCTGGTAGGCTACAGTCCACGGGGTCGCAAAGAGTCGGACATGACTGAGCTACTTCACTTCACTTCACTTCCAGGACCACTGGCTGCTGGCTGAGCTGAGTGAGGAAATGGGAGCTGGCTCCCATGATTCTGGGGGATTTCAGGCAGCAGGCATTGTTTTACCTGTATCTAGTTTTCCTCCTGGGACTCTGCCCAGCTCCTCCTGTGTCTGCCTCAGGAATGGGGTGCCCTGAACCACTCCCAAGGCACTGCTTTTATTTCCGCAGAACACACAGAAGGGGGAAACCTCTCTGCAGACCCACCTACTGGTGAGCTGAAGGGGTTTTACCATGCCTTCCCCTGATCCCAAGGAGTAAAATTTGAGGTCCTGGGTCCACAGGAATCCTGCTGACTGGTCTGTTTGGCACAGTTTGTTGCCACCTTCCCCCTGAGGTCCAGAGAGCCCCTGGTTTGCACAGCACAGGTTAAATCAAAAATCACAGACTCAAATGCCAGCCTCCTGTACACATTACTTTCTTCACAAGACCTTGTGCGGTCAATGTCCGCCCCAATTTATAGATGAGGATAACTGAGGCCCAGAGAAGACTGGCCTAACTCTGTCTGAGAAAGCCTGGCTCACCATGGCCCCCAAACCCATACGTCCCCAGTTGCATCACTCGCCCCCATCTCCCATGTCCCAGGGCATATCCAGAGTCTCTCTGGCCCCGGCCTGAGGAAAGCCACAGCTCTCAGGCCTGTGACTCAGGCAGTGAGTGCCCACTCGGGACTGAGTAAGGAGGAGCCCAAGCCCAGGACCCACTGGGGTGGTGGGACGACCTGCCTGCTGTTCCCAACGCCGGGCCGTAATGGATGTCCCTGGCCCCAGCCCCAGGTGAGCCAGTGTGTCATCTCCCCAGCTGGGCCCCACTCAGGCCCCCTCCTTCTACTCTTAGAAAACGCCAACCAGGCAATCCTGTAAAACCTGTGTGCTCAATGATTCCGCCCACGGGGCCGGGCCATACAACGGCCTGCGTGGCCGCCTTAACTTCCGAGTCTTCCTCTCCACCTTCAGCTGTTCATTCCAGCACAGTTGCCCACACCTCAGTTCTTTAGGTCCTTTAAGTTTTTAAGGAGACTGTGGAACCAGAATCTTCCTCGTTGCCAATTAACCCCTGGTGGCATAATTGCACGTTCTGCCCACCCCAAAGCCGCTGGGATGGGGATGCGGGCCCAAGAGGTGGGTCTCTCCGCAGAGAAGCTCCTCAATTGTCCCAGGCTCAAAAGTTAAGAAAGGCCCTCCAGACATTTTGCTTTAGGGGTTAGAATTCCAGTATGTGGGCTTCTCTGGGCACTCAGGCCTGCAACTGTAATCAGCAAGGCCAGGCCTGTCCTACTTCCTTCCATCCCAGTCCCTCCAGACTCCAAGCCAAGGCTGCCAGGGCTTTGAAGAAAGGGATCAACCCCAAGGCTGAAGGGGCAGCAGTAAGGGTCGTCCCCACACAAGCTCCCAGGTAGGAGCCAACATCCCACACAAGCCATCTTGTGGTTCCCAGCACCCAGTCGAACTCCCCCGGCGGGGGGGAACCGCAACATCCTATTCTGGGTACGAGCAAAGGATCCAGTCAAACCCAGCCCTAGATGACACTTGATTTAGGCTCACGGTGATAGCAGTCTGTATTTGCGAGGAGCCGAAACCTCTCCAAACGTCTGCTCTCACAGTACCAATTCACTGGGAAGGCCCGCTGCACGGAGAGTAACTGGGTTTCCACCCTTCCTCCCTATCATCACTTCTTTAGCTCTGGCCAGAACACTGTTGACCAAGCCTGCAGAAAGAAAACCCTGAGCGCGGATGACATCCAGAGACCCTGAGCACAAAGGGACTACAACAAAACCCCCAGCAACCAAAATCTGAAGCCACAAACATGAAATGAAGAAACCGCAGGTGGTGCAGGCAAATGAGGAAACCCTGCCCCATGAAGAACTTTGATCTTGGCAGGCCGCCTCCCCCCACGCCAAAGACAGCCGCTCACAGGACTGGGCTCTTGCTTTCACCACCCCAAAGGTCCAGGTGAGGCCCCGAGGAAGCCACAGGGGCAAAACTCCCAGGGACCACCAAACGCTCCCCTGCCCCCAGCGACATCTGTGTGGGGGAGTCTGCTCTCGTGAGGGCAGGAGACGAGTAAAACCGCAACAAGGGGCCACTGGAGGGGCTCCCTCGTCCTCCTCGCTCCTCTCCTCTGCCCATCCTCCCTGTGGCAGAGGCACTAATGAGCAGGCGCAGAACAGAGCAGAGAGCTGTGTAAATCTAGCAGTGGACACCCCTGCTCCACGGACAGCCAGGCAGCCAAGGCACACACGCGGCTCCAGCATCAGAAACGCCGCCTGCCGGAAGGGTAGAGCCCACAAGAAAGTTCGGAGGACTAAGGACAAAGCCAGTCAGGACTTGGCCTGGCTGCCCACCCTGACCCCACAGCACTGAGGAGGCCGGAGGGGATGGATCCTTGGCAGCTCGGGACCCAGGGAGAAGCCTTTATGGACCCCTCAGAGGAAGGGGTGAGAAACGGCTGGGGGACAAGTCTGGCTGGAGAGCAAAGACCTGCCTCAGGCCCCGACACCCAGCAGGAGTTAACAAGTGTCACCCAGGTGCCAGCTCTGTGCTGGGTCCCAGCTAGGCCAGCAGACCAGACATGCTCCTTGTCTTCAAGGAGCTTACGCTCCAGTTGGTGGGGCATGTGACAGACAAGAAGTACATGTATTTAAGCTAAGCTGCATGAAACTGCCATTTTCAGAGGTCACAATTGGTCAAGTTTTAACAATTTCATATGGTTCAACCTAATCAGAAGTTGTCTTAAATACTATGAAGGAAACCAATAGAAAGAAGTGATTTTCCCTGGTGGTCCAGTGGCTAAGACTCCATGCTCCCAATGCAGGGGGCCTGGGTTCAATCCCTGGTCAGGGAACTAGATCCCATATGCTGCAACCAAAGATTCTACATGCCATCAATTAATCAATTTAAAAAAAGAAAAGAGTAACAGACTCAACCCATCTAGACAAGGGGGTTGGGGCGGCTGGGGAGAGGTGATACGTAGGACCATAGTTGTAGATGGGAGAACCAGGGAACTGGGGTGTACAGAGTGGAAGCAAGATACTGGGACCAGCTCTGAGAGGGATGAAGTTCAAGGCAGCAGGAGGCAGTGACGTGGGGGAGATGGCAAGGAGAAGGGAGCAGGCACACAGCTACCAGGAAGGGAAGGGCGGGGAAGAAGCTCAAACTTCAGACCCCAGCCTGCAGCCCATTTCCCCCAAGACCCCCAAACATCAGCAAACAACTGAGCACAGGAGCGGAGGGCCCCACACCTCTGAGGCTGCAGCACTGAGGGTGCCCAGCCATGTCTGTGTGGTGGAGTCTGCTCCCACGAGGACAGAAGACATCCTCGAGTGAAATCGCAACAAGCACCATGCACGCTGTGCTGGACTGACGGCTCTACTCGCTGCACGTCTTGTCCCACTCTGCCACGTAACCCACAAGGGCCCTGCCCCCTCTCAGACTGGGGTCAGCTGGTGTGACCTGCTTTGGCCAATGGAGGTCAGCCAACATGAAGCCGAGACCTGAGAAAAAACTAGCACTTCTGCCCTCTGGCCACCGCCACGGGAAGTGAACGCCCAGGCCAGCTCACCAGTCCCAGGAGAGGATCAGCAAGCAGACGAGAGATGAGTCACCCCAGTCACCCTCCCCGGGCCACCCCAGACCTGCCAAACCCTGGATGCGTCATCAAGCCCAGCCAAGGTCAGCAGAGCTGCCAGGCTGCCCACCCTGGACAGTCGAGCCATCAATATGGTTGGTTGCTATACCATGTATCTGTCAACTAGTAAATGAGTTCCAATTTTATTTCTAAAAATTTAATGGTTGAATAAATTATCGATTGTGCAAACTACGATACCTTCTGTACAAGTTTTCTACAAAAACGTATCTTGCACTGTAAATTGACCGCTCCATCAACCGTACAGGCAACGTCTAAAAGAAAACAAATGTTATTTACTAAACTCGGGCAGGAAGGTCAGGAAGCCTGGAACAATAACTGTTGCTCCCCTGCCTCTGGTCTATGCTGAATACAGAACTGAGATGCCACCGGGGAGGGGTCGGGGGGGGGGGGGGGGTGGGACAAAGAACCACATGTCCAGCCTCCTTGGCCCTGGACCCTCCCTACGCCCTGAGGCTCGGTGGTCAGTGCAGCAAGGCAGGGCGGAGAGCCTGTCGGTTGCAGCCTCTTTCCCGGGAGGGGTGCGGCTCCACTGGACTATGGGTTTGGGGAGTGCTAGAAAAACTGCTAAGTGACGCCCGGGAAAGTGGCGGCAAGTGCGAAGTGCTGTAACTATTAATGACCCAGCAGGTGCGTCCACTGAAGCAGAGGCAGAGCTTTGAGGGGACAGGGTGTGGCTTTCTGCAACCCCAGCAGCAGGCCCACCAACACCTGCCTTCACTCAGGGCTGCTGGGGATCATGCAGTCCTTCCTAACTGTAAAGACCACGCCCCACAGCGGGGGGAGGACAACACTGACGGCGCCACTCTCCGCCAGCAGGCTCACACCCTCCAGAGGCCTTCCCTTCTTCCACGGTGCCCCATTGGGAAGGGCGAGGTGCCCTGACTCCAGACACTTGAATGGGTAAACACTGCTCTCGCTCAGCCTGCCCATGGCACCCACTGGGACCTGGACCCACAAATCAGAGGCCGATTCAAAGCCACAACCTGAGTCAAAGCCATGTCCTCTCTCTCCTATCTGTCCATCCATCTTCCTTTCTATTCTTCCATCCTCTCCTTACTTCCAACTCTCTCCTACCCATCTTTTGTAGCTCCCCATTTATCCCTCTTTTATCCTCTTTCCTAGTCTGTCCATCTCTCTCTCTCTCTGCCTCCTTCCTGATACATTTCATTAAACAAAGGAACACACATATGGCCCATTATATGTAGATATACTGGACACAATTTCTGTTTGCAACTGAGTGCCCATTCAGGAAAAAGTAAGGTGAGTGCCAGCCTCAGATCCTCTGACATGTAACTTTTAGACAGATCTTTGGGCTTCCCTTGTAGCTCAGCTGGTAAAGAATCCGCCTGTAATGCGGGAGACCTGGGTTCGATCCCTGGGTTGGGAAGATCCCCTGGAGAAGGGAAAGGCTACCCACTCCAGTATCTTGGCCTGGAGAATTCCATGGACTGTGTATAGTTCATGGGGTCGCAAAAAGACGGACATGACTAAGCGACTTTCACTCACTCACTTGGGGAGATAGAAATTCAAACAGTTCTGCTTGTATCTTTTTTCATTTTAAAAAACACACAGATTTGTAGAAGGATGAGAGCTATGGCTGCAAGTGCCCAGCCCTGCATCAAACCAAGTGGCTATGTCAAGAGACACTGGCCGGTGGATGTCCCGTCTCCTGTAAGGAGAGCCTCCAAAGCCAGTCTCTCATGCTGGGCTGCCATTCTGAACCCCAGGTGCCAATCTGGATCTCCTCAGAGCCCCTGTTCATACCCTCCGGCTGATGAAAGGGGCCAAAGCAGCCATCTTTGTGCCCAGGCGATCTTCCCCAATACCTGATTGGCCCAGGGCTGGACACCTGACCCAAGCTGAGCCAATCAGGTTCTTTCTCTCAAGAATCTGAACCAAGAACGTGAACAGGCCTCCTAAAGGTTAGGTCCACGGTTCTCATGCAAACAAACACGGCATGCATTAAAATCACCTGGAGGGCAGGATAAAACCCAGATTGCTGGACCTCATCTCCAGAATTTCTGATTCAGCGGGTCCAGGATGGGGTCAGAAAATGTCGTTTCTAACAAGTCTCCAGGTGCTGCTGCAGCTCCTAGTCTGGGGACCACACTTTTGAGAACTGAGTTAAAGGGCATTGAGCCCAGGAGCCAGCAGGTCATGAAGACTTGGGCTCACGTGGCATCGTAGCAAGTCCTTGGCTAGCTGAGGGTGGGGCTGGGGGGCCTGGAGCCTGGTCCTCAGAGAGCGGCGGGACTAGAGACCTGGACTCCAGAGACAGAGAAGGCTGAGCAGCTCCTTGTAAGGTTTCCCTTCCTGGCAACCGAATGCCCCTCATCTGATGAAAATTGAAACCAAGCATCTGAGACGTACCTGCGGACGAGTGTGCTGGTCGAGCATGGTGAGCTGCACGTACGTCTGCAGCGTGAAGCCCCATCGACAGGCATCCTGGTACATCAGACCCTGCGGGGTGGTGGGGGTTGGGGGGAGAATGCAGTGCTGTATCTGCAGGACTCCCTGACTGTGGACCCAGACCCCACCCATCCCTTTCTAGCAGCCAGAGCTGAGCCTTCTGGCCGGGAAGGAGGTGGAAGGAGCACAGGCACATTATAGCCCCTGCTTGCTGGGTCCATCCTTGGCAAAATGCATGGGGTAGCTTCAGAGGGAGCCTGGGGCATAGCCAAGTGCAAACCCCAACTGGAGGTTTACCAGGGAACCTGCAAGGAGACCTGGGTTTCTTCTAGGAGAGGGGTCGGGGTAGAATGAGCAGCTGGAGACTACTCCCCAACCCCTACCCCACGGAGCTGGGCGAAGCACTTGCGAGAGTTTGGGAGCACTGACAGGAGGGCTCTAGGCTCCCTACGCGCCCAGCCAGGCCTCAAAGAACCTGGACCTCAGAACACCAACCTGCCACCGTTTTCCCTCTGTCCCCTCGCCCGGTGCAGGGCGGGGACACACCTCATGCACTAGCACCGCCGTTCCCGTACACTTGAGAAGCTGGTGGTTCACACAGGAAACCGCACACTCACCAGCGGATTATGGCCTCGGACATTTCTCCACTTGGGCACAGGCTCTGTTAACACCTGCCAGGAGAAAAGACGTCAGAGAGCTGCTGCTCCTCAGTTCTGAGCTCCATGAAGGCAGATGAGTGTTAGGGGTGGGATGGGGACAGAGTCAAGACCTGGGCACCCAGGCTGGGCTAAAATAGTGGAGCAACCCTCCCTGCAAGGTCAGAGCTCCATCTAGACATGGCTCCTGGTGTGACTTCCAGAAAGGATCTAAGACCCACCCTGTCCACCCTGTATACAAGTATACACACGTATCCCCTCCTCTACTGCCATGGGGGCTCCTTGGGGGCAAGGGGAGTTCTCCCAATCACCCCTCCTGTTTTCCATCCTGTCCCTTACTGCCCACCACAGAGGGCAGGCAGGGAGGTGAGAGAAGCCAGGAGGGAGGCTGCTTCATGCAGCTTGAGCCCAGCTTCTGGTTCGGGGGCTCTGCCGTGACCCTGGCAGTGAGCTCTGCCTCCATTTCCTCCCTCTGATCTCTGCACTGGACACACCGATGGGCAAAGGATCATGTTTCTTTTAGTAGCTTCCCTAAACTGTGCAGGTGAGTTCTGGAAAGGATTTAAACGGTGTTCTTGGAGCCAAGACTTTAGAATATATGGGGATATTTGGGGATCTTCAAGTGCATGTGAGCAGGTGCCACAGGTCACAAGAGAGCAAAGGAAAGCAACGCATGGGACCCTTGAGGAGGAGCCCCCGCCTTCCCGCTTTGTGCCTTCGCTCATGCTGCTGTTCTGCCCAGTATGCCGCCTCAACTTATTTCACCCCAACTTTCATTACGTGGAAAGCTCATGCATACCCTTCAAAAGCCAGCTTATATCTCTTCCTCTGTGAATCATTCCCAGCCCCCTCCCAACCTTCCTCTCCTTCTTCTGGGTCTTCATTCCATTCCTATCCTGTGAGGAGCAAATGCTGTACCACTCAGGCTCACCAGAGGCTGAGACAGAGGCAGCCTTGACTTGCGCCCCATCTGTGGGACAGTCATTCAACACACACTGAGCATCTCCCGTGTCAAGTACCACACTAGGTACCAAGGATACAGCAAGAGCAAAACACCCCAGCCCTGCCTTCACGCAACTTTAAACCGGCTAGGGAAGCAAACATTAATCAGATCATCACAGAAAGTTAGCACGTATTTTCAAACCCTGAGAAGTAGTATAACATAAGGATACAGAGGGGCCAGAAGAACCTACACCAGGGAGGGTAACCTAGCTGGGGAGGTCAGAGAGCAGAGCTGAGATCTGAAGGGTGGTTTTCTGAAAGCCAAAACATTTTTGTATTCTGTGGAGCCAAACGAGGGCACAGGCCCTGGAGCAGACAGCCTGGGCTGGGACACAGCACCACAGGCACTAGCCGGGCGACTCTGGCCGAGCCATGTGACCTCACTGAGCCTGTTTCCTCCTTTGCAAATGAAGCGATAGTAGGACCTGCATCACAGGGACCACTCTTGGAAGGATGAAATCAATTAGATGATAATGAAGCCTCAACACAGTGCCTGGCATAGAGTACCACCCTCATTAGCTGTTAACCCTCACTGCTGATGGTGGTGGTGTTCATTGGCTCCAAGGTCTTCAGTGAGAACAAAAGTGCTTCTAAAGCCAGGGTGCAGGGGGCAGGAATTTCCCTGGTCCAGTGGTTAAGACTCTGCACTTCCACTACAGAGGCAGGGGTTCGATCCCTGGTCAGGGAATTAAGTTGCCACATGCCACTCGGCTGGGCTGAAAAAAAAATAGAGTGCCAGTGAGAGTTACATTGCTCAGGACAGGTGTGTCAGGAGCCCCCCAGAGCCCCACCTCCCTGGGTCTGAGGATTCATGAGGAGGACTCATAGGATCCAGCACATAGTCATACTCACAGCTAACTACAGTGGGAGGTTACAAAGTATAATCAGCCAAGGAAAAAGGTGTATGGAGCAAAGTCTGAGGAAACCAGGCCCAAGCTTCCAAGGGGCCCCTCCCTCCTCTCACACGGGATATTCTCAATTCCCCCAGCAGCATTTCTGCTGGGTAGGGCTGGTTTGCACCCCTTATGAATCCACCAAGCTTTTGCAGGTCGCTTCAAACCTAGTATGGAAGCCGTACCTCGATGTCTGTTGAGTTGGAGAAGAACTCCAGGCATGTTGTCTTCCCACTGGCAATATTGCCCTCCACACAGACCTAGCAAAAGACAAATGCATGTTAGGACCAGAAAGTGAGTGCCTGGGGGAGTATCAGGACGAGTTTCTAGGGAAGCGCTCAGGTGAACAGCATAACTTGTTCAGTCCAAGACCCCAGTGTGTACACAAAACCTCCACAGGAAACCCCAAGGTCCAGTTATTAGCAATTAACAACTCAATTCTTCCCACTACTGGCAGGCTCCAGACCCACCAGGCCACCACCCTCCAGGACAGATGCTCCCTTACGTCAACCCACAGACCCCACAACTTGTCCTCGGCCACCCTAGCTCTGCCCTTCCCTAGCTCAATCCCTCAGACTCTTAGATTTTAGGCCAAATGGGATATTACTCAGCCATTAAAAAAAGAATGAAACTGGGTCATTTGTAGTGCTATGGATGGACCTAGAGTCTAACATACACATTAAGTAAGTCAGAAAGAGAAAAACAAATGTCATATATTAATGCATATGTATGGAATCTAGAAAGATGACGCAGATGGGTCTGTTTGCAGGGCGGGAACAGAAATGCAGACATACAGAACAAACGTGTGGACACAGGATGGGGCAGGTATGGGTGAGATGAACTGAGAGAGTGGTACTGACATATAACCTACAGTCTGTAAAACAGATAGCTAGTAGGAAGCTGCTGCATAGCACAGGGAGCTCAGCCTGATGCTCCGTGACGACCTAGAGGGGTGGGATTGGGGGTCTTGCATCTGCTCCCTGAAGCCTTTCCATGGGCCAGGCACTGTGGACTCAGGAGCCAGTCCCAGCTCCCACTGAGCTCATAGGTGTGAGGATGGGGAGGAAAGTAAAAGGGAATTACAAGAAAAGATGCTCACAGTGCCATGGGAGCACAAGGCCAGCCAGCACTGCTCTGGAGAATGTGCCAAAGTTTACCTCCCGCTTCCTCTGCTGTTAGGCCTTCATTCCAACTTCCCATGATTGTAACTGACGCTGTGATGTGCCATCTATCCTTATTTTTTATTGGGGGGGCGGGGGGATGTTGCACAGCTTGTGGGATGTTACCTCCCTGACCAGGGATTAAACCTGTGCCTCCTGCATGGGTTGGAAGCACAGAGTTTTAACCACTGGACCACCAGGGGATTCCCTATCCTTATTTTTAAATAATAACATTTCATCTTTTCTGAAAACAGATTTTAAGCATTCTCACAATAAGAAATACAGGGAACTGACAAAAAAAAAAAAAAAAAATCACTCCTAATTCCAGAGATAACCATTATTTAAATGTTTAATCAGAATCAAACTTTTCAGAGGCAAACAAGTTTGAGCCCCAAAGCCCCCACCGGAAGAATCAAAATGTATATTATCCTATTAAAGACCCTGAGAAATCTGCCATAAGAAAGGAACTTGCTCAGATGTCCAACCAAGTGGGATCCATGCACTTGAGGGAGCAATATCACCATTCAGCAATAAACAGAAATGAAGTGCTGACAAACGCAATAACGTGGATGCACCTCAAAACATACGAAAAATGAAAGCAGCTAGTCACAAGACCAAATGCTGTACGATTCCATTTCATAGAAAATGTCCTGAAAAAGCAAATCCTCAGAGACAGGAAGCAGAGTAGTGGTTGCCTGGCTCTAGGGGAGTGACTGTAAATGGGCAACAGGTTTCTTTTCTGAGTGATGGAAATGTTCTAAAATTAGATTGTGATGTTGCACAACTCCATCAATTTACTAAGAAATCATTAAGCTGTAAATTTAAAACAAGTCAATTTGGGGGTATGTACATAACTTAATAAAGCCATTCTTTAAAAAAAAAAAAAAAAAAGGAACACAGTTTAATTTTAATCTAACAGTCAAAAAATTAAGACTTTTCACTCTCACCCCTCAAATTCTCTCTCCCTCTCCCTCATACATACCCACTGTTACGACTTCCCAACTTTCCTTTAACCAGACTAACAATTTCTTTCCTTCTTTACCCCCAGACAGTTCACATATTATTTCATTTGGATCATACTTTATATATTTTTATCCTCTTCTTTTTTATCTCTTACAAAGTAAGTACTTTCCTAGGTCGTTAAGTATTTTCAAAAATGTGATTCTGGATGGCTGAATAATATTTCATCACATAAGATATACCATGAATTATTGAAATCCCTACTGTTGAATGTTACATTCTCTCCAGTTGCTTTTATTATAAAATTGTGTTGTGATATTTTTGATACGATAAACTGTGCTGTAGTGATCCTTCTTGTACATAAATCCTTGTCACTGGCTCCAATTATTTCCCTTCAATAGACTTTTAGGAGTATAATCAATGCATCCAAGGATACGTGAGTTTTTATGACTGTTGATGATGATGCCAAATTACCCTCTAAAATGCTGTCCCAATTCACACCCTTTTTTTCTAAATGAAAAAGATGGATGGAAGAGCATGTGCCTTTTACCATACTGTGCCAATACTGGGCATATCCCCTCCTCAATCTTCATTCATTATGAATAATAATGTCTGTCACCAGGCAGTGTTAGCCCCTGTGGGTTCTGTACTTTGCCAACACTGTCACAGTGATCCCTGAAACAGTCACAGCTAAGAATTATTTGCATAGATGGGGAAACTCAGGCTCTGAGAGGTTAAGGACTTGTCTACCTCTACTAAAGAGCATAACTGGGGTTTGAACCACATTGTCTGATCCACGCTTTCCTTACTCCATTTCCAAAAGCATTTTTTTTCTGTTAGGGAGGTGGAGCACTTTCTTCTGTTTATTAGCTATTAACAAATTCCCTCAGGAAAACTCCGTTCATATTTTGTTCACTTGAAAACGTTAGTCACTTCTTTTTAACTCAATTTTGGAATTTATTTTGCAATTCTGGGCAGTGACTCACTCCCCAGCTGTAGCTCAGCCCAGATGTTCCCTGTCTAGTTCAATCCCATTGGAGAAGGCAATGGCACCCCACTCCAGTACTCTTGCCTGGAAAATAACATGGGTGGAGGAGCCTGGTAGGCTGTAGTCCATGGGGTCGCTAAGAGTCGGACACAACTGAGCGACTTGACTTTCACTTTTCACTTTCATGCGTTGGAGAAGGAAATGGCAACCCACTCCAGTGTTCTTGCCTGGAGAATCCCAGGGACAGAGGAGCCTAGTGGGCTGCTGTCTATGGGATCGCACAGAGTCGGACATGACTGAAATGACTTAGCAGCAGCAGCAGCAGCAGCAGTTCAATCCCATGGGATGTCCCATGGGCACCTGAATTCATCACTCCCCCAATACCCATTTACAGCTTCTGTTTCCATTCCTGTCTTCAGGAAAGGCTACACCATCTACCCAGACATTCAGGGCCTTCTTACCTCACCCATCAACTCATAACACCTCTCCAACCCTTCTTGTGGGAGCAGCCTTCCTGCTGGCCTTTCTGCCTCCAGTCCGGCCCAGCCAGGCCCCCTATTCCCTATCTATGGTCCACCACCTCTTCCTGAGAGGTAAACCAGATCACATCCAGTAAAGTCTTTCAGTGGCTGCGGGTGCTGGGATCTGCCTCCAGGCCCTGTGCCGGACCAAAGGCTCTCCCCAGCCACCTCTCTGGGACGACCACAAGCCTCAGGCTCTCATCCCTCTGTGACTCGTCCCTGCAGTTCTCGCTGCTCCAACACTCCAGCCTTGTCTTGTCCTCTTTCTCCCAGGAGGCCTCGAAACTCCCCAAGGCTACCCTCAGTCATCCTCGAGAAGCTCTGCCCCTACTCCCTTCGGCTCTAGATCCACCATTGTCCTGTTCACACTGTCTCCCCCATCAGACCAAAGGCTCACCAACAACACAGGCTGCTGGAGTCCCAGGTCCACACGGGAACTCAGAGGATTTGTATAATTAAGAGCCTCTCTGGACCAGACTGCAAGCTCCACACCACTTCCTATGGACCACTTACTGTGTGTCTGGGGGATATCAGACCACACCCAGAAAGCACCAAGGATAGGCCTGGCTCACAAAAATGCTAGCTCAATAATTAATAGCATCAATACCCACCTGGCTCGACTTACCAACCCCTCCCCCAGCTGTGGTGCCTGTCGCCATACCCTACCGCATGTTTAGTTTCAACAAACTTCCATAAATCTCAAGCATTTTCATCACCAGCCCTCTCCATGTGACTGCTCTCCGTCCCAGGCCCTCTCCATCACCTCAAATACCCCCAGGGGGCCTGCCCACACCTTCCACCCTCTACAGACCCCAGCCAAGGTACTCCTGCCCACACCCACCAAGTAACTCCCTCTCCATCCATTATCTACCAATCTGCAGCTCCCTGAGCCTCTGGGCCAATGGTGACCAAAATACTGCTCCACCACAACCAGCTAAAGGTTTAAACACCATGGGCATGTCCAGTTTGACCCTCCTTTGACCTTCAACCTCATACCAGGCACAATCCCACCCCAGAGCTGGCATCTCGAAGTCACTGCACTGGCGGAACCCATGTCTGTGGACCCCCATGAATTCTTCGTCTCCTCCCACTCACCTACCCTTCTCAGCATCAGTGGTCTGGGGGCAGCAGTCAGAAGACCTGCCTTCACGGTCAGGTTGTCAGCTGCTAGCAGTCAAACTAACCTTCCACTTTACAAATCCTTTTGTAATCATTCATCTATTCAAGTTAATAGTCCAAATTCACCCAGAGGCTATGAATACAGGTATTCTCCTACCTGTGCGGATTCTTAGCAAAGACACACCAGAAACTGTTAACAGAGGTGGTCTCTGGGGAGGGAGCCTGGGGCCCAGGAGTGGACAGCTCTTTATCCCTGGAGATGCCCTTGTATTTGCTGTTTGGTTTTTTTTAATGTGCACATATTCCTTCACGCTTCTCCTCAAAATATGTATTTTGTGTGTGTGTGTGTGTACTACTACTACTACTACTAAGTCACTTAAGTCGTGTCCGACTCTGTGTGACCCCCTAGACGGCAGCCCACCAGGCTCCCCCGTCCCTGGGATTCTCCAGGCAAGAACACTGGAGTGGGTTGCCATTTCCTTCTCCAATGCAGGAAAGTGAAAACTCAAAGTGAAGTCGCTCAGTCGTGTCGGACCCTCAGCGACTCCATGGACTGCAGCCTTCCAGGCTCCTCCGTCTGTGGGATTTTCCAGGCAAGAGTACTGGAGTGGGGTGCCATTGACTTCTCCCGTGTGTGTACTACACATATATGATCCTACACTGGAGAGAGCGCACGTTAGAGAGAGACTTACCACTGATTTTTTCTCTTTTTCATTTTCTCTATCTTTATCTAGAAAAGAAAGGAAACCAATTTTTAAACGCGATTTTAAATAGCTCACTCTTCGGTCATTGTTATGCTTGCTCCCTGGCCTAGAAATGTTTTCCAGTAACACCTGGGACACTCCCTCAGTGGAGGGAGGCAGACTGGTGTCTATGCCTTGAAACCGAAACTGCCGCCCGGATGCTGTTGGCATGTCTAGGCCACCAATGTGCTCAGCTTTGTTCACCGAGTATATTGTGCTTTCCATTTTCTACACATTTTATATTTATGACCCTCACTGATGGGTGTCCAGCCAGTTAAAACGCAGAGTGGCCTCCACTCGAAGCTCCCGGGTAGGAGAGGTCGGTGGGTATGGACTTCGGCACAGGACTCAAGTTTCTCCTGCAGGCCCCGGGGCTGACATCGCGGCCCACCCAGCCCACGGCGGGTTCTGAGGTGCCACTGAACTCCAGAACTTGGCTACAACGGGGGCTCTCATTTCTGAAGGGCAGGGTCTCCAGTCCCAATGGAAAAGGGAGGGCATTGAACCTAACCGACTCCCCCATCCCCCGCTTGCTGGCACCTCCCCCAAGGCCAAAAGAATGGACCCAGGAATGGCACCGGAAACCTTCGGGGAGGAGGTTCTTTCCACTCTTTAGAGGGTTCCGCAGCTCCGAACAGGAGACGGGCCCAAAGCCCCACCCGCTACTGCCGGCCAGGGTCCGGGGCACCTACCACCGACCGCCCCGCCCCTTCCCCAGGCCGCCCAAGGAACTCCCGGGGCCCGGAAGGAGGGGTTTCGGGTTCACGCAGGTTCCGCGAGCCAAGGGCGGGGAGTGGGGCTGATAGCCGCATCCGGGATGCCTGCAAGGGAAACTGAGCGACGCGTTACCCCGAGGCCACGCCCAACGCTGCGCCCCTTGCGACCCTGGGCAGGAAGCGGGGCTCCCGGGCCCATCGCGGCGCAGCACCCGGAAAGCCCAGCTCCGCAGCGGCCGCAGCAGCAGAGCCCGGCTGCCGGATGCCACAGGCCCAGCCATTCTTCCTGCGCGGGCCTGCGCGAGCGCAGCCGGGAGACAGGGCCCGCTCCGCGCGCAGCCCGAAGCCCTAGCCTGCCCCGCCGCGCCCCGCCCCGTCGACTCTTAAAGAGACCTCATCTCATTTCACCCTCCTGGCAGCCTGGAAATCTCCCCGCCAAACAGAGGCTGGCAGAATGAACCCATGATTTGGCAAGATTCGGGGCTTGGGTGGCCAATAACACCAGCGACTGGTTTGTTAATTAACTATTGAAAGTAGAAGTCGCTCAGTCGTGTCCGACTCTTTGCCACCCCATGGACTACACATGAAATTCTCCAGGCCAGAATAATGAGTGGGTAGCTTTTCCCTTCTTAGGGGATCTTACCAACCCAGGAATCGAACCCAGGTCTCCCGTATTGCAGGCGGATTCTTAACAGCTGAGCCACAAGGGAATCCCTAATTAACTGTTGGAGGTTGCTTAACTGAGCATCTGTTGTATCCAGGAACCAGTGACAACTCACACGCTGTTATTTATTCTTCCCAACAAGCTGGGTGCTGTCACTCCCATTCTCCCAGCCGAGCTGATCCTTGGAAACAGGTAACTTTTAAAAAGTAAACCGAAGCATTCATTAAGGGGTGGAGCTGAAATTCAAGCCCATCTATCTTGCTTCACAGCCAGCGCTGTTTTCTCTGAACTTTGACATTTCCAGGATCCGGACTGTAATATGCTAGATCCTTCTGGAAGCTATTAAAAAACTAGACAACAGGACCCAAAGGACTCGCTTATGCTAAGCCCCACTCACCAACCAAGACTTAATTATAGTTTTGGCTCTCCAGTCAATCAGGCATCATCTGATCAGCACTAGTTAAGTCTGCGGTCCCCATCCTTTTTTGGCACCTGGGACTGGTTTTGTTGAAGACCTCCCCCCTACCCCGCCCCGGGGGAGGAAGGGAAGGAGACGGTTTCAGGATAATTGAAGTGCGTTACACTTATTTTTTACTTTATTTGTATTATTGTAATATTGTGCACTTTATTTGTATTATTATGACATCTGCCTCACCTCAGATTGAATCATCAGGCATTAGATCCCAGAGGCTGGGAACCTCTGAGTTAGGTAACCTAATAAACCACCTGCCATCCCCTAGGAAAGTAATCTTGCAATAACCAATTTCCTTGTTGCCGCTCCCTTCTGCCTTTAAGTCTTTGATTTTGTACACCTCTTCAGAGCGCCTTTCTGTTAGACTGGATCGCCGCCCTATTTGAATCATTTTTTTTGTTGTTCAAATAAAATCTTAAAAATTTTAATATGACTGTTTATCTTTTATCAAATGTACAATCAATATGTGGTCGTCTGGACAGACAACTAGGGAGTGGAGAGAAGTTGGCCTTCGTAGCTCCCCTGTAGGTTAGCGGAAACGCAGAGTGCGAACTGAACCCGGCTTTCCGGCTTTCCGGCTTTCCGCAGAACGGGAGCCTGTGGCAGGGAGTGGGGGACCTGGCGTGCACCCAAGTGCCGCTGCAGTAACTTGCGCATGCACGCGCCAGGGCGGGAAGCCTAGAAGCGCTGCACGTGGCCGGGGTGGCCGTTGCAGACTTGGCGCAGGGCCTGGCAGAGAGGTGCGCTGAATAGGGGGACCCGCGGGAAAGTGCTGCTGCTGGGTCTGCAGGGGAAATGCAGACCCTGAAACCGAAACCAAAGGCTCGCCCCTTCTGCTTAAGCGTGAAAGGCCACGTGAAGCTGCTGCGATTGGTGAGGGCTGGGCCGGAGGACTGGGGGGCGGAGTCCCAGCTCACTCCCCTGCTGGGAGATAAAGCTACCGAGTAAGAAGCTTCTGCTCCCTTCTCTCCTCTCTCGACTTTGTTTCTATCAAGGCCTTCTTAAAGGGAAGGCATTTCGCCTTACACCCTGGGGGCGAAAGTGAAAGTCGCTCAGTCGTGTCCTGCTCTTTGCGACTCCATGGGCGGCATAGTCCATGGAATTCTCCAGGTCAGAATACTGGAGTGGGTAGCCTTTCCCTTCTCCAGGGGATCTTTCCGACCCAGGGATCGAACCCAGGTCTCCCATATTGCAGGCGGATTCTTTACCAGCTGAACCACAAGGGAAGGGTAGAAGGAGAGAAATAGGACAACTGTCGTCTTCATCAGGGACTTTCTGTACCCAGTAGTAGTAGCAAGGGTTAGTCGCTCAGTCATGTCCCACTCTTTGAGACCCCATGGACTGTAGCCCGCCAGGCTCCTCGGCCCATGGGATTCTCTAGGCAAGCGTACTGGAAGTGGGTTGCCATGCCCTTCTCCAGAGAATCTTTCCTGGTAGCTCAGACGGAAAAGGATCTGCCTGCAATGCAGAAGACCCGGGCTCGATCCCTGGGTCGGGAAGATCCCCTGGAGAAGGGCAAGACTACCCACTCCAGTATGCTTGCCTGGAGAATCCCATGGACAGAGGACTGTGGCAGGCTACAATCCATGGGGTCTCAAAGAGTTGAACACAACTAAGCGACTGACACTTCACAGACCCACTCATAAAGCAAGCTCTGCACACCTGCATGAATGGCCTACACTTGGACCCCCAAACCAGTTTACCCAGGTTACCATGTGAGGCTGCTGCAGTTGTACCATTCAGACGCCAATGAGATTAAAACCAAAAACAAAAAAATGCACTGAGGTGTTTCGGAGAATGCTGTGTTTACTTACTATAACTCACAAGTTTTTTGTTTTTGTTTTTCCCAAGCTTTATTGAGACATTTCATATATGATAAAACTTACTGATTTAAAGGGTACAACTAAATGTTTTTAGTACACTCATAGGTGTGTAGTGATATCTCACTGTGTTTTTTTAATCAATTTATTTTTTAATTGAAGGATAATTGCTTTACAGAATTTTGTTGTTTTCTGTCAAACCTCAACATGAATCAGTCATCAGTTCAGTTCAGTTTAGTTCAATCGCTCAGTCGTGTCCGACTCTGCGACCCCATGAACTGCAGCACGCCAGGCCTCCCTGTCCATCACCAACTCCCAGAGTTCACTCAAACTCATGACTCATGTTCATCGAGTCGGTAATGCCATCCAGCCATCTCATCTTCTGTCATCCCCTTCTCCTCCTGCCGCCAATCCCTCCCAGCATCAGGGTCTTTTCCAATGAGTCAACTCTTCGCATGAGGTGGCCAAAGTATTGGAGTTTCAGCTTTAGCATCGGTCCTTCCAATGAACACCCAGGACTGATCTCCTTTATGATGGATTGGTTGGATCTCCTTGCAGTCCAAGGGACTCTCAAGAGTATTCTCCAACACCACAGTTCAAAAGCATCAATTCTTCCGCGCTCAGCTTTCTTCACAGTCCAACTCTCACATCCATACATGACCACTGGAAAAACCATAGCCTTGATTAGATGGACCTTTGTTGGCAAAGTAATATCTCTGCTTTTGAATATGCTGTCTAGGTTGGTCATAACTTTCCTTCCAGGGAGTAAGCATCTTTTAATTTCATGGCTGCAGTCACCATCTGCAGTGATTTTGGAGCCCAAAAAAATAAAGTCTGACACTGTTTCTACTGTTTCCCCATCTATTTCCCATGAAGTGATGGGACTAGATGCCATGATCTTCGTTTTCTGAATGTTGAGCTTTAAGCCAACTTTTTCACTCTCCTCTTTCACTTTCATCAAGAGGCTTTTGAGTTCCTCTTCACTTTCTGCCTGTATACATACATCCTTCCTCCCTTTTGAACCTCCCTCTCATCTCCATCCCCATCTCACCCCTCTAAAACGGATACAGAGCCCCTGTTTGAGTTTCCTGAGCCATACAGCAAATTCCCTTTGGCTATGTACTTTACATATGATAATGTAAGTTTCCATGCTACTCTTTCCATACATCTCACCCTCTCCTCCCCTCTCCCCATGTCCATAAGTCTATTCTCTATGTCTGTTTCTCCACTGCTGCCCTGTAAATAAATTCTTCAGTACCATTTTTCTAGATTCCGTATATATGTGTCAGAATACGATATTTCCTTTCTCTTTCTGACTTACCTCTGTATAATAGGCTCTGGGTTCATCCACCTCATTAGAACTGACTCAAATGTGTTCCTTTTTATGGTTGAGTAATATTCCATTGTGCATATGTACCACAACTTCTTTATCCATTCATCTGTCGATAGACATCTAGGTTGCTTCCATGTTCTAGCTATTGTAAATAGTGCTGCAATGAACAATGGGATACATGTGTCTTTTTCAATTTTGGTTTCCTCAGGATATATGCCTAGGATTGGGATTGCTGGGTCATATGGTGGTTTTATTCCTAGTTTTTTAAGGAATCTCCATACCATCTTCCATAGTGGCTGTATCAATTTAAATTCCCACCAACAGTGCAAAAGTGTTCCCTTTTCTCCACACCCTCTCCAGAATTTATTGTTTGTAGATTTTTTTATGATGGCAGTTCTGACTGGTGTGAGGTGATATCTCATTGTAGTTTTGATTGGCATTTCTCTAATAATGCACAACATTGAGCATCTTTTCATGTGTTTGTTAGACAGCTGTATGTCTTCTTTGGAGAAATGTCTGTTTAGGTCTTTTCCCCACTTTTTGATTGGGTTGTTTTTCTGGTATTGAGTTGTATGAGCTGCTTGTATATTTTGGAAATTAATCCTTTGTCAGTTGTTTCATTTGCTATTATTTTCTCCCATTCTGAGGATTGTCTTTTCGCCTTTCTCATAGTTTTCTTTGCTGTATAAAAGCTTTTAAGTTTATTCAGGTCCCACTTGTTTGCTTTTGTTTTTATTTCCATTAACCTAGGAGGTGGGTCATAGAGGATCTTGCTTTGGTTTATGTCATCGAGTGTTCTGCCTATGTTTTCCTCTAAGAGTTTTATAGTTTCTGGTCTTACATTTAGGTCTTTAATCCATTTTGAGTTTATCTTTGTGTATGGTGTTAGGAAGTGTTCTAATTTCATTCTTTTACATGTAGCTGTCCAGTTTTCCCAGCAACATTTATTGAAGAGGCTGTCTTTGCCCCATTGTATATTCTTGCCTCTTTTGTCAAAAATAAGGTACTCATAGGTGCATGGGTTTATTTTTTGGCTTTCTATCTTGTTCCATTGGTCTATATTTCTGTTTTTGTGCCAGTACCATACTGTCTTGATGACTGTAGCTTTGTAGTATAATCTGAAGTTAGGAAGGTTGATTCCTCTAGCTCCATTCTTCTTTTTCAAGACTGCTTTGGCTATTTGGGGTCTTTTGTGTTTCCGTACGAATTGTGAAATTTTTTGTTCTAGATCTGTGAAAAATGCCATTGGTAATTTGATAGGGATCTCATTGAATCTGTAGATTGCATTTGGTAGTATAGTCATTTTCACAATATTGATTCCTCCTACCCAGGAACATGGAATATCTCTCCATCTGTTTGTGTCATCTTTGATTTCTTTCATCAGTGTCTTATAATTTTCTGTGCAGAGTTCTTTAATCTCCTTAGGTAAGTTTATTCCTAGATATTTTATTCTTTTTGTTGCAATGGTGAATGGGATTGATTCTTTCATTTCTTTTTCAGATTTTTCATTGTTAGTATATAGAAATGCAAGTGATTTCTATGTATTGATTTTGTATCCTGCAACTTTGCTAAATTCACTGATTAGCTCTAGTAATTTTCTGACACTATCTTTAGGGTTTTCTATGTACAGTATCGTTCATCTGCAAATAGTGAGAGCTTTACTTCTTCTTTTCTGATCTGGATTCCTTTTATTTCTTTTTCTTCTCTGGTTGCTGTAGCTAGGACTTCCAGAACTATGTTGAATAATAGTGGTGAAAGTGGACACCCTTGTCTTGTTCCTGATCTTAGGGGGAATGCTTTCAGTTTTTCACCATTGAGTATAATGTTTGCTGTAGGCTTATCATATATGGCCTTTACTATGTTAAGCCGGGTTCCTTCTATGCCCATTTTTTGAAGAATTTTAATCATAAATGGGTGCTGAATTTTGTCAAAGGCTTTTTCTGCGTCTATTGAGATTATCATGTGGTTTTTCTCTTTCAATTTGTTAATATGGTGTATCACATTGATTGATTTGCATATATTGAAGAATCCTTACATTCCAGGAATAAACTCAACTTGATCATGGTGTATGAGCTTTATGATGTGCTGCTGAATTCTGTTTGCTAAAATTTTGTTGAGGATTTTTGCACCTGTGTTCATCAGTGATATTGGCCTGTAGTTTTCTTTTTTTGTGTTGTCTTTGTCTGGTTTTGGTATCAGAGTGATAGTGGCCTCATAGAATGAGTTTGGAAGTATTCCTTCCTCTGCAATTTTTTGAAAGAGTTTTAGAAGCATAGGCATTAGCTCTTCTCTAAATGTTTGATAGAATTCTCCTGTGAAGCCATCTGGACTGGGCTTTTGTTTTGGGGGAGATTTTTGATCACAGCTTCAATTTCATTGCTTGTAATTGGATTGTTCATAACTTCTATCTCTTCCTGGTTCAGTCTTGGAAGATTGAACTTTTCTAAGAATCTGTCCATTTCTTCCAGGTTATCCATTTTATTGCCATATAATTGTTCATAATAGTCTCTTATAATCCTTTGTATTTCTGCATTGCCTATTGTAACCTCTCCTTTTTCATTTCTAATTCTATTGATTTGATTCTTCTCTCTTTTTTTCTTGATGGGTCTGCCAAAGGTTTGTCAATTTTGTTTATCTTCTCAAAGAACCAGCTTTTAGCTTTATTAATCTTTATCATTGTTTCTTTCATTTTTTTCATTTACTTCTGCTCTGATCTTTATGATTTCTTCCCTTCTAATAATTTTGAGGGTTTTTTGTTGTTCTTTTTCTAGTTGATTTAGGTGTAAAGTTAGGTTGCCTATTCAATGTTTTCCTTGTTTCTTGAGGTAGGATTGTATTGGTATAAACTTACCTCTTAGAACTGCTTTTACTGCATCCCATAGGCTTTGAGTTGTTGTATTTTCATTATCATTTGTTTCTAGCAGGTTTTTTATTTCCCTTTTGATTTCTTCAGTAACCTGTTGGTTATTTAGAAACGTTGTTTAATCTTCATGTGCTTGTGTTTTTTACAGTATAACTCACAAGTTTTGATCTGAGTGAGCTCAAGGCTGATAGAGCCCAGAGCAAGGACAGTGGAACTGTGCATTTCCGGGGTGTCAGACCTTCCAAGACATTGCAGCCAGTTATGGATAGAGGTTTGGGAGAGAATGGACTGTTATTTGGAGGATGGTGACCTGGCTAGTTAGAGAAGTGGAGATTATCATAGGAGAGTATGTTGAAGAATTTTAAGAAAAGGGGAAGGAAAAAAAATAATTCTTAAATTTTAAAGAGGTGACCTATAAGAAGAGGGGATAGAAAGTTAAAACTTACAAGGAAACAGCCCCGCTTAATAAGAGAAAGAGTTTTCTATTGGGAAAGTGCCAAAATAAGTGGCCACTTGGGAAGGCAGTACATTCCCAGACAGAAGAGGTACGAGGTGCAGGCAAGTACCTGGTGAGCCTGTTGTAATGGCACCTCAAACTCCAGGTGAGTGGGCAGGACAAACTGCATGCACAGCCCTTCTACACCAAAGTCTGTGATTCTGAAAAATATAACATACTGCAAGTCAGAAGGCCAAAGGGAGGTTTAGAAAACTACTCGAGTTCAAAGGGCTTCCCTGGTGGCTCAGAATCCCTCGAAAAGAATCTGCCTGCAGTGCAGGAGACCTGGGTTCGATCCCTGGGTAAGGAAGATCCCCTGGTAAAGGAAATGGCAACCTACTCCAGTATTCTTGCCTGGAGAATTCCACAGACAGAGGAACCTGGCTACAATCCACAGGGTTGAAAAGAGTCAGACATGACTGGGTGACTAACACACTTTCACTTCAAAGAACAGAGAAATTCCTTTGGGTTGGGAGTAAATAATCAGGAAAGAAGTGACTGGAAGGTCTGGGGTTCTGAAAGCTCTGGAACACTGGAGTTGAAACAGAATTTTGTGAGAAAGTTTTGATTTTTGACATACGAATTTCCTCCACAAACATTTTGAATATTTCCTGTCTTCTCAGCCCTGAGTTAGGACTTGAAACAACAGACATCCAAGACAAAAGTCCCTGACTCATGGGGTCTTTCAGTTTAGACAGAGTCAGACACACAAGCAGATAGTTTTGGTTTGATAAGATGAAATTAGGGCACAGAATGAGGCATTTAATCAAGGAGGTATCAGGAAGCTTCCTAGGGGGACATGGGTAGGGTTTAAGGGACAGTCACCTGAGTAAAGGCTTGGAGGCAAAAAAAAAAAAAGCATGATTTATAAGAATCCATAACAAGTTGAGTGCTACCTTATTTTTTTCCATTCAACAATATTTATTGAAAGCCTGCCATGTGCGAGGCACTGTTTCTGGCTCTTGGGAAGTATCAGGGAACAAAGCAAAGATCCTTGTACTCATGGAGTTTATGTATTGGGGTGGGAGGGAGGGAAAAAAAGCAACAAACAGAAAAAATAAATAAATGGTGTACTATTCTAGAAGGGGGTAGGTGCTATGGAACAAGGGAAAACTAAAGCCAGGTAAGAGAGTGCAAGAGAAGGAAGTGTTGGAGAGGACGGTTGCAGGTTGCAAGACTAGAATGGTCAGATTAGGCCCTGTTGAGATGACTTCTGAGTGAAGCGTTAAGTGAGATGAGAGAGTTAACTATGAATACATTGGGTTAGCCAAAAAGATTGCTCATTTTTTTCCATAAGATGTTACAGAAAACCCCAAACAAATTTTTGGCCAACCCAAGATGAAGGAAGATGTGTTTTAGGCAAAGGAACGCCTAGTACAACGGCCCTACGGCAGGAATGTACCTGAAGTGTTCAAGGAGAAGCGAGAAAACCAGTGGAGCGGGGGTGGAGTGACATGGGGACAGTGGGAGATGAAGGTTTTGAATAAAGTTTTATATGATCTGACTAACATTTTAAAAAGTGCACCAGCTGCTATGGTGACAGTAGACTGGGGGCTGGGGGTTTGGGGGACGGGAGGATTCCTGCAGAGGCAAGGGTAGAAAAAAAGATGATCAGTTAGAGCTATTGCAGTAATCTGGGCAAGAGATGACTGTGGCTCAGACCAGGCCTCTAGCAGACTAGGTTATAAGAAATGGTCACATTTGGGATATATGTTGAAAGTAGCCCCAACAAGATTTGCTGATGAACCAGGTGTGGTATGAAAAAGAGAGAGGAGTCCGAGATCCCACCAAAGTTTTTGGCCTAAGCAGCTGGAAGAATGGAACTGCCATCCACTGAAAGCCTGTGGTCTGTAAAGCAGATGTAGCCAGAAAAACAGAAGCTCAACTTTGGATTTCACTGTTAGAGATGTCTATTAGACATTCAAGTGGAAATACTGAATAGGCATTTGGATTGTAGGAGAGATTGGCACTGCAGAAATGTGTGCTAAGTCCCTTCAGTCATGTCCGACTCTGTGCAACCCTATGGACTGTAGCCCACCAGGCTCCTCCGTCCATGGGATTCTCCAGGCACGAATATTAGAGTGGGTAGCCGTGTTTTCCTCCATGGGATCTTCCCGACTCAGGGATCGAACCCAAATCTCCTGCAACTCCTGCATTGCAGGCATATTCTTTATCACTGAGCCACCAGGAAGCCACTGCAGAAATAGAGGTATTTAAAATCACAAGATTGATGAGATCATCAGGAGGTGATTGTACATAGAGTGGAGAAGAGGACCATGGATTGAGCCCTGGAACACTTTAACATTAAGAGGTTGGGGAGAGAAGGAAGAACCAGCAAAGAAGAATGAAAGTGAAAGTTGCTGAATCATGTCCGATTCTTTGTGACCCCATGGACTGTAGCCTGCCAGGCTCCTCTGTCCATAGAACTCTCCAGACCAGAATACTGGAGTGGGAAGCCATTCCCTTCCCAGGTGATTTTCCCAACCTGGGGATCAAACCCAGGTCTCCTGCATTGCAGGCAGATTCTTTACTATCTGAGCCACCAGAGAAAACCAAAGAAGAATGAGAGAGAGAGCAATTAGGGAAGTGAGAGGAACCAAGAGTACGGTGTCCTAGAAGCCAAATGAAGAAAATTCTCAAGAGAATGATCAACTGTGACAAATACTGATGACAGTTCAAATAAGATGAGGACTGAGAATTGAACACTGGAATTATCCTGTAGATAAATTGTTAACAGCTCTTTGCTAAAGTAGACAGGAGCTGAGTCATGGAAGATTTGGACCCCATGGTGAAGGGAGGCTCTATTCTGAAAACCATGGGGAGCCACGGAAGGGTTTTAAACAGGTGGAGCGTTGCACAGATCTTCATCTTAGAAATTTCACTGTAGTACCTTTGTCAGGTTAGTTCAAGGAAAAGATACTGAAGAGCAGTAATTGGAGTGACTAAGTGGATTCCCAAAATGTTTAGGCATTAAGTCAGCAGGACCTGATGACTGGTCTGTTGTGGGCAGTGAGTTGGAGCAGTGATCTTAGGTTTCCAGGGCAGGTGAAAAGATAGCTGGTCGCATCACCAATTAAGATAGTGAATACAGGAGCAAGGGACAAGGTGACATCAGTTTTGCCCACGGGGAACTGAAGATTCCTGTAGGTTATTCAGATGTTCTAAATGGCTGTTTATGTGTGAGATGTTGAAGATACACCTGGGATAGAGACTCAGATTTGTTGAGCGGGTTGTGGATAGAATCTAAACAAATGTCAGGATTTTAAAGTGATGCGTAAAAGGAAAGCCCACCAAGGCTGAATAGTTTCAGAGGAATAAGAACTCAAAGAGGTGACATGGGAGTCAAGGAGTAGAAAAGTAGGAAAAAGCCAATAGCAAGTAAGTCATGGGGGTCCAGTAACATAAGGATTGAAAAATGTTTGTTAAATTTAGTAATTTTGAAATCATTGATGATCTTGGCAAAAGCAGTCTACATAGAGAGATGAAATGTTTGAGATATTAGTGAAATGTTGAAAAATTAACTGAAAACGAAGGCCAGGAGACAGGAAAATTATAAGAGCTGTAAGTATGAATTGGGGGAGAACCCAGGGTGATTGAAATCATGGGAAATGTGCCCAATTCTGAGGTTACAGATGATGCGGACTGAAAAAGTGACCCTTGATTTCATAACCCATGAACTCAAGACCTTATTTGGTTCAGTAGAGTAAATGAAGTGATTTGAGATATGTTGCTGATAGTAATTATATTAATTATAAAGAACACATTATTTAGTAACTAGTTACATTTACTGTAAAAAAAACTGACCAATTTAGAAGTTTCAACGTAAGCTACTTTTACACTAACAAAGTAACTGATAGAATTATAAATAAGTAGCCTACACAGATCCAAGGTTAAAAAGAGAATGTGGATGCTGACAGATTGATCATAAAAGTCTAGTCAGCAAAGACTCCTGCCAAAATCATTTTCCAAGTACACAGAGACTTCGGATAAAGCTGTATCTCCTGTAAGAACATCACAACATCAACAGACTCTCAGGGACTGACCAGCTTATTTTTTCCTTTAAGTCACTTATCATTTCTCTTTTCTATATCTTCATTTGGAAATGAGGAAATTAGATTAATTATCTTGGGTTTTTTTTCACTTACGTTTTTGTTCATTCTGATTGCATTATGTTTAGATAAGAGAAAATATGTTAAAAAGTGATGTATCAGATTTTTTTTTCCCTTTTCTTCTCCAAAGGGTTCTTCAGAGAATTGTTTTTCTCTGACACTTTGTTTTAAACTTTCCTTCCCAGTATTTTTCTTTAAAAAAAAATCATTTTTATTTTTGACTGTGCTGGATGTTCGTCGCCACATGAGCTTTTCTCTAGTTTCGGCAAGCAGGGACTACTCTCTAGGTGCAGTGCACAGGCTTCTCACTGTGGCGGCTTCTCCTGTTGCAGGGCACGGGCTCTAGAGCTCGTGGGCTTCAGAAGTTATAGCACGTGGGCTCAGCAGCTGTGGCTCCCGGGCTCTAGAGCACAGGCTCAATAGTTGTGGTGCTCAGGCTTAGTTGCTCCGTAGCATGTGGGATCCTCCCAGACCAGGGATCAAACCTGTATCTTCTGCATTGGTAGATGGATTCTTCACCACTTAGCCACCAGAGAAGCACCCCCAGTGTTTTTCATAGCAACATTCTAAGTTTAAATTTGACGGTAGAGTCCAGATTTTTGTTACAAGTTAAGGAGTGATGAAGAGGATAAGGAATTATAACAGCCAGTACACAGGCTTTTTTTGAGAAGCATTATAGGGAGAAGTAGAAAAATGGGAATTTCTGTGGGGAGCAGATGAAAGGAAGGGGTGTGTATGTTTTAAGAGAAGATAACTTAGAGACTTCCCTGGCAGTCCAGTGGCTAAGGCTCCATGCTCCTAATGCAGGTGACCCGGTTTCATTCCCTGGGCAGGGAACTAGATCCCACATGCAGCGAGTAAGACTCAGCACAGCCAAATAAATAAATAAATATTGTTTAAAAAGAGAGAGAGAAGATAACTTAGATATGTTGATAAGATGATGAGGAAAGGAGCTAGGGCAGGAGGAGAGAGTGAAGGTGTGAGAGGGAAACCGAGCTACTTAGTGGGAAAAGATCAAGGGCATGGCTGTGGGAAGTGATGGCATTAGGCATACAAGTGGAGAAATTAATTAAACAAAACAGGAAGGGATACCTAGTTCTCTTTAAATGAGAAGAGAAGTTGACACCCGTACATTTCAGTCTGCCTCGTTTAGATGTGTGTGTGTATAAAGAAGAAACCCGTTTATTTTGACATTTTAGAATCGATCATTTTTACAGCTTAAACTTGTTCAATCATCACTGAAGAGGTCGTGTTTTTTTCCCCTCTAGGCACTAGCTGCGACATCTATGACCCTTTTCATCCTAGCACAAGCGCCAGAGCCGTACATTGTCGTCACTGGATTTGAAGTCGCTTCTACTTTCTTTTTCATACTTTTATATATACTCAGACTTGATCGATTAATTAGCTGTTTATTTTGGCCTTTACTTGTAAGTGTTCAGTTTCGTTGTTAACTACTTTTTCCTGCCATAGAGAGACATTTTAATAAACTCTGTTGTTTTTCGTAAACCTTTAAGGAATCTCTAACAGGCTTAGGAAGGAGGATCTCTATCCACTGCTAATGTGCTCTGGGGAGATCCTCAGCGAACCAGAGCAACCGCTGAGCATGGATTCTCCTCGGAGCTCCATCTATTGGTAGATAACGGCTGATGTTTCTGTTAGGGAAATTCACTTAGGGGTAGATCATCAAAATAAATTTAAATTTAAGATCATGGTCAAATAAAGTCATAGCGCATTCTTAATCTTTACCTCCCTTTGAAGTTCATGTTGATATGACCTCAAAATTAGGGAACAGAGACGGAGCCAGATACACAAGTATCTACATCTTACATATCCCTGATCACTAAATGGAAAATCAAAATAATTTAGAGGCTGAATAAAGCACAATGTTATCTTACTTTAAAATGTCTGTCATTATTGATGATAAATAATTTTTAACTCATCTTGTAGAACCTTATTCAGTAGCATAGGGACTTTACCTGTCATACTCACAGCTTTAGGAACAGCTGCCCAGTGGAGTGCCCAAATGGTCCAGAAACTCTTGAAATAGGCAATTGAAGATATTAGCTAAGATTCTTGGCCTGTCAGCCTGGACCATAAGCTGGTTCTAGGAAAACCGGAGCAACTTCACACTCCTTTTTCAAGTCTTAGCCCCAGAATCTTGTGTCCTTAGGTCTCCTTTCTGAGACCTGTGCTGGCTTTCCACCCTTTGGCCAGACAGGTAGCTGCACTGGTCTCATCCTTTTGAGTTCCAGAGCACTCGTATCCAAGCTGATAACCCTGTATTAGAGGACTTGCCTGGTGGCTCAGCAGGTAAAGAATCCTCCTGCAATGCAGGTGACCCAAGAGCCTCGGCTTCAATCCCTGGGTCAGAGGAAGATCCCCTGGAGTAGGAAATGGCAACCCACTCCAGTATGCTTGCCTGGAAAACCCCATGGACAGAGGAGCCTGGTGGGCTATAGTCCATGGGGTCGCCGGGAACTGGACACTGAGCAACTAACACTTCACTTCAACCTGTATTAAGGAAGAGAGGACTTTAGAGCTATTCTCAAACCATAAACATGCCTTAAGGTGGCACCTTCTGGAACCACTTTTGAAAGCCAATGATAAGCATTTCAGGCTAATCACAAGCTGAGAAAGTCCCCAAAGTGGAGAGCTGGGGGAAGGATAGGATCTCTGAGGCATCTCTCCACTGTGGAGCTGGACCTGACTGCAGTAAGGTCTGGACAGGAGATGACAAAGCCTTCCTTAGGTGGTCCTGTAACATCATTTAGTGGCAGAAAGGACTCAGCTAAATTATCCCAAAGAGATGATGAACATGGTCACATCCTGTTCATCTTACACCCTAAAAGTTATATAGTGCTCTTCACACTCTGCTTTTCCAAGGTTAATAAAACTAGCACATTTTAGCATTTATTTTTTTCCCCAAACTGTAATAATCCTCGGGAGCTTCTTACATGTCCCAGTAATAAACTTGGAAAATAAATTTCACAGAATACACAGAGAGGGAGCATGGACTATGTGCAGCATACTGAAAAGTAGTCTCCAAATCTCTGAGACTCAGCCTGGGCTGATTCTGTACTCTGAGAAACGATGCTATCTGGCCAACTCAGTTATCACTCCATCATGAAACCCAGACTCCTCTCTGCTCTTGAGCCCATGAAATCATTTATTCAGCAAATATTAAGTATCTGCTAATCCCAGGTTCTATTCTAGGCTCTTTGAGAAAACAAAACACAAATCTTGCACCCAACAGACTTTCCATATAGCCAGGAAGAAAGACCGATGAGCAATTCAGTATAATATTAATAGGTGCTCCCTGGATGGTGTGGAGGTTCCCAGGAGGAGAAGGAAACCAAATCATAATAGGCTTGCCTGAGGAAAACTACACCTGAGTTGAGGCCTGGAGGATGAAAAGTAGTCAGCTGACTGATAACAGGGCTGAGCGTTCTCCCAGTACAGGGAACAATGTGTCTGTGAGGTTCTAGGTGGAGAAAAAGCTGGGCCCTCAAGGACCTGCAGGAGTTCTGAGTGGCCACAAAGCAGAGAGGGGGCAAGAGTAGAGGCTTGAGAATGGGCTGCCGTCTATGGGGTCGCACAGAGTCGGACACGACTGAAGCAACTTAGCAGCAGCAGCAGCAGCAGGAGGTCAGAGCATGCAAGAATTCGAGTGCCCTGGGTTTTAACCCAAAAGCCACTGGAAGCTTTGGGAGATTTTTAAGTAGAGTGACACAATTAGCTTATATTTGAGGAGATCGCTGGTAGCAATGTCAATAATGGCCTGAAGAGGGACAAAACCAGAGGTGAGTCTCATAGACCCCTTAAAAGTCTGTTATCATAATCCAGACATGAAAATGAGAAAGGCCTAAATCAAGGTTAAAACTGTACCTGGAGAGAAAGAGTGTTGATGAAAACTGATAGGATTGGGTAACAGAAAAAAATCAAGGAGAGCTGCCATTTAAAGAACCGTCTTAAGAGGGTAACAAGACAGGAAGTTTAGGAGGAAGAATAGGTTTATTTGAGGGGAGAGGTGGATAATGAGTTTAGCTTGAGAAATAGAAGGTTTTAGTGCCTTATGGGACATTCAGATGGAAATGTTCAGGTCTGAGGCTTAGGAGAGAAGTTAGAGCTGCAACTTTGGGGGAGTTATCACCTCATGATGGGAAAATGGCTCCTAGGGAGAGTAGAGCAAGATGAAGGCAAGACTGGGAAATATCAATGTCTGGTGTGAAAGGAAGGAGCGAATAGGCAGAGAAGGACAGGAGAGGACCCAAGCGAGACCCGTGTCCCAGAAGTCAAGAGAGGAGAGCATTTCGAGAAGAAAGGAGAGGTGACTAATGTTACAAGTAAGGCGAGAAAGCCCAGAAAAAATTTATATATATATATATATATTCACTGTATTAATAGAGGCCTCCAGTGTGGACCAGTGACAGTAAAGTGGTGGGGATAGTTAGACTGAGCAGGGAAGGAGACGGCTGTGGGCAGAGGGTCAGCACTGAGTTGAAGAAACCTGGCCAGGGACCAAGGAGGGTAACGAACAGAGCGAGGTCCCTGCAGAGTGGCCGACAGGAGCGAGGCCGGAGCACAGCTGGGGATAATGCCTGTAACATAAGCGAAGGACACCAAGACGGCAGAAGATTCCAGTTAATCTACGGGGGGTGAAGGAAGGGGGAAGGCAACCTGTCAATACTTCTATCAATGGCCACTGTCTTCACTGATTAGGAAAGGGCTTGGTCGCCTGCACAACAGGTCTGTGATGCATGTCACTGTCCCAGAGGTGTAGTACCTAGCACAGTCCATAGAGCAGGTGTCCTCTGACTGGTCCCCTCAAGTGCTCCAGCGACAGGACACACACAGTGAGGCAACCCAGGTTTTTGTGGTGATATGTAAGAACAGGCTCAAAATTTCTATGAAACCTCCATTTTTGTAATTAAATTTATAGTCTACTCCATGGCATACTGATGTTCGGTTTTTAATAGAAAAACAAGGCTTGAAACCACTATTAAGGATCACTGATATTCTGGGGCAGAAGCATCCTTCCCTCCCCACTACCCCATCCCCAGCCATTATTCTCTGCCCTTCCTAGAACATCATTTTTTATCTGAAGCCATTTATATACACTTACTCAAATTACTACCAGGAGGCCGGCTATCTGTCTGGAGCAGAGGTGTGGTCTGTTGCCCTGAAACAGCTAAATACCCAGCAGAGAGGAGCATTAACCTAGGACAGCTAGTCTCAATATCTCCTGCAGACGAGGACTCTTTTTCTGCCTAAGTGTATCATCTACTCTTGCCCTGTCCCCGTTGAATCTCTTCCTGTTTTCCTTGTAATAACTACTTTTCTAAGTTACCAGGGTTTGGAAGATTTCTGTGTTAAATATTCCAGAATAAAGATGACTTACCTTTTCCACAGTATACATCCATTCCAAATGTAAGTTGCACCTCTTAAAGCCACAGTTCAGAAATGCTTCATTTCAAGAAATTATTACATGAATGAGCTACATCATCAGAAATGATTGCATAAGTTGGCCAGCTGTTGCATACAGATGTGTGGGAGTTTTTTTTTTTTTCCTGAAAATTAAGTTTATCCTGCTCCAAGTGTTATTAATTGCATTTGGAGTAACATTATAAAGTTGTTTTATGGTGTAGACCACTCCACACTTATTAAAACTAAGCATTCTGACTTCTACTTTAAACCTTCCACATAAGACATACCCAGTCCTAACCAGATGAGTTCTCTCTCCAACTACCTTTCAACAAGAAACAAGTAAGCCCTAATAAGGAATTAATGATTAGTGTGTCATACATTAAGATACCCATTAGACATAATTGTAGACCAAACACAATATACGTGTCATTTTACAATAGCAGTTTGACTTCCTAAAACTAATTTATTTAAACTAAATAAATTTGTTTTAAAAAACGGAATTTTCAAAATCTTTAGGGAGCATATTCATTCTGTTGGTGATCTTCATGCAATGCTGATCTTTCTATTCTGTGTTTTCAGGATATTATCAACTCAGTGGTAGCAGCAGTATTCATGATAGTTGTATCTGTGTTGGCACTGATCCCAGAAACCACAACATATACAGTCCTTGGAGGGGTAAGTGGAGGCTCTTTCCAGTTTCTCCCTTCAGGTTCGATCAGAATTCAAATTTACTTGAAAAATAGATAGAGGAACAGAAAACTAGATCATTTTCATCCTTGAGGCTCCTATCCCAGTACACAGTACCTCGTGGCTTAATATTTTTGTGCATGAACACATGCCCTGATTAATGTCAAGGAATACGATTTCACACTAAATTTGAAGTTAACCAAATAAAGAGGTTACTCTGTATTTCTCACAGATATACAGGGTTAGACTAAATGGAGAACCTACAGTTTAGGAATAAGTTACAATACTAAGCTCTCAGAAACCTGATATCAAGCAAAAATAACAAATGGTGGATGAATTTCATAGCTATCCCCTTTCAAGAAAATGATACATCCTGCTTGTTAAGGAAAGACACACAGTTCTGAGCTCAGTTATTTCTTGTCCAGATCCTGCTACAGATGGAATAAACATGTGTCATGTAAGGGAATGGGTGGTAGGAAGACTTGTAACAAAAGGATTATCTTGAACACTGCTTGAAGAAAAGCTAATCAGTTTAATTTGGAAGGCAAGGAGAGTCAAGTAATTTAGTTACAGTTTCATCTGATATTCTTCTGAGATTTCTTAGAGGGGGTTCAAAATCATGACTTTTCTAGGTTCCAATTTAGACAAGTGAATTAGAAAGTTCTTCTTAAATAAATCTCCCTCCAACTTCCTTATCTTTTCTTAGTATGGGCCACTTGGGAGAAGTGGCCACATATGTCAGAATCCAGTCCATGTAGTCAAAGCTATGCTTTTTCAGTAGTCATGCATAGATGTGAGAATTGGATCATTAAGAAGGCTGAGTGCCAAAGAACTGATGCTTTCAAACTGTGGTGCTGGAGAAGACTCTTGAAAATCTCTTAGACTGCAAGGAGATCAAACCAGTCAATCCTAAAGGAAATCAACCTTGAATACTCATTGGAAGGACTGATGCTGAAGCTGAATCTCCAATATTTTGGCCACCTGATGTGAAGAGCCGTCTCACTAGAAAAGACCCTGATCTTGGGAAAGATTGAAGGCAGGAGTAGAAGGTGATGACAAAGGATAAGATGGTTGGATGGCATCACCGACTCAATGGACATGAGTTTGAGCAAACTCCAGGAGATGGTGAAGGACAGGGAAGCCTGGCGTGTTGCAGTCCATGGCGTTCCAAAGAGTCAGACACGACTTAATGACTGAACAACAACAAAGGCTTTTCCACTTCACTAGGCCGAAAGCAATTTGATAAGGGATGAGAATTACCCTAGAAATGAGATAGTGCTGTAACAGCAATTTCTCCTGCTGCTGCTGCTAAGTCGCTTCAGTCGTGTCCGACTCTGTGTGACCCCATAGACGGCAGCCCACCAGGCTCCCCCGTCCCTGGGATTCTCCAGGCAAGAACACTGGAGTGGGTTGCCATTTCCTTCTCCAATGCATGAAAGTGAAAAGTGAAAGTGAAGTCGCTCAGTCGTGTCCGACTCTTAGCGACCCCATGGACTGCAGCCTACCAGGCTCCTCTGCCCATGAGATTTTCCAGGCAAAAGTACTGGAGTGGGGTGCCATCGCCTTCTCCGAGCAATTTCTCCTAGCTATCTTTAAAGATTGTTTTATCCCTCAACTTGGGAGAAAGAAGGAGGAGGCACAGAATTTACTTTCATTTCCTCATTAATTCATTGATTCATTCTTTAAGTGCACTTTGGTAGGTGCTGACAAAGTATAGAGCCATAAGCCACAAGTGGCTGAGCACTGGAAATGTGGCTGATCTGAACTGAGATGAGCTGCACATGTAAAATACACATTGGATTTCAAAGACTTACTACTCCCCCCAGAGAATGTCAAATATTTCACTTATAATTTTATTATAATATGGATATGTTGAAATTATATTATTTTGGATATATCAGGCTGCTGCTGCTGCTGCTAAGTCACATCAGTTGTGTCCGACTCTGTGCGACCCCATAGACGACAGCCCACCAGGCTCCTCTGTCCCTGGGATTCTCCAGGCAAGAATACTGGAGTAGGTTGCCATTTCCTTCTCCTATATCAGGCTAAATAAAATATATTATTAAAATTAATTTCACTTGTTTTTTCTTTACTTTTTAATGTGGAAATTAGAAATTTTTAGATCAATTATGTGGTTTACATTGGTAACTCGTATTTCTTTTGGATGTCTCTGGACTTAAATGTGACCCCTAACCTCAAGTTGCTTAAAGCCTAATACAGGAGACAAAAGTGCAAACAGCTGTATTTAAGTTGTTGGTGGAATACTATGGACACAAGAAAAAGGAAGCAGCTACCTCTCTCTGGCAGGCTTCCCAGGTGGCTCAGTGATAAAGAATACACCTGCCAATGTAGGAGACTCAAGTTCCATCTTTGGGTCAGGAAGATCCCCTGGAGAAGGAAATGGCAACTCATTCCATTATTTTTCCCTGGAAAATTCCATAGACAGAAGAGCCCAGTGGGTTACAGTCCATGGGGTCACAAAAGTCTGACATGACACAGCAACTAAGCAACAGCAGCGGGGCCTCTCTCTGGAATCACAGTTTGCCAGGAATAAAGGGGAAGAGAGGCAGATGCTTACTGGTGGCGGAACCAGCAGCATGCTGTAGCAGAGTCATGAAAGCATCTATAGTAAGTGTTGGGTTGGCCAACCGGTTGGTTCAGGTTTTCCTGTGACATCTTATGGAAGAACCCGAATGACTTTTTTGGGCAACCAAATACTTAGCATGGTCAGAACCTAGGAAGCTGTGTTTGAGATTCAGGATGGGAAAGGGACAGAGTCTGAAGCCAGACCTCCTGGGCAGTTGGATGGAGCCGGTGATAGCACTGACAGCCCTTTCTGCAGCCCGGGTGCCAGTTCTCAGATAGCCATCAGAGAACCTAAAGACCATGTTCCAGTTAATTCCCTTTGCTCAGTTTTTCCTGAGGCTTATTTAGAATCTCACCCCCTATACGGATGTGGCCCAGCCTTGGAGAGGTCACTTTGGATCATCTCATCACTCCAGTTCTCCGAAGTTCTTATCACAGCTTAAATCTTGAGCTGATGGTAACCCTGATTTTTTCTCTGGTACAGTTTGCAATAGAAAAATGGAACAGTTGAACACTGGGTATAGAAATGTTGATTAGTAACTAAATATTATCAGTAGGGCTTTAAACAGTAATATCGGGGAGCAAGAGATCCAGACAAGTATTTGCTTCAGAGCCCACACCACTTCAGTTTTGGTTTCTGCTCACTTAAATGATCTTTCCCTTTCTCTAGGAAGGTACTGGGGAAACTTGAGAATGCAAATAAAATGATCTCTGAAATCTCTTCCCATTCTAGTATTAGATGACAGCATAGGGAACCCTAACAGGAGAGAAAGCTAGCAGGCAGACCACTTAAAACCTGTGTGACCGTGGCCACAAGCAGTGACACTGCGTCTCTGTTTCAGGTGTTTGGACTCGCGGCCTCGGTGTTCTGTATTGCCGATGGGGCACTTATTTACCGGAAGCTGCTGTTTAATCCAGGTGGTCCTTATCAGAAAACTGATGCTCATGACAAACTATGAGTTTTGTAAATTTATATTCTTTTTAGTCGATGCTAAAGTATTAAACATATCTCTTTTTCTAACACACACTTTCTGCAGTTCTCATTTTCATCTCAATATGGGAGCTGGAAGAAGAGATTTAGGAACTGTGCGCCCAGCGCTCACTGGCACTGTAACTTCCAAGGAAGCGCTGGGAATCCGGCCTGAATCGGATCGGATCCCTTTTCCTACTCCTGGGCCCAAGGGGTTGGGGGGTGGGGAGGCAGAAGGAGAAAGCGCCCGGACGGCCCGAAATGGTCCCCAGAGCCCACTCCCCTCGGCTGGCTGGCAAGACGGAGGTGGCGGCATTGCGGGGATCTCGAGTTCCCCGGCGTCACATCCTGGTGGCTACGAGGGTGCCTGGGGGGCTGGGTTTATCCGCGGGGAGCCACAGCTGCGTGCGCCCGCGAGGGAGAGGCGGTGCGCAGCCGTTGGGGCGAGACGCTGGTTCCCAGGGAAGGGCTGGCCGCCGCCGTGCAAGGTTCAGAGCCACAGGGCCCGTCGGACACCACCAGGCCCAGGGGTCCACCATGGATGCTGAAAAGGAAAACCCACCTTCGAGGGCCTCGAAATCCGGGAGGCCTCCCGCGCGCTCTGTACGCATCGCAGAGGGGCCGCATCCCGAGCGCTCGAGTGGATCCACACTCTCCGAGCACGGCGTCAGCGCGGCGCCCTCAGCATACATACTCAAGCAGCCTTCAACCCCCGCGACCCTCAGCCAAGAAGAGAAGGAGGCCATCCAAAAGCGCGCTGAGGGCCGGGCCAAAGTCCCGCCCAAATTCAGGGACAGCATCAAGCGTTTTTTCTTCTCGCCCACAGGAGCCTTGAAGATCATTAGGCTGGTGAGCAGAGAGCGCTGGTGACCCACTGGGCGGATGCGAGGGTGGAGGCAGGCCGACTTCGGCCTCCGGGAATGAGTGATTCCCAGGGGTGCGCCACCTCGGGGGAAGCGGCCCTAATTCCCTCTGCCAGTCTTTACCTTTCTTCCCCCTCTCCCCTGACTCCTCCCACGCACTCAACCCTTGCTACTAAATTTGGCACGCTACCCACCCACCCCCAATCCCTCACTTTCCTATTTCTCAGGTTTTCCCTCACAAAGGGAATTAGGGAAGCAATGAAGATAACAGCAGGAAAGTGTAAGTTAGCAAACAAAACTAATAGAATTGACCAATAAAACGGATAAACCACTGGTCCATATAACAGGAAAAAGGGGGGTGGGGTGGGGGAGGACATGTATTTAAAGTTAGAAACCAGAAAGGGAAAATACTGTAAAAGGGGAAGGATTTACAGGATGCTGTAAACTGAAAGGATTCACAAGAGTTACTTTGCAAAACAAATATGAATAATTGGGTCAAAGAGTTGATTTTCTAGGAAAATATAAGTTACCAAAACTGATCCCAGAATAGAGAAAAATCAAAACAGACCAATATAAACACAGGGATGAAAATGAGTGTATCTTTCAAAAATGTATCAGGCCCAGAAGATTGAGAGCAAGAGAAGGGGGTGACAGGATGAGCTGGTTGGATGGCATCACCAACTCAATGGACATGAGTTTGGGCAAACTCTGGGAGATAGTGAAGGACAGAGAAGCCTGGTGTGCTGCACTTCATGGGATGCAGAGTCAGACAGGACTTAGCAACTGAATAACAACAACTATCAGGCCTAGACTTTTTTGCAGGTTAACCCTTTCAAACCTTCATAGGATGCAATTCTGATATTATTCAAATGTTTTCAAGGAATAGAGAAAAAAGAAACACTTCTAAACTGTTTTTATAAAGTCAGTGTAACATTGATCTCAAACCTGACCAAGTTCAGAAAAAGAAAAGTAAATATTCAGTAGAAATCTTACTAGTATCAAAGCAACAATATTAGCATGTTAACAGAAAACATTCATTAGTACTTCTAAAAAACACATCATGAAGAAGAAACATACGGATAATTCGATATTAGGACTCTGTTAGACAAATCCACCATAAGTAAAAGGAGAAAAAATTAAGACACTCTATCAAAGAGGGTATAGAACACATTTGACAAAATTCAACATTCATCTCTGATTGCAAAAAAAGTGAGCAAGGGAAGAAGAGAGAATAAACCCCAAAATCAGTATCATATATATTAAACCTCAGAAGTATTCCCATTAAAATGCAAGATGTATTCCCATTAAAAACAAAGAGGATGCCCACTATCAATGCTGTTATTCAGTGTTTTGCTGGAAACACTAGTCGTCACAATCAGACAGGAAAAAGGAATAAGTAAGACTATTTGAAAAGGCAAAATATATCATTTCTTACAGCTGATCTGATCAAAGATCTAAAAATAAAATCAACTGGGAAACACTCTAGAACACAATAATTTCTACTAACTCAGTAGAAATGAGCAAACAAGCACTTAGAAGAAAATATTTCTCTTTACAACAACAATCAAGATGGTAAAATATCTAATAAGATTAAATGAAATAAATTTGAAAGACCTATACAAAGAAAACTAAAACTCTACTGAGAGATATTTTAAAAGCCACTAAAATAACTGGAAAGACATACTTTGTTCTTGAAGGGTCAGACTAAATTTTGTAATCTTTCCATATTATAAGTTAAAGGAAATTCCAAATAAAATACCAACAGGCTTAGTTTGGGGAACTTGATCAAGACAAAAATAAGAAACATAAACAACCTGAGAATGAGTACTGAAAGGGGGTCCAAGTCAGACAAAAATACAACATGAAATAAGTTGCTTGTAATTTCAAAAGTACTAGAAAAGAAGTCAGCAACTCAATAGACGAAAAGAGTTTCAAAATCAAATACATATGATAATTTAGTATATGATAAAGTTGGATTTCAGATCAGTGGTGTTTCCCAACAAATGTTGGGATAATCAGCAAGGGTTCGGAAAAAAAGAAAAGTGGGACTTTAATCTCACTCTTTCTATCAAAATCAATATGTATTTACTTCACTTGGCCTGTATATAGGAGAAGGCAATGGCACCCCACTCCAGTACTCTTGCCTGGAAAATCCCATGGACAGAGGAGCCTGGTAGGCTGCAGTCCATGGGGTCGCTAAGAGTCGGACACGACTGAGCGACTTGACTTTCACTTTTCACCCTCATGCATTGGAGAAGGAAATGGCAACCCACTCCAGTGCTCTTGCCTGGAGAATCCCAGGGACGGCGGAGCCTGGTGGGCTGCCGTCTATGGGGTCACACAGAGTCGGACACGACTGAAGCGACTTAGCAGCAGCAGCAGCAGGCCTGTATATACACAGTTCTTTCTGGCATGAAATATACACAGTTAACAGTGATTACTTTTAAGGAGATACACTAGGGTTGGGACAAGGGAGGAGAAAGAAGCTTCTGTACTGTGTGCATTTTTTATTTGTGTGTATTATTTCATTTCTTTAAAAACATAAGGAATTTTAAAACTAACATGTATGTGCCAAACAATACAGGCCGTTGCAATATAATCAGATTTGCGTTCTGACCATTTATGGTTTTGCTCTGTTTTTTGTTTTTTTGTTTTTTTTAATAGCACATTTGCATTAAAACAAATCCTGTTTGTTTGTTTACCGCAGGGCCTTCTCATAGGGGCATTCATTTTTTTCATCATTGCCGAAGCCCCAGAGTCCTACATAGCAATCACCATTCTGGAAACCTGCATCGTTGTTTTTTTCATTCTAATATATATGCTAACCCTTCACCACTTGATGACTTATTTACATTGGCCCTTACTTGTAAGTGTTCCTTTTCATAATTTGCATATAAACTTTGCCCTCAGCCCCAGGGTAAAGGCTGTCCTCCACTGAGCACAATAGAGGGATCTCTCTTGGACGAGGACAAAACTGAGCTGTGACAGTGTTGCCCTAATCCCAGAGAAGAAGCTAGCCTAAGTCCAGAAAGATTCCTGGAACCCCTCTGTCTATAGTACAACCAATACACACACCTGCTTCCATCTGATTATGGCCGTGAACATGTGGTACTTTTCAGCTGGTCCTAAAGAAAATTTTACTTAGTATATTCAGTAATATCCCTTTCTCCTCTCCGTGCATGCTCAGTCATGTCGGACTCTTTGCAACCCCCATGACTATAGCCCACCAGGCTCCTCCGGCAAGAATACTGGAGTGAGTAGCCATTTCCTCCTCCAGGGGATCTTCCCGACCCAGGGATTGAACCCGCGTGTCTCTTGCATTGGCAATCTCATTCTTGACCACTGTGCCACCTGGGAAGCCCATATTCAGTAATATATTGCTTTATGAAATAGCACATGCTTGTCCTTCTTTTCAAACAGTGCCCTCTCTAACAAATTACAAACATCCCTCTTAAAAGCGTGTTTCTACAACATGGCAAAGTTTAGGAAACTGTCATGTGTGCTCTGAAAGATTGCAAGAGTCAACTTTTTCATGTGTGCTAAGGGTCCCTCTTCCCAAAGGAGTGCCATATAGTGGGGAATTCAGGAAGAGACATTGCATAGCCTTCTTCAGTAGTTTTTTCCCCCAAATCTCATCATTTTTACCAGCTGAGAAATTCCCGAAGATAATTCCTGAGGTCTCAGAAAAATAGTATTTATTTCAGAGCCTGAGGCTGCGCATCCTCACAGACTAGAGACGTAGCATGGTTTTGGTCCAAATACAGACACAGACCCAGTTCCTGGCGCTGCCACATTCCTAGCTGTGAAAAGTTTAGCCTCAAGTTTCCCCATCTAGGAAATTCAAGGAAGGGAAAGATGATGATAGAATGATGATGATAGAAACTGTCTAATAGGGTTCCTGTAAGTTTAAAGGTGGTTAAAGCAAAGATCACAAAAGGCTTGCCACAAAACCAAACATTCACTACAAAGCGTCCGTGGACCCCAGGAGGCAGTTGGGTGGCTTTTACCCTTTTATCCTCTGCACCTTGAACCATCCTAACTCAGAACGAGCTCACACCTCTTCCACATTCCACTTCGTTATGGTGCCTTTTTCTAACCATAAAGTAGGATTGGTTGTGTCGACTTAAAAAAATTGCACAACGTGTGAGTTGTGAGTTAAATTTTATTTGGGGCCAAATAAGGGCTGCAGCTTGGGAGACAGCATCTCAGGTAGCTCTGAGAAACTACTCCAAAGAGGCAGGGGGGAAGGTCATGTGACTCTGGTGAAGGGGAAGTACATGCCATCAAGCACATATTTTTCCAGACAGTTTCTATTAGTCTCATGACGCTTTTGCTAGTCACGAGGAAGAGTCGTCACTGTGAAGGATTTCAGTGCTTTTCCAGATATGAAGAGGAACAAGAATTGGATTCATATAATCAGCTCCTGAAAATATCTATCTGAGGACCTGTCCTGCCAGTTTTTCCCTGAGTACAGAGGGCCTCATTTCTGCTCTCCACCCTGAACTCCTTCCAGGAGGTGTTGAAAATCAGCAGCTGCATGATTTAATCCTTGTAGAGGCAGACGGCAAGTGCCAATTTGTAGCTGATGGTTGCTATTGAATTGAAACTCAAAGTACTTTCTTCGAGTATCTGAGGGATTTTCTAAAAAGGCCGCTGAGCTCTCTCTGTCCAACAGAGTGCTGAGCAGCAGGAAGCAGAACAAGCAAACTGTGAGCAGTTTTAATTGGACACGTGGAAAAGCCTCTCAGTTATGGAGACCTATAACCATGGAGAGGTTTCTGAGGGGAAACGAAAATCTCTGTCCATGGAATTTTCAAGAACGGAAGGTAAAGTCATGGTTTTTGAGTAGATCCCACGTACCAGGTACTTCTTCATACAGATTGCCTTATTTCATCCTCACAACAATCCGGTGAGGTTGTGATCACCGCCCCGCCCCCCACCACCACCTCCACTGCCCGCTTAACGGATGAGAAAATTAGATTAAAGAGACCATTAATATGATCATTGCCCATGGTCATACGTAGGCACATGGAAACTCAGATTTGAGCCCAGGTCTGTCTGACTCTAAAGCCCAGACTCTTTCCAGGCTTTATACCCTTATTGCCTTGTGCTGTTTTCTCTCAAACCTTTTTCCTATGTCTTCGCCCTCCTCACATTTTCTAAATTTTATCTTCTCTGAAGATAGAAAGAACCCAGTTCTCTCATGGTTCCTTAAGATGTGGAGCAAACTATGAACTGGTTATTCTGGGGTGGAGGGCAGGGTACACATTTTGGGGGGTCGGCAAATGAGGGCTCCACAGCACCAAGGTCAGCAGCTGTGGTCAAGGAGGACTAGAGGCCTCTTAGAAAAAGGTCTACAGCCATAATGCTGAAGAGAGCCCCAAGGCCCTGTGCTTTCCTGGGGGGTCCAAGGCGGGTGTCCAGGAAGAGTCTCAGGGAGAGGCAGGAGCAGGGTCTCCTCAGCACGGAAAGGAAGGTCTCATGAGAGGAGCTGTTTCCACAGTTGTGGGCAGCTCAGGCCAGCCTGTGTAGGGTTGCAGGCCTTCAGTCAACCCTGGTAAAGCCAGGCCCCCTTTTGCTACTTCACTCCTTAGAGGAGAACTTTCTCTTTTCTTTGGATAGCTATGGGACCCCAGAGTGTGATGCAGAGCCCCCAGGGGGTGGGCCAGGCCCAGCTTTCCTCAACCTACCTGTGTTGGAGTCACTATCTTCTCTGTTAGATTTCATTATCAACTTAACCCACCCTTGTCCAGTGTCATCTATCAGTAAACCCAAGAAAAGTATGAATTATAATCACTGTCTTCTAAATAGCCCATATTTTAACACTTCTATTTCTGCTTTATTGACTATGCCAAAGCTTTTGACTGTGTGGATCACAATAAACTGTGGAAAATTCTGAAAAAGATGGGAATACCAAACCACCTCACCTGCCTCTTGAAACAACAGTTAGAACTGGACATGGAACTACAGACTGGTTCCAAATAGGAAAAAGAGTACGTCAAGGCTGTATATTGTCACCCTGCTTATTTAGCTTATTTGCAGAGTACATCATGAGAAATGCTGGGCTGGATGAAGCACAAGCTGGAATCAAGATTGCCAGGTAAAATATCAATAAGCTCAGACATGCAAATGACACCACCCTTATGGCAGAAAGTGAAGAAGAACTAAAGAGCCTCTTAATGAGAGTGAAAGAGGACAGAGAAAAAGTTGGCTTAAAGCTCAACATTCAGAAAACGAAGATCATGGCATCCAGTCCCATCACTTCATGGCAACTAGATAGGGAAACAGTGGCTGACTTTATTTTTCTGGGCTCCAAAATCACTGCAGATGGTGATTGCAGCCATGAAATTAAAAGATGCTTACTCCTTAGAAGGAAAGTTATGACCAACCTAGACAGCATATTAAAAAGCAGAGACATTATATTGTCAACAAAGGTCCATCTAGTCAAGGCTATGGTTTTTCCAGTCGTCATGTATGGATGTGAGAGTTGGACTGTGAAGAAAGCTGAGCACTGAAGAATTGATGCTTTTGAACTGTGGTGTTAGAGAAGACTCTTGAGAGTCCCTTGGACTGCAAGGAGATCCAACCAATCCATCGTAAAGGAGATCAGCCCTGTGTGTTCATTGGAAGGACTGATGTTGAAGCTGAAACTCCAGTACTTTGGCTACCTGATATGAAGAGCTGACTCATTTGAAAAGACCCTGATGCTGGGAAAGATTGAGGGCAGGAGGAGAAGGGGACAACAGAGGATGAGATGGCTGGATGGCATCACCGACTCGATGGACATGGGTTTGGGTGAACTCTGGGAGTTGGTGATGGACAGGGAGGCCTGGCATGCTACGGTTCATGGGGTCGAAAAGAGTCGGACACAACTGAGCGAATGAACTGAACTGATTCGAACTAACACTTCTACATTGTAAAAAATATATATATTTCCTGACACAGTCAGAGAAACTGAATTCTGGTCAAGTTGGGTTTTTTTTTCCAATAGAAAACAATTTAGAAAAAAACATAATAAAACATATTTACTTAAAACTCTATCAAAGGGATGATTCCAAAACTCTCAGCAATATCTTTATAAGTAAAAGAATGTCCCCTTCAAATTAATGAAAAACAATTGTGGTGATGTCTGATTAGGTTCTGCCATGTGTCTGGAGAGCTCCAAGGCACAAATGGAACCAATGAAAGTTGTTGTTAGTCAAATACCATGTACTGTTTATTGCATATACATTCTTGTTAACAAATACCACATTTCGTGAAACAAATTGTAAGATGTTTGACTCCTTCCTAATATTCAGTGATTAAAAAAAAAAATAACCGTTCACCATCAAAGCATCTTTTTTCCCAATTTTAATTTAACACAATTTTGTTATCTCTGGGAACAGTTTGGGCACTTTATGGAAAAATAATAGTCAAGTCACAAACCTATCATTTCATCAGAGGCAACTCTTTGAGTCAATAAGGTAATTTAGTCAAAGAGAGAAAGAGAAAGATGATGAGTAAGGATGGTATTTATGGGGAAACTAGAAGTGCTTTTGCACGTGGTAAGATTCAGCTGAAGTTTTACTCCATCTGAGAAGACATACTTTTCTCTCTGTCAAACACGAGGCCAACTTAGAGGGTCTGTGTCTAAGGCAAAAGGGAGTGGGGTTAGTCAGGAGAAGGCCCTTGGAGTGAGGAGGACCATAGCCACTTACTGGCTGAGCAACCCCAGGCAAGTCGCTTACCCATCAGTAAACTGGGGATGATAAGAGTCTACTGTGAGAATCAAATGAGATCACATATGAACACCCTGGCACAGTATGCAACACATAGCAAGTGCTCACGAGATGTGAGCTATGATAGAAATGTTCCACACAAAGCAAGCACTACCACCAAGAGACAGTTCGGGACAGCACTTCCTGGCAAGAGTCCAAAAGTCCAATGAGGAGATGGAATTCTGATGAGGCAGTCAATGATTGACTAGGGAGATCAAGTCTGCATTTATTATTATTATTAATGCACCTTCATCCAAATTCTCAATGATGGAGACAACAGTTAATTATTATTTTTAAAAGTTCACACTCTGCTTCAATGTCCCTGTTCACATCTTTGAATATCTTGGTTTATACAATCCTCAGGTGCTACGTATGCTTCCTGCAAAGTTGCAAACCATTGTACCTGCCCAACTGTGGGCAGACCTCTCACTCAGCCTACAGAACTCAAGTGGAACTGACGTCCATCCCTCACCAGCCCTGCACCAGTGTGCCCCCACCAGTGTTACCTCTCATGTGCCCAAATAGCAAACATTAGTGCCTTTCTAAGAAGCAAGTCCCATTCCACAATAGGGCTCTTTGCTCACCAATCTCAACAGGAAGAACACCTGGAGTTCACGGAATATTTACTCTCTGTGCACATTTTGAGGGCAGATTATCAGGAATCTGCACTTTGATGCATTCCCACTATCAACTAGATGCCAGGTACCTCATCTGATGCTTTCAGATTCATTATGCCATTTAATCCTCAGATGAAGTCAATGAATCCCAATCATTATCCCCATATTCACCATGAGCCTGTTGGGAGACTTCCCTGGCGGCTCAGTGTTTAAGACTCCGTACTTCCTTTGCTGGGGGCATGGGTTGGATCACTAGTCGGGGAACTAAGATCCCACATGCAGCATAGCTGAAAAAAAAATTAGCCTGTTGGCACAGAGGGGCAATAAAACATGCCCCAGGTCATACATCTTGTACTTGGTAGGCCAAAAGAGTTGATCAACAAAAAAACTCCCTCACCTTGCTTGCCCCATGGCACTTTGACCCTCCATTACTCATTCCACAGAAAATGCCAAAGACAGGTGCTGCACTTCCAACCTAGGGGGACAGGTCATTTCCTCCTCATTTGGGTGTCCCTGATGAAGGGCAATAGTGAGTTGAGTTCTGATTCGACTCCTTGGCAGATATTCAATCATCGGCAATTTAATGATCTTCTCTAAGCCTCTGTTACATCCTCTTAAAATGAGGATTCTAACAGTACTGGCTTTGTGGAGGGTGAGGGTTAAATGAGATAATGACAGGAAAATGCTCAGCACACCATGGAGCTCCACTTAGACCCAATATGATTAGACGGCAGGGCTCCAGTACTGACATCCAAAAAGAAGGACAAAAATAGCCTATAGATGTCAGGACAAATCAATTCTGGCCATGTTTTAGGAAAGAGAGAAAGTCAATTTCACTCCAGAATACCAGGTCAGCTCCTCAGATGGGTTCCTGTCTTGGGATGTGTGATCCTACAGAATAAATACAATCCAACTTCCAAAGTTTCAGTTCTAGTGATCTGCAGATTTGGGAGTGGAATTAAATCAGTCGAATGTTAATTTAAATTTTTATTTTTATATTAAAACAAACGTATTATGGAATAGAATGCAGAATTTACATTAAGTTAAAATACAAAACTTCAATAAGATTGTATTTATGGCAGGTCAGTCTGGGTCAGGCCCTCAGACCCCTGGGTTTTTTTTCTTGCCCATTTTCCTATGCACTTTAAAAAGCCTGATGGAAAAAATGTTATAAAAAGAGTATTCTTTAATGAAGAATTTAAACCCCTTTCTGTTGACAGTCCTATCCAGGACCTTATAATCACATAAACTCACATCTCTGGAAGATATAAGAATTATGCTGCTGAGGGTTCATTCCTGTTAATATTAACCAAAGGGAAAGTTTTTAAAAGGCATTCATCCTTAGATACGTAACTGACTACTTTAAAGACTTTATGAAATGACATTTTCATGTAAACTTGACAATTTTCAATTCTGTGTCGCAGGATCTTATCAACAGTTTCATTACTGCGGTGTTCCTTTTAATAGTTGCCATCTTGGCGATACAAGAAAAGGAAAGAAGGCATTTGTTCTATATTGGAGGGGTAAGTTGAAGCCTTCATGACTCCATTTAAGATCAGTATTTCAAGATTCTTTGAAAAGGGAAACTAGCAGACCATCATTATTTCATTTATAGAACACCCCCCACCAACCACCCCTGCTCTTTCTTGTGCTGATTTCTTCAGAGACTTGAAGTTGCACAAGCTCTAAGCTCATGAAAATCTTCATTCTAATACTCATTCTCCATATAAGTACAAAAACAAGTCTATGGAAACTTTTCTGAAAATCATACACACTACTTTTTTAAACGTTGCCAAAACGTATTCCAAAAAAAATGATTGTAGAGGAAAAAAAGTGCATTGCCAAAGTGAGCAAGGAAGATATTCCCACACTAGGCTAGGCATCTTCTGTCTTAATCTTTACAACTCTCATTTTTACAGATAAGGGAATGGAGGTTAAATACCTTACCCTGGGTCTCAAGGCTGGGACAAATCCTCATTGTATGAAGAGCACAAGAAATGGCAGATTAAATGCTTAGAAGATAGGAGATGGGGAATAGGGTGGTGAGACTTTGACTCAAGAAGTTAAGTGATGGGAATAGAAATTAATCCAGAAAACAAAAACCAAAAAAACTGTAAGTTCTTCAAATTCATCCTATGATCTGTGAATATTTGTCAATCCCATTGGACTGTGCCAGGCCTGAGCTCAGTGTTGGGGATTGAGTCCTTTCCCACTTAGGGAGCTCAAGATTAGTTACAACAAGACCTACCTAGGAAAAGTTCATGAAAGTAGCCAGGGATTAAGTGACCACAAAGAGAAACTGGCAAGCTATAGTCCGTGGGGTCACAGAATTAGACACGATTTATCCACTCCTCAACAAAGAGAAACATGCGCTTCCCAAGTGGTGCATGTGGTAAAGAACCTGCCTGCCAATGCAGGAGATGTAAGAGATGAGGGTTCCACCCCTGGGTCAGGAAGATCCCCTTAAGGAGCGCTGGCAACCCACTCCAATATTCTTCCCTGGAGAATCTCATGGACTGAGGAGCCTGGTGGGCTACAGTCCATGGGGTTGCACAGAATTGGACAGGACTGAATCGACTTAGCAACCCACACACAGAAAGAGAAACATACAAGGCAGACAGGAACTGAGGAGTACTTGGAATCTTGGGTGTTATAGGCCATGATCCGTATCTGTTAACTCAGCCATCACGCCTTCTCAGGAGTTCCCACCCCCAGGTCTCCATCAATACTTACCTGGAGGGTCGGAACAACCCCACCCCTACCCCAAGCCCCTCAACACAGACACTGGTCTCCCTGCCTCAAGCCCTGTTCACTCTCCATTCATCTTGGAACAAATGGGCTTCCTGAATCTGGAACCTCCCCTCCCCTCTTGATGAAGTCCCAGATCCTGCACCTCCCCAGCCTCAACTCTGCCCCCTCCCTCACCAGCTCCACAGGTCTCAGCCACACCAGATGGAGACCCCATTTGGGTACCTGGAATTCTCTTCCTCCCAGTTTGTCTCTTTGGAAACAACCATCTGCCCTTTCAAATATAGCCCAAGAGTCCTTTCCATCCAGGGGCCTTCTCAGGACTCCACCGCCACCTGGAGCCCCTTAGGATCAGTGCCCTTTTCTCCTCCTAGGGCCTCAGGCCTTAGGCAAGGTCATCCCTGGTGGTAAAGCCCATGTCCAAAAACCCTTTTTCTGGGAATGCCCCAATGGGCTTGCAGCAGCCAAGTGGGCAGACACCAAGGAGATAGTGGAGGGTCAGTGGGGGACAAGGGGCCACCCACAGGCCCCTCCCCACACTCTCCCACACGCCAGGATAAGGAACACAGGTTGCTGCGGAGCTGCAAAATAACCCCATCTTTCCTTCCTGCATCTGGTCTTGTGTCTGCCAGGCCCTATGTCTCACAGCAGCAACCGTGTGTGTCATCGATGCAACTCTGGTCACCAAGACGATGAGGAATAACTTGAAAAAAGCCCTGGGAATCAAAATGATAACCAGTGGACCCTTGGCCCCGGAACCCACCCCACCCACAAGGACACCCACAAGGGGAGGCCCAAACGCACCTACAAGGGCAACTGTGAAGCAACGCAGCCAGTGGCAGCCATCCTCGAAAGCAACCTCGCAGAGGAACCCTGGTGGACGCCTATGAAAAAAAACCCGGCCAACTCCTTCCTCCGGCGGCTCTCGCCGCTGAGCTCTCACGCTGTCACCCATTTCGGCCCACATGTGATCATAAAATCGGGACTGCTAAACCTGTAGTATTTCTGCTTGTTCATGCCGCCTTGCGTAAAAGTCGCGTTACGTTTGCCGGGGTAAACTTACAGCCCTGGGCCGCCTCCAGAGGCCTCGTGAGGTCGAAGTTGCGAGGGGAGTTCAGCGCGGCAGCTGAACTACCACCACCACCTGAGCCGGAGTTGGGGCGGCGGCTTCCGCGCAAGGGGTGGGCGGCCGGGAGATGGAGATGCTAGCGGTGCCCGGAGATGCGCGCGGTGCTCCTGGCGGGTCCCGCCCGCCGGAGGGCGGGGGCCGGGGGCCGGGGGCCAGGGGCGGGTGGAGGGGACTCGCGTGGCGAGACCAGGCGCGTGCCAGGAGGGTGCCAGGCGTTGGCTTTTCGCTCCTCCTCCCTGGCAGTTGGCTGAGCGCGGCCTCTAAGTAGGTCGGTGGGCATCTGGCTCGCGCAAAGGCCGAGCCTGGCCAGGGACGGCAGAAGTTGGGCAGGCCGTGAGAACCTGAGAACTTCACGGTCAGATGGCTGATAAAAAGGGCAAACCCGGGGAAGCTGAAGCGCCACCGCCGCAGAAGGGCGAGAAAGACCCAGAGGAGCCCAAGAAAAAGTCAGAGCAGCCCAAGGATGAAGTGGGAACGAGGAAGGGGTGTCGCCGTTACAAGTGGGAATTCAAGGACAGCAATAAAGAGTTCTGGAGTGTGGGGCACGCTGAGGTCAAGCTCATTAGCTTGGTAAGTTGGGCCTGTATCCCTGGGTGGGAGCGGGATGTCCAAAGATGGGAGGAAGGAGAAGGAGTTGGCTCCCTGGGGCTCCTGTGGCCTGAGCCCTTTGCCATGGCTCAAAGGGCATGTCTCCCGGCAGGCCTGCCTAATAGGTTCGCTGGTAATGTTCACGGGGAGCACTGTACACCCCCTCCTGACACTCATCATCACCATGGAGATATCCATCTTCATCTTCTTCTTCATTATCTACACCTTCGCCATCCAGAGATACCTGCCCTTCATCCTGTGGCCCATTTCTGTAAGTGAGGGGTGGTGGGGAGTGGCTGAGCCTGGTGTGACATCCACGCGTGTATCTTGGCACTTGAAAAGTGACTGAACAAAGAGATACACCTCATCTCTCTTATTGTGTTCCAGGCATGGGCTTAGCACCTTCAGGCAGGGCCAGAGCAGGGGCAGCTGAAGTTAGGTAGAAAAGGCTTCCAAAAAGCTCAGCTTAAGGGTGGAGGGCCCCTTCCCTACCTGGTGGTCAAAGAAAGAAGTCTGCTTTCCTGAAGCTTTGCTCTCCTTGGCAGCAAGGGGGGTGTAGCAGCCAGTGGTTCCTGCCAACCCCTATGCCAGCACACTTGACTGAAAAGATCACTTCAAAGGTACCCTGTCGCCTGAAATCCAAGAAAGAAATCAATCATATAAAATGAGAATTAAAAAGAAAAATCACTTCTAAAGTACCACCAGATCTCCAGTGACTATCCTTGTAAAGGGATGTTAAGCCCAGAAATATGTTCAGCCCAAAGCAATCATTCACTGGAATGGGACTGAGCTGGGCAAGTTACCACTCCCAGACTCTGTTTCTTCATCTGTAACATGAAGACAGTAATAATCTTGTATTAGATTGTTCCTAGAGAGGAAAAATAAAGTGCCTGATGCGAAGACTCATGGAGTTGAACCTTTGCCCATTGGGTAATCGCAAAACTTACCTACCTAACTTCCAACTAACCCAAGGTCCCTTGTTCATTGCTCGATCACAGCATGTCTCTAGAGTCCTATGCTCACTGTTTTCACTCACTTTATACACGAAATGGGTTCAGAATGGCCAAGCAACTTGCCCCCAGGTAATTCAGGTAGTAAGTGGCAGAAAAAGGATTCAAACCCAGCTTTATCAGTGGAGTCCGAGTCCCTAACTGCAATCTGTCCTGCCTACTTATTAAAAGTTTTTAGAGTCCAGGGACCCACAGGTCTGGAGAAAGGAAAAGAGGGCCATATAAGGCTCTTGGGAAAGGGATAAGCAGAGGACACATTTCCAGCCAAAGTCCTTGAGAAGATACTGGTAGTTCCCACAAGATGAAAAATCACTGAACCCTGAAAATCCTCCTGCTGTACTTACATAAAACTATTAGGGGGGGAATGTAAACACTATTGATTTAACTGAATGGCTGAGTTGGCAAAAGGAAAAAAAGGGGGAAACACACAGATGCCAGAAATGGGAAACAGGAGCAGGGATCTAATCAGCTGCTTCAGTGTGGGTGGAGATGGCCCGTGAAGTGTTAGCCCAGGAGCTCTGAACATGGATTCTCACATATTCTCAAGTTAAGAGATGCGGCCTTGGTCCTAGGCAAAGTGGAGATTTAGAACCAAGAATCCCACATAAGGCCAGTATCCTGCAAAGATTGTACCCTGAGGGAAAAGACAGAGGAGACACCTTTTCCTTATACAGAGGAACAAGAAAGCATACTCATCTCTACCTAAGTTTTCAGTGAGGAGAAACCAAAAAAGACCTTGAGAAATATGAACCTTGAGCCTACACTTTGTATGTGTGTGTACCTGCTAAGGCACTTCAGTCATGTCTGATTCTGTGTGACCCTATGGACTGTAGCCTGCCAGGCTCCTTTGTTTATGCGATTCTCCAGGCAAGAATACTGGAGTGAGTTGCCATGTCCCCCTCCAGGGGATCTTCCTGATCCAGGGATTGAACCCTCATCTCTTATGTCACCGGCATTGGCAGGTGAGTTCTTTACCACTAGCACCACCTGGGAAGCCCTTTGTATACATTTGGTTTAAGTTTTTCCTGCCTTCAGCTTGGAAACCTTCATGAAGTTTAGAAAACACAGTGCCTGGGAACTGGCATAAAAATCAATCCCAATTTGATAGTATTCTAAAGAAATCCATGGGATTCCTGACAAACAAGTGCAAAATCATAATCAAAGCATAAACAGATATCACAAGACAGGTTACATTCAGTTCAGTCGCCCAGTCATGTCAGACTCTTTGTAACTCCATGGACTGCAACACGCCAGGCCTCCCTGTCCATCACCAACTCCTGGAGCTTACCTACACTCATGTCCATTGAGTCGGTGAAGCCATCCAACCATCTCATCCTCTGTCATCCCCTTCTCCTCCCACCTTCAATCTTTCCTAGCATCAGGGACTTTTCAAATGAGTCAGCTCTTTGCATCAGGTGGCCAAAGTATTGGAGTTTCAGCTTCAACATCAGTCCTTCCAATGAATATTCAGGACTGATCTCCTTTAGGATGAACTGGTTGGATCTCCTTGCAGTCCAAGGGACTCTCAAGAGTCTTCTTCAACACCACAGTTCAAAAGCATCAATTCTTCAGTGCTCAGCTTTCTTTATAGTCCAACTCTCACATCCATACATGACCACTGGAAAAACCATAGCCTTGACTAGATGGACCTTTATTGGCAAAGTAATGTCTCTGCTTTTTAAAATGTTCTCTAGGTTGGTCATAACTTTCCTTCCAAGGAGTAAGCATCTTTTAATTTCTTGGCTGCAATCACCATCTGCAGTGATTTTGGAGCCCAAGAAAATAAAGTCAGCCACTGTTTCCTCGGTTTCCCCATTTAGTTGCCATGAAGTGATGGGACCGGATGCCATGATCTTCGTTTTCTGAATGTTGAGCTTTAAGCCAACTTTTTCTCTGTCCTCTTTCACTCTCATCAAGAGGCTCTTTAGTTCTTCTTCACTTTCTGCCATAAGGGTGGTGTCATCTGCATATCTGAGGTTATTGATATTTCTCCCGGCAATCTTGATTCCAGCTTGTGCTTCATCCAGCCCAGCGTTTCTCATGATGTACTCTGCATATAAGCTAAATAAGCAGGGTGACAATATACAGCCTTGACGTATTCATTTTCCTATTTGGAACCAGTCTGTTGTTCCATGTCCAGTTCTAACTGTTGCTTCCTGACCTGCATACAGATTTCTCAGGAAGCAGGTCAAGTGGTCTCGTATTCCCATCTCTTGAAGAATTTTCCACAGTTTGTTGTGATCCACACAGTTAAAGGCTTTAGCATAGTCAATAAAGCAGAAATAGATGTTTTTCTGGAACTCTCTTACTTTTTAGATGATCCAGCAGATGTTGGCAATTTGATCTCTGGTTCCTCTGCCTTTTCTAAATCCATCTTGAACATCTGGAAGTTCACAGTTCATGTATTGGTGAAACCTGGCTTGGAGAATTTTGAGCATTGCTTTACTAGCGTGTGAGATGAGTACAATTGTGCGGTAGTTTGAGCATTCTTTGGCATTGCCTTTCTTTGGGATTGGAATGAAAACTGACCTTTTCCAGTCCTGTGGCCACTGCTGAGGTTTCCAAATTTGCTGGCATATTGAGTGCAGCACTTTCACAGCATCATCTTTTAGGGTTTGAAATAGCTCAACTGGAACTCCATCATCTCCACTAGCTTTGTTCATAGTGATGCTTCCTAAGACCCACTTGACTTCATATTCCAGGATGTCTGGCTCTAGGTAAGGGATCACACCATCATGATTATCTGGGTCATGAAGATCTTTTTTGTACAGTTCTTCTGTGTATTCTTGCCATCTCTTCTTAATATCTTCTGTTAGGTCCATACCATTTCTGTCCTTTATTGAGCCCATTTTGCATGAAATGTTCCCATTGTGTCTCTAAGTTTCTTAAAGAGATCTCTAGTCTTTCCTATTCTATTGTTTTCCTCTATTTCTTTGTACTGATCACTGAGGAAGGCTTTCTTATCTCTCCTTGCTATTCTTTGGAACTCTGCATTCAAATAGGTATATCTTTCCTTTTCTCCTTTGTTTTTCGCTTCTCTTCTTTTCACAGCTGTTTGTAAGGCCTCCTCAGACAGCCATTTTGCTTTTTTGCATTTCTTTTTCTTGGGGAGGGTCTTGATCCCTGTCTCCTGTACAATGTCATGAACCTCTGTCCATAGTTCATCGGGCACTCTATCTATCAGGTCTAGTCACTTAAATCTATTTCTCACTTCCACTGTATAATCATAAGGGATTTGATTTAGGTCATACCTGAATGGTCTAGTGGTTTTCCCTACTTTCTTCAATTTCAGTCTGAATTTGGCAATAAGGAGTTCATGATCTGAGCCACAGTCAGCTCCCAGCCTTGTTTTGCTGACTGTATAGAGCTTCTCCATCTTTGGCTGCAAAGAATATAATCAGTCCGATTTCAGTGTTGGCCATCTGGTGATGTCTATTTGTAGAGTCTTATCTTGTGTTGTTGGAAGAAGGTGTTTGCTATGACCAGTGCCTTCTCTTGGCAAAACTCTATTACCTTTGCCCTGCTTCATTCTGTACTCCAAGGCCAAATTTGCCTATTACTCCAGGTGTTTCTTTATTTCCTACTTTTGCATTCCAGTCCCCTATAATGAAAAGGGTGTTGGGGGGGGGGGGCAATCAAAAATGAATTCACAGTTCAAAACTACAAAACTCATGACTAAGAATCAAGAACCAGCAAAAATAACAAATGGGAGGATTGGAACCCTTAGAATATGAGATAAAAAAAGAACTGTCTGAAAATAATTTATAATACATTTAAATTATAAATAGAAGGCAATGGCACCCCACTCCGGTACTCTTGCCTGGAAAATCCCATGGACAGAGGAGCCTGGTAGGCTGCAGTCCATGGGGTCGCTAAGAGTCGGAACCCGACTGAGCGACTTCACTTTCACTTTTCACTTTCATGCATTGGAGGAGGAAATGGCAACCCACTCCAGTGTTCTTGCCTAGAGAATCCCAGGGACGGCGGGGCCTGGTGGGCTGCCGTCTATGGGGTTGCACAGAGTCGGACACGACTGAAGCGACTTAGCAGCAGTAAATTATAAATACATAAATAAAAGCCTGAAGAAAAGAATAAGATATTAAGAGGTCAGAATAGACAGATTTTTTAAAAATTACAAGATATAATGTCTAGAACCTGAACATATGGTTATAGAAATAAAAATGTCAATAAATTGGTTAAAAAATAAGACAAAAGCTGGGGAAGCAATGAGCCTAAGAATGTGGGAAAATTACCCAGAATATATTACTGATGGATAAAGAGAGGAAAATATGAAGAGAGAAGTTGAAACATAGAATATGGAATGAGAAAGTCCATCATAAACCTAATAGGAATTCCAGAAGGAGACACACAAGAGAATAGAGAATATTCAAAGTGATAGTAACTGAGACCCCTCCAGATTTAATGAGTGACATCACTAAAATTGGCAGAGTAGGACTTTCCCTGGAAGTCCAGTGATTGACTTTGCACTTCCAATGCAGGGGGTGCAGGTTCAATCCCCTGAGATCCCACATGCTGTGCAGCCAAAAAAAACCAAAAGGACAGAGTAGGGAATTCCAAATCTCTGTCCTTCCACTACAGCAATGATTAGGCTTTCAAAAACTGTCAGAACCAACTTTTTCAGAGCTCTGAAATCTAATTAAAAACAAAATGCTTAATGGAGAAAGAAGTTATTGAATTTGGGTAAGAGAATTTTGTAGCCTTATAACTTAACCTGCCTGCCATCCCTCAATCCCCAGCTTGTCAGTGGACATGAAGATAGCCCACATTCCTGACCATATTCCTTGCTGGTGGCAGAGGGAACAATACAAATCTTGTTCCCAAAGAATTAAGTTGTGTGCTTGACCTATCTGGTGGCTCTCTGAAGGACTGGCCAGGGATTTGCCTTTGTGTCACCTGCCTCAGAGTTTTCTCAAGGCTGAAGCAGCCTCCTAGATAACATTTGTTAATAGCATTTAAAGGCATATGTACTAATATAAACCTGGGGCAAGGTTTTCCAAGAAGTAGACAGATCAGAAGTTTGGGAAGGAGATGCATGGGAGAAATAAGAGCTTTGAAAAGCCTCCACCTCTACCAGGTAATCTAGGACAGCACATGCCCAGAAAAAAAAAAAAAAGAAGAACTAAGCTTTCGTCTTTGCCTGACCTTTAGGCTCTACACAAGCGGCAAGTAAAAACTAAGAGATCTAAACAGCTTGGAGAGATATTAAAGGAGTGCCCTAATATAAAGCCAATTTGCAAAGACTTGTTTGTTTCCAATATTTAAGGAAATACCCATCAAATAATCTCCTGATTATTAAGCTGATGAAAGACAAAGACATCGGTGGCCACACAAGAGAAAGAATACAATCTTTTAAAACATAGTTTAGGAAAAAACATTAAACATACAAATGACTTTTAACTCACAACAAACAGCAGCAACAAACTCTAGAGGCAATATGGTTTCCAGAGTAACTATATTATTATATTCAAAATGCACAGTTTTCAAAGAATTATAAGGCATGCAAAAAAAGTTTGGCCCATTCACAGAAAATATATATATATATTAATAGAGACTGCTGTTGAAGAAACCTAGATATTGGTCTTACTAGACAAAGACTTTAAATGTCTTTAAAATGCTCAAGGAACTAAAGGAAACCAAGAGAACAATCATGGACCAAATATATAATGTCAGTAAAGAGAAGTTTAAAAAGAAACCAGATAGAAATTCTGGAGCTGAAAACTAATATAACTGAAGTGAAAAATTCACTAGAGCTTTTTAAACAGCAGATTTGAACAGGCAGAAGAATGAATCAGTGAGCCTGAAGACAGGTCAATTGAGACCATTCAGTTTGAGAAACAGAAAAAAGAATGAAGAAAAAATGAACAGAGTTTAACAGACCCATGGGACACCATCAAGCATACTAACATAGGCAGAGTCCCAAAAGGGGAAAAACGAGAGAAAGGGACAGAAAGAATATTCAAAGAAATAATGCCAAAATCTTTCCAAATTTGGTAAAAGATAGGAATCTATGCATCCAAAAGGAGCCAAGTAGGATAAACTCAAAGTGATCCACTCTGAGACACATTATAATCAAACTGTCTAAAGATGAAGACAGGAGAAAGTCTTGAAAGTTATGAGAGAAGTAACTCATCTTGTACAAGGGACCCTTAATAAGATTAACAACTAATTTCTCATCAGACACCATGGAGACCTGAGGGAGTGGAATGATGTATTTACAGTCCTTAAAGGGGGGAAGAAAAAAAAAAAAAAACTATCCACCAAAAATTCCATCTTTTAAATGTGCTGTCTGTTATGGGTTGAATTATGTACCCCCCAAATATGGTGATGTCTTAACTCCCGGTTCCTGTAAACATGATTTCATTATTTCCAAACATTATTTCCAAATAAGGTCTTTGCCGATGGTCAAATAAAGATGAGGTTATCAGAGTGGACCTAATCCAATATGACTAGTGTCTTTGTAAAAGGGAGGAACTTGGACACAGATACAGATATAAACAGAAAGAAGACAATGTGAAGAGACACAGGAAGAAGATAGGAAGGCAAGACAAGACAAGGAATGCCTCAAGCTACAAGAAGCTGGAGGAGAAGCCCAAAACAGATAATTACTCAAGCATCTTTAGAGGAAGCAGGGCCCTGCATACCTGTCTATTTCAGATTTCTGGCTTCCACAGCTGAAACATTAAATTTTGTTGTTCTAACCCATGTAGGTAGTAGTACTCTGTTTTTGCAACCTCAAGAAATGAATACAATAACCTTCAAATTTAAAGTTGCCCTTCAAAAATTACCATTCAGAAATGAAGGAGAACCTTTAAAAATAAATAGAAATGAAGGAGAAATGATGATATTCCCATGTAAACAAAAATTGATGGAATTTGTTGCTGATATACCTGCTCTACAAGAAATGCTTCAGGCCAAAATGAAAGGACACCAGACAATAATTTGAAGCCATAAAATAAAGGTAACTACATAGGAAATATAAAAGCCAGTATTCTTGTATTTTGGGTTTGTAACTCTTCTTTCTTTTCTGATATGATTTGAAAAACAAATGCATAAAGCCATTTAAATCTATGTTAATGGACCACAGTGTATAAAGGTACAATTTGTGACAATAATAATGAGTTTCTGTGTACTACTGAAGCTCAGCTGGTATCAATGCAAATGAGATTGTTATAAATTTAAGATACCAATAATAATCCCAAGGTGACCACTAAGGAATTAACTAAAATATATAGACATAAAGGAAATAAGAGAATAAAATTGGCACATTTCAAAAAATTAAATACAAAAGAAAGCAATAATGGAGACACTGAGGAACAAAGAAATATGAAATATAGAGAATAAATAGCAAAATTACAGAAATAAGTCATCAGTAACTCTTGAGAGTCCCTTGGACTGCAAGGAGATCCAACCAGTCCATCCTAAAGGAGACCAGTCCTGGGTGTTCATTGGAAGGACTGATGCTGAGGCTGAAACTCCAATACTTTGGCCACCTCATGCAAAGAGTTGACTCATTGGAAAAGACCCTGATGCTGGGAAGGATTGGGGGCAGGAGGAGAAGGGGACGACAGAGGATGAGATGGCTGGATGGCATCACTGACTCGATGGATGTGAGTCTGGGTGAACTCCAGGAGTTGGTGATGGACAGGGAGGCCTGGCGTGCTGTGATTCATGGGGTCGCAAAGAGTCAGACATGACTGAGCAACTGAACTGAACTGAATTACTTTAAGTGTTCATAGATTAAACTCTTCAGTTGAAAAGTAAAGATTATCAGAATAGATTATATTAAAAAAAAAATGTAATTCTACTATATGAGGATCACAGGAGAATTCCTTTAAATCCAAATATACAAATAGGTTGAAAGTGAAAATGGAAAAAGATACTCTATGAAAAGAATAACCAAAAAAAAACTGAGTGGCATATTAATATTAGATTTAATGAGAGACATGAATTCTCAAAGAGGGACCAAGAAGAATAAATAAAAATAAAGCCATACCTAGACATGTCATAGAGGCACAGCTGATCATCAGAGGCAAAGAAAAAAGCAAATCAAACCAACAGAAAAGACAATTTACCTTAAAAAAGACAGCTCGAACTATTAGACTAACTTCATATTTTTCAACAGCAACAAAGTGGCCAAAAAGCAATGGAATAATTTCTTTAAGAGACTGAGGTGAAAAGAGTAAAAGACACAATTAGAATGAGGAAAAAATGTTTCCCTTTCATTGACCCTCACTGAAGGATCTAGTAAAAAACTTCAGGAAGAATGAAATTACACCCAAAAGAAATGTTTGCAGTGTAAAAAAGGAACAGTAAACAAATAACCTAGTAAGCTTGTGGATTGACTTTAAACATTTTGACCAAGGTTGCTTGGTTTTTAAGAACTTATTAATAGCTTTATCGGAGAGAACACTAAACCAAGGTGGATCTAAAGTAGCAGCAACACAATAACATGTAAGTCTATAGTGGTGGCAGATGATAAACGAAAGTCCTTTATTGGGAGTAGCGGTAGACTTGGTAATAATATTAATATTAACATATTGCTATGCTAAGTCACTTCAGTCGTGTCCGACTCTGTGTGACCCCATAGACGGCAGCCCACCAGGCTCCCCGTCCCTGGGATTCTCCAGGCAAGAACACTGGAGTAGGCTGCCATTTCCCTCTCCAGTGCATGAAAGTGGAAAGTGAAGTGAAGTCGCTCAGTTGTGTCCGACTCTTTGCGACCCCGTGGACTGCAGCCTACCAGGCTCCTCCGTCCATGGGATTTTCCAGGCCAGAGTACTGGAGTGGGGTGCCATTGCCTTCTCCATTAACATATTAAAACATAATATTATTTTGCTAAAGAATAGAATTCCAGGATATATGTGTATGTGTGTGTTAAGTCGCTTCAGTAGTATCCGACTCTTTGCAACCCCATGGACTGTAGCCTTCCAGGTTCCTCTGTCTATGGGATTTCCCAGGCAAGAATACTGGAGTGGATAGCCATTCCCTTCTCCAGGGGATTTTCCCTGACTCAGGGAGAGAACCTGGGTCTCCTACATTGCAGGTCAGATTCTTTACCATTTGAGCCACCAGAGAAGCTGCAGAATCCCAGGATATATAACATCCAACCTGTTGAAACGAAAGGGTAAAAAGAGAATCGAGGGACATGACTCAATAGAAGGTAAAAAGGGGAAAATAAAAAGGAATGTGTTCAGTTCAGTTGCTCAGTCGTGTCTGACTCTTTGCAACCTCATTAACCACAGCACGCCAGGCCTCCCTGTCCATCATCAACTCCCAGAGTTCACTCAAACTCACATCCATCAAGTCGGTGATGCCATCTAGCCATTTCATCCTCTGTCATCTCCTTCTCCTCCTGCCCCCGATCCCTCCCAGCATCAGGGTCTTTTCCAGTGAGTCAGCACTTTGCATGAGGTGGCCAAAGTACTGGAGTTTCAGCTTTAGCATCATTCCTTCCAAAGAAATCCCAGGGCTGATCTCCTTTAGAATGGACTGGTTGGATCTCCTTGCAGTCCAAGGGACTCTTAAGAGTTCTCCAACACCACAGTTCAAAAGCATCAATTCTTCGGCGCTCAGCTTTCTTCACAGTCCAGCTCTCACATCCATACATGACCACTGGAAAAACCATAGCCTTGGCTAGACGGACCTTTGTTGGCAAAGTAATGTCTCTGCTTTTGAATATGCTATCTAGGTTGGTCATAACTTTCCTTCCAAGGAGTAAGCGTCTTTTAATTTCATGGCTGCAGTCACCATCTGCAGTGAATTTGGAATGTGTATTATATGTTAAATAGAAAAAAATAAAATGGTGGACGTGCATCCAAATATATCATAAATGATGGCAAATATAAATGGACTATATCATTCATTTAAAAGAGAAAGGACCCTAAGAATAGATTTTTTACATCCAACAATGTACAAAGCATGTGGAGAAAGGTTGTAAGAGATAGAAAAAAATTAGAGGAAAATACTAACTAAAAAAAAACTAATGTAACTTTACCATTGTAGTAAACAAATTTTATGTTTTAAAAACTAAGTATGTCAAGAGGATCACTACATATAGCAATTCTGAACTTGTATGTACCTAACAATGCCTGTGTGCTCACTCAGTCATATCTGACTCCGTGACCCTATGGACTGTAAGCCCACCAGACTCCTCTGTCCATGGGACTTTTCTGGCAAGAATACTGGAGGAGGTTGCCATTTCCTCCTGCAAGGGATCTTTCCAACCCAGGGATCAAACCCACACCATCTTTTGCACTGTGCTCTGCGTTGAGACGTTGTCTTCTGTCTTTAGCGCTGAGCCACTGGGAAAGCCCGTATACCTAACAATATAGCTCCCTAAATATAAAAGACAAAAATGAACTTAATTATAACCATAGTGGGAGATTTTAACATGTCTCCTTCAGTAATTGATAGCTTGATCCACTGCTATATATATCAATAGGACATATAGAACCCTGCACCCCAGAGTAACAGGCTATACATTCTTTCAGGCGTACTTGGAACAATCACAAAAGTTATCCTCAATGACACCACAATGCAAAAATAAACAAATAACAAGGAACTGATACGATATAGACCACATTCTCTAACTTCAATGCAATATAATTAGAAATAAATCAGTAAAATTTAAATCTTTATGTATTTGGGGGAAATTTAATGGTTTTCCCCAAACACATAGGGATTTAGTTACATGTAGTATTAGCAAATACTATCTGTAGAATGCAGTTAAGCAATCCAAATTCAAGTCTATATACTGAGAAAAGAACAATGAAAATTAACAATTCACATATCTATATGTGACAAGACAAACCAAAAAAGAATTATGAAGGCAGTGTCAAAGAGCTAAAATTAATGAAATAGGAAACAAAGGTCCTATTATTAGTGAGGACTAATAAAACCAAAATCTATTTCTTTGAAAAGACTAATAAAGGAGATAAACCATAAACCTCAAGAAAAAAAGAGGACAAAGAAAAATATTAGTATAAAGAAGAGGTTTTAAAGATCATAGGGAAAATATGAACCTTTATGCCAATAAATTGGAATATAGAGTTAATTTCTCAGAAAATATATGATGTATGTCATGGTCCAGGTGCGGGTTGGAAAAGAATTTCCAGACATGAGACAGAATGAGAGGGAATGGGGAGGGAGGTGGGAGGGGGGTTCAGGATGGAGATCACGTGTACACCTGTGGGGGATTCATGTTGATGTATGGCAAAACCAATACCATATTGTAAAGTAATTAGCCTCCAATTAAAGTAAATAAATTTATATTTAAAAAATAAATAAAATAAAAGATTTAAAAAAAATTTATTAGAGTGGGAGATGCTGTTAGAACAGTGGACCAGCTCAAGGGAGAACCGACATTGAACAGGAATCCTTAGTCCACTTTTATACCCAGGGTACCAGGAGTGGGATAGGGGTCTTGCGGGTCATTTGCTGATTGGATGAGGCACGTATACTGGTGGAGTAAGAGTAAGGTAGATACCTTCTCCATGTGTGGGATAGGAGGGGAGACAGGTTACACTGCTCAGGAGGACCTGAAATCCGTTAATAGTTACAACATGGGGGAGGGAAGGACGATAAGAGTCTGGTTTTTCCGTTCCTGCGTTCCAAGACCCTCCTTGGTTTTAGATAAAACCAAGCAGATGCTCTTTGGTCCTTGGGTCACCACAGTGTACAAAAATTGACTCAAAAAGAAATAGAAAAATAGGTCATAAAGCAATTCACCCCTGTTTTCATCTGGCACTTATTAAATCTTTTGATTTATGTGGAATCGTTTGGCAGATGGTGTGAACCATGGCTCCAGCTTGGTATCCTGATGGCTTGCCAACTATTTCACCCTGTCACTCAGTTGATTCATTTATTGAACAGTACAACTTGCCCCTCTGCTGATTTGAAATGGCATTTTTGTTAAATGCTAAAATCCCATATGAGGGACTCCTTTGGTGGTCCAGTGGTTAAGAATCCATGCTTCCACTGCAGGGTGCATGGTTTTGATCTTGTCAGAGAACTAAGATCCTATATGCCACATGTAGCCAAAAATAAATTTTTTTAATCCCATATGCAGTTGATTTCTAGACTTCATATTCAGTTCCACTGGTCTGTCCCTTTTTTCTCTTTAAAAAATGGGGGGGGGGGGGGAGGTTTATAATATATTGTACCATCTGGTAAGGCTTTGATCTTAAAACCAGACATGATAAAGAAAGTAAACTATAGGCATATATTATTTGAGTATAGCAATAAAAATTCTCAATAAAACACTAGCAAACTAAATCAAGCAATACATAAGCAAGTAGTGCACCATGACATCATTAACAAGCAGGGCATCTGCCAGGAATATAAAGGTGGTTTCATCTCAAAGTTCTGTTAACATAATTCACCATCTTTGATTTAAAGGAGAAAACCATTTAATCATCTCATAAGCTGCAGAAAAATTATTGAGTAATATTCAACACTACTTTTTGAAAGCCACTTAGTAAACCAGGAAAAAGGGGAACTTCCTTAACTTAATAATAAATACCTACCCAAGCCTAAAATGAACGTTGTATTTCATGGTGAAACCTTAGAAGCATTTCCTTAGAGATGCCTACTATCCCCACTTCTATTCAACATTGTGCTGAAGATCTTAGTACAATATGACAAGAAGAACAAATGGTATATGGATTGGGAAGGAGAAAAAAACTAGCATTACTCACTGATAATATGATTCTCTACACTGAAAATCCAGGAGAAGGCAATGGCACCCCATTCCAGTACTCTTGCTTGGAAAATCCCATGGACGGAGGAGCCTGGAAGGCTGCAGTCCATGGGGTCGCTAAGAATTGGCACGACCAAGCGACTTTCACTTTTCACTTTCATGCATTGGAGAAGGAAATGGCAACCCACTCCAGTGTTCTTGCCTGAAGAATCCCAGAGACAGGGGAGCCTGGTGGGCTGCCGTCTATGGGGTCACACAGAGTCGGACAGGACTGAAGCGACTTAAATAAGAAGACACTGAAAATCCAAGAGACTCAAATTACTAGAACTGATTGAGTTCCACAAGGTAATCAGAAACAAATAGTGTTCCTGAATACCAGCAACAAATAATGAGAAAATGTGGTTTTTCAAAGAACGCATTTAAAGCAGTAACAGAAACTATGGGTGTCTGAGAATAATAAACCCGTTCAAAGACTGTAAAACTTCATGTGGAGATAACAACATTTTGTTACTGGACATAACAAAAAAAATCTAAGTAAGAGAAGAAATATACCACAGTCACAGATGTGAAGAGTTACTCTCATAAAGATGTCAATTTCATTCCAAAGCAGTGTCCACATTAAATGAAATTTCAACCTAACAGAGGTTGTTTGTGGAACTTTTCAAGATGATTCTTACGGAAGAATAAAGAGAATTACAAGGATGGACCCACCCAAGGAGATATTGGAGTAAAGCTTTGGTACTAGCTCAGGGGTTGACAAAAAGACTAACCAAATTGTAATGGATTGAATGTATGTGTACCCCAAAAATTCTAATGCTAAAATCCTAATCCTCAATGTGCCTATACTTGCAGATGGGGCCTTCAGAGTGGTAATTAAGATTAAATGAGGGGCTTCCCTGGTGGCTCAGTGGTAAAGAATCTGCCTGCCAATACAGGAGACCCAGGTTTGATCCCTGGTCTGGGAAGATCCCATATGCTGCAGAGCAAATAAACCTGTGCACAAGAACTATTGATCCTGTGCTCTAGAGTCCACGAGCCACAATTACTGAGTCCACGTGCTGCAACTACTGAAGCCCACGTGCCCTAGAGCTCCACAACAAGAGAAGCCATCACAATGAAAGCCCACGCATCACAACTAGGGAGAGTAGCCCCCACTCACTGCAACTAGAGAAAAGCCCACGCAGCAATGAAGACTCAGCAGAGCCAAAAATAAATGTCAGTCAGTTCAGTCGCTCAGTCATGTCCGACTCTTTGTGACCCCATGAATCACAGCACGCCAGGCCTCCCTGTCCATCACCAACTCCCAGAGTTCACCCAAACCCATGTCCATCGAGTCAGTGATGCCATCCAGCCATCTCATCCTCTGTTGTCCCCTTCTCCTCCTGCCCCCAAACCTTCCCAGCATCAGGGTCTTTTCAAATGAGTCAACTCTTCGCATGAGGTGGCCAAAGTACTGGAGTTTCAGCTTTAACATCAGTCCTTCCAATGAACACCCAGGACTGATCTCCTTTAGGATGGACTGGTTGGACCTCCTTGCAGTCCAAGGGACTCTCAAGAGTCTTCTCCAACACCACAGTTCAAAAGCATCAATTCTTCGGCGCTCAGCCTTCTTCACAGTCCAACTCTCACATCCATACATGACCACTGGAAAAACCATAGCCTTGACTAGACGGACCTTTGTTGGCAAAGTATAAAACTATTTTTAAAAAATAGATTAAATGAGATCCTAAGCATGGAATCCTGATCTGATAGGATTAGTGTCCCTATAAGAAAAGATAACCAAGACCTTGTTTCTTTCCCTTCCTCTCCCCTGCCCTCTTCCCACTTCCTCTCCACCCCTACCTTGCCCACCACAGAAAGGCCACCTGAGAAAATGGTGAAAAGGCAGCCATCTGCAAACCAGGAAGAGTCCTCACCAGAAACTGACTTTGATAGCACTTTGATCATAGACTTCTAGCCTCTGGAAGTGTAGGAAAATAAATGTCTGATGCTTAAGCCACCCAGTCTGTGGCATTTTGTTATATGGCAACATGAGCAGACTAATACAGGTATTAAAAAGAGAGAGAGAGAGAACCCAGAAATATACCTATATACATATGGCAACTTTGCATATGACACAGGTGGCATAACACAGCTGAATGGAGTATTTAATAAATGTTCATTCTTGCCTGGGAAATCCCATGGACAGAGGAGCCTGGCAGGCTGCAGTCCAAGGGATCACAAAGAGTTGGACACAACACGACTGAACACACACGCACTTGGGACCATGAGAAAAAGAGAAAAAACATGTATATCATTAAAATTAAAACTTTTACAAAAGAGGACATCATAAAAATTTAAAAATAAGCCCATAGAAAAATGGGGCAAGGGATATGAATAGACAGGAAACTCCAATGTCTAAAACAAGTTTTTAAAAACACTTCATTGGTAACCAGCGATCTGAAAGGTAAAACAACAGGGTACCATTTCAACTCATCAGATGGGCAAAGAAAAATAAGACTGGTAATCCTAGGCCTTGGCAAGGACATGGGAAACAGGAACCCCTATATGTTTGTGGGCATAAGTGAACACTGACACAGGTCTTTTAGAGAAAAGCTTGACAGCACCTCAACAAGGAAAAAATGTTCATCAGAGGCACAGACAAAAGTGTTCACTGCAGGCATATGAAGGCAATGGCAACCCACTCCAGTACTCTTGCCTGGAAAATCCCATGGATGGAGGAGCCTGGTAGACTGCAATCCATGGGGTCGCTGGGAGTCGGATACGACTGAGCGTCTTCACTTTCACTTTTCACTTTCATGCATTGGAGAAGGAAATGGCAACCCACTCCAGTGTTCTTGCCTGGAGAATCCCAGGGATGGGGGAGCCTCGTGGGCTTCCATCTATGGGGTCGCACAGAGTTGGACACGACTGAAGCAACTAAGCAGCAGCAGCAAAAGGCAGAAGTACCCTAATGTCTCTAGTTTGGTTTATTCATACATTAGCTAAAATTAATGAATTCAGCCTCATTCATCTCAATCTCATCTATTTCTCAAGATGGGTAAATCTCAAAAATTCAGTTTAAAAAGGACATGCTATAAGATACATCTTTTATTGAAATTTGAAACACAAAATACTATATATTTTTTATGAATATATAATATGATGGTAATCCAAGTCTATGCCCGACCAGTAATGCTGAAGAAGCTGAAGTTGAATGGGTATATGAAGACCTACAAGACCTTTTAGAACTAACACCCAAAAAAGATATCTTTTTCATTATAGGGGACTGGAATGCAAAAGTAGGAAGTCAAGAAACACCTGGAGTAACAGGCAAATTTAGCCTTGGAGTACAGAATGAGCAGGGCCAAAGTAATAGAGTTTTGCCAAGAGAACGTGCTGGTCATAGCAAACACCCCCTTCCAAAAACACAAGATAAGACTACACATGGACTGCGCCAGATGGTCAACACTGAAATCAGATTGATTATATTTTTTGCAGCCAAAGATGGAGAAGCTCTATACAGTCAGCAAAACAAGGCTGGGAGCTGACTGTGGCTCAGATCATGAACTCCTTATTGCCAAATGCAGACTTACATTGAAAAAAGAAGGGAAAACCACTAGACCATTCAGGTATGATCTATTCAAATCCCTTATGATTATACAGTGGAAGTGGGAAATAGATTTAAGGGACTAGATCTGATAGACAGAGTGATGAACTCTGAACAGAGGTTGGTGACATTGTACAGGAGACAAGGAATCAAGACCCTCCCCAAGAAAAAGAAATGCAAAAAAGCAAAATGGCTGTCTGAGGAGGCCTTACAAATAGCTATGAAAAGAAGAGAAGTGAAAAACAAAGGAGAAAAGGAAAGATATACCCATTTGAATGTAGAGTTCCAAAGAATAGCAAAGAGAGATAAGAAAGCCTTCCTCAGTGATCAGTGCAAAGAAATAGAGGAAAACAATAGAATGGGAAAGACTAGAGATCTCTTTAAGAAAATTAGAGATACCAAGGGAACATTTCATGCAAAATGGGCTCAATAAAGGACAGAAATGGTATGGATCTAACAGAAGCAGAAGATATTAAGAAGAGGTGGCAAGAATACACAGAAGAACTGTACAAAAAAGATCTTCATGACCCAGATAATCACGATGGTGTGATCCCTCACCTAGGGCCAGACATCCTGGAATATGAAGTCAAGTGGGCCTTAGGAAGCATCACTATGAACAAAGCTAGTGGAGATGATGGAGTTCCAGTTGAGCTATTTCAAACCCTAAAAGATGATGCTGTGAAAGTGCTGCACTCAATATGCCAGCAAATTTGGAAACCTCAGCAGTGGCCACAGGACTGGAAAAGGTCAGTTTTCATTCCAATCCCAAAGAAAGGCAATGCCAAAGAATGCTCAAACTACCGCACAATTGTACTCATCTCACACGCTAGTAAAGCAATGCTCAAAATTCTCCAAGCCAGGTTTCACCAATACATGAACTGTGAACTTCCAGATGTTCAAGATGGATTTAGAAAAGGCAGAGGAACCAGAGATCAAATTGCCAACATCTGCTGGATCATCTAAAAAGTAAGAGAGTTCCAGAAAAACATCTATTTCTGCTTTATTGACTATGCCAAAGCCTTTAACTGTGTGGATCACAACAAACTGTGGAAAATTCTTCAAGAGATGGGAATACGAGACCACTTGACCTGCTTCCTGAGAAATCTGTATGCAGGTCAGGAAGCAACAGTTAGAACTGGACATGGAACAACAGACTGGTTCCAAATAGGAAAATGAATACGTCAAGGCTGTATATTGTCACCCTGCTTATTTAGCTTATATGCAGAGTACATCATGAGAAACGCTGGGCTGGATGAAGCACAAGCTGGAATCAAGATTGCCGGGAGAAATATCAATAACCTCAGATATGCAGATGACACCACCCTTATGGCAGAAAGTGAAGAACTAAAGAACCTCTTCAGAGAAGGCAATGGCACCCGACTCCAGCACTCTTGCCTGGAAAATCCCATGGATGGAGGTCGCTAAGAGTCGGACACGACTTCACTTTCACTTTCACTTTTCACTTTCATGTATTGGAGAAGGAAATGGCAACCCACTCCAGTGTTCGCGCCTGGAGAATCCCAGGGACCGGGGAGCGTGGTGGGCTGCCATTTATGGGGTCGCACAGAGTCAGACACGACTGAAGCGACTTAGCAGCAGCAGCAAAGAGCCTCTTGATGAAAGTCAAAGAGGAGAGTGAAAAAGTTGGCTTAAAGCTCAACATTCAGAAAACTAAGATCATGGCATCGGTCCCATTACTTCATGGCAACTAGATGGGGAAACAGAGGAAACAGTGTCAGACTTTATTTTTCTGGGCTCCAAAATCACTGCAGATGGTGACTGCAGCCAAGAAATTAAAAGACGCTTACTCCTTGGAAGTAAAGTTATGACCAACCTAGACAGCATTTTAAAAAGCAGAGACATTACTTTGTCAACAAAGGTCCATCTAGTCAAGGCTATGGTTTTTCCAGTAGTCATGTATGGATGTGAGAGTTGGACTATAAAGAAAGCTGAGTGCTGAAGAGTTGATGCTTTTGAACAGTGGTGTTGGAGAAGACTCTTAAGAATCCCTTGGACTGCAAGGAGATCCAACCAGTCCATCCTAAAGGAGATCAGTCCTGAATGTTCATTGGAAGGACTGATGTTGAAGCTGAAACTCCAAAACTTTGGCCACCTGATGCAAAGAGCTGACTCATTTGAAAAGACCCTGATGCTGGGAAGGGTTGGGGGCAGGAGAAGGGGGCAACAGAGGATGAGATGGTTGGATGGCATCACCGACTCAATGGATATGAGTCTGGGTAAGCTCCATGAGTTGGTGATGGACAGGGAGGCCTGGCATGCTGCAGTCCATGGAGTCGCTATACGACTGAGTCACTGAACTGAACTGAGCTGAATAGAGAGGAAAATACTGCTATACATCTGGGAAGACTACCCATAGACTTGGAAGTCATGCAAAACGCAGGGACAGGTATGGAATGGTGAGACTGGCTCATCCCACAAAGCTTTTTTGCTTAGGGTTTGTTTTTTTTTCTTTTTGTTTTGAGGGCCATGAGGCAAATACTGCAAGACATTAACATCTGTTTAATCTCAGTGGATCATGGCCGGTGGAGGTGGGAGCAGGGTTGGGCTGTCCTATAATTTTCTGTATGTTTGCAATGTATTAAAATCCACAACATTGAAGAGGGAAAAAAAAGGCCTGAGACAAGGTGGCCAGGGAAGGACAACCCACAGAAAATGGCATCAGAGAAATCAAGGGGAAAGATGGCACTGCCCAACTCTGCAGGGTCAGCCCCTGCCCACGGGGTTAAAAGGACGCACAAGCTCTGGGCCTCAGGAGTGATGGGGGAGAAAGCCAACTTGCTGTGGCCCTGGTTCGGCCAACTCTGAGTTAAATCTGGCTGTGCCAGGGAGCCACAGTGGGTGGTACTTGAGGGGAAGACAGCATAGGAGGCAGCCCTTTTGCTCAAACTGGCAACATCTGGACCTTGTCAGGATAGGGTCATGGAAACAGATATGAAGCAAGGGCAGGACTGCAGCCACAAGGGGTGGGAAGGAGGGTGGATGATGAGGAAGTGACCTGGCCTTACAAAGGCTCAGGGAAGGAGTGGGCAGAGGGTGAAGACGTCGCTGCCAGGCTTCCAGCCGCAGGATCAGAGTCCAACAGAACCTCCTGTGAGCAACCCAGCCCACCCTTTATTCAGAAAGAGGCACTGGCCCGGAGAGTGGAAAGACGTCGTGTGTTGCAAATTTATTTAAGTGAGCATTGGAAGTGGGGAAAAGCATAGCTAAAAACATAGCCACCAAATGTGTGATTTCACAGGATAGCAGCCAAGGCAGCTCATAATGGCAGTTAAGCATCCTGGACTTTGTGTCTCAACTCAGAGTCCAGCAACTCAGAGTCCAGCTGTTGAACTACAGATATGTCCCCCTAACCCACTATACATTCATCTTCCTATATACCTTCCTATATCATCTGACCCTGGTGGCTCAGGTGGTAAAGACTCTGCCTGCAGTGCAAGAGACCATCTACAATGCAGGGGATGATGTGGGTTCGATCCCTGGATCAGGAAGATCCCCTGGAGAAGGGCATGGCAATCCACTGTAGTACTCTTGCCTGGGAAATCCCATGGACAGAGGAGCCTGGTGGCCTACAGTCCATGGGGTCTCAGAGTCGGATACCACTGGGCGACTAACACACACACATTTTAGATGTGGCAGAAGTTTGGAAACCATTCCCTTTGGCGGAAGCGCGGCCATTTTAAAAACCATTCCCCTTGGCGGAAGCTAGACCAGCAGGTGTTGAAGGGGCCTCAGCCCTGTTGAGAGCTGACTTATCTCTCCCATGCTTTCAGGATCTTCTCAACGACCTGTTTTGCTGTGGTTTCCTCGTGGGGGCCGCGGTCTTTGCTCTCAGAAGTCGGCAAACAGTGCCAACGAACTACCTTGCCGCTGTGGTGAGTCTTGCACATTGGGCTGTTTATTTGCTCAGAAATCAGCACTTCGGGAGAACAGTTATTTTCCCCGAAGGAAAAGACCCTGTTTTCACAAAATTTTGCCATCCAAGCAAAGTCTGAATGTAAAGTTGGTGTTTCTCGTGGAAAAGCCATTTAAATAAAGATGATGTCCAGGGAGCCCACCTAGCTAATGGTTTCCTCTTCAAAGCAGCCTGCGGACCCCAGAGCAAAGGGCCCCACCCAGGCCGGGTCTGCAGAGAAAAAGAAAATGCGCTGAGGTGACCGACAGAAGGGATGGGGCTCAGCTGAGGAAGCTGAAGCCAGCGAGTGGCGGATAGAGGGGCAAACCGGAAGTCTGTCTGGGATCTGGCAGCGTGAGGGGTTGAGGGGAGGGTTAAGCATCAGCGACTGATCATGGAAGCCAGGAAGGAACTCTGACATTTGGAAGGAAAAGCCCCCAAGTAACGAGGATTCTTTTGTTTCCCAGGTCTTTTTATGTGTGGCCGCCCTTTTTGCTTTAGTCGACGTTTGTCTTCAAAAGAAACACTTCAAAGGCAAGAAGATCAAAAGGAATGTGCTGGTTCCTCCACCACCAAAGGAGCCTGAAAAGCCAGTGGCTGAAGTAAAACCAGTGGATGCAGAGAAAAAAAAAGAGGCAGGAAAACCAAAGGAAGCCAAGGCAAAGGGGGCAGCAGGGGCAAAGGGAGGCAAGAAGTGAGGCGGAGGCACACGTTGTCACAAGTGGCTGGGCGTCTCACCACAGAATGTTTCCATTGTCTGGCCTGTCTTCTCTCTAGAATGGTCTTCTTATCCATTTCAACCACCATCTCTGATTGGAAAAGAAATCTCTTCTTAAATGGGTTTTGAAAACCTTAAAGTTGACGTAATGGTTATTTACATAACTGTTCAACATTCATTCAACAGGAGTAGCCAAACGTTTTGGTATGGAGGGCAAGGCTGGAGGGGGGCCCAAGGATTTGGGGGACCTGAAGTGTGGGTGGCACCCACTGTCCACACAGCCAGCCAGAGTGGCCAAAAGAAAAGCAGAGACTGGAAAACAAAAGGCTGCAGTTTGTTCACAGTGACCTTTTCATGTCACATTTCTATGCATTTCAGGAACAGGGAAAAACAGAATCAACTCTGCAGGGTCTCTGCCCAGAGAGGAAATAGAAAGCAAGAGGCATTGGCAGAAAGTGGTTAAAACCTCTGGAGGTGGTTCTTGCTTTCCCTGTGTCAAAATATTATCAGGCAACACAAGATGGTAAAGCAACTATCCTCAAATTAAAAATAGATTATCAGTAAATCCAGACTAAAAGAAGAATAAGATTGTCAAGGGCAAAATAAAAATAACCTGATTTTTTAGGACTTGAAACTATAACTAAAGCGCAAGTGCCTGGAAGGAGATGAAAATGGCAGAGAAGGACCCTGAGCTCATCTCCCACTAAGAATACATCAAACACACATCTATAGGTGGAGCAGTCCTCACTGAAAACAAGCTGGAGACTGGCAAAAAAGATTCTTCTATAACCAAAGCCGTAGAATAGATCCACACAGTGTTGGCTAGAAGGGAACAGAAGCAATGGGGTCAGGACCCATACTCCTGGGAGGAGACACAGAAGAGGGAGGAGAGTTACATGGGCTCAGAGGTTCTCTCTGAGGGATGAGCAGTTCAAACCACATATGGGGGCACCCCAACCCTGGGGTCTGATACCAGGAGTCCCTATTGTTGTTCAGTTGCACAGTCGTGTTTGACTCTTTGTGACTCCATGGACTGCAGCATGCCAGGCTTCCCTATCTTTCACCATCTGCTGGAGTTTGCTCAAATGTATGTCCATTGAATTGGTGATGCCATCCAACCATCTCATCCTCTGTTGCCCCCTTCTCCTCCTGCCCTCAACCTTTCCCAGCATCGGGTCTTTTCCAATGAATTGGCTCTTCACATCAGGTGGCCAAAGTATGGGAACTTCAGCTTCAGCATCAGTCCTTCCAATGAGTATTCAGGGTTGATTTCCTTTAGGATTGACTGGGAATCTCTATAGCAGGTTTGAAAACTACTGAGACTAACAGAAAGACTAAGTAGGGGCTTCCCAGGTGGCTCAGTGGTAAAGAATCTGCCTGCAATGCGGGATACCTGGGCTAAATCCCTGAATTGGGAAGATCCCCTCGAGGAAGGCATGGCAACCCACTCCAATACTCTTGCCTGGAGAATCCTATGGACAGAGAAGCCTGGCGGGCTACAGTCCATGGGGCCACAAAGAGTCACACACGACTGAAGTAACTGAGCATACACACGCACTTGAGAACCTAGACCCCACTGGTGAAGAGCACACGCATGCTCGCTTACTCCCAGGAGCAAGGCAAAGGAAGCAGACTGAAACTGCCCAGAGCTCTAGCTGGGTCCCCACAACCATCCTTGTGTGTGCCCCCACCCACGATGAGCCCCTACTCCTGCCCCTCTTGCTTCAACACTCCTCCCCTCTGGGATGAAGGTGTCAATACTGGGATGAGAGAGACGGTACCCTTAAAGGGCACCTGAACTTCAGGGCTTCTACTCTAGTACCTTGGGACCCTCTCCGACCCCCGAGTAGGGCAGTGTCAGCCACTGAGCAGAGAAGCACTGGCTTAGAGTGGGCTCTGGCTCTGGCCCCTGCATGTCCAGCCTCATCTTCCACCAGGATGACAGCTGACAGCACACCCTGGGGAAAGACAGGCCCTGTGCTCATTTCAAACCCAGCTCTCCCGTCAAAGCCACTGGGCACACAGAGTTTGCATAGGGATGCTCCTACACAAGGACACTCCTTCAAGATCAGAATGAGTAACTGTTTCACCTAATTTCATAGAGACAGAGAAACTTAAGCAAATGAGAGACAGAGGAATTTGTTTCAAGTGAATAAGGGGAAAAAAACTCTGCTGTAATAGCACAATAGCACAGGAAATTCTACTCAATACTCTGTAATAGCCTATCTATATGGGAAAAGAAGCTTTAAAAAAGTGGGTATATGAATATGTATAACTAATTCACTTTACTGTATACCAGAAACTAACACATTGTCAATCAACTATACTCCCATAAAATTAAAAAAAAAAAAAAAAACTAATGACACAAGGATAACTTACCACCTAAAGAGTTCAATGCATTTGTTTTTTCAAAGCATTTGTATTAAGAGTGCTATCTGAATCAGGGAAAAGAATATATGAATGCAGAACTGTTAACAAGCAACTAGAAAATATAAAGAACCAGTTAGAGCTGAAGAGTAAAATAACTGAAATGAAAAACACACTAGAAGGAATTAACAGCATGTAGGTGATACAGAGGGACACATACGTGGTCTGGAAGGTAGAAAAATGGAAATAACCAGAATAGCAAAAATAAAATTTTTTAAAAGATGAGAATAAGGGACCTCTGGGATAAGATCAAGCATGCTAATATTCACAGGAGGAGAAGAGAAAAAAGGGTTAAAAAAAAAAAAGATGAAATTATGGCTAAAAACTTTCCAAACCTGAAGAAACAGATATCCAGGTTCAGGAATCACAGAGTTCCAACAAGATGAACCCAAAGAGACCAACACCAAGATATGTCACAATTAAAATGGCAAAAGTTAAAGACAGTTCTAAAGGCAGCAAGAGAAAAATAAAGACTCACACACAAAGAAACCCACTCAAAAGGCTACCAGCTAATTTTTCTATAGAAATATTGCAGCTCAAAAGGGAAGTGGCATGACATATCTAAAGAGCTGAAAAGGAAAAAAACCTACAATTTAGGATTCTCTATTGAGCAAGATATCATTCAGAATTGAAATTAGAGTATCTTCTTGCACCATATACAAAAGTAAACTCAAAGAGGACTTATCTGGTATCCCAGTGGTTAAGAATTTGCCTTGCAATGCAGAGGACATGGGTTTGGTTCCTGGTCGGAGAACTAAGGTCCCACATGCCACAAAGAAACTAAGCCCAGGCACTGCAACCACTCAAACTGCCTGCCTGCCTGCCTGCAAGGAGAGATCCTGAATGATACAATGAGGAGCTGCTTGCCACAGCTAAGACCAGACACAGGCAAATAAATATTTTAAACAATAGATAAACTCAAAATAGATTAAAGCCCTAAATGTAAGACTGGGAACCATAAAACTAGAAGAAAACATGTGCAGAACACTCTGACATAAATCATAGCCGTAATTTTTTTTTTTTTTTTGATCTGTCGCCTAAGGCAAAGGAAACAAAAGCAAAACCAAGTAACTGGAACCTAAAGCTTTTGCACAACAAAGGAAACCATCAACAAAATGAAAAAACAACTTACTGAATGGGAGAAAATATTTGCAAATGATATGATCAATAAGGGGTTAATATTTAAAGATATAGAAACAGCTCATACAACTCACTATCAAAAAAAACAACCTGATTTAAAAATGGGAAAGACTAGAGATCTCTTTAAGAAAACTAGAGATGCCAAGGAAACATTTCATGCAAAGATGAGCACAATAAAGGACAGAAATGCTATGAACCTAACAGAAGCAGAAGAGATTAAGAAGAGGTTGCAAGACTACACAGAAGAACTGTACAAAAAAGATCTTAATGACCCAGATAACCATGATGGTGTGATCACTCATCTAGACTAGACATCCTGAAGTGCAAAATCAAGTGGGTCTTAGGAAGCATCACTACTTTGTTAGCATCACTACTAACAAAGCTAACTGAGGTGATGGAATTCCAGCTGAGCTACTCCAAATCCTAAAAGATGATGCTGCGAAAGTGCTGCACTCAATGTGCCAGTAAATATGGAAAACTCAACAGTGGCTACAGGACTGGAAAAGGTCAGTTTTCATTTCAATCTCAAAGAAAGGCAATGCCAAAGAATGCTCAAACTACTGCACAATTGCACTCATCTCACATGCTAGCAAAGTAATGCTTGAAATTCTCCAAGCCAGGTTTCAACAAACAGTACATGAACAGGGAACTTCCAGATGTTCAAGCTGGACTTAGAAAAGGCAGAGGAACCAGAGATCAAATTGCCAACGTCTGCTGGATCATAGAAAAAGCAAGAGAATTCCAGAAAAACATCTGCTTCATTGACTACACTAAAGCTTTTGACTGTGTGGATCACAACAAACTGGAAAATTCTTCAAGAGATGGGAATATCAGGCCACCTGACCTGCCTCCTGAGAAATCTGTATGCAGGTCAGGAAGCAATAATTAGAACCGGAAATGTAACAATGGACTGGTTCCAAATTGGGAAAGGAGCACGTCAAGGCTGTATATTGTCACCCTGCTTATTTAACTTCTATGCAGAGTACTTCATGTGAAATGCCAGGCTGGATGAAGCACAAGCTGGACTCAAGAGTGCCGGGAGAAATATCAATAACTTCAAATATGCAGATACCACCACCCTTATGGCAGAAAGTGAAGAGGAACTAAAGAGCCTCTTGATGAAAGTGAAAGAGAGTGAAAAAGCTGGCTTAAAACTCAACATTCAGAAAACAAATCATGGCGTCTTGTCCCATCACTCCATGGCAAATAGATGGAGAAACAATGTAAACAGTGGCAGACTTTATTTTTGGGTGCTCCAAAATCACTGCAGATGATTACTACAGCCATGAAATTAAAAGACGCTTGCTCCTTGGAAGAAAAGCTAGGACCAACTAGACAACATATTAAAAAGCAGAGACATTACTTTGCCAAGAAAGGTCCATCTAGTCAAAGCTATGGTTTTTCCAGTAGTCATGGACGGATGTGAAAGCTGGACCATAAAAAAAAAAAAACTGAGTGCTAAAGAACTGATGGTTTTGAACTATGGTGTTGGCGAAGACTCTTGAGAGTCTCTTGGACAGCAAGGAGATCAAACCAGTCAATCCTAAACGAAATCAGTCCTGAATATTCTTTGGAAGGACTGATGCTGAAGCTGAAGTTCCAATACTTTGGCCACCTGATGGAAAGAATTGACTCATTGGAAAAGACCCTGATGCTGGGAAAGATTGAAAGCAGGAGGAGAAGGGGACGAGAGAGGATGAGATGATTGGATGGTACCACCGACTCAATGGACATGAGTTTGAGTAAGCTCTAGGAGTTGGTGATAGACAGGGAAGCCTGGCATGCTGCAGTCAATGGGGTCACAAAGAGTTGGACACAACTGTGTGACTCAACTGAAAAGATCTAAATAGACATTTATGTATACACACTCACTCACAGACACACACACACTCATATATATATATACACAATGGAATATTACTCAGCTATAAAAAGAATGAAATTTTGCTATTTGCAACAACGTAATGGATATCAGGGCTTCCTTGGTGGCTCAGACAGTAAAAAATCTGGCTGTAGTGTGGGAGACCTGTGCTTGATCCCTGGGTTGGGAAGATCCCTGGAGGAGGGCATGGCAATCCACTCCAGTATTCTTGCCTGGAGAATCCCACGGACAGAAGAACCTGGCAGGCTACAGTCCATGGGGTTGCAAAGAGACAGCTATCCTTCAATAAAAAAAATTAAAGAAAAAACAAAAGCGTCAGACAGGACTGAGTGAATAAGCACATAGCACAGTGGATATTGTGCTTAGTAAAATAAGTCAGAGAAAGACAAATACTGCATGTTATCACTTATCAGTGTAATTGAAAAAGTAAACAGGACTTCCCTGGTGGTACAGTGGATAAGAATCCACCTGCCAACTCAGGGGACACAGGTTTGATCCCTAGTCCAGGAAGAGTCCCCATGCCGAGGAGCAACTAAGCATGTGTACCACAACTGCTGAAGCCTGCACATTCCAAGGCCTTCAAGCCACAACTAGCCAGCCCTCGCTAGAGCCAGCAAGCGGCTGCTACTAGGTTCATGCCCCTGGAGCCTGTGCTCCGAAACAGGAAAAGCCACCGCGAGAAGCTCGTGCACCTCAACTAGAGCGTACCTCCCGCTGTCTGCAACTAGGGAAAGCCTGCAGAGCAACGAAGACTGAGCACAGCTGAAAGTACAGCAATTAATTAATTTAAAAAATTAAAAAATAAATTTCAAAATGAATGAATGTAACAAAACAGACTCCCAATAGAGAAAACAATGGTTACCACTGGGGTATGGGACATGGCAAGGGGCAAGATAGAGGTAGGGGATTTAAGCTTATAAAATAAATAAGCTACAAGGATATATTTTACAACAAAAGGGATACGGCCAATATTTTATAATAATTTTAAATGGAGTATAATCTATAAAAAGTCATTTAATACACACACCTGAAACTAATATAATATTGTAAGTCAACTAGACTTCAATAAAAAAAAGAATAAGGAAAAATATAGTGAAAGAAATGGAAACCACAGTTCCCTCAGGAGGTGGAGAATGGAGATAGATTACGAAGGGGCTGGAAGGAGCTTTTCGGAGCATGAGAAAGCTTTATCTTTTAATTGGAGGAACTGGTTACACAGGTGTATACATTTGTCAAAACATCCAACTATATACTCAAGATCTGTGTGTTTCATCATGGGTAAATTTTATCAAAAAGCATAAGCTAGGGACTTCCCTGGTGGTCCTGAGGCTAAGATTCCACACTCCCAATGCAAGGCGTCTGCGTTTGATCCCTGGTCAGGGAACTAGAGCCCACATGCCACAACCAAGACCCAGCTCAGCTAAATAAGTAAATATTATTTTAAAAGCATAAGATAAATACGAATGTGCTCATAATCCAATGGAAAAGGGTGGACCTTCCTAAACTTCTCTGTGTAGTCACTCCTCTCAACCCCTGGCAGTGGCTCTAGGAAGCAAGTTTTTCCACACCCAATCAGAGAAGGCGCAATACACTGGCAGCCACTTGTCATGCTGAAAAGAGGACCCCAAGTCAGGGATGTGGTCACCAGAGATTGCAGGAAGATGCCCCTTCAGAGCAAAACCACAGCAGGTGTCTGCCAGGAACAGCCTGGGAGTGCGCACATCACCCGTGGGACTAGTAGCGATGTCGATTCTGGAAAATCCCAACGAGTACATTCAGAATAAAAACGGGGACTTCCCCGGGGGGCCAGTGGCTAAGACTTGGAGCTCCCAATGCAGAGCGCTGGGATTCGATCCCTAGTCAGGGAACTAGATTCCATATTCTGCAACTAAGAGTTCGCATGCTGAAACTAAAGATCTTGCATGCCTCAACTAAGATCCAGCGCTGCCAAATATTAAAAAAAAAGAATAAAGATGGATGCTGTGTCCATAAAACAAAAACTGTAATGGGTATGAAAATCTGTTTTTTCCACCAAATATCTCAGTTGATAGAGTATTAATTTTTTGTACATTTTCCAAAGCATGTTAATGTTTATTGAGTATTTATAAAATACACAGAGAAGGGAATGGGTACCCGCTCCTGTATTCCTGCCTGGAGAATTCCATGGACAGAGGAGCCTGGTGGGCTACAGTCCATGGGAATGAAAAGCAACAGACACAACTGAGTGACTAACACTTCCACTTTTCATGCTGCTGCTGCTGCTGCTAAGTCGCTTCAGTCCTGTCCGACTCTGTGCTTCTTCTACCAGGCTTCTCCGTCCATGGGATTCTCCAGGCAAGAACATTGGAGTGGGTTGCCATTTCCTTCTCCAATGCATGAAAGTAGAAAGTGAAAGTGAAGTCACTCAGTCGTGTCTGACTCTTAGCGACCCCATGGACTGTGACCCACCAGGCTCCTCCATCCATGGGATTTTCCGGGCAACAGTACTGGAGTGGGGTGCCATTGCCTTCTCCCTTCACTTTTCATACTCCCCACAAAAAACTTCAGCAATTCCCCTCCTAAGCATATGTTCAACAGAAAATATTTATTTACCAAAAAGGCATTGACTAGCCTAATAACACAATTCATAATAGCCCCAAACAAGAGACTAGCCAAAACACTAGTAACATTAGAGTGAGTAATCTGTGGTCTAGTCACACGATGATTGCCATAAAGCATCAATAGCTGCAAGCAGTAATGATGAATCTCATGAAATGTTGGACAAAAGTTGCCAGATACAAAAAAGTACATACTGCATAATTCTAGTAACATAAAATTCAATAACTTGATGGAATTCAATTTTTAATAAAAAGAGTGTAAAAAGGGCAACAAGCTAACAGTAGTTTTTCTGGGGGGTGGGAGAAACATTTTTAAATTAAACACAAGGGTTGGATACAATGGAAAATCAGTGCTCTGGAAAAATTAAGTCCAGGAATTTCCCAGAAAGTAAAGCAAAAAAGCCAAAGAGATTATTTTTAAGAGAGACAGGGAGGATAGATTCAAGAGGTTCATCAGTCATCTAAAAGAGATACCAGAAGGTGTGAACAGGAAAAAAAAAAGGTGGGGGAGGAGAAAACAAAGAAACAATAGGAAACATTGTTATAGTAATAAAAAAGCTAGTCTTCTGATGTAAAGGGGCCACCTGGTGGTGAGCAAGTTTACTGGAGAAGGATCCTCACATCACATTTCTTGGTGAAATATGGGAACTCTAAAGATAAAGATGCTGGCCACCTGATGCAAAGAATTAACTATTGGAAAAAACCCTGATGCTAGGAAAGATTGAAGGCAGGAGGAGAAGGGGATGACAGAGGATGAGATGGTTGGATGGCATCATCAATTCAATGGACATGAGTTTGAACAAGCTCTGGGAGTTGGTGCTGGACAGGGAAGCCTGGTGTGCTACAGTCCATGGGGTTGCAAAGAGTTGGACATGACTGAGCAACTGAACTGAACTGACTGAAAGATAAAGAAAATCCTTCGAGTTTTGAGCGAGAGAAACAGTAAGTCTCTTGTTACTGACAAGAGGAAAATAGGAAATATCAAAGGTCACCCTGAATATTAGAAAACAATGAAGCAGTAGCTTCAAAATTGGAGGGAATTAGTACTCATGCCTGGAAAACCCCATGGATGGAGGAGCCTGGTAGGCTGCAGTCCATGGGATCACTGGGAGTCGGACACGACTGAGCGACTTCACTTTCACTTTCCACTTTCATGCATTGGAGAAGGAAATGGCAACACACTCCAGTGTTCTTGCCCGGAGAACCCCAGGGACGGGGGAGCCTGGTGGGCTGCCGTCTATGGGGTCGCACAGTGGGGTCACACACTTCAGTCGGACACGACTGAAGTGACTTAGCAGCAGCAGCAGCAGCAATTGAGAAAGCAAATAAAAATCTCCATCCCCTTCACCCCAGGTAATGACTCTAAGATTACCACTGACAAACATTTGCTAAAAAATTAATTAATTAATTAAAACATAGGACTTGCCTGGTGGTCCAGTGGTTGGGAATCCAACTGATACAGGGGACACAGATTCCATCCCTGGTCCAGAAAGAGTCCACATGCTGTGGATTCCACATGCTGTGCACATGCTAAGCCCATGCACCACAACTACCGAGCCCATGAGCCTTGGAGCCCATGAGCCTTGAAGCTCACGCTCTGCAACAAGAGAAGCCACCTAATGAGAGGCCTGCGCAACAACCGAAGTGTGGCCCCCAGTCGCTGCAACTAGAGAAAGCCCATGCACAGCGATGAGCAGCCAAAAATAAATAAATTTTTTAAAAATAAAAAGGATAATGCAACAAAAAAGTTTTCTTTAATTCTAAGAGAAATGTCTTTTGTCTAATCCTTTATTTGCTTATTAAAAAAAGCAAAAGAAGAAAATGAAAAAAGAACTGCACCTCAGCCTTAGACATATCAACTTAAAATCTATGGTAAAATACACATAAAATTTACCATTAGTGACATCTAGTATATTCACAGTGTTCTGCAACCATCAACACAGATCTAGTTGCAGAATGATTTCATCACTCCAAAAAGAAGCCCTATACCCATTAAGGCATCATTCCCCATTCTTTCCTCTTCCCAACCCATGGCAACCAGTAACTTCCTTTCTGTTTTTATGGATTTGACTACTTTGGGTATTTCACGTAAATGGAGTCATACAATATGTGACCTTTTGTGTCTGGCTTCTCTCACTTAGCATGTTTTCAACTTTTGTCAATGCATAGTATGTATCAGTACTGTTTCCTTTTTAAAAAGGAATATTTTAAAATTTTTATTGAGGTTAAGTTTATATCATATAAAATTAACCATTCTAAAGTGAACAATTCAGTGGCATTTGTTACATTCACATACTTGATGTATGAAGAACCGGACAATGTTGCATGAAGGAAAAGGCAATCAACAGATAATAATTCTAAGAATAACACAAATGTTAGGAGGATTAGACGGAGATTTTAGAGAGAACGTAACCGTGCTATAATAATACATGAAATAAATGGAAAGTCTTAGAGAAGAAATAGAAGATTTTTTTAAAAAAGAATCAAGAGGAAATTCTAAAACTTATAACAATAATCAAACTATGTAACTCACTGAATGGGCTTAATAGAAGATTGGAGGAGATGACAGAAGAGTCAGTGAACTTGAAAAAAGTTAGTAGAAATAATTGTGTCTCACAAAAGGGAGTAAAAAAATAAAAAGAAGAGTGTCTCAGGGATTTTAGAGATAATTCCAAAAGGTCTAACATTTGTATAAATAGGAGAAGAGAAAGTGAAGAGCCTCTTGATGAAAGTGAAAGAGGAGAGTGAAAAGGCTGGCTTAAAACCCAACATTCAAAATACCAAGATCATAGCATTCAGTCCCATCATTTCATGACAAACAGACATGAACAGAATTCATGTGACAGACTTTATTTTCTTGGGCTCCAAAATCACTGCAGATGGTGATTGCAGCCATGAAATTAAAAGACGCTTACTCCTTGGAAAAAAAGCTATGATCAACTCAGTTCAGTTCAGTTCAGTTCAGTCGCTCATTTGTGTCCGACTCTTTGCAACCCCATGAATCACAGCACACCAGGCCTCCCTGTCCATCACCAACTCCCAGAGTTCACTCAAACTCATGTCCATCATGTCGGTGATACCATCCAGCCATCTCATCCTCTGTCATCCCCTTCTCCTCCTGCTCCCAATCCCTCCCAGCATCAGGGTCTTTTCCAATGAGTCAACTCTTCGCATGAGGTGGCCAAAGTATTGGAGTTTCAATTTCAGCATCAGTCCTTCCAACTAGACAGCATATTAAAAAGCAGAGACATTACTTTGCCAACAAAGGTCTATGCAGTCAGCTATGGTTTTTCCAGTAGTCATGTATGGATGTGAAAGTTGCACCATAAAGAAAGCTGAGCACCAAAGAATTGATGGTTTTGAACTATGGTGTTGGAGAAGACTCTTGAGAGTCCCTTGGAAAGCAAGGAGATCAAACCAGTCAATCCTAAAGGAAATCAGTCCTGAATATTCATTGGAAGGACTGATGCAGAAGCTTGAAGCTCTGATATTGTGGCCACCTGGTGTGAAGAACTGACTCATTGGAAAAGACCAGCAGGAGAAGGGGATGACAGAGGATGAGCTAGTTGGATGGTGTCACCGACTTGATGGACATGAGTTTGAGCAAGTTCCGGTAATTGGTGATAGATAGGGAGGCCTGGTGTGCTGCAGTCCACGGGGTCACAAAGAGTCAGACATGACTGAGTGACTGAACTTAACTAAACTGAAGAGAAAGTGTGGCGGAAAAAATTGAAAAAGTGATGGCTGACAACTTCCCCAGATTGGCAAAAGACATAAATTTACAATTTCATGTTCAATACATTCCAAATAGAATAAAATTTTAAAATCCATGCCCAGATACATCATAACTTTTTTAAAACTAAAAATAAAGAAAAAAAAATCTTGAAAGCAGCCAGAGGGAAATGATGCATTACTTTTAGGAAAACAAGAATTTGAATGATTGAGGATTTCTCATCAAAGACCATGGAACCCAGAAGGAAGTGGAACATTTTTCAAGTGCTGAAAGAAATTAACTGTCAATCCAGAATACTATATCCAGTGAAATTATCTTTCATCAAGGAAGGCAAAATAAAGACATTCTCAAAAAGAGTAAAACTGGACTTTCCCATTGGTGCAGTGGATAAGAATCTGCCTGCCAATGCAGGGGGCACAGGTTCCATCCTTGGTCTGGGAAGACTCCATCTGCTGCAGAGCAACTAAGCCTGTGCACCACAACCACCGAGCCGTCACTTTCAAGGCGTGTGAGCTTCAACTATGTGTATGTATGTATACATATATCCCCTCCCTCTTGGGCTTCCCTCCCACCTTCACCGCCATCCCATCTTGTCTCACCATCCTAGCTCATCCAGCTCCTCATAGAGCACCGAGCTGAGCTCCTTGTGTTGTATAGCAGCTTCACACTAGCTCTGTTTTACACATAGTAGTGTATACACATCAGTGCTACTCTCTCAAGTCGTCCCACCTTTTCCTCCCTCCCTGCCGCTGGTCGTGGCCACAAGTCCATTCTCTGCATCTGTGTCTGTATTCAATATTCAGTCTTTTTAAATACTCATGGAACATTTACAAAAATTGACTATTAGGACACGAATACTAACAAATTCAAAAAACCAGAACATATAGAACTATTCTCTGAATAAAACAAATAAAATTAGAAACTAACCACAAAGTACAGTCCAAAATTTATCTAATTAAAAATACCTTTTAAAAGTTATTCTTGGATTGAAGAAGAACTTGAAATTGAAACAACCAGCTAGCTGGAAATGGATTGAAAACTAGAGCAATATACTGGGGATGTATCTGAAGTTATTCTCAGAGAAAAAAAATTATGGCTTTAAATCTCTTCATCAAGCAAAATGAAGGATAACACAAAAAATAAAATGAAACAAAAATTAGAGGTCAATTCTATTTATGAAAAATAGGCCAAAATCCCAAGTAAAGTACTAATAAAGTGAATCCAGCAGCTTATCAAAAGGGCAAAAACACCATGACTAAGAAAGGCACAGATGTAAAGATGGTGAGCATCAGGGAGCCTGCTACTGTCACTCACTACATTTATAGATTCAGGGAGAAAAACAGGTTCTAAAGGAAAAAAATCTGTGTGGCAAAAAAGCCAAGTAAAAGACAATTGACAAACCATGAAAGATACTCATAACTAATATTCAAGATTAATTTCCTGAATATATACACTCTTAGATATCAATTTTTTAAACCAGTAATTAATAGAAAAATATGCAAAGGATGTGAAAAGTTGGTTCTCAGAAAAGGAAATGCAAGTGGCTCTTACAACATGTAAAAAACTCAAGTTTGGTCCACTCATAACTAGAGAAATGCAAATTAAGACTGTCCCGAGAGATCTCGGTTGCTAAACACCATTCTCCACTAAAAATCACTTTTAGCTTCTTAGAAGAACAGTTGACCCTAGGGTTGGGATGGGGAGACTATAAAATGAAACTGAAGCATCTTATAGTGTCAGGAAATAAGAACATGGATGGGACTTCCCAGACAGTCCAGTGCTTAGGACTTCACACTTTCACTGCAGGGGGCACAGGTTAGATCCCTGGCAGGGCAACTAAGATCCACATGCTTCTCAACATGGCCAAAAAAAAAAAAAAGAGGAAGTAGGGGGGAAAATAGTTAGATATAGAGGCTCCCACCTGAAGGAGGTAGGTCCTGATGACCAAGGATGGAACTATGTAACCAACAAAATTAAGCATGATAGTATTTCATTATAACCCGAAGAATAAGTTAAGATAAATAAGGGAACGAGAAAATGTTCCTTACATAAAGAATATAAATGGAAAAGGGCCACCCCACTTCATTCCACAGCTGACATTTCTTAGTGCATCCTGTGTGACGGGTTCTGGGATGGGGCGGGCCGTGAGGACAGGCCCCCCGGGGAGCTCAGAGCCTGCCGGGCGGTGCACAGCGGTCACAGGTCACCTCACGCAGGGGCACCCAGCTGTCTCTGCTTGCCCTCTCCTGGGCCGTCTCAGCCACGCTACTCAGTCCCTATATTTTCTTTTTCCTCAGAACCCCTTCAGTATAAGAGATATAAATTACATGAAATCCTATGTGCCCATTTTAAGTGTACAGTTTGGTGTGTTTTGACAAATGTAAGTTCCTGTAAAACCATCACCCCCGTCAAAATAAAGAACATTTCCAGCACCCCAGAAAGCTTCCTCATGCCCCCAGGTAACCACAGATCTGACTTTTGTCACCATAGGTTCGTTTCACCTGTACTAAAATTTCACCAAAATGGATTCAAAAGTATCATCCCTTCAAGTCTGATTTTCTTAATTCAACACAATATTTGCAAAAGGCATCCATGTTGCGTGTGTCAATCATTTATTTCTTTTTATTGCTGAGAAGTATGCCACTGCATAAACATCCCATGGTTAGTTTATTCCTTTACCTGCTGATGGACCATGGGCGATTTCCAGTGGGAGCTACTAAAAATAGCCCTACTATAAACATCCGTCTACAAGCCTTTGTAGAGACGTGTGCTTTCATTTCTCTTGGGTAAATACCTAGGAATAAAATGGCTGGGTCATATGGTAGCTCTCTGTTTAACTTTTTTTTTAAGTTTTTTATTTAATTGAAAAAAGTTAATTTACAATGTTTTTCTGCTGTACAGGAAAGTGATTCAGTTATACACACACATATTTTTTTTCCATATTGGTTTCCATTATACTTTATTATTGAATATAATTCTCTGTGCTATACAGTTGGACCTTCTTGTTTATTTATTCTATATATAATAGTTTGCATCTGCTAATCCCAACCTCCCAATCCATCTCTCCTCCATCCCCTTGGCAACCACCAGCTTATTCTCTATGTCTGAGTCTTTTGTGTTTCATAAATAAGTTCATTTCTGCCATATTTTAGACTCTACATATAAGTGATTATCATATTTGTCTTTCTTACTTTGTTCAGTATGATAATTTATGGGTCCATTCATGTTGCTACAAATGGCATTATTTCATTCTTTTTATGGCTGAGTAGTATTCCACTCTATATATGTACCACATCTTCTGTATCCATTCCTCTGTTTAACTTTTTAAGAAACTGTCAAGCTGTCTTCCAAAGTGGGGGTAGCAATTTCCACCCTTATCTGTGTCTGAGAGTTCCAGTTGGTCCCCATCCTCACCAGCACTTAAATAGCAGCATCCCCTTTTACAAAGCCATTTTGATAGGAGTATAATAAATGTGATCTCATTGTGGCTTTAATTCACATTCCAAGATGTCTAATGATATTGAACATCTTTTCATGTGCTTCTTGGATGTTCATATATCTTTGTTGAATTGTCTGTTCAAATCTTTGGCCCATTCTTTAAATTGGATTGTCTTCTTCTTACTGAGTTAGTGTTGAATAGTGTTTAATTAACACAGATCAGAACCAGGTCATCCTCTATTCTAATCTTCTCCTGACCACCTCCCAGAGAATTTGGAGTAAAATCTAAACCCCAAGGCCTGGTCTTCTACAGTCTGGCTCCTCCTCTTGTCTGATTAGCTCTTAGCTCAGTCCTTTCTTCCACACAGGCTGCTTGGCTGCTCTTTGAACCAGCCACTCACTTATTACCAGGAATCATCTTACTCAGGGTTCTCTGGACACCTTTAGTGTTCACCCACCCACCCTGCCCCCTCAAACAAACCTGGGGTTTCCCTGCCTCTTGGGTTTCTAGCACTGGTGTGGAATGAAGAAATAAATGACTCAATGACTCTTACCTAGCTGGGAAGGTCTGGAAGTCTCCTTTGAGACAGTGACAATGTGGTTATGATCACAGAAGAATAAAGAGGAGTTAATCAGGTAACATATCTCTTCCTTGTTATATGATTCCAGGCAGAGGGGTCAGCATTTACAAAGATCTCTTTGCAAGAAGCAGCATGAAGGAGATAATCAGCTCTACAGGTAGGAGAGACAGAGGAAAGGGTAGCAAGGGGCTGTTTTTACTCTATACCAAGACCCTAAGCAAGATGGGAAGCATTCAAGGTCTTTGCAGGTGAGGAGAATGGAAGCAACTGTGATGGATGACTTAAGCATCCCTCTGTCTGCCAAGAGAGGAAGCAGAGAGGCCCCCTAAAGGCAACCTCACAGGACTTCCCTGGTGGTCCAGTGGTTGAGACTGCTTTCCAGTGCAAGGGGTGCGGGTTTAATCCCTGGGTGTGGAACTAAGATCCCGCATGCCAAAAAAGTCAAAAAGAAAAAGACACCCTCACAACAGTCCAGGAAGGAGAGAGGAGTTGTCTGAAGTCTAGTGGAGGCTGTGGTGGTTAAGACGTGGACGTAGATAGAAGAAAGCTTAAGGAGGTGAAGACGGGCGGGTCACTGGCTCTTAGGGGTAGGACAATTGGCACTGCCCATTGCAGAGGCTCAGGCGTATTAAAAATGTCTTGGGCGGGATCTTGGTCACACTGAACTCCATGGAGACATGTGTGTGTGCTGTGGCGGGGGGTGGGGGGCGCTGCCGAATCCAGGGCTGGGGCAGCCAAAGAAGAAACTCCAGGAGGCTGGGCAGGCCAAAGAGGGGTGGGGTGGCCAGCGGAGAGAGAGAGGGAGTGGGGCAGGGAGCTGACCGCGGGGGTCAAAGCCACAGGAAGACAAGAGAGTTATCTCGCTCTTTGAAGGCCTAAGTTCCTGGGTCCCCAGCACGCATGGGCAGAAGTTAGACGGAAGACAACGAAAGCCAACAATCTTCTGGGCAAGGAGGGGTGGTTTGAGAACTCCGACGGAGTGTTGGGTGGCGGCAATAAGGTCTCCGGCCGCCAGGACAGGGGTGAGGGGAGAAGGCGGGGGTCTGAGGAAGCCCCGGGCCAGCGCGGGCTGCAGGAATGCGGGCAGCCGAGGTTCGAGGGGTAGGAGGGGCGGAGGAGGAGGAAGGCGGGCGGAAGAGGGGAGAGAGGAGAGGAGGGGGCAGGAGTCAGGGAGGAGGGCTGCAGGCGAGGAGGCGAGAAAAGCACAGCAAGGGAGGAGGGGCGGGGCGGGGCGGGGCGGGGCGGGGCGGGGGTGGGGGCGGAGCGGCAGGGATGCGCCCCCGCGCCCTGCGAGTCTAGCCCGGCTCTCCTTCCGCACAGTCGGGGTTTCCGCTTCCCTCCCGGGCACAGGGTGAGAGGGAGCGAGGCCGAGCCTCAGCATCGGCCGCCGCCGCCGCCATGTGGCCCCCAGACCCGGAGCCCGACCCGGACCCCGAGCCCGCCGGCCGGACCCAGCCCAGCGCGGCCCTTCCCGGGCTCCGTGCCCTCCTGCCGGCGCGCGCCTTCCTCTGCTCGCTCAAAGGCCGCCTCCTGCTGGCGGAGACGGTGAGTGCGGCGCCCACGGCCGGCTCCAGGCGGAGCCCAGCCCCCAGCGGCCGCCCCCGCCTGCAGCCCCCGGGCGTGGGGCTGGGGCGCCGCTGTCTGCACGCCTGGCGCCTCGCCCGCCGGCCTCGCTCGCAGCCCCGCAGAGTTGGGCTGAGTTGGGCAAACTTCCTCCGTTTGGGATGGGCTCGTTGAAGCTGAACCGCGCACGGGTCGCAGGCGATGCGGGGGCCTCAGGGGAGCCCGGGGAGGGGGCTCACAGACGCAGTGGCCGGACCCCGGGGAGCGCAGCCCGGCGCTGTGTGACCTCCGGGCCCTCCGCCCTCTCTGGACCCCTGGGACGGGCTGCGTTCCCGCATCTTCAGGCCTCCCTCACGGGCACCCCGCTCCGCAAAACCTCCCGCCACGCCCCTGCCGGACCCGGGAGGCATCGGCCCTTTGCGACCCGGGGTGGGCCCACGGCTCCTTGGCTCGCTTCCTCGGGCGCAGGGAGGACCGACCCGGCCTCGAGCTGCTGGGCGTAAACCAGAGTGGAGTCCCGCCAGCCGTGGGGAGGGCGCGACCCCCCGGGATTGAGTGAGGCCCGGCCCACAAGGTTGGGGGGCGCGCAGGAGCCTACCCCCACCCAGACTGCGGAGGGGCGGCTGGGGGTGATGACTTCATCCCCCTCTTCCCCGCCCTCGCTGGGATCCAGCCCCAGCCGTCCCACCCCCTCTGAGCTCCTTCCTTCCCGCACCCCCACCCACGCCCATCAGCCCTTTGTCTTCGGGACACTGAAAATCCCTCGCACTGTCGGCCTGTGGGGTTGGGGGTTGGAGCTGGGCCTCCGTGGAGGGGAGGGAAGGGAGGGAAGACGCCTAGTGGGGAGGCGGGATGAGACAGAAGCACTTGTTACTTGAATCTCCAGCAATTTGATAACCCTTGTCATTATTCCCACTTTGCAGACGGGAAAGCTGAGGCCCCAGCGTCTAGGGGATTTGACCCGGATCAGTTGCAGGTCAGGTGACAGCATGGTTGAGAACAGCAGGGATCAGAGGGAGGACTCTGTCCCCACCTCTCTTTTGGGCTCCCAGGGGGCAGATTGCAGGCGTCGGTCCTATCACCTCCTCCTGCCTCTGGGGTCAGCTCAGAGGTCACAAGGCCAGCACCTGTCCAACTCCCCACATGAGGCACCCGGATCCCGGACTCAGCTCACACTGCTCGGAGTCACCTCCTGGTTGGCCACTTTGCAGACTGATAGGAGCCACATTTGTGGAGAGAAGCCTTGAGTCCAAGGCCCACTGAGGGGACCCCAAACACACCCAACTCAAGCCCTCCTCATGGGTGGAGGAGGGGTGGGCAGAGCATAGAGGAGGCCCTTGGCAAAACTGGGCACCAAGATCCTAGGTCCAGGTGGATGAAGAGGGGAGGAAGGGTGGATGAGGGATGGGCACTGAAGAGGCAAGGGGAGCCAGTTGAGATCACTCCTGCGTCCTCAGGTCACCTCTGGCTGCCCCCAGGCCCAAGCAAGTGGGAGGCTGACATGGGCAGGAAGAGGGAGGAAGTTGCCACCAGGGATCCGGGGAATGAGGAACAGAATCAAAAGGGGGATCCCCAGGATCAGGCTCTGCGGGTAGGGGAAAGGAAAATGAGGGCCACAGATAACAGCCTTTGGCACAGGAAGTAGAGGATAGGGTTGGGCCAGAGTCCCATGGCCTTGTCTTCTTGGGAGGCTCCAGCAGCCTCTCAGCACATCTCTGTGCCTTAGTTTCCCATCTGTTCAAGCTGGGCTCAGCTACCTCCGTTGTCATGTTCAGAGCAGACACCTGTGCTCTGCAGCTCATTCGTCTGAAGTCACCATGGTGCGCCCTGTGGGGCATCTGGGTGTCATCCCTCCCGAGCCTGGGTGGGTGCACTGGGAAGGGCAGATGGGGTTGATGGGCTGTTCACAGGCCAGGGTCTGACGAGGTTTGTGAGAGCTCCTCACCACCACCCATGCACCCAGTGATGTTCACAGCCCACTTTGCAGATGAGAAGAGTGAGGTTAAGAGAGATGAAGTGGCTTGCTCAGTGTCATACAGCTAATAAAAGGGCATCAGCATTTGAACTCTGGTCTGGCTGACTCCACATGTGTTCTTAAGCAATCCTGCTCCATGGTTGCTGGCCCTTTTCCGTTCTGGTTTCGGTCACTCTGGCTGGGTTTGAGCACGTCCATAGCTGAGTAGCTCAGAGCGGGGCTGGGGGGCTCGGGAGGGATGACACCCAGATGCCCCACGGGGCGCACCATGGTGACTTCAGACGAATGAGCTGCAGAGCACAGGTGTCTGCTCTGAACATGACAACGGAGGTAGCTGAGCCCAGCTTGAACAGATGGGAAACTAAGGCACAGAGATGTGCTGAGAGGCTGCTGGAGCCTCCCAAGAAGACAAGGCCACGGGACTCTGGCACCTATGCAGAACTAACCGGGCGTTGGCATCCTCCCACATCAGTTGCCAAGTTGCAGAAAACATTTCATTCTCAATCAGTTCCTCATGACACCTTGCGCCTCCTTTCACAAAGGCTGGACCAGTGACGCAGCAGGGCATGCAGCGGCAGTGTCACCACGCCCTCTCCCTCTGGATGTTTTTCCCTTATTATGAAAATTTGAAAATATACAGCAAAAACATATGCCCACCAATTATACAGTTGCCTTACTTGCTACTTACTTTCTCTCAAATCTCTTGGCAACCTGGCTGACTCTTTGTGACCCCGTGACTATATATAGTCCATGGCATTCTCTAGGCCAGAATACTGGAGTGGGTAGCCGTTACCTTCTCCAGGGGATCTTCCCAAAGTAGAGATCAAATCCAGATCTCCCACATTGCAGGCAAATTCTTTACCAGCTGAACCACAAGGGAAGCCCAAGAATACTCTAATGGGTAGCCTATCCATCCCTTCTCCAGCAGATCCTCCTGACCCAGGAATCGAACTGGGGTCTCCTGCATTTCAGGTGGATTCTTTACCAACTGAGCTATCAGGGAAGCCCCTCTCACATATCTCTCTGTCCATCAATTCATTTTCTTAACTTTTTTATAATTTATTTTTGGTTGCACTGGGTGGGCTTTCTCTAGTTGTGGCAAGCAGAGGCTACTCTTCATTGCGGTGCATGGGCTTCTTATTGTAGTTTTGCTTGTTGCTGGAGCACAGGCTCTTGGTGTATGAGCACACACAGGCTCAGTTGCTCCTTGACATGTGGAGTGTTCCTGGACCAGGGATCGAACCAGTGTCCCCTGCATTGGCAGGCAGATTCTTATCCACTGTACCACCAGGGGAGTCCAATCCGTTTTATTTTTGGTGCATCCAAAGTAAATTGCAGACATTGGTACATTTCAACTCTTGAATACTTCAGCAGGCATATTATTTACTAAAGTGCCAGATTTGTGTCCTGTTTTTCATGTAAATTCTTCATTCATTGAAAAGCACAGATCTTGGGTTTGGGGTGTAATTTTCTGAAACTGGCTCTTGCTTAGTTGACTGCCTTTGAGAGGGCGTAGGTTTGATTCTCCCTTGTGGAGCACCATCTGGGTTGGATGGATTCTGCCAGAGAGCCTCAGGGGTGGGTGGTGGGGAGGTAGCCTTCTGGGGGACTGGATGCTGTGAGAGGCTGGGGCTTCCTCATTGGGTCCTGGCAGGGAGCTAGCCTGAGCCTGGGTGCAGGGCCATGCCCAGAGGCACTGGGGGCAGCACCGTGTGAGTTCTAATCCTGCGACTGGAGAACTGGGTAGGTCACTCCATGCTGGAGCCACCTCTCTTCCTGCCTGCAGGGTGGGGCTGTGCACAGGCCCTGACCTCTCCCTCCCTCACCTCCCAGGGTCTCTCGTTCATCATCTTCGTCTGCTATGTGGCGTCCTCAGCATCTGCCTTCCTCACGGCGCCCCTGCTGGAGTTCCTGCTGGCCCTCTGCTTCCTCTTTGCTGATGCCATGCAGCTGAATGACAAGTGGCAGGGCCTGTGCTGGCCCATGATGGTGAGGGCTGGGGCCCCAGGAGGAAGAGGTTGGCTGGCCCTCACCCTCCCTTCAAGTCACTGGAGGCTGTTTGCAGCTAGTTGGAACCTGGTGGGAAGGCCTGGCCTCGGGTGATCCAGGCCTCACTCTGCAGCAGCCAGGGGACCCAGAGCAGGTTGCCCACCTCCTGGGCCTCCAGGGTCCCTCTGTGAGGCTGTGAACCCAGATGGCATTCTCACCCTTGGCCATCAGGTGGCGCTGGTGCTCCCAGCTGGGCCTTTTGGAATGAGCCTCAGCCGCAGGAATTCTAGCCATTTCCATATAGGGCAGGGCGGGTTAACTGAGGACTTGAAGGGCTCTCCCAGATCTCAGCCATCTGGCAACTCATTTTATCACCTGGGAAGGCCCAGAAACCCACCCTGGACTTTGCTGTGTGAAATGAGTCAGAAGGGACAGCAAAGGTACACTTGAAACACTTGAACCCTGGTCTCCAGCTTTCTGCCCTGTCCCCATTTTAGGGATCAGTAGGTGCAAACCGTGGTACATAAATGGATCTGCCACAAGCATGTGGCAAAGCAAGACCAGTGACCAGATCTCGCTGTTGGAGAGCCAGAGGGAGCCGGTGACAAGGTTTCCACCAGATGGGCCTGGCCACAGGGTGGGCTGCAGCCTGGTCCGTACCCTGTTGTCCACCTGTCAGAGAATGGCAGGCAGGAGGCACCTGGACAGGGCAGGAGTAGAGATTGGAGGAGGACCAGGGCGTGCAGGTGGGGCCTGGAAGGGGGAGTGCGTGGAGGCTGGTCTGGAGGCCCCGCCTATGTCCCGGATCTGACAGTGGGATTCCGGCCCTGTCCTTGGCACACACTGCCCTTCTGAGCCCCTCTCCCCTGCCTCAGCTCCCTGTGGGCACCTTCCCATGCTGTGTGCCCCACACCAGGGCGCTCACAGCCATGTGACTGCACCCCTGTCTCCCCAGGACTTCCTCCGCTGTGTCACAGCAGCCCTCATCTACTTTGCCATCTCCATCACAGCCGTGGCCAAATACCCAGATGGGGCTTCCAAAGCAGCCGGGGTGAGTTGCTCCCCAACCTCTGGGAAGGAGGGGTGCCCCACTCACGTTCACCTCACTCCTAAGTGGGTACCCCTCCTAGCTCCTTGGGCACAGTCTGCTTCTGCTGAGGTACCTTGGCCTTTCATCGTGGATCTCAGCAACGCCACAGTCCTCTGGTTGAAGACTGACTCTGCCCAGAATTTGGAAAGGCTGTTGGCCAAACCAAATGAACAGCTCGATTGCCTATCTGTCATTAATGGGAGAGGGTCTGTGCCTGCCATTCTGAGCTGCTTATCCAAGCAAATGAAGACAAGCTATGGGGACGGGTCGGCAGCTGCCCTGGGTGGCCTTCCCGTTCTCAGGCTCCCTGTTCCTGCTGACATGTGCCATCCGCCCTGCCCCTGTCTCCACAGGTGTTTGGCTTCTTTGCCACCATCGTGTTTGCCATTGACTTCTACCTGATCTTTAACGATGTAGCCAAATTCCTCAAACAAGAGGACTCCGCACAGGAGACCACAGCTGACAAGGCAGAAGGTGGGTGGCCACCTGTGGGCTCCACCAGAGAACCGGGCCCGTCACCTGGGATGGTCACTGCGGGGACCCTGCCCTCCCTTGCGGGCTCTTGGCTGGTTTAAGGCTGGAGTAAGAGCATTTCCTCTCTCCCCACGGGCAGGAAGTGTGTTCACAGCCTGGTTCTAGTATCTCTTCGTGTGGCACTGATGATAAAACTGCTCCCCTCCGGGGAACACACGGTTCTCTGGGGCTTCAGCCTTTCCAGGAAGGGCACGCTTAGGGCATGCCTGGCACCTCCTCGCCTCACGAGACCACTCCTGGGCGCTGTCCACTGGGCTGCAGAGCAGCCACTGGTCCCAGAGTAGCCTCCCGTCTCCAGTCGTGCCTGCCCCCCAGCTTAAAGACCAGCAAGCCAAGCTCTTATCCACAGTCCCAGGCAAATACAGGGCAGCTCGGGCTTGTTTTATCCAAGGATGGATATTTTTTATATCCAGGGAAAAGTGCCACAGACTTTCTGGCCTCCTCCAGCCATCCTTCAGCTCAGAATGGCTGTTGTGCCATTACCTGACTGAAAAAGAAAGGAAAAGCCTGCAAGCTGGATGGCTGGTTTTTCCATCCATGACAGCAGCCATATCAACATGTCACATCCTTGGGGTGCATATGTGCAGCACAGGGGGGCCCTTGAGGGACATGCCCAGAGGGACCAAGCCAATTTGGAGCTTGTGATCTCTCAGAGCTTCCTCAGCCAAAGCCTGGGGCTTTCCTGCCCAGGGAGGCCATCAGAGGAGACAGAGGTCCCTGCCCAGAGGGGCGGGACCTGGAGGGGCAGTGGAGGCTCCAACACAGAAATGCAGGGAAGCCCAGGAGCTGACCTGGGTTGGAGGGCCCAAGCTGTTTACCTGCCTGTCCCTCTCCAAACCCCCAAGCAGGCTTTAAATGGACAGACAGATGTCAGCTCCCTGCAAGTGAGTAAATCAGATGTTTGGCTCAGCACAACTCCTCCCCCCAAATCCGGTGTCCCCGATCCCTCCCAGGCCTTCTGTCAGCATCTGTTGACCCAAACACCTGCTGAGGCTGCCGTGTGCTGGGCCCTAGGGGTGTGCAGATGGGCAGGCTAACTACCTGCCCTCAGGGAGTTGAGGGGGCAGGAATCAGGCCCAGAGACAGTGGTGGTGTACACGCACGGCATCAACAGGGAGCGGGAGGAACCCGAGTTGACGTCAACTACAACAGCAAAACGAGGGCTCACAGAGGTGGAGATGAAGCAGCTGAGGGAGGGCCCATCCTACAGGCCAGCTCGGAGGCTGTGGAGGCGACCCTAGAGCTGGGTTTTGATAGATTTGTAGGAGTGTGCAGGCAAAATAAACGGGGCAGGGGGAGTGAGGACAACAGATTGTAAAGAGCAGGCGCCCCCGTCCAGGTGAGGTGTTTCTGGAACAGGTGGCCATGCCCTGTGAGGATCAGCAGTGACCCAGGGCTGGATAGAGACAAGGGGGGCTTTTGCGGGGCTTCTTTACACTGAGGGCCTGCTGTCCCCAGGCAGGTGACATTGAAACTCCTGGGGCAGGGGAGACTGAAATGGCTAAAAACAAGCTCCCTGCTTTTCCAGTATGTTTTAGTTTCTCAGACTACAGCCAGCCCCACTGCAGGCTGGGGGGCGGGGCAGATAGACAAGCCTGCCACCTGCAGGGAGAACAGCCAGGCAGATTTGGGAGGGCCTGGGGCCCCAGAGGAAGGGGCATCTGGGTTCCCCGCTTCCCCTCTGCTGCAGCCGAGAGGGTATCAGGCACTCGTAGTCCCCGCACCAAGCGGACACCACCATCAGCTGTTGTGGCCTGAGCCCGGGGCTGACAGCGCCTCCCCGGAGTCGGCTCTCAGGTACCACTGGCCCCAGAGCTCTTGCCAAGCGTCCTCTCTGCTTTCCTTTCAGAAGAGGATTCCGACTCTGACTCCGACTGAAGACCTGCCCTGCCTTGGCACCTGAGCCACGCAGGCCTCCGCTCCCGCACTTGACCAGGCCGGCCAGAGTGTGGCCAGGGAAGCCTGTGGGGAGGGAGGCTGTGATTTCTCGGGCAGCAGTGGGAGCTGCTGACAGAGCAGGCCTCCTTACAGCCCCAAGCAACATTCCTGAGCCCCCGCATACACAATGGCAGCCCTTGGCTTAGCACTGTCCAGCCTCTCTGCTGTGACGGCATTGTGAATATTCCGCCCCTTCTCATTTCTGCCCCAGGACCTTAAGCCCTTTAACCTCTCTGCCAAAAATAAGCACGGGGACAGAGCAGATGGAGCCTTGTTACCCCATCACGGGGGGCCCTTCATGCCTTGGCGAGTGTCGGGGAAAGAAGCAAGATAAAGACTGCCACAGGGCCAAGCCCTGGGCCCCGGTGGTTTCCTTCTGTGGCTGGGGCCCCTGCTCATGCCAGGCACTTTGTCAATAATGATCCTTCCAAAAATTCTTTTGTTCAAGGAGCACCAGTTCCCTCTTCATTCTTGAAGCAGGGAGAAAACTAGCCTTTACCCTGTGACCTAGGAGAGAGTAGGTCCCATTGCCCACCTCACACTTTTGGAGAGCAGGACCATGACTTCAGGTGACCTGCCTATTCTGGGTGTACGACTGTTTCAAAGCAAAGCTCGTAGACTAGCTTACCAGGTCCAAAAGATTGAGGGCTCCAAGTAACAAGTGGCAGCGACAGCGTGCGGGGCAGCTGGGCAGGCCCAGCCCAACCCTCTCTTTCCTGGGGCCGTCCGCAGGTGAGCGGCTCCCAGGCCCTCAGGACAATACTTCTGGACACCTGACCCACATGAGGGGTGAGACGTGCCTTCTGTGTTCACCTAAGGACCTTATGCTGTGCATATATCTTCAATAGGATTTTGTTACTTTATGTTTTTGTTTTTTTTTTTTAACACAAAAGCAGCTTTTTCAATGGCATTTCCTGTGACCCAAGAGACCTTGTGAATGAGCCAGAGTTCTGGACCCATGATTTGGGCATTTGTAGTCTTTTCTTCTTCTCTTGCATGTGAATCTCCTATCCTGAAAAAAGCCATCATGGATTAAACCAGACTGACTTCCTGCTTGGAGTGTGTGTGTTTGATAAAAACCTTACACACCAGAGCAACGCTGTCAGGTGAGAGGCATCAGCACGGAGTGGTCCCACGCCCCACGTGGATCCTGCATCTGCAGGTTACAGCAGCGATGCCCGTGCACTTGCTCCCCGCCAGGCATCTTCGTGTGGGCTCTTTACTCCTCACATGATCCTCTTGTAGTCAGGAATCTGACGGAAGGTTCGGTGACTTGCTCAGGTCTCCACGAGAGGCCTGGGGGTCTCAGCTTCTCACATCAAGCTAACAATCCCGCAGTGAGTCAGTGTCTTGGCCCAGGTGATGGGAAAGATCAAGGCACTCTGCCCCAGCTTTTCGCACAGTATGTAACGTGTTCTAAAAACACGTATGAAAGTAGAACCTGCAAGAGCCGATGGGCTGCTGGGAGTGGCTCCACCTTGCCAACCCTGGCCAAGCCACCGGTCAACAGCAATACCGAAGTGTCCTCACCCCCACTATGGCTGTTTGGCCCCCAGCTCACAAGCCTGTTTTAGGATCCGGGCCACAGCCTTTAAGGGGTGGGAGCAAGGCAGAGTGAAGAAAGAGATGATAACTGTTTTTACACGTCCGTTTATTAAACAAGAACTCCTTCATGACAATTCAATATTTATTAGCGATTAGTGTTGAGAAAATTATTTCCCTCTACATACAAAAATACAGATTTGAACACTATGAAAACAATCAGGACAAGTACCGTGAAAAAATTGGTCCTTCAAAAGAAATAAAGGGGGAAAACTGAGGGCAGTGTGAGGCTTTGTAGGCTGTCAGGAATAAACAGGAGCGAAGGCTCTGGGGCCCCCAAACCACTCTGAATGGATGGTCACATCTGGGCTGGTGGGAGCTGAGTGGTGCCCACACCAGCCTCAGAAGCCAGGACGGGAGCTCAGACTGCCCAATAGCATAACAAGTTCGCTGAACACACATCACCCCAGCTCGCCCCACAGCTGCAACTACACTGTTAAAGGAAGTAGACTTTTAAGAAGCAAGTGTAGTAGTTATTAAATTAACATTGCCCCTCCCCCAAGCGCCACTGGGCCAAGTACCAGAGTAGTCACATGGGAATTATCAGCCATCTTACTCGTCTTCCTTTGTTAGAAAATAACTGCCTGACCCTTCAAAGTGGAAAAAAAATTTTTTTTTTAATGTTTCAATAAATCCATGCCTTCATTTTAAATGGACTCAGCTAGTTTCCTCAAGATTTCTCTTGACCAGACATAACTCAGTCCTGCAGGGGCGGGAAAGTGAAAGGTCATCTGTGTCTTCACCAAGCTCATCACAGCACAGAATCTAGTATGTTTGGGCCGGAAACCAGAAAGGGCCGTCCAACCTATCCAGGGCATCCATGAACCAGAGATCCGAGTGGAAGATGAACCTGAGACCAGCAGAGTCCCCACTCCCACTCCTGCCGCAGGACGTCTTACACGGGCAGAGGCAAGCTGGTGGCCACAGAGGAGGATGGCCTGAGCGAATCTGGAAGACAGGCAGCAACCGGGAAAGGGCTTGTCACCGTTTCAGACCCAAAGAAGGGAACTCAGAGCACCGAGAATGTTCTGTTCTTATGGAACCACTTTCCTCTTACCATCTGAGGTGAGCAGTGGCTGTTCAGAAGTAGCAAGTGGGTAAAAAAAATGCCAAATACAGTTATACTGATTAATAACTATTTCACAGAAATATACTCTTACTCTCAGACTGTTTAGGTAAGCGGAAACAAGGTGTTGGGGAGAAAGCAGCAGAGAAGAGACAAGGGAAAGCTGAGGGGTTGGATTTCTTTTTTTCTTTTTAAAAATACATAGTGAAGTTTTAAAGGGAAAACGACCAAACCTCAAAACTAGCATTGCTGAAAGCAATATTAAAAGGACACAATCTAAAATCATGCTACAAAAATAGTGTTATCTTGTTGAACCAAATGTGCATCTTTTTCAATTCCATGATTGACGGGAGTGTTTATGTGACTGACACGGAAGGCACCAAGGTGAAGTGATTATTATTTGTCTTAGAATATCCAAAGACACAACTACCTACTTTGGGAAAAGGAAAAAGTATAGTCATACTTGTAATAAATAGCTAACTGTCTTTGCCATGGGTTCCTAAACCCTTACAAATTTCAACATATACAAATAGTTTCGCCCCCTAGCGTTCTCTTATTGCTTAGGAGAAGCACTGGTTTTATCCCCGTACGTCAGTTTCATCATGAGGCAGGGTTTGAAAACTCATTTTTAAACAGGTTACGGAGTGACAGAGCTGGGAGCAGGTGAGGCCTTGGGCCTGGGCCAGTACTGGGGGGATGAGGGCGGTGCACAGGCGTCCCACCCTTGAGCTCCCCCAGGAGACCAGTCAGTTTTCCCTCCAAGCCCGGAGTAGCTGCCTTCCTCACATCTGCAGAGAGGAGAGCAAAGTCCTGAAACTTGGGAAATCAATTCTGGAAAAGGCAGGAAAGCAAAATGGGCCGCAGAGGGAAGCAGCCAGACGCAGCCCTGCCTGCCTGGGCATGAGGCCCCCATGCTGTCCTCGCTTCCTGACCATTCCTTCGGGTGGCTGTCTTGATACAAGGGGCGCTTCCAACCGGGTTTCAGCAGCATCCTCCCAAGATGACTCAAATTGGATAGTTTCAGATTATTACTGAATCCCGTACAAACCCTCCTCAAATCAGTTGTGTCACGCGTTCTCTCTTCTGAGGCGCAGTGGTGAAAAGAAGCTTCGGGCCTCACCCTAATCCTGCCAGCAAAGCTGATTAAGGTCATTTGAGACAAGGTCCTACTCTAAATCAAAGTTCTGATGTAGCTCACTAGAGTCCAGGTTATTAACCCCTTCTTGAAGGCTCTCGGCCCTGTGTAGAATGCATTCCAAAGGAGACACGACACACCAGGGTGTCCAGATAGCAAGTCACCCAGACTGAAGTCTTGGAATAAAAACTAGACAACAAATTAACCCTGTGAAAAAGACACATGATTCAAGGATCCATAAATGAAACTTTAGGCAAATTGCCACTGATTTAGACTCAGCGGGCTGGCGGGTAATTTTTTTTAATGTTTATAGAATAATAAAAACAAGAAAGGAAAAAATAAATCCCTAAGGCTGAGAAATTACATCCAAATGAAATGAGAATATAATCTAAACCAAAGAAGGGAGTTTCAAGCCTATAAGTATATAAATGCCATTTACTGGTATGAAGAAAAGCTAAACAAACATTAAACTTTGAGAAAAAAAATTCTTCTAGATCTAACAGATATTGAGGGCAGAAATGGTTTCTAAATAAAAGAAATGTAAAGAGCCACAAAGATTTCCAATTACCTTCTCAACCAGACAGTTACGATTTCAGCTATATCTGCTGAGGGGAGAAGAAATGAAGATTTTACAAAGAGCCAGGAAGGTTTACACGGCTGGAGGCAGGCGGTGTCGGGTCTGCGTCCTCTCTGAGGGGCCCCCAGATCAGAATCTGAGTCACCTGTCCACACCTGTGAGTTCCCAAACTCACACAAAGAGCCCAGCAGCGCCCAGGCACACTGGTCCCCACATTCGGCTCCCACTCTCAAGTGGGTTCTGGAATACAAGACTTTGCTTTTCCAAAGAGGACAGGAGGTAGTTAACCAAGCACAGCCGGGGTGGGTAACCATGCCCAGTGCTCTCGACAGGCCCTCAGCAGATGGTCTGGGCCTGCTCCCCACTCCTCTCACCTCCCAGACCCGCCCCCGCTCCCTCATCAGCTGTCACTGAGCTGGTCCTGGGAGTGGGTGCTAATGAAGAGAGCCCCTGGGTTCTGCACACTTCACCAGGAGCTAGAAACGTGTCTGGAGACCTCACTCGCTAATGGCAGTCACTAGAGCAGGAAGCCATTTTTTACGTGGTTGGGACAGTCAATTTAGAAGCAGCCCTCAGCTGAGTTGTTTTCGCCTTTTGCTATCTGCTTAGTGTCATGTTTTCCTGTAAAACACATGTGCAGAAAATGACTATCAGGCCTTGGCACAAAGACTTCATGGCTGCTTTGTCTGGAACATGGGTGGCACACCGGGACCCACTTACATTGCCACTGCCTCCCAGAATCCCTAAAGTGGCCACGTGTTGTCTCCACACTCTGTCAGGGCAGATTCTAAGAACAGCCCACTGAAAATCCTGCAGAGCCCGAGATTAGGGACTTGGTCCACCTCTTAAACACATGGAGAAGTGAGGGGTTCCTTCCCAAACAGCACAGGTGAGTCTATGAGAAAAGGTGAGCTTGGGCCACACACACATGACATATGGAGGGGGTATTAAGGGTCATTTGCTGCAAGCAGGAATTCACATACATGTGCAGACCAGAGTTAGTGCTTTATCTCCTCAGAGACCGCCTGTGGCTCAACCCAAGACTGAGTCACTCAGAAAGCCTCAAAGAAAGGCGAATGAAACTGCAAACTTTAAAAGACTAGGAATGTTTTCAACTGAGTCACAAAGCTCTCTCAAGAAGCCTCTGACATGGGGTGGGGTCAGACGCACTCCATGGCTGCCCACAGGAAGGAGCCTTTAGCCAAGGGACAGTGATGGTGCCCAAAGGGTAGGGGGTAACATCCACCTCCCAGAGCCGAGCCCCAGAACCAGACTGGGTCCCCGCTTCCCTGCGGCCAGCCTGGGCTCCGTCCACGTTGGCACTTTGGTTCAAGCTGCCAAGGAAGACATGGATATTGGGACTGGGCAGGCGTCAACATTCTTGCCTTTCTGTGGGCAAAGGTTGTCTCTCTTGAATGACTTGCTGCAGAGTGAGAATCTGTTTCCTTTACTTCAAATAGAACTTCTGCTGTGAGGTTTTAATCTGTAACTGCCTGTGCCTTCCCCGGCTTTATATAGAGCTGACGAGTATCTTTAGGCTCTCGTGACCGGAATCTCTCTGTATGAAAGGGGTAAGGCACCCCACCCCCCTGCCATGTCTTCGGCAACGTGAAGGGAGGGTAAAGGAGAATCAGAGAAAAGAAAAAATACCACATCAACTGGATCGATGCCAGGATAAACTTTCTCTGAAGACGTCAGTGTTTGCATCCATCTAAAACCACCAGAGGTTCCACCAAATGCTTGAGGGTTTCAACCATCCAGTATCCAGGAACAAATTCAAACGTATACAAGTTGGGCATCAACTGTGAATGCCAATATCATCCCACCAGAAAATTTAAAAACACTAAGGTTGCCTCAGTCTTAAAAATTCCCCAAACCAAACTGACACTGGTCCATATTACAACTATTAAATGCAAAAATAAGCTTATTTCAATTTGCAAAAAAAAAAAAGCCCTTTTAAGCCTCCCCAAATCTAGATTGTCTTGTTCGTACACAGAAACAACATAAAGAAAATGCGAGTGTCTTTCCATTCACACTAGACAACCATATTCCTTCCTTCCTTCCTTCTCACCATGTGACAAGACTTATGACTCTACAGTCCACCAGTCAGCATATCTGGTCACTTTCGGCTATACTGGGAGCTAATTAAATATAAAGAAATATATTTACAAAAACCATGGGAGAGCCTCATGGCACAAAGGACATTAAATAGTTACAGGGACATAAATAATTCCAAGATTCTAACACTAAGATGTAAATTAATTCCTAAGTGGCCTATGGCACAAGGTGTCATCACCTTTTATCATGTCAGCGTGTACAACTTCAGTGGGCTTCAGAACCGTTCCTTGCAGCTGACAGCACATCCTCAGGATACCAACAGACTCCTTTCAGCCAGATGATAACCGGTTTTATTGAAGTGACTTGGAAAAACTTGGGCAACAACCCTCGCCTGAAGAGTCTTCTTTTTTCCAATCTCACTTCAAAGGCAGCTTTTTATTGAGGCCCAGTAACATGAATCCCAGAAGGAGATTTCTGATAAAGTTCAGGGTGGTCCTTCCAAGTGGGCCCCATTTGATGCAAGGCTGAGTCTTTGTAACCCTGTTTTTAAATGGAATTCTCAGAGGGCAATAAGCCCCATTTTGACAAAGCATATACACTCTACAAATGCAAAATAAATATATAAAATGAACAGATAAAATCCAGATGTCATAATCTCCTCAAAAGTCACTAGACATAATAGGTACGAGGTTTGTGAAGCCTGGTTTGTACTGCCTCACAACATCCATGGGAAGAGGGCTCAGTCAGACCGCCGTGACCAGGCCTGGCTGCCCTAGGTGGGGACAGTGGGAGGTCAGTTACCCCCAGACAAGCTGGGTCTCTGACCAGACCAGGGGCTTGAACAGGTGGCCTGGGTCACGGCCCCAGAAAGGAACTTCAGCAGAACTTGAGTTGTATAGGATGTTCGGTTCAGGGAGCCCTAACCCCGACCCTTCAGAGATGGCCAGTACCATTTCCTGCGGGGTCCCCAGCCAAGCAGTGCTACCTGACGAAGCCACCCGTGCAGGAAATTGCACACCGCTCTGCTCTGCAGAAGGCAATGCCAGCCTGTGCAGGGCTGGACATTTCTCACACAGGCTCTGCTCCCCGAGACCCCCTCTCTCATGACACTGCCCGCTGCTGAAGCTGTAAGCACTCACTAGCACAAGATCTGGGACTCTCCTCATTAATGCAAAATCTTCCCACCAGCAGTGAGCATTCTTTTCCTTGGTGAGGGTGAAACACAAAATATTGGAGCTAGAGTGAGGTTTGTAAACATTAAGGACAGTTCAAAGAGTGAAAACCCGACATGTAAAAACAAATTTTCCGTAAGAGAAACAATTAGTCTCCAACAGAAAAAAACAAAAAACTACAGCATCGCAGGGGCCTGTGTAACTTAGTTACCACAATAATCTTCACTTTACCGAGAATTCATACAAAACCTTACGGAACTAGAATGTTCCCCAACAGCCTCCAAGATCGACGTTCATAGTTATGACCCTGAGGTACAGGGTCGTCACCCTCCGAAACATCAGTGAAAGGGGGTGTCATGGTGCAGATTCAAGTAGTTTTCAAATCCTAGACGGAGCCACTCAGAATTCACTCTAGAACTCTTCTCAGGCGTTTGAAAATCAGCACATACCCTCGAGACAGAGGCGTGTCCCCACCTGTGGTCCGTGAGGCCAGCAAATGGGCAAGGGTCTGGACTGGTGGGACAGACTGTGTTTCTCCTGTGGCTTTTATCTGGGAAGGTAAGATGACAGAAAATCTGCAGTCCAGCCTCGGCGTATTCAGGGAAGGTAGGAAACTGGAAAACAAGATGGTCCTCGTATTCTTGGAGGAGCCTCTGGGATTCAGGAAGATGATTCCAGGGACGTCTCAGCAGGGTAGGAAACAGATGGTGACCTCCTGATGCGCAGCAGTGCCCTGGAGCCCAGCCAAGAGGGTGCCAGCCTCCCCCAGAGCCAGCAAAGCACCCAGTGGGCACACCTGCCGCCGAGACCCTTGGTGTCACAGCTGGCTGTCCATGCTCGTGCTGGGGTCCCGGTGCCCCCAGGCATGGAAAACAATGGGGAGAGGGGCATCCTGGCAGCGAGACTAAAGCGCATTCAGGGCCTCTATGGGGGTTGCCCAGAAAGCACTGCTGACCCATCACTCCAACCATAAAGTTTCACTCCTTGATACTTGTTTTTTCCCCTCCAACAGCCCCCATTTAATCCAGAGTCCTGACTCATCACGAATACATATGAGGGGGTGGCTCAGAGTCAGCCGCGAAGCCTGTGCTCAGGAACAGTGAAGTGGACACGGCGGCCGGCGAGGACAGTGGCTCCCATGGCCACCAAGCCAGAGGATGGGGGAGGCAGGCCCCTCCCACCGCCTCTGTGTGAAAGGCTGGGCACGGGGTCCCCCACCTCCTGCACCCACCATCAGGGCTGCCATGAAAACCCTTGCCCAGAATGAACTGTTACCAAGGAGGACAAAATTCAACTTAGTCACATGATAATCTGATGTGATGAGGGAAAGAAAAACTTGATTGAAAGTACGGGCAGGAGGACCAGAGGGGAGAAGACTCAGCGCGCCCTCACGTGTCCAGGCGCTGGATCTCAGGCCGACTGTCCACATCTCTGGACTCAGTACGGGCGCGGATGTAGTCATTGGCGCTCTGCTGCCGGAGGCTGACCCTCCACTTCTGCACGGCCAGGAATGTGTTCACCGCATAGGCCGCTGTTGCCAAGAAGCCGAATATCTACAAGACACAAGCCGGGTTAGTCCGCAGGGCCCCTGGGCACTTACAGTGAGCGAGGTGCATTAGCCTCTCCTGGCTATAACCCCAACACCCAGACCCCACTACATGTCCAGCTGTCAGACCCTAGCCAAGTTCATAGTCATGTGACCCACAAAAAGGCAGCCTCAGGACTCTTTCGAAGTATTCTGGATCTACAAGGAAAAAGAGATCACAGAAGGGCCTCTCTTACAGACCTTCATGACACTGGTCCCTGGGAGAAATACCATGTAGACAAAACACCATATAGATGAAAAATCAGGGTCTCAAGTGTGACCCCAAATCAAGCCACAAGGCCCAGCATTCCATATCTTAGCCCCCAGCCCCACTGCCTCTCATGTGGGCAGCTCTGGTGGGCAGCTTGAGAGTGAGAAGTGGTGGTGTTTTAATGATTAGCTAACGACCGATGAACCTATTGAGTGATACCTTGGAGAGCTCATAGTTTAGTATTCTCAATAAACCTTAAATCCTCTCAGTTATAAAAGTGCTGCATATTCTTTGTAAATACCGAACAATAAAGAAACGCAGAGCACAGAGAGAGACAGTCTTACCTTACCTGGTCCCATCCTCTGCCCCCACCCCCCACTGTGCTGACTGCCATGTGGTGTCCAGACTGCATCTTCTTCATGAACACCCCACACTGGCAGGCAAGGCCCTTAAAAGCAATAGCCCTTTCAGACATCCAGGGCTCCGCTGGGCAGAGACTGAAGCAGAGGTGCTCAAGACAGAGTGTGCATCTGAGAGCTAGTTAAAACACACTGCCAAGTTGGCAGCTCTGGGGAAGGCTGAGAACGCCATCTCCAACAAACTCCGGGATGATGCTGCCGTTCCAGGGACCACACTTTAAGAACCACAGCACTGAAGGGACCGGGGCCTCCGCTGGCCCAGTGACTTCATTAGCAAAGGAGAAGCTGAAGGAGAAGCAATAGGACACAAGCCCAGGGGACAGAGCAGCAAGGCACAGAAAGTGTATGAACCAGCCTTGTTTTGACCTTTTGAGTTCACTTACCACGGCAGCAATTTCTGCTCCGGTTTTGTGATTTAAAGCAGCCAGTACGATTGAAGCAATAAAGAAAAAGAAAGTGCTGAGTCCAGTGTTGACCAAATCCTAAAGAATAAGATAAAGTCACTTGAAAAGGATCATTGCAGGTTTTATCTGAAAAAACCACTGAAGAACTTTTGACATAAAAAGCACAATCCCCAGCCTCTCTGATGGCTCCTTGTTTTTGTTTCGGTGGCCCAGGGGTATTGATCACACAGATGAAGGCAAAGCGGATGCTATTAATCCTATTTAATTAAATAGTTAATCATGTTGCTTGATAAACCACCACAGAAAAATCCACATTTTAACCAAACACATCATGTTACCATTTCTTTCTTTCTTCTTTTTTGACCTTGCCTGAAGGCATGTGGGATCATTTTCCCTGACAAGGTATTGAACCCAGGCCCCCTGCAGAGGAAGCTCAGAGCCTTAACCACCGGACCACCAAGGAAGTCACCATGTTAAATGACCATTTCTTAATGACCTATTATAGAAACGAAACCGCTAACCCACAAGGACACACATTATAATTACCAGGTAGAGTTCTAGTGTCTTCTTTTCAAAACACGTTCAAATCCTCTTATGGACAAGAATAGACTTAAACTAGTGAGACCCCTTCATGCATTTGTGACATATAAAGAATGAGAACACTCTTTATGGAGAACACACTTGGCCAGGCCGCGCACACTTCTCTTCCTCGTGCATGGTCTTTCAAGTCTCCATGATGCTAAAGCCTAGAGGATTTTCCCCTAAGCTCCTTGCAAAGCAAATCAGGTTACAAATACAACGCTTCAAAGATTTAGCTCCTGTCTTACTTGTCTAGGGGAATACAGCACAGTGATTCATATAAACACCCAGACGAGGGTCCTAACCACTCACAACTGTGGACGGGTCCCTTTGCCTCTCGTGTCATATGTGGGCACAGCCCCCCACCCCTCCGGAGTGGTTTCAAGGACTGGGTGGAACAGCGTACATGAAAAGCCACGCATGTGCCTAGCCCACACGTAGGGTTCCCTGCGCGTTTATTGTTACTGCTGGTATTTCCACTTGTGCATTAGGCCCCCACAGCCTGGGTCATACCAAAGCACCTCTATGCTCTCTACAGGGAAAGAGAAACCAGGCAAAACCCTACACTGCTTAGGTGCCAGCTCGACTGTATCATCAACACCAGGTGGGTCCTGCCGGCTGGCCTGGCTCTGGGGGCCATCTCCTCCTTAAACATGGCAACATTCACCTCCTAACAGCTGAGCCCTGCAGCAGCTCCTGCCTCACTCCTGGCCAGCGCCTCCGCCCCTGCTCATGGACAGCAGCAAAGTACAACTACAAACTCTACCCAAAGAGGTCTACCAGCAGGGCAGCTTTCAGTGGTGACCAGCGTGAAGCCAGGACAAATGTTTCACAAAGTTAAACCTGGACGTGTTCAGTTACACCCAACTCTGGGTAAGGAGCTGCAGGAATAAAGACAACTATAGTTTCTAAACCAAAGGCTACTCAGAAATAGGAGGAAATATTTTATGATAAAATGCTGAGATTTGAAGAGGTTCATGTGTCTACAGCTATACCACCCTGAACATGCCCAGTCTCCTCTGAAGACGTGCATGTTATTTGTCTATGAATTCCACATTTGGAAATCCTCTTAAATAGCATACTTTTAAAATCATCTTAAATAGCATACTAGTTGCAAAAAGGCCTAAGCATAAGGATGTTCATCATGTTATTTAAAATAGCAAAAAACTGAAGATAAAATACTTAAGAATCAAAGACTTGTTAAGTAAAATGGTATTTCCAATTGGAACAGTATGCAGTCATTAAAACTAATGATACAGTTATATTTAACATGGAAGACACTCAAGATAGTTCAAATGGGAAAGCTTGACTTTAATGGTTCCATTTTTTGGCGTTCACATATCACAACATACATCTACCTGTGAAAGACCAGTCTAGGGAATTCTAGAGTATTACACCCCTGTATTAAGTGGTTACCCCTGCACAGCTGCTATCACATATGATTTTAATAACAGCTTTATTGAGATATAATTCACCACAATTTAATTTTAGAACATTTTTAGCACTTCCAAAACAAACCTCATACTCATTAGCAGTTAATTCTTCATCCCTTCCCTTAATCCTAGACAACTACCAATTAGTTTTCTGTCTTTAAGGATTTGCCTATCCTGGACATTTCATATAAATAAGAAACTTCTTTAAAAGAAAAAAGTCCAGGGACTTCCCTGGTGGTCCAGTGGTTAACAAGCCATCTCCCAATGCAGGGGATTTGGGTTCAATCCTTGGTGTAGGAACTAACATCCCATATGCTGTGGGGCAACTAAGCTCCATGCACCACAACTGCTGAGCCTGTACCACAACTAGAGAAAGTCCTCACACTGCCACAAAGACTCAGTGCAACCAAAAATTAAAAAAAAAAAAAAAAAAAATCCAACTTTCAGCTGCTCCTGAAAAGTTGTTCTTGAAAGTCCCGTGAAGTAACACAACTGGCTGGGACTCAGTAGGAGAGCAACCTCTGGGTCTCACGGACCGCCGGCCCCTCTCCTCACTTGCCCATTTCCATCACGTACCCAGCCCCACAGGGCCCTGAGTCCCAGAGAGTGGGCCACCCTACAATGCGCCCCACCCCTCCATACTCTGCCCAGCAAGCGCCTATTCATCCCTTGAGGCTCAACTGGAATCTGGCATTTCCTCTGAACTTCCCCAATTGACCTGCTCCAGGCCCCCTCCCCTGAGGAATCCACTGTGTTCTCCCAGACCTCACACAAAACTGCATCCCACACAGCACATAGAAGAGCAGCTAGCATCTACCCTGTGCTTGCTTTCAGTTCCCAAAGCCTGGCCCCAGACAGGTGTTCACCACCACTGCTTAATAACCATAGGGCTCTGTGACTGGCTGAAGTCAGATCTACACAGGAATGAGAGAGGAGGTTTACAGCCATTCAGCCCATACTGTGCCTTGACGGCCCCAGTACCATGAGATTGACCATAGTGCTGATGACAGAGTGATAGAGACAGAGGAAAGGGACAGGGTAGGTCATTAAACAGCTGATCCCACTAAGGGATTGTAAGTAAAAAAAAATATGGGAGACCCCTGTAAGTTATGGAAAGGTGACATTTCAAAGTAAAGACCCTCATTGTACTGAGACCTGAAATAACATTTCCACAGTGCCATGACCATCTTGGCTTAATTAGGTAGGGACAAAAAAACTCCCTCACTCAACCTGGAGGAGGAGCTGATGATGGAGGCATGACATCTACTAAAAAAAAAAAAAAAAAAATGAGGAAAAAGAAGTGGTCTTTTTCCCCTCTCCTTTTTCTTTGATTATAAAACTGTAGCCCTCTCACTCAGCTGCTTATAAGCCTCACAAGCATCCTGTTCTAATAAATCACTTCTTATCTATCACTTTGGACATAAAGGACGGGAACTCCTCTGTGGAATGGTTTAGTCACTAAGTTGTGTCCAACTCCTGCGATCCCATGGACTGTAGCCCACCAGTCTCCTCTGTCCATGGGATTCTCCAGCCAATAATACTGGAGTGGGTTGCCATTTCCTTCTCCAGGGGATCTTCTCAACCCAGGGATCGAACCCACGTCTCCTGCACTGCAGGCAGATTCTTTACCTTCTGAGCTACCAGTGAACCCCCTTTGGAGCCCCATGAATTATGGTTTCAGGGGCAGCTACCATCTATAGAGAGCCTACTGTGCCAACCATACAACTCCCAGTGTCTCACTGAGTCCTAACCTAATTAGGATCCAAGACACCTCTAATAAAGGGCCTTGAGGAAGTTGAGTTCTAGAAAAGATGAGTTTGCCATAATGAAAAATATATATTTGGTCTTTGTCCCAGATTCCTCAACATTTCCTGAGTGCCCTCAGTTGCCCTTTAACCTGTGCGGTCTGCATGAACTCCAGGAGTTAGTGTCAGAACTAAACTGAATTGCTGAATACCCAAGAGAACCCCCATGGACAGAGGAGCCTGGTGGGCTACTGTCCATGGGGTCGAAAGAGTCAGACACAACTGAGCGACTAAGCACAGCACAGTTGGTCTTACAGAATCACTCAGTGTGGAAAAACTACACAGATTTGGTGTAGGGGGGAAAAAAAACAACTATATATTTGGTGTCAAAAGTGGTGTCCGAAAACACCACACAATGAGTCACAGCAAAGCCTCAGGACTCTGCAGGTGGCTCCTCTGGGTGACTCCAGACTGCTCTCAACTCACCACAGCACCCAGCCTGGGTTCTCAGGTCAGGAAACACCTGTCCTGACCTGAGGACAGCAGAGGCCACAAAGGCCATCGAAGAAGGAACACAAAGAGGAAGAAGAAAAAGAGACCGTGGTATCATCAGAGGCAAGAGGAGAGAGTAGGCCACGAGAGAGACTGAGGGCGTACTCCAGGGCTGAAACCATTGCTGGGGGCGGCGGGACTGGGAAGTAAGCAGAGGATCCAGGAGCACAGTGATCCCCCAGTGATCCCGACCAGAGGATTTTCAAGGACGGAGCGTCGGGGGAGTGGATGGTGGAGGGAAAAAGTAGTCCCCATGTTTGGAAGAGACACGTGGGAGGCTTGTAGGGTGTTGACACTGTCCGAACTCTTGACCCAGGGGTCTGGCTATGTAGTCTTTATCATTCTTCACTAAACTGTACTTTGACTTCTACAGATTTCTCTGAATATGCTGTATTTGACAATAAAAGCTGAGAAAAGAGAGATCAGGAAGTAGGAAAGTAGAGCAGACATGTGCAGACCTCCCTCCTCTACAAAGTTTGACTGAGCTTCCAGGGCTGGAGGGCTCTGACTGCCAGCTAAGGGGAGTGGGAGACCCTGGTGGTCAGTGGTAGGAAAAGGATGAAAGGATGGAGGGACAGGGTGGGAGAGGAGGCCAGGGGCACCACCTAGTCATCTGCCCTAGCCAACACCATCCTAAAGAAAAGAGGGATGTTAACTTTCCAGCAAAAAAGATACATTTTGATACAACCCCAAACACGTGGTCACCAACCAGTGGAAAGACTCACCATTAAAATAGAAAAACTAAGTATTTAAGAAAGCTTGCCAAATAGGTATTTCTGGAGATAAAGGCCTGAACGAATTAATTAGAACCTGAAGTCTTTTTTGTTGTTATGGTGATCTGGGGTCAGGGGTCCTTTTAAAATTAACTGTTTATTTTTTTATTTATTATTTTGGCCACACCACACAGCTTATGGGATCTTAGTTCCTCAACCAGGGATTGAATCCGGGCCCACAGCAGTGAAAGTGCAGAGTCCTACCCAGTGGACTGCCAAGGAATTCCTGGCGATTCTTTCTTAAAAAAAAAAAAAATGGAAGTATGATTGATTTACAATATTAGTTTCAGGTGTACAGCAGAGTGATTCAGTATTTTTGCAGATTCTACTCCCTTAGAAGTTACTGTCGGAGAAGGCAATGGCACCCCACTCCACTACTCTTGCCTGGAAAATCCCATGGACAGAGGAGCCTGGTAGGCTGCAGTCCATGGGGTCGCTAAGAGTCGGACACGACTGAGTGACTTCACTTGCACTTTTCACTTTCATGCATTGGAGAAGGAAATGGCAACCCACTCCAGTGTTCTTGCCTGGAGAATCCCAGGGACGGGGGAGCCTGGTGGGCTGCCGTCTATGGGGTCGCACAGAGTTAGACACAACTGAAGCGACTTAGCAGTAGCAGCAGCAGAAGTTATTGTAGGAAAATGGCTATAACTGCCTATATTATACAATACAGTGAGGTATGAAGTCTTCTAACAAATTTATGGCTGTCAAATAAGTAGGTAAGACAGAATTCAGGGTGTGAAGTCAAAGCTGGTGAAGTCTACAGGGGAATGACGTGGCTGACAGACACCAATGGCCTCTGACTCACAGTAAAGTTACTATTTCTCATACTGGCAGCAGCGCCCACGGGTTTGGAGCCTTTGTACACACTTGTCTCATTTCATTCTTAAAACAACCCTGCAAGAAAAACGCTATCATCTCCACTTGGGGGCTCTAAGTGACTTGCCCAGAGTCATATACAGCTCTTAAGAGCCACCTTGGACTTGAATACAGATAGGGTGGCCTGACTCAAAGCCCCTGGGTCTTAACCATCTTAGTAGCTGCTTCTTTGTCAAACAGGATCTCTGGCGTGGTTTTATTCACAGCCCAGCCCAGCGCCTCCCTCAAAGGTATTTATTTTGGCCTTAGACACTCTAGCGGAGTGTCTAAGAAGGCAATGGCAACCTACTCCGGTACTCTTGCCTGGAAAATGCCATGGGCAGAGGAACCTGGTAGGCTGCAGTCCATGGGGTCGCTAAGAGTCGGACACGACTGAGTGACTTCACTTTCACTTTTCACTTGCACGCATTGGAGAAGGAAATGGCAACCCACTCCAGTGTTCCTTGCCTGGAGAATCCCAGGGACGGGGGAGCCTGGTGGGCTGCTGTCTATGGGGTAGCACAGAGTCAGACATGACTGAAGCGACTTAGCAGCAGCAGCAGCAGTAGACACTCTAGGGGTCTGGGTTTCCAATGTACCTTGCCCCATGACGATGACCTTGCCCCCACGGAGCCTGCATGCTGTTTGGGGGAGGTCTGCGAGGTACTCTTGCACTGCCTGTTCATTACAGTCAATTTAGATCACAACACTGGAAGCATTTTCTTTAACATAGACTTTATCTTAAAAAGAGCTGAGACACTAAAACCTGTCACCACAAACTGTGATGAAATGCCTCCAGTAAATCTTGAGGTTTTAGAGCTTATTTCTTCCTTTTCAATGTCAGGATGAAACCAACTTTTCAATGGACAACTTTTCTAGCCCAGTTCTCCTTTTATTTTTCTTCCTAAAAGGGTCTGAACGACGCAGACGGCACTCTGTCAGGAAGAAGGTCACCTCTTGGCTCCCCACTGGAACACCATGGGAGTGGCCCGACCAGGCAAGGTGGCCAGCCAGGCTGCCGCCTCCTGGTTCCAGCGCTCCAGGCCACGCTCTCCAGTGCTGCGCGCACCAGCGCTGGCCAGCAGCAGAGGAGCCCATGTGAGCGCAAGCGGGCTCAGAGCCCCTCCCCCGAAACCCAAGGCCCTGATAGGGCCTGCCCGTGTCTCCCGAACTGGCTCTCTTTGAGTTCCTGCACGTGCTTATTTGCAAAGAAATATCAAGAAAACAAAGTGTTGTTAAGTTCACTCTTCCGCTTGGCAAAGCAGGGACAAGTAACACAAGTCCAGGAAAGGGGGCCTGGGAGTGACCAGCCTTGAGCTTCCCGTGCGGATCAGAGAGTAAGGCTGTCAGAGTTAAGAGCCCCAAACCATGGAAAGCAAAGGACACATTTCCTTAAGACTCGCTGATCAACCCAGCAAACCCTCTGGGACCGCCCAGCTGCTTTGAATTTAATAGTAATAATATTCCTAGGTTTCACAAGTTAATGGCAATTTCATTCATATTTTCAGCTCTTCCTGAATCAGTACTTTTGCAAATGGCTTTCAGGTCCAGTGTGAAAATATGCAAATGTATTCATTCCATGCTCTCTTTCCCATTTTCTATAAGTATTAACATTACCAATCATCTCAAAGGATCCCCAAATTGAAATGACATCTTTAAAGAAGTCAGAATAATCATTATGTTTCTGTCATTAGTGAAGGTCCCATTAATTCTGCAGTCATGTTATTCAACCCAGGATGGAAATTTAAAATTTCACAGTTGCGTTACAAGGGAATACTTATGTATCAAAATGAACCAGAACCAAACATGCCATGGAATGATTCTGATTTTCCTGGGTGCCGTGGAGCACTCGATCCTTTCCTAGTCAGAGAACGTGACTTTTACTCACCGTCAGGTTCCAGTTGATCTGGGGAATTCTCATGTGAAGGTTGAGACTGAACAGAATCAGCAAGACTCCGGTCACCACAAACGCACTGCAGCTCACAAACTCAAAAAAGTAGAGGCCTTCACACGGGGAGCATTCCATGATGGTCTCTATGCAGATGAATGCGATCAGGGCCAAGATCTGGGAAGAAAATTGCAAACACACATGTACGTGTATGGTTAGCACACATCTGTGGACACACGTGCCTGCCGCCTTCTAATAAAACTCACCCGCCACCACCACACAACAACCACGGGGCTTTCCCCTGGGGATGGCAGTATCACGGAGAGGAATGTGACCTGATCCAGTTCGTAAGTAAGAATAGGTACAGGGGCCTTGATGAAAGGATCAAATTCCACATGTGAACAACCACGGCCCCACAGGAGGCCAACACCAGGCTGGTGCGTGCAGCCCCCCGTGAGGAAGCAGAAAGGGGCAGGCTCACAGTGTTTTTAGTCCTGCCTCTGCCACCAGTAAGTGGACACCACCTATGCGCATTTCTCACTTACAGTCTCTATCAGGGTGATGTCAAACATTAACAGGGCAGGATGCTGGTGGTGTCCGTGTTAAGATATTTGCAACTACCCTTCTGGTTCAGCTGATGTCACACAGGCTGACTGAGACTTGTGTGAGGTCTGACTATGAGGCTGACTGAGACAGCTTTAGAAGGACTTGTATAACCCCTCCATGTAGAAGTCCTACCCAAAAATAAGGCCCACCTAATTAAATCATTAGGTATGAAAGGAGAATTCGGCGGCAGAGGATGAGATGGTTGTATAGCATCACCAACTCAATGGACATGAGTTTGAGCAAACTCTGGGAGATAGTGAGGGACAGGGAGGACTGGAATGCTGTAGTCCACGGGGTCACAAAAAGTTGGACATGACCTGGCGCCCGAACAACAACTACAATTAATTTATGGGCCATGCTTTATAAAATGTTTATCATTGGAGGGACTTCCCTGGTGGTCCAGCGGTTAAGAATCCACCTTGCAATGCTGGGGACGAGGGTTCAATCCTTGGTTGGGGAACTAAGATGCCATTTGCTGCAGAGCAATTAAGCCTGAGCAGCACAACTAGAGAGTCGAGGTGCCTGAATGAGAATCCACATGATGCAACTAAGACCGTCTGTGCCACAACTAAGACTCACACCACTACATGAATGAATGATTCTACCTTGCAATGTGGGGGATGCAAGCTCATCCCCTGGTCGGGGAACTAAGATCCCACGTACCTTGCAGCAACTAAGCCCGAGCGCCACAACTTGAGAGCCCAAATGCTGCAACGAAAGATCTTGTATGTTGCCACAAAGATCCTGCATGCCCCAGCTAAGACCTGATGCAGCCAAATAAATAATTTTTTTTTTAAGTTTATCATTGGATTTGATCATGAAGAGACAGCCTGGGAAGCTTATAAAAACATTTAAAATCTACCAACGTTAGAAACACTTTCTTTCTGAAGGACCAAAGTAACACTAGCAATATGTCCTAAGAGATCAGAGATCGTGAAGGCAAATAGGTGTCAATGAAAATCACAGGTCAACTTTTAAAGCAAGATTTTGGGAACAGGAGGGGGCCCAGAGACTGAGTTTAATGGCCCTGTGATCAAGGAAAAGTCAGGTGGTCTTACACCTAAAACCAGACCAGTCTTGGGCTCCTGGCCTGTACCCTACTTCTGTAACCCAGCTCCTCACCACCTAGCACCTGTCAAACCTATGCCAGAGCTTCCAGGCTGACATCCACCTCCGAGGTAGAGGAAGAATGGGCCAGCAGCTCTGTGGTCCCAGGTCTGTCCTCAAGACGAGCAACATCAGCATCACCAGGGAGCTTGTTATAGATGAAAATGCAGAATCTCTGCCTCCCCTCCTTGACCCCCGGAGTCAGAATCTGCTTTTTGACAAGATCCCCAGATGACTGAAGTGTGGGGAGAACACAAGGCCCAGGCTACTCTGGGGGCCTTCTTTTCCTCCAGGGGTCCCACTCATGCTTTGATCAGCTTACCTCCTCCCCCTGCCCTCCCTGATGTCACTTCTTCTCCCCGCCAGACATGACTGATCCCACCCTCCCCAGGAAAGCTTGGTCTGCGGTTGCATCCCATCTTTTATACCTGCCACTACGCATCTCTCTGCCTCCTGAGCTCTCGGATGGCAGGGGCCAGTCCACCTCCCTTCACTCCCAAGGCACCAAGCACACGAATCTGCACAAAGCAGGTAAATGGGGGCTCAGGGAGCCTCTACAAACCCACCCCAACAATTCCTGACAGACTCATCAGTCTCCACAAGAAAGGAAGGGAGACTCTCTTTTTTTCCATGCCTTTTTAAAAATACGTAGCCTTTCCATATTTCCACGTCAGTTCAGTTCATTTCAGTTCAAGTCACTCAGTCGTGTCCGACTCCTTGCGACCCCATGAATTGCAGCACACCAGGCCTCCGTACTCCCGGTGTTCACCCAAACTCATGTCCATCAAGTTGGTGATGCCATCCAGCCATCTTATCCTCTGTCGTCCCCTTCTCCTCCTGCCCCTAATCCCTTCCAGCATCAGAGTCTTTTCCAATGAGTCAAATCTTCGCATGAGGTGGCCAAAGTATTGGAGTTTCAGCTTTAGATTCAGTCCTTCCAAAGAACACCCAGGACTGATCTCCTTTAGGATGGACTGGTTGGATCTCCTTGCAGTCCAAGGGACTCTCAAGAGTCTTCTCCAACACCACAGTTCAAAAGCATCAATTCTTTGGCACTCAGCTTTCTTCATAGTCAACACATTACAATTACGGGCCTTTTAAGCACACACTTTCTGCTTCTCCTAATGGCTCTCCTAACTCTCTACAGAACCAGACACTTTAATTCTCCATCTGAATTACATGCCTGACTTGCAATCAATTCACAAAGAAATAGTTTATATAAGGGAAACTCCAGAAAAAAAATTTTTTTTTAACCCCTGTAATTGGATCTAGTAATCTTAGGCAAGAAATAATACACTCTACTGATGAGTTACAAATGTTTCTGGTATGCTAACTTCAACCATATTTGTGTGGGAAGGTAACACCTACATTCTTACATATTAAAATAAAAATGGTTTCAAGAATATGCAAATCAGATAGGCCATTCAACACAGGAGTGCACAGAACAGACAAAATTCCCTGTTCTTTAGCTCATATGCTAATGAAGAGTTTTAATTAAATTTTAAAATGTAGCATATTAGACAGTGATAAGTACAAAGGAGAAAAATCAAAGCAGGGAAGGAAGATGAAATGTAACTAGGACAAGGATGTTGGAAATTTTAGGCAGAGTGACCATGGAAGGCCTCTATGAGAAGGTTCTAGATTTACTACAAAGTTCACTTTAGTTTATTATAAAGTTATTAAAGGATACAATTGAAGAGTCAGATAAAGAGATACACAAGGCAAAGTCCAGAAGGGTCTCAATTACAGGAACCTCTGTCTCCCTGGAATTTGAAGTGCACCCACCCCCAGCACTTGGATGTGCTTTGGCTCACCAACGTGGAAGATCAATCCTGTTCAAGAGTTTTTATAGAGTTTAATCTGGAGTTCCCTTCCCTTTCCAGAAGTCGGCAGGTAAGGTTAAAAGTTCCAACTCTCTTATCCCTTGGCAATCAGCCCCCATCCTTAGGAGCTTTCCAAAAATCATCTCATTTAACACAAACCCAGGTGTGGCTGAGATTTGTTGTAAATATAAAAAATATAGATACCAAACACCTCTTATCACTTAGGAAATACCATGAGTTTTAAGCTCTGTGCCAGAAATGGAATGAAGACCAAATACATATTTCATTATTCCAAATCACAGTATCACAAGAGTTAGACATAAATACACACATATACACAACTATAGACATACATTAATACCCACTGATAGGTGTTTAGGTGGTTTGTAATACTCTAACATAAACTGTACACTGTTTTAAAAAATTTGGCTGTGTTGGGTCTCAGTTGCGACTTGTCAATCTTTTCTTGCGGTGCTGGGGCTTAGTTGCTCCTTGGCATGTTGGGGCTTCTCTGGTGGCTCAGATGGTAAAGACTCCGCCTGCAATGCAGAAGACTGGGGTTTGATCCCTGAGTTGGGAAGATGCCCTGGAAGAGGGCATGGCAACCCATTCGAGTACTCTTGCCTGGAGAATCCCCACGGACAAAGGAGCAGGGCGGGCTACAGTCCACAGGGTCGACAGAGCCGGACTGAAGGGACTAAGCAGTGGCAGTAGCAGGCATGTGGGACCTTATCGTTTATCCATTCTATATATAATAGTTTGTATCTGCTAATCCCACACTCCCAATCCATACCTCTCCCATCCCCTCTCCCCCTTGGCAGCCACAAGCCTATTCTCTATGTCTATAAGTCTGTTCCTGTCTTATACATTGATAAGTTCATTTGTGTTATATTTTTAGATCCCACATGTGTCAAAGAGTGTTCTGCCTATGTTTTCTTCTAGGAGTTTTATTGTCTTACACTCAGGTCTTCAATCCAATTTTAAAATTTTTGTATATGGTGTTAGAGAATGTTCTATTTTCATTCTTTTACACAAAGCTGTCCAGTTTTCCCAGCACCACTTATTGAAGAGACTGTCTTTTCTCTATTGTATATTCTTGCCCCCTTTCTCATAAATGAACTGACCATAAATTTTAGTAAGGAGAATACTTTTTTTTTTGCCTGCCTTTTGGTACAACAAATGTCAAATTTCCTCCAGCACAGTCAAATCTAACAATCATTGTTGAAGTAAAACCTATCTAATAGCCAATAAGAAAACAGAGACTCAGGTAGTCCAGTGATTAGGACTCCACACTTCCACTGCAAGAGGCATGGGTTCGATTCCTGGTTGGGGAACTAAGATCCCATATGCTGTGTGGCATGGCTAAAAAGAAAGAAAACAGGGGCTCAAAGTTATACTGGAAGCCAACAACTGCGAAGCACCTACAGAATCAAAAGTAATTCAACTTATAACAATTCTGCAGTAGACAAAGATACATGTAAAACTGTACAGAGATGTTCAGAAAGATGTAAATAAGGAAGAGCCATTGCAGTTGCTCACCGGGAGACCACAGGTGCACCCTTGAAGAGAGTCCGTTCTGTGTAGCACCTACCAACTGCTCAGGAGTAAATATTTGCATGCTTGAAAGGTACTGATATTAAAAGCTTGTCAGTGCTCTGTAACAACCTGAAGGGATGGGATGGGGACGGGGTTCAGGTTCAGGAGGGAGGGGCACATATATGGCAATGGCCAATTCATGTTGATGTATGGCAAAAAACCATCAATATATTGTAAAGTAATTGGCCTCCAATTAAAATAAATTAAAAAACAAAAAAGGCTGTCAAATTTCCTCAACTATGGCTAATTATGACTGGCAACATCAAAAACCATGGATGGGGGGCAAACAGCTGGCTGATCAAGATGACACAAAACTTTTTAAAAATTCATAACCCCCTGTTACTACTGGTGGGAGTGAAAACCATCAGGACCCTTCTGGAGCACTGCGCTAACAACAGTATGGTTCATAGTACAGCCCGTTCTCTGACTTCCGGGCTCACGGAAGGGTTGGAGACTGGGGCTGAGTCTCCCAGGGCGAATTTATCTTCAGGATGATGAACCTTGCGCCTCAACTTCCTATCCATTACAATGCCTTTTGCCAGTGGTGATGGAGTAACAGTGGGCATTCTGGGGAGTCGGTTAATTGGAAGCTGAGTGAAAGAGACTGAATTTGCGTCTAGCGGTTGCTTCCACGTACAGCCACTGTAGTCTTCCCTCTGTAGGAATGGCTTCCAGATATGCGCTGATCTGACATCATGATGAAGAAACAGGCCTTAAAATTCACAAGATCAACTTCTAGTTTGGCCCTTCCATGCCAAACTAGAAGTGTCTGAGTGGTGAAGGAAGAAAGGGTTTGAATCATAAGGGGCCAGAAGCTAGAATTTTTTAGCAGGAGAATTCTTCAGATCATCAAATGCGTGAAACAGTTGTCAGTGGACAATTCTCTTTTCATTGGTGCCTAAATGGAAGTTATTTCCCAACAGGGATATACCCCATAATACACAGCATCCAATTATAAACACACTGTACCTTTCCTCCCATTTTGGTGGGAATCACATGAAATAGAACTTATGAGAATTCCAGGATTCATAGGGCAGAAACCTGCAGCAGTACTATAAAGGGAAAATAGCTATGTGTGGGAGATTAATATAATTTATGTAGCCAGTGTATCAGATCACATCATAAAGTATCTGACAAATCTTGAATTGACAAAGTCTGACTGCTGCTGCTGCTAAGTCATTTCAGTGGTGTCCGACTGTGTGACCCCATAGACGGCAGCCCACCAGGCTCCTCCGTCCCTGAGATTCTCCAGGCAAGAACACTGGAGTGGGTTGCCATTTCCTTCTCCAATGCATGAAAGTGAAAAGTGAAAGGGAAGTCGCTCAGTCGCATCTGACTCTTCCAGACCCCATGGACTGCAGCCCACCAGGCTCCTCCGTCAATGGGATTTTCCAGGCAAGAGTACTGGAGTGGGGTGCCATCGCCTTCTCCAACAAAGTCTGACAGTCCCAAATAAAATGGCACACAAAGTTGCCTCCAACGCACAGCAACAGCCTGAAGAGACAAATGTTCCGATGACAGCCTCCTACACACACCCATCAATAAGTTGATGTATGCAGGATAAGAGCATATTGATTGTGTAATGACATCACCCGACACAAGGGAGTGGGCAAACTAAAACCTGAACTGGCCGGTGTGTGCTATGTCCCTCAGTCGTATCCAACTCTTTGCCACCCCATGGGCTATAACATGCCAGGCTCTCTGTCCATGGGATCCTCCAGGCAAGAATACTGAAGTGGGTTCTCCAGGGGATCTTCCCAACCCAGGGATCGAACCCGTGTCTCTTGCATCTCCTGCATTGGCAGGTGAATTCTTTACCACTAGTGCCACCTGGGAAGCCCCAGGTTGCTCTGATGTCCTCCTAAACTTCAGGTCAATTTTTGTGAACTTTTTCAAAATTAACTGATCATACTAACATTTAAATACCATCTATCTTAGTGGCTGCTGAGTCACTTCAGTCGTGTCCGACTCTGTGTGACCCCATAGACGGCAGCCCACCAGGCTCCCCCGTCCCTGGGATTCTCCCGGCAAGAACACTGGAGTGGGTTGCCATCTCCTTCTCCAATGCATGAAAGTGAAAAGTGCAAGTGAAGTCGCTCAGTTGTGCCCGAATCTTAGCGACCCCATGGACTGCAGCCTACCAGGCTCCTCCATCCATGGGATTTCCCAGGCAAGAGTACTGGAGTGGGGTGCCATTGCCTTCTCCATATCTTAGTGGAGGCCAAAATAAAAACAGAAGGAAAATACTTCTAAAACTTGTAAATTTGTGTGCTTCTCATTCTTAAATACTATTGTATCTAGTTTTATATTGTTAATTCTAAATCTTTTTCCTTAAGAGTGGGTCTCCAAAATCATGAGTCTCAAGCCTCTCAAAACCTGGCTCTGCTTCGAGTTTGGGCAAAGAAAGGTGGGTGGACGAGATACTTGTCTCTGGCTCCTTCAGGAACTGAGAGCAACTTCATGGTGCTCCTCCTCCAGCTGGCCAGCAGTGTTTCTGGTGGGGGTGGGCTCTGAGTGAGGCTGATGGGCAGCCAGCTTCCCACTGACCTGAGATGAGCGCATGACGCGGGGGAGAAGGAAACCTCCCTTGTCCTAAGCCATGGAGATTTTAGGTTTGTTTGTTACTATGGCATATTCGAGCTCATAATGACTAAAAAGGGCACCTTGGCATAGAGTTAAATCTGCACAACAGGTCTTGGGTATTTACTACAATGAAAATTTTTGCAGGATAGATATATTACTACACCACTCACTCTTGAAGATACCAGATTCAAATGGTTTTACAGATTTTTTTTTTTTTTTTTTTTGGCTGTACAGCTTTAGGATCTTAGTTCCCTGACCAGGGATAGCACCCAGGCCCCTGAACTGGAAGCTCAGAGTCCTAATCCCTGAACCTCCAAGGAATTCCCTACAAATTAATTCATAACAGACTGTTAAGGTAAAGATATTGACTATATTACTTAAATTTTTTCAAAACAAAGAAAAGTATAAAACATTTGGAATTTCAGAGATCCATCTATGTGGCAGGATTGTGGATTTTTTTTTAAATTTAGGCTTCTGTTACTTTCCAAAATTTCTACAATGAGTATGTGTGGTTTTATTTTAAAAATCAAATAATTTTATGTGTAAACACATTGGGGAAACATCCATATTTATTATGAGTTACGTTTTAGTGACTTCTAAGAATGATTTATTTGTTTTGAAACTAGTCATGAATATTTTAAAATTATATTATACACTTGAATGGAAAATGAAAGTCATCCTCCAAAATCCACATCAGTCCCATTTCTTTATCAGAAAAGTTCATCATTTCCAAGGCCTAACATATGCTTATGTATATATATGTGTACATGTATGTATATATACATATATATATATATACATCTGAATCTTATACTTTGTTCACCTGAAACCAACATAATATTGCTCATTTCATTAAAAAAAAAAAAAAAAGGAAAAAGGCAGCCTGGGCTACCCAGGTGGCGCTAGTGGTAAAGAACCCGCCTGCCAATGCTGGAGACAAAAGAGATGCAGGTATGATCCCTGGGTCAGGAAGATCCACTGGAGGAGGGCATAGCAACCCACTCCAGTGTTCTTGCCTGGAGAATCTTCATGACAGAGGAGCCTGACGGGCTACCGTCTACAGGGTCGCAAAGAGTCAGACACGACTGAAGCAACTTAGCATGCACACACATACGCTCTCACCAATGGGATGGCAAGGACCCTCCCCCCAGCACCTAAGCGAACAGTACCTGTGCATCTATGAAAGCATCTTAGAAGATTAGACAAAATCCTAACCTTCCATGATCACCAGTTTATCAAAGGATTTCATGGAGCTCATTTAAAAATACACCTATAAGCGAAAGTCACAGCTTTTAAAAACAATTTTCAGGAGTCTTAAAAACCACCAGGTGTAAAAATGACTTTCCATTCGAAGATGTCTAGAACAACGTTAATCTGCGTGGCTCCTATGCAGTCACACGGCTTCTTCACTGACTCTGATAGCTCAGTGGCACCTGGGGGCTTGCCATGCTCAGAGTCTCTGTTCCAACCCAGCCACCACACCCCAAAATACACAGACAGGTAACTAACCAGGTACCAGGGGCTTGGGGAAGGGTTGGGGGTGTGGGTTGAGGTTTGGAAGGCAGAGGATCACCGAGAGTTTGGGGACCAGCAGAAGGCTCTAGAAGGTTTCCTGGAGAGCAGCAGAGTCAGTGAATGCTTGTGTCTGGTGGTGCCTCGCTTCCACACTGGATTCCTTAGCTGGGGGTGAGGTAGAGTGTGGGCACAGAACCTAGCCCCTCACCCAAGTACCTTTGTTTTAGTGGTTCCTAAACTCTTCTGTTCAAAGAACAGAACACCTGTTTTTATTTTTATTTTTTGGCCACGCTGTGTAGTTTGTGGGATCTTAGTTCCAGGGTATCTTAGTTCTTTGACCAGGAATGGAACCCGTGCCCTCAACAGTGGAAATGTGGAGTCCTAACCACACTGCCAGGGAATTCCCCAGAACACCTGTTAATAGTCTCCTGGCCCAACGCTCCAGGAAGCATAGTTTGCAAATCATCAGTCTGGTTTATGCATTGGGAACATATTTCTGTTGTGCTTTTAAAAAAAAAAAATTATTTTAAATTTGAAAACAACTCCTGCAGGCTGACTCTTCCAGTTACAGAGCAGCAGTCCTGAATTCACACAGGGTGCTTGGCTGCGGCCCCCACAGCCACCCAGCCTTGGGTTTTCTCAGCTAAGCTCCATGCTGTTTCCATCATAATGACATCCCTCCTGGTCTTGGGGTCCTCAGAACACATGGGCATGTTAACCTTTCTAAAAAGCCTCACAGTCAAAAACCTGTTTAACTTCATCTGACACGTGGACTGCATGACCTGAACAAAAAATGTTTTTATTTCTCAGGATGCCTATTAACACTACAGAGCAGTGTTTAGAGGGAAATGAATTGGGGAAACACAAAAAGGGAGTGCTGGTCAGTATCCAGCTTTGTCAGGTCACACACAATTTAAATGCACAGAGTACTCTACCTAGAGGGACAGGGTGGTGAGGGTGGTGCGAGGGGGCTTCAGAATGAAGGGGGCACATGCATGCCTGTCACTGATTCATGTTGATGTATGGCAAAAATCATCACAATATTGTAAAGTAATTATCCTCCAATTATATTAATTAAATGCACAGAGTAAAACACAGAAGCTCATTTACTCATCAGGGTAGCAACAACCAAGGACCTGTTAACTGATACACACACACACACACACACACACACACACACACACACGAGCAGGGTTCAAAGTACCTTCAGAATCAGACCAAGCTCTAATCAACTCTGGCACGTTCAAAATTAAAATATCTCTCTTCCCACCCGTGGGGCTACCCAGGTGGCTCAGTGGTAAAGAATCAGCCTGCAGTGCAGATGTGGGTTCAATCCCTGGATTGGGAAGATCCCCTGGAGAAGGGAATGGCAACCCACTCCAGTATTCTTGCCTGGAAAATCCCATGGACAGAGAAGCCTGATGGGTTACAGTCCATGGGGTAGCAAAAGTGTCAGACATAACTTCATGACTAAATAACAACAACAACTTCCCACCAGTACTGAAAAAAATATCTGAAAGATGAGCACGTTTGGCATTTAGTCACAGAGATCCAACAGGTAAGTTGTTAAAATGCCACCGCACTTCAAGAAGCAGTTCCATTCTAACCACTCTCAGCGGATGCTCAGATGGGGTCCCTGAGACCAGAACTGCAGAAAGGGCACAGCAGGTCTTTCCCTTCCATCTTTCTGAGTCTGGAGACCAGGGAATTTAAGCTGCTCCATAGCAGGCCAAACGACAGATCACCCTAAAGCATAAGCAAGCTCTCAGGTCAGGAGCCATGCGGCACGGTATGCAAAGGGTCTCAACAAGCTAGCTGTGCAGTAGCAGTGCTTCAGAAAGCAATGGCTTGCATTTAGGCAGCATCAATACTGTAATGAGGATGTTCTCAGGCCTCATGCTGGGCGCGGTCCGTTTGTCATCTCTCTCTCTTTTTTAAATATTTATTTGGCTGTGCCAGGCTTTAGTTTCGGCATACAGGCGGTAGTTGTTCCCTGCCCAGGGACTGAACCTGCACCCCCTGCGTGGGAGTTCAGAGTCTTAGCCACTGGACCACCAGGGAAGCCCCGTTTGTCATCTCTGATACTCATGCCTCCCCATGAAGCCAGCAGTACCCAGAAGCTCTGTCCCAGGGCCCAGAGCTGGTTTCTCCACATACCTCATTCTTCTCCCCCAGAGGCCTAATGGTGGACATATCCAGGGTCCAGAACCTCCCTACACCCTAGGCCACGGGAAAAGGCATCTGTGCATAGTTTCTCTTCAAGGAACACAGTAGGAGACACCAAGAGCCAGAGTCATGAGAGTCTCTGACAAAACACACAGCTCGATTACTCAAACGGATCTAATGACAGCAACATCTCAATTTTTCTAAGAAAAATAATCCCTGAGTTGCTCCACTCAAGGGAGGTCATCCATCCCATGAGTTAAAAGATAACCCTCCTTCCCCTGAGACAATAGAGCCACAAGCAAACACATTTTGGTTCCGAAAGAAAGGAGCTCATTACAGGTGTAAATTATTTAACCTGCAATCAATGCTTTTTTCCCATGATCTCTGGTTCCATTATTTTTCTCCAGCTAAACAATGTCCAAGCTACAGACCTGAGAGATGCAGAAATTAAAAGGAAACTACCTGCTTGGGAAAGGCAGGGACGCCCCCAGGAGCTAAAGGCACCCAGCCTGACAGGGAACACGAATTGGGCAGTAGTTAAGCAAGGGAGCCAAGGGGGCCAAGGCAAATAAGTTTCTGACTGTTGAGAAGAAAGGGAGAGACGAAGACAAAAGTGGGGAGGCTGCTGAGGGCTCAAGGCAGTCAGAAGAAAAGCAGGGACTGGGAGGCCAGCTCTACCAGGGGCGCTGCAGGCTGTGCTTGCTTCGAACCTCCGAGGGCTTTGTTTTCAGAGGACAGAAGGGTTCAGGCTGCTGCTGCTCCAGAAAGCTGTCTGTTGGTTGGCCTGAGGCTGGCCCATGTCACAAGGCCGACTCCAGCCAGTACTCTGACCTGTTGTTCAAGCTGGGTTCTACTGTGTAAATAAGTTTGCTATTTTGGAATCCTAAACCCATATGTAAGTTAAGAGCCAAACTCAGCAGACTGCATTTCCATTTCTTTTTCTGGCAAGGCTCTTACCTTTACCATAAATTATTATACTTAAAACAGTGTGAGCTCTAGGGCACACATACTAAACCCACACGTTATTTGTTGGCAATGGCTGGCCACAGTTTATCAGTTTCAGACCAATTAAAACAGGCTTCTGGGGCTTCCCTGGTGGTCCAGTGGCTAAGACTCCGTGCTCCCAATGCAGGGGGCCCAGGTTCAATCCCTGGTCAGGGAACTAGATCCTACATGCCACAACTAAGACTCCACATGCCAAAACTAAAGATCTCACATGTTGCAACTAAGACCCAGTACAGCCAAATAAACAGATACATTAAAAAAATAAAAATAAAACAGGCTTCTATGGGGACATTCAGTGACTGAGAGCATGCAAACAATATTATCCGATGAAGTGCAAAAACATTTCCTTGATTTAAAAAAAAAAAAAAGTCTAGAAAACCTTATGTGGTTGATGATATAATTGCACATGATTTCAGAAAACCACAGGACGGTCAGCATCTTTCCTGCCAAAAGAATGCCCACAACATTTTACTGCAAAAGCCACCCTGCCCCCAAAGCTGCGTTTTCAGACCATGTAAATCAGTAATGGAGCGAAAACGATGTGCATGTAGAGAACACAGGAAACAAGCCCTTCAAACCATACACATCTGAAGATGTTTAGATGCTGCTGGCGTCTGGGCTTTCTCTGCCCCCTTCCTTTCTGGTGTCCTAGCTTCATGGGTGAAGCTGAAATCCCGGGAAGCAGTGTCACATCACCAACGTGATTCAAAAAAGCAAAACCTTCCCCCCCACTTTTCCTTCCTCTCCTTGCTTTAATTCCTGGGCACCTCCTACCCCAACATCTCTGACAAACCACCTCAACAGATGTGAAGAACAGGACAGCTTTTCTCAGTGAATGAGAAAGCAGGAGGCCATGAACAATTTTTTGCTAAAGATTAATTGAGGCCAAAACAGAGATGTAAATGGTGTGCCTGAAGAACTATGGACAGAGGTCCATAATATTGTACATGAGATTTTGAACAAAACCATCCCCCCAAAACAGAAAAGCAAGAAGGCAAAGTGGTTATCTGAGGAGGCTTTACAAATAGCTGAAGAAAGAAGGGAAGCAAAAGGCGAGGGAGAAAGGGAAAGGTCCACCCAACTAAGCGCAGTTCCAAAGAACAGCAAGGAGGGACAAGAAGGCCTTCAGTGAGCAATGCATAAAAACAGGAAAACCACCAAAGGGAAAGACCAGAGACGGCTTCAGGAAAACTGGAAATGTCAAGGAAACACTTGACCCAAAGCTGAGCACAATAAAAGACAGAAACGAAAGAGACCAGTAGATGTTGAAGAGATCAAGAAAAGATGGAAAGAATACATGCAAGAACTGTACAAAAAAGATCTTAATGAACCAGATAACCATGATGGTGTGGTCAGTCACCCAGAACCAGACCTTCTGGAGTATGAAGTCAAGTGGGCCTTAGGAAGCACTGCTGCCAATAAAGCCAGTGGATGCAGTGAAATTCCAGTAGAGCTGTTCAAAACCCTAAAAGATGATGCTATCAAAGTGTTGCACTCAATATGTCAGCAAATCTGGAAGACCCAGCAGTGGCCACAGGACTGGAAAAGGTCAACCCGCATCCCAGTTCCCAAGAAGGGTAGTATTGAAGAATGTGCTAACCATTGGACATTCACTCATTTCCCATGCTAGTAAGGTCATGCTTAAAATCTTGCATGCTAGGCTTCAGCATGGGCTTCCCTGGTGGCTCAGACGATAAAGAATCTGCCTTCAATGTGGGAGACCTGGGTTCGATTCCTGGGTTGGGAAGATCCCCTGGAGGAAGACATGGCAACCCATTCCAGTATTCTTGTATGGTGAATCCCCATAGACCGCGAAGCCTGCAGACCGAGAACTGCAGGCTGCAGTTCATGGGGATCACAAAGAGTCGGACATAACTGAGCAACTGAACAACAGAGAATTGCATATTCTAAGAGGCCAGGAAGAAGTCCACCTGGAAAAGCCCAGCAGAGTCCTAACAGCCCCCAGCACTGCAGCAGCAGCATCCAGCTGAGGAAGGGTCCCAAAGGAGAGAAGCCTCCTTAAGTGGCCACACCCCATGGCCTTGTGCATATATTCAGGGACTTACATTCGGGTACCCACCCCCTGCACCTTAGCACACAAATCCAGGCACTGGATTACAAATTCAGCACTGGTGTCCCCAACACCGGCAGTACCCTCCAGAATGTGTGACCCTGTGGCCCTCCTAAAAATCCAACATTTGCTGGGTCTTCCCTGATGGTCCAGTGGTTAAGAATCTGCCTGCCAGAAACCCACACAAAATTGAAAAGCAATTTTCCACCAATTAAAAAATAAATAAATTTAAAAAAATAAATAAAAAGGTTTAAAAAATGAAGAAGAAGAATCTGCCTGCCAATGCAGGAGACACCACCAATTCGATCATTGTCCAGGAAGATCCCACATGCCGCAGGGCGACTAAGTCTGTGTGCCACAACTGCTGAAGCCCACGAACTCTAGAGTCCTCAGTCTGCAACTGCTGAGCCCATGTGCCTATAGCCTGCGTTCTGCAACAAGAGAAACCACTGCAAAAAAAGAAAAAGAGAGAAAGGAGTCACCGCAGTGAGAAGACCAAGCACCGCAACTAAGAGAGTAGCCCCTGCTCGCTGCAACTAGACCAGGAATTCGTGCAGCAACAGGGACTAGCGCAGACAAAAATAAATAAATAATAAACACATAAAATTTTTAAAAGATTCAAGATTTGCTGAGTCTTTCTACCACAGGTCAAATGCTATGCTGGGCGGTGTCACAAGATTCTCTCCCTTTACTTAACCTGCACCTGATCATGGGAGGAACATGGTTGGTTTGTTTGTTTTTCATTGGGATGTAATTCACTCGCATCATAAAAATCATCCACTTCAAGTGTACCTAGAATTCAGTGGTTTTTAGCACATTCAGTGTCATGCACCCATCACCATTATGTAATTGCAGGATGTCTTCATCACGCCAAGAGGAACATCATTTCTAAGCCCCACCCTATTGATAAGGAAACTGCTGCTAAGCTGCTGCTGCTAAGTCGTGTCCGACTCTGTGCGACCCCATAGACGGCAGCCCACCAGGCTCCCCCGCCCCTGGGATTCTCCAGGCAAGAACACTGGAGTGGGTTGCTATTTCCTTCTCCAATGCATGAAAGTGAAAAGTGAAGTAAAGTCGCTCAGTTGTGTCCGACTCCTACCGACCCCATGGACTGCAGCCTTCCAGGCCCCTCCATCCATGGGATTTTCCAGGCAAGAGTACTGGAGTGGGTTGCCATTGCCTTCTCCGAAGGAAAATGAGGGAGCAATATTAAACAACCCAACCAGGATCAGCAAGTCTCTGGCAGAGCTGTGGTAAAACCCAGTCCCTGAACCCCTCACAGCACTTGCCGCCGCTGATCACCCTCCCATCCGCCCTTGGCTTCTGCTCCTTCCTTCCCATCGCTCCCCGGGGCAGTTCCCTCTGCTGCTTTCTCACCAGACGTGTGAACCCAACAGATTTTCCTGACCCTGACTCCCTCTCCCACATCTGCTTCTCTAGTCTGAGCTCCCATCTAAGCCCCGGATGCAGGCTGCACCTAAATGTCCCCAGTCACCCACAAATGTGAACATGAAACTCCCTCCCTGATGCAACTAATGGCATCGCCAGCCGTAGGCAACAGTCACTCAGCATAGTAATTACAGAGTTGGGGCTCTGGGGTCTCATGATCCTGAGTTCTAACTTCAGCTCTGCCACTTACTAAAAATAGCTCTGTGCCCTGGGCATCCTGCTTCTCTTCTCTGGGCCTCTGTGAGGATTAAACACTGTAAGACACTAGCCACACACCCAGCACATAGTGAGCGTAAAGTACAATAAACAGTAGCCCTTGTCACGACTATGCGGAAGGTCCAGCAGAACTCACACGTGATCCAGTCTTCATCAAGCTGACTCCGGTGGGGAAATGTGTCCAGGTTGCAACATTTGTCAGAATTTCCTTGTGAAGGACAAACAATATTCCATCATATGTGTATACCACACTCTGTTTATCCATTCCTCTGTTGATGGACACTTGAGTTGCTTTTATCTTTTGGCTATTGTGAATAACACTGCTATGAATGCGGCTGTAGAAACATCCTGTTTGAGTCCCTGCTTTCAATTCTTTTGAGTTCTACTCAGGAGTAGAACTGCCGGCTGTTGTTCAGTTGCTCAGTCGTGTCCAACTCTTTGCAACCCCATGGACTGCAGCACATCAGGCTTCCCTGTCCTTCGCTACCTCCAGGAGTTTGCTCAAACTCATGTCTATTGAGTTAGCGATGCCATCTGACCATCTCATCTTCGGTTGCCTCCTTCTCCTCCTGCCCTCAAGGCAAGAATACTGAAGTGGTTTGCCATTCCCTTCTCCAGGGGAACTGCTGGATCATATGGTAATTCTACTTGTAATTTTTAGGAGTTAAAAACTTAAGCATAAGAGAAAAAGAAATGAAAGTATAAAAATCAAAGTAGTTAAGTAAACCCCTTAAATCGCAATAGAAAATATTAATATGAAATTATTTCTTTTAAAAAATAGCTGTATCCATTGAAAAGGGCTAGAAACAATAACTCAATAATGATAAGCACCTCAAGTGTCCAGAACGAGGTTCTGAATATTATTTCCCACTAACAGGAATGGAAACTTCTTGGAGAAATGACTGATTCCAGGCCTGCAACAGGACTTACACAAGATGAGCATGTCAGAAAGCAAGGACTAAAGACTACTGGGACTAAGGATACAAGTCAACTTGAAGGGGCTCCCAACGGCCAAGAGGACGATATAAGCATCAAAATATTTATTCATTAATTTATTTATTTCATTAAAATAACACCTAAATCTTGGTTTCTAAATACCATTCTTTTTCACTGAAAGGAACCAGGGTTCCTTGGAGCTGAGGTAGAAGAGTTTGAGATGAGTCTTTAAACCTTGTATAAGAGAGTGAAGTGAACATGTCTAAAGGGCACTAGAGCCAGTTCAGAGGGGCTTTCATTGGCCAAACCCAGGACAATCTGATCAAAATAAATAATGATAGCTAAGTATTAAAACCCACCGATAACATATGAACTCATGAGTCTACACTGATGTAAACAAACAGGGAAGACGGGAAAACTCTTCCTTAAGATTGAAAATGCCGCTAAAAAATACAGAAGGAATGATGGATTCATAAAATTTCCATCACTGGCAATTGTCATAAATAATACTTGGTTCAAGCAAGAATCATCAGTGGACATTAAAAATACTGAGTGAAAGCTGGAGAAGTTATAGGATATTTACAGTCTAAAAGTATCTCCCCTACAAAAATAGTTACTAATGACATAGAAGAAAAACAACTTCACAGCAGAGAAGTGTGGCACACACCACTTTAACAAAGTTAAGATCATTGGGAATGGAACAAATCGGTATCATTTGCCTCTGAGGTGATGCGCTGAAAAGAATGCATCATCATTTCTGTGGTATTTCTGACAATACCACAAAACAACCCAAATCGAAACAGCAGACAACATCAGACAAACCCAAACTGAGGGACCTTCTACAAAACAACTAGCCTGTATTCTGGCAAAATGTCAATGTCATGAAACGCAAAGGCTGATACCCCACACTCAAGGAGATGGAAGAGACGTGATGAGTGAACACAACATCAATCCAGGACATTCTTGTACCATAAAGATCAGTTTTGAGACAATCAGGGAACACAACTCAGGTGTACAGGTTAGCAATTGTATCAGGGTTAACTCCCTGACTTCCATTGTTGTACTGAGGTTACATAAAAAGTGATCTTGTCTTTGAGGATTCTGAAGTATTTAAGGACAAAGAGGCATCAAGTCTGCAACATATCCTCAAAAGATTTAAAATATTATAAAAATACACAGATACACACGTGTATATATATACATATAAACAGAGGGAAATAGAAAGAATAAAGCAAAAATGTGGTAAAAATTTAACATTTGGAGAATCTAGGTGAGAGTATGTATGATTTTATACTCTTGCAATCCTTATGTAATACTGAAATTATTTCAAAATTTATTTCAAAATAAAGTCTTTTTAGATGACCACAAAATATTGAAATATATTAAATACATAAAAATTCACAAGTTCCCTGGTGGCTCAGACAGTAGAGAATCTGCCTGCAATGCAGGAGACCCAGGTTAGATCCCTGGGTGAGGAAGATCCCCTGGAAGAGGGAACAGCAAACCCACTCCAGTATTCTTGCCTGGAGAATACCAAGGACAGAGGAGCCTGGCAGGCTACAGCCCATGGGGCTGCAAAGAGTCAGACATGACTGAAAAACTAACACCATATCACAAGTTTGTATGGACATTACAAGGAGAAAGAACCCACTGTTCAACTGTGGAAGTTGCTAAAGCATCAGCTTGTTATTAGGAATACCGGTAAGTAAAGGGAAAAAAATCAAGCATGTACCCTGCCTTTCCTATATAAACTGTATTTCAGGGTAATCAAATGGATGACGAGGGCAAGTTCCTTACAGAATCCCAGCTAACAAAGGCAGAAGGACTGATGGACTTAGAGAATCACCACTGTGTAATGGACCAAGGCCAGAGTTTCTCACTCCACCTAAAAACGAGATGGTTTTAACTTTGCTGGACTCAACCAAAAACATTCTTTTTCTGTACTTTCACTTATCAAAGTCATTCTTCTAACTCTAATTTGAGTCAGTCTCCACTAAAGCTTTCTCTGGCTCTTTCTTCTGCCAAACCAGTCTTATCTCTCCCTCTGACTTCCTGTAGCTTTTGGTCTCTGCTAGTGGTTCACATCCTTGGTTCATCGTTTCAAAATTCTGACGCCCACACTATGCCTACCCTGCACTCAAGGTTTTCATGAACTCAGCAGTACTGACACTGTGGGCTAGATCGCTTGCTGCAGGGATGGTCCTGTGCACTGCAGACGTCTAGCAGCATTGCAGGCCTCTACCCTCTAGATACCAACACTTACTCCAACTGTCGCAGGAAGGGAGACCCCAGGGGTGACAACCAAAAACTGTCTCCAGATACTGTCAAATGTTCAAATGGTTCTCATGGAACAATGGACTGGTTCAAAATTGGGAAAGGAGTATGAAAAGGCTGTATACTGTCACCCTGCTTATTTAACCTATATGCAGAATGCTGCTAAGTCGCTTCAGTTGTGTCCAACTCTGTGCGACCCCATAGACGGCAGCCTACCAGGCTCCTCCGTCCCTGGGATTCTCCAGGCAAGAATACTGGAGTGGGTTGCCATTTCCTTCTCCAATGCATGAAAGTGAAAAGTGAAAGTGAAGTCGCTCAGTCATGCCCGACTCTTAGCGACCCCATGGACTGCAGCCTACCAGGCTCCTCCATCCATGGGATTTTCCAGGCAAGAGTACTGGAGTGGGTTGCCATTGCCTTCTCCGATATACAGAATACATCATGTGAAATGCCGGGCTGGATGAACCACAAACTGGAATCCAGATTGCAGGGAGAAATAGCAATAACCTCAGATATGCAGGTGACACCACCCTAATGGCAGAAAAGGAAGAGGAACTAAATAGCCTCTTGATGATGGTGAAAGAGGAGAGTGAAAAAGCTGGCTTAAAATTCAACATTCAAAAAACTAAGATCATGGCATCTGGTCCCATCACTTCATGGCAAATAGATGTGGAAACAATGGAAACAGTAACAGACTTTATTTTCTTGGGCTCTAAAATCACTGTGGGCAGTGACTGCAGCCATGAATTAAAAGATACTTGCTCCTTGAAAGAAAAGCTATGACCAACCTAGATAGCATATTAAAAAGCAGAGACATCACTTTGCCGACACAGGTCCGTGTACTCAAAGCTATGGTTTCTCCAGTACTCATGTATGGCTATGAGAGTTGGGCCATAAAGAAAGCTGAGAGCCAAAGAATTGATGCTTTGAAATGTGGTGCTGGAGAAAACTCTTGAAAGTCCCTTAGACAGCAAGGAGATCAAACCAGTCAATCTTAAGGGGAATCAACCCTGAATATTCATTTCATTGGACGGACAGATGCTGAAGCTGAAGCTCCAATACTTCAGCCACCTGATGGGAAGAGCCGACTCACTGGAAAAGACCCTGATGCTGGGAAAGATTGAAGGCAGGAGGAGAAGAGAACGACAGAGGATGAGATGGTTGGATGGCACAACGATTCAATGGGCATGAGTCTGAGCAAACTCCGGGTAACAGTGAAGGACAGGGAATCCTGGCTGCAGCCCATGGGATTGCAAAGAGTTGGACACAAATGAGCAAACTACAACAACAAATTGTCAAATGTCCGCTGGGGGATGGGGGCAAAACCTCTTCCCACCTCCAGTGGGAACCAGTGATGTAGTTCATGATCATTAAAGGCTGTTAAGCCACTAGGTAAGAGGTTGATGAGGAATTTTAAACAGATGGATCAAATTCAGAACACTTATATCTGAAACTGAGTCCTAAAACTGAGTTTCCCTGCAGTTTATGATTAACTTCTGTATCCAAAACTGTATTCCCTTTCTTGTCTCCCTCCTGTTCCCCCTAAGCACTGAGGAGTATCAAAAAAAGAAGGGGACTGAAACCGAGAAGGATCACGAAGGACCTTGCTGGGTACAAAAACCCCTCTCTGCCCCTGGTCCTCGTTTGTAAAAAAGCTTTAGCCTCCCAAGGCTCCTAAACAGCAGACTCAGTAGTTACTAATTAGAGAAGGAACACAGAAACAAAGGAAAAGCAGTTCAGCAAGAAAAGTAATGATGGCTTAAACAATAGTTCAGTGATAAGGCAGAGCCCTGATCCTCCACAAAGCACATACAAAATTATCTGACCCACATTTCTGAGTCAAACTGCAGAAACTGTGACCCATACCCAGGTGGAGGATGGTGACTATCTGCTGCCCACAAGTATGGAGCCCCTAGGCTGGTTAAAGCCAGAAGGCTGATGAATAAGATTACAAAATCATCATCCTGTTACCTCACCATCAACCAATCAGAAGGAAGTCCACGAGCTGATCCCCAACCCTGCTACTCTCACCAGGATGTAAGCAGGAGAAAGAGCATCTTTCTTTACAAAAGAGAAGTCATTTTTTTACCTAAGCTATTCTATTTTTTATCTAAGCCTGGGCACAATGCTTGTCCTTGAATGGAGCTTGGTAATTAGTGATCTTAAGGGAATAAAAGAATTTAGGAACACATAACTGTTATCAAGCAGGAAAAGTAATAGTAGCAAGATAATCTATCAGTTGTAAACACTCCTAGTTAGGTTTCAACAGTAAAGACTAGCCTGAAGTGCTCAAGCACCATATTAACAGGAACCTAAGGGAAGATGAAAAGATCTCTAGTCTTTCCCATTCTGTTGTTTTCCTCTATTTCTTTGCATTGATCCCTGAGGAAGGCTTTCTTATCTCTCCTTGCTATTCTTTGGAACTCTGCATTCAGATGCTTATATCTTTTCTTTTCTCCTTTGCTTTTCGCTTCTCTTCTTTTTACAGCTATTTGTAAGGCCTTCCAGACAGCCATTTTGCTTTTTTGCCTTTCTTTTCCATGGGGATGGGCTTGATCCCTATCTCCTGCACAGTGTCGAGAACCTCCGTCCACAGTTCATCAGGCACTCTATCTATCAGATCTAGGCCCTTAAATCTATTTCTCACTTCCACTGTATAATCATAAGGAATTTGATTTAGGTCATACCTGAATGTGACTGGTGATAGAAGCAAGGTCCGATGCTGTAAAGAGCAATATTGCATAGGAACCTGGAATGTCAGGTCCATGAATCAAGGCAAATTGGAAGTGGTCAAACAGGAGATGGCAAGAGTGAATGTAGACATTCTAGGAATCAGTGAACTAAAATGGACTGGAATGGGTGAATTTAACTCAGATGACCATTATATCTACTACTGCAGGCAGGAATCCCTCAGAAGAAATGGAGTAGCCATCATGGTCAACACAAGAGTCCGAAATGCAGTACTTGGATGCAATTTCAAAAATGACAGAATGATCTCTGTTTGTTTCCAAGGCAAACCATTCAATATCACAGTAATCCAAGTCTATGCCCCAACCAGTAACGCTGAAGAAGCTTAAGTTGAATGGTTCTATGAAGACCTACAAGACCTTTTAGAACGAACACCCAAAAAAGATGCCCTTTTCATTATAGGGGACTGGAATGCAAAAGTAGGAAGTCAAAAAACACCTGGAGTAACAGGCAAATTTGGCCTTGGAATACGGAATGAAGCAGGGCAAAGACTAATAGAGTTTTGCCAAGAAAATGCACTGGTCAGAGCAAACACCCTCTTCCAACAACACAAGAGAAGACTCTACACATGGACATCACCAGATGGTCAACACCGAAATCAGACTGATTATGTTCTTTGAAGCCAAAGATGGAGAAGCTCTATACAGTCAACCAAAACAAGACCAGGAGCTGACTGTGGCTCAGATCATGAACTCCTTATTGCCAAATTCAGACTGAAATTGAAGAAAGTAGGGAAAACCACTAGACCATTCAGGTATGACCTAAATCAAATCCCTTATGATTATACAGTGGAAGTGAGAAATAGATTTAAGGGCCTAGATCTGATAGAGTGCCTGATGAACTATGGATGGAGGTTTGTGACACTGTACAGGAGACAGGGATCAAGACCATCCCCATGGAAAAGAAATGCAAAAAAGCAAAATGGCTGTCTGGGGACGCCTTACAAATAGCTGTGAAAAGAAGAGAAGCGAAAAACAAAGGAGAAAAGAAAAGATATAAGCATCTGAATGCAGAGTTCCAAAGAATAGCAAGGAGAGATAAGAAAGCCTTCCTCAGGGATCAATGCAAAGAAATAGAGGAAAACAACAGAATGGGAAAGACTAGAGATCTCCTCAAGAAAATTAGAGATACCAAGGGGACATTTCATGCAAAGATGGGCTCGATAAAGGACAGAAATGGTATGGACCTAACAGAAGCAGAAGATATTAAGAAGAGGTGGCAAGAATACACAGAACAACTCTACAAAAAAGATCTTCATGACCAAGATAATCACGATGGTGTGATCACTCACCTAGAGCTAGACATCCTGGAATGTGAAGTCAAGTGGGCCTTAGAAAGCATCACTATGAACAAAGCTAGTGGAGGTGATGGAATTCCAGTTGAGCTATTCCAAATCCTGAAAGATGATGCTGTGAAAGTGCTTCACTCAATATGCCAGCAAATCTGGAAAACTCAGCAGTGGCCACAGGACTGGAAAAGCTCAGTTTTCATTCCAACCCCAAAGAAAGGCAATGCCAAAGAATGCTCAAACTACCACACAATTGTACTCATCTCACATGCTAGTAAAGTAATGCTCAAAATTCTCCAAGCCAGGCTTCAGCGATACGTGAACCATGAACTTCCTGATGTTCATGCTGGTTTTCGAAAAGGCAGAAAAACCAGAGACCAAATTGCCAACATCCGCTGGATCATGGAAAAAGCAAGAGAGTTCCAGAAAAACATCTATTTCTGCTATATTGACTATGCCAAAGCCTTTGACTGTGTGGATCACAATAAACTGTGGAAAATTCTGAAAGACATGGGAATACCAGACCACCTGACCTGCCTCTTGAGAAATCTGTATGCAGGTCAGGAAGCAACAGTTAGAACTGGACATGGAACAACAGACTGGTTCCAAATAGGAAAAGGAGTACGTCAAGGCTGTATATTGTCACCCTGCTTATTTAACTTATATGCAGAGTACATCATGAGAAACGCTGGACTGGAAGAAACACAAGCTGGAATCAAGATTGCTGGGAGAAATACCAATAACCTCAGATATGCAGATGACACCACCTTTATGGCAGAAAGTAAAGTGGAACTAAAATGCCTCTTGATGAAAGTGAAAGAGGAGAGAGAAAAAGTTGGCTTAAAGCTCAACATTCAGAAAACGAAGATCATGGCATCTGGTCCCATCACTTCATGGGAAATAGATGGAGAAACAGTGGAAACAGTGTCAGACTTTATTGTTTGGGGCTCCAAAATCACTGCAGATGGTGACTGCAGCCATGAAATTAAAAGACGTTTACTCCTTGGAAGGAAAGTTATGACCAACCTAGATAGCATATTGAAAAGCAGAGACATTACTTTGCCAATAAAGGTCTAGTCAAGGCCGTGGCTTTTCCAGTGGTCATGTATGGATGTGAGAGTTGGACTGTGAAGAAAGCTGAGCGCCGAAGAATTGATGCTTTTGAACTGTGGTGTTGGCGAAGACTCTTGAGAGTCCCTTGGACTGCAAGGAGATTCAACCAGTCCATTCCAAAGGAGATCAGTCCTGGGTGTTCTTTGGAAGGACTATGCTAAAGCTGAAACTCCAGTACTTTGGCCACCTGATGCGAAGAGTTGACTCTTTGGAAAAGACCCTGATGCTGGGAGGGATTGAGGACAGGAGGAGAAGGGGACAACAGAGGATGAGATGGCTGGATGGCATCACCGACTTGATGAACAAGAGTTTGGGTGAACTCCGGGAGTTGGTGATGGACAGGGAGGCCTGGTGTGCTGCAATTCATGGGGTCGCAAAGAGTCGGACATGACTGAGCGACTGAACTGTCCTGAAGGGAAGATGAGGAAATCAAACCAGTCAATTATTAAGGAAATCAGTCCTGAATATTCATTGGAAGGACTGATGCCGAAGCTGAATCTCCAGTTGACCACCTGAAGCAAAGAACTGACTCACTGGAAAAGACCCTAATGCTAGGAAAGACTGAAGGCAGGAGAAGAAGGGGATGACAGAGGATGAGACAGTTGGATGGCATCACTGACTCGATGGACATGAGTTTGAGGAAGCTCCAGGAGTTGGTGATAGACAGGGAAGCTTGGCGTGCTGCAGTCCATGGAGTCGCAAAGAATAGGACATGACTGAGTGACTGGACCAAACTGAAGGGGAAGATGGTGTTGATCTTTTCTGACACATGAGATTTCAATCAACTAATGTTTGGACTCTGCCCACCATCCAAGCCCCTTCATGAATTTGCATGAACTCTTAGCTTAAAACTTCCCCAATTATGCTATTGAAGAGAAACACTGCTTTGGAAAGGATCCTTTGCTGCATGTAACAATAAACCCTTCCTTCCTCCAATCTTTGGCTTGGTTGTGTCTTTTGGCTTGACACCCAGCAAGAGGTGAACCCAATTTTCCAGGTAACACTAATGTTGCCTTTTAAAACTCTTCCCTGAAAGCCACTGGGGAGTTCGGATATTTTGAGCACAAACTGCCCATTCTTCTAGCTTGGCATCCTGCAACAAACTCTGTGTGTTCCTTCACCTCAACCTAATGTCAGTAGACTGGCTTTGCTTGGTGTTGGTTCTGGCTGTGAAGCATGTGGGATATTAGCTCCCTGACCAGGGATTGAACCCCCTAAATTGGAAGGGTGGAGTCTTAGCCACTGGACCACCAGGGAAGTCCTTTGGTGTTGGTTCAGATGCCAAGCAGGACCCTGTGAGGCTCCTGGGCATGGAGGCCTTACTGTCCCCCATTTCTACTCCAGCCTCCATGACCTTTCCCCAAAGGGCAGCTGCTAATCAAGGGAGGAACAGCCAAGAAACCACCTGAAGCAAGATAAAAGAGACCAGAGAAGCTCATCAAGATTAGGGGACTTGACCACCTGAGACCCTGCACACACCCTAATCTTGTCAGCACCCCCAACCTTTTGAAGCTCTGCAGAAGAAAGAAGAATGCAAGACTATTTATTGCCTTGATCCTTATCCCATATCTGCCTGCCTGACTATATAACCTCTCCCTGTTCTCCAGGGAGGGGAACATAGTTCCTGAGGCACTAGCCTACTCTGTTCCCTCTTTGCCTGGCAAAGAAATAAAGCCACTCCTTCCTTCTCCATAGCTCTGTCTCCATATTTCTGTTCGGCATTGGTGCACAGAGAGCCAAGATTTTGGCAGCAGTTCTGCAACACACTCACCAATCCATGTCTTATGTCTACAAAGTATGGCAATGAGACTACTACTGCCTTCTGATGTGGATGCAATAAGATGCAACAGCAGCATCTATAAAGCTTCTTTCAGGACCCCTCTCCCAAAAATCAAATCTGTAAATTTAACCAGCTTCCAGGAAATAGAAGAGTTAGAGGAACCTGTTAAAATTACACTACAAGGCGGCCATCAGCCAAATCTAAAATGTGGGAAATTCTACACAACAAATTAGCATATCACATCAACAAATACATGGCATAAAAGGAGAGGGGAGCTGTTACAGAAGAACAGAGACTTAAAAACCACAGCAAACCGAAGCAATGTGTGGATCTTGTTTAGATTCTAATTCATTCAAATCAAAAAGGCATTTTTGAGATCACTGGAGAAAAATGAACACATACTGGATATTAAATGATAGTTGAGGAATTATTAATTATTTAGATGTGATCACTGTGAACGTATCATTTGGGGGAAAATGTCTTTAATTGCTGTTGTTCAGTCGCTAAGCCATGTCTGACTTTGTGTGACCCCATGGACTGCATGCAGCACACCAGGCTTCCCTGTCCTTCACTATCTCCTGGAGTTTGCTCAAACTTCTGTCCATTGAATTGGTGATGCCATCCAACCATCTCATCCTCTACTGCCCTCTTCTTTTGCCTTCGATTTTTTCCAGCGTCAGGGTGTTTTCCAGTGAGTTGGCTCTTCATATCAGGTGGCCAAAGTATTAAAGGTTCAGCATCAGTCCTTCCAGTGAATATTCAGGGTTGACTTCCTTTAGGATTGACTGGTTTGGTCTCCTTTAACTGTTAGGGTTGCATACTAATAAGCATTTATAGTAGAAATGCTATGGTACCTGAGACTTGTTTTAAAATAATGCTAACGTGCTGTGTTCAGTTGTGTCTGACTCTCTGTGACCCCACAGACTGTAGCCCACCAGCTCCTCTGTCCATGAGATTTTTTCCCTGCAAGAATACTGGAATGTGTTGCTATTTCCTCCTCTAGGGAATCTTCACAACCCAGGGATAAAACCCGTCTCCTGCATTGGCAGGCGAATTCTTTACCACTGAGCCACCAGGGAAGCCCTGAAAGGTATACTAGCTAATGGTTAATTTTATGTGTCAACTTGAGTGAGTCACAGGTGCCCAGATTAAACACTGTTTCTAGGCATGTCTGTGAGGATGATTCCAGGTGAGATTAGCATTTGAATTGTAAACTCAGTAAAGCAGACTGCTTCCCCTCAAGTGGCTGAGCTTTGTCCAATCTCTTGAGGGTCTATATAGAATAAAAGGCAAAGGGGGGATCTGTCTCTTTTTCCAGCCTCTCTGTTGAGCTGGCATGTCTCATAACATCTTTTCCTGTCTTTGAATTCGTTATCAGCTCCCCTGGTTCTCAGGCCTTCAGCTTCAGAGTAAATTACACCACTGACTTTCTTGGGCCTTACGCTTGCAGATGATCAAGGGACTTTCTCAGCCTCCATAATCTCATGAACCAACTCCTCAATAATAAATCTTTCATACCCTATTGTTCTGTTTCTCTGGAGAACCCTGATTAACACAATTAGTAAACATTTGAAAGCTTCCATAATAAAAAGCTAAATTTAAAAAGAATATTGAAGGACTATATCCAGAATATACAGATGACTCTCAAATCCTTATAAGAAAACAATCCATGGGAGTTCCCTGGTGGTCTAGTGGTTAGCATTTGGTGCTTTCGTTTCATGGCCCGGGTTCAATCCCTGGTTGGGGAACTGAGATCTCACAAGTCACACAGCATGGCCAAAAAATAAATAAAATTAAAATGGGAGGAAGAAGGGAAGAAAAAAAAACAAACCCAATTAAAAAGTAGGAAGAAGATATGAACAGACACTTCATGAAAGAAGATAACATTATGGCAAAAAAGCACAAGAAAAGATCCTTAACATCATCAGCCATTAAGGAAATACAAATTAAAATCACAATGATATGCCACTTCACACTCACTACCATGGCTATAATTTTAAGTTTTCAGACACTAAAAAGAGTGATGGCAAGTATGCAAAGCAACTGGAACTCTCATACATTACTGGTGAGAATGCAAAATGGTATGGCCATTCTGAAAACAGCTTGGCAGTTTTTTATAAAGTTAAACATACACTTGTCATATGGCCCAGTAATCCCACTCCTAGGTATTTGCCCTAGAGAAATGGAAATTATAATCCTATACCTCAGTGTAAATGCTTATGTGCTTAGTTGCTCAGTTGGGCCCAACTCTTTGTCACCCCATGGACTGTAGCCTGCCAGGCTCCTCCGTCCATGGGGATTCTCCAGGTAAGAATACTGGAGTAGGTTGCCATGCCACCCTCTATGGGATCTTCCCAACCTAGGGCTCAAACCCAGGTCTCCCGCATTGAAGGCAGATTCTTTAGTGTCTGAGCCACCAGGGATGGCACCTCCATTTATAATTACCCACAAATTGGATACAATCCAAAATGTCCTCCAATGGGCAAATGGATATGCAAACAGTGGTATGTCCATAAAATGGAATACTACTCAGCAGTAAAAAGCATCAAACCACAGATACACATAGCAACATGGAAGAATATCTCAAATACATGGTGCTAAGGGAAAAAAGCCAGGCTCAAAAAGCCACGCACTGAAAAAGGCAAAACTTACATGGATGGAAGCACCATCACTGGTTGCCAAGGGCTGGATGGAAGAAGAGAGGGACTGACAACAAAACTGCAGCATGAGGCAATTCCGAAGGGTGATAAAAGCATTCTGAACTATGCGGTGATGGACACATGACCATATGTTTGTCAGACTCACAGAACTGTACACTATGTGAGTTTATTGTATGTAAACTAAAGATAAAGAAAAACAGAAAAAAGAAAATGCTGTTAAGGCTGTTGGTAAACAGAGGCATGTATAAAATAGTCGTGTTATAAAGCCATTTATAGTTAGTGTGGGTGTGTTTATGCATGCGTGTGTACACACCCATATTTACCCGTTAGTAAATACACAGGCAAAAGTATCACATGTGCAACATAAATAATGCTCATCTCTGATTAGCAAAATTCCAGGAAACTTGCTTTTTTCTTTTAACTTACTGCTGTTTCCTGATTTTTTTCCCCTAAAATAAATTAGTACTATTTGTATGCTTTCTTTTAAAAGTAATTTTAAAATCAACAGATAAAAAGAAAAATGCAAGCTCCTTTGGGAAGCTTTCCCCGGATCCCTCCACAAATTAACCTTTCACCTCTCAGACTTCCCCTCCACCTCCTCCAAGCACTTGACCACAGGCTGCCCTGCAGCCTCAGTTTCTCTGAGAATGAGGAGCCTTAGTCTCCTCTGCTGAACTAAGTGAGGAAGTGCCTCCTCACCCACCTTACTCCTGTCTTCACTCCACTTTACCCCACGAGGCGCCTGCCTCAGGACTCATGTGTATCTGGTTCCCTGCTTTATTCCACAAGTGGCCCTCAACAGGCACTCACTAAAGTGACTCACCAAGCAACTGGGAGTGCACAGGCATCTAATAAACGACCAGTAAAGCACATCTACAGGTAACTGGATACTATCCACAGGATGATGATAATTAATGTTTCACATCAACTCACAATATGGGCTCAGGTGAAGGGCCTTTGAAATGACCCATGCCCACTTCAGTTTCTAGAAATTATTTGGGAGAGAACGTACAAAGCTGGCTTATCACTTACCATATTTGTGGATAAGACTTGGGCTTGTTAATACTTAAAATTACGTTTCAAAATCATTGCAACAGGTGATAAAGTGGATGCTACCTGGAATATACTGAAAGTTCAAAGAGCCAACTGAGAGAGACTTGATAAAACAACAGCAGAGAGCAGACTTGGTAAAAACAGACCTGGTGATCTGAGGTGACATCAGTCATGCTGAAGCTAAATGTCTGTCAGTAAAGGAGGAAGTTACAAGACAAAATTTTGGTGGTAGGGTTGAGCTGAGTGATCATAATTCTTTCTCATCTAGGACCCTCAATTTTCACATCCACAGGCTGAAGTCTGTGTATTAGTTTGAAAAGACATTAAGTCCAAATCTTATTAAAATGGTCATTTTAATGATTCCATTCATGTCAGGAATATTCAGAGTGATGTTTTAAATATTTCCTTACTTCAAAAACAAAAAAAACAATACAAACAAACCAAAATATGACAGCATTCTAACTTCTCTCTAGCCTAAGCAGACCAAGGTCCCAGCAGCCTGCAAGCCAATAATCTCTCTGCTGAATAAAAACATAACAGAAAGCTTCCAAATGTCACAACTTCAGAATTTCAGTTCCAGTTAATGGAGTAAGTACACTCTCCCCTGAATGCTGCTATCATGTCTGCACACATTGCATGGAGCAGCTATTTCAGGACTCTGAAAAATAAACAGTAGCAGATAAATGGGAGGAAGAAGACCAGAACGCAAAAGTTCCACTGGGCGAGCTGGCAGTTTCCTATTTTTCCTCCAAGATTCCCCAGCTGAGACTCAAAGTAGCCTCAAATTCAGGAAAGGGAACCAGGTGTGGACGAAGAGCGCTCCAGGACAATCCCTCCTACTATGGTTGGGGACATGGGCAAGCAGATTCTTAATACTATAAACACTGGGAGAAATCCTGGTTTTCTTTTGTTTTTTATTGAAGGATAATTGCTTAACAATATTGTGTTGGTTTCTGCTGTATGTCAACATGAATCAGCCACAGGTACACATATGTTCTCTCCTTCCTGACCCCCCTCATCATCTCCCTCCCCATCTCACCCCTCTCGGGTGTCAGAGAACGCTGGGCTGAGCTCCCTGTGCCACACAGAAAATCCCCGCTTGGTATCTATTTTCATACGATAATGTACACGTCTCCATGCCACTCTCTCAATGCGTCCCAGCCTCTCCTTCCCCCACTGTGTCCACAGTCTGTTCTCTACATCTGCGTCTCCATGCCGCCCTGCAAATAGATTCATCAGTACCATCTTTCTAGATTCCATACGCATGTGCTAATATACAATATTTTGGGTTTACTTCAATTTTTTCCCCTTCATTCTCTCCTATTGCAGATCCGAGGCAGTCCTGAAGTGGCAGAAGCAGCTGCAGCAGCAGGAGCCTGCAGATGCCCGAACCTCTGAGGGAGGGCACTCTTCCTGCATGATCAGAGGAATGAGAATTCCAAGAGAGTAGGTGAACCCCACTGCTTTTTCCTATCCCTGTCCTCCCAGACAAACAGTTTGGCCCCAGACAAACAGTTGTGACGGCAGTTACACTAGTAACTAAAGGGCCAGCTTTCTGGACACAGACCTGAAACGGGAGTTACAGAGAAATGGACAGAGACCACAGAAAGGGACACAAATCCATAAAACTGCTGCTGCTCATACATACAGGGCTCACTCCAAGCTGTACATGCATATCCTACTTGAAACAGCACAGTAAAGACTAAAACCTATGGGACAGGTCACCACACAGGTAAAAGACTGGCCACTGGGTGGTACACACAAAGGAGAGATCCAAAGAGCACTGCAAAGGCCTTGAAACAATGGACACTGAATCCTTAATCCACAGAAGACTGGCCACAACTTGCCACCTAAACCCAATCAGATTGACTGCCTAATAAAATAAAACAAAACTCAGCATTCTTCCTAGGATTTAAATAAGACCAGAATCTCAAAACACAATAATCAAATGTTTATGATATAATCTAAAATTACTTGAAATACAGAAACTAGGAAAATCCCACCTCACAGAAAAAAACAACTGACAGATGCCAATGGTCAGATGACAGAGTTGTTGGAATTATCAGATTATAAAGCAGCTATAATAAGAATAATCCAAGAAAAAAGGATGGACATTCTTCAAAAGAATGGAAAGATAGAAAGTCTCAGCAAAGAAACTGAGATAAGAACAAAGTGAAAATTTCAAAACTATAAAATCACAATATCCAAAATAAACTCAATGTATGGGCAAAAAAAACGGAGGTGATGAAGGAAAATAATCAGTGAACCTGAAGATAAATCAATATAAATCACCAGATCTAAACAACAAAGAGAGAAAAAAAATGAACAAAGCTCAACATGCTGCTGCTGCTGCTGCTGCTAAGTCACTTCAGTCGTGTCCAACTCTGTGCGACCCCATAGACGGCAGCCCACAGGCTCCCCCGTCCCTGGGATTCTCCGGGCAAGAACACTGGAGTGGGTTGCCGTTTCCTTCTCCAATGCATGAAAGTGAAAAGTGAAAGTAAAGTCACTCAGTCGTGTCCGACTCTTCGTGATCCCATGGACTGCAGCCTACCAGGCTCCTCCATCCATGGGATTTTCCAGGCAAGAGTATTGGAGTTGGGTGCCATTGCCTTCTCCAAAAGCTCAACAGAGCCTTGAGATAATACCAAAATGTCTACCATTGGTGTCACTGAAGTCCCAAAAGTAGAAGAGAATGCGGAATGGAAAAAAAGTGTTTGAGGAAATAATGGCAGACAACCTCCCATATTTGGCAAAAAAAACACACATAAATTTAAAGATTCAAGAAGCTCAGCAAACTCTAAATAGAAAAAAAAAAAAAAAAAAGCAAAACCTCAAAGAAATTTATGACCAGATGCATCACAATCAAACTGTCTAAAACTGAGAAAGACAAAGTCCTAAAAATAGCCAGAGAAAAATGGTGTACTGTACACAGCAAAACAATGATTCAAATGATGCAGATTTATCATCAGAAACCACAGAGGCCAGAAATAAGTGGAATAACATTTTTAAAGTGCTAAGAAACAAACTGACAACCCAGAATTCTACAGCCAGCAAAACCGTCCTACAGGAATAATGGTGAAGAGACTTCCTTGATGGTCCAGTGGTTAAGACTATGCACTTCCAATGCAGGGGGCATGGGTTCGACCCTTGGTTGGGAGCTAAGATCCCACATGCCTGGTGGCCAAAAAATTTTTTTAAATAATAAAGGTGAAATAAAGACAGTCTTAAACAAAAGAAAATTGAAAGAATTCATAGCCAGCAGAGAGGCTCTTTTTAAATGAAATGACAAAATTTCATATATTCAGATAGAATGAAAATGATACCAGAAAGAAACCTGGAACATCTGAAAGGAATAACAAAAATGGTAAAAATCTGGGTAAATAAATAGACACTATTTCTCCTTTTGAGTTTTTTAAAATATATATGATGGTTGAGGGCATCAAATAGATAAACAACAAGGATTTACTGTATAGCATGGGGAACTATATTCATTACAAGATATTCAATATCTTGTAATAAACTATAATGGAAAATACTATCTGAAAAAGAATATATGTATTAATATAAGTGAATCACTTTGTTGTACACCCAAAACTAATACAATATTGTAAATCAACTTCAAATGGATAAAAATAAATAAAATATGTAGAGAGAAAATACGTTTTTCAGGTTTTGCATAGTTTATCACAATTTCAAAAATATAAACATATTGAACAATATCATCTACCACCTGAATCTCATGTTTATAAAACACTTCACCTATCTAGAGGAGAGAACACATTCTTCATAAATACATATGGAACATCACCGAAATAGTTTCTTTTATCAGAAAACATACTTGAATAAATTTTAAAGACTCAAAATCACATAAAGTATCTGACCATAATGAAACTAAACTAGAATAATAGAAAGAAAATTGGAAAAATCTCCAATCACTTGGCAATTAAACAACATATTCTTAAATAATTGATGTATTAAACAGGAAGTTTCAAGAGAAATTAGAAAATATTTTGAACTGAATGAAAATGAAAACATTATACAACTTATGAAAAGCTTGTGATATAGTTAAACTAGTGCTGAGGGAAATTGATCACACTGAATGCTCACATTAGAAAAGAGCAAAGATCTCAAATCAACAATCTAACTTTCTATCTTAAGAAACTAGAAAGTAATCTTAAAGTAAGTAGGAGAAAGGAAATAATAAAGAGCTAAAATCAATAAAGTGGAACAAAATTGACAAATGTCAGTGCAACAAAAAATTTACCAGTTATCAGAAATTAAAAAAACACATACCAACAAATCCCCACAAACATTAAAAGGATAATACAGAAATACTACAAACAACTCTATACACATAAATTAATAATGATTGGGACCAATTTCTTGAAAGCCATGAACTACCAAAACCCACCCAAGAAGTAAAAGATGACTATACTCCTCATGAACACAGACACAAAAATCTTCAGCAAAATACGAGGAAATCAAATCCAACAATATTACGTAAAAAGAATAGTTCCCCCAATCATTGTGATTTATTCCAGGAACTTAAAAAAATTGGTTCAGTTTTCCAAATCAACAGAAGTAATCCAGCATAGAACACTTGATTATTTCAATGGATGGAGACCAAAACAAAAAACAAAAAAAAACATATTTGACAAAGTTCAACATTCATTCACAATAAATGTTGCCAGCAAACTAGGAAGATAAGCGAACTTCCTCAACCCACGAAGCATCTACCAAAAATCTACAGCTAACATCATACTTTGTCAAGAAAATGAATGTTTTCCCCTTAAGATGGGGAGCAAGGCAATGCAGTCTGTTCTCACCACTGCAATTCGACATCCTACTGAAGTGCTAGCCAGTGCAAGGAAAACAGAAGGCATACAGGTTGGAAAGAAAGAACAATTGCCCCTATTCACTGACGGCATGATTATCTACACAGACAATTCCATGGGAATCTATTTAAAAAAACTCCAAGGACTAATGTGTGAGTTAGCAAGGTTACATGATATCAGGTTTACACATGTAAATCTACTGTATTTCTATATCCTGAAGGCAATGGCACCCCACTCCAGTACTCTTGCCTGGAAAATCCCATGGACGGAGGAGCCTGGTAGGCTGCAGTCCACGGGTTTGCTAAGAGTCCGACATGACTGAGCGACTTCACTTTCACTTTTCACTTTCCTGCATTGGAGAAGGAAATGGCAACCCACTCCAGTGTTCTTGCCTGGAGAATCCCAGGGACGGAGGAGCCTGGTGGGCTGCCGTCTATGGGGTCGCACAGAGTCGGACACGACTGAAGTGACTTAGCAGCAGCAGCAGCAGCAGTAAATCATCAAAAACTGAAATTTTAAAAATATATATTAATTACAGTAGATCTGAAAAGAATAAAACACTTTCATATAAATCTAACAAAACATGTACAGGATCTGCACAATGAAAACTATGAAACACTGAAAGAAGAAATTAAAACAACCTAAACAGGTAGATAGACATACAGTGTTCCTGAATTGGAAAGCTCAATACCGTTGTAATATCAGTTCTCTACAAACTGATCTGTAGGTTTAACACAATCCCAAAATCCTAGCAAGATTTTTTTGTAGATAGAAACAAGGTGATTATAAAATTTATATGGAAAATCAAAGGAATGGTCAAAATAATTCTGAAGAAGAACTAAGGTGAAGGATTCACACTACCTGATTTAAGAATTACTATAAAGCTACAGTCATCAAGACAGTGTAATAGTAATAAAGGGATGGACACATAGATCAATGGAGCAGAGTCCAGAAACACGCACACACACTGTGGCCAGTCGATTCTTGACAAAGGTGGAAAGGCAACAATAAAGAAAGGATGACCTTTTCGACAGTGTTGGAACTAGACATCCGCAAGTATATGAACCTCAAGCTAAATTTTTCACCTGTATAAAAACTTACCAAATCTAGATCTACATAAATGTAAAACATGAAACTATAATTCTTAGAAGAAAACATGGGAAACATTTTTTGTGACCTGAGATTAGTTCTTAGATATGACCTAAACAGCAGAATCCATGAGGAAAAAAAAAATCTGATAAACTGATTTTCGTCAAAACAAAACTCATTCTGCAAGACAGGGTTAAGAGAATGCAAAGAACAGACACAGGATGAGTTTAAAATATTTTCAAGTCATGTATTTGACAAAGTTCTTATATCCAAAGTATATAAAGAATTCTTTTTTTCACATTTAATTTAATTAATTAATCTGCTGGGTCTTCATGCTGTGTGTGGGTTTTCTCTACTTGGGGCAAGCAGGGGCTACTCTTCATTGCAGAGTGCGCAAGCTCCGTAGTTGCGGTCCACAAGCTTAGCTGTTCCGCAGCATGTGGAATCTTCCGAGGCCAGGGCTCGAATCCACGTCTCCTGCACTGGCAGGTGGATTTTCCAACCACTGGACCACCAGGGAAGCCCTACAAAGAATTCTTAAAAGTGTCGGGATTTTCCTGGTGGTCCAATGGTTAAAAATTCGCCTGCAACACAGGGGACACAGATTCAATCCCTGATCGGAGAACGAAGATCCTACATGCCACGGGGCAACTAAGCCCGAGCACTGTAACTAGAGAAAACCCAAGTACTGCAGTGACAAGCCCATGTGCCACAGTGAAGACCCAGCGCAGCCAAAATAAAAAATTTTTTAAAGCAAACTAATAAGAAAAACAGTCAAAAGACTCAAATTCTTCTCCAAAGAGAATATACAGATAGCAAATAATTGTAAGATGCTTAAATCATTAGCTATTTACGGAAATGCAAATTAAAACTGCTGTGAGATACCACCTATTACACTGATTTAAGAAAAAAGATGGTAAGACCAAGCGTTAGCCAGGACGCAGGGCAACTGGAACTCTCATACACTGATCATAAAAAGCAACATGGTACAGACTCTCTGGGAAACCACTGAGCAGTTTCTTATACATGTAAGGCTTCCCTGTGGCTCAGATGGTAAAGATTCTGTCTGCAGTGTAGGAGACCTGGGTTCAATCCTTGGGTTAGGAAGACTCCCCTGGAGACAGGAATGGCTACTCACTCCAGTATTTCTTGCCTGAAGAATTCCAGGGACAAGAGGAGCCTGGTGGGCTACAGTCTAGGGTCACAGAGTCAGACACAACTGAACGACTAACACTTTTACTACATGTGTAAACATACACATACCGTATGATCCAGCAATTTCACTTCTAGATATTAACCCCAGTGAAATAAAACCTATGTTCACACAAAAACTGTATATGAATATTTATAGCAGCTCTATTAATAATCACCAAAACCTGGAACTCAAATGTCCTCCAACAATAAATGATTATAAACAAACTGTAGTACATACCTACAGTGTGAAACTACTTAGCAATAAAAAGGAATGAACTACAGATAAAACACAACATAAATGAATCTCAAATGCATCACACTGAAACACAAAATCAAAAGGTTGTATACTCTATGATGCTCTAGAAAAGATATAGCTATAATGATGGGGAAGAGATGAGTGGTTGTCAAGTGGGAGGGTGTGACCACAAAGGGAAAGAATGAGGAAGTTTTGTGGGTTGATGTAATTGTTCTGTATCTTGATTGTGGTAGTGGTTACATGAATGTATATATATATCTTTGTTGTAACTCACAGACCTGAACATCAAAAAAAAAGTCTATTTTATTGTATTTGAATTTTAAAAAATGAACATGTGGAGATCACCAACATCCTTAGCATGTTTGCAAACCTCTAGAGCTCAAACTTCCATCAGTTTTCTTACAGTCTCAGAAAGAAAATAGTGTGAATTCCCTCACTAAACTTTTTTTCTTGTTTGTTGGTTTATTTCTCAAAACCACAATGTGACAAATTTCAAATTAGCTTTTAAATGCTGTTTTTCCAGAATTCAAGATACAGAATAAAAGCCTTCAATTTTGCCACTCAGTCATGAAACAAAAATAATCTAAAGAAACAGATCCATTTCCAAAATGGTAACCAAAACAAAGCAAGACTGAGTCGACTGGATGGGGCTGACCAGCTAAAGTCTAAAGTATAATGAAGCATAACGTTCAGACATTAGCTATGTACTTAAGATCTGTGCACTTTGGGGGCTTCCCTTGTGGTTCAGTGGTAAAGAATGCGCCTGTCAGTGTAAGAGACACAGGTTTGATTCCTGGTCTGGGAAGACCCCACGTGCCATGGAGCAACTAAGCCTGTGTGCCACAATTATTGAGCCTGTGCTCTAGAGTCTGGGAACTACAACTTTGGAGCCCGTGTGCCGCAACTACGGAAGCCCACATGCCCCAGAAGCTCTGCTCCACAACAAGAAGCCACTGCCACGAGAAGCCCAAGCACTGTAGCAAAGAGGAGCCCCTGCTCGCGCAACTAGAGAAAAGCCTGCACAGCAAGGAAGACCCAGCACAGTCAAAAATAATCTAAAAACAAAATTTGCGGGGTTTTCTGAATATATACAATTCCATAAAAAGTCCTTAAAAGCAGTAACATAAATCTATAGTTGTAACTCAAAAAAAAAAAAAAGAAAGAAGGAAAGAAAACACTGCTCTCTGCTATACCTGAAAGCAAGTTACTGAATGATATTCCATTTTTACAAATATGCACACAAAGGAATAATAATAGGTACCCGATCATGGAAGTGGGCTTCCCAGGTGGCTCAGTGGTAAAGAATCTGCCTTCCAATGCAGGAGAAATGGGTTCCATCCCTGGGTTGGAAAGATCCCCTGGAGAAGTAAATGACAACCCACTCCAGTACTTTTCCCTGAAGAATCTCATGGACAGAGGAGCCTGGAGGGCCACAGTCGATACTGTTGCAGAGTTGGACACAACTGAGCAACTAAGCAACAATGGAAGTTCTCTCTAGCTAATGAGAATACTACTGATGTTTACTCTTTTCTTCATTGTTCCATAGTGGTTTGGTTTTTTTTTAATAACCACAGACACATATACTTTTATAATCAGAAAAGATGTGGGCTTTTTTTCCCCCCCATTTTGGAAAACAGCATTCAAGTTGAAAATGTGATATTTATACTATGGTTCCATCTATGTATGACTTAGGCTGTGGACTCCTTGACATAATGGAGCCTTGTAAGCCTCACACAATACCAGATTCCCAAAAGACACTTAACCAGATGCATGACTGGAGAAGGGAGAACAGAAATATGGAAAGTTTGTCATGAGAAGTGGTAACTTCTCTAGCGCCTCTGAATAAACAGAGGGGAAGAAATCAGGCAAGCGGCAAAAGTCCCCAGATGGGGGAAGGCCCGAAAGTGATAGCAAAGAGGCAGATTAGGTCCTGACGTGGAACACAGGCAGGGGAGTAGACCAAGGAGGGGGCCAGGAAATCGAGAATAGGTGAGAAGGAAGAGACCACTGTGCCCACTAAAGATCAGAGCTAACTAGTCCATCCCTCTTCCCTCCCCTGCCTCCCCACCCTTACGAGAAGGGACCTCAGGCTGTTCCTTGCACAGGGCTGTCATGCTCAGGACCCCAGTGCACAAGAGGCATGCGCCCTTGACCCTAGGACAGCCAACCCGCAGGCCGGCGAGGCTGTCTCATCTGGCCTGGCTGGGAGGGCTCCACGCACACAGAGGCAGTGGTAAGCAGGCCAATCCAATGCTTTCTGGAATTCAACTGCAGTGAGCAAGTGAGCAATGGAAAGGGCAGATAGATAGACCTGGGAGGGGCATTTTAAATAATCTATCAGAATCTGTTTATAATATGTACATCAGAAACCATAACACCTGCAACTTTACCTAACTGTTCTTTTATGATTCTTCTGAATTGCTTTTGGTGTTATGCCATCATTTACAGAAAATACCCAAGGGCACACACTGCAGAGCCTGAAGGCTGTCCTGCACTTTGGTGCCGCTACTCAACAGTGAGATGTGTTTGTTCCATAGGCGATTCCTAACAGCAGGAGATTGTGTTCCCCACAGCTAACAAGTCAGGCAGCAATGTTTTTAACATGCTCCTCCTTGCAGTCTTTCGCTCAGCCAGTTTTCTCTTCTTGGAAGCAAGCAAGCGGACGGTTCACGTTTTATTAAGAAAACTGTCTCCCTGTGCATAGTTTTCAGCCTCCACTCGGATCCCTGAGCAGACTCACTGCTAGGATTCTTTCGGGTTGACAGCATCCAGCCCTTGGTGACCTGAGACAGACCCCCGACCACAGGCTGCACTCCACAGTGGGGCAGGACCCTGTCCGTGCCCCAACCAGCCAGTTCGTGCCCCCAACTTCTCAGACCGAGGCAGTCAATGCTCAGAATCCCCTGCTGCCAGACCAGCCCAACAGACAGATGCCCACCCCTAAGCAAGCCCAGCTGTCAGAGCAGGAGGCGCTTGGCTGGCCTCGGGCTAGAATGGGGCCAGCTCGGAGCTGGGCAGAGCCCAGTCCATTTCAGATGTGATGAGGTCACGGGCCAGAACACGGGCCCGGATACAGGCCCTGTGGACATGGGAAGAGAAGGCACAGGCCCTTTGTGGCCCAGGAGCTATGGGCTGCCCTCAACCCAGCAGCTAGAAAGAGAAACGGTCCTGCTAAATGAGGCACTGATTCAAGTAAAACCCCCGAGATTCATGAGGGCCCACTGCTTGGCCCTGCCAGGGCTCCCTCCAAGGTTTATCTGGTCTTGCAGTCCACCCAAAGGAACCTGTGTGTCCCTCTGTTCCGGGCAACTCGGAGCGCACCCACACCGCACGGATGGGCTCAGCCATGCGGGCAGCCCACCCAGTCAGTCCTGGAGGCCCCTCAGTGCCCAGATCCAGAGCTCCTGGGGCAGAGGCGTGTCAGGGGATTGGTACAGCCTTGATGACCCAGCACACACCATCAGTTGCTGGACAGATGTTCCAACAATAATTTAGGTTCAGAGTGGGATTGCAAGTTTAATTTCAACAACATGGGAGCTCCCGTTGAAATGAGTCAGAAGGTTACCTTTTGATCTGTATTCACCTATTCAGCACTGAATACATCATCATCTACACACCTCACAGAGGACCACACAAAAGGCTAGAAGGCCCTGCATACGCTTACTAATCTAAATAAATTTATTTACTGAATCTGGAAAATTAAACTCAAGTTCACAGTTTGGTTTTATCTAGTCTTATTTAAAAATGTACTCGCACGACTTCCCTGGTGGTCCAGTTAAGAACCCACCTGCCAGTGCAGGGGACAAGGGTCTGATCCCTGGTCCGGGAAGACTCCACATGCCGCGGGGCACCTAGGCCCATGCACCACAACTACTGAAAGCCATGCACCTTAAACCTGTGCTCCACAACAAGAGAAACCAGTGAGGAGCCCACGCACTGCAAGTAGAGAGTAGCCCCTGCACAGCAACACAGACCAGCGTAGCCAAAAATAAATTTTAAAAGTTTTTAAATAAAAATGCACTCATATCCTTAATATCACCGCTAAGCCATATCTCTAAAATAAGTTTCCCAGTTAAATAATCAAGACATAAGCTGCTTCACATAGCACCTTTGTGCCAGTCAGCGATATTCCAGTCTGGGTAGCAACTTGGCTTGGCAAGAGGATAGCAAATTAAAAATGGCACCTGCTCTGGGCTGATGAATTGGGACGCTGCCCAGTACCAGGGCATGTGCCTTGGCAACAGAGCATGCAGGCTGGATCTCAGCCTCCTTCACCCTCTTGGCTAGACTCACTGCGCAGTACACAACTTGCCCAACTGTACAAAGTAGCCACGGACAATATGGATTCAGAGCAGGATCTCGGGGACTTTCTTTGTTCCTCTATGACAATAATAATACTGAACCAATCTTGCTAAATCCTGTATCTGGCAGGTCTTGATGATCTGTTTGTTAAGTATTAAGAAGCTTACTAATAGGTAGAATTTTAAAATATTGTTTTGTTTTCATTTATATGGATCTGGCCTGAGATTCAACGATAGAGGTCACTGTCCATTAAAACAAAAAGACAAAACAAAGGGGCTTTCCTGGTGGCTCAGTGGTAAAGAAACTGCCTGTCAATGCAGGAGACACAGGTTCGAGTCCTGATCTGGGAAGATCCCCCATGCTTCAGAGCCCGTGCATGCAACTGACCCCATGTGCCACAACTACTGAGGCTGTGCTCTAGAGCCTGGAAGCTGAAACTGCTGAAGCCCATGTGCCCTAGAGCCAGGGCTCTGCTACAAGGGAAGTCACTGCGATGACGAGCTCGTGCTCCAGGACGCCCCCATTCATTGCTAGAAAAATGCCCGAGCAGCAACAAAAACTCAGCATAGCCAAAAACAAATAAATAAATTAAATGATTAAATAAAAATAAGAACAGCAGGTCTCCTACAGAACTCCACGGAGCTAAACACAGAGGAGAGACCTCATAAACTATTGCCCCCGATGAGTTCCCCCAGGTTTCCCTCAACCTAGTAATTTATCATTCTCTGTGGGCTTCCCTTATCTAATAAGCTTGGCAGTCCCAGGTCCAAAAAATCCCAAACTAAGAGCTGAAATTCTTCCAAAGCATCTAGTGAAGGTGAGACACATGCAGCATCTCCCCAGCTACCTCACCAAAACTAACTCTGAGCACCCACACCACCAGTAACACCCTCATCACCAGCTCCACACCATCACACATTTTGGGACCATGCACAGAGCCATGTGGATGAGCCCACCTGTGACAAGTGGGGGTCTGTCTCCCTAGTTTCGGCTCTAAAACCAAACTCTAAAGGAACATACATCAATTTTTCAGCAGAAAAACTATCTGGATCTCAACTTTTTAAATAACTGTATTTATTATTTTTGGCCGTGGAATAACTATTTATTATTTTTGGCTGTGGTGGGTCTTTGTTGCTGCATGGGCTTTTCTCTAGTCTTGGAGAGCGGGGTCTACTCTATGCCTTGGTGCGCAGGTTTCTCACTGTGATGGCTTCTCTTGTTACAGAGCACAGACTCTAGGGCACTTGGGCTCAGTAGCTGTGGCTCATGGGCTTAGTTCCTCCATGGCATATGGGATCCTCTTGGACCAGGGATTGAATCCATGTCTCCTGCACTGGCAGAATTCTTTATCACCGAGCCACCAGAGAAGCCCCCTGATCTCAATTTTTTAAAAATTATTTTTTGACCTCTCTGTGCAGCTTGCAGGATCTTAATTCCCTGACCAGGGATCAAACCCAGGTTCCTGGAATGAAAGCACCAAGTCTTAACCACTGGATGGCCAGCAAATTCCCCTTGATGTCAATTTATTAACAAATTAAGGAACTAAAAGGCAAATTCTATCTACCAACATCAGGCTTTACTACAATCCAAGTTTGGGCGTTCCCAAGTCCACTGCCCACCCCAGTGCATTCACTTGAGCCATGTGCCTGGGCTGGGCAAATGCCTGCACTTTAAACTGATATCACAGGCAAAGACTTGATTTGTCATATACAGCTGTTCCTAAAACTACTATCCTAGAATGTGCCTGAGGCTATTAACCATTCATCTGTCTTCCCCATAATCCCATAAGGGATAAGAAAGATGATTAGAATGCAGAGCTATCCCACATCTGGCTTCACAGAAAGGAATCAAACTGTCACCAAGAGCAGCAGCTAGTTACAGGGGCGAGCACACCAGTCTGAGACCCAGGTTCCAGCACCATCAACAAACTGGGTAGCCGTAGGTTAAGTTACAGCTTCTCCAGGGTCAGATTTCTCACCTAGGAAACAAAGGAGAGGCACACATGGATGGCTTCCAATTCCTTCTGGTCTAAAATTATAAGTTGCAGTAGGAAACAGCAACCCACTCCAGTATTCTCACCTGGAGAATCCCATGAACAGAGGAACCTGGCAGGCTACAGTCCATAGGGTCGCAAAGAGTCAGACACACCTGAGCACGTGTGCAAAATTATAGTGTAAGTTGGAGTTGCCAGATGTTTTGAGCCATCTTAAACCTCTATTACTGATGTATACCATGCTCTCACCTTGCTATGGACTGAACTGTATCCCCCTAGCTCCCAAAATCACTCTTCTCACGGCCAGGCTCTATGCTTGGCACTTTCAGTTCAACTTCACATCAACTCTATGGTGGCAGGTAACCTTAGCTGTGCGTGTATGCTAAGTCACTTCAGTAGCGTCTGATTCTTTGCGATCCCATGGACTGTAGCTTGCCAGGCTCCTCTGTCCATGGGATTCTCTAGGCAATAATACTGGAGTGAGTTCCCATGCCCTCCTCCAGGGGATCTTCCTGACCCAGGGATCGAACCTGTGTCTCTTGCGTCTCCTGCCTTGACGGGCAGGTCCTTTATCACTAGCATCATCTGGGAAGTCCTGGAAGGGCCAGGATGAGGCCTAAAATGTATAGTTCTACAGATAGGTGATCAAGATCTATTTTTGTGAAGAAAAGTAACCAGGGAGAAATAAGAAAAACAAAAGAGAAATCTACAGTAAGGTGCAGGAGGCCATAAAGAATGTTCCTCCAGCCACCTGACAATGTGGAAATCAACCGTCAGGATGGAGGAACACAGGAAAGAGAGTAAGGAATAAATAAAATCAGGAGGTTCTAACATATACAAGTGAAGTCGCTTAGTCGTGTCCAACTCTTTGCGACCCCATGGACTGTAGCCCACCAAGCTCCTCCCTCCATGGGATGTGTCCAACTCTTTGCGACCCCGTGGACTGTAGCCCACCAGGCTCCTCCATCCATGGGATTCTCCAGGCAAGAATACTGGAGTGGGTTGCCATTTCCTTCTCCAGGGGATCTTCCAGACCCAGGGATCGAACCCAGGACTCCTGCATTGCAGGCAGATGCTTTAAACTCTGAGCTGGATTAAAAACCCTACCCACCTAGACCCCTCCCATTTATTTCCCTTCTCAGGATAAACTGTGGATGATTTTGAAAATAGACCAAAAAGACATACTCAATGGATGAATAGGCCTTGTTAGGACATAACTTTGCAAGTTACTTTATCCTATGGTTTTTATACTTTTCAGTCTTCTGAGATATTTTGCAACTCTGTTAATTGTACATAAGTGATAGCAGTGCAAATAATTCTTGCCTAAAGACAGGTACATGGATTGTTTGGCAGAGAGACAACAGACTCCCCCCTTCAAAGATGCATCTACTGAAATTCATTTCCTGGTATGTGCATGTGTGCCTACTCTGAATTTTCCTTTGAACAGGCTATGACATCTTACTGGCTCCTTCATTATTTACTCCTTCATATTTGTATGTGAGTCATGATATTATCTTTTAAAAATTATCCTCTAATACCCATAAACATGGTTTCCCAAGTGGCGCTAGTGGTAAAGAACTGGCCTGCCAATTCAGAAAATATAAAGAGACGTGGGTTCAATCCCTGGGTCAGGAAGATCCCCTGGAGGAGGGGATGGCAACCCATTCCAGTTTTCTTGCCTGAAGAATCCCATGGAGAGAGGAGCCTGGCAGGCTACAGTCCAGTGGGTGGCAGAATTGGACATGACTGAAGCGACTTAGCATGCATGCACCCATAAACAAACTAAGTCCAAAAAGGTGCCCAAGGGTGTATTAGCTGCTCTAGGAGGGGGAAAAAAAGGTTCCAGAAATCAATAATCCTTCCAACCCCACATACTTTGAAGGCCACTGGCTCAAGCAAACAGGACAATAAAGCTTCAATCTTTATCCCTCTACCCTTCCTCTACCAGCAATTCTTAAATTTCACTGATAATCCAAGGAGTTAGAAGAGAAGGACTAAGGGGCCTCACTCTGTAATACCACCCACCCCTCCCAACTATGACAGACGTGATTCATGTATTGTGCAAGAACTGAGAGCCAGGTCTCTTAAAGCTGCCTGGCCCACCAAGAGCAATACCGGCAGACGAGGGAAAACAGAAATGGGCTAAGTCCCTGTACAACAGGACAGACAAGTGATGGTGGAACAAATCTCATAACCCGTCTAATGGTTGTATTATAGACTCACACACATGTAGGGGGTCCAGCTGTGGTCTCCAAAGGCAGACTAGTGAGCTCCCCACTCACTAGCTGTGGGGACTCTGAGGGAGTGAGTGAACTCAGTAAGCCTCTGTTTCCTCAGCAGTAAAGAATCTGCCTCGTAGGACTGCTAAGAGCATTACATGAGATAACACATGTAGAACACTAGCAGTCTGGACGTAGTAGAAGTGCAAGAAATGTTAGCTTCAATATCTCTTTGTTTGAGAAACAATGAAAAGTAAAAACAAGGGTTATAATAAAACATGATTACCACCTCTTCTCTCCCACTTGTCACATCTTTTCCGCCTCTGATCCTCACCTGAGTTGCTCAAAGTCTCTTAGCAGGTCTTGGATCATCTCATCCTTCTCAAAGCCATTCCTCATACTCTCTAACCCAGCGAGGGCCAATAGAAACACACGAGCCACATGAGTAATTTCAAATTTTCCAACAGTCACACTTTAAAAAGTAAAAAGAAATAGGTGGAGTGGACTTCCACAGTGGTACAGTGGATAGGAATCCATCTGCCAATACAGGGGACATGGGTTCAATCCCTTGTCTGGGAAGATTTCACACGCTGCAGAGCAACCAAGCCTGAGTGCCACAACCACTGAGCCTGCGCTCTACAGCCCACAAGCTGCAGCTGCTAAGCCCTGCGCCTAGAGCCTGTGCTCTGCAATGAGACAAGCCACAGCAATGAGAAGCCAGCTCACCGCAACAAGGAGTAGCCCCCTTATCCACAGCTAGAGAAAGCCCTCGCACAGCGACGAAGACCCACCACAACAAAAACATAAACAAATAATTTTAAAAATAAGACTCCAAAATGGAGACCTTTCCTTGATCCATGGTTTCACGTTTTAAAAAAAGAAACAGGTGGAGAAAATTTTAATAGTAAATTTAATTTATCCCAATGTAGCCAAAGTATCACCATTTCGACACATAATTTTACATTCTGGTTTTCTCCTATTACATCTTTCAACTCTAGCATGTATTTTATACTTATGCACACCTCAAGTTCAATATGTCAGCAAATCTGGAAGACTCAGCAGGGGCCACGGGACTGGAAAAGGCCAATCCTCATCCCAATTCCCAAGAAGGGTAGTACTAAAGAATGTGCTAGCCACCAGACAATTGCACTCATCTCCTATGCTAGTAACGTCATGCTTAAAATCTTGCATGCCAGGCTTCAGCATTATGCAAACCAAGAACTTCCAGATGTCCAAGCTGGGTTTAGAAAAGGAAGAGGAACAAGAGATCAAATTGCCAACATTTACTGGATCATAGAGAAACCAAGGGAATTTCAGAAAAATATCTACCTCTGTTTCATCAATTACACCAAAGCCTTTGACTGTGTTCAGTTCAGTTGCTCAGTCATGTCCGACTCTTTGCGACCCCATGCACTGCAGCATGCTAGACTTCCCTGTCCACCACCAACTCCCGGAGCTTGCTCAAACTCAGGTCCATAGAGTCGGTGATGCCATCCAACCATCTCATCCTCTGTCATCCCCTTCTCCTCCTGCCTTCAATCTTTCCCAGCACCAGGGTCTTTTCCAATGAGCCAGTTCTTCACATCAGGTGGCCAAAGTATTGGAGCTTCAGCATCAGTCCTTTCAATGAATATTTGACTGTGTGGATCATAATGAACTGTGGAAAGCTCTTAAAGAGATGAGAATACCAGACCATCTTACCTGTCTCCCAAGAAACGTGTATGCAGGTCAAGAAGCAACAATTAGAACCCTGTATGGAACAACTGATTGGTTCAGGATTGAAAAAGGAATATGACAGGACTGTCTGCTGTAACCCTGCTTGTTTAACCTATATGCTGAGCACATCATGAGAAATGCCAGGCTGGATGAGTTACAAGCTGGAATTAAGACAGGCAGGAGGAACATCAACAATCTCAGCTATGTGGATGATACCACTCTAACGGCAGAAATCGAAGAGGAACTAAAGAGCTTCATGATGAGGGTGAAGGAGTAGAGTGAAAGAATTGGCTTAAAACGAAACATTAAAAAAACTAAGATCATGGCATCTGGCCCCATTACTGCAAGGCAAATAGAAGGGGAAAATGCAGAAGTAGTGACAGAATTCCTCTTCTTGGATTCCAAACTCACTGCAGACAGTGACTGCAGCCATGAAATCAGAAGACTATTGCTTCTTGGCAGGAAAGCTATGACAAACCTAGACAGTGTGTTGAAAAGCAGAGCCATTACTCTGCTGACAAAGATCCATATAGTCAAGGCTATGGTTCCCCCAGGGGTCACATATGGTTGTGAGAGTTGAACCGTAATTACAGAAGGCCAAGTGCTGAAGAACTGACGCCTTCAAACTGCAATGCTGGAGAAGACTCCTGAGAGTCCCTCAAACAACAAGGAGATCAAAACAGTCAAATCTTGAGGGAAATCAACCCTGAGTACTTGTTGGAAGGCCTGATGCTGAAGCTGAAACTCCAGTACTTTGGTCATCTGATGCGAACAGCCAACTCATTGGAAAAGTCCCTGATGCTGGGAAAGACTGAGGGCAGAAGGAGAAAAGGGCATCAGAGGATGAGTTAGCTGGAGGGCATCACCGATTCAACGGACATGAGCTTGGGCAAACTTTGGGAAACTATGAGGGACAGAGAGGCTGCCTGCTGCAGTCCATGGGGTCGCAAAGAGTCAGACACCACTGGGAGACTGAACTACAACAGCACCTCAAATTCATCCTAGCCACACTGCAAGTGCTCAACAGCCACCGCTCTGCTGCTCATCTCTTTCAGAAGATTCAAATTCATTAGCCTAACAAGTTGGGCCCCATTTCGGTGCCCCCTCCTCCCCTCCCCCATCCCTACCCATCCATACCTTTGCCTGGTGAACCATACCTGTACCTCCTTCTCACCCCTTTCCTGGGCTCACACATGACTCCCAGGAGCTGGTATACTACTTCTCCACAGGACACACCATACCTGGTTCCAGGCTCTAGCCATTCAACGTCCAAATATGTCCATTTCCCACAAGGGCTTCCTAGCAAGCCCACTGTCCTGGGCCACTAGTAGAGCACTTGGCTCCAGTGGTCAGGACGGATGGTGCACCTTTTCTGCCTCACATCAAACCCTCCAAGCCCCTCAGAGGCAGGGCTTTGTGTCCTACTGATGGATGTACATTAGTACCTGGCCCAGCCTAGGTGTTCAACACATATATAAAGCACAGATTTTTTTTTTTTTCAAATGGAAAGAATATGTTAGAATTTTTACCAAAATCTAGTCACTGACCTTGATCTAACTCTAAAGTTATTTAGCCAACTCTTAATATGAAATTATACACAATGTGTAGGGCTTGGACCAAAAATGGTTGAAAGTAGACCAGCTATAAAGAAGCAACTACTGCTGGAAGAGCCATTGTTCCTGAGGTTTGTTTTTTTTCCACTGGCACAAAAAACTTTTAGCCTTAAACTGTTTTTCATCGCTGTGCTGGAATAAACGGGAAACCACAAAAATGAAGGCTTCCCCTGCACCAGTCATCAAATCGTAGTGGCAAGAAAGAAAGCATCCAAAATGATCCACGTTTGATTAAACCCAACATTTTAAGTGTTTATTAACCCACTGAATTCCCAAACTGAACCAATCGTTTGAAATGTTCAGAGACATCGTTCTGGACACCAGCATTTCCTACGGGCCTCTGCAGTCTTCAGTCAAAATCAAGGCCTCCCTTTCTCAGGCCTCACAGAACTGCTATTCTTCTGTTTTCATCAGAGAATGCCATAAAAACAAGCACAAGGACCCTCAGTTGCGACTTCTTTGCACGTGTTAAGTGTCTGCTCTAAGGATTTTCAAAACACTGACTTGGCAGATCCTGAGTGACCCTCTCGCCCAGCAAGTCAATCAGAAAGCAGACAACTTTAATAATAATTACAGAACCCCTGGTTTTCATTTTATACTTTCCTAAGCAGAAAGTTTGGCAAAGCCTCTTATGGTTTCCTCTTCTTTTACAAAAATCTGTCTCCTAAGCAAAAGCTTCTGTTTCCTAGTAGCACTCTACACACTTTTAAAACTCACAGTTTAAAAAAGAAAAAAGAATTACAAAGGCATTTTGTTTCTATACTTTCTCCCCAATATTTTCCGTTTACAACAGAGTCCAGTTTATCTGCTTAGAAATAGATGTTATTGTTCTCTGATAGATTCCATGTTTTCAAACAATTGGACCTTTTAGGAACTATGTTAAATACTACATAAACTGCGACTTTTTTCTTTCTTCTATGAAACAAATATGTATATTCACCTGTTTATTCAGGGCCTCCCTATGGGCAGGTACTGTTTTAGACACTGGGGATATAGCAGGGAACTCAAAACACAAAGCTTCAGCTCTGGTGGAGTTGAAATTCTAGTTGGGTAGTAAATGCTGCAAAGCAAAGTAAAGCAGGGTGAAGGGGATAAAAAGCGGGACTGGGGGAATGTCCTACTTTTGACAGGGTGATCAGGGAAGGTCTCCTGGACAGAGCAGAAGAACAGCAGTTCTGAAGAACAGAGCCAAGTGGGCATTTTGGGGAAGGGATGGATGGCGGAGAGGGGTCGGCGGCAGGGGTTGGTGGGGGTCTATGGAAGACTGAACTTCAAATGCAAAGACTCTGAGACAGGAATATGTTAATCAACGAGTTAATCAAAGTTTCTGGTCAAGTGAAATAATCAGTACCTTAAAACCCTAGTCAAAAAAGAAACTGGGGAGGAGTGGGAGGGAGGCTCATGAGGGAGAAGATATACATATATACACACACACACACACACACACACACACACACACACACATACTTATGGCTGATTCACACTGTTGAATAGCAGAATTATCCTCCAATTTAAAAGAAGTATCCTCCAATTTAAAATAAGAAGAAAGAAAAAAAAAAAAAGAAATTGATGCTGGGCTCTCTTATGAGATTTTCTGAAATACAGTTGGTACACAGTCCCTCAGTCTGACTCTCCATCTCCCATTTCTATGTTGATAACCTTAGGGCTCCCAGGGGACACCCCACTCTGAAAACGAGTAACAGACCCGACCATCTCATGTGAGCACACAAGGCCACGCACGGGAGGAGCTGAGATGAGGTCTGGGCCTCCTTTTAAGTGAGAATTTTTCACACAAAAGTCCTCCCCCTCAAGAAGTTAAACTGGGCCGTTCTTACATTTTGAGATAGACTACACTCTATCTGTGAAGTGTTCTCTCTCTAAATAATCCACTTCTTACCTATCACTTTCTCTCTCACTGAATTCTTTCTGCGATGAGCTTCATTAAGTTCTGAAATCAGGTGTGTGGTCTCAACTGGAAGACTGTGGGGTCTGGCCAGGTTCCAGTCCCCGTGCATGGGTTCAAGTTCTAGTTCTGAGGTGAACAGTTTCAAAGGTTACCCGGTGTGTGATTGGCAGAGCCTGAAGTTGAATCTTGGCTATCCCACTTTAGTGTGATCGCTTGTAACCTCCACGCTGTAATGTTCCTAGTCTAACGTGCCCACAGCAATCTGTACATATATCACCCCTGCGGTATACTGCAACTATCTGTTTACATCTTTCTCCCAGCCTCGAGGTGCCCTTAAGAAAGAGCAATTCATGGAGAAGGAAAGGGCAACCCACTTCAGTATTCTTGCCTGGGAAATCCCATGGACAGAGGAGCCTGGTGGGCTACCGTCCTTGGGGTTGCAAAAGAGTTGGACATGAGTTAGCAACTAAACATGACTATGCTAAAAATATTTTCAATAGTAAGGGATATTTTCTTACCTCCATTATAGCTTTAAAAATAGCATTAAAAAAAAAAGAAGTTAAACTGTTTCACAATAAGATGATTTCCAAATGCTAAAAAGGCAAGCTCTTCTCCCAAAAGAGGTGTCACTTTCTGACTTCTGTACTACTCATCTGTCCCCTCTTCAGTCAGCTACAGGCCTGGTCCCAGCTCTGGACCACTTTAAACTGAGCCTCTGAAAGTTTAAATTGGCTCCTGGCCACCACATGAGATGCTGAGGCCATGCCCTCAGCCAGAGGTGTCTTGTTCTCTCATTCTTTGCCTTTCCCGGTCTATTCTCCTCATTCTAGACTCACTGAAGGCTCACTCCGCTAACGAATCCAAATCCCAGCTTGTCTCACCCACTTTTATCTCTTCTGCACGTACAGCCTGTCCCCCAGGAATATTCTTACATTCCAAGGAAAAACCTCAGAACACACTGTCAATACATGAGCCCTTGCTGCTCTGATTTCAATGATTGGACTATTTCATAATTTAAAGTAAAATAATTTTTTTTTAATTTAGGATGTACTTACATAGAGTCTGAGACAGCACAGGAAATCAGGACTGTCTGGGAAAATGTAGGATCTATGATCAGGCCTTTGACTGTTGCTCTATACTCTAATAAACAACTTTATTTTCTAAAGACACATGACATCGTTCTACAAAAGGATCTGGAGCTACTTCTGGGAGTAAGGATAAAGAGTCAGCGAGTGATAGCTGTGGGTTGAAGGCCGGAATGCTGGTATTTTCAGTCATTTCAACAGCTCAGGAAGCTAAATGGACCATAATGGAAAATAAACAGCTCTGGCCACCACACAGACCTCAGCCCTTAATGGGGTGAATCACAGACCCCATTACCTGTGCTGGAGCTCAGGTAAATACAGCACTAATTCCAGAGGCTGGAATATGCCTCTCTCCAGCATGCAGGAAAGCACCCATTCATTCTACCAGGAGAAGCCTCATGGATCTGACAGGGCATGTACACCTGACCCCTTGACCCCTCTAAGCATCCTCTGAGGTTCCATGACCTGGGAAAGGCTCTTGCTGCTGCTACTGCTGCTAAGTCGCTTCAGTCGTGTCCAACTCTGTGCGACCCATAGACGGCAGTCCACCAGGCTCCCCCGTCCCTGGGATTCTCCAGGCAAGAACACTGGAGTGGGTTGCCATTTCCTTCTCCAACGCGTGAAAGTGAAAAATGAAAGTGAAGTCGCTCAGTTGTGTCCGACTCTTTGCGACCCCGTGGACTGCAGCCTACCAGGCTCCTCCGTCCATGGGATTTTCCAGGCAAGAGTACTGGAGTGGGGTGCTATCGCCTTTTCCGAGGGAAAGGCTCTTAGAACTTTCTAATTAAGAAAAAAAGTCATCATAGTGATAATTTTGAAATGTATAGAAATATCAAACTCTATCTTGTAGATAACAAGAACTAACAGTGTGTACGTGCTAAGTCACTTCAATCATGTCCAGCTCTTTTCGATCCCATGGACTGTAGCCCCCCAGACTCCTCTGTCCATGGGATTCTTCAGACAAGAATACTAGAGTGGGTTGCCATGCCCTCCTCCAGGGGGTCTTCCTGACCCAGGGATTAAACCCTCGTCTCTTATGTCTCCTACACTGGCAGGCAGATTTTTTACCAAGTACTGCCACCTGGGAAGCCCCAGCACAGTGTTGTAGGTCACTTATACTTAAACTCATAGAAAAAGAGATCAGAATTGTGGCTACCAGAGATGGAAGGGGAGGAATGAAGGCAATCAAAAGATACAAACTTCTAGTTACAAGATAAATAAGTACTAGGAATGTTATGTATAATATGGTAAATATAATTAACATTGCTATTGTTATATATGAAAGTTATCAAGAATTTATTCAAGTTATCAAGAAATCTTCTGGTCACAAGGCAAAAAAGTTTTTTTCTATTTCTTTTTGTTTTTGGCTGTGCCACATGCCGTGTGGGGTCTTAGTTCCCAGATCAGGGATTGAACCTGCACTCACTGCGGTGGAAGCACCGAGTCTTAACTACTGGATCACCAGGCAAGTCCTCTGTTTCTTTAATTTTTATCTATGTGAGATGGCTGTTCATTAAAGTTAACTGTGGTAATCATTTCATGATGTATGTAAATTAAATCATTATGCTGTATACCTTAAACTTACAATGTTTATGTTAAGTATATCTCAGTAAACAAACCCACTCCGGTATTTTCTTGCCTGAAAAATCATATGGGCAGAGGAGACTGGCAGACTACAGTCCATAGGGTCACAAAGAGTCAGGACACGACTGAGTGACAGAGCACTCACACACATATGTCAATAAAAGTGAAAGGAAATTGTTTTTTAAAGAAAGAAAGAACAAAGGTCTTCCAGAGCTGTCAATTGAGAATTAATTTGGTCCTGGGACCCAGGAGGAGTCCTAAAGGTCTTACCAAGCTCACCATTTCCCACTGGAGGTTCTTGTGGGTATGCACATTGGTAACTTGGAATAAACTGAGACCTTTAGGTATGTTGTAGGACAAAGTTCATAATTTTTTAAAAAAATGTTCAGAAATGTAATGATATTGCCCTTTGATCTAGTATAAGTACTCCTTGAAATTTAACAACAACAACAACAAAATAGTAACAATTCAAAAGAAGAATGCAGGACATTTACCGAAGGATCCTTCCTTTTAGCAAAAATTGGAAATCATGATCAGGGGAAACCATGATCAGGGGAAACCATGATCAGGGGATCTAATGCAGTCTTTGGAAGGGAAAAATTCCAAAACTCTTTTCATTGCCTAAGATTTTTTTCCCTAATTTCCTTCTAAGTTACAATGTTTTTTTTTTTTTTAAATTGAGATTTACCTGGCATATAACATTATAATAGGGTGTGCAACAAAATGATTCAATATCTCTATATACAAATATGTGTATCAATAATGATGTAGACATTACCACCACATGATCAGCACAGTAGGTCTTATTTAACACGCATCATTATACATAGTTAAAAAATTTTTTTCCTGTGATGAGTGCCTATCAGATCTATTCTCTTAGCAACTTTCAATTGCAATACAATTGCAATACAGTATTATTAACTATAGTCACCATGCTATAGGGTAAATTCCTTTCAAATGGAAGAAGTTTTCCCATTAGCATCAACAAATTTATTAAGCACCTGCTATTATGCAGAAGGCTTTTTTTTTTTTTACAGGAAGATAGACTGAAAAACTCCTTAAACGTCAAGTTTCTTCAAGATGTCTGTATTATTGAAATCATTCTCCCCAAGGGCCTCCAAATTACAAAGTAAGGAAAGTAATAAGAGGTTAACTAAAGATTATGGTTGGTATAACAGCTTTAAGGCTAATCTATCCTGAGGTAGAACTAGTGACAGCTGACGCCCTGGGAATATTTGAAAAGAAGATATTTGCATGTGATATACAAAAGGATGAAGAGTCATACAGTGAAAAATAAGTCTCCCTTCCACCCTGACCCTTGGTCACCCAGTTCCCCAACTGGGACATTTCAGAGGTATGTGGCAGGGCCACAGGTTCACGTGACTTCTGTGTGAGCCACACTCTGCTAAGGACTTTGTACAGAAGGCTCACAGGTGCCCTGCCAGTAGCGCTCTGATCAGCTTCGATTTACAAACAAGGAGACCTGCTTGTGGCCTGAAGTGAACAAGCAACGGCCCAAAGTCTCGAGGTGATAAGAGACAGAAGTCCGCACTCTCAGAACCCCTCCTCGTCCCCCTTCCCCTTCACACACCCCTGACCTCCACATTCTCTCTCCACGTTGCTGTTTCCTCTGCCCTGGAAATCAATCCTCCACCACTCCTCGGTCTGGTTAACTTGACTTTCCATATCAATTTTAGAATCATCTTGTCTCTTAAAAAAACAAACAAAAAAAACACCTTGCTGGGATTCTGGGATTATGTTAAACCTACAGATCAATTTGTGGAGAAAAGATATTTTAATAACTATATTGAGTCTTCCAATTCATGAACACGTCTGCCCACTTATATCGGTACTCTTTGATTTCCTCCTTCAGTGTTTCATAGTTTTCAGATCCCGTACAGGTTTTATTAGATTTAGACCTATTTCATTCGTTTCAGGGCTATCGTAACTGACATGGGCTGCTCCCCACCGCCCCCCACCCCATTTCAGCTTCCAGTGGTTTATTGCTAGGATATAAAAATATGATTGATTTTTGTGTGTTGACCTTGCTAACTCACACATTAGTCCTTGGAGCTTTTCTTTTTATAAATTCCCATGGGATTGTCTACACAGACAATCACGCCATCTGCAAATAGGACAGTTGTTCTTTCTTTCCAATCTGAATGCCTTCTATTTACTTTTCCTGCACTGGCTATTCCAGTAGGATGTGGAATAGCAGTGGTGAGAACAGACTTCATTGCCTTGCTCCCCATCTTAAGGGGAAAGTATTCTCTCACCACCAAGTATGTTAGTTGTAGATTTCTGGCAGATGCCCTTTTCCAGGTTTGCTTGGCAACGTTGATCATGAATGAATGCTGAATTTTGTCAAAAGTTTTTTTTTCTGCATGCACTAACATAATCAAGTGTTTTTTGCCCTTTAAACTGTTAGCATGGTGGATTCTATCTCCTGATTTTGGAAAACTGAACAAGCCTTTTGTTCCTGGGACAAACCACAATGATTGTGAGGTACTATTCCTTCTACATAACATTGCTGGATTTGATTTCCTCGCATTTTATTGAGGATTTTTGTGCCCGTGTTCATGAGGATGACTGGTCTGGAGTGTTCTTTTCTTTTTTTTTTTTTTTTAAAGGCTTAAAATGTATTTTAATAAGTTCATGTTGCATTATTCATTTCTCAGAAAAACTTCAAAGGTATTAGGGACAAATCAAACATGGTACACCAATAAAAAATGCACAGCATAACTACCTAAGATAGGCAAAGCTAAGAGCTACTGTCTGACATTCAGCATACAGCAACCCTGTTCTCAAGATTGTACTAGGCCTATCAAGAAAGCTGTGAATGGCAACATCACAGACACAAAAGGGCCATTTCTGGGTTGTCCTTACCCAAGAAAAAGATGGAGGCAAGTTTAACACAAGATTTTTTTAAAGATACACTAAATGAAAATCTCTAAGAGAAAATGTCTTCCTTGGGACATGAAAGGGTAATATATGGGACATAACAGAACCGTATGTATGTTGTCTGTGACCTCTGTGGACATGTGCCTGAATTCCCACCTGGGAGTGATTGGAACAGTGGGGCCAAGGTCACTGGGGGATGTTTGGTTTTTGTGGTATATGTGGCAGGATCTCTGGGGTGAGACAGTGCACTAAGTCGTGTCCGACTCTTGCGACCCCATGGACTGTAGCCTGCCATGCTCCTCTGTCTATGGGATTCTCCAGGCAAGAATACTGGAGTGGGTTGCCATTTCCTTCTCCAAGGAGTGTTCTTTTCTTGAACTGTCTTTGTCTGGTTTTATAAAATAGATGTGTACTAGACATTTTTCTGAGGCCTTGAATGATAATTTTACTATTTTAAGCATCATAAAAACTTATGAATGGTTTTAATCTTCGATTTTCTGCTAGAATTTCTTTGACTCCAAGTTTTTGAGCAGGAACACAACTTTCAAAGATAACAAAATTCCCAAGGGAAAATAAAACTATTCTAACTAGTCTCACCTTAAGGTACATGTGAGAATCTCATGCAGTGAAACTATTTCACCTGTCATTCTCTGCACACCCCCGCCCTGCTTCAGTATAGTCAAGGAAGCAGGAACTGTGCTCCCCAGCCTGGGATGAAAAACTGACACAGTTTCCATCAAATAAAAGATACATTATTACCCAACCCTGAAATGCAAATACTCACAGTGGTCACTGAGTTACCTAAGAAAGCACCTGCCAAACATTAACCCCTTTAGTTCTTATAATTCCCCAAACGTTCAGTCATTACCACTCACATTTTACTATGGGAGAAGCCAAAACACAATGGGATTAAGAGATTTCAAGGCGATCAGCAGAACTAAAGTCTGAATTTAAACATCACCTACTACCCAACTTTGTTTTAAAAAACAGTCCTAGACAAATGCAATGCAAGGTCAGAAGGTCAATCAGGCACGGGAGGGACTTCAGAAAGGGATTCAGGGACTTCCCAGATGGTCCAGTGGTTAAGACTCCGCACTTCCACTGCAGATGGCACGGGTTCCAACTCTGGTTGGGGAAGTAATATCCCTCAAGCTGGGCAGCACAGCCCAAAAACATTAATATAAGTGATGCAAGGAAGGAAGGAAGAGAGAGAAAAGAGAGAAAGAAGGAAAGAAAAGAAGAAAGAAAGGAATCTGATGCAAAAGAGCTCACTGAGGGGAGTTTTAGGAACTTAAATGCTGATTCTGGTCTTGGATTTTTTGATAAGGCCCGTTCCCTCACTGCAGAAACTGAGCAAGACTAATGGCTGAGGAACAGGATGCTACACAGGAACTGCTCACCTAGAGACAATGGCCACAGAGAATCAAAACCCTTGTACAGTGTATCATTTCAGCGTGTAAAAGTCAGCCAAAAGGTCACCCAAAAGTCACCCGAAAGGGTGGACCAAAGACCACAGAAATGTCCCTAGACTCAAGGTCTGTCCTGTTCAGTGGAACAACTCAAAGTGATGTGTTCAGGAGGCAGTAAAGGGTCCACGTGCGTGCATGCTAAGTCACTTCAGTCATGTTTGACTCTGTGCAACACTATGGACTGTAACCTGCCAGACTCCTCTGTCCACGGGATTCTCCAGGCAAGAATACTGGACTGGGTTGCCATGCCCTCCTCCAGGGGATCTTCCTGACCCAGGGATTGAACCCGCATCTCTTATATCTCCTGCATTGGCAGGCAGGTTCTTTACCACTAGCGCCACCTGGGAAGCCTAAAGAGCATGCTGCCTGGGTTCAAATCCCAGTTCAAACCACGAGACCTTAAAGGAGTCACAACCTCTGTGCCTCTAATGTTCTCATCCGTAAGAGTAAGCACTCATTACCGATGTCCGCTGTTGTTATTTCTCAGAAAGTTGTCCCACCGAGGGCCTGTGCGTTTCTGACACTGTCCTAACATCAAGGTATAATTGATAGTGTGCCCCTCCCCATCACAAGAGCACAATTCTGCTTTCAACCAAGTGTGCCTGAGAAAACAACAAAATCAAAATACAACAACAAACAATAAACAAACATTAACTGTTTCATTAAATGATGTCTGGGAGCTAAAAACAGCTAAAAACCAATAAGCACTCACAGAATACACATTCAAAAGGAAGAAGAAGGTATTTAAATCTATACCTTAAACCAACTGTTTTCCTACAAAAAGTACATTCACATTGTTTGAGATATTCTCCCCAGCGAAGAAACAGGTATGAGTTTCATTTTTAAAAGATATAAACTATGAAAATGCACTGATTAATTTCCATGCTATTTCAGATTAGTTTTATGATCAAATAAGGTTCCACTTAAAAGATCAATTTAACTTTTAAATCACTAGGAAGTAAGCTATCTTTAGTTCAAATATGTAATTTTAGGACTTCCCCGGCGGCGCAGTGGATGTGAATCTGCCTGCCAATTTGGGGAACACAAGCTGGATCTCTGGTCAGGGAAGTTTCATGTGCTACGGAGAAACTAAGCCCATGTGCTCTAGAGCCCATGTTCCCCAACAAATGAAGAGTAGCCCCCTCTCTGGCAACCAGAGAAAGACCTTGCATAGCAACGAAGACGCAGCGCAACCAAAAACAATTAAATAAAACTTTTTTAAAAACAGGGACCAGAGAGCTGGTGAAAGTTTATTTTTTTTTTAATTTAATTATAATTTTGTGGTGGCATTTTCATCAAGTTTCTTTAATTTAATTAATTAGCAACAGTGACAGCTAACATTTTATTACACACTAACTAAGCACCTAATAAGCTAGGTGCTAATTTATACCTATTACCTCATCCTCTTAATCCTCTGAGGGAGGAATAGGCTCATTTTATAGAAGAACCCCAGCCTTGATGCTGACTATTTACGGTTCTGACAGAGAACTGATTGCCAATACCTGTATATAAAGTTTTAACGCTAAAATGATAGAGTTTCCCTGGTGGCTCAGCTGATAAAGAACCCGCCTGCCAATGTAGGAGATACAAGAAATGTCTGATCCCTGGGTCAGGAAGACCCCCTGGAGAAGGAAATGGCAACTCGCTCCAGTACTCTTGCCTGGAAAATTCCACGGACAGAGGAGCCTGGCGGGCTACAGTCCATGGGGTCATGAAGAGTCAGACACAACTGAGCACGCATACACAGGTATAAAGTTTTAACACTAAAAATGATTACAGAACGGTAAGTCTCAAACTCTAACGTGCAGGAGAACTCCTGGCGAATCTTGCTAAACTGTAGATTATGATTCATAAGGTCTGAGGTGAAGCCTATGATTCTGCAATTCTAACAAGCTCTTAGGTGCTAGAAGTACTGCCAACCACACTTGGAGCAAGGACTTACAGGTGGCAATAGGCCACAGACCACAAAAAAATGTCTCTAAAGCCTAAAACAAAATTTTAAAAAATCAAACTTTGCACAAAAGCCACAGAATTAGAACTTATATTAAACATATTTCTTGATGGGATGTTGCAACATCTTAGAAATATCTTCAGGGACTTCTCTGGTGGTCCAGTGAATAGGACTCCAAGCTTCCAGTGCTTCCAAGGCAGGAGAGATGGGTTTGATTCCTGGTCAGGGATCTAAGATCCCACATGCTATATGGGGCAGCCAAAAAAAAAAAAAAAAAAAATCTTCATAACGACTCTTATTTTCTTTTCCAGTTTAAGTCAAGAGTCCAATTTCTTGGAGTTTTGTGGAAGGGTTTTTCCCCTAAAAACCCTGAGTTTTTAATCAAGGCTGAAAAGCTAAATGCATGGGAGACTATTTCATGTTCCCATACCCTTCAAGCAGATACCTGTCCTTCACTCATCCACATATAACACAACCTCTCACTGTTTAAATTCTAGAGGCAAGAGTTAGGGGAGATTTTAGGAGCTGGACACCAAAGTTCTTCCAAATGAAAAGTAAAGTTCTACCAAAAATAGCACCTTACAAAAAGGCAATGATAAATACGATTTATCACTGGCTTCCATTTATGGCCTTAGGTGACAAAATTCCAGCAATGAGGTAATAGCTAACATGTTATACAAACTACTGGATTTCATTCTTTTACCAGATCCCTTAAGTGGCAGGTCTATTTACTTTCAAAAGTCCAGAGTGAACAAAGCAAGGTACTTAACAAGATCCCTAAATTCCACCTGGGTCCAAGTTCCCTTTTCTGCCAGCTCTCTTATTCACTTGTGATTATCTGTGCTGTACTCAAACATCAGCTAGCTGCCTCTTTTAAATGGCACCTCCCCCACCTTCTCCATTCTCTTTACTAACAGCAATGCCTAACCTAAGTCCAGAACCAATATATCTCTGAGAACATTCCAGTTTAACAGATAAGGTCAGTTTAAAATTCTAGAGAGGAATAACCTGCTCTGTTTGTCTTTCCTGAGAGCCCTTCAAAAACTACCATCCCACAATCAGCAGAACAAGCCTTTCACCCAAAAGAAAGATAAAACAGGCTATGATTCTGCAATTTACAAACACTGAGATCTTTATTGAAAGGATATTCACGTTAAATAAAAAAGATTCCCAAGGAACCTTTACCGAGGTACTCAAGTAAGCACAAGGAGACCAATGCTTGGAAGAAACAAAATGCATATACCGTGCAGGTCCGTGCAAATGGCTTCTCTGGCTGAGAAGTCAATGAAGTTCTGTAAGGGGCCTCAGAGGAAGGCCTACCTGTGTCAGGGAATACCGGGACACAGTTTTGTCCCAACAAGAGCATGCTCTATCCACAACAGAGCTAAGCAACTAACCAAACAGGCTCGTTAGAAACCCACAAAAGAGGGGCAGAGGGGACACTGTCCTGAACGCCCTGGAAGCTAAAAATAAGTATTCTGAGGAACGAGCTCTACCATAGACAAGCCCAACAGAAAGTTCTCTGTTTCTATTACCTCCAAAACTGGCTGCCCTCCCGCAGTGATTTAACTCTGGGTACCAATTGGGCAATGCCAGCCACCGTGCTGGGGCGGAGGATTCAGAGATGCCGGTTCTATCTTCTGGGCTAATTAGAAGGAATCAAAGCCTCTGCAATATAAACTGGAGACTCTGCGGGCAGAGTTGGGCTCCCTCAATGCATCTAGACTACATGCCTCCATTCAACCAACATTTATTTGAGCGTCTACCATATGCTCAGCACTCTGCTGGGCACCGGGGGAAGAAACCTTCCCCAGTAGCGGAAGCAGAGACAAACGAGGACGATTCGGAGGAGTGGAGGACGCGCGGCCCCCGAAAACCTAATACAAGTTGTTGCTATGACCAGCAGCACCCAGGGGAAGGCGTGACCCCCGCCGGGTTCCGCGCACCACCAAGTCCAACAGTGAAAGAGGCTCGCGATAGCGAAGACTGGCGTGGACAGGTAGGCCCGGGGGCAGGTGTTCAGGTAGAAGGCGCACACCTGAGGCAGCAGGGCTGGGGAAGACGGGATCCCCAGGGGAGGCGGGACGGAGGCCCAGGGATCCGGCTAGAAGAGGGGGCGCAAGGAGCTGGACGATGGGAAGCCCGGGGCGCGGTGGAGGCCGGCCGGGCCTGCGCCCCCTGAAGCGGGAGCAGCGAGGGAAAGCGCGCGGCTAGGCCGCCCGCCCGCACCTGGGGCCCCGCCCGGCACCTACCACTTGGGCGACCTTGAGGCAGCCGAGCGCGCCGCGCAGGTAGTCGGGGTCGCAGCGCAGGCCGGCCAGCCCGCGGCGCTGGCTCACCGGCTCGGTGGTGGGCTGGTACGGGCTGCTGGCGCCCGAGATCATGGAGGTGCTCGAGGCCTCGCCCTCGAAGCCGTCCAGCTCCTCGCCGCTCCGCATGCTGCCGCCCGGCCCGAGCCGCCTCGCGCGGCTGGCTCCCGGCGCCCGGAGCTGGCGGGCTCAGCAGGGCCGCCGCATTGCCGCCGCCGCCGCTGCCGACGGAGACGACGACAGACTTCCCGCACCAGCGCCGCCGCCGCCTCTGCACCCGCCGCCCCGCTGCGGCCACGGTTCGGTCCGCTCGGGCTCGGCTCCCGCCGCCTCAGCAGCGGAAAGGGAGGGAGGCGGGAGCCAGTGGAGAGAGAAGGAGGCGGGAGCCGGCGAGGCGGGCCGGGAGGGGGCGGAGCGAGCGCCCGCCCGCTGACCGCTCGGCGGCGCTCTGCACGGCGGCTCCCGCTTGGGGAGGCGGCGGCCCGCGCCGCGGGGCCTCGGAGAGGCGAGGCCTCTAGCCAGGCGGGGCTGGGGGCGGGGCGCCGGCAACTCCGGCCCCGCCCTCACCTGCCCGTGCTGGGGCCCCGGCGGCTGCTGCGAGTCATGCCATCACGGCGTGGGAGGGCAGGGGTCCAGGAGACCGGGGATTGTGGGGACCCGAGAGAGTGGAGGCTGACGGAGGGTTGAGCTGGACCTAGGGGGGCACGGTGCTGCTTTCTCAGGGCGCTGCCTCAGTTTCTCCTCTGAAGGAAGTAGGCCGGAGGACTTTCTGGTGAAGGCCAAGATGCGCGACCTCAGTGCTGAGAACAGTAAGAAGTCCGGTGTGGACCTGACTTGGACTGTTTGACTGACAAGAAGGGGCTAAGTGTCTGGGCTCCCACACCGGGCAACAAACAGGTTCTGAGGTCAGGGACACAAGTGAGGAGAAATCAGGGTGAGTGAGTGAGTGGGGTCATTTAGTACCAGGTCTGCAAGACAGACACACAGTTAAGATTTGTGAATAACTCCCAGTGTACGTTTTGGGTCCACCTGCCTGACCGAGGAGTGGCCGCTTGCCCATAGGAGACCCTTGGTGACGAACATTAGTTTCCTCTCTTAGATGCAAAGTTTTTTGCCATCTCTGTCTAATCATCAAGGCAAGTAAAACACAGATTTTTTACACTGAAGGGCACTCATTAGGGGCCAATTTGCAATTCAAGTGTGAAGGCTAATTTTAAGCTTAAGTAAAACACTGACTTTCTAAGAATTGTCGCTTTGGTATTGAACCCTTCCACACCTCAAATAGTTAGAGCTTATCATGCTCTGGGCACTGAGGAAGACACTTGAAAGTGTCATTCCCATTTTACAGAAGACTCGACTAAGGTTTCAGACTGGTAGTCCCAGGCCACACAGTTGGTGGACAGAGCAAGCTCACGTCCAATTTTTTTTCACTACACGCTGTTCAGTTCAGTTCAGTTGCTCAGTCGTGTCCGACTCTTTGCGACCCCATGAACCGCAGCACGCCAGGCCTCCCTGTCCATCACCAACCCCTGGAGCCTACCCAAATTCACATCCATTGCCTAGTATATATTTCAGATGAGGTTGTGAAGTGAGAAGCAGTAAATGCGATAACTAAGGTGATCTCAATTTAAACGGCTCTCACCTTTTGGTTACCAAAGATTGGAAAGACAAGGACTCTAACACTCTATCCAACCAACAAATATTTACTGGGCACTTCTATGCTAAAGGATATGTTAAGACCTGGAAATTGCCAGTGAAAGATAAGTTGAATGACTGGATGCAGGCTCTGGCCTCTGCTTTCTTCCCAAATCCCAGTGAAATGACAGTTACACGGATTTATGTTTTAAAGGCATAAAACCACAGGGACAAAGAATGAGAGAGGAGACAATGGCAACAAAATGTTGGAAGCAGAAGAGCAAAGGGGCAAGTGGTAAATGACTCAGTAGATCCAAGAAAGCTAAACCCTAAGCTGGTACAGGGGAAGGCTGAAATGCATCCTAGGTCATATCACAGGAAAAAAGGCTTGGGAATCATGACATCACCAAGCACATCGAGAAGTGGGGGTGAAAGCAGAAATCTAAAAAACAAACTAAAAAAAACCCAACTGAAAATCTTTTAAGTAGCAAATGGATTCCTGGATCCCCTCCCTTGCCCATCCCCCACAACTAGAACTTTTTTCTCTAGAGAAGGTAAGACAGAAAGTCCCTTAGCTAGGGAACACTAGGCACAGTTGAGGGTAGGGGGTACCATATTAAAAATTATATGTGTTTGTGTCCTTGGATATTAAATAATATGAAACCAAAACAAATTTTAATTCATTATGAGTTAAAGAAAATCTCACAGGAAAAAGAATCAAAAGACAAAGAGGTAGAAAATGAGAGAAAAGAAAATTAGAGGAATAGTCCAAGAGATTAATAGAATAATAAGACTCTCATAAAGTTAGAACAGAGAATATGGAGGGAAGAAAACAAAAAATAATAATTCAGGAACATGTTTACAGAACCAAAGGATATGAGTTTTGGATTTAAAGGACCCATCAGTGCCCAGCACAATGAATCAACATGGACCAGCATCAGATATATCAGATCACTGGGGCAAACAGAAGAGCTTCAAGATTCCAGAGAACTGAGCAGGTTTCATTATAAAGGATCAGGAATCAGAAAGGCATCATGAAAGAAAGAAAGAAAGGCATCAGACCTTTCAAAAGCAACTTAGGGAGGTTCAAGGGAATGGAGTAAATCATTCCATATCCTGAGGAAAAATGATGCCCACTTAGAAGTATGATTCCAACTGGAGTATCAACTGGGTATGATGACTTATGAAAGACTCTTTGGACATGAAAGACTCCTTCTGTCTCTTCTCAGGAGGCTGCTGGAGGAGAACACCATGAGTACAAGGATTTAAACCAAAGCAGCAGAGGATATGGGATCCAGGAAAGGGTGGATGCAGCCTCAAGAGAGGTGATAAGAGTCCTTATGGTGAAGGGGACATAGGCCCCTGTGCAGCAGGCCTGGGGGTTGACCAGACCAGATTAGAGAAGCTAGAGGCTTCAGGAGACATCTTCAAGATGAAATTATTCGGTTCGCCAAAAAGTTCATTCAGGTTTTTCACCGTCTTACCCAAAGAACTTTTTGGCTAACACAGTAAGAATGTGTCTGAATATACAGAAAAAAAAAAGATTCATAGTTTCAATAAAGTTTTCAGACAAATTAGTGATAAATGTGGGCTTCCCAGGTGGCTCGATGATAAAGAATCTGCCTGCCAATGCAGTAGACGTGGGTTTGATCCCTGGGTTGGGAAGACCCTCTGGAGGAGAAAATGGCAACCCACTCCATTATCCTTGTTGGGAAAATCCTATGGACAGGAGAGCTTCATGGGCTATAGTCCATGGGGTCGCAAAGAGTCAGGCACGACTGAGTAACTGAGCACGCACACACATATAGGGATAAATGCACAGAAAATTAAGGAAATAGTCATAGATGAACTGTGGGGAAATAAAATAATACATAGAAAAGAAGTATGGTAAATCACAGGTGAATAATACCTGCATAATTATAACAATGTGAACAATGAGTGCTGATCTAACCACAGTACCTGGTCATATTAGGAAGAAAGGACATATTAGGAGAGATAGAATGTGTCAATGTGTGATAGGGAGAAGGGGAAGATGGGCAAGAGACCTAAATACTCATCAGACATGCTTAAAACTCAAGAGGTAGCAGACATATGCATGTCAATTAAAAAGATAATGGTAAAGGGACTTCCCATATAATGTTGAATACGATTGGTTAAAAGTTTAAAAATGTCAATTCTGGGAAGCAGGAAATGTAATGGGGGTTATAGGCCTTGTAGAACTATTTGATTCTCTCAATGATATGTTCATGTAATTTTTATGTGTTCATATAATTTTAATAAATGCTAGATTTTAAATGATTTTTAAAAAAGAAACTTGAGTGTTTGATATCATCCCTGCCAGCACAGACGTGGGGAGCAAGCATTAAAACCAGTAAAATGTGCTGTGTATTGTTCATGGTGGTAAGGGAATTTCCAGGAAGGATTTCACTGAGTCTGTGGGTCAGAATTTCAGCTGAAGTGTGAAATAGGAAGAGCAGCTAGCAAGGCAAAGAGATGACAAGGATTGGTGGAAAAGTGTTTCAGAAAGAGGGAACAACATGCACAAAGACCCAGAGATAAGTGAGAAAGCAAAGCACAATGAAGAGGGTGAAAGGTGGCTTTGGGCGTCCCCTGCAGGGCCTCAGGGGCCATGTGAGAGGATAGATTCAGTTCAGTTCAGTTCAGTTCAGTTCAGTCGCTCAGTCGTGTCTGACTCTGTGACCCCATGAATCGCAGCACACCAGGCCTCCCTGTCCATCACCAACTCCTGGAGTTCACTCAGACTCATGTCCATCGAGTCAGTGATGCCATCCAGCCATCTCATCCTCTGTCATCCCCTTTTCCTCCTGCCCCCAATCCCTCCCAGCATCAGAGTCTTTTCCAATGAGTCAACTCTTTGCATGAGGTGGCCAAAGTACTGGAATTTCAGCTTCAGCATCATTCCTTCCAAAGAACACCCAGGGCTAATCTCCTTTAGAATGGACTGGTTGGATCTCCTTGCAGTCCAAGTGACTCTCAAGAGTCTTCTCCAACACCACAGTTCAAAAGCATCAATTCTTTAGCGCTCAGCTTTCTTCACAGTCCAACTCTCACATCCATACATGACCGCAGGAAAAACCATAGCCTTGACTAGACGGACCTTTGTTGGCAAAGGAATGTCTCTGCTTTTGAATATGCCATCTAGGTTGGTCATAACTTTCCTTCCAAGGAGTAAGCGTCTTTTAATTTCATGGTTGTAGTCACCATCTACAGTGATTTTGGAGCCCAGAAAAATAAAGTCTGACACTGTTTCCACTGTTTCCCCATCTATTTCCCATGAAGTGATGGGACCGGATGCCATGATCTTTGTTTTCTGAATGTTGAGCTTTAAGCCAACTTTTTCACTCTCCTCTTTCACCTTCCTCTTCACTTTCTGCCATAAGTGTGGTGTCATCTGCATATCTGAGGTTATTGATATTTCTCCCAGCAATCTTGATTCCAGCTTGAGGATAGATTAAGCAGTGTTAAACAGAAGAGTGACACCTCCCTCTAGAATGTTGTCTTGGCTTCATCAAAAGAGATAGACTGAGCGGAAGCAAGACTGAAGGCTCCTCTCCAGTCCTCATTAACTGTTCCCTGTTCCTGGACACTAGCCTACACTTATTTTTAGTTCCAGGGACAGATTTGAAATTTTTCCTTCTGGTTTTTAACAAAAGTTCACAGACTTTCAATGGGCGTTATTGGGAATCCCACATAGTACATAAAACTTGGCTCCGTTGCCTTCCTCAAGTGGTAATAGAGCATGAGCTTATGGCTAGAGCTGTGCCTCCAGGTATCTGCAAATGTTGAAGACAAAATGAAGATAAGAAATGACAGAGAGGTGGGCAGCCCTCAGGTCCCTGGGTTCCAGCATCTGGTCCACCTATCCAGGGCTTACTCAAGGAAACCAGACTCAGAAGAGATTGATGAAGGAACCAGATGCTACTTCACTCATTGCTGCCAGTGGATAGCCTCTGCCAGCAAATATAATGCTGATTCTTAGCTCAGTCCATGAACTCATTGTGAAAGAGCTGCTCAAAGCACAGCATCCTTTGTTGTTCAGTTGCTCAGTTGTGTCTGACTCTTTGTGACCCCATGGACTGCAGCACTCCAGGCTTCCCTGTCCTTCACTATCTCTTGGAGTTTGATTGAACTCATATCCATTGAGCCGTTGATGCCATCCAACCCTCTCGTACTCTGATGTCCCCTTCTCCCCCTGCCCTCAAGCTTTCCCAGCATCAGGGGCTTTTCCAAAGAAAAGGTACTGGAATAAACTCTTTAACGTCTGAAGGTGCACGCTATGCCCCAGTATCCACTGCTTTACCTGCATCAGGCCTGACCTCTTGCCAAGCTTCTCATTCAGCCCAAAGGCAACCACCTCCAGATCTGGGGGACTCTACTCTAGCTGTCCTCCCCAAGCACATGGATTCCTTGGAGAGTATTAACCTCAAAAGCATTGGTACTACAAGGGCTTTAGATTCTAAATTCCATGAAAGGCTGGGAGCAAAACACCTTCCCCAACTGGGGTCCCTGTCCCTGAAGGCATTGCCTGATGATGGTGAGGAGAGAAGGGCTTCCAATTTCCCTTTGTTTCTTACTGAGGCCCCTCCCCAGGGCAACCCCCTGAGTGCTGGGGGCTGGGGTAGCTTTTCCTGTGACTTCAATTAAGCAGTAGATCTAATCTACCACTTTTAATAAGCTCAGTAATTAGCAGGATCCCAAGAGAATTCTACCTCAAACAGAAAAACATAAGACAGTGGTAGTTAAGTAGAACACTGCAAGCATAAAGCAGGTAGTGCGAAGACTAAGTTGATCATGAACAATTATTAAGCATGATGCGAACACCCAAGAAAATCATGTTTAATGTTTCCAGACTATGAGCTTGGCCTGAAATGATTCTCTACTTTTAAAGAAAGGTTCTGGTATAAACTCCTAACGTCTGAAGGATTTGACTCAAAGATGTCAAAATAAACAACCTCTTTCCATGTTTGAAAGGAGTCGATAATCCCCTCCCCCATTAAACACCCCACCCCCAACCCTGACCTCAAGTGTTCCCATGAGCCTGGAGGGCCTGGGCCGATTCCAAGCGGGAGCGGTTCAGGGGTTAGAGTTAACTGCTGCTTCTGAAAGAACTTGTCCCTTCAGCCGGAAAAATGCTCTCCAAGTCTCCTCTAAAAATAGTGCTCACTGGGATTTTCCAGTTTGACATTCCTTCAGTTCCTATGACCAAGGACAACCCGGGCCAAACCATCTGCACCCCTCATGGGGGCCTCCAGTGGAATCCCACCCTCGGTGGGACCCCAGTTTGTGGTACCTGCCACCTCCACACCCTGCTGGCACCTGATGATTCAGGGGAAGATTGGCCCACTCAGCAGCTGCTTGGCTTCTCCCTGGCTGCCTTCCCCCCTCCCCTTCTCTTCCCAGGGCAGGCGCAGGGGAAAGGTTTTCTGGGGAAGAAAGAGGAAAGTGTGGCTACAAGGGAACGGGGACACTGCCTACACTTACCTCCAATACCTGTGGCCCCCACCAGCCTGGGCTGGCTAAACTAGCCTGTGAGCCTCCAGGAGCTGCCCAGTTTAGCCAGGAGTCGAGACACATAAAGTAAATCTTTGCTGATGGCCCACCCCCCACCCACCCACGCCTGGTGCCCAAACCACATGCTGGAGCTTGGAGGCTCTCTGAAAAGAACTGTGGAAGCATAGAGGACTTGTCTGTCCACCACGATCCCTGCTCCTAGTAACAGCAGCTCTCATATTCCGGGGCCATTCCTCTTCAACTCCAGCATCCACCTCCCACCTTCCAGGTGATCCAGGTGATCTTCACCTGGGAAGAGTCGGCACCTGACCCAAGAATGACCAATCAGGGTTCCCTTTTACCCAGACGGGCTCAGGGTGGGCCTGGGACCTAGGTTGAGCCAATGAGAATCCTACCCTGGGATTTTTGTCTCTAGAAAGCAGGCATCTGCAGACTTTAATGTGCACAGGATTCACTCAAGGGGTAGATTTTCAGGACGTCCCCCAAGAGTCTGATACTTAGGCCCTAAGATGGGGAACAGGAATCTGCTGCTACCATATATACAGGACTACAAGGCCAGTACAGTCGCCCAGGGTGAGAGAGGAAGAGAAAGCTTCGCGGAGTCACACTGCCTCTCGAAAGCTGAGGAGGCGTTCCCCAAGCAGCATGTGATCCTGCCAAGTGCTTCTGCCTTCTTGTGACAATCTCCCTGCATGGCACAGACAGCCCCGGGCTCTCTTGATTTTCCTCCCATCTCTCTGGTGGCTCTCGTCAGTCATCTTTATGGCCTTAGCTCCTAGCGTTCGGCGTTCCTCAGGGTGCTAGCTTCATCCTCTTTCCTATGACCTTTCTCCCACTAGAAGTCACCCTTGGGTGTCCTGAATTCCATTAGGCCAGAATGTAATTTATAATCTCACCTGCTGCGCCCCCTTCCACATTAAAAACATCCATTCCCTTATAAGGCCAAGAGGAAGAGGAAGAAGAGGATGGGAAGAGGAAGTGGCACTCTTACCATGCTTTCTACATGCCAGATACTGCTCTACTTGTTCTCACATATTAAAGCATTTAAACCTCAAAACAGCAGAGGGTTATGTCCCGCATATCAGGAACACCTTCCTGCATTCCCAGGCTGTGTCAGGTGCTCCGGCCCTGGCTTCCATGGCTCCTTGCATCACAGTGTTTACAATACTGTGTTATGACTCACTGTTTACCCATCGGTCTCTGACCATGAGCTCCGAGAGGGCAAAGGCCTCTCTGTTGTATCCTCTGCTGGCTCAGGGCCAGACGTGGGGTGGATGTGCAAAGAAGCATTTGTGGAACACAGGATTGTATTCACTGGCTGCATGACCTCAGACAAGTTGTGAACATCTGTGAGCCTCAGTCTCCTCATCTGTACCTTGTAAAGGCTCTAGCATCGTGTCTGAGACAAAGGAGGCACTCAGCAAATGTTTACTCTTTATTGTTGTCACCATCCTGAACAAGCAAGGCATTCTGGAAAGAGGACCCAGCCTGAGAAAAGGCCCTGATGGAAAGGCTGTAGAGGTTCAGAAAGAGGGGAGCGGTTTGGGCTCTTGTTCAGACAGAAAGGGGTTAAAAGGTACGTGAAGGGCGGGGGCAAGGGCAGATACTGCAGGCCCCTGCAGTCAAGGGAGCCATCGGAGCCGCACTGTGCTCTTTAAGCAGGGAGCTGACGTGATTGGGTATGGGTGAAAATGAAGTACCAATGAATAATTCAAAGTCCTATCTCTGCTGTATCAAATGGGTACTAGAGCTTGTTATCCTGAAAAATGTACAGAGCTCTTTGAAAGAAGAAAGGTCTCAGAGACCCCTAAGAATACTTCTCTGGATGCCTAGAGGGTCCCCAGACCTACTCAGGGAAAGCCAGGGGGCAGCCAGAAATGCTCCAGTTCTTTGACCTGGTTCTTAGAAGGGGCATGGAGGCCTCTGGATCCATGGGCAGGAAAACAGATGGGACTTAGGTAAACGACCAGAGTGGGCAGGAAAGCATGATGGTAGGACATGCCAAGGGCAAAGTGTGGAAAGCCAGGAGACTTGGGGAGGAAGAATGAAATGTGAGCTGAGAAAAACAGAAAGAAGTGGAAAGGTTCTAGGAGTTACTATAAATGGCCTGAGGAGAAGGCAATGGCACCCCACTCCAGTACTCTTGCCTGGAAAATCCCATGGATGGAGGAGCCTGATAGGCTGTAGTCCATGGGGTCGCTGAGGGTCAGACATGACTGAGCGACTTCCCTTTCACTTTTCACTTTCATGCATTGGAGAAGGAAATGGCAACCCACTCCAGTGTTCTTGCCTGGAGAATCCCAGGGACGGGGGAGCCAGGTGGGCTGCTGTCTATGGGGTCGCACAGAGTCGGACACGACTGAAGCAATTTAGCAGCAGCAGCAGCAGCATGAATGGCCTAAATGTCATACCACCTGACTCTTCAGTCCACATACATGGGCAGACTCAAAGGTGGTTTGTTTGAATTAAATGTATTTGAAAACAGCCTCCAGAAAAGTTGTAGGTACAGTACAAAGAACTCCCCCCACCCCCAACTATTTGAGAGTAAGTTGCCAACCTAACACCACATCACCTCAAATACTACAAACAGATGTTTTCTTGCTTTACCAAAATACAACCATCAAAACCTGAAAGTTACTCAAGATACATTACTACCATCCAACTGTCAATGACATTACTTTGCTTACAAAGGTCTGTATAGTCAAAGCTATGGTTTTTCCAGTAGTCATGTAGGGACATGAGAGCCGGACAATAAAAAAGGCTGAGGCCAAAGAATTGATGACTTTTAACTGTGGCGCTGGAGAAGACTTTTGAGAGTCCCTTGGACTGCAAGATCAAACCAGTCAATCCTAAAGGATATCAGTCCTGAATATTCATTGGAAAGACTGATGCTGAAGCTGAAGCTCCAATATTTCGGCCACCTGATGTGAAAAACTGACTCATGAGAAAAAACCCTGATGCTGGGAAAGATTGAAGGCAGGAGGAGAAGGGGACGAGAGAAGATGAGATGGCTGGATGGCATCACTGATTCAGTGGGCATGAGTTTGAGCAGGCTCCAGGAGATGATGATGGACAGAGAAGCCTGGCATGCTGCAATCCATGGGGTCGCAGAGTCGGACATGATGGAGCAACTGAACTGATACTGACACTTATATTACTAATGGCATTTACTTCTAGGGATTAGGCTTGGGTCTCCCAGGCTTGTTCTCCACTGTTACTCTTCCCCACCCGCCTCTTGTAATGAACAAATAAATCTGTGAGCAATGAAATTAAGTACTGACTGTAATGAATTATAACCCACCAAAGAAATCACATCCATTGAAATTTTGAGGAGGCGGGGAATGCTGTTGCTTCTTAAACTTTGAATTAATTTATATAAATATAGGCTCACGACTTTTTTTTAAAATGGGTTGCAATCCATTACAAATTTTGTTTTTTAATGCTCAAATTGCCCCTCAAACCTGGCCACTGGACTGCTGTTTTTTTTCTTTTGGGACACGTCTCCATTGCTCTGAGCCCTTTCTGTCTGGCATACATGTCCAAGCTCACTTATACTTTTCTTATTTCAGCCCTGACTTTTTTGGAAAAAGGTACCTCGAAAATGAATCTGGACCTGAGGTATGTTCAGTGGGCTGTTGCTGCTCCCAGGCCTGAGCTATCAGTGCAACCAGCTAGGGAATGTGTATGTATATAAACACACACACATACACGCACATACTTACATCTATATTTGTTCTCTCTCAGCATGAAAATGAGTTCATAACACTATGTCCAACTCCAATTCAACATTCTAGTTTCCTCTTTTCATTCTTTGTAACTCCCTTCTCCGGCGGTGAGGACCCTGGCTACTCTTTCATCTGGTAATTTGCTTGATCCATGCCTCTGCGTTTATCCATCCCCACATCACTCCCTCCCCTACCCAGATGCACCCCTACCATGCAGCCCCATGCCAGGCCACCTTCTCCTGTGGAGGCTCCCTTCACCTGCCTCAGTTTCTGACACCTCCTGTGGATGCTCTCCTCACCCCACCTGCACTGACAGCCTGAGCCAGGTCAGCTCCACGCCACCCTCTCTCTAGTAGGCTTGCTCTCCTCACCTGACTTGAGCTCTGACATCGGTGTCCCGCCCAAGCCCTGCTCTGGGCAGGTAGCTGCCCTCCTCAGCCTGCTCAGGTTAATGCTCCATACCAGGCCATTCCCTCATTCTCACCCACGGGGACACTCTCACATTCCAAACCCAGCCTGGGGGTCACCACCCCACCCCACCCTGACCTACCAAGTTCTGCCCACCTAAAGGCTGTAGGGGCAAGTCAGTGGGGAACAGGAAGACCACAAAGACCTCAGTGTTTATTTGGAGCAGAGAGCTGACTGTGGTGGTAGAGACGGCAGGTGTCTGTTGCTCCCAGCAGACTGTAAGCCCTGCGGGGAAGGCTCACCTTGTTCCCCTCCATCACCAGCATCTTGAGTCACCCTCTCTTGCCCACGGTTCCCTGGGAAAGGGCAGTGGTAGCTGAGGAGGAGCAAGGAGGAGGCCCCAGGAAACCCCATACCTCACCATGTATTCAGGTGCCCACGCACGCAGATGGTGGAGTGCTGCCTTGCCCAAGAAATCAGGCAGTTGCCCAGGTGATGGAATTTATAGTGTGCTGAAAGTGTGCCTGCCCTAAAATAGCTCTCTTGCTCACAGTCTAAACTAGCAATTTCTTTCTTTGGATTTAAGACCTGGTGTTTAGCTCGGCTGGGTGGAGAAGAGGCAGACAATTGTGTAGAGGAAGCAGGGACAGGGCAGCAATGACTCTTGGATTCTCAGTCACAACTTTGCTCTCTTCTGTGTGACCTGGACAAGTCATTTCCCTCCCTGGTCTTATTTACCCACCTTGAAAGTTGCGATTTCTAAGACCTTTTCAAAAACTAAGGTGTGTCTCTCACACAGCTGGTACAGGGTTGGCTGTTTCAAGATGGTCTGCACACCAGGCGCTGTGCTGCATGTCCATTTCAATGCATCTAGCCTCCTTGTGAGGCAGGTGAGAATCTGCTCACCGCTTTCCAGATGAAGATGCTAAGACTCAGAGGGGTTAAGTGACTTGTCACCCAAGTCCTCCTGTCTCAGGGTTCACAGCTGAGACCGCCCAGGTGTCCAGACTGGAACTGTGGGCCATGGTTCCTTGTATGTCAGAGCAGCTCCAGTTCAGCTCAATGCCAGAAACACTTCTGGTTCCAAGCGTGGGCCAAACGGCTGGTCTGAGGCTGTGCTGGTGATGCTCCCCCTGAAGGACCCACAGCCAACTGTGTCTGCTGTACTCCTTTTGTACCTAGGACCACGATGGCTGTGAGAGCTACTGGAGAAACCTACTCCCAGGGGGAAAACCTCCCAGCAGTTGTCCTAGTTATGACAAACTCACCAGTCTACAGAAGCTGATCCCCCCTGGGGCAGTGAGAGGGAAGAGAAGGGGGGGCAGGAAAGGGGATATCGAGAAGCCACATGCAAAGATCACCAGCATCCAAATTCCACGAGTCATGATAACATGGACCTTGACCCAGCCTTACAAACCCTGCATGTGGATGTTCTCAAAGGGCGTTCTGTGGAACCCGGAGGTTGTCCACAGTCATGGTCAGCCGGGAACGCCCACATTTGAGCCTTCTGAAGAGTCACACCTACCCAGTCCCCTGTGAAACAAATCAAGACTGAAAACCTGTTTCCACTGAGTTAAACCTGAGTCCTCCAATCCTTCTTGACTGCCTATACTATGACATGGCCAGAGAACACTCGGGGAAACCTAGATTTAGGCCTTCACAGATGCAAAGAGCAACGTCAAGAGCAAGGCTGCCCGAGAGGGGCAGGGCCTGTACCCCAACTTGGGGCCGTACCAGCAGTCGCTTTACTATAGAGCAAAGCCTTGCCGCCTGCTGGCCTCCCACAGCTCTGCTGGAACAGAGAATGGATCTGCTCAGATGGGCCTGCAGGGCGCAAAGCCACCTGGTGCTAATTGGAACCTTGGAAATACCTCCTCACCGCACACATATCGTCTGTATACATAAACAGTGACACTGTTTCGTTTCCCATGGACTCCAAGGATTCATTCCAGGCCAGCATTTGTTAGATGATTCTGAGTAGGTCAGAAATGGATTCACAGTAAAATGCTGCCAAATATTTTAAGTATCAAGGACAGATGTAACATGCCACAGGCTGCTGACAGATGTGCCAAAGCACCCCCCACTCTTTAAAATAAATTACTGCCTTCAACAGGGACATAGTTTAAATTGTTAAATTCTTCCCCACACGAAACTTAAGATGCTTAAAATCTGAGGTTCACATCGTGTTTACCTTTCAAGGACTTTAGAATAGTCCCACAGAGAAGCTGATGGGGTTGGTGGGTTTGTGCAGAGGCAGGCTGAGGAAGACGGTGAAAGCTGACAGTCATTTAGGAATGTTGACTCAGTCCTACACCCAAAGAGGAAGCTCAGTTAAATGTTCCAGGAAAACATCTTTGACATAAATGAATAAATCATAAATGAAAAACATAAATGAAAACATCTTGTATTGCTCCTGTGATTTATCTTGAGTTGCTTGATGAGAACAATCAAGATGGAACACAAAAGTTGATTTTAACTTTACCCACATAGAAATTTCTTCACAAGATTAGAAACACTTTAAAGGTTAGGTTCTTCTTGTCTGAAATGCTGGCCAAGGTTGGGGAAAGGACCTCGTGACTTCTCAACCCTCCCACACAGCCATCCTGGTTCCCAGTTATCTGGTGGCCACCCCTGCCCCATTCCTGGCCTCTAAACCCCCTGCTGCCTCAGCAGTGTCTCCTCTCCCATCAAGCTGCGAGTCCCTCAGTCAGAGCCCAGGGAGAGACTTCTGGGCTATGCCTCAACCGGAGTCTGGCTCTGTGTACCAGCAGGAAGCAATGTCCACCCACAGTGGGAGTTTTGGCTTCTTCCTCCTGCTCCCAACAACCCTGCCACAGGCCTGTCATCTCTGTCTCCTCCTAGTCAGAACTCACCATCTGTGCCTCCCCCAGCAAGTCAGAAAGAGCATCGAGACAGCACTCCGCATCCTGGTGCTTATCTGCAGGCCTTCACAGGGGAAGGCACACAGCACCAAGTACCAAGTAGTGTCCTTGCCTTCAGAACCCAAGGCTCTGCTGTGGGATCCCATGGGAACAGGACCAGACAAGTGGCTACAGGATATCCATCCCTCCAACCTCTATTTTCTTCAGATATGAGACGATCTTTAGACTGCTGCTGCTGCTAAGTCGCTGCAGTCATGTCCGACTGTGTGTGACCCCATAGACGGTAGCCCACCAGGCTCTCCCATCCCTAGTATTCTCCACGCAGTAACACTGGAGTGGGTTGCCATTTCCTTCTCCAATGCATGAAAGTGAAAAGTGAAAGTGAAGTCGCTCAGTCGTGTCCGACCCTCAGCCTTCCAGGCTCCTCCATCCATGGGATTTTCCAGGCAAGAGTACTGGAGTGGGGTGCCATTGCCTTTTCCGATCTTTAGACTACTAACCGTGAAATCCCACAAATGGATAGGGTAGATTCTACAGGGATACAAAGGGGTTGCTGGAACAACACTCACTGGAGTTTCCTAGAGGTATTTTCAGGGCCAACCATCACACTGAGGACCTACCACATTCCAGGCACTTGTGTGCCTCCTCTAATGCTCACAACGACTAGGAAGAAATTTTATCCCCACTTTACTATGAAGGCCTAAGAGGGGTGAAGTTCCCCAAGCCTCACTGTTTTCTTGTTCTACTTCTTGATCTGCCTAGCCTGTTACTTGCCTGATTCAAAAGTGATGAGACTTCCATAAAGTCAGAGGAAACACCAGGATTGGAACCTACTCCCCAGCATTCTAGCTGCCTCACTGCACGTGCTGTCCCCAGTCCACAGGTGGCCGGAGAGGGAACGGGGGTGGTGGCAGCAGCACGCAGTGTGTGTGAAGGCCACCAGGCAGGCAGACAGGCAGGCTGGCCTCTCCCATACATTCCAGAGTATCTGCACTGATGAAGGTCTACATCTCAGGGCCTGCCAGGAGCCCTTACCACTCATGACCCACCAAATCACTCATACCTAAGAGGCAGAGATCCTTCCAAGGGGAGTGGCAGGCATTCCAACCTGACTTTCTCAGCGCAGTAGCTGACTGCAGCCCCGCCCGCTCTGCATAGGTGTGCTGTGTGCTTTTCCTTTGGGTGCATTCTCTGCCATGCTTTTCCCCGACTAACAAGGACTCCTTCATCCCCGACAGAAAACGGGAAGGGCCGTAGAGGAGCGCCATGCATGTTTACGATGATGGATGAAAACACTTTCAATCGCTTTTATTTTCCCCATTTGCTTTAAAAATAAGCACAATGAATTCAAGCATAGCTCCACTGACTGGGTTCAAATTCTGGCTCTGACCCTGGTAGCTGCCTAACCTATCCATGTTTAGTTTGATTCTAGAGGGTTTTTGTAAAGATTAAATCAATTTACATAAAACATCTAGAGGAATTACTGGCATCATCACATAAAGTAAACTCTATTTACAAACTCTACTCACAAAACTTCCTAAATTTTAGGCCAAAATATAACAAGTTAATAATTTCCACAACTGCTGACAGGTGTACAGAATGATGTGATCTTTATGAAAAGGAGGACGCTGAAACATTTAACAAAAACTACATTTACTTGGGGATTTCCTGGCAGCCTAGTGGTTAGGACTCTGAGCTCTCACCGGCAAGGGCCTGGGTTCGATCCCTGGCTGGGGAACTAGGATCCCACAGCACGGTCGGCCAAAACAAAAAGAAACAAGAAAAGGAAAAAAAAAAACAAAACAAAAACGAGTAATGCAGTAAAGGAAGTCACATAAAATTTAAAAACAAAACAAACTACATTTACCTTTTAACGAGAAGAGCCACAACTAGGAATTTACCCTGAAGATGCATCTCCAGAGATAAAAGCAACACATGCACAAGGTTACTAGCTGCAGCGTTATCTAAAAACAAAAAGACTGGCAATGTCCCAAATGCCTGTCTACAAGAGACTGGTTCAATAAACTACGGTACATCCGCATAACCAAGTACTGTGTAGCCATAAACAACAATCATGAACTTAGCTGATATATATAAACAACTTTTAGGTGAAAAAGTACACATTCTATGTCCACTGAAAGGGCCTAGAGGCAACAGCATCCAGCGTGAACACGCCCAAGGTCTAGATCTTGGTTTCTAAATACCAACCCTCCCTAAAGGCACCAGGACTCCCTGGGAAAATGGCTGATGCCAGGTCAGGGGAAATACAAGGTGAGCCTGGAATACCTTTTTGTGGCAGAAAGTAGAGAAATGCTCAAAGAACAATGATGGGGTCAAAAGGACACAGCTCTATCTTTGAGAGTTTACTATCCAGAATATATAAAGAACTCTTACCATTCAATAGTAAGACAAATAGTTTTAAAGTGGGCAAAGGATTTGAACAGACACCTCTCCTAAGAGGCTATGTAAATGGCCAACAAGCAGATGAAAAGATGCTCAACATCATTAGTCATTGAGATACCATTTCACTCACTAGGAGAGCTATAGTCAAAGCAAACAAAAAACTCCCAGAAAACAAGTCTTGGCCAAGATATGGAGAAAGAACATTATACACTGATAGCAGGAATAGAAAGTGGTTCAGTTGCTATGGAAAAGTTTGGTGATTCTCTGCTAAAACAGAAATTACCAATTTAGCCCTTCCACTTGTAAGTATCTGCTTAAAGAACATATGCTTACATAAAAACTCACATGTGAATCTTCAAGTAGCCTTATTCATAATAACCAACAACTTGAAATAACCCGAATATGCATCAACTTGTGAATGGATAAAATATGGTCTTCCACGCAACGGCACATCATTCAGTCATAAAAAGGAACGATACAATGTTACAACATGGATGACCTTAGAAAACATGCTAGAATGAAAGAAACCAGATACACAAAGGCCACATGTTGGATGAGCCCGCCTATGTAGACTATACAGGACAGGCCAATCCGCAGTCAGAACTGCGGTTGCTAGGAATGCGGAGAAGGAAATGGGACTAACAGGTGTGGAGTTCCTTTCTGGGGTACTGTATATGTTCTGGAGTTTGATGATGGCAATAGGTGCACAATATAATGAATATACATACTAAAAATCCCTGAATATTCTAAAATGATGAATTGTATCTCAATAAAAGGGAAAAAAGGACACAGCTGGTTGAAGAAGCTCCCACTCATCAAATCTGGAACAATCTGAGCATCAAAAAGAACGAGCTATTAGATTACAACAATTCGAATTAAAAAAACAAAACTGTAAATTCATAGTGAAAACAAGAAGGGTAGAGGGACAAAAACTTTTTTATAGATGAATGCCAGCTGATACAGGCAGGGGATGATGGGATAAGAAAATTACCATTTAAGAACTTCTAGTGTGGTAACTGATTTAGGAAACGATCATCAGTGGATGCTACAAATGATGTGTAAAAGGCGGCTGAGAGCCAAGATCTTCAAGGGCATCACCCCAGTTTGACAGACGTGGAGGACACACCTTCATCAAAGTGTCACCAACACAGCAGTAACCCGCTGTGCCACACCAGGGTACAGACAGCTTCACTCAGGTAGCGTTCTCACAAAAACTGTTTACCCTAAATGAAATCACGAGGAGACACTAAGGCAAATCCAGACTGTGGGATATTCTCACAAGACAACTGGCCTGGACTCAGCTAATACATATAGGGGTGAAATACCCTGGTGTTTAAAACTGATTTTAAATGGCTCGGGGGAAAAAAGTGAGACAGATATAAGGAAGGAGGGAGAGAGGGAGAGGAAAAGAGAAAAAAATATGGCAAAAGTCAATTACTGGTGAATCTATGTAAAAGAACACAGGTATTTAATATATTCCTCTTTCAACTTCTCTGTTGAAAATTTTTTTCAAAATAAAAACTTGGGGAGAAAATTTCTGTAAACAATCAGCTTAAAAAGAACAGAAAATTCAACATGCTTAAAAGTGTAATAATTAGAAACACAATTCATCTCTAATATAAAGTATCCAATTTTCTTTTCTTTTTTTTATTTTTTTTTATTTTTAACCCCATCTGTGCCTCAGAGGAGGAGTTCCCTCCACCGTGACACTTTGATCCCCAAAGTATCCAATTTTCTTAAACATACTTTACTGTTGCCCATTTCAGTAAGTGAGAAACATTATGGCTCTGAAATTCCTCTATGAATCCTCAAGGTTTCTAAATAAGTTAAGCAAAAATTTCTTAGCTCAATTCTGACAATCAAAAATTTACCTATGAGGCAAGAAACTATGCTGGACAACTCACAACCCGTGCCCTTTACCCACAGCCTGGAATTCCACATACCTCAGAATATGGCTTTAAAATGTTCTTTAATAGAATTTCTGATATTTTCAAGTGACAGAGGTATACATTTTTAGCTACATGGTAGACACCCCCTATATGACTAGCGGACAACTCAATGTATCTCCAGCGGGATGATTTATCGTAAAGAAAGTCACCAAAAATTGTAAGCAGTCTGGATTCGTGTTTATTGAAGCCAGTAATTAGAGACATCTTCTTTTCAGCACTAGAAAGCAAGGTTCCACATGACTGCATACTGCATCCAGATAGAGTCACACCCCTGGACTAAGGCTGGTGGGGGAATATATCTGCAGTCCTAATTTTTAAGTTAAAAACACCAATAAACTTAGTATAGAGACAACAGTGAACTTTCACTTACAGCATCAACATTGTTAAGGTCATGATGTACAGAGCAGTCACTTTCAATTAACTAATAAAACACATCTTCAGTTTAAATACTGGTTTAAAAATGCCAATCCAAAAAAAAAAAAAGTGCAAACAAAATTAAATAATTCTAGCAGCATACCCGTTGCATTTTTAGCAAAGACCAATTCATGGCCTTTATCATGGCCATATCTTTAAGGTTGGGCTTGTTTCTTTGATTTTTCCGTTTTGAAGACAAACAGCAGATGTAGCCACTACAATGTATATAAATAGTCATAAAATTATCTTTAACAGTCTACCATACAAGTGTATTCTGCAAATAAAATGAATTTTACTTTAAAAAGTAAAGGCTGTTTATTGTTTGGCCTTTGGTTCCAATGCTTGAAAACCCCCAAAATAACAAAAAATATGCCCCCTCCTCCCACCCCCACTAAAAAGAACCCTGCAGCTCCCCAAAGTTGGTAGACTTTGGCAACCACTGAGCACATGACACTATACATCAGCTTCTTCTGATCCTAGGAGTAGCCACTTGTCCCGAGAAACTAAAAGTGATTGCCAAGAAATCCTCCTTCACAAGACAGATGTCTTGGCATTTCTTCGGTTCTAGTACATTTTATACTGACACAAAAAGTGCTTATCAGTTTAAGTGATAAAAGTAAAGTCTTGCGTTAAAATTTAAAATCACACTGTCTCCCTCCTGGATATGTGGCCTTTCAAAGAATTTTGTTTTATTTCTGAGGTCACTTATTTTGTGCCCCCAGCCCGCCCCTGCCAGATGCTAGAGAGGGATAAAGTGACCCCATCATTCGTGTGGCCGCAAGCTGTTTGGCATCTATTGGTCATTATACCACAACTATCATTCCAAGTCAGTTTACTGTCATCACCTGGACAATCTGGTAACTGGAAGCCACAATACATTAAAAAATAAAAAATAAAAAAGGGGGGGGGAGTGTATTTTCAACAATAAAACTGGCACGAGAAACGTATTTTTGTTTGTCAGAAAGGTAAGTAAATACTCAGCTTTCTCCTTAACAGTGTTCAGACCTTTACAAAAAAGCAATTCAAGACAGTCTTAGAGTCTTGTTATATAACACAGGATATTAAGTTACACCCAGTACAGTTAGTGGTCAGTCAAATCTGGTATGTAAAAGTAATGATATTAGGGAAGTTATGCTCAGAAACAGTACAACAAACATTCATATAAAAAAAGTAAACTCCACAGAAGTGAACTGTGGTTTTTCCCTTGGTTTGACAACAAAGGTTCTATACATTAAATTAATGGTAGTGTTTGCATTTCAACGTTTTGTGTCATGTATAAAATTAAAAGTGCTGTTTTAAATCCACAGAAGTCACTTCCAGGATGATGGTATGACACGACAATGTGCATGTATCTGCCCTAAATGGAAACACCTGAAACACTTATTTCCATAAGAAAAAAAATGCTAGTTTATGAAAGACATAAAACAAGAGAAATGCATCATTTCCATCCTCAATACAAAACATTCATACTAATCTGTTTATCTGATAGCATTGATCAGACCAGGGAGCTAGGACAAAACCCTTTTGCATCACTGGAACTCCATGAAGGTTTCCAATGACCTTAAGGCAGGGACAGTGTGAGCCAATTAATCAGAGTGCAATTACATTAAAACCTCCTTCATACTTTCTGTAGCACACTGCATTATGGTAAAATGAGACGTTGGTCACCCATTCTCTACTAATAGGCCAGCCTGTGGTAGTAAAAAAAAAAAAAAAAAGAAATAAAAAATGACAAAGCAGAAGCTATTCAGAAAACACAATTCAAGGTAAACTAATGTGGTAACTGCTGACTTTAAACACACCCCACAGTGACTGACTGCCCCACGATACACATGTGTGGAGCCCAACACCTCCCACGAGGACACGGCCTGGGCCATGCACGTGAGCCCTGGGCAGCTGCCATCTTTCCCACCCCCACATCAGCTCCACCTGACTCAGGCATCCCCACACTTAACACATCTTCCACAAGGTAAAGATGCATTCAGAACAAGTCCAATTCTTATTTTGCTTAGTGTTTAGTTTGGAAACACTTCTGATTTTTAAGTTTTAAAAATGATTTGACTTCTACTGAACACACAGTATTTACTAACATTGCTCATCTCCTCCTCCGCCTCCTGCAACGTTCAGCTTCCCCAACACTTTTCTCATTCTTCCTTCCAGTCTTTCTCTTCCCTGGACTTTCTGCTACTTAATGTGCTTCCCATGAAGAAGTGAATCTGTTAACATGCAACTGGTTGGACTAGCCACCATCTGATCAATGACTTCCCGGTCTCACTGGCTCCACCCTAAAAGAAAGTGGGCCCTCTTTCTCTCCATCTATCTTCCCTTCCACAAGAGGCCCAGCTGCACTTGCTGCCCACAAGAGAGCCACACGCCTGAGAGTCCAAGGGTTATCCATCACAGAGGGGTCTGACACACAACCTTCCTAAAGGTGCATTTCACACTCGGACAGCCACTGAAGTTTTTTTTTTTTTAAGTTCATCTCCCCTGCCCCAAAAAACTGATAGCATGTGCCATATCAGAAAAATCCTGGTCTTAGAGAAGATCAATATACATAGTTATTTGGTCATTTTACATATGCACTTTTTAAGGAGGATCAGGCTTCATTTTCTGTTGAAGAGTTTGTTACCATGGAGTCTGGCTTTCGAGTCATTCTATCCAGTTCTTCCTGAACATTTGTCAACACAGTCTTTTGTCCTTAAAAAAAAAAAAACAAAACAGCAGTGATGAGAGACCAGAAAAAAAAACTTTTTTTAAGGAACATTTAAAATAATACAGATTTCTATAATCATTTTTGGTGATAATCCCAGTAAGAACAAGAAAAGTCTTTTTTTCACTGTATTGACTATAAGGAGACAGACCGTATTTCAGCCCTTCTTTATTCCAAATGCCACAGTTCTGGGCTCCCGGACTACATTACTGCCCCCTGCCTGGGGATGCCTTTGTGCCAAACACAAAGGCCTTTCTGAAAACCCTCTGAGCCCTATGCAGTCTCATCACCATTTTCCGAGAGGTGGTATTTGAGTTTCTGGCATGCAGCAAACTACTCTCTGTGCCTCAGACAGATGTCTATGTTTTGTTTCTAATACAACGGACTCATATGGAGTCCTGGAATCACCATATTTCAGTAAGAATATTAGACTAAGGCTGACAATTTCAACCTTGCACGAAGTTGGTGCACACAGTATTGAACACTAACTGGGGCCTAAAAGTGACCCCTCTTTCCTCCCAGGGAATACCAGCTTATAGCCTGGGCCACCAGACCAGCCTCCTGAGTCTCCAAGAACACAAGAGCCCCTGAAGGCCCAGGCTGACTTGAGGATACAGTGATTTCCCGAGGGCTTTGATCAGAAAATACCAATTAAGGAAAACACTGTATTAATTAATATTCCTTATAGCCAATGGAAAAGTAAAACCCTTCTGAAATGGCCTCAAGCTTCCTGAGAAAATGCATCATTTTTGAGGAAGCTGGTTCCTTTGTTTCAGAGACCTCCAAGTCATAGACTTGCCCCACCTGCCCATGTGGAAGAAGATGAGTGGGCGGTCACAGAGATGTGTATGTGTGACAAGACAGGGAGCTTCATGGAGGAGAAATGCCTGCAGAGTTCACAGGCAGCTGATGACAAGATGGGGGCAGCAGAGTGAACAAAATCCTTATAAAGCAACATAAAAATTAAAAAGTAAATAAAATGTCAACAGTACACTCTAGACCATGCTTTCAATGGACAGAGCTTCTACACCTGGGCCATACGTTTAGGATCTACCTCAATCCACCCAGGACTCGGTTCCTGAGAACCAAATATACATAAATCCCACCTCAAATGTGCCAAGAAATTTGCATGGTAATATGGTAATTCTGTTGTAAAGTATACCGCTCAGTATAAACCAAACACCTGTCCAGAACATCAAGGGTCTGCAGGTCAGTGGAAGCAGACACTCCTGTCTACCACCTCAACTTCCAGCACCCCTCCATCCCAAGGGTCATAAATCTCCCAGTACCTGACTTCTTGGATGTGCTCTGCACCCCACCAGCACCAGGACTTCCAGGAGAGCCTGTTTTTTTACTCAATAGACTATTGAAGAAGCTGGCCAACACCCCTTCACTTGCTGCATTATCTAAGGAAACATTAAGGAAAAAAGCATCACACAAACTGGATGACTCAATTAAACAACAAACTATTTTTCAGCTTAGAATTATCCACTTGTGGTTATGATCTTTGATACTGAGCACATTCCTTCACTGTGATGCCTTATATACTGCTACTGCTAAGGCTGATTACATGTTAGCATAATTAATTAAGTGAAACTTGTTTATATTTCTCACCTGAACCTGTACTCCAAATCATCTCCCTGTCCATGAGGCAGAAGTTTTATAAGCCCATGACATTCCAAAGGTGCTGTGAAAAACTCTCATTCAGAATACAGGCATCAAACATGCAAGAACTAAATACAATTTGAGCATTTTACTAAAGCCAGTATCTTGGGGTATTATTAAGTCACTGGGATGAGGGCCAGTAAGGCATCGAGCTTGACAAAGGAAGTGACAATTCATAATTGGTAAAAATATATACCTATTAAGAAACAAAACCAAGGATTCAAAATATACATTTTAAAATGACTTATGCTGTATTCTTCCCTGAATACAGAGAGGCCTAACCAAGGCCTTTACAAAGCCAGGCGTGAGGGCACCAATTCCAGCGAAGGAACAGGCCTTGGTCTCTGCCAACCCATGAACTCCCTCTCTCTAAGACAGAAGTGGAAAACAGCCCTTGTGGGGAAGAAAACAGCTCAGCTGCCTTAAGATTCCACCTACCAAACCCACCGACTCAGCCCCTAAAGCAGGAAAGAGGCCAAGGACCCTCCACGGAGACAGGGTACATACTTTTGATATTCGGGTCCGGCTTCTTTACTGACGTGCCTGGGGAGGCACTGGGCACGCTGGCTGGCCCTCCCCGGCCCTGGGTTCTCGGAGAGCCAGAGGGTCCTCTTGCAGGGGATTCCTAAGTCCAAAACCAAGTCGAGTCACACAGGCGTCAAAATAACAGAAAATACATATTCCCAAAACAAAGACATGCCTCTGTGGGGTATTTTTCATAGTCTAGGGAGATAGGTGGCAGGAATGAGAGTTTGTACTCAGCTCAGTTTCTTTTTAGATCCCAGTTTCTCCTGAGAGAAGAAATATCAAGATAACAAAGCCTGTTCACTCTAATGCCCAGAACTCTGTATTCCTTCATCAGACATTTTCTGATTTTCTACCATGTTTCTGGCCCTGGGCTTTAAGGGGGACAACATTCCCTCTGAAAACATAAAAGCCCACACAAATAAAAGCTCTCACAAATAATGGTATAAAGCTTGGCCACCCATGACGCTGGCCCTTGACCCTCAGCTTAATTTAAGGTACTTACGGAGGCTCTGGTGGGCGTGGCTGGCTGCTTGGCAAGGAGTGACTGCAAAGAGAGGGACACACCGGCCATTAACACATGCCTGCAGAGTGCACGGGTCTGGAGAAACACTTCTGAGTACTCCACTAGAGGGCACCATTAACAACAGCCAAATCATAGGGTCTACACTATAAATGCAAACATTTTAATTGAGCAATTTGATCGATGGTGGGAAAAAAATACTTCCAGGAACCAGTTTTTAAGCTAAAGAAGTAAAGAGAGCACAGAAGGGAGGAAAAGCTGGCAGAGGAACTATCAACTCCCTCTGCTGACCTGTCTGCACCATGGGGTCTAACAACTGTCTCAGTGAAACGGAGAGGTGGGGCAGGGTCTGCAATCTGAACCACCAGCTTGGCTTTACTCCCCTCACCTACAAAGTGTGTGTACTGGCTCACCTCCTTCATGCACAGGGCTGTGGGGGGGCTAGGTGACATATTGGAAGTGAGGTCAGGGCATTTGGTAAACTGTCAACATGGAAAACGCTATGTTAGAAAATGTACATTTACAGACAGAACAGGTACTTAAGGACTTCCCTGGTGGTCCAGTGGTTAAGACTCTGAGCTCCCAATGCAGGATGCATAGGTTCAAATCCTGGTGAGAGAGCTAAGATCCCGCATGCCACTCAGCATGGCCAAAAAAAACCCCAGAAAGGAACAGGCACTTAATAAGGTTGTAAGCCTATCGCTGCAGGAGAATCTGCAAGGCAGGTACTTTGTACTAATCTGACAAACGAGAGGGAATGACAAGAACTGGTAACAACCCCTTTGTCGCCGCAAGCTCTTTGTGGTATCCCCTAATCTTGCCCCAGGGAGCTGGCCTTCCACTCACAAAAAGCCTCTGCTCCAGCCTCACTGGTCTTCTTACCTGTTGCTTCATTAGAAACACCTGCTCATCCTCCGCTGCCAACTCTTTGTCATGGACCAGCTGTGAAGTGAAGCAACACACTCATTTGCAGTCACAGGCCAAGAACACCCCAACTACTTGTCAAAATTCACGCCGAAAGGAGACTCTTGGGTTCATGTCTCAACGTGGGTTTCGGGAGTCTTTGCAGAGGTAGGTTTTTCTAGCCTAGCAAAGACCCTGTTTCAAGGCCAGCCCTGGCATATGGGCAAATGATATTTTAAGTCTGGCAGGTTCTAAACAATACCTCCCAGCTCAGGGTCTGCAGGTGATCTCAGGAGCAAAGGGCATCTACGAAGAGTAACCCAGAGGCAACGGAGGCACTCCGTCCCTCATGCCGCACCACCCAGAACCACTTACATAACACCAGATTTCATTTAAAGACTTTTTAAAGGCCCTTGGATTATTATCTATTTTTTACCCCCTAAGTGGTTCAATGTGTAAGATGTCTATCTTTATACATTAAAAAAAAACAAAAACAAAAAAAACCACCTACAACTCTTAAAAAATGATTGATTAGGGTACCTTTCTCACAGGAGGTTTCACAATAAAGTCTTCATATGCATCTTCTGGCTTAACAGTTGTGAAATTTTCATGTAAAATAGCTATTTTCTTTTCATTGTCCCAGCCTGCGGGTCTAAAGGCAAAGAGACAGAAACCAACTTGCTTCTCCTTAGATGCATTAGAGAACACTCCGCACACTCCGGGTTAGAGGACCTCCGGCTGACACCCTTTTCCCCCAAGTTCTGATACGCAGTTGCTGGGCTGGCTGGTAGTCTCTGGCAGACAAGCCAATATTCACTGCAGGTCCAGTTCCATACTGAGGTCACAGGGCCAAGGCCTGAGGAGCCAGCAAAAGATCTCTCTGACTGTACATGCTGACTGACCCACAGCAAGTGTTCAGAGCTTTTCCACAGCTTCACCCAGAAGGACAAGGACACCATGGGGCCCTATTCTGACAGAGGGGAGAATACAGAGCAACACGGAGCCCAGGGTGAGACTGTATCTCTTGGAATCTGGCACGGAGACCCACCCATGAGTAGTCTGAAACCTCTTCTTTCTGACAATGGTCCTCTTATGGCTTGGCTAATTTTACTGATGTGTGAATATGTACCCTGGAGCAACGGAGAGCGGTAGGACCTGCACTACCCCAGGCCCCAAACCAGAGGAACACAGGAGTTTTTGAGGATCCTAAATGGGTGCTGCCCAGATGGACATCGCAGGGCAGGATGGCACCCAGGCTCCATTAAGTTAAGCTGAAGCCTAAGGCAAGGAGCAACTGTAAAATGCCCTACACGACATACTTTTGTCTAGGCTTCCCATTCTCCATCCAACTCTAGCTCTATAACCAAGGAGGTGCTTAGTCAGGGCGCTCCCCATGAATGGCTTTGCTGACTTCACCAGCTCCTGTTGGGCAACAACCAACAGGACCTAAGGTGCCAAAGACACTGCCACGACCCATGTCACCCTCAGAAGCTCTGAGCTGCTTCTCCACTCCAGACCAGCCCTGAACACGACCAGTCTCCCTATGTCTCCTCCTCCTGAGATCTGAAGTGACTTGGGTACTGACTGACTCCAAAAGCAAACCACTCACTGAGAGCTTGTGGTTTTGGTGCTGGCCTGACTGCTCTGGACAACGGTTCTCTGAAATCAGTCCACATCTCTGAGTCTGCTGTCTGGGAATCTCCCAAATGAAGCTCTCCCTAAATGTCAAGGAGACAGCCTGTTCAGTCCCCCGAGAGCTCTGGGCTTCCTCACCTTCAGTCTTTTCCCACACCGTCCCTCCCACCCTTCCATTCCTTCTGGCCTGCACACTCCACTCCCCCGCCAGCATCTCTCCTCTGCTCTCCCTGTGGCACTGCCTCTACTACCTCACCAGCGACCTACCCCCTCAGCTGTGTCTCTTACAGGCCACACACAGGGACCACATCTCGTTCATTTCTGTGTCCTCAGCAAAGAACGTGGTCACCTAGGAGGTGCTCAGTGTTTGCTGGATGAACTGCCATTCTTTTTTAAGTCAAGAGGACATCTAAGCCTAAAAACGCACAAGGCCTCTCAGAAACCACACCTTCAACATTTATTTATGCATCCACCATACTTCTCATTCTCCAGTGAGGGAATGACACAGGTTCCAAGTCTCTGCCCAGGACGGTCGGCCCCAGTGGCTCCCAAGTGTGAAATGTCAGAAACACAACAGACATTCAGTATAGCCTAAGCCCAAGCTGATGAGACGCCAGGGAGGGCACAGGCAGTCATCCTGCCAACAGATGCCATTACACCAGACATTGCAACAGAAAATGTCCAGGATCCCCGAAGCGCCAATTCCCTATGCTGCCACTCCTTTTCTCAGCCAGTATTTTGCCAGAGTCGACAGTAAGTGGCAAAAATGTTTTGACAACTTGCTTTTAATGAAAAGAGGCAGCACACCTGACCTCACTCCACCCACTTCCTTCAGACAGGAGGCAGAATGGCAAGTAATCTGGAAAGCAGCGGAGAGGTAAAGTTGGGTGTATCTACGCCCTAGGAGGTCCAACTCCAAGAACTTTGCCAAGCAAGCTGGCTGTATGAGAGAAACAGAAGCACCTCACTTGGAAGGATAAAATGTAAAGAGCAAATGCACCATAAAGAGAAGCGTTCAAAAGCATCACCCTCTGCCTTCTTCTGATGTCTATGTCAGAAGCTTCCTCTGTCCCTTTTTCACTGTAATAAAACTCTGCTACACACACACACACACACACACGCACACAGGCATCACCTGTAAAGAACTCACATAAAAACTGCTTCCTTTTCCACAACTAAGGCAGGAGTGGTAAAGTGGAAACCGTATGTTTTATGAACAATGTACTTATACAACAAGTCGAGGTTTTTCTCTTCTTTAACTGATGTGTATATCAAAGCCGCTCCATCTGATCAATCTGCTTAAGGAAAACCAATTCACTGCAGGAGGAGACAAAAACGAACACATACAAGCACAACCCTCAAAGTATTAGTCACAGGTTGCTCATTTTTGATCAATACACGATTAAGAGAAAGTGTTAAAATTTTAACAACGAAAAAGGGAATAGTAGCAGAGGAAGCAAGTCAAAAGCATAGAGCATGTCGATGATAGCGGGCCACGTAGGCCTTTTTTTTTTTTTAAACATGTAAACTGTCATCTTCTGACCGATTTAGTCTGTGTCCCAAGCAGTCAAGTTACTGGTTCTAAGGCTATAGCCTGGGAAAACCCTCAGCCCCGTCAAGGCACACAGGTTCTTTCCCAGACAGATGCCCACATGTGATCAAGTGTGCCATTAAGCATAAAAGAGACGGGCACCACCATGTTACTGGCCCTCACCACTGAGCTGGACAAGCTGAAGAGCCCGAAGGAAGCAGTGGAACCCACCTTTACCCTCCCCAGCCCAGGACGTGGGGCTACTAGATTTTCACAGAAGACTCAAAAGACTGTTGACAAAGCATCTCTCTCATTGACAGGACAAAACATAATAGAGGAAACCCTGAAGCATCTACAACACTGTCATTTGGGTAATTAACCTTTTCTAAAAACAAAAAAAAGTGAAGTTTAGAAAGATTTCCAAGATACAGTAAAGATAATTTGTAATAAAATTATCATGTATCAGCTTTCTTAATATGAAAGCCTAAAAAAAAAAATATGAAAGCCTATCATATGTGCACCATTAAAAATAGAAAGCAATAAAAAACAAGCAGAAATTAATAAGTCTCAAATACCAACACTGTAAAATTTTAAAAAGTAAAAACATGTATACAGTTTCATCCTGGCATGAGACTGTTTTGGGTTCAGGAAGCACTTCACCTCTTTGAAGATGCCCCATCCGGAGCAAGCCCGGATCAACACACAGAGGGAAGCCTGTGCCCTGGGCCCCATCTCAGCGCCCCAAGGATACACTGAAGGCAGAATCTCCGTAGGTGTGACTGGATGAAGTCAAAGTGCTCGTCCCTGTAATCGTGCTCCTTCTCCAGGACGCTCACCGCATCACACTGCAGGGAAGACAGAAAGAGAAGGGAGTCACCCTTCTGCCTCTCTGCCTGCTGAGGCTGGGACCACTGGCTGCTTCAGAAATAAAACCATCATAGCTTCAAAGAAGGAAGCTACAGCCCAGAGTCCACGCGTTAATTGACTAAACAGACAAGAGTGAAAAGCAACTGGAGATTTTCCCCTTCATCCTGGGCCTCAGCTTCCACATGTGTAAAGTGGGATAAAATAGCCCTGATCATCTCACAGTTGCTCTAGGAATCAAACAAGGGCACATCAGGAAACAGGCCCCCTGGACATGACTGTGCGCCGCACACTCCACAGGGCTGCATCCTCACAGAGTATGCTGTGAACAGCTCATGCTATACTTGGGCAGCCTACCAGCTCTGACTAAGATCACAGAACTTCTGAACCCGAAGTGTTTTTACAGCTATTTCCTTTTCATTTCTAAGAGACACAACTTTATGTCTCTATGACTACCCTTAATTTCTATTCCTACCTCATTATTTTACAAACCCTGAATCCACTTTCTTCTTTTTCCAGGGTTGCTATGTTCCTTTCTGAAAACAAGTCCAATAGACTTTAGAGACCAAAAGCCAAAAGAATTCTGCTCTTCTGTGTTCCTTTTTCACCACTAGTTTGAGCTAAATGAACTGGTTTACACAGCCTTAAGAAAACTACTTTCAGATCTGAGTCTGCATCCCTCAATAAAGTTGACAGTGCTCCATGAGATTAACTCAAGCTATAAGTAAATGTCACATTTCTAGCAGCAAGGTAAAATGACAATATTTTCTATACTGATATATTCAGTGTACCTTAATGAATCCTGAATTAGTCCAACATCCCCTTAGGAAGACACCTAATGAGAGCTTCTCCAAGTTTCTTACAGATGGTGAGTGTTCACTGACCAAACCCAGCCAACCTTACGGCTCCCACCTTTGTGCACACCACCAGCACCGGGATCCCGAGGTTATGAGTCAGCACATTGTCACCGAGAGGCAGGGCAACATTTTCTTCATCAGGACCTGAGGTCAGAGGCCCTCTTCTTTGTGGGGAACCTTGACAACCTTCCTCAGGCTCGACATAGTCTTGAAAATCTTTCACAACTACAGGTAAAGAAGGAAAAGAAAATTACACATGCATTCACACAATAAAAAATGCACAAGCCAGCTTTAGAAAACTGAAAGAGGGAGTAATAAGCACAAAACATTCAGAGTTGTGACAAACTTCCTAACTGCATCTGACTTAATTGCAGTATTAGGACATAGGGGTACTGATGCAAAACTCTCAATTCTGTCAGTCTGAGCAGTGTAACCTCAGAGCGGCAAAGATAGTGCCCTGGTCATCTTCAACTGTATCCAGCTCTTAACAATTAAACAGGTTTTTAAAAATCTCCTAAGGCTTCAACAGTTCCTACTATGAAAACAAAAAGCAAACACTTTTTTTTTTGGTCCACACAGGGAGGCTTGCAGGATCTTAGCTCCCCAATCAGGGATTGAACCCGGGTCACAGTAGTGAAAGTGCTGAGTCCCAGCTGTGGGACCACCAGGGAATTCCCAACGATTTTCTTATATGTTTTACACTTTCAAAATATTAGGGTAGTTGAACTGTGTTAATTCAACAGAGGCAACCACTAGAAATAGGTTATAACTTATAAAACTTCCCAGCTTTCTCATTAGAAATAGTTAAAACCACCTGATCTACACAAAAATACGCTGTTTCCACACAGAGGAGGTGTGTCCGTGGTAAAGAGTGAGGCTGCACTTGCCCAGCACCACCTGCACCTCCTCATCGTCCTCACTCTTGTGGACTTTCACCTGTAAGAGATCCTGAGGTATGTGTGTCATGGACCTGTCCCTACCTCACACAAGTAGGGGTCAGCGTTACCACATTCACTCCCTGGCACACACAGTCACTATTTTGGCCAAGGATGCAATCCCACAGGAGGGCCTTCAAGCTGAGAGCGGTCTATGGTCTTGGTTCAGGCAAAGCCCACAGACCTGCCCCTTTTTCTTGGTGCTTCAAAGTCACATGTGAGGCCAGAGAATAAGACATGGTGATTAAAGCTACTTCCAGCCAGAGGAATGGGCAGCTCTACTCTTCTACAAATAACACGAGTAAAGGACCTAAAGGGACCTCTGCTCGCATCCTCAACATGCTCACTGAGAAAACACAGAGGACTAGACGAACGCAAACCTGGAGAGAGGCGCGTGTTCTCTTCTTCACTCACAGAACAGGTTTCAAATATTTTCAAACGATGAGTTCTAATTTACAAAGAATTTAGGTTATCATTATCCAAGCTTCTGCAATTATCTGGGAACACACTGTCTTTCACATAAATTGAAAACCACTGATTAACCCCAAAAGTGGAGATGTAATGTTTCACCTCTACAATTTCTCTTTAATTAAACTCATTCATACAAAGTCATTGCCAATATAAACAAATGACTGAAGAGATCTTCACTGCATTGCATTTTGGACAAAAACAGAGAAGGGTTTTTTGATAACTGCTGAAGGATCTTGAAGGCATCAAAAGTTCCCACTTATTTTTTAGAAATCTGCTTTATTTTAGCTTTATGCAGCCAAGACCGACACACAACAAACTGCACGTTTAAAATGTAAATTTGGTTTTTGTGGGGGAAGACCTGACTCGTGTCTTGCGGAAACTCAGTTCCCTGACCAGGGACTGAATCTGGGCCACAGCAGTGAGAGCCTGAGATCCTAACTACCAGGCCACCACATAACTCCCTAAATTTGGTATTTCTGACATTATGAATACACCCCTGAGTCAGTACCACGATCAAGATTGTGCACGTATCTATCACCCCCAGAAGTTTCCTTATACCTTTTGGTAATCTGTTCTCTCCACCTCTCCTCAACACCATCCCTAACTCCATGCAATCACTGATCCACTTTCTTTCAATACAGATTAGTTTGCGTTTTCTAGAATTATATATAAATGTAACTGAGAATATGTTCTCTTTTTAGTCTTCCTACATTTTCTCTTTAAAAGCATTTTAATAGATCTTCAAGTCAATGAAAAATACAATGGCTTAACTGGGTAGTATCTGTAACTCCCCAAGGTCACATGCAGCAGTCAAACAGGCCGTGAGACAATGAGCATGGCAGAGCCTGGAACTGGTTACAGGTGAGCCAGGTGACTGCGGGAAGGCAGGCGGAGGTGGGGGTGGGGGGGGAAGCTCCAGCAGTCTGCTCCTTGAACCTCCACTCCCAGCATGCTGCATAAACTGTGTTGTGTTCTACACATGCCATGACATGAACATGGGTGGGAAACCCTGGGCTAGACTCCTTATTCTCTGAAGGACTGGCTTAAGTACTGCTATCCAAAAACAACAGGAAATGCACACGTTTTTAATAATCCAGCATTTTAAAAAAATAAGCTGGAAGGCAGAGCAGATATTCCTAACAGAGGTGATGAAAAGGAATGATAAAAATAAAGTGAGGACTGTGTAATCTGAATAATAATGTGTATATTTCACTTAGGGCACACAAATTTGTTGTTGTTTAGTCACTAGGTGGTGCTGACTCCGTGTGACACCATGGACTGCAGCCCGCCAGGCTCCTCTGTCCATGACATTCTCCAGGCAAGAATACTGTAGTGGCTTGCCATTTCCTCCTCCAGGGGATCTTCCTGACCCAGGGATCGAACCTGCGTCTCCTGCATTGGCATGCGGATTCTTTACCACTGAGCCACCAGGGAAGCCCAAGTGCACACATACTATAGTATTAACAGTTTCTCTCCAGCAGGTGGGGTGGCTGGGATTTCACAGCAGGAGCCATGCGCCCACCTGGGGCGTCAGATGGAGTTGGTACAGGAAGGAGCAGCGCTCTACCCTACTGCTGCCACCTCCTTCTGTTCTTTTCCCTCCTGCCTCACTGATCACCTGTTGGTTCCACAGTTCTGAGAAGACTTAAGAGACAGTACCTAACTGTTTTCCTCTACCTGATAAGCAAGGGAAGCCACCAACACAAAGCTGGAAAGAGAAGACCAACCTACACACAAGCACCACCTTCTGGCAGCTTCAGGGACTGCTCTATCCTCCCCCATCAATCCTGCTGCCAAACAGCTGCCATGGATTCAGGACCACTGGGGACCCTAATCCGGAAAAGAGCGGCTGGCCAGGGAGCATCGTTCCAAACTCAGCTGACTGGAGACTGAAAGCAGGATGGGTGACAGCCTTTTCTTACTCAATACAATACCTAGAGTGCAATTAAGCTGGAAAGTGGGAGTCCTTCAAGGAGAAGATGGGCAACCGCTTTACTAAAATGTAACCTAAAACCAGCACTAACAAAGGCAATCCTTCAACGGGTAACACAAAGGCGTGAATACCATTCCAAGCATCTCATAGGAAGGGCAGTGAAAACAAGAGAGGCCCTCAGAAGGTTAACCAGAGTCATGAGGCATGGATGCGGTTCCAGAATCTCTAGCTACCCTCCAGTGTCCCCTCCTCTTCTTCCTTACAACCAAACAGAACCGTGATACTTAGAACACACGGCCACATTGACTACATCTCCTAAGGAAATGTCTTCTTAGGAAGACCATGGGCACACGCCCTTCAGTCCTTTGCTTTTCCTCCATCCAGGTGCCTGCAACACAGATGTGAAGGCTGGAGCTCTAGGTGCCAAGAGGAAGTGAACCACACCCTAGAGATGACCAAGCAGTAAGCAAAAAGGAGCCTGGGTCCTTGACCTGTCTTCCTCGAGCTGCTTTCCAGGCCTGAACTAACTAACCACCTCTGGATTTCACTTGCAGGAGCAAGTAATAAAACCCAGTCTTGCTTAGGCCACTGTTATTTTGGGGCTTGTGTCACATGCAGCTCAATCTGATCCTAAGTGACACAGACATCAATGACTAAGACCACAAAATAAATTCAGTGTGTCATGGGAACACAAGCTCCAGGATTGGGCATCCTGTCTGCTGTATGTATCCCCAACACCTAGAACAGACGTGGCCCCAGACAGACACTTGCCTTCTCTGGGAAGCAAAAATATCCTTGGCCCAATGTCTTCCTTTTTTTTTTTTTTTTTTCTGTTTTAACAAACCTTTACAAGGTTTATAACTCTAAGAAAACAGGTTCAGAAACTGAAATCTCCTGTGTCATTAATCTGGGTACGATGGTAAATGTGCAGCGAAAGGAAAACAGCTCTTCAGCCTCAGAACTCTTCTCAGAAGTTGCCTTCAGGGTCTCTATTTTAGGGGAAAGATCGGCTTTATCTAAAAAAGTCAGTGTTTGAGGACAGATGCGCTGAGCTGCATAACAATCACTGCAGCACACAGGCGGGTGTCCCAGGAAACATATGCACACGACAAACTAAAGAATCACCCGTTAAATTCGTGTTAGGTAATCTGAGCCAGGGGCAAGCAGAAGTTATGACAGGAAGACACCCAGCAAGAAATCTGATTTGAAAAGCACATTGAGATTCCCGATGTGTCTCTGCCAGTAAGTATGAAGGTCCCGTGTGCCATGCCCCAGCAGCCCTCATTAATTCACTGAAGGGAATGATGTCATCCTGTGGAAATAAGCCAGGCGGAGCCAAGACTGCCCTGGCCAAGACAGCACTGCTGCCGCTGCCACAGCTCCAGCCCCTGCCCCTCCCATTTCCCTGGCAAGTGGACAGAAGCTGATGTAACTGCACAGAAGCAAAGAAAACGAAAAACAAGCTTCTGAATCACAAAAAGGAAAAACAAAACAAAAACGAACTTCCTTTGAAGTTTGTTCTCAAAAGGCCTTGGATGTCCTGAGTCTTAAAATATCCTTTCATTTTAATGACACACAAAAAAGAACTTCCTATTTCTTACTAAAATCGTATTTGCTGGATGGCAAAATGAACTAAGTTAAGAGCCGAAAGATTTATCTTTTGCGAGGCTTCCTTTAAATCTGCAAATGAAAGGACCTCAATGATATCCAGGGCAATGGACTTGCTACAGAAATCACAATAAATCTCCACACCCACAGATGTGAACTCAGCAGACAAGGGGTAAACAGAAGAGGAAAAAGACTTATAGAACCAATCACATTTTAGGGGATGAGGCAAGAACACTTATTATAAAAGAAAACCAATGACAATAAGGAATACTGATTCATGTATTTTCTTCAACTGTGACAGCGGAGACAAAGACTGCTGTGAAGACTTTTTTGGCCATACCACGCGGCTTGTGGGATCTTCCTGCCCAGACCAGGGATGGAACCAGTATCCCCTGCAGGGGAAGCACGGAGTCCCAGCCACTGGACAGCAAGGGAATTCCTGCTTTGAAGACTTTCTGACTACTGAATCGACAAAAGCAACTCTGAAATAAACGGTGCAAACAAAACAAAAACTCTATAAGGAGAGCTTTGCAGCCTCTTGATCCTGTGAAAAGGAAGGTGGTTGGAATCATCCAAAGAGACCAGGGAATTTTCCAATTAGGAAAACCCTACATTACTTACACTTCCGTTCCAGCTCCCTCATTTCTTCTGGTGGAATTTTCATTTTATCAATGTGCTCACGTAAAACACTAGCCCATTTCTGTAGTGATTCCATCACAGTCCAAGGCCTAGACATATCTGCAACAAAGATGACCAGGGTCTCCGGCAAGGATTCAGCAGAAACTGCAAATTTCAGCAGGCCTTTGTGGTATAGATCTCCATCCAGAATCCACACATTGCAGCGTGTGTGATCTAAGAAAAGAAGCGAAGTGAAGTTACTGATGATGACCATCAGCACAGCTGAAAAGGAGAGTCACAGCAGGAATAAATTTGAAGATGACAGCCACAGAATTCCACACAGAACACAAAAAAATCCTGACCAGAAAATACAACAACTCTTCATCAAGGTGCCCTGTGAACTGTCCAAACTATAAAACTTCTTTAACAAAGGACATTTTAGCTTTCAGTAAGAATCAGAAAACATGAATAAAAGCTACAAAAGTTCCCTGGACATCTGTGCCATAGTCTAAATAATCCATTCTAAGATATCAGCAATCTGTGAGGCGGCAAGCTGTGGCCAAGAGCCTGTGGTTAAACAAGCTCTTATTCTGTCAGTCACACTCAACAGTGAGCTCACATACCACAAAGGGTGCCACAGAAACAGGACCTTTGTATTTAAATGCTGAGATAAACTCATTACTTACATAACTAAGATATGGATTATGGGATGCCTGATGATATTAAGGAATTACACTTATTTCTGGTATAATATAATTACATTTTCAAAAATCCTCATCTTTTAGACATACATATGGAAGTAGTCACAGATAAAAAGAAATAACGTCTGAAATTTGCTTGAAAATAATCCAACTTGGAGTAAAAAGAGGGTGTAAAGTATAGCTGACATAACACTAACCAAGAATTGGTAACCTGAAGGCAGGGGATAGATACACTGGGGCTCATCAAACTCGTCTGTGTTTTAGGTAGTTTGGTTTTCCCCAGTAAAGTTAAAAACGCATATGCACAAATGTGCAAGTGCTGACAGTTAATGAAGCACATGATTCTAAAATTATACCTACGTAATCAAACCGTAGAATTCTCCGAATAACATACATAAAAATTTTTAAATATCTTTTTCAAGAAAAAAAATTTTTAAATATAAGCACGTCAAGGGAGCCATCCTACTATCAAAAATATAATTTTATTAACTTCTTCCCTAATAAATTCCAACTTACACTTTAAAAAACCTGTCTTCAAATTGGGTAAAGGTCAAAAGGAGATTCTAGGTGTCCTACTGACCTTCCAGAATCCTCCTTGTTGGAAACCATTTTGGCTGAGCAATGCGTGTGCTACCAGGAAGGACCCTGAGTCAGAGTGACTGGCCAGAGACAACCCAGAAACGAATCCTATCACCATAAAATCCGAGAATTCAAGCCATGAAATCCGAGAAGTGGCAGAGCATTTCTCCTGGGTTCCCTTACCCTCCTGTGCTCCGCCTGGGTGCCCCTTCCCAATGAAGTCTCTTGCTTTTTTTAAAAAAAAAAAACAACAACCTATCTTCAGTTAGCTACCTTTTTCTGGTATAATCAATTAATTTACAGGCTGTAAAAAATTTTATATTCATGACTTTATTTCAACAGTTTACAATAAAGATATCTACATCCAACTATGCTTTCAAAACTCTTAACACATTTCAGATAGCGGTTTTGATTTGGATTCTCTGAATGCCTTCAAAAATACTGCATTGTACCTGAAGTCTGCAGATTTTAATGCCTGCCCCTCACAAGACATAGCTCCTTTCTTCCCACTGCCCACTACATATAACCCAACCCCTGTGCATGGAGATCACACACACCACAAGTGGTGTTAAATGGATACCCCAAATCCTGAAGGCAGAGGTCCTTTGACATGTCAAGTTCTACCACAAATGAAGGACAAACCAGATCCTATATTCTCTACCTAGGTGATTGCCTGCAAAATGTATATTTATAACCCAGTCATAACACACAATTAAAAAAAGGGAGGCTGAAAAATGTATAATTAACCACAGGTAAGGACAACTCTTTCATCAAAGAGGAACCTCCAAGTAGGAGGCCTAAAAAAATCCCATAAATGCAGAGGTCAAGAAGCTTTTAAGGCAACCTAAGGAATCTGAAATAAAACTTAACATGTACTTCAACTCAAAGGCAAGTGAACATGGTTACTTTGAGGCTGGGATGAGATATGTTTATGCCCTTTGAAATAAGCATCTGTAGAAATGTACGGAGTATGTACATGATGTTTCATATACTTTCAAAAAGTTACTAGATCCCTTTGCTGTTCCCCTGAAACTACCACAACACTTAATCAGTTATATCCCAATTCAAAATTAAAAGTTTAAAGTTTTTTTGGGGAAAAAAAATGAGTACTAGACCTACCACTGTGTTTCAAGCACTCAGCGACACTTAACACACGCCACCTCTCATTTTGTCAACTTACACACTAGTTTCATTGCCCAATATTACTAATGAGGAAACCGAGGAACAGAGTGAAGTCAGTTACAACTAGTGACTACAGGAGTGGGATTCTAAACCAGTCCTGCCCGGCTACAGTGCCCAAGTTATTTCCACAATAATCATCAAAGACAGGAAGCAAAAGACTCGGACATGTAAGGCCCCCTAGTCTAGCTCAGGGACCCGAGTCCCAACCCTATTACCTACACAAACTCCAGTGGGCCTAGACGGGCACTGGAAAGCCTCTGCTCGCCTCAGACAAGGAGAGTCCTCAGCGCCTTCTACCTCTCTTTCACACTGAACACAGGGAATGTTCAGCAAGGAAAAGTAAGCCAAGGAAGGAGGAGCAGGAAAAAAATCCCTGGAGTGCTAAGATGACCATAACGTTAAGATTAAAGATATTTCCCCCTTTATTTAAATAATTCTTGGAGCTCGAAGAATTAAGGTAGAAGGAACCACCTGTGATCAGCTTCTTCATTTCAGCAATAAAGAATGAGGAACTAGAGGTGACGGAATTTGTCCTCCTGTAAAATCACTGTTACATGGTGATTCTTACTGTTTAAATGGGTAAAGGCAATTTTAAATAAAGTAATTTAATGAAGATATTTCATCCTTAGGCTACACAGATAACTTTCCTACAAATTTAAAGACCTAGGCACTAATAATTATTTATTTTAGAGTCATTCAAGATCTAACATAAAACCTGAAAGTTTAGAAAGGAGGCAATACTAACTAATGGTAACCAAAAACCATTATTCCAACTGGACTCATAAGAAAAAAACTTTTAAATGATATCTAATCCTTATAAGAAAGCTTACCATGCACTTTTAATCATCTCAAATACCCAGAAGGTAGAAAACAATTACTATCCACATTCTACAAATGTGAATTAAAAGAGAACATTATTGCCTCTGAGTCTCTATTCTCTCCACTTGGGGAAAACAAACAGAAAACACTAAACAAATATCCCCCAGGAAATCAGCATTTCTACACTGTCACCAAAAAAACTCCAAAATTCTCTTGTGAATATCTGTTAAGCTGTTACATTTTGAACTACACCAATTTCAGATTTTCCACTAGAACCAGCCAGAGTAACAATGGTGCCCAGATCAGCCAGCCAAGCATTTCTCTCAAAGAAAAGTGCAAGGCACTTAAAAATTTCTTAGTTTCTTATGTTTATGTGCATCTGAAACTTTACCCTCAGTATCTCCTTTTAAGTGGGGCCACCCAGCTAACAGGCCCATTCCCCACTTTGCTGCCATACTCTATACAAAGAGAAGAAGGTAAAGTCCTACAAAGACACACACTTCATCTAGTCCCCTGTGACTAATTCTCTTAGAACTAAACAGAAAATTGAGAATGCATGGCCATTTTGCAGGAATGGTAACCAAGGACTCAGATACCTGCATGGGTATCAATGCTTCACTCACCATCTCGGTCCTCATCGTGGACGCTGAGGTAGAGATACTCTAGGCCTCTTCCTTTTTTGCCATGCTCAGCTCCTTGAAGTTTAGTCATGAGGGTTGTTTTACCAGAACCATCTTCACCTACAAGTGACGCACGTAAGAAGACAAAGTGTACTGTTTACTCTAGGCAAGGATGGGGAGTCTGCACAGTCACACAAGGCACTTTCATACGGAGCTTGCTACAGAGGTCTCATCTGCATTCATAAACAAAGCAGGCCCTGCTGCAAGAGTAGTCAGGGTGGGGAAGAGTGAGAAAGGTGGTAATTTCCAAGATCTCAAATGACAATCTACTGCAGCCATCCTTACCTCCCAAGGAAAGGAAGAAGGCAGGTCCACAGACCCTATCTACAATTTATAAGACACGCATATGGAAAAGTGAAAGTAAAAGGTCGGGCTAGTGTCTCACAAAATAAACTTCTGCCCCAAGAAAAGCAAATCTTCAAAATATAATCAACCTTAATGAAAAAAACTCTAACCCTGCCTCATAACCATGAGTGATGGGCTGCTTTCCACTTTCAGTTTTCGTGCGTTTCTTTCGTAAGCACCCTGAAGGCTAGGAAACCAATGAAAATAATCACAGACCTAAGCAAAACTCTTAAAGCGCAGCCTTAGTAACCACCAAGCCTCCCCTCGTCCCCCTCCACCAGCAAACAATTCCCCTCCCCCAGCCTCAAAAGAAACCTTAAACATCAGAAGGAGCCACCACCAAGAAACACTGCTGGCACTCCTTGGATTTAATAATACAGAATTATGGACCAGGAAAACCGAAAGGCAATCCACAGATCCAAGTTCTCCTCTCCACCCCCAATGCCACTCTCACTCAGGCCCTCCACATCCCATCTGGACGTGGTGAGCACTCAGCCTGACTTCAGGCCACCTGCCACTCTCTGCCAGAGTCCCCTTTCTAAACAGAGATCTGGTGCCCTGGATCCCCCAATCTGTGAAGACCCCTAAGCATTTTCCGTTACCTGCTACAGTGGTCATCAACTAAACACCATCCATTCCCCTCAAAAATAGTGGGAAAACCACCCTCCAAGTGATTCCCATGAGAATCAGACTGTAGAGGTGAAATAAAAAGCCCCCAAGAATCAAGCGGCTTCAGGAAAAAGCAGCGACTCTTCAGCCTTCCACAGTGTACCTCCACCTTACCTCATCAGTCACCTTCCACAAGGAGGCTGTGCTAGCTTCCACCCTCCTCCATCCTCGTCACCTCTGTGTTCCTGAGAATACTAACCCTCTGCGGCCCTGCATGTTGACACTTAGCCTTCAAAACACCTAACTCCAAACAGCAGCAAGCCATGGCTGATGCTCCAGAATCATCTGCCTATGCCCAGGACATCTATCCCCATCTCACTAGACTGATTCTTGGGTAGTGTCTGCGGGATGTCTGTACAGTCCCCAGATCCAACCTGGGCAGTACAGGACTCACTCAACAAATGGGTATTGGCTGTATGAATGAACCCAGCCAAAGCCTCTCACTAGACAGAGATGCTGAGGGACCTAAGCCAGGTAACCCAGCAGTGAAGCCTGAAACAATGCAGGAAAAGTCCCTGGTGGGGACTCCGAAGCCTGCTGCCCTTTGCGGCGTTCCTCTCACCTTACACTGCTTCATCAAGATCGAGAAATGGCTCCTGTGGCATCTCCTCCCAATCCGACGACCCCCAGTTCACCGCATTCCTCCCTCCTCCTCCGCTAACCTCCTCATCCAGTCCCTCCCCTCTTTATGCCCAGTTTGGTGAACTTCGAGGCTAGGAGCGCAGGAAGTCAGGGTCATTTAAAGCAAAGCTAATATTGCGGCCAAGCGACTAAGGAATGTGCCGAGAGCACTTGCCAGCATCCCTGGGCTCTCGAAAAGGGGCAGCGTCCCGACCTCGGCCGTGGTGACTCGGCCACATAGGGCTATCCAGCCAGGGTCTACAGACCCTCCCGAGCAGGCAGGCGGCAGAGGAGAGGAAGGCAGGGACCAGGGAGAGGGCGCCCCGCCTAGCCCACCCCAGCTCCCCGGACAACGCCCCGCCGGCGGTGCTCACCGAAGACCAGAATGTTCTTGCCAGACGGTAGCTTGGATCTGGCGCGGGTGGACACCTCGCTCAGGATCGAGGACCTGTGGGAAAACGGCAGAGCTGTCGGCCCCGGGACCAGCCTGAAACTGACCGGTCCGCGACTGCCCGTCAGTCCGTCCGACGGTCCGCCCCGCCCGGTCGCACCCTCCCCGGACCGGCTGCCCTAGTCCGGCCGCCCCGCAGTCTCACCACAGACTCTGGCCCTCCTCCTCTTCACTGGTCAGGTCGCCGGCGGCCGCCACCGCGGGCCCGTTGGGGCCCAGCAGCAGCTTCTTCTCCACCCCCACCGGCGCCATCTTGCCAACTGCAGCCACAAAGAGGGCCCTCCCCCGGGCCCGCCGAGGACCCGCGAGGACCCCGCCGGGCCTCCCGCGCCCGCCGCCCGCCGCACCGCCCGCCCCGCACGGTCCGCGCCGCTCGCCGAGCTCCGCCGGGCTTGCGAAGTCCGCGGGCTCCTGCAGGGTCGTGAGGCCACCGCAGTGGTAGGAGGTGGGCGGTGGTCAGGCAGCCGCCTGGGCAGCCCTGCTTCGGGAGGCGGCGGTGCTAGCGGGAGCCGCCCGGGCGGAGTTCGCGCTGGCGGCCTCTGCCGGCCGAAGAGCGCAACAGCACCCCTGTTCCAGGTCCCGTCCAGTGGCCGCTCCGGCTGCGCTGTCCGGGGGCCGAGGCACCGGACGGAGGCGCTGAAGCGAAAAGCTTAGGCTTTGGAATGAGAACAATACAGGATAGCGCCGTTTATCGAGTGCTTATCGTGTGCCAAGTTATCTCACTAAATCTCGTCTAACTCTCTAAGGGTGAGGAACCTGAAGCTCAGAAATCTTGAGAACCCTGACCAAGGACTCAATGCTTTCCAGCTATCTTGTGATAGCATCCTGGTACTTGAGTCTTACTCATCAGTTTTAACCTATTATATATACCATGGACTTTGCCTAATCCTAATCGAGCCACGAGTTGAAAGATCGGCCTTAAACGAGACTCCCCAAATACAAATATCATGCTTTTCACCTCGTCCTTCCTTGACCCTATTAAGACCACAAGGCAGTGATTTTTACGGCAGTGAATAATACACTTTTTACGTTAATTACAGGGCTTTTTTTTTTTTTTTTCTGGGAGCCAGCGTTTGACACCAAAAATAGTAGGCTTTAATTTCCTTTCTTCAGGAAAAGAAAGAAAAAGGGATAGATGTGAAAGGAGAAGGGGCAGGGGAGGAAAGGGGAAGGAAGAGGGTAATGGGAAGAAAATGAAAGAAAAAATACATTTCACCTGTCCAGTTTCACTTTAGGTGTGACGGCTACCTGAGGGCTCTGTGGAAGCAGAGGCATTTTACAAGGCATTTCTAAATATCACAAGGAAGTAGGATATAGCAGAAAAGCAAGGAGTATGTGGGTTTCAGATGAGTAGGACTTTGATCCTGGCTCTGCCAAAAATTAAAGGATCCAACAAATCGGCATATCCTCTGCCAGCCTTAATGTAAGGTTCAAACAAGAGTGAAAACTTACTGAGAATTGTACCTCTGGAAGTCTAGGAAAAGCAGAGAAAGTGTTGTAAATCATAAGGCAAGTAGTATCAGAATTTTCACTGGACAAGACGGAGTTGAAAACTACAGGCCAGTGAAATTCATCAGCCCTAGGTGAAATTCTCTAATGTGACCAGTTGGAAAAGGAAAAGATAGCACCAGATTTAGTTTTTTTTTTTTTTTTTTTTTGCAGGAATACCAAGTAGGAGGATGCTGCAGACACAGCAAATTCAGATTTCAACAGGACATTTGCCAATGCATATCGTAGACAAGAAAGTGAAATGTAGGCTGGATGATGGTATCCAGGCTTGTTAAAGACCAGGCCCAGAGGGGGCTGATGAGCAAGCCCCCCTGCCCGGCCCAGAGGAGACTTCTAGGAGCCTGCTCCAATCTCCTGCCTTGGCCCAGGCAATTCAGGGTATACCATGCGCAACTTGGATGAGAATGCAGCCACACACTCATAGAAGTTGTGGATGACCTGAAGCAGGAAGGGAGGCCTAACACACTGGATGACAAACTGAGTACAGAATAAATCTAAAACTCAACAGGGGGGCTTCCCTGGTGGCTCAGATGGTAAATAATCTGCCTGCAATGCAGAAGACCCAGGTTTGATCCCTGGATTGCGAAGATTCCCTGGAGAAGGAAATAGCTACCTATTCCAATATTCTTGCCTGGAGAATTCCATGGACAGAGGAACCTGGCAGGCTATAATCCATGGGATTACAAAGAGTTGGACACAACTGATTAACACATACAAACACTGAAGTCTTGTAGTGGAGTTAAAATAAGAACAAGGTAAGAATTAATTTAAAAATGTCTTAACTATATCAATTATAATTGGAGAGTTGGTCATGTAGAATGCCAAGAAGCATCTTAGGTAAGGTCCATTAATCCTTTGGGGCTTCCCAGATGGCACTAGTAGTAAAGAATCCACCTGTCAATGCAGGAGAGGCAAGAGACACAGGTTCAATCCCTGGGTCGGGAAGATCCCTGGGTCAGAAAGATCTGGAGATAGAAATGGCAACCCACTCCAGTATCCTTGCCGGGAAAATCCTATGGACAGAGGAGCCTGGCGGGCTATAGTCTATGGGGCTGCAAAGAGTTGAACGTGACTGAGCACACAAGACTCACTGAATTGAGTCCACATTCACTTGCTCTTGTAAATCCTTTGGGCTAGCAAAAAAACTGGTCCCTATACTCTGCCAGTCAGTCCACATTTTGGGGGGGACAGTCTATAAACAAAAAGGTGCCCAGTGGTCAGTGACTAAGTTCATAAGGGGACATGACACTATTCGGCTGAAGCAGGAAGTAGCTAAGATTCAGCAGCATGGAAGATAAAGGATGTAGAGGGGAAATTGATGAACATTTATCATTAACTCTCTAAAGGGCTGGTATGTGGAAAAGAGATTCAACTTTGTGGTTCTGCAGGAGGTACTCCACAAAGGCATATTTCATTTTGGCATAAGCAAGAACTGACCATCAATTATCACCCTGTGAAACAGTGAATTCCAGGTTTCTGAGCATATAGGCAAAACAAAAGACAGCCACCAATGTCCAGATTGTTGTATAGCAGTTAGTTCATGCCTCTGGCAAGGAGCTATAACTGAGGTAATCTCCAACTCCAAGAGTCTGACTTTTTGTTCCCTGTGGAACTGGTCGGGTTTGGGTTCCTAAAACCAAACAGTCCTCTAATTATGTGATCATTCTTTGGCTTTCCTTTTGATGTGTATTTACTATCATATTCCATTTGAGGGAAAAAAAGCAGTTCATGTTAACCAAGTTACCCAAAGGTTAGGATAAAATTTAAAGGTTTCAGAAGGCAATGGAAGTTATTTTAAATAAAGTGTCAGTGACTGATACAAAATATTGTCCAAGTTACAGTGTGTCATACTCTTGGGGATGCTTCTTTAAGTACTATTTGATCTTCTGGTACATAGATAATTTCCAATTAAAAAAAAAACTATTGCCAGCAAGGTTGAGGCAACAAAATGTTTTCCCCATTGACCTAAAACAACATTCACACATCTTGAGAATTACACATCAAAATAGCCCAGCAGACCATTTAAATCATCTCCATAGAGCTTAGGAAATACGGACAGATAATGGACTAAATTCACTCACACTTTAAATGATGCAAAGAATTTTCCTAATTGTAAATTATTCTTAGGCCTAAAGGAAATTATGGATTTTAAACAGACTTTTCTGCTTATTGACCCTCTGGAATTTTCATTGTGGAACAGAAATTAATAAAAATTCTGCTTTGTCTAAGTAGACATACTCATGATCTGAAAGGGTCAAAGAACACATGCTTATAGGAAAATACCCTTCAGTATTTGTAAGAATGACACCAAGCAGTGAGCCAATATGTACAGAAGTGCAACTGAGCTTTCAGGCCTTGATACTTGATCACTTTGCCACAGTAACAGTATTTTAAGTATAATGAGGAATGTATTGGTGTAATGGAATATTAAAAAAGTAAGAAAAATAGAACTTTGAGATTTAACAGTTTGGTTTCCAACTAGAAGAAAACTAACTTAAAAGCAAACAATCAAAAATTGTTTCAAACTTTGAAAATGCAGAAGCAAATAAACATGCACCAAAAAGTGAACCTGACAATAGAATTTGGAGTATTTGGGCAATTGCACAATTGCCTTTAGAAGGAGAAACATTAGTGTGTGGGAACATGATTTGAACAACTTGGGAAACTAAGTTCCAGGGAGGGACTTTCACTGGGTAAAAATTCAGAAAACGAAGATCATGGCATCTGGTCCCATCACTTCATGGGAAATAGATGGGGAAACAGTGGAAACAGTGTCAGACTTTATTTTGCGGGGCTCCAAAATCACTGCAGTTGGTGACTGCAGCCATGAAATTAAAAGACGCTTACTCCTTGGAAGGAAAGTTATGACCAACCTAGATAGCATATTCAAAAGCAGAGACATTACTTTGCCAACAAACGTTCGTCTAGTCAAGGCTATGGTTTTTCCTGAGTCATGTATGGATGTGAGAGTTGGACTGTGAAGAAGGCTGAGTGCCGAAGAATTGATGCTTTTGAACTGTGGTGTTGGAGAAGACTCTTGAGAGTCCCTTGGACTGCAAGGAGATCCAACCAGTCCATTCTGAAGGAGATCAGCCCTGGGATTTCTTTGGAGGGAATGATGCTGAAGCTGAAACTCCAGTACTTTGGCCACCTCATGTGAAGAGTTGACTCATTGGAAAAGACTCTGATGCTGGGAGGGATTGGGGGCAGGAGAAGGGGACAACAGAGGATGAGATGGCTGGATGGCATCACTGACTTGATGGACGTGAGTCTGAGTGAACTCCAGGAGTTGGTGATGGACAGGGAGGCCTGGTGTGCTGCGATTCATGGAGTCACGAAGAGTCGGACACGACTGAACGACTGAACTGAACTGACTGAAAAATACTAAATCCAGTGTCTCATATAGTATATAATTTCAAATAATGTTTAAAGGCCAATAATTTTTTTTCTCTGACCTAGGTTGAGCTTAAGGGAAAAAAACATAATCCTAAACATATGTTTTACCTCATATGGAATTTTGTCCTACTAATCTACACATTGAAAATGTATTTGTTTTAGGGACTTCTCTGATGGTCCAGTGGTTAAGAATCTGCCTTCCAATGCATGGAACATGGGTTCGATCTCTGGTCAGGGAACTAAGATCCCACATGCTATGGGGCAACTAAGGCTGCCTGCTACAACTAGAGAGCTCTCACACCAGAACTAGAGAGAACCCCACACATCACAACTATTGCAGCCAAAAATACAATAAAATAAAATTTTTAAAAGAAAATGTACTTGTTTTATAATTTTAAAAAAATTTATTTATTTGGCTGCACTGGGTCTTAGTTGCAGGGGATCTTTAGTTGCAACTTATGGGATCTAATTCCCTGACCAGGAACTGAACCCAGGATCCCTGCATTGAGAGCAAGGAGTCTTAGACACTGGACCACCAGGGAAGTCCTGTAAGTTATTTTAATAGTCTGATGAGCTACAGCATCACAAAAAATAATTAAAACAGTATCCCCATTGCCACATTTCCTGTCTCATGAGAGTGTCTAAAAATATTTTAAATTTTGTATTTTTAACACACTGTTTTTCAAGGTGTCAAACTAAAAACTGACAAGTCTTCTTCCAATCAAGGAGCCACATGCTTGGGGCATTTGGTCAGCCTGTGGTATTTGTGAGCAAGGTCCACAGCCTTCCGTCCTTGTTGAAAGGGGAAAGACCACAAAATTAAATTCCAGTGATTTCCCATTTTCTTAACTCCATTGAAAAGGTAATTTATTTCTTCTTTGGTAAAGTTTTTACGAATTCTTCTTTTCTCTGTAATTAATGAGAATTGTAGAATATATTAGTACTTGCTAAAAAAAGAGATCTTGAGAATCAAATAAAAACTTATTCTAAGGATATGGATTACACAGTGAGAAAACTTCATGCCTGGGCTACTCATCATATGGAAATCCACTTCAAATGAAAACAAACAAACAAACTCTGAGCACCTACTATCAACCTAGATGCTATCACTGTGATCCTGCAATAATTGTAACTTAATCTTACGATAATCAAGAAACACAAAATTTTATAAACATTTGGTTGTTAACTCTTTCAACATTTCTGTGAAGACAGTGAACCACTTACCTGTCTTACAGCTACAGTCTTCCCAAAGGGCTCCATAACTTCATAGAAAAGAATATCAACACTTGTTACTTTAATTATCATGCTTGATTAATATTTTTAAAGGATTAAGGGTCTCTTTTGAAATTTGACTTAAAGAACATGTTCTTTACCTATATGAGGGCTCAGCTTGATTAAAACTAAAAAAAAAAAAAAAAAAAAAAGCAAACCAACCAGGCTGCACAAGGAGGAAGTTTTATCTGGTTTTTAGGGGTAATTTCTACAACAGAAAGAATACACAGTTGGTATCCGTAAACAAATATTTTCTAGTCATGATTACCAGGAAATACTCTTCCTTTAAGGCTTTTAATTCATTGTTAATGCTGATGAGGAGGAGTTTTTGTATTTCCAAATAAGGCTGCTATTCACTCTAGTAGGACCTGGAATAACTGCTGGGACAACCTTAGAAAATCTTGCCTTTGCAGGTCAGGACTGTTAGTCCATCTCTCCTAAGATAGAAGCCACAGTTCAGATCTCTTAAATCAGAAGAGAAAAATCTTAGCAGCAGAAGGCCAAGAAATCAATGAAACAATGTCTAATTATTATCAAATGGTATTGCTTAGAATGTCAGATTCATGAAGACTGGGATTTTTGTCTGTTTCACTCACCATTATGTCCCCTGTGCCTAAAATTGTGTCAGACACATGGGAGGTGATCAATAAATATTTGTTGAAAGAAAAAAAAAGTTACTACTGGTAAAAAGTGTTTTAAAACTTATCACTGGGACTTCCCTGGTGGTACAGTGGATAGGAATCCACCTGCCAGTGCAGGGGACACGGGTTCGATCTGTGGTCTGGGTAGATTCCACATGCCTCAGAGTAACTAAGCCAGTGTGCCACAACTGCTGAGCTTGTGTGCTGCAACCACTGACGCCTGTGTGCCTAGACTCTGTGTTCCACAAGAGAAGCCACCTCAATGAGAAGCCCATGCATTGCGATGGAGAGTAGCCCCTGCTCTCCGCACAACTAGAGAGTGCCTGCACGCAGCAACGAAGACAAAGAGCAACCAAAAATAAAATCATATATATTTAATATATTTTAAATATAAAATTAATATATATATATATATAAATTTTTTAAAAACTCATCAATGAAATTACTTCTTACTTTTGGGTCTACTGGAAAACTGTAGTTCTCCAAGAAATAGATGATTTCAATTTGACTTGCTAAATGATCTCAAAACTCATTATAATCAGAACCAGATGGGTTATTATATCATTCAGGATATTGGGTCTTGGGGTGTTCATGTAGAGCCCATCCCCACTTTTCTACTGCAGTTGCCATTTCAATGACTTCTAACTTAAATTAACATCTGTGCTCAACTCCTCAAAGGTTTCTGCAGCAGAGTAGTGGGCAGCCTACAAGGGGAAACAGCTCTCTACATCACAAGGCTCCCTTCTGTGGCTTCTTTAGTGCTCTTTTTTATACTGATTGGGCATTAGAAGAAAACAGGGGGAAGAAAATAGCAGGGTAAAGTAGGCAAGAAGCCTCAGTTTTAGACTTATTTTTCAATCCATCCTAAAAAAGCCTTGTCCCCAAGACTCTTTTAAATACTTAGATGCTGCAATGGTCCCTTCTCAAAAGAACAGTCTCAAATTTGAGTGTAACCTATAACCAAATGAAAGGTAATGAATGTCTCTAGTATGAAAGGGATATTTATTAAGAGGGGGAAAACAGTACATCAAATATTCCTGGCCTACTTGTAAAAGAGATATGCATGCATACTAAGTCGCTTCAGACATGTCCCACTTTTTGTGATCCCATGGACTATAGTCTTCCAGGTTCCTTTGTCCATGGGATTCTCCAAGCAAGATTACTGGAGTGGGTTGCCATGCCCTCCTCCAGGGGATCTTCCTGACCCACGTCTCCTGCCTTCGCAGGCAGGTTCTTTACCACTAGTGCCACCTGGGAAGCCCCATAAGAGATATAAGACCAATCTAATCCTCCAGATGCCTAAATTTGAAAAAAAGCAGGCCAACTTATTATTTGATTTTAACTAAGCAGTTCTAACCTACAAAAAAGATGTAGGTGTTTATGAGTTGAAAATGATTCTAACAGTATTTAGGATCCCTTTGTATAATCAATATATAGGAATAATTATGTATATTTCATGAGGTTCTGCAAATGACTTTACTATGAAAAATGATTATCAAATATTTTCAGTTGTTTTATATTTGCTTTTAAGACATGCTGCTGAAGAAATTCTATTGTTAATTTGATGCCAATTCCTTGTCAAAGACAAGATTTCCAACTGCAACATTTCTATGGAAAAATATGTATTTTCTAACAGTTTCTACAGAAAATATTACTTCAAAAAGTGGGCTACCCTATACTGGTATTGCACTTAATTTTAATTTATATGCAGAAATTTTAATCTTGAAAAAGACCCAGTTATAAAAAGTAAATTTGAAATTTCTTTCAAGGTTTTGGCAGTGAAAATGGCCAAACAAAAGTGAGTGGCAAAATGTTTCCTGGATGGATCAAGTCCAGACCTCTTCACAATAAATAACAGAATGACTCTATAGTTACTAATGGCTATTAATTTCTAGGTTACTTTGACAAGTAATGTACTCAATTGCTTACTCTTATTCTGCAGGTACTAATTCCATATGAACAGAAGAAAATGGTAATGTTCTTTAAGTCTCATGATAAATTTGAAATGGTGATAAACCTGAACTGTTAACCCTGTAGTTTAAAAAAAAACTATAAATTAACTCATAGTTTGAGAAGTATATTAATTTTTAAGCAGGGATCTAAGCTTTATACTATTTGTCTTTTCAATTTTGATTATCTGAAGTGCTAAAATAGAAATGTGATACAGAGGAATGAACTGGGGGTTCTGAAGAAAGACAAACTTGCATTTGAATCTAAGTCCTGCCATTTGCTCACTGGCAAATTTTGGCTATTCAGGGATTTTCCTATTGCTATGCAACCTAAAAGAAAAGAAAGTAAAGTGGAAATAAAGTAATACCTTATCTTACAATTTTATTTTATGAAATAAAGGAAATAATGTCTATAAAACACCTAATACATAATGGGTTCTTAATAAATGTTAAGTTTTTCCTGCTCCTTCCCCAGCTAGAAAGCAAGAGATGAGCGAGTGGCATGAGGAAGGGAGGAGCGAAACCTCTTTTCTCAGGAAATATGACTCTTATCAGAGCCAAGGGTTATTATTTAGAAGCCATTAATGATGTGACTGAGAACAGTCATTGAGCTGTTCTATTTCAGGAATATATGAAATTTATATTTATTTAAAAATTAAGTATATTCACTTATTCTTCCAGGGGTAGTAGATTCACTACTGAGTTGACGTCTTCTACGTGGGGTCAGCAGAATTTCTGAAAAATACGAAAACATTTAGCCTACTTAAAGTATTAATCTGAGTAGTATCACAATTCCATTAGTATGATATTTCCTTTTTCCCCCTTCTAATGGGACTCCTTAGGTGGATTAGGAAGAATTTTTAAACCACCAGAGACTAAATCTACTCCCTGGGAACATTTTAAATTATGGTTGCTCAGAGACAGATTTTCTTTTCAACACTTTTTGTACCCTTTAGCTTTTAATATACTTAACGTTCTAGATCATAGTTCAGAAGGTACAGTCATAATTACAGTTTTTAAACTGCTGAATTAATTACTTTTGTTACAGATAAGTGATTTCCTTAGTTCACTTTTATATCTGTCTTCAGCTTCCACAATGACTTTGTGACGATCACATTGGTATGGGCAACAGTGCAAGAGCTTGCTAAAATTTCGACTATTCAGGGATTTTCCTACTGCTATGCAACCTAAAAGAAAACAAATTAAAATGATGCATAGATGTTATAAAATATTTAATAACAAATTTATGAAAGCAAATATCTTTATGATAGTAACAAGTGAAATCAGGAAGTTAATTATAAATACATCAAGAAACTCAAAGCCACATCATATGAAAAAGTAAAGACAACAAATACAAGTGTTGCCACAGAGGTGTAAACACTTATGGTGATATAGGAAAGGAGAGTCTAGCTTGGTCTAATTCTGAGCAGGAGTCACTGTCAGGGAAGATATCCAAAAGAAGTGACCCTTAGGCTCAGTCATCTTTTTTTTTTTTTTTTTTAATATTATGGAACACTTCAAATACATGAGAATGAATGGAAAAGAATAATGAACCACCATGTTTCCATCATCTAGCTTCAACTATTCTTAACTCATGACCAATCATATTTTATCTTTCTCTACCTACTCAGCTCTGCCTTCCTGTACACACTGGATTATGAAGCCTGGAAGTTGCATTTGAGTATTATTTCATATGCATTCTCAACAGATAAGAACTCTTTAAAAAGTACTTATTTTGTCTTATTTTTTTAAACAGCAAAACCACTATCACACCTAAGAAAATTATGCTTAATGTAATCTAATATCCAGTCAATGCTCAATTTCCCCATCATTTTAAAACTTTCTTTTTATGGTCGGTTTATTTGAATCATGATTCAAACAAGGTTGACCATTACATTCAGCTGATACGTCTCTTGAGTTTCTTTTAATCTATCAATTCTCCTCTCTTCCTCTTTGTCATTTGCCTGTTGGAGACACCAGGTCATTTGTAATGTGCAGGTTCCCAAAGTTAGGGTTTTGCTGATTACATCCTAGTTGTATCCTTTAAAATGTTCCTGTGTGCCCAAGAAACTGTTAAGTAGATCTAGATGACTGATCAGATTCAGATTAACTTGTTTTTAGTAGAATTCCTCTCAGGTAGTACTGTGGACTTCTAACTGCATCATATTAACAGACACATAAAGTCTGACTATCTTTTTTTAAATTTTAACATTGATCAGTAGCTTCAGGTAATGTTAGCCACATCCATACATTATAAGGTACTCTATTTGCCTGTCACCTAAAGGAAAAGTTAGCCAGACAAAAAGTTGGCAGGGATGAAGACATTTTAAATACAAAGAACATTTTCAAAAGCACAGAAGAGTGAGAAAGTGTAGTGTGTTCAGACAATCATAGGTGTCATGTGTGGCTAGAGTATAGGTATGAGAAGTGTGGGAGAAAAGTTGAGGCTGGTAAGGGTTGCCAGGGGCCAATCAATAAGAGTCTTGAGAACCATCCTAAGGATTTTTAGCTATCTTCAAGTCAATGGGAGAACTGAGGGATATTTATCAAGCAGGGATATGATGTAATTTGTCTAACAGAAAGTTCAGCTGAAAAGTAAGAGAATCAGTTGAGGGATAACTCAAATAGTCCAGAAAATAAATGTGGGGATTCTGAAATACAACATTTGCTGGGAGAAGGCAGAGATTTCTGAGGTAAAATTGATGAATAATGAGCTATTAGGGTAAAAGACGGAGAAGGCAATGGCACCCCACTCCAGTACTCTTGCCTGGAAAATCCCATGGACGGAGGAGCCTGGTAGGCTGCAGTCCATGGAGTCGCTAAGAGCCGGACACGACTGAGCGACTTCACTTTGACTTTTCACTTTCATGCATTGGAGAAGGCAATGGCACCCCACTCCAGTACTCTTGCCTGGAAAATCCCATGGACGGAGGAGCCTGGTGGGCTGCCGTCTATAGGGTCACACAGAGTTGGACATGACTGAAGCAACGCAGCAGCAGCAGGGTAAAAGAGATGTTTAGGACAATGCTCAATTGTGATAGATCGAATGGCAGAGTCTGGAATAAGCATGGCACATTTTGGGTAGAACAGATGTACAGTAAAATTTTACAAGTGGAACAAGAACAAAATTCCACACAATTTTGAAAGCCAGGCAGAGAGTTTGATTTGGTGAGTTACAGAGGAGCACTGAGGGTTCTTTACCCTGGTAACATGATAAAAAGCACACGAGGAAGAGAAGTTAATAGCACTATGCATGACTTGGGGGTTGGTGAGACTTGAGACTGAAAGACTGCTGCAGAGTTGCTGGAGTAATTGAGGCATTAAGGAAAAGAGGCCTGTGTGGGAAAGAAAGAAAGAACCAAATCTGATAGACTAGAAATAGGGGGTGTAAGGAGAAAAGATAGTTATAGATGACTCAATGTTTGAAATTTGGGGGGCCAGAAGAATAGTGGCAATATTAACAAAAATGAAGACGCTGGAGGGAGGGCAGTTTAAGAGGGAGAAAGTTGTTGTGTTTTGAATATATTAAACTTGAAATAACAAGATATTAAAGTGAGTATGTCCTGGATACAGGTGGAAATGGCAGAATGTGGCTATAACCCAAGGTACAAGTGAAGTGTGGAGATACAGATTTGAAATCATTAGTAAAATGAGAGATGATACCAAAAAGTATATGTTGCAGCAGAGTTGAGTAAGTGCTGTAGATTATTTAGTGGGGGAAATACCTGCAGAAATCTGGCAGGAGGAGAAAGATCAAGGAATAACAGATGGCTCAGTAGTAAAGAATCTGCCTGCCAATGCAGGAGACAGAGACACAGGCTCGATCCCTGGTCAGGAAGATCCCCTAGAGGAGGAAATGGCACCCCACTCCAGTATTCTTGTGTAGGAAATTCCATGGACTGAGGAGCCTGGCAGGCTATAATCCTGCAAAGAGTTGGACACGACTGGTGGAAAACAGAAGAACAGTAGTATTTTGAGCCTAATGTGGAATAGCCTCAATTTTCTCCAAAGGGCAGAGTGTGACAATAATAGTAAACAAAGAGCAAATGCTTGGATATGAAGAAGAAAGGATGGAGTAGGCACTGAGGACCCCGAAGAAAAAAGAAATAATGGGACATGGAACACTAGAAAAACTTATAAATTTACTATAAATATAATAGACAGTTAATGTCTATGATTTTCAGAACATAATCCAGAATATATACCTATTTATTGACTCTCTGAAAATACAAAAAATGTTTACCTTACTCAGTAAAGCTAAACTTATAGATGGTGATAAAAAGAGAATTATAAGGTAATTTTTAAAAACTATTAGCTGTGTTGACGCATATGAACAAATATTGGGAACACAGGCTACTGTAGATAAAAGGTATTAATTTGCATTTTTTATGACACCCATGATTGTTATTTCTCCAAAGGGAATGAAGTTTAAATCACACTGGTAGAACTATTACAAATTCTAGTTAACTTATGTCATATAAACTTTAATTATGAAACAATTACAATTAAAAAAATACTTACCTGAGCATCTATACCTCAACATTTTGGAACAACTGTCTGTTTCTAGAAAACTGATGACTTCTTTATTTATTATATCTGAACATAATGTAAATGGATCTGGAAAAAAAAATGCAAAATGCAAGGTATTTTTGATTAGTAAAAAGTATGTGACATTTACAAGATTTATTAATTCTGAAAATTTTTATAAACTGTAGCCCAGGACTACACATCCGTCATCCTAGTGGATAAACAGAAAGGTTCTGGATATTAACAAAAGGTGACTGAAGCACTTAGTTTGAAAGAGAGGTAGAGGCATGGCTTATATGTCAGAGAGAAGATATACCAATGTACATTTTTAGCTATATCACTTGAATATGTTCAACAATCAAAGAAGAAACATTTTTAGTCATACCTGTTACTGGTAAGTGTTGCTTTGTGTTTTGGGCAACAGGAGTTGGGTGTTTAAAAATATGGTCTCTAAAAGAAAACAGACACAAGATTACTATAAGTAAACACTGGTGTGTGAACAAATGTTTCTATATAAGCAGAGTTTGGCAGACAGAAGGAGCTGGCACCAGGATCTACCAAAACTCACCAAATTCTGCCCAAGTATGGAATGCAGCAGTTACATACAACCTTGTTTCTAAAAGTGGAGTTAATTATTATATATAAATAGATAATAAGGACCTACAGTATAGAATGGGAAACTAGATTCAATATCTTGGAGTAATGTATAATGGAAAAGAATCTGAAAAAGAATAGTAAGTGAATCACTGTTGTACAGCTGAAACATTGTAACTGTAACATCAACTCTACTTCAATTAAAAAAAAAAAAGTGGAGTTAAACAAGACTCCAAAGGGCAATAATACCGATGTCAGCAGAAACATGGGGGAAAAAAAAGGAAAATAGGAAAGAAGAAAAGCAAAAAAGAGGAAATAACAAATTCAGTGGGCCAGAGGGCAAGAAGGCTGGCGCAAGAGCATATTTCACTAATTCCCAATTCTACATCCCTAAGAAATCAAGTTAAAATTACATGAAGAATGGTTTGGAAAAGGAAAAAGGGAATGTGATGATATAATCCATCTTTCTAACACTTGGTTTACCCTACAACCTCCCAAAACATAGCAGCATCCTCTTCAGTCTCCCTCATAGTCCAGTAACTATCAGAAGAGCAGAACGCAAGATAGGTTCTTGGAAGAAAGCCTATGATTCCAGGTCCAGCCCCATAGGCTACCCGTGAGGGAGAAAGAACATGTACAGGAGAGGAGGTACAGGGAACAAATGAAAAGGTGAGCCTAAACCAGATCTTATTCACACCTTAACCCCATTTATCAAATTAAACTTACAAACTGGCTTTTGCCAAATTGCTGATTGAGTATCAATATGTGCATCGTTATTTCAGCTATAGACATTCAGTTTAAGTTTTCTGAGTATCCCTTCTAAAATTCAAATCTGACTATGCCATTTGATTTAAAATTGTCAATGGCTCCTTATACCTTGTAAGTTAAAACAGAAAATCTTGCGCATGACATGCCAGACCCTAGATGAATTGGCCAAGACTGTCCCATCCAAACCCCTTTCCCAAAACTTCCTACATTAGGTTCCTCCCCAAAACCATGTTTTATCATTTCTGTATCCCAGTGCTTAAAGAGTATAGCACATTGTACTACAGGCACACACACACACAAATGCTGAATAAGTAAATAAAAGTTAGAAACAATTATTAAATTATACCTTGACTGAGAAACAAAGTTCTTTTTTTCAGAAGTTGTTTCTTCACATAGGTTTTGTTTGCAGCTTGAATTGGCTGTACATAAAGTCTTATTTTGCCCACTCTCCCTATAACAAGCATTAACTGGATTTGCACTCCGTAATACCATCTTCACTTGATCATCATTTGTACATGCTTTAGACATGACTTTATGGGACTTAGAACCATGTAGCTTTCTAGCCTGGCTTTTATCTTTATCCTCTGCTTTGGGAACACCACCGCTGCTATCTGCATGGAGGTGTTTCAGTGTATCTTGAATATTTATGTTCACAGATGAAACATTATTCTTATAATTCTCTCCTTTTATATTTTCCTATAATGTAAAAATAAGTAAATAATTTCAAAATAATCATTTGTTTTATAATCCAAATTACACTCCCTTTAAATAATATATAAAAAGTTTATGATTGTCAATAGAATATACATTATAAAAGATGAAGTTTACATTAGGGAGAAAGGGGACATTGGATAGTCAGATGGGAACATATATCTCACAGTTTACACAAAAATAAAGTCAAAATAAGTCATGTATGAATAGATTCAAGCAGTTCAAACACCTGTTGTTCAAGGGTCAACTATTACTTCTCCATTCTTTCTCTTTCTCAAACCCTTACTATATAAATGATAGATCTCATGACTCTATCCTCCATGTCTCTTATTTTTTCAGTCATTATTTCCACTTTTTAAAATATTTATTTTAAGCTGCTCTACAGTTGTGGCACCTAGGCTTCTCTGTAGTTGTAGAGACCAAGGTTCTGGAGTGCCTGGGCTCTGCCGTCTGCAGCAAGAAGGCTCTCTAGTCGTGAAGGCCAGGCTTAATGCCCACGTGGAATGTGGGATCTTAATTCCCTGACCAGGAATTGAACCTGCATGCACTGTATTGGAAGGCGGACTCTTAACCACTGGACCACCAGGGAAGTCCTTCATTTTCACTTTTTAAAAATATTTTTTTTCTGTGTTCAAGGATGATTCCTCAAGTATTACTATTGAATTTTAAATTTAAAACCATAAAAATAAAAATTAAATTTGTAAGAAAAATATTTTACCCTCCAACTTCTATTATTAAAAAATTTTTGAAAAAAGTTCTGTATTATTTGAAACAAAAAAGCCAACCTCATTTCCTTCTGTTTCAAGTTCTTCTATTCTGTGTAAAATTTCCTTTGCTTTCTTCCAATAATCTTCAAGATTCTTCTCTTTCATATTTATGTCCTTTAAATGCTCTTCATTTTTATCAAAAGAATATTCTTCTAGGCTTAGAGATAACTTCTCAGCTTTGAAATATGGAAAAAAAAATAGTGAGTTTATCCATTACTAGAAATGCTATTTGAACACTTGAAATAAGGACAAACTCATACCCCACAACCCCTTCTCTAAATTTTGCACATCCAAACCATCTTAACTGCCTAATTGGTAACGAAACTAAGTGGAAAGAAAGTGCTTGGCAGAAGTTGAGGACCCGAAGAGTCATAAAATAGACTTTACTTTTCAGAATTATAGGGAAAAAATAGCATGAAAACATGTTATACCAGGCATATAAACATGCTCAAGTTTATGCATACTGGTTTTAAAGTATTTTTTTAACACAGTTTCCACAACTGTGGATTATAGGTTCCTTCCTATAATTTTAAATTTTTTTACGTATTGTGGCTGCAATTTTCCTTTCAAAAGACCAAACTCCTTTTCAGGGCTATTTCCGCTATGCTCCAGCCATCAATTCTTGGATGCTCCAGGTTGTCTCCTCTCACAGGACCTTTGTGCCTCACTGTTGCTTATGCTTGAGACACTGGACCAAGACAAACTCCCTTCTTTTCACCTAATTAACTCTACATTCAGATCTCAGGTGAAAAATCACTTCCTCCCAAAGCCTGTTCTGCTCCAAGTCTAGGTCACTGTCTTTTATTACAGGTTAAGATCTGTGCTCCATCCAATCTTAACCTTTGCATTAATTTATAATAATATATTCATCTACTTCCTATTTCTCCAGTTAAACTGTTCTATGAGCACATAGACTGCTGTACCTTATCACTGTCTCCCTAAAGCCTAGCACAGTGCCTGGCAAATAAGAGGCACTCAAATATTTTTTAAATAAATAAATGAAAGTACTTTATATTATGATTTAATCCTAAGTCACCTGTAGCCCTCAGATTTAAGTCCTACAACTAAATCTGTCCACAGTGCATTAAATAAGTGAATTATCTATACTGTTGCTCCCTTCCACAGAAGTTTTTTTATATGCTGTAATACTCTAGCTGTCATGTCAAAATTATATAATCTACTTTTCAAATGTAAGAGGAGGCTGGGAGCTAAAAAGCAGATGTAAATTCTCTTTCAAAAACTTTGGTAGGCATTTTTTTAAGTAATAGTAAACTTACTAATTTTTTTGCAGTTGTGAAGCACAAAAGTGGCAGCTTTGTTTAGTTCCTCACTCTGAGATTCAGTTAAGGCTTGTATCATGAGTGGAAGGCCATTGTTTTTAAAAAAGTCATACTGATTTTCCTCTGGAAAACACATCAAAAATTAAAGTAGAAAATAGTTATTTCATCTTTCTTTTGGGTGTGCCATGGGGCTTACGAGATCTTGGTTCCCCAAGCAGAGATCAAACTGATAGTGAAAGTGCCAAGTCCTAACCACTGGACCATCATGGAATTCTGAGAGTTATTTTATCTTAAACTATATGCATGAGGTCATAATTCTTTCTTGTGATAATTATCAACATAGTTCAAATTTAAAAATACAGAAAAACAAAGTTTCAAAAGTATTTTCAATTTAGAAAATAATCTACTTACATAAGATACCTACGTCTCATAAGTGATAATCTGTGAAATACAGCCACAGAGTAGTGTCATATCTCATAAGAGTAAATGAACTGTCCTCACTTGGTTTAAAAAAAGGTTTAGTTGCCAATTATACCGCAATTAAAAAATAAAAATTAATAATTTTAAAGGTATGCTGCTAAGTCGCTTCAGTCATGTCTGACTCTGTGTGACCCCATAGACGGCAGCCCACCAGGCTCCCCAGTCCCTGGGATTCTCCCGGCAAGAACACTGGAGTGGGTTGCCATTTCCTTCTCCAATGCATGAAAGTGAAAAGTGAAAGTGAAGTCGCTCAGTCGTGTCCAACTCTTCACGACCCCATGGACTGCAGCCCACCAGGCTCTTCCATCCATGGGATTTTTCAGCCAAGAGTACTGGAATGGGGTGCCATTGCTTTCTCCGTTTAAAGGCATAGTAAACCCTAAATTATATACAGGTGAAGAGAAAGTATAGAGAAATAAATGAATGGAGAGAATGGAAAATGAGGGGAGAGAGCAGAAGAAGCAAGAAAGCACAAAGAAAGGGAAATGGAAACATGGGAGGAGGAGAGAGAGAAAAGTGAAGAAGGTTGGAAAGGAGGCAAGTGACATGGCAGGAAACTAGAGAGGGAAAAAATGAAAGGGGAAGAGAAAAAATAGGAGAGAATGATAAATAGAGAAAGAAAGATAGAACTTTTTGAAGATTTTCAACAAGGGAGAACAGGATCATATCTGTGCAGCAATGTGAGGAATAGAATGAAAAAACGGAGACAGAAGGAAGAGGACACAAGGAGGACTCTCTTGCAAAAACCCTGATGAAAGATGTTGAGGGGCTAAGGGCTTAAGTTGGGAAAGTAGCACTGGAATTGAGTAGAAAATGATAAGGAAGGATAAACAGATGTATTCATAGAACCACAGGTCTTAGTGACTGACTGAATACCATGGATGAAGAAGGATGAGGAGCAATGAATGACTGGCTGGGGGACTAGGAGAAAGGCAACAGTACTTTTAAGTTGGGGAGGAAATAACAGTGTATTTCCACTCTACTGTTTTAATTAACATGCTAAATAAATCCAGTACTTACCACAATCCTCTGTACAATGACCAAGAGTAAGTATGACACTAAATTTTTCTCCTGAATCCAGATTGTCAAGAAGCAGCAATGCCAGAAGTTTTGAAACAATGTGGTACTTGGATAATACAACACCAAAAGTAGCTTAAAAAGGGGAAAAAAAAGAACAAGTACAAACTTACAGCTTCTCCCTACCTATACATATTTTCCAGATATTACATATACTATTTTTCAGATCTTATCCTGGGAGAATGATATTATATATCTACATAGTATCTAAAATTCACATCTCATATAACATGTAATATATATGTATGACTATAAACAAATGCATTATAATAAGATGGAGGCTTATAAAGCCCTCATTAATTCCTCTTCCCATACTAAAGACATTATACTAAAGCAAATTTTTTGAAGGATGCCTTCTCCTAAGTTGTCCTGTATAGTGCTGTGAATATGAAGTAATAATACTACCTTCCCTAAAAGCTGCTTACTCTCATCTTACATACCTTGTCTTATCTAGACTGACAGTATAGACCTTCCTATGTAATCAATTCCTGCCTGTCATTGAAATACACTACTAGCTGGTCGTGGTTCTATTGATGTTAATGATGCAGTGAAGCATACTTGAATCTATACTGAGATGTGAAAAATTCAAGAAGTTACACTTCTCATGGGTTGTTGTTGTTTTTTTTTTTTGCAGTTTTTAAAAACAGAGTTCAGAATCCAATAGTCCTGATAGCAACAAAAAGGTTGTGAATTCCTCAGAGGACTATGTCGTAATGATTTTTTTATCTCTAGAGCTTACATAGAGCCTAGCACATAACTGAATTTTTAAAAAATGATCTACCATTTTTTTAAGTTATTTATGAATTTCAAGAACTGCTTATTACAAAATTTGTGGACTATCATTCTTCAGTATTTGTACATGTGAGAAGCAGCTATGAGTTCTAGTCTAGTTCAGCCACTCAGTTGTTATGGTAGGATGAGTCCAACTCATACTTAGCAGATAGAGGCATACCTTAATTCTTTACATCATTTTTTAAAATCTATAGCCATAAGTTCTAGTCTGGTTCAGCCACTCACTAGTTGTGGGAGGATAAGTTCCTCTCATACTTACTGGATAGAGGCATACCTTAATTCTTTATCTCATTTTTTAAAATCTATAAATCGGACTTTCCATTCCCTATGTCTCCAAAATGTCCCTTGATTTCTAATCTTTTTCATTTAATGCTGCTTTGTAAGTGAAACAAAGATTTAAGACTGACAGACTCTTCTCTTGATTCTATCATCAAATCTGAAATCAGAAGACCTAGATTTGAATCCTTAAGGACGTCATAACCTCCATGAGAAAATAAGGAGTCGGACTAGATAATTTCTAAGTTTCTCTCCCCCTTATGAGAAACTAGAAGTCCAATCCATGTTTGTGTTCAATACCATTTCAACACTCACCATGCCAAATTCAAACAAAATGCAACTGTGGAAAAATTACTAAGCATTTTCACTCACGATTATCAGCGATGCATGCATCCACTGTCTTTGTCACCACCACTGCAAGTTTAGCACTGAAAGGAGTCTTGTGTGAATCAGATTCCAGTTGCACAAGAACTTGAGACAATACATCCAGTCCACCCACAGATATAAAGTATTTCTGAACATAAGCTTAAGGAAAAAAGTAGCAGAACTATTAATACTTCAAATAAGACAAGTATATGGTTTCATTAAATTAACTTGTACTAAATATAACATTAACTTGACTTTTAAAAATACTTACTAAAAATCCCAAAATTAAAGAATGAAAAATCTAATCCTTACCTATGCATGTACATAATCACAAGACTGATTCTATTTACTTATACAAGAAACTCATTTCAACATAGTACAACCATATGTATAGTATAGTACTTCTTTCTTGTATGTTAGACATCTCATTTCATTGATCAAGAACTGGTAAATTTTGCAAGAATGATATTAAACTCAAGTCCTACAAGAGCTATAGATTCATTTATTTAGCTTGGTATTACAACCAGCAAGCTGCCTATTTTCTGAATTCCAAAATAACTCATTCCTCAGATTGGCTAAATCAACAAAAAACAAAGTAATTTAACTGTTTCAAAAAAACCCCACATATTTCATCCATCTTATTTAAGTAAGCCTAATTCTTTTACTTCTTAGAGCATAAAAGTATAACATATTACTGAGAGTCATAACAACTATTCCAAGCAAAGATTCAATGACAGATACATTTTTTAAAAGCCTTCAGTCTTTTGTTCCCCTGTTGAAAATGATTCTGATGGGTAAGTACCCCATGGGTCTATGCATTCAATAGTCTCTATAGCCCCTATCCAAGCAGGGGACATATAATCAATGGATATATGGGCTAATGATTATAATTCTGTGATAAACCTTCTTTCCGGTCTACCCTAGAACCACAAATTGAGCCAGGATGATTTAAACACAAAAAGTACTTTTTATATTAAAATTGTTTAATAAAACACAAAGCTCTTAATCTAAAAAAAATCATGTTCAAAAATTTCTATATCTGGGAACAGACTGTTAGGAAATGTTATTTAAGGCTATGTAAACATTTTCAGTTTCTCCAATTTCCCTGTGGCTTAGATAGTAAAGAATCTGCCTGCAGTGTGGGAGACCCCGGTTCTATCCCTGAGTCAGCAAGATCCCCTGGAAAAGGAAATGGCAACCCACTCCAGTATTCTTGCCTGGAAAATTCCATGGACAGAGAAGCCTGGTACACTATAATCCTGCAAAGAGTCAGACACGACTGGTGGCAAAGAGTCGGACATGATTGACCAACTTTCATTCATTCAGACATTTTCAGTATTACAGGGACTCCAAAATAGGTTTTACTAAAAAGTATTTTCAATTATATTCTATGTAATGAAAAATCAGACTTATAAGCAGAACATCCTAGTCTACACTTGTACAGAGTATTTAAAATTGTAGTTCAGTCACTAAGTCGTGTCCAACTCTTTGCGACCCCAGAGACTGCAGCATGCCATGCTTCCCTGTCCTTCACTATCTCCCAGAGTTTGCTCCAACTCATGTCTATTGAGTTGATGATGCCTCTAATCTATTTCATACCAATCCACTGAGAGTAATATGTTCCTCTATGTATCATTCATTTAAATTGGTATTTAAAGAAAGAGGAAATGTCAAAGCATCATGGAAATAGGTTTCAATTTTTGAAATTATATAGAGATATGTTCCTTTGCGTGTGAGCATGTGAAAGACAACTATTTGCTTTAAATATCTGAATATAGATATACCACCAGCAATGTGTGAGAAAGTTCTAGTTGTTCCACAACCTCAATATTTAATGTCACTAGCCTTTTTACTTTTAGTCATGCTAGTGAGTGTATAGTGATATCTCCTTGGGGTTTTCCTGGGCACAAGTTCTTTATCAGATGTACATTTTGCAAATATTTTCTCCCAGTCGATGGCTTGCCTTTTCACCTTAACAGGAACTTTTGAAAAATAAAACATTTCGATTTCAGTGAACTCCAAATGATAATTTTTTCTTTGGTGGCTCATGTTTTTGTGTCCTAAGAAATGTGTATCTACTCCCAAATTATAAAGATTTGTTCCTGTTTTTGTCTAGAAGTTTTATAGTTTATTTCTTATATTGAGGTATATAGATCATTTAAAGTTAATTTTTGTAGATTGTGTTAATTTTGTATACCAACTTCCCTGGTGGCTCAGATGGTAAAGAATCTGCCTGCAATGCGGGAAGGTTCAATCCCCAAATTGGGAAGATTCCCTGGAGAAGGGAATGGCAACCCACTCCAGCATCCTTGCCTGGAGAATTCTATGGACAGAGGAGCCTGGCGAGCTACAGTCAATTGAGTTGCAAAGAATCAAACACGATTGAGCAACTAACACTTCACTTCACTTCATACTGTATAAGGTAAGGGTTGATATTCATATTTCACAGATAGGTAAATACTTTTACCAGCATCATTTATTTAAAATACTACATTTTCTAACATAGAGTTACCATGGCATCTTTGTAGAAAATCAACCATATATGTGTGTGTGTGTGTGTGTGTGTGTGTGTGTGTGTGTGTCTATTTTTAGGCTCTCTATTTTGTTCCATTGATCTATACCTACACTTACACCAGTACTACACTGTTGATTACTGTACAGTACATATTGAAATCAAGAAACATTAATTCTACAATTTTGTCCTTCTTCAAATAAATTTTACTATCCTAGCCCCTTTGCATTTCCATGTAAATTTTAGAATCAACTTGTCAATTTCTATAGAAAAGCCTGCTGAGATTTTGATAGGGAATGCTATGAATCTAGAGATGAATTTGAGAAGTGACATTATGACATAATTGAATCTTATAATCCATGAGTATGATATCTCTCCCATTAAGTTTTAATTTTTTTTTAATCTCAGCAATGTTTTATAGTTTTCAGCATATATATATTCCACATATTTCACTAAATATATCCCTAAGTATTTTGAGTTTTTTATATTATCATAAATGATAGTCACTTTAAGTTCGTAATTGTTTCCATATGACCTTGTATCCTGCAACTTTGCTAAAATCACTTATTAGTTTTGTAGCTTTTTGTAGATTCTTATACAATCAGGTCACCTATGAATAAGTACTATATTTTCTTCTTTCTTTTCAATCTCTATGCCTTTTATTTCATTTTTTTGCCTTATTGCACTGACTTGGATGTCCAATTAAATAAAGACAGTGGCCATCCTTGTCTTCTTTCCAATCTTAGGGGAAAAGCATTAAGTCCTTCACCATTTAAGTGTATTAGCTATAATATTTTGTAGAGGCCCTTTATCACATCGAGAAAGTTCCCTTCTGTTCCTAGCTCACCTAGGAACAGACAATCTTTTGTCATGAATGTCATGAATGAGAAAGTTCCTTTCTGTTCCTAGCTCACCTAGGAACATGACAATCTTTTGTCATGAATGTATGTTAAATTACGTGAAAAGCTTTTCCTACATTTTTGAAGATCATATTTTCTTTTCTAGTCTATGAATATTGTGAATTTCCTAACGTTAAACCAACCTTGCATTCCTAAAATGAATGTCACCTAATCAGAATACATTATCCTTTCTATATTTTGCTGGATTGATTTGTCAATATTTTGTTACGGGTGTTTATATCTATATATATATAGGATATTGGCCTATAGTTTTCTTGTAATGCTTTTTTCAAGCTTTAGTATGGAAATAACGCTGGCCTTAAAAGTTTGTTGGGAAGTATTTTTTCTACTTCTACTTCTTGAAATAATTTATGTAGAACTCTTTTTCCTTAAATGTTTGGTAGAATTTACCAGTGAAGCCTTTATGACCTAGAATTTCCTGTGTTAAGGTTTTAAACTACAAATTCAATTTCTGTGTTAGATACTGAATACTCAGGTTATATATTTCTTCTTGAGTGAGCTTTTGTAGCTTGTCTTTCAAAGAATTTGTCCAGTTCACTTCAGTTATCTAATTTAGTGGCATAAAGCTATATTCCTCATAATTTGGGCCTTCTCTCTATTTTGTGATTAGTCTGGGTAAAGGATCCATTTTACTGATCTTTTCAAAGATCTAGTTTTTGGTTTAATTTATTTCTCTATTCTGTTCTTTTTATATTTCATTGATTGCTAATGTTCTCTTTATTATTCCCTTTGTTATGCTTACATTGACTTGTTTTATTATTTAGTTTCTTAGGTGGAAACTAATATAATTGATATGGGACCTTTTTTCTTTCCTATGCAAGCCTTTCCGTCAAAAATATTGTGTTTTCATCATCATTAAATTAAAAACATTTCTAATTTCCTTTGTAATTTGTTTTGACTCATAGGTTTGTGTTTTTGTTTTGATGTGGGTTTTTAGTATTTTGTTGCTTAATTTCTAGATATTAGGAACTTTTCTAGATGTTTTATTTTTATTAATTTCTAATTTTTTCAGAGAACACTCTATGTGGGTTTTTATAGTTTTGCTATGTTTTTCTATGTATAAGATTTTAACTTATACAATAGTAAAATGCATCCAAAACGACCCAATTTACTTGGAATTCATTAATTAATTCAATAGGTTATGCTTTGAAATATAGTTCTTCAAATAAAGCCTGGAGAATAATGAATACTTACTGTTATTTGCAAGAGTGAGTCCAATAAATGAGCAAATAGGGCGAATTATCTCAGCTTTCATGCAATTTATCAGCCAGTCATTAGCATGCGTAAAAAGTGAGCAGCAAAGCATTTGATTTTCATCTGAAAGGGATAAAGGCAATCATATTTTAGTATACTTGGAAAATATCAGCTTTTTATTTGTTTTTAGTCTTTTTTTGTATTTAAATATTTGAGATAATTACCATTTTGAGGATTGTTGACACAGACACACAGAGTACTACACACTGAAGACCACAACTGATAACTCTGAAAAGCACTTTCATCTGACAAATTCAACTCATATTTTGAAAGAACAGTCCTATTAGGTTAAAGAGTAAAGAAAGTAATTAATACATATGTGTTAAGGTATTAAGCTATGAATAATTAATAAGAAGAAACATATATTTACTTACTTGAACAACTGTGATAGAACTGAAATACAACCTGTTTCTCTCACAAGTGTCTGTCCAGTCCCTTAAAAAAATTGCTATGTATTACATGAAAGATTTCTGTTTAGAAAATAATTTTGCACAAATGGAAAACAACATTTAAGCAGTACTTTTAATAAATAACTTTCAGCCATTTTAAAGTATTATAAAGTACAATACAGAGTTAAAGTAGGTAAAAAATATATAATCAAGATTATTATGGAAAATGTATTACTTATGCTTAGAGAATGACAGTATTCAAATTTCCTCTAAAAATCACAAAACATTTATTTTGCATAGTTCTGTATTATAGTACCAAAATATGCTCCAAAATAGAAAAAAATAATTTAAAATATTAAAAACTGAAAAAATAAAATCTAGAAGCATTTAAATGCATATAAAATTTCTAACAATTTGAAGATCTAAATAAAGCAACAAAAAAATAGCCTTTAGCCTGAGCAAGAGGTATACAGGAACACTCTATATAATATCTTTGCAACTTTTTGTGAAGCTAAGATTATTCCAAAATAAAACTAAAACAACAAAAGCAAAGTAAAACTTTAGCCAAGAGCTACATGAAATTTAAGGTCATTGCTGACTGATATAATGACCTTAAATCTGATGATAACTGAATGGCCAATTCAATGGAAAATCAACCAAATAAATTCATTAAATGGGGCTTCCCTGGTGGCTCAGCAGTAAAGAATCTGCCTGCCAGTGCAGGAGACGTGGGTTCGATCCCTGGGTCAGGAAGATCTCCTGGAGAAGGAAATGGCAACCCACTCCAGTATCCTTGCCTGAGAAATCCCCTGGACAGAGGAGCCTGGTAGGCTATAGTCCATGGGGGTCACAAAAGAGTTGGACATGACTTAGTGTCGAAACAACAACAATTCATTAAATGCTTCTCTTTTGCTTTTAATCCCATTCCTTTTCAATGCTAGTTAAATAATACAAATCACTTTACTATTTTTTAAATTAATAAATATTAAATAATTAAAATCATGCTATATTGTCTTTAGAACCAGTAGTTCTAAAAAGTTAGTAAGGTTTTAAAAGGCACTGACTAGAATAAAAAGATTAATACTGTCCCAATTTATTATTTTAAAAAATATTTCTATAACATAAGAGAATGTACTTACTGTTATTTGAAACCAGAACCAAAATAACATAGACAGACATTCTTTTCAAATTTGTGTTTGAATCACTGTTAGATAAGAACCAAGTTAAGTCTTCAAACAATTCTGAAGTACACAAAGTCTGCTGACAGTAAACTGAAACATGAAAATATAATTTTAATTTCTATGTACTAGCACAAACAAGTTTTAAAATATGCTGAACAAAATATAAAATTGCCATTATGGATGGTTCTCAACCAAGTCTCATTTCACTGACATTCATCAGTCATATAACAAATTCTGACAAATTTAAGTGCTTACTCAATTAGCAGACCAAAGAAGCAGTATTTTAATCAGAAGGACTTGACCTAGCTCTAAAGCATGTATTGCAATCTCATAGAATTTTCAGTAACTACATTTCAAAATTAAGCCTAACAAAAATATAAGATAAAACATGACCCAAAAATTTGAGAAGTAACAAAATGTAGCCAAAAAAAATTAAGAAAATTCAGAAACCTGCTTTAGAAAAGGGGGTAAATGATAGTTGTGCTATTTGTAAAGACTCTTCTAGATATAAAAATATCTTTCCAAAAAGCAAAAATGATACCTACCTGATAAGGAGGGGTTCGTTGGTGATAATCATGCAATAAGCAGAATTGTAAAACATAATTTGAACACATATATCCAGTGTCTAAAACAGTTTTTAGACACTCTCAAAGGCAAAGACAATGTCTTATTTATCCCCAGTGCCTAGAGCATAACTTATTCTCAAAACAAGTGATGAAGTTAATGGATGAAAATATAAGAATATAAAGTTATTTGACAAATTGATGGTTTAGATTTAACTTCATTTCAGGTACACTACAAAAAAAATATTTTTGTCAGCCACACCCAAAACATGGAGAAGGAAATGGCAACCCATTCCAGTGTTCTTGCCTAGAGAATCCCATGGACAGAGGAGTTGGCAGGAAACAGTCCGTGGGGTCGCAAAGAGTCGGACACAACTGAGCGGCCAAGCACCCAAAACATCTTTATCCACATACAAGATGGTTGTGGGTTACCTTAATATTCTGATTCAAGTACCCAAATATACAGACAGTGAACAGAATAGAAAAACTAGAGATAGACTCACTAAGTGATAGTGGCTGCATCTCAAATCAATGTGAAAAAGATCTACTTTACAATAAGAAGAGTTGGGATAGCTGGATTGCCACATAAAACTGGAACCATTCATCATCTCATACCCCAGGAAAATACAAAAAGAATAAAATATGCAAAAGTAAAAAATAAAGTCACACAAGTACCAAAAGAAAACGTGGGTGTATTCCTCTATAATCTGGGAATATGGGAAAACTTCCTCCGATTCAAAATTCAGAAACAAGAAAGGAAAAGAATGATGAATTTATTTTTATAAAAATAAAAAAACTTTTGTATGGCCAAAAAAAAAGGGGGGGATAAGCATAGTAAAAGACAAAAGTAAAAAAATGTTTCCAACTATTGGCAAGAAAAAAATTATGAAAGATTTCGAAATGGATGATAACAAGTACTGAATGTCCTATCTAGCCTTCTTTCTAGATTATTTGTGCCTTTTACTGTCTTTGGGCTATTTCATAACTCTAGAAAACTGATAGTGACCCAAGTTATTCTTGTCCACAGAAATGCAAAACATTTTGACCAGTAGAATGCAACTGATCTTTGACCTGCAGACACTGACTAGTTATGTACCTGTTCATAATATTCAGCTTTCCCAAAAGTCTACAGCACTGTTTTTTGCCATTACTTTTGAAGCAGTTTTAACATTTTACTGCTTCCCTCATTAGTTAAAAAGTTAAATAAAATATTTGGCATGCATTAATTTAAATAAAACATTTGGATAAAACTATCCAGACATGTAAAAAATTTAATTCTAAAATTATACTTCAATAGTTTGTTAAAGTAAAACACAATGCTTAGGAAAGTGAAATAAAGTTTTCATATTTTACCATTTTGCTCTGCAACAGCTCCTAATGTATATAAGGCTGCTTCTTTTACCATACTATGTTCACTTGACTTTGCAAGATTTTTCACAAACATCAAACCACCAATTTCCCGAAAATAAAGACCTGCATTACCTGTAAAATGTGCAGACAAAACAAAGAAGATTTATTATAATTATTCTTTTAAGGACAATAAATCACATGAACATAGTAACATATAAAATAACTGAATAGAAGAGAAAGAACAATGCATATTTCGTATATCACAATACTACAAAGAATCACAAACAAAATTTCACTATCACGTCTTACTGTTTTGTTGGCAAATTGAATGAATAGTAACCAAAGCTTCCTTTTGTGAAAAAGCATTGTCCATTTGATACTTCAGACACTCCAATAATAAGTTCAGGTCAGTCTTCACTTCTAAAGAACAAAAATTTCATTATTTTAAACATTTCCTTTCAAAAACTAATCATTTAAGTTTCACCCTCAAAATACATATTTTTGTTTTTTAAATAACATGTATTACTTTTTAAAAATCTAACAAGGACTAAAAATATGTAAAAGAAAGATGCTCCTTAAATAAAACAACTTGAAATGAGCTTCTTATAATTATTTGATTTTCCCCTCACACAAAATATAGGAAAAGAAAATATAATTATTATTCTCTTTAATTAAAGCTGCTGCTGCTGCTGCTGCTAAGTTGCTTCAGTCGTGTCCGACTCTGTGCGACCCCATAGACAGCAGCCACCAGGCTCCCCCGTCCTTGGGATTCTCCAGGCAAGAATACCGGAGTGGGTTGCCATTTCCTTCTTCAATGCATGAAAGTGAAAGGTGAAAGTGAAGTCGCTCAGTCGTGTCTGACTCTTAGCGACCCCATGGACTGCAGCCTATCAGGCTCCTCCATCCATGGGATTTTCCAGGCAAGAGTACTGGAGTGGGGTGCCATTGCCTTCTCCGGTAATTAAAGCTACTTTGGTTTAAATATTTATTTAGAATGAACTGAATGAAAGTGAAATACAGTATATTAGAATTGGTGGGATGTACTAATTGCCTGATGGTCCAGTAGTTAAGACTTAGCACTTTCAGTGCTGGGGCCTGGGTTTGATCCCTGGTTGGAGAACTAAGATCCCACAAGCCATGAAGCATACACACCTCCAAAAAAAAAAAGAATTTGTGGGATGCTACTAAATCAGTGTTTAGGAGAAATGTGTAATGCTAAATGTCTACATTATAAAAGAAGAAAGTCACATATTAATGATCTCAGCTTCCACCTTAAAGAAACTAGTGAAAGGGTAAGGAATAAGCAGAAGGAAGGAAATCATAAAGATCCAAGCTGAACTGCAGAGCCGGGTCTTTGAGGACATCAGTAAAACCAATAAACCCCTAGACAAACTGATCAGGAAAAAAAAGAGCAAAGATAAAAATTACCAATATCAGACTGAGACAGATGCATCAACATAGCTTCTAAAGATATTCAAAAGATAATAATGATCATGTACAACTTCATACCTACAGATTCAATGACTTAGGTGAATGGACAAGTTGCTTCAAAGAAACAAATTACCAAAACTCGCCCAAGAAGAAATAAATATTATATATATATATATATATATATGAAACAGATTGAAATCATAGTTTAAAACCTTTCTATAAAGAAAACCCCAGGTTCAGATGGCTTCATCCGTAAATTCTTCCCAACATTTAAGGAAGAAATAATGTCAATTCTACACAAAGTTTTCCAAAAAAGTTTCAAAAGAAATAATACTTTACAACTTATTTTAGGAAAGTATTATTTCCTCATTCTAATATTAAAACTAAGTCATTAGAAAGGAAAAAAGAAAACTACAGACCGATATCCCTCACAAACATACATGCAAAAAACTCTAAACAATTTTAACAAGTTGAATTCAAAAATAAATTAAAATAATAATGCATCATGACCAAATGAGTTTATCCTAGGAATGCAGGATTAGTTTATGATTTTAAAAATCAATGTAATACAACAAACTAAAACAGAATACGTCATTTAGTATATGCAAAAAAAGCATTTGATAAAATAAAATTTCATTTCTGATCTAAAAAAAAATTCAGCAAACTTGAAATAGAAAGGAACCTCCTTAACCTGATGAAGTATATCTACCAAAAACCCTACAGTAAATATCATACTTAGCAGAGAAAGAATTCATTCTTTCTCCCTAAGGAACAAGACAGAGATGTTTACCATTGTACTGGAGAAGCTAGCCAATGTCATTCTATTTAACATTCCATTTATCATTGCACTAGAGAGTCTAGCCAGTGCCATCAGGTAAGAAAAAAGAAAAGGCATCCAAATTGGGAAGGAAGTAATAAAACTATCAGTATTCACATACGACATGGCCTTCTATGTAGATAATCTGATGGAATCTGCAAAATAGCTACCGAACTAATAAGTGAGTATAGTAAGGTTTCAGAATATCCACTAATATGCAAAAATCAGTAACATTTCTATATACCAGCAATAAATAATTGGAAACTGAAACTCAAAACCAATGCCCATTAAAATGGCATAAGAAATATGAAACACTGGAAGTTCCCTGGTGGTACGGGGGTTAAGACTCTGTGCTTGCATTACAGGTGGTACAGGGTTGATCCCTGGTTAGGGAACTAGGATCCTGCACAAGCTGTGGCCAAAAAAGAGAAAAAGAAGTTTTACTGGCAAAGATGTGAATTACATACACACTAAAACTAAAAAATACGGTGAGGTATTAAAGAAGACTGAAATAAAGGAAGTGATACACCTTGTTCATGGGTAAGAAGATTAAATACTGTTAAGATGTCAGTTCTCCCCCAAATTGATCTAGAGATTCAATGCAATCCCAACAGGCTATTTTGGTACAAGTTGACAAGCTGATTTAAAAATTCATACGGAAATGCAAAGGACCTAAAATAGCCAAACAATTCTGAAAGAGAAGAGTAAAGATGGAAGACTCAACTGTCTTTAATTTCAAGACTTAATACAAACCTACAGTAATCAAGAGTACAGTATGGCATCAACAGATAAACGAAACAGAACACAGTTCAAAAATAAACCCATATATAGGAGTGGCTATTTTTTTTTTTAAAAAAAGGCAATGTAGAGAAGCAAGCATAGCCTTTTCAACAAATGGTGTTGGAACAACTGGATATTCATATTCAAAAAAACAATAAAACAAAGCTTGAATCCATTATTCACACTGTATACAAAAACTAATTAGAACTGTAGTTCTAAATGTAAAATTTGAAACTATAAAACTTAAAAAAAATATATACATATATATTTGGCTGTGCCACATCTTAGTTGTGGCATGAAGGATCTCCTACCTTCTTCTGGAATGTGGAATCTTTTAGTTGGAGTATGAGGGGTCTTTTCAGGTGCAGCATGCAGGATCTTGTTAGTTGTGGCATGCAAAGTCTTAGTTGCAGCATGTAGAATCTAGTTCCCTGACCAGGGACAGAACCCAGCCCCCTACAGTGGAAGTGTGAAGTCTTAACCACTAGACCACCAGGAAAGTCCCTTCACAAATTCTCTTATCTCTGTACCTCTTATACGATCCTTAACATTACAACCACCCTCTAGTTACTGCCATATATCTTCAGATAAGCTCTGAAGAAGAGCAAGCTATTCATGGGAATCCCTGGTGCCTCAATGGTAAAGAATCCACCTGCGATGCAGGAGACGTGAGTTTGATCCCTGGATCAGGAAGATCCTCTAGAGAAGCAAATGGCAACCCACTCCAGTATTCTTGCCTGGGAAATCCCACAGACAGAGGAGCCTGGCAGGCTACAGTTCATGGGGTTGCAAAGAGTTGGACATGACTTAGCAACTAAACAACCACCACCAAGCTATTCATACTGTCTCCAGATTATTTCCCACCCAGACCTCAATATACTGCAATCTGGCTGAAATCTATTAAGTTTACTATTGATAAAACAAATTAAGTCCAGTGGATACTTCAGTCATCATCTGTGACATTTAAGACTGAGCCTCTTGGGTATGAGGGTAATGAGAATGCCTTTCTCAAAGCATTCTCATAAGGCTAATTTCCCAAATACCACATTCCTGTCTCTTTACCTTTCTGAAATGTTTTTCTTAGTCTTTTTGGGGGGTGGTCCTCTTCCTCAGCCAAACCCTGATGTGATGGGGTCCATCGGGGAGTACTATTTCCCAGCCTATTATATTTTAGTATTTCCTCTCTGGTTAACCTCCTCCATTTCCATGAATTAAATTTCCATTTTTCTGAAGACAAGTCTGAAATTTGCTGGTGGTCCTCTCAGGTTTCCACTGTTATTACATATACCTCCATTGAATCAGCTATCATATGGTATTCTAATTATCAGCATGCCATCTCCCATTAGAATGTCAGTTTCCTGAAGTCAGTGTGACTGGTACAGACTAGATGTTTAATAAATATTTATGTAAATTACTGAATAATTCTTTCAATTCCTGGAGCCTGTCAGATAATCTGCAGTATATTCCACAAATAGACTAAAAAACAAATCCCAGATATATGATCCATAAATTTCTCACCTTGTATTTTCTTTGTGTCCTCACTTTCCATGCTTGTCTGCATTCTTTTTCCTTATATTTCATCTATAAGATAAAGGTATTCTCTCAATTTAAATCTATTTTGAGATTTCCAGAAGTGCAGTATGCAAAGGAGTAGGAAAAGAACACGTGTGCTCAGTCGTGTCCGACTCTGCAACCCCATGGACTGTAGCCCGCCAGGCTACACTGTCCATGCGATTCTCCAGGCAAGAATACTGGATTGGGTTGCCATTTCCTTCTCCAGTAGATCTTCCTGACCCAGGGATCAAACTCACATCTCCTGAACTGGCAGGGTAGATTCTTTACCACTGAGCCACCAGGGAAGCCCCTGAAACTTACTAGATATTAGGTATACTTAAGTTCTCTGTGGCTCAGTTTCCTCATCTATAAAATAGAAATTTCCAACTTTATAGAGTTGTTACAAGAATTAACATTGAGAACATACATGAATGCACCTCACATTCTTAAGTTCTACAGGCACTTAAGGTTCAATAGGTTTTATTAAACAAACACATGAATTATTGATTGAATCTAACTGCTCTGCTCCTCCTTCCTTATTTCCTTTTCTGTAAATTTTCCTCCCATCATTTCAGATTGGGCACCCCTCCATGAATCAGAGGTTTAGAACACAAATACACACACACTCTTTAGATGTGCATTTCTCTTCACAAGCTTAGCTTAATACTAAAGTTTTTTTCTAACAACTTCTGCTTACGTTCAAGCTTAAATCTTTGTTTATAAATCATTCATTAGAAGAATTTTAAAAATAACTGGCAACCCTAATATGGCCTCTCACATTCTTTACTTTAAAATGCTAAACTGATTTTTTTAGAAAAAGATATCAGGGTCCAGTCAACTTCTTAGAACAATAAATCAGGACTCAAAGAATTCAAAAATTCTTATTTAACCCAATACTATGTAGTTAAAGGGAGACAATTATTCTATTGCTCATTCTTACTCTCAAAATTAAAATTCCCAACAAAAAATTTAATGACAAATATGCAAATCTTTTATAAAGTAATATACACATATTTACTGGGGGCTTCCCAGGTGGTGCTAGCAGTATAGAACCTGCCTGCCAATCAGTTCAGTTCAGTTCAGTTGCTCAGTCATGTCCAGCTCTTTGCGACCCCATGGACCCTTTGCCTGCCAATGCAGGAGATGTAAGAGACATGGGTTCAATCCCTGGGTCAGGAAGACCGCCTGGAAGAGGCCATTGGCAATCCACTCCAGTATTTTTGCCTGGAGAATCCCATGGACAGGGGAGCCTGGCAGGCTACGGTCCACAAGGTCACACAAAGTCGGACGTGACTAAAGTGACTTAGTACACGTGCACACACACGTTTACTAGTTTTGGCAGTTTTTTAACCTAAATATTCCATTAAAAAAGGAATGGGTAGGTACATCATAGTATATCCACCGGATAGGATATTGTTACAAGAATATTGACATTTACTTGAAATGTTTGATAACATGGAAAAATGCTTATGTTACAATATAATCAAAAAGAGCAAGACTCAAAATTTTATCTACAGTATGACCCCAACTATCTAGAGGCAAATATAAAATTAGATGGAAAACAGCAACATATTAACACTTGTTGTCTTTAGCTGGTAGTGTTTTATTTCACTGTTTCTCATTTTTCACAGGTTTTGTAATAGAAGCTTCTAATGTTCAGCAAGTCCAATGGTAGGTCAGGCCCTGTAAACCTCTATAAACCTATTATTTTTAGTCTTTACAGCAACCATGCAAGGGAGCTATAAGGATAGACGAGGAGAAAGTAACAATTTGTCCAAGTTCAAACAGCTAGTAAGTGACAGAGCTGAAATGAGAATCAAGAAAACTGAGGTAAGGGCTACACTCTTATCCCCCGTTACTCTGTTTCCTACATATAATTTGGAGACATGTTATAAAGAGACATACTATATATACATAAAAGTATACAGGAAAATTTTCATTCTTTTTTAAAGGTTGAGTTGTCTATGAGCAAATGTGTTAAGATTTGGAAAAAGACTAGATTAAAAAGCAATCTGTTGAAACATTAGTCTATTCAGTGGGGAAGGACAAGGTGGGATGAATTGAGAGAGTAACACTGAAACAAATACATGACCATGTGTAAAACAGAAAGCTAGTGGAAAGATGCTGTAAAGCACGGGGAGCTCTGTGACAACCTAGAAGGGTGGGATGGAGTAGGGGTGAGAGGGAGGTTCAAAAGGGAGGACATATATACATTTATGGCCGATTCATGCTATTGTATGACAGAAACCAACACAGCATTCTAAAGTAATTATCTTCCAATTAAAAATATTTCTGCTAAAAAAAGTCCATTGTATCATACATGGAGGTTTTTGCTTTGTGAGATAGTTTAAGGACTAGTTCCTTCATTTTAGTCGATCTGCTTTTTAAAAAGATTTTCATTATTAAAGAGGGATATAACTTTTAAATTGAAACTGACAACACAAACTACCTTCTAGTCCCCTGTCTTTTTTATACCATTTTTAAATAAATAGTTACACAGTAAAATAAAGTTTGCCAAATATCTAGTAACATTAAGAACAAGTCATTATATTTACTTGCTACATAGTTAAAAACATCCACGGCAAAGGACAAGTTATAACTTTCAAGTGATTAATAATTATAAAATTAATTTTAAAGTAGAAAATACAGTATATTCCCAAGAACAAAAGCACCTGCTCCAATAAAGCATATTGTTAAGTATTTTCAGAACTTAGTGAATAGATGCAAACTGTCATGAACAAGATTTCAAAATCATTTACTGCATTCTCACAAGAGGAAAAAAGGGATTCCTCCCCCCATCACCGTCCTCACCCCCCAGGTACCAGAAAGAAACTACCCTAGTTACAGGTTTCACTCAATAAATTCCCCAAGCTCAAATTAAAACTTAAGTAAGTAAAGGAGCTGAACATTACTTATGTGGTCTAGAATATGTTAACATGAAAAGCTTTTTGAAATCTAAATAGCACCCCCAAAATATTAGAAAGATAAATGACATCATTCTGTGGATAAGGCTGGCAGGGGTGAAAATCCCACAATAAATGCCACCACTAAGTAGCTGACAGTGGATCCCCAGCTTGGACTCATTCGCGTGGAAACATTCCTCTAAAGCAGGCAAGGCAGGACAGAAAGGGCCAGTATGCAAGTAATGTTAAACTTTCTCTTACAATAGTTTGCTACTGCTACTGCTAAGTCACTTCAGTCGTGTCCGACTCTGTGCGACCCCATAGACGGCAGCCCACCAGGCTCCCCCGTCCCTGGGATTCTCCAGGCAAGAACACTGGAGTGGGTTGCCATTTCCTTCTCCAATGCATTAAGGTGAAAAGTGAAAGGGAAGTCGCTCAGTCGTCTCCGACCCTCAGCGACCCCATGGACTGCAGCCTTCCAGGCTCCTCCATCCATGGGATTTTTCAGGCAAGAGTACTGGAGTGGGGTGCCATTGCCTTCAGAAATAACATTCGATTGGGTCCAGAAACAGGCTGCCAGTACCAGGAGCCATTTCACTACATCAGCACTCCCAGCCTCAGGAGCTGGAGCCGCCGGTCTGCATCCACCCGCATCACCTTATCCCAGTTTCCAGAGGTAACTGATAGACGTCTTTCCCAAGATGGAGGGCAAACTCCACCCTGTTTCGTCAATTGGCGCTCCTTAACCCCCCCCTGGCGGAGAAGGTAGGAACTTCCCTGGTGGCTCAGACGGTAAAGCGTCTGCCTGCAATGCAGGGGACCTGGGTTCAATCCCTGGGTCAGGAAGACCCCCTGGAGAAGGAAATGGCAACCTACTCCAGTACTCTTGCCTGGCAAATCCCATGGATGGGGGAGCCTGGTAGGCTGCAGTCCATGGGGTCGGTAGGAGTCGGACACGACTGAGCGACTTCCCTTTCACTTTTCACTTTCATGCATTGGAGAAGGAAATGGCAACCCACTCCAGTGTTCTTGCCTGGAGAATCCCAGGGACGGGGGAGCCTGGTGGGCTGCTGTCTATGGGGTCACACAGAGTCGGACACGACTGAAGCGACTTAGCAGCAGCAGCAGCAACCCCCCCTGGCCTGGCTCACCTAAATAGCTGGAGGAAACTCCTTTTGAAGAGCATAGGTGGTCCCTCGGGCCATTCCCTCTTAGTCCAGGGTTCTCCAACTCCTGCAGTGAGCGGGGCGCTGGTTAGCGACCTGAGGCCGGCCCCATCACTTGCAATTCACCCGCAGGAGAGTGGGTGGGTCCGGAAATCAGTCCCTTGAACATGCCTTCCCCCTCAGGTGATGCAGCACATAGGAACCCACACCCGACCCGAGAAACGACCTCCGCAGCAGCGCACACCTCCTTCGTGTATCAGAATAACCTCGGGAGACGCCCGGGGATTCTGAAGTACTATCAGACCGAAAACTGCCAGGGTCAAGCCTCCTAAGTGGTACGTGACACTTCTTTTTCCCTGTGGAGGCCGCAGCTGGGGAAGGCCGCCTCCTTATTGAAGGCCCCTTCCCGCCAACTCATTCCATTCCCTCTTGTGGGTCTGTTAAGGTTAGGGCGAGGTGTGACGCACCCCAGACATTCCACAGGAGGCGACGGGCGGGTTCCCAGGAGGGGATGAGGCAGGGCCCGAAGGCGCAGAGTGGAGTCTGTGGCCTTTACCCTTAAGTCGCAGCGCGTTGGGTTTCGCCCTTTCTCCCTCCACGCGTGCCTAGTTTGACGCCGGACCGTTTCCCGCCGAGAGGGCGGGAGAACTTCCGAGGGGCGGGACTTCCGGCCGTCCCGCCCCCAATCGGAGTCAAACGCGCGCAGCCGCTCACCAGCACTCCAAAGGGCCGGGGTTTAGTAACTGTGCGCCTGTTAAGTGGTGGAAAGCCACAACGTGAAACGAGAACTCCTCTAAGCTCACCGCTCTCCGTGTAAAGGGCTTTCTTACCTTAGAGGGGCGTCTGCCTCAAGAACTTAGAACTGGCCATAGAGTCGCTGAGGCCCAGCAGGTGTATGCACACGTGGAGACTAAGACTAGGCCTTACGAGCCCCAGTAGCACCCCACTCCAGGACTCTTGCCGGGAAAATCCCATGGAGGGAGGAGCCTGGTAGGCTGCAGTCCATGGGGTCGCTAAGAGTCGGACACGACTGAGTGACTTCACTTTCACCCTTCACTTTCATGGATTGGAGAAGGAAATGGCAACCCACTCCAGTGTTCTTGCCTGGAAAATCCCAGGGAGCCTGGTGGGCTGCCGTCTATGGGGTCGCACAGAGTCGGACACGACTGAAGTGACTTAGCATAGCATAGCATACGAGCTCCAAGCCCTGCCTTCATTCCTCTCTTCCAGTCTTCCCTCTCCCTCCCCTTTGTAGCCTGCTTTTGTTTTCTGATAAAACTATACATTTGAAATGTGTTTTCTTTAAATTGTATTAGTTTTAGCAAATAGTGATGGGTACAAAGATCTCCACAGCTAAAATCTGCACATGCCTTAAATTCATTATTTAAGCCTAAGAAAAAAATATTTTAAGCTGTTTCTAATGTAATCCATTTCTATAGGTAACTTTGAAATAGCAAGCCAGAAATAATGAACTCAATTAGGAATGGATAACTTTTATTCTCTGAGAAAACTGTTTCCTTCCTCTCCACCTCAGCTCCCTGCCCCCGCAAAGAACAAGATTACATTATTACAAATGAGAAAAATGTTTATTAAGGAAACAATTTTAACAATTCTCCCTAGCAGAACTTGACAGACTAGGGCACAACCTGAAGACAATTACAGTTTCAGTCATTAACACACTATAGGGTGCTTATTCTACAACTGAAAAGTTGCTGAAGTTTGTGACATGCCACTATAAATGTAAGTATTATTAAAAATTACAAATTGTTTGGTGATTATTTTGATAACCTCTTGAGCAGCAGCTCCTGCAAGGAAAAAGGAGAAAAGCAAATCTTTGAAAAAGAATTTAAAAAATTATATAAATATAAAAATACTCAATTCTATAAAGAAAACCTTTCCTTTCCAAAACCAAAGATGTTTAACAGTAATCCAAAACAGACATAACTTACTGAGTCAGATCAAAACAAGGGACTATAAGCTTTTATAACTATGTTATTAAAGGAAATAAAAATTTGTTCTATACATTCACAACTTGAAATATTATACCATAGTTTAAAAGAAAGAAGTTTTTAAAATTATGGTGGTTTAAAAATATTGGCAAAAAATATTATGCAAGAAAAAGTCAAACAGTATTATAAACTACTGCATTTTTTTTAAAAGGCTTTTTTAAAGACAGAAAAGATTCTCAAAGGATACCCTTCTGTTGCATTTGAATTTTACCCCGTACATGTTTTATAATAAAAAGGGGTTAAAGGAATATTTGTAATTTGGAAAAGATCTATATTAAATACTGCTAGACTGCTATACTCAGTAACAGTCTGAGTATATAGAGATAGTAACAAGTTTTAAAGTTACTATTCAAAACAACTTGGCTTCCCAGGTACCTGCAATGCAGGAGACACAGGAGACTTGGGTTCTACCCCTGGGTCAGGAAGATCTCCTGGACAAGGAAATTGCAACCTGCTCCAGTATTATTGCCTGGAAAATTCTATGGACAGAGGAGCCTGGCAGGCTATATAGTCCATGGGGTCACAAAGAGTCAAACACAACTGGTACGCATGCACGTTCAAAACAGAACAATAGAAAATAAAGAAACGACAACAAAAAACAACTAAGAAAACAATTTTTCATCTTTTATAATCTGAAGCTTCTGCTTTCACATTCATTCATTCAAAAAAATCAGATTCTGCTCTGTACCAGATACTGTCCTAGTAGGCACTAGGGATACAGCAGGGAACAAAAGACAAAAATCCTTGTCCTCATGGATCTTACTTTTCAGTAGTGAGGAAGAGAGAATTTACAAACAAGTAAAATGTCAAGTGACTAAGAGCTAAGGAGAAAAAGCAAGGGGTGGGGGGGATATGAGTGCAAGAGGAGGGACTATTTTAAATCAGGGTATCAGGAATGGCTTCACAAAGAAGATAATATTTAAACAAAGCCCCCAAAGAAGTGACTTGTGCAGAATAATAATAGGATGCACGTGTTGTAGACCAAAGGCATGTACCCCAAAATTTCTATGTTAAAGCCTTAACCCTCAATGTGACCATATTTGGAGATAGTCTTTGGGAGGTAATTAGGTAACTAAGGTCATGGGGAGGGGCCTTCGAAGAAGAGACACTAGAGAGCTTCTGTTCCATCCACCCTCACCTTCCTGCACAGAAAAGAGGTTACAGCACATAGCAAGATGTTGACTGCCTACAAGCCATGAATAGACGAAGAAAGGCCTCACCAGAAACCAATTATACCGGCCCTGATCTCAAACTTCCAGCCTCCAAGGAGTCTTACAAAAGAGAAGATATTGTTGAGTTGGGTCATGAAAAACAGGTAGATTTTAGACATGGAAGAAAGAGGGAGATTTAGGGCAAATGGGTCCGGAGAGGGGTAAAGATTCAAGGAGCAGGAAATCAAAGGGCATGTCTAGGGGGAAAGCAAGTAACTTGAAAAAAACAAGGAAAAGAAAGGCTGGGTAAAACCAGAACACAGAATAAAGGACTCTGGATTTGTTTTCTGAGGACTACTATAGTGTATATGTGTGTACTGGCAGGTCAGAAGGTTAGTTAAGTGAGAGAAACACTCAGAACTATGCCTTAGAAAGACTAATTAACGCTTCAGGACAGCAGTGGGAGAGATGGAAAGCAGGGAAACCAACTGTGCTACACTGACCTCCCTAGTTAAAACAGCTAGGAAAACAAAACTTCACAACCGTACTATTTAACAACAGGTGACAGTCTTCTCGTCTCTGGAACTTACCCCCTAAGAATGCAGCAATGGTGTGTGGTTCAGCAGCTCCGTATCGGCAACTACAGGAAAGGATGGAGACAGGAACACAATTAGCCATATGACACAACAGTACTGTCTCTTATATTCCCTAAAAAAAAATACTCACAATTCATGGACATAATCGTCTTTCACCATTACAGATAATCCATATTCCTGAAGGAAGCTAGTGAGACAAGACTTCAACTTTCCTATATCTTCTTCAACTTGATAGTTAGACACTCCTAAAATATATATATATATAAATTATTTTTCATTGAAATAAATACATGATTCAAAATTGTTGACTGCCTCTTCTATTTAATCCAGTGTTAGCTGTTTAGTCAAAACTATAAATCTGAAATAAGAACAAAAATAATGGAAAGTATGAGACCAATATTTGCAACTATCACAAACCTGTATCAATCAAAGAAACCATCTAAAGACCTATTAAAAAGTTGAATTTGACAAATCTGCTTTGTTCAGGGCTCTATACCCAGTATCTAGAAGACTATCTGACACGTAGTTGGTGCTCAATGATTTTTTGATAGAACTGAATAAATGAGAAAGTAATGTCCTATACACACACACACATCCTTTATAAAAGTTCTGGTGTTTATTACCCTTTCCAGGAGATTAAATAACACTAAGGACATAAAGCTATAATAATAAGTAACACTTATGGAGCATTAATAGACGTTGGACATTGTTTTAAATACCATCTGTATATTACTTCATTTAATCCTCACAACTACCCTGTGAAATAGACACTATTATTATTTTCATTTTACAGATGGGAAAACTGAGGCACAGAGAGATCAGGTTATTTGCCTGAGTTACTTAGCTCATAAGTAGCAAAACTGCAACATGAGCCCAGGCAGTTCCTAATGATCAAACTATGATGTCTCCAAAGGGAACCTGTTATTATTACTTGGAAGGAAAAATGTCATTGCCATAATATCCAGGTACTGTTAAATCCCTCTAGTTTAAAAACTATCATTATTCCTTGTCCTCAAAATAGTAGCATCTACCCTTTACTGGGGACATTTCATGCAAAGATGGGCTCGATAAAGGACAGAAACGGTATGGACCTAACAGAAGCACAAGATATTAAGAAGATGTGGCAAGAATACACAGAAGAACTGTACAAAAAAGATCTTCACGACCCATATAATCACGATGGTGTGATCACTCATCTAGAGCCAGATAGCCTGGAATGTGAAGTCAAGTGGGCCTTAGAAAGCATCACTACGAACAAAGCTAGTGGAGGTGATGGAATTCCAGTTGAGCTACTTCAAATTCTGAAAGATGATGCTGTGAAAGTGCTGCACTCAATATGCCAGCAAGTTTGGAAAACTCAGCAGTGGCCACAGGACTGGAAAAGGTCAGTTTTCATTCCAGTCCCAAAGAAAGGCAATGCCAAAGAATGCTCAAACTACCGCACAATTGCACTCATCTCACATGCTAGTAAAGTAATGCTCAAAATTCTCCAAGCCAGGCTTCAGCAATACGTGAACCATGAACTTCCTGATGTTCAAGCTGGTTTTAGAAAACGCAGAGGAACCAGAGATCAAATTGCCAACATCTGCTGGATCATGGAAAAAGCAAGAGAGTTCCAGAAAAACATCTATTTCTGTTTTATTGACTATGCCAAAGCCTTTGACTGTGTGGATCACAATAAAGTGTGGAAAATTCTGAAAGACATGGGAATACCAGACCACCTGACCTGCCTCTTGAGAAATCTGTATGCAGGTGAGGAAGCAACAGTTAGAACTGGACATGGAACAACAGACTGGTTCCAAATACGAAAAGGAGTACGTCAAGGCTGTATATTATCACCCTGCTTATTTAACTTATATGCAGAGTACATCATGAGAAACGCTGGACTGGAAGAAACACAAGCTGGAATCAAGATTGCCGGGAGAAATATCAATAACCTCAGATATGCAGATGACACCACACTTATGGCAGAAAGTGAAGAGGAACTAAAAAGCCTCTTGATGAAAGTGAAAGTGGAGAGTGAAAAAGTTGGCTTAAAGTTCAACATTCAGAAAACAAAGATCATGGCATCTGGTCCCATCACTTCATGGGAAATAGATGGGGAAACAGTGGAAACAGTGTCACACTTTATTTTGGGGGGCTCCAAAATCACTGCAGATGGTGACTGCAGCCATGAAATTAAAAGACACTTACTCCTTGGAAGGAAAGTTATGACCAACCTAGACAGCATATTCAAAAGCAGAGACATTCCTTTGCCAACAAAGGTCCATCTAGTCAAGGCTATGGTTTTTCCTGCGGTCATGTATGGATGTGAGAGTTGGACTGTGAAGAAGGCTGAGCGCCGAAGAATTGATGCTTTTGAACTGTGGTGTTGGAGAAGACTCTTGAGAGTCCCTTGGACTGCAAGGAGATCCAACCAGTCCATTCTGAAGGAGATCAGCCCTGGGACTTCTTTGGAGGGAATGATGCTAAAGCTGAAACTCCAGTACTATGGCCACCTCATGCAAAGAGTTGACTCATTGGAAAAGACTCTGATGCTGGGAGGCATTGGGGGCAGGAAGAGAAGGGGACGACAGAGGATGAGATGGCTGGATGGCATCATTGACTCAATGGACGTGAGTCTGAGTGAACTCCGGGAGTTGGTGATGGACAGGGAGGCCTGGTGTGCTGCGATTCATGGGGTCGCGAAGAGTTGGACACGACTGAGCAACTGAACTGAACTGAACTGAACCTTTTATTAAGTACTTATAAAAAGCTAGGCAGTGTGTTAAGTGATTTTCATACATCATGTACCTAACCCTAACAATCTAACAAGAGTTTTATTATCACCATTCCATACTGAAAGAACTGAGACTTGGAAGGAAATAGTGACTCACCCAAGATCAAGAAGACAAGAAGTGATTTGAACCTAGGTTTAACTCCAAAGTCTGTGCTCTATATAATAGCTAATTTCCCAAGATGGCTCCCCAATGAACACCTCTTCACGCCCTCATGTGGTCCCCCTTCCACTCTTAATCTAAGCTGACTCTGTGAAGCCAATAGGACATTAGTGATGCTCAAAAGCCAAGTCATAAAAAGCTTTGTGCCATCAACCTGAGTCTTGTGGAACTGTTAACTCTGGGGAAGGCAGCCACTACGTAAGAAATCTCGAACTGCCATGCTGAACGGAAGCCCCAGTGAGCCACAGGATGACAGATGCCTGAGCAGCCCCCAGAAGTTCCAGTACCCTGGCTGAAGTGCCACACGTCAGTGGGTACGTCTTCATGGATGACCCCAGCCCCAGGTGTCCTGCACCTCCGTTCTTGGACGACTCCAGCCCTAGGCATCATGCATCTCCATGGGATCCCCTTTCCCCAGGGAGAACTATCTAACTGAGCCTAGCCAATCCTCAAAGTCACAGACACAATAATGGATTGTTTTAAACTACTAAATTTGGGGATGGTCTGTTATGCAGAAGATAACAAAAAATACATTCTAAGCAAACAATACAAATAAAGCAGTACATTTATTTGCTGTTTCATTCTTTTTCCTTTTCTGGTAAGCTTGCTCATTAACATTACAACTCGTTGGGTATACTACATCAGTTGGGGCAACAGGCTTTATGACACACCCAGAATGTGCTGCTATGCAATAATCCTGCACAATTAAAACTATCATCTTAATAAAGATGTCCTGGACAACTGAAGACCTTGGAGCATATGCCAATTCCCCAATGACTACATTTATAGATAACAAAAAATAGATACTGAGCAAAGAAACATCTTCAGAGTTCTGAGTTCAGAAGTCACTGGCATACTTCTTGTGATTTTCCCATTCTACCAAATTAAACTCAGTGTGAATCTTAGAAATCAACTATAGAAACTAGCAGGAAGAAGTTTTATCCTATATGCAACCAACCAACAGTCCCCTGCAATAGTTCAGAATCAAATACTGTTTGCAGTTGGTTACACTTGGCCTCACTGAGATGAACCATGTGTAAACTGTTTACAGTGTGAATTCAAGCATCTACTACTGTCAACACCCCAAGAGCCCTTTAAGATTTCATTCCATTTAAGTACTTATTTAAGATTTTATTGGGAACTCCCTGGCAGTCCAATGGCTAGGATTTGGAACTTTCACTGCTCTGGCCTGGGTTCAATCCTTCGTCAGGGAACTAAGATCCCGCAAGCCATGCTGTGAAGCCAAAAAAAAATATTTTCACTGTATTTGATAATTTAATTGCTATCCTTACCTGGATATCTACCATGCTGTTTATGAAATCTATCAACAGCCCGTAACATTAAGTATAATACTATCTCGTTATCTGGATTGTCCATGCTGGAAACTGAAAGGAAAAACATTTCAGTGTAATTTGGGTAATTCATGATTTAAAAACAAGGAAAAACTGAATTTACTATATACTGAAGTTTCAGAATACAAGGTAATTCTATCACAAAATTTAAATATTTTGTAATGATAAAATAGAAAATGATACATAATAGTAAAATAAAGGAAAATATATTATTAAAATAAAACCCAGTGGTATTATGGATAGTTAGTTATGGCCACACAATCTCTAATAAAGTAGTAAAATGCTAAATTTAGCTCTTCTACATATAACACAACTTACTCAGTAACCTAAATATGATTATATATACGTACATTAAGTTTTATAGGCTTTGCTGGTGGCTCAGATGATAAAGAATCCACCTGCAATGTGGGAGACCTGGCTTCAATCCCTGGGTTGGGAAGACCCCTTGGAGGAGGGTCTGGTAACACACTCCAGTATTTTGCCCCATGGCAGAGGAGTCTGGTGGTGTACAGTCCATGGGGTCGCAAAGAGTCAGACACGACTGAGCGACTAAGCACCACACAGCACATTGAGTTTTATATTTTGAAATTACTACCACTTGGACAGGCTAACAGAATAAAATTTAGAGTATAAATATTTATATTATCCTTTATATTATCACCATACACTCTGTTATACATACTGTCATACAATATGTATAAAATATCATATCCTTAAAATTAATAACCTAGCATCAAAAGGTTATTACTCACTAATTTCATCCTTGTTAATTGTATCCAAGCTGTATTCTTCAGCTAAGGATCGACATCTCACCACTCGAAGAAATGCTGAATTGCTGCCTGAACACAGGAAAGGCATGATGGAAGTAAATGGTTAAGATACACTAATATCCTGATTAAGAACAGAAAATTTTGTGTATTCTCTTTACAGACACAGAAATATGAAGAAGTGGCTCTAATGGTTAGCAGAAATGGCACTACAACACAAGCCATCTTAAATTCATGTTCTTGGCATTACATTCAGTTCAGCACTGAGTATGTGGGTGACAGCACCTGTCTGAGCCTCAGTTTTCATTTGTAAAACAGAAATAATATTTTTTAACTTTGAGTTGTTCTGTGGATCAGAATTCCAACTGTATAAAGTATATACCTCGCAGAAAGCCTGACAAGGCTCAATGAATGGTAATTTTTATTATTATTCTGGATAAGCAGTCCTGAAGGAGAGTGGTATATATAGTGTGCTCTGGGTATAAGTTAAGGCTTTAAAAACAAAAAACTTTGTATTATGAGAATTTTCAAATGTATTCCAGTAGAGAGACCAAAATACTACCCAAATACCTTTAAATACTCTCAAATACCCAATATCCAGCTTTTAATCTGGTATCATATAATGTAGTAGAACAAATACTAATGCATAAACGAGGCGCAAGATTAGTAGTGGAACAAAACATTAAATCTAAGCCTAAACAAACACTGCTGAAGAATCTTAAAATGGATAATTTGGACACATATATTTTAAGAATGGGTAACATACAAAACATGCTTTTCCAGAAACGAGAGGTCATAGCTACGGGGAAAAACTCCCAGGTGGCATATGAAACAGACTTTATTATTCTTAAATTAACTCTTAAATACTCTGGGCCTACTGAAGAATTATCAAAGAGACCCCAGGAGCCTAGCCACTCCGAAACTAAATGGCGAAATTCCTAATTCTAACAGTCTGATCAAATACTGATCAAAATTAGTATTTAAACCAATCTTGTCAATGTACATGTGACTCAAGACTTCATACCCAAACTCTTTAGATAAGACTTTTCCAAGTTATTTAAAATTAATAAGCCAAAAACAATTCTGCACTACTGATAATTTTCAGTGTATCAATACAGATACGACCTATCTCTGATCAGTCCTAGAATACCCTCTCCTTTCATTATGAGAGAGAGAAAAAAACCTTACCCAATAATTACCTATATTGATACCACTGAGACCATGGAAAAATGTTAATTTCAACCATTTAAAATTGCTGGGAACATTTCCCATGTCACAATTTTTATCAAACAAAATAAGGAAATTTAAGTCAAGGTGACTTACAGAGTAATTTTAATTCTTTCTCTGAAATGGACTCTGGTGCCTGTAAAGAGATAAATGCAGATTTTGCTCCAATGTAAAAGAAGATCAACAGAGGGTGCAGCACAAAGCCAGTCACTATGACTGGCCTTCTCATTAGGCAGGCAAGTGAAAGACCCTTTGCAGAAGGTCTGAGCCAGTGCCACACCCTCTCTCTGAGCCCTTCCTGGCTGGGTTTATGCAATGCAATCCGGCCCATGTGGAGCTGTACTGTCTATCAAAGGCACTGTGCCCAGCAGCTTACCTGGCCTATAGACTGAAGCAATTTGGCAACATGATTACCCACAGCAGCAGCATCTTTCTTTGCTTTTTCACGGTAACTGGAAAAGAACAACAAAAAGCTACTATTAACAAATATTTAAACTGCCAGATTTAAATATCACCATGAAGCAAACAAAAAAATGTCTTTACCTTTCATGAAAAAAATACTGATCTGGCAATGTATGAAATGTGACAATGCCATGGAAATGCTACCAGTAGCACCTGTTAGTGGCTGGTGATGGACTCTGGGACTTCACCTAATACCTAGGATCTCTGAGTAATTAACAGCACCTAATTTAAAACTTGCCCTCCTGGAGAAGTCCATGATCCATGCTTCTCTGATAGAGGACCTAACAAAATATGCTGCAAAAGAACATGCTTAAAAAATAATAATAAAAAAATTTTAAAAAGAACATGCTTAAGCTCCCTTGTGGCTCAGATGATAAAGAGTCTGCCTGCAATGCGGGAGACCCGGGTTCAATCCCTGGGTTGGGAAAATACCCTGGAGAAGGAAATGGCAATCCACTCAGTATTCTTGCCTGGAGAATTCCTGGCAGGCTACAGTCCATGCAGTTGCAAAGAGTCAGACATGACTGAGCGACTTCACTTTTTCAATCTCCTTGGTCAAGTCCAAGGAAAGTTAAACCCTTCAAAACCGACCATCTAACAAATCCATGTAAAACTTGAGATGGTCACCCTGTAGAGATGATCAGTGTTAAGCTGATCACCTCTGATATGAGGTCATACTTCTTTCTCTCAACTGACTTTCCCCAAGTTTTAAGTAGTTGAACTTTTAGGCTAGGGCAACAAAGATTTGTTAAGAGAATGACTGACATGAAGAGTACAATCTGTCTATGGAATAAAGACCTTCTCTGTGTGACATTATCTGGCCCTTGAAGAAGCCAGGCCAGTGGCCCTGCATTCATCCTCAGCATACCCAAAGATACACAAGGGTAATATCTATTGAGACCCATCCTTATGACAGTGGATAGCACATGTCTGTCTACAGTCATGAACTCTTTAAATTATGAAACATTAATGACAAAAAAGTTATCAAAAACTAGAGTCTTGAAAGCTTTAAATTACAGATAAAAGAGGACAGAGCCATGGTTATGAGTACAGATCTGGGTTTCATGAATTCCAATCCTGGTTTTACCATTTACCAGTTGTCCTGCCCTGAATAAATTACCTCTTCTATGCCTTAGTTTCCTCACCTGTAAAACTGGGACAATAACAGTATCTCTCTCATAGGATATTTGTGAATATTAAACTAGTTAATACATAGACCGGTTCATTGCACAGAATTAAGTGTTCAAATGTTGGGTTTATCTTGAAATATGAAAGAAAAAGTCTGACGCCCAGAAACTAAGTGGGAACTCTCTATACTTTCTGCCCAATTTTGCTGTGAACCTAAAATTAATTCTTAAAAATAAAATAAATTCTTAAAAATAAAATAAATTTTATTTTAAAATAAATCTGCCCTCTAAGTTTTTTAGCTTATTTTTAAAGCAATGAGATTATAACAAACTTTCATTTGATTTCTGATTTCTGGTAGACTGATAAAACATGTTCCTCTCTAATATAAACAGACTGATTTTTCTCTTACATAGCTTGAAGACAGGTGACTTACACATTTTGAAGTTTTATATATTTGCCTGAATCTGCAATCATATCAGGAATTGTGCCTCGAACAGGTAGATTTCCTTGACCCTCTTTGGCCACAAATTCCTTTAAGGCACGAGCTAAAATCCAAAATGTCGGAGTCTAAAAAAAAGAAAAAAAAATTAATATTAAGTGACATCTCAATTTGACCTGAAGGTTAAGGGTTACTAATTTTACTTATTGGTTGTTACCTGTTTGGTGATATTTATGCAGCGATCATCATTAAATATATCTTCAATACTGCTTGGGATCTAATAAAGGAACACAAAACATTAACCTATACTAAGAATTTGCCCACCTTTATTTTCACTGTAATCTTCCAAATAAGTTCAAATACAAACTTCTGATTTGTTTGGACTTTTATTCAGAATTATCACCAGATGGAGATTTGTTGGGGAAAGAGAGAACAGAAGAAAATCCCCTCCTGTCCACTCCTGTTAGCATTTAAAGACTGACCTATTTTCTTACATCATATATGGAGTAAAGAAGGAGTCTAAGTAAATCTTTTCATAGTTATATTTGAAGACAGAACGAAGAAAACAGACAAGCTAGATTTGTAATCCTTCATGTTTTTTCAGCTTATAAAAAATCTGAAACCCGTATACCCTATCTAGTGATGGTAGAAGAAGACAAGCACTCTGAAAAGAGCAAGATAGTTAAATTAAGAACTTTTAATGCAAGCAAGAACATCATATGTTATAAAAACCATAAAAATTGTAGGCTTTGGTTCCACTGTTATGTGGAAAAAAGAAATTTCTTACTGGTAACTCTCTGCTTCCACTCCCCTCTAGAGTCTTTTGTCCTCAAAAGAGCCAGAATAACTTTTTTAGAAATATAAATCAGGTCACTTCATTCCTCTGCTCAAAACACTTCAGTGGCCTGCATTGCCTTTATGATGGGGCCCTTTCTGCCTCTCCAAACTTAAACTCCTCCCACCACTTTCCCTCTTGTTCACTTCATTCCAATCACAGTGGCTTTCATACCCATCCTTGAACAAATGCCAGGCATCATCCCACTTCTGGGCCTTTGTACTTGTACTTCCTCAGCCTGAAAACCTCTTCTTCCAGACCTCTGCATGTCACACTTCACTTAGGCTTCTGCTTAAACACATCTCCTTCAAAGTCTCCCTGGTCCCTCCCGATCCCAGACCTCCTCCTTCCCCTCATGCTCTACCCCTTTGTTCTGCTCTAATTTTGTTCACAGTACCTAGTACATTTGTCTGTCTGCTTAGCTCACTGTCCCCCAATCACAGAACCTTATTTGTTTTTTTTCAACTGGGGTAAATTATACATTCAGTGAAATGCACAAATCTTAAATGACAATTTGATGCTTTCTTGTAACTATACATATACTTTTAACCATCGCTCCAATTGAGACATTAGAAAATTTCTATCACCCCAGAAAACTGTGTGGTTCACACAGCACATATTTTTAATCACTCAGCAACACAACCTCACTGTCTCCAAAAAGTTTGTAATGACACCTTAAGTGCTTTCCTAACTTGAAAGGTAGCGTTTTTTGCTGTTTTAAACTATAAGAAAATTTTAACTACCAATTTTGTTATTCCAAAGTTCCCCCAAAACTTCACTGGTCAAACTTCAACAATAAAGTCCTCCAAGTAATTTTTAAGGTATATGATATTATTAAGAACATCTTCCAATGTATTCAAATAATTACTGTTAAAAGCAAATGCAAAAAAATAAAAGCAAATGCACAGTAAGATTTAACTTTTCAGGCAACACTATTTGGACTAGCAAAGTAACACCTTCATTATATAATTCCTACCCCTAAACCCTTACTACTCACAAATCATGTACTTCAAACAATTAATTTATGTAAATTACTGCATAACTATTATATGCTGAAGCACTGACATCCATTTTAACAAGGACAATACAGAATCTAATAAAAGAAGATTAAAGCTGTATTATAATATTAATTTCTAACCAACTATACAATTTAAGAAATATTAAATTAAAACTAAAATCAACTATTTCACCTATGAGGACTTTAGAAGACACCTTTCACTGGTGAATACTTCAGTAGCTCTTAATACCTGAGTTGTATTTAGTGCTGTATTCACATTTTTAATAGCTTCTTCAAAATTCTCTTCATCTTCTGGAGTCCCATTTTCATTCTTTAAAATTCCTATTAAAATAGAAACTAATTAGCAAAGAACAGCCTTTTTCTTTTCATTCCTTCTCCTTCCCCAACATTAAGGAAATAACTTTGTCAGATTCAGAAGGGAGGATTGGATACTGAACCTTAAGAAGAAATACAGCTTATCATTATTCATTCTTAAAATTACACAAGGAGTGGTTCCTAACCTCCCCTGAGGAAAATAAAATAAAAGCTCATGATGGCATCATCCAACAAAAGTGCTGACAGAAATCCAATAAAATTAGCTTCAAGCAATCTTTTTAAACTTTATACGAGGTTTAATCAAATCCCAAATTACCTTGTCTAATCAAATCTCTGAAGTCTTCTTTTTCTTTATATGTTTTAGGTATTCGTCCATTGGTCTAAATTGGGTTAAATAAATTTAAATATAGTTGCAAAAACTCAAGATATGGAAATTAAAAGTCCAGTTTCCTGCCAATTTCCCCATCCACATGAGATTGCATCAGCAAATCGATACCTCAGTGAAACCAGCTGACTTGATAGAAAACAAAAAGTGTGGGTCATTTCTCTACATTCACTCCTCACTGCCAGTTTCAGAATGACATTTGTTCAAATTTCATTTTGTTAATAAAAATGTCAGTATCAAAAGAGAAAATGCTAGATTCAAACTGAAAAACATCCACTTTTCCTATAATCCCATAAGGAAAAAATATCAGTCTCCCATTCCCTCCAATGAAATTCTTTATAATAAACTGAAAAAATACAGTCACATATGGAATGTCCTTTCTCAAGAAAGAAAATACTGGGACTTCCCTGCTGGTCTAGTGGTTAAGAATCCGCCTTCCAATGCAGGGGATGTGGGTTCAATCCCTGGTCAGGGAACTAAGATTTCCCATGCCGTGGGACAACTAAGCCCGCACCACAACTAGAGAAGCCTGTGCACAAGCAACCAGAAGTCCCGTGTGCCAACAAAGATCCCACATGCCACAACTAAGACCCAACACGGTCAAATAAATAAATAAATCTTAGGGAAAAAAAAGAAAGAAAGGACATACTTCACTATACCACTGTGCTAAGTATTTAGCTACGATCACAATCCATGGAGTGTGGCTATGGTCCTAAAAATAAAACAATCAAAGAAAATATCCGTATTAGTTAACATTTATTTTTCACTACACCGTATCATTTTCAACAAATTCAACAATACTTTACTCAATTATTCCACCATGTTTGCATCTCTCAGTATATGTGGAATAATGAATGGAGGAAAAATGAACTGGGTTAATAAAAATTGCTTAACAAAGCTTTTCGAGGCAGTGTCCAATTTAATCCTTGTAAGGCAGGTATATACTACAACTGTTCCTTTTAACATTCAGAAAACAGTCTCAGAGACTGCCACTCAGAAATAAAGCTCAAAGACTATACTTTTAGGGATCACTTCTATGCACGATACTGGATGCTTGGGGCTGGTGCACTGGGACGACCCAGAGGGAGGGTATGGGGAGGGAGGAGGGTTCAGGATGGGGAACACAGGTATACCTGTGGCGGATTCATTTCGATATTTGGCAAAACTAATACAATATTGTAAAGTTTAAAAATAAAATAAAATTTAAAAAAAAGAAATAAAGCTCAAGTAGAGCTTCCCTGATAGCTCAGTTGGTAAAGAATTCGCCTGCAATGCAGGAGACCCTGGTTCAATTCCTGCGTTGGGAAGATCCCCTGGAGAAGGGGTAGGCTACCCACTCCAGTATTCTGGCCTAGAGAATTCCATGGACTATATAGTCCATGAGGTCGCAAAGAGTCAGACACGACTGAGCGACTTTCACTTTCACATCTTGATTTCAGACATCAAGCCTAGACTAAGGACAAGGGATCTTTTCTGCGTTTGCTGATGAACCAAATACCTGCACTTTAATTAACGTGTAGGTAGGAAAATACATATATATGCCTTAAAGTACATGGCCTGTTATAAATATCATTATTTCTATAATGAAATATGCAGTTGCCTTGGTAATTCTCAAACTCTAAAAATAAGTTTCAACAGGAGTCAATTTCAACAAACACCCACCCCACATTCAAACTATTTTAAAAAGTACATCTCTTTGTTTAGGAGAAAAGAACCATGAAGGGGGCTTCTGGTACATGTGAGTGTCCAATCCCGTGGTTAGGACTCCCTGCTTCCACTGCAGGGGCACAGGTTCAATCCTTGGCCAGAGAACTAAGATCCTACAGGCTGCATGGCAGGCAAACACACACACACACACACACAAAGTCCAATTTCTTGACTTGAGTGTTGATTACACAGATATGTTCAGTTAATGTACTTTTCTTCAATAAAAAAGTTTTTAAATTTGGGGGAAAGATAGATTTATTTAAAATAAATTAGGTACAATGTTGTTACTGTGTGACCTGGATGAGGTTTATATTTTCTCACTTTGTAATTCATAAACCTTAGGTTAAAAAAAAAAGTTTTCAGTATACTTATAAATGAAAAGTCACACACACCACCAACCTTTTTTTCCATATGATCCAAATCGTAAGACTGAAAATGTTCTCTCAGTTCAGGAAATGGCTTATCCAGTCGTAGATCCTCTAAGGCATTATCTGGATGAGATTCTATTACTGTGAACCAAATAATCCCGAAAGATAAACTTATTTCCTTAGCAATATTGCTGGCAACATATATATCACAGGAACTTAGGAAATCTGTAATTTTTAAATGGACACAGGGCCTACAGCTTTTTCTCACTGTTTTGTTCATTACTGAGTTAAATTTACATATAAACTTATATTTTACTAAATGTACAAATCGTAAGTGGACTACAGTATTAATAAAAATAAAACAAAGATTCCTTTAGCACAGAATTTTCTTGTTATTATAATCGGAAAAGATGAAAATGTGTTCAGATAGCACCCAAAAACCTACCCTTCCTCCTCCTATGGTTTTCAACAGACAGCATCACCATCTACCTATACCTCTTCCTTAGGAATGTGATGGTCTTCCTTGACTTCAAGCTTCCATGGCCCAGTTATCAGTCATTCCCCACATCCTGCTGTCATTTCGTACACAGCCCTCCATAGAGGAGAGTACGGGAAAGTGTGTAATTTCAGTGAGTGTTTAGAGGGAGGCTCAGTTCTGTCACTTGCTAGCTGTGTGACCTTAGGCAAATAACTTAATCTCTCTATGCCTCAGCATCCTTATCTATAAAAAGCAGATACAATAGTATCGACTTTATAAGGATTTGGAAAAGAGTAAATGAAATAACCCACATAAAGGCCAGCATACAGCTAGCAAGCTTAACCTTCATTATCATCTCTCCCCTCTTCCCTATCCTTATAACATCTGCCCTCAGTCAAGGATGCTCTCTCTGTCTTTGTCTCTCTCTCTTTCTCAGACCTAGACCGCTGAAAATCTAAAAGCAATCCTTGCCTCCAACCTTTGTCCCTCCAAATCCATTCATTCTCCACCGGGCTTCAGAGTGACCCATTTAAAACAAAATGTTTACCTCATCACTCTTCTCACAACTCTTAAATGACCCTGCCCCACTGCCAAAAGCTTATCCCCAAAAGCCACTGCCCAGCTTCCCAAGCAGACATCACTCTTCAGTGATACTATCACTGCACTAACAGATGACCTGGCTCACAGCAATGTATGAGTCCTGAGTGAAAATCCTATGATGATTTAAGATCAAAGTTGTGTAAGTAAGGAGCCTGAGTTGGTGCAAGCCTGCCTTTGAATGCCTTCAGTCTCCTACTAACACAGTTTCCTTGGAACAGTAGTCAGTCACATGCCTTGATTGTTGTGAGGAATTATACCTCAACTGGGGGAGCCTGAGGCCTATACAAGAACAGAATAGAAAACAGGTGGGGAAAAGGTAGTGTAACCTCTCTGTATCAATGTGACCCACATTCCTTGGCTCTTGCTTGTGCCAGCCATATATGCCCTATGTAGGCTAAGAGGCAAAAAAAGCTAGGTACTTGCCGAGCTGCCAGGCCTCCTAATAACATGACGAAGCTGTACCTATTTTATCTCCTGCTTTGTATCCTTCTATAATGCTTAGTAAAGGAAATAGGAAGATGAAAGCCTACTGATTCTGATTAGCACTTTGAACCTGTAACCAGAGTTGTGCTGCTATAAATTAACTTTGTGATTTCAAACTGACTTTCTAAATTATCAAGTTCCTAAAATTATAGCTAAAACAACCAACAGGAAGCCCCATATGTGCAACATTTTTACCTGGATGTTCTTTTATAATGATCCTCATATAACCAACTAGTCCATATGTCCTACAGATCAAAAGAGGGATTTGGGAATTCCAGAGGACATCTGCTAAACGTAGTAATGTACTGTAAAAGAAGGCATAATAGACAAGAACATAAGCAAATGGATAGATGCCCAACATGAAAATGCCTTAAAATGAAGCAACTTCCTCACTAAATAATAAATGCAAAGATATAACTTTTGCATTCATATAAACAGCATATTTACATAAAGATAGGCTGAAAAGCAAGCAAGTCCACAAGGCAGCAGTTTCAAAGTAAGTATATCTGTTGGACTAGAGAGATATGAAAGCCTTGTCTTTCGTATTAGGGAGAATGTTACTGAAAAACATTTCTATAATAAAGAAGAAAATATTTATAAAACCTATTTATCTACCCCCAAGCACTCCCTATAATTAATTGTTTTTTTTTCCCACTAAAAAAATAACCAATGTTCAATTTAACCGTTCTAAGTTTCACATCTCTGTGTTTTTCTCTTCCCTATGTTTTTAATGCTGGAGATTTTAATTAGACCACTTCTAATTAAAGGTTTCTATGGAATTGAAGAATTTAAAAACCATAGACTCTGCAGAGAAAACAAAACTATGCAAATCTAATAAGAGGTTAAAATAAAAACAAATTAACTTAAAAATTTACCTTTCAGAAAGCTGAGTTGCAACCACAATGGTAAACCTACAGAAAAATGAAGGATCATTGTCTAGAAGGTTTTCTGGACTCTAAATAGGACAGGGGAAAGAAAATCCAACAATTTCACAATCATATTAAATATGACAGAAATGGTTAAGCTTTTTTAGAACAAGTGAGGCAAATGCTAGACTCCAATGTTAAAATAATTCAACTTTCAACATAAAAATACAAAGATTAAAATTCTAAATTCCTAGGGCTCTGAATTACTAAAAAATTATATTTCTGTACAGAAATAATAACATATATACCTCTTCCACAAAACTCCCAGAGACATCGTTATTTAATTCTTGTAAGAATTCCATGGCAGCTTGAGCTCGGTTCTTTAAAAAACAAAGCATTTGACTTTAATTAGAAAAAAATTTGGTTAAAATGTAACCCCCTAATTTACAGATCAGGCAAACAGACTGTAAAACAACCCAAACTCCATGCATAGATATGAAGAGTCTGCTTTTCATAGAATTTAGAAACTGAGACTAAACCATAATATTCTTTAAAACAGAGCTAAACCATCATTATTCAGAATTCTTACATGACTACATGATTTGCACTCTACTTTTCTGATTAGGCAAATGACCAGAAAACTCTGGGTAGCAGGCAGGGATATTCTAAGTCATGTTTGGACTTATGCTAACCTTCCACATTTACAATCCTGTATGAGAGAGATCAGTCTTTAAGGAAACTACATACATAATACTATATAATACATTATGTAGTACACAATACTACACTAAGTTGACCAATATGGCTCTGTAAGATTTTTAATATGAAATACAAAAATAAGACACATTCTGACTAACTCTTGGTAAAAAATCTTAACCCAAATACCCCAACTTCTGACTATTAACATTACTTAGTATTTAGCTTTAATACAGGATACAATATAAAACTTCTAAGTTCTTAAATTACGAAGCACATAAATCTTTATAAGATCAGAAAGAAATGAATTAATTTTTTTCTCAGAGAAATAATAAGATCTTTTTAAAAACCAGGTTATAATGATTCTAATACAATTTAACAGTTAACCTCTTTCAAAGTAAAGCTTTTCAAGCAATCAAGATATAGTGACATCACTAGGTGTTCAAATACAACTGTATTCTATTACAAACTGATTTTTACCTTGCCAATACTGCTTCTCTGAAGGAAAAAACTAAAATAGAATAAAAAAAAGTTTTAATGGTTTCTTGGACTATAAAGGGAAGGTTAGGTGTAATACCTGGTGCACTTCATTCATAGTTTAAAACAAAGTATATTTTAATTTTAGAGCATAATAGACTTCCTAGAGGAAGAAAGCTGAGTGAAAACTTATAACAACATTCTTTATCTTGGGCTTCCCAGGTCAGGAGACTCAGGAGAAACGGGTTCAATCCCTGGGTCGCAAGACAGACTAATAAATCAATGTTTCCCAAAATGTTTGCCCTGGAGGAAAGTTTCAAAAGTTTGGGAAACACCATGCATTATATCCTCTCTTGGAAATTAATAGCATATATAATACACAATATTAAAATCTTATACTAAGGAAATACTTTATAATTTGACCACGGAATCCATATGCCCATTTAACAGCTATAAACGTTCCCTAGAACCAAAGTTCCACAGACCCACCCTTGGGAAATGCTAGACTGCTCTTTCAGATAACTATAACAGATTTACTCAGGCTTTCTCCCACACATACCCTTATCATGTCCGGAGGCCCATATCTGAGTCTGCTTCTCAGAGTCAGGGTACTCTACCCAAAGAAAGGATAACCAAGCCAAATATGAACCAAAATCTGATTTCCCTTGTATTTACTCATTGTTGTTGATTTTTGACAAACATGAGAGAACCCAGACTCCAAGCTCCTGAAAAGGGAAGCTTGAAATCCAAATTCAGGAATGCCCTGACAGTCTATATATGATCATCTTTAAAGAATGATATACAAGCCAACTTTAAAATGGCATTCTTATAGAGACAATGTAGTGTAGGAAGAGAGATACCTGGACCAAGCCTAGAAGACACCACAAATAAAAGGCAGTTCTTATTATTCTTATAATCCCAAAATATAATTATTGTTAATTACATACTAATACCTAGGAATCAATGCAAGGACTTAGGAAGGATACAGATTTCACAAATTAAGGAATAATGACTACTCTTTGCATTAATAACAACAATAAAGACAGTAATGATGGCTATATTTTACTAACACCCTATTTGCCAGACAGCTTGCTAGCACTTTACCTATATTAACTCACTCCATCCTTGCCGTAATCCTAAACACAGCGTTGACTTGACTTTCCACCTGAGTCAAGTCACCCTGACTGAGAGGTGAAGCTGGGGTTTAGGCCTTGCTCTCGCATGACAATGCACTGCCTTCTCTAAAGAATGTATTTGAAAAGAATAGAACATACTTATTTCCAGCATCTTCTCCGCTGACCTGATTTCCATCAATAATTGTAAATGAACCAATGCCTGGGAAATAAAACAGAGTCCGTCAAGAATATATGTTTCTGGTTAAAAACCTTAAAGAAGTAAATTTACAACCACAAAACTATCATACCCGGTAGCACCAAATTTTTAAGGATTTCAGTTCCTGTGGCTGTTGCGTTTATTAGGCAAACATGAGCAGATTCTAGAGCCTCCTGGCCGTGATCACCCCACAACCTACAAAAGAAGACACAAATTTAACATGTTAAAAACTTCCATGAAAATACAACTTTATTTGAATGGTGATCGTTAAAGTGTTCTTGCATCAAATAACTGATGTGAGCAGCATGGCACACATGTGAGACAGGAACAGCAGGAGGTGTTATGGGAATCACACAGCTGAGTAACCTGAGCTTGAGCCTGTCATGGTTAAAGCGGGGGTCAAATCAGAACTAGACACTTGGTCTTTCAGCTCTTAGTTCATTACTCTTTTCAAGTCAGATAACTTACAGAACAGAAAGTCTTTATATTTATTAACATTAGAGAAGTACTTTAGATTTAAAACCTATTATTCTCTATTATTATTAAAACCTATTATTCTCAGAAGGCTGAGTGCCGAAGAATTGATGCTTTTGAACTGTGGTGTTAGAGAAGACTCTTGAGTGTCCCTTGGACTGCAAGGAGATCCAACCAGTCCATCCTAAAGAAAATCAATCCTGAACATTCATTGGAAGGGCTAATGCTGAAGCTGAAGCTCCAATACTTTGGCCACCTGTAAAGAGCCAACTCATTAGAAAAGACCCTGATGCTGGGAAAGACTGAAGGCAGGAGAAGGGAACGACAGAGAATGAAATGGTTGGATGGCATCACCGACTCAATGGACATGAGTTTGAGCAAGCTCCAGGAGATGGTGAAAGACAGAGAAGCCTAGTGCGCTGCAGTCCATGGGGTCGCAAAGAGTCAGACACGACTCGGTAACTGAACAACAACAACATTCTCTATTTTGGGCTTCCCAGGTGGCTCAATGAGTAAAGAATATGCCTGCAGGGCAGGAGACTCAGGAGACACGTGTTCGATCCCTGGGTCGCAAAGATTCCCTGGAAAAGTACATGGCAACCCACTCCAGTATTCTTGCCTGGAGAATCCCATGGACAGAGGAGCCTGGAGGGTTACAGTCCACAGGGTTGCAAAGAGTTGGACACAACTGAAGCGACCGAAGCGACTGAGCACACATGCATCCTCTATTTTATTTCTCCTTAAGTTACAGGGATCCAGTATAATTTAAGATCTTGACATAATACTGATCCACCATGACATGTTCAAGAGTGAGAAAAGCTTTACCAAGAAAACCGAAGTACCATCTGAAAAGCCTTCACACTGACTTCTACAGGAGTGCTTTAAAATGTTATTCCCAATTCTAACAGCATGACTCGTAAATGCATACATTAACAAACAGAAAGATGTAATAAGGATTAGAAATGTGTTATAACCTGAAATACATGTTACATCTTGTCACACCAGCATATCATTAACAGGGCAAGATATGTGATCAAACAGGCATCATGACAGCTGAGCTAACATGGCTACCTTTGCCCAGAAAGTCTAATGTGTCTTTTCTTGTCAGTATAGGAAACACAGAGGAAGCCCAAATCATTAGAAAAATATCATAGCCTGGAGGACTGAGAGACTTTAAGCTGCTTCCTGTCCGTTGTCTAAAGCATATCCTCTCCTATTATGCAGCCTGTACGTCCTCCAGAGTAAATCACAACTGTAACTGCCTCATCTGGCGTTTTATTTGCTGAACATCCATCTCTCCATTCCACTCTAAGTTCCGTAAGGGCACAAACCACTCCCTACGTTCACCACTGAAGCCCCAGTGCTTGATACAGTGCCTTGCCCAGGATAAATAATCATTGAATAGCTGTCAAATGCATGGAGGATGAGTCTAGAAGAACCAGACAGACTGGAAACCTCTGTTTTTTTCCTATGAAAGTAGGGCACACAGAAGACACTTGGCATATTCGGTTGATGGATACTTGGGTAGTTGGAGAAAGAGCCTAAGAGAATATCGGTGCATCTCTAGGTAATACGTTTCAAGAAATGGCCCAAACAAAAATCAATCCTCTCCATTCTCTTGCTGGCTAAGGAAGGCAGGGCCTGCTGACTGCTAGCTGGTGGCACAATCTTGCTTGTACCTGCTTCCCTCTGACACTTCAAAATCAATAAATAGTTCTGTTTGTTCCTTAAATGGACTGGATTCAGCAAAAACTCTCTTTTGTCACAGTTACTTAGTAATCTAAAATATTTTATCAGCTCTGTCATGTATGGTTACCTCTGCTCCAAAACACAAGGATCTCCAAGAATTTACAAGAGAACACAAGTTGGTTACAAAGTCTCTACCATCTTGCTTCTTTCCCCAGAAACTTTCCTTTCCCTTTCCCCAGGGAGCAGACCTTATCAGCTTTGGAAAACCCAGAAGGCTTGAGTTTACATCCTGGTTCAAACACATGGGATACTCAGGGCAGGTTATCAAACTTTTAAGAGTCAGTTTTTCCATCTATAAAGGAGACAGAATATCTGCCTTCAAGACTGCTCTCACAATTGAGTGCATAAAGCCCCTAACAACAGCACTAAGCCAGAGGTGAAAATGAGTTCCAGTCCTTAGGGACATACTGTAACTTCTGGCTTGTGGGTCTTCAGAAAGGAGGGGGGCCATATGGTTGTGCTATTTCTGCTGCCTTTGGTGGTGGTTTAGTCTCTGAGTCATGTCCGACTCTTTTGTGACCCCAGAGACGACAGCCCGCCAGGATCCTCTGTCCATGGGACTTCCCAGGCAAGAATACTGGAGTGGGTTGTCATTTCCTTCTCCAGGGGATCTTCCCAATGCAGGGATGAAACCAACGTCTCCTGCATTGTAGATGGTCTCCTGCATTGCTGGTGAATGTTTTACAGCTGAGCCACCATGGAAGCCCTTTAACCACATAGAAAATGCTCAATAAATAAGGAATGGGGAGTGTTAGGAGACAAGGCATGGGAGAGGAAGTAGCCAACGACTAGCCCAATGGCTTAGACCTACAGTCCATTAAGTAGATATCCATTAGTCCATTAGCCACATGTGGCTACTGAGCACTAGAAATAAGGCTAGTCCAATTTGAGACGCGCCAAAAGTGTAAAATGTTGGATTCTGAGGACAGAATGAAAAATTGTAAAATATCTCTAATAACTTTTTATACTGATTATGCGTTGAAATAGTAATATTTTGCACATACTGGGTTAAACAAAATAAACTGAAGTATTAAAATTATTTTCACCCGTTTGTCCTTTTTTAATGTGACTACAAATATAAATATTATGTTATCTATACACATATATACATGTGTTATATATACACATATATATAACTACGTATGTGGTTCACATGAGACTGGCATTATATTTCTACTGGACAGCGCCGGTTTAGAACAATACCTAACATTCGGTGCTGCCCTCGGCGGCCGAGATGGGGTAGTCCCGAGCCCCTCATTCTGCAAAACCAGGAGCACAGCGAGGCGGAACCGGCAGCCGCCGCGGTGACCCGGCGGACGCTGGGGGCGGTGCACCTCGACCTGCACACCGCGTGGCGAGCGGGCAGGCGCGCCGCTCGGGGAAGGCGAGTGCCGGCCCTCGAGAAGCACCGGGGGCCCAGGCCGGAACCCTGAGCACGGGACGCACGGCCCGGCCCAGCCCGGCGGGAGGCCCGAGGCCCAACAGCGCCGCCCGCTCGTTTAGGCCCGGCCCGGACGCAGAGGAACCCGCTGGCCCGCCCGAATCGGTGAGCCCTGGCTCACCTCAGCTGCCGGTCGTACTTCTGCTCCTTAAGCAGCTTCCCCGGCTGCGCCATGGCCGCGCCCGCCCCACGGAGAACCGCCGGGCCACTACCGAAAACTGCCACCGCCTCCTCGAGCGCGCAGGCGCACTAAGCGCGCCTTTGCCGCTGCCGTCTCCTGCGCGCGGCCGGCAGAGGGCGCCTCCACTGCACTGCGCACGCGTCGCCTGTACACCCGGGAGTATGCGGCCAAAGCTCAGAAACGGGTCTGGTGACGAAGGGTAAGGTGGTCGCGCCTTACCCGTGCAGCAGTACTTCTGGTCGACCAATCCGTGACTTTGTACGCTCGGTAGTTGTGGGGAACTTGGGCTTTGGAATCAGGCAGATTTAGATTTTCACCACTCACTGGTTTAGAAATATGCTCTTTACCTCTCAAATCCTGTTTTTTCCTTCTGTGTCATGGGGATAAATGAGCCTCCGTCACAGAGTTCTGTTAACCTTAAGTGAGATTTTGAATACACAGGACTCACAAAAAAATCCTGTTGGAAGAAGAACTTTCATTATTATGTTATTATTTACCCATTTCTTCCATCCTCTCAAGCAAGAAGCCCACAGTGAGCGCCTGGTTGTGGTTGGAGTGTTTCCAACCACAAAGCTAGCTGCTCCTGGCTGCAGATGCAAAGAGGAATAAGTCCGGGACTCGGTTCTTGGGGAGTTCACTGTTCCAAGAAGAGAGAGACAGTAAACGAGTACTCCCTAGACAATATGACCCTCCTATAGGTAGAGGGAAGTTGAGGACCTGAGAGGTGAGCAGAGGAACTCTACTTACTTCCCCTCTTCCAGGAATGTTTCACATGATGTGGGCAAGTTTTAAGCAGAAAGAACAGCAGGTGTCATCCCTGGGAGACAGATAAGGTATGACAGGCTGAGGCACTAAAGGAAGTTTGGTGTGATGTAGAGTTAGGTGAAGGGTAGGGAGTGGTCACCCAGGTGGTTCAGTGGTGAAGAATCTGCCAGCCAATGCAGGAGGTCCGGGTTCGACCCCTGGGTCGAGAAGATCCCTTGGAGAAGGAAATGGCAACCCATTCCAGTATCCTTGCCTGGGAAATACCATGGACAGAGGAGCCTGGCGGGGCTACAGACCACCGGGTCGCAAAAGAGTTGGACGTGACTTAGCAATTAAACAACAACAAGGAGTGCTCAGAGGAAGTTTCAGAGGTGGTAGGAGCCAGGTTGTGAAGACTGAGAACATAAAATCAAGGAGGAATTTAAAGCTCTGCACTTCCTGAAAAGAACCATCCCTGTGGGGATGGCTGACAAGGAACGGGGCTACTCCATGAGGAAGGTGGGGAGAGAGGGGACTAGGGGGACATGAGGATTCCTTCCTATTTCACAGACACTACATGCATCTTCAGGTTAATGATTACCTCAAATAAGGTGAAAGTGAGCACAGATCTCCACCCCAACCCACCCTGGGGTGGGAACTGAGTAAGGGGCATGGTTTGACAGTAACCATGCAGCAATGATGGATAAAATTCCCCCTGGGTGCTGTCACCAGTATCAGGTTGGGGAACGCCCTCTTGTGACTTCCCTGGCCCCTGCATAGCACCATGGAACACAACCGGTGGGAAACGGAGGCAGGAGACTCTCCCAGCTTGTCATATGCTTTTTCTGTCACATGTCCTCCAATTGGACAGGTGAAATATAATAGATAATAAAATACACCCAGGGAATGTGGGAAGGTCAAAAGATGACAGGTGAGAGTTCAGTGCAATCATGGACTGCATGAATAGAAACATCCCCAAGTTTGGCGAAGGGGAGTCATACTGCCTATGAAGATATACATGATTTTGAAAAAGGTTTGTGTTGGTGGCAACCTGTAAAAGAAGATACTTCAGTGTATTAATTTCCTGGAGTTGCTATAACAAAGTTCCACAAACTGGTACAAACTACAGAAATGCATTGCCTAACAGTTGTGAAAGCTGGAAGTTCAAAATTAAAGTGTGCAGTGCGTTCCCTCTGAACTTAAAGGGAAGAACCTGGCGTGGCCTTCTTAGCTTCTGGTGGTTGGCTAGTAATCCTTGGCTCACAGCCATATGTGGCACTTCAGTCTCCACCTGTATCATCATATGCTATTCTCTCCTCATGTCTCTGTATTTCTTCTCTTCTAAGTCACATTGGATTAGGGCCTACCCTAAAAACTTTTTTGGAAAGATTTATTTATGGCTGCACTGGCTCTTTGTTGCTGCTTGCAAGCTCTCTCTAGTTGCATCTACTCTCTAGATAAGATGCACGAGCTTCTCATTGCAGTGGTTTCTCTTGTTGTGAACAGGCTCTAGGTGCACGGGCTTTTCCCATGGAATGTGGCATATTCCTGGACCCGGGATCGAACCCATGTCCCCTGAATTGGCAGACAAATTCTTCACCACTGAGCCATCAGGGAAACCCATGACCTCATCTTAACTTGATTAAGTCTTCAAAAACCATGTCTCCAAATAAGATTACACTCAAAGGTCCTAGACATTAAAACTTTAACAGCTTTCGGCAGGGGATCTAGTTCAAGCCAGTGTGAAAAGGTGCTGTGCTGGAACCATGGAGGTTGACCCAATACAAGCCCTACCACCTGGGCACTCAGGGCTCCTCACAAGTTTTTCCTTTTGTAGAAGAGAGGCAATCAAAGGTATCAGATCAGGAAAGCATGGCTTTATTGATTTAGACCATTGGTTTTTTAAGGGTGATCCTGGACCAGCAGTATCAACATTACCTGGGAATTTGATAGGAAGGCAAATTCTCAGGTCCTATTCCAGACCTGCTGAAACAGAAACCCTGGTGTGAGGCCTAAGAAACTTTTAATAAGACTCCTGGTGACTCTGATTTAGGCTCAAGTTTGAGAACCACCGACCTAGGCCAATCTCCCACTGAACAGGTGGGAGAACTGAGCCCTAAAACCCACACACCACCCCCATTTACTGTGACTCGTGAGCCAGGTGGACCCTTGACCACACCACCATTTTGTGCTCACCGTATCCACCCAATGCAACAGATACTACTATTCACCCCATTTTATACCCAAGAGAGTAGAGGCTTGGAGAGGTGAGTAAAATTCCAAATTCTCACAGCTATTTAAAGGTGGCACAGGGATTAGAAACAAACACACTACAGATCTGGCCAGACCCCAGTTCAGGTCTATTGTGTTACCCATCCTGCTTGGTCTCAGCCAGAGGAGCCCGGATCCTTGAGCTGCCAGGAAGAGTGGACCCTGTTGTTTGCCTTTGTTGTTCAGTCGCTCAGTCGTGTCCAGCTCTTTGCGACCCCAGGGACTGCAGCACACCAGGCTTCCCTGTCCTTCACCATCTCCCTGAGTTTGCTCAAACTCATGTCTGTTGAGTCAGTGATGCTATCCAACCATCTCATCCTCTGTCACCCCCTTCTCCTCTTGCTCTCAGTGTTTCCCAGCATCAGGGTCTGCCCTAGAAGAGCTTATAACCTGTGGGAAACCAGCCAGGAGGAATGAATCCCAATGTAGGACACACTCCCAGGGTGCTGTGTTGGGTCTTAGTTGACTCGTGCAAGGTCTTTCATTTCGTGCACCGAATCTCTAGTTTGTGACGTGTAGGCTCACTGGTTGCAGTGCTCAGGCTTAGCTGCTCCATGGTTTGCAGGATCTTAATTCCCCAGCCAGGGATCAAACCCATGTCGCCTCCATTGCAAGGTGGATTCTGAACCACTGGATCACCAGGGAAGTATGCCTTCTACATTTTAAAATGTCTTACCCGCCATGTGTTTATCATCTGATTTGGTTAATCCACTTTCTCAGGGAAATCGTCAGCCACCCACACAAAGATGTATAAATAAGGTTGTCCACTGCAGTACACTTACAATAGTGAAAAATGGAAAAATCCACATACTAGAGTATTGTGCAGTTATTGTGTCAAGTTCTCCAAGACTAATGAAGCAGGGAAATGCTTACCATAGGGCATTAAGTGAAAAATACCTGGTCACAAAACTCCACATATGGTTCTGATTGTTTTTTAAGTACTATTAATATATATTGTCTTTCCAGGTAGCACTAGTGGTAAAGAACTTGCCTGCCAATGCAGGAGGCACAGGCGACATGGGTTCAACCCACTGGGTCAGGAAGATGCCCTGGAGCAGGAAATAGCAACCCATGCCAGTATTCTTGCCTGGAGACTCCCATGGACAGAGGAGCCTGGTGGGCTACAGTCCATAGGGTCTCAAAGAGTCAGATATGACTGAGTGACTGAGCACAATTCGTACTGAAAAAGCCTGGCAGGATGGTCACTTCACTGTTTACAGTGGTGATTCTTGGGTGGTAATATGACCAGTGAATTTTCTTTACTATGCTTTTCTGATCCTCCCAAATTTTCTATAATAATAGGTGCCACTACTGTAATTGGAAAATGAATATTTGGGGGTTTAAATTTCCCAAAAAAGCTAAGGAAAAGGGGAAAGAACAGAAGTCTGAGGAGTACATACTTTGTTCTCACAGATATGCCCACCCGACCATCCTATTAGCCCCCTTGACTCTCTGTTCCCATCTGACAGATCAGAAAACAGGAGGAGAGGTGAAGCAACTCACCCCAGATCACACAGCTAGTGATGCTGGGAGCCAGGACCCGGTCTGTCTGAGTTCACAGCCCAGATTCATTCCACTTGTGAGTGCACACACACACATACTTGTTGTTGTTATTCAGTCACTCAGTCGTGTCTGACTCTTTGTGAGCCTGTGGACTGCAGCACACCAGGCTTCCCTGTCCTTCACCATCTCCAGGAATTTGCTCAAACGTATGTGCACTGAGTCAGTGATGCCATTCCAACCATCTCATCCTCTGTCACCCCTTTCTCTTGCCTTCAATCTTTTCTAGTATCAGGGCCTTTTCCAATGAGTCGGCTCTTAGCATCAGGTGGCCAAAGTATTGGAGCTTCAGCTTCAGCATCAGTCCTTCCAATGAATATTCAGGTTGATTTCCTTTTGGATTGACTGGTTGGATCTCCTTGCTGTCCAAGGGACTCTCAAGAGTCTTCTCCAGCACCACAGTTCGGAGGCATCAGTTCTTTAGGGCTCAGCCTTTTTTATTGTCCAGCTCTCACATCTGTACATGACTACTGGAAAAACCATAGCTTTGACTATATGGACCTTTGGAGGCAAAGGAATGTCTCTGTGTTTTAATACACTAAGTTTGTCATTGCTTTTCTTCCAAGGAGTAAGCATCTTTTAATTTCATGGCTGCAGTCACCATCCACAGTGATTTTGGAGCCCAAGAAACTAAAGTCTCATTGTTTCCATTGTTTCTATATACTTGGAGTGGAAATTTTTTGGAAAAAAAAAAAAAACCTGAGAAGCTATAATTTTCATCTTAGAGTCTCTAGGTCGCAGGGCTTCCAGTCTGGCCTTTTGGCCCTGGGCACAACACACAGTGAAGAGCAGGCATGATTCTGCCTGTTGGTGCAGCACTGGACAACTACTGTCTCAACTGAAACTCACAGGGATCCCATGAGTTTGGGTAGGGCAGGGATGATGCCCTAATCACCTTGTTACTGTAGAGCAAAGACACTTGTATCTTTGAGAGGGGAAGTGAGATCTGGTCAAGGTCAGGATGAATGAGGTGTGGCTGTACAATCCTCCCCCAGCCCTTCATCATAGCTCTCACATCCCTACACTTCCTCTCCCCCATAAAGAGCAAAATCCAGGAGGCCACTGACACCAATGAGACCAAAGAATAAACTCCAGAGCAGTGAAAACAATTCTTTTTTTTTTTCGATTCCACTTTTTCTTTAATTTTTTTTTTTTTTGGCTGAGTTGTATGGCATATGGGATCTTAGTTCCCTGACCAAGGATCGAACCCACGCCCCCTGCATTGGGAGCGCAGTCTTAACCACCAGACTGCCAGGGAAGTCCCCAGTTCCATTTTAAAGACAGCATGTAATTGAGACAGGATGTGCCTGAATGGGGGCACAGTCTTTCCCAAGTTGACCTGAGTGGGCTACAGGGGAAACTGAGGCTTCACCTCAGACAGGCAGACTCCATCATCTCCTCTCACCTACCTGAATTCCCAGCTCTCCAGCACCTAGAGAAAACTGCTAAAGACTGGATGCAGGAAGGAAAGAATTGGATCAACTTTTATTTGGTTGTTAAAGAGGCAATATTTTCATTCTTTGTGAAGGAGTGAGCAGTAAAGGGTGTCCCTCCCATTCCCATTCTGCACCCTCTCCCACCCTTCCAGGCTACCAGACTCCACCCAGGAGGCAAACACTCTCCCTGGCTTCTCTTCAGTCACTGTGGAGGAAGTCTTACCTGTCTACACAAATGACAATCAAATTTCAAACCCACTTCCTCCCCGCTCCTGGTGATTTTAGACATGTTGAAAAAGGGACTCAGCAGCCCCGGGTTTTTATCCTAGCTCTACCACTCACTGTGCACCCTAACTCAAGTCCTCTGAGCCCTGCTTTCCTCATCTACAAAGTGGGGCTACTGTGAGAATGAAGCTCAATCCAATGCTATAAAAGTAATTCCATTTTTTTTTAGTATTATAAATATGGAAATGTCTGGGTCACAGTGAGGGGGAAGTAGGTCAATGAAGTAGACACATTTGGGCCCAACCCCAGGCCCTGAGAGTGTTGCAGCTCCCCCAGGAGAAAGGTGGCTGGCTCTTCTGGGAGATGAACAGAGGCAGTCTTGGGGGCTACCTTCTGCATGTCTGTTATGATCCTCTGCCCCCTGTCTTAGAATCAGATTTTTATTAAGGGCCCCTTCCAGCTCCAGGGTCAAGGAGAGGTGTCTAGGCAGTGCTGGGAGGTGACTGACTGACCTTGGCCCAGCCAACCAGTTGTCACTTAATCTCCACAACTCTACTCGGGGACCTGAGGGGTTCAGGGCCTAAGGGAAACCAAGACAGCCACAGAGATATAGGGGAGCCTGGCAGACAAGATGGCAGATTCCCTCACAAGGTCAGCCAACAACAGGGTCTGAAATGGTCTCCTTCTGGTAGAGGTCAGACCAGCGGAGATTTCACAAATGGTCCTTCAACTCTGGTTGGGTACAAATCCCTGGGTGGGATCATTTGTCTCTCCTTCCATCCACCCATCTGTTTGTCTTCCCAAAAGTGCCTGCTAAGGCCTAGCCAGAGACAAGCCCTATCCTTGGCATAAGGCCACATCCTCAGATGAATCAGATTGGGCCGGCTGGAGCCAGTGGGTGGAAGACAGAGGACGTCCCAGGTGGAGGGCACAGCAAGGACCAGGGCTTGTGGATGGGAAAATGTTGGGCCAAGGCAGATACTGAGATTGAGTGCAGGGTGGAGGCCCTGAGCTCCCAGCAGGTGTGCCGAAGGTCATGGGGAGGCAAGGAAAGGAGGGACAAACAGTGAGCTATAAAGAAATAGGCAGAGACCTGGACAGTGGAGGAAGAAAGGAAGAGAAGCAGAGGGTGGAGGTACGGCCTCATACTTAGTTCCATGGCGGGAGCCAGCTGGTGTTCTGTGGGTCTGTCTTTTGAAGTATTTATTTGGCTGCACCAAGTTTTCATTGCGGCACGTGGGATCCTTGGTTGTGGCATGTGGAATCTAGTTCCCTGACCAGGGATCCATCGAACCCTGGCCCCCTGCATTGGGAGTGCAGAGTCTCAGCTTCTGGACCACCAGGGAAGTTCCCTGGGGTCTGTCTGTCTTAATGCCCAGTGGTTAAAGCTCAAACTCCTCACTCCCATTATAAGACCCTGGTTCTGCCTAAGCCCTCCTCCTACCCCAGGGCTCCCAGACCCCCACAACCACAGGACTCCTTTGCCCCCACCCCCAACCCCGACACCAAGGGGAAGTAGGAAAGAGCACAAGAATCCAGGAGTGAGACAAATTGAGAGTAAAGCCCTCACTCTGTAGCTAGAAGATCTGCAGCAAGAAGTTACTTCACCTCTCTGGGCCTCAGTCTCCTGCTCTGTGCGATCAGGCTAATGGAAGTATACCACCCATTGTTGTAGGAAAGCTGAGAGGGTTAGGAAACAGGAATGATCCAAAGGTTGGCCCAGCACCTGGATCCTTCACCAAACAGGGGAAACTCCACTCGTGGACACTTGATGGTCAGTGCAATTTGCAGTTTCAAGGGGTCCCAATCCAAGAGGACTCCGGGGCCCAGAGCCCAGGTCTCCGGTGGTGGGATTTACCACCCAGAGACAAGCCTGGGGGACGGATGGGGTGTGGAGAAACGGAGGCGGCCCTCATGATGGGTGGCTTCTCCTGCCCCAGAGGCTGTACACGTGCTGGAGGGAAGGAGGAACAGAGCTCGGCCAGGGTCAGGGTGGGGGTGGGGTTTAGGTCCCCTTGACACCCCCTACACAGCCCGCATCTCAACTCAGGGTTCAACTGGCTTGCGGGGTGGGTGGGAGAGGGCAGGGCGGGGCAGGGCCGGCCTCTCTCGCCCTACTAGGGGGTGGGGGGGGCGGGTCCCCTGGGAACCGCTCCTCCCGCCTGCCGCCGCTTTAAGAGGCTGCTCCGCAGCAGCGAGCGGGGCCGGAGCCGCAGCCCGAGCGAGCAGAACTGAGCCGAGCCGGCAGGTGACGGCAGCGGCATGACCGGCCACCACGGCTGGGGCTACGGCCAGAACGACGGTAGGCATAAACCCCAGCCAGCCCCCATCCACTGGGACTCGCCCCTGACCCTCCCACCCAGCGGGACCTGCAAGCCCCCTATCCTCCAGGCGAGACGGGGACCCTTCTCCCATCCAGCCCCCAGAGCCCGGCCCACCCGCCGGGTCAGAGCCCTGGCTCCCCCGCACCTGGCGCAAAGTGCGCGCCGCTCTCCGTCCGGCCCCGCCGCCAGCTAGCCACCCGCGGCCAAGCGCGTCCTGCCTCCTCCTCCGCGCAGCCCCTGACGACCCAGCTCGCTGGGACCTGGGCCGGACACTCACTCTCTCATCCCCCGCTGGAGTGCGCAGCGGGTGGAGGTAGCCCAGGGCAGCTGGGGGCGGGCTGAACGCAGCGCGTTGCGCGGTGTATGTGAGGGGAGCGCGCACGGCTGGTGTGCAGTGACCTCCCCGGAGCTGGGCTCCGCGTGGGCAAGGGCGCGGTGTCCCCGGCAGAGTTTGCCCGTCGAAGTGTCCAAGCTTTCGAGTCGGCAGGTATGTGAAGGAAGGGAGCATCTAAGGGCGCATGGATGTGTCTGCGTGTCTGCCTCTGGCAGGGTGTCTGAGCACGTCCCGGTGTGAGACAAGGGAGCCGGTGGCCCACATCAGCTTCCTGGTCTGACCCGGAGAATAGCTCATCGATCCTGCCTCAGTTTCCTCCTTAAGACGCAGAGAAAGAGAGAAGAGGCAGACGGTAAGAGCCAGACCGCTTCAGTGTGGGTCTGCGGCAGGGCAGTTCCTTTGAGGCTATTTCTTACCAAGCTGGGGTGGGGATGTGGAATAAGGGTTCTTAGCTTTCCCCGAGGAACCAAGATCCAGAGGAAACCCAGGCAAGGCAGGTGGGGGTGGGGAGAAGGGGAGTGCTGGTGGGAGGAACACCCCCATCCCTACTTATCTACAGAGAGGCAGGCACTCTGTGAGGGGTGGATGGGGGTCCTGGGTACCAAGTCTGGGGGTCTGGAGGTTACAATTGGGCCAGAGAAAGTTAGGGAGGTGCTGTGGGGTCTTTGCCTCCACTCTGAGGTCCCAAGCACACAGGAGCATATTTTGAAGGGGAAAACCCTGTTTGGACATGTGAAAGCTAGAAAGAGATTTTCAGAAAAAGGCAAGAGAGATGCGCAGAGATGCAGAGAGAGGCAGAGAGGGGCAGGTTGACAGGACCCTCCTAGAAGATTCCCCCACGCCCAGCTTCTGCTCCCAGCCAGCTTCTGGATGCCTTCCCCAGAGTCAAAGTCCACTGACTCTAGCCTTCTTGCTAGTCCTGACCGCCAGCACTGAATGTCCAGTATCACATTAGCTCTGCCCTGTAGCTGGCCTCCCTGAAGCTGCTGTGCCTCACCCAGTCCTGGGTCACCCACCCTAGGGACAGTGAGGGCGGGAAGGACAGAGGATGGAGGTGCCGGCATGAGGCATGCTCACAGGACTTCAAAAATAACCCACAGTGGGTCTGGGCCACGCTTCTGAGTCATCCACTGGGGACACAGCTCTGTCGGCACCTGCTGCTGTTTTCTCAGGAAAACTTAAGAAGCCAAAAACGGGGAGAAGCACCAGCCGGCAGTGGCTCTAAAAATAGGCTGCATCTCAGGATGTTCCCCAGGGAGATGCCGAGCCTTTCGGCTGCAGATGGAATCTATGGGAGGCAGGTGGTGGGTGCTCGTGGGTGTGCACACAGGTGTGCATGTGTGTGCATGAGCATGTGTTTTGCTGTAGTCTCTTAGTGCAGACCCGGGTTTGCAACAGGGTTATCTCTGTGTGAGGATGCCTATGTGTGTGTCAGAGATACTTGGAAGGGCTGCACACTTGTACACATGTGTTACCGGGCCTGCCCGCTCTGGATGCGGTGAACTCAGGCCACTGTGCACATATGTTTGCGCACATGAAAATCTCCCTGGACCTGCACATGCCCAGGGAGGGCAGCTGGGGGCAAGGCATGCACACACTGTGTGTTTACTCCTGTACCCAAGTGTGCATGCACACGTGCACAAGTGACCCTCAGTGCCCTCATCTGTGAAATGGGAATCACACTTGTCTCTACTTGACAAGGCTATTATGAGAAGCAAATGCATGTCATAGAGCCAAAGTGAAGTTGATGTGAGCTTTTGTTATTGTTATTATGAATACCGCCTGGAACTTGGTCAGATGCAAGAAGAAGCCAGGCACTCGGTAGGGTAGGGTCAGGGACCTCAAGGCCCTGGGGACCTCTCTAAACATATGCTGGGTGTTGGGGAGGACTTGCTACCCCAAACTGCCCCTGAGACTGTAGCTTTTGTGCGCTCCCTTCCTCACGTTAGCTCTCTGGATCTCCTATCAGCTATGAGTAGAGAGCTTTGGAGAGGTCATTTCACAGACAAGAAGATGGAGGCTAAGAGGGGAAGTGGCAGAGCTGGGAGTGATGCTCCAGACCATGCGACTCCATAGCAGAGGCTGACCTCTGAAAGGATATAGCACGGAGACCATCCCCCACAGATGCCCTCGTCTACAGCCCTGAGATCCAGGCTGGCCTGAATCCTTGCCCTCTCCCCGCCATCTGCAGGCCCCTCACACTGGCACAAGCTGTATCCCATTGCCCAGGGAGACCGCCAGTCACCAATCAATATCGTATCTAGCCAGGCTGTGTACTCGCCCAGCCTGAAGCCACTGGAGATTTCCTATGAGTCCTGCACATCCCTCAGCATCGCCAACAATGGCCACTCTGTCCAAGTGGACTTCAATGACAGTGATGACCGAACTGGTAAGTGGTCCCTGCCAGCCACTACCACTCTTCTCCCTGGGATCCTAACCTGATTGGGGCAGGCTCAAGAAGGGCAGAACGCTATACTGGGAAAGGAAGGCTCCACTTTGTACCAGCTGTGAAGCCTCAGTCTCCTGATGCATAAAATGGGGGACATTAAGACCCTGTTTCCCTCCTTGGGGTCACAGAGAGAAAAAAATGAAAAACCTGGAGTGATGTCTGTAGTGCTGGCATGTAGTAGATGCACAAGAAATACTAATTCTCTTTCTTCTCTTTCATTCAGTTCTTGAGGTCGGGCTTGTTTCCACTCCCTGCCCCATCACTGACCTGCTGTGTGGCCTAAGGCCAAACCCTCCTCTGTGTGTGATCTGGTTAATCCCAGCAGAAAGAGAATGGAGCTAAAATGTTCTGCATGCCAGGCCACTTGTTAAGGTCATAGGCAGTTGGTTTATTCCTCTTAAGAACCTACCTCTAAGATGGGCTAGCAGAAACTTAGTAAGCTGGGGAGGGCCAGAACCTACCTGGTCCTACTCCGAAGTCTCCAGCCCACCTATAGCCTCAAATCCCAACTACCTTGGACCAAAGGGAGCCCAGTGGGAACTTGTGGCAGCTCCTTCCAGGGTCTCTTTGCCCTGGGATTAGAGGGTTCCTCCATGATAAATTCCTAGACAGAAGGCTTGGGAGTACTCCTTAGTATAGGGATTTTTGTCCTTATGACCAGGCCTGTGAGGGGTCGAGGGGGACAAGGAGGGAACCTGCTAAAGTTCCTTACATAAGGAAGTGACTGGTACTCTGCCCCTCTGTCTCCGACCTCTGCCCCCCATACATGCAATGAAAGTACTCAGGGGAACTCAAGTTTCAAATAGAGGATCAAAAGGCAGACAAGAGGAGGAAAGCCAGATGGGAATGATCTTATTTGCTTAATCCCGAGTTCTCTGGTAGGCTAGGAAAAAAGGGAAAGAGGATCAGTTATAATTCTTGCTGCAGAAGGGAGGAAATTCAGCAGATCCTCGGAAGAGAGACACAGCATTCCTGGTACTGAATTCTAAGTAAAAGGCTCTCGCCCAGAACTTTGGGGAGGGACATGGGGCTCTTGATGGCATTGTTGTTGTTGTTTAGTCACTAAGTCGTGTCCAACTCTTAGCGACCCTGTGGAATGTAGCCCGCCAGGCTCCTCTGTCCTTTGGGATTTCCCAGGCAAGAATACTGGAGTGGGTTGCCATTTCTTTCTCCAGGGAATCTTCCCAACCCAGGGATCGAATCTGCATCTCCTGCATTGGCAGATTGTTTACCGCTAAGCCACCAGGGAAGCACCAAGGATCACAGTTTGTGAAGGAGTAGTTTTCAAGTGACTGGACCTTCAGAATAACCTTCAGAGGGCACTGAGGGCTCGATTCAGACATAAGTAGCTCAGTGAAGGCCACTCTTGCAAGGGAGCATTCCTCTGGACTACGGATCCAGGGGCTTACTTTCTAGCCTGGCTGGGGTTCCCTTCTTAATAGAATGCCCAGGCCTGAGGGGTTAGGGGCCCAGTGGAAAGAAAGTAGGCTTAGGAGTGAGAGAGTTGGGGCTCTGCCACTTCCCAGCTGTGTGACCTTGGGCAAGAGATCTACCTTTTCGAGCCTCTGTGCCACATCTGGCCAGGGGGGTAACAATGTGTCCCCCTCTAGGCCACTGTGGGGGTTGATGTCTGCAGAGTGCCTGAACACACAGTAAGTACACCGAGAATGGCAGTGTATTCTGTGGTCAGGATGCAGAGAGTAGGCGAGGAAGCCAAGCTCAAGGGTTAGAGAGGGAGGTCACTGTTTAAGAGGTTACACTATGGAGTCCCAGGTTGGGCATGCTTGGAAGAGTGAGCCTCCACAGTCCATATCAGAAGCTCAGTCTGTAGGCCCTCCCCAGGATGGAGGCATCCTCACCGGGCCTCAACCCAGAGCCACCATCTTCAGGCTCAGTTAACCACCCAGCATTGCCATGGACAGACCTGCTGCTCAGGTGAGGCAGGACAGTGAGACGGGGCCTCTGGGCTGTCCCATTATCCTCCTCCTCGAGGGGCCCACAGGGGTCAGGGCCCCGCCCTAGTCACCCATCCTGGAGGGGCCTAGTGGAACTCTGAGCCCAGGGCCGTCACCTGATCCAGGAGCTCACATTCAGGCCTGGCGGGGGCTCCCTCCACTGCTAGATCTATTTCAGCTAGAAATTCTATCAGTCCCAGGAAGCCTTGTGTGTGGCCTCTGCTCACTGGGTATCAGAGTAGGAAAGTCACAAAACCAGCATAAATTGCCCCTGCCAAAGAGGCCATGAGGGCGGGACTCTGGACAAGACAGGGGCCTGACCCTTGGAGTAGGGATCCTCAGGAGCTGGCCTCTGGACATCAGGTCCTGGGGAGCCACCAAGTTCTGGGCAGGCAACACAGCCTGGTGATTAGGGCCTTGGGCTCTGGACTTACATGAAGTAGACGTGGGCTTATATCTTAGCTCAGTGCCTTGCTGTGTGTGACCTTGGGCAAAGACCTTGCCCTCTCTGTCTCTCGGTTCCTCCTTTATACAATAGGAATAATAATAGGTTCTGTCCTGAGTTACCATGAAGACTAAAGAAAGAGAATCCTTCTGACCCAGCTCTGAGTCAGGGCTGCAGGCATGGGACATCTACCGTTAGTGGTGAAGGGGGTCTGAGAAGCAACATCCTAGCTTCCACTGGAAAGTGGGCAGGAGTGGGGAGGACAGCCTGATGGAAGGATGTACCCTGTCAGTACCAGACTCCTCTGTCACCTACAGGCCTCCAGGATTTCTGCCCTGGCCCAGTCAAGGGCATAGGGAACTGCGTGGGGACTGATCCAAGTCCATTTAGCCCCAGGAATGTTCCAAATGAAAAGTTTATCTCCCTTCTGGGCACTGCCCTGATGCTAGTACTGCCGCCTGATGCTAGTGGGGTCTCTCACAGCTATTGCTACAGGTCCCCCTTCTCCCCGCAGTGGTGTCTGGGGGCCCCCTGGATGGGCCCTACCGGCTTAAGCAGTTCCATTTCCACTGGGGCAAGAAGCACGGTGTGGGCTCGGAGCACACGGTGGATGGCAAGTCATTCCCCAGCGAGGTAAGACCCTCCTCTGCCTGATGGGGGAGGGAGTGGGGCACTGGGGAGTCAGGGGTTTGCTAGGTGCCCAGTGTGGGGCACTGGAGGGAGTGAAGTCCCTAGGGGACCTCCACCCACCCTCAGCACAGGGTCTTCCACCTGAAGTTGGCCCACTGTTGTGCTGATCTGTGTGTCCAGAAGGAATTTTCTGAAGGGCAGATCCAGTCCCATCACAGCCTTGCAACAGCCCTTCAAGGATTAAGCCTGGCATTCAAGAGCCTGCGTGACCTGGCTTTGCCTGGCCTCATCTCACCTTGACCTTTTCTCGTACTGACCTACATGTAATGAATCCCTGCCCACACCTGGCTCTTTCATGTTGCTATTGTTATTGTTTAGTCACTAAGTCTTGTCCTACTCTTTTGCAACCCCGTCGACTATAGTTTGGCAGCCTCCTCTGTCCATGGGATTCTCCAGGCAAGAATACTGGAGTGGGTTGCCATTTCCTTCTCCAGGGGATCTCCTGGACCCAGGGATCGAACCCACATCTCCTGTGTCTCCTGCATTGGCAGGCGAATTCTTTACCACTGAGCCACCTGGAAAGCTTGGCTCTTTCATACCTCTAGGCATTTACCTATGCTGTTCTTTCTGCCTGAAATACCTTGCCTGGAGAGTTCCATTGGGTAACCTTTTTCTGATTCTTTGGCCTCAGCTGCAGGGTCCACTTCCTCAGGGAGGTGTCACATTAGATGGTCATTATCTATTGCACAGTTCATGGAGGGCAGGGCCTGAGCTCTTTGGTCCCTTGGGGCTCAGGAAAGGATCAGACCTAGAACAGGGTTAATGCTATCTTGACCCATGGCTCCCAGAGGAGCCCCTCCTGCAGGGGGCCAGGAGTCCTGTGGGAGTGAGGGAAACCTAGCCCTGAGCTCTCACGGACCCTGGGAGGTACTACGCACTGGCCTGGCCTGTTGTTGCCCTGTAGCTGCACCTTGTTCATTGGAACGCCAAGAAGTACAGCACCTTTGGGGAGGCGGCCTCGGCGCCCGATGGCCTGGCTGTGGTCGGTGTCTTCCTGGAGGTAAGGGGATTACCTGGGGCCCAGAGGGCCATGGGAGGCCTGGTGCCACCCCTAGTCCCAGAACATAGTGAATTCTGGGCTCACGCTGCCTTCTCTCTGACAGACGGGGGACGAGCACCCCAGCATGAACCGTCTGACAGATGCGCTCTACATGGTTCGGTTTAAGGTGAGACCAGGGGTCGGTGTCCTTGATCCAGAGCAGCCTGGGAGGGGAGAGAGGGCCAGGCTAGATCATGGAGTGGGCCCTCCCACTCCTCCATCCTGCAGCAGACCCTTGCAGAGGTGAAGGGTGCAGGTCCGCAGCTGTGGGGCGCTGCGACTGACTCCTCATCATCAGTGTCCATGGCCCCGCTGTGTGCCCAGAGTGCTGTCTGGTTGGGTATAGGATTCATAAGATGCTTATCCCATTAATGGTCCTCCGACAGGCAGCACCACTAAGGTTTGTCAAGGGCAAAGGAGAGAACATGGTGCCCTGAGAGCTTTAGGAGCCACAGCTTTCTAATGCAAAAGGATGGGTGATGGCCTCTGGGATCACAGACATTTGCCCACAGTTTGCATCAGTGGGCCATATAAGCCTAAATCCTATTGACAGAAATGGGTGGGAGGGTGCTGCTCTCATCCTGGTGGGAGGTCTATGCTGATTCCTGGGTCCCCCACCCTGGCCCAGGGCACCAAGGCCCAGTTCAGCTGCTTCAACCCCAAGTGCCTCCTGCCTGCCAGCCGGCACTACTGGACCTATCCCGGGTCCCTGACGACGCCACCGCTGAGCGAGAGCGTCACCTGGATTGTGCTCCGGGAGCCCATCCGTATCTCTGAGAGGCAGGTGAGTCCTCCCAGAGGAGCAGATGGAGGGAGGTGACATTCAGGCACACCTGGGCAGCATGACCATAGCAGCCCACAGCCTGCGGTCCCACCGTCAAGGTTCCTATTTTTTGCTAATACATGTTCAGATTCTTGGGTGGGGGTCAGCTTGGTTGTTAGTCATTAGGACCTGGACACAGGCTAGAAGGAGCGATCCCTGGATCCTGGGACCGCCCCTAGCATGCTAGAACCTGAATGCTGCATTTGCGGACGATTCTTAGCTAGAGCGAAGATTGGGACTGGAGCTACACGAGCAGGACCCAGGTTCAGAGGCTCTTTAGTGAATAAGTCACTGAGCTTGGGGGTCCCAAACATGAAACGAGTGGGGAGAAGTAGGGACAAGCCCTAGGAACAGGAGGAGAGAGGGGCAGAGCTGGCTGGGCAGGGTATGCCAGATGATGTGTCTGTCTGGGGTCAGAGGGGACCACAGCTACCCTACTCTGCCCTGAGCATCTCTTCTGCCTTAAGATGGAGAAATTCCGGAGCCTGCTTTTCACCTCAGAGGAGGATGAGAGGATCCACATGGTGAACAACTTCCGGCCGCCACAGCCACTGAAGGGCCGTGTGGTCAAGGCCTCTTTCCGGGCCTGAGCTGTCTACCTGCCCAGCCAGTCACCGGGGCACCATCTTCCCAAGGGCTTCCATGTCAGCAGACACCAAACCATCCGAGGCTCCCTGCCTGGGGTTGCTGTGGACCCTCCTTCAGTTGGCTTGCTCCTTGGCCACGCTGGAGGCTTCTTGACAGGACCCTCAAGTCGGGGGACACCTTTCAGCAGCCCTGGGGACAGGAAGGGACCTAAGCCGAGTGTGGTCCAAGCCTGAGGCTGCCTCTGCTCTCCAAGACCCAAAGGCCCCTGGGAACCTCCTCTTGTCTTCCCCACTGGCAGTGGCAGCAGCCCTACCCCGAGCTCACACTGTGACGGATGAGACCAAACTCTCTGGGGCAAGCAGCTGGCACTCCTGGAAAGACTCAAGCAATAATTAGAAGAGTGGGCAGAGCTGCCCTCTCAGCATTACCTCTTCTGCGGGCCTCCGCCATGCACGCACCTCACTGCCAGGCCATTAAAACTGGGACTCAGCCTGCTGCGGGTGACGTGGCCTTCTCCCTCCAGCCACCTGCTGCCATAGGCAGGCACTGGTTACAGCTTATGTAGTATCTCCCTTCATCCCCACCCAGCCACCAAAGCCACCTACATGACAATCCCTCCATGCACTGATTAATAAATTCAATCATTCATGCAACAAATACCCATTGAGTGCCTGTTTTCTATCAAGTACTGTTCTGGACATTGGAGAGGCCATGGTGATGAGTCAAGCATGGGATGTTGAGAGGCCATGGGCACTGAGCTCAAACTGCGATATCTTCATCTGGTGAAGGGATTAAATTCCAACCAGTGTTCCAAGGCAGAGAGATGGGAACAGTGTGTTTGAGCAGAAAGAGCAGGGGTGCCAGCTCCCAGGTGAGAGCCCAGGGTGTCTGTGGAGTGGAGAAGCACCAGTGGGGCTGGAGCCCTGGGGGAGGGCCTGGGACTGTCTCCAAGGCTAGTGGAGTCAGGAAGGATCTGGAGTAAAGGGAAGATGAGGCCAGATGTGCAAAGGTGGAGATCCCTGGGGAGTGTTGGGGGGCAGGCAGGAGTGGCAGCAGGGGGAGATGGTGGTCAGCGGCCAGGAGAAAGAATACAGGGCGGTGGAGGCTGGGAGCAGGGGGCTGAATGAGAGAGATTTAGATAGCATTTATCTATTAATGAGGGAGGGGGGAGGGGGAGTGCAGAGTATGTCCCTGGGTAGAGAGAGGTGACAGGAAAGCCTGGGCAAGAGGGGACCAGGAGGGACAAACAGCATTTGTGGGGCCCTGGAGAGGAGTGCTAGGAAGGAGTGAGGTGTTGGGGTCTGAGCCAAGAAGAGAGGTAGAGGGTGGAGGGAGGTTTGGAGCATCTTCATTCAAGGTGGTAGGTGAGGCTGAGGGGCTGGAGGAAGAGGGTACTCAGTGAGGGATCCAGCCCAGAACCAGGGCACAACCCTGGAGAGATGCTGCTGAGGGGGAAAGCCACAGAGTGGGGTCTGAGACACTTAATGAGTGTTTGGAAAGGTGAGGGGGGCAGGTGGAGGGTCTGAGGAGTCTGAGGCAGGGTGGGCTTGGGGTGGGATAAGTGATCTCTCAGGGTGCAAAATGTAAAGGGGCATGCACCCTCAGGTCCCAGCCCTGCATCTGAATGATGTTGAGAGTACACGTCTCCTTAAACGTGCACCTGAAGTGCCTTGCTGGACTCAACATAGTCCCAGCCCAAGTCCAGAAGGGTTGGAAACCCAGCTATCGCTGCACCCTAGATGAGCCAGAGCAGGGAGGATGGTGGACAGTGGGGGCACTGAAGAGTAGGGCGGGGAGTAAAACTGGGACAGCAAATGTATGCCTGAGGCTGTGAAGGGAGAGCTGAGGGGATGCAGGGTCAAGGTTTTTGGAGAGATGGGCCAGGGCATGCCTGGGAATGAGGCATGTTCAGGATGTGCGTGAACATCCTTGGGGAGGAGGCCAACCTGCAGGTACTGGTGGGGCCATGGGCGCATCTGTGTCTACTCACTTTGGCCGCAGCTTGTCATGGTCACTATACCAGGAGGCACTCCAAGGTCATGGGACACTTCTGGGCTTTGGCTGAGACCATGAGGAGAGGGCGGAATTGGGCCTCAGACCTCTAGCTTCAAGCCCAGGGAGGCAGGGGAGGGAGAGGTTTGCTCTGTTGACAATGCCCCTTTCCGCTCTCATGCTCGGGGCATACCTCTCCCCAGTGTGTCGGGGCACAGGAGGCACAGGTCCCTCGCCAAGAGCTGCTCCTGCACAGGGTCAGACAGTTTTACTCCTGCAGGCACTCCTGGCCTCACCTAGGGACCGTTTTCTCCCTCCACGTTGATGATGGTTAAAGGGATGGTGTCTGGAGGACAGCGTTTGCTCAGCTTGAGGGAAGTAACGCTAGTAATGGGCCTTGGAAGGCAGGCAAGGGGCTTGGGGCAGGTATCTGACTCTCTCCTTATGACCCAAGAGCTGTCATAACCCCCATGTTACAGGTGAGAAAGATGAGTCTGGGGGAGGTTAAATAGACATGTGGCCGAGCAGAATTTGAAGCTGGATTTGTCCGATAACCCGCCTGCTCTTTGCCAGAGCAGCTGGGCCTGAGGGAGGGAGGGATGAGCTTAGCGGTGGCCACCTGGAGGCGGTACAATAGGCCTGATACCACTGGCCCTGCCAGAGATCTTGGCCAGCCTCCCAGGGATGGCAGCACCACAGGCCTGGTGCTGCGGAGGACTTGAGAAATGGGAGCTGGTTTTAAAATAATTATGCCAAGGCTGCCAAGATTCCTCACGCCTTTCATCCTTCCACTTAATTCATTTTTTAAATTTAAAACTATTTTAAAACCAAAAGTGGCCTCCTTCTGCTAAAATTACAGTGCAAGCTTTGACCCTATTACATGCAAATGGGATGCGCCAGCTGGATCCCAAATGCCTCCAGCTGACCTGACCTCAAGGGCCACAGGACTGGGTCCTGAATCCTCATCTGTGGCAAGATTGCCTCCTGGAGGCACTGCTAGGCACATTTAGGGTACTCAAGACAAAATGGGCTATGCTTACTCCCAAGACCCCAGAGACCCCTTCCCAGGGTAGCCAGGGTGACCTTCTAAGAGATTTGGACCGCAGGGCCCAGGCAAGTGGCCACAGCATGCCGAGCCTGTGCCCAGGCTAGGGGGCACAATCTTCCCCCTGAAGCACCTCCTGGGCTCCAGAGCATCTCCTTTCTCTTGGCCTCACCCCATCTCAGGAAGTGGGGTGGCTGTGAAGACCCAGACTGCCAAGAATTTGCTCCCAAATCCAAAGTCATCCTCTACATCTGTTGCCTCAGGGGCCGGGGAGGGGGTCCCCTTAAGGGCTGACCAGGAACAACCGCTAGCCAGGATGCTTAACTGTGGGGAAAGTGGTCTGCGGCCTGAGCGGCGTTTTATGGGAACGGGGACAGAGGTGGATCTGAGGCAGAGGGTGCAAGACACCCGACAGAGTGGCTGGCAGGGGTGACGTCCGGGAGGGCCCACACTGTGGTTCAAGCCGATGGCGCCTGGGGCAGGGCAGAGGCCGGCCCGCTGTGGTTGGAACTGGGGAAGCAGGTCAGTTAATGGCATCTGCTCAGGCTGGCCATCTTGGGGAGCCTCCTCTGTCCACGGGTCACAGCTTCAACTCCGAGCCCACCCTCAAAGGCAGAATATACTTCTGGTTGGTTAAGATTCCGAGGAGGAGGGGAACTTGACTCTTTGAGCATGGAGGGTCCTAGTGTTTGTCCCACAGCCAAAGGGCCTGGGGAATGCACCCTTTTGAAGTCCTCTCTGCTCACAAATTCTAAAGCAGATTCACTGACTTCCACACTTGGGCTTTGCACCACACGTCACTCAAGCCCTCTGATGCTTGTACAGCACCTCTGTAAAATGGAAATGATACAATGTCCGTTTCATATGTAAGTAAAAATTTTCTAGTAGCTCTATTTTTAAAAGTAAAAAAAGTCCAAGATACAGCAATCAGAAAAGAAAGAGAAATAAAAGGAATCCAAATCTGGAAAGGAAGAAATAAACCTATCACTATAGCAGATGACATGATACTTGACTTAGAAAATCCTAAAGACATCACCAAAAAACTACTAGAACTCATCAATAAATTCGGTAAGGCTGCAGGATACAAAATTAATATACAGAAATCAGTTGCATTTCTATACACTAACAATGAACTGTCAGAAAAAGAAATTAAGAAATCACTCCCATTTATAATCACATCAAAAAGAATAAAGCCCCTAGGAATAAATCCAAGATCTGTACTCAGTAAACTATGAGGCACAGATGAAATAAATTGAAGATGGCCCAAACAGATGGAAAGATAAACCATGCTCATGGGTTGGAAGAATTAATACTGTTAAGGTGACCATACTGCCCAAAACAACCTACAGATTTAATGCAATTCCTATTAAAATACCAGTGGCATTTTTCACAGAATTAGAATGAATAATTCTAAGATCTGTATGGTAACACAAAAGACTTCCAAATAGCCAAAACAATCTTGAGAAAGAACAAGCTAGGAGCATCATACTCCCTGACTTCAAACTATACTACAAAGCTACAGTATACTTTATACAGAACAGTATGATATTGGCACAGAAACAGATTATACATCAATGCAACAGAATACAGAACCCAGAAATGAACCCACACTTATATGGCCAATTAATCTATGACAAAAAGGGGCAAGAATATACAGTGGGGAAAAGACACACACTCTTCAATAAATAGTGTTAAGAAAACTGGACCATTACTTGAAAAAGAACTGTAATGGATGACGCCCTCATACCATGCACAAAAATAAATTCAAAATGGATTAAAGACTTTAAAATAAATCCTGAAACCATAAAACTTCTAGAAGGAAACAGAGGCAGTACTTGCTTTAACACTGGTCTTAGTAATATCTTTTTGGATATGTCTCCTCAGGCAAGGGAAACAAAAGCCACAATGAACAAACGGCACTACATCAAACTAAAAAGCTTTTGTACAGTGAAGGAAACTATCAATGAAATGAGAAGGCCACCTACTGAATGGGAGAAGATATTTACAAACAATATATCCAATACGGGGTTAAGATCCAAAATATAAAAAGAACTCATACAACTCAACATCAAAAAAAAATAAAACCCAAATAGAAGTTCCCTGATGGCCCAGTGGTTAAGAATCTACCTGTCATTGCAGGGAATATGGGTTCAATCCCTGGTTTGGGAAGATTCCATATGTCATAGGACAATGAAGCCCACATGTCAGAACTAGAGAAGAGCCCCCACTCACCGCAACTAGAGAAAGCCCATGCACAGTGAAGAAGACCCAGCACAGACAAAGACTAGAACCAAATAACGCAATTAAAAAATAGGCAGAGGATCTGAACAGACATTTTTCCAAAGAAGACAGGCAGATGGCCAAGAGACATTTGAAAAGATGCTCAACATCACTCATCACCAGGGAGACGCAAATCAGAACCACAATGAGATATTACCTCCCACTAGTCAGAATGGCTATTATCAAAAAAAAAACAAAAAAGTGTTGGCGAGGGTGTGGGCAAAAGGGAACCTTCACTGCACTGTTGATAGGAATGTCAATTGATGTAGCCGCTACAGAAAACCATATGGAGATTCTTCAAAATATCAAAACTAGAACTGCCATTTGATACAGCAATACCACTTCTGGGTATTTATCTGAAGAAAATAAAATTACTACTGAGCAAACATTTATGTACCCCTATGTTCATTAGTTATTATTTATAATTGCCAATATATGGAAGAAATAATTTCATTTATATTTAACTGAATATTACTCAGCCGTAAAAAATGAAGTCTTGATTTGCAATGATGTGGATATGGGCTGAGAGGTATTATACCAAGTGAAATAAATCCAAGAAAGACAAATACTGTATGATTTCACATATATGTAGAATCTAAAAAGCAAAGCAACTGAACAAACATGAAGAAACAACAACAGAGTTATAGATACAGAGAACAAACAGATGGTTGACAGAGGGGAAGGGATGGGGGAAGAAAGTAATCGGTGAGGGAGATCAAGAGGCACAAACTTCTAGTTGCAAAATAAATAAGTCACAGGTATGAGATGTACGATATGAAAAACAGCCAACGATTATGTAATATCTTTGTATGATGACAGATTGTAACTAGACTTATAGTAGTGATCATTTTGAAATGCATAGAAATATTGAATCACTATGTTGGGTACCAGAAACTAACATGCTGTGGGTCAGCTGTACTTCAAGAACAGACAAACAAACAAAAAAAGAGACCAAGTTTGTGGTTACCAGAGGCAGGGTATGGGGTTAGAAGGAATTGGATGAAGACAGTCAAAAGCACAAAGTTCCAGTTATAAAGAAATAATTGTTAGGGATGTAATGTACAATGCAATAAGTATAATTACACTGCTGTAGGTCATATATGAAAGTTGTTAAGAAAGTAAATCCATAGAGCTCTTGTCACAATGAAAAAATTTTTTTTCTATTTCTTTACATTTTTATCTATACGAGATGATGGATGTTGTCTGAACTTATTGTGACCATCAATTCATGATGTATAAAGTCAAATCATTATGCTGTACCCCTTAAATTCATATAGTGCTGTGTGTCAACTATATCTCAATAAGGCTGGAAGATTAATAAAATTTAAGAATAAAATTTTTATATAAAATAAAGTAACTTGAATACTATATTTTAGTTATATATATATAATATAATATAAAATTATATATATACAAAATAATAATATATTTCAATAAATACATTTCAACATATATTTTATATATATAAAATATATAAATTATATATAAATGCATTATATACATTATATTAATCATATATAAAATATATAATTATATATTATATATAAAATTATATATAAATATATAAAATGTATTATATATTAATTATATAGTATATATAATTATATATTAATTATAAATCATATATTACATATTAATTATATTAATCAACATAATACAATTATTAATTATAATACAATGTAATTAATATATTAATTATATTATATAATTATATTAATTATAAATTATATAATGTATTTTATATAATAAAATCTATCTTAATTACATAATATATTATATAAATACATATTAAATATTTTGTTGGTGGGAATGCAAACTAGTACAGCCACTATGGAGAACAGTGTGGAGATTCCTTAAAAAACTGGAAATAGAACTGCCTTATGATCCAGCAATCCCACTGCTGGGCATACACACTGAGGAAACCAGAAGGGAAAGAGACACGTGTACCCCAATGTTCATCTCAGCACTGTTTATAATAGCCAGGACATGGAAGCAACCTAGATGTCCATCAGCAGATGAATGGATAAGAAAGCTGTGGTACATATACACAATGGAGTATTACTCAGCCATTAAAAAGAATACATTTGAATCAGTTCTAATGAGGTGGATGAAACTGGAGCCTATTATACAGAGTGAAGTAAGCCAGAAGGAAAAACACCAATACAGTATACTAACACATATATATGGAATTTAGAAAGATGGTAACGATAACCCTGTATACGAGACAGCAAAAGAGACACTGATGTATAGAACAGTCTTATGGACTCTGTGGGAGAGGGAGAGGGTGGGAAGATTTGGGAGAATGGCATTGAAACATGTGAAATGTCATGTATGAAACGAGATGCCAGTCCAGGTTCAATGCACGATGCTGGATGCTTGGGGCTGGTGCACTGGGACGACCTAGAGGGATGGTATGGGGGGGGAGGAGGGAGGAGGGTTCAGGATGGGGAACACATGTATACCATAAAGACAGAAAAAAAAAAGAGAAAAAAAACACAAAAACAAAAACTTGACCCTGGGCAAGTTAAAAGATCTCTATCCTGGTTTCATCAAATGTACACGAGGGTAGATAATCATTATTATTTATCTTTAATCTCACTGATGTAGCCCACATGCTTAAAAAGTATTGTGCACTTAGTAGGTGCTTGATAAATAGTTGTTTAATGAATGAATGGATATGTAAAGCAATTTTTACACTTCTTGGTACTGAAGTTTTCAATAACTCAATGATAAATAAAATTTAATTTGTATCAAAAAAATAATAAATATAATATATATTATATTTAACATATAAATATATTATATTAATATATTTTATATATTGAAATATATGATATATTAATATAATATAAATTATATTAATATATTATATATAATACAATATATTCAATATATTTCATATTATATATAATAATAAAATATATATATATTTCAATTATATCCAAAAATACTTTATCATTTTAACATATCATCAATATAAGGAATTTAATGAGATAGTTCACATTATTTTTGGTGCTAAATTCTTGAACACCAGTGTTTATTTCACACTTTCTACATATCTCGGCTCAGACTGGCCACATTTCAAGTGCCCAAGACCACATGTGGCCAGCGGCCACCATACTGGATAGCACAGCCCGAAACGGATGGCACTCTTTACAGGGCCATCTGCTAGCAAGGTGTCCAAGCAGGCCCTCTGGCCAGGCCCAGAGCCAGACAAGGCAATGGCAGGCATGAGTCAGATCTGCTCCAAGGCTCTGTCCTCGACAAGGGCAGTCTCAGAACACTTGATGCCAACTTGGCTCTCTCTGCCAGGACGTCCCTCCTCTAGGAAACTGCCCTAACTCCCTTTCTCAGTCAGGCCTGGCTGGCCGTGTCTCAGGACACCCCCTGCAGGACCCTTGCTGTTCCATTGGGAAAAAGATTCAAGACCCTCAAGAAGGAACAAATGGCAAGAGACTGGGGGAGGTGGGAGTGCCCCTGAGAAGGGTCATGGCTTGGTTGAGGAGACTTGATTCGTTCGGGAGGGCTTCCTGGAAGAGGAGGCCAGGGCAAAGTTGTCAGAATCCGAGCGGAGGCTCAAAAGCCTCAGCAGCAGGGAGCCCTACGAGACAGAGAGGAGGGAGGTCTGGCTCTTGCCCAGCATGAATCAACATAGGGGAGATGTGTGGCTGCAGACACAGAGGTCCCCAGGCTCTGGAGGGCACAAATGCCAGGCAGGAGTCTACCCTTACATCCAGGGGCCAAGAGGAGCTACTGGAAATTCTAGAGCAGGGGCTAAAGGGCTCCCAGATTGGAGAAAGAGGACTCTGAGGCTCAGAAAGCGCTGGGCATCTTGGCCTGAATTCACCTCCCAACACAGGCTCAAGTGCAAATGTTGGCAGGTGCGATTCATCAGCTCCTCCTACTCCCCCTCCTGGGCTCCTGGAAATGGACTCATGCCCATGCCCTGGCAGTTCCTGGCTTGGCAGTCTGTGAACCTAATCTAAATCTCTCCAGCTGCAACCCAAATACCTGTCTTTAGTGGCATGTGAGGGTGAGCAGATGGCTCTTTTCCACTAAGCTGCCCTCCAGGGAAAAGCCCTGCAGGGAAGGCATGGGTACACAGGAGCCCTGGTCTCAGCTGGGCCCCCATAGAACCCTTGGATCTTCAGAAAAGGGACTCTCTCTCCTGCTCCTCCTCTCAGCACCTGCTCTGAGTGACAAGTTGTTGTTGCTCGGGGCACAGGTGCCCCAGAGGGCTCACTTCCCTGTCTCTCCAGCTATCCAACCTCCAGGGGGACTGGGGGTGGGCATGTGAATTTTTGCTGTGGTTGCTTCTTCTCCTGAGCGTTCAAGAGTAGAGTTTTTGGGGAACACCTTTTTCAACCAGAGGAAGCCATGGCAGTGATCAATAAATTGCTCAGGGAATCTCAGAGCATCCAGGTTGAGAGGATTCCTGGTCTGACCCCACTTTACAGGTAGAACAATTGAGGTCCAGAGAGGGAACAGCGTCTGTTCAAATGAACTGGTGGGAGATCTAAGATGTATGACTCCCAGTGCTATGCTCTTCACCCATCACAAGAGCCTAATCTAGCAGAAAGATCTCCCCCATACCAAATAATTCCTGCTTGCCTGTCATGGGGGCTTCCCAGGTGGTGCAGTGGTAAAGAATTCACCTGCCAGTGCAGGAGAAATAAGAGACGTGGGTTCGATCCCTGGGTTGAGAAGATCCCCTGGAGAAGAGCATGGTAACACACTTCAATATTCTTGCTTGGAGAATCCCCATGGACAGAGGAGCCTGGCAGGCTGCAGTCCATGGGATCACAGAGAGTCAGTCATGACTGAATTGACTGAGCATACACGCACACCTTTCATGGAGCCTGAAATCCTGCCATTTGAGCTACAGTGCTCACAGCTGAGAATGGTCCTCTGAGGAAAGACAAGTGTCCCTGGAAGGGGCACACAGAAACACCTTATGGGGGAATGACTACCGCCTCCTCTCCATCTGCTCTGCAGTCTCTTCACTTGGCCTCAGTCTCTGCTTTTGTAAAATGTGTCAATGAGAGGCCCGAGAGAGGTAGAGCTTGAGAGAAGAGGGAAAACAGAGTTCCCAGGGGGAGAGTTAGTCTGTGTCTGAGCTGGGGGGCAGACAGCTCTGGATTTCAGGATATGGGTCACCCTAGGCACTCCCTACACTGAAAGTGGACATAGTTCTGGGTCAAAACCTGCAGGGAGAGATGATCAAAAGAGCCTCCCCAAACCCCCAGAGTTTTCTCATCAGCACTCATCAACCCAGGAGAATACCTGTGCTGAAATCCCTCCCAGCCCAATGTAATGGGAGCTTAGAGGTAGATTCAACTGATTTATGGAAAATAAAAGCATCCAATGTGTGTACCCAAGTCCATGAACTATGACCCCCTATAACACGAGGTCTGTACTTTAGAAGAAGTCAGTGTTTGGAAATGGTCTCTCCTAGGAGAACAGAACTCTAATGGTACAATTTCAGGCAGGGCCAGGTGAGCTAAAAAAATATTTGGGGGCAGCTAAGCCTTAAAACCCTTGGCCCCTACACTCAGCCTGTGGTTTCTAGGGGCAGCAAAGTAGACTGGGGGCCTCCTCAGCCCATGCAGCTCAGGTCTGCCACGTACAGAGTTGCCCACATGCATCCTTTGAACTTGGGCTGGGTCCAGAGTGCTGAGCGCCAACCTGGCTGCTTTAGCTGGAGCCAGGGGTGGCTCTGGCAAACTCTGGGGCACGGGTCAGAGCACAGCAGCCAGCTTTACAGTCTTTGGGGCACCTGCCTTGATCCCAGTGTCCCCTGAGGTCAGAGGTCATGCTGAGGAAGGGAAGTCAGATGGCAGGCAGCTGGCAAGAACTGCCAATCCCAGCCAACTTTGCTAAGCTTTGCTGTAGGTTAGAACATTTAGAGATGGGCCTTCAGCACCTGTGGCACACAGCCCTGGCCTCCATGTCAGGAAATGCCAGGCTTTACTTCTTTCTTTTTCTGCCTCTCTTCACACTGACACCCATGAAAACTGGGAATAGGGAAAGGAAGGAAATAGAGAAGGTGGTCATAGGAATAAAGAAAGGAAGAGCCAATGCTATGAGACCTGGAACCCCTTAACCCCAACATTTTACTTTAGCATAACTCAAGATTTATTGAAAAGTTGAAAAAAAAATACAATGAATACCCATAGACTAGCCACTCAGACTCAGTTTTATCACATTTGCTCTCTCCCACTCTTTCTTCATATGCACACATTTTTAAAAACTCTGAGAATAAGTTGCAGTCATGATATGCTTTCACTCCTAAATACTTTAGCGGTTTTTCCTAAAAACAAGGACATTCTCTTACATACATAATACAAGAATCAAAATCAGGAAATTCACATTGATATGTTGCTATTATCTGATCAGTGTACCTTAATCAGATTTTGCTCATTGTCCCCATAATGTCTTTGTAAACCCCCCAAATTCCCAGACCATGCATTGTATTCAGTTGTCTGGTCCCTTAAGTCTGCTTCTCTCTGGACAGCTCCCCCGTGTGTTTTTCTTTCACAGCCTTGCCATGTTGGAGAGCACAGGCCAGTGATGTACTAGGAATACATCTACTAGGGATACTGATGTATCTCCCTCAGGTTTTGTCAAGTGTTTCCTCATGGAGACTCAGGTTATGTACCTTTCATGAGAATATCACACATCAATCCCATATTGTCTTCAGCACATGATATTGACTTGTCTCATTCAGTTCAATTCAGTTCAGTCACTCAGTCATGTCTTCCTCTTTGCAACCCCAGGGACTGCAGCACACCAGGCCTCCCTGTCCATCACCAACTCCTGGAGTTCACTCAAACTCAAGTCCATTGAGTCGGTGATACCATCCAACCGTCTCATCCTCTGTCATCCCCTTCTCCTTCTGCCTTCAATCTTTCCCGGCGTCAGCGTCTTTTCAAATGAATCAGTTCTTCGCATCAGGTGGCCAAAGTAATGGAGTTTCAGCTTGAGCATCAGTCCTTCCAATGAATATTCAGGACTGATCTCCTTTAGGATGGACTGGTTGGATCTCCTTGCAGTCCAAGGGACTCTCAAGAGTCTTCTCCAACACCACAGTTCAAAAGCATCAATTCTTCAGCACTCAGCTTTATTTATAGTCCAACTCTCACACCCATACATGACTACTGGAAAAACCATAGCCTCGACTAGATGGACATTTGTTGGCAAAGTAATGTCTCTGCTTTTGAAAATGCTATCTATGTTGGTCATAACTTTTCTTTCAAGGAGCAAGAGTCTTTTAATTTCATGGCTGCAGTCACCATCTGCAGTGATTTTGGAGCCCCCAAAAATAAAATCTGTCACTGTTTCCCCATCTATTTGCCATGAAGTGATGGGACCAGATGCCATGATCTTAGTTTTCTGAATGTTGAGCGTTAAACCAACTTTTTCACTGTTCTCTTTCACTTTCATCAGGAGGCTCTTTAGTTCTTCACTTTCTGCCATAAGTGTGGTGTCATCTGCATATCTGAGGTTATTGTTATTTCTCCTGGCAATCTTGATTCCAGCCTGTGCTTCATCCAGTCCAGCATTTCTCATGATGTACTCTATATATAAGTCAAATAAGCAGGGTGACAATATACAGCCTTGACGTACTCCTTTCCCGATTTGGAACCAGTCTGTTGTTCCATGTCCAGTTCTAACTGTTGCTTCTTGACCTGCATACAGAGTTCTCAGGAGGCAGGTTAGGTGGTCTGGTATTCTCATCTCTTGAAGAATTTTCCACAGTTTGCTGTGATCCACACAGTCAAAGGCTTTGATGTAGTCAATAAAGCAGAAATAGATATTTTTCTGGAACTCTTGCTTTTTCGATGATCCAGAGGATGTTGGCAATTTTATCTCTGGTTCCTCTGCCTTTTCTAAAACCAGCTTGAACGTCTGGAAGTTCACTGTTGACGTACTGTTGAAGCCTGGCTTGGAGAATTTTGAGCATCACTTTGCTAGCGTGATTTTTCTAGCTTGTCCCATTACTGGTGATGTTAACCTTGTTTTCCGTTATTGTTTTTCATGGTAGCATAATGTATATATGGCTTCCCTGTTGGCTCAGACAGTAAAGAATCTGCCTGCAACGCAGGAGACCCAGCTTCGGAGGCCTGGATTGAGAGGATCCCTTGGAGAAGGGCATGGCAACCCACTCCAGTATTCTTGCCTGGAGAATTCCATGGACAGAGGCGCCTGACGAGCTACATTCCATGGAGTCCCAAAGAGTTTGACAGGACTGAGCCACTAACACACACACACACACACACACACACACACAGGGTATACGCAGAAAAGTACATACACCCAGTGAACTTTCACTGTCTGAACACACATGTGCAAACAGCACCCAGATCAACAAAAGTACATTTCCAGCACTCCAAACCCCTCAAGTCCTCATCAAGTTCCTATCTCCCCAGAGTAACCACCATCTTGACTTCTAATAGCATAAACTACATTTGTCTTGTTTTGAACTCCAAATAAATAAAGTCATTTATTTCAGAAACATCCATGGTTTCTGGATGTTTTGCTTATAGTATGTTTGTGAGATTCTCAGAGCTTACTTTCTAAAATAACAAATGCCATACGTCCCATTATGAGCCTTCAATGAAAATGGAAGAAAATGTAACATCTACACATAATTTCAAAAAATCAATGTAACACTTTAGTTGTAAATAAATCAGGGGTGCCCAGCCTCTGGGATCTAATGCCGGATGATCTGAGGTGGACCTGATGTCATATTAAAAGAAATAAATGTAAGCTCACTTGAATCATCTTAAAACATCCCCTGGCCCAGTCCATGGAAAAAATTGTCTTCCACAAAACCAGTGCCTTGAGGCAAAAAGTTTAGGGACCACTGATATAAAGGACAGTGATTTATAGTACATAAAAAGATATATTTATATACATAAAATATGTAATTTTCAATAAAAATATCATGTGTGTCCTTATGCAAATACAGGGGCACAAGGATGTGAAGAAGTCTTCCCGTGTGTCCGTGCCCATATTCAGAAGCCCTGTAACATGGCAGCCACACACACATTCCAGGCGGAGGAACATGAGTATTGATGCCATCATGGGGAGATTTTCCTATTTGGTGAACAGCTCCTGGTGAAATTCCAAATGACACTAAGTACGATAATTTGCTGCATATTAAACCTGTGCAAGCCTTACTTTGCATTTCCAAATAAAATGGAACAAGGTTGTAGCCTCTGATGTAGATAAAGTTTCTTCACTCGACTGAATATCCAGGTGAGATGTTTGAAGGTGGGGCAGGACTCAGACATCCTCTGTGGTGTGAGCTGTCCTGTAGGACTTCTAGCACCCTGACCATCCCAGAAGCCAAGGTCTCCTCAACCATTTGACAACTACCCCCAGATTCTCCAAATGCTTTCTGAGGTGGTACCACAAGTCTAGGGGACAAATGGGGAGGTCATCTGGGGGTCAGAGAACCATGGGGGCGGGGGCGGGGGCAAGGGAAGCACAGGGTAGAAGGTTGGGCATGGCCTGAAGGAGGTGGGGGTATGGATGAGAGGAGTGATGGGATCCCTAGGCGGGGCCTCCCCAAGGCCAGCTCCGGGGTAGGAGGCTGGTCTCTGGGGATGGAGGGCTGGGGACCTATGTGGACCTTGCTACCCATCCCCACTCTTCCTCAGAGGATGCTACCAGGACCTACTTTCCTGAGCCCTCCATGCATGTCTGCTCAACTGCTCTGGGCCTCACAGGAAGTGAAACCCCCTAATAGATATAGGGGGCCCCATCTTCAGTAGCTCCTCCAAGGACCTTCCTGGGATGAAAACCCCACATAAGCTATATATCAAAAGGATTACAGGACCCTCACCTGTGTAACTGGGGCTTCTCTGGTGGCTCAGACAGTAAAGAATCTGTCTGCAATGCAGAAGACCCAGGTTTGGTCCCCAGGTCAGGAAGATCCCCTGGAGAAGGAAATGGCAACCCACTCCAGTATTCTTGCCTGGAGAATCCCATGGACAGAGGAGCCTGGTGGGCTACAGTCCATGGGTCGCAAAGAGTCAGACACTACTAAGCGACTAAGTGCATATGCACCTGTGTAATTAGATATAAAAACAATGATACTAAATTGATACTAAAGTAAAGAAGTTAAACAAAGTTCTGATTTTTCCCATTATGCTTTTATTTTAATACAATACTAAGTAATGAGTTGCTTTAAAGTACCTTCCTTTGCTGCCCCTGAGAACATGCTCCAAATGCCTGTGGTGTGACCAACCAGTGAACACAGCCCATGAACTGGTTCATTTAATTAAACTCAAGACCTTTTGAGATGGGCACCATTCTTTCATTTTTAAAAAATATTTATATTTATTTGGCTGGCCCAGGTCTTAATTGTGGCATGGGGGATCTTTAGTTGCAGCATGTAGGAACCTGTTCCCTGACCAGGGATTGAACCTGGGTCCCCTGCATTGGGAGCATTGGAGTGTTAGCATCTGGACCACCGGGAAGTCCAAGGTGGGGACCATTCTTATTCTCATATGGGAGATGAGATACTGAGGATAAGACTGATTAAGAAGCTTGCTCTGGGGCACACAGCAAGAATTGCTGGGACCGGGATTGGCCAACATCCAGAGCTAAGCTTGAGCCACCACTCTCTAAATTGCTTAAAAGGCATTTAACCTCTCCACCACTGACTGTCAGTTCCTGGTGCTAAGCGCTATGGAAGGATGTGTGCATATACACACACATTCTCTCTCCACCAACTAGGCAAAGTGGGAGGCTCAAGTGCTTCCTGAAGTGTGTTTACGCCCCCTGGTGGCCACGAGCAGCTTCATCTCTGGTCCATCCCAGTCAGGGATCACCAGCCAGGGTCGTCTCAGTTCATTTCCAAGGCAAACCACTCAATATCACAGTAATCCAAGTCTATGCCCCAAACACTAATGCCGAAGAAGCTGAAGTTGAATGGTTTTAAGACTTACAAGACCTTTTCGAACTAACACCGAAAAAATATGTCCTTTTCATCATAGGGGATTCTAATGCAAAAGTTAGGAAGTCAAGAAATACCTGGAGTAACAGGCAAGTTTGGCCTTGGAGTATAATGTGAAGTAGGGCAAAGGCTAACAGAGTTTTGCCAAGAGAACTCACTGGGCATAGCAAGCACCCTCTTCCAACAACCCAAGGGACAACTCTACACGTGGACATCATCAAATGGTCAATAGTGAAATCAGATTGATTCTATTATTTGCAGTTGAAGATGGAGAAGCTCTATACAGTCAGCAAAAACAAGACATGGAGCTGACTGCGGCTCAGATCATCAGCTCCTTATTGCAAAATTCAGGCTTAAATTGAAGAAAGTAGGAAAAACCACTAGACCATTCAGATATAACCTAAATCAAATCCCTTATGATTATACAGTGGAGGTGACTAATAGATTCAAGGGATTAGATTTGATAGACAGAAAACTATGGATGGAGGTTCATAACTTTGTACCGGAAGCAGTGACCAAAACCACCCCCAAGAAAAAGAAATGCAAAAAGGCAAAATGGTAGTCTGAGGAGGTCTTACAAATAGCTGAGAAAAGAAGAAAAGCAAAAGGCAAAAGAGAAACTGAAAGATATACCCAACTGAATGCAGAGTGCCAAAGAATAGCAAGGAGAGATTAAAAAAATAAGCCTTCTTAAGTGAACAATAAGCTTATTTAACTTCTATGCAGAGTACATCATGAGAAACACTGGGCTGGAAGAAGCACAAGCTGGAATCAAGATTGCCAGGAGAAATATCAATAACCTCAGATACGCAGATGACACCACCCTTATGGCAGAAAATGAAGAGGAACTAAAGAGCCTCTTGATGAAAGTGAAAGAGGACAGTGAAAAATTTGGCTTAAAGCTCAACATTCAGAAAACGAAGATCATGGCATCCGGTCCCATCACTTCATGGGAAATAGATGGGGAAACAGTGGAAACAGTGTCAGACTTTATTTTTCTGGGCTCCAAAATCACTGCAGATGGTGATTGCAGCCATGAAATAAAAAGGTGCTTATTCCTTGGAAGAAAAGTTATGACCAACCTAGATACCATATTCAAAAGCAGAGACATTCCTTTGCCAACAAAGGTCCATCTAGTCAAGGCTATGGTCTTTCCAGTAGTCATGTATGGATGTGAGAGTAGGACTATAAAGAAAGCTGAGCGCCAAAGAATTGACGCTTTTGAACTGAGGTGTTGGAGAAGACACTTGAGAGTCCCTTGGACTGCAAGGAGATCCAACTAGTCCATCCTAAAGGAAATCAGTCCTGAATATTCGTTGGAAGGACTGATGTTGAAGCTGAAACTCCAATACTTTGGCCACCTGATGCAAAGAGCTGACTCATTTGAAAAGACTCTGATGCTGGGAAAGATTGAGGGCAGGAGGAGAAGGGAACAACAGAGAATGAGACGGTTGGATGGCATCACCGACTCAATGGACATGAGTCTGGGTAAACTCCAGGAGTTGGTGATGGACAGGGAGGCCTGGCGTATGCAGTCCATGGGGTCGCAAAAGGTCAGACATGACTGAATGAACTGAACTGAGCTGAACTGAACAATGCAAAGAAATAGAGGAAAACAACAGAAGAGAAAGACTAGAGATCTCTTCAAGAATATTAGAGATACCAAGGAAACATTTCACGCAAAGATGGGCACAATAAAGGACAGAAACAAGAACTTAACAGAAGCAGAAGAGATTAAGAAGAGGTGGCAAGAATACACAAAAGAACTATATAAAAAAGGTCTTAATTACCCAGATAACCATTTTGGTGTGGTCACTCACCTACAGCCAGACATCCTGAAGTGCGAAGTCAAGTGGGCCTTAGGAAACATTACTATGAACAAAGCTAGCGGAGGTGATGGAATTCCAGATCCTATTTCAAATCCTAAAAGATGATGCTATGAAAGTGCTGCACTCAATATGCCAGCAATCTGGAAAACTCAGCAGTGGCTACAGGACTGGAAAAAGTCAGTTTTCATTCCAATCCTAAATAAGGGCAATGCCAAAGAATGTTCAGACTACTGCACAATTGCTCTCATTTCACATGCTAGCAAGATAATGCTCAAAATCCTTCAAGCTAGGCTTCAGCAGTATATGAACCAATAACTTGTAGGTGTACAAGCTCTATTTAGAAAAGGCAGAGGAACCAGAGATCAAGTTGCCAAAATCTGTTGGATCATAGAAAAAGCAAAGGAATTTTAAAAAAATCTACTTCTGCTTCATTGACTACGCTAAAGCCTTTTATTGTGTGGATCACAACAAACTGTGGAAAATTCTTAAAGAGATGGGAATACCAGACCACCTAACTTGCCTCCTGAGAAACCTGTATGTGGAATAAGAAGCAACAGTTTAGAATCGGGCATGGAACAACAGACTGGTTCAAAATTGGAAAAGAAATATTAACAAGGCTATATATTGTTCACCCTGCTTATTAAACTCCTATGTGAAGTTATACATCATGAGAAATGCTGGGCTGGATGAATCACAAGCTGGAATCAAGATTCCTGGGAGAAATATCAATAACCTTACATATGCAGATGATACCACTCTAACAGCAGAAAGTGAAGAGGAACTAATGACCCCCTTGATGAAGATGAAAGAGGAGAGTGAAAAGACTGGCTGAAAACTCAACATTCAGAAAACTAAGATCAGGGCATCTGGTCCCATCACTTCACAGCAAATAGGTGGGGAAACAGTGACAGAATTTATTTTCTTGGGCTCCAAAATCATTGCAGATGGTGACTGCAGCCACAAAATTAAAAGACTCTTGCTCCTTGGAAAGAAAGCTATGACAAACCTAAATGGTGTATTACAACACAGAGACATCATTTTGCTGACAACTGTCTGTAGAGTTGAGAGAGTAAATTTCTATGTAGGTTGATAAGAACTGATAAGAAGTCTGAGGTCCCCGAGGAGGAGAGTGGGGTCTGGGGCTCTCAAGGAGGAGAAAAGAACAAACTTTTTTTTTCTACATCTTTAGTCTTAGTCACATAAAACGTTTTTTTTTTTTTTTTTTCTTTAAGCCCAGAGCTGATGATTACACAACAAAACAACTCAGTTTAAACTCTGTACTAAGGATTATATAACAAAAATGTATCCTGCCTGAGGACATGTTTCTCCTTCTTGAGAACCTTCTGACTAATCCTTTTATCTTAAAATGTATATTGTGGGAGTGGGTCTAGTAAGACCTTTACAACCTTGAGACATTCTTTTGATTTACTGTAATAACCAATTGAAAAAGTATATAGCTCCCTTGTTAAAACTAGGGCGGCACTCTCCATTCCCCTTCTGATGTCTATATCAGAAGCTTTCTCTGTGCCTTTTCATACTTCAGTAAAACTCTGCTACTCAAAAGCTCTTGAGTGATGAAGCCTGGTCCCTGGTCCCAAAGCTAAATATTCTTTGAAGATCATGAATCTGATACCATCCAGCCTAAGCTATCAGAGTCAAGGCTATTTTTTTTTTTCCAGTAGTCATGTATGGATGTGAGAGGTGGACTATAAAGAATACTGAGAGCCGAATAATTGATGCTTTAGAATTGTGGTGCTGGAGAAGACTCTTAAGAGTCCCTTGGATAGCAAGAAGATCAAACCAGCCAATCCTAAAGGAAATCAACCATGAATATTCTTTGGACGGACTGATGCTGAAGCTGAAGCTCCAATACTTTAGCCACCTGATGCGAAGAGCCAACTCATTGGAAAAGACCCTGGTTCTGGGAAAGATCGAAGGCAGGAGAAAAAGGGGATGACAGAGGATAAGATGGTTGGACCGACTCAATGAACATGAGTTTGTGCAAACTCAGGGAGATGGTGAAGGACAGGGAAGCCATGGGGTTGCAAAGAGTCAGACACAACTTAGTGACTGAACAACAACAACAGTGGGCTGTGTGTGTGTGTGTGTGTGTGTGCACGCTCAGTCATGCCCGACTCTTCGCAACCTCGTGGACTATAGCCTTCGGGATCCTTTGTCCATGGAATTTTCCAGGCAAGAATACATTCCCTACTCCAGGGGATCTTCCTAACCCAGGGATCAAACTTGAGTCTCTTGCGTCTCCTGCATTGACAGGCAGATTCTTTACCACTGTGCCACCTGGGAAGCCTATCCAGCAGGTTTTTACTTGTTGAAATATTTTAAATATTTTTGCTGTTGTCTGTGGTCCTGCTTTACTAACATCCTAGGCTCTTGCTTCCTCTGTTGCCCCTGGGGTCCAGCACTGGCTGGAGCAGGCAGCTGGTCAGTGCCACCGAGACCACTGGGCTACTTAGGAAAGGGCATGCATGGAGGGCTGAGACAGTGGCCCCACTGTTCCCAAAGGTGTGGAGGATAGGATAGGGCGTTCTAGGCAGGGGAACAATAGGGACAAAGGCCTGCAGGTAGTTACATGGGACTGAAGTGAGCACAGAAAATAAGCTGAATTAAATTTGACCCAGTCTCCAGCAGAGTCTGGGGATGGGGGTGCCCTGATTACAGTAACAGGCCCTAGTTCTTGAGACAGAAATATCTCCAGAGCCAGGGAAAGGAGGACAGCTCTGCTTCAACACCCCCATATGCTAACCCTTGCCCCCATTCTGTAGTCACAAGAGGAGTTCACCCCAACATACATGGGAATGGCTGCCCCCATTCAGCAGATAGAGAAACAGGGCTCTAAATTCAGCTGAGGCCTCTGGCCCTAATCATGTATCCAGCTGATGGCTGGGGTTCTCACGTTCTGCCTGACCTTTGGCCCAGCCTCTGAAACTCCCACATTACATGGGGTGCCCTTTTGAAACAGAAGGGAAGGAGAAGGGGCACAGCCTTTGAAAGAAAGACAGAGCCCAAGGATACAACATAAACTGATTAGAATCAAATGGATCCAAGATGGTGGAAGGACAACTCCCACTAGACCTTGAACCTCAGTACAGACTCATTGTAACACATCAGCAAACTAAATGACACACCCACAGGCTTCATGACTGTTCCAAGGCCTTCAGAGACCAAAAAGTGGGCGGTGGCCCAATTTCTGGAAATCCCCGCCCATTCCCCAAAAGAGTTGGAATAATCCTCCCACTCATTAGGCTATGAAACTACTCAGCCCATAAAAGCTAACACACCACATTTTGAGGCCACTCTCTCCTGCGATGGCCTGCACACGGTCTGTGAAGTGTGTTTCTTTTGGAACTTCAGTTCAGTTCAGTCGCTTAGTTTTGTCTGGCTCTGCGACCCCACAGACTGTAGCTCGCCAGGCATCCCTGTCAATCACCAACTCCCAGAGCTTGTTTAAACTCATATCCATCTAGTCAGTGATGCCATCCAACCATCTCATCCTCTGTCATCCCCTTTTCCTCCTGCCTTCAATCTTTCCCAGCATCAGGGTCTTTTCAAATGAATCAGCTCCTTGCATCAGGTGGCCAAAGTATTGGAGCTTCAGCTTGAGCATCAGTCTTTCCAATGAATAGTCAGGACTAACTTCCTTTAGGATTGACTGGTTGGATCTCCTTGCAATCCAAGGGACTCTCCAATACCACAGTTCAAAAGCATCAATCCTTAGGCATTTCTTTTGGAAGAGGTGTAAAAAGTACTGAGGTGGGGCTTGGCACTTCATAAATGAGGCCCAAGACCACAGTGCCACACTGGTCCTCAGCAGGGAAGAAAAAATACCTGGTTTATGACACTGTTGGTGGGAATGTAAGTTGATGCAGCCACTGAGGTTCCTCAGAAAAATAAAAATAGAATTACCATATGATCCAGCAATCCCACTCCTGGACATATAGCCAGACAAGACTCTAATTCAAAAAGATACATACACCCTTATGTTCATAGCACCACTATTCATAACAGTCTAGACATGGAAACAGCCTAAATGTCCATCAGCAGATGAATGGGTAAAGAAGATGTGGCACATACATACAATGGAATACTGCTTAACCATATAAAAGAACAAAATAATGCCATTTACAGCAACATGGATGCAACTAGAGCTTATCATACTAAGTGAAGTCCGTCAGAAAAGAGAAAGACAAGTACCATATGATATCACTTATATGTGGACTCTAAACTATGCCACAAATGAACCTATCTACAAAAGAGAAACAGACACACAGACATAGAGAACACACTTGAGGTTGCACAGGGGGAGATAGTCGGGGGAGGAATGCAGTGGGAGGATGGGGTTAACGGATATAAGCTATACATACAGAATGGAGAAACAGCAAGGTCCTACGGTATAGCACAGAGAACTTTTTTAATATCCTATGATAAAGCATAATGGAAAAGGCTATTTTTAAAAATGTATAGTATGTATATCTAAATCACTTTGCTTTACAACAGAAATGAATACAACATACAACACAATCAAACTATACTTTGATTTCAAAAAATCCTATGGGGCGGGGGAGGGAACAATGCACAGATTCCCAGTCTTCTACAAGAAGTGGAGTGTTCAGACAGAGCTTTTGATTATCTCTATCACCTGATTAAAGTATATTTGATTTTCCATGAGTGTGTTTGAAATGCATCAGCCTGCACTGCCCACTGGGGGACCAAGCTCAAGACACACACATTGTTAACACCCATGAAGATGAAGTGCCTATTTAAGCTACAGTCTTTACCTAAAGATGGCTAAAGAAAAACATGGCATGGTGAAAACTAGCTTCCCTGTACAGTGTACAGGGGTCTTCCTCTGGATTTGTCTGGCTTTGAAGAAGTCTAACCTGGTCCCTCAGGCTATTAAATATGCATAAGGTGCTTCTAGGAATGTGGCTTGCCAATGAGTCCAGAGAGCAAGACCCAGACTCCTCTCAGCCACAAGCTTAAAGGGCAACCTGGGGAAATCAGTTCAGGTCTTCCGACTCTATTTTGCTCTTCCAAGAACAGATATATGGCATCTCACAAAGTACACAGGTTCTACCAGATGTGTCAAAATTTTACGGTAAAAAGGAGGTCCATGGTGAACAGTTTTGCATTGATGCAATGAAGGTGGATGAATTCCTTTTACTGAATAATTTTGATTCAGCCAATAATTCTGACTAGGCTGTCAGGCGAGTGTATGCTCCTCGGTTCTGTCTCGTCACAGCAAAGATTTGGACATTAATGCCCTCTGCTGCTACTAAGTCACTTCAGTCGTGTCCAACCCTGTGCGACCCCATAGACAGCAGCCCACCATGCTCCCCCGTCCCTGGGATTCTCCAGGCAGGAACACTGGAGTGGGTTGCCATTTCCTTCTCCAATGCCCTCGGCACATCACAAACTTGGAGAAACCGTGTTATAGCTCTTAGACAAATCAGTGTTATAGGTCTGTTTTATTGAGAAGATAGCAGGAGAATCCATCCTCGAAGAGTGAGGGCATGCCAACCCAAAGGAGAGAAGAGAAGGGGAGACAGAGGGAGAGGGAGAGGGAGAGAGAAAGAGGGAGAGGGAGAGAGAAAGAGAGAGAGAGAGAGAGAAAGAGAAAGAGACTTGGCTCCTCCTTTTATATGTTTTTTTCCCTCCCCCTGAGCCTGCCCTATGCAAATTGGGCTTAGCCAGGAGTGCTGTTTGTTCTTCCTGAGGTCTTCACTCCAGTCCTCAGACCTTCTTTTGACCTTCCTTTGTTCTATTTTCACGGGGTTTTCCCTTCCTTGTCTTTTAGCCACTGCCATTTTGGACTCCAGTTTCCTATTCTAACTAACAAAGCCATTGTTTATTATGCATCTCTGCCAGGGCAGAGTGGTATGGCTGTGGCCCTTTTCTCTCAGAACATTTTCGGAGACCGTGTTCCATGGAGCACACTTTAGGAATGTTAGGTAGGTAGAATAGGGAAAAGGAGTCCAAAATGGCGGTGGCTAAAAGACGAAGAAGGGAAAAGCCCACGAAAATAGAACAAAAGAAGGTCCGAAGACCAGACTGAGGACCTCAGGTAAAACAAACAACACTCCTGGCTGGCCCAATTTACACAGGACAGGCCCAGGGAGAGGTAAACATATAAAAAGAGGAGCCAAAGCTAGCTCTCTCTTTCTCTCTCCCGAGCGCTGGGGCGCTCTTCTCTTCACATCTTTGGATCGAAGTGCCCTCACGCCTCGAAGATGGATTTTCCTGCTATTTTCTAAATAAAATAGACCTGTAACACTGAGCTGTAACATTGATTTGTCTAAGAGCTGTAACATGGTCTTTTCGAGACCTGAGAGCTATAACACGGTCTATCCAAGACCTGAGAGCTGTGACACGCTGAGGGGGCTTTAATGTTCGTCACTCCAAATCTTTGTTGTGATGAGACAAAGAACCGAGGAACATACACTCGTGTGACAGGAAAGAAGGGGGAGATGCTCCTTTAAGTTCTCTTCAGCCGGCTGGAGATGAGACAGGCAGCCCTAGCCATAAAATTTAAGCCCTTCCCTTGGCTGGCAAGGCCAGGACCTTTGTCCCTGATATTTTCTCTCTGTTGAATGTATCTCAATTTCCCAGATACTGCCAGGCTCATTCCCTAACTCCCTTCAGATCTCTGGCCAAAGCCTGTCTTATCAGATTAACCTACCTGATTTCCCCCATCTAGAACAGCAGTCTCCTCTAGGACACTGCCCTCTCCCCAGCTGCCTCCCTGCCCTCAGGACAGTCCCTACCCACCCTGTGCTGTGTCTCCTTCCCTCCCACTCCCAGGTGTCATTAGGTAGGATAGACAGGCTGACTGTTAAAAACATTTTTTTTTAAAGGAAATAATAAATGGACAGGCAAAGAATGTGAAAGTTCCTACAGAGATAAGCATTGTTAACTGCTGGCATGTGTCCTACTTAATTTTCTTTGCAGGCAGAGAAAAGAGGGGTTGGGAGAAATGCAGAGATAATTGCTGTTATTATCAAACGCCTTCTCTCTGTTGTAATCTGGTTTTTCCATCTGAGGTCTCTTGGTCACAATAGCTCCTTTCTGGACTTTCCAACCTGGCTCTTGGCTTCTTGTTGGGTGTTAGGGACCTGCTCAGGCCAAGGTGCTGATACTCCACTCCTAACCTTGTCTATGGCAACCATTCCAGTACTCTTGCCTGGAAAATCCATGGATGGAGGAGCCTGGTGGGCTACAGTCCATGGGGTCGCACAAAGAGTTGGACACAACTGAGCAACTTCACTCACTCAACCTTGTCTCAAAGAGGTGCCCTGGGCACTTGGGGTGGGGATTCCACCGGAGTGGTGGGAGAGGCACTGGAAGTTTTCCTGGAGAACTACTGTTTCACAGGGGAGCACAGGATGGCGCTTCAAGGGAAAGAACAGGAAGTGTGCTTCTTCGGAGCTCCAGAGTTGTCTCCCAACTTTGTCTTCCCCACACTAGGCCCGTATTGCTGTTCTGCTGCTGCTGCTAGGTCGTTTCAGTCTGATTCTTTGTGATCCTATGGACTATAGTCCACCAGGCTCCTCTGTCCATGGAATTCTCCAGGCAAGAATACTCGAGTGGGTTGCCATTTCCTTCTCCAGGGGGATCTTCCCAACCTAGGGATCAAACCTGCATCTCTTCCATCTCCTGTATTGGCAGGTGGGTTCTTTACCATTAGTGCCACCTGGGAAGCCCATGCTATTCTTCTGCTCCTCTCCAAATTCACTTTCAAGAAAGGATATGTCATGGGCAAACTAGAGTGCAAATGACAACTCCAAGGCCCATATAACTGCCCTCTCCAAATAGTTCTATGGAGGCTTTGAGAGAGAAAGTGACTGGCCCATGATCACACAGCAAGTAGGTGTCAGAGCTGGGCCTCAGACTTGGGACTCCAGGGTGATGGAAAATTCTGAGCTCACCAGTTAATAAGGGCTGAGTGAGAATGGGTATGGGGTGACAGTGGCAAAGGGAATGATTCGTTGAGGCTCACAGAAGAAGGTGCCCTCTGGCCTAGATCATCGCAGCCTTGGCAGCAGCTGAAAAAGATTAACTTATGTTTGAAGAAGCCTTAAAGAGACAGAAACACAGGCTGTGTTTCCCCAAAAAGGCTCTGCCCATCCTCCTCTACTGAAGGGCAATCTTAGCTTGACGCTAGGTGCTTAACATAACCATTTTTGAAGACTGCTGGCAAGGCTGTCAGTGCTGTTGCTTCACAACAGGTTTAAGAGGGCTGAGGCAGGACTTGTATTTTTCAAAAATTTCCAAGCCTTTGTCACAAGCATCCTCAAGACTGGCTAAATATGTCCCTGAGTTTGCTGCTCTGCAGGGATTGGTAACCATTCCCTCTAATGGGAAGAAAGGTGGGGTGTGCGCGTGTGTATGTGTGATCAATCTGGGAGAGAACAGTGCCAGGGAAAGCCACCTGCTTGGCTCAAAGATGGTGAAGTTAAATCACTTGATTTGGGATGGCACTGGTCTCTGGGACAACTGACTCAAAGCACAGATGTGCTCAGATCAGCAAGAAGGCTTTTCTGGGCTTAAAGCCACCTCGGGCAACAGTGATGCCACAGAAACGCTGCAGGGGCAAGCTTGTGCTGGCAAAGAAGACATCTGACATTTTTCTAAACTCTCCCAGATGATCAGGCCAGATACAGTTTTGACAAGTCAGACAAAACCCCCCTGCCACCATCTCAATTCCTCCTGGTCATCTTCAAATCCAGCTTACCTAACATTCCATAGGTGGGCTTATCTGCATTGCTAAGGAATCAGGGGACCTAATCAGAATCATCTAAGAGATTTGTTTCCCTACCCCCACCACTCCTCTGCTTGCAAAATACAGTTTTGCTTCTTTTTTTTTTTTTCTGATTATACAAGATGGGGGAATGTATGTTTATTGTATAAAATTTGCTGTGTTTGCCTTTGATTGTCTCTGTAAAATTAAAAGATGTAGAATTAGTGGATCAAAGAGCTGCCCATTGGGCAAACTCAATTTATACTCCACCTACCAAGAAGGCAACACCCACTCATCAACATTAGGTATTAATCATGTTTTAATGTTTTTCACTTTGACTGACAAAAATCAGTAACTCATCAGTATTCACATTTGCTTGGTTTTCATTGAGACAGTATTTTTTACATATTTTCTTGGAAAATGATAGCTGAGCTGCTGCTTTCCCTTTATCAAGGCACAGATAAGTCCTTTTCCTTCTTTTTTTTTTTTTTTTCCCTAATAAGACTTTGTGCCAAGGAAGACTTGACACTGAATAGGGTTCTTGGGCTAGCCATCATGTATATATAGGGCAACTAAGCTCACTATAGGCTTTAAACAGAAGTACCAATGCACACAAAATCCTCAAGGGTGGATTTTTACTTTGGAAGTGGTGTACGTGTGGTAACTTAGAAAAACTCAGTGATTTCAGACAGCAGAATGATGTAATTTTCTCAGGAAAGTGCTGTTGGGGCTGCCATCTGTGTTTCTCCAGTAGTCACCAGCCCAGGGCCTGACATATGGTAGGCACCCAGAAACTGTGTTGCCCGTAAAAATAATAATAATTGCACCTATTTATTTCAAATCCTTTGGAGTTATTTTTAGTTTAAGTTGGAAACAGCTGTCTCAATATCCAGGAAGAGAGATATTGCAAATTCTGACTTACTGGTAGAACTTCTGAAAAACGGCAAGGGTGAGTGGCAGTATGAATATCATATCACCAGCAAGTCTGACAGAAGCTGTTTTATGGCAGCCATGTCCTTGGATCCAGGTGGGCTGGCCAGGCTCCCCAGGTAAGCCAGTGAGCCTTCCTCCCAGAAGGCCACATTTTCAGGGTTCTAAGTGGCCTTTTCTGGTCTTCTCCCAGTTTTCTCTGCCTCCAGGGAAGACTGCACTTGATTTATCGTAGGTAATTGTTGTTTAGTTGCTAAGTCAAGTCCCACTCTTTTGCAACCCCATGGACTATAGCCCGCCAGGCTCCTCTGTCTATGGGTCTTCCCAAGCAAAAATACTGGAGTGGGTTGCCATTTCCTTCTCCAGGGGATCTTTCCCACCTAGGGATCAAATCTGTGTCTCTGGCATTGGCAGGCAGATTCTTTGCCACTGACCTACCTGGGAAGCCCTTATTTTCTTGGGCTCCAAAATCACTGTGGCAGCCATAGTGTTATGGATGGTGACAGCCATGAAATTAAAAGACGCTTGCTCCTTGGAAGAAAAGCTATGACAAACCTAGACAGCATATTAAAAAGCAGAGACATCACTTTGCTGACAAAGGTCCGTCTAGTTAAAGCTGTGGTTTTTCCAGTAGTCATGTATGGATATGAGAGTTGGAACATAAAGAAGGCTGAGCACAGAAGAATTGATGCTTTTGAACTGTGGTGTTGGAGAAGACTCTTGAGAGTCCCTTGGATAACAAGAAGATCAAACCAGTCAATCCTAAAGGAAATCAGTCCTGAATATTCATTGGAAGACTGATGCTGAAGCTGAAGCTTTAATATCTTGGTCACCTGATGCAAAGAGCTGACTCATTAGAAAAGACCCTGATGCTAGGACACATTGAAGGCAGGAGGAGAAGGGGATGACAGAGGATGAGATGGTTGGATGTCATCATCGACTCAATGGACATGAGTTTGAGCAGGAGATGGTGAAGGTTAGGCAAGCCTGATGTGCTGCAGTCCGTGGGGTTTCAAAGAGTTGGACACTGCTGAGCAACGGAGCAACAAATTGGGAAGCCCACCATAGGCTGTAGATAGGTTCTATTAAAGCAATTTGTAAGGCAGCAGGCTATAATCTGAATTCTACAGGGACGGACAGAGTATCTGACATCCTGGTTCTCAGCTTTTCTCAATCTACCAACCACTAACTATTGTGATAACTGTCAGTGGCCATGCCAATGTAATTGTCAGTTCAAGGCCCAGTGGTTGGTGGGGAGTCAACGAAGACGTTTTCGTAGCAATTTAAGTTGTAGAAGGGTCACTGTACCTGCTCTATAGAAGAAGAGTGTGCTCAGTCGCTCAGCTGTGTCTGACTCTTTGCGACCCCATGAACTGTAGCCCGTCAGGCTCCTCTGTCCATGGGGCTTTCCAGGCAAGAATACCGGAGGAGGTTGCCATTTCCTTCTCCAGGGATAGAGGAAGAGTGCCTAGGGCCAAGGTGAAGTCAGGGTGGGGCGACCAGATAAGATTGTATAGAGTGGTAGAGCTGCTGCTGCTGCTGCTGCTATGTCGCTTCAGTCGTGTCCATGGGGTTTTCCAGGCAAGAGTACTGGAATGGGGTGCCATCGCCCTCTCCGGAGTGGTAGGGCAGCTGGAGGCAAATATTTGGATTAGAGGGATATTTAGGAGATGAGACAAAGAACAGGATCAGATAACTGACAGAAGAGGGGTGGGGGTGAGGGAAGAGGAGTCAAAATGACTCCCAGGCTTGGGGCTTGGGTCTCTGAGCACGTGGTGGGGCCATTACTGGGTTAGGGAAGGAGGGGAAGAGCAGGTTTAGCAGAAAAAATGAGTTCGGGGAAAACTGTGTCTAAGGTGTACGAAGGAAATGGCAATCCACTCCAGTACTATTGCCTGGAAAACCCCATGGACAGAGGAGCCTGGTAGGCTACAGTCCATGGGGTCGCAAAGAGTCGGACACGGCTGAGCGACTTCACTTTGACTTTTCACTTTCACGCACTGGAGAAGGAAATGGCAACCCACTCCAGTGTTCTTGCCTGGAGAATCACAGGGACGGAGGAGCCTGGTGGGCTGCCGTCTATGGGGTCGCATAAAGTCGGACACGACTGAAGCGACTTAGCAGCAGCAGGGACTCCGAGGGAGGCGTCTAAGGGGATTGTCTAAGAGGATATAGAAGGGTGTGGCGCCTGGGAGAGGGGTCTGAACTGGTCGGGACAGAAATGGAGAGGAAGCCAACAACAGTGAGAAATGGGAGAGGCTGCTCTGTTTGAGGTGTACAGAACGGCAGGGTGTCACGTGGTGGGAGCGCTCAGCCTCAAGTACGCTTAATCTCAAAGCCGAGGGCCAAGCCTAACCGCAGACAGAGATGGAGGGCGGGGTGGGTAAAGGTTGAGTGGGGTGGGCGGGAGAGGGGGAGGAACCGGATTTGGCCCATCTGGAGCCCGCCCTCTCAATCTCCTCATCCATTGGACAATTGCGCTGTTCGTCACGGGCCCGCCTCCACAGATGAACCAATAAAGGCTGGCAAAAGAATGCTTCCTTCTCCAGCTGGATCAGCAAGCCCGAGAGGTCCCTCTCGGGAGGCTGAGTCCCGGGTAGGGGTACCCGCGGTACGGCTTGCGAGCGTGAAATTGACTGACGGACACGGCTGCCTTGGTGCAGGTAAGAGGAGGACGTGGCTCCGAGGTAGGGAAGAGGGCGAGCGTGAGAGGTGAAAGCCTCTAGCTCCCCCCGCGTCCGCTCCAGCCCACGGAAACGGCTCAGGTGATGGGGTGGAGAGCGGAGGTGAAGTGAGGTGAGGGGGCGGGCCCGCGAGGGACTGGGAAGAGCCTTGGTCACACCTACGGTCACCCTCCTCGCGCGCACGCGCCACGTGGGCTCGCAGCCTGGCGTAGGACCTTTGGCTGCGTGCCCTAACATCCGCAGTAGCTGTTTTAGCCCTCGGAGCTCAGCATCGCAACTTAATTCGCCTTATCTATAGACTGGGAAGCTGGGACTCGGGGACGTGGCCGCGCCAGGGTTTGAGGGAGATAGGGCTTGGTGGATTCCGGAGGCCGCGCTCGTATCTATGAGCCTGTGGGTCAGAGACTTGACTCTGGGTCCTGTTTTCTTTAGATACACGAAACTGTTTGGGTCAGGTCTGCGGCAGACGGCCTTGCGTCGGGCAACGCTGCCTAGCTTCTCTGCAAGGCTAGGGGTGGGGACGAGGGGCACGGGGAGGCGCCCTCTGCGCGCCGGGTCCGACCAATCCTGCCCCTAGTTCGGCGAGGTGGGCTGGGGAGACTGGGCGGTCCTCGAGTGTGGGCGTTCTCCATACTCCGACCGAAAAACTTGGGGGCGGGATTCCGAAAACACGTGGAGTGAAAAAACGCTCCACACCCCCCCACCCCCACCCCGTTTCTCCAGAGAAAATAGTAAAATAGAGCAACTTAAAAAATTTTTTTTCTAAGGAAAAATACCGCCAGAGGCTGTTGAAGGTGTAGGGTTTACTTCATGCCCTTATGGAGGCAGATGTGAACCATTTGGAAATCAGTTTGGCAGGATGAGTCTACACCCTTTGACCCACTGATGCTAGCCTTGGGAAATAAGTAGGTTAAACTTCAGTAGGAAAAATGTTGATGCGTTAGGCATTGCGGTTTGGTGTTTTATAAATAGGGAGATAGTGGAAACAACCTCTAAATCCTCAGTGATACACCTAATAATAAAAGATTATTGCTAATAATATCTTTTTTTGGAGCTGAAGGGTTATATTTCTTTAAAATCCTCACAAAACCCTATGAAACTAGTATTCCCATTCCGCAGATGGATAACTGGAACTCAGGCAAGTGAAGTCATTGTGTGTCTGATGCTAGACAGCTAGTGTGCTTTGGGACCTCTTGAAATTGCTGTGTTTAGCCAGTGTTTGAGGCCTGGGCACTGGAGAGCCACTGGTGAATAAGGCAGCCGTGTTTCCTGAACTTACAGAGCATGCATGCGTGTGTTCTTTACATATATGTAGAACAAGCTCTGGCCAGTTTTATTAAGGAAAATTTTTGCATGATTTACTGTTCACCACTCTCTCCTAGCATGCTTCTGCTCATCACCTGGATCAATGGTAGCTAGTGTGCATACTCTGTTATTTTCCGTACGCGGTGTCCAATTCAGCAGTATTATTGCCACTATAGTGATGGACACCAGTTTTTGGCCAACATGGCATACAAGTTGCAAGTCTTAGTTGCTCAGTCATGTCTGACTCTTTGCAACCCCATGGACTCCTCCTCTAGCCCACCAGGCTCCTCTGTCCATGGAATTCTTCAGGCAAGAATACTGGGGTGAGTTCCCATTCCCTTCTGCAGGGGATCTCCCTGACCCAGGGGTCAAACCCGGGTCTCCTGCATTGCAGGCAGATTCTTTACTGTCTGAGTCACCAGGGAAGCCCCAGCATGGCATAGTGCTCTATGCAAGATTTCCTCAAGGCTGGGCAGCTGTTGGCGAGGATGATCAGGTTCACTTTGCCTTGTCTTATAATTTTCAGAGTCTCTTGTACCCCAGCACATACTTTTTCCACTTACCATAACCAGTTGGAGCCTAGAGTTGATCTGACTCCAACGGCTTTTCCGTCTTTTTTGCTGCCACTGTCTTCCTGCCTAAACAGCTGGATGGCCTCTGACTGAGAGCCGCTACCAAGGTGGCTGGGGAGCAAGAAAGAGCTTGTATTATTTAAAGGAACACAGCCTGCCTGGGAGAGGGAACATGGAGCTGTGCACTAGTCTGTGGCAAGGGAAAGGATTTGGGAAGAAGGAAACAACTGTGGGAATTCCTCAGTAACTCTTTAGTGCAGAGTGTTTAAAAAGCCATTTTCTGAAATGCATTTATGTTTTAATGGGATGTGTGGAGACTTAAATATTTTGAGATTAAGTGTTTGCAGAAGTCATTATTTTTAAGAAATTAAATTTCTTAACCTCTTGAATTTTCAGATTTAAAGAACCCTTTTGCGGAAGGAACATATTCACTCATACAGTTTCAGAATGTCAAGTACTGTGTCCTACTGGATTCTCAGTTCTGCAAGGAAGACCATTGCCACATTACAGGGGGGACAACGTTTATATTCAAGGTATGCCTCAAATAGGAGTAAATCAAAATGGAGACTCTGTCCCCAGGGGCAAGCCATCCTAAAAGACAGTGCCACTGCATGTGGTGGCATTGCTCTGCAGAAAGCCTACAGACACACATCAACGGAGGAAGAGGACTTCCACTTGCAGCTCAGCCCAGAGCAGGTAAATGAAGTGCTGAGAGCTGGTGAGTCGGCCCATAAGATTCTTGACCTTGTCAGCAGAGCTCCAGATTCAGTGCTACGATTTGAGAGCAACCAGCTAGCTGCCAATTCCCCGGTGGAGGACCGGGGAGGTATAGCCGCCTGCCTGCAGACCAATGGACTGCTGTTTGGCATCTTCGATGGACATGGTGGCCACGCATGTGCTCAAGCAGTGAGCGAGAGGCTCTTCTACTATGTGGCCGTGTCACTAATGTCCCAGCAGACTCTGGAGCAAATGGAGGAGGCCATGGAAAGCATGAAGCCCCTGCTGCCCATCCTTCAGTGGCTCAAGCACCCAGGGGACAGTATCTACAAGGATGTCACGTCAGTGCACCTTGATCACCTCCGCGTCTACTGGCAGGAGCTGCTGAACCTGCACATGGAAATGGGGCTGAGCACTGAGGAAGCATTAATGTACTCCTTCCAGAGACTGGATTCTGACATCTCGCTAGAGATCCAGGCCCCCCTCGAAGATGAGATGACCAGGAACCTTTCACTCCAGGTTGCTTTCTCAGGGGCAACGGCTTGCCTGGCCCACGTTGATGGGGTTCACTTGCACGTGGCAAACGCTGGCGACTGCCGGGCCATCCTTGGTGTCCAGGAAGACAATGGCATGTGGTCTTGTCTGCCCCTCACCCAGGACCACAATGCCTGGAACCCAGCCGAGCTGTCACGGCTGAAGAGGGAGCATCCTGAGTCTGAGGACAGGACGGTCATCATGGAAAACAGGCTGCTGGGAGTCCTCATGCCCTGCAGGGCCTTTGGGGACGTCCAGCTGAAGTGGAGTAAAGAGCTGCAGCGCAGTGTCCTGGAGCGGGGCTTCGACACCGAGGCCCTCAACATCTACCAGTTCACCCCCCCACACTACTACACCCCACCTTACCTGACGGCCAGGCCAGAGGTCACCTACCACAGGCTGAGGCCACAGGATAAGTTCCTCGTGCTGGCCTCTGATGGCCTGTGGGATGTGCTGGGCAACGAGGATGTGGTGAGGCTGGTGGTGGAGCACCTGGCTGAAGAGGGTCAGCACAAGCCAGACCTGGCCCAGAGACCCACCAACCTGGGACTCATGCAGAGCCTGCTGCAGCAGAGGAAAGCCCAGGGGCTCCATGCAGCAGACCAAAACGCAGCCACACGTCTGATCAGATATGCCATAGGGAACAACGAATACGGGGAGATGGAGCCTGAGCGGCTGTCGGCGATGTTGACGTTGCCGGAGGACTTGGCAAGGATGTACAGGGATGACATCACAGTCACCGTGGTGTATTTCAACTCAGACTCAATTGGTGCATCTTCCAAGGGCAGTTAAGAGTCTCCCACCCTGTTGCCACGGTTAACTTCAATGTTCTTCTGAGACATTTTCCCTTACTCAGCACCTGGCTCTTTTAGACTCTATGGTTGAAGGGCAGGTGGATAGATGCAGCTTGCTTAATTATAGACTAATGTGAGGAAAAAACATCCTTGGATTAAAAACAAATCTAGTGATTTTATGTGCCTGCGTGTTTTGGTCACCTCTTCTATGCAGGGAGGGTAGAGCACAGAGATGATCGACTTGTCTTGGGCTTGTGTAACCCAAGTCCTTTTATAAAGACACTGTTAAAACTGTCAGCCTGAGCCTGGAAAGGGTAAATTTAATTATGATTCTAAGAATATGAAGAAGTCTAGGATTTTCTGAGCTCTTGCAGCAAAATCTGGAGACTTGATAATTCTGTGTGTAATCATGGACTTCTACACTATGAAGGGAAGTTTTTGTTTTTTATTCTGAAGTTACTAAAGACCTAGGTTTACAAAGCATATTACAGGACACTTTTCTATGCAATATTCTAACTTGTGTGTGTGTTTAGTTGTGAAAACATTTTGTAATGCTGCATTCTAGTTCTGATTTAGTTTATGTTAAAATTGAGTCCTCAAACTTGCCAAACAGGCGTGCTGTGAGCGAGCATGCTTAGAATGAGTTTTCTTGGTTTTTCAGCTGAGGGTGAAGGTGGCCAGGCCTCTGGACCAGCTGAATTTGTGTAGCTTTCAAGCCCTTCCTCTGTGTCCCACCCCTTGAACCTTTGAGCCATGCTAGGAGGTAATTTCTGTCTGAGCCTTAACTCCTGGTCTTTCCTTCATTAATAAAATTTCCTCCAGTGTTCAGTAAATCTCTACAGATTTACTCATAGTACTTAGCCTTTCTGATTATACTTCTCAAACATTCCTCTAATTCCTCCTAATGCTCCTTCCCCCACTGCTATGCTGAACTTGCTCACCCTGCTGACTGTGCAATACTGTCTAGAAAGAATGCTCTCACTTCACATGGTTGCAGGGAAGCAGGAAATTCATGACTGTATGTGGTAATCGTGACAGTTTAGGCAGGACTGGCTTATGCAATGGATTCTAGACTTGAGATTCAGCCTGAATCTGGAGAGGTAAAAATGTGAAGGACCTGAGAACAGTTGCTAACCAAGGCTCCCTGGCTGCATCCCCAGGGGTGGTGGGGAGGAAGGAGGGGGGAGATTTTTTCAGATGGGACACTTGCCCATAGACTAGTGGGATAAATGGCCACTGCTACTCCTCAGTAATTAGGCCTTATTTAGTATAAGAGTTGCGCAAAAAACAGTGTAACCTGTAGTAGCTTCTGTGGGCTGCACAGTCTATGTTTATTGGAAAATTAAACCATGTGGATCTTTTTTAGGGGGATGAATTTCATGTTCTGAAATTGCTGTAGTTAAACAGGAAGTGTGTCTCTAGATGGAACAAATATAAACCTGCAGAACTGACTTTATTTTCCTGTACTATCTTCCTGTTGATGGTTCCCCTCATCTGACCCCCTTGAGCCACCCACTGAAAGGAAAGCAAAATAGATATGACTTTCATATTTGGGACAAGGGACATTCAAGTGTTGAGACAGCCTAGGGATGTTTCCCTGTACATTTATTTAGTGATATTGTTTTGTCTAAGAAATTCTCTTCTGAGTGCTTAAGCCTTTGTCCTTTTATTCTGAAAAATCTTAACTCAAATAAAACCTGAATCCCTATCATTTAGCTTGCATGAAGTTTCGTTACTAGAGCCAAACACTACTTGTCTGCAATCCTTCATTCTTTATGCCAGCTAAACCCTGGCACACCCTCAGAGCATTTACTGGGGTTACAGAGTGTCTGAATTCTATTTTGGAGCCTCACATGGGCTCTTAAATATACCTGATTAACTTATGGAACAGCTGAGAGAATACAGACTTCCAACCTATTCCTTCAAGGGTGTCTGTGTTTTTTCTCAGCCTAATAGATTTGCTTTCTAATTGGCATATTGAGAGAGAAGAAAGGCTCGTTTATTGTCTGCCCTTTTTCCACTGTGAACTCTGCCATGAATGCTTCGAGGAGCAGCTCCTCCTGGTTAACTCCAGTGTGTCTGACTCCCTGACTACAATTTTGGTGTCACTGGCCTGAGGCACATGGGCTACCACTTGAGGATGGGTAGTAGAATTTGAGAGGGGGTTGGTGATACTTGTCAGGTCTTCTGAAATACGTATCATTCCTTGTATGTAATGATTTTGATATTTAGACTTCTAAAATGAACTAAAAAATGAGATTGTTTAAGGTGTCACTTATGAATAAACTATGCTTTATTGGTCCTTTAAATTGCATATTTATTTTAGGTAAGAAATGTTGGTAATATTGGCATACTTTAGATATTGTTATATAAATAATACAGTTCTGCTGTTTCTGGGGATTGATCAAAATGGATAGAGAAGTTCTAAGTTCAAGTTAGTATGTTAGGTCAAGTTATGTTTTCAGTCTTCTGAGATGTTATTTGGAACATTAGAGCTAATTTATTATAACGAAAGTGTAAACTTTGAGGCATGTTAACATTTTCCCCAGAAGTATGATTGGCCTAAAAGGTCGACAAGAAAATGTTCAGAATGAGTCTGGCTTGACTTGTTCATCCATCAGTCCCTAGTGACCTATTTTTCATTTGACAGTTTTGGAATTCTGCATTTCCCAGGTTAAACCAGGATATTCTGGAACTGAGCTATCCTAGTTTCATTTTAAGTGGTTCATTTGTCTCTGAACGTGGCTCTCATCGCACAGGAAGGCCTGGTGTGGCTTTGGGACTAGGAATAAAGGCTGGTGGCACTGCTTTGTCCTGTGAGCTGCCACGTGTGTCACCGAGTGCAAAACACAGAGGCCTGCAGTGTGACCGTCTCCTGAGCAGGCTCGAGGCTCTTTCCCTGACACCTCCGGCACCTGACATTTAGCTAACCTCCTGGGAAATATTTCGTATCAAGCATTTACTTGGAAAAATTAACCATGTTCTTTAATATTTACTGATATTTGTAAACTGTATACCAATGTTCATTTTGACATTGATTTTCTCACCATGAGAGATATTTAAGTGAAACTTGTAAATAAAAGAGGCAAAATAAGATTTGGTTTCTTTTGGTTTTGAACATTTGTATTTGTAAGGTCCTTAGGGTACTAGATTAGGCCAGCCTTTGTTTCACCACCTGTATCTAGCCATGGAAGATTTTAGTTTGCTCAAGAGTCCACCCGAGGGATTTCTCTGGTCTGGTGGTTAAGACTGCCTCCCAATGCAGGGAATGCAGTTTTGACCCCTGGCTGGAGAGCTAAGATCCCACATGCCTTGGGGCCAAAAATCCAAAACATGAAACAAGCAATACTGTAACAAATGTAATAAAGACTTTAAAAATGTTCCACATCAAAAAAAAAAAAAGGCTACCCTAAAGAAGTTTTCTCTGCCAATTTTTGGTGTCTGCTAGCCACACAGGGACACGGAAGCCTGGTGGGCTGCCGTCTGTGGGGTCGCACAGAGTTGGACACGACTGACGCGACTTAGCAGCAGCAGCAGCAGCCACACAGGAAGTCCTTGCTTAGCGTTAACTTGTGGAGAGCTGAAAAGGAGGAAAAGAGAGGCTTTTGTTGTGACGGTCTCCACACACTCAGGGCTGAGGCTTGCTGGGACTTCACATTATTTAACTGGCCTCGTAAAACCAGCTTCTTTGTTAATTTTAAATTCAGAGCCAGCTTTGGGGAAAGATCTACCCAGCTACTTGAAGAGCCCAGTTGATCCCACCTCCACTGACTGAGCCATATCTCATTGCCTATGAGTGATACAGCTCACAAAGACCGCTCTGGTGGGTACTTCTTAAAATGCAAATACAACTATTAGGTTGGTAATTTTAGTGTGGGCTAGTGTGGTTAATTGGAAAAGACCCTAATGCTGGGAAAGACTGAAGGCAGGAGAAGGGGGTGAGAGGATGAGATGGTTGGATGGCATCTCCGACTCAATGGACATGGGTTTGAGCAAACTCTCAGAGATGGTGAAGGACGGGGGTGGGGAGACTGGTGTGCCTGCAGTCCATGGGGTCACAAAGAGTCGATACATCTTAGCAACTGAATAATAACAAAGGGTGGTTAAGCTGGGCCTTGAAGAGCAGCTTTGAGGGAGAGAAAGGTGAAAATATGGAGCTGTTTCCTTCTTTGTAACATGATAAAAACAGGCCCAGAGGCTTGAAAACTTCCTGACACTACACTAGGGCTCAAATTTGAAAGTCCACTGCCCCATGCACTTGTCCCAATGCTGGGTTTTCAGAAAGGGAAAATGCAGGAAAGTCTCATGGCACAATTTTGGCCCAGGGTGGGTGGGATGGGGTGGAGAAGTAGGTTGTTCAGACAAGAAGCTGATAGATAACCCATACATTCCAATAGCCCATCATTTTGAAACTTAATAAAAATATGTGCTGATGACAAGCACTGTAGACCTCAGAGCCATTGCAACCAGGAGGTTGATAATTGGGATTACCAAAACATTACCCTCTTACCTCACCACCGACAAATCAGATGAAAGTCACACATCCTGCAGCTCTCACCCTAAATGGTGCCTTTAAAAAAACCTCTAGGGCTTCCCTGGTGGCTCAGTGGTGAAGAATCCACCTGCCAATGCTGGAAACGGGGGGTCGTTCCCGGGTCTGCGAGGATCCCACATGCCGCGGAGCAACTGGGCCCTGTACCACTACTACTGAGCCTGTGCTCTAGAGCTTGGGAACCACAACTTCTGAACCCCACATGCCTGGAGCTCACGCTCCGAAACAGGAGAAACCACCACAACGACAAGCCTTCCTACAGCAATAAAGACCCAGAGCAGCCAAAATTAAGTAAAGAAAAAAAGTTTCAATTAAAAAAAAAATCCTTCTCTGAAGTTGTGGGGGAGTTTGGGTCTTTACAGCATGAAAGCTGCCCACACAACTTGCCTGCAAATCAACGCTGCACTTTTTGTCACCACAACCCAGTATCAGTAAATTGGTTTTGCCATGTGGCCAGTGAGCAGACCCAGTTTAGTTCAGTAACATCCGTAGACCAGGAAATGTTACTTACCCTCACCTTCAAAAGAAGCAGCCTGTGGAGGCACTTTTTAAACCTCACTCTATCTCAGATCTTAACTCTTCCTGCCTTCCTGGGATTCTGGAAAGTTCTCACTTGCCCCACTGAGACAAGAGGGAACGGGGCAGGGCATAAGCTGAGATGTTGAGGACTCGACGAAAAGCAGTCAGAACCGATTAGGTCCAAGATGGCTGAAGATTCCACTTCCGGTACACCTTGGGCCTCATTATGTGCTCATTGTAATACATTCAGTTCAGTTGCTCAGTCGTGTCCGATTCTTTGTGACCCCATGAATTGCAGCACGCCAGGCCTCCCTGTCCATCACCAACTCCTGGAGTTCACTCAGACTCAACGTCCATCGAGTCAGTGATGCCATCCAGCCATCTCATCCTCTGTCGTCCCCTTCTCTTCCTGCCCCCAATCCCTCCCAGCATCAGAGTCTTTTCCAATGAGTCAACTCTTCGCATGAGGTGGCCAAAGTACTGGAGTTTCAGCTTTAGCATCATTCCTTCCAAAGAAATCCCAGGGCTGATCTCCTTCAGAATGGACTAGTTGGATCTCCTTGCAGTCCAAGGGACTCTCAAGGGTCTTCTCCAACACCACAGCTCAAAAGCATCAATTCTTCGGCGCTCAGCTTTCTTCACAGTCCAACTCTCACATCCATACATGGCCACTGGAAAAACTATAGCCTTGACTAGATGGACCTTTGTTGGCAAAGTAATGTCTCCGCTTTTCAACATGCTACCTAGGTTGGTCATAACTTTCCTTCCAAGAAGCAAGCATCTTTTAATTTCATGGCTGCAGTCACCATCTGCAGTGATTTTGGAGCCCAGAAAAATAAAGTCTGACACTGTTTCCCCATCTATTTCCCATGAAGTGATGGGACCAGATGCCATGATCTTCGTTTTCTGAATGTTGAGTTTTAAGCCAACTTTTTCACTCTCCTCTTTCACTTTCATCAAGAGGCTTTTTAGTTCTTCTTCACTTTCTGCCATAAGGGTGGTATCATCTGCATATCTGAGGTTATTGATATTTCTCCTGGCAATCTTGATTCCAGCTGGTGCTTCTTCCAGCCCAGCGTTTCTCATGATGTACCCTGCATATAAGTTAAATAAGCAGGGTGACAATATATAGCCTTGACGAACTCCTTTTCCTATTTGGAACCAGTCTGTTGTTCCATGTCCAGTTCTAACTGTTGCTTCCTCACCTGCATACAGATTTCTCAAGAGGCAGGTCAGGTGGTCTGGTATTCCCATCTCTTTCAGAATTTTCCACAGTTTATTGTGAGCCACACAGTCAAAGGCTTTGGCATAGTCAATAAAGCAGAAATAGATGTTTTTCTGGAACTTTCTTGCTTTTTCAATGATCCAGCAGATGTTGGCAATTTGATCTCTGGTTCCTCTGCCTTTTCTAAAACCAGCTTGAACATCAGGAAGTTCACGGTTCACGTATTGCTGAAGCCTGGCTTGGAGAATTTTGAGCATTACTTTACTAGCGTGTGAGATGAGTGCAATTGTGTGGTAGTTTGAGCATTCTTTGGCATTGCCTTTCTTTGGGATTGGAATGAAAACTGACCTTTTCCAGTCCTGTGGCCACTGCTGAGTTTTCCATATTTGCTGGCATATTGAGTGCAGCACTTTCACAGCATCATCTTTCAGGATTTGAAATAGCTCAACTGGAATTCCATCACCTCCACTAGCTTTGTTCGTAGTGATGCTTTCTAAGGCCCACTTGACTTCACATTCCAGGATATCTGGCTCTAGGTGAGTGATCACACCATCGTGATTATCTGGGTCATGAAGCTCTTTTTTGTACAGTTCTTCTGTGTATTCTTGCCACCTCTTCTTAATATCTTCTGCTTCTGTTAGGTGCATACCATTTCTGTCCTTTATCGAGCCCATCTTTGCATGAAATGTCCCCTTGGTATCTCTAATTTCCTTGAAGAGATCTCTAGTCTTTCCCATTCTGTTGTTTTCCTCTATTTCTTTGCATTGATCACCGAGAAAGGCTTTCTTATCTCTTCTTGCTATTCTTTGGAACTCTGCATTCAGATGTTTATGTCTTTCCTTTTCTCCTTTGCTTTTTGCTTCCCTTCTTTTCACAGCTATTTGTAAGGCCTCCCCAGACAGCCATTTTGCTTTTTTTTGCATTCCTTTTCCATGGGGATGGTCTTGATCCCTGTCTCCTGTACAATGTCACGAACCTCAGTCCATAGTTCATCAGGCACTCTACCTATCAGATCTAGTCCCTTAAATTTATTTCTCACGTCCACTGTATAATCATAAGGGATTTGATTTAGGTCATACCTGAATGGTCTAGTGGTTTTCCCTCCTTTCTTCAATTTCAGTCTGAATTTGGCAATAAGGAGTTCATGATCTGAGCCACAGTCAGCTCCTGGTCTTGTTTTGGTTGACTGTATAGAGCTTCTCCATCTTTGGCTGCAAAGCATGTAATCAATCTGATTTCGGTGTTGACCATCTGGTGATGTCCATGTGTAGAGTCTTCTCTTGTGTTGTTGGAAGAGGGTGTTTGCTATGACCAGTGCATTTTCTTGGCAAAACTCTATTAGTCTTTGCCCTGCTTCATTCCATATTCCAAGGCCAAATTTGCCTGTTACTCCAGGTGTTTCTTGACTTCCTACTTTTGCATTCCAGTCCCCTATAATGAAAAGGACATCTTTTTTGGGTGTTAGCTCTAAAAGGTTTTGTAGGTCTTCATAGAACCATTAAACTTCAGCTTCTTTAGCGTTACTGGTTGGGGCATAGACTTGGATTACTGTGATATTGAATGGTTTGCCTTGGAAACGAACAGAGATCATTCTGTCGTTTTTGAGATTGCATCCAAGTACTGCATTTCGGACTCTTTTGTTGACCATGATGGCTACTCCATTTCTTCTGAGGGATTCCTGCCCGCAGTAGTAGATATAATGGTCATCTGAGTTAAATTCACCCATTCCAGTCATTTCAGTTCGCTGATTCCTAGAATGTTGATGTTCACTCTTGCCATCTCTTGTTTGACCACTTCCAATTTGCCTTGATTCATGGACCTGACATTCCAGGTTCCTATGCAATATTGCTCTTTACAGCATTGGACCTTGCTTCTATCACCAGTCACATCCACAGCTGGGTATTGTTTTTGCTTTGGCTCCATCCCTTCATTCTTTCTGGAGTTATTTCTCCACTGGTCTCCAGTAGCATATTGGGCACCTATTGACCTGGGGAGTTCCTCTTTCAGTATTCTATCATTTTGCCTTTTCATCCTCTTCATGGGGTTCTCAAGGCAAGAATACTGAAGTGGTTTGCCATTCCCTTCTCCAGTGGACCACATTCTGTCAGACCTCTCCACCATGACCCGCCTGTCTTGGGTGGCCCCACAGGCATGGCTTAGTTTCATTGAGTTAGACAAGGCTGTGGTCCTAGTGTGATTAGACTGACTAGTTTTCTGTGAGTATGGTTTCAGTGTGTCTGCCCTCTGATGCCCTCTTGCACCACCTACCGTCTCACTTGGGTTTCTCTTACCTTGGGCTTGGGGTATCTCTTCACGGCTGCTCCAGCATAACGTAGCCGCTGCTCCTTACCTTGGATGAGGGGTATCTCCTCACCGCGGCCCCTTCTGACCTTGAACGTGGAATAGCTCCTCTAGGCCCTCCTGCGCCCGTGCAGCCACCATTCCTTGGAGGTGGGGTTGCTCCTCCCCGCCGCAGCCTCAGGCCTCAGGCGTGGGATAGGTCCTCCCAGCTGCCGCCCCTGACCTCGGACGCGGGGTAACTCCTCTTGGCCGCCTCCCCTCAGGCATGGTGTCCTCCCGGCTTCTGCCCCTGACCTCGGACGTGGAGTAGCTCCTCTCCGCCGCGCTAAATGCGCCGGTCGCAGCCGCCCGCGCTAAGTGCGCCGAAGCTCCAATACTTTGGCCACCTGATGAGAATGAAGAGCCGACTTATTCGAAAAGACCCTGATGCTGGGAAAGATTGAGGGCAGGAGGAGAAGGGAACGACAGAGGATGAGATGGTTGGATGGCATCACCGACTCAATGGACATGAGTTTGAGCAAATTCTGGGAGAGGGTGATGGACAGGGAAGCCTGGCCTGCTGCAGTACATGGGGTTGCAAAGAGTCAAACATGACTGAGCGACTGAATGACAATAAAAGATTTTAAAGGGAGCGGTGGCTCAGTTCCCTGGAAGTCCCTGTCCCTTTCCCCAGATAATTGGAATAACCCTCCCCTTACTACCTTCTGAAATTACACTGCCCATAGAAACTCACCACCCCATATTTCAGGGCCCTCTCACCTTCTGCCTGTGGAATGTGTATATCTGCTTTCACCGTACTATGGTTCTCTAGCTCGCTCGCTTTTGAATTCTTTCCCGCAGGAAGCCAAGGACCTTCACTCAGCAGCCAGGCCCAGGAACTCGCCAAAGACCTGGGACATGATCACCTTCTAGCATCCCATTTTCCTGCAACTTCTTTACAAAAAATATTAATAAATCTACCGCTTACCTGTCACTTTACCTCTCACTGAATTACTTCTGTGCTGAGACGTAAAGGACCGAAGCGTCATTAAGTCCTGAAACAGTTGTGTGGTTTCTGTTGGAAGACTGTGTATTCGAGTCCCATCTGCGGTGTGCAATTTCCTGCCATTCTCCTTACAGCAGATGAACAGAGGTAAGGTCTGCCACAAGCTGCTTCTCTCTCCAGTCCACCTGCACATACCTTGTGTGACCCCGGGGCCAGGCAGGCAGAGCTGTCCAGGGATTGCCCATGACCCTGGGCACAACGGAGCTCGGAGGGGCTGGTCCAGAGCATCTGGGGATGCGCTCTAGGGACATCACAGAAGCAGGGCCAGAGTTGTAGAGAAGGTTGAAGGAAGCTGGCCAAATGTGGCTGAGTGAGAAAGAAGGAGCCTCTTGGGTAATCTCTGGGGATGGGGAAGTAGGTAAGGCCATGCAGCGACCTCAGAGAGGACATGGCTTGCTCTTCATCAGCATAGAGGTGGGGTGGGGGCCACGCAGAAAGTCCCACCTCAATCCCCCCACTTTCCCTGCAGTGTGACCACCAGGTGCTGTTGGGCATCTGTCCTTGTTTTTTCCCTTCCTACCCTCATCCCTGTAATGTCAGAGTTAGCCCCCTCTTCTGCTGATTGTACAATGAATAAGGAAGGATGGGGGCAGATGGGTGGATAGATGGATGATTAAGGAAGGAGCAGATGGAGAGGAACCAGAAAAAGAGAGACCAGAGAAGTAGGAGGAAAACAATGAGCGGTGGCATGGAAGTGAGGAGAGGGGTGAGGCATATCCAGACACAGAAAAGACTGTGGGTGTGGATAGATGACAATGAACATTTAGCTAAAAAGATCTCCAACAAAAGCTGAGGGTCATTGCATCTTCTCACATGGGACTCAGGACATAGGATGGGCCCAAATGGTGAGGTGCTGAGAGGTTGGTTCTGTGAATGCTGAGCTGCTGGGATGACCCTTCCTCTGAAACAAATCAGAGCAGTGGGTGAGGGGAAAGGGAAATGTCATCAACAAGCCAATGTGCTCCTTGACTTGTGGCAGGGGAGGGTATCCATGGGCTGATTTGGGGTTCCGGGGACCTTGCTGACGCCACACTGGGTTTTATCAGGGAAGGATGGAGGAGCTGGGTTTCAGAGCTCTGCCCATTGGCTTGGCCACTAAATCCCAGAGTGGCATGAAGGGAACACTCATGTGGAGCTCTGGAGGCACAGGCCTTTGCTGTGGGATGCTGTGGTCAAGCAATGTGAGGCAGGTGCTGCCTCTAGGTGTCACCATCAGGCCGTGTTGGCGTCAGCTGCAGGAGGAGTAGGAGGAAAGTGTTCCAGAGTTTTGAGGCCCTGGGACTCACCACCAGGCAGAGCAGGGTCTCTGGCGACTGCAGCCTGGAAGAGCCTTCATGGAGCCTCTCCAGACCCTGGAAGTCCTTGGGGCTAGAACGAGTAGGTGCTAGGAGGGAAGGATCCTTCTCTGTAGTCACTCAGCCCTACCTGTTGAAGAGGTTGTTGGGATCCCAAGAGAGGTGAGAGGGTAGGCTGCCACCTTTTCTGGTCTCCCCCAATGTGGGAGTTCTTCTCTGGGGACTGCCCCACACCATTGAATCCTTCCCACCCCCATCTCCACTCCCTTCAGCCAGTCCCCACGGCAAAATCCCCCCACTCCGACCCCCCGCTCCCCCACCCAGAGCATTTCTGGGGTTTACTCCCTTCAGCCCCAAGAATGGTCCAAACCACCTTTATCCTCCTCCACCCCTAAACAACGGCTGCCCTCTCTGATCAACTCTACCCAGCACACAGCAGTCAGAGTGATCTTGGTCAGACCCAGAGCTGACTGCTTCACTCCTCTGCTCCAAACCCTTCCACTGCTCCCCATCACCCTTAGGAGAAAGTGAAGAATCTTCCTCCCCAGGTGTGGGGGCACTACAGTCACACACAGAGGAAGGAGCAAGAAAAGAGAAAGTGGTCTTTGTCTTATCTCGTAAGGCTGGAGTCACCTCTTCCATGGCCCCTGGTCTCCTGGGATATAGCCTAGAACCCTCCACCTTTTGCTTCTGGCTGTGGTTTGTTTGTTTTAATTTATGGCTGCATCCAGTCCTAGTTGTGATCACGTGAGCTCTGAAGTTGTGGCACACGGCGTGTGGGGTCTTAGTTCCCTGACCAGGGATCAAAACTTTGTCCCCTGCATTGGGACAGGACTTAATCACTGACCCACCAGGGAAGTCCACTGGCTATACTTTTAAGGTTGACCACAAATTCTTTTCCACTCCTCCCATCAAGCAGTAAGATCCAATTCTCCTCCTCTTGAATCTGGGTGCCCTTAGCAGCTTGCTTGTAAAGAATAGAATACAACAGAAGTGACACTAAGGACTGACAAAGTCAATGTTCAGCAAAGTCTTGATAATTGGTGAATCTGATAGATTGCTGTGATGGTTTTCTGTATTAACTTGATGGGGCTAAAGGATGACCAGATAACTGATAAAACATTTCTTTTTCATTTTAGTTTTCATTTACTTCTGCCCTGAGGGTATTTCCAGAAGAGATTAGCATTTGAATCAGGAGACTGAATAAAGAAGAGCCTGGACTTCATCCAATCCACTGTGGGCTGGGTTAGAACAAAAACGTGGAAGGAAGAGGAAAGTTGCTCCCTGTTGAGCTGGGACATTGATCTTCTGCCCTTGGGCATCTCAGGCCTTTGGACTCTGATTAGGACTTACATCCTTGGCAACTGTGGTTCATAGACCTTTGAGTTTGGACTGGAACCACGCCACTGGCTTTCCTGAGCCTCCAGTTTGCACACAGCAGATGGTGGGACTTCTTAGCCTCCATTATCACACAAGTCAATCCCTTATCATCTCATAACTGTATGAGGCAAGTATTATAAACCCATTTTACAGATGATAAAACTGAGCTTGGAGTAGTAAAATGATGTCCCCAAAGTCACAAAGTTCGTAAATGCAGAGTTGAATTTCAAAACTCTGCTGGTGGTTTCCAAAGCGTCCTCATAGATTTTGCACAATTGCTAAGAGACCATGCAATTCTGTTGAATATCTACTCATCTGATTTTTTTTTAATGCCCTATCTGTTCCCCAAAAGCCTGGGAGGAAGGAGTAAGTTTTTGGTCCATGGAAGCATTCTAGCAGAAGCTGGGGGAAGTTCATGGCCAGACATGAATTGGATGGACTCAGGGGCCCTTTGCTTGTGCCTGGGGTGGGGCTGTGTAGATATAATACAGGATAGATCTTAAGTACAGCCTTTCCCTGCATCCCCAGGCAGCCTGGCCTATGGGACTGGGTAGGCAAGAGCGGGTGGAAGCTGGGGGTGGGGGCTGGTCTTGAGCAGCAGGAGGGACCAGCAGACCACAGCCTGCCCTGCTTCACCCAACCTGTGGCCCTGGAGAGGTCTTGGATCCCCTCCTCGGGTCTGACACCTCTGACTTAAGGGAGAGTTCAGAACTCATCAGATGAACAGTGAAGCCTGCTCTCTCACCCCAGTACCTGTTAGAATTTATCAAAAAACAAAAAACAGAGGGAGGGAGGGAGAAAAGATTAGGCAACTGTGCAAGGGGGTTTGGACAAAAATGGTCATAACCCGATGTTTCTAAGAAAGAGAAACTGGACACCATGGACATGTTCTTCCTCAACATACTGGACAAAGGGATTCTAGTACATCCATCCTGGTGGACTTTAAAGTGATAGCGAAAGACTAAAGTGATGATGAAAGATCTTTATTATTTGACGGGAAACCACTACATGGAAATACTGTAAATGAGGGGATGGGAAATCAGGTTGCAAAACAGTATGCACAGTAAAACCCCAAGTTGAGATTGTTCCCCCTGGACCTCACACACACCCCCTCCACCCTTCCACCAGCTCCCTTATGACTAACCCCATTGGCCAGGGGCCACCGCGGGGGAGGGGACCGAGACTATATTGGGAAGGGGATGAGATCATCCAAAGACTGGCTGATTTAGAACCGGGTAACTTTTTCCACCCGTGTGGCTCTCAGTGTCTTCTGTGCCGGATCATAAACCTTGGCACCAGCGTACGGGTGGAGGGGGAACACGTTCCCCCTCACGAGGGGCAGAGACGTGGCTGAAGCTGGACAGAGTGCAGGTGCTGGGCTGAAATTGTAATATAATGGCAGAATGGGTCTGGGGGTCCCCAGAACCCAGCTGGGACCCTGCAAGTGCTTTGCTCCCAGCAGATCTGAGTGTTGCTCCCCAGGAGTCTTTGTGAGCAGAAAATGCATTTCATGGGTTCAGGAATATCCCAGAGGTGGAATATCCCTTGTGATGTGTTGAGTTGGGTGCCCCCGGGGCCCAGGTCTAATGCTCTGTTATGTCTTGAGATTCCTATTTGCCAGCTGGGACTTCTGAGAAGACGCCTCCTGTTTCTGGCTAAACCCAGGGAAAACCTTTGTGGGGGTAGCTGTGGAGGGGAGAGGCTGGAGTGGGAAGGGAATTGGGGTCCAACTCCAGCTAAGTAGATACAATGCATGAGTTCAGTTCAGCTCCTATTTGGACCTCAGTGTCCATCTGACTCCCTCAGACCTGTTCTCCAGTTTCTCGGAAACGTAACAGTACATCCCAAAGCTCTGAGCTTCTGTCCAGGCAGTTGTCGCAAGCTGGCTCCACTTCCCCTCTCCAGCTGCCTTTGTCATACCCACCCCCAAGCTGTGTCAGGTGCCATCTGTGCCCCAAATCAGTGTCCATTGTATTGGTTTGTCCGTGTTCATCCAGGGTGACCCTGAGGGCAGGGGCTGGCTCCAGGGAAAATGCTAAAACATGCTGGGTGAAGGAAAGGGAGGGCCCAGGAAGGGATGGGGAGGGGGGTCAGGAGAGGGCCCCTCACTGTTCTGTGTCAGGCCTCTGAGGGACCCCTTGGATCCTCAGGCACCTCACACTCCACAGAAAACAGCAAGAGATTACAGTGTGGGACACCCTGATGTGGGTTTGGCAGGCAAGGAGCAAGAACTGGGCAGAACCGGAATGAGCCGGAGCATCTCTCCTTAGCCTGAGCCCTGGGTGGCAGGGCCAGGAATGGAATTCTCCAGCTGAATGGAGTCTTTCTGGAAAATCCCCATAGGCCCTTGCAGAAACGTGCTTTTATGCCTGACTCCAGTTCCTTCAGAATGGCAGGGAAGGGGCATTTTGGTGGTGAGGCTATGTGCAGGTAAGGCCCTTATCTTCTTTGGATTTTCTTCTACTTCTCTTTTGGCTGCACCGTATAGTACGCAGGATCTTAGTTCCTTGACGGGATCGAATCTGTGCCCCCTGGAATGGAAGCGCGGAGTCCAAATCACTGGACGGCCAGGGAAGTCCCTTCTCTGGATTCTGGAACAATTGAAGTGGAGATTCAAGCATTTATTGAGCACCATCTGTCAGCTTTACAGGGTTCTCTCAACCACCCTGAGGAGCAGAGATCAAGGTCCCCATCGTTTGAGAAGAGCTGATGCCAGGAGATACCAAGTGCCTTGCCCAAGATCACATGGCCAAGTTAGGATTCTAGGCCCACTTATCGAGGGTTGTTGACCTGCTTTTAGCTCCAGTGCCCCTATCCCATTCAGGATTCCCAAAAGGACAGGCTGAAGCTGCCACTTCCAGCTCAGCTTCTCTTGACCAAGCCTGGGCTGGCCCTGTGCCTACCACTCTCAGAATAACCCTCATGGTTCTGGGCATGGATTGCTGGCCATCACCTGGAATCTATTTTTGTCCTTCGGGTAACAAGGAAGTCTCACCTTGTGCAGTAACCACTTGGGGTGAGGGGAAAACATATGACCCCCAACCCCAGCTGACCTTGCTGCCCTGCTAGGAAATGACCCCAGTAGGGAAGGAGGAAGCCTGGCTCAGCCATGCTCCCTTTCTCACCCTACTTAGATACATCCAAGAATCTAGCTTCTTCCTACCTCATCCTTTCTTGACAGTGCACACCCTCCCCCCATCCAACACACACAAAGACCAGGAAGCTGACAAATGGATCATTTGTCCTCATGATCCATTGCCTAATCTTAGGCACCTGAGCAGCCAGAAAATTCTTTCTCGCATCTAATCTGTGGAAACAAGCCCATTTCCTTAGGTGCGAGCCAGAGAGTCTTAGAGTCCAGGTGCAAAGGCTATGTGAGGACCCAGCACCTAAATTTGACTTTCCAGTTCTAGGACCCTGGAATCCTGTGGGGCAGTGGTTGATGACATTTGAGGAGATGACAGAAGCTGTAGGTATACCACAGACACTCTGGAAGGTCAAGTAAACCTTCAGAGGTCATGGACCCCAAAGGACATGTATAGAGGGGTGACCCCTGGGAGTGGGGGCCAGAGATGCTGATAGAGGTACCCCAGAAGACCTAGGGGCTCTTTTCTGCTAAAACCAAGCATGGAGGAGGGAAGAGTTTTATGACCTGAACTTGACAACATAAGATAAATGCACAGAAAAAAGACTCGAAGGAAACTAGATAAAAATGTTACCATAACAACAAAGCCAAGAATGACAACAGCTGTGATGACAATAATAATAGTAGCTATTCCCGTTTTTGAGGGCCAGTTTTGTGCCAGTCCCTGTGCTAAGTAAGGGCTTTGCTGTGTTATCTCAGTTAATCCCCACAACATGCTCTTCCGTCGATGGCCAAGGCCAATGTCCTGTGGGTAAGCATCATAAACAAGGATGGTTTTTGCCAGGTCCATAGCTTCCCTGGAGGTGAACAACTAAGCTCTCAGGCCCAGTACACAGGAGATGCTGTCCTCTCCTTGCCAGCAGAACTGGGCCAGAGAGGGCACGGCTGGCCCCCTCGGGGATGCCTTCCAGGAGCCAGCCAGGCCCACTGAGCTGACCCCAACCCCCACTTGGCCCTCCTCCTTCAGGCGTTGGGGCTCAAAATAGCAGCCGCTCGAGAGCTGACAATCAAAGGGCAGCTAAAAAAAGTCCCCTCAGTCTGGGCTCTGTCGCACACGGCTCGTACGGCCTATTTTGGGGGAGAGGGTGCCGACGTGCCAGTGGAAAATCCACGGGGCGGGAGTCTCCAAGATGGGGAACCCACGTGCCTCCCTCTCCCCCCTCCCCCACTGCCACCAAGCACACTGGCTCATGTGCACAGACACACCCATATTTGCAGCCCTCAGCCCACCTTCCTGATTGTTGGACTTCATCATCCCCACAGCAGCCCTGAAGAGGGTGAGGAAACCACAGCTCAGAGGAAGGGAAAGGACTTACCCAAGGTCACACAGCTGGGAAGTGGGCAGAACAGTGGTCAACCTGGACCCCTGTTGCTCAGAGTACAGTGCTCTCCCTGTAGAGGTGGCCCCTGGCCTATGGCCTCACTGGGGAAACCAACACCTCAACTTCTGGGGCACTTAAAGCTCTGAGGTGGTGCCCTCTGGGGTGGACTGGCTAGGAAGATGACTTGAGGGTCTTAATGACCACACAGGAAGAAATTGCACTGGAAACCCCAGGCTGGTTCTCTTGGAACCTTGCCTGCCTGTAGGAGAGGTAGATGAGCTGGCATAAGGCCTTGTCCGAGTGAACCCACCCCCCTCTCCGTCCCTGTGACCACCTCGCCCGCCCAGCCTAGGCCCCTGGAGCCTGGAAGCCCCTGCCAAGTTTCCAGGGAACGTGTTCGATAAGGGACTGGTGCTCATGACTCGCTCCCACCTAGCCACTATCTCTGACCCCGCTGCCACCAGCAAGTGGGTAAGAATAGTAACAGCCCTGCTGAGTGGGCAGGCACACAGGGACAACACAGCAACGGCTGCAGGCAGGCAGCTCTGGCCCTCCGGTTGAGGACAAGTCTCCAGCTGTCTCTTCCCATCAGGCTTCGCCACCCCCACCCATTGTCCTGACATCCAGCCACACCTTGTGATACAGCGCCAAGCCTCGTCCTCTTCCCCTGCTGCCTCAGTGGTGGAGACCTGCAGGGGAGCACACTGCCTTGTGCAGATCCTGGCCTCGCCCCCCTGTGACAAGAGGACCCCCGCCCTCCTCTGACAAGCTGTATTACCTAGAGCCAGACACTGTCCCTCTCTGGGCCCATAAGCAGAGTAAGGTGGCCCAGCAGCCTCCTGAGGCATAGAAAATGGCCAGCAAGCCCTTTCCTCTTGCTGCTGCTGCTGCTGCTGCTGTTGTTAAGTCGCTTCAGTTGTGTCCGACTCTGTGCGACCCCATAGACGGCAGCCCACCAAGGTCCCCCGTCCCTGGGATTCTCCAGGCAAGAACACTGGAGTGGGTTGCCATTTCCTTCTCCAATGCATGAAAGTGAAAAGTGAAAGTGTGGTCCCTCAGTCATGTCCGACTCTTAGCGACCTCATGGACTGCAGCCTACCAGGCTCCTCCATCCATGGGATTTTCCAGGCAATAGTACTGGAGCGACTTAGCAGCAGCATCAGCAGCAGTACTGAAGTGGGTTGCCATTGCCTTCTCCCTTCTCTTGCTAGGGCCCTTCATTGTCCTGGTACCTACTGTGGGCCTGTCTCCTGAATGCCCCTAGGAACTCTGACCCTTGGACATCTTGGTCAGAGGGGATATGGATGGGGGTATTGGAGTCCCTGGGATAAGGCATATGCTGTGGCTGAGTTCCCTCTATGAGTCTGCCTGTGACATGCCTGTTGTATGCTGAACAGCCACAAGGGTGGCTGCATCACTCTGAGAGAAGAGGCTGTTGTCATGGAATCCAGGGTGAGCGTCACCATGACATTTAAGGCAGGGAGATTTAGGGAGGCTTGCATCCAAGTCCTGAGTCACTGTGGCACCTGGAGGTAATTAAAGGAGATGAGGCTGAGTCCCCCATTCCCCTGGACTGTGGCCCCTGAATCTCTCATAGCCTGACTCACTGAATGGCTCAAACCTGGACCCAGCCCCTCCCCCAGCCTTCTCAGCCCTCCCAGCCCTCTTGCTCTCCTCATCTTCCCTGTTCTCTTGACCCTCAACCCTACCTCCTGCCCTGCCTGCATGTCCCCCATAGATCCAAGGAGTCCCAGAGGGAGGGGCCCAGGGATGCTAGGGAAGGGAAAGAAGAGAAGGGCTGGGGTGGGTTCCTGGCACGCTTTTACCACGGAGACTAGTGTTTAACACACACACACCCACAGACACACTCATGTGCACACAGGCACACATGGACTCCTAAAGGAGTGACTGGGCCGCCATGGGGTCTCCAAGCTCAGTCTCCCGGAACTAGCTCTCAGGTAGGCCTCCCCACCCCTCAGTCCTCTGGGTCCTCACACCTTCCTGAGACCCTCTCATTAGAAACACATTATCCCACAGCAGCAGGACGTTCAGAGATGAGATCAGAGAAAGAACTTCTGCCCTGAGGCCTAAGCTAGTCTTGAGATGAGTCTTGGTGGGTGTGAGTGGGGTTGGAGGAGGGGTTGTCTCTGAAGTCCCAAGACTGTTTTTTTCTTTGTGAGCAAAGGGCCAGACTGACCTCTGGGTCTCTTGCTTCAAGAGCCCTAATCTCTGGGTCTGGAAAAAGTTTAAAAATATCCTCATGTTTACATTCTTTCCAAGCCCGCCTCCCGATGCTCAGTGCTGGGTCCCTTTGATCTGGCCCTGTGCCTCTGGAAGGGGCCTGGGAGAGGGAGACCATGAGCTCCCCACCAGGGTGGACCCCACAACTCTCTCTAGACTAGTCCGAACCCCGTGAGAACCCTCAGCAGCCCCCAGAGAGAGCCTTGGAGCTGGCGAGGAGCCAAGGCTGGAAGGGATGTCTGGCCCAGGGTCACCCAGCAGGGCCTCATGGGAGCAGGAGTTGGGGTCCTTCTCCATACTCCCTCCCAAAAGCCTGGGCCTCACAGGGGCCTTGGGGAGGGTGTCAGAATCTGTGACTATAGGCGTCTGAGGTGAGCCCCGCCCCAACCCACAGTCTACGGACCAGGGAAAACCATGCTGATAGAGCTCCTGCTATTGCCCGCCACTGTTCTACACACATTTTTTTTTCAGGGATTACCTCGTGTAGTCCTCCCAACAATTCTATTTGAGTGAAACCCATTTTATCGACAAGAACACTGAGGCTCAGAAAAGTAAAGAGATTCCCCTGGGAACACACAGCAGGGAGGAGGCAGAGCACGACTCACGTGTCCTGCCCACACTGAGCCACCAGTTACCCCCATCCCTGCCCCCAACCTTGCCCTTGCAAGGTCCAAGCCCCGCCTGCAGAGTGAGCTCACTGACCTACCACCAAGCCCACAAAAGAGCTCCAGTTTCTTGTTTCTCTCCCTCAGAGAGCCAGGGGAAGCCACGCCCCTCCACCCCTCACTTTCCTCTATAGAAGGAGCTGAGAATGGCAGGAGAAGCTTATGTCTACAGATGCTCAGGAAAATGGAGCCCGTGTCGTTGGGGGTTGTGGACCCTGTTGTCAGCCCCACAGTCAGAAAGTGCTCTGAGGTCTAGAGGCTTGAGACCTCGTATTGGGGCAGATGCCCTCTTGAGCCCTGGTGTCCTGTCATCCACCCATTCCTTTGTGGGGGCTCCACCTACCTGCTTACCAACCCTTATAGTCGTCCACTTATCCACACACCCATCTATCTATCTGCCTGTCTACCCATTCATCTTCGGCCCACCCACCCACCCATCCATTCATCCACTCACCCACCTATCAACCTATCTACCTATCCAGAACAAGGACCCAGAAAGCAGCTAATTCCCGGGGCCCAGCTCAGCTGCTACATGCCCTTGAATGGATGAACTTGGGAAGGCTTCTCCACCTCTTTGGGATTTACTTTTCCAACCTGATAAGAAGTTGGCTGATCCCTAAAGCTCTTCTGGGGGAATCTCGTGGGTGCAGAGACCTGCTGAGGGCTGTGGACACTGCTGGAGAGGTAACACAAACCTTGACCACCCTGCTTCTAAGACTCCCAGTTGCAGCCCTTAATTTTCCTGACCTTCACTGGAAAAATGGGGCCAATAAACCCACCCTCTCACATTGATGGAAAGATTCAATGAGATCTGCTTTCGAAGAGCTTTGTATCTTGAAGGCTTCTGAGTAGGTGCAGGCCAAGCAGAGGATCCTAGGAGATGGGCAGGAAGCTCTGCTTGGACCGAATTAGTCAGCAGAGCCTCCCTTGAGGTGGGGGAGGGAGGGATGACGTGGGCCCAGAGCGGCTAGGATCAGCTTCAGAGTCCATCCTTGGGCTGGGGATCCTGGCTGAGTTTCCCAGGCTCCCCCAAGCCCTCCAGGATGCCTGCCCCATATCTCTTGGCTGTACTTGGCCTCCATCCCACAGAATCTGCCAGGAGTTAGGAGATTATCTCCTAAAAATAGGGCCTGGGCCCCACTGAGATTGTTTTTCTCCTTTCCCTGTGATTTACCATCATCAGCTCAGGGTGCCTGGGACAACGAGTCCCATCCCAGAGACCGCTGGGATGAAGGCATGGGGGGATCATTATGTGTCTGGGGTCAGTCAAAGGGTCAGGGACGAGAGGTCAGTCTGGAGATGGGGTCAGGGCTTAGCACCAGGCCGTGGCTTAATCTCAGGCCAGGGGGAAAGGGTTCTCACCTGGGGCAGGGGCAAGGTGAGCCACGAGGGTTCCTATTCCACCCCAGTGGTGTCCATCTGAGTAATTCTCTGACTTTTTGCAGACTCCTCATCAGCCTGAGTGTAAAACTCAAAGATGCCTTGGGGGCAGAGAGACCCATCCCCAGCCTCACCTCTCCTTTCCAGCAGCATGGGGCCCTCACCATTCCTACCCAGACCCCTCCTGAGACTTTGGGACCTCTGCCCACCCCTGCATGCAGGTGATTCACACATAGGGACGCGAGTGTAACTCACACATGAGTACAGGACATGCACTCACAAGTTGCCTTCCAAGAGCACCTGTGAGTCCATGTCACTCTCAAGGACACCCTCCTCAACCATTGCCTGGACAGTTAACCCATCCAGAGTCTGCAGCCAGTGGTCTCCAAATGCCCAGAGAAATGACCCATTTGTCTCCAGCCTCAAGATCTCACGTCTTTCCCTACACGGGACCCCAGGCTCGTTCCTCAAGCCCTGAGACCCTTTCTGTGCAGCAGGAGATGGGGAAGGGATGAAGGGGCAGATGGACTTGGATGATGCACACGCAAATGGACGCTTGGCATGGGCACATGGTCTCTGAGGACTCATGGCCAGTTCTCTGAGGCTTTATTATTGGACAGACATGAGCCGTCTGAAGTGGTTCCACGGGCACTTGAGTCAGTGTGCAGGCCCCACAGACATGTCCGGGGATGTTGCCTCCCTCCTAGGGCAAGTGAAGGGGCTTCTTGCCTTGCCTCGGCCTCGTGGATCTGGAGTGCTGGGCCGTCTCCCAGTGGATTCAGATGCAGCCAGATGCCAAGTTCCCAGCAGGGGCTGCCTGGACCATTTAAACTGCCACCTTCAGGGGCACACTGTCTACTGGCTGATCCAGGTCCTTCTTCCTCGCCAGGGTCAAGTGGGTGAAGATGAGGATGAGGAAGATGCCTGAGGAGCCAGAGAGGATAGATCACCCCTCAGAAAGGGCAGTAGGACCTGTCTATCCCTGGGGACTCCTTGCTACTGGAATTGATTTAATGAGGAAGCAGTTTCCTAGATAGCATCTCTGAGGCTGAACTGGGAATGACTCTGTGGTTCTGGTGCCTGAAGGAGCATGACTGGCTCATCCGGCCCTCACCAGGTACCCATCCCCTTGAGGCTGCCCCAGAATGCCCCAGCCTCCAAGGTCCCCTTCTCTGGGGAACAGAGAAGGGGATGTCTGGGAGCCAGTGAGTTGTCCCCATGGACCTCTGAGAGGAAGGCACACTGTAGCAATGTCCTAGCACCAGTAAAGAAAACCAGCCAGGAAAAAAAAAATTTAGGGGGCTAAAGAAACAAAGGGGCTGGAAAGGGAGGCTTGAACTAAAGGAATTCGGCTGGGAAGAGTGAGCTCTGCCACACGTTGGCTGTGTAAACTCCGACAAGTTACTTAACCTCTCTGAGCATCAGTGACCTCACCTGGAAAGGTGGGGAAATGCCAGCATCACAAGGTTGTGGGAGGATTCAACTCAATAAACCTGTGCTTGGCTGATACACAGTTAAGGTGTAACAATGTAACAGTAAGTGCTGTTATCAGTGAGAGTGACCTGGACTATGGTAAAGAGGAGGCAAGAGCATAATGATTCCGAGAGTTGGGGGGGTTCTTCTCAGCCCTGGGGGGCACCATGGGAACAGGGGCACTGTTTATCTGGAGGCAGTGGCTCTGACCACCATTGCCCTCCCCAACGCAGGAACCCAGCCTCCGTTACCTATTGCTATCAGGGTGCCCACGAGAATGCCCACCGCCGACAGCTTCGTGGGCATGCCCTTCATGCGGCCCACCTTGCGCATGCACTGCCCCTCCACGTTGCAACGACACACGATCACTGAGGACAGGCAGAGGAAGGTCAGGGCGGTGCGGGAGGGCTCCCAGCTTCTCAGTGCCTTTAGCCCAGCCCAGCTGGCTATTACGTGTGCGTCTGTGCCTGTGTATGTGTCATGGGTGTGGGGGTGGGATGCAAGCTCCTTTGTGCATGTGGCTTCGTGCCCAGACACACATGTGCAGGTGTGCACAGGTATATGCTGTCCACATGAGCCTGCAGACATGTTGCCCAGTCCCTCCCGCTACATCCCAGTGGCTCCCTCAGAAACTGCATGCCCCTGACCTTGGCCGCACCCCAGCCCGGCCTCACCTCGGACCTGGATCTGCCATATCTGGTCATTGTGGCTGACAGCTATGGGGACTACGTGTTCACGAGGCTCCACCCAATGCAGGCCCAAGGTGAGGTAGGCATGGGACCCTGTTGGGACCATAAGCCGCGATCAGAGTCACCAGGCTGCTCCCCCCAGGCCCGGCCCCACCCTCATGGTGAGAGGGTGTCCGGCTTCCGAAAGCCCCGCCCCTGCCTTGGCCGCAGCCTCCCGGCTTTCCGCGGCACACACCATTGAGAGCCCGGAGTCGCCAATCCCGCTGCACGGTGGGGTTGGGACCAAGGGCAAAGCTGAAGGGACCATGTCCACCAGCCCGGTCAGGGTCCTCCCTGGGTCCACTGACAACCACCCCATGGTCCTGGCGGGGTGTGCATAGGTGTCGGGAGGGCACGGGAGCCAGCGTCGGGGTTGGGGCAGGAAGGGCCTTCAGGAAGTGGATCACAAGGGTCGCAGAGGTGCTCAGCGTTGGTTCATCTGCAGAGGAGGCAGTATTGGTGTGGCTCGGCCCCTTGTGGGGGCTGGGGTGAATTCAGGGTCCCTGGGCTGGTCCCCTTCCCCACAGTCCATCTTCTCACCCGGCTGAGCCCCTTTCGTGCCCGTCCTTCCCCTCCACCTCCACCTCTCTATCCCAGCATTTCCACGCTAGTCTCTTCCTCACAATGCCCTTCACCCCCTTCACCATCCAAACACCTGCCAGGCCTTTCTGTGCCTTTTTGGATGGAAAGCTTGCCTCACCCCAACCCCCACCCCGGCCCCCGGAGCCAGGGCCCAACAATGCAGAAATGCCCTGACTACACATGAGCTCACCCCTGCTGTCTGTCTTGCATCACAGGACAGCCCAGCTCAGAGCGGAAACCTGACATCCCGCCCCTGGGCCAGCTCTTCATCCCGTCAACATGGTGTTTGGAGTCCTCCCCACCTGACCTCATCCAAGCTCACCTCCTGGCACGCCTCCCGGGGAGAACCCCTGGCCCTTATCTGCCCCCTCACCTCCCGCCCAGCCCCAAACCCTCTGCTCCCAGTTTGTGTCTAAAGCTGACACCCTAAGAGGCCCCCCCGCAACCGCCCCAGGGCTGCGGTTGGGGGATTACAAGTGTCTGGCGAAGAGGATGGTGGTGGAGCAGAAGCCAGGCATTCTCAGAGAAGGACACTGTACCCAGCCCCTTGTCCCTCCCTCCTGCCTGGGGCGGAGTGGATGCCAGCAAGGGCCCTGGGGAGGAGGCTTGGTCCTGCCCATCTGTCTGTCTGAGGCTCTCTCACCCTCCCAGGGGTCCCCACCATAGGCTGGCCATACCTGCATCCTGGGCCTCTATGAGAACTGTGTACATGTCCCCAGGCTGGGCGCCCTGCAGGGGCCGGGCTGTGTGCACCTCCCCGGAGATCTCCTTGATGCAGAGCCAGCCCTCGGAGTCATTGACCAGGGAGAACCTGAGGCCCAAAGAAAATGGGGAGGGAGGCAGTGACCGTATATGGGGTCTTGCCCAGAGACCTCCAGGGCCATGTGACATGCTCGAGTCCAACATTCCCTCTGTGACTTGAAGGCAGCAGCAGCATCCATGATCTGTCTCCAGCTTAAGGGACTTGGGGTGGGGCAGGGCTTAAATCACAGACACCGAGGCTGAGAAAGGGACCACACTAGAGCCTGTGGGGCTCTAGACTTAATTCCACTATTCCCAGGACAGCCCACAAAAGGCCAAGATGGAGCCAGAGGCCTGGGAACAGCAGTCTGGGTGGGTGGCAGGAAGAGGGCCGGGTATACAGGATGGAATGAGGAGGCATCATCTGAGCTCTCAAGGGGTCCCAGCACCCCTTCTCCCTGCTACCCTGGTGCCCCCAAGAGTCACAACCTGCATATTAGCCAATGGTTTGAGGAAATTTCCAGGTTGTAAATAATGTGAGTTCTCTCTGAGGTCCGGGGGTCATCCCCAAGGAACAGAGGAGGTCCATTCTGGGTAAGGGGCTGGGCTCCTGCTCACCTGAGGGGACTGCTCAGGGGGTCTGAGGGCTGGACAGTCAGCAGGAGGGAGCCGGCAGGGGTGCTGATGGGCACGCTGGCCTCATAGCTCTCCCGGTCCAGCTGAGGAGGCGGCACCACCCTTTCCACCAGCACAGTCACAGTGGCTGTGGCTCCTGGGCCTGGGCCTGGCCCCACCAGCTCTTCCACGTTCCGCACCACCACCACCAACTTGTGGCTCGGAGCTGCCTCATAGCTGAGGTTCTGGAACCAGAGGGACCTGGGTCACTGTGTGGGCCAAGGCATGGCGCCCTCATGCATGAATGTGTGCGTGTATATGCACCCCTTCTCCAGCCTTAGCCCCTTACCTTGAGGAGTCGCAGCTGGACATGAGCGGAGTCTGGCTCCCAGTCCAGGCTGAAGGTCCCCTCTTCATCCCCTGCCTCGATGGCAAAGTCCATGAGGCGGAAGGCAGGCTCGAGGTCAGCATCAGTGGCCGTGAGTGTGGTCACCAGAGTCCCAGGCTCTGCATCCTCAGGGAGACTCACGGGCTCAATCTGGAGAGATGGCGAGGGACCATGAGCCCACCATTACTGCCTTCTGAAGGGGTCCTTCCCTGTGCCCGCTTACCTGGGAAGTGGTGAACTCAGGGGCATGGTCATTGATGTCCGTGATGGTGACTGGTATTTCACAGGTGCTGCTGAGGCCTGAGACAGAGGAGGGCATGTTGGGGAGGCCAGGGTGGGAGCCGAGGGGTCAGGGAACCCCGGTCACCACTGGGGCACTTACCACCATCTGTTCCTCCTAGGTCCATGGCCAGCACCTGAAGCAGGATGTTCTGGCCAGCTTGGAGCTGGGCAGCCCCCAGGGTCACGCTGCCCGAGGTGGAGTCCAGCTCGAAGGCTCTCAGTTCTGCCGGCTCCTCAGGCTCAGGGCTCAGTAGCTGATACACAACATGGGAATTGGGGGAACTGGGGGCATCTGCGTCCTCTGCCGAAATCTTAGCCACCTTGGTGCCTGCGAAGATGACACCCACTTGGCTGGGACCACAGCCAAGCCTGGAGGCCTTACCCCCTACTCTTCTTTGTGTATGTGTGTGGGTTGGGTCAGACGTTGACATAGGGGCCTGGGGCTGGCTGGCGCCATAGCACAGGAGAGTCACATGGCATAGTTCACAGGGACTTTACCACTACCCAACCCCCTAACAGGGCCCATAGCCCACCTGGGGGGCTGAGCTCCGGGATGCTGACTGAGGGGCCTCGTGGGGGGCAGATGGGAGCATTGTCATTCTCATCTGTCACCACCACCTGCAGCTCCAGTGGTGCTGCGTAGTCCTCGCTGTGGGTGTTCTGAGCCCGCACCTGGAGCAGGTACTGTAGTGGGCAGTGGGAGGGCTCCAGGTGAAGACCAGGGTCTTCTCTTCTGGTGGGCCGCTCCAGTTCTTCTGCCTCAGTGCCTGTGGAGGGTGTGACACCCCTAGAAGCCCCCTGACCAGGGACCAAACACCCCTCAGCCTGTCCTGGCTCCCCCTTCATCTCACCTCAGCCTGGGCTTCTCGGTCCAGCTCCTGGGTCACATAGAGTTTCCCCTCTGTGTCCACATCAAAGGGTCCCTGGGGCTGGCTCTCCAGGTGATAATGTACATCCCCCCCATTCCAGTGGACCTGGGAGGGGGGCACAGAATGAGGGTCCCCAGGATGAGGGGCAGGAATAGCCCATGTTATCCCTTATGTTCCAGCTGCTCACGGTTTAGGGAGCCTGTGCCCCAACTGCCACGTGACTCCAGGCAAGCGACTGTCCTTTCGGGAGTCCAGGTAGGGTCCTTTTGTTCAGGGCGGTTGTTGTGGCAACTCTGTGGTGGCCTTGCCCTGGTTCAAGCCTGGATTCTGCCCAAAGTGTCTGAATGACCAGATTGTTTTATTCTCTGCCCTCTGGGACTGAGCCTGACCCCAGGGCATTCCTCGAGGAGGCCTGAGACATTCCTGGCCTAGGTGACAATCCCCATGGCAGCAAGGAGGTAGCAGCTGTTCTGTGAGGAAGCCTGGGGTGAGGTCAGAGCATAGAGCTCAGGGCCTGGTCCTTTAAACACTCATTGCATCATGGAAGCTGATGGGGACGGAGGAGGGGGGAGCATAGTTAGAGGTGGAGCAGGAGTCAAGGTCAAGTTGGGCCCCAGATCCAAACCCCAATCTCCACAAGACTCAGGCCCAGCTGCACCATCCATGGAGTTATTTACTCACCTGGGCAATGTGGTGTGGGTATGGGACTTGGAGATTCTCTGCCAGGTGGACAGGATCTAGGGGCACCCAGGTGTTCTCCACTATAGAGACATCTATGGTGGCTGTGGCCTGGTGGCCTGAGGCCTGGTCACCCATGTCCTTGACCTGTACCAACAGCTGGTAGTACCCCTCCAGAGCCTTTTCTAGGCTGGTGCTCCCTAGAAGGGGAAGGCAGTCAGCTGGTCAGGGGGCCAGGGCATCCTTCTCAGCAAGGAACCAAACAAAGCCAGGTACATGGCAGGTGTTCAGAATATTCTCTTGGCCAAGGGAGCCTGTAGCACCATTGTGAGCACCTAACCTGGACTTGACAGTTTACAGAATCACTTGCACATCTGTCCACACAATGAATGGTTGATGTACTGCATTCGTGGATGGCCAGGATGAGGGGGTACATGGGTGGATATGTAGATGAATGAATGACTGGTTGGATAAATGGACAGTTGACTAGATGGATGGATGGAGGCTTGGGAGGGTAGATAGATGGGGATTTGGACCTGTGGATGGATGGTTGGGTAGATGGACTATATATGTGGGTGGGTGGTAGATGGGTGAATGAGCGAGTTGTATGATTGGCTTCTTTTTCTCTTCCCAATTTGTTTCTTTGGTCTGAACTCCCAGGTTCGGGTCTCTCTTGCCATCCGTCCCAAGGTCTCTCAGCAGTGTTCTGGCCCACAGCCCCTCAGGTCTCTCCTACCCTTGCCTCTTAGGCCCAGGTTTGTAAATGTAGGGTTGAGGCACTTCCAGTCATGTGCATGCTTAGTTGCTCAGTTGTGTCCAACTCTTTGCGACCCCATGGACTGTAGCCCACCAGACTCCTCTGTCTGTGAGATTCTCCAGGCAAGAGTATTGGAGTGAGTTGCAATTCCCTCCTCCAGGGGATCTTCCCAACCCAGGGATCAAACCTGGTCCTCCTGCATTGCAGGTGGATTCTTTACCACTGAACCACCAGGGAAACCCTGCTTCCAGGCACACCATTTCTTAACTCTCCGTGCATGGTCCTGGCTCCACACATGATTTTGCCTTGCTACCCTCTCCAGCTGCAATACTCTTTTATCTCTTGAGCTGCAAACCCATCCTACAGCTCAGATGAAACCCAGCTTTCCCTGTCCCTCCCTTTTCACATTGAGCTCAGGCTCACCCTCAGGGCTCAGAGCCAGAGCGCCCAGCCGAGGCTCCAGCTGGAACATATCTGAAGCAGGCTGGGCTGGGGCCTGGTTCAGGATGTGGAACCGAAGATCCGAGTTGGTTGTGCCTGGCTCATCCCCATCGGAAGCCTCCAGGAAGAAGAAGGGGACACCTGGGAGTATGGAGAGAGTTTACCATTAGGGCCAAAGGCGTAGGGAGAGCCTCCCACGCTTCACCTATCTCTCCCTGGTTCTTCCTTCCATACCCATCATCATATCAGGACTCTGAAGGTGCGCCATGACTCTTCACCCCACTGCACAGATGAGTAAACTGAGGCCTAGAGTAGATGGAACTCACCTGTGGACCTTCAGTTGGGTGGGGGGTGCAGATGAGACAGAAATGGGAGGGGAGCAGTTTGGACCCTGTTGCCCTGTCCCTATGCCATCTCTCTGGCCATCTGTTTCCTCTCTGTTCTCCCATTGGTGCCCACCTGACCTTGCTGTGAGTTCACTGCTTTGGGCACTCACCCGGCCTAGTACCCCGGCTCAGATGAACTTTGTAGGTGGCCTGAGAGAAGTGGGGCACCTGGTCATTCTCATCCTTCACACGCACACGCACAGGCTGCGGGCCCCACAGGACACGTCTGTTCTCGGTCTCCAGGGTGACCTGACAAGAAGGAGTGGTCAGAGCCCCGCCCTCCCCAGGCGACTTCCCCCTCCCCCGGCCCAGCCGTACCTGTAGCTGGTATTCTGCCTGTTCCTCCCGGTCCAGGGCCCTGGTCACCAGCAGGAAGCCAGATTCTGGGTCCACAGCAAAGAGGCCCTCCCCTGCCACTCCTGCATCTCCTGACACCACAATCTGGCCCTCAGTCTCCTCACGGGGCAACAGCAGCTGGTGGGGGAAGAACAGAGGTGAAGGGAGCTGGGGGCGAGTCTGGGGGATGCCCCTTCCACCCAATAGCCCCGTTTTTTAATATGGGGAAACTGAGGCTCAGAGAGGGCTTGTGCTTGCCTGAGGTCACAAAGCCAAGTAAGGAACAGGATGGACATTCAAAGCCAAAGCTCTTCCGCCTGTGTTGGGTGCTCCCTTGTACTCTCTGCCTTACTTCCTGAAGCTTGAAACCCCTCCTCCATCACTTCATCCTTTAATTAACTAATTAATTATTATGTTTTAAAATTTGGGGGCCATGCCGTGCAGCCTCTGGGATTTTTAGCTCCTTGATCAGGGATTGAACCTGGGGCCCCGGCAGTGACAGCACTGGTCCTAACTACTGGACCGCCAGAGAAGTCCCCCTCCTTCCATTTAAAGCTCTACTTTCTTCTGAGATGAAAATCTTACTAGCCATTCACACTATACCACATATTCTCTAGAAAGCCAGAGCAGTGAAGAGAAAGGGAGGCTGGAGGTAGAGGAAGCAGGACCTGGGGGAGGGCAGCCTACCCAGTCAGCTCTCAGACTCACCTTCGTCAAGTACAAAGGGAAATTTCCACCATAGTTTTCCGGGACTTCGACATACAGCTCTGCAGGCTGGGCTCTAGGGAGAGCCTGTGGAGGGATTCTCAACACGTCACCAAACTGTACCTTCCTCCCATGGGTGCTACGACCCAACAAAGAAGGGGAATTTCTACCCCTTCCCTGGGCCTGGTCATACGTTATCCCTCCGCCCCTGGCCTTTGACCTCCTAACCCCATGACAGGCCTAGAGCCACATCCCCCAGACACTACCATCCATAGTCAGTGCAACTGGTCCAGATGGAGTAGGGGGTGAAAGTGCAACCCCCAAGGCCAGGATCTGAGGGCAAGGAGAGGGCCTGACTCACCTGGGGGACTAAGAAGCAAAGTAGCCAGAGCCAGGCAGCGACCATGGTCAGGATGGGCCTGTAAGGATCCAGCCCAGGTTGGTGCACAGAGGGTCCCTCCCATAACCCTCCCTCTAGAAAGTGTTCCTCACCCATTCCCACTGAGTCCCAGGCCACAGCTTCCCCAGGCCCCATGGGGTACAATGGCCCCTCCTCCTTCAGCTGGACTAGGGGGCAGGCAGTCAGGCCGCCTGTGCCCTGTTTTGTGCTGCCCCAGCAGTTCTCAGAGCAGCCCCTCCCCCACCACTTGGACGCTGCCCACCCCGCTCCCACCCCCTCCCTCCCCGGCCTGAGCCTACTGCACACACATAGCCTGGCTTCACAACCGACTGGCCTCCTCTTCCTCTGCTTTGAGGGGCCTGTGGCTCCCCATTGCCTGCAGCGCAGTGTCTGGCTCCTTGGCCAGGCCCACCAAGACCGCCAGGCCCAGCTGCACTGCATCTCTTGGTTCTTGTGCCCACAAGGATCTCCACAGGGAGCTTCACCTCCAGACTTCTGTCTCCTTCCCACCATAGCCTCCCCAGCTCTCGGATCCCAAAGTACTCATTTCCCAGCAGTCTCCCTGAATCACCAAGGTTTGAAGCTAAAAAGACCCTGATGACACTGAGGGCCACCTCCTGTGGTCGCCTCACATTGTAGGCAAGGCCTGAAGGGCAAGAGCTGACCAAGGTCACAGAGGATTTGACCACAGGAGAATTCTTCCTGAAACAGAGGACTCAGGGTTCAGGGTTTCCAAGACTGTTCTAACTCCCACTGTTATCCTGCAGACATGGAGCCCTCACAGGACAGGACCCCTGCCCTCACCTCAGTGTTTTCCAGCACTCAGCACAGTGCTGGGCATGCAGAGCACAGACAGCCACACCAATCACTCCCGGGAAGTTTTCCCTGGACGACAAGGCATGTTTCTCCCTCCCCTGCCACCAACCCCTGCCTCAGCCCTGCCACCAACCCAGGTCCCAGGTCCCAGCTCCCAGGCCCTCACCCACTGATGCCCGAGGCTGGCTTCCCTTGGTCCAGCTGCCAGGTGAGAGGAGTCTTTCTACAGGAGTGCTGGCCAGGCCAAACTGGGTGGAACAGGGCAGGGCGGACACTTGAGCAGGTAGGCGGGCCAGCCACGCTTGCTCAGGAGTGGAAAACACCCCTGGGTCCACAGCAGCAGGCCTGACCCTGCCCAGCCCCTCAAGTTACTCATTGACTTTGAAAAGTTGGAGGCTGCTCGGCATCCATGACCGCCAACCCCAGGAGGTGGGGAGATCTTCGACCTGGTACTTGTCCCACCCCTACACAGCTCAGTGGATACTTCTCGGCCCCCTGGATTTGGACATGACCCTTTTCCCATGGCTCCAGACTTGCTCCCACTTCTCCCCCTTATGCACCAGTGTCTGCAGCCCCGCCTTGGTCCACGCTGTTCCTTTTTCCTGGAATGCCCTTCTCACTCCTTCATCTGTCTGCTGATCACCTGCTCAGGCTTCAGCGCTCAGCTCAAATAGTCCCTGCTCCCAGGAAAGCTTCCCTGGGCTCCCAGGTTTGTTTGGGGCTCTCCCATGCTGATACTTCACCCCTACCCATGCCCCTATGCCATAGAGATCGTGCTATCTCTATCAACACGAGGAGGGCACCAGCTTGTTATTAGCTTTCTCTTCCATCAGACTCGGAGGCCCTCTGGGGCGAGACTCAGGGACCCAGTAATTAATGACCTGGTCCTTGCCTGGCCCTGGCAGCTCCCAACTGACTTGTGGAACTAAGATAAGGAGCTGGAGGTGCCATGTGCAGGATAGGGGAGTGGTGCATGACCTGACCCAGATATTCGGAGCTCCAGACCACCCACCAGTGTGACCAGTGGGCAGGCGTAGGAGGACAGCAGCCCATGAGAACCCCTGAAGCTCCCTAGGTGCTCACACTAGCCCCTGGACACAGACAGGGCTGGGACAATGGACCGCCTCGTGCCTTTGAGAGGAGAGAGGAGTTTGAGCCAGTTCAGGTGACCTTGAGTGAGTTGCAGGGCTGACGGGAGGCCCTTCCCCCACTGGTGTAGCCTAGAAGCTCCTGGGGCCTGAGTGTGTGGAGTGGTGGGAAGAGGGTGGGAAAGGTCAGGGATCTTGGTCTCCGATCTCTCCTGTGGTTTCCTTGGAGTCCTTCCCATTGCATATCTGGTTAATTTCTCTTAGGCTAGAAGGCTGGATCAGGACCCTCAGCTGACCCCAACTTTGTCCATCACAAGCTGAGTTCCTGCCTCCAGGTCACTTGGGCACCCCAGCCTGGAGCAGTGCAGCGTGGGAATGTTGAAAGGGTCTCACGTGTATTAAGACCACATGAGAGGGGTCTCCAGCTATGTGCCTGGCACTACTGTAAGCAGATACCATCATTATTCCACCCATTCCATTCTGAAAAGGGCACCGTGCCCATGTCACACACTGGAGCACAGAGAAGTCGAATGACTTGCCCAGGGTCACACAGCCAGTAAGTGACAGAGCTCAGGAGGTCTGGAATCTTCTTCAGGTCTCAGCACCTTCACCTGTTCTGAGAAAACCACGCCCGCCTTTGCCTTGGTGAAGTACACTGAGACTGGGAGTGGGACTGCAGCTTTGAGCTGCCCTGGGGGGCATATGGGTTAGTCACGGGGATCACACACCTGAGGAACGGCTTTCAAACCTCCACCTGCTATTGAACAACCGCAGAGTTCTAACCAAGTTCTGAGGGCTCCCAGGAGCCCTGAAAAAATTGACTAATATATAAATATCTGGATCCCAGCCTGGAACCTTCTCAGAAACCGTCCCCAGCCTTGCCCCTGCCTGCCTCTGGGCTCCCAGTCCCCACTCAGCCACTTCTGCCCATGGGGCCCCAGGTAAGTACTTTGTCCCCCATCTGCCATTGTTGAATGGGAATGCTCACTCCTGAAACCACAATGGTAAATCCAAGCAGGCACCTGTGCCCAGAAGTCTCCCCTTCCCAGGTGTGGGCGGTGGGGAGATACACACCTCCAGCTATCAGCAAAGATGTACACATTTATACAAGAATGCAAGGCCTCTCATTCCAGGCAAGGAGGGCCCCAGGGACCTGCTCCTATATTAGGCAATGCCGAGCATGGAATCCTCTGGCGTGGCCACGCAGTGGGGAGAAGAATGGCCCTCCCTGTCCCCTCACCACTTCCTGCCTAGCAACCCAGCCTCCGCCAGGAGGTGGGGAGCCACACGGAGTCAAGTCCACCTGAGTGTGCCTTCCTTGTGCATGTGTGTGTGCTGTCACTTCAGTCGTGTTCAACCTTTGTGACCTGGTAAACTGTAGCCCGCCAGGCTCCTCTGTTCATGGGATTCTCCAGGCAAGAATACTGGAGTGGGTTGCCATGCTCTCCTCCAGGGGATCTTCCCCACCCAGGAATCATTTGGCATCAAACTGGCATCTCCTGTAGCTCCTGCATTGCAGGCAGATTCATTACCACTGAGCCACTGGGGAGGCCCTGTGCCTTCCTCACCCCAGCCTTAACAAACCAGCTGCTTCCTTCTCCAGCCAGGGAGTCTCGGAAGTCTTCCACAGTCACACCACCTTAGCAGCTTTCCAGCCCCTCAAGAGGGAGCAGGCCAGAGACAACCACCCAGGAAACAGACCCAGGAATCTTGTTTGGCCATGACACCCGGGGGCAGAACGTGGTCTCTTGGGCAGCCTCAATTTCCTTTACGTACAGTATGTGTTAGTCGCTCAGTAATGTCTGAATCTTTGCAACCCCATGGACTGTAGCCCTCCAGGCTCCTCTGTCCACAGGATTCTCCAGGCAAGGATACTGGTGTGGATTTGCAGTGATTGAACCCTTGATCAGCTGGGCAATGCCAGGCCCCAGTACAGAAGAATCTGAATAACAGGTTGGGTGAGATTCATGTCTCTTCCTGCTGCTTGGACCCCCACCCCCAACCCTGTTACCCCTGCAACCAGACCACAATCCACACCTGCCCCTTGGACGCAGCTGGGCACAAACATTAGAATAGTTAAGGCCACAGACTGGGGTAGGGCAGTGAGCCCCCTTCCTCAACTTAAGGAAACTTTCCTGTTCCTACAGCCCCCAGAATCAAAGGAAACACAAAGTTGCCAGCCCTGGCCTATCGGGAAATAGTCTTTATTACAAAAATCTGCATGTAAACAAATAGCCACTGCACTGAACAGCCTCCCTCCAGGGCATGCACACCAGGGTGTAGGGAAAGGCAGAGTCCTCTCCCCATTCACAGGCCTGTCCCCAAGGGCTGGCTGGGGTCAGCCTGCTGCTTGGGATGCACACGGGCCGGCACAGGCATCTTGGTGGGCCCAGCCCTCAACGGCCACTGGGAGCCGCCTCCCTGGGCAGCACTGTCTGTCTGTCCATGACCGTGAGCTGGGGGACGCCCAGAGTCTGAGCCAGCTCTGAGGCACCTTGGGCGGTTGGCTGGGCCAGCCCACCAATCAGCCCATCTGTCTGCACAATACAGCAAGTGCCCCAGGGTCTAGAGCACCGATAGGTCATGGCAGGACTTGGACTTGGCACGCATGGCCATCTTGCGGCTGTTTCGAGCGACGATGCGGCCCAGGAAGCGCTTCGCCTTCTTGCCCAGGCTCTCTCGCCGCCGGGTACCCGCTTGCCGACGCGCGTTGGCCTCTTTGCTGTCCCTGCGCAGGCGTATCTGACGCACGACACCCTCGAACAGTGCCTGGACGTTGTGGTGCAGTGCAGCCGACGTCTCGATGAACTTGCAGTCAAAGACAACGGCACAGGCCCGGCCCTCTGGTGTGTGTGGCGGGGGTGGGAGACAGGCACACATCAGTAAGCAAAAGGTGAGTGGGTGAGAAGCCCACTCCAACCCTGGCCACACCTTGGCAGCTATCCGTGGGGAAGGGGAAGGGAGTCCTGGATCCTCCCCAGGAACATGATGAACCCCGGCTCATGTAGGGAGGGGCCCAGGCATCACTGGGTCACCCAGCTGCAGAGCTTGCCCATGTTTAAGGAGCTCACAGAGGCCCACAAAAGGAGATTCATTTATTGAAATAATTCGAAGTTTGATATTTAAACGGTAGTGCTGGGGGGGAGGACATCATCAAGTCACTGCTGGTTCTTCTGTGGGGTTCAGGTCTGAGGGTCACAGAGGATGCTGAGCCCAATGTTGGGGGAGGGGTTCTCCCCAGGGGCAAGACTATGCAGAGACTGGACTGGGCCTGGAATCCAGGCTCTGGCCTCCTGGCCTGAGTCCCTGAACTCTCCTCACCCCTCATCAGCCAGGCCAGGGACAAAGAGGACAGAAAAGGAGGGCTCTGAGTTGGTCCAGCAGCTTTTACCTCCTCTAGTGCATCTGGTCCCTTCCCCAGGACTCAGGACTTGGGAGACCTGTGGGAGGGCAGAAGCTCTCCCCCTGCCTCCCTGAGTTTTCTTCCTGGACATTTTTAGCCACTGATGATCCCCAGGGACTCGAGCTGAGTCAAGACTGAGTGGACCACAGTGCAGCCAGGATCTCCCTCCCTTTCCAACCCAGCTCCCTGCTCACCGTCCAAGGAGACCTCGCGAGAGCGCACCAGGTCGCTTTTGTTGCCCACTAGGATGATGGGCACGTCATCTGTCTGCCGCGCCCGCCGCAGCTGAACCCGCAGCTCTGAGGCCTTCTCGAAGCTTCCCTTGTCGGTCACTGAGTACACAATGACATATGCATCTCCCATGGCTAGGCAGTGGCCAGGTAGCCAGCGACCCCCATCCTAGGGGACACAGACACATATTTACCCAATAGTCCTCACACCCCAGCTACAACGCTGTCATTCCCAGCAGGTCCCTACCCCAGCTCACCCCTCACCCAGCCCTGGGTCTCAGCCTACATCCTACCTGCTCCCAAATGTCATAGACCATGAGTGACGCCTCTTCTCCGTCCACCATGATGGAGCGGTCATATGTGTGCCCTGGGCAGGAGACCAGTAGTCAGGTTACTTGCTGGCAGCCACAAGCCCCCCCTCCTCCAATACATCAGGCGTCTTATTCTGGCCACACCCTTCAACTCCTCCCCAAAGCCCCCCAACCTTCTCCTCCAATGATGGATGCTATATAGTAACGGAAATGACAGGGCTGAGAAATGGGGGGCGGGTGAAGGGCGTGATATGCCGGGGCCCCCACCTAGCTACCCCTTCCCCAAGCTAGCAATGTCCTGGGTGGCCATTCCTGGGCTCCCTGCCCTTCTGTTGCCTGAGACCCAGGATAGTTTTATCACAGTGGCCTGAGTTAGAACAGACATGCCCTGGGGATCTTGGTTACCTAGGACTCCTCTCCTAGACTCTCCCTCTGGCTGTGTTCTCGCCGGTCCTGGCAGGGGGGGCTATCCTGTCCTCACACTACAGAACAATTAAACATATGCCCTGGGTCTTCTACTCCAAGCATTTCTTTCCCTACTAAAGGCTAGGGTACCTTCCCCCTTAGTTTCCCCATCTGTGAAAGGGGGAGGTAGACGCGATTCTCAAAGCACCTTCAGAATTCCGTTGGTATTTGCTGCTTTTAACCCTGATCCCCAGTCCTGCAGCCCCTAGTCCTAACCCTGTGTTCGCCCCTCCCTCGAACAGTCCCTCCCAGTCCCTCACCTGCGGCTTCCGCTTCAGGCCCGTCCTCTACACCTCCGAAGATGCGCGCCAGAGCGCTCTTGCCCACGCCAGGCGCCCCCAGCAGCAGCACCTTGTAAACGCTCTCGTCTGAATCGCTTCCTCCTGAGCTGAGCGAGTCGGAGGAGCCCTCGGGCCAGTCCAGCCTCGGACCCTGGGCCCCTGTCCCGGCTTCGGCCGTTGTCAGAGCGCCCGGAGACAGCGCCGCCTGCAGGTCGCGCTCGTCCACCGGCATGCTCCGGCGGTGCAGCGGGAGCGCGGGGCCCCAAGGTGTGCTGCCCCGACGGCGATCGCGTTCCCGGCCCCCGCCGCGGTTCCCGCCGGCTCCGCTGCCGCCGCCGTTCAGAGTCATCGCGTCGGACGCCGTCTGGGGAACGGGAATCCGGGTGGCCGCGTAAGCCGCGGTGGACATGGAGTAGGAGGCTGGACCCGGGACACGCCTGCCTGACCACGGGTCCGGAAAGATGCTCGGGGTGTAGGACCTGCCGCGGAAGGTCTTTGCGCCCTGACAAGTGACCCACCCTCCTGGCTCGTCCATCCCAGACGGTGAGACCACCCCAACCCCGTTCTGCCAGGACACTCACCCACTCAGACACGGTGAGGACTAGGTAGGTACCAGGCTCGGATACAGTCCACCCGTAGACCTAGGCGCGAACACTGGACCAGTCGCAGCCACCGCCTTCTCAGTCCGTACTGGGCTCAGGCTCCAGAGTCGCCTATTTAAGCCTCTGCCCGCCCCCGCCCCCACCCCCACCCCCGCGCTCGCCCCCGTCTGCGCGATGCGGGGGCTGACGTGTCGGTCTACCTCCCCCGAGGGGAATCCCCCACCCTCCTCCTAGGACCTCACACCCATCCAGCCCTGCCTCACTCTCTAGGGCGGGGCAGGGACAGACCCCGCAGCCCGGTCTGAATGTGTGTGTGAGAGACAATTGGGGGTGGGTGGAGGGCAGGTAAGGAAGAAGAAGGAGAGGGTGTATGTGAATGGTACGAGGAGGAGGGGGACAGAGGTGGAGAGTGCCATCACGGATGGGGCGGGGTGGAGGGGGGGTGCGGGGGTGGGGGGGACAAGGCGGGAAGAAGCCCTATCAGCCCAGTGGGCCAAGTCCCCACTAGGGCTGACTTAGGTCTGGCCCTTTAAAAGTGGTTTCTCGCTTCCCTCTCTCCCAGTCCTGGCCTGTTGCCCAAGCAAGCAGACCAGTTACAGGTCCACGGACTTCACCCTTCACTGCCCATGACACCCATTTGTTTTGGGGCCCTAAATCCAAGCTTCTAACCTCAACCCCAGGTCCTACCCACTCTGATTCCTGCCTTTGGGAGTTGACGATTCTACCTGATGAGCCTGCCCTTTGAGATGAGGGTTAGTGACACCTGAGCCCCCAAAGGGGCCCTCAGAGGCCTGTGGGGAAGGGGTGGAGAAGGGAGGCCCTCTGGCAGTGTGGTGCAGGTAGAGGTGCAAGTTTGAATCTTGAAGAGGGAATGTGGGCCCAGAGAAGGAAAAGGATGGACTCAGCACCACCTCCCCCTCAGCACCCTCCAGGCAGCTGCCAGCAACTCTGCTAAAAATACCTGGTCATTCGGCTCCTGGCCTGGAGGTTGCCCAAAGTTAGGGAAATCCTGGCAGGCAGGTGTCAGAGACCAGCAGGAGCGGATAGGGGTGGGACTAGACTGGATCAGGTCTGGTTCCAGTCAGAGTCTTCAATGTCTTCTTCCTTCCCTTTAGTCTCAGACTGGGCCTATAATTCAAGGCACACTCGGGGTCTGGAGGTTCATAGTCATAGAGCATGGATGGGATCGGGCTTCCCAGGTAGCTCAGTGGTAAAGAATCCACCTACAATTCAGGAGACCAGGTTCAATCCCTAAGTTGGGGAGAACCCTAGGGATTGGGAAGAAAGAAATGGTAACCTGCTCCAGTATTCTTCCCTGGGAAATCTCATGGACAAAGGAGCCTGGCGGGCTGCAGTCTATGAGGTCGCAAAGAGTTGGACACGACTTAGCAACTGAGTGTGCATGCACACATGGATGGGGTCAGGCGGTTGGGAATGGGATAGCCACCACTTGGTGCCACCACTGCCCAGAGATCAGCCCCTCCTCAGACCCAGGGAAGATGCTGGGGCACAGAGGGGAGGAGATGTAATGGAGAGACTTGGTTTCTAGTCCTAAATCTGTCCCCAGGCTCCTAGGTTTTGCTTCTCTCCCAGCTTCTATTACTCTATCCCAGCCCCTCTATTATTGCCTTGCTCGTGTTTGGGGTGTGTGAGGACTGGGGGCAGGCAAGCTGTGAGGTACTTTATAACAGGGACCTCCTATTAGACTGACGTTTGATTGTGAGGGGTGTGATGGGGGTGGGGGGCACCCATTCAGGGCTCAGGTGACATCACGAATGGATGGATCCTAGTGGGCTGCTGTAGGTTGTCATGGAGACCAGGGTCAGGGCTCTCTGGCTGCTGTGTCAGTTTCCTTGGCAATATCTGAAATGGCCTTGGAATGAGCAGGGCCTGGTTAGGTAAGTGTTAGAGAGTTCACGCAGGCCCCTCTAGTTCTTGACGTCCTCAAAGCAAGCAAGGCCTGAACTGAGGGGTGGTCCATCCATTTGTGTCCTTCACATGGCTTGGGGGGTCTTGGGAGGACTGGGCAACCCCATGTTGGCTCTAGCTTCCTGGACCAGGTCCAGTGGGAAGATGGAGTCATGGATTGAGCCTCCTGTCAAAGAACAAAAGTCTTGGGACTTCCCTGGTGGTCCAGTGGTTAAGACTCTGCACTTCCAATGCAGGGGGCATGGGTTTGATCTTTGGTCAGGAAACTAAGATCCCACCATGCCATGCAGCATAGCCAAAAAAAACCCAAACAAACAACAAAAGTCCTAAGAGCCAGCAAACCACTTTCCATCAGGAATCCCAGCTGGGCTGCTCACGGCCTCTCCTAACCACCTTACACATGACCTTGCTGCTGACAAGAGCCCCTGGATGTCCGACAGAGGGTGGGTGTTGGGGGGGTAGCTGTGGTCATGTAAGGAATTAGGGCTGGGTTTCCCCTCTGATAATCTAAGCTCTTGACCTCAGCAATGTTTCCTCATTGCCAAGGGAACTGCATCCACACTGGGCCACTCAGGCCCCAAGCATTCCCCAACATGCATCAGTATGGCCAGGGGCCCCAGGAACCATACCAGGACATGCCCTTGAAACACCCCCAATTCTCCGTCCTCTCAGTTCTCTGGGCTGAGCTTGGCTGCCTAGGAGGAACAGACCGAGGCAAGAACACCCTCAGGAGAGCCTGGCCTTCAGATCCCAGCTCTGCACCTTGCTAGCTGTTTCACCTCTTCCCATTTAGTTTGGCTGAGCCTCAGTTCCCTCCTGTGTAGAACAGGAATAGTGCCTTCATGGCGGTGGTTATAAGATATGAATAATCTGAGGACTTCCCTGGTGGTCCAGTGGTTAAGATTGCATGCTTCCAATGCAGGGGATGCAGGTTCGATCCCTGGTTGGGGAACTAAGATCCCACCCACTGTATGGTGCATCCAAAAAAGAAGAAAGAAAAGGTATAAATAACATGAAATTCAGAGGTAAACTGGTTGGCATGTGTCTGGCATATAGTAATATCGATATCTCAGTATGAACACTTTTATTATCACCCTTGGTTGGACAGGACAGGCTGAGTGGCTCTGTGGGCCCTCTCCTGCTGGTTCTCTCCTGCTCCTGCTCCATTCTGTCCACAACAGTGGTCTGCCCAGGACAGGGGCAGGTACAGATACTTCTCCCCTCTCCCCACTACCCACCTTTTCTCTGTGGGACCCTAAGCCCTTCCCCTTCCTGGGGTAGCAAAATGCTGCAAAGGGAACTTGGCTGGATTTCAGTGTCCCCACCCCTTCTCACACCACAGCTCCCATGCCCCAGTTCCTCTGTTCTGTTCTAAGGCTCGATTCATTCATTTCACTGACCTGTATTACCTAACTGTATGCCAGGCCCTTGTGCTTTGGGCAGGATGATGAGCAAAAATGGACAGACCTGGCATGTTCATATGTGTCCTCTAATCCCTGGGTTGGTCTCACTTAGCTATGATTTGTTGTTCCCATTTTGTAGACATGGTAACCGAGGCCTGAGAAGTCATAGGCCAGAAACAGCACAGCCAGACACACCTGGTGGAGGGCTTCAGGGACCTGAAACTTCATTCCCCCCTCACCCTCCAACCCTACCCCTACCCCCGTGTTTGCAGATAGCAGCTGGGATTCCAGAAAGTTACTCAGGCATTAGTCCAGTATTCACAAATGGTGTCACTGCAGGCAGCTGGGGGCCAGGCCCAGATGAGTCAAAACTGAAAAGGGGATATCTGATACGCTGGCTGGCTGGATGTGAGCAGCTTGGTGTCCCTCATCCACTGTGGCCTGGCTGCCAGGAGGGCCAGCTGAATGACTCAGTGACACCTGTCTCCCCTGTGACCCACCCCCCCACAACCCCCAGCTGAACAGAGACACCACAGATCTTAGACAGATCCGGGCTGTCACTGCAGACGTACACAGGCGGTGAAATCTACAGCTGGGTACTGGTGGTTGGGAAGCCTCCTTGGGGCCTGAGGGACCCTGGCTGGTTGGTCACCTGCCTCTCTGGAGCACTGAGCTGCCTCATCCTTGGAAATGGGAGGGTGGGTACTCTGCCTGGAAGGTCACCTGAAATGGTCCTAGATCCACTTGCAATCCCCTCAGAGCAGTCCTGAGCTGTTGTCACCACTTCCCACATCACACATGAAGAAACTGGGTGACATGAACTGATGACTCCACCTCTCTGAGCTGCCAGATCTTGGTCACTGGGTGGCAAAGCCACTCCTGCCTGGAAACCAGGTGACATTGGTGGTAAAGAACCTGCCTGCCAATTCAGGAGACTTAAGAGATGAGGGTTCGATCCCTGGGTCGGGAAGATCCCCTGGAGGAGGGCATGGCAACCCACTCCAGTATTCTTGCCTGGAGAATCCCATGGACAGAGGAGCCTGGTGGTCTATAGTCCATGGGGTCACACAGAGTGGGACAGGACTGAAGTGACTTAACACAGCATAGGCCCCTCCAGCCAGGCAACAGCGCCCCCTGCCAGCTGAGCAGTACCTGCTGAACTCCTTAGGTACCTCTACTCTAACTGGAGGTCTTTGGGAGTCACTTACTTATTCTAGAAGCTTCTTTCCTCACCTGCATAATAGAGATAAGAAAGATGCCACACAGGGCTGGCTCAAGAATTGGCCACCTAGGTACTAACATATCTAGGCTTCTGCCAATGCCCACTCTCAGGACAGGCTCAATATCTTCAGAAGGCCCCCAGGAACAGATGTGCCAAGGGCCCAGGCCCCTTGCTGAGGCCTCTGGAAGGCTCTGCCCACCAGATGGGCTGGCAAGTCTTCTTAATAACTGAATTTTTCCTCAAAGAAATGGAGGCAGGGAATCCCATTATGACTTCTGACTGGCTGATCCAAGGGCTAAGCCCCCCAGCCTATCCTGGTGACCAACTGTGCTGTGGGAGGCAGAGGCTCCAGACCTGAGCACCTGGGGTGACACAACTGGAGGATACTGGTGGAGACAGTGCTTCAGGTGGCTTTCAACAGAGAAATCTGCTGTCACTACCCTGGCCGGGGGACTAGACTGAGCTTCACCGAGGATGGGGACAAGCTGGCATCACACAGCTACTGGTGGATACTAAGGATGCATAGAACACTCCTGGGCAAGGTTCTCATTAATAGAACTAACCTGAACTCAACCAATTCCTAGTTTATAGGAAACACAGCAAAGGAAGAAATTAGACTGTGGGACTTCTCCAGGACAACTCACATTGTGCTTTTCAAAATAGTGTCAAGAAAGATTAAAAGGTGGGGAGGTGGGGAGATAGTTCTAGAAGAGGCTAAAGAGATGACAACCAAATGCAATACATGGAATTTGACTGGAGCCTGATTAAACAAACAATTATGAATGACACTGTGGGGAAATTCATATATGACTGGATATTAGATATTAGTGTCAGGGAATTGTTTGCTTTGGGACCAGATAACAGTACTGTGGTTACAGGCTTAATCTTAGGAGACATAAGATGAAGTACTTAGAAGTGAAGGGTTGTATGTCTGCAGTTTACTGTCAGGTATATTTATATTCTCCACACATATAAATAAAGCCAGTGTTGTAACATCTTAAGAACTGTTAAATCTAGGTGGTGGGTATACAAGACTGTGTGCTACCTTATTCTTTCAATTTTTTGGCATACTTGCAACTTTTCCCAATCAAATCATTGGGAGAAATTTTTTAAATGAACCAAACCTCCTTGACTCATCCTGTATAGGCACTCACTACCACCCCCATCCCAAATCGAGAGTGACCCCACAGAGATGAAAGACTCTCAGGCACCCTGGGAAATGAATATAAGTTAAGGGTTTATTACAAAATGCAAAATGTTAGTTTCTTATTGTCAATGATTCAAGAAAACAAAACCAGGAGCCCTGCGTGGGGCTGGGAGCAAAAATCCAGGCTCAAGACCGGGCTGACAGACACTGGTTCACAACCTCAAGCAGGTGGGTGTTCTCTAGGGCAGCTGCCACCCGCTCTTTATCTGCAAGCTGCTTGTTCACTAGGTGGAAAGAAGAGAGTGGTGAAATATATCTAACCCCCCCAACCCCCAACAAAGCCCTCCTGTCACCTTCCCAGGATTCCAAGTCTTGATCTGGCTACCCCAACCATCTGAGCCCATACTTCCCCCACTTTCTTATGACCCCTTCCCACCTGGCCACTCTCGTCTGCCTGCTACACTATAAGGCCTGGCACACCCTGGTCCTATATACTTAGAAGAGAGAGAAGGCAGGAGTGAAAGAATATGGTAAACACAGGAGACTCAAGTCAGGCCAACTTTGCTTTAGGCGGCCACCTAAAGCATCTGCCTAGTGCCACACCCCCAATCTTGCCCTAGAAACCATCATGGCAAGGGGGAAGCCTCGGGGCTAATGTTTCAATACCAGCCCACACTTACCTGCATGTTCTGAGGCATGGGTCCCTGGTGTAATGTGCACATCCATCTGGGAGGGAGAGAGGTGGGCCTGAGCACCCACACACCTGCCTACCCCCTTCTCCCCACTCACCCCCTCCAGTTGATCCTACTCCTAATTATGCTTTTGGACTCCGGCCTTCCAAATCCACTCACTGCCAGTACATCACTACCCAAATGTCTGGCCAATGGCTACTGACTTAAAGACCTGCCTGCACCCTCCACCCCTGCTCCAACCTTATCTGTGGCTCCCTACTGCCCAAACTGCCACACTCCTCACTACTTTTCTGCACTTTCCATGTGGGTCTTTATTCTTGTCCTATCCAGTTGGAAAGTCTCCTCCCAATTTCATCTCTGCTAGCCAGGTTCCTTCCAGATCTCTCTGACATCCAGACTCATGCTCCCATATCCTCCTCAGTGACAAACACTCACAGCTGCCCCACCCACAGGGCTAAGTTCAAACTCACCTTGAAACGCTGGGGAAGGGATCGAAGAAGCTTGACTTTGATGGACAGGCCAATAAGGGTGGCCATACTGCAGTGTGGAATGGTGGGTGTGAAGGCCACAGCCACTGTGCTCTCGGGGTCGCTCACCTAGTTGGGGAGAGGGATGTTAGGAGTCATGACCCGTTCAGTCCTGAGCCCCTCTTTTTAGTCTGTTGCTTCAAACAAGTCGTCTAACAAGTATGGGCCTCAGTTTCCTCATCCATAAAATGGGTGTGCAAATGTTCCAAAGAGCCACTGAGGGAGGAGTCCGTGTCCTGAAAGCACACCAGCCCCTAGGTGCACAGCTGAGCTATCGTGGCTCTCCCGAACAAGTCGCTACGCTGGACGCTGGGAGTGACTCACCTGAACCCGGACTTGCTCTACTACGTTCAATTCTTCTAGCGTCAGGGGATGCTCCGGGTCATTGATGGAGCGAATCAAATGTGCCAAGTGAAGGAAAGAGGACTCTGCGCCTTTGCCCACTGAGAAGCCTCCGCCGGAATGCCCGGCCCTAACACAGCTGCACCGACTACACAACGTCACTTCATCCCCCGCATCCCATGCCCCCGAAAACCGCCCTCCACCCCCGCGCCCGGCAGCGGTGGATATCGAAGATCTCGCGCGCGTCGATGCTGTCTGGAACCTGCTCGTCCTCCTCGCCCGCGGACACTGGCCGGTCCCCAGAGCGCTCGTAGATGAGGGGGTTAGCGTTCTCCAGGAGACCGCCCCCCATGCCGCCGCCGCCCACCATCGCGGAACCGCTGCCGGCGACCTTAGGCATGCACTTCCTCTCCTACGGCGCACTTCCGGGGAACGGGAATGGGGCGTGGCGTGGTGACGGGGTAACGCGAGGGACACGCGGCGCTGCTCTTGCTCCACCTGGGGTATGGGTGGGACGGTGGCCACCATGAGCTCTCCACCCGGACCCGGGAACATACCGAGCGCCTCCAACAACGGCACCGAGAAGGGAGCACTTGTGCGAGCCGGGAGGGTGCTGGGCACCGCAGGATAAGGCTGGAGCACTGAAGATCCGAATGAGATCGAGCCAGGCATCATTTCCTCTGAGAAACCTGCCCCGTAGGCTGGGCAGTTGCCTAGACTTGCCTGTCTGCCCCGGAACGGCTCACTGCGTTTCGGAACTTCCCGGACACGCACCTGTAGCTCCATCTGCACCTGGGGCCCGAGAGTGCTCTCCCAGTCCCCAGCACGCGGACCAGCAGACGTTCTTTAAATGTTTGTCCAATGGATAAATAACTGACCTCGATTTTGGAAAGAGCTGGGGACAGGGAAAGACCCGGGATGAGGTTGAGGGTGTCCTTAAGATGAGTGCCACAATCAAGTGTGCATTTCAAAAGGGGGACCTTTGCTGAGTAGGGCGGGGGGCTCAAGGAGACCCTCAGACCAGAGACAGTAAGGGGATGAAGCTGAACCCAGGAAATCGATCCCTGAAAACAAGGAGGAGTTTTTGGAATGACTGGCAGTCACGTTTTCCTGCCTTTACTCGAGCGGTTCCTTTCCCTCTGAACGAAAGTCGTTTTGATATCTCTTGTCTGTGGGAATTCTGATCGTGCCCCTCCTCAAGGAAACGCTCCCGGTTTCCCCAATTACAGCTTATTGCTCCCTCTCCGCGCTCCTCGCACCGGTTCCCCCCGCCCCCGCCCCAGCACCACATTTGTCAAGCCTGTGACTGTAGGGACACTGAACGCAAGTTTGGGGAGAGGGGTCTTGGTATTGCGGAGAACTGCGGAAGCCTCAATGCCTCTTCGAAGGAAGCCCAAGGGGACCCAGACAGAAGGGAAGCGGTTGTGCTAGCCCTTGCCTGCCACTGGGCTTAACCCATTTAGTCCCGCTCTCCTGCCAAACCCACCTTTGCTCCCGCCTACGCCCTGCCCAGTCCAAACTACAGACCTGGGCGAGGCACTGACTGGTCGAGTCCTGGCTGGACGGGTCCCCGCGCAGCCTCTTGAAAAGCCGTGTGCCCGCCAGTAGTACAGAAAAGACTTCTGAGCTCACGATGAAGCCGGACGGGCCTCGCTTGCGTCTGAGGGCCGTGGCCTTCGGGTTCTTGCTTCTCCTCGTCCCGGGCCAGGGTGAGGCTCCCGCGCAGGGCAACATAGGGACCGGGGTAGGACTTGGCCAAATTCTGCAGAGGCTGTGGGGATGGAGGTGGGGGTGGGAGAGCGGGTACTGGCGTCCGGGAGGTGGGAGCCGCTGGAGCGCTACAGTAACAGAACCATGATCCCACGCATCTCTGCGTCCCCAGAGGCGAGAAAAAGTCTGGCCTGCCCCAGGTCTAGCTACGCTGAGGGGCAAACGGGCTCTAGGTTGTGAGACGCAGCCGGGCGGGGTGGGAAGTTATTTGGAACATTTCCCTTCTAAGTGTTCGTGGTGGAGCTGGAGCTGATCGGTGATAGCATCAACAATAATAATAACCTTCCTGCCACCGTTTGGCTCTGAGCGTTGCAACCTTGGCCAGAGGGACGTCCTGACAGCCTCTGAATCTCTCTCCACGGAGTTGTAGGCAAGGTTACTGGCTCAGGCTACAGAGGCCCCCATCCCCAGCAGCTACATCTAGCAGAAGAGACTGCCACATCCTCTTCACCCCATGCACCCACCCGAGGTGAGGGTATGCCTTAGCCTTCAGGGCAAAGGTAATAGCTCTTTGTGCCAGCCCTTATCAGTAGCTTTTACTGATAAGTAGCTTAGGCTATGTGGGCACAGTACCCGAGCACAGCCCCAGCTCCTGTACCTGCTCTTGAACCCTGCTGCTGCTGCTGCTAAGTCGCTTCAGTCGTGTCCGACTCTGTGCGACCCCATAGACGGCAGCCCACCAGGCTCCCTCGTCCCTGGGATTCTCCAGGCAAGAACACCGGAGTGGGTTGCCATTTCCTTCTCCAATGCAGGAAAGTGAAAAGTGAAAGGGAAGTCGCTCAGTCGTGTCCGACTCCCAGCAACCCCATGGACTGCAGCCCACCAGGCTCCTCCATCCATGGGACTTTCCAGGCAAGAGCACTGGAGTGGGATGCCGTTGCCTTCTCCGGCTCTTGAACCCTATGATCATGTAATTCAGAGGTTCTCTGCCTGTGACACTTGACTATCTTGTCCCCTCCCAGTCCAATCTGCCCAGGAAGGGTCCACACACTCATGACTCCCCCGTGGCCCACCCCACTGGGCTTCCACCCTGACCCCTTGCTGACCAGACTCTAGGAGGTCCCCGGAATCTTCCAGCACCACAATCTGCTAAGCTTGGCTGAGGCCTCTTTTTAAACATGTTGCTGTGTTGGATTGGACCCACTTTCAGAGCAGAAGAATTGATAAGTACAGGTGATGGGTCTGTCCCTCTCCTGTTCTACCAAGTCCTAGCTTTTTGACAGGGACCATCTAGATCTCCAGGGCTTTCCACACACTGCCCAGGAGTTCACCCAAGAATGGGTGTGTGCATGCATCCTTGGTTTTCACCTAAATGGTCACCCATTGCCTCCCTTTCTGGTCCCGGCTTTTCCACTTCCTGACCCCAGGAGTGACTTCCACACCCCATCGTGGTAGAACTTCTTCATCCTGTTTAATGAAAGGCCTTCTCTTCAAGAAGTAAGCATCCTCAATGTAACCAGCCTCTGATCAGGAACATTTTAGCAGGTTTTGTCCTTTGCTATAACAAACAACCAGCATTAGAGGCTGGTGGAGGCAGTGAATTACATGGATAGACATTCCATCCCACCAGGAACTAGAGAGCAGCATGTTCCTTGGGAGAATGGTGGGCCTTCTGACTTGAAAAGGCATTGCTCAGTTACCCTCTGTGGAGCGTGAGAATAGCTGCTGACTCTGGCCTCACCCACACTATGTGTCATCAAACATGTTAATCCGTGTAAATCTAATAGGTATAGGGTAGTACAGTCACGTGAGGCTGTTTTTTGTTTTCTTTCTTTTAAAAAAAAGAACACTTTTTATTATGAAACCAGGCTCAGATCTGCCAAATTCTGCAGACAGAACCTGAGCATGCAGGAGGAAAGGCGCCAAGGAGGTGGGAACCGGTGGAGATAGCACCAGAGGAATTGGGAGCCTGATTGGATACCTCCCTGCACCCTGAGGCACAGAGAGGGTCAGGACTGCCTGAGGTCACATAGCACTGCAGGGCTCCCCATCTGAGGTAGGGAGAATAATATAGCAGACTCAGTATGCCTTCAACAGTTATCAAGACCTGGGCACCTTAGTTTTGTTTGGATTATCGCCTCTCCTTTGCACTATTATTTGAAGCAAATCCCAGACATCACATCACTTGTAAATTTTTTTAATCATGTCCTACTAAAATAAAAGGTGTATATCTCTCATAATTTCTTAATGTAATCAAACATCTAGTCAAACATTGTTTTTTCATGTTATCTCATGATATTTATGACATTTTTTAAAACCACGATTTATATAAGATTCATACTTTAAGAACTGGTAGCTGTGCTTCTTTTTTTAATAGCAAATTTAAGATATAATTCACATAGCATTTAATATGGTTTGTAGGGACTTCCCTGGTGGCCAGTGACTAAGACTCCATGATCCCAATGCAGGGGGCACATGTTTGATCCCTGGGCAGGGAACTAGGGACTTCCCTGGTAGCTCATCTGGTGAAGAATCTGCCTGCAATGCAGGAGACCCTTGTTTGATTCCTGGGTCAAGAAATTCCCCAGGAGCGTGGATAGACTACCCAATCCAGTATGTTTGGGCTTCTCTGGTGGCTCAGATGGTAAAGAATCTGCCCTCGATGAGGGACACCTGGGTTCGATCCTTGGGTTGGGAAGATCCCCTGAGGGAGAGCATGGCAACCGACTCTGTATTCTTGCCTGGAGAATCCCCATGGATAGAGGAACCTGGCGGGCTACGGTCCATGGGGTCGCAGAGTTGGACACAACTGAGCAACTAAGCACAGCACAGCACGGGGAGCTAAATCCCACATGCCATAACTAAAAAAGATCCCACATGCCACAACTAAGACCCAGCACAGCCAAAGAAATAAAATAAATAAACACACATTTTAATATGGTTTTTAGTATATTTATGGAGTTTACCACATTGATTTCCCTTTGCCCCAACATTTTCTCTCTATGAATATCCCAATTGTGATTTTGTATAAATTGAATCATCCAATATGTGGTGCTTTAGAACTGGCTTTTTTCACTTAGCATATTTTCAAGGTTCATCTGTGTTGTAGAATGTTTGGTAATTCTTTTTATTGCTGAATAATATATTCTATTGTGTAGATATTGTACATTTTATCAATCCATTTATCAGTTGATGGACATTTGGATTCTTTCCACTTTTTGGCTATTATAAATAATCCTGCTATGAACATCCATACCCAAGTTTTTGTGTGGACATGTTTCCAATTCTCTTGAGTTTATACCTAGGAGTGGAATTGCTGGGTCATTTGGTAACTCTATGTTTAACTTTTTGAAGAACTACAGGATGTTTTCCAAAGCACTTGCACCATTTTCTTTTCCCACTGGCAATGTACGAAGGTTCCAGTTTTTCCACATCCTTTCCAACATTTATTATTGCCTGTCTTTTTGAAGTATTTCGTGAAGCTCAATCTTCAGATTCCTTCTCTGCCTCGCTTCTGTTTTCCTTGTGATTTTGTTGTTGTGTTGAAGAAACTAGTTTATTCTGGAGAGGATCCCAGAGTTGGGATTTGGGTTATTTTTGTTTGTTTTCTTGAAGTATAGTTGATTTATAATGTTAAGTTAGTTTCAGGTGTACAGTAAAGTGGTTCAGTGATAAACATATTCATATTCTTTTCCCTTATAGATTATTATGAGATATTGAGTAGAGTTCCCTGTGCTGTATAAGGGCTCTAGGCCCTTGTTGGTTATTTTATATATAGTAGTGTGTATATTGGCGAAGGCAATGGCAACCCACTCCAGTACTCTTGCCTGGAAAATCCCATGGATGGAGGAACCTGGTAGGCTGCAGTCCATGGGGTCGCTAAGAGTCGGACACGACTGAGCGATTTCACTTTCACTTTTCACTTTTATGCATTGGAGGAGGAAATGGCAACCCACTCCAGTGTTCTTGCCTGGAGAATCCCATGGACGGAGAAGCCTGGCAGGCTGCAGTCCATGGGGTCGCACAGAGTCGGACATGACTGAAGCGAATTAGCAGCAGCAGCAGCAGCAGCAGCAGTGCATATATGTTAATCCCAAACTCCTAATTTATTCCTCCCCCCTTTTTCCTTTTGGTAACCATAAATTTGTTTTCTGTGTCCCTGAATCTGTTTCTGTTTTGTTCATTTGTATCATTTTTTAAATTCTATATATAACAGAGTTTGGATTTTGCTGGTATGGTGTCTTTTAACTGTTTCTCTGCCCCCTGTGTGCCTGTAAATTTGTATTTATATTCTAGAGTCTCGATCAAATTCAGATTTTACGTTTTGCTTTGTTTTGTTTAGGGTCAAGACTGCTTCATATGCAGTACAATGGACTTCCAATAGAAAACATACAATGTCTGATTGTCTTGCTTTCTGTGACAAAATAAGTTGCTGACATCACATTCAGGTTTCAGTATGCATTTCTCTTAGCATGATTGAGACAAATATCTCCTCATTTGTGTAAAAGCTATTTATTGGTATTCCTCATTCTATCTGAATATGCACTTTCACCATTTCATGTTCTTTTGCCAAATGTACGTTGCTGTCATCTTTCTTATTTATAGAATTTTTTATCTATTAGGAATTTCAGCTCCCCAACTGTTAGGTGACTTTCTTTCTTTTTTTAAATTTTTAAACTTTTATTTTCAAAGAGCTAGTATTGTTTCTGCATAAGATAGATGTGCTGGACGATCCATTTAAGCAAGTCCAGTTAGTCCAACTTAACGACGCTGATGTCCTTCGCATACTGGTGGAAACGCTGGTGGCACATTTTGAGGCCGTATTTTTGGATCAGACCATGGTGGTTTGAGCAGACCCAGCAAGAGCGAGAACTCTGGCCGAATTTTCTCTGATGGATCCAATAGAGCTGCTGGTGGCCCATGTTGCTTTCTTGGCTGCAATGAGGCAAAGGTGTTAGGTGACTCTTAATCTCTTCCTGGTTGCCAGATCCCTTTAGCAGGGCGGGCTGTGCTTTCTAATGTTCTAGACACAGCTGCCCTTTCCTCTGTAGTTCTCCTCATAACATCACTCTTTATTTGGGGAATACTTTATGTCATTCTTGCCACCTGGAATGTGAGATCCTTAAGGACAAGAATCTTGTCTGTCTGATTCCTATAGTTCTCCTGCTGCTCCTAGGCCTGCACACAGTGAGTGGAAGGGACACTCTCACCCCCATCAAGCTCATATGGCTATTTGAGGCTCCTGGGGCTAAACCATGATGCCAAGCCCCAGAGAGGTACACTGAGCCTGATGGAAAAGGCTGGAGCAGTAAAGGCAGTGGGGGCAGGGCAGAATTACAGGCAGGGAGTCTGTAAAGCAAGTATTGGTAGATCAGTGTCCCTTGAGCTGAGCTGAGGACAGGAAGGAGGTGAAAACATCAACAGTCTGGGAGGGCAGCTGAATGGGGAGACCCAACCCTGATGTCCATCTCTCTGCCCACAGGCCAGGACTCTACCCGCCCTGTCCGAACCACACACACAGGGAAGGTACAGGGGAGCCTTGTCTACGTGAATAATGCTGATATGGGGGTCCACACCTTCTTGGGAATTCCCTTTGCCAAGCCACCTGTAGGGCCGCTGCGATTTGCACCCCCGGAGCCCCCAGAATCTTGGAGTGGTGTAAAGGATGGGACTTCCCAGCCAGCCAAGTAAGCAGGAGGTCTGGGAACTTTAGGCCCTGGTATAGAGGGTACTCTTGAGCTCTGGGCCAGGTTGCAGTTGTTATTTCATCTAAGCCACAGCCAGTTTTCCTTCTGAGTTTGATGGATATTCGAATGCATTTTTCCGATAAGCATGCTGAAGCTTGAAAGAGCAAAGTAACTTTCCCAGATTGAGGACTTAGCACTCAAAAGAGCATTAGATCTACATGCTGAAGGGACAAGCAGAGACATGTAACTCCCTAAGTTTTAATCATACCAAGTGATCTCTGACACCAGAGAAAGTGGCTCTGAAAGAGGTTTGACCCTTGTAGGAGCTCCTGATTCTAGCAGCTCATACTGTAGATTCCCAAGGAGTGGCAGACCTGAGTCTTCACAGTCACTGTGCCAACCAACAGGGCCAGGTGCCACAACTGCAACCTGGCCCAGAGCTCAAGGAATTGACCAAGGAATGTGTGAATGTTCTTGCAGCTGGAAACTTTGAGGGAGAGATGAGGTTTTCTGAGAGATTGACTTGAGGTTTTTAAAGGACATTGCACTGCTCTTCTCTTGAGAAATTAAGCCATTCATTTTGGCAGCACATGTGTACGGGCTACTCCCCTGTCCCAGGTGTGTGTGAGTACAGGGATATGGTGGTGAATGTCAACACAGGCAACCAACAGTTCTCATAGAGGCCCTCAAGAGTCAAGATTTCTCAGCCTCAGGAGGATAGTATCCAAGGCCCTCATAAACTTGAGGCTTCCCTGGAAGACGGGGCTCCATTCCAGCTTTCCCAGAGTCTGTGGACTGTAACCTGGTGCAAAGGTCCTTTAAGGAGGGATCACATGTAAGTGGGGCATCAGAGAAAGTTGGACCAAGTAGCTGGGAGTAAATCGGGGCCCAGAATCTGGTTACAGCTACTGCACAGCCCCAGGACTAACTGCCTGCCACCACCAGGTGTCCGCAGGACGCCGACGGCATGAAAAGCATGGAACTATGGAATGTGACCCTGCCTTCTACCTCCATGTCTGAAGATTGTCTGTACCTCAACATCCACACACCTGCCTATTCCCATGAGGGCTCCAATCTGCCTGTGAGTGCCAGGACATAACTGGGTGAGGGGTGGGAGGATGTTTCTTCTGCAAGAAGATTGAAAAGGACAAGATCAGCTTGAGCCCCACTGCACGTGGACCCTGTTAAGACACTGAGTGCTTCTTACCCAGCGTGGATGGCTGACCCTTCGGCACAGGGTCACAAAACCCTGGCTGCTCTCAGAGGTCAGAAACTGTGTCCCTAGGAGGGACAGTGGACTCACCCAACCAACTCATACCCAGGACCCAGTCAGGTACCTAGGTGCCTAAGGCCTGCACTTTGAGGTGGCCAGAGACCCCAGTCTTGGATTATCCATTGGGCCAGTGAGAATGGAGTACTCTTAATTAATGTGCATGCATGTAAGGTGATCAGAGAAACACTCCTTTTCTTTCCACCTCAGAGGGTTCTGGGGGAAATGGAGCCAGGCTCTGGTAAGTGGGACAGGCCTTACATGTGGGAGGTGGGTTTTCCTGATAGAACATGGGTCACCTTCAGTCCAGGTAATGAAGACACTACTGTGTCTTGCTAGAGTTCTGTCCATGTGGTTAGGTGAGCAGAGTCAAAGTGGTGGTTAGTTTAGGTAGCAGCCCTGGTGGGGTTTAGGGCCAGGTGGGAGCCACATGGTAACTATACCTCGGATTCCCCAGGTGATGGTGTGGATCCATGGTGGCGGGCTTGTCCTGGGCATGGCGTCCATGTATGACGGCTCTGCACTGGCAGCCTTTGGAGACGTGGTGGTGGTCGTTATCCAGTACCGCCTGGGTTTGCTGGGCTTCTTCAGGTGAGTCTGGGGTTGGGCTGGGCTGGGCAACGAGGACTGATGGAGCTAGGACAGCCCCATGACCCTCATCCTTGCCACCTCTCAGCACTGGAGACAAGCACGCAACTGGCAACTGGGGCTACCTGGATCAAGTGGCCGCACTGCGCTGGGTCCAGCAGAATATCGCCTACTTTGGAGGCGACCCTGGCCGTGTCACAATTTTTGGCGAGTCTGCGGGTGGCATAAGCGTGTCTTTGCATGTCATATCCCCCATGTCCCAAGGACTCTTCCATGGCGCCATCATGGAGAGTGGCGTGGCCCTGCTGCCTGGCCTCACCATCAACTCATCTGACAAGGTCGCCAAAGTAAGTGCCCTCACCCGTGGAAAGCCCAGACCTGCTCCCTGCATTTCTTAGCCCTCAGCCCATTATGCTGTCTGTTAAGTGGAGATAACAGGGACTCCCCTGCCATCAGAGGACCTTGGGAACAGCCATCTACCTGGGGATTGTTCAGGGGTCAGAATTCACAAGACTCTGTCAGCTCAGAGGCTGAGTGTGTTCCGTGGCCCATAGAACTTCTGCCCTGGGACCCCCATCAGAGGCAGGACCATCTAGGAAAGTGGGATGGCACCCCCCCCCCAGCTGAGTCCTCTGAGCAACAGGGAGGTTGGGACAATTTCAACCCTGTAGAAATCCATTCACAATACTCTGTGAGATTTGGGGGTACACCTGCCTGCACCTGGGGCATTGGGCATACCTCTCTCCCCTACCTGGAAGGATGAGCCGACCACTGCCTGATCTCTTCACAGGTGGTAGCCAACCTGTCTGCCTGTGGCCAGGTTGACTCAGAGGCCCTGGTGGACTGCCTGCGGCACAAGAATGAAGAGGAGGTTCTGGCCATCAACAAGGTTTGGCTGAATGGATGTGGCTTTGAAGGGAGGGGCAATCAGGTGTGCGGCAGGCAAGCCTGGGTACCCTTCACTGTCACGGGCAAGTTTTTCTAGCTCCACACTGTGGTGTCCTTATAGCCCTCTTACAGGAGCCTCCTGTAAGCCTCCCTTACAGGAGATGAGGTGCGAATTGAGACCAGGCCATGTTGAGGCAGATGTAGGACCTTCTGGGGTGGGTGTGAGCATCCTGGGATGAACCAGGAAGGGGTGCATGATGTCTGTGGCATCAGAAAGTGTCTGCGACCTGACCTTGAGGATCCTTAGCTCGTCAAGATCATCCCCGGCGTGGTGGATGGGATCTTCCTGCCCAAGCACCCCCTGGAGCTGCTGGCCTCTGACGACTTTCAACCTGTCCCCAGCATCATTGGTGTCAACAATGATGAGTATGGTTGGATCATCCCCTTGGTGAGGCCCACTCCCAAGCCTCCAGGTGCCTGGGAGCCCATCCAATGGGAAGTCCTCAGGGCTTCATAGTTCTGGGCCCATCCTATTTCCAACTTGAGTCTCTCCCACCACCCAGAGCGTGAACAATTCTGACACTAGGAGGGAAATAAGCAGAGAGTCCGTGAGGAATGCCTTGCAGGAATTGTCAACAATGACGGTGAGGTTCTTGTGGACCTGCCCTCATGGGAAGGGGTTCCTTTCCTATCCCAAGGCACGGGGAACCCATCACCCAGATATCCTGTCTATGCAATACCTGCCCCCACCCCCACCAGAGCTTGGTCCCTGTCCTCAGTTCCCAATCCCAACCCAGAATCCATCTCCCACCTCTGCCCCTGCTGCCTCCCGGCCCCTGCCAGCCTGCCTAACCTGACTCCCTCATCCACCTGGGGCAGACTATGCCTCCTGAGTTTGGTGAGCTGTTGATGGAGGAGTACATAGAGGACAGTGAAGACCACCAGACCCTCCAAAACCAGCTCCATGAGATTATGGGGGACTACCTTTTTGTGATCCCTGCACTCCAAGTAGCAATGTTTCATCGTAAGTACATCTGTAACTAAAGCCAGACTGGCAGGGGGGCAGCTTGGAGCTGCAGGTGTCAGGGGAGGTCTACCAGTGTCCAGGTCCCCACCCATATATATTTATTGGGCCCCAGGTGCCAGGCACTTGAGATCCTTCATCTCGGTAAATCCTCATGGCTAGTCTAAGAGACAGACATTTATCCCATTTTACAGAAGAGGAAAAGAGTTCAGTGACCTTCAGTGACTTGCCCAAGACCACACCCTAGGAAGTTCCAAGGCCACGATTTGAACCCAGGCCCTTCCCACTGCCGTTGCTCCAGCCTGGGATTCCCTCACCCCATTGTCCAGATTCCAACCATCTTTGGACCTAGCTATGTCATCACCATGGATCATGCAGGAAGGCTCCCAGTGAGGGGCTGCCATGTCATGGCCCATCTGCCCTACCTCCCCAGGTTCCCACGCCCCCGTCTACTTCTACGAGTTCCAACATCAGTCCAGCTTCTTCAAGGATGTCAGGCCGAGCTCTGTGAGGGCGGACCATGGAGATGAGGTTCTCTTCCTCTTCAGAAATGAGCAAAGTGAGTCTCCTGGGTGGGGCTCCTTGTTCCCAGGATGTGGGATGCTCGCTGAGACCCTGGGTGAGGGCAATCATGAGAAAACTAAGGCTCTGAGAGAGGACGGGATCAGGTGTCCAAGATCTGACAGATGGAAAGACTGAGCTCCAGGGACTTCCCTGATGGTCCAGTGGTTAAGACTCTACACTCCTGATGCAGGGGGCACAGGTTCAATCCCTGGCTGGGAAACTACGGTCCCGCATGCTGCAGGTACAAAAAAGAAAAGGAAATTTTAAAAAAGAAGACGAAGAAGAAAAGGAAAGGGAAAAAAAAACTGAGCTTGGAGTCCAGGACTCTTCAGACCAGAACCTATACTCCATCTCTCCCCACCCTGATTTTAGGTGTCTGGCATGGGTGCAGAGAACATATTTCAAAGGCATTTTTCTCTCTCTCTCTCTTTTTTTTTTTCCCTTCCTCCCTACCCTTCTTTTTCCTATTTATTTATTTATTTTTTAAAATCACTCAGTCATGTCCAACTCTTTGTGACCCCACGGACTATACAGTCCATGGAATTCTCCAGGCCGGAATACTGGAGTGGGTAGCTGTTCCCTTCTCCAGGGGATCTTCCCAACCCCAGGTATTGAATCCAGGTCTCCCTCATTGCAGATGAATTCTTTACCAGCTGAGCCACCAGGGAAGCCCTCCTATTTATTTTTTAAATCTCTTCCAGTGTCAGAAGAAGAGAGCCTTCTAGGTCAGGGTTGAACCCAGTGTCGGGTCAGCCAGAGGCCGGGATGAATATATGGGGCTTGGGCAAGGACAGGGCCTGGGGATCGGGCAGAGCTGAAGGCTGGGGATGACAGGACAGAGCCTGGGATGGTGGGGAGACGGGGGAATGACCCACGTGCCGGACTGAACTGCCCTGACCTGGACCCTTGTCTTCTTGCTCTGTAGTCCAATTCACGGAGGAGGAGGAGCTGCTGAGCAGGAAGATGATCAAGTATTGGGCCAACTTTGCTCGAAATCAGTGAGATGTCACACCCCTACTTTAACCCCATGGTGGGGAGGGCAGGGCCTGGAATCCATCTGGGGCTCCCCTCATCTGTCTACGGTGACTCATGAGTGTATGTGTCCTTCATTGCATGGCCCCCTCCCCAGCTCCAAGATCCTCTTGGACACTCTTTCCATCTCTGGGTGACCTGGATGGTGGGGGGAGGGGCGGTGACAGTGCTGTTACCTACAGAACCTCCCTCTGTCAGGAAGGAACAAAGGCTGCCCTGCCTCCTGTAGAACTGATGCTCTAGTGGGAGGTGGTTTCTTTCTTTCCTACTTCTAGAAACCTCCCCTCTCATTCCCCAAGCCCTGTTTGGTTGCCTTGCCTGACCTGTCAGGGTGCTTGGATCTGAGCTTGGTAGGACTCAGAGTGACCCTCATGTCTACAGGAACCCCAATGGTGAGGGTCTGCCCCACTGGCCGATGTTCGACCAGGAGGACCAATACATGCAGCTGAACACGCAGCCTGCAGTGGGCCGGGCCCTGAAGGCCCACAGGCTCCAGTTCTGGATGAAGACCCTACCCCAGAAGACACAGGAGCTAATGGAGACCAAGGAGAAGCACACAGAACTATAGTTTCCTGCATCTGGGGGTGGGGGGTTGGGGGCTTGAGTATAGGTGGGGCTCTGCCAGATGTGCCCACACATGCCCAGTGAGGAGCCAGCAGTTTTTTCTTTCATTCACACAGCCATTCATTCATTGATTCTTCTACCCATCTATCCTCACGGAAACCTTGAAGAACCAACTGCCTGATGTTCCCAAGCCTGCCACGGGTCCTCTCTTCTCAGACACAATCAATAAACCTTCCCAGGAAGCTGCGTGAGCAAACACTAATGGAAGTTTACTTTCTTTAGCACTCCACTGGACCCTGAGCCCCGTCTTCCCTTCCTTACTTCCACTGCCTCCCCAGCCTCTCTCTCCTCTACCTCTGAAGGAAGGTGCTTGGGGAACCTTGCACACCTGGCTCTCAGCAAGGCCCCCATGCTCTCCGTCTGTAAATGGCCAATCAGAAACCTGGACACTAGGATCCTGGGAGTGTAGGATCTCAGCCCCACCCTCCACCCAGGCTACCCATTACTCAGAATGTCGATGTCCCTATCCCCACCCATTGTCTTCCTAGACTAAGTGCCATCTATTGTTGACCTTTAAACAAACTTCTCTTTCACTTAGTGTCCCACAGAGGTGATTGACCCTTTTTTTTGTAGGAAGCAGAATTGGGCTTGTCCATGGGCTGCTGGAGCCTGGGCCAGCTGCACAGTGGCCAGGAGAACTGGGCGGGTTCCTCAGTCACTGTCTCCTGAACCTGTCTTTATCTTCAGTGATTCTGCAGACATTGTAGGGCCCAGACTTTACATGATCGCAGCACATCCATGAAGAGGTTTATCTGTGAGATATTTCCTGGAAGCAGGATTGAGGCATCAGAAGATCTAGGATGTTAGGAGAAGAGACTTGTCTGTTGGCTCCCAATGGCCTCTTCATCCAGGGAGGTCTCCTTTGCTTTTTAGAATCCCCCTTGCTACTGCCGACCCCCACCTCCAACCATCCCCTCTGCTGAGCATTCCCCAACTCACTGTGGGCATTGACATGATTCGTTTTCCTATGGACCTCATTCTCCCTAAACTTTTAATTCCTTTTCACCATCTCTTCCCACCCGCACCCCACCCCACCAAAACCCTATCTTATATTTCATCTCAATATGCAAAAGCACCAATTATGTTCATTCTGCCTCTTTGTTCCACCAAAGCACTTTCTTTATATCAATAAGAGGTTGTATCCCTCTTCTCATAGATCCAGGACTCCCTACCTCTGACCCTCTGAGTACCTGGTTTCCCAGGAGAAATGTCCCCCTTCTTTCTACCCACTGTATTCAGCCCAGTCAGAGCCCCCTGAAGTTGGGCTTGAAGGATGGAGATTCACGCATTGCCCACTATAGACACCAGGTGGCACACAAGTACACCCTTGAGCTTGAGATGACCAACTCTGGATGAGAAAGGAGACTTCTTTCTAAAGAACACTTTCTTTTGGTGTTTGTTTTTTTTTTTTCTTTCTTTTTTTTCTTTTGTTGTTCTTGTTAGTTCATCGCTAAGTCTTGTTCGACTCTTTGCGACCCCATGGACTGTAGCCTGCCAGGCTCCTCTGTCCATGGGATTTCCCAGGCAAGAATACTGGAGTGGGTTGCCATTTCCTTCTCCAGGGGATATTCCCAACCTAGGGATTGAACCCACACCTCCTGCATTGGCAGGTGGATTCTTTACCACTGAGCCACTAGGGAAGCCCGTTCTCATGAACACTGTCTGGTTCTAATGCTTCCCCAGCATCCTGAAAGCATCTGTTGGCATGCATGCTTCTGTTTTTCAGTCCTGCTATGCACAGTGTACTTCCCAAAAGTGGACTCCCAGGACTAGTTTTAGGTAAACTGATTTTTTGAACAGCTTTATTGTGGAATAATTCACATACACATTCACCCATTTTAGGTGTGAAATGTTTTATAAATTTGGATAAATGTATAAGACGTACAACCACCATCACATCAAGTTTTAGGATGCATCCATTGCTCAGAAAAGTTCCTTTGTGCACCCTGGCACTGCCCCGAACCTGATTCCACACAACTACTAACTTGCTTTCTGTTGCTATAGTTTGCCTTTTTTAAAGCTTCATATAAATTGATTTTTTTTTTTTACCAGCTTCTGTCTCTTAGCATAATGTTTTTGAGATTCAACCAGTAGTTTTTCTCTTTTCTTGCTGAAGAAGACTCCATATATGACACGCCACATTTTACCCATTCATCCACTGACGGACATTTGAGTGATTTCTCCTTTTTCCCAGGTGGTGCTAGTGGTAAAGAACCCACCCGCCAATGCAGGAGACATGAGACATGGGTTCCATCCCTGGGTCAGGAAGATCCCCTGGAGAAGGAAATGGCAACCCAGTCCAGTATTCTTGCCTGGAGAATCCCATGGACAGAACAGCCTGGTGGACTATAGTCCATGGGGTCCCAAAGAGTCGGACACGACTGAAGCGACTGAGCATTTTTAGGCTATTTTCAACAAAGTCGCTATGAACATTTTCAGACAAGTCCCTGGACATATGCTTTCATTTCATAAATAGTAAATTGCTAGGGCTTCCCAGGTGGCAGGAGCAATAAAGAACCCACCTGTCACTGCAGGAGACATAAGAGACACAGGTTCAATCCCTAGAGGACAGCATGGTAACCCACTCCCATATTCTTGCCTGGAGAATCCCATGGAAAGAGGAGCCTGGAAGGCTATAGTCTGGTCCATAGGGTTGCAGAGTTGGACACAACTGAAGCAACTTAGCACACATGCAAATAGCTAACAGTGGATTCACTGAGTCATATGGAAAGTGTGTGCTTAACTTTGAAAGAAAATGTCAAACTGCCTTCCAACTTGACTATGCCATTTTTGCATACTCATTAGCCATATATGTGAGTTCCAATTACTCCAGATTCTCACCAGCACCTCGTCTTATCAGTCTTTTACATTTGATTAATTTAATGGATGTGTAGTGGTATCTCATTGTGGCTGGTTACCTCCCTCCATCACCCACCTTCCTCTTTCTCAGTCTCTCTCTCATGAGCCCTTGCATGTACCTGGGATTCTGAGAGAGGGAATGGCCCCACCAGGGAAATTTCCAAAGAGGATTCAGGAAGCTGCCCTGGTTGTTTCTGGCAGGAGAGAAATTTGGTCCTCAGGCTCTCCAAATTGAGGTGTGAGCTGGAACTCCAGGAGAGGATCTGGCTTCCAGTCCAGCCATGACCTTCACCCAGTCCCTCAATGAACAGCACATTCAGCTGTTCGAATTAGCAAATATTTGCCAGTGCATTGTACTCTCCACCCATCCCCCCACCTCTCACTCCCAGCCAGTCATGTTCCTGACACTGGGGCCCATGGGGTGGGGGTCTCCCAAGCCAGCAGAGAGCCGGACATCCTGTTCTGACACAAGAACAGGCTCCCCTTGCCTCTGGTTTCATACCTCATGTTTTCGTGCTGTAACCTCACTTGAACCCTGCGAGGTGGCTCCTCTTATCATCACTGTTTAATGGAAGACAAAACTAGGCCTGGAACTGTGAAGTAACTTGTACCAGGTCACACAGCTGACACGTGGCAGAGCCAGGATCTCAGGGCAGGAGGGCTGGCTCTGAAATCACGTTGCTTCAGATTTGAAGTCACGTTGATTTGAGTTGCTACAAGGAGTCTTCCTGCCCCATTTCCTCCATCATCCCTGCCCAGGAGTCTCAGGCCCAGTGGAGGGTAGTGCCCTGCCTCCACCGCTGCCACGTGAGGCCACTTTCAGAGAGTCAGCCTACCTGAGAGTTATCCCCAGCATACACCCTGGGGATCCTCAGCGCACAGGCCCCTCAGCAGGGCTGCTCGGGCCCAAGGCATCATCCAACCACCATGAAAAAGAGCTTGTCTGTTTTTCAAAACATTAAACACAGAACTACTACCAGCAGTTCCATTCCCAGCTCTACAGCGAAGAGAAACGAAAACATAGGACCGCACAGAAACTCATAAACAAATGTTTACAACAGTGTAATTCATAAGAGTCAAAAGGAGGAAACAACCCAAATGCCCTTCAATGAATGAATGGGTAGAAAAAATGTTGCTGCACCCACAGTGAAATATTATTTGACCATAAAAAGTAAGTACTGATATGTGCTACACCCTAGATGAAACTCCAAAACATCATGCTGAGGGAGAGAAGCCAGATACTAAATGTCACATATCATATGATTGCTTTAATGTGATACATCCAGAATAAGTAAATCTATGGAGTCAGAGAGCAGATTAATGGTTATCGGCTCCTCAGGGGATGGGGTTATTGGCATGGAAGGTGAGGGGGTAGGAGTGGGAATGGAGAGTGACTGTTTAATGGGTAGGATATATTGCTGGGGTAATGAAAGAATTTTGTAACTAGAAAGATTGCACGAAATCGCAAATACACTAAATGCCACTGAATTGTATACTTTATAATGGTTCATTGTAATGTGAATTTGGTGGTGGTTTAGTTGCTAAGTCGTGTCCGACTCTTGAGACTCCCTAAACTGTAGCCTGCCAGGCTCCTCTGTCCTTGGGATTCTCCAGGCAAAAATAGTGGAGTGGGTGCCATTTCCTTCTCCAGGGGATCTTCCCAACCCAGGAATCAAACCCAGGTCTCCTGCCTTGCAGGCAGATTCTTTACCGACTGAGCTACAAGGGAAGACTCGATTTTTTTTAAAAAAGGGACTTCCCTGGTGGTCCAGTGGTTAAGAGTCTGCCTTCCAATGAGGGAGATGAGGGTTCAATCCCTGGTGGGGGAACTAAGATCCCACATACCTCCAGGGATCTAAGCCTGAGCACCCCCAACTCCTGAGCCAGGAGATCTTGCTTGCACAACAAAGACCTGATGCAGCCAAAAATAAATAAAATTTTTTTTTAAAGGGGGCGTCAACCCCAGTTCCCTCTACCCTGCTGCAGAGCTCAGGTGCCCCTCCAGCAGGTAGGACCAGACAGTGGCCCCCACCCCAGTGAGCTGGTGCACTCAGAGCAGGACTGGCACCGGGGTCATGTCCACTATTCACTCAGGTAGGTGATATGTGTGTCTTGCAGTGAGTGTACAAAGTGTTCTGGAAGTCTTGGTGTCAGGAGAGCTGGAACTTGAACCCAGGGTTGTAGAGCACCTTCCCTTGCCTAGGGCTGTCATATCACCCAGGCTCCTGCTGGCAGGGCTGCTCTCCCAGCCCCACCTCCCTCCTCCCCCAACCTGGGTGCTAGACTCTGGGTCTTTGGACTGGCCACCAGTCAGGTTGGGGCGGTCTGCTGAGGCTTTCCTAACAACCGTTTAGAGATTGGCTGTGCCAAAGGGCAGGGACATTGTTCTACCTTCCACCACTTCTGCCCACAGTTGAGTGTGAGTAAGAAGCATGGGCACAGTGGTAAGAACCGGGTCCAGGGCCCTGGTCGGGGTGGCCTGTCTGCTCCTGGCATTCTCTGCTACAGACACTGGTAAGACACACCCGCAGGGCCTGCAGAGGTGGGAGCTTCTGGGTTGGTGGGAGGACTTGGAGGAAGGGGCAAGAGTTGGGTAGGGACAGGGAAGGTGGGCAGCCTGCTCAGAGAAGGAGCCCTCTGTTCTGTTCAGTTGTTCACCGGAATGCCAAGGGTTGAACATCCTCTCTGGGCAGGGGCAACCATCCGGGTAATGCTACCCACCTCTTTTTTTTATTATGATAAAACATACAAAACATAAAATTTACCATTTTGACCATTTTTAAGTGCAATTTGTCATGTTTTTAAGAGTTCCTAGGATTTCATTTAATCAGTAAGACACAGACATAGAAATGATTATCATGAGAAAGAAAGTTTACTTGCCATTCCCTAGAAACAGGGCCACTCAGGGAAGCAGGGGTCCCTCAGGAGGCAGAGGAAATGAGCAGGGTGGGGAGGGATGTGGATGAGAGCTTTCATTGTTTCCTGTGGGAGGAACAGGTGAGACAGGCAGAGTAGGTCTGGGTTAGCTCACTGGAATGGTTTCAGTAGGTTCTGGGGCACGGGGCTGTCCCTAGTTGTCCGGGACTTGGCCTTGCATTGATTAGGGCAGGTGGTTAGTTGCCAGGAGCATGAGGGTGCCCAGAGGTGGCGGGGGCCGGGGGCATGGCCTCTGGATGGACTGTGAAGGGCACATGTCTCAGTGAGTGGTTTACCATCTCTAAGAACTGGCTAGCCCTGGGAGGGCAAGGCCAGCGAGCCAGATGTCAAATTATCAGAACAGAGAAACCAAAAAGATAAGGTTGTCACACCTTATTCAGCAGGTGAGAGTTAAGAGAGGGCAAGTGGCCGGCCCAAGCCCACCACCCACTGCCCACCTGGCAGGTCTGTGGGTTGCAGGGTAGTTTAGCTTGATCACTACGGGGAACTGACTCAATCTGGAGAAGAGGTGGGGAGAGGACTTAGGTGGTAGTCACAAGACCCGTTTCACAGGTAGGCTGGGGCAGTTCATCAGAGTGCTCAGAACCCGGCCTGGCAGAGGAGGTGCTCAGAGAGCAGACTAGTGGGTCCATCTGCCACCCCATGCACACTCACCCACAGCCCCTCTGTCCTGCCCTCAGGGCCGGGGGTCACTCAGCCTGAAGTGGACACACCCCTGGGCCGTGTGCGAGGCCGGCAGGTGGGCGTGAAGGGCACAGACCATCTTGTGAACGTCTTCTTGGGCATCCCATTCGCCCAGCCGCCCCTGGGGCCCCACCGGTTCTCGGCCCCGCGCCCAGCGGAGTCTTGGGAGGGCGTGCGAGATGCCAGCAGGGCCCACGCCGTGTGAGTAGCCCCGCGGAGGTGGGCAGGCAGGCAGGTGGCAGGGGTCCAGCTACCTGGGCTGGTGGGGCTGACCCATTGGCCCTCGGGCTCCTCCTCCACCACAGGTGCCCACAGGATCCGGAGAGAATGAACAACAGCAGATTTACGCTGGACGGAAAGCACCAGACCTTCCCCATTTCGGAGGACTGCCTGATCCTCAACATATACAGCCCGGCTGAGGCCCCCTCGGGGGCAGGAAGGCCAGTGAGCTGCCTAGAGGGCCCTGTCCACCCAGCCAGTGCGGCCAGGCTTGATTTCTCCCCACTCCCGCTTCGAAAGTGCTCCAGGAGTCCCCAGAAGGCCCTGAGCCAGTCAATGGGCAGCCGCAATCACTGACCCACGGCCGTCTCTGCAGGTCATGGTGTGGTTCCACGGGGGCTCTCTCGTGACTGGCACCGCCACCTCCCACGATGGGTCTGCCCTGGCCGCCTATGGGGACGTGGTCGTGGTCACAGTCCAGTACCGCCTGGGCTTCCTTGGCTTTTTCAGGTGAGGCAGCAGGCCTGGCGGAGGGCAGTGACTGCATAGGGTGAGGGTCCGGAACTCGAAGCGAGACCGGGTCCCAGGCAAGCAGGGTGCTGGGCCGAGAAGAGTCAGCTGAGGCTCCACTCCCTTGGGGGAGGGGCTCAGCCAAAGCCAGGGTTTGACTTGGGCCTTTGGGCACAAGACTTTGGCTCCTGGCCTGTGGGTCAACAGAGTCTGTAGGGTCAAGGAACAACACATTCCAGAAGCCGCAGGAGAGCCAAAGCTGGCGGGTTGCCCAGCCAGGCCCACCCATCCCACATACTGGGAATCTTGCTACTGGGCGTCGCTCATAGCCAGGCCAGATTGAGGAGCAAGGGAAGGTGGGGCATCCCAGGGGCTGATTCAGAGCAAAACTTCAGAGGCTGAGGAAGATCTGTCAAGGGATCCAACCGGCCCTAACCACTGCCCCACCCAACTGCCAGCACTGGGGACAAGCACGCTCCTGGCAACTGGGGCTTCCTCGACGTCGTGGCTGCTCTGCGCTGGGTGCAGGGGAACATCACCCCCTTTGGGGGTGACTTCAACTCTGTCACCATCTTTGGTGAATCTAGCGGGGCCTCTGTCGTCTCTGCCCTGGTGAGTCACCCCAGGGAGGGAGCCAGCATTGGTATCTCCTGTGGTCCCAGACCTCCCGGATCTTCTGCCCTCCTCTGACAGCCATCTGTCCTCCACATTGCCCTCAGGTCCTGTCCCCGCTGGCTGCAGGGCTGTTCCACAGAGCTATAGCACAGAGTGGAATCATCACCGTACCGGGGTTACTGGATCCTAACCCCTGGCTCCTGGCTCAGGTCTGCATTTCTTTCACTCTCTCACCCCCTGTACACCTGCCCTATGCTTGCTCTTGGAGTCCCAGGGCGGAGGTGTTAACCAGTAGCCAGCTCCTTGCTGGCAGAGAGGGACACACTAGGCTGAAGGAAACACATGACCAGTGAGAACTCAGGGAAAACCGCCAGAGCTCCTAGGGTGTGACATGGTCCCTGAAGTCATCCCTCCAGCCTCACGGGCTACCTGACCCTGCTCCAGCCTCAGCACCAACCACGGTCCCCTCCCTGCCAGAGTAGCGCACACATGACTCCCTCCCCACCTAAACCCTCTCTCCTTTCCTTGTGTGCCTGCATACTAAATCACTTCAGTTGTGTCCAACCCTTTGGGACCCTGTGGCCTATAGCCCACCAGACTCCTCTGTCCATGGCAGTCTCCAGGCAAGAATACTGGAGTGGGTTGCTGTACCCTCCTCCAGGGGATCTTCCCAGACTTAGGGATCGAACCTACATCTCTCACATCTCCTGCGCTGGCAGACAAGTTCTTTATGACTAGCATCAACTCCTTCCCTTACTCCATAAAACTTTTTTGAGCCCACTGACTCTGGGACTAGAGTTAATTAGATAATGACACTGTTCTCACAGGGGTAGAGGGGACCCAGACACACACACACACACACACACACACAGATAGTGACAGTAATGACTTAATGGGGGACATATGGAGTGCCTGGGGACCACCCAAGCTGGTGGGCAAGGAAAGCTTATCTGAGTTGGTGGTGGATCTCTGGCCAGTGTCAAGGTCCTGTCTCTTACATCATTGACCCGTTTCTCCTACAAATTTGTCCTCTGTGGGAGGCAGAGGGCTGGAAGTGGGCACTGATGGGCGAGAGGGAGTCAAGACACTTTTCTTTCCCAGACCCTCGCAGACTCCTTGGCCTGCAACTCTGACTCCTCGGCTGAGATGGTGCAGTGCCTTCGGCAGAAGACGATCAAGGAGATGATCCTCGCCTACAAGTCGGTATGCTCACTTCTTGGGGAATGGCAGTGGGCAGTGACACAGAGGGGATTCTGTCCAGTGCCTGCAGGAGCAGAGGGCCAATCATCAGTGCAGGGTGAGGCAGCTACCCAGGAGGCGAAGGGTCTGGGGGCATGAAGAGGGGGGCCACCCCAGTCCTGAGGGTCTTCTAGCAAAGAAGACGGCTTAAAAGCATCATGGGCCTGGTCTCCCAACTCCCTCCAGTCTTCTCACCTTGGTGATCTCATCCCCTCTCTTCTCCTTAAGGCTCAGCCACCCAGGCAGGCAGCCAAGGCATCTCTAGGGTCCCATCTGTTGAGGGCCTGACTGGGAGGCTCTCTGCTTTGTTTTCTCCTGTAGAAAAAAATAGCTTCGTACAACATCGACGGCACCTTCTTTCCCAAGAGCGCTGAGGAGCTCCTGAGGGAGAGGCAGTTCCCCTCTGTGCCCTTCCTCTTCGGTTTCAACAACCATGAGTTTGGCTGGCTCATCCCCAGGGTGAGTGTGCCCTTCAAGGCCCTCCCTGCCCCATGTGGTTCTCTCCCACCCCGACATCATCTCCATGTGCTGTGAGCTCAGACCCTTCTGTCTCATAGGTGAGGAAGCAGAGGCTGACCCAGTTTCATTTTCTCAAAGCAGATATTTCCTTCTTAGGGACCACATTTTTGTACTTTCTAGGAAGTACTGATCCATAGCATATTCCTGCCTTGGTGTCTGGTTTATGAATCAGGCTCTATGAGACTAGTTTGTGTGACTCTGTACCTGAGAGACCAAGCCCCCAAGATTCCCAGGTTTCTGACAATGTCAAGTCACTGGGAGACATCATGGCCCACGTGCCTTCCAGTCCTTTTCAGGTGCACAGAACACCCCACACAGTGCCACCGTCATACCTTCCTTCTAAGCATCTTCTCATATTTCATTCTCACTCTCCCACCCATCTTCACAATGAATGAATTTAATGCCTGCAAAACCTTCCACAAAGAAAGGGTCGTCTCATAATTTTCCTTCATTTCATTGCTTCGGCAGCTTCTCATTTTAATCACTGAAGCTAATATTGCAGTGAATGTCTTCATGTCCACAGCTTTGTCCTTTGACTTATTTCCTTGGATTTAATTCCCAGGGGGACATTTGGGTGCTTGTTAGATGAAAGCCTTAAGCAATGTTGACACTCACTGAAGTTTGTAGGAGTTTACAGTCCAGGTGTGTGTGTGTGTGTGTGTAATAGCAGAAGAGTGCCCTGGACTCTGGTAGGCAGCCTTGCCCCCACACTTGCAACATTGAATTGTGAGTGTTAAGTGAAAGACAGCCGACTTGGCTGGCTCCCAAGACATAGGCAAACCTGTCTGGTGTGGAACGCTGTGCCCAGGACTTTGTAGCTAAAGATATTTCTCAGGTTGGTGACTCAGCGGGCTGCTCACCCCATCACTAGTGCAGGCGTTCCTTCCACTCTCCATAGGAGCACAACCATAACATTTTCAGCCAACTAGATGTTTACTAAGTATCCACGGCGAAAGCTTTAGCCATGAAAAGTAATCTGTATTCCTAATGGAAACCTCTCCACTTCTTACATGTTGCTATTGGTACCGCACTTTCTGAAATTACTTCACTGATTCAAGCTGCCACCAGCAATGTCTACAGGTTTTTTGTTTTGTTTTGTTTCATTTCGTTTGACTGCTATGAGGCTTGGGGGATCTTAGTTCCCCGACTAGGAATCAAACCCAGGCCCCTTGTGGTGGAAGCACAGAGTCCTAACCACTTGATCACCAGTGAAGTCCCTGGAATCTACAGGCTTTCTTGCAACCTTACCAGCATTTGCAGAGCACAATTTTTTAAATGTCAACTTTTAAAAAATATAATTTACATAGCATAAAAGTTACCTCTTTAAAGTGTACAATTCAGTGGTTCTTAGTATACTCACAAAGCTGTGCAGCCATCACCATATCTTATTCCAGAACATTTGCTTCACCATCACACAGAAAGAAGCCCATACCCATTTAGCTGTCACTTCCCATCCCTCCCCATGGCCCCCACCCCAGCACTTGGCAATCATGAATCTACTTTCTATCTCTGATCTACTCTCTGTCAAGTCTATGGATTTGCCTCTTCTGGACATTTCATATAATAGAATCATACACTATTTGGGGTTTTGTGTCTGACTTCTTTCACCTAATATAATGTTTTCAAGGGGCGTCTATGTTGTAGTGGATATCAGTACTTCCCTCTTTTTTATGGCTGAATAGTTCAGTGTATGGGAGAAGGCAATGGCACCCCACTCCAGTACTGTTGCCTGGAAAATCCCATGGATGGAGGAGCCTGGTAGGCTGCAGTCTGTGGGGTCGCTAAGAGTTGGACACGACTGAGCGACTTCACTTTCACTTTCCACTTTCATGTATTGGAGAAGGAAATGGCAATCCACTCTAGTGTTCTTGCCTGGAGAATCCCATGGACGGAGAAGCCTGGTGGGCTGCAGTCCATGGGGTCGCACAGAGTCGGACATGACTGAAGCGACTTAGTAGTAGTAGTAGTTCAGTGTATGGATACACCACATTTGTTTATCCATTCATCAGTTGATAGACAGTTGGGTTGTTTCCACCTTTTTGGCTCTTATGGATTCCCCTGCTATGAACGTTTGTGTACCAGTTTTTGTGCAAATATATGCCTTAATTGGTCTTGGTTATATACTCAGGGATGGAACCAGTGGGTCATGGATTAAGTCTATGCTTAATCATTTCAGGAACTGCTGAAGTATTTTTCAAAGTAGCTGCACCACTTTATATTCCCACCAGCAGTGTGTAAGGATTTCAATTATTCCACATGCTTGCCAATGCTTGTTAATATCTTTTGTTTTGATTGTAGTCATCCCAGTGGGTGTGAAGTGGTATCTCATTGTGGTTTTGAGTTGCACTTCCCTAGTGACTAAAATGGTGAACATCTTTTCATGTGCTTATCAGCCATTTTAATATTTCCTTTGGAGAACTGTCTTCTGTTTTGCCCATTTTTAAATTGAATTATTTGTCTTTTTATTGTTGAGTTGTAAAATTTTTCGTATATTCCAGGTATATGATTTTCAAATATTTTTCCCATTCTGTGGATTGTATTTTCACGTTGTTGACAGTATCCTTTGCCACACAATTAAAAAAAAATTGATGAAGTTTATCTGTTCTTCTGTTGTTTGCCCTTTTTTTTTTTGTCATACCTAAGAAATGATTGCTAAATCCAAGGTCATAAAGGTTTACCTCTATGATTACTTCTCAGAATTTTATAGTTTTAGCTGTTATATTTAGGTCTAGATTCATTTCAAGTTAATTTTTGTATATGGTGTGAGCTAGGGCTCTTTTGCACATGGTATCTTCTTGTCCCTGCATGATCTGTTGAAAAAAACTATTATTTTCTTATTGAACTGTCTTGGTGCCCTTATTGAAAATCAGCTGGTCATGAATGAAGGCGTTTATTTCTGGACTTTGAATTCTACTCTATTCATTTATCCTTATGCCACTGCCATAGTATCTTGATTACAGCAGTATTATAGTAAGTTTTAAAATTGGGAAGTGTGAATTCCTCAACTCTGTTCTTCTTTTTCAAGATTGCTATATTATTTTGTCAGAGTTGCCATAACAAAGAACCACAATCTGAGTGGCTTAAACAATGGACATTAAGTGTCTCACAGTCCTAGAGGCTACAAGTCTGAAATCAAGATGTTAGCAAGATTGGTTCCTTCTAAGTGTTGTGAGAGAGAATCCATGCCTCTTTTTAATGTTTCCGTTGGCCTCGTGTATTCCTTGGCTTAAGGATGGCGTTCTCTCTCTGGCTTTCCCTCTGACCTATCTATCTCTGTGCAAATTCCCCCTTTTACAAGGACACCAGACACACTAGACAGTGCTCTGTGCTCAGTTGCTTCTGACTCTTTGTGACACCATGGACTGTAGCCTGTCAGGCTCCTTTGTCCATGGGATTTCCCAGGGAAGAGTACTGGAGTAGGTTGCCATTTCCTTCTCCAGGGGATTTTCCTGACTCAGGGATTGAACATGCGACTCTTGTGTCTCCTGCATTGCAGGCAGATTCTTTACCCACTGCGCCATCAGGGAAGCTGATACTAGACTAGAGCCCACCCTAATGATTACCTCTGTAATCAACTGAACTTGACTAATGGCCTCATCTTTACACAAGATCACATTCTGAGGTACTGGGGATTATGACTCCACGTGTATTTATGTGGAGACACAATCAGTCCATAATTGTTTAGCTATTCTGAGTCCCTTGCACTCCCATGTGAATCGTGGTTGGCTTGTCCATTCCTGAAAAGAAAAAAAAAAAAGCAACTGAGATTCTGATTGGATCACACTGAATCTCTAGTTCAATTTGGGAAGTATTGTCATTTTAACAATATTAAGTCTTTCAATCCATGAACATGGAACATCTTCACATTTAGTTAAGTCTTCTTTAATTTCTCTCAATTATGTCTTCTAGTTTTTAATGTACAGTCTTGTACTTCCCTTATTAAATTTATTCCTAAGTATTTTATTCTTTTCAATGCTATTGTAAATGGAATTGTTTTCTTCATGTCACCTTCAGATTATTCATTGCTAGTGTATAGGAGCAATTGGGATATTGATCTTGTAGAACAACTGTTTAAAAAGTTTTGCTACTTTAGCTTCTGTGGCCTTTAGTTTAGTACCTTAATTCCTAGTGAAGATTAACGTCTCCTCTTGGGTATACACTTTTTGTGTTTGTTTATCTGTGAATTTTTTGTTCCTGCCACTACAAAGATTAGCCAAGAGTCTGGGAGCCATGAAAATAACTTTAATAACTTTAACCTTTCTATCCTGCTTACTCTGTCAAGGCCTTTATGCATTAACCCAGTTCACATAACAATCCCATGAGGTAAGATATTGTTCCTCCTTTTACAGATTAAAAGGGGCTTCCCTCATAGCTCAGTATTCTTGGGCTTCCCTTGTGGCTCAGCTAGTAAAGAATTCGCCTGAAATGTGGGAGACCTGGGTTCAATTCCTGGGTTGGGAAGATCCCCTAGAGAAGGGAAAGGTTACCCAGTCCAGTACTCTGGCCTGGAGAATTCCATGGACTTATGCAGTCCATGGGGTCGCAAAGAGTCAGACATGACTGAGCAACTGTTACTCACTTACAGATTAAGAAACTGTGACATAGAGAGTTTAAGTAACTGGTTCATGTTATGTACCTAGTAAGTAGTGGAGCTGGGACTTAAACCAGAGACCCAGCTTTTAAAACTGTAACATGCAAAGCCAACATTTTTTGAATTATTTATTTTATTTCTATTATTTATTTGGCTGTGTCAGGTCTTAGCTGCGCCATGCGAACTCTTAGTTGCAGCATGTGGGTTCCCTGACCAGGGGTCGAACCTAGGCCCGCTGCATGGAAAGCAGGGTCTCAGTCACCAGACCACCAGAGAAGTTCCTGAAGTCAACATTTAATTTTAAAGACAACATTTGAACTTTCTTTGTAACCCCTGCTACAGGACCTGGGGGTCTTGATGTTATTCTATGAAAATATTGAACAAATTCCGAGACTGCTGCTAAGCCCTTGCTTGTTGTATTTGGTGCTTTTCCCTCCCTCCTGAATTAGAAGTTTATTTTTAGGGAGGTCTTCAGGCTAGTGGGTTTGGCCACACTTGGCTCCATAATGGGCTCATGGTCACAGGGCTGTGAACACTGGCCTGCTCCAAGCTGGGAGCTGGCTGGGAAGGTGAGGGTGAGGGGCATGGGCCGTGATGAGGCTGCACTAAGAGGGCCTTGGTGTCTCCACAGGGCTGGGGTTTCCTGGATAAGATGGATCAACTGAGCCTGGAGGACATGCTGGCCATCCTGAGGCCCTCCTTGACCAATATGGTGAGAAAAAGGCAGGAAAGGGTAGTCCAGTGGGGCTGAACCCGACACAGTCTCTACCCGCTACCCTCCAACACCCAGCTACCTACCTGCCACCAAGCCTGGGGGGCAACTGTTGGATTTTAGTTCTGTCTAGGAATCCCCTTGGACATGACACAACATGGTTCTCAGAGCAAGAGCATCACCACATCATTTTCATCACAGACTACCCGTAATGAGCACACACTCTCTGCCAGGGACTGTGCTGTGTTGAGCACTAGGACAGGCATTCAAATCCTCCAATCCTCATTACAACTTTGTGAAGCAGGGACTTTCATTATCCTCATGTTACAGATGAGGAAACTGAGGCTCAAGGCCTCGTGGTAGGTAAAGGGCAGAGGCAGAGCTTGTGCCAGCCATCTGATCCCAGAGCTTAAGATGGCACTGCCAGACCTGAAACCAGGTGGTGCACGCGTGCTAAGTTGCTTCAGTCCTGTCCGACTCTTTGCAACCCTATGGACTATAGCCCGCCAGGCTCCTCTGTCCCTGGGATCCTCCAGGCAAGAATACTGGAGTGGGTGCCATGCCCTCCTCCAGGGGCTCTTCCAGACCCAGGGATCGAATTCACATCTCTTAAGTCTCCTGAATTGGCAGGCAGGTTCTTTACCACTAGCACCTCCTGGGATGCCTGAAACCTGGTGGATCTGGGGTCAAATTCTGACCCTGGCTGCTTGTCCACAGTTAACCTTCCATTTCTCCACTCATAAATAGGGATGCTACTTCCCACCCGTGTGAGCTGTTTAAGAAAGATACTGGATGCTGTATTGGAAGAGTCTGGTATCCAGGAGGTGCTCAATCGATGTACATTTCCTTCCTTTGAGACTCTCTAGTCCCTCCTCACTCACACAACCTCATCACTGCTCTCTGGAGCTGGGGGAAGTCCCATGATTCATTCTTCCACTAACTTCCTAGTAAACTTCAACTGAGTGCCTGCTCTAGGCCAGAACTCTGTGATTCACATAGGCTGCCAAACCACCTTACAGGGAGGAAGTGACTTTCAGAGAGGTTCAGCAACCTGTCTGAGGTCACACAGCCAAGCAATGATTGCAGAGCGAGCATTTAACTCCAGATTTGACCTCTTCCCACCCAGACATCATCTAGAACCCCCAAGGAAGGCAGGTGGCTAGCCTCCTGGCACATGAGCCCTGGGATATGAAAAACGCCAGACAGGAGGATGCAGGACTTCTTGGAAGGGTCTGCCATGGCTATGGGATCTGACAAGGCCTCTTGCCCCAGGATGTGCCCACTGAGGTGATGCCCACCATCATAAAGGAATACCTAGGCAGCAGCTCAGATGGACAAGCCAAGCGAGAGGCCCTCCAGGAATTGTTAAGTGACATTATCATAACCTTACCCATGTTGCAATTTGCGAGAGACCTCCAAGGTAAGCCTATCACTGTCTAACCTGTCCCACCCTTCCCACTTGAGCCCAGGACCTGAGCTATCACAGGTGACACAGCCTCACGCTCCACTGCTTCCCCCACTCACCACTTCCTCTCCGGGATGCAGTGTTACAGCAATGAGAGGTGACTCTGGCAGGACACTCTGCAGAGGAGAAAACCAAGGCACAGAGAGATGCAGTGACCTGTCAGAGGTCACTCAGAAGGGCTTATCACCAATTCTCTGGGATTCAATTGACTCATGAGTGATTTTTCCTACTTTCAGCCTTCCTCCTGGGAGAAAAGTCTTGTTTCCTCCAAGCTTCATGGCTCAGCAGTCCCCAACCTTTTTGGCGCCAGGGACTGTTTTCATGGAAGACAATTTTTCCACAGACCAGGAGTGGGAGGGGGATGGTTTCAGGATGACTCAAGCACATTACGTTTATTGTGCACTTTATTTCTATTTATTATGACATCACCTCCACCTCAGATCATTAGGCATTCAATCCTGGAGGCTGTGGACCCCTGTTGTGGCTAAACCCTAACATAGTCCTAGAACAGTTCCGAGTTCCTGTCTTTGTGACCCCTTGGGCAGATACATAACCCTTCTGGGCTCATTTTCTCATTTCTAAATTGGCTATAGTAGGGACTTCCCTGATGGTCCAGTGGCTAAGATTCCAGGCTCCCAGTGCAGGGGACCTGGGTTCTATCCCTGGTCGGGGGGAACTAACGATCCTACATGCCACAACAAGATTTGGTGCAGCCAAATAAATAAAAATTTAAAGAAATAAAATGGCAATCATAATGCATAATGATCTAACCCATAGGTTATTATGAAGATGAACTGAATGATGACACATAAAGCACATGGACTGGTGCTGAACATCCAGCAAGTACTCAGGAAAGGCTTGCTGTTCATCATTTTGTCATGATCATTATTATCACTGGTACTGGTGCTATGATGAGCCTGGCTTAGCAAAGATAGTACCTGATCAGGCTGTGGGTGACCATCTCTCATCCAGCCCTCTCTCCACAGATTCTGGTGTCTCCATCTTTTTCTATGAGTTCCAGCATCGACCCAGTTCTTTTGCGAAGATCAAGCCAGCCTGGGTGCAGGCTGATCATGCGGCTGAGTTGACCTTCATGTTCGGCGGTCCTTTCCTCACGGATGAGAGCTCCATGTTGGGTGAGGATGATGGACCGGTGATCCTTAGGTTTCTGGCTCCACCAGGGGAGGAGAGGGGCTTGCAGAAACAGAGGTCTCAGGTCAGCATAAGGGACCCTGGAGTCTCCTTCAGGACCCACCTGAACCTGATCCAAGTCTGTCCTTCCCACAGCCTTTCCAGAAGCCACAGAGGAGGAGAAGCAACTGAGCCTCACCATGATGGCCCAGTGGACCAACTTTGCCTGGACAGGGTGAGTAAGCAAACAGGCCTGCCTGGCTTTGGGCCTAGGACTACTTAGAGCTGCCTGCCTGGGAGCAATACAGGAGGCCTTGGTCTTCATTCATTCATTCCTCCCACCCAGGGACCCCAATGGCAAGGGGCTGCCTCTTTGGCCACCGTTCAACCATGCGGAGGAATACCTGGAAATCAGCCTGGTGCCACGGGTCAACCAGAAGCCAAGGGAGGCCAGAATGCAGCTCTGGGCAGAGATACTTCCCACCAAGTTTGGGCAGTGGCAGCAGAAGCAGAAGGGCAAGAAGGTCCAGGAGGAACTCTGAGGCAGGCCCTGAGACTTCTGGGCTGGAGCTCAGCCCTAGGGGTGACCACATCCCAGGCGGGCAGCCTCCTTCTCTCCCTGCTGTGCTATGTGCTAAATCGCTTCAGTTGTGTCTCTTTTGCAACCCCATGGACTGTAGCCCACCAGCCTCCTCTGTCCCTGGGATTCTCTAGGCAAGAATACTAGAGCAGGTTGCCATGCCTTCCTCCAGGGGATGTTCCTGACCCAAGGATCAAAGCAGGGTCTCTTACATCTCCTGCATGGGGAGGGGGGTTCTTTACCTCTAGTGCCATCTAGGAAGCCCTCCCTCACTGCTAAGAGACTTTAACCCAAACCAGGCTGATGGGCAGTCATGTCTCTTAAAGCAGGGGTCCCCAACCTCCGGGATCTAATGCCTGATGATCTGAGGTGGGGCTGATGTCATAATAAAAGAAATAAAGTGAACAATAAATGTAATGCACTTGACTCATCCTGAAACCGTTCCCTCCTCCCTAGTCGATGGAAAAATTGTCTTCTACAAAACCAGTCGCTGGTGCCAAAAACGTTGGGGACTGCTCGCTGCATTAGAGCATCAGCCCCTCTGTGACTCCTGTGAAATGTTGCCTGCTTCTCATGTAGGGGGATTTTTCCCAAACTTCCTCCTCTTCCCACTTGCTCCAAGGAAAGTTCCAGCTCATACCTCAAGCTCCGCAGAGGATCCTCCTCCGGAAAGCCTTCCCTGCCTTCTCTGGGCCTGGCCTGAGCTCTGTCCATGACAGTGTATCCCACTCTAGGCTGGCACTGCTGGTTTCAGTGTTCCTCTTCCCCTCTCAGAAGCTCTCTGAGACTGGAAATCAGCCTGACCCACTCTGCATCTCCCATACCAGTATCAGGCAAGACCTGGGGTTAAAGGATGCTTGCTGAGTGAGAGACTGAGAAAGTATGAGGATGGGGACTGTTGCATGTGAACCCAGGCCCTTTAGGCAGCAAAGCTCTGCTTAGTTCTGGACAAATGTTGTCCTCTCTGATCAGATGGGTGGGTGGACTCTGGTGGCAGAGACCTGGGGTTGGAGAGGGTGGGTCCTGCGGCTTCAGGGGATCCAGCGGACAACCGACCTCAGAGGCCTCTGACTAGGGCTGGGGGAGGTCCCTGTGTCCATGCTGCCCAGTCTTGGCCCTTGCACAAGACAGAGCAGAGTCCAGCAGGGCCAGGGCTCCCACCCTTGGACGTGAGATGCAAACTTCCCAGCCCTAGTACCTCACCCACTTATGGCCTGCCTGGGCTCTTTCCTCTCCCCCCAGCTGAGGGAGACTGACTTCTGGGGTTGCACAGTTCTCAGAGCACCACCAGGACATGGGAGAACAGGCTGGGGGTGGGTGTCTGGACTAGTGCATCAGTCAAGCTGCTGTCACAGAGAGAAGACAAGGTCTGCCCTGTCAGGCAACAACAGGTGAAAAGCAGCCAGAGGTTTTTGAGTGGGGCACACATTTCTTTCTTTTGTTTGGTTTTGAGGATCAATATACCCTTCCCTTGAGACATCTGGATTTTAATACAAACACAATGACTTCCCCTCCCCCCACTATCTCGTCCCACCAACTTTGGTCCCACATATACCCTTCCTCAGTCAGACTAAGTTCCTGGCTGCTGCTGCTTGAATGAAAACTACTTGCAGTTGAGACCAATTCTGTTTTGTGCACTCATGCTAAGTCATTTTAATCATGTCCAGCTCTTTGTAACCCCATGGACTGTAGCTCTCCACGTTCCTTTGTCCATGGGGTTCTCCTGGCAAGAATATTGCAGCGGGTTGCCATGCCCTCCTCCAGGGGATCTTCCGGACCCAGGGATCAAACGCATGTCTATTATGTCTCCTGCATTGGCAGGAGGATTCTTTACCACTTGTGCCACCTGGGAAGTTCTGTCTTGGGAAGTCCATTTAGGGCAGAAAAGAGTCATAAACCAGAGAGGTTCCAAATCATGCTGCTCGGCTACTCTAAAGCTGCCTGCCACCCTCAAAGCAAGTTCAAGCTCTTTACACAGCATTGAAGGCCTCCTTTTATCATCCCCATGTCCCCACAAGCTGGTAAGAGAGTCTGACAGGTAAACAGCCTCCAATTCCACAGTGTGTTACTGGAGACACAAAGAGCTGTAGGAACATAGAGGCATAGACTGGCCTGACTTGGGAGACAGGGAAGGCAGGACATCTAGGCTGACCAGCAGAAGTGGCTCAGGCCAGGGAGGGTAGGCTTGAGTGGTGGGAGCAGGGAGGAGGGCGTTCCTGGCAGATGGAACAGCAGGAACAAAGGCCTGGAGGTTAAGATGTGCTGAGGAAACAGTTCTGTACATCTGGAGAGGCCAGCAAAGAGTAGACTGGGAACAGCCTTGGAGGCTGGACTGGGGGCCTGGCCTGGAGGGTGACAGAGAGCCTGGGAAAGGTTTAACTGGGTGTGGGGGGGTGACATGAACAGGTTGGGGGTGGTGACGAGGGAGGGGACAGGGAGAGCAAGAAGGGGGCCAGTGCGGGCTTCCAGGGCGGGACAGAAGGCACTGGTGAGCTCTAGATTTAGAAGTGACAGGCTGACGTGGTAATTGAGGGGACAAGAAGGTGAGAGAAGGAAGACTCCTGGAGGGTGGGGGGCTGCCTGGGGGTGAGCAGGACTGGGTTGGGAATCAAGGGGTCGGTTTAGACCCTGCTGGAGTTACAAACAGGCCTCTTCCTCCAGGTCTGAGGGCACACCACACCTGGCAGCTGTGGGGAAGTGCGGGCTGGGGGGACACACACCAGCTTCGGTGTCACCACTGCCAGAAAGCTCCAAGGAGGGTAGGGGAGCCTGCTGGTGAGGCATCAGACCGTGTCCCAGGTCAACTTCCTCCCTTCTTCTTCTTCCCCCAACTTCTGGGGTTTTCTGTCCATGGGAGGGAGAGGAATGACTTGGCATGGTCCCAGTGGCTTGGGGTCGAGGGGGAGGCTGTGCCAGACAAGGGGGTGCTCCTAGGATTCCAGTCTTCTTGCTTCTCTACTCTCACTTCCCTGGGCCACTACTCACGGAACTCCCCTCCCCTGCCAGCAGCGCATCCTCCATCCACCGATGGTCCAGCCCCAGGACCCAGAGTGAAGGGAGCAAGCCAGGGGCACCCATAAATTCAGAAGGACCAGGCCCTGCAGGGCAGGGACTGGTGGACCCAGGGAGCCTCCCCAAGGCAGGGTGACGGGAAGGACCCAGTGAGCCGTGTGAGTGTGTGAGCATGAGGGGGTACTGCAGGGTCAAACATGCACACCTGGACCCAGCCACCTGATAAGAGATTGGTAGACACTCCCAGTAGATGCAGACAAGTGTGTACATACCCAGCGCTAGTCACACACACACATCCACACGCATATACCCTCACTAATAGGGTCCCAATACAGCTTAGCAACTACTAGATACATATGAGCAAGTTATTTAGTTTCTTTGTTCCTTAGTTTTCCCTTTATGGATATGCTATGAAGACTGAATGATAATTAGCTGTAAAGTGCCTGTAATAGTGCCTGACACACAGCAAGTGCTCAATAACTGCCCCCTGGTATAGGTGTGTCCACAGATTTCAATTGCTCTGTCTGAGAAAATCATATGGCTCCTTCAACCACAGTTCAAAGACAGAAGAACTGGGGGACATTAGGGGTGCCATCATAATGTTCAGTTCAGTTCAGTTCAGTTCAGTCACTCAGTCATGTCCGACTCTTTGCGACCCCATGAATCGCAGCACGCCAGGCCTCCCTGTCCATCACCAGCTCCCAGAGTTCACTCACACTCACATCCATCGAGTCAGTGATGCCATCCAGCCATCTCATCCTCTATCGTCCCCTTCTCCTCCTGCCCCCAATCCCTCCCAGCATCAGAGTCTTTTCCAATGAGTCAACTCTTCCCATGAGGTGGCCAAAGTACTGGAGTTTCAGCTTTAGCATCATTCATTCCAAAGAAATCCCAGGGCTGATCTCCTTCAGAATGGACTGGTTGGATCTCCTTGCAGTCCAAGGAACTCTCAAGAGTCTTCTCCAACACCACAGTTCAAAAGCATCAATTCTTCGGCGCTCAGCCTTCTTCACAGTCTAACTCTCACATCCATACATGACCACAGGAAAAACCATAGCCTTGACTAGATGAAACTTTGTTGGCAAAGTAATGTCTCTGCTTTTGAATATGCTATCTAGGTTGGTCATAACTTTCCTTCCAAGGAGTGTCTTTTAATTTCGTGGCTGCAGTCACCATCTGCAGTGATTTTGGAGCCCCCAAAAATAAAGTCTGACACTGTTTGCACTGTTTCCCCATCTATTTCCCATGAAGTGGTGGGACCAGATGCCATGATCTTCGTTTTCTGAATGTTGAGCTTTAAGCCAACTTTTTCACTCTCCTCTTTCACCTTCATCAAGAGGCTTTTTAGTTCTTCTTCACTTTCTGCCATAAGGGTGCTGTCATCTGCATATCTGAGGTTATTGATATTTCTCTCGGCAATCTTGATTCCAGCTTGTGTTTCTTCCAGTCCAGCGTTTCTCATGATGTACTCTGCATAGAAGTTAAATAAGCAGGGTGACAATATACAGCCTTGAAGCACTCCTTTTCCTATTTGGAACCAGTCTGTTGTTCCATGTCCAGTTCTAACTGTTGCTTCCTGACCTGCATACAGGTTTCTCAAGAGGCAGGTCAGGTGGTCTGGTATTCCCATCTCTTTAAGAATTTTCCACAATAAACTATGAGGCTTTTCCACTTTGAAATAATTTTCTTGGGCCTGTGTCTGCCTAGAAGGGGTGGCAGGCGGAGCCTTGTGATGTTCTGAATGAGTCTCTGGCCTTCCCTGAGGGTCTCAGGGAAGCTGTCATCCAAGCCCCTCCCACACTTTACCTGCAGTCCCTCCTTTTGGATTTTAGTTGTACGCCCTCTGGTCCCCCTGGACCCCAGTTCCCAGCCCAGCTTGCCTAGGCCCTGGGAAAACCATTCCAAGAACAGGAAGCTACTTGGCAGGGGAACACCAGCTCTGTTACTGGAGAATAGTGGCATCCACACATCCCTCCTCCCTCTGCCCCAGCCCTTGGGCTTCCTTTCCCATCAGCCCAGATTCCTTGTCTGGAGATGGCATTGCCCACTGGAGCCTCTCCTGAGGTGGCCTTGCCCGTCCCTACTGTCCCTGAGCTGACTCTTCTGACTCTGGATGTCTTGACCAGGGCCCAGGGCACCAGGCAATCAGAGGGCCAGGTCTCACCCCCCCAAGTAGCCTTGCTGAGCTCCCTCTGTGCTCAAATTCACCCACATCCTTTCTCTCCCTCAGGGCTCTGGACCATCCTCTGGGGTCCTGAGTAGTTTTATAGGACCTTTGGACCGTCCTCTGGGGTCCTGAGTGGATCCCTGCTTTACAGAGGAAGAAACTGAGGATAAGAGAGGGGAAGCACCTTGCCTGAGGCCACACAGAGAGTGAGGATGGAGCCAGGACCTATTCCCAGTACTGTGGGTCTCCCTCCAGACTGTGCCCTCATGCCTAGAGTGAGCTTTCCAGCTGCTGGAGTCAGGGTCTAAGGGGTTATGCAGGCAGATGGATTCCAATAGCCAGCACTGTCAGCAAGTGAGGCCCAGAGTGGGGAGTTTTGCAATACTTCAGGCAGTACAGAGATGAGAGATGACTGCACCGCACTGACTGGGTCTGCAGAGCTCCAGGCACAGGCTCCTCTTATCAGGAGCTTGGCTTCATCCTGTGATCTGGCCCCTAAGGACACCCCACCCCACTTGTCATGCATCTTTGTAGCCCAGTCATGAACCAGATGGAGCCTCATTTCAGTTCAGTTCAGTCAGTCGTTTCTGACACTTTGTAGCCCTGTGGACTGCAGCACACCAGGCTTGATAGAGCCTCACTTTTCTCTCAAAAAACAGAGGGTGCTGGGTGACCCAGGAGAAGATCACCTAGCATTACATGTCAGAATCTCAGGTTCTTACCCCTAAGATAATGTATTCCCAGAGCCACCTGACTGACCCAGCGCCCTACTCAATGTTCCCTGTGCCCCATGTGGGCATTGGATGGGACCCACTTGAGTCCTAGGTGCTCCAGTCAGAAGCCTGGCCTGGCATTACTCCCACTTATATGGCCCAGGTAAAAGGTTGTTTCTTCCCCAGGGAGAGGTGGCACGAATGGAGCCAGCTGTTGGCAGGACCGGTCCTTAAGGCCCACACAGAGCGGGCCAAGTTGCTGCACAGCTGGGCTGGGGATTCTACATGTGACTGACCTCCAGGCCTGCTGGGCAGGTAGACTCACAGTCTCATCTGCCTTTTCCACCACTCACTTCCCTTGTCCTCCACACTCACACTCCCCTCCACCTCCCAGCTTGGCCCTTCCTTTCAGTAACACATGCTTAGTACAAACAGATGAACTAACCTTGTCACAGCCTGGGAAGCAGAAACAAGTGGCTGTGTCACTTCCCTCAAACCAGGCTCCGTACTCCTATTGATGTGGCCACACATGGACCACGGGGGAGGCCAGCAGATGAAGTAATGAGAAGGGGAATATGATCCAGAAAGAGAAACGTGGCCCAGGCCAGATGAAACTGCTGGTAACCCATACTTCCCTGATCTTGCCTTCCCTGTTCCCTCCCATACCTGACTCTTTAAACCCCACGATGATAGTACATTCTCCATAATGTTGGCCAAAGAAAACATAGAAACTACAGAAAATTGAAAGGAGAAAGAAGGAAAAAAAAAAATCAAGGTCACTGATGACTCTGCAACTCAGAGCCAACCACAGACTCCATTTTGGCATCAATCCTTCCTGTTACTTTAGACATCTCTGGAGTATTTTGGTATGTACTTTCCATGGTCATATTCAATATACAATTTCAGATTCTACCTTTTTCAAGTTATTAAACCACATCAGCTTTTCCCCAAGGACTAATGATGACAGCTGACAATGGGTTTTCCCTGTTTGAATTGCTTTGCCTACATGAACACATTTAACCCTCACTACAACTCGGTAAGTACTATTATTGAGCAAAATTTACAGATGGAAAAACTGGAGTCCAGAAGAGTCACACAGCTTGTAAGTGGCAATGCTGGGATTCAAGCCCAGTAGCCTGGCTCATAACCAGTGCTAAATCATCGGCTACTCTAGAGTCTCATGGAACATGATATTACTGACCGTGTAGCATAAATTATATTCTGTAGGTGTAACATCCTTCTTCACCCATCCCCTACAGTCTTACTGGGGTGAGGCTGTTGTCAACAAGGCTATAGGACACTCATCCTGTAAACAATTTTTTTGTGTATTTTGGATGGTCTCCCAGACCAAATTTCTCGGTCAAAGGATAGGGTAGTTTTGTTTTGTTTTGAATATTTATTTGGTTACCCTGGGCCCCTGACCACCATCACCCAGTTCTGGACTTCCACATCATGACTGCTTCCAGACCCACATGGTCCTGGCTGAGAAAGTCAGCATGTGTGAGAAGGGTTAGGGAGTGTCTGTAAAAGAGACTGCACAAACCAGAGGGGAGCCTCTGTGTATGTGTGGAGGGGAAGCGGGGAGTGAGGCCTTTAAATCCACAGGGAGGAAACCTGGGGACTAAGAACTAAGCACTCAGGTGTTCCGCTCCAACCTTAGTACCTACTGGTGCTCAGTGCTTGACTCACACTACCTCAACTTTAAGCCCACTGCACAGATGAGCATACTGCAAAGGGGTTACAGGCTCGTCAGTTTTTCGAAGAGCCAAGATCATTGACAGTGACTTATCACCCCAAGGCAGAGATAAGGCTGTGGGCTGATGGGAGAGCTGGTTACAATTTCTCCCACCCTCTCACCTTCTATTCATGACTAAAAGAAGATAAAGGTCAGACTGCCCAGCTCGCCGCAGACTCACCTGCCATCTGACATCTGCGGGGTAGACATCATCCCAGACTGTGGCAGGAGCTGGCTGGCTGGAGAATGAATTGGATTCTGTGTTTGAGCCTCACCCTCCTTCTGGTGGTGCAGACAGCCTGGGGTAAGCCCCCATCCTTCCCTGGTTCAAGAGGGACATAGGCCATAGGGACAGGCCCCCAATTCAACCTCTCCTGGGCATAGCAGTGTAGGGACATTTAGAGATCTGGGTGGATGGGGGTGGTGGGCAGCTGGGAGCATGGACATTTATATTTACATTTTTATAAAATATATCTTATAATTTATGTAACTTTATGTTTATGACTATATACTTATATTCTTTATATAATTAATACTATTTAAAATTCTTACTATATTAGTATATATATATGTTATTATATGTGTGTGTGTGTAAAATCATCATGTAACCACCAGCCAGATAAAGATCTAGAACATTTCAGGACTTCTCTGGTGGTCCAATGGTTAAGACTCTGTGCAACAATGCAATGGGGTGGGTTCCATTCCTGGTCAGGGAACTAAGATCCCACATAACATGAGGCAAGGCCAAAAAAACAAAAAAAGATCTAGAATATTTCCAACATCTGACATGTACCTTCCCAGTCATATCCTCAAAATAACCACCACCATTCTGATGGCTATCATAATTTAGTTTTGCCCATATTAACACATTAATTTTTTTTTCTTCGTTACATGCAGGAACTTAGCTCCCCAGCTAGGGATCAAACCTGAGCCCTCTGCAGTGGAAGTGGAAAGTCTTAACCACTGGACCGCCAGGGAAGTCCCCACATTAAAAAATTTTTTTAACTTGAAACTTTGCTAAAACAACTTTTGGCATTCTGGCACATTGTTAGTCTTTTCATTGCATATTTGTATATAGTTGTGATATAAGCACTTAAACAATTTTATTCTTTTTTTTTTCACTTAAGGTCGTGCATAAACAGTTTATAACTTGAGTTCATAATTACATTTACTTTTCCTGATCCCCAGATACAAATAATGCTTCTTGTCCTCACTATGGCAAGTATGACTGTGGTTCATAAAGTCGTTATTTTAATGCATTTCTGACTATTTTCATAAGGGTGGACCAAGAGTGGAATTACTGAGTCAAAGCATGTGAACATTTTATGCCTCTTATACATTTTGCCAAATTATTTTTTCAAGGTGGTGTGTCAATTTATCTTCCACCAACAGCATATGAGAGTGTCCTTCTCATTGCATCTTTGCCAGAATTGGGTGCTATCATTTTTTAAAGATTTCTCTTTTTTTGGATGTGGACCATTTTTCAAGTCTTTACTGAATCTGTTACAATATTGCTCCTGTTTCATCTTTTCGGTTTTTTGACTGCGAGGCATGTGGGACCTTAGTTCCTTGACCAGGGATGGAACAACACCTCCCTGCATTGGAAGCACAGAGTCTTAACCACTGAACTGCCAGGGAAGTCGAGGTGCCATTGTTTTTATTAGGTAGAAATTGTAACTCTTGGTTTTAATTAGTGTTTTATGACTTCTAAAAACATGGAATATTGTTTTCATAAGTGCTTACGTATTGCCTCGGGGTAGCAGAGTTAGGACCGGGAGCACTCCTCGTCAGCTCTGATTCAGGGGTTTAGAGCACTCTGTCACATGCTTAGGTGCTTCTAGAGGCTGGAGTGAGGACAGTAAAACATTATTGTTTAAAGCAGAGCTCTGATGTGAGACAGTCTGTGTCACCTTGGACAAGTTATATACCCCTTTGAACCTCCATTTCCACATTTGTGTAGTAGGAAAATACAAAACAGTTACCTCATAAATTTTTTTAGGCAGATGAGGTGAGAGAGCATAAAAGTGTTTGGCAGAGTGCCAAGCTATAATAAAAGATCAGTCAGTCATAGTCAACAGCTATTCAATCATGAGTGGACCCATAATTCAGGGCAAATCTGAGTAATACAATAGGTCTTGACCTCCTGGCTCTGTCCTATGAGATCTCAAGCTGGTCACTAACCATCTCTGGGCCTCAAGGCCCCACCCTGCTCCTCCAAGGGCCACTGAGAAGCCTACATGAGAGGACCATGTGAAAGGGCCTTGTAAGTTGCAAGGGACGACACACACACACAGAGGAGGTGTGAGATGGTCCCTTGCCCCCACTGGCATACCTCCATGTTTGAGGGGTCACTATTGCAGCCAGTTCTTTGTGCCCAGATATTGCTCATGTAAAACCTGGGTACGTGGGCAGAGAGGCCACCTGCAGCTGGGGTGTGAGGGTGTGTTCTTATCACACCAATTGTTCAGTTGCTCAGTCATGTCCAACTCTTTTCCATCCCTCTTTGCTGCCTGACTGCAGCACGCCAGGCTCCTCTGTCCTCCACTGTCTCCCAGAGTTTGCTCAAATTCATGTCCATTGAGTCAGTGATGCTATTTAACCACCTCATCCTCTGCCACCCTCTTCTTCTATTGCTTTTAGTCTTTACCAGCATCAGGTCTTTTCTAATGAGTCAGCTCTTGACATCAGGTGACCAAAGTATTGGAGCTTCAGCTCAGCATCAGTCCTTCCAATGAACATTCAGGGTTGATTTCCTTTAGGATTGACTGGTTTGATCTCCTTGCAGTCCAAGGGATTCTCAAGAGTCTTCTCCAGCTCCACAGCTCGAAAGCATCAATTCTTTGGCATTCAGCTGTATCAATGCTATTTGAAAAATGAGTTGCAGCAAAATCTTCTAGAAGGGGTTGAAAATCTAATTTCCTGATGCCACCTGAGATTATCTTTCAGAGGATGTAGAATGGGACCTAGGAATCTGAATTTCCTGATGATTTCTCCAGAGGATTCTAATGCCCAATCAAGTTCGATAATATTTTGATTAGATTTGCTTTCTGTCATCTCCGTAGGGTGAGCCCCCAGGGAACCAGGGCACAGAAAAATTCAGCTTTTTGTTTTGTTTTTTGACCATGTGGCTTGTGAGATCTTAGTTCCCCAGCCAGGGATTGAGCCTGGGCCCTTGGCAGTAAGAGTACAGAGTTCTAGCCACTGGACCATTAGGAAATTCCTGAAAAATTTAGTTTTGATAAAGGGGGCGGAAGAGAAAGAAATGACAGGGGTGCTTCCGGAAGGGGAAAAACAAACAAAGAAACATAGCTTTGATACCTTAAATCAAATACACTAGATAAAATTCCTAAGAGGAACACAAAAGAAGTAGGCAATGACACAAGTGAAAAGTTTCAAGCTGGTGCTGTGGCAGATGGGTCAAGGTGTTTCTGATGTCCAGGGTGACCCTTCTCTTCTCTTTCTAGGTGCCTTGCACACCAAGGAGCCTCTAGCGGATACCAAATATGGGACACTCCGAGGAAAGCAGATACACGTGGGGAAGACGCCCATCAATGTCTTCCTAGGAGTTCCCTTCTCCAAACCTCCTGTGGGTGCCCACAGATTCGCTGCCCCAGAACCCCCAGAGCCCTGGGAAGGAATCAGAGATGCTACCACCTACGCCCCTGTGTAAGAACCAGAGGACTGTGGGCTGGGTGGTGGGCAGATCCCAAGCAAGGCAGTGAACCCATGCCCGCTTCTGGGCCAGGGTTTGAACAACTCACTGAAGAGTGCACTGTGTGGCCACAGGCAAGCCTGGGGACCATTCTGGGCCTCAGTTTCCAAACCTATATAATGAAGCAGCTGGTCTAGATGGTATTTAAGGCACTGATAAGGCTGTTTTTTATTCTCTTGTGGGAAAGCTCCAGGCAAAGAGGAGGTGCATACTGACTGTGCCCCCAGGACCCACTGGGAAGCTGTTTTCCTAAATGTGTGTGAGGAACAGTACATACACAGAGAACCCTGAGCTCTTCCCTCTTCCTTGGTGCTTGAGCCTAAGAAGCCCACATGTCACCCCCAGCCCTTCACTGCAGAATATGGGGAAACCTGGACTCAGTTGCAGTTTCAATGTCCCAGGGTCTTAATGCAACCCCTAGCTGGGCCTGAATCACATGAGCATGTTGGGACAATGACTGCCCTTTGAAGCACTGGGCTTGGCAGTTTACCAAGAACAAATATATTTACTGTTCACTCAGACCATTGAGTAACACACTGTCCAGAACATTCTATGATGAACATTAACACTGTTCAGCATTGGTTGGATAAATTACTGGATTTAGAAAAATGTCTACTATGAGAACCTGGGTGTCAGGTGATATAAAAAACTACAACTACTTGGGTATCTAGTTGTTAAAAGACAGGATGTCCACTGTTAGAACATGATTTACTGTTACTGGAACACTGGGGTGTTGGTTGTTAAACTACTGGCCATCACTGAGAGAAGCCTAGGCATTCTGAACATTGTGTGACTGTTATTCGGAACTCCATGGATCAGGTGACAGAACATGAAAAAACCGTTGTTGGAACACTGAGGATCAGGAGTTTTGAGATTGGGGTGTCCCTTGCATAAACATCTGGGTGTCAGTTGTGGGAATATTGGCCACTGGCTGTTTGGAACACAGAGTGCCAGGTGTACAAATTTGTGGATAACTTAGAACAGATTGTGGGGTGGTAATTAAGGGGAGAACAGGGAGAAAGAAAGGTCTTGCAGAGATGGTGGCTTTGGCCAGGGTAGTTACAGTGGAGGTGAGTGGGAGAGTCAGGCTCCAGATTTATTTTGAAGGTAACACTGACAGGATTTTCTGGAGAATTGGATGTGAGTCACAAGGAAAGAAGAATAATCAAGGATAATGACTAGTTTGGGGGCAGAGTAGCAAGGCGAATAGAGGCACAATTTACCTAAATGGAGAAGACTAGGGCAAGAGCAGGTTTGGGCAAAACAAGAGTTCATTTTGGGGTATGTTAAGTTTGGCATGTCTAATAGATATCCATGTGGAGATGTGGAATAGATGGTTTGGACAAAGGGAGCTGGAAGGAGACTAGTCATCAGAATGTCAGTGGTGTGAAGCCCTAGGCCTGACGGACATCAGCTCAGGAAAGAAAAATCAGACTGAAAAGAGAAATGAGGATTGAGGCCTGGGGCATTGTCCTACTTAGGCCAGAAAGAAGAGAAGGAGTCACCCATGAGGTGGCAGGAAAACCAGGACAGTGGGATTGCAGAAGCCTAGAGAAGGAAGTCAGGTGGCAGAGGATGAGATGGTTGGATGGTATCACCGACTCGATGGGCATGAATTTGAACAAACTTTGGGAGACAGTAGAGGTACTGTAGTCCACAGGGTCACAAAGAATAAGACATGACTTGGTGACTGAACCACAACAGAGAAGGAAAGCTCTGAAGAAGCAGAGAATGGTCAACCATACAGAGGGGCTATCAGGGCAAGTAAGATGATGGGAGAGATTTAGCAAGATGGAAGTCATTGGTGACTTTGACAGGAATGGCTTTAGTGGCAGGTTGGAGACAGAGGCCTCAAATGCTTATAACCCCAGTTCTAGGCTCTAAGAGCCCTGGCCTTCCTGCTGGGATGCTGGATGTGATTTATTGGACAGCATAAAGAAAGCTGAGCGCTGAAGAATTGATGCTTTTGAAGTGTGGTGTTGGAGAAGACTCTTGAGAGTCCCTTGGACTGCAAGTAGATCCAACCAGTCCATCCTAAAGGAAATCAGTCCTGAGTATTCATTGGAAGGACTTATGCTGAAGCTGAAACTCCAATACTTTAGCCACCTGATGTGAAGAACCAACTCATTGGGAAAGACCCTGATGCTGGGAAAGATTGAAGGCGGGAGGAGAAGGGGACGACAGAGGACGAGATGGTTGTATGGCATCACTGACTCAATGGACATGAGTGTGAGTAAATTCCGGAAGTTGGTGATGGACAGGGAGGCCTGGCGTGCTGCAGTCCATGGGGTTGCAGAGTCGGATACGACTGAGCTCCTGAACTGAACTGATACTAACACCAACATTAGCTGCTGCTGAGAAGTCAAGCAAAGACAATCTATATAGAGAGAGACAAGTTGCCTACTGGTGATCTTGGACAAGGTGGTAGGTGTGGAGGGAAAGAAAATCTATTGAAAAGTTTGGCCTTGAGGGGAAGAGAGAGAGAGATTAGTTGCTGGAGAAGGTGGGTAGTAGAGGATAGGTTTGGACCAAGGTATGTTGAAGTGCTGTGGGGAAGGACTGAAAAGGAACAGGTGATGATCTAGGGTTAGGGAGGTGGAGATGAATTACACCTACAAAAACTCACATACACATAGTGAAGACAGGCTGGGACAAGAGAAGGGAACAGAGGAGTAGGTAGACAGGGTTCCTGCATCCAGTCAAATGCGCCCAGCCCCACCTGTTATAAGAATAGCCATCTCCAGGGCTGGGCCAGCATGGAGGGAAGGCAAGATGGCCTGACAGCCCAAGATCTATACAGTGCATATGCACAGGGCCAAGTGCCAGGAATCAGATGAACACATCTCCATCCCTACCCTTTGGAAGCAAAAACAACCAATCAAAATTACTCCAGGCCAGTATTGTAGTTAGTGGTGTATAGAGGTTTGGGAAGCCCAGAGGGGAAAGTGCCCAGCAGAGACACACATAAGCTGGACCTTAAATGTGAGTAGGAGCTTGCTGGGCAGAGGAGAAGGCATTTGGTAGAGAGAATAGAGGCATGGGAGCTAGGAGGTGGGAGGCAAGAGGTCCTCTGTATTTGGAGCAAAGAGTGACTGGGAGGAAATGACTAAATGGGAAGGAGAGCCTAGGTCAATGTGGGTGAACCTAGACTTTATCCTGGGGGCAGAAGGAACTAGGGAAGGTAATAAGGAGGGGAGTGACATGGTCAGATTTGTGTTGTCTGTCAATCTTTCCAGCCAGGGAGTGGAGGATGAGTTGGAGGGGAGGTGAAGAGGCAGGGGCAGAGTCCTGGCCAGGGTGATGGTGGCTTTCACAGGGCAGCAGCCTTGAAGTGAACAGAGGGGGCCTACTCAAAAGCTGTTTTGGAGTCAGAATAGAGACTGAGGGGAGGACAGGGCAGGTAAGAAAGGAGTTTGCTCAGGGCATCCAGGTTTCTAGCTTGACAGCACCAACAGGTCTCCAACAGGAGCAGGGAACTGCTTCCTTCCTTGGGAAGAGGCACACCAAGGCGCAAGGCAGGGAATGCCAACCTGCCCCTCACCCCTGGACCTAATGTTAGTGGAGACTGCTAGGACAAGGACACACACACACACACACACACTGCCTAAATTTTGTTTTGGGTTCTAGTCCCTCACTATTGGAACCTGGGTTGAAACCAATCTCCCCAGTATCACCACGGTGCCGGACCCCAACTCACATCGTGTCCACAGGTGCCTCCAGGAGTCCTGGGGGCAGGTCACTTCCATGTATTTCAACACACACAAACGATATAAATGGCTGCACTTCAGTGAGGACTGTCTGTACCTGAATGTGCACGCGCCAGTGCGAGCGCGCGGGGACCCTCTGCAGCCCGTGAGTACTCAGCCTTCAACCACCCACCATTCAAGCACCCCACTGTCCCGCTCAGGCCTCAGCCTTTCTCGCCCAGGTGATGATCTGGTTCCCAGGAGGCGCCTTCCTCGTGGGTTCCGCTTCCACGTACGATGGCTCCGAATTGGCTGCCCGGGAGAAAGTGGTGGTCGTGGTTCTGCAGCACAGGCTCGGCATCTTGGGCTTCCTCAGGTGGGCGGGACCGGAAACCCACGCCTGGGATCAGGGGCGGGGCCTCCTCGGCTCTTGGGCTAAGGGCGGAGGAGGTGAGGATTGGGTGGAAGAAAGGGGCGTGGTCTATGGGGGCGTGTCCTCGTGAGGGGCGTGGCAGGTGTAATGCTTGGAGCAGACAGGTAGGTGCTCGCTACCGCTCAATGGGGGCGGCGCCCAATTATAAGGAAGGAGATGCGGTGGTTAGACCCAGTCTCTGAGGGACAGGGCGGAACAAGGCGCGGGGCTCCTGACCCTGATAGTGAGCCCCGCGCTCTCAGCACTGGCGACAGCCAAGCGCGCGGGAACTGGGCCCTGCTGGACCAGATTGCGGCTCTGCGCTGGGTGCAGAAGAACATCGAAGCCTTCGGTGGAGACCCAGGCTGTGTGACTTTGTTCGGCCAGTCATCAGGGGCCATGTGCATCTCGGGACTGGTGAGTGCAATGCCCAGATAGACCTAAGCACAGTCGCAGGACCGCGTGGCCCACGGGTTCTGCACATATACTTGTGCAGATTTGGGTATACAAGAACATTCCAATCCACAGACCTGCCCTCACCACTGCCATGGGTACCACGCCTCACAGTCAAGGATATCTGTTCCATTCAGGGAGGAAACCAAGCCAGCCCAGAAAGGGCAATGCTAAGTCTATGAATGTGGTGGGCCAGAAAGATCATCCAGCACTTCCTGCCTCTCCACATTCCCCCAGAGGTCTATGCCCGAAACAGAGACCACTATGTGCCCTCTGGGCAGGGTTGGGGCCACAGATCAGGCATACGAGTCAGGCCTAGGTTAGAGACTGGGCTTTGCCCCTGACTTCTGGGGTACTGCTGACCTAGAGTTTGAGGGTAGGTCAGGTGCCCTGTGAGGGTCATGTGGCTGGGCAGTCAGCGGGGACCACATCACACAGGACCTCATGGGCCACAGTAATAACACTCAAACACTTGAGCACATTCCGTGTGCCAGTCACTTTTCTAAGCACTTAACGTGTATTCATTCACTGAATTACCTCAACAATCCAAAAAGGGGAGTATTCCCTTTCTGCACTCTACAAAAAGAGAAGTGTTCTCCACTCTACAGAGGAAGAAAGTGAGGCCCAGAGAAGTTAAGCAACTTTATTGAAAATGCATTGGAGAGCAGGCAAAGACTTTAAGCAGGGGCGTGACACAATCAGATGTGCCTTTAGAGTTGGCTCTGTCTGCTGGATCTGGGTTAAAATGAAGCACAAACAGAGGCTTGGAGTCCACCTTGGGGTGAGGGATGTTATATCTAATGGGGGCTAGTTCTGAAAAAGAAGCAGGAAGGATGGACAGTAGAGGAGCAATGCAGGAGGTCAAATAGTCAGGACAGGGCCAATTGCAGCATGCAGATGACTGGAGGAGAGAGGGAAGGCCCAGGTGGATGATGTGGGTAAGGGACAACACCCAGATGGGGAGTGGCTGGAGCAAGTTTGGGGCACATGAAGTCTGAGGTGCCCAGGGGATAGGATGGGGGTCCCATATATGGTTGTTCTCTCCAACCTGGGTAGCAGGGGAAAGCTAAGAGCTATCAGTGCAGGTAATTGGGGTCATGGGAACCATAGGGTCCCCTTCCCATATTCCTAGCCCAGTAGCAGAGGGGAGGCCCTTTTGGTTTGTTACAACAACAGAACCACTGCAACAGCACCAGATGCCCTGGGGGAACCCTGGGGCCATTCCACAGACCAGGACATGGATGCCCAGAGAGTAGAAGGCACAGGCTCTAGATTTAGGACTCCAACCCAGAACTCCTGTCTCCCTCCTTGCTTCTGCCCTCTCTGGGCCCCTTCAAGCAGCCTAGCCAGGCCAGAAAGGCACCCCAAACTGCCCAAGTGGTCCCCATTTGTGCATGTCATGGCTGCCACTCCCCCCACCCCTGCAGATGACATCATCCCTAGCCCGGGGTCTCTTCCATCGGGCCATTTCCCAGAGTGGCACTGCAGTATTCCAAAACTTCATCACTCCTGATCCACTGAAGGTGGCCAAGGTGAGTGTCTCCTCTCTCCTAAGGTTCAGCAAGGGAGGCAGGATGGGCACACACTCAAGCACCTCTTCTCTTCACAGAAGATTGCCCAGCTGGCAGGCTGCAATCACAACAGCACAAAGATTCTGGTAGACTGCCTGAGAACACTATCGGGGGCTGAGGTGATGCGTGTTTCCCAGAAGATGGTAGGTAGAACTTCCTTCCGGCCTCTGATCCAGCTGCCTGCATCCTTCTGACCTGGTACCCAGCCGCCCCAGGCACCATGCCTCAGAAGATTCCCTTTAGTCCCATTCTCTTCTCTTCCCACAGAGATTCTTCAAACTGCACTCCCAGGAAGACCCTCAAAAGGTGAGCAGACCCCATTCTGTCTGAACATCTCCTGTGAGCCAGACACTTAGGATACTCAGGCCAAAATTCCTTCACAGGGCTGATGTTCCACTAGGGGCAGACAATAAACACTATAAATAAATGAATTAGTCACTTCTTTAGGAGGTGATAAGTTAATGGAAACAAAAGGAGGAGAGTCAGGAGGTTGGGCATGTTGGGAAGGGTAGGATTTTAAATAGAAGGAAAAGAGAAGTCTTAGCAAAGATTTTCAAGAGATGAGAGAATGCGCTATGTGAATACCTCTTGGTGTCAGCTGAGGGGTGGGAAATGGGGGAATCCTGAGTCTGAGTAGCCTGGTCCTGCCTGTGGCTGGTCCTCTCTCACACCAGGTTGACTAAGCCCCAGCCTTTTCCCAGTCAAAGCGCATATAGCTAGAGTAATTTCTGGAACTTGCTGAGCTGGTGTCTTAGACCAACGGGGTCCTAGGAGGGTAAGTGAGAGGATTGGCTGGAAACCCCCTTGCCTTATAGGTTGTGTGGTTCATGAGCCCCGTGGTGGACGGTGTAGTGTTCCAAGACAACCCTATTGTGCTTCTGACTCAAGGGCAGGTTGCACCTGTGCCTTACCTTTTGGGTGTCAACAATCTGGAGTTCAACTGGCTCTTGCCTTTTGTAAGTGAAGAGGAGGGATGCCCATCACAGTAGGGGTAGGAGAGGATGCCTCTTGAGCAGTGCTGAGTACCAGGTCAGATCCCAGAGGTCTCTCTGGGGATGCCCAAGAGCTTGGAGCCTCCTGCAGTCCCTGTGCAGTGAGAACTGTACAGGAATGATGAGAGGGAGAGAAGTGTAGTCTCTTGGAGGTTTGGGGGCCCCAAATCTTTAGCTCATAGTGTGAATGGGTCCTCATATCCATTCGTTCCCCTCCAGGTGGCTGTACGTCCTGGGTCCCTCCCTTGCTCCCTGGGTGGATCAGGGCAGATGCCCGAGCACAGGAGGGCCCTCCCAGCCCCCACTGGAGCTCCAAACCAAGTTAGCGAAGGAGACATTGGGAGCAGGAGTGTGGGAAAAGGTCATGGGCACTTCTGCTCTGAGAAGAGCCTTGGGGCCTGATGTAGCACAGCTGGAATCCTTCCTAATGTTTGGGCCTGGCCTACACCTGGGCCCTTGCCTTGTGGAGCAGATCATGAAGTTCCCGATGAGCCATCTAAGGAAAGAAACCATCGCCAAGCTGCTCTGGAGTACCAGCACCCTGTTGGTGAGGGGCCGTGCTGTCACGTCTGCTCTGTTTGGTAGGACAAGGCAGCCTCCCTATTTTTACCTAGTAGCTGCTCTTCACAAAGGGCTCCCAGCCTGGACAGAGATATTCCTTGAGGGGGCATGGGGTTTTGCATGGGATCAGGTGGCTGCTGCTGGGCAAGGCTCTCCAGACTTCCTCTGGGACACAGCAGGCAGTTCTTATGCAGCTAAAACACTGGGGTAAGAATTGTCAAAGGGGGAGACCTTCCCAGGAGGCTCCTCATCCCCCCACACCCAGGCCAAAAACTCCTGGGGGTTCCAAGCCTAGATTCAAGTCACCGGTGTGCCTACCTCTGACCCAGCTGACACCCCACACCTCAGGGTGGGTGTGACTTCCCCACCTAGAATGTCACCAAGGAGCAGTTACCACTGGTGATGGAGGAGTACCTGCGTGATGTGGATGACCATGACCAGAAGATGCTACAAAAACATGTGATGGACCTAGCAGCGGATGCTACCTTTGTGTACTCCACACTGCAGGCTGCCCACTACCACCACAGTATGTGGGGTCCTCAAGAGTGGCCACACCCTGTCCACTGGTGCTGCTTGCCACTGGGCTGATCAATCACTCACTCACCCTCTCTGTACCTCTGGGCTGATGTAGAATTCCAAGTGGCCACAGAAGAGGCAGCATACTGTCAACTGCAGAGAAGAGAGGCTGTTCCTTAGGGCTGAGGAGGGCAAGGCCAAGGCCAAGGCCAGCCCAGAGGAAACAGCCTAGGGTGGTCAGGGAAGGTCTCCTGGCTGCAAGGACAGGCCTCTATAGGGGTATCTTGGAGATCCTTCCTAGGCTGACTCAGGCTTGGGCAACACATGGGTGAGAGGTCAAAGGAGGGGCTGGAGAAGGTAGACACTGAAGAACCTTAAGTGCCAAATAGAGAGAGGAGAGGTTCAGTGGAAGGAAGAGGAAGGCTTACCACAATCCCATGAACTGTTTTCCCGTCCCTAGTCTGCAGATGAGGACTTGCAGCTCTGAGAGGTTGGGTGTCTTGCCCCAGGTCACATGGCTAATGAGTAGTGTAGGTAGGATTCGAATCTGCTCCCTGGGTTCTGAAGCCCAGGCTCTTTCCCCTGCTTAATGCAGGTGGGTGGGATGCGTGGGGTGAATGAGAAGCCCGGGCTGAGACTTTTTCAGCAGCCCTCATTGGGTTCCTTGTTCCTAGATGCTGGCTTCCCTGTCTACCTGTATGAGTTTGAGCACTACGCTCCTGGCACTATCGTAAAACCCCGCACTGATGGGGCAGACCACGGAGATGAGATCGGCTTCATCTTCGGAAGTCCTTTCTCCAAAGGTGCCTAAGCCCCACGTGACTCCCCGCTGGGTGTCTAATTTCTCCATCTTTGTGTTCTGACCCCTGGCTGACCACAGGGAGTTAGCTAGCAAATTCTTAATCTGGAATGCTCTCCCAAATGAAAGCCTCCCAGCATGGAAGCAGTGGGGTGGGATGTCCCCACCCCATGCTCTGTTCTAAACACCACCTTCCATTCTGCCTCCAGGCCATTCCTCAAACAAGGAGAAGGCACTGAGCCTCCAGATGATGAAATACTGGGCCAACTTTGCTCGCACAGGGTGAGTCTGATCCCCCAACAGGTGCGGGTGGTCTTCCTACCAGCGCTAGACCCAATGGTCAGCTGTTTCAGATATTTGTCCTTGTGTGTCCCATAGAAAAGGCACCCGGGCCTAAATGTCCCTAGAATGTACCTCTCTTTGTCCCATGACCACATCCTTCATTCACTCAAGCATTCCACAGTCAATGTGTTTTTATGTGGCCAGTTCAGTACTGGGAGCTGGAATTCAAGGGTATCATAGACATGATCCCCATCTGCCAGTGGCCTGTTAATGGTTAACAAAAATATTAAATTACCATCTGGCATGATGAGAATTGTGTTGGGGGAGCAGAAGGCACTATGAGAGCATAGAGGAGGTGTCTGACCAACTGGGGTGGGCAGGGGTGGCTTCCTGGCAGAGATGACTTCTCAGCTGAGCTTTGGCTAGTCTTGCAACTAGTTTCCATCTCCACATTCTCTCTCCTTTCTCTCCATCCTCCTGATGACACTCAAGGGATCTTTCTGAAATATCATTTGACCAAATCACCCACTTAAAACTTCATGGCTTCCCTTTGTTCCCAGGTAAAGTCCCACCCCCTTCACTTGGAACAAAAGTCTTCAAAATCCTTCCTGTTTCATCTCCTCTCCACACCTATTCTCTTCACACACTGTATATTTTCACCTAACCCTGTACTTGTGCTTTCTTCCAAAAGCCCTAGGCTTTCATACCTCCAACCCTTTGCACATACAGTTCCCTCTGCCTCGAAGTCCCCTCCCACCACTCTTTTCCTCCTCTTTCTTAAAGATCTGTCTAAATATCATCTCTGTAAGGCCTTCTTGAACCCTACCTCCCAAAGGGAAAGTGAATGAGGGAAAAGTAACAGAAGGAGGCAAGATGAAGATGAGCTCAAATAATCCTCTCTCCTTCCTCCCGGGCAGAAACCCCAATGGTGGGAAGCTGCCCTACTGGCCACGCTACAACAAGGATGAGAAGTACCTGCAGCTGGATTTAACCACAAGGGTGGGTGTGATGCTCAGGGAGGAGAAGATGGCCTTTTGGAAGAGGCTGCATCAGAATTAAGGACCTGAAAAGCCAGGCAATTCTGAGGGTGGCTCTGCAGGAAGGAGCCTTAGGGATTGTCCCACCACTCAGGCTTTGGGAAGACTGGCCATGGACATATCTGGGACAAGCATCCGGCCCTCCCCAGTCCAGGTCCTGCAGAGGGTCCCTATTCCTTCCATGACAGAGCCTTAGCCTGTTTGGGGCCCAGAATCACCCTCTTCAGCCTGACATCCCATGATGTCCAGCTATCTCACTGACCATTGGATTAGTCCAGGCCCTTTCTGCCAGATTCTGCCCAGCTACCCAGACTCAGAATAAATGCTTCTCTTCCTTCTCCAAATCCTCCCACCCATCAAGGTCAACTTCAAGCCACTTCTTATGGGAAGTCCACCCAGATTGCCACTGCCCCGCCATTGCAAACAGTTTGCCGTTCGTCATTCATCCTGCTCAACCTTATGCCTTTTCACATTGGACTGAGGCCTTGGGCAGGTTATATGTTATAAGGAGTGATGCTTTGACAGCTGGGGATCTTCTCCCCTTTCCATACCGATTTTTCCCAGGGCCCCTTCAAAGCCTGGCCACAGAGACAGTCCTTAATAAAGACACGTTGACTTGCCCTGAATTTGTGTCCATCTGTGAAACAGTTGGGTGAAGTGGATGGTTTCTTGATTTGAGTCCTTGGAGGGAGGGAGCACTCTGGCTTCTCTCTGCTGGGCTGAGCCTGCGCTGCTCACTCAGTCAAGGAGAGCTGCTACAAAGTTGCCTGGGCTGCAGAACACCTGGCTTTTTTTTTTTCACTGTCTCTAGTGCACCTCTCAGGACATCCACACGCCATGCTCACTTGTCTACTGGGTGAGGTCTTGGTGCTGCATTCAGACTCCTCACTCTCTGGTCTCTCTTGCAACCTGGGCATACCGCCACTGATCCCACAGGTTTTTTGTTTTATTTGGGAATATTTTGTGGATTTTTTTATTTTTGGAAAATATACACAACATGCAATTTACCATTTTAACCATTTTAATTTCAGTGACATTAAGTACATTTATATTATCATCATCATCATCCATCTCCAGAATTTTTTAATCATCCCAAACTGAAACTCAACGTCCATTTAACAATAGCTTCCTATGCACCCAAACCCTGCTATCCACTATTCTACTTCCTAGCCTATGAATTTGAGTATTTCAGGAGCTTCGTGTGAACGGAATCATACAGTATTTGTCCTTTCATGTCTGGCTTTTTTCCTTTGCGTGTCTTCACATATTGTAGCATATTTCAGAATTTTATTCCTGTTTAAGACTGAATTATGTTCCATTGTATGTACATACCACATTCTGTTTCTCTATCTGTGGATGAACATTTGGGTTGTTACTACCTCTTGGCTGTTGTGAAAAATTCTCTGAACATGAGTGTCGTGTCCCACAGGTTTTGTGCCATAAACTATAATGTCAATTAGATTCTTTATTCCTAGAGGGTTTCCTTAGTGTCTGAGACAACTGGAGGCTGCAAAGCCCCATGGGGTGAGGGACACCCAATCCTCCATACCCTCACGTCTAAGCCCCCAACACAAAGGGATGGTTGGAGGAGGGAGAAGAGCCCCTTTCAGGTAAACATTTATCTTCACGACAATGCTGGCACATAGATTTTATTATCCCATTTCTACAGACAAGTAAACTGAGACAAGAGACATAAAAGTCCTTGCTCAAGGTCATGAACTAGTGGTGGCAGAGTGGGAATTTGATCCAGGCCTGTCTGACTCACCCTGCCACCTCTATCCAGACCTGGAACAACCCCTGAGAGAAGGTGGCCCCAAAGGAGGTGTGACAGCTCCAATTTCAGGGGAGGAATAGCCAGAAGTCCCTGTCTACCTCTAACCAGGGAACGGGTGACTAAATAGCCATTTCTCAGTGAGAGCCAGAGTGAGGACTAGGAGCTCAGCCCCCTGGAGGGCAGTCCTGGGCAACCAATACAGAAATCAGCAGATGCTGGCTGCGGTCTAGCTGGGCTTCACACACACACACACACACACACACACACACACGAAGGATGCCTATATGGGACACCCTGCCCTGGGGATCCAGAGGCCTAACCTCAGGCTGGTTCAGGCCTGCTTCTGAGGCTCCCTCATTTCTTCCCTCCTCAGGCTTCTCATGCAGGGCTGGGAAGGGAGTTTATGGAAACAGCCACCCACCCATAGGGTATTCTCTTCCAAATCAGAGGGAGAGCAGCTGAACCAGAGCGAGGGCTCAGCCAGCTGCAGGAGCTGTGAGGATCATAAAGGAATTCCGAGAACCCTGGCACCTTCTCTAAGAACTCAAGCCAGCGAGAACTCTGATGGGCAACCTGGATGGTGGGCTGGGCCCCTGCCTCCCAAAGTCCCTGCCTCATATCCTCCCTTCTTGCCTGCTCTTCTCAGATGTCACTGCTGGATGAAGGGGTTGGAGAAGGCAACGGACTGCCCTGTCTCCATCCTGTCTTCATGCCTTCGCTGGCATCCCCCGATGGCCACCCAGAGTCCTTCCTAAATCCCCTGTCGCAGGGAGCCCTTCTAAGAACTGATTAGATCTTGGTGAAGATCCCAGGGCGCTTCTGTGGCTTTTCCCCACCTTTACCTCGGATCGCCCGGGCCACTGTGAACACAAAGGCGCACCGCTGCAAAGCTGGCCTGGGAACGGCGCTCACAGGCGGGGTTCAGCTGGCCCCTTCCTCTCCTCCAACACCCCCAGCTCCCTACCCCCAAGGCTGCAATTACCGGCAGAGGCGGCCGGGGAAGGGCCAATTAGTGCGGGAGTCGCAGCCCCTCCGCTGTGCCCGCGCTGACCGCAGCCCCCGCAGCGCCGCCGCCGCCCTCCCTGACCGGCAGACAGCGCCAGCCGCCTGGGAACCCCGGGGGACGCGCCGTCCGGCCTCCCGCCAACTGTTGTGATGGATCCAGCAGGCTGGCGTGGGGCCAGAGCCCAGGCGGACGAGAGGGCGCCGGGAGCTGCAACTTGCTGCCGCTGGGTGGTGGGGGCGAGCGAAATGGGGCCTCCTTCCCCGTGAAGACTCCTGCGACCCCGACGGCTCGCGCCTGGCGCCTGCAGGCAGGCTGCAGGGGCGCAGTGGTGGGAGGGGGTAAGAGGAGGGGTTCCTCTTACAGCCTCACGGTCCTCAGCCTTGGAGACCTCCAAGGCTTCTTCCTAGGGTGGCCAAGCCCAGAGCAGTTCCCTGTTGGCGGCCTTAGCAGGGCCTGGCTTGAGAAACCCTGGGCTTGCACTTGATAAAGCTCCCCCCCGCAGGCAAGGTGGGCAGACGGGTGGGTGGGCAGTGCGGGACCAAAGAAACCTTTGCACTGATAAGCCAATTCATGGACTTCCTGCCCTGGGTCCCAGCCCTGCACAACCTGCCTTGCTCACCTATAGGCTTTGAGACCCAAGGGGGATCAGTCTTGTACTCCGGGAGCCCACAGGCTGGCTAGACAGAAGCTCCAGGGACTTGGCTGGGATCCCAAGCTTATGAAGACTCTGAGGTCCAGGGAGGCTTCAGGTGAAGGAAAGAGGCGGCACCGCCACTTCAAGGCTTCCCCTTCCCCAGCCGACTCCTTTCTAGCCCAGACCAGACACACTGGGGCCCTGCAGTGGGGGGCGGGGTGGGCCTATGCCCAGGACACAGTCTGGATGAGGCTGGGGAACGGAAGAAGCAGGGGAGAAGGGTTTAGTGGAAAGGCTCACAAATGGGATTCACCAGAGATGCGCTGTACGAGACTCCCATTTCCTGTGCCACACAGGGCCGGGTAAGAGGTGCTGGGACCTCTGACCAGTCCTGCAGGCAGTGTCCTGGGGTTCAGAATGGCCTTATTTCTATTTCCCAAGTGGTGCTAGTGGTAAAGAGTCTGCCTGTCCATGTAGAAGACGTAAGAGATGTGCAGGTTCAGTCCCTGAGTCGGGAAAATCCCCTGGAGGAAGGCATGCCAACCCACCTCAGTACTCTTGCCTGGAGAATTCCATGGAGAGAGGAGCCTGGCGGACTACAGTCCATGGGGTCACAAAGAGTCAGCAACTTAGCATGCATGCATGCACACCACTCAGGTCTGGTCTTAGTAGGGAAGGGCGCTTCCCTACTAAGTGAGGTAGGGCCTGCCTTGTGCCCTAGAACCTCACTCAGAACCTTCTGGACCAGACTTCCTGTGAAGCAGAAAGGATCACTTCTAAGGGAATGAGAATTCCCCCTTTCTACGTACCAAGGTGATTAGCTATATGGAGAGAGGGTGGGGGAAGACAGTGAGAAAGTGGGTGTGGGGATTGAGTAAGGAAGAGAGACCATGACAGATATACCACCTTGGGTCCTTTGTGGAATGAGATGACAATGCATTAAAGCATGAAAGGACTTCCCTGGTGGTTCAGTGGCTAAAACTCTGTGCTCCCTATGCAGGATGCCTGGATTCAGTCCTGGTCAGGGAATTAGATCCCACATGCCCTAGCTAAGAGGTCGAATGCTGCAACTAAAGATCCTGCCTGCCACAACGGAGACAGAAGATCCTGCTACAACTAAGACCTGGCACAGCCAACCAAGTAAATAAATGAATGAAAAAAAAAAAAAAAAAAAGCATGAGGGAAGGTATGGAGATAGGTGACAGAGACAGTGGAACCATCTGCCAAGAAACTTAGAGGGTGGAGAAAAGAAACAGAAGCAGGCGCACATGCACCCAGACAAGCAAATGGACAGCGAGACAGGGCAGTGCTGGGGGCTGTTCTGGAGAAGGGCACTACCTGGACACTTAGAAGGGGGCAGAGAGCAAAGGATCTGTTTCTCATCCCAGTTGTCTGACCACTGAGACCCTTTGGGACATGACAGAAGGGTCATCTGGAAAGGCTGTGGGAGCACAGAGATGAACCTGTCTTGGGCTAGGTTGGGGTGTTGGGGAAGGCTTCCAGGAGGAGGACCTGAAAGAACCAGTAGGAAAGAGTGGAGGGATGGAGGTGGAGAGGGAAGGGGAGGAACCCAGGCCCGGAGGCAGGAATTAGCCTCTTCCATCCCAGCAGCTGTGCATCAGCGTGGCCCACACAGGAAGATTAAAAGAGGAACCAGCCCAGAGCTGGAGTACCAGGCCTGTAAGCCTGGGAGGGAACACGGCCCCTACCCTGAGGTACTGGAGAGCCGTGGGAAGGACAGGCACTGGTTAGGCTTATCTTCCAGAAGGAGCAACTGGAGGAGGAGAAGGGAGAAATAGGGAAGCCAGGAAAGGGTGGTACAGAACTGGAAGTGAGTCCTTCAGAGAACAGAGCAAACAACTTCATAAAGCAGATGGGCAAGACTTGGTGACAGAGGAGGGGAGGGGTGGTGGAAGTTGAGAGAGACTCCTAGGTGGGATGAGAAACAGATCCTTTGCTCTCTGCCCTCTTCTAAGTGCCCAGGTAGTGCCCTTCTCCAGGACACCCCCCAGCACTGCCCTGGCTCTGTCCATTTGCTTGGGCCAAGGCAGGAGGTCAGCTCTGAGCATCCACCCACTGCCATCCACAGGTGGCAGCCAAGGCTGCCAAGGCTCTGAGCCTTGGCTCAGAGCTCTTCCACCCAGCCTCGGAACTCACGTGAAGCCGCCCTAGGGCCTGGGCCCAGGAAAAGGCCCAAGAGGGTGTCTAGCCCAGGTTGGGGGCACAGCCTGGAAGGCCAGGTGTTACTGGGGGAGCTCCTCCCCTCTGACCCCCCTCGCCAGAAGCTAATCAAGGTAGTACTGTAGCCTCCTGCCGCTGACCCTCTGTCGTTGCAATGATAGCTCCATGGCCATGAGGGGTTGAGTTTGGGCCTCTTTGTGGAGCAAATCAGAAGGGGAGGAAGGCCCATTGGAGCCCTGAAAGAACTCAGAAGCTAAGAGCAGACAGCCTCACAGAACAGAGCTCAACCTGTCTCTTTTAGGCAGAGTTTGGGAGCTGTGTGTTCCTGTCTGGGCCTGTCCTCTGTGTGTGTGTCCTCAGGCGGGCCACTGCCTATCTGGGCCTGGTTTCTACTCTCCAGTGCACTGGGAGCAATCTCTGGGGTAGGACACTGCTCTAGCCTCCCTCTCCTCCAGCTATGGTCCAGGACTCCTGTGTACTCTCAGCCTATTCATCCATAGGTGCTATGGAGGAGCACACCCATGACCTCTCCAAGGAGTCACTGGGTGATCATTATGTATCTTCTACTGTGAAGGAGCAAGGACCCTTTGAAAGGGGAGCTTGAAGGTGGAAGAAAAGCCTTTCAGGAAATTAGCCCCAGTGGCAGGAAAATTCATCAAAAGCTGGCAGAAGTGCCGGCTGCTGATTCATGTCTCTTACCTAAGGAACAGCTCTTCTGGGCTGAGGGCAGGACTGGTAGCTTCCAGAGTCTTCCAAAGACCCCAGACCCAAAACTTCAAAACACTGTACCTTTTACTGGGATTTTCAGCATCTGATGGGGGGAGGGGCACCATCATCCGTTTTTTGGTTCCTGAATCATGGGATTCTACAGTGCTAGGAAAAGCTGCTGATAGATAGTGGCCTTGAGTTTGAATACAACTGCTGTGTGATCTCAGACACTCAGGTGACCTCTCTGATCCTCTCTGCCAGAAGGAATTCTGACCTTGCCTACCTTCTAGGTGACCAATACATCTATAATATTCAGTGCATGTGTGCTAAGTCTCTTCAATTGTGTCCGACTCTTTGCGACCATATGGACTGTAGCCCATCAGGCTCCCCTGTCCATGGGATTCTCCAGGCAAGAATCCAGGCATGGAGTGGGTTGCCATGCCTTCCTCCAAGGGATCTTCCCGACCTAGGGATTGAACCCAGGTTTAAATGGCACCCCACTCCAGTACTCTTGCCTGGAAAATCCCATGGACGGAGGAGACTGGTAGGCTACAGTCCATGGGGTCTCAAAGAGTCGGACACTTTCACTTTCACTGAGCAATTTCAGTTTCACCTTCCTGAATTGCAGCCAGATTCTTTACCACCTGAGCTGCAAGGGAAGCCCATAATGCTCAGTACACCTGGGAAAAGAATAATTTTTCATGAAGAGTGAGGATGGAACCATATTAGAACAATTCTCGGTAGAGGGACCGTCCAGCAGGAAAACAGTCTGGATGTGGAACTCATTATTAGGGTGGCACTTACCTCCCTCCCACTGCCAGGTATTACGGCAGGCAGAAGAGCTGTTGCAGGACACCCCTCCAGGGAGCACTGTTTACCTGGCTTACAGTGTGAACGAGCCCCAAAATGTAACCTGAACTCCACGCCCTTTGTACTCTCGACCTACCACCTACATGCATGCTTACACCACCCATGCCTCAGAGAAGCCGCTGATGGGATCTCTTGGTTACCATCTCACCCAAAACATCCACACTGGGTGGTCTTTAGAGCCCCCTCCTCTTCCAGCCTGTCCATGGCTGCCTTCAGCTCCCAGAACTGGTCTGGCCACCAGGCCAGCCTGATCATTTGAAGCAGAATCCTTCGAAGGAGCTATGGATGTAGCAGACCCCAGAACCACAGGGAATCCCTTCCAGGCTGGTGAGGTGGCCATGGGCTAGTAACTCGGTTGGCCTATTTTTAAGACAGTGTTACAGAGCAATTGGGAAACCCTGCTTGCAAGGATGGTTTAGAGCTCAGCAAATTGGGGAAAGAATCCAAGAACAAGGCCAAGTTTCAAGGTATCAGCAGGGAGACAAAAGGAGAGAAAATAAAAGAGGATGCATTTGGACTCAGGCATCAATAAATGAGCCAGAAGTGGTTGTTGAATTATTCAGCCTCCTTTATTGATCCATTGATCTCTATCTGCAGGTCTTGGTTTATTCTTGGTTGGCATTTCCTGTGTCTGAGACAGTGGGAAGAGAAATGGAGAGAAGAAAGGAACAGGTTTTTAAGACTCCAGAAGAGAGAAGAGGCAAGGCCAAAGAGAAATTTGACAACAGGTATCAGGAACCTTAAAATGCCTGTATCTTTTGACATGGTGAATCTGTTTTCTGGAAATTGACCCTAAAAACACTATCCAAAACTTTTAAGAAACAGCCTTCAAGCATCACGATATTCACAGAAGCCTTATTTTATAGCACTGAATAACGGGAAACAATCTAAATAGTTATGTCCGACAATAAAGGATCAGCCAAGAAGTCATTAGGAGTTTTATATGATTACATGGGGAGATACTTATGCCATAGGATTAGGTCAAAATGGAGCATTCAAAACTGTACCCATAGGGGAATTCTGTGGTGGTCCAGTGGTTAGGACCGTGTGCTTTCACTGCCAAGGGCCTGATTTCAATCCCTGATCAGAGAACAAAGATTCTGCAAACTGCACAGCATGGCCAAAACCCCCCACAAAACCCTGTACATACAGAATGTCATAACTGTGTGAAGAAATGTGGATGGAAAAGGGCCAAAGAAAATATACCAAAATGTTAGCAATGATTGTCTTCAAGTGACAGGGTTCTCTTTTTTCCCCCCTATATTTCCTAAATTTTCTACAATATGCACAAGTTTTAAATAATTAAAACAAAATGTAAGGATGGAGCAAAAGACACTCATATGAGGTGTCTGCACAAGAGTAAAATAAGCACAAAGTAGTAGGGAGCTGATTCCTTCTAGAACCCAGGGTACTGCTATGTCTTAGGTCTGCTGACCATCTCCCTGGCACATCAAATGGACAGAACTGACAGGATGAGGTGATACTGCAGGGCAGTCACTCTGCAGAGAGCAGTCAAAGGCCCCTGAACTCATTATTTAAAGAAAAAGCATGAGGGACTTCTCTGGCAGTCCAGCGGCTAAGGTTCTGTACTCCCAACGCAGGGGCCTGGGGACCCTCCCTGATCAGGAAACTGAGATCCCACATGCTGCAACCAAGACCTGGCACAGTCAAATCAATAAACATTTTAAAAAAGAAAGGAAAGAAAACAAATAAGAGTTTCCCCATAAGAGAAAGGGGAGGAGGTCAGGCTAGATAGAGGGGACAGTGAGAGCAAAGGCCCTGAGGCATGTGGGAAGCACAAGCAGGCCAGTGTGGTCAGATGGCAGGGTGCCGTAGGGAGACACAATGGGAGATGGGATTGGGAAGGAACGGAATGACTGTCAGGGGGTCCCATAAGCTGGGCTGAGGGCCTTTGCCTCTCAGCCATAGGCAAATCGGGGGCTTGGGGGAGGGTTTCAAGCAGCAGGACAGTGTGGTTAGAGCTCTACATTCTCCAGTTCCCTAGTCTAGTCTGTTTGCCATCACCCTCCAGAAACTCAGAGAGGAGGGCAGGGGAAGGGGAGCCATCCAGCAGCCCTCACACATGGTCAGCCAGGCCTCCTGACCCCAGCCTGGCCCTCTGCCCACCACACCAGGTTCAGGCCCCACCTCCGGCCACTCAGACAAACCCCTTCACCTCCCATGACAAAGAGGCTCATTTGGTGCCTGGGCAAGATTTTGCAAACGTCAACCTTGTAATTACAAGGATGAAATCATCTGGTTCCTTTTAAGCAAACGGGTTTATTGATCCCAACACTGAAGAAATGCTATTCTGGGGAAATTTGCTCCTCTCTGCTTTCTTCTCCTTCTGGGATGGATGAACTGATGGGAGTGTTGGGGGTGGGGGGGGGCAGGCGGTGGTAGCAGGGCAGTTAAGAAGGGGGAGAACTTCCCAGAGGGAAAATTCTTATGGGCCCAAGGGTGAATTGTATGGTATGTAAATTATATCTCAAAAAAATTATTTAAGGCTCAGGAAGCTGCCTCATTTAGGTGGATGATACCCCATCCTGGACTTCAGCCCATCTCCATCCAAAGACTAGAAGCTGAGTAGAGCTAGGCTTTGATGGCTCTGTGCCAACCACTAATTCCCCTTCTCTCCCACCCCCCTCGACGTTCATTTGTGGCTTCCAGATCCTGTTTCAGCTTTAAGATGGTACACTATTTCCTCAGTAATTGAATGGATGCTGTTTCTTTAGAAAAAAGTGCACAGAGTTTCAGGGACCTGGGAGGACCTCACCCCCACTTTGAGGAGAGACAGATGTGGGTGGCTGCTGACACTGGATCTGGATAAAGCCATCCTTTCTGCTGGACCTGGGAGGCAGGATGTCTAGGCCCTGACCAACCAAGCCAAGGAGGGACAAACAGTTGGGCTCAGGGGACAGGAATGTTCAACCATCAAGGGCAAAAGCCACATCCTGCCACAAGGCCCATAGTAAGACCCCTCCACCCAACCTGTTGGGGCCCCTTTGGGAGCATGGTAGGGTGCTTCAGGGGAGTGACTCCAGCTCTCTACAAGCTTGCACGCAGTTTGGTGAAGGAGACAAGCTGGGCATCCTTACCAGTAGAAGCCTTGGAATGGAATGGTTAAGAGCCCCAGCCCCTCTGAACCTCGGTTTCCTCATCTGTAGAATAGGGTCAATAACAACAAACTTGCAGGGTTATCATGAGGAGTGAACAAAGGATATACCCCCAGTGCTTAGCCATTTCATTAACTCTAATGGGTCAGGGTCTTGTCTGGGTCCTATGGCCACCTATTTACCTTTTCAGGGTCTCCTTTTCCTCATCTCAGATAGGGACAAGGAGGCCTGTCTTAGGAGGTGGTTGTGTGAATTAACTGAGATAAGGGGTATAAAAAGCACCCCGCTCAGAGGTTCACAGTTGAACCAGACAATTAACAGTTCCCTCCACACCCTGCTCAGCAGTATCGTCCATTTACTGCCCACCCTTTCAAGATCAGTGGAAGCAGCTGCCCACTCGGGAAAGTAGGAGAGAGAAGGCCCTGGACTGATTGAATCCTTAAGAACGAAAAGCTCCAAGCAGTAGGACTTCAGAGAATTCAACCAGGTTTATGGGGTTGGGAGGGTGTTTCTCGGCAATGAACAGTCACCCTCAGGCTTCAATCTGTGGGCCCTACTAGAGCTGGCTGGTAGCAAACTCCTTCATGAGGTGGTGCCTGAACCAATCCATACCCATCAGACAGAAGCACAGAGCTAAATATATGTGATGTGTGTGAAATTTTCTTTTATTAATTTCCTTTAATCCAGTTTGTAAAATAATTGAAAAAAATTAACCATTAAAAAAAAAAAAAGGCATACAGAGTTCAGCCGAGGAGATGGCCTCCTTTGGCCTGCGGCTCATTTCCCGGTTGTCCTGGCTGTTTGGATGCCAGACAATGCCGAATGTGGGTTACCCTGTGGCCTGGAGTTGCCAAAGGCTGTCTGTGGTGCTGCTGTTCTGGGTCCACCTGGCAGACTCTCCCATCCCTTTCCCTCCAGACGGCATTCCCCACCTCTGTGAGGCTGACACTTAGAGTACTCTGTCCTGCTCTGTACTCCCACTGCTTCCAGTCCAGCTCCCTCGAGCTTAGAAGGGATATGTCTTGACCATCACCTTTGTCAAAAAATTCATGGTGGCTTTCTGCCTCAGCTGCTGCCATGGCTCCTGTGAAAAAGCTTGTGGCAAAGGGCAAAAAAAAGAAGCTGGTTCTGAAGTTTTACCTTTGACTATACCTACCCTGTAAAAGGTAGCATCATAGATGCTGCCAATTTTGAGCAGTTTCTTTAGGAGAGAATCAAAGTGAATGGAAAAGCTGAGAATCTTGGTGGAGGGGTTGTTACAGTCAAAAGAAGCAAGAGCAGGACTACTGTAATGTCTGAGGTGCCTTTCTCCAAAAGGTATTTGAAATATCTCACCAAAAATATTTGCAGAAGAATAATCTACATGATAGGTTTCCCAGGTGGCGCTAGTGGTAAAGAACCTACCTGCCAATGCAGGAGACATACATACAAGACTTGGGTTTGATCCCTGGGTCAGGAAGATCCCCTGGAGGAGGGCATGGCAACCGACTCCAGTTTTCTTGCCTGGGAAATTCCATGGACAGAGGAGCCTGGCGGACTACAGTCCAAGTAACATGACTTTGTGACTAAACAACAGCAACTACATGATTGGTTATCTGTAGTTGTTAACAGCAAAGAAAGTTAGAAATTGCGTTACTTCCAGATTAGTCAAGTTCAAGAAGAGGAGGAACTTGAAGGTTAAACTCAATTATCTGGAATATTTTGTATGAGTTCTTATATATATATGTAATATATATATATAATATTATATAATTTTTTAAAAAAACCTTTTTTTGTTTACTTTTCTTCACCGCCTCTCAGTTGCGGCATGTGGGATCTACTTCCCAGACCAGGGATCAAACTGCCCCCCTGCACTGGGAGCGCGAGTCCTAGCGATTGGACCATCAGGAAAGCCCCTCTGTATGAGTCCTCGAATAAAACTTGGGAACAGAATCAACAAACAGTTCATGTCTGGTCTGAGCATCTAGGCCACTCTAGTGAGATTTCAACTTTTATTTATTCCACATCTCCCAGGGAAAAAACAATTTATTGCTGGAGTCCAGACACCAAGGTCACCTGCAGCTCTGTGAGCCCTACCTGGACCCACTGTGGAGTAAGAGTGCTTCCTTGTGAAGCATCTATCAGAGACAGAAATGAAGGGTTTTACACAAGTATCTACCTAAACAGAATATGGCGACATTGCATGGTATCACATGGGATATCCTTTTTTCCTACTATGGAAGCCAACAGCAGAAATTCTGCTTCCTTGACCACAGTCCTTGTTGACTGACAGCAAACTCATCATCTTCCTCTTGTTCAAACAATGATTGTATTGTCTTGGTGCCCAAAGATCTTCTTAGCTGAACTGGGAAGATGTAAGGGAGAAGCAGCAGATGGATGAAAACTTCTGTTCCTTGTGAGTGGCTTGGTTCTGCCTTGGTAACTGGGGTAGAGGCTGCCTCACTTACCTCTTAACATAAAGTGCAGATACTTTAAGGCTGGTTTTGTCTGCACTTTGTGCTGATGTGAAGTTTCCCCCTTCAGTTTCACTGGAACATTTAAACAGTGAAATAAATGGCACCTTTTGCCAGATGTAGCTGATACAAACTGCTCAGTGGGCCCACCATGTACTCTTACTCCCTCCTTTCGGGGAAAACTGTTCTTCCCTTCTTTCAACCATTGGCTTTTCTCTGAAGTTGCCAATCGCAGGCCCCCAGTCTGCAATGGGACAGCATGTGACATAAGCTGGCCGATGTCATCACACTTGCTTGGATATGGTGATTTGGCAGAGGGGAGAGTGTGGGACCCAGATTAGGCCAATCCGGGAGATGGAAATTTTGGAGACAGAGAAGTGGATGTTTCCATCCTTTGTCAGGAAATGAATGCCATTGATGAGAGGCTGAGAGAATTAGCAGTGAGAAGAAACAGAGAAAGGAAAAAGTCCCTCTCTGTGATTCGTTTACTTAAAACTGACACCTTTTTAGCTTTAAGGTTTTTTTTTTTTTAATTGGTTTTCTGTCATTTGCAACTGAAAAGCACCCAAGGGAAAGATTCTGAGATACCTGGAGACCCAACAAAAGTGGTTGGTGACATCCATATCTATGTATACCCTTTCTGTTTGTGTACATACTTACATTCACACAGGCTTGGTGTAGGCCAGGGAGCATGCCCTTGGAAGAAGTTGATTCTATGTTTGCTACTCAGAAAGTGTGTGTTTGTTAAAACCACTGGCCTGCAGGTTTGATTTTGCTGAAAACTCTCCCTCTGACCTTGGGCAATCCATCACTACTGGACCTTAGAGTGAAAAACCAATCCAGTTTGCCAGGAACTGAGTGGTTTCCTGGGACATGGGACTTCCATTGCTAAAACCAGGATAGTCCATCATCCTAGCTCAGTTCTGTATCTGTAAAAATGAGATTGGATTAGACTAGAAAGGGCTGGGAAAGTCTGCCAAATCCTGCATTCAGGCAGACATTGCCAATTGCCCTTGGCACTAACTCCTGTAAGTTTAAGTGCATTCTTACAATCCTTTGCTGTAAGACCAGCTACTGTCAAAACTGGCACCTATTTGCCATACTCGGACTGAGTTTCTGACAAGCTGAGATTTTAACGGTCAGAATTCATTGAGGACCAACTTTAAGTAAAGCTCTGCTGTAAATCCCATGTCAGGCTGTCTCCAGCCTGAGCTAAATGACTTCCCTAGAACTTGTGGATCTGGTTTTTTAGGATTGGATTGTACATTTGTGTAAATATATGAACCGGTATTGGGTTATTAATTCAGCTTGTTCTTTGTAAACCTAAATTTATTGAGTGTTCATCATGTGCTAAAACTACATAAAAGCTCTCATGCCAGCTAATACTGCGAGGTTGTGAGTGCCTGCATTTTTGGAAAAAAGCAAACTGAGGCTTTGTGGTCCAGTGCCTATCTAAGGGCCCCAGCCAGCAGGCAGGGGAGTGAGTGAGGTCCCATTTGAGGCCCTTCTGATTCCAACAACTCAGACCTTTCCACCATGATGCGGGTTCAGTTGGATCTTTTTAGTCTCTTTCCACCGTTAGTCTTTGATGTGCACAGCCTGCACCCCTCCTGGTCGGTTTTCGGAATCTCCAAGAACTTAAGTTTCCAAAGGAGACTTTGGAGTCTCCTTCAAAGTCTCCAAGGACTTAAGTTTCCTGGCGTTCAGGTGACAATTTGGGGTTACTCCGCGCTTCTGGGGAGCCCAAAAGTTCCAGGTAGTGTAGAGGAAGGACTCGCGCGGGCCGCTCCCTATCTCCAAGAACGGGGCAGATCCCCCACTGAACGAAGTGGCCGGCCAGGAGAAAAGGGGCCGCGCGGCGCCGCGGGAGGAGCCGGGTTTCGCTGCAGTCCAGCGGCACCGCAAGCGGACTTGCGGCGCATGCGCGGCGCGGGTCGCAGAGTTGTGAATGGTGCGTTTTGTTTGCCGGAGTTTGGGGCGGGCGGGCGCGCGAGGAGGAGGGGTGGGGCCGACGGGGGCGGGGCGGGGCCGGGCGGGCGGGCTAGCGAGGTGGGCGGCGAGAGGAAGTGGCGGCGGCGGCGGCCGGGGGCGGCGAATGTTGGATCAGCGCGGGCGGTAGGCAACGGCTTAGGCGGCGGCGGCGTGGGCTGGGCTCGAGCGGGCGGCGGCACCTTAGACTCCCGGGCGCGGGAGCCCACGCGGGCGGGCGCCTGAAACAAAGGGAAGCGAGAGTCAGGGCGCCGCGGGTGGGCGGTCAGTCGGTCAGCGCGGAGCCGGCCAGCGGGTGCCCGCGGAAGCCTGGAGCCCGGCGGCCGGCGCGGCCTCAGGGCGGGAAGATGCCGCGCGTCGTGCCCGACCAGAGAAGCAAGTTCGAGAACGAGGAGTTCTTCAGGAAGCTGAGCCGCGAATGTGAGGTGAGGCAGGCGGGCGGCGGGGAGGCCGCGGCGCGCCCCGAGCGGGCCCGGGAGGAGAAAAGTTTGGGCGGTGCGGCCCCGGGGATCCCCGCGCCGGCGCGCCCGCTGAGGGGCAATCTCGCCCGGGCAGCCGTCTGCCCGCTGACTCTGCTTGCCCTTATCGGGGCGGCGCGGGGCGGACGGCGTCGCGGATTTGGCTCCTGATTTCGGGCCGTCTCTGCCTTGCAGATTAAGTACACGGGCTTCAGGGACCGGCCCCACGAGGAGCGCCAGGCGCGCTTCCAGAACGCCTGCCGCGACGGCCGCTCGGAAATCGTAAGTCGGCGGGACCGGGGCGCGCGCGGGTCACTTGTTGCACGGGGGCCGCCGCGGCCCAGGCCGGTTCCGGACGGCGCCGCGAACGCCGCGGCTCCCGGAACTGAGCGGGCGCCGTCTCACTTCCTACTCGGGATTCAAAATGCGAAACCAGACACTGGCGGGCCGCGTCCTCGCGGGGAGACGCTTCCCGGTGGCCGTCGGCGGGTGGATTATGTTTCCCACACGACTCGGCGGACACTTTGCCGCGAGTGGATCTCAAACCCGAGCCCAACTAAACCAGGAAAGGTCACTGTTATAGGCTGTGACCCTGATTACAGAAAGAGTCGGAATATTAATAGGGGATATTAGTAGGAAGAAAACACCCGTAGGGAAAAAGAAGTGGGTTTCGTTCAAAATCGTTTCTTGGGCGATAGTTTGGTTCTTAACGCTAGATTTTGCGTAAATCTATGTGTGAAGCTATCTCTTTTTCAGTAGAGCTGAGAATAAATCAGAGGGTAAATCCGGTTATCTGTTGTCCTAAGAGAGAAAAAAAGAAGCCCCCTAAAACGTGCCATCTTTTCTTCGCATGTTAAGCTTCAGGAGAATCGGAAGGAAACCTTTTTTTCCCTCCAAACCTAAAAAAACATATCCCGCTTAGGCCTGCAGTTTTTAAAGAATCGCATGGATTTGCAAAACCCATAGTCGATCTGAGGCCCTGTTTTAGATGCTGGATTTGGTGCTTTACCTCCACCAAACGTTATGTTGAAAAAAAATTCAAGTATCCTAGTTCCCCTCATCTCCTTTTGGTTTGTTTGTCCTATTGGAGGTGCTAATGAGGAGAGAATGATGGAGCCAAAAAGTGCATCGGAAAAAACTAAAGAGTAGAGGCTGATTGTTAATTTTTTAAGAAGTTGAGGCACTGTATAATGGAATCTGATTATCTGCTCCATGACTTGGGCCAGTGCATCTTCACACACTTGAAGCTACAGGCGCAGTTTGAATTTAGGCTAACAATAGCAAGACTTGTTGGACCATTTGCTTCTCCCATTCCCGGTACAGGAGAGAATATTTTTATTGAGACATAATTCACATATCATAAAATTCTCCCTTGTCATCACTGAAATAAAGTTTATTTTTTAAAAATATTTTGATGTTTAAGACAAAGGCTTTTTAAATTGTATTACAGATAATGAGAAGATAGGGCCAACTTAACTAGGAACTCTAGAATATTTGGTCGTTATTGCACATTATAAAAGAAAATGTCTAGCTTTTAGCCCACTTCCTTGAGTAGTTGTAATTGTTAATATGATTCAGATATATAGGACAAATAGTTTTTAGTTTTGGCACTAAGTGGTAGAAGAATCTTTCCTTACTTAGTTGGTTCAGTGATTATATCATCCTTTGTCTGGATTTCCTTTTGGAAAAGGTGGATGGTATACCCAACCAATGGATTTCTTGGAAGTAATTGATGTAAGTATAAAAGATGAGCTATAAAATGCTATTGTAATTTTTTAGAGCTGAGGTTTTTGGGGAAACCTAGGGAAATATAGTTAATAGGGTATTTTCTGTCATATCAAATTTTATTGCATGTGATTATGAATTGGAAGTATAAAGTGTATTTGAATATATATGAATTCATAGTATATTTGAATTACTGTATCATATATAACATGAATTTACTGTTACAGCAGTATTATAGGTTGCTTGTATTTGTTATAAATTCCTCTTCAGGGATAAATCAGACATTCTAATTCTAGGCCTTCTCTTCTTCCAAAAATCTGGTCCTACAAATTTTAATAAATTCTTAATTTCTGACAAGTATTTAAGTTAAAGAAGATAGGTAGTTTGAATTTCATCTAAGAATTGTAATTAAGACAGCACAGTTTAATGTGTTGAATAATATAACTTTGTATTTGGAAGGAATTTCACTTTTTCCTCTCCAGTTTTCTCCCTTTAATTCAATGTTAGCCATACTTAAATTAACAGAGTTTTAGCTTCTAGGGGATAGAGACCACATTAATTTCATATATGCCCCCTTTGTATGGGTTTTGCACAGTATCTTTTGTATCATAAGCGCTTGATTATTTGAATTTAAAGGTTACTTCATTTAATGCCCCAAATTTATCTTACAACTCGTAAACAGGCTGTGGCTGTTACTTATTTGGTGGTGGAAAATAGGTGGGGAAAGGCATTTTTTTTGCTTTTATTTTAATAGCAGCCATGTATGATAAAAGTATATAGTTCTCTAAACTATGTCCAACCCTGCTCCCCTTTTATTTATTTTTTATTATGAACACCTCCTTATCAGTGAGGTTAATGAAGAATTTATTTTGTATTTAGATGTAAAAAAAATAACATAAGGCTGTGATGCTCATCTCTTCTTAGCTATAAAACTTAACAAGACTCTATATCATAGCATGAGATAAGCGTGATTATAGGTGAGGGGTAGAATCTATTTGGTAAAATCAGATTTATTCCTTATATAAGCTCTTGTATTATAGTAAGAGCATTAAGAGATATCTTCAACACTAATGATTAATAAAAAATACTTATGAGAGGTATGGTGACTACTGTGAAAGTGGTAAAATCTTTTTAATCTTGAAGATGGAAGAATAAAATGTATGTTGGATTGGCTATTTTACAATTTAATGAAACCTCATAAAATATAGTCAGGACATTCTGAGAATTCTCCATACAACCACTTTTACCATTGTGGATTTTTATGTTTTCAAATAAAATTTTCCCAACTCCTATGTATTGTAGATGTTCCATTAAAAAAAAAGAGTTCTGTGGTCAAATTTGAGAAATGGTATTCTAGAGTGTGATCTGTTTTTACCACTTCTCTGGTCTCAGAGAGGTATGTTGATGAGATAATGGACATGAAGTGATGAAGCAGGAAATCTGTTCTGAGGTTGGCCTTCAGGCGGGAGGTGTGGTGAGGTAATAAGAGTTGCAGAATGTCTTTACTTAGCCCAGAGCTGATTTGGGATACACTGTGACAGAAGGGTTTGTTACTAGGTGACTGCTGAAGAAACATGGCTGCCCGATTTGGGCAGGGTATTCATTTATGGACAGGATCTCTTATCTGTTACCACTCTGCTCTGAGAATTTCATTGTCTGAGACCGAAAGAGTTGGCTGTCTTCTTCAGCTAAGAATTACTTCTCATTGTATTTAACAAATACATGTAGCATTTACTGGGTGGTGTTCTAAACACTTTACAAGTTCTGGAAACTGAGGTTCAGAGTGAAGTAATTTGCCTCAGGTCATCCTAGGCAGTTTGCCTCCTAGAGTCTGCTTTTCATTTCAGTGGTTGGTTTTTTTAAACTTACGCTAATAGTTGGCAAAGTTCTTAAGGTTAATATCGTAATATCAATGTTCAGTCTCTATTCGTTTAAGTATTTACCACAAGAAAAGATATCCCAGTGATTAGGGAAATGCCATTAAAGGTATCTATAGAGATTTAGCAGTTAGATTGACCACTGCACCTTCTAGTATCAATTATAGAAATAGGAAGTGCTGTAATTTTTATCTGTAAAGAATCTAAGTCCCTATCTTTGGGGGAACTAGTGGATAGCTGAATCAGCTAATGCTTTCAACAAATTGCCCAAGAATGTGAACCCCAGCTTTCAGATGAAGACTCTATACTTGGAAACAAATCATGCTTTAGAATTTTAATTAGTAACCTAAAACAAAAAGTTTTCTGATTTCAACAAAGAGTTTACATTTAGATGATAAAAAGCAGAATTTTTTTAGTGCTTTTTATGTATTTCTTTTAGAATTTCCCTGGGAAAGAGGGACAGTGCTACTTCCATTTTTAACTCAGGGAAAGTATAGAGTTAAATTGCTCTGGGGCTACACAGAATGACACTTGATTGAAATGGTTTTAGATTGTTCTGTCTGTTGAGCTGTGCCATCCAAATCTTTTATAAATATTAGATGAATACGCTTTTGTTATTGTCAGATCCAGTTTTCCTAAAGTCAGATTTTCGAAAACACATTTTAAAAAATTCATCCAAGGTTTTAGAGAGATGAGTACTGTCATATCACATGCTAATGTATGGTTTATCAGAGGAGAGATAGTCCCAAGTGCATTTTTTTTCAGTAGTGAGCTATTAATTAATTAACATTTATTTATAGTCAGTGTGCAAGTGATTGGAATTTGGGAAACTCTGGATAAAATAGACACCTATGGGGATGAAAAAGTGTGTGTTTTTTAAGCTGAGCCTTTGCTGAAACTGAAATTTTTGTCTCTGAGAGTGAGTTCTACTGAAAACCATAATGGAGGATGTTGTCTTCATCTTATAAATTTTGGTTATTAAAAATTACTGGAAATGATATTTGGTTAGTTTATTCATGATAATGAGATCCTCCCAATGTGATATATCGTGGAGATATTTTCACTTCCAGTCATCTCCGAGTGCATTTTTAGCATGGTTTTTGAAGCATAGTGTTTCTTTGAGCACGGAAAATCAAGAAAAATTCAAGTGTCTCATTTATACAACTTTAAATTGTGGTATGCTTTAAAATTCAAAATATTCAGCTCTTCAGTGATTTTTACGTTTAAAAATACAAGTTCTTAAATGTAGTGATGGGGACTTCTGGTTAGACATTAGCAGTGCGTTGTACTAACGTCAGCAAAAAACGACCTGAAAGAAAGTATTGATTCCATGTCTGATTTTATATTTAAGCAGCCAATGGCAAATGTCCTCAAAATGGAATCAGATGTTTGTAACTTAATACTTAAGAAAAATGATGAGTGCATGTTTTTTTACTTTTAAGTAATCTTGGTGCTGCCTGGCTTAAGACAGAAACTGATGTAAAAATAAATGACTGCCTGCATAATTTATGTAATGTCCTGCTCCTGATCCTGTTTGTATTGATTTTTCTAAAAGGCTTTTGTGGCCACAGGAACCAATCTGTCTCTCCAGTTTTTTCCGGCCAGCTGGCAGGGAGAACAGCGACAAACACCTAGCCGAGAGTATGTCGACTTCGAAAGAGAAGCAGGCAAGGTAGGAAACATTTCTTTGCAAGTTGAAATACTGTGGATTGTTTTACTATTAGAGATTACCTGATGATTGATATTTTAAGAAAGAGATCACAGGTCTGATTATAGACGTGTGATCAGATTTGCTTTCATTCCATATTAAAAAGATATAATACAATTTTTAAAAATCAAGTGTTTTATATAATTTCATTGCTAATATCGTGCTTATGTTGTTTGCCACAGAAAGTTCTCACCCTTAAAAAGAGTAGTGTGCTTTCTTATATGTAACATTTGAAACCTAATTCCTTCAAAAGTGTGGACAAGAAATTTTTTGTTTTACTAAAATGTGTGTGACTATAGTGTTTTGTTTTTTTTTTTTAATGAAATTTAGAGAAAAATGGGAAAAGACTTAGGCTTAAAATTTAATAGTATTTAGAAATGATTCATGGATAGGTTTCCACTTCTTAATGTAGCGAATTTAATTTTGAGAAAATATGAAAACGTTAACCCGGAAATATTTTTTTGTTTTGAGGAAAAGCTTCTGGGAAACAAATATCTTAAAATTTTTATGTAGGAAGTTTTAGATCAAAGATGTGAAAAATGTAGGTAGAGATGTTTAAGTTGAGAGCCCTATTAAAATCTAAGTTAAATGAATTATGTGCTTTTGATGAAATGTTAATGAATAGTGTCTTGGATTGGTTCATCTTTTAATGTAGAAATTGACTTCTTGAAATAAAATATTTAAAGAAAAAAAGTTTTTTACCTCATTTTGTACTCAGTCTTTCTCCTGTTTCCTTTGCAGCATGTTTCTATACTTGTTTTTATTCACTTGCTAAAATTCTTTTCTAAGTGTCATTCTGAATAGTATAACCTATCACTGTATTTGCGAAACATGAGGAACATCTAAATATTCCTTTGAGGAACTTAAAAGATTTTTGTATTGGGCTGTATTATGAAAAGGATTTTCATATCTTGTATATATACAATGAAGAGTTGTGGGTTTTTTTCCTTTAATTTTGTGAAACAAAGTTTGATCTTTTGTGAGTTACAAACCAACTAATCTTTTGACAGGGAGAGGGAAAATAGCTTACAGAATTTTAAAATGAGTAATAAGTTAGAAGTTTGCTTTTTTATGTATTAGACTTGTTTGCTTGGAAGATTAAAAGCACATGTTCCAGGTTTTACTACTTGGTAATTAATATATAAAGGAGAAATTGGAAGGTAATGACAGTGTACGATTATTGCTTTTTTGTCTGTTTGGTGTGTGAATGTGTGACTGTTGTTTTCCTTGTTCCAAACACTTCCTTAAAGTTTAACTTGTTAGCTCAGATACTAAAAACATAAATCAAAAAATTGCTTTCCTCTCAACTTTTATGCTAAACTCTTTTGGGATTTCATGACTGACATCTCAATGTTACTAAAATCTTCTAGTATTTAATAACTAGTGAATGGGTGTTAATTCTACTAGAATATGTTTGCTTGAATTAATGATATCTGTTTAGTAGATTGAAGACCATGTTTTCCTTGGACTTAAGCTGTTGAGATGTTTTTAGTTATATGATCAACAAGAACAAAAACCTTATATAGCTTGTTCTAGAATTTAGAGAATGTGTTTTCACATATATCAAGAAAAATGATAGAACTGATGCAAGAAATACGGAAACTTATATTTTATTAATATTTGTTTTATGATTTTCTTCTGTAAAGTGCCAGAGTAAATATTTTCAGTTTTGCAGGCATACGATCTCTGTTGCAGCTTCTCAGGTTCGCTGTTTCGGTGTGAAAGGAGCCATAGACAATGTGTAAACAAATGAACGTGGCTGTGTTCCAAGGATGGTAATACTGGCAGAAATCTGTATCTTTCCCTCAGATTTAAATTGGTAAATGTTTGTGTATAGATGATACATTTCTCAAATATGATTTTACCAATACTTTCTACACCAGTAGAATCTAGGAAAAAGAAAGCATTTTAATGAAAAAAAAAACCAACAACATTAAGGGGGAAAAAACAAAACCCTGCTAGTATTTCGCTGTTTACCACTGGGATAAGTATAGCAATGAATTTAGAGGAAAGATACTAACCCATGTTTTCTCATCCATAGAGCTCAGGCTGTGGGGTCTCTTATTTCTCTTCTGATAACCATTAACGTTTGTTTCTGTCCCCATAGGACTAGAAGCAAAACTAATTGAAGCAGTTTCCCTAAATGTTAATTATTTGCCTCTGCTCCTTATACTAAATCCAAAATCAGTGTTTCTTCTTCCACATACTTTCAACCTAGTTAGGTCCTAAAGCAGCTTAGTTCTCTTCCCATTCAAACCCAACTTTGAGAAATTGAGCCTTTAGAGTTACATACAAATTGAAGTTAAGTCCTGGCTTCATATACTACTTCATTTATTCTGTAACTTTGGACAAGTTATTTAATCTTTATGGTCCTCAATAAAAGGAGGTTAATGCATGTGTCCCACGGTGGCCCTAGTGATTAAATAAAATAGTGTATATAAAGTGCTTAGCTCAGTAACTGGCAGAGTTATTCAAAAATTCATTCATTCAGAAGGTCTTTGTTTAACACCTATTATGTAATTTAGTGAGCACTGTTCTAGGAGCTTGATATATGAATAAACAAAACAAAGATCCTGCCCTACTGGTTGTTGTATGGAAGGAATGGAAGAACAGGCAGTATGCATAGTATATAAGTTATATAGTGTGTTACAAAGTGATAAATGCTCTGGGGAGATAAAAGGAAAATTAGAATAAAATAAGGTTCATCAATGAACGGGAATGTCTGCAATTTTAAACAGGATAGACTGGGTAAAGAAGGTCATATTTGAACAGAGACCTGAAGGAAGATAGGGAATGATGAGCAATGCAGATATTTGAGGGAAAGGTGATCCAAACAGGGGACACAGCCTTGTAAAGGCCCTGGAGTGGGAGCTTGCACAGTGTGTTTGTTAAACAATAAGTAGGCCAGTGCGGCTGGAGTACACTGATCAAAGAGGAGAGTAGTAGAAGAGATTAAGGAGATAGCAAGAAGCCAGTTTATATGACTGTGGGAGGCCATGGGAACAACAATGGACTTTTATTCTGAGTGGAATGGAGAGTAGTTTCTGCTTTTTGAGCAGATGAATTATATGATCTGCCTTTAGTTTTGAAAAGATCACTCTAGCTGCTGGGTTAACAGCAGTTTTAGCAAGCAAGAGTGAAGCAGGGGGACCTGTTGGGCTGTTGCAGTAATCTTGGTGAGAGACCAGGGTGGTAGCAGTGGACACGGTGAGGAGTCGGTCCAGGAATATTTGAGATAGAGCCAACAGGATTTGCTTATAGATTGGAAGTGAGGTGTGAGAGTCAATGACGCCAACTGTTTTTGGTTAGAGCAACTGGGAGTATGGGATTGCAGTCATCTGAGATGAGAAAAGCTGTGGGTGGAGCAATTTTGAGCAGTTAAGGGCACGTGAGTTTGTGGTGGTAGCTTGTTGCAGCTTCTGTTTTCAACACTCACCCTTAACTTCTTAAATGATGGCACAGCTTTTTCCTAAGTGACCCTTTGTCTGCTTATCTCAAGATTTCAGTGTCTTTTTTTAAAAAATCAGCTTTATTAAAGTATAGTTTACTTACCAAATAATGCACCCATTTTAAGTGTATAATTTGAGTTTTAACAAATGTACACACCCATGTAAACACCACCCACAGTCCAGATAATATTTCATCCCTTTGTGCCCTTTCACAGGAATCTGAGAGTAGCTTAGCCGATTGGTTCTGGCTCAGGGTCTCCCATGAGGTTGCAGTCCAGCTGTTGGGGCTCTTCAGTCTCTGAAGCCTTAATTGGAGCTAAAGGATCCCCTTGCAAACTCACTCACATGACTTCTGCTTGGTGGCTTCAATTCCTAGTCATATATTCCTTTCCATAGAGAGAAAAAGAATGAGGTCATCCTGCTTTTTATGACTTATTCTCTGATCACTTTTTTCTTCTTGTTCATTAGAAGCGAGTCACTATGTCTAGCCCACACTCAGCAGGGAGGGGGTGGTTTATTCACATATATGGGAGGAGGCTGGGATCATTGGGGCCATCTTAGAGGCTGGCTCCCAGTGTTCACTTAAATCTGATGAATTCAGGAAAAAAATTAGAATGCTAATAGGAAACAGAAGTTCCATATTCTCTTAGATTTGAAATATGGCTTTATAATCTAAGAAAATGGGCTTCACAAAAATTAGTCTTTTTATTCATTCTTTCTGCCTTTGTGTTTGTTGGAATATTTTCAAACCTAGAGTCTTCAGTAAGAAAGGTCTGTTAGTGGATAACTGACCATCAAGTCAGAGCACACACTTTTATAGTCTGCCTTTCAATTATATTTAAAAATTTCACACCCAGGTACCTAGTGAGCTATTGACAGATAAAGCTGACTCTTAATTAAGGGTCTTTCTTAGAAAAGGTTTAAAATAATGCAGTATAATGGAGAGAGCTCTAGATATGAGTCAGAAGACAAACACAATTGTTTTCCTTAGCTGTAAATGGGAATCAGAATGTCTTCCCTGTTCATAAACCTCATGTGAGGATTAAATGAAGTACCAGAATATGTGAAAATGCCTTCTTAATTGTCAAGCCCTATCCAAAGCTAGACTATTTGATAGGTTTGTAGAGTGAGATCGTAGATAATCAAGGATTTTCAGTGCTATAGGGGCCTTAGCAGTATAGTGTTAGGAGACTACATCTTTCCCCAGTGGTCCTTCCTGGTACTTTATAAACCTAGACTGCCAAAATGTTCATAATTCTCTCTTAGTTTAAACTGCTTTCCTCTCATTTAGCTGTCAGAAGACAAGGAATGCAACAGATCAGAATTTAAATCATTCTTGTGTGAAATTTTTGTTGGATCAAGCAACACCCTGTTCCTTTGATCTTTCCTCTTGGAACTTATTTCCAATTAATTTTTATTTCAAACAAATGCAAATGGTTATGGTTGACCATAGTTATTAGTCTTGAGTGGTCAGATTAATGGTTTTTGTATGCATTTTGTGTTTTTTTTAAAGCCTCCTTAGATTTTAAAATTAATGATTATGCTTACTGCATAATCTTAGTTTGTGAGCATGAAGTTAGAGGGTGTGAAAATCTTATAAACTGAAGAAGTTAACTTTATAGTGCTATTGTTTGTTTTCCATTTTTTTCTATGGAAATTGAATATACTATCTAGTTTTATCTAGATATACTAGACATGTCCCAGAAAAAGAGGTTAAACTTTCTATGGTTTTTGCATTGCTATTTATTACTTACAATTTTAATTGATAGATAACAATAGCAGACATTGGGAGTAGTTATTAAGTGGCAGTAGAGCAGTTAACTTTTAAACTTTTTGATAAGTTATGTGTTTTACTTAGTTTTCTTTTCTGAACATTCATACTTAAAAATCTTTTTATCACTCGTTTTCATCAGCATAAAATAATAAAGCAAAGTTTAATACCCTTTGATTTAATGAATGAAAACAAAAACTCTAACTTTAAATGTCTTCAGAGTTCTGTAACTCCTGCTTCTGGAGCGGTTTGCTTACTTGCTTGCAGAATCTTTGTCCCAAAATAAATATTGTGTCTGTTTATATACCATCCACAATTTGGCAGAGTTTAGAGCACTCTCTTTAGCTTTGAGAAATTCCTATTCAAGCGCAGAAGCAAGTTTCTTTTCCTCTTAAGACAGTGCAGTCACTCCAAATAAGAGAGATCTGTGGTAACGCTTTGGAATGTGGTTTTCCCCAAGAGAAACTGAGGCAACTTTACAACTAGCTTGTCGGATATAGACTTTTAAGTGCTTCAATTCAACTACAATATGAAGTATATTTTCTAGCACTTAGTGCTAGATTTAGTGCGCTGAAATAAGTAATCTGGGCTTTTTAAAAAAGTTTTATTTCAACAAATTTTAAATCCAGGAAGAGTTGACTAACTTCATGAGTAAATAATAATATTTAAAAATTAGAATGTCATAGTACCTTCCAGTTAGATTAATTTACATATATGATAAATGCCCCTCTGAAGTATATGAAGATAATATACTCTTTTTTTCCCCTCTTCTCTCTTTTCTTCCAGTTTTACTGAGATAGAATTGATATACAGCCCTCATCTTTTCCCCTTTTCTTGAATTGCATTGTTTGCCTGGATTTACCTTTTAGTGTGAAGTGTAGTCTTGGCCATATCTCAGTTATATTTTCCAAGTTAGAAAAGTCAGAATAGTATGTCTGAGAGAAACATCCTTAATCTTCCCCCTTTTTATTTCTACTTCCGACCCCAGTATTTTTGAATGATTAATTCAAACACTACAAGGATTAAGACATTATCAACTAAAGAAATCAGCGGGCTGCTATGTCCCAGTTTTACTGCTTCCCATTGTAATTGATTTTTTTCAGTTGTCATTATTGAGATATGATTTATATACAGTAGAATTCACCTATTTAAGATGTACAATTCAGTGACAAATGTGTGCAGTCAGTCTTGTGATTACCACCACAATAAAGATACAGACTATTTCCGTAACCTCAGAAGGTGCCCTCATGTGCTTTGCAGCCAGTCCTCCCGCCTAGCCCAGGCACCCATTGTCTGCTTTCTGTTACATAGTCTCTTATCTTTTCTTGTTACTGAGCAGTGTTCCATTGTGTGAATCTGCTGCATTTCCTTTATCCATTTAGCAGTTGATGGCCATCTGAGTTATTTTGCCTTGGTTTGGCTACTATGTTGCTTTGAATGTTTATACCCCAGTCTCTTATGTGGACATTAGTTCTCATTTCTCTTGGGTAGATAGATACATAGGACTAAAATTGCTGGCTAGTTAGTTTCATGAATATGAACTTTTTAAGAAACTGTCATTGTTAATCGCCCAGTCCTGTCTGACTCTTTGCAACCCGATGGACTGTGGCCCACCAGGCTTCTCTGTCCTTGGAATTCTCCAGGCAAGAATGCTGGAGTGGAGTGCTATTCCCTTCTCCAGGGGATCTTCCTAACCCAGGGATTGAACCCAGGTCTCCTGTATTGCAGGTAGATTCTTTACTGTCTGAGCCACCAAACTTCTCCAAAGTGGCTTTGCAATTCTGCATTCCAGCTAGCCGTCTATGAGAGTTTCAGCTACTTCATATCTTTACTAATACTTGGTACTGTCTTTTTTTATTTTAGCCCTTTTTGTGAGTTTGTAGTGGTATCATTTTGGTTTTAATTTGCATGTCCCTGTTGACTTGATGTTCAGTATGTTTTATGTGCATCTTTGCCATTTGGCAGTGTCTGTACAGATCCTTTGCCTATTTTTTGATATCAAATTATTATTGAGATGTAGGAGTTTTTTTATGTATTAAATACATTTGCTTTATCAGATATTTTTGCAATTGAAGTTTTATTATGAGTCACATTTAAAGTAGAGATAGCCTTGACTGCATATAAAACATATTAGGAAGTATAAATACAAATTTTTGTCGAAACTGCCTCTAATGTAGTAATTTTGGCCTCCTTCAATTGTGCCTCTCAACTTAAAAAATATCTTAATTTTTAAACACAAAAATTTTTTGACTAGGGTTGTGTGGCATGTAGGATCTTAGTTCCCCAACCAGGGATTGAACCCAACACTTCTGCATTGAAAGCCTGGAGTCTTAACCAGTGGACCGCCAGGGAAGTCCCTTGATGTGTTTTTGGGTGTTTGTTTTTTTGAGCTTGTTGTTTTGTTTTGTTTATTATGTTTAAAATGTACATCACATAAAATTTACCATTTTATCTGTTTGTAACTATACAGTTCAGTATCATTAAGTATATTAAAATTGATGCTGTTGTCATCTTCCTTATACTAAAACTCTGTACCCATTAACCACTAACTCTCCTTTCTCCTGTGTCCCTAGCGCCTGACAATTGCCTTTCTGCTTTCTGTCTTTGGTAATTTAATTCCTCTAGGTACCTCATGTAAGTGGAATCATCATCCATAACCTACCTCTTAGAGAATCATTGTTAACATTTTGTTATATTGCCATTCTTATTTTTTCTGTGTATATTTAAATTGTAAAGCAAAATTATTCTATTTGATATGGCATTAACTTTTTATCTTCAGATTTTCTGCATATCTTATTAATAATTGATTTTAGGAATAGAAAAATCAGCAATAAATAGATACCTTTGTATAAGAGAGAAGCAACAGAATGATTATCAGTGTTAATTCTTGGAAAAAGAAAGTAAGAAATAATGGATGTGGATGTATCTAGTGAGCACACGTGCAGTGTTCATTCACCTAGGAAACCTTTGCAGATCTAGGAAACCTTTGCAGATCTAGAAAACAGTAGACAGTCAGTACTGTACACATGGCAGTCATATGAAAAATCTCTCCTACAGAAAACTTTGAGCTTTCTAGTACAGGCATTTTAGGGGGCAGAAAATGTTTATTAATTATCTCTGAGTATATGGGACTCCCTTTGCTACTGTGTACTGTCATTTTCTCATTTAAGAATTAGAACAGAAATAGCAAACAGTTCTGTAGCACTGGCTTTGTGCCAGGTACTGTTTTCATTGATACAAAAACAGATACTTTTATTATCTCCTTTTTTACTGGTAGGAAAGCATTTGTAAGTCTTAATGCCACTTAGTTTGAGCAGGCTCTGAGACTTTATTTCTCTGACATCACTTCCTTGATACTTAGTTTTCTACAGAAGAGTAGAAGCCACAGACCAGCTAACTGCCTCATGCTAGAGACAGTGATTTGTTGGGGAGTTTAATTATTGTTACCTTCTTTTATGAAGGTATACAATGTAAGTAGTTAGAAATTATTATCTACTCTGAGCTTTCCAGTTTAGGCTGGGCTTTCCCAAATTGATGTATATTTAGGAACAAAGAATTTAAAATACTGCTTAAAATGTGCCTTTGGCAGTGAAACTGTGCTTTTCAGACTTTCAATATGACTTTCCTGTGCCATACTGTATGTTCTAAGAAGAAAATGGCCAAGTCTGGGAATGATTGACAGGTTGTTTTTATGGGGGAAAACATTTTTTTCATGTATACAGTCAACATAAGCCCTTTTGTGTTTTAAAACTTTAGATATGAAGGCAGATTAATCTTCAGATTAAAACAGAAGTATAGCCTAGGAATGTGACTTCAGCTTTTCCATTAGGAGAATTTAGATGTTTTCAAATAAACAAAATATTCTGCCCATATTAAATGACAATTTTTAATAATGTCTGCCTCTCTTGGAGAATATTGTTTTAAATAATGGGACTTCAGGAGAACCCTTCTAAATTTTTGGAGGGTATTGCTTATTCCAGCTTTTCAGTCCTGACTTGCCTTTCCTCTGCTATCCAGAACAATGCTGCTGGGCTTTTTTTTTTTTTCCAATTGTAGTAAATTCATATAGAATTCACCATCTTACACATCTGTTCAATTAGGTGGTTTTTAATATATACACAGAGTACAACCTTCATCACCACTATCAAATTCAGAACATTTTCAGAACTCTGAACTGTTTAAAATATGTTTTGACCTTCTGCAAACTAGTTTTCATCTTGATCACCACCACTAGTACCATATGATTTATATCCTCAGTAATTTACTTAATCCTGCACCAGAGTGAATGAAGTCTTTTATTTGATATTGGAATGCATTTGGTGATAGCTTGATTTCACAGCTGAGGAAACTAGGGCCCAGAGAGGCTAACTAAATCTTCAGTAGTCATGTAATCTGTCTCCTAGGAAGAGCCAGCATCCAGACCCAGGTCTTTTACCCAAGAGTCTGTGTTGTTTGCAGTTTACCACATTGCTGCTAATAATAATTAGGTAAGTTGCTAGAAACTTCACATATCACCTTCAAAAGTTACTTTAGCCCACCAAGTTATTCTTCCCATTAGAGTCAGTATTTTAACATGGCCATTTTTGACCTCATTTTGATGACTTCAGAACAACCTTTAACTTCCATCTTTTTCCTTTCAATGTTTAACTTTTCTTGAATTGTTTTTCTAACTTAAGGCTGCTTTATATTCTCTGATTTTAGGCTCGCCATGACCTGCCTCCTTTTTATATCCTTCCATAACTCTTCTCTGGAGAAAGTGAAAGTGAAGTTGCTCAGTCGTGTCCGACACTTTGCAACCCCGTGGACTGTAGCTTACCAGGCTCTTCTGTCCATGGGATTTTCCAGGCAAGAATACTGGAGTGGGTTGCCATTTCCTTCTCCAGGAGATCTTCCCGACCCAGGGATTGAACCCTGGTCTCCCTCTTTGTAGGCAGACGCTTTACCATCTGAGCCAAGGGAACGGCAATCCACTCCAGTATTCTTGCCTGGAGAATCCTGTGGACAGAGAAATTTGGCGGGCTAGAGTCCATGGGGTCGCAAAGAGTGAGACATGACTGAGCGACTAACGCACACATATAACTCTTTTCATCTTATAAAACAAACTCTATACCTATTAAATAGTAATTCTCTATTCCTTGACTCCTATTTCCCCTTGTTCCTGGTAGCCACTCTTCTTTCTCTGTGATTTTGACTAAATAGCTCTTATAAGTGTTTGTACGAACATTATTTGTCTTTTAGAAGTTCTCAGTATTGATTTGGATGTTAATTCCTTAATAAGTATGTGATTTGTAAATATTTTCTCCCATTCTGTGGGTTGCCTTTTTACCCTATTGATATCTTTTGATGTACAAATTTTAAAAATTTTAATGAAGTCCAGCTTATCTATTTTTATTGTTGTTATCTGTGTCCTTGGTGTCATCCCCAAGAAATCATTGTTAGACCCAGTGTCATGAAGCTTTTATCCTTGCTTCTAAAAGTTTTATAGTTTTAGGTCTTAATATTTAGGCTTGGTCTGTTTTGAAGTAATTTTTGTATGTAGTATTAGGTGAGGGTCCAGTTTCATTCATTTGCTTCTGGATATCTGTTTTCCTAGCACCATTTATTAAAAGGACTCTTCTTTCCCCATTGAATGGTCTCTGTACCCTTGTCAAAAATCATTTGACCACACATGTGAGGGTTTATTTCTGGGCATTCTACTCTAGTCCATTAGTCTGTATGTCTTTGTGCCAATACTATAGCATTTTGATTAATGAAGCTTTGTTGTAAGTTTTGAAATCAGAAAGTATGAGTCCTCAAGTTATCTTCTTTCAAGATTGTTTGGCTTTTCAGGTCCCTGTAACTTTTTTTTTTTTTTTTTTCTTTCTTTTTATGTATTTTTATCCATTTTCCATATGACTTTTAGGATGGAATTTTCTGTTTGGTTAAATATCCATTTATTGAGTGTGCACCTGCGTGTGTGCATGCACACGTTTGCTTGCTTAATCTTTTAAGTTCCAGGCACATTCTATATTAATCCGTGTTATGGTTTCAATAAGATGTACTGTTTTCTGTGTGAACTGTAAAAAGTAGATTGGTAAATTACATTAATCACTATAGAAGAATCTGTTTTTTTTAACACTTGCATGCAACCCAAGTATGATTCAGAGGCAAGTGAGATTGAATGACTGTCTGTAATGATTATCCAGTAGGCAGGCAGCTGACTGTGCATTTCTAAATGGAGAGGAACATGTGACTGAAGGAGGATGAGTCAGAACCAAGTATCTTCTAAAGGAATCTGTAAATAGACTACATAAATGATTACAACTAACAAGCAAGGGATACATACTTCCTTTGTGAAGTATCTTGTTTTCCTGGGTGCCTGTGGCCATCCCAGTATTAAAGGTTATCTGCTGATGCTATTGGTGTGGTCAGCTATTCATTGTCTCAAAAAAAAAAAAGTTGTTTCTTTCCCTTGGAAAGAGAACACTATGTAAAATTTTAGTGGAAGTATTTTGTTTAAGTTTCTGTGGTGCTTTATATGTTTCATAAGCTTATGGACATTGGCTTAATTTTTGTTGTCACCTGTGAAAGAGGTGTGATTATTGATTTTATATGTGAGAAATTGGTAGACTTATTCATAATCTTAAATTATTTATCTCAAATATACTGTTAAAACTAAAATTTAAATCCAGGTTTTATCTGATTCTAAAGCACATTTAATTTTTACTCTTCCCATGCTGACTTGGAGTTAAGCATAGTGATAATATTCCTTTTCTTTAAAAAATAATTACAGTTGATTCTCCTAATTTATGGTAGTTGTCTTCTGTAAAGTCCCTGCAAACACATGACCTGTTTATAAGAGGAAAATTCATACTTACTGCTAAAAAAAATGCCTTCCCCCAATTATTAGCCAGTTCATTCCCTCTGCCAATGTATTAGAACCTGGTATCTCTCCTCATACGCATTATTAGAATTTTTATTTAAAAATTTTTTTTCTTTCATTTAAAGATAGTTATATTGTTTTATTTTAATATTTTTAGCCATTTTATTTGTTTCAAACTGTTTTTTTTTCCACATGGTAGTCAGTTTTCCAGTCTCCACTGTTAAGTAAAATACCAATTTACCATTGATTTGCAGTGTTGCCTTTTTTATTTATTAAATCCTCGTATTCTTGGATTTGTTTTTAATTTTTGTTTTGCTTATTCCATTAAGTTGTTTCTGGCTGTCACAGCACTACTTCATGTATATTGATTGCATTGTTACATGTCTTAATATCTAAAGGGCAGAAAATACTTCCTTATATCTTCTTGGATAGTCTAATTCTTCTGTGTGCATTATAGACTTATCCCTCAAATTCCAGAAAACATTACTTTGAGATTATCCTGGAATTTGGTTAAAATAAGGATTACTTTGAGGTAAATTGGCATTGGTACTCTTACATTAAAGATGACATCTTGTTTTTCAAGTCCTTTTCTGTGTTTTAAAAATTAGGTATTGGGAGAATGGCATTAAAACATGTATAATATCATATAAGGAACGAATTGCCAGTCCAGGTTCGATGCAGGATACAGGAAGCTTGGGGCTGGTGCACTGGGATGACCCAGAGGGATGGTATGGGGAGGGAGGTGGGAGAGGGGTTCAGGATGGGGAACACGTGTACACCCGTGGCAGATGCATGTTGATGTATGGCAAAACCAATACAATATTGTAAAGTAAAAAATAATAAAATTTTTTTTAAAAATTAGGTATTTCCTTCTTACAGAATCTACCTGTTTCTTATTATATTTATTGTTAGTGGATACTTTTAATGCTATTTTAAAATAAAGACTTAAAATTTTTTCTAAATAGTTACTATTGCAACATAGGAAAGTTGTTGGATTTTGTATATTTTTTATAACTAGTCATTTTATTGAGCACATTAATTCACTTGGTTTTTTTGTTAAATATTATAGATTTTTCAGGTAGATAATCTTCAGATATTATGTCCTGGTTGTATTTCTAGTCCACTTTGTTAGAATTGTGGTCTTTAAAAGGAGATTGCAAAGCTCCTGGATCTACCTCCTGACAATTTTATCACTGTCAGTGGAACATTCCATTAATCTTAAGAGTTATTTAAGTCATACTTAAATGTAATAGCTGAATTCAGTCTTAATTCTTACAGTTCTTTTTGTATATATTCAGCTCTTCCTTTGGAGAAGGAAATGGCAACCCATTCCAGTGTTCTTGCCTGGAGAATCCCAGGGATGGCAGAGCCTGGTGGGCTGCCGTCTATGGGGTCGCACAGAGTCGGACATGACTGAAGTGACATAGCAGTAGCAGCAGCTTTTCCTTATTACAGACTTTAAGATAACTGGTGTTGGAATTTTTGAGGGAGGTGGTAGGATATAAATTTTTAAAAATTCATCATGTATTTCCCTCTAACCTTATGATAACTACCCTTTACAAAATGACAGGTAATAAACATCTGTTGAATAGGTGAATCTTTTCAAATTGAAATTATAAGGAAGCTATAAGAAAAGCATTTCTTAATTCCAGCTATCTTTCTATTCTTCTGGTAATCATCATTCAGTTATTTACTGAGAGCCTAAGGAGTGCTGATCATTTCTTCCACTGTTTTCCCTAACATCTGATTTTATAGACCAAAGTCACCAGTGTTTGAGCTCTGAAAGTTTACTACAAGGAAGTGAAATATTCTTTCCAATTGAAATGGATTTTTTGAGGGTGAACTTTCTGCTTCTTGCTTTAGCAATAGCTTTGATACTTGATTTCCATGTATATTGATGTTACGTTACAGCTCAGTGCTGGTGTGCATGGAAATCTTTGCAAATTTACAATTATTCTGTTTTAATTTTCTTGAAATTACATTCTTTAGAAATACTCAACAGAGGGAACTCACTCTGCTTTGTACTCTCTGTTTCTGTTGCCTCTCTGGCTACCTAGGAGCTATTGTAGAAGAAAGGACAATTGAAGTTGCCACTGCTTATTCCAAGTTTAGATAGCCACAGAAAAGAGACTCCAGACTCTCAGATAGAACAGTTTTATACAGGTTGATAAATGGAAAGGTACCTTAAGTTCTCTCATATCCTTACTCAGACTCTTGCATTTCAAAACCCAGGGTAACTAATGTTTAGCTACTGAAGTAGTTTGGTCCCTTTACTAAAGGAAATGAGATTTATCATCTCGTAAGCTGTGTGCTGCAGAGACATTGGTGTCTGTGGGGGAAGGGGAAGTTGCATTTTTACTATCATAGTTGTATCCTTTTCCCCTTATACATCCTTTCAAGAATTTGGTGAAAGCATTAGACTTCTTTAGAAAAATACACATGGACACAAACATATATTTTTATACAGAATTTTGATATGTTTCTGGTCTTCTTGAAACTTACCCGTAAATCCAAACTCATGTAGGTTGTCTGGACTCCAGACTAAACTCCTGCTTTAAATAAGAGCATTGCTAAAAGTTATGAGTGACATAAGGTCCTGTAACATGATACTTTGAAGTTTTATGTGGCCAACAAAGGAGAAATTTTTACGGGGAGGCCTGTAACTTAACCTTTAGCCACTAGGTTCTTTGCATGCTTTCCTCTTTGTTCACAGCCTGCTCTGCTGGATTCTTCTCTTCTACATAGCATCTAAAAAGTTGAATTGCCTCAGGTCTCTTCATGGGTCACTTCTCTCCTACTTACGGTTGCTTGAGTAATCTCTTCCATACCCCTGAATTGAAACACCACAGTGTTGTTGATGGCTGTGTGTATGTTAGTTGCTCAGTCATGTCTGACTCTTGTGATCCCATGGACTATAGCCCACCAGGCTCCTCTGTCCATGGAATTCTCTAAGCAAGAATACTGGAGTGGGTTGCCACTTCCTCCTCCAGGGGATCTTCCAGACCCAGGGATTGAACCTGGGTCTCCTGCATTGCAGGTGGATTCTTTACCATCTGAGCCACTAGGGAAGCCCTGTTGATAGCTGCCAGATTTGTATCTTCAACCAGTATCTCTTCCCAGAGTGCCAAAATCCCACATGCAACTGCCTGCCCAGAAATCACTGTTCACATATCTTAGATGTCGCCTGTGTAACAGATAATAAAACTTAACCATGACTATGTTACTCTATTGAGATATAATTCATAGAGCATAAAATTTACCCTTCATTAAATTAAAGAAAAATTCAGGGATTTTTAGCATATTCACAGAACTGTGCATCTATCACCACTCTCATTCCAAAACATTTTCATCACCCTAAAAAGAAATCATGTACTTATTAACGGTCACTCCTCATTTCCACCGCCGCCTAGCCCCTGGGAACCACTGATATCTTTCCTGTCTCTGTATTTGCATACTCTGGATATTTCATGTAAATGGAATCATGTAGTTTGTGGCCTTTTTCTGGTTTCTTTCACTTAGCATAATATTTTCAAGGTTCATCTATGTTGTAGCGTGTATCACTACTTTATTCCTTTTTAATGGCTGAGTGGTATTCTGTTAATGGATAATGCCATGGTTGGTTCGTGCATATTTTTGTTGAAGCTTTACTGCTACAGTGATGTGGAATTTAAAGCTATAGAATGTGAAAATTAAGTGATACCATGTGTAATTTGAATTGAAATAGCGTTAGAAATACTGGTACTTAGAACTTAAGCTGATTTTTTAAAATGTCCAATACTTTTGTGCTTATGCTCGGTCCTGTCTGACTCTGTGACACCAACTGTAGCCCCCAAGCACCCTCTGTCCGTGGAATTTTCCAGGCAAGAGTAGTAGAGTGGGTTGCCATTTCCTATAATTGTAATACTTTTACCTTATTTCCAAAAGAATGCAAAATGTGAGGCTGCGGTCACTTTTAACTTTCTGTGAAGTCTTAAGCATATCCTCCTGATATTTTACTTTTGGAAAGATAAGCAAGCTATTGTTATTTTTGTGTGTGATTAGCTGAATATTTACCCATTTTAAAGGCTTTACAGAATTCATTTTATATAAAACGTTTAATTATTCTAGGACAGTGGTTTAAACCCAAGGTCATATTCTAATACATTTTCTTTTCACAGTTTGAAGTGAACCATCATTACTTTCAGTAAAAAAAATGTCTGAATGTTTAAATGACATTATTAAATTACATTACAAGATGCCAAACTGTTGACAGTTTTATTTTCTTCGTACTTTGAGGTTTGTTATTCATAAATGTATGAAATGCCAAACACTTACTTTGAAGGTCTACACATAAAACTGTATTTAAATGTGAACATCTAAATAAATCACAGGATCATCTAAATATTATTTTAAATTACAATTCTAGGCACTAGTCTTGATTATGAACTGTAGCCATTTTCTGAACTCATTTAGGAATTTTCCAAGGCAGATCAGTGGTTTTCTTAGTCATGAGAGAACTTTTACAAAAGAGTAATAAATCAGCTTTTTAAAAAAATTTGGTAATTTCATAAGGAAAATATTTATTGATGATGGAAGTTAATTTGAATAAGTTAGGTTATGGAATCTTTGAATTTAAAAGATGTAAGTCATTGATAAAGAGTATATAATCTGATCATAAAATTGACCTTTCTCTCCTGTTAAATGAGAATCATCTTTATGTTTAGTGTGAGAGTTTAAAATAATGAGGTAAAAAAATAATAAAATAAAATAATGAGGTAGATTGACAGTTGAAATGCCATGCTGTGTAGTACCCTCTTCTCTCTTGGAAAGAGTAAGGGGAATCTCGATTAGTAAATGTGGTAAGTCAAGTTATACTGATAGGCAATTCAGAGAGTTAGTGTAGATTTAGTGAGGTATCACGCATGAGGTTGTCACAGTCACTTGTTCAATTAGGTGCACACCACTGGAGTTTTAAATTCACAATGTGGAAGGGAATTCACAATGTGCAGTTATCGGAACAGAAGGAAATGTGTGGTTAAACGGTTTCAGCTATAACTGTAGACTGTTTCCCTTGGTCCACATGGGAGGAGAAATGGAACCTAATGTTTTGTACTTTTTTTCCAATATCAGTAGAAATTGACTCAGCATGGCTTATGGGGGCCCTTAACAGGAAAAATAGTTGTGTTTAGTAGTGGAGGGAAATGACATAAATATGTACTAAGAAGGCATAAGTCCTCTAGGTTTTATTTTACAGGTGCTTCAGTAGTCATTTTTCTTGCATATTTATAGGTACTGAGAGTCCTACTAAACCTCTCTAAAAACAAGAGTGCCTCAAGATTTTTTTGTTGAAGAAACTGCTGAATTGATTAAAGAAAAAGGTGTTTTCAGCTTTTTCCTCCTTTATTTTTTCTTACTGTATCACAGTAAAATACTCACCTCAAGATAATAGCATCATCCATCTTTCATCAAGATGATCCATCCTTTGTTGGTGGATCCTTAATTGCTTGAGAACAATTATATTTTCAGGCAATATGAAGATTGATTTGGTGATCCAAAATGAAAGTGACAAATTCGGAAGTCATGCCTAAAGTGACTTTTGCTCAAGGGTTATTTACTTGAAACATGTGTTACATGCATAAGTAAGTGTTGTGCTAGTTAAGGTTCTTTGGCTAAAAGCAACAGAAATCAACTCTGGCTAACTTAAGTTTAAAAAAAAGAAGGAAAAAGAAGCAGCATTACTTAACAGAAGTCTATGAGGTAGGTCATAAGATGGAAAGGAAAGGAGAAGAGCCTGACCCTGGGTGGCTTCAGGTATCCAGATAGAAACAGTGCATTCTCTTCAGGAGTTAGTGAATTCCAGTTGTTGTACATCTACATGTCTTTCTAGTCAAGATTCAAAAATGAAGGCAAAGTACCTGAATGTCCCAGTTTCAGCTGCAAGAGAAATGATGTCTACTTCAAGCATCATCTTAACTACAAACAGTTTTTACAAAATCTGTGAAACTTCCTTTTAAAAATAATCTAGAAAAATTGTGACTAGAAATAAAAACTCCTGGTAAGCCAGATTAATTTAATGTATAGAACACAGAGGCTGTGCTTTGTATACGTTCCTGCAATTCTTAATTTTATCACTGTATTTAGTTCCCCCCCCAAAGAAAACCAGTTTTCATAAGTAAGTTTATCCTTTGTTTCTTATGTGTCTGATGGCTCAGCATGGATCTTCATTCTTCTTTTCTGTGTCTTAGGTATATTTGAAGGCTCCCATGATTCTCAATGGAGTCTGTGTTATCTGGAAAGGCTGGATTGATCTCCAGAGACTGGATGGTATGGGCTGCCTGGAGTTTGATGAGGAGCGAGCCCAGGTAGGGTGACTTCAGGCTTTACTGACTGTGGTCCCTTTATTTATCCCTAATCTTGCCTTTGTCTGGAGATCTATGTTACCCAGTCCTTAAGAGTAAGTATACAGTGCTGCCCTGGGAGCGTCAGTGGTCGCAGCCTTGCAGCTGGTGGGGAAGGCGTCCCAGTGGTGGCAGTGGTGTATCCCTGGCCCTCTGGACTGCAGCTTCTTTACTGCCAAGTTATTTGTTCATCCATCCGTGGCAGTCCACAATGGCCACTTTCAGCCGCCAGGAATTTTTCCAGCAGCTCCTGCAGGACTGTCTCCTGCCTACTGCCCAGCAGGGCCTTGACCAGATCTGGCTGCTCCTTGCCATCTGTCTCGCCTGCCGCCTCCTCTGGAGGCTTGGATTGCCGTCCTATCTGAAGCACGCAAGTACTGTGGTGGGTGGGTTCTTCAGCCTCTACCACTTCTTCGAGCTGCACATGGTCTGGGTCATGCTGCTCAGCCTTCTGTGCTACCTCGTGCTGTTCCTCTGCCGACGTTCCTCCCATCGCGGTGTCTTCGTCTCCATCACCATCCTCACCTACCTGCTCATGGGTGAGATGTACATGGTGGACACTGTGGCATGGCACAGGATGCGAGGGGCCCAGATGATTGTAGCCATGAAGGCAGTGTCTCTGGGCTTTGACTTGGATCGGGGTGAGGTGAGCATGGTGCCGTCACCCATGGAATTCATGGGCTACCTCTGCTTTGTGGGCACTGTCATCTTTGGGCCCTGGATATCCTTCCACAGGTACTTAGAGGCCGTCCAAGGCCGCCCACTGAGCTGCCGGTGGCTGCAGAAGGTGGCCCAGAGCCTGTTGCTGGCCCTTCTGTGCCTGGTGCTGTCCACCTGTGTGGGCCCGTATCTCTTCCCCTACTTCATCCCCCTCGATGGTGACCACCTCCTTCGCAAGTGGCTGCGAGCCTATGAGAGTGCTGTCTCCTTCCGCTTTAGCAACTATTTTGTGGGCTTTCTATCTGAGGCCACAGCCACGTTGGCAGGGACCGGCTTCACCGAGGAGAAGGATCACCTGGAATGGGACCTGACGGTCTCTAAGCCACTGAACGTGGAGCTGCCCCGGTCCATGGTGGAAGTTGTCACAAGCTGGAACCTGCCCATGTCTTGCTGGCTAAATAACTATGTTTTCAAGAATGCTCTCCACTTGGGGACCTTCTCAGCCGTGCTGGTCACCTATACAGCCAGCGCCCTCCTGCACGGCTTTAGCTTCCACCTGGCTGCAGTGCTGCTGTCTCTGGCGTTTATCACTTATGTGGAGCACATCCTCCGAAAGCGCCTGGCTCGGATCCTCAGTGCCTGCATCTTGTCGAGAAGGTGTCCATCAGACTGTTCACACCAGTATCGTTTGGGCCTGGGGGTGCGAGCCTTAAATCTGCTCTTTGGGGCCCTGGCCATCTTCCACCTGGCCTACCTGGGCTCCCTCTTTGATGTTGATGTGGACGACACCACAGAGGAGCAGGGTTACGGCATGGCATACACTGTCCACAAATGGTCAGAGCTCAGCTGGGCCAGTCACTGGGTTACTTTTGGATGCTGGATCTTCTACTGTCTCATAGGCTGAGACACATCTGAGGCAGCTCCCTTAAGAACCCTCCTCAGGGTGGTGGGGATGAGGGAAGGCCTTCTCTCTAATTTTTGATTCTTCTCCATTCTTCACACTGCCCCCCATACCGCTACACACACACACACATATGCACATTCATACACACACACATCATCTCCATACCTTCCAATCCCCACTTCCACCACAGGATGGGAAGGGAGTGGTCCCTCCTGGGGCCTAGGGGTGGGGAGAGCCTGGGAAAGCAGAGAACAGGAGATCCAGGGCCTTCCTGCCTGCCTTGTCTCTTTGTATATACAGTTTGTTATTATCAAGTAAATTTGGAAGTTTTTTTTTTTTAAGTATAGAAAGTCTCATGTTCTCATAATATTGAGGAATTCTGAAGAGACTGAGACCCAGAATTTGGTCCCAGTTTTGGGAAAGTTTTCCTTCAGTGGTTTTAAATTGCATCGGACTACCACTGTGTGCTTAGTGGGGCACTTCAAAGTGTAATAGATGGTTCTGTTTAATATTTGCTCTGGATCTTTGGCACATTTTGGGGGGAGGGAACGCAGTTTAAAATAAAATGTAAGAGCAGCAGTTTTGAAACAGCTGAATGAGGAGCTTGGCAAGTTTTCCTTCCAAAAAAGCAATTATTAAACTTAACAAAATTGTAAACAAACAAGCAAAAACCCATTTAAGGTCTCTGAAAGTTAACCAAAGGACAAATATTGAGAGGCATTTATTCGAACAAAGCTAGTGAATTTTAGTATAAACAGTGATGACGGTCTAGCATGTTAGGAGATGCTCCCATCTCCTCCCTCAGCTCTGGTTCCTCAAGTTCTACTCTGGGCACACCATGAGGACTGGCAGCTCTGTTGTCCTGTCAGAGGGAGCTGACTTTATTTAGAGCAGCACTTGGAAAAACACAAGCCCAGGGCTGTTACTGAAAACAATAGCAGTCTCTGTGTCAGACAGTCTTAGAAAGCTAATGTTGCAGGGAAGAAGAAAATGGCAGACTGGGCAGAAATTTATCAGGGAAATCTAGGGAAAGAGATAGCTAAAGTGAGCCCTACTATTCATATCACACTTAGCTCTTAGGGTCCAAAAGGCTGTGTACATGTACAAGGCCGCACCTATTCAGGAGAGGACAGAGAACCCTTGAAAGCTACTGGCCCCTGACTGAATGCAGGGTAGACTGATAAACTCCCTACACTTTGAAAGTATCCCTCCAAGCCACACACAGACCCCATGGCAAAGGATTTGAAAGCCTTCTGGCTCAAGGTGTTGAAGCAAAACCTCTGACCAGTCATTGGCTGACCACTAAGTTATGCTGACCTGGGACAGCCCCCTAGAAAGCAAGGCTTAAAAAGAAGGGGTGAAAAAAAGCAGTGACATCAGAGTTTGGACACTGATGGGGGAACAGATTCCAGAAAATTAGGCAAGTCACTAACTGGACAAACAGAAAACAGGCAACATGAAGCTGTAGGCAGGGTCAGAATTTCTATTTGCTACTAATTTAGAGTATTTCATCTAAAACACCCAGTTTTTAACAGGAAATTATAAGACACGAAAATAAGCACAAAAGTGTGACTGTTATTCAGGGGGAAAGCAAGCAATAGAAACTTGGAGAGAGCTCGGTGGCAAATGATGGTTCCTAGTAACAAAAAAAGCAGTTTCTTTTTCAGTGTATTCAAAGAACTAAAGGAAAAATTCTTCCTTTTGCCAGTGACTCTTCAAAGAGAGTATTAATAAAGACATTTGTGACTTCCCTCGTCCAGTGGTTAAGACTCTCTGTTGCCAATGCAGGGGGTGTGGGTTCGATCCCTGGTTGGGAAACTAAGATCCCATGTGCTGTGCAGTGTAGCCAAAAGAGATTTTTTTTTTTTTTTTTAAGGAATAAAGAGATCTAAATTTTTCAAAAGAATCAAATAGAAATTCTAGAATTTGAAAAGTACAATGACTGAAATGAAAAATTCACAGACTCAGGATTTGAGCTGGCAAAAGAATTAGTGAACTTGAACACAAGTTAACAGAGGTTATCCAGCCTCAAGAACAGAAAGCAGAAGGAAAAAAACAATCAGTATCAGAGACGGTAGGACGCCAGCCCACAGAACAGCATACATGTTATGAAAATCCGAGATGGAGAGGAGAGAAAGAAAGGAGCAGAAGATGTGTTTTAAGAAATAGCTGAAAATCTCTAAATTTGATTAAAAATATTCATCTCCATGTCCAAGAAGTTGAATGAACTTTAAGAAGGATAAGCAGAAAGAAATCCACACCTAGATACATCATAGCCAAACCTGCAAAAGGGAAGCCTCAGTACGTGCAAGTGAGTTGCAGTAAGGTTAACAGCTGACTGACTTCTGTAATTATGGGGGCCAGAACATGTCAGAGTATATGATTATTAGATGGTGTTAATTTTTCAGTTGTTTAATATTAATCCACTTAATGAAGTTAAAATGATGGCATGAATAAAAGGAGCTCTCTTTTTGTTAGTTCTGTTATCTCTTTCCATGTTGTTGTCCATATATAGAAATGTAGGAATTGTCTCCGTAAGAGATCAAAAAAATTAAACCTTCCTAGTAAAAAAATTCAGATTCAGAGTTAAAATTCTTAGGAAAGAATCTCTGCTACTTTGATTTCCACAGGGATGAGGAATACTTAATTCTTTCAGGAAAGTAGTAAATGGCAATTTAGAAGGCTGTTTTTGTAAAAAGTGATTAACAGCAGAGTGAATTTATATAAGGGGGAATTAAGTTGACGTCTAAAACTGAAATATAAAATGATAGGTAAAAAATTTTAAGTTTAACCCATAGTATTTTCCGTACTTAGAATTTCCCAGGTTTTGTTGCCCTGGTCCACAGATTGGGTTTTATTGCTATAAAGTGTCATCTACTGTGATAGAAAACTAATATAATAATAGGTCTTTCATAATATAAAAATTTTAAAGCAGGGGATGCCAACCATCAGCACTTGTCTGGAGCTTTCACCATCCCAAATCTTCTGGAAGATAATAAAAGTAAAAAGGCAATATAGTATAGAAGTTAGGAGTAGGAGCTTCATGGTCATAGAATTGTGATTCCTGGCCCCACCACTTACCAGCTGTTGTGAACAGCATGTTTGTGTTACCCCTAAGTTAGTACTTTGAAGCCTCAGCTTCCAATATGACTGTATTTGGAGATTGGGCCTTTATGGAGTATGTTCTTGTTGTTTAGTCACTAGATTGTGTCTGACTCTTCTGCAACCCCATGGATTGTAGCCCTCCAGGCTCCTCTGTGAGATTTTCCAGCCAAGAATAGAGTGGGTTGCCATTTCCCTCTCAAGGGTATTTTCCTGACCCCAGGATCAAACCTGCATCTCATGTATTGGCAGATGGATTCTATTACCACTGAGCCACCAGTGAAGCCTCCTTATGGGGTTGATTAAGGTTAAATGAGGTCCAATGAGTGGAGTCCTGATATGATAGGATTAGTGTCCTGATAAGAAACACAGAAGAGAGCTAGCTTGCTTATTCTCTCTGCCATGTGAGAACAAAATTCTCTAACAGTTGCTGAGGTACCTGGTAAGCTAAGAGATAAACAGAGAATAGTCACAACTGCATTTTTAAAAATTAAATTGTGTAAGTATTTCCGCTGAAATATTTTCACAGGTATTGTCTTTTTGCCTTTGTTCATAGTATCTTTGACAAACATTGGCAAGGATATGGAAAAACAGTTGGTGTATTGTTTGATTACATAAAGTTGACAAAACATTTGGAAAACTGGCAATAAATACTAAAACTGCACATACGTGTATGCGTGATCCAGTAATTCTTTTCTGAGGCTTGGTATGCAGTAGAAATGAGTGTGTGTGTGTGTGTGTGTGTGTGTGTGTGTGTGTGTGTGTGTGTAGGTATGTATTCATCAAGATACACATACTAGGACATTTGTAACAGCATTATTGGTTAATAGCCAGGAACTATATAAACTGCCCAAATGCCCACTAAACAGTCAAATCGGTAAATTGCATGTTCACACAGAGAAATACAATGAAAATAAAAAACTACAATTAGCCCACCAATGAGTGAATTTCACAAATATATTAAAGTACAAAAATAGGTAAAACTAATACTACATGGTGTTAAAAAGAACAGTAGTGATTTATCCTTGGGTGAGGAGGCTAGTTCCTGGAATGGAGGAGAAGACTTCCAAGATGCTGGTAATGCTCTGTTTCTTCGTGTGGGTTTTAGTTACAGAGCAGGTTCAGTTTCTGAAAATTCATCAAGCTATCTTTTAGGACAGTGCTGTCCAGTAGAATTCAAGTGTGAGCTACATTATGTAATTTAAATTTTTCTAAAAGTCACATTTTAAAAAGCTTTTTTAAATTAGTAACTTTTGCATTTTATTTATCCCAGTATATCCAAAATATTATCATTTGAACATAAAATGGATATAAACATCTATTGAGACATTTTACCTTTTTTTGGAAGTAACTATTTGAAACCCAGTGTGTTTTCCACTTACTCAAATTAGCAACATTTCAGGTATGCAGTACTCAAATGGCTAGAGGCTGTGCTACTGGACAACACAGCCCTAAGATATGTACTATTTTGTGTTTGTAATATACTTCAGTAAAGTGTTTTGAAAGTTTCCCACAATGAAGATATTTCTGAGTACAGTTGTATAAACTCACAATTGAATCATATTTGCTGATTGTATTTTCACTTCATTTTCTGTAATGTGTAAGAGGTAAATTTCAGTGTTTTCCTATGTTTGATTTTCAATAATTGCAATTCTTTGAAAGCTGGAAAAACTGAAAAATTTGGCACTTCACCATTGTGTACTTTGATCAGAGATTTCCAGCTAATTTTGAACAAAATATAGCTAAAAGGACTCATTCACAGGAAACAAAATCAATGCCATTTTAGGAACTAGGTTGATTTCAGAGAAGTTCTTCAAAGGCTCAAATTTTTAAAATACAAAGTGCTTGTGTAATGTCATGTGAATTTTTTTTGTGTTCAGCATCAGCTTTGTCACAGATTTTATAGTTCAGCCACTTTAACTGTGAATACATGGATATATGTGTAATTTATGCGACTCTGATGTCCAGTTGATTGGTAGAATTCCTCACTACTTTGGTAAAGAATTGTTCGGGTAACAATTATGAGTTACTTGTGTACCACAACTAATTCCTAGTAAATTTCTATTTAATCATTTTAAAAATTCACCAAGAATATTATTCTTTATACAGTGTTTAAATGTTTGTTGCACTGTTTGTATTTGTATTATCAGTTTAAGAACTAACAGCTTTATCTTCGTTGTTGTACTTTTTAAATTAATTTAAGCAGTCACAAAAATGTTTCACCTTCAATATAATGACTTTCCAAAAGTTCTATTTTGATTCTATAATAAGGTTAGAAAAATTTAGCTGTTATTGGGATGAATAAATTTTTCTATTTAAAGTATCTGATGACATTGATGTAAAACTGGTATCCTAAAGCTTTTTTCAGAGTTTTTCTTCCAGCAAAGCCAACATGCAAACAGCTTTGCTTTTTGTACGTGCACAAGAATGTGAGTGAAAATTTAGAAGAGTCGTTTGATTTAAATAAAGTTATGTTCTACAGAGTGGTGTTAAATGTACCGTTTGCAGCTGCACATGCTAAATTGTCGTCTTTGAAGTATATGTTGATGCTTCTTCAGCAGATTTATTTCTTTTGGTTTTCATGTGATCAGTGGTAATCATCCTGGTCCCCACAGAGAATAGGAAATGCTATTATTTTGTACAGATTATGCGTTCATCATCAGCTTTCTTGGATACGAATTTGATTCTTAATTTTTCATTTAATACATACATCTATTTTTTAAATTCATTGCACAGGAAGGTGAGTATTACCAAACTGTAAAATAAATATAGTTGTAGATTTAGCTATACAATAAAGACAAAATCAGCATAGCAAGAATGGTTAAGAATAGTCTATTTGTATGCTCTGCGAGAGCACTGCTAGACTTTTTTCCCATGTGGGTTTCACAAACACCCAACCACTCTTTATGATGACCCCACCTGACTGCTTAGTGCAGACTGTGGTATAGACTTTGGAGTAGCAGATTAGTGTAGCAGGTAGCTGGGGGGACCGGAGTGCTGAAAGCCTCTTCCACGACTGCCTGAGTCTGGCTGGTGTTAGTTGGCCCTATCTGTTTTAGCGTACCTGATGGGTGAGTGTGTAGTTCTCTCAGCAAGTACTCTTTATACTATCCTTGAAAGGGAGGTGTTATTTAAGTTCCCACCAGGAGACGATCAAAATAACATTGGGTCGCTGATTGTCTTTCAGTTTAACCATTTATTAAAGTGTAAGACACTGTTCATTGCACATACATTTCACATCTTACTAGAAAAGACGAAGCTGGAATTGTAGGTAGAGAGCTACCAAATCTCTCTTGGCTTTTTTTTACTATAAATAATGGTAATAATTTCTTTTTATTTTAATAAGGTAAAAACCTATGATCCTTGCTAAAATACACATTAGTGACTAATAACTTTGTTAGAGTTAGATTACATCTCACATGCTCTCATTTTATCTTTCAAGTATTCAGTCACAACTGGTAATTATTTATTGATTTTTGTAATTATTTGTTCATTGTCCATCTGCCCTACTAGACCAGAAACTGTGAGGAAAAGCATTGATTGTTCCCACTCATTGTATACGTGGCACCCAGCACAGTGACTTGGGCATCATAAAGACTCAGGGACATTTGTGGAATAAATGAAATTAAGTGAATGAATACACAGAACAGAAGGGATATCCTGTTATCAGCAGACATGTCCTAGTTGATACCTAACTAAGAGAAAGCCCTGAGGAGTTGGGAATAGTGTTCTTTTGTGGGTGTCTTTGGCTTATACATTACATTCTGAGAATACAGTTGGTATATATAGTAATGTGTAGTCACATGTATAAATTTTATCTGTCCACAAATGCTTATAAAAGAATAGGATTTATTGAATGTTGTCAGGTAGTGCACTTAAATTTTTTTATGTTATTTAATCTCATGAAGCATTAGGGCTATGTGCATTCTTCGTGAGAGTTTACTGAGGCTTAGAAAATGAAATACTCCTGGGTCACAAAGCTAGTAAATGCATCATAAGAGTGGAAACTTGTTCACACTTATCCGTTTTGTTTAGTCAGTGAAAATGACAAGTATTGAACAACCCTACTAACATAGCCAAATAAAGGATTTAGCACGCAGAATAAGATAACGGCGGTATGCAGTTCAGGCCTGGTATAGCACATATTACTGGGGGCTGTGGGTCCTTTCATTTTTCCTGCTGCACTGTGCTCAGTGTGTATGGCTTAGTATTATGCGTGCAAGATGGATGCTGTATCTCTGGTCATTGCATCAGTTCCCAGGGAGAAGGAAAGGTGACATGTCTCTTAAATGAATCTTAGAAGCCCTATCGGGTGACTTACACTTCTGTATCATTGGCTAGAGCATTGTTACCTGGCCACCCATTCCTGCAATGAAACTGAGGCAGTTGAATATTGACTTTCTGGGTTGTGTTTTTGATATTTTAATTTCATCAACTGTGCATTGAAAGTTCTAGGGTTGAGACGTATGTGGCTGCAAACATTGAGCATCATGTGCTGTAGACAGTGAGGGAGCTTTAAGTTGGGGGTTATTATGGTCAGGTTGTGCTTTAGAAGGCATGCTTTGATGGCTGTATTATGGCTTGGGAGATGATAGAATGGAAGCAGTAAGTAATTGCAGTAATTCAGTGAGAGTTCTTAGGAGCCTGAACTAGCAAAATGTTTGAAGGAATGAAAAGGAGACTACAGTGATTCAAAAAATAGGTCACGTGGATAGGATTTGGTGGTTGATTGGGTCTGTGAAGATAAGAGGAGAGTAAAGTGTCAAAGGCAGTTCAGGTTCCCAGCTGAAATGAGTGAGTGGTGGTACCATCCAGACTAAAGTAGAGAGGGTGAGTTTAAATTGGTTGCCTTTTAGACACAAGAAGTTGGAGATATCTGGGTTTCCTTCATGTACAGATCTTTATTCATCCATTGGGAAAGGATTCAGGTAGATTTGTTACATATTACAAATAATTTTCCTTGATAATATCCCTTGGAATTTTCTTTTTGTTGCCTAGAAGTTTCTAACATTTGTACAATCAATTCTGTTAATACTCTCTTTATATTTCTGGCTTCAGTGTTATAATTAGAGCATCCAGCCTGTCTTATCCCCACACTGTAGAAGTATCTTAATTTCTTTTTCCTCATACTTCCATGTCTTAAATATTGACTTGATTAGGATTTTATTTTGGTGAATAGGATGAGGTAAGGACAGAAAAGGGAAGAGCATTTTCATTTGTTAGAATGTGATTGAACGTGACTGCTATTTCCAGGATGTTATACTAGCACACGAAAATAATGAGATTTTCTTGGAGAAGTTGCTCTAATGTTTTTTTTATGGCTTTGATGTTTTGGGAATTCCTCTGTTATTCCTTTCTTTGAAAGAATAAAACACCCCCCCCCCAAATTTTAATGTTTTGATTATAAGTCAAAATTAAAGTACCCATTTCATGTCTTCTTATGACAGCAGGAGGATGCCTTAGCACAACAGGCCTTTGAAGAGGCCCGAAGAAGGACACGTGAATTTGAAGACCGAGACAGGTCTCATCGGGAGGAAATGGAGGTGAGAGTTTCACAGCTGCTGGCAGTAACTGGTTAGTACTTTCCCCCAAACTCTCAGGCTCTATTTGTGATGTTTGTGCATAATGTTTTTAAGTAGTTTAACGTCTTTCATTTTTAAAAGGTGATGCTCTGTGACTTCATGTTTATTAAATGTAATTGCTAAAAAGAAACTTTAGTCTTAATTTTAAGGTTGTACATGAATTCCTCATTTATTGGTCTTCCTAAAAATCATTTACTGGAACGTATATTTTCTATTCATTGATCCAAATATCTTCTTTTGTCTTAAATATCTTTTAGATGTTTGTGTAAAAACTATCATGTTATCATAGAATATGTATTTTTAGAACATTATTAAAATGTTTGGGAAAAACATCATTTTCCACTTTTCTGTAAATATTTTGGCTTGATATTGTAATATTTAATTTTCAGTCCTCTGTATAGTCTCTCTTTTTTTTTTTTTGTATAGTCTCTTTACTAGAGGAGAATTGAATACTTTCAAACTACTGCAAAGAATGGAATTAACTTAGACTATTTTTATTTAAATCTTTTTGTGATAAAGTGAAATAGACACCAAATTGACACCAAAAAAATATGTAGCTTAATTATTGGAAGGTGAACACTCCTGTAACCATTGAGATTTTTTTTTTTAATGTGACATTTACCTAGGTATTCCCACCTCCATGTGTGCATTTAGTTATGACCGTATCTTTCCGCTCAAAAGTAATCATTACCTCAGTATTTGTAGTAATCACTTCCTTGTGTCTTTTTACAGTTTTATTACCAATGTCTGCTTCAGTCCTAAACACTCATATTTAGTCTTGTCCAGGACTTAAATTTGATATGACTATCAACTAAATAGAATAATTTCCAGGCATTAAAAGTGTTCTGAAAACTGGTTGCACAAAAGTGAATGTGTTTACTTAATACTACTGAACTGTGTACTTAAATATGGTTAAGGTGTAATTTTTATGTTATTTATATATATTTTTCCATGTTAAAAACATTTTTTAAGTTAGTGTTGTATGACAGAGAAAATTTGTTGTTTTTCCATGCACAAAATTATATATACACTATTTAAATTAGCTTAAAAGTGTGTGTGTCTGTGTCTGTGCATGTGTGTGTGTGTGTGTGTGTGTGTGTGTGTGTACACAAAGACAGTGGTTAAGATCCCAGACCCTGGAGCCAGATAGCAGGCTCTGAATCTGACTGCCACTTTGTCACCTCTGATAACGTGTTTCATCTTTCTGTGACTGAGTTTTCTCATCTGTAATTGTGCCTATCTCATACGTTCATCATAAAGATTAAATGAGTAAATATTAATACATGTGAAAGCACCTTTACAGAATGTGGCACTGACTAGGTGTCAGCTGACATTATTGGTATTACTTCATATATATGTTTGTTAAAATATTTTCTAAGGGAATTCGCTGGTGGTCCATTTGTTAGGACTCCGTGCTTTCACTGCCAAGGGCCCAGGTTCAATCCCTGGTTGGGGAATTAAGATCTCGCAAGCCATGTGGCATGGCCATATATATATAACAAATTAAAAAATCAAGTCTACTTAGTGCTTAGTGTATGAAACAGAATTATTGTTTAATGGTTGATATTTCCTTTTGTCAGTGAGTAAATTGATGTTATTGGCTGATAGCGACTGATGATGACCTCAAAAATACTTTCTAGCCAGGGGAAAAGACAGGAGGGATGTAATGTAGTACATTTTTTTCTTTGAAGCTTTTGCAATTCTTGTAATCAAACTTTCTGTGGCATTTTCTTCAAGGGTACTCATTCTGTAATAGTAAGGAATTTTCAATGTGTAATATGCATTTGTTATCTAAACCTTTTTTGCTCATGCTGTTTGTTCCTTGACTGAGAATTTACTCTTCTGCGTATTCAAGGTCCAGCTTAAGTGTTATCTGTCAATCCCTTCTCTGATCTTCTTAATCATAATTAGCCCTTCTACTTTGTAGTTTCCAGAGCTCTTCTTCTTTCTATTACTGTTCTTATTGAACAGTATGTTAGAACAATTAAAAACTTGTCTGTCCTCCACTGTAGTATGATCCCCAGTGAAATGGGGTCCCTGATGTTTTGAGCCATGGCAGTACAGAGGAAGGGCGCTCACATCTGCCTCTGCCTATGGGGTCACTTGCAGGGTTTTGAGGGAGGAATGTGAACTTGCCAGCAGGACAAGCTGGGGCAAGCATTCTGGAGAGATGGAGCAATGTGCAAAGGAGTGAAGGACTACGAGATCTTAGCATGTCAAAGAATGGGTCAGTCTTTCTGGAACAAACTAACATAGCTTTAAAGGAACATCAGAATCATTTTTTAAAAAGTGCTGCCCAGCTACATTATATTTGAAGAATAACGACTTGACAGCTGTTGGAAGTTAATTAGAATTTTTTTTGTATGCGATTTGCTTTACATAAAATTTTAGATTAATTGAGGCTAAGAATTGTCTTCTCTAAAATGTTAGTTTGACTATTCTTATAAATAATGTTTCTTGAAAAACATGTTGGTGTGAGAATTTATGTGTGTGTGTTTGTATATGAACAAAAATATAGTGATATTTTTGTTGATAAAGATGTGAAATAATTTTTTTCTCAGATAGATAGTTTCCAGTGAGTTTTATGTCAGTGATAGAGCACATGGGCTTTGTAGTCAGGGCTAGTTAAGATTCCTGGTTCATCAGTTGCCAACCTCTCTCAGGTCTGTTTTGTCAGAGAAATTGTTGTGAGAATTAAATGGGAAGATGCTTATAAGGCACTTTGTGTGTGTGTGCTCTCAGTAAATAATAGCTCTAAAGTACTTCTTAGCACTAAAAGCTCTACCACAGTGCTGGTTCCAGTTAATTGAGTTATCTGGCTAACAAGAACATCCTTTTCGTTCTCTGTAAAGTGTATTGGGGCACTTTCCCTGCATTATGACCTGGAGCGTAGAGAAAATGGCTTGGTTTCCATCAATGATTTAAGATCCTGTAGTCCCTTACGGCAATAATTGAAGAAGTCAGTTCCTGTAGAGAACTGTCACCTAGAAAACTGGACTGGAGACGCCAGAGCTCGCACTGGCAGTCTCTTAGGGAGTTTTGGGTATCATGTCTTTTGGCACTTTGTGAATGTGTATTTTTCTTCCCTTTAAAAAAAAATTCCTAACAGATTCCTGAAGTCAGCTTATTTCTTGTAGTTTACCTCCTTTTTCCTGAAGGGAGAACATTGGAGAAAACACTGTGGTTTCCCCGCCCCCGCTGTAATTCAGATATCTGTAAGAGGATCTTAAACAATATAATCAAAGATTCTTTTTGTTTTTAATTTTGTTTTTTAAAAAGTAACAATTTTATGAAAATGGGTTTTTTACATTCACCTGGGTAAAGTTATTATTTCCATTTCAAGAAACTGAGACTCTGAGAAAAAATGACTTTGTGTCTTGCAAGTAGTTGGTTAATGAAGGGAAGCGTGAAGACTTAAACCTCCTAAGCAGTTTTCCACCAGTACAGCCTAGCACTGGGAAATGAATTTCCACATCACCCACAAAGATGATTAAGTTGAAAAATAAAATCTCCCAGAAGAGGTCAGAAACCGTTTTGCCTGGGAAAGAAAAAACTGAGGAAGAAAAGAATAATAATGGTTCTAGTGGGTGGTCCTGACGCCTCACTGGAGACAAGGGCCAAGGAGCAGCGGAAAACTCGTGGGTGGCAGTCACCCAGTGCCACTGGGCTTAAAGCCTTGGAGGCTTAAGATCCTGGCAGCACAGAGGCTTGGGGATGTCCTGCCCCTGTTTGGACAACCTCTGAGGCCTCTAGCCCTGGCTTGCTAAACCTGTAACAGTGGGGCTCATGAGCATTTAGTATGTGTAGCTGGTTAAGGTTACTGACAGAAGGAAGCAGAACTCCAAGTGGTTTTGGTTTTCCCCAGGATCTTTTAACCTGAAACCAGTTCTAAAACTCCTGGAGTGATTACATTTTTATACCTTTTGAATTTTGTATCATCTATTACCTGTTAAGAGAATGTTTGTTGGTTGTGTTAACACAGAATGATGAAAACAGAAGATTCTCAAACTTTTTTTTTTAATGTGAACTTCTATCTTCATTTGAAATTTTACATAGAACTTTAATGCATAAAACAGCTAAAGGGGGCACTGCTCTGGATGAAGCAGGGGGAGGGAGTATTCTGGTCTCCCTCTGGAGTGCCTGGGATGTTTTCAGGGAATCCAGTAACTGGCAGAATGTAACTTGAGAACCTTTCAGGTAGTAGATGAGGATGAGGCTTCTAATAGACTGCCCTTGTTTTGAATCCTAGCTCTACTACTTGTTGCTATGTGACACTGGGGAAAGTTGCTTAAATTCTTGACCCTCATCTATAAAATGGAGCTAACACCGTACCTCCCAGGATACTGCCTAACTCAGTATCTGACACTTAAAATGGAACTCATTGGAAGCTAGTTTCTTCACCCCCCTCTTTGATTTTTATTTATTTTTAATTGGAAGGTAATTGCTTTACAATATTTTGTTGGTTTCTGCCATGCATCAACATGAATCAGCCATAGATATACATATGTCCCCTCCCTCTTTAACTTCCCTTCCACTTCTCTCCCCATCCCACCCCTCTAGGTTGTCACAGAGCACTAGATTGAGATCCCTGCGTCATGCAGCAAATTCCCACTGGCTATCTGTTTTACATGTGGTAATGTATATATTTCAGTGCTACTCTCTCAGTCAGGCCCACCCTCTCCTTCCCCCACTGTGTCTACAAGTCTGTTCTCTATTTCTGCATCTCTTTTGTTGCCATACAAATAGGTTCATCAATACAATTTTTCTAGATTCCATGTATATGCATTAATATATGAAATTTTTCTTTTCCTGACATACTGCAGTCTGTGTAACAGGCTCTAGGTTCATCCACCTCACTTGAACTGACTCAAGTTCATTCCTTTCTTTGGCTGAGTAATATTCCACTGAAATATGAAAGTGAAAGAGAAGAGTGAAAAGTTGGCTTAAAGCTCAACATTCAGAAAACTAAGATTGTGGCATCTGGTCCCATCACTTCATGGGAAATAGATGGGCAAACAGTGGAAACAGTGTCAGACTTTATTTTTTGGGGCTCCAAAATCACTGCAGATGGTGACTGCAGCCATGAACTTAAAAGATGCTTACTCCTTGGAAGGAAGGTTATGACCAACCTAGATAGCGTATTCAAAAGCAGAGACATTACTTTGCCAACAAAGGTCCGTCTAGTCAAGGCTATGGTTTTTCCAGTGGTCATGTATGGATGTGAGAGTTGGACTATTAAGAAAGCTGAGTGCTGAAGAGTTGATGCTTTTGAACTGTGGTGTTGGAGAAGACTCTTGAGAGTCCCTTGGACTGCAAGGAGATCCAACCAGTCCATTCTAAAGGAGATCAGTCCTGGGTGTTCATTGGAAGGACTGATGCTCAAGCGGAAACTCCAGTACTTTGGCCACCTCATGCAAAGAGTTGACTCATTGGCAAAGACCCTGACGCTGGGAGGGATTGGGGGCAGGAGGAGAAGGGGATTACAGAGGATGAGATGGCTGGATGTCATCAGTGACTCAATGGACATGAGTTTGGGTGAACTCCGGGAGTTGGTGATGGACAGGGAGGCCTGGCGTGCTGCGATTCATGGGGTTGCAAAGAGTCGGACACGACTGAGCGACTGAACTGAATATTCCACTGTATATATGTACCACAGCTTCTTTATACATTCATCTGTTGATGAACATCTAGGTTGCTTCCATGTCCTGGCTATTGTAAAATAGTGCTGCAGTGAACACTGTGGTACATGTGTTTTCTAGAATTGTGGTTTTATCAGGGTATATGCCCAGTAGTGGGATTGCTGGGTCATATGGTAGTTTTATTCCTAGTTTTTGAAGAAATCTCCATACTGTTCTCCATAGTGGCTATATCAATTTACATTCCCACCAACAGTGCAAGAGGAGTCCCTTTTCCTCACATCCTCTCCAGCATTTATTGTTCATATATTTTTTTTATTCATTTCCTCTTTCTGTGCATCTTAGCTCACAGTCTATCTGGAGTGGCAGTAAAGGCAGGCATATCCTAACTTTATAAACTGTGAAAGTCAAAGATATGTTGCCAAGCTGTTTTGTATCCTGTGCTATTTCTTTCTTTGTTTTTTTAACAATACTAAACAATTTTGCCTTTTTCTGACTTCTCTTGGGGTTAAGTAGTGATGAGGAGCGGGTACAAACTTACTGTATTTGGTGATATTTCTTTATCTAAGGACTACATGGGTGTGTTTACTTTGTGAAAATGCATCAATCATATATTTATGATTTGTACACTCTTCAGTACAGAAGATAAAAAATGCTTTTTTAATAAAAAAGTAGACTTTAAAACAGAAAAAGTAATCAAAGACATTTATTCTGTAAAGTGCCTGCCCACTGATAACTGTTGTCACATAGAAGAAACCCCATGCCTCTTTACCTGAGAGTCTTTCCACGACTTGAAAATACTGACATGCTATGCGTGGCAGTCTTTCATGTTACACATCTCTATAACTGTAATTTCATTGCCTTACTTTAGGATTTTTGTGAAAGAAGATTGAAGTAAATAATTTCATAAGGTAGAGGCTGAGTGCTTTGATCATAAATAAGTTGGAATGATAACCTGTGTCATCTGTTCTCTAGCAGCTCACACACACTCTCAGTGTGTCCAGAGGCTGCCTTCAGCTTGATTGGCCTCTTAAAACTGTGATATAGTACTGTTGGCTCTTAATTCAGCTGCAGGGTGACAGGGTGCTAAACGAGATTTTCTCTGTCATTATGTAGAAAATGCTTTCATTTGTTTAGGTTATAAAATGTTAGCAAATAAATTATTGTTTTTAATGTCAGAGAATGGGTAAACCATTATTGCTTATTCTGCTATAAGCAGTTTTAGTACAGTTCAGCAAATCATATGGGAATTTTATGTGGAAACTATTTGGAAATAAAAACAGGCGAAAGACTATGTGGTTTTTATATTTATGTTTTGTATGTTTTTGGAGCCTTCGATTCTGTGTGGTCCCAAGAAAAAAATTTCAGCCTCTTATTTAAATTCCCACAGACTTCAGTTTTCACATCACTTAACTCTATCAACACTTATTTTTATGTAAGGACAAATTAACATAAAAATCTGTCTATACTGGACCTTCCTGAGGTGTATTTTGGACAGTAGATGAAAGTGAACTAGGAATATGAACTCAGACTAAGAGTGAGCATCAGAAGAGGGTTAGTGAGAGAGAACCAGAGTGCTAGGTCTGCCTTCTCCCACACAGAGGGAGAGGGCCTTGTTTGCTAGATATCATAGGAGAGGTAGATTTTACTAAAATTCTTTTAATTTCAACTTTATTTTAATTCATAAAAATTACTCGTCTACAGGATGCAGTGTTTTTTTTTTTTTTAAGATTTAAAAAGTTCATATAGATAAGTTGGGAAGTTATAAACAGCTTTGTAGTGATAGTAACAGCATGAGTGCTTAGTATGTGCCAGACAATATATGCTGCAATATTGGTTTTACATTTGATTCTTAAATGCTCTTAGAAGATTTATCTCCCTTTTGCGGAGCTGAGGCTGAAAGAGGGGAAGAAACTTATATAAGCTCACATTACTAAAGTGTAGAGCTGCCCCATCCAAGGCTGGAAATGTCAGTTATTTCCACTATCTCTTTTATTTTTAAAATGCCACTTTAAAAGTTTTCCTGAAGTATACTTTATCAGAACTGTATTTTTTTTTTTTTGAAATAGACCAGCTCTTGAGTAGACCAGCTCTTGAAGTCTACTAATGATTGTCTTCTGACCTCGTTTTTACCTTTTTTATGAGTTTGGAGAAAGTGCATTTCTTTCTGTTGTATTAGGACTTGAAATTTCTGCTTTGTGTCTCGTCTTGCCTTAGCAGTCAGGAGAAATAGCAGTTTCTTAGGAGGCTGACATTAATACTAATCGTAAGGTAAAGGTTCATTTTCTTTAGCGTTCTGAACTTGTTTTCACTGCCACCAGCTAACTGAAACCTTGGGGGAACCATGAAACATTCTTGGTCTCAGGTGTATCGTGTGTAAGTAAGAGTTGAACTAGAGCTCTATAAAGCACAGTGCTGCTCTAAAATTCTATCATGCTATGTTCCAGCCTTTAGCCAAGTGTTAAACATAAAGTGATTTGCACATTATCTTGGTGTAGTATACACTCAATAAGTTTGGATCTATTTTTAATTATTAGGGCATTTTCTCATGAAGAGTTTTCTGCAGTTTGATGATCTTGATAATAAAAGAAAGGAAGTCAGCCAGGTTTTATTCATTTTCACTTGGGTATCCCTGCTCTTGGCTACTTTGCATGGCTCTGACGAGCAGAGGAAGCTCCAGCGTCTGGTGAATGTCTTTGTCTCTTCATTTTGAGCACATCCCATGACTGCCATCTAGAAACTGGATTTGCCATGTTTCTGGGTGATAAAGAAAACAGAGCAACTGGTAGTGAGGGGTCTGTAGTAAAATGTCTAGACTAATTCTTTATAAAAACTAAAAACAGATTTGTTTTCTGAGCAAGCTCATGGGTGTCTGCTTTATATTAAAACCCTATTCTGAAATATTGTTAATAAAAAGTTAAAATCAAGGGCCTATCTGGATAGACTGGGGAGAAAGAAACTAGAAATTACAGGCTTTATGCTTTTAACATAATCAGGTTCAGAGTTTCTTTGCCATCATCTCGTCTAGTTTGTTACTCATAGAATTCCTTCTAAAATATCCAGCCTTCATTAGAAAACTGCCACAGTTTAAAGCACCACTTTTCAAGGCAGTGTATCCAGCTGTTGAATTCCAGTCATGTGGAATCTATTTCATTGGACATAAATGTGTCTGTGTTTGTCTCCTTCATGTGACAGCGCATACATCTTCCTTTCTAACATTAAATTTCCTCCCAGTCGCCCCGCTCTCTCATTCTCTCTTCTGCTCTCATTCATACTGTCAGACTTCTTTTCATTTTTTTCAGTTTTTGATTCTCCATCATAGTGTCTTCTTTTACATCTTCCTCATTCCTTCTTTACAATGCAAATAGAAATTAAAAACACAGAAAGCAAAATAACTTCTCTTTCCGTGCTTTCACCAAAAATATATTTTAAACAAATAAACCCATAGCAACCTCTGCACGGCCTTGACTAGTAGAGAGAACTCTAGCTGCTGATGACTGTTTTTGTCACTCATTTGGAGTCATCCCATTATTAAAATAATTTTTTTTCTTTTTCTTCACTGAATTTTTTAAAAAATATATTTATTTTTTATTGGAGGATAATTGCTTTACAGAATTTTGCTGTTTTCTGTCAAACCTCAACATCAATCACCCATAGATATACATATATCCCCTCCCTTTTGAACCTCCCTCGCATCTCCCTCCCCACCTCACCCCTCTAGGTTGATGCAGAGCCCCTGTTTGAGTTTCCTGAGCCATACAGCAAATTCCCATTGGCTCTCTATTTTTACGTATGGTAATGTAACTTTCCATTTTACTCTTTGCATGCATCTCACCCTCTCCTCCCCTCTCCCCATGTCCATAAGTCTGTTCTCTATGTCTGTTTCTCCATTGTTGCCCTGTAAATAAATTCTTTGGTACCATTTTTCTAGATTCTTTATATACGCATTAGAATATGATATTTATCTTTCTCTTTCTGACTCACTTCACTCTGTATAATAGGTTCTAGGTTCATCCACCTCATCTTGATTATTAAAATAATTTGAAAATTACTCTTATTCCAAGACAAAAGCTGAAATACCTTTTTCACAAAGTATTACTGGTAGGTTAGTAATGATTTATAAATATATAATTAGGATTGATTTTTCTCAGTGTTTTCTTCATTGCTCAGCCCCTTTCTAACCTTCATTGACTGAAACCAGATGCTTATATTACCATCTCTGATTTTGCAGAATTGATCTGTCCTTACACTACATTTAGCATTGATTCTGTAGAGAACATAACTTGTTTTTCTGATGCATATGCATTCTATCGCTCTTTCAGTCTGTACCCATGTAGCATAACGTTAACCTGACTAGTTAATCGAAAGGAATGTGCCAAGATGTAGTCAGCGTGTAAAAATAGTTAAGGTTTGCTGCAGGATACATCACAGTTTATAAGAAAGACCATAGAAATTAGTGTTGGGTTTTCATCTGTTTGAAAGCAAATAAGGCAGTGTCATTTCTGTCTAAAGAGCATAACCTTCTTGAGAAATGACAACAAAACTGGAGCTTCCAACTAAACATGATTTTACACAGGTGTGACTTGTTGAGATGTTTCACTGAAGGTCAAGGATGCTCATTCCCTAACAGCTATTTTAGATCTTAATAATTGAAATCAGAACTTTCAATTTTTGGTTGTTTCCCAAAACTGACAGACAGTGGACAATCAGTTGGTGACAATAATACATGATTCCATTTAAAGATGGAATTTCCAGCTAAAGATGGCACAAGTTAATTGCAGTCAGTCTTGGTTGCTGGCATGTAACAAAGGTGGCTAAAACAAGATCTAGATGAAAGGTGATGGTGGCTTGGACTAGGGTGAGAGTGGTAGGAATTAGTCAGTCAGATTCAGGATTTATTTAAATGTAGAGCTCTCAGAATTTGCTGTTGGATGTGAGAGAAAGACATGTTGAGGGTTTTTTGCCTAAACAGCTGGTAAAATGGAGTAGTCTCTAGCATAGGAAAACTGTTGCTGAAGGAACTAGGTTCTATAAACAGATGTTTGTGCTTGACTGACATTTGTAGTAACTAAAGAACACTTACGGAAGAAAGATGCACTGGAATTTGTGAGAGACTGAAAGTAAATATTATGTGTGGATCAAGTGGGGGGCACTTATATTAAACCTGTATATTTCATGTTGATGTTTGGTAGAAACCAAAACAATACTGTAAAGCAATTATCCTTCAATTAAAAATAAATTTTAAAAAACTGTATATTAGCAGAGAGTGTCATGTACCATATGTTCATTCTTAGATGTTCTCTGTTATTTCCCATAGTTTAAGTAGAAATGTTTATTCTAAAGTGAAACTTGGAATCCTCAATGTTTATAATTGTCAAGCCTCTTAGTTGTTTAGTATTGTTGTAAAGATACTTCCAGGTATAAACACGTGCACCAAGGACTCTCATTTTTTTTTGAGACAATACTTTATTCATAGTAATTCTGAATTTTATTTCTTGGTAAAGAGATTTCTGGTTAAAACCCAGATGGCAGAGATAGAATACAGTGGGAGATGAAATTCACTACTGTATTGTTGTTATGTGATTAATAAGCCATATATTTCTTATGACTCAGTTTCTTTATCCATAAAATGGATAAACAGTAGCACCTGTGTTATAGGTGATTGGCAGGGATTAAATTAATTCAATTAATTCATCCATGTGAATTGCCTAGAACAGTGCCCAACATATAGTTAGTGCTCGATGGATGTTAGCTTTTTAAAAAAATGTATTTATTTATATGTATATTTACTTGAAGAACAGTTAATTTACAGTGTTATATTAGTTTCAGGTATACAGCACAGTGATTCAGATATGTATATATTCTTTTCCCTTATAGGTTATTACAAAATATTGAGCATAGTTCCCTATGCTATACAGTAGATCCTTGTTGGTTATCTATTTTATATAGTAGTATGTAAAATGTCTGCTGTTATTAAAAGAGAAAATGGGAAAGTTTGCTTCTAAGACGATTGGATGGTGTGTTCAAATTAAACCTTTTAGTCCCAAAACTATAAATACAGGGTTTATTAATCTTTTATCCACAGTACATATTTTGATAATGCTCTTTTGCATATAATGAGATTTTTATTCTTGATTTTTAAGGCAACTATAGCAAAATATTTCATACATAATCTGTATTGTTCTTTTTCCTCTTAACATGTGGAAATACTGGCTGAAAATTTGTTAGTTGCAAACTTTTCTTATATGTGCTACTGTATTTTATATTTATTAGCACTTTGATTTTCAAAACACATTTTCACCCTAAATTATAATTTTGTCATTGCAGGCAAGAAGACAACAAGACCCTAGTCCTGGTTCCAGTTTAGGTGGTGGTGATGACCTCAAACTTCGCTAATTGGTGGCACAAAAGATGTGACCCCATCTTTACACATTCATTGTTTCTAGTCTGCAGAAATAATTAATTAAAAGACCAGAAACTGTGATAACTGGAGGTACTACGGTTTATTTCTCAACCTTAGGCAGTAACAAGACATCACAAACTGCCATGGTTTTGCACTATAATACCTGCATTTCTAATTAAGTATGCATGTAGCCAGTAATAATTTGAAATTTTTTTCTATGCAAGCTTATCTTGTTGGCATTATTTTAGTGAGTTGAAACTATCCACTTGTAAAACTTTTTTTTTCCCTTCATTTTAATTTAAAAGTTCATGCCATTTTTAAAAAGTCAAGAAATTAAAATTTTTACCAGAGGGTTTTCCCCCCTCCTTATCAGTTGCTCTAGTTTTTTTTTTTTTTTTTTTTCAGTTTTAGATGTGTTGGTTATTCAGCTTCATTTTAGATAAACATTCTTGGCTTTTTGTTGTGTTTCCCGTTTCCTTCTGTGTTTTTATAGTTTATGGCATTTTAAAACTGCTGATGGTTTGCATTATTTACAAGCTAAAAACCTTGTAGCATAGAGCTGTCTGCCATGCCTTCTAACACAAAGTTTACAGTTGTTAAAGTTGCAGTATCCTTTTAAATGTTGATAATCAGCTCCTTTTCTTTCCTTTTTAAACATAAAAAAATTGTAATTGGAATTAACTCTAGTCTGCCCCAGATCATTTTAGATTCTCTTCTATAATCATGAGTTTGTATGGAGATATTCTCAATATCCTACTGAAATGCCTAAAGAAGTCACAGGCTGGCTTCTGTTTTATTCAGGGATTTTTTTTTTTAAGTCAATCAGAAAAGGGATACTGGAGCTTCTTCATGTATGTAACAGCATATTAAACTGGAGACAGTGATGAATCAGCTACAAAGGTAATATTGTATTAAAATCATGTTTAAGATAGCTGCTTTTATGTGTATTTTATAATGCATGCTTTTGTAAAAACAATGCTGAGTGATGAAAAATTAGTCTTAGAAAATGTACATCTATGCAGAGGGTACATTTTCTTCCATTAATTATTCTGGAGAAAAAATTCACAGGTTATATATATATGGTATTTTCCAAAAGGACTATTAATAGAACCTTTTGAGATGAATTAGTATAAGAATATTTTTAAAATAGGCTCATTGTCAAATTGATTGCAGCTTTTTTTTTTTAATACAAACTGGAAAAAAACGTAAGTTATTTGGCACCTTCTTACAAATATTTTTCATGGTTACATTCATTTAATGTTACTACATTTCTGAAGTTTTGCAAAAATGTATTTTAATGGCATTATTATAAAGAGTTTGAAAAAACTGACATGGTCAATTCAGAAAATGAACTGAAGTCTGAATAAGGTTATTGGATTATATACACTTGACTGATGAGGGAGGTGTGACTTTCAATGTATATAGGTCTTATAATTCATAAACATATCCTGTATCTCAGAATAAAAGTATGTGTTATATATTTGAAGTCATGCATGGTAAGGAGTGTGTTTAAATCATTATAAACAATATGCATCATAAAAGACCATGCTGATCTTGTGTAACTAAGTACTATGAATGAATTGGTTGGATTTTGATATTGTGCAGCTCACATGTTTACACACTCAGTGCCCTAATTTCCCTTGAGGGAATCGCCTTTTAAATGGTCCTTCCAGTGCTGTTTTAAGGTTACTTTATCACAGAGCTCCTTGGTTTTTGACTCTGCACTTAAATTTTGTTTTTTTAAAAAACATGATGATGGCACATTTTTTCTATTGCTTCTAGCTAAGGGCTTTCAGTCCACCAGTAACTAAGATCAAACGTTATTAAATGTTCATGTTACCATCCTTCTGTAAATACGGGATTGTTCTTGTCATTTAGCATTGTACTGCTTCCATCTGTCTTAATGCTGGCATTAAGATCATGAGCCCTTTTTCTCCAGTAGTGCAGGCTTTCAAAACTTTTATTATTAAGTTATTGATGCAATTTGATATTTTTCCATAATCTGTATTTAAACAAAATTACATCATTGCATCATCTTTTCTAAATTCATCTCCATTAAAACTTGCCTTAAGCTACCAGATTGCTTTTGCCACCATTAGCCATATTGTGTGTTTGTACGTTTAATTTACTTTCACAATAAACTTCTGTGTAGTGAACTTCTGGGTCTTGGTTCTTCATTAACAATAATCCAGCAGTTTCTGTTCCAGTGTTCATTATGGCACAAAAATTGATTTTGTATCTGAACTGTTCTTGCATCCTATTTACCCTTAAAAAAAAAACCCAACAGTGGCATCTAGTGGTCATTTCTGTTAATTCCAAAGAAAACCTTTATGTCGGGGTCCAGCCCCAGCAGGATCCTAGGGTACCCTCAGGAAAGACAGCGTCGGCGAGAGAGAGATGACACGGGTCTTATAATGGATTTAAACCTGATAGTCCAGGGTCGAACGATAAGAGAATAAAGGAGAAAGAATAAAGAGAAGAGAAAGAGGCTTGATCTTCTTTGATTAACACAGAAAGCCAATAAAGCTCCTGTGTTCCAAGGAGTCATCTTGAAAGAAGAACAGAGAGAGAAAAGGAGGGAAAAGGAAAAAAAGAATGACACGAGGAGACCAAGCTTCAGTGAGCGAGGCCCATAACTTTATTTTCAAAAGGAACTTTTGTACCTTGACTTGTACATAGAGGGAAATGAAAGATACAAAGTCATACAGAGTCAGCCCAAACATTACATCTGTTTTGTCTTTATCAAAACCAGGATTTTTTCTGCATACCTTTCCCATAAACAATGTTGTGTACAATATCTTCTGGCCTTGGAGGCCTGTGGACATTTTATGACCCTTTTTTGATAAAGGCTACTCAACCAGAAAACTTATTTTCCCTTGAAGTTATATTTCTAATCTATGTCAGCCTCAGCAAGTGCTAAACAGAGTTACATTTTCATGGAGCAAAGGTGCAGTGAGTTACAGCAAAGAACCAATTAGGTCAAAGGTCTGATGTGGTTAATTTCAAGGCTGTTGCTTGTTTTTTTTACATTTCAACTATGTTAACTAATGCACTCCCAGGTACACAATGGATAAGGGATATGGGCACTTGGCAGCAAGCATTGGCTCAACAATGAAACCCTTTACCAGTATTATCTATTTTAATAATTTTTCATCCCTTAAAGGACTCTGTGCTCATTAGGACTTTTAGAATGTTCTGGCTTCCCATATGCCTTTCAAGGTTGGGGAGTTGTGAACAGTCATGTGTGTTAATTGCAAGAGTATGGATAAACCTGTCAGGCAAGCTAGAAAGCCATCGGAGGGGTTTGAATTGAAACACTATCATGTCCAGGAGACTTATTAATTAGAGCCCTAAGTTGACTTTTTCCAGAGAAAGGTGGTCGGGGATAGCCCCCTGTTAATGTCAGAAGAGTTGGTGAAAGGCACAAAATAGACAGACAGACTCTGGTTTTGGGGTATATGCTCGAGCAGATCCAGGGGGTCCCTTGAGGCCTGATCTGCCTTTGCCTGTCAGGTCTCTTCCACATGACCTTTGTCATGGGTGGGATCTCCTGTGGTGGCTCCCAGCACCTTTAATGTAGATAACAGAATACTAACTTCCCAATGTATATTATAGTTTTCAAAAAATCTGCCTTGATTTACCCAGCTGGTGAGATATGACTATAGAGTAGTCACATTGGAGGGAAGGAAGAATTCCAAAGTTACACATCCAAGTAACTGCCATCTTTCAAACTATTCATTTTAGGAATAAAAATTCAGTTTGACTGTGCTGGTGTCATATCAGACATTCTTAGGACTTTTCTTGGCATTTTCCTACACCAGAAAATTAAACCATTTACTTTAGAAGCATACCTTAAGCTTGATCATAAGAAAATAATTATTCACCACCAGACTTAACTGTAAATAAATACCTTTAATGCTGAATTGACATCATGAAGCAAAATTCCAAAGAGTTAGATTCATACTGTGAGAGTTAATTTCAAAGATTATTTTAGTTGTAGCATCACAATTTCAGTAATTACCTCTAGAAACAGGTATTTGGGGCTACCGGAAAAGAAATGCCTTACTTGATTTATGCCTCATTTGGCACTAGGGAGATTTTTCAAGCTATAAGAAGCCATTGTGTGAATTATCCATTGGTGCATAACACATTGCCCCAAAACTTAGCAGCTGACAATAAACACCATCTCAGTTCCTGTGGGTCGGAAATAGAGAAGCAGGTAGGTCCAGTGGTCTGATCCAAGGTCTCTCCTGAAGTCAGATTGTCATCCTGGGCTATGTAAGACAACTGTGGCTGAAAGATCCTCCCAAGCCCACTCGTGGTCATTGGATGAATGACCTTGCAGGCTGATGGGGTGTGGGGGATGGAGACCTCCTTCCTTGGCACATGGGTGTCTCTATCGGGCAGCTCATGACTTGGTAGCTGCCTTTCCCAGAGAGTGATCAAGGAAGCGTGCATGCCTAAGATGAAAGGCACATCTTAATAACCTCATTTGGGGCTGCCATACTCCATATGTTAAGTAACTGGGTCAGGCCCACACTGGAAGGGAGAAGTACTGAGCTTCATCTCGTGAAGGGTGGGGTGTCAGAGTCTGAACATGTTTTTAAAACCACCACAGTCATTTTGCCACATGAGTGTAAGTATTTACAAGACAACATTGGTGTTTTGATGTTGCAAACATTCTTTTAAAGTTTAAGACTGCAGTCATTTTGTGGGTGTATTTCAAGGCATGATTCTCTTGGATAGCATCAGTTCCCTTTCCTCCATCACCACCACATGTATGTACACGGCATTTCAAAAATATTCAAGTAGAAAACTATAATTTGTAGAGTAGATCGTAGGTGAAAGTGGCAGTTTGGTTCGTTTAAATGTAAGATAACTCAAAAACAGTTACTGTGTTAGTTGATCCTCAACTTTTGGCTAGAATAATTTAAGCAACTTAAAGTCATTATTGGCCTTATTCAGGTTTTAGAAACATTGGGAAATATGAGAAGATAAGATACAGGCATAAATTTTTGGTTAGAGAAGATAATGTACATCCATGAGCGGTAGACGCTAAGCAAGTGTGGCTATCGAGCTTTTGAAATGTGGCTACTAAAACCGAGAAACTGAATTTACTTTCTAATTTAAAAACTGAAGCAATGTTAAATATTTTTCTGTTATAACTTTGGGGAGGACTACCTTTGAAAATCTTGTTTCCAGGTTGAAGTACACTGTAAAATACCAAATATCAAAAATCTAATACAAAAGAAATAAGGTTTAATTTACTATTTTGACTACATATTAAAATATACACTGTTATATTGGGTTAAATAAAAGTAACTTTATCTTTTTTCCTTTTTAATGTGGCCAGTAGAAAATTTTAAATTGCGTGTATTGGCTTATATCAACATTGTCAGTAGGCAAAGGACATCAGTTTATTTCAGTTCAGTTGCTCAGTCATGTCTGACTCTTCGCGACCCCATGAATCGCAGCACGCCAGACCTCCCTGTCCATCACCAACTCCCGGAGTTCACTCAAACTCAAGTTAATCGAGTCGGTGATGGCATCCAGCCATCTCATCCTCTGTCATCCCCTTCTCCTCCTGCCTCCAATCCCTCCCAGCATCAGGGTCTTTTCCAATGAGTCAACTCCTCCCATGAGGTGGCCAAAGTATTGGGAGTTTCAGCTTTAGCATCAGTCCTTCCAATGAACACCCAGGACTGATCTCCTTTAGAATGGACTGGTTGGATCTCCTTGCAGTCCAAGGGACTCTCAAGAGTCTTCAACACCACAGTTCAAAAGCATCAATTCTTCGGCGCTCAGCTTTCTTCACAGTCCCAACTCTCACATCCATTCATGACCACTGGAAAAACCATAGCCTTGACTAGACGGACCTTTGTTGGCAAAGTAGTCTCTGCTTTTGAATATGCTATCTAGGTTGGTCATAACTTTCCTTCCAAGGAGTAAGCGTCTTTTAATTTCATGGCTGCAATCACCATCTGCAGTGCTTTTGGAGCCCCCAAAAATAAAGTCAGACACTGTTTCCACTGTTTCCCCATCTACTTCCCATGAAGTGATGGGACCAGATGCCATGATCTTAGTTTTCTGAAGGTTGAGCTTTAAGCCAACCTTATCACTCTCCTCTTTCACTTTCATCAAGAGGCTCTTTAGCTCCTCTTCACTTTCTGCCATAAGGATGGTGTCATCTGCATATCTGAGGTTATTGTTATTTCTCCCGGCAATCTTGATTCCAGCTTGTGCTTCTTTCATCGCAGCATTTCTCATCATGTACTCTGCATATAAATTAAATAAGTAGGGTGACAATACCCTGTAAAGCAACTACAATTTTTTTAAAAAGGGAGCATCCTGTTAACACATATATATCTTAGTTAGCCACTTCTCTACTGATGGACTGGAGGGGTAAGCCTATCCTTTCTCCAGCGGATGTTCCCCACCCAGGAATTGAACAGGGGTCTCCTGCATTGCAGGTGGATTCTTTACCAACTTAGCTATCAGGGAAGCCTGGACGTCTTAATGACTCAGCTCTATTCTTCTGGCAGAGGATGTTGCAAATGGATAGCCTTCTCCATGTTTATTTTATTGTCAGTAGAAATGACCTCAAGTTTTGGTAGAATCTCCCATGTTACACTCCTACCAAACCAGTTTAAGAATTCAGCGTGTCACTCTGCTAAAAACATTCCTCCGGGGCAATATAATGGAAAGAATTTGAATTCTACTCCCTCGAACCAAAAGGCCTCCAGCCTCTCTGGGCCTCTTCCCCAACCCCACCCACTACCCCCTCGCCTGTAAAGTGAGATAGGACCAATCTTGCATCCCAGGGTGGTTGTGAGAATCCAGAGATTCCGTCCATGAAGGGTCAGCTCCAGAAGAAACCTGGTTGTCTTTCAGTATTAGAGTGCCCTAGGGCATTGGCCAGAAGCTCAGGCTGAACAGGCTGGAGGACACCCTACTCCCGACTTGTAAATGAGGAAACAGGCACAAAAAGCACCAGAGGTTTGACGAAAACCACATAGCGCTGGCGGCAAAGCCCGTGCTCCGGCAGTCTGAGCGGCTGCCAGCAGTCCGGATTGCAGCCCTCCGGCCTGTGCACAGCGGGAGGTCGGCTACTTAGCACCTCTCTAAGCTAGTTCGCTCCCCCAACTCCCCCACCCCCGTCCCACCGCAACACAAGTACTCAAACCCACTCCTCGCTTGCTTTGAGCTCGACCCAAGCCCCAGGGGCTGCAGGGAGAAGGAATCATTCCTGGACAACTAGAGGCAGCTGCGGGCAGCGTCAGTCTCGGCCCCAACCGGGAGTGGTAGGGCGCTGGCGCGTCTTGAGCTTTGAGGCTCCACATCCTCCCTCCCCGCTGGGCCTCAGACGGTGCGCTCTCGGAACTCGCCTTTTGCGTTGAGTGACTGTGAGTGGGACGTACATGTAGACGGTAAACAGGTTCTGTATAGCCATATCACATGTATGTGTTGCGTGGTCACGCACCCTTTTGTGAAACGTGTTCACTGTGGTGTGCGGATGTCTGGACGCACGGAGTGTGATGCTCCTCATTCCAACAGCTCCCGCACTTCCGGAAGGTACTCACAGGCCTTTGTGCTTTTGCGGGACTGTCGCAACCGCCTATCCGGAGTTTGCGCGGGAGTGACTCCGCCTTTGCTCCGCCCCCACGACTGAAACCCCGCCTTCGCCCCGCCTCCGCCACACTTTACGGCCTCGCACGCCACTTTTGCTGCAGACGCTCCTGGTGCTGCCGCTGCCCCAGACTGCTGCCGGTGAAGTGAGGTGAGGTGAGGTCAGGTGAGGTGTGGTGTGGGGCCAGTAGCGCTGGCGACAGGATAGAGGTGGAGAGCCGGGCCGGCGAGGGCCGGCGAGGGTGGTGAGTCACCTGCTGCTTTGTTTCTTAAGCTCCGGTCCCGTCTGCGCTGTCGCAGGGAGGCCGCCCCGGCCCGGCGAGCCGAACCAATGCTGGATCTGGAGGTGGTGCCCGAGCGCTCTCTGGGAAACGAGCAATGGGAATTCGCGCTTGGTGAGTGTGGGGTCTTCCCGCACGACCCTTCTCGCTGATCCTTACTTCTTTCCCTGCCCTTCCCACCTCTGGGCTCTGCCCCTTACTCCCCTGAGCCCGCGGCTCCTTGACTCTTCGGGACTCCAGTCACTAGATACCGGCCCCGACCTGACAGCCTGTCTCTCTGCCGGGCCTGACGCCCTTGCATTAGGCCTCGGCGGGGCCCCTCCCGGGGCAGTGCTACAATAATAATAACAATAACAATGGCTGACACGCCCCAAACATTTACCCAGGGCCTGACCCTGTTCCCCAGTGCATAATTATATCGGGTTGCCTCCGAGGAGGCCTGAGGGTCGCTAAGATTGTTATTTCTGTACCCGTTTTACAGACCAAAGAGCTAAGATGTGACTGACACCCTTAAATACCGCCCTAGTAGTTCATCTCCCTTTGCTTTTCTGGACCTTGTGTAGCCTCTCCGGAAGGAGAAACCTAGGCACCGTTCCCATCGTCACATACTGGGGAGCTGGTCAAGGGAACTGAGGAGAGTTTTTGTGTTTTAAAGCAACTTCTGACTAGCTTCCTTCTCGTTTTTAATGTGGTCGATGCGTGGTGTAATCCTAAACCCAGACTTTAGCGGAGAGAGTGAAAGGTTGAATGAAATAGGAGTTTGGGTAAAGTAACATTTGGTTTGTTAAAATGCAGGTTGGGCATTGTGGGATTTGGCCCATGTTTTCCCCTTTTCCTCAATGTCGCTACCTTTCTGTATACAAGTATTTGCATTCAGTAACCCCAGAGTGTGTTTACTTTTATGTTCCAGCACTGGGAAAAGGGGGTGGGGAGCCGGTGTTTGTGCTGTTTGTGCAGGCCTGAACTTTTGTCACACTAATTTGCGCTACTGGACTGAGTCAGCTGCTCCATTGGGCTATAGTTTATCCTTGAATCTGGAAGACTCCTGTCTATGGAGATAGGGTAGGTGACAAACTGCAGAACAAATTTGCTGGTAGGATTCTACTGGTGCTCAGTGTCTCTGAACTGAACAGCAAGCTGCCTCTGAGTTGTAGGAGCCAGTTTTATTGAGGATTTGCAGTCCCCTTCTCCCATAACTTGTATGAAACACTTCAGCTTCTTGTAAAGCACCAAGAACCTGATTGAGAGGCTAATGATATTATTGCCTCCAGGCCTATTTGTTTTGCTGATGCTGTTTGGCTTCTAGTTAGGAAAGAACCTCCCCTAAACACAGCTTCTCATCCCAGGACTTCACAGGGCAGAGTGAAAACTATGACTATAGGTTCAAACTGTGCTTGATGGTGTGACTAGGTTGTGTATCTACAACTATAGTCTCTGGGTCAAAAGTAGTGAGTATCATTTGAGATTTGCAAAAAATGAGGTGGGAGAGTAAGGTTGCTTCTATCAACTGTTGTTTTGATACTTTAACCCCTACTCCTAAGTTTGTCAGTTTCTAGGAATCAAAGATTTGGGTAGTTCTTTCAGGCTGTCTGAATACCAACCACAAATAGTGAAAAGAGCGTTTCTCTATGTTGGGCCTAGAACTGAACTTTGAGGGAAAGCTCATATAGGGAATAAGCCAGATGATCATCAGCCTTGATGATTCCTTTTTGGGTCTTGAAAGTCTGCACTTAGGGGGAATTCCTTGGTGATCTAGTTGTTAGGACTTGGCGTTTTCACTGCGATAGGCTGGAGTTCAGTCCCTGGTTGGGGAACTAAGAGGCTCCAAGCTGTGCAACATGGCCCAAAAAATCCACGTTTTTGTATTATGTCTGCCTGAGAGATGGTCATTTAACTTCCCTAAGCTTTTTATTAAAAAGTAATTTTCCCTCTTTCTCAGTCTTACCAGTCCTTACCACATTTAAGCTGAAATTTAGGCTGATAGGTAGGGATAGGCCTAAGAAGTGAATTTGTGCTTTAGAATTATATTCTTAGGCTAAAGTCACCACAACCCTGTGAGGTTACCTCTATTTTCCAGGTGAGGAACAGGCTCAGAAAGGTAGAAAGGATAAAAAGAAGCCTAGTAGGGATTTCTTGCTTCTCACTGCTCTGCCTTTCTGAGAATGGGCTCAACTTAGTCTCCAGGTTTCTTTTTAGCATCTGTGCAAATGCAGATTATCCAGTTCTTGCCTTCATCTGCCTGGCATCACAGTGAAGAGCTGCATCCAGCTTTTTGGCTGCCTTCCTGACCTTTGTACTGTTGGGAGATTAGGGAGCAACACAGAGATAAGAAAGCCTAGGCAGAGAGGAATCTTTTGCAGGTACCACCCTGGCTTGACCAATGGTGGAGTAAAGGCAGTGCAAACTTAAGTGTTTTCAGTGAGACTTACAGAATGTATTGGCGTGGAGACATAGCTCTAAATTTGTTTTTAAATTAATCTTAAAAAATAGATAGCTAATGAAGACCTGCTGTATAGCAGAGGAAATTCTCAATATTCTGTAATTACCTATATGAGAAAAAGAATTTTTAAAAGAATGGCTATAGATAGATATATAGAGAGATACATATATAACTGATTCACTTTGCTGTATAGCAGAAACCACAACATTTTATATCAACTATACGCCAATAATTTTTTTTTTTTAACTCATCGTGAAGATGCCCAAGCTGGGTAAATTTAAAGAGTGAGTGAAAAAATAAATAAATAAATAAAGAGTGAGTGGACAGTAGCCTTCTCTGAGATCACCTTGTTCCAGAGAGACTAGTGGCTTACTCTGTTGAAGGCTCATTCTGTGGACTCTGCTTACAGTCATTGAAAATTGAGTAAGAAGAAGTAGGCATATGCCCTGAAGAACTTAGTCTAGTGGAGGGGAAGGATTACAGAAATAGTTCATTTTATTATTTAAAAAATAGTTTATTTTATGGAAGAGACTTGACCTGACCTGAGAATTCAGAGGAGGATTCCTATCAATCTCTAGAAGCCAGGAGCCAGTACTATTCCTGGAGCCAGTGAGCACCAGGAAGGCCCTGTCAGAAGTCTGCTGCCAGATTTCTCATCTACACTTCCATAGACATATATCTTCCAGTCAGTTTCTTTTTTTTTTTAAAGTGGGAAGATAGATGGGGGTTGGGGGGGGGGTGGTGGGAGCTGCAAGTAATTTGGTATTGTAATTAGAGCATGATGTACTAGTGGGAGATCAGTTCCCCAGATTCCTTGTTTTTTAGTTACCTTCCTGGGACACTATCAGAGAGACTCTGTTCAGTGGGGGAAAGGATGTCTATTAGTAGTGTGTTGTGGGCATGGGTTTAAGAAGAAAATTTGGAGAGATGGGTAAGGAAGAGGAATCTAGAGGTTTCTGGCTTGAGTGACTGTGTAGATGTTAGAGATACTGAGATCCAGAATACAGTGGAGAGGGTAGAATGAAAAGAAAATTTAAAAGTTGCTTTTTTATCTGTCATCTTTTTATTTGCCTTTGATTTATACAGAAAACAGATTAAGATGTGAGTCAGAAACTAGGTGGTTGGGTACACGAGGGATGAGCAGAAGGGAATATTATCTGATATCGAGACCTGGGGAAGTCAGAGGAGCAGCAGGAGAGAGATACTGATGGAGACAGGATGAGAATTCTCAGAGAGGGAGGGTGGTCACAAGGGCTAGAGGATCTGGGTATTATACCTCATTGCTTTGTTTCACTCATTCAGAGGTCAGCAGATACATAGGACCACTTACTGTGGTGTTGGGCACGATAATTGAGTGCTGAGGATACAGCTGTAAGACAGAGAGCTCTATATCAGCAAGGAGACATAAAGGTGAGACTTACAGATAAATAAATGGGATGGGAGGTTTGATTAGATAAGGCAGTCAGGGAAGTGAAGTGTGAGCCAAGACCTGAAGAGTGAGAAGAGCTAGCTATGGGAAGAACATTCCAGCAGAGTCCAGAGTTAATGCAAAAGCCTAAAGTGGAAAAGAGCTTGATGTGTGCTGGGAGGCTTGGTGAGAAGTGGAAGGAATGATGGAGGTAGACAAGGTCCAAAGTATTCAGGGCTCTTGGGTGAGGGCATATTGTTTGGGTTTTATCCCCCCTGTAATGGGAAACCAATGGAGGGTTATAAGCAGGCTAATAATGAGTAAGGTGTAGGATTTGTAGAGTTTAGAAGACGGACCATATAGTCCACACCCTTTGGGTGGTTAGGTAACTCTTCAAGCTAGAACAGTTCTCTGGTTTCTTTGCCATATACACAGTTGGTTCCTTTTAGAGGCCATTTGTAGCTTTCCTTTACTAGCAGCTGTGTGACAACTGGTCATCGGTGGCTGCTTTGTCTCCTCCAGGTGGGTTACTCCTGAATGACTCAGGACCCAAGATTCCAAGGCCAGGAATTTGATGTGGTTAGGTGTGAAAGAACTCTCCCACAAGAAACTGGTTTGTGCCATGTGGTCTTCTCTTTCTCAGCACCTGAGATTATCTCTCTTGCCCACATGGTTGTTTACCATTCCCCTGGGAGAGACAGCGTAGATGCTCCTCTATTTCTGGAATGCCAACGCTGAGGAATGAATGCATCAACTTGTTCATATTCTCAACGGACATTTAAGTCTCTACTATGTTCCAGGCCTTGTGCTGGGAAGGACCTTAAGGTCTGGTTTACTCCAACTTTCTTCAAACCGTAGAATGGGCCATTGAATAAAGGGAGGATTGAATTATCGTTTAAATGTAGATGGGCCACACATTTTTTTAACCTACTACTTTCTCTGTGAGTTCTCTGCACATCTCTCCTCTAAACAGAGGTAAACTACCTTGAATGTGAGCCACTGTCCTGGCCCAAGGTCATGTGGTGGTCTCTCTTCCTTTCTCTTATTACCTAGCCCATAATCCTTCAGTCTCACTAAATAAATGTTTATTCAACAGCCACTATGTGGGTCCCCAGTGCTGGAGATCCAAAGAGTGGTGAATAACAGCGAATAACACAGACACTGTCCTTGCACTCATGAAACTTTGTTTTTGGATCGTTTCTGCGAGTTTCTTCTTGTTTGGACCATAATGCACTCTGTGAAAACATACTTTTACTGTTCCCCATGAGTCCCTGAGCTTCCCTGGTGGCTCAGACGGTAAAGAATCCACCTGCAGCGGGGGAGACCTGTGTTCGATCCCTGGGTTGGGAAGATCCCCTGGAGGAGGGCATGGCAACCCACTTCAGTATTCTTGCCTAGAGCATCCCATGGACAGAGACGCCTGGTGGGCTGTGGTCCATGGGGTCACAAAGAGTTGGACACAGCTGAGCAACTAAGTACACATGAGTCCCTGGAATCTTTGAGGTGTCATTGGAATTTCAATTTCTTAAACTGGGGCAGGGAGGCATATATACATTTGTTTATAATGGGCCATAAGTTAAAAAATCAAATGTTAAGATTTAGAGGATGTTTGTGGGTTGATAAGTGAGAATCCAGTGAAATTCTTGGTAAAATAAGGTGATTCTGGTAGACGTATGATTCCTCACTTTATAAATGAGCGCTTACAAATCATCTGCTCCTGGTGACTCAATGAGGAGACAAATATCAGAAAGGAAAAGAGGAAGGATTTGCCTAGGTTATACGTAATCATGGCAGAGTGAGAATCAGAATCTTGGTGTCCAGAGTCATGTAGTCAGTGCATTTCTTTCTTTTTGGTTCCTACTGACTTGACTTTCTCCAACCCCTTTGCCTGCTTGGGGATCAGCATAGAAGTCCCAATTTCCAGGAAGTCTTTTTATTTACTCCTTCTCCTTATACAGTCCAGTTTTTCTATTAGTGCTTGCTGTTAACTTTATTCTCTAGGTCTTACTGGTTATTGGGCTTATTAAACTTTTATTTACTCAGTATGTCAGTAGACCTTAGTGGCTCCCATTCTCACCCTTGGCTTTACTGCAAGGACTAATGCCTAGTACACTGATAGATGTTAGTAAATGGATAGCCCAAGTAACCACACAGGTGTCCTTACTTTATTTCAGGAATGCCTTTGGCTCAGGCGGTGGCCATTCTTCAGAAGCACTGTCGCATCATAAAAAATGTTCAGGTTCTCTACAGTGAACAGGTAAGTAGTAACTGATTTGTTTACTGAAATAGCATCCCTAATCAGTGACTCACCTCTGGAGGTTAATGCTCTGGGAGATACTGACAGGCAGGGATTCCTAGGTCAATGTGTTTGAATGGGAGTGTCTTCAACACTTAGTCACTTACCAAGTACATTTTCTTTGATTCTGAAACATTTGTAGTTTTGATCATCTAGTGCTGCCAGAAGTTTAGATGAGCAGTAATAATCAAACTTGCTTTTTGATTATGTTTGACTTACCTGCAGGCCCTTAAAAGGGGGATTTTTTGGTGGGAGGTCACTTCAGGGATTGTCTGGTCTTCTAGGGTACTTCCCTTCCACTTTCATGTTTAAAGTAGTCTTTTCTGCTTTGTTGATTGCTTTGGTTTGCATTCAGGATTGTTGCAGTGCAGATTTCTAGCTAGCAGAACATCCCAGACTTGAAAAGAAGCAGGTATAGTTCACCCTTTTAATAAGAATGATCTGATAATATGAAAATTGCAAAACATTGGTTTCAAATTAATGGACATGTTTTATTCTTATTTCTTTTGTCTGACATATGGTAATCTTTATTAAATGTTGTGCCAAGAACTACCCTTATAGTATAATGTACATGCCTACAAAGACCTTTTCAGTTTCTAGAAAGAGTATATTTTAGGTTAGCACTGGTGCAGAACTTTCTGAATACCAGGATTTTTTAAATTGGGTTTTATAAGTAAAGTTGCAAACGTTTTTATAGACCTTTAGAAATAGGATTCTTCTTAACTCTCTAAAAATACCACTTCTTTGGAATCCATGGTTCTTCTAGGACACAGACGTTGTGCTGCCCTACGGAGCAGCCTTTGTGGTGCTCTGTGTGTCATAAACCTTGGGGGATAGTTTTGATCCTACACAGGCTACAAGATATTCTCAGTCCTTTTCTGAGACCTTTTAAGTACCCATTTGATGATTTTAGTTCCATTTGTTTCTATTAGTTTCTGATCCTAAAGCAAATGGCAGGTTATTTTTGACGTGAAGGTGACTGAGACTTCTATGTGGCTTCCACATTTGGCTTAGTGTCAGAGTTGAGTGTGTTACCTATACCCAAACATTACATTTTACAGTATTGTGCACCTCTGACAGCCTAGTGAGGCCCATGTGAGAGGTCCTTCTGAGACAGAGGAGGCTTAATTTCCAAGCAAGTATTTGGAAATTCTTGTGCCAACCACAGGACTTGTGGGAGTGGGCAGAGGTTTGTGGAGCCACAGTGCCAAAGTGGTTTCTCTTTGAAGAAAAATGAAGAATGGTGACTTTTCCTCTTTTTTGCAATCAGATCATACCTAACCTAATCTGACTCTCAGCATTAGACCATGAGGGAATTACTCAATGACAAGTAGCAGCCATCAAAACAGGGATAATGGGTTTGCTGCTTGATTGTAGCCATTTGTACATTTAGTTCAATCAGATTTAGGCACCCAGCATTAGATACAGTTGAAAGTAGTCTTTAAACTTTTTAACCAATTTTTAAAATGAGGCTTATTTCTTATATCACTATCTTGTCTGTCATTCCAGTCTTTGGGTACAAATAGTTGTTCTGGCATTAATTAAGCTAATTTCCCCCAATGTCTTCTAAGCAGCTGGAACAACAGGGTTTTAAATCCAGACCTCGGTTCAGATCCATGCTTTCCCCATTTCTTGGTTGTACAGCTGTGACAAGTTAATAACCAGTCTGGTTCTCCAGATGGTTTCCTTATAATAGAATAATCTTTTTATGAGGATCAAGAGGAAGTGGCCTCTCAGAGCTCTGATATGGTGCTTCTTAAATGTGGATCCTTTCCTTGTTGCCCTCCTTCCCTTCTTTTCCCATTTGTCTCTTTGCTTCATCATTTGACCCCAGTAAACATTTCAGAAATATCTTGTTTCCAGCAGATCACAGCTTGGAAATTAAATGTGCATGTCAAGTAGATCCCATCTGAGAGGGAAGAGATGTTATCAAGTAACAGAGACAGCTTTATTGAACTGGAAGGACCTCCTTAAACACCACATAGCACATGTGATTTTGGTTCTGGAGATATAAAGTACTAATAAAACATTGATTGTGAGGATGATTTGCTTGCTTTTGAATACTGCTTAGTTATGTCCTAAATTGTAGCAATGCCAAGGGAAAAACGATCAGATCTTGGAAGTGTGTAAAGAAATTCAGATACTCCGAGCAAAGGTCTTTAAAGATGCTGAAATGTTGCTTCATCCTGTTTACCTCCGTGGAATAGCCCTCTTAGAAATAGAGGGAGGATAGTGACCTAGGGTGAGGTTCATTATTCCATTATCTTACTTGAGTCTTGTTGGTTTTAGAAAAACATTCATACAGACCGACTGGAAAATTACAACATTCTTTCTTCTGATGTTTGCCAGGCATGATGGAGCCACCTGGGCCTACTATCTTGTGAAGATTAGTGGGGTGGAGGGGAGTAGACAGTATAAACTAATCTCAGAAAGCTCTTTATAGAGAATTTTTCCAGTGAGGCCCACACCAGCAGGGGCACCTGGCCTTCTAGCCTATATCTCTATCTCTGACAGGCACCACCTTCAATCACTGGGCCTACCTTAAGAAGCTGTATAAAGAGAGAAACTTTTCTAAATCTTTTTGACAGCTATGTGCCAGTTTTAAGAAAGGACAGGGTTTTGAATGGTGGTGTTTTTCTTCTACTGCTGGGCAGCATGGTTCAGGGCAATAAAGAGTCTTCAGACTTTGAATTGATTGCTTTGTAGCAGAAACAGGCAGGTAGGACAGATTCTAGGAAAGAGTATTATATGCTGAGTGCTGTGCTTGGTGCTTTCTGGTCTACTGTCTCTGTCCTCATGACAACCCTGGAGGGGTAGGGATGACGGTATTCCCATGAAAAAACAGAAGTTTAGAGAAACACTTAAGGTCACCAGCTCACCAAGTCTCAGGGCCAGCTCTGTCCATTGCTCTGCTGCTGCTCCCCTCCCCCCAGGACTCAGAAGGGGCAAATAAAGAAATGACTCCTTAAATCTCAGATGGGGTTTTGCGGAAAGAGGCGCACGTGACATGGGATGGTGTGTGTTGGGCAGGGGGGGAATGAGAGTGTCATCTCATACATAATCAGATCACAAGGCACTTCTTTGTCCCAGAATATGACGCAAAAGAGTCAAAGAATAACATGTATTTCCTTTGAGTGGTACAAACAGCCTGGGAGTGAAGGGACATAAGTTCAGCTAACATGCACTGACCATTACTTGCTGAATTTGGATCCTTTTATAAGGCTTGTATTTCTCATCAATTACTCTGTAGTTTTGACAGCAGTAAATAAACCCATGCTAAAAATATAGACCCTGGACCTGTGAAAGAAAATGGCCTATATGCCCACATAATTTTGACTTTTCTCCCAGGTAATAACTCAAAGCCTGGAAAAGAGGCTCTTTTCAACCAATATTATGAAGCAACAGCTGCAGACTGGAAGTAGAGGACACTGAATTCACAAACCAACCTGTCAGCTGTCTACACTTAGATACTCCCTGTGCACTGCATTTATGTTGTAAGGTTTCAAATTCACCTGGTGCTGATGAGTATACTTAGTTGTTCAGAGTGTGTATTTATTTATTAGTTGTTCAGAGTGTATATTTATTTATTATTTTGTTTTTTGTAGTCTCCTCTAAGCCATGACCTCATCCTTAACCTGACTCAGGACGGGATCAAACTACTGTTTGATGCTTTCAATCAGAGACTTAAGGTAACTATAAATAACAACTGAAGTTTCATGTCAGGCTGATTAATGTGTGCAGTTGTGGAATGTTTCTGAAACTCCTGAGTGGGAGTAAGCTTGTGGTTCAGAGACAGCCACAATATAGGAGACTGAAGCTGTGCCTGTCCTCCTAAAGAGAGAAGCTGGGGGTAGATTGGGATGGTTGGAAAAAGGCTGGGAGGAACTTCAGTTCTGGGCTCAGAGGTGAAGGGGAAAGAGTGTTGAAGATACAAAGAACATGCTGTAGGGAGCAGGCTTTTCTGTGTTGAATAGAAAAATGAGAGGAGGCAAATATTTGACATAGATTATCCTGAGTCTTTAAAATGGGGCCTAACTGCAGAATAGAACTGGAAGACTTTAGTCAGATTTTTGTATCTTATTGTTTTACTTCATTCTTGGGTCAAACAATTAAGACTTGGAAGATGAAAAATGGAACCATTCTTCCTAAAATACTGAGGGCTTGGATTTTAACACCACCAGCACTGAGTTGATTCTTAAATCCCTTTAAAGAAATCTAAACAAACAACTTGCTGGTACATCTTAATTGGCATTCAAGTACAGTTTACTAGCACCTATTTCAGACCAGGATGTTTTTAATGTACTATTTACAAATGCCTGGACATGATAGGTTAGTCACATGACATCCGACTCATGCCTCAGAGTCACAAGGTTGAATGTGGCTCTGGGCAGTGGCATGCCAGAGCTGTCGTCCTGCTTAGCTTATGGAGCTGCCTTTCTAGAAGGCTTGGGTACTTCCTACTTCTCACCATCTCATCTCAAGTGAGCTGCTGAGTTCAGAGAGCACGTGGAAAAATAACCTGTATATGGAATAAGAATTCTTCGTTTATGCTGCCTTTTCAAAAAGGAGAGTTTGATGTGAACACTCTTATCCCCACAGCACTCTTGCCTCTCTTTATAGGCTCAGTCAACCTGGCCTACTGACCAGAAGCCCCACACTGAGAAAGGGTAGAAGCTGGTCTTCAATGTGGCTTCATCACAGATTGGAGGAAATTAATCTGGAAGCACCTCTACAAAGAACCATTTGTCTTTAACTTGGTAAATCCACTGTAGGAAACTTAACCCAAAAAGATTAATGGGAAGGTAATATTGCCAGGTATTTATAGCAGGGCTTTTCATAGTAATGAAAAGCCAGAAGTAATCTAAATGGGCCTAAATCAAATCCCTTATGATTACACAGTGGAAGTGAGAAATAGATTTAAGGGACTAGATCTGATAGATAGAGTACCTGATGAACTATGGACAGAGGTTCATGACATTGTACAGGAGACAGGGATCAAGACCATCCCCATGGAAAAGAAATGCAAAAAAGCAAAATGGCTGTCTGAGGAGGCCTTACAAATACCTGTGAAAAGAAGGGAAGCAAAAAGCAAGGGAGAAAAGGAAAGATATAAGCATCTGAATGCAGAGTTCCAAAGAATAGCAAGGAGTGATAAGAAAGCCTTCCTTAGTGATCAATGCAAAGAAATTGAGGGAAACAACAGAATGGGAAAGACTAGAGATCTCTTCAAGAAAATTAGAGATACCAAGGGAACATTTCATGCAAAAATGGGCTCGATAAAGGACAGAGATGGTAGGGACCTAACAGAAGCAGAAGATATTAAGAAGAGGTGGCAAGAATACACAGAAGAACTGTACAAAATAGAGCTTCGTGACCCAGATAATCACGATAGTGTGATCACTTACATAGAGCCAGACATCCTGGAATGTGAAGTCAAGTGGGCCTTAGAAAGCATCACTACAGACAAAGCTAGGGGAGGTGATAGAATTCAAGTTGAGCTATTTCAAATCCTGGAAGATGATACTGTGAAAGTGCTGCACTCAATATGCCAGCAAATTTGGAAAACTCAGCAGTGGCCACAGGACTGGAAAAGGTCAGTTTTCATTCCCATCCCAAAGAAAGGCAATGCCAAAGAATGCTCAAACTACTGCACAATTGCACTCATCTCACATGCTAGTAAAGTAATGCTCAAAATTCTCCAAGCCAGGCTTCAGTAATACGTGAACCGTGAACTTCCAGATGTTCAAGCTGGATTTAGAAAAGGCAGAGGAACCAGAGATCAAATTGCCAACATCCGCTGGATCGTGGAAAAAGCAAGAGAGTTCCAGAAAAACATCTATTTCTGCTTTACTGACTATGCCAAAGCCTTTGACTGTGTGGATCACAATAAACTGTGGAAAATTCTGAAAGCGATGGGAATACCGGAACACCTGCCCTGTCTCTTGAGAAACCTGTATGCAGGTCGGGAAGCAACAGTTAGAACTGGACATGGAACAACAGACTGGTTCCAAATAGGAAAAGGAGTACGTCAAGGCTGTATATTGTCACCCTGCTTATTTAACTTCTATGCAGAGTACATCATGAGAAACGCTGGGCTGGAGGAAGCACAAGCTGGAATCAAGATTGCCGGCAGAAATATCAATAACCTCAGATATGCAGATGACACCACCCTTACGGCAGAAAGTAAAGAGGAACTAAAGAGCCTCTTGATGAAAATGAGAGAGGAGAGTGAAAAGGTTGGCTTTAAGCTCAACATTCAGAAAACTAAGATCATGGCATCTGGTCCATCACTTCATGGGAAGTAGATGGGGAAACAGTGGAAGCAGTGTCAGACTTTATTTTTGGGGGCTCCAAAATCACTGCAGATGGTGATTGCAGCCATGAAATTAAAAGACGCTTACTCCTTGGAAGGAAAGTTATGACCAACCTACATAGCATATTCAAAAGCAGAGACATTACTTTGCCAACAAAGGTCCGTCTAGTCAAGGCTATGGTTTTTCCAGTGGTCCTGTATGGATGTGAGAGTTGGACTGTGAAGAAGGCTGAGCGCCGAAGAATTGATGCTTTTGAACTGTGGTGTTGGAGAAGACTCTTGAGAGTCCCTTGGACTGCAAGGAGATCCAACCAGTCCATTCTAAAGGATATCAGTCCTGGGTGTTCATTGGAAGGACTGATGCTAAAGCTGAAACTCCAATACTTTGGCCACCTCATGCGAAGAGTTGCCTCTTTGGAAAAGACTGATGCTGGGAGGGATCGGGGGCAGGAGGTGAAGGGGACGACAGAGGATGAGATGGCTGGATGTCATCAGTGACTCAATGGACATGAGTTTGGGTGAACTCCGGGAGTTGGTGATGAACAGGGAGGCCTGGCATGCTGCGATTCATGGGGTCGCAAAGAGTCGGACACGACTGAGCGACTGAACTGAACTGAATCTAAATGGGCAACAGCGGAGGGTAGATAGGCAGCCTATGGCAGAATTTCAGCATGGTGAGGAAAATATATTTAGTGAGCACTTAGTACCTGTTCCCCTGGAGAAGGAAATGGCAACCTACTCCAGTACTCTTGCCTGGAGAATCCCATGGAGGGAGGAGCCAGGTAGGCTACAGTCCATGGGGTTACAAAGAGTTGGACACGACTGAGCAACTTCACTTTAGTACCTGTTAGTCACGTGGCTGAGTGCTTCCCATGCATTTCCTAATTTAATCCTAACAAGCCCATGAGTGGTATGGCTTACTTGTGAGACAACAGAGGGACAGAAGATAAGCAGTCTACCTGACACCAGGCTTTTAACTCTGTATTACTAGAGCATAACGACTGGCTGCTGGGAATAGAAATGGCTTAGGTTCTGTTGATGAATGTGGGAAATAAATGGGATAAAAGTGTGTGAGCATACTATGCAGAAATGCAAGGAATTCAAAGTACCCTTGAGTGGGAAAAGAGATAAGAGTAGAACCATCTCTCTGCCTTCTGTGAGTCCCTGTGAAGGGAGGGCTGGGGCCCTGCCTGAGAGTATGGAAACTGAGGAAGCAATCCCTCAGGTACCAAGTCTGACCTGACCAGTCTGCCTGCCCCACCATACAAGGGCTTCAGAAGTCGCCTCTCCGCACTGCTGTCCCTGCAGTTCCCCTATCCTCTCACTCCCTGACTGTGAGAGAGCCCTGTGGAATGAAGCTTCACAAGTCACAATTTGTACAGCCACCTGTCTTTTCCTTTCCTATCTTGTCTGCTGCCATAACTTCTCTGGAGAAATCAAGGTCTTTTCCAGCCCAGAGGGTAGAAAACCATGGCTTTCAGATTTCCCTAGCTATCTGTCCCTATGGTTCAGCAAGCATCTATAGGCGAAAATCTGCTTGTTGATTCTGGCAAGGGACCCAGAGTGCTGACCATCTTGGAGTCCTTCATGTCACTCGTGCCATAGTGTCACAGGAAGAATATTCTGGAGGCCCACCGGCTGAGTGATGGGCAGCCCTTGGGAGACCAATTGGTCAGCCATAGTGGTAGCAGTCAGAGGGGCAGAGTGCTACTCCTGCTGCACGAGCAGAGGTTCTGGCTGAGGGTCGGAGGCCTCTGGCAGCCTGGGACCCTGACCTCAGTAAAATGGCATACCCATTTAGCATAATATACTGCCATGCCCCAGCTTTCTGAAGATATTGTCATGAATCACAACTATTCCTCTACCCTTGCATGACCTCCCTCAGCACCTCTTTGCATGTTTTTGAGCTTCATATTACCGTTAGCTAGCTTCATCCCAGGCAGACTCCCTGACATGTGTTGTGTACCCTTTGGTGCAAACTAATGAGCCAGACCTCAAAGAGCCTAACTCGGTGGGACCAGTGAACGGCATATACTGGTAGCATAGGAAAGGGTAGATGGAAATGCTCCAACAGCCCAGCAGAGATGGTGATTCTTAGCAGCATGTAGGATCAGAATAGCTGCACCTTATAGTTAAGAAGAGCCCAGCTCGTAGTTTTCCAAGTTGGGGACAGGTCTGACCACAAGTGAACTGCCTGTTATGTCTCTGTTCCTGTGACAGTGCCAGGTGCCCCGTCACCCAGTGTCCACAGTCCTTCCCAGAATGAAGCCCTGGTTGTCAGGGCAAACAGAGTGAACCAGCTCTGCTTGTGCTTCTGCGGTGGGAGCCAAATCTCCCAGCTGGGGAAAGCAGATGGTTCGCCTATCCTCAGTCAGCTATGCTACTGGCTAGACATCTAGCCTTTGATGCCATGGACATCAAAGACTTCAGATGGGGATTACTTGGCATCACTAGTGGCTGGATGTTCAATGCCTTTTCCTTTGTCTCCTCCCTGAGTTCTTGGCATTTCATCAGCTGAACCCTTAGAAACTTCACAAGGGTCCTGAGGTTCTCCAGGTTGGACCAGATGCTCTTCATTAGGGATATAGCAATATTGTCACAGTGGACCTAGGCTAATAAAATGACTTGTTTTCTAATAAGATAGACCACCTCCCTCCACCCCCTCACCCCCGGTCTTTTTTTTTTGGTAAACCACAATATTTTGAAACTGTTTTTGAAAGTGACTTGATTTGGGTTTTTATAATACAACAAAGTATAGCATGAAAGAAAAGGGGCTCAATATTCCCCTTACAGGTTACAACTGTCACAAGCTGCTTGAATTTGTTTTTGTGGAGGGTTTTACTGTCCTGTCGCGTGGTATGTGCAGTCTTATGTATGACCCAGCTGTAGACTAGATACAAAAACTTGACCCAGAGTGTCCACGGACATCTGTTGAACCATCCTCTAGAGAGAGGGGGAAGATGAGTTTATGCCGTGTGTGGTATGGGTTTTTCTTCCAGATTTAAAAATAAAGACAGACAAAATGTGTAGTGCTTCAGGACAGTTTCAGCTAGTGATTATTTTTTTCCTCACTGCTCTATAAATGTCTTTTCTAATTAACCTTTTTCAACTGCAGAGTTCTAATAGATCTTAAACATTTGTTTTTTGTTTTTAGGTGATTGAAGTATATGACTTGACTAAAGTAAAGTTAAAATACTGGTAAGTTTTCTCCTGGTTTGTGTCCTAGGCTTGGCACACATGGGCTCATTTCTATCCTCAACAGTTCTGGGATTACAGCCGGTTGCCATGATTGCCTCAGGCAGCCTCCAAGTCCACTCCGTTTCCTGGGGAAGAGAAGGAAAGCTTATTCAGAACACACTGTGTATGAAGCACTTTCCATTTGGGTCAGTTTCCTTAGTCCCGCCACAAAGCCGGACCTTAGTCTGTGACTGTCCCCAGGGTCATAGCTGCCGTTCCCTGCACAGCTTCTTTTGGCACCTTTTTACCTTTTCGTGACCAACAAAGGTGGGACCAACCAGATATAGCTGCCTCTGAGGCCTATGCTAGAGAATGCTGAAAGGATCACTATTTGTAAGGGGAGCGAGGTAGGGGGGCAAAATCTGCTTTTTAGAATGAAAATGGGAATAGCCTCTATGGTGCACAAATATTTCAGCCCCCATATGGTAAGTTGCTGTGCTGGCATCTAGAATATTCTGTTCAGTAAGCTTCGTTAACAAGCTTCCTTTTTTGAGGATATCAAAGGGATCAGTTCCTGGATTGTTTCAAGCAATATCTGCCGATAGAGAAGTGGATAAACCAGATGCATAATAGCACTGACCCCTACAAATTCTGGTTATCTCTTAGTCTTGATGGGGCGTTCCGTACCTCAAGGTCTGGCTTCTCTTTACCTTCTTAAGAGTCACTGGTGGGTAAGCGAGGGGTCAAGAGTCAGGCTGCCCTGGGTTTGAGTTATGACTTCATTTTATTACTCTGCAAAATTAGGCAAGTCACTTAACCTCTTTGAGCTTGTTTTTTCATCAGAGAAGTGAAAGCATACATCTGGCTGCTGAGTTAGGAAAACTAAATGAGATAATGCTGATAAAGCATATAGCGCAGTGCCTGGTTAAAAACAGAGGTGCTCTAGATGCTAACTGTTATATACAGACTAGATAAACAGCAAGGTCCTACTGTGTAGCATGGGAAACTATTTTCAATATCCTGTAATAAACCATAATGGAAAGAATGTGAAAAAGAATATATATATATATAATTAAATCACTTTGCTGTATTGCAGAAATTAACACAATATTGTAAATTAACTATACTTAATAACATGTTTAAAATGAAGAGGTGTTCCATAAGTGATACTCATTTTTTTAAAAAATATTCTTAACCTTTAAGCATTCTCCTTAAAGTTAGAAATGACTTATCTTCGTGCTCATCATCTGAAATCATATGCTCCTCTTTGCTCCCAAGCCCACCCCCTCCCAGCTATTTTTCCTTTACTTGGGATCATTCCTCCCCATCCACTTACCCATTCACCCAGCTGATGAGTGCTGGTTCTTCTGCTTCTTAGGAAAACAAGCTGCCTTGCTTGGCTGTATCCTACATTTAAAATGTTCATCCCCCTTTTAAGAAAGTTCCTTTTCAAGACAAACTACTCATAGGCATTCTGAGAAAACACATTAACAATGTCTATTTCTATGACTATTTCTTATCCAAGTCCAAATGCCATGGGGCTAAGGCTGGATTTACTTCCTTCTGAACTGGGTCTGGTCACCATAGATGTCTTGGGAGGTCCTAGAGGGCTAATCCTCTGTATCAGCCTCAGGAGAATTGACTATTTCTGACCTCATTAATTGTCTCTTATTTAAAAGTTCTATAGTTAAACCTTTATTTTTATATAATTATAAACTCAACTCCCATGTATTTTAAGAGTAACTCTTCCAGCCACCATCTCTAATAACCTGTGAGTGCATCCTACAAGCCTGGTATTAAAAAGCATCTTTGTTTTTCAGTGGCGTGCATTTCAATTCTCAAGCCATAGCTCCCACCATTGAGCAGATTGACCAGTCTTTTGGTGCAACCCATCCTGGAGGTAAGCCCAGTCCATCTGATTCCTCTGGTCATCTGTGGCAGCCAATAGTAATAAATCTGGCAAGTGGTGCCATGCCAGCCCCAACCTCAAAGCTCCTATCAGATTTGGGGGCCGGTACTTGGGTGTGAAGGAAAGCTCTCTCCCATGGTTTTCAGCCAAGTAAGTCAGTTCAGAAATGAGACACAATGAAAGTGTTGCCAGTCACCACCAGTCATTATTCCCTGTCAGGCTGGTTTGTGTTCACAGCTTCGGATGCCATTCAACCTTGTCATTTTCTTCTCCCCACTTCCACAGTGTACAACTCTGCTGAGCAGCTCTTCCACCTCAACTTCAGAGGATTGTCTTTCTCTTTTCAGCTAGATTCCTGGACCGAGGCTCCCAAGTACGAGGTTAGCCTTTTTCTTTCCCTTATCTTTATTGCCCAGTGCCCCGGTGATAGGGGGCAGAAGACAGTACCATTGGAGGAGGCTGGATAGGTACCCTTCCTTTGGTTCCCTTAATCTCTGAGGTCTTCAGAGGCCACTTGGGGGTACAGTGGGTGAAGTTGACAGAACAAAGCCCAGGCTGGCATTCCCAGGAGGAGGGCGCTTCCAACTGAAGTGAGGTCGAGCTCGCTCTTCAGAGGGAAATCTATGTCATGTGCTTTAAAACTCCAAATCACCACAGTTTTTCTCAGTGGCCTAGAATTTGAGAGAATTCATCCTTCGACAATGGCATCCTTAGTGTTATGAAATGATAGTTTTTTGTAAGTTTTATATTTTATTAAAGAAGGCATTTCTACATTTTCTCCCTGATGAAGGAAAGGAAAACTAAGTAAAATTAAAGGTGAACTTGCATGGTTTAGTGAATTTTTTGACTTGGAGACAGATCAGACTGTGCTTTGACCTGGCCAGTTCTTTTTTTTTAATACCTTGATAAATAAAATGAGCAAATTTCAAAGTTTCTCAGAAACCATTCCACACTGCAGATAACAATACCCAGTGAGAAAATGGATACAGAAAATGCGTACCAAATAAGGAAGTACCAGTAGTACAGTTGTGTCTGAAACTGAGATATTCCTCTTCTAAATTCCCTACTTTGGTGACTAGCCAGTTCTCGAAGACCATGAGTATTGGGAAAATGCCAGGGCCTGCAGTGTGCTTTTAGTAAAACATTTATCCTGTGTTTGCAGCCCAATTTTGCCCATGGTCTGGCTTCTCTTCAGATACCCCACGGAGCAACTGTGAAACGAATGTATATCTACAGTGGGAACAGCCTACAGGATACCAAGTATGTGTGGGGGAGCACAGGCTTCATGCTAAGGCCATGGGCTCCCTGGGAGGGAGGACAAAGTCTCTGCTCATTCTGTGCCTTCCCCCAGGGCGCCCGTGATGCCCCTGAGCTGTTTCCTGGGCAACGTGTATGCTGAGAGTGTGGATGTTCTCCGGGATGGAACTGGACCCTCAGGTTTACGACTCCGCCTCCTTGCCGCAGGTCAGTTCCTGGCTTTGGGGTGGTGGGTTCTCCATTATAGCCTTGTCGAGATGGTCTAAAATCCCACGTCCTTAGGGATAGTTGGTAGAAGACAAATGGTGCTGACGTTTATGGTTAGAAGTTTTAGTTTGTTTGTGAAGGAATAAGACATAGTTTTATTTTGAGCAGGTCTTATAAATGACAGTAAAACTGCTTCCCTTGACATGTACATCAGTCTCTGTGTACTTAGTTTTGCAGTGGTGCCCGGGTCCTAGAGGTGTATCTTACAGGCTCAGTGTTGCGTGTTCTCTCATTTTCCACCGTTTGTGCTCATTTCACAGAGTAGACTGGCAAGAGGAACTTGTTGAATTGTGATTTGGCCATACCCTGCTCAGTTTTGCTGATAGCAAACAAAAAGAATTGCTGCCTTCAGTAGCCAGTCTCTCTAGGATCCACACCTCATCCTGTGATTTTCTTGTGTGGACAGTCTCAGCTCCTTCGAACTTTGGATTATGCTTAGGGATACAAAGATCATCCAGTGTGGAGTTTGCCTCTGTAAAGATGACCTGGGGACTGTGAGCTCCATGAAGGAGCCTATGCCTTCATGGAGCTCATAGTCTAGCCAGCCTTTGTTTATAAGCTGGGGTCTTCCCTCAGTGTCTGGGGCATCAGTTCTCAACTGCTAATAATCTAGCAAGTAAATTGTAAACTCACTCCCCTGAACAATTAGACAGTTCAAAGACTCCAGGTTATAAATTTCTTAAAATGTGGTTTTCTAGCCATGGCAGAACACCAGCTACTTAAAGGAGCATTGTGCTTATACTGTAGTTTTTTAAAGAATTGAGATGTGGCATCTCAAAAAAGAAGTTGAGGTCGTCTCAGGAGGATTGCTGCTTGAAGCAGTGGGGTAATCAAGGGTGGTGTAAGTATACCAGGTGACAGCAAGAGGAGCCTGTTGAGAGTAGGGGGTCTCAGCCAGTTCTGACCACCACCCTGACAGGACAGTCCCAGCAGTCACATCACACTGCCTACAAGATCAGTGGGGGAAACACCTTAAGTCAAGACCTCACTAAGTTATTATCCCACCCAGTACTCACTAAGAGTTCCTGTGGAGAGTGACTACAGTGATGCCATTCAACTGTCTTGATCCCCACAGTAATGATTCCCTCACTCAAAGGAATCAGAAACTAAAATAGTCTCCCTGAGAAACTAAGGGTACCTTTACTTGAGGAGACTTCAGATAGAGTGAGACAAGAAAGTGAGACAAGAAGGGTGCCTCCCGTACCGCCCTGTGTGGACATTCACAAGGATCTGGTACTTGCAGACTTTGGGCACCCAGTCTAGTTTGACAGGACTTTCAGTGGTTTCCATAGGTCACCCATGCTTACCTAAGTGCAGGATTTATCAGTTCAGTTCAGTTCACTCCCTCAGTCATGCCCAACTCTTTGTGACCCCATGAACCGCAGCATGCCAGGCCTCCCTGTCCATCACCAACTCCTGGAGTTCACCCAAACCCATGTCCATTGAGTCAGTGATACCATCCAACCGTCTCATCCTCTGTCGTCCCCTTCATCTCCTGCCCTCAATCTTTCCCAGCATCAGGGTCTTTTCAAATGAGTCAGTTCTTCACATCAGGTGGCCAAAGTATTGGAGTTTCAGCTTCAGCATCAGTCCTTCCAAGGAATATTCAGGACTGATCTCCTTTAGGATGGACTGTTCTCCTTGCAGTCCAAGGGACTCTCAAGAGTCTTCTCCAACACCACAGTTCAAAAGCATCAATTCTTCAGTGCTCAGCTTTCTTCACAGTCCAACTCTCACATCCATACATGACCACTGGAAAAACCATAGCCTTGACTAGATGGACCTTCGTTGACAAAGTAATGTTTCTGCTTTTCAATATGCTGTCTAGGTTGGTCATAACTTTCCTTCCAAGGAGTAAGCGTCTTTTAATTTCATGGCTTCAATCACCATCTGCAGTGATTTTGGAGCCCCAAAAAATAAAGTTTGACACTGTTTCCACTGTTTCCCCATCTACTTCCCATGAAGTGATGGCTCCGGATGCCATGATCTTAGTTTTCCGAATGTTGAGCTTTAAGCCAACCTTTTCACTCTCCTCTTTCACTTTTATCAAGAGGCTCTCTAGCTCCTCTTCACTTTCTGCCTTAAGGGTGGAGTCATCTGCATATCTGAGGTTATTGATATTTCTGCCTGCAATCTTGATTCCAGCTTGTGCTTCCTCCAGCCCAGCGTTTCTCATGATGTACCCTGCATAGAAGTTAAATAAGCAGGGTGACAATATACAGCCTTGACGTACTCCTTTTCCTATTTGGAACCAGTCTGTTGTTCCATGTCCAGTTCTAACTGTTGCTTCCCGACCTGCATACAGGTTTCTCAAGAGACAGGGCAGGTGGTCTGGTATTCCCATCGCTTTCAGAATTTTCCACAGTTTATTGTGATCCACACAGTCAAAGGCTTTGGCATAGTCAGTAAAGCAGAAATAGATGTTTTTCTGGAACTCTCTTGCTTTTTCCATGATCCAGCGGATGTTGGCAATTTGATCTCTGGTTCCTCTGCCTTTTCTAAATCCAGCTTGAACATCTGGAAGTTCACGGTTCACGTATTGCTGAAGCCTGGCTTGGAGAATTTTGAGCATTACTTTACTAGCGTGTGAGATGAGTGTAATTGTGCAGTAGTTTGAGCATTCTTTGGCATTGCCTTTCTTTGGGATGGGAATGAAAACTGACCTTTTCCAGTCCTGTGGCCACTGCTGAGTTTTCCAAATTTGCTGGCATATTGAGTGCAGCACTTTCACAGTATCATCTTCCAGGATTTGAAATAACTCAACTGGAATTCCATCACCTCCCCTAGCTTTGTTCGTAGTGATGCTTCCTAAGGCCCACTTGACTTCACATTCTAGGATGTCTGGCTCTTGGTGAGTGATCACACCATCATGATTATCTGGGTCGTGAAGCTCTATTTTGTACAGTTCTTCTGTGTGTTCTTGCTACCTCTTCTTAATATCTTCTGCTTCTGTCAGGTCCCTACCATTTCTGTCCTTTATCGAGCCCATCTTTGCATGAAATGTTTCCTTGGTATCTTTAATTATCTTGAAGAGATCTCTAGTCTTTCCCATTCTGTTGTTTTCCTCTATTTCTTTGCATTGATCACTGAGGAAGGCTTTCTTATCTCTCCTTGCTATTCTTTGGAACTCTGCATTCAGATGTTTATATCTTGCCTTTTCTCCTTTGCTTTTTGCTTCCCTTCTTTTCACAGCTATTTGTAAGGCCTCCCCAGACAGCCATTTTGCTTTTTTGCATTTCTTTTTCTTGGGGATGATCTTGATTCCTGTTTCCTGTACAATGTCACAAACCTCCATCCATAGTTCATCAGGCATTCTGTCTGTCAGATCTAGTCCCTTAAATCTATTTCTCACTTTCACTGTATAATCATAAGGGATTTGATTTAGGTCATACCTGAATGGTGTAGTGGTTTTCTCCACTTTCTTCAATTTCAGTCTGAATTTGGCAATAAGGAGTTCTGATCTGAGCCACAGTCAGCTCCCAGTCTTGTATTTGCTGACTATATAGAGCTTCTCCATCTTTGGCTGCAAAGAATATAATCAATCTGATTTCAATGTTGACCATCTGGTGATGTCCATGTGTAGAGTCTTCTCTTGTGTTGTTGGAAGAGGGTGTTTGCTATGACCAGTGCATTCTCTTGGCGAACTCTATTAGCCTTTGCCCTGCTTCATTCTGTACTCCAAGACCAAATTTGCCTGTTACTCCAGGTGTTTCTTGACTTCCTACTTTTGCATTCCAGTCCCCTATAATGAAAAGGACATCTTTTTTGGGTGTTAGTTCTAGAAGGTCTTGTAGGTCGTCATAGAACTGTTCAACTTCAGCTTCTTCAGCATTACTGGTCGGGGCATAGACTTGGATTACTGTGATATTGAATGGTTTGCCTTGGAAATGAACAGAGATCATTCTGTCATTTTGGAGATTGCATCCAAGTACTGCATTTCAGACTCTTTTGTTGACCATGATAGCTACTCCATTTCTTCTAAGGGATTCCTGCCCACAGTAGTATATATAATGGTCATCTGAATTAAATTCACCCATTCCAGTCCATCTTAGTTCACTGATTCCTAGAATGTTGATGTTAACTCTTGCCGTCTCCTGTTTGCAGGATTTATACACGGAAGTTAATGTGAACTATGCTTTTTTCCCCTGATTTACACACAGCTTTGTCTGTGTGTGTGAGGAGTGGGATTTGAAACAGCTTTTATTGTACAAGAAAGAGCTTTGTCAGCTGTAAAGCCCTATGCAGAGTAAGGTGATAGTGGTGATTATCATGGTACCAGAAATTATTCCTCCTCGGATTCTTAGCTTCCTTTTATAATTTTGGGCAAAACACTCTGTCTTCCCATCCACAGAATGAGGGAAATTTTACTGTTGGTATGTTCGTTGCTATTCCACAACCACGTGTGTGTGTGTGTGTGTGTGTGTGTGTGTGTGTGTATTTAACTAGAATCATTTTTTAAATGTATTAGACAAAGTCAGAGTTTAAAGATTGTTCCCAAAGAAGAAAGCTTTGGCAAATCAGGTTTTCCATTTTCACCCACTTTCCTGGTTTGTCTCTTGTTGGGTGTTAGTGTTTGTAGAGTTAGGGAGTAAGTTAATGGGTGCTTAGCTCTTGGCTCTTTTATAGAGTGATCTTCCGGTCCAGTCTCAGGTTGGGGGTTACCACTGAGAAGTACTTGTTATCGTAAATCCTCTGTCTTGTTGGGAACCGGAAAGTGGCAGGAGATAATGGCGCCCATGTGTATATTTCCATAGCACCTATGCTGCTGTTTGTTGTACCACAGTTGTGTGATGGTGAACCTTTACACCGTGAGCTCCAACGTGGGCAGAGATTGCACCTGTTTTTCTCACCGTTGTTCCCTTAGCATCTAGCAGAGTGTCTGTCCTAGCCCAGGGTGTCAATGACTAAATATTAGGTGAGTCAGTGAGTGACATTTCCAGAGCTCCATGTTACTTCTGTGGGATTGAGTGAGTCTCTGGCATTATTTTGAGTAGAGAGTGATCTCCTGTAGCATCTCAAGTACTGGTGACCTGGTATTTCTACTTACATGCGGTCTTGCCCCTCAGCCAAACCTGGTAATGCAGCATGCAGCCACTGGCCTCTCTGGGGCTCCGGACCCTGGGCCGCAGGGTTCCATGCCCTGACTGGGAACCTGACCACCTCTACTTATTCTCTGCAGGTTGTGGACCTGGCCTGCTAGCAGATGCCAAGATGCGGGTATTTGAACGCTCAGTGTATTTTGGTGATTCCTGTCAAGATGTTCTTAGCATGCTTGGCTCTCCACACAAGGTCTTCTACAAGTCAGAAGATAAGGTAGGGGAAGTGTGTTTATAAAGTGAATAGGTGATCTTGCTCTTTTTATTTAATCAACTTGAACTTAATAGTGAATAAATATGAACTGCTGTTTTCCCATAGAACCTGTTCTATTAAAGCTAATGGAAAAAAAGTAAAAAACTGATGGAGAAGTAAATTGAAAGCTGTCTTCTGACCCCTGTTGATCAGATTGTTCTCCCTTTCCTTGGAGACCAGGGCCCAGTCTATAGTCAACCGAAGCCGTCTGGGTTGTTCAGCACCAGCATCAGGGACTCTCATGCTCTTGCTTACCCAACAGATGACTATCATACAAGAAACACAACTTGTAGACTCATTTCATCCAAGAGCTGTATTAATGGATTGGATTTTAATTCATTATTATTTTTTCCCCAACAGATGAAGATTCATTCTCCTTCTCCTCATAAGCAAGTTCCATCCAAGTGCAATGACTACTTTTTTAACTACTTCACTCTTGGAGTGGTAAGCTGTGATTCCTTAGAGAACTGTTCCATTTCCCTGGGGGTGTGCAGTGTGCTGGGCAGGCCTGTGTGTACACTTGCAGCTTTAACTGTGCTGGCCTGTGGAAGCCAGAAGGATCTGGCAGGTCCTGGCTTTCAGAACAACCAGCTTCCCTGAGCCCCTTGACAGTCAGGGGGGCCCTGAATCTTCTCATTAGCTTTTAAGGCAAAATCTGTGCTCAGTTACATTTTTAATCTGGTGCTTTTTGTCAGGGAAGATCTCCCTGACCATGTTTGAGTTCCCAAGCAGTGGGAGCTGTAGCCCTCTGCCTGTGGGGCCTACTGGTACAAGGTTTGGAATGAGGAGGCCTGGAGATGGTTGGGTGTGTGTCATCGTCGCATTGTGCTAGGCCTCAGCTGTCCCTTTGGTTGTTGTTTGGGTCAGAGCTGTTCCCCAAGGGCATCCCCATTGTGGAGTGGGTGTCTTCGAGTAGGACATGTCCTCGAAAGCACCCTGCCCGCCTCAGTAACTTTACCCACTTGAGCATCCTTGTTTTCTATCCCAGGACATTCTCTTTGATGCGAATACACACAAAGTGAAGAAGTTTGTCCTGCATACCAATTACCCTGGACATTATAATTTTAATATGTGAGTATTCCTGCACCTGCCCCTCCAGGAAAGAGAGCTTGCGGCCTTGGATGTTTGCTAATTCATGAAAAGTAAACGATTTCGTGAGTGTTTTCTGTTCCTGGTACAGTGTCCATTACCTTATATCTCTCCATTTATACCCATTTCACAAATAGAGAAATGGATTCAGAAAGCTTGGCCTCTTATCTGAGGTGATAGGGTCTTCAGAGACCCCCGGCTGTGCCCTTTCTGGTTTGACTCTAGGGCCCAAATCTGGCCTCTCCAGGGCTTTGAGCAGGTGTGCTCGATCCTGTTCTTCCTGGGATGCAGAGTTGAGATGTGGGGGTGGTCAGGTCTCCCAAGGGGTCCCACCTTTACCCGTCTCCCTTCTCTCTCTAGTTATCACCGCTGTGAGTTCAAGATCCCCCTAACCGTAAAGAGAGGTGAGTAGTCAGTGTACTCAGGGTAAGGAAAGGGTTTTAGAGTCAGTCTCTCATGCTTCAAAGAGATGATGATCCAAGCAGAGAGGGTGGCAGTGGTTGGATGTGAGGACTCTTTGCCCACCTGCTTCTCCTCAGAGCCTCAGCTCCTCTGGGTTGGGCTCTTGGTTCTGGGGGCCACGTGGTTCTTGGTCTGTAGTCTTCTGGAAGCCCTTAAGGTCTTATCCTGTGCCTGTGGGATTGTTGGTTTCCAAACTTCAAGCCCAGTGCATAGTGCGGCGAGGGCTGGGGTCGCAGGTGGGCTGAGCCATCTATCTGAGCAGATGTGGAATTGAATCCAGGCCAGGCCAGCTACCAACCATGCTGTGTTCTCTTTTCAGAGAACACAGAGGGTCAGACAGAAACATGCACAACCTACAGCAAGGTGAGCTGCTATTTTTCCCACCTGACAGTCTGAAAATGAGGAGGGTATGAGCCTGCCAACAGTCTGGGTGCCTGTGTCCTTTGGGCCAGCCATTGGTCATAGTGGGGTCGAGTCCCTACTAATCCCCTGTCACCCTCATCCCTCTTTTAGTGGGACAACATCCAGGAGCTCCTGGGACACCCTGTGGAGAAGCCTGTGGTCCTGCACAGGTGAGTGGGGGTTACTTTCTGATCCCCCCACCCACCTCCTCCCCACCCAGAATGACCGGGAACCCTAGCAGTGGGTATGGCTTAAAACTGGCAGGAATTTCTGATGTTGCCACATGCTTCCTGCCCCAGCCCTGTGAGTTAGAACTCAGCCAACAGTTCTGCACATTTACTTGCAACCAGAGGGGCTGCCCCTGGGATAGCTGCCCCTCTCCCTCCTACCTCCAGTTACTCAGAGAGGGAGGCAGTTTGACTAGCTGTCCCCATCACACCTGCTACCTGCTTTAGTTCACAGCCCAGTAACTGGTTGCCCTGCTGTCTGAGGTGCCCTCTCTCTCCTGACTTTGTACACTCCAGTCCAATTACATAATACCCTTCTGTGCCAGCTGGATTGCATAGGATTTGGTGCTTGAGGGAGATCAATCACTGTGCCTCGGACCTCAAGAACCCATGTGGGAAACACACTCAGAGCCCCGAGGGACCACTGGCTAACAGCCCCTACCCCAAAGGGAACTGGATGCCCCAGCTGGCCTAGGTCTCTGTCTGCCCCTCTAATTCTGGCTTCCCCGGCCTCAGGTCCTCATCCCCAAACAACACCAACCCTTTTGGCTCCACATTCTGCTTTGGTCTTCAGCGGATGATCTTTGAGGTAAGCCCTGGGGGTTGAGTGGCTGGTGATCATGTCAAGGACAGGCAAGTGATGGGGGAGAGAGATTGGGAAGGGCCTGAAGGGCCTGCTGGGCAGGCTCATCCAACAAGATGAGGGGAAATGGGGAGCCCACATTTATATTTGAAAACATGAGTACAATAGCAAAGGGAACCGCAGGGCAAGTGGGGCTCTGTCTGCAGGAATTGGGGGGGTTCTTTAAATGCCATATGAATGAATGTGTGGTGGGGCGAGTGGCTCTTGAGGCCCCACTGGCTGGGAGAAGAATGGAGTGCCCCTGCTTTCCCATCTGGTTGCCATACCTTCAGCAGACCCCTAGCAGTTCCAGAAGGGCTGGACAGATGGGTATGGTGAGGTTTATGTGTCCCGGAGGAACAGGTAGACACAAGGGCAGAGATGACCCTTAACACAAGCCTGGGGGGTGTGGAGGGGTCAGTCCAGCCCCATGTGCAAGTGTGTTGCACACACAGGTGCTGCCTCACGTGCCTTCTCTTCTATAACAGCGCAGGACTGATCCCACTGGGGGTTTTGTGGGAGTTTTGCTGTGCTTACATCCCTTCGACTCCTCCCCCTCGCCTCACTGTCCTCTTCTTACGCCAGGTCATGCAGAACAACCACATTGCCTCGGTGACCCTTTATGGCCCCCCCAGACCTGGTGCCCACCTGAGAACCGCGGAGCTCCCCTAGGAACGTCATGACCCTTGCCCCTCTGCCCCGTGGAACTGTGCATTGCATCCTGTTCAGTGGGCCACCCCGTGGGTTTTCTTGGACATCTTGCCAGTGTGGAAGGGCTGTTGTGTTTTGAGGTGGGGCTCAGGCTGGGCACTCTGCCATGGGGTAAGAGGCCCAGATATTCCTCAGTCCGTTCTCAGCCTGCTGGTGCCAACAGGGGACACAGACTGCAAAGAGAAGCACAAACTCTGAGCCTTGATACCTGGAGCCAGGAGCTCTCAACTAACATGTAAGGAGACAGAGTTCTGTCTCTTTGTCCCACACACATTGGGAAAACTTGGGACTTTTCTATGGCTGAGAACACAGGCACCCAGACAAGGACACGGTCCTGCCTTTGGCCCAACATTGCCACGTGACCTTTAAGGCAAGCAGGTAGCCTGTCCATAGTACTTGGTTGCGACTTTTGCACTACATCCACTTTAGTTACTTGATGAGCTGGCTGTGGCCAAGGTGGCCCACCTGCCCTTCCCTGTTTCTTTCTTGCACGCGCTCCCTGCCAAGCCCAGTAGGCACACCCAAGTGGTTGAAACACAACTTTCTACCATCAAGGTATGTGCCCAGACCTGGCTCTACCTGTCTTGGAGCAAGCCTTCAAGGTCACCTGTTCCCCTGCTTTGCCCCAACGTTGCTGGTGGGGCTGCATGTTTCCATTCTGTTTGCCTGTTTTATTTAATGCCAAAGTTTTAGCCAAAGACATCTTGCTCCTTTTTTGTGTGTTTCAGCGTTCTGTTCTGCACTGTGGGCTTGGCTCTCCTGCCCTGACTCTGGGCAGTGTCCCCCGGCCGGGCCCTTTCACACGGCTCAAGGCCTCTGGGGCTCGTGGAGGGCTGGGCTGCTCCCTCTTCATGGGACTTGCTAAGGAAAGAAGCATATGTGCTTTAAAAATATTAATCCTTTTGAAAAGAATTGAGAAGAGAAATGTATAATTTTATCCCATTTTTAATATTTTGGTCTAGCAACTTGTGATACATAGATGACAATTTTGTGAGGTTTTTCAAATGTGTGTACATATTTTTGTAAATACGACTCTTTTGTAATTAATTCATGTACAGCCTCATCCTGTATAGTTTAACAATGAATGTGCGGGGGACCAGCCCCAGGCTCTTGTGTGATGTTCCCATGACTTCGTGACTGATTAGTGTCTTCCCGTGTGGATGGTGGCCTGGCCAGAGACCCCCACACATCCCACTGTGGAGCAGCCAGGACTCTTCCCATCCTCCTAGAATGGGGGAATCTTCCTCATGCCCTACCCATACCCCTCCTCCAATAAAAGACCTGTGCCCTCAGCAACAGCTCCCCATGTGCTGATGCTGGGATGTTTGTACTAAATAAGCCTGGGGGCATTGGTGTTTTTTGTTTGTTTGTTTTTGAGAAAGGGGGTGGTTGAAGATGGGGAATTTTACAGCTGATATCATCTTAGAAGAGGTTCCCTGGCTTCTCTGAAGGGGGCAGCACAGACTCCAGTGGGAGACTGGCATAGGTACATGGGTGTAGGTTCTTCTCCTGTGGGTAGCTGGAGGTGGGGAGAGACTTCAGGTAGGACAGTGTGCCCAGTCCGTGTGCCTCCATCCCAGGTGTTCCACCTAGTCCAGGGCTCAGGAGGGGCTGGCCCCAGGAAAGCAGATCTAAAGACCTAGACAGGGCTAAGACCAATTCAAACTGGAGGGGCAGACAGGAAGCAAAACACCTACTTTCAGATTGAGCTGTGGCAGAATCGCTGCCGGTTCCATGAGGACTGAGGCCAGGCCTTTTATCCCTTCCTGTGGGGTCCAGTCTTGAGAAAGACCTGCATTTGTTGGCATCACTCTAGGGGTTCTAAACTAAGGAGCATGGTTAGACTTCATGAGCCTCTGCCGCCACCCCTCCCCCCATACATACACTCACACATCCCTGCTCGGAGGACCAAGCATATTCACCTGCTTGGCAAAGAGCCTGGTTCTTCACCACCTCAGCCCTGGCTATCTCAAAAGTGCCACCATCGGATTGGTTCCAGGTCATGGCCCAGTAGAGAGGGTCAGCAGGAGCCAAGCTCAGTCTTCATTCCCTGGGCCTTCTGCAGACAGACACCTGGATACCCCTTTATGGGGAAGAACCACATACACAGCACTAACCCACCTGGGGAACCTACCCTTCAAGCTACCTCCCACTTATATACTGGGTCTGAATGAGGGGGGCTTAGAGCTGTGATAGGAGGCTAGGGGCCCCACTGGAAAGGGCCAGCAGGAACAGGCCATGGACGCGCACAGGCTGGCCCGTTCGGCCCGTGCAGCAGGTGCCACATAAGCCATATGTCAGCAGCTGAGAGCCCGTGCACTACAACCAGCTCGCGATAAAAGCAGGGGTCGAAGGTGTGGAGGTGCGGTGCGGCTGAAGGTCGAGGGATGCCAAAAGTGCGGAAAGCAGGATGAGGCTCAGGCGTGAGGCGCAGGCGCTGTAGACACATGCCCAGAAAGACGTCGTCGATGGGGAAGAGCTCAACCTGCGCGCAGGCACCGGCCAGGCGGCGCAGCGTGGCCCCCGAAAGCACGAAGCCGCCGCCGCCTGCGTAGGCCGGGTAGGCTGGCAGGCCGTACACAGCCTCTGGGATGTAGTACTTGCTGGCCCGCACGCGGATTGGCCGCGCCTGCACGATCACGTCACCTGCAAGCAGGTCCTGCGCCGGGTCCCTCGGCGCCAGGAACTCCAGCAGGTTTCCCACGTGCACGAACACGTCGGCGTCGCCTTTAAAAACGAAGCGCACGTCGGGGCAGTAGTCGGAGGCCCAGGCCAGAAAGTGGATCTCCTTGAGCGTTAGGTTGAAGAAAGTGTCGTCGAAGGCCCAGAGCAGGATGTCCGCGTACGCGCGGCTCTCGGCACGCAGCAGGGCGCTCCAGTGCGTTTGAGTGCCCGCTTCCGCCTCACCTGCGACTGTGCCTGTGCCCCTGGGTACGCCCAGCAAGAACACCCTGCGCACTAGCGCCCCCTGCACACGCCCCTCAGCGCCCCACGTCTGGCGCACGGCCTGGCGCCGCTCGAAGTCCGCCGCCACCGACTTGACGGCGATGAGCAGGTCGGGTCCGCGGGGGAACGCGCCATTTCCTTGGCACTTGTGCGGCTGATTAATGAGGAGAGGGAAGCGCCGCTGGTCTTTGGCGCGCAGATAGCGGCCGAAGTCAAAGGGTCCCGTGGGCGTGGGCGGCTCCGGCGTATCCCCTTCGTAGGCCGGAGGGGCTGCACCCGTGTCCGGGGCCTGAAATACACGGAGCCCTGGGGTGGGCCCCGGCGCCGCCCTCCCTTGTGCTCGCGGCGCGCTCGTCGTCGGGGCCGCGCCTTCTTGCTGCGCGTAGAGCAGGAGGCCGAGGGTGGCGCCGAGGAGCAGCGTGAGCAACGCTTCTCGGCGTAGGCGCAGCCTCCGCCTCATGTCAGCCTGGCCGGCGCTCGCGCCCCCTGCGGAGAGACTCAGTCAGGGGCTCGCGACGTGGAAGCTAACAGCGGCGGGGGCTACCGCCCCGCGCTCCCGGAGGGGAGGCCGCGGGAGGCCACAGGCCAGGGGTCTCCGGCTACTGGTCGTTCACCCCCCTCCGGGGTCCTCCTGTTTTGGACCCTAACTCCCCCCACTGGGATAGACACCCTGAAAGGACAAGAGGTTCCTCCTCTTAGTCGTCTGCCACCCTCTCAGCTCCGGCCCAGGACAGTGCCCCAGAGCCGGGGCGAGAGACGCGGAGCCTCGGCCCCACCCCCTTCCCGCGCCGAGGCCGAATCCCTTCCAACCATCCCTACCCACCACGGCGGTCCTTGGGATCCTGACACACCTTCTGCCCTTGGGAGTGGCGCGGCCCCGGATGCCGGGGCCTCCGGGGCTCAACGCAGGGTCCCAAGGGCGGCCATGGACGGGGCTTGGGCCAAATGCAACGTTGGCAGGAAGGGGGGCCAGGGCCGCTGCCACGTGACCCTACAGCTGTGTACGCCTGGACATCTGGAGCTCAGCTCCGCCCTGGCGCCGCGGGAAAGCTGTCTCCAAGTGGAGACTAATCCCTGAAAGGGATCCTCACGGTCAGCTATTTCTCCGGAAGGCTCCAAGAGGTGAGTTCTGGTCTTCGTTCTGACTTAAAACTGCCCAATTCTGCCTTTCCAGGGGACAGGAAGAAGCACTGGCCTTTTTGGTTAGTTTCCCCACCCTTGCCTCTCCGGAGCCGGAAGGGCCTGGGCTGGCAGGAGCCGCAGCGCAGGCGGGCTTGTCATCCCCTGGCCCCTCCCAGGCCATCCTTGGAAGTGCCTCTTTTCTGCGTACCAGGAGCCCTGGTTCCCCAGGTACATGGAGTCTCCTTTCTCCTGGTTCTGCCATGCCCGCCAGCAGACACACCACACACACAAGGACCAAGACGACTGCTTGCTCAGTTCTCACAGCTCTGCCAGCAGCTGTCATGGGTCATGCCCAGATGGGGGTACTCCTTCTCAGGGAGTCAGGTGACTCGCCCAGGATCAGACAGACAGAAGGTAAGAGCACTGCCCAGGACTTCCGGAATTCCATCCAGGACTCCTCTGTCCTCCCTTGCCCCTCTCCCTACCCATCCGCAGGGATACAGGAGAGGGGGCCAACCCTGTCTTCTTTAACTTCACAGGTGAGCACTTCAATCTATCTCTGCAGAGGCAGTTCTGAGTCCTCTAGTCCCTGGTGGCCCAGGCCAGCATAGCCTCCTGCAGGAGGAAATAACCACGCCTAGGCCCACTGCAGGCCAGACAGGCTGGCAGGGATTGGTTCAGCTTGGGGAACTCCAGAAGTAGGTCAGTGTGCAAAGGGTTTGATCGGAACCCAGGCAGGCAGAGAGGTGAAGACTGAGAGGCCAGACCTTGCCCAGCTATGCTGCCACCTCTCTCTCCCTGGAACTCAGAGCCTCCAGGTGGGGCCTGGAGTAGACAAGCCCACCCCACCCCCAACCCCACCCCGGAGTTTCTGAGGGCAGACTAGGGAACCAGCACTGCTGCCCAGCGCCATCTTCTTTCCCAGTGGCTATGACTGCTCCTTCTGACTTCTTCCCACCAGTGTTCTGCCTTCCAAAATAAACCCTCCATCCTGGGCCTCACCCTCCTGCTCACAGACTTTTCAGGAGTCCTCTCCTATCTGTGGCTTTCTCTACTGCTTCCACTCCCATCCCTCCTGTGGTCTGGTATCAGGCTGTCCCCACTATGTCCCAGAAACAGCCTCCACCTAGTAACCTTTTCCCTGACTCCAGTGGACACTCCTCGGCCTTCACAAATTCTCAGCCTCCATCACAGCAGGTAGAGCCATTCCTCTGGCTTCCAATCTGGTTTTCCTCCTTCCTCTTTGGGTTGCTCTTTTTTTCCAGTTGGTGTCCTTCAGGACCTCCCCCTGGGCTGTCCCAGCCACTCCCGCCTGTATATTTCAGAGTCCTTAGCCTTGACCCTCTCCTGAACTCAAACTACAGCTCTAGCTATCCCTGAACTCCTGGTGTTCGATAGGAACATCACGCCCAGCTTGTCCCAAACAGAGCAAGCGCTTCACCTTCCCCAGGGCCCCTATTTCACCAAGCAGATCGCTCCTCCCATCTAACTGGCAAAACTCTGGAGTCCTCTCCCACCTCTCTCCTCATTCAGTGTCACCAGGCCTGTTGTCCTTTGTCCTAAACAGCTCTCAGTGTTCATCCTTTTCCTCCATCTCTGCTACCAACTGCCTCAGCCTGGGGACTGTACTCTCTCTCCCTCTGAATCCTCACTCCCAGCCTGAACTGTCAAACCCCTTTAAAGGCCTCTCACTTGCCTCCGGATAAAATCCAAACTCTTGTAAAATGCCTCTGCCTCCCCCACTCTCCAATGGGTCTCTGCAAATCCACCCACCCCTAGATCCAGCCACTGTAAACCTTCTGTTCTAATACCCCTCCCTCTCACCTTCCTCAAGACTTCACCTGAGGCTGGCCATGTCAAGAATACTGCCCTTCTCTCATTCCATCCCCGCCCCAATATTCACACTCATTTCTCCCCAAGGAAGCCTAACCCCTAACCTGGGTTAGACCCCTGCTCAGTTGTTCCCACAACCCCTTGTATTTTTCACATCCAAAAAATGGGTCGTATTTTATTACTTTATATTCAGAGTCCCACACTGAGTGTGAACTGACAACGGACAAGAATCATGTGTTTTGTTCACCACAGTATTTGCAGCACCCAGGATGATGCCTAGGATACAGCAGGTCCTTAATGAATAATAATGAATGAAGAGGTAAAGTCTGGCTGAAAGCCCTTCTTTTAGGGTGGGAGAAGGTGAAGCAGACCTTGCAGCAGGTCTGTTCTAGATACTAGGGTAGAGACCCATTCACTCTGTCTCTATCCTAGTATCTAGAACACAACGCCCAGTGGCACCCCAGCAGACATGGTGGGTGCTTGTCTGACTCCTGGAGAGGGCCTCCATCATCTCTGCGCAGCAGCTCCAGCAGCTCAGCTAAGTGGGGTTGCTAAGTGTGGTCTCAGAGTCGCATGGTGGACAAGAGGTCAGCAGTAGCAGCAGAAGGGACCTACGGTCATCCAGGTGCTCCAAACCCTGGCTGGGCAACTGACCGACCTCCCCTTTCTCTGGTACTCGGCCTAGGCCAGGCTGCCGTCAGGATTCGCCAGGCCCAGCAAGTCCTCCGCCAGGCTGGTGAGCTCGTTCTCCTCGAGCGCCTCCACCAGGCGCTGCAGCGTGGCGCGGCGGCCCTCGGCCTGCACAAAGCGCCGCAGCAGCTGGAAGGCCTGCTCGTACAGCCCGTCGCGCTCGTATTCATAGGCCAGTGAGTCCAGCGCCGGGTCCCGCAGCGCGCGGCAGCTGCGCTGCAGAGAGCGCCCCACCTTGCGCCACTTGAGGCCCACTGAGCGGGCGAATTTCTGTTGATCCTGCAGGTTCAACGGCCGGTTCACTGCAGAGAGAGTGGGGAGGGAGTGAGCTCGGGATACCCTTCCATTCCCGCCACAACTATCCGGCCCAGACCTCGCCCCTCCCCAAGCTTCATCCTCCTGAGGATCCTGCCTTTCCCTCTCTCCGAGAGTCTCACCTATGGGCTGACCCTGGAACAAAAAAGTCTGGCCAGGCTGCGGTGGTGGCGGTTTTTCCTCCGGCGGAGAAGGTGCCAGAGACTGCAAGGGGGCTGGAGTGCCTTGCACGTCGCTTCCTTGGCCCCCCGCCGAACCGCACGTCAGATTCCTGAGCGCATTCTCCAACTCGGTGAGTTCCTCATCCCGGAGCCGGTCAGGCTAGAGAGGAGAGTGCGGCGTCGGTGGGGGTCTCCGCAGCGAATTCCCGCCCCACCCCACCCTGGCCCCAGCCCGGCCGCACCTTCTGGGCGCATATGCAGTTCAAACAGCGCTCCTCGTTGGTCAGCAAGGCATCCAGCTGCTCGGCGCCAGCGCGCAGCTCCAGTTGCAGTGGCACCGAGTTCAGGGCCAGTGCCCGAGCCAGGCACCCTTGCAGCGTGGCTCTTAGCGCCCCCTCGCGGTAGGCGCGGAGGAAGCGGCTGCACGCCTGGCGCCCGCTGAAACGCAGTTGCACGATCAGCTGCGGATCGCTGCGGTGGATCTTGAGCATCTGCAGCACGTCGGGGCTCCCGCCACTCTCTGCGGAGGCGGGCAGTCAGGCGCCATGCGGGGCCATGCTCCATGAGGCCGGAGAAGGAATGAAGCCTGAGATGAGACGCCCCCCCACCCCCAGACACCTAGGGGCGCAGGTATACTCCAGAGTTCCCGGCTGGGAAGCCGAATGATGAGGCAAACAGCAACAACCCAGAATAAAGGCCAGGACCTATCACAAGGATCACCCTGAGACGGAGTGGGTGCCACTCTGAAGCCTCAAATGAGGGTTGACAAAAGGAACGTAGAAGAGACTTTGCAGAGTAGAAAGGGGCGTTTGCCCTGGGCACCCCAGACCTCTGGGTAGGCAGCTGGCCATGCAGTGGGCGGGAGGTTTCAGGTCTTCCGCCTCCTAGTACTGCTTCCCCCCTCCCAAGGAGAGGGGCTCTCGCTGTTCTGAGGCTGGGGCCAGATCCCCCAACCAGCTTCAACCTCCTGTGGCCTCTGCCCTCAGATGGGAAAAGTAGGCTGGAAAGGGAGGTACTGGGGAAGGGTCTTGGGCAAGGAGTGCTGCAGTGAGAGAGGAAAAGAAGAGAGAGAGTGTAATGTAAGATAAGTAGAAAGCAGTGAGCAAGCGGCCTGATCTGGGGAGTGGGGGAGGGGCATGGAGTAGGGGAATATTAGTGCACACATAGGTAGACTACACACAGACACAGGGACACAAGTCTATACCGAAGGGCACTTATGCGTACCAGAGAAGAAAGACCCTACATAACCAGGCATCCTCCTCCTGTCATCCCCAAGGAATCTTTTCCTCAAACCAGTGATTAAGCACAAGCCCACAGAGTCGAAGAGGTTGGGGGGGTCTCAGTCCCTGGCCCCGCCCACAAAAGCCCCAGGCCGCCCTTTCTTCCCCAAGTGCCTGCCCAGCCACACACCTGCTAGGGCAGTCTGGAGAGCCCCGTACATTGCCACTTTCTGCTGCTGGTGAGCGTAGGCATCGGACAAGACCACTTTGTCCAGTGAGGACTCCACAAACAGGTATGCGCTGCCCACCCACTCCTCAAGCCCATTTGGCCCAGCCGCCATCTTGCTCCTGGGGACAGAGATAAGCATTCAGATCACCCCCGGCCCAGCCCTGGAGACAGCTTTCCAGTCCCACATGGCCCAGCTGTCCCCACCCAGATGGCACACTTTTGAAGGTAAGTTCATAATCCCCTAGGCAGCTCCTTTTGCTTCTGGTCCTAGCTCAGCTAAGAGTTGTAGTCAGGACTGTCCCTCCACTGCCTTCTCTCAGAAAGAGCCCAGGGTCACAGGGGTGGGAGAGGAGAGGGACAATGTTGCAGTAAAAGCAAAGAAGTTCTGCCCCCCTCCTCAGGGCAGGGTGTCTTTCTTTTCAAAGCTGACTGGAGACACCCTCCTCCTGGATGGTGCCCACCCCCACAGGACAACCAGACTCATGTCCTGATATGCCCTCAGTTCATATTTGAGGATCCCTGCAGGAGAAGGCAATGGCACCCCACTCCAGTACTCTTGCGTGGAAACTCCCATGGATGGAGGAGCCTGGTAGGCTGCAGTCCATGGGGTCGTGAAGAGTCAGACACGACTGAGCGACTTTCACTTTTCAATTTCATGCATTGGAGAAGGAAATGGCAACCCACTCCAGCATTCTTGCCTGGAGAATCCCAAGGACAGAGGAGCCTGGTGGGCTGCCTTCTATGGGGTCGCACAGAGTCGAACACAACAGCAGCAGGGATCTCAGAGCCCCCACTTAGGTTTATTCTCCAGCATTCCTGCTGTACCTCCTGGCTTCACTTCAAAGGACACCTGTAGTTTGCTCCTGCCCAGATTCTCTACCCCAGTCCTGACTGACCTCTGGGGACTTCCCTCTACCCTTTTCTCAATCCACAGGCCTGTTGGAAGGACCAACCTCGCCCCTGACGTCCAGCCTAGCCAATCTGCATCTTCCATTCACCTTCCTGAAATGGTTTGTTCTGAGTTGGGCATAGGATTCATATTGGACCTATCAGAATCAACCTGCAATTTGGGCTTCCCTGTTGGCTCAGTGAGTAAAGTGTCTGCCTTCAATGCAGGAGACCTGGGTTCAATCCCTGAGTTGGGAAGATCCCCTGGAGAAGGAAATGGTAACCCACTCCAGTATTCATGCCTGGAGAATTCCATGGAAGGAGCCTGGTGGCTGCAGTCTATGGACTGTCAGACATGACTTAGCAACTAAACCAATAGGAAAGAGGAACAAGTTTCCCTTTCCTATCTTGAAGCTGAGCTAGAAGGAAGGGTAGGTCTCCTTTGCCATTCTCAGCCTGACTGAGAATGAAACTGGCATAGAAAGCTACAGAGCCAAGAGATGAAGAAGTGCACCCCTAACCACACCATGTCCCCGGCTCTAGCTGCATCTTGGACTTTTCTGTTATGTGAATTAAATCATTCCTTTTTAGTCTCAAGTCTTTGGAGACAGTCTCTTGTCTGATGCCATTCAAGTTGTTCTGATACAGGCTCCTTCTCTGTCCAAACACAGTCAGGGCCCTTGACATTAGCATCTCCTCTAATCTATCTTCAACAAAATCCTAGCTCTAGATCAAGGAGCAAAATTCTCACTCAGGGAACCATGGCACTGGCCTGTCAGTGGCCTCCCAGCTATAGCACTATGAGCAACAGGTGGAGAACTGCCCTGCCTCTTCTTCAGACCTTACCTGAGGCAACATCATACCCTTTTCCTAGAAAAATGGGTTCAAGGGAATTCCCTGGTGGTCCAGTGGTTAGGACTCAGTGCTTTCACTGCCAAGGGCCTGGGTTCAATCCCTGGTCAGGGAACTAAGATCCCTCAAGCTGTGCGGTGCAGCTGGCAAATTTAAAAAATAGTAATAATAAAGGAAAAGAGAAATGGCACCCTCCACTTTCACCAGACCTGGCAGGAAGAATGATACCTGATAACCCTACCCTGAGTTTGAGCACAGGGAACATATCTTTTGACCAGCTCCCCCCATAATCTTTTGGTAGAAAACTTACTAATACTTGTGTGTTTATCCAAAACAATAGAAATTAACAAAAAATTAGCATTGTTTATTTCTCTTGGGGAAGAGGGAGATTGGGGTGGTTTTTATTTTCATTTTATTTAAATATTCTACTTTATGTGAAAGAGAGATTTCTTTTGTATTAAAAAGGCATATTTGTTTTTCTTAAAAAGCAAAACAAAACAAAAACGGGGTAGATGACAAGTGGGACCAAGAGCAGTAGGGAGACAAGTGGGAAGTCCTGGGGTATTGGCCCAGAGTGGAGAAGTGGGAACCTGGCCCCAAAACATTTCCTCTTTCACATCTTCTTAGCCCCCTGACTGAAGGGTGCTGACCCCATAGGGTGGGTAAGTAAGGGCAGGACCAGACAGTCCTCTGCCCAACTGGCCAGCCTGCAGGACACTGCAAACCAAGAGGAGGGGGAATCTCTGTCATACTCTCTAGGACTGGAACAGGAGAAGTCAAACCAGCCTGATAACTGTTGAAAAGTGGCAGGGGTGGGGCGGGGTGAGGGGCGGGCCTTGCCTCGCTAAGCCCCCTTGGGAACTCTTGTGTCCCTTCACAGAAGCCCCTCCTCGGGAAGCCCCGCGCCCCACCCACCTGGAGTCCGCCTCTCTACCAGCGGGGCCCGCCGGGGTCCTGGGAACTCTTAGTTGGGCTGAGATCGTAAGGGACACGTGGGTACCGACTCAGGAAAATATGCCCCTGCCATCGGTAGCCAGCCGGCGCAGCGGTCTATTAACACTGACAGAGGATGAGATGGTTGGATGGCATCACTGACTCACTGGACATGAGTTTGAGCAAACTCTGAGAGATGGTGAAGGACAGGGAAGCCTGGCGTGCTACAGTCCACGGGGTGGCAAAGAGTTGGACACGATTTAGCGACTGAACAATAACAGTCCTGAGTAGCTCCACTTCTGGCCGGCTAGGCGGTGACGACCTGCAGGGGTGGCCTCTCAAGGACTGAAAAGCTGCGAGTCCCAGCATCTACTCAAGTAGAGCCTCTCAGAGTTCTGGAGGGGAGCTCCCCGGCCTCCCACTAGCCCACCCTCCTGCTGGAGTTTCGCGTTTGCAACTGACTCTGACCGGCCAAGGGGTTTCTCTCGAATGTCTGTTCAGAACCAGTACCACCCCGTCCTCTCACCCACAGGGCCCTGCCGCCCCTTGAAAGCCCCTAGCTGGGACAAGGCACTCGCAGGGGCCAGCGTCGGTACCCTCACTCCAGCCTCCCACGGAAACAGCCCAATAGGCCACCACCACCACCACTTGACCCGAGCAGCCGCGGGTGAGAACCGCACCGCGCCTGTGCTCCTGAGTCAGGACCCGCCTCGGCTCCTGCCGGCAACGGAAAGCCCACCCACCCTCTGCACTAACCTGGCCGCCTGGGCCCGGCCTGGATTCCCACGCCCGCCGGCTTCCACTGGACTCGCGCTGCTTCCGGGTGTGCGCGGAGCGCAGGGGCGGCACCCCAGTCCGAGCCGCCCCGTCCGTCCCGGCGTCCCGCCCCCCGGGTTCCCCGCGGTTCCTTCCCGCCACTGTCCTCTGCGGCCAGTCCCCAGCCTCTGGGCAAAGCCCACCCGATCCGCTGCGCAGGTAAGACACTGGCGCCTGAGGTCAAACAGCAGGCGGAACTGCCCGCGGCAAGGGACTTCGAGGACTTGCGGTTCTTACGAGACCGGAGGGCCCCAGGGTGAGAGCCGATCCTCTTTCTCCAGCGCGTAAAGGATGGAGCAACGAGGGGGCGTCCCCTTCTGGGTGGTCGAGCTCCTCTGATTCTACCTGACACTCTGAACTGGGTGCCTAGTTCAACAGTGGCGGAGGGTATCAGAAACTCCCGGGTACTCGAGACATAAATTCCAGCAGGGACCGTTAGCCTAGAAAATATGGGAAAATAGAAAATTGGCCAGTGGCGTCAAACGTTGTGTACGAAAACCTTTAAGCACCTTAAACTAAAATTGGCAGCTTCAAAAAGGACGCACAGTCTCCAACAAAGGCCGCGCTCTGATGTGGGTCTGTGGAATTCCAGTTGAGCCTAAACCGCCCAACGGGTGCCTGGGCTGCTCGGGGTTCAGGATCGGAATTTGAGTCCAGGGTCCCTCAGGCCCCCATAACCCCAAGATTTTCTCCGCCTCGCTGGCCTCTCATTGGAAGAACCCAAGTTGTCTCCCCCAGTGAAGTGGGGGAAGGAGCCTCTCTTCTCCTCGCGTATTCAGCTACGCCCGACCCGCACCTCTGCTTCCTGATTGGCTCCTGGTCCCTGTCAATTAAAAGTTTTCCTTAATGTTCCCGCCCTATTAACCCTGCCGTCACTCTCTAGTGACGGGTGGGGTTAGGACCAGGTTTCTCAACTTGGGACCTGTGGCATACACCTGCACTTGTTGAAATTCATATTCCTGGACCCTACTGTTTGAGGAGAGCTTGATTTAGTAGGTGGGGCCATGAAATCTGTAAGGTAAACAAATGTCCGGGTGATTCTGCTGCCCAGAGCCCTTTTAGAAGCCATTTCAATGGCCCTTGGTGTTTGGGCTCCATCGTTCCCTAAGTACTCAGGGTCTAAGTTGGGAGGCAAGCAGTTCAGTGACCTCTATAAGACTAGTCCGGGCTCTCTGGCCGCCGTGATGGTGCGGTAGAGGGAGACTGGGGCGAGGGATTGAGGAAGACGTGGTGGTCTGGAGTCAGGGCCTGGGCAATGGCCCTCCAACTTCCTCAGAGACTTTGGTGACTAGGAGAAAGATCTGACAGCATCGTCCCAAATCCAGGTATTTGGCTTTATCAACCTGGTGCACGGGTTGTGGTGAGTTCCTTCTAATAGAGTATTATAAAACGTGGATTCGTTCAACAAGTGAGAACATAGTTTAAAGGAAGAATCAGAAATGCTCGGCATCCCAGGCAGATTTCACGGGTCTGAGATCTGTGTACAGAGTTCCAGGCTTGGTTTAATAGCTTGGTTAAATGCTCTGCTGTCACAGTCTTGAAATCCTCGATAATATTTTAAACAGAGAGACCCACGTTTTCATTTTGCACTGGGCTCTGCAAATTTACATAGCGGATCCTGGGCCCCAAGCATTTCTACACATATGCTCCAAGTGTTCCCCTGAACACTGTGGCCTTCCTGCAGGGGGGCCCCCACCTGGCCATGGCCGAGCCTGGAGAACAGCTGCCGGAGGAGGTGCTGGCGCTCATCTTCCGCCACCTGCCCCTGCCCGACCGCGCTGCTGCAGCGAGGGTCTGCAGAGCTTGGGCTGCCGCTGCCACCTGCAGCGCTGTGTGGCACGACACGAGCATCAGGTGAGCAGGCTCTCCCCCCTCCCACCTTCTCCCAGTATTGGTAGAGTCAGAGGTTGGGGCGATGCAGTGACTCTTCTCCGTATTAAAAAGCGTCATTTCTAACATTGGCCACCTACTGTGTACCAACCATTGTTCTAAGGGCCTTACGTATACCAATCTTTCTAATCCTCACAAACACTTTATGTGATGGACGGATAGTATTATTATCTCCATCGCACAGATAAAAAATTGAGACAGATTTAATTACTTCCTCACTCAGCTGAGAAGTGACAGGCAGAATGTGAATGCCGCAGCTCACAGGCCCCGCCCCGCCTCCTGAAGACCAATGAGAAAGGCCATTTTCTAAAATATCCTGGCTTTCTCAGGCACGGTTTCAACTGGCGGCAGATGCGTCTGAAGGAAGGGACAGGGTTCCCTCGTAGCATCCCTAGGAGCGACCAGGCACGGTCGGACCAAGGAGGTGTGTGGGTAGGAGGCAGGAAGTGGGGATGGTAACCGGAACCCAGAGAGAGGGGTGGGTTAGAGTCCTCTCGCCAGGTCGCAGGGACTTGGCCGGCCGACGCCTTTTCTCCACCACTCTACCCCCAAGTTGCGACTGTGAGCTGGAAGGCATGCTGCCGCCGTATCTGTCCGCCTGCCTGGACCACGTTCAGAATCTATGGCTGGAATTTGAGCCGTCGAGGAAGTCGAGTCGCAGGGCGGCCACGGACTTACTGACTGCACTGACGGGCCGTACCCCTGGGCTGCGAGGCCTGTGCCTGGAATGCCGCGGAGAAAAGCCGCTCTTCGACGCCGGCCGCGACGTCCTGGACGCGGTGCACGCCCTCTGTGGGGCGGCCAGCGCGCTGCGCCACCTCGACCTGCGGCGCCTGCCCTTCTCACTGGACGACGCGCTAGTGCTGCAGGTGGCACACGGTTGTCCGGAGCTCCGCAGCCTTTTTCTAGATAACAGAACGCTGGTGGGCAGCGTGGGGCCGGGCTCCGTGCTCGAGCTACTAGAGGCCTGCCCCTGCCTGCGCGCCCTTGGCTTGCACCTGGCCAGCCTGTCGCGCACCGCGCTTGAGGCACTGGCGGCGCCAGAGCGCGCGCCTTTCGAGCTCCTCGCCCTGCGGTGCGCGTGTCCGGAAGACGCACGCGCGCCCCCCCTGCCTGATGAAGCCTGGGCCGCGTTGAGCCTCCGCCACCCGGGACTGCAGGTAGAGCTGGAGCTAGAGCCGGTGCTGCCTGCAGAGAGCGTGACGCGCGTCTTGCAGCCAGCCGTACCCGTGGCTACGCTGCGCCTCAGCCTCTCTGGGGACACCGTAGGTCCAGTGCGCTTCGCGGCGCGCCACTACGCCGCAACATTGCGCGCGCTTGAGGTGCGCGCCGCAGCCTCGGCCGAGCTGGATGCCGCACTGGAGGAGCTGGCAGCGCGCTGCGCGGGCCTGCGCGAGGTGCACTGCTTCTGCGTGGTGCGGCCTTCCGTGCTGCACGCCTTCCGCGCGCGCTGCCCGCGCCTGCGCAGCTACACGCTCAAGGTAACGCGGGAGCCGCATCCCTGGCGGCCCACGCTTGTGGCGTGATGGGACAAACGCTCTTTCCGCTCCCTGCGGACGTGTGTCCTCTGAAATGCTGCGTGGGTTTGCCCAGGGGCGGGCCAGCTGTTCGACCTCTTCTTTGGGACTCTTGCCTCTTGTCCCTCTCGAGGATTGGAGCCTATGTATGGAGTGGCGTCGGTACCGGTCCAGGGCGCCCTGAGTCCATTCATTGCTTTCAACATCTGCAGACACCCACTGTCCCCACAGTACAGGGATCACCCTCCTCCAATCCCAGTCCTCTGCAAACATGTCGCTAGCTCGGCGGTCCTGGCGTGGGGGGAGGGAGGGCACTGGCTCAAGTTGTGCCTCAGGGGGATGTGTGTTAGTGCCTCTGGAGTGAGTGTGAAATAAATCAAGCATTATCTCTGCGTCCTGTGAAAGGCCGGGTCTGCTCTGAACTGACAGAGGCTGGAAGAAGGGTAGGGAGGGTTTGAGACCTCAAGGTCCATTTCTACCGGTGCGGCTGCATCGGTCAGGGTTGGGGTCCTGACATCTTCGGAATGACAGCGTCCCAAGTTCCGCGGGAGGGTATCTGCTTCTCCTCCCCACCGTCGCTGCTCCTATCTGCCACTCTCCCCGAGGCTTGGCTGTGCCCATTCCATCGCTTTCCCAGCCTACATCAGGCTGTGTACGCTCTATTTCTCCCGAAGAACACAGGAGCAAACAGCGGGCCTGAGAAGGGTGCGACTCAAACTCAGGTCTCCCTCCCTCCTGCACCCTGCCCCCACGCACATCCGATCCCATACTGCCCTTTCGGTCCGCTGGTGTTGTGGCCGCGGCCAGAGCCCCGCCCCGCCAGTTCGCACGTGGCCCCCGCCTGACCCGGCGCCGGGAGGCGGAGTAGGGCGGGGCGGGCGGCAAACGCAGCACTTTCCGCGGCTTTGACAAGCCCGCGGCGGCCGGGCCCGAGCGCTTAGCGGGGCCGAGACTGCGCCATGCAGGAAGCGCCGGCCGCGCTGCCCACGGAGCCGGGCCCCAGCCCAGTGCCTGCCTTCCTCGGCAAGCTATGGGCGCTGGTGGGCGACCCGGGCACCGACCACCTGATCCGCTGGAGCCCGGTGAGGGCTGGGGCCCCTCGACTTCCTCAGTGGTCCCCGGGATTCCTCCACGTCAGTGAACGTCCACGCTCATCAACCCCTGCCTGGGACGGGGTTGTGGGTCCCTTGATTCAGCCGTCTAGGGTAGGCGACGGCTTGGGCGGGGGTTGTGGTATTGGAGATGGAGGTGAGGCGACTTCCTTCGGGCAGAGGAAAGGGTAGGAGCCTTCTGAAGGAGACCCAGCACCCGAAGGATCTTCGAGGTCTTCTAGTTCCCACCCTATCCCATCAGACAGATGGGAAAACAGAGACCAGGAGAAGGGAAGGGCTGGGTCTGATTCTAACTCAGAGTCACAACGCGGGTCGGGGAGCCATCCGGGTCTGGAACCCAAGTCTGGCCTCTGCGCCTCCTCCTAGAGAACCGAGTAGGGAGTCTGGGTGGGCTGGGGTAGAGGTTCATTGTGGTCGCCCCGGGATAGGCCTTAGAGCTGGTTCCGGCCCGGCCTCGTCCCACGTCCCCATGAATGACAGTCTCGGTCTCCAGAGTGAGTGTGAGTTTGTGTGCGCGCGCCAGACCACTGGCTTGGCCGTGGGCGGGCACCGCTCACCGTGTCGTCTGGTCTCCGCCCGCACCGTGAGTGGGCGGGCGGTGCTCTCCTCAGAGCGGCACCAGCTTCCTCGTGAGCGACCAGAGCCGCTTCGCCAAGGAGGTGCTGCCCCAATACTTCAAGCACAGCAACATGGCAAGCTTCGTGCGGCAACTCAATATGTGTGAGTCCCTAGGGCCTAGTGGGAATCGAGCGTGGGTGACTTGGTTCGCGGGGACTTAGCAACTTACGCTCCCGCGCCCCGCTCCCTAGACGGTTTTCGGAAGGTGGTGAGCATCGAGCAGGGTGGCCTGCTGAGACCCGAACGGGATCACGTCGAGTTCCAGCATCCGAGCTTCGTACGCGGCCGAGAGCAACTGCTGGAACGCGTGCGCCGCAAGGTTAGGGGCGGCCAGCAGTGACCAGCGAACCTGGGTGGAAGTGGGACAGCTATTTCGTGCGACCCTTACCTGAGAGAGCCTCCCACCTGCAGGTGCCCGCGCTGCGCGGCGACGACGGCCGCTGGCGCCCCGAGGACCTGGGCCGGCTGCTGGGCGAGGTGCAGGCTTTTCGGGGAGTGCAGGAGAGCACCGAGGCGCGGCTGCGGGAACTCAGGCAGTGCGGGGGGAGGGGGCGGAGGAGGTTGGGGAGGGAGAAGGGGGGCTCTGGGCGCGAGGACACTGGCTTCTAGACGGTTCTGGGCAGCTCCTTTCTCTCTTGTGCCTCGGTGCCTCCTCCAAGACCAGTGGGCCGAGCTGTGGCAGTCTCTTGACTATGGATGGACGATCATCCGAGTGGGCGCGGGCGCGGGCCTGCCATTCTGGGGGTGGGGGTGGTGACCCCGCGAACTCTCAGATGCCTCAGCACCCTCCCACGCCTTTTCCCCAGGCAGAACGAGATCCTGTGGAGGGAGGTGGTCACCCTGCGGCAGAGCCACGGTCAACAGCATCGGGTCATCGGCAAGGTGTTCCTCTGCCCCGACCCCACTCCTGAACGTATCCCCCCAACGCCCAGCCCTGGAAGCCCCTGGAAGTGTCTTGTTAGAGTGAGGGGCAAGGCCCCAAAGATGAGTTAACCCTTTGTTTTCAGCTGATCCAGTGCCTCTTTGGGCCACTTCAGGCTGGGTCTGGGAGCGCAGGAGCTAAGAGGAAGCTGTGAGTGAGAACCCCAGAGACGCCCCCACCCCCTGCCAGAGCCCTGGCAGGACTCCTTCTCCTTCAGAAACCCCTTCACCTGCCTTTCCCCCTGCACTACCGTCTTCCCCACCCCATCGCCATCTCCCTAAAAGCCCCATTCCAGGGCTTCCCCCTACCCCTAATTCTACCACCAAAACCCTGACTCTCAGACCCCTCACTTCCAGGACCTTAACCCTGTATTTCCACCCCATGATCCCCTTCCCCCTCACCCCAAAGCATCCCAAGAGCAGAGGGTCTGGGGCCCAAACCAGGCTTCCTCCCTCCCCTCTGCCCCCAAAGGGCCCCCATCTCTGTGGGGGGAGCCCCTTCTGCCTCCAGCATGTGACTGATGCCCTGGCAACAGGCCTCAGCTCTGCTGACGTGGCTGCTGGGGCCTGTGGGAGGGCGGTGGTGCAGGCTGAGGGGCCTGGGAGATGAACCTGCCCAGCCCCCTGCCTGTGCCCCTGGCCACCTTGCACAGGTCGCTGATGCTGGATGAGGGGTGCCCATCGCCAGCCAAATTCAACACCTGCCCCTTACCTGGTGCCCTCCTGCAGGACCCCTACTTTATCCAGTCGGTAGGTTTTTGCTTCTTCTCTCATCTCTCCATAGAGAGCCTGTTCCCTTTCCCCATTCCCCTAAAAGAACAGATTTTTTAAAAAAAGAAATAGAAGAGAAGATAGAGCCTAGCCTCCCTCCCACCAGACCCTGCGTGGACCAAGCCTCCCCCCTCAAGCCTTCCGCCTTAGGTCTTGCCCATGTGGTACCAGTCAGGCTCCGGCTCACCCTATGACTTTAGGTGAAGGGCCCAACCTCGTCTTCTACTTACAGCCCCTCCCGGAGACCACGCTGGGCCTCAGCAGCCCTCACAGGGCCAGGGGCCCCATCATCTCCGACCTCCCGGAAGACTCTCCTTCCCCTGAAGGAACCAGGCTTTCCCCCTCCAGTGGTGGCAGGAGGTAAGAGGGACAGGGGTTGCCCTCTGGGGAGCTGTGGGGGGTGGGCCTGGCAGCCCAGATGGCTGTGGGGATAGGGGGAGAGGTCAGCGCCAGGGTCTGGTTGAAGCTTTTCTCTGGTGCAGGGAGAAGGGCCTGGCACTGCTCAAAGAAGAGCCAGCCAGCCCAGGGGGGGAAGGCGAGGCCGGGCTGGCCCTGGCCCCAAACGAGTGTGACTTCTGCGTGACAGCACCCCCACCGCTGCCTGTGGCTGTGGTGCAGGCCATCCTGGAGGGGAAGGGGAGCTTCAGCCCTGAGGGGCCCAGGAATGCCCAACAGCCTGAACCAAGAGGCCCCAGGGAGGTTCCCGACAGGTGAGCAGAAAGCCCATTTGTGATTATAAACCCCATGGGCCACTTTTGCAGCTAGACCGGCACTAGCTAGTCCTGAAACTTCCCAGCCTTGTCTGCCCCAGGGTGGCTGAGGAGGCAGCCATGATCTGACCTGATTTTGCAGAGTTGCTCTAAGGAGCACCAGCTTCAGAGGCCCCTGGAAAGTGGAAACTTCTCAGTGGCAGGGCTGAGGAGTCTGCATTTTAAATGCCACCACTGGGGTGATTGTAAAGATTGTAAAGTACATAACAGTTTAGGACCCACTGCTACTGATAACTGCCTGGGTGGGGGCAGGCACACGACCCAAACCTCAGGCCAAAGGTAGGAGGCAGAAGGTGCTTTCTCTGTGCCCTTCTGTGTGTGTGGGTTGGGAGGTCCTCTTCTAACACTCTAGATGTTGTCAGATTAGATCCTGATGTATCCAGGTTCCTTGGAAACCTAAAGCAAGGAGTGGCCAACAGCAGTTCTCTGTGCACAGGGGCCCTCTGGACCTGGAGAGGGGAGGCCGGAGCCCAGACAGTGTGCTGCCTCCAATGCTGCTTCGGGCCCCCCCTGAAAGTGTGGAGCCCGCAGGGCCGCTGGATGTGAGTACACGTTCAGTGAGGCAGGGGCACAGGGCTCGGTGGGCTCCAGCTGTTTGGGCACCCTGGGGAGGACAGCGTTGACCCAGAGCTCCCCTCAGGTGCTGGGCTCCAGCCTCCAAGGGCGGGAATGGACTCTGATGGACTTAGACATGGAGCTGTCCCTGGTAAGATGGGGGTGGGGAGGGTGGCGGGGGTGGGTGCTGAGAGTTGCTCAGCCAAGCCCTTTAGTCCACCACTGTTCTCCCTCTGCCAAAGCCCCAGCTCCCTTCCCCAGCTGCTTCCTGGGGTTCTCTTCTGCAGTTGCAGCCCTTGGTTCCAGAGAAGGGTGAGACTGAGCTGGCGGTTAAGGGGTTAAATTCTCCAGGCCCAGGTAATATATGTGGTGACTCAGGGACCTGGGGGACACCCTGAGGGGCCTGAGGTATCACGATTGGGTGGGCTGGGCAGTCGATGTTTTGGAGGGAAATCTCCCAGGCTGGGAGAGAGGGGGAGGTTGAGAGTGGATCTTTCATCGCAACTGACCAGAGGGCAAGGCGAGTGAAGCTCTCCTTCCCCGAAGAAAGGAGATGACCGTCTCTCCCTGCTGAGTACAGCCCCGCTTCTCCTAGGAAAGGACTCCACACTCGGGGCACCACTCCTGCTGGACATCCCAGCGGCTTTAGGAGGCCCAGCCCTCAGCCTGCCCGGAGCTTTAACCATTTACAGCAGCCCTGAGAGCCGGGCCTCCTACCTGGGCGCGGGAGACAACCCCTCACCCTGAAACCCCCTCCACTCCGAAGCCAGCCCTGCTGAGGGGCTGGCCGGCAGTAGCACGCCCTGCTCGGCTTCCTTGAGCCCCCTGGTGGACGCTGAGTGAAGCCCCACTTACTTGGCAGCCCCTCTCCATTCCCGAGTCCTGCATAAAACCGCAATTTTTTTTCTGTTTCTGGTCTCTGTTTCCTCTACCGAACAGGGAGCACAGAAGTCATGGGTGGGGGGCGCCTTTGCCTTCATAGAAACGTCCAGATCCCAGGGCTTTAATGTTAATCGAGGAACCCTTGGAGAGCGGAGGTGCCTCCGAGGCCGAGCTCTCCTGCTTAGGCCCCATCCTCCGGGTGCGAATCCAGGGCTGGCGCATGGCCACTATGACCTCCGGGAATCGGGGGCTTTTAGGGGTCACACCCAGAACCGCAGTGCACCCGCTCTGTGATCTTGAGTAAGCTGGGCTCCTTCTCTGAGCCTTCTCTGTGCAGGCAAAGAGAATGGGTGTAAAACGCATGGGAATTGCTGGGGTACTTGGGTCCGCGGGCTTAACGGTCCCCACCCTGACTCCTCCGGCGCGCCCGGGGTGATGAGGGAAAACGCAGCCAGGCGGTACTCGACCTCTGCGGGCGGCCTCCCTGCGTCCCGAGAAGAACGGCCCCCTCTCCCCACCCCCTCCCGGTTCCCGGCAGCCCTGGCCGCCCCGCCCCCGCCGCAGCTGCTGCTCCCATCCCCACCCTGCCTGGCCCTTTCTGCCTCGTCATCTCCTGCCCTGCTGAGGCTCGACCCGTGAGTGGGGCCGCCAGGAGCGCAGGGACCGGGAGCCCCACCGAACTCCTCCCCCTCCGGCTGGGGGAGGGAAGAGAAACTGAGTTTGGGCGAAATCCGCGCCCGATCACCACCAGCAGCCGTGCGCGAAGGTCTGTGAGCCCCGCCCCTCTCCTCCCCTCTCCTTCCTTCCCCTCCCTTCCGCAGGACTCTTATCTCTGGGGCTGGGTGTAGGGATGGATGTTGAGTTCGCAGGTGCGCGACGTCTTCCGCGGTGGCCCACCACCTTCGCTCCTTAGCCAAAGAACGCGCAGGGAGCGAGGTGGGGAGGGCGGCAGAGACCCTTGACCACGCGTGCTAACTGGAGCCGCCAGGTCCTCTGGGAAGAATCTGGGCTGTGACCATTGAAGGACATAATTTCGATATTCTGAGCATTAAATCTCAGAGGATCCAGACTAGCTGGGGTCTCTGCTCTCCAGACAGGACAAAAGGCAGGACTTGAGGTAACTAGAGGAGGAAGCTAACATGAAAATAATTTGGGGAGGAGGGAGAAAAAAGGAGGGGCCAACCTAGTATGTCCCCTCCCTCTCTGCACCTGTGGACAGTGGGTTCTGCCCTCCCTCCCTTCCTGCACTTTTGACTGGGGGGACAGAGTTTGGAAACCTCAAGTAAGAGGGCAGAGGATCCATGGTACACAGCCCAGTGATGTCAGCCTAGTGAGGGTGTATGATGTTCACTGGGATACAGAGGAGAAGGAACGTATCTGCCTCTGGGACACTCCGGCATTGGGGTAAACGAGGAGACATTTGAGTCTTGAAAGATGGGTCCATCTTTCAAGGGAGGAAGAAAGGGGATTCCAGGCCCAGGGAAGAGTGTCTACAAAGTTTGGGAAGTGCCGGTACTGAATGGTTGAGGGAAGTGGGGGAAAGCCTGCTATCTAGGGGCTGGGAAGTGAATAGATAGTCTGGATTCTCTCTGGTGGTCCCATGAGGGTTAGGGGAAGGTTGTTATGGTTGGCATTCTGCTTGGCCAGACACCTCATAGTTCAGGCTGGAGCAAGTCAGACTCCAGTTCTGCCACTTGGTCTCTCTGAGCCTGTCTCCTCATCTGTAAAATGGGCACAATAATCCTACCCTAGAGAGTTGTCAAAGTCACTGTTCCGTAGGGTGATGGACAGGAGTGAGAGGTGCTGGGAGAGACTGTTACAGGAGATGAGGGGTGGAGGGAGATGCCAATTCTCTCTGAGATGTCAGGGGAGGAGCAGCATTTGTCACAGATGGGACATGAAGGGAAAGGGAACGGCAAAGGGTCTCTGCTCATGGCCTGAGGGAAGGGCTGACACCTCAGTATGGCTAGGAGGGGTGCAATGACTAGGGAGGCATAGCATGACACCAGGCAGTGAGAGAGATGGGGGTTAAGACCAAATCCTCTCTCCCAGACCTAGAGCCAAGTAAGGAGGTAAAGGGGGGACCCCAAAGAGAGGATGAAATCCTTGGACAAAGCCAAGGCCAAGGGAGATGGACTGAGAAAGGGAGTGGCCCAGGGCCTGACCTAATTGCCCCTTAATGCCAGGGACCTTGCTGCCTGGGTCAGGCGACCCAAGAGGAGATGGGCCATTGTCCTTGGCTGTTGATAAGTGAACAAAGCAGATTAATTTCTGCCCAAGGCCTGCTGTTGGGGTGGTGACAGCCTCTCAAAATGGGAGGATCCACTGAGGAAAATGGTGAACGTTTGACATTTGCTGGTAGCTTTTATGAGTTGAGTCCTGGATGCTTGAAGATGATGGCTGTGAATCATTCCCAGGGCAGCAGGGAGACAGTTTGGTCTCAGGTGATGTCAGAAGATCTTGGTCAGAGCTAAGACTCAAGAGGACTCAGGTATCTCTACTCAGGTATTAGGGAACCAGAAGAGGCCAGGAAAGCACATTGGGGTTCCAACATGGTGGTGGTATCAGTGAGGGGGTGCAGAGGCAGGGGCCTGTCCTGGAAGGATGGACCTCAGGGTCAGGATAAGGGTCTGGACTTCCTCCAGTAGGTGAGAGGAGCAGGAAGACTCTCAGCACTGGGATCTGGGAGGGGAGATATGGAGCTTTGCAGGGTCTAGGCTGGAAGTGAGACTAGACTCAGTGGTGGAGTTGACAGAAGTATTCGGCAGATAGACTGGAAAGGAACTTGATTGCAGGCTGGGTGTGGTTTATCAGGACTAGCTGTACCTTGGGGAAGCAAGTTAGGAAAGAGAAGTTAGGTTGGATAAACTAGGTCTGAATCTATCGCGGTGTCTATGGTGGCAGGGGCTCAGGAGGAAGGACCTGCTTGGGGAGAGCAGTCAGAGTAGATGAGGGTCCTAGGGTAGCTAGGGGAGGAGAGGAGTGCCACAGTTAACATTTAGGGACCGAAGGTGAAGCCCGAGGCAGAGATAAGATAGAAAAGGTCAGGGAGGCAGGATCGGTGCTGCGCTGCGGGGCTGACAGACCGCGGAGATCCAGGTGAACTTAGACCCCAGCCACGGATGTTCATTGGGGCCCCGGGAGAGAGGTCAGAAGCAGGGGAGCTCCCGCCCCCACTACCTTTCGCCCCTCACCTCCGATGCAGCCCCTACCATGGGCAACACCCAGGAAAGGCCATCAGAGACTATCGACCGCGAGCGGAAACGCCTGGTAGAGACGCTGCAGGCGGACTCGGGGCTGCTGCTGGATGCGCTGCTGGCACGGGGCGTGCTCACCGGGCCCGAGTACGAGGCGCTAGACGCGCTGCCTGACGCCGAACGCAGGGTGCGCCGCCTGTTGCTGCTGGTGCAGAGCAAGGGCGAGGCTGCCTGCCAGGAGCTGCTGAGCTGCGCCCAGCGAACTGTGCGGGCGCCGGACCCCACCTGGGACTGGCAGCACGTGGGGACCGGTGAGAGCCTGCGGGGGAGGCGGACCCTAGGTCAGAGGAGGGGGCGTGGCATGGGGGCATCGATCCATGGTCTTCCCCAAAGACTTGCAAATGTGCAGAGGAAACCACCGAGGATAAACTGAGCCTGAGACACTCCTACCTCCGCCGTAGGCTACCGGGAACGAAGCTATGACCCTCCATGCCCAGGCCACTGGACTCCCGGGGCTGCTGACTCAGGAACCACGTGCCCCTGGCTGCCCAGAGCTCCAGAATCCGACGAGGCCCGGGGTCCTGAGGACTCCGAGGCAGCACAATCCGGAACCCTCGAAGAAGCTGAGCCAGAGCTGGAAGCCGAGACCTCTGAAGGGGCTGAACCGGAGTTGGACCCCCAAATGGATCCGGAACCGGAGCCAGAGGCGGAACCAGAGCCAGAGGCGGAGCCAGAGCCAGAGCCGGAGCCTGACTTCGAGGCTGGAGACGAGTCTGAAGGTGTGAGGCTGCCCAAATCTGGCGGGAGGGCATAGCTTGGGAGGTGGAGGAGGCGGGGCTCCACCTGAATGACCAGGCCCTCTCCATTATTTCTAGATTCCTGAAAGCCATAGCACCGACAGGCCGCTCTTCATCCTAGCAGCATGTGATCTGGGATCCTGCCAAAGTGGGGTCAGACGCCACCAATGTTCCATCTGGCCCAGTACCACTGAAAGTGAATAAATTCTGGAGGGTCAGCCTGGACTCTGATTGTGGCTCTTTGCCCAGGAACGAGGATGTGGATGTGTGCCTCTAAGTCCCAAAGTCTTTGGGCAGCCCTGTGCCCGTGGCACAGTCCTCAGCCCATTTCTGTCCTCAACAGTACAAGCTGTACCCCTGGAGACCCCAGACCCAGGTCCCCAGTGGGACAAGGGCCAGATTCTTGGGCCCTGCTCCATGGCCCTTTTACCATTTGGGGACATGTGTCATCACCAGCCCCACCCCAGAAAGCCCCTAGCACTGGCACAAAGGGCCAGGAAAGGGGCTTGGGAAGGGAGATTAAGAGAGGAAGTGATCGTGAGTAGATGAAGCCGACACACTTCATTATAATTGTTTTAATTGACTTTTCTCAGGACTGGGAGCTCAGTGAGGATTCTGACCAGTTAACTGGTACACAGAAGGTGCTCTACACATATTCAATGACTAAAGGAATAAGGACTTTCCAGCTGTGTGTCCAAGTTTTCGAATGGAAAAACTAAGGCCAAGGGTGGGAGCGGGGCTGGGTCAACCTCACACAGCTGAGTCTGAGGTGAAACTAGAAGCAACAATCATCTTGGCACCTCTCCTGGTTGAGGAGAGGCTCAGAACTTGGAACCACTGGGGGCCTGCCCCTCAGGCTTGATTGTGGATGCTGCCAGCCTATGCCAACCTCTGCCAGAGACCAGCTGCGAGGGTGTGAGCAAAGACAGGGACAGCAGAGGCCAGTGCAGAGGTTGAGGGCAAGGCCAGGGGAGCTCTCGGCTTGACTCACAAGGCCTGTGTATGTGTGAGGGAGGGCGGGGCTAGGAACATTCAGTGCCTTCCAGAGGAGCCCTATTCCCTCCATCGAACTTTCAGAAGCCCAGGACACACCGCACATAAATAGGGAAAACACACAACGACAATGGGAGAGGCAAAATGCTGGAAAGCACAGCCCAGCCCAGCTGGGTCTCTACTACCAGGATCCCTGCTCCTTGAGTCTGTGTGAAAGCCAGGACGGCAGGCTCAGGCAGTCACCCCAGGAGAAGGGAGATCCCCACCAGGACCCAGTGAGAGGTAGACAGCGTGAAAGCTGAAGGAGCACCAAGGGGCCAGGTGGGGGGACGAAAAGACTGGAGTACGCATACACCCAAAGCCATCTCATGCAAGAACAAGTTTCTACTCCCAACCCCTCCCCCCAATGCCCATCCACGCTCAGCTTCCCTCCTGTCCTCAGGCTCTTCCTCGGCTCAACAGACAGCTGGAGACAGGAGGGCAGACTTAGTCTGCCTGACATGCTGCTGTTGGCCCTCGGGGTCCAGGGAGGCTAGCACAAATTCTCTGCTGTTGCCGCTCCTCCCTCCTGAAATGCTTCTGCCCTCCCCAGGCCCCAAGAAACACCCAGGCTGTGGAAGCACAGAGCAGCCAGCTTCGTGTTCTGGGGGCCGATCTGGAGCCCTCAACCAGTATCAGTCAGGCAGCAGGCGGCCCAGCTCTGCCTCATCCAGCCGGTTGGTGGTCATGATGTGTTCCAACTGCTGCCGGTAGCGTGCTAAGTCCTGCATGAAGTGGGGCACCCGGGTGTTGTCCAGCACCCCGTGGGGCCGGAGGTGATCCACATCCTCATAGGAAACCTGCAGGGAGAAAGCTGGGCCTCAGTGCAGGGTCCCCTGGTTTTCAGGCAGCTGGTCCCAGCTCTCTTCCAATGGCCCATAGCCCTTTGCTCCCAGAACCTCTCCCACTCCCCTTTTGATTCACTCCCAACGTTCTGTACCCTGTGGCTCCATCCTGGGTGTTTGCTCTTTCTCTCAAAACCTTCTTCTAACATCTATGTGCTACAACCCCACTCCTGTATCCAGTCCAGCTTCCCCCCTTCATCTCCAAATCTGGGTATCCAACTGCCTTCTGAACACCTTTCCCTGGATACCAGGTGTTAGACGCCTCATAGCCAGCCTTCCTGGGTGCCAGCTTATGCAGCCCGACCCTTGTCAGAGCCCCTAGGTCAGATTCCAGGGTGGGGACTTAGAATATGTCACCCTCCCACTCAGAGTGGCCACTGAGTTGAAAAGATTCCACTCTCTGAAGATCTCTCCAGCTTGCCCCTTCTCCAACGGCACGGCCACTGCGGGTTATGCCAGACCACCATCCATGCTGCAGAAGAGGTGGGAAAGGCCTCTTCCTCTTCCCCTTGCACTCCCCTCCCTAGGCCTCTCCTTCCGTATGATACACAGAGCCTTCTAAAGCCAACATCTGTGCCACCCTTTGCTTGAAGCTCCTTGGATTCCCCACTGCTTTGGATGAAGTTCAACTTCCTCAGCTTGGCACAGATACCCAGTGCCAAGGGCTTGATCCCTGGCTGTTTCTCCAGCCTGCTTCTGCAGGCCTTCCTGACTGCTCTCCTGGCCTGGAATGCTCACTTCCTTTGCAGTGTCTACACACACACCTGTGGGCTGGAAAAAGCACCTATACTGGCTGCCGGACTGTCACGTCATCTCCTGTGCTCACTCCACCCACGCTCCCACCACGAGAGGCCTGGCACCCAGTCCTCAGTGGAGTTCCAACCAGAGGCTCAGGGAATACAGCAGTGAGGGGGAGAGCTGGCTGGGACCTCTGAAGGCCCTGTGGCCCCTCACCTTGCCCAGAGAGGTCAGCAGTGGGAAGTCGATGGTCTGGCGATGCCGCAGAATGCGCAGAATGCCATCCAGGTATACCTGGTCCTTGCTGAAGCAGCCTGTGGGCAAGGAGGGCCGTAAGCCCTAGGTCCAAAGCCCCACCCTCACCCTCCCGCCCCAGATCAAGGCACTCCCCCGCCAACCCGCAGGGACTGGTGCCCACCAGGCAGCGAGGTGTCAGTCTGGCCGCGCTTGGCGCGCACACAGTATTCCCAGCGCACATCGGCATCCTGCACGTAGCGCGCCAGGTCCTGGAAGAGCTGACGAAAGGACATGCGTGCTGCACGATGTATCGTATAGTAGAGCAGCGCCGCGCGCCACAGGAAGGGCTGCTTGCGGAACAGCACGCTGTGCAGGCTGGCCAGGCCCTCCTCCGTGGGGTTTGCTGGCCGCAGCCCGTACTGCTGCCGGCCCTCGGCGCTGTGCCACGGCTGCCGCGCGTTGTTCACGCCCCGAAGGTAGTGGGTACCTGCAGGGACAGCAAAGAAGAGGCTGGGCTGGGCATCCAGGGGGTCTTCCTGCCTGGCCCTATCCAGGCCCTGCTCTGCCCGTCTGGACCTCTAGCTGGTGACTCACATAGCTTTATGCCCCTAAAATCAGGCTCTCACACAAGCCTCTCCACCCCACACCCATACTCACCCAACGCATCATCAAGACCATCTTTAGGTGAACTCACACCCAAGGACCCAGAGGCTCACACACATGAATCCTCCCCCATCCGTCTAGGACTATACACACACAACTCTCCCAAACTCACACTGCTTCGCCCCCCACCCTCTGCAGCCCCCTAGAGAGGCCGGGAACTCACACACCACCCGGTCCCCACACCCTTGCATGCCCATTTCATGCTAACATACTCAGCAAAAACCACCTTTTGCCCAGAGCAACATGATTCTTGACGAGGAGTGACAGATATGAAAGAATAGTAATTCGTGTCCTATGCCTGCCTTTCCAGCCTGGCCAGTCCCCTCCTAAATCCAGCTGTGTCTTCAGCCATTTCCCTTCCCAGAATCTGAACTTGCATCCACCATGGAAGGCCTGTACTGTTGGCTAGACTAGTGGGGCCCTTAGGGTTCTCCCTCTGGCCTGTCCGGGCCTCAGCAGTCTTGCCCCACGGACAAGGGAAATCAGAGAGGAAGCTGAGGGAGGAAAAGATGCCCAAAAGAAACAGGAAATAAGGGTGAGCCCAAAGAGTGGGCTGGCATGTTCTGGCGTACCTCTGTGAGCCAGAGGGAGGAGGTGGCTGCTGGTGAAGGGAAGGGGGAAAATGAGAGGGGGTGGAATTACTGGGGCCCCTCACTGCCCTGCCCCCATGTCCCAGCCCCCTCTCATCCCAGCCCACCCACCTACCACACCCTGACCTATCTCGTGCCGCAGCATGCCCTCCAACCAGTACTGGCGGGCTCCAGTCAGGTTGATGGCCAACGTTGGTCGGCTGTTCTCCACCATCATCACTGCCTGGGACAGCAGGTCCTCACTCAGCTGCACCACTACCTGCGGGTGGCAGAGACACGTGTCATGGCCACCAACCCCGGGGGCCAGTGGGGAGGTGGACCTGCTGATGCCACAGGGGAGCCAGGCCGGACACTTGGCCACGACACCCACCCTGCCCCACCTCCGCTTGGAGCCAGCTCCCACCTGACTGGGGCAGGGACGGGAGCAGGGCTGGCCTGAGGTCACTAGCTCCACCAGAACAGAGTTGGGCCTGGCACTGCCCACTGGGCAGTCTGATTGGAAGCAGGTGGAAAAGGGGCATCACTGGCAGTGTGAGCTCACCTCACCGACGCAGCCTTCCTTCTGCATGTATCTGCGCACAATGGACCAGATCTGGCACTTGGTCAGCAGCTGGCCCCCCGTTGCAGCCTCAAAGTGTTCATAGGTCCCAAACTTCTCCAGGACAGCCTCGATGATGCCAACTGCCTGCACAGAGGGCCGCAGCAGCAGGTCAAGCTGGACCGCTCAGGTGGTCCGGGCTGGGGTGAGGCGGGCAGTCTGCACTGACCTGATGAATGAACTGTCCAGAGGCCTCACAGTATTTCTCCAGCACAGCCGTGGGCATGGGTTCCTGGTACTCGAACTGTGGGTTGTAGGTGTAATGGGACTGGAAGAACTTGTCCCGCTCGCGGTCCATATTGGTTGGCCGCAGAGCCACCAACATGCAGGGGCTCTTGCTGGCACCACGGCCTGCCTCCTTTCGAGCCTTAGCGATGTGAGGCAGGGAGGCCGCGGGCCGCAGGGTGCCCCCACCTGGGTCCCGTCCCCGTCCAGGCGGGGCCCGACTCTGGGTGCTGCCCCCCCGCCGGCCAGTACTGTTCACGGTGTAGGTGCTCTCGCTGCGCCGCATGTGTCCACGGCGGCCCAAGTGCAGCTCTGAGAAGGGCTGCCTCTCCGCCCGGGGCCGCAGGGCTGAGGGGACAGACAGAGCCAGGGGCAGGGCCAGGGACTGAGGCCAGGGGAACAGCGCTGTCCCATCTTGGTCTGAGGGCCCCGGCCTATGGGCCAAGGAGGAGGGGCTGGCTGGCGGGCTGGGGGGTGCCTGCTCATACACCTGAGCACCTGAGTCCAGCACCATTCTGTCCTGGAGGGCACATCCAGCCGGGTCACTCCAGCTCCCCACACCGGCGACTTCTGCAGACACAGGAAGGATGTGGAGGCCAGCAATGAGTGGGTATGGCCTGAGGGCTAGCAGGCCCTATGCCCCCTCACCTCCACCCTAGTTAGTCCATTCCCTGGACTGGGAGAAAGCAGGAGGAAGTCTCTTACATCCACGTAGATGGTGGTTCCTCAAATCCCTTTAGCTCATGAGCTTCTGATTGTAAGCCTTAAGCCCCCCACTCATGATTCTGTGCTCAGCGCCCGCCCAGACTGGGAATTTGGTACAGTGCAGTCTCAGCTGCCAGGATGAAAGGTGAGGGGGTCTCACTACCTTCTATCTGCCTTCTACCTCTGGCATTTTCTCAGTCTCACTCCGCCCCTCCCACCCAGCTGCATTCACCTCCTCCAGCCCATTGGGCCTACCTGCCCCTTGGTTATGCTAGTCCCTCCACCTGGAATGCTCTCTCCCCTCTGGGCCATCTGTTCAAATCTAAATTAGAACCAGCTCTTTGTAAGCAGAGGGAAAGCTCAGCCAATCCAAGCCAATCCCTGGGTGTCTCCTATCAGAGCCATCTTGCTGGTGGTCATCCAAGGCCAGTGTTAGGACAGTTATCCCAACTCTGTACCAGGGCTCAGTCCAACCCAGTCTCTCCCCAGAGACTGACCAAAGGCTCCATCCTCTGAACTCTCCTGTCTGCTCAGGGACATAATTCCAGCATCTCTCCTTTTTCCTACACCTCCTACATCATCAGTCTCTTCCATTCTGTCGGATTCTTCCCGTCAGTATAAACACATACTGTTATTTCTCCATCTTAAAAAACAAAACTCTCACTTGACCCCATAGTCTTCTAGCTTCACTGCATCTCCCTCCAGCTGCTTCTCAGGGTAACACAACACTCCAAGTCATCTATACTCAGTCTCTATCTAATTCCTTCTTTCCTGTTCTGTCCTAAATTTCACTTCAAGTAGGGGCTTCTGGCCCCTGCTCTCTATCAAAACTGACCTGACCAAGGTCACCAATGATCTTCATGTTGATCAGTAGAACTTGACAAAGTTAATGACTTCATCTCAGCTTGGCCACATCTTCCACTTGGTTCCCAAATACACTGGGACATAATTCTCCCATCTCACTAGCGGCTTGTTCTTGTCTTCCTTGCTGGTCATCCCTATCTTTCTGACCTCTTAACACCATAATGTGGAGACACTGCTTTGGGAAAGATCCCTGCTGTTCTCCTAACTTGCTACAAGTAATAAATCCTTCCTTACCCGCCCCTCCCCTGGAAAAAAAAAAAAAAAAAAAACTCTAATGTCCAGGACTTGAAAACTTCCCTTCTCCATTTATGCTCTCTCCCTGGGTGATCTCATCCACTCTCATGATTTTAAATATGTCAGCCTAAACTTCTTCCATAAACTTCAGACTAGTGTTCTGTGTGTGTAAATTGCTCAGCTGTATCCGACTCTTTGCAACCCTATGAACTGTAGCCCACCAGGCTCCTATGTCCATGGAATTCTCCAGGCAAGAATACTAGATATGGAGTGGGTTGCCATTCCCTTCACCAGGGATTTTCCCAACCCAGGTCTCCTGCATTGCAGGCAGATTCTTTACCATCTGAAACACAAGGAAGCCCCTCAAACTGTGTTGTCAGTTCTCAATTCAACATGTTTACTTGAATGTATAACAGGCATCTCAAACTGAAAATGTCCCTGTCTGGAACACTTTCCCCTCATATAACAGCAGGGGTCACTCTCACTTTCCTCAGATTTCTGTACAAATATCTTGTTAGAAAAGCCTTCCCGACACACCCTCTATAAGACAGTAAACCTCCTCTAAACCCTCTCCACCAGAACCTCACCTTTTCCACAATATTGTCCTCCAATGCAGTCATCACCATCTGAAGTACAGTATATGTGATTATTATGTTTTCTCCTTCTAAGTGTTCACAGCTGTGTCCCCAGAACAGTTGTTCAGTAAAGGAATGAAACCGAGAGCCCTTGTCCCTCTCAGAACTGGAATCATTCCTTCCCTGCACCTGGCTTCCCCAGCTAGTTCTGATCCCCTCCCCCTCTTCCCAGCATTCTGCCTAGTGACAAGCTGCTGGATGATTTCGGGACTCAGGCTTCCTTCCCCTCAACTAACCATACACTTTTCTGGATTCCTCACTGCTCTCTAGGCCTCTTACTTGTACCAATCCTCTTTATCTCCCCTTCTTTCATTTGACCTACCTCTTTGGAATTACCAGGATACGCTTGTTTCTTTCATGTCTCAGGTCCTTTTGCCAAGAATGCCCTCCCAATGTCTCCCTGTAACAAACTCCTAACCATTCTTCAGTACTCGGTTTGGGCCTCACTTCCTCCGGGAAGCCTTCCCAGCGTCTTAGAGACTCCCAGTGCCCAAGCGGCTTCTTTACCACCCTAGGCTGTCATTGTTGGAGCTCAGGTCCGCGTCCCCCCACATCATCCCCTGAACTCCCTGAGGGCAGGGACGGGTCTCATTCACCTCCATGACCAAAGTACCCAGCACCCAGATGCAGAATGAATGAAAGATGGTTGTGGGAGGAGCCCAGACTGAAGGCGGAGTCTGGTGATATATAAGCGGGTGTGGTCTGCGCCAATAAGAAACTCCGAAAGAAGATAACATTGAAGAGGAGCCAATGGGTACTAGGAAATCGAGGAGGGGAGTGACCTACAGCCAATAAGTGGCGGGGGCTGGGGCAAAGGGCGTGCCCAATGGAGGGCGGGGCCAGTGGACAATGGAGTGGGGTTCCCAGGTAGATGAGGAGGGGTCTGGTCGAACGCCTTTTCGGCCTCGTGGGGGTGGGGGGATTACATCCGCGTGCCGCGCCCCCACCTGTTCAATCCTCTTCTCGCCGCCGCTGTTCCCGCTCCGCAACACAGGCCGCCGGCTGCCCAGCCCGCGGGAGCCGACGCTGGTGACGCACGGGCTCGGGCGCGCGCACGCTCAGACGAAAGAGCGCGGATTCGCGTCAATCTCTGCTGCCGCAAGAGCACGAGGACACGGCTTGGGGTGGGGCCAGGCAGAGCAGGGGGGAGGTGTCCGCCATCGGGTCACGCCCCTGGGTGGGGTGTTGCCTTAAGGCCGCCCCCTCTGCCTCAGTTGACTGACTTCTGGCGTAGGAGACGCTAGCTCTCTGCGGGTGCGCGCACACGTAAGGGTGTAATCCGCACACTGTGGAAGCCCGGGTACTTGGGAAAGCAGCCCACATACAGGTCTTGTACCGGGATAGGTGGGGCGCAGCCATATATCAGAACTGGAACCAGGATACCTTAGGTGTGTCACTGCACGTGGACCCCCTGCCCTTCGTGGGCACTTTTATTTCATCCACCCTTCACCAACACGTACAATTCAGGCGTACGGGGACGTGACTTTATTCTGCGGGCAGTCAGGGGTCAGGCACAGGACCCTGAGGGGAAGCAGGAGGCCAGCGAGGGTGCAGGTGTTGGCACGAGGCTGAAAAGTGCTCGGCGACCAGCTTGGGGCGAGGGCTGCGGGCCGGCCCGCAGAGAGCTGAGTGCGGCCAGGCGCTGCTCTCGGGACACGTCTCCGCGCAGGTCCAGGAGGGCGGAGACGTGATCCTCGCTGTGGAGTGACGGGTGCGTTAGCCCCGCCCAGCCGCTCCTGGGTCTCCTCCCTTCCCGGCCCGTCTTCGCACCTCACGTCGGGAAACTGTTGCCGCAAGCCTGCCACCTCGAGGCCAAGTAGCGTGGGGTCGCGGAGGTTCAGCAGCTCCTTCAATGCAAGCAGCACTGGCACACACTGAACGCTCTCCTCCAGGCCCTGAGCACGCAGGGGTTGGTCTTTCTCCAGTCCTCGACCTCTATCAAATCACTAAGACTCCCGCCCATCCTCTCGCCCAGCGAATTCTCACCAAACCGAGGAAAAGCTCCTGAAGCTGGGCCGCATCGTGCTGCATGCGCTCGGCCGCCTGGGTCCTCTCGTCAGCACCGCGGCAGACTAGGCGGCCTTGCATCAGCGCACTTAAGTACTGCAGCACCACCGTACGCTCCGCCTCGACCAGCAACAGCTGTAGGGATCGCGATCAAATGGGTCCAGGATGTTTTTCCCATGGGCACTTTGACACCGCCCCCCGCCCTCAGCCTTTCCCCGCAGATGCACCTGGACCGCGGGATTCCGCACGTGCTGAAAGTTCTGGCAGAATCGCGCCGTCCGCTTGCACACGTCATCCAGCAGCTCTGGGCTTGAGAGCCAGCGACGCGAGGGCAGAGCCGCGAATAGGGGCTGGGAACGGAGTTTAGAGACGTAGTTGGAGCGACGATTCAGACCCAGCATTCCCCGGCAGAGGCCCCCATGCATACGCTGTATCTCCTCCTCCCAACCCCATCTCCCCCTGAAGCCTCGCCTGTAGCTCCGCCAGCAGCGCCTCCAACACCAGGCGACAGATCCTCTTCTGCAACTTGTCCAGCTCTGCCTCCACCGGAGCCAAGACTCCGGGAACCACCCATTTGGGCTGCAGGACGGATACGGAGGAGCTGGACCGACCGAAAGGACGGCTTCAGGACCAAGGCCAAGGCCCGAGAGGTCCTCTCTGGTCTAGCCACTCGGGCGCCACCTAGTGGCACAAGTGTGTCGCCTGAGGGGACAAGAAGGGCGGCTCCCTGCACTTCTGAAAGGGTGGACACAGCTGAGGCTGAAGTGGTGGGCTCAGCGAGTTAGAAGGCACACATGCCACCTGGACCTGCCTCTAATTCGCGGTATGATCTTGAACAAGTTATGTCTTTCAGTTTGTTTCGGTAAGAGGAGAGAGTTAATCCCAGTCAGGAGGGAGTCAAAATCATCATTAACTTGTTTGTTCTCTCTTGCCCACACCCCAGGGAACATAAGACCCTAGAGGAAGGGAATATTTTTGTTATATTCACAGCGGTAACGCTAGACATTACCTGGCACAGAATAGGGCCTTGATAAATATTTGTTGAATGAATGAATAATTGACACTCTGTGCCAGGTACTGTGGTAGGTACTTTATATCTGTAATCTCACCTGAGTCTCAGAAGGTCCACCCATATACTATTGACGACAGAAGCAAAATTCAGAGAGATTAGATAACTGGCCCAAGGTCACACAGCTAGTAATTAGGAGAACTAGGATTGGAACCCCAGGGTTACGTGAGTCTAAAATTCCTAAAGGCCCAGTGTAGGCTAGATCCATACTGAATAGATGTTCAGTCAGGGGTTAGTGAAGGTGGCATTCTGTGGGCACATCTTGGTACCTGAGTGCTAACTGGTGGTTGAGGGTGGCCAGTAGGTAGGGCACGTAATGAGGGACCACTGCTTCCCCCCTGAGATGGTCTCGGGAGAATCGGATCAGAGCATCGGTGAAGCTGCAAAGAGCAGAGGTGGCTCCGGTACCTGCTGTCACTCTGATACAACCCCAGTCCTTAGTACTCTGGCCCCACCTCCAAGATACCCAAGGCCCTGTCTTGAAGGAGTCCTTTCCCATGGGTGTGTCTGATCACTCAGAACCCCTTAGGGCTGCCCAGGAGCAGGGCCAGGAGTTGGGAGTGGGTCAGACCTCCTCAGGAAGGCACTCAGTTCTGATAGTGCCATGCCATGCACCCGCTGCTCCAGTGACACACTGACTATTCTGGTCACACGAATGTTCTCTTCCAGGATCTACAGGCAGGGATGGGCAGCCATTAGCGGGGTCCTGGTCCTGCCCTCCTTCCCTTTCCCTGTGAGGGCTGCCCCCTGCCACTTTTCACCCACCTGCAGCACGATGGCTGGCAATGGCGAGTGGTAGAAGCCAGACAGGTCTGTGTCGGGTTCCTGCTCTCGGCCCCACTCGACTACCTCCCCATCCAGTGCCTTCTGCAGCCACTGGGCCACCTTTGCCTGGGGAAAGGGGGCAAGGTGCAGCAGGATGTAGCAGGGCACTGACACTGCTAGAGATAGGTAGATGCACGACTCCACAGATACAGGCCCACGGGTGGCGGCAGAACTGCTCTGAACCTGGGCTCCAACTACTCACCTGGACTTTGGCCACAAATGTTGCCTCCAGCTGCTCAATGTTTTCCAGGGTCAGGAGGGGCTCCAGATCAGACACGTCAGCCTCAGGCCCCAACTCCAGGCTCCCCATCATTTCTGGCCTGGAGGTGGGTGGCCCAGTGTTACACGGAGCCCCCAGCCTTTGATGTCCCCATGCCCTACTGCCCCAGAGACACTGACCCCTGGTACACATGCAGCACCCAGTGCAGCAGGGTGAAGGTGTCGGCTTCTTCCAACTCAGGCCCTTCCAGGAGTTGCTGCAGGCAGCGCCGCAGGCCTCCATGCAGGGTGTGGGCCCACAACTGGACAACTTTGTAGTGTGGTGGGCAGCAGGGTGCTACCAGAGCCTCAGCCATGGCCAACTCAGCTGGCAGAGCCACCCGCAGAGCCTCCAGCCACTTTGCTAGTTCCCCAGGCCCAGGCTGCAGAGATGTCCCGAAGTGGACCCGCTCCAAGCCCTGCTGTAGTGCACGCAGACAGCGCTGCCGCCAGTCCCGTGGAGCCTGCTCCAGGGAGGTGATGCACCCAGCATCCACCTCGGCCACACGCACAGCAGCCACCAGCAAGGCTGGGTTCTCCCGGGCCAGCTGCCCTGCAGCCCCTGCGGCCGCTTCCACAGCCTGGCCCAGAGCCTCAGCCAGAGGGCCCAGCCCCTCAAAGACTGGCAACTCCAGGCCCCCAAGAGGTACGCACGTCTCCTCTTGCAGCTGCTCCAGTTCCCGAAGGCTCACATAGGCCTCCAAGAGCCGCTGGGCATCAATCAGGGTCTGTGTGTGGGCCACTGCAGCTGGCACTAATCAGAGAGAAGAGACAGCCTTGAGTCTAAACCTTTCCACCTGTGCAGTGGGTACAGCAGTGGATGTTGATGCCTTGGGCTGGGGTGATGTGTAAAAGATTTAATAATCAGTACAGTAGAGCACTGGCCAACCTGAAAAGACCCAGGGAAGGGCCTATATGGTGGTTAGGGTGTAAACCCTTGAGCTGATGAAACAGGAGGAAGGGAGGGACTTGGGGGAGGGAGTCATACCAGTGGCTCTTTGACCACCCTGTTAGGGAAATAGTTCAGTATATAAGAGCCAAGTTGGGCAGAGCCACAGGTGTCAGTCCTGACTCAGACATCCCATGCTTGTACTGCGCTTAGTTGCTGTCATGTCCGACTCTTTGTGACCCCATGGACTGTAGCCCACCAGGCTCCTCTGTTCAGTGGGATTCTCCAGGCAAGAATACTGGAGTGGGTTGCCATGCCCTCCTCCAGGGGATCTCCCCAACCCAGGGATTGAACCCAGGTCTCCCTCGTTGCAGGTGGATTCTTTACCACTGAGCCACCTGGGAAGCCCAAGAGTACTGGAGTGGGTAGCCTATCCCTTTTCCAGGGGATCTTCCCGACCTAGGAATAAAACCAGGGACTCCTGCATTGCAAGTGGATTCTTTACCAGCTAAGCTACCAGGGAAGCCCTTGCACGCTTGGGAACCCCAGAATGAGCTAACAGGCACCGTGCTTCATACGTCATCTGAAGCCTGTATTACTCTCTGGGAGGTCCCCGATGTGTCCCTCCATGCAATTTCCCACTGGTGTCCCAGCCCCTTGATCAGCGACAAGCCCCTTGGTGCTTGTCAACCGGCTGGCAGAGGACTGAGGCCGAGGGCCAGGCACACTCACCAGCTCGCAGCCGGGGCAACAGCTGAGACAGGGCCTGCAGTTGTTTGTGTTCCACAACCTGCTCCCGCAGGGGTTCTAGGGTCTGTGCAGCCTCAGCCATATCCCGGAGCAGCCCACGGGCCTGGCCCAGGGCCTCGCGGGCTCCCTGTACGGCCTCAAGGGCCTGGGCCAGCTGCCACACCCCGGTCTTCACACCCTCCAGGTATGACTGCACCACCGACTGTGGGAGGGAGGTAGGCAGTGAGGCCTTGCCAGCCCTGCAGCTTGCCCCCAGCACTCCTCCCTCCTGCCCGATGCCCACCTTGATGCGCGCTTCCAGAGAACAGGTCCGCTGCACCTCACGGTTCCGGTACTGACCCAGCCTGGCCAGCTGCTCTGGCCGGTAGAAGATGCCCGAGGCCCACTTGAGTGCTGCACCCCGGGCCAGCTGCTCCGCCCTTTCCTGCTCCGGCCACTCCAGCCCTGGGCAGGAAGAGCCTGGGCAGCTGCATCAATTGGGCTAGGCCTGCAGGAAGTGGCTGCCGAATCTGCTCCCCTTCCTACCCCTTGGCCTGTCCCCTAGGGCGGTCCACTCCTCTCCCCGCCCTACAGAGCTCCAGTCAGACCCCAACTCACCATCCCCATCTTTCTTGCCACCATCCCTCCCTTGGCCTACCCAGAAGGGCTCATACCAGTGGGGAGTGCGGGTTGCGTTTTGTCCCTGGCTGCCGAGTCCATGGCTGGAGGAGCTGGAGTGGAGTGAGGGCAAAGGTCCGGGTTAGAGCAGGCAAAGTGGGCGCTCCTCTGAGCTACTGTGTTCATCTAGGCCCCTCTGAGAAGGAGAAGGTTCTGGTTCCCTCAGGAAATGAGGGAGATGGGAAAGATGGGGAGGCACCTGAGATACCTTCGTCGATGAGGTTTCCCGGTTTTGCCCCCCAGATGGAAGTGGGGCAGGGTAGACAGGGGCCTCCGCTGGGCACTGCTCCTCTCTGAGCTGCAGAGGACAGTGTGGTATGGAGCTCACCAGGCTTGACCAGGCGTCCAGTGCTCCCTCCTCCGCAAAGAGCCTTGGCCTTGAGGAGGGCCCTCTCCCCCGGCCGTCCCGGCAGAGATGGATACTCCCTCCACTGGCTCACGAGGCCCACACCTCAGCCTGCCACAGCAGAATTCCTCACCCCAAGGAAGCCTCTGTCCCACCTCCCTCCTCAGGAGTCCCCTCCTCCCTCCAGGTCCCGCCCTCTCCAAGGCCACATGCAGAAAGGAAGGAAGCTGAGTCTCTGGTACTTTATTCCCAACAGGAAAGAGCATCTGCACTGAGGGACAGAGTGGGGAGGGCTGGGCGCCGCTTCCTTGGGGGAAGTGGGGGTGTCCTCCCTGTGATCAATGAGTCTGGAGCAGCCTAGGCAGGACTTCCTATGCTAAGGGCAAAGATAGGAACTAGATGGCCTGAACCTGGCTGGAGAGGAAGGTGTGCTGATATGGATGCAGGCAACATCACAGGGTGAAAACTGTGTTGACAGGCCCTTAGAGGCAGGTATGCCTCTGCAGAGGAGCAAGAGACCATAGGCTGTTGTGAAGAGGGTGTGTGGCGGGAGATGGCAGAGAGGGGTGGAAGAGCTATGAAAGCTTGTCTGTCTTGGAGATAAAAGGAGCCATGGAAGGGACTGCTGCTGCTGCTTAGCTGCTTCAGTTGTGTCTCTGTTCGACTCTATGGACTGTAGCCTGCCAGGCTCCTCTGTCCGTGGGATTCTCTAGGCCAGAATACTGGAATGGGTTGCCATGCCCTCCTCCAATGGAACTGACTACTAGGTAGTAATAATGCAGTGGACACTGGCTACCACCCAAATCCACCCTTCAGGACAAAGACACTCATTCCTCTAGCCTGAAATGTAGGCTAATGAGGTCTCAGATCTGAGTCTCTTGGTCCGTATTAGGGTATAAAGGCCAGGTAGGCCTTGGAAGGAGTACCCCAGTTTCAGTGCTCCTAGAAGGACAGAGGCCTCCATTTTAACTTCCTCACAGTTTAATTCTCTTCTCTGCCCTGTTTGGCCTGTATTACTTCCTTACAAGTGTGGCTTCTCAGTAAACTTCCTGCCGGCACATCTCTTTCTCAAAGACTGTTTTCCAGAGAACTTGACCTAAAATAAACTATAATAAATGACAGTGTTAAAAATAACAAAATGATACTAGCAAACACATAATCCTTCCACATGACAGAAACGGCTCTAAGGGCTTTACATATATTTACACAAATGGGAGGGATTGGGGGCAGGAGGAGAAGGGGATGACAGAGGATGAGATGGCTGGATGGCATCACTGACTCAATGGACGTGAGTCTGAGTGAACTCCAGGAGTTGGTGATGGACAGGGAGGCCTGGCAAGCTGCGATTCATGGGGTCGCAGAGTCGGACACGACTGAGTGACTGAACTGAACTGAAATATGTTTGCATTGGTTGAAAAGTGGTTTTAATCCCATGGCTTCTGAGCACTGTAGTGTGGAGACAAGAGAAAGGTGAAGGTGGGATCAGGGGAAGAAAGTGGGGATGCAGACAGGTGGATAAGCTAGATGTAATTAGTGCTTGCTGTTTGGCAGGAAGTGAAGGACAGGAATAGGGTAGGTTATCCCAAGACGATGGGGAGCAGGTTTGGGAAAACACGTTGGGTTCATCAGGCAGCAGGGTCTCCTCTCCTGAGATGAGGGTTGGGGCACAGTTAGTGGAGTTGGGCCAGCCAGGAAGGTTCCAGTGATCCCTCCTTACTACTCCTGGGGCTACCCAACGACTTCCTCAACATGCTTCCTCGACCACACCTGTCTTCCGGGATCCTGGGGTTATTTTCGTCCTCTTCGGCGGTTGGACATTTGTTGATGGTCCCTGAAGTTTTTCGGCCATGTCTGCTGAGAGGAATTGTGACAGACTCCCTGGAAGGGAACGAAGCGGAAGCGGAAGTAGCGAGGCTGGCGCCGGCGGCCGAGCGGCCAGGAACGGAAGCGGAAGTGGCGGCGGCGCCGGCCTGGCCTGGCCTGGCTGAGGGGAGGCGGCGGGCGGGCGCGATGGCGGAGGCCGGGCCACAGGCGCCGCCGCCCCCAGGCACCCCAAGCCGGCACGAGAAGAGCTTGGGACTTCTCACTACCAAGTTCGTGTCGCTTCTGCAGGAAGCCAAGGACGGCGTGCTTGACCTCAAGCTGGTGCGGCCCGGGCTAAGGGGCGACAGGGGGGATGGTGGACCAGGCCTGAGCCGGTAGAGGGAACCCCCGGGGCGGCCCAGCTGAGCCCTCAGAGCAGGCCGCCATACATGTGCTTCTCACAAGCGGGAGGCCGGGAGCTGTTTCATTCATTCGGCTGAGGCTGTTCATCGGATGTCAGCTTTGTGCCAGGCTTGGGGCTGCGGGTGCTAGTCCTCGTGGCCCTCTCCAGCAGGTGTGGGGAAAAGAGTATCGGAACATCAGCTCAGGCTTCGTCTGGCCCCTTCCCGCCCCACAGTCCTGAGCTGCTGTAGTGCCTGGAGAGGAGGGCTAGAATTCACGCCACCCCCTTTTCAGACTACTCCAGACCGAGTCCCCCGTGAGAGTGGGACTGAGCATTTTCCATTCTCTTCTCCCTGCCAGGCAGCTGACACCCTAGCTGTGCGCCAGAAGCGGCGGATATATGACATTACTAACGTACTGGAAGGTATCGGGTTGATCGAGAAAAAATCCAAGAATAGCATCCAGTGGAAGTGAGTTGGGGCACCGGGGACGGCAATGGGATCTCCTACCCAGAAGTGTCAGGGGTGTGGGGTGGAGGGTGTCAGAGAGAACAGGGACCGTGGGACCCAGAGTGCCAGGCAGCCCGCCTCAGCTCTCCTTCCTGGATTCAGGGGTGTGGGGCCTGGCTGCAATACCCGGGAGATTGCGGACAAGCTGATCGAGCTCAAGGCAGAGATCGAGGAGCTGCAGCAGCGGGAGCAAGAGCTAGACCAGCACAAGGTGTGGGTGCAGCAGAGCATCCGGAACGTCACAGAGGACGTGCACAACAGCTGATATCCTCCTGTCGGCGGTCCTGGCTCCTGGGGAGTGGGCGATGGGCCCTCTAGTCCAGCTGGGTTTGCTCTGTGGTCCCCTAGTCTCTGTCCCGCTTGGGAGGATGGTCCTCCAGCTCCTGGCCAGGTTTCAGCCTCGGGTTCCCTCCTCGGAGCCTCTCCACCCACAGTCTTGGCCTGTGATCCCTCCCCCATGTAGACCCCAGGCCTCAGGGCTTTTTTTGTAAGCGTGTATGTCAGACCTCCACTGCAAAGCTGGGTGTTCGCTGTGTCAGTTGTCTGTCACCATAGGCAGGGCATCAGCCATTCTCCTTAACCCCCACACCTTGGCCTACGTGACTCATGAGGACATCTGCAGATGCTTTGCTGGTGAGCAGAGCCTGGGTAGGGGGAAATGGGGGTGGGACTGGGCTGAGCCACAGCCCTGAGCAGTGGACTCGGTGCTTGAGAGACTTCGGTCTCTTAAGAGGGTTCCTGGGGCCTGCTCAAAGAAGATCCAGACAGAGTAAATCCTGGATTTGAGGATCTCTGGGACCCTATGGAGGCTAACCATGCTGAGAGGGTACAGGAAGCCTGGACTGGGTCCCTGGGTCAGCCACCACCTGCATTGCCTCCTAGGTTTGGCTTCTCAGGTGTGGCAGGAGCATACGAGGGGAGAAAGTGTGTATGCCTGTTTGTGTATGCTTGTGTGCAAGGGGCAGTGGTACCCACTTCCAACCTGTAGTTTAGTTGCACTGTAGGTACAGAAACTCTTCCTTGTCCATCTTGCATCTCCCAGGCTGTTTCTGGGGAAGAGATGTTGGCCTTGGCCGGAACGTCTTTGCCTAGGGAGCAGCCCCATCAATTGAATGAGGTGCCCATGGCCACTAATCTTTTGCTGCACGTGAGTGAACCCAGATTTTCTGGTTACTGACCTCTGGGTTCTTAGGAGAGAAAAGCTTTAGTTCTCTCCCCCATCCTCGATAGGGAGTGAGTGAAGCCTATTGTTCAGCCCCTCTGGGACTATGATCTTCCTTGTTCTGAGGGATAGGCACCCCATTCCCAGTTCAAATTGAGCCCGTGGGCCTTGATCCATCCTCTTTGTCATCCTAGGAGACACCCTCCTTGCCATCCGGGCCCCGTCGGGCACCAGCCTGGAGGTGCCCATCCCAGAGGTGGGTGCTCAGCCCAGCCGGGTAGGGTGGATTGAGGGCGGGTGCTGGCTGTGGAGCCCGATAAGTCGCGGGTGGGGCAGGTAAGGGGAGGCCTAGGGTTTGAAGTTATCTAGGAGAACGGGCAGCCCAGGGTGGGAGAGGATACTGTCCCTGGCCCAGGGTCAGGCAGGAGCCAAATCTGCTTCCAATTCCACCTGTCCTCCACCCCCACCTCCAGGGCCTCAATGGGCAGAAGAAGTACCAGATTCACTTGAAGAGTGTAAGCGGCCCCATTGAGGTGCTTCTGGTGAACAAGGAGGCATGGAGCTCACCGCCTGTGGCAGTGCCTGTGCCACCACCCGAAGACCTGCTCCAGAACCCGCCTGCTGTCTCCACCCCTCCGCTTCTACCCAAGCCTTCCCTGGCCCAGCCCCAGGATGCCTCACGCCCGAGCAGTCCCCAGGCGACCACCCCCAACCCTGTCCCCAGCAGCACTGAGGCCCAGGGGGTGGCTGGTCCAGCAGCTGAGATTCCAGGTGAGGCACAATGGGTATGTGGTAATGAGGGATTCAGGGACCCAAGAAGCAATATTTCTTTGTGACAAGATGAAATTCTCAGAGTTGAATGAGACCCTGTAGAGGTTATCTTAACCATCCACCCCCACCCCGCTGGCCTCTCTTTGCTGGTGCAGCCATTGAGCCCTTTTTAACAGGGACATTGTGACTGTGTGAAGGGGCATTAGTGGTGGCAGTTTTCCACCAGGTCTGCCTGTGTCTCACTTGCCCTGGCACCCCTCTTGAAGTGTGGTTGCAGCAGTCATCTGTGAGTCTCCCTCCTGTGGGCTTCATGCCCCATCTCCTTCAGTGACTGATTTTCATATTACCTTCCTGGGAGGGTGAGCATGCCTAAGTCTCCTTGGGCCGAGGACAGGGCTGTAGTCATCCTGGCTGTGGATTCTAGCATGGCCAGCTTCAATATCCTGCTTCTTGTCCCTGAGTGACCAGGTTTGGGGGATGTGGTTGCAGTGAGTGGAGGCCATGGAACCGAGAGCAAGGACAGTGGTGAGCTCAGCTCCCTCCCGCTGGGCCTGGCAGCTCTGGACACCCGGCCGTTGCAGTCCTCTGCCCTGTTGGACAGCAGCAGCAGCAGCAGCAACAGCAGTTCATCTGGACCCAATCCTTCTACCTCCTTTGAGCCCATCAAGGCAGACCCCACAGGTGGTGAGTATTTGTACCCTTGGGAGCAGGAAGAACCCAGCCTCAGAAAGACCTAGTTCAATAGAATCAGGCTTGGAACCGAACTCTCCTATCTCCTCTGTCAAAGCTGGCCAGCCCCCTGCCATCAGCTAGAGCTCTGCCAGCTAAGGCAAGGAGCCTGGCCTCTCGCTTGGTGCAGGTGCCCCTTTGTCCCCTTTCCTGGTCCTCTCTCAAGCCCTGCCTGCCACCCCTTGGACTCAGGTCTCATGAAGGCAGGAGCGCTCTCCTAGGGAATGAGCTGTGGTATGGCCCTCAGGCCCCAAAGTGGGGCAGTGAGTGTCTTAGGAGAAACAGTGTCATCTGTCTGGTGTCCCCTCGTCATGCAGCCGCATGGATGGCCTCATGGATCCTAACACTCAAGTCATCCTGTGACTTGAGTGTTTGCTTTTTCCAGGACTCATTCTCTCGGCCCTCAAGCACTGTTAAAGTCTTTCATTAAATGACACTTCATCCTCTGTGTCTCTCTCTCTCGCCTTCCCTGTTATCTCTGTGTTTAGACTCCTTGAAATAGTCATCTCCATTCTATTCCATATTCTGGTTCCCTGGTCAAGCTTCAGGTTGCAGCAGTCAGGACCCCAGCCCTAACTCCTCCACCCCATTCCATACTAGTGTTGCTCTTGATCAATCACCCAGCCCTGCCCAGCTAGCTTCAGTGGGTTTCTCGGTGATTTACTCTGGTCCTCTCTTTTTCTGTGTTGATGCTCTTTTCCCTTTTTAGCATCCATAATGTCAGCTTTTGGCTCTTCTCTGTTAATTGACTTCTTCTTCTGACCTCTCCCTGGCATTTTTTTACATCTGGCTTCCCAGATCTCTGGCCCATGTCACACTTGTGGAGGGCCCCAGTTGTGGGTAGGTGAATCCCACCCTTCGTCTTTCCGTCTTTCGGAATTCTTTTGCCTGAACCTTACCTCTGTGTCCATGTGCCTTCTGCACATCCAATGGGCACTTCATTTCTATGTGTCCTCAACTGGAACTTGTTTTTCCATCTCTGTGAGTACCCAACCATTGGCCCTAGTCACCCAGACCTGACACCCTGGTGTCACTCAAGCTCTCTCCTTCTCCTGCTCCCCACCCCACATCACCTAAATGAATTCTTTCCCAGACATCCCGCATGGATGGCCTCATGGATCCTAACACTCAGGATCACTGCTACCACCTCTGTCTTAAGTTCTTCAACATTGTTGTCTTTACCCTGCCTGATTCTGAAACACACCCTGACTGGCTTTTCTCTATTTACAAAAATTCTTTTAACAGCTTCCTCAGGTATACTGGATAAAACCAGAGCCCCTAAACCTGGCATATGAAATCCCTGCTGACCAGGCTCCAACACTTCTTCCCTGTTTCCCACGTGTGTCCTGGTTGGACCTTTGTAGCAGCATCATCACCCTGTAGCACTGTTCCCTACTTAAGAGTGCCTCCTTCTCCGCCAAGTGACCTGGCCTGGGGTGTGGTCTCAGCCTGGCACAAGTAGGTACTTAGCTAGGGTAGGGATAGACAGGACATCCTTTCATCACACAGGGCATCCTCCATCAGACAGGGTATACACTCTGGACCTAGAAATGAAAGCGGGGTGTGTTGTCTTGCTGAACCACTGAGTTGGAAGCACTGTACCAATAACTTAACGGTGGGCCTTTGGCGCAGAGGAATTCAGATCTGACACCCTGGTGTCACTCAAGCTCCCTCCTTCTCCTGCTCCCCACCCCACATCAGCTAAATGAATTCTCTCCCAGATATTCCCCATGGATGGCCTCATGTATCCTAACACTCAGGATCACTGCCACCACCTCTACTGATAGTGCCAGCTTGGCCTGGGTGGGGCCTACATCTCAGCTGTATGGCACCCCCTGAGTGGGTGGTATAGGATCTGGGGAAGCAAGGGCTAGAGAGGAACTGGGATGGACCTCTGTGCCCTTGATCATGGTTTTTTTGTCTTTCAGTTTTGGAGCTCCCGAAAGAGCTGTCAGAAATCTTTGATCCCACTCGAGGTAGGGCTGTGTTCCTCCCGGGGGCTGGGTAAGGGGCACAGTTCATTGGGTCTTAGAGCTGTTTTCTTGCCCTTCTGAGGACCTTATGGTTGTGTCTGTTATCTGGGCAAAGGGTCTCAGTTCCTGGTGGGTGGTTCGGTGGTCCCCTTCATGAACTTTGGTTGGGTGGAGAGGGGGGAGCCAGGATATAACTGAGCTCTCCCTCTGTCCCCAGAATGCATGAGCTCAGAGCTCTTGGAGGAACTGATGTCCTCAGAAGGTAGGTGGCCCAGCAAGGTAGGGGGTAAGTGTATGTGGGCAGAGTTTGGGTGGCCGTGGGTGGGGCCTCGGCTGTGGGGCCTCAGCTTGTTGTTCTCTGCAGTGTTTGCACCCCTCCTCCGCCTTTCTCCACCCCCTGGAGACCACGATTACATCTACAACCTGGACGAGAGTGAAGGTGTCTGTGACCTCTTTGATGTGCCTGTTCTCAACCTCTGACTGACAGGAGCATGCCCTTTGTGGCTGGGACACAGACTGTCTGACCTGGGGGCTGCCTGGGGACCTCTCCCCACTCCCCTACAGCTTGAGAGCCGCAGACTTCTGGCTTCCCCAGCCTTCCCTCACTGCACAGTTCTGGCCCCAAGTCCTGCTCCTGCAAGTCCACCTGTTCTGTGCTCGGAGAGCCGGGGAAAGGAGCATAGCCCCCTCCACCATGGAGCCAAAGTGTTTGCCTCTCCTTTTGGGGGGCCTTACCCTACCTGGTATCCTCCTCAAGCCCTCCCAGAGTTCAGGTTCAGCTGCCACCCAGTGGCACAGAACCAAGGACCCTCCATCACCTTCACAGGGCCACTTGTCCATTCCCATTGCCCTGTACCTGCCAGGCCTTCCCCCTTCCAGGAGGAAGTCTGGGGTTGGGATGGGCACATGCCAGCACCACCCCTGGCCTCCTTAACTTCTCCCCATGCCCGATCACAAACCTCCTTCTGGACTTCTTGTGTGCCCCCCCTTCTGCTGGGCCCTTGGCCCTGAGGACCTGTTGACATGGGGGTGCTAACAGGAAGGAATGGAGATTTCTAGCTAAGAATCTGGGCTGCTGAGTCCCTAAGGATTGGCCCAGCCTCCCTCTCCCCATAGCCCCCCTCTTGTTTATTCATTTACCCCCATTTAGAGCCATTTGCAGAGATTTAGAAAGATTCGCAGTAACGGATGGATTCCTATATAAAGATTATTTTTATACTTTTTGCAACAAAAGGAAATTGTAATATTTGTACAGTGTCCAAGTGAATAAAGATCGTGCCTAAGGCTATCTTTGGTCTGGTTCTTTCAGGGCCCTTCCCTGGGACTGTGCTGGGTTGGTGGAACTGGGTGGGTCAACTCTTGGAAAAGGAGGTGTGGCTGTGCTGACAGCCCGCCCTCCGCACCCCCACCTGCCGCACCTTGGGGCGGGGCGGGGCCTCCTTGGTGAGGCGGGGCGGGGCAGGCGCTCTCCTATTCTCGGGACTCCAACCCGGAACTGGCCTTGGATCCGGCTCCCTAGGGAAGGCCGCGGCACCTTGTTGCGAGTGGGAGCCTGAGCCACGGGAGCCAAGCCTCGGGCTGAGGAACACCTTCGTTCCCAGGGGCCCCAGGCCAGGTGTGCTCTCAGCGGAGGTGGCACATCTGGAAAGTATAGAGCCCCTACGGCTAGACCATGGCGCCCCCGCGGAATGTGGTGAAGATCGCCGTCCAGATGCGTGACGCCATCCCGCAGCTCATCCAGCTGGACCAGGTCACTAGGCCTGGCTGGCCTCCATCCACCCCACCACCTACCTTCGGGTCGCCCCCTTCCCCTCGAATAGCCCACCCCACCCCTCCCCAGGCTCCTCCGCAACCTCTTCTCACTCCCGTCCTGTGAGTGACTCTTCCGCTTGTAGGCAAAACCCCTGGCTGCTGTGCTGAAGGAGGTGTGCGACGCGTGAGTGCGGGTCGCGCGGGGGCGAGGAGTAGGGGATGGGGCGGGGCAGGAGGGAGAGGGCGCCCCCTACCTGCCTCACGGAGCCTCTGCTGCCTGCAGGTGGAGCTTGCCTCACTCTGAGCGCTATGCCCTGCAGTTTGCGGATGGGCACCGGAGATACATCACCGAGAACGTGAGTCCCCTCCCCTCTGCCCCACATTCCACCCTGTGGTCCCTTCTAACTCTGGCTCCGACTTGCAGTCATCGTCCCACTCTCTGCAACCTGATCTTTTACTGACTCCCAAATCCTCCCTTCTTGACAGCCCCAACTAGCCAGTCCTTAGGGCTCTTCTTGACTTCTTTCCGTTCTCTGCCATCTTTTCCAGAACCGCATGGAGATCAAGAATGGCAGCATCCTGTGCCTCAGCACGGCCCCAGTAATGCCCCTCCGACCCCGCCCTCCTTCCCTGCCCCTCTGCTGTGCCTCTTTTCTGCACCTGGAGACCGGGGGCCCAGTCCCAGCTCCAGCCCAGAAGTGCCCCACCTAGCGGATACCCGCGTCCCCACACCCCCACTTCCCTCTCCTTACCTCCTCACCTGTGCTCTGCCCTTGCTCCCACTCCGCCAGGACCGCGAGGCGGAGCGGCTGTTGCGGGGGCTGCAGAGCGAAAGTCGTGAAGGGCGCCGGGAAGCCCTGCGGCACCTCCTTCTGCTGGCCCCGGACCTGACCTTCGCCCGGGAGGTCATCAGCCGTGATGGGCTTCAGAGACTGGGCACCATCATTGAGGATGGGGACGAGTGAGCCCAGGGCTGTGGTGGGCGGGGGACACAGTGGGACCGCGGATCCTGGTCTGGCTTTGCTCAGCCTCCGATGTCCCTCCAGCCTAGGAGAGGTGCTGGCCCTTGCACTGAGGGCCTTCTTGGAGCTTATGGAGCACGGCGTGGTGTCCTGGGAGACACTCAGCATCCCCTTTGTTAGGAAGGTGGGTGGGCTTTTCTCGGGGAAACAGGTGGGGGTGGTGGAGAGGTGTCAGGGCCTGGCCTTCCACGGTGATGAGGTGGTGACAGCCTCTGCTCCGCCAAAGGTGGTGTGCTACGTGAACATGAACCTGATGGATGCCTCTGTGCAGCCCTTGGCCCTGGGCTTGCTGGAGAATGTGACCTTGAGCAGCCCTACCCTGGGCCAGCTGGTCAAGAGCGAGGTGCCGCTAGACAGGCTGCTGGTGCACCTACAGGTGTAAGTGTCTGAAGGTGGGGGACCAGAGAGGAGAGCAGGACTGGGCCCTGGATGGCCGGCTGAGCCCTCCTTTTCACCCAGGATGAACCAGCAGCTGCAAACCAAGGCCATGGCACTGCTGACAGCTTTGCTCCAGGGGGCCACCCCTGCAGAACGTAAGGTGGGCGTCCATCCAGTGACTGGATGGGGTGGGCAGGAGGTGGTGGGTGCTGTGCTCAGAGCAGTGGGCCGAAAAAATGGGCGCTCGTGGTGGGGCTAAATCACTCAAGCCCCCTTCCCACCCACCAGCACATGCTCGACTACCTGTGGCAGAGAAACCTTCGCCAGTTCATCTACAAGGTAGGAAGGACCAGGCCTGGCAGACCCCTCCCCACTCCCCTCCTTGGAAGCCCACGCTCACAGCCGTGGACTGGCTGTCCTTCAGAACATCATCCACAGTGCAGCGCCACTGGGTGACGAGATGGCTCACCACCTGTACGTACTGCAGGCCCTGATGCTGGGGCTGCTGGAGCCACGCATGCGGACACCACTGGACCCCTACAGTCAGGTAGGTGCCTTGAGCGCGCAGAAGGCTGGGGCTGGCCGGAGCTTGGCTTTGAATCTTCAATCTTGCCACCGCTCCAACAATGACCCCAGGAGCAGCGGGAGCAGCTGCAGGCCCTGCGCCAAGCTGCCTTTGAGCCGGAGGGGGAGTCTGTGGGCGCCGGGCTGAGCGCTGACCGTCGCCGCTCCCTGTGTGCCCGCGAGTTCCGCAAACTGGGCTTCTCTGTGAGTGACCCCTACCCAGCCCCCTGCCCCCTCCCTCTACCCAGGGCTGCTGCTACTGCTCCAGAGGGCTGGGACCTTCCTCAGCTTCCTCTCTCCTGCCCCCCAGAACAGCAACCCTGCCCAGGACTTGGAGCGCGTGCCCCCTGGCCTGCTGGCCCTGGACAACATGCTCTACTTCTCCAGACAGGCACCCAGCGCCTACAGCCGGGTCAGTGGTAGGGCGGGGTGGGGTATGGATGAATGGGGTACAGGGCACCTAAGCGAGGCCCTCCCGGGGCTTAGTCATGACTCCCCAGCCCATCCTGTGCTCCCGCCTCCTCAGTTTGTGCTAGAGAACAGCAGCCGTGAGGACAAGCACGAGTGCCCCTTTGCGCGGAGCAGCATCCAGCTGACTGTGCTGCTGTGTGATCTGCTCCATGTTGGGGAGCCCTGTGAGTGGTGCTGGGCACAGCGTGTTCAGGAACAGGGGACGGAAGGGCAGAGAGGGCCAGGGGCAGCACACACTATCTCCCTGAGCCCCTCCTGCCCCCCCGCTCCAGGCTCCGAAACAGCCCAGGATTTTTCACCCATGTTCTTTGGCCAAGATCAGAGCTTCCATGAGCTCTTCTGTGTGAGCATCCAGCTGCTGAATAAGACCTGGAAGGAGATGCGGGCCACTCAGGAGGACTTTGACAAGGTGCGGAGGGCAGCAGTGGGGAGACCCAGGCCAGGGCAGAGGTTCTGGGGTTGGGGCACGGAACTCAGGCCCTGAGCTCAGCTTGGGATGGCCCCAGGTCATGCAAGTGGTGCGGGAGCAGCTGGCCCGCACGCTGGCCCTGAAGCCCAGCTCTCTGGAGCTCTTCCGAACAAAGGTGAACGCACTCACCTACGGGGAGGTGCTTCGGCTGCGGCAGACGGAGCGGCTGCACCAGGAAGGCACGCTGGCCCCTCCAATTCTGTGAGTCATGGGGGTAGATCCCAGGCCTAGTGCCCACCTGCCCTGCTGCCTTGCCCAGGCCCAGCTGTCCAGCTCAGTGAACCCCCTCCCCTGCACCCAGGGAGCTTCGGGAGAAACTGAAGCCAGAGCTCATGGGCCTGATCCGCCAGCAGCGTCTGCTCCGCCTCTGCGAGGGGACCCTCTTCCACAAGATCAGCAGCCGGCGGCGCCAGGGTCACTGTGTGGGCGGTGGTGGGGTTGGAGGGCGGCTGGGCGGGGCTGGGGAGGCCCTCTCATTGCTCCCCGCCGCCCTTTCCACCCACAGACAAGCTGTGGTTCTGCTGCCTGTCTCCCAAACACAAAGTGCTGCAGTACGGGGACGTGGAGGAGGGAGTAGGCCCACCGACCCCTGAGAGCCTGCCCGAGCAGCGTGAGGAGGGCATTGGGGCGGGCAGACATGTGCTGCCCCGAGCCGCCCCACCCCGGGGCCGCCAGGGGTCTCAGTGGTCAACCCAGCCTTTTTCCTGCAGTTCCTGTGGCCGACATCAGGGCACTGCTGACAGGCAAGGACTGTCCCCACGTCCGGGAGAAAGGCTCTGGGAAGCAAAACAAGGTGAGTTCAGTGGGCACCAGGGCTGCTTCCCACTGGCCCCTGCTCAGCGCTCCTGGCTCCCTTGCTTCTCCAGGACGTCTGTGAGTTAGCTTTCTCAGTCAGCTATGACCATGGGGAGGAAGAGGCATACCTCAACTTCATTGCCCCGTCCAAACGGGAGGTGAGTATCTGGGCAGGCTGAGCAGACGGGCAGGGGAACAGACGGGCAGGGGGAGAAATGGAGAGGCCCTCATGGAGCTGGCCCCATCCCCAGTTCCACCTGTGGACAGATGGGCTGAGCGCCCTGCTGGGCAATCCCATGGGCAGTGAGCAGACACGGCTGGACCTGGAGCAGCTGCTAACCATGGAGACCAAGCTGCGGCTCCTGGAGCTGGAGAATGTGCCCATCCCTGAGCAACCACCCCCTGTGCCCCCGCCCCCCACCAACTTCAACTTCTGCTATGACTGCAGCATTGCCGAACCTTGACAGTGAGGTTGGCCAAGGGCCACAGCTGCTGCCACCATGGTGGCTGCAAAGGGTGGAGGGGGAGAAGCACAGGCGCCTTGACCAGCAGAGGCTGTGGCAGAAATAAAAGTCTGCTTGGCTCTTAGATGTGTGTCGAGCCAGCTCTGAACTTCGCAGGCTAAACCTGCCTTCCATCTTGGCTGGCAAATGAGAGGGGGCATCAGGCCAGGGCCACAGCTTGGGGCCATGAACTTGGGCAACTCCAGTTGCGGGGCTGGTGTTCTGAAGGAGAGTGAGGACAGGCTGGCCCTGTTACCCTTCTCCAGAGTGAGTCTCCAGCCCACCCTCTAAAGAGCAGAATGGACTGCAGTCTGGGGGCCGCCAGCTGAGAGAGGTGCGGGGCAGCCAGCCAGATGAGGGAGAGATGGCAGGGTGGGAAGTATTTCCCCAATTTTAGCAGGGGCCTAGTTTGGGAGCTGTGTTTCCAGAAGGCTCCGGACAGTCTGAGCTTAGTTCTCCACCCTGCCTGGCCCTTCCCCTGTCTTCTCTGTGGGTCCTAAAGGCCCGCTTTCGAGAGACTTGAAGGGAGAGACATGAAGTTGGGTATGCTTCGTGCTGAAGGGCAAACTCAGGGTTCCGGTAGATGTCCGCCAGGCCAGTGGGAGGATGTAGGCTGATTCCGACAAGATGGAATTCAGTGCAGGAAGCCTGCATTCTGATTAAAACTCATCTGCAGCAGCATGGGTAGGTGGGAGCCACAGATAGGCCAGCTGGAGGCGAAGCTCAGAGGCTGTGGTCACGGACCCCAAGCCTCTGAGGCAGAGAGGAGCACACCCACCCCCAGGACCCACAGACAGGCTGGAAGCTGCTGGCCATCACCCTCTGATCTCCATGCCTCTCACTGCCTCTCCTTCCCAGTGCCTCCTCAAAATATCTTTAAGTGTTAACCATCACCACGTTGCCTAGAAACTGATGGTATGGCACCTCCCTTGAAGAATGTTCCGGGGGAGCTTTCTTCCCACCCACTAGCTATGCTTCTTACTTGGGCATCTAGGGCCCCACGTGACCACCCCTGTATTCAGACTTCCCACCCCACTGAGAATAGTCCCTGTTGAGTTCAAGGTGAAAATGGAGCACCCAGATGCACTTACATCTCCTGATACCTTCAGTTCTTTCTCAATGTCTCCAGTCCCTCGTTCAGGCCACCATCATCTTGGCAAGAACCTCCCGACTTCCTGCTTCCTGTCTTGCCCCTCCAGCCTTCTCAATACCACCTACTCCAACTGCTTTCTCAAACAGGAAACTGACCTGATTACACACACACATCACCCCCTCCTGTATTCTCCCGTGTCTCCCTGTTGTCCACGGATAATGGTCATGGTGCCATGACTGAACAGAACTGAGCTGGGATGCAGACATGCCGTGGTTTACCCCTTTTAACAGCGTGCCTGCAGCTTACAGAGTTCTTGATGCTTTGTCTAAGCTGGCATCCTCCCTGCTCACTTTGGGGGCTGGGAACTCCCTACCCCCACCCAGCGCCAACTCTGGCCTGCCCACCTGCACCTCCCTGGTCCCTTCTGCTTATTTGTCCCATTTCCTCCCTTTGCTTTCACTGACTTGACTTCTTTCACTTTCCTTGACTTCCCAGGCTAAGCTTACTGCTCCCCTGGGCTCCCAGGCCCAGGAGCTTCTTTCTCTGTTTTAGAAGGTTGGACCTCTAATGACCTTTCCTACCCAGAGATGTTCTCTCTCTCATGTCTTATGTGTGTATGCTGAAAAACAACCCCGTTGACTCAGCCATCCTTAATGACTATGCTCCTGGGATCTTCACATGGACATGGCTTTGCTGTGGGACATGTGCCAGGGCTTGTGCTGGGGAGAAGCCTCTGGCATCTCCCACTATGTGGGGAAGAAGCTAGGACCTGCTTGGGGCACTTGTTGGGGCAGGTGTGAGAAAGAAGCTGTCTGTCCCTCTGGCATTTCCTACACATTGTCCCTGGGCTGGGCCGGGCCAGGCTGCTTCACTGAGGTGGGGAGGGGCCCTTTGGTCTGAGAACTTCAGACAAGGAAGAAAGATCTGGAATTTTTAATCTTGGGTATACAACAAAGACTGTGGCTTAGCTGCTAAAACTCAGTGCTGGTGGGGGCGCTGGGAGAGCTGTAGGGAACAAGGCCGGGCACAGGCCTTAGTGTGAGAAGTGGGTGGAACAAAAGGTACCGGGGTCTACTTTTTCTAGCACCAGACCCAGCCCACCAATGGCCTGGCCTCTGGACCCATGCCTGGACAGGCGAGCAGGATCTGGCATTTTCGGGGGCCTGTGGCAGTGCCATGTAGCTGGAGAAGGTTCCTGTGGGCTGTGTGGCAGGCAGGCAAGAGGCCCGGTGGGCTGTCCTGGTATCATCCCACTCTCAGACCCAGTGAAGGGGTTTCTAGCTTGGGGAAGGCCCTCTGGGGCATGTAACAGAGAGGGGCAGGAGGTGCTGAGTCAAACTCCAGGTCAAGAGGCCAGGGCCGGGGATGCTGGAGGTGACAGAGGCTGAGCCACCGGTCACTTATCTGGCATCAGAGCGTTAGGGTCAGGTCCGCCCCTCCCACGAAGCGGGACTGGATGCAGATCACCTCAGGCAGTTGGGCTTGGAAGCGCCTGACGGAGGCTATGCTGATGCCGGGACACATGGCCACATCTACCATCCGCAGCTGCCTGCACGCCTGCCCGACGGAATCCAGAGTTCTGCAGGGAAGCCGCCAAGTGAGCACCTGACCCAGCCCAAGCCCAGCCAGCCCCCACCGTGGGCAGCCCCTGACACACTCAACTGCTCCGTGAGCTGACTGCAACTGGACAGGTTGAGGTGCTGCAGCCTCGGCCAGGAGCTGGCCGCCTGCGCCCAGCCCTGGTCGCTGAGGAGGCTGCAGTGACTTAGCGCCAAGCGCTCCAGGCTGGGGCAGCCCTTGGCCACAGCCACCAAGGCCTTGTCTGTGAGTGCTGGCAGCAGGCTCAGTGATAGCTGCCTCAGCTGGGGGAACTGGAGCACCTGCAAGGATGCAGTAGGGACAGGGAGGGTAATGAGGCCCTGGAGCCCTTCCGGCTCCCTGTACCCCCAGCCAGAGGAACTGCCACATCTAGCAGAAGCCCATAAGAAAAGGGCTTGTTCCAAGCAAAAAGCTCTAGCCCTGGGGTCCTCAGCCTATCCACGCCCCCAGCCTCACACCTTGGTTAAACTGGCATCAGTCAGCTTGCTGCAGGCTGTGAGGTCCAGCTCCTGCAGGGCCTGCAGCATGAGCAGGGAGGGGCCCTGTGGCTGGGGAGAGGGGTCCTTGGGGCTGGAGGCCCGGTACTCCAGCTCTTCGTGGGGCTGTGGGAGGAAGCTCCTGCTCAGGTTCCTCCTGAGTTTGGCCCTCAACTGTTGCCGGAGAGGGACGAAGGAGGGCAGCTGAGCCCAGGGACCCCCCACCCGCCATGACTTTGAGGGTCTCGCACCTGAGGCTCCTGCGAAGGCGCCTGGATGGGCTCCCCCAGCCCCAGGAGCCCCCAGTCACCCAGCTCCTTGCACCAGGCCAGGCGCAGGACTGAGAGGCGGGTGAGGTAGGTACAGATGGCCTGCAGGGTCTGGTTGGTGAGGGCCACACAGGAGGACAAGTCTAGCACCCTGAGGCGTGGGCCCAGCCCTGGGATCAGGGAGAGCACCGAGGCGTCCTAGGAGGGAAGTGGAAAAGGGAGCGGGTGATGGGGAGGTGCCCGTTGCCTGTGTCACGAGGCGTGGCAGGCTGTGAGGTCCAGCTCCCACGGGGCCTGCAGCATGGCCACAGGGGCCCTGTGGCCAGGAAGAGGTGTCCTTGGGCCTGGAGGCCCAGTGCTCCAGCTCTTGGTGGGGCTGTAGGAGGAAGCCTTTGCTGCTCAGGCAGGGAGGGGTCCCTAGGAAGGTTCTGCCCAAAATTACAGCCCCACAGGCAACAGGAGACTGTCACAGGGCCCAAGGAAGGGTGCATCAGTGTTCCTGTGCTGTGTGTCACAGTGGACGTGGTGGGCTGAGAAGGGGGACCCAGGGAGAAGGACAAATACCTAGATTGGCTGGTGTAGGAAGGATGCAGGTGAAAATCTCTAAGGCGTTCACCTTCTCTGTGCTCCCAGCACCAATCAGATATGCTCCCTCTAGAACTGGGGGGACATATGGCAGAGCTGCCACCTGCCAGGAGCAGTTGGGGGATGGGGGGGGCAAGAACTAAGGGCAGGACAGAGGAAGCTGCTTTGTAGAGATGCAGACATGGGAACATGGGCCTCCAGAAAGAATGGCTAAGAGACACACGATCGACACAGTGAGGATGGAGTAGGGCAAAAGAGAGGCATTTGGGGGAAAATGTTGAGACACTTTTCAGGTGGGGAATGCTCTGGGCACAGCCATAGATTGAAGGAATAATCTGCTAAAGAGGGAGAGGGCGACACTGCTAAGACAGGGACACCACCCAGAGGGACAGGGCTGAGCCCTATTGAAGTAACCAGCATCAACCAAGAAATGACCCTCTTCCTCCCTTGTCACATGGCCTCCCCAGGGCCCCTCCTGAGCAACTACTGCTGTGTAACCTCGGTGCCCCATCCCCCAGGGCTTGGTTCTGTCACCCCTGCCCCGCGAACACCCGCCCTCAGTCCCCTCCCGAGACTGCAGTGATCACCAAGCACTGGACTTGTGAGGTGTGGGTCACCTCGTGGGTGGGCCCCTCTGGTCTCTGGGACCTCCCTCTGCAGGGACCCACCACGGGGGCTGCAGGGAGGAGTGTGGGCAGCAGCACTGTCTGCCTAGGCACCTTTCCTCTTCCAGTTCACTTGGACACAAACACAGGGCACCTCCCTGGTGCCAGGCTCCCAGTTCCCCCAATCCCTGGCCCTGGTGAGGATGGAAGGAAGGGGTGGAACGCTCACCTTGAGTGAGGAGCAGTAGGCCAGGCTGAGGGAGGCCAGTGGGGGTGGAGCTGCGCACACCGAGCCCAGGGACTGGGCCAGTTCCCGCCCTCTCACCAGGCAGCATTCGGCCAAGTCCAGGCTCTGCAGCTCACACAGGCCCCCTAGGGCTGAGCATCCCGCATCTGTCAGCCGCTGCAGCTTCCTCAGGCTCAGGCGCCGCAGGTGCCGCAGGCCCCGGCTCACGGCCAGGACTGCTCCATCAGCCAGTTCTGAGCAGCCGCTGAGGTCCAGGGAGGTAAGGCCTGGTTGCTGGTGGCAAAGGGCGGCCACGGCCTCTGTGGAGAGGTCCCGGCAGCTATGCAGGCTCAGTTCCTGCAGCTGCAGCCCGGCCACCTGGCCCAGTGCCCGCAGGGCCTCGGGCGGCAAACCAGTGCCGCTCAGGTCCAGGGCGTGCAGCCTACCAGCCCGCTCCTTCAGGAATCGCAGCAGGTTGCGGAAGGAGAGTTGGGAGGGGGAGGAGTCCTGGGGGCCGATGGTGCCCCAGGCTGGGCCTAGCTGGAAGGTGAGGTGGCAGTAGGCCATGGAGAGGCGCTCCAGGCAGGGGGCACAACTGCTGAGCCGGTTGAAGCTGAGGTCGGCCAGGTCCCGAAGGCTAGCCAGGCTGAGCTCACGGAGGCCGCTCAGCGCCTGCTGGACCTGCTGCGCCATCTCAGGCTGAGCCAGCAGCATGCCTGACGTGAAGAGGCTGTTGCAGCCACTGAGGTCTAGGATACGCAGAGCCGGGCAGCCCAGGATTAGGGCCACGAAGGAGGCCTCTGTGGGGCTGCCCCCACCAAGGCACAAGCTCTGCAGGTGCGGGCCCAGGTGGTGGGTAACAGACCGCAGCACCTGGAGTGAAGCCGGCGAGCCATCCAGGTTGGTCAGGCTGATGCAGGTGATGCCCCTGAGACCCAGGCTCTTGATGGCCGGAAGGGAGGCAGACGACACGGGGATGTTGTACTGCACGCTGGCCTACAAGGCAGCAGCGGGCCTGGGGTTAGCCCTCTGGCCTCACAGTGTGCCAGCCATTGAGTCTGGTGGCAATTTGCTGGCCAGAGTTTGAGGGAAGATCAGGGAAGGGCCCTTCTACAATGGGGACCCACTGTGGTGTCACGTGCCTGAGGGGGTGCTGATGGGACGTGGGAGCAGGGAGGACGGGTCATACTGGGGCTCAAGGGGGAGGACTATGAGGGGAGGACAGAAAGTTAGTGATGGCCGGGGCTGAGCGCCTATGGAGAGGCTGGGCCAGAGTGGGGACTTGGCATGCTGGGTACAGGAGGGCTGGGGGGTGCCCTGGAAGAGAGCCAGCGAAGGCCCCTGGGAGCAGGAGGACAAAGCATTCTGGACTCCAACTTTGGGGACTTCCAGAAGGTGGCCTTGGGACCCATGGACTCCAAATCCAGGGCCTCAGCTTAGTCTTAGCTAAGCCATCAGCCTCCCCCACTTTCTCAAGAGCATATAAATAGCCCTCAGAGCAGCTGAAGGCGGGAAGAAGCAACGGCAGGTGTCGCTCACCACAACGCCCTGTGGCCCAGATGCCAGAGATCTGGGGCAGGCAGTGAGGCCAAGGTACCCTGGTGGCCTCAGTGTCTCGGCCACAAGAATGTTTGCAAACCTGGCTTTTGTGTGTAAGTGAAAAATGTGCCTACGCATGTAAGTGTGGTGTGCGCATGCGTGGATGCGTGCGTATACGCACACGTGAAGGCCCTTTAGGCTGGAGATTGGAGATGCGCTTGTGATCCCTGGTCTTATCTCTGGAGGGTCTGTCTGATTCCTGCAGTTGAGGAGGGAGAAGTGTACTATTTCTGTGGACAGGAGCTCAGAGAACGAATTTCAGAGGCAGGGAGGAAGTTGGCTCTACTGGAGAGGAACCGGGGAGCTTGGGGAGCACAGAGCTGGAGTCCGGTGGGGCGGGGAGGCAAGCTCAGGGCTAGTTGTGGGGAAGGGTTGGCTTGTTTAGGAGTGTGAGGACCCGCCAGTAGTTGTTTTCAGAGAAGCTTCCCTGATCTTGTGCCAGAGGGAGCCAAAGGACAGAAAGTACAGGAATGTGTGGAACTGGTCTGTGGGGGAGGGAGAAGAGGGCTTGGCTTCTGAAACCCTAGCCCCATTTCTCTACCCCCACCAACGCCCAGGCTGCAAGCAAGTGATACTCATAGATTCTTGTTTTCACAAGCAGGCTCCCCCGGAAACCTGTCCAGTGAGTAACAGGAAGAACAAGCTGACATTCCCTGCTTGTCCCCCACAGAAAATCATCAAAAGGGAACCAGAAAGGTCAAAATGATGCGTAATATGCGCTCCCTGCAAGATGCTTATCAACAGGATTCTTCCAGGAAGACAGGTGGAACTCATTCCAGGTGTGGAGACCCCACCTGGCTTCTGCCCCAGAGAGAAGCAGCCCCCGAGGGCTGTCGTCCCGGGAACGAGCCTGTGGTTAGACGGAGACCAGCTCCCACCAATTTCATGGGAGTCTGGGAGTCAAACCAGGTGCCCAGTTCAGACCCCATGGTCAATTGAGGTGAGAGGAGCTCTGCCCATAGATCCCCGCCGTGGACACCAGGAGACAGTGGGGAGTGGGGACGCCAGAGACCTGGGTCCCTCTCTCAGATTGAAGGAGAGCTAGCGAAGATACCAGTGTGTGAGGCTGGGGAGCGTACTGAAAAAATCAAGGAGAAAAGGTTTTAGAAAGGAACGGTAAAGCATGCCTCCAGCCATTTCAAAGCCCTGCAGTGCTAGATGAGCCAGTCTCATGATGAGTAGAATGAACTCTGGTTGGGGGAGTGTAGAGCAATGCTGGTTGCCAGGCAGCACCTGCCCCCACCAGTCACATGGCACCCCGCAGCCCCCAGCACCAGCTGCCTTCAGTCTTCCTTCTTTCCCTATCTGCCTGAGCCTTGGCTGCCAGCAGTGTTCTTCCCTCTCCCACTGCCTTCTTATACACAAGGTAAACGAACAGCCCAGGTCCAAGTGCAGGGCTGGCAGGTGGCCCCAAGAGCTACCTAGTGAAGGGGCAGGGCCTGGCCTAAAGGACTTCCAACTATGGGGCCAGGTGAGTTTTGAGGCCACCTCCCTGCTCCCCACAGTTTTTCTTGGTGGGGAGAAGACAGCCTCTAAGCCATCACCCAGGTGGTCTACCTGGGACTCATACAGAAGTCCAGGAGCAGTCTGTTGGGGATATTTACTCTCTGTGGGGGCCAAGCGGCAGCCTTCTGGGTTCTGGTCTTTGCCCCAGTGTAGGAAAGTGCCCCTCCCCAGGGCCTGGGAAGATGCTTCTAAAGCCCCAAGGGAGTACAACACGGGTACCTGCTCCAGCTTCAGTTGCCTCAGCACAGAGGGGCCAACTAGCCCCCCGGTCTCCTCCCTTCTTAATGCTGGCATCTTAAGAGTAAATGCGGACTCATTTGGAAAATGCCCTAAACCTGCGAAAAGCAATACATGTCCCTTGACTGTGAGAGGCCAGGACTCTGTTGTAACTACTGAAGTCCTGAGCTGAGACAGCAGGCCTGTGTGCAGACTTGGAAAACCATCTGAGAGAGACATGACCCTCCTGTCTGCCAGCACAGGAATCCAAAGTTAGCACGCCTGTTTTCCAGAAGGACCTTGAGGAAGCCTATGTCCTGGCGCCTAGGGGCTTTGGTCTCCAGAGAGGAATAAGACTTTGGGGCTCATATCTAGAGGCTCTTATAGACACCTCAGGCAGGAAAAGGCAGCAAGGGGCAGGAGCCATCCTGAGATCTTCACAGTGACCAGCCCGGTGGCAGCACCTCCACCCCAATCCCAGGTATGGACGGAGCCCAGGTGTATGTCAGGTGTTGCCTTTGTCTGTCTGCTTATTTGAGAAAAAGTGGAATTAAGTGGGGGCAGGTGAAGGAGATTAAGAAGTTACCAAGTCAAGCATCCTAGCCTGGCCTGGAGCCACACAGCTTGGCCTTGGTGAGCCAGAATCTTCCACAGCATCTACTAGCTGGGGTACCACCTCCTCAGCCCGCTGCACCCTGGGAGATGGTTCCTGCCAATAGGGCTCCAGAGATTGTTCGGTGGTGTCGGCCCTAGATGCCCAGGTATCTGTGGCCTGGCTTCCCAGGGCTCCCAGTCCTGGTGGTGGAGTAGGGGGCTGAGCTTTGCAGAGTCACCGAATGGGTCTTTGTCAGTGCTCTATCTGGAGCTCAGGGTTCACTGGAGAAGCTCCAGTGCTAAAATGGTAGACTCTGGATCCCAAACTCTGACCCCGGCCTCCTCCTCTTCTTCCTTCCCTCACTCCTGTTCCAGTCTCACCTTCATCCCTAGGCCTGACTGCCCACTTGGCTTCTTCTGCACCCTGCTTCTTTGCTAGACTCCAAGAAGCCTCCCTGGCTGATGGCCTCTCGTGAGGGCCCCCGTGGCCCTGCCCATCATGTGGGTGCACCTGCTCTCTGTGCCCTCTGCCAGCCAGGGATGATGAGACCATGGCTGCCTCTGGGTATGTGCTGTCCGAGGAAGCCACAGCCTCCCTTCCTGTCTGCAGTGGCACCCCTCTCCTCACAGCCCCCCTCTCTTCTCACTCCCCTAGACTTCTTTCCAAGCCCCTGATGCTACTGCAGCTCCCTGCCCTCACTCCAGCCTTCTCAGAGATGTTTCAAATAGAAACCAAAGCCCTTAGGTGGGAAGGCCCTCCTGCCCTGTTCACATCCACCAGCCCATCCTTGGCAGGACTCATCAGAACCTCCTTCCCTATTTTGCTCTTGGGTTCAAGGAGACCCCCTTCTCCCAGCCTACTGAGCCTGTCCCCACCCTCTCCTCTGTGAACCCCGAAATCTCTGCCTTTCCACTTCTCCTTCCTCAGAGTCCACAAACACCCCAGAGTCTTAACAAAGGCTTCCCTTGACCCTGCAACCCCCCTCGCCCCTCCCCTTTACCATCATGCTTTTTGGAAGCACATGGGTGCCCACACCCACGGCAGCCACCTCTTGACCATAGCTTTGCCCACTGATCCCTCCACCACTGTCCCCACAGAATCCTTCATTCCCAGAAACAGCCCCTCTCCATCAAGGTCACCAACACCTGAGGGCTCCTCTGCAGACCTCCCACAAGTGTCCTTCCTCTCTGCTGCACCATGGTGCCTACTCGGGATGGCCTGTCTCCCTGGTGTTCTCTCCTACTGGGGGTTCTGAGACTCTGGCCTCTTGTCTCTCCTACCTTCTAGCCTGCTCCCCATTTGGGGTCATCAAAGAGCAGAAAGACCCAACCCATGGACCAGTGGGTTCTCCATGAATTGTTCCATTCCACCACACACACACACACACAGTTTCCCTCCACGTGCACCCCAGCAGACTTCATCCCATTCCACCTACTCTGTTTCCCACACCTTTTTCTGAGCACCAGATACTGGGAGCCATGGCCTTATGGACCTCTCTCCAGATACAAGGATGCAGTATGGCCCAATCTGAATTTACTGCCTTATCCCCGCTTCTCCCAAACTCTCAGCGCCTTCTACCAAATCACCTAAGTCAGAAATCTGGTAATCATCCTAGACTGCTCCCTCATATCCACAATGCCCAAGGTCCTTTCCAGCCCATCTCCTATTTCCTCTTGGCCTTCAGTCTCTCTGGCTCCAGTCTACTCTTGGTAAGTGATCCTGACAAAAGGCAGCTGACCACGCTTTTCAGGCCCTTTGATGGTTCACCACTGCACAGGATGGAAGCTGAGCTTCTTGGCTGGCATTCAAGCCCTTTTATGTCAGCCCCCTGCCTACTTCTTCGGCCCCAGCTTTCCCATGCCTGCTCTGCACTCTGGCTCTGGAATGCTAATTTCAGACCACTGTCTTATACTTCCATACCTGGGTTCACCTGTTTTTTTCTGGGGGTTGGGGGGGGGTGGTCTGACCTCTCACCTATTCCTTAACAAAATATGTATCCTCTCTTAAGATTTAACACAAGCATCCCCTTCTCCATGAAGTCTTCTGTGAATCTTCTCTGCATCTTTGGTATGCGTCTATGCACCTTTCTTAAGATTTTGAGTGCAGTGCTGTCTCTCTCTCACTATTAACTCTGAGTGCTGTGTCTGCCCCAGCCCTGGGGCCTAGCACAGTGCTGGGCACAGAGGTAGCATCACCATCCAGATGAGGGAGGCCTCTCTACAGGCCCCTCCTCCTCTGCTTGCCTCTGGACTGGTATCCTTCCTGGGCAGTCTCTGTGGCCTGCTCTTCTGGCTCCTCTTGTTCTCCCCAGGGAAAGTGACTGAGATCCAAGGCTTAAACCTCCGCCTGTTCAGAATGACACCTTCACCTATATTTATTACCCGGATCTTTCCCTTGAATTCCTCTCTCAGAAGTCCAACTACCAACTGGATCTCATCATTTATATGTTTTATACTTCAAATTTTCAACAAGTTCAAATCAAATTTGTTTAGAAACTAGGCTCAATGACACTGGAGAGAGAACTCAACAACAGACCGTACTTAAACACTCATTTAAAATTTGACAGAGGAGGCTTCCAATCCATTATACATAAATGGTACTTGGGCTACTTGAAAACTAATCAGTTTAGCTCCTTACCTTACAGCATAAGTCAAAATAAATTACACCAAATATATATATATATATATATATATATAAATTCAAGCCATAAAACAGTTTTGCTGTGAACCTAAAACTGATCTAAGAAGTAAATCCAAATTTAAAATAAAAGGAAAATATGAGTGTATATTTATCAGATCTTTGAAGAGGCAAAGTATCTCTAAAGCAATGGCAGAAATAAAGAAAATGATGTTCAGAGTCAACAACCCAGAAATTTAATCCCTGTATATCTCATAAATAACACATATCTACAAATCAAATTTAAAAAGGCAAATATATGAGGAATATATTTCAGTAAGTATGTAAAAGATTAACTTCTTTAATGTATAAAAAGTTCATACAAATCGATAAGAAAAATACTAAGACCCCAATAATTAGACAAGGAACAGAAATACACAAAAGAGGGAAATATAAATGGTCCGCTAATGAGAAAATTGTTCAACCTCAGTGACAGTCAAAACTGAAACAAAGGGCACTCATTGCTTGCCTTCCAAACTAACACAAATGCCTGCACTCATCTCCTAGCGGGTTGTCTCCCTACGACTCACCTCTCAGTCCACTCGGCACTGTGGAGATCTAAGACATAAATCAATGCATGTCACTCCCCTGCCTGATGTTCCTTTAATGTTCCTAAAGTTCCATGGGTTACCTCGTTACCCACGATGGTAACCAGGAGAAAACCCTAGCAATACCACCTGCCACATCTGTCTGGCTGTCTGACCCCTTTCTAGCCTCATCTCCCACCACTTCTCTCCCACACACCCAAGTTCCAGTCATAGCGAACCTGGGTGGTCGTTTCCAGAACTATTTCACACCTTGGTGCCTTCGCCTGTGCAGTTATGAGTCCTGAAGACCAACCTTCACGCTTCTCATCCTGTTCCTTCAGGAAGCCTTCCCTGATGCTGCCAGTCTCCTTCCGTGTCCTTCATGTTCCCATGGCCCCCTTCATGCCAATGCCCTGAGCACACAACATCATGATCACTCACGTATTTGTCTTTTTCCTTCACTGGACTATGAGTTTCTCAGGAGAGGGGACTATGTTTGGTTCATCTGTAGAGTCCCAGTACCGGACCCAGAGCCAAGTATGTATGAATAAATATGCAGGAATGAATGGATGGATGATGTATGAGCAGGGCCACGAGCAAGCTGAAGTGAGACCACTGGGAATGGGCTGGGTGAGGGTAAGCACCTTACCTCCCGAAGGGCAATCTGGGCTGCACAGTACCAAGCCCGGCTCACGAGGGAGGCCTCTTTCTGATCTGACAGAGGCAGGAAGCTCAGAATATATGTGACCATCTGAGGGAAAAAGACAGGGCATCGGGGCTGTTAGTGCTGGTGGGGCCCTCTGAAATCTTCTCTTTCTGGCAGCACGGTAGGTCAGAGGGGACTAGAGTGCTGGCTTCTAGCTCATCTTGGATCCTAAGCTTCAGAGAGTCTTCACTTCTCCTCTCCAGTCTCCAGGTATCTTTACTGGGAACAAACCTTTCCTGAGCACCATCTGGATGCAGGTTTGTTCTGATAAAAATCAAACTTCCTGCTCAATTTGATAAAAAGGGCCTGGGCACTGGGACTAGATGAACCTAGTTTAGATCCTTATTCTCTCAACTGACCCCTCTGAGCCTTATTTTTCTTATCTATAAAAAGACAGTTGTAGTGAGATTTAAGTGGGTTACTGTGATGGTTAAATATCATGCTAAAGTGTCTTGCACACAACAAGGCAAGTGCTGATCTTCAGGAAGTCACACTGGGACTGTACTCTTCCATCTTCTTCACTGCCAACTTGGCTTCTCAGCCAGCTGTTACAATTCTCAGCAAGACCCATCCTGGCAGGCTAAGGCCCTCACTCCACCTATGCTCTATGAGGCTGGGGGTGGAGGCTTTCTTAGGGACTGGGGAAGGGAGCTGCCTGTGAGACCAAGAATAATCTGATATTAACTATTCTTTTCTTCTGGAATCTTCCCTCCTTGACTTCTATGACTGTGTTTTCTAGGGCTCCACTCACCACTCCAATTGCCCTGTTTCTAGATTCTTCTGTGGCTCCCAGGGCTCAGACCTGAGTCTTTAAATTTGTTCACTTTCTAGGATAATAAATTCACTTGCATTGCTTTAACAATTACCTCTATAAGAAAAACCAACAATTCAGTATTCCATATTGTTTTATCATTCATGTGCTAGTCTAGTATTGCCAACTGTCCACAGGATTCTTCATCCAAATGTTTTACCATCACCTTCACCTCAGTCCAAAGCAGCCCCTCCTCCCAACTTTCCAGCCCCCGAGCTTCAGTGGCAACAGAGCATCTTGTCTGAAGATCCTGATAAAACTTTATACTCCTCACGCTCTTCTGTCCCTTGCTCTAGATACAGGTGTAAAGCATAGGCTTTACTTAGACTCATTCAAATCCCAGCTCCACTAGTTCCTAGCTGTGTGACCTCAGGCAAGGTATGTGATGTCTCTGAACCTCAACCCACACCTGTAAAATGGGGTTATTAAAAAAATCTAGATCACAGTCTTATGTGCTGTGCTTAGTCGTCCAGTCATGTCCAACTCTGCAACCCCGTGGACTGTAGCCCGCCAGGCTCCTCTGTCCATGGGGATTCTCCAGGCAAGAATACTGGAGTAGGCTGCCATGCCCTTCTCCAGGGCATCTTCCCAACCCAGGGATCAAACCCAGGTCTCCCACATTGCAGACGAATTCTTTACCGTCTGAGCCACCAAGGAAGCCCAAGAATACTAGAGTGGGTAGCCTTTCCTTTCTCCAGGGGAACTTGCCAATGTAGGAATCGAACTGAGGTCTCCTGCATTGCAGGAGGATTCTTTACCAGCTGCCCTCACAGTCTTATGACAGGGATTAAATTATATATATATATATATTTAATAGATATAATATGCTTCACACCTAGTAGATGATCCATAAATGGTTCCTGGATTGCTGTTATTAATAATTCTACCTTTGAAACCTTTCCACCTTAGTGATCTTCATCACCCCAGACCAGGGTTCTTTCCACAGTCTCCCACCTGATCTCCTTGCCTCCAGGTTCATCCTTGCTAATCATTCCACAGACTGCAACAAGGTTAATTTTCCTAAGAAACAGCTTTCAGTCTCAGTGCACTCCTGATGAAAACCTTTGGGGTTCGCCAATACCCTCAAGACAAAATTTCTTCTCCTGGGTCAGCACTGCCAGGCCTCCATGCCTGACTGGACCCCTGATCCCAGAGCTTCCACAAGCCAGTCTTCTCAGTGTCCTACAAACACAGCATGTTGATTTTCTTATTTTCTTTTGCCTATGTGGACCTTTTTCCTGGAATGCCCTTAAACTTGACCCTCACCAGCCCACTTGGTCTCTTCTTCCCTTCCCTGATTGCTAGTACATGAAGGTACTCAGTACTTACTGGATTGAATTAAATAAGGATGGACTGTCTTTTACCTCTCTTTTCACCAAAGGTTTGCTCAAGGAAGGGGTGGGAAGATAAAACAGATCATTACCGAGAGGAGAATGACTGGTGAGAACAGCCTCTGGGCCAGAGAGGCTAGGCCTGGGGAAGAGAACTTTGATGGGGACTGGGACTGACCACGCTCTGATGCCCAAGAGCAGGCAGGAAAACTTGTCTGAGCTGAGGTAAGATAGTGGTCATCCTGTCTTCTGGGGTTCAGCAGCCAACCCACAGAGCAAAAGGAGGGCAACAAATCTGTCCTCACTGAGGGGAGGCAGCATGATTCTTTGAGCTGAGAAGGGGGAAAGCCTTTCTAGAGGAAACAGAAGAGGCAGTGCTAAGCGTGGAGTGGCCATCCCAGGAACTCCATTCCAAGGGGCTACTAGAGATATGACTGGTCATCTTTGTGATCCACGGTGATGGGACAGATATCCTCTGGGGCAGAAGGGGGAAAGGATGCCATCGCAGGGGACTCACTGGGTGTGGAACATCATTCCAAGGGCCGATGGGGAAAGGGTGCCCTGTCTTTCTTGGGCAGTGGGAGGGGGCTGCCAACTTTCTGGGCAAACAGGATGGAGAGGCCATCCCAAGAGGCCACTGGGACAAAACTTATCTGTCTCGCGACAATAGCGGCAGAGTGATCTTGCTCCAATTTAAGTAGAAGGAGCAAACATCCCATGAAGGATGAAGGTGAAGGAGGCAGGGATGGCCATCACTAGGGGCTGAGGAAGTGGGGAGCAGGCCTGTCCTCAGTGAGGGAACTCAGAGACCATGCCCGAAGTTGATGGGAAGGGGCAGTCTGTCTTCCACCGCCAGGGGAAGGGGCAGCCATCTCTCGAAGGGAAGGGAATGGAGCGACCATTCCAAGGGACCAATGGGGGTAAGATCGGTTACCCTTCGGGGCTGATGGGATGCAGCGGACATCTTCCAGAACTGAGAGGGAGGGACGGCCATCTCAAGAGGTCAGGGGTAGGCAGAGGCCCTGTCCTCGCTGAGGTGACAGCAGCTACCTCCTGGGGCCGATGGGGGAGGAGAGGATGGTCCCCCAAGGTAAGGAGACAGAGTGGCCCAAAGGCGGGGCCGTTACCCATAGCCTGCAGGTCCAGGGATCTCCCGGCCGGGTCTTTTCCGCCAGACGGGCGGGGCCGGGAGAGCTGTCTGACAGCCCCTCCCCACAGTCTGGGACCCCGAGGGCGGGGCCTGTCCCGAGCTAGGCCTGAGGGCGGCCTCCTCTCACCTCCAGCGGCAGCGACTCCGCCATCGCATCCCTGCCGCCTCCGCCCCCGCGCAAGGCTTTCTGGGAAGTGTAGTCCCGCCGGCTCTGGAAGGCGTAGCTTGGGAAGGAAGTGGACCTCCAACTTCCGTCCCAGGTGTGACGTATTGGATCTGCACCGGAAGTGCCTGTGCTGCCGATGTGGTACCAATTGAGTGCGGTTTCGGTCGCTCTCCCTTCTTTCCTTGGTTGGGTATTTGCGTCTCACTATGGCGGTAAGGAGGGCGAGTAGGGCGTGGTCCCCGTGGCAAAACGCTCCCGGGGCCGGGAGACTGAAATCAGAGGAAGGGCTTCAAGGGAAATGGGTCAATCCAGTGGCCGCCCCCCCACTGGAGTGGGGCGCCATCCAGTGGCCATCCAGGACCATACCACAGCTGGTGCCAGAGAGTGCTGGGAGTCTGTAGCAGACAGTACCAGGGCTGCAGAGATCGAGGGGCCTGAGGGCGATGGGCGTCGGTATCGAACAGTATCAGGACTAGCTAGAGATCTGAGGGGCTTGAGGCAGGATAGCGTCAGCCCAGATCGGGTTTACTCCAGCAGAGGCCGGAGAGGGACCCCAGTCAAGCCCATTCAGCTAACCGGAATGGTGGGGCGGCTAAGGAAGATCCTGACTGCTGAGGATTTTGATAGTATCTCGTTATCTCTCTGCAGCCCAAAGGAAAAGTGGGCACGAGAGGGAAGAAGCAGATATTTGAGGAGAACAAAGAGACCCTGAAGTTCTACCTGCGAATCATACTGGGGGCTAATGTAAGTGCCTCCCTCCTTGCTTCTGTGCCCACCCAAGGTTCCATAGTCCTCAGCTCTGTTTGGTGGGGTAGAGTGGTGGGGGTGTGTGACAGGCAAAGCTCCAGAAGAAAGCTCCAATTAAAAATAAGAGAGAGGGACTTCCCTGGTGGTCCAGTGGCTAAGACTCCCTAGATCCCATATGCTAAAATTAAGACCGAGTGCAGCCAAGTAAATGAGAAAGAATCCTGGTGCAGAGAAAGTGCTGAATAGTCAAAACGAAAAACAAAAGCAAAAAGAGGGTGTAAGTCTCAAATGGACTTGAGCCTTTCCCATCCTAAATGCACAGGGGCTTCCTTCCTGTGTCAGGGGTGTCTGGATATTCTGGGAGCAGATCTCTTCCCCCCAACCCTGTAAGTAACGATTTGTCTCCTTTCATCACCTGGTCTAGAGTCAGAGTCAAGGAAGGTCCATGGTTAAGTAAGCTTTTGATACTAGCCTGACCCATGTCTGCTTACAGGCCATTTACTGTCTTGTGACCTTGGTCGTCTTCTACTCATCTGCCTCATTTTGGGCCTGGGTAAGTGTCCCCCATCCTGGGAAATGGGAAGCCCATAGGGTCAGTGGCTGCCCTTTTAACACCCCCATTCTTGTTCCACAGATGGCCCTGCTCTTTAGTCTGGCAGTATACGGGGCCAGCTACCACTCTATGAGCTCGATGGCAAGGGCAGCCTTCTCTGAGGATGGGGCCCTGGTGGATGGTGGAATGGATCTCAACATGGAGCAGGGCATGGCAGAGTGAGTGTCCCCCGCTGTCAGCCCAGGTGAGCAGCGCCAGGGCTGGGGTGCTGGGGCCCAGATAGCCCAAGACCCACAGCAACTTGAAGAGGGTGGAAGGGAGTTGAACTAGGGCCCATCTCTTATTTTTATGTAAACATTTTTGGCTGTGCTGCACAGTTTGTGGGATCTTAGTTCCCCAACCAGGGATTGAACCCAGGCCTTCAGCAGTGAAAGCATGGAATCCTAACCACTGGACCAGAGGGAATTCCCCAGCTACTACTTTTGGTCCTTGCAGCTTCCCTTCTCTCCACAGGCACCTTAAAGATGTGATCCTACTGACAGCTATTGTGCAGGTGCTCAGCTGTTTCTCCCTCTACATCTGGTCCTTCTGGCTCCTGGTACGTGGGTTGCGGGGCTCCCGAGGAGGAGCTGGAGCATCTAAGCCTTCTCTTCTTTGATTTCCTGCACCTGGCTTCAAGTTACCTTTTTTTCTTCTAGGCTCCAGGCAGAGCTCTTTACCTCCTGTGGGTCAATGTCCTGGGCCCCTGGTTCACAGCGGACAGTGGCGCCCCAGCGCCAGAGCACAATGAGAAACGGCAGCGCCGACAGGAGCGGCGGCAGATGAAGCGGTTATAGCCACTGACATTATGGCCCCGGGTTTCTGAGCCCTGAGTGGCTCTATCAGGCTGTGTGGTCCCCATGCCAGGAGCAGTGAGGGCCTAGTCCAGGGGCCAAAAGCAGTCTAGGGTATAGGTTTGTTGAATAAATGGCTTATAATGTGGCTAATGGCTTTGTGGGTGATAATGAGAGAGCTAAGGCAGAAACAGCCAGTTCTTTGGAATTTTCTTTTCTGCTACGGGCCCAGCGTGGTGGGCACCCTGAAGGAAGAAAAAGACTCTTGACTGGCTAGGAAAACTTTATTGTGCTCCATGTATCCAGGGAGCTCACACATGCACACGCACATCCACACAGGCACACACAGCTAATACTGCTTACGGCACTGGCCACAGGCCCAGAGTGGCCCTAGAGTTGAGAAGAGGCCCAGAATTCTGCTTTGGTGCCTCCTCACTGTAGTCTCCTGCACTGCGGGCTGTGGCCCAGATAGGGGTCCCGGAGGCAGCACCTTCACACTTCCAGGCCAGGACCCTTGCTCAGTCCAAGTGCCTGCACCAGATCCTCTCCCAGCCCGCTCTTCAGCGTCCGTCTCACTGCAAGACAGAGCAGGGTTGGTGGGGCTTGATGGGGTTAAGGCGGGCAGTGGGCATGCAGGGAATACTCACAAGACTTGCGGTTGCCACGGGAACGCTTGCGTTCCCTAGCAGCTAAGGCACGGGGGCTGCTCTTGGTCACTGACTGCACCAGCAGGTCCATGATCTCATCTGAAGTGTCACTGGGTAAACTGGAGCCTGGAGGTTCTTCCGGGGGTACAGTGGAGGGCCCCACTGCTGTAGGCATGACTGGGGAGCTGCTCTGGACCATGCCTGTGGGAGCCAGGTAAAAAGGTCAGGCTAGAGTGGCCCCAGAGCCCACTGCCCCCAGCAGCCACTGGTCCCACCTCTGCTGCGACGGCCATGTGTGGCATCCTCAGGCTTGCTGGCCAGCAGACTCTTCATGGTGGCGTGACTATCAGCATCACCTTCTCCTGGCCCACTGCTCACAGCCACAGGGACAGATGGCTTGCTGGGGGTTTCCCCAGCCACACCTGAGAACTTCTCTGTCTAGAGAGGGGGAAAGGGGTGAATGGGGTGTAGAAGAAGAAAACCACGGGGGTGGCAGTCAAGACTGGAAGGCACACCCACCTCAGTGATCATACGTCCCCGAGTCTTGTTGCGCTCACGGTATGTGGCCCGCTTCTGTTGCTGCTGCAGCACCCGGTCCCGGCAGGTCCGATACTCCAGTGCGAACTCCCGCAGCGTGTGGCAAAACTGCATGATGCGGACCTCACGGGCTGCCTCTGCCGTGTACCCCAGGTACAGCAGGAAGGCATGGAACCTAGGTGGGTGGAATGGGAAGGAGGTCTGAGTCCTGCTTGGGGTCTGAGGGATGGTGGTGGCGGTCTTGCCTCTCTCTGCAATGCCCCCACCTGTTGCAGACACGGCGGTGTACGACCCTCAGCATGGCAACACGGCGGGTACAGTGCACCAGGAAGTGGGTGAGGCGGGCACGCAGGGCTGGAGCCAGATCATGCTTGGTCAGGCTCCTCAGGCTGTCTTCAGCTGCCCGGCTCCGGCGCTCCAGCTGCCCCAGGTTCTCAGTCAGCTGCTCAAAGTCCACCTGGAAAAGCAAGGGGTAAACATGCAATCCCTCCACAGAAAGACACTGCCTAAGGCTACCTCTGTGCTGGGATGGTCAGCCTGGGTCCTGAGCAAACAGCAGATCCGACCCCTGCCCTCCAAAAGCTCCCAGTCTCCTGCAAGAGACTAGCAAGTCCATGTGATACAGTAGGGAATAGAGGTTTCTTGGGATAGTGAAAGTGTTCGCTGCTCAGTCATGTCTAACTCTTTTTGACCCCATGGACTGTAGCCCACCAGGCTCCTCTGCCCATAGGATTCTCCAGGCAAGAATACTAGAGTGGGTTGCTATTCCCTCCTCCAGGGGATCTTCCTGACCCAGGGATCGAACCTGGGTCTCCTGCATTGCGGGCAAATTCTTTTACCATGTGAGCCACCAGGGAAGCCCCTTCCTGGGATAAGTGGCAGCTAAACAGACCCAAAACTGAGTAGGTGTAGCCAGGCCAAGAGAAGAGTGTTTCTGGCAGAGGACAGAGCCCACACACAAGCCTGGAACCTGAGCAAGCCCTGGCCCGGCAGCCCACTCGGGGGGAGGGAGGGAAGCGGTACCCCTTGCGCCATGGCCAGCCTTAGTCAGGCCCGTTGGGTGCTGACCTTGGCGCAGCGGGCCAGGACAGGGATTTCTGAGTAGAGGTCGGGTGCTGACCTTGGCGCAGCGGGCCAGGGCGGGGATCTCCGAGTACAGGTCGGAGGAGTCAGGCCGGGCCTGCAGCACCAGGGCGCACAGGTGGTGCAGCAGGGGCTGGCGGCGCACCGTGTCCTTCACTTCTGACACCTTCTCCAGGTAGCTCAGCTCAAAGCCGCTGCTCTGAAATGACCCCATCTGAGCCTGGGCCCGGGCGGCTCCAGAGTCCCGGTCCCCACCCTCACAGGCTATCAACTCACCTGGGAGCCATTGAGGAAGTTGCCCACAGCCAGCAGGGTGGCCAGGATGCAGCGGAAGGTGGCATTTTGCACCAGTTGTTCCATGCCCACTTTCAGGTCGAACAGTGGCTCTGCAATTTCCTGGTAGGGGAGATCAGGGACTCAGACTACACGGTCATCATGCTCCCATGTCCCTACTGCCTGTCCCATCCCGTGACCCAAGTACCCGCTCCATGCTGTCATAATCCAGTTTGAAGGCCCAGAGTTGTAGGCGGGCAGCCAGGCCCCCGATGGAGGCGAGAGTCATCAGGAAATTCTCGGCTGGGCCCAAGGGTACGTCGGGATTGGCCAGCTGGGCCTCCTCGATCTTCTGCCGCTCCTCCTCCGTGGGCATCATGGTCAGTAGCTTCTAAGAATGCACCCACCATCCCACAGAGGCCACTCAGTGCTGGCCTGAGGCCTTGGGTATTGACCTTGACTCCTCCCTAGGTCATCTGGGGCAGTCCCAGAGTCTGAGGACTGCTCTGCAGAAATGCCAAGCCCATGCCCACCACTGGAGGGACAGGAAGTGGCCACCAACCAAAGGAGAGGGCCCAGCTCCCCACACCCCTCACTGTGTATCCCTACCTCGATGCCATCCTTGCTTACAGCAAACTCATCAAAGTTGAGCAGGGCAGCCTTGATCACGTGCACAGGTGGCAGTGTGGTTAGGCCGATGTTGATGGCATTGCTGCGCTTGGGGTCCAGCACTGTGGTCATTGTACGGCGGCCCTCACCAGCTTTCTTTGACATTGTGGGAAGGGCAGTATAAGACTGGGAAAGGGTCTAACGGGCAACAACCTAAGAGGGCACACCAAGGCCCCACTCTCAGTAGCCCAAATGGTGCAATTACCCCACAGCCAGGGCTCTGGGATGTGCAAGGCCTTGGGATGGGCTTAGATGCTAGTTAGGGATGGGCTAAACCCTCATTGAAGGACCTCAGACAAGTCCCTCCTTTATTTGCCTCAGTTTCCCCAGCAGTTCAGACCCTTGAGCTCTGGCTCCCTCCCCTCTCCCCTGGGGTTACCCCACAGATGAGGATGTGCTTACTTTGGAAGGCAACATGTCCTTGGCTCGGGACTCAAACAGGTGTTCTAGCCGGGCTGTATCCACCGAGACAGGCTCTAGTGAGGCCCACAGGGTGGGGCTGGGCCCAAAGCGACTACCAGAGCCTCCACGGACTCCAGCCAACTTTAGCTCCCGCCAGAAGAGTTTTACTGTCTTCCTCTTGGTGGGGAGGGCAGGGCCATCAGGTGCTGAGTGGGGAAGAGGGGCAGCAGGGGGTGGGGGTGGGGTTGGTGGGAAGGGGCTTTTGAGGGGTGGGGGAGGTGGAGGTGGAGGAGGTGGGAGGCTTCCAGAGAGCAGGGGTGGGGGGGGCGGTGGGGGTGGGATCCCTTTCTCCGCCTCCACAGACTCCATGTTCAGCATGTCCTGGTCTTCATCCTCCCCCAGATCTGAGAAGTCCAGGTCCCCAATGCAGAGCCTGGGTACACGGGCAGGGAGCTCCCACACAGGCTCAGCCTTGGGGCTTGGTGGGGCCAATGGCTCCCTGGGCTCTGGCTCAAGGCTCTGCTGGGCACACAGCAGGATTCGGGGGGCAGCACTCTGGGGTGTCCTGGGTGCAGGGGTGGGTTCCTGAGAGTACCTTGATTCTCGGGTGTCTAGACAAAGGGAAGCAGCTGTCAGTGTCATGTCTTCTCTAGAGCAACAGGGCAACGTGGGTGGATACTGCCCACCTACCCACTCACCTGGACACCCGTCCATATCATCCGGCATGGCACCGGCCAATGTTTCTGCCCGGCCCTGGGCCAGCGCAGCCTGCTTTTCTGTTTCTGCTGCTGCTACATTCTCCAGGAACCGGGCTCTGGGGGGAGGAACTTGTCAGTGAAGGTGTCTGACATACCCCAGCCCAGGGTGGTGCGCATGCCTTGCTGGGCCCCTGGGCACTGCCCCTACTTGCAGGCACACACAGACACACAGGGAACCGTCCATGCGCTGAGCAGACCAGGATCTGCCAAAGGCCAGTCCCCATTCAGTCTTCCACGTTTGGGGAGGTCGCTACCAACCCAGTACTCCTAGGTCAACAAATGGGAAAACTTTTACGTGACATCTAACTTGCAGTCTTGCTGTTGTTCATGCTCATGCTCACTGTTCTGATTCTAGACAAGGACCCTTAGAGCAGGGGAAGGGGCTAGCTGTCCCAATGGCCACACCAGGCTGTCCCTCCCTTGGCAGGTCTGGCAGCTTCCAAGAGCCATGACCGATGCCTAGAAAGGGGCCTGGTAAATGACAGGCGCTCAGTTTATGTTGACATAATGAAGGTGATCCCGTCTCTTTTGGCCCCTCCAGCCTCTGCTGGCACTCAGTCTCTGTCCTGCCCTTAGACAGAGGTTGCTCCTCCACCTCCGCACCGCGTAGCACCCTAGGTCCCTCCCAGCACTAATCCTGGGCTGAGGATCCAGAATCAGCTCCAGGTTGGGAATTCACATCCTCATCACTGGTCAAAGCTGTTAAGGTGCCACGGTTAAAGCACAGGGACCTCTATGACCCCAGTGAGCTGTTTTCCAGTGCTTAGTCCTTGGGTATCTGAGGAGGCATAAGTCTGAGAGAGCCCCCCAGCTCTGGTTGCATCAGGCACATGGAACCCCCGCTGGGGGAAGCAATGCTGAAGCCCTGAGCACATGGCAGGCCTGGCAGGCTGGCCTCTGTACTTACTCCAGCCTGGCCTCCCCAGTAGGGACCTGGGGGACAGGTGGGCTCTCAGGGGCCCTGGGTCGGGGGGGATGAGAGGAAGAAATGGTAACTGTGGTGCCTGCTCCACCCCACAGTGCCCAGTTGCTCACACCCACACAGAGCCGGGCAGTGATATCAGGGGTCCCTTCCCAGTCACAATGGGAATAGGAGGGAGTGGGGGAGGCGTGATGCGAGGAAACTGGAAATGGAGAGGAGAGACGGACATGACGCAGGACAGGGTGCAGTAAAAGACAAAGACAGCGAAATGAGAGAGTCACAGACAGTGACAGAGAAACTGAGACAGAAGGGGGTAGAGAGACAGATGACATTGACAATACAGGTGGAATGCCAGAAAGAGATGAAGAAAAGCCGCAGAAGGACGAGGTCCAGTCAGAGCCGAACCCCACCCCCCAGCAGTCACTTACCAAACAGGAGCAGTTTGGTGAAGTCTGGAAAGAAAGAGAAAGCACGCGTTTGGCAGAGAAGTTCGGGCAGAGGAGGCGGAGGGCCCGTGGAAGGGCGCAGAGAGGAGGGACAGATGGAGAGAAGTCTCCCACGACAGCCTCTATCTCCCTACTTACTTGTAGACGCTCCTTTCACAGGAGCTGTCGGATGAGGGCGCCACGGAGACGCTAGGAAAGAGTCTCAAGGTGCTATGGAGGCCAGAGGCAGGGCCCACGGGGCTGGAGGCGGGGCTTGGAGGTGAGGCGGGGCCTACGGGGCAGGAGGTGGGGCTGGTTGGCAGGACCGGGCTGGCAGCGGAGGTGGAGACGACCGGAGAGGCGGGGCCTGTGGAGCTGGAGGTGTGGCCTGTCAGGAGGCGGGGCTATTCCTGGCTGATCCACCCCTCCCCAGGCGCCGAGGTAACTTGTTCTTACCCAGGCTCTGGGGAGCGCACTTCTAGAGATCGGCGGCTCCTCTTGCCCTCCTCTGAGGAAGGTTTTCGGCGGGTGGTGCGCCGCCCACCTGTGACGGCTTCTTCGAGGTCTCCATCCTCCAACCGCAGGGCGTTCTAGCAGAGTTGGGCCCAGAAGGGAGTGGCTGAGGCCCAACTCGATGGAGTGGGGCCCTGGATAATGGCGCCCCCTCTCTTTTCTCCCCTTCAGCCCCTCCTTCCCCTCCTCTCTCCAGCCCTGATGGCCCAGCCCACCTCATAGAGTACAAGTTGGGCTCGCAGGTCGACGTCAGTGCCCGCCTTGCCCAAGTGGTGCTGGACCAGTGCTTCCATGCCCTGCTGCTCCAGTGCATCCGTCACGTCGTAGAAGGAGTCCTGGTCCGGGAGGGCTGCCAGAGTCTGGAGGGTGGGGATAGGAGGGCAAGGCTGAAGCTGATGCAGATCAGAGGACAAGAGACTGAGCGGCCTAGGATGGCCCTGGGTTCCCCCTTGGCTCCCCACATCCCACCTTGTTGATGAGGGTTACAGTGTACACCAGCAGCTCGGGGTCAGTGCCGTTCTTCTCCTCCAGGATGGACACCAAATTGGCCCACGGAGGAGCACCTGCCACCCAGAAAGGGGAGAGTTCACGTGGGAACAAGTAGGAGAGAGGGTTCCCAGCGGTGGAGGGAGGGACAGTCTCTGACCCGTGGTGCTGGCCACAGAGTTGACTGCACGGATGAACAGCGGTGCGTTGCTCTCAGAGTATTCCACGAACACCAGTAGCAGTTTCAGGGCTGTCTTCACCACCAAGCGGGACTGGGGGGAGGGGTCACCACGTGTGAGTGGGGCTGGGGCCAGACCTGTGCTGGCTCCTGGTGGGGAGGAGAAAGGGCTCGGGGGGGCTGGACCCAGAGAGGACAGTCTAAGCAGAAAGAGCCATCTGTAGGACCAGGTGTTGAACTGCCTTTGAGGCTTAGAGGGGCCACAGACCCACTCCATTCCAGCCCACTTTGCTGAGGAAACTAAGGGCCAGAGAGAGGCAGTGGGAAAAGGGTGCGTGGCTGGGTGGAAGGCCACTTACCAGGCTGGCACACAGCGTGTACAGCCACTGCACAGTCTCAGTGTGGGCCACCACCCCCAGCATCCCATCCACAAACAGCATCAGCTGGCCTAGGGCTGGGGACACAGGGACAAGAAGAGGTCAGGAAGGGGTCACTGAAGGCAGGGATCATGGGAGAGGGGTGGGGCTGACCTCGGAGGATGTAGCTCTGGTAGTTGTGGTCAGCAGCGGCGCCCACGCGGGTCAGGCAACTCAGCCCCTCAGAGTGCACGAATTCAGGCACCAGGTCCTTGTCCTCCTGGGGGCACCAAGGGGGGTTTAGTGGGGTGGGGCTCAGCCTGGATGCCCACCCCCGGCCCACCTCTGAGCCTCACCTGGAAGATCTGCTTTAGTGAGAAGAGGGAGCGGCGGAGCTCAGGGCCACTGGAGCCATACAACTTTTCTGCAAGGGGTAGGTGGGCATGGAAATCTCAAGGGGACACAATCACAACTCCCTGACTCTGGGCAACACTTATCACAGTCCAGCAGCTGCCCTGGCCCTGGGAGAAGGGGTCAGGACAGGAATAGGAGGGGAAACACATCCTGCCTCTCATCTGTCCTGTCCACTGTCCAGCACAGGCCTGAAAGAAACTGAGCCAACTGGGAAGCGCGGTGTATGAAGAGGGTATAATTGCTGGATATGCTGATATCCTCACACACTCACCTAAGATGGCATTGACCCTCACGGAGAGCTGGGTTCGCAGGATCAGAGTAGGCTTCCGCCCTTTGCTGGAATCAAGTAGCCCAGTCAGCAGTTCCCAGCCCTTTCCTTGGGGTCCCTCCATCCATGCCAAGGCAGCCAAAGACCTCCCCGCATGCCAACCCTCCCTGGCCCAGCTCCTTCATCACCAGCTGCTTCTCTGAGCCCAGGGGTTGTTCAGATAGGAGGGTTTGCGCAAACACAGGCATCTCAGTTATGTGGGTGAGCCCCCACTCCCATCCCAGGCAGCAGGTAACACTGGCCAGGCCTTGGGATTCCCCTGGCACAGTTCCCCTGGGCAGCAGGAGGTGACCCACAGCCCTGGCTAGAGATCAGGTATCTTGGCCGCTGACCCCTGAGCCAGCCCCTCCAGCATGGCGGCAAGGGTGGGAGCCAGCCTCGCCTTCCTGACCCCATCCGCTCTGACCTGATCTCTTCAAAGAAGCCCTCCAACATCTCCCGCTGCTCTTCCAGGGACAGCTCAGGGTCCAGGTAATATCCAGATGGAGACACTTGCAGAGCACAGTCCTCGAGCTGGGGGCAAAGGGACCAGCTGTCAGGGCTGGGGAAGAGGTGGCAGGATTATGCATGGAGAGCCCATGACCTCCTACCTCCCCACCCAGGGTACTGGCAGAGGCCTGCACTGCAGCCATGCATTCCCTGAGCAGTCAGTTCTCTTGGGCCTACTCTGTGCAAAACCCAGGCAAAGAGCTTTCTCGTGGCTCACACCTACCCAATTTTTTAGGTTTCTGATTAGATAATGCTTTTGGGGGGCTGTGCCCATGCAGCTTGCAGAATCTTAGTTCCCTGATCAGAGTTTGAACTTGCACTCTCGGCAGTGAAAACCCAGAGTCCTAACCACTGAACCACCAGGGAATTATCAGATAATGCCTTTTTGCAAAGCCTTCTTGGACTCCTCTAGCCATTGCTATGCAAATCCCTCCAGCCCTCATGTGAACCCTCCTCTGAGGCCTTCCACATGGCATCAGCACATCCTAGGCACTAGGATCCCTCCCCACTGTGATTACTCTGAGTCCAGGCACCATGTCTGTCTTGTCCATACGACATCTGCAGAGCCTAGCACACACTTGGGGCACAGCAAATGCTCCCTAAATGGTTGTTGAGCCAATGCACATGAATGAGGAAGGGGGATGGAGACAAGATAGGAGGAAGTTCCTGCCTTCAAGGAAGTTCACAGCTCTGTGGGGTGATAAGTTGCAGCCACAAGCATTCAAGTCCAAGGACAAAGTGTTAAGAATGTTGGGAGAAAAAAACAAAAAGAATGCTGGGAGGTGCAAACCCAGCTCGGGGAGGATGAGTGTCACCCCAAGTCAAGATAGTGAGAAGGGCTCCCAGTCCCTCCAGGCCTGAGAGTCTTTGCTCTGTCCCCAAATGGCTACAGTCCCCACAGTTCAATTTAGTTGCTCAGTTGATGCAAAGACTCAGACAGTCCCCACGGTCCTAGCTAAACCTCAGAGGCCTCCAAGAGGCCTATTGAGCACCAGATTTTAGAGTGTAACTCAGTCAGCCTACTGAGGGCTGCCCTGGTGGCTCAGATGATAAAGAATCCACCTACTATACAGGAGACCCGGGTTCAATTCCTGGGTCGGGACGATTCCCTAGAGAAGGAGATGGCAACCCACTACAGTATTCTTGCCTGGAGGATTCCATGGACAGAGGAGCCTGGCAGGCTACAGTCTATGGGGTGGCGAAGAGTTGGACGTGACTGAGCGACTAACACTTTCACTTTCATAGTCAGCCTATAGTGGGTCCCTGGAACCTGAAGTGTAACAAGTAAGTACATGCTCCATCCATGAGTTCACTGCCCATGCCTTCCACCCACCCAAGCCTGGCTCCACACAGTTACCACTGGGACCACCACCACCACCACCAGGCAGGATGCTTGGCCCCTTGAGAAATGCCGGTAGAGAAGCCTATTGAGGTGACTCCGGAGAGTCTGAGGGCAGCACTGTGCCTCTCCTCGCCACCTCCTCCACAGCACCATGCCAGTGTGCAGGGCTCAGCTAAGTTCTCTTGACTTGAGAGGCCCAGGGAAAGCCCACCTCTGAGGAGGCAGGGCGTCTTCTGGTCTCCATCTTACTGGGCAAGTCAACCTCAACATGTGCCTTGTTGTTCTGTCAGCCCTGCCCTTCTCTGGACCCAGCCCAAGGTTTCCAGCTGCCCTCGGTCCCATGGGGTTAAGGGAGTCCGGCTCCTGCCCCTGTCCTGCCTCCGCTTAGTATTCTTGCTCATGCCTGAGAGCCTGACCCGGCTCCTTCCTGGCAGTTCAGCCTGTAAGGCCCTTGGGTGACACCCCCCCTCCCTGGGTTCCTGCGTGGGACATAGGACATAGGACAAACACTCCAGCCTGTTCTGTCCCACTTCCTGCTTGGCTGCCTGCCCTCCCCTGGGCGCCTTGGGCGGGCCTGGCCTCTCTCCCCTCCCTGGGAGCAGAGTCATCCTCTCCAGGGCCTACTGGGAATGGGCCCTGCGATAGAGAGGCAAGGCCCCAGGGCTGAGGAACTTTGTCTGGGGCCAGCTCAGCTAAGGGCAGTCCCGCGTTTCTCTTGATCCCTCTTCCCACACAGTGACTCAGCAGCCACCTTACTCCACCCCCAGCCAGGCACAGCCACATCTCCTTCCACTTTGGACTGGAAGACTCTGGGACCCCAAAGCCACAACCCTCACTCAGAGATCCCTCAAGTCACACACATGTAGAAGAGCTCATTCATTCAAATATTCACGAACCTGGCTAGTTTTAGGTGCTCAGGACACAACAGGGAACAAGCTACTGCCTTTGCCTTCCCTGTCTTCCAACTCTGTTGGGGAGGTAGGCAGGTTTGACTCAGAAAAAGGTCACGAATAAATGTAGAAGCACAGCCTCGGGTGCTGAGAGGAGACTATGAAGGTAAACACTGGAGGGGTGAGCAGAGTATGCCTGGTAGCAGCTCACACACCCAAGTATATGGTCAGGCAGGGTCCACACACACACACACATACACATGCTACTGGCTGTGCACAGGTGAGCACATCCACAGAACATTCTCTTCCCCTCCTGCAGGCCCACATCCAGGCTCTAATTCTGTGAGCTGAGAATGGCCCTTTCCTTTCAGAACCCCTGGGATGCCCATGTCCCTTTGGGGCAGGGTCCTGAAGACTGAATGCTCCAGCACCCCCCGCCTCCTCAGATGAGCCCCTTTCTCTCTGTGATGGTAGCCATGGCTTTTCCAGCCACTTTGCCTATCTTATTCTGCCTAGGCCCCAGTTCTTGGGGGGAGGTCCAGAGCCTCTAGGATGATTCCCCTCCCCTCACTTCTAGCTGTCTGTTCTGGGGAGATGGAGTGGGGGCCGGGGTCAGGCAAGCTGCAAAGAGTGGAGACTTCCTGCCAGCTGGGTGCTGCTTGTCCCTCACAGCCCTGGCCCCTTCCTGGGGTCACCCTTCTGAGCGCCAACCCTCTGGGCCTTGTTTCTCGCACCCTGGGGCTGGGCCAGCCTGGAGGCAGCCCAAACTCTGGTCCCTGCTGACAGTGCCTGGGGTCAGCACAGGGTAAGCATAGGCCCATATCTCGGATTGCCTCCAGGCTCTTGTCTTCCTCACTTCTCTGATGTTTGCCTTGGGGTGGAGGCTCCCAGCTCTAGCTCATTTTTCTCTATTTATCTGCTTATTCTTATTGAGGTATTGATTTTACAATATTGTATAAGTTTCAGGTGTACAACGTAGTAGTCCACAATTTGTAAAGATTATGCTTGGGAATTCCTTGGTGGTCCAGTGGTTAGGACTCCAAGTTTTCACTACCAAGGGCCCCAGTTCAGCCACTGGTCATCCCATAAGCCGTGTGGTGCAGCCAAAATAAAAAAAAAATAAAGATATTTTATTTAAAGTTATTATAAAATACTAGCTATATTCCCTATGCTGTACTATATATTCTTGTGCATGCAAGCATGCATGCTCACTCAGTTATGTCTGACACTTTGCAACCCTATGGACTATAGCCCGCTAAGCTCCTCAGTCCATGGGATTCTCCAGGCAAGAATACTAGAGTGGGTTGCCATGCCCTCCTCCAGGGGATCTTCCTGCCTCAGGGATCGAACCCAGGATCGATCCCCCAGGTAAAGAGGATTCTTTACCATCTGAGCCATTGAGGAAGCCTTTGTAACTTATTTTATATATAGCAGCTTGTACCTCTTAATTTCCTACCTCTGTCTTGCCCATTTTTCTCTTCATTCCTTGGACTCATGCTTTTCTGGCAGCTCAAACCAACTTGTCACATGTGGTTTTACATTCAGGGCAAGCTTAGGGGACCATGGTGTCTACTCCCCAATATTTTTCATAACAGTATAATTGGGTGAGAATGCCAGGGGCAAGGAAGATGGAGAAAAGTGAAGAATTACATGCTGAAGGATTCTTGTTTTAGGAAATAATTTAACTGTTTCTTCTCCTTTCCTAAGACCTTGTGTTCTCATGTTTTCTATTTTAATTTGTTAATATGGTGTATCACATGATTGATTTGTGAAGAATCCTTGCATCCCTGGGGAAAACCCCACTTGATTGTGGTGCATGATCCTTTAATGTGTTGTTGGATTCTATTTGATAGCATTTTGTTGAGGATTTTAGCATCTATGTTTATCAGCAATACTGACCTGTCATTTTCTTTCCTCCCTTTTATCTTGGGTCTCCAATTGGACTTTGGCTTCCTGAATGAGATGACATGAATGGGCCTTGAGGGTGGAAGCCCGCATTTGTTATGCCTTCTCTGTGCCACATACTGGGCTGCCTGGTGCCTTGATTCTCCTGATAATCCTTCTATAGGTGAGGAAACCAAGGCTCAGAAATTCTGTGAATTTGCTCCAGGTTGCACAATCAGGAATGGGACCAGGGCTCCCTGAATTGATCTTGGGTTCATGGACTTTGGAAATGCTCCAGGGAATCCTGGGCGGGAGGTGGAGTGAGGGCTGGGGCCTGTGGGGTTGCCAAGGGCTAGAGAATGCCCCTCAGCTTTCTGAACTGTGCAAATACCCCAAACTGGTCCTCCCAGTTCCAGCTAGGGAACACAAATGAACACTCGCACATCGTGGGGGGTAACAGGGCCAACTTCTGCCAGGACCAAGATCATGGGGTCCCTTACCAGGCTGCAGCCCAGAATGAACAGCAAATTGGACATGCTGGCCCCAGGGAAAGCTGGGGGGAGAACATGACTCATGCTCACATCAAAATCTTTTACAGTCTCCCAGAGATCTCCAAAGGGCTCAGTTGATCACCAGAGCACCCCATCTTATTAAGAATCCTCTGGGACCCTGCCACATGGTCCCTGTCCCAGAAGGTCAGGTTCACACTTTAGCCCCTTTGCCACAGCTGCTCCTAAGGGGTAAACTGAGGCTGGAGTAGGGAGGGGCAAGGACAGGAAACAAGTACCACAATTGTTCCCCTGCAATGTTTAGCCACAGCTGGGGAAACAAAGTTGCTGGGAATGAACAGATTTCTAGGGCCATCTCTGCTGCTTGGAATGGGGGCCCCTTTGGCCTTCGCATCAGGGTCAGAGCAGTACCCAGGTCCCTCTGCCTGGAGCCCAGGGAGAAGGAAGTCTGTGCCATCCCAGATGTGGCAGGGCCTTGGGATATCAGGGAGGGGCTCCAGAGGCAGGCCCAGAAGGGCAAAGGGTAGCAAAGAGGGTGGGACTGGGCAGCTTTGGGTAAAGAAGACGGGGCAGGGCCAGAGGTTCTCCCTTGGGGCAGGGGCCCCTGTCTCCAGACAGATCCCCTGGGGACACTACACATGACCCAAGGCACTGCCCGGACACACCCCCACCTTCCACCTCCCCAGGGCCAGGAGATGAGTCAGAGGCTGTGGCCAGGAGCTTCCTCCTAGACTGGGAGGAAATGAGCAAGGCCTTCTCAGATCTGAAAACTCTGAACATTTAAAAAGGAAGCCCTCAGCGGGGAACTCTATAGGCTAGCCACAGCCCAATGGGGTGTGTGGGGTGGAGCCCCAGAGAGAAAGCGGGTTGGGTCTCTGTCCTTTCCCAGGGATCTGGCAGGGTCTGCAGGGTTGAAGGGGGTCAGTGCCCAGAGTTGGGGGGATGGGAGCAGAGGTCACTTGGCTGTGAACTGTTCTCCTGCTGGACAACTGTGCAGAGGATGAAGCAGTGAGCCTATTTTTACTCTACAGCCTGGGATGGGGAGGCCTGGGTTTTGGGGCCACCTCTCCCCTCTAGAGAGCTGTGGAAGCTTGCCTGAGTCATGTCTGTGCCCCTGGGGCACCACTTCCAGGACTAGGGGAGGGACCAGTCATTGACAGTTCCTACAAGGAGGAGCCCTGCTCTCTGACGTCCCTGCCCCTACCCTATTCTCAGCCCTTCTTCCTCTGGCCTTCTATTCTGGGGCTGTGGTCACAGTTTATATTTGGGATATGCACATCACAGTGCATCTGACCATTCCTGGCAGAGATGCCAGCCCCAGGGAGTCCTGGCTCCAGGCACAGTGGTAACCCAGTGTCCGGGCCCCTCTATCCTGCCTGTAGGGGATATGGCAGTCCTCAGGTAGACCAGGTGGGAAATCATGAAAGTGGGGAGATCAGAAAGGACTGAGGTGGGGGTTACTTAACATATTATCCTGGTGCTTCCTTCCCGGGTGGAGCAGTGGTAAAAGAATCCACCTGCCAATGCAGGATACACAAGAGATGAGGGTTGGATCCCTGGGTCAGGAAGATCCCCTAGAGCAGGAAAATGGCAACCTGCTTTAGTATTCCTGCCTAGAAAATGCCATGGACAGAGGAGCCTGGCAAGCTACAATCCAAGAGGTCGCAAAGAGCTGGACACAACTGAGCACACACACATATATCAATCCCAGTTCTCAGCTAGGGAGCAGAGAACAGAGGGCAGAGCACCTGGTGAGGCGGTGGTGGTGATGAGTCCCTAAATGAGAGGGAGAGGTAAGGGGTAATGATGATCCTCCCAAACTCGCCCCTGATTTGAGAAGGAGTGTTAGGGCTAAGCTGTGTCCTCCAGAGGCGGGGGGTGGGAGGAATACTATGTTCCCTGTCCTGCTCCAGGCTTATTTCAGTACTGGGTGTTCCAGGAGTCTGGAGGCAGGAACCTGGCCTCAGTTCAGCACCCCTTTCTCCCCAGCGCCCATTCTGAATGGGAGGTGGCTTCTGGCTGGATGTGCTTCTTTTGGGTCCACTTCGGTATGCTCCTTTGAACAGGGCAGAACAAGGAGGGGTAACATCAAAAGTCTGGAGAGGGCAATGCGCTGCTATGTTCAATCCTTGTCCTTGAAGCCTGAGCTCCGCTCAGACACGCGCCACTCCCCAGGCCGCGTCTCAGCGCTTCTCCCGCCCGCGCTCAGAGGCGGGGCAGGCCCGCAGCGCTAGGAATGCAGGCTGGGGGCCTGGCGCCTGGGGCACATTCCAGGGGAGACCCCAGGCCCGGGGGGCAAGTTTGCGCAACTCGGCGCCCAGCTAAGCCTGGGAGCAAGGGAGGACACTTCCACCAACTCTCGCTTCACCATTTGGTGCCGACGGGCTGGCGAGGCACCCCGGGAGGTGGTGGTGTGCCTCGCAGAGTCCTGGCCCGGAAACCGAATGCGCCGGAAAGGGCTGCCTGCGGGGGGCTGAGCGCGGCGAGCAGGAGGGGAGGTAGGGCGGGCCATCTGCAAAAGGGCCTCTCCCGGCACCGTGCACGAGTAGGCTCTGGGGTGCAGGCAAACTAGGGCAGGCCGACGGTTTAAAATTAGCCCGGCTCGCTACTTCCCTTCCAGCCCCCGGCCGGCGGCTGCTGCGGAGATGGTGGGGGCGGTGACTTAAAGGGCTTTTCCACCAGTGCAGCCTCCCGCGCTCAGGATGTCCCGGGCCAGGCCGCTTCCAGGGAACTCCCCTCACCCTGTGGTCTCACCTCCGCCGGCACTCCCTAGCGGGGCCTCACCCAGCACTGACAATACTCTATCCGGCAGGACCCAATCCTGCCTCAAGACACCTCTGGTGGCCCGCCCCAGGCCCGCCCCTCCTCATGGTCCCGCCCCCACCTCACCTAAAGCAGGTGAAAGCTGGTCCATCCTCAGTTGCGTCTTCTAGGACCGCTACCACCCAAACGCCCACGCTACCCCCATGCAGAGCAGACAGGCAGGGAACGGACCCCGAGCGCCTCCCCAGGTGGGCCTCATTTCGAAGGGCAGTCTGGGTGCCGCAGAGTACATGCTTTCATCTCCCTTCTTCAGTTTCCCTCAACTCGAAAGGCGTTTCCCACCGGCCAGGCAACGTGTACCTTGGGTGCCCAGCCCAAAACTTTCCCGGAGGAGCGCACCCGCTTGCTTCAGCCTCTCCTCGAGAGGCTCCCAAAAGCTTTCATAGAGCCGACCCTGAACCATCAGTCGCCCCCAATCTTTCTCCGGCTCCCCTCACCTTGAGCGGCGCCCCCAGCAGGCGGTGCAGGGCGGGTATCTGCGCGCCCAGGGGCAGCGCCCCGTCCAGGCTGCAGGTGGGGGCCCGGCGCGGCTCCGGGAAGTTGGCACATGCGAAAGGGTCGGTGTCCTCTAGGTACTGCACCCGCACGGTCACCAGTGATACAGGCTCCCCGTCCCCGCGGTCTTCCTCGCCCGCCATGGCTCCGCCACTGCCTGCCTCCGGGCGGGTCCGGGCCGCGCCGCGGCTTCTACTCAACTAGTTCGCTGTCTAGGCGGGGCCGGGCAGGACGCCGAGGGAGAGGGGCGGGGCCAGACGGAGGCGGGGCCGAGAAAGGGGGTGGAGCCAATGTTAGTCTCCGGACGCCCGGGGTCGAGGGCCGTACTGCGGTTGGTGGAGCTTGCAGCCAATCATTCAGAGGGCGTGATCGTGGTCCCGTTAGTTCACAGGCTAGTCCCGGGAAAACCCGAGCTCGCGCGTCCCCCCACCCACTGCGAGAACGCGCAGAGCGTCGAGAGGCTTTCTTTGGGCTTGGGGGCGGTGAGGCTGTGCTCTCTTGAGAGACTGCTAGGGCAAGATGGGGTGGAAGTTTCTTCAGATCGTGGCCCGCCAGATCCGCCTAGGTTTAGGGACTAGAAGGTCCTGATTTCTTTCAGCTGAGGTATGAAGTGGATGGGCGTCCTTCATTTGGAGGAAGCAAGGAGATGGGTCCCTTTCAGTTTGGAGCAAGAAGTGAAAATAGATTACACTCAATTCAAAGGAGGAGGTGGGATGATTTACCCTTAGTTGGAGAAGAAAGAGGGACGGGTGCTCTTAATTTTGGGAAAAGGATAGAATGACTCAGTTTGGCCGCTAGGTAGAACACTAGCTAGAATCGATTCCGATTCCCCTCAATTTGGGGGAAGAACAGGGATGGGCTATACTTCAATGAAAAGGGGAAACGGTCCTTTTCAGTTTAGGGCGGGATAAGCCGAATGCCCCCTCAGGGAAAAAGGTTGAGTGAATTCCTTTTAGTTTGAAGGGAATCGATAGGCTGGGGTTTTCGTAGTTTAGGGAAGAAGAAACGTTCTCTTCATTGTCTCATGGAAAGGGTGAGAAGAGTTCACTGATTTAGGGGAAAGGGTGGGCGGTTGCCCCTCGATTTGGTGAATGAAGAGGAGGAGAGTCCTCCTCAGCCTGAGATGAATTCGGCCCAATCTGGACCTTGGGGTTTCTGGGGACGATGGGGACAGTTATCCCTCACAGCTTTCTAAAAAGGGCCTAGTGCGCGTGCGCAGCTCTGGTCTGAGAGCGGGGCCCGCAGGGGTCGTAGGCTCCAGAGGGCTGAGCTGAAGGCGACGGCGCACTGCCCCCTGCAGTCTGCACCGGGCAGCGTCGGGGTCCGCGGCCTCTGTACTGGCCGTCTGCCAGTCGCCGACCGCACTCTCGGTGGCGGGGCCGCCCTCTTCTCGCCTGAACCCCGCCATCCAGAAGACCCCCGTCACTCCCGCGACTGGCTGTCGCCGCTGGTGGGTGCGACCCGGCGGTGCCCCTTGGGGACTGTGGCCGCTCACAGCTCTGAATACGGATCGGGGGAGATTTGGGGAGGGTTTGAGGGAGCGGGCTTGAAGGACTAGGTTGCAGGGCTTGTGGGGGAGGGATGCACTGGGGGATTTCCAGAGTCGAGACTGGTTTAGAGCGGAGGGGCAGGCGTCCGGACTACGGCCGCCCGGGACAGGGTCTCGGAGTCCGGACCTGGGTTGGGGGTATCCGAGCCGGGATTGGGGGGAGCGGACCCCACGTGCCTGTGACGCGGGGGAGGCCGGTAGGCGGCGGCGGCGGCGGCGGCGGCGACACGGGGCCGGCGGCCGTGCGGTGCCTGGAGGGCTGCTAGGCAGGCGGCAGGATGCTGCGCGCCGCACTGCCGCTGCTCGGGTTGCCCCTGGCGGGGGCAGGAGCAACCGAAGAGCCCACCCAGGAGCCGGGGTCGCCGGGTGAGCCTCCCCCAGGGTTGGCGCTCTTCCGCTGGCAGTGGCACGAGGTGGAGGCGCCCTACTTGGTAGCCCTCTGGATCCTGGTGGCCAGCCTGGCTAAAATCGGTGAGTGCGTGTGTGCGTGCGCCAGGGCCGGCGGCGGGCAGCGGACCCGCCCCCAACCCCTAGTCCCCAAATCCGGGCCAGATTTTTGCAGAGTGCCCCGACTTTAGGTTCCGATTCCGCAAATCCGGGATCTCACCTTGTTTCTGCGCCTCCTCTTGTGGATCCCCCTCCTCCCCTTCTCGCGTGGGAGCCCTGAGGATTTGCCTTCTCAGAGGGCCGCCCCAGCGCTCTCCAACCCTATCCCTAGCCTACTTTGCCCTCTCTTTCCCCTCTTCTTGCAGTCAGCTCTTTGGTCTGGGCTCCCCTGCACCAATCCCCAGCCCCTGTCAGCAGTCAGGGCGTGTGGGTCATTGAGGGGATGGTATTCTCTGGCAAACCCCAGCATCCTGGTCCCGAGGAAGCAGCCTTCCCTGCAGGCCACCTCCAAATGCCCATTCTCTTGGGATGCTAAAATGTCACTTTTCCTCTACCCACCTCTATCCCCTAAAGATGTCTCCTTCTTGGCCCAGCTGTCCCCCACCCCCCCCCCACCCCCCCCGCCCCCCGCTTCCAATTCAAGTCTACCTCTTCCCACTTCAGGGTATGGGAAACTTCCATTTATTGGGCCTTACTATGTGCTGCCTGCCCTAGAGGCTTTCACACATCTAATTTCCTTCAGTCTGCACAGTACTGAGGGCTGTGCTTCAGACTCCTTTTCTTGAATAGAGCTGCTTTTCCTTGCCTCTGCCCTTTCCTCCCCACTTTTGAGCAGCCAGAGGTCCCTCCTCCCACCAGAGACCCTCCTCCCTCTCCCTGTTGTGCAGACTGCGCTGTGGGGGTGACTAATTATAGCTGAGCCGTTGCTACTCACTCCCCATCTAAGCTGGCACAGCCTGTACTCCCAGTCTCACCAGTACAGTCTTCACATAGGAATCGCACCGTCTAGAGTTTGCCCCCCTTCCCCCAGGGACACAGTTGGGAGTAGGGGCTGGGCAGGAACAGAGGAGCTCTCCACTCTGCCGTGGCAGCCCATTAATAATGGAAAACGGGGCTTGAAATGCCTTCAAGGAGCCTAGTTCTGTCAGAGAACAGGCTTTTGTGAAGGGTTTTGGATTGCAGTGCTGGGATTAATGCATGCTCTGGAGATAAGGATGGAATAAGGTCCCTGAAGTAGAGGAAAGGGGGACCAAAGGTAGGGCTGAGTGTGGGGAGAGTTGTGGCTGAGCTCACCTTAGGGCCTGGCAGCAATGAGAGCAAGGTGGGAGGAGCCTCAGATCTGGGAACCAAAATTGGGTCTGCTGAGAAGTCTGCCAGGTGGAGAGTTCCTGTCTTATTTAGGGTTTGCAGCAATGGCTGTAGTTTTCCCCATAAATCATAGTTCTTTTTCTAGCTTGGATGACATCTCCTATGGAGGTTGAAGAGGTTGAAGAGAGCCTTTTTCTCATCAACCAAAAAAAGAAAAAAACATCCTAGGGATTAGGGGTGGGGAGAGAGAGGTAGAATGTTCAGAAATACCATCCCCCAGCTTCATTGCTAGGATTTTTCTTTCCCTTTTATTCACCAAATATTTAGGTAGATCCCACCACAGGCCAGGCACTGTCCTAGGCTCTCTGGGTACAGCTTCCAAAGGGCACTGTCTTAGCATTGCGTCTCATACAGCCTAACACCAAGGTATCCCTCACTACCCACCACTCCAAGCATTGTCTGGGGAGAAGAGCTCACCTGGCCCAGGACCCAATCGAAAGCCCAAAGAGTATATGATGAGGCAAAGATAGGAGTGGTGATAGTGCTAGAAAATCATTCCATACCTCCTCTTCTTTCCAAGGGTCAGATATGTTATTACTTTCCCCCAGAATCATATTGAATTAACATTTGTTGAGATTCTATTATGTGTCTGACATTCTGCTAGGCACATTCACACTATATCATTTTTATCCTCACCCTGTGAAGGTTATTCTTCCCCATATTACAGGAGAAGAAATTGAAGTTCAGGAATTTAAATAATTTGCCTGAGATCACACAATTAGGATAGGATGGAGCCACAAGAAGAACTGGAGGTCTAACTGCTAAGTCTATTGCTTGTAAAACTACTGAGCCCTTAGTGAGCCTACATAATGAAAAAGCACACAGGGCTAAGAGATCTGCTGTACTCCTAGGAGGTATAATATGCATTATGGTCTAGGGCAGGACACAATAATAGAATAAAAGGTAACATTTATAGAGCATTTACTACAAGGCACTGGGCTAACTGCTTTTGAGCAGATCGTCTTACTTAAACCTTGCAACAACCCTACAAGATCAGTACTGTCTTTATTCTCATTTTACTGATGAAAAAAATTGCAAGTCAAAAAGGGACTGGGACTTCCTTGACTGTCCAGTGTTAAGACTCCGAGCTCCTCGTGTCAGGGGCCTGGGTTCCATCCCTGGTCAGGAAACTAGATCCCCTCAAGCTGCAACTGGAGATTTTGCATATTGCAACTAACACCCGGCCCAACAATTAAAAAAAAAAACTGAAGATATTTGCTTCCAAGTCACAGAACTGGTAAATGAAAGAGCTAGGCTTTGAACCCAGGGAGACTGACTCCACAGGCCCTGATTTTTACAACTATGTTATGCATAAAAATGTACCTACTATTTGCTGAGGTTCAAATAACGACAATGGATAAGGGAGAGCAGAAAAAGGTGAGGTCCTTTGAGGATGACAGTAGAGAGGATGGGGTATTTTTAGAAGTGGAAAAAGTAAGCAGAGACCTAGGTTACCATGACAGGAGCACTAAGAAACAGACAACTGTGGCTGCAGTGGAGAGTTTGAAGCTCTGGAGGCCGGAGATTCTAGCAGTCCTGAATTTCTTCTTCCTTGGTCCCAGGATTGGGGGTCCTGACCTTGAATAAATATCTAAGACTGGAAGGCTTTAGGCCAGTGCGTGTGTGTGTGTGTGTGTGTGTGTGTGTGTGTGTGTGCGCGCTTCATAAATTGATGACACCTCCCGCCCTATTCTTGTGTTGTAGTGTTTCACTTGTCTCGGAAGGTGACGTCTCTGGTCCCCGAGAGCTGTCTGCTGATTTTGCTGGGACTGGCACTGGGGGGCATTGTCTTGGCTGTGGCCAAGAAAGCGGAGTACCAGCTGGAGCCAGGCACCTTCTTCCTCTTCTTGTTGCCTCCTATTGTGCTGGACTCGGGCTATTTCATGCCCAGCCGGCTGTTCTTTGACAATTTGGGTGCCATCCTCACCTATGCCGTGGTGGGCACACTCTGGAATGCCTTCACAACGGGTGCTGCCCTCTGGGGCCTGCAGCAGGCTGGACTTGTGGGTGAGTGACTCTAAAATGTGGACCAGCCGTGGGGGGCTTTGCCAGACTCCTCACCCAGCTCCCTTCTCCTCCAGCTCTGAAGATCCTATGTTGACGAGAGCCATGCCCTGAGACCTCCATCTTAGGTCCTTCCCAACGGGGCAGTGCTCCAGATGGGCCTGCAGCCTTGGTTTAGGTCCCTGCCAGATGAGTCTGGGCTTCTGCAGATGACAGCTGAGTAGGGGCCTGGCTCCCAGCTGTGCATGGGCTGCCAAGGCTGGGAAGCCTGCATTACCACCTGCTTCCTCCTGCCCTCTGTTACCACACTGCCAGCCTGGCTCCCCTGAGGCACAGCTCAACATCCCTTTGAGGGCTCTGCCCAGGTCACATCAGGGTGGTTTTCTGTTTTTATTATTTTAATAAATACATATCATATGTCTGCAGAATGCAAGACACTACACTGGGTGTTCTCTCTTTGCTCATCCCACTGGCTCTTCATATCAACCTTGCTGGGGGTATCATTTATCCCATTTAATGGACAAGAAAATAGAGGCCCTTAAACTCATTTGATATCAGGTCCAAGGTTAGCAGGAGAGGGTCATTTTACTGAGCTCTTTGCCTTCAGGCTGCCCTGTTCTGCTCCCTTCTTTCTCATTTTCTGGGCCCCAAATCCATTCAACCTTGAAAGTTGATAATTCAGACTTCTTCCCAGGGGCAAGGGGAGGTTTGCAATTTCCACTCAGGTCTCCAACCTGGTTTTTCTATGGGTTCAGTGAACTCTTTGGGTGCAGGAAGGGAGGGGAGAACATCAGACCATAATCATAGTAATCCTAGTAATAGGTAATAACTACTGAGTGCTTACTATGTATTGCTGCTAAGTCACTTCAGTCGTGTCCGACTCTGTGCCTATGTATTAGGCACTGGTTAAATAAGGAACTTTCTGAGGTAGACATTATGATTATTCTCAGTATGTAGAAGTGGAAACTGAGGTTCACAGAGATTGCACGGGATGTTCGAGTCCCACCAGTGGTGGGTGCTTTTCATACTGTATTCAGCCATCATGGATGGATAGCCCCTCCCGCTCCTGCTAAAAATTGTGCATGTTGCCTTCCTTAGGCTGAGAACTACGATGTGGGAGAAGGCACTCTTTTGTTCTCCTAATAAAGCCAGTCAGCAGCCTATTTCCACCTGATGGTGGTTATTATTGCTGTTGCTCAGTTTTTTCTTGTCAGTGCCATCTTAACTCTCCAGGTTACACAGAGCTTTTGTAGCCATTTCCCTGCTTGATTTCTGCAGCAGTCTTGTCAGGCAGGCATATGAGGAGGTATGGCTTATGAGAAGTCAGGTGGCAGTGACAGTGCCCATGTCATAGAGCGGGTAAGTGGCAAAGACAGTCCTTAGGCTCAGGACCTAAGGTCTCCTGACCTGCAGGCTGACGCGCTCTTCACCGTCCCAAGTCCTCTCAGGGCATCCTTGTTTCAACAGTCTGGGCCTGTTGCTGGGGCTGCTGTAGGCAATTCAGTACCTCACCATCTGCTGTCCCTCGAAAGCCCCTAGAGTGCAGGCTGGCTTGCTGGACTTCCTGCTGTTTGGGAGCCTCATCTCAGCAGTGGATCCCGTGGCCGTGCTGGCTGTCTTTGAGGAGGTGCATGTCAACGAGACCCTCTTTATCATCGTCTTTGGCGAGTCCCTGCTCAACGATGCAGTCACCGTGGTGAGAGTGCACAGTGGGCTGCCGTTGCTCGACCCCACGCTGCCATGCTTTTGACCAGGCTCAGACCCTTCCCCAGATCCCCTGGGGAAGAAATCTGGTCTCCGCCTTCCCCCATCATCACTCCTGATGCACCACTTCTCACTCAGGTGCTGTACAAGGTCTGCAACTCTTTTGTGGAGATGGGCTCTGCCAACGTGCGGGCCACTGACTACCTGAAGGGAGTCGGTCAGTATCTCCCCCTTCTCGGCGGGCGCCGGAGGCTGCCTCCCTCGGGTTGCTGAGCCCCTCCCCCACTGCGTCTGGACAGAGGATGCTGCTGGGGTGCCTCATTCCTCCCTTCCCTCCTCCACGGAGAAACAGGGCCCTGAGAACCCGAGAAGGAGGGGCTTTCCTGCACTCCTGACCCCTGGGGAGCATGGTGGGCATCCTTCTCCACTCCCCGCCAGGCAGCAGTCTTGTTGGCCCGGGAGGGGTCCCAGCCAGGGGTCATGCTGACAACCCACTCCTCCCCCAGCCTCCTTGTTTGTGGTCAGTCTGGGCGGGGCAGCCGTGGGCTTAGTCTTTGCCTTCCTCCTGGCCCTGACCACACGCTTCACCAAGCGGGTCCGCATCATCGAGCCGCTGCTGGTCTTCCTCCTCGCCTACGCAGCCTACCTTACCGCTGAAATGGCCTCGCTCTCTGCCATTCTTGCGTGAGTCCTGTGGGCGCCGAGCACGCAGGCAGCTGGGAGGGGGCGCTGGAGATGGTTGCCCTTCACACAGACAGAAGCAGGACCTTGAGAAGTCTATAGGTTTCCCTGAGTGGGAGCTTCAAATTTCCCAGGGGAGACACTAAACCTCAGGGAACATTACAGGACCCACTTCTAGAACTGTCCTGGGCCCCCAGAACCCATTTTTCCCGTGCCTAAGGAAATGGCAACCCACTCCAGTGTTCTTGCCTGGAGAATCCCAGGGATGGGGGAGCCTGGTGGGCTGCTGTCTATGGGGTCGCATAGAGTCGGACACGACTGAAGCGACTTAGCAGCAAAGTGTTCTCTGGGGTGTGTGGGCTGAGCCAAACGTGGACTTTGAGGCTTGGTGCCATGGCTCTGGTGGTCACAGAACTCTGAAAGGTGCTTCAGGCAGTCTGTGCCAGTCAGATCATGTTTTCCCTGCCTTCCCCTCCAGAAGGCACTGAGTAGGAAGCCTGGCGATTCCGACCCTTTTAGCCCAGGACTACCACTACCAGCCTGGGACGGGCTCCATGCCTCGCTGCACTTTGGCTCTGAGTCTGACATCCTGTGACGGGCATCCTCTCCTGTGCATGCTCAGACCCCAGAGGCTGTGCTTCCTGCGGCCCCTCCTCATCGCCCTGACTCTCCATTCCTCTCCCAGGGTGACTATGTGTGGCCTGGGCTGTAAGAAGTATGTGGAGGCCAACATCTCCCATAAGTCCCGCACAGCTGTCAAGTACACCATGAAGACTCTAGCCAGCTGCGCGGAGACCGTCATCTTCATGCTGCTCGGCATCTCGGCCGTGGACTCTTCCAAGTGGGCCTGGGACTCTGGGCTGGTGCTGGGCACCCTCTTCTTCATCCTGTTCTTCCGAGCCCTCGGTATAGCTGGAACCCTCTGCTTTCCTATCCCCCCTGCCCCTGCCCCCCACCCCAGCTCATCTCGCCCTCTGAGTCCACATCCTTGTCCTCCCAGTGTTGCTCAGCCCTCCCAGCCCTTCAGACCTGAGCCCTGATACTGGGTGCCAGCTGCAGCCAGTGCCCTCCACTCCCAACACCCTGCTCCCACTGGCCTCCCTCCTGCTGTAGGCGTAGTCCTGCAGACGTGGGTGCTGAATCAGTTCCGGCTGGTCCCTCTGGACAAGATTGACCAGGTGGTGATGTCCTATGGGGGCCTGCGGGGGGCTGTGGCCTTCGCTCTCGTCATCCTCCTGGACAGGACCAAGGTCCCTGCCAAGGACTACTTTGTAGCCACCACAATTGTGGTGGTCTTCTTCACAGTCATCGTGCAGGTGGGAGCACCCAGGAGGCTGGATGGGGAGAGGGTCTGGCAGGCCCTGGGGAGGCCTGGAGCCTATGGGAGAGGGGCTCCTTTTCCTGTTGGGGGCTGCAGGGGCTTGACTTCCCAGACTCTGAGGGCAGTGAGGTGGAGATATGGAAGCTGAAGCCTAACTGCAGGGAGAGAAAGGCAGCAGAGAATTGGCCAGGGCAGGGCTCACCGGCTGCCTGTCCATAGGGCCTGACCATCAAGCCACTGGTCAAGTGGCTGAAGGTGAAGAGGAGTGAGCATCACAAACCCACCCTGAACCAGGAGCTGCATGAGCACGTGGGTACCAGAACCCCATGCCCCCACCTGTCCCTCTCTCCCTTCTCCTATTCTGAGCAGAGTCCTGATCCGGTCCCCCTACCCACCCCCCTTCTAGACTTTTGACCACATTCTGGCTGCAGTGGAGGACGTTGTGGGGCACCATGGCTATCACTACTGGAGGGACAGGTGAGGGAGCTGCCCCCAGGCTCCTTCAGCAGCAGCAGAAGCACCCCCTCCCCACCACCCCCAGCCAGGGCAGCATGGGGGACATGCCACACTTCTGAGAAGGGTCACATCAAGGTGCAGGCTGGGTGACCTGTCCCTGAAGCCCCTCAGGCAGTGCTGGTGTCCCCGTACTCTTAGGATAAGATAAGGTTCCCCAGTGAGGCCTGCCCGGCCCTGCACTGCGTGGTCTGGCACCTCCAGACTCCAGCCGCCTTGTGGTCCACTGTGACTTTGACTCTCGGCCTGCCAATGAAATGAACCCTGTTTTAGAAACTCAGGACCCACCATGCTCCCCCTGCCCTGGCCACTGGGACCTCTGCACGTTATTCTTTCTACTAGAACATTCCCTCCCCTCCATCTTGCCTCCTTAACCTCTCTGTTCATCTTTCAGATATTACCACAGGCATCATGTCCTTAGGGAGGCTTCCCTGACTAGGACAAATCCCCATTATACTCTATAATTATCCTTTGTAGTTCCTGTCATGGTTGCGATTTTATAGTTACATGTCATAACTTCGTCAACGTCAGGCGCTGTCAGTTCAGTAAGGGCAGGGACCAGCTTCCAGATTTTCCCTGACCGATGCCCACATCAAGAGATGTGGGCCCCGCACTGGCGGTGCCCCGGCCCTGTCTGAGGAAGGGCCAGCACTCAGGACAGGGCCTGGCATCCTCTGTAGGTGGGAGCAGTTTGATAAGAAGTACCTGAGTCAGCTGTTGATGCGGCGCTCAGCCTACCGCATCCGGGACCAGATCTGGGATGTGTATTACAGACTCAACATCCGGGACGCCATCAGCTTCGTGGATCAGGTGGGCCAGCAGACAATGGAGAATGGGTGGGTGGCCAGCAGGGCAAGGCAGGAAGCAGGCAGGCAGGCCCTGAGCAGGGAGTTGGAAATTCCCAGTAGACTCCATGGACTTGTGAAGTGGCAGCTACAGGAACGAGCCCGGCCTGACGCTGACATTTAGAGTCTAGTGGGCAGTGCAGAAAGGTGGGAGACAGCTGGACTCTGGCGTCAGCAGACGTGGTTCAGATTCTTATCATCTCAGGCTTGTGACCTTGGGTAAGTCGTTTATCCTCTCTGAGCTTCGGTTTCCTCAACTGAAAGAAAGCGACAGTAAGAGTACCTCTGTCACAGAGTTTTGTGGGTGCAGTACAAAAAAGCACCTAGCGCAGTACCTGGAACATCGAGAGCAAAGTGTGTTAACCAGTGTTACTCCTTTTGTTCCCCTCTGTCTGCGCCACCTTCATCTGACTGCCATCTGACCTCTGACATGGCCCCGGCAGGGAGGCCATGTCTTGTCCTCCACTGGGCTCACTCTGCCCTCCATGCCCAGCCGCAATTCTGTGGCAGAGACCTCCGTCACCAACCTGCTGTAAGTCCTGGAGCCCTCTCCCGCTTCCCCACGCTCCTTCCTACTGGGCCCTCTCTCTGAATCCCTTCTGGGGAAGACCCTGAGCACCTCTGCTTCTGCCCTTCCCCTGGCCTGCGCCTCCCAGCCCCTCCCCAGCACACGTGTTCCCACCGCCCGCAGGAGGGAGAGTGGCAGTGGAGCGTGTCTGGATCTGCAGGTGATTGACACAGTGCGTAGTGGCCGGGACCGGGAGGACGCGGTGATGCACCATCTGCTCTGCGGAGGCCTCTACAAGCCGCGCCGCAGGGTGAGAGCAGGCAGGGCCTCTGAGTCCTGAGGGGGAGTGAGGTCTGGGGAGGCCGCGATCCAAGACTCAAGAGGCAACTGGCACCAGCTTGTGGAGAGCTGTAGATGCCCGGTTGAAGAGCATGGGCTTCATCTTGTTGGTTATAACCTTTAGTTTTGTTTTTGTTGTTGTTTTGAGAAAGGTTGGCCTGTTACAAGGATGGTTTAAGGATGTCTTCTCTGGTAGCAGAGAGCAGATCTAATTGGACAGGGTGAGTTGAGAGGCCGGGAGAGCCAGTTGGGAAGCTGGAGTGAAACACTGCGGATTAGAGCTGGGTGGCTGGAAGGAAGAGGGGCACAGAGGACTGTGAAATCTGCCAGGAAGGGGAGAGGAGGTATAGAGGGCTTGATGGGGGTCACAGACAGAAGCAGGAGTGCCAAGGAGGCCTGTGGGTGCAGCTTAACCTGGGGGAGGCTGACATCCAGTTTAGGTAACTTGAGTGAGTCCCATTCAGGTTGTGAAGCCTCGGGGTTGGAAAGGCCCAACCCATCCAGGCAGGAATCCGTGGCAACCCCGCAAGGGGGCAGCAAGCCATTACCTTGAACCTTTCTGAAATGAGAAGCCAGCTGTGACCATTCTTGGCAGCTTTAACAGTCAAGGCCGTTTCTACAGAGACGGGAATTCTTTCCCTTTAATTTGCTCCCTCTGGGCCTGATTTGACTCTCTGCACCTCTGCAGAGCAAAAGCCTGCAAAGATGTCAAAACAGCTTCCTTCCACACAGAGGCCTTCTTGCCTTCAGGCCAGCAGCTTCTGTCCCTGGTGTGTCTTCTTCAGCCGTTAAAAATGAGGCCCCTAGGAATTCTATGGTGGACTAGTGGTTAGGATTCCAGGCTTTCACTGCCGTGGCCAAAGAGGCCCCAGATGGAGGTGCTATGCTAGTTGTGGTTGGCCAGGACCAGGCACAGGGGACCTTTAACTTTTCTAGTTATGGAACTTGCCTTTCTCTTCTCGCAGCCCAGGATCCCTCCAGCTCTGGCTCATCACCCTGAGACCTCACACTGTTCGTACAATCAGGCAACCTACTCCCCATGTCTTCCTCAATTAATGACTGTGAAACCCTGTCTCATCCAACTTGTGGAGCTTTTGTTTGTTTTTTGGTTTTGTTTACTTTTTCTTATAGAAAATTTCAGTCATTCACAAAACTAGAGAGAATAAAGAAACTCATTTAACCATCACTCAGCTCCAATAATTCCCCCTTACACCCTATCTACACTTTATTTAATCTTAATGCAAACTCCAGACAGCATATTATCTCTAAATATTTCCATATGTATCTCTAGGTGGCAATAATTCTTTTTTTTTTTTTTTTTTTTTCAAAAAAGCCATAGTACCATTACCACATACAACAAGTAACAGTGACTCCTTCTCACATCACCTCAAATATCCAGCCAGAGTTCAATACATATCTTTTTCCATCTGGTTTGTTCAAGTCAGGATCCAAATAAAGTCCACACTTTGCACTTTTAGTAAGTATGTCTTTTTTTTTTTTTTTTTAATTTGTAATAGTTTCTTCTTCCTTTTTTCCCTCCTTTTTATTTACTAAAGAAACTGGATAGATCGTCTTAGAAAATTCTCCATTTTACCAATTTTGCTGATTGTATTCCAGAGGTGGTATCTGACATGTTATCCTTGGTACCCTGTATTTCTTGGTAGTTCAATCGAGAGGCCTGGTTGTATTCAGGAACATTTGATAGCTGTGCTATGTATTTCTTATTATATTACATTAGGAAGTATTGATACCTAATGATTGGCGGGCTGTTGATGTGTGTGTGTGTATGTAAGATTGGTCAATGGGTTTGGTCCAACCTGTTCTTGTGTAGTCGACTAAAAAAAAAAACTGGATTATGATTGTGCTTATCCTTGTTAAATGTCATTTTATTTGATTTAGCCCATCATTCCATCGTTTGGATCCCATGTTGGTCACCAAAAATCTCCTCAGATTCCCATCATATAAAATTCTGTTAAGCCTGTTAACTCTGTATTCATCAAAATCAACATAAAAATGAACATGATAGAGCTGAGGACAGAGCCCTGTGGTCTGCTACTAAAGACTTTCCTCCAGACTGACCTGGATCAAGAATTTTGGGGGTATGGTTACTCAACCAGTTCTAAATCCACTTAGTTATGCCAGCACGCAATCCATAATTCCTCATGTTCTTCACAGAAATATCATTAGAGACAGAAGTGTCTAGTATACAGTTAGAAACACAAGATTATAGTTTAAAAGAGACAGACAGGCTGGAGATAAAAAGATTTGGAAGCAATCTACAGCAGAGGTTTCCTGGCCTGGCTACATCAGAATCTCCTGGGGAGCTTACTAGAATACATATTCCTGGCTTCACCTCCTGCAGGGTCTGACTAGTGGAGTGGGATGAGGAATCTGCTCTTAATAAGCCCCTTGAGGGGGTTGAAATGCAGCTGGTCTGATGGCTGGTGTCTGGGAAGCACAGATTTATCACTGGGTTGGCTGGCGCTGAGAGAGTTGATACTTTCACTGGGGAGGGCATTAAGATGAGAGAGGAGGCCAAGGATAATGCTGGGGAATGCACATGGAAGAAAAGGGAGGGGAGCCAGCAGAGGAGGAGAGAGAAGGAGCCCTTGGAGGGGCAGTAGCTGATGCCCTTCAGAGCTGTCTCGGAGGCCTGGGGCAAGAGGAGGGCTGGACTTTGCACGAATGTTGCCTAACCAGAGGCCAAGGTACTGATGACTGGTCAGAAAGCTGCACAGTGGTGCTGCAGTCAGGCAACCCCCCTTGCTCCCATCCCAGCTGTATTTCTGACATTCAAGGAATTAATGGGTACTAGGGGAAGTGTCAGAATGTAAGTGTAAAGGTTTAGCAGTAAAAGCAAGGCAATGGTGTCAATGGAAAGGCGTTTTTCAAGGAGGTAAGGGCAGGAACAGGTCTAAAAGCAGAGGCAGGGGCTGGTGGCCAGGGAAAGATTGAAGATGCAAGAGTGGAGGACTGGGAGGGAGGAACTGATGGAGAGAAGGGAACTGATGGAGGTGGGGAGTGGGGAGTGAGGAGCCCTGTGAAGGAGCTGGGCTTCTGCACCCACCCACCCTGCATCAGTGTGTAGAAGAGGGAAGTTGGGAGGAGACTTAGAGGGGATTCTTAGATCTGGCTCAGGGAAGCAGAAAATATGAAGGGTAAAGGAAAGAGTCCAGCCTGGGGGTGTGCCGCAGGACAAGAATGATTGGGAATACATGGGTGGTACTTCGGGAAATTACCAGGAGGTAATGAAAAGGCTGCTAAGCAGTCACGGCCAGAGGTGGAGACAGGTTAGGTGAGAGTGTAGTGGGCTTGGTCTTTACAGGAGGAAGGCTTGGAAAGAGCAGATGATGGGAGTGGTACTGAACTGGGCACAAGAGATAGTCACGGAAGTTCCTGCAGCCTGAGGAGTCATGGCGGTAGCTGCAGAAAGGGCCAAGTGGGGAGGGCCAGCTGGACAGAGTCCTGTGTTGTCACAAGGCAAATGGGCCAGGCATGTGGACTAGGCTCAGATAACTGAGGTGCAAAGAAGGAAAAGCCTGCCTTGGTTTCATGGTAGCCCTGAGGACAGGACACAGGATCCCCTGTGTCTTGTCACTTCACATCTGAGAAAACTGGGAGAGGGCAAGAGGGGATAAGAAAAGCCAAATTTGAGGGAGTAGGTTCTGGGATAAAGAACTGAGAATATAGAGTTTGGCTGGGTCTCTATTGTATTTTTAATTTTTTTTTTTTTTCTCACTCCATGGCTAGTTGTGGAAACAGCGGGCTGGTAGGAGCAATGGTGAACTTGGGGCTGTGGTGTGGGGTTCCTGTGGGAGGCAGGACATCCAGCCTCATGGCAAGGTGGGGCTGTCATTGCCAGTACAAAGCCAGCTGCAGCCGCCACTTCATCTCTGAGGACGCGCAGGAGCGCCAGGACAAGGAGGTCTTCCAGCAGAACATGAAGCGGCGGCTGGAGTCCTTTAAGTCCACCAAGCACAACATCTGCTTCACCAAGAGCAAGCCACGACCCCGCAAGGCCAGCCGCAAGAAGGCATGTGCTTTCTCTAGGACTCCTGTTTGCAGCTGCAGGCTGATGGCATGTAGTTTTGAGCTCACAGGTTTTGGAATCCAGCCTCAGGGACCTGGGGGCTGCAGCCGCTTGGGTTCTCTTTTGCATCTTCCTGGATCCCCAGAGGGGAAGGTGAAGCCTTCAGAGGGAGAGCAGCCTCTTGTGGTCACCTGCCCAAGGCAGCAGGACCACCTACCAGAGGTGGAGTGAGCAGGAAAAAGGCAGATTCCTTGTTGGGGAAGGGGTGCGGGGACTCCATGAATTTCTTATTCAGCCAAGGCTGATGTACTGAGCATCTCTGCTGGGGCCATCAGACTCTACAACACTTGCTGGGGGTGGGGGGTCAAGGGATGATAGAACCACTGTAACTGACGCAGATTCCCTTCTGTGTGGCATCAGGAAGACCTGTCTTCTTGTTGACCCCACCAGATGACAGGATTGGGGTTTGGAGTCAGGGCAAGAGGCTTAGGACTTTTTTTTTTTTTTTGGTCCTTAGAAGGATGGCGTGGCTAACACTGAGGCTACAAACGGGAAACCTCCTCGAGACCTGGGCTTCCATGACACAGGCAAGCAGGGAGTGGGGTGGTGGTGAGGATGGGATGGGGAGGGGAAGGGCAGGGGCCCATCGACTGGAAGCCTGAAGGACCTCCTCTGCACAGCACTCAATGTCATGAGCTGGGGCTCTTCCCCTTAGAACTAGATGGACAGGTCTCAGCAGTTACTAGACGTCTGTGACACCTGAGAGTTAACTCCAGGCTACAGACCCTGAGGACCTAGAGAATGTGTCATAAATGGAGCCTGGTCTGGGCTTTGAAGGATGGGTGGGTCCTGGGGTCCAGTGTCCCTGCAGTAAAACCAGGGGCCTAGAAGAGCTGCACGCTGATGGGCCTTCCAGCCTTCCAGATGTTTATGCTTCCAGTTGACAATGGGATCTGGGGTTGAGAGAAGATGAAGGTGCCGGGAAGTGTGATTCCCTGATGGCTTCCTCTGAGGATCTGTCTTTCGTTGCCTCCTGGGGCTCTGGAGCCCCACGCCCCTTCCTCTCAAGCTCCCCCACCCCCCCTAGGCCCGTGCTGTAACAGCCACAGGACAAAATAGGTGTCTGTACCAACAGTGGGGCTCTGCCTAGATGGACAAGGGGTTGGGCTCCGGGCGGTACAAAGAGGCAGCTGCTGGACTGGCCAATCCCACTCAGCTCTTGTCCCTGTCTAGCTGCTGTGATCTTAACCGTGGAGTCTGAGGAGGAGGAGGACAGCGACAGTTCAGAGACAGAGAAGGAGGATGACGAAGGGATCATCTTTGTGGCTCGGGCCACCAGTGAGGTTCTCCAAGAGGGCAAGGTCTCAGGTAATGGCTTCCTCCTGCCTGCCTCCCTCTGGAGCAAACTGGAGCTACGCAGTTGGCTTCCTCCCCCTTTGCTGATGGCCTTTACTCCAGACAGTCACTCCACCTATCTGCTCATTCATTCATCAACCAGCATTTACTCAGCATTTCTTTTATGTCAGACATCTGACATCTATGATCTGATTCAATCTTCACAACAATCAAGATGGCGAAACTGAGCTCAGAGGAACTTGGGACTTGTCTAGAAATCAGCAGAACCAGAATTTGATTCCAAAGCTCACAGCCATTTCACTTGCCTCCCTTTACACTCTGGCGAGAGACACAAGGTGACAAGCAAACCTAACACCAGGTTCCGCTGTGACCCATGCTCAGCACACCAGCCCTCAGGTACAGCCCCCAGTAAGGGTGGCAGCCGGACCTGAGAGAGGAGCCTGCATTCATCAAAATGGCACTACTGTAGATAAAAACCAACATATATGTGCTTCCGTATGTGGAGACCTAATGAACTCAGAATGCTAACTTCCACTGCCAGTTGGCTCAAGAATTCTCAGGTGTCTTTTAAAAAACATCCTATTATAGAAAATTTCAAAATAAACAGTAGACAGAATAGTAGAATAAACTCCCATCTCTCTACCACCCATCTTCAATAATTACCTACTCCTAATTGATCTTATTTCACTTACACCTTCACTATGCCCCTCTCTTCACTGGATTCTTTTGAAGCAAATTGCAAATATCATACCACTTTATTGCTAAATACTTCAGCAAGTATCTCTAAAAGATAAGGATCCTTCTTAAAAATATAACAATACCATTATCATATCCAAAATCTTTGTTATCAGGTATCAGTCCGTGTTCAAATTTCCCTGATTGTCTTCATTTATTTTTACAGTAGGTTGTTCAAATAAAAATCCAGACAAAGACCCACACATGAAATTTGGTGGATAAGTCTCTTTTAACCTATAACACTGATTCTTAAGGAGGTAGTAATAGTGATTTTGTCCCCTAGAGCAGCGGTCCCCAACCTTTTTGGCACCAGGGACTGATTTCATGGAAGACATTTTGTCCACGGACGGGGGATGGGTGTGGATGAGTCAAGCATATTACATGTATTGTGCACTTTGTTTCTGATCTAGTGCCGCTGCTGATCTGACAGGAGGTGGCGGTCCCCAGCTTGGAGGTTGGGGACCCCTGCCCTAGGGTACTGTCTGGAGACATCTTGTGTTGTCACAGCGGGCAGGGTACCTCTGTGATGTGTGGGTAGAGGCCAAGGATGTTGTTAAAACACCCTACAACACACAGGACAGCTCCCTACAGCGAAGTCTCTGCTCCTACCTGTGACAGTGTCAAGTTTGAAAAACCCTGATTTACAGGTCCCCCCACCATACTTTCTTTCCTTGCACTGTATTTATTGAAATAACTTGGTTATTTGTCCCCGTCTTTCCTTGTCTGGATTTTGCTGATTGCATCCCCTAAGCATCATTTAATATGTCTGTTTCACTGACCTTTATATTTCCTTCAAATCAGTAATTAAACCTAGATCAGACTTGATAAGCATACTCCATAGGTGGTGATGTTATACCTCCCACTGCATCTCACTAGGGAGCATACACCATCTGGCTGTCTCTCTTTTTGTAGGTTAGTATTGACTATTGGCTTCAGTTGTTGTTAGCCTGAGCCACCCATTATCAAAGTCCCTGTCAGTTTTTCATCAGGTGGTCTTGCAGTCACTGGTCATCACTGCCACATCCAACAGTTCATTCCAGGTTGCGCAATGCTGATATTCTATGTCTATTTTTTGTTTGCATTGATTAGCAGGAATTCTTGTATTAAAAAAAAAGCCTTCCCTCATCAATTACTTAGTCAGTCTGAGGTACAGTTCATATAGGGAAGAATGGATAAATGCTTGAATTTTTCCTTTCCCTTATCAGTTTTCAGACCAATAGTTACCTGGCATCCTCTAAAGGTGAACACTGAAGTTTTTTTGTTGTTAAAATTTAATACAGCATTCCAGGGAGGTAGTTTCACTCTCAGTCACAGCATCAATACATTTCATAACATGGAGCATTTGAAGTCAAGTTCACAGGACTGCTCAGGACTTTATCAGTGAGCAGACACATACTGAGCACCTATTATATGCAAGGTACTGAGCTTGACTTTGGAGATCAAGGGGTGGTAGATAGCCAGAGGGCTGCTTCTTCCCTGCTTTCCTCTTTCAGAGCCTCAGCCTTTCTATAATGCTGTGGCTGAGCCTTCCGTTATGGCTGCCAGCACTTCTGGGATTCTCGGCTCACATCCTCTGTGCTCTGGCATCCCATTTGTGGCTCAGCTTTAGCCTATTTATTAATTTTTTGTGAGCTCAGACTCCTGGACTCTGTCCCACCAAAGGGCTGTGGTAGGAACTCAGGCAAGGAGCACAGTGGCCAAGCCTCGAGATCTTCCTCACCCTGGGCCGGGGGCCCAGCAGGATGTGGTTTAAGCCTGGCACTGCAAGTTGGCTGAGGGCTGATCATAGATGGGTTTTTTCCTGCCTTGCTCTCGCTTTGTCTTGTTCTAGTTGTTTTCATTTGTTCAGTAGGTATTTGTTGAGCAACTGCTACATGCTCAGTCCTGTGCTAGGTGCTGGGGATACAGTGGGGAGCAGACCCAGCTGTGGTGCTTCCCTTTGGCCAGGCGTGCATCCAGTAACTGCACAAATGGATGCTGCATGGCAACTGCAAAATGAACTTCTGTGCTTATACTTGAGACAGTGTCCACTGGATTGGCAATGAGTGCGTGTGTGCTCTGTCCCCAGGGAGCCTTGAGGTGTGCCCCAGCCCACGCATCATCCCCCCATCCCCAACCTGTGCGGAGAAGGAGCTGCCCTGGAAGAGTGCACAGGGGGACCTGGCCGTCTACGTGTCCTCAGAAACCACCAAGATTGTGCCCGTGGACATGCAGACAGGCTGGAACCAGAGCATCTCATCCCTGGAGAGCTTGGCATCCCCGCCATGTACTCAGGCCCCAACGATGACCCGCCTGCCTCCCCGCCCACGGGCCCCAGAAGAGCCCCAGGCCCCTCTCAAGCTGCCCCTCTCCTCTGATCCTCGCTCTTGCTTCGCCTTCCCCCCGAGCCTGGCCAAGGCGGGCCGTTCTCGCAGTGAGAGCAGCGCTGACATCCCCCGGCAGCAGGAGCTGCAGCCCCTCATGGGACACGAGGACCACACCCATCTCAGCCCGGGCACCGCCAACTCCCACTGGTGCATCCACTTCAACAAAGGCGGCCGGCTGTAGCCCAGACACTTGGGGAGGAGCAGGGGGCCAGAGACCCCCTGGAAGTCTTCCCTGCACAATGGGCGGAGGAGCCCACTCAACCGGACATGGGGTTAGAGGAGCCTGGACTGAAAGTAGCAGCTGGGCTCCCTTGGGGCGGGTCAGAAGGGTCTCCTGGGCTGGTCCTCACAGGAACCCTTTTCACCACCCTCCTTGTTCCTAAACTCCTGCCACCTTCCCTTTCAATAAGGCCCTAACTCTGGTTCAAGACCCAGTCTAGACGTTTTAGAGGCAAGGCCCAGAGACAAGGGGAGCTGATGCCCCTTCCCCAGCGGGTCATCCTGGGAGCAGTTCCTGTCCCCCAAGCAAGGGCATCTCTCCTCAGCTGACACTGGGCTGTCCTGCACTCCACCCTGCCCCAGCGTCAGCTAAAGGACAGTACCCTGGCAGTGAGGCTCCACGAGGGGCTGGTCCTCAGAGGGACTGGGCTGGGAGGTGCAGCAGGCTTTGCTGCCCTGTTGGCTCAGCTACCCACAGCCATTTGGTTTGGGGCAGTGGGAATCTGTCTCCACTCCTTGCTTTATCTTCCTCCCTTTGCTGCCAGTCTCTGGGGCAATAGTTCCTCCATTTCCAGGACTGAGGCCACAGGGTTGGGCCAGGCTTCGGGTCACGGCTGCTTCCTAGCAAGCATCACTCTGGGGATCTGCTGCTCTGCGTCTGGCTTTGGACCTTTCAGATCCTTGGGTCTGAGATTTGTGAGGAGGGGAGATGGTGGCCTCTGGCCTTCTGCACTGTCTCGTTATTTCCTGAACAGGAAAGGAGCTAGGTATCCCAGGATCACTGCTCCACTGCTCTGGGACGGGAGGCCTGACTATAATGGAAAGGGGGCTGACTGGGTGGCAGGTGACTTTCCTGGGGTTAGCACCTGCCCTGAATTGTGTACCTTGGACCTAAGATACATTAAACATCTTTCAGATGGATGTGTGTCCTGCGCCCAGGTGTCTGGGTGTTTTGAGGTGTGAGAAGGGGGCAAGAGGGCATGTGGTGAGGGAGATGGAAACTTTCTACACCATGCCCCAGGGCTTCCCAGATATGGTGGTGGGGGGTGGGGGGAGGAGGTCCTGGGCAGGAGTGTTAGGCCCTACGGCCCTCCCTCCCTCTGCTCCCATTCTTTCCCACTACAACACCTTACAGGAAGCCTGCAGCAAGTCCAGGGGATTGTTCTCTGTGCAGGGGGTCACAGAACTGGGAGTCCACAAAATGGGAATGACTTGCAGAAAGAAAGACCCCAGAGGTCAGATGCCAAGGTACCCAAAGATGCAGCCAACACACACTGGCACCAGATAAACATTCCTCCAATGCCAGGAGGGAGGGGTAGGACAAATGAAAAGATGTGTTCCACACATGGTGGGTGGGAGAACAATCTCAAGGGAGCTGGTTACCCTGAGTGTTTCTGATACAAATTGGAGAGTGTGGGGTCCAGAAACATCTAGGGATAGAAATCCCTGATGACAGCAGACCCAGTTTCCACTGGGCCTTTCTATTGATACCTCACACACACACACCCCCCATAAAATTCACCCATTTAAAATGTACAGCTTGGTGGTTTTCTAACATATTCACAGAGTTGTGCAACCCTCCCCACAAGCTAAGTTTGGAACAGTTTCATCATCTCCCAGAGAAACTCTGTACTGTCGGCATTCACTCCTCACCCTCTGCTGAGCCCTAGGTAATCACCAATTTGTCGTTCATCCTTACAGATCTGAAACCCTGAACACACTGCAATGCTTACACATTTAGTCAGCCTTTTTTTCTGACTTATGCTTGGGGAATGTGGGAAGAGAAGGAAGAATGACTTTCAGGCTTTGCCCTCACACGGCTTACAGTCAGCTGCGATAAGGCCGAGCAGCTGGTCCCAGCCCTCCCTTGCTAAGGATGTTACCTTAGGCATGTTACATAATCTCTCCGAGTTCCAGTGTCTTCATCTGTTAAGTGGGATGCTTATTTCATACCGCAGCTGTCTGGATTAGACGATGAAATGAAAAGAATCTAGTACACAGCCTGGCCCGTGGTAAAGGATTATAAATGTTAGTCATTGTTGGTGTTACATTACAAGCCCAAGAGCATAGAAAGTGTTGTGAGGCCCGAGGAGATCTAGTGGCGGGGGCGGGGGATAGCTTTGAGAGGGGTATGAGTGTGTGTGTGTGTGTGACGGGGCTCAGACAGCATGGGTGAAGCTATGTGGGTGCATTTCAGGTGGGAAGAGCAGCAGGAATAAAAGACATCTGGAGCACACACAGTGAGAAGCAAGGAGCAGGGGGTGACATGCTGGGGAGAGCCAGCCAAGGACACAAAGGCTTGGGTGGGGTGACCCTGCCGAGTTTCGGAGGTGGCAGCCTGGGAGAATTGTGACCTAGAGAGTGTGGGCAGTGATGCGCAGTAGGGAGCATGAATGTAGCTGGTGCTGGGGGGAGGATGGTTGAAAGCCCACAAGGAGGAAAGCTCAGTAGGAGGAAAGGCCAGAGATGGAAGACCTGCTGGAAGGCCCAGGGATATGAAGGTGCTTGTGTTGGAGACAGCCGGCAGCTATTCTCAGACTCTGGTGTCAGGACCACTGGGAGCTTGTCAAACACAGATTCCTGGGCCTACCCCAAGGTTCTGACTCAGCTTGTCTACGGGAGCCCAGAAATCTGTAATCTGAACCAGCTCTCCAGAAGAAGATGGCCCAGAGACCACATCCTTCAAAAATTACTAGATTAGGAAGGTTCAGAAATGAAATCCATAACTGATAGTGTAGGAAAGGGGTGCAGAGGGGCTCCTGGGCCTAGAGCTGGGTGACTAAGAATGGGGGGACTTCCAAGAAAACGGTTGGTCAGAGATGAGCAGACTGGGGGTGAGAAAGCCAGGGGAGGCAGGCATCTGGGATGCAGAAGAGCAAATGAGTCATCATCTGACCAGGCAGGATGGTGGGAATGACCTCCAGTGCCTTGAAGGAGGAAGGGTTTTGACCTGGAGGGATGAGCATGAGCATTCCAGGTGTGTGTATGTGTGTATACTCAGTCGTGTCTGATTGTGACCCCATGGACTGTAGCCCGCCAGGCTCCTCTGTCCATAGGATTTCCCAGGCAAGAATACTGGAGTGGGTTGCCATTTCCTCCTCCAGGGGATCTTCCTGACCCAGGGATCAAACCCACATCTCCTGTGTCTCCTGCATTGACAGGCAGATCCTTTACCACTGTGCCACCTGGGCATTCCAGGAACAGGGAGACATATTGCGACAAGACTTGTGATCAGGTGAGTTTTCCAGGCCTATGTAAGAGCTGGACAGGGAGGCTGTGATTATGCCTCTGGATGGCTTTGAATGCCACACTAAGGAGTTTAGAACTTATTTAGGCTAGAGGTGAGAGGTCTGGAAGGTGTAGGGTATTTGTCACCCTCGCTGTCTAGGGCAGTACTGAAGAGGGGAAGGTTTGGGGTGGAATGAGGGCAATGACTGTGGTTCTCTTAACACTAGGCCCACAGAAGCACAGAGCTCCCACTCCATTTTTGATTGGCTCGTGTTGGTAAGAAATGTGAAGCTGGCTGGCAAAGGGTCAGGGGAGGGAGGCCCATCCCCATATCATGATCTCAGTGGAAAAGGCTGCTGTGAGGACATTTTGCTGCCAGGAGAGCCACAGAACTGGGCCCCATGAGTCACTGCTCAGTCCTGCAAGCTCAGCCCACAGACCCTGCTGTGGTCAGTGGCTCAGGTTGGCTCCAGGCCCAGCCCCCAGTGTTCCCCACTAGGCCCAGTTTGTCCCCATTTCTATTTGTCTCTCTGCCATCCTGGGGCTGTGCCTCTTGCCACTCTCTGCCTCTTCTGTGGCCCTCTCCGACTGAGCCTCTGAATCTGCTTCTATTTGTGACTCTGGTTTACATCTGGCTCATAAATGGAGAGTCTCAGGAGGGCAGGGCTGGTGTGACCAGTCTCAGGCACCCCTCAATATTTATTCCAGGCCCTGTGCTAGATACAAGAAATACAGAAGTGGGCAATACATGGTCTCTGTCTTCACAAGGCTTACAATGCCCATTCTGTGCAGAGTGACTAAACCAAGGCCTGGCCCTGCCCCTGAATCTATCTGCCTGTGCCCAGGGGTGCTGGGGTCAGCTATGGCCTGTGGCTTGAGGCCTCTTGTCTTTGGCTCTGGAGGGGTACATGTGTCGGCCAGCAGGTCTAACCAGCTCTTCGGGCTCACAGGGGGCCTGGCTAGGGTGGGGGTGGGCAGACAGTGGGCAGCAGAAGGGGAGGGAGGGAGCTGGAGGCAGTGACTCAGTGGGGCGGCTCTAAAACAGCTGGGGAGGGAGCCAAGGCTGGTCCTGATGCTCGCTGAAGCTAGAGGAGGGTGGGATGAGAGGGCCTGCGGGGGGTTGGGGATGGAGCACGGTAACCCCAAGCCTCCTTACTCGCAGCCACATCCCCTGAAGAAGGAGGCTCCTGGGAGGCTGACTTGGTGCTGATGTGGCAGCTGGAACGGTGGGGAGGGGAGGATTGCTGGTGCTCCTTCTGATGCCCTGATTCTCTCCTCTGGCAGCTTCTTGAAGGAGGTGACTACCCTAGAGCCAGGGAAGCCACTGTACCCACTGCCCTCTCTCTACAAGGAACCCAGGGCCTGAATAAGGTTATGGGGCACAGTGTCTTCTTCTGGCCACATAGCCTACCTTCTTATAATCTTCCCACAAGTTTGGGGGAGTGTCAGTCCAGACCCACATGTCCCCAAAGGGACTTCACACCTCAGAGCCGAACGAATCTTACAGGTCAACTGTCCAAGTGACTTTCACCAGTTCAGGATCCTCTGACCGAGCATGAAATGAAGGGCAGGGCTCCAACACAGCCCAAGAGCTGGCAGCAAGTGGACCTCTGACATACAGGTCTTTCCTAGTTCTCAGGGGGGAATCCCAGGAGAAAGGAACGACTTTCCTTCTTTCTTTTACAGGTGAGTAAGATGAGGCTCAAGAGGCACTAAGTTGCAGGAGCTCACCTAGCAGGTAAGTGGAAGGGCACACCTGGCCCTCTGCTTTCAGAATCCTGTCCTCAGTTCCAGCCTCTTTGGCTGAATTTTGTGGCAGGGGATGTGGAGCTGGGGAGAGGGTGTATATGACAGAAGTGCCAAGAACGCAAGGGAGTGGAGAGTCCGGGCCTGGTGGATTCTGGCGAATCTGGGTCAGCACCCACTACAGAGATCCCTCCTTTCCTCTAGCCCAGACAGAGGCCCCCACGTCCCATCATGGGATCATACAAGCTGTCTCTCAGTGCCTGGGCCTGAGGACTGGAAAGGAAGATAGGGGCTGCAATGGAAGGGCCCCTCCCTCCATGAAGATACCCCTACTGGCTGCCAGCAGCACCAAGTAGCTAGTCTGGGCTTCCGGAGTCTCTCTTCCTAGGGGTCTCCAGGCTGACAGAACGCTGCTTGTTTTGCCCAGGGAGGCTGGGGCTGTACTCCCCCCATCCTGAGTGCATTCAAGAGCAGAAGCCTCCCCGCCTCGCTCCGCCAGCCCCCTCGCTCACTCCCAGGCGGACCCCTGGCTCACTCACCCTCGCGCACCTACGCCGCCTTCCCAGCGGGGGAGCGCTTCTGGCGCGCAGAGCAGGCCAGGGGAGTGGGCGCCGTGGGAAGGCCGCTGGTCGTTGCCCCTACCGGCGGGCTGAGAAGCCAAGTCAAAGTCAGCTGGAAGCCCCGGGGGTGAAGCCGAGTCGTCCCGGCCCGCGGAGGGCGAGGGGGCGGCTCGGCAGGGGGCGCTGCGAGAGCCGGCGTCTCGGCGCTCTCCGGCCGGCTGGGGCTCGGGCGGCTGCCGTCGGGCCCGGCGGGGTGGGCGGTGGCTGCGTCCTCCGGCCCCCAGGGGGCGGTGCGGCGCCGCCGGGTTCCCTGCTGCGCCCGTGCCGCCCCCGCGGTCTGGAGGCTGCGCGCAGTAGCAGTCGTCGAGGCAGCGGTGCGGTACGTTCGAGGACTCCGGCTGCCTGGCGTCCTGGGTTTGCGGTTCCCCGTCGGCGCGTCCTGGGGCTGTGAGCGTGACCCGGGGGCGGGCGGGGGAACGGGCGCGCGAGCCCATGGCGAGGCCGAGGTCGGCCGGGCCGCCTTGAGCGCGAGCACGAGGCGGCGCCCCGCCCTCGTCGTGAGCGTTGCACCCGCGCAGGCCGCCCCCCAGCGTGGGGCCCTCCGGGCGAAAGCCCACGGGAGCGTGGCACCGCCGGTCCCGAGCTGGACGGAGAGATCCCAGCCTTTCTCCCTTCTCCTCAGGCCTCAACTGCGACAGCCGCTGTGCTCCCGGTGCCGGGCACCAAGACTGGTGCCTCCTACAGCCTAGTGCCTTCTGCCTGCCTCACCCGCCGAGCTCTACCCGGCCATCTTCAACGTCTTTCCTGGATGAGCTGAGGTCTTAGTTCACACCGAGGGCTTAGCTCCTCTCCCTTTTGCTTGGAGCAGGCCCACGCTTAAGGAAGGGGTGATGGAAGGGCCCCTGGAGGATGGGGATGAGTCTCCAGAGTCCCAGGGCCATGCCACCGACTGGAGATTTGCTGTGTGCAGTTTCAGAGATGCCTGGGATGAGGGGGAACCTGCTCCCCAGATGCAGGCTAAGAACCCCCATCCTCCAAGCCCACCAGCAGGGGCAGCCCAGGGGGAGGAGCTCCAGGGCAGCCCTCTGCCTGGTGAACTTCAGTCACCCACAGGACAGATGGTTGCAGATGAGTCGGGGCATGGCCAGAAGGGCACATTAAGAGGATCTTCTGTCCACATGAAGGAACCAGCCTCCTCTGGAGTGAAGATCCTCCTAAGTCCAATGTCTTCCCACCTTAGTCTGGCACAGGGTGAGAATGACAGCCAAGGAGGAGACTTGGCAGGGGACTCAGTTTCAGGCAGGGTCATGCCAGTCCGCTTGGACCCTGAAGTGTTGGACAGTGACCCTGTGAACCATGGAGGTCTTTTATCTGAGACATCGTCAGAGCTACTGGAGGCAGGTAACGAAGGCTGGGCCAGGGAAGTCTTGGGAGGGAAGAAGGGAGGGTACCTGAAGGTGGGGAGGCTTCTGATCCTACTCAGGCTAAAGCCCAGGTGCAAATAGGGGGTCTCTGGGTAGATTGCCCAGTGTAGACCCAAGCGGTTTTCCTCGCCAAGACTCCCACAGATCCAGACTCTTGAAGTCCACTGACTACCTCCTGGCCCAAGACATTGCCTGGGAGCTACTTGCCAGTGGCATGGCTGCCCTGCCAGGTAGCTAGCTGGGAGACACTAAAGGCGGTACAGGTGGGGTGGGTTGATTGAGCAGATGTTCACTGCCTTTTCCCCCACAGGGACTCGAGATGTAGAAGGCCGGGCAGTGCTGCTTCTGTGTGCCCATAACTCAGCTTGGAATCACCCCAAGTGCAACAGCCATGAGCTCGTCCGCCTCCTGCTCTACTTGCAAAGCATCCCCAGGTTGGGGGAGGAGGTTGGGGGACAGAACCTGAGCCAGGAGATGGTAGGGTTGGGGAAATAGATACTCAACAAAAGCCTGCTCCTTTAGGCCCAAAGTACAGACCTTGGGACTGACCGTGCTAGTGGACGCCCGGATTTGTTCCCCAAGCTCTTCCATATTCTGGGGGCTCAGCCAACTGCAAGTGAGTACAGGATTGTAGCTCCCTTCTTCCCCCTAGCCATTCCTTTCGTGTAGGGTCGGGATCAGGCCTGAGCTCAGATTCTTTGCAGGAAGCAGTCCCAGGATCAGTGCACCGTGTGCTGCTGGTGGGAAAGCTGCCGGAGGAAGTGCCTGCAGGGCTTCAGGTACTGAGCCATTTTGGTCAGGGTGGAGATGGGGTGAGTCCCCACCAGGCCCGAGTCCACTACACCTTTTTCTGCAGATAGAGCATCTATCCTCTCACCAAAGCCTGCTGACCCACATCTCCACCTCAGAGTTGCTCACTTCACTAGGAGGAGGCCTGCCTTACTGTCACCAAGCTTGGCTGGACTTCCGGATGGTCAGTACACTGGGTGGGGCATTGGGTGGATGGGCAGGCAATATGGTTAGCAGAGGAGCTCCCCCTGGGCTGGCTTGGGCAGTGCATAGCTGGCTGCAGTGGCCTAGGATCCAAGATGCCTGGGACCAGCCCTGTGCTCTGTGCTGGTCATGCCTGCCTCTGTTCACAGCGTCTGGAAGCCCTCCTGCAGAGCTGCCAGGTGGTTTGTGCCCTGCTTCAGGGAGCCGTTGAGAGCATGAAGGCTGTGCCTCAGCCTGTGGAGTCTGGGGTGAGTGTCCCCTCTTGACACCTCCCCAAATTCTCCCTATCTTTCTTCCCCTTCTCCCACATGCGCCTCTACCACCCGTTTCTCTTAATCATAGGAAGTCGGTCAACTGCTGCAGCAGGCACGGGTCCTGATGAAGCATGTGCTAGACTCTCCACGGTTGGCATGGCTACAATGCCAGGGAGCCTTGGAGCTGACATGGCTAAAGCAAGAGGTCCCAGAGGTGACCCTGAGCCCAGACTACAGGTAGGTACAAGCCCAGGTCTTGCCCCAGCCCATTATATCTCATGCCAAGGACTCAGTGTCTGGCCCAGACCAGCCAGGATTATGGTCCCAGGACAGGGTCAAGTGGAGCTAGGCACCTGGAAGGGGCACTAAGACATGTACCATGCACCAGGTCAGCAGTGGACGAGGTTGAGGAGCTGTATGGCCGCGTGGATGGATTGTTGCACCAACTGACACTGCAGGGTAACCGCCGAATACAAGCACTGGAGTTGGTCCAGACGCTGGAGGCCCAGGAGGGCGAGCTGCACCAGGTGGGAGCTATCCGCCCTGGTGGGCCCCACCTCTAATCTTAAGCATCACCCCCACCCCATAGCAACTCTCCTTTCCTTGTTTGTACTCCTCCAGATGGAAGTGTGGCTTCAGCAGGTGGGCTGGCCAGCACTTGAGGAGCCCAGGGAGCCTTCACTAGACGTGCTGCTTCAGGCCCAAGGCCCTTTTCGGGAGCTGGACCAGATTGCTCAGGTGAGTTTGGTTACTTGTTCCTCGTGTAGGTATTGGAGCACTTTGCCAGAAACTTGGAATGCAAAGTGGGTGAAAGTAAATCTAGTCTTTATTCTCTTGGAAATTACAGTGAAGCGGAGGAGATCAGTTGTAACCAAAGATTGAAAGTCATGTGTATGTTCTTTTTTGGAGAAGGGAATGGCAACCCACTCCAGTATTCTTGCCTGGAGAATCCCATGGACAGGGGAGCCTGGCAAACTACCATCCATGAGGTTGCAGAGTTGGACATGACTGTGCGACTGAGCACATTTGTTCTCTGTGTGCAAAAGTTCTAGAGACAAGCAATACAGGTATTTCTATCTGAGTGTATGATAAAGTCCTGAACGAGGAGGGGTATTGGGCAAACTCTCTTGAGATAGTGACTTTGATCTGAGATCTGAAGGATAGGTTGACGTTAACCAGGCAGAAGAGGGTTAGAGAAAAGACATGTTTCAGACTGAGGAAGCAAAAAGCATGTACAAAGGTCCTGTGATAGGAGGGAGCATGGCTTGCCTGAGGAACCATCAGAAAGTCAGCGAGGATGAAATACAGTGCAGAAGAGGGAGGGAGAGTAGGGTGAGATGAGGTAAAATGAGGCTGGAAGAATGGCCAGTGGCCGGGAACTGGTCCTGTAACGGAGTACAATTTAAGCAGGAAGATCGTACAATCAGATCTGTATTCTAGAAAGATTACCATAGTTCCTGGGTAGACAGTGATTTGGTGGATGGACATGCAGAGTCCATTGAAGAGGCACTTGTAGTGGTCCAGGTGGGAATGATGCTTACTCTGGCCAGGATGGTGGCAGAGGAGATAACATTTGAGAAGTTGATGGGATTCAGTGGTGGATACATGTGAAGCTGTGAGAAGGAGAAGTGTTTACAAAGGTGAATAGGTACTGTTTCCTGAGAGACAGACCTTCTGGGGGAAAGGGCATTCATCTGTCCAGCCTTGGATGTACTTTGGAAATGACCATGAGGGAAGGAGAGGGAGCACTGAGTGTAGAGGCTTATTTCGTGGTTGTAGGTGTATGGGTGGTATTTGAAGTGTATGTGCACATGATTGCCTGAGAGAGAGTGGGCCGTCTTCAGGAACACCAGGGTTTAACAACTGAGCTAAGGGATGGGGGATCAGGAGGGGGGAAGCATTAGAGAAAGCCAAGGAGAATCAGGGAGTGGGGAGAGGTCAGGGGAGCTAGAGGAGAGAGGTTTGGTACTACTGAATGGTAAGAGTCAGAGGAAGCCTGAGAAGTGCTGGGGATGGGGAGTGAAGTGGGGTTGCAGAAGGCCAACATAGTTAACAAGTAATGATGAAAATAATGGTTTCTCCAGGGAGTTTCGCTGTGGAGAGGAGAACAGAGAGAGGGGGTTGGGGGAGGGGTTGCGGAGGTCTGGTCTTCACAGAAGTGACTTGATGATGCCTGCAGACATCCATGGAAAAGACCTGGGCTCAGCAACTGCAATGCCAGGCCTAGGCTTGCTGATTCCAGGCTCTGTCTCCAGGAACAGGTCAGGCGAGGGGAGAAATGTCTGCAGCCACTGGTTGGCTGTGATGCGGCCGAACTGGGCCCCTTTGGGGCCCGCTTTCTGACCCTGCAAACCCAGCTGGCCGACTTCTCTAGGGCTTTGGCCCAGCGGCGGCAGCGACTGGCAGATGCTGAGAGACTCTTGCAGTTCTTCAAGCAGGTGCGTGAGGGGTCCTGTCCCTGGTTCCAGGTGGTCAGAGAAGTCAGAGGGGTGGCTGCTTAGTGCTACGGCAGCCTGAGCTTTGAAGGATATTGTGCCTGTTTTCTCTCCCTGTTTTCAGTCCGATGCCCAAATCTACTGGGGATGTAGCCTGGGGCCACCGTTCTGTGGGGCTGGGGGGAGATAGAGGAGAAGGCTCAGCAGTCTTGGGGAGATCCTTCCTCAGTGCCCATCTGGCCTTGGTGTTGCAGGCCTTGACCTGGGCCGAGGAGGGGCGGCAAGTGTTGGCAGAGCTGGAACAGGAGCACCCAGGGGTTGTGCTGCAGCGGCTGCAGCTGCATTGGACCAAGTACCCGGACTTGCCTCCTGCCCACTTCCGAAAGATGTGGGCTTTAGCCACAGGGCTGGGATCTGAGGCCATTCGCCATGAGTGCCGCGGGGCCTGGGCGCAGTGCCAGGACACCTGGCTGGCCCTGGATCAGAAGTTAGAAGCTGCTCTGAAGTCACCCCCAACGGGTAGCACAGCTAGCCTGTGTGTCAGCCGGGTCCCAGCGGTACCGGCTGTCCCTCCCCTGAGGAAAGCCTATAGCCTTGATCGGAATCTGGGATTGAGTCTTAGAGAACCTGCCCACCAGTGCCACCATGAGGCCATTGTACCTGCCTGCCACAGACCAGAGGCTGGAGGTGGTGCCCAGTCAGGGTCATGCCCCACCGTGCCTCCTCCAGGGAGCTGTGACCCCAGGAGCCCCAACAGGTACAGAGAGTGGGCAGGGCAGGGAGGGCGGTGGCAGGGCGGATGTCTCAGGTCCTGACTCCACCTCCCTGGTAGACTTCAGCTGGTGCTGGCGGAGATGGTGGCTACGGAGCGGGAGTATGTCCGTGCCCTGGACTACACCATGGAGAACTACTTCCCTGAGCTGGATCGCCCTGATGTGCCCCAGGGCCTCCGTGGCCAGCGTGCCCAACTCTTTGGCAACCTGGAGAAGCTGTGGGACTTCCACCGCCATTTTTTCTTGCGTGAGCTGGAGGCCTGTACCCAGCACCCACCCCGGGTGGCCTATGCCTTCCTGCGCCATGTAAGCCCCACAGGCCACGCGGCCCCTGGCTGATCCTGCAACACTCAACAGCGAGCTACTGGGTCTGGCCTTGGTGTCAGGTCCTGTGATGGGTACAGCTATGAGCAGGACCAACTGGCCCCTGTTCTCCAGGGTGCTTTTAGTTTAGCAGAGGAGATGTGAGTGTGAAATAGATAATTCCAGATTATAATTGGGATTAGAAAAAAATCCAGATAGGTGATAGTGAGTTAGCAGTGAGGCAGGGGTACCCCCTTTAGAGAGAACAGTTAGAGGCATCTTAAGAGAAGCTGATGTTTGAGCTAAGGCCAGAGGGAGGGGCTGTAGTCAGAGCATTCCATTCAGAGGAAAGATCAAGTACAACGTGCTGGGCAGGAAAGTGGCCCAGTGGTTGAGAAGGAGACGGGTCAGTGTAGCTTAGTGTTGTGAGCAGGGGAAGGGTCGTCTGAGGTGAGATGAGACCAGAGCAGAGCTCTTGGGGCTGTGGGAGTGGCAGGGCTGTGTGCAGGACTTCCTCCCCAGAGCCCTGTAGGCAGGCCCCTCCCTGCACAGCGCCTGTTCCTGCCAGATCACCCGTCACTCCAAGCAGGGCAGGTAGGATCTGTCGGTGGGAGGCTTCCTGGGAACACATTGGCCATTTGGGCCTCCCGAGCTGAGAGTGGTCTGACCCCCTTGGATGCTGGCCCATTGGCACCTGGTCAAGCTGTGTATCTTTGCAGAGGGTGCAGTTTGGGATGTACGCACTCTACAGCAAGAATAAACCGCGCTCCGATGCCCTGATGACCAGCTATGGTCACGTCTTCTTCAGGGTGGGTGAGCCTGAGATTGTAGTGGGAGGAGGGATGGAGCAAACAATGGGAAGCTCCCTGACGGTGTCTGATGCACCCGGCAGGACAAGCAGCAGGCACTGGGGGACCACTTGGACTTGGCCTCCTACCTGCTGAAGCCCATCCAGCGCATGAGCAAGTATGCGCTGCTGCTGCAGGAGCTGGCACGGGCCTGCGGGGGACCCGCACAGGAGCTGAGTGCCCTGCGGGCTGCCCAGAGCCTCGTGCACTTCCAGCTGCGACACGGCAATGACTTGCTAGCCATGGATGCCATCCAGGGCTGTGACGTGAGTCTTGGCAGGCCATGGTGGCCAGGGGGCAGTGGGTGTGAAGGGAGGGGGCAGAAGAGGCCAGGCACCCACCAGGCCCCCACTTGGCAGGTCAACCTCAAGGAACAGGGCCAGTTGGTCCGGCAGGATGAGTTCACAGTCCGCTGTGGGCGCCACAAATCCCTGCGTCGCATTTTCCTCTTTGAGGAGCTGTTGCTCTTCAGCAAGCCTCGCCGAGGACCCACAGGCATTGACATGTTTACCTACAAGCGCTCCTTCAAGGTAGGCCCAACCCGGCCCCTCCCCGTACCTCCAGCGCCCCTACCCTACAGCCTCACTGAGCTCCTCTCCTGGCCACACAGATGGCAGACCTTGGCCTCACTGAGTGCTGTGGGGACAACAACTTGCGCTTTGAGATCTGGTTTCGCCGTCGCAAGGCTAGGGACACCTTTGTGCTACAAGCTGCCAGCTTGGCCACCAAGCAGGCCTGGACAGCTGACATCTCCCGCCTGCTCTGGAGGCAGGCCGTCCACAACAAGGGTGGGTGTCTGCCCCATTTCATCCCACGATCCCCTCCTTGGAGAGCTTACATTGTCCCAGAGGGGTCCCAGCGAGGGCCTCAGGAACTGGAAACACTGGGGAGGGTGGAAAAGGTCCAGCAGCAACAGCCAGCACAGGAGAAAGAACTCAAGTCAGGCAGTCCTGATGTCACCATCTCAGGCTGAGGACATGTAAACCTCTGAGTGTTTGGTGCACAGGACAGTCCCCAGGCTATAGGTGTCCAGGAGAGACTTGTATGAGGAGGAGGAGTGATAAAGGGCCGGGCTGATGTCCAGACACCCACTTTCCACCCAGAGGTGCGCATGGCTGAGATGGTGTCTATGGGTGTGGGGAACAAGGCCTTCCGGGACATCGCACCCAGCGAAGAAGCTATCAACGACCGCACCGTCAACTATATCCTGAAGTGCCAAGGTAGCAGACAGGCTGCGGGGGTGGGGTGGGGAGAGCTGCTCAGGGAGCGGTGTGGGCCTCTGGCAGCCCTAGCCTGCACTCCCCTCAGGACCTCGGCCCAGCTGGGCTCTGGCCTGACCCAACCGGACTCTCTCATGCAGCAGTTCGCTCTCGGGCCTCCATTGCTGTGGCTCCTCTTGACTCTGACAGCCCCTACCTGGGGGCCTCAGGCACCCTTCCTGGAGATCCTGCCTCTTGCTCTGTACTGGGGTCCCTCAACCTGCATCTGCACAGAGACCCAGCTCTTCTGGGGTTCCGCTGGCCCCTGTATTCCACCAGTTTCCCAGAGGAAGCAGCACTGGAGACTGATGCCGAACTGGGCAGCCAGCCATCTTTGAGTAGGTTTCTGGGCTTTCCCAGAGGCAGGAGGGCATGGCTTGGGATCTGGGCCTCCCCTTCTGACAGCTCACCTGGACTCTATTCCCAGCTCCTGAGGACTCAGAGGTTTCCTCCCAATGCCCATCAGCCAGTGGCTCCAGTGGCTCAGACAGCAGCTGTGTGTCAGGGCAGATCCTGGGCAAGGGCCTGGAGGACTTGTCCTACGTGAGTGTCATTTTGCCTCGTACCTACCAGCACTTTCTCAGCTCTACCTGGGCCTATGGTACCCTTGTCTTTAGGTGGAAATGAGGGTGGTGGGACAGAGCCATTCCTTAGAGACCCCACCTGGATCCTGAGCCAGGGAAATATATGTTCATACTTGGCTTTGTACCACAGGTCTGAGCCTGGGCTTGAAGGTGGGCAGTGGATCCAGGAGTCTTTAGATCCAAGGAGCATCATCTCCCTGGAGATCTGCTATGACCAGGCCATGGGCAGCACCTGGGTCACCTCCAGCCCATATGCACAGTGCTGTCAACCACCCATTCTGATGTCTGTGTCCATTGGACAGATCGGCAGTGACCTCTCCAGGGGATTCTGGCAGCAGAGCCTAAATAAGCACCCTCATTTTGGGTTCCTGGCCCATGTCCCCTTCCGTCCCCATCTTCATCTCTCACCCAGAGCAGAAGGTGGATGTTTCTATGCTGTAGGCTAGTGGGATGTTGAGTGGCTCTGGTAGTGACTAAGCTGCCCCACCCTTCAGGAGGAACAGAGGTGGGTTCCTCGCCACTGCTTCCCAACTCCAGGTCTCAAAGCCAGGCTCATCCCTACTGGACTCTTCCTCTTGCCTGCCCTAGCTCCCCAGTCCAGTTTGGTTACATGGACTCAGAGGTTTTTGAATAGCTTTCAGTTAGAGTTGTATAAGATCATTTCACTGGTTGTAAGGTCTTTGGTTCTCAGAGATGGAGTCCAGACCCTTGACTTGTGATTTATCCTTTATTTGTTTATAATAAAAAATAAACTGATAATGCACCCTTCGGTGGAGACATCCCTGGTTAAAATGCATCTTGGCAATGGGATGGGTGGGATGTGGGGGCAGCATATCTCCCCAAGCATGGCCGGGCACCTTAGCCATCTTGTAGGTACTTGCTCAGGACAGAGTAAGAGACAGACTTTGATAGGCCCCTCTGGATGAGCAGGTCCACACAGCGGCCATATTTCCTGGCGAAAGGCAACGTGAGCTGGAAGGAAAGGCTGGTCTTATTCCTAGCTGGTTGCTACTCTAGCTTTGTGAGGTCCTCCTGTCTGGGTGAGGGTAGGGTTGGGGGCAAGGCCAGCTAGTGCTGTTGACCTCAGTTCTGCCTAAAGGCATCTCACAGACCTGGGGCTCAGAGTGGCTACCAGGACACAGAATGAAATGAATAGAGGATCAAAAGTGCATGTTTCCTGTCACTGGTTTTCCACTTCCTAATCGTAGATGCTGACTTCATTTCCAATCAACAGACTAGGCAGAGGCTAGTAACTTGGCACTATTATGTTTATGGTGAAAGGTGTTATAATAAGGTGCTTGATTACAGAAATACCAGATTAATGAAAAATTAGGCAAATCTTTTTCACCTCCAAAATTCAAATAAAAATTTGAATTCTAAAATTATTTTAAGGACTCAAAAAACAAAAACCTGAGTTATTCCTTTGCCCTTATTGAAGAATTTTCTTTGTAAAAACTGCTTTATAGCAGCTTAAGTAGAAAAGGAATGTATAATACAAAAGTATTGACATCAAGTGCTGTTGGTATCTATAACTCACTGAAAGCATGTGACTGCCAATAGTTTCTCTGATTTCAACACCTCAAAACGAGCTCATATGATGTGCATCCCTGGCCAGGGTTGTTAGTGATGAAGGCTAATTTGGTAAGCACTGGAGAAAACTAGTGACTCAAATACTGCTTTTTGACCACTCTGGACAGGTTAATTTCAGCCACTGTTCCTCCCTCCCTGGGACCAGCGACTAGAGTTCCAGTTCCCTATCTTCGCCTTCTGGGCAGCACTGGCTTGGCCCTCATGCAGCAAGACAGTGTCCATCTGAGGCATCCAGAGGGTCGCCATTTCTCGTGGGGTACAGGTGGCCTCACCTCAACCCAGCTGTATAGGCGTTCCTGGGTGTGCCGGTCATCCTTGAATCCAGTGATGGCCAGCAAATCCACCACAAACTGCTTGGGGCTTATGTGCAGGGTCTGCCAGAAGAGCCCACAGTCAGCCAGGGCTGGAGGCCACAGCCTGACCCACATTTGCTCCCAGCCCCTTAAAGTGGGATGCGGAGCAGGGGCTTCTCTGGGCCTGGAGAAGCCGCAGAGGTCAAGGGGTACTGTCACTTCAAACTGCCTCTTGGCCATGGCTCGGCCCAGATGCTGCCGCCCTGTCTCCTGGTCCCTACCCTTCTTGCCACCCTTCTGCCCCTGATCTCTTCCCCTAGCTGCTCCCCCTTGTCTTGGCTGCCCCCTCTTGTCTTGCACTATTATTGTGGAAGCGAGGGGACAGTGGAGAAGGAATAGGGCTTGGGGCCAATCACACGTACCCACAGCTGGTTGACCAGGGAGACCACTTTGGCTGTGATGGCTTTGGGGTCATTTTGCCGGATGGAATCCAGAATGATGTCAGTCAGGAAGCAGTGACATTTCTGTGCGTAAAACATCTCTTCCCAGGACAGAGAGAAACTCAGGAAAGTCACCTCTGTGGAGGAGAGAGGGGGTGTGGCCACATCTGCCACAGCGAGGGCCTCAGAGCCACCCTTGGTTAGGGGGAAAAGTTCAGGGCTTCCAGGGAGACCCTATCCCTGAAGTAACTGGCTGGGGACTCAGGCATCTGCCCATGGGCTGGGCCAGGCCTGGCTCCAGAGCCTCACCTCGGGGCTGGGGGCTGGCTGGGGGCGGTGTGCGCCTGAGGTGGTCCATGTGCGTGGTGTAGATGATGCTGTCCTCAAAGAACATGCACGAGCCATCACTGCCCACCACGGGGGGGTGGGTCACCTTGAGGATGACCCCTGTGTTGTCCCCCTCACTGGCCTCAGGCAGGGTCAGCTCAAAGGCAGGATTTTCTGTGAAAACAACGTGGGGAGAGGTCTCTCCTTAAGCTCCATCAGAGCCCAAGCAGGGAGGAGACCTCTGGCAACAGACCAGTGCAGTCAAGTCACCAGCCCTCACCTCCAGCTTCTCAGAAGCGGGAGCCTGAGCTGGCAGGGCCATGTTCTAACTCTCCTCTCTTCATCACCCTGGAATCACTGCAAGCTACATCCTCAATTTCAGAACTCCAAGGAACTTTCCAAATCATCTGTTGAACTAGGCTAGTAGTAAATAGAGCTGATCACAACCCAGCTGGAATTGGGACTGGAAATCTTTGTAAAATTAGGAGATGAGCTTTTGCGGGGGGCGGGTGGGTGTGGGGGTTGCTGATGCATGTCTACTCTGAAGAACATGATTGACAAACCAACTGTGGGCTCACAGGCAGGGCCCAGGAAGACCCCTCCAAGCATGACACAAGCCACTGAAAGAGAAAATGACAGAATACTAGAGGAAGGGCTTTGAGAGAGCAGAGGAAACAGTCCGTAATAGCAGTTCTCAGCCCACTTCTCTGGGCTGCTCCTCACTTCTCCAACACACACATTCCTCTCTGTTCAGCCTGGTCCCCATATACTCTTCTGTCTCCCGGACTTCTTCCCTTGGACGCCCATCAGTACTTCATACACACTGTGTCCTCTTCCCCAAGTCCTACTCCTCTCCTTCCCACCTCAGTAACTGTCCACCCCCTTGCAGTCACCCAAATCAGAAACCTGTCCCCTCCTTGGCCCAATCCTTTCGTGTTTCCTCGAACTGCCTAAACTGTTTCACCTAGGATGGTCTTGGCACTTGCAACACTTACCTTCTGCTACTGCATTTCCTCTGCCCCTGGAACAAACTTCCTAAATGCGTAACTGATTGTGCTTGCTCCCTTGTATAGAATGCTTCAGTGGCTGGCTGCTCCACTTAGGATTGGAACAAAGTACCAGGTCCTGAACTTGACCCATAAGACCTGTCCTGATTCCTAATGTCATCAGCCTTATCTTTCATCACTTTATGAAGACTGGTTTCCAGCTGCTAGACCCATGACTTAGGTTTCCACAAGCACCCAAGATTTCTCCTTTCCTCCGTTGACTCCTCAGCCCTGAACCCTTCTTTGTGCCCCTATTGCTTTATAGGTCCTTCCTTTCATATGCCTCATGTGGCTTCTCAAGCCCCCAGGCCATGCCAGCGTGCCTGTCATTTCTGGGTCTTTTGCTTGGCGGTAGTGAAAGCGCAGTTCTAGTCTCCTTTAATCACTAACTCACTCTGTGGTCTTGGCCAAGGTTTGCCTTCTCTGTTGTAAATGGGACTTAGGTCAAGGATGGGATAGGACTCACCTCTCTCCTTTGACCTCTGCTTGCCCCAGTCCTTCAGGGCGACAGCTCTTTTCATGGGGAAGTATGGATTAAAGTTTGGCTCTGGCCCCTTGTCTTTGGTTCCGGCTCCAGCCCCTGCCTGTGGGCCCGGGTCCTTCTCTGAGGCTGTGGAATGGCCTTTCCAGGAAGCTGAGGTGCTGGGCTGGGAAACAGCCTCACTTCCTGAGGAGTGCTGCAGGGTGGCTTCCTCCAAGGAGCTGTTCCGGGGGGCTGGCAGTGACTGGAATTCCCACTGTTTGCAGTTGACCATGTCCCACTCCCTTACCAGGGAGATAAGTTTTTGCATGGGGGTGACAGGAGGGTCTTTGGTTTCAGGTTTCTGTGTGAGGTTGACAGTGGTACACTTCTTCTTGGGAGGACTCTCAGGGTGGCCCCCCCAGTGTCTAGGGTTGGCACATAGGCCAGGACAGTGTGAGTATGTGCTGGGATTACCTGCCCTCTTGGCACCTCGGCACAAGGACATCTGGATTGTCTGGGAGTACTGTTCGGCCTCCTCTATCTGGCTGGACCTGGCCAGGGTCCCCTTGGCCTTGTTCCACATAGTTCGGTCATTGCAGTCTTGGAACTCCATTGGCACGCAAGCCATGGTCTGGGGAGAGGGCACAGCAGCTCTGGGCATGTTGTACACTGAAGCCTTACCCAAGATCTGATAAGCTGGGTCTCTTAAGACTTCGCTTGCTTACCCAGAACAATTTCATCCCCCACATGGGTCTAACGTTTGAGATCTGCTCAGTTGGAGTGGGGTTGGTAACCAGCCCAGGGGCCTCTCACACACCAAAAGGGCATATCAGCATGCCAGGCCTCATGTGGTCAGCACTTACTTGTGTTCAGAAACCAGTCACTGTGCCAGAGCCATGTAGGCCTGTCTCTTTCATTTTGCCATGCTCCCCAGGAGTGGGATCTGCCCCCTGAGCCCTGTGCTGGTGCCCTTTCAGGACACCACCAAACCAGAGGAGGCTGGAACTTACTTCTTTGGTGTCTCTGCTGAACTCCACCAGTGACCCTGGCCCTTCTGTTACCACGTGCAGCCTTCTGATGGGAAAAGCTTCTTCATTTTCAGATTCTTTCTCCTGGATCCATGACCTGCAGATCCCAAGAGGGTTTGGTTAGTGAGCAGAAGCTTCCACTAGTCCATTGACCAGGTGTGCCCTTTGGCTGAGAGTTCACTCAGGGAGGAGGGGCCTTAGAGAGTTTTGCTTAGGTCCCTGCCCAGTCCTGGGCCTGCCCCATCCCCTTAATAAGGAGAACAGGTCCTACTGGGAGGTGGGACTTAGGACAGGATTCCCAAGAGGCATATAAAGGTTCAAACTTTAGATCATGGTGTCAAGGGAGTGGTTTCCTTACTTGTATGCCTCACACTGGACAAGTGCTTCTGAGAGAGATGGGATGTGGTATTCCTCCACCTCCTGGCAAAGGAGGGGCCATTCCCTGTGAATGACAAGAGGTCACACTGGGCATCTGGGGTGGGAATGCGGATGGGGTTGTTGGCCTCCAGAGTGGCTGCTTTGAACAGCAGTTCACATGTTGGAAATAACATAATCTCTGTCAAGGCTGCAAACTCAAATTTCCTCCTTGCAGAGGGATGGGAGTTTCATCATATGATTTCCTTCCTGCACTCACTTAAATTCAGTTGGTAAAAATAGTTTTCCAAGCCTCAGGAAGTTGAGAATGTGTCGGAACATTTGGCCATCCCCGTAGATCAGCAGGGTCTGTCCGTATGTTATCCAGTACACTCTCTGAGGGTTGGACAACAGTTCTGGATACTGCAAAGGGTTGAACATCAGACTTTGTTAGTCAGTTAGTTAGTTAGTCTGTTAGTCTGTTAGTTAAAGGGCTATGTCCTCATTAAGGAGTAGGGCAGTCTTCGTTTTCCCACCCATTCCAGAGCAGAGGCTTTGGGATTTCTATCTCCCCGTCTTGTTGGCCACAAGAAGACACATGAGGAGCAGAGCATCCAGGGAGGAGCACGTCATCTCTGCTCGAAGGATTGCTGGCTCCTCAACCACTCCCTTGAGGCGTCGGGGACCTCACCCTACGTCCTGCCTTGGTCCAGGCCCCTCCCTACCCAGACTCCTAAAGGCTTTCCCAGCCTGCTGCTCATGCAGTAAGAGCACTCTGGACCTAGGAGTAGGGGGAAAAATCCTTGATCTAAGCAGGTGCTGGAGGCTGAGTGAGAGTCATGACAGGTTCCAGAGCATCTCAGCCACAGAAGCCACAAGGAGAGGAGGGCAGCCTCAGGCCAGCAGTACCTTCAGCAGGGTCTGCAGGGTGGTTGCATACCAGTGGCTTCCAACATAAACTTTGATGATCTGTTGGGAGGAATACACAGTGATTTCTGCCGTCCACTCCTCATCTAAGGAAACCAATGAGAGGGAACATGTCACATGGCCAGAAGGACATTAGGTAGGGCATTTGGTCAATAAGGTATCACATGTTAAGACTCAGTATCTTCATCAGTCGTATTTTGTTGCCTACTCTGAGAAGCAGAAATCCCTAACACCAGCTCTCTCTGCTCCTCAGGCCTCCCCTGTGGCTTACCATAGAGTTTCCTGCATGGTGAGATGGGTTTAAAACAGTAGCTTGGAGGGTCAGCTGGTGATTCTGAGTTGGGGGAGGGCCACCAACCCCAAGGGCACCACTGTTCTACTCCTAGCCCACCTCTCCCAAGAAAGCTTGACTAATGTTCCTTTCTACCTACATTGCTAAGCCCTTCCGTTTCTGGCTGGGTGTGTCCTGGGTGTGTAATTTTCCACTTGGCCACTCAGACTGGAGCTAGAAGTCCCTCTGTACGTTTGTGCTTATGGTTTGGCAGATATCACAGATCCAGCCTCTCATCAAATCATTACAGAGACCAAGCCTTGAGAATAGGCTTTATTCTGGGAAGGTGAATTCATGACCCTTTTCCTGGGGATGACTAAACTTAGGCTTTGTTCTGGTATTTGAGAATTAGTTTCTAGTGAACTTTGTCATGAATGAAGGGTATATAAACAGATGATATAACTAAGAGGTATATGATTAGACTGTGAACCCTATGAAAAGAAGAGACTGGGTCTGTTTTGCTCTCTTCTATACTCCTAGTGTTATCTGATGTCCTGGTTTATGGTAGGTGCTCCAATAAACATTGTTTCTGAATGATAGTAATATAGCATAAGTTGATACAAAACTTTTTTTTAGTAAACAGTTATAGGCAGCTGGTGAAACAACATTGGCTTTAGACTCAGATTTAAATCCCAGCTTGACCACAATCTCATAATATGAGCAGGTTCCCTCCCTGAGCCTCCATGTCCCCTGTTAAATGAACCCAGGGACCATTCTTTGGATGTCTGTGAAGACCCAAGGGGCACAGTGTCAGCTCCCAGGGCCAGAGCGGGCCTGCCCTTGGGGGACCCATGCAGCCCCCACCAGGCCCGTTTGCGCTGCTTAGTCTGTACTACTTGAGGCTACTTGTGGGCTTGGTGTGGGGAAGGAGTCACCTACATGAAAGTTTCCTTTTAGGCAAAACCCACAAATGTTAGTCTGGCTTCCCTTTCCTGTTCCATCTATAGTTTCTGGCTCTGGCCAGCTTTATCTTTCCTTTCCTATCCCCTAGACCCTCCTCTGATGCTGCATCCAAACTGAGAAGCTTCTTTATTTACTGAGCACATCCATGGGTGCCAGAGTCCTTGGCTCCAGATGAGTCTTGAGAGCCACTTTCATTGGCTCGTAGGTGATGTCCCTCTTGTCCAGGAAGGCACAGAGCTCATACACCTCAGAAACAGTCTCAGTCAGAGGCAGACGGCATGTCCCCAGCCAGTTCCTGCCGAGAGGAAAGCCCTGTCACAGAGTGCTCCAGCACTGCACCCTAAGGGAGTCCAGTCCATCACCTTTCCATATCTATAATGTCTTGCCCTAAACACTAACTCAAACCTGTGGCCACTAACATCATTTCCTTAACTGGTTTCTGTTGATGTCTCATAGTGGGTAAATTTGGACACACAGACTCATCCTTTTGGTGCTGAGCTTGACCTGTTTCAGCAAAGCCATCTAAATAGACTAGGTGCAAGCCTCCAGGCCCTATCTTGGGTTCCAGAATCCAGCCAGGGCCTAGCCACTCTATTTCCGCCCCAAGACATCTCAATCACTGTGTGGCAGCCTGTCATGGTTTGGGAGATAACTGATACCTTGTATGCCCAGGAAAGAAGCTAGGGACCTGAATATCAACCCCACTGCCTCTAAAGGCACTTTTCTTTGCCCTCTGTGCCCTGTGACCTCAGGGGTGGGACATCTCTGGGACAGATGGATGGGGGTGGGTCACAAAGGCCCCACCCTTGGGGTAAGATAGTGTTTGAGGTTGGCTGACCCTCTCCACAGGTGCTTAGGAAAAGCCACTTCTATCTTTAGTTTTGGTACCAGTGTATTTTGTGAGCCTAAGAGAGTTCTATTCAGAACATGTTTGCCCTTCTATAAAACAGGATTAGAATCCGTGCCCAGCACTAGTAGGAAGTCTCAGCTCATTCCCCAGGGCATAGGCCAGGTATCACTTCCTTCAAGAAGCCTATTTTGCCTTGCTCTTGGCGGGGGGCAGGGTGCTCATCCCTGGTTCTGGACTTTCTGTGTGTCCTTGGGGAGGACTTTTTGTAGGAGGGGGAATATGGCAGGGGGAATATCCAGCACCCTGAGTGTTGCGGCTGTGGCCTGGCCACCTTGGACCTAGCGCAGGGCTAGAACCAAGATGGATTGCAGAGGATACAGTTTGAGACCTTTGAACCTTAGGAACCGTACACCTTGGCACCAGCCCTCTCTTCTGAGGCCCAGATTTGGTGATACTGATGCAGATGGTGGAGTGGCTAAAATGATGGGTTTGTCCTGTATTTCCTCTGACTCATGGACAGGGCCCCAGGGTGGTTCCTAAAGAAAGGTAAAGCTCAGCCTGAGTGGGATGATGCATTCTCTAAGGAGGGCCTTACTTAACATGCTGGAAGAGGACCCCGTTCCCGGTGATGTACAGTCTGCTCCCATCCAGTGTGCTCTCAATGCGGAGCTGTCCCAGTGCGGAGTCTGGGTACTTGACAAGCAGACCCAGGGCCATCATGTACAGTGGCTTCACAGACTCTAGGCCTGCTGAACGGCCCCCCTTCCCAGGGCTTGGAGGAGGACAGGAGGTCCGGGAACAGCCACCTGTGCCGGAGAGAAAGGGGTGACTCCTAGGGTGCTCATGGTCAAAACAGTATTGGAAGCTTTGGGTCTTGCTTCCAACTGTTGTCTTGAATCTGTACTGAAGAGGCTTAGTGGGAGCTTATTTCCTGGCACAGCCACATCTGAATCTGCTGAACATCAGTACAGTTTTTATATTCAGTCTGCTTGAGGTCAAAACTATCCACTGGAAGGGAGGTGAGGTGGGTGTGGGAGATGGATTAATTTGCTGTATCGCTAACACTTGAATTTCAGAACAGCCATCTGGCCCAGTCTCAGCAGGAATTTCCCTTAGTTCTAAGCTCTGCTCTAATTATCCATGGGTAAAGAACGACAGCAATACATGAACTGTGAACTTCCTGATGATCAAGCTGGTTTTAGAAAAGGCAGAGGAACCAGAAATCAAATTGCCAACATCTGCTGGATCATGGAAAAAGCAAGAGTGTTCCAGAAAAACATCTATTTCTGCTTTATTGACTATGCCAAAGCCTTTGACTGTGTGGATCACAATAAACTGTGGAAAATTCTGAAAGAGATGGGAATACCAGACCACTGACCTGCCTCTTGAGAAATCTGTATGCAGGTCAGGAAGCAACAGTTAGAACTGGACATGGAACAACAGACTGGTTCCAAATAGGAAAAGGAGTATATCAAGACTGTATATTATCACCCTGCTTATTTAACTTATATGCAGAGTACATCATGAGAAACGCTGAGCTGGAAGAAGCACAAGCTGGAATCAAGATTGCCAGGAGAAATATCAATAACCTCAGATATGCAGATGACACCACCCTTATGGCAGAAAGTGAAGAGGAACTAAAAAGCCTCTTGATGAAAGTGAAAGAGGAGAGTGGAAAAGTTGGCTTAAAGCTCAACATTCAGAAAACAAAGATCATGGCATCCGGTCCCATCACTTCATAGGAAATAGATGGGGAAACAGTGGAAACAGTGTCAGACTTTATTTTTTGGGCTCCAAAATCACTGCAAATGGTGACTGCAGCCATGAAATTAAAAGACGCTTACTCCTTGGAAGGAAAGTTATGACCAACCTAGATAGCATATTGAAAAGCAGAGACATTACTTTGCCAACAAAGGTCCGTCTAGTTAAGGTTATGGTTTTTCCTGTGGTCATGTATGGATGTGAGAGTTGGACTGTGAAGGCTGAGCGCCGAAGAATTGATGCTTTTGAACTGTGGTGTTGGAGAAGACTCTTGAGAGTCCCTTGGACTGCAAGGAGATCTAACCAGTCCATTCTGAAAGAAATCAGCCCTGGGATTCTTTGGAGGGAATGATGCTGAAGCTGAAACTCCAGAACTTTGGCCATCTCATGCGAAGAGTTGACTCATTGGAAAAGACTCTGATGCTGGGAGGGATTGGGGACAGGAGGAGAAGGGGACGACAGAGGATGAGATGGCTGGATGGCATCACTGACTCAATGGACGTGAGTCTGAGTGAACTCTGGGAGTTGGTGATGGACAGGGAGGCCTGGCGTGCTGCGATTCATAGGGTCACAAAGAGTTGGACACGACTGAGCGACTGAACTGAACTGAAAGAACGACAACTATAGCAGAGAACCTGATATCATTACAGGCTTCCCAGACTCACAGTCCCTAACACGCCTAGGCAGAATTTTCCCGAGACACATTGTCTAGTGTTACTTTTGGGTTGGGTGGTCGTGTTCCTGCCTCACTGTTCTCCTGCAGTGGCCATAATGCTCAGTCTACATGAGCCTGTCCCAGTGGCACCCGTGGGCCAACAGCAAACTGCTGGATGATTTTTGTGGGTTGTCTCCAACCCTGCAGGAGGAGTGGTATTCTCCTCTTATCACAGATGAGGAAACTATGTCCTGAGAGCATCGTTAGTTACTAAGTACCTTGCCCCAAACAGCAAAGCTAGGTGGGCCAGAGCAGGGGTTCGAGGGTGACTCTATTTTCAAGACTACCAGGGCTGTTTCCATTACTTATGGTGCTTCATGAAAGGCAAAAAAACAGGCTTTGTGTTTGGGGGCTGCTGATGGCTTACAGAGCCCGTCCAGCAGCATGCCTCCCTTCCAGCTTCACATAACTCCTGAACAGCAGGCCCTACTCTGCTCAGCTCTCTGACCTCTGTTCTCTGAGGAACAGAAGCCCTGGGGGAGAGGTTTGAACTCACACCCTCTGAAGTGGATTGGAAGATCCTAAGAGGCTCCTGAGACCTGCTGCAGGATTCTACTACCCCCAAATAGAATAGGACTCCAATTGTCTGGGGAGAAAGTCTAGAAGAACTGGGCCTCAAAGCAGGGAAGATCTGATTCCCACAGAATAAATGTCTGGCAACATACAGGCCAAACTTCACATGTGTAAGAGTTCTATGCATTCTCAGAATGCCCACTGAGGCCATGCAAAGGTAGTTGACTCTTGCAATATATACAGTAGCTTCCATAGACATGCAGGGTTTGGAAATGAGATGGTGAAAGGCTAATAAAAAAATATGAGGGACAAATTAGCATGATATTGGACTGGGAGCCTGAAGGCTGGACTGGATCAGGGTCAGGAAGTGGCAGGAACAGGCAGAAACAGGCACAGCAGCCAGGGGTTCGAAGGAGGAAGGACAAGGGAATTTGGGGGTGGGTGGGATAACTGAAGTACTATGGGGAATTCGCCCAAGAATTTCGCATGCCGTCCAGCTGTGCCTGAAAGAAGAAGGACAGCGGGAGTGGCAGGTGGGGGTTAGTTATAAGTTCCCAATTGTTTGACTTGTCCAAAAGGAGGGCAGACCTCCCCTGACCTTGGGAAACCTGCCCTCAGGCCCAGCCTCCCTCCCCAGCCAGTCTGGGCTGAGCTACCTACATTTCAGTGGGAAGACTGAGCAGACAGAGGGCATGCCAGGTTTCAGGCTGAAATTTCTCTTCTCAGATTCTAAGTCAGCCAAAACACCCGCTTCTGTCACCGCCAATCAAAGTGGTTGGTGGGAGGGAAGATGTTTGTTTTTGGCTTTTCTGGTCAAAGCCCAGACTGCCCCAGGATGTCAAGGGGAGGGCACGTTTCCCCTGGGGACATACCCATGTTCATTCGGTACAACCTCACAGCTTCACTGAGCTCAGGGATTTCCAGAATTTCCACTTCTGCTTCAAGCACATCTATATTGGAGAAATTATCTGGTAGCAAAATCTTCTGTGAGCGGAGAAAATTCACTTGAAAAGCAAGGGGAAACAAAATGGGTTTAGAAGGTTATTTCTGATCTAATTGTAGGTCCAGGTTTTGGGAGGTTTTTGATGCTGCAGCTTATCCTAGGCTCTCCTTGTTCTGAAACAATTACTGAACATACCTGGTTAGATTAGTTTTCAGTCTGTGGTTTTCAAGGTGAAAGATCCCAAATTATTTTCCTGTGTTTGAGTCCGTGGGTATGGCTTCCCATAGTCTGGCCTTGGGCTCCCAAGGCAGGTAGGCTCTCTTGGTGAGCACACTGGCCCTGAGACTTACCCTATGAGTCTTGACCCAAGAGCAGGTCATTCCAAAAGAGGGAGCTGTCTTGTCGCTTAGAGAGGAAGGGCTTGGGCGAGCCTGGGCTGGCTGGTGGCGCGTGCAGTTTGCCCCTGCCTGGATTCAGTGTGGGAGGCAGAGATGGAGCCAGCGCTACTGTCCTGTGTGAATCAACTTCAAGATTCAGAAACATATTATAGACAACTTCCCAGGTGACTATGAACAGGAAAGGCTGGGGTTCCAGGCATTTGGGCCCCAATACCATTTGGGCGTTTCCTTCCCTGTTCGTCTAGGCAGCAGCAGCATCTTAAGAGTCAGGTGAGTTCACACCTCACCAGAGCCTGTCCTGGGCAATGCAGAATGGAGGCTCTCTTCTGTCCAGGGTTGAAAATTTTATCCCTCTTTAGGCCACTAGCTCAAGCAGACAATTCTGCAATGATTTTGGGGAACCTTTCACCATCCCCTCTTCTTCCCCTTTATCCTGAGTTTAGTGAAGATGAGAGCAGGAAGGGACTATCCTTTGAAACAACTCTATTTCCTCATTTTATGGCAAGAGAAACTGAGGTCTACAGCCTAGATGGATACATAAAAGCAGAGAAATAAGAGTAGTTTGGAGTTCTGCTCAAGGTCTTGCCCTTCACATCAACTCTTGTGGCCCCTGATACCACTACAGGTGGTTTCCAGTGCCCCTTTACACCCAGGCCCTTCCAAAACGAACAGGGAATAAAATAGCCCTGAGGCTAGTGGCAGCCTAATGTTGGGAATCCATCTGCCTCCAGGAAGGCTCTGTCATGCTTTCACCAGCTCTGCTCAGGGAAGGTCTTGAGGCCCTAAGGCCCAAGCTGGGCTTCCAAGGGGTGTGGGGTCAGGAGGGGTGGATGAGCCCTATCCACCCACCCGTAGGCACCTCCCCTCCCCCATGATAAAACAATCACCAATAAAGCGGAACTCGCTGCACTCGCACTCGATCAGGGCCATGGTCTCAGCCAGCCACAGCAGGTTGTCTTCAGTCACCAGGCTTGGATGCTTGGCCACTAGGTCTAGGGGCAGGAAGCAGTAGTGCACTTCCTCTTCTGTGTCTAACAGTGGTGTATCCATGAGTCCCAAAGGCGCCTTATCATGTAGGCCTGGAGGAAAATGTGCAGAAGGGCATCACCAACTTCCAGAGGTCAGGGCTTTCAGAGGTGGGGCGCTCACTGACCTAGGGGGCCCAGAGGAAGCTGGAGAGACCATCCCAGAGATGGCCCCTGCCAGATGCCTCCTCATTCTCACTCCTTTCAGTGTAACCCTAGGTTTGGCAAGGGTGTGGTGGGGAACAGGGCAAGAGAAATCTATCTATTCTACAGTGAAGGGCAGTGGGACATGTGAAATTTTGGCTCATATACTTAAAGTCATTAAATTCATACTGTTATCCAGCTGGGGAGACATTACTTGCAGGATTCACGGAATGAAAGGGAGCCAAGGTGACCAGAGCTTAGGAAGGCATGGGGGAGGGAAATGGCCAAAATGAAGTTAGGATAGTAAGAAAGGGCCTGGGGTGGGCTATGGTGAGAATTTTAGTTTTTTTAAGTAATAAAATGGAAAAATAATTTTGAAAAATTCATACTGGTTACTCATTTGTTTCTTTCTAATTGGTCAAACCGACTATAGATAAAATAAATGACCTACAGATAAAATAGATCCTTTTAACTCTCCCCAAAGCTCTAAACCCATCAATAATCATGAATGTCTATTCTTGTGTCTCAAATAGGTCAGTCTATACTACAAGGCACCCACCAAGCAGTGGTCATTTGGAGACATTCCTTGTGTGGTGGTTAGAGGTGACTTGATGGTAGAGTTCCCTGACCACTAGGACAGGGTGGAGGGCAGCCTGGCCTTGCCCAGGTGAAACCAGTATGCAAAGGAATGAACATGGAGAAGGATGCTTAGTTCCAGTGGGTAAGCAGCCATGGAGAGGGCATGTGGCAGGTACAAAATCAAAGGAGACGACAGGAAGGTAGAGAAATCATTTAGAACTAGTTCAGAAATCAGGGCACTCTCCACTTCTGTTAGAGTGAGGAGAAGGGAAGCTGATCTGGGCTTCACAAAAGGTCAACCTGTGGTGATACCTGTGAAGACTGGGCTTTTTATAGGAAATTCTGAGGGTTTGCTGATACACTTCCACGTTCGCCAGTAGTTCAGAGATGCTCTCTCGGCAACAGGTATGTCTGCAGGCCTCACACGTAGATGGTGTTTCCCTTCCTTCAGATTATCTAGAGTCTGTTAGATAAAGAAGATTATTGCTTTGAAAATTTTAAACCAAGTAAATATCTACCAATTCTGGGGTAAAATACTAGGATATGGTAAAGTGTTTTGAAATAAATTCACTCACTCAATTTAGGTAAGAATTTAAGTCTATAAGATGATATGCTGTTACTCAAAATATCGATGAATATTTCCTTTATGGTTTTGAAGCAGTTTTTTCTGCTTTATAATTTTGAGTGATAAAAATTTATCTTATACAACTTTAAGAGTAATTTATAGTTAATAATTAAAAAGTAGTCCTCTAAAGGCACCACATGACCAGTTTTATTCTCTGCTGCTGCTGCTGCTAAGTCGCTTCAGTCATGTCCGACTCTGTGCGACCCCATAGACAGCAGCCCACCAGGCTCCCCCGTCCCTGGGATTCTCCAGACAAGAACACTGGAGTGGGTGTTTTATTCTCTAAGAGCCTCATAATGGACAGAACACCTCAGATTCAGTGTGAAGCTAATTAAAGAACCTGCTTACTACACAGTTCAGTTCACTCGCTCAGTCATATCCGACTCTTTGCGACTCCATGAATTGCAGCATGCCAGGCCTCCCTGTCCATCACCAACTCCCGGAGTTCACTCAAACTCATGTCCATCGAGTCAGTGACGCCATCCAGCCATCTCATCCTCTGTCATCCCCTTCTCCTCCTGCCCCCAATCCCTCCCAGCATCAGAGTCTTTTCCAATGAGTCAACTCTTCGCATGAGGTGGCCAAAGTACTGGAGTTTCAGCTTTAGCATCAGTCCTTCCAAAGAACACCCAGGACTGATCTCCTTTAGAATGGACTGGTTGGATCTCCTTGCAGTCCAAGGGACTCTCAAGAGTCTTCTCCAATACCACAGTTCAAAAGCATCAATTCTTCAGCACTCAGCTTTCTTCACAGTCCAACTTTCACATCCGTACATGACCACTGGAAAAACCATAGCCTTGACTAGACGGACCTTTGTTGGCAAAGTAATGTCTTTCCTTTTCAATATGCTACCTAGGTTGGTCATAACTTTCCTTCCAAGGAGCAAGTGTCTTTTAATTTCATGGCTGCAGTCACCATCTGCAGTGATTTTGGAGCCCAAAAAAGTAAGGTCTGACACTGTTTCCACTGTTTCCCCATCTATTTCCCATGAAGTGATGGGACCAGATGCCATGATCTTCATTTTCTGAATGTTGAGCTTTAAGCCAACTTTTCCACTCTCCTCTTTCACTTTCATCAAGAGGATTTTTAGTTCCTCTTCATTTTCTACCATAAGGGTGGTGTCATCTGCATATCTGAGGTTATTGATATTTCTCCTGGCAATCTTGATTCCAGCTTGTGCTTCTTCCAGCCTAGCATTTCTCATGATGTACTCTATATAAGTACAATATAACTCTATATAAGTTAAATAAGCAGGGTGACAATATACAGCCTTGACGTACAGGTGCTCTCCAAAAGCTGCCCAAGGAATCCTGAGCTTTGAGAAGAGCCCTCTGGTGGCCATGGCTATAAACTGCACCCCCATAACTGCTTAAGACCTGCAAAAGGAGGGGACCACAGTGGGGAATCTTCCCAACTTTGAGTGGCTGGTGGATTTGTGGAAGGACTGGATAATGGTGAGGTCATGGGGAGTGCTTTCCTGGAGGCAATGAACAATGGAAGAGAAAACTGCATATGTGAAACAGCAGAAGAGAGTCTGTCATGCATTCATTTGAGAAATGGTTGCCTGCTGTAGCTGAGACCCGGCACAACAACAACAACAACAGCAAAATTGGGTGAAGTAGTATGAAAAGGGAGTGAAACTAGTGAGAGCTTGCAAGAGACATCCTATCATTTCAAGCCTATCCTAATCTAACCAGATCACAGTAACCTGAACTGGCCATTTAGTTCATCTGCAGATTTAAATCCTGAGATTCTGTCTCAGTGGAAGGAACAATGGCACTCTTGAACAATTCTAAATTGGCCTCTGGGGAGGGGACTTCTTGCGGGAGGGAAATGCCACCCAGGAGAACAACCTGTTTGAGGATGGACCTAAATCCCCTTGGAGGTGCTGTTTGGTACCCAGGTGTGTCCTTTGGGGCAGGTCAGAAGTGAGAGTTCAATTAGCTTGAGAGGTGTGCTAGTTGAAGGAATGGTCTAATTTATAAAAATCAAATTGTTATAAATTGTCTCCATTTCCTGCTACTTCCACTAATGTAAAGTGTGAGCAGTATCATATCCTCCAAGAAGTGTTTGACAAATCTAAAACGGGGAAGGAAAAAAAAAAAAACAAACAAACAAGTAAATCTACAAGGATTGCAATTTTTGCCAGTCAGGAACATGCTGCATGCATTAGACCCAGGAGCCTCAACTAGATTTTTTCCTAAACTCTGTCAGATAATCCCTGCTCTGATTTCTAGAAATATAAGGCCTTCCACTCATGGGAAGCCATTTGGCTGCTCTAAGAATCCATGGAACCCCTAACCCCTTTACTCTGCTTTATTATTCTTAGTAACACCTACTTGTTCATTTACTGTCTCCCAGTCTCCCCGAATATATATAACCTTCAAGACCATGAGGACCCTGTCTGTTTTGTTCTCCACTGCATTTACAGCAACCACAGTAGTGTTTGTGGGATCTCAATGTATTTTTGTGGAATGAATGAATGAGTGAAGAGCACGTCAGAGAGCTTATGCTTTCAGCTGCCCCTTGGCTTTGCTGACTAAAGTTGCCAGAATGTGTGGCTGGTCTTCCATGGACTTTAATTCCCCTTTTGTCTGCCTGAATACTACTCCTAGTACTTTTACTCTTCATATGTTATGACCTAGAAATTATTAGAGGGAGGATTTCTTTATGGAAATACAGACCCGAATTCAAATGGCTAACTGCTAGCACAAGGTAATTAATGTTGCTTTTGGCTCAGATTATAGTGAAAACATGTCAATCAGAAGTAACATAAGACTGATGGCATGGGGGCGAGTGTGTGTATGCACTGTTGCCAAAAGATGGCTGACAAATGTCCTACTGGCAGAGCCCTGGGACTTAATCTAGCTTTTCCAAAACAGCAGCAGTGCTCAGAGAAGCTTTATGCTCTGATGTGGGCTGTTGGAAGGAATGTGATGGTAAGAGAGCCTGGGGGAGCTTGCAAATCTCCAAGTGCTTTGTAAAGACAAGAAGGGCCAGCACCACTTGGAAGCTCAGAGGAGCAAGACTGGTTGAACAAAAGGATACGCAGAATAGATGCTATCAGCCAAACAAGCCAAATAAGACACACCTATCAGCATCTCTAACCTGCCCCTCCACTGCTAGCTCCAGCCCCCCACCCTGAAGTAGATTCAGCCTTCACTCATCATCTTGGATACATCATTCAGTGTTCGGTCAGCACACATTTATTAAACCCCTCTATGGGCCCAGTACTGTGATGCTGGGAATGTAAACATGAAAAGAATACAAGCTAGTGAGGGAGGAAGACGTATGAATACATGATCCCAACAGAATTAGCACTGATCTGAGAGCAGAGGCAAACTACCTGGAAATATCAGGCTAGTCTTCCTGTGGGCCTCATTTCGGCTAATTCTTGAAGGGGAAATGTTCTATAAAGAGGGAACAGCAAGTGAAAAAACGTTGAGAGGAAGCATTTAGGGTGCTCAGTGACATGACTGGACATTAAGAGGTGGGCGTGTGTGTATGTGTGTGTTTGAGTGTGAGCATGTCTGCATGCATGTGTGTCTATGCATGCATGTAGGTTTATCTATGTGTTGGAACATAAGCCAGGACAAGCAGATGGGCTGTCCTGTGAGGAGCCCTGATGCCATGTTGAAGCATTTATACTTGAGTTGTCCACTTACCCACATCCATAGATGAGGTACACTGTTGGGGTAAGTATCTGCTGTTTATGAAATGTGCCTTTACAAGATCACAGTGGAAATCTGTCTCATATCATAAGAAAATGGAAATGTGAGACTTGTCAGTGGTCTTTTCTCTTAAAAGTGTGATCAACATTTGTGTGATCAACATAAAAACACTCCTGGCCCCCTTGAGCACAAGGGTTGCAGGCCTATTTGATTTGCTTGCCGGTAGCAGAACACTCACAGGTGGAACAATTCAAGTTTCCAAACTTACAAGTCCTCAGAAGGCATGAAAAAGTAAATACAATTAGCATGTATTCAACATACTAAGTCCTTGGTGGACTTCGGGCAGGCAATAAAAAGGGAATCTTGAAGCCTTGTGAGTTATCCTGAAGAAAAATTTCACACTTTGCAGTAGCAGCTGTGACTCCCAACCAAGCTGATAGTATGTTTGTGAGACTTGGAGCAGCTTACATTTACACAAAGGGGACTTCCCGAATTACACAGAAAAATCTATGAAGCACTGTGGCATTAATGTACAGACTAGTTTATGCTCCCCCTGTGAACAAGATACGACATTCCTAACCATCCAGGCTTGAGGATTTACATACCAACCTTGAGGACTCCAAATTTATGTCTCTAGACCTGACTGCTTCCCTGAATTCCAGATCTATACATCTGGCTGCCTGCCCCCACCACCATCCAGAATTTTAACGAGCACCATTTTCTTGCCTGTCAAACTTAATACATTTAAATCCAAACTCCTGATTTTTCCCTCTGAGCCTGTACCTCAGAACCCTGAAATGTGACTTTTATATAAATTTTATGTGTCAAAAATATATTTCTTTTTTTTTTTAACCATCTAAAAATGTAAAAACAATTCTTAGTTCATAAGTTGTACAAAAAAGGTAATGGGCTGAATTTGGTCCATGATGTAGTTTGCTGACTCCTAATGTTAAGCCGGAAGTTAATGGTTTTTTATAGCGCTATTGAAATGTTTCATATTATTTCTAATGTGAATAAATTTCATATTATATGGGCTTCCCAGGTGGTGTTAGTCATAAAGAATCTGCCTGCCAATGCAGGAGATGTAATGTGAATAAATTTCATATTATATATATAAATGAAAAAATTTACTCACCTAAATTATACAATTGAGTAATTTTTAGCATATTCACAGAATTGTGCAGCCATCATCACAATCTATTTTAACATCATAAAATGAATCCCTATGCTCATTTAAGAGTCCGTTGCCCATTTTTGCTCACTGTATCCTTCTCACCCTGTACCCTGGCCTTAGGCAACCACTGATCTACTTTCTGTCCCTGTAACTTTGCCTATTCTGCACATTTTATATAAGTGGAGTCATACAATATACGGTCTTTTGCGTCTGATTCTTTCACTTTGCACAACATTTCAAAGTTCATTTTCATCGTTACATGTATCAGTATTTCATTCCTTTTATTGACAAATAACATTTCATTGTATAAATATACCATTTTGTTTGTTCACTAGCTGATGAACATACAGGTTGTTTTCACTTTTTGGTTTTTATGAATAATTCTGCTAATTAACATTAGTCTACAAGTGTCTGTGTGGACATTTTGTAGGTTTTAATTTATTTGGGGTATATGCTGGGTCATATGGTAACACCATGTTTAACTTTTTGAGGAACTGCCAGACTGCTTGCCAAAGAGGTTGTACAAATTTACATTCCTATCAGCAGTGTATGAGGGTTCTAATTTCACCCTATCTTTGCCAACACCTGTTACTGTCTTTTTGATGAGAGGCATCCTAGTGGGTATGAAGTGGTAACTTAATGATGGTTTTGATTTGCATTTCCTTGATGGCTAGTGATATTGAGTACCTTTTCATGTGCTTATTGCCCATTTGTATATCTTGTTTGGAGAAATGTCTATTCAAATACTTTTAAAATTTATTTATTTTGGCTGCACCGGCTCTTTGTAGCTGAGTGCAGACTTTAGTTGTAGTGAGCGGGGGCTACTCTTCATTGCAGTGTGCGGGCTTCTCATTGTGGTGATTATGCTTGTTGGCAGAGTATAGGCTCTAGGCACTCAGGCTTCAGTAGTTGCAACACATGGGCTCATTAGTTGTCGTTCATGGGCTCTAGAGCTCGGGCTTACTAGTTGTGGCAAATGGGCCCACTTGCTCCGTGGCATGTGGGATCATCCTGGACCAGGGATCAAATCTGTGTCCCCTGCATTGGAGGGTGGACTCTCAACTCTCCAGTGGGCTTTCACTGGACCAGCAGGGAAATCCCCTTTGCTCATTTTAAATTTGATTGTCTTTTTGTTGTTTAGTTGTAAGAGTTCTTTATGTATTTTGATTACATGTCCCTTATCAGATTAGTGATTTGCAAATATTTCGTTCCCTTCTGTGTGTTGTCTTTTCACTTTCTCGATGGTGTCCTTTGAAGCATAAAATTTTAGAATTTCGATGAAATTGAAAATTCATCTAATTCTTTTGTTGCTCATGTTTCTGACATTGTACCTGACAACCATTGTAACTTAAGGTATAATGATCTTTTAAAATTTTAAATTTGATAATTTTATTTCTTTCTTTAAACATCTCCAAAAGCTACCTATAACATTTAGAATAGATCCTGTATAGTCACCTACACAACTCTGCAAGATCTGATCTGTAACATCCTCTGACCTCATCTACTTTTGACATCTCTCTACTCCCCACCACCACACAGTGTGGCATGTGGGATCTTTGTTCCCTGACAAGGGGTTGAATCTTTGTCCCCTGCAGTGGAAGTGTGGAGTCTTAACCACTGGACCACCAGGGAAGTCCTGGCACCTCCCTGCTTCTCACTGCACCTGACAATGGCTGCTGAGTCTGCCTCTTCCAAGCCATTCTAACCTCAGGGCATTTGTGTTTATTGTTCTTATGCCTCAAAGCTTTTTCTTAGACATCTCCATATCTTATCCCTTTTTCATTCAGTCTTCTGCTCAAATATTGCCTTCAATAAATCCAACCCTGACCACTCTTTCTAAAGGAGTAGCTGACCTCAGTAACTTGCTACACTTATGACATACTACACAACTGTATATTAAAAAACAGATTAGATATAAATGCTTTATTCTTTCAACATATTCCAGTACTATAAGGGTGGTGCCTGATAGAATAAATAAAAATTACACATGAAAAAAAGAAAATCAGAGACTTCCCTGGTGGTCCAGGGGTTAAGACTCTGCCCTTTCAATACAGGAAGCGTAGGTTCAATCCCTGGTTGGGGAACTAAGATCCCACATGCCATGCAATGTGGCCAAGAAATAAACAACAAACAAGTGAACCTAAAAAATTTTTTTAAAGAGAAAATCATATAAACACATTCTTAAACCCCAAGAAGTTCTAGAATACAGAACTCTTTCACTATTTCACAGGAAACACTGCTCTATTCTTCATAGCACACACCTCTATCTGACCTTATATGACTATATAGTTCATTCTGTGTCTCCAGTACTTGGCCTGTGATTGGTGGCTCAATACATGTTAATGTTACACTTAGAATCAAGATAATAATAGGTACTGAGTGTGCCCTTTGAAGGCCAAAGCTATAGGCCGGAAGGAGGTAGGATGGGCAGGTAGATGGCAAGGAGGAATGGGAGAGCTAAAGGGTAGGGATGTGAGGGAATGAGGAAGGGTAAAGAGTAGAGTAGGACTGTGAGCTCAACCACCTGTCCTCCAGATGCTTCCCATCTCATTCTACTAGTTGGTTCCTCTATGGTTTTCCAACAAAACTTACTATATTATAGATAATCTTGAGTAGGATATGCCACGTGTTAAGAGCATGGAACTTTAGTGGGAGGCAAAGTCCCGTTTTTATTGTTAGGGGTTAAATCTGAAGTACTCTACAGTGAGCAAGCAGCACTAACAGGTTAGAACAATTGAGAATAGTGTTGTCCAATATGTGACTATTGAGTACTTGAAATGTGATAGCCTGAATCTGAGATGTGCTGTAAGTGTAAAACACACATCAGATTTTGAAGACTTGGTACATGAAAAGAATGTAAAATATATTAATTTTAAAATACTGATTACATGGACTTCATTGGTGGTCCAGTGACTAAAGAATCTGCCTGCCAGTGAAGGGGATACAGGTTCGACCTCTGGTCTGGGATGATTCCACATGAGCAGGGTAACTAAGCCCATGCCCCACAACTATTGAAGCCTGAGTGTCCTACAGCCTGTGCTCCATAGAGCCCATGCTCCACAACAAGAGAAGGCACCACAATGAGAAGAGAAATGCAACCGGAGAAAGCCCGTGTGCAGCAATGACACAGAACAGCCAAAAATAAATGAATTAAAAATAAATACTTTATAAAAAAGAAAATATTGATTACATATTGAAATGACAACATTAAATATACTGGGTTAAATAAAATATACTGTTAATTTCACTTGCTTTTTTTTTTAATGTGGCTACTAGAAAAATTAAGTTACGCATATGGCTCACAAATGTGGTTAACATTATATTTTTATTGGATCATCTTATATGTTCCTTAAAACCCATAGGAATAATGTCTGGTACCTAGAAAGTTTTCAGTAAATACTGGCTAAATGCATTAAAGCCAGCTGCCTGAGAAGGGTCTTTAGACTAAGAATTGGCAAACTCTGTTTTCTCCAAGCAAACTGTTTGTGCATTTAGGCAAGAACCTGAGTACGTGGACAGGGCTTAACAGTGAGGAAAGTGATGGAAATGTGTGAGGCTATTGATTTGCTTGAGATTGCTGTGTTTTTTCTCCAGCTGTATTTACACTCTGCTTCAGTGAATAAATACCACTTAAGCTGGGTTGGCCTAAATGTTTATTTCTTTGAGAGCAACATTTCTGAAACATAAGCACTTGTTTTATGGTCTGTTTTGGGAGGCAGATCTATATGATTTTTCAAATACTGCTACTGCTCACACAACTTGCAACTTTGGAATTGGACCAATTCATTGGCTGCTGAGTTGTTACCACCCATTTAGAAATTGCTTCCCAAATATATTTTGTCTCAATTTGGGAAATAAGGACATCAAAGGAATTAAAGGGCTTGATAAATTGTGTAATAGCCTTGTGCTCTTTAAAATAGTTCTTCAAAAAGTTGCATAGATCTCTTTGATTTTCTGCAATGAACAACTGACTCCCTCCTTTCCCCCATTAAATGGTGCTTGGGAATTCCCTGACAGTTCAGTATAAGGACTCTGCATTTCCACTGCTAAGGGCCTGGGTTTGATCCCTGGTTGCGGAAGAAGTCATATGGTGGAGCCAAAAAAAAGTCAGCAGCTATCTTGACATTCCAGGTCCTTTAAGTGAATATGAAGCAATTGTAAGCAATTCTAGTGTTCAGTTCCTGGGATAGTTGAAAAAATTTTTATTTCAGGTGGGTAACTTAAAAAAAATAAAAAGAATATACAACAATTTGCACTGATGAGTATATGGGTTTTGATTTCCAAATATATAATACCTTTTAAACATTAAATACTGATTTAGTAAACAGTGTCCATAAAAACATGCATTGTGAGATGTTCTCGATCCTGTATGACCCAGATATGCAGGGACTACATCAGTTCTCCTCTTTGAGGTGTTGGGGAGGCATGGTTGGTACCACACTGAGCTGCACTGTGGCTTGTTGAGTCAGTGCTTCTGAAGACAGAGTAAACAACACCTTGTCCAGACAGTGGGATTAATATGGAGCAAGACCAATGGTCTTTCCCAGTTATAATATTTAGCTCTTCCAGGTTAAAAAAGTCATTGTTCAAAAACAAAAAATAAACTACTTAAGATAAACCATAGAAATGATTTCTGTAGTTGGAAGAAAAATTAGGAAAGAAGGTAATGTTCTCTGGTGATACTATGATGGTTTCAAAGTAAAGGTATTTAAAGCTCTTACACCAAGAATAGTCTTGGAAAACAGAGAAATGAAGACAAAGGAAAGATTCTGCAGTTTGAAGGACTTTTTTGCTTTGCTGTAAGTGAACACTGTGTACCTAACAGGCACAATGAGAAGTAATGTTGTCTGACACATCTTTCAGATTTTAAATCTCAGACACAGTGCATGTAGTAAATCCTATAATTTCTAGCGTATTCACCTTTCAAAATTCAACAACAAAAAGAAGCTTAAATTAGGATTTCCAAGAGTTAAGATCACCATCTCAGGCGATGGAAAGGTCTATCCGGGGGTCTGTGGTGACTGCTGGTATAGACAAGGCAGAGTTAGGATGAAATCCCTTATTCAGAACATGCATTTACAATGTACTGTTTATTACTTTAACTCTCTCATCACACCTTCTCATTAGAGGATCATCTCAGCAACCAATATATAAAAGGACACAGATTTTTAGCAATGTAAAGCCTATATTATTGAGCACCACTTCTGGAAGTTAAGCATATCTTACCTGCAGCAAAGGCATCAGCTGCAAACCCAGTGCTTGCTCATAGAGCAAGTTCAGCTCTGCACAACTGGAGAAGGAGAGTTTGGAGGTGTAGAGGTAATAGTGCACATGTCTGAATGTGGAACCATCTCTGTCGATGAACAACCTCTGGTTTTCTGAAGAGGTCAGTGCTGAAGCCTCTTTCCATAGCAGGGAGTCTGGGAACTGAGCAAGTTTGCTTCTGGGAACTGAGAAATGCCAGCCCCCGACATTGAAATGAAACAAATCCTCTGCTGACTCATGAGGCATACCAGGCTCCTCCTAAAGAGAAAATGAAAAGAGATCTATGCAATAAAAGGAAATAAAAAGCACCCATATTGGAAAGGAAGAAGTAAAATTATCTCTATTTGTAGATTATGTGATCTTGCAATAGAAAATCCTGAGGAATTCACTAGGAAATTACTAGAAATAAGTTCAAGAAGGTTGAAGGGTATAGATCAATATAAAAAATCAACTGTATTTTTATATGCTAGCAATGAACAATAAAAAATTGAAGTTAAGAAAACAATTCCATTCACAACAGTGTCAAAATGAACAAAGTATTTGGGAATAAATTTAACAAAAGAAGTATAATACTTGTACTCTGAAAACCCCAAAACATTGTTGAAAGATAATTTAAAATACCTAAATAAATGGAAAATCTTTCCATGTTCATGGATCAGAAGACAATATTGTTATGGTAGCAATACTCTTCAAATTGATCCCTATGAAACACAATCCCTATGAAAATTCCAACTGATTTTTTTTCTTTTGCAAAAATTCACAAGCTGATGTTAAAATTCATACCCTATTATTGGCCAACAGAGGAAGAATGATTTTCTCCTTGCCTAGGACAGCTTAACCAATGAGACACTGCCACAACTCAGCCAATGAAAAGTCACTAAACTTCAAACTCCCAGTTTCCTCCAGTGTATTTTTTTTTAAATAACAGCCCTTCCCAACTTCCCCTTCTCCTCTACAAAAGTTTCCTCTCTTCCACTTTACCAGTCTTGCATGTGGTTCACCATAATTGCATGTCCTGAGTTGCAGTTCTTTACTGTTCCCAAATAAACTCGTTTTACTGGTCAAAAACAAAACCTAATTGTTTCAGGTTCACAAATTCTAGGTAAAAATTAGGCACGTTGAAGTGATTGGGGTGTGATGTACCGATATTTCTAATTTATTTTTAAATTTATCAAAAGATAAGATGAATCAATGGAGAAATGGATAGAGGATATGTGATTAAACAACTACAGCAAAATGTTCATCATAGAATCTAGGTGGTGGCTATATAGTTTCACTGTAAAATTCTTTCAAACTTTCTAAATGTTTCAAAATCTGCATTAGAATGCTGGGAGGTAGGGGAGATTGTTGCTCAATGGAGGAAAAGTCCAATTCTCCAACAAAAACCTGCCATCTCCAATTTTGACATCTGGGTAAAGAAAATAAATGCATGCCATGAAGAAGGGAGTGAGGTTCTTTTCTCTTATAAGAAGCCTGATTTAAATATTCAGATATAAAGAAAAACAATTATACATGTCATGTTTGAGGCTAGATTAAAGGGGACATGAAGAGAAGGATTATAAATTGTAAAATGGTGACAAGACTCTCAGAAGCAAAGGTGGAAAAACCAATCTAATAAGCTAATCTAGGCTTTTAAACGGAGAAGGCAATGGCACCCCGCTCCAGTACTCTTGCCTGGAAAATCCCATGGATGGAGGAGCCTGGTAGGCTGCAGTCCATGGGGTCGCTAAGAGTCGGACACGACTGAGGGACTTCACTTTCACTTTTCACTTTCATGCATTGGAGAAGGAAATGGCAACCCACTCCAGTGTTCTTGCCTGGAGAATCCCAGGGACAGGGGAGCCTGGTGGGCTGCCATCTATGGGGTCGCACAGAGTCGGACACGACTGAAGTGATTTAGCATAGTATAAGCTTTTAAAACTTCCCTGGTGGCTCAGACGGTAAAGCGTCTGTCTACAAAGCGGGAGACCTGGGTTCGAGCCCTGGGTTGGGAAGATCTCTGGAGAAGGAAATGGCAATCCACTCCAGTACTATTGCCTAGAAAATCCCATGGACAGAGGAGCCTGGTAGGCTACAGTCTATGGGGTCGCAAAGAGTCGGACAGCTTTTAAAGAGTCGCAAAGCTTTTAAATCCTGGCCTTTCTAAACATGGCTAAGGCTGAACACGACAAGCTGAGAGTAAGGATCTCACCTAGACCAGAAAGCATAAATATGCACGCAAACACGATTTTGCTTTCTATTCTCCTTAAAGGTGATTAGCTGGCCCTACAAGGGCCTGTAGTTCTTGAAAGACAAAAGGCTTCTTGTCAGATTGACTTCAGGAAACAGGGTAGCCTGTAGTCATCACTGCTGCTGCTGGGGCTAAGTCCCTTCAGTCGTGTCCGACTCTGTGCAACCCCATAGACGGCTCTGTTCCAAAGAGTGTATCTCTTTTCCCCACACTGATTCCTCAACCCTAAAGAAGATCAATCAGTTGATCCTGCTTCCAAATCAATTTCTAGAACTACCTCACGGTCTACATACAGGACCTCAACTCATCAGAGCCAGGGTTTCGTATCTGGAGCTTTCCATCATGCTTCAGAGAGCTGCCCTCCAACCCAATCCTTCCGATCCCCCACCCGCCATTACGTTCACCCACCAGGGCACCGCTTTGCCTCAAAATCAACATTCCCCAAGCACTGAGATTGAAGAACTTTACCCCGTCCGAGGCACAGCCTCACCTTTCAGACCTGGAGTCCCACCCCCCATCCCCAGAGTTCCTTCAACTGACAAAGCAGGCACATTCTTCTGACTCCTCAAAACTAGACCCCAGACTCTTCAAAGCTGGGCCTATATCCACCCTGTGTCCCAGAGTCAGGTCCCTAACCCCACAGCCCCAGTCCTCGACCACATCGCACCCATTCCCTGTTTTACTGTTTTTGGTGCCCCCGCCAGGGTGGGCTCCATACCATGGTCCAGGCTCCAGAAGCGGGTGGACAGGCACGTGACCAGGAAGATAACGGACCTCGGGAGCGCGGCGGCGCGCGGGGCGGGGCGGGGCCTGGCGGCGCTGGGCGGGGCTTGGCGCGCGACAGGAGGTCTCGCGGGCCGCGACAGGTGAGCGACGCAGCGGGGCAGGCGGGCAGGGATGGCGGAGCAGTGGGAGCTGGACGAGGAGGGCATCCGCCGCCTGGGGGCGCTGACCCTGGAGCAGCCCGGTAGGGCCCGTTTGGGAGGGTCTGGGCCGGGAGCCCGGGGTTCGAAGCTGAGGGGAGCAAACTGAGGGCTAGGCAGAGGAACCTGAGGTAGTCACGGGGGAACGGCGGCGGAGGAGCGGTCTCTGAGGTAGAGGAGCGCTCCCTGAGGTAGAGGGCCCTCCCCCTAAGTTAGAGGAGCGGCCCCTGAGGCGGAGGAGGGGTTACGCTGAGGTAGCAGTGAAGGAACTGCAGTTACCGGGGAGTCTGGGGCAGAGGGCGAGAAATTGAGGGAGGGGAGCAGAGTCTAAAAGGGAGAAGGAGAAACGGGGTTAAGCGGACTCTGAAGCTAGGAACAGAAAACTGGACTAAGTGGAAGGAAACTGAGCCCCAAGAGGGGCTACTAGTGGGAGAAGGGAAGCGCTGTGAGAAAGGCCGTTCAAAGTTGGGGTGCTATTGGAGGAGACACGAAAGGTTGATTTTGGCAATTCCGGAAACTTCCACCCCAACTTGCTTGATTAGGGTGAAATAGGTAAGGATGTTTCTTGATGAGCCAGCCCTCTCTTCGTCCAGTCTTCTCCTCTAGAACTTGGCCATTTCCTTGATCCATCTGTATGTGTCGCCTCATGAGACTCGAAAGGAGCCTGAGGTAAAAGGAATAGTAGCTGATAGATCGAAGCGTTTAGATCGCTTCGTCCTGAGGTGAACCTGGCGGAGTGACCTCTGACCCCACCTTTGACCTGGGGTCTGAGTCACTCAGCTTGCTTTTTTAAGTTTTTATGGAATAGAAATGTTGGAAAAGTTATCAGCGTTCCTGATTCTATTTTGAACCCCCCCTTTTTTTTAACAGTTGAGGAAAATTAGGTTTAGACTCATGCCCCAAGTCGCACAGCCCTAAGTAATCCAGCGATGGTTTATTAATCCAGACTCTGATTCCAGAGCCTGTCCTCTAACCACAACAAAAAGTTGCCTTTCTTGCTTTCTCTAGTACTTTTTATTGGGGGAATATGCAATAATTTGGTTTTATTTTATTTAAATTTATTTAAAATGTATTGAAATTAGTATATGCTGGTAACAAATACTACATGATGGTTTGGTGTGCATATCAATAGATTGATGTAGGTATTTCAGGTTTTTCTTTTCCAAACCACTTTGTGCTTCCCTAATTTGAAAAGCTTCATTGGCTTGACATACTGGTGTACCTTTCTTTCTTTCTTCCTCTCCTTTGTTTTAAAAAATTTATTCAATTTGATTGGGGGGGGCGCATATGCCTTCCATTATCCAGCTAGAATAATATGTGGCAGTATTTTTTGGGGGGGGCGCTTCTTTGCTTGTTTTTATTATATGTGAATAACAAAATTAATTTTGCTCATTCTGACAATTCAAACAATACAAAAGTCTCTAAAGTAAAAAAATATTCTTCCCTCTCCCTCCTTCTATACTTTTCCACTGCTTTTACAAACATATTCCTTTTTTTTTTTTAAGGGATAGAGCATATATATCAATATGATTTGGCAATTTGCTTTTTTACTACCAATAAAACATAGATATCTTTTTTCTTTCTTTCTTTTGGCTGCCACTTGGCTTGTGCAATATTAGTTCTCCAATCAGGGAATGAATCCAGGCCTGGGGCTGTGAGAACATGGAGTCCTAACCAGTGGACTGCCAGGGAAGTCCCATAAATGGTGTTTAAAGCCATGGAGCTGGATAATGTAGATAGACAATAGAAGGCTTAAGACTCAGCCCTAGGGCATTTCAATGTTTAAAGCTTAAATAGGGGAGAAGGAAAGTGATGTTTTGGAATTTAATAAAGGGTAAATGGCAACCCACTCCAGTACTCTTGCCTGGAGAATCCCATGGTCGGAGGAGCCTGGTAGGCTATAGTCCACGGGGTCACAAAGAGTCGGACACAACTGAACGACTTCACTTTAACTTTCACTGTATCAAGTAATTCCCTGGTGGCTCAGTCAGTAAGGGATCCACCTGCAATGCAGGAGACTGCCTGCAGCCCAGGAGACCCGGGTTCGATCCCTGGGTCTGGAAGGTCCCCTGGAGAAGAAAATGGCAACCCACTCCAGTATTCTTGCCTGGAAAATCCCATGGACAGAGGAGCCTAGCGGGCTATAGTCTATGGCGTTTCAAGACTTAGCAACTAAACCACCAGAGGAGTCTGTGGGCTGCAGTCTATGGGATCACAACAGTTGGACAGGAGTTAGCGACTAAACCACAACCACTGTTTCAAGGAGGGAGTGGTCAGAAGTGTCAAATGCTATTGACAGTCTGAGCAACCTAAGGCAGAGAAGTGTCTATTAGATTTGGCAACATGGAACTCATTGGTAACTAACTAGGGAAGAGTAGGGAGGAAGCAAGCCAGGCCGTGTTGGGATGAAAAGGGAATAATATGTGAGGGAAAAGAAATAGAGAAGATAAAAACTTTTGCTGAGAAATTTGGCTATAAAGGATAATGCATAAGTGGAATATTAGCTAGAGGATATGAAGTGGAATTAAGAACAAGTTTTTAAAGACATGATATCCTAGAGCATATTTGCAGGCTAATGATAATTACTAGGAAGGAAGATAAAATATGCAATTATATACTTTTTGGTTCCTAAAAATAATTCCATTAATTAACTTATTATATGCATACTATAATAACTGTAGTATGAAAAGTAAGTCTTGAGCCCCTACCCCACTCCTTGGCCCTGCCCCAGTTTTCCTTCCTGACAGTGATCACTGTTTCTAATATTTTGGATAGCTCTCTCTACATATTCTCTACATAGATGAGCATTTGTACTTACTTTATAATTTTTTATTATGGCAATTCACAAATATATCCAAGAGTAGAGATGACAGAATAGTGAATTGCAATCAACCTAATATCAATAGTTATCATCAGTTCATGGCCAATCTTCTTTCATCTATACCCTGCCTATCATCTATCTACCCTCAGTCCCCTGAACTATTTTTTTTTTAAGATTTATTTATTTATTTTTTACTGTGTTGAGTCTTTGATGCTGCTCATGGGCTTTCTGTAGTTGCAGAAAGTGTAGGTTACTCTTTAGTTGTGATGCAAGGGCTCCTGATTGTGGTGGCTTCTCTTATTGCAGAGCATGGGCTCTAGGAGCACAGGCTTCAGTAGTTGTGGCACATGGGTTTAGTTGCCATGAGGCATGTGGGCTCTTCCAGGAGCAGGGATGGAATCTGTGTCCCCTGCATTGGCAGGTGGATTCTCAACCACTAGACCACCAGGAAAGCTCTGTGCACTGTCTAGTTTGAAACAAGTCCTAGTCATATGACTTAGCCCATGAATATTTTAGTATTTATCTTCAAAAGATTAGAACTATTTTAAAAATCACATATAAAACCTAAAAATATTTAACAGTAATTTCTTTCTTTTATTTTTGACTCTGCTGGATCTTCGTTGCTGTGCGCTGGGTTTTTCTAGTTGCAGCGAGCAGGGGCTATTCTCTAGTTGCAGTGCATGGGCTTCTCATTATGGTGGCTTCTTTTGTTGTGGAGCTTGGGCTCTAGGTATGTGGGCTTCACTAGTTGTAGCATTGTTTTCTTAATATAATTATAAACTTATGGATTTAAATATTTTGGTGTGTTCCAGTCCCTTGCAGTTATTATAATTGATGCTGAATTTGTCCTGAATTTAGTAGTGGGAGATCTTTCATGTAGATTTCCGAGGCCTTTTTATTTATTTACTTGAAACTGTTTCATCATTATTATAAATAAGCTTTATTATTAATTCAGTTTGTAAGTGAACTATATAAATGGTTTTCTATAAAGGGATTACTTGTTTCCATCAATAAAACATGTTTTTGCCCAGTGGAGTTATTATAGCCCATGAAGTAAAATTGGAAGATCATTCTGTTGTTCTTGAGATCTATAACTTTCAATGTTTGATTTGTTCTACAGTCTATTTGTCTTCACTCTATAACTGTTGAAACTGAGTGCATAATCTCTTAACTGTGTGTGTTAGTCGGTAAGTCATGTTTGACTCTTTGTGACCGTAGCCCACCAGGCTCCTCTGTCCTTGGAATTCTCCAGGCAAGAATACTGGAGTGGGTAGCCATTCCCTTCTCCAGGGAATCTTCCTGACCCAGGGATAGAACCCAGGTCTCCTGAATTGCAGGTGGATTCTTTACTATCTGAGCCACCAGGAACGCCCAAGACCTGTACTTCATATGAATCATCAAAGAACATCTGTCCCAGTGGCAGTTTATCATTTGATTGATAATTCTAGTTCCCTTTAAAAATGTTAAAACATCTGCTTTTTGAAATAGAATACAGTGAAAGGCATGTGAAATGCAGCCAGGGCAGTGAATGAAATCATAACTGACCTTAGCTTTTGGCCCATGGTAACAAGACGCTTACTCCTTGGAAGAAAAGTTATGACCAACCTAGATAGCATATTGAAAAGCAGAGACATTACTTTGCCAACAAAGGTCCGTCTAGTCAAGGCTATGGTTTTTCCTGTGGTCATATATTGATGTGAGAGTTGGACTGTGAAGAAGGCTGAGTGCCAAAGAATTGATGCTTTTGAACTGTGGTGTTGGAGAAGACTCCTGAGAGTCCCTTGGACTGCAAGGAGATCCAACCAGTCCATCCTAAAGGAGATCATCCCTGGGTGTTCTTTGGAAGGAATGATGCTGAAGCTGAAACTCCAGTACTTTGGCCACTTCATGCGAAGAGTTTACTCATTGGAAAAGACTCTGATGCTGGGAGGGATTGGGGGCAGGAGGAGAAGGGGATGACAGAGGATGAGATGGCTGAATGGTATCGCTGACTCAATGGACGTGAGTCTGAGTGAACTCCGGGAGTTGGTGATGGAAAGGGAGGCCTGGCGTGCTGCGATTCATGGGGTCGCAAAGAGTCGGACACGACTGAGTGAGTGAACTGAACTGAACTGAAAAAGATTCTCAGTGTATTAGGTCATTGCATACTACAGAGCTACCAATATGGTGCCCTCAAAGTTGGGATTTTTTTTCCTTTTTTTTGAGATATAATTCACATCCTGTAAAATTTAAAGTATGCATTTCAGTATCACTTAGTGCATTGTATAACCATCACCACTGTCTAGTTCCAGAGCGTAAAAGGAGACCTCATATTCTTTAGGCAGTCAGTCCTTATTTCCAGCTCCTCACAATAAGTGGTCCCAGGCAACCAGAAATCTGCTTTCTGTCTCCATAGATTTGTTTGTTCTAGATATTTCATATAAATGGAATCATAGAATATGTGGCCTTTTGTGTCTGGCTTCTTTCACTGAGCATGTTATTATTAAAGTTCATCCATATTTTAGCACAAAGTGTACTTGATTTCTTTTAAAAATTATTTATTATTAATAGACTTTAATTTTTAAAGCAGTTTTAGGTTTACAGAAAAATTGAGCAGAAAGTACAGAGTTTCCATATATTCTTCCTTCATCACACCTTCCTTATATCCCCTTCCAGTTTTCCTATTAATAATATCTTGCATTCATGCAGTATATTTGTTATGGTTGTTGAACCAATAATTATACATTATTATTAACTAAGATCTATAGTTTACATTAGGATTCACTCTTTGTGTTGTACAGTTCCGTGTGCTTTGACAAATATATAGTCATGTGTACACCATTACAGTATCAAAATAACAGTTTCACTGCCCTAAGAATCCTCAGTGTTCTACCTGTTCATCCCTCCCCCACCAGTGAACCTCTGGAAACCACTGACCTTTATCCTGTTGCCTTTTTCAGAATGTCATGTAGTTGTAATCATACAGTATATATTCCCTGGGAACCACTGATTCTTTAAAAAAAAATCTTTTAACTGATGTATAATTGACATATAATATTAACTTAGTTTCAGGTGTACAACATAATGGATGATGTTTGTATACATTGCAAAATGATCATACCAATAAGTCTATGTAACATTTATCATTTTACATAGTAACAAAATTTTCTTTTCTTAGAATGACAACTTTTTAAGATCTACTCTTAGCAACTTTCAAATATGCAATGCAGTATTAGTAACTAGTCATCATACTGTATATCATTGCTATTTTTAGTGTTACCTTTTTCAGAATATTATGCAGAATGTTTTCAACCTGACTTCTTTCATTTAGTAATGTGTATTTAAGGGTGCTCCATGGCTTGGTCCATAGGTGATTTTATTGCTGGGTAAATATTCCACTATATGAATGTACCATAGTTTTGTTTATTCATTTACTTATTGAAGGATATCTTGGTTGCTTCTGAGTTGTGGCAATTATGAATAAAGCTGCCATAAACATTTACATTCAGGTTTCTGTGGGGACATAAACTTTCAACTTACTTGAGTAAATACCAAGGGGCTATAATTGCTAGATCTTAGAGTAAAAGCCATGTTTCAGTTCAGTTGTCACTCAGTCATGTCTGACTCTGTGACACCATGGACTGTAGCACTGCAGCATGCCATCTTTAGCTTTGTAAAAAACTGCCAAACTATCTTTTAAAGTGGCTATTCCTTTGCATTTCACTAGCAGTGAATGAGAGTTCCTATTGCCCGCCTGCTCTAGTCTGAATATTTGTGTCTCCCCCCAAACTATTCATATGTTGAAATTCTAATGCCTAATATGATGGTAGTAAGAGATGTGGCCTCTGGGAGGTGATTAGGTCTTGAAAGTGAAGGAAAGTGTTAGTCGCTCGGTTGTGTCCAACTCTTTGCAACTCCATGGACTGTAACCCACCAGGTCCATGGAATTTTCCAGGCAAGAATAATGGAGTGGGTTGCAATTCCCATCTCCAAGGGATCATCCTGACGCAGGAATTGAACCCAGGTCTCCTGCATTGTGGGCCGATTCTTTACCATCTGAGCCACCAGGGAAGCCCTCATAAAAGAGATTAATGATTTTATAATGGAGATCAAAGAGAATGTTCCCTTGCCCTCTTCCACTGTGTGAGGACACTGGAGAAGTAGGCAGTCTGGAACCTGGAAGAAGGCTTTCACCAGAACCTGGTCATGCCAACACCCTGAACTTGGACTTCCAGTCGCCAGACTGTGAGAAATAATTGTTGTTTATAAGCCACTCAGTCTAATTTACATTTTTTAACAATTCTCAAAATTTTTGGTATCAGGATTCCATTACACTCTTACTTAAATATTATGCAAAGAGCTTTGGTTAATGTGGATTATTATATCTATTTATATTTACCATATTTGATGTTGAAACAGAAAATTTTAAAATATTTATTTGTAATTCATTAAAAGATAACCATAACATACCCATTACATGTTAACATATATAATGTCTTTTTAATGTCTTAATTGAAGACAACCATATTCTCATATCTTCTTCTGTGTTAAATATGTTGTTTGAAATATATATATATATATATGAAGTCATGCCTTATATAGATATATAGTTGGAAAAGGGGAATATTTATTTAGGGTATGTCAGCTCTTCACTAATGCGCACAGGCTTTCTCTACTTGCAGAGAATGGAGGCTACTCTTCAGTTGCAGTTTGCGGGTTTCTCATTGCAGTGGCTTCTCTTGTGGAGCACAAGCTCTAGAGTGCACAGGCTTCAGTAGTTGCTGCACAGACTCAGTAGTCATAATTGGTGGGCTCCAAAGCACAGGCTCAGTTGTTGTGGTGCACAGCTTTAGTTGCCCTGTGCCATGTGGTATCTTTCAGACTAGGGATCCAATTGGTGTCTCCTGCATTGCAAGATGGATTCTTAACCACTGGACCACCAGGGAAGCCCTCCCGGAAGGAAGAAGTATTAAAATAGCATTTTCAGTGAATTTCCTTCTTTGCATATTTCCTTCAGTGCATATTTCCTTCTTTGCTATGACATGAAAACTGAGCAAGTGGTAGTTTCTTAAAGGTTAGTTGTATCTGAAATCTAAAACCATATTGTTGAACTTTTTGTACTCTGTTACATTAAAATCCATTGGTACATCAACATGATGCATCCATCATTTGAAAGATATTAACTCACTGACTTATGTAGATCTTCTAAATATTGACAAATTTCATTATATAACATTAAAAAATCATATTTGTTAATATCATCACAAATTTCACTAGAGAGAGCTTTAGGTTTTGGAATCTGTCAAGTTTATGGTGGCAAATACAAGTTTATCAAAATTCTAATTTCGGCTTGGAAGCTTATATGTTAATAATTGACAACAGTTATTACTTGTTTTGACTGAAGTGATGGTCTCACTTTATTTTTAAGAAAATGTCTCACAGCCATTCAAGTATGTCAGAATTTTATAGTAACAATAGTTACCTCCCCGCCAAAAAATGGCTAGTTAAGCTGGCATCTTGAAACCCACACAAGTGTTTTCTTGCTAGGCATCCACCATACTTCAGTATGCAGCAGAAATACTTCATGCATACCTCCCATTTAGGAACACTATATAAAAAAGACATACTCAAGGGTCAAGATTTACTAAAATTAACCATTTTTACTGCTTTTTCAAGGGCATTCTTAAGAAAACGTGGCTCTTTTTTTAACTGCATGCATATAATGGTGAAGAATACAATATTATGACTAAGACTAAAGTTTGATGCCACTGCCTTAAGTCATTCTAAGGCCTCAGTAGTTTTTGCTTTTATACCATATGTGTAAATATCAGCATAGTAAAAAGAGTTGTTAATATTTTAATATTATTATGAAAATAATTTTTAAAAATAGTTTTGGTTTTGTGGACCCCTGTACATGTCTCAGGGACCTCCAGGGATCTAGGGACGATGTTTTGAGAACTGCTACACTTTGTTATGACATCTTTTAGCTTTTGAAATTTGTTTTGAAATACTAAGTTAAAAGTTTCATTTGTTTTGTGGATGTATCTTTTTGGAGTGCTTTCATTCTTTAGGGATGCTATTCTGTTTTTTGTTCTTTTTTGTTTTAAAAACCTCATATACAATTTGACTATAAACCTTTTCTGTGTCTCTTTGTTAAAGTGCGTTAAGTTTTCTATACTTTTGGCTGGGCCAGAATAACTTTTCTAGTTTCAGGGTTTGGAGCTCCCTCTTCTGTTGTGTTCATGAAGAACTAAAAATAGGGCTTTAAGCTTCCTGAGATCTGCAGTCTCTGCTTCCCTCCTGGACTTATATCTAAACCTTCTCTTTCTTTTGAACCCATTGTCTGTATTCCATTCATTGTGAATTCTGTTCCAGTTATTTCTTTCAGGGATGAATCTGTCTTGAAAAGGATCTTGTTTCATGTTTTTAATAGTTTATAGGGCCTAGACTGCTCCAGTACCTTAAGAACTTATTTCGGTGCAGTTCCTTGGCAGTCACCTGCAAATGGGATTCTGCAGAACCTTCTTCCAGTTTTTGTTCCTGTTCTCATTTTGGCCCACCACACTTACCAGTGAGTTCCTATTGTCTTGCTTTTGAGATTCTCCTCTTTTCAGTGCTGTCAGAAGTCTAGTTTGACATCCGGTCCCATCACTTCATGGGAAATAGATGGGGAAACAGTGGAAACAGTGTCAGACTTTATTTTTCTGGGCTCCAAAATCACTACAGATGATGACTGCAGCCATGAAATTAAAAGACGCTTACTCCTTGGAAGGAAAGTTATGACTAACCTAGATAGCATATTCAAAAGCAGAGACATTACTTTGCCAACCAAGGTTCGTCTAGTCAAGGCTATGGTTTTTCCTGTGGTCATGTATGGATATGAGAGTTGGACTGTGAAGAAGGCTGAGTGCCAAAGAATTGATGCTTTTGAACTGTGGTGCTGGAGAAGACTCTTGAGAGTCCCTTGGACTGCAAGGAGATCCAACCAGTCCATTCTGAAGGAGATCAGCCCTGGGATTTCTTTGGAAGGAATGATGCTAAAGCTGAAACTCCAGTACTTTGGCCACCTCATGCGAAGAGTTGACTCATTGGAAAAGACTCTGATGCTGGGAGGGATTGGGGGCAGGAGGAGAAGGGGACGACAGAGGATCAGATGGCTGGATGGTATCACTGACTCAATGGACGTGAGTCTGAGTGAACTCCGGGAGTTGGTGATGGACAGGGAGGCCTGGCGTGCTGCGATTCATGGGGTCGCAAAGAGTCGGACATGACTGAGCGACTGATCTGATCTGATCTGATGTATGTATATATATATACACACACATAAGTACACACACACATACATTCTTTAAAACACAGTCATACATATACAGACACAAAGTCACACTTTTTCCTTAGTGTCTTTGAGATCTTTCCATATAAACATCTACAAATCTACCTCATTGTTTTAAATGACTATATAATAATAATTAGCATGTATATAGCACCATATGTCAGACACTATTCTAAGTTTTGTATTCTCTCTCTCTCTCTCACACACACACACACACACACACAAAACACACACACATATATGTGTATATGTTTATGGGTTTTCCTGGTGGCTCAGCAGTAAAGAACTCACCTGCCAATGAAGGAGATGCGGATTCAATCCCTGGGTTGGGAAGATTCCCTGGAGAAGGAAATGGCAACCCGTAACAGTATTCTTGCCTAAGAAATCCCATGGACAGAAAAGCCTGGTGGGCTACAGTCCATGGGGTCGCAAAGAGTGGAACATGACTTAGAGACTAAACAACAGCAATAACTATATATTTGTATATACACAATACATATAGTCATTAAATCCTTACAACATCTTATGAGGTAAGTAATGTTGTAATCTCCATTTTTCACATGAGGAAATGGATGCACAGAGAAGTTAAGTGACTTTTACAAGGTCACAGATCTAGTACATTGTTCAATGCACTGCTGCTTAGACCATCTTGTTCTGCTCTTCTACCGATGAGCCCTTTGACGGTTTTCTTTTTCTCCTTTTCCTTTCTCCTTCTCTCCCTTTCTTCTTCCCTCCCTCCTTCCCTCTCTTTCTTTGTTTCACTATCCTGAAACTTTCCTGAAATTGACATCCTTCTGGTCTATATCATATGTCCTGGCAAAATGCTGTACTATTTTTGGGCTAAATCCTAGCAGTGGGATTGCTGAATTTGTTGTTTGTTTTGAGAACTTTGGGAGATTTTTACTACATCATTCAGGGTAATTAAAGAAACTCAAGGTTTCTGTAAAACCAAGTCTTGATGTCACTGCATTAGACCATATTGCTAATTTTAAAAGGAAGATCTGTTCTTTTTATGAGCCTTAAATGTAGGACCTTTCACAGATGAGATATGGGAGAAAGGAAGGCCTGTTTTTCAATGACTCTGCTCTTTTTCCAAGCAGAGATCATAATATATCTACTGATGATCTCTTTTCAGAACTGGTGGAGTCTCTTTCATTGCAGGGATCTTATGCTGGAAAAATCCATTCCATCGGTGATGCCTTTAGAAATTTTAAAAGTCTCCGATCCTTAGATTTATCAAGAAATTTGATCACTAGCCTGAAGGTAAGTTCTGTGTTTTATGACCAGACAGTTTTCTGTTTTTTTGATGGGAAAAAATAAAAGAATATCAGCTTGGGGAATATCCTTTTAAATGTTTCCAAACTAAATTTTGTTATTCACCATAAAATTCTTTCAATTTTGCTTTACGTTTGACATTTTAAATTATAAGATAGTGGGGAAAAATTTCTTTTATACTGAAAGAAAACTGTCACTGCCTAGGGCAATAGTTATGATTCTTGCTGCTGCTAAGTCGCTTCAGTAGTGTCCGACTCTGTGCGACCCCATAGACGGCAGCCCCCCAGGCTCCCCTGTCCCTGGGATTCTCCAGGCAAGAACACTGGAGTGGGTTGCCATTTCCCTCTCCAATGCATGAAATTGAAAAGTGAAAGTGAAGTCACTCAGTCGTGTCCGACTCCAGCGACCCCATGGACTGCAGCCCACCAGGCTCCTCCATCCATGGGACTTTCCAGGCAAGAGTACTGGAGTGGGGTGCCATTGCCTTCTCCAATGATTCTTCATGTGTGTTAAAAAATTATGAGGAACACTGTTAAAAGTACAGATTCTTAGAGATTGTATGGCAGTCTAGTGATTAGGATTCATGTTTAAGATCCCACAAGCTGTGTGACATGGCAAAATAAATAATAAAAAATAATAAATAAATAAAATATTAATTAAAATGTAGAGTCTTAGTCCCTATTCTGAGAGTCTGAGTTAATATGCAGTGGGTCCAGGACATTCCCAAGGGATTCTGATGATGTTGATGCATGGAACATATATGGAGAAACACTGGCCTAGATTGCTATTGTGATTTTTTTCCAGGAGGGGGAGAAAAAGATGGTCTTGAAAACAAAGAAAAACTTCCAGGCCAGGAGCTGGTGGAGCAGAGGACAGTTCAGGAAAGTAGATGCTTAAGCAGAAAGTGTGAGGATTAGCAAACAAAGCAAGAGCTCTGCAAACATAAACACCCTCACACACAGAAATGGAAAATTTCTTTTCTTTGCGTAGACCCCCAAATAGTATTTCTTCCACTATTCCCTTTTTGCCCAGCTACAAGTCTCTCTTGATAAAACCCTTCTTTGCAAGACTGAAGGTGAAAGACTTACCGATGCTGTCCAAGATTGGTTACTAATCTGGATTATTCTGCCAGTTTTGCATTTCTTAGGGGAAATTTGTTCAACAACACAAATCAGACCCAATCTCAAGATCTAAAACTAAGGGCCCTGAAAGAAGAAATCTAAGCTAGATCAAATTTCCAAGTAGGGTTCTAAGAGCAGAAATTCCAAGTTAAACTAGGTCTTTAGAATCTTCGATAACAGCCCTTTGTATCTGGCTCACCTATATCAGAAAGTATTAATACAGAGTTATTTAGGCCTCCTCTTCTCATATGTATTTTTATCTGTTTGTATTTTCAGACTAAAAAGATTGAATGAACATTGCTGTCATTTGCTTTTGCACCCTTTTTCTTTCTACTTCTGTAAATTGCCTGAAAAACTGTTGTGAAGATTAATCAATTAGCACAACTAATCAAAAATTACATACATAAGATTCCTGGTAGTGTTTGGCATATAGAAAGCACTTAGTAAATGCCAGTTTTCTAGATTTTTTTTTTTTACTTCTGTGATTTATCTGCAGGTATTCATCTCTAGCAGCTCTGATCATTTTGCTTAATTTTTTCAAGGGGAAAATGTTTTGTGTTTATTTCTAGTGTAGCATTGAGAATACATGAATTTATGCCAATGGGGAAACGTGAGAGGAGGATTGGAATCGTTTCCTTGACTGTTATACTGAGACATTAAAAGATTACTTGAGCTGGGATATTATATACATTTAAAGACAGCCCTAATGGTGTGCTACCCTGAGAGTGACGCCAAAAGCATTGATAAATATTCCTAACCATTGATCCTTTCACAATGTAGAAGTTAATGGAACTGAAAATAGCCAGAAAGAAATGCGTTGAACTGTAGGCAGGGTTCAATTCAGAAATGTTTTGAATATACCTTGAGTTTTCTAAACTTCCTGCAATTAAAAAAGGTTAATTTTAAATGAGAAAAGAAGATAAACATTATTTTATAAATAGGTGATGGAAAATAATTTTACCTTTCTGAAATAACTCTCAATGACAGAGTTCCTTTTATGGTAAGCATTTTTAATATTAAAAGTATGTGACTATACATATATGTACATGTTTTGAAATATTGTCCTGAAATTTAGTGTTGGGCCAAAGCACCTAACTAGCTAAATACATGAAAATTAAGCAATTAGTTTCAATAGTAGGTTTTAGTAAAGGAGAAAAACTGTGGCTTTTCCTCTCAAGTGTACCAGTTCTGATTGCACAGTTGCTAGAGAAGTGGAGGGGGTGGGGTTGCTAAGTCCACAGAGAGAGAACAGAAGAAGGAAGAGCATTTCTACCAAGAGGAGCTGACTGATTGAAGGATGGGGAGCTTGTGTGGTGGCAGTAACTCTGAAGGGGAAAAAGAGGGCTCCAGATTGGTCCAGGAGGGAAGATTTGGAGATCGAATTGTTTGGTTTTGCCATGTAGTCCTTTTATCCTAAAAGTGAGGTCTTGAGATATTAATAGAAGAACATATACATGGAATACTTTGGCCACCTGATGTGATGAGCCGACTCATTGGAAAAGACCCTGATGCTGGGAAGGATTGAAGGCAAAAGGAGAAGGGGGCAGCAGAGGATGAGATGGTTAGATAGCATCACCAACTCAATGGATATGAATCTGAGCAAAGTCTGGGAGATAGTGAAGCACAGAGGAGCCTGGCGCGCTGCAGTCCATAGGATCACAATGAGTCAGACACGACTTAGTGACAGAACAACAACAAAATACATACACACTTAATTTTTTTCCATACCCTTTCCTTAGAACCATCTCTCTTTTGCCTCCCTCCCTCTTGAGGGCTTTTGGGGTCAGGCGAGTGGTTGTAGCAAGGGTGAGAGAAGTGCAAAAGTGACTTGGGTTGGCTACTACCAGGAAGGATTAGATTGGGAAAGTGATGAGAGGCAACAGAAGTATAGAACTGACTGCAGATATTTGGATGTCAGAGCTTATAAAGGAGGAAATGTATGATATCAGTGAATTATTTAATGTATAGCACACCCAGTGCCCATGGGCTGCAGCATTCTTATTCTCAGGCAACTAAATGGGAATTTCAACCCTGCCTTTGTCATGGGTGACTCGGGTAATTGTTTAAGGATGAAAAATAATATTTATATTTCTACCTTTATCTGTGAGATTCCTAATCCTTCCCAACATGCACTTTCATAATGTGGTCTTTTCCTTGCAGGGCATCCAGTATTTATGTTCACTCCAAGACCTGAATTTATATTATAACAACATTCCTTCATTAGTGGAGGTGTCCCGCCTACAGCCTTTACCCTTCCTCAAAGAACTAGATTTGAGACTCAATCCTGTTGTCAGGAAAGATACAGATTATAGGCTCTTTGCTGTCTATATGCTACAAACTCTGGAGAAACTGGGTGAGACCCTCCTCCCTTGTTCTTTGTCCCCAAATCTTACTTTAAACCAGCTACCTCCTAACTTTTTGGATGTTGGCCCAGAGTGTGTACTGACAGGATATATTTGTTTATTAGTCAATATTTATGTAACGTTTGTGTTGGCAGGATGTATGACGAGTCCTTTTATTGTTTATTGAATGACAATCTATGATTTTATCAGTTACTTCCAGCTTTAGTTTTCTTCAGTTGATGGTTTCACCACCACTTCCTCCCCAACAAAAAGTTTCCAGGTTGACATTTATTTTTTCAGGTGCCCCAACTTTGTAACTACATTAGCAGTAGAAAATGAACATAGCAACTTTTTGAGGCTTAGTTAGCGAGGAACAATAAATATTCCTTCAAATAAGTTAGTCTGTATTTCTTTATAATTTTATTCTCATTGATATAAACTTCTATGTTACATGCTCCTGGGAAAGTTATAGGGAAGCTAAGTAAAGTCTTTTAGAAATGTTGTGACTTTCAGCCTTTAAGATTAGGCCATTTGGATTGTTTGCTGCCCAAACTGTACTTTCTTGTAGTGATAGTTACACTTAGGTGACAGTTGTTGCTATGGTGTCCCTGTAGTCTCCCTGAGTTACTACTTACTCCAGTGACAACATAATAGCATTATTCTGTGACCCGTCTCAAACAAAAGATGAGACTGATCTTTAGTTTTTACTCTGTGAAAATGCTTTTCTGACCCACTACTGTTTACTCCAAAAAAGAAATATGCTCAGACCACGGTTTTTGCCTCCAGATGACCGAGCTGTACGAGAAAGTGAGAGAAAAGCTGCCAAGCTGCATTTTAGTCAGTTGGGCAACAGTGAAAATTTTCTTTTAGAGGTGGAAAAAAGGTAAGATTTTTACCAAAAATTTTTTTAGTTTGGTTCTGGACAGAGAGTAGTGAATTCCTGCTTAACTTTCTTCATTATCCAGCAGAAATCTCTACAAGTTGTAAGAACCCTCAGATTAGAAATCAAAGTATCTATGCAGAATTTTCAGATTTATCTGGGGTGAGAATCTGGCCATCAGTGGAACATTTCTGCTTTCTTGAACCACTGTGTCTTCTTTGGATATAATTGTACATTCTCTAAAGTTATTGTTCAGAGTTTATAGATAGGGATTTTATGGGATTACTTATTCCCATAAATGTTTGTCAGCCCTTTCTTGGTAGAGTTATAAATTAGTACATGGTCTTTTCCTATTGAATTAGGAGGATTACATACATTACCATGGGTAGGATCATTAGAGATAAATTTGTTAAAGAATGATAAGAGAAGCATTTTTGTACAAAACCAAAAGTAAATGGCCCTTTAACCTCCAAAGTATCTGAATGGTAGATTTTTTCCATTTTTTATTACTAAAATTCTGTCCAAATAAGATACCATATCTTCTACCCCCAAATTCATGCTTTTTAAAAAAAGTTGTTTTATTATTTTTGAAAAATAGAAGTTTATGATAAACAATTTAAATAACACAGAAGTGCAGGAGAAAAAGTCAGAATCACCCTATATTTTGCTACTAAGTTAACTACTAGTAATGTTTGGTATACATCCTTTCAGACATCTGTGTACCTATACACATATGTAGATGTATTATTAGTACTTTTTTTCTGATGATAGAAAGAATGTATTTATTGTGAGAATATGGAAAGTAGAGAAAAAAACAATGTTAGCCACTTATAATCACACTATCCAAAAAGAAACACTAATTATATTATGGTAAATATCTTCTTAGTTTTAGGTATATGTATGTGTGTGTGTGTATTTTGTCTGTGCATGTTTATATATTATAACAACATAGGACCTTATATATCATACAATCAATATATAAATATATTAATAATAAAATAATAAATATATTTATTTTATAGCAGTTTGCTTCCTATACATACCATTTTTAACTTGATAAGCTATGAAAATGTCCACACAACACTAAATATTCTTCCTCAGAATGTTTTTTGTTTACTTCTTTATTATCTTTCCCCTCCACTAGAATATAAGCTCCATGAGAACAAAGACCTTGCTTGTCTTGTTTACTGTAGTATCCCTAGCGCCTAGAACAATGTCTGGCCCATGAGCGGTGCTGAGAAATAGTTTGCTGAATGATGATTAAGTGAAGTCCATGCCTGTTGGCCTGGGATCCTGCTCTTTTCTGGTGACTCTGCCTGTCTCTGTTCTCATCCATTATATGTTTTGTAATGTAACCCTCAGAGAGCAGCCTTATTTCTCTATTTTTTTAAGTTCCCTATTTAAAAAAATATTTGTTTATTTTTGGCTATGCTTAGTCTTCATTGCTGCTCGGACTTTTCTCTAGTTGCAGCAAGCAAGGGCTACTCTAGCTGTAGTGTGCAGGCTTCTCATTAAGATGGCTTCTCTTGTTGCACAGCATGGACTCCACACACGAGGAATTCAGTAGCTGTGGCTCTAGAGCACAGGCTCAATAGTTGTGGTGCATGGGCTTAGTTGCTCTTTGACATGTGAGATCTTTCTGGATTAGGGGTCAAACCTGTGGCTTCTGCATTGTCAGGTGGATTCTTTACTACTGAGCCACCATGGAAGCCCATAAATTCCCTATATTTTTAAAGTCGTTTAATTTGTTGTTGTTGTATATTAGCTAAGTTTGACTCTTTTGTGACCCCATGAACTGTAGTCTGCTAGGCTACTCTGCCCATGGGATTTCCCAAGCAAGAATACTGGGGTGGGTTGCCATTTCCTTCTCCAGGGAATCTTCCTGACCCAGGGATTGAACCCAGGTCTCCTTCCTTGCAGGTGGATTCTTTACCACTGGGCCACCTGGGAAGCCCTGAGGTTAATGAGGTTAATTTACATAGACTAAAATTCACCCTAGAAAGAAATGGAATATTTCTTAAAAATTATTTGTATATGTACTTTGTAAATTAATTCCTATTTTAAATGCATTGGAGTACCTTGTTTACTACAGAAATCCAGAGGTGAGTTAATGTATAACTGAATAAACTTCCTAGTGAGGCAAACAATTATCACCACTATATTTCTGTTTAGTTACCTTATAGTGATTGCAAAACCAGAAGTAAAATGTTGCTCAAGTGTCCAGAATTAACATTAGTACTCTGTAAGCTCTCCAACCTTGGGTGAAGGACTTTTCTTTTAAGCCTTTCTGAGTCCCAAGTCCCCCAACCTATAAAATGGTGATTATAGATTAATGGGAGAGCTTTTATGATTAAATGAAATGATGAGAGTAAAGTGCTTGGCTCATTGTTTAGGCTGTTTGTACTTAATGTATTTCCCAATCTGTACATACCAGTCTTACGTACTACATCAATCAAGTGCAAACACTTGCCTTTCTTATTTCTTTTTCAAACTAATGGTTATGGTTGTCTCCATTGTAATTCTTGGTAGAAGAACCATCCTTTCTGTGTCCTATGAAGTTTTTAATTCAAAATAAAACACTTTTATTTTATAATATAAAATAATACTCCCTGAGTCATCCAGACCTAAGTTTATGTCAAGAAAACAGAGTATCTAAGTTCGGAATTTTCTGGCTTTCATGCTTTGGAGGGTGAACTGTAGTGTCTTTCTTTCTCATTTCCCAATGAAAATACTATGACTTAAAAAAAAATAGTTTTAACTGAAATATTTGTGAAAATAATATGTTCTGGAGCATTTGGGAAAAAAAAAATCTGAGTACCCTGAGATGTTTTTTTCTAAATAGCCTTTACTCGTGATCTCAGAAGCTTCTTTCAGTTTTAAATAAATTATTTGATGTGACAGCTCTAGGGAGAAGACAGTAAAAAACTGTGTAACAAATGAGAGCACTGCATCAAAAGTCAGCACTGATAGTGATAACAGAATTGAAACTGGTAAGTTTTCCCTTTCTGACCACAAAACAATTAAAACATTAATTGTTTCTGTTATTATGGCCAATCTTGAGTAGGATGAAGACAAAATAGTTGAGAAATAACATAGATTTGAAGCAAGCACAAGGTTTACCAGTTTGTGTTTTTCCTTCTTTCTCTCACTGCCAGAGAAGCCCTATTTACTAAGCAGGCCTAAGCCAGAACCCATCAAAGTGTACAAGCTGTACTCAGAGAGTTCAGTTTCACTTACATCACTTTATATCATTAGTACATCCTGAAAATTGCATTGCCAATCCCCACAGGATTCATTAGCCACAGATTCAGGACTCATCTGCATCAGTGCAGCTCACACCCTTAGCCTCTTGGTGTCTCCACCTTGAAACTTTGCAGCTGCAGAATCTATTTCCGCTATATTCTTGGGGATTGTTGCCTGTAAGCAGTATTGGAAATCCAACGTGAATAAAATGTTATGCTACATTCATGGTCCTGCCACAGGCTAGAAGAAAGCTTTACAGTAGAGAACTTGCATGCAGTGGGCCCATATGGATTAATTTGGCACTCATCAGATGACCTTTCACTTGAGAAAATTTTTTCTGGCTTGAGGTCTCTGTCCCTTTTTTGAAGGGTCTACAAACTCTAAAAATTAATCCTTAAAATCTCAACAATAATTAATAGATTGATGATGTAGTTTAGACACAAAGGGTTTTCAATTTGTAATATATAGTATTTTATTTCCTGACTTTGTGTCTATCCATGTAGATATTAATTGACAAATTATTTTCATGTAAAATTTCAAGGTAAATTAAGCCATAGTGAGGTATGATATTTATTTTCCTTTCTTAGAGGTCTCAGAGGTCTTAGAGGTCACATGTAAGTCATGGACCATAGATTGCTCTATTTCATTTTAAATAGCATTTTTTATATTTCAAAATTGATGAAATTCTATTGTAATTATTTTGGAAAGTACTGAAAAGCCCAAAGAACATTTTAATCACTCAGAAGACTTTCCCCTAAAGAGAATCTCAGTTAATTTGATATACAGCTTTCCTATCTTTTTATAAGTATAAGCATCTATGTATCCATTTCCAGAAAGACAAAGATACACTGAAGCATAATTTGATTACATTTTTTGTATGAGCTGAATTAAAGGTCATTTATATTATTATATGTCATAAGCACCACAGTCACTCTATGAATTAAAATGTTTTAAAGTACACAGCCTTTACTGAGAACAAACTGCTTTACTAGACACAGGGCCCATTTCTAAAGGTGCTCAGAAGCTCCAGCTGTTGCTGGAATTTTTTTTTTTTAATATTAAGTTTATTTTGCTGCTTTGAAACGTTAAAAATCTTTGCTTTCTGCTGAAAATTATGTTTTGTGCTAGATCCCTGCGGAGTGTTGCCTGTAAGCACTGTTAGTAATCCAGTATGACTGAAGTGGTTATACCACATTAATGTTTGTGCCACAGGCTAAGACAAAACTTTCTAGAAAATATTACCCACTAGTTCAATTGTTCTGGAGAAGGCGATGGCACCCCACTCCAGTACTCTTGCCTAGAAAATCCCATGGATGGAGGAGCCTGGTGGACTGCAGTTCATGGGGTCATGAAGAGTTGGACATGACTGAGTGACTTCACTTTCACTTTTCACTTTCTTACATTGGAGAAGGAAATGGCAACCCACTCCAGTGTTCTTGCCTGGAGAATCCCAGAGACAGGGGAGCCTGGGGGGCTGCTGTCTATGGGGTCGCACAGAGTCGGACACTACTGAAGTGACTTAGCAGCAGCAGCAGCAGCTCGATTGTTCAAACAGTGCTTTCCCACCAGTCATTTAGGATGGCAGGGAATCTTCACTGTCTTGTATCCTCATCCTGGTCTCTTCACTGCATAATCTTTGACTGTTTCAAAATTCCCTCTCTCTTTTCCCATACCCCTAAAATAAGCATACCTAGGCTATGCCTTCAGATTCTCTTCTTTCTCTACTCTTTGCCCTATTGAGCTCATCTGTTTGCACAGCTAGCTTTATTTCCTCCCTGTTGATGACTCTTAAACAAAATGGTCTAGCTTTGACAACTTGTACAGTTTCTCTGCATCAGTTCCCTATTTCTGTTGACCAACTATTAACATACACTTGGAATCACCACTGAATAATTTTCCAGCCTCTCACGCTAAACATGTTAAAAACTCAAACGAACGCCATTTCCTCCAGACCTAAACAGCTCTCAGGGTTTCCTTAGTGTTACCACCACTTTCTCATTATTCAGGCTCAGAATCAGTGCGGGGTATAATTCTCTCCCTCCCCCAAATCCAGTTGAATGTTCATACCATAGAGTATGATTCACAATTAACAAGCTTTCTTTTCCCTTTCCTGTCTCTTAACAGGCATGTTTAATATCTATCATTCACTGAGTATAAACTCTAGGCCAGGCTATTATATAATCTCATTAAATCCTCACAACAACCTTGAAGGTGATTATAATTATCCTTGTTTCTTCATGTGTGAGGAAACCAGGCCCAAAAGAGGTGAAATAATTTGCTCTAATTATCCACTAAGTGGCAAAGCTGTGATGCAAACTCTAGTCTGTCAGTCATCAAAGTCCTCTTAAATATTATACTGTGCTGCCTCCTAGTTTCTTCTTTATTCAGTTCATTTTGTATTTCCTGTCAGATTAATTCTCTTAAAACTCAACTGTGATTATTATATTTGCCTGCTCAAAAACTTGCATGGCTCCCACTCATAGCTGAAGTTAGAGTCCTCAATCTGACACACAAGGCTTCTCTAAGTTGTAGCTGTGGAAATTCCCTGGTGGCTAAGACTGTACACCCAATGCAGGGGGCCTGGGTTCAATCCTTGGTCAGGGTGCTAGATCCCACTTGCTGCAACTAAAGTTTCCATGTGCTGCAACGAAGATCAAAGGTCCCATGTGCAGCAGCTAAGACACAGCACAGCCAAATAATTAATTAAAAAAAAAAAAAAAACTGCTGGAGCTCATCTCTTCAGCCTACCCTGAAACCTTATATCTCCTGTTTCTCAACTACAATATACGATGCTTCAGTCAAGTCAAACCACTCTCTCCTTTTTCTCTCTTTTGCCGTTGAACTAATGCTGTCCCTTCTGCCTTCAGTGCTTGAATTAAAATCCTTCTGTTTATGACCCAAATCAAAGTCCATTCTTTTTAGTGAAATTTTTGATTCTCATCCAACTTTTTTTCCTTTTTTCTTTTTGTAAACTCACATAAATTATCTTCTGAAACATACTCTGGAAATAGAAAATTCAGTCATTTCCTGAATCACTTGCAATATAAGATAATGAGACAAACATGAAAAAGCTAAGTAACACAATTTCAGGCAGTGCATATGAAAACGTTAAATAAATGACACAGATCAGTATTCCTCAAACTCAGTGTTGTGAACTCCTGGAGCAGGGATACTTTCAGAGGTCCACAGGCAGTGTGAGGCCCTTTAATTTCATGTTTTTGTTTGATGCAGTTATGGAAAACATTTAAAAGATGTAAGAGCAGAAATACTCCTTTGCAATATTAGTCTGCTATTTGAAAAAATAGACTGTTTTTTAGAATAGTTTTAGATCCACAGCAAAGCTGAACAGGAAATACAGGGTTCCTGTATACCTCCTGCCTCTACACATGCATAGCCTCTCTCACTACCAACAACAGGCATCAGAGTGGTGCTTTTGTTACAACTGATGAACCTACATTGACACATTATTATCACCTGAAGTCCTTAGTTTACATTAGGGTTCCTTTTTGGTAGTGTACATTCTATGGGTTTGGTAAATGTATTAATATAATGACATGTATCCACCATTTTAGTATCATACAGAATAGTTTCACTGGCCTAAACTCTGTGCTCACGTAGTCTTCCCTTACTCCCCTCTTACCCCTGGCAATTACTGATCTTTTTACCATCTCTTTATGTTTTTTTTTTCTCAGAAATGTTTATTGTGGTAAAATGTATATAAGATTTACCATCTTAACCATTTTTAAGTGAACAGTTCACTGGTATTAAATGCATTCATCACCACCAGCCCTCTGGAACTCTTTTCATCTTATAAAACTGAACTACACCCATTAAATGATAACTCCCCATCTTACCCTCCCTGTAGCCCCTAGAAATCACCATTCTATTTTCTTTCTCTCTCTGATACTGATTGCTCTGAGTCTCTTATAGAAGAGAAATCATACAGTATTTGTCTTTTTGTGACTGGTTTATTTCACTTAGCATAATGTCCTCAATGTTGTTGCCCTCTTCCAACAACACAAGAGATGACTCTACACATGGACATCACCAGATGGTCAATACAAAAATCAGATTGATTATATTCTTTGCAGCCAAAGGTGGAGAAGCTCTATACTACAGTCAGCAAAAACAAGAACTAGAGCTGAGTATGGCTTAGATCATGACCTTCTTAGGGCAAAATTTAGACTTTAATTGAAGAAAGTAGGGAAAACCACTAGACCATTCAGGTGTGATTTAAATCAAATTCCTTATGATTATACAGTGGAGATGACAAGTAGATTCAAGGGATTAGATCTGGTAAACACAATGCCTGAAGAACTATGGACGGAGATTGGTAACATTGTACAGGAGGCAGTGACCAAAACCATCCCAAGGAAAAAGAAATGCAAGAAGGCAAATGGTTGAAGAGGTCTTACAGATAGCTGAGAAGAGAAGCAAAAGGCAAAATAGAAAGGGAAAGATATACCAAACTGAATGCAGAGTTCCAGAGAATAGTAAGAAGAGATAAGAAAGCTGTAAGAGAACAATGCAAAGAAATAGAGGAAAACAATAGAATGGAAAAGACTAGAGACCTCTTCAAGAAAACTGGATGGGCATATTCAAGTAAACGGGACCTAACAGAAGCAGAAGAGATTAAGAAGAGGCAGCAAGAATACACAGAAGAATTGTACAATGAAGGCCTTAATAACCCAGATTAAGGAAACAACAGAATGGGGAAGACTAGAGATCTCTTCAAGAAAATTAGAGATACCAAGGGAACATTTCATGCAAAGATGGGCTCGATAAAGGACAGAAATGGTATGGACCTAACAGAAGCAGAAGATGTTAAGAAGAGGTAGCAAAAATACACAGAAGAACTGTACAAAAAAGATGTTCATGACCAAGATAATCACGATGGTATGATACTCACCTAGAGCCAAACATCCTGGAATGTGAAGTCAAGTGGGCCTTAGAAAGCATCACTATGAACAAAACTAGTGGAGGTGATGGAATTCCAGATGAGCTATTTCAAATCCTGAAAGATGATGCTGTGAAAGTGCTGCACTCAATATGCCAGCAAATTTGGAAAACTCAGCAGTGGCCACAGGACTGGAAAAGGTCAGTTTTCATTCCAATCCCAAAGAAAGGCAATACCAAAGAATGTTCAAACTACCGCACAGTTGCACTCATCTCACATGCTAGTAAAGTAATGCTCAAAATTCTCCAAGCCAGGCTTCAGCAATACGTGAACCGTGAACTTCCAGATGTTCAAGCTGGTTTTAGAAAAGGCAGAGGAACCAGAGATCAAATTGTCAACATCCGCTGGATCATCGAAAAAGCAAGAGTTCCAGAAAAACATATATTTCTGCTTTGTTGACAATGCCAAAGCCTTTGACTGTGTGGATCACAATAAACTGTGGAAAATTCTGAAAGAGATGGGAATACCAGACTACCTGACCTGCCTCCTGAGAAACCTGTATGCAGGTCAGGAAGCAACAGTTAGAACTGGACATGGAACAACAGACTGGTTCCAAATAGGAAAAGGAGTACGTCAAGGTTGTATATTGTCACCCTGCTTACGCTGGGCTGGAAGAAGCACAAGCTGGAATCAAAATTACCGGGAGAAATATCAATAACCTCAGATATGCAGATGACACCACCCTTATGGCAGAAAGTGAAGAGGAACTAAAAAGCCTCTTGATGAAAGTGAAAGAGGAGAGTCAAAAAGTTGGCTTAAAGCTCAACATTCAGAAAACGAAGATCATGGCATCTGGTCCCATCACTTCATGGGAAATAGATGGGGAAAAAGTGGAAACAGTGTCAGACTTTATTTTTCTGGGCTCCAAAATCACTGCAGATAGTGATTGCAGCCATGAAATTAAAAGACGCTTACTCCTTGGAAGGAAAGTTATAACCAACCTAGATGGCATATTCAAAAGCAGAGACATTACTTTGCCAACAAAGGTCCGTCTAGTCAAGGCTGTGGTTTTTCCTGTGGTCATGTATGGATGTGAGAGTTGGACTGTGAAGAAGGCTGAGTGCTGAAGAATTGATGCTTTTGAACTGTGGTGCTGGAGAAGACTCTTGAGAGTTCCTTGGACTGCAAGGAGATCCAACCAGTCCATTCTGAAGGAGATCAGCCCTGGGTGTTCTTTGCAAGGAGTGATGCTAAAGCTGAAACTCCAGTACTTTGGCCACCTCATGCGAAGAGTTGACTCATTGGAAAAGACTCTGATGCTGGGAGGGATTGGGGGCAGGAGGAGAAGGGGACGACAGAGGATGAGATGGCTGGATGGCATCACTGACTGGATGGACATGAGTTTGAGTGAGCTCTGGGAGTTGGTGAGGACACGACTGAGTGACTGAACTGAACTGAACTGAATGACTCAGATAATCACGATGGTATGATCACTCTCCTAAAGCCAGACATCCTGGAATGTGAAATCAAGTGGGCCGTAGGAAGCATTACTATGGACAAAGCTGGTGGAGGTGATGAAATTCCAGCTGAGCTATTGCTAATCCTAAAAGATGATTCTGTTAAAGTGCTGCATTCAATATGCCAGCAAATTTAGAAAATTCAGCAATGGCCACAGGACTGGAAAAGATCAATTTTCATTCTAATCACAAGGAAAGGCAATGCCAAAGAATGTTCAAACTACTGTGCTATTTCGCTCATTTCATATGATAGCAAGGTAATGCTCAAAATCCTTCTGGCTAGGCTTCAGCAGTATATGAAGAGAACTTTCAGATGTACAAACTGGATTTAGAAAAGGCAAAGGAACCAGAGATCAAATTGCCAACATCTATTGGATCGTAGAAAAAGCAAGGGAATTCCAAAAAAATATCTGCTTCATTGACTACACTAAGGCTTTGACTGTGTGGATCACAACAAACTGGAAAATTCTGAAAGAGGTAGGGATACCAGACTACCTTACTTGCCTCCTGAGAAACCTATATGCAGATCAAGAAGCAATTAGAACCAGACATGGAACAACAGACTGGTTCCAAATTGGAAAAGGAGTACGTCAAGGCTGTATATTGTCACCCTGTTTATTTAACTTATATGCAGAGTACATTATGTGAAATACCAAGCTGGATGAATCACAGACTGGAATCAAGATTGCAAGAAGTAACAACAACCTTAGATATGCAGATGATGCCAGCAGAAAGCAAAGATGAACTAAAGTGCCTCTTGATGAGGGTGAAAGAGGAGAGTGAAAAAGATGGCTTAAAACTCAACATTCAGAAAACTAAGATCCATGGCTTCCAGTCCTATCACTTTATGCAAATAGATGGGGAAAAAGTGGAAACAGTGACAGATTTTATTTACCTGGGCTCCAACATTACTGTGGAAGGTGACTGCAGCCATGAAATTAAAAGATGCTTGCTCTTTGGAAGAAAAGTTATGACAAACCTAGACAGCATAGTAAAAAGCAGAGACATCACTTTCTCAACAAAGGTCAAAGCTGTGGTTTTTCCAGTAGTCATCTATGGATGTGAAAGTTGGACCATAAAGAATGCTGAGTGCCGAAGAATTGATGCTTTTGAATTGTGATGCTGGAGAAGACTCTTGAGAGTCCCTTGGACAGCAAGGAGATCAAACCAGTCAATCCTCAAGGAAATCAACCCTGAATATTCATTGGAAGGACTGATGCTGAAGCTGAAGCTCCAATACTTCTGCCACCTGATGCGAAGAGTCAACTCATTGGTAAAGATCTGATGCTGGGAAAGATTGATAGTAGGAGGAGAAAGGGGGGACAGAGGATGAGATGGTTGGATGGCATCACTGACTCAATGGACATGAGTTTGAGCAAACTCCAGGAGCTAGTAAAGGACACGGAAGCCTGGTATGCTGCAGTCCATGGAGTTGTAGAGAGTTGTACATGACTTAGTGACTGAACAACCACAATGTCCTCAAAGTTCATCCACATGGTAGCATTAGTCAGAATTTCCTTCCTTTTTAAGGGTGAATAATATTCCATTGTATGTATAGAGCACATTTTGTTTATCCATTCATTTGTCGATGGACACTTGGGTTACTCCCGTGTTTTTGCTATTGTGAATAATGCTGCTATGAACAGGGGTATACATCTATCTCTTCAAGACCCTGCTTTCACTTCTTTGGGGTATGTACCCAGAAGTGAAATTATTGTATCATGTAGTAATTTTATTTTTAATTTTTTTCAGGAATTGCCATACTGTTGTCTATAGCCACTGTATCATTTTACACTCCCACCAACAGTGTACAAGAGTTCTGATTTCTCTACCTCCTTACCAACACTTGTTATTTTCTGATTTTTTGGTAGTAGCCATCCTACTGGGTGTGAGCTGGTATCTCATGTTTTTAATTTGTATTTCCCTGATGATCAGTGATGTTGAGTATTTTTGTGTGTGTGCTTATTGGCCATTTGTAAATCTTCGTTTGGAGAAATGTCTATTCAAGTCCTTTGCCCACTTTTGAACCAAGTTGCTTTTTTGTTGTTGTTGAGTATTAGGAGTTCTCTATATACTCTAAATATTAATTCTGTATCAGATATATGATTTGCAAATATTTTCTCCCATTCTATGGGCTGCCTGTGGGCTGCTACTCTGTGTGTATTGTTTTTAGATGCACAAAATTTTAAATTTTTAATGAAGTTCAATTTGTCTGTTTTATTGCTTTGCTTTTGGTGTCACAGTGACAAATCCAGTAAGCATGTTCTCTATGTTTTCTTCTAAGAGTTTTATAGTTTATATATAAAAAATATGTATATATATATATTTTTTATATATATTTGGATGCCCCCGGTCTTAGTTGGGCCATGTGGGATCTAGTTCCCTGACCAGGGATCTAACCCCAGCCCCATGCATTGGGAGTGTGGAGTCTTAGCCACTGGACCACTGGAGAAATGCTGAGTTTTATAGTTTAATGTATTACATTTAAGTCTTTGATGCATTAATCCATCCAGTTAATTTTTGTGTATGTGTTAGGTAAGGGTCCAGCTTAAATTTTTTGCATGAGGGGTGAGGGACCGGTAGCTGCTTCTTTGCTGAAAGTGAAAGTCACTCAGTTATTTCCGACTCATTGTGACCACATGGACTGTAGCCCACCAGGTTCCTCGCCATGGAATTCTTCAGGCAAAAACACTGGAGTGTGTAGCCTATCCCTTCTCCAGGGAATCTTCCTTACCCAAGGATCAAACCCAGGTCCCCCACATTGCAGACAGATTCTTTACCATCTGAGCCACAAGGGAAGCCCTAGAATACTGGAGTGGGTAGCCTATCCCTCTCCAGGAGATATTCCTGATCCAGGAATCAAACCTGGGTCTCCTGCATTGCAGGTGGATTCTTTACCAGCTGAGCTACCAGGGAAGCCTTAGCTACTTTGCTAAGAACTGAAATTAACCAAAATTAACCCTAATTTACCTTCCATGCCTTCCCCCAGAAGTTGCAAGCCTTCAGTAGACTCCAGAATTCTAAAATAGTTATATCAGAGAATTCTGCAAGTGCAGTTGTTGTCTAGGGGGGAGACAGATGCAAGATGCTTCTCACTGCCATTTTCACCTGTTGCCACAGTTTTGCCTTTTCCAGAATTTCATATAATTGGAGTCATACTGTATGTAGCCTTTTCAGATTGGCTTTGTCTGCTTAGTGATATGCAGTGGTTTCCTCTGTATCTTTTTGTGGCTTAGTAGCTACTTTGTTTTTAGGGCTTAATGGTGCTGTGGTCCATGGGGTCTCAGAGTTGGACATGACTGAGTGACTGAACTGAACTGAATATTCTATTATTATTATCTGGATTATTTATTTACCCACTCACCTACTGAAGAACATCTTGGTTGCTCCCAGGTTTTGGCAATTATGCAAAAAGTTGTTATAAACATCTATATGCAGGTGTTTGTATGGACATAAGCTTTCAACTCCTTTGGGTAAATACCAAGTTTTTAGTTTTGTAAGAAATTGCCAAACTGTCACCTAATATAATCTGCTTTGTAAAATATCTTTTGACACACTGAGTTTCTTGAACTGAAATTTCTCAAACTAGATTGATAGTCTCAGGGTTTATGAGAATGTTGAGTTTGAGAAACACTGATGTAGATGGGCATATGCTGTAGAGGCTCAGAGTGTACTAGGAGCAAATGGGGAAAGGTTTTGTGACAGAAATTCATTTCTCTCTCATATAGAAATCCAGATGTTGGCAATCTAGGGCTGTTACTGGGGGTTCTAACAGATGAAAAAGGATGTAGTGAGAGGCAACTGGCATTCTCTGGTGCGATGGATATAAGAGCAATTCAGCAAACAGGTGTCTCAGATCAGATCAGTCGCTCAGTCGTGTCCGACTCTTTGCGACCCCATGAATTGCAGCACGCCAGGCCTCCCTGTCCATCACCAACTCCCGGAGTTCACTCAGACTCACGTCCATTGAGTCAGTGATGCCATCCAGCCATCTCATCCTCTGTAGTCCCCTTCTCCTCCTGCCCCCAATCCCTCCCAGCATCAGAGTCTTTTCCAATGAGTCAACTCTTCGCATGAGGTGGCCAAAGTACTGGAGTTTCAGCTTTAGCATCATTCCTTCCAAAGAAATCCCAGGGCTGATCTCCTTCAGAATGGACTGGTTGGATCTCCTTGCAGTCCAAGGAACTCTCAAGAGTCTTCTCCAACACCACAGTTCAAAAGCATCAATTCTTCGGCGCTCAGCCTTCTTCACAGTCCAACTCTCACATCCATACATGACCACAGGAAAAACCATAGCCTTGACTAGACGAACCTTTGTTGGCAAAGTAATGTCTCTGCTTTTGAATATGCTATCTAGGTTGGTCATAACTTTCCTTCCAAGGAGTAAGCGTTTTTTAATTTCATGGCTGCAGTCACCATCTGCAGTGATTTTGGAGCCCAGAAAAATAAAGTCTGACACTGTTTCCACTGTTTCCCCATCTATTTCCCATGAAGTGATGGGACCAGATGCCATGATCTTCGTTTTCTGAATGTTGAGCTTTAAGCCAACTTTCACTTTCCACTTTCACTTTCATCAAGAGGCTTTTTAGTTCCTCTTCACTTTCTGCCATAAGGGTGGTGTCATCTGCATATCTGAGGTTATTGATATTTGTCCCGGTAATTTTGATTCCAGCTTGTGCTTCTTCCAGCCCAGCGTTTCTCATGACGTACTCTGCATATAAGTTAAATAAACAGGGTGACAATATACAGCCTTGACGTACTCCTTTTCCTATTTGGAACCAGTCTATTGTTCCATGGCCAGTTCTAACTGTTGCTTCCCGACCTGCATACAAATTTCTCAAGAGGCAGATCAGGTGGTCTGGTATTCCCATCTCTTTCAGAATTTTCCACAGTGTATTGTGAGCCACACAGTCAAAGGCTTTGGCATAGTCAATAAAGCAGAAGTAGATGTTTTTCTGGAACTCTCTTGCTTTTTCCATTATCCAGCGGATATTGGCAATTTGATCTCTGGTTCCTCTGCCTTTTCTAAAACCAGCTTGAACATCTGGAAGTTCACGGTTCACATATTGCTGAAGCCTGGCTTGGAGAATTTTGAGCATTACTTTACTAGCATGTGAGATGAGTGCAATTGTGCGGTACTTTGAGCATTCTTTGGCATTGCCTTTCTTTGGGATTGGAATGAAAACTGACCTTTTCCAGTCCTGTGGCCACCGCTGTTTTCCAAATTTGCTGGCATATTGAGTGCAGCACTTTCACAGCATCATCTTTCAGGATTTGGAATAGCTCATCTGGAATTCTACCACCTCCACTAGCTTTGTTCGTAGTGATGCTTTCTAAGGCCCACTTGACTTCACATTCCAGGATGTCTGGCTCTAGATCAGTAATCACACCATCGTGATTATCTGGGTCATGAAGATCTTTTTTGTACAGTTCTTCTGTGTATTCTTGCCATCTCTTCTTAATATCTTCTGCTTCTGTTAGGTCCATACCATTTCTGTCCTTTATCGAGCCCATCTTTGCATGAGATGTTCCTTTGGTATCTCTGATTTTCTTGAAGAGATCTCTAGTGTTTCCCATTCTGTTGTTTTCCTGTGTCTATCTACTGGAAAATTCCTGTGTTAGAGGATAGGCATATTAGGAAATGACACAACAATGTCAGAGCTTCAGCTACTCCCACACCAGATTTATCATAGTTAATTAGGTTACAAGTCAGGCTGAGACATGAGTTCAACTTCGGCAGAGGTAAGGAACTGTGGGGGAGAGACACTAGCAGTTGACCTGGGTAAAGCCTTCCCAAAAAGGATACACTTAAGTTGGGAATTCAAATAGAATTCATTGGGCATAGTTGGGCATTCAATGCATAGAAAACAGAAGTAGAAAAAACAGGTGTGACGGATTAGGAAATTGACTCAGCTTGTGACTTAGCTTGTGACAGGGGGCTTCTCAGGTGGTGCTAATGGAAAAGAACCTGCCTGCCAGTGCAGGAAACATAAGAGATGTGAGTTTGATCCCTGAATAGGGAAGATCCCCTGGAGAAGAAAATGGCAACTCACTCCAGTATTCTTGCCTGCAGAATCCCATGGACAGAGGAGCCTGGCAGGATACAGTCCATTGGGTCGCAGAGAGTTGAACACGACTGAAGTGTCTTGGCACGCATGCATGCACGTGACTGGAGCTAAGGTGGTTGATTAAAGCCAAGTTGCAAACGGTCTCTTTATGAAACATTTTCATTTTATTCTATTGAAAATGGGTGACAAAGATATTGTAGGTGGTAAGCATGATTAAATGTATAATTTAGAGCAATAACTCAAGATTGATTTAGATAGGCAGCAACTAAAGACAGCAGTCCAAGTGGGAGATAATAAGGACCTGTCCTGACATAGGACAATAATAGTGTGAATACAAATGAGGAGGTACAGATTAATTAAATCCTTGAGAACTGGGACTTCCTTGGTGGTCCAGTGGCTAAGACTCAGCACTCCTAATGCAGGGGCCCTGGTCAGGGAACTAGATCCCACATGCTACTCCTAAAAAAAAAAGATCCCAAATGCCAGAACTAAAAGAGCCCATGTGCTGCAACTCAGATGCCACACAGCCAAATAAATAAAAATAAATATTAAAAAAACTTTGTACTTCAAAGGACACTATCAAGAAGGTAAAAAAGCTAGGATATTCCCTGGCAGTCCAGTGGTTAGGACTCTGTGTTTTCACTGCTGGGGAGATGGGTTCAATCCCTGGTGGGGGAGCTAAAATCCCAAATGCTGCATTGTATGACCAAAATAATAATTAATTTTTTTAAAAAAGTAAAGCAACCCACAGAATAGGAGAAAATATTTGCAAATCATATGTCTGACGAGGGTCTGATATCCATTATATATCAGAGAAGGCAATGGCAACCCACTCCAGTACCCTTGCCTGGAAAAACCCATGGACAGAGGAGCCTGGTAGGCTGCTATCTATGGGGTCGCATAGAGTCGGACACGACTGAGCGACTTCAGTTTCACTTTTCATTTTTCATGCATTGGAGAAGGAAATGACAACCCACTCCAGTGTTCTTGCCTGGAGAATCCCAGGAAGGGTGGAGCATATATATATACACACACACACATATATATGTGTGTATATATATATATATATATATATATATATATATGTAGACTCTTATAAAATCAACAACAGAAAGGCAAACAACCAAATTAGAAAATGGGCAAAAGATTGAACAAACGTTTCTCCAAAGAAGATATGCAGCTAGCCAACAAGCACATGAAAGATGTTCAATATCACTAGCCATAAGGGAAATGCAAGTCAAAACCACAAAGAGGATAACATTTCACATCCACTAGGATGGCTAGAATCAAAAGGACAGATAACAAGTAATAACAAAGATGTGGAGAAATTGGAACCCTCATACATTTCTGGTGGGAAAATAAAATGGTATAGCTTCTTTGGAAAACAATTTGGAAGTTCCTCAAAAAGTTAGAGTTACCGTTTGACCCACCAATTCCACTTCTAGATATATACCCAAGAGACATGAAAACATATGTCCACACAAAGATTTGTGCAGAAATGAAAGCAGCATTATTCATAATAGCCAAAAAATCTATCAACTCATGAATGGAGAAACAAAGTAACGGCATATCCATATAAGGCATATTTTTCAGCCTAAAAAGTACTGAAGTACTGATACATGCTACAATGTTTGTCCTGAGAATATCATACTAATTGACAGAAACTAGATACAAAAGGTTAAATATTGTATTATTCCATCTTCATGAAATGTCCAGAATAGGAAAATCCTATTTGATGTTTGTAGGGACTGATGAAGAAGAGAGAATTAAGAGTCACAGTTAATTTGGCCTCTTTTGGGGTGATGAGAGTAGAAGGTGGTGATGGTGGTATAACTTTGTGAATGCACTGAAAATCACTGAATTGCATACTGTAAAATGATGACTTATATGACATGTACATTATACCTCAATTAAAGATGTCCCCCTCCAAAAAAAGTAATTCTATAGAATTTGATAATTGACATTTGAGATAAGTGAGAGAAAGTCAAAGAACAATTTTCTATCTTGAAGGATTAGGTGAATAGTAATGCCAGTATTAAAATGAGGGTTAGGGTTGGAGGTAGGACATCAGCAGAAGTAGTCCTGGAAGTAAAGATTATGAGTTTAATTTAGAAAATATTTAGGGTACTTCCCTGTTAGTCCAGTGGTTAAGACACTGCCTTCCAATGCTGGGTTTTGGGGTTTAATCCTTGGTAGGGGAGCTAAGATCCCACATGCATCTTGGACAAAAAGACAAAACATAAAACAGAAACAATAGAATAGCAAATTCAATAAAAGACATTTTTTAAAAAGAAAATATTTGGGATTTCCCTAGCGGTCCTTTGGTTAGGACTCGGCACTTTCACTGCCAATGCCCAGGTTCAGTCCCTGGTCGGGGAATTAAGATCCCACAAGCCATGCAGCACAACAAAAAGAAAAAAGAGAGAAAATACTGACTTTTCAGTTGTCTGTAGAGCACTCTTTTGGGGGGCAGTTCAAAAAACTTAAGTCTGGACATGAAAAGACAGATAAGAGTTAAGATAGTTAGACTTAGGGTCATCCAGACTTGATTGATAGCTAAAACCAGAGAGAAGTTATGATAGCATTCAACAAAGAGCTGGGACCTTGCGAGATTTGTTTGAACCAAGAAATAGGTTGAATTAAAAAAACAAAACAAAAAAATCTAGAAAAGAGCATTAGAAAGATAGGAAAACCAAGATGGAACAGGGTCTTGGATACCTGGGAAGTTTGTGTTGTTCTGTAGGAAAGGGGTAAGAGGAGCCCTGAACCCAAAGTCACAGCTTACTAACCGTTCTAATTTCCCACTAAGAATCAGATTTTAAAACAGCAATTTCTGCTCCCCCCCTTTCTTTTTCTGTGTTGCAAATGCAAAGGAACCAGAGAACATAAACTTTGAGAGCTTATGTCACTTTGAGAAATAAAATTACGTCAAGTACAAGGATAGAAGGACATTTTGTACTGAAATAGCATGACGTTTCATTCCCAGAAGGCAACTCAGAAGTAAGAAGCATATTAGAACCCCAAATGGACTGAGGGGCTGGATTTTAGAAAGGCTGGCTTTATTCTCATCCTGGGTTCTCAGTTGCCCTGCCTTACGGTAGCTTTCTACTGCCAGAGCTTGCAAATGGGAACTAGGTGAAGAGCACAAATGTTTGAAACTATTAATATCTTAATTTTTATATACAGTCCTACTAAAGAAAAAAGCCTCTCTAAACAAAAATCTCTTATTTTTATTAATGAGTCCCCCAGAAGACTCCAAATCCCAGAATTCTGCAATTAATGTGCAAAACCTTTTGTACAAGTGTTACAGTTTAATAGAAATCTTAACTAGCTCCTTTTGAGGTGGCCAGGATTAGGATATAGTTTTTACTTGCTTTTCCTTTCTGTTTTTAAAGTTGTTTCTCTGATAATAGGCAAAAAGAAAAAAATACTAGGAGACCTAAAGATTTGGTATTCTTCTCTATGAAATAGGTCTTGATTAGTCTGTTTCTTTCTATAAATGAGGAAATCACGGCGGAAAGAAGCTGGTTAGAAATGATGAAGCTGGGGCTTCCCTGGTGGCTCAGTGGTAAAGAATCCTCCTGCCAATGCAGGAGACTTGAGTTTGATCCCTAATCTGGGAGGATCCCACATGCCATGGAGCAGCTAAGTCCATATGCCACAACTACTGAGCTTGTGCTCTAGAGCCCAGGAGGGCAACTACTGAGCCTGCATTGCTGCAACTACTGAAGTCTGCCTGCCCTAGAGCCACTACTCTGCAACAAGAGAAGTCACTACAATAAGAAGCCTGTGCACCATGACTAGAGAGTAGCCCCTGCTCACCACAACTAGAGAAAAAAAGCCTTCACGGCAAAGAAGACCCAGCACAGCTTAAATAAATAAACAAACAAAATTTTAAAAAAGAAATTATGAAGCTGATTTGAAATGATGAATCACTGCAGACTGCTGATTAATGCCCTGGAGATGCCTGATGTCAGGAATCTATTTCCAGCCATCTCCCCCTGTAGCTGGAGATTGTTGAATTGATGTCAAATTTTATTGTATGTTCATTTCAGAAGTGTGCAAAAATATTTGACTTTTTAATTTTTCTTGAGCATTTCATAATGTATGAAACCTTTCATATGCATTATCTTATTTTAACCTTACCTTAACTCTGAGAGATGGAAAATTTAGATTTTATCATCACTGTTTTACAAGTGGAGGGATTGAGAGAGGTTTAGCAGTTTGCCCAAATTCACATTGTTTCCAAGTGGTGACATAGTACTCTCAATCTTGTGACTTCTAGTATCTTTCCATAAGACATGTTGCCTTTAAAGTCTGGTCAGTGCTTCATTGTATGCCTTTTCTTTTAACACAGACTCAAACAAAGGACTTTTTATTCCCTTCCCTAACCGGGAAATAAAGGACTCCCTAACAAGTACTTCTGCAACCCAGGGCAGTGTTATACCAGATCAGAAATTAGACCCTTTCCTATTGGGAACACAGGTAATGTATTCACCCTCCTGCTGGATCTATTGACTAGTCAGTGATCAATGCTAATAATCCAGTAGATTCTCAGTTATTCATGAAGGTCTAAGAGGACTTTAAGTATTTTTTCTCTCTTTTTAAAAAATTTTATTTGGGGAAAATTGCTTTACAATGTTGTGTTAGTCTCTGTTGTACAACAATGCAAATCAACCATAATTATACGTATATCACCTTCCTCTTGAACCTCCCTCCCCTCCTCTCACTCTACCCCTTTGCTGCTGCTGCTGCTGCTAAGTCGCTTCAGTCGTGTCCGACTCTGTGTGACCCCATAGACGGCAGCCCACCAGGCTCCCCTGTCCCTGGGATTCTCCAGGCAAGAACACTGGAGTGGGTTGCCATTTCCTTCTCCAATGCATAAGAGTGAAAAGTGAAAGTGAAGTCGCTCAGTCGTGTCTGACTCTCAGCAACCCCATGGACTGTAGCCCACCAGGCTCCTCCATCCATGGGATTTTCCAGGCAAGAGTACTGGAGTGGGGTGCCGTTGCCTTCTCCACCACCCCTTTAAGTCATCACAAAGTGCCAGGTTGGGCTCCCTGTGTTACACAGCAACTTCCTACCAGCTATCTGTTTTACACATGGTAGTGTATATATGTCAATGCTACTTTCTCTGTTTGTCCCACTCTCTCCATTCCCCACTGTGTTCACAAGTCCATTCTCTATATCTGAGTCTCCATATCTGAGTCTCCATTCCTTCCCTGCAAATAGGTTTATCAATACCATTTTTCTAGATTCCATATATATGTGTTAATATATAATATTTGTTTTTCTGCTTGCTTCACTCTGTATAACAGGCTCTAGTTTCATCTACCTCACTAGAACAGACTCAAATTTGTTCTTTTTTATGGCTGAGCAGTATTCCATTGTATGTATGTACCACATCTTATTTATCCTTTCATCTGTTGATGGACATGCAGATTGCTTCCAATGTCCTAGCTACTGTAAATAGTGCTGCTATAAACATTGGGGTACATGTGTCTTTTTCAGTTATGGTTTTCTCAGGGTATATGCCCAGTAGTAGAATTGCTGGATCATATGGTAGTTTTATTCCTAGTTGTTTTTTTTTTTTTAAAGGAATCTCCATACTGTTCTCTATAGCAGCTGTTTCGATTTACATTCCTACCAGCAGTGTAGGAGGTGGAGTGTAGTTGATTTATAATGTTGTTAGTTTCTGCTGCACAGCAAAGTGAATCAGTTATACATATACATATATCTACTCTTTTTCAGATTTTTTTTCCCATATAGGTCATTATAGAGTGTCCAGTAGAGTTCCCTGTGGTATAAAGTGAAAGTCGCCCAGTCATGTCTGACTCTTTTCGACCCCATGGACTATATAGTCCTTGGAATTCTCTAGGCCAGAACACTGGAGTGAGTAACCTTTCCCTTCTCCAGGGGATCTTCCCAACCCAGGGATCAAACCCAGGTCTTCTACATTGCAGGCAGACTCTTTACCAGCCGAGCCACATGGGAAGCCCAAGAATACTGGAGTGGATAGCCTATCTCTTCTCCAGCAGATCTTCCCAACCCAGGAATCGAACCAGGGTCTCCTGCATTACAGGTGGATTCTTTAGCAACTGAGCTATCAGGGAAGCCCCCTTATTTACAAGACAGAGTCACAGATGTAAAAAACAATTTTAGGGTTACCAAGGGGTAAAGGAGGGGAGGGATAAATTGGGAGATTGGAATTGACACATGCACACTAAGTAGTGTGACTCTGTCTTGTAAATAAGTTCATTTGTACTTTTTTTTTTTTAAGATTCCACATGTAAGTGATGATATATGACATTTGTCTTTGACTTAAGACACTTTTTTGGTGAAGGCATGTTAGACACAGGAAAAGGAAAGCACAAGACAGGATGCAAAGAGCCTTTTCCATTAATTTTAGTCTCCCCTTTCTCTCTCGCCTAGAATCTGATCAAATGTACATATAATTTTAACACATTGTATGCCAGGCATTTTGGCACTCGAAGAGGGATACAACTGTTACAGATTTGGGCTGGTTTTCAGCTTTCTCCTCTCTCCCAGTGTCTCCATTTCCTGTTACCTGGCTTCTTTACATTTTCTACTTCTTAGCCTTTTAATTACTGGATTCTTAACATCTCAGGGATGGCTCTCCTAACACTGCCTCTTGAGCAATGAAGAGGCAGAGATCATGTAAGATGGGGGAAGAATTTAAAAAGTTCTTAGAGAAAAAATTGGTGGGAGTCCATTACTTATTTATATGAATGAATATGATGCAGGAAGCAGAATTGATGACTTTATATTCAACTTCTTTTGTTTGCATTTTCTTTAATAAGTTATTGAGTAGTAAATTTGCTGAAAATATCCAGAAGGAGAAAGAAAAGAAGGAAAGACTGACTAATCCACAATTTGGATAATCAACACTATATACAAGGAAAAAGATAGTAAGATTTCCTTTCAGGTTGAACTGTTAGAATGCCTTCATTTTATAAAAGGACAGATTAGCATTTAGTTGGTTTCTCTGTTTTTGGAGATTCTCCTTGGGTAATTTAGAAACTACTTCAATTACCATTTTTTTAAAAAAACTTGGTATTGTTTTAAAGTAATTGAGACAAAAATATATTCTATATCTACATGCATGTGCATGCTTAGTTGTGTCTTGTGACTTCAGGGACTGTAGCCTGCCAGCTCCTCTGTCCTTGCCACTTCTTCCTCCAGGGGACCTTCGCAACCCAGAAATCAGATCTGTGTCTCCTGCATTGGCAGGCAGATTCTTTACTGCTGAGCCATTAGGAAAGCCTTACTCTAATTTACAGTTAACATTAAATAGCACTTTTTATATTTAAAAAAAAACCCAAAACTTTGAAATAACTTCTTGAAGTGAGAGGAAAAAGAAAATCGAATAAATAGCCTGCTTTATGTCCTCTTAGTTTAAGAAATAGGAAGTAGGATTTCTTTCTCTGCATAACTACCTAAAAGATACTGAATACTTGAAGATGGTTTTTAAAAAAGCAAACTCTAGATGGCTTTCTAGATGCAAAAGTAGGAAGTCAAGAGATACCTGGAGTAACAGGCAAATTTGGCCTCAGAGTACAAAACGAAGCAGGTCAAAGGCTGACAGAGTTTTGCCAAGAGAATGCACTGGTCATAGCAAACACCCTCTTCCAACAACAAAAGAGAAGACTACACATAGACATCAACAGATGGTCAATACCATAATCAGATTGATTATATTCTTTGCAGCCAAAGATGGAGAAGTTCTATACAGTCAACAAAAACAAGACTGGGAGCTGACTGTGGCTCAGATCATGAATACTCCTTACTGCCAAATTCAGACTTAAATTGAAGAAAGTAGGGAAAACCACCAGACCATTCAGGTATGACCTAAATCAAATCCCTTACAATTATATAGTGGAAGTGACAAATAGATTCAGGGGATTAGATCTGATAGACAGAGTGCCTGAAGAACTATGGAGGTTCATGACATTGTATAAGAGGCAGTGATCAAGACCATCCCCAAGATAAAGAAATGCAAAAGGGCAAAATGGTTGTCTGAGGAGGCCTTACAAATAGCTATGAAAAGAAGAGAAGATAAAGGCAAAGGAGAAAAGGAAAGATATACCCATTTGAATGCAGAGTTCCAAAGAATAGCAGGAAGAATAAGAAAGCCTTCCTCAGTGATCAATGCAAAGAAATAGAGGAAAACAATACAATGGGAAAGACTAGCGATCTCTTCCAAGAAAATTAGAGCTACCAAGGGAACATTTCATGCAAAGATGGGCACAATAAAGGACAGAAATGTATGGACCTAACAGAAGCAGAAAATATTAAGAAGAGGTGGCGAGAATACACAGAAGAACTATACAAAAAAGATCTTCATGACTCAGATACCCACAATGGTGTGATCACTCACCTAAGAGCCAGACATTGTGGAATGCAAAGTCAAGGGGGTCTTGGGAAGTATCACTATGAACAAAGCTAGTGAAGGTGACAGAATTCCAGTTGAGCTATTTCAAATCCTAAAAGATGATGCTTTGAAAGTGTTGCACTCAATATGCCAGCAAATTTGGAAAACTCAGCAGTGGCCACAGGACTGGAAAAGGTCAGTTTTCATTCCAATCCCAAAGAAAGGCAATGCTAAAGAATGTTCAAACTACCGCACAATTGCACTCTTCTCACATGCTAGCAAAGTAATACTCAAAATTCTCCAAGCCAGTCTTCAACAGTACGTGAACTTCTAGATGTTCAAGCTGGTTTTAGAAAAGGCAGAGGAACCAGAGATCAAATTGCCAACATCTGTTGTATCATTGAAAAAGCAAGAGAGTTCCAGAAAAACATCTACTTCTGCTTTATTGACTATGCCAAAGCCTTTGACTGTGTGGATCACAACAAACTGTGGAAAATTCTTCAAGAGATGGGAATACGAGACACCTGACCTGCCTCCTGAGAAATCTGTATGCAGGTCAAGAAGCAACAGTTAGAACTGGACATGGAACAACAGACTGGTTCCAAATCGGGAAAGGAGTACATCAAGGCTATATATTGTCACCCTGCTTATTTAACTTATACGCAGAGTACATCATGCAAAATGTCGGGATGGATGAAGCACAAGCTGGAATCAAGATCACTGGGAGAAATATTAATAAGCTCAGATATGCAGATGACACCACCCTTATGACAGAAAGTAAAGAAGAACTAAAAAGCCTCTTGATGAAAGTGAAAGAGGAGAGTGAAAAAGTTGGCTTAAAACTCAACATTCAGAAAACTAAGATCATGGCGTCTGGTCCCATCACTTCATGGGAAATAGATGGGGAAACAGTGAAAACAGTGACAGACTGTATTTTGGGGGGCTCCAAAATCACTGCAGATGGTGACTGCAGCCACGAAATTAAAAGAACTTATTCCTTGTAAGAAAAGCTATGACCAACCTAGACAGCATATTAAAAAGCAGAGACATCACTTTGCCAACAAGTAATGTCCATCTAGTCAAAGCTATGGTTTTTCCAGTAGTCATGTATGGATATGAGAGTTGGACTATAAAGAAAGCTGAGCAATCAAAGAATTGATGCTTTTAAACTGTGGTGTTAGAGAAGACTCTTGAGAGTCTCTTGGAAAGCAAGGAGATCCAACTAGTCAGTCCTAAAGGAAATCAGTCCTGAATGAATATTCATTGGAAGACCTGATGCTGAAGCTGAAGCTCCAATACTTTGGCCACCTGATGTGAAGAACTGACTCATTGGAAAAGACCCTGATGCTAGGAAAGACTGAAGGCGGGAGGAGAAGGGGACGACAGAGGATGACAGAGGATGAGGTGGTTGGATGGCATCACTGACTCGATGGACATGAGTTTTGAGGAAGCTTTGGGAGTTGGTGATGGACAGGGAAGCCTGGCATGCTGCAGTCCATGGGGTCACAAAGAGTTGGACACGACTGAGTGACTAACTGAACTGAGATGGCTTTCTACTTTGTATAAATCCTTGCTTAATTATGCCTTAGATTAATTTTCAGCCTATTAAAGGTCCCAGTAGCTCCTGTGCTTGATGCTCAGCTTTACCAGAGGTAATATAAATATGTGAGTTCTTTAAACAGAAATAAGTTTGGAAAGGTGGTACCATCTAAATTCTATGCTGAGTTATCAAAAACAGAGAAAATAGAATATCTCACCATTTGGTGTGTTCTTTACTATCTAAAGAGTATTTTGTCTTTGCAAGGCATCTCTTTATCTGCTTCAAAACAACTCTAGAAACTCTTTGCATTGTGGCTAGTTTAAAGAATTTTTTCCCCCAGTTTTATTTAGTTTTTTTATTTAGGTCCCTAGTTTGCAAGAATGGACTTGCTTACTAACAGGAAAGTATTCTGAACCCTTCCCCCTCTCTGTTCTAGTTAAACTCATGTCTGAATGCCCACTGACGCTCTTCTAAAAACTTTTCTTTTTAGATGCAGGAAGTGGCAAGAAGGGAGATGCCAAGTGAGAATAACCAGGAAGATGGTAAATATTTTGCTTACAATATTTTTCTCCATGCTAGTCAGAGAAATCTAGATATGACGGGATTTGAGAGAAGATGGAAGGAGATGTCTCCGTCCGGGGGCACTACACGATGAATTCTTTTCTGCTTTCATAAAGGGTTGCCCTGGATGCTTAGTGACGTCTGAGGTTTTTCTAGTTGAGGAGAAGATAGTCTGACTTCCTTTATTCTTGACTTTTTGTATTGGCTAACTATTCCTTGTTTCTTTTACCTTTCTTGCCTTCTTTTGGATTTATAATGTTTTTAATCACCAATTTTTTCTTTCTGCTAATTTATAAGTTATACACTCTTTCTGTACTTTTGATATTATTATGCCCCAAATTATAATATGAGTCCTTAACTTGTTCAACTTCAAAATTAATCAACACCTTAACACTTCTCTTGGAAAATTCAAAGTACTTTACTCCTTTTAATCCCTTCTAATTAATGTATAGTTATTATGGATTTTAATTATATTTTTAAAAACTCACTAGATACTATTTTTATAAAGTCAATGTTTATTTAAGCTTATCTATATATTTACTACTTTGTTTTGCTCCTTATTTCTTCTTCTTTTTTTAATCCTAGACTTCCCTTCTGAGATAATTTTCCTGTAGTTCATAGTACATCTTTTAGAATTTTCTTTAGTGTATGTCTACTGGTAATGAATTCTTTCAGTTTTTGACTGTCTGAAAATGCCCCTATCTCACTATCATTCTTAAAGGGTATTTTTGTTGGGTATAAATTTCTATGTTGGCAGTTATTTCTTTCAAAATATTGAAGGTATTCCACTGTAGTCTGGTTTTTATGGCTGCTTTTAAGAAGTTAGCTAGAAATTTGTCACTCCTGCAAGGATAATGTTTTTTTCTTCTGGCTGCTTTTAAGATTTTCCAATTGTGTTTGATGTTTTTGTGATTTCACTATGATGTGTGAATTTCTTTTTATTTATCTTGTTTGGTATTTATTGCACTTGAATTGGTACATTCTGTCTCATTATTTCTGCAGAATGCTTCAAAAATAATGTGTCCAATTTTTTCTATCTTGTCCCTCTATAACTCTTGATTAAGTAAATATATGTCTGAGACTTTTACATTGTCCTCTTTGCCTCTTATTCTTCATATAATTCATCTTTTTTGTTTGATCTACATTCTGGATAAGTCCTTCTGACCCATACTTTAAATTCATTCTTTTCAGCTGTGTCTAATCTGCTGTTAAGCTTGTTTGCTGAATTCTTAATTTCACTAGTTTTATTTTCAGTTTTACAAATTTGATTTGGTTCTTTTTCAAATCTGCTGGGCCACTTTTTAATAAGCAGAAATTTCCCAGATGTTTTATATCTTTAAACATAGTAAAAATAGCCATTGTATAGGCTGCATCTATTAATTCCAATTTTTGTGTGCCTGTGTTGTCTGTTTTTTCCTACTCATTCTCGCTTGTCTTATTTCCTTTTTTGTTTCCTTTGGCTACTTGCTGGATATTATATTTTATTTTTTTCAAGGTAGTTGGTTTTATTTATTTATTTTTTTTCAAATTTTATTTTATTTAACTTTACAATATTGTATTGGTTTTGCCATATATCAAAATGAATCCGTCACAGGAACCCTCCTCCCTCCTCCCTCCCCATACCATCCCTCTGGGTCGTCCCAGTGCACCAGCCCCAAGCATCCAGTATTGTGCATCCAACCTGGACTGGCGACTCGTTTCATATATGATATTATACATATTTCAGTGCCATTCTCCCAAATCATCCCACCCTCTCCCTCTCCCACAGAGTCCAAAAGACAGTTCTATACATCAGTGTCTCTTTTGTTGTCTCGTATACAGGGTTATTGTTACCATCTTTCTAAATTCCATATATAGGCGTTAGTATACTGTATTGGTGTTTTTCTTTCTGGCTTACTTCACTCTGTATAATAGGCTCCAGTTTCATCCACCTCATTAGAACTGATTCAAATGTATTCTTTTTAATGGCTGAGTAATACTCCATTTTGTATATGTACCAAAGCTGTGTATATTATATTTTAAAAACTATTTGTAGGAATGGTTTAAAGTCTTACATGAAGATGTCTTTTCCAGATCAGACTTTCATTTGCTTTTACCAGTTGGCTAGGGGACTATCAATCTGGGATCATCTTAATCCATGCTCAAAACTTGAGGTTCCCTGGACCACCCAGATAATACAAACCTAGATTACCAGTGTACAAGGGCTAGTTTATTTCCAGTTTACCTTTATTCTGAAAATTGTATCCTGCTTAGGTTCCCATCTTAATGTTGGGTGGGTGGTGAGAAGGTGGTTTCTCATACTCTTTACCTTGGATGGATCCTGGACTAGGATTTTATACCTTTTATCCTAAATCTCCTTAGAGAAAAAGTGACTTTAAGTGCTAGACTCATCTCTAAGAGTTCTTGCTGTTTTCTAGATTTTGGCCTAGAAATTCCTCACTAGCTTGTTAGCTCTTTAATGCTTTTAAGGATATATATATCATCCCACTTTTTTTTTTTTTCATTTGTGTATATTCTTATTTAATATTTAAATTGTTTAGATGACATTTTAGAAAGTCCCCTGTGGTGCAAGAAGTGTCTTAAATTTGCGTTAAAAACGGATATTACATCTAAGATCTTAAAGGTGAGACTCTGGGCCTATGTATGGTAAAGCAGGGATGGTATCTTCAGTCATTATACATAATAAATGCGCTGTTCTGTGGCTACAAAATCCTGAATCCTTGAACGATCTACTGCCATGCGGCTAATGTTTTATAAGGCACTTTTGGATATGTGAGATATTTTGCCTAACTCTCAGGCTGAATCTTAAAGAATATTTACAAAGCTGCAGCAAAGTAATTTTAAAACGGGATGCTTTACTGATAGGTCTAATTGGGATGGTGAGAAGCAGTTTGCATGCAAGGCCTGTTTGCCTCTCTCTGAGTCATGTTTCACCATACGGAAGGTCACAGACATGGGCCCCTCGAATGGCTGTTCAGCTCACTAAGCCCCCTCAACAGCCACATGACCCCTTCTCCTTTTCTTCATTCAGCTGATCTGCAGAGGTGTGACCGTTGGAATGCACCACGCCTTCGAGAATCCAGGACTTGTCCATACACCGTTCCATTCGCTTCATTATCAGGTCCAGGAGCATCTCAATAGCCTGGTTTATGTTTGTCCCATTGGCAGCACTAGTTTCAAAGTAGGGGACTCCGTATTTCTCTGCAAGTCCTCTGACTTCTTCCTCTTTTACTACTCTTTGGTCTTCCAGATCACTCTTATTCCCACATAACACTATATCTGGGTTTTCACAATATGCATGCATTTGTAGCTGACTTATCCAGTTTCTGACATTGAGAAAACTCTGCTCATTTGTCAGATCAAAAAGCAGAAGAAACCCCATAGCATCTCTGAAGAAGGCAGTTGTCAAGCTATGAAACCTCTCTTGTCCAGCTGTGTCCCATAACTGCAGGTGGATTCTCTGACCTCTGCCAACAGCTCCATCTGGCCCATTGGCTCTGTACACCACTCTCTTTTCCCTGAAATCAATGCCGACTGTTGTGATGAATTTGGAGTTAAATTTACCATCTGTGTACTGATAAAGCACACTGGTCTTCCCTACTCCCGAGTCTCCCAGAGCTAAAAACTTGATGAGGTAATCATAGTCTCCATCAGACATAATGAAGAACTCAGTGGGTCACCTGCTCCGCCCACGGTCCCCACGCCGCTCTGTCTCTGCGCACGGCGTCCACCCGCTGCCCCATCCCACTTTTTAGATATCTTCAACAGGAGGGATAGTCTGATTTATCTAATCTCATTACTTGTTCTTAGATTCTTTTCCTTACATAAGAATATTGTTCTTTAATATTTCTTCCACTGTATGGACTGGTGCTTAGTAAAAACATTGATATTCTTAAAGATTCTATAAAGATAGAAAGTTCCACTGTTCTGAGTTAATGTGACTAACTCAGGAAGGCCTTCAAACATATGAATATCTGAAAACCCCAAAGAACACAGAGACCTCTCTCTTTGTCTGATGCTTTAGTTGCCCCACTCTGAGGCTTTTCAGAGATTCTGATACAGCTGACTGAGAGAAATGTTTTGGAATTGGTTTAGGGGTTTTCATAGGTTTTGAATTTCCTGTCATTTAATTGGCTTATGATAGTGGTTCCCAGTGTGTGAACCTATATCCTCTGGGTGGAGATTTGGAGTGGGAATGGGTTTAGCTTTATTGTGAGGAGTCTGTGAAATCAGAGACCTACCAATTGTTGTCCATAGACTGAATACATAAGACCACAACTTTTGTCATGTGGGGGTGCACCAAAATAGTGGAAGTGTAAATATAGAAATCTCTGACACTAGTTTTCAAAGGGAATTCCTAGGGAATTAGGTTAACGTAAAATTTATCTTCAGAATGTTATAGTCTTTACTGTTTACACAATGTCCAGCATGTTTTGTTGTTCTTCCATGTAGGAATCCCTCCATAATTTTATGCTACCACTTATAAAAATTATAAACCATCTCTTCCTGAGAACTGTTTTTTTGTTTTTGTTTTTTTTGGTAGACAAGAGTTTATCTAGTGAACAAGGCTACCCTAAAAATTCTCATTGTCTTTTTCCCGCCCCCTTGGTGACGGTTAGAAATCAGACGCTACTCACCTCATCAGATGACAGTTCGATCCCCAGAGAAGATGGCTAAAGAAGGGTACCGAATATCTTTTTTGGACAACAAGTCTTCAGGTTCTTCTCCAGAAAAGGACTTGATACCAAAACCTGATACTTATCAGCTTACCCATGATGCCTCATTGGGTAAACGCCTGGATGTGGGTGATTCTAGCCAGATTCATCCCTATCAGTTACCTTCAGATGTTGGTCTAGAAAATTATGATAGTCATTATTCTCAAAATCTGTCCCTTCACGGAAGTATTGGTAAAAGGCCTCAGAGAAACAAGAACTACAGAGAATATAGCACAAAGCCTTCAAATAACATGAAAGCCACTACATCCCATTCCTGTGGAGACTTACTGACTTCTCTGTCAAACCCTGACTCCAGCACCGGAAGGCTTTTGAAGCTTAGTTCAGGTAATAGCTTCCTATAAGTTTGTAGGCCTCTTTTCTTTAATAGATGTGAAGATTGAAGTTTAACTGGATCTTTTGGAATAAATATTTCTTACATTGGGGAATTCCCTGTCAGTCCAATGGTTAGGATTCTGCGCTTTCGCTGCTGAGGGTGTGGGCTCAGTTCCTGGCCAGGGAACTAAAATATCCTGCAAGCTGCACGGTGCAGCCAAAAGTAAATAAATATATCATGACCAGTAGTCAGAGCCTCAAGAAATCTACAGGGTATGAGTTTAACATGATAGATATATTAGAGAAAATTCATATAAATGCAAACTTGATAACTATATGTTATTTCAGTTAAATAGCATCCTGGGATATATTTCTAGTAACATTTAGTCTTCTCTGGTCTCAATCACTTCTATTGAGAGTTACTTTTTCAGAAAAAGCTAGTTTTAGAAAAGTGTTGGGAGACCACTCTTTAGTTATGTATTTATTCAACAAAATGTATTAAATACCTACTATATGCCAGATGCTGTTCTAGCTCTGTAGGTAACATAGCAAACAAAAGTGAAATTCCATGTGTATTTTTGCCTTAATAAAAAAGGTCTCTACTTTCATGGAAATTCTATTCTAAAGAGGTAAGACAGATGATAAATAAATTATAAATATAGAAGTCAGCTTATGATAAGTGTTGTGAAGAAAAATAACATAAGTGTATTAGAGAATGGCTTCCCCAGATGACTCCAGCAGTAAAGAACCCGCCTGCCAATGTAGAAGACATAAGAGACGTGAGTTTGATCCCTGGGTCAGGAAGATTCCCTGGAGGAGGGCATGGCAACCCACTCCAGTATTCTTACCTGGAGAATCCCATGGACAGAGGAGCTTGGTGGGCTATAGTCCATAAGGTCATAAAGAGTCTGACACGACTGAAGCAACTTAGCATGCACACATGCATGTAGCACTTATTAGAGAGTATATGAAGGAGGTAAAGCTTTAGATCGGAGAAGGCAATGGCACCCTACTCCAGTACTCTTGCCTGGAAAATCCCATGGACAGAGGAGCCTGGTAGGCTGCAGTCCATGGGGTCACTAAGAGTCAGACATGACTGAACGACTTCACTTCCACTTTTCCCTTTCAGGCACAGGAGAAGGAAATGGCAACCCACTCCAGTGTTCTTGCCTAGAGAATCCCAGGGACAGGGGAGCCTTGTGGGCTGCCGTTTCTGGGGTCGCACAGAGTCAGACACGACTGAAGCGACTTAGCAGCAGCAGTAGCAAAGCTTTAGATAGAATGGTCAGGGAAAGCTTCTCAAATGAGAAGTAAGAGTACAGACTTAAATAAAATGCATGTGAGTCATGTCGATAACTTGTGGGGGGAGAAATTTTAGACAGTAGAAATAGTAAGTGCAAAGTTCCTGAAACTGGAACGTGCTTGGCATGTTCAAAGAACAGTGAGGAAACAGGGCTGCTACAGTAGAGTGAGGTAGATGAGGTGTATAGATAAAGTCAGATAATCAGACATTTATTCTGGGTCAGATCAGGAGCTGTTGGAGAGTTTGTAGCAGAGAAGTGACATCTAACTTAAAAATTACTCTTGCTACTTAGTTGAGAATACACAATGGGGGGCAAGGATAGAAGTTTCTAAAATTCTAAAAGTAGATCAGAATCTGGATAAGAGATGATGGTAACTTGAACTAGAGAGAAAGCAGTATAGGTGGTGAGAAATAGATTCTGAATATGTTCCAAAGATAACACTCCATGATTTGCTGCTGGGTTGAGGATGAAGTATGAGAGAAAGCAAGTCAAGTATAACTCTCAGGTTTCAAGTCTGAATAAATGGAAGGATGGAGTTACCATTTACTCAGATGGAAAAGAGTATGAGGAACAGGTTTTAGGATAGATACCAAGAGTTGGTCTTAGACATGTTGAGTTTGAGGTGCCTATTAGAACTTCTCAGAGATGCCAATTTGATAATTAGATATATTAGTCTGGAAGAAGGTGGGGCTGGGAATTAAAAGTGTGTGGTTGGCATTAAAACAGACTGGATATAATCTCCCCAAGGGGGTAAATATAGATATAAAAGATATCTGAGGACTAACTTGAGTCCTCCAACAATTAGAAATCTTGCTGATGAAGAGAAACTATCATGGAGAGCAAGAAAGTGGCAGCCACTAAGTAAGAGAAAAGAAAAAAAGCCAAAGAGGGAGTGGTAACCAGGAAGCCACATGAAAAATGTGTTTCAGGAAGGAGAGAGTGATAAATACAGTGTCAGATGTTTTTAATAGATGCATTTAACATTTCTGGGACTGAGAAATGATCATGGTATTTGGCAATGCATTGGTGGTGATGGTTTGGTCACTAAGTCGTGTCTGACTCTTGCGACCCCATGGACTGTAGCCCCAGCCAGATTCCTCTGTTCATGGGATTTCACAGGCAAGAATACTGGAGTAGGTTGTCATTTCCTTCTCCAGGAGATCTTCCTAACCCAGGGATCGAACCCATGTAGTGAGCAGCTTCAGGAGATGCGTGATTAGTAAAAGCCTTGTTGAGGTGAATTAAAGAATCAAAGGAGAAGCAATAGAATTACCGAATATATACAACACCTTCAAGGAGTTTTGCAGTGAATGGGAGCGAAGATGTGGAAATGTAGCTGGAAGGGGGATGGGATCAAAGAGAACATGGTGGAAATGACCCTGTTGGAAGTTTGAGAAGAGATGTGAAATAGTGATCTCAAAGAATAGGAGAGTAAATTGATTAGGGTAATGTATTAAAATAGCTGGGCCCAGTTAAGATAATGGTTATGAATTTAAAGTGAAGATGGTCGAAAGAGATGCATATTCTTCTCCAGTCACTTCCCACTGCTCTGCTGTGGGTTTGGAGTATGTGCACAGAGTATTTAACCAGATTTGGGGCTTTGTCAGGTGGATGGGGAGGGAGAATCCAGACAGTTGAGAGTATATACTAGGGAGAGGCCATTGTGACCCTTGGACTTCAGACAGGTTAAGGAAGGAAGGGAGACTTGAGAGAGTTGAAGAGCAGGTTCATCTCCTGGCCTGTTTCCTTCACAGATCTGTATGCCGCAACCCATTTCAACAGTGACCCTGCTCTGGTGGTGAATGTAGAGCAACAATTAGCCACGAGCCTCAGTGATTTAACGCAAGCACATGGTTCTTTCCCAAACAACTCCATCCTGGGAGACTCTCTTAGGACACTGCTGTTGCCTACTGGGACATCAGAAAACAGAGAGAATTTGACCAAGAGGTCATTAAGCCCATCAAGAAGAGGATTCAGACGGAAAGAAAATATCCTTGCCACCCTGAATACAAAACATGGTTTCAGAGATGCTACAGGCAGTGAGGCAAGTGTTGGCTTGTTTGTGCTTGTACAAAAACACATCAGATCCAAGATTAGAATGGGGTTCTGTTTTTGTGATGGTAGTTTTGATCAAGAGTGATAGAAATTCAAAGGGATTTTCAGAGGTCAGTGGGTAATACTGCCAGGCCAAAGGCTGTGATTCTTTTGCCTTTGGGAAAGTCAGTCCCCTTCTGCTGCATTTCGGTCACAGGAAGAATGGTCCCTAATCTACTTCCAGAGCATAAACATGGGGAGAAGTACTTTGATAATAAGTGGACAGAGTTTACGATAGGAAAGAATACACAAGTTGCCAGGGGCTCAGGGTTGGTTGAAGAATGATCTCTGTTTCATTGTTGTTTATAATCTTACCATGTTTACACATTTGCTTTGGCTACAAATGACTAACTTGCTAGGGACCTTTCTTCTGAAAGCATTGCTTTCCTGTCCAGAAACTAAAATTATTCTAGTTTTTCCCCAGAATGAATTAGATTAAGATGATGAATTAAATAATCCAAAGGATTTTTAGCTGAAAGTTGGCTCAGAGAATAAACAACAAATCAAAAAACATTCCCACACATATTATTTAATTCATTTTATAAAATTGTAGTACGATAGTTAGTGTTGTTCTTACTCATTAACTAAGTTTTGTCACTGCCTTTGTATACATCCCTCCATGGAGAATGCCATCTTCTCTCCTCTCATCTATCTGAATATTAATTTTTCTCCAGTTTTTAATTCCATCATGAAACCTTCTTCTCATTAGTTAAAGGAACTATAGCTCTCAGGACATTCCCTTCCCTTGAACCCATAGTCTTAGTCATACGAATCATTTGTCATTTAATGACTTACTGCCTTGTGAGAAAGCAGGTTATTTGGTCAAAAACAACTATTTCTAGTCACTTTTGTTTCACTTGCTGGAAATCTTTTTGCACATCGACATGGGCTTATAAAGGGATTTTGTTGTTGGTTGGTTGGTTGGCTTTTTTTAGCTTTTAAATACTTTCTATTCAGTTTTCAAAACTTTGGAATTGGTTATAATTTTTGTGTACCAAAGGGGGCAGTCTTGTAATACTTTTTTTGACTTTTTGGTCCTTTTTTGTTTTCCATCTTCAGTCACTGATGCCTATTGTTCTAGAAAAGAGCACTAGTGTTAATGTACTTAGGGTAAAGCCATAGCAACATTTAGGATATTTAGGTGCTATATTAATAAGATATGTTCTAGGAAATTTTCTCACCTCTATTTCATGTTATATTGTTAAAACAGTAATTAAAATCTCAATGCACTCTTCTGGACTGTCTTAAAAGTTCCCATTTCTTTTTTCCTGTTAGATACTGTATTTGTTTATATGAAAAGTTATAAAAGAGCTGCTTGAATATAACTATAAAAGAAATACACTGTTTAGTTTCTAGAAAGGTATAAATCAGAAGAGCATTTAAAAGTTGTTTAAAAAATAATCCCATATAAAAAAACACAAAATTAAATATGAATTCTTGATTAGAAAATTTATTTTTAACCAACTGACTTTAGAATCACAAATTATAAAAATTAAATTTAAAAAAATCATAAGGCATAATTTGCTGAAAATTAAAAGTAACAGAATTATTCCAAAGTTCATAAAAAAATCATCCCCCACTCTCACATTATGAAAAGTGAAAGAAAATACATAAGGCATATGTGTGTTTCTAAGTTGCTTCATGATGTACACACAGTATTACCAATACATGAAAAACCAATGATATTTTGATTGGATTTTGAAATGGACATTTCAATATCCATTTTCCACAAGAGTAGTGTAACCAGTCTTTCTATGACTTTCCTTCCTAATCAGATTAGTTTCTTAAGGACTTCATCTTTTAGTTCATATGTTCACAGACCTTATATACAACTCTCAATGCACATGATCAGTGTTCAATACAGATCTGTTTAATAAATGTTTATCCCATTTATAATGCTTTTCCTTATTAATCATAGGCCACATGAGTGACTCAAGTCATAAATATCACTGTCTGGTGTTGTTTCATGGTTGTCAGATATGACAGCATTAGCTAATTAATCATTTATATATTTTTAATATCAAAAGAGTCAAAGATTGAGAAATAATTTGGCTGTTTTTAATATGTAACAGCTTTCTTGAAGTCCCTTGAGAACTCACCGACAAGATTGATCTGTCCAGTAAAATTCACAATTTTTTTTTAATTTTTGAAAATTTTAATTTATTTACTGGCTGCTCTGTGTCTTTGGTACTGCTCATGAACTTTCTCTAGTTGTAGTGTTTGGGCTTCTCATTGCAGTGGCTTCTCTTGTTGCAGAGCACAGGCTCTAGGGCACGCTGGCTCAGTAGTTGTGGTGTGTGGGCTTAGTTGCCCTGTGGCATGTGGGATCTTCCTGGACCAGTGATTGAACCTGTGTCTCCTGCATTGGCAGGTGGATTCTTAACCACTGGACCACCAGGGAAGTCCCCAATTGTCTTTTAATTCATTCAGACATGACTAAATATATAGACATATACATCATATCTGAATGAATTAAAAACAATTGGAAGTTTCACTGGAGAGAGAGCTCTACCTAGGCATCTATATACATAAGATTTTTACTGAATAAAAAGTATCTTTAGTACTGGGTCCAACAATAGCATTTAACATAACACTTAAAATGTTATAGGACAGTTATGTTTATTATATATTAATATACTAAATATAAGCTTATGAGTTATAACTTTTATTAAATTACTCCCCATGTTATTTTATGATAATATAATACCTTAAAAAATGTTCTGCAGTTTAATCTTTCCATATTCATAACATAATGTTAAGCCATAGACATGGGTGTTAAAACATTTTTTGTACTCTTCTGAAAATCTCTATAGAAAATTATGATAGAAGATACTGTTTGCTTTGAAATTATCCTTGTATATATTATTGTATTTGTCTTAGACATAAGTAATATTCTATTAAATCCAAACTGAAAGATGAAGTCAGCTTTCTCTTTTGCTTAATGTTAACCCTTTAAATGTCTGGGTTTTTACTTCTCTTATTGTGTAAGAATGACAAATGGTTGGGTGTTTGTTTTTTTTTCTTGAGCCTCTCTCTAGTGACCTGGGCAGTTTGCATGGTTTGCCAGGAAACCACAGTCCCCCAGTCTCTGCCAGAACCTCCCATGTGGCCACTGTCCTCAGACAGCTCCTAGAGCTTGTGGATAAGCACTGGAATGGCTCCGGCTCCCTCCTCCTGAACAAGAAGTTTCTCGGTAAAGTGAATTCATTCTCAGTTCCCAGAAAAGGGCTCAGCCTTGCTTCTGCTGTTTCTGCTCTACATTCTGATAAAAGCCACTCAGCCCCCTTTACTTGCAGGGGAAATTGTTCTCATGAGCACTTACCAAAATTTGTCAGCCACACAGTGATAGACAAATCTGCATTTTTTTTATAATCATCTTCCCTGTTTTTCCTTTTTTTGGTTGCACTGTGCAGCTTGCCAGCTCTATGCAGGCTCTTACTTCCCTGACCAGGGATTGAACCTGGTCAATCAGTGCCACGGCAGTGAAAATATCAAGTCCTAACTGCTCTACCGCCAGGGAATTCCGTTCTCTGTTTTCACAAGCACTCTTCCCTCCTGTACCAGTTGTCTTGTTTTCCTGTAACTTTTTTTTTTTTTGGTAGTCTTTAAGTGATTATATATAAAATAAAGCATGGTCATGTTAATGATTACAAAAGAATTTTATGATCCTTGGGGAGAATGCCAATAATAAATACAATAGAAACTGAGTTTGATCATCAGAGGTCTGAGATGACTATGGAAATGTTATAATTTGTAAAACTCTAATGACTAAATGACCTGGACTCTTTTTCAGGACTTTGCTTTTAGGAACTTGGGGAAAAACAGTTTTGCAAATATTGTCCCCATGTGTCTATTTGTTGTTTAATAGTAGTGGTAAGAGTTTAAGTAAAAACTAGGAACTTTAAGGGCTTCCCTGTTGGCTCAGGAAGTAAAGAATCCTCTTGCAATGCAGGAGACCCAGGTTTGATCCCTGAGTCAGGAGGATCCTCTGGAGAAAGACATGGTAACCCACTCCAGTATTCTTGCCTGGAGAACTCCATGGACAGAAGAGCCTTGCGGGCTGTCCATGGGGTCATAAAAGAGTCAGATATGCCTTTAAAGTTGTTTAGGCTTAGCTTTTTTTTGTTGTTTTTTAATATCTAAAGCAACATACAGAAGAAAAAGTCTTATCTCAGTTACTTTCCTTCCCACATTGATCCTTTGCTCTTGTTTTGTAGGAAATTATCCCCAGGAGCCATTCATCAGTGATTAGAGAATAGCACGGAGCATGCACTCATGAGAGTCTGCTGTTGTTTCTCCATAGATGTGGGATATAGCTTTTTTTTATCTCCATCATGAAACATCTCTTACAGTTACTTACTAAATTCTTGTAAAAAGGAGACATTAGATTACCCTATTTATCCAACAGAGCTGGTAGTTATTGACTAGGAATTCTCTGCTTTAGCTTTTAAGACTGGCCCGTGTGCCCAACCTGAATTTTTGGCAGGTCCTGCCCGAGATCTGCTTCTGACCTTGGTAGTCCCTGCTCCTTCTCAGCAGTGGTGTCGCTCACATCCGGAAGATACATCAAAAGCCTTCCACAGGAGGGAGATGGAACTGAAGGAGACAGGGCAGCTGGTTCCTAATGACATGGTATGCTGCTCTCATCTTCTTTTCCTACTCTTCCTTTACTAGAAAAGGACAAGGCAGCAAGGCTAGAACAGCTCTGTGCCATAAAGATCATCATCACCTGAATACCTAGATGCTTATGAACTGAAATATAGGAAAGTCAGTCTGTGCAAATTAGGAACACAAAACTTGCAGGGACAGCTTGGAGGTTCTTCAGGGTTGACTCCCTAATCCAAAAATTCTAAGGAAAGGCTTGAAATGGAAAAGAAAAAAAAAAAGCCCTAGAGTAAAAACATTTAGGATTGTGTTCTTGAGGGTTATGATTTGATTCAGATGAGGGAAGTTGAATGTCTCTGGAATTGTCTTTCCTCCGTTCTGATGAGAGCCCTAAACCAGGGACCACTCCTAGAGCGTTAGGGTTCTGGTGCTGGGAGGGAAAGAAGGGATTCATTTTCTTAGACTCCCCCCCTAACCTTTTCTTAACATTAGAGGATTTTCAGACATCAAGTTTATTTTCTAGAAACTTTAAATAGGTGATTCATAATGCTGGCCACTTGTCAAAACAACCACTTGTTTCGTAATAGTAGCGGATATTTCACATGTGGTAAAATGCATGTAGTAAGTTTCTTTGCTGCACTTGCGCTATGTTTACCAATGAATTAAAATTCTAGTGAGAAAGAGAGAGGCTGACCTCCATTCAGTTTATCACTAAAAAGAGCAAAGATTCTTTCAATCTTCTAAAAACACTTTCCAGAATTTCAGATTCTTAATGTGTTTGTATTTTGTTTTCTAATCTAAAGGAAGGTTTGAAGCAAAAACTAGTCAGAGTGCTGGAGGAAAACCTCATTTTGTCAGAAAAAGTCCAGCGTTTGGAGGAAGGTGCTACCACTTCGATTGTCAGTGGGCACCCATCCCACACTTACGGTAAGTTCAGGAAAGCAATGTATGGTGCATTTCAAGACAACATTTTGTTTATAGATGACCCATTTAATAAGCTTCATCATCCAGAGCTCACATGGCTTCCTAAATGGAAACAATCATTTTGCCTCAGAGTTGTAATGCAGGTGACTTGAGTTACCAGAGTAAGAGAGTTTACTCTTTTATCAGTGTAAAGCATTTACAAATATTATTATTGACATTATTTTTTGAGAATGATACTTGGTTTTTTTTTTCTGATTATAGCAGAAGATCATGTTCCTTACAGAAAGTTTGAAAAATATAAGGAAAATAAAATCGCACTACCCAGAAATAACTACCATTAGTGTTTTGGGTATATTTTCTTTCACCTATATCCCTATACATATATTTTAAATTCAGAACTGAAATTTGTGTTTTGATTTTTCAAAACGAATTTACATACAAAAAAATGCACACATTCTAAGTTTGATGAGTTTCTCAAAATGTATACTCACTTAATTCCATCCAATCAAAATACAGAACTCTTCTCTAAAAAGTTCAACCCTGGTGCATTTAGGTTCCCCTACTATTGACCCTCAGCAATCTGATTTCTACAATCTAATGTTATTAATTTAATAGCATAGGCATTTCCTCTAATATCACATGACTATACCATATTTATCTATTTAGTCCTCTATATAGTTGTTTTTAATGTTAGTTATTATAAATAAAGCTGTCATTATTTATATTATAAATAATTCAAAGAATTTCCAAACATTCAAAGACTTGAAGTAGAAGACCCTAGAGTGAAAATGCTTCTCTAAGATCATCTTCTCTCTGATGGAGCTGAGAGACCTAATATTTATGCTGTGATAAATAATTCAGCTATTAATATCTGTGTGTATAAATTGTTGTATACATTTTTGACCAGTTTTCCTAGGAGACATTCCTTGAAGTAGAATTAGTGGATCCAAGGATGTGGACATTTTTGAGGTTTTTGTTACACATTACCAAATCATTCCTAAAAAGGTAGTTTCAGTTTATACGCACATCAGCAGCAAATATATATTTGAATGCCTTTTCATTTCACCCTTGCCAACACTGGGTATTGAATATTTTTCTTCATTATGACAAGTGAAAAGTAATAATCCTATTGAATTTGTGATTTGTTCTACTTTATTCTTAGTATAGTTTAGATAGGTAAAAGTCTACCCTTGACTTTAAACTTCTAGTTCAGCACACTGAAACAAACCTTATGGGTATTTGGATATTTGTATGAGAAATTTGATTTGGAAATCAGCATTGAATTTCCAGAGTTGAATCTCGTCTATCTAATATTTATAAGCCTGAATAATCAAGACATCAGTTTCCACTTACCTATACTGAAAATAAATAGGTGTTTATTCACTAGATACTTATTTTCAACCAGCTATGAGGCCCAGTACTCTCTTTGGATTACTGGTGATAAATACGGCTGTTGCAGCCCTGATTTCTACCTTCCAGAACCTTGCTACTCAAAGTGTGAACCAGAGATCAGCAACATTAGCATCACCTGGGGATTTGTTACATATATAGAATACTTGGCCTCACCTCAGACCTACTGATGGAGAAGGCAATGGCACCCCACTCCAGTACTCTTGCCTGGAAAATCCCATGGACCGAGGAGCCTGGTAGGCTGCAGTTCATGGGGTTGCTAAGAGTTGAACACGACTGAGCGACTTCACTTTGACTTTTTACTTTCATGCATTGGAGAAGGAAATGGCAACCCACTCCAGTATTCTTGCCTAGAGAATCCCAGGGATGGGGGAGCCTGGTGGGCTGCCGTCTATGGGGTTGCACAGAGTCAGACATGACTGAAGTGACTTAGCAGCAGACCTACTGAATCAGAATCTGTTTTTTAGTAAGATTCCCCAGGCGATTTGTAAGCATATTAAAGTTTAAGTACTGTTCTAGAAGACTGACTTGCTTAAGATCCAGAATTCTTGTGCTTTTACTACTTTATTATTTCAAGCCTTGGTACCATATTTGGAAAGCTAAATATGAATGCTTTGGCCACAAATTCAGTTTCTGTAAGTGCTCATTGAGCTATTATCTTGCACCCAACACAGTTCTAGGTGTTTTCACATATTCCATACAGAGTGAGGGACATACATGCATGAATTAAAATGCAGAATACAGGGAGACCTAATATTTGTTGACTGCCTATGCCTATGACTGCAGGTGTCTCACTGACTCCTCATAACAGTGCTGTGGGACAGGATTGTGAAATTCACAAAAATGAACTAACATGTGCAAGATCAAGTGGTTGAATTTTAACTCAGATATGTCTTCTGCTAAACTGTATATTCTTGTCACTATATCTGCTGTCTTCAAGAGAAGGAATGGTGAATGGAGTGTGGAGGTGGGTGCAGTGGGGCCTCCAATTCTTCAAGATGCCCACCCATTCACTCAAGCTCTTCTCAAACACTAGCCACTTGGAATCCTCTCACCCCCATATACTGTAACCTTTGTAGATGATCTTCTGCGCAAAAACCAACAGCTGAACATGCAGGTGTCTTGCCTGAACCAGGAGCTTGCCCAGCTGAAAAAGCTAGAGGAAACCGTGACTCTTCTCCATGAAAGTCAGAGGTAGGATTGGATCCATCTAGCTGGCTTCTGGAAGCAGATATTTACTTTCCTTTATCTCCTTTGTTTTACTTGGCAAGTTAATATCTATATACTTTTCAAATTAATTATGTTCTGTATGTAAACAACCTATATCCAGGCCAGTTAGCTCAGGGGTCAAAATACTGCTTTCCAGAACACACCAGGGACTAAATATCTTTGCTGGCACTGGTGGGTTACAGCACCTCAATAATAAGTAGTTTCTCACTGGATCCAACAGGACCCTTGTTTGGGTCAGCTAACTTTCCTCAGTCACAATGTACCCCTAAAATCAGCCACCTTGCTCTTCTGAAAAATGTCTACCTACTTTTGGTCATAGAAGAGAGGTCAAGCACACTCAGAGTGATAGGGAAAGAATCCAATGTATGTGTTCTTTTCAGAGGAATTCAATAACATGAGGCTCTTCAAAGAACAGTTTCCCCAGGCTATAGGCTAGACAAATCAGAAGAGGCCTCAAGACTATTGGTATATTTAGACAAGCCCTTGAAATTTTGATTTGCCAAACACCTTTGCTAGGACCATCAGTGAAGCTTAAATAGAAGAACTCTATTCCCCAAGCCTTCAGTCCCTAACTTCACTTCCTAATTTTTCTTGGAACAGCTTAATATAAGGAGCATTCGACCCAGATCCATTCTGGCTGACTTTTTTAAAAACTTTTTTTCTAATTATTGCAAACATATACAAAAATGTGTGTGTGTGTGTGTTAGTGGCTCGGTCATGTCCGACTCGTTTCGACCTCGTGGACTGTAGCCCATCAGGCTCCTCTGTCCATGGAATTCTCCAGGCAAGAATACTGGAGTGGGGAGCTATTCTCTTCTCCAGGGGATATTCCCAACCTACCCACAGATTGAACCTGGGTCTTCCACATTGCAAGCAGATTCTTTACCATTTGACCCACCACTACATAGGGGTATAGGTATACACACCATACATACCCCTATACTATAAGGGTATAGTATAAGGGTAGCCCATACAAGAGTATACTGAATAGCATAAATTCATGTTTATCACACTTGGGTGTGTACAGAATCACCTGAAAACTTGTTGAACTCTGGGTCTTACCCCCCGAGTTTCTGATTCTGCAGATCTGGGCTGGGAACTGAGAATTTGCATTTCTAGTAAGTTTTCAGGTGATGCTGTTGCTTCTGGCCTGGGGACTACACTTTGAGAACATTAAGGTTTATCTCTTTAGTGATGTATTAATGGCTATATTTTAGAGTAACTTGAATTAATTCTTCTCTGTTTTGTTAAACCATCACTTCAATATATAGGTTCAGTTTGTTTCATTTTGTTTTTGATTTATAGGGAATATTTTTATTATTTTGATTTAATCCTGAGTACAGTTATGTTAAACTTACATGGTCCCAAAGTCAGATCTATGAAATCAGATAAATTCAAACAAATTTAGCTTCCTTACCTGTCTCCTCTATCCTTTCCTTCCCTCCCACTAGCCTTCCATTGCAGGCATGGGTGTGTATTTGTATTCCCTCTATTATATAAAAAGAGGCATAATGTTGCTTTAACATTTTATCTTAGAAATCATTTCACAGTGATGTTTAGAGTAAGTTCTCACTCCTTTTTATACATACATAGGACTCCACGATAATTAATTCTCTGATAGACATTTAGGCTGATGGTATCTTGCTGTTACAAATAGTGCTGCAGTGAATAGCATTGTGCATACATCTTTTTTGGCAGGGAGGGGAAGTCTCTGATAGCTTCTAACATTACGTGGTAATGCAGAGTCCAAGAATACAATTATTAGCACCATTAGTTTAATTGCTGAAGCAGTATAGATTAGAAGAAGTAGAAATTAAGATCTGGGAATAGGAATAGAAATTGCAGGCCTGGTCAGGGGCCAGTCTCCTGGTGCTTCTACTTATTCATCATGAAAAGTGCTTTGGAAAGAATAGAACAGTCACTATGTAAAATGTGAACTGTGTTATTGCTACAGTCATATTCATAATCAAACAGGACTGGAACATAATCAAACAGGACTGTAATAAAGAAACTGTTAAAGGTATTACTTCATTTTACATTTATCTTTAGCAAACATTTCAGGTCTGAATGACATCTACTTTGCTTTTATGACTTCACAACTATCTTTCCCCCCGTGTCTCAGATCCCTGGTGGTAACTAATGAGTATCTGCTGCAGCAGCTGAATAAAGAGCAAAAAGGTTATTCTGGGAAAGCACTCCTGCCTCCTGAGAAGAGTCATCATTTGGGGAGATCATCACCCTTTGGGAAAAGCACGCTGTCTTCCTCCTCACCAGTAGCACATGATATGGGTCAGTATTTAATACAGACTGTTTCAGACTCTGTCCCAGAGCCTAGTCTATGGAGCTAACACTGTACACCTTTGCAGCTTGTCTCTCAGCCCCAGGGGGCTCTCAGTGTCATTACCACTAGTATGGTGGTATTTTCCCACAAGATTAAGAAAAAAAATCTTAATTACACTGTATTGGTCTTTCTTTTTATTTCTCTTTTTATCTCCTCCCATCAAGTCATTCTTTCCTTCTGCCCACATAAATAGTTGGCACTTAGTCCTAGGCATCATATCACATAGGAACACTTGGCTGAAAATGTCAAAAAGGAAAAAAACACTAGATATTTTTCCCAAGTGTCAGTTGAAACTGTGTAGTAGGAAGTTAGAAAATAATATCCATGGCCAGGTATGTTTTGTGTTAGAGGAAATTTCAGAGAATCTCTATTGATCAGTTCATCAAATGTGTTTTGGGTTTCCTCCCATCATAGTTAAAGGTGACAAGGTCTGCTGGAGCAGCCCAACAGTTTAGTTGTGTGATGGAGCTGAAAGCTTCCATTGGTACCAAATAGGCCTAAATAAAAGCCTAGAGACACCCTGGAAAGAGAGAGTAGGTAATTCCTACTCTGGAGAACTGGAGAAGGTGTCAGTGAGGACTTGTTTGAGTGGAAGATGCAAAATAAGTATAATGGTACCAGGTACAGCAGGGTGCAGAGCCTCCTAGGCTAAGGGTACAGGGTAGAAATGTCTGGGCCCCCAGGGATCACTAGGCAGGGAAAGTGTAGGTCATGGTGCCATGAAGTATGTAACTAGGGGACCTTCCTAGTTTGGGAGGGAGGTATGATGTCAGGAAGATGTCCCCTAAAGAAACGATCTTTCAACCAAAATCTGAAGAATTGGAATGGAAGATCACCAGGCAAATGTAGGATTGAAGGCAGAGGCAGTGGGGAGAGCTGCAGAGAGAAATAGCATAAGTCAAGGCCATGGAATGGGAATAAAGTCCAATCAGGGGACAGAAGGCCTGAGAAGAGATACGCACCGTCTAGGTTGCATGGCTCCTTAAGGATTTTAGATTGGGAACGCAGAGGGGTAGTAGATTTGTGTTTGAGAAGCTTTCTCTGTAGAAAGAGTGGATTGATGTCTGGCCATGTGGAGTGGGCTGGATCAGAGAGGAGCTAGAAAGATGAGAGAGAAGGCTGGCTCAGTCCAGACCAGAGGTGCAGCCTCTGAAAGTTAGCTCTGAGCTGAGCATCCACTTTACACATGAATACCTGGTATTTCAGACTGAGGATCAATCTTTTCTTTAATCCTGATTGATTAGGCATCAATGGGAAAGGATAATGAAAGTGACTCTTGTGTTTCTGCTTCAAGGTTGCCCAAGTAGCTCATGTTGCCAGAGAGCTCTAGAGAGTGAAGGACTGTCAACCTAACATCATATTGTACTTCTCTTCATCTTCAGGGTCATGTCAGAGAGAGAGGAAGATAGAAAGATTAGACACTTATTTGCTTCTCTGACCCAGGTGCTGTGCAGGGAAGGAGAGCTATGCTGTAATAATGAGACATGAAAATCACAACTAAGATCACACATCTCTAGGTTAAAATCTACAGACCTCTTGACTTCATGTGAGTTCCCAAAAGGAGCATGTGCAGTGGAGCCATAAGTTTCTTTGTGCGGCATGGTTCTGAGGGAGCTAAGAGTGAGCTCGTTTTCTGTGGAAGTGTCAGTAAGGACAGCCCCCCACCCTACTTTGCTGGTCCTGTCTTGACTCCACTGAGAGCCCTCCAAAGAGCCTAAGTCTTGCCCAGGTAGTGTAGCCTTAGTCAATAGCCTTATAGCCCTGTGTTGACCTATTTCATGGTCCCAACCCAGTGCACAGCCCAACTTACTTGACAGCCAGTGAGGTTTAGGGGAGATGGGGACAGGGATAATGTGCTTCTTTCTACAACCCAGGCTCACTTCCTTCTCCTATCTGATAATGCCAACCTGGAACCTATTCAGAGTACCTCTAAGGAGAAGCAGAGCCTGACTAAGACTAAGTCACCTTCCACCCTATTTTCTATTATCACCGAAAATGGCCATTACTGCACTAGGCCAGGCCCCTCTCTAGGGTTGCTGGTCATTCCTGCAGAAGTCATCTATGGTTCTGATTTTCCCTGTGTGGCCTTGGTCCAGGGGCAGCAGTAGATTTGTGACATCAGGGAAGGGCCAAAGTGTTGTTGCCCTATGGGGCTAAGTGGACTCAACATGAAGCAGGGGAAGTCCCCTGAAGCAAGTATCGAATAGAAAATAAGTGGAGAAGAATTCCTCACCCTGGACCTGGGACTGTTGGAAGAAAGACAGAAACAAGGCTGACATGGAAAACAGGTCCTCAGGGAAGTTCTGTGCCCAAAAGGAGAGGCAGGGCCCCCTGACAGGTTTCAACTTCCTACCAGCTATACATAGTGGGTTCTGACAGCTTCATCCCACAGATCCTAACCTTTCTTCCTTGCCCAACTGGGTTTGCTAGCAAGGGTATCCAAACCTGTCCACCGTGAGGAGCTATGGGGAGTGGAGAAGTGATAACCAAAGGGCTGAAGTGGCATTGTTTGGTCAGTTGCTGCCAGAAACCTTTTTAGTCTATTAGACTAAAGGTTTTCTGGCTTTGGGTGGGCCTTGATTTCTTTCAGGTTCCATAACCACTTTTCAAGAAGAGGGGACTTTACTCCTACAAGGTGAGTTTCAGGACTCAGCCAGTTCTCTTTCTGGGCTCCCCTAAGCCACACTGCCAATCATAGGAGGGGCCAGCATGCTGCTCCCATATGTACTAGACGGTCATCTCACCTGCAGCTTAATAACCTGGACCAGGCCAATTTGCAGGATTTGGATTTCACTCCTGTTAGGCTCATTTAAGTAAACTTGCAATTTAAACCAATTCCCCAGGGCTGGAGGAAATATTCCTCTACTACTTGCTGGTGGGAGAGGTAGAGCTCTTTGAAACTCTTCTCTGAGCAATGCAAGGTCAGCTGAGTCAGGAGATCCCACAGCTGTCAGCCATTAGGCAAGGCTCTGCTGTGATCAGGTGATGGTCTCTGCTCTCTAATTTTCACTTAATCCCCAGAGTCTGTTTCAAGTTTCCCTACCTCTCTAAACCCATGCTCCAAGTGACTTTGGGCTCAAGGGACTCCGGGGCCACCTGGGGCAGAAACATGCCAGAACAGCTCAAGGGATGAGGAAATAAATAGTTGTGTTGCTTTGCTTTGTTATCTGAGTCAGGAAAGAAAATATTTGTGAATGTGTGCTTTTAATTGCTAGAAATGGACAGTCCCTAAGTTCCATCCAGTCCACTTGTCAGCAGGAAGGAAGGAGAGTTTGCCCCAAAGCCTTAGACTAGGGAGTAACTCTGTCCTAACACTGAGAACCTAGAGGGGAGAAAAGGTTGATCTGGAAGCTCCCAGGATTTCTCAGGATCAGAGAAAGACGCCCCTTCTCACCCAGCCTGGGGTGGTGAACAGATGGGAGGGGATCAGCAAGAAGAGGCCCATTCATTGTTGGACACCCTGCTTGCCTGTCAAAGGCTGATGTTGAGTGCCAAGTTCTATCACTGGGCCTCCAGCAGCATTTTTGGAAATCAGTGTTGGGGCTTGCTGTGTTACAGCCTGGCCAGGGAGACAGAGGCATGCTTCTGGCCTCTATGCTGCAGAAGCTCCTTAACTCTTTGGGCCTGAGTTTCCTCCACTATAAAACTGGGAGTTGAACTGTCTACTTTCTAAGGTTCTTTCTGGTCTTGCATTTTCTGAACTTCTGAGATGCAGCCCAAAGTGACTCGCCTTGGTGGCTCCCTGAAGTGGAGGCCTGTCAGCAAGCTTAGAGCTGAGGCCTGGCACTGGGCCCCAGCAGCGCTTAGCCCAGGCTGAGTTTGCTGTCTCATCCCTCCCCCTGCTGTGAAAGCAGAGAGGCCAAGACTGAGGCCCTAACTGCAGGAAAGCAGCCATGCTGCCAGATCTCTGGGTCAGGGCTGAGGTAAAAGGCTTTTGATATCCCTCTGCAGCATCCCCAGGCAGCCTGGCTTGGTGCTAATGGAAGGGGCCTGGTGTATGTCTTTTTCTGGGCAGGGCTGCCAGTGGAAGAATCAGTAGAGTGTGACATGGAGGGGGTTGATGACACTGAGAGGTCATCAAGATGTGAATGTCATTACCCTTGTTGTCATATACCTGAACAGTCCATATTGGTACAAAAGGTGTCTTTATTGAGGTCCAGGAAAGAATTAGGCACTTGGCCAGAGCAGCAGCTTAAATATGAGGCAAGCAGGCAGGGGGTTAGCCATGCCCAGGGCTAGGTTGGGGTGGTGAGGCTATAGGCACAGACTCTCCTCAGACAGAGAGGCTGAGGAGGAAAGAAAAGGGGGAAGGGGACGCAGAGCAGTCTGGGTCAGAGGCCTGGTGGGCTGGCCCTGAAGGGCTGGGCAGGAAGCTCTGGGTGGCAGATCCAGCAAGGAAGGGACCAGGCTCTCTTGCTCCACGTGCCCCTTAGGCCAGGCCCGAGCCTCTGGCAGGGGCAGTTGCGCTGGTGGGCGGGGGGGTGGCCTTCCTAGGCCTCACTTCTTCACCTTGGCATCATAGGTACCTGCATTCTTGTAGGCACTCACGTAGCCACTGTCATCCAGGATGTCCTGCCGCCCAGCAATACCTTTGCCCTTGCCACTCTCATCAAAGCGTTCCTTGTGGGAGCCCGTGTACTTGCTGGTGTCAGTCAGCCGTTCCACAGCACCCCCCGTTTTTGCTTTCTGTTTGAACAGAGATCCCCCCAGGGGTACCTGGTTAGAGACAGCCCTTCCAACATCAGCCAAGATTCCCACCCCCCCCTCCTACCCATTAGTGGTCATTAAAAACCATTAGGGCACTTACAGTAACGCCTACGTTGGCTGGTTCCTTGCCGGCCACCAGCTGGCAGATGGCATCAAAGGCCTCCTCCTTGCTCTTCCCCTTAAATCGCTTGGGAGCCAGCTCTTCTAGGGCCTTCTTGAACTCCTCATAGTTGATGACCCGGGCAGACTTCGCCCTGCCAGGTATGTGGACACCATGAGTTTGCCCCCTGCTCCACAATCTCCCTGGTTCCAGCCCCCCAATTCCCCTTCTGGGAACATCAGAAGCAGGAAATGCCTGGGGCTCACTTGACTTTGGAGAAGACGATGTCGACATCGGTCCCTGTCACAGCCTTTCCGTCAGCCACCTTGCAGTCCTTGCACAGCTTGGCCCAGTTCTTGCCATTCATCTCGTGCCCACTGGCCTTGGGGTCACCATGGATGGCAAACTTGCGGAAGCTTTCCTCCAGCCCAGCCACATCTGTGCTCGCTGCCATGCCACCCTGTAGGGACCCACCTCGGTCACCTCCCAGCCAAGTTCTTCCCCCTTCCGCCAAGGCTCAGTATATCACTGCCTCTAGCTCAAAACCTGCAAAGTTGAAGTTTCAGGCATTCTGCCACACACTCTCAGAGCTGGAGATGGAGCTGCCTGAGGAGAGGGGCCAGTTTTCAGTGTCTGACTGGGCCCCAGAGCCATGAGGAAGAGCACTGAGAGGAAAGGTCCTGTCACTTAATGCCAGCCTTGGCTCAGAGTGGAGTTCAGAAGATGAAATCATGATCCTTGCACCAGGCTGGGAACAGAGTGGCACTGTCCAGAAAAACTGTGAGGGCAGCAGCTGGGGCTATGGCTTTGTCTGGCCCTGGCACAAGGCCTGCTTGGGTGGAAGTGAGGGTGGCAGATCAGGCCCCCTCCCTGGGAGCTTCATGCCAAGCTGGGTCAGGCCCTGGCCAGGCTGCTGGTTGGACAGGTATTTAGTGAGGACGGTGTCTCTGTCAGGGTCATGAGGACTCAGCCCAGGCTGAGAAGGGAGCCAGGGCACAGGCAGGGGTGTATGCCCCAGGCAGGGGTGCAGCTGGCCCAGCTGCAACCTTGTTACTATTTTCTGTTAAACAAAAACATGAGGGAAGGGGGAACTTGGGGCTGGCCTGGCCACAGTTTGTGAAGCCTGGAGACAGTTGCTAAGGGAGGGTGGTGCTGCTTGGAGAATGTTGCTAAGGGCAGGATGGTGTCAGGGCGGCTTAGGGAGAAGCTCCCAGTGCTGCTGGGCTGGGCTGGGCTGGAGAATGGGCTTACGGGTGGGGCACACCAGCACTCCCAGCACCTGGGGCACAACCATGGCTTCTTGGCCCCTTGCCAGCCACTGGGGCTGTAACCTCCGTTTGTGGAGTTTAAGAGCAGGAGATTGTGGGGGGGCCAGCCTGAGTGGGGGTTGTAGAGTTATGAGCCCTGGCCCTGTTATCTTCACATCTACCCTCTGCACTGAAGCACACTTCCCCCATGTCTGTACCTTCACACCTTCAGCCCTCCGTGGATGCCTCCTGAGCACCACCACACTAGTCCACACTCCACAGCTGAGAGCACTCAGCCCTGGCCCTCCATGCCCTCAGCCTTATTCCCACTGACCACACCCTTAACTGGTACTCAGACTTCCCTGACCACACCAGCCCTGCACTGAAGTGCCCCCACAGCCCTCATTGCAGTCCTCTGACCACACCCACAGCCCAGGGACTGGGGCCTGGACCACTCCCTCAGCATTCAGCCCCCACACATACACTAATAGCCTGTATCAAGGCCCCCCAATAATACCCTCAGCCGTGCACTGAAGGGTCTTCCCTACACTTGCCCACAGCCCCCACTGCATTCCCGGACCACACCCTTAGTTCTGCACTGAAACTCCCTCCATGTAACACAGCCTGATACAGAAGCCTTCCTGACCACACCCTCAATGCAGCCCACCTCTATCCATACCCCAGAAGCCCTGGAACTGGGTCCCCCATCCACACACCCACAGCCTTACTGAGACCCCTAACCAGAACCTCACAACTCACCCTCTCTCCACACACCTGCAGCCCCTGACCACACCCTCTATAACCCCCTTCACACACCCACAGACTTGCGTTTCCAGACTCCCAGGTACTATGCCGTGACACCCCTGTGTTGAGACTCCCATCTCATCCACGGCAGCCTCCTGACCACACCCTCAATTGTGTCCTCAGCAACTATCTTCCACCTCTCCCTTTTATACTAGAGCCTCCAGTGACCACAGCCTGGATCCCTGCCTGTCTAGCTCCCTTCCACTACCACTAGCCTTAACACTGAAAACCCTCTCCGGATCAGCACACACACCCACCCCTAAGTTGCAGCTTTGGGAACTGAGAGCACCCACAGCTCCTACATTGCAGCTACTCTGTGGGCCCAGGCTCCCTTTCAAACAACACTCCTCTTCCCTGTCTCTGCACTGCAATCTCCCACCAGGGACCTGGAGGAGACCAGCACTTTGTTCACTAAGGCTAGTCTGAGGGAGTTTGAGTGCCACGGGATGCTTGTCCCAGGGTAATAGCAGGCTGATCAGGTGGCACCAAGTCACAGACTGTAGTCCCAAGGGTCTGCAGGCTCCTCTGGGACAGCTGGAGTCATCAATCAGCAAGCAGGTGGGGGTGGGGGTGGGGTGGAACACTTGGGCCCAGGGCAGGGCCGCTCAGCTGGTGTCCTCAGCTCAGGACCATCCGTGGTTGGGACCGCTCCCACGCCGCTTCCACCCCACCCCCTTATCGTGCTGGATACTGACTAGAGTGGCTGGCGCCGGGATTTCCTACCGTTTTCTACCTCGTGGCTGCTCCTACAGTGCGCGTTCGATGGACAGGACGCAAGAATGAAGCGATGGTAGCAGGAGACTTAGGCGGGTCCGCAGCTCTGCTCCCTGCCGGCTCTGGGGCGGGACTGCAGCCGGGGCGATTCCGCCGTATTATCCCTTGTTTCTTGGTCTCCATAGAGACGGCGAGCCCCACCTTCGGGGCTGTCTCAGCTCGAGAGTGACCAAGGTCACACTGGCTCCACCTACCCGACCCCGCCTTCTCCCCGCTCCGCGGGGGGCGGAGCTGCTGCTGCAGTCTCATCCCGCTGCTCCCCGGGCAGCTCTGTGGCGGGGAAGCCAGACCTTTGTAGTTCTGGCGGTCCTCGGAAAACCCCCATCCTGGCCTCCGCCCGAAGTTCAAAGCTGGTCCCCACCTTCAGGGGAGATCCAGCTTCCCAGAGCAGCAACCAAAAAGGGTTTTGGTGGGGGACGGGGTCGGGGGGGGGGGGGTGGGGGTGGGGAGCGGGGAAGGGGAGACGTGCAGAGGAGTGAGGCGGTCCCTTCCCTTAGTGACATGGGGTCTAGAGCCGGCTCAAGACCACAGCTCTCCAATGAACGTGTAGCATCCCAGGTCACAACTCCGCATCACTGGGGGCGGGAGGGGACAGTGAACGAATCGGGAATGCTCCGGGATCTACACCGACGTCAGTCTTGCAGCCGGGGAAAAGCTCCTGGACCTCCTGGGTCCGTGTCCTCATTTATTCCCACCCACCCGGGTATTAGCCTCGGCGTCTCTGCTTCCGCTGCTGCCTTCCTAACACAAATGCTGCTTTCCTCCTCTCTCCAAGTGCAAACCCTATCTTCAAGAAAAATAACCTCCACTAGGGAGCTTCTAGGGCCTTTCCCAACCAGGAGCCTGGTACTTGAGTTTCTCCATATGACAATCTGGATAGCCACCCAATGTGGGGGACCCACCTCATCCTGTGCTCCTAGGCCAACAGGCAATGATGCGGCTCCAGGAGGGCCCGTGACCCCTGTCGTTAAAAAAGTGTGCACCAAGTCCGCAAAAGCATAAAAAAGTTTATTGGAGCATCACAGCTGATTGGGCGGGTATTGCTGAGTAGTGGAGTGGGGAGTGGGGCCGATCCCGCCGGCCCTTAGGGGCCCCTAAAGTGCATTCGGTGCGGCAGGGATGGGGTTTTTGCATAGAGAGTCGGTCCCGCCGCTCCTCCGCCATCCCTGCTTCTTCGCCCAGCTAAGCCAGATCAGCCTCGGGGCCGCCCCGCGCGCGGGGCTCGCCGCTGCTCGGGCTCACGAAAACGGCGGGCGCACGCGCCTGCAGCGCCAGCCCGGGCTCTCGGGGCCTACCCACCGGGGCGGCCAGAGCGGCGCTGCCTAAGCGCGTTTGAGCCACTGGGATCTCGTCCAAGGACTCGCCAGACGCCGAGTGATAGGCTTCTGCAGGGCTGGCGTCCGCGGAGTCCGACGACGAGCTGGAGCGGCGGCCGGGGGTCCGGGGCCCTATGGGGTTGGAAGAGAACGTAAGACTAGGAGCTGCTACTCACTAAGGGCCCTACCTTTCCCTCCCTCGGAGCTCCCCGAGCAGATTCCGGTCAGGAATGGGCGCTCACCCGGCAGCCTGGGCAACTGGGGCTCTCTGTTCAAGGTCCCAGAGGTCGGTACCTTATACATGCGCCGCTTCCTCTTTTTCTGCAGAGACAGAGGGAAGCCTGAATAACCCTTCCCCAGACCTCACCTCGCCAAAAGACGCGGAGGAATGGAGAGGGGTAGACTTCTTTCCCATCCCCTTCCACCTGGGCAGGAGCCCAGCACAGTCCCCCCTACCTGGGGTTGTATCCGGGGGGGCAGAGCGAGAGTCTCTGGGGAGGAGGGCGGTGGAGGCTCCACTTGGCCGCGGGTAGCAAGGAATCGGGAGGGACTGAAGGGGAAGTGCGAGGGTAAGTGCTTGATGCTGCTGTTCCTTCAAATACCACCCTGTTGGAGGTTCTAAAATAAGCCTCCCTTCCTAGCTGGAAGGAGGCATTGATCTGTCCAAGGCCACATTGGGCTGGACCAAGACCCATGCCTTGGCTTTGGCCTAACTCCTTTCTCCCACCTCATTGCCACGCCAATGGGAGATGTGAGGTGGCCCTGCCCAAGTTGCACTCACTTGGCATTCACTGCGGCAGGCCTGGCCTGGCCAGGGGGCTCTGGGCGCACATGGCTGAAGGTCCGCATGTAGAGCTCCATCTCCTGGGGAAGGTGGAGGTGAGGGAGGCTGGGAGGCTAGGTATGGGTCCAGGGCCTCCTGGGTCCTTAGGCCCACTCTGTCTAGGACACACCCCCTTACTGTTCTCTCTGGGAGGTGTGGGCAAAGAGGTCTATGGCTGTTCTCTAGGCTTCCCAGTTATGCTGGGAAAACCCCAATGCAGAATGAGGCTTAAAACACCTGTGTTTGTACCTTACCCCATCCCCATTGTTTTCCTCACTTCAAATTCCACCTCCTCCGGGAAGCCTCCAGCCTCATGGGTCCAATGTACCCAGTCTAGAGCTGTTCTGGCCAAGTTGGGGCGGGGCAAAGAGGGACTCAGAGAGGCCTCCTCTTGCTCCTGGCTCCTTCTAGCTCCTGGCTCCTTCTAGCTCTTCAGTCTTTAAACCAACTTTTTTCCCTGGTTGGGAAACCTGGCACTTCACACACTCGCGTGTGCACCTGCGGCTGCAAGGCTACATGCAGGGATCCATGGCTCCCTGAGAGCTGAGTCCTCAGAGTACCAGACACAATCTCAGCTGCTGGAGGGAATTGGGGGGATGAGTGGTCTCCCCAACTTCTGTTGGTAAAGGGAAGGCAATAAGTGGTGGGAAAAACAGCGCCGCGGTCCCACCTGGGACCAGGCTTATGGGTGAGTTCTCTGTCTTGTTTAGTTGCTGATCCTCGCAGTGACCGTTGGAGCAGCCGACCAAACGCCTTAAAGTAAGGCTGGGAGGTAGCAGGAGTGGCCTGGGCTTGCACCCTAGCACGCAGCATGCGCCCCTGCCGCGCCCGAGAGGACTGCAGGTGAGGAAACAAAAGCCAGAGAAATGGCCAGAGATGGGAACCTAGTGGAGGGGGCAGGGCACCGGACAGCTGTCACTGGCTCGACAGTTGTTTCCATGGAGACCCAGGCGTCCTGACTAATGCAGAGAAGACACTATAACAGCAACGCCGTCTCTAAAACAAGCCTATGTTTGGGGGCAACGGCTCCAGAGTGGGGCCCCTCCCGCATTCCTGCTCAGGGTGGGGGTGGGGAGGCTGCCTGCAGGACAGCCCTAGCAGGTCTGGGGGACGAGCCCAGCCAGTCATGGGTTGGCTACACAGATGCGGAGAAGGAGGCCCCAGGCAAGCCCTGCGTGCAACATCTGCTCAGGCTGGCCCTTTGGAGAGGACTGTGGGGGTGCCAGCCTGAGAAGAGGAGCCTTGGGAAAGAGGAAAGGGTCAAAGCCCAGCACAAGGACTGGGACATCAAGGTAATCCTTTCCCCACACATTTCCTCTGCACCAGTGTGGACTTAATACCCCTCCAGGGCCCAGGAGAGAGGAGGCAAAGCCTACCCTGGTGCTCCTGGAGTCCAGAAGCAGAGGACTGAGAGCAGCAGTTGTAGAGGATCGTCCCATAAGCCTGATGGGTCACAGTGGGACAGGAGCCAGGCCCTAGCCATCTGGGGAGGTTTGAAGGTGCCACCAGGGTGTCCCCATTCAAACTCCCCTCCTCACAGCTGTCCCTACAATCCTCCTTGAGACCTTCAAAACATGCCCATTCCTGAGTGGTATAATACATGGCACCTTTCCACCTCAGCTCTCCACCCTGCTCCCTCTGGGAAGGTCTCCCTCAGGTCATTTTCAGATGATATTAAGTGCCCTGGCTGCTGGCACATCTAGCCTCAAAGCCTAAGCAGGCAGTAACTGCAGAGCCAAGGCCCTGAGCCTTTGAGTTTGGGGATCCCAAGGCCAGCCCAAATGGGCACTGCTGTGAAGCTTGAAGTCTCCTGCCTACCTCTCTGAGCTTGTCTCTTCTGTGAAGTGGGGTGATGCCCACTCCCAGGATGGCTGCCACTGTGCTTACACGGATGGGTTCAGGGCCCAGCACTAGGGCAGGTACTCAGTAGTGTAGCAGGGATTGGGGGGAGGTTTCTCCACTAACAGCCATCACTCCCCCAGGCCTTCCCAGACCTGGCAGCCTGGCCCACCCCGTGGCAATGAGGAGAGGAGAGGTGGGGTCCCAAATCCTTCCTCAGTCCACCCACTAGCCTGTGTTTGTGTCCAGTTGCCATGAGGACTTTGGATCCAGAACTCAGCCTTCCCAACAAGGCCTGCCTGGGCCCCCTGCCTTCCCAGTCCCTGGGGGCTCCAAGGACAGGCCCACCCCACCCCCAGCTGTTGACCTCAGGAAGCCAAGGGGCGTGGGAATGGGGATAGGCTGATTAGCAGCTGGGCTGGCCAGGCCCCAAGCCTGGGCTGGAGGATTCCTGCTTCAGAGTGTGGAGACCTTAACTCTTCCTAGACCCAGCTTTTTAAATCTTTCTTGGCCTCAATTTGTTCATCTGCAACATGGAGATAGTAGCATGACTTGCCTCATGGGCTGTTTCAAGATTTGAATGGGGTAATGGGTATAAAAGCTCAGGGTCACAGGTGGAGAGAACTGATGGCTCCATCCTGGTGAACCAGTCCTTGGTCCAGCCCTCTCTCCTCCTTCAGCCCCACCCTGCCCACTTCCAGGCTCCCGCTTTCTGCGCTCTCCAGTGCATGCTCCAAGCCTTTCCCCTGGGGTCAGGGAAATGCAGGGCTACCTCTGGCTGTGCCCACACTTGAACAAGCAGGCACATGCTTAGTACACACTTGCCCTCGCCCCTGCTGCCTCCAGCACCCACTACCCCAGCTGCTATTCCAGGCTTGCTTCCTTTTGCCCTGTCTTATCATTGACTACTTGCTGCGTAGCCCATCACCCCTCCCACACCCCTTCTCCCACTCCCTCAGCATTCTGGGACACTTCTATACCTGAATGGGCCGCATCTTCGGGGGACATGACTCGAGCTCCCTGTGGGCCCCCTTTGCCTCCTGTGGTGGACGATGCTGCACAATGTACTCATAGGTGGTGAGCTTGTGCCACACTGAGGGGGTGAAGATAGGGCTCAGTGTAATGGAAAAGGAAGGTGAACCTGGGCTTCAGAAGGTGAGGGAGGGTACCCAGCTGCAGGCTAAAACCCATTGTGTCCATATCCACTAAGCCACAGAGTGAGACGAGTCACCATTAGAGAGCCAGCACTAGGAAGGGGCATAGTTTCAGGGCTCCACAGCCCAAACTGGGTAACTTCCTCCAGTTTAGGGACCCCATCCCCTGCAAGGAAGGTGTGGGTGTGTATGTGGGCCGGGGTGGCACTTACTGAGATAAATGTGGAAGCAGAGCAGGTGGCCGAGCAGGGCTGTGGAGAGCAGGCCCAGAAGGATGAGTAGGGCAGCCAGAGCCAGGATGGCAGGAGCCTGCGTCTCCACAGGGGCAGCAGGCAGGAACACGAACCACACATCTGTGTGATTCTTCAGGACTGCAAGGCATGAGCAGACTGTGCTCAGCCAGGGCTGTGACAAGTGACCAGACAGGCTAGGGGGTGGGAGTGGGCCTGGAACCCAGACTGACCTTCAAAGTGGCGGTTGGTACGCAGCCGCATGGGGTTGACAAAGAACTCCACAAAGACATAAGTGGCCACCAGCACGAGGAGCAGGACGCCCAGTAAGGCAGATGCCACACTGTGTAGAAAGAGCCTGGGCCCAGCCATGGGCAGCTGTCAGCACCCAGGTGCTCCAGCTGGGCAAGGGCCCAGAGCTCAGAAGGGCCAGTGGTTGGGAGGGGGAGCTGGGCCTCTGACCCCACAGCCCTAACTCCTCAGGAAGCCGAAGGCTTAGGGCAAAGGTGGAGATAGGCAGCCACCCCCAATAGGCTCTCCACCTTTCCCTGGGCCAGGAGGAGAAAGATTCCAAACCTACCCTCAGCCCTGTCAGGTGGAAGCCATGGAGAGCCTCACCCTCAGACCAGCACACAGGTTCTCCAAGTACCTCCCATCCTCTCCTGGCCCCATATGAAAGTTCAAGGGCCCTGGTTCACACACTTCAACACGCATCCCCAGGTACCCCTGTGGCCCGGATCTGGCTCTCACCGGTAGTTCCTCTCGCCCACACAGTTGTTGAGCCACTTGCAGTGGTGGTCAAAGCCGCACACGCATTTGTTGCAGGCGCTGCAGTGCTTGGAACGAGCACTCCTGCGGTGGGAGGGGGCACAGAGCGATCGCGGGCTTACCCCACCCTTTGTTGACCATCCTGGCCTGGGGGTTGCCGGTTCTGTGCCTGGAGCGGGTCACTCACCCGCGCCTAAGCGGAGAGCAGAGCGCGTCTACAGGGAGCGCGCGCGCCCTCTGGTGACGGGCACGGTGGGGCGGGACACCTAGAGGAGACAGTGCTTCTGAAGAGGTGGGGAGGCGCGGGCGGGAAGGGAGGTGTACCCAGGGGTAAGAGGAGGAGACAGCGTTATATTGTCCCCCTCTGGAACTATGCATATGGGTGATGGTGGTGTGAAATGAAAATGGAGGTTCCTTTCCAAGCAAGGACCCCCTTTGCCCAGTCAGGAGAGAGTGCAGGTATGGGGCCAGGTAGCAGAAGAGAGCAAGGCTGCTGGATCCAGGGCTTGCATTGCTCTTCCTGACATCACCATTTTTTTGAGTCTCTGCTTCTCTGCCAGACTGTGGGAATTTTTCTGGCATTCTTCCAGAAAACTCCAGTCTATCTGGGATAAGCCAAAGGAGCCAAAGGGAGCAGGGCAGGCAGACATCTGGGTGAGCAGCAAGCAGTTCACCACAGGGGATAAGATGAAGGGAGGCCAAGTTAGGGATGCAAGTGAATCTCCCTGCCCCAGGGAGGAACAAGGAAAGCCCAAAGGAGAGTGGAAGGATAAGTTTCAGTCCCCTTTCGCAGAACAGAATGGAGCCCTGGAACAGGCAGCAACTGCCAGAGCATCCACTGAGGAACAGGACACTGACTGATGTCTAGTGAAGGAAAGGATTGATGCCAAAGTCCTCAGCGTCTTAACGCCACTGACTCTTTCTCTGTCCTACGGACAGAGCCCCTTCAACAAACTTCCTGGGTCTTAATATTAAAAGTTGGTGGGGGGTGGGGGGAGCTAGCCTTGAACCATACCCAATTCCAGATCCCCTTCTTAAGGCTGAGAGACTGGGATGCTCCAGGGAAGGGCCTAGGGAGGCAGTCTGGACCAGCCAAAGGGTTTGGGCTCTGTACATTCTAACCCCTCAATGTGACCTGAATTAAGTCACTTGGCTTCTCTGGGCCTCAGAGTTGTGCATAAACAAGGATAACAGTATATTGGCTCCAGCTCCAGGCAGGCTGGGTTATGAATCTGGCTCTGCTGCCCAAGAGCCATATGACCAACCTCAGCCTTTCGGAACACTGGATTCTTCCTCTTCTGTGAAGTGAGAAAGATGTTACCCACCCTGCGGGGTGGTTGTTCAAAAGCACTTAGCACATGATAAGTACTTGGGTGTTAGCTTCTGTTAGTTCCCCTCCCTGCCCATACCTGGGGATGCTAGTGAGAGAAAGGGGTGGTTACTGGCAGAGTTAGTCATTAGCAATGTTTGTAGCAGTGCCAAATGTTTCCTACTTTAACTGATGGAAATGCTATTCCTCATCTTCTGCTTCCAGGCACCTTCTCCTCACCTTCTCCTTCACCCAGTTCTCTGTCACTCCACCAAGATTCTTGACTGTGTGAAATACAAGGGTTCTGAAGCTTCAGGACGACTGTAAAGCCTGGGCATGCCCCTGTCTGCCTTGAGCTCCCACTGGCAGTTCCCCAGGCGCACTCATTGGCCACACACACCCAATCCACGTGCACTCACACATCCACGTCGCACAAGTTGCAGTGTAGGTCTTCAATGACGTGTGCATGTTGGCTGCGGTTGAAGATGGGCAGAGGCCCTGCATAGCTCTTGTCCCGCACATTGGCATCTGCTGGATCGATGGAAACAGCAGTCAGGTGCACCACGAGATGACCAGCAAAGATGGCACCCATGCACTGGCCCAACAGGTTAAAGACTCACTCCACACTGCTGGCTGAGAGCCCACCCCTGCTTCCTGTGGCCAAAGAACTGTTCTCTACCTGTATGCAATTCCCCAGTGCAGAGACTCTGCCTGTGCTACCTCCTTGCTACCCAAGAGCCTCCTTGTCAGACATCTCTAGCATACCCGTGCCCTAGATGGAAGAACAGAGGGGCTATCCTGTAATGGAGCTCACAAACCAGCACTGCTGCTGTTGAGGAGACCAACTACAGGGCCCTGGCCTCACTGCCCCAGACGTGGTGCAGACCCTGGCTGGTCTTACCTCAGAATCTGACCTGGTTTCAGATTCTGAATGGTGAAATAAGACTAAAAGAGATCATCCTCTAAGGTTGAAGGACCCAAAATACAAATTCTAAGCTCATTTATCTTGCTTCTGAGAAGGATGCAAACATCCCCTCCCAGAAGCCAGGCCAGCTGGAGAGTCACTTGCAGATGGAGCCTCATAGACCCACTGCCTCCCTAAGTTCAGGTACTCAGAATCCTGGGGCTGAATGTCTGGGATGGCCTGACATGTTTAAGGGCTGGCCAGTGGGCACATGGCCAACTCCTGAAACACAGATCTTCCAGGATCTATCTACTCAGCAACTGGACCAAAGGCTGGGCACAAGTATGCTGACAACTTACTGCAAAGTGAATGTATAATAAAATTTTACAAATAGATTCCACCCAGTCAGCCATCCACTCTCCATCTAGTTATTCATCCATCCATCTGTCCTTTTGCTAGCCAGTCAGATATCTCTCCATCATTTATCCTCCATCCATCAGCTGTCCAACCTCCTTTTTTCTTCCTCCTCCCAGCAGCCAAATTTTCTTACACGTCTGCAGGAGCCAGGCTCCACCCTAACATGCTGTACCAGAGCTGACAGAGACAATCCTGTGGCCCACCACAACCTCTCTATCCCTACAACCCTGGCTCTGGATCAGGCCTTCACCTCTTGCTTGGGCTATTCCATAGTCTCTGGACTCTGCTCCTCCTGTCTGGGTCCCCTTGAGTGTACTCTTCACTTGGTCCTAAAGTGAGCTCTGAAAAGCTTAAACTTAAGGCCTTGACTGCTTAAACTCCTGCAATGGCTTTCAATGGCTCTCAAGCTAAAGTTTTCTCTTCAGGTTCAATGCTCATGGCCGTTTTCATTCTGGCTCCTCTCAAACCTCTTGGTATTACCAACCACTACTCCTCACCATTCCAACCTCTTTTCAGACACACTGAATGTGGGAAAACATTTAGTTTCCTGCCTGCTTCAACACTTCTCCCACCCCTCACCCCCTGGTTCATTCATTCAACTATTTACTGAGGTCTTTCTCTACATCAGGCACTAAGGCATATGGCAGGAACAAACAGACTTGGTCCCCATCCCCAAGGAGCCCACAGTCTTGCAGGAAACACAGATGTTAATCGAAGAGTAGGTTGATTGTGATAAAGAAAGTTCATGGGACTATGTGAGTTTGTAACTGGGTGACCTCATCTAGTCGAAAGGGATATGGAAATCTTCCCTGAGGAAGTATTATGTCAGCTGATAATTGGAGTGGCACAGGAACCAGCAGGAAATATAAAGAGGAAAGGGGGCCAGGCTGGGTGCTGGGAACAAGCAAAGCCCCAAATAACAGGGTGGCTGATGTGTGGTTCCAGCTCAACTCGTTGGTGCCATGCCAGAAAGAGAGCCTAGGTCACCAAATTCTGGCTTTTCAAAACCAGAAATCTGGGTTTGTATCTGGATATATGAGGCATCTCATTTTTTTAATTTTTAAAATTTTAAAATGCTGACAAGGAAATAAGTAATTTTTAAAATGTACCTGCTGAAGAAGCCCTTCAGATATGTCTATTTAGTGTGTTCATTATCACTCAATTAAAAAAAATCTATAGGCCAAACTGGCCCATGGACTGCTAGTTCTTGACTTCTAACTTAGCTGGGTATTGGGGTGGAGAGAGGAGCTAAGGGCTTCCCCAGAGACCAGTGTTGTCACAACAGAGAACAACAGAGGAAATAAAATAAGAAGATGATGGGGAAATGGGCAGAGTCCAGAATGTGGAGAGCCTTGAGGATCTTAAACGTTATGGCAGGAAGAAGCCATTAGAGGGTATTAGTAACTTTATCATTTTTGTTTTTTGAAAGGGCACTCTGGCTACAGAGAGAGAGAGACTGGCTGGAGTGAGAGCATGTGCAGGGAGACCTGTTTGGAGACGAAATGGTCATCTAGGTAAGAGAGGCAGCTGGCAGTGGGGAGAAAAGAGGGCAAATACAATACCTTTTAGGAGGCAAAATCAACAGGACCTGATGACTGACTGGATATAGATGATGAAGGGAGAGGGTGGAGCCAAGAATACTGAGCGAGGCCAGGAGGAAGGAAGGCAGGGAACTGAGGGCAATAGGAGCGCATTTGGGCCCCCAGTGATGTTGGTCTACATGGCCCTCCTCCTGCACCCACATTCTGCTGAATGAGTCCCTGCCCTCTTACTTACCAAGTGATGATCTCCACACTACTAGGCTTTCCTCCATTTGGAAGCTGAGCACCGAGAACTGGGGCCCTGTGTTCTCATCCTTGCAACCCCAGGGCCCAGGCCAGTTCTAGGCACAAGGTGAGTGCTTGGTACACACAATTACCCTACTTCATTCTTCAGGGGCCCTAAGGGAGCCTGCAGAAGGAAGGTAGCTTTGATGGAAAGACAGAACCATTCAGGCCAAGAAATGAGAGTGCAAACCAGGTGGTTCTGTGAGCCTCCAGCATTGCCCAAAGCAGTAAATATGGAGAAGACAAAACCCTCAAACCATCCCACTTGCCTCCGAGTCAGGCTGCCTGGGCAGTCCTGGCCTCACTGGATACCAGTGATGCGACCTCAGGAAGTCATTTAATCTCTCTAAGCCCTATTTTCTTTCTTTTTTTTTTTTTTTAATTAAAGTCAGGGGAACGCCTTCCTTACAGATTATTATGAGGATTGAATGAGATCATCCATGTACAGGGTTGGTACAGTGCCTGGCACATATAGGTGCTCAATAAATTCTAGTTACTCATGTTTACTATTATTTGCTCTAATTCTACTCACTCCAAACCATGTGGTTATTAATCAGGTACCTTGATGGCAGAAACCCAGTAGTCTTGAGTAAGTGGTGTACCCATTCCAGGTCATGGGAGGAATGTCCCATGAAGCATTCTACTTAACAGTACTGAATAAGCCCTGTGGGTTACCTCAGAGAAAGTCTAGTTTTCAGAGTTGAGGACTAGGTCCTGGGTCCCAGTGAACCAGGAAGTCCCCTTGTGACACTGCTGCATCTGAGACCAACAACCTTCTCTAGAGTCTTTCTCCACTCACCTGCCCTTGTCACCTACCAGCCAAGGGCTCTATGGTTTCCCAAGAGAGCATGCTCACATTCATGGCTCATACATTCTGGTGCTCACACACACATCTGGTGTGCTCCCTCATCCCCTGCCTGGGAAGCAGGCAGGATTCTTCCTGTCAGACAGAGGAGGCTGAGATGTGCAGTTGGCAGAAGCTGTTCAGCCTTGTGCAGCCCTGCAAGGCCTGAGTTGAAGGGTGCTAACTCTATGCCTGAGACTTTCAAATTTATCCCTGTTAACTCCTTTAGCTCACCCTAGGCTACCTTCTCCCAGAGGCCCAAGGAATCATCTCCACGAAGCATACATACCAGGGCACATTCTCATGGGCACCCTCTGGACTGGGGCCACCTGCTGCACCTTAATCCTCTCTTCCTGGGGGTTATGGCCAGGGCAGGGACAGTCACATCACCAAGATCAGGCAAGTGCATATTTGTCACAGTTCCCAGGAGTTTCCAGGGCATCTTTATCCCTCCTTTTGTCAATTCAACTTTCCTTACCCTAAAAGAGTCTGATTTATAAAATCAATGAGCTCCTAAACAGTCCTGGGTATGGCATAATCATCCCTGTAAATAAAACCATATTTTAAATATACCAGGAACTTAATATGTAAAGGAAGCTACCATGATTCCTTCCAAAAAGTGAAAAAGTATTTCATAAATGGAACATCTCTTTCATCCTTCGTTGAGCTCTGGATATAATTAGCTTAAAGAGAGCTTTAAGGTTCTCATCTATAATTGCTCTTGTTGTACCTCAGTTGATGAGGTTCCCATCTGTGTGGGGCTTTCAATGCTCCAAGGTTCATTAGGTCTTTTCCCTCATCCAGTCAGGCAGAGGGGTCAGATGTGTGTTGGAGGCCAGCAGGTAGGCAGCTGGACCCCGAGGCAGAGACAGGGCCCATTTGCACTGTCTGAGGCTCTGGAACCCAGCTTTGGGCTTTGCCCATGTCCCTCCATCCACTGTCTGCACTCTCCCATGTACCAGCCCCATACTTTCCCAAGGATACAGCATAGCCAGCAGGCACCCAGTGGTGAGGCAGGAGGGGAACTAGGACCCCAAAGCCAATCACAGCAAAGAAGAGGTACAGCAGCCAGGCCACAATCTGGAGTGGGTGCGGGGGCCAGCTCCACCCATTCCGGCGGGACCGCTGGCCCTGCAGCTCCGGGGAGGGTCCGCTGGCCTGTGCAGGTGCGGTCCACACATTCTTCTCAGGGGCTGTCTTGTTAGAGGGCTTGTTGCAGATGTTCATCTCCAGAGGGAGAAAGAGTAGAGACAGCATTAGCCTAGGAGGCCCAGGCTGGAGCCCAAAGCCCCATGCCTGCAGTCAGCTTTCAGCAGGAGGGGCAGGCTGGAATGTGAAGCTCTCTCCCAGTTACTCTGCAGGGGATCCAGGACCCTAGCATGAGGAGCCTGATAGTGAGGGGAGCATGGCAGTTGAGTGCTGGCCTCAAAGCCCCAGAGCGAGCTCTGGCCCCAGCCTTAGCCAAGACAAGGTAGGAGGGTCCAGGGTTTATTTAGGACACAGTCTGACTGCCTGTTACTCAAAGTGCTCTGTTTCCACAGCCATCAAAATTAAACCCAATAAGACATGTTCTCATCTGGTAACAATATCAGGCTGGAGCCAGAGTGATGAGAACACATGCTGATTCTGTTAGGATTAGTCACCTCTGTCCCGAGGCCCAAATGCAAGTATGAGGGCCCTCAGAGAGGGCCCCCATACGCTCTGCTAAGGGAAATAGGGAGTGGGAGTACTCAGGAGAGGGATCTGGCCCCTGGTCCTAGCAAACATATACACACTCTTCAAGGACTGGGGGGCCCTGAACCATCTCCCCTGTGCCTCAGATAAGCTGCCTGAGCTTCTTGGCTGAAGAGAAAACAGCACACAAGAGAGAGGGGAGGATTCCTCACTGGTTCTCTCCAGCAGGGGAAATGACCATGTATCTCTAAGTAAACCTGGGCCTAGTGCAGTGAGAACAAAAAGGTGAGCTGATGCCTTTTGACTCACTTGAGGGAGCTCAGGGAAAGACAAGCCTTGTCCAGAGCCAAACCACCAGATGGCAGCACTCTTCCAGCCCCATCCCACCATCCCTCAGCCCAAGAGCTGACCTGGTTGTCAAAGGATACGTGCAGAGCAGACAGGTGGGCCTAGTATTACAGGAAAAAGAGCCCAACCCCCAGTATCTTTTGAACCTGAGGTGAAACCAGAGCCTGGGCAGGCAGTGCCCCACTTGGGTGGACAGGCCAACTCGGAGCTCTTGGTGGGAAGATCAAAATCCCTGGCAGCTGGACTCTCCTTTCAGAAGCCCATGCCTTTGGCCAGGAAGTCTGACTAAGACAAAGGGTATGGCAGGACCCTTTCCCCCATCAGCACATCTGCCTATAACACCTTCCTCATTTCTCAACTCAACAAAATGTGACTTGATCTTCAGAGTCCACTGCGAGCACTTCATCCAGGAAGCTTTCCTTGATGCTCCAAGTGAGTCAGGGGGCCTTCGCACTCAGTTTTTATTGGGCAGGTCACTTTGCTGTTTGGTACACTTTGCCATCTCTATGTCTGCCCCCCTGTTATGCCAGCTTCCCCTAAGGGCAGCAATGGTACTGTGATTCATCCACCTCTGTTCCCCCACATCCCTTCCCCCAAACATGCAGAACATACCTTGTACATAGTAGGCGCTCAGTAATGTTTGCTGACTTGAAAACATCTGAAATAAAAGGAAATATGGGCACAGTAAATGATGTGAAATCCTGAGCCACTCAAAGCCTCCTGCCCTGTTCTGCCCTGCCTTCAATCTGTATAGTCACCAGGCACCCATACCCCACCCCATCTCTTCCCGCCCCATGGCTATTACCCTAACTGCCAAACATTCATACTCAGCCACTCTGCCGGTCATACCACCCAAGGCCCAGGGCCTCCCACAAACCAAACCTGGAGATTCTGAGTAGCCTCATCTCAAAGCTAAATGGAGTGACCCTAGTTTTCTCCCAGGGACTCAACTGGAATCCTTTGGTCATTTGCTTTGTCTTCAGTAAAAACCAATGAAAGGTGGGAAAAGAACCCCAGCTTTGGAGGAAACAGATCTAGGTTCAACTTCTGGTTCTTTGCTTACTAGCTGAAGGGCTTGAGTTTCTTCATCTGAAAAACAGGGGTAGAGATGCCCACCTAGGGCTATACACAGATCAGTAACACACATTGACACATAAATGCTCCCTAAACGGTAGACATTATGATTACCCTTAAATAGCCCTCTGGAGTATCCTCATCTCTCCAGACTGAGGAGGCTACTATATCTGATATCCTAAGAGGTTTTATGAGGTTTATGCCCAAAGTAATGGGGTTGGTTGAAGTTGCTTTCTTAAGTCAGTAGTCCCAAGGAACACATTGTCGTAACAGCTGAGCCACTGGGTTGTCATTCTGAACTTCTCAGCTTTGATGAAAGATAACAAAGGTGATCAAAAAGCTGGCATCACTTTATTTGGAAGGTCCCCAGAGGTAGCAAATCTTTGTCCTTGATTTTTGGAAACAAAGGTCATCAGGTCAAGCCCAGTGAATACAGTTGAGCTGGGCAGTTCTGCTCAGGAAGACAAATCTTTGTGGCTCCAACATAGGTTCTCTGGTGATCCAAGAGGGCAACTTCTTTGAAGGGAACCATCCATTAGGGCCCCTAAATCCTGACTTTCTCCTTGCCATCCTCACTCCTGAATAGCCCTACACCTTGAGGTAGTTTATAAAGAAAGAAGCAGAGGCACATGGCTGGCTGACATGTCCCCACTGCTGGAATGGGCTGGCAGTGGCCACGGGCACCCCCCAGTGCTGCTGTGTCCCTGATGCCTGAGGCAGGAGACGTCACCATTTGAGGCCAGGAGCCTACCACCAACAACCTTAGAGACTGCTCTGATTCCAAACCCCAGTACCCTTGGCCCAGAGAGGTACCACTTGTATGAGACCATGGATAGGGGAATGGTGCTATTGGGTCTAAGTCCCCTGCAGAAGTGGCAGCACTCTAGAGTAGACTGAGCTGCCCAGGTGGCATGCCACCTGCATTAAAAGTCTGAGCCAACCCACTCTTAACTGATGACATTTTCCCTTATGGAGTTGGTGGCCACAAATGATTTTGACCCCCCAAAAAAATTATTAAAAGGGCTCTGAGGTAGGAGAGAATAGGAGATAGGGCTTTAAGCATGGATGGGACTAAGCACTGTCATCAGACCCAGGGACTTTTCTGGCTGTCCTTCTCCTCTCAGCACTTCCCTAGGAGATCAGACTAAAAGACCTGTCATCCTGCTCCCAGACATGGCCAGCTTGTGCATTCATGTCTTGGCCCAGCCCCCTTGTGCACTAAAGATGTAAACACATATGAGACCAGGTTCCTGCCCTCAGAGGACTGCTTTCTGCAGGCCCAGACAGACCCAGACAGATATCAGGGAAGTGGGTGAATGGGTATTTTGGCAGCCTAGTATGACAGGACACATAGTGGATGGGTTTGGGATCAGAGAGCAAGATTCAGAGAGAGAGAGAGAGATGAGTCCTGGGAAGGTGCAGGGTCAGATCCTAGGTTGAAACCAAGTCCCCCTAAAATCAAGTTTCCTTACTGAAATTGTGATTAATCTATGTAAAACTTTGTTCCCTTTTGAGTCTCCTGTATCTTCAGTCTTGTGCTAACTGAAAACTAAACAACCAGAATCATATGACTAAAATTACTGAAAACATGTACTAAAATGGCTACTATAGATGTCATCATCAACACAGAAACTCTGGTTTTCTCTCCCGTGCAAGATGAACTAACAGATCCCTGTGCCATGGACCACCTGGATAGAAAATCATAAACCAGAGACTAGAATACTCCAGAAACTACGATTAAGACATGTCACAAAAATGTCACAAGATGATGATTAATCCCAGCCTCTTTGTTCTTTCCCTTAAAAAATAAAACAAAACCCTAACTCAAAGACCACGGTGGAGTGGACCTGAGGCATATCTCCCACTCCCTCTCTTGGCTCTCACTCCCTGCAATAAATGGTGTACTTTCCTTTACCACAGCCCGGTGTCAGCGGATTGGTTTTGCTGTGTGCTAGGAAAGCAGATCCAACTTCAGTTCCTTAAGAAGGTGATGACAGGAGGCCAGGTGAGTAAGCTTAGGTACTACTGAAAGAGCCATGGTGAGTCACAGAAAATTTAAACAGGGGAATTGACATAAAGGTGATGGGTGTTTTAGAAAGCTTTCTATTCACAGTGGGAAGGAGGGCATGAGCAAGAAGAGAATGGACTTGGGGGAAGTGACACCACAGCAGACTAGCCCAGGGAGGGCAATCGCCCAGCAGCCCAGTGCTTTGGGAGGAGATGGGCGGGAGGTGGGGGTGAAGCCCACAAGTTCCCCCACTGCCTGCCTGATGACCCACTGCATCTTTGGTGGGCTGACAGGTATGTGGACCTTGATAAAGATTTTCAAGTACCTTCAGCTGCCATAGAACAAACTACAGAGTTAAGTTGGTGGAGACAGAAAGAAGGCAAGAACAAAGAGGCCCCATGGAGTGCTAACCACCATAGGTAGTCGCTGGCCTGGTAAACCCAGGGCTCACCTGGCTTCTGAGGTAGGCTGAAAGGGCTATACAGGTCTCTCCCTGTCCCAACAAGGTGAAGGCCACTGCTGGGATGACAATAATCTATGTTAACCTTCACTTGCTAAAAGCCTAAAATCGCATTTGAGAAAAATGTTAGGCTACTTTAACTCACATGCCTAATTTAAGTGAAGAAAAGCTTACCATTCAAGTTCTCATTATGAACTAGAGAACAGTTACCTGACAGGTTCACTTCCCTCTTGCCCACCTCTGCTCCCACCAAAAAAAAAAAAAATATTTAGGAATACTGTTCTGAGATTCATGAATAGTGCTGTCAAAAGAACCAGACTGAGATGAAAAGTACTAGCCCTGGAGAGGCTGTAGGCATCCCTGCATTTCTGCAAGATGTCTGAGAATTTCAGGAAAGAATCTACTTCACTACTGAAGAGGGTTTGTTGGCAGAGGCCACAGAACTGGAAGGATAGAGTGCTGGGATCAGAAGAGAGGTGACAGGGCCAATGTGGAGGCTTGGAGGGCCTGGAGAACTGAGTTACCAACAGGGAGAAACACGGTGGAACAAGGGAAATGGGTTAGGGCTGGAGACAGAGCCTGCTTCTGGTCCCTGCATAATGCCCACAGATTGAGGAATCTGGCAGGCGAATTTCACAAAGCTGTCACTTTAGATCACTCCTTTATTTTTCAAAAAGATTAGCTGGAAAGCAATTTGGTAATGTCAACCAAATTTGAGGGGGCTTCACAGGTGTCACTAGGGGTAAAGAACCCACCTGCTAATGTAGGAGACATAAGAGACTCGGGATCAATCCCTGGGTTGGGAAGATCCCCTGGAGGAGGGCATGGCAACCCACTCCAGTATTCTTGCCTGGAGAATCCCCATGGACAGAGGAGTCCGGTGGGCTACAGTCCACGGGGTTGCAAACAGTCAGACACGACTGAAGAGATTTAGCGTGCATGTGCACACACACACACACACACACACGCACCAAACTTGAGAAAACATATACCCTTGGGCCCAGACATTCCATTTCTAGGTATTTATCTTATGCAGATGCTTATAAAGTACACAGAGATCCATTGCAGTCATGTTGGTAATAAGAAAGGCCCCAAAAAAACAATATTAAAAAATTATATGGCACATCCACACAATGGAATGCTACATAACATCAAAAATGAGAGATGAAATGACTTTTGATACACAGGTAAGTAGAAGCTGAAACTCCAATATTTTGGCCACCTGATGTGAAAAGCTGACTCATTTGAAAAGACCCTGATGCTGGGAAAGATTGAAGGCAGGAGGACAAGGGCACAACAGAGGATGAGATGGTTGGATGGCATCACCGACTCAATGGACATGAGTTTGGGTGAACTCCGGGAGTTGGTGATGGACAGGGAGGCCTGGCTTGCTGTGGTCCATGGGATTGCAAAGAGTCGGTCACAGCTGAGCGACTGAACTGAACTAAGTAGAAAAGCAAGATGTGGGATGGTTGTAGAGTGTGCTTACCAGTAAGTGAAAGCCAAGGTGGATGGATAGATATGTATATTCCTATATGCACAGATTCCCTCTGGAAAGAAATGCAAGAAAGCAAACACACAGGTAGCCTGTGAGAAGGAGATCTAGTGGCTAGGGATGAGAGAGATCTGTTTTTACTATGTACTCCTTGGTGCTGTTTGGATTTCTTTTTTCACCATGTGCGTGTACTACTTTTGAAACAAAAAGTCAAATAAATAATTGAAGGGTGTCATCTCTTACCCTCCTGGCCCCAGTGGGCTTCCATGTGGACCAAATATGCGCGTGTGATCTAGAGCGTAGTATCACACCAGACAAACAAGGAAATCCTGCCTAACAACCATGCAACAAAAGAGCAGTCAGTTGTAGTTCAATACTTTCTCATTCTCAAAAGCAGTTCTGAGTTGTTCAGCTGAAGAGCTCCCTATGAGCTGTTGGGGAGACAACCAGGCGGCACAACAGAAGAGCAGCCGGGCGGAACCTTGCTCCAGTTCTCGGCTGAAGGTCAGCTAAGCTTCCCATGACTCCAGAACCCAAAGGGAAGGTGCACACCACAGGAAGGTTTCACTCCCAACAACCTTTTCTTTTGCTAGAGGATTTATAGTTGCCTATGTGTGCTTTTCTGTGGATATTTCAAAACACGTTTTCCGTTTTGTTTTTTTCCCCCAGGATCTACTTTTAAACCCATTTTCACTGAGATCTGACCAATGCCCAATTTAACCCCTCCAAAAGGAGGGGCTGAAAAGAAAATGCTGCATGGTTCACACTGTTTTACAGCAAAAAATGTCATTAAAAAAAAAAAAAAAAAAAAACCTCAAGGGGCAAGTACTTTGTTTATTAGAATTCCCCACAGGTGCCAGAAAAGTCTCTGGCTTTAAAATTCTGGGAAGTGCTTATGTGAATAAGAGACACACATCACAGAAACTCCCAGAAAATAAATTGGAGCTTCAGGCCTTTCTCATAGACCTCTCCAGTCATTGGTCTCAGATGTGGCTGGGCTCCTCACATCAACAACATGCAGAAGTCTGATGCTAGGGCAAGAAAGGCTTGAAACTTTAGTCATTTCTGAGTTGACGTGGTCTGCAAACATTCCCTGTGCCATTTTCCTCCTGAAGCAATCACTGCAAACTGTTTGGGCTTCAAGTTAAACCAAGGAAAGAGGACAACAAGAAGGGAGCAACACGGAGCTGAAATAAGGCCAATGAGCAGAGGCAAGGGTTGTTGGTTTTAACCAGGAAATCAAATCCCATGATTGTGAAAGTAAGCCTTAAAAGAACACCCACCAAGAAACAGTCATTTAGAACAAAGTTGTGACAGAACAAAGTAAGAAAAACAAAACCTGACTAATTAAGTACCAATGTTGCTTTTATTGAATCTCATGGTGATTATCTGTTTATAAACCCGTCTCCTGCTGTGAATCACCAGTTTTCCAAAAACAGGGACCACCCCTTGCTGCTGCTGCTGCCAAGTCGCTTCAGTCGTGTCCGACTCTGTGCGACCCAATAGACGGCAGCCTACCTGGGATTGCCTTCTCCGGGGACCACCCCTTACTCATCTCTAAATCCAACCGTCCTTCAGGAAGGGAAGTTAAGCCACTTCTTACTATTTCTGCTGCCATCACTCTATTCCAAGCCCCAATCATTGCTCCCCTATAGTGCCTCAACAACAACAATAACCATTGCTAGCCATTTAGATGGAGAAGGCGATGGCACCCCACTCCAGTACTCTTGCCTGGAAAATCCATGGATGGAGGAGCCTGGTGGGCTGCAATCCATGGGGTCAGGAAGAGTCAGACGGACACGACTGAGCGACTTCACTTTCACTTTTCACTTTCATGCACTGGAGAAGGAAATGGCAACCCACTCCAGTGTTCTTGCCTGGGGAATCCCAGGGATGGCGGAGCCTGGTGGGCTGCCAGACATCTATGGGGTCGGACACGACTGAAGCGACTTAGCAGCAGTAGCAGCCATTTAGAAGGCACTTATTCTGTGCTACCGCTTTAAGTGTTTTGACAGAATCTGCTTATTATCCCTCACAACTTTCTGAAGTAGGTCCAATCATTTCAAACTGTTCTCATAGGCCTCTCTAGTCATCGGTCTGAGATGTGGCTAGCCTCTCACTTTCTCTCTCATAAACAACATGCAGAGCAATATGCCCTTTTCACAGATGACGACACTGAGGCTCAGAGAGACTAAGTAAGTTCTAGGAGGCACAGCTATACTGGCAGAACTAGGATGGCCCTCAATTGACTTCCTGGTATGCCCTGTCACAACCACATTGCCCACAGCAGCCAGAGTGAGGTGAGATTTTCAGAAGTTAAAAACACATCAAAACTCCTCAGTGGTTTACTCCTCCTGCTAGGATAAAGTTGAAAGCTCCACCACATCCTTCAAAGTGTCCCTCACCCTTTCTGTTCCTCTGTACCTGCTGCCTCCAGATCTTTGCATTTCCTTTTGCCTCTTCCAGAAACATCCTTATCCTGATCACAATGCTGACTCTCAACCTTAGATCTTGGCTTAAAAGTCGCATGAGAGAGGGGATCCTCCCTGACCTCCCTTCATTTCAGCACTAGACCATTTAACCTGACCTGAAATCACTTTAGTCGTGTATCTGGCGCCTGCTCCCCGCAACCCCCGCCCGACCCCTTCTTAACACTGCAGGTTCTGGAGAACTGCAGCGTCCTCTCTGGAGCCCTTGGTGGCCCCGCGCCTGGCAAAGAGCCTGGCACATAGCAGACGCTCAATGCAGATCTGCGAACCTGATGAATGCTAGAAGGAAGCCGGGCGCCCTGCCCAGGACCTGCAGCCCAGGCCGCGCGCGGGCTCCAGGCGAAAAGCTCGGCCGGGCGGCGGCAGCTCTGCCCCCGTGGCTCAGCTTAGAGGTGAGAACTGCACAGGGGGCTCCTCACCTGCGCGTCGTCGGCCGAGCCAGATAGGCCCTGCCAAGGTCACTCAGCGGCTCAGCCCCAGAGCCCGGCTGTCCACCCACCCCAGAGCGGCCGCGCTTCAGACTCTCGCGGTAGAGACGGTCCCTGGGACCGGGCGGCTGTGCGCCCCGGATCCGAGCCCCATTCCGTGACGCGAGGCGGAGGTTAGGCCCGCAAGTCCTCCGGCTCCGAGTCCAGCGGGCTGGCTGTACCACCCGGCCAGGCAGACGCTGGCTGGGCCTCGTCCGGCGCTGGGCCCGTTCCCCTGGCAACGGCGTGGGCTACGGCGCCCCACAGCGGCCAAACCGCGCTGCGTCACGTCGCGCTGGCACCCAGGCTGGGGCGGGGCTCACGCGGACCCCATGGCTCCCCATTCTCCATTCCTTTTCAACATTCTTCCTCAAAAACACACTTTTCTCTACCCCCAATCCACAGCTTGTCTTCTCTAAATCCTAACTTGTCCCGTAAGCGTTCCGCTCCATTTTCTCCCCTGAGCCCATCACTGTTAGGGAAACCGTCAGCCAGCCTGCACAGTTTAATAAGAGTATGTGCTGGGCACTGGACGTATCCTAGGGAATACCCACGAGATCCCTGCCCTTCAGGGAGATAACAGGCTAAGAGGAATATATATCGAAAAGCAAATAAATATGAAGGTGGTCCATAATATAACGTGTGAAGTGTAAGAGCTGAAAATATCTCCTTTCTGGGACTTCCCTGGGTCCAGTGGTTAGAACTTTGTGCGCTCATTGTAGAGGGCCTGGGTTCAATCCCTGGTCGGGTGCAGTCTCTGGCAGGGGAACTAAGGTCCCACAGACTTATGGTCCCACTTTTGGCATCATGTGGCCAAAAGAATAAGTTCTCTTTTCTTTATTTCCTTTAAGTCAAGCATAAATCCTACTGGGATTTCTGATATTCCAGGCTGGAGGGAAATTTGGTCTTGGTCTCTACTAGGTTCCTCTTTACCCAGTTTATTCCAAGGATTCAGAATCTCCTGCAGCAGCAAGCACTGTGAGAAGCACTCTCTGGTCATGTGTCCTCTCTGGTACTAAGGCCGCAGTCATTGCCCCAACCCACAGGACTTTCAGATTTGGGCTTCATGGGATCATGCCTGCTACCCTGGGGCTGCTGGGAGACAGGCACCTGCCTCCTCCATTCCAGGGGCTTCAGACTCTCTTCCCTTCCTGCTGAACTTGGTTTCCCTGAATGCGCCCTCTCCCCTCCACTTGGGGACACTCAGAATGAACCCTCTCATGAGCTCAGGCTTTCTCAAAAGACAGGAAGAGGCTCTGTCTTCCACCAGGTGCTCTATCCATATTTCTAGGCCATAGGAAAGTGAGCAGCTGGCTGGCTGCCTGCTCAACATGGGCTGGACAAAAAACACCCCTATCCCTAAAATTATCAGCCACAAGCATGCAATAAAGGCAAAATAGCAACTCCTGCTCGGTCATGTTATGATTCTGGGTCTTATGCAAGTGTCTTTATCTGTCTACCATATAAATGCTTGTTTCCAGGAATGGTAAACTATATGGACTAAATATCAATGCTACTTTGGCCTCAAAAGTACAAGACAACTCAACTCTAATCTGGAATTGTAGAATTTAGGGCTGAAGAGAGATGGTGACCCAAAAATCATGGTGGAGGATGAGCCATTATATGCCCACAGGGAAGGCAGGGACTGGAGAGTCAAGCCACCAAACCCTGGGTCCATCTGCCTCCCAGGCACTGCTCCTAGATGTCCTGTGCATGCATGCATGTTAATTCACTTCAGTCATGTCTGACTCTGTGACCCTATGGACCATAGCCCACCAGGCTCCTCTGTCCATGGGATTCTCCAGGCAAGAATACTGGAGAGGGTTGCCATGCCCTTCTCCAGGGGAGCTTCCCAACCCAGGGATAGAACCCAGGTCTCTTATGTCTACCTGCATTGGCAGGCAGGTTCTTTACCACTAGTGTCACCTGGGAAGTCCCCTCTAGCTGTCCCATGAGTATCTAAATGCAGCATATCCCTATATGCCCTTTTTGTCCTTGCCACAAACCTCCTTCTCCCTTTAGGCCCTCCAAAGGGCACCACTACCTACCCAGTCTCCTCCTAGTCCTTGCCCATCTAATCCAGACAGTCCCCACAAACAGGCAGTTCCTCCCTCCAAAATATGTCCTATGTCCATTCTTCTCACTCCCTCTGAAATATGTCCTGTGTCCATTCTTCCCACTCCACTCTAGCCCACAGCACCAGTTTCTCCTTTGCTGTCTCTGCAGCAGCCTTCTGTCTGTCTCCCTAACATCAGCCTGCCTGCTTCCAGTCCCTTCTCCTCTTAGCTGCCAGGCTTACCATTCTTTCTGATCATTTGTTAAAGTGGGTAATAGCCTGAATAATATTGTTGAAGGAAATGGCAAATCACTCTAGTGTTCTTGCCTGGAGAATTCCAGGGACGGGGGAGCCTGGTGGGCTGCTGTCTATGGGGTCGCACAGAGTTGGACACGACTGAAGCGACTTAGCAGCAGTAGCAGCAGCAGCCTGAATAATGGCCTCCCAAAGATGTACATATCCTAATTTCTGAAATCTATGAATACGCTGCCTCTCAAGGCAAAGTGTACTTTGCAGATACGAAAGGGTTTTGAGATGGAAGAGAGTATCCTGGATTACCCAGGTGAGCTCAATGTAATCACAAGGACCCTTACAAGAGAGAGGCATGGGATGGTCAGAGTGGGAGGAGACGTGATGATGAAAACAGAAGTCAGAGAGATTTGAAAACATTATACTTCTGGTTTTTAAGACAGAGAAAGAAGCCATGAGCCAGCAAATGCAGGTGTCCTCTAGAATCTAGAAAAGGCAAGGAAACATTCTCCCCTAGAACTTCCAGAAAGAACCAATTAGCTGACACCTTAACTTTAGCCCAGTGACACCCATTTCAAACTTCTTACCTCTAGAACTGGAAGATAATACACCTGTGTTGTTTTAAGCCACTGAATTGGCTTCCCTGGTGGCTCATGGGTAAACAATCTGCCTGCAATGCAGGAGATGTGGGTTCGATCCCTGGGTTGGGAAGATCCCTTGGCAAAGGAAATGGCAATCCACTCCAGCATTCTTGCCTGGAAAATCCCATGGACAGAGGAGCCTGGTTGCTACAGTCCATGGGGTTGCAAAGAGTTAGACACAGCTTAGCAACTGAACAACAAAGCCACTGAATTAGTGGCACTTTGTTGTATCAGCAATAGGAAACTAATATAGTGGGTTTCAAATAGGATTAAGTACATGTATATTTAACCAATGAAAGCTGTTTCATTTTTAAAAAATATTTATTTATTTGGTGGCACCAGGTCTTAGTTGTGTTATGCAGGATCTTCAATCTTGGTTGCGGCACACGGGATCTTTAGTTGTAGCGTGCAAACTTGGTTGCGGTTTCCCTGACCAAGGGTCAAACTCACACCCCCTGCATTGGAAGCATGGAGTCGTAGCCACTGGATCACCAGGGAAGTCCCAAAGCTGTTTCATTTGAAACAAAAATGACTGCCCAGGTATCTGAGTGACTCCAGACTAAGCTCTCTGAAAAGACTTCCTCTGGCCAAATCTGAGTTTTAATAGCACAGGCAGTTTGATGGTGTCCTGATTCTGTCATCGTGGTGTGGTCACCAGTCCAGAACCTGACACTGCCCAGGGCATCACCTACTGAGGAAGGCCGTACTTTGCTAACACCACCTCATCAGTCTTCTGTTTAAGTTACCTCCAGGGCTTTCTTTGCCCTTAGGATCAACTGAAATGCCAAATCTTGGCTTTCAAAGCTCAGCTCAGCTAGCTCCTGTCCACCTCCTCATCCCTGTCCCCTGATCGGTGCATCTCCTGGAACACAAGGCATTAGCTCCCACCCCCAGGCTCTTTCGCACAGTATTCCTTTTACTCAAAGTGTAGTTAGTCTCAGCTCCTCCTGCCCCGCTCTGGCCAGTTTCTTTGAAAACATGAGACACATTTTTCTGGGACAGAAGTCCTCTCCTAGGGCAGGACGTGTTCCTGTCCAGAGTGGCTGTCCCTGACTAGCAAGGCAAGTCTGTCCATGGTGAACAGCCCAGGCTAGAGAGACAAAAAAACCTAACTGTGGTTTAAAGAACTTGTACACATGTGTATGATGAGAAGGTTCCAAGTTCACTTACCTGACTCCTAGAATTGCCAGAAGAGACCCCCGGGCAGTTCACCCCAACCTGGGCTAGACCCACAGCCCATCCTTAATTAGAGTCAATGTATCCCCAGGCTTCCTGGGACTTGTTTCTTGTCCCAGGGCATATCAATGGTTACCTGTTTCAATCCCAGCTCTGCCAGTCACCAGCTGGGTAAATTCCCCAACTTCTCTAAATCCAGTTTGCTCCTATGTGAAGTAGCAGTAACAACAGCTCCTTACTGGATAGGGCCACAACGAGGCCTGAAAATGTGGTCCTGCATATGAAACACACAGAATGTTCCACTGGAAATGGACACTGATACATATAATCTAGACCCTACTTGTCTTTCTATCAGGAAATGATGCTCTCCGTTTCATTAACTAATGGAATTAAATTTTAATTATCAGATTCACTGGTGGGATGTGGTTAGCCATAGATGTTGTTCTCTGGGTCCATTTTGTCTGAATCACAGTACCCTTTCCAATGGGCCTTGGATGAGTCACCCCATTTACTTGGCTTGTCCCCATGGCCACAAGCACCTCTTGCCCTGGCAAACATAGAGGCCTTGTGACTGTCGCTCTTTCTACCTCCACTGGTGGCTCCCCTCCCCATCAGTCCATTCTCCTGATAGCTTGGGGCTGTCAAAAAAAAAAAGAAGAAAGAAAGAAAGAAAAGAAAAAGGGAAGAGGGCCTGCCCTGGTGATCTAGTGGTTAAGAAGACACGGGTTCGATACCTGGTCTGGAAAGATCCCACATCCTGTGGAGCAACAAAGCCTGTGTACCACAACTATTGAGCCTGTGCTCTAGAGCCCATACTCTGCAAACAGAGAAGTCATGGCAACGAGACACCCACACACTGCAACTAGAGTAGCCCCTGCTTGCTGCAACCGGAGAAAGCCCACATGTAACAATGAAGACCCAGCACAGCCAAAAATAAATAAATGAAAGGCAGGAAGGAAGGAAGAAAGGAAGGCGAACTGATTATTTTACTTCTTGCTACCACTCTCAGTGACTCTCCCTGCTTCACAGGAAGCAGTATCTCCATATACCATGAAATTAGAATAAAAACCTCCTCATTCACCACAGCCTCCAAGACCTCCCTTATGCCTCCTGGCTCCTCTCTCCTTGAAGGACCAGATTCCCTCTTATATTAGGGGTCTTTGCATGCGATGTTCTTGCTACCTGGAACACCACCTCCTCCTAGAAAGCTTTCTCCAACCCTCAGAATAGAAGAGGCCATGAGACTCTGCTTTCTAGTGCCTCCTGTCTGTCGTGGCTGCTTGACTGTGTAGTGATCTGATTAGGGGCTGTCCTCCAGCCACATGCGGAGCCCACAAGGTGGGGAACAGTTATCTAGCTCACCAAGGCATTCCCTGAGCATGGAGCCTGGAACACAAATGCACTCAATAGATGTTTGTTGTATGAATGAAGGCGGGAACAAACAAATGAAAGGATAGTGTTACTTAATAGGAATTCTTTTGTGAAGGCTTTTGTAAATAATACCTGTTGAATTATTTTTGGTGTAAAAATGGACTTTCCTATACTACCGTCCCTTCATCATAGTAAATCTGTTATTTCCATGTCCCTTGTAAAGATTTTGTTTTTCCCTTCACTACATTGAATACATTTTCCTCCCATTAATTTTCCCTTCTTGAGTAGCTTTTGTGAGCACTTTGTGCTTTAAGAAAGGAGCGCTGTTTGGTGTATACAATATTCTCTCAGCTTCCTTGGTAAGAAGACTCTGGCACCTTTCTCACTGTTGACACTAACTGGTACAGCTTGGAACACGATGTCACCCCTCCAGAACTCTCACAGACCTAGATAAAACTTATTCTGTGTCTCCAGTCAGGAACAAGGTGTTTGGAAGCAGCACCTTATGCAACAGAGCTGATGCAGGGCCATCCCTCGGAGGCAAATGACATGAAAATGATGGTGTGTGGAGAATGTGCCTACAGTGTCCTAGGAACTAATGATTTTAAAGCTTCTCTGGCAGTAATTCAGTTTTTATTTTTTGTTTCTTAGAAAAATGAAGGCTTGTATTTACTATATGTGTTATCTAATATGCAGAAAGGCAGATAGGGAAAGGTATCCTGTGCTGATAAGGACTTCCATGGCAGCTCAGTCAAAGCTGCCCTCTTTGCAACTGGCCACCTGGCCCTGCACGTGCTCCCTGGGAGCAGTTTCGCTCGCTCTTCAGCGTATCTTTTTGTTTCCTCATTTCTATGGGGGAATGGTGCATACATACAAAGTCGTTGACTGTTCTTACTTTATTTCAGAAATGTGCAGGGCTGAGGCACCTGAATTTTTCCTCAAATACTTTAAAGCAAATTATGTGGCGGAACCTCTCATGCCTGCTCCCAGAGGAATTTCCTTTGAGTGCTCCCTCATATCTCAAAAGCTTATGTAACCTGACACAATTATCTAAAAAGCCTTGGAATCCAAAAGAACAGAGATCTGAGCTAGGAATGAAGGTCGGAGCTGGGAAAGACATGTTCTCTCCTGCCTAGTGACTGGGTCATACTTCACTAGGACAATGCTCAATTCAACTTCCAAAGAAAAATCTTAACCCCTTGACCAGGGGTTGTACTTGCTTATTTTTCGGAACAAGGAATCTCTTGACAAGGTGCTCAAGGGGCATTACAAAGCCTTAGACCTGGCTGGCGGTTAAAAATATTTCTATAACCATCTTGAGCAGCTAGTCTTCCCAAGATGAAAGCAAGAGTGGCTTGGACCCCTTCCAGAGGATAACTGACTCAAAGATCAACCCATCCTGAGAGTCAGGGTCTCCTGCCAGCAGTTAGTGCTGCAAAGCGGGTGGGGGTCTGGAATCCATATTTTCACCAAGTAGTAGTCCAGGTGATTTTGATTCAAGCCCAGCTCAGTTCCCAACTCAAGAGAGAAGGAGAGGAAGACAAAAACTGTAAGTGCAGACCTAAAATTGGGGCTCCACGAGGAGATGACCCCACTGTGTACCCAAGAGCCCTTGGGCCAAGAAGCTTCTCTTTCTCCTTTTTGTTTTCACTTTTATAAATCCCAGCCCTGCTTGCTATTTGCATGCCAGCGGTGAGGGACCTCCAAAGAGAATAGGCACCACTCATAGGTGGTTGGCTTTTCAAGGAATTTGCTGGAGAAAATTGTAGACAAGGCAGTGAACAAAACTCTTCTCCATCTGGTTTCAGTTTATTAAAAAAAACAACACACATAGGCCTCCTACCAGCAATCAGAAAACAGCCACAGCTCCCCAAGTAGGGTATTAGCCACGAGGGGTGGGACTGAATTATGTATATGCAAATGAATTAAACCAGCCAGCCAACAGCAACTAAGTTTTGTATCTTTTGCAGTTGTTCTGCCAAGAAAAGGCCTGAATCAGGGTGATGGAAGCTGTAAGGAAGCAAGTTTTGGAATTAGTTTTTAACAACTTGCCTTAATTCTACCATTGGGAGACATGTTTCTAATCCAGAGGCAAATTTTATTTATTTATTATTCTTTTATTTTCTTGGAATAGAGAAGGGCTTATTGCAGGGCCAAACAAGGAAAATGGGTGGCTCGTGCTCAAAAACCCTGAACTCCCAGAAGCAAGTTTTAAAAGGTTGATAGTCTTTTGCCTGGGTATTGCCCACTGAATAATGCCAACCTCCTTAGCTGACAGGGGATAGAGCAGAGTGTCTGGATGGCTGAGTAATCACTGAACTTCTTATATATAGAATTGTGGTACCTGCTTCATTCGGATGATGTGAGGATAGTACGTAAAATTAAGTATGAGGAAGTCGAACACAAGGACTGGCAAGCAATAGTAAATGTGGCAGAGGATTAGGAATAACTCAGAGCTGCCCTGCAGGACTCAAGATGACCAGTTTCATCTGGAGTCAGCCAAGCTAGCCCAGTAAATGTTCTCAGCTGGGACTTGCCTTTCCCCTGGGACTGGTCCAGAAAACCCTTGAGAGCAAATTCTCTTAGTGTTTCCCAAGCTCAAGGGCCCTAATCCCCAAATATCTGCCTTCAATCTTGGAAGCAAAGAAGTTCAGGGAGGGTGCTGGACACAGTTTGAAAATACAAGGAATACTTCTGGCTTTCCGCATGTCCCCATTCCTTCTGCCCAGTAAGCGAAGGGCCTGGCTTCCAAGTGCACAGCTAGAGGAGACGGACGGGGCACTCATTCATGCCTGGTGAGTTGACAATCTCCCAGGCATTTGTACCACATGAGTGGTGTGCTGGGGACCACAGGCACCCAGCTGCCTCTGGGCTCAACCCTCGCATGTCCACGAGCACTTCAGGTTCAGTTTGTCCAAAACAGACTGCTGTCCCTCGCAGGGATGCACCAACAAGACGCCCAGCCTCCCCTCGTGCCTTGTCCCCAAACCCATTTCCTAGCCAACCAGGACAGGGTCTTATTTGCTCAAGACCTTTCCCAGCTCTCCTTTGCCCTCAGAATGAAGTCAGAGGTGGTGAAACGTTGTTGTTTAGTAGCTAAGTCATGTTCAACTCTTTTGGGACCACATAGACTGTAGCCCACCAGGCTCCTCTCTCTGTCCACGGGATTTCTCAGGCAAGAATACTGGAGTAGGTTGCCATTTCCTTCTCTAGGGGATCTTCCTGACCCATGGATTGACCTTGTATCTCCTGCATTGGCAGGTGGATTCTTTACCACTGAGCCACCAAGGAAGTGCATGGCAAACGTAGCTCTGTGTTAACACAGTTCTCGGTCTTCGAGCTCCGGTATACCTGAGTTTGAATCTTGGGGCTGGTCCAAGATTCAAACTTAGGTGAACCTGAGTTTGAGACCTTGAACAATTTTCTTAGCCCCTGGAAGCCTCAGTTATATTTTATATTCCTTGAATATAAAATAGTAATGATGACACCCACTGCTGCTGCTGCTGCTAAGTCACTTCAGTCGTGTCCGACTCTGTGTGACCCCACAGACGGCAGCCCACCAGGCTCCCCCATCCCTGGGATTCTCCAGGCAAGAACACTGGAGTGGGTTGTCATTTCCTTCTCCAATGCATGAAAGTGAAAAGTGAAAGTAGAGTCGCTCAGTCGTGTCCGACTCTTAGCGATCCCATGGACTGCAGCCTACCAGGCTCCTCTGTCCATGGGATTTTCCAGGCAGGAGTACTGGAGTGGGGTGCCATTGCCTTCTCCAGATGACACCCACTACAAAGGGCTATTGTGAGGCCTCTGCACTGAACCCAAGGCTTGGAACAGAGCAAGAAGTTTGGAGGCCAGTGCATGGAATGAAGACTGAGGATGAGCTGGGAAGGGTGTGGCTGCCAGAACTAGAGAAGATGATGAGACCAGTTTTGGACATGCTGAGTGTAAGGGGCCTATGGGTGTCCAGGGGAGGCATCCAGGGGCAGCTGGACATGTGGGCCTGGAATTAAGTCTTGGCTGGAAAGGAGCGTGGGAGTCACCAACATGCGAGTAGGAAGATGAGCTCATGGTAGGGGAGGGACAGAGCATGAGCCCTCCACAGCCAGAGGTTCACCCACAGGGAAGAGAAGCTTATGAAGGAGGCCGGGACGGAGAGCCGGACAGGTAGGAGGGAACCCAGTAGCAGTGGCTTTGCAGGTGCCGAAGGGAGAAAGGGCCCAGGGTACAGAGGAGTTAACTGAAAGCAAAGATGTGTCCTTGGTATTTGAGGACTGGACTGTCATTCACTGGTGACCTCTGGCGTGGCCAGGAGCTGGAGCTGACTCAGAGATAGAGTGGGAGAGAGGAGAGTGAAGATGGTGACCAAGACAGTTTTCGAGAAATGCAGCTGAGAAAGGGGGCGGGTGTTGTGGGGAGGAGAGCATGAGAACAATGCTTGGGGAAAGGGATACAGGATTGAGTGAGAGAAGTTCTTTATGGTGGTTCCCAGGGGGAGAGGGCAGAGCCAAACTGGGGTGCATGCTGCCAGAAAGGAGCCAGTGGTTAGTTGTTATAGCCACAGTGCCCAGCACAGGGCCAGGCACACAGTAGGAATGCAATACAAGTTTGCTGTCTTTGAGGACGGGGAGGGATGGGGTGTGGAACTGGGGCAAGGGGGTGGCCATCGGCAGGAAGAGGCTCCCCTCTGCCATGGGTGAGCAGAGAGCAGGGCCTCCTTGGGATTCTGCTGCCTCTGAACCTGACCACAGAGGAAGAAAGGGGTGATAGGCAGCGCTTGGCTCCAGAAACACAGTGTGGTAAGAGAACAGAAAGTGAGCTCTTAGAGACTACCACTTGGCAGGCCCCATCCTGGATTTCTGTTCCTCCCACCCTCACATCCGACAGTCACCTTCACTTTATCCCCTTCAGAGCCGTGCCCTCCCCAAAGGCCAGAAGGTGGTGCCAGTGAGCTGTTGGACTCAGCTGGAGCCAACTGGAGCCAGACTGCCAGCCCCCAACCCACCTCATGGCCCTCCAGAGCCTGGGGCATGCTGAAGGTTTGGCTCACCAAGTTTCTGATTAAGGAGTTGGGTGGGTGGTGAGGGCAGGGTGAGACTAAGGGAGACTGTGGGTTGAGGGCCTAGAGGTGAGGTGGTTCAGGGGCTCCGCTCCTTCTGGTTGCCCTTCATTCCTCTGCCCCTGCCAACCCTGCCTTATCTGCTGGGGCTCCTGCCCTCTGCTCCTCCTTCTCCCTGGAGGGCCCTGCCAGCCCAGACTCCTGGTTCTGGCAGAGGCTGGTTCTCTGCCCTTGGGCAGGCACAGCCTGGCACCAAGCCTCAGACAGGGCTGGGCCAGCCCCTCCCAGCCATGACTGCCTAAACCACCTTCTTTCTATTTCCAGAATGTCTCCACCTGATGAAAGGTAAGGAGTCAGCTGCTCAGGTGGCCACAGTGGGCTGGAGTATAGATCCTGGTAGGAAGGCCTGGCCTAGGAAGTGGGATGAATTTCTGGGAGAGAAGGGTGTTAAATACAAATGTGGCAGATCATCCACGAGACCCAAACCACACAAGACAAATATTTCTGTCTAAGGTGGCGCAGTGTCCCAGAAGCTGAACTGGAAACATGCCCCACCCATCCTAGCATCCTACACTCCACAACCAAAGACAATTCCCTAAATTCCCCTCTAAGCAAGTCTGTCTCCCCAACCCATGCTTCCCAGTGGGTCAGAGCCCTTCATGGTTCCTTCCCAGGAGTGCAGGATCTTGTTTCTCAGACTCTGTCCTCACCGTGCTTTCCAACTTCCACCTCCCTACCCTTTTTTAAAAATTTTATGTATTTTGGCTTCGCTGGGTCTTTGTCGCTGTGCACAGGCTTTCTCTGTTATGGTGAGCAGGGGTCAGTCTTTGTTGCAGTGTGGAGGCTTCTCATTGCAGTGGCTTCTCTTGTTGTGCAGCACAGGCTCTAGAGCGCAGGCTCAGTAATTGCAGCACACATGCTTTGTCCCCCCAGTAGCACGTGGAATCTTTCCAGACCAGGGATCAAACCTGCATCCCCTACAGTGGCAGATGGATTCTCAACCAATGGACCACCAGGGAAGTCCTCCAACTCCCTGCCCTTTGACTCCTACTCTGGCAAGCTCTGGTACTACCTGTGTGGCCTTAACCTTGAAGGCTGCCTGAGACCACCCCCACCCCCACCCCCCGCCATCCTCTCCTCTACATCCCCTCCATAGTCCCAAGGGACTTAATGGTCTGAAGCTGCAGAAATCACACTCAGACTCTCAGTAGGGTGCTGGGAGGGTGTAGGTCCCACAACCAGAGTCTACAGCTTATATTGGGATGCCAGGTCAAGGTTGCTGTGTCCACCTGTGAGACTAGGCCACAGGTTCAGAACGATAGGAGTCAGCACACTTTGGAAAATGAATGTTTCCGTGAGTTTCCAAAGAATGACGCAGACCAAGGGAGTCACCAAAAACACACACATACACAAATGTACTTACATGCTATATAGGGTCATGGCATGGGGAGAGACATGTCATTTGTGTATGGACAAGCTATGGAGTCCATGGACAGAGTGTACACAAATATAGGCATACACAGGTACACAAGGTCATGTACCCAGGGTCAGACACACATACCCTCCCCAGCCCTGCCTCCCAGGGCCAGGGCTAACTTGTCATCCATACTTAAACAGTAGGAGGAGGAAGAAGTAGAAGCTCAGAAGTGGCTCTGGAAAGGACCTCTTAAGTGGGTCTGTCTCCCTGCTCCTCCTTGAGATGCCCCTGGCTCACCAGGGGGCCATACCTGGGTGGCAGAGAAGGCTTCGAGGAGGCATTGCTTTGAAGCCCTGGCACAGAACTTGAGCATCTAAGATAGAGAATGGGCAACATAATTGGGAGGGGTCCATGAGCCCCCCAGGACCTAGTATGGGCATAGATGAGGCACTGGGCAAGGGCTCAGAAGAAGCAGGGACCCCCTGTACCATGGGCTGACCTACCGGCCTCAGCACAGCGCCTGGCAGTGAGGTGCTGGCACCACTTCCCTGTGCTGGCAGAGCCTGGTATGGATGCCAGGCACAGGGTGCCAGACATGGGGGTGGGCAGAGTGGGGGCCCAAAGGGCCACACACAAACACAGACCTTCATACACACAGGCAGGGAAATGCACCCACACTCACTTACTTTATACCCTGGGGGATCCTGGGAGCAGGGCAGGGATCACCCTGTCTGAGAGGCTGCCCTCACTGACTTCCCCGGGTGTCCCCATTGGCCTGGCTCTTGGGGTCCCTGGGGTTGGAGAGTGGGCTAGAGTTAATGGGAGGCCTAGATGCTTCCTCAGAACCCCCCTCCACACACCCGCGCCCACACACATACACTTGTGTGGCAGGAGGACGGGGTGGGGGGGGGGAGCAGGGGGGAGGGATTGTGTGGGGGGTAGATTGTGGGGAGGAGGTTTGCTGCAAACCCAGGGCTGGAAAGTGAAAGGAAGTGGGGGGATTGCGGGGCAGAGACTCCCAAGAATCTGGTCTGTTACCCTGCTCCACCCAGCCCCCAGCCCCAAATCGGTCGGTGGCCGCAGGTAGCTTAGGTGTGAGCGTGTGTGTTAGACACCTGCGGCCTCTCAAGGCGTGGCGCGTACGCCCGCGTTGGCCTAGGCTGCCGGGTGAGGGCGGGCTGGTTCCCCGAGGTATTCTGGCAGGCACGCTGGCCGCGGAGGTGCGGTCAATGTGAGGATGGAGGTTGCGTGTGTCCTCTGGTGTCCCGACCAAGTGTGAGCTGTGCATGTGCTCACCTGGCAGTCGTGGCTCAGCGGACCAGCGCAGGAGTGAGCGCATGCGGGGTACTAGGGCTAGACCTATCGCACCTCTCCTGGGCACGGCCAGCCGCAAGTTGAGCAGTTGAGCAGCAACTTTGGGACTTGGTTCCGGCTTCTTCGAAAGCTGATCTGACCGCGGGGGCGGGGCAGAGGGCGGGAGGTAGAGGTGGGGGCACCTGCCTGGCAAGGGGTGCGGGAAGAGAAGTAAAGGAAAGCCCCGCCCCTTCCCCGCCTCCGTTCCGCCCTCGCCCCCGCCCCCGGGGCTCTTTAAAAGCTCGGCCCGAGGGCGAACAGAGAAAGCGAGTATCCCCTCCCGCCCCTGGCTGGTGTCCTGCTGCACCCCGCGTCCCAGCCCCGAGTCCCAGTCCCTGCTCTTCAGCCCAGTCCCTGCCCCGCCCCGGCCCGGCCGCCATGGAAAGCTGGCCCTGGCCGTCGGGCGGCGCCTGGCTGCTCGTGGCGGCCCGTGCGCTACTGCAGCTGCTGCGCGCAGACCTGCGTCTGGGCCGCCCGCTGTTGGCGGCGCTGGCGCTGCTGGCCGCGCTCGACTGGCTGTGCCAGCGCCTGCTACCCCCGCTGGCCGCACTTGCCGTGTTGGCCGCCACCGGCTGGATCGTGTTGTCCCGCCTGGCGCGCCCGCAGCGCCTGCCCGTGGCGACTCGCGCGGTGCTCATCACCGGTGAGTGCGCGGGGCGTGGAGCGCGGCGACTCCCGGTTCGAGGGCGGGACCGGACACCCAGAGGGCTCCCTGTGGGCATGCCAAGGCAACGCGGGACCCCCAGCCGAGAAGTGGGGAAGCCCCTCTCCCCTGGGTTCAGGGAGCCAGCCAAGTAGGAAGCGCAGGGCACCTCCCCAAGTCCGGGTTGACTACCTACGGCTTGGGGAGTGTTGAAGGGAAAAGGAGGCAGGGAGTGGGCAGGTGCGCAGGGGAGACTGCGAAAGGAGCCTCCTGGAGCTTGGGGTTTATGCTATGTCCCTCTCCAAGACAGCAGTCTTCCGACAGAGGACACTGCTCTGAGGAACTTCAGAGAATCCTCACCCCTTGAACTCTGCCTAACATTCCCACGTGGGAGGTCCTGTCTCTTCCCTGGGACCAGGAGGAATAGGCTTAAATGGAGAGTTGGGACCCCCTTCTCCCAATTGGCTCCTTGGAGTTCAGAAAAGCTGGAGGTCATCATGAGGGACAGCTGGACATTCAGCCACCTCTCAGATCCCACCACCCAGACCCAATCTGTGAAGTTGTCGTCCGGAGTTTGCATTCATTACACCACCACCATTCTTCCTGGTCCTCTGTGCCTGGGAAGGAGGTGAGGTCTTAGAGAGCTGGGCTCAGGTGCTTCTGGCCACCTTGTTGAGCTCTCTTTGTCTGGAACAAGGACACTATCACCAGAAGGAGGGAAGGAGGAGCTGAGACCCAGAAGTGGAGAGGGAGAGAAAAGTCAGTGGGCACTACTGTATAGGACACTACTGGCTCTAGTATTGGGGAGGGGGAGCCTGGTCTCTCCCCTAACGCCATGGCTTTGGACAGGTGCTCGGCCGTTCTGCTCTCTTGCACTGGTGAGTGGCTTCTCAGAGACCTCAGTCCAGTAGGGGGCCCTGCATGATCAGAGGAAGCTGGGAAAACTTCCCAGAGGAGGCCATCCTTGAGCTGGGCCTCAGAAGATAGGTGGAGATAGGTAAGAGTGTGGAAGGTGTTTTGGATCAGACAAAGGGTGTGGGACAGAGGCTTGAGGCAGGAATGAGCATGGTCTGTGGGGGAGGGGGGCAGTCACTAAGCAGTCTGGCTGCTGAGATGTGGTGAGACAAGCATTTGTTTCCTTGGAAGGGGCCTTGAATGCCCAGCAAGAAGCCAGAATGTACTGAGGTGAAGGTAGCAGGAGGGTTTGAGCTTCAGTAAAGATGGTGGAGATAGAGGATGGCTCAGGTTGGGTGGGAGAGATGTGAGTTCAGGGTAGAGTGAGAAGTTTCAAGGGATCCCAGTTTTAGTGGTTTGAGGAAGGAGAGATGACAGACTTCCTGGTATGAAAGCAAAGAGCTTCTGCCCCCAAGGACAGGGCAGCTCCCCTCCTGCCTTCTAACTAGTGAGTTCCGCCTCCTCAGGACCCAGGTCTTCTTCAGATGCTAGTGCCCCAGGCAGTCTTTCCTGGGATCTCACCTCAGGTCCTTGTGCCGCTACTGTTACATCTCCTAGCCTTGAGCTTGAAAGTGAGGTAAGACTGAGTCTTCCTTCAGTTCCGGTTGCAAAGTCCCGCAATGGAGGAGGGGAAGCAGACTGCCCAACCCACCCCATCTAAACATCGAGAGTTGACCTCTAAGCTTCCCAATGCCCCTAAACTCTGGGGTTTCTTCACTCACTACTACTGACTGCAGTACAAGTAGGTGACCAGGCCCTGACTCACTTGCTAGGAACACTGTGCCTTGAGCCTGCCAGAGCTGCCACACACCCCTCCCTGGGAATGCTCCTGAGAACCCCTAGCCGAGGCTACTTGGGGAGCTCAGCCCTGGGGTCAGGGTTTGGGTCAAGTGGCTGGGTGCTTTGTGTGCACATCTGTGTACTGCTGGGCAGTATGGGTCTCATGGGAGTGAGCCATTGTTGTTCACGCCTCTCTGCAGGTAGGTTGGAGGTATGCGTAGGTTTCTGAGTGTGTACAGGTGAGCAAGAGGGTATGAAAGGTGTGGGTGATTGTGTTGGGACCTCAGAGCTGAGGTTCTGGGAGGCCTTAGTTTCCCCGTGAAGGGCTTGTCTGCTCTGGAAGGGAGCTTAGGCAAGTGGGGAGACACACACACACACACACACACACACACACACACACTCACTCACTCCCCTCCTCCAGCCAGACTTGCCCAGGAAGTACCCCTCAGCTGGGGCTGGCTAGTGGGCTCCCAGCTACACAAAGCCCAGCTTGCAGTCCCCCAGCTTTGTTTTCTCCCTCAACAGAGAGAACGGGGGGAGCTGAACCACTTTGTAACCTCTGATCAGCAGGACCACCATGGGGGCAGGCTCTAAAGAGCTTCCTTCCTCCCTGGTCACCCCCCTCCCCTCACCCCCTCTTGTTGACCACCCAAGGAGCTGGATTGGAATGGGAACAATCAAAGGAGCCGGGGTTTATTAGACCCCTACACTGGCTCTGCCTCGTGGTTTATCTCTCTGCATACCAAAACCAGGAAATTAAGCCTCCAAGTGGTAACTGACCTCAGATCTCATTTGATGGATGTGGGAAGGGATTCTAATGCAGGTCTGTTTTTGTCTTCATCCACTGTGACCCTGTCCTGGGGGCAAGTTATTTGAGGCTCAGAGAATGTCCCAGTGTTGCCATTCACTGGAATTCCAAGGGTCAAGCATGAGGTGGGGATGGGCCTCCAGCCTGCCTGGAGCCTGGAACAATAGTAGAGGGTGCTGAACTGGAAAGGAAGGTGGAGCTCAGGTGGTACACGGCCTAGATGATGGGAACAGAGCACGTTGGCTTTATCCTAAGGGCCGTGGGGAGCCTTGGAGAAGTTTTCAGAAGCAGAGGGTATTGTCATTTTGGGAAGGATCCCTCGGGCTACTTAGGCAGAGAACGGATTCAAGGGGGCAAGGTGGGACAGAACGAAAAAAGGGGGCTGCTTCAGTGTCCAGGTAAGGGGAAGAATGCTGGGCAAGGGCAGTGAGAAAGGAAGGGAGGCTAGGGAGTAATATCTGCATATGCGAGCTGAGGCCTGATCTCAAGCAGACCAAAGGACATCAGGGCTGAGGCTGGGTCTCAGCTGGGACTGGCTGACCTACCAACAGAGTCCTGACCTCACTGTGTGCCAGCTGAGTGACTTTGGGGGAAGCAACATAGCATTACTAGGTCTCAGTTTCCTCATCTGTAAAGTGGGGATCATAAGCTATGTTTGATAGGGTAGCTATGAGGGGTCGGGGAGATGACAGCTGTGAAACAGTTGGTCCTCAGGAGCTCAGCCAGGGGGTCCAAGCCTCCCAGAGATGGGCCTAGGAAGGGAGGGCTGCTGATGTTGTGAAGTCGGGAGTCGGAAGCCTGGATCCCATCCCAGCCATGGTGACCCTGGGTTGTCTCAGGCTGAACTGGGCCATAGTGGAGTTCACTGGCTGTCCATCCTTCCCTGACCAGGCTGTGACTCTGGTTTTGGCAACGCGACGGCCAAGAAGCTTGACACCATGGGCTTCACAGTGTTGGCGACCGTGTTGGATCTGAATAGCCCTGGGGCCCTAGAGCTGCGTGCCTGCTGTTCTTCTCGTCTGAAGCTGCTACAGATGGACCTGACCAAGCCAGCAGACATTAGCCGTGTGCTGGAGTTCACCAAGGTCCACACCGCCAGCACAGGTCAGTAGGCTCAACTTCGCCAGGAAAGGGCATGGCTGGGCTGAGATTGGAGGTGTGCTGCAGGACTGACCTGCAGCTTCCCTACTGGCTCCATGCCCTCAGGTCTGTGGGGCCTGGTCAACAACGCGGGCCAGAACATCTTTGTGGCGGATGCAGAGCTGTGTCCAGTGGCCACTTTCCGCACCTGCATGGAGGTGAACTTCTTTGGTGCACTAGAGATGACCAAAGGCCTCTTGCCACTGCTGCGTCGTTCAAGTGGTCGAATTGTGACCGTGAGCAGCCCAGCAGGTGAGGGTCCTCCCGCACTGGAGCAGAAAAGATGCCTCTGCTGGGCGGGGAGAGATACTGGAGTCCCCGGCCCAGGCTGAGGCATCCCCCACTCCCAATCCATCCCCAGGAGACATGCCATTTCCATGCTTAGCTGCCTATGGGACCTCCAAAGCAGCCTTGGCGTTGCTCATGGGCAATTTTAGCTGTGAACTTCTGCCCTGGGGTGTCAAGGTCAGCATCATCCAGCCTGCCTGCTTCAAGACAGGTGAGGCTCAGGGATTTGGGGGTGGGGCCTGTGGGGGGAGAGCAGGAAGGCAGGGTGGGTGTGGTCGTCTCTGGAGTGGGATTGGGTCTGAGGAATGGGTGTGACTTTGGCTGGGGGCGGGTCTCAGGTTGTGAGTTAGAGAACTGGATCTGGCTTTGGCTTCCCTCACTGACCCCACTCTGGCCTTGGCACTCCTTCCGCAGAGTCAGTGAAGGACGTGCACCAGTGGGAAGAGCGCAAGCAGCAGCTGCTGGCCACCCTGCCTCAAGAGCTGCTGCAGGCCTATGGTGAGGACTACATCGAGCACTTGAATGGGCAGTTCCTGCACTCTCTGAGCCAGGCCCTGCCAGACCTCAGCCCTGTGGTAGATGCCATCACCGATGCGCTGCTGGCGGCCCAGCCACGCCGCCGCTATTACCCAGGTCATGGCCTGGGGCTCATATACTTCATCCACTACTACCTGCCCGAGGGTCTGCGGCAGCGTTTCCTGCAGTCCTTCTTCATCAGTCCCTATGTGCCGAGAGCACTACAGGCTGGCCAGCCTGGCCTTACCTCTGCCCGGGACATAGCCCAGGACCAAGGCCCTAGACCGGATCCTTCTCCCACTGCCCAGTGAGCAGGTCACACGTAGAGCAGCTCCAGCAGAGGAGGTTCCTTGTGCCCTTGCTCCTCCTCCAGGTATTCTGACCCCCAAGGTCTGCCCTAGAGCCTGGGCCAAAGGACCCCACCCCATGCACTGCCGATGCCACAGGCCAGGCCTGGTGAGGTGAAGGCTTTCCAGTGAACCTCTGGGCCTCTCCTGCTTCATGAGCCCAAACAGACCCTCCTGGGCACAAGGCTCCACCATGCAGCTTGCAGAACCCAGCTGGATGGGGAGTTTAGTTCAAGGCTTAACTAGAGCCTTAGCCAGGATCCTAAAGACAGTGCCTCTGCAAACTAAGGCGAGATTAGGTAGGTTGGGGACCCCCTCAGGATTATTTCTTGGCACCAGTGCCTCAGTGCTGTGATTTGAAGGGTGAACCCTGTTTCTTGACTGGCTCAAGGATTAGGGCCCTGACCACCCACCCCAAGCCCCCCAAGGCACAGGGAGGCTACATACTCACCTTATTGCCACTTTTTTAATAAAGACAAATTTTTATTTCTCCTAGAATGGGGGAGATGCTCTGTTTGCCTAGGTGACAGGCTGTGGCCGTGTGACAGACTGGAAACTGCCTGGGCAACCCCCGGGGCTCAGCATGGGGGCCGAGGCTCTGGGCACAGGACCTGGTTTACATCCAACCCCCTTCAGTGACCTTGGGCAGATCAGGTATCCATAGGTTTCCTCAGCATGAAATAGGGATAATGACCCCAGCCCAGGGAGTTGTGGTGCTCAGTGAAGCAAACAGGGAGCCCTGGGGGCCCTCTAGAGTCAGAAGCCCACTCCATGAGCCTGTTGGAGCCTCCAGCAGGGAAAGGGGCCATCTGCCACCGACCTCCTGCCCCGAGGAGCCTGGCTGCACAGGGACAAGGCCAGCCGAGGGCTGCCACCTGAGGAAGGGAGGTAGAAAGCTTAGGTGGGGGTGGGCTCAGCAGGCCTGAGGCAAGTCAGGGATCTGGGAGAGGGGCCAGGGCCCAAAGGAGACAGAAGACAGCTGGGCTTAGAGAAGTTTTTATTATCTTGGAAGGGCAGAGCTACTCCATTTCCCAAGAACACACATACTTTATCCTGGCCATGGCTCTAGGGGGCCCACTGAGGGAAGAGAAGTTTTACGCTCCTCCCAGGGGTTCTCGGGTTAGGGAGGGACACAAAAGTGACCACATGCTTCTCAGACACGTCAGCGGCTGTAAACACAGGGCTGAGGGGGCCTCCTTGCTCTGGAGGTGGGGGCTTGGTCCATTCTTGGTGTGGGAGCAGGTGCCCAGCCCCCCTGCAGGCCCAAGAGCAGTCTTGGAGAGGGTCAGGGAGGCAGGGCAGCCACGGGGACAGCATGCTCCCCCAGGGCAAGTGGGTGAGCCGTGAGCTTTGTCACAGCACACGGACACACATGTACACACGCACTGGGGAGCCTTGGTCCAGGGTGCTAGAAGATAGGGATGTAGTTGTCAATCTTGGCCCGGTGGCGTTGGGCGATGCACTCGGCAATCCACACAATGTTGCGACACTCCTGCTCCTTGAGCTTCACAAAGGCATAGAAAACACCAAAGTGGAACTGGTTCAGAAAGGCCAACTTGTTCAGTTTCACCTGCAGACACAGGAAGGAGTGGTGTGCAAGGGGCTGGGACCAGAGTCAGGCCTGGGCCGCCAACCCTTCCCTTCGACAAGCAGGTCCAGCACTCACCTCGTGCTCGAAGAATCGGTCCTCCAGGGTCTTGTCTCCAGGGTTGCTGCCCGCACCTTCGAAAAGCAGCTTGTACTCCTGACACAGGAGAGCGGGGGTGGGGCGTGGGGGGGAAGGGAAGCATGAGCACGAGGGCGCTGTTGGGTGTGGGGTGGGGATGTGGGTGCCAACAGGCCTGCCCCCTGCCCCACAGTCAGGGCACTCACCGGGTAGTAGTCGGCCACGTTCTTGACCTGCTCATAGTCGTCGGCTCGAGCCAGCTGGGCCAGGCCCTCCGGGTAGAGCCGTCCACAGTGCGGGAAGAGCTTGGCACGGTCCTCCTTGGACAGCTCTGTGCCGAAGGAGTTAATGGTGATGATGAAGGCGCGGCGGTCTGCTTCAAACTGTGGGGCCAGTGCACAGGTGCCGGAGAGAGAGAATGGGAGGGAGGCAGTAGTCAGTCAGTTATCAGGGCTTCCCCACACCAGGGCCAGGGCCCCAGCAGGCGGGACAGGGCCAGGCACTCACCTCCAGGATGGGGCACATGGCGTCGGCCGTGGTCCCGCCCAGCAGGGTGCAGAACTTGTAGAAGGACTCCAGGTAGGCCTGTGCAGGGCACAGGGCTCAATCAGCCTAGGCAGGGAGACTCGAGGCGGGCCTGCCAGGCTTCCCCCCGACAGTTCCTTTCTTCCCTCCCCAGCTCCTTTCATGGTTAATCCAAATGTACCCGTGGACTTGGCAGGGCAGCCCCCATGTCAGAGCCCCCAAAACAGCCACAAATTTTCACTGGGCATCAGCCAAGCAGCAGTAGCCTGCTGCCTCCCCCACCCAGCAGCAACAGAGCAATTTCTGACCCACTGCCTGCCTCATGGTGCGGTGCCCCTCACACTCTCATCCCACAGAGGATCGGGCTCAGAGAGGGGCCCTGTCTTGCCCCTGCTTCTCTGCCTGCCTTTTCTCCAAATCTCCCCTCAGCCTCAGAAAATCACGTGTTGATGGGCTAGTGAAGAATGGTGACTCCTGAGAGTTCATGGAGAGGGCCTGGACTGGGTGCCCCAGCCCCTCTCAGCACCCCACCTTAAAGAGCACCTCCTCCTCTTCCCATGCCCTAGGCAGTCACACAGCAGGAACCAGATTGTCAACCCAGCTCCTGCTGAGGGATGGTTATTGCCTGTGCGGACGTCAGCCCTGCAGTGCGATAGCTGGACACTCGGGCTGCCAGTGGGAACAAGCACTTGCTGCCCAGGCAAATTGGATCTGCCGGGCGTAAGAAGGCAGGTCAGCCCAGGCCTCAGGTCCCTCCAAGGACTAACTCCTGAGACCAGCCAGGCCCAGGCTTCCTTCCCTGAACCTCTTCGTGTCAAGGAAGGGGGGCAGAGTCTCATGACCTCTGGGGAGCTTCCTCTACTCAGATCCTCCAGGGTCCCAGCTGGTGGCACAGCCACAGGGACTCTGGCTCCACAGGCTTCTGAGCTGGGGGTGAGAGCTGGGGAGGCAGGGGAAGCTTTCTGTGTGGAGGTCTGCCCTCCAAGCTGCAGAGAACATTCCGCCCACTGTATGATGTGGGCACGGGTTCTACTGGCCTAAGAGAGGAGGTGAGAATGAGACCCAGGAGTCCATGAGCCCAGGCCAAACCTGGCCAGCAGCACTGGGCAAGCTGGGCTCAGGGGAAAACCCGAGGGGACCACTGAGTCACAGGAAACAAAACTCTAGAACCAGTCAGGGAGTAAGCAGCTTGGGAAGGGAGAGTGGACCCCAGCAGAGCAGAGGACTTGAGGGATAGAAATAGCTGCCAATCCTACCATGGATTAGCGGCACTAGTTTCCTCTGGGACCATCCTCAGCCATCTCCTTTCCTATGACCAGTCAACTTGGGTGTGTCCAAGTCTTAGGCCTGTCCCAGAGGGGACTGCAGTTCCTCTCTGTGGGGGAAGCCACCAGCCTTTGCTGAGCTGTGCTGACCCTGAAAAGACTAACCCCAGGGTGGTGGAGGCTGGTGGAATAGGCCCAGACTTTCTTCTGGAGGCTGAGCAGCTGAAGAAACTGGCAAGACCCCAAAAGGCCCAAGTACCAAGGTCACCTTCCCACCCCAACCCTGTCCCCTAGCGTCTGCCAGCCCATGTCTGCTGCACCAGCTGCCTACGGTTCCCACCCGCTTCTGGGGGTCCGCCTAATCTCCCATCTGTGGCTACTGGGCTGGGACATGGCCTGACAGGCGGGCCTGGCATGGTGCCCACATCATTGGGTCGGTGTTTACAAGCTGGTGCCCAGGCAGCCCTCGCCAGTGACTCCAGCTAGAACCAGTCAGGCCCGGTGAGGGCATGGGTGAGGCTGAGGGGACAGCCTCACCCACCCCTCACCCTGCCACAGGGCAGGGAACCCGGCAAGGAGCCAGGAGCACTGCAGGGGGGGTGGGTTGTGAACACTAACACACGAGAGCCAGCTCTCATGCCTGCCCCATGCTCCCCATCTCCCCATTAGCAGAGGAGAGCACTTGCTTTGCAGACAGGCTGAGCCAGGTGCAATGCACAGTGCTGCCCAGGGTCTAGCAAGTGGCTGTGGCTTCAGGCAGCCCACCCCACTTTTCTGAGCCCTCAATCTCCTCTTACAACTGGCATACTGATGCCTACCTAGCTCCCAGAGCAGCCCCAAGTACTACAGAAGCCAACAGCCTTCCTGCCTCTCATCTCATCCCCTCTAGTCTGTCTGCCAAACTCTGATGATACTCTGCCCTGCTGAAAATCCTCGCTGGCTGACCCTGCCCTACAGGGTAAAAGTCAAACTTCTGGCCTGGCATTCAAGGCCCTGGGGCACCTGATCCTGTGCTTGACTTGATCCTTTCTTTCCAGGTCTATCTCCCACTGTCCAGCCGGAACCGGCACTTCCACAGCAAACTGCCTGCCACTTGGCTCGTGTTCCATACCGGCTTCTGCATGTACTGGCCCTGTGCCTCCACTACTACAACCTCCAGGTGGGCCCTTCACCCACCTGCACACTTGCCCTGCCCTCTGGCCCAGACCCCTGCAGCGAGACTGGAGGGCGTGGGCTCAGGCTGCCACTGTCTTGGCCACCTAGTTCCAAGTAGGGAAGGAGAAGAGCCTCATTGTAAAGATCTAAAAGACAGATGTTCTCAGGGTTAGGTCAGCAGGGCTGTCAGCAAGTGTTACTTATCTTCAGGCCCCCTTCAGGGCCTGCCCACTGCTGACCCATCAGAGGTCCTCACTATGGTCAGAGCTCAGTCTGCCCCAAATGGTCCTCACTGGTTCCTGGCCAGCACCCTTCCCTGGCTCCCAAGCCTGCTCCTAACCTCTTTGAGCTGGGGCAGTGCTGACCCAGCAATCCCAAGCCCACTCTATTTTCAGGGCTCAACAGCTTGTGCACAGCCTGATGGGAAGCAGAAGGTGGGTAGTGTTGAAGATGGTGGCACGTGGCACCAGCCCTAGACCTGGGAAACAGAGGGACGCAGGGACCTGGCCACATCTGGCTGGGTCCCTCTCCCACCATGCTCAGGTGCTCCTTGCGGGCAACAGTCCAGGTGGGGTGAGCCTGAGAGTTATGGCCTGGGTGGTGGCCAGTGAACCTCCTGGATGCAGGGGGAGTGGCAATCCAGGAGCCCTAGCCATTCCTGCCGATTTTATCTGGGCCCAAGGGATGGAAAACCTGTTCCATGCAGTTTTGCGCCAGTCACGGGAGCCAGAAAGTGAGCAGATAAGCCCCTGGGAAAGGAGCCCATGTCCCCTGGGAAAGGAGCCCATGTAACTGCGTCCTGTCCCAGCACCCAATAAATCACCAGCCCACCATGTCCACGGCCCCACCAACCTACTTCACCACCACCATTGGGCCCGGGGGCACTACCTTGTACAGCGTGTTGCGGATGATCTCGATGTTCATCTCATCGAGGTCCTGCTCTGAGATGCAGTCCTGGAAAAAAGCCGCTGGAAGGAGAGACATGGTATGAGGGGTGGGCTAGCAGACTCTCAGCCTAGGCAAGAATCCTGCTGATGCTCAACTCCCCCTGCAGGGCACAGAGGACCCCTGCCACAAGGCCCATCTGGCTGGGAAGTGGGGGGTGGGGGGTGGGGGGCACATCAACCTGGCCTAGACTATTGCCTTAGAAGTGACCGAAGCCATACTCCAGGCCATGTATATTGACCTGAGTTCTCCTGCCTTCTTGCTACTAAAATTGATTTATAAAGGAGGCGGCCGGCCATAACATGATCTAATCGCCTCTGGGCAGACCCAAGCTCAGATCATGCCAAAGACAGGCTTGCATAAGAGGCTGTGACATCCTCCCTTCTCCAGGGGCAGCTGTGGATTCAGGGCCTGGCGCCCACTTCTCTGCATTTCCCAGGAGGGCCTGGGGCCCACATGTGGAAAATCCTTTTCCTCAGAACAAGGCCTGAGTATGACAGCTGGGTGAGCAGGGACCAGGGACCCAGGGAACCATTTTAGGGCTGGAATTAGAGGCCAAAGCAGAAGAGAGCCCTTTGATCTCCAGGGAGCTCATGGACTGACTGGTCTGTTTCTTCTTTAGAGATGGAAAACCTGAAGAAGCCAGCAACAGCCTAGAACTAGCTCAGAGTTATCATGAGAGGTAAGATATTGAGTAGATAAGGCTAAGCAGGTAAGGCCTATGCCTCTTAGTGCAGGACCAAGTGCAGCTTTGGGCCCAGCTGTACAATCCTGACAGCTTCCTGGAGGTGGTGTCCTGGGGACTAGCATGCTGGCTATGAAGACATTAGTTGGCGATAGCCTTAGTGCCTCTCTCCAGCCCCACTCCAAGGCAGGCAGGAGCCAGTGCTGCCTAGGGGGGGCCCTATAGGAAGCTCCAGGTTCCCCTTCCTTCCTTGGCTTCTGACATGAACTCTGCTCCTGCTGGACACTGCCTGACTTGGCCCCTGGGACCTGCTTGGTGGAGCAAGTGAAGTTGTTTGTGTCCCTCTTCTGCCTCATGGGCAGCAAGTCACTACAGCGCAGCTTAGGGCCACGGTCTGTCAGAACTCCCAAGACTCTGAGGGACCCAGGCGCCCCAAGCTCAGCCTTCCTCTGCATTCTGAGGAATCGGCCAGATTCACGAAGTTAGATCGTCTGAGTCAGGCCCTGGGGGTAGTCAGCCTGGCCCAGTGAAAGCAGCAGGAAGGGAGCAGAAGGCAGGACGAAGAGAAGAGAATGGGAGGCGAATCAGACTGGAAGAAAAAGGTAAGCAGCCATGGGTGGGCCCCACCTTCTGGCTCTGGGCTGCCCCCAGGGGTCCAAAAAACCCCACCCAGAGGCACTGACATTGATGCTACTGCTCGCCTCTCCCTCCTCCGCCAGGGCCAGGGCCGCTCACCCAGGGGCGTGTCCACCAGAATAGCATTGTAGAGCTCGGCGGGTGTCTGTGCGATGTTCACGGCCTCCATCTGCTCGAAACTGCCAAGCGGGTGGCACTTAGGCACAAGCTCAGCGATAGAGCGCTGGTGCAGCGTGCCCGTGATGAGCAGGATTACGTTGTCGATCATGTAGCTGTAACTGCGGGAGGCACACAACAGCACAGCGCCCTTAAAGTCTGGACACAATGCCGTGCCCCATCCCCCACTTGGTGCAGGCCGTCAACCCCTCAACTGCAAGCACCGCCTCAGGCTCCTCTCCCTGTCCAAGGGTGCCCCCTCCTTCAGCACCAGAAGCACAGGACAGACATGGCCCCCCATGAGGGATGCAAGGGGGGTACTTCATGCCCTGTGAGTGAGCAAGTGACGGGGAAGCAGGTCACTAACTGCCCCCCAGGGCTTTAACCAGGGTTTTGGCAGGACGTGGGAAGCATGGGTGCACGGAGGTGGGACACACAGGCCAGCTTGGGGGATGAAAGAACTGAGAGATGAAAGCATGTTCTAGGAAGAGGGAACAGTGTGTGCAAAGACCTGGAGGCATTTGCTGAGCGGCAGACGCATTCGAGGAACTGAACTCTGTCAGGGCTGGCAGAGGGAGGGGAACCAGGGCGGTGCTGCCAGCGCCTGGAGCCTGGAGGCGGGTCCCATGGGCCCGGCTGAGGGTCCTGACTTCATCTGGAGCGTGAGGGGTCATGAGCAGGATACAAGCAAGAGCAGCACAGTCACTCTGGCTGCTGTGGGGAGATGGGGGTGGGGCGGCAGGGGGAGATGGCCAGAGGAGGGGAAGGTTGAGGAGTTGGGTAGGAAGAGGTGTGTCTAGGGAAAATCAGAGACAGTGGGAGGCCCCCTCTAGAGTAAGGCCGCAGGTCAGGCCGAGACGGACAGGTAGACAGCTGTCCTATGCAGCCCACTGCGAGAACAGGGCGCTGCTTCCTCCTTTAGGGCTTGAGGCCAGTGCGAGTCATCCACCCAGGATGGCCTGGAGGGGACCCAGAGACCTGGAAGGAGCTGGGGCTCAGGTCAGTGCCCTCCGGCCCAGAAGGCCGGCTCTGGACAGCGCACGGGCAGCAGATGGGGCTGGAGAGCTGGGGCCTCCCGGTTCAGACTTGGCAAAGGGCTCTGCCTCTGCCCGTTAAGACAAGGCCACAAAGGGGCTGTGGCCCAGAGCTCTATGTAGTCACCTGCGTGAGGAATGGGGTGAAGAGGGATGGAGGGCCCCAGTCGGGCTGCAGGAGCCACAACACTCCTACGGCTTGTTACCAGTGATGAGCTCGGGGCATGAGGGGGGACTGCTCCAAGGCCAGAGAGAGGCTCCCACTGAAGGGTGGGAGCTGGCCTAGCGGCTGCTGCCCTAAACACTGAGCACAGACCCCACCTAGCTGTCAGGTGGGCCACCAGCTGTCCCGTGACAGTACCTTGGGCACCCAGTGTTGAGACTGTCCAAGGTAGGAAGTGCCCCCAACTCCAAGGGAAGAGAAGCAGGAAGGTGGTGGCCTAGGCCTCAGCTCAGGGCTAGCTACTGGGGGAGCTCCCACAGGGCCTGCCAGGAAGGCGGCAGGAGGAGAAAACCACAGTTCCTGTCCCAACCTGACCCCCACCCCCCTGCTTGCTACACACTCCCCCAGCTCCCACCCAGCCCAGCGCCCTGCTATGACCTCTGCTCTCCTGGGCTTGGGGCCAGGCAGCTGCCCTCTCTCCGCCCCAACCCGGCTGGGTCAGCTGCAGGATGTGTGCTGAGAAGAGACAGGCCTGCCTCCTCAAACCGAGGGCGGCAGACAGAGGCTATTCGCGGCCACAAGGCCCAAACGGCCAGCCTTTTGTCCCTGACCTGACCCAGCTGGCAGCATGGAGGGACTTCGAAGAGAACCCGCTAGGTAGGGTTCTGTGCTGTGGTCTCCAGTCCCAGCCCGCACTGTCCCCTACCCTGCACAGCACAGCTATCCTGCCCCTGCTGCCTCACATGCACCCCAGGACCCACAACATTCCACTTGTGACCCATCCAGCCCCACTGATGTTCCCTAAGAGAGCCACGGAAACCCCACGCCGAACCTGAAGATGCTCTTTCATGCTCTCACCAGGTTTTGGACAGGCAGGCGGGGAACACCGTACCTCTTCAAGCTGTACTATCCAACCGATCCCACACCACCAGCATCAGCAGCCCCACTGTCAGAGGATGTAAGGTACAGAGACTGCAGGCCCCAGGCCGTCACCCCACGAAGCAGATGAGCACGATGTCCCTTGGCCAGTGTCTACATACCTCCACCCATGTCCAGGTCTGCATGCCCTGACTCTACACTCCCCATCTTACCGTGTCTTCTTAGAGGACTCTCCACAAGTCAGTTTCCTTTCTCTAAACCTCCCCACTCCTTGTACCACAGGGTATTCATGTATGTTGAGCATGAGACTGGCATCAGAGCCCTCCTGACCTGGCTCGGAGGTGAGCCCTGTGGGAAGACTCCACTGTCTGGCTTTGCGGCCGTCCCTCCAGTGATGTGGAACAGGCCAGCTATGATTCACCGACAGCAGATGTGGGGGCTGGTCATAGCCCACCGCCGGCTGCCCGCAGACTCTAGAAGTCTGTTAGAAGTCCTGGCTGGGCACCAAGGGAAATGCTAAGCCAAGTAAAGCCCCCTACTTCCTTCCAAGGCCCCCCTTCTATCTAGGTTAGGCCAGCCTTGGATGACCCTGCTCCAGGCCCAGCAGCTCCCTCCCCCAGGTCAATGACAAAGTTGCTATGGCAGCAGCCCCTGCTTCTCTCCCCTGCCCAATGAGAGCCAGGATCTCCTTTTCTGGGATGAAAGGAGGCAGGGCAAGGCAGAGATGCTGCTGGCCCAGCTGTCCGTTCTTCCCCCAAGGTGAAGGCTTTCAGCAGGCAGGGAAATCCTCCTCCTTGTCGTAGTCTGGCTTCAGCAGCTGCCTCCCTGCCCCCAGAAAGTCACTCCCCCAGCCCTCCCCTTACTCGGCCTTAATAGGAGTGAGTGAGGTTCCAGCTGGTCAGCGTCTCCCTCCAGAGAAAGACAGCTGGGGAGTGGACAGGCGTCTGCCCGCCAGGCCAAAGAGGCCCTCTTGGGGTGGGAGTGGGGCAGTCTGTATTCTTCTGCCCAGAGGCCTTCCTTCACCCTATGCCTTCAAAGAGTCAGCTTGGGCTGACAGAAGTCTTGGGATGGAGTTCAGAAAGCCACTTCCTCCAAGAAGTCTTCGGAGCCCCCAGCCAAGCCCTGTCCCTCTGCTGTGCCCTCTGGCGCCACCTGCTGGAGCATGATGGCTTACTCCCACGGTCTCATCACCTTGGCCCTGGGGGCCAGGTCTGAGGCTGGTGAGGAGGCCACGATGACTACGTACCCCAGCCAGCTCAGCCAGTTGGCCTATCTACAGCTCCGAATGGAGGCTGCTAGTAATCATACTTGTGCTCAATCACACCTGGGTCCTATCAAGCCCTGCCCCAGTGGAAAGTGAAGAGATATCAAGCTATGGCTTCAGGCTTGGAAAGAAGACAGGCCTTACCTGTCAGGCCTCAGTTTCCCCTCTGCAATCAGGATGACTGACATACAGCCCCCAGCAGAGTTGGTGAGACCCTGACCCTCACCTTATTAAAATCCTGCCCTCTCCCGAGGTCCATTTGGGTCCTCCCACTCAACCTGAGCCTTCTGGGCATCACAGAGCACTTGCACCCTTTCCATCAGGCCCAGAAGAACAGTGTCATCACTAGCTGTTGCTCAGGGCAGGAGTGAGGCCTAGGCCAGCACCCCAGCCTACAGAGACCCTGCCGTCAACTCAGAGGTGGTAGCTGTGGACAGTGAAGGCTGGGGGGCCAGAAATGGGAAGCCTAAGGATACCTGATGCCTGCTGTGACCCAGCAGAGCCCAAGGCTTGAGCAATGTGACCTGGGGAGAGTGGCACGTGTGCTGACAGGCACACTGGGCATTTGAACTGGTCACAGTTCTGAGACAAAACTTCTTTCCAGCTGCCCACACCTGGCTGGTGACACTGAAGCCCCTGGCACACCAGAATATGAGACCTCTCCTCCCCAAGATGGTGCGGGTCACCTAGGTTCTGCCAGTGGGTGCCCTGGGCTGTAGGCAGGTGCTACCCACTGGGGATGGTCCCCTCTAGGGAGGCTCAGTTATCTAAGGTCAGAGAACTTTGAGGCCACCTGCAACTCCCCAGACACCAAACTCACTCCTCCCACAAGCCCCTCTCCTAGCTCCCCTTCTGGGGCCTACTCTCCTCTGGGAAGCCATCATCAGATGGCCCAGATTAAGGTCCCCTCCAAAGCTAAGAAGCCCTAATAGAGGCTCTGTCCCATGTCAGACATGCAAGTGAATGGCTGGGCCTGGAAGGAGCTGTTAGTGCAGTATCACATGTTTTCACCATGAAATTGAGCTGAATCATCTCAAAACCACACGACTGGTGATGGCATACTTCAGTGGGATGTCTCTCACTCAGGGCCTTTCCACTGAACATGAGGCAGCTGCCCTCACTCTGGCCACCCACTCTCTGAATGGCCTCTCGAACCCCATCTGCCCCTGGAGTCCTCTCAATGAGAAAGCCTCCTGTGACCCCTGGTTCCATCTGTGGCAACTGCCCACAAGCATCCCCAGAAGCTATCTGCACCACCACGGGCACCCATCCCATTGTACCCATGTATCTCCCTCCCTCCTGGCACTGGCCCAGAGCTCACACTGGTCATGTGTGCTGGCTGAAGGCTGGCTGGGGTCTACAAAAGCACTGGATACTGTCTCTCCTCATGGGAGGACAGAGGAAGCCTTGCCCAGCTTCTGCCTTAACATCCTAAGTGACAAGGAACTCACCTGCAGGAGCCTGCCCACCATCCTGGGGCAGCTCCAAAGGCAACTAAGAGACTCTGAAAGCTGGAGCGAAGATTAACCTCTGTGCAGGTCCCAACCTCCGCCCTAGCTGGGCCGGCTTTGTCTGTGGACAGCAGTGGCATTGCTCCTGCAAGCCTCTACACCCATGATGATGGGGTATCTAGCTGATGCTCCCTTTTCTGGACATGTCTAGGGTATCTCTTTCCCAGAAGGTAACAGAGCCAGGGGATTCAGGCTCTAGCTGCTCGGGATGTGTATGGTTCCCTCAGCCTTCCCCCAATTCTTCTTTCAAATGCCCTTCGCCTCAGCCAAACAGCCATCTCCTCAGGGAAGCCAGTGGTGAGTCCTCAGGGTGGGGGAAGGTCCCCTGGACGGGAAGGCTTCTCTATCGAAGGCTTCACCCCTTTCTGCAACACTCCTTACTCCTGGTGTGACTCAGGGTGGAGGAGGTTAAGAAGGTGGAAAGGAGGAGGAAGAGGAGGTGGAGGAGCAGCCAGGGAGGCAGGAGTTAAATCAAAGAGACAAAAAAAAAAAAAAATCAAAGAGACACCACGAGAGGAAGGAGACTGCTGGAAGGAGATAAGGCGGATGTGGCTCCTAATTAAGCCTGGAGACCTTGGCCACATGAAGGTCAGCGGTGATCTTAGCCAGGGCCTTGTGGTGGAATGATAGGATGGCTGGAAGCAGGCTGGAGGCTCAGGATGGAGGAGGTGAGAGAACAGAGAGTGAATGTAAAAATTTAGGCTACACGAGATGGGATTTTAATGGTGTGAGAGATCTGAGCTTGTTTTAGATGCTGTTGGGAAGAATTTGGAAGTGAAGAGGTAGGCCGTCTACCCAGAGAGAAGGCTGGAGGCAGGAGACAGATGGTGTTTAAGATGGGGAGGTGGTCGCCCCACCTTGAGGGAAGCTTGGGGAGCTACAGGGTGCTGAGTGGGGAGAGCAAGCAGCCAGCTGGGCAGGGACAGGCCAGGCCAGCTGAACTGGTGAGCGTGCCTGTCTGGCAGCAGGGAAAATCCACCAACACTGGCTTCCCCGGCTCCACTCCCGGCAGCGGAGGTGGGGGCGGTTGCCTGCAGGCTGGAGGCTGCTGGGCTTCCTCCAGGGCTGGGGAGCTGCCAGCTGGGCGGGACCATGAGCTGGGCAGCCAAGAGAGCTGCGGATGTTGGCAGAAGAGCGCTCAAATGATGGATCAGGGAACCTCAGCTGGGGAGCGAGGACAACCAAGACAGAAGGGGTGGCGGGGAAGGAAGCGAGGTCCAGACCCTGCTGAGTCCGGAACCCATGTCCCACAAGGGACTGAGAGTGGGCTGGAGGGCCCGAAGGCCATGGGTAGAGAGGGGGTGCCTGACTCAGCGGTTTCAGGGGTGGAGCGGTTCCAGGTGGTGACATGGTCTTGGGCAGCCATCGCGGGGGTGGCTGAAATGGAGACCAGAGGAGTGGGTCACTGGAGATGACGAGGTCATGGAGCAAGCAGCCACAGGCTCAGAGGGGCTGACACGTGGCTGCTGAGTCCTTCCTGGGAAAGAGCAGGAGTGAGGGGATGGGACACTGTGAGCCACAATCACCTATGGATGGAAGGGGTGGGGAAGTGACGGTCCGCCCCAGGACAGCGCTTGGCCGCTTTAAGCATGCTTGGTGCCTGCAGCCAACCTCCAGCAAAGAGCTGGCAGCCGTGAGGCCTCAGTCATGCTCAGAGTCGTCTCCAGTTTCATGGCCTGGCAGGCTGAGATCAAGTCTCTGAGGGCACCAAGATAGGCCAGGCGGCACAGGCAGGGGGCCAAGCCGGCAGCAAGATGGATGACATCTGCCCTCCGACCGCTGGCAGGAGGTCAGCCTCCTCTGGCCGGCCTAGCTGGCAAGGCCAGAACTTCACCAGGAAGCTGAGGGAGCCCTGTGCAAACAAGGCGAAGGCTGGGCTCTGGTAATAAACGCACTGCTTCCTGGTATGTCCTTCGGCCCTGGCCTTGGGGTGAAGGCCACACAGGCCCAGGCTAGGGACTGATTGACAGACAGGCACTGCAATATAAGCCCCAATGCAGCAGCATGAGATCCACCCCTTCTCTGGCCTCCTGCCCAGTAGGACCATGTTGGCTGTACACTGACAGAGGCAAGGGCAGTGTGATCACAGACCCAGCCAGGACAGCAGGGCGGCCCCCAGGAAGGAGGCTGGAGGCTAGGAGAGAGTCTGAGCCCTTCGGGTGTCCCAGGCTGTGACCCCTACCCCGGGACAGGGCCCTTTCGGCTACAGCCCCTAATTGAACAATCTCGAGTAAACGGCTGCTCCTGGCTGGGGGTGGGCAGCAGGCTTCCAGCCCTGTTCCTGCATGTGTAGGTGTGGCAGGCGTGCAGATCCACGGGTCTGGGGGCACCACCATCAGGGAATGGTTAAAGCTAGACAGTACACAAGAGAGTACCTGAAAGGCTTCCCACAACACAAGCGTACACTCCAATGATGAGGAGTGCGCTCCTGGACGCCAGCCACCCATGCCTCTGTCCACCACCTGCACTGGGCAACCACCTGGCACGGGCCATCTCTTTGTCCACCAGGCCCTGGCTCCTGGGCCATCCTGGCAGAGGGGCCTCTCTACCTCCCTGTTCCCACAGGCGTGCCTGGCAAGCAGAGGCTGCCTCATCCACGTGCCTCCCTAGCCTGGAGGACCCAGGGTCCTTTCTTGTCAGCTTCTCCAGGAGCTTCGTGGATGTAGGCCTGCACCCAAGGGTTAGAGCACAGGAAATCTTGGCAGCCAGGAGACATCATGACAGGGGCCTGGGCCAGAACTCAGAAAGGCGGCCAGGTGCTCAGCACCCTCCCCACCCTGCCCCCTGCTCCGTGAAACCCAGGGCCATGGGCAGAGACAACAGAGGAGCCACAGCCCAAACAGGGTCATAGGGCCTTAACGGTCCCTCCTCAAAACCTGACTCTTCAGAGCTCTGCCCGTTCCCTGACCCCATCCTGGGGGGTGGGAGGTGGGACCTGTGAATGTTCAAGGTGAATGACAAAAAGGCCTCCTGTCACCCCTCGTCTCCATGACACCAGGGGTACAGGGAAAGCAGCTTCACCCAGCACGACCACATGGGACACTTGTGCCACCCGACTACCAGAGAGCAGGAAGTGGCTGGTGACCCATTTTATAGGTGATGGCCTGGGCCCAGGGCTATTGAACGACCAGCCTGGCCACTCAACCTGGGAGGACCCTGCAGGCAAAGGAGGAAAGGCACTATAGAGAATGCTCACGTAATGAAGTCCAGGAAGCTGGCGAGCGGCTCATACGCATGGTTCCTCATGTGACGGAACTCCACCACCATCTTCTCCTTGAGCCGGTCATCAATGACGGACACTGTCAGTGGCGAAGCCTCATTGGCCAGGAAGTTGCCATAGTCAGTGCTCTGCAGGTGCAGCTTCAGGTCTGAAACCCAAGGGTGGAGGGTGAGAGCTGGCCGTGCTGAGCCTACCCAGGATCCTAAGTCCTCGTCCCCACCCCAACTCTGGGCCCCAGCCCCTCCCCTGCTGTTGTGTCCTGCTGCTACCCTGAGCTCCCATCCCCACCTCCGCCTCCCTGTTGGCTCAGAGCCTACTCCAGGGCAGTCAGGCCAAGGCCCTGAGATGCTCCAGACCCTTGGGCCCTGAGCCAGTACAATGGGGCCCAGAGTCGAAGCACAAGTGGAAGCATTGTTTCTCCAAACGACAAGAAGGCCTGGGAAACCCCAACCCAAGATGCCATTCACAACCTGCAGCCTTTGAGGCTCTCCTGCCTGGTGGGCTCCAGGGGACCTAATTTAGAAGAATGAGACACGGGCCCTACCCTCCAAAGTCCCAGAGAAGCAAGCCAACATACCCTGTGGCAGAAATGATGCATATGAAATTAAGGACATGCCCCATGCCGCGGGTAAAGTTGAGAGGGAACCAAGGCAGGGCAGAGGATAAGGGAGCACTCCAGGCTGGGCCAGGTAAAACGCAGACAGGAAAATGCAAAGGAAGCAGCTGCAGGATGGCATGAGCAAGGAGTGGCCTAGAGGGCAAATGAGAGGTGTGAGCAGGAGGCGAGCTGGGAAGACAGACTGGCCGTGCCCGAGAGCAGCTGGAGGCAGGTAGCCAAGCCCATAGCTCTCCTGAGCTCTTCTGAACAGAGGTGAGGGAACAGGCACAGAGGTGAGAAGACAGAGCAGAAGGGCCCTGGGGAAGCAGACAGGTGAGTCCCGGGGGATTGTGGCAACAACCAGTCTCCCAGCTTCTGCTCGTGCCTCCCACACCTCAGTCTCTTCTCCATCCCACAGCCAGAGTGCTCTTACAACACCAGGCAGAACCCCCCACCGCATCTGCACACCCTGACCTCAGGGTCTCTCCCTGTCCCCCTGCTAGAAAGTGATGAGCTCTCCTCCAATGCCCCTCTCCAGAAGCCACTCCTGCAGCCCTACCACTCTATTCCTTCACTTGGAATGTTTTCTTTGTTATCACCACTTTTCTTTGTTATCACACCCCATCCGGCATGGGGCACACAAACCACGATCGCAGGGAGTCTGGGTCACTGCAGTATCCTAGAGCCAAGAACCGAGGCTATTCTGGTGCATTTTCCTGTTCAGTAAATTACAGTGGAACAAACGGAAGACTGGGAAGAGCACTGGTGAAGACAGCAGGAGGGTTTGCTCCTGAACTCGCATATGCAGGACACTGCGGTGGCCACGGCAGCACCAAGGACAGTGGCTGTGTGGGCACGTGCAGGCGAGTGTGGATTAAGGCTCGGCAGCAGAGGCTGGCTTCTGCACGCCTTCTGTCTGCTGAGGAGGCTGCCCAGAGGGATAAGAGGAAGGGCTGCACCTGGGAACACTTCCACAAGTGCCCCGGCCATGAGTCCGGGGGCCTATAGGGCCGTGCTATCCTGGGACGCTGAGAGAGGAGGGGCAAGTGGGACACATCATCACTCCACAGACTGAGGGGACCCCTCGGTGCCCCTCCTCCTGCACCCCATCGGGAGAAGAATGCTCCCAGCCCGCAGTCAGGTGTATCAGAGAAGAGATGGAAGAATGCCTCCGAGGGAGGTGTGGAGGGAAGGAGGGAGCGGTGCTCGCCACTGTGGTGGACTCGACACCTGCGTCTCTCGGTGGCCCCTGGGTGGCACGCAGCACTCTGTTCCTTTGCGGTTCCTGGGCGTGCAGTGAACTTTAACCTCGTGAGGCCAGCAGGGAGCCTTCCTCTGCTGCTTTTACCACTGCTCTACTATTCACACCTTTTTCCCATGCCACCCAGAAGAGGGACAGAAATGCAGACAAGTCAGGGCAGGGAGAAGCCATCAGTCCCTGCTCTGCCCCAAGGACCCCACACCCCTCCGTCCTCGCCCCAGGCCATCTGCCTTGGCTCCACTCTTCCTGCTCCTCACTAGTCTGGCCAAGGCCCACCTATGCCTGAAAAAGGCACGGGTGAGAAGATGCTTCGCTCAGTAACACTCAACTTGTTGAGCATTAAACATCTGACTGTTACAGAAAAACTCTTAACTGAGGGGTTTCACTGTATTAGCAAAAGCCTGTATTTCTATCTCTAGTAATAGGTTTTATATGCTACATTTCAATATGATTGGCTCTGGATAAGTGCAGAACTTTTTTTTTAAAGAAACATGGTTTACTTGCACAAAATTGGTTGGTTTTAAGAGCCTGTTAATGCTTGCAAAGTGGTTTTGGTTGTTGTGAAACAAATGGTGAGTATGAACTGGTCCCTCTGAAATGAACTCTACTTATCAAGTCATATGTCACATGCCCTGCTTTTATATACTTTTATCTATCAGTAAATACTGTGATACTTGAAAAAACCAGCAGGCAGGGATTTCTGGCCCAAACACAGCAGGTGTTCCAATCCCCACTTGGGGAAGCCACAGCGTGGACAGCGGCTGGAAGCCCAGTCCGGCATATGGTGTTCTGGGTCAGACGGTCTGGCACGGCAGCTGGCAGCTCAAACCTGTCCATTTATCCATGTTTATCCATCCAGCCACCACAGCCAGCAAAGTCCTTCTCGGGCGGTGAGCCTCCTGCCTCTCCAGGTCCCAGCCGGGACTTGGAAGTCAGACCAGATGCACAGGGCACTGTTCTCTGGGACATTGAGTTTGGGTGCTGCACCCCAGCCCAGTCTCCTGATTCCTACCCTCCACAGCACCCAGGGACTAGGCCTCCCACCCACACCCACCCTGCCCCCGGCATCCCTGCTGCTGGAAGGCTTCCCCACGTGCTGCGCTGCCCCTCCACAAGAGCCGCGCAAGGTCTCTAGTAGCCTGAAACCTCTCTGCTCCAGCCTCACCTCTTCGGGGCTGCTCTGCCTCGGCAGGCCCACTCCACAGCTCCCCCACCAAGCACCCTCTCCTCTCCAGCTCCCACCAACTCCATTTAATGACTGGCACTGATCAGGTGGGAGGCAGTACCCCAACCCAAAGTGGGAAACAAGACCCTGCCTGGAAACGGATGGGGCCCTGCTAAGTACTCAGCCCCAGGCCAGTAGCAACCTGTGTGCTGGATCTCCCAGCCATGCCCATTTATTTCACTGTTTCGGAAAAAGGCAATCAGAGGGAACATGACAGGTGTCCAGAATCCCACAGTCAAGTATAGTGGGGCAGGGGACTGGGATCAGGCCTGCTGGGTTCTCTCCACCCTCAACTCCAGTCTCCATTCCTCCCCCAACCCTTACATTTTTTACCCTTCTACCATGGCCCTTGGCCCAGATGGGCCTTTCGGATATGGACCTAGCTGCTCAGGCAGACCTTCGTTCCAGAAGAGCTGGGAGCCCCCAACCCTTACATTTTTGACCCTTCTGCAACCCACTCCAGTACTCTTGCCTGGAAAATTCCATGGACGGAGCAGCCTGGTAAGCTACAGTCCATGGAATCACAAAGAGTCACACACGACTGAGAAACTTCACTTCCCATTGGGAAGTGGCCCACGATGGGCCTTTCGGATATGGACCCAGTCACTCAGGCAGACTCTTGTTCCAGAAGAGCTGGCAGGTGAGAGGAGCCAGGGCACGCCCCTGCAGAACCTCGGAGGCCACCTGGACACTCACTGCCCACCTGACAGAGGCCCTGCACTGGCATGACTCAAGAACAACCCCTCTGACATCACCTGTGGTGCTGGTCGTTCCCAGAGAAGACAGTACATGTAAGAGGGCCAAGCTGACGGGTGGGTTCTCCTCTGCACGTCCCCCGCCCCTGGGGCTTCCCATGGTCGTTAAAGCAAACATCCTTGTGCCTTGGCTGCTGCGTTCTGCTGACACTGCATCTAGGGACTTGGCTGCTGGAAAGCAGACGGCCGGGTGGTTTCTGCTGGCTTTTGTCAGATGAGAGCAAACCCGGGAGATTCTACTGAGACTGCTGCCCAAGGCCTGAGGAATCTTCCTTACCAGGAAACTCATGTTTAAAAGCCCCCAGTGACGCTGTCAAAGGGCCACTCCAGACCACTTCCCCTGGCCAAGCCCCACTTTTCCCTGTGACCCAGGGTGAGGGGACAGCCCACCAGCCAAGGTGGCGATTTGGAGGCTGGCAGGCTAGCTGATCTTTCGGCTTGGACCACACAGGGCTCTTGAACCAGCTCTGACCCTGCTGGAGAAAGCTGGCACCCAGGCCTAGTGGCTGGCAGCCCCAAGCCCTTTACTCAGTCTTCAGGGCTGAGACAAGCCCATTAGAAACCATCCCCCTCAGCCCTCCAGCTTCCTGCTTTCTCTGAGGGATGTGGAGGAGGTGTGACCGGGGGGTGGGATCAGAGCACAGGAGGAGAGGCCTGGAACTTGTTAAGAGCTCCATGGGAGACTCGGCCACCCAGCCCTGGCCCGGCCCCCGAGGGCAGACAAGGACGCCAGGGGCTCTGGGAAGGCTGGGGCTAACTCTGCTCTGCGCCCTGAGCTCCACAGCCCCTGAGAGGTGACAGGCCCTGAGAGCCCCAGACATGCCTGGGCTGAGGCTGGAGCAGTGTTCTGGTTAGCACAGACTCGGGGGACCACTCTGGTCTACCCACAAGCCCAGCTGTCTACCCCAAATCCTCCCATCCGTGGCCCAGAACCAGGAATGTCTGGCCAGCTTGGGATCTCTCACAGCAAAAGACTTCCTCAGAGGCTGAGTTCTCATGTCCAAGAAGATGCTGCTGCTGCTGCTGCTGTCAGGAAGTTCTCTCTGAAGTCTGACTTGAAGCCCTCCTGAGAAGGCTGATCAGCTCGGTTTCCCAGTGCCTCCAGTTTCCCCTGAGGGTCTGGGACTTGCTTCTCAGGACCCCTCAAACCCACCCAAGACCCCCCAGACCTCCTCTGCTTCCCGGTGTTGCTGTTCCGATGTTCTGTGATTGTTCTTCCAACTCTGCCTCCTAGGGCCACCGAGGCCTCCTCACTGCTGCAGGGCTCTCTTGCTGGCCTCCTGTTCCACACCTTTGCTCCCTGTTCCCAAGCCCACTCTCCACACCATCACCCAAGGGCAGTCTTCCAACTCCAACATGTCGCTGTCACCTCTGCTAGCAGCCCCCGTGGCCCCCGAGTCTGACCTCCTCCCCTAGCCAGTGAGGCCCCACAGCTCCGGCCCAGCACTGCCTCCGCCTCCAGTGCTGTTCTCCAGTGAGGGTGACCCGCCTGTGAGCTCCGCTCCAAGGAAGTGCTCCCGGGAAGTGCACAGGGTACCCCAGGGAAGCCCTGAAGTCCGGGAAACAGGGCCGCTTCCTCAGGCCCAGAGGGAAAGGCTGGGCTGCCCTCCCTCCTCCACAGGGCTCCCATCCTCCCTGAGGTTGCCTGTGTCAAAGACCACTGTCCTTACTCCAGTAGGATCAGCCAAGCTCTCAGAAGGTGCCCGGGCGGGCTGTAGCCCAACAGCCACCTGGTGTGGCGGTTCCTTCCAGGGCCCTGCCAGAGTTCTGGAGGGCCCACAGCCGCCACCTGTCCCTCCACTTCCTGCCTATTCCAACCCAGGTCCTCCAGGCCAGGACCCCTCAGAGCAGAGCCCTGGCTCCAGCTAGCACCTCTGATTACCACTCTCACCCTGATTAGCAAAAGAGCGTGGGGACCCCTAGCCTGTCCAATGCTCTCTTCTCTCTGAAGGACCAAGTATGGGCTTGGCAGCCAGCTCCAGCCAGGCCTTGAGAGGTGGCAGCTGGGCAGCCCTGCCTCCCACCCGCTTCCTGAAATCTTTCCTAGATCCTGCCAGCCCTGAAAGTCATTTTTTGGCCTCACCAGGGCTTCCAGGCGTGGGGCAGTACATGGTGTCTCCAGTCCCTAATCTCTGCAGCTTCTCCCCACGGGCCTGAGAGAGGCAGGAAGGGAGGGTCTTGGCCCAGGCCAGTGGTTGGTCTCAGGCTGCCCCAGGGGCCCAGCAGGCACAGAGGCGGCCCTGGCACAGTCCGCAAGGCGGGGCAGCCCCCGACTCTCGACTCACCCATGGCCTCATGGCCCATGAAGGGGCCCTGCTGGCCAGCTGGCCACGGCTGAGTGTGAGAGGACAGTGTGTTCCCAGACTTCACTTCTGCTTTTCCAGAGGTCACTCAACGATGCTCTCCTGGGGAGCTCAGGGGTTTTCAGGAATTGAGGCCCGCTGAGTGAAACCAGATGTACAAATACACTCCCTAGAGCCCAGTGTGCCCATCCTGCCACTCCCTGCGAGAGCAGCGGAGCCCTGGAGCTTGTTCCACCACTTCCCTGGGCCCAGGTGAAGTGGCTGTTTTGAAGGAACTGGCTCTGGGCTCTTCCTCCAGTGCTCGTTTGGCCCTATGAGCTCACTAATGCTGCAACTTCCAGGAGCTCAAAGCAGCGAAACTCAGACAGTGGGACAGATGGCCAGGCTGGTGGCTCAACAGAACTATAACTCCCCCTCAGCAAATGGACTGTGTTTGGGTCTCCTCTCCAGGCTCTGGGTGTCGGGGGAGAGGGGGGAACCTCTCTTCGCATCAGCTCCAAAGCAGATGTATGCACTGGCTGGCTGGCTGTGCAGGGTCAGAGTACCACATCTGGAACTCCCAGTGTGGGAGCCACAGCACACAAACCATTAACCCTGGGTTTACCTGCAGCACAGACTAAGCATCCTCTCACCCCCAGGCTCTGCCAGGGCCCATCACAGGTTCCCTGCCAACCTCATGTAAGTGACCAGCCCTGCATTCCAACTCTTCCTATCAAAGGCCAGCTTTTCCCCTTCCTACCTCAGATGTCAACTGGCATTCCCTATCCAGAGCCTTGGCATTGCTCCCACCCCAAACTGAGGTGCCCATGGCCTCTTGCTGGCCCAGGAAAAGGTCCATAGACAACTACAGCCCCACTTCGCCAGGTCACTGGTCTCAGGACATAGTTCCTTAGGTACCTTAGTGGGACGATGGGGAGAGACCCTAGGCTTTCGGGCCACAGTGACTTGAGTTTAAATCTTGCCCCGCAGCTTGACCCTGAGCAGCTGGTAGAATCTCTGGACCCAGGCTCCTGGCTGTCACCTGGTGAAAGGTCCTGCAGTGCCAGCTTCCCAGGGTAGCCACAGAAATGGTGGCCCAGAAATGGTGTTGCCCAGAGAAAACCAAGCCCTGCACAGCAGTCTTTCCCCTTCTCTGCTGGTGAAGGTTCTCACCCAGGGCTCCCAAGCTGACGGGCCTGGCCCCAATCAGGTGGTCTGTGTTCTGACTCTGGGCCATTGCTCAAGCTGTCCCCCTTGGCATTCCACAGGGTACCCCTGCCCTTCCTTCCCACGGCCCTGACCTTTCCTGGGGGCTCTGGTGTGTCCTCTCCCCAGGGGTCCTTGGGTAACGCGGGCATGCACGCACACAGGCCACACTCTGCTCTCTCCTGGGGAAGGACGAACAGAGTGGGCTCAAAATCTGGGACTCCGGTGCCTAAGCCCACATCCTACCTCATCTATGAGCAGGATCACACAGAGCTTTGGGCAGCCCAGCCCCAGGCACCTGGACAGAGGCTAGGACCCAGGTATGCACCCCCGACAATATGGTGAGCTACTGCCCTGCTGCCCTCAGGAGCTGGTGCAGCCAAGGACAGCTCTTGCTCCATGGGAAGCCCCTGGGCCGGTGTGCCAGCAGTCTTGGGAAGAACCTGGAGACTACTGCTGGCACGGTCACATGCAAGTTACTGGGTTTCAGCTGGCATGAGGCAAAGACCCTGCAGGAAAAGGACAGCGAGTTCTCCTTCCCAGGTCCCTAGACTAGCATTTTGTCTCACCCTTGGAGGCCTTTCAGTGAGGTGCGGCATTCCCAGAGGGGGGATGGGACTGAGCTGTAGCCAGGGCCCAGCTGACATTGGGGTTGGTGACACCACCCACCTGCATATCAGATACGGGGATCTGATAAGCAGGAGTGTCACTCCCTGGTCTAGGAGGCAGCAGGATGTCTGAGGTTCACCACCCTTCTCCCTGCTCCGAGACAGGTGGCAGGCGCTGGCAGACCACATTTAATTACCCTCATGCTCTCAGGAACACCTTGTCCCTGTGGCTGGGAGAATGAAAGCATCACTCACAACCCATGAGGAAGTCAACCCATCCAATAGTCAGGAGGGTGCCAGGCGGGCGACGGTCCCACGTGCCAAAGGGAGGGGCAGAACTGGTTAAGGCTGCACCCAGGGCAAGTTCCAAGAAGCTCTCCGCTGACTGAGTGGAGATCCGCCTGGACAGCCCCTCACCAGGACATCCCCACCCAGGGCTCACCAGAACTGGCATGTCCCAGGAGACCCAGGGCTTGGAGGGCGGCTTCCCCTGTTGCCCTCCCCTGAGACTTAGCCAGCCCGCCTCACCCTGGGAGGCAGGGCCCACACCTCTGCTGCTGCCTGTACTTTGACCCTGAGCAGGCTCTTTCTTTTCCAGGCTCACCACCTCAGTTACAGAGCCTGCAGGCTGGAGTGGACCTGGGGCTTCTTGGCAAGAGCTTCTTTGCACTTTCCCAAAGATGTAAGTCTGCCTGGGTGTTGAATGAGAAGAGGGATAGACGTCCAGTGTGGCTAGGTGCCAGGCAGCCCAGGAAAAGGCCAGCTGTGGCAGGGAGCTTCTCAAAAGCTGGCTTGTGTCCTGACAGGCTCCTGGGTCCGCTGGTCCACACCACCTGAGCAATCCTCTCTGCCCTTAGTGCTTGGCTTCTGTTCTACATGCATTGTCCTCTAGAAGAAGGACCCAAAGAAAAATTGGAGCTCACTTCAACTAGGGAAAAGCAGTTTTAAGACCCCCAGGGGCTGCTGTTCCCAGTAAAATTTAAGCCAAGTCAGGCTGGATCCTGGAGGGGCATCTTGCCAGCTCCACAGTACTTAAGAGTCCAAGCTATGGAAATACTCACGGTGCTGAGACCTAGGGCCTGTGGATGGGCTTAGAGGATCAGGCCTCATCTGGGGCTGTCTCAGCATGAAGTCTCATTCCCTGAAGCTCACAGAAACAAGACCAAGCAACCTGGGCCAGAAGCAGAGTTGACCCACTCCATACCCACACCCAGCTGAGTCAAGAGGCCTGGGCCAGGCAGGAAGTGGCAGGAAGTAGCATCCACGCTGGTCCTGTCCTGCATCACAGACTCCTCACACACCCTGCTCTAGGGGCTGACAGGACACACGCAGGAGAAACAGTAAGACACCAGACTGAGCCTGATCAGTACTCAGGCCCTGGGAGAGAGGCAATTTCCCTCTCAGGGAATCTCATAGCAGAAGTTAGGTTCAAATGATGGCAGTCAGTGGAAGAGCGGGGGTGACAGGGAGGCATGGAGCCTGGGCCAGGCCTGAGGGATAACACTCCAGGACTCTCACTTTCCCTAAGCTTTGCCACATGGCATCTGGCTTAGAGGTTAAAGTATTGAGGGTGGGGAGAAATGAGTGAGCTACAACCCATGACCAGCAGCCTTGGGCCCTGTGTGTCAGGTCATGGGTCATAGCTCACCTGTATTCCTCAACTCCCAAACCTTAATTTCCACACTGGATACCGTGTGGCAAGACACCTGGGGGGATGGAAAGCACCCCAGAATCAGGGTCTCTTTCACCTGACCACCCCTTCCCAAGTTGGAGGCTGGGCACCAAGAGGCACAGTACAGGTAGTCTTCAGTGAATAAGTGAAGGAAACTATCAAAAAATCTAGAGAGATGGGACTGGAGGAGCCAAGATAGATGTCAGGAGGCCATAAGCAAGGCCTTGAGCCTCACCTGGTCCCAGTTTCCCTGGGAAGCTACGAGGGTTGGATAAGGTTACTTGCAGGGGCCCAGTCAGCTCTGATATTCTACTCTGATCAAGCCTGGATCTCACTGACTCTCTGCAACTCCAGTCCCTGAGGGCCATGCAGGAGCTCAGGGTGAGCCCAGTGGCCTGGCTACCCTGAAACAGCCCTTTCAGAGCTCACAACAGGTGCAGGGAAGGCCTCGGGCTGTGGAGCAGCAGCAAACAGGAGAGGCCAAGCTGAAGCAGCAAAGATACCACAGACGACTCCTTGGAGGGGGAAGCCCCATCCATCAGCCAAACACAAAGCCTCAGCTGAAGTCAAAGCCTAAAAACCATTGCCTGAGCGGCCAAAGCGGGGGATAAGCTCTGGCCCAGGGCCAGGCCAGGGTTGGCCAGGAAAGTGGGGCCTGGTCCTCAGTGGAGGCTGTTCCTCCACACATCCCTTTACCTTTCTTAAGTCTGCCCCCCACCAGGACCACCCACACTCACATGGTAGTGGGGTTGGGGTGGTGGTGGGCAGTCGCACCCTAGGCCCTGGACCTGCAGGGTGAGCTACACGGTGCTGGGTGCAGATGGGCAGAGCAGGCACCAGGCCCAGCACACGTGGCCCTTCAGGGCCTTGATTTTCCTCTCTTTAAAAGAGGAGGAAGGCCATTATTCCCATGCAGAGTAGTTTTTTTTTTTTTTTTTTTTAAATCATCTAGGAGTGGGTGTTGGCTGAGGCAGAAGCCAGGGAGGCCAATGGAAAGACTACTCCAAATTGGGGTACAAGGTGGAGAGTTGTCAATTACCTGATAACCTGACTGTGTGTACCTATACCCTATAGAGCCTGGGGTGCCTGATTTGGTCTCTCCCAGAGTCACCCTACACACATGTCCCTGTGTATACCACAGGCACCCCTACATGCCCCCCCAAAGTGCTGAAGAAAGCTGGGAGGAGAGGAATCTGTCTTGAGGATGAATTTTCCATCTCCTGGAAGGACGAGAGTAGAAGAACCAGAGTGGAGGCCACCCAGGGAAGGATGGTGCTTCTGGGAGCCTGGGGAGCACGGCCTTGACTCCTGGCAAGCTTAAGCTCCTATCTGGTGCCCCCAAGACCCTTGATTCATAGCTGGCACACTGCACTGAAGCTGCTGCTCCAACTCTGAGGACTTCCAGTGTGACCCAGGTGGAGGTAAATGAAGACAACTTGGAGATCAAGCCTGCAGCAGTCTGCACTGGGCACTATGGTGGACAGCATCCCAGGAGAATTCCCTGGCCTTCCTCTTCCTCACTCAGGAAGCAGGGGCACAGGGAGGTGAGGGTGGGAAGAGATGGACAGACAGGAGACACTGAGCCACAAGCCCTATATAACCTGGGAAGGCTGACTGGAAACTTGGGTGAGGGAAGCAGGGCCCAGGGCAGAGTCCCAAGGGGACAGAGGCTTAAGGCAGATGCTGCACAGAGAAGCAGAGGAGATGCGACAGTGGGTCCAGCCACACCCTCTTCCCCGGCCCTCAGACAGCTGAATGGTCCTGGTGCACCCCCTTGTGGCCAAAGGGAGGATGGCACTGTCAACAGTCCAGAGCTCGGCTCTGGCTCCGTGATTGTAACAGCCTTGGACTCCAGGTACGTATTTCCCCAGGGGTTAAATGGGGGAAAAGGCTGCAGGCACCTGCAGAGCCAAATGGAACAAGAAAAGGACTGGGGTGGACATTGAATCTGGTCATGAGGGACTGGTCTGTCTTGCATCCGTGCAATAAGTGACCTTCTAAGGTGTAAGAGTGAACACCGTGCAGAGGAAGCCTGGGCATGTTCAGCCCTCTACACTCTTGTCCTCCAGTTCCCCAAGACCCTCCCAAGGCTCCATATCCCTTAATTCAGCTCTCTGCTCCCTGTCTCTGCTGCTGCTAAGTCGCTTCAGTCATGTCCAACTCTTGTGCAACCCCACAGACGGCAGCCCACCAGGCTCCCCCATCCCTGGGATTCTCCAGGCAAGAACACTGGAGTGGGTTGCCATTTCCTTCTCCAAATCATGAAAGTGAAAGTACAGTCGCTCAGTCATGTCCGACTCTGAGCGATCCCATGGACTGCAGCCTACCAGGCTCCTCCGCCCATGGGATTTTCCAGGCAAGAGTACTGGAGTGGGGTGCCATTGCCTTTTCCAGCTCCTTGTCTTTAATGCCTAATAATATATCCTTTTTTTTAAAGTGCTTAATAACACAAAAGCAGAACAATCTACAACATGGTGCACTCCTCCCCCATACCTCACATCCTAGCCCCCTGCCAAAACCCAAAAAGAGTGATTTCTCATCCAATCACACAAATACCTACTGAGCATTCACACTGGTGGGCACTGTGCTGTTGAGAACTAACAACATGCAAGTGATTCGTTTCATTTTACAGATGAGCAAACCAGCTTCAAGACATTAAATCACAATGGACAGCGTCACATGGTTGGCCAGAAAGGGAGCCACAGTCTCCTGCTGCCTGGCCTCACACACAACTTAAGAAAGGTCCTGGTGACCCAGAGAGGCTGGTGATTTACAAGAGAGACCATTACATCATGTGCTCACACCTCTTCATTCTTGATGTCAACCCTCCTAACAAGCTGGAGCATGTCTGAAAGCTGAGCCCAAAGCACAAGAACAGCTACAAGTAGGAAAAGATGTCTAATGTGCTGTAGTCGACACTGCTGACCACATGGGGCCAGGGACAAACCACTGGAGGCAGACCTGGGCCCTCAGAGACTGTGGCTTGGTCCCATTTCATTTAACATCTAATGGCCCTAATTCAAGAGAAGCTCTGCTATGTTCAGTGTAGGCTGCTATGAAAGCAGGAAAGCAAGACTAATACATTCCAGAAAGGGGTTATGCAAGATGTTTAAAATCTGGATCTTTCCTTCTCTGCCATCCAGAAACCCTGGTCACCCTGGAAGTCTCATCTTTAAGGGTCCTGAATGGCTGACATTTGCCTGTGCTGAGGTCACTTCAAAAGGCCCTGTGGTTCAGACACTGGCTCCACCTCAGAAACCAAGCCCAAGAAATCAGTGAGAAAACTGAGGGACAAGAGTGTTATTACCCACCAGAGCAAGTTCTGACATGAACTCCCAGGGCAGGGCTTCTGAAACAAGGGTTATCAGTTCCTGTGTGGACTGTCCTGACCATAAACAGCTTCCCAGATAAAATCAAGCTACAGTATACACCAGTGCAAGGTGTAATCAGTGAAGAGAAAAAAAGAAGTGTATGGGGGGTTGGGGGAAGGCAACAAAGGGAAAAGAGAAAAATGGACAGGTGGGAGGTGAGCTGAATATGGACGGGGCTCTGGGACTCTGTTCTGAGTGACATGAGGGTCTGGGCCTCATGCATCCCTTGGACTCTTGAGTCTTCTGGTGTAAAGAGAAGGGAAGGGGGTTGATGGGGGCTCCCTAAGAGTCAGACCAGCACTACAACGCTGTGAACAAAAATCTGGAAGAATGCCCTAGCGTCACCAGCAGGGGTCTCGGCTTGGATGGCTGATGGGTTAAGTGCGTTCTCTTTGCTCACCTATATGTTCGAATTTCTCTTATTTTAGATATCTTCAGCAGATATTTTAAACGATAAAACGTTTGTTCAATACAACACATTTGAACGATGGAAGAGTACTTAAAATTAAAGACTGACATATTTCCCCTCCCAGTCCCTCCAACCCTTCCTCTGCAGAGGCTGCCACTCCAGGTTGGTTGTCTACGCTTCCAAACACATTTTCATGTGCACATTACCTGGTGTTCTACTAAAATGAGACTATATTACACACAACACTCTGCAACTTCTCACTTAACAAGATATTTCTAAATCAATCTTCATGGAACATCACATTTTTGAGCACCTGAATAGTATTCCACTGTGAGCACAGACCAGGGTTTATTTAACCATTCCCCTGTCCACAGCAATCCCTCTGGTTCGAACAGGTTGCAGTTAGTTACCTCCAAGGCTGGTGCAGACACTTCTGTGCATGCCATCCTGTGCTCACCTATGGGATGCGACCCTGTAGGTGGGTGTGCAGGGTCACAAAGTACCTGCACGTGCAGTATTTAAACAAGGCAGTAAAAGCTTGTTCCCCAAGGACCTATACCAAGTTATCCTTCCAACTCCACTTTTGGAATTTTTAAAAAAAAATTATGTTTAGGACTTCCCCGGCAGTCCAATGGTTAAGAACCCACGCTGGTATGATCATCCCTCATATAATCTCTGGTCGGCAGGAGAAACTGAGATCCCACATGCCACGAGGCACAGCCAAAAATAAATAAGTAAAAAATTATGTTTAGTTAAAAAGAAGATCAAAAAAGAAAAACAGAAGGGACTTCTGTGGCAGTCCAGTGGTTGAGACTCTCGGCTTCCACCTTGGGAGGCACGGGTTCGATCCCTGGTCAGGGAACTAGGATCCCACTAGTCGCGTAGCGAGGCCAAAATTAATTAATTAACTTTTTTTTTTAAGACACCTACATAAAAAAAAAAAAAAGTAAGAAAAGAAAGAAACCACCCTGCCCAGTCATGCAGGAAGGAGGCATGGCAGGGGTGTGAAGGGGAACCCCTGGCTGTGGCTCTCTGTGCTCTGCTCGCCAAATTAGGCTCCACGCCAAGTATACTCCTCAGGGCAAGCTTGTGTCCCCTTGGCCTGCTGTGAAGGCTGCTCCCCAGCCTCCTGGCAGGACTTGTGGGCGGGATGAGGCTTCTAAGGGAGTTTGCCCTGGTGGCAGGCCAACAGATGGCGCAGGCTGAGCTGCCGCCGGCCAGCATGCTGATGACTTCCAGACTGGAATCATCAGTGCTGCTTCCCTGGAGCTCCAGATCCACACAGCCACCTCCCTCAGACACGCAGACTGAGTGCTTCTGCGATGGAGCACCTCCTCCACCACCTGTCCATGCCCCAGACCTTCTCCCCTCCTGCTGGGGCCCGTCTCAGAAGCAGTTCCAGCACCCACCCAGACATCTGAGGTCAAAATCCTGATCTCTAACCCCTCTCACCTCTATACCTAAAGCAAACTGGCCCAATCTTGCGGGTCTCATTCCCTAAGCTGGTCTCTGACCCAGTTCTTCTTCTGCCCATGTGCCACTCCTGCCCCAGTTCAGCCCCATTCTCTCACCTGGAGAGCTAGGATAGCATATCCTCTAGCCTGGCTCCTCCTAAACCAAACCTCCAGAGCCCCGTATCCCGTTTCTAATCGCATCACACCACCAACCCTCACCCCCTTCACAGTCCTTCCCTCCTTCATGTACTGAGGGATCAAGTCCAAGCTGGCTCATGGCAGCAAGACCTCCCTCCTGCCCACCCCTGGCCTCCGCCCCTGCTCTGGGGCCTCATCCTCTTGCAGCAGCACTGGGAGAGGAACAGTCTAGTCGCCACCACGGATTTGTGCCAGCTCATCAGTCTTTGGGCATGGGGGGAAGGGGTCTCTTCACACAGCAACATCACTGGCCAGGGCAGCTGGGACAACACAGGCCATCAAACACTGAGGGGAAAACTTCAGGTGCGTGTGGGGGGCCCTCACAACTCAGGAGACTCGAAGTAGCTGTGGCTTTGGTCCATGTGCTAACCCTCTCCATGTGTACACCCTTCCCCTGAGGGGCCCCCCTCCCAGAGCTGCTCTGTCGTGCTTGTGATCATCGGGTTGCCAGAACTGTGTCCTCTCTCCCTCTGGATCACATCTGGCTCTAAGGAGTTCTGGGCTGAGCTAAGTTTGTCTTGCTGTCTAAGCCATGGTCACCCAATTTCATCAAACCAATATATTCTCCTCTGACAAACAAAATGGAACATACAAAATGTTTCCAGGCAAGAAAATAAACAGAAACTCTTGAGCAAGACATTTCCCACACACTGACCCTGACCTAAGTGAAGGATCTCCCTCTTGCTCTCTCTATTACAACTTTCATCCCTCCTAAGCCACTTCCCAAGGCACCCGAAGCCTTTGATGAACCAGCCCGAGGCAACTGTCCACCCTCAGCCCTGCGTACCCCTGACACGTGCTCTATTCTCTTCCTGGTTCCCAATTTCTCCTGATCTTCTACGCGGTTTGATGTTTCTAAAACTACAAATGCCTTCTTCCCACCTCCCCAACCTGGCTACTTTTTTGTGTGACAGTTTTACTGAGATATAGTTCATATGCCATACAATTTTCCCATTTAAAATGTACAATTCAATGGCTTTTAGTATATTCAGAGTTGCACAACCATCACAATTAATTTTACAACATTTTCATTGCCCCAAAAAGAAGCCCTATAAGCTGTTACTCCTCACATGCTCCCACTGTCCCAAAGTATGCTTCATGCCTACTGGACATTTAGCACTATCTTTTTTAAAAGTCTCTACTGAATTTGTTATAATATTGCTTCTTTTGTTTATGTTCTGTTGTTTTGGGCCATGAGCCATGTGGGATCTTAAACTTCCTGACCAGGGATCAAACCCACACCCCATGCATTGGAAGGTGAAGTCTTAACAACTGGACCGCCAGGGAAACCCTCAATTCTGTTTTGATCTCCGCCAGTCTGTCCATTAGGTGCATGGGCTCCCCCAGGCAAGGCCTGTGTGATATGTTTTCATTGCCCACTCGGGGCCCAGCATGGCACCCGCCTCCCAGGAGTGACGAGAAGGAATGACCATAGTGGGAGCAGCTGGCTTCCCTGACTGCTCACTCAGCACCAGGCCCTGTACTTCACGCCGCTAACATCTCAGAGCGATTCTATTAATGCTCTCATTGTGCAGCTGAGGATAAACCACTTGCCCAGGGTCACAAAGCCAGTAAGAGGCTGAGCTGAGATTCCTCAGTGAGCCGAGTTCATCTGTGAGCTCCGCTCTGTCCATCCACTGTCTCTGTCCATTGACTCTGTGCCTGGTCGTCAGTTTCCAGCCCCGCTCTTCTCTGTTCTCATCAAGGTCACCGACGACCTCTGAACAGCAAACCAAATAGAGAGCTGTCTGACTTTATTTCAATATCCAGGACACCGCTGTCAGTCACCACCCCTTCCTTTCTCTCCTACCCACCTCTCAGGGGATGCCTTTGGCCTTTCTGGCAGGACCATCTTTTGCCCCATTCTTGCTTAATGGAAGCTCTTCCTGGGGGAGGGTCTCACCATCTAGGGTGTCTACTCTTCTGACTCAATTCTCTCCTGGGGTCAGTGGCCACACTTCTACACTGATTCCCCAAGCTCACACCTGAGCAGCAAAAATAGCCTCCACCTCTTCACTCAAATGGCTCACAGATCCCTCATTCCCATCTTCTTGCTCTTTCTCCAAACTGTTCCTTCCACATTCCTCTGTCATTTCACCCGCCACCTACATAGGTGCCTAAGCCAGGGTGGAAACATCAGCCTTGACTCTTCATTCCTCCTCAGACTCCTTATCCAACCCTCATATCCTATTAATTCCTCTCCCTGTAAATTCCCCCCCAATGCTAGCTGCCAATGCCTGAAGACATCTTCTCTGCCCCGGGTTACTTCTAAGACCCTGCAGACTGTTCTTCCCACCTCCAGTGTGGCCCCAATCCCTTGGAAACACACGTTTCAGACTGCAGGTACATTCTACAGTACAAAGTAAGTAGTCTTACCCTCCCATTTCCTGTGTTCAGGACAAAGCCCTTCCTGCAGTTTTTGCAGTTCTTCAAAGTTAATCTCTTGGGACTTCCCTGGTGGCCAGTGGCTAAGACTCCACGCTTCCACTGCAGGGGGTGTGGGTTCAGTCCCTTGTCAGGAAACTAAGATCCTGCATGCCACAAGGCACAGCCAAAATTTTTTAAAAAGCAGCAACAACAAAGATAAACTCTTTTCAGCCACATTTCTGGCCACATCACAATTAGTGCTGAATACCTAACTGTGCCACTAATAACTCATTAGTGCCACTCCTGGAGACACCATCTATGTTTGCATCTGCAGTTTGATGTGGCCAAGACCAGCCTGGAGTCTCACTTTCCTCTTCCTATAGAAGACTGCCTCTTGTGAAATAATGTTGAAATGCAGAAGAAAATGCTGTAATGAACAGAAGGCAAGTGACTCACGACAGAGAGGGAAAAAGTGCTCTGGAAGACAACCAGCAAATCAAGCATGTGAGCTCTTCAACCATGATCCCTGAGCATCTAATTCACTGGCTGAGGAAAACCATCCTTGGGACCACCGAGCTCACATGGAAGCTGAGAATATCACAGAGGTCCTCCTCCTAAATGTTAATATATTTCTTTACAACAGGAAGGAGATGAGCTGAATGGTCCAAGTGTCAGGGAGAGCCCCCATTCCAAATTAGGAACTCACATCTGGTACCCATCAGCTGAGTTACAGCTGCATAATCCAGCAAGTCACATGCTTTTTCAGTATTTTCCAAGTTTCTGAGTAAGAGGAGAGCTAATTCATTGCAAAATCCTGGAAATAATGACCAACTCAGCAACAATGAGAAACCCCTGGACTCAGATTATGGTCCCTAAATATCTTTTTTCCTATAAAAAGAAACAGGTTGCCTAAGAGAAATGATGACTCTAGGTCTGGATCAAAAAATGTACAAGATAACATTAGAATATACTGTCATCTCAGCAATAAAGAAGATTACAGGGTTATGTCAAAAAACTTATACAATAGGCAGCATATTGTATCATCTCCCATTGGCCAAAGGACAATTTGAGCATCGATAAAGTTGAGAGATTGAAGCACAACAAATATATTAAAAGCCTAAGTGTGTTATGATACTAAACAAACAAAAAGAAGAGTAAACAAACCTCATTAGTCATCTTTGGAGGATGTTGGAAAACCAACTCATTATTTTGGAAGTAGACCAACCTAGATAGCATATTCAAAAGCAGAGACATTACTTTGCCAACAAACGTTCGTCTAGTCAAGGCTATGGTTTTTCCTGTGGTCATGTATGGATGTGAGAGTTGGACTGTGAAGAAGGCTGAGCACCAAAGAATTGATGCCTTTGAACTGTGGTGTTGGAGAAGACTCTTGAGAGTCCCTTGGACTGCAAGGAGATCCATCCAGTCCATTCTGAAGGAGATCAGCCCTGGGATTTCTTTGGAGGGAATGATGCTGAGGCTGAAACTCCAGTACTTTGGCAACCTCATGCAAAGAGCTGACTCATTGGAAAAGACTCTGATGCTGGGAGGGATTGGGGGCAAGAGGAGAAGGGGACGACAGAGGATGAGATGGCTGGATGGCATCACTGACTCTATGGACGTGAGTCTGAGTGAACTCGGGGAGTTTGTGATGGACAGGGAGGCCTGGCGTGCTGCAATTCATGGGGTCGCAAAGAGTTGGACATGACTGAGTGACTGAACTGAACTAACTGAACTGAAATAAGGGAAAGAATCAAGTATTTATCTTGCCTCTCCTATACAGATGGTATGTCAAGGTAATCAAGTACTAGATTCAAAGTACTACAGGGTTCAAAGTACTAGAACTTTCCAGCTTTAGAAGGAATTCTGCTAGCAATTCCAGAAGGAAAGATAAAATTAAAATATCACCATTTTGCAAACCCTAATGAAATCACGGTTCTAGGCAATAAACATCAATGATTCCTTTGTCATAAAAAGAGAACTAAACAGAAACAGCTCTCAATAGAAGCACAAACATTACCTATTAAATATTGCTTTTAACAAATAACCAGATTCTAATTAAGTTTCTTGATCTAACTACCAATTAACAAGGGGCACGTTAAACTATACAGCAGAGAGAAAACCAGCAAAACTGAGATGAAGGAAAATCTATAGGGAGGTGGGAGGCGGGTTCAGGATGGGGAACACACGTACACCCATGGCTGATTCATGTCAATGTATGGCAAAAACCACTACAATATTGTAAAGTAACTAGCCTCCAATTAAATTAATTTAAAAAAAGGAAAATCTGTAAATTAAATGACCCAGCTTCTTCAACAAATAAAAGGAAAAGTGAAAGAGAAAACCTATATACTAAAAGACTTGTGACAGCATCAATTGCTTGATTGATGGATCATAACTGGACTCCAAGTGAAACAAATTGTATTAAAAAATCATTTGAGACAATCAGACAAATTTAAACCCTAAGTGGATATTTGATGACACCCAAAACTAATGTTTCTTTTAAAGGAGGAATAATAGGGTTGTGGTTACGTTAACAAAAAAAGTCATGATCTTTTTTTAGAAACACCAAAATATTTACAGCTGAAATGATACACTGTCTGGGATTGACTTCAAAATAACTGGAGTGGGGTGATAAATGAAGCTATTATCAACACAAGATTGATAAAGGTAACAAGAACTGAACAAGTTGTAATTAGGTGTCTATTACTTACAGAGTCATTATACTATTCCCTCCAATTTATATATGTTTAATGATTTCCATAATAAATGAAAGTGAATGATAAGCAGTTTTTAAAAGGAAAGGGGAGACTTTGGAGGGCACAGCCAGAGCCTCACTCATACTTGTATTCCCAGCAGCCAGTCAAATTAATAGCAATGCTTTTAGGCTGAAACCAAGGTCAAAGCTGAGGGTTCAAGCTCAGAACTATGTTAACCCCTGGAACACCTACTTGGCTCTTTTATTTGGCCCAGAAGCTTGCACAGAGTAAGCCTTCAGGAAGTGTGTTTTTGAATGAACAAATGAAGACTCGAACATCGAAATAGTACTACACATATTCCTCACGATCTGAAATATGTTCACTTAGTCACATACAAACACCTCGAATTCAGCCAGCTTCTGCAGAAGGTGGTGCCCCAAGCCACCACTCTCTCTGCCCCCACGTCCAGTGCTGAGGGGCCAGACGCTTCCTCTCCTGGGCTCACCTCAATTAAAAAAATTTTTTTTAATTTTATTCATTGGCTGCAACAGGTATTAGTTGCGGCATAAAGGCTTCCATAGTTGTGTTGCAGGGGCTTAATTGCTCCAAGGCACGTGGGATCTTAGTTCCCTGATCAGGGATTGAACCCATGTCCCCTGCAGGGCAAGGCAGATTCTTAACCACTGGACTACCAGGGAAGTCCCTCACCCCAATTTTTTTAAACCAAGGGTCTGAATTCCCAGATTTGTGCTCTCATCCTCCAAACCCCACCAGCCAGGACTCCTTTTGGTCCCGCTGAAGGCCTAACTATTTCTCCCCAACCTGCTGGTCTCTCTGCCTGAAATGCTCCCGCCCAGCACACCCCACCTCACACCCACCCCAGCTCTTGCTCAACTGGCTCCTCATGGTTCACACTTCATCTGGAAAATCCTTTTCTCAGCAGGGCCTTAACCAGCCCTCTTTAAAGAGAGTTCACCTCTGATTCTCTATCACTTCTCCATTGTCCTTTTCACAAGCGTCACCCTTAATATTTCTTTGCTTGACCATAACAGTAATAGCAGTTAACACACTGACTGAGTACGTACCATGTGCCAAGTTCATGCCAAGTGTTTTACAGGGAGTATCTTTTTTTTTCCCCCTAAACAGTTCTCTTTATTTATTTGGCCGCACTGTGAGGCATGTGGGATCTTAGCTCCCCATCAGGGATCAAACCCATGCCCCCTGCATTGGAATGCAGAGTCTTAACCACTGGGCTGCCAGGGAAGTCCCTAAAAGAATTATTTTGTTTAGCCTTCACAATCGCTCCATCAGTAAATATATATATATATATATATATTTTTTTTTTTTTTTTGCTAAGTAGCTTCAGTCGTGTCCGACTCTGCGTGACCCCACAGACAGCAGCCACCAGGCTCCCCCGTCCCTGGGATTCTCCAGGCAAGAATACTGGAGTGGGTTGCCATTTCCTTCTCCAATGCATGAACGTGAAAAGTCAAAGTGAAGTTGCTCAGTCGTGTTCGACTCTTAGTGACCTCATGGACTGCAGCCTACCAGGCTCCTCCGTCCATGGTATTCTCCAGGCAAGAGTACTGGAATGGGGTGCCATTGCCTTAAATTTGTATTATTATTACCCTTTTGCAAATGATGAAACTCAGGACAGAGCAGTTACACGGCCACAGAGGCATGAAATAGTAAGCCTACACTTGTAACCACCATGTTACACCGATTGCTTAATGTCTTTTCCTGGCCCCTTATAGTCTCCACCCTCAGACTTTAAGGGAACAAGAGAACATTATTCAACAAAGTATCTCAAACCCTACCACAGTGCCTGGCATAAAACAGGTGCTCCCTAAGTATATGTGGAATGCATGAAAGCATTCAAAGCAATACTGTGTTAAAAGGAAAAAAAAAAAAGTAACACTATGTGATTTCTCTTTCTCTATCTCTGACCCACCTCCTCTTCCCCACAAGTCCCTAGGCACAGGACCCAGCTTCCAGAAGGTATTAAGCACATGCAGAAATACTTAGAGCTGGGAAGAGCTTTTGTGACCACCCAGCTCTGTCCCCTCAGTTCACCAAGAGGTAGGACTTTCTCCTACCTCTGAGAAGAGACAAGCAAGGTGGACGATGGAGGATACATGGACTTCAGAGGTCCTAAGAGACTGAGTTCTAGCAAAAGAGGTCAGTAGCAGATGCTCTGAGGAAGTGGAATGCAGGAAGGAGGGCAAGGGTGTGGTGGAGGATCAAGAAGTACTGGCCCTACCTCGCAGAACAAACACCCACTCACCACCCAATGCCCCGAGCCTTCTGGAAACTGTCCCATTTTTAAACATATTCTTTGGAAGCCTCCTCTTCTCAAGATACACCTATAGATCTCATCAGGGACCACAGGCTTCCTTGGTTTCTCCTTCCTACCTTCCTCCCCACTCTTTCCCTTTTCCCTGGAGATAAGGAAGCAAAAGCATCCAGGAACAAACGGCTGGAGGCCAGGCCTCTGATGTGACCTTCAGCAGGCCTTCTTGTAGAGGACAAGAGGAGTTTCTGGGCACTTCTTCCTGCCTCTGGTTATCTCCAGACCCTGAAATTCCTGAACATATCCATCAGAGTCCCAAGAATCTCAAACTCTAAGTTAAGTGATTTCTAGGAAAGCAGCACAGACACCATAAGAGCTGCAACTGGATGGAGAGGGCCAAAATTCTAGCCTAGCATGGCCACAAAGGGGTTCTCAGATGGTATGGTACAGGGTCTGGGCCTTAAAGAGTAAGAATCACTGGGCTTCACCAGGATAAGAAAGAAACAGAGGAAGTGGCGTTCGCAAATAATCCTGAAAGGAGCTAACATTTATCTATCTCAGTGCTTGGTGCTGAGCTAAGTGTTTTACACATAATAACTTGTTGTTATCTAAGGATTTGGTGAGACAGGCACTGTTAATGTGTCAGATGAAGGATCCAAGGCCTAGAGGTGTTGAATAACTTGGTTAAATTAGGTGATTCAGTAACTGGTGGGGCTGGGATTCAGTCAGATTTGAAAGTCCAAAGTCCACCACAAAATGTGCACCAAAAGTTGGGAGTGGCTTACATGAGGGAAAGGAACATATGTGAAAGAGTGAGGGAATCGCTGAGTGTCACACTGAAGGACTGGATGGTGATCCACAAGGGGGACCATGTGTGAGCAGTGCTGTAGGAAGAATGGCCTAATGTGTTTATGGAGGATGATGAAAGATCTTTTGGGAACTCTGTGCCCCCAGAAACTCTACAGGGGTGGGGCAGGAGGGCAGCAGCAGGAGTGAGGAAAGCCTAAAAAAGAAACAAATTTACCAAATGCCAGTTGGTAATCTAAGCTATCCACATTCAGATTTAAGCAAATAAAGATCTTCCTCCAGTCCCAGTCAGTCCACAAAATTCCCATTAAATACCACTGTGTGCCACCCTGCCCTGTGCAGCCTCCCTGTTTCTCCTCTGTTTGCCACAGTGAGGACAATGAGGCTGCTGGCAAGTTCCTACAACCCAGCACAACCACTCTCATCAGGGAGGTGAAAGACATTTTTTGCACATTTATGTTAAAACCATAATGCCCACAATTGTATTTGAACTTCAGTAAGTTTTAAAATTTTAAAGGATTTATTTTCACATCACTGGCCTAGTTTGAAAGATCCATAATAACTGTTTGGTTGGTCGGTTGTTTTTTTTTATTGAGGTCACTTTTAACCTCAGTAACTTTATAATGAGAAAATTTTCTCCTGAACGTGAATCATCCAGCCATCTTCCCGCTCCAGCTACCAACCAGAAGGCTAGCAGTACTTCTGTTCAAGGCATATCACCTGGAGGTCAGGGATGGGAGCTCACAGCCCAGCCACTGTGCCCTTCACTACCACCTAGGGGGCAGGGGTGGGAAGGGAGAGGAAGAAGAGAAGGCTGGACTCAGGGAAGTCGATGCTGTGCCTCAGGGAGTCAATCCCACTTCGGAGCTGCGCGTCCTGAGAAGAAAGGGAAACTCCACTTCTCACTACTCCTGTACTAAGCAACCCTATCTGAACACACATCCTCATGGAGGGGGTGGGAATTATTGTCAGATACACGTGTATGAACCTCCAGACTTTCAGGGCTCTCCCAAACACTGCCTTCAGGAGTGAAGTGCCTTCAGCATCCCCAGCCAGTGGATCGGCGACGGAAGGACAACTCTAGCTAAGCTGGCCCAGCAATTCTCCCGAACGGCTCACTCCGCAGGAAAACACAATAATGCCAAAGGCCTTGGTGTACGTGTTGGGAGGGAAAGCAGGGGACTTTTCCGATTAGCTTCCCTAAGCGCTGCCAGGAGACAGCTCTCTCGCTACGTCAGGATAAAGAGACTTGTATGAGCACATCTCGCAGCAACTAACCACTCCCAAGAGGCCCTCTCTTCCAAACTACACGTCGGGCAAAACGGAGAAAGAAGCGGCCCCAGCAGAGGCGAACCACTACGGTTCTTAAAGCTTCTTTTGTGTTTGGGCCTTCACGGAGCTGCAACTAGAGGTACATTCCCTTCCGGCGCACCCATCAGCTCCTGCATTCCCAGCAGGCCTTTCAGGCCCAGATCCGGCTCCCCGACCTCTCAGACCCTTCGAGCACCCCCAGATTCCCCTCCCAGACCTCAGAAACTTCAGGCCTGGCTCGATCTCCTTGCCGGGCTTTCGAGGCCCAGCACCCCGGCCCCGCGGCTCACCCTCGAGCGTCTCGCACTGCACCAGGTTGAGGTAGTCCGCCTGGCTGAGCACCCCAGCCTTCAGGCCGCGCACCAGTCCCTCCAAGTAGCCATTGTCCACGTTGAAGTAAAGCTCCGGGAAGAACGACATGGCTGCGGCGGGGCGGCTGGACCGGAGGGCCCGGACCGGCCGGCACGCAGCACAACTCTTAAGATCAGCTGACTCGGCGCCCACAGCAGGCTGTCAAGAGCGTCAGGTGACGCGCAAGCGGCTCACGTGACCACGACGGGGCGGGGCTCCGTTTCCAGACAATTTCGGTGCAGAACGCTTGCGCAGGTGTAGGCTGCGGCCTGCCCTCTGGCGCCTGCGCGCTGAGGGGAGGCGGAGGCGGCCCTCCTGCTCCCTGGAGGGAGAAACTTGGAATGTTCCAGGCCAGCCACTTGGTGGCGCCCGTGAAGCGGGGGATTCGATTGGGCCTTCACTCTAGATTTTCTGAGTCTGGTATACCCTGGTGCTGTGACGGCCCCAGAAGTAAAGATGGGAGTGGGCGGCCCCTCTTTTGCTTGGAAATGTTCCAGACTGTTGAGCCATCCTTCCTCTGAGAGGGACTGAGGTCCGGTGAGGGCCATGCTTCGCTAAGGGTCACGCGTCGAGTTAGCCGCAAGCAGGCCCTGGAGCCTGAGGCTTGTTAGCATGCTGGGAGGTACAACCCCTCTGCCGCCCTGTGACCCGCTTTCTCGCATTTATCATCAGAGATTCTCAAGAGCAGGAGCGCGGCCCTCCTCTCTTTCTCCCAGCGGTTCCTGGTGCTCTAAGAGCTCGCATGTAAGTGACTTGTGATGGGATAACGCAGGCCCTGGAATAAGGGGGTGTGTGTGGTGTTGTGGCTTAGAGGAACCTTCGCCCCTGCCGTGACCTCCCCCACCTCCGACGGCGGTCACGTTCGAAATAACGCCACAACCCTGGGGTTGGTTCCATCCTTTTATTGGTGCTCCCCAGCCCCGACCCAGACATCGACCAGCTAGGTGCGGCTGCAGGGGTTCGTGGTGGTACCCAGCTTGCGGCAGTAGCAGAAGGCGTTGAAGAAACGGCAATAGCACGTGGCGCACGGGTCACAGCAGGGTACCTGGTGTCCCAGACAGGATTCATGCAGCCTTACGCAGCGACGTGGGGAGCGTGGCTTGCGTCCTTCCGGATCTAGCACCTACAGGGTTTGGGGAACATGGGCCTCCAAAGGCAGGTTCAGGGACCTGCCCTGATCAAGTTAGGAGAGGAGTGGAGCATGGGGAAGGATAGTCTGCAATGTTGCCCCAGGTGAGAGAGTCAAGTAGAGATAGAGGTTGATGCCCCTCATTTAAAGACTGTGGCCACACCCCTTGCCCTGAGCAGTTACCTCTGCTAAGGCCTTTGCCTCTGCCTCCTGCAGCAGCGACTCTTCGGCCTGTTCCTCCGTTATCCTCTTCAGCGACGGTTGCAGGCTTAGGCCTGGGACAGGTAATGTGAGGGCAGAAACCCCCCATGCACAAGACACCGCCTCCCAGGCCTGGGATTGGGGAGGGGGAAAGAGGCTAATACAAGGCAGAACAATTTGTGACCAGAGAGTGTCCAGGCCCCACCCAGCCCCATCACTGCGCACACTGACCTTGGAGCTCTAGGAATAAGGCTTCCTCAGGCCTTCCGATGCCCTCCAGGGGAGCAGGGCCCATTTGGGCCCCCTGCATGGAGGGCATTGCCAGCAGCAGGGCACAGCTCAGCAGTACTGCGGTCAGCATGGCCTGGCTCAGCGGGAAAACCCACCACTTAGTCCATCTTCATCCCTGGAGCACCCTCTAGGTGCCCTATCCCAGATCTCTAGAGAGTAGGAGTCTTAGCCCAACCTGAGGACTTACCTCTGCTTGCTGGATCCTCGCCCCAGGAGTTGCTGACCATTCCATGTCCCCTGCTTATATGGCAGGATCTAATGAAGGGCCCACACGTGACTGCTTCCTGCAGCCAGGGTATGAGGGGCCCTCCCCAGAAGATGGGAGCATGATTCAGGCCTCTCTCACTGGAACCAGGGCTCTACAAGAGGGGTGCCCATCTCCAATTTGGAGTGAGGTCTCCGGGAGCCCTTCAAAATTTGGGAACAAGATAGGGTGCCCAGGGCCCCCAAATTTCTGCAGGACAGGGACCTGGGGGATGGGTAGGCCGGAGTCATTAGCAGTAACAAGGCAGGCAGCCCTGAACGCTTAATTTAATTTGTGGCCCCGGAGATGGTCATTCAGACCCTACGCATGGCTTGTTTCCTTTGTTTCCAGGAACTTGGGTCAAGGGCATTGAAAGGGGGTGATGGGCCAGTGGCCAAAGCCGGGTGGGGTGAGGTGCAGACCCAGACCCTGGGTTTTGGAGAGGAGTGAGGAAGGGAAAAGACCACTTAGCCAAAAATAGGCCCTCTGCCTCCCTCTCTGGATCTATCCCTGCTCCCCTTCTTCCTCCAGGCTTCTCCAAGATCCCACCCCTGCTCCTACCCCCACACCATTTTCTGCCTGCAGTTCCTGGAAACCAAGGTGACTGAACAGACTGTTCCCTCCCCAGGTGGGCGAGCAGCTTCAAAGTAAAAAGCTTTCAGACCGCCTGCTTCATTAGTGCTAATGGCTGCTCCTTTCCGCCCTGTGTTGTCAGACTTTTGCCCATGCCTGGTCGCGTCAGCATGAGGCGAGTGTGAGGCCTGCCCTTTCATAGAGATGGTGGGACACACAGGACTTCCTGCCTCAGCCTCCCCTCACCACCACCTCCCCAAAGGGCACTTTATCACACGCTTGCCAGTTGGGGAAAGGGATGCAGGCTGAATCAGCTTCCAGGACTTGATGTACAATCTGAGCTGATATAAGACAGCAGGAGGATGAAGAGGCTGTTGGGGCTTGCAGCCCAGGTTCACATGGGCTATTTTGATCAGGGCGAGGCCTGAGGAAGTCCTTCTAGAAAGTGGTTGAAAACCATAGGCTATCATCTGGAGCTCAGTGGCTGTCTTCACTTGGGTATGTGGACACAGGGTATTGGCCTCAGGGACTGCCCAGGTCCCTGGTTAGGTCTGATGGGGAAGACAATCAAGAAAAACAACCATCAAAACATAGTGGAGGAACTTCCCTGGTGGTCCAGTGGTTAAGACTCCATGCTCCCAGTGCAGGGGACTGGGTTTGATCTCTGGTCAGGAAACTAAGATACCACATGCCACACAGCATGAAAATGAAAGTGAAGTGGCTCAGTTGTGTCTGACTCTTTGCTTCCCAGTGGGCCGTAGTCTACCAGGTTCCTCCATCCAGGGGATTTTCCAGGCAAGAGTACTGGAGTGGGTTGCCATTTCCTTCTCCATGGGGTTTTCCCAACCCAAGGATCGAACCCAGGTCTCCTGCATTCCGGGCAGACGCTTTACCGTCTGGGCCAGCAGGGAAGCCATACCACACAGCAGGCCCCCCCCCCCCCAAAAAAACATACAAAAACAGAATGCCCGGAGAAATATAAACATTGGATATTTAAAGATATTAAAGAATAACTGTTAACTTTTTTACTTGTGATGATGGTACTGTACTCATGACTTTTTAAAGCATTGTTCTCTTTTAAAGAAAAATAATGTATTTAATGATAAAATGATATGAAATATGAGGTTTGCTTCAAAATAATCTGAGGTGGGGGAATAGCAGGAGGTGATATAGATGGAACAAAATTGTTAGTGGAGTTAGTAATTGTTGAAGGTGGGTGATGAGTACATGGGCTTAATTATCCTGATACTGCTACTTTTGTATATATTTGAAATTTTCCATAATAAACATTTGCTGATGGCCTTTCCCACCCCATCCTCCTCCTGCCCTCAGCTCAGTTTCACCCAGCTACCTTCCTACCACTGAATAGGCCCAAAGTGTGATCTATGGGTTTCTTGTTACAGCTCTATATCTCTATTTATGTCTATGTGTATCTATGACTTGTGCATCAGTATTTAAAGTTAATGTTCCATTGGCTTATCAAATTTTATACGTTTAACAAATAATCAGTCTTCGGCTTGATCTTTCAAATTTTGTTACAATTAAGTTCCTGCCTTTCTATCATTTTCTATTTTCATAGTGTTTGTTGATCCTTACATTTGTCTTTCTTCCCAATGAACAGCGTCGCCTACACCTAGTAGTCTACAAAGGCTCCTCGGGAGCCCTTTCCATCTGCTGAATACCAACACTGCATGAGTGATTTTTCAGGTCTGGAATTGGCCTGATGTTCCCAAGACAAGGTTTTTGGCAAAAGGACCTTCAGAAATGTGTGACATGTCCTGGATGGAGGATTTGGGAGACCTGGGAAGATACAGAGCCTGCTTCGTGAGGCTGGGGATGGACTCCAGGCATCAGGACCCTGGCTTCAAGGAGGAGGAAGGGGAGAGTGTGAATGCGCTGTGCCAGATATCAAGTGTGGGGACAAAGAGGGATGCTTGAATCCTGCGTGCCTCCTCTTTTTCCTCCAGCAATTTAGTCCTCAGCCCAGGGGTGCTGTTCCTGCATTATCCTGCAGGGAGCAGCAGAGCACCCATTGGCACTCCCAATCCAGCTTTATCCAGATCCCCAGATCCCCAGCTGGAACACTTCCCCTGCCCCCGCCCCCCCAGCCCCATCCTCATCTGTAGGGCTTCCCTCCCACTCTGTTTCTGTCTCTCTCCCCCTCCCTCCCTGTTTCTGTCTCTCTCTATATATATATGATCTGATTTGATATATATGTATGTGTGTGTGTATATATATATGTATGTAATTTTTTGACTGAAGCATAGTTGACATAATGTGTTAGTTTCTGGAGTACAGCAAAGTGGGTCAGTTATACCTACATATCTTCTTTTTCGTATTCTTTTCCATTATGGTTCATTACAGGATATTGGCTATAATTCCCTATGCTATACAATAGGACCTTGTTGTTTATCCATTCTATATATAATAGTTTGTATCTACTAATCCCACACTCACAATCTAACCCCTCCTGTCCCCGACTCAGCAACCACAAGTCTGTTCTCTATGTCTGGGATTCTGTTCCTATTTTGCAAATGAGTTCATTTGTGTTATATTTTAGATTCCACATTTAAGTGATGTTTATATGGTATTGTTTTTTCTCTTTCTGACTTACGTCATTTAGTGTGATAATCTCTAGGTCTATCCATGTAGCTGCAAATGGCATTATTTTGTTCTTTTTTACAACTGAGTGATATTCCATTGTGTATATATGCTACATTTTTATCTCATTTTTCAGTGGACATTTAGGTTGTTTCCATGTCTTAGTTATTAGGAATAGTACAGCTATTGATGTAGGGGTGCATGTATCTTTTTGAATTATAGTTTTATCTGGATATATGCCCAGGAATGGGATTGCTGGATCATATAGCAACTGTATTTTTAGTTTTTTGAGGAACTTCCATACTGTTACCCAACATGGTTGTATCAATTTACATTCCCACCAACAGTGTAGGAAGATTCCCTTTTCTCCACCACCCTCTCCAGCATTTGCTATTTGTAGACTTTTTAATGATGACCATTCTGATCAATGTGAGGTGGTACCTCACTATAATTTTGATTTGCATTTCTCTTATAATTATCAGTGTTGAGCATCTTTTCATGTGCGTATTGGCCATCTGTATGTCTTTGGAGAGATGTATATTTAGATATTCCAGGCTGGTGTCTCTTGAGCCCTCACCTGAGGGGTGTCCCACTGTGATCAGGCGCCCCTAGGTGGGAGAGTTGTGTTTGTTGCACAAAAACCAGTGCTTGCCATTCTCCCATTCATTTGCGAACTGTTTGAGCACATGCTTCATGACCAGCACTGTGCCAAGGCGTCTAGACTTCAAGGCTAGGTCAGACACTGTGATGACTTGAAGCTCCTCATTCTGGGGTCAGCCAAACTTCATGGGATTGCTTATTGCCATGGAAGTGTAGGCTGAGGTCAAGCCAAGGAGAGCGGGGCATGGTGCAGGGCCAGCTTTGGATGGAACACCCCTTCCCCTGACTGTAAGAGGGCTCAGGCCCAGAGACACTCCTTCCCCCTCAGACCTTGCTCTAACTCTCTCTTCCTCTCCCCACACAGGCCTCCCCTTCCATGCAGATGGTGGGGCCTTAATTGGAGGCCTTAATTGTGGCTGGAGTGCTCAGATGAAACTTCCGAAAAGGCCTGAGGAAGGCAAATAGGACCAGCCAGTCTGACTCGTAGCATGTGACTTGCAATTTGGGCTCATGGACCCCTCCAAGGTGGCAAAGGGCATTCTCAACTCCAGCTTCAGCCCCTTCTGAAGACATCTGCAAACTCCAGTGTCCAAATCTTCAGACACCCAGAGAGGTAACCAGTCCTTCCCCCTCCCTGCCAGGTCCTACTTTTCTGGGTGAAATCTTCAGTCTCTGGAGATGTTGCAGGACCCTACCTTCTGCCTCAGGTTATCCCTGCCCTGAGTATGTCCAAAGCAGTACACCAGCCCCCACACTCCCAAGAAATCCACCAAAATGGTGGAGAGCTTGATCCGTTCCGGGTGATAAGAGGACCCCTGAGTACAGCAAAGTTTCTGGGGAGTGAAACTGAGTCCCCAGCAACCCTCCGCAGTGGCATGGCACTATTGGACTGGGGAGGGGGCACTTGGGATGTCTCCTGAATTGTTCTATTTCACCCCCATAGAATGAAGCAACCTGGCTCTGTGAGGATGTTTAGTGGCTCAGCTGCAGCCCTAGAAGCAAAGGTGATTGTGTAATAGGAACCACTGGACTGTCTGGAAATGATTCTCAACCTAGCAACTGGTCTTTCTGCTAAAGACCCAGGGATCTGCCTACCTGCTCACCTCTGCCACTCATGTTCTATGCAGGTAAGAACAGAGGCTACAGGAAATCTGGACATAGGCACAAAGATGCAGCCTAAGGTAATGGGCACAGAGGTATGACAGTACCTGGCTTGACAGGTTCAAAGTGAGCCCAAGATCAGCTCAAGAAAGCAGAGAGAGCTGCAGCTGCTCCCAGAGTTCTCTGGACTCACTGTTTTCTGCAATTACCCCTCCTCATCCCCTCTGCCTCCAGCTACAAAGAAGGTCTAGGAGGTGTAGGTATGGGAGCTGGGAGGGGATTGAGTCCTGTTGGGGAGCAGTCATCTGGGGGTGTTGGATGGAAAGGATAACCTTCCAGCTGAAACCAGACCCCCTGGGGCACATCTCACCCAGGCAGCAAGCCCTTGCCTGGTATGGGGGGAAGAGCTCATAGGGTGGCCCCCGCCAGCAGCCCCATTGGTCACCACTTCCCAATTTTGCCTCTGTAGGCCCTGCATTAACTGTCTCCACAAAGCCCTGAATGGGGGTCCTCCTCCCAGCTCTGGCCAAACGCAGACATTGTGTCAGAACCTGTCATAGAGGCAAGTTTTCCTCCTGGCCTCATCCGTTTACCTGCTAAGGTTTGCCTAATGTCCCATAGCAAGACTCCCATTCCATGTACTCTCAGTGGAACATGGAACTTCCCAGGTGGCACTAGTGGTAAAGAACCTGTCTGCCAATGCAGGAGACAGAGATTTGATCCCTGGGCTGGGAAGATCCCCTGGAGAAGGGCATGGCAACCCACTCCAGTATTCTTGCCTGGAGAATTCCATGGACAGAGGAACCTGGCAGGCTACAGTCCGTGAGGTCATAAAGAATGGGACACAACTGAAGCGACTTAGCATGCACGGAGAACATGGAACCAAACATTATCATCCCCGTTTTACAGATTAGAAAGCTTTAAGTGACTTAGCTTTAATTACTCAGCTAAAGAAGGGCTAGCCTGCTTTTCCTTCTTTCTCTCATGGCCCAGGGTATGTTTTAGAGCTAGAGAAGAGGCCTGGTTAGAATGTGTGTGCTCATGCCAGGGCAGGCTCAACCCTAAGGCGTCTCTCCATACACACCTCCTGCTTGTGGGAACTTTCACTCACCTACAGAGCTGCCAGGAGTGCAGAGACGAAAGCAAGTCAGCCACTCCAGCAGGCTAGGTTGGCTGCCAGAGCTGTGCTGAGTGTCCTTTACTCTCAATCACATTTCTAAGTAACTCATGAATCAAAGGAGAAATCACAAAAGAAACTAGAAATGTTTCAAATTGAATGATAATGAAAAACAGTGTATCAAAACTTATGGGAATGGACTCCCCTGGCGATCCAGTGGCTAAGACTCCCTGCTCCCAAAGCAGGAGGCCTAGGTTCAATCCCTGGTCAGAGAACTAGATCCCACATGCCGCAACTAAAGATCAAAGATCCTGCATGGCACAACTAAGACCTGGCACAGCCAAATAAAAAATATTTAAAAAAATTTAAAAAACTTATGGGAAGCATCTAAAGCAATGCATATTTAAGTAGACTTACTAGAAAAGAAGACTGGTTGAAAATTAACTACATAAGCTTTTTCAAGTGGGGGAAAGATATTTTCAATAAACAGTGTGGGAGCAAGTAACTGTTTTACCTGCACCTTTACCTGCCTTCACAAAAATTAATTTGAGATAGATCATCAATATAATTGTGAAGGTAAGCCAAATAAAGATTCTAGAAAAAACAGAATACCTTCATAACCTTGGAGTAGGCAAAGATTTCTTAAACAGGACAAAGTACTAACCATCAAAAGCCAATAAATTTGACTTCATAAAAACTAAGAACTTCTGGTCATTAATTAAAGATAATTAAGAAAGTAAAGTGATAAGTCACAAACTGGGAAAAGATCATTACAATGAACGCATAGACTCAAAATATGACTCAAAGAATTCCATAGTCATTAAAGAAAAAGGACTTGAACAGACCCTTCACAATAGAGGATTTCCAAATGGCCAACAAGCATATGGAAATGTGCTCAACATCACTAGAGAAATGTAATTCATAGAGAAATCTGAATTAAAACCACAGTGAGATACTGCTATATACTGACTCAGTTCAGTTCAGTCGCTCAATCGTGTCTGACTCTTTGCGACCCCATGAATCACAGCACGGCAGGCCTCCCTGTCCATCACCAACTCCCGGAGTTTACTCAAACTCATGTCCATCGAGTCGGTGATGCCAGCCAGCCATCTCATCCTCTGTTGTTCCCTTCTCCTCCTGCCTCCAATCCCTCCCAGCATCAGGGTCTTTTCCAGTGAGTCAACTCTTTGCATGAGGTGGCCAAAGTATTGGAGTTTCAGCTTTAGCATCAGTCCTTCCAATGAACACCCCGGACTGTCTCCTTTAAAATGGACTGGTTGGACCTCCTTGCAGTCCAAGGGACTCTTAGGAGTCTTCTCCAACACCACAGTTCAAAAGCATCAATTTTTCAGCACTCAGCTTTCTTCACAGTCCAACTCTCACATCCATACATGACCACTGGAAAAGCCATAGCCTTAACTAGACAGACCTTTGTTGTCAAGGTAATGTCTCTGCTTTTAAATATGCTATCTAGGTTGGTCATAACTTTCCTTCCAAGGAGTAAGCGTCTTTTAATTTCATGGCTGCAGTCACCATCTGCAGTGATTTTGGAGCCCAGAAAAATAAAGTCTGACAGTGTTTCCACTGTTTCCCTATCTATTTCCCATGAAGTGATGGGACCGGATGCCGTGATCTTCGTTTACTGAATGTTGAGCTTTAAGCCAACTTTTTCACTCTCCACTTTTACTTTCATCAAGAGGCTTTTTAGTTCCTCTTCACTTTCTGCCATAAGGGTGGTATCATCTGTGTATCTGAGGTTATTGATATTTCTCCTGGCAATCTTGATTCCAGCTTGTGTTTCTTCCAGTCCAGCGCTTCTCATGATGTACTCTGCATATAAGTTAAATAAGCAGGGTGACAATATACAGCCTTGACGTACTCCTTTTCCTATTTGGAACCAGTCTGTTGTTCCATGTCCAGTTCTACCTGTTGCTTCCTGACCTGCATACAGATTTCTCAAGAGGCAGATCAGGTGGTCTGGTATTCCCATCTCTTTCAGAATTTTCCACTGGTAAGAGATAAATAAGAAAACTGTCATATAGCACAGAGAATATAGCCAATATTTTTTATAGCCAATATTTTATAATAACTTTAAATGAAGTCTGATATATAAAAATATTGAATCACTATGTTGTACACCTGAAACGAATACAACATTGTAAATCAACTATACTTTAATTTTTAAAAATCTGTTATAAGCTACTCCCTACCTGTGGGAATATAAACTTCCTGAGACAAGTACTGAATTCTTGACAAATCTGTTATTACAGGTTACAAGTTGAGTTTTCTGATCATGGAGGTAGCTACTAGGAAGGCTTAGTGGGCCATGCATGGGTACTAATTCTCCTAGCCAGTATTGCTTGTCTATGTTAAACACTACTATGTACATGTAGATGTATACAGGATACCATTAGAATTCACTGTATGTGTAACCTTTTAGTTAATAACAGTTTGGTTAGTGGTGATCTTAATAACTTAATTCAAAAGGAATCAGCATAATCACTGTTTTTGGTGTATGTGAAGGCACTCAGTGGTGTCCAACTCTTTGTGACCCCATGGACTATAGCCCACCAGGCTGCTCTGTCCTTGGAACTTTCCAGGCAAGAATATTGGAGTGGGTTGCCATGCCCTCCTCCAGGGGCTCTTCCCGAACCAGGAATCAAACCTGCCTCTCTCGTGTCTCCTGCATTGGCAGGCAGGTCCTTTACCACTGGCCCACCTGGGAAGCCCTGGTGTCACTGTTGGGCAACCGTAACTCCCAACACCAAATTTTCTCAACTGTTCTATTTAAAAATCTCAGAGGGAGAGGATAACATGCGTTTATTTAATCAGGATTGATGAAATTCTACCTTTTATTTAAGCTAAATTGGTAGTTTAAAATTCTGTATTTGTTAACCATAAATTATATTGTGAAATAGAGTCATATTTTGTTTCATATTTAATGGCATTTGTTTGACATAATAGGATTTAATATTTGTAAGGTCTCATATGAATTACTTTTCTGCCTGCGCCCTTTAGAAAAAATTGTGAAAGCCACAATATCAGTAATCTCTTCTCCGTAAGGTTCAGTTCAGTTCAGTCTTTCAGTCGTGTCCAGCTCTTTGTGACCCCATGGACTTCAGCAAGCCAGGCTTCTCTGTCCATCACCAACTCCTGGAGCTTGCTCAAACTCATGTCCATCAAGTTGGTGATGCCATCCAACCATCTCATCCTCTGTCGTCCCCTTCTCCTCCTGCCTTCAATCTTGCCCAGCATCAGGGTCTTTTCTAGTGAGTCAGTTTTTCACATCAGGTGGCTAAAGTATTGGAGCTTCAGCATCAGTCCTTCCAATGAATATTCAGAACTGATTTCCTTTAGGATTGACTGATTGGATCTCCTTGCAGTCCAAGGGACTCTCAAGAGTCTTCTGCAACACCACAGTTCAAAAGCATCAGTTCTTTGGTGCTCAGCTTTCTTCACAGTCCAACTCTCACATCCATCCATGACTACTGGAAAAACCATAGCTTTGACTAGACGGACCTTTGTTGGCAAAGTAATATCTCTGCTTTTTAATATGCTATCTAGATTGGTCATAGCTTATCTTCCAGGGAGCAAGTGTCTTAATTTCATGACTGCAGTCACCATCTGCAGTGATTTCGGAGCCCAAAAAAGTAGTCTCTCACTGTTTCCATTGTTTCCCCATCTATTTGCCATGAAATGATGGGACCAGATGCCATGATCTTAGTTTTTTGAATGTTGAGTTTTAAGCCAACTTTTTTACTCTCTTTGACTTTCATCAAGAGGCTCTTTAGTTCTTTGCTTTCTGCTGTAAGGGTGGTGTCATCTGCGTATCTGAGGTTACTGATATTTCTCCTGGCAATATTGATTCCAGCTTGTGCTTCATCCAGCCTGGCATTTCTCATGATGTACTCTGCATATAAGTTAAATAAGCAGGGTGACAGTATACAGCCTTGATGTACTTGTTTCCCAATTTGGAACCAGTCTGTTCCATGTCCAGTTCCAAATTGGAACCATGTCCAGTTGCTTCTTGACCTGCATACAGATTTCTCAGGAGGCAGGTCAGGTGGTCTGGTATTCCCATCTCTTGAAGAATTTTCCAGTTTGTTGTGATCCACACAGTCAAAGGCTTTGGTGTAGTCAATAAAGCATAAATGGATGTTTTTCTGGAACTCTCTTCGTTTCTCAAGATCCAACAGATGTTAGCAATTTGATCTCTGGTTCCTCTGCCTTTTCTAAATCCAGCTTGGACGTCTGGAAGTTCACAGTTCACGTACTGTTGAAGCTTGGCTTGGTGAATTTTGAGCATTACTTTGCTAGCATGTGAGATAAGTGCAATTGTGCAGTAGTTTGAACATTCTTTGGCATTGCCTTTCTTTGGGATTGGAATGAAAACTGACCTTTTCCAGGCCTGTGGCCACTGAGTTTCCCAAATTTGCTGGCATATTGAGTGCAGCACTTTCACAGCATCATCTTTTAGGATTTGAAATAGCTCAACTGAAATTCCATCACCTCCACTAGCTTAGTTTGTACTGATGCTTCCTAAGGCTCACTTGACTTCGCGTTCCAGGATGTGGCTTTAGGTGAGTGATCACACCATCGTGGTTATCTGGGTCATGAAGAACTTTTTTGTATAGTTCTTCTGTGTATTCTTGCCACCTCTTCTTAATATATTCTGCCTCTGTTTGGTCCATACCATTTCTGTCCTTACCTCCGTAAGGTTATCTTCACTTAATGCTGGGCAGAGAACATGAAAAAAGAAAACTGTGGTGTTTACTACAGCTGACCTTCCACCTATCAAGTTTACTGTTTGATACAAGCCCAAGAGATATGAGTGTAATGTTTACTAGAAGATATGTATATACAGTGTTCTTAGCAACTTTATTCACAATAGATTAAAAACAAAGAACAATCCAAATATCCATCAACAGGAAAATGGAAAAATAATGGTGTATTCATACATCTGAGGAGAAGGCAATGGCACCCCACTCCAGTACTCTTGGCCTGGAAAATCCCATGGACAGAGGAGCCTGGTAGGCTGCAGTCCATGGGGTCGCGAAGAGTCGGACACGACTGAGTGACTTCACTTTCACTTTTCCCTTTCATGCATTGGAGAAGGAAATGGCAACCCACTCCAGTGTTCTTGCCTGGAGAATCCCAGGGACGGGGGACCCTGGTGGGCCGCCGTCTATGGGGTCGCACAGAGTCGGACACGACTGAAGTGACTTAGCAGCATACATCTGACAACTACACAGCAATAAAAGTGAATGAACTGCTGTACACAACACAGAGGAATCTCACATACATAAGGTTGAATGAAAGGTGTCAGCCACAGAAGAGTGAATATGGTATGATTCTACTTACAGTCATTCAAAGCCATAAACTATAATAAATGGTGATACAGCTCCATAGTGGTTAACTTGGGGTATTATGGACTAAGCGAGGGAAACTAGGAAGACTTACGCAGCACTGGAAATGTTTTCTGTCTGGGTGGCAGTCATATGGGTTTCCTTTTCACTGTGGGTTCTTCCCACACTTTGGACTTTCACATGATTTTTACTCATACTTGAACCTCTCTCGTTGCACCTCTCCTCAAAGCAGCTTGTGGTGTTTGAAAAGTTCTTCATACCTTAGACCAGAAATGACCCCATGGAGGTGGTGGCAGTGGGTGCCAGGAGAAAAAGGGTACCTAGTGTGGGGGTCAGTGCTGAAAACTGTTTCCCCAGCTTGTTGTCCTTATGTGTGTTTGTCTCATCTCTTGTGACATTTGTTTTCTTCCCTGTCCCTGGGGAAATCTTCAAGTTGTAGACTTCTAGGATTTGCAGATTTTACAGTGTGATTCTACTTCTAGTTTTGTCTGTAGCTTATTTCTCCTGGGGAAAAGATAATAATTTCCTAAAATCCATATGAATGTGAAGAAAAGCAGTATTTTCCTGGTTGTCACTGATTTTTTTTTACAGTGTTAAAAAAATGCTATCAATGAGATGACAGCAGTTGTAATGAACAGAAAGCTTGGTTCAAACTGTCTTCAGTTATAAACATAATGTATTGGCTTATGTAATTGAACACTCCAGAAATGGAGCTGGTTTCAGTTGAATGTTGACACAGTGCCTTTTGATTATTTTTTTAAATGGATCATTTTATTTATTTACTTGGCTTCACAAGGTCTTAGTTCTGGCATGCAGAATCTTTAATCTTCATTGCAGCATGTGGGATCTTTAGTTGTGGTATGTGAACTCTGCATTCTGAAAGGAAGAAGGTAGAGAGTAACCTCAGTACAGCTTTTGCACAGTTGTTTATCACAGGAATGCTATGGGCCCTGGAGTTTCCAGCTTCACAACCCCCGGCCTCCTCTAAGCCATACCCTCAGCTTCCTGCCTCCAGCCTTGAGGGGCTCAGCTCATGCCTGCACTTCAGTTTTCTTCTTCCTGGGAACTAAGGCCTCTCAGGACCTCAGCTGGGGCCTGCTCCCTGGGGCCTGCAAGGGGAACTGCTGGCTCTCGGGGCCTTCCCCTTGTCCAGAAGAGAAGGAAGAAGGCCTGAGGATTCCCTCTTGGGTGAGAGTCAGCCTCCCCAGGCTATCACTGGTCTTCAGAAAGGTTAAGCCAACTAGGGCGGCTGCCTGGACACCTTGCTTGGGTGGGTGGGGTGTGGAGGGCAGCACTTTCTATCTTGTGAGCTACATCATCATCCAATTTCAGTATCATAAATAGCATAGCAACCTCATCTTATGAGCCCCCTGATGTGATGCAGTAATCATCAAACTAGTATTCTTACCAGCATGGTTTACCACGAATCTGATCTTGAGGAAGCAATCAGGTAAATCCAGAATACTGTATCCAGTGCTAAAACTGGCTTCGACTCCTACAAAAAGTAATCAGACAAAAAGACCAAGTGTAGGGCAGAGAGTACTCTTCTATATTAAAAGAGACTACAGAGACCTCACCACCAAATATGTAAACCTTGTCTCCTGAACTGAAATAAAAATGCTACAAGGGACATTCTTGAGACCAGTGACTGAATGGCTGTTGATTTTCATGAATGTAATGGTGGTGCTCTGATAGTGCAGAGGGGCTCTCTTAGCCTCAACATTTTGGGGCCAAATAATTCTGTCCTCTGGGAATTTAGCAGCATTTCTGGTCCCTGCCCACTAGGTGTCAGGAGCACCAAACCTGTTCAGGTGCAACAAGCTGAAGAGTCAGATGTTTTAGGATTAGCAGAGGAATAAAATTTCCCAGGTGGTGCAGTGGTAAACAATCTGGCTGCCCGTGCAGAAGACTTGGGTTCGACCCCTGGGTTGGGAAGATTTTGGAAGAGGAAATGGCAACCTACTCCAGTGCTCTTGCCTGGGAAATTCCATGGACAGAGGAACCTCAGGGGCCTACATTTCACGGGGTCACAAAGATCAGACACAACTGAGCACACAGGAATGAAGGCTGCCTCTTGTCATGAGAAACACTTGAAAATGGTTAAATGGTGAATTTTAAGTTACATGAATTTTTTTCTTAGTTAAAAAAAATATAAATCAAAAAATGTCTCTGGTCCAGTGGTTAAGACTCTATACTCCGACTGCAGGGGGCACAGGTTCAATCCCTGGTTGGGGGACTAAGATCCCGCATCCCACATGCCTCATGGTACAGCCAGCAGCCAAAAAAGTCTCCACTTGACTTTGTCAGCTATCCCCTGGGGGACAGAATCACCCCTGGCTGAAACCACTGGTGCAGAGAGTACACTGCTGGAGGGGGCGGGGGTGGGGCAGGAGGGAATGCAGGCCAAAGGACTGGGTAGGGAAGTACCTTATTTGTAACTTACTTTCAAATTGCAAATGCAGTAAAATGTTCACCATTGGCGACACTAGGTGACAGGTGTATGTGTTGTTCATTTGACTATTCTGTCAACTTTCTATAGACTGATTTTAAAAAAAAAAAAGAATTCAACTTGGAATTTTTTGTTTACAGCATCCCAAGGGACCCCTGACAGGTGCCAGCTGCACAGCGTTCTTTCAGGTGCCGTTCTCATGAGTGCCTGCATTGGGTGAGCTGCTTCATCCTCCGAGGGAGGACTCTTTCCTTCTCTCTCTCACTCCCTTGCTCCCTCCCTCCCTCCATCCTCCTGCCCTATCTCACTCCCAGATTCCTTGAACATACTGATCTATCTGTGCTGCACACTCACCTATGGAAAGAATAGCATCCTGTGACCCATTACACACTCAGCCTGGTGCTGAGGCTGGGCTCTGTCAGTTCCTTGGTAGTGAGTGTTCTCTCCTGTGGTCGCTTTAAAACACAGTCATGAAATTCTTTAGTATTGTTCCATTTAGAGATGGGGGTCTATGACCCGTCTCCTTGAATATGGACTCCACAGCTACTTAACCGGTAGAATATGGTGGAAATGACACTGTATTAGTTTCCAGATCTAGGCCTTAGAAAACTAGCGTCTGCCCTTTTGTGTCTCCTCTGAGATGTTGTTGCTGGAACTCAGCTGCAGTGCTGTAAGGAAGCCCAGGCCACCCCATGGAGAGGCACATGTGGAGGGGAGCAGCATAGAGCGCGCACGTGAAGGCCTTGTGAGGGAGTCCTCGTGGACCTGGATTCTCCTGCGCCAGCTGTGTGTGTGTTGGGAGGAGGGGGTGCAGGACGCAATGATGAACTGTCCCCACTGAGTTCGGCTCATTTTGTAGATTCATGAGCAAACTACATGCTTGCGGCGTTTTAAAGTTACTAATGTCAGGAGTGGTTTGTTTGCAGTGATAGGTAATTGATGCATCCCCTACTGGGGGTGGAGGGGGCAGAAGAGGCCAGCTTGCTATCCCCACAGCTGGGTCCTAGATCAGTGCTTGTTCCTTCAACAAGTACCTATTGAGTGGCCACCAAGTGCTGGACACTGTACCAGAGGATGAGGAGTTAGCAGTGAATGAGGTGGGCCTCATACTAGGCCACCTACCTTGCCTGGTGGGCACAGCTCAGGCACAGAAATGAGACGACTGTAGCCTCAGCCTGAGAAAGGGGGAGGGAGAACTGTCTGTGGTGGGGAGGGGCGCAAGGGGGCGGCAGGGGGTGAGGGGGCAGGGGCGGTGAGGTGGGGTGGGGGGGGGTGGCGAGAGGGGCGGGGGGTGGGTATGTTATTTCTAAGCTAAGACCTGACTCTTGAAAAGGAGTCACCCATGCAGAGAAGCAGAGAAAGGGCAGATGGAGTACCATGTACCTGTTCTGGCTACAGTCGCCAGATTTGGCAAATAAATAAATAAAAATTTAGCATCCAGTTAAATTTGAATTTCATATAAACAGCGAATCGTTTTTTAGTATATATATACGTGTGTGTGTGCGCACGCGCGCCCCATGCAATATTGGGGACATTCTGAAAAATTGTTCATTATTTATTTGAAATTCAGGTTTAACTGGGAGTCCTGTATTTTATCTGGCAACCCTAGTTCTAGGGGAAAAGGAGAGGAGGGAAAAAACGCTCCTGATTTCAAGGGACAGTTCAGAAAGCCAGATGTAGCACACAGGCAAACAGCACCCAGAGGCAAGGGAGATAAAGGTGAGTAGGAGCAAAGTCATGAAAGGTCAGCCTGCTGAGGTCCCTTTTGAGTTTCACCCTGAAGCAGTGGGGAGCGGTGGGAGGTTTAGAGCAAGGGAGAGACACAGTGGTTGTGTATTTTAGAGTTTGCAGGCTGCTGTGTGAGGGGTGGGAGCATGTAGCAGGAAATCAAGAGAAAGGTGTCTCTTGCCCTGCGGTGCCTGTCCTCTGCGTTGCTGCCACGAAGCCTTGAGAACACTGGGGGACGAATCTCCCCACTTTTTTTTTTTTTCCTACAATGTGTTTTAAGCCATAAATTTCCCTTAACCACTGCCCCAGGATATCTCATAAGTTTTGATATGTTTAGGTTTTATATCACTCCATTCAGAATATTTTCTAATTTCCCTTAATATGTCTCTGACCTATGGATTCTTTATGTGTGTTGTATGACTTCCACATATTTGAGATTTTTCCATGTATCTCATTGTCATTTATTTTCATTTCCTTCCACTGTGGGCAGAGGACATACTTGGCACATTCTTTGGATTTTATGAATATCGTTTGGTGGGTGAACATATGGTCTATCATGGTGAAGGTAGCACGTTTTCTGGAAAAGAAAGTGACTGCTGCAGCTGTTGAGTTTCATGCTTGTAAATGTCACTTCCAGTCAGGGTGGTTGACAAAGTTCTTCTGCTCTTCTGTATGTTTCCTCATTATTTAGTCCAGAGCTATTCTGTCCTCTGATGGTGTGGGGTGTAAAAAGCTTCAATGATTGTTATAGTTTAGCCTCGTCTCTGTTTTTGTCAGTTTTTTTCTTCAAATGTTTCAAAGCTCTGTTGCTGCACACACACACATGCATGTATGATTATTATAATTATGTCCATAGGGAGTTCCCTGTGTAGCTTGGGTAACACTCATCCGCTTAAAGTCCACCATGTCTGATAGCATTACCACCACCACAGCTTTCCTAGGCTCACTGCCTGCTTAGCATATCTTTATCCATTCTTTACTTTCACCTGATTCGTGTCTTTATATTTAAAGTGAGCCTTATTATAGACAGCATATACTAATAGTTGGGTCTTTTCTGTTCACTGGAGGATCTCTGCCCTTTAATTGGTATTTTAGTACATTTACATCTAATCATTACACACATTATTGATATGGTTGACTTAGTTCCAGGATTTTACTACTTGCTTTCTGGTTTTCCTCTGTTTTTATGCCTCTGTTCCTGTTTGGATTGTGAAGGAAGAATATACCATTTTTGACACTCTATTCCAATCATTTATCAGGTTCTGTGCTAATTTTGAGTGATTAAAAAAATTTTTAGGTATTTATTTACTTTTAAACATTTATTTATTTGACCGTACCAGGTCTTAGTTGTGGCGTGTGGGATCCAGTTGCCTGACCTGGGGTTGAAGCTGGGTCCCCTGTATTGACAGCATGGAGTCTTAGCCACTAGTCCACCAGGGAAGTCCCTTTGAGTAATTTTTAGAACTGGAATTAACTCTGCAGCAGGTCCAAGGCTACAGTATGAGCAGTCCTGCCACTTCCATCAAACAATCAGGTAGATTCCATTGTAGAGGAAGATGCTGTAGGGAGCCTTGGGCAAGCCCCAGCCAACATTAGAAGAGTAATTGCTGACCTTGGAATTGACTGAGTTCATGACTGTGGGTGGTCATGTGACCATGTGGCTAGACCTGCCTGTCATGATCTGGGTGCTGGCAGACCCACAGAATCATTAGGTTGGTCAGGCCAGGCATCCAATCCATCATTGTTTAGATGTTGTATATCCCAGATCAAGCTTAGGCAGATCCAAATAGTATAACTGATATCTATAAACAGATGGTTCAAACACCAGTGTTTCCTAACACTGTTGCCCTGATGCCTCTTACATCATCTCACACCCATACATTATGTGGTGTATCCAGAAAATGGCTAATAGAAGGGGAGAAGCCCCAAACTTGGTTCAAGGACACATTATCTTGGTATGAAGGAGACAAACTGAAAATGAACTGCTCTTCCATTACACCCCCAGCTGTGAGAGGAGGTCTCCCTAGTGGAGAAAATTTTGAGCAGTGCACGTAGCCAGAGGTGAAAGCAAGAGCTGCTTCATGGGCCTGAGAGCTGTTTTGTCACAGCCTGCTCGAAAGGGTCCCACAGTTGTTTAATGCTCTGCTGTCGCCATCTTGAAATTCATAATTGTTCTGAGCAAGGTGCTCTGCACTTTTATTTTGCACTGAATCCCACAAAACAGGTCCTGGGTAAAAGATTCCAAGACAAGTGCAGAATAGAGGACCCATAGAAGTTAAGACTGCCTTGATCTGTATGTGCCATGATACCTGTATGTGTGTGTGTGTGTGTGTGTCTGTATGCACAGCAGAATGCTACTTGTTAGGTCCTAAAAAATGATGACTATTGTTACCCTCTGTTGTTGATGATGACTATGAAGATAATGATAAGAGTTATTGGACTCCTCCAGCATTGTTCTTCAGACTTCATTTAAGCCTGATTAACTCACTATCCATGAGCCATCCCTCTGTTTTGCTTCACTGAAATGAAAACAGTGAAAAAATGCAAAGCATTTTTTATTCAAGCGGTGCCTTTGACCCTCAGGAATTTAACACAAACACATACCTAGGCTTTCAAACACCCACTAAGGTTTTACACACTCTTTGTTTAACCCGCATCCAAACAGTTGCATCAACAGTTCCTAAAATCCCATCCCACCCCCCACCCCGCTGCCACAGAGTCTCAGAATTCACACAGACAGGCACCCACATACTCCCAGGTCATCTGGGTGAATGTGGGTGATGTCTGTACGATTCCACCAGTTCGGTCTGAAAATTCTTGCCAGGGACAGCTGATGAGCAACCCTATCATTTTCATTTGAAAATTTCTATCACAGATTAGAAATTATGCATGTGTATGATTTCTAGTGCCTAAGAAGGATGAGAAGGGTTGGCGTCTTGAAAGGGCACTAGGTATATTTCTATAGTTTTCTAGATTTCCAGGGGGAGCCAGAGGTTGTGATTATGTGAAAACTTAGCAAGGAAACAGAGGTGATTCTGTGCCCTTGTGGAGTTTGGGGATCCAAAAACTCTGAAAACGCCTTAAGTTGAGCCACTGGGGATACAAGAGCCCTGGTTTAAGGAGGGCTACCTATGTCAAGGAGTAAACCAGCAATTCCACCACTGCTCATGATACAACATATCTGGGGGGTTAAAGTTTAAAAGCCAGGACCAAGAGAGGGTGGGCAGGAAGGACGGTGTCACCTGCTCCTTTCATATTTCCTACAAGAAAGAAAGCCCGGCGGAGACTCCTGGCTCAGTAAATGAGTCACTGGCTTTATAAGCCAAGAGAGATGGAAGACAGACTCCAGGAAACAAGCAAGGAAGAGGCTTGGAGAAGGTTTTCAGCTTCAGTGTGAAGCTGTCAAGTTTCTATGCTCTTGTGGGAACTGAAGAAAACCAACAGTGAGACAGTGAGAAAGACTAGAGAAACAGCAAGGGACCAGACAGGGCTCAAGTGAGAGCCTGTGCATTGGGGCAATTTAGAATGACTGATAAAACGAACTGGGCAAATTATCCAGGCAGCTTTAGAGAGGGAGAAAATCCCCCAGTGTTTCAAGGCCCCGCAACCAGTCCTAATCCAACAGAATTCACAGCCACTGAGCAAGTCATCGCACTTGTGCCAGGCGACAGGAGGAAGATTCAAAGTGTGAGCCACTGTGCCGAGCCTCAAAGGCTTCTTGACACCTAGGATAGGACTGTTCAGACACATTGAAAGTCAGGCTAAATTTCAGGCAGAGGCCTGGATCAGAGAGAGCAGGACTCCTTGGAAGAAATGAATGGAGAGCAGTTTGGGGAACAGAAGCACAAGAAAAGACTGGATGGATCCTTTCTCTTTTCTCATTTTGGATTATTTGTTTGCTTAGCCTATTTAGGGAGGTACATCTCCTAAGTTTCAAGCAGTATATTTGACACTTTGTTTATTTTCTGAGCGATTCAATTTGCCAGTGTTTACTGAGCTCCCTGAGGAAGTGAGCTGGGCCCAGGCACGGAGCAGGTAGAGGGCATAGCAAAAGCGAAGGCCCAGAGATGGGAACCCACAGAAAAGTCTCAGGGAAGAGTCGGGAGTCCCTTGGGGGCCAGAGTGGGATGAGAGAGCTGAGGCCTTAGGGAAGACCGAGCTGATCTTCAGACTCCAGCCTGGTGGGGAGCCGGATGAGTCCTGGAGAGATTCTGGCCCCAAGAAGCCGAGGCCAGGTGGGGGAGGTCCTCCTCAGCACATTCTCTTCCATGTGACTCTGGGGGTATTAATAATTAACCCAGGGGCCCACACAGCTGCCACCACCGCCCTCAGGCCCTCCCTGTGTGACATCCAGGCCACACTCCTGCTGCACAGCTCTGTGGGAGAAAGGAGTCCTGTTAGATACTTTTATCAGATGTGCTGGCCTGGAGTCCCCCTCACACCAGTCTGCCTCTTGAGATAGCCTCTGCCAGCTCTCTGGGCTTCCAAAGAGACTGGGCTGATGGCCGCCTTCCCCGCAGGCCAGAGACTTACCAACTCTCTGCTGGTCAGAGTCCTTCGGGCCCTCCAGAATCCTGACTCAATTCAACAATGACATCTCGGGGAGCAGGGCAGTCCTGGGAGGGAAGGTAAGCATCTTGGTTCCCATCCCAGCCTGGCCACAGATTCACTGGCCTCAGGCCTGGCCTTGCTGTCTTTGCAGCTTGATGACTTTGGAGATCTAGGGCCTCTGAGTGTGGGAACTGGGCAGAGTCTGGTGCCTGATCTAGAACCAGCCTTGGTGTCAGATCCCTGGAGAGGAGCAGGTGACCCTTTGGGGAGAGGAAGCAGACAAGGGCTGTGGCAGGAGAAGCACAGGGCATTGTGAGAGCAAAGAAGAGGTTGCTGACCTGGCTTGGGATCCAGAGGAAGTAGTGTCTGAGCTGAGACCTGAAGGGTGGTCAGGAGGCACCAGGTGAGGGAAAGAGAAAAAAGATGCTAGAACAGCTTATGCAAGGACACGGGGACATAGGAAAGCAGGATGTATTCGGGGAACAAAGAAGTTCAGTCTGGCTAGAGCTGGGACCTCATGGGGAGGAACTGGCCAGAGAGTAAGGACCAGCAGGGAAGTGAGAAGGCACAGGGCCTGATAACGCCGGAGCCATCCAGCGGCTCTGTGGGGAATGGACCAGGCTGGGTGAAACCAAGGAAAGGACTGCAGGTGGTGCCTTGGCCAAGGGGCAGGGAGGATGGGGCAGACCTAGTGGCTGAAGAGGTGTCAGAGGAAAGGCCCCCCCCGCTCCAGACTAACCTGAGAACCTGGGAGGGAGAGCAGTTCTGAGGAGACGAGATGGGGTCGACTTTACACAGTGAGTTTGGGATGCCCAAGGGTCATCTTCAGTGGGGAAACAGCACAAGAGATGGGGAGCCAGTGCTCAAGGCATCACTGTGGAACAGAAACAAAGGCCTGGACATTGTCAGGATGGGCTGGGGAAAAGAATCAAGGATGAGGGGAGGGGGCCCGGCACCCTGTGAAGCCCATTGTGGGGCATCAAGAGATGTAGCCAGAGCAGCAGCTAGAAACCCAAGAGGAGCAGTCAGAGCAGCCAGAGAAGTTTCAGAAGAGGGGGGCGGTCAAGTCAAAGGCAGAGAGGACTGAGAAGCTGAAGGTCAGGGACCTTTCTACAAAGAGGCTCAAGCAGTGAAGGGGGGTTTAATGGTGGTAGTGGGCTTCCCCAGTGACCGTGATATGTAATTAGGTCTGAGTGTGAGCAAGACCGCTGCACGGGGCTGAAGAACTTGTGCACTGCACACTCCAGTGCGCACATCTTTCTACAAAAATGTAACTTGGGATAAGTGGGCACCCCCTGGAGTTTGGCGGTATTTTGTGAAGCCTGTTTGTTACTGCAGTGTGGAGACTTCCCACACGGTGGCGCCAAAGACCAACACCGTAAGTCTTGGGCTTGGCTAGGGCAGGGCAGGGGTCGGTTTGATGAAGATGGTTGGCCTCCAGGTCGTCATCCCACGTGTGGTGGGTATTGCCGTGGGTATTGCCCGATGCCAAGTGGCTAGGACCTTGCCCACCTCGACGCCCTCCAAATCTCTGTCGAACAGTTCTAGCAGAAAGGAACTCAGAAATAAGCTACGCCCCACTGTAGCCTTTGCCAGAGGGGCTGGCCTGAATGGGTCCCAGGGGACCAACTCATCCCATGATCTGGGAGAGGCATGGTCATCTCTCCCACTTGTCCCTTAGGAGAAGGGAGTCTCAGGAAGGAAGGAAGAGCGCCTTGCCCAGCCTGAGGGACACAGTCACCCCACCCCACCAAGGCCCAGCTCACAGATCCCCCTGGAGGCCAAAGCTGGCTCAGCAGGAACAGTGGCAGAGATGGCCCCACCTGGGAGAGAGAACCCAGGGAAGTCACCTAATGTGCCTGGAGTAGAAGCTTACCCCCACCTGGTGTAGTGGCAGGCCTGGAAATGCCTGAATGCATGGCGTAAGGGGCCATGGTGTCTTTGAAAATGATGACATGTTTATTGCAAACCATTCTTTGAATAAGTAAATACAAAGAAGAAAATAAAGCCAGGTGAAATTATGCCCAGAGATGATGGCCACTGCTGGCATGAAAACTGGACCTCTCCACATCATTGAAAAATACCGTCATCCATACATCACCCAGACCCAAAACTCTGGCATGATCTAGAATGGTGGCCTCTCTAGACCTCACATCCCATCAGCCCCCAGCCCTCCATTCTACCTCCTGAGCCTCTGCCCCAATTCTGGCTCAGGGATGAAACTCCTGATGGCTCTTGGGGGCAGTGGATGCAGGTTTGAGCCAAGGAGGCTCCTGCTACTGGAGAATGGAGTGGCTTTTCTGGTGCCTTACCCCAGCCCTCCATGACTACTGTGTTGAGCACTTTTCCCTATTCAGAGATACAAAACCCTCACTCCCTATTATGCCCAACTCTCAGACACACACAGTGGGCAGTAGCTGTGATTGGAGGTGGTCCAGGCTGGGACTGAAGGTGAATGGAGTTGGTGGTAGGAACAGGCATACCTACAGCCCAAGATTTACCCCCTTTCAAGCCCACAACTGCCACACCACTCACTGAAGTGCCTTAGCAGAGCATGGTGCCCTCCTCCTGCTCTCATGTGACCTCTTGGTAAACGAGTTGACCATCATCACCTCTGAACTGTCTCTAGCCTTGATCCCTCTTTCCTCTATGCATGTGTCCAACTGCCTTCCGGCCATCTCCTCCTGGATGGCTAGTCCCCAGACCCCTCAGAGGCCACCTGCCCAAACTGACCATATCACCTTCCCATAACGTGCCTCTCCAGGCCTCTCCACATCATTGAAAAATACCATCATCCACCCATCACCCAGACCCAAAACTGGCATGATCTAGAATGCTGGCCTGTCTAGACTTCACATCCCATCAGCCCCCAGCCCTCCATTCTACCTCCTGAGCCTCTCTTAAATGTCTCTATCTCTACTGCCCCCATTCTGGCTCAGGCCACCGTGACTTTAGCAGGGAAATGATAGCAGCCACCTTGCTGCCTCTACCTGTCCCCCCTAAGCACCGCCTGAGTGACCTTTGCAAACCAAAGGCACGACCACAGAATTCCCCAGCTTAAAGCCCAGGCTATCTATCACCCTCCATACTCTTAAGCTAGTGCCCAAAGCCCGTCACCAGGTGTCCACATCCCCCAACACATACACAGTTCTCCCACCACACTTTCTGCTTCCTGCCAGCAAAGGAGGCTGCTCCTCCCTACTGCACCTTGAACTCTGCTGTGCTCTCTCCCCAGACATTCCTCCGAAGACCTGCCCATTGCCTGCCTGCCGAAGGAGTCCTTCTGGGGGCTCCTTGTTGGGGCTTCAACTTGCCCTGCCCCTACAAAGCCCTTCCTAACCAGCACACACACTTTCTCCCACACAGACCGATGTGCACACAGACACAGTCACAGTCACTCGCATTGGTGACATAAGAGGTGTAGAGACTCAGGGATGATCTGTCCTCATTGACAGCCCCTGAGCTCAGGGACTGGGGGGCCTGACCTCTGTCCCCTTACTTCTGGTACCCCCGGGGCCAAGCATACACGAAAGCTTCCTGAGTGAGTATCTGGTGAATGAATGAATGTGTACTGAGGTGTGTGACCACAGGCACCTTGGGGGGCAGACTTTTTATTCTGTTCCCTCACAGCCATGGTGGGAGTGGGGCAGGGTGAGGGAAGCTTCCATTTTCCTGGGTTGTGGGACTCAAACTGCATTACTTTCAAAAGTGGAACTAGCTGTGCCATATGTGAGGAACTGGGATTCACTATGGTTCTCACCACCCTCTGAGATCTATTAGAGGGATTTTTTTTCTCAGAGCAGAGCCCATTCCTCCAGGAATGAAGACGATGATTCAGGGCTCTGCCGTAGCTCCCAGCCAGCGCCAGGAGAGGACTATTCAGGGAATGAGCCCGACTCAGAGCCAAACAGATTAGGATTCAGTGAGCTGAGCTGAAGCTCAGACTCCACCCCTTCCTCTGACCACAGAAAGAGGCCTCTGTGAAATGGGTTTCAGCTGAGTCCTACCTCCCCTGGCTCACTGGTTACTTGGGAGAGGCCTCTAGCACCCCCTGATTCTCAGACGCTGTCCCTCCCTCAGGACCCCTGAACAGAGTGGCAGAGGGCCAGGTGAAGCCTTGGGGGTCCTGTCTGCTGGAGGTCGCCCCATCCATCCCTGGCCCTGGTGGGAAAAGGGTGGGGAACCAGGACTGGTCACAGACAAGGACAGTAGGTGGTGATAGGTCCTCAGAAGGGGTGAGTGGGAAGCCAGAGGACACAGGTTTCTAGGAGGAGGTGACGTTTGAGCTGTTTTTCAAGTGAATAAGGGAGAGGAGCATCCACGGAGAAGGGAAGCTGGAAGAGGAGGCCAAGGCCAGAGAGGAGGGAGCATGTCCAGGGAGCCTCAGGGAGGCTGATGTGGTGGAAACAGAGCAGGAAGGGCTGGCAGGACAGGTGGGAGATGAGGTCATCTAGGCCACATCTCTTGTGTCTTGGAGGCCCCACCACAGTCTGGATTTACCCTGAGGACATTGGGGAACCAATATGACCTGATATATGGTTTAAAAGATCATTCAAGGAAATTCCTAGGCAGTCCAGTGGTCAGGACTCCATGCTTCCACTTCAGGGGGCCTGGGTTTGATCCCTGGTTGGAGAACTAAGATTCCATAAGTAGCATGGCACAGCCAAAAAAAATCACTCGAGTTGTTAGTACATAGAAGGAGGCAGGAAGGCCAGAAAAGGCCACATGCAGAAATGTGGCCAGACACCAGACAGAGACTGATGACTGTGAAGAGCAAGGGCATCGTCTGTTAAAAGTGGGAATTTTCTGGAAGTGGAATTCCAGACCAAGAAAGAATTCCTTGGACAGTGCCCTAGTAAGCCCCTGTAATCACTGCTGCCTCATCAGTGTGTGCGTGCGTGTGTGCTAAGTCACTGCAGTCATGTCTGACTCTTTGCGACCCCATGGACGGTAGCCCGCCAGGCTCCCCTGTCCATGGGATTCTCCAGGCAAGGATACTGGAGTGGGTTGCCATTTCCTCCTCCTGCAGATCTTCTCAACCCAGGGATCAAAGTGTTGTCTTATGTCTCTTGAATTGGCAGGCTTAAAACTCAACATTCAAAAAACTAAGATCATGGCATCCGGTCCCATCTATTTACTTCAAGGCAAATAGATGGGGAAACAATGGAAACAGTGACAGACTTTATTTTCTTGGGCTCCAAAATCACTGCAGATGGTGATTACAGCCATGAAATTAAAAGATGCTTGCTCCTTGGAAGAAAAGCTGTGACAAACTTAGACAGCATATTAAAAAGCAGAAACATTACTTTGTTGACAAAGGTCCATCTAGTCAAAGCTATGGATTTTCCAGTAGTTGTGTATGGATGTAAGAGTTGGATCATGAAGAAAGCTGAGTGCCAAAGAATTGATGCTTTTGAACTGTGTTGTTGGAGAAGACTCTTGAGAGTCCCTTGGACAGCAAGGAGATCAAACCAGTTAATCCTAAAGGAAATCAGTCCTGAATAGTCATTGGAAGGATAGATGCTGAAGCTGAAGCTGCAATACTTTGGTCACCTGATGTGAAGAACTGACTCACTGGAAAAGACCCTGATGCTGGGCAAGATTGAAGGCAGGAGGAGAAGGGGATGAGAGAGGATGAGATGGTTGGATGGCATCACCAACTCAATGGACATGAGTTTGAGCAAGCTCCAGGAGTTGGTGATGGACAGGGAGGCCTGGCGTGCTGTAGTCCATGGGGTCACAAAGAATTGGACACAACTGAGCAACTGAACTGACTGAGCACTACCTGGGAAGCCCCAAGCAAGGGCACCAGGACAACTGTATGCCACTGCTGCCCCGTGGACCAACATGCAACCAGACCTGAGTCCTCAGTGAGTGTCGAGTGAATTAATAAACAACAGAACAACCTCTGGTAGCAGGAGGATGGGTGCAGGGAAGGGGTGAATGTGAGACATGTTAAGGGCATAGGGTCTACAGGACTAGGAGGCTGAATTGAGGTGGGGTGAGAGAGAGGGACGCCAGGGGTTCATGCATTTACTCGTGCGTTCACTCTCATTCAACAATGGGAATTTTTTGAATTCGTGAGCCAGGGACACTGGAGAGCTGTACATTAGGAGAGCTGTATCGCCTACAGAGCTTAGAGCCTCACAGTGAGCACACATGAGCACACGCACTTCCTGGTGGTGACACAAAGGCATGAGTCCATAGGACGTGGGGACAGAAAGTACCAAGGAGAGGCTGTCTTCAGAGAAGGTGGTCAGAGTTTGCCTTGCTGTGAAGATGACTTTACACGTGGGCACGGACAGACTGGTGCCAGTTTTGAGAGCTCCAGAGAGGCCCAGCCTCGCTCAGGTGGGAGCCTGGGTGTTTTGCAGTGGTGCTTTGCAGAAATGAGAATCAGGGAAGAAAAGTCCCTCTGGGAAGGTCATGAGATCTGGTGGGTCATCCAGGGGCTCAGAACAGGAGAGGGCTCTGCACAGAGGAAGACTTGGGATGTTCAGCAGTGGATGGATGAAGTCCTGTGACTGGATGATATTATAGGGTGGAGGGAACAGAAAGAAGAACCCAGTCTCTGGAAGCAGTCCCCAGGTCTACTGATACAGAAAAAAAAGGGTGCTGCAAAGGAAGGCAAAGAGGAGGAGCTGGAGACGGGGGAGAATGGGGTGACTTGTGTCTCTGGTAAGAGAGGATGAGGGAGAGGATGTCAGTGCCCCTGAGGGCCCATGCCGCCCTCACTCCAAACCTCTGGATAGTCAAGACCAACCCTCAGGAGGAAAAGAGGCAGATATTTAGAAATCTTTTAAAATCCCTCAAACCACTTCTGGATATCTGTGCAGCCTCTAAAGATGATAGACTACAGAGTGAAGCCTGATGGGTGGGAGAGCTTTCAGGGTTGGAGAGCTTTCAGGGTTGGAGAAGACCAGTGTTATTTTACTGAGGGGAAGGGTGGGGGAGTGGAGCTGACCCTTTGAGTTCAGTGTGAGGTCAGCCATGAGCTCCACCTCAGCCCACACCAGGGGAGAGCCAGCATTGTAGCCCCTTACTGAAAAGACTGGGTTCTGGCCCCCTTGGCCAGCAGGTACCCAGATCTTGCCAGGGTCCTCACCCATGCTCCCAGAGTGAGCCTGAGCTCCACAGATGCTGGTACCCAGGGAGTGGTAAACACGTGGCCTAGCTAAGAGCTCAGACTTACTGGCCAGATAGTGGCAGGAAGGGCAGCCTGCCCCCAGAGCAGGGAAACTGAGGCTGGCAGAGGGGCAGGGCTGAGAAGCAGTGTCCAGACCCAGAAGGTGTCTGTCTGATGAGCAGGCTTCAGGCCTTCCTATTCCGCTCCCTGAAACTGGCCCTGATCATTTCCTCCAGCCAGCCCAACCCAGCAGTGGTCGATCCAGGACCTGTTTCAGATATAGGGGCCTGAAAGTTCTCGTGGAGCCCACGGGATCTGTGGAGATACCAGGCAAGCCAGGCTCCCCGGTGCACTAGATTTGGGGGAAGCGACTTAGCAACAGCAGCAGCAATAGGAAGGAATGTCTCCTTCCTGCCTTTGCTAATGGTTCTCCGAAAGCCGCCCAATTCCCGTGGATCCCGACCCCAAGCGCTGAGAACTCTCAGCGCCTGCGTAACCTCCAGGATCCCTCTCGTCTCCACCCTGCCCGGTCAAGCCGGTGGACGCCGCGGGCCACCCCCCTGCCGGGTTAGCAGAGAGGGCGGAGCGAGTCGCGGGCGCCTCCAGGGGTGCTAGAGCCTCCGGCGCGCAGGGGGTGGGGCCCAGCCGGCCAGGGGAGGAGCGGGGCGTCTGGGCGGCAGGCGGCGGAGCAGAGGGAGGGGCGGGCACCGGCGGCCGCGACAGCGGCAGCTGCGGCGCGACCTGACCCGGCAGCGACGAGTGCACGGAGAGAGCGAGGTCCGCTCAGCCAGCGCAGCCATGTGAGTGTCCCCGCCGTTTCCGGGGCCCGGGGCGGCGGTTCTGGTGCCTTCCCCCGTCTGGGGAGTCCCGGATCTGCAGCCCCCGCTGCGGCCCTGTCCCGTGTCGCCCCATTCCCGGGACCCAGGCACCACGGTGTCGTTCCTACCCTCCCCTCGGGCGCGGAACACGGCCACAAAGGCTGCCGCCTCGGGGCCTGCCGCACCCGGCGCTGCCGCCTCCCCTCCCACGGCCAGGCCCAGGCGGCCCGTGCCCTGGGGCTCTGGGGTGGGCCAGGCCTGAGGGTGGGTCCTAGGCGTCAGCCTGGGTGCTGGCACGGACGCTCACCGGGAGCCCCGCTGCCCTCGCCGCGGGAGAAACTGAGCTGGGAATGGGGAGAGGGCCCCGAGGGGCACAGGCCAGCCTACTAGATGAGCTAATCTCTCTGGCTCCACCGGCTGGACTAAGCCGCTTTGGGGCCCGACCCGAGGTAGCCAATCTGATCTTGGACTGGACTCTTCGCCCAAATCTGGCGGAGGCTGGAGAGAATCGCCCGGTTCAGTGGGGGAACAGACCCTGTACCTGAAAATGAAAGGTTGGTGTGGGGACTCTGCAAGCAGCCAGGCCTGGGCACCCTGCAGAACCGGTTTGGGGAAGGGGCTGCTCACCCGGGCTAGGGTTCTGGATAAGCCTGGCTTTAGCACCCTCTATTCTCCTCTCCCTGAGACTAGAGTCTGGCCTCAGAGATTGACCCATCTCAGCCAGTTCTGGGTAGCTTTCTAATACAAGTCGGGGTTGGCTGGCCGGCCAAGCACCTACTGTGTGCAGTCTAGTGTAACATAAAGATGGGCCATCTGCGGGGCTTGTCCTGGGCCTGTATTGCCCAATTGTCGGCACAGCCTTCTGAGGACGGTTAACGGACAATCTGGCAGATGCAGAAACTGGCCCAGAGAGGTTAAGTAATATTCTGAAGGTCACACAGCTGGTTTGGAGAGAAGTGGGAATTAGACCCAGGTCTTAAGTATTGCCACTGTACTAACCACTTCCCTGGCATGGAGGGTAGAGATGGGGTTGGGGGAGAGATGAGAACTGGAGTGTGAGGTACAAAATAGTCCAGGGAGACAGGAGGCTCATTTCCTACTTCAGCCCGCCCTCCCTGTCCTGGGTCCTGTGGGGCAGCAGTTGCAGAGGGGTACCTGGAAATGGGTGGGGGTGAGGGGAGCACACAGGACACCGGGCTGGGTCCTCCCTGGGTGGAAAAGCAGGCAAGGAGGACGTGGCTGAGTCACTGCGGGCCCCTCGCTGGCTGCAGCTTCGACTAGCGCCTCTGCTAGGCCCAGCCCGGGGGAGGCCACAGGCTTCCAGTGCGCCGCCGTCCGGGGAATGTGACCAGCTGACCAGGGAGGGGGCCGGCAGGAAGTGAGGCCAGCCGGCCGCCTCCGCCCGGTTCCGGGGTGGGGGGTCCCAGGCCGCACCGCGGCCCCTCTCCCTCCCTGCTCCCGCAGCTGCGGCATGACGTCAGCAGCCGGGTTTGGGGCAGTTGCCATGGAGACAGGGGCAGGCTCGGGAGGGACCCCATTCTTCCTCGTAGCCGCCCCTGGCCCGGGTTATTTTTAGCGTCTGTTTACCTCTGTCCTGGGCGGCCCTGCGGTAGGGCGGGGCGGGCTGGGGGACTCCCGGGAAAGTGGCTGGCCTGGCATTCCTCTGAGCTAGGCAGACAGGTGGCAAGACCTCCTGCCCCACATAAGTGCAGCAGTTTCAGCCTGAAGAGGGGATTGAAGGCTGTGGGATCTGGGGCCACGCAGGCGACCAGTGTTCCTTTCTTAGCTGCTCCAGCTGGCCATGCCACAGGTCCCAACACCCTTGAGACCTGGGTTCTTTCCCATCTCCAGAACAGACTTAAAGGCTGGCGAGTCCAGAGAGTCCCCTGACTTATCAGTCAGCCCCTCCTCCGGTTGAGGTAGACCCTCTCTCTTAGCTCAAGGGGTCCAGCTTTTCTTCCCGCCCCCGGCAGGGGAGATCTTGCCTAGTCACCCCCTGGAATTGTCAGTTAGATTAATATTGTGCTGGTCATTTGGACCATCAGATCCCTGTGGCAGAAGCCCAGTCAGAGAAAGAAAATTGATGGGAAGGTCAGCCTCCTTTGAGTCCAGCCCACCCACTCAGTTCCAGACTCCCAGGGATCCCCTACCATGCCCTATCTTGGGGGGAGGGGGGTGGCGGGGGTGAGGGGGGGGAGCGGGCAGCAAACTCCACTTGCTGATACACTCAGAAAGGAAGAAAGGGAAGAGGAAACTGACCATGAGTTAGGGGAGTTGGGGGGACAGAGACTGGAAATGTATCTCTGCAGCAGCTCAGAGCATCCCAGTTCCATCAGCCTCCAGCGCAGACTCAGCTCCTGCCCGCCTCCACTGCTTTGGTGCAGGGCGCGGAGGACACCGCAGTGAGCAGAGCAGGCAGGCCTCAGCCCCCAGAGCTCACAGTCTGGTTAGAAGACAGACCCTAAAGGAGAACTGACAACAGAGTTATGTGACCTCAGGGATCAGAGAGAGGAAGCTATGAGGTGCCTACAAGGGAGAACCAATTGAGGGCAGGCTTGCTAAAGGAAGAAGTAGTAGGGTAAAGGAAAAAGAGAGCGAGCTGGTCAGGCTGAGAGTAGTGGGAAGGGGGTATAGGGTCAATGAGAGCTGCTGCTTGTAGGCCTGGAGAGAATTCACGGTAGCTGGAACAGAATGACCTTGGGGGAGCAGAGGACTGTGAGGGGAGGAGGAAGGTATGTGAGGGGAGGAACAGAGCCTGAAGGTCTTGTGGGTCATGTTAGAGAGTCTGGAGTTTATCCTTGGGGTAGGGGGATGCCCGTGGATGTTTCACAAGAGTTCAAATAGAGGGATGTGAAAGATACATAGAGTCCTGGCCCTGCTACTTAATAGCTGGGTCATCTTGGGCAGATTAATAATTGTTAATAACAGCAGTTAATATTTGCTGTGTGCTTACAATGAGGTATTGTATCCACCTCAACTTCCCTACCCCACATGCAATTCTCCCTTCCCCGAAAACTCCCAATAGAGGAAGTATCTCATTTCATCTTCCCAATAGCTCTGAGAGATAGTTGTTGTTATTACTGTTGTTATCCTCATTTAACAGATGGATATCTGCAGCCCAGAAACATTAGGAAATGTTTTTCCTGAAGTCACACAGCCAGTTAGCCTCAGGTTTCTCATCTGTGAAGTGGGGCTAATAGGACTCACCCATAGGGTTGTTGCCAGAATTAAATGAGATGATGTTTATTAATTAAGTACAATGCCTGGCATAGAAAGCACTTGATAAAGGACAGTTTTTAATATTGTCAGGTGACTGAAGTTTCAAGAGGGGTAATGCTGTTATTGAGTGAAGAACAGATCATGGGACTTCCCTGGTGGTCCAGTGGCTAAGATGCCACACTCCCGATGCAGGGGGCCCAGGTTCCATCCCTGGTCAGGGAACTAAGATCCCACATGTCACAACTAAAGACCTGAGTGCCGCAGCTAAGTCCCAGTGCAGCCAAATAAATAAATAAAACTAAAAACAAACAAACAGATCATTGTGGGTTAGCATGGAGACAGGGAATCCATTAGGAAGCTGTTGTAGGATTCTAGGTGAGAACCGGTGATGGCTTGAACTTGAGTTCTAGCTGAGGGGGTGGATGTGATGGGACAGATGCCAGAGATGGCAGGAGTAGGTGACTGAGTATATGTGTTGGTGGGTAACAGACACTGAGGCATCCAGAATGATTCTTAGTTTCTGTCTTAAACAACTGGATACGTAGATGATGGGCCTGTCATGGAGAGAGAAGGGAGAGTCAGGTTTGAGGAGCAAAGTGGTGACTTTAGTTTGGGGACTTCAAATTCAGCACATCCCTAGTAACCCACTCCAGTTTGTTACTCAGCTTCCGGGAGGCATCAGGCAGGCAGCTGGATGAACAGGCCTGGTGCTCAGAAGAACGGTTTGGGCAAGGAAGAGAGAAGGAAGCTGGGAACCTTTAGATGGCATTGAGCTGTGCGAGAGGGGCCCAGTCCATGAGTGGGGAGGAGGATGAGGACAATTCGGGGATGGGGAGAAAGACAGATCCCCTGTGGGAAAGTAAGATGTGCAGCCAGAGGGAGAGGTAGAAAGCCAGGGACGTGTTCCTTGAAATCCAAAGAAGGAAAGGCTTGAGGAAGAGGAAGAGAACTGCCCAGTGAAAAGCTTTGCTCAGATCAAGCAGGATAAGGACTAAACATTGAATAGGCAATTCAGCAGCGGGGAAGTCACTGGAAACCTTGTCATCCAGACCAGTCAGGAATGCTGGGTACAGAAACTGGACAGAGTAGGAAGAGGAGTGGGTGGATGGGGAGAGGAGGTGGAGGTGGACACACCTCTTCAAGAAACTTGGCTCTGAAAGAGCCAAATAGGGTGAGGGGTGGGGTAGCTGGAAAGAGACTGGGAGTCCACAGAGGGGTCATTTCTTTTTATAGTTGATTTATTTACAGTTAGCTTTGTATTGAAATAGAATATTCACACAGAAAGGGTACATGCCCTAAGTGGACAGCTCACAGTACATTTTCACAAAGGAACACACCCATCTAGGATCAGGAAATAGAACCCAGATTAGGAAACAGAACATAATCAGTACCCTGTCAGCCCCCTTGGGCTCCCTTCCAGTCGCTGCTCCCCAGGGCTAGTGTCACTGCTATTAATAGTCACTACTATTCTGACTTCTGCCACCACAGGTTAACTGGTTTTGAACGTCATATCAACTCATACACGTATCCTCTCTTGTGGTCTTTCTTCTTTCACTCAACATTATGTCTGTAGAATTCATCCCTGTTGTTGCATGTAATTGTATATTGTTCATTCTTTTCATTGTATAACATTCTATTATATCTACTGGTGGGCATTTGGGTATTTACAGGGTTGTTTTCACCTTTTACGTGGGAGTGACTGGAACTTGTTTGAGGTTTGTGGCGAAAGACTGAAACATCTTCCATGGGAAGGGAGAGGGATGGCTAGGGCCACACGTGAGGATTTCCCGCATGGGAAACAAGAGCCTGGCTGAGGTTGAGACTTGTTCTTTTCCAGCCCAGCTGCTGTGCCAAGACCTCTGGTGGCTCCCACTAGCCTGTGTGCAGGTGCAGAGAAGGCAGGGAATTGGGTTGCCCAGGGTTGGTTTCTGCCAGGTAAGGGAGTAGCCCAGAGTGCCGCGGATATTGGTAGCAGGCGGGCAAGCTGGAGTGGTGGCTGCAGATCCAGGCTGGGGAGAAGGCTGTGCTGGGAACGTGGGATGGAGGTGGCAGGGAGAAAGGAAGCAGAGGCAGGTTATGAGCTTTGTGCAGGGCCATGTCTGTGCAATAACTGCTGCCTCTCCAGCGACTAGAATAAGATTGTTACTTAGTAAACAGTTGAATAAATGAGCTGAGAGCTTCAGGAGGTCTCAGGTAGAAGGCAGGTGAGGTGGGGGTGATGGAGAGAGCCTGAAAGTTGTGGTCAGTGTGGTTCTGATTTAGGAAGGGGGGCACTCCAGAGCCAGGTGATGAGGCTGGGGTCTTCCAATGGAGGGTGGCTGCAGGGAGCAGAGAGAGGTGGGCAATCCACAGGAATCGATAGCTGCCAGAGGAGGGGGGCACAGCATTGTCTTCAAGGAGGGAGGGGGAAATAGCACTTCTCATACTAGGACCCTAGGACATCTTGCATCTGCATCTGTATCCGGGGGTGGGGGTGTCTGACTGGAAATGCAGATGCCTGGGCCCACCTCAGTCTTTTGGGGAGAAAGTAAGCCCAGGACGGCTGAATGGAGCATCAGGGAGCAGGAGTGTTTAGGAGTGGGGGAGCACCTAGCCCCTCTGACGGAATGAGATGTCCAGTGGACCCTGGACATGGTGGCCTCTATCCAGGCAAGAATTGGATGGGGATAGTCAATGGAGAGATACTGGGGGCAAGAAAGGGCCAACACCAAGGGGATTCAGCCCATGCAAGCTGGGAACCAGAGGATGGGGCCTCTGTCTTAGGAGGCAGTTTCTGCTAGAGAGAAGGCGCTGATCAGCAGTGGGACCTGATCCTCTCCTCATGGCCTAGGGGTGGAGGGAGTCCCCCAGACTAAGCACCACTTCTGTGGGTGGAGGGATGGGGTTGGTGCACGGTGCTGTGGGGCTCTCTGCACCCAGTTCCTTCTCTTCTGGGGGCAGCAGCACATAATATGGGGTTGATCCCTGCGCCCACTTCAAGGTCCGCCCTTCTCAGCCTCAGGGTCGCCTCATGTTCGGTGCCTCTCTGCCATCCTTCCGCACAGTCCCTCCACTCAGCACCCGCAGCCCTTACTTCTGCTCTCTCAGAAGACCTCACACACCCAGAACCCCATCTCTCAGTCCTCTGAACTCAGCCCTCTCAGCACCCTCCAACAGGCGCTCTATGAGCCCCCTGTGTTAACTACACTCAGTTCAGCCCCCCTCCCTCGTTGTCTTCACTCGGTTTAGGCACGCTCGACCCAGCTGAGAAGATCCCCGCCAGTCCCCAGCCCGAGGGGAACCCCCAGTCACCCCTCCCAGAAGCCAGGGGGGCCGAGGGCCCGGTGCCCCCCTGATCGGGCCGGTCCCGCCCCATCCCGGCGGGCTGAGTCAGGCGGCAGGAACTGGGCGGGGGGCGGCGCCGGGAGGAGCTGAAGCCGGAGCCAGAGTCTCTGGGAGCGAGCACGGAGGCCAGCCGGGCCGGCACCGAGGGGCCCTGGGCCGGCGTGGACTCGGGAGGGCCAGCGCGGGGGTTAAGGGGCTGTCCCGGACCTACCATGAGCGCCAAGAAGAGAGGTAGGACCCCGTCTGGGGCTGCGGAGGCTTCGGGGCTGTCCCAGGGGCGTGCGGGCCGAGTTCTGGGCGCCCGGGGCGCGGGGTTCGCCGGATTTGTGTGGGGCTTTGCCGAGGATCTCTTCCCTCTAAGGTCCAGGCGAAGGCGGCTGTCTGTGACTCAGTTTCCCCGTAGGAGTCTCAGGGAAGAGGAGGGGCGGGGCCCTTCTCGGCACTGCCCCCCACCCTGGGAATCCCCGGGCTCTGGGCGCCTCCGGGCGGGTGGCGGCTAGAGGGGAGCAGCTTCCGCGGGGCGGGCGGGTCTGGGGAGTCCAACCTGCGCAGGCCAGGCCTGCCAGACCGCTCCGCTGGGCTCCAAGCATGCACCCCGCCCCGCCCCGTGACCTCCCGCGGCCTCTCGGGGTGCGGGCGTGGGAGCTCCTGGCCCCACTTGGGGGAGGAGGTCAGGGGCAGGGCTGGGGAGCCCGCCCCACGCCCGGGTAAACAGACGCTTCCGCACATTCTTTGCGTGCCCCTCCCCTTTCCTGCCCCTTCCCAGCCCAGGGAGGGTCCCAGCGCGACCCCCCTTCCTGCCCCGCGCGGCAGGCGGAGCCTGCACCTCTGCAGGAAGTGGGGGCCGAGCCGAGGCCACGCTGAGTCCGAGACCGAGTCACCCGCGGCCGCCCTGTCATTAGGGCCCCGGTGCGTTTTGGACTGCCGGCGGCAAGCGGTGGTATCCGGCAGGACTGAGAAACAGGCTGGGCTGCAGGGAGGGGGCTTCAGGGGCCTGACTGGCGCTGGACACCAACCCCCTCGCCACCCCCAGGGAGCCCCGCGCGGACTCATTCCATGATGTCCCTGTCGGTGCGGCCGCAGCGCCGCCTGCTCAGCGCCCGGGTCAGTAGGAGCCAGTCCTTCGCAGGCGTCCTCGGAAGCCAGGAGCGGGGTCCCAGGTACGCAGCAGAGTGGGGCTGACTGGGTGCAGAGAGGCTAACCGGGTTGGAGTGTGCTAGTGAGGGTGTGGGGGAGGACTTCTTGCCTCTTTCTGAGTGCAGTCTCTTCTTCAGGAGCTTCCCGGCCTTCAGTCCTCCGGGGCCCCCTAGGAAGCCCCCGGCGCTCTCCCGAGTGTCCAAGATGTTTTCAGTGGCGCACCCGGCCCCCAAGGTCCCGCAGCCTGAGCGCCTAGACCTGGTGTACACTGCACTCAAGCGAGGCCTGACGTAAGCAGTGCCTTCCCAACCCCTTGTCCCAGGATCCCTCCCTAAGGCCTCTACCCTTCCTGCTAATGGGAACCTTCCCCAGCTTCACTCCCTCTCCTCACTGCCCCTTCCTTGGGCAGATAGAGGCTGGAGAAGTAAGAGAACTCTGTGGTCACCGTTTACCCAGGGCTTATTTGGAAGTGCACCAGCAGGAGCAGGAGAAACTCCAAGGACAGATAAGGGAGTCCAAGAGGAATTCCCGCCTGGTGAGTGAAGAGTTGACATCCTGTATGTCCTGGTTTAATGCTCTTTGCTCTTGTGGTGTTGAGGGGCTGGGCAGGGCCAGTGCTGGCTAACATCAGGGCTGTTTTCTGGGGTGACTCAGTCCAGGTGTGACTAAAAAAGGGGTATCAGGCAAAACTGATAGGTTTCTTTCTTCCTCCTTCCCAGGCTGCGTGCACTTTCTGCCTGTGACCCAGTGCCTGCCCCCTGGGAACTTCCAGTGGGGTGGGTCAAACCCCACTGACATGGACAGCGGGAGATTATGTTGAGATTAGGTTTTGGTGGTCCTCAGCGAGAGCTATGGTTTTTTCTGGGTAACAGTTCAGGGCTTCACGGAGAAAGAACCATTTCTGCTGGGTCTAACAGGAGTTCCCTGTTAGGGGGAACCAAGCATGAGGAGGCGCAGAGCTCTCGTCCTAGGGATGGTCGCAAAGGCAGTGGTCCAGGGGAGGGATCTCACAGAAGAGGCAGGGGGAAGAGTACTGGAGTGGTCCTGGGGACCAGATCTCTGACACCAGCAGAGACCAGGCATGTGAGAAGGTAGGCCAGTCCCCCCTTTGACTGGAATGGCTGCAGACTGTGGTGTGAGAGGAGGAACCCTGGGAGGGAAAGGCGCTGGATGGTCTGGCCAAGCCGGTGCCCCTGCTGGAGTTCTTCTCCTACCTCCTAATGTGTCCCTCTCCCCCCAACCTCTCCCTGCAGGGCTTCCTGTATGACCTGGACAAGGTGAGTGTATAGAGAATGGTGTTGGAAGAGGTTGACTCAGAGGTAGGTAAAGAGCCCTGGGCCTCAGGCTTCTAACACACCTTTCCCCCAGCAAGTCAAGTCCATTGAACGCTTCCTGCGACGGCTGGAGTTCCATGCCAGCAAGGTACTGGTGCGGCATACCTGTGTGTGCTTGCAGCTTGGGGTGGGAGGTCGGGTGTCACAGGGAGAGTGGGTGATGGTAGGCCCTGGGGAAGGCCCTGGGGGAGCAACCCCAGCAGTGAGTCTCAGTCCCTGTCTGCCACCCGACTCCTCTGCCCAGATTGATGAACTGTATGAGTCATACTGTGTGCAGCGGCGTCTCCGGGATGGCGCCTACAACATGGTCCGTGCCTACAGCACCGGCTCTCCGGGGAGCCGTGAGGCCCGGGACAGCCTGGCCGAGGCTACTCGAGGGCATCGCGAGTACACAGAGGTGAGCGGTGTGTGCCCCTGAGGCCGAGGCACAGGGTACAGTAGAGTTGGTGAGAGGGGAATGGCTTTTGACCTCTTCTGTCGTTCTCCTCGCCCCTGTCTCTTTGTCCAGAGCATGTGTCTGCTGGAGAGCGAGCTGGAAGCACAGCTGGGCGAGTTCCACCTCCGGATGAAAGGTACCAAGCAGTGAGGTGTCAGCCAGGGCGGGGAAGTGTGTGCCTGAGACCTCTCGACCCAGCTCATCTCCTTCTCCCCCACTCCCAGGGCTGGCCGGCTTCGCCAGGCTGTGTGTTGGTGACCAGTATGAGGTAGAAAGATGGGAAGGGAGGGGCTGGGGTGGCGGGGTCGCAACATGGAAGTCTGCTTTATCTTGCCTCTTCCCCTAGATCTACATGAAATATGGGCGTCAGCGCTGGAAACTACGGGGCCGCATAGAGAGTAGTGGAAAGCAGGTGTGGGACAGCGAGGAAACCGTCTTTCTGCCTCTTCTCACGGAATTCCTGTCCATCAAGGTGACGTCTCTGCCCAGGACCATAGGATACCAAGATGCTGTGACTCTGTGACCCGTGAACCCCTTTGGACCTTCATGACCTTGAGACCCTTAATGCCTGTGACCCCCACGTGGTTCCTTGTCCCTGTGAATGTGTGACCCCCTTGACCTTCATGACCCTGTGATTTCCCCGTGATCTTCTGACCTGGTGAATATTTGACCCCTGAACTCCCATGAGGCTGTGACTTCATGACAATAGTGACTACAGATTTGGACCTCTGTGATACTCATGCTCCCAGAATGCTTCAAGCCTGCATGGCCCCATGACCCTGTGACTGTGCAGGTTCAGACCTCTGATCCCCCACAATCTCGTGATCCCTACACCCTGATGACCCTACCATGCATTCTTGGCTACAGGTGACAGAACTGAAGGGCCTGGCCAACCATGTGGTTGTAGGTAGCGTCTCCTGTGAGACCAAGGACCTGTTCGCTGCCTTGCCCCAGGTTGTAGCAGTGGACATTAATGACCTCGGCACCATCAAACTCAGCTTGGAAGTGACATGGAGGTTGGTAGGGCTGAGGGACTTGGAGACAGGGCTGGGGTTTGTGGCGTCTGCTAACAGATTCTTTCCTCTCCAGTCCCTTCGACAAGGATGACCAGCCCTCAGCTGCTTCTACTGTCAACAAGGCCTCTACAGTCACCAAGCGCTTCTCCACCTATAGCCAGAGCCCACCAGACACACCCTCACTTCGGGAACAGGCCTTTTATGTGAGTCACATCCCAGGCTCAGCACCACCTTCCCCAAGAAGAGGTGGTCCTGAAATGTCTTTTCCTCTCTCCCAGAATATGCTGAGGCGGCAGGAGGAGCTGGAGAATGGGACAGCATGGTCCCTGTCATCTGAATCTTCTGATGACTCATCCAGCCCACAGCTCTCAGGCACTGCCCGCCACTCCTCAGCCCCCAGACCCCTGGTGCAGCAGCCTGAGCCTCTGCCCATCCAAGTTGCCTTCCGAAGGGCTGAGACCTCCACTTCTGGGCCCATGGATGAGGAGAGGGCTGTGGCCCCAGCCCTAGCCAATGGGCATGCCCCCTACAGCCGGACTCTGAGCCACATCAGTGAGGCCAGCGTGGATGCTGCCCTGGCTGAGGCTTCAGTGGAGGCTGCAGACCTAGAAAGTCTAGTCCGGGGACCTAGCCCACCTGCGTGCCCAGATCCCACCCATGGGGAGCACCCTGCTCGTGTCCCTCCTGTCCTGGATGCTGGCCATTCTGCCACAAACCCCACTCTCAGTACAACAGGCCCTGCCCCATCTGCTCACCTAGGCTCGGCGAACAAGACCATAAATTCTAGCTCTCCTGAACTGCCCACCCAGACCACTACAGGCTCCACCTATTGTGCCATGAGCCCTACCCATAGTGCTCCAAGCCTCATTCACTGTACCACAGCTTCTACCCACAAGACCGTGGTCTCTATCCTCACTACCACAGGTCCTACCCCCAGTACCACAGGGCCAGTCCAGACCACAAGTCCCACCCACAAACCAGTGCTTTCTACCCTCACTCCTGCAGCTCCTACCCCCAATGCTACAGACCCAGTCCAGACCACCGCAAGCCTCAGCCACACTGTCACAAACTTGACACACACTGTCACAAGCGCTACCAACAAGCCCATGGCCTCTACTCTCATGACCGCAGGCCCTACAGCCAGTGCCACAGGTCCAGTGCAGACTACCACTAGCCCCACCCACACCACCACAAGCCCCACCCACACTGTTGCAAGCCCCACCCATGCTACTGCAAGCCCCACCTATACCACCACAGGCCCCACCCATACTACTGCAAGCCCCACCTATACCACCACAGGCTCCACCCACACCACTGCAAGCCCCACCTATACCACCACAGGCCCCACCCACACTACTGCAAGCCCCACCCACACCACCACAGGCCCCACCCACACTACTGCAACCACTACTCCCAAAGCCAAGATGTCAACTAACACCACTACACCCAATGCTAAGGACCCAGTCCAGACCACCAGCAGTCCCACCCATTCTGTCACAAGCCCCACTCTTATAACTGTAAGCTCATCCACTTTTCTAGACTTTGCCAAGCTCTCCAGCCCCTCTGCAAATACAGACCCTCCCCACCTAGGCACTGACCCCCTATCTGGTAGTTACCTAGCCTCTACTCCTTGCACTCAGGCAGACCCCATATCCCCGAGCACCTCCCATCCAAGTCCTGCTTGTTCCAGTTGGGAGCCCCTCACAACCCCTTCCCCAGATCCCTCAGAAGCCATCCGTCAGAGCCCAAGTCTCCCTCCCTCACCCCTAGCCCCTGTGCCCCAGCATCCAGACCCTAAAGTGGCCAGGGCTACTCCGGCCCCAGTTCCAGGGGCAGCTGGAGGGGCTGGGGACAGGAGGCTGGAAGAGGCTCTGGGGGCCCTGATGGCTGCCCTGGATGACTATCGTGGCCAGTTTCCCGAGCTGCAGGGCCTGGAGCAGGAGGTGACCCGGCTGGAGAGTCTGCTCATGGTAAGGAGGGCCAGACTGGGCTGCAGTGTACAGGGAGGGCAGCCAGGCAGGGGCAGCAGCTCTGACGCCCTTCAAAACCCCAGCAGAGACAAGGCCTGACTCGGAGCCGGGCCTCCAGTCTAAGCATCACTGTGGAGCACGCCCTGGAGAGCTTCAGCTTTCTCAATGAGGATGAAGATGAAGACAATGACAGCCCTGGGGACAGGTGAGAAGGGCGAGGGGAGGGGGAAGAGGGGAGGTGAGTACCAGGTGAAGGAGAAAGGTGAGAAAGCGGAACAGGTGAGGTGAGGCCAGGTGGACCACGTAGAGACAGCAGCAAGACGAGAGGTGGGCGGGAGGAGCGGGGTTGCTGGTGGGTGCTTCTGTGTTCACCCCACCCATGTACTCGTGTGTCCTTGGTGCCCATGTTTTCAACCCCATCTGTATCCCCAGTGCTTCTGGCCACCTTCCTCCTCATCCCTGCAATGTCTGCCTCCCCCGTCGGTCCCTGTCAGCTCCTGAGTCTCCAGCTCCTCCGCTCTTCCTTGGCCTCACCTTGAACCCACGCTATGAACGAGCCCTTTCTGTGCCTCCCTGTGCGTCCTGGGTCCCTCGGCATCAGCCTCCACTGTCTGGATCCCGATTGGCCCAGAGACCCGGGCCCCTTGGCTCTCTGTCCCGGAGTGGCCTTTGCCAACTCCCAGTTGAAGATCTTACGCGGCCCCTCCTCCCTCTGATGCTGCCCAGGTTACGACCCCGTGCCCCGCGCCCCTTGGGCCACAGCCTCTCGCAGTCCACTTTGCATAGACTTTGCATCCCGCCTGCAGCCCTACTCCTGCCCGTCCTGGCCCCAGCGGTGCTGGCGGTCGTAGCTGAGGTGGCCCTGGGCAGATGGGCTCTGGGCAGACCCCTGCTACCACCTGTTGGTCCCAACCCTTTCCTCCTTCTGGAAGTCTTCTGTGAACTTGCCCATTGTCTGTTGTTTGTGTGTTATCTGTTCTGTTCTGGGATGGCGGGTGGGGGAGCTTAATAAAAATTCACTGGTGACCAGATGATGATGTCTGCTCCTGGGGCGGTTGACCCCATCTTTCTCTCAGGCCCCCAAACAGCCTAGCACCTGGGGCTGAGGACAGCCTCGACTCGCCCAGTGCCCGACCCCTCAGCACAGAGTGTCCAGCTCTGGATGCTGCCTTGGTTCAGCACCTGTATCACTGCAGCCGCCTCCTGCTGGTGAGGCTAGTGGCGTTCCCCCCACCCTCCCCTGGTAGCTGCTTCCCCCAGGGAGCCCTGCACCTCATTCCTGGCCCTTCACCCCTCCTCTGAGTTCCACTCCCCAATGTCCCAGGGCCTGGCTTTTGCTGAATGGAACACCTCCCACACTCTGGCTCCCCCAAGCCTCTCCCGATGCATGCTGGGACTTGCAGTCCCCGGTCTCCATCCTCTCTAAGCTCTACCTTGAGGTCTGAGCTACTTGGCCACCCCTGTTCTCCAGAAACTGGGCACATTTGGGCCCCTGCGCTGCCAGGAGGCATGGGCCCTGGAGCGGCTACTGCGGGAGGCCCGAGTGCTTGAAGCAGTATGTGAGCTCAGCAGGCGATGGGAAATACCTGCCACCTCTGCCCAGGAAGGTAAAGGCTGTGTGGGCCCTGGTATGTGTGTCCTGGAGCTCCCGCCTTGCCCTGCCCCACCTGCACACTTGTCTCACCACCTGCTTGCTCTGTTGCTGACAGTTTCCTGCATCTCCTCACAGTGGTGCAGTTCTCAGCCTCTCGGCCTGGCTTCCTGACCTTCTGGGACCAATGCACAGAGGGATTCAGCCCTTTCATCTGCCCTGTGGAGCGGGTGCTCCTCACCTTCTGCAATCAGTACAGCGCCCGTCTCTCCCTGCGCCAGCCAGGCTTAGCCGAGGCCGGTGAGTGGGCTGCTGGCCTTCCTCCTCTACCCTCCTTTCTCAGATCCCCAGTGATGGGACCTTAGGGAAAGCCAGGTCAGCCCACACAGACACGCTGAGTTGAGCACTGGGAAGAAATAGCAAAGGCACATGGTTCAGCACAAAAGGGCCCAGATTGGACAGGGACTTCCTGGATGTGCACCAGGGATGGGGCACCCTTCCCTCTAATGACCCAGGTCCCTCCACTCCCTGAGACCTGCAACCCTGCCTCCCACAGTGTGCGTCAAGTTCCTGGAGGATGCCCTGGGCCAGAAGCTGCCCCGGAACCAGGCAGGCCCTGGAGAGCAGCTCACCGTCTTCCAGTTCTGGAGTTACGTCGAAGCCTTGGACTGCTCCTCCATGGAGGCCTATGTAACTGAGACAGCTGAGGAGGGTGAGGCAGTGGCCCTGGTCACAAAGTGGCCTGGCCCTGTGGGTGGGTCTGAAGGTGTAGATTCAGGACACGAGGGTACAAAAGACCCTACCCCTGGAGGCTCTTTGCCCTGCCACCTTGTTCCAACTGACAACCCCCTCCCCCACTGCCCAACTTCCTTCTTTCAGTGTTACTGGTGCGGAATCTGAACTCGGATGACCAGGCTATTGTGCTGAAGGCACTGAGGTTGGCACCTGAGGGGCGGCTCCAAAGGGACGGGCTCCGGGCCCTCAGCTCTTTGCTTGTCCATGGGAACAACAAGGTCATGGCTGCTGTCAGCACTCAGCTCCGGAGCCTGTCGCTGGGCCCCGCCTTCAGGGAGAGGGTGAGAGTTGGGCAGGCCTCCCTGGAGGGTGGAGGCTGGGGTCCCAGGCTGAGTCCCAGGCTGAATTTACCCTCCCACCCCTACCCAGGCCCTGCTGTGCTTCCTGGACCAGCTGGAGGATGAGGATGTGCAGACCAGAGTGGCCGGCTGCCTGGCTCTGGGCTGCATCAAGGTGACCCCTGCCAACCTTCCCACCCTCTGTCTGCCCTCCCAGCTCCCCGAGCCCTGGGTCCTGAGCCTGCTCCCCTGGGCCCACCTCAGTGCTCTCTCCCCTGGTAGGCTCCAGAAGGCATTGAGCCCCTGGTGTACCTCTGCCAGACGGACACAGAAGCCGTGAGGGAAGCAGCTCGGCAGAGCCTGCAGCAGTGTGGTGAGGCTGGGGATCAGGAGGCACGGGTCTAGTTGAGTTCTAGGACATTTGGCTGCTGGGAGTTGGGGTGAGATGGTTTCGGGGCGGGAGGGAAGGGTGGAGCTAGGACCACTCCTGACCCCATCCTTATCCATTCCAGGAGAGGAGGGACAGTCTGCCCACCGAAGGCTGGAGGAGTCACTGGATGCCCTGCCCCACATCTTTGGGCCTGGCAGCATGGCCAGCACAGCATTCTAAACTCCCCACCCAGCGGCCCCCAGTGCCCCTTCCCCGCACCTTCAGGGCTTACCAGGCACTGGCAGGGAGGATGAGGGCTGGCTCCAGGCATCCCTCCCTCACAGATTCCTATCACTGAAAATCTAATATATTCTCCTGTTGTCCTTGGGGTTGGTGGAGTCAGTGCCACAGTCAAGTGCCTCCCAGCCTTGGCTCAGCACACTTGCCATAGATCGGTGTCCTGGGCCTGGCCGTCCTGCCTCTGCCCTGCCCTTGGTTTTGTATTTTATTTACAGAGTTTTACAGAAAATAAAAAAAAAAGCAGAAATGCCTTTCCTACATAGCCTGGACTGGTGCACTTCTAACCTCCTGCTCCAGCATCTTCTGGCTGTGGCCCTGACACTAGTGTGTCCACACTCCAACTGTGACAGTACCATGTGCTTTTGCCCTGGAAATCCAGATGGAAGAAGCCCAGAGGCTGGAAATGGGCTTGGAAAAAAGGGCAGAGGAAGAGGGTGGTGGAGTGTTGCTGAGGAGGCCTGGCCTGCAGGTGGGTGTACCCTGGGCCTGGAAGCTATAGGACTAGTCTGGAACTAAACTCTGGAGCTGGCCTAGAGAAGGCTCAAAGGGTGCCAGTCCTGGGAATGGCTCCCTAGCAGCAGCTGGCTTGGCTGGGAGGCAAAGAGGAAGCAGGCAGGAAGAGACGGTGCGGTGGTGGCTAGAGCTTCTGGCCACCAGGGGGCAGCAGAACCCCGTCAGGGAATGCCAGGCTTCTGGGTCTTTACTTCAGCAAAGGCAACTTCCTACAGAAGGGGCTGTGCCCAAGGAGGTGGGTGGGTTGAGAGGAGGTTCTTGCCGAGGGGAGAGCTGGGGCCGGGAAGACAGGTGACGTGGGTGGCTGCCCTATGACTCTCTTTAACAGTAAGTCCCTCCTGTCCCTGAGCCGCCTCCCCTCTGTAATAACAAACCTGACTAAACCTTGTGACCTTGCCACAGCTGGCAGACTCATGCTGCCCCAGGGAGAGGGCTCACGTGAGTTTATTAACCCCAGAAAGTTAACGAGTTCAGTGGGAGGGACCTGAGGGTAGGGTGGGACTGCAGGATGGCAGGTCTGTTCTTAGGAGGACTGGAGGAAAGCCCACACTCAAAGCTGGAGAAACAGGTCTTGCACCTTCCCCCTGTCCCGCCAGAGCTTTCAGTGGCGACAGCGCAGGGGAGGGCCTTCCCTGGTCCCTGAGCCCACTCTGGTGTCCCCATAGCACAGCAGCGTGACACCCTGGGGACAATCTGTATGCCTGCACTCAGGAAGAGCCAATGAGGTGCCAATAGCCCCCCCGCCCCCTCAGGGGTGACCCAGATCCCCAGAGAGCTCTGCCCCCCTGTGCTTTAGAGCTGTGTATGTAGAGGTTTGGCTGGGCCTTTAACCACCTGCTGGGGAAGCCAAGCTGAGCAGAAAAAAAAAAACGGTAACAGGAAGGAGCACAGGAAACACCTGTGTGTGGATGCAGGTGGCTCATTCCAGTTGGGTGGGGGTGGGCGCGGGGGTGGGGGCAGGCTGACCGCCCTCAGCACATGGGCTGCGTGTTCCCTCTGTAACTGTGAAGGGCGGTATGGGAGAGATGGTCAGCTCAGTTTTGGGGGGATGATCGGCTGCCGTAGCAGGGGAAGGCAAACAACTGATAGAGACCGAGCCAGCACCCAAAGCTGGCCACAGCCTGGGCTTGCTGTAAGGGCCCCCGAAGCAGCGTTGCAGGCCCAGAACCACCCCTAGAGTCCCTTAGGCCTGTGGCCCCACAAGAGCCCCACTGGGAAGACAGGACTGTCCACTGACATCCAAAGCATGGCCTGTGTGCTGGGGAAAGAGGAAGTGAACACAGGCCTAGCAGGTCCTGGGAAAGTGCAGCGGGGTGACTAGATCAGCAGTAACTCATGGCTCAACCCCACAGGAGAGGACAGGGCCTGGGCAAGAAATGGAGGGTGGAAAAACACCCCTGCCAGGGGTCAACAGGTCACTGGAAATTTGAGTGGCCCTACATCTCTGCTTTCCTATTCTGGGAAGGGATAGGGTACCTAACTCTGTCCTCTACAAGGAGAGCCCTGAATCCTGAGCCTCGTATTCAGCTCTAGGTGAGGGTGGATTGGAGGGTCAGGGTGAGTAGGAGCTAGACTTAGGGTGCTGTGAGGTACAGCGGAAGCACTGTCAAGGCTGAGACAGAAAGAGCCTCAGGCCTTGGCCCCATCGAGCCTACCCAGTTCAGAGCAGTGGATCAACCCCAGAACAGCCACCCAACCCCTCTCCATCAATTACTTAAAGTCAGGCTGTATGGCCTCCTATGCTCAGGCCCACGTCTATGAGGTGGCAGGAATGGGGAGTGGCAGGGGAAGCCCTTGTCCTCCCTTCTGCACACCCTGCCCTCCCCAGCACATGCAAACCCTCACAGGTGCTCCCATAGGTCTTCCCACAGGGCAAAGCTGCTCCCAGCACACCTCCTCCCCTGCTGTCACACAGGTTCGGAGAGGCTCTCACTCTGGCGACTCTGGACAGTTTTGAGCCTGCTGCCTCCAGTGACGGGAGGCTCATGACACCACCAGGAGTCAGATGCACCAGAGCAGGGAAAGCCTGTACCCAGCTGTCCTGTGGAGCCTGTGCCAGCTCTGTGAGGGGACAGAAGGAAGTGGGCCTCCAAAGTCTGTGACATCCTGACAAACGCCCCATCGATCAAGTCATCAAGGCCGCAGCCATGCCCTGGCTACTATTGCTGGGGCTCTCCCCTGGAGAAACTTATAAGCCCATGCTGCAAAAAAAGGGACCAGGCTGAGGTAGTCCAGGATACAGTTTATTGGGTCAGTGGGCACTGGATCCCCCCACCCCACCTCCTTTCCTTTTGCCCTCTTCCAACCTTACCTTCTCACCAGTCTCCTACTCTCCTTCCTCATGTATTCAGAGCTGCAGAAAACCAAAAAAAGAAGAAAGAAAAAAACATGTTGGTAAAGGCAAAGAGGCAGATGGGTTGGCATGTGGGAAGAGAACTGCTTCTTTGTCTTGCCCACAGAGTGGGGGTGCCTTCCTTGTGGGCTTCTGCCTGGTGTGTGGGTACAATTTGCTGAACCCTGGGCATATGACATGTTCCCCCCACCCCTGGCATCCCTGGAGGACCCTATTTAGGCCATCTCTCGGCTGTGGACAGAAAGCTGTTGGCCTGACTGCTGGACCTGGCTCTCCTGGGCCGATGTAATACAGAGGGTGAGCTTGGGAAGGACTCCCAGACCTATATGAACTGCTAAGGAAAAACTATCATTTGGAAAATAAGACTGTCATTGGCCTGCAGGGAGAGGCCTCTTGTTTCAGAAGGCTGCAATGAGGTGATGCTCACAGTTTGAGTTTGATATCAATAGTCAAGTCTCATTTTTCTCTGAAGACACCCAGAGCATATTGGATCTGCCAAGAGTATTGACTTGGAGAAGCTGAATAAGCAACTGAATTGCCATGCTAACACTGATGTTTCTAGCTGTTTCCTCTGAATCTCCCTACAGCTTTCTCCTCCTCAAGCATCCTCTTACAAACGTCACTCCACAGCATTCCATTCTAGGCCCCTTGCTCCTCTCTTTTGAAACACACTCCCTGAACCACCTTATCCATTTCTCTGGCTTCCATCTATATGCTAAGGCTGTATGCCTCATGGCTGTGATTCACATGGCTCTCTCCTCATCTCCTGACCCTCATATCCAACTGCTGACTGGATGCCTTTTGAAGAGCATGCTCAAAATCAAACATCTCAAAACCTGCTTTTCCTCCCAGACTCTCAGGGTTACCAACTACCTAGGTACTCAAGCCACACAGCTGGGCCTCACTCTTGATTCTTGCCCCTGTGCCCTCATCCCAACCATCAGAATCTTCGCAATTAAATGCCCTAAATATTGATAAGTTCTGTTTCTCTTCATCCCCATTGGCACCACTCAGTTTCCAGACATGTTGACCTCTCTCCTAAACACTAAAACTGCCCCCTCACAGGCTCCCTGTCTCTGGTCTTGCCCTTCTTCCAGCCAGTCTCCAAGGTGCAAAGTGATTTCTAAAAACAGACCCATCACTACAGTCTGTTTCTTAGGGAAAATTCCAGCCCCCTCAACCTGGCTCACAAAAGCTTTTAAGTGGGTTCCTCTCTCCAGCCCCACTTCTGCCACCTAACTTCTCAGTCTGCACGGGACCTCACTGAACCATCCTTGGGGCTTGCTTGCCCCTCTGTGGTACACTCCTCATCTTGCCTTGCTAATGCCTGGTTACTTGATAGGCTTCAACCTAAACATCACAAATTTCCTCAGGAAGCTTCCCTTCCACTGTGCTCCTATCATAGGAGCATGCGTTTCCCCTAGTACAGTTTTAGGGGAATCACACCTCACTGCAATCACTGTTTACACCTCCAATATATACATCTGTAAGTATTTGCTGACTGGTCAGCTAGGTAACGCATACCACCCAAGTCTGGGAAAGATGATTGTTGCCTTCCTTGTAGAGCTTGGTCCAAGTTTTTTGTTTTGTTTTTAAACAGCTTTATTGAGATTTAGTCCGCATACCATACAATTCATCCGTTTAAAATGTATAATTCAGTAGTGGCTTTTAGTGTATTTAGGGTTCTACAATCATCACCAAATCAATTTTAGAGATTTCATCAACCTCAAAAGAAACTCAGCACTCCTTAAGTATCATCCCCAGGACCTCTGCATCCCCTTCCCTTTCCTGCCCCCCAGCCCTCAAGGCAACCACTAATCTACTGAAACCACAGATTCTATAGATTTGCCTATTCTGGGTATTTCTTTTCTTTTTTTTTTTTTGGCTGAGTCACCTGGCATGTGGGATCTTAGTTCCCTAATTAGGGACTGAACCTGCGTCCCCAGCAGTGGAAGTGGGAATCTTAGCCACTGGGAGGTCCCTGGATATTTCTTATAAATGAAATCAGGTTAGGTCTTTCCAACTCACTCAGTTCTAAAATTCACTTGAGAACTTCCCTGGAGATTCAAATTCAGAGACCAAGGAATCTTTTATTTTAAACATGTGCTCCAGGCAATTCTTGTTTAATCAGGCTGCATCTGCCTTTACTGTTCCCAGCAACTAAGGCCAAATATATAGTAAGTGGTCAAGAAATAGCTTTTGATGCATATCTCTAAAACTTAACACAATATGAAAACATTGTGAATATGAAAGAACAGTATATGTTTAGTGCAGAAAAAGTCTGGATAAAAATACCCCTCAGAGTCCCCTATGAAACATAGCTCCTTAGAATGCACTTTTACCACTGGGTTCTCAAATAAGGAATGGAATGGAAGCCTGAGCAGGGGACAATACAGGCAGAGAGAAGTGAGGTCAGATGAGTGGAGGAGGCAAATTGAATCCAGAGGGGGCAGTTAGAAAGGGGCTTGTGGAGTGGCTGAGGAGTTGGGATTTACTCCTAGGACACTGGGGACTCATGCATGGACTTGAAGCGGGGGAATTTTGTGATCCCATCTGTGGTTTGGAAAGGTTGCTTTGTGTTGAGGGAGGAGGCAGGGAGCAGTGAGGAGCCTGATGCTAAGCCAGGTAGAGATAGAGAGGAGGTTAGAGTGAAATGTTCAGAAGGTAGAATGGACGGGATTTGGAGACTGATGGGATGTGGGAGATGAGAGAATGAAGCCTAGGTTTCTGGCTGGTGTGGTGGATGGATGGGGGTGTTTTTCACTGTAAAGGGGGAGCCCTAGCGAAGCAAATGAGGAGGAGAATGACAAGGCTCCTAAGGGTAGCCTGTGAGCCATCCAGGAGAAGTGTCCAGAAAGAAGCTAGACATGTAGATCTGGGCAAGAAGAGATGTAGGCTAGAGGGAGAAGTTGGAGAGTCATCCTTGCTTCCTTGTCAAGTCTCGTATGACCACAGTGATATCTGGTGACCAATCTGGTCCTCCCACACCTGCTACCCATACCCTCCTTTTACTTGCTTCTCCATCCTTGATTTTTACCTACTAAAACTCATGAGGGTTTAATGTCTCCAGATTAATACAAGACAAAACATGAGGCACCTGAGGGCTAGGGGCATCATCTCTCTCCAGTAGCACCTTGAACACAGACCTGGGCATAGAGCAGTTGATTCAGGACTTGCATGCATGCATGATCAGTTGCTTCATCATTTCTGACTCTTTGTGACCCCATGGACTGCCAGGCTCCTGAGTCTGATGGCCATAGTCTTTAATTAATTAATAGGGCTCCTGAGCCACCTGGGAAGCCCTATTCAAGGTTTACTTAGATTAGTAAATGGTTATTCCAAATACCTCTTCTATTTACTAAGAGCCTGAAATTTCCACCATTAAACCCCTCCCTTTGGGTTAAGGCACTGTCCAATTTGCATGGAGGGGACGAAACCTTTTTACCTCTAAACAAATCACATAAAATTCGGAGGAGAGAAAATGAGGGAGCAGAGAGGTCCAGAGCTCCCTGATAGACCTCCCTTCCTTTTCCCCCTCCCAAGCAGTCCCTGAGCTAAAGCATCAAGTACAGATGATCCCTATAAAAATGGAAATGTTACCTAACAGAGTGAAGAGCGCAGAGTGGCCAGTGAAAGAACAGGAAGAGAGGGTGGGGCTGGAAGATCTGAGTACTCATTCTGGTTTTGTCAACAGGTTACTGGACAACTCTGAGCAAGTCACTTCACTTCTAGAGTTAAGGACAAAACTGGTTGGCTCTTCAAAAAGAACTGTGAACATCAATTAACAGGGCAGGCATGAAGGTGTTTTTTAAAATCAAAAGTGAACAGATTTAAAAAAAAAAGTGAACAGATTAGGTGGATTATTTAAGGGTGATCAATGCATATCTGAAAAACGCAGGTAAGAGCACAGAGAACAAAAGTAACCTACTGCTCAAATGTGAGATGTAGGCCCAGGCAAAATCCTTTAGACTTTTGCCTGGGCAAAAGTAGAGAGCAGTAGTTTGAGCTGGGAGGTAAAATAGAATTTTCATAGGGATCTGAAGAAAGCAGATATCAATAAGGAAACAAATTCCTGTGGTCTGGGTAGGAGATGATATAGAAGGGCAGGTCTTTAAAATTTAGGAGAAAGCGGTTGGCCCTTGGCAGTTGAGATTGAAAGTTTTCCAAATATCTTACAAGATTTAGTATCACTCACTACACCCTCATCCAAAAGAATGGGATGACTTACTGTCCCCCAACACTCTTGTACCCTTTTATGCCCTTGATTATGGCTCTTCACCTTACATGCCTTGCCTTGTTAATGCCTTCTGAGCTTTTGCGTGCCTGTGTGCTCAGTCATGTCTGACTCTTTGCGACCCCATGGACTGTAGCCTGCCAGACTCCTCTGTCTATGGGATTCTCCAGGCAAGAATACTGGAGTAGGTTACCATTTCCTCCTCCAAGGGATCTTCCCAACCCAGGGATCAAACCCACATCTCCTGCATTGGAAAGGTGGATTCTTTACCACTGAGCCACCGGGGAAGCCCTTCAGATCCTATTAACACAAAGCTGAAATGAGATACCCCTGGGAAATGATTTGCTCCTTTATGAGTCCATTTCTTCCCATTATCACAGTTATGCATTAATGTGTTTTGGTTTTGTTTTCTAAACTTTATGAGCGGGAAACACATCTTGGGTCATCTTTGTATCCCAGTGCCTAGAAAGGGAGCTGAAGACAGCAGCTGCTAAGTCGCTTCAGTCGTGTCCAACTCTGTGCGACCCCATAGATGGCAGCCCACCAGGCTCCCCCATCCCTGGGATTCTCCGGGCAAGAACACTGGAGTGGGTTGCCATTTCCTTCTCCAATGCATGAAAGTGAAAAGTGAAAGTGAAGTCACTCAGTCGTGTCCGACTCTTAGCGACCCCATGGACTGCAGGCTACCAGGCTCCTCCGTCCATGGGATTTTCCAGGCAAGAGTACTGGAGTGGGGTGCCATTGCCTTCTCCAGCCGAAGACAGCAGTACTCAGTAAATCTTTGCTGCACTGGATTATGCCTCACACATGTCCTCAGTAGACACAGAGCAATGGAGTCCTCAGGTGTAGCTTTACGTCTTACCCCACAAAGTGGGGAAGAGTCTTGCCCATTGTTCCTCAGAAAATCAGCACATCTCTCCTCAATTCATTGAGACTCTTGCTTAATGAGTTCCCAAAAAACATATAAATGATCACGATTATTGCAAGCTTTACCTGGGGACAACAGTGGGAGCTAAGGAAGATTTGGAAATAGAATTGTTCTTCTGAGAATAATAGCACAAAATACACTTTCCTCAGAAAGAATGGCTTCCAGGCCAAGGAAAGCCTAGTCAGTAAGTAATTCAATTAATTAATCCTATTAATTAATTAAAGACCATGGCCATCAGAAGGCAGATTTGGGAGTGAGGGTAGGTTAATAAGCATAAAAATAAAAAAAATTATAGTTTACATTTATTGTGTGATTATCAGTGCCTCGAACTATGCCTAATGTTTTATTTGGATTGTCTCATTCAGTCCTTACCACTTTGTGAAGAAGTGTTATAGAGAAGAAACCTGCAGTTGAGTTGTTACTAATTCACCCAAGATCACCCAGCTAATAAGAAACCAAGATAAGATTCAAATGCCGGACAATATGACTCCAGCATATTAAACATTTACATTATATAAATTAACTGCTTACTGAAGCTTCCTGATAATATGGCTTCCCAGGAGGTTCTCCTACAGGGAGAGAACATACCTTTTGCCAGCACGTGAGCACCAGTCCACCTCTCAGTTAGTAAAATGTCACTTGGCTTATGCATCAAGCTCCTGTGAACCTGATGAGTCTCTAAGGAAGGAATCCATTCTGGAGGCTCAGGGCCAGGTCTTAGAACCTAGTGACTTCACTACTGCCACGAGGTAAGCTGACAGCCTTCTGGTGATAATGCCTTGAACTCCTGTGGACAATAAACCTGAGACAGTCCATGGGAAGAACACTTTTTAAATTACTGCTGCTGCTGTTGCTAAGTCGCTTCAGTCATGTCTGACTCTGTGCTACCCCATAGGCGGCAGCCCACCAGGCTCCAGCGTCCCTGGGATTCTCCAGGCAAAAACACTGGAGTGGGTTGCCATTTTCTTCTCTAATGCATCAAAGTGAAAAGTGAAAGTGAAGTCGCTCAGTCGTGTCCAACTCTTAGCGACCCCATGGACTGTAGCCCACCAGGCTCCTCTGTCCATGGGATTTTCCAGGCAAGAGTACTGGAGTGGGGTGCCATTGCCTTCTCCATCTTAAATCACTGGGCGGTTTTAAATCACTACAGTTCTCTCTGGGTGACATAGTCTGGGATAGTACTATAGGCAACAAACTTGTCCTTATTTTTATCATCCCAACTGTTCCGCAGGCTCTCACCATATTCCTCTTCTCAGCCTGTTTCTGTCCGGCCTGAAACAGACTATCCTTTTGGACTGGCTTTCTGTCCCTTGATCTTTAGAGCCAACTTCATGCGCAAAGTAGGACACATCACCATTTCCTGCAAGAAGAAAACATTTCCTTTTGTTCCTTCCTAGTGATTCTCAGCATTTTCTCAGCCATGTCCGAGCAGCACATGGGATCTTTGTCTTCAGAGAGCAGAGAGCAGGCTGCAAGGCCACCTGGACCTCATTCTGGTTTCTAATTGATTCCTCAGAGGTCGTATAGTTGTAATGATAGTTGATACAGTGTAAATACAGTAGTTGTCTTAGTCTGTTCAGGCTGCTATAACAAAATACCACCAACTGGGCGCTTATAAACAGCAGATGTTTACTGTTCACAGTTCTGGAGGCTGGAAAATCTGAGGTCAAAGCACCAACATGGTCACATTCTGGTGAAGGCCCTTTTCTTGGTTCACAGCTGGTGCCTTCTGGCTGTGTCCTCATGTGGTGGCAGGGGCTGGGATTTCTATGAAGCTTCTTTATAAGGCACTGGACCCATTTCTGCATTGGAGAAGGAAATGGCAACCCACTCCAGTATTCTTGCCTGGAGAATCCCAGGGACGGGGGAGCCTGGTAGGCTGCCGTCTATGGGGCGCACAGAGTCAAACACGACTGAAGCAACTTAGCAGCAGCAGCAGACCCATTTCTGAGGGACGTAAGCACCTCCCAAAGGTCCCACTTACTAATACCATCATATCTAACATTAGGATTTCCACACATGAGTTTTGGAGAGGACACAAAGATTTAGACCATAGCAGCTGTAAAGATAATTCTAAGCACAGCTGAGGTTTTTTTTGTCACTTAAATATATTGCTTTACATTTACCTACATTAAAGCTTTAGATGACATTCTGGAAGCTTAAAGATAAGATGTATGAGGTAAGGTCTTAGAGAAAGTGAATTAGATTATTACAAGTGCTAGAAGAAAAAGAAGCTAAGAATTGAAGTGTAAATCAGCTTTGTTTTCAGTACAAAGTTCCTAAGTATACCAGGAGCTTTTTGGAGTGGCAGGCTGAAAAAAATACAAAATGCAAATATGCCAAAGATGTCTGGTAATTTTTCTCAAAAAGTTTGCCTTTTTTTTATGCCTGAGTCCTCAAGTATACATGAGATAACGGGAATAATTTGATTTCTAGAAAAAGGGGTCACATGTAAATTTTCCAAATATTTCACCATTTCTAGAATAGTTAATCACATAAGGCAAGTACCTAAGACTAGGTATCAGAAAACTTGGGTCCTGGTCCTGAGAAATCAAATTATCCCTTTTCTTCACGTCTGTACCCAAGCAGTTAAATGTTGTTGGAGGAAAATCACACACTGGGCCAATTGGTTTAACTTTAAACTCATGGTCAGGACTTCCCTGGCAAGTCCAGTGGTTAAGAGTTCCCACTTCCACTGCAGAGGGTGTGGGTTTGATCCCTCTTAGGGAACTGAGATCCTGAATGCTATGTGACCAAAATAGTAATAATGAACTCATGACCGCAAACTTCAAATGGGTACCAATACCACTAAGGCAGTCCCACTAGGAAAACTGCAAGCTTGTTTTACCTCTCCCCTGCATCTGCATCCATCTTCACCCTTGTTACTCTAATTTCCACAGTGGAAGCATCCTGTTCCTATCCAGGGTCAAACCTCCCAGTTTCCTTATATTCTTTCATGAATTTCACCCTGATTTAAGTCAAACAAGGGAATTTCCTGGCAGTCCAGTGGTTAAGACTCAGCGCTTTCACTCCTGTGGGTCTGGGTTCGATCCTGTAAGATCCTGCAAGCCCTGCAGTGTGGCCAAAAGAAAAAAAAAAAGTCAAGCAAGACTTTGTTCTCCTGTAGCACTCCCAATGACAAATAAACATGCTATAATCCTTTCATCTTGTCATCCTCCCTTGACCCCATATCCTTCCACATTTATCCCTGAATTTCTTTGCTCCCTTTGTGGCTAAACTTCATGTTGCTTATGTGTGCTGTCTCTATTTCCTTACTTTCCCGATCATGCTTCAACCCATTCTGCAGCCTGCTCAGTCGCTTCAGCTGTGTAGGACTCTTTGTGACCCTATGGACTGTAGCTGGTTATGCTCCTCTGTCCATGGGATCCTCCAGGCAAGAACACTGGAGTGGGTTGCCATTTCCTTCTCAGGTCAACCCATTCTAGTCAGGTCCACATCTCTGATTAACCAACATAAATCAAGCCAAACTCACCAGTGATAATCACCAGTGACTTACAAGGTAGCCAATTCAATATAGCCATGTTTCTGGCCCAAGATGACCTCTCAGCAGCACTAAACACAATTGACCATTCCTCTCCTACCTGAATCCTTCTCTGCCCTCGGATTCCAAATTTAACACTCAGTGGATTTCCTTCTGTCTTCCTGGCTGTTCCCTCTCAAATCTCCTTCTCCATTACGATATCTTAAATGCTGGGGTGCCTAGGATTTGGCCGTGGAACTTCTCTTCACTCTTTCCTTCAAGTCAGAGGTCATACAAACTGACAGGGCTTGTGTTGGCTTAATCAGCTTATGCACTTTTAAAACATCTGATACAGTTGCCCACACCTGGAGATTTTACAGTAAAAAAACAAACAAACCCAGATTTCCTTTAAAAAGAAAAAACAAAATAGGTGTCAGTATTGGGCTAACATTTTCATAATGGAACAATCAGCTCAATGGAGCAGCAGCTGTTCACTTGACGCTGGGTCCGTTTGCTCCCCCTTGATCTAAGGTAACGGAATTAAAGATACAGTCCTGAACCAGATTCTCGTAAGTATCAAAGGTTCTCCTCCTGAGCCACCAGAACATCTTCCAGTCAGTCTTCAGGAAACTTTATTGCTGGTTGGGTAGAAGAGTCTGCAGGTGCATCCTTGGGAGGGGGAGGGGCGACCGCACAGCGAGGGGCTTAAGGACTCCGCCTACAGAGAGCTTAACAGTTCTTAGGCAAAAACAAGAAACTTACATTTTCAAATACACAATTACACTGCGCCAAATAGAGAACATCCTTTTGGCAAAAGACTGGTACGATCGTTCGTGTAAAAGCATTAAGTCTGGCCTTCCGCTGGCCTCTCCCGGCCGAAGTGGCCTGGGCACACCAGGAGAAAGCCCTCTTCTCTCACACCCAGTATTAGGAAGCCCTCTTGTAGGGCAAAGAGATCCCCAGGACAGCCCTGCCTGTCTTGGCTCGCGGGGTAAGGATTGTTTCCGAGGACTTGGGAGTGAGAGGGGACCCGCCCGGCCTTACCCGTGGCGGGCTGCCGTGCGGCTCTCGGAGGGCGGGTCCGGCCCGTCGAGGGCGGAGACTAGGGCGGGGCTCCGCCCAAGAACCGCCTCAGCCCCACGGCCTAGTCCCGCGCGCGCTTCCTCCAGACACCCTCCCCCCGCCCCACGTCCGCCCTTTCGGATTGAGGGCGGGAGACTGCAGCTAAGCAGGTCAACTGGGCCGGGATCCTGGGCCGCCCAGAAGGGACTGCCTCCGCCCAGGAAGCCCCACCCAGCGGGAGCCCGGACGTCGGGCTCCCTAAGAACCCACGCGCGATCAGTTGAGGGCGCGTGCGGCGTGACGCGACCCGCAGCGCGTCCCGTGACGCCATCGCGCCCGCTTTTGAAAGTTGGCGCCCGGGGCCGCCTCCCATGCTGCCCTGCGCCAACCCCTCCCCTCACCTTTCCTCCCCCGCCCTTCACTCGTCGCCCGGCCGGCCCCCCCACCCGTCCCTTCCCTTATCAGCACCCGCGGCCCCGGCAGCGCCGACGCAGGCGCACTGCACCGCGCCGCCGCCATTTTGTGTCCGAGCCTGTGGAGCGATTAAACCGTGCGCGGAGCTGCTTCTTTGGCGGCAGCGGCGGCGGCGGAAGCCGGTGCGGGTGCGCGGAGCTGGCTGGGGACGCCGGGTGGCCGGAGCGGTGGAGCGGCGGCGGAGCGAGCGCTGCGGGGGGTGTGGCGCGGAGGTAAGGGGGCCCCGGGTGGAGGAGGTTTCGCGGGCCGCCTCTAGGTGTCACGATGGGGCCGCTCCGGTCGGCGCTGGCTGCAGCCCGGCGCCAGCGCCGCCGCCGGGGGGTGTTTGTCTCCCTCTACCGTCCCTGCTGCGGCGCGGCCGCCGCCATTGCCCGTCCCCGCCGCGGCCGGGCCGGGCCCCCCTCCCCCCCCCCCCAACCCGCCCGCTAGGCCTCCCTCCTACGGCGCGCTAGGCCTCCGGCGGTGGCAGCTACAGAGGCCCGCGCGCTGGCGACTCCATTTTCCTTCCTTTGTCTCTGCCCTCGAGGCCGGCTCTTGGCCCGGCCGCGGCCCGCCCTCTGCCCTCCACCCCTCCCGCGGCGGGTGGCCTCAGCCGAGAGGCGATGTCTATGCCCCGTTTTCCGCGACCCTCTCGCTCAAGGGTCCAGACATAGCCACCGCGCGCGCAGTCGAGTCTCCGTGCGGTATGGGTGTCAGGTCGTTGCCGACGCCTCTCCGGCTGCCCATCCTCCAGCCTGCCCGGTCCCCGGAACCTACCCGGCGGCCTGGCGAGCGTCTCCCGCCGCCCGGCTGCTCCGCGGTCGCTCCCAGTCCGCGCGTCGCCGCCGCTGGTCTCCGTCTCCACCGAGTGGCGCAGGCGGCGCTGCTGCGGCTGCGAGTAGAGGGACCCCAGAGCTGCCGAGAGCTCCCTCTGCAAGGCTGGCTGAGCTGCTCGCGCCTCTACGCCGCCTGAGCGGGCGGGGGGACGCGCGCTCGCCGCCCCCGCCGGGCCCCACTGCGCCCCCAAACTAGCGCCGGGCTCTTTGCGTGATCCGACCGATGCGGTCCCGCACGCCGGGCGAAAAGGACACAAGTTCCCCAACAAGTAGTTTTTTTCTCGAGCTAGGGTCGGATTCTCGTTGCATTGATAGCAGCCTGACTTCATGCACTAAGAGATCGCAAAGGGATCAAGACTTAATTTAATTCTGATCTCAGTGACGTGACAAATTCCTGAATTCGGGATTATGGGTTGGCTAAATTGATTGAGGCAACTCTTTGAGTTTCTGTCTCGCTTTGAAACTTCCTGACGATGACTTACTACTGTACTTAGTACCTGATGCTTCAGGGCTAGGCGAAGGCAGTTCTGTCGCGGGATTGTGCAACCCGATCTAAAGCGCCAGTAGGGCAGAATGAATTTGTTCTTGACTCCACTGGTAATTTGCCCATATGCTGAAATATGAGGGTTGGTGTTGTAATTGAATCCTGGGTCACTAGTTGCAGTTGGTTTATAAATATCTACGCCTAATGTAACTACTCTAGTAGCTGACTTCCTGTAGCTTTGAGTTCAGCAGTAAGTAAACATTCGCATATGAAGCGTCTTCCTGCTTGCTTTGAGTTTAGATCAACTATAAAAGTTAAAATTCCAGGTTCCCCTTAGGCAGTAAAAGAAGTTAAACAGGGCATGTATGTTAAATTCACTATGTCTTTAAGCCCTCTTGCATCATTAAAAAGCTTCCTGTTGAATTGCCAGGTTTCCCCCCTCCCCCAATATGCTAGCTAGTACCTTAATACAATATCATGCAGCAGTTGCTTTGGAGAGAGGAAAGAAAGTCTTGATTAACTGACGGGCAGGGAGTGGGGAAGGAGAGCAGGGAGGCTATGTTAAATTCATAAGAACATTAAAATAGCCTGGTGCTAAGCGAAATTGACCGATCTACTGTGTGTAATCTCTGTAGAATTTTGCGGCAACTGCCTCCATAGGGGAATCTTTTCAACATTACTTTTTTGAACCCTATAAAATGTTCCTTCTCCCTCTCCAAAATAAGATTGCACTAAGTAACTATATGCAGCAGTGTTGATGGAGGGTCAGTCTTGAGAATAGAACCACACTTAATTGCCTAATACATTAGTCCATTTGTGTAGTTTTTGGCATTCTAGTAATTTTCGGTTTTGCTTTCCTTTTGAAACTGTGGATGGCAGGTGGCATGTTTTACTTAAAATAAGCTCCACACGGGATAAATCCAGCAGGTCTGTGATTGAGTCAGCAGGAAAGCTTGTTTTCCCAGGTTAGCATTGTGCTCCATAGACCATATTTTGCTTCTTGATTTCAGTTGCGCTATATAGAGTCACCAGCTTCTTGGTTTTACACATCATTTATTTTGTTCTAAAGGTATAGCTCTTGTCCACAGGGTTGCTATCCTTTGAGATTTCCTATATGCCAGGATTCATACTTTGTTGTTTATTTGATTTTGTGCTGTTTTTTTTTTTTTTTTCCCCCATGCCATGAGGCATGCAAGGATCTTAGTTATATCTTTTAACCCATGTCCCCTGCAGTGGGAGTGAGGAGTCTTAACCGTTGGACTGCTGGAAGTCTCCTTTGTTTTTATTGGAAAACGAAGTCTACAGAGAGAATAAATTGAGGACCTAAGATTACCCAAAGAAACGTATTGCTAGTATGGGAAAGATTACAATAGGAATGCTTACCTGCATAGGAAAATACTGCTTATTTAAGAGTAGCTGTAAAAGTTATCCTTAATATGCATTAAAGTCCTAAGAGCTTTAGGATTTTGCTTTAAAGAACATACAAAAATCAGGGCACCCACCAAGGACTTCTGAGTGGCTTGGGGAGTTCCTTACGAGTGGCAGAAGCCACCTGTGGCTGACTAGGGTTCTGAGAAATCCTGTGGCAGAGCTTTTCGGAGTGGTGCCTGCTGGCAGAATGTATCTCGGGAGACTGGTTTTTTGCTTGAGGGATGCTACTGGCATCAAATCCACTCCACATTATTTACTTTATAGGCTCTATGTCATTTTTTAAAACCAGATACCTAGCTGACCATCTATCTAACTTATTTATCTATCTTGGTTTCAGATGACTAGAAATGCTTTTGCAAAAAATTAGGTCCCTCTTCAAACAAGTAAGATTTATCATGATTTAATGCATTGAGAAAGAACATACAGGTTTAGAAAGAATAGTAATACATAACATTGAGGTACATGGTTCACAAATGTGTGAATTAGGCACACCGTATTTATTGTTTTAAACGTCCCCAAGCTTTCTCTAGTTGCTGTGTTCAGCTCTTCCCTGGCTGTACCTTTGCATTTTCTCAGTGTTTAGTATTTAAATGCAAAGATGTGGCTATTGAATATAGACTGCTAATATATACCCCAAGAATAATGGGTTTTTTCCTCAGTTGATCTTATTTTTAGTCACCCTTCCAATTTTTAGGGGCATAAAATTTCATACCTTTTGAGGCACCTTGGTGACAATATATGAATCCAATATAAAAGTGTTTCTTGGATTAAATACACTAATTATCTACTTATGTTGTTATAAATTGCCTTTTTTTTTTTTCAGCAGCGAAGACTTCTTTAGCTTCATCTGATAAAGTATCATAATAGTTTTATGAGATGAATTCCTCTTAATTGTACCTCATATGCCAGTTTCTTTGGAAATGGTTAAATTTAGGTCTTTGATTTAAGAGTAATGTCCATCCCCGCCCCTGCCATGGAGTTAAGTACCACTCTACCATTGCCTGAAGCTTGACAGTCCATTTATTTGTATTTTAGAGACAGAATTGTTAAGTAGCAATTTGACTTTAAAAAAGTATTTTGTTATTTGTCTAAGAAAAGGTATTTCATTGCTGTGCTTTTAGGACTGTTGAAGGTCAGTGAAAGCTCCCTCCATAGTTATCTTATTACACTGAAAAATATAGTCTTGAGGTTTAAACTAACAATCAGTAAAACCACTACTTTAATAATAGTAATGTGACAGTTTAGCAAGTATACTGTTTTTTCCCAATTTTATCTGTCTTCCTCTTGCTTTCATTTTGCTTTTCATACTATGTCTGCATTTGTGTGTATTTGGTGTCCATAAAATGATGTGTGCTTCTGTTTCAGAATGATTACAGACCTGGGTCCAAAGAACAAGATGCAGTAGCGGACAGATTGCTGACCAGAGGCTTGAGAGCTGAGTTCTGTTTTCCCTGCTCAAACTGACTTTGCAGCCACGGAGAGGTAAATGCTATTTCCACTTCTTGGTCTTGCATATAGGAGTAATAAAACCTTTCTGGGGTTGGAGGATTTGCTGGCTCATTCTTAAGTATAGGAGATATAGGACAGTGGATAATTGAGAGCATTTAAGCTTTATATTCAAGGAATACTCCATTTGAAACTCTCTTTGCACTGCCATACACTAGCTGGCTGACACTGGGTAGATAACTTAACCTTTCTACTCCTACAGTTGTTATTTGTGAGAATAACACCAGTTAATGAGGTTATTATCAGAGTTATGCAAATTTGTATAAAGCATTAAGTACCATTCTGAGTATGTACGTAGGAAGACCCCAGGATGCTCAGAGGTTAAAGCATCTGCCTCCAATGCGGGAGACCCAGGTTTGATCCCTGGGTCGGGAAGATCCCCTGGAGAAGGAAATGGTAACCCATTCCAGTATTCTTGCCTGGAAAATCCCATGGACGGAGAAGCCTGGTAGGCTGTAGTCCATGGGGTCGCAAAGAGTCGGACACGACTGAGCGACTTCACCCACTCATTCTGTAGAAACCCTTGAACTATAGATTTTGACTCTTGACAAATGACCTCAAAAGTCCATGGCCTGTGGCAGTTTGTAGTTTTGGTGAGGAACAGATGGAATCCTGTGCTTGAAGAAGCTGATATCCTAGGTAAAAATTGTCTCACTAAATTTGAGTTAACCTAGCTAATGACCCATGTTTATATTGTAGTGTTACAGTCCTTATAAATAATTTTTTTGGGAAACATTTGCAAGGGTCACTTATAATTTACTTTACCATTTCTGCTGTTAAATATAATGAACAGTACAGGATACTTGAAACAGGCTTCTCATAAATGTCAGTGTCTACTAGACTTGGGATCTCATTAACAATAAAGAAGGGTTCTGGGTGTGAAAAATCTCTCTTCTCAGGCTACTGGGAAGAAGATCTTTTTAATCCCTAGAAAATGTGAAAATAGTTTAATTGCATTTGTGTAATGGTGAAAAGAGTGTAGAGGTGAGAATTACAAATGCCAAGATTAGATAAGCTTATATGAATGAATCATCTAAGTGACTACTAAGTTTTTTCTTACAAGCTATGCTTGGAGCACACAGAGAGGAGGAAGGAAACAGGAGTGAAAGCTGTTCTTCTAATCAGTTTTCTGTATGGGCAGCTTGGTACCTCGTAGATGGGATGGACAAGCTCTATGTGCTAGTGTTCTATTGCTCCAGAAATAACTTGTGTCCTGCACGTTCTTTAGTGTTGACAGGTAGTGCATACTAATGAGCTGCTTGAAAAGAGAAACAATACTGATATGAAAAGCTATACAGAAAACTAGCCTTAAGAGTTTGGGGAATGGGGTTATAAGAACATTTTGATCACTTTTAAGTATTGTGGCTAGTTTAATTATTTAGATCCCTGGTTCTCAAACTGGGATATGAATACCCTTAGGGTACAAAGTGGTATGATTCCGGGGTACTTGAAGCCACAAGATAAACATGACTCATCTTCTTGGAGCTTCAGTTGTGCTCACTGAGGGGGCGGTGAGTTAAGTAATTTAACAGGTAAGTAATTATAAATACTTTTACATTAAAACAAATATATATTTTAAGAGAAGAATGTGAACTCTTTGACTATCTAAGATAACAAACAAATGGGGCATGAGTGCCTGGAGCAGGAAACCCTGTTTGTAGTGAAAACATTGGAGAAGCAGTACTTTTGAGCTATGTAACAGCGTTACCATCCAGCTCCTTACTTTGTCCCCTGTAGCATCTACTGTAGAATATAGAAGTTAAACTGTATTAAATGGAGCTTGTTTGCTTGTATGCACATTCCTATATGTGCCCAGCATGCCCAACAGTTTTGTGCATTCTGGTTGACAATTCTAGATGGCTGGACCAGGTCATGAAGACCATTCCGATGATATAAGAATTACGATTTAAAAGAAAAGCAGCAATGAGCAAAATCAGGTCTGAAACCATAAATTTTATAAAACAATTTTGAAAATATATTAACTCCAACATAGTCATTTTTACTGATTTTTACTGATTTTTGGCCCTCCCCCAGGTTACTTAGAGTCATAATAAAAATGGCTAAATTCTAAGCTGTGGACATTATGACTCCTAATTATTCAAAAGCATCTATTCTTAACAGTTTTGTGTGTTTTACAGTTTCTAAGTATTGTTACTGGTATTGTTCTTAATGTAAATGGCACTTAAAAATTATATTTTCTCTATTGATGATGCCTGCTCTTTGAATATAGGTTTTATATTTGAACTTGAATGGTTCTACATATACTGAAGTGTGACTTTCTCTGCAATGATATAAATTGGATCAACCCAGATATTTAGATGTGTCTAAATATCTGTAGTGTTTATTTATTGAACACTCGTAATGTGCTTATTCCATTCTTTGAACACTTATACCTTTCTGCTTTGTGCCAGGCATGTATTAGGTACTGGGGATTTCAAGAAGAATAAGAAAAAGATCCCTTTCCTGAGGAGCTTAAGTAGAATATAGGGCAAGAGATCTATAAATGTGTTGTTGGTGCTGGGATAAAAGTGTGTTCAGTGTGCAGGGAGGGATGGTCAGTTACAGAAGTTAATGAAAGATGTTAGGATAGGCTTTCTGCAGGAGAGACCTTGATCTAAGTGTATCAGGAAATACAAAAGAAGCATAAAATTAGATTTTAATCTTACTAGGGTACCAAGGCTTAACCAGCATGCAGCTTAATAGCTGTATGGCCTTGGGCAAGTTCATTAAGGGTGAATTCTTTGTCCCTTCCTTTCCCTATTTGTAAAATGACTTATCTACTTTATTGGAGGCTTTTGACAGTTAAATGAAGGGGGAAATATATACAGTTGACCCTTGAACAATGTGAGCTTGAACTGCTGGGTCCACTTATATGTGGATTTTTTTCCCATAGTAAATAACTGCAACTACAAATAACTACAGTTGACTGAATCCACTGATGAGGGAACGGTATATATGGAGGGGTAACTATAGATTATATTGAATTTTAAACTGTGTGGAGGGTCAGTACACTGAAACCCCCATTCATTGAGTCAGCTATATATTTGTAACTAACTATAATGTGCTACACAGAGGTAAAGCAGGGATCTTTAGACTTTAGCAGTAGTTGGTCATTGTATATATTTTACATTAAATTGACTACTGATGACTACCAGACAAGAGAAGACTCTTGAGAGTCCCTTGGACTGCAAGGAGATCCAACCAGTCCATCCTAAAGGAGATCAGTCCTGGGTGTTCACTGGACTGATGTTGAAGCTGAAACTCCAATACTTTGGCCACCTGATGCGAAGAGCTGACTCATTTGAAAAGACACTGATACTGGGAGGAGAAGGGGACGACAGAGGGATGAGATGGTTGGATGGCATCACCGACTCAATGGACATGAGTTTGGGTAAACTCCGGGAGTTGGTGAAGGACATGGAGGCCTGGCCTGCTGTGGTTCATGGGGTTGCAAAGGGTTGGACACGACTGAACGACTAAACTGAACTGAACCACTTACGTGGGACTTATCAAAAAATTAATTAGAAAATAAATAGAGCAGTAGACAAATGGATAAATAAACAGGACCAAATTCCATGTTGGGAGTGATGTTTGACAAAGGCTGAAAAAAGCTGATTGGAAAGATTATTAACTAGCAAAGTGCTTATGAGAAGTTTGGGTGGTTTTTGAGTTGTGTTTTGTCTTAATATAGTACATGGTGAGGGGAAGAGTAGGCAGGGATGTAATGCAATGTGATAAGTATAGTTAACACTGCTGTATGTTACATATGAAACTTAAAAAGAGTATGAATGTTTGCTAAACTTCTCTGGGAAATCCATATATCATGAAATATTATATGTAAGTCAAATCTTACGCTTTATACCTCAAACTTACATAGTGCTATATAAGAAGGAAATGGCAACCCACTCCTGTGTTCTTGCCTAGGAAGTCCCATGAACAGAGGATCCTGGTGGGCTACAGTCCATAGGGTTGCTAAAGAGTCGGACACAACTTAGCAACTAAACAACAACAAACAGCAGATACATCAATTATATCTAAATAAAACTGGGAGGAAAAAATTACGGAAAATAAATTGTTATGGAGGAAAAGTAAAGAAAAACCCAGACAGTAATAACCTGTAGACTATAGGTTATATTATATATGTGTGTGTGTGTATATATGTATACATATATATATACAATATAACCTGGTACATAGCAAGAGCTCAATAAGTAATTGTTTGGATGAATGAATGCCCAGGGTAAAAGACTGAAATGGATAGGCATCAAAACACTGGTCAAAACAAACTGCAAAATAAACTGGTAGTGTGAGGGTGGTTAGGTTTGGTTTTCTGTAGTTTTATCACAGTTATTTTATAATGCAAATAGGTTTTTTTTTTTCCCCCTCAGAGTTAACCAAAATTTGGGAGTAGCAGCATTCAATAATAGGGAAATTAATTAAATTATGATACACCTCCTCTGTATCTGCAGATTCAACTAGCTGCAATAAAGCATGACCGCTGTCTTGTGCCATTGTACATACGGGACTTGAGCATCCACAGACCTGGGTATCTGGCCAGAGACTGGGGTGGGGATGGTGTGCTGGAACCAATTCCCTGTGGATACCCAGGGACAACTGTAATAGAATGTCATGCAACTGTTTTATTATGTATAGAAATATATTGAAATGGAGAGGGATTTGAGACACTACATAAAGCAAATTGTCAAATAGTGTGCACAGTGCAACAACAATGCACAGTGTGATCTCATGTAAGAGTAAATATGTGTATAAATTGGGAGGAGAATATGGATATAAACCAGCATGTTTATGTAAAACGTATAAGTTTATGTATTCTTACTTATCAGAATTTTTTTATCTGTATTTCATAATCTTTAAAGGGAAAAAGGAATAGGAAAGTAGCACTGAAGCTTTCTGATAAATATAATGAAGTAATAAAAAGTAGTTTTTGCCTAGTAAAGGTAGGCTCCAGAGCCTTGCTGTAACAGTTGCAGAAGTGCAGGCAGGAGTGGGGCGCTGGCAGCCATGTATCTGTCCAAGTTTTAGAGTGAATTGAGGTTGCAGTGGCAGTTCTTAAAATTTTCCTCTCAAATTGGATCTTAAATTTGTTTTGTATCATTCGAGTAATGTTTAGTTTCATTCTTTGATAGAGTAATAATGATATACCAGCTTCCCCAACAAGGAAGAAGGAGATAGAGTCCTGAAATGTCCTAGTTTAGTGAGGGCCTTTGAAGAAAAGAGCAGATAGGTATCTTGATACTTTGTGTGCAGTGGAGAGGGAGAAGGGGGATTATGCCCTGACTTAGAGCAACCTTTCCAGTTTAAAACTTTACCCTAATGGACATGAGGGCAGAGCCAGACTAGTAGACTGAATCTTATATATCACTTTTTTGCCTGATACAGGGATTCCTCTTTAAATTTCCTGGACTTCAGATGTAAAGCCACTCAGAATGGTATACGTTTATTATTAATTATTAGCCATTTCCATCTAAAGAGGTTTCAGAGACTTCATCCTGATGGCTCGGTTATAGAAAAGGGGACTGCAAAGATAGAGAACCGACTGTTGTATAGCTTCACTATATGTAGTTGTTAAAATTTTCTGACTTTTTTTTTTTTTTTTTTTTTTAAGCTGAGACATGGTGATATTTGTTCCCTTCTTAGCTTTGAGAATGAATCTAATTGATAACCTAGAAGTCTAGCATTTAAAGCCAGGTGAGATTTTAAGTCACTATACAGTTCTTAGGGCTTCCCTGACTAGCTCAGTTGGTAAAGAATCTTCCTGCAATACGGGAGACCCCGGTTCAATTCCTGGGTCAGGAAGATTCGCTGAACAAAGGATAGGCTACCCAGTCCAGTATTCTTGGGCTTCGCTTGTGGCTCAGCTGGGAAAGACTCTCCAGTATTCTTGGGCTTCCCTTGTGGCTCAGCTGGGAAAGAATCCGCCTGCAATGTAGGAGACCTGGGTTCGATCCCTGGATTGGAAAGATCCCCTGGAGAAGGGAAAGGCTGCCCACTCTGGTATTCTGGTCTGGAGAATTCCATGGACTGTATAGTCCATGGGGTTGCGAAGAGTTGGACACGGCTGAGAGACTTTCACTTTCATACAGTTCGCTCATAATACAGATAACAACCCTAAGAGGGAAAGTGATTTACCCAAGGTCATGAATGTAGGACAAGTACATCTGCCTTTTTTTTTATTCTTCAGACTGACTCTGAATATTCTCTGGGTTTCATGGAATATCCTGCTGCATTTGGTTCTCTAACTAATGTACTTGATGTATGTACATTTGGTTTTTTAGATCTCTTTTAAGAGAAACACATCAGTGTATGTCACTAGAAAAATAAATTTTAAGAGACTACCTTACTGCTCTCTAGTGTTGTACACCTGTGCACTGGCATACCTTAAGTTTTCAGTGTATATTTGTCAGAATTTTTAAAAATATTTCCCCAAACCTTCAGGTTTGTTCAATGTGCGCAGTGTATCACTAGGCTCTGGTGTTGTTAATATTAAAGTTTGGTATCTAATACCAGGGGTGTTAGGATTTTAAGCTCATTCATCTCTTTCTTTATAATCCAGGACTTTTTTAGAATCCTTCAGTTTATTTCTCTGTGATAAGAACAGACTGTCCTTGGAGACAAATATTTGTCTGTCTGTTTTGCTTTTTGGCTGCACTGTGCAGCATGCAGGATCCTCGTTCTCTGAAAGTGAAAGTGTTAGTGGCTCAGTCGTGTCCGACTCTGTGCGACCCCATGGACTGTATAGCCCACCAGGCTTCTCTGTCCATGGGATTCTCCAGACAAGAATACTGGAGTGGGTTGCCATACCCTTTTCCAGGGGATCATCCCAATCTACGTATCAAACCTGGGCCTCCCACATTGCAGGCAGATTCTTTACCATCTGAGCCACCAGGGAAGCGCCCCGCCCTAGTTCCCTGACCAGGAATCAAACCTGCACCTTCTATAGTGGAGCTTGGAGTCCCAACCCCTGGACCACCAGGGAAGTTCAGCATCTCTATTTTAGTATAGCTCAGTTGGACCACTGAAAGTTCAGAATTATTTCAGCCCACTGCTTTTTTAACTCTAGTATAACAAAACTCTGTCACATATTGTAAAGTATGCAAGATACTATATACATTCACAGATTATGATACAGAGCTGTAGTAATAGAGGACCCACTAATTGTTTTTAGCATTTCTATTTTATTTGTGTCTTACAGCTTTCTACTTGTTTAATTTTTTGTTGTTGTTATAGGTATATTTTGAAACTATAAAGTAATAGTGACTTTGTTTTCTGTTGCAAGTAAATTTTATCTTTTAGTACATTCTTTTTCTTTCTGGCTTCCTGGTAGACAAGGCCTTTGATCCTTCTCCTTCTATTTCTTGTTTTCCTCTGTTTGTTTCCATATTTCTCAGGAGTAACCAAGTTAGCAGATTACTTCTTTTTATAACCTAATAGTAGTTCAAAGTAGCATTTTGTTTCTTTTATTGTTTAAACTTCTCTCTCTGTTCCTATAGGTATATATGTATATATCCTTTTTCTGTTTTTTAGATTTCTTTTATTCTGTTGGATAGCACTTTATTATTCATATTTTGTGTTATACTGTTTAGTCACTAAAGATATCTTATTTTTTCAGGTAACTTTCTTGATCTTTGTTCAAAAATGGCATATTGCCATTTATTAATATTACTATTACTATACCTTTGGTACAGACATTGCTGAGTTTAAGCTGTTGACTTCTTATTTAATCTTGATCTTATAGGAGACACCATTGACCAGATAAAAATGGTCTTAATTTCTACTGAGTAGCCTTCATGAGTGAGTTTTGGGTTAAGCAGTGGCCATATGATCACTGAGACACCCTACAAAACCAGGAATTCATTCTGCTGTGTGTGTCCATTTCTCTCCTTCCCCGGCCCTTTTTTTCCTTTTGTCATACGTTGAGTTTGTCCATACCACCTAGAGTGATTGTTTTATATTGTTGCTACCCACGATAGAGGTGAAATTTTGGAACTTTCTTCTCGAGTCATGCAGCAAACGAAATTATTCTAAAGAATGAACCAGAAATTCTAATAGTAGAAAACGATGGGTATTTGAATAGTTTTGAGTTACGTCAGCCTGCATTTAGGGTGAATAACGATTGTATTGTGGGTCAGTCACTGACCTTTCAGTCAGTGAAAGCAAATATGCTATGTCAATCACCTGGGGACCTTTTGAAATAAGGTCTCTGTCTCTCCAGACTTACTGAAAGTCTCTGGGATCTGTGCATTTTAAATCTCATCAGGTGATTTTAATGCCAACCAAGTTTTTGGGAACCACTGCTCAGGTTGAACAGCCCCCACATCCATAGGTGTACTTATTAGATGTTTTGTATATTTTATACTGTGTGTATAATTTATTCCTTTTTATAACATAATTATTTGTTCAAAGTGATAGACTTGCTGTATGTGCATCCCCAGCCTTTCTTATATTTTCAGTGATGAAACACTATGAGACCATGTTCAGTTCAGTCACTCAGTTGTGTCCGACTCTTTGTGACCCCATGAATCGCAGCACACCAGGCCTCCCTGTCCATCACCAACTCCCAGAGTTCACTCAGACTCACGTCCATTGAGTCAGTGATGCCATCCAGCCATCTCATCCTCTGTCGTCCCCTTCTCCTCCTGCCCCCAATCCCTCCCAGCATCAGAGTCTTTTCCAGTGAGTCAACTCTTCGCATGAGGTGGCCAAAGTACTGGAGTTTCAGCCTTAGCATCATTCCTTCCAAAGAAATCCCAGGACCACTGTAAACAGTCTTAATTCTGAGCTGCTTTTAGGAATATGGGCCTGGAGCAGGGCAAGGAGAAACTTTGGGCTCCTGACATAGTCACCCTTGGGAGACTAGAGAAATGAGAGAACAGAGAAATGAGGCATTAGGTTGCTGTATGCCAGCAAAGTATCATTCAGGCTATAGAAGGCAGAGAGGGATAGCTCATGCTTGGGAGGCTGCCTCCAGTGCATACTGTGGCACTAGGGTGCTGACAGCCAGAAAAGCTTTGTCTTCTGTTTCGTGTATAAATTTCCAATGAGTGAAATAAACAGACTACTCTTAATGAGGGGCTTAAATTTTCTCCATTTACTATTTTCCTTTGCTAGAATGTTTCTCTCTACTATAGTTTGTCTGGCAAGATCCATCTCATCCTTTAAGATCTAGCTTTAGCAATTTCTCTTTAAAGCCCATGTTCACCAGCTTAAGCCATCCTTTTTGCCACGAGGTGGAAAGTATGTGTTAACCTCTGATAGCACACACTGTATAGCTATTTGTTCTCTTTGTCTCCCTGTCAGATGAGGAGCTCTCTGAGAAGAGAGCTATGCAGTTAGGACTTTTCTAAAAATTTTTAGGTAATTAAAAGGGAAGTTCATTTCTGTGTACCCAGCATCAGTGCCTTTTGGTAAAATAATTATTATTGGTTTAGCACTTATTGTTCTTTGTAGCAAAAGAACTCTTTCACCTCCTATAGTTGTTTTGCTGTTGCCGTTACAAATATTTTATTATGTATGTATTTCCTACATTTGAAGCTCTCCTTAGATTTTTTTTCAAGTAGCTATTAGAGTAATTGTTTTGACTATATCTTTTAATATTAACAAATGGGGAGGATTGTTAAAAACTGGGATGCTCTTGACCTTTATTACTTAAGAGATACAATTTTGTTTCCCTTTTAATTTCCTCTGTCTCCTCCCCTAAATGCCCCAGCTGTTCTTTTTAAAGTTAACGGTATATAACAGGGAAGAGAAAAGTATACATGTGACTGAGTAGGTGAGTGCTACTTCAGATAAAGGCTGCTTCTGACCATCCTGAAATAAATGGTCACTGATATTTTTCTGCTTCTCAGATTGAGTCATCCCTTCCACCCAGCTCCTTCCCATTCTTTTCTGTAGTCTGCAGCTTTCCCGGTACTCAGTATTTATGGGCCACGATACTTCACTTTATCTTCAGCTGTCAGATAAAATGATGATGTATATATTTCTAGGAACAGTAGAGTAAAATAGTTATTTTACGTTCCTATTTTGATTTTTTCAACTTTTGTTCCAAAGGGGTAAATTATTTTTGGCTAGTGTTATGCAATCCAGTAAGTCAGCTTTTCCTTTCACTCTCAGGAGAGACTGGTTACTTATTTATAATTCATTTTTTCCCTTTGTCATAATGGCTCTTAGTATCCTCTGCAGTCAGAATGGCTACAGTCCAAGGGGTGGCAAAGAGTCAGACTTGACTGAGCAGGTACACCCACGCCCCACAGTGCAGATACTGGATTCGGTTTTTCATTCTCCTAGTATGAAAACATTCTTGTGATTTAGAGATCTAGAAAAGAGAAAGCTACGAAGTGTCTCTTTTCTTCTCTGTCTTCTAATGATGTCTGATGTTTTGTATTGAGCAGTCTGAAGGCAAGTTGTTAGGTGACCTCCATGTTAGATTGTTTCAAAATTGCTGTGGCTTGTGGAAGCTCAGTGGGGAGTTGGGGCTGCTGTTTCCTGCCAAGAGTGTAGACGGTCTTCTGATCTGCTCCAAGAAATAAATTGGGGTTTTTAGCAGTCAGTTGTCCCTTGTAGAAAACAGTAGCGTATTAAACAAAAGTTTTGGTGATTTTATTTGTAAAGTGGACTTCTGGAAATTATCCTTCTGTACTGTCTTATTCTCAGTGCACATGCCTTATTCTTAGTACATGTATATTTTATAATAACCAGTCTCCCCAAATGACTATGCAGTGGTGTGAGTATGAAAGATTATTTTGGTAGTTTCCCTTTGAGAAATAACCTGACACATTTGCTATGAAGCCATATTATCAGGTGATAAATTACTAAGCCTTAACATCTTCAAAAATTAGTGTATTCACAATTAGCTTTTATTTTTGTGGCAGTATTTTTAAAATCTAAACCTTACTTGTTTTGTCAGGGCTTACTTTTTTATTTTTGCGAAATGACAAACATAGCAGTGAAGGATATAAATTCATATAGTTAAGCTTCCACTTAGCATACGAACAGTGTTTTGTTTTTTATGTTCTCTTCCTGCTTTTGTCATGTGCAGGAACCATTTATATACATGTTCCATAAGACAGTGACACTAGTATTAAATGTCTGTTGCTTACCTAACACTGTTTTGTGCTCATTGCTATAGAATATTCAGAAGTGAAAGGCATAGTTCCTGCCCTTGACAAGCTAATAATCTATTAGGGGAAAGACAGATACACAGAACAGTGTATTCAAATAAATAAACAAGATAACAAAAGCAAAATAAATCAGAGTCAGTCTCCACTAGTCAAGGTTGAGAAATCTTTGAATAGGGGATGACTTGGAAAAGGAAATGGCAACCCATCCAAGTATTCTTGCCTGGAGAATCCCAGGGACGGGGGAGCCTGTTGGGCTGCCATCTATGGGGTCGCGCAGAGTCGGACACGACTGAAGCGACTTAGCAGCAGCAGCAGCAGACCTGGAGGAGACAGGACAATAGGCACTTGTGTGTAAGATGCACCAAAGGTGAGGTTGGATGGTTTGAAAGGATGGTAACAAATCTTACAGAGCTCTAGGAGCGAAGCCAAAGGGGTTGATTGAGTAACCCTCAGTCCTCATGCGTTTTTGTGCCTCATTTCAGGAGGATTTAGTCCGGCAGCAATATGCTAGACAGACTAGTAAGAGGCCTGGGAGGCTGTTCTGTTCTTTTGACTCTTTCTCTTTCATTCCTGGATTTGATCAGTCACCAGATTTCTGTCAACTACCTTGATTCTAAAGGTAATTAGTAGTTTATCAGAGAAGTAATTTTTGTGGGGAAAATTTATCTAAGGTTTGTGATTAGAATTCTAAGAAACTGAAAGGTCATGTATTCGGCTAACGTGTTCGTTTGCCTTTTGGGGTGACCTATAAAGATATAGAAGAGCACAGTAGCCAGGTTTTGCCCATGTTGTTTTATTTAATTTTTACAACAGCCAGTGAAGTGGGTACCATTATTATCTTTGTTTTGTAGGAAGGAAAATAAGGCACAGAAGGGTAGCATGTTTGACTCCAGGTCACACTCCTAGTAGGTGGAAGAACCAGAAATGGGATTCAGGTCTCTGGCAGGAAAGCCTAGCTCTTAATGACTATTCCATTCTATTTCTCTCCCCGCCCCCCCCTTTTTTAGTATGGAACAAGCATTTTCCTCATATGAGGATTATATTAAAACATGATTTTTAATATCTGTGTGATACTGTTTTATGGATGTGTCATCATTTACCAAATTAAACTTTCCCCTGTTGTAATTTTAGGTTGTTTATAATTATTCACTCTGATTAACAATGTCCTTATAATCTCTGATTATTTCTGAGCATAAAATCTGAAGCTAAATTATTGGATCACAATTTGAATATTAAAAATTCTTGACTCATATCACCAGTTACCTTGCTGATTTTTTTTTTTCTAGTTTACTTAGAATATTATATTAGTTTCAGGTGTGCAGCATAGTGATTCGATATTTTTTTAGATTGCACACCATACAAAGTTAATATTTTTTGTTCTTTGTAACATTTATTTTATAACTGGTGGTTTGTACCTCTTAGTCTTGTTCACCTGTGTCATCCACCCCCAGCTCACCTCCTCTCTGGCAACCACTAGATTGTTCGCTGTATCTGAGTTACCTTGCTGTTTTCACTGGGTTGAGAGTTATCCTTTAAAATAGTCTTAAGAAAAAAAAAATAAATTAAAAATAAAATAAAATAGTCTTAAGGTTTAATAGAGGTACAGTGCTGTCACATTGTTTTAATTTGTATTCTTCTTAATGTTTAGACTTAGTTGTTTTTTTGTTTTTTTTATTCATCTACCATTTGTATTTCTTTGAGTGATGTACTTGTGTCCTTTTCCCAGCCTTCTTTTTTGGTATTTGCCTTTTTCTTACAAAATTTATAACTACTAATATAATAAGGGTATTATTATTAATCTTTTGTCATATATGCTGTAGATATGTTCTTTTTGGTCATTTTATTCAACATATTTTTGTTTTTACAGTTTTGGGGGTGTTTTTTAAGCTTCAAGGTGGTCAAAATTTCAGCAGTTTCCTCTATGCTCTCCTATTATTTAGGAATCTTAAACATAAAGCCTTCCTCATTCTGAGATCAGAAGACCATTTACCTGTATCTTTTTCAACTTTGGTTTTCAGATTTGGCTTGTGGGATCCCAGATCCCCAGCCAGGGATCAAACCTGAGGCCTTGGCAGTGAGAGCATGGAGTCCTAACCACTGGACCACCAGGGAATTCCCATTTCTTTTTTGTTTCTGTTAATGTCTCCTTATCTCTTAGAACAGAATATATTCCAGGTGGATCAAAGGTGTAACTTATTGTAACTTAAATACTCTACTCATTTATAGTTTTTCTGGCACCTTTTATCAAAATAATCCTCTTTCCTTCCTGATTTAATTTTTAAGTATTTATTTGGCTCTGCTAGGTCCTAGTTGTGGTACTCAGGATCTTTTTTGTGGTGAAACTCTTCAGTGTGGCACATGGAATCTAGTGCCACACAGTTTCCTGACCAGGGATGGAACCTGGGCCCCTGCCTTGGGAGTTCTGATTCTTAACCTCTGGACCACCAGGGAAGTCCTCCCCAAGTAATTTTAAACTGACAGCTTTATATATGCTACGAGTTGTTTCTGGATTCTCTATTCTGTTTATATTGGCTGGCTGTGATAGTGACAGTACTACACTATATTACTTATTGTGTTAATACTGTATTATTTACTGTGTTAATATTTGGAAATAAAGGGTGGCCTTGATTTTTCAAAAATTTTATCACTATCCTCAATATCTTGTTTATTTTTCAGCCAGATTTTGAAAATTATATGAACTAGGAATAATTAACATCTTGATGTTTGGCCTTTCTGATCATGGATATAGGATAGCGGTGTGCCTATTGAGTGACGTCTTTTATGCCTCCTAGAAGAGTTTTGTGATCTTCAAAAAGGTCTGCAAATTTTGAATTGAGGTTGTGTTAAGAATGTTGTAAGTTTATATTTCTATATGTTTTTCTGAATTTCCTATTTATTAAATAATAGGTATATATAATTTTGTTTATTTATAACTCATCTTGTTCCACAAAGAAATTGAAGAAATGTATAGAAAATATAAATAGTAAATGATATAAATTCAAAACCCCAGAAAATACAAATTAGAATAAAAAGTTATTACATAGTTTGAGAGGGAAAAGATTCATAAAGTTGTGGCCAGCTAAAATAATGGTAACATGATCCTGTTACATAGGTCTCAGAATGTAAGAAAAAAATTCCTTAGTTGAAACAAAGCTTTTCCAAGCAGGTAACTCGAAATTTCTTCCATGTATACTTTAGTGTAAGTCAAGGGCATAATGTCAAAATAAAACTTGGTGAGAGCAGTTCTGTAAGGAATAAGACCAAGTGACCCAAGTATACCCAGCTTTCTGGTGGTCTGGCATAATTTTATAATTTTAACCCATAATTTAATGGGTTAAAGCCTAGAATAGAATGCTGAATTCCACAAAGAGGTCAAGTCAGATAAGGACAGAAAAGTCTCCTTTGGGTTTACCAGTTAAGGGCCATTACTGGCTTCAGAGCAGTTCAATTGAGTATTGGGGAACAGAAACCAAACTGGTGAACTGAGGTGTGGAAGAGATGTTAAGGAATAGAGACAGCTACTGTGGGGTTGATCAAGGAGGAATACAGAGACAGCAGATGTTAAGTTGTCAAGTGGGGTTAAGGGGAATTTTAAGAGAAAAAGATTTGAGCAATAGAGAGCTGATACAGCACTGACAGGCAAGAGGGGAAGAGCTGACCCAGCAGGTTCCCTTAGGATGCAGGTCAGGTTGGTGGTGTAGGAGCATAGGCAGACTTCTGGATACTTTGTGGAGAGTCTGGGCCTGTGTACCCTCCCACTCAACCAGTCAGCGTGTGTTTTTTTTTCCACGGTGAGAGAATAGTGGTGAGCAAGAGGTACTCAGATACCAGTTTTCCTCTCTTGCAGGTTCCTCACCCTCATATGCCAGTTTCACCCTGCCTCAGTCTAAGGGAACCCCATCTTGCCCCATCTTCTACCCATAAGTTGATCTGATCGAATGATTTTTTTTTTCTTAATTAATACTCCCAAGCTTCAGTTTTTCACCAAGATGGTAGAGGGTACAGGGAAGGATCTGTTCTTCAGAATTCCATTTTTTGTGTGCTACTGCAACCCAGAGGACTAATCCATTTTGCCAAGCTCATTTGGTTGGTTAGGGATGATGAGGGTTTAGAGTCTGGGTTTCTTTCTTTTATTTTAGCTGTGCCACACGGCTTGCAGGATCCCAATTCCACTGGGCCATAACAGTGAGAGCACTGAGTCCTAGCCCCTGGACTGCCAGGGAATTCCCCAGGTTTCTTTATTCCTTATCCAGTGCCACTGAGTTGAAGGTGATAGCCAGACACTCACAGAAGAGAGAGATCCTTTAGGCATTGAAACAGAGGAATTGCACATGTGGACTTAGAAGACCTCTGGGTTGAGACAACTGAAGTAAAAAATAAAAAGGTTCATGAGCTGAATGACTACAGAGAAAGGAACAGAGTCTTGATGTTGCTCAGAGCAGCTGGGGGAAGAGCTCTCAGAAACAAGGGAGAGACCTAGGAAAACAGGAACCAAGAGAGAAGAGAGGCTGATGAAGGAGGAATCAGCTTCATGCTGTTAGATGCCAAAGAAAAATTGAGTTTGAGGATGAGGGGAAGACCTTCAGGTTGGCTGGTGTGGTTCCTGGTGAATGGTGCTTGTGTATCAAGCAAGACTGGAGAGGGTTGAGTTGGGAGTGGAATCCTTTTTAGTAAGGTATTTAGTAAAGTATTTAAAACACCACAAAGCCATATAGAAATGTATGTAAATTTTATATATATAGTTTCATCTATATTTAAAAATACATCTCTAAGAGGAAAATAGCATCAAAGTACTAGGTGATTAGGTGTAGAAATTGTGAACAATTTTTTTTAAGTCCTATTTGTGCTTCATTTTTCAGACTTCTATAAATAAGCTAATATATTTTGATAATCTAAAAGAGTTTTGTCCAGAGGTTAATGTAAACTTGTTCTTAATGACATTGGTCCACTAGAAGATTTGACAGAACCTAGAAAGCACACCTGACTCAAGTAAGCAGAGAGGCCAAGAATATGACAGACTCAACAGAAACTGAGTGGAAAGCGGGAGGCACAGCTGAGCCCGTGGAGGAGGGAAAGGATGGATCCAAACCACTAATGGGGTGAAACAGCTAGGATAGCACAGTCTCCAGGGAGTGGGGAGAGAGACCCCCGCCAGCCTGTTAGGCTAGTTACTGACTGGTAGACTCCTTCCCTTCCACCCCCACCCCCCACCCCCAGAGGAAGTAGAGGATCCACTCCTGGAAGGCATGCCCTGGGACTTCCAAGCTGTGAATGGGAGAGGCTGGTGGCTTGCTACTTTGTGTCTGATTTTTCTCTGTAAAAATAGAACTTACTGCTATAAGACCCTGAATAGATGGTGATGTTCATGGACCTTATGCCATGTGTTTATTCATGATGAGAGGGTACTCTTGTCAGCTCAACTCCCAGGCAGCATAATTGGTTTCAATTTGATTCCTTTGCACCAATTCTCTTTCTGCCTGGTTTATAATTCCACAACCTCTTTTGGGTTGGACTTGGTTATTTACAAGCGATTGCTAGTATTTTAAGTTTTCAAATTCATGGCAGAGACAAGATGGGTTTTTCATTGTTCTTCAGATTGTTGTGTGCTACAAAATCTCACTGAGCTCAGAGATTAAATGCTTTTCCTCCACCAGTTTTATTGTTGAGGATATCTGAATAGCCTGGGTTATGTAGTGATTCTGTGGCAGGGCCAGCATTAGCATTTACAGTGTGTGAAATTTTTTGTTTTTTGATACTTTTCCAAGAATGTTTCCATCATGGGTGGGGCATTCTTTTCTCTGTTCCTAACTCCAGCATTGAAGTTATCATCATCTGTTGGGGTATTGATTTCAGACCATCATGGCCTAGGAAGTTTTTTGTGGGGGGGTGGGAAATGAGGAAAGTAATAGTATAAAGTAGTGCATCTCAGACTTTAATATATGACACCATTCGGGGATCTGTTAAATTGCAAGTTGTAATTCTGTGAGTCAAGGATAGAGCCTGAAATTCTGTTTTTAGAAGTTCTGAGGTTAAGCCAGTGTTCCTGGTCCTCAGTAGCACCTAGCCACTTGTGGCCGTTGAGAATTTACCATGTGACTGGTTCAAATTGAGATTTACTATAAAATTTATACCAGATTTCAAAGGCTTATTTAAAAAAAAAGAAGGTACAGTATCTCAACTTTTTTTTATTGATTTCATCTTGAAATGATACTATTTTGGATATATTGGGTTAGATTACTAAAATTGATTTTGTCTGTTTCTTTTTACTTTGAAATATGGCTACTGGAAAAATTTGAATTATATGTATGTAGCTCACGTTTCTATTGGATGGTTCTAGTATAGAACATTCTTATCCCAAGAATGATATGTCTGAACAGTAGTGATTATATAAAAGAAATTATAGCTAGGATCATGCCTAAAGTAGTTTTTCACTATCAGAAATATAAATAAAATCTTATAAAAATGCTAGCACATTCATGCTCAGACATTTTTCATTTATAGGCAAATTATAAAGCACTTCACAAATGTCCCTTGACCCTCATGTTCTGTGGTAGCATTTTGTTATATTTGTCCTGTTAATGGAACAGATAGTAAGAGGTCTTTGCATCGAGCATTGTAGTATACTCTTGGTTGTTGAATACAAGGGGCTAAGGAAAGTAGGTAATGGCAGAACAAATCAGGGAAACCCAGTAACCCACAAGGTTTTCCATTAGGCTTGGTTTTGTTCTATGCAGATAGTGAGGTTTGCTGAATCAGTCCAAATACGTAGGGTTGCTTCAACCCTGGCTTTTTCCCTCAAAGAGTTTTAACAAACCCACTGGGGAAACAGATTATTTTGAGAAAAATTTAAGTGCATAATAGTGTGGTTGTTTTATCAGCAGATACATTCAAGGAAAAATAATGGCTTAAAGACCAACCAGTCATGAATCTGAATAGATTATCTGGGGTCAGTACATCTCTCCTCTTTGCAAATACACAGATACACTTTGTTGAAGAAATCAAGCACTGTTCTTTATGAATCAAGTAAATCTCAATTTTCAGTGCTTAGAAAGCATATGTGATTTCCATTGACAACCAAATGAGTATAGTCTTAATATTTTGTCATTCAGGACCATCCAGTCTATGGCCAGAACCAACACATCTTTCTCCTCTTTCTGTTCTTTCCTCTATTGTAGGCTTTTTAAGCATGTGTGTGCACACATGCACCATGTTGCCTTTAAAAGTCCTGCCCATCTTGATCTCACACCTGGCCAAACCTACCTTCTTTGACCTTGAGCCATTGTACCTATTCTCTGTTTTGTTAGACAGTAACTCCTAAAACGCAGGATCAAGTCTGCATAATCTTGGTCTTTGTACTACCTTGCAGGTGGTCCTGACTTAAGGAGCCTTCTCTGACTGCTATTACGGATAGTGTTAAGGTACCTGAATTGAAGAGACGGGTCTCTGATAGGCATGGCAGAAGCTTTGTTTAAGATGAGAGCAAGAATACAAAACACTTTAAATTTTAATTTTGAATTAACCTTTTATATACTTATTGGTTTTGTTAAGTCAGTTTATTGATAGGAATTGGACATTGCACAGACTCATTTTACTCTTAGATACCTAGGTATTCTCAGCACTCAGAAGATGTAAGAGCCAGAAACTATAAATCAGAGAGAAACTGATTTTTCTATTTTCTATTATGTATTCAGTTAGCATTTATTGTGTTCTTAATAACCTAGGCACAGTGCTAAAGGGTAAAAACTACTTGTTATATACATGGTCTCTGTCCTCAACAAACTTATGGTCTTACAGAGAAGAGAAATACATGAATGTATTTCAGGTATGAGATGATGATATGAGACAGGAAGTGGAGGTGTGTGGTAGCTACAAGCAGGGCCATTGGACTCCGGATTCAAGTTCTGACTCTGGCTCAGAGAAAAAGAAGAGCATGGTGAAAAGGCATTCCGATGACTTGTTTTCTAAGGGAGAATTTAGCTAAAAACAGATCGTCTGCCAGATGTAAGAAATGTGTAAGATGTAAACCAGTTTTGTAATAACTTTAATATCAAATATCCAGACAGAGTTGAATCCCGTTGTCTCATGGCATTTTTAAATAACATTTGTTGGTTTGAAACAATACAAACAAGATCCATAGATTGTGGTTGCTGTATCTCTTAAGCTTCTTTTGTCTGTATCGGGGTTTCTCAACCTCTGCACTTACTGACATTTGGGGACCAATAATTCTTTGTTGTGAAAGACTCACCTGTGCAGAGGAGGATGCTTAGTAACCTCTCTGGCCTCTATCCACTAGATAGCACTAGATACTGGTAGCTTACCTGCACAAGTAGTGACAACCGGAAACATGTCCAAGTCAAGTTGGGTCGCTCAGTCATGTCCGACTCTTTGCGAACCCATGGACTGCAGGATGCCAGGCTTCCCTGTCCATCACCAACTCCCAGAGCTTGCTCAAACTCATGTCTATCTAGTTGGTGATGCCATCCAACTATCTCACCCTCATCTCGTCCCCTTCTCCTCCTGCCTTCAATCTTGCCCAGCATCAGGGTCTTTTCTAGTGAGTCAGTTTTTCACATCAGGTGGCCAAAGTATTGGAGCTTCAGCATCAGTCCTTCCAATGAATATTCAGGACTGATTTCCTTTAGGATTGACTGGTTGAATCTCCTTGCAGTCCAAAGGACTCTCAAGAGTCTTCTCCAACTCCACAGTTAAAAAGCATCAGTTCTTTGGTGCTCAGATTTCTTTATAGTCCAACTCTCACATCCATACATGACTATTGGAAAAACCATAGCCTTGACTAGACGGGCCTTTGTTGGCAAAGTAATATCTCTGCTTTTTAATATGCTGTCTAGGTTGGTCAAAACTTTTCTTCCAAGGAGCAAGTGTCTTTTAATTTCATGACTACAGTCACCATCTGCAGTAATTTTGGAGCCCAAGATAAGAAAATCTGTCACTGTTTCCACTGTTTCCCCATCTATTTGCCATGAAGTGATGGAACCGGATGCCATGATCTTCATTTTTTGAATGTTGAGTTTTAAGCCAGCTTTTTCACTCTCCTCTTTGACTTTCATCAAGAGGCTCTTCAATTCCTCTTCACTTTCTGCCATAAAGGTGGTGGTATTTGCATATCTGAGGTTATTTGATATTTCTCCCAGCAGTCTTGATTCCAGCTTGTGCTTCATCCAGCCTGGCATTTCGCATGATATACTCTGCATATAAGTTAAATGAGCAGGGTGACAGTATACAGCCTTGACGTACTCCTTTTGTAATTTGGAATCAGTCCGTTGTTCTATGTCCAGTTCTAACTGCTTCTTGACCTGCATACAGATTTCTCAGGAGGCTGGTCAGGTGGTCTGGTCTCCCGTCTCTTTAAGAATTTTCCACAGTTTGTTGTTATCCACACAGTCAGAAACATGTCCAGGCCTTGCCAAATGTCTCCTGGCATAAGAACCACTGATCTGTAGGTTCTCCCTGTATCCTTCACATCTTTTTTTTCTTCCTGTTGATTTCTTTACAGAAGACAATGAGTAGTTATGCCTGCAGTTTCCTTTAGTTTGGGTTTCATGAATTTCATCCCTGAAGTGTAAATTAATATCCTCTGTCACCAATTTCCTGTTAATTGGTAGTTGGATCTAGAGGCTTGATTTAAGATTTTTTTGTTTTGTCTTAAAAGACTACTTTGTAGATAGTATTCCCTTCTTCTACCAAGAGGTGCATAATATCTGTTGTCTTTTTGTAATATTAACAAACATTGGTGGTCCTTTTTTGTTTTAAAATGTATGTTTTTGTTTAGATAAATTTTATTTTAAATAACAATCTGTGTTCTCCCTTAATAAAGGAAGGGGAAATGGAAGGTGAGGCGGTTGAAGCCATTGTGGAAGAGTCTGAAACTTTCATTAAAGGAAAGGAGAGAAAGACTTACCAGAGACGCCGGGAAGGGGGCCAGGAAGAGGACGCTTGCCACCTTCCCCAGAACCAGACTGATGGTGGTGAGGTGGTCCAGGATGTCAATAGCAGTGTACAGATGGTGATGATGGAACAGCTGGATCCTACCCTTCTTCAGATGAAGACTGAAGTCATGGAGGGTGCAGTCGCTCCAGAAGCAGAGGCTGCCGTGGACGATACCCAGATTATAACCTTGCAGGTTGTAAATATGGAGGAACAGCCTATCAACATAGGAGAGCTTCAGCTTGTACAAGTACCTGTTCCTGTGACTGTACCTGTTGCTACCACTTCAGTAGAAGAACTTCAGGGGGCTTATGAGAATGAAGTGTCTAAAGAGGGCCTTGCAGAAAGTGAACCTGTGATATGTCACACCTTACCTTTGCCTGAAGGGTTTCAAGTGGTAAAAGTGGGGGCCAATGGAGAGGTGGAGACCCTAGAGCAAGGGGAACTTCCGCCTCAGGAAGATCCTAGTTGGCAAAAAGACCCAGACTATCAGCCACCAGCCAAAAAAACAAAGAAAACCAAAAAGAGCAAACTGCGTTACACAGAGGAGGGCAAAGATGTGGATGTGTCTGTGTATGATTTTGAGGAAGAGCAGCAGGAGGGTCTGCTGTCAGAGGTTAATGCAGAGAAAGTGGTTGGTAACATGAAGCCTCCAAAGCCAACAAAAATTAAAAAGAAAGGTAAAATAAGTTTATCCATTATATTCTCAAAACCATTTTGGGATAAAGCACATAACAGTACATATGTAGATTATTTTATATTAAATGGATTTATTTTTTAAAGATTGTGATATGGTGTCAATTTTTTTAGCCAGTCTAAAAGAAGTGTTTTCAGATTGAGTACTTTAAGTCCTGAAAAGAAAGAAATCTATTGGTAGCATGAGATAATTATGACTAAATATGACTTAATTGGGTTTAGTTATAAAAAGCTAACAAAATATATCTGTAGAAGTTTAAGCTTAGGATTAATCTTAAAAATTTTGAAACCCTGCAACAAGTAAGTGTTTTATTTTGCATATAGGTGTAAAGAAGACATTCCAGTGTGAGCTTTGCAGTTACACATGTCCACGGCGTTCAAATTTGGATCGGCATATGAAAAGTCACACTGATGAGAGACCACATAAGTGCCATCTCTGTGGCAGGGCATTCAGAACAGTCACCCTTCTGAGGAATCATCTTAACACACACACAGGTAGGTGCTGGATAAACATGTTGGGGACTACAGCTTAGCAAAGGCTTAAACTTGAGTTTTAAATATCTTCTAAGCTGATTCCAGTGGGAGTAAAAGTGGTAAGACTTCTTTGTTCTTTCTTTGATACCCTTTTTGTAATCTTAATTTATTGTAAGCAAGTGGACTTATGGGCAAATATAAAGAAAATTTATGGGAAATAATCCAAATTATGTAAGGATGGTGATTCAGATAAAGATTTTCTGTGGTAGTTAACCAACCTATGATATTTCCAATCTATAATATTTCCTGAGGGACATCACCATTGTGTTGCTAAAGTTTTAACAACACTGACAAAAACTAACCCCCCAAAATCCCAGGCAACAATTGCCAGGCACTATGAGGAAGAACATTAGGAATAGAAATGTGTCCTCTGTAAAAACCATGGTTTCTGGTTGTTTTACCTCAAAGAATAAGCCATAGTTCATAAACCCAGAATGAAAAATTTAAGACACTGTCCCAGCATTTCAAACATTTGTTCATTCATGGTCCACACATACTTAATATTCTAATATTAGCTTCGTGTAGACCGTGGTCAGGTTCTGGAGTCACTAAAGGGGAGAACTGTGGGCTGAAGCTCTCCTGAGACTCTCTTCTGGGTTCTTACACACTTATGGTGTTGATAATTGGCTCCAAGTGCAAATAGAAACTTCTCTCACCTGATTCTTCATGCAGAATAGCTTTCTTCTATCCAGATTCTCCACCTCATTTTATATGACGACTCTTGTTTTCTCTGATGTGTTGGTTGTCTGATGAACATGATCAAGTAAGGGTTGGCCTATAAGCAGTATGCTGTGCAGTAGTGTATTTGTTAATGTGACTTAGTCACTTCTCACCAACTCCCTAGTTTCTACCCAGACTCTTGACGATGATAATATGTTTTATTTGGTAGTTTGAAAATCCTAGGGAAAAGGCAGAAGACTGGATAAAAGCAGCTGAACACATTATAGGACTGCCAAAATGGGAGTGCCTTGATGTGGGCACTGTGTCATGGTCAAGTCCTCAGCTTTGAAAATAAGAAATTTGGCTATTTACGAGTGATTTGGCAGGACTAATTCATACTAACCAAACCCTCAAGAGTCAGGAGCATAACAGAACATCAGTTTATGGTGAAGAATGCACCTTTTTATTTTGTAGATGCAATAGTATTGCATCCTAGGGGGCACCCTTGCCTATGTCCAGATGCTGCAGCAATTGAACGGTGTCCTGGTGGGCGTGGACCTTGAGCAGAGGGACATAGTCGGTCATGTGGTACAACCTGATGAAAATTCATGTCCCACAGCGGTGTCTGCTTGTTTCCTAATTGCCATGCTTAGGTCTATCGGAGGCAGGCCTCTTTCTCCCCCTTTGGTAATGCTAGGTAAACATTGGAAATTCTTTGTTTTCAGCTTACCGTGTCCTAATAGGAATTGATGTTGCTTTCCTTCTCTTGTTAATTGTTGTTTTACTTACCTATCTGTATCTCCAGACTGTACATTTTTCATACATAAGAACTCTGTCCTTCACTCTTAATCCTCAGTGTAACTAAAGAAGCAAACTGAATAAAAACATTCTTTGAAATTTTCTAATAATTGCTGTCATATCCAAACACATTGCCCTCTCCAGTATTCTCAATCTCTGGGAAAATCATTTCTACAAATGGCTGGTCCCATTTATAACATTGTGAGTCTTCCTGATTCCATTCTCAAAGGTAGCCTGCCTTTGATTTTGGTGTTTGAGATGACCTTGCTGTTCACTTCTTACCCACGATTACAGATGGTGATGATAATAACCTATGAAAACAGTACTGTGTTCTGCTGTCAGCTTTATCTCTTTGTTGTGAATATTACTTGGTCATAATATTTCAAGTGCAGTGTTCAGAATATAAAGTGGCTAGAGAAGATCTTCTAAAGTCATGTTACATTATGAGGCTACTATAGGAAGACATATTAAAAACAATAAGATTGTCTCAGTGAAAGGAAAAATAAAACAAGAAAAAAACCAAGAAATATAGAAGATATAAGTGAAAGTGAAGTCGCTCAGTCGTGTCCGACTCTTTGCGAACCCGTGGACTATAGCCTACCAGGCTCTTCTGTCTATGGGATTTTCCAGGCAAGAATACTGGAGTGGGTTGCCATTTCCTTCTCCAGGAGATCTTCCCAACCCAGGGATTGAACCCAGGTCTCCCACATTGTAGGCAGATGCTTTACCGTCTGAGCCACGAGGGAAGTCCATAGAAAATATAGTATTAGTTCAAAAAATATTTAAATATTCCATGAGTTAACATTCAGATCACAGAATATTAGATATGGATATTTGAAAACAGTCTATTTAAATCACATAACATAAAAGGCAATATACTTTTAAAGCCTTTGGTAAATCTCTACCTTATGAAACCAAATTAAAATAGAAAACATGTTATTATATTTCTTTTTTTTTTTTAAAGAAAAAGTTGGTCAATATGGACAGCTCACTGGTTCTGTATATATAATTTCAATACAGTAAGTTTTGATGTGTAGAAGAATCTTGAGTCAAATGACTATTAATTCTGTGACCTCTATTAAGGTTTAAAAGATGTGTTCTGTATTTTTTTAGATGGGTTGAAACAGGTATTTCTATTAACCTTTAATCCATAGTGATCAGAATATTCACAAAATAGGGATAAAAATGATTTTGTATTCAAAGACAGCAGACTCAAAATGGTAATTAAGAAAAACTAAACATTTGGCATGTGTTTTTAATATTTTGAGATTGGTGTTATAAAGTCACCTGGGCTTACCCATAGCTTTTGGAGCTATTCTCAGGCATGGTCGGTGAGATAACCAGGGTCCAGCCTCATGCTGCAGTTGTGCCACACATTGAGCTCTGAAATTAACCATGTCCTTGTCTTTCTGTTATGTCCTCCTTTGTCCAGGTACTCGTCCTCACAAGTGCCCAGACTGTGATATGGCCTTTGTGACTAGTGGAGAATTGGTGCGGCATCGTCGTTACAAACACACCCATGAGAAGCCATTTAAGTGTTCCATGTGCGATTACGCCAGTGTAGAAGTAAGTTCAGTGTAGAAGTTCAGCTCCTTGTTGGTTCCTTCTCTTAAGAAGATCCTGACTCCTGTGTGACGGTAGTTGATATCCTCATAATACAAGATAGAGTATCTTACTAGATTACTACCACTCCTCCTCCCCACCACTAGAAAGAAAGATTTGTAATGAGTGTGAAAGGTTTACCCATTAAAAAAGAGTACTAATCCACATGTTACTAATGTTACAGGCAAATTCTACCAAACTGCAAAGAAACAAGTCACTATACCAAGAGTATTTTAAAAATGGAAGATTTTCTCACCATAATTATTTGAGGTTACCTTGTTACCAAAACTGGATTCAGTTCAGTTCAGTCGCTCAGTCATGTCCGACTCTGCAACCCCATGAATCGCAGCATGCCAGGCCTGCCTGTCCATCACCAACCCCTGGAGTTCACTCAGACTCACGTCCATCGAGTCGGTGATGCCTTCCAGCCATGTCATCCTCTGTCGTCCCCTTCTCCTCCTGCCCCCAATCCCTCCCAGCATCAGGGTCTTTTCCAATGAGTCAACTCTTCGCATGAGGTGGCCAAAGTATTGGAGTTTCAGCTTTAGCATCATTCCTTCCAAAGAAATCCCAGGGCTGATCTCCTTCAGAATGGACTGGTTGGATTAGGATACTTCTAAAAAGAAAACTGTATGTTTTTCTCACAGAAAAGCCAAAATTTTAAATAAATTAACAGACCAAATTTAGTAATAGAGTATTACTAAAATGTGATTATTAAATAGAATATATCTAAAATGCAAGAGTAATTTAACATTAGGAAATTATTGGTGTGTACTACATTGAGAGATTAAAGAAAAATCACATGATCATTTCCGTAATTGAAAAACTATAAAATTTGATAGTTGATACTGTTTAAAGTTCTAGCAAGTCAAGTGTAGAAGAAAATGTTTTTATTATGAGAAGTATCTACTGGCAGCCTATAGTAAACCCAGTCTAAGTAACTTTGAAACAAGATACCCATCACAGTTAGAATTTCAACATTGTATTTAAAATCCTAGATAATAGCATAAAATAAGTAATGAATTATAAATGAAAAGACAAAACTGTCTTTTCTTACAGACATATTTTCTTACATAGAAAATCTAAGAGTTGGCTGAAAAACCTAGAGCATTTGAGTTCAGTCTAGTGGTCAGATCCAAGGTGAATACACTGGAATTAATGACTTATTTTATGCAGTACCTATACTAGAAAACAGGTTCAAATTCTAACAGCAGTAAAAATGACCTGGGGGTAAACTGAACAGCAAAAAGCACCTAATACCTATAAGAAGAAAATGTCTCAGAATTTTCCAAAGGACATTAATAAATACACATGTCAAGTTGATTCTGAATTTCAACTGGAAGTGTATATATGAATGACTAAAAAATTTTTGAAAAGGGAATGAAGGGCTTTTGCTGTTGGCTACTGTAAAACTATATGATAAATGAAGACAGTATGATATTGGAGCCAGAAAAAAGAGTTGGCTGAAAAAGAATAGATCCTATGGTGTACAGGAATTTAATATGTGATAAGTCCTAGAACTGAACTGAACTATAGTCCTAGAAAGAGAATTATTCAATAATATTGTTGGAACCATTCTTTAGCCTTAGAGAGTGTGTGAAATTTTTACTGTGTAGAAGTACAGGGGGATTTTAGTGTAAAAATTGGAACACTTAAAAAAAAATGGAACACTTTTTAAAATTTTCAAGTCAAATGTTAGTATTTGAAACCCTCCTTAGAGTCACTCTTTTGTTGGAAAGATACCCAATTGAAGATGAAAAGCATAAGTCCATAGGGAGGAAGGTGAGAGGCCGCTGGTGCCTGGCCTGTCTGGGAAGTGCTGTTGAAAGAAAGAGAGACTGAGGAGAATTAAAATGCACTTATAAACTTGGATTCACGTTTGTTAGCAACTTGATCCATAAATAAGCATGAATTATTTTAAAACTATTCTGGAGAATTTTAGACATATAAAAGAAGTAGATAGAATAGTATATCACAACCCCATGGACCTATCACCTAGCCTAAACAGTTAATAGTAACTCATCTTGACTCATGCCCTATCCATTTTACCCACTTCCTTAGATTATGATAGGGATTTTAGAGGCAACAGTTAAAGAGGAAGAAATACTGTCCTTTAGACTTTTTCTGTTACGAATTTCAGTTTCCAAAACCAAAGCTTTTGGGCTTGACCCACGGTGTTCATGTCGTAACCTATGTTAATACAGGTTTAAGAGGTTTTGTTGCTTTTTCAGGTCAGCAAATTAAAACGTCACATTCGCTCTCACACTGGGGAGCGTCCTTTCCAGTGCAGCTTGTGCAGTTATGCCAGCAGGGACACATACAAGCTGAAAAGGCACATGCGAACCCATTCAGGTAGGACTTCTCCCTTGCTTTCATTAATGAACCACTTTTTAGTGGATCCCATGGCACCCTGGGAACCACCACATACCCTCATTAGTTACCCAAATGGAAACGGGCATGAGAGTAGTATATAATTGACACATGTTCTCTGGCATACCTTCAGAATTCATTGCTCTGAATATACACCAGAGCATGGAAATTTTTTACTGTTAGAAGTCTGGGTAGATTACCTAACCCAGCTTGTCAGTTTTTCAAAGTACAGTCTTTTTCTAAAAAGAAAAACTTGCAGGTCCTCCTGCTATCATCCCATCTGTTCTCCTCCAAAGGTAAGTACTGCTGTAGAAACTACTCTTATTAACATGAAGGACTCTGTGGCAGAGCTGGGCAGAGCAGAGGTGGTGGCCACAGTTTGGGACTTCTTACTCATCTCTCAAGATAGGCCTGAGCCAGGCAGTGGGCCTGAGCCTCATCCTTCCTGAGTTAAGAACTGTAGATCCTCTGTGGCTTGGCATATCTGCCGCCTGGTAACCCTTCAATTAAATGGTAGTTATTTAGTCATTTCGTCTAATTTGTTCATTCTGTATTTTTTCTTTGAAGGGGAAAAACCTTATGAATGTTATATTTGTCATGCACGGTTTACCCAAAGTGGTACCATGAAGATGCACATTTTACAGAAGCACACAGAAAATGTGGCCAAATTTCACTGTCCCCATTGTGACACTGTCATAGCCCGAAAAAGTGATCTGGGTAAGTCAACTAGTGGCAAATGAAAAATAAATTTTGACAACTCTATGAAGATAATGATCACAGGTTACTTCCTTTTCTGACTTTGTGAGTTTTGTGTGTTGTGAATGGCCTGCTATTTAATAAAAGTCATTGCTTATGCTATTTTTTTCTGTCTCTTCTTTCTCTTACTGAAGCTACACTACAAAAGTTTTTCCTGACTATAGCTCATCTATAAATAAATGGCAACTATAATGAGAGAAAAGTGTATTTTTAATTAGTAGCCTTCATTGGTAATGTTAAAAGTCCCCAAATAGAGAAGTAACATAGTATGGTTCGAACTAAGGTCAGTCCACTTCAGTTTGGGGGGTTTTTTCCCCCAGAATATTTGTACTTTCTTTAGGTAATTAGACTGTTATATTGATTTGGTGATAGCTGTAATTGTGTACATAACTAAGCTACAGTTAATATAAAGGCAGAGTTTACTGGTAGAAATTTTAGGATAAGGTCACCTGAATTTATCCCTTTGTGTTTCTTATTTAAAATAGTTAAAAATACTGCCCCAGTCTGTTCTCTGTCCAAAATGTACTGCTCCCTACAAAATAATAATGCATTTAGATAAATTGTACCTTTCAGGTTGTCTTTATACTTTTATTTTACTTTTTTACTTAATTGATCTTCACAGCAACCATATGAAGTCATCAAGGCATATTTATTCGAGCTTTGTAGGTGATAACCAGGTGTCTTGACCAAAGTGATACAACACAGCTTATGAGGGGCAAAGCTGGACTTCAGTCTTCGGGAATCCTCTAGGGCTGCTTCTCACACTGGGGCATGTATAAGTACCCAGGTCATATCAGGAGCATACCAAACCAGGTCATAAACCTGACTGTCTTTCTGCAGCATTGGTTTTACTCAGAAGGTTTTGAGTAAAGTTACACAATTGAACTAGTATCTTAAAACATTTTTACATTAATATGACTATATTGAACAAACTGCAGACCAACATAAAACATTTTTAAGATGAAACTGTGAGCTTGAAGTAGAGGCCATTGGATTCCACATAAGATCCAGTGGGTCATGTGTCATCCTACTCTGGTGTAGAAAGGATTTTAGAAAAATTTAAGTACTGTTCTCAGATAAACGAAAGAGTTTTACTGTTCTTACCATATAGAAACTAAAACCTAAACCAGTAATATCTCATGGCACCGTGTTAACTGTTAGGCCACTGTTTGGATTATTCGATTTTTTAAATTTATTCACTATCCTGATGCAAATGAAAACCTTGAGTGTTTTATACTTGCATGATAACCTCTTCAGTTCAGTTCAGTCGCGCAGTCGTGTCCGACTCTTTGCGACCCCGTGAATCGCAGCACACCAGGCTTCCCTGTCCATCACCATCTCCCGGAGTTCACTCATACTCAGGTCCATCGAGTCGGTGATGCCATCCAGCTATCTCATCCTCTGTTGTCCCCTTTTCCTCCTGCCCCCAATCCCTCCCAGCATCAGAGTCTTTTCCAATGAGTCAACTCTTTGTATGAGGTGGCCAAAGTACTGGAGTTTCAGCTTTAGCATCATTCCTTCCAAAGAACACTCAGGGCTGATCTCGTTTAGAATGGACTGGTTGGATCTCCTTGCAGTCCAAGGGACTCTCAAGAGTCTTCTCCAACACCACAGTTGAAAAGCATCAATTCTTCGGCACTCAGCTTTCTTCACATCCATACATGACCACTGGAAAAACCATAGCCTTGACTAGACGGACCTTTGTTGGCAAAGTAATGTCTCTGCTTTTGAATATGCTATCTAGGTTGGTCATAACTTTCCTTCCAAGGAGTAAGCGTCTTTTAATTTCATGGCTGCAGTCACCATCTGTAGTGATTTTGGAGCCCAGAAAAATAAAGTCTGACACTGTTTCCACTGTTTACCTATCTACTTGCCATGAAGTGGTGGGACCAGATGCCATGATCTTCGTTTTCTCAATGTTGAGCTTTAAGCCAACTTTTTCACTCTCCACTTTCACTTTCATCAAGAGGCTTTTTAGTTCTTATTCACTTTCTGCCATAAGGGTGGTGTTATCTGCATATCTGAGGTTATTGATATTTCTCCTGGCAATCTTGATTCCAGCTTGTGTTTCTTCCAGCCCAGCGTTTCTCATGATGTACTCTGCATGTAAGTTAAATAAGCAGGGTGACAATATACAGCCTTGACGTACTCCTTTTCCTATTTGGAACCAGTCTGTTGTTCCATGTCCAGTTCTACCTGTTGCTTCCTTACCTGTATACAGGTTTCTCAAGAGGCAGGTCAGGTGGTCTGGTATTCCCATTGCTTTCAGAATTTTCCACAGTTTATTGTGATCCACACAGTCAAAGGCTTTGGTGTAGTCAATAAAGGAGAAATAGATGTTTTTCTGGAACTCTCTTGCTTTTTCCATGATCCAGCAGATGTTGGCAATTTGATCTCTGGTTCCTCTGCCTTTTCTAAAACCAGCTTGAACATCTGGAAGTTCATGGTTCACGTATTGCTGAAGCCTGGCTTGGAGAATTTTGAGCATTACTTTACTAGCGTGTGAGATGAGTGCAATTGTGTGGTAGTTTGAGCATTCTTTGGCATTGCCTTTCTTTGGGATTGGAATGAAAACTGACCTTTTCCAGTCCTGTGGCCACTGCTGAGTTTTCCGAATTTGCTGGCATATTGAGTGCAGCACTTTCACAGCATCATCTTTCAGGATTTGAAAGAGCTCCACTGGAATTCCATCACCTCCACTAGCTTTGTTCGTAGTGATGGTTTCTAAGGCCCACTTGACTTCACATTCCAGGATGTCTGGCTCTAGGTGAGTGATCATATCATCGTGATTATCTTGGCCGTGGAGATCTTTTTTGTACAGTTCTTCTGTGTATTCTTGCCACCTCTTCTTAATATCTTCTGCTTCTGTTAAGTCCATACCATTTCTGTCCTTTATTGAGCCCATCTTTGCATGAAATGTTCTTGGTATCTAATTTTCTTGAAGAGATCTCTAGTCTTTCCCATTCTACTGTTTTCCACTATTTCTTTGCATTGATTGCTGAGGAAGGCTTTCTTATCTCTTTTTGCTATTCTTTGGAACTCTGCATTCAGATGCTTATCTTTCCTTTTCTCCTTTGCTTTTCACTTCTCTTCTTTTCATAGCTATTTGTAAGGCCTCCCCAGACAGCCATTTTGCTTTTTTGCATTTCTTTTCCATGGGGTGGTCTTGATCCCTGTCTCCTGTACAATGTCCCAAACCTCCGTCCATAGTTCATCAGGCACTCTATCTATCAGATCTAGGCCCTTAAATCTATTTCTCACTTCCACTTATAATCATAAGGGATTTGATTTAGGTCAGACCTGAATGGTCTAGTGGTTTTCCCTACTTTCTTCATTGGCAATAAGGAGCTCATGATCTGAGCCACAGTCAGCTCCCAGTCTTGTTTTTGCTGACTATATAGAGCTTCTCCGTCTTTGGCTGCAAAGAATATAATCAATCTGATTTCAGTGTTGACCATCTGGTGATGTCCATGTGTAGAGTCTTCTCTTGTGTTGTTGGAAGAAGGTGTTTGCTATGACCAGTGCGTTCTCTTGGCAAAATTCTATTAGCCTTTGCCTTGCTTCATTCTGTACTCCAAGGCCAAATTTGCCTGTTACTCCAGGTGTTTCTTGACTTCCTACTTTTGCATTCCAGTCCCCTATAATGAAAAGGACATCTTTTTTGGGTGTTAGTTCTAAAAGGTCTTGTAGGTCTACATAGAACCGTTCAACTTCAGCTTCTTCAGCGTTACTGGTTGGGGCATAGACTTGGATTACTGTGATATTGAATGGTTTGCCTTGGAAACGAACAGAGATCATTCTGTTGATTCTGTTACAAGCCACCTGCACTTGTAATGATAACCTCTTAGACCTTACATAATAAACTCTTTATGAGGTAGTTAAGGAGCTGTCAAATAATAGTTATCTGCCCAAACCATTCCCAAACAAGTTTGTGTTCCCTCTTTAAAGCAGGTCTGATTTCACATTAATATGCAATAATTAAGATTCATCACCTTGGGACACAGGAAGGCATGGCCTTTGGAGGCAGACCTACCAGATCAAGATTCACCTCCAAATACTTACTGTTCTAATAAGGTTTTTTTTTTTTTTTTAACTGATAATATAGGAATAATTCCAACCTTACAGAATTATTATTGTAAATATTTAATAAAAATATAAAGTCTTTGACATTAACTGTTAGGTCTCTCTATCTGAGGAGCAGAAGTTGAGTCTAAGAATTATTTTAAATGATATATTTATGTATAAAAAGTCTTCATATAGTGAACATGTGTAGGGAGTAAAAAAATACGCCATCCCTTTCTCTTACCTATTTCCGTTCCCCAGAATTGGCCCTCTTTAAGTTTGATGTGAGGCTTCCCTTGTGGCTCAGTGGTAAAGAATCCACCTGCCAATGCCTGGAGTAGGAAATGGAAACCCACTCCAGTATTCTTGCCTGGGAAATACCATGGACAGAAGTGCCTGGTGGCTGTAGTCCATGGGGTCTCAAAGAAGTCACTATTTAGCAACTAAACAACAACAAAAGTTGGAAGTGATAGCACTTTGATTGAGCCGTAAATTCTTGACCCTAAACGCAGCTGGCTCCTCAGTTTCCAGCTGTTTGTCCTCATCAGCTGTGTCCCGTTCATTCCACAGATTCTTGAGCACCTGCTATGTGGGAAGTCGTATGACAGTAGGGTAAATCATTAACTTTGTTTAAACCTCTAATCTTCCTTCCCTTTTCTCTTTGCCTCCTTCGTCTCAGTATGTAACCTCTTTTCTTACTTTAGATACACAGAAAATGCAGCAGGTTGAAACTTCGAATTTCCTCTTTCCAGATGTGTAACTTACCTGCGTTCATCCTCTTTCCCCATCGGCTTCTAGAGACCTTGTGTCACTCTTCGTGTCTGTGGCCTGCCCTTTGCCCTGATCCCATTCTCCTGTGTCCTGGCAACATTTACATGATCAAGTATTGCCTCTTTACCTTCATTTTCAAGTTCTCCTTAATCTTTCCCCTCAACTCTAAATGTCCTTGCCCCCTTGCAGACACACAGCTCAGGCTTCAGCCCTGTTCCACTTACTCCTTGTCTCAGTAAGTGGCTCCACCATCTGCTCAGTTTTCCAAGCCAGGAACCTGGAGGTCATTCCTGATACCCACCTTTCTCTTCCTCACTCTGGTCAGTCACTAAGTCCTGTTGATTCAGCTTCTTAGGTCTCTCGTCAGGTCCCCTTCCCTCCATACCCACTGCCATCTCCAAACTACCACCTTCCCTCACCTGTTGAGTTTTAACGTCTCAACTGGTCTCCATGTCTGTTTTTACTCCTTTTTTTCCATTTTCTATATAGCAGCCAGAGTAACTATATTCAGAAGCAGAAAGAAATGTGTTCTTAACTCTTTGAGATGTTTGTGTTTTCACAAGTTGGCCTGGGCTTTGTGTTTTGCTTTAAGGTGTCCACTTGCGAAAGCAGCATTCCTACATTGAGCAGGGCAAGAAATGCCGGTACTGTGATGCTGTGTTTCATGAGCGCTATGCCCTCATCCAGCACCAGAAGTCACACAAGAACGAGAAGCGCTTTAAGTGTGATCAGTGTGATTACGCTTGTAGACAGGTAGGAACCTTCATAGTTAGAAAACAATTGATGTCTCATCAGTGTTGGGTTTTATCAGAGGGTTTTTATATATACCTTATATGAAATTAAGTCCAGGACTTGAGAGAAGGGAAGAATTTGGTACTGGGGCCTGATGCTTGGGAGTGATCTACAGAAGCAGCAGAAGTGAGTATACCTGCTAGGATTTGGGGAAGCAGTTTTGTATCCCGATCAGGTTTACGTTATCCTCTCAGCAAGCGGTTCTGGGCCTGGACCCTTGGAAGAGAAAGGTCTTTAGAGTTACGCATGCAGGTGGTGGGGGATAGCAGCCCTAAGACAGGATCTGAGACTTTCCTTCACCTCGTTCTCTTGCAGGAGAGGCACATGATCATGCACAAGCGCACCCACACTGGGGAGAAGCCTTATGCCTGCAGCCACTGCGACAAGACCTTCCGTCAGAAACAGCTCCTTGACATGCACTTCAAACGCTATCATGACCCCAACTTTGTCCCTGCGGCCTTTGTCTGTTCTAAGTGTGGGAAAACATTTACACGCCGGGTAAGAGTCAGAACTTGACTTCCTCCCTTACAGTTCTTGATACCATCCATGTTCTTGATCTTCTGTTGCAAAGCAGGGCAGTTTTCTCCATTGAGATTATAGAGATAAACTATCATTTGGAAAGGGTCAGTCATTTCCACCCCACCACATCACACATGTCCATGTGTGAACCTTTCCACTGATGGGGAACTCAGTATTTTTAACAGGTCTGTCTTCACTTGCTGCTGCTGCCAAGTCGCTTCAGTCGTGTCCGACTCTGTGCGACCCCATGGACTGCAGCCTACCAGGCTTCTCCATCCATGGGATTTTCCAGGCAACAGTAGTGGAGTGGGGTGCCATTGCCTTCTCCCCTGCCTTCACTTAGGGTCATGTTGGTCAGGTCTGCACAGGACAGGGAGCTTGGTCTGATTCTCCCCTGCTCAGAGGACCTAACCCCATTTTCTGAGCAGCTCTCCTCTCCCACCCACCCTTTTCTCTCTCTCCACCCACTCCAGATGGAGACCATTTTCCCTGAAAAGGAAGAGTATGTTCAGGACACATTTAGCAGACACGAGAACATTGAGACTTAATATGGATAACCACCGCCCAATTGTTTTTTTTTATTAAACTAAAAGAGAACTTCCAATTTTAATCTTACCTTTTTTAGTAATGTGAACGAGAATTTTGTTCCTTTTGTTAGAATACTATGGCAAGACATGCGGATAATTGTGCTGGTCCAGATGGTGTAGAAGGGGAAAATGGAGGAGAAACGAAGAAGAGTAAACGTGGAAGAAAGAGAAAGATGCGTTCTAAAAAGGAGGACTCCTCTGACAGTGGTAAGTGACTTTTGTTTCTTGAGTTAGTTAAAAGTGGCAGGTTTTGGTGCAATGTTTACAGTGTATTTATGTAAAGACGTGCTGGAATACAGAGATAGGCCACTCTCTCGTGCTTCCTTTAAACCTCTAATCTTCCTGATGTGTGTATATATTTACAACAGCAGTTAGCTTATTTCCAGAGCAAGTTTTTTTTTTTTTTTTTCCTTATGGTGTTCCATTGCTTGATAAGATATATTATGTTCAGTTAAAGCTGAAGCAAAATTAATATCTTTATACTCAATTTACTCAGATTAGTGATATTCTAAGGCCAGCAGAGTTTCTTTTCTATGTTCATAGCTTTTACATTTAGGAAGCTGGTCTAGATTTGAGCAGTGAATCTAATGGACATGAAGAAGGTTGCTTAAGCATCCTGACCAACTTCTGGTTTGACTGCCTGTGTCAGCCTAGCCTTGAGATGTGTTGATCAAATCCATGAAGGTCAGCCTTTCTCTTCCTACCTTAATCTCCCCATTTATAATTTAAAACTTTGCCAGTTTTCCTAACATTGATGTTCTTTGGGGTGTTAGTCATGAAATCCAGGCAGAAGGTATATGTGTTGAGGTGCTAAACTCATGAAATGGGGTGGAGAACAAGAGTGTTGGTAATGTAGGCGTCACATTTGATGAGACAAACTCATTCCAAAGTGTGAGGTTTTATAATGTGGATGCTTGGGTTACTGGCACCTAGTTGAGAAGGCGCATCCATGGCTTCAGTGTTTGAGACTTGTGGAAAAGGGTGCAGAGGAGTTCTGTTTTGGGGAAGGTGCTTACAGGTGACGCCTGATGGATTTCTGAGAAGCTCTAAGTTTGTCTTCTACGTTGCTTTGTCAGAAATAGTGGGAAAGGAAATGAAATTTCTGAAAACTGAATATATGTATCACTTTATTGGTTTTATTATAAAAGTTGTTCATGAAAATACTAGGTCTTTTATATTTAAATATATAAGAAGTCCCTTTTGGTTTTTTATCTTAAAAAAGCCTTCACTTTTCTATTCAGAACTTTTTATGGGGGAATATTCATCTAAGCATAAGAGTAATTTAATTTTTGCTGCCTTTTCTAGTGGAAAATCTTGGGTTTTAAGTGAATGCCTCCTTTAAAATGTCACTTTGCTTAACTTTCTTTTTTCACTTTAATTTTTATAAAAGCACATCACACACTACTGAGAATCATTGTGGAATCCCTTTGTTTGGTAAAGAAATTGAGTGGACTGTTGGGAGGTGCCAAGTAATGTCAGTGGGCCTCAAGAACCAGCAGAGATGCCCAGATAAACTTGAGCTTCAGGACACCTGTAGTAGCTCTTGGCTGCCGAACCTTCTCCAGCCACAGACATGCCTTTTTTCTCATGGCACTGCCATGGTCACTTCCGTGGTTCATCTCCCAGCTAGACCAGCTCCATTCTCCTAATTGTACTTTTACCAGAATCAGCTGCACAGTTTAATGAGAGTTCCTAATAGGTTTCTATGGTTCCTCCTTTCGTCTTCTGCACTGGAGAAGACAGGAGGAGGAGTTGCACAGCTTTGGGGCCTGTTGTCTCTTTATCCCAGAATGTTTGGACTGGTGAAGGCCAGAATCATATATGTTCCCTCCCAGAAGTTCTGCCTGTTGGTCATCAAGAGAAATTGACCACCAGAGTCTAATACTATTTTCAGGGCTTTTAACCAAAATCTCTCCAATCCAATAAGCTTTTGACCCTATTAACTTTGTGTGCTTCTCCCCCTGCCCCCTGCTCAGTTCTGACTGAATTTGTTTAGCTTTCTAGGCGTTGGGCCAACTTAGGCAATAGGGGGCTTGAATAAGTTCAGCAGGGAAGCATGTCGTTCTTGACACGCTGCCACGTACCAGTACGTTCCCCACATTTTCACTTAGGATTTCAGTCACTTGACAAGGCTTTTTGTCCTGACGATCAGGCATTTACCCACAGATTTCTAAATTTAAACATTTGGTGTGAGCAAAAGAGAATGTGCTTGTAACCTGTGCTTCTTGGAGGAAGGCAGGCAGGATATCTTTTGTGCCATGGCAGTGGGGGAGGGGTAGCAAGAGCTCTTCAGTTGCCTACAGATGTGGGCAGCAGAACACCCCTAAACTGTGGTTAGTTGTGCCTTATAAATCACTTCAGTTTCTCCGTTTCTATAAAATGAGGGTAATACCTCTTACTTAATGAAGCCTATATGGAATAATGGAGAATTTTTATAAACTCTGATGTCCAGTGTAAAAAGCATCTGTGATGATGTGGTAGAATGTAAGTTGCAGAGCACAATTACAGGCATTATCTCTTTGTGATCCTTGAGAGTGCTTTAGAAATTACACAAGGAAACTGAGGTTCAGTGTGGTTATCATCCTAGGTCACACACTTAGGAGATCTGAGACTCAAAACTGTATTACCAGGCTCTTCATCAGTGTTCTTTCTACGATAGTTCCCTCTCCTTTTATGTGGTAATTGCTTTAGGGAGAAGGTAAGGGAGTTAGGAGGACCTACTAGGTTTGGGACAGCTGGGAATTAAATTCCAAAATTTGACCTCAACACTTTTCCTAGTAAATGGGGCCTCACGGTGCTTCAAGAACTTTATACACACAAACACACACACATCTTCCACCACTCTTCAGGGGTCCATCTCAGGCTTCGTGTCCTGTTTTATCTGTGTATAGTAGGTAAAGGGAACATTTGTTTCATTTTCAGCTTAAAACACCACTTGGTGGGGGCATTTATATAACTGGCATAAGTTGGAGTTGCCTTTAAGAATTTGAAACTCAATATTTTGATATCTAAAGACAAAAGAATATCCAGTCCACATAAAATATGAATAATGGTATCCAAGTTGATTTGCTTATTAACTTAGCATTAATACGAGCTTACTTTGTTTAGTGCTGAAAACAAAAATTCCAGTGAATGGAATTTTTAAATGGGCTGTTAACGATGAAAATAAATATTTAAGTGGACTTCACAGAATACGTGATTATTTGTGTGTTGCTTTTCCTTCCACCACTCGTCTCCTTGCCCCACCCACCACCTCTTCTTCCTGATTTCATGAGAAGAAAATGCTGAGCCAGACTTGGATGACAATGAGGATGAGGAGGAGCCTGCTGTGGAGATTGAACCCGAGCCAGAGCCCCAGCCAGTGACCCCAGCCCCACCACCTGCCAAGAAACGGAGAGGACGCCCCCCTGGCAGAACCAACCAGCCCAAACAGACCCAGCGTAAGTTGCTTGTCTCAGCTCAGTAGGCTGGCATCCTCTCCCAACATGTGGGGAAGCCAGACGGGTCCTTGTTCTTTGGGTAGGTGGGAGCTGAGCCATGAGAACAAGTTAAGGTCACACTGGGAACAAATTCTTAGGAAGCAGTTTTTTAGTTTTTTATTGGGGAACATCTGAGAAAGTCTCTAGAGGACTGTTAAGTTTCAGCAAGATAAAGTCCAGAGTTGAAGGGTGCTTTCTATGAGATGGGTACTGTCAGTGTGGGAGGGTTTTACAAAATAGAGTCTTACCTGGCAAAATTGACATGGTAATGAATGTAATGTATAAGAGCCAAATTTTAAAGGATGGAGGAATAAAGGGATTTCCATGACAGTGTCCCTCCTAAGAAACCCAGACCCATGGATTCTGTTGCTGGCTTCCTGATTTATGAGAGGACATTGGGGAGCAGTCCTGTACTGGACATGGCCCTTGTAATTGCAGGCTCTTGGGAGTCTCAGGTCTCTGTTCTATTCATGAATCTCCTAAAAGCTGGCAATTCTCTTTCTTTCTTCAACAAATGCAGCGTCCATCTGTTTTTTTTTTAGTATGTTCCTTGAGCCCCATGTCGAAATGTCTTGTTACAGTGGGGTGGTTGGGGAACTATTTGACCTACAAAGATTTGAGTGAACCAACTGGTGGTAGGACCCTCGGTGTTGGACAGCTTCAGACGCAAAGATATCAGGTTCTGGAACTTCTCTGGAGGTTCAGTGGCTAAGACTGCACTCCCATTGCAGGGGGCCCCAGGTTCGATCCCTGATCAGGGAACTAGATCCTGCAGGCCACAGCTAAGCTCGTGTGCTGCAACTAAGACCTGGCACAGATAAATTTGTTAAAATGTCAGGTTCTTTTGCTGTAGGTGGGTCATCTCTAAAACAGACCTGCCTACATCCTGCACTCTGAAGTATACCTTGTCTTGTACTGTCTGCATTTTTTGCCTGTGTCACACTGACTATTGTGAAGCCCTAATTTATGAGATAAAGGAAAACTTAAGGTTTTTAATACATGATTTGGGAGGCATATGAAGAGGAATGTCAGTGCTTTGTTTTTTGGTATTATCTAGAGTATTTGGGCTTTGTGTATGGCCACATTATAGGTTATTAAATCTTTTTTATTGATGTTCTCTATATCGAAACTGAGGCTTTCCTGTGCTGCTCACTTTCATTTAGTGTCAAGTCTGAAAAGACTCTTGCAATTCTTGGGGGCTTTAATGGAGCATTTGTTTTCTTCATGCTCTTCTTTGCCAGCAACAGCCATCATTCAGGTCGAAGACCAGAATACAGGTGCAATTGAGAACATTATAGTTGAAGTCAAAAAAGAGCCAGACGCAGAGCCTGCGGAGGGGGAGGAAGAGGAGGCCCAGCCAGCTGCCACAGATGCCCCCAACGGAGACCTCACGCCTGAGATGATCCTCAGCATGATGGACCGGTGATGGCGGGGCCTTGCTCCTTGCCAGGACTGCTCTGGGCTGTGTTTAAACGGCCTGCATCTTAATTTTCTCCCTTCTTTCTTCTTTTGGCTTTGGGAAAAGCATCATTTTACCAAACATACTGAGAACTAAAACTTCAAGGATGATGTTAGAAAATGTGATTTAACTAGAACTTGCTGTTTGATGTTAGCAAATCATGGAATGTTCTGAGTCCCTGAGGGTTTACTGTGAAGTGCTGAGGACAGTGTTCACGCCTCCCTGGTTTTCTTAGCTGGAAACAGAGACATTGAACCCTCTCTCTTGCAATGGTAAACCACTCCAGAAACCACCACCGGGTTTCCCAGAGTTCTTATGGTCTACTTCCCAGGAGAGTTTTTAATTGTAAATGCAGACTTGGGAAGGACTTAGACTTTTAAACTGGTTTTTGCTTTTGCTTTTCCCTGACTCCCTTTGCTTGGAGTCAGCTGCACACCAGTAGTATGGCATGCTACGATTGGTTTCTGTCCTGAAGACTTTGCCTCTTTCTTGGCAAAGTTTCTGGTATGGTCAAGCTTGTAAATAACTTTTTTTACATTTTAATCTTTTCCATTAATTACGAGGTTGAAAAGAAGTGCAGTGTAAGAAAACCCAGCATTTTAATTACTTGCAAATTAAGTTACTACAGACGGTAGTTTGTAAACGTTGACAAGGAATTGGATCACAATCATGTCGCAGAACAGCACCGAGACTGCTGCCCGCTCGTGACGGACACCCACATGGAGCATCATGATTCCAACCCATGGAGCCAGCATTTGAACCTTGTACAATTAACTTTCGGTTATGATTTCCCATCTACATTTTCTTTGCTTTGTTCGTAGCTGAGTTTCGTGTTTTATAAATCCTCTCTTGAAGCAGAAGGGTGATTATGAGTGGGTCACAGCAGCTCTTAAAAGCTGGGCCAGGAAATTTCACTAGGTCAGTAATTTAAACTTCGGATCTTCAAAAAAATAATAATGTGAAGCAAAACCAATTCAAAGTGATTCTTGCACATGAACTGTCACATGTTTAAAATGTGTTTTTAGAGAGCCTCAGTCTTGCTGATTTCAAACACTTTTTTCTTCTGTGTATTGCTTTTAAGAGAGCCATCAGTTAGCTATCAGACTCTAGGTTGATGCATTTTGTACTTAGCTGTACTGTGTGATATTTTTCATTATTTTAGGACGCCAACATGAGACCTGTAATAAAATATGTAATGGGGTTGAAAGCTGGGGAGGAGGATCTACTGCTGTACAGCTAATAAATCATAACGGATTAACAAGTGCTCCGAACACCCCCACTTGTGTGATTCCTGCCTAACCAGGGGCCCAGAGGGGTCTGTGTGCATAACCTCAGACAGCGCAGACCTCTTTCAGAAGCAAGCTGTGTTTCCAGGATGACCACTTCTGTCTAGCAGATGGGCGATGATCTTGGCAAGTGATGGAATATTGAGGGCATCCTGCTACAGGTTTTAATGCCCCAAAGTGTATGAGTAGAGATGTGAGTCTATATAGCTGCCAGCCCCCATGATCCACGTAAAGAGTGGATTCCCTGTGGTAGAGCAGGTGGACCACAGAGCTTAAAGAAAAAGGGGCCAATGGGAAGCTCTGGCCTCATGATCTCAGCACAAGAATTCCCTGGTGGTAAAGTGGATAAGAATCTGCCTGCCAATTCAGGGGACATGAGTTCGAACCCTGGTCCAGGAAGATGCCACATGCCACATGGCAGCTAAGCCTGGCATGACAGCTACTAAAGGCCATGCACCTAGAGCCTGTACTCCACAAAAAAGAAGCCATTGCAATGAGAAGCGTGTGACCCTCAACGAAGAGTAGTCCCCACTCAACCACAACTAGAGAATGCATTCATGCAGCAACAAAGACCCAGCAGAACCCAAATGTAAAAAGATTAATAGTAACTTTAAAAAATTGGCTCACGGAGGACCGGGATCAATGCATCAAGCTTTGCTAAATGCAGGGGAACAGAAAGAAACTGGGCCCTAGAGAAGTTCACTTGAAAGGGGGGACCGATGTGCCACTATCAGACTGTGGGGAGAGACACCTAAAGAACATAGCTCCCTGTTAGCACCTGGGAAGCAGGATGGGAAGGAGATGCGTTAGGAAGTTTCTGTATTGGTGAATTTCCATCTTGCTGTTGTCCATTTCTGGGCAGATTGCTCTGGCAGAACCATTTTAGGTGAAAGCTTTGGCCACACATTACAGGGTTTTTTGGTTACTGAAGTATAGTTGATTTATAATGTATTACTTACTGCTGTCCAGCAGTGTGATTCAGTTATATATACATTTTTTTTAAATACTCCTTTCCATTTTGGTTTATCATAGACTATTGAATATAGTTCTCTGTGCCATACAGTAGGACCTTTTTTTTTTAATCCATTCTATATATAAAAGCTTAACATCTGCTAATCTCAGCCTCCTTCTCTGTCCTTCCCTCTTGGCATCCGCCAGTCTGTTCTCCATGTCTGTGATTCATAGATAACTTTATTTGTGTCATATTTGAGATTCCACATATAAGCGATATCATATGGTATTTGTCTTTTTCTGATTTACTTCACTTAACATAGTAATCTCTAGTTGCATCCATATTGCTGCAAGTAGCGCTTTTCATTGTTTTTTGTGGCCGAGTAGTATTCCATTGTGTATATGTACCACATCTTTATCTGTTGATGGACATCTAGGTGGCTTCCATGTCTTGGCAATTGTGAATAGTGCAGGTATGAACACAGAGTGTGTGTATGTTTGAATTATAATTTTGCCCAGATATGTGAGCAGGAGTGGGATTGCTGGATCAAATGTTTTTTTATGATGGCCATTCTGACTGTTAAGAAGTGGTACCTCACTGTAGTTTTGATTTGCATTTCTCTAATAATTAGTGATGTTGAATATCATGTGCATATTGGCCATCTGTGTTTCTTTGGAGGAATGACTTAAGTCTTCTGCCCATTTTTGGGTTGGATTGTTTAATTTTTAATTGTTGTATGAACTCTTCATATATTTTGGAGATTAAGCCCTTGTCAGTTGCATTATTTGCAAATATTTTTTCCATTCCATATGTTGTCTCTTAGATTTTTTATGGTTTTCCTTTCCTATGCAAAAGCTTATAAGTTTGATAAGGTCCCATTTATTTAGTTTTGTTTTTATTTCTATTGCTTTGGGACACTGACTTAAAACATTGGTACGATTTATGACAGAGAATGTTTTGTCTATGTTTTCTAGGAGTTTTATGGTGTCTTGTTCTGTTCTAAGTCTTTAAGCCATTTGTGTTTATTTTTGTGCATGGTGAGAGGGTGTTTTCTAACTTCATTGATTTACATGCAGCTGTGCAACTTCCCCAGCACCACTTGCTGTAGAGACTTTCTCTCATTGCATATTCTTGCCTCCTTTGTCAAAGATGAATTGACTGTAGGTGTGGGCTTATTTCTGGGCTGTCTCCTCTGTTCCATTGATGCATGTGTCTGTTTCTGTGCCAGTTTTGATTACTGTAGCTTACAGTCTGTATCAAGTCTAGGAGGGTTATGCCTCCTGCTTTGTTTTTCTTTAGGACTGCTTTGGCAATCCTGGGTCTTTATGGTTCATAGGAATTTTAGGGTTCTGTGTCCTAGTTCTATGAAAAATGTCATGGGTAGTTTGATAGGGATTGCATTACAATTGTAGATGGCTTTGGGTGGTTTGGACATTTTGACACCATTTTTCTAATCCAAGAGCAGGGAATATCTTTCTATTTCTTTGAATTAGCTTCAATTTTCTTTATTAATGTTTTATATAGTTCTCATCATATTTAAGTCTTTCACTTCCTTGGTGAAGTTTATTCCTCAGTGTGTTGTTTTGGGGGTTATGATTTTAAGAGGTATTGACTTTTGTACGTATCCTTTCTGATGTTTCATTGTTGGTGTAAAGAAATAACAGCCAATTTCTCTATGTAATCTTGTATCCTGCTGCCTTGCTGAATTCATTTATCAGTTCTAGTAGCTTTTGTGTGGAGTCTTTAAGGTTTTCTATGTATAGTATTATTTCATCTGCATATAATGATAATTCTACCTCTTCCTTCCAATTTGGATACCTTTTATTTTTCTTGTCTGGTTACTGTGGCTGGGACTTCCAATGCTCTGTTGAAGAGAAGAGGTGAAAGTGGGCATTGTGGTCTTACTCCAGGTTTTCATGGGAAGGCTTGTAGCTTTTCACCATTGAGTATTATATTGGCTGTGGGTTTGTCATAAATAGCTTTTATTATCTCAAGGTAATTATAGGGTGCTTTTCTTTTTTTGGCCACACCCCATGGCATGAGGCACTTCCCTGACCAGGGATCAAAGCCGTTGTCCCCCTGCATTGGAAGCATGGAATCTTCCACTAAGGAAGTCCAGGGGGTTTTAAGCAGAATTTGAACTTACCGGTTTTCAGTGAAAAGTAAGTACGGAAGACTAGATGTGTGAGGTCTTTGGCTGGTTGGTAGTGTTCATGCAGTGGGATCTCCCAGGAAAATTGGTATCATCTGGGACTATGAACCAGGCAGTCAGCAACTTGGATTGACTGAGGCTGTCAGGGCATTTGCTCTCTATCCCATGCATGGGCTAACCTCTACTGCCACCAGGGAGCAGAGTACCTGCTACCTGAGTTGTTTCAGTGGGCAGGCAGCTTTTTAAAAAATTTTAATTTTTTAAATTAGTATAATTGGTTTACAGTGTTGTGTTAGTTTCTGCTGTACAATGAAGTGAATCAGCTATATGTATACATATGTCCCCTCCCTCTTGGACCTTCTTCCCACCTCACCTCCATCCCACCCATTTAGGTCATCACAGAGCACCGAGCTGAGCTTCTTGTGTTTTATAGTAGCTTCCCACTAGCTAGCTATTTTTATAAAAAGTTTTTTTAATTATAGAGAATTCCCTGGTGGTCCAGTAGTTGGGACTCCATGTTTCCACTACAAGGAGCCCAAGTTCAATCCCAGGTCGGAATACTAAGATATTGCAAGCCATGTGGCATGGCCCCCCCCCCCCCAATAAATTTAATATAATAGAAAATCTCTTAATAGAACAGCAAGCAGTTTATCTGTATTTTCAGCATAGCTTTTCTATTGTGTACATTCAAACTGTTTACAAGCAGATTGGTTTTGCTTGGGGAGGGGGCAAGAAAAATGACATTCTGATGTCTGATTCCCTCCCTACCTCCCTACCCATCCTCACCATTGGCACATCCCCATGATACATCCTGTATGACTCCATTAAATGTAAAACCTTCTCCCAGTACTCCGCACCAGAGAACTTTTGACAGGAACCTTGTGGCACTTCCGGGAGCTGCAGCCTGGCCTGTCATCCTGTACTGCTGGAACAGGCGAGGCTTATTCCTCACTATGAGCTCTAAGCATTTCTTGAGTGCCTACAGGGTGTTACGCTGTCTAGAACACACAGACGGTCTTGAACAAATTGAAGGCTTCTCTCCTTGAGTCACTCACTTGTGGGAGCTGAGTCCCATGTGTTCTCTAGGCCTCTGATGGCAATTATGTTTGTTTTGTCACTGCCACCTTGACAGCAAGCAGTTAAGGAGATATGTGGCTAGCCCAGCGCCCCTGTCCTGATCTCCAGGTTGATCTGGTTTCCTCCTCCACAGCCCTCTGCTTGTTCCCATAGCACTCACTAGACAATGGCTGATGCTACCAATGTGGCTGTTGGTCTTGAGAATCCCGCCACCTGGGAGCAGCTCGAAGCCTTTGGCATTTATTCCCTCTTGTTTTTCTCATTCGAATCATTCTGAACAGAAAAATCCCAGGGAGGAAGGTTTTCTGTCCTTCTGTTCTGGAGTCTTACGTTTGTCACAGTAAGACTTGGCAACTGTGAGTGTTCACTGAGTTCCAGATACTATTGTGAGCACATCTCTTAATAAACATTTAATCTTTATACTCCGAGGTAAGTTTAAAGTTCCAGCTTAGAAAACAGGAACTGGAAGCCCAAAACAGAAAGATGAGGTGATTTACTCAGTGTCAAACAGCTGTTAAGCAGAGTCAGGACTTGAATTCAGGCAACGTACCTTCAGAACTTTGATTCCTGACCACTTGGCCATACTGTGTGTGAGCTCACGCCCTAGAAGCAGTTGATGGCTTCTGTGGTCTTCCCAGAGTCTTAACTTGAACTCCCTCCTTTCGGATTAGGAGGCAGCAGAGCAGGACTTCCTCTCGCCTCTGTTGGCAGGAACTTAGCTCCCTCTCCAACTGAGTCCATCCCTGTAGCCCCTGGGCTGCCACAGCTGGGCCTGTTGGCTTTAAGGGAGGTGGCTTCCTGCAAAGTTTTTTACGATTCAATCTCTACTTTCCACTTTGTCCTAGTCGTCGGTGGTCCTCAGGGCAGGGGGAGATGCTGCTGATGGTCAGATGACTGAAAAATGCTCTCACTGTCTCCAGGCCTCAAGGTGAGGAGGGGTAGCAGGAGGTGGGATGAAACCAAGGGACTGCCCAGTGTCTCTCAGGTTATTTCACCCCGCCTGGCTGAGCTATGGGCAAGGCCGAGGCTTGTTTCTCTTCTCATAGAGTTTAATTAGATTGTAATGGAAGAAAAAGGTTAAATCCCCTCCTGTCAACTCTCCAGAATCTAGGTCCCTGGTCTTCTATAGGGCATCATGCATCCCATGACCTGATGGCCACCTAGTCCTGCAGACAGTAGCTTTCCTCTCTGCTTAGTGGTTCCCCCTCCCCAAGCTCTCTCCAGCTCTGGGAGAAGGCAGACATGGGAGGACCCCCACATCCATTGCCTTTGCTCGAGTCACTCCACCCCTCCCTGCAGTGGCACCTTCTGGCCCTGACCCAGCTTGAACCTGATGAAAGCTAAGGACCTCTGCCACAGAGAAGGGCATCTGGGCTCATCTGGTATTTTTCCCACCCTTTCAACAGTTTGTGTCTCTCCGACGCGGTGAGGGACTCCAGGTTAGGAGCAACAGATAGGGTCCTCAGGGTTAGGAGAAATCCGATGCTCCGTTCTGAACAGATGCCCTATGTATCCTGCCTGCGGTCCACCTCCCTCGCTGGGCTTTGGAGGGGACTGGCCTAGGCGGGCCGCAGATTCCCCGAGCGGGCAGCGCCCCCTGGTGCTCTCAGGAGGGACTGTAGCAGGGTGGAATTGAGGGGGCTAGGAACCAAAAGAGGCACGCGACGTGCGAGACCCTCCCGGGCACACCTCTCCCTTCCCTCCTCAGATCTACCCTTACAGAGTAGCGACGGCGCGGGCGGGCAGCTGGCATCTGCCCACCTCCTTCGTACCCGCCTGACATCTCCCGGCCCGCGGAGGCCGGGCGGGGAGGAGCCGGGCAGGGGGCAGGAAGCGGTGCGTACCTTCCGCTGCAGGAGGAGCAGGTGGCTGCTATGCTGCCGGGGCCCCAGGCTTCCTGTGCTCACCCGCCGCTGCTACCATTTCTCGTCTGAGTTCCTTGGGCCAGCTCCGGCCGCCGGGCCGGCCGCATGGCCCAGACCCCCGACGGCATATCCTGCGAGCTGCGAGGTAAGCGCCGGTCCTTCTCTCCTACTTGGCTGGGAGGAAGCCGTGCGGCCCCGGAACCAACCAGTGGCCCACCCAGAGTCCCGGGGCACCCGGCAAGTGGTTCCCTTTGGTCATCAGGAGGGCTTGGCGGCCCAGATCCACTCCACTGCTTCCTAGCTGGCCCCGTAGATGACCCCAGGTCCCCTAGCCCCATACAGACCACAGACCGTGAGCACGAACTGACCTCCATGGCAGGAACCGTCTCCCAGCAGACTGCCCTTCCACAGGCGAGATCACCAAGTTCCTGTGGCCCAAGGAGGCAGAACTGCTGCTGAAAACCTGGCTGCCAGAGCGGGAGGGTGCCGAGCAAGGTCATGTCCTGGTATGGCTGGGGCAGAGCCTGCCTGGGAGGGCCACTGGGGCCCAAGCAGAAGGAGCCTCTTGCCCTGCTCAAGGTGTGAGACACTCTTTCCCCTCAGGCGCTGCTCCGATGGAGAGCGTACCTGCTCCACACCTGCCTCCCTCTGAGGGTGAGTCCCAACAGCCCGGCCACCGCCCCCTTGCCCTCTAGCAGCTTTCCTGATGAGGGCTGCATCTGTGACGTTGTCCATCTGGTCCTTGTGGACTCTGCCCTCCCAACAGCACTGGGCTGCCAACATCAGGCAGGACTGGAGTCTAGACAGGTCTGGCTCTGAGATCCAGGCTGCACAAAGGACTGGGCTCCCAAGAGGGTGGGTCTTGCGCTTTGGGTCTTGGGCTTTGGTCCAAGCTCACCCAGGCACTCCATAGGTGGACTGCACATTCAGCTACCTGGAGGTCCAGGCCATGGTGCTGCAGGAGACACCCCCTCAGGTGAGACCCCTAGTACCCCACCGGGGCCTGCAGTCTGGTCTTGTCCTCTGTTCCCCACCCCCGCCTCCACATGGAGCCCATCCCTCACCCTGGAACCCATCCCTCACCCCACCCCCACCCCCAGGTCACCTTTGAGCTGGAGTCCCTGCCTGAACTGGTCCTGGAGTTTACTGGTGTGGCTGCCCTGGAACAGCTGGCCCAGCACATCGCTGCTGCCATAAGGAAGGTCTTCCCTCGCTCAACCCTTGGGTGAGGCCCAGCAGCTGACAGGGCTGGCAGGGAAGGGGGGCATCGGGGGGTGCCCTGGATGTTGCTGTCGGGGGTCTCACTCCCAGGGCCTAGAAGTTCCTTGCCCCCTTCTCCTTCATCCCCCTCCTCAGGAAACTCTTCCGGAGGCCCACACCCCCCTCCATGCTGGCTCGGCTGGAGAAAAGCAGCTCCTCAGAAGCCACCTCACCCAGCAGCCCCTGTGGTAAGGGCCAAGGCGGAGGCCACTTAGGGCTTCCAGCTGACCCCCTCCTGCATGACCCCTGGATTTGAAGGGCTCAACAAACTGAACAGAACCACTCAGCCACTACCCAGCCTGGGGCTGATCATTCTCCATCTCTGACCTTTTGTCTCTCTCTTGCCCCAATTCCTGCCCCATCACACCCTTGGCGCCAACCCAGGGGGCTTCTCGGAGACATACGAGGCCCTGTGTGACTACAATGGCTTCCCTTTCCGAGAGGAGATTCAGTGGGTGAGAGTAGGGCCCTCTCTGGGGGCTCTGGAGACATCTAATTCCCCTGGTGCTTTGAGAAGTCCCCCCTACCTCTTGTGGTCCCAAGCAAGTTGGAGGTACTTTCTTCCCACCCAGGATGTGGACACCATCTACCATCGTCAGGGCTGCCGCCATTTCAGCCTAGGAGACTTCAGCCATCTGGGAAGTCGGTGAGTGACCCGCCAGGGCTGTGAGGAGTGGAGGACTGCATGAACCACATTCCTGGCTTTAGCTTCTCCATGGAGAGAGGGGATACTGGACTTAGATCTGGCTCGGGGGTCCTGAGCTCTGCTCCTGCCCCTTCTTCCGCCCAGGGACCTGGCCTTGAGTGTGGCTGCCCTGTCCTACAATCTCTGGTTCCGGTGCCTCTCCTGCGTGGACATGAAGCTGGTGAGAAGCACAGGGGAGAGCGGGGAGGGTGGGTCAGTGGGCAGCCCGCTGAGCTCTCTCTCCCACTCTGGTTTTCAGAGCCTTGAGGTCTCAGAACAGATTCTGCACATGATGAATCAGTCATCCCACCTGGAGGAGCTGGTGCTGGAGACCTGTGGCCTGAGGGGGTAGGGGGGACAGGGCTTGGGTTGGAGAGACTAGTGGCCTGGGGAGGAGCGGGGAATCCAGGCTCAAAGCTTCACACATGGGGGGGGGGGGTGTGGTCTGGTCCCCAGAGACTTTGTCCGGCGACTGGCCCAGGCACTGGCGGGACACACCAGCTCGGGACTGCGGGAGCTCAGCCTGGCTGGGAACCTGCTGGATGACCGAGGTACACCTGAGCCTGGGGAAGCCCTGGGGGCTGGTGCTGGAGGTGATGAGACCCACACGGCTACTACCCCCATCCCGCAGGTGTGGCTGCCCTTAGCAGACACCTAGAGAAGCATCCTGGAGCCCTGAGGAGACTCAGCCTAGCGCAGACTGGGTTGACGCCGCGAGGTAGGCAGGCCCGAGGATGGTGTGGGGTGGTGGAGCTGGGAGGTGGGGTCTCCTGATGGTGAGCCCCCGTCCTCCATCACCAGGAATGAGGGCTCTAGGCCGGGCACTGGCTTCCAATTCAGCCTTTGACTCTGCCCTGATCCACTTGGACCTTTCCGGGAACCCCGGGGCACTGGGGGCTTCGGAGGACCGTGGGGTGAGTGGCTGTCTTTAGGGAGGTGATTGGGGATGCCGCCACAGGCAGTGGGGTGTTGGGAAGCTCTTGGTGGAGTGATCCCTGACTCTTTCCCATCTCCATCCTCCCGCCAGGGCCTCTATAGTTTCCTGAGCCGTCCTAACGTTCTGACGTTCCTGAATCTCGCAGGCACCGACACGGCCCTGGACACTGTGAGTGGGGGGTGATGTGTAGGGCTGGGCAGGCCTGTGGCCCAAGGGCGACTGGAGGCTGGGTGCTCAGTCCTCCGGCCGGTGTAGCCCACAACCTCCTCTCACAGCTCTTCGCGGCGCTGTCCCGCGGCGGCTGCTCCAGCCTGGCGCACCTAGACGCCTCGAGGAACGTCTTCTCCCGCACGTAAGGGGGCGGGGCGGGAGGGGGCAGGACTCTGCCGGACCCCGCCTCCCCGCGCCAGGACGCCCACTCTGCCCACTCCCCACCCCAGGAAGTCCAGGGCTGTGCCCGACGCTCTGCAACTCTTCCTCAGCCGCGCCGGGACGCTTCGGCACCTGGGCCTGGCGGGCTGCAAACTGCCACCCGACGCACTCAGGTCAGTGTCCCATGCCCTCACCTGTCGGCCAACACCCAGGCTTCACCTCGGCACCTCACTCCGCTCTTACCGCACCCTTGATCTCCCGGGCATCGTTCCTTCTTGCTGTTCGCGCTCTGCTCTGGGGACCCTTCTCCCAGCTTCCGCTATCCCCTGTGACACCCTCTCCCAGGGCGCTTCTGGAAGGCCTGGCGCTCAACACGCACCTGAATGACCTACACCTGGACCTCAGCGCGTGTGAGGTGAGCAGCCTGCCTGGAGCCGCGGGACTTGCCCTTTGGGGCTGGGGCTGCAAGGTGGGAGTGCTGGACCGTTGGGCTCCTGATCCTCCCCACCTGTGGCCTGTTGGCCTGAGCACGCTCCACTTCCCACCTTCAGCTGCGCTCAGCGGGTGCTCAGGTGATACAAGACTTGGTGTGTGATGCTGGCGCAGTGAGCTCCCTGGATCTGGCAGATAATGGTGAGGCCGCCCGGAAACCCATCCTCCCACCACCCACCAAATTCCCACCCCCCGCAGCCTCGCCTTGTGTGTGACCGGAGCCACCCCCCCAGGCTTTGGCTCAGACATGGTGACTCTGGTGCTGGCCATCGGGAGGAGTCGGTCCCTGCGACACGTGGCGCTTGGAAGGAACTTCAACGTCCGGTGCAAGTGAGCCCCCATCCCCGTCCTGGGCCTCCCAACTGCACCCCACCACCCGGGTCTTCTGCCAACTGCTGCCCCCGCCCACAGGGAGACCCTGGACGACGTCCTGCACCGGATTGTTCAGCTCATGCAGGATGACGACTGTGTGAGTTCACGGGACCACGTGGGATCCTCAGGCAATGGCTTCTGAGACCCGTCCTCCTTGCTGGCCCCTGACTCCAACTGCAAATGGCTTTCTCTTAACCCCAGCCCCTGCAGTCTCTGTCTGTGGCTGAGTCACGGCTGAAGCTGGGCGCCGGTGTCCTGCTCCGGGCCCTGGGCACCAATCCTAACCTGACAGCCCTGGATATCAGCGGCAACGCCATGGGGGACACGGGTGCCAAGATGCTGGCCAAGGCGCTTCGGGTTAACACGAGGCTCAGGTGGGCGGGGTCACAGGGGTGGGACCAACGGGGGAAGAGGGCGTGTATGGAGGGGTTTACTGGGGTAGGGCTGAATGAAGCAGAGCAGGTGGAGCTCAGCGGTGCTAATGAAAAGGCCAGAGGGGTTGGGAGCTCCTTGCAGAGCTCCGTCCCCGACTAAAGCCCAGCCTGGCCCAGGTCTGTGGTCTGGGACCGGAACCACACATCTGCTCTGGGCCTGCTGGACGTGGCACAGGCCCTGGAACAGAACCACAGCCTGAAGGCCATGCCTCTGCCACTGAACGATGTGGCCCAGGCTCAGCGCAGCCGTCCTGAACTGACAGCACGGGCCGTGCATCAGGTAGGGGTTCCCTCTCTTCCCCTGCCTTGCCCTGTGCCTTGGTCCTGCCCTACCACTTCTCAGGCTCTCTTGTGCCCAGATTCAAGCCTGTCTCTTGAGGAACAATCGCACAGACCACACCTCTACTGACTGCACCTCCTGCCCGAAGCCCCTGGGTCTGGGGTCAGACCCCTCCGAACAGGTCAGAGTTCCCCTACTGAGCCTTGAACACCAACAGACTGTAGAGAATGGGGAGGGTTGTGGCTGCTGAGAGACACCATGAGTCTGAGGGTAGCCAGTGTGCCTGAATCCTACTGTCCCAGACAAGTCCTTCTCCTTGATCTGCAGTGGAACTGATAGCTCTTGAAATAGCTCCCCCAGATAACACTACTAGCTGCCTTTTGAAAGCTTTTTTTTTTTTTTTTTTCAATTTAAAAAAACTGGGCGTGGGGAGGCTACTGCACACAGCTGATTTGCGAGATATCATTTCTCTAACTAAGGAATGAACCCAGGCCCCTGCAGTGAAAGCATGGAGTCTTAACCATTGGACCACAGGAAATTCCCTTAAATCATTTAAATAGGCTCCCTAGTTAAAGACAGGAGGTATTTTAAATCCTCAATCAGTTCTCCCCATCCCCAACTGTAGCCCCACTTGTGAATTTCCCTCTCTGTTGTGGCCCAACCCAAAGACCCTTCTTCTGGCTTCATCTCCCTCCACTACTTGGTGAGATGTTCCCCATCCACCTGTTCCAAAATCCCACTTCTCTCCCAAGCTCCAGAGCCCAGGCATCTTGACAACTTCAGAGCTTCACATTCTACAAATGATCTCGCCATTTCTCACAAAACTCTTCTACTCTGGAGCCCAGTCTCACTGGTGCCCACACCCACCAAGTGCTGTGGACAGAGCTTCAGTCCAGGTCTCTCTTGGCCACATTGCAGCCCCCACAGACCTCCTTGGTTCTGCATCTTGACCCATTCTCAAACACCGCTCCTTACTCCCACTCAACTATCCTTTGCTTCCCCCTTGTCTCTCCTTCACAGCTCCTCACTCGCATTTCTCTCCATTCCTCAATCTGTCCTCTAGGTCGATGATGAACAGATTGAACTTCTAAAACACTGACATGACTAACCACTCTTTTCCTTCCTATTCTGGACGTTTAGGAAGTATATATAATGTCCCTGCAATGAATCAAAGGAGACACTGCTCTCCCTTCTTGAACAGATAAGATTCCCAAGTGACTGTCCTGATGGTGTCAGCTTCAGGACCTCACCCACCCTGCAGAGACCTTGGGAAGGGGGCAGTCAGGATCTGGGGCCAGGGAGGGGACCAGGCTACAATTGAGTCCTCTTGCCCCCCAGGAAGTGAATGAACTGTGTCAGTCGGTGCAGGAGCACGTGGAGTTGCTGGGCTGTGGGGCTGGACCCCAGGGTGAAGCTGCTGTGCACCAGGCTGAGGATGCCATCCAAAATGCCAACTTCTCTCTCAGCGTGAGCACTCCCTCCCACCACGAGGACGCTTCCCTCTTAGTTAGAGGTCAGCTTGCAACTCCTTTTCTTCCTTGGCCTCCAGATTCTCCCCATTCTCTATGAGGCTGGAAGTTCCCCAAGCCACCAATGGCAGCTGCGGCAGAAGCTGGAGGGCCTACTGGGACAGGTGGGAGAGGTGTGCCGCCGGGACATTCAGGTGAGATAGTGCCCTGGCCCCAGCTGCCCCCCTTCCCCATATGCAGCCTTGACCCCCATCCAGAGGTGTGACTGTGGTATCCCGAGTCTGTGGTAACCCCCAGTGTTCTTTGGGTGTTTGGAGCCCCAAGCCAGTGAGGCTGGGCCCCGGCCACAAAACTCACTGTGCTCTGACCTTCGACCAGGACTTCACTCAGGCCACATTGGACACAACAAGGAGTCTCTGCCCACAGACATTGCAGGGTCCCAGGTGGAGGGAGCAGCTAGAAGGGGTCCTTGGGGGCTCAAGGGGTCTCCCAGAGCTGCTCCCAGAGCACCTGCTGCAAGATGCCTTCACTCGGCTCAGGTAGGCTGGATTGGGTTGGGCAGGACCGGGCTAGACTGGATAAAGACAGCACACTAACCCCTGTCCTCTGTTACCATCAGGAACATGCGCCTGTCAGTCACAGGGACCTTGGCAGAGAGCATTGTGGCTCAGGCTGTGGCAGGTCTGAGTGCAGCCCGGGATCGGCTGGTGAGGAGGAACTGTGGGCTTACACACACACACAGACACACACACACCTGGTCACTGCCTTGCAGGGGTTCTGTAATGTCTTGAGCAGGGATTATGTGCTTACATACACACATGGCCACTGCATTGCAGAGATTCTGTAATGTCTTTTGGGGTCATGTAGCCCAGTATTTAGGGGTTCTCTTAGCACTCATAGGACTATGGCTGAGGCCCTGTCTCCCCATCTTTGGGGTGCCTGGTATTGCAGGTGGAGAGTCTGGCTCAACAGGCAACAGAGGCAATGCCCCCTGTCATACCGGCCCTAGATGGAGATGAGTCCAGCCCCCTTGGGCCTGGGGAATTGGAAGGTCTTTTCTTCCCTGAGGAGAAAGAAAAGGATGATGAAGAGGAGCAGAAGGTAGGTGGTCGCGGAACCCTGGGCCTAGAACACTAGATCTTCCCATCTTGTTCTGGAGTATGGACCCCAGGCTGAGTTTGTGCCCTCCTCACCAGGATGAAAGTCCTCCACAGAAATGGCCTGAATCACTCCACTGTCTTCATCTGGACTCCTCCACTCACAGTAAGTCAGGGCCCCAGGGGAAGAGTTACTCAGGTTGGACTAAAGTTCCATTAGATAGACCTGGCCACCTGGACACAATATATTCATCTCTGCCCTGGGAACTCCCTGACCGTTGAGTGGGCCAGGCCAAGACCCCGTACAACTATGAAGTTGGGGTCAGTTAGCACAGGGTGGGACCTCAGACCAGGGCCGGGACACAGTCTTCTCTCGATTCGTTCCCTACTCTACCGCCCCCTCCCTTTCCAACCCGCGGGATGCGCATGTCTGGCGGCGTCGCGGGGCCGCGCGCCGCTCGGGGCCGCGCTCAGCACCACGGACAGCGGCAGCGGGGGAGGGGCGGGCAGGGGGGCGGGCGGCGTAGCCCAGCCCCTCCCCACGCCCTGGGCGGGTCCCCCGCCACCCTAGCGCCACTGCCACCGCTGCTGCCGCCGCCGCCACCTCCCCGGGCTTGGCGCTCGGTGCTCTTCTGGTGCACTCCACTCAGGTGCTGCTGAGGAGCTAGAGCCGGAGCCCGAGCTGGCGGCTCCGGGGGAAGATGCAGAGCCGCAGGCGGGGCCATCCGCTCGTGGCTCGCCGAGCCCCGCCGCCCCAGGGCCCCCGGCCGGCCCGTTGCCTCGCATGGACCTGCCGCCCTCCGGGCAGCCCCTGCGCCATCCGACCCGGACCCGACCGCGGCCGCGGCGCCAGCACCACCACCGCCCGCCGCCGGGGGGCCCCCAGGTGAGCGCCCTACCCCCATTCCAGAGCTCGTGGAATTAGGGGTCTCAGGCGGCCCATTCGCTCTTAAGGGTGATGGCTGGCAGGGAGGTGGGTGGTGGGGTCACGCAGCCGAGTTCTAGCGTCTTCCTGGCCACCCCCTTCCTCAAGCCATGCTCATGCGGGGTCACGAGTGTGTGGATTTCGTTGGGGGAGCGCCTGGGGTAGGACTCTGCCTTGGGTTGGCTGCTGCACGGGTAGATGTGTGAGAGGGGGTGTCTGTCTTACCCTCCCAACCCCAGGGTTACTGAAAGATGCTGCCCCCTCCTCCCATGGGGACAGTCCTGCGTCTACCCCACGTCCAGCGCGGGTGTATGTGTGGGCTGGGTACTGGCGCGGGTCGTGGGCACAGGGCCGGAGGTGGGGAGGAGCCTGCTTGAGGCCCCCCAGAGGGTCTGACGCAGCAGCAGGCGCCGCTGAGCCGGCAGCAGGCCGAGTGGGGTGGGGGTGGAGGGTACTGCAGGGACTGTTTGGAGCAGAGAGGGTGGCAAGTGGGAACGTGCGACCCAGGGGACACCTGGGTTTTAGTCTGCTGGTGACCAGGTGGTTTGGGGTGTTTAGGATACTCAGTGGGATGAGAATGGGTGTGAGCTGTGTACGTCCAGGGCCAAGTACAGGTGAGGGGGGTATGTGAAACCAGCATCTCTGCCCGGCCGCTGGACAGTGGGGGAGCTCGTAACAGCAGCTCCAAAGGGTCACTGCAGCTCCCAGGTCCTGGAGTTGCCCAGAGCCTGCCGCTGGACAAGGAAGGTGGGAAGAAGTCACAACTGAACTCAGCCCTTTAACCCTGTGGTGTCTCTCAGGTGCCCCCAGCCCTGCCGCAGGAAGGGAATGGGCTCAGTGCCCGCGTGGATGAGGGCGTGGAGGAATTCTTCTCCAAAAGGCTGATCCACCAGGATCGCCTGTGAGTAAGGGGCAGTTGCAAGGGTGGGGGAGAGGGTGGGCTGCTCCATGGGCCTTCCCACTCACTGCTGACTGTTCCCACAGCTGGGCCCCCGAGGAGGACCCGGCAGCCGAGGGAGGTACCACCCCTGTGCCCCGTACACTTCGCAAGAAGCTGGGCACCCTCTTTGCCTTCAAGAAGCCTCGTTCAACACGTGGGTCACGACCTGATCTTGAGACCAGCCCTGGCGCGGCTCCCCGCTCTCGAAAAACCACACTCGGGGACTTGCTTCGACCACCGGCCCGTCCTGGCCGTGGTGAGGAGCCTGCTGCAGGGGCCGAGGGGGGCACCAGCAGCCCAGACCCAACCCGCAGGAGTCGGCCTCGATACACCCGCGAAAGCAAGGCATACTCCCTGATACTGCTCCCTGCTGAGGAGGAGGAGACAGTGGGTGCCAGGCCCGACAAGGTGAGGCCTGGTGACCAGGAGCAAGGGCTCCCCTGGAACGGTTGGGGCAGCAGGCCCTCTCACCACTCGGTGTCTCTGTCCCCAGCGGCGGCCCCTGGAGCGGGGAGACACAGAGCTGGCCCCATCCTTTGAGCAGCGAGTACAAGTGATGCTGCAGAGGATCGGTGTGAGCAGAGGCAGTGGGAGTGCCGAAGGCAAGAGGAAGCAAGTGAGTTGGAAAGGGGTGCTGTGGGAAATGAGGCAGGTGACACGCGGCTAGCTTTATGTGGGTGATTTATGTGACCAGGAGACTCCTGACAGGTCTGTCAGATTCACCCTTTCTTCCCTCTTGGTTTCCGCTCTGACCCAGGCCACCAGTATCTCCTCCTTGCAGTGGTGACAGTCCCATTCTCTGCAGATCTAATAGAAATCTGACTTTTGAAAGTCATCTTCATTTGAAACAGCAAATCCTCTAGGGGACTTGACTCCTAATCCTGCCTCAGGGCCCAACGGGGCCTCAGCCCTGGTCACTGCCTTCATCTCACTGCTGTCAACCACAGCTGCATCTCAGGACCTCCATACAGGCTCCGCTGTCTGGAACTCCTCTCTGCCCCACTTTCAGCCTCTCACCACCATCCAAAGGCTACACAAGGTCCCTCCCTCTTCCTCCATCTGTTTCCCTATGGACCTTCCTTGACTCTTCCATGCATCCTGCTAATGCCACTCTCTGATCACAGTTCCTAGTAAGAATCACCACCCTATGGACTAACCCTATAATAACTTTGCAGGAAAATCAAAACACATGTGAAGTGAGACTCAGCTTGAATTTAGAAACACTAAGTTATAGGAAGTGAATCACAGAACTGAGAAGTCACTGTATGTGTTTGTGCCTGCATATGCTTCTGTGTTAACTGTCCGCCACCACAGACCGAGCTCCAAGACCAGGACTGGGTCTGCCATGTTCTTGCCCAACCCATGGTGGCTGTTAGTGGCAGATACAGAACAATAATACATAAGAAAACAAGGCTAGCATGAGGGTGGGACAGGACTAAGCTTGACTTCCCTGTTTCCCACAGAGCAAAGATGGAGAAATCAAGAAGGCTGGCTCAGATGGTAAGTGGGACCCTGGGCTGGTGCAGTACATTTTGGGGGAGGAAGAGACAGTCCACAGGGATTTGCTCTCCTGGGGGTAAGAGGAGTAGAAGCCATGTTTTTTCTTCCCCTCACTAAGGTCTGGTGCCTAAGCCCCCGACTCTGCCTTTGCAGGTGACATTATGGACAGTTCCACAGAGGCTCCTCCCATCTCGATCAAGTCCCGCACCCATTCAGTGTCTGCTGGTGAGTGAGAGCCACAGTGCTGGGGAGCACGTGGGGACAGACAAGCTGCAGGGGATCGGACCATTGCCTGACCCAGGCCTTGGCTGACACCCCTCTCCCCACAGACCCTTCATGCAGACCTGGGCCAGGGGGCCAAGGGCCTGAGTCTGCCACCTGGAAGACACTGGGGCAACAGTTGAATGCAGAGCTCAGAGGCCGTGGTTGGGGCCAACAGGATGGTCCGGGCCCCCCGTCCCCATGTCCAAGCCCAAGCCCCCGAAGATCCAGTCCCTCCCCAGACAGCCTGGGCCTCCCAGAGGATCCCTGCTTAGGCTCCAGGAACGAAGGTAAGCAAATACCCCAGCTTCCACTCAATACTGGGCTAGGGACTGGAGGAGTCCCCTCTGGGAACTCAGACCCTGAAGGTGGGAGGCAAGGGTGGCTGTTGGGCCCACACCCTGACCCCCCTGGCCTCCCCCAGATGGCTGGCTGAGGCCGCAGCCCCGTTTGGCAGGGCGACGAGCAGTGTCTGTGCATGAGGACCAGCTCCAGGCCCCTGCTGGTGAGGGGGAAACACCTCCCTGTGGGCTGGAATACAGAAGGAGATGGGGGAAGAGTGGGCTCCCTTTGTGGCTCTGGTCCTTGAAGGGCCACCAGTGTCCTGAGGGGTTGAAAAATTGGAGGCAGAAGGCTAGGAGCCACCACTGCCGGGGATGGGAGGGTGAGGGGAAGGCAGAGGCTCCAAAGACAAGTAAGTGTTGGGAGGGGGGCCCTTAGCATCCCTTCCCAGGTCTGTCTGTATCCCACAGACCGGCCCCTGCGGCTACAGCGCTCCCCTGTCCTCAAGCGCAGGCCAAAGCTTGAGGCGCCTCCATCTCCAAGCATAGGTAAGGGGGGCCAGGGCCAGCTGGGAGGGCGGCAGGGCTGCTTGGTTCAGTCCTAACCGTTCCTCTCTCCCTCTCTTTCTGTGCAGGATCTGGCCTTGAAGCCGAGCCTCTACCCACCCAGTCTACAGAGCCCTCCAGCCCACCCTCCCCAACCACAAACCAAAGAGGCGGCGGCCCCAACCCCTGACCTCTTCCTTTCTGCCGCATGAGATTATTTTATTAAAAAACTCAAAGGAAGCTAGTGTGGAGCTTTGTTTATCCGCCCCCAGGCCTGGACCTGTGCACGTATCCTCCTATGAGCCCTCACATCTGGGTCAGTTCAGAGTCTGGCTGTGGCTCCATCAAAAAGTGCAAGGCCCAGGCCACGAGCTGGGGAGGGAGCCTGAGAAGAGAACCAAGGTTTTAGGTCAGGGGGACGGGGACAGGCAACTAAGACAGCAGGGGCAGCCCCAGGCACTCACCTGGCAGCCTGCACCTGGGCACACAGGGAGGGGCAAGGTGGCCTGTACTCATACTGGAAGGCAGAACCATCACGATGCCTCTCTGGGGGGTCCTGAAGGGGACATGGTGTCTGTAAAGGGGCCAAAAAGGCCTCTAACCTCACCCAAGGCTGCCCCAGCCCCCAGCCCAGCTCTACCCAAGGTCCACCCACTTCTACCCTCCAGCTGTGGGGGGCTGTGCTCACCCAGACACAGCTGGACTCCAGGGCTCCCTTGGTGGTTCTTGTCCTTGGAGAATGATGCAAGGTCTTGGGGGGTAACCCAAGCTCTTTGAACTCCAGGCTAGGTTTCTGGGCCCTGCTTACATGGGCCTGGTGTATACTGGGGGCATGGCCAAGGCGTGACAGGCTTGGGGTACAGCTCAGGAGTGGGGTGTTGGGTATACTGCTGGGGTGTGGGGACCCGGGGGGCAGGGAGCCGTGGGCTGAGCAGATGGTTGACAGGGGCTGGGAGCTGCCCTTCTGTACTGGGTCTGGAGCAGCCAAGGGCAGAGGAGGCAGAAGGCTGACGCTGGCACTGTTCTCCTTTGACAGCAGGTGGCTGGGTATGGCAGGGGTTCCTAAGGAGGAGGGGGACTCACCATGGGCACAGTCCCCTCAGCTCAGATCAGCTGAAGGACCTGTGAGCGGAGGCTTGCAGGGACTGTGTTCACCCCCGCCCAGCTGGGTACCCTTTCAGAGCCCAGGCACCTAATTGATTGACAGCAGCAAGAACATGGGGCCTGAGCATCACCTTACCTGAGGAACTGGGCGAGGAAGGAGGGGAGGAGATCAGACTCAGCGACAGGTCCTGCAGAGCCAGGTGTGATGGGGATCGCTCAGGGCCTGGGGGTGGAGGGGGCTTATCAGCACTGGGGGCACTGGGCAGGCTTACCTCCCTCTTGACCTCTCCAATCCTCCTTACCCTGTACCCTCTGAGTTGGGCCCAGAGAGCTCAGGATTTGCTGGTCATTCTCAGAGATGTGCAGCCGTAGGCTGGGGACAGTGTACACAGCTTCTCCCTGTGGGATGAGAACGTTCAGTCTGGGCCCTTGCCCAACTTCCCACGCTGACATTTCCCAAGAGAAGCCCCAGACTGACCGTGGCTCTGCAGCGAGAGGCAGCCCAGGGTGTGATGGGGGCTGCCGTGTCAGGACCTGCCAGTATCAGACAGCTCTCAGCCAGGCGCACTAGTGCCTTCTGATGCTCCTGGTCCACCTCTACCTCATTCAGAAGCTGGGACAGTGAAAGACCTAGGGCAGGGGATCAGAGGATGGGCTGAAGCTCAGAGGAGGAGGGGAAGCTTTACTAAGGAAGCAGTGGGGTTGCCGGTTACCTGTATTGGATGACGTGGACTCTGAAAGGTGCTCCCTAGAGAAACAGAGGGGACAAGTCTGAGGGACAATCCTGAAGCCTACCTACACAGATCTGTCACCCCCTGACTGAACCACACCTGACCCAAGAAAACCAACCCCACACTCACTCCAAGCAGTCACAGAGCTTTTTCCGCACATCTGGGTCCTCGTTGCTGGAAAAGAGGAGTGGTAGGCAGTCACTGTTCTTTATGAATCACAGCCTGGTCATGGTGAAGGGGCGTAACTCTGTGAAGCTAGAGCCATGCTTGAAGGGCCACCCAAGACAGGTGAAGTGAAGTGAAGACTTCACAGAAGTGAAGACTTCTGACAAAACTTGGTCCACTGGAGGAGAAAATGGCAACCCACTCCAGTATTCTTGCCTGGAGAACCCCATGGACAGTATGAAAGGCAACAAGGTATGACACTGGAAGATGAGCCCCGCCTTCCCCCACAAGGTTGGAAGGTGTCCAGTATGCTACTGGGGAAGACCAGAGAGCAATTACTAAAAGCTTCAGAAAGAATAAAGTGATTGGGTCAAAGTGGAAATGATGTTCAGCTGTACCTGGTGATGAAAGTAAAGTCCAATGCTGTAAAGAATACTGCACAGGAACCTGGAACGTTATGTCCATGAATCAAGGTGAATTGGATGTGGCCAAGCAGGAGATGGCAAGAGTGACATCAAATCTTAGGTAGGAATCAGTGAACTAAAATGGATGGGAATGGGCGAATTTAATTCAGATGACCATTATATCTACTACTGTGGGCAAGAATCCCTTAGAAGAAATGCAGTAGCCCTCATAATCAACAAGAGAATCTGAAATGCAGTACTTGAGTGCAATCTCAAAAATGACAGCATGATCTTGGTTCATTTCCAAGGCAAACCATTCAACATCACAGTCAGTGATGCCGAAGAAGCTGAAGTTGACCGGTTCTATGAAGACCTTCTGGAAGTAACACCAACAAAAGATGTTCTTTTCATCACAGGCGATTGGAATGCAAAAGCAGGAAATCAAGAAATAACCAGAATAATGAAGCAGAGCAAAGGCTAACAGAGTTTTGTCAAGAGAATACACTGGTCATAGCAAACATCTTTTTCCAACAAGCCAAGAGACAACTCTACACATGAACATCACAAGATGGTCAATACTGAAATCAGACTGTGTTCTTTGCAGCCAAAGATGGAGAAGCTCCATAGAGTCAGCAAAAACAAGACCTGGAGCTGACTGTGGTTCATATCATGAGCTCCATATTGCAAAATTCAGGCTTAAACTGAAGAAGTAGGGAAAACCACTAGGCCATTCAGGTATGACCTAAATCAAATCCCTTACGCTTATACAGGGGAGGTAAAAAAGTCAAGGGATTAGACTTAACAGAGTGCCTGAAGAACTATGGACAAAAGTTAGTAACACTGTATAGGAAGTGGTGACCAAAACTAACCCAAAGGAAAAAAATGCAAGAAGGCAAAATGGTTGTCTGGGAAGGCCTTACAGATAGCTGAGGAAAGAAGAGAAGCAAAAGGCAAGAGAGAAAGGGAAAGATATACCCAAATAAATGCAGAGTTCCAGAGAACAGCAAGGAGAGGTTAAAAAAAAAGCCTTCTTAAGTGAACAATGCAAAGAAACTGAGGAAAAGAACAGAATGGGAAAGACTAGAGATCTCTTTAAGAAAACTGGATATTTCAAGGAAACATTTCATCTAAGGATGGGCACGATAAAGGACAGGAACAGTAAGAACCTAACAGAAACAGAAGAGATTAAGAGGAGATGGCCAAGAACACATAGAAAAACTATACAAGAAAGGCCATAATTCTCCAATAACCATGATGATGTGATCATTCATCTAGAAGTAAACATCCTGGACTGTGAAGTCAAGTGGGCCTTAGGAAGCATTACTACAAACAAAACTAGTGCAGATGATAGAATTCTAGCTGAACTATTTAAAATCCTAAATGATGATGCTGTTAAAGTGCTGCATTCAATGTGTTAGCAAATGTGGAAAACTCAGCAGTGACCACAGAACTGGAAAAGGTCAGTTTTCATTTCAACCCCAAAGAAGGACAATGCCCAAAAATGTTCAAATTACTGGACAATTGCACTCCATGCTAGCAAGGTAATGCTCAAAAATCCTTCAAGTTAGGCTTCAGCAATAGGTGAACCAAGAACTTCCAGATGTACAAGTTGAGTTTCAAAGAGTCAAGAGGAACCGGATATCAAACTGCCAACACTGGATTATGGAGAAAGCAGAAGAGTTCCAGAAAAACATTTACTTCTGTTCACTGACTATGCTAAAGCCTTTGTGTGGATCACAACAAACTGGAAAATTCTTAAAAAGATGGGAATATCAGACCACCTTACCTATCTCCTAAGAAATCTGTATATAAGTCAAGAAGCAGGAGTTAGAACTGGACATGAACAACTGGTTGGTTCGAAATTGGGAAAAGAGTACAACTGATATGCAGAGTACATCATGTGAAATGCCAGGCTGGATGAATCACAGCTGGAATCAAGTTTGTTGGGAGAAAAATCAATAACCTCAGATATACAGATACCACTCTAATGGCAGAAAGTGAAGAGGAACTAAAGAGCTCGTGAGGAGGGTGAAAGAGGAGGGTGAAAAAGCTGGCTTGAAACTCACCATTCAAAAGATCATTAGCATCCAGTCCCATCACTTCCTGGCAAATAGAAGGGGAAAAGTGGAAGCAGTGACAGTGTTTATTTTCTTCCGCTCCAAAATCACCACGGACAGTGACTGCAGCCATGAAATTAAAAGGCACTTGTTCCTTGGAAGGAAAGCTATGAGCAATCTAGACAGTGCATTAAAAAGCAAAAACATTACTTGTTAACAAATGTCCATACATTCAAAGCTGTGGTTTTTCCAGTAGTCATGTATGGATGTGAAAGCTGGACCATAAAGAAGGCTGAGTGCTGAAGAACTGATGCTTTGGAATTGTGGTGCTGGAGAAGACTCTCTTGGAATGCAAAGAGATCAAACGAGTCAACCCTAAACGAAATAAATCCTAAATATCTATTGGAAGGACTGTTGCTGAAGCTGAAGCTCCAATACTTTGGCCACCTGATGCGAAGAACTGACTTATTGGAAAAGACCCTGATGCTGGGTAAGACTGAAGGCAGGAGAAGGGGGTAGCAGAGGATGAGATGATTAGATAGCATCACCAACTCAATGAACATGAATTTGAGCAAACTCCGAGAGATAGTGGAGGACAGAGGAGCCTGGTGTGCTGCTGTCCATGGGGTCACAGAGTCAGACACAACTTAGCAAATGAACAAAAACAACAAGCGCTCCATGTTACTAAAGCCCCAAGCCCTCAAACCCACAAGGCCTATGCCAACGCCAGCCCGGCCTGGGTGAAGAGTACAGCTCAACAGTGGAGGCATCACTTACCAACCAGTCACCTGTTCCCGGGGTTGTTCCGTGGGCAGCAGAGCGAAACGGTCCACCTGGAGGTAGAACTCCGCGGGCTGGAGGGGTGAGTTCAGGGACCGGGTCTCAGGAGTTTTCAGGAAATCAGGCCCAGTAATCCACCCAAGCCAGCTTCACCACTCACCGTGTCTCCCTGGGCGACCTGGACGCTGACCTTGCAGTCCCGCAGCAGCAGTATCCGGCCTTCTGTCCCTCTGAAGCCGAACTCCTTCTCCTCCCTGCGGCGAGCGCGGTCCTCACTGAAGCGCTCGCCAAAACGCAGCCCTGCCCGCCTGGGACCCGCCCACCTCGGGCTCAGGGCTCAAGGCTCGTGCTGTCTCACCCGACTCCAAAGTTCCCAAGCTCCGTGGAGCCTCTCTCACCAGTCTGAGGCGTTCAGGGCCTCCCCCGTCACTAGGCATCGGATACTGTGGGTCCCGTCGGATACAAGCAGCATGGCCTCCGCGTCGGGCGGGTCAGGGGCACCGGACGGGCTCTGGGCCTTGGCCTCCTGCAGTACCTGAGGGCGGCGACCGGCGTCAAACCCACCGCCTTGGGGCCCCGCCCAGGTCTCGGGGCTCTGAGAAGGGTGTGTGTGTCGGGGGGGCGCGGAACTCACCTTGAGCAGCTGCCCCGCCCGCGGGCTTGAGAGTGCGTCTGACCCTAGAACCAGCTCTCGAATCCAGGGTCGCAGGACCAGGCCCCCAAAACTTGCCATTCCCGCTGCTGGAGACCGCAGGTAGCCTCTAGCCCGCGTTTTTCCCGTGCGACGCGGCCCCGCCTCGCCGCTAGAGGGGAAACGCCGGACGTCTGGGCGGGACTAGAGGTCGAGGCCCCGCCCAGGAGCGTGCCCGCGCGTGCGCACGAGAGCGTCTTGGTCGGGAACTCTGTTCAATTGGATTCCGTCCTGTTTACGCTTACCCGAGCATCTCTCCAAGCAGCGGCAAGGCGTTGGGGCCGTTCTTCAAGTCTCCTGTGGCGCTGGGCAAGAAGGGGCCAAGAACTGGCTCCGATGGAGAGGGAGAGCTCTGGAACCTGAGGCTGGTTCCAAGCATGGTGCGAGAGAGTGGCTCGAAGCCACTTCAACGCCTGTGACCTCAAGGAGTTCAGCAAGTATTTGTCGTGACTCCACTTTCCTCATCTACAAAATGCTTAGTCTTGCTGCTGCTGCTGCTAAGTCACTTCAGTCGTGTCCGACTCTGTGCGACTCCATAGACGGCAGCCCACCAGGCTCCCCCGTCCCTGGGATTCTCCAGGCAAGAACACCGGAGTGGGTTGCCATTTCCTTCTCCAGTGCATGAAAGTGAAAAGTGAAAGTGAAGTCGGTCAGTCGTGTCCGACTTTTAGCGACCCCATGGACTGCAGCCTACCAGGCTCGTTAGGCCAATGGAAATAAGAGTACACAGTATTCAATAAACACCACTTCTCTCACTCTCCCCTCGGATTGGCCAAGCCCCTCCCCTAGACTTCGGGGACGCTCGGACCGTAGCGTAATGACGTAAGAAGACGCAAAGACTCCTCCACCCCTCTCCGTTTCCTAGGAAACGTGGACTCCGCTTTCCTTTCTGCGTCGCTGCCCCCTTGACGTCACGGTTCGGATAGGAGGGCGGGGCGGCGCGGGCGACTGGAGGGGCTGTGCACCTGCGCCTCGGCGGGCGGTCTGGGGCATCGTCCCCGGCCTGCCCGGCCCCGCCATGGCCAGGCCACAGAGGACTCCAGCACGCAGTCCCGACAGCATCGTCGAGGTGAAGAGCAAAGTAAGGGCCCCTCCAGCCCTGGCTCCGGCCTCGGCCCTAGGCGCTTCCAATTCCCTCATTCTCCCCTTCCTGGCTCCTTGGTCCCCACCACCTTTTCCTCTTCTCCATCCTCCCCTTCCCATTTTCCGGCTTGTCTTCTCACTTTCCCCCATCCATCCTCCTTCCTCTACTGCCGGCCTCTGGAGTCCCTCTGTGGCCTGGGTACGTGGAGGGCGGGGGGTAGACCTTGGACAGCGTCCCTTGTACTGGAGCTGAGGTCTGTGTGGAAGGCTACAGCTGTTGTGAACCCGTCTCCCACCTCTGCCACCTTCGGACCTATGGTGAGAAAGGGCACGGAGTCCATTCTAACCTCTCCTCTCCTCCCACCCCCTGCCTCCAGTTTGATGCTGAGTTCCGACGCTTTGCTCTGCCTCGCGCTTCAGTGAGCGGCTTCCAGGAGTTTTCTCGGTTGCTGCGTGCAGTACACCAGATCCCGGGCCTGGACGTGCTGCTTGGCTATACTGATGCTCACGGCGACCTACTACCCCTCACCAACGACGACAGCCTGCACCGGGCCCTGTCCAGCGGGCCCCCACCACTGCGCCTGCTAGTGCAGAAGCGGGGTGAGGAGGATGGGGTACAATGGGCAGCCTCTGTGGGGTAGGGTGACAGGGCAGGTCTACCAGGGTTAGTCTATGCCCAAGATATCCAGGCTTCACCCTCTGCGGTCCCTGCCCTTGGCCTGACCTCCAAGTGTCAAGAAATAGCTACAGTGCCCCCTTCCTCAAGGAGGCCTGGGCCCAATGGAAAAGGGCCCAAATGGGAGAGCAGGGTTTCTGATCTCAGCGCCTCCCTCTCCTGCAGCAGAAGCTGATTCCAGTGGCCTGGCCTTTGCCTCCAACTCTCTGCAACGGCGCAAGAAAGGGCTCCTACTTCGGCCAGTGGCACCCCTGCGCACCCGGCCACCGCTACTGATCAGCCTGCCACAAGATTTCCGCCAGGTTTCTTCAGTCATAGATGTGGACCTACTGCCTGAGACCCATCGACGGGTGCGGCTACATAAGCATGGTTCCGACCGCCCCCTGGGTTTCTACATCCGAGATGGCATGAGCGTGCGAGTAGCTCCCCAGGGCCTGGAACGGGTTCCAGGCATCTTCATCTCCCGCCTGGTACGAGGGGGCCTGGCTGAGAGTACAGGGCTGCTGGCAGTCAGTGATGAGATCCTCGAGGTCAATGGCATTGAGGTAGCCGGGAAGACCTTGGACCAAGTGACGGACATGATGGTCGCCAACAGCCACAACCTCATTGTCACTGTCAAGCCAGCCAATCAGCGCAATAATGTGGTGCGTGGGGCATCTGGGCGTCTGGCAGGGCCTCCTTCTGCTGGGCCTGCTGAGCCTGACAGCGATGATGACAGCAGCGATCTGGTCATTGAGAACCGCCAGCCTCCCTGTTCCAATGGGCTGTCTCAAGGGCCTCCATGCTGGGACCTGCACACTAGCCGCCTACTTCCTGCTGCCCGCAGCTCTCTGCCCTCCCTGGATGATCGGGAGCAGGCCAGCTCTGGTTGGGGGAGTAGCATTCGAGGAGATGGTAGTGGCTTCAGCCTCTGACAGGGAAGGATGCAGCCCCTTGCCACTCCAGGCTCTGGGACATTCCAAGGACTTTCCCAGTGGGAGGTTTCAGCGTGCTCATGGGCCCTCTCAGTACGGGGAACATTAAAGGTTTTCTACAAATGCAGTTATGGTCATTCTGTTTCCCAGCCCTAGTCTTCTCCCTGATCCAACAATTTTGCCTTCTGCCCTGGATATGTGGCAGGAGTGAGTGTGATAAGGGCATCAGAGAAGCTTTCCTGTAGTCATGCTGCGGGAGGAACACCAGGTTTGGCATTTCTAGGGTAAGAAAGTGCTTATGGAAACAAACCCCACTGTGTACAAAAGGTTTAATTTTGATAAAGGGTTACGAGGCTGGGATGGCCCTTCCACAGCCACCAGCAGCTGGGAAGAGGGCTCTGGGGACACTGCCCCCTCTCCACTGCTCCTGTCTTCGAACTCCACTCTATGATGGGGCCCAATCCTGCCCTTTGCAACCATGCTGCGACCTTCAGTAAGACCCAGTCACTGTCCCCATAAAAGGGCTCAGGAATCCATCTTCACAAAGACTTTGGGGCGGGAAAAGATCTTGATGGCCTCCTCTACCTGCACCAGCTTCCGGTCCAGCTCAGCACGGTGGCTCTGGGCCCTCAGTGAATCCGCCCCCGCAGGCAGCAGCACCAGCTCACGCAGCAGCTGGCTCTGGCCTACAGGGGCCCCAGGAACAGTAAATGCTGGGCAGGGGTGCACAGTACCTGGTGGGTTCCCCAGCCAGCTCCCCTTGCCCGCATACTCACTCTGGAGCAGACTGCTCAGGGTCTCCAGCCGCTGGTTCTCAGGCATGCGAGTGTGGCCAGGGGGCATGGCGGGGTCCGGTTGGCTGTGCTGACGGGCCTCAGCCTCCCGCCGCCACAGGTCCCTGCGCTCCAACAAGCTGCAATGCACAGACCCAGGGTTGATGACCCCAGGCAGATGTGGGCTTCCACCCTCCATAAGTGCCCCTTCCCAGGAGTGGGGAGACCAGTAGGACCTACTACTGGGGCACGTGACCCTTCTGTGTGGCGTTGTAGTGCTCTTGGGCTTGCCGTTGCTGCTCCAGCACCTGTGCCAGGACTTGCAGTGAGCGAGAATGCCGCCGGGGGGCCCTCTTGGCAGTGCGAGCATTGTGGGTAATGAAGTCCACACCCGGGCCTGGGGCCTGCGGGACACGCCAGCATGATGAAACAGCACTGTGTGGTGCCCCCAAATCCCTGCCCCACCTCCCAGCCCCCACATATCCTCTCACCTTAGCACTGGGACCTGGTAGGGTTAGCTGGGGACTGGGGACACGGGGTGGTGGGAGCCCGGGGCCGCAACGGGAATGGGCCCGCAGAAAGTGGGCTGGCTCAGTTCCAGAGGCAGGGCCGGGCTCCTGGAGGCCAAGGCAGAGCAGGGAGGGGGGTCAGTCAGGCTGAGGTTAGGGTCTCAAGCCATAAGACCATGCCTCTGTCCCTCCTGCCTTTCGGGATCTTTCTCTATCACCAGTCCTCTGGACCTGGCCTCCTTCCCCTTGGATAAGTACTTCCGTCACATCAGCATTTAAACCTGTGTGTTTTTCACATCTCTCAGAAAACAAATATCCCTCCCTCTACCTCAGTCCTGGCTTCAGTCATCGTTCTCTTTTTCTCTCCTTCCTAGCCAAGCTTTCTGGCTCTGTCCCCACCAAGGCCACCAAGAGCTGGTCTCCAAGCCCCCAAATCCAGGGTCACTTCCCTGGTCTCGCTGTCCTCAGCCTCATCCTCAATAACTCCTGGGTCTCACTTCTGAGATCCAGACCTGATTCTCCATCTGCCTCTTGGACACATTCCCACTCCCTGGAAGCCCCACAAAAGCTTCAGCTTCAACACACCCACATATGACCATGTCTTTTTTTCTCAGTCCTGCTTCTCCTTCTCAGACCCCTGGATAAAGAAGTGGCACCACTAGCTACGCCAGACAGAATCTTACCACCATACATACCCCTCCCCTTCCCATTGTCCTTAGAAATAAAGGTTTAAAAAAACAGATTTATGTGGCCCTTTATGATGTGGGTCCAGCTGACTTCTTAGCCTAACCTCACACTCTTCTTCCCTCATAGTGAACTGAACACAGCATCCCCACTGCCCACACTCCCTAAGTCCCTGGTGTTAGGACCAGGGACCCTGGAACCACGAGGTTCCATCTCTATAAAATGTTCTCCTCTATTCTCCCCTTGCCTAATTCCGACTTGCCCCTCAGAATCGCCCAGCCATCATCACTTCAGAGAAAGGCCCCAGTCCCACTCTGCAGTAGAACCAGCTCTTCATCCCCTGTGACCTCAGCCCACTGTGGGTTTCCTAACTCAGGTTAGAGCATAATGTCCTGTTGGCCAACAAGATGGGCAACACTTGGGGCTCCCTGAGGCAGGTACCTGCAGCTGAGCCTTGACACGTGACTCCACTTTGTCATACTTGGGTGAGCGCCACAGGGCCTTCAGGGGCCTGGACTGGCCCTGCTCCCGGCTGTGCTCCTGCTCACGGAATCGCCTCTGGATCTCCCTGATCCGCCTCATGTTCTCCTTCTCATGGTCTTTAGGGTCCTTCCCTGGAGAAAAGATGTTGCCCTACATACAGCCCATACAATCCAACTTACCCCAGTGGACACACAAGCCCACACCCTGCCTCCCTGACATACTCTAAAGTCCACCACATAACCTTGTTCCCTTCCTCACACCATAATTATCTTCTGTTTCTGATGATTTTATACATATTTGATTATGAAGTATACTATTAATCACCTTGCATAGCCTATTCACCTCTTCACTTGTTTTACTGTCTCCCACCTTGATTCAATGATGCTCTTCTGGACCTTGTTCTCCTAGCGTCTATAGGGCGCGGAGCACAGTAGACACTCAACAAACAACCATGCATAAATCCATGAAGCTGAGCTACAGGGTTTTCCGGGGTATACCTCATTTAGTCCTCTCCTGCGAAGAAGTGCATTTCCCGCTCCTTCTACAGTTGGGGAAACAGACACTCTGAGAGGTAAAGCCTGAGCCCAGAGCAGGGAAGGGGAAGCAGCCGTCTTTTGATCTGTTTTGACTTCAGAGCCACCTCGCTGTCCGTTCTGACCAGAACTTACTCTTGGGAGAGGCCCCTGGGCCTAGGGAGATACCCCCGAGCTGCAGCAGCACACCACCCACGCCGCGACGGCCACGCTCCAGGATTTCTAGGCCTCCGGGACGGATGCGGGGGGCGCGGGGAGGGGTGGCGTCTAGGTCCCGGTCCGTGTCCGGCGTCAGCAGGTCCAGCTTCAGCGCATTTCCCTCAAGGCGCCCTTGGGCTGAGAGGCCAGACGGGGCGGAGTGCGGAGTCAGTGGTGGAGCTGGGCCCGACGCTTGCCAGGCCGCTTTCACCCTCTTAACTCACCCGAAGACGGCCTCCGGTAGTAGTCAGGACAGAGCGTAGGGTCTGGGGGGATGGGCCCCGAGATGCGGGACGGACCCTCACACATACCGCCGTCGTCGTCCTGCAAACGGTGCACCTGAGGCCTGCCGGGCTACGCGACTCTGGCGCCAAACCCCGCTTCTCACCCCAGTGCCTCCTCCCAGGGTCCGGGTCCTAACCTCAGCCGTGCCCTGTCTGCGTTCCCGGCCCCCACCCCGCGCTCGCCACCTCTGCTCTCAGCCCACCTCTCTGTACGGTTGGCAGGCTCCTCACTCGGGCAAGGGGCTCACCAGAGCGGTTTTGCCGCCCACTGCAGCCACCCGACGGGTTTCCTGTTGCCAGGCAACAATGGTTTCCGTCCGTGAGGTCAGGGGCCAATGGCCTTGGCGCAAAGCCTTCTGGGGCTTGTAGTTCCAGCTGAGGGTGGGGGTCAGAACGACTGTCAGTTGCCCTTCTCAACCCGGTTCTCTCCTGGGTCCGCTCAGGGTCTACTAGTCTGGCCCCTCAGGATCCGCCCTCCACCCCCGATGCCCCTCAAGCAACCGTCGAGGAAGTGCTGATTCGCCGCAGCTATGGACTCAGCAGGGGCTGAGAAGCGGCCAGGGGCCCAAGAAGGGATAGCCGTGGGGCAGTCACAGCTTACAGAGGTGGCTGGTGGCCATGCTCAGAATTCTGAGGTGACCATCGGGCTGTCTAACCTTCAAACACTTGGTCATAGTTCTTTAATAGACCAAACTGCAACTACCCCCTAACTGCAACTACCCCCTAACTGCCAGGCCAGGTTCCACAGGCTGGGAGGGGCATGGGCTGGTGCCCTTCATCTGTATTTAGTGTCTAATGGCTGGTCCCTGTATCCTTTGCCTGGCCATGGTGACCAGTTACCTATGTGTCACCTCTAGTGTCCAGTGATGAGAGACCAGTGCCTGGTGCCAGCCCATGAGTCCTGCCAAACCCAGGGTGAAGATAAATGTCCAATAAGATCTACCTCAGAGCAAAAGATCCAGGAGAGACTCAAGCTGGAGGAAGACAGGCACAAGCCAGAGGTGGAGGCACTGGAGGAGAGAGGTCCCAGGCCTATGGCCTCCACTGTGAGGCCCAGTCATGGTCCGAAGAGGAAGCCGGTCAAGTGAGGGGGCTTTCAGAGGGGAAAGGCTAGGGGCTGGGGAGGTGGTGTGTGGGTGGCTCATACCCCAGTTGGATTTCTAAATGGGGCCTTACAGCAGTGTCCATCCTTATCCCCTGCCACCACCATCATTCCTCACCTCTGCTGACCCTCCAGAGGGTCATGATATAGGGAACATGCAGAGCGGAAGTCTCAAGGCCTGGTAGGGGACTGAGTTCCCATGATCTCTGGGTCCCTGTCCAGTCCGGGGCCTCAGTGACCAGGAAAAGGACAAGGATCACGGCCTGGGGAGGTAGTCAGGCAGGATTGTTCCCTAGGACAGGGCACAGGAGCCAAGGCTGCAGGCTGACTCCTCAGGTCTCCTTGTTCCCCAGCCTCGCAGGCCCAAGCCACCAAGCCCATCCTAGGGCAGAGAGTGAGCTGCCACAGGGGCTGTTGCTGCAGAGGGAGGAGCCGGAGAATAATCAGAGTGAGCCCTCACCAACTGCCAAACAGCACAAAAAAGCCAAGAAGCGCAAGAGTCTGGGAACCCCAGTGCTCCCAGTGGTGGCCAGCACAGTGTCGGCACCCTCAGTGACCTTGGGGCCTGAGCGTGAGTGGCATTTCCTGAGCCTTCCCTTTTGTCCCCAGTCAGCTGGACCCCTGACATGGCCCAGCTTGGCACTCCAGCCGCTGTCCTGCCCCGGGTTCTTGTAGGAAAGGCCCAGCGCCTGCGGCCCCTGTACCAGTACATCAACTATTGCAACCCTGAACTGAACCAGGCAGGGGAAGGGGACAGGGAGGCTGAGGCTGAGGTGGAGCCTGAGTCGGAGCTGACCATGGTCCCCGAGGAGGCGGGTGTGGAGAAACTGCAGGCTTTGCTGCCAGTGGCAGGTGAGCTGGGCTCCGACCTCACTCTGCCCTGCCCCAGTATGTCTGTGCCCCCCACCCACACTCTGGTTCCCCTGGGGGAGGAAGCCAGTGAGGAGCCTGAGGGTCTGCCCAGCTTGGGAGTCAGCGGTTGCCTCAAGGCTGAGATGGACAAGTCAACTCAGGTGGACATCAACAAGATGCTAAGTGTCTGCAATGCCCCGCTTGTCCCCCCACTCTCTCCTCAGTACAAGTGACTGTCCTGACCCCCACCCCATGACTCCCCTCCTTCCCAAGCCTGAGCCAGAGCAGCAGTCTAAGGCCTGAGGCCCTCAGATGGAGGAGGGGACTCAGCCCCTGCCCCTCCTTGGGATCCCGAGTTTGATAAAAATAAATTCTTCCTTTTCTCAGACTGTGATTCCCCAAATAAGATGCCTGAAGAGGGAGCAGCTGAGAAGAAGGGTGAAGGATTCCCCAGTATAGTCACCGGATCACCTGGGAATTTGCAAAAATATAGATTCCTGGGCACCTCAGTCCTAGGCTTCCCTGGTGGCTCAGCTGGTAAAGAATCTGCCTGCAATGCAGGAGACCCTGGTTCAATCCTTGGGTCGGGAAGATCCCCTGGTGTAGGGATAAGCTATCCACTCCAGTATTCTTGGGTTTCCCTGGTGGCTCAGTTGGTAAAGAATCTACCTGCAATGCAGGAGACCTGGGTTTGATCCGTAGAGGACAGCATGGCAACTCATTCCAGTATTCTTGCCTGGAGAACCCCAGCCTGGCAGGCTGCAGTCCATGGGGTTGCAAAGAGTTGGACCCGACTGAGTGACTAACCACAGCACAGCACCCCAGACCTAACTGAATCAGAATCTGTAAGGGTGGGGCCTAGTCTGAGCATTTAAAGTCTCCTCAGATGAACCTGAAAGTCAGACAAGGTTAACACCTGGGATGGAGAAGGGTGGTAAGGAGGAGCCTGGGGAAGAGAAAGGAAAGGGGCTGTCAGGTCATAGGAAGCGGGCGTGTGGCCTTGCTCCCTGTCTCCCAGGGAATAGGCCACAGGTGGTGGGGTGACTGCCACTTTGCCTGGAGGAGTGAAGAGGCAGATTTCCACCAGATTCCTGAAGGAGAGGGCGGGGTGGCCTTCCAGGCAGAAAGTTTGCCAGGGATGAAGCCTCATTAGTGTGGAAGACATCAACCCCCTGGAGGAGGGTCTGCTGAAGCAGATGCATGGCCATCAGACCAGGCTGGGTGAGTCTGGGAGGGATAAGGAGGGATGCAGGCAACAAGGGATCCTGGTTTGCTATTGTGGAGAGATTGCCTGGGCAGTAGCATGAAGGGCAGAATAAGGAAGGGAAAGCCTAGGGATAGAGAGGTGAGAAGACTGCTGCCACTGTCTGCGTGAATGTGAGTCCTAGATTTGGTTGGTGGTTGGAAAACAAGAGGTATTCTGGAAGTTCTCTTCTGCTTGCTGTAACAGAGGAAAAGTGAGCTGCATTTTCACTGGCTTGGAAAAACGTTACTTTGACTCAGGGACATTCTGAGATTTGAGTAATAGACCATGCTAGGTGATGCTAGCCTCCTCCAGGAGGCGGCGCTGTAGGACAAGTCTGGAACCAGTTGGGGACTCCCGTCACTTCTGGGAACCAGAACCCTACTGGCTTCCTTGGTCACAGGCATCTAGACCACTTCAAGGTACATCTCCTCCCCGGGACCAAGCCAAGAGATATATGATGGTAGAGCTGTCTGAGGGATGGCCATGGACCTAGGCTCTTGGGGAGTACCAACAGAGGACCTGGGACCTCATAAAAGTAACTCTGCCCTAAGCCCATGTTCAGTCTGCACCAGGACTTCTCAGAACACAGCACTGTAAACAAGAGGTTTTGCTGCAGAGTCCTATAAAACTTAAGTGCCACTGTGGGTCAACAGCATGGCCCTTTCTTAATAAGGGCATCTCAGTCAGATGCAATGGATGAATGTGCTTTCTTGGTCAATTCTCAAACTTAGAGGGGGATAGCAACATCCTATTAACACAGAGGATGACCTGGAGCTGAGCTGGGAGGAAGGGGGCAGCTTCTCCTTCTCTTCTCCCAGCATCCTGCCTGGTGGGGTTCTCTCTACAGTCCTAGTTCAGGCCAGGCTGAGATGCCTGTTGTAGAGAGGTGGTAACCTGGATGGGTCCCAAGCAGGGAGGGACAGTGCCTGGCACTAGAGTCTGAAGAGCCATAGGGGAAGGAGTAGTTCAGAGTCGGGCTCTGTGGTCAGAGGACCCTGACCAGTTCATGTAGCTCCATCCCTCTCTGCTCTGGATAATGGGAATATTAATAGTAGTACTTCGTTGACTGGTTTGGATATTAAATGAAATAATACATGTGAAGTGTCTCTCCGGGGGGCCCAGCACACAGTAAGTACACCCCAACACTAGTAACTGTTATTTTATCTCACAAGGTCTGAAACCAGGACAATATGGGAAAACAGGCCTGGTGACTCCTCTAAGGGCAGGAGGAAGAGGGAGCATCCTCTCTGAGCCTTTCTCTTTCTGGTGAGGAGTCCAGGGCAGGGCAGAGGGAGGGAAGATTAGAGAAGGGGAAAGAGTTTGGTCCAGGTTTAATCCTGGCAGAGGAAACAAAGGAGGAGAGGTATTCTTTCCAGCCTGAGTGACACGGTGAGGAGGCTCTTCCTGTGGCGAGAACAGGATCCTAAATACAGAGCTGGACACTGGCTGGCTAGGCCAGGCAGTGCTTGGCTGGCCTAGCCAGAGGGCAGTGCCTTCATTAAGTTCATGCCATCCAGCCTCCCTGGCCCCCACCCCACCTCTCCTCTTCCAGGGCTCCCCTGGAGACAACCCCTTGGTTTCAAGAACAGAACCCCTTCTGACCTCCAGCCCAGGGAGACCTCAGACTCTCCCACTGTCTTTTAAGTATCAGGCCAGATCGGCCCCCTGCAGTCATGAGTCCTGTGTAAAGACTTGAGCACTGAGGAAAGACTTCTTGCAGGGATTCAGCCGCAGGGAATAAGCCAGGAGGCGAGGGCAGGCAGTGGTAGGAAGCTGGGTGGCCCGCTAGACAGTGACGGATCCAGTGGGGTTGGAGCTGCCACGGAGCCATGAGGAAAGAGAAAAATACAAACCATCTACAGCAACAACAAGCCTTTCATTATTAAACCCAACCTACCAAACAGACAACCACCACATACCATAGTGTCAGACCTTCTGATTTATTACATTTCTCATATGTCCCAGAGCTCTCCCCCTTGGCTCCTCTCTGCCAAAGTAGGGGCCTTCTCCCAGGGTTAACTTCAGCCCCTGAAAGCTCACCTGCTACAGAAACCCCCTCCCAGCCAGGGAAGGGGTAGTGCCTGGAGGCTGGAAGGGCCTGGTCATGTGGGGGGAGAGCAGGTGTGGATCCCCAAGGGATGAGCTGCCGCCCTCACCGTTCCTGAGGTGCCCCAGCCCAGGAAGGGCATGGCAACAAGGCCCCGCATCACTTCTCAGGCCTGAGGCATCACCCAGGCTGGCTCCTTACTGTGCCTTCTCATCCGGCTAAAACCACAAACATGCTGCGAACCCCCCCAGTCAAGCTTCTGCAGGCCCTGCTCACAGACCCGGGGCACTTCTGCCTTGCACGGTGTACTGGCCTCTCAGCCCTGGCAACAGAATGCCACTCCCTCACCAGCCCGCAGAGTGGGCACTGGGGTGGGGGGTTCCCTGGGGCCACCTTCGAATTCACTAGAATTCAACTCTGCCCAAGCGGACCTGTCAAATGAAAGATACCGTCTGTGCTACCGCGAAGCCCTCCCATCACAGCTCCTGGTCCTGCCCTGTCCTCTGCGCTGCGGCAGGGAGCCCACGCACAGGCTCACAGGTTGTTCCGCTGGAGCGCCTCGCACAGGTTCTGGTTGGCGTCCAGCTCCTCTGCCAGCACCTCTACCGCCTCCCACTCCCCGGATCGGCTCGACCGTTTGATGGCATCCACCACACTCTGCATGTAGAGCCCGTCCTCGAACGAGGCAGCCATGGAGACCGGGGTGTGGTCCCACGTGCGGCGGTCCCCCTGCCCCTGGAAGGACTGGCGCAGGGCCTGCACCATGTAGACCATGCCCTTCAGGTAGAGCAGCGGGACGTCCTGGGCGCCCTGCTCGGGCAGCCCCGCACCCACAGCCAGTGAGTCCCTCAGCAGCAGCTCCTCCTGCGGGGCAGAGTTTTTCTGCCCATAGAGGTCCGCACCCCGGGCAACCAGGCGTCCCGCAGAGCCCACCACCATGACTTCGTGCACAAAGGCGCCTGGCATGTTGAAGTTGAGAGTTACTGTGCTGCACACACCCCCGCCCATGAGCATCTGGAAGAAACAGAAGTCATCACTGGTGACGTGCCGAATGCCACGGATGGCCGCATTCTGCCTCACAAAGGTCTTGAGCAGCCCGTGGACCTTCTCGGCTCTCTGGCCGGTCAGGTGGGTCAGCAGGTCCACAATGTAGGTGCCCATGGTGTGCAGGCCCCCGCCGCCCATGAGCTCATCACAGATCCAGCCATAGTTCGGGCTGAGCAGGCTGCCCGAGTAGACGCGGGCGTCACAGATCATCACTGCGCCCACGTAGTGCTCAGCTATCAGCTGCTTCATGCGCACAAAGGCCGGCAGGAAGCGCAACACGTTCCCCACAAGGCTCATCAGCTGAGGGTAGTAGCGTGAGGCTGTCACCATCCGGAAAGCATCCACTGAGGTTGCCGCCTTCTCACAAACCACATTCTTCCCAATACCTGAGAAGAAAACAACAGGAAATCTCAAAGATCCAGGGGGTTCACACTGGGAAAAGAAAACCCATTTCTGGAAGGCAGATGACTCAGGAAAGTCGGCTCTGAGGCTAGGTGGTGGCCTAGGACAAGAGGAAGGTGATTGGCCTGGAAGAAAATGGTACCCAGGGGCTGTGCCTGGAAAAAGAGTTATGGGTTAGAGAAAGAGAAGTTCTTAAAGGGAAATGAGTAGAGGCAGAAGGTGCAAACCAGGAGTGGGAGGTACAGAGAGGTGGTACCATGGTTAATATTATGTGTCAACCTGGTTAGGTTATGGTGCCCATCAAATACTAGCCTAAACATTGCTGAGAAGATCCCTTTAGATCTAATTAACATTTAAAGCAGTAGACTTTGAATAGAGCAGATTGCCCTCCATAATGTGGGTGGGCCTCAACTCATCAGATGAAGGCCTTGGGGGGATTAAAAAAAAAAAGACTAAAGTTCCCCATAGAGGAAGAAATTCTGCTTCCATATTGCCTTCAGAGTCAAGTCTGCAGCATCAACTCTTGCTAGAATTCACATTTGCTCTGTGGATCTTGGATCTACCAGCTCCTACAACCAGATGAGCCAATTCTTTAAAATAAATCTCTACTCTCTCTCTCAATGTACATCCTGTTGGTTCTGTTTCTCTGGAAAACTGCCTAATACAAGTGGGCTGGAGAGGTGGATATGCTTATCTTATGGTTCATGCATTTATTAGATCATCAGGTTGGGGTAAGAAAATAAAATTTATATTCTAGGGGATGGGCTTGGCACTCTCAGTTGTAATTGCAGAAAGGACTCTAAGATTCCCTGCAGACTGTTCTCAAAAAACACTGGTCCAACATATTAGTGTAGTCAAAAGGCCAGAAGATGCTTGGCTATAGTAGGAGGGGAAAGGGAGAGAAAACATCCTTTCTGTCTCAAGCCTGTTCTGAGTGCACCGCAGCTGGAAGGCACCCAGCGAGCAAAACAAAGCTAGACAAAGCCCTGGAGAGAGCAAGAGGACTTGAGCAGCTCCCACATGAGGAAAAGGAAAGGATGAACACTCTTCCACATCACAACATGAGAAGCTCATAGGGTACGAACGGCCACAAGACACCAATTCCTAGAGCATTCCTGTCAACTTGGTGTGGTTCAAGTAGAAGAAAGTCTTACGCTCGTATCTTCAATAGAAAATTTTAAAAGCCCAAGAAGTGGTATGGACTAGACACACACATAGTTTTGGGGTACAGCAAGCTGGGAAGGGTGAAGATATCCAGTTATTCCATTACTCATTCCACAGACACTGTCCTTGGGGTGTGACTCAAACCCTACCTCCTCAATTCCTCCAAGAAGTCATGGGCTTCTTGAGGGAACAAGCTCAAGGGTCTGGTACAAATGGCAGGATAAGGGAAGGGGTTATCCTTAAGGATGCAGATGTTCCAGGGAGATGTTCCCCTAAGCGGGAAAGGACATCCAGGCAGGGAACTGCATGTGCAAAGGCACTGAGGCAGGAAAGGCCCAGGAGCTGGGATTCCTAAAGCCCTGAGTGCATACCAGGAAACCAGCTGGAGGGATTACACGGGGTCTATAAGCAATGGAGGAAATGGGACAGAGAGCTGGTAGCATCTCTCACAAAGACACTGAAGGTCAAGAGTAGGAGTGGGGATGGAATCTTGTCCTTGAGTTTCTCCATCTCAGACAATGGCGATGCCACTCTAGTTTTTCAAGACAAAATCACTGAAATCACTCTCACATCCCACTTTCAATCATCAATAAATCCTGTTGGCTTGGCTTTCAAACTACTTCCAGGATCTCACCAGTTCTCACTACCAGCACTGCCACCTGCCTCATCCAAGTCACCACTCTTTTTCACCTGGATTATTGCCATGGCAACGTAACTGGTTTCCCTCAGTTTTTTCTTAACACAGAAGCCAGGGAAACTGTTGAAATTTGAGATGGATCAGATCATATCTCTGTGCTGCATCAAACCCTCTGCTGGCTTCTCACCTCATTCAGAATGAGCCAGAGTTCTTACAGTTGCCTACCCACAAGGTCATACATACATGCTTTGTACGCCCCTCTAAAGTTTTCTTTTTGATCCCTTTGCTTCCCGTGGTCCCTCTCCTGTTCATTCTGCTTGAGCCACTGAATATGAGAAGAGGGCTGCTTCTTACACGAAGACCTGGTGGCTGGGGAGAGGCGCTGATTGCTAAACAGAGACGATGGACAGGCAGGGCCAGGCCTAGCCACTGTGCTCAGGACACAGTCTTGGGCTGGAATCTCTCTTGCTGCTTACTCTCCTGGAACAATGTTCACATTCAGGCTTCTCCTCCAGTGCCATCCAGGCTCCACTCTCCCACTGCATAGGCACTTACCGGTTGGCAGAGCAGTCTCCAAGCCTGGACACTTGTATCTTGGGGCAGCCAGATCAAGATTATGCTTTCTCCAGGTATGTGTATCTCCAGTAACTCTGGGGTCATTCCCTTGGTCCCCTGAAAAGTTTTCTCAGTGTTTTCAGAGAGGGAATGGCTGGGACACAGATAATTTCTGGTGGCCCACTACAGGGTGTAGCTTCTGATGAATCTGGATTCCATTCACACAGGCTCGGGGGGAACTCAGCTGGTCACCTTGCAGAAGAAACAATAGGGACCCAGGACAGCTGACTGTCCAGAAAGGGCAGTCCACGCTTTGGACCCAGACACTGGGGTTCAAAGTCTGGTTCTCTCACTTGATTGCTGCATGACCTGGGACATTTCTGAACCTCTCTGGGTTCTGGTTTACCACGCTGTAGAAGGAGAGTCACATTTACCATGCAGGGTAGGAGAGAAGAGTAAGTCAAATGAGGCGGTATATGTAAATGGCCAGCCCAGCTCTGTCATTGGTACAGTTTATAACCATCACCATGGGAGACTCAGCAGATGTCATAAATACAGGAAAAAAGGGCCCACTGTGACCTAGATTTTATGACTCACACAGAAGCTACATTTTCTAGGCCAATAATACTGATGTTCAATATTTTGGAATTTTAATTTTTAAAAAGGTATTTAAACATCAACATGAACACAGACAAGTTTCTTATTCAATGTACTGTGTACCAGGCCTCTCAGAGAGCTAAGTCCAGCCCAGCCCTTCAGAAGCTCACATCCTGACAAAGCCCACAGTGGATAATCTCGTGCCTTTGGCCAGTCCTTCCAAGCTCCCCTCACTTCCTGCCCTCTCTCCGCCACCCTGACCCTTGAGAACCCCACATGGCCTTCGCCATCTACCCAGACAGAATTCTCGGGTGTGAACTCCCAGTGCTGTGGCAAGGAGGAGCACATGTAGATCAGGCGCCTGTGACGTAATTCAATCTCCTCACTTTACAAAGCTCTTGAAATCTCTCGTTCTTCTCCAAATAATAACAAAAGCTTTACAACAGGTACTGGCAGGACCACCAGGAGAACGGCTAGCCAAGTGCCACACGCCCAAGGCAGGGAGCCGTGTGCACAGAGCAGGGGGCCTGGGCAAGGGGACAGGCCCTTGTACTGGGGTCTGGAGCTGGAGAGGGGCCCTGCGGAGAGAGTCGCCCCTGACTGCTATCACTGTCTGCTCCTGGAGGGCCTCCAATCCTTCCCCATACTTGAGGGGTTTTAGGATTAGGGACAGGAGAATCACAATACTGGGGGAGAACCTGGTCACCTGGCTGCTGAACACGCGGCTGACGAGGGAAGTCATGAGAAATTAGGTTCTCAGATCCCCCATGTGAGAGCTTCCTCTCTGGCCAACCCAGAGGCTTCTTGCTTTGACTGTGCACAGCGGGAGGTGGGGGGTGGACGCTGGGGAGGAAAGGGGGCGGGCTGGGAGGAAAAGGACTCACACGGCTGCTGAGAGTCTGGTGGTGATAAAACCAGAATCTAAAGGCATCTCTGGTTTCATGCCACGAGCAATCAGGGAAGGAGAAGAGGCCTTCCTGAGGCTGAACGACAGGGGTTTCTGAACTTGGGACCCAGCAGTACAACCAGTGTGGGGGCTAAAGGCCATCTGGAGTGAAACAGGCCTCTGCCGGCCACAGGGTGTGTAGCTTGAGGAAGGTATTGAGGGTGCCTCCAGAGACATATTTACCCAAGTTTATCGAGCTTTCCTGTTAGAAAGTTGAAAGAGAGGTTAGAGAAGCTGAAAGTCACTTTCTGTCTCCACGGAATGGGGAAGCATGGATGCTGAGTGCCATTAGCTCAGATGAAATCTGGAGGTTGAACAAGCCTCTCCCGGCTCACACTCCCCAGACAACCCTGGAGTGAAGGACCCCCGAGAAGCTGTCCCAGACCACTTTTTGTTTCTCAGTAATGCATGACAGCTCTGGGACACCACCACTGCCCCTCTCTCTAGAGGTGTGGGACTAGACATGTGATTTCAAACAGCAGGGGGGAGGAGCAGCCCCAGAAAAAGCACCACTTTCATGTTTTACAAAATCCATGGATTCTGCCTTTAAAAACAAACAAAACAAAAAAGGTTCTGCTACTTAGAAAAATATGTGAGAGTTGTACTATAAAGAAAGCTGAGCACAGAAGAATTGATACTTTTGAACTGTGGTGTTGGAGTAGACTCTTGAGAGTCCCTTGGACTGCAAGGAGATCCAACCAGTCCATCCTAAAGGAGATAAGTCCTGGGTGTTCACTGGAAGGACTGATGTTGAAGCTGAAACTCCAATACTTTGGCCACCTGATGCGAAGAGCTGACTGATTGGAAAAGACCTTGATGCTGGGAAAGGTTGAGGGCAGGAGGAGAAGGGGACAACAGAGGATGAGATGGTTGGATGGCATTACCAACTCAATGGACATGGGTTTGGGTGGACTCTGGGAGTTGGTGATGGACAGGGAGGCCTGGCATGCTGCGGTTCATGGGGTCGCAAAGAGTCGGACACGACTGAGTGACTGAACTGAACTGAACTTAAAAAAAAAGTTTGAAAGCCACCAGACAGAATCACTGCTGTCCACAGCCCACTCTCTCTTGGGTCACAGGCCCCTGTCAGCTCCCTGGGTCACACCAGCAGGCTGGGCTTGTACAGCCAGAAGTTGTGACACTATCATTCAACCGGAGTGCTGGGCCTGGTGCCAAGCTCTGGAATACATCAGGCATGATGGCTACCTTCAGACAACCTACACTTCAGTGGCAGAGAGTGCCATGAATCAAATTATCATGTGAATACATGCAGAACTGCCTTGTGATCAAGGCAATGAAGATGATATAAATGTTAACATAAGAGTCCACAGCAGGGACATGATCTGGACTGGGGGCCAGAAAAGGTACCCCAAGGGCCTGGTGTTCTTGGGAGTAAATTATCTGGGTCAGGCTGCTTGAGGAATGGTCCTTGTTATCTCAACAGCCCATGGGGAAAGGACTGGCACACTCAGTGTTTTTCTAATGAAGCCACAAGTGCTAAGAAGTAGGCACAGAAAATTACCTTCTAGCAATGGACTTAGGAAAACATTCAACTGTAGCAAAAATGCTGGGGCACTTTGTACATTAAAATTGTTTGGAACCATTTCTAAATTGAGAAAGGAAACATATACAGTCCCTCCTTCTCCTCTAAGGAATTCATAGGAAAGCCATAAGGGTGAAATCTGAGGTGGAAGAAAGTGAAAAGTCAAATAAAGGTGGAAAGTAAGATGCCACAGGGGCTTCCCAGGTGGCACTAGTAGTAAAGAACCCGCTTGCCAATGCAGGAGACATAAGAGACACAGGTTCGATCCCTGGGTCGGAGAAGACCCCTTGGAGGAGGGCATGGCAACCCACTCCAGTATGCTTGCTTGGAGAATTCCATGGACAGAGGAGGCTGGTGGGCTACCGTCCACTGGGGGGCAAAGAGTTGGATATGACTGAAGCCACTTAGCAAGCATGCGTGCAAGAAGCTATAGAAAAGAAATGTGGAGTGAAAAGTACATCTTTAGAGGGTAAGTCCAAGGATTAGTTTTAGAAAAAAACTTATAAACTTGTTAGGAAAAAAACTAATAAGAATGAGGGAAGAAACACTCTTATGGCCTCAGAAATGACATAAGAACACAGTGATCTCAGAAGCTGAGGAAAATGCGATTTTGCCTACAGCACTAAGTCTTAGTGAGATGCTGTGACCTTACACGTTTCTGGGCCTGGGCTTCTGTAACTGGAAATGAAGATGTTGGATGATACCAGTGGCTCGCAATCCTTAGTGTGGATCAGAATCACCCAGAATGCTTGTTCAAAAATTGGTAGGCCTCACCCGCTGAGATTTAGAAGGTCTGGGAAGGGGCCCAGAATTTGGATTCATAACAATTTCCCAGGTGATGCTGCTGCTGCTGGCCCAGCATCTCTGAGAAAGGCTGGACTAGATACTCTCTTCATTGTCCCTGCAGGTCCAACATTTCTGACTTTATGCCTGTGAATTTCAAAAGAAGAAAAAGCGGTACTCTGGCATCAAAAGTTTTAGAAGAAGAAAAGTCTGTCATAGATTTGCTTTATAGCTACAAATGGGGACAGGTGCTGCATGCCTCACTTAACTGCTTCTCATCTCTCTGACTTAACCTTTCCCCATGCTGGGCAATGCAAGAAGAATCCTTCACTCAATAGAGACTCGAGACAATTACGATTTAACTTCTCATGGGTTCAAAATCTAGAAGAGCTTATCTAAAATTAGAGTACTTCAACAGCTATCCTGTTAAGTAAACATGTCTTTTCCCCCCCTGGTTCTAAAATGATTGAGGATCTAAAGCTTATATCCTTTAAATTAATTAATTAGCAGGCCATGCGGGGACCTTAGTTCCCCAGACCAGGGAGCGAACTCAAGCCCCCTGCAGCAGAAGCATGGAGTCCTAACCACTGGACTGTCAGCGAAGTCCCTAAAGCTTATATCCTTAATGAAACATAAAAGACATAGCACCTGTAACAGAAAGAGTAAAAAAGAAAAAAGACATGTAGGTGGGAAAAACAGAAAAATATCCTTTCATGCATATATAGAGGGACTCATACACAGGAACACACAGGTGGAACAGCAGTGGGGGTGTTCTGGAACGCTGACTCTGAGCCCTTTTAAATACACTGCATTTTTGTAACTATCAATGTGTCTATTCTGTTCTTCACCTAAACGATGTACAAGAACCAGATACTGCCAGAGCTTTACATTACAGGAAGAAAGAACAGGTCCTGCTTTTGAGGAATTAACTTAAACACAGTCCCCCAACCCACAGAAAAGTTTTTCACGTTTGAGATGACTTAGAATGCTAAGTTTCATTTCTGAGCTACATTCAACTCATGAACATCTGAACATTTACCTAGTGAACATCCAGAGGAGACTCCTACTATTTATTTTTGATGTGAATTTAACTTAAACAAATCTGTTCTTCCACTTGGGACAATAGGAAATCCAGGCTTCCCCCTGTAACGCGATGCCAGTGTCTTTCTTGGTCAGCATACGGAGGCAGTCATATCATGCTGGAAAGACTGAACGATACTTTCATTTCACAGGGGCCTCCAGAGGTTGAGAGGGACAGAAACAGGACCAGAAGTGGGGTCTGATGTCAAGGTCAGTTTGGTGTTCTGCCTACAGCAGTTTATGCATTCATATCCAGTCATTTGGGAAAACTAGAGCAGTTCTCATGGCCTCTTCCGTATGAGCGAAAGTTAAGTCAGAATTCTCACAAAGAAAGAAAGCAAGCACACAGGGAGTTAACCTCATGGTTGCAATAGGCTCAGTGACTCGTTTGGGGCCTAAGTGGGCAGTGCCTGATGGCACATCCAGTCGACATGGCTCTCTTAGCCCAACCACCCTGGGATCATGTACCTGCAAAAACAGACCAAGGACCCGCATTCATACCCTCCTCCCTGCTGACAACAGAGGTATGGAGACAGGGCTGATGGTTTTACTTCACTGAGGGCTGGGATACAAGACCCCAGAAGCTGTCCTTCCTGCTTGTATTAAACGGACCAAGTCCAGTGTTTTCCTGTATGAGGAAAACACCCGGCAGGCTTGTGCCCAAAGAACTCTGGGTCTCTTCTTTCTCCTTACACAGCTAGGAAATGGCCTCTGTGGGAACCCTAAAGTTCAAGAAGCTGACTGAGAGCCTCTAGAACTCCGCCTCCACACACACCCTCAGCAACCTGCACTCGTGCCACAAGGAACGGTGAGAAGTCAAGAGACCATGGTAGCTTGATTCCCTTGAACCAGCCCTCTGTTAAAGTGCTGACTTAAGTCTACTTCTAAACTCAATCTGGGAGCATGATCTGCTCTAAAAATCTAGGGCCAGTGAATAGCTCCAATGTCACAACACCCCCAGAGAGAGCCCTCTGGAAAAGACAAACCATCTATAATTTTTGGTCAAAACTTATATGCCCCAAATCAACAACCAGACAGACGCTTGTTGAGGTGACAGACACTCTCTTCAGACTATAGGAAAGAGAAGCAGTCTTGGATCCTGCACCATGGCGGTGGCCAGGAGGAGTGGCGGTCAGCCTCAGGGTCAGAGATGGGCACCTGGCTCCTGTCACCTTATGTACAACAATTACTCTGTCAATTAATTATACGCTACCCAAATTGTTACTTAAGTCTTTTCTCATTTACCTGGCCAGTAAATGTTACTGTTACTTCTAGTCTCTTTGATCGGACTGTGAAATCTGAAAGCAGAGACAGCTCTATTTCAACACTGTTCTGAATGTCAAGAATGATACCGTGTCAGTGTCTAGCACACAGGAGTTTTGTTTTTTTTTTTTAAAGAATTGCTGGATGAATATTGACTGGTTTGTTTCCCTATTAAATTAGATTCTGATTCATGTGAGACAAAGGAGAATTTTTCCTACTGTCGACAGGAAAGAGCAGCCCAACAGGAACTGCAGGAGAACAGTTCACCAAACCACACCCAGCTGGGGCAGGAGGTGGCTAGGCCCACTGCTTCCAGAGGGAGCAGGGATGCGAGCAGGCCAACCTGTGGGTCCTTCGGGGGAGATACATCGCATTGGGACAACCTTCCTGACTCTGGCGTACACAATTGCAAAGCATGACAGGAAGGGTGTGTGCTCAGTCTAGTCAAGGACTGACAAAATATGGGAAATGGCAGCCTTGATACACACCCCCTTCTCCTTTCTGTGGTGCTGTATGCCACGGAAATGAAGAACAAACGCATCAATCACAGCCAATTCCCCCGGGCCCAGGTCTTTAGATTCTGATTTCACAGAGGCGAACTTTACAATGCCTGAATGTATCATCTCTAGCCCCTGTGACAGGCCAGCTCTGAAGGCATCTGCTTAATTTTTGCTTGGGGATTTACTTATGGGAGGTGGGGAAGGCTGTGTCTTTCCCAGACATTGGGGCATTTCCTCCCGCAGCCACAAGGCCTCCCAAAGTGTCCTCCCTCAGCACTGCTTCAGGGATGAGAGTTGTCCCAGGCCCAAGCCCAAGAGGGCCTACCCAGGCCCAGAGGAGAGCAGGGATGTTCAAGGACCCCCGAGAGGGAGACACCATCTGCCCGTACCTAGAGCCTTCACAGATATCTGCCGGGTGAGTGGAGGGGGCATGTTGATGCACACCAGATCCACGTCTTGATGCAGCAAGACGTCGTCAGTCCGGCTGGTGTAGAAGGCAATGTTCATCTCCTCAGCGAGCTGCTTGGCCTCCTCCTCGGTCTTCCCCCACAGGGCCTGCACCGTGAATCCCTCTGCCCGCAGCAGTGGGACCAGAACACGGGCGGAGCTGCCGGTCCCAAACACACCCACGCCGGGAAGCATCTTCATGCCGCCTTCTCCGTTCACCAACTCATCTCCTCACCAGAGTCTCCGGCATGAGCACGACTATCTCGCAGTCTCGGTCACACATGGCTCCTGGAACAGCAAGCAGGACACTGGCGATTAGGGGAGGGCGTGCTCAGCAGAGGCAATTTCCTGGGGTGATTTGGAAGCAACAAGTTCTCTGCCACACAGGACAAAAGACACACTGCTCCAGAGGGGAACGCTGCAGAAGCTTCTCCCGTGGAGACTCAGGATATTAACAGTATCTATCTACTAGGAGGAGGAGAGATGAAATATGAGAACAGCTGTATTCAAATTCCTGTCCTGCTATACTTAATTTTCTGTGTGACTCTGCTCAAACCATTAACCTTCGGGGCCTTAACTGTACAAGTTCATGGTTCTCTGATACTATATTACAGAAAGGAAAAGAAGAGTGTTTTATATTACAGTTAAAAGACAAAAGAGAACTACCTAGGTGCTATGAAAGTGGAAGTGTTAGTCTCCCAGTCATGTCTGACTCTTTGCGACCCCATGGACTACAGCCTGCCAGGTTCCTCTGTCCATAGAATTTTCCATGCAAGAATACTGTAGTGTGTTGCCATGCCCTTTTCCAGGGGATCTTTCCAACCCAGGTCTCCCTCATTGCAGGCAGACTGTTTACCATTTGAGCTACCCAGGAAGCCCAGGTACTATACACATTATGATTTAACAGTTTATGGTAGCAAGCATAGGAAAATGTTCACTAGAAACCAAAATACCAACAAAAAGCTACCAAACGGGCAGCAGCAGCAGTGATAACAAAGATATTTACAAGGATATTTTTATATAAAAATGTCCATGCCAATGTTGACTATGATAGTGAAAAATTGGAAAATGAGACACATGTTCAATAACAGTAGTGGATTAGATCAACAACACTATGGAGCCACTGAAAATCATGAGTAGAAGGCCCTCAGTGACCTGAAAGACATCACCATGTATTCCTTGAAAAGGGGAAAACAATATGTGAAGCATGACATCAATATTCTCTAAAACAAACCAAAAAAAGCACAAAAAAAGTATATATGTATGAGAATATACAAGGATATCTACATCAATAACCATACTCCACAGAGAGGATGTAACTGAAGGACCTAATTTAATAATGATTATAACTTGATAGAACTGTGAATGATTTTTGTTTTCTGAACTTTGCCATATTTTCAACAATGAATGTGTCTTACTTTTTGTAGCATTTTCCTTGTGATCATAAGGGTTGTAAAATGAAATAAAGAATAAAGTACTGCATTATGTGGATGCAATGCAGTACTTGGGTGCGATCTCAAAAATGACAGAATGATCTCTGTTAGTTTCCAAGGCAAATCATTCAATATCACAGTAATCCAAGTAATCATGAATAGAAGGCCATGGACATCAACAGATGGTCAATACTGAAATCAGACTGATTATATTCTTTGCAGCAGAAGATGGAGAAGCTCTACACAGTCAGCAAAAACAAGACTGGGAGCTGACTGTGGCTCAGATCATGAACTTCTTATTGACAAATTCAGACTTAAATTGAAGAAAGTAGAGAAACCCACTAGACCATTCGGGTATGACCTAAATCAAATCCCTTATGATTATACAGTGGAAGTGACAAATAGAGTCAAGGGATTAGACCTGATAGAGTGCCTAAAGAACTATGGACGGAGGTTAGTGACACTGTACAGGAGGCAGTGATCAAGATCATTCCCAAGAAAAAGAAATGCAAAAAGGCAAAATGGTTGTCTGAAGAGGCCTTACAAATAGCTGAGAAAAGAAGAGAAGCTAAAGGCAAAGGAGAAAAGGAAAGATATACCCATCTGAATCCAGAGTTCCAAAGAATAGCAAGGAGAGAGAAGAAAGGCTTCCTCAGTGATCTATGTAAAGAAATAGAGGGAAATTATAGAATGGGAAAGACTAGAGAGCTCTTCATGACAATTAGAGATACCAAGGGAACATTTCATGCAAAGATGGGCTCAATAAAGGACAGAAATGGTATGGACCTAACAGAAGCAGAAGATATTAAGAGGAGGTGGCAAGAATACACAGAAGAACTACACAAAAGAGATCTTAATGACCCAGATAATCACAATGGTATGATCACTCACCTAGAGCCAGACATCCAGGAATGCAAAGTTAAGTGGGCCTTAGGAAGCATCACTACAAAGCTAGTGGAGGTGATGGAATTACAGTTGAGCTATTTCAAATCCTAAAAGATGATGCTGTAAAGTGCTGCACTCAATATGCCAGCAAATTTGGACAAGTTGGTAGTGGCCACAGGACTGGAAAAGGTCAGTTTTAATTCCAATCCTAAAGAAAGGCAATGCCAAAGAATGTTCAAACTACTGCACAATTGCACTCATCTCACACACTAGCAAAGTAATGCTCAAAATTCTTTAAACCAGGCTTCAACAATACGTGAATCGTGAACTTCCAGATGTTCAAGCTGGATTTAGAAAAGGCAGAGGAACCAGAGATCAAACTGACAACATCTGCTGGATCATCAAAAAAGCAAGAGAGTTCCAGAAAAACATCTACTTCTGCTTTATTGACTACGCCAAAGCCTTTGACTGTGTGGACCACAACAAACTGTGGAAAATTCTTCAAGAGATGGGAATACCAGATCACCTTACCTGCCTCCTGAGAAATCTGTATGCAGGTCAAGAAGCAACATTTAGAACTGGAGATGGAACATCGGACTAGTTCCAGATTGGGAAAGCAGTATGTCAAGCCTGTATGTGGTCACCTTGCTCATTTAACTTATATGCAGAGTACATCTTGCAAAATCCCAGGCTGGAATCCAAGCACAAGCTGAAATCAAGATTGGCAGGAGAAATATCAATAACCTCAGATATACAGATGACACCACCCTTATGGCAGAAAGTGAAGAAGAACCAAAGAGCCTCTTGATGAAAGTGAAAGATGAGAGTGAAAAAGCTGGCTTAAAACTCAACATTCAAAAAACGAAGATCATAGCATCCGGTCCCATCACTTCATGGGATATAGATGGGGAAACAATGGAAACAGTGACAGACTTTCTTTTCTTGGACTCCAAAATCACTGCAGATGGTGACTGCAGCCATGAAATTAAAAGATGCTTGCTCCAAAAAAAAATAATAAAAAATAAAAGATGCTTGCTCCTTGGAAGAAAAGCTATGACCAACCTAGACAGCATATTAAAAAGCAGAGATGTTACTTGACAACAAAGGTCTATCTAGTCAAGGCTATGGTTTTTCCAGTATTAATGTATGGATGTGAAAGTTGGACTATAAAGAAAGCTGAGCATCGAAGAATTGATATTTCTGAACTGTGGTGTTGGAGAAGACTCCTGAAAGTCCCTTGGGCTGCAAGGAGATCAAACCAGTCAATCCCGAAGGAAATCAGTCTGAATATTCACTGGAAGGACTGATGCTGAAGCTGAATACTTTGGCCACCTGATGCGAAGAACTGACTCATTGGATCAGATCCTGATGCTGGGAAAATTTTGGAGGCAGGAGGAGAAGGGGATGACAGAGGATGAGATGGTTGGATGGCATCACTGTCTCAGTGGACATGAGTTTGAGCAAGCTCTGGGAGTTGATGATGGACAGGGAAGCTTGGTGTGCTACTGTCCATGGGGTCGCAAAGAGCTGGACACAACTGAGCGACTGAACTAAAGTCTGCTTGGAAATTACAGTGAGATTTTGATGTGTGTAGGGAATAGGTTTCCCTCTGAGGCAATCCCTCAAGTAAACCAGTGGTCCCACTCTAGCTGTGTGTGGGGTCACTGATGACCCCAGACCTACTGAATCAGACTGTGGGGATGAGGCTATGTCACATCACTTTCTTTTTTCTTTTGGTTCTTATTTTATTGTGATAAAATACTCATAAAATTTACTATGTTAGCCATTTTTAAGTGTACAGTTCAGTGGAATTAAGTACCTTCATACTGTTGTATAACCATCACCATCACCCACTTCCAAAACTCTTTCACCTTGCAAAATCGAAACTCTGTCTTAACAGAGAGTGATTTCTCATTTCAACAGTGACTTCTTATTTCAACAGTTAATTAACAGTGACTTCTCATTTCAACCTTTCCCTGCAGCCCCTGGCAACCACCATGTTTCTATGAATCTGACTATTTTGAGTAGGTACTTCATAAAGTGGAATCACAAAGCATTGGTCCTTTTGTGACTGGCTTACTTCACTGAGCATGTTCTCAAGGTTCATCCATGGTGAGCTTATGTCAGAATTTCTTCCTTTTTTGGAGGTTGAAAATACTCCATTGTATGCATATACCATATTTTGCTTATCTATTCACCTGTCCATGGACACCTGGGTAGCTACTGTGAATAACGCTGCTGTGAACATGGGTATGCAGGTATCTCTTCCAGACTCAGCTTTCGATTCTTTTGGGTATATACTCAGAGGTGGAATTGCTGGATAATATGGTAAATCTGTTTTGGAACTGGCATACTGTTTCCCACAGGTCCTGCACCATTTAATTTACTTTTTAGTATTATTTTTAAATTTTGCTTATTTATTTAGGCTGTGTTGCATGGCTTGCGGGATCTCCGTTTCTCAACCAGGGATTGAACTGGGGCCTGCGGCAATACAAGCACCAAGTCTTAACCACTGGACCACCAGGGAACTCCCAAACTCCTGTATCATTTTAAATAGTAATTTTATAAACACCTAACAGTCCCTTAGTCTACCTAGTATCTTATTTTAAAAAATAAATCTGACTACTTTTTGATCTTTGATGCTGCAAATCACAATTTTTGAAAAGTTGTATCCAAATGCTGACTATCCAAGTGCTGTTCTACTTTTATCCACATAACATTGCTTCACTTGCTCCTCCTCCCAGATCAGAGTCATGGCATTCCTTTTGTAAATCCATAGTAATCAACTACTTCACTCCCCAACTGTGAGCACTAGGGATACATACAGCTCTTCCTTCCCCATCCATGATGCCCTCCCACTTCCTGCTCATTTCTGGGTGCAGCTTTCAGGCTCCCTTGCCCCTTCAGTAAGGTTCTTGAGATCCGGTCAGAGGCGCCCTCTTCTCTTCTTGCTCTACATGTTTGTTTGTTTGTTTTAATTTTATTTTATTTTTAAACTTTACAATATTGTATTAGTTTTGCCAAATACATCTTTTTTTACTACTCATGTCCCAGGCTTTAATTAGCATACCAGTGACTTTCAAATCTGAAGCACAACCCCAGCTTTCTCTCCAGAGCTGCACATACCCATGTATTCTAAGCTCCACAAAACCCACGTGACTAAACCTGAACAGAAGCAGTAAAGACAGTGAGAACACACAGAGAATGCATCTATGGGTCCAAATCCTGGCCTCCCCAGTTCTGAGCCGAATGAACGTTTTTCTTAGAAAAGCAGGTCTAATGCTGTTTAGCTCAAGGGGTCTTTTGAAGATGAAATGAGATCTGGTTAAAAGTGCCTAACAAAGTGTCTGGTGTATAGTCTGCATTTAATTATCATAAACCTTCCCTCAAACATTTTCTTCCTCTATTTTCTATTTCATGGCATGTCACCATCATCAATTCGGTTCTTCAACCCATCTGCAACCTCTTTATTCCCTCACCTGTACAGGTAACTCATCATCAAGCCTTGATGATCCTCCCTCTTCATTATCTCTTAAATCCACCCCCACCTCTTCCTGACAGCCCTTTGACCACTGCCCTAGTCTAGTCCCCAACACCACTCACCTGGATGATGCAACAACCTTCTACTTGATCTCTCCTGCTTCCATCCTTTCCTTCCTTCATCCACTCCTCATTTTGCAAAGGCATTTTTCTAAAATGCAAATGGAATCACATCACTCCCTTCCTGTTTGAACATTTCAGTGACTTCCCAATGGACTCAGTATGAAGTCCAGATGCTTCAGTATGACTTACAAGGCCCTGCAAGATTCAGAAATCTCAAGACAGGTCTAGTTTTGTGTAGGGTCACTTTCAAGGGTTATCTCCAAATAAGATGAGTTTCAAAACACATACCTAGAAAACCTAATATGAAGCACGATCTGTGAAATTACTAGCTATAAACCAGGGAAAAGTTGTGGAGATAGTTACTCAAAATGAAAACAATCACTTCAGGTTAACAGATGATGAGTGTAATTTTTCTTTCTGGGAAAATTAAACAGTGGGGAACAGCTGTTTATTGAGTGGCTTTTAGATCTTATTGACATGGTAAGTTTGTACATGAATGTTCACAGGAGAATTAATCATAACAGCCAAAAAGTAGAAACAACCCAAATGTCCATCAACTGCTGAATGGGTAAACAAAATTTGATAAAGTAGTACTATTCAGCCACAACAATTAATGAAGTACTGATACAAGCTACAACACAGATGAACCTTGAAAACATTATGCTGAGTCAAAGAAGCTAGTCACAGAAGACCATTATTATATGACTCCATTTATATACAATGTTCAGAATCGGCAAATCCATGGAGACAAAGTAAATTAGGGGAAGGAAGGAATTGGGAGGTACAGAGGCCTAACTATTCTTTGACATGTGGTTATCTACTTGTTCCAGCCCCAATTGTTGAAGAAAGTATTTTTTTCCGCCAGAATGACCTTGGTACCTTTACTGAAAATAAGTTGATCATAAATATACGGGTTTATTTGTGGACTCTCAATTTTATTCTGATATGCAGATTATATCAGATATGCAGATGTCACTACCCTTATGGCAGAAAGCGAAGAACTAAAGAGCCTCTTGATGAAAGTGAAAGACGAGAGTGAAAATGTTGGCTTAAAACTCAACATTCAGAAAACTAAGATCAACACAACCAGTCCTATCACTTCATGGCAAATAGATGGAGAAACAATGGAAACAGTGACAGACTTTGCTATTTGGGGTTCCAAAAATCACTGCAGATGGTGACTGCAGCCATGAAATTAAAAGATGTTTACTCCTTGGAAGAAAAGCTATGACCAACCTAGACAGCATATTAAAAAGCAGAGACATTACCTTACCAACAAAGGTCTGTCTAGTCAAAGCTATGGTTTTTCCCATAGTCATGTATGGATGTGAGAGTTGGACTACAAAGAAAGCTGAGGGCTGAAGAATTGATGCTTTTGAACTGTGGTGTTGGAGAAGACTCTTGAGAGTCCCTTGGACTGCAAGGAGATCAAATCAATCAATCCTGAAGGAAATCAGTACTGAATATTTATTGGAAGAACTGATGTTGAAGCTAAAACTCCATTCTTTGCCCCCCGATATGAAGAACTGACTCATTGGAAAGACTCTAATGCTGGGAAAGATTGAAGGCAGGAGGAGAAGGGGACAACAGAGGATGAGATGATTGGATGGCATCGCTGACTCAATGGACATGAGTTTGAGCAAGCTCTGGGAGTTGGTGATGGATAGGCAAGTTCATCAGAGAAGGCAATGACACCCCACTCCAGTACTCTTGCCTGGAAAATCCCATGGACAGAGGAGCCTGGTAGGCTGCAGTCCATGGGGTCGCTGAGGGTCGGACATGACTGAGCGACTTCACTTTTACTTTTCACTTTCATGCATTGGAGAAGGAAATGGCAACCCACTCCAGTGTTCTTGCCTGGAGAATCCCAGGGATGACGGAGCCTGGTGGGCTGCCGTCTATGGGGTCGCACAGAGTCGGACACGACTGAAGCGACTTAGCAGCAGCAGCAGCAGCAGCAGCAGCAGCAGCAGGCAAGTCCATGGGGTTGCAAAGAGTCAGACACCACTGAGTGACTGAACTGAACTGAATTTTATTCCACTGGTCTATAGTCTGTCCTTACTCCAGTACCTTATCTTGATTACTTCAGTAAGTTCTAAAATCACTAAATGTGAATCTTCTGACTTTTTCTTTTGAAATATTATTTTGGCTATTCTGGAACCCTTGCACATTCCTATAAATTTTATGACCAGTTTATCAATCTGGGATTTTGAAAGAGATTGCTTTGAATCTGCAGATCAATTTGAGAACTGTTTTCATCATAACAATCTTAAGACTTCTGATTCATGAACATGGTGTGTCTAATTTATTTAAACAATATTTTATAGTTTTCACAGTATAAGTTACACACTTTTTTATTAAATTTACTTCTGTTATTTTATTTGATGCTATAGTAAATGGAATTGCTTTAATTTCATTTTCAGATCCAGCTTTTCTTTTGCTTCTACTGTAAATAAAAGTGGACGGTGTGAAGTATTCATCTCTGTCAGGGCTTGGTTTGCCCGTATAGCCCACAGCACAGCATCGTGTACTGCTTGATCCTACCCGAAGGCAACTGTGCCTTTGTGAACCACGGAAATACGCAAGATTTGAGCTTCCTGCCTCCTCGTGTCTCTTTTTGGGCTATAGAGTTTTGTCTCATTCCTTGAACTCTGGTATTTCTACTATTATGTCCGTGGTCTCCCAGCCACCTCTGTTTCATCTTTGCTGATAATTCTCTTGCCCTTACAGGCTTCCTTTCTAGTTAGAAAACAGGTCAGTCACATACTACCTTCTATTATTTTCATGTCCTGAATTCTCTTTAGCTATTTTTGTCACTTTCTGTATTTATAGGTTTTTGGGGGGTTACTTACAGGTCATGGATATTCTGGGACCTTGAAAGTGTAAACTTTGTAGTGCTACATAAGTAAGATTCTGCTTAAGTTCTGTGGGTCATTCATTACAACAGCTCTAAGGGCCAGGGAGTGAGACAGAGCCACCAAAAGCAACGATGTCCATGTCCTCTCTAAATTCACGCCCAGAGCACACTTCCTCCTCTCTCACATTTCATTTCTTCATGTTCTAATTATATTTGGGTGTATATTTGCACTGGTAGCTTAAAACAACAGAATGGATTAGAAAAAATGTTAATAACCTCTGTTTTATTGACACTGACTCAAAGGGCAGCTTCATCAACACCAATAAATAAAAGGGCAAGAGCTGGCCTCTGAGGAAGCCAGATGGCATGAAGCTAGGCAGGCTTGACTAGGTGTTTTCCTGCTCCGGTAGACAGAGCTGGTTTTCCACATTTATTTCAGTGATTACCCTTTCTTACTCCTGACATGGCCTTGTTGCTTGCCCCTGACATCCCTGTACATACCTTTCATGTGCCTCCAAAGATCTCCATAAACCCAGCCCTGCCGAGCTCACATGCATTCCAGTCACCGCAGCCTGGTCAGGAACGAAGCAGGGAAAGCGCCTTGACAGAACTGACCATACACGCTCCAATGAAGCCACAGGTTATAGGGAAGGCAGCACAGAGGTCAGAGGCGTGAATCTGCGGCTAGCCTTGCCTGGGCTCAAATCCTGGCTCCACCTCCTACCAGCTGGGTGATGTCAGGTAAGTTTCTCAATCATTTTGTAAGAGGGGGTTAACTGTATCTACCTCACAGGGTACTTCAGGATTAAATGAGTCAGCATTCATGAAGCATTTAAAATAGGGCCTAGCCATCATCAAAAAACCTACAAACAATAAATGCTGGAGACAATGTGGAGAAAAGGAACCCTCTTGCACTGTTGGTGGAGATGTAAATTGATACAGACACTATGGAGAACAGTGTGGAGATTCTTAAAAAAAAAAAACTAGAAATAAAACTACCATATGATTTATCAACTCCACTACTAGGCATATACCCTGGGAAAACCACAATTCTAAAAGACACATGTCCCCTAATGTTTATGGCAGCACTATTTACAACAGCCAGGACATGGAAATAACCTAATGTCAATAGACAGGTGAATGGATAAGCTTAATGGAATATTACTCAGCCAGAAAAATTGCAAATTTGAGTCAGTTCTAGTCAGGTGGATGAACCTAGAGCCTGTTATACAGAGTGAAGTAAGTCAAAAAGAGAATGCCAAATATCGTGTATTAACGCATATATATGGAATCTAGAAAAATGGTACTGATGAACCCATTCACAGGGCAGCAACAGAGACACAGACATAGAGAACAGACTTGTAGACATAGCAGGGAGGAAGAAGAGGGCGGGATGAGATAGTAGCAGTGAAACACACACTGCCACGTGTAAAACAGAGAGCTAGTGGGGAGGTGCTATGTGACACAGGGAGCTCAACCCGATGCTCTGTGACAACCTAGCGGGTAAGATGGGGTAGGGGGTGAGAGGGATACCCAAGAGGGAGGGGACACATGTATACCTATGGCTCAATCATGCTGTTGTACAGCGGAAACCAACACATTGTTAAGCAATTATCCTCCATTAAAAAGAAACAAATAACATCTTTATGAAAATAAATAAACTAAATAGGACCTGGCACATAGGAAGTCACTACATGGATTTTTTTTTTTTAAAGCTATATATGACTGACTTAGATATCTCTTCAAAAGCATATAGGAATATGAAGATAATATTCTAAGCTAATATGTAGTGAGTGCAATAGGCCAGGAAGTGTTTAGTGTAAACTATATAGTGTTTAGTGTAATATATAGTATTATCCCTCTAAGTCCATGCCACCCTGTCTTACAGATGAGGAACACAGAATCCTGGGGAGGCAAGGTAACTTTTCCAGGGCTCCACAGCTGGCTTTGTGTAACAGACCTGCCACAACCCGCTGTGAGACCTGGAGCAGGTTACTGAGCTTCTCTCAGTTCAGTTCAGTCGCTCAGTCATGTCCGACTCTTTGTGACCCAATGAATCGCAGCACACCAGGCCTCCCTGTCCATCACCAACTCCCGGAGTCCACCCAAACCCATGTCCATCGAGTCAATGATGCCATCCAACCATCTCATCCTGTCGTCCCCTTCTCCTCCTGCCCTCAATCTTTTCCATCATCAGGGTCTTTTCCAATGAGTCAGATCTTCGCTAAGCCTCCATAAAAATGTGTGTGGAACAGCTCTTGCATCCTTAGCAACAAGCGTGAACCAGGAAAGTTCGTTCTGCTCCCTGGCTTGGCGACCGCTTGCCTCAGCTCCGTCACTCAAACCAATACTGCTCTGTTCATACATCACACCTTTACTGAGGGCCCTAACAGGAAGACTGTAATGAATAAAAGATGAAAAGACACAGTCTTCATTATTTCAGGAGCAACCAGTCAGAAAGGGTGTAGGAGCCAGAGCTGGTGGCACAAGTGCTAATCTAAGGAGTGTGGAGGTTGATGGGCGGGTATCCTCGATACTTTTGGTCTGTCCCGCCTTTGCCACCTGATCTCCCTCTGCTCTGCTCTGCCTCCTGTGGATGAGAAGGTCAGTCTCTAGGGACTACATCACGTGGGCTCCAGGCCCTCTGGCTTCCATCTGGGTTCAGCCAATCTCAGGAGGTGATCAGAGCACAGCCGAAAGGTTACAGTACTTGCCTCTCTCCCTACCAGGATGTGGCTCTGGCAGGGGCTGTGATCCTTGACCAAGGTCACATGCCTCAGGAGGATCCCTCTTCCCACAGTCACAGACTATTCTGGGTTCTGGTGTCCCTCCCTTCCCTCACTGCACTTGAGGTGGTACCAGTACCAGCAACAACTGGCCCCTGCCAGTCCCCCAGTGTGCCACCATCCCTTGCAGGTTTCCCTTACCCCTGTCACCACCGTAAATAACCCCTCCCTTAAAGGCATTTCAATAACTCTCTGAACGTGCTGGCTGTTTCCTGCCTGGACGCTAACTAATAACAGTGAGCAATGAGAACCACTGAATTTTTTTTTAACTTGAGGTAAGTGGAATAGAGTTCAGGAGACAGACACCGAGAACCAGTTAAGATAAAAATAAGAGATAAGGAGGGTCTGATGGAGGGAATGAAATGGAGCAGAAAGCTATCAATAGGACTTGGGGTTATGAGGGGAGAGGAAAAAGCCAAAAATGGCATCAAATTATAGACCAACACCCCTCATGAACACAGGATCAAAATCCTTAATAAGCTATTAGCATCATCAATATATGATGACCAAGAGAACGTAAGCCTGGTTCAATATTCTAAAATCAATTAGTATACTTCAACATATCAAGCCATTAGATTAGTTATTAAACTGCATTAATTAGGAATGCAAATTAAAACTTATCACAACTACACACCTATTGGAATGGGTGAAATTCAGAAAATCTGATATCAACTACTGATGAGGATATAAAGTTCATGAAAATGAGAAATGGTATCACCTCATCCATCTTCTTTCATCTCCCTCTGCTCCACAATGCCTCAAGGTTTATTGACAGGATATGGGGCTACAGCAATGGTTACCTGCTAGTTTTCTCCACTCCTTGCGATGTCATTCAAATGGACCAGAGGTAAACACTCACGGAGACAGAGGCAGTCTCCCTTCCCCGTGCCTGCTCTTCCAGCGAGGTATTTGGTGAGAGGAGAATTATAACAGAAGAACTGAGTAGTGTTGTTTTCTGTCATGTTATCCTTTATTCCGAAACAACTCGCAATATATCCTTAAGCATGCTTTTGACTGACTGTAGTTTTTTTTCAAGGGTCATTACTTGTTCTGGGATTGTGTCTTCCTGATGCCATTAGAATTATCAAGCCATTGAGAAGCTTACATATGGTGGAGCCTGGGTGGTTCCATCCAAGCTATATGGAAACCTATCTATTATAGTTTTCCCTGTAACTACATATTTTTAAATTACAAATTGTGCTTTCTCTTTTTCAGTGCCAGGTTTCAAAAAGAGCCATTAGGGATTTCTAGACAGTTACTGCCTTGTAATAGTATATTTACACTGCAAGCCACACAAATGCAGTCAACTGATTTTCAGCCTAGGTATTATATCAATTCATGGGGAAAGAAAACTCTTTTTAATAAATGGTGTAACAATTGGATATGCATATGGGCTTCCCTGGTAGCTCAACTGGTAAAGAATCCGCCTGCAAAAAAAAAAAAAAGAACCCGCCTGCAATGGAGACTCAGGTGTGATTCCTAGGTCAGGAAGATCCCCTGGAGAAGGAGTAGGCTACCCACTCCAGTATTCTTGAGTTTCCCTGATGGCTCAGACGGAAAAGAATCTGCCTGCAATGCAGGAAACCTGGGTTCAATCCCTGGGTTGGGAAGATCCCCCGGAGGAGGACGTGGCAACCCACTCCAGTATTCTTGCCTGGAGAAGCCCCATGGATAGAGGAGCCTGGTGGGCTACAGCCCATGGGGTCACAAAGAGTTGGACATGACTGAACGACTAAGCACAGCACATGGCAAACAAAAACCTTTGACCCTTCTTTTCTCACTGTGTACACAAAAATTAATCCCAAATGAATCAAAGACCTAAATGTAAAAGCCAGAACCACAGAGCTTCTGGGCTTCTCAGGTGGTGCTAGTGGTAAAGAATCCACCTGTCAATGCAGAAGACGCCAGAGAAGAGAGTTCTATACCTTGGTCAGGAAAAGCCCCTGGAGTAGGAAATGGCAACCCACTCCGGTATTCTTGGCTGGAAAATTACATGGAGAGAGGAGCCTGACGGGCTACAGTTCATGGGGTGGCAAAGAGTCAGACACAACCGAGTATGCACCCACCATACACAAAGCTTCTAGAAAAACATGTCAGAGAATATTTTCAAGATCATAGGATACATAAAGATTTCTTGGACAGAACACACAAAGCCCTAACCCACTGATGTTAAAAGAATTTCTGCTCATTACAAAAACACATATATATGGAATCTAGAAAAATGGCACTGAATAATTTATTTGCAGGGCAGTAATGGAGAAAAAGACATAGAGAACAGACTTATGGACTTGGGGAAGAGGGGAAGAGAGGGCAAGATGTATGGAGAGAGTAACATGGAAACTTACGTTACCATACGTAAAATAGACAGCCAATGGGAATTTGCTGTTATGTCTCAGGAAACTCAAACAGGGACTCTGAATCAACCTAGAGGGGTGGAATAGGGAGGGAGATGAGAGGGAGGTTCAAAAGGGAGGGGATAAATATACACCTATGGGTGATTCATATTGAGGTTTGACAGAAAACAACAAAATTCTGTAAAGCAATTATCCTTCAATTAAAAAATAAATAAATTTTAAAACATATATACTCCTCCGTCCATGGGGTTTTCTAGGCAAAAGTACTGGAGTGGGGTGCCATTGCCTTCTCCGATATATATATATAAACCCTCTTAAAAAATAAAGTAAAAGATTTTTTCCATTTTAGGCATATATATGTAACATTAAAATCATGAAAGTAGGAACTGCAAATTTGAGCTTACTATGCTCAAATTTTTATTAAAACTTCTAAATGATTTTCACTATCCCTCTATTTTCACTGTTGTGATCTTTTGGCAAAATATTATAAAAATATAAATTAATAAAGAGAGTACACTGGGTCCAGGATAAAAAAAACCACTGGGACTTGCCTGGTGGTCAGGTGGTTAGGACTCCATGGTTTCACTGCAGGGGGCATGGGTTCGATTCCTGGTCAGGGAACTAAGATCCCACACTCCTGTGGCAGTCACAAAAAAAAGATGATGACGACGACACCCAGACACACACAAAAGAAGAACCTGATTTTCTAAAATGTCAAAAGATTAGATCGAGTCACACCAAAGATACCAAAACAGCCAATACGCATGTGAAAAGGTGCTCCGTATCACTAGTCATCAGGGACACGCAAACTAAAACCAAACCTTGCTAGAATGGAAAAGGTAAAAAGAGAGAGAGGGGGAGACCAACAATCCCAAAGTCTGGAGAGGATACGGAGCAACAGAACTCTCTCACATTGTTGGTGGCAGTGTGAAATAGTACACTTTGGAAAACTGACATTTTCTTATAAAGATATATCAACTCAATGACACAACAACTCCATTCATAGATATTTACGCACGAAAATGAAAACATACATCCACAAAAACTTACACAAAATATTCTCAGCACCTTATTCATCTTAGCCCTAAATTGGAAATAAACCCAAATGCTTAGGAATAGGAGATTAGATAAATAAATTATGGTATGGTCATACAATGAAATATAGAAAAAAGCAGCAAAAATTAATGAACTACTAATGCATGTAACCACATGCATGAATCTTAAAAATACTACTTTGAGTGAAAGATGCTAGGCACACACACCCAAAAAAACAGTCCTTACTGTAGGATCTCATTTACTTGAAGTACAGGCAAACATACTGTTAGCAACAGGAGTCAGAAGTGATAGCGGGATGGCTGGTGGGTGGGGAGGTGGCGCAAAGAGGTGTGGGACTGACTAGAAAAGGGCACGAGGAAATGAATGAGGATGGAAATATTCTGTATCTTGCTTTGCACTTTGTTTACATGGGGATATATTTGTCACAATTCATCAAGTTGAACACTTAGGATCTGTGTATTTAATTGTATGTAAATTTTACATCAATTTTTAATTACTGTAAGTTATGGCTGAGGGCATAGAACAACCTATTTGCACCATGTGGATTTACATCTATAATCAAATTAAATGGACATTGTGAATTAAGTCTCTTTCCTTTAAACACAAAACTTGAAGTTGTTTGCACATAGCTTTACATTGTATTTACAACTATTTACATTGCATTAGATATTGTAAGTAATTTAGAGATGACAAAGTATACAAGAGGATAAGTATATGTCATATGCCATTTTATATGAGGGGCTTGAGCATCCCTTGAGCACTTTTTCTATGTTCTAGTGGCTCAGACAGTCAAGAATCTGCCTACATTGATGCAGGAGACCAGGGTTTGATCCCTGCCTGGGTCAGGAAGATACCCTGAAGAAGAGAATGGCAACCCACTCCAGTATTCTGGTCTGGAGAATCCCATGGACAGAAGAGCCTAATGGGCTACTGACCATGGGGTTGCAAAGAGCTGGACACGACTGAACGACTAACACTTTGAGCATCTGTGGATTTTGGGATCCCAAGGGGTCTTGGAACCAATCCCAGCCCCCTAGATACCAAGGGAGGACTGTATAAAGCCAATGGCTGAAGCCAAGCAGAGGCCAGCGATCTAGTGAGTGTGGGCACTTGCTGAGGATCAGAAGGTTGCCCTTTCCCATAGCCAACATCACACTAGGCAAGCTGCTGAGCTGCCGGAGTTAGGCAAGTCCTCAGCACTCACGAACAACTCATACTCAGGAAGTGAGGGCTGAAAGAGGGGTTCTTCTCTGGTATTGCTGCAGGCAAGCCAAGGAAGGATGGCTGTAAGTGAGAAATAACATGTAACAGGTTGTGGCTGCAGCTGGACAGGTTGGGCAACAGGTTGGCACATCACATGGGTAGGAAGCCTAAGCTCAGCTTCCACCCCCACCACACCCCAGAACCAGCCCATGGCTGGAATTCCCCAGTGGGGCACCCTCAGGGCACCCTCGACAGACTTGGCGGTGGACCTCTGCCCTCTCAGACACATTCCCAGGTGCCAGCATCAAGGGGCTTGTTTGGGAATTAGACTTTTCTGTGGATGGATTTCTTCAGTAATTGTATCTTAATATAAAATACTCTAAAATAAAGCACTGTGGCCAGTGATGAGGCCAGGACCCTAATTATTAAGTGAGTTGGGGCCTCAATCTAACTTTATTTATTTGTTTGTTGGGCCACACAGCTCGCATGATCTTACTTCCCCAACCACAGATTGAACCCATGCCCTCAGCACTGAAAGCATAGAGTCCTAACCACTGGACCACCAAGGAAATTCCCAATCTAATTTTGAAGTAGATTGTGACATTGGCTGTGTTTCTTCCTACCTCTCTGGCCATTTCTCTGCTTGTTTCTCCTGATGACGACTGTGGTAACCATGGCTCTTGCCTCAAGACTGATGAGTCTATTCATATTCACTCTCATGGCTTTAAATACTATCTGTTCTCTGATGACTTTCAAAGCTGTCAGCCAGGTCCTCTTCCTTGAGCTTCAGACTAGCATAAACAACCACCTATCTGATGTACATTTCCACTTGGTGTCCAGAACTAAACTCCTGATGTTTCTCCCCACCAAACTCACTTTTCCCCACAGAAACTGGTAACACAAATTTTCCAGCTGTTTAAATCAAAAGCTTGGAGTAATCTTTGATCCTTCTTTTTCTCATACGTCTCATCCGATCCGTAAAAACATGTCTTAGTGGCTGTCTCTCTTCAAAACACACCCTGAATCTGAGCACTTCCCACTACTCCGCTGCCACCGCCTAGATTCCAGTCACTGTCCTCTCTCCTGTGCTACTGTGAGAGCCCACCTGGTCTTCCTGGTCTCCCAGGGCAGATTCTACCCTGCCCCTTCTCGTACTGTATCCCCAGTCTACTTTCATCTAGCACTGAGGGCAACGCCATTAAAATGTAAGTCAGATCACGCCACTCCTCTGCCCAAAGGCTGCATAGGCTTTGCATCTCTTCCTGGGTCAGGAAGATCTGCTGGAGTAGGGATAGGCTACCCACTCCAGTATTCTTGGGCTTCTCTTGTGATTCTGCTGGTAAAGAATCTGCCTGCAGTGCAGGAGACCTGGGTTTGATCCCTGGGTTGGGAAGATCCCCTGGAGAAGGCAAAGGCTACCCACTCCAGTATTCTGGCCTGGAGAATTCCGTGGAATGTATAGTCCGTCAGGTCACAGAGTCGGACATGACTGAGTGACTTTCACTTTCACTTTAGCATAAAAGCCAAGGTTCTTCCTCTGACCTAAAAAAGCCTGTCAATGGCACCCCACTCCAGTACTCTTGCCTGGAAAATCCCATGGACAGAGGAGCCTGGTAGGCTGCAGTCCATGGGGTTGATGAGGGTTGGACGCGACTGAGCGACTTCACTTTCACTTTTCATTTTCATGCGTTGAAGGAAACAGCAACCCACTCCAGTGTTCCTGCCTGGAGAATCCCAGGGACGGGGAAGCCTCATGGGCTGCCGTCTGTGGGGTCGCACAGAGTCGGACATGACTGAAGTGACTTAGCAGCAGCAGCCCCCTATCCTCTTTCTGACTTTACATCCTATTTCTCTTTCCCTTGCTCACTCAACTCCGGTTACCATGGTTTGCTGCTGTGTGTATCGCAAACATTCCAGGTACGTCTCTGTTTCAGGGTTTCTGTGCTGGCGGTTCCCTCTACTGTACTGATGAGATCAACTGGGTCTACATACTCCCTCTCTTCCTTCAGGTCTCTACTCATTAGAAACAGGTTTATCCTCCCATTGCTGGTCTCCTACCACGCCTCCTAGAATGCTCCTTGAGAAAAGGGAATTTTTTGTCTGTTTTGGGCACTGCTGTACCCCCAAGTTCCTTCCCCCAAGGCCTAATATGCAGTGGGTGCTCAATAAATATTTGCTGGAAAAAGGTGAAAAGATTCCAGACCTTGCTCCTGTATAGTTAATCAATAAACCAAGATATATATACTGAATTCATCAAAACTGTAAACAATTCCGTACAATCTTGGGGTATGTTCACAAATGTAATAAAGAGATTACTTATGCTGATAATTAAATAGTTTGAGGCAGAATCTGGTATAATGGTTTAGGAAAGAAAGCATCATAGAATAGCTCTGCCTGCCAGCTGGGATTAGGAAAATGAGCCGAGGCTCTCAGTCTTAAACTACAACTTGACCTGTCAAGAGGGTGCCTGCAACCAGAACTGTCTCTCCAACTACCCCACCTCCTCACATAATGTGACTCATGCTTATCTGTTAGCTCCTTATCTGTTAGTCCCCTTGTAGTCAAGCTTCCTCCTCTAACAGAAGCAAACTGTATGTCAAGCCTTGCAGGATCCCAGTGACCTAGCACATAGGGGCTATGTTCAGTCAAATGCCAACAATCATGAAGGGAAAGGAAGTGATAGTGGACTCAAGTGATGGTGATTCCAACCTGACCATCTGATAAGGAATCACTCTAGCTGCAGTGAAGCTTTCCTGCCCCCATGGCCAGTCTATCCCTATGTCCCACCAACTGGACATCCGAATGTCCCCTGATTTCCATCCACTGCTCTGGTTCCATGAACCAGATGGTTTTCCTGAACTGGCCATTTCTTCCCCTAGCCTCTCTAGGATAAAGCCCAGATTCCCTGATGGGCTCTCCCCAGAGTGGGTTGGACCTTTCCCCATCTCTCCACCTTACCACTTTCCCCTTACACTGCACTCAGCTCAGTATGCTGGCAGCTACCACATCTAACTCCTTCAGTTTTGCTCTGAGGTTCTGGTCCAAACTATTTGCTCTGCCTGCAATAATTTTTTCTTCATTTTCTCAGGATAACTCCTCCTCAGATCTGTTATGTCTCCACTTAAACACCACTTCTTCAGAGAAGCTGTGCCTGAGCTCTGTCTTTCACAGTGCCCATCACACTCCACTGGGATCTGTCATGATGTCAAGAGGCTGCCTGTCTCACACACTGCTGTCACCAGGACTGAGCAGCACCCGACACTGAGTAGGTGCTGAGTGATGACTGAGGAATGAGTAAGTGTGAGAACACAGAAATCAAGAAGTCAGGTCAAAGCCTGTGTGGCAGCTGCACCAACTAGAAGGCAACAGCTTTTCCTGCTCAAGTCCTTCTTTTCCTTCCTATTTTAAATAAAATATGTTTTAAAATCTTAAAGAGGATAAGCTTGGTTTTTTTTGGCAATGCTGGGGGCTTGTGGAATCTTAGTTCCCCAACCAAGGATTGAACCTGGGCCTTGGAAGTGAAAGCAACAAGTTCTAACCACTGGACTGCCAGGGAATTCCCTGAATATAAGCTTCTTTGAAGGATGCTCTGGAACTGATATGATAACCATCACCCTAGTAGAGGGGTGCCATGATGTTAACATCCAGTTGCAAAGAGATCTAGATTTATAACATAAGAGCATAATTCATGAGCACACTAAAAGGAGACAAAATTAAAAGGTAAAGGTAAATGTTAACTTCAATTCTCATTTTGCAAAACCCAGGAATCTGGTGGGGGAAATAAGTAGCCTTTCATGTGGTCATCAACATCAACCATGTACTAAGAACCAAGGGCCCACCTTCCAGGCCACCCCCCAACACCTGGAACTGAGCCACTCTGGTAGACAGACTGTTGTTGCATGGTCAGTAGAGCTGGACCCAAAGAGGAAAGACAACCACACCTCAGTACTGGAGCTCAGGCAGGAGCTGGGGGGGAGTCTGCAGCCTGAGTTCTGAGCTGCGTTTTCACAGCCATGGGACTACCTTCGGTACAGTTAGAGCTCCCCATGAACCAGCTTGTACTCCCAGTCTGAAAGGGTAACATGCTTTCTGCAGTTTTCAGATAAAAGAGAAAGTATGTCTTTATCTACATTTATGTTTCCACTGAAAAATAAAAGTCTAACTAAACAAACAGGTATTGAGTTTTACAAAGGAGTTATGATAAATGTCCCTGGATCTCAAAAAATCCAAAGATCCTGTGGGGAAGGTTTAATTTTCCTACAATTTGTTTGTCATACACGGACTCAGTGACACAGACGTCGCTGCCTTCTCACTGACTGCAAAAACGCGACAAAGGAAAGAAAGACTATTCCCCCAACTCTGCAAGCCGACATGGAGGTAAACTGCTAAGCAGCCACTGGATCTCGAGAGCGCATATTCAGGCCCAGCCAAAGATGCTGGCTCCCAGGCTCTGTGGGGCCCTCAGTGTCCTAGGAGGGACATTAGCGAAAGGCCTAATGACCTGTCTAATGAGGCGCAACTACCCAGTGGACAAAAAGGTCAGCTAAAATTGAGTCATGAAAGAGACGTAAATTTAACTAACACCCACAGAGGTATCTGGATCATGACCTACCTGGTCTGAAAGTTAGTTTCAGCTGATGGTTACAGTAAGAAAAAGTACTTTGCTACCAGTTATATTAAATATTGCTTCTGAAAGTCTGGCAATAACAAGATGACTATTTTTCTGAGACTGCTTTAACAGCAAGTTCTAGACTGACACTGACCTGAAAATTCCATCCTCATCCCTACTCTCACAGAGCAATGTTATCTAATCCTTCAATTTCACTCTGACCTCCAGGCAAACGTTCTCAATTGGCCCTTACCAACCTATCAGCTTCTTCCAACCCAAATTTATCTTTCCTTTCCTTCTCCTGTGTGCCCTCACCCCCATTTAATGGCATGATACCCAGTCACCAGAGTTCTTTCCTCATTCATTCCCCAGTATCTGTGAGGGCAACAATGGGTCAGGCATTGTGCCATAAGGTGGGGCACAGGGCAGTGATCCAGACAGGCCAGGTCCCAGGAGCTTAGTTCCCATTTCTTGCTACACCCACAGCTGAATACCAAGGAGTGATTTGACAGAGGGAACACAATGACAAAGGCATGTGACAAAGACCCTGCCTGTGCTGAGGTAAAGTACACTTGGCCACGATGCCTGTGAAGTACCCAGCCCTAGAGAGAGGTGTATTTTACATGTAATCCTGAGAAGACAATGAGTTTTTAATTATACTCATAAAATATTTTTCAACATGAAAACCTAACTTACTAAAGTTTTGTGTTTTCTACCTTCTATATGGATACAAGTATCCTGTTGCTGTGAAAATGGCTATTTCTATGGCAGCAAGAGGCACTTCAGAGTCACCTAATCTGCCTTCCTTCAGATTTCGGGTATAGGGTGTTCTGAGGGCACCCCAGAGCACAACAACCCTGACTGGTGTTCTCTAACTCTGTTATGTGGCTTCTGGTCACCAGGAAGGTTAAGTAGCTCTCCTGTGAGTGGAAATGCCCGGTGTCCTTCACAAACATCAAAACTGCTTACCAACTAGGCCACAATTATGCTCAGCTGTAGTTTAACAATGTTCTAGCTATTAAATGTGACATGTAAAATAATCTAATCTCAGGACAGTCTTTGCCACACCAACCCCCTTTTCCTGTTTTCCTTTTGGTTAATGTGTAATGAAGGAGGTTGGTTATAAAATACAGAATGTATCTGGGATATGCCCACCTGAAAACAGCCATTCATTTTAGTATTTTATAATTTTCTGATTATTGTTTAAATGATGCTCAGTGTCTTACTACTGAGACTCTACGGTCTTTCAGGACCAAGACTGTGTAATTAAGGAGATCACAGGTCCCTGAAACTTAACACTTCAAGGTATTTTGCTAACATTCCTATAATACTTGAAGGCATTTAAATGTTCTTTGCACAACAATCTTAGCATATTAGGGATATTAAGCAGTGAAGGGGCTTCCCTGGTGGCTCAGTGGTAAAAAATCTGCCTGCCAGTGCAGGAGACCCAGGTTCCATCCCTGGTCTGGGAAGACTCCACATGCAAGGAGCAACTACGCCCAGACACCACAGCTACTGAACCACATGCCGCAACTACTGAAGCCTGGGTGCCTAGAGCCTGCGCTCCGCAGCTAGAGACGCCAGCGCAAGAAGCCCGTGCGCCGCAACTAGAGAGCAGCCCTCACTCACAACTAGAGAAAGCCCAAGCAGCAACGAAGACTCAGCACAGCCCTTAAAAAAAAAAAAAAAAAAAGCAGCGAAGCAAGGAGAAACAAAGACAGCAATTTTGAAAGAATAACCACCATGACCAGGAGCAAGCCCTGGGCTGGGGCAACCAAAACAGCCATTTGAGCACAATAATTTAATTTTGAAAATAAGATCTGATGAGAAATACGACGTTCAACCATTGCCCCCATTACTTCAAAAAACAACAACAACAACAACAACAAAAACAACAACAATAACAACAACCAAGCTTTGTCCCCTTAGTCCCTGGCACAGGAATATGAGTGCAAAAGGCTGACAAGTAACAGGAAGGACAGCTGATCTCTCCACCATCCCCCATCTCCCTGACAATGAGAGGATGCCTGGATGACAAATGCATATCTCACACGCTCCCAGAGCCACCCCCAGAGAGGCCCCTCTGAGAGGATAACCATTTCCTAGCAGGAACCACCACTGGGCTGCAGAAGCCATTAACCACGTGGAACATCCTCCAATATGCTGTGGGATGCAGAAACACAAAGCCATCCGTCAGCAAGCACCCAGAGACCCTAAGGGTCAAAACTATTCATCAACAAGCACCAAATAAAGTCTTAGAAAGCAGTGTAAGAGCTCTATGGTCACCTTTCAAATACATACAAGTGAATTCATTATCCTAGGGAACAACACTGCTGTTTGGTTCATGACACCTGAGTGAGGAAACATCTGTGCTTCCTGGTCCCTGCCATCATTCTCCCACCACTTAAAAAAAAATAAAATTTATTTGGCTGTGCCAGGCCTTAGGTGCAGCATGCAAAGTCTTAGTTGTGGTATGTGGGATCTAGGGGCTTCCCAGGTGGCTCAGATGGTAAAGTGGGATCTAGTTCCCACACCAGTGATTTAACCTGGGCCCCTATATCGGGAGTGTAGTCTCAGCCATTGGACCACCTGGGGAGTCCCCCTCCACCACTTTTAATTCAGTCAGAGAGCAAGAAGAGTCTGAAGGCCCACAGAGAGAAAACAAGTTCAGCATCATTCTTTACACGAGCAAGAAACTTTTAGGAAGTTTGTTTTTTTTTTTTTTTTTAATATTCACTCACTATAGAAAATTCCTATGTGTTCTTCTTACACTCTTTTTTGCTAAGTTTTACATTCATTTAATGTACTTGTAATCAAATTATATTCACAACTTTGTTCCTGATTTTTTTCACTTACTGTTTTGACATAAGCATTTTTCACGTTATCACAGTTTTTAAGGATTACTAATTATGTGAACCAGCTCTTCGTTTCTTTCTTTTTTTTTTTTTCCTCCTTCGTTTCTTTAGTGTTAGACATTTCTGTCATTTTTAAATTGTTTTCTGTTATAAATTACAAAGATTAAGAAACTAGGGCCCAGTAATTATATGATGTGGGCTTTGCAGGTGGCTCAGTGGTAAAGAATCCGACTGCAATGCAGGAGACACAGGTTCAATACCTGGGTCAGGAAGATCCCTGGAGAAGGAAATGGCAACCCATTCTAGTCTTCTTGCCTTGGAAAGCCTGAGGAGCCTGGTGGTCTACAGTCCATGGGGTTGCAAGAGAGTTGGACATGACTTAGCAACTAAAACAACAATTACATGATTTGCCTAGCATTAGCATTCTAAGCAAAAATATAATTCTGAAAGAAATAATAAAGATTTTGAGATTGTAAAGCGATACGGAAAATCTCAAAGCCAAGTAGGAAGTATTTCCGGTTATATTTTTGAATTATCTATTCTCATGAGAAAGTGAAAGTTGACAGCTGGGGAGGAGCACAGTTATCCCAGGCCAGAAAGGTAGACTGTGCTCAGTACTTCGTTTCCACTCCTCAAAGCCTTCATTCCTGATCTTTCACGGTAGAAGACAGACAGGAACCCTTACAGATGCTTCTGGGAATGGCTCTGGGAGGTGGTGGGGAGATGGAGCTATCGCCACGGCAATCCTGGATCCCAAAGAGATGCGGCATTTTGTCACTGGGAACCTTGGAAACTAACAGAACCTAGGACAAAGGCACTGCTCGAAGCTCCTCCTCTAGGAACGGGAACTAAAGAGCACATGTTAAGGGCAGTGTTTGAGTGTATGTAAGTAATGCAGGAATACTCCTTCCTTCTTAATGTTTAATCCTACTTCCTAAGTGTTCATTCCCATCATCATGCAACTGAAATATTTACTCCATTTGTCACTTCCTTTGTCTGGATTTAAAGAGATGGTACATTAATGAGCTATTCCTGACCTGATGGCTAATTCATGAGTGAATGTTAGTGTGCTAGAAAGTCTGTTTTCATGTTTTTCTCAGTATCTTTTTTCCGTTTTGATTTTCACGAGCCCAACCTTATTTGAATTATCTTTCATTCCCCACTTTTAAAAACACCTGACATCTAAATTTCCAAGTAATTTGGACTCTTAGGCTTTCTTGAAGTTTACTTATACAAAGCTGCTTTTTTTGTATGTATGTCCTGGGACTTGTATACAGTGTACTGGGACTTCCCTGGTGATACAGTGCATGGGAGTCTGCCTGCCAACGCAGAGGACATGGGTTCGATCCCTGGTCCAGGAGGATTCCACATGCCTCAGGGCACCAGGGCTCGTGAGCCACTACTTCTAAGCCTATGTGCTCAAACTACAGAAGCCCACACAACTAGAGCCTGTGCTCTGCAACAAGAGAGGCCCGTGCACCGCAACGAAGAGCAGACCTTGCTCACCCCAACTAGAGAAAGCCCATGGGTAGCAATGAAGACCCAGCACAACCAAAAATAAATAAACTAACTAAAAAAAAAGAGAAATACGAGAGGTCCTCCCCCCAAAAAAGAAAAATAACGTCCTACTACTATACAGCATATGAATTCTCAAAAACAGCAAAACCTCCAAGTTTTTCCTAGACACTGATTTCAATAGTGGATTTATCCTAGATTGAAACTCCTATTATATATACACGAGTGACTTACTAGGCATCAGAAGGACTCCTCTACTGCTTCTAAGTGACTGGTCACTGATTCTTATGTTCTGTGAACACCAACTTTATATTACAACCTCCCATATCAGATCACACTGTGCCCCCATTTCATTTCTCCTCTTATTGTATAAACAGAGAATCAGTTCAGAGAAAGTAAATCCTGTTAGCATTAGTGGTTTATCTGGTAAGTTAGCCTGTTAAATACTGTTGATTACTTTATTACAGGCCAGATTTGATAACTGCTCTCAGCTGCCCCAGAAAATGGAATGGATGTCAAGTAATTATTTGTCAAAAGTTCACTGCCATAGTGATGAAGAAACACTTTGAGAGTCTGTATGCCCATCTTTCTTATCTGAAAATAAGTCTCTTTCTGATTATAAGGGCTAAAATAATGCACACACATCCATAGGGCACACTTGACCACATTTAAGCCATATCTTCTCCAAATGCTCATTCAAGGAAGTATTTGTACTGACATTCAAAGCACCCTCCCACACCCTCTCCAGCACTACAGATGGTAATTGCTCCCTTCCATCCTACTTGGATTTTGGCCTACTTGTCTGTTTTCTATGTGGGCCAATGCTAGAGTAATGAGGGTTTCTACACAGAATACAATGATTTTCACAAAGCTTTTCTGACAGGATTTGGTTAACAGTGCCAATGTTCCCCCCAGATCATATACCCTTCTCTCTTGAGTTATTTATATAAGTATTTCCAGAGATAGAAGAAAAGTCAATAAAATGTACAGCCATAATATCCACAGTTATGGGCCGGCACTGATTTATGAGCAAGAGAAGAACAAAGCTTTCTTAAAAAACTAATTTAATCTATTAACGTTATCATAGTTTCAATGCATCTTCTCTTATCACTCTGAGGGGGGAAAAAACCTGCTGCCATTTCAAATATACAGTGAAAATTAGTTTTACCACGTGCCAAACTGACTGATGATTAGAATCACAGGCCACCTTTTAAAAATCACACATTTCTTTTCCCCATATTACAAATCTTTGTCTTTTGGGAGACCACTTTCTTCCTTTTTTAAAATTTAAATTTAAAATTTTAAAGTACAGTTGACTTACAATGTTGGGCCAGTCTCTGCTGTACAGCAAAGTGACTCAGTTTCACACATATACACATTCTTTAAAATTCTTTTCCATTACAATTTATTCCATGAGTTTGGATATAGTTCCCTGTGCTATGCAGTGGGGCCTTGTAGTTTATCCATTCTAAATATAATAGTTTGCCTCTACCAACCCCACATTCCCAGTCCATCCCTCCTTTTTCTCCTCCCCCATGCCAACCACAAGTCTGATCTCCATGAGAATCTGTTTCTATTTTGCAGATAGGTTCATTTGTGCCATATTTTAGATTCTGATTGCTAATTCTACTTCTAGTGGGTTCCAGTGTTACTATAGAAATCACATATTTGAATTTTCCCAGCAAGTAAAAATAACAGATCAGATCCAAAGTACTCATTCTACAGGAAAAGTAGAACAACCAGGTGGTATGGGAAAGCCTCTCACAACAGAAGCTTTAAACTGTAAAAAGTGTGTGTGTGTGCATGGGGTGGGGGGCGGGGAGTCCTCCCACCAAAAAAAAAAGTGAAAGTGTTAGTATCACAGTTGTATCTGACCCTTTGCAACCCCATGGACTGTAGCCCACCAGACTCCACTGTCCATGGAGTTCTCCAGACAAGAATACAGAAGTGGATAGGCATTCTCTTCTCCAGGGGGATCTTCACCACCCAGAGATTGAAGTTGTGCCTCCCACACTGCAGGCAGATTCTTTAAGGTCTGAGCCACCAGGGAAGCCCATTCATCCAACAGAACTGTCTGCTAAAAACCCTAGTCCAAAAGCAGTAACTTTTGCATATTTTCTGTAAAATGGATGGCCTTAAAACTCTTGTTCCCTGGTGTAGCTTTTCAGAAGGAGTTTCCTTATCAAGAATGTATTTAGATTCTCTAACTTCCATCTTCTCCATATCACAGTAACACATGAAGTGTCTTTCCTAATTTAAACAGCTGTTCCTTTCAACTGAAGGGTCACAGATTCAGGGCTCTTCCATCTCCAACCTTTGTGCCCCATAGCTTTAGAGGTCCTCTGAGCCCTGCGCCACCAGGCTCTGGATATTCAAAAGTCACCACTTCCTTCCTCCCGTGTCCTGCCCTCAGCAATGACACCGTGGGAACGCTGAAGACAAATAACGTTTATAACCTTCCTTGGTGTTCTCCAAGGCAGCTTTAAACTTTTCTATTCCTGTCTGGTTCTTTAGATTCTGCAATAAACGCTTCACACAACCATTCACAAGTCCTGATCTCCAGGACCCTTCTTTCTCCCTCACCATTCATGTGGTAATGCCTTGAGAATACTTCACCTCACCTTTTGTCTCCGCAAGTTCATCTGCTTCCTTCTTGAGCTTCAAAGGTAAGCCAGGCCCAGAGAGATGTGGCCAGCGGACATGCCGGGACTGGCTGAGCCACCCGCCCCTTCTGGAGTGTCCCTTCTCCCATCTGCCACCTGAACTCTCTTTCCTTAAATAAAGATATGTCCCCTCAGGTCCCTTCTCACTGTGAAAGACGATGGACTAGCTACGCCGCGGGCCCTTTGTCTGAGGTTCCCATACCTCACATCCTTAGCCACAAAGCGGCGGTCCTCACAGGTAAGGGGTGCTGGTCGGCAACGGACAGGGTAGCCTAGGTTTTAGCGTCCAGTAAAGGGATGGGTTATGGCCAAGGTCCTTCCAGGAGCCAAAATTCTACAATTCTACGACCAAACTTGTAGGTCCTATCTCTGAGGTGAGAGGACCAACTCCGGGGCGACTCCCGAACTCCGAGCCCGCGCTGGCAGTTAGAACGGCCCCCTCCAGCCCCTGCGCAGCGTATCCCCGCCGAGGAGGCCCGGCCAGCGCCCGCCCGCCGCCGCGCCATGCCCTTCTACATCCTCACCCGCAGTCGCGGGCCGTCTCTCACCTGGCACGCTGGCATCCCCCGCCCTGCGCCGCCCTGGAGACCATGGGCCCGGACGGGTCTCGGCAGCCGCTGGTGCTGCGTGAGGGAGGCTTGCAGGGACGCTCGGGCCCCGGAATCTAGCGCGCCGCCACCGGGAACGCGCCGCCTGGTTTCTAAGGAACCGGGGTCTCTGGAAAAGCAGGGGCGGGACGGCGGGAAGTCTGCGCATGCTCCATGTCTAGGGAGGACCAGCGCTGGGAGGGGCCGTTTCCAGGAGCTACGCATGCTCACTGGCTCCGGGCGGAGGTAAAGCCGTCTGGCTGGAAGCCCTGGTCATTCGTTTCCGGCGGTGGAGGCGACGGTTTCCCACTCTAGGCTCTTTTCCGGTCGGTCGCCTGGCTGGAAGAGCAAGGAGATTCTGAGTACTGTGGTGGGCCTTGGTTGTCTCGGAATGAAGGAAAGTCGGCTGCTGGATGACTATCTTTGCAGAACAATATTTCTCACGAACTCGCCGGACTTCCCGGCTTTCTGACTCCTAAAGACTCGCTTTTCGTGCGTATATGGGCTCCTCTTCTTCTGGGTGTTCTTTGGTTGTGCTTACATGTCAGTGTTTTCAAGACTGCGGCCTCAGTCCCCCTTGATCTCTTTACTGGAACCGGTTTCCCACCCCCCAATAAATACGACTTTGTAACGAGACTACCCTTTGTTTCACCAGACTGTCCACTAGAGCAGCGAAAATAACCTATAAACCTTAGTATAAAACAAGCTGTGCTGGAAATGTGTCTGGAGGGAAATGAATTTACTGTGGCTTTACTTATGGAACCAGGACATTTGTGCTTAATCTAATACTCCACTCTTCCTTCTACACTAGCTTTTCCCTTTGCTCAGTCGTTCAGTGGTGTCTGACTCTTTGCAACCCCATGGACTCTAGCCCACCAGGCTCCTCTGTCCAAGGAATTCTTCAGGCAAGAGTACTGGAGCAGTTTGCCATTTCCTACTCTAGGGGAATCTTCCCGACCCAGGGATCCAAACTGCAGTCTCTCACATCCCCTGCATTAGCAGGCGGGTTCTTTACCACTCTGCCACCTGGGAAACCCTCATACTACACTTGATCTTAGCCAAAAGGCCGGGAAGCGAGAAGCTTTTCCCTGAGAGTCCTGTAAAATGGCCTTGAATGAAACATTCTGTAGTAATGCAAGTTTGGAAAATGCTGGATTAAGCTACACATCTTAAGACAGAATTTTTAAAGCTTTTAATTAGCAGGTGATGTTTACTCTGAGCATCCATGACAGTTTTTGCTGTTTACTAGGGCACAGAATCCTTTTCCAGTTCCAGGAAACATGTCTCTCTGAGATACGGGTTTATATGCTCTGCAGCAAACCTCCTCACCCCTGTGACTTAGACACCACCGACCGGTTCCCTGTATTATCTTGCATGCAACTGCCTTGTCTCTTGGTAATCTCCCTCACATTGGGTCACTCATCCTGTGGTGCTGCTACTACTACTAAGTCATGTCAGTCGTGTTCGACTCTGTGTGACCCCGTAGATGGCAGCCCACCAGGCTCCCCTGTCCCTGGGATTCTCCAGGCAAGAACACTGGAGTGGGTTGCAATTTCCTTCTCTAATGCATGAAAGTGAAAAGTGAAAGGGAAGTCACTCAGTCTGTCCGACTTTTAACGACCCCATGGACTGCAGCCTACCAGGCTCCTCTGTCCATGGGATTTTCCAGGCAAGAGTACTGGAGTGGGGTGCCATTGCCTTCTCCGTCCTGTGGTGCTGCTGCTGCTAAGTCACTTCAGTCGTGTCCGACTCTGTGTGACCCCATAGATGGCAGCCCACCAGGCTCCCCCATCCCTGGGATTCTCCAGGCAAGACTAGAGTTGGTTGCCATTTCCTGTGGTGCTAACATCCGCTAAATATTTCTCAAACCTGACTTGTTCTTGACCTTGGGTTTTCTTTGCTTCTAGTCTTACCTCCAAGTTAACAGAAGCATCTATTTTATCCCTCCTCTGCATAAAATCCTGGTGCCTTGCGGGCAGAGCAGGCAACTTGAGGCAGGAGCAGGACTGTCACACCAGGGGGCATCCTCATGGAGGCAGGGCAGTCATATATGTTCTTTCTCTGATTACCAAACCCTGCTCTATGCATGCTATAATCCTCTGTTACTATGGGGTAGCAGAATTAACAATGTTAATGGGGAAACTGAAGCTGAGAAAGGTTAATTTCACAGGGTCACCCAAACTGATTTTTCAGCATGAGTTTTTCCCTTGGACTGAAAGGAAGCTAATTTTGATACCCCTCAGAGTTCTTTCTGTCCAGTGTGTCAAGTGAGCATATTTGGAATGTATTAACATCTTATTTGGGGACTTCCCTGGTGGTCTAATGGTTAAGAATCCTCCTTGCAATGCAGCGGACTCAGGTTCAATCACTAAGATCCCACATGCCATGGGGCAGTGAAGCCCATGTGCTTTGGAGCCCATGTACCACAACTAGACAGACAGTTGCCACAGCAAAGATCTTGAGTGCCGCAGCTTAAGACCTGGGGCAGCCAAATAAGTAAACAAATATCTTATTTTGAGGAGAGGAGGTCTTATGGCCCACCTTTTTGAATTTGCTACTTTTTGTTTCGGATGAAGGCCGTTTCGCAGGAGAGAATCAAAAGCTTGAGTACCTATGTTCTTTGGGGTCTTGCAAAAGTCTTGAGAGTCCTTGAGGAGACACCAAGGCCCTGGACACTCCCAACAAATGAACTGGGAAGGGGCCAAGCTTTCCAGGACACCTGTGTTACATTAGGGATGGTTCAATCCCATTAAGACTCACAACAGAGACCAGACACTATGACTGCTCATGGATGTATATTTTAATAAAAATAATTCTGTCAAAATACAACAGGAGTTTTTTCATCTCTCAAGTACAATTTAATAGGATGTTTTGTGTTAGAATTCTCTCTAAACCCTCCCACACCCACAAGTTTCATGCTAATGCCAAGTATCAACTTGCGAGGACAAAGGCAGAACCAGTGTGCACAATGTGGAGGATGTCTGAGTCGGCTGTAGTTACTAATGGAGGAGAACCCTATGCAAAGAGGCGGCGCCTGAGGCAGCCAGAGTCCACGATCTGGCCACAGGTCTGGGTACACGGGACTTGCGGTCAAGTAGGGCTCTGCTGCCCAGCTGCCACACGGTGTGCATACCTGAGTTGTGAGCAACCAAATGAACTTTCAGCTCTGACAGATCTCTGCCTCATCTTTGTGCTTGCTTATGGGCTAGGAAGTTGCTGGGAGGCTGGGAAGCCCCCTTCTCCATCTCTTGGTGTCCCTGTTCTGCCAGCCCACATCCAGCTACAGACCCAGGTGGGTGAGGAACAGGGGTTCTGGCTATCATTGCATATCCGCCAGTTTCTGCTCTGGAAAAGAGCAACCATTTGGTGGAACAAGAGGAAAAGGTAAGAGGGAAAGGCTGCTCCCCCAGAGTTGAATGACCCAACAGAGCCAGGTCTTCCTCCTGCCTTCTTGGCTGAAGTCCAGCTCTTCACCAGGACTCCTCCCAGGTGCCTTCCCCACTCTCGGCTCCTAGAAGTAGGCTGGTAGGACTGGGTGTGCAGCAGGGGCTCCGCTGGTTGGCAGGCAGGCCTGGACTATCAGCAAGACAGTGGGCTCAAGCAGCTTGATTTTGGTCCTCTCCACGGCTTGTGGGGCAAAGGCTAATGTCCCGAAGGTGAGCTGTCCAACTGGGACACAGTGCCCCTCTGGAGAGGAACAGAGTAAACAACTTGGACTCAGCTGAAACAGTGAGATAAGGCACAGAAAATGGGGAGGTGGCCGTGGGCACTGAGTGTGAGCCAGGCGGACACCCAACCCCGAGCAGCACACAGCTGTCCTGAGCCCTCCGGGGCCCTCAGCCGCTCCACAACCCAAGCCCAGGCACCCATCCCCACCCCTGACACACCCCTGAAGGTACCAGCTGCTCAGACATTGCTGGAGGCCTCACCAGCCTAATCCCTCGCCTGCCATTCAGCTTTAGGCCTAAACAGTGTCCAAGCCACAGGGATGAGCTTAGTCCCAGTTCTGCCCCCGTAAGTTGAGTCACTTAATCTCCTGGGCCTGTTTCCTTATCTATGAGAGGAGAGGACTGGTGGAGTAGATGGTCTCTGAACTTCATTCCAATTGCAAAAGCCTCTGGTTTTAATTCCCAGTCCTGAGTGCTTCCGACCATTTTAACAGCCTGATTTTTCCAACCCCTTGGTTTGGGAGCTGGGCATTCCCAGGTTTGCAGAGGATGAATTTCCTTCACAGACAGGACACCACCTTCCTGATGGTTTGTGGTCTCTGGGCTGCCAGCCAGGGCCCCAGTGGGGACCAAGAAAAAGCAGCAACCTTCAGGATTGTGTCCCAGGACAGAATTCTGAGGGAGCACAGGGCCAAAGGCCCTGACCCCATCATCGGCATTTAGTCCAACTCAATTATTTCTCTTGTTCAGCTGTAGGCCCAGCAAGTCCCAGTGGGCACCTCAGGCCATTCCAACCATTCCAGTATGCACTGATGGAGAGCCCAGATCCAGGCAGGGACTAGAAGCTTGACTTCCGACCTTGCCCCTTAGCAGGGGCTGTCTGTGCATTCCCTCCCATTGTGAAGCAGATGGGGAAATCCTGGCCTTCCTCCTGCTCCTCTGGGAGGGCACCTCCCTTTCCTTCCCTTGGGCGGTCAGTCCTCTCCACAGATAGCCTGCTCAAGTCCTGGCCGCCATCTTAGCCCTTCCTCTCCTGATTCCCTGATGGCAGTACTAAGACGGTTTCTGACCCACTAGCTGTGAGGATCCGTCAGACATGGACAGTGGAACGTCTGTCAAGCCCATGAGGTCCCTTCCTCTGGCCAGCAAACACTCATAACAGTCTTTCCTAAGAATGACTGGGGCTAAACTGCACGGAGCTGCCTGGCACAGCTACAGTGAGGCTTGGCCTGGGGGGTCAAAGGTTCCATCCACTCTGGCGACTGGCAGTCCACAAATCTGCCTCCACACGGTCCTGGCTTCTCAACAGCAAGTGTCGATTCCATCCAAGCTGTGCAGAGACGGTGAAGACCCAGGCAGGGAGAAGGCAGCCCCTGTGCCCAGGGGCCTCTGTCCTGGTAGGAGACTCCCTCCCTGCAGCTTGACACACAGCAGCTCTCAGGTTGAAGGCAGGTAGTTCCCAGGCAATCAATTTAGAGGAAATGAAGTATTTGGCCATCTTAACAACAAGGAAAGGCGGGATGTTGAAAAGGGAAGAGAGAGTCAAGGCAGGCAGTGAGAGGCAGGGTAGGATGGGGGACAGCGTGCTGGCCGAGGACCCTCTCCTCCCTCGCTCTGCTGTTAGCCCTGGGCCAAGTCATCTCTTCTGTGGCCCCTTGGCCCTGCAGTTCTCTGCTCAGTTCAACTCTCAGAGGCCTAGGCATCCACACCTCTCGGATGCTGCAAACCAGCTTAGCCTATCCTGCCCACTATGAGGCTCCCAAAGCCTACTGGGCTTCCCTAGGCTGCAGCTGGGCCTGTGGTTCAACAAAGGGGAAGCCTGAAATAAAGAAATCCCTTGACTGAGGTGACAGAGATGATTCTTTTTTGATGAGTTGGACTCAAATAAAAACATGGTGTCTGGACAGCCTCACCCAAGAGGTGCTGGACCACTAACACTACGATAAATACTGTGTCTTTTTTTAATATATATATTTATATATATAATCTCATTTTTTTTTACTTACGAAAATAATAAGCTATCACCAACGTGGATAGGCTTCAGCACTAAATTAGCAGAAACCAGCTCAGCACAAACTCTCCAGAGATAAATACTGGTGGCTCAGTCAGGAGGAGGGAAAAAAAAAAGATTAAAAAACCCCAACCTCTCCTCAAAACAACCCCCTTCTTTTCAAAATAGAAGGCGCTACATGAAGAGTAACCAACCAATACTGTGTCATAGGCCGCTGCACGTGAAGAGGGGAGAGAGAGAGAGAGAGACTGAAGGTGGGAGAAAAAGAAAGGAAGGAAGGAAGGGAGGAAAGGAACAGAAGAGGCCAGGCAGGAGGAGTGGGCTCTGCCCGTGGCTTCTGGGTCCCTGCACCAGGTGCCGATGGAGGGCAGGGCTGCTCCAGCCCTGGGGCTGAGGGAGGACCAGGCGGGGCCAGCCAGTGTGGTCAGCTAGTGCAAGTAGTCGTCGACTCTGGCAAAAGAGCAAGATCCCAGGCCCGCTCGGGCCATGAGCCGTAGACATTCAGATGCTTGGCCCAGGGCAAGCATCAGCGGGGGCTGTTTTGGCAGGTTCTGAGACTCTGTGGAGAAGAGACAAGACCTGGTCACTGCCCTAATCAGGGCTGAGCCCAGGTCCAAGTTCCTTTGGGAGCAGAAGGCTGTGGGGAGTGGACAGAATCTCTCGGAAGAGAGAGTTCATATGCCTCCATGTGTGTCCAAACCACCAGACTATGGCCCTGTCAAGAGCTTGTGAACCTTAGCTTTCTTTGGAGCAATGAGCTGGCCTGGGCCCAGGTCATAGTCTAGGGCCCATTGTGATCTAGCTGGCCAACTCAGTTGGGCAGAGGGAGGTCAGGGTTCTGTCATGGGAGCCCAAGAGTCCCGTGGGCCACCAGACAGCCTCTAGGCAGAGTTCGCTGCCCTGATTTGGACAAACAGGAAGGGGTGACTGGGCCACCCCAGGCACTCCTGGAACAGCTTATTTTCGTTAGAACCACTTACCTAAAATGGCGCTGTTGAGGGCGGCACACACAGGCTCCCTCTGGATGGGGTCAAGCTGCTGGCCAACTGGGCAGCTCCAGGGGTCTGAGTAGGCAAGCAGGCTAAAGGCATCCTAAGGAACAGGGCACTTCTGAGAAGACTGTGGTATGCACCAACACCCCCCATGGCTCCAGGGGGATACGGGGCCCTGCGTGGTGTCAGGGAGGCACAAAATACCCCGATGTCCCATTTCCCACTGAGGTCTTATCTAGAGCTCACTCTCTCCTATTGCTGCTGCCCCCAGTGCCCTCCCAGAGTCACCACACCCCCGTACTACCAAACAGGGGCCCATTCTGTATGAAGGCCTGGCTTGCTCCATACCTGCAGCATCTCCGTGTGGGCCAAATTCTTGCCGTACTCCCGCCCCAGCTGCTCACTCAGTGCCTGCAACTCGCGGCCAAACAGGATAATTCTTTCCGTGGCCGCCTGATTGCCCCCGCAGAGCTGCCGCCGCGGATGCCCATCATCTGCACCCAGAGCCCAGCAGGGGGCACATTGGGAGGGCACAAAGAAACAAGGGAGAACTAGGGTGGGGACCCCAAAGAGAACATGGCAAGAAGGACCTAGGTTGGGGATGGGGGTGGGAGTGCACTACTGGTGGAGGCAAGCGAGGGCTAAGAGTCACAGGGGGGCCACCCTGAGCTGAGCTGTTCAAAATCTACCCAGCATAGGGTCTAGGGGTCAGGCAGGACTTGGAAGCTTTCCCTCTCCCACCCTATGCAAGATGCAAGGGGTTCATAAGGGTACCTGCTCTCACCAACCCCCTCCAGCCACTAATGCGGGAACCTAGCCTGGGCAGCAGGCCAAGGTCTTCCCATCGCAAACACCCATTTGTGATGGCTACAGAGGCAGTGGATCAGCCTGCCCAGGCCCACCCCTACCCCCACCGAGGGGAGAGGGCACGGGGACTGAGCACGGTCACCTGTGGAACAGCGGGCGGGCGAGGGCACGGCCTTACCCATGCTGGACTCATCCGTCTGCAGGTCCTCATGCTTGTAGGCACCATTGACGATGCGTGTGGACATGCTCTCCAGAACACCGTTGGGGTAATGCTCCGCCTCCATCTCCATCTCACTGTCACTGTGGAGGAGGGTGGAGATGGGAGCTGGCTAAGGGAATGTGGTTGGAGCAGCCTGGGTGGGCCTCCATTGAGGCTTCAGCCACAGGCTGCTGTGGATAAACTGAGGTCCCCAAAGGGCATGAAAGGATAGCTCCCAGGTTCCCAGGCTCCAATGCTTGGGCCCTACTATGACGCCAGCCATCCCCAGAGGCTTGTCACCTCATTCCCACTCCAGTCGTGATGCTGTCTCTGTGACCCTTGTCCCCCCGGCCCTCCTCAGAGTTGGCACACCCCTTCTATGCACCTCTAGATCCCCAATGACCAGGGCAAGTGAGTCATGACAGGCATGTCTGGGAGCCAAACCCAGGTCAGCCTTGAAGCATGCCGGGGCGCTGAGAGCCACCTACAGTCTGCAGTCTACAACCTCTACCGGCCCAAACTGTCTGGCTGAGAGCTGAGCCCAGAAAAAACTCCTTTGGTATAGACCCTGGGGCATTCTGGGAGGCCTGGTATCCTTGGAGGCAACCACATTCTCAGTGCCAGCGCCTCTGGAGAAAGATGGGGCCAACGGAAGCGGCAGCTGAATCATGAGCTAGATGGGAAGCTGGAGCCAAAGCCTGGCCTGGCAGGTCCACAACTACTATTCCAGGCACAGAGCTGGCAGGGAAGTTGGGGATACAGGGCAGGGGGCTGCTCACAGGACAGGCTGCAGTGGGCACAGAGCGGGAGGAAGAAGCTGAGCAGAACAGGTACCTGGTCTCCTGGTTACTGGTACTGCTGTGGGGCTGGGACTTGGTGGAATCTGTAGAGTTGGACTCGGAGTAATTCACTGAGGAGGGAGATGAGGAGGATGACGAGGATGACGAGGATGAGGAGGAGCTGGGTGCAGGGTATTTACTGTGGTTCTGTTTGCTCTTGGTGGAGGCGACGCCGTTGCTGCAGCTGGGACTGTCTGCTCCTAAAAGCCGGGGGACGGTCAGAAGAGGAGGGCCAGCCTGCTGCCCAGCGGGGGCCCAGGAGTAACTGCAGTGGTCCCGTTTCCCATCCCCCCCACATCCGGCAGCAAGCCCCGAGCCCATCCTGGGGAAGGGTGTCTGGATGGCCTTGCTTCTCCACACCAGTTCTTCCCAGAGCCCTCCGGAGAGCGGCTGACCTGTGTTGTGCGTGTGGGAACTAGTGGGGCCGTGTCGGGGGCTGAGGCTGGGGGAGCCAGGGTAGCTGTCCTGGGACTTGGGGCTTCGAGAGCTCAAGCTGCGGACCTCACTGTCAGTCCCGTTCACCATCTCCACAAACTGTCGGCACCTGCGGAAGGAGCAGAGCAGCCATGCTCTGGGCTTGGTCCGGGTTGCATATTCCCACCACCAGTGGGGCAACGGGGGGAGCTGGCAGGGCCCCAAACTTACTTGAGCATGAAGAGCAGATTGGGATTATGCTCCAGCAGCCCTGGGTAGAAGCGCTGTGTGGTCTCAATGGCCTCCCCTACTCGGCCCTCCAGCACCAGCTTCTGAATCTCTGAGGAGAGAAAGAGCAAAGGCAGTGAGACAGCAGCCACAGACCCCCCACACATCTCCGCACTGCCAGGCCCGGGCACAGGCCAGCCGCCAGTCCAGTGGGTAGGCTGAGGGCGGCAAGCCCCCTGAGATGCTCACAGAAGAGACCGAAGAAAGAACCTGGCCACCAGGCCCACAACAGATCCTGGTTTCTGTCAAGTGTCAGGAGTCCTCAGAGAATCATGGGGAAAGGGAGGAGTGGGCGCCCCAGCCCAGAAAAGCAGGAGGGCGAGTTCGAAGGCCTGTGCCTATGGAACACAGGTTGCTGGGGGCCTGGCAGGGGCAGAGGTCTTGGCTATGAGAGTGTAATCTGGGAGTGGGCACCTGGGCAGCTTTGTGGCCTGACAGGCTCCTCTTAAAGCCAGACTCCTCTCCTCAGGCCTCATAGGGATGGCAATGGGAGTTCATGGTCTCTGGGCTGGCGCCCACGGCTCAGTGGTGTTCAGGGGCTGCAGCGGCCTCTGCTGAGAGAGGAGACCACCCTCCTCATGCTGGCAGCTCCGGCATTGACACGTCTCAGGCCCTTGGCTGGAGAAGGCAATGGCACCCTACTCCAGTACTCTTGCCTGGAAAATCCCATGGACAGAGGAGCCTGGTAGGCTGCAGTCCATGGAGTCGCTAAGAGTCGGACACGACTGAGCGACTTCATTTTCACTTTTCACTTTCATGCATTGGAGAAGGAAATGGCAACCCACTCTAGTGTTCTTGCCTGGAGAATCCCAGGGACGGGGGAGCCTGGTGGGCTGCCGTCTATGGGGTCGCACAGAGTCGGACACATTAGCAACAACAAGGCCCTTGGCATCGTGCTCCTGCCCTGGGGCCTGGTGCGTCTTGCTGGGAGGGCCTTCTGGGTCTGGGCCTCTCTCACTCACAGACCTCAAGTCTGGGATCCCTTCCCGTCTGCCAGGCTGGGCACAGATTCTCTGAGAGACACAGACACATCCACATGCACAGAGACACAGGCTCCAAGAGACCCAGGCAGGCACACACAGACACGTGTCCACACACCTACTCTCCCTCACTCTCCACTCCTCGCCCGATCTCCTTTCTGGGCTGTTTCCTCTTTCCCCACACCCTCCTCCACAAAAGAGCCCCGCCCCCGCACACAGCAGGCAGGCCAGTACGAACACCAGGAAAGCTTCCTTGGGCTCCTTCAAAGGCAAAGGGCAGGAGCAGAGGTGGGAAGCAGAGAGTTCTACCACAGCGGCCATGGAGCATCAGCCTTCCCCGTCTGAAAACTTGATCCCCTCTCTGGCCAGGGGCAGGCAGAATGACTGAGGTTGAGTAAATGGTGGACAAGGCAGGGCACTGGACTGGTAAGATGCAAACACACTCTTTCCAGAAGACCATGAATGGGGGGCTTAGTGGAATCCAGAATGCCAGGGGAAGGAAAGAAGCATGGAGGCGGGGGTAGCCAGCCACACAGGGCCCAGCTTGCGGCCAGCCATCAAAGAGTGCATTAGGACGCCTGCACGGAGACATCCCATGCTGGGACAGTCCCTGGGGGCCGTGTTGCCTTGAAAGAGGGACAGAAGCAGGGCCCAGGGCTGGGTGGTGGGCTGGTCTTCTGGGGAGGATCTGAGCTGAATAGACTCCTGACAGGTTACCCAAGGCTGCCACGAGCCAAAGAGCAGGGACAGGTGAGGGAGGGAAGGTAGGGGCAGAGGAGAGTCAACCTTACTTTGTCTGTTCTTTATGGATGCTTGTTCTTCCTGAATCGGGGTTTCAGTCATTCGGGCAAAAGCCGTGGCCGTGGCACAATACCCATGATGCACCAGGTAAGACGAGACCATGCTAGAAAAAAGGAAATGCTCAAGGTTGACACTTAAGAACTGCATTTCTCACTGACCCCCTGGCGGGACAGACTATCTCCCTAAACATATCTTAAAGATGCAATCTCCACAGAATGAGAATAAAGGAGCTGAAACAAAATGAAAACTTCCCCCAGGGCTCTTGCAGTCAGGCAGGGGGAGGGGCAGGTCACCAGGGTGGTCCTCGCCGCTTGAGGAGTGGCTGCAGTTCTCTGGGTTATGCTGCCCACAAGCGGGCAAGTGTGGTAACACGAGTACATAAGGAAAGCACAGACCGTCTCGTCTCAGAAGCGGCCGCCTCCTGTGACCTGCGGCAAACCCAGAGACAGCTGCTGTGAGCCTCTCCGAGGGCTTCCTGGGAGGGCAGCCAGCCAAGCAGTCTGGCAGCAGCCCAGATGGGGATGAGGCATGCCACGTGCGTACCTTCTCCAGACACAGGAGCTCCTGTGCAGGCGCCCCACATGCCTGGCAGAAGCATTCCAGCTCAGGTGAGCCTGGCCCTCAGGAGTGCTGGCTCTAGAGGGTGATGGGGAGCTAACCCATGACCCAGGTTACTCCACAATAGACCACAAATCTAGGGTCTGTCCAGAAGCCACAGTTTCAGGCAGTAACATGGCCAACAGGAACACAGTCTTTGGGAGATGGCCCTGAGAAACCTGATGCCCAGAAATCATTTAATCCCGCCTGAAACTGGCACACATAAGCAGCGGCACTCGTGGAGCCCTCGTGTCTGACGTGCACGAAAGTGAACACCTTGGTGTGTGCATATGTCAATGTCATTATTGTAACTGCCCAAGCCGAATGTCTGTAGGGCTGTCCTGTGGAAGGCTCAGAAGTTCAGCTGGGTGTTCCCTTATGTTTTAATGGGTAAATGAGACGATCCATATAGAGTGCCTAGCACAAAGCAAGAAGTCAATATATACGACCTCTTATTATGAAATTATGTATTCATAACATTTTCTTACAAATAAGAATTATAATAATTATACTATTAAAAACACAAGGGCAAAAATTCTTGACAAAACAAGGTTCAGATGAGGCCATACACATATACACATATCAGAGGCCACTAAAATGTATAGTCCCCTTGATTCAGTAATTCTACTTCTTGAAAGGATACCCAGAAAATAATCTTAAATATGGAAAACTCCTAATGTATAAAAGGGTGACCTACCTAAGCGAGAGAGAGGAAATAACCTGAAGCTACCACCAAGGGAAGCCACCCAAGGGGCTTGTGGAAAATGTGTCTGTGAGATAATGTAGCCATTAACAATGCCCCTAAAGTGAAATTATATGAAGTCATAGGATATGGGTTATATGAAATACTTAGCAAATACTACCTATGAACACACACAGGCACACAGATACATACACATCAACAAACACACCCATGTGCTGAGGCCAGGCCCTGTCAGCTGAGAGCATCAGCCCCTCCCCCACACAGCTGGGGCAGCTCACCCTTCCCCTTGCCTGTCCCAGCAAGCCTACTGTGGGGACTGGCACCATCTGGCCCTCCAAGGAGGGGCTGCTTCTAAGTTCTGGGGCTGGGGACAAGATGGAGTCGTGCTGCTATTCCTGAGAAGGCTCTGGCCACCTACCACCTGCCTCAGTCCTCGCACAATATCCATCCCTCAAGAAAGGCTGCATGAAGAACCGAGTGTATACCCCACCCCCACCCCCTGGACTCTAGGACCCTGGCATCTACAGGCCAATGACCCGGGCTAGGAGGGGACCAGCCTTCCTCTGTTCATCCTTGAAAGCCAAAACAAACTAACCCACGTCCTGGCAGAGTGGGTACAGCTCATTGCCCCACTCAGGCCTGCAGCTGGCAAGTGGAAGAGAGATCTGTATCTGACCTCCCTTGGGCGTCTCAGTAAGACTGGCCCCCAAGAGAGTCTGGGAATTAATCAGCCAAGAGTCAGCTAGGTGGGCCCTAGGGAGGTCTCTCTTCCCACCACCACTGCTGCAGATCCAAGGGGTTTAGGTGGATCCGACCCTGAGCAGTGACCTGAGGCCAGAGTCATGGCATGACAGGTACTCCCTATGACGGAAAAAAAGTCCACAAAGGAAGAGGCCACAGGGCATCCTAGTACATCCTCTGCAAGATGAGCTGGGGAAGAGAAACAGCCCTGCCAGTGATATTATATCCAGGGCCTTCTGACCCAGTGGAGGGGCACAGGCTCAACCAGGAGCAGCTCTGGAGAAGTGAACTAAGAGAGGGGCAGGAAAGCAGCAGGCAGAGTCATCCTGGGAGTGCTTTCCAGAAGGAGCACTACTCACTAGAGTTCACAAGAGCAGCTTGCAGCAGTTCAGGGGTCTACAGGAGAGTGAGGCCCTTGGGAGGGGGCAGGGAGGGAAAGGGCAGGGGCGGGGGACTCACTTCTGCAGCACCGCCTGCCACTCGCCAAGCCGGGCACTGATGGGGAAGCAGTGGACAGTGCCCTGGACCTTGGCACGCCACTCCCGCATGTAGTCCTCAATGTCAAACAGGAAGGGCTGCTGCCCAAAGTTGGCGTCCACAATCTCCCCGGGTGTCTGCAGGCCTACGGTGGGGTAGAGGTTGGCCTGAGGAGGAGAATGAAATGTCAGTTGGGCCCTGAGGGCAAGCGGGGGCAGCAGGGCCTCGCCTCATCTCACCCCTGCACAGAGCAGGGAGGCGTTGGCTCCTGCAGGCCGCTGCTTCGGCTCTGAGAGAACTGCAACGTGACCGGGGGGAGGCAGGGCTAAGCCAAGTGCTGCCCACCTCCCGAGCAGAGAAACTGCTCCCCAGAGTTAGAGGGGAAAAAGCAAAAGAAAAGCCAGGCTCGATGCAGAGTCTCCTTCCCTGCATTAGAGGCTGTAGTATCCCCAAAACCCAAGGCCCCCATTTGGGACTTGGCCAGGGCACACAGAGGCAGGCCAGACCCCACCACCCTGCAGGCATGCCTGTGAAAATCTGTTGCAGGGGTGGGTGATGGCTCCTCTCAGAGCGATCAGGACCAAGTATCCCTTTACCACACAAAAAAAAGGGGTTATGAGGGGGCAGGAAAGGATGCGGGGAGACAGGAAAGGAAGGGAAGAAGGGGAGAGTAGGGCCAAGGGCATTAAGTGGTTTGGACCCCCTGACAATGGAAAAGGGTAAAGAAAGGCCCTTCCTGTCTGAGGCTCACTTAGAGGAGGATCTTCTGGCCAGAGGACGTCTGGGCATGTCCTCTGGGTGTCGGGCTCCCTGCTTCCCTGGACCAGGTTCTACCAGGTCACTCCCTCACACCTCCTGTGGCTCCCATGCTACAGCCCACCGTCTCGCCAACATCCTCCCCATCGTCCCCGGGCTCCCAGTTTTCTCTTCCACCTTCCATCATCAGGCCCCATATCATTCCTATCACGTGCTGTTACCGCACTCTGGGCTCAGCCTTTCCAGTACTTGGCAAAGAGTGCTGTCACACACATGTCTGAGCGTTTCGTGTCACATCTCCAACACTAGACCCTTCCCCACTCAGGGTCAGAATTCTCCTCCTGTGTCTGTGCGCTTCACCTAGGACCACAGCCCACCCTTTGGGGACTCCAGACAGGAGGGAAGGATTTTGATACACAGACAGAAGTGCTGTAAACTGAGCTTGAGGAGGGCCCTCAGATCATGAGGGCATTTCCTATTCCTAGAGCATCACAGGGGTGCCCAGGATCCCTAAGTAGCCCCCAGGGCCAGCAAACCCTTCCTCCTTCCAGAACCAGCCAGGGCACACGGCCAAGCCAGACTCCCACCATTCTGGGTGGAGGCCCTGCATGTGACAAAGCCGGGGATGACTCACAAGCAAGAAGGACTGGGGTGCAGGAGGTGGGATGAGCCCTGAACTAAGTCAGCAGGAAAACCTGACCTTTTCCCCATAAAGCTCATTTCTCTGGCTCAGGGGTACCCTGCATGGTAGCAGGCTCACTCCCCAAGGGTGCTGGCTTTCCTCAGGGATCTCAGATGGGGATGTACACGGATCCAGCTCCCTAACACTTAAGGAACAATTTTCTATACTCTGCCCGCAAGTCCACTGGGTGTAAGCCACACAGAACTGGTTCAGACCAGCCAAGCCATGGAGCTACCTCATCTCTGCCTACACCGTCCCCAACCTGCCGGCTGCCTCTGGAAATGCCACAAATCATGGTCACCTGCTAAGAGTCACGGAGGAAGACCAGGCCTTGCTGCTGGAGAGAGAAGGCTGGCAGGGCCCCTTACTGATACTTTCAAGCTGATGGCACAGCACATACCGCTGGCTGGGGAGAGGGCAGGACCCCACTGTGCCTACACTATGCCTGTCAGCCCCCAGCGGCCAGAGCGGAAGATCCCACAGCAGTACTTACCGGGAGGTCTGTGAAGGCTATACCTGCGGAGGGAAAGAACAGTCATCAGACCATGTGGTGGATTCCCACACCTCTGTGGGCCCCCAGAGGGCCTGTCACAATGGCTGGGAGAGGGGCTGGTCACCACATCTCCCCTATGGTGGATCCAGGGCCAGCATGAGCCAGGGCCTGGTAGGTTTACACCCTGGCCAGAAGTGAAGTCTGATATTTGGGTATTTATCCACAGCATTTCTATCCTCTCGGGGAAAATCTGCTAGGAATAACCAACACCCAAATGATAGATCCTGAGGACTCTCCAGGCCTGATCACACTCTCTTGATTCAACACATATTTCTGGACATGTACTCTGCATGCCAGGCTCTTTTCCACCCATTACCTCATCTGATTCTGAGACCAACTCTGGTGCTAACTAAAGGAGTGCTTAGTTAGGTGTTAACATCTGGGGCTTAGACCAACTAAGGCAGCAGGCTTTCTTATCCCCATTTTACAGATGTAGAAAGTAAGCCTCAGCAGTTAAATGATTTGCCAGCAGTCATAAAATCAGCAGAAACTAGTCTTTCGTGCCAACACTGACAGAGAAGTGGCGACAGAGGGTGGCAGCTGCCCATCTTCAGCCCCTACAGCTCAGAGATTCTGAGCTGACAAGCCCAAGTTAACACTGGCCTGTGCACCCTCTGAGCCTTGCTGCCGAGAAAAGAGGCTGTGTTTCTAGGGACCCCAGTCCTGAACAGGAAGTGAGGGTAGAGGGGAGCAAGACCTAAAATGTATCAGCAGGCCCGAGCAGGAGAGGGGCCTCGGTATATAAACCAGAGCATTCATGTTTTGCAGGTTGAGAAATGACTCAAAGCCAAAGGAGACTCTCCCAAGGACTCATAGTCTTCCCATTTTTTAAGATAAATTCTTATTACATCCTCTAAGTTCCTAAGCTTCTGGCCTGAGAGATTTTCAAACCACTGACTACTTAGAGGTCCCTGTCTTCTTGCTCAGCTCCACCCAGAAAAGAAATGGAAACCCAGCAGGACAAAAGAATAGGTAAGGGTCTGACAAAAGGTCTCCCAGGAAACCTCGGGCCAGAATCCTGACAGCTAGCCAGCGCATCCCATGTGCTTCCTCTGTGCTGGGCACTTAGTTCACCTCTTCCAAGGAAGCATTTAATTATCAGAACAGGCCTGGAAGGTTGTATACTGTCTCTGACACCGGTTTACGTATGAAAAAACCAAGGCGCAGAGAAATGTTTACATTCTTTACTGGGCTATTTTGCTCCTCAGTGAAGGAAGTTCATAAACCCATGATCTGCCTGCCTGTGGCCACTTCCGGCCCCATGTGCATAGTCAGTGGTCACAGAACCAGCAGGATGGACTCTGGAAGCCCCTCAATGTCCACCCACCAGGTCTACATGGGAGCTGCCCCCACGGACCTCAGTGTGGCCGGGCTACTGCTGCTATGCTCCCAGGCTCGTGGAGAGGCCCACAGAACTCTGGAAGAAGGGGGAGTCCAGGCTCTATCAATTACCTGCTGTGTGATCTCTGATAAGCTACCCCACCTTTCTGAGCCTATCTGACAAAAGAGGGTAATGATACACCCAACACCCCAAGAAAGGAGAAACGGATTCTCTGTGAAAGCTGCCTTGTAAACTGTGAGGTCCAGGTATAAGCTGACTGGACTTGCACCACAGGGCAAGGCACCTGCCAAGCTCCTGCCCAGGGGATGACCTACCCAGGTCGCCTAGCTCTATCTCACACTGGCACTTGGGAAGGCATCCATGAGGATGAGGAGAAAGGATACTCCACCCCCTACTGCACTGGACAAGGGCAACACTGCTTCCCACAGCCCTGCAGGTCTCCAGGAGTCTCCACAAAGCCACTGTGATAGCAAGATATGAGATGGCCCATGGGAAGATCTGAGAAGTCCAGGCAAAGATCCAGGATGCAAACAGGACATACAAACCCACTGATGAGAAGTACCCTGAGCCAAAGACACAAAGCTCAGGGATCACTGATGCTGAGGATATAAAGAAGCTGTATAAAAATTACTCTGGGGACTTTCCTGGTGATCCGGTGGTTAAGAATCCATACTTCTACTGCAGGGGGGTTGATTCTGATCCCTAACCAGGGAACTAAAATCCCAAGGTTTGCAGGAAAAAAAAAAAATTATTCTGGAAGCACAGGGACCACTTGTGAGTGAGACATCAGTCTCCATTCACTCAGAACATTCATTTGTCCTCCCGTCAAGTATTTGCTGAGACCTCGCAGAAGCCAGGCCCTGCGTGAGGCACTAGGAAACCAGCTGTAAGCCTGGCCCTAAGAGTGCTGCCAACTCCAGCCAGAGAGATGGTGTCCAACTAGTAATGACACAGACAGCTCACCAGTGACACACAGGGCGAGTGCTGTGACAGAGGACGAGGGAGCAAATAAAAGGAGCAGGGCAGCTGGGGGCAAGAATTGTCACTCTGCTTCTCTAAAGGGAAAAAGGTTCTGAGGTGAGAGAGCAGTCACTGGCTCACTGATTCTGCGTGAGGTTCTGAAGCACATTATACTGACATGCAGGCTTGTGAGAAGGAAACAAGGTCATCAGAAGAGTCACCAAGTGGTCTATCACTCAGAGTTCACTGACCTTTCTTTAAATTTTGTGATCTAGAAGATGTAGAGGATAGGTCAGATTCATTTTTTAGTAAGGTCTCAGCAGTATCCTTGTGGACAAGACAGAAACACGTGAGCTTCAGAATAACACAGTGAAGTGCTTCTTAAATGGCAGGTGTCTACCTGGACAAGCTGTAGGCTGAAGGGCTCAAATCTAGCCTTGTCCTCTTCCAATATTTTTATCAGTATCTTGATGAAAACACATAGAAACATGCTCACCCAAATTTAGGTTAACACACAGCTAAAGATTGTTAACATGTAGCTGTTAACATACAGCTGTGGTGTTGGAGAAGACTCTTGAGAGTCCCTTGGACTCCAAGGAGATTCAGGAGTCTGAAATTAGTCCTGAATTTTCATTGGAAGGACTGATGCTGAAGCTGAAACACCAATACTTGGGCCACCTGATGCAAAGAGCTGACTCATTGCAAAAGACCCTGATGCTGGGAAAGATTGAAGGTGGGAGAAGAAGGGGATGACAGAGGATGAGACGGTTGGATGGCATCACTGACTCTATGGACATGAGTTGGAGTAAGCTCTGGGAGTTGGGGATGGACAGGGAAGCCTGACGTGCTGCAGTTCATGGGGTCGCAAAGAGTAGGACACAACTGAGCAACAGAACTGAACTGAACAGCTGAAGAGGATACCAAACATTGGAGACAGGATAAGCAAGACCAAAGCAGATCCTGACAGACTAAGAAAATTGACAATATAGACCTAAAGGAAGTTTAATTATGAGAAGTGTAAGGTCTAGCATGGGGCGCACATAAACATGTACTAGGGAGATAAGTTTTTAAAAACAGTGAGAGGGTCTGGCTGACACCGAGGTGGCCATGAGCTCTTTAGGGATCTAGACCAACAAAGGGTTGAGGGCCCAGAGGAGGGAGGTGCAGGTGCAGAGAGAACAATAAGTATATCCCAAATCTCGTGTCCCACGGCAGGTGCCATGCTCTGAGTAAAGTAAGGACAAGCTGAAGAGAGGTAAGGAGGGCAGGTGTTCAGAGCAGAGAGGCAGGACTGGGCCTGGCTCGGAGGGGCAAGCGAAGCAGGACTTGGGCAAGGACTGAGAGCCCATAACAGCAGGCCCTGGATTTTGACAGCAGAAGAGTGAAGAGGCAGAAAATGGTTGGAGTCCAAGAACACAGGGGGAATGAGGCCTTGCCCTGGAGCAGCTAGCTCCTTGCAGCTGGATACCAGCACTTGCAGCTAGGTGGCCACGGGTCAGGGGAGGGTTTCCCGGACGTGCGGCTGGGTCAGCTCTGCGGCATCTGTGCTATGCTCCTGGCCGCCCACACTGGGCTGTGGCATCTGAGTGCCCTGCTGAGGAATACTGGCTCCTGATCACCTGCCACAAGTAGACCTGATTTCCACATAGGTCTCCTGATTTTTCCCGGGCTTGGAGAAGCCACAGAGGGGATGTGGGGAGTGGCAGCCACCTTCTGACTGCCCCTGAAACTAGGGGAAGTGAGCCTCTGATGAGTTGGGTTCAAAGTCAAATGCCCAACTCCCTTTCGTGGCAAAGCCTCTGGTCAACCTGGCTGGTAGGGTTCTGCCAGATTAGAGACCTCTGCAAACTCAGGCAGGCCTGCCTAGCAGTTAGGTACCACCTCATAGCCACTCTGGCTGTGGGTTCCGCTCCCTCAATGGCCAAACAGTACCCACCCCTACCAGGGCAAGGTGTCAGAACAGCCAGAGTTCCTCTCTCTCTGAAGTTCTATCCTAAGTCTCTCTGTGTGTACAGTACTGCTCTGCAAGGGAACCTCCACCTGCCTGCTGCTGCTCCTGGATTTCTGACTGGCTGATGGCACCACTAATCCAGCTACTTTCTCATGTTCCCTTCTTGCCAGTGTGCCCCACCTGTCACTAACCCATGCTGCACCACCCCAAGGCCTCTGCAGGCCTGTTCTCCACTGTCTGCACCCATCACCACAGCTGTATCTCAGGTCATCTGCCTCCTCCTCAGCCCTTACTCCAGTCAGTTCGTCCTTCTCAGTTTAACCAAGGGGATCTTTCCAACTTAACTCTGTCGAAGCTGCTGTCTGTTAACCACAAAAAGGCCAGAAGAGATCTGGCCCCATCTGACTCCAGCTTGTCTGTTTACCTCGTGTACTAGAGCAGCCCTCACTGTTGCTCCATAGCAACCAGCGCCCTACAGAAGGGCCAGCCAAAGTCTGGGCCCAGGCGACTGGCATACAAATCACTTCCACTGTCCAGTATGTTCTAGAGCCCCTCAAACTTCTTATCAACCCTAAACCTTGCTCCAGTGAGTGTCACACAGGCCAGGAGCATGACCATGACATTACTCTCCCTGAGCACTGACCCAGGCTCAATAAATGCTGTTGAATGGATAGATTAGCAAAGGGAGAACCCCTACACACTCTCTTCCCCTTTCAAGGCTCCAATGCTTAGAAAGGGCTGCAGTTTCCCCAGAGCTCAGCAGAGGATATACAGCACGGCTCTGGCTTCAAAACCTCTCATCAACCAAAGTGGCTCCACAGGGCAGACCCTCCCAGGTCCCCTATGTACCCACCAAGGCTATGGCCATTCTTGGTGTAGAAGCAAGTGCCGTTGATGAGGTTGACACAGCAGCCAATCACGTCTCCTGTAGTGAATGTGGGACCATAGGGCTGGCCAGTCCCAGAGGAGCAGAAGGAATGCCCATCATCACCATGGTAACCATAGGAATGTTTATCCCAACCTGTGGAGAAAAAGAGAGCAAGAGCTGAGGTGAGGTACTTGAGAGAACAAGACAGTCAAAGAAGCCCACTCAGGCTGAGCTCTAGCCTCCACCACCTCACTAGCACACCTGGCCTCCCAGAGCTGGCTGTGGGCAGGGTCTGGCTGTGTTAAATGAGCAGTGAGTTCAGCAAGTCACTGCCCTGAGGAGCTGAGGCAGCCCTCCCAAAGAAAGAGCCCAAGCTGGGGTTAACAGGAACCAAAAACATGCGAGCCCTGGAAGGGACTTACCAGAGGGCCATGAAACAAGATGACTGGGGGAAACCTCATGAAGGAGAAGGGGCTTGAACTGAACTCTGAGGTATATCATGGGTTTTTTTAAATGCTTTTTTAAACTGAAGTATTATTTATATGTAATAAGATTCTTCCTTTTTAACTCACAGTTCAACAAGTTTTAACAAATATTACCCCCACCACTATCAAGATATAGAACATTTCCATCAATCCAAAAAGTTTTCCCTCATGCCTCTTTGCAGCCGATTCCATTCCACTCACCCCTAAGCCTTTGGCAACACTGATCTGATTTGTTCCTATGGTTTTGCCTTTACCAGAACGTCATATAAATGGAATCACAGGGCTTCCCTGGTGGCTCAATGGTAAAGGATCTGCCTGCCAAAGCAGGAGATATGGATTCAAACCCTGGTCCAGGAAGATCCTACATGCCACGGAGCAACTTAGCCCAACATGCAAGACAACCATTGAGCCAGCACTCCACAGCCCAAGCGCTGCAACTACTGAAGCAGTGAGCCCTAGAGCCCATGCTCCGCAACGAGAAGCCACTGAAATGAGAAGCCCGCCTGCCACAACTAGAGAAAAGCCTGTACAGCAATGAAGACCCAGCACAGTCAAAAATTAAAAAAATAATTAAAAAAAAAATGGAATCACAGAATATGGAGTTTCTCGTGTCTAGTTTCTTTCACTCAGCATAATGCCTTTGAAATTTATCTACATTGTTAGGTGTACCTGTATTTTGTTTCTTTTGATTGCTGAGTAGAACTCCATTGTATGGACATACCACCGTTTGTCCATTTACTAGTTGATGGCATACGGTTGTTTCTAATTTTTGGCTAATATGAATAAAGCCACTAGACATTTGTATACAGGTCTTTGTACAGACATATGCTTTCATTTCTCTTTATACTTAGATGGGGGACTGCTGGGTCACAAGATAAGTATATGTTTTACTTGACAACAAACTGTCAAACTGTTTTCCAAAGTGGCTATACTGTTTTGCATCCCTACCAGCAATGTATGAGTTTCACAATCTCACCAGCACTTGGTACTGTCAACTGTTTTTCATTTCTTCTTTTTCTCTTAAGATGTTTTAATATGTACGCAGTGGCTGTAATTTGTATTTCCCCAATGTCCAAGGACCTTAAGCATCTTTTCAATTACTTCTTTACATTGATAATTTTATTAGAAAATTACATTATTGAATTATTATTTAATAATTTTATTAGAAAATTCAATAATTCAAAATTCTAATAATTTTATTAGAAAATTATTGAACTATCTATTCAAATCTTTTTTTTTTTTAAATTTATATGGAACCATGTGAAGTCACTCAGTCACGTGCGACTCTTTGCAACCCCATGGACCGTAACCTACCAGGCTCCTCTGTCCATGGGATTTCACAGGCAAAAGTCATGGAGTGGTTTGCCATTTCCTTCTCCAGCAAATCTTTAAAAAAAAAAACTGGTTTGTAAATCTTATTGAGTTGTAAGAGTTCTAGATCTATTTTGGATACAAAATGTGTTTTGCAAATATTTTCTTCCAGTCTGTGATTTGTCTTTTTTCATTTTCTTAACAGTATCTTTCAAAGGCCTGTTGGGATTTTTAAAATCATTTTTAAAAATTTGAATATAGTTGATTTCCTGCTGGGATTTTGACTGGGATTGTACTGAATCTACAGATCAACTTGGAAAGAATGGGCAGTATAATAATATTGATTATTCAAATCCATGAACATGGTATACTTCTCCATTTATTCAGGTCTTCTTTAGTTTCTCTCAGCAGTGTTTTGTCAAATTTATCACTAAATACTTCACTTTTGATGTTATTATGTTATTTAAAAATTTTAATTTCTAATTGTTTCTTGGTATTATATCAAAATATAATTGATTTTGGGGGTGGGAGAATGGGGTCAAGGTTTCTTTCTGGAGTGATAAAATTGTCCTAAAATTAGAGTATGATACTGGTTGCACAACAGTGCAAACATGCTAAAAACCCACTGAACTGTACATTTTATTTCTTTTTTGGCTGCACTATGCAGCATGCAGGATCTTCAGTGACCAGAGAGCAAATCCATGTCCCCTACACTCCATGTGTGGCGTCTTAACCACTGGACTGCCAGGGAAGTCTTGAACTACCCACTTTAAAAGACTAGACTTTGTGGGACGCAAATTTTAACTCAATAAAGCTATTAAACACACAAATGTATTTGACTTTATTTATTCATCTGGTATCCTGCATCCTTGTCAAACCCACCAATCAGTTCTGGTGGCTTTTGTAAAGACTGCAGTGTCCACTGAAAAAGAGTTCCTAAGCAAGAAGCTGCCGCACTTCCCACATACAAAGAACATATGTATAGTTCAGAGAAAGCATCAGGAGCACCAGATTTGAGGCTACAGGCCGAGTTCTCAGCATGGAGTCTCCCAAGACAGGCTTCAGTGGCTGAAGCTACTAGAAACCCAAACTTCTGCTCCAGGGGCCTGGGATGCCAGGGACAGTGGTGGGCTCGCTTAATGCTGTCTGACCAGCACAGCCTTCCCTAAAGCCAAGCCCTCTGCTTACCACCTCCTGAGGCCATTGGCTGTCGGGGGAAGACTGTCCAGCAAAACCACTGTCCATTCTAGCTCTCCACAAAGAATCCTTGTAGGAGGGCTGGCTTGCTGTTTCTATCATTCGTCTCAGAACTATGCCCACAGTTGCTGATTGATGCCCACCGAGTTCTCTCTTTTGCCAGTGCATCAAGGTTTGCCAATGCTTGCCCTCTGAAGGTTACTATAACATTCTTTGGTCTACCCCTAGTATATCGCCCACATACTTGATCAGTCCTGGTTCCTGTTGAGCCTCTCTGGTCACCAGTCACTGTTTCTGGAGCTGTCTCTGTCTCACTCACCACTTCCTAAGCCTCCCTCCAACCCTTCCCATCAGGAATCTGAGAGATGAGAGATGACACAGGTGTGTGCACACATATGGTGTGTATTTGTGTGCAGTGACTAGTTCCAGTCCATTCTTTCTCACACAAGGATGATCCTGTTTGACAGATCTTTTGTGCAGATTCTATAGTCTAGAAGATAGAAGACACAGGCTGGAAGGTTTTCTTTTGTTTCTTTTTTTAGCCTTCTCCAGATGAAGCAGCAGGTACTCTTTAAAAATGAATACAAATGTGGCCATTTGATTTACTGAAGCTAGTGAAATCATCACCAGAACTGTTTCCAACTTAGTCAGTGACTCAAGGATATTTGTGAGCTATTTCTGTCTCAGTGTATGGGAGCTCAATAGCCATCGCCAAAACAACAGATGTTTATATTTTCAAAGACCTAAAATAAAAATTTGAGTATTTTGAATACTTTTCTTCAAAGATAAACTATGTAATTATTTTGACAAACCTACCATAGAATTTTTGGATTTTTAACTCAAGCTACTCAAGCTATATATGGGTTTTAAGTTTCTAAAAACTAAAGAACTCAAATAAAAACCCAAAATATCTATTTAGAGTCAGTTCAGGATTCACCATCATCTCAGTTTGACCGAAAAATAGATACGTTTTCCTGTTTTGCTTTTCTTCAATCCCCAAATGAATTTTTATCAGTTATACAGACTTGCCCAGAGGAAGAAAATTCACAATCCCTGTGGCATACTGAATGTGAAGTGAAAGTTGCTCGGTTATGTCCGAATCTTTGAGACCCCATGGACTACACAGTCCAAGGAATTCTCCAGGCCAAAATACTAGAGTGGGTAGCCATTCCCTTCTCCAGAAGCATATTGAATAAGGCCTCCCAAAGATGTCTAGGTCCTAATGTCCAGAACCTGTAAAATACGCTACTTTGCATGGCAATAAAGATTTTGCAGAAGTGATTAAGTCAAGGCTCTTGAAATGGGGAGATGATCCTGGATTATCTGGGATGGGGAAAGTACAGTAATGCAGTTACAAGGATACATGTAAGAGAGAGGCAGGGGCATCAAGTCAGAAAAGGTGATGTGATGGTGGCAGCGGAGAGAGAACAGAAGATGCCATTACACTGCTGGCTTTGAAGATGAAGGTAGGGGGCCATCAGTCAAGGTATGTAAGTGGGCTCCAGAATCTAGAAAAGGCAAGGAAGTAGATCCTCCCCAACAGCCTCCAGAAAGACTACCACCCTGCTGACACCTGGGTTTCAGGACTTTTGTCCTCTAGAACTGTAAAAGGATTATTTTAATCCACTACTATTGTAACAGCAACAACAGGAAACTAATACAGTCCGCTATGGCTTGCCTGGAAAATCCCATGGACAGAGGAGCATGGTAGGCTCCTACAGTCCATGGGGTCGCAAAGAGTCAGACACGACTGAGCGCCTTCACTCACTCACTCACTCACGGCTACAGAAGTTTCTGAGCGTTTGGAATTATCAGTGCAGAGAAGCAACACCTCAGCTACTTGTCTCCTGCTCTTCAAAGCGCTATGAAGTTAAAAGCTTTTCAAAGAAGATCACAGGGCTGTAATGTATCTTCAATAGAAGCTATCATTTCATAGCCAATATTTTTTCCAAACACCATTAAGAGCTTGCATGTGTGTGTGTCTGTGTGTGTGTAAGATGTGTATGAATGCATGGGAAAGGGTTTTTAACTTGGGTTAAAAACAGAATATGAGTATATGGCTCATTTAGTAACAGTGGCTGCAGCAGCAGCAGTTTGGTTTAAGACCACTGTGCTACTTTTCCATCTTCTGGAAAGAACAAACATCATCTAACTGTTATCACTTAGTTAAGAGAGGCCTGCTCCATGGAACTGACAAATAAGGGTGGTGGGTGGTGTGAAAGGAGCAGAGAAGATACATCTAAGTAAATCAACGAGCAAACAAGAAAACACCTGGTAGAAAAAAAATGCTCTGAAAAAAACTGAGCCAGACGATAAGCTGGAAGTGGGAGTGGGGATGAGGAGTGACCCCTGAGCAGAGGTCAGCTTGACGAGACTATCAGAAGGAAGAACTTTCGAGGTAAGAGGAATGAGTTCAGCATGTCTGAGAAACAGAAAGGCACCCAGGAGGGCTGGAGCTGAGTGAGACTGAGGAAAGACTGGGAGTGGAGTCAACAGGGTTTGCTGAATGTGGGCGCTGACAGCGTGAGGGGAAGTGAAGACGACTCCCAGGTTTCTGTTCTGGGCAAATGGGTGGATGGTGGTACCACTCACTAAAAGATGGAGAAGATGGACAGAAGGAAGAGATCTTCAGGACACGTTAAATTTGACACGTCTTATTAGACATCAAAGCAGCTGGGTGGCAATACAAGGCAGGTGAGATGACTGTCACTCGTCCCAGATGTGGTAAGGTTGCCATGGGGAACACTCACTAAACAAACAGTGGTGTGGACAGAAAACTTAAAGTGAAGTCACTGGAGGATTTTCCTGTGCGCTATCCTCATACAATGGCTTTCTGTTTTCCTTTGAGAGAAAAATTCAGGCTAGTCAAGGACTAGAAAGGGCAGAACAAACACAAGAGAAAAGTACCAGAGGCCCAAATAGATGAGGACATGTTAAAGGGCACAAAGTCACTCGAAATGGACTCAGTCACCCCCACCCTCAATGGACCTTCCCCCTAGGGCTTGAGAAGCTGTGCAGCAAACAGAAGGGCTCCCCAGGAAGTGCTAGTGGTGAAGAACCTGCGTGCCAGTGCAGGAGACGTAAGAGACATGGGTTCAATCCCTGGATCAGGATTGCACGTGCGCACACATACACACACACACACACCAGACAGAAGCTGGACTGCACACACGCAGACACACATACAGACACACACACACACACACACACAACAGAAGCTGGTACTACAAGGCCATTCTTGAGGTATCGGGCAGACAGAAGAAAAACTGTGAGGCCAAGGCCTAAATGCTGTTACACGTTCTGCAGTGACTCTGGTTTTTGCTGTCAGTCTCAGGCTAAGGTACTAAGGAGAGGGGATCTGGCCTCTGTTAGAAAGAGACACTGCTGTCCTGGATGCCAGGGTAGCTCATGTGGCCTGAAGGGCCTCTGCGGTCTGCTCTCGCACACAGCACTGTCCCTTCTCAGGTGGCAGACCCCGGGCCATCACTCACCTTCTCAGACCTTGGTTCCCTTCTCTACAAAATCAGGGGGAGCAATTAAACATCATTGTCAAAGGGCCCTAGGTATCTACTTACAAGAACACTCCAAGAGTCCAAACCAATCATAAAGTATGGTAATCCCCATCTGAAGGCTGAGGAAACTGAGGCACTGAGAGGCTCCACAAAGGCCTATGGTCTTATAGATTATACTCTCAGAGGCTTGGATCTCCTATCTTCCTTTTTTTGGCGGGGGGGTGGGGGGGGCCGCTGTATGATGCAGCATGTGGGACCTTTAGTTCTGCAACTGGGGATGGAACCCACACCCGCCCCCCTCAGTGGAAGCATGGAGTCTTAGCCACCCACTGAACTGCTAGGGAGGGCCTCTGGTCTCTTCTTTTCTGAGAGACTTTCAAGTAGGCTCCAAGCAGGTACCCACGAGAGTGAAGGTGAAGCCTCCTCCTTCCTGGGATGGTCCCCGATCCAATCACAGGGAAGAGGAAGATGCTCTGAAGACCAGACTGGGCTCCATCAGCACAAACTGCAGGGAACCCCAGGTTTCTGGAGCCTAGGCTCAGCCACCTGACCAGCGCTACTCCCTGTAGGTGACTGGCTGGGTTCTGTCAACTTTTACGAAGGGACTGGGCACCAGCAGACTGGGCACCATGCTGCTGGCACCCAGCCCCCAAGGCTGTGGGAACAAACAGCAGGATCGGGGAACAAGGAGTGCCAGGATATGTCTGCCAGCCCCCTTCACTGGGGGATAGCACTCCTTTTCTCAAGAGGTAGCTCCTCCCCTGTGTCAACCCTAGGGCTCCAGTGGGGAATGCTAATCCTAGGGAGCCTCCTCCCTGACCCAAGCTGGACTAGAAGGAGATCTTTCTGGAATTTCTGTACAAGGAAGCTGGGAGGAGAGTAGGCCTCAAAGCCCTGTGCTGCCATTGTTCCAACCTCATGTAGAAAGCCAGTTTGACAGACTAAATCTAATAAGCAGAAAGCAGACAAAAGACAGGCAGAGAGCCTGAAAGACTAAATCCCAGATGGCATTTGAGTCCCCAAGACTTTGCACCTCTCCTTGCCCTGCTTGAGGGCTGGCTGACCCAGCTGGTGAGAGATGGGATTCTCATCCTGGAAACAAAGTTCTCTGACTAAAGGGGCCACATCCAAGCATCTTTACGTTGCCTAACACGTGGCCCACAGTAGGTGCTCAAGAAATATCTGTTGAAATGGAAAGGGAAATGGGTTGAGGGCTGGCAGGACTCCTGAAGCACAAGTCCCTGGGGTCAGACCATGCTGACTGACACACCACCCAGGGGCCATGCTGGGCTCTACCAAGAGTTTGGTTATTGCGACTTTTCTTTTTAAGAAAAGCTAAGTAATTAGAGCAATCTGCCTGCATCATGCCCCTATTTGTATACATTAATGGTAAAGCCACTTCTGGACCCCCCAAAGAGGCTGCAGACCTGGCTCATCCCCTGGGAAAGTCCTTTAACTTTTCTGGGTTTCAGCTTCCTCACCTCTGAAGGAGGGCAGCTGATATAAGTGTCCCTGCCAGCTCTGGAAGAATCCATAGTTCTTAGTCCTCCTTCCCATTAGGAGGGTCTAGCAACCATGGTCTTTTCCTGACCTCTGCCTAGGTGAGTCTCCCCTGCAGCCCTATCAACCTCAGCTCCGGGACAGACCTCCCCCCACCCCCCATTCCTGCCCCGGAGCCAAAGTCAGCCACTTTCTAAGTGTGGACCCTGGCAGTCACCCCTCCCTGGGTGGGCCTGGTGTGAGGCTGGGGTGATGAGACCAGGAATGAGGGTTATCACCCTCACCACAGGGCTAGAGCCAGCTGTCTCAGAGGATAGCAGGCTGTGAGGGCCAGAAGAGAATGAGGGAGCTCAACTGCCCTTCAGGGAAACAGCTCCAGGGGCTTGGGGACGACGAATGCTGGTGCTGCACAATAGGGACAGCACTGTGACAGTGAGTGCCACCCAACTAACCATTCTTCCCTCTCCAAAAGGAAAGAACTCTGTCCCTCCCACAGAGAATGGATGGGTCGCCAGGCTGGCACCCACACAGAAAAGCCTATCCCTGCCACGTCAGACACCTACCAGATGCCGGTGATGCAAGGAGAAGCCACGCCACATTCAGGCCAGAAGGCACAAGGCCCCAAGCGTCCCATTCTGATGCTCTGGCACCACCCACTTCCCTCTCCATCATTACCGGAGGGGAATTCCCAATCAGAGAGGTACGGGGGTGGCTGAGGACAAGGCTCATCATCTCGGCACTCCCAGATGCCATCCCTGGTTACAGTGACCTCGAGGTGGGCAACTCCCTCTAGGGGTGCCAGGAACTCCAGCGTGACTGCTCCAAGAGCCCCTCCGCCTGCCACTCCCATCTGCCAGGATATGTCGAGGGCTCAATCCCAGGGGAACTAGGAAGGGAGGGGACGCCTTCTGCTGCATGGAGAGATTTCCACATCATCACCACATTAGCACCGAAGTGGGGAGTGGGGCTGGTGCTGTGCCTGCCTACCAGACTCTAGTCCTGGCCCACAAATGACCAACACACAGGCTCCAGCCCAGACCTCATAAACCAGCCTGAGCGATAGCCCCTAGGGCACCAAATCAGCCCTCTCTCCCCAACAAACAGATCCTGATCATCACTGGACTTTGAGATCAGGAAGCCTTGGGTCTGAATCCCAATTCTGTCACTTCTTAGCCCTCTGAGTTCCCCTGGCTGAACCCTTTCTGGGTTGACAATGGACATGGAAAACCAGCCTGCAGGAGGCACTCCCTGGCAAGCTTCCCTGCCCCCTCTCTCTTTACCACCAGCTCCCTGGTCAAGCCTGGGCACTTCACACTTCCTCTTTCTCCTGCCTTGAGGGAGTGAGCAGAAATGGAGCCAGCTTTCCTAACTCACAGCCCACCAAGGCAGCACCAGGCCGGCTCCACTCTTACTGGTCCCCGGCTTCCTGGGTAGGTCACCTGGCCCTCAGAGCACTTGGCCATGCTACTCGTAGGGTTGGCTACCGAGGGAAGGCGCTGGGCTGGCTTGGCCAGGGTGCTTCTGAAACCTGGGGTTGCTGTGGGGGGAGCACAAATGTCTTAGGAGATCCCCTGGCAGAGCTGCTTCTCAAGCATGGTCACTCACTCAGGGTCAGCCATCCCCGGAAATCCATCAGATAATTGTTCTTCCGATAACCTCAAATATCTTAAAAAATCTGATGGGGCCCGTAGCCTGGAGCAGGTCAACAACGGATAATGGGAAAGCGAAAGAGATTTTCTCATTCAGCAAACTCTGTGAGGGTAGCATCAGAGAAGCCTCATCACAGTGCTCACAAGACTGTTACCCCAAGCTCTAGGAACCTTAACATCAAGAACAGGACCAACACAAGCCTCAGGTGATGACTCTGACAGCTCCAGACTAAAGGGGCCAGAGGGGCCCTGGAGGGTCTTGTCTTTACGGTGGCTCAACACGAAGACCAAGGCAAAGCAGGCAGGAGGAAAGGCTGTCTCTGCAGACAGCTGTGACTCTAGGAGTCTGTCCTCGTAGGGGCACCCAGGCCCTCCACTGAGGTAGATCTAGGTGTCAGCTGAAGCCCTGGGCAGGCTGAGTGACTATGCAGCCAGCACCTGCATGTGAACGGGCCTTCCATGGGTCGTATCTACCCTCAGAAACAGATACCCAATCACCAGGAGAGGTGCAGGGACAGCCAGGATAGGTGGGTCTAGACAGGACATGGCTCAAGTGGCATGGGGAACATTTGGCAGGGCTACCTGCCCACACCTCAGGCTCCCAGAGGACAAGCCAGGTCTCTCATCCATGCTGAATCAGGCTAAGGAAAGGGGTGACCGTCTCCCCCTAAGCTGAGGCGCAACCTCAGCTCCCTGGCCTTGGTATCTCTCCTCTGGGGTTGGGTTTGGCTTGCCCTTCTTGCCACTAAGCTCCTCCCAAACATCTGGGCAAAGTCACTGGACAGATGACCCGTGGTAAAGTAAGCGCCTGTGACGTCCTGCACCTGCTGCCAGATCCTGAGAAGTGGGCATGGGTAAAAGCCTTCCCCAAAGAAGGCCCAGTGTGACACTGTACTACTTCCAGGAGCCCTACATCCAGACTTCTTCGACCCAGTGCTAAGGAGGCAGCAAGAGGTTGACCAGTAACTGGTCCCACTCAGCTCTTCCCTCATGTGGCCCCGGTCTCCAGCCACGATAGACGACACTTGATAATCTCTGTTTTCAGAGACTGACAAACTCAGGTTTCAGAACTGGCTCTTCTGCTGTTGATGAAACCTTTTGTCTCAAAGGACTTAACTTGCCCTGAAAAACACAGCCTTCAATCCAGAATTTTTACTTCTGTGCTACAGAGAGGTGGCAGCTAGTATCTGGAAGAAGAGCAGGGCACTGTAGACTAGAAATCCCCAGGCCCAGGAATAACTTACTTGTTACTTAGTTGAGGGAAGAAAGGCCCATGCAAAAGGACCATGGGTTTAACTGGCCGCGGGGCCAAGGGCATCGCCGGCCCAGGCAAGGGCTGCAGGGAAACAGAGGGCTCTGACACAGAACAAGCTCCACAGGAGGGACTGAGGAAGGCCCTGCGGCACCAACACCATTAACTCCAGTGAACCACCAGGAGTTTAGACCACCCTCTGCCTGGACCGCCCAGTGGAAGCTATTGCCAGAGCTCCAAGGTCCCTAGGTTTCTCTCCCTCCACTCCCGCCGGGGTCATTTCCCAAGGATACCTCAAAGACGGAACAGAATAAGAAAGGCAGCAAGGGGACGAGACACACCCAGCACAGAAACCCCAACCTATCTTCCCACAGCCCTGGTCCTGGGAGCTACTCCAGTGGCTTCAGGGGGCCCCCCTGGCTGTCCTCCTTCCCCAGGCCAGGCTGCCTCGAAGCACCCAGAGGCATGAACACAGGACCAGCACCCTCCAGCTTCTTCGCTTCACCAGCCTCAAGGGATACTCGCTGGGGAGGCTTGCATGGTGTCTACCATCAAGCCCAGGTTCTTGAGGCCTGTTCCCAGGGGCGTTGCTGGCATTAGGAGGGGTATCCCAGATGCCCAGGGGCACCCTGATGATTCAACCCACCCAGTGGGAGAGATGTATGACTTCCCCACGGAAGGGACTGAGCAGCCCCAGGGCAGACCCCTGGGAAATAATGCAGATCCTGGGGTAAAACATGCTCCAAAGACAGGTGGTTATCAATGGTGAATCCGAAGGGGGCTCATGAGCTGTGGGGAACAAGGATCTCAGCCCACATGGAGGGAGACAGAAGGAGCCCCCCATGTGGTGGGTACAGACAAACAGCATTTATAGCCTACTGAAAACCCACCTCTGTGCCACCTGCACAAAGCCACTTGCTATTGCTACCTGCTCTGAGCAGACACCTTCCCCTGTGTATCTTCAGGAGCACAGAGAGGAAGGATGTCCAGCACTCTGTTATTTGTTGCTGTACCCTAGCACCTGCCCTCAGGAACCTGACATGGACCCTCATTGGTCTGTCCTGATCTCTGCTATCTGCTGCTGCTTTCCCATGGCACACGCAGATATGAAATATCAGCGGTGTGCAGAAGGTGTCCCGCCCAGGAGAAGCAGGGACGAAACACTCCCAGGGGTGTGCTTAGATAGCCCACTCTGATAGCCCACTGATAGCCCACTCTGAGTAAGGAATGGGCGTAGTAAGGTCAGCTCCAGGGAGAGGAAAAGATGCTCACTGGAACCCGAGGATAGTGTGGAACAAGCAGACAGTCCCTCCGCCACCCCCCTCCTCTTGCACTACGCCCTCTCCTCTCACCCCCACCAAGTCCTGGCTGCCAGGTACCACCTGCTTCAGGAGATACACCCCCATCCCCAACTCCCAGCTGCGGTTCTTCCAGTTGCTTCTTTTCCAACATTTCAAGGAAAGGATGCCCCAGTGGGCCTGGGCTCTCCTTTGAGGGATTGTAATGATGAAGGTAATAGATGCTACCCCAAGAGAACATCTGCCTCCTCCACAGAAACGGCAAGGAGGAAATGATTAGTTGTCCAGCTTGCTGCAGACGAGGCTGCCTAGTAACACAGCCTAGTCTCCCCGGCCCTGTCTGAGGTACGAGACACAGAAGGAAGATCTGTCCTAGCCTAGCCTCCTTCAAAGCACCTGAGCCTGGGAGGAGCCCAAATCCCCTCTACCCACGCCCCTGACTTTCTTCCTGCTTCTCCAACCCAGGGATCCCAGCCCACATGCTCTGCTGCCAGCTCAACAACGGAAGGGTGGGGCCACAGGTACACTCACCTGCCCACAGACCATCCTGACTGGCTTCAAAACCATTTAGCCAAGAGTTCTGAGAGTCTTTTTTTGGCCACACCTGTTCCTTGGTTCACACTTAAGGAGGCCAAAAACACCTTACAAAAGATAAACATCAAAACTTCGACATCTTCCATCAGAAACCTTTGACTATACAAGCTACAACATGCCCATATGTTCCTGGGAAAAGACTGAACACCAGGCCTCATTCGAGAGGCGCTCTCTGTTTACCACCTGCTCCCAGGGCCAAATGAGACCCCAGGGTGGCTACCCTCTACCCCCCGACAGCCTCAGAGGCAAACATGTCCTCCCTGAGCTAGTACAGGAAAACCTGTAAGAAAACACTGAAAACATCAACATCCTGACTTTGGTTGCTATCCATCTTCATTCTCTATAATTCAACTCCAGCTAATGCACTAAACATATCTACTTAAATACAGAAAACACAACACTGGAGAGAAAATGTCGTTTAGAGTACACCTAACTCCACTCTGATGCACAAACACCCATTAAAGAATTTTAAATGTATACGTACTTTCTTCCTCAGACAGGAAAAAAATCGATAACAATAAGCTAACACTTGTGAATCCCCTTTTCCTGTGTCAGGCACTGTTCTAAGCACTTTAAGCACTCAATCCCCATAATCATCCCATATATGAGTTAAGTACTAGTATCACGTCCCATTTACATATGAGGAAACTGAGACCCAGAGCAGTTAGGTGACTTGCTCCAGGAAACACAGCTGCCAGGATACAAATACAGCATGACTCCGGAGTCATGTTCTCAGCCATTGAGCTACACTGATCCAGAAGCCAACCACAACCCGAGGGTTGGCTTCCTCACATGAGCAAAAGAGAGCCAGTAGCTGGTTCAACCATACTGAGCCCCGACACACAGGAAAGGGTAGACAGTCAACCCCCATGCACAATCAGTGCCACGACAGGGCAGTGCAGGGAGGCTGAGCTCCAGATGAAGGCTTCTAGCCCAAGACAGGCTGCAGGCCAGGGGGACTTGACTCAACAATGGTTCCAGAACCACACTTGGCTTACTGCGCCAGTGCATTGAGGCAAAGCCCAGGGAGATTCAGAAATGGCCTGCTCCCACAGCCTAAGGACATCTGTCTCACTCTGGGAAAGCTGCTATAAAAAGATGTGACCCAGTCCCAAGGAGTTCACAATCCAGAAAGGATACTGGGAAAATGGGAAGGAATCACATGGAGCAAGGTGGTGTCACCAGAGATGCAATTAGGGCTGAAGGGATCGGGAAGACTGCACGAAAGCTCACAAGCAAGGAGGACACCTCCAGGGCAAGGAGGACATCAGCCAAGGGGCAGAGAAGGAAATGTTTGCAGGGTGTTTGGGGTCCCACACAGACCTGCTGGTATGCAGCGTGTGTGGAGGGTAAAGGCAGCAGAAAGAGGTGAGCAGGGCCCACAACACCTGTGTCTGATGGAAAGAGGGGGGTGTCAGAGGTCCAAAGCAGGCAAGGGACAGAGTGTACAAGGGGAACAGAGAACAGAGGCCCAAGGCAGAGAGATTAATCAGGAGGCCATGAAAACAGCCCAGTGGAGAAGCTATAGAGGCTGGAGGTGCAGTGGAGGAAGAATAGAGAGGAAGGACAGATTAAAGAGATGCTCAAGAGCAGTAGAACCATGGGATGAGGGAAAAGGAGGAAGGATCCTACTTAGGGGCCAGGGTGGACAGTGACTGTCAACAGAGACTGGGAACACATGAGGATCTGCGTTTTGCAGGAAGATAAACCTCACTCTGGGGCAAGCAGGTTCACTGTCTACTAGACCTTAAGCAAAACGCTAAGGATTCTGGAAGTGCAATCTGCTCAGAGTGGAGAAAGGAGTGAGTTGTACACTCTTGCCTGGAGGGCCCTTCAGCTGCCCCTTCATTAAACTTTCAGGACCTGGCAAAGCACCATCAACCATTCAGGGGCCACAGAGAGTCTGCTGGGTCCCTCAACGAAGGAGAAAATTGCCTCCACCGTCTCCATACCCACGTCACCCAGCTATTATAAGTTCTAATCAAGAATAAGACCCAGATGGGAATGCCCTGGAAATCCAGTGGTTAGAACTCATGGTAAGTGCTTTCACTGCAATGGCCTAGGTTTGATCCCTGGTCTGGGAAAAGAGATCCCACATGCTGCACAGTCCAGACAAAAGAAAAGAATGAAAGAGACTCCCATGGTGGTCTAAAGGCTGAGACTCCACGCTCCCAATGCAGGGGGCCTGGGTTCGATCCCTGGTCAGGGAACTGGATCCCACATGCCTCAACTAAGACTTCATAGGCTGGATCCCACATGCTGCAAGGAAGACCTGGGGCAGCCAGACCAATAAAAATAAATATAAAAGAATAAAAGAAAAGACAGTCTAGTGTGCGCGCATGTGCGTGCACACACACACACACACACACACACACACACACACACACAGGACTACTACTCAGCCATGAAAAAGAACAAAATAATGCCATTTGCAGCATGAGATCATCATGCTAAGTGAAGTCAGAAAGACAAACATCATATGACATGACCTAAATGTGGAATCTAAAATATGATACAAATGAGTTTATTTACAAAATAGAAACAGATTCACAGACATAAAGAACAAACTTTCAATTACCAAAGGGGAAAGGAGGGATAAGGGAAGGGATAAATTAGGACTTTGGGACTAGGAAATACAAACTACTACATATAAAATAAACACGGTCCTACTGTATAGCACAAGGATTTATATTTAATATCTTATAATAAATCATAATAAGAAAGAATATGAAAAAAGAAAAAAAAAAAAGACAACCTAAATAAGGGGAAAAAATGGCAAATCATGTCACTGACAAGAAACTTATATCCTGAACATATAAAGAACTCTTACAACTCAATAATAAAAAGATTAATAACCCAACTTAAAAACAGTCAAGTCACATTGTGTGGCAAAAAAAAAAAAAAAAAGCAGAAGATATTTAATAGATGTTTCTCCAAGGAAGATAGATAAATGGTCACTAAGCACACGAAGAGAGGCTTGATATTACTAGTCAGGGAAATGAAATGAAAAGCACAATGAGACACCACTTCATACCCACTGGGGCTGCTGTTTGTAAATGGCCCAGTCGTGTCTGACTCTTTGCAACTCCATGGACTGTAGCCCGCCAGGCTTCTCTGTCCATGTAATTTTCCAGGCAAGAATACTGGAGTGGGGTTGCCGTTTCCTACTCCAGGGGATCTTCTCGACTCAGGGATCAAACCCAAGTTTCTTGTGTCTCCTGCACTGGCAGGCATTCTTTACCATGAGCACCACCTGGGAAGCCTCATACCCAATAGGGTGGCTGTAATCAAAAAGTCTGGACAAGGCAATGGAACCCCACTCCAGTACTCTTGCCTGGAAAATCCCATGGACGGAGGAGCCTGGTAGGCTATAGTCCACGGGGCCGCTAAGAGTCGGACACGACTGAGTGACTTCACTTTCACTTTTCATTTTCATGCACTGGAGAAGGAAATGGCAACCCACTCCAGTGTTCTTGCCTGGAGAATCCCAGGGACAGAGAAGCATGGTGGGCTTCCGTCTATTGGGTCACACAGAGTCAGACACGACTGATGCGACTTAGCAGCAGCAGCAGCAGCAATCAAAAAGTCAGATAATTACAAGTGTTGGCAAAGATATGGAGAAATCAACCCTTATACACAGGCTAATGGGAATGTAAATGGGGCAGCCACCATGGCAATCAGTGGTAGTTCCTCAAATGACTAAACAGTATTACCATATGACCCAGCATTTCTACACCTACGTATACTCAAGAGAAATAAAAACACATGTCTGCGCAACAGCTTGTATACAAGTGTTTATAAAAGCATCAATTATAACAGCCAAAATACAGAAACGATCCAAATGACCATCAACAGATGCATGGATAAGCAAAATGTGATATGTCCATACAACAGAGTATTATTCTACCAGAGGAAGGAATGAAGCTCTGATATATACTACAGTGTAGATGAACCTCGAAAACATTATGCTAACTGAAAGAAGCCAGTCACAAAAGGCCACATATTATGTATAATGATTCCGTTGGTATGAAATCTCCAGAACAGGAAAAGTTCATGGAGACAGAAAGTATATCAGTGGTTTCCAGAGGCCAGAAGGAGGGAAAATCCAGGAATGACTATTAATGGGTATGGAGTTTTTATACGGGATGGTGAAAATAATCTGGAATTAGATAGTAGTGATGGTAGCACAACTTTGTAACTATACTAAAACCATCGAATTGTATACTTCAGAGGAGTGAATTTTATTGGATGTTAATTATATCTCAATTTAAAACTACACAGAAAAATGAGACTGATAACAGTAATTGTTCTTTTTTACTAATTAACAAAATGGATTCAATTAATCTAAAAGATCAATCATGAAAATGTTTTTAGGTTCTGATAATAGTAATCACAGTCATTTTCCTATAAATTAAGAGAACCAGATGGGCAAAGCAGAATACACTAAAAGCAATGCCACTGGAAACAAGCTGCTACTTGAACCAGCTAACAAGAGAGGAAGAGGACACAAAAAATGTGTCCCCAAAGAGCAACTGGCACTGATAAATTATTCTAAACTTGCAAACAGAAAATAATCTACATGTACAGCAACGAAAATAAGGAACCCCTCCCAAAGACCTAGTAGGATTCTTCTCAAATAAACCAGATACATTGAGTTACCTCAGTATACACTCATAGGCATTTATAAATTTAACTGTCCACTTCTAATGAAATGTTTCCAGTTCAATATTTTAGGACAAGGAAAGGAAGTTTTTGGTTTTTTTTTTATTAAACCATAATCTACCACCTCCTGAAGCTCCCTGGCATGCCTGAGCTCTTACAGTTCCTACTGCTCAAGATCCCTGGTCTAGCCTTGACCCCATCTAGAAGGCCTCCTCTAAATTAGGTACTCCTGAACTAGCAAATCTGATTGCATCTTGCCTCTGCTTAAAACACTCCTGCAACTCAGCCATAAAAAAAGAACAAAATAATGCCATTTGCAGCACCACAGATGAACCAAAAGACTGTCATACTGAGTGAAGTAAGTTAGACACAGAAAGATAAACATCATGTTACCACTTATATATGGAATCTAAAAAAAAAAAAAAAAGAGTATGGACTTCGCTGGTGGTCCAGTGGTTAAGACTCTGCATTCCCAATGCAGGGAACACAGGTTCAATCCCTGAGCGGGGAACTAAGATCCCACATTCCACACGGATGCCAAAAAAGGGGTCGGGGAATAAAGCAATAAAATACAAAGGATACAAATGAATTCATTTACAAAACAGAAGTAAAGTCACAGACAGAAAACAAACTTATGGCTACTAGGTGATAAGGCGGGGGAGGGATAAATTGGGAGACTGGGACTAACTACTGTACACGACTATATGTATAATAGATAAATAATAAGAACCTGCTGTGGGAAGGGGGTTCAGGAGGGAGGGGACTCATGTATGCTTATGGCCGATTCATGCTGCTGCTGCTGCCAAGTCGCTTCAGTCGTGTCCGACTCTGCACGACCCCATAGACGGCAGCCCACCAGGCTCCCCTGTCCCTGGGATTCTCTAGGCAAGAACACTGGAGTGGGTTGCCATTTCCTTCTCCAAGGCATGAAAGTGAAAAGTGAAAGTGAAGTCGCTCAGTCATGACCGACTCTTAGCGACCTCACGGACTGCAGCCTACCAGGCTTCCCCATCCATGGGATTTTCCAGGCAGGAGTACTGGAGTGGGGTGCCATTGCCTTCTCCATGATTCATGCTGGTGTACGGCAAAAACCACCACAATACTGTAAAGTAATTATCCTCCAATTAAAATAATTAAAAAAAAAAAAAACAACTTGCTGTATAGCACAGGGAACTCTACTCGGTACTCTGTAATGGCCTATATGGGAAAAGAATCTTAAAAAAAAAAGAGTGGCTGTACGTACAACTGATTCACTGTGCTATACACCCGAAACTAACACACCATTGTAAATCAAGTACACTGCAAAAAAAAAACAAAAAACAACAGTCCTGCAGCCCCCACTGCTTATATACATAAAAGTCTAGGCCCCTTGCCATAGTAATAAGACTCTTCCCTCAACTAGCTCATCCTGACTGTTCCCAGGAAACCATCCCATCACAGCAGACAACTTAAGAGACCCACTCACAGGCCCCATAGAATCACTGCCCAAAACCAACTGGCAAACTCCTACTGCTGCTGCTACTGATGCTGCTGCTAAGTCGCTTCAGTCGTGTCCGACTCTGTACGACCCCATAGACGGAAGCCCACCAGGCTCCCCTGTCCCTGGGAATCTCCAGGCAAGAACACTGGAGTGCGTTGCCATTTCCTTCTCCAATGCATGAAAATGAAAAGTGAAAGGGAAGTCGCTCAGTTCTGTCTGACTCTTAGCGACCCCATGGACTGCAGCCTACCAGGCTCTGCCATCCATGGGATTTTCCAGGCAACCAGGGTGAGACAGCGCTTCACACTGTTGCACAACCATAATCATCCCTACCACCACCCTCCACTAAGTACACCTGAATCTATCAAGAGATACATCACCCCTCTAACATCTCATCTGGAGTTAACACCAAAGTCTGAAATTCTAGACACAGCTAAGGCCACCACCATCGCTCCCCTCCCACCAACCATACATCTAAATGGTCCAAATAGCCTTCATCTCAACCAATGGCCTCTTAGAAATGAGAAGAATCTGGCAGGAAGGTTTTAACTACTATCATCCTCCATCTCTCACTTCACCACCAAAATACATGCAAGTAATTTCAGGTATAACCATTTTTGAATGATGATTCTTCTGGTTTTGGAGAACATATGCTCATCACATACACACACACACACACACACATACACATACACACACACACACACACACAAAGTGACCCCAGAAAATGGAAAGCACTAAAGGGGATTCCGATCTTCCAAACACAGCACTGAGGTGAACAGTGGCAGGCCCCCATCATTCCTGAGCAGTGAGGGGGTGTCTCCCCTCTGTCCCTACATCTGTCCTGTGCTAGGTCTGCCCAGCCACTCAGCCAGTCCTACATCCAGGAAAGCCAGAGGCATCCATCATTCCTAGGGTGCATCCCTACCTAGATGCAACCTGATTCCTAGTTTCCACCTTACGGAACAATCAGGGAGATGATCAGATATGGCAGGAAGGAAAACCCTCAGGAGCTGGCAGGCAGAGTGAAAACGAAGACAGGTGCCATATGCATAGAACACAGAGGCTCCTTTCTCTTGCCAAAAGACAGATGCACCAGTGAGGTTGTAAACAAGGCGCTAGCCCTCCTGATGTGTTAGTGTGGGAACTAACACCTTATCCACTGTCCCCAAGCCCCTTCTCCCTAGTCACCTCCAGCGCCCAGGCAGAGTCTGACTTCACAACAACATTGCATTACAATGTCAAAGCATGTGACCCTCAGCTAACCTCTAAGCAGCCCAGAGGGGTCAAAAGCCCCATCTTATGAACAAGACAAAGAGACTAAGTCAGCTCCACACGGCTCCATCTCAAGAGTTTCAGGTCAGTTCAGCATCCCTTGAACCCCTTCTAACCTCATATGCTCCACTCCCTGGATCCTGAAGCCTTTGGCCATGTGAAAACGGTTCTTACTAAAGAAGGATGAATGTGTGGAACCCAGAACACCATGCTTTGCACATGGTAAAAGACCACATCCCGAGACCAGCTAAAAGACAGGCATGAGGACTTCTTGATGAAGGGGCTTTCGGTTATTTTAATTTTATTTATTTATTTTAAAACAGATAACATATTCACAAGAAAGAATATTTGAAAGCTTCAAAAGGGAAAAATTTTCTTCCCAGTCCTCTTCCCAGTCACCCTGATTTGAGGGACAGCCGATATTTTAAGTTTTTCTTTAACTTTCCAAAGATATTCTATGCATGTACAAACAGATATAGTGATGCACATTTTCCCCCTTTTTTTAAAAACATTTGGTAATATAATATACATTGTTTTATGCCTTATACTTTTTACTTAATAATACATCCCAGAGATTACTCCAAAGCAGTACCTGAAGAGGCTCCTCATTCTTTTCATGGCTGCACAGCATTCCTTCACAGAGATTAACAAAAATTCATTTAACCAGTGTTCAGAATTGCTTAAAGTCCCACTCAATAACAGATTATAGTAGTTATTTTTGTGTAATGAACCTATAAAAGCCTCTTTTCTCTGCAACCAAAGCCATGCAAAGGTTCAAGAGCACATTTAGTGCAAGACAAAGGTTAAGAATCAGTTTACCCTTGACGGGAAATTATCTTTCTAAGCTCCCTGTTCACAAAGAGGCAGAGCTATGACCACTGTAGATATATCTAGTCGGCCAAGGCTAGAATAACAAACATCACAGCTGCACGCTGCACAAAGAGGCCAAACATGCCACACACATTCTGATTAATACTAAACGCCACTTTTGCTCAGATTGAAGCCAATTTTTTTTAAAAGTCAGATTCCTGACAATTGTAATGCATCCTGAGCAAGTCAAGATTTCTAGTGCTTGAAAGGAGTCAATTAGGAAAAAAAAGCCTGAGTGATATTAAACACAGATTGGAAAAAAACTGGAAGGTTTAAGTGGTGTTCCCTCTTTGGAAAAAGCCAGCTGCCTTCTTTGTGTCAGAGGCACAAAAAGCAGAGAGGGCCTGGGCAAAACATGGGGACTCTGCCTGCCTACCTGACAGAGTCAGGGTAGTGTGCACCTTGTCACTTAGGCCACTCAAGCCAACAAATGAATTTGGGACCATCTTCTAGAATCCACTAGCTTCTGGTAGAGGCTTTTGTCCTCTCAACTGTGCCTAGCCCAGGCCTGGGCATGAGCTGCTGGGCAGAAAACAACTGAAAGGGCGCCTGGGTGGTTGAGGAGGCCCACCGGCAGGGCCCAGAGTGCTCCTTTATAAATCTGAGGTTGCTGACTGTAAGCTGAAGTGTCACGCACATCCTATTTATTAAGATACTGCCTCAACTGTCTTCCACGTGGGAGGTCCCTTAAGGCTTTGGCCATTAACATGGTAAAGTGAAAACAGGACCTAGGTTGATGGCTGCCTTCCTCTCCAAAATGCCAGAGTCCCAGACTGGTCAAGCAAAGGCCAATGGGAGTGAGGGCTACTGAGGCGTATCCCCACAGGGAGCAAGCTCAGGTCGCTTGGTTCTGACTGTAAACAGTTCAAATTCCATGAACGACAATCACTTGCCAGTTCATTTTTGGAATGGAAGCCCATGCCATCCCGGCCCAGTGGCTACCTTTTAGGATCCTCCACCCAATGGCTTGGCTTGGCGGGTAGGCAGCCAGCAAACAAAGTCCTCTCCAGCCTGCTGGCTGCCACCATGATTCTCATCACAGAATGGATCAAGAGACCAGGACAAATGTTCTCTTAGCCAGTGACTCACCAGGAAGTCTGTTCATGTTGACGCCTTGAGCTGAGAGTCCTATTCCCATGTACCTTTGAAAAAGCACACACACAAACATTTTGGTTAACAAATGGGTTACGCATCTCCCTTCTCAAATATTTCTTGGTAAAAGAAAAACAGGAAAAGCAATGAAGGCAGAGACTCCTTTAACACACTAGTGGATCTTGGAGAACCTTTGTATTTTGATTTTCTAATGGAAATCTCTCAATGCCTTAAGCAGCTGGAAAAACAGGAGGCAGTGTCTACAACCAGGAATCACTGGCTTCAGTTTCAGAGCAAAGTTTCCTGGAATCACTGCTTCCCGTCCTTTGGCTTCTGGCTCCCAGCTAAGGCAGTGGAATCTATTCCCAAGAAGTACCTAAAGTAAGTAGTTCAATCCTACGGAGTGTTTGGCAGAATAATGCAAGTTTAAGCCACAGGCACAAGCCACTCTTCAGCAAGAACCAAGACATGGAAAAAGTACAGCCAGCTGGATCCATATAGAGTCATAAATACCCCTCATTACACAGGGTTTCTTCTCTTTTTTTTTTTTTTTAGGGTTTCTTCTCTTGAGGTCTCCAAACTAACTACCCTGCCCCATACATTCACCAATGGCCTCTTTAATCATCCAAAGCTGAAGGTGACAGTGTGTGAGGCCACAGAGACCCACCCTCTACTCCTTCCACCCAGGAACCTAACCAACCAAGGCTGCCACAGCCAGGTGGGACCCGTGCTGGGCAACTCTGTCAAAGATATCTCAGTTGCACTCGTGAGAGGGAAGGTCAGAGAAGAGAATGAACAGGTTTTTTTAGTCTATATAGTTGCAGTATACAAAGACACAGTAAGGTATTTCCCCAAGAACTCAGAAACTAGAGAAACAAGTCACCACCATCTAAGTGTAAAATACTAGAAACCCACATACGATGCCTGCTGTTAACCACATATGAGCATCAACATGTGGCTGAGAAGATCACAACAGTAAAAACACCAACCAAGATGGCTAAGGTGTAACTTTTGGTTGCATAATAATGTGAATGTACTTAATGCCACTGAATTGTTCACTGAAAAATAATTAAAATGGTAAAATTTATGTGATGCGTATTTTACCACAATAAAAATGTTTTTCTTGTAAAGCAATCACATGGGGTTGCCTTATTTTGACCATTTCCAAGTAGCTGGAAATTACATTCCAACTGCTCCCTGTTGTAATTGTGCAAGGAACCACCTCACATACGTTTCTCCACCTTGGACTCTTCTCTTCCTCTTCTGGCATGTTCCACGAAACATATGGACCAGTATCCTAACACTACCAGAGTCCCCACCACATGGTGCTCCAGAATCTGCGAGCCTTCCATCTGCAGTAAACTGAATGCCCTTCTCTGACTGGCTGCAACAATGGGTGTTGGAGGAGAAGAAAGGAAGGGTCTAACCTACCCATTTTCCCCTGAAGCCAGCTTTCGCATCTTTGTGGGCAGAACCCATGAAAGACACCAATGAACACATGGCCCTAATAACTGGCCTGCAAGGGTTAGGGGAAAGGAGAGGGAAGGGAAGGGAGAAAAGGGGAAGGAACAACACTTTAAAGAAAGGCTTCTATGGTTCAAAGGATTTGAGACTCTCAAACTGCCTGCTACTTCTTGCCAAAAGGGGACCTTCGGCAACCATCAAGAGCAGAAGCTGTGTAAGCCTGCTGGCAGGATTCCCATTAGGCTAAAACCTGCACATTTTCCCAGAAAAATAGCAGCCCAAATAATCAGCTTCCTGACTTTACATGGAAGAGGCTGCCAAGAGTTGGTCTCCATTCCCTTTATGCCATCTCTGACCAAACAGCAAATGACCCTGACTGCCCTGCAGTCATCAATCAACATACGCCAAGTGCAATAGAGCCAGGAGTTTGGAGTTTTCCTAACTTGGATGCCAGGCCACTAATCCTGCCCTGTTTTAGAGCCCAACACCACATGCGATCCCACCCCTCACATTCAGCTTTCCTGACACTAAGATGAAGGCTTATGTGTTTGAAGCACATGTGCTTCCTGGGTGACCCCTGACTGCTTAGGGCTACAAATAGGGGAGGTCAAGGGTCATCCAGGGAATGTATGCTTGGCCACTAGCAACAGAGATCTGGTTCCACAACTTCCCAAGAGAACAGGGAACTACTAAGGCACATGTACTCAAACACAAGTTACTTAGGTCTCTCAACAGGAGAAGCCCCTTCCACCTCTGGCAGCTACCCCTCAACACCTTCCTATAGACGCTACCCCACAGCTGGGGCAGTGTTTACCAGCGGATGGTCTGGGAGCCTCTGTACAAACCCCAGGGTCATCTTGAGAATCTGAGTAGGTAAGCTAAGGGTAGAGCACCCAGAAGAGACCGGTCTCCACACTTGAATGTCATGCCCCTGTGAGTGTCGTTGATACAGGGAGCAGCCCCACAGGACCCTAACTTGAAATGTTCATATGAGGTCAAGCTAAGTCAGAGTTCAAAGGGAATGAGTCCCAACTCTTCAAACACTGTGTGACATTAAGTCTTTCCAAAAGTATGACGTCCTAAAATTTCAAAAACATGCAGCCTTCTAGCAAGTATTCATACACTTGAAAACTGTTATCCAACCAGGTTAAGATAAGCAAAGAGGCAAAAAAAAACTATAAGGACACTAAAAAACACTGGACTGTACACTGTGAGTGAGCGGACTGTATGGTATATTACTTCTCAAAAACACTCAAACTAGGCATAAAAGGAAACAATCTCAACATAATAAAAGGTCTTATATGAGAAAACCACAGCTAATATTGTATTCAATGGTGAAAGTCTGAAGACTTTTCCTCTAATATCAGGAACAGGAAAGGTGCCTGCTTTCGCCACTTCTATTCAACAGAATATCAGAAGTTCTAGCTAGAGCAATTAGACAAGAGAAAGAAAGAAAAAGGCATCCAAATTGGAAAGGAATGGGTAAAACTATCTCTGTTCACAGATGACATGATTCTATACATAGAAAATTCTACATTCCACAAAAAACTGTTAGAACAAACAAATTCAGCAAAGTTTCAGATATAAAAACAACACACAGAAAACAGCTGTGTTTCAACATACTAATACTGAACAATCAAAAAAGGAAAAGAGAAAATAATTCCATTTACAATAGCATCGAAAGAATAAAATACTTAGGAATTAACTTTGCCAAGAAGGCAAAAAGCTTATACACTAAAACCCCTAAAATGTTGCTGAAATTTAAAAATACACAAATAGTGAGCTCCTTGGCAGTCCAGTGACCAGTAGGACTTAGCACTTTTGCTGCAGGGGGGCTGGGTTCAATCCCTAGTTGGGGAACTAAGATCCCACAGGCACATGGCATGGCCGAAAAATACATTTTTTTAATTTAAGTAAATAAATAAACATAAAAAGACACAAATGGAAAAACATCTGCCCATACATGGATTGGAAGACAATATTGTTATGATGTCAATACCATCCAAAGCAATACACAGAATCAATGAGGGTGTTAAAAAAAAAAGTTAGAATCATATTTTTTTATTTCAAAACTTACAAGAAAGCTACAATAATCAAAACAGTGTTGGTACTGGCATAAAGATAGTATGGTGGATGACTACAACCCTAGAGTCCAGTTCGTCCACTGGAGGCCCTTCGAGTACTATGATCCGGTAAATGAAAGCAGGCCATCCTTGAAGGCCTGGATCTCGGGACATCTAAAGAGGAATGCCTGTTTTACATGGAATTACCAAGGAAAAAGGAGGTGAGCATTTGCTTCCTTCTTGGTAAAAGGTCAGGCAATGCTAGGAACACTCACAGACACAGGCTGCCATGGTCTCCTGGGAGGCAAAATGGGCTCTCGCTCCCCAAGCCAGTGACTAGAATAGACAGAGCTTAGCTCCCCGACAGTTCATATGTCCACCAGGGCTTTCTTTTCAAGCAGCAGGATACATCTGAGGAGCTTGCAGGAAAAGTTATTTACCTTATAAAACAACTGAAAGTAAGCTAAACCCATCTGGAGACTATCATGTGTCTACCACATTAGACACAGTAAGTATAGAGAGACAACCGACAAGCTACCTGGCAGGGAGGCCATCGGTCGGCATCCACCTTCGTCTCTATCCTTTCCTGCAAAAAAACACGTGAGCCTGAAGAGTGACTCTGCCTCTCTGTCAGGCTCTAAAAGAGGGCGCCAAGTGGCCCTGCTTGGGCCAAGCTGGGTGGGGATCCACCGGAGAGCAGGACAGAGCAGGCGCGGTGGCAGCAGTGGCCCTTGCAGACCACCGCCAGGTCCGCCCTGGGGCGGCAGAGGTAAACTGGGGCCCTGCAAGATGACTAGCCTTGAGAATGGACTGGTGGCCTCCGGGGCCTGTGCTGCCCCCCACCCGCTCTGCTGACTCTCCCACAAAAGCAACAGCCCACTGGATCCACTGCAGTCATGCGGAGAGTCTTGAGAACACTCCAGGCGGCTTGCATTCTTCTCCTTTCTCTTTAGTTTTCCAGATTTTCTACAATTAACATAAATTACTTTGAGAGTCATGAAAAAATCATTTTCAAGAGCCAGCTGATGGCTGCACACTGAGGAGGTTGCTGGCTCTCAGCCATCAGACTCTCTCTGGGCTGTCCCAGCGCAACATTTCAATACCAGGGAGACACAGTGGGGGACTGGGCCTTCGTGTCAGCTCGGTATTCTTATTTCCCTTAACCTTGACAGGAGAGCGGAAGCTGCATGTGAAGAGCACACTCGCAGAAACAGCCTAAAAGGGTCCAACTCCATGCTCAGCAGAGGAGCTGGGGCTCTGGCTCACACGGCCCCTGGTGCATCCTAAGCACCTCAGAGAGCACACCCTCAGGAGACCCCGCGGACACAGTGACACAGCCTCAGCACAGCTCTCACCGACTGGAGATTTTTCTATGACCCAGGCCAGCCTGGGGGTGGACAGAGGACAGGACCTTAGAAAGCAGGCCTCTGGACTCTCACACCCTCTGGAGATGTACAACAAGGCCTGGAGGGAGGAGACCACCCTTTGCTGTAAGCCCCCACCCAGACAGAAAGACAGCTTGGAGTACTCCATCCAAGGAACCTCTTTGGCAACAAGTCTGATATTCCCTTCCTGCCTCCTGAAGAGAAGCACACGAGGATTCTAAAGTGACAGGGACACCTGGCAGCTGGGCTCCAGAGACAACACCTCAGACTCTGAAGCCTGGCCTCAGACACTCCAGCCTAACTCAGGACTATGAGTCTTGGATTTTGCCCCACAGCTCAGGTTCCCCGTCAGAAAAAGACAGGTTGGACTAACAGTCTTCTAAGAGCTTTCCTAGCTCTCACCTAGAGACTTCAGCTCTGGGCCGAATAATGTTTGGGTACTGTTCCAAGTGTGCTGAACCCAGATGCAAGCTCAAAATGGTAGAGACCCTGGAGCAGTGATCAAAAGCCAACAAGAAAAGACACCAAAAGAAAAGGAAATTATAGATCAATACACCTTCTGAATGGAGATGCACAAAATTTCAACAAAACTATAGCAAACCAAATTCAACAACATTAAAAGGATTAATACCACAACCAAAGGGGATTTATGCCAGGAAGTCACAGGCAATTTAACATAAGAAAATCAATGAATATAATAAACCACATTAACAGAACGAAGGGGAAAAAAAAAAAAAAAAACACACGATCATCTCAATTGATAGAAAAAGCATCTGAAAAATCCAACACCGTTTGATAAAAACACTCAGAAAACTAGGAACAAAAGGGAACTTCTCCAATATGATAAATGGCATTTAGGAAAAATTCACAGCCAACATACCCAATGGTGAAAGACTGAAAACTTTTACCCTAAGATGAGGAGCAGCACAAGGAGTCGACGTTTCACCACTGCTATTCAACACTGTACTGGAAGTTCTATTCAGATTGATTAGACAAGAAAAGAAAATAAAAGGTAAAAATTGGAAAGGAATAAGTAAAACTATTTCTATTTGCAGAGGACATGACCCTACCTATAGAAAATTCTGTATAGAGAGAATCCCAAATGACATACAGGAAGCTTACTAGAGTTAATACATACCCAAATTGAAGGATACAAAATCAACACACAAAAAGCAGCTGTGTTTCTATATACTAACACTGAGCACTTAAAGGAGAAAATTAAGACAACAATTCTATTTACAATAGCATCTAAAATCAAAAAAACAAACAAAACCCTCAGGAATAAATTTAACCAAGGAGGTGAAAATGTTTGTACATGAAAAATTATAGAACATTGCTGAAAGAAATTAAAGAAGACAAAAATAAATGGAAAGACATCCTGTGTTCATGGACTGGAAGACTTCATATTGTAGATGGAAAGTGTTGTTAATACGTTCTAAGTTGGTCTACAGATTCAGCACAATCCCTGCCAAAATTCCAACAGTCTTTTTTGTAGAAGTGGAAAAGAGAACCCTCAAAATCCATACAGACTTGCTAGGGACCCCAAGTAGCTAAAACAATCTTAAAGAAAGAGCAAAGTTAAAAGATTTGTTTCCTGATTTCAAAACTCACTGTAGAACTAGGGTAACCGAAACAGTGCGGCACTGGCACAGGCAGACACGTAGGCTAGTAGGAGAGAACTGAAAGTCCGCAAGTGCATTTACACAGCCAAATCACCTCCAACAAGGGTGCCAAGTCCATTCAATGGGGCAAGAGGAGTCTCCTCAAAAATTGGTGCTGAGACAACTGGATCTCTACTTCACAGCTCGTATAAAAATTAACTCAAAACAGATCAATGATCTTAATATAAGAGCTAAACAAAAAAACACTTAAAAGATTCATGACTGTGGTTTAGGCAATGGATTCTTAGATACGACACCAAAAGAAAAAACAGATGAATTGGACTTCATCAAAATTAAAACTTTTATGCATCAAAGGTCATTATCAAGAAAGTGAAGAGAGAATTCTCTGGCGGTCCAGTGCTTAGGACTTCACACTTCCAATGCAGGGAGCACGGGTCTGATCCCTGGTTGGGGAACTAAGATCTCACAAGCTGTGCAGGAAGGTTAAAACACAAAGAGTGAAAAGACAACTTGGAAATGGGAGAAAATATTTCTAAATCATAGCTTTATGAGGATCTAATATTCAAAAATATACAGAATTCCTACAACTTAACAACAAAAAGACAAAAAACTCAATTATAAACTAGCCAAAGGACTTGAGTAGACATTTCTCCAAAGAAGATATACAAGCGGCCAATAAATACATGAAAAGATGCTCAACATTACTAATCCATTAGAACTGCAAACCAAAATGAGATACTAATTCACACATAGGATGGGGAAGGAAATAAAGAAGAATAAGAGAAAGGGAGAAAGGAAAAAGGAAGTAAGTTATTGGTAAAAAAGTAAAGAAATTAGAAATTTCACACATTGCTGGTAGATATAAAACTGTATAGCCACTGTGGAAAACAATCTGGTAATTCCTCAAAAAGTTAAACAGAACAATCAAGCAAATTTTTTTTTCCCTGTCTGCACAAAGTGCAAAGCCCCAACTGCTCAGCCACCAGGGAATTCTTAAGTATACACTCAATCAAGCAATTCTTAAGTATACACTCAAAAGAATTGAAAAGACAAACTCAAACAGATACTTGTATGCCAGTGTTCATTATACCACTACTCACAATAGTCAAAGATGTAAAAAGCTCAAGTGTCCATCAACAGATGAATGGATAAAGAAAATGTGGTAAATATAAACAGCCATAAAAAAGTAAGATTCTGACACAGGTCACAACATAAGATAAACCCTGCAAACATTATGCTAAATGAAATAAACCAGACATAAAAAGACAATGCCGTATGATTCTACTTTTATGAAATATCTACAATAGGCAAATTCATAGAGACAGAAAGGAGATTAGAGGTTACCAGGGGCTGGGAGGAGCCGGGCGGCGGGGGCGGGGGCGGTGGTGGACGAGGAGTTATTGCTTAACGGGTACAGAGTTTCTGTCTGGGGTGATGAAAAAGTTCTGGAAACAGTAGTGATAGTTGCACAAGTTGAACACAATTAATACCACTGAATTTTACACTTAAAAATGGTTAAAATGGCATGTTTAATGTTGTATTTATTTTAGCACACACATGGGAGTCACCAAAAACACCCATATGGCCCTGCAGGCCAGCATTAGCCTCATCTGGCTTTTCCGGATGAGACAAGTAGGGCTTGGCACAGAGCTCAGTGGAAAGCATCAGAGTATCCAGGCCTCGTGTCGGGGCCAGAAGAAAGAAGTCCCTCACCATAAGCACACAGCAGGTAACAAGAGTGAAGAATACAGACCTAGCTCTTTTTTTTACTTTTATCAAGCCCAGAGACACTTTTAACAAATGTTACATTAGATATATGAACCAATGACTATGGGATCTGAACTTTTTTTTTCCCAGCCATGCTGCACAGCTTGAGGGAATCTTAGTTCCCCAATCAGGGATCCAACCTGGCCTGGCAGTGAAAATGCTGAGTCCTAACCACTGGACCACCAGGGAATTCCCTGAACATTTTTAATTTAAGCTCCATCAATTAACTGTCTCCAGGCCCACAGAGCTCTGGTAGGATGTGACAAGGAGAGAAGGGACAAGCTCCTGAGCCTCAGGGCTGAGATGGCTCTTGCGGGCTGCAGGAAGGTAGTTTGGCCGCCGAGCCTCCCAAGTCAAAGGGTCCGTCACCACTGCCCCGTCCCCTGCCTCAGCCCCGCAAGGTGCTGCTGGAATCTCACCAGACAGTTTCATCCTGACATCTAACACCTCAGCCACAGATCGGAAGGCTGGCAATCTTGTTCATATCAGAATCTGCCCCAGATAAGAAATCAACACCTCCACATCAGAGGGGACCTCTGGGGTCATCACTGACTCAATGGACATGAGTCTGAGCAAACTCCAGGAGATGGTGAAGGACAGGGAAGCCTGGCGTGCTGTAGTCCACGGGGTCGCAGAGAGTCAGACACAACTTAGTGACTAAACAACAACTGGGATCATGGTTACAAAATGGTCCATGGGAGACATTTCAGGAAAAACCCCAACTGACACTTAGTTCTGAAATGAGGGCTAATATTTGATGCTGGGGATTTTAGTTTGTGGTCTGATGGGCCTGCTTAAAGCCACAGTCCATCAGGACACTTGCACCTCAGGTACAAGCTTCTTCTCCAGCAGTCATCCCTCTACCCTGGCCCTCTGCCAGGAAGCCACCCAGTGACCCACTAAGCCCAACTCTGTGTAGCCCACTGACTCCCCCAAGAGGAGGGGTATTACAGAGATGAATGGACCCAACCCAGCAACATAAGGAAGACCATATCTGAAGGCAAAGGAGTCATGAGACAGGACATGCTTGCAGGGAGGAAGGCGGTTTTCAATGTGTCCGGAGACCCTCATGCATCCACCACCACCAGCACCATCAAAGCACCCAGAGAGCCCACGACACAGGAACAGACAGAATAGCCCCCATGGATGGCTCTAGGAAGGTTATTCATAACCCTGGACTCTGCCTCCTTCCTTAAAGAATCTCTTGGGAGACTCAAGGACCAAGCCTTGAATTTACAGAGCTTATCATATTCCAGCATATTACCAAATATGCTGCCCTTAACTATAATAGCACATTGGCACCCCACCTTAATGTGAGCAGGTTCTTCCCAGACCCCCACAACCCATAAGCTCCAGACACTAACCTCTCTGGCACTGTGTGTCAAAGCTGGAGCAGAGCTGAGTGTGGACACAGCAAATGCTCTTAGGTTCTCAGATAGTACCCTTAGCTCCCTAGTTATAGGTATTCATCCAGAAACTGGCCTTGAGTTTGCTTCTTTGTAAGTCAGCACCTTTTCATCATTCTCAGCACAGGGTTTTATTCAAGTAGCCTGCCATTACCTGGAAACTAAGTCCTAATGATTTTGATTTAGGTCATACCTGAATGGTCTAGTGTTTTTCCCTACTTTCTTCAATTTAAGTCTGAAGTTGGCAATAAGGAGTTCATGGTCTGAGCCACAGTCAGCTCCTGGTCTTGTTTTTGCTGACTGTATAGAGCTTCTCCCATCTTTGGCTGCAAAGAATATAATTAATCTGATTTCAGTGTTGACCATCTGGTGATGTCCATGTGTAGAGTCTTCTCGTGTTGTTGGGAGAGGGTGTTTGTTATGACCAGAGCATTTTCTTGGCAAAACTCTATTAGTCTTTGCCCTGCTTCATTCCGTATTCCAAGGCCACATTTGCCTGTTACTCCAGGTGTTTTTTGACTTCCTACTTTTGCATTCCAGTCCCCTATAATGAAAAGGACATCTTTTTTGGGTGTTAGTTCTAAAAGGTCTTGTAGGTCTTCATAGAACCATTCAACTTCAGCTTCTTCAGCATTACTGGTTGGGGCATAGACTTGGATTACTGTGATATTGAATGGTTTGCCTTGGAAACAAACAGAGATCATTCTGTCGTTTTTGAGACTGCATCCAAGTACTGCATTTCGGACTTTTTTGTTGACCATGATGGCCACTCCATTTCTTCTGAGGGATTCCTGCTCGCAGTAGTAGATATAATGGTCATCTGAGTTAAATTCACCCATTCCAGTCCATTTCAGTTCGCTGATTCCTAGAATGTCGACATTCACTCTTGCCATCTCTTGTTTGACCACTTCCAATTTGCCTTGATTCATGGACCTGACATTCCAGGTTCCTATGCAATATTGCTCTTTACAGTATCGGACCTTGCTTCTATCACCAGTCACATCCACAGCTGGGTATTCTTTTTGCTTTGGCTCCATCCCTTCATTCTTTCTGGAGTTATTTCTCCACTGATCTCCAGTAGCATATTGGGCACCTACTGACCTGGGGAGTTTCTCTTTCAGTATCCTATCATTTTGCCTTTTCATACTGTTCATGGGGTTCTCAAGGCAAGAATACCAAAGTGGTTTGCCATTCCCTTCTCCAGTGGACCACATTCTGTCAGATCTCTCCACCATGACCCACCCATTTTGGGTTGCCCCACAGGCATGGCTTAGTTTCACTGAGTTAGACAAGGCTGTGGTCCTAGTGTGATTAGATTGACTACTTTTCTGTGAGTATGGTTTCAGTGTGTCTGCCCTCTGATGCCCTCTTGCAACACCTACCGTCTTACTTGGGTTTGTCTTACCTTTGGCGTGGGGTATCTCTTCATGGCTGCGCCAGCAAAACACAGCCAATGCTCCTTACCTTGGACGAGGGGTATCTCCTCACCACCACCCTTCCTGACCTTCAACGTGGGACAGCTCCTCTAGGCCCTCTTGTGCCCACAGGACTGGAAAAGGTCAGTTTTCATTCCAATTCCAAAGAAAGGCAATGCCAAAGAATACTCAAACTATCACACAATTGCACTCATCTCACACGCTAGTAAAGTAATGCTCAAAATTCTCCAAGCCAGGCTTCAGCAATATGTGAACCGTGAACTTCCTGATGTTCAAGCTGGTTTTAGAAAAGGCAAAGGAACCAGAGATCAAATTGCCAACATCTGCTGGATCATGGAAAAAGCAAGAGAGTTCCAGAAAAACATCTATTTCTGCTTTATTGACTATGCCAAAGCCTTTGACTGTGTGGATCACAATAAACTGTGGAAAATTCTTCAAGAGATGGGAATACCAGACCACCTGATCTGCCTCTTGAGAAATTTGTATGCAGGTCAGGAAGCAACAGTTAGAACTGGACATGGACCAACAGACTGGTTCCAAATAGGAAAAGGAGTACGTCAAGGCTGTATATTGTCACCATGCTTATTTAACTTATATGCAGAGTACATCATGAGAAACGCTGGACTGGAAGAAACACAAGCTGGAATCAAGATTGCCGGGAGTTGGAGAAGGAAATGGCAACCCACTCCAGTACTCTTGCCTTGAAAATCCCATGGGTGGAGGAGCTTGGTGCAGGCTACTATCCATGGGGTCGCAAAGAGTTGGGCACGACTGAGCGACTTCACTTTCACTTTAAAACCATAAATGTAATTGGTTTTCCTACCTTTTCATGCCAATTTATTCCATTAAAAATAGAATGAAAAAAAAAAAAAAAGGATTGCCGGGAGAAATATCAATAACTTCAGATATGCAGATGACACCACCCTTATGGCAGAAAGTGAAGAGGAACTCAAAAGCCTCTTGATGAAAGTGAAAGTGGAGAGTGAAAAAGTTGGCTTAAAGCTCAACATTCAGAAAACGAAGATCATGGCATCCGGTCCCATCACTTCATGGGAAATAGATGGGGAAACAGTGGAAACAGTGTCAGACTTTATTTTTCTGGGCTCCAAAATCACTACAGATGGTGACTGCAGCCATGAAATTAAAAAACGCTTACTCCTTGGAAGGAAAGTTATGACCAACCTAGATAGCATATTCCAAAGCAGAGACATTACTTTGCCAACAAAGGTTCGTCTAGTCAAGGCTATGGTTCTTCCTGTGGTCATGTATGGATGTGAGAGTTGGACTGTGAAGAAGGCTAAGCACCGAAGAATTGATGCTTTTGAACTGTGGTTTTGGAGAAGACTCTTGAGAGTCCCTTGGACTGCAAGGAGATCTAACCAGTCCATTCTGAAGGAGATCAGCCCTGGGATTTCTTTGGAAGGAATGATGCTAAAGCTGAAACTCCAGTACTTTGGCCACCTCATGCGAAGAGTTGACTCACTGGAAAAGACTCTGATGCTGGGAGGGATTAGGGGCAAGAGGCGAAGGGGATGACAGAGGATGAGATGGCTGGATGGCATCACTGACTCGATGGACGTGAGTCTGAGTGAACTCCGGGAGTTGGTGATAGACAGGGAGGCCTGGTGTGCTGCGATTCATGGGGTTGCAAAGAGTCAGACATGACTGAGCGACTGATCTGAATGATTTTGAAAGCATTGAATTCCATGTAATAAACCCCCTACCTGCTTACAGTACCTGAAATCATTTTCTGTTCTCTGCAATGTTCCCAAATAATACAACATACATAACAGCAATAACCTGCATTTTTTTAAATCTGCATCTCTCTGTCCCCTCTGCTATTTTTAAAATGTACACTGTGTCAGGTATTGCAAGAGTATTCTTTTACAGTTAAAAAAAATTATAGGTAAAATAAAAATACATTTTGGTTAAAAAAAGAAAAAAGGCAAGGCATATATAACTACCAATAAACTCCTGGCACAACAGTTGATACTAAAAGAGAACCCTGTATAAAATAGCCCATGCCAATTTCAGACACATGGCTTTGTAAACTGGGTTATAACCAATTCTACTCAGCAGACTGTCTCCTCTACTTCTTTCCTCTTGGTTCAGCTTGACCTCAGCAAAGTCCTCCAGAAGACAAGAGCTGAGCCCTCGGACCATCGGGGCACACTGCCTTTCTCCTCTCTCCACCTCTTCTCATCTGAAATTGTCTCTGCCCCAAGGACCAGTAGGTTTCTGTATCATATGAAACTCTGACAAAAAGACAGTAGCTGCCTGGTGTGCTGGGCAGTAAGAAAACTTCTGGGGCTCTGTATGGACAAGAATGAGTGCTGCTATTGGCCCATAATGTTTTCCACGGAAGCTGAGCAGACAGTGCAGGTATTTGAGCCTTGACACTTGGGGTCCATAACCTAAAGTAAACTTCTCTGAATCCCAAGCCATCTCTAAGGTCCAAGAGGTAGGAGCGGCAGAGAGCATGTGAAGAACACAAAGACTTACCCCTCCCCTGCTTCCCTAAACAGTCCAGAGCATATTTTAACTAGCCCTTTCCTGACACGGGGCTGGGCCCTGTTCCAGCAGCAAGCCCCCCACCCCACTGCTTCTTTTCTAGCAAGAGTCACAACCTCACATTTCAATTACAACAAAACACTAAGCATCTTGGAGCTAGACAGATTTCTAGGGAGGCAGGGGAACATCCTTGCATTTAGAAGTGGTGTTATCCACCCCTCTCCTAGTGGTCAGTCCCTTCTTTCTAACTGACCTCTGACTATAGAGACCCACTCTGGGGCCCCTGATTCCTTCTCAATGGTCCCAGAATAGGATGGCACATGGTGCCTGAAGTGCAGAGCTGCTGAGCCCATCCTCCTATTTGCTCCACTCCAAGGAGCTCCTGCTGCCCTTCTAATGGGAAATCCCCCTTGCATGCCGACCTACCCAGGAAACAGACCAAACATGCCTGAGAACAAAAAATAATGGGGGTGTGGCGGAGGGGCTGGGGGAAGGCGTGAAGTGAATTTTAGAAATTTCTCTACAGGCTGATCCTTGATGAGGAAGTCCCCAGTTTTGAAGAAAGAAGCCACACTCCCCACTCTCAGCTCACCGGTGGAGCCTGGGTGGTGACATACAATGGGCAGAGAGGTCTCAGGGAAGCCCACATGTGCTCAGGGCAGGAGTGGGTCTTACCAGAAAAGTGGACACCACGTGGACTCCAGTCTTCTTGCTCTAGGCCAGATCACACCTGAGTACACCCACCCAACTAGACCTGGACTTTAACACCCAACACAGGTCAGTGATACAAGGCTCCAAGCTGCTCCAGAGCCTCAACATGCTGGGTCTCCAGAAACAGTGCCACGCGTTACTAGGGAGAGATGCAGTCAGTGTCTGCCCAGGAGGCCATCAGCACTGGGGGGTAGTCAGCGCGAACAAGGAACCACCGTCAGCAGCCGCCTTGGGCAAAGACAGCACCAACTTCTCAAGGTTGGCAGGACAAGGCCTTCCTCAGGTCCACAGATGGGCACCAAGTTTCTCAACTGCACTGTACACAGCAGAGACTGGAGTGGGGAATCCCAGGGTTGAGGGGCCAGCCACAGGCTGCCTCTCACTGGAAGGCCTGTGCTCAAGTGGCTCACCAAACCAGAAACATGGCAGGTGAGGTCTTAATTGGGTGAGTGGATCTCTGAGTCTGGATGGAAAATTATGGACAGTGTTGCCTTTCAGATGGGACTTAACAAATCAGAGTACCAGAGAATACCAGCACACACAGAGGCCTTCTGCCTCTGAGAAGTCACTCTGGCTGCCAGTCTTCAACCTCCTGCCTCCGCATCCCACCAAACAGGAGAGAGGCCAGCCAAGAGAGAGAAAAGATAACTGCTGGAGGGAAGCCACAGCTGGAATCGAGGACCTAAAAGCACCAGCCTGCACCGGACTGGGATCTCAGCCAGCTGGGCCTGGTGGAACCAGACCAGTGGAGTCTCTTCTCCCCTATCCATGCTCAAAAGTGCAGGCAGATCCAAAATCCTCATACATTGCTGTCCTCAGGATAAGGCCAAGCTCCTTAGCCAAAGCACACTGGCCAGGTATTTCTGACCTGGTCCCTGCCTCTCTCACGCTCCGTGTTCCCCATCTTTTGATGCACTGCTCCCTCTGTCTAGGGTCTCGCTTCTCGCTTTGTTCACCTGGAATGCTCCAATCTGCCCTTCCAGATTCAGCATCCTCACTTCTTCTATGAAGTTTTCCCAAATTCTCAGGTACAGGAGGAAGTCCAACCTCTGGGCCACCCCTGGGGACGGCACACATCATGGATGGGCTTCTGCTACACCACCCTGTGAGGGCATGTGCACAGGCATACCTGCCTCCTCTCCAGATGGGCCTCAGGCCTGTGTTCCTGGGGCCCAGGTCTGGGACCGGGACAAAACGATGCATGCTTCGCTGTGATGTGGAGAATTAATGATGACCACACTGCTGACTGGCCAAAGAAAGTCAGCTACAAGTGCAAGGAAAGGCAGGCTGGCTGTGGCCAGAGGGCCAGAGGGCCTGAGCACCAGCTGCAGAGGAGAGGAGACCCCCCACCCCCCCCATTCCATCCGGTGCTCTAGCCCAGGCTTGCTGTTCTTGGGCAGAGCCACTCATCACATGTCAGGAGGCCGCCACCACTGCTGCTGGGATGATGTTACAGTCTATTTTGAGGGTCACACTGGAGCATCTGTCAGCCTGGCCAGCCACACCCTCTATGTGTCATCACTAAGAGCCGGAGACACCCAAAGGTCCACAAACTCTGCCTGAGCACGTCACTCCCCAGGGACCCTCGGTTTCAGGGCCTCCTTGGCTTCCTAACAAAATCAACTGAGATGCCCTTATCTCCTGGCACCAGGGGCAGGGCTCTGATGTCTCCTCTTGGGGTTCCCAGCTCTGGTGACTCGGCAAAATGCAGCTAAAACCCGTCAGTGTGAGCCCAGCTCTTAGCTCAAACATAACCCCTTCCTTCTCCAGCCCTCCCTTATATGTGAAGAGCGCCCAGACGTCAAGCCAGTTACCAACCAGGCTCATTTTTAAGTCCAACAGGTCTCACTTGCTGAGAAACTCCTACTCATCCCTCAAAACCATGCCCAGGCTCTGCCTCCTCACGCAGACAACCCTTCAGTTCATTCTTTGGTAGGTAGGCCAAAGGCTTTCTGAGGACAAGGCTGGCCTGTGCAGGCTTTCCTGTTGTTCTCCCTGTACCAAGCATGCACTTGGCACATAGCAGGTACGAATCAATATAACCCTTGAAATGAAATCTTTCTAAGTAGACTCGCTTGAAAGTCAAAGTCACCTCTGACTCTTTGTGACCCTGTGGACTGCAGCCCGCCAGGCCCCTCTCTCCATGGAACTCTCTAGGCAAGAATACTGGAGTGGATTGTCATTTCCTTCTCCAGGGCATCTTCCCAACCCCTGGAATCCTGACCCAGGGATCAGACCTGGGTCTCCCGCATTGCAGGCAGATTCTTTACTGTCTGAGCCATAAGGCAATCAGACACGCTTAGTGTATTCTTCTACAAAAGACATCTTCAGAACAAAGGCCTTTCTGGAAAACAGTGACACTGATGACTCGGTTCATCAACACCTTTTAAAAAGGAGGCCTGTCCCCAAATCTGCAGAAAAACAGGTCTACAGATTCAGCAGAATGTTAAGTCAACCAAGCCCAGTCCACCGCATGCCACACTTCTCTGGTCCCAATCAGCACTAAGCACCTTTTGGCTCTCTAAGAACACTAGGACCTCCTAAGATTCCGACTGGACATTCTCTCCACCCAGGGGAAGAATGCAACAGGGAAAGGTGGCAGCGGCGTGGACGCACGTGTCTGGGATCAGGTGAAGGCACTGACAAGTTAGGCTACTCCACTGCACGCCCTAAGCCCTGTGGCCAGGGTAGGTCGCCAAACATCCCTGGGGCTCAGGGCTCACCCATGAAACAGGTACATCATCATTCACTCCAGCCACTTTCCAGAGATGCATGAAGATGGAACTAGATAATACAGGAAAGCTACACAACCGGTTAACACCTGGGTTGTGGACCAAATCCAGGTCAGAAACACACCTTCAACACTGACGGCAAACAGGAAACAAGCTGATGACTGTCTGCCCTGGAACAGCCCCTGGCCTCCTCAAAACCACAGCTGGCCCATCTGGCTATATCCTAGCCATGAGACGGCTTTCAGTAATTCCATAAAGAGGCCATAGGAGACATTCGTACACCTTTCCTCTGAAAGCGGTCAACTAAAGCAGGCCACCACAAGCATACGTGACTCGCGACCTTTCTATGACTGAGGTTTCCAGGTCAACCTCACAGCTACATTTACCACATGTAAAACTGCTGGGAAAGCTGGGAGAAGATGTTCAACTTTCTGAGGATTTGCAGGCAACACCAACAGTATGACAATCTAGCAAGACACGGGGTCTTTTACAGCAAGATCCACTTATAACTGAAAGGTTAAAAGCCAGGTGAAGGAAATCGGGTCTCTGCATTTAAACACTCCCCTTCTGAAAAACTATTCTCTCCTTTTACTAGCTCAGCTGTTATCCAAAATGATCCATTTTCCTGCCTACAAGGTTAGGACGTGCCAATCCACTTCTTTGGCAGTGTAAGACTGAAACACCAACGTTTCAGTCTACACTGCAACTATTTTTGCCGTGTTTGTTTCATCTTAAGAGGCCATTCTTATTCATGTGAGTTCAAGCACATTAAATGTATGTGCTTTTATCAGACAGTGGAAAGGGAAAATAGAAGGTTCAAAGTGAAAATTGTTCAGTCATGTCCAACTCTTTGCAACCCCATGGACTATATAGTCCATGGAATTCTTCAGGCCAGAATACTGGAGTGGGTAGCCTTTCCCTTCTCCAGGGGATCTTCCCAACCCAGGGATTGAACCCAGGTCTTCTGCATTGCAGGCAGCTTCTCTAACAGCTGAGCCACCAGGGAAGCCCAAGAATACTGGAGTGGGGAGTCTATCCTTTCTGCAGTGGACCTTCCCGACCCAGGAATTGAACCAGGGTCTCTAAAGAGCACCGATAGGGACTTCCCGGGTGGTCCAGTGACGAAGATTCCACGCTCCCAATGCAGGTGGACCTGCATTCAATCCCGGGTTGGGGGGCTAAGGTCCCACATGCCACGTAAGACCTGGCACAGCCAAATAAAGAAATATATTTAAAAATAAATAAATAAAGAGCTCCGATAATATAAACTTCCTATCTGTAAATTCACTACATGGAGATAAAAGTAAAAGATGTAATAGCTCGCCACGGTCAGAATTTCACAGAATTCTGGGATTAAAGGTAGCTCAGATGCTGGCCTAGCTCCCCAGAGGACAGACAAGCAGATGGAAGCCCTGTTACTACCCACAACCACAGAGCCCTCCCAGACAGGGATGTTACAACTTCACCGAGGAAGCAGACAAAGCTCCAACTCCAGCAGTCCTGCCCCTAGCAAAGCCCCCTGGCCGTGCATTTTGCATGTACCACAAGGGGGACTGTCCCTTGAGAAAGGAAGTACTCTGAATGCTCAAAAACACACATTCAGGGTAGAAACAAAGATCACTGGTGGGGTTGGCAAACCACCCAAACCAGACCTAAGGTCTGATGAGGAAAATCTTTCCAAGCCAGCTAAAATCATTTTATTTCGTAACTTAAACACCTGCTTTGTGATAATCACCAGAAAAAAAAAAAAGAGGCAACTAGGAGAAGAAAAGGAAGAGAAATGAAAAATTTCCCCTCTGATTTCCTATATCTGCTTAGATCACCCTAAACTAGGGAGCCTCCCCAGTGCTGACTTTAATGAGGACCTTCCTAAAGCTGGTCCAACTGGTGTTCAAGTCACTGGACTGAAAAACAAGTTTATGAGTAGCAAAGTCACCTGATTCTGACCATGTCCATGCTGTTTACCCTAAGATGACAGGCCAGTGGTTGCCACAGCTTTGATGAATGCTGCAAAGACTCTACTATCTCTTTGAAGCCCCCAGGGGCCTCTACATGACTAAATGCCATAAAAAGGAACCTTGAATACAGCAACAGCGTGAAAGGAGGGAAGTGACAAACATCACACAACGTGGAGGAACTTCATTCTGGACGCTCAACTGTTAATGTAAACTTGTTACTTGTTTCCCTGACTTGTGAGGGAAACAGTCATTACATCATCACCAAAGAGAAGCCCCTCTTCTACAAAATGTACCTACTTGCCATCAAAAGCTACTGCTTAGACCAGTTCATGACCACAGCCGGGTAACAGGCACCCACTACTCAACCCTTTGCAGCTCAGACCCATGCAGCTCAGCAGCTCATACAGGCACAAGCGTCAACCAGGAGACCTCAAACTCTGACCCAGGGAACAGATCAGTGTTGGGGGCAAGGTGGTCAGGAGGGGCTTACCCATCTCTTCCTTTGCTGACAATCTTCACCTCAAAGTAATAAATGCCACAGGCAGCAGGTATGGGATGGGTGGCACGCACTGACGCCGCATCTTTGTGATTTTTGCCATGACCTAATAGAAGAGGACAAGGAAGAAATTTCAGCAGAGGGAGATACAAATGGAAGCCTCATTCCTCTCTGCTCCACGGCAACTTTACCCCTTCACGGCCAGAGGAAGCCCTTGCAGAGTCCAAGAAATAATCAGACAACAACTAAGCAAATACATAAACCTCCCACCTTTGGTTCACCTCCTGCTAAGCACAGCAGCCCTGCCTGGGACTCTGTCCACCACAGAAACCACAGGAGGCTACCTGCAATGTGGGTGCCTACATGAGAGATTTCCTAGTGCTGCTGGCAGACTCCTCAAGACACAGGCAGCCCACTTGGAAGAATAGGGGAGGGAGAGGCAGCCCTGGAAGATGCCCCCACGATTTGGGGCAGAACCTCAGGCCCTGTCTGGGATGGAACCTGCCTGTCTGGCAGGTGAGCAAGCTCATGGACCTCTGGTTGATGGAGGGGATGTGACCACCCTTTTCTTCAGACACTTTTGAAACTAAGCAGTGGTAAAGGGCTCAGCTAGAGTCCCTGGAGCTACCTCAGGACAAGCAGGAAGGCCCTGGGAAGAAGGTCCACGCCAATCACCCAACAGGTGGTTTGGACATCTGTTGCGGTTCTCCTGATACCGGGTGTCTCAGGGCAGAACAGACAAGGCAGTCAATTACTGGCCTGGTCAGCTCCACCACCCTAGACACCCTACAGGAGCTAAGGCCCAACCCAGAGCACCCAAGCTGGGGAAGGGACATGATGCAGCACCGGCTGGGCAGCACAGCTACCCTGTGGACAGTCTGGCCTTTTCCTCCCCTCGGCCAGAAGACCGATACCTTTATAGTGGACGCGGAGGTTGCCCTGGGAGAGGCCGATGTAGTTGTACTTGTCCTTGGGGCTCCAGGAGCGCGGCAGCGGCGTCTCGTGCTGGTTGACCGCAGGATACAGGCGCTGCAAGCGCCGGCTCAGTTCCTGCTCCCCTGGGGACGGCAGCCCGCACCCAGTGGCCCCGCCGGAGGAGTCTCCAACCTGAGGGCTCCCAGCTCCCGGGTCCGCCGTCGCCGCCGCCATCTTGGAGGGAGCTGCTATTGTGTCACTGGGGGCGGGGAAGAGCAGGACAAGATCCGCCCCGCTCAGCCAATGACCAGAGAGCCAACCCGGGCCGCAGGGAAACCGAGTCCCAGTCCTGCAACTCGCTTTGGACCCCGCCACGCCTCGACACATTTCGGACTCCACTTCCCATAATGCAGAGTTCTCCAGGGGCGGACCAGCTCAGGCTGGTGAGGATCTCTGGGAGATGTAGTACAAACATGCTCGGCCATAAGCCTGCTCAGCTAAGACATTGAGACACCGAAAACTACAGTTCCCGCTGGCAACGCTGCTGCGGCCTCTCAGTTCACCTCCCTCCCCCATGGCCGCTGTTTATGCCCCAGCCTCAGCTCTGGTCGCTAGGGTCATAGCCGCTGTAATGACTGACTCTGAGGAGACCTTCAGTCCCTATTCCCCGTCCGAGTACACCTTTGCTGCTTGGCTTTCCTCCCGGCGCGCGGGAGCCGGATTCGGGGGCGTGACACAATCCTGATCCTGCCCCCGCCGATGGGCTGCTGGGATCTGGTCGCCATGGTGACGGACTGTACACTACCAGAGCTTCCCAGGCCGCGGGTGCGGGCTGCCCGGCTGCCCGGCTGCCCTAGGGTCATGGATTCCCCGAACTCGCAACCCCTCAACTTCCCCACCACGTCGAGGTAGGCTTGGCGGTCTGAGGCCGGAGAGGAGGCCTTGAGTAATTCCAGAAAGAGAAAGGGTACCTGCTTCAGACCTCTGCACCTCCTGCCTCTGTCTATTGGTCTGGGGCTCCAGCCCCACTGGAACAGTGATACAGAAACAATCTCAGATGATTTGTCGGCCCAGGAAGGTGGTTACATTCTGGTAAAAGGGGAAAGTGAAAGTGAAAGTCACTCAGTCGTGTCCGACTCTTTGCGACCCCATGGACTGTATAGTCCATGGAATTCTCCAGGCCAGAATACTGGAGTGGGTAGCCTTCCCTTTCTCCAGGGGATCTTCCCAACCCAGGGGTCCAACCCAGGTCTTCCGCATTGCACGCGGATTCTTTACCAGCTGAGCCACAGGGGAAGCCCAGTAAAAGGGGAGGCGCACTTTATCATTAGCAACAGCTAGCCTTTTCGTGTTGAGCGTGCATTAAGTGTCAAGTGCTCCATACACCATATTTAACCCTCACAGCAACTCTATGAGGTGGTAATATCATCATTTTACAAACAAAGAAATAGAAATCTGAAGAGATCATGTGTTTTAGACATGTTTATAAGTCATGGAGCTGGTATTTGATCTCAGCCATGTGAGTCTCTAGATTTGCACTCTTAGCCACAGGATAAACAGCCTCTTTACCCGCTGGCTGAAGATAAAAAAAGCATCTGTAAGCAGCCCAAGAACATCCCGTAGCCTCAAGGTAGCTCCTGCCTGTATTCACAGGTGCAGCATCTGGACACTGCAAATATGATAACAAGCTCCTATAGCCAGAAAAGCCACAGCCAAATAAATATTTTTTAAAAAAATAAGATTTATAAATAAATTTATAAAAAAATAAAATTTTAAAATAAATATTTTAAAAATAAAACACTAGAACTCCTCAGAGGATTATGTGTTAGAAAAAAAGAAAGAATTGTCTCCATCTTCTTGTAAGGAAACTGGGCTGAGCAAAGTTAAATTACATGCCCAAGAGGGTTCCTGTTAGAAGATAGATGTCAGCCTCTGGGTCCTATTAACTAGTAAGTAGAAGTTCAAGACTCTCACCCTGACTCTTGACTCCAGACTCTGTACTTCTTGTCCTATAGCACCTGCCTTTGGTATCACACCCCTAGAATGTGCTGGTAATGTACATACAATGATCATTAGAACCACAGATGAATGCTGAAGGAAGTGTAGGCCTGCATGGTTTTATGGGTTCCTGGTAAGGGGTGTTATACCACTGCAGGAGTACATGAGATTCCAGTGATGAGGAGAATGTGGGAAAATACTTTGAGCCCAGAATCCGGAGCTTGTTGACAGCACCTCTGGGAATCTGGAGGCAGCACTGGGAAGACCCAGAACCTGGCTTGGAGGAGAGAGGAGGCCATGTCTTGTGGTTCTGGGAAGGGTGGAAGTGCACTCCCCACTCAAGGCTCTGTCACCCACCCCTTCCTTCTCCTTCTCTGTGCAGAGCACACCTGCGGCCTTTAGGAGTGTCCATAGATGATTCCCTCTTCACAGAAACCAAGAATACCCAGAAACGAAAGCTTTCTCAGAAACGGAAGACACTGCTGGTTAGTGGCAATGTCCTGTGGGATCTCCAAATTTTGATCCCCAGTCAGGGGTGTGTGGGTCAGAGGCCAGGCCCACCAGCCTCTGGGGTGGGAGCATGCACACTTGCCACACCTCACCTGAAAAGCCTTCCCAGACCAGCCCCTGCCCACAGATAATCTTCTCTTGCAACACAGCATTCTGGAGTGGACCTCATTTCTTCATCCAGCCGATCATGTGCCAGGCGTTGTGCGTGGTGCTGGGACGGTCCCACCAGATCTGTCAGGGTCTTTTAGAACAATGACTGTATCTTTTTTGTCTTTACAGCCCTAGTGCCTGATGTAGCACTTGAGTGGCTGCTATAATGTGTGCCATAACTGCTGTGAGTAAGTGTGTGAAGGCAGTAGCAAAGAATGTTCATCCATTGTGTTGTTGGCTCTGCACTGGAAGTAGGAACTCTATCAGTCTCAGGACAGTCTCTCCCTCCATTCCTGTTCTTTGAAGTTTTTATATAGAAATGAATGCTGGGGAATTCCCTGGCAGTCCAGTGGTTAGGACTCTACATTTTCACTGCAGTGGGGAATGAGTGCCATTGCTGATTCTCCCCACAAATTTAAAAAAATGCTAAGTTAAGATTTAGGAGTTTTGTTGATATTATCATAAGATTGTTACTACTATTTAATCACCAAACAGCCATTGTCCAAAAATCACAGGTGAAAAAAACACATTTGAGCAAACTTGTAAGTCCAGCTCACCGTGGAGAATTGTGGGCTGTGGTAGTTTTCCAACACACACTTAGGTGAGTGTATCTTATGTAGAAGATGGGAACATGATCTGTACCCTTTGTGAGGCTGGGGACTTCAAACATCAAAAACCTGATATCAGGGCGAGAAAGGGGTAGTGTGGACTCTAAGCGGAGACCAAGCGCAGCCTCATTACCGCACGATCCTGATTACTTGGGGCTGCCAGCTATTCAGTGGAAGTGGGACCCGGCTCTCACTCCCTTTATTTTGCTCGTCGGCAGTGATACCGTACTTAACCACCAGGGGGCGTTGCACTCTCCTGCAGTCCCTCCGACCCCCGGGGCCGCCCTTCCCGTTTTCACCTGCAGGGGGAAGCAGAGAGCACAGCTCACGGGAACACCGCCTTCCAGCCACCCGCTTACGGCTGTTTGATAACCAGACCAAGAAAGCAGCGTATGCCAGGAAAACAAAATAGGGTAACTCCGTCTTCTCTTGACAGAAACGGCAGACAGAACGCGAGATCTGGCCTCTTTTATTTTTTAAGTCTCCCAAAATAAGCTAAATTAAGCTTTATTTCTATGACTAAACTGGTTTTGTCTTCTCAGGGAATTTTCAAGGCTGGTCTCTGTTACTCTTATATTTTCTGTTCTTTTTTGTTGAAGTATGGTTACTTTACAATGTGTTAGTTTCAAGTGTACAGAAAAGTGATTCCATTATACATATATTCTTTTTCAGGTTCTTTTCCATTATAGGTTATTATTACAATTATATAGTAATTATTACCTTATAGGTTAGTAAGACAAGATATTGAGTATATTTCCCTGTGCTATACAGTAGGTCCTGTTGTTTACCAATTTTATATATAGTAGTGTGTATATGTTAATCCCCAAATCCTAATTTATCTCCCGCATGCCCACTCGGCTATCCCCTTTGGTAACTAAGTTTGTTTTCTATGTGAGTCTATGTTTTGTAAATAAGTTAACTTGTATAATTATTTTAGATTCCACATGTAATTGATATTATATTTAGCTTTCTCTGACTTGCTTCATTAATATGATACTCTCTAGGTCCATCCACATTGCTGCAAATGGCATTATTTCATTCTTTTTTATGGCTGGGTAGTATTCCACTATGTATATATGTACCACATTTTCTTTGAGCTTTAAACTCTTCACAATTCTGTCTCATCATCTCTTCCCCCTCCCATGCTATGTTTTTATTTATTCAACAAATATTTGTTGATTTCCACTGTGTGTCAGGCATTGGTGATACAGTGGTAAGCAAGACTCTACTCTTGTTTCTGAGAGAAGATGGGGGTGTGATGATGGGAAAGAGTGGGTGTTGGGATTGAAAAGAGTATCAGGGAGAACCCCTGAGATCCTAAATATGAATAGCCAACCTGGAGCATTCTTGACCCTGGCAAAGCATGTGTGAACATATACACCCAATAAGTAGCGTTTCTGTTTTTATTATATCATGCATCCAACTAAATCATGCTTCCCTAAATATTTATTCCACAATACTTGCTAAATGCTACTTAAGACTATGAAGAGTGTTAACACAACACTGTAAATCAACCATACTGGAATTAAGGGGCAAAAAAGACTATGAAGAGTATGAAGTGTGATGCCATCAATTCTGGAAGTACAGAGATAGGTCAACCCAAACTCCCAGAGGCTGGAGTCCTCCCTGAGACCTAGCAACAAGACTTACTATGTACTTTCCAAAATATTTCGGGAAAGAATGGATGATTGCAAGATTGAGATAAAATAGGTAGAACTAAGAATGCAAAGAAGAGCCCAAGGAGACAGGGGCAATTTCCACCCTAAGAGGGTCAGGAGCCAGCTATCATTAGTCTGGAAGGACTCCTAGAACCTGGATATGTGGGACATGGGAGGTAGGCCTGGCCTCCATCCCAGAAGAACCTGGAAGCTGGGCTCAGGGCCACAGAGCAGGCTTTAATATTGAATTCAATAATTCAATGTTTTTTTTTATTTCAAAGTAATTTATGCATTGTAGAAAATTTTGAAAAATACACAATTATAGATACAAAAGCACCCAATGGCCTATCATTACAGAATAACTGCGGATATTCTTTTGGGTTATTTCTTCCTTCTTTTCTGGTTTTTCATCTTACCTGGTTGTGCTTATTCCCTAATTTCAGGCTTTACTTAACCCTTGCTATAACCCATGTTAAGCCTCTTTGTAAATATTTCATGGCTGCACAATAGTCTTCTATTTTTAGATACGTAGGGAGTTTTCTGACTTTTTTCATAGTCATAAGTAAGGCTTTGGGGACCTGCCACCTCACCTCTGTGCCCTCTGCAGTGGCCAGCCCAGACCTCAGCCTCAGCTGGCCTGCTCTCCATGGGCATAGGCCCGTTCATAGCTCTTCAAAAGTGTTGCTGTTTCCCTGAGGTATTGGTGCTACCCAGGCAGTGGAAGTGTGGAGTCCTAAGCACTGGACCACCAGGGAATTCCCATAAGGACCACAGTCTTAATTGTGAACCATATTAAGACATGTGTGGGGGAGGAAAGACCCAGGAGTAGAAGGATAAGCCTGGAAAAGAACATCAGGAAGGGGAGCAATGTTGTCATGGTAACCCCACCTGTCCCTTCTTATAGTCTGGTTCCTTCTCCATTGGTGGCCACCTGTCCCCATGGCCCAGATACATCAGTGACCAGACCATTCTGCATAATCGAAAGCCCTGTTCAGATGACTACCGGAAGCGGGCAGGGTAAGCCAGGGTCAGCCTGATGGTGGATAGACTGGGCCCAGAAACAGTACAGGGATGTGTGCTGCCACAGACCTGTGGGGCATGAGGGTCCGGCAGGGTGTCCATGGCATCTCAGCTCACCACCCCCTGCAGTAGCTTGCAGCAGCCCCTGGGCACAACCAAGCCGAGGTACCTGGAGCAGCTTGAGAACTACCTGCGCAAGGAGCTCCTCCTGCTGGACCTAAGCACAGATTCTGCCCAGGAATTAAGGCTGCAGGTCAGAACCACAGAACCCCTGCGGGGAGGCAGGGGCAGGGCTGCCAAGGAACCTTACTCACCGGGACTGGGCACTTCAGATTTTCTGCAGAGACCAGCCTTCCCCAGCTCTTTTGGGTTCCCCATTCCTGGTAAGAGAAACAGGTTCTATGACAAAGCCAGTGAGCAAGCAAAGCGACCAGGGTGGAACCAAAACTCTCCTGAGGCTTGGGCTTCTTGACCTGAGTAAGTGGCCTGGATACAGTCTCCAGTCCCTTCTGTGATCCCCAGCACCCACCTTGGGTCATTCGATATCAGTGAATGGAGCCTGAAGCCTGACAGTTGGGCAAGCAGGGGTCATAAAATGTCCACCAGCCCAGTCACACCAGCCCCAAGCTTGAGGAACTTAGCCAAGACAGAAAGAAATCTGGATGTAACCTAGATTCCAATGCATATCAGGGAAGTAATCACCCAATTCCTGCTCAAACGGAAATGATGATGGGGAACCCCACAATTCTGACTTAGTCACTGCCACAAGCATTTGCTGAGCACCATCTGTGTGCAAGCTCTGGATGGGGCCTAGATATGGCCTCATGAGCTAAAAGGAACCTCGCTAACAAGGAAGCAGAAGCTGAGAGGGCATCCAGCTTCACAGCAGTGGAGCTGGGACTCAAACTCAGGGTGGGTTCAGGAGTCTGTGCTCATTCCAGTAGACAATGTTGCTTCCAAAAGCTTCCGGTGTGTCCAGGTAGGACAGGAAAGCACATGTCTCATTGGAGTTTGGAATGTAAGGTTAGAGCCTAAAGTGCTGTAAACAGGGAGGGGTGTTGGTGAGAGGCCAGCTGAAGCTCAGTGAATGGAGGAGGCCAGTTGTCTGGAGAGCCAGAGAGGGGGCACAGGTAGAGAGGGGGAGGCCCTGACCCAGGTTGCCTGCCAGGTCTCCAGAGAGCAGTTTAGAGGGATGGACTCAGCTCCTGGACTGTGCGAGACCCTAGGGTGCCTGTGGCATTTATTTGAATGTGAATTGACTGGCAGCTTCACACTACAACCCTTCTAAGTTGAGCAAAGAAACACTTAGGTCCCACTGAGGGTGGCAGCTATAGGCCAGGAGATGACAGTTTCCCTTTTCTTGCCAGCCTTACAGAGAGATCTTTGAATTCTTCATAGAGGACTTCAAAACATACAAGCCATTGCTGTCCTCCATCAAGAATGCATATGAGGTGATGCTGGGTAAGACTGCAGCCTCTCTGCCTGGGCCCAGCCTGGAAGAGGCACAGAAGATCCTATTTTGATCTTCTGGGTTCTGCAGGGGTCTGGGGTACCTACAAACTGGGCTTTGAGGTCACCAAGCCTTCTTGCTTACACTCTTCCATGATAGGGCACCCCAGGGCAACTGACTACTGCCCATTCTTGGTAGCATGGTGGGGCGGTATCTGTAGGAAGCAGAGCATCTTTTCTATTGAGACTGAAGCCCAGAAGGGAGTGTGTAGTTCAGGGAAGTGAGGGGGCTTCCCTCCCCAGGCTCAGGAGGTGCTGGGCATGGCACAGCTGCATAACTAAAAACTGTACAGGGGAGGCGCAGAGGTGAGACCCCGGTCCTCATCTGGACTCTGCCCTGGTTGAAAAGCAAGTGCAGGAAGTTCTTAAGCAGGGAGTATAGACTTCTTTGAATGGGAGTATAGACTTGAGTTTGCAAGGGACGTAGTTGCTCACTGTGACCTCAGATCAGTGTCTGCTGGCTGTTTGTCTTCCATGGCCCCAAAGGGCCTCCCCTACCTGTCCCTGCTTAGCCCACCAGAGGGAAAAAATTCGGGCTCTGGAGCCCCTGAAGGCCAAGCTGATCACTGTGAATGAGAACTGCAACGAGAGGATCCTGGTCATGAGGGCTGAGGAGAGAGATGAAATCTCCATGCTGAAGAAAGAGAAGATGAATTTGCTAAAACTCATTGACAAGAAGAATGAGGAGAAGATCTCATTGCAGACTGAGGTGAAAAGGGAGTAATGTGGTGCCCAACTCCCTGAATTCCTGCCACCCCACCCCACGGGTGACCTTGAGGCCTTTGGCACTGGTGTGACCCCCTGGCTCTCTCTAACCTACCTGGAATAACATACAGAGCCACCACCTGATCCCAAACCCTGCTTCCACATGCTGCCCTCCTCCTTGGCCCAGCTCTGCCTCAGTGTGGCCCTCAGTGCTAGCAGAGTCCTACTCCTTGGCTGCCAGACTTTCTCCACAGGTGGAAGCTTCGACACTTTGACAGGAACAACCAGTCTCCTCTCCTTCCTCCCTTTTCTGTCCCCAGGCCCTGGTAGGGCCGCCCAGCACCCACCCATCCGCTGTGGTGATGAGCTGTCCAGAGACAGCCCCTGACCACAGAGCCATCTCCCCAACAGGTGACCAAACTGAGGAAGAACCTGGCTGAGGAGTATCTGCACTACCTCAGTGAGAGAGATGCCCGCAAGATCCTCATTGCAGACCTGAATGAGCTACGCTACCAGCGGGAAGACATGTCACTAGCCCAGTCCCCAGGTAAGCCTGAGGTGGGTTTCTGCCCTGCTGGAGAGGAGTCTGACTCTCACCACTCACTCCCATGTATTCATTGCTCCTGATACCTGCTCATTCCATGCTCACTCCCAGTGAGAGATGTTCCTGCTGCCACCAGGGTCTGTGGATCTTCTGAGCTGGCCTGAGAATCACAGACTTGTTGTTTATGTAGGAAACAATTGCTGGCAGTTGAGACAACCTAGACTCCCCAAGGGCTGCACAGGCCTGGTACTCCACGTCTTGGGCTTCTCTATTTAAGCTCAAAGTCCTACAGTGGTAGCATGATGGAAAGACTCAGTGGTTCCCATCCTGGGAGAGCAGGAAGACCCGGGATGTGCCCTGAGGGACACTCAACCCTGTCCTGGGCTACAGGCCCCAGAGCCAGGGTGATACGAGCTGGCGGGCCTCCTGGCAGGCGTCTGGGGGGAGGACCCCGTGAAGCTAACAGTGGCTCTGAAGATGGCCCGGCAAGACCTGACCCGCACACAGATGGAACTCAACACCATGAAGGCCAACTTTGGAGATGTGGTGCCCAGGAGGGACTTTGAAATGCAGGAGAAAACCCTCAAGGAACTGCAGGAGCAGGTGCTGGTGGGCAGACAGGGTAGGGCAGGGCCACACAGGTGGGTAGCAAGGACCAATCACCCTGCCCACAGCTGGAGAGCCTGAGAGACGACTACGAAGAGGTCCGCAAGGAGCACGAGATGCTGCTGCAGTTGCACATGAGCACACTGAAGGAGCGGGACCAGTTCTACTCTGAGCTGCAGGAGATCCAGCGCACCTCCACGCCACGGCCGGACTGGTCCAAGTGTGAAGGTAACGCTGGCCCTCGGGCCCTAGGGACTGCACAAGTGTGTGGTCTGGACTCCAGCTCCCTCTCTGCAACCCCTGCAGATATGGTGGCTGGAGGACGAGATCGCTGGCACGTGCTGGCTGAGGGCAAGAACAGTGACCAGCTGGTGGACGTGCTTCTGGAGGAGATTGGCGAGGGGCTGCTCCGGGAGAAAGACTTCTTCCCTGGTCTGGTAGGGTAGTCCCTGGGCTCGGGGAATAGCCAGGCCTCACTGCTGAGAAAACTTCAGGTTCTGGGGGAACGATGTGGGGCTTTGCCCTGCCTGTTGGTGGGGCTACAGCTGGGCCCAGAGACAAGCTGACATAGTTCCTTTCAGGGCTATGGGGAATCCATCCCCCCTTTCCTTCGGTTTGATGGCATTGTGGAGAACAAGAAGCCAACCAAGAAGGAAGTGGTAAAACTCCTCAAGGATGCCTGGAAGGAACGTATCACTGAGGAGCAGGTCAGATCTCTCCAGCTGTTTTAGCCTGGCATGGCTGCCTGAATCCTCCAATGGTGGAGGGTGGATGTGGACGGGGCGGTGAGGGGGCGGTATTCCCTCGAAGCGCTAGGGAACTGGGAGGAGGGCCAACCAAGCAGTCTTCCCCCTACCCTGCAGAAAGAGAAGTTCCCAGATTTCTTCTTCAGTTTCCTGGAGCGCCACTTTGGGCCTGGTGATGCCATGGCCTGGGCTTACACCATTTTTGAATATATCAAGCTCTTCCATACCAATGAAGTCATGAGTCAGTTCTATGCAGTCTTGATGGGAAAGGTAAGCTTGGGCCTGGCTCTCTACCCTTTGTCCCCAGCATAGGCCAGCTCTGTCCCTACTCCTCTAGGAAACAGTGAGACAGTCAATGCTTCCTCCCATAGAGGAAAGAGAGTGTGTACATCAAGCAGAAGCAGACCATAGCACAGCTGCTGAAGGAGATGACAAACGTTGACAGCCAGAATGAGGGCCTACTAACCATGGAGCAGTTAAGGTGAGAGACCAGTTGGGTCACCCCAAATTCTAGCCCAACATGCCCTCTGGCCTGGTTCCCAGCTGTGCAGGGGGAAGGGGAGCCTGGTGGAAAAAGGCCAGAACCTCAAGGCATGCTGCCCTTTTGAGCACTAGTAGGACTGGCAGAGGGGTGCAGTAAGATGGGTAAGCAGGCCTCTGCCAGGCCTGTCGGCCCTCATGTCTCCCTACAGTACTGTCCTCAAGAGCACCTTCCCCTTGAAGAAGGATGAGAGAATCCAGGAGTTGATGGAGGCAGGGGGCTGGCATCCCAGCAGCAGCAATGCAGACTTGCTCGACTACCGCCTGTTGTTTATGGAGGTGGGTTGGGGCCCAGGAACTTGCCCAGCCCTGACCTAGCCTCTGCCTAGACTAGCCCGTGTATCTTCACCCTGCCTTGTGGCCCCTTCCCAGGATGAGGAGGGCCAGAGCGTGCCCTTTGTGCAAAAGCTGTGGGAACAGTACGTGGTGGAAAAGGATGAATACTTAAACGAGTTAAAGCAGGAGCTGGGCCTGGAACTGTGAGTGATCCTGGGGCCCACAGGCTCATCCAGTCATAGGCAAGTCCTGCAGGCTGGCCCACAAAGTAGCACCTCTAGCCCCTGGGTCTCCCTAAGCATCAAGCTTGCTGCTGGGCCTTACATAACACTCAAGCCCAGGAGAGGGCATCTTGGGGTCTGGGTAAAGAGCAGAGGGTCAAGGTCTGTCTCTCTCTTTCTTTGCGGAACAGCAACGAGGAGGTGACCCTACCCAAGGTACGTGAGGCCCTGATGAACATTGATCCCAACCTGGACAAGCAGACCTTGAACCACTATTTGAGGCAGGCCTTCCAGCTCCCCATGACAGAAATGCCAGAGGAGGATGAGGAAAGGGAAGAAGGCATTGTGACACAGCTCCAGACTGCACTAGAACAGCTTCAGATGAGTGACATTAGGCGTATGGGGCCTCGGGAGCAGGAACCTGCAAGCTAAGGCCACTGGGGCAGCCTAAGTGCTCCCGTGCTGCTAACCTCTGATTGTTGTTATAAAATTCTTTGTCTTAACCCATGCTATTCTCTAGGTTATGATGGGGAGTCAAGGAGAGGGGCTTGGTCCCTGCCTGGCTGTCCCAGGAAATGCATCAAAACACAGCATATTCTGTTTGTGACACTTTATTGATGCTGAGGGGTGGGGAGGAAACCTAGAAGTGTATGTGGCGCCAAGCAACCCCAGGTGGGACAGGGCAGGTGTTGAGTCCTGGCCCCTACTGGGAGGGGAAGACAGAGTTGCCACTGAAGGCACAAGGGATGAGCAGCTGCCGGTACTCCAGGGGCAGGTGCCGCTCCACGAGCACATGCAGGGAGACTTGGTCAGTGACCAGGCCCTGCCTGCAGCAGAGGACAGAGAATGAGAGAATCAGTGCCAGCATTCCCACACCCAGCACCTCCCTGTTTCCATCCGCTTACCTTCGCAACAGCAGCTCCAGGTCCTCTGGCCTCACGGTCTTGCGCCCAGCATGAGCAGCAAATACCTCCAAGTCGTTACAAAGATGCTGGAAGTACTTGTCCAGGCTGCCAGGAAGGTTGGGGTAGGACAGACTGTTCATGATCTGAGGGGCTCCTCTCCCCAGCCTACAAATGTCAAGGACTCACCACTTCTCCACCATCTCCTCAGCCTTCTTCTCCATGGGCATCTTAGCATAGAAGCTAAAGAGTTTTGCGTAGTGGTTCAGTCCAGCCTTGTAGGGATCTTGACGGGGTCTGGAGCCAGGGATTCGGGGCCTGGGAGGAATCCTGGCCGAGAGATGCTTTGGGAGTTCTGAAGGTAACCTGGAGACAAGAAGTGAACAGAGTTAAGCTAAATGCTCCCTTAAGAGGCCCCTAATCAAAGATAAATCTTGCTGGCTCCTGCCAAGATTGGGGTCCTTGTGCTCCTTGGCCAGCCTGGGCCTACAGTTCCAACCAATTCTGGTGAGCAATGGAGATGTGGGGCTATGTAGAAGCCTGGTCTTTCCCTGGGGCCCTGATGCTTCATAAACTGGACACAATGTCCCTGTCTCACCTCATCATACAAACCACTACTTGCTCAGGCCCATGATCCTCAGGCTTTAGCATAGACACTCCCCCAGCTATTGCTGCCTGTCCAATTCTGCTAATCCTCCTCCAGGAAGCCTCCTCTGACTACTTATTAGCCCAGGTACTTCCCCCTGGCCAGGCTCTTCTATGCCCCTGCAAGCAGCATGGGATGACAGATGTGCTCTCAGTGAGCCCTGCCCAGCCCACCTCAGGGTGCTCTACTGGGTAACATCTGCATACCTATAGGAAGAGTAATAACCCTATGGTGCCCAATGCCAACTTCAGTGCCTGTCCCCTTCTAAGAGGCCCGTGTGGAACAGGGTCATGGGCTCTTACACTGCAGTGCTTGGTGGTGGAGCCGGCTCAGGAAACTGAAGTCGCCTGGTCCGAAGGAACTCTGGAGTGCTGGGGGGCAATTCTGGACTTGCTGCAGAGGAAGCACAGGGTTATAGGAGGCTCAGGCCTGACCATCTTACCCAACCTTGAAGGCCCGCAGCTCCTTTATCCTGTTCTTTGATGGTTCCAACTAGCTCCGGCCAAGCAAGGTGCCCTTCACAGAGTTTCCCTGGCCCAAGACTACCTGTGCCCAGAAACACAAGCCAGGTTAAGTCCCTCCTCCGAGGCCAGGAACACAGCTGTTACTTACCCACCCACTCCCTGATCCCTACACTGGGCCCTGTACCCAACCTACCAGAGGTGTCTTCATCCTCTGAAGATCCTTCTGGCTCCTTGGCCTCAATAGCCCCCAAGGATCCTGCTGCTGCCGCCACCTCTGTGTGTCCTTCAGGCTCTTCTGCCCTGGCAGATCCTTGTTCTTCTGCTGCCTTCTCCACTTCCCTCACACTCATGCTTTCTTCCATACTTTCCTCTGCTTCCTCACCTACTCCATTCTGTAGGGGCTCTATGCCATCTTCTCCAGAGACACTGCTGGTGTTTGGCAAGCCCATAGCAATGGCTTCAACCTCCTCCATCTTTCTTGCCAGAAGCTGGGCTGGTTTTCCAGGACCTGAGTCTAGGGGACAGAATACACACTAGAGAAGCAGTAGGCCAGGGCTGTAGCTCTGAGAAGGTAAAGATGGAGTAGTAAAACCCAGCCTAGCCCATCAAGGAGGGAAGAAGGCCAGAGGCGGCACCAGGGTACTGGTTTGGAGTGTCCTGGCCCAACACTGACTTTGCTATTGGATGAACGGATCAAGAGCCCTCTAAAGGGACTTGGGGGAGGGGGAAGGGCACACCTATGGGCCTGAGGAGGAAAAACCACCAATGCCAATTCTTGCTCGAGCTAGGCTTGACTCCAGGTCGCATGCCCCACATACTCACAGCTGTTCTGAAGTCCAGGCCCACTGCTCCGTGTCCTGCGACTGGCAGCCCCCTCCACTTCTTTGGCCCCAGAGGGAGAGGGACAAGGCAGGGAGTGGTGGACACTGGGGGAATGGCCAGCCAAGGGCTGAGAGAAGGGCTGGGTGTCCTCCAACACTGTGTCCATTGGCACAGTAGCAACAGGGGTTCTGTGGCTCTCACCTGGAAATCAAAGGCCAGGTGGCACTCAGAATTTTGCCCACCTGCTGCTACCCAGTCACCAGGGCCTAAGTAGTAGGTCTATGGGTCTGCCCAAGTGGCCCTCAGAAAGAGAAGACTACCTAGCACTCAGCTTAATCTCTCTTCCACAGCTCTCCTTGCTTACCTCCCTGCTCCTCAGCCTGGCATCCCCAGGCTCCAGAGCTTGCCCCACTCAAACTGCTCACCCATGCCTCCATTCTTCCCTTCTTTCTCAGGTCCCTCTGCCAGAAACCCTTCTCTTGCCGTGATGAACTTCATTTGTTTTCTAGAATCAGGCTCCCAGGTCAGCTCTGGCTGACCAACTCATCCTGAAACTTCCCTTTTCAATCTTTCAATAAGCTCCAGCCACCATATCACACCCCTTTCCTACCCTGACTCCTGTAGCTCTTCAAGGATACAGGGTTCTGGAAGATACTGAGGGACTAAGACTGGATCCACAAGATAAAAGGCAACTTGTGGAAAGAAACCAGGAAGTCCTCATAGACCTACTGGCCAGGACTGCTCACCATTCCTGACACAAAGGAGAGAGAAGCAACCCTGGACCCAACAGCACCTCCCATCAATCATGGGGTGGAAGCTTTCCCCATCGACTAGAAGAGGAAAATCTCAACCTTACCTGGAGGAGCCACCGTCAGGGAAGTATCTCGCAGATCCTGCAAAAATGTACCCACATCTACCACTCGGCGAGTAGGAGGTCTACGAGCCAAACCAGGCCTCTTCACTGATTGTGGCTGGAGAGGCATGGCAAAGGTCAAGTTGAGAGAGCTGATGGGAGGGGTAAGGCACAAAGGAAAGTCAGGTACCTGAGACCTAACCCCCTTCCCCCACCCCAGAAATTCCCCCAGCTCCCCTGGTGGTCTCATCTCTTAGAACAGCCACCATGCTGTGAGCATGGAGGAGTATGGTCAGATTCCCTCCTAGTCAGCACCTCCTTTCCCAAGCCTCTCTTCCACCAATTCCCAGAATAAATAGGCAACAGCACCTGGTGAGGGAAGAGGCATCAGCATTCTCACGAGGCTCTACAGAAGATGTAAAAAGAAACCATAAGTCACCAGGCCTCTCAGGCCTCCTCAGTCTCTCCAGAGGACAGAGGAGGGTGGCCACAGGTGTTGTCCAGGACCTCACCTTGGGAAAGATGCCCCCAGTCCATTCCTTGCTGAAACTCTGACAACCTCAGCCTCTGCTTCCTTCTGCCAGGAGCCAGCAGACCTGGAGCCAGGGTTGTGGGGGGCTCAAGTTCAGGAAGTTGCAGCTCCAGACTACAAGGATGGAGCTTATCTCAGACAGAGTAGGACACCCAATTCTGGCTCTTGGGGCCCCCCAAGAGACTCCTTGACCAATAATGCCCCCAACAGCCCAGTCCAAGGGGGGAATTTACTGTACCTGCCCCGACTGCTTTTCCGTCTGGAAGGCTGGACCACCTGTGGTGATGGCACCAGCTTCACCACAGCCTCTGGCATTACAATGGAAGATTCTGGAGCTATAGAAATAGCAAGGTGAGGACTTCCCAGGTGATGCAGTGGGTAAGAATCTGCCTGCCAATGCAGGGGACACAGGTTCGTTCTCTGGTCGGGAAGATTCCACATGCTGTGCCCCAACTAACCCTGAGTGGCACAACTACTGAAGCCCATGCACCCTAGAGCCTGTGCTCTGCAGTAAGAGAAGCCACTGCAATGAGAAACCCACGCACTGCAATGAAGAGTAGCCTGCACTTGCTGCAACTAGAGAAAGCCCACACACAGCAACGAAGACTCATTGCAACCAAAAATAAAGAAATAGCAAAGAGAGCATGAAGCTGACAGGGCAGGCTACCCTAAATGAGGGATACCATGGGGCTGGAGCCTGACTCTTACTGTAGGCCAGTGCTTGCTCACCAGTTAGTATGATGTTCTTCAACAGAGTCCGGGGTGTCTGTTCCTCCAGGTGTCCACTGGCTTGAACACGGGCCAATCTGTCAACAGACTTTGGGGAAAAGCACCAAGCAATCAGTCTGTTCTTTTGCCTTGAGAGTCCCTCCACGTGGGCTCCAGAGCAGAGCTAGAACTCAAGGGTCCCCTGAAGGCAACCAGAGCCCTATAATGGTCAGTGGGTAGGGCACTTACCGTGGCTGTATGAGAACGACGCCTGGCAGTCATCTTTGTTTGACTCCTCTGCCTCCTAGAGGAAGGTGTTTCAAGCAGGTCTCTCTGGGCACTGTGTAAAGACCAGCAACTGTGAGAATCATGTAGGAAAGGGGAACAAGAGGAATTAGAGACGTATCTTCATCTGGGATCCTGGCTGAAGTCTTCTACCCTCAGGGACAGGGACCCAGAAACCACTTGCCCCTCCCGTAGCCGTGTTCCCAGTCCTGTGTCAACAGGGTTGTGGATAAAAGGGAGCCAGAGAAGAATGGGAAGAGAAAGGAAATATGACGACCCAGCCAGAGAGAAGGGCTGAGGAAAACTTCACAGAGGTGACTTTGGCAGAATCAGGGGTTAACCACACTGATAAGCGGAACAACTGGAAAAGTATCCGTTCTAGACATTAAAACAAACTAAGGATATTTAAAAAATGTTTTAAACCTCTTAAGTACTCTTCAAGGTCGGACAGCAACCTCCACATGGGTCACTCTAGCCCTAGTTTTTCCAGTCCAATCTCCTCTCAGATTCCAGAACTACATAAATGTTTCTATGGCATAACTCCCACCTCGTCACTCATAGGTGTAAAACCTATAGTGAATGGCTTCTCATTGTCTATAAAAGAACTGCAGCGCCCCAGAATGTCAGCAGACACCATCTTCCACACCTTCTGCACCATGAGCTCACCACCGCCCTCACCCACTGACACTCCCACCACGTCCAGCCAAATTCCCTGCTCCCTAGCAAAGCATCGTTCCAGTTCCTGCCTCCCGACTGCTACTCAGGCTGTTCTCTCCAATTCCTTCCCCATCTTTCAGCTGGGAACGAACCGCCTGGGAGGAAGTTCAGGGCAGATGCCTGGACAAGTCTGGAAAACTGGCCTAGAGAACAGAGCAGAAGACCAGGCTCTGAGCTTCCAAAAGCGGCCCCCCCAGTGATGCCTGCATAATTGAGTTCTGAGGTCCTGAGTGGCCTGGAGGCTCAGGGGTTGGGGCACAAACATATGACCCGAGTCCAGGGGGGAGAAAGGAGCCTGGTCTGAGTCCTGGGCTCTGCTCTTCTCCGGAACTCAAGTTTCCCTCTCCAAACTGAGTCAGCGCGGGACCCCATCTCGCAGGGCCTGTGGTTGCTCTTGTGCTGGCCGCAGCGCCCTCACATACCCAGACCGAGTACTCCGAGCTCGCCGCGGTGTGCGCGGGACCGCTGTATCCAGCACCTGCCGTAGCAGTGTGCGTGTCGTGGGCTCGCTGTCAGGGCTGAAGTTGTAGGCCATGGCCTCATTGCCCACTTTCCCAACGGCTTGAATATCCACAGCCGTCTCCTTCCCGCCGCCTCATTTAAGCCAACTATCGCGATGCTTCCGAATTAGGTCAACTCTCGTAAGGCAGCCGCACAGCCCCATGGGAATTGCAGTTCTAGTGCTGCAGCGGCCTTCTCTCGGTGTGTACAATGGTGGTTGCAAACTGGTTTTGCAGGCATCCTTACCTTGTGTGTTGTGTTCAATTGCTCAGTCGTGTCCGACTCTTAGCGACCCTGTGGACTGTAGGCCGCCAGACTCCTCTGCCCGTAGAATTTTCCTGACAAAAATACTGGCTGCTGCTGCTGCTAGGTCGCTTCAGTCGTGTCCGACTCTGTGCGACCCCATAGACAGCAGCCTACCAGGCTCCCCTGTCCTTGGGATTCTCCAGGCAAGAACACTGGAGTGGGTGGCCATTTCCTTCTCCGATGCATGAAAGTGAAAAGTGAAAGTGAAGTCGCTCAGTTGTGTCCGACTCTAGCAACCCCATGGACGGCAGCCCACCAGGCTCCTCCGTCCATGGGATTTTCCAGGCAAAAGTACGGTTGCAATTTCCTCCTCCAGTGTTCTTGCCTGGAGAATCCCAGGGACCGGGGAGCCTGGTGGGCTGCCGTGTATGGGGTCGCACAGAGTCGGACAAGACTGAAGCGACTTAGCAGCAGCAGCAGCAGCCTACAGCGGATCTTCCCAACCCAGGGATCGAACCTTCATCTCCTGTATCTCCTGCACTGCAGGCAGATTCCTTCCCACTAAGCCACTGGGGAAGAAGCCCCATTCTTAAACCTGGGCAAATATACACAACCATTCAAAACCTCGGTTTCCTTACCTGTAAAAGGAGGGTGATACCCACCTAATAAGGGTATGTGTGTAATGACTCAAAGAGATAATGTTTAACTCAGGATCTGACATATAATAAGCCAGGCCACAAAAAAAAAAAAAAAAAAAAAATAGCGCTACTATTGTTAGAATGTCTCTCACTCTCATCTCCCTCTCTGAAGATGAGGAGAGACACATTTGGGCCACTAGAAAGTTACTGTATTCTATATGTGATCTGGTCAAATTTGCATTTGCTGACCAATGTGTCTGTATCTATCACAATAGATCAGTTTTCAGGCTAGGAGGCTAGTGAGCTGTTTGTGATCCAGCAGAGATGTTAAAATTTCCAAACACAAGCAATTTCGAGATGAATTCCGGCTCTCAAAAGTTCTGTTAATATTGGAGACTCCGTTACCATATTTTCACCAATTGATAGCCCCATTGCTCACCTTTCTTAAGTTTCAGTGGGAACTGAAGTAGAACTTGAGTAATGCATTTCCTGTGGAGTTTTCCTTCATGATCCTAAATTGAGTGTGAAGTATCAGATACTAGAAACAAGCATGGGCACATTTGTGTTTGTGTTTAAACATAGATTAAAGAAAATATAAGATTTTTGCATCTCAAAAATTAAAAAAAAATATTTTTGCGTCTCAAAATAAGAGAACTGCGGAGGAAAATCATATCAATATTCCCTGTGAAGGAAAGCTACACGGCTCAAAATAGCCTGGAGTTAAAACTCCCCTCCAGGTCCTCCCCACCATTCTATACAGAATAAAGAACTTTTTCCCCCGAAGAAAGGAATGGGCATTAAGATTGATTACGTTCAGCTCCTAGCCGATGCCAGTCTCCGGCCGGTCTCAGGAATTCCTTACCTCAGTTGTTGAAAGCTAACTAATTAAAAATAATCATGAGGAAAAACAGGACCCCCTCAAAATGATGTATCTCAACATGTATATGTTTTCATATATACCTACTCTCTTCTTGACTCAGCACAGCAGCCAACTAATGGGACTGCTGCCCCTTCTCGCCTCATTAAAGGTGAATTAAAGGTGATCTGTTCCTGTAAAGTGCCGGTTTTGTTTTTTTTTCCGAACCTCACCTTCTCTAATTCCCTTACCTTGCACCCTGTCATTTAGATCTGACCTCTATGATAGCTTCCCTTGTGGCTCAGCCAGTAAAGAATCCACCTGCAATGCAGGAGACCTGGGTTCAATCCCTGGGCTGGGAAGATCCCCTGCAGAAGGGAAAGGCTACCCACTCCAGTATTCTGGCCTGGAGAATTCCATGGACTACAGTCCATGGGGTCACAAAGAGTTGGACACAACTGAGCAACTTTCACTTTCACTTTCTGTGTTACCTGACTTAATTCACTAGCCCTTTGCAGGCACTTTTCCACCATCACTATCAACCTAAGTACATTTATTTATTATTTATAAAGTCTTGAACTGGATGATACACATGCTTTTCACATAAAAACCTTTAATGTTTTTTCACATAAAAACCTTTTCAAAACAATTTGAGAACAAGCTTACTTTAGCATAATATTGTTTCCATAGATTGTCCTGTGTTTCCATGATTGATTAAACTTTATACTTGTGTGTGTGTGTTAGTTGCTCAGTCGTGTTGGGCTCTTTGTGACCCCATGGGATGTAGTCCACCAGGCTCCTCTGTCCATGGGATTTCCCAGGCAAGAATACTATAGTGGGTTGCTATTTCCTTTTCCAGAGGATCTTCCTGACCCAGGAATCAAACCGGGGTTTCCTGCATTGCAGGCAGACTCTTTACCATCTGAGCCACGAGGGAAACCTTGTGGCTTTATATTACTTGTCAAAAAAGAAAAAGGGGGAATTCTCTGGCAATTCAATGGTTAGGACTCTGTGCTCTCATTGCTGAGGGCCTAGGTTTAATCCCTGTTTCAGGAACTGAAATCCCACAAGCAATGTGGCACGGCCAAAAAACAAACAAACAAACAAAAAACCCCAAAACTAACAGACAAAAGAACTAGGTTCATGGGACCAGACCACATGAGGTCTTCACGTGACCTCACAGGTTCTGCAAAGGAGTCTGAATAATCTTCTAAATGCCAACAGGCCACTGGAGGGATTTAAGCAGATGTATTACATAATCATATTTTCTCTGGCAATGATGTAAAGAACAGATTGCAAGGGAGGCAAGATTGGAAGTAGGGAGACATGTGACAAAAGTTCTTGCCTTTCTCCAGAGGTGACAAGATAAAAGGTGGCCAGGGCAGTGAGGGTAGAGAGAAAACCATGTATTGCATTCCAGGTATTTTTTTCAGTGTAGAATACTATGTAGATTAGAAGTCATTTTATGTACTAGAAGGTAGAGTTCTATAAAGCATAATCTTCAATGTTCTGTACACAAAGAAATGACATCAATTTGACCTCTCACCAACTTTTTTTGAGTAAGGTATGTCTTGAGACTGGTAGGAGTAGAACCATATTGGTAACTGTATGACAATGAAAATATATAACAATACAATGATCTTTTGCTGAGTTTTATCTCTACCGCACACATTTTATAGACATTCAAACATATAACAAAGTGTGTATTCATGTTTTAATAGTATAAATGATTCACCCAAATGAATGCACATGTTTCAGCATGAGCTACACATACTATAGAATGCATTTCTGAATCTAAATTGGTTCAAGCCGTGGACCTCAATAGCATTGGCCAGGAGGGATGGTTCTGTGGAACCCACACAAATAACAAAGGATCACACTGGTCGTAAACAGAAATGTAAACAGGTAATGTTTGGGTGTTGGGACCAGAAAAATAGGTCTTCCCACTTCCTGCACTGTCCTGTATGCTTCTAGAACATTTTATGTATGGGTTTGTTTTACAATAAATAACAAACTTAAAAAAAAAAAATAACAGTTGTAGTGCTATTGTTCTCTTCTGCAGTTAACTCGGAGCGCTATTGTTCTTTTTAAAAGGCCCGATCTATTTTTTTTATATCAAATAATTAGAAATAATGTATACTAGGCTTTGAAAGACTACCTGTGGTTTGTAATCAGAAGAGCACAAAATGAGGAGGGAGAGTCAGGAGAAAGGGAGAAGAAGGGCAAGAAGTAGGAGGAACGGGGTACTCAGCCAAGGAGGAGGGCTAGCTTACAGTTAATTCTTCTGAACAAGAGCCTGCTTCCTTGGTTTTCCAGTCTCTCTTGCCCTTTAGAACACTTTCCTCAGAGAAGTCGAGGGAATCGGTAGGTAACTTGTTACAATACAAATCTTGTCCATCCTTTCGTTTCACACCCTTCCAACAGTTCGCAGTCGCTGTCATAATAAAACCACAAATCTTTTAAGGTGGGCCTGGTTTGGTTATCTTTCGGAGCTTCTGCCATTCTGTCTCTTTAAGGGCGGAGCCTAGCTCCTGCTTGCCTCAGGGCGTTACATACTGGCGCCCAGGGAAAGAACCAGCTGCTCCTAGCTACCCAAGCTTTCGTGGATGTTTACGTTTTTGGTTTTGTTTTTTACGTTACACAACTTTGGGGGTCGTAGTTCCGGGAACAGGGATGCGACACGTGCCCTATGCAGTGGAAGCTGAGTCTTAAACACTGGACCACCAGAGAAGTCCCTTATGGATTTTTTTCTTCTGGGGCCTCCGCCTCCGAATTTTTCCTCTCGTGTTCTTTTTTTTTGGAGTGTTTATTTCTGTGATTAGACATCCATTAGCGTGCATTCACATCTATTATCCAAGTCCGACCCTCAGTCCCTCTATAGTCGTGTCGGGTCGACTTGGTTCCTACATGATTTCCAACTCCGTGCACTGTGTTCCGCACACAGTAGGCACCCAGTGATTGACTATATGTGATCATTGGTCAGTAAGTGAGTCAACGCAAGCAGCGTCAAAGTCGGTGGGAGTCTCCAATGCAGACAAAGACGCTCCTGAGGCCCCGGTGGGAGGCTAAGGCCCTGCCTCCCCTCCCCCGCAGGAATGCCGCGAACAGAGCGGCTCTGGGTTGTGGGACCGCTTCCGGCGTACAGCACAACCTAATCCGAATCCTGATCAGCTTGCAACCCGACCTTTCCCTTAGGCGGCGCTCCAGGCCGCAGCCGCCAAGTTTAGCGCAAGGCATTGCGGGATTTGTAGTTTCGCTGGGCACACGCCCAGAGCGCATGCGCACTGGAGAGGCGCGCACCGCCCAACCCACTTCAGGATTCCAGGTCCTTGCGAAGGGCTCTCCAAGCGACAGAGCTCCAACCGAATACGCCTCTCTAGTCCGCCGAGGGTGAGCCGAGTAGGTGAAGAGTCCTCTCTACGTGGCTCGTCGCCGTGCACTGGAAAGCGGCCGGAATAAGCACGCCCCCGCTCCGGAAGTGAGCGGCTTCTGGCGCAGTGCATTGTGGGGGGCGTAGTCCTCCTCCTCAGGCGGTCCTTCGCGGCGTCCCCGGGGCCCACTCCGGAGCGCAGGCGGGCGGCTGGACCGGCGGCGCGGCGCGGGCCGGCGGGAGGCGTATTCTGGGCACGGGGCGCTGAGTTAGGCCGGCCGTGCCGGGCGGCAGTAGTGGGAGGCCGCCCAAGGCCTCGCGCGGCGCCGCCCGTCGAGGGGCGGGCGGCGGCAGACAGACCCGACCGTCGAAAAGCGCAGGAGGCCGGTGGGCCGGGTCGGGCCGCGCGGCGCAGCCATGCCTGGATTTACGTGCTGCGTGCCGGGCTGCTACAACAACTCGCACCGGGACAAGGCGTTGCACTTCTACACGTTTCCCAAGGACGCTGAGCTGCGGCGCCTCTGGCTCAAGAATGTGTCCCGTGCCGGCGTCAGCGGGTGCTTCTCCACCTTCCAGCCCACCACGGGCCACCGTCTCTGCAGCGTTCACTTCCAGGGCGGCCGCAAAACCTACACTGTGCGAGTCCCCACCATCTTCCCACTGCGCGGCGTAAACGAGCGCAAAGTAGCACGCAGACCCGCGGGGGCCGCAGCCGCCCGCCGCAGGCAGCAGCAGCAGCAGCAACAGCAGCAACAGCAACAGCAGCAGCAGCAGCCGTCGCCGTCCGCTTCCACTGCCCAGACCACTCAGCTGCAGCCTAACCTGGTATCTGCTTCTGCGGCTGTGCTCCTCACCCTTCAGGCCGCTGTAGACAGCAGCCAGGCTCCAGGAACCGTGCCGCCGGTGCCCACCACTCCCACGGGAGAAGACGTTAAGCCCATCGACCTGACGGTGCAAGTGGAGTTCGCGGCCGCAGAGGGCGCAGCCGCCGCCGCCGCTGCGTCGGAGCTAGAGGCTGCTACAGCAGGGCTGGAGGCCGCCGAGTGCCCCATGGGCCCACAGTTGGTGGTGGTGGGCGAAGAGGGCTTCCCTGATACTGGCTCCGACCACTCGTACTCGTTGTCGTCAGGCACCACGGAGGAGGAGCTCTTGCGCAAGCTGAACGAGCAGCGGGACATCCTGGCGCTAATGGAAGTGAAGATGAAAGAGATGAAGGGCAGCATCCGTCACCTGCGTCTCACCGAGGCCAAGCTCCGCGAAGAACTTCGCGAGAAGGATCGGCTGCTGGCCATGGCTGTCATCCGCAAGAAGCACGGAATGTAAACGAGTCCCTTTTTGGCCCTCCGGACTCCCAGATCCCTGCCAGCTTAGAGGGACCTGAGGCCACCGTTGTTGAACTCCCTCATACTCCTGGGGCACTGTTTGACAGTACTGAGGCTTAGGGCAGCTGGACTCTTTTGCTGGTGACCTAGTACCCTCTCATTTCCTCCTGAAGCAACGTCCTGAAGTCTGAGACTGCACTAGGGACACCAGCGGTTATGACTTTGTCTACCCATCCACACCTTCACTCCCTAACCCCAAGTTTATATTGCAGGTTCTGGTTAAGCAGAGGCTTCAGAACCACTGAACTTGAAACTTATCCCATAGGGATGCAGGTGGGATGCTGGAGGACTATGGCTTTGGGAAGACAACACCTTGAGTTTGGCTGGCAATCAGAGACAATTGTTGTGTGTGTAGTGATAAGAGATCCAAGTAACATCAGTTCTACTTTTTTGTGCTTTTCCTTCCCAGGTGCAGCCTGTGATTCTGATGGGGACTGGCAGATCTGTGCCTCAGCTTCCTAGGACTTCCCTCCCAGGAGGCCATCTACAAGGGGATCTAGGTGACCTGTTGATGGAAATCCAGCCTGCCAGGGACTTAGGTCTATCCTGTTATGTTTGCTACTGGTTACAAATTCTATTTTCTGTACAATTAGTCAGACTAAAGTTTTCACTGTGTTTGTTTGGCAAAACGAATTAAACAGAAAATAAGGTTTTTATTTGGGTCTCGCCATTTTATTTTTATAAGGACTCAGCTCAGGATCCTTGAAACGTGGGCAGATGGACTTCCTGATAGGCCTCCCCCTTCTCCGCCTTGGTCTCGAGGACAGGCTGACCCTGGGAGTAGAGATGCTTCAGTGACCAGGTTTCTCCATAAAGGGGCTCTAACCCTCATAAGGTCTTCTCAGAGTTCCAACGCATACTGAAGAGTTTGGAAATTGCACCAAATGGTCCTGGTTTGCCCATGGGTTAGCTCCCTGTGTGCTTTCAACTGGGGGAAGAATCAACTGAGAACTAAGCTGAATTGTGGCACTTCCTGGGGGTTTTGAATTCCTTAAGAATTTTCAGCTGGAATTGAATTTTGCTCACTATTCTCCCTTAGGCCTAGTACAGTGTCTGGCACACATGGGCATACAGTTACTTACATCAGTGAAGACCACAGCTGGAGCCAGCCATGGGTTCTTACAAGGAATACGGATACCTTTGAACTTGGTGCACTTTCATTGTGAAGGAGGTGGATCCTCAGAGGAATTTAAGGATGAGTTGGGATCTGTCATCTCTTGACTCATTTTCTTCGCTGTTAGCATCTTTATTTAGACTGGATGTTGTAGTGACAAGGTGACATTTTTATCTGTGGTTCCAAGTCATTTAGCCGAAAGCTGGCAACAAATGCCTTTAAAGCTAGCAGTGTTTAACATGGGTATTGGGGCACAAATGATACTTACTGGGCTCCATAAAACATGATTCTTTTCTCTGTTACTTATGGAAAAAGCCACTTACCTGGGGGCTTTCCCTGTAGTTTCGAACTAGAATGACTCTAAAATATCCCTCCAGTCTCTGCTGTCCTTCTGACCCCTTGGCATTGACAAGTGTCTGTTGGGGAGGAGAAGTGGGAGATAGGTTGTGCAGGTGCCTAGTTGGGGAAAGGACTGTATGTCTCCCTTCCTGGGGTTAGGTCTGGCTGGTCATAAGGTGGTGGAAGCACAGTAGTACCCTTCCAGGCCAGCAGGGACTGTAGCCCTTTATGGGCAGGTGTTGGGTCACTCACTCCGCTGTCCCCACCCGCCTTCATTAGGAGTGAGGATTTTCCCAGGCTCCAGCCATGCTCCTTAGTGTATCATTTAGCTCCTGTTTGCTGAAGGGATTTAAGACTTTCAACTTTGGGTCTCTTGAACCTCTCAGCGGCACTCCCAGGACAGAGTGAGAAGAGCCAAACTGGTCAGGATTCGCTAGTGTCTGGATATGATGAGCACACAGTCTCTGGGGTGTTTTATCTTCTAGAAGGGAGGAGAACAGCTCAGAGCAAGGGAGGCCCTAGATACACCACAAGCAGGGCAATGCAGTCTCCCGGACTGAGTAATAAGAGAAGAATCTAGTCAGGCAAAATAATACAGATCTGGGATTTAATGAACAGAAGCCTGGTCTGGTCTTACCAGCCATCCCCAGGTGGAGGGGTGGGGGTGATGGTGAGGATCTGTAAAGGTATAAAATTTCTGGACGAACAGGAGTACTGAGCCATCTCTGACTAGGAGAAACCTTGTCTCTATAAACTTAACCTGTGGTCCCCTGGCTTAGCTGCAGAATCCCAGCAGGCCTGACCGAGACACACGTTACTTCAAATGTTTGTGTTACCCAGGAAACGACAACGAAAATGGGCTTTGAAAGAAAAGAGTAATGGGCGGGAGGGAGATTATGGACAATTTAATCGCTTAAATCACGGGGAAGGTTTGGGCGCACCAGTTGTTTATCTTTTTTCATTAATAAAACCAAGATTCTTAGCTGCCCTGCCTGATGCAAAACCCAACAACAAAAAACTTGTGAGAATGCTTTGTACACCCTAACTGCAGAAATCTAAGAGTAAGCTTGTTTCCAGCCCAGGAAAGCCTCGCTTGCTTGAAACCAGCTTTGGGTCCAACTTGCACCCGATAGGGCGCAAGAATGTTGGGACAACAGAAGCTGTGGGTTCCGCCCCGGGTAGCCTTGGAGCCCCACTCGGAAGAGCCGCAGGGGCGGCCACAGCACCAAAGGGGAGGGGGGTTTGCGAGCGGAAACAGCTCAGGGGCCCAGGGAGGGGCGGCTAGGCCAGTTTGAGAACAGGCCGAGCTCCCACGGAGGCGGGGCCAACACCGAAAGGCCGCGAAAGCTGGGCGGGGCCGGACCAGCTGGGACTTGGCGACAACCGAGGCCTGACCCCAGCCTGGCGCCAAGCTCGGGTGTTCCAGAGGCTTCCGCTAGACCACAATTCTCAGGGGCTCGCCCCGGCGGCCTCCCTCCCTAACTTAGCCTCACCTCCCGCGCTGCGGGCCGTGTCTGGGCCTCGGCGAATAGGACGTCGGGAATGGTAGTTTTCTCCCAGCGCACCTATACCAGAAAAGAGCACGAGGAGGACTGCGTTTCCCAGAGTGCAGCGGGGTGGCAAGGGAAGGCAGGGGGGAAGGGACAGTCGGTCGCAGACCGCGCTGGGTTGCCGCCGCTGTTGCCGCCATCGTGCCAGCCCCTCGGGTGAGTGTCGGGGCTAGCGCGCCGGGGCTGGGGCTGGGCCGCAGGAGCTGTGCTCCGGGTCGCCTGGAGCTTCTGCTGCAAGTCCCCGGGCGGCCCCTCCCCTACCCCCCCCCCCCCGGCGGCCCCAAAGCCGCGCGGGGCCGGGGCCATGTGTCGCGCGCGGCTCCGCCTCCCGCCGGTCCTCTGAGGCGGCGGCCGGGGGAACGCAGAGGAAGCCAGGAACCTATTTCGGGCGTACCGTGCAGGTGGCAGGCACACTGGACCGCTCCGAAGCCAGGCCTTTTTCTCTGGTCTGGACCACCCAGATGGGGCGCTCCGGGCCCCGCCCCGTCTGGCCTAGCCAGGCCTGCCCGAGTCCCGCAAACTGCAGGCAGGCTAGCGGGCGGACCCCATCCCCACGTCCTGCCGCCAGCCCGCCAAGGATTCGGGGATGGGTAGACGCCACCCAGCCCGTTCCGGAGTCAGCATTGGGTAAGGGCGCCCGCGTGCAGCAACCCTACCCTCCTCCGGTTCTGAACCACGGCTCGGCTAGGATGTAGGTGAGCGCTCACTTGCTTTTTTGCCGGCTGAGAGTGCACGAAACCTATCTCCCACTCCGGAACTCATGCGTAGGTTCTTCTGCGTGGAGGGCAGGGTCAAGGAATCTGCCGCGGGAGGGGGTTCCACATGGGACTTAACCCCCAGCAGCCTTGGAGAATCTGGCCTGAGGAGACGAGGCGGCTCCGGACTCGTAGGCTCAGCCCCCGCCCTTCTTTCTATCAGTGACCAGACCTCAGTCGTGGGTGGGTTGGCCGGCTGTGTTAGTGGAGGGAGGGAGGGAGGAAGCCAAGGAGGTGAAGCTGAATATGTGAGCCTCCAACACATTGTTAGATATCTTCAGTACAGCCTAATCCTCCCATCTGCTGCTCCCAGAGTCGTCTGCCCTTCTTCATAGAGGAGGATGATTCCATGAGGGTGGTAACAATAAGGTGGGGTTTGATGGAGGGGAAGGCACAATCCAGGTGTGAGGTCGGTGAGCCTAATGCCAAACGAGGCTGGGCTGCAAGCGACATTGGGGGAGGGGCACTTTTGGGCTGTGAGGCCCTTTGAAGCCTGGGTGGCAGAACTAGGGCTGGAGACTGCAGAAAGTCAGGCTTCCCTCTCTTGCTTGCTCATTCATCCAACATTCAGAGCGACCTCTGAATAGGCAGAAAGCTGGTTGGGCCTTGGGAAATTGCCTTTAATGAAGGCACCGGGTCTCCATTGAGTTCTGGAGGAAGGGGAGTAGCTAGCCATAGAGCGGTCCTCAGGCTGGTTTTGGGAAGGCCCTTCCTGACTGAGTGATGATAAATTAAGGGACAAGTCCAGAGAAGACCATGGGATATGGGGAAAAGACAGTTTGTCAAGCCTTGAATTTTCTGACCCAATGCAGCTAATGAGCCACAGTTCTCCCAGGTACTAAAGAAGCAGCCAAGTCTTTGCACACCTGGCCTCAGCAGCAGGCAGGTCTCTTAGGAGAGTTGAGTTAAGCCCATGATGCACCACCCTTGGAAATTTTTTTATTTTTCCTTTTCTTGAATATTTCCCCAGGTAGTATTTTTCTGGTCACTGAACTCAAGCCTTGGAATTTTTCTTGCAGTTGCATTTTAAGTCCCCGCTGTTAAGGTTAAGAAGGATAGGCAAGGATCTGTCTAGATCTCCTCACCAGGCCTGCTTTCTCCTTGTCTTTCTCTTTCTCCTAGTTCACATCCTAGCCTACGAGCGTGAACTAGTCAGGTTCATTCAACAGGCTCAGGAGAGGCCTGGTTTGCTCATGGAGGTGGGCAACAAGGAGGGACTACCCCCAGGACACACGTAGGGTCAGTGTGATTGGATGTCTTCGTGCCATAAGCAGTTGTTTCAAGATCTTGAGATTGTCTGGGTTGCTTCTTTCTAGGACACCGGTGTCAGGTGAGTTAGGCTTTATGGCTATGGATTAGTTCACAGATTCCAAAGCCCTAGGTGACTTGATCACAAGGGTTTTCTTTGAGGTCAAAATGCTGTTGTTCTTTCTCATAGGTTACCTGGGAGGGGGAGGGATTCAGGTCCCTCCTTCTCATTCCACACCTTAAGTTCCGTATAACTTCTGTGTCTGGGGTCAATCATGTGGCCATTGCTACGCATCCTGACCCCCATAAGTCCTTGACCTTTCTGGAATTTGGCAAGCTGTCTGCATCTCAGAGCTCAGAGATAAGAGGAGAACACCGAGGTTGTCCACAATCAGTATGCACCCTCTCTAGTCTTGTAACGCTGACTTGGGTGGTGGGGCCTGGCCTGGGACAGTCAGGATATGGCTGCGTAATAAAGGGTCAGGCTGTGAGGAGACTGGGTTCTCAACCAGCTCAAAACTATGTCCCTTGGTGACATGGAACTCACCTCTCTGAGTCACATTTCACTTTATTCTGACTTTCCAACTGGTGGGTTGGGATGGAAATAATGATTTATGTAAAAGAATGCTCAAATTTTAGGATTGGAAGGCACCTTATATCAAAAAATTCTAGAATCCCTTTACTGAGGCATTAGTATCTTGCTTGAATTATTTTTTTCTCTTGTCTCACCAATGATGCATTTTACTCAGCCACCATTCTTGTGGCCCTTTTCTGTATGTCAGGCTCTGGGCAGAAGCTGGAGGTAGAGTAATGAGTTCCTACCAAGTCCCAGTGCTGGGAAAGGAGGTCACAGTAGTCAGGGAGACAGAATGTTGCTATTATGTATTGAGGTCTAAGTTGAAGAGACCCACAAGGGACTCTTGGCCCTTTGCAAAAGGTTGGGGTGAGGGGGGCTTCTGAGTGACAGAGTAGAGGCTGTTACCGAAGAGTAAAGGCTGTTAGTGTGCCCACTCTCCTTTCCAGGGCCTGAAGAAACCATGGAGCAAGGTATCCCTCAGGATGCTGGGCCCAGGAAGGTCTGGGATCCCTTGAGCAACTTGGCCGTCACCACTCCAAATTGCTGTTGCTATTGAGTCTAGATAGATCTTCTGTCACCAGCTCCTCGTCTCTCAGAGGTCTCTGCTGGGTGTTCTCCCAGTACCTGAGAATCTAACCAGCATTTTGTGGTCCATGACCTCCTTCCCTGCCTGAACCTGGCTTGGTGCCTTCTACCTCTTTGACTGAGACCTTTCAGGTCACTTATTCAAGTGCCCAGTGCTCTTGGAATGATACCTATCAGGACATCTTTTCAGAGTGAAACAGGCGCCGTCCCCAGAAGTGAAAGGGAGTAGTACTTTTGGAGACTGGGGAGTGAATCCAAAAAGTTCTCCACAGGGTGGACATTGAATCTTAGGCAGGATTTCTGTGGACAGCTTGAGCTGAACCTCCTGATGGGCCTGTTTTTAAAGTTAGTATTTTTTTTTTCTGATGGGCCATGAGAATGTTTGTATGTGAGGGGTTGGGTTTGCGTGGTATTGCAGAAGACTTGAGAGTCCTTTGGCCTACTAGGAGATCAAACCAGTCAGTCCTAAAGGAAATCAACCCTAAATATTCATTCGAAGGACTTTGCTGAAGCTGAAGCTCCAGTACTTTGGCCACCTGATGTGAAGAGCCAACTCATTGGAAAAGACCCTGATGCTGGGAAAGATTGAGGGCAGAAAGAGAAGGGAACGGCAGAGGATGAGATGGTTAAACAGCATCACAGACTCAAAGACGTGAATTTGAGTACACTCCTGGAGATGGTGAAGAACAGGGGAGCCTGGTGTGCTGCGGTCCATGGGGTCGCAAAGAGTCAGACACCAGTTAGCAACTGAGCAACAACGCCTTCCCCAATTTTGAGATTTTGTGATTTCTTGCTTTGACCACATATGGCAGGAGTTCCTGAAGATTCTTCCTGAGGGAGGTGCTAGCGTGCGGGTTATCCCTGCAGTGGCTCCAGCAGTGACCGACGCTGCTGGTCAGCACCCGTACCACCAGGTCTGGGTGGCACCATCTCCATCCTCACTCTGTCAGCAGAAATGTGTCTTCCTGGTAGGAATCATTTGTTCAGGTCTGACTGTGACTCAGGAAGGTGGCCAGGGAAGAGGGACACAAGAGGACTGGGGTTGGTCCTTGTCACTACCCTGGGCCTTTATTTATTGCTGGTACCTGCTATATGCCAACTCCTTAAGCACTCAGGCTGGAGAAGGGTCTACCCTGCGAAGGAGAACCTCCTCTCATGAGAGAGATGCGTCCAAGGAACCTGGGAACTGAGGGTTGTTTGCCTCAGTAAACAGGGGATTCAGAAATGTTTGTTTCCTAAAGCCTCAGGTACTCCGTCAGAGCCACTGGGTCTCTCCAGGGCAGAAACTGCAGCCCCCTGGAAGGACATCTGTATAGAGATATTGGTTCCACTTGCAGAGGTGGTTCAGGCCCAGGTCAATACACGGTCTCATTTGCAGGTTGTACACCTGCTGTGACAGGCTGAGCATGCACTTAAAGGGTTTCCCTTCTGACGGGCTTAGAGCTTGCCAATTTCAAAGGGGAAGAAAAAGCCTGGGCTCCATTCTTCGTTTTTCCATCTACGCTTCTTGCTACTTGACATGGGCTCTCAACTATTCCAGTCCAGGCCAATTTTGTAGACATTTTCATGCCGGCTATGCCCCAGTGGCCTTGCGTGGTCTTGAATTCTTAGCCTCTCAAGAGTCTTGGTTTCATCTACAAAGTTGCAGTAATCATACTAGCTTTACAGAACTGAGAGGCTGGAATGAGAGAAGACGTGTATGTAATAACTGTTTGGTTTACAGGGCTTTGACTGATGGTACACGAAATATCAAGTTCATGGATGGGAACTGTCTAGGCCAGGGCCCCAGAGATCCCTGAACCACCTCAGAAAGGGGGCTACTCAGGAACTGAGTATGGGCAGAGCAGAGGGACTAGAATGCAGGTCTCAGGATTCAGCTTCTGGGCCAACCAGGGCAACCTGACGCCTCTGGAGCCCTCTCCAAGTAGAAGAGGAGAAGGCCCTTAGTGTGCTGGGGGCACCTAGACCTCAGGGGTCTGCCCCGGGAAAGGGTTCTGTCCTGGGCAGCGGACTTTGGCTGCTGTCTCTCCCAACTGCAGGCGAGTGAGTGGTGAACGAGGCTGTTGCCAGTCCTGGGTCAAGGCTGTTCCTTCGTGTGGTGTCCTATAGGAGGCTGAGATAACCCTCCTTCCCAGCTCTTGACCCAGTGTTCACCTCGTACCTGCCAGCTGAGTCCTGCTTTATATCCGCAGTTGATTACCCCGAACATCCTCATAATTACTGATGAAGACAGGGTCTGAGGGTCCTGCCATGTGGGAGAGGAGGAGCAGACTAGCGGCCAGGCCTTTGATGGCGTGGTCCTGTGCCTCCTCTTCAGCCACAGTTGTCCCTCAGGTGATCAGAACCTTGGGAATTGGGGTGGGAGGGAGGGGCCAAGCACCACTAACACACACCTCAGACAGATGGCTGGGTGGAAGGCAAAGGATTGTTTCCTGACAAATTGGACAGAAGGTGTGGGTGGAGGTGAAGTGGGTCACCTGGCCACTTAAATTGAACAGGGTTTTCCCAGAACACACTTCTCCAGAGAAGAGGGCCTAGGTGAGGCACCTTGCAGACAGGGACAGGGGTACCCCAGTCAGGGAGAGGGACCACTAACATATATGTAAATGTGATAATCTCATGCAGTGACAAGTGCTAAGAAGATGAAGCAGGATGATGAAATGAGTACCCGGGAGGCCACTTGAGACTGAATGGTCAGGGAAGGTGTCTATGAGGAGGTGACCTTTGAGTGGACACACATGTGACGAGGAGCTAGACACATGAAGGAGGATCTGGATACATCTGGGAGGAAGGATGATCCAAGCAGAAGGATCAACAGTTGCAGAACCCTCCAGTGAGAACAGGCTCAAGATGTTCCAGAAATAGGAAAATGCCCAGAGTGGCTGCAGAGGATGGGGAGGAGTGGGTGGCCAGAGATGAGGTTGGATAGCTGGGAGGCCAGGTTACCCTGGACCTTGAAGGCAGGATAAATGGTTGAGATTTTGTCAGTGGAGAATGGGAAGGCTGCTGCACAGGATACACACTACTCTTCAGATCAGTGTCTTCCCCTCTGGTTGTAGTCCACAACGTTCCCTCTGTCTAGTCCACGCCTGTGCTCTGGGTTTAAGCCAAAGTTGTCTGTCAGTTCTACCTGTCGGAATCCTTCCCAGCCTCTGCTTCAGGGCCCTTGAGACCTAGCAGACAGTAGGTATGAAGGTCGTAGTGCTGAGTTGGTATGAGTTCAAGGATCACATTATAAGATCACAGATAAGAACATAGATCACACATCTGGTGTTCCCTGTGGGCCTCAGTGATAGGCCATCCAACATGAACATCCTTCTGTTTGAAAGTGTGGAGTTAGTAATGAATGTCCTCTTCCTCTTTCTCGTCACTCTTCTGACCCCAGTCGTGCCCTAGATCCAGCTAGGCCCACATTTATCTCTGCTTCGCTGAGATGGTGGAATGGGGTTGTGACTTTGAAGGTTTAGGAAAAGCGTGAGATCATCCCCCATGAAAACATCCATTGTTTAGTGTGGCAGTCTGCCTGGTGCCTTTGTTTGGAGGCAGAAGCCCTGGTTCAAGCCTGTCTTGCCCCTTTCATAAAAAGCCAAGGTTAGAGATCAGGGCTTTAGCCCTACGTGTCATTCGTTTTTATCTCCAGACCAGTTGTCACTGGAAGTCTTGGTCCTGGAGCCCACTAAGCCTGGTTCCATCCAGTTCCACCATTTATTAGGCTCGTGACCTTGAGCAAATTTAGCTGACCTTGCTGGGCCTTGTTTTGCTCATCTCTAACATTGGAGTTGACTCACAGGGTGTTAGAACAAAATGCATGTAAAGCCATGAGCACATTTCTACACTGAATACGCATTAGTGAAAACGAGACATCAGCTGGACACTACTGTTTCGAGTTTCAAAATACTGGAAACTCTGACCCAGAATTTGAGGAGCAAAATGAACGGTTTTTTTTTTTTTTCTGTTACCCAGTGGGATCCCCTGGGCCAGAGCTTTTAACCTGATGTGTATGACAGCCTCAGGGACTATGAACTACTTGAAGTCAGTGACAAGACTGGGGCATCTCTGCCTCTGTGTGGATTGATTGGGAGCGGGCCACAGTGTATGAGACATTCTTAGAGAGTCTTTGCACCCACAGAGACCTAAGGGTCAGTGAAGGCTGATACTCAGTGGGTGAGAGGTCACCGAGATCATTTCTGCTCCTCGAGGAGCCTGGCCTCAGTCAGCCTGAGTGAAGCAGGAGGCGGTGGTCAGCGGCCCTCTCTGAAGAGCTGTAGGAGAAGCTGTCATGAAGGTCAGTCCGCAGTCTCACGCGAGGCTGCCCATCAGCCTTGCATTGTGTTTCTTTCCAGGCTATTCTTTCCACAGTAAATATATTAGAAGCAAGGCCGGGGCTGTCTGGCCATCCTGGGGAACCCCCAGTCCAGCCACCCCTCCTCTGTGTCCCATGGGGATGGGAGGTGGCCCCCACACCCTGCTGCTTTTTCTAGGCTCAAGAATACCACCTCCCAACTACAGGGTGAAAGCTTTGTGGAAGATGTGGAGTCAGAAACTGGAAGTCCCATAGTTTACTGGACTCTGTGCTGGGAGATTGAGGGGGTGGGATGGGATGTGGCAAGAACCAAATGGGAACGCTCACAGCCCAGAGCCACAGTGGAGTGGGCCCTGGGTATGCCGATCCAGGCTTGCACGTGGTGTTGGAGGTCAACAGTTGAGTCTGCAAAGGAAGACCCAGATGGGAGGCATCTGAATGGTGACGTGAGGGGAGGGCAGGCATCCCAGCGGGAGGACTCACCTGTGCAAAAACCCCGGGAGCAAACTCTGAAGTTCCGGTGTGTTTAGCTGTGGTGCTGGATTGAGGCGGGAGAGAATGGCTGAGGAGTTAGGGATAGGTGTGGATAGCCACCTGTGGGCCTTCAGGTGTTTGACCTTGAACCCAAGGATGAGGGGTTTGTAGGGGAGGGACATGGCCAGCCTTGTGGCTTAGAACTCAAGGACGCAAAATTAGCAGAAAATAAGCAGTGACCTTAACCAGAGAACTCAGGATCAGCACTGATGTGCTGGGCAAGTTGGGGCCACAGGCTGAACCTTGGTTTTTCCACCTGTAAAGTGGGCTGACGGTGAAATCAACCGCATGATTACTACACAGAGGTGAACACATCAGGGTCAAGCAAGCCTTGAACAAGGTTGCTGTGAGCTTCAGAGGCACCACTTGACATTGCTAAAGCAAAGTCTTCAATCCACATAGCTTTGAAGGTTCCTGCTCACCCTTTGTGAATAGTCCTGTCCCTCAGGAGAGCTCCCTTTGCCCTGCCCCCTCCACCCGGCCAAAGGGCTCTTCTGTCCCTTTATCCCTCCTACCTCTTTACTCCACCTCTGCTTCTGCCAAGTCGTTTTTGTGTTAGAAACTTATCACACCATTAAGAACAATGTTGAGAAAGGAAAAAACACCTCACTTCCTTCACCTCAGTGTCCCACCATATGGCGCCACTTTTCTTTGGATAGCTTCTAGTCTTATTTCCCCTCACCCTCCATCTCCCGCTTCCCGGTTTCCTGCCCTTATCTCTTGTGTCCCCAGGCACATGCTCATGTTTCTCCTGACTGGCACACTCCTTTAAGACCTTCTCTAAGGGCTGCTGAGAACAGAGGGCAAGATGGCCCTAGTTCATTCCTCCCTGCCCCAGAAGTCTTGGGGGGGCTCAGCAGGGCACCTTGGGAGTGTGATGTGGTGGGGTTGGGCTGCGATGGGTGAGTCATCTGGTGGAAGGGGCAGAGATGCGCAATGCCAGGCTCTTGTGCCTCCAGTGACCCGAGTTTGCATGTGGTGCTGTCACAGTCTCACCCCTTGAAAATGTGACCAAGACAGAGCAGCTGAGAGCAGCTGCGTATCCTGTGTTTTTCCCACTTGTTCTGTTTCTTGGCAGAGAGCAAGCTGGGACACTCCTTGTCCCAGGCAGGCGCCGCTGGGCCCAAGCTTTCTCCTGTGCTTCTTTTAGACTTTCCTGGACATTTAGTCATCCCAGCACCGTGCTGCTATTTTTAGTGCCACCACCTCCTAGGGAACCTAAAATAAAGCTGGCTCAGCTTCCTGGCCCCTCATTGGCTGGAGCGTTGGTCACAGGCTGGGAGATTGGCTGAATTGGGCATAAGCTACTACCCACTTCCACTGTCCTTCCTCTGGTTCCTCTGGCCTAGGGTGAGGCCATAGGGACCAGAGCAAACCAGCACTAACCAAGCTGAGTCAAGAGCTTTACTAGGTTCCCTTAGTGAGACCCCACTGGCAACAGCAGGGTTTCACCCCCTTATAGAGAAGAGGGCTGAGGCCCTCAGGATGGCAGTGACTTGCATCAGATCCCACCACTACCAGTGGTTGTCTGCCGAGATCAAACCCACCTCCTTACAGCTTTGGTTCAGAGTCCTGTTATTAGGAGAGAGTGGGTGGGTTCCTGTGCAGTCAGAAACAGCTATAGAACAACAGAGGTCTGCTGTTGTGGGTCCTGCAGTGAGATGCGCTCCACTCTACTCAGGAGGAGCCTACCAAAGCCTGAGCGGCTCTTTCGTCTGGGGCTTGGATTTTTCATCTAGCAGCCTTGGATCCCTGATATCTGTAGCAGGGTGGGTTGGAGGGGGTACGGCTCCCCTCTTGCTCAGAGACCAGAGAGGGGCAGCCCTTCTGAGGGAGCCAGTGCTGGGATGGGGTGTAGAGACATGACTCATTTTCCCCTCCCAACCTTCCTTTGCCTTCCCAGCATTTCTGTTGTCGTCTGTGATCCTCTGAACTCATGGTCCCAGCTCTGCAGTTGGTAGATGTAACCCCTCTCGGTGATGAAATGATGTCATGTGGCCTCAAAGAAATAAACTTCCCCCTTAAGACAAAGTGAGGGAGGGTCACTTGCTGTCTTTGTTCCTCAAGTGGGACCTTGAGGAACCATTTCTCCCCACTCTGACCGGGTCTTCTACCTGCCAGTAAGGCCCTGGGGTAATGTTAAGGGCCTGAGTGCTGCAGTCGAAGACACTTGACTCAGACATCAGTAGTTCCTGACCTGCAAAGTGGGAAGAATAGCAGTAACTGGCTGTGCAGGTTGTTGAGAGGATTAAATGAAAAGGGGAGAGTGCTTAGCTCATCCTCTGTAGTACTTGCTCTGACTTTCCTTCATCCGGGCTCCCCCTTCAGGACCCATCCTTCTCTATGATCCTGACACCAGGAGGGTCTGAGTTGTCCATCTCTGGGCTCCCTGCACTTGTCTGTATTGAGGGATTGCTTATCAGTTCCCTGGGTCCTCTCCGTGTTCTCCAGGAGCACAGACCTCAGCAGAGCACTGCCTGCTCAAGGAGGTCTGGGAGGGGTGGGGGTCAGTGAAGAGACTGACTGGCTACCTGCTGCTTCCACGGTACCAACGCTTCCCTTCCTGTCTTGCTGGACTTACAGGTCTCAACGAGGCCGGGTGACGCTCCAGAATGGGAGACAAGCCAATTTGGGAGCAGATTGGATCCAGCTTCATTCAACATTACTACCAGTTATTTGATAATGACAGAACTCAACTAGGCGCAATTTATGTAAGTCTTCTGCTCTAGCACCAAAACGGGATTCCAGGGGATCAATTCAGATGTGGGGCCCGTGCCTCCAATTCACAAGTTCTGGCACCCCTCACTGGATTGGCTGAGCCCTTTTATCTGAGCTACTCTTCACGGGGTAGGGGGCTTAAGGCCTAGCCCAGCTCCCCAGGCCACATGGACCTTTCTGTCATCTTCTGCATGAGTGAGATTCTTAGGTAATCTAGTGGATCTACATGAGTGGTACCATAGGCAGCACTTTCTGGGCTCGCCCTTCCATGGTCCTGTGAGTGCCTCTGGTCCAGACCAGCACCGGTGGACAGAGGCTAGGGCTTCTGGTGCCCCCTGGAGGCAGCAGCTGTAAGAATCATCAGTGCACCTCAGATGGCTTCTGGAGGCCCCAGGTCCAGTGTCCTTTGAAGAGCTAAAAGCCCCTGAAAGCTCATGGGAGACGGGTGTTTCTTGAGTACTCCTTCTGTGTAGGCATTTTTTACTGCTATGTTAATGATGTTCATATATACCAAAATTTACTTGTATTTGACCCTGCCCAAGACAGAAATGTGATTGATCAAGCCACGCCTAGCAGGTCTGCCCAGGATAGAAGTGATAGGAGTCATCACGCACAGCCTTGCAGCTTGATGGGCTGTGGGCAAACTCCTCTGTCTCCCTCAAAAAGTCAGGGCCAGTTCAGACATTTTGAAGAAAAGAAAGGGATCTTAGCGGTGGAAGGCCACATCCGGCCCAGGTAATTGATTGTCATTATCACAGGTAGAGGGTTTTAAAAACTCAAACTGGCCTGACTGGGATCTTTGGCACTTCTTTCTTGTTGCTTTTGAAATCAATTAAAGCAGGTCTGACCCAGAGAAGAGTTAGCAACGTCTTTAAGGAGTACTTTATGTATGTCGTTTTATGGAAGCTCATCACGTTTTCCCTTTAAACATCAGGAAACAGATTGGGTGGGGGGGGGAGGTGGATAAAAAACTAGTTTGCCTAATGTCAGAGCTGCTGAGTAGCAGAGGCACTTTTGAGCTCTGGCCCAGGAGGCTCTGGTAGGAAAGATGGGGTGGGGAGGCAGTGAAGCTGTGGGTTACATGTTGATGGTTGGGAGGGTCCCAGGAGAGGCCTTGTCAGCCTCCACCCCTCCCTGACCCCATGGGAAGGGCCTCTGTGGAACTGACTCTGGGCTCTAGAGATGGTGTTGAACATAGATGTTTCCTAGTTCGTTCGTTCTTTTTTTTGTTCCAAGTTATTTCTGATGATTATTCTGGGACTGGTGCTGACCAACCAAACAACAGGATGGTTTTTGACTTGAGTCTTGGCCACATATGGCCAGCCTGGAGCTCATCCATATCAAAGGCCATACAACTTTTTGGATAAAAAGTGGGAGTTGAGCTTACTTATTAATAAGTTTGTGTTTTCTTACATAGTCTTTCAGAGCTTGGGCTCTGCAATGCTGGGGTGTAATTAAAGTTGTTAATCATCTGAAGTTTGGAAATTACCCTCCTTTCCCTTCTTTACAGACAGGGAAACAGACATGGACTCATGTTCCCCAAGCAGGACCCTTTTGGGGGTCTTTTCAGGGCCTCAGCGATATTCCTTGTGCTCTGAAGCTCTGACCCCAGATTTCCTGGTTTTCAGATTGATGCGTCATGCCTTACGTGGGAAGGACAGCAATTCCAGGGGAAAGCTGCCATTGTGGAGAAATTGTCTGTAAGTAAGGGCCAGGTCTGGGCTGCAGGCAGCTCCTTCCCCACCCTGCTGGCCACAGCCCACCACCTATTTTTTCTCTTGCAGAGCCTTCCATTCCAGAAAATCCAGCACAGCATCACGGCGCAGGACCATCAGCCCACACCAGACAGCTGCATCATCAGCATGGTTGTGGGCCAGCTCAAGGTAATGGTGCTGCTGCCTTGCAGCACCACTGTCCTGGTCCTCAGGGACACCCAGACAAGTGATGCCTGGAGCTTTTCAGCTCAGTACTCTAGCCATCAGCCACACGGGGTGATTTTTTAATTGCATGAAGTAAAATGAAATAAAATTAAAATGTAGTTCCTCAGTTGCATTAGTCATATTTCAAGTGCTCAGAGTTATTCGTGGCTGCCTATTGGACAGCACAAACATAAAACATTTCTGTTACTGCAACAAGTCCTACTGGAGAGCACTGGTATAAAGCCTTGGAAAAGGGACAGTGAGGTACAGGAACAGGATAGGGCTGTGATCCCAGCCACTGGGCCTTTGTACTGCCCCCAAGCTGTAGGGGAGCCTTCTGCAGGCAGCTGACCCTGAACTGGAGTCTATGCTACTATTCTCCAAGCTGGCTGCTGGCTCTTCCACCTGCTGAACAAAGCAGATTCTGGGAACTCCCGCTTCTCTTTGGATTTCTAGTTCTACTTCTCAAGACCTGTTAACCTCAAAGCTTTCCTGTGGTCCTTTGGTGCCTCTGCCCGTACACCCCACCCCCCTTCCAGGAACTCCTACTTGTTATACTCTAACAGACTGAAGATTTCCAAAAAGCCTCTCCTTCCCAAAGCAGGACAGATAAGCTGCCCCTTAACCAGGTTCCAGCCTCCTGAGCATGTGGCATCATGGTCCCCAGAATATGAGACCCACATGCCTTCTCCCTAGGCTAGGCAGGGCTTCCTGAGTCCAATACAAGGGTGGAGGGAAAGGGCGGCCCTCTAGGCCTCTCCACTGGACCTGGATGGACCTGCCTTTTGGCCTGGTTTTTCCTGTCAGTTTCTCCTGCCTGTTCAAGATACCCTGCCCAGAGAGTGTGCTCAGATAGGCCTTGGGAGTGAGGAGGTCTTTTCTGGGGTCTCAGGGCACACTTTCCCAGGCTGGGGTCATTAAGCAGTGCCTCTTCCACCTGGCTTCAAGTTCTTTCTGGTGTTTCTGTCCAACCCCCAAAAGACTGATTTGCCTCCTTGCTGATGATAATTCCTGGAAAAAACAGTGATGTTAGAAACACAGCTGGTTAGTTAGGCTTCTACCTCGACTAGGCCTCATCTGGGTGTTCTGCAGTTTGGCTGGAGGTCTCTCACCCTTTTTTTGTTGCAAATATTATATGTTACATGACAAGAAACAGATTACCTGATAGGGATGCATTAGTTTTTTTCTCTCTGCAGAGTTGTAATTGGTGTGAGCTTGGTTTTGAGCCTTTTCTCATGTACAAAGTCATTATTAGTAGTATCTTCTCATGGGTGGACTAACTAACATAATCAGACACTAAGACTGTTTAGTTTTTAGACTACCATGAGTTACATGATAAGCACCACAGAACTCTTTCAGATTGGTCACTTTTGCCCAGAAACATGAACTCAGAGGCGCTATGTGGTCTGCTATATTGCTGTAGCTAACTGGTGAGTTGTTCTGCAGTTTGAGTGTACATAGTATGAGCTGCCACCTCAAGTCCCCTTTGTGCCAAGTTCAATGTTACATACATTATGTCAGTTCACAATCACGAGTACCCTGGGCTCTCCTAGGATTTGTGTCCAAGATAGAAAGGCCTGATTGCAAAGTCAGCATTCTCCTCCAACTGAACACCCTTCCTGTTCCTTGGCCAACTTAACTGAACCATTTTTTTCTCTTCACAGGCCGATGAAGACCCCATCATGGGGTTCCACCAGATGTTCCTATTAAAGAACATCAATGATGCTTGGGTTTGCACCAATGACATGTTCAGGCTTGCCCTGCACAACTTTGGCTGACCTCCTCCCAGCCAGGCACTCATGCTGTTTCCTCCTCCCTCCTCTTCCCGATACTATTCACACTCCTCCAGATGCTCCAAATATCATTCACAAACGAGCAGGGCCGCGGTGGGCGTGGGCGCAGTGCGCTGCTGCTACCGAGGTGTTGTGCATGATGTTTGGATGCTAGACTAGTTGCATCTGACAGGAGAAGTTTGTGTTGTACCAGCGCATGCCTTGGAAAGACTTAAGTAATGCAAAAGGTTGTCTTTTTTTTTTTTTTTTAATCTACTGACAAGTTGCTCTAGTAACCCAAAGAAGTGAAGGAGAAAGCAGCTGCCTCACCGCCCAGATATTGATTTGTTCAGATGTTTCAATGCCTCATGATACAATAAAACCACGAAAATTTTCTTAACAGTTTAAATTGTTTGAATTAGTTGAATAGTGGGCTGGGCATCCATAACTACCCTGCCTCATTGGCTCTCTCATGTCTCACCATCCCACATCTACGCCCACTCAGCAATACCTGTTGCAAGGAGAAAACACCGAAGCAGCACTCTGAGCTCAGGCAGCACTCTGCACTCGCTTCTCTTAGAAGCCCTGTAGGGCATAGTGTTCCCTCCATCTGGCCTTGGAAAAGTGAGCTGCAGACAGGGAGAGCTCAGGTCTGAACGGAAGAGTCCCTTGAAGCCTCGGCAGTCAGTCCTGACATTTCCTGTGACCTCTACACTGGGTAGCGTCAGGGCTCTAATGACAGGTGAGATGATGCAGAATCCCACCGAAGATTGAAAAGCCTTGGCAAAAATGGCCCATTAGGTTCAGGCCCTCTGGACTGAGGGCTCAGCAGGACCAAGTATGAGCAGGCATTTGAGGGCGAAGGCCTTGTTCTAGCCACAGAAAGGTCAGTATCACATCCAGCATGCCCCGTAAATCCCCGGACAAGCAGAGGGCAGCTCTTACCCTGTACCATCTGCTTCGGATGTCACTACCAAAACGGGAGTGCCTCAAACAGCCAGCCTCCAATGCCCAGAGCCAGGCCCAGTTGGGTTGGAGTATAGATTTAAAACTGAAAGCATTCTGAGTTTGAGGGAATTCAGGTTGTAGGATTTCTCATGCCTGAGACCTCTGCAAGGCATCTCTAGGCCTTCTCCTATTCCCTCCCTGACCACAAACACAAACTCACACTACTATCCTCAAATCCCAGGAAATCTCAGCTGTTGGGGCAGTTTCTCCTCCTTAGTTTTGGGGACAGACTTTGCCTAGTATCAATACAAATCCAGCCCTTTAGCCCTGAGACTGGTGGTGTAAAACTGATGGCAAGGTAGCAACCACAGACCAGAACCAAACCCAGGATTTGGTCTGTTTACCTGTTTGGGGTTTTAGGATTGGTGAGGGCACCACAGCTTTGCCTGTTATGCACAGCCCCCTTCCCTCCTGCACTGTGGATGGAAGCCAGGAACTTCCTCAGACCCCCACTGGTAGCCTAGCTATGCTGGGCACTGGGCTGGATGGTGTGCTGTTTGAAATAACAGCATACTCAGGAGGTTTCAGTGGGACTAGTTTCTTGGCTGCTCTGTATTTGGGGGATAGAGGTTGGGGAGAGGTAGAAACCTGCTGCCTCTTAAACCACCCTGTATAAAATTTGCAATACAGCTTTTCCATGTACCTGTGCCTGAAATGTCTGCAATAAAGAAGTGTTTGTAAACCATGGTTTCTTTCTTTTTACCTGATGGTGCAAGGTCATGCAGAGGGATGCTGGGAGACATTAGGGAACAAGGTGATGTTTGTGGTGAGACCATCTCTGCCCTTGCAATTCCTGGGTCCGTGAATTAACAGGTCCCTTCAGACCTTCCCAGGTGGCTCAGTGGTAAAGAATCCGCCTGCCAATGCAGGTAGATGCAGGAGACAGGTTTGATCCCTGGGTCTAGAAGATCCCCTGGAGAAGGGAATGGCAACCCACTCCAGAATTCTTGCCTGGGAAATCCCATGGACAGAGGAGCCTGGCAGGCTATAGCCCATGGCGTCGCAAAGAATCGGACGCGACAGCACGCTCGCCCGCTCAGGCCTTGGGTTACACTGACCCACTTCCTAAAGTAGAAACCTAAATTTTTGCCAATTCAGCTTGTTCTGGGGTATGTGAGAGATTTGGCTTAGGCCACAGAGTTGACCCGGTCTAGGCCCATCATGAGTCCATGCTTTGGGAGTGGACATGGACTGGGCGGGTTATTCTGAAGCAAGTAGGGTTTGGAGCGGTCCAGAAGGTGGACATTTGCTCCGCCTCAGCCCCAAGGAACTCTCCCCACCCTATTAGCGCAGAGGCGGGCTTCTGGAGGGGCGAAGCGTCCTCCTCACGAGCCCGGAACCTTTCTTCTCCTCCCGGCTCAGGTTCCGGGAGCTGAAGCTCGGGCGGGCCGGAAGTGGAGGCGGTTGGTGGGGTTGGCGGGGCTCAGGGACGCAGCGCGGGCGGCGGTTTGTGAGCTTCGGGTGGGTCGAGTATAGTGACCGGCGTCCCGCTGTTTGGCCCTGGCGGGGTTGTGCCCGGCTGGACTGTGCGCGGCGGCAGTGAAACCCAACGCGGCGCGGACTCAGGCGCCGGCGACTGGGCCCATGGCCTCCTCTTGTGCGAGCATCGACATAGAGGACGCCACGCAGCACCTGCGGGACATCCTCAAGCTGGACCGGCCGGCGGGAGGTGAGCCGGGACAGTGGGGGTGGGCCCCCATGAGCGGTCAGAAGGGCGGCGCGGGCCTTGGCTGCCTTCATGGCCCTGGGGTCCCTCAGGACCAGCTCCGCATCCTTCCATCTGGTAAGGGCAGACAAGGGTCGGAGGATCGGAGGGTCGGAGGGGTGTGCTTACCCAAGTGCGCAGACCCCAGGATGCGATCCTTCCCCATCCCGGAGCCGTGCCGCTCTGCCCTGTCCTTCAGCATCTCGGCTGAAGGTGAGGGCTCTTCTCTGAATCCGCAAAGCCCACCAGATGTCCTGGCAGCAACGTCTCTAGTGTTCCTGGGACTGGCCCGGGTTCCCTACCCTTTTACCATAGTTCACAGGGCTAATCTGGGCTCTGTACACCGAGTTCTGGGTCTTGAACTAGGCGCTGTGCTGAGCACCAAAGCAACTCGCCCTTCCTTCTGGAATGCAGACTCTAGGCCTGCGATTTTAAGACTGATTTTCTGGAGGAAGATGACCAACCAGTTCCCGTGTGCTCTCTGGGATTAAGGCAAACCACAGATTGCACAGTGCTGATTGGATCAGGCTGCAAACATTTGCAAGCGGTAGTTAATCTCCATTCATTTCTAATTTACCTGGGTTTGCAGTGGTACTTCCAAAGCTCCTCCTGCCCTCAGTGAGCTCCTAGGCCACAGAGTTAATGAGGTGTAATATAATGTTCTTCTCATTGAGAGAGAGAAGTGTTTTGGTTCTATGAGGAGGATGGAGTGGGTGGGGTAGGGGCTGGTCAATGCCTGAGAACAGCTGAGAGAAGAGCAGTATTTAGGCCAGGTCTTGTAATAGGGAGAGGGACTGGGGTGTCAGGAAAGACCTTCTACAGAGAGGAAATAGCATGTGTGAATGTACTAAAGTTTCATGGCAGATTCAGAGACCTGTGGAAAGTTGTAGTGGTCGAGAGACTGGCTGGTGATGGTGGTGTGGATGTGCAGCACCCAGAGCTGAGGACTGTGTTTCCTCAGACCCTGTTGTTAAACCTGCTGAAAAGCCCAAACTGGCCCCTTTTGGACACAGGCAGGGGTCCCCACTGCTGGGTTCAGCTAACCTCTAATCTCTGAGAAAATCCACCTGCTGCCTGAAACCCCTTTCCCCAGGCCTAGAGTGTGTGCTCCCGTGACTCTTGGGCTTGGCGTGGCCCTCTCATGCTTCTTAACTGCCACAAACGTTTGATGGAGCCTGGCATGGGTAACATGTAGCTTGTTTGCCCTCATACTAGCCTCCCTGGAAGGGAGAGTGGTCACCTTACCTCTTAGCATCACTCACTCTGATGCAAGTGAGGTGGCCTGAGGTTTTTCCTCTTAGATTGATGTTTGATTCCCCTGTTTGCCAAGTAGTACTTGCTTGTCTCCTCTTACTGGAGGACAATGTGAGATCCCAGGCTATTTTGTGACTAGAAACTTGCCAGATTCCTGAATATGAAGCCCTAGTCTCCTTGCCACCTGGGAGTTTTGGAGTAGTGATTGAGCCTATGAGACTGCTTGAAATACAGCTAATGGTAAAACCAATGGTAAACAACTGAAATGCTATCTGTCCTACTCATACACCCTACCCCATAATTTCTCTCCTCTTTGGCCAGCTCCTTCACGTCCATAGTGGTTTCTTCTGAGCTCATGTCTTTGTGAGGCAGTCTCCTTCCTTCCTTTCTTCCACATCTTAATCATGTCTTTCCATGCCTTAGGAGCCCATCCTCTCTTCCCCAGCTCCTCCACTACTTTGGTCCAGGTCCTGATATCTCTCACCTGGATTCTAAACTATCCTACATGTCACTTTAGAACAGTCAGTCCTCTGGCCATAGCAGATCATGCTACCTTCCCATTCAAAACTCTTCTGTGGCTCTCATTACCACAGGGAAAATCAAAGCACCCCAGCCTCATTCCTGAGACCTCTGCAGCCTTGTTTTCCCTGCATCCTTCCCATGTTTGTGTTCCAGCCACACTACTACTATAAAGTCTGTCCTGACTATTTCTCTGCCCTTCTTCAAGTACGCAGAGTCCTTGTGTACTGATCCAGGCCTAAATATTAACTGGCCACAGAGGGTTCTTGATGACTTACACCCCTCCCCCAGGTAGAAGAGCCTCATGCTCATCCTTGATCCTAGCATACATTGGGTTCACCGTCAGTGCTTATAGAATGAATTGAACAAAGGGCCCTCCTCCCCGCTGACGTGCCTTGTTGAGTGTTCCTAGAGCACCTCATGATTCTTGAATGGAACCCTGCAGAAGGAGAGGCCAGTGGGCAGGTGGAACAAACTCGTCAGAGTGGCCCTTTCTGCCCCTAGGCCCCAGTGCAGAGAACCAACGACCATCTAATGCCTACAATGGAGATCTCAATGGGCTCCTGGTCCCAGACCCCCTCTGCTCAGGTGACAGTGCTTCAACAAACAAGCCTGGTTTCCGAGCCATGCCACCTATTAACCTGCAGGAAAAGCAGGTCATGTGAGTGTCTGGGAGATGGTAGTGGGGTCTTTGAGGTATTTGCTAACTAAAGGCATAAGGTGGGGGAAGAGGGTCCGGCAGTCTCTGCTGCTTCCCCGCAAGACAGCCTGGGGTAGAATGCTTCACTTGGATGAGGGCCACAGACAAGGGCTTGGCCTCTATCTGAAATTTGGGCTCCTGGTTTAGCATGGAAGTAGAACCATTCCCAAGGAGGGAGGTGAGCAAGAGAAGCTATGGATTTGGGGACCAGTGAATCAGGCAGATCAGGGCATCTGGGGCTTGACACTTTCACCAGAGTGGCTGCATCCTCTCCCCTCAACCCTGCCCATTGAGACTTCGGGTGAACAAGAGTCATGCTTGTGCACCCTTCTCTCCAGCTGCCTCTTAGGAGACGACAGTTCCACTGGCATTGGAATTTTGGCCAAGGAGGTGGAGATTGTGGCCAGCAGTGACTCTAGCATCTCGAGCAAGGCACGGGGGAGCAACAAGGTGGGCACCAAGATGTTGTGGCATGTATAATGGCTGGGGCACAGTTAGGCTGTCCCTCCCTTATTCCATGCTGCCAGTTCTTATGGGGACTATCCTAACAGACAGATAGTGTACCCCAGTCTCAGGAAGCCAGTGTTGGCTGCCAAGTCTTTGTGGGAATCTGACCCTAAGAGTTGTGACTGGGAGGCTGGGCTTGCACATATGGCCTCTCCTGTCCCCAGGCATGCTGGGGGCTACTTCAGCTCCAGGAAAGCCACCGCAGCCCTTGACTTCTGTGACCTTCCTCACTCTTGGTTCTCAGGTGAAAATTCAGCCTGTCGCCAAGTATGACTGGGAGCAGAAATACTACTATGGCAACTTGATTGCTGTGTCCAACTCTTTCTTGGCCTATGCTATTCGGGGTGAGTAGGAGCAGTACAGAGGAGGAACATGTTCTGCTTGAAGCCCCAGAGGGGAAGCTCTGCGGTCGTCGGGTCACTCAGCCCCCTCGGACTGTAGAGGTGTGATGGCAGGCTCGTCTGCAATGCCCCCAGCTCTGCCCAGCCCTCTGGAGCTCAGTGAGAAAACTGAGCCTCAGACTGGTAATGGCAGAGAGGCAGGCAAGGGCAGGGCCTGTCTGTTGCCACCTGGTCCTGAGTTTATTCACGGCCTACCACTCTCCTGATTCCAGCTGCCAACAACGGCTCAGCAATGGTGCGAGTGATCAGTGTCAGCACTTCAGAGCGGACCCTGCTCAAAGGCTTCACAGGCAGCGTGGCTGATCTGGCCTTTGCACACCTCAATTCCCCACAGCTGGCCTGCCTGGATGAGGCAGGCAACCTGTTTGTATGGCGCTTGGCCCTGATTAATGGCAAAATTCAGTATCCTTTCCCAGGGTGGGACGGGGGACTGGAGAAAAGTGGGTGGAGCTGGGTCTGCCAGACCCACCGCATCATCCCTCCGACTAGCCCTTAACACCCTGCTCAGAGAGGAGATCTTGGTCCACATCCGCCAGCCAGAGGGCACTCCGCTGAACCACTTCCGCAGGATCATCTGGTGCCCCTTCATCCCTGAAGAGAGTGAGGACTGCTGTGAGGAGGGCAGCCCAACGGTGGCCCTGTTGCATGAGGACCGGGTGAGGGGGCTGGGCCTGGGGGGAGAGGGAGGGGCTAGTAGCAGTGGGGTAGTCATGGGCTGAGTGCTCACCTCCCGGTACCTGCCAGGCTGAGGTGTGGGACCTGGACATGCTCCGCACCAACCACAGCACCTGGCCTGTGGATGTCAGCCAGATCAAGCAGGGCTTCATCGTGGTAAAAGGCCACAGCACAGTAAGTCTGCCCTCTCGCCCCACCCCACTGTGTCCCTCGTCTATTCCCTGGACCCACAGCTGCCCAGACAGCTTTTCAGAACTGTGCCCATGGGACCTCTGAGCCTAGAGTGACCCCTCTCCTGTGGTGCTCACACCTGACCTGGCTATACCCCCCCTGGATCTGGGCTTCTCCACAGAGCTCCATTCAGTCAGTCTTTCAAACACACATGCAGATCCACTGTGGGTCAGCCTAGCTCACTTCCATCCTCACCTGAGAAGGACTTGCTCCCACCTCTAGTTGGTGGCAAAGCAAGGCTTTTTGGGTTCTTCTCAGTGCTTGAGTGAAGGGGCCCTCTCACCTGATGGGACTGTCCTGGCTACTGCAAGTCATGATGGCTTCGTCAAGTTCTGGCAGATCTACATCGAGGGACAGGATGAGCCACGGTAAGGCAGAGCCTGAGGGACTGGGCTCCCCTAGGTAGGGAATCAGATCGCCCACTCGGGCCCCTCATTTACTGCAGGTGTTTACATGAGTGGAAGCCTCATGATGGGCGGCCCCTCTCCTGCCTCCTGTTCTGTGACAACCACAAGAAACAGGATCCTGAGTGAGTGAGTGGGCAGGCTGGAGGGTGGTGGGCTGGACCTTGGGCTACCATAAAGGGCCCCGCCAGCCACTCAGTGCCTTGCTGCTTTGCAGGGTCCCTTTCTGGAGATTCCTCATTACTGGCGCTGACCAGAATCGGGAGCTGAAGATGTGGTGCACGGTGTCCTGGACCTGCCTGCAGACCATTCGGTAAGCAGGGGCTGTGGGGCTGGGCAGGGGCAGGCTTGGTGATATAGGTCCTTCCCATCCTAAGTCTCATTTATCCTGCCTCATCCCCCCATCCAGCTTCTCCCCAGATATCTTCAGCCCAGTGAGTGTGCCCCCCAGCCTCAAGGTTTGCCTGGACCTCTCAGCGGAATACCTGATCCTCAGTGATGTACAGCGGAAGGTGGGCTGCAGTGGGAGCAGAGTGGGTAGCATCAGGGGGATGAAGGTGTGTGTGGCTCATCTGGGGCCTTCCTAGCCCCTGAACTCAGCTGTGACCTTGCCACCCGTGCAGGTCCTCTACGTGATGGAACTGCTGCAGAACCAGGAGGAGGGCCGGGCCTGCTTCAGCTCCATCTCTGAGTTCCTTCTAACCCACCCTGTACTGAGCTTCGGTATCCAGGTTGTGAGTCGCTGCCGGCTGCGGCACACAGAGGTGCTGCCTGCCGAGGAGGAGAATGACAGCCTTGGGGCCGGTGAGCTGCTCAGGGTCGGGGGTCTGTGTTGGGAGGCAGGGGAGTGCTAAGGTACAGAGTGTCAGGGGCTTAGTCATCCACATTGTCCTTATAGACGGGACCCATGGAGCAGGTGCAATGGAGTCTGCAGCCGGTGTGCTCATCAAGCTCTTTTGTGTGCACACTAAGTAAGTGTGTTGGGGAGGGGGGCCGCCTGTTCCCAGTCAGTGCCCCTCCCTACCGTCCTGCCTCTGACTGTCATTTTCTCTCTCTGACTGTCATTTTCTTTCTCTGCTCATACTGCAGGGCATTACAGGACGTCCAGATCCGCTTTCAGCCACAGCTGAACCCTGACGTTGTGGCCCCACTCCCCTCGCACTCTACCCATGAAGACTTTCGTGAGTTAGGGGTGAGAGGGAAGTGGGTTTTGACCAGGGTGTGAGATCTGACTTAAGTGGTAGCCTTCCCCACAGCATTTGGAGAGTCTCGGCCAGAGCTGGGCTCAGAGGGCCTGGGATCAGCTACTCATGGCTCCCAGCCTGACCTCCGACGTATCGTGGAGTTGCCTGCACCAGCTGACTTCCTCAGTCTGAGCAGTGAGACCAAGCCCAAGCTGATGACACCTGACGCCTTCATGACGCCTAGCGCCTCCCTGCAGCAGGTGTGCTTGGGAGGAGTGGGCTTCGAGGAAGGTGGTACGTGGGGATGCTCTCCACAGCCACAGCCCTCATTCTCCATGTTTCCCCAGATTGCTGCATCTCCCAGCAGCAGCAGCAGCAGCAGCAGCAGTAGCAGCAGCAGCAGCTCCTCTCTGACAGCCGTGTCTGCCATGAGCAGTACTTCGGCCGTGGACCCCTCCTTGCCCAGGTGAAGTGAGGGGCAGAGAGAGGGGCAGGGGCTGGTGCCAGGAGGCACCAGGCTTTGTCTACTTATACCTCATCCTCCTGCCACCAGGCCACCTGAGGAGCTGACCTTGAGCCCCAAGCTACAGCTGGATGGTGGTCTGACCATGAGCAGCAGCAGCCTGCAGGCAAGCCCACGTGGGCTCCTGCCCAGCCTGCTCCCAGGTCCGGCTGACAAACTGACTCCTAAAGGGTCTGGTCAGGTGCGTGTGTGGGTGTGTGAAGTGCAGGGTGGCAGGCATGTGAGGGTGGGGAGGTTGGGGGCGATCTCCCAGTTTCCTGTGTGCTGGTCCTACTCTGCCTCAGATAGCCCGTGTTTCCCCTGAGGGTATCTTAGCCCCCAGTGTCCCTGGAGAGCAGCCCCCCAGCCTCTCTTTCCCCCTCCTCTTCTGACTGTGACCATTTATGACTTGCGTCCCCATCCCCCGTGTCCCATCTCTCATCACTGCACACACCAGTGCATCATCTCCATACTTGTTTTAGCCCTACCTCCCACCATTTAAGTCTTATCTTGGTCCCCTCAGGTGCCTACTGCTGCCTCTGCACTCGCCCTGGAGCTGCAGGAAGTGGAACCCCTGGGGCTGCCTCAGGCTTCCCCCAGCCGCACCCGCTCCCCCGATGTTATCTCCTCAGCCTCCACTGCCTTGTCCCAGGACATCCCTGAGATTGCATCTGAGGCGCTGTCCCGTGGCTTTGGCGCCTCTGCTCCTGAGGGCCTGGAGCCAGACAGCATGGCCTCAGCGGCCTCGGCGCTCCACCTGTTGTCTCCACGGCCCCGGCCAGGGCCCGAGCTCGGCCCCCAGCTTAGCCTGGATGGGGTCCCTGGGGATGGGGATCGGCATAGTACCCCTTCCCTCCTGGAGGCAGCCTTGACCCAGGAGGCCACAGCCCCTGACAGTCAGGTCTGGCCTACAGCTCCAGACATCACTCGCGAGACCTGCAGCAGCCTGGCAGAGAGGTGAGGAGCTTGGAGGGTAGGCGGGGGGAGTGTACCAATGGTAGGGGCTTCAGGTAGAGTCATCCGCCACTGACTTGGCTTGGCCCTCCCCAGCCCCCGGAATGGCCTCCAGGAAAAGCACAAGAGCCTGGCCTTCCACCGACCACCTTATCACCTGCTGCAGCAACACGACAGCCAGGACGCCAGTGCCGAGCAAAGGTAGGCATCACACTGCACATTCCTCTCCGGGGAGGGCCAGCCAGTGGGCAAGTGCCTATCTCTCTCCCTCCTCTTCCCCCAGTGACCATGATGACGAGGTGGCCAGCCTCGCCTCTGCTGCAGGGAACTTTGGCACCAAAGTGCCCACTCCACGTCTTCCAGCCAAGGACTGGAAGACCAAGGGATCCCCTCGGGCCTCACCCAAGCTCAAGAGAAAGGGCAAAAAGGATGATGGGTAGGAGGGGTCCGGGGGTCAGGGAGGGGGTGGTCTTCAGGCTGCCTGCGTGACATGGCCTGAGGTGCTTCTCACCTATGGCAGGGATTCATCCTTGGGATCCCGGCTCACAGAGCACCAGGTGAGTGAGCAGAGAGAGTCCCTTTCTGCTTCTGGGACTCCTGCCTGTGGGGGTGGGGGAGGTGGCCAGACCTTCCCCTGGTCTGATGTGGGGGATGAGCAGGGCAGACATCAGGTGACTTTTGGTATTACTGGCAGGTGGCAGAAACCCCTGAGGACTGGCCGGCACTGATCTGGCAGCAGCAGAGAGAGCTGGCACAGCTGCGGCACAGCCAAGAAGAGCTGCTGCAGCGCCTGTGCGCCCAGCTTGAAGGCCTGCAGAGCACCGTCACAGGCCACGTGGAGCGAGCCCTGGAGTCAAGGCACGAGCAGGAGCGTATCCTTGGGGGCAAGGGCACAGCTGGGACAGGGATGCACCCATGTTCTCTGCCCAGGACGGGATGTGGGACCTCCTCCGGGTCTGTTCCTTAGCAACAGCACAGAGCGGCGACTGGAGCGGGCCCTGGCCGAGGGGCAGCAGCGGGGTGGGCAGCTGCAGGAGCAGCTGACACAGCAGCTATCCCAGGCGCTGTCTTCAGCGGTGGCAGGGCGGCTGGAGCGCAGCGTACGAGACGAGATCAAGAAGACGGTTCCTCCATGTGAGTTTCACATGGAGACTTCTGGGCAGGCCATATTCGAAGGGCCCTCTCCCTGTCAAGCCTCGTCTCATGGCTCGACCCCTCCCTCCTTCCCCTGTCCCAGGTGTCTCCCGGAGTCTGGAGCCCGTGGCTGGCCAGCTCAGCAACTCGGTGGCCACCAAACTCACAGCTGTGGAGAGTAGCATGAAAGAGAACATCTCTAAGCTGCTCAAGTCCAAGGTGCTGTAGGGCCCAAAATGAGGGAAGTGGGTGGTGGGCATGAGCTCAAGACTCAACTCATCCCCTCCTCCACCCCTAGAACTTGACAGATGCCATTGCCCGAGCAGCCGCAGACACATTACAGGGGCCAATGCAGGCCGCCTACCGGGAAGCCTTCCAGAGTGTGGTCCTGCCCGCCTTCGAGAAGAGCTGCCAGGCCATGTTCCAGCAGATCAATGACAGCTTCCGACTGGGCACACAGGAGTGTGAGTGAGGTCTTCTGCTTCAGGGAGGGAGAGGCCATCCTCTTTTCCCCATTGTCCCTCTCATGGCTCCCATGGTCACTTTTCAGACTTGCAGCAGTTGGAGAGCCACATGAAGAGCCGCAAGGCACGAGAGCAGGAGGCACGGGAGCCTGTGCTGGCCCAGCTTCGGGGCCTGGTCGGCACCCTGCAGGGGGCCACGGAGCAGATGGCGGCCACTGTGTCTGGCAGCGTTCGGGCTGAGGTGCAGCACCAGCTGCACGTGGCCGTGGGCAGGTGGGTGGCCTGAGCACAGCTAGGTGGTGGGTGTGGAAAGGGCCAGACCCAACCGCATATTGACCTCGTCTCCCTCACTTGCCTCGTAGCCTGCAGGAGGCGATTCTAGCACAGGTACAGCGCATCGTGAAGGGCGAGGTGAGTGTGGCTCTCAAGGAGCAGCAGGCCGCCGTCACCTCTAGCATCATGCAGGCCATGCGCTCAGCCGCCGGCACACCTGTCCCTGCTGCCCACCTCGACTGCCAAGCCCAGCAAGCCCATATCCTGCAGCTGCTGCAGCAGGGCCACCTCAATCAGGCCTTCCAGCAGGTAAGCCAGGCACTGGGCCCAGGTAGAGGCCAGTGTCTCCTGACAAGACCCACACTCCCCATCAGACTTCGGGTGGTCTGGCAGCAGACTTTTCTTGGTTCTCTTTGCCTCCAGGCCATTTCCCTTGCTTTTCCCTCTGCCTGGACCCTGGATCCCTTTATTTCTACCTCAGTCCATCTTGCTTTGTCACTACCTTTCTCAGAAATCTTTCCTGATCCTCTAGAGTAACAGCAGCCCTTCAGTGCTCTCTGGGCCCCTGAGCAACTCCCTCAGGATGCCCTACTCTGCAGTCATCCTCTCCCAGGCCACCTAGCCAGACAAGCAGGCATTCCATCTTGACATCAGCTATAAACTCTTCTCTACTCAGGCCCTGACAGCTGCCGACCTGAACCTGGTGCTATACGTGTGTGAAACAGTGGACCCAGGCCAGGTTTTTGGGCAGCCACCTTGCCCCCTCTCCCAGCCTGTACTCCTTTCTCTCATCCAGCAACTGGCCTCTGATCTTGGCACTCGAACTGACCTCAAGCTCAGGTGAGTGGGAATAGTCGGGGACTAGAGCTGGGGTGAAGGTGGGTGAGTACTTCAAAGCAGAGACTCCCACTCCTACCTGACTCCCCTTCCTGGTGTTCTCCACCAGTCCCCTCTGCCCCCACCCATCTCAGGCTTTGAGACCTCCATTGTCAGCAGCCCCTCTGGGCCTCATAGCCACCAGGGGGCGTGCTCCTCTGCTGGAGGCCACCTGTAGTCAGTCTTTTTCCTCTATCCCCAGCTACCTGGAAGAGGCTGTAATGCACCTGGACCACAGTGACCCCATCACTCGGGACCACATGGGCTCCGTCATGGCTCAGGTGCGCCAGAAGCTCTTCCAGTTCCTGCAGGCGGAGCCACACAACTCACTTGGCAAAGCAGCCCGGCGTCTCAGCCTCATGCTGCACGGCCTTATGACCCCCAGCCTCCCTTAGCTAAGCCTGCTTTGTCCAGGGTGAGGTGGCACTGAAGGCCAACAGACAGGCTTAGGCCAAAGTAGGGTCATGCCTGCCAGTTACCTGCTCAGGCTCCCACCTTTGGAGAGTTTTACGGGGATAGCACTGGCTGTGGTAGCCAGCAGGTGTAGGCTGGGCCCAGAGTGGGTATTGTGCCTTCTTGGGTTCTGCCATGCCTGGAGCATAACCCCCGAGATTATGACACCACTTAAGTTGAATTTTCCATGTTCCTTTTTACCTCCGATTTGGGTCTTTTTGTTTTTGAAAAAACATTGAGAAATTCAAGTAAATGTTTTTGGAATAAAATGGAGTACGTGTGTGCTTTTCATGTGTCTTTGGTGTGACTTTGATAACTGCCCTCTCTTAACCTGCCCCCTTTCTTCTCCCTATGCGGAGCTCTGTCTAGGCAAACCCATCCCAGGGGGCCTGGACACCACCCTCATCTGCCCAGCTACTCTCCCAGATCTCTCCTCTCCATCTCCAAGGCAAAGGCCCCCCGGGGTCAGCTCAGCACCCCACTATGCTCCTGGTTCTCCTCTCTGGAGTCCCTCCCTCCTCTTTTGCCTATTGGAACTGGGGTGGGGCTTCTGGGTGGCTGAGCCCCGCCCCCCATCCAATCACAGTGCCTCCTCCCGGAGGCTGGGCCGAAGGGCTGCCCTCCAAGCTGCTAGCCCTGTTAGTAGGCTCCCAGCTGGGGATGATGCGCTGCTGCTGCTGCTGCTTCTGTCACCACCGGCAACTGCCCTGTGCGCTGGGGCTGCTGCTGTTGCTACTGCTGCCGCCCCTCGGTGAGTGCCCAGACCCATACTGTCCACACGTCCTCCCCACAGGCTGGGTGTAGGCTGTGTGGGAGCTGAGGCACAGCCTTCCTGAGTGCCAAGAGCCAGGGTAGAGAGGTGAAAGGGCTCCAGGGAGGGAAGAATGTGACCCAGTGACTGAAAGATGTAAAGTGAGGGGTGTGAACTGAACCCTAGTTTCAGAGGGAAGAACCCCCAAATTCCACAGTCTGATAAGCAGAGGCTTGACCTCTTGTGGGACTCCCAGACCAACCCTGGGATCTCTGAGGTCCTCTCCTAGGGTCGGGCCTGGATCTCAACCCCCTCTATCCTGACCCATTGGGAAACACCTGTATTCAGGAAGGTGTCTAGGCTACAGAGAAACTGGCTTTTGCCAGGGGCCCTGTCCCCATTACCCATGTCCATGCTCCTTCAATTGGACCGTTCTCACCTGACCTGGGGCCCAGAACTCGGAGAAAGCCAACCCCTGGGATGAGACTTCTCCTCCCACGCCCACCTATCCTGTCTGGGTCCTCCTAGAAGGGGTGGTGGCAGGTGGTCCCCAGGTGTGCCCCTTGGTTCCCTGGGGTGCCCCTTTCACGCTGAGTCACGTCCCCAGAAAGCTCCCTGGTAAACAAGCCTCTGGGAGTTGGGGGGTTGAGGGTGCACTGCCTCATCCTATCAATTAGTCTCCACCCCCACCCGCAGTCCCTGTATCTCCCCTGGCAGCAGCTGCAGCGGGCCCAGGCCGCTGTGACACCATATACCAGGGCTTTGCTGAGTGTCTCATCCGCTTGGGAGACGGCATGGGCCACGGAGGCGAACTGGAGACCGTCTGCAGGTATGGGCAGGTGCGAGGGCAACATCACCCTTGGGATCTGAGCCTTTTCCCTCCCATCCCAAAGCCCCCCCTGCCCCACCTAATTCCCCTAACCCCATACCCTTAACAGGTCTTGGAATGACTTCCACACCTGTGCCTCGCGAGTCCTATTGGGCTGCCCGGAGGAGGCAGCCGCCGTGTGGGAGTCACTACAGCAAGAAGCTCGCCGGGCCCCACACCCAGATAACTTGCACACTCTCTGTGGCACCCCTGTGCGCCTTCAGGAGCGTGGGGTGGGCCCAGAGACCAACCAGGAAACCCTGCGGGCGACAGCGCCAGCACCCACCCCGGCCCCCATGCCCCCGCTGCTGGCAGCTGCTCTGGTGCTGGCCTGCCTCCTGGGGCCCCTGGCCTAGCCAGTCCAGTTGGGTAGTGATGCCCCCGCCTCCAGCCCTGCTCTGGTGGCTGCCGTCGGCCTCCTCAGAGCACACTTGGCTTTCATTAAAGGTATTTATATTTGTACTAAGTTCCTTCCTTCCTTTCTGCTGAGGCCCGCTTGGCTGGGGTTGAGGCCTCCAGAAACATCCCCAAGATGACATGGGCGGGGCCGAAGGCTGCCACAGGGGACTCAGTCTTTCTCCTCACAAACACTCATTTCCCAGGGGCAGGGCAGAGCTTTCCACTGCCAGCAGGTTCCAAGAGTTCTGTCCGGGAATGTCTCTCTCTCTCTGTTCTCCCAGGCTGGCACTCCTACCTTCCTGCCCCTCCTGCGCTGGCCTGTAGGTGCCTCGTGAGGTGGTAGAACGTCCCCATCCCCACCCCCAGCCAGTCCACCCTTCTCCCAGCTTCCAGGCTCCTGACCATCTCACCTCATGCTCCCTCTGCTGAACTACCCCCTTAGCCTTCAAGACAAAGCTCAGATTAAGTACCCTTTCCTCTCCTTCTCTGGGGTGATGGTTCATCTGAGGGGAGCCTGTTCCAGAAGACGGGGAACCCCTGTTGGAGTCGACACTCAAGTCTCTGAGGTGACCGGGAACGGCAGAAACTGGGTCACAATGAGGGTTCTTCTGGCCTCTGCTCTGCACAAGCTTGTTCTCTGAGAAGAGGTGTGCTGCATGAGGTCAGAGAAATCCCGGAGGACTTTCTGGATGCACAGATGAATGTGCCATGTGTGAGGAGCCCCTGTTCTTCATGGTGGAGAAGAAGAGCAAGAATCAGCATGAGCAGAATCCTGAGGGAAGAAGAAGGCCTCGGAGAGGGGGAGACCCTCTACCATCCCTCTCAGGACCCTCTACCAAGTTTACCCCACACGACTTGAGTGAACACTGCCATGGCCTCCTCATTGGCTTCTACTGTCTCTCACTCCCTCTACCTTATTCTCCATTGAAAAACTGATCCTGATATTAAACTCCTTTTCATTGTCTGCAAGGCCCTATGTAAGTCAGCTGTGTGTCTATGTAGGATTGTTTATTCAGTCTCCTGAGTAACTCCCAGTCTATAGTAGCACACAGGAATGATCTACCTGCTCAGTCCTTGGGGTAAGGGGAGGTTTCAGAGAAGGAGCATGATAGAGAGTGATAGGTGGTAAAGATGCCAGAGTGACAAATGGTGGAGGAGAAGTGGGGCTGAGCTGGAGAGGGCTTTACAAGAGGGGCCCAAGGAATCAGCTGGGAGGGGAGGACGGGTGAGAGTCCAGAACTTGTCAGGCCAGGTTTGCACTAAAGCGCGTGCTGGGGGGTTGTTGGCCCTAGGACAGAATCAGGCCTGGTAGGTCCCTTGCTTAGGCTCCAAGGTGACAGGAGCCTCCAGAGACCTCCACTCTACTTCATCCAGAGGAGCCCTACTTCAGCAAGGCTTCCCAAACACCCTCTCATTCCAGTTAGCTAAGATGCCTCAGTTAACTCACTCTGCCCTGTCTTTGCTCCTGTATTTCCTTCACCTGTACTTTTATCCCCACTTCGCTCTCCCAACCATTCCTTACCCATCTTCTCACCTAAAGGAGAAAGTTCAAGTCAAAAAAACCCAGAACCACACCTGCTGACCACCAGTATCTTCTGGAAGGACACACCAGACTTTTATTCCTCTGGATCTTTATACATCTATTCTCTGTGCTCAGAATACCCTTCCTTATTTTCTCCTGGCAAACTCCTACTTCTTGTTCAGTATCCCCTCCTCCCTATCCCTGAATCCAGGCTGAATCAGAAGCCTCCTTCAGGTCCACACAGCTCCCAGGCTTTCTTCTGTCTCAGTACTGATAGCACTGGCTCACTGGCTTGTTACTGTCTGGGTCTAGGTCAGAATTCCCCACCGTGGATTCCCCAGGGGTCCTCTTCGTGTCTCCAGCACCCAACATAGGGGTGGGTATAAAGAATGCACTTGTGGGAGTGTGTGGAATGAAAAACAGAATCGCTAAAACCTGCATAGGAAATGTTACCGTCGGCAAGAGCTTGGCCTAAGAATGACTTCAGTATGGAGGGTATGTCTTCTTTGGGCTATTAACCTGAGCATACTATTGGGACAGATGGTGCTGGGGCTCCAAACCCCAAAAATCTTCCCAGAGGTACTCGAGGTGGGTGGCCAGGAGCAGCCTGCTTCCGGGAGCAGGGGCTCTGTAGTGCTGGCCAGCCGTCAAGGGGATTACCATCCTCCTGCTGTGACCTACTTTCCCCTGGTTTTTGCTCCCTAAGTCCCTGCTCTTCCCTGGAATTGAGTGACCTGGAGTGTATGCATGGGGTTGGGGGTGGGGACAGAATCTGCTCTCTGGCCAGGGGCTTAAGAGCTTTGTGTGTTTTATCCCAGAGCTAGAGGGAAGGGGTGGGCTGATGGCCAACCGGACTGGGTCCTAGACACAGCTGCCCAGGGCAGAGGATCATGGTAATGGTGCTTCTCACATTTGCAGCTCTGCAGACATGGAATAGCTATTGTTCAGGGGAAAATCTGGGGGCTAGATATCCTGAGCCCAGTTCCCCTTGCCTCAACATACCTCTTTATCTCAGGGCTCTGGAGTTCTTCACCAGAGCCCAGCACCTGCCCACAGCTTGCTCGATAAATATCTGTTGAATTAATTTACTGAATTTCTGTAAAACAGAGGTGTGGATTTCTAAACCCCATCAACCTTGGAATTCGATATTATTTTCTATCCTCACAATAACTGTGGGGGTCAGGATTTTTATCCCCAGTATACAAATAAGAAACATGAGGCTAGAGCTTCCCCTGCTAGTCCAGGGGTTGGGAATCTACCTGCCAATGCAGGGGACACAGGTTCAACCACTGGTCCAGGAGGATCCCACATATCACCGGGCCACATCTACTGAGCCCGCATGCCTAAGAGCCTTTGCTCTGCAACAAGAGAAACCACCGCAGTAAGAAGCCTGTACACCACCACAAAGAATAGCCCCCATTTGCTGCAACTAGAGAAAGCCCAAGCACAGCAACAAAAACCCAGTTCAGACTAAATAAATAAATCTTTTAAAAAGGAAAACAAACAAACCAACATGGGGTTTAGGGAGAGGAAGATATCTTCCTTAAGTTCATGCAACTGTGGAAGTGTCAGAGCTGGGATATAATTTCCTTTGTTTGGCCCCTAAGTTCATTCCTTGAAGCATAACACTAGACATATGGAAATAATTTTTAAAGTTTATTTATTTATTTTGGCCAAGCAGCTTGCAGGGAATCTTAGTTCCCCAACCAGGTATCAAACCTGTGCCCCCTGCAGTGAAAACACAGAGTCTTTACCACTGGACCACCAGGGAAGTCCCTAAAAGTTTTATTTTTTAATCTTTTATAAAGCCCTAGTACATAAAACAGACCGTGATGTTTTATGGTGTTAATATATGTTCAGGTTTAAAGTATAAGATTAACTTACACAGTCAAAGATAATTCCATGTATGAAATAAGGGTTCAATAAAAATTTTAATAAACAGACAGAAATGAGGAAGATGTATGGAGATTACACTCCTTTTAATAATTGAAAGTAGTCGTGGCCGAGTGGTTAAGGCGATGGGCTAGAAATCCATTGGGGTTTCCCCGCGCAGGTTCAAATCCTGCCGACTACGGTATCTTTCCCTTATGATGATTCCTATTGGGGCATAGCCAGTTTAGGAAGAATGCTATTTATTGCCTTGGTTCTTTTCCAGTCTTGCTCTTTATGGTTGCCCAGTGAAAAGTTCCACATCGCACCCCAACAATAATGGTAAAAATATTATTTTAAAAGGGGGTAAAAACCCCTTTATTGAGACATCTATTAACATATTCTGCTCTCTACCCCCAATTGAGTTGATTGTAGATCATTCTAATCCTATAGAATCGTTAATGGTAACATTTTTTTCTTTAATCTACTTGCTTTATAGGATATATCAATACTTAAATTCAGTCAAAATAACATTTAAAACGGACAAAAAAAACCAAACAAAACTGTTACTCTGTAGTTGGCCCCAAACTAATTTCACCGATTCTCAAGTTAACTACTTCAACTCCGCTGTGATGGAGGTCAAATTCAACATATCTGAGTGCCTGAATTATTTTAACGGCAGTTTAAAAAAATACAGATTATTTAATTACATTTAGACCGATCCTTTGCGGAGTTCCAGAGACACTTCCAGAAACCTCTTAAAATGTACTACGTCCCCAACCTCGCACTATAAAGCGCCCTCCACGTGAACCAGGATCTTGGAACTTTCCCCCTACTACCCATGGTGCCTGCCCAAACCTAGGGTCAAGATACCTGGAGATACAGAGACACTCCCTCCGGAAAATGAGAATGACCCTGCACTTAAGACGTTGATTGGCAGGACAGGCTTGGAGCGCAACCAACCGCGTAGCCGCCTCTCCCGAGCCCGCCTCCGCCCCGCCCCGTGGGTGGCTGGGATTTGTTTTGGCGTCAAGTGCGCGCTGTGATGACGCCACGACGCTGACGCCTGAGGATGGCGGCGGCGGTGGTGGCCGTGGCTATACCCGCGGCCAGGAGAGGGTCAGCACAGTCGCTCAGACGCCGAAGAGCCCGCCGCCCGCGCGAGGTGAGGCGGCCCAGCTCAGGGCGACGGCCCCATGGGCGGGAGGGGCTGACGAGCTGCAGCTCCGGTCGCTTTCTGAAGCACTGGGCCCATCCCTGCCCAGCCCGGAGCCCTCGGCCCATGCCCGAAGTCCTCGGCCCATGCAGACTGCGCCGGGGCCTACGGGACTGCGGAGCAGGCCAGGCTATGGCTGCTTGGGGTCCCCAGTGTCTACGGCTTAACTGGCTTTGAACATGCTGCTGTGCTGAGTAGCCCGTCTCAGGGCCAGGTGGACGTGGTCAGCTGACCTGCTTGCTGGCCAACCAGTCGGTGTTGATCAGGGTGAACTTACCTGATTGTCTTCACTGCCTTCTCGTGTCTGGCACCTACTCCACACCTCCTCCTTTGCGACTGAACGCCAGGGCTGGGGGACAGCTGGTCGCTTCCTTGTTCAGGCTGGGGAAGAGCACACCCAAGTCGAGCCGGGTCGCTTGCTTTGCAAACCAGTTATCCCTCTGCTTTTATCAGGGGAAATCCTGTTCCCCACGTTCACTCCCTCTCCTTGAAGCTGTGAAGTGCTAATTCCCACTTGAAAATCTGAATAAGTCCTTTCATTGCCTAAAACTGCCTTCTTGGTATCTAGAGGATAAAGGCCAAGCCTAAAGCAAGACGTTCAGGTCTCTTCATAATCTGGTAGAGGCATAACCCCGAGGTCAACACCTGGGCCCTTCTGTCTCCTGTTTACAGTTTGGTGTTGGAAGTATGTGAATCTGCCCTTAACTTCATGTTTTAATACACTTTTGCTTTAGATATGCAATTTTCTCACTTTGCAGTTCTCTTCTTTCCCCCCACCAGTATGGAGATTTTACATCTGTCCCTTAAAATCCACCTTAGATTTAATTTCCTTGGAAATGCCTCCCTTCACACCTAACTGTTGACTCCTCTGTACTTCAGTTTATGTGACTACTTTTGGAGTTTATTGTGTTGTGTCATCTGGTGGTTGGCCTGGGGACTGTGTCTTCTGCCTGCATCTCAGTGTCTGGCTCTGCTGGCATAGAAGCTAACTTGGCTGTGATAGGTTGCTGATTTAAGAATGCATACAAATCCAGCTATGCCCCTGAGCACATATCAGGGGCCATGACCTGTGATGAGCACAGCAAATGTGTATGTCCTGTTTGCACATGCACGTTTATGCATGTGATAGATGGTGTAGCCTTGGCAGCCTTGATGGTCTGAAGTCTCCTGGGGTGGTTTTTCACAATGCAGACTCAAGAGTTTCATTCTCTGAGATTTTTATTCAGGGTATCTGGAACCTGGTAGGAATCTGTATTTAAAAAAACCCAAAAACTCTCCATGTGGGACTTCCCTGGAGAGTCCCATGGACTTCCATGGACTTACCTCCATGTGGTAGTCCAGTGGCTAACTAAGACTTTGCTCACAATACAGGGGGCCCAGGTTTGATCCCTGGTCAGGGAACTAGATTCCCACATGCCACAACTAAGAGTTCGCATGTTTCAGCTGAGAGTTCAAATTCTGTAACTAAAGATCCTGCATGCTGCAACGAAGATTGAAGATCCTGTGTGCCTCAGCTAAGACTCTGTTGGCATAGCCAAAAAATATCTCAAAAAGCAAAAACCTCCTTAGATGACTTTACTGGTCTCCTTGTTTGAAGATCTTTGTCATCACACCAGGAAACGGTTGCAACCTTGTCCAGTGGGAAGGGCTAGCTGTGCCTTGTGGCACACACAACTGTTGCAGTCTCATTGTTTTGGTGGTTAGAAGTATGGGCTTTGGCGTAAGAAAAAATTAGGTTCAGTTCTTGACTTTGATGATATCTTGAGGTTCTTTGAGTCCTAGTTTGCTCATCCCATAATAGGAGTAATCACACCTACTTTATGTGGTTGGAGAGAGGAGTTAGAGTGCATATAAGATGCTTGCTCAGTCATGTCTGACTGTATAGCCATGGACTGTATAGCCTGCCAGACTCCTCTGTCCACAGTATTTCCCAGGCAAGAATACTGGAGAGTGGTTTGCCATTCTCTTCTCCAGGGGATCTTCCCAACCCAGGGATTGAATCCCCGTCTCCTGCACTGCAGGCATATTCTTTACCATCTGAGCCACCAGGGAAGCCCTTATATAAGACACTTAGCACACTTGGAACTCAGGAAATGAAAGCCACTGTTATTACTAATGGCTCTTCTTTCCAGAGTTCATCCCTTATCAAAAGGGGATCTCATCTTAGTAAGCCTGTTTGCTCTTCAGATGGAGACTTGTGTAGGAAGCTACCTTATGTTATACATTTCGTTGAGATAATTTCTAGTCATCCAGGAAAGCTTTGGCAAAACTGTGCCTCTACTGAGGGCAGTTGCAGTTGGCTGTTCCCCTAGAAGACATTTGGATTGCTGACTCATAGGAGGGCGGGCTTGCTAACTCAGTATGTTGTCCAGGTCTAATTGCAGTTCCTATTAAGTTGTATAAATGAGCTAAAGAAAGTGCAGCTTTCAGGAAACCTGTTTGCTTCTTACACTGAGCTAGAGCTGCGCCTCACTGGGAATGGAATACTCTGAAGATACTAGTGTCTGTGAAATTTGAACTAATACACACTAGGATTCCCTGTCACTCACAAGTTCATAGTTAAACGAGTGAGACTTCGGTTTAGGTTTTTATTTTAATAAGTGTGAGCACTTTATGTGGGCAGCTTTGATCTTCAGTGCTTCCTAAGTATGTGGTACGAATTGGCTGTAGTTGTGCTTAGGTATTGACCCTTAAGCTTTTAGACAGCTGAGAATAGCTCCATTGACCCGAAGCACACAGAGAAGTATTTGAGAAATACAGTGCTGAAAGAAAGGAAACAATTCTGCTTGTTGAGAGCTGGAGAAAGATTTATTTATTTGAACTTTCTTTTCTTCCAAGAATCTTACTCAGTGAGTATTAAGCCAATTTGTGTTGGCTTGATCATCACTGAGCTAATTCTTGGTACAGCCCTCTGTTGCCATGGCATCCCATGTGATGCTAAAGTAGAAAAATGTGCTGTTTTCATTTGTTGGAGGAAAATGGTCACAAAGGGCCCCCTTCTAGTTTGCTGCCCTGGAAGTGGCCTAGCAGGGTATCATAAAAGTAATAAATCAGGGGACTCTTGATGTGGAACCATCTGTGTTGTAAGTTCCTTGAGAGCAGAGGTTATAACTGCCTTCTTTTTGTCCGTCACAGTCCCTGGCAGAGTTCCTGGCCCTGAGCAGGAGCTCAGGAAATAATTGTGGGTTGAACTTTGGCATTTTGGAAGGAGACCCCCAGGTACATTGCCAGAGGCTGTATTTCTGATGATAGGATGGGCAGTTGGTGAGATGTCTCAGATGCAGTTGTGGGTCAGGATAAATGAAGACATGACAAACTTTAAAATTTTCATCTCAGCCCTAAAGCAGAAGTCTCTGCTCACTAATTATTACCATGTAGAGCAGTGGTGCGTAGCTGGAGTTTGATAAGCAATAGGATCCTGAGTTACTGTATTCCAAAAAGAAAGTTGTAGCTATTCTTATTATGAAACAATGTTAAAAGTTAAAGTATTGTGGATGTGAATAATGAACCATGTCTTTAGATGCAAACATTAGTCATTTTTAAAAAGTAATTTGTTGTGTATTTGGTGTATATCCCTCCAGTTTTTTTCTTATGCGTCGCCAGTCTATACATTTGTACAGTATGTTGTCTTTTCATTTTTCATTTCCCTTATGGTTTCCTTTGCTGGGCAAAAGCTTTTAAGTTTGATTAGGTCCAATTTGCTTATTTTTGCTTTTATTTCTGTTGCCTTGGGAAACTGATCTAAGAAAACATCAGTACAGTTTATATCAGAAAATGTTTTGCCTATGTTCTCTTCTAGGAATTTTATGGTGTTTTGTCTCATATTTACGTCTTTGAGTCATTCTGAGTTTATTTTTGTGTATGATGTGAGGGTCAGGGGTTTTTTATCTAACGTAATAGACTCTTGCCTGTTATCCTCACTTGCCTCGTGATGGTTAGAAGTGCTGTGTTCAGTTCAGTTCAGTTGCTCAGTCGTGTCTGACTCTTTGAAACCCCAAGGACTGCAGCATGCCAGGCCTCCCCATCCATCATCAACTTCCAGAGCTTGCTCAGATTCATGTCCAGTGAGTCAGTGATGCCATCCAACCATCTCATCCTCTGTCGTCACCTTCTCCACCTGCCTTCAGTCTTTCCCAGCAACAGGGTCTTTTCTAATGAGTCAGTTCTTCACATGGTGGGGCGGGGGGGCGGGGGGGGGGGGCAAAGTATTGCTTTCAGCTTCAGCATCAGTTCTTCCAATGAATATTCAGTACTGATTTCCTTCAGAATGGACTGGTTTGATCTCTTTGCAATCCAGGGGACTCTCAAGAGTCTTCTCCAAAGCCATGGTTCAAAAAGCATCAATTCTTTGGCACTCAGCTTTCTTTATAGTCCAGCTCTCACATCCATACATGACTACTGGAAAAACCATACCTTTGACTAGATGGACCTTTGTTGGTAAAGTAATGTCTCTGTTTTTTAATATGCTGTCTAGGTTGGTCATAGCTTTTCTTCCAAGGAACAAGTGTCTTTTAATTTCATGGCTGCAGTTACCATCTGCAGTGATTTTAGAGCTCAAGAAAATAAAGTCTGTCATGGTCTCCATTGTTTGCCCATCTATTTGCCAGGAAGTGATGGGACTGGATACCCTGATCTTAGTTTTTTGAATGTTGAGTAAGTGCTGTGTTCAGTTCAGTTCAGTCACTCAGTCGTGTCCGACTGTTTGCGACCCCATGAATTGCAGCATGCTAGGCCTCCCTGTCCATCACCAACTCCCGGAGTTCACTCAGAGTCACGTCCATCGAGTTGGTGATGCCATCCATCCATCCCATCGTCTGTCGTCCCCTTCTCCTCCTGCCCCCAATCCCTCCCAGCATCAGAGTCTTTTCCAATGAGTCAACTCTTTGCATGAGGTGGCCAAAGTACTGGAGTTTCAGCTTTAGCATCAGTCCTTCCAAAGAACACCCAGGACCAATCTCCTTTAGAATGGACTGGTTGGATCTCCTTGCAGTCCAAGGGACTCTCAAGAGTCTTCTCCAACACCACAGTTCAAAAGCATCAATTCTTTGGCGCTCAGCTTTCTTCACAGTCCAACTCTCACATCCATACATGACCACTGGAAAAACCATAGCCTTGACTAGACGGACCTTTGTTGGCCAAGTAATGTCTCTGCTTTAGAATATGCTATCTAGGTTTGTCATAACTTTCCTTCCAAGGAGTAAGCATCTTTTAATTTCATGGCTGCAGTCACCATCTGCAGTAATTTTGGAGCCCAAAAAAATAAAGTCTAACGCTGTTTCCACTGTTTCCCCATTTATTTGCCATGAAGTGATGGGACCAGATGCCATGATCTTAGTTTTCTGAATGTTGAGCTTTAAGCAGTTCCTTATTTCTGGGATTCCTGAAAGATAACTGCCTACTTCATTTTGATACCCTTTCAAAACACGAGAGCGGAATATAGAGATCTTTGCAGGCAAGAGGTTGTGAAGCTTTGTCATTGAGAACAATCTTATGTGTTACTGAAGAGGACAGGGTGCCTAGGGGCCCCGGCCTGGGAGACATCTGCAGACTCCTGTGGCCAGATCAACTTTCAGGATCTATCCTTGTGCCCTGCTACGACCCTGAGCTCCCCACAGATGGGTCTGGCAACTTATGAACAAACTGCTTTGGAGTTCAGATAACAATCCGTAAGACCCAAACAGACCCAAGAGCATCGGCTTCCTCTGTTGTTGAGGACATTTATACAGATGCCCAGAAACAGTGGCTCTGGTCTAACCGCCAGTCTGGCCTCTTCCTGTCACTTGAAAATTTCTGAGGTTCTGGAATTGTTGCCCTGCAGCCAAAAGAAATCTAAGAACCAGACCACCTTTCGCTCAGTGTTAACAAACACTGAATGGCTGCCCTGACTTCACCACTTTGTTGGGAGCCAGAGAGTTCTAGAAATCTGAGAAGTGTCCTCTTCCCTCAAGAGGGAAGAGGCTTCTTCTCAAGAGGCTGACAAATCTGGTGATCTTGACTTGTTACATCTAGATCTAAACATAATCTAGAGCATAGCAGTGAGCAGCATGACCCAGGTCATACCTGGAATGGAGGTTTCAGAAGACACGCCCCTCAGAAAAGATCCATGGTAAAGGTTCTTTGATTCACCAGCTGAGTGGTATGAGGAGGGATCACGGCCTTGACTTGGTGAGTCTGAGCTTGGCTGGGCCCCAGGCACTTCTGGAGTCTTTCTGGTTTGGCAAAAGGAGCTCTGGATGGAGAACCAGATTTTGGTTTGGTGTCGGCTGTCACTCTCTGAGTGGCTTCGGTAAATTTCTGCCTTTCTGGCCTGTCACATCTGTAAGTGAGGACAGTAGTGCTGAGTGCGCACACCTGCTGCTCACACTTACCTTCTGTGAGGAAGCTCTGACTCCAGCTCAGAGCTTCCCTTATGGCTCAACTGGTAAAGAATCCGCCTGCAATGCAGACCTGGGTTCGGTCCCTGGGTTTGGAAGATCCCCTGGTGAAGGGAAAGGCTACCCACTCCAGTGTTCTGGGGTCACAAAGAGTCAGACACGACTGAGCGACTTTCACTTTTCACTTTCAGAGTTGAAAGTGTGGAAACCGACTCTACAGACATTGGTGTCTTGAGATGGAATAGTGACTTGTGAGAGCTGGTATAGTGTGCCCTTCCTGGGAGGTCACTTCCTAAGACTTTCTTCATTCACCACCACCCTGGTCACTCTGCTGGGAACACATACATGAGAGCTAAGGACAGGAAAACTCTGCCCTGCTTCCCAGCAGGAATTTTGCCAGCCTCTTTTGTGTTTGCCTTTTCACCTAACCGCTGTGGAAAGAGAATTTAGCAGGTGTGATTGGAGTGTGGAGCAGCTATGATGATCTGGAGATCATCAGCAATTCCCCTTCTCAGAATTGGCACCCTCTTTCCTCCACTCTCAGTCTGTAGTTGGGAAGGTTGAGTACCAGCATCAGCCTATCTTTGAAATGTTTCCAACTGGAACAAATGTGAGAGAAATGATGTCTCAGAAAGGAAGAAGGAAGGTCAGAGAGGGATAATCCTTGACTGTGTTACTGCTGACCTGAGATCCCTGCTTACCCTAATTTAAAGTGAAAAGTCAGGCCTTTTCTTTTGTAAACCTTAGTTTTTCTCATCAGGACCAGACTAGGTATGCACATTTAAACCATAAGAGCCAGTGGAAATATCTGGAGACAGTTATTTATTTTGTGGCTGTAGGATTCTGCCTCCCCACTGGGAAGAAGTGACATTTGAGGAGCTGTGCTGGGGTCACCTGTGCAGTTTGTCTTCTCTCTGAAGGGTGGTAGGTGTTGCTTACCATGTGGTCTTAGGGATCTGGGCCTGTGTTCTGCCTCAGGAATCCTGGCCCAAGAGCTATTTTTTTTTTCCTGAGCTGTAGCCCTATACTGCATTCAGTCTTGTATTTTCTCTGAAGAAAGAGATGAGTCTGCAAAATTCCAAAGTCCACAGTTTTTGTTTTGTTTTGTTTTGTTTGCCGCACCTTACAACTTCCCCCACCAGGGGTTGAACCTGAGCCCCCTGCAGTGGGAGTGCAGAGTCCCAACCATTGAACCACCAAGGAAGCCCCAAAGTCCTAATCTTTGGCTTCTGTGAAAAAGAACATGGTTTATAAATGCCTTTGTTTAAACGTGATTTCCTAAGCTTCTATATGGGATCTCCTGGGCATTGGAATGAGAAAAGCCTTGTGATGGTTGAGGACTCTTTTCTTCTGTGAGGAAAGATAATAAGTCTCATTCTGAGAGTCTTATTGACATACTGATTAAGACCTGAGCACTTAATCTCTGGTCTTTTTCGCTGATGGGCTGATTGGTAATCAAGGTCTTGAGTATGTTTCTGAGATAAGCTTGTTCCTGGGGAGACTTGGCTGTATGGATCAGTTAGCACCATCTTGGACTCAGATCCCCCTCAGGGTCTCTGTGTGGGTGCTCTGTGGCCTTCATGGTGCCCCAGCAAAGCCTCCCTGGGTCTCTCTCTGCCGCCTTTCCTGTGATCTTCTGTGGGCTTTGAACAGGGCTGCAGGTAGGGGTTGGTGTTGCCCCTGGGCAGTCACAGAGTCTCTGACCCTGACCAGCTCTTTTCAACCATTAGATTCTACATCCAGTCACCCCACTTCAAAACATCCGGAAGTGAACCCTTCCCACTGCTTCCCAAGCCTGTCCTTCCTGCTGCACTTCTCACCTTCTGCCCAGGATCCTGAGCGACAGACTGGAGTGGCGTTCTCGCCTCCCTTTGACCCTTGTGTCCAGCCTCCAATCCCTGTCGGTTCTCCTGCTGACCGCTCTCCGTTCCACCCACGGTCTGGGCTGCCACCCTCTTCACTGGCCCTTTCAGTCCATCTTGACCCTCCCCCAGTTCAGCTTTATATTTCTTTGGAAACAGAATCACCTCTCCTTGTAAACCCTTTGGTAGCTTCCTGTCACCTCCCAGGAAGGTGCTGGCTCCTCACTGTGACTTGAGCTGCTCTCCACAACCTAGTTCCCACTGGCCTTCTAACACTCCAGTCCCCAGTCCTGTCTTCACGCCTCCACACTGTCCCTGCCCAGGCACAGTGTGCCGCTCTGGACCTTTGGGCTTTGAGTGTGTTATTCTCTCTGCCGGCAACAACATGCCCACCTTTCCGCACCTGACTCAGTCTCACTTCAAATCCAGCGCAGGGGTCACCTGCTCCACGAAGCTTCCCCTAACCCCAGTATCATTCTACATGTGTCCCCGTTGTTTCTCAAGCCTAGAACTTACAACGAAAGTTTTGTTGAAATTCCCAGTTTTGATGTTTTGCTCTTCATTTAGATTGTGAGTTTATTGACCAGGCTTTGCCAGGTATTTCCCAAGTATTAACATACTTTGGGGTATGTTAAAATATAACCTGCATTGGAAGTCTTATTCACTCTTGTATCCCTAGTAGATGTTCAGTAAATGCTTGATCTGAGTTGATCATTTTATTCCCAGTTCTGTATGTCCTCATGAACAGGACATTCTCAGCTTTTTTCTTTCACCCATGAGGCCCTCATGTAAACTTTGAGAAGGGAAACTTGGATAGAAGCACCCTCTGGAAAGTGGTACTTTAGCACTTCAGCTTCTCCCAGGGCCCCACTAGCCACATGGTGTTAATAGTTGGAACATCTTTGTCTAGGAAACAAACGGGGAAGGCTCCTGGATCCTCTTCCCACAGAAGCAGAGTGCACCTATCCACAGCTTCAGTCTCATCTGGATGAAGTTGTTAGTGTCCTTTCTGAGCTCAAGGTCCCCTCTGCCTCTTAAATGAAGCCCAGGCTAGTTCGGTGGCCCCCTGGTGGCAGCGTGCTAAGGCTTGTGGTCCCTATTTCACCGGGACTGATTTTTATCCAGTGCTTGGACTTGTATGGCATTTTAGCCACACAAGGAACAAGGTGTTAACTACTGGGGTGAAGATGGTGCATTAGCAAAGTAGTGGGCGCAGTCCAGGGAAGAGTGAAGGTAGGGCAGAGACCCAGGGCAGGGGGTGGTGGTTTGTTGTAGTAGGGTGGGGGTCAATCCCTACAGGGGGCTTGGGGGGCCAGGAAAGTATCCATGAGGGAGGAAGCCTTGGGGAAAAGCAGCTTTCCTCGCTCTAGTGGGTGATAAGTGTTGGTGAACAGGCCTCCAACATGCCACACCCTTGTTTCAGAAAAGATGAGTCAGAGTAATAAGAGGAATGATATTAACCTTTAAAAAACACAGGACTTCAACTGTGATAGGGACCCAGGGAGAGTAGGGGGGAGGGTGGAGGCAGTGACAGCTGAGCCTGGTGCGTGTTCCTGCTCCTCTTTGAAGTTGAAGAGCAGCTTGAAAAGCAGACCCAGGGAGAGGTCCATCAAGACCGTGGAACTCACACCCAGTCTTTCATCAAGGTCCTTCATGGCATCTGGTCTCTGAGCAATCAGGGGCCAAAGCCATCCTCCTTTCCAGGGAACCATATTAGGGTCATGTCATCAGGCTAGGTTTATCCAGAGACGGAGGGGGAGGGAGTCAGGAGGATGGCTGGGGTCCTTTCAAAAATGTCCCTGCTTTGCTGAGTTGTCCTTTCTTCCATCTATGTAGGTGTAGATGGGGCACTGCCTGCAGAGCAGGTCCTGCCAGCCTCGCTAGAGAGGATGCCCCCGTGTCCGTGATGGGCTGTGGGACAAGCAAGGTCCTTCCTGAGCCGCCCAAGGATGTCCAGCTGGATCTGGTCAAGAAGGTGGAGCCCTTCAGTGGCACTAAGAGTGATGTGTACAAGCACTTCATCACAGAGGTGGACAGCGTTGGCCCTCTCAAAGGTGGGTTCCCAGCAGCCAGTCAGGGTGCAAACCCCAGCCCTGGTACCCCTCGCACCAGCCACACAGAGCCTCCCTCAGAACCACCACGCAGGGCCAGGGTAGCTAAGTACAGGGCCAAGTTCGACCCCCGTGTGACGGCCAAATACGACATCAAAGCTCTGATCGGCCGAGGCAGCTTCAGCCGAGTGGTACGAGTGGAGCATCGGGCCACCCGGCAGCCTTACGCCATTAAGATGATCGAGACCAAGTACCGGGAGGGGCGGGAGGTGTGTGAGTCAGAGCTGCGCGTGCTGCGCCGGGTGCGCCACGCCAACATCATCCAGCTGGTGGAAGTGTTTGAGACTCAGGAGCGCGTGTATATGGTGATGGAGCTGGCCACTGGCGGAGAGCTCTTCGACCGCATCATTGCCAAGGGCTCTTTCACTGAGCGCGACGCCACTCGGGTGCTACAGATGGTATTGGACGGCGTCCGATACCTGCACGCACTGGGCATCACACACCGGGACCTCAAGCCAGAGAATCTGCTCTACTACCACCCTGGCACCGACTCCAAGATCATCATCACTGACTTCGGCCTGGCCAGTGCCCGCAAGAAGGGTGATGACTGCCTGATGAAGACCACCTGTGGCACGCCTGAGTACATTGCCCCTGAGGTCTTGGTCCGCAAACCCTACACCAACTCTGTCGACATGTGGGCACTGGGCGTCATCGCCTACATCCTGCTCAGTGGCACCATGCCCTTCGAGGATGACAACCGCACCCGGCTGTACCGGCAGATCCTCCGGGGCAAGTACAGCTACTCGGGGGAGGTGAGTCTTCCCCATCTCAGGGATGTTGGGGAGGGCCCTGGGTGGGTGGGTGTTCCTATCAGGCAGCCCTTGATCAGGGTGGACATGCTCTTGGGACCATGTTTGTGGGGCCAGGCAGATGACGTAGAAATAATGAAGTGAGCCTAGTAGGGTATCTTAGTTTGGATTCCTCCCAAGTTGAGCCCTGAGACAAGGACTTGGGAGCAGATAGTTTAATTGGGATGTGATTTCAGTAAGCACAAGTGAAGGGTGGGGAGCGTGAGGCAGAAAGGGAGAAACACCATGATGGGTACAAGGAGGAATGGACAGCTGCTATGGCCCAGGGAACTCAGCTCCACTGGGCGCCCTGCGAATAATCACGCAGAACGTGCTCAGAATCATCCCACTGAGGGGTAGGAAAGAGGGTGGGTTTTCATCTGCTGACCGTTGTATGAGTTGAGCATTTCTTCACTGAGGCTTTAAATCCCTGGCACTTCCAGGCTGTTCTGCATGTCAGCTAGTGGTGGAGAAAGTCCTCAGGCGAAGGAAGCAGAGAGATTCAGGCGCTGGCAGTGGGAAGCTGTCAGCTGAGAGCACTGCCGCTGCAGGCGAGCCCAGAGGTGGGCCGAGAGACCGCGGAGCAGGGCGTCCCCCGCATCTGCTCCAGCGGCCTCAGGCTAGCCTGTGACCGTGCCCTCTCTAATGGAACAGCTGCTTCTCATCTCAGCCCGGTTTTGCCACAGAACAGGGAGGACTCCACGCACCCAGACATTCCAATTTTTAAAAGAGAAGCCAGAAAATCTGATCTTAAAATGCTGAAGTATAATTTAAGCAGGACCTCGTACTTAAGCCAGCAGATGCTTACCTCCTGGCCTAAGTCGGCCGGGCGGCCTTTAGTCTTGTGTTTTTGGATCCACTGATAATCCTAATGCCTGACAAGATCTGTTAGGTTTCAGCACTACTGGAAGCCGAAGGGAGTGCCGAAAGAGTAAGAACTAGTTGGTCCTCAGGCAGGGTGCCAATCGGGTAGGAGACAAGGCTCACCCCAGGAAACGTCGAGCATGGCAAGCTGGATAGAATGGTGCACTTGGGGAGGCTATGAAGAGAAGTAGGTGGGGTGGCTTTACGTGGGAGATGAGGTAGGCTTTGCTGATGACAGGATTCTGCCAAGGCAGGGAGGGACACTGTAGACTCCCCACGGTGTTCCTCCCAGGCCTGCACTGCTGTTCTTGCCTCCCAGACAGCCCAGAGAGAGCAGAAGGAGCTCTGGGACTAGCCCCTTTCTGCAGCCCAGCTTTCCTCCCTAGCCTCAACCGGTTGACCCAGAGCAGCATTTCCTACAGGAGTCGCCCTGAAGCCTCTTGAAGGCAAAGTGCCCTCAGCACTTGAGATCCTATGCCATCATCTTCCTTGACAGCTTCAGGCCGTGGTCGTGGTCAGTCAGGGACTTCCCTCCTGTGGGCCTGGGGGCCGGCCTTCCCTGGGGGGGTCCCCAGGTCATACTTCAGGGTGATGTGAGGAAGGGAGGGAAACTGTCTTCTTCAACTCTGTGCTGACCACGATGAAGGAGAAACGGTGACATTTTCTAGCTCTTACCTAAAGTTTTTCACGTTTTCTTTCTTGTTCCAAATGGATTCAATAGAACAAACACCCACTGGCTGGGAAGCCCCAGCTGTGATGGGGTGGTAACAGCAGACACCGCCCTGGCCACCCTCTGGGCCAGGTTTCATCTCAGGTCAGAAGACCTGGAATCCACCGCACAGCGGCATTGTTGTGCCAGGACCCTGCCTGGCTTGCCCTTGGAGCTCCGTGTGGTGTAGCAAAGCTACGGAGGGAAGGAGGTTTCCCAGGAGTTGGCAGCAAAGGAGAGACTTTCCAAAAGTCTGTAGGTTTGCCCAAGAGTTCCTGATTCTGGCAATTGTTGATCAGGCAGTTTATCTAATGGGACCTTGCAGAGTCTTGCTAACTGGCTATTGATTACCTGAGGATGAGAGAATGACAAATGAATGGGGTGGGGATTGTGGGCACAGTCTGGGTCTCAAGTCTCTGCTTCCTGCTCCACTGCAGTCACGTGGCTTGAGTTGGGCTCCCAGTGAGAGGGGGACACTACCCAGTCATTGGCCCCCACTACTCTTCATCTGAAGCTGAGAACAGCTCCCAGTTCCAGAGGCAAATCCCTGGACAGCCCTGGTGGCCCCTCTCTGTTCCCAGGAGCTTGGCTGCCCCAGGGGCAGGTTCCACCACCATGTGCAGAGAGCTCTGGGCTGGGAGGAGTTTGTCCAGGATGTTCACTAGGAAAGCAGGCCTTATCATTAGATCAGGCTCTGAGCTGGAGACCAGGCATCTTTCTGTCCTTGTCCCCATGGACAAGAATGTCCATGCCTACCCATCAGCACTGGGGAAGACACAGAGACAGAAAAGCCTGTTCCCCATCCCCAGGAAACTTGAGATTGCCCAGGAGAAAAGACGAGGAATAGGAAGTGAGCACAGAATGGACCCTTGTTGGCAGGCATGTTCCAGCACAGGCCTGCGGTCTGGAACATGGGCCATGGGGCTCCCGTCAGGTGGTGGAACTGGTCCCCCTTCTTAGCACTGGGCTCTGCCTCCATCCTCACTAGCCACCTATCTTCTACTATGTGAAGTAGTCACACTGTGTGATGGTCATTCACCCTTATGAAGGCATTCTGAATAAGAAGGTGTTTCTGAGTCAGAAAGAAGGACAGTCTTACAGGGGGGTTTGCATCTAGTTGCTTGTGCAAGTAAAGGCCTGCCCACTTTGAGCCCAGCGAGTTTGGGAGGTGTGCATTTCTCTTCTGACGGTAAGTCCCGTGTCACTTGGTGCCTTTCTGAGCGGCACCCTGCCCCCTTATAGTGGTTTCTCTTGTGTACCAGGCCCTCTCGTGTGCTCCTTTCTGTCCCTGAGCCCTCTGTCAGACTCAGTGGTTTCTGTGGACCTGAATAGAGGACATCCTTCAGCAGGTGGGCTTTGAGAAGGTGGAAGCTCAGAGAAGGGGGTGTTGCTGAGTGTGCTCCAGAATAAACAGGAGATGATTGGGAGCAATAGAGCAGAGGTTGATGAGGCCGGGCTGGGTCTGTGTGTGTTGCTGGGAGCTTTGTAGTGCCAGGGATTCTTTGGAGATTCCAAGCATTAGGTGGGAGGGTGGCGTCTAGGTTCTCGATAGCAAGGAAATGCATTAGGAAGTGCTACGGAAGACTCGCAGAGGAAGACCCACTGGGGGCTGGTGGAATAATCCCCATTTGGAATGAGGGATCCTGGAGTCCTGGGGATGTTTGGGGCAGATCGGGGATTCCGGAGAGTAGGCCCCACATGGTACACGTGAGCCGTAGTTAGGGAAGAGGAGTTGTGGGGCAGAACCCTCCCTCAGAGCTGCAGGAGGAGCATCATCTTATGAGGCAGATCTAGAAGGGACCTCCAGCTGCCTTCATACCCAGAGAGTATGTCCAGCCCTGCTTTGACAGCCCTGGCTGGGGCCCAGTGGTGGAAGGAGGCACACAAGTGGGGCCTCCTTCATACCTGCCCCACGATGCTGACACTGGATGCTCCAGCCCCAACCTGTGGTCCCATACTCCCCTCCATCCAGGTCCGAGACGTTTGTTCCTTTCACTCCTCACACGAGGCTTCCGCTCAGGACTTTCCTCTGTTCCCAGTGTCAACCTAAGAAGTTTGACCAGCTCTCAGTTATTCAGTTCAAAGATTTCTTCCATTAAAAATAGTGCCAACCCACGCCATCATGTAGCTCACTGAGTACCAGGCACAGGGCTGAGGATGCTACACCCAGCATGTCTAATCTCTACAATAATCTTGCCAGTGGTATAATCCCCTTGTTTTACAGATTAGTAAACTGAGGCTAGTGAGGAAGTAGCTTGTCCAGGGCCTCACAGAGGGTGGCAGGACTAGGATTTGAATCTAGGCCGGCCCTCTTAGCTTCAGAGTTCTTGGCCTTCCCAGACCCATAGTCTGCTTTCCCCAGCACGCGTGCGTCAGCGTGTTGCTGGAGTCTTCGTTTCCGCCCGGTCCCAGGCCGTCATCTGTGGACGTCTCTGCCCTCCCCGGCCTGTAGGTTTCTGAGGACAGCATGTGTATCAGCACATATGTTCACAGTGCTTTCTCCGGCTTCTCTCGAGGGCAGCACCAGTGGTTGTCAGTGATGCCCTGGGCAAGGACCCAAACGTGACTGTCAGGCAGACGAGGTCACACCTGCTACCTGCTACCTGGAGTGTTCTTTTCTGGGACTGGACCCCAGGAAGAAGTGGGGCACCTCTTGGAGATGCAGTTAGGGGGTTGGCCAAACCTTCCTAGAAGCAAATGCAGGAATCTTGGGAGAACAGAGTTCTGAGAACGAGAAGGCTGTGGCAGGTGATTTTGAGAGGAGAAATCTGAATTTTTGTCCAGTGTCTGGAGGTACTAGAGTGGAGAGGGCCAAGCTGGGGTCATGCTGGAAGTGATAGGGAGACAGGTTGGCCAGATACGAGGAAGGCCTGTGTGAGTTTGAGAGCAGGTTGGAGACACAGTCACCTTGAAGGAGCTTCCTCTCACAGGAGCCCCAGGAGATCTGGCGCAGCTGCTGCTAAAGGAGTGACACAGAAGGTGAATCACCATCTGTAGACCATACTAGAGGGCTGTTATGGTCCCACCAACTTGGAGATGCTGTGATTCACTTGACATGAAATGTGACATTGTGGGCCTAATGTCATTGCTTTTGTCAAGAGTTCTATTCCTAGAGGCAGGATGGATGAAGAGGTTCTTGTGGGACTGATGACAGAGTGAGGCCATCAGCAGCTTTGCTGTCTGCCACATTTAGCAGCTTTTAATTGTCACCCTCCTCTGCTTGGGCAGTCTGTGAGCTGTGGGTGGGCCCAGGTGACGGCACCAGGAACAGGTGGGCTTGGGCAGAGCTCCTCCCAGAGCCTTGCTTAGGAGAGTGAGTGCTGCCAGGCAGGGGCCTGGACCCCAGTGGGAGAGGAAGCCCACCTGCCACTCCCCGGGGCATTGTGTTGGTGAGGGGCTGGCTCTCCAGGGGGGCGTTTCTGGGCTGCAGGCTGACTATCCATCCATTTGGGCCAAGGGACACCTGCTCAGGGCCAGCGAGTTGCACCCTGTGGTTGTTCTGAGAGCCCTGCAGTAGCGTGACTGCCCAGAGCCAGAGTGGACGTTTACGAGACCATCCCAGCTCGCCGCCGCATCTCGTAGCAACTGAGACATGTGCCATTCTCCCCTGGGATGTCGAAGATAAAATGAGGTGTGGAGCGTGTGGTGTGTCCTGCTCTCCAGGCAAAGGGGGCCAGAGCCTGTGGGGCTGCTCGTGCAGCCTGCTTCACGTGCTCCAACAGGGAGCTGGCAGGGGAGCAGGGTAGGGCCTTGCCTGGGAGCTGTGGGGAGGGCGGCCAGGGGCCATGGGAGAGCTGGAGATTTGACGTTACAGGCAGCAGAGCAGAATGCAAGGAGGCAGGTGGTGGATTTCCAGGCTTGTGCTTGGATTCTACTAGACGCCTTTAATTGCCTCGTGTCCCCACTGTCCATGTGGGTAGGGGCTCATGTGTGCCGCTGGCCCACCACTGGCTCCCTGGAGCCCTGCCGTCTTCTCTGCTACTGTTGCCTTGGTTACACACTCACCTCCTGTGCTGGCAGAAGCAAATGCCCATCTCCCCACATTGTTGCACTAAGCCAGTTTAGCCAAAATACTTTACTCTGCCCACCTACGGCACCTTGTTACCCCAAGGTTCTTTCATCACTGCTGTTTCCCACCCCCTGCCAAGGTCTCTTCAACAAAGGGGTTTATCGTGGGTTGTGTTTGGAGCAGCTTCTGGTGCCGCATCCATCCCCTCCCTCTCCTGCTCTTCACATTGTCTATCTCCGCCTGCAGAGCTCTGCTGTTTCACAGGCCCTGTTGTTTCTAAGCCCTTGAGTTTCTCTGGAAGCTGATGGGGCGGTTGCTCCCACATGCTGACCTCTTTAAATCTGCTGCGACCTCCCACACTCATCCCCCAGCCAACCCCACCGAGGTGGTTAATGATGACCTGATCCAACCACCCTGCGTGGCCGCACCTCTCCAAGCTCTTCTTCTTCAGAGGTTCCTGTCTCCCAGTGTGAGGGTGATGCCCAGACCTGAGCTTCACTCCAGAGAGGCCCTGAGTCACCTCATCTCTTCACTCTTCCTGCCTGCACACGCAGACCAAGTGCCTGCCCTCCGCCGAATCATTTGCACCCAGGGTTGCAGAGACACAGGCCTCTGGGGATAGAGGCCACGGTATGGATGACATGCTGACAGCCACCAGGATTCAAACTGCCTCAGAAATTGTTAGAATGGTAGGAAGTTTTACAAAAAACAAATGCCAGCGTGGGCCTTGGAAATCACTTCACTTCAGCAGAACTCATGAGTGGAGATAGAGGAGACCGTTATGCAGCTGGCTCTGAAATCCAGAACCTTTTAGGGGCTGTTCTAGGACACTGGTAAAAGCAGACACCACTTGGTCACTGACACAGGTTGTCAACATCCTCGATTCCAAGGCCAGCACTCAGCACCCTTCCTCACTCTTGACTTGCGCCCTGTTGCCCCCCATCCCTGTCCTCACACTGCGGACTCTGGGCAGGGACACGTGGGGGCGCAGAATTTCATCTCGTTACTCATCTCAAGTTTAGAACACAGCTTTGGTAACCTTTAAGTTGTCACGCCTTTTCTTATTTTATTTTTATCTTCGAGATTCTCTGCCTTTTAAAAAAACTCTATTATCTTCCTTCTTTTTCTCCTGTCAGACTCCTTCCCTGAACATCTTTCTCTGCTGCTCAGGTCCCCCTACCCACATCCCACCCCAGCATGGTGGGTTCTATCTGGTCTGGAAGTCCAGACACCAGGATGTGAGTGTCTTGCTCAGAGGAGGAGGTGCGGGCTCTATCGCCACACAGTGTCTAATCCTGCTGATTTTTTCAAAACATTTTTCCTCATGGTCCACATCAGACAGAGTGTGCTGTTCTTGTCATATTAACAGTTCTGCTCTCCTGAGAAAGCCTGAAGCTTCACTTCCCAGAATTCCCTTTATGCCCTTTTGCCTGCTCTCATTCAGGCTCGAGTCACTCCAGGAAGGGGACCTCTGAGGCCGGCAGTGCTGGAGCTGAAAACACGTCTTGAGACAAAGCTGAGGGAAGAACTGAGTCATGGCAGCAAAGCCCAGGCTTCTCTCCTCCCTTCTTCCCCCAGCACCTCTTTGCTGGGCCTCCCTCCTCTGCCAGGGAACCTTCCCCAGAGTCGTCATGGGCTGGAAAAGAACCCGTGGAGGTCAGAACATCAACACAGCTTAAGTGTCAGAAGCTCTGCTTCTGTTCCTCACATGCAGCCAAGTGGGAAAAAAAGATGGGGAGCCATCTTCGTAGAACCCAGCCTTCAAAAACACTTAGCATTCATTCAGTTCCTCCATTTTAAAAGTGAGGCTGTGATTTCTCCATGTTGAGCAGACAAGGTGGACCTAGAATGCAGGTCATGGGCATTCCAGCCCATCACTTAAGTCTGTCACCCAGATGCCATCCCAGAGAGACACTGGACCTCTTTCTCCCCTTGCTTGAGAGTGGTCAGACCCACTTACTGGAGGGAATCTTGGGTGAGCTCTGTGAGCTGGGCCTGCTGCTGGAAGGAAGCATCTTCCTCCTCCCCCTGCAGCCAAAAGAGCTGGTTGGTCCTTGTTCTCATGCTTTAGCCCTTGGACTTAGCTACTTGGTTGTAGTTCAGGTAACATCCTTGCTGGGCCCTTGTGATGGTAGAGCTGGAGCGAGTGAGTGAGGCTGGGGCGGGAGGAAGTGCAGCCTCTGGGCCAGAGTGGAAGCCCTTTCCAGTCTGGTGCCCCCTCCAAAGGGAAAGTCAGATTCTGCTGCTGTGCATCACCAGGAGGGAACGGTTCTGCAGAAGCAGGGCCATGAAGACGAGTGAAGTTGCTAAGGGAGTGCTCATGCGTGAGGTCCTTTCTCCACCCTGTTGGTTTCTGTGCTGTTACAGTATCGGGAATTGCAGGGACTCTGGCAGTTAGAGTGTAAGAAGAAGGGTGGCTGGCTGGCTGGTCAGAAACAGGTTGGAGGTGATGCCCTTCTTCCTACAGCCTCTCCTCGTCGTCCTCTCGGGGCCGGGCCCCTCGCCTGCATAGCTCATGAGAGTGGACAGAAGCATGGGGGCTGTCACCCAGAGGACTGCAGCTGTCCTCTGGTCCCACAGCAGAGGGAGACTGGAGTGACTGGGGCCAAGGCAGGCTGACATTGTGATGTTCCTTTCCATGCCTCTGCCAGCCCAGAAACGGGTGGAAGCCTCTGGGAGACTGGCCAGTGGTACCTGGGGCCTATCCCTTCTACCACCCACCTGAGGCCCGTATGTGTCCTTGATCTGGCCCCAAGTATACTGAGGCAAGAGTTCATCCTTTACCCGCAGCTGGCAGTTAGAGCTGTGGAAACTGGAGGGCATGACAGGTTGCCCTTTTTCTGTTTCTCGTTTTGACTGCATCATGCGGCCATACAGGATCTTAGTTCCCTGACCAGGGATCAGACCCGTGCCCCTTTCTGCTGGAATGCCAAGGAAGTCCCATCTCATGTTCCTTTTCTTTTTCCTCACTTGGCTGCATGTGAGGAACAGAATGCTACCTGGCCGGTCAGTCAGATGCTGCCAGACATGGCTCATGTGGCTGCAGAGGCCCGAGCATGTTGGGGAGGCAAGTGGGTTGGTCTGCAGGTGTTGATCACTTTCTTAGGAGGTGCTGAGTCTGACTTGGCTAGAAGCGTGGCCAGGTGTGGGTGTGGAAAGCCTTGCTTTTCCTTTGTGAGCCCCATTGGAGGCTTCAGCGGGACTCCAAAGGGTCACTCTTCTGGAGGTCAGCATAAGCCCCTGCCCCTCTGTCAGGGGGCTGGCTTGGGGACCACCTTTCTGTATTGGGCCTGTTTGGCTTCCCACTGCAAAGTTCCTCAGTGTGTGAGGGTTAGGCTGGGTGCCACTGCACAATCTGGCTCTCAGGACGGGATAACTCAAGTCACATTGCCTTAAGGGACCCATCTGGCTCAGCTACTCACAGCTCTTCAAAGATTGGGGGCGGGGGGCACTGCCAGCGAGGGTGTGCTGGCCCTCAGATTAATGAGCCCATCGGCATTCCTCACAGTGCCGTCCGAACACAGTAATTGGAGAGGCAAGCGCCTGGGGGGAGGAGGCGGGGCAATCAGTTGGGCTCTCTTTGGTGCTAACGGCAACAAGCAGCAGGAGGTGATGCCTGGTGTGAGTTGTGTCACTTTGGAGATGAAGATGCTTAAGCCCCCAGTACGGGTCTGGGGAGAGGCGCCTCTGAGACCGCCCTGGACTGGTCCGGAGCTGCAGGGGGCCTTGGTTTGCCGGGGTATGGATCTGAAGTGGGGGTGCCTCCCATCCATCCATGTTCAGGCTCCTGACTTGTTTGTTCTGTCATTTGAGGAGGAGCTGCCTTTCTTCTGGCTTGACTGGACCGAGGGCCAAGGCAGAGTCCATGCCCCAGCCCTGTTTGGCCAGCCTGTGCTGCAGCCCTGTCTTGGAGCTGTCCCACCAGCAGGCCAGGCTGAGTGGCAGCGTGCTCCCCAGTGATTTTTCCTTTTCTTGGAGACCACAAAAGGGCAGCACAAGCCCAGGTATTCCCATGACCCAGCCGTTCCAGCTCCGGGTTTGCTTTGTCCATCTGTGCCGCATTATGCCTTCATTTTTCTCGCTCTCAAATGAGTGACGGGGATGCAGATGGTCTGGGGTCTAGTTTGGCTGGCCCCTCACAGTGGTTGCTTGTGTTCAGGTGGCAGCAGCAAACCCCGGGCTTTTTGGCACTGTGAGCCTGGAGCTGCGTGGCAGCTGTCCAGTCCATCCAGTCCAGTCCCCCTGCATGTCGGCCTCAGTATTGGAGCCCCGAGCTACACAGGCCCGCCTGTGGGGAAACTGGACCAGGCTGCCGGTGTGGGAGGGCTGTTGCTCCCTGCTCTCCCTCACTGCTCTTAGTACAGGATTTAGGATCCCTAACTGCCCGCCTCATGGAGGCCAGTAGCTCCCCAGGAATCACTAGGAGCTGGCCCATTGGTGAGGAGGACCCTGGTAGGTAGCTGTTTAGAAACCTGGGCTTTCAGTCACTTTCTTCCAGTTTGGCTCAGTAGAAGTTGATGTGAGATTTGCTTTCCAAAGGGCAAGTAATGATAACAACTCCACGTTGTCCCATCCTATCTTCAGGACTCCAAATGGGTCTTTTCTCTGTCACCTACCCCTCCCCACCCACTGCCACCCTGCCCCCCATCAGTACATCAGCATCAGTGGGGAAGGGCTTGGGGAAGAGTTGGAGCTCAAAGAAGCCAGAAGCAGGGTGGTGATGGTGTGTAAAAGCATCTTCTGGGTGGACATGCAGCTGCCCCAAGTGTGGGCTCTCAGACTTTCCTGAGTCCCTTGGTGTGTGTGTTCAGGGGTTCCTTAAGGTGAAGGGCATCATGGGGTAGACCAAGCAGACCACCCTCTCACCTGGCAGAAAGGAGGGTGATGGTCTCCCTGACTTCCCAACCAAGCCGTCTGGAACAGGCTCAGCAAAAGTCCGAGCCACCTACCCTTTGGAGACTGTCAGACCCCATGCCAGAGTGCTCCCAAGAGAGGCAGGGGCTCAGAGCAGTGCTGCATGCACCCTCCTTCAGCAGAGTAACCTGAGGCCTGGGCCTCTGAGCCCCATGTCCTAGAAGCAGCTGCCATCAGGTGCCATGCGTGGGTTGTTTACTCACTGAGTCTCTATCTGCTGAGTGCCTCCTTTATACCCAGCAATAGGCACTGATGACTAGCTGAGCATGCTCTAATGAGCACAGTAAACCTGAAATTGTTGGAATAATTGTTTAGCACTGGGGGCTAAGAGGGAGTATGAGCAAATGTCTTTTAACCTGAGAAATGGGGATTCAGCCAGGTGAAGGGTTGTGCAGGCTGAGACCTGGAGACAGACGACTGCTTGATGTGTCGCTGTGATGAGGCAGCTGTGGGTGCATGTAGCTGAGCAGGCTTTGTGCTGAGGAAAGAATACACTAAGATGAGGCTGGTACAGGACACTGCCAGGAGTGCTGTGTGACTTAGGGAAGTCATGCAGACGTGAGAAGTACCCCTGAGAAGGGTCCCGGTCCCTGCTGGGCTCCCGCGATCCCCCTGCCCTCCCATCAGGTGAAGAAATCTAGTTGCCTTGAATTTTTTCCTCTTCTCTCCATGGCTGAGAGGCTGAGGCTGATGCAGAGAATGCAGTAATCATTTTGGCCACTCTTTCAGTTAGAGAGAGGACAGGCCCTCTCTGTAAGGACTAGGAAGTGGCCTGGAATGGGGTGTCCAGGGATGGGAGCTTAAGTGCAGCTTAAGATGTGGTGGAAGATTTGGTCATTCTCATTAGATCCCCCTGAGTTGTAGTGTCCTAGGGTAGGATGGGTGGTCTTGACTGGGGCTGCCTCCTTGAACTAGGCTTTGAGTCCACGGCACCTTAGAAGTTTGTTCCTTGGGGAGGGGTGGGACCTTCTCCTGTCACACTCCATGTCACCTGGAGAGTAGCCTCTGCTCAGCACTGGGTGGGAAGGGGAGTCTCAGAATAATCTACATGGGAGAAGCGGGGCGGTGCCTCTCTGGGGGCGAGCGCAGCGCTGCTGGACAGGTCTTGAGTGCTGTGTGGGTGACATCTTCGTCCTGGGGAGGGCAGTGATTAGTGTGCTCGCTCTAATGCTTGTCCTTGGCCTCTAGCCCTGGCCCAGTGTGTCCAATCTGGCCAAGGACTTCATTGACCGCCTGCTGACGGTGGACCCTGGCGCCCGTATGACTGCACTGCAGGCCCTGAGGCATCCGTGGGTGGTGAGCATGGCAGCCTCTTCGTCTATGAAGAATCTGCACCGCTCCATCTCCCAGAACCTCCTCAAACGCGCCTCCTCACGCTGCCAGAGCACTAAATCTGCCCAGTCCACACGGTCCAGCCGCTCAACACGCTCCAACAAGTCCCGCCGAGTGCGGGAGCGAGAGCTGCGGGAGCTCAACTTGCGCTACCAGCAGCAGTACAACGGCTGAGCTACCAGCAGGATGCAGACGTGGCGGGCCTCAGCCGGGCCACACACTGCTGGGGCCAGCGGCCTCTCTAGAGATAGACCTGCATGGTCCAGGGTAGGTGAATGGCCCCAGCCCCTTCTCTGTGCCTGCAGTGTCCCCATCTTCACCCTGGGCCTGAACCTGGTGCAACAGAGCGGAGGGAGTCCTAGGCCCTATGAGCCCCGAACCTGATTTGGCACAGGTGCTCCTCTTGGTGGACAAGTGCTCTGGTGTACATTGGGGGAAGGGTGGGACTTGGCCTTCAGTCTCACCTCTTTCTTGGCTCTCCCCGAGACCAAAGGGGCATGCACTGCCAGCTAGAGGGTGTCCTGTGGTCTCAGGACTCTTTGGGACAGTTACTTCTGGAACTCCCTTTCCCCTACCAAGCCTTCCTCCCTAACCCCCTGCCCGCATGTTTTATGGCATCCTGACCCTCATGATTATCCTCTAGTGAGAGGCCCAGGTAGGCCCATAACTTGTGCCTTGGCTGGACTTTCAGCCCCTGGCTAAGTCTAAACAGTTTTCCACCTCCCAGCCCAAATCTGTCTTCCTTCCTGGTGTCCCCAGGGACCCTACCTGGCCCCAGAACTTGCCAGGATCTCTCGTGGGAAGGCCGTGGAGTGGCCCTTGGCCCTCTGGACTGTGTGGCTGCGTTGGTAGTGGGCTTGCTCCAGGCTCCAGCCTCTGGCTGTGAGGGTTCCCACCACCAGCCCACCATCCTCAGTGCCTTCTTTGCAGAGCCTCCTATCACCTCACTCTCTCCCTTGGATGCCCGTTCTTTCTATTCCCCAGGTGCCTCCTTCCCAACTGTGGGGGGTTAAAAGGAGCCCCACTGCTGCTACCTGGGGGATGGGGCACCTGGGTCAAAGCAAAGGACGGGGGCCTCTGAGGGAGAGCCCCATCCGGATTCCAGCACCAGCCCTGGTTCCAACCTTGGTGCTGCCGGTTGTTGCCTCTCTTCAGGCACTCTCTTCCTTCCTCTGCAGCTGCACGAAGGCGCCATCTAGTGTCGGGCACACATGTGGACAGCCTAGGAATGCCCACTGTGCTCTCCTTTTATCCTCCAAGAGGAAGTGGGAAGGAAGGAGGGTCCTGGGGCTGCTCAACTGTCTCCCCTTCTGCTGAGCTTCTGTTGCAGCTCCCCCTGGAACTTAGCCATACTGTGTGACCTGCCTCTGAACCCTGAGTGTGTGGGGGCACTGCCCTCCTCACGGTGGCCTTGCTTGGTCCACCCTCTCCCTGCTTCTTTTCACAGCATTACCCTTCCATTCTGGGGCCCACTGAATCTCCGTCTGGAGGGAGCCCCATGAGAGGTGGGTGAAATTGGATGACTGCTTTCCGACCATCCCCCATCAGTCTTGTGCCTCCCCTCCACCACACACGGGGGCTGGAGCCCAAGCCCTCTCCCTCCACAGCTGCTCTCTGCAGGTGGGGAGGAGCCAGGGCCCAGCTTTAGCTTTAGCTGGATTGTGGGTCCCCTGCCAGCAGGGAGGGTTTGGCTCTCAGTTCCTCATAGTGGGTTCCCTTGGGCCAGGCCCGCAACTTTTTGCATGTGCCACCTTCAGTGGGAACCACGCCCAAAGAGACCACTCTGGGCCACGTCGCCTGTGCCTTGTACACCCGCTCCTCTGTCTCCAGTGCTCCTTGCACAAGGCAGTGGCAAGCCCAAGTGCCCTGTCCTCAGAATCCCCCCCACGTCCCCAGGTGCCTCTGGGGGTTTATTTCCTCTTGGCCAGGATGCACCTGGTCCTGAGAGTAGGACCGAGGAAGTTTGGAGACTTGGGCCTTTGTGATGCCATGGACTGTGGATGGAGAATGTGCAGTTATTTATTTTGTGTACTCAGTCTGTAAAGGTATCCTCTGTACTCAATAAACAGGCTGCCTTCCCCAGGGAAAGCTGCCGCTTCATTCTGACAGCCCGGCCTCCTTGCTGTGGACCAAGGGGTTGCTCAGGAGGTGGGGGTGGGGAGCTCAGCTCGGACGCAGCTAGTCTAGCAGGTTCTTGACTCCTCAGCCTGTGTTGGGCCAGAGGACAGAGTTCACTTGGGGAGGGGGACCCCCAAAAGCTTCTCCTTTCTCCTGAACCAGGAAGACAGAATAGAGAGCAGGACTGGGGGTATTTATTGGACCCCAGCGGAGCCTGTGGTGGGCTCAGTTGTAGGCTGTGACCTGATTGACCCAGGTACTGAACCTGCTGACCTGAGTGTACATGGCAGGCGTGGGCACACTGCAGTCACTGGTGCCCCAGGAGACCGTATCAGTGAGCACCCATGTGTTCCCCTTCTGGCAGACAAGCAGGCCTCCAGAATCACCCTGGCGGGAGAGAGGGGAGAAGTCTGCATGGGGGGTGGGAGTACCACAGGAAAGTGCCGAGGACAGGACAGGGGGCCAGCGCTCAGCTGGCGCAAGGAGGCCCCTGACAGATCGTGGAGCTGGTGATGCATGAGCCCCGGTACTGCTGGCACCGTCTCACGGTGAGCAGGGCAGAACCCGCTGCCGCAGGTGTGCCCAAGTCACTTTGCCTATGGGCCGGGCGGGGCTGGTTATGCCCCACATGGCTTGCCCCTACCCTTCCCTTCCCCCCAGATTTTTGACCCAAGTTCCTACCCACACCACTGAGGCACCCAGCCATGTGAGGCCTTCAGGCAGTGCCTCATTTGAGGAAGCCAGGAAAACTGGTGAGACGCACATTGTGTACTGGGCTGGGGAGGCGAGTGTCAGTAATGTGAGATCATTGTTCATGGTGGTGGGATTCCAGGAAGGGTGCCTGTGGAGCCAGGAAGGGGCCGTGTAGGATGGGCGTGGGCCCAGGCCCCCAGGATGATGGGTGCCAGGGTTTAGACCAGGGCATCCTGTGAGTTCCTCACCCCCAGGGCCTACACACCTACACTGCCCACCCTTCCTTTCCCATCTGCGGCCCAGGCACTCAGCACAAGATGCTCGGTCGTACTCACCCAGGATGACAAAGTGGCAGCCAGGGCTGCAGTGAGAGTGGGGTTGGGCAGCCAGAGGGAGGGCAGAGTGACGAGAGGGGCCTCCAGAGCAAGGCAGTGGGGAGGTGGGGCAGAGGTGGGGCAGGAAGAGGGGAAGCACTCCTACAACACTGCAGTGGGCAGCCGTGACCACCCTGGACTGGCCGATGACAAACCCACCACAGAAGCAGAAGCCTTTGCTGTCCTGGGGTCCGGGGTTAGCAGTGGGGGTGGGCCCAGGCTAAACCCAGGCATGAAACACCTGAGATCCTGCCCCACCGCCAGGGTCCTGTACCTATGTGAATACCTCCCAGGGCCAGGAGCCCAGCACTACCATCTTCCCATTGACAGTCCTCTGGCTGAAGTGCAGCACTGGTTTAATGGCAAGAACGCAGCAGCCTGGCCGTTGGACTGGAAAGGACCTGCTTCCCGCATCCCAGCCCACTTCTCCTCTCCTCCTGGGTACCCCCAGGCTGTGTCTCCAAAGGGGTCCAGATCAAGAGGGCTCTTATCATTGCTCCTCTCGTGAGCACCTCTGGGCTTCTACAGCAATCTCAGCTGCCCCATCCAACCAACCCCGAAGTCCTGTCCGTTCTTCCACATCTCTCTCCATCCTACTCACACCAGCTCTACTCCACCCCCCATACCAGGCCATTCTTCCCTCTGACCCAGGTGTATGTTGTCCCCTTCCTTCCTAACCTCTCCACTCACTCCAGACCTCAGCAGTCTGGACCCCACATACAGCCAGATGGCTTTTAAACTATACATCCTTTTGCTTTGAAGCTTCCTAAACCCTCCCCTGCTCCTGGACCCGGCCTAAGCTCCCGTCCCATTTGGGAGACTGGCCCCTGCCCACCTCTTGCTTTCTCCCAGCCCTGCCACATCCTTTTTCCTTTGCCCACTCTATCTACCTGCTTGCCTTCTAGCCACCCCAGCGCCTTCTCAGCCCCTGAGCAGGAAGCCTGGGCTAATACTGTGTTGCCCTAAGGCTGTTCGGTCAGGGCTGGGTCAGGCCCACTCACCCCAGGAGGAGCTAAGGAGGATGAGGCTGAGGGTCAGTCTGAGCAGCAACATTACAGCAGACATGAGGCTGAGAACTGGGCCTGGCTTTATGGGTCTCTTTGTCCTTGCGCCAAAGTCCCAGGAGTGAAGCCAAGCAGCTCCTTCCCATGCTGTGTCAGCAGGAGGGTTCTCCTGTGTCAGAGCCCTCCACCCAGGCCTTAGCAGATAGAGCCCAGGTGTGAGGCTCTCACCTCCTCCATCCCCCAAATCTTATCCTCTGGTTGGCTCCCCACCTCACATCTCAAGTGTTGAGCACCAGGTACTAAGGACTTGTGCTTAGCCTTAATGGTGACCACTTGGTAGCTGGTATCAGGGAAGTCTCCCACGGTTATCAGGAGTGCCAGACCCAGAGAAGTCTGCTTAGCACTCAGGGGTGTCCCTGACTGGTAGAGTAGACCTGTACCAGCTCTACTGTGGAGAGCCAGGGCCAGTGGCCAGGACAGGGCAAATCCTAACACATCATCTCAGTGACTCCTTGTCAACTTGGAACAGAAGTCATGGTTTGGTCAGGGAGGTGATGACTCTCCTGCCACATGGTATGCGTGGACCCAAAGCTTCATCTGTCTGGTTCCAGAGCCCACACTGTTCATGATGATGTCTAGGAAGGGTCTTGTGCACAGGAGGGCAAGGTATGAGCTCTTGGTGACTGACAGACCCTGGATGGAGACCAGCGGTAGAAGGGTGACAGCCATCAAATCTCACAGCGTCCAGCCCTTGGGGCTCCCATGAACAAGCCCTGGTATCTACAGCCCATTCACTGAAGAGCTCCAAGCTGAGCCTGAAGTGAGGGAGAGAAGACACCCCTGTGTGCGGAGTTGCAATGGGTAAGTTGGTTTGCCTCCTTTTAAGAGTGTGAGCACTGTGGCTGATTCAAGAACACATCAGTCAAAACAACAAGATGAAAAAAAAATAAGTTAATTGTTGACTGGAGAGGAGGATAGATAGGTAATAAAGCAAATATAACAAAATACTAATTGTAAAGTCTGTGGTGGGTATATAGGTATTCAATGTGGAATTTTTTTTTTTTTTAACCCAAACCCTCTGATGGTTTTCAGGGAGTTTTTTTTTACATATATAATTTTACTTATTTATTTTTGTCTGTGCTGGAGCTTCGTTGCTATGCAGGCGTTTCTCTGGTTGTGGTGATCAAGGGCTACTCTTCGTTGCAGTACACAGGCTTCTCATTGCAGTGGCTTCTCTTGTGGCGCACAGGCTGTAGGACGCATGGACTTCAGTAGTTGCGGCACATGGGCTTGATTGTTGAGCTTTCCCAGCTCTAGAGCACAGGCTCAGTAGTTGTGGCCCATGCTCCTCAGTATGTGGGATCTTCCTGGACCAGGTAGCAAACCCCTGTCTCCCGCATTGGCAGGCGGATTCTTTACCACTGAGCCACCAGGGAAGCCCCCAGTGTGCAATTTTTTCAGTTTTTATGTTTATAAAAATAAAATCCTTCATAATAAAACATAATAAAAACACTGAGGGAAAAGGCACAATCAGGGACCTAGGGATGTCCAGCCTGGAGTAGGCTCTCCCCAGGGACTGGGCAGATTCTAGCAGTTCCAGCGCTCCAGGGGAATTCTGCCATTCTCTCCCAGGGCAGGATGCTCCCACCAGCCCCTAGCACCTGGGTGCCCAGCAAAAGTCTGCTGGATAAATGTGTCATGTCATCTCTTCCCATGTGAGCCCTGTGACCCCTGGCAGTCAGAAAACAGAGTCAGTCCCCCTAGTCATAGCCCAACAAGTGCAAACAGAAGCTCAGCGTCATACCTCAGGTACGACGTAGTACCTCAGGTGTGCCTGGTCATCAGAGGGGTTTCACAGATAAAGGCGTTGTAGGAGTGTGCTTGTGAGAACTTGCCCTTGGAATCAGGAAGCAGCTCCTCCATCGGCATTTTAGCCATAGTGGGGCAATGCGCGGTGTGTGTGGGGTGTGGTCTGACTGGGAGCTGTGGGCTTTGTCCTTGGTCACTGATGAGGCAAGTAAAGGCTCTAGGTGAGGGCAGTACATAGAGCCTTTTGGATTGTACAATGGTCTCCCGTGGACCAGAGGGCAAAAGCCAGGCATGGGAGTGGTGGGGGAGCCTCCATGGTATGGAGAGGGGTCTTTCCACCTTCAGCCTGCAATGGCTTGCCAGGGCTGGGGTTCTAGAGGGGTAGATGACTAAGGTGGTGAGTGAATGGTGTCCCTCAGGCCAGACTCTGCAGCCATGGGAAGGAATGGCCTTTGCAGGGACAACTTGGCCACAGAGCCCTGCTGGCTGCTTGTTCCCCTCCACCCAAGACAGACACAGTCATCTGCCGAGGTAGGTGTTCGTGTTTTCTGGGTTTATTCCTCCTTGTTCCAAGCTCTAAGCCTCACCCTCCTTCACTCCACATCCATGGCCTGCACAGTTTCCTCCACCAGCTCCAGGGTCAGCGGCACCACTGTCTGGGACAGGACAGGTGTGGTCCCAGGGGCAAAGCGGTACTGGCTGGACCTGGGAAGAAGCAGGGATGACCCTTCAAAAGGGGCCCATCAAGTGTCCCGTCCTCTATAGCCCTGTCTTCCGCTACTACCCCATCCATCCTCCCCTGGGATTCCTCCACCTCCGGTGCTCCTACCTCTCTATAGGCTTTGTGGGAGAGCTCAGGGCTCGCAGCATCTTGGCACCGGCCGCGGTGATCACACATGCATCCACATTACCCCCAGAGCCCAGGTCACCCAGGATCCCTGCAGTGATGGCTTCCACCAGCAGCTCCTGCGCTGCCTCCAACTGCAATGATGTGTCAGTGAGGCCTGATGGACCCTTCTAGATCACCCTTAGGCTGTAGCCTGGACACAGTTCATCTTGAAGCCAGGCCTCATTTGCTCACACCCAAACTTCCCTCTCTCGCCCTACACCCCCATCTCCACCCCAAGCTCCTCTACCCTGGTTTCAGTGTCCCCTGTACAGTGACACCATGTTCCCACTGCCCCCATCTTCACAAACTTCTGAGTCACACTCGTGGCTCTGCTTCCACTGGCCTGTTCACCCACCCCCAATTCCCCACTCACTGCCTTTTCTTCCCGGGCCTTAGCCGCTTATAAAGTGACATACAGATGCCTTCTGCTTCCATCCATCCCAAACGAAATCCAGACCCCAGACCCCACCTGCTGTTCCTCTCTCCTCAACTTCAAGTGGCACTGAGTTTTGACTTCTGAGGCAGTACAAGCTTTGGCACTGTTAGCATAGCACCTCGCCCTCATTCCACTGGCCCCTCAGTCTCCACTCAGTCGTCACCTCCGAGAAGCCTTCCCCGACTAGGCCAGGGTTCCTCTGCGTTTCCCCAGCTCGCGGGTGCACTTCCCATCAATGCTCGCATAATGTGGTGGTCGGGGAGTGGGGACAGGTGTCACTCACCGTCATGTTCGGCTGGAACCGGTCCTCTAGCACTGCTATGGCCGCATCCTGGCCGGATCCTGCAAGCAAGAGGGGCATCTGAGATCAACTGCGGCCGCCCAGTCGTGGGATAAACATTGAGGTCAGGGTCGCATAGCAAGGTTCGTGGGCAGCGGGCAGAAGCGCTCACCCAGGGCCGTGAAGGGCAGCCGGCTGTAGGAGCCATGGGGGTGCACGCTGTAGAGCTGCGGTCCTGTGAAGTCCACGCCGCCCACGATCAGCGACGCTCCCACGTAGCCTTGGTACCTTTTCGCCGAGTGGGTACGGTTAGCGGAACGCACCGGAGCCCAAGTCCCGCCCCTCCACGAAATCGCCCCTGCCTCCGAACCCCGCCCCTTCCCGCGGTCTGGCTCCCCGTAACTGACAGCGCTCCTCGCTGTCGCCCTCTTAGCTCCTCTTAGGCCCGCCTCTTCCGGGCTCTCGGACGTCTCAGCCCCGCCCTTTCTTCGGTCCTGTGTCCTCTCAGCCCCGTCCTCCCCGCAGCTGCCCCTCCTTGGGGTCAGCTTAGACCCGCCTCAGCACCGGAAGAGCGTCTGGCGCAGCATGCGGGTGACGGTGGCCACGCGGCACTCGCGGCCCGTGGACAGCGCGTGTAGCTCCATGTTGGACGCCGCCATCCGCGTGGTCATCTCGGCGTCCGCGGCTACTCCAGCCCCACAGCAGCTGAGGGCGAAAGGAGGGGTCCGTGTGGGCGTTGCTGGGATGTGCTGGCACCCCGGATGGGAATGAGGGGGCGGTTCTTGGAGGGGGAGAGTTAGGCGGGGGGATGCTCACTAGATTTTGGGGGCGATGAAGTGGATCTTTTCACAGATCTTGTCCGCGACGACCGAATCGTTAGTGGCCCGAGTATCCGCGCCCAAGATGACCCCGTCCTGGGGGTGGGAGGGAGGAGCCGTTGGCCTAGTCCCCACGTCCCATTTCCCGCCGCCCCTCTAGGCCGCGCCATCCCAGCTCCCTGCTTACTTGGAACACAAGGCCTGCAATGGTGGTCCCGGTCTTGCGTGCGTGAGGGACCCGGAGCCCCGGGAGGGCGCGTTGCAAGGCTGCGTTTCTGGAAACGGAGAGGAGAGGCCCAGGTTTCAGTTCTTCTGGGACCCTCATCACATCCCCTACCTCTGTCCCGGTTTCCCTCACCTCCTGGAGTAAACCTGGGAACCCAAGTCGTTCAACACACGTACCCTCCCCCACTCTGGCCCTCAGGAATTTTAAAGATCCTGAGGTTCTCGCTCCCGGAAGCCCTCGCTGAAGGGCATAGGCAGCTGGGGAACCAACCATTCCCGCCCTCACCTCTCACAGTTCTCGAAGGAGAAACCCCTTTGGGGCTCTAGCACTGTCTTCTGCATCTCCACGTGGGCAGGGGGTCAGAGGAGTGGGATCAGCAGGAATAAAAGAAGGCAGAAGGCTTGTCCTCTGCACGGCTGCACTATTGTTTCCCCCTTTCGCTTTCACCTTTCCTCAAAGCATGCTGGTCCCTTTCTGCAGCTTCTCTTTCACTTTCACCTTCAGCTCTGGTCTTTTGCAGCTTAGGAAGAGGGGAGATGTCCCTTGCCTGGCACTCCAAGCTGCTCCTGGGTCCTCTGTCTGAACAGAGGGACAAATCCCTCCTCTTTGGCCATTGTCCAGCCTGAGCCCCGAGCTCTGCCTACCCTGACCCCACCTTTAACCTCAAGTCTCAGTGCCCTAAGGCTATCACATTGACCAAGTCTCTGTTCTTACTATTACCCATCTTCAACAGCATCAGTCATGGCTGCCTTTTGTCCTTCTCCCAACTCCTGCCTCTTGTTTGCTGTCTTTGCCTTCTTCCCAAAACCCAAACACTGAGGCTCAGTCCTCTCATCCAAGGCAATGCTGATCTGTCTTCCATGTTTCAGATGCTGTCCTCTCTCAGGAGGGGCATCATGGTTGTCCCTCAGGTGGCCTGTAGGCATGCCAGGCTCTGCCCATGGCCAAGCCTTATTTCACCTCCCAAAGGACCCTTTATCTAGCCACTTCTTTGGATTACTGCTTGTCTCAGCTAGCATCCTTTCCCTGCTGGGCACAGCATTGGCCTCCCTGGTTTCCCCACAATTCCTGCCCCTCACCCTCCACCCCAGACTACACTCCATGCTCTAGAGAGGGGACTCTTTTCTAGGTTGGAGATCTGGTCACACTCCCTGGTTAAACCCTGTATCAGTTGCACACAGCTCTCAGGCTCAAACGAGTCTTTACAGTCACCCTTCTCATTCATTCCATCTGATCTCTGCATTGGCAACACCTCCTCTGGGAAGCCTTTCCTGACCCACAAGACTCGCCACCTTGTTGCTCTCTATACCTTTCTCTCAGATCACTTAGCTCCATTACCTAAAAATTAAATCTTCACTAGTGAAATGATCTATTTAATGGCTGTCACTCTCCTAGATTCTAAACTCTTGTGCTTCTGTCACCCACCTAGCACTCAAAAGCCTCTCCAGAGGCGGGGTCTCACCTGCCCATTTGGGAGCTAGGAGGGACATTTCAGATCTTCTACATCCTGTACCCTTGGCTCCATGTATGCCCATTCCACTGCTATGTGTGCAGATGCCTCCAGTCCCCATGCCCAGAGCAGAGGCAGGCACAGGCAGGCTGCTTAAACAGCTCAACCAGCAGTTTGTGCAAGCTAAATCGCTCCAGTCTTGTCCGTCTTTGTGACTCTATGGACTGTAGCCTGCCAGGCTCCTTTGCCCCTGGGACTCTCCAGGCAAGAATACTGGGAGTAGGTTGCCATGCCCTTCTTGTGGGAAGCTATACATCTCAAGGTGCCCAGTTCAGTCCCAGGCTTTAGCAAAGCTCTTTACTCCACAAAGCACCAGGCCTGTGGCTGCGGACGAATGCATCCTGGTGTGAGGACCTTAGTGCTTTTCCTTCAACCCACAACACACGTCAGGGCTTTTAACAGCAAAGGAATGTCTTTATTCAGGGGGCATGGGCTTTGGACTGGCAGTCGGGGGTACAGCAGTGCTATTTCGGTAGGTACCCAGCAGGATGGCATTGATGTGCTCCAGTGTCTGATTGCTGAAGACCATATTGAGGTGCTGTGTCCCTGGCAGAGGCAGCAGGTGCACAGGCTGTTTCTGGCGGCCCTGCCAGCGGGCACAGAGCTCGGTGCTGCGCGTGGCCACAGTGTCATCACCATCCTCATATAGCACATCCACAGGGTCTGTGTAGGGGAAGCCGTGGTCATAGATGTAGGTGCTGGGAGTGGGCAGGCCTATGCCATAGAGACAGTACACTTCCACGCCAGGTGCTGGGAGGCCTGCCAGCAGGTCACGTGACTGGAGCCACATGTACCAGCCTTCCTCAAAGTGCAGGTCTGTAAAGAAGCGCTGCATGTCACGGCTTGTGTAGTTGATACTGGGGGTGGAAATGAACACATGGTCCTCAGGCCACGTCTGCCTGGTGGGAAGCATCCAGGGTGATGTTGTCGTCATGCGCTGCTCCTCTTTCAGCTTGATGCTGGACATGACTGGGATGCCTTGGTTGTCACCTGAGGACAGAGAGCAAGGTGGGGCAGGGCTACTCCAGCCGGCAGGCCCAGCTACTCCAGGCCCACAACTCCAGGGCTCCCCAGCCCAAGCTCAGCTGGACACTCAATCTTGCCCTTGCCCAATCCACAGAATCCAAGTCTTAGACTAGAACTGGCCTAGCATTCAGGAGGTGCTCATGTGTACTTGTTTTTTTTTTTTTTTTTAAATTTTATTTAACTTTACAATATTGGTTCATGTGTACTTGTTAACTGAGAAGCCCCGATGGCACCTCTGACAGGCAGAGCTGGAGGGCTTCAACAGGAGGGTGGGGGAGCAGTGTTTCCTGAGGACGGGAGTATGAGTTGGGGGGATATAGTGCTGGCAGTTCTGTCTCAGGCAAGTGTCTGTCGACCCTTGTGGCCTGTGCTGCACAGGGCTCAGAGCTGTGTTCTGGGAAGGATGAGATGAGACCCATCTCTGTTTGACACCCATTGATGTGGTCTGGGGAGTGTTTCCTTCACTTCAGCTCCTAGGGGTAAGACCATGTCCAGCTGTGCTCAGCCTACAGCAGGTGCTCCACATGAGGGGCAGGAGGGTCTCCTGGGGTCTGGCTCTGGCTTTGGCAGATCTGCCGTGGCCTGGCTTAGGGAAGGTCCGTGTGCAAAGCACCTCCTGGGAGCTGAGTGGGTAGACCTGAGGCCACAAGGAACAGACCTCAGTCAGACTCAGCAATGAGTCAGATTGCTGGGATTCACTTCATCTTTGTTTACCTCCCCTTTGTCATCGCTGAGACAAACTGTCAGGAGTTTGTCTAACAGTCCAGGCTGGGCTCACTGCTCTCCAAGGACAATGAAAGGGGCTATTTCCCAGAGGTGGTAGACAACACCCCCTAGCTGGGCACTGTGAGAAGAAACAGGAGGCCCTCTCACCTGAGGCCAAGACTAACATAGGCTTGATGGTGCCACCCCAGGGAGCCCCGAGAGAGATGAAACCGTCAATGAAGCGGTCCTTCCAGGTCTGGGGTTGGCGCAGTAAGAAATAGAGCAGGTGCAGGCAGCCAAGGCTGTGCCCAATGAGGAAGACGGGCTTCCCATATGTGGCATGCATCTCCTCCACCAGTCCAGCAAGCTTCAGGTAGTACTCCTCCTGCTGGCCTGCAGGGGGGTGGATCGGTCAGCATGGCTGGAGGTGGGGGCCTCCACCCTGCCCCCCAAGCCCCCTAAACATGGAGACACTCACTAGGCTCCAGCCGCCAGTCGTAGGGGGCGGCCCGCACTGTCTCATCCCGCACGTACCCATTGTTGACCAGGTTCTGTACCAGTGTGTGCATATAACCTGTGGGGGAGGTGGCGGCACCAGGGGCTGTGGCCATGGCCCCTGCAAGGCCAACACAGCCTAGAGCCCCACCCTCTCCCTCAGCACACACACACCTGCCAACTTGCTGCTGTCCAGGTATTCGACAGAGTAGGTCTTGCCAAAGCCAGGGACACGGATCTGTACACCGGGGGCATTGGACACCCGCCCAGAGCTGCGATTGTACACAACCCTGGGGGCAGTGGGACATTCAGCGGACCTGCGGCCAAGAAGCAGGGCAAGGGACTAGGCCAGAGGGGACGGCACCCACCTGGTGTTGTCGATCCAGCAGTCTACCCCAAGGGGCAGGAACATGTTGAGATCTAGCCAGATGGTGAAAAAGTCCTCCGTCTTGCGGTAGCACATCCAGTTCACCACACTCGGTTTATCCAGCTTGGCTTCCAGCTGATTCCCCAGGCAGCCGGGCACTGCGGGCACCAGCCTTCACTCTGGATCCCTTCCATTCCCCTGTGGTGGGCCCCACCCTAGCCTCACCTCCCCGACACCACAGTGACTAGCCCCACCCCTTCCTCTCCTATACACACTGTCAACCACCAGAGACTAAGGACAAGATCCTCTCTTTCTGTTCATATCCACTGCTCCATCTCCCCAAAGCCCAGACTCCCCCCAGGAAGGGAAGATTCAGGGGCCAAGGCCACTGACCACTGCCCCCACAGAGCAAACAGCTAGCATGACTCTCCATCTCTGCCAAAGTCCAAGAGGAGAACAAACAGAGTGGGGAGTGGGGGCAGGACTTGACAGGCCTCTCCTGCCCTCCTGGGCTGGGCACCTCGTCCTTGCTGGGGTGGGGGCTGAGGAAGGAGCGGCGGAGGGGAGGGAGGGGGCTGGACCCAGGGTCTGGCTACAGCTACAGCTGACCACAGCTTGTAATGCCCTGACCAAGCCCTCCGGCACACCCACCCTCCACTCCACCCACCTGGGGGAGACACCCTGGAGACACAGGAACAGTGTGGTGCAAGAAGGGGTAGATTTCTCCTCAGGACAAGCCTCTGGCCCCTCCAAACACTGAATTAAGAATCAGGGCTAATGCACAGGCAGAAGGGCGTTGGCAGGCTCTGCTACCAGGGATGGGGGCCCTGGTTCCCCAAGGGCTGGCCGGGTGTATCAGGGGCCTGGCGGGGGCTTACCGAGGATGACGGGCCGTGTGTGGTTACTGAGCTCGGCCTTGGGCGTGGTGTGCGGGGGGAACAGCACATTGAAGAGCCAGAAAGGGGCGGCGGGGGGGAGCAGCAGCCCCAGCAGCAGCAGGACCCACTGCCTCGGGGAGCCGGGCAGCCCCATTCCAGCCCTAGTGCCTGGTGCCCGCTAAAGCGGTCCTGGGCTGGCTTTATCTGGAGTGGGGGTGGGAGGGGCCCCAGGGACAGTGGGAGGGACAGCCTGGCCAATGGGGCTGGCCAGCGGTTGCCGGAAAGGGGCACAGCCTTAGGGACCCGGCTCTGGGCCTGGATTCAGTCCCGCCTTCTTCCCCCGTGCCAGGGGAAACAGAGCTGGGGCAGTGGGAGGCCCAGAAGTACACAATGTTTTATTGAAAAAAGTCAGGCTTCAGCTGGCTGGTTCCATTCAACTTGGCTTGGTGGGGGTCCCCGCCCACAGGAGCTGAGTCAGATCTTCCTGCAGGCGGGCTGGGCCGGATCCCTCCCTCGTCACCCTTCCCCTCCTCTCTGATGGTGACATCCAAACAATAAATATGCAATAAATAGCGCTCCCGGGCCAGCTGCCTTCAATCCCCACGTCAGCCCCCACCAGTTTTCTCCAGTCTGGACAGGCATCCTGGCGTGTTGGACGGGCAAGTCCCCGAACCTCTCAGGGTCCCGAGGGACCTCGGATCCATCTCCATGGCCAGGTCTGGGCCCAGTCTCCAAGGAGACCTAGTAAAGCTGGGTCCAGGGTGAGGCCAGGCAAAGTGGGGCTGGCAGGTGGGTGCTGGAGGGGGGTTGTGTGTTACCCTGGACACCTTCACTCTAGGCCACAAGGCTGTACTGGGCTCAGGAGTAGATGGTGATGACTTCACGGCCACCGCCACGTACCAACAGCACTCGTTCGAGGCCCTCAGTCAGCACCTCCAGGAACTCCATGTCTGTGGGGCATCAGTCAAGGAAGCAGCGCCCACGGAAGCACCCAGGGAAGTCTAGCCCATCAAGCAGAGCTGGGGTACCCTGCAAACCCCCAGGGCATCCAGGGACAGGAGCTCCCAGCCTGACCTCATACATTGCCCACCTCCCCACCAAAGGATCCAGTTCTCATCACCCTCGCTGTTCTTGGGTGGGCCGGGCATGTTCAGTAGGACCAGGCGGGCGTCATGGGAGCGTGTGACAATAACTTCATTGAGCTTCACGGCCGTGTGCATACGCCGCACATTAGACTGGTCCCTGCAGATAACGTGGCTGATCATGGATCCCACCCCTGGAACACCCCACCGGGCTCATCTGCCCCCATCCCACCTCCGCCCCCATCCCACCTTCACCCCCGGCCTGGATATGGCTGGGTCCATTTCTGCTGCACTCACGGCTTAATATGCACCAGCTCCCGGAAGTTGTCAGGCGTGTGGCTGGAGTCCCAGGGTTCCGTGGCCATGTACTTGTCCCTGGTCCATGTCATCTGGATCTTGTCAGTCCCAGCTGCAGACTCATCCTCCTCGTCAGAGTACAGGCTCTCCAGCCGCAGGGCTGAGTGCCGGTCCTTGACTAGCTGGGCCTGAGGACAACCAGAGGAGGTCGCCTCAGCGCCGTCAGGGGCCAAGCTAGCCCAGAGTGATCACTCAGCCTCAGGGAAATGAGGGGGGCTGCAGTGAGTCATTCTGATGCCCCCACTTGATGGCCTCTTCCCAGGCTGGACCCTGCCCTGAGCTGAAAAAGGTCACTGACCTCTCGCTCCCGCTCTGTCTTGGTCAGCCTCATCTGCCGCAGCATCTGGGAGCGCTGCTCCATCATCAGTGTCCGCTCGTAGGTATACGCAGAGATGTCGCTGTTGTGCTGGGGAGACGGTGAGCCATGAGGACCAAGCTACAGGGGTGGAGCGGGGCATCCACAGGGCTAAGGTGGGCAGGAGGCTCACCATCTCCACCACCTCCACCTCTGCCTCTAGACGTAGGTGGTATAGGAAGATGGCTAGATCCTTCTTCATCTGGATGCTGTTGTCGTCCATCTGGGCCACCGTGAAGATGCGCATCCGGCATTTCCTCCAAACCTGCGGCCAGGGAGGGTGGTGGTTCAGGCGCACACCCTCCTCTGCAGGCCCAGCCCCTCGCGCCATGGCCTGAGCACCTGGCCTACCTTGTGCTGGCGCAGCAGAAAGGGCAGGAGCATGAGCATGCCGCCGTCATGGACAATCCACCACACGTCGATGTGGCCCTCCAGGTAGCGCTCGTGGTTGCTGGGGTAGAAGGCGATGTTCTTGGGCACAAGCAGGGCCAGGTGGGCAGCCGTGGTGCAGCGCACGGTGTCTGGGGAGAAGGGGCACTATCGATTGTCAGCCCATGACCCTCTGGTCTCTGCCCTCGCTTAACCCCTGGCCCCTGCCCTATGTGGTCGAGCCCAGGCCCTGAGTCTCACACACCAATAAAGGTCTTCCAGGCGCGTGGGTCCTCGCTCTGTCGCCAGCCGTAGGGCCAGCCCAGCACCACGGTGTTGTGCCTCATGCCACCCAGGCCGCAAGACTGGATGAGGTGGGCCAGCCCCTCCCGCACCTTGCTGGCCACCACTACCTGGCAGAAGCCCTTCACCTTCTCAATCTCCATCATGTTCTTGATTGTCTGTAGGGAACATACCCAGGTCAGAAGGCAAGGCCATCCATGTGCCCTTTGTTCCCTGCCCAGGCCCCAGGGTACAGAGCTGCTTGGTGGTGGGGGAGGAGATGGGGGCAAGGTGCCCACCCAGAGACCATGCTTGCAAGATGGAACCTTCATATCCACCTGGCTCCTGCTCTCAGCTCTCACCTAGCTAGCCAGGACCGGTCCCCTCCCCTATGTACCAGCTACAGCCCGGACATCTCCAGTCTGGTTCAGGGTCCTCCCACCCCCGACTCCCGCCCCGGCAGTACCTGCTCAGCGGCCTGGGCCTCGCCGTAGCTCTCCAAGAAGCTGCCCTGGATGACAGAACCGACGATGGTCAGGCCCTTGCCAGCTTTAAGCTGGGAGGCGAAAGTGAGGAGCCGCGGGTACTTCACGTGAAGGTCCTCATCTAACTTCAGCAACACCAGTAGCTGAGGCCTGAGTGGCCAGATGGAGAGGCAGCCTGAGACCAGGGCCAGAGGTCTGCAGGGACCCAGCTCCCCCCTCTCTTGGCTCACAGGCCCCCTCAGGTAGCAATGATCCAAGGCCTGATAAGCAGGACGGTGCCCCTGGCAGCTCAGGACAGGGAACACGGACTAGGGAGGGAAGCCAGCACCTTGTGACTCTCTCCTCTCACAGGGTCGCCCCCCTGAGAACCTTGACCTCCCCTGCCAGGCCCAGGTGACTCACCGCCAGTTCTTGGTGTGAGGAGGGCCCTCCTCTAGCCGCAACAGGGCATAGCGGGCGGCACTCAGGGACAGGCCTCGGATCCCATCACCCCATTCCTTCTCAGCCCTGCAGAAGCCCCCAAAGGCTGGTGAGTCCCCTCCAAGACTTGTGTCCATGTGTATGTGGGATGGAAGGGACCAGGCCCAAGTCACAGCCCCCCAACCCCAGCGCCATGGTGGCTTAATGAAGGATGGCTCAGCTCCCCTCACCCAACAACTACAGCCCAGCCCAGCAGCCCTGAGCACCCGAGTGGGTGCACGCACACTTACCCTTGGTACTCAATGTACTTGTAGATCATGCCAGCGATGAGCATGGCAACCAGGGCATAGTACCAGGAGGAGACAAACATCAAGGCCAAGCAGAGGCTCATGCCCAGGAAGGACAGCGCCCTGGGCCAGAGATGGGAAAAGGGCCAGAGTCAGGGAAGGACCTCCCAGTCTTTCACCAATAGAAACTGTTGCCCAGAGAGTTCAAATCCCATCCAGGATGGTTTCCCACATAACTCTCGTGTCGGAGAACCTGGCTCAGGGGCCCAGCTGGCACGTACCAGTGATAGTACTTGAACCGAGGCCGCCAGTTGGGGGTCCTCAGGAGTGTCTGCACAGCACAGGCCAGGTTCACAAACAGGTAGCACATCAGGAAGAACCTGCGGCACAGGGAGCGGTGGGGACTGAGCGGCCCCCTGGGTAGCTAGGTGCCTGATGTCTCAGACCCTCCCCAGGCTGGGCCTAGGTGAGGAGCCGAGACTGTCACAGCCCTGCCCGGCACAGTCAAGCAGGTCGTCTCGGCCTCATTTCGCCCACGCCCAGGGCCAGATGTGGATGGGACACTGCGGTGATGCCTGCAGAGCCTGGTCTCAAAGGATGTTCCAGGCAGAAGGCGAGGGGGCTGTGGGCAGGGGGAACAGCTGTGGAAGAGGATGGTGTAAAGGGGAGTTCAGTGCCTGATACAGCTAGGCAAAAGCCAGGCCTCTGGCCTGGGGGACCAGTTGGATGAGGGGCTGTCATGAGTGTGGCGAGAGGGGGTCAGAGGAAGACGAGAAGGGCCATTTTGAGTCACTGCATTAGAGACGCTTGAGGGACACTTCAGTGGGCGTGGGAGACCAGGATGGAAGAGGTGCGTGAGCCCCCGGCGAAAGACAGGAAAGGCAGAGGGCTGAGGGGAGTGGCTGCCCACTTCTACCCTCAGCTGGTGGGTGAGGAAGGACAGACAAGGAGGCAGCAGGGCTGACGAGAGAGGGCAGGCGGGGGCAGGGACTCTCATGGTAGGGGCAGTGCTCGGGCCCGTTAGGGCTACAGGAGAAGCAGCCTCAGCATCAAGGCTGACACACCCTCACACGGGCACTAAGGGGCCACCACCCGAGACAACTGCGGCAAGGATACTTCCAGGTGTGGGTGGAGCCAGGCAGGGATGGGCGGAGGTGTGTTGGGGGAACAGGGGAGCACTGACTCCGGCAGGCCTGGCTGTGGCTGGGGGCGCGGCTTCAGGGGGACGGGAGTTCAGTCAGCCCTACCGGCTGAGTGGGGTGGTGAAGGGTGGCTCGGACATAATGGAACAAGCAAGAGGGAGCACCAGCTGCGGAGCAAGGTGTGTGAGGAGGGGCACAGTGGCCCTGGCCCTGGTGGAGGTGAACAGAGCGAGGACACGAGCTCTGCCTCCGAGACCCCTGGAAACTGCTGCGTGTCTGCCACCTCCTGCAGGGCACTGGCAGATTCAAATGCCCAGCTGACTCCAGAACTTTAAAAGCAAGCAACTTGAAAACAGGTGGATGGGACAGTGGTGGCTCATCAAGGGTGCTGAGATTGCTGCTTGCCCGTCCCTGCTCTGGGGTCTCCCACAGAGGCACAAGGGACCTACTGGTCTCTTTAAAACATCTGAGTAAGCACTGGAAGGCAGTGGTTCAGAAGGTTGAGCTCTGCCAGGCAAACATCCCCCAACAGCCTGACCCGTCTCCCAGCTGCGTCCTCAACCCTAGACAGGGTCACAGATGAGCTGCTGGGCAGGGCTCCCGGCTAGGGTGTGGCTGAGGGTGCAAGGAGACTTTCCCAGGGCCCTTGCCCTGCCCTGGCCCCCAGCTCACATGGATAGAATGGGGGCCACCATGTCCAGCGAGGCGATGAGGATGCCCAGCTCGGCGATGAGCGCCGTCAGGAGGAGGGCCCACGTCGGTTCGCCATTTGCCTTGCCATGGCCGAAAACCTGCACACACCGGGGGCAATGGGGTCAGAAGCGAAGAAGTTGGTCCCATTCCACACATCAGGACACAAGTCACAGCCTGGCCTCCATCATCTCCAAGTCCCTCAGGGGCTCAAGTCACAGCCAAACCTATCCTGACAGGTACTCTGCCCTCCAATTCCCCAGGCCTCTCTGCTGTGAGTGGAGACAGGCCTTGGGGCTTCTGGGCCCAGGCAGCTCTGCCAACAGCAGCTCTCCCTGGATGGCTGCCTGGCTCTGGCCCCTAGCAGGACAGCATGCACCCGGATTTACTGTCTACTTCTCTCCCTGGCCAGCATGAGGGGCTAAGAGGACCCAAATGGTGGGGGAGTGCAAGAGGCTCACCCGGAGGAAAGGGATGATGTTGTCCTTGGCAATGGCCTGCAACAGGCGTGGTGCCCCAGTGAGGCTCTGCAGGCCAGCACCGCAGGTGGAGAAGAAGGAGCCGATGACGATGACCCAGGGCGAAGGCCAGGCTAACGTGCCCACCACCAGGTTTCTGCTGACACCGTCGCCATACCTGCAAGGGCTGGGCTCAGACCATGCTCCATACAAGGAGCCCCTGAAACCCTGGCTGGGGCCACCCAGTGTGAGGGCTGGCAAGGGTCAAGAAGGACAGCTATGGGGGACAGAGCTCTGGCCCTCAGCAGAGGCCAGTCCAGCAGCCCCCATCCTTCCAGCCCAGACCCAATCTGATGTCACCATCCTCTTAGAAGCCAAAGTCCTGGTAGGACTGACCCACCACTGACAACCAGCAGCCTGAGGACATGTGTGGGACCACGAGTATGAGGGGGTCTGGGGTCTGGGCAGCAAAAGCTTGAGCCCACAGCCACAAGGAGGGGCCCAGCTCACTCACTTGTCCCGGAGGACCACACCCTCGATGCAAGCGCCGAAGAGAACCACACTGCTGAAGTCTGCAGCCACGTCAAGGAAAGCTGGACCTCTGTTGCCACTGCTGCCCCCACTCACTCCCCACGCAGGGCCCCAGGGCCCCCCTTGCCCAAGTCTCAGGACACCTGCAGCTGAGGTTTCATGTCAGGTACAAATAAATCCCTTGAATGTGTGCACGTGTGTAAGGGTTGATGTATACATGCATGCGTGTGTGGTGTGTCTGCACATGCCAGGCGGTGACTTAAACACAAGGAAGTGCCTCCTGCCCACGCACCCCCCTGCCACAATGCCAGGCCTGGGAAAGGATACAGACAAGGGAAGTGGTAACAATGGCCAGAATGGTCCCCACTGGGATGGACTTCTGCGCGTCTCGGAGGTCCCCAGAGCGGTTGGAGCCAGCCATGATGCCTCCAAAAACAATGAGACTCCCTCAGGGGCTCCCTCGGGAGTCGGGGCAGGGAGTGTGGGTGGGCAAGAGGGCTCACCTGTTACTGAGGGGAAGAAGATGCCAACCAGCACAGTGAAGGATGTGGCGATGTCAGCCACCACGTACAGGGGCAGGCTCTCCTTCAAGCCAAGGGCGTCCGTGGAGGGCAGCCCGTGCTTCTCCACGACCTCACCCTTCTCCAGGTAGGCGCTCCATAGGTTTTCTGTGGGGGTGGCCACATCACCACTGCAGCCCCAGGGAAGTCTGGGGCAGCCCAGCCAGGGGCTGCAGGTGTAAGAGGTTCTGGGGGCTCAAGGGGGTGACCTCAGCCCGATGGCTGTGGTTTCAGCCACAGGGCCACTCTGGCCACAGGGAAGGACTGGCTGGCTAGAAGTCTGGAAGGCAAAGGTAGCTGAACTGCCATTGTCCGCCACTGCGGGCCTCTGAGACAGAGGCCCTTTATGGCTCCTGTGAGAACTATCCCAGGCAGGGTCAGGGGCTGGTGGCTGGGGAGAGAGGGGCTGCCAGAATTTTCTGGGGGGCTGCTGCAGGCCTGGGACACTGGCCAAAACAGGCTCCGTTCAACCGAAATTTAGCTGCCAGGAGCTGGGCTGAGAGGACACTGCTGGGCTGGGAAGGCAGCCAGAACCACCCTCCATTCCTGAGCTGGCCACACAAGGGCGGCTCTGTGCTACCCTGTCCCTCCATGCTCGTTCCCTCTTTCTGCTGCTGCGGGGGCGGGGGGGAGGGGTGGGGAAGCAGGTGGAAGGGAGCACACACCCTGGAGCACGCCGGCAGCTGCACCAGGGATGCCCGGGATCTCGGTCACATTGTTGAGCAGGAAGTAGGGGTCGCAGGACTCAGCCGTGAGGTTGGGGCCGTGGCAGAAGAGGCTCCAGAGCTGGGTGGCCACTGTCTCGTTGTCCACCACAGCCGTCTTGGCGCAGACATCAAACTGGTCCCGGGACAGTGTCCTGTTGCCCAGCATACATACTCTGTGGGGCGTGGAGGAGGTGAAAAGTATCAGCAGCTGCTCAGCCCGAAACTCCCATCTGGCAGCCTCTACAGAGAAGACCATCCATGTAGGGGGGATGTCAGTATAATGCCTGGAGGTTCTCCCAGGTTACTTACGGAAAAACAGGAGGGTCAAAAATAGACTTGATGCCTCCAGCATAGATGGAGAGGATGGAGATGATCACACAGGCCAGGAAGAGCGAGGCAAATTTGTTCACATACTTGACACCAACGAATACCACTAGGGTCATGAAGGTCAGAAAAATGGTTCCATATACCCGCATATTGTTCAAGGTGGCACTCGATGTGTCATGAGTGCCTATTGGGTAAAAAATGGCGGCTGGAGGGGCGATGTAGGTCTGAAACAAGAAGACAGATAAAGGAAGTTCAATTTTCCTGTGTGGAGTATGTGCTTAGTCACTCAGTCGTGTCCAACTCTTTGCAACCCATGGACTGTAGCCCGCCAGGCTCCTCTGTCCATGGGATTCTCCAGCCAAGAATACTGGAGTGGTTGCCATTTCATCCTCCGGGGATCTTCCAGACTCAGGGATCAAACCCTCATCTCCTGCGTTGGCAGGCAGATTCTTTACCACTTAGTTATTTGGGAAGCAGTGAATTTTATGTGAAATATATCTTAATAAAGCAATTACTTACAAAAAAGAAAAAAATAAATAAATAAAATGATCCAGACACAGGAGCTGACCTGAATAGCTAAATAGAAGTGGAATAGTTTGAGGAGCAACAAAATAAATAATGATAGTACAGGATTATGAGCCAAAGAATAAAAATAAATATCCAGGAGTCCATACTGATATAAATACATGATTGAATAAATAAACAAATGGAAAAAGGACAAACTTCCTTACAGAAGAAATCCAGATAATAAATGTAGGAATGTGGGAAATAGAAAAACAAAAATAAAACCCCTAGAATATCCAGGAATAGGCTCTATACTACAGACAGAGGATCTGGAGGTGGAAGTAGGCAGGCAGTTCCTCTAAACGTCTATTGTCTGGCTGCCCAGGGGCGGGCACTGGTTAAACTATGTTCCCCATTGCCCCTCCCACTCATTCCCCACTACCAGGGCAGTCCAGTGGGAGGCAGGAAGCTGAGTCAGAGCACACTTGGGGCCCAAAGAGAGGGTACTGACTTCCCTGATTTCGGTAAGAGGATAAGATGGATCTGAGAGGCCTTGGCACAGAACCCTGGAGACAGAGCTGGACAGAGCCCACATGAGCCCGGGAGACAGGCTCTGCATCACCACCGAGATCCATCACAGCGTTATAGGCGGTAGTTCACAGACCACCTGCCACAGCTGAAATAGTGCCTGGGCAGCTGGAACACCCAGGGCCAAGGTGAAGACTGCCAGGCCCCTTCCATGCCTGATCCAAACTGGGAAAGGGCTGAAGGGGAGACTGGCTTGAACAAAGATCTTTCTCTCTCAGAGAGGCCTTCCTCATTGTAAGCCCTAGATCTGGACCAGACGTGAGGGGAGCATGAAGAGCCTGGGTTTATAGGAAAGGGGCTGTTCCGACAAGAACAGAAACGGCCAGGACTTAGCCTGACTTACCAGCAGGATCTCAATGGCCCCTAGGATGTACATGGCTGCCGCAAATGTTGTTCCCAGGTAGAAGCACAGGCCCACGGCACCTCCAAATTCTGGCCCCAGCGAGCGGGAGATCATGAAATAGGAGCCCCCAGCTATAACAGAAAAAGCATACAACAGGTCAAGGCTGGTTTTTCTTCAAGAGGGCCTCTCCCATGACAACCCTTCACAACCATCCAGGGGCACAGGAACTGCTTTTCCTATTTACAAATGAGCAGAAGGTTTAGACAACCTTGCCTAAGATAGCATGGTTAATAAGTGGCCAGGCTGGGAGTGGACCTGATTTCATTTGACTCCAACACACAGCATGGGCCAGTGAGATGACTACTCTACTGGGGAAGCTCTAGGTCCGCAGCAAAGCCTCAGTGGAGTTAGGTCAGTCCCCACTGACTCCCCTGGCTAATTGTGTCCTATCTCAGCACACCGCACCCTTCCCAAGGGCTAACTAACTCTGTTAGTTGACCCTCCAGACCAGAGAAGGGACTGTATCTTATCTAGTTTTTTGCCCCTAGGGCCAGCCACAGGGTAACTGTCCATGGCTGACTCTCCTGCCTTGAATCTGTGCTTCCATCACAGTCTCACACTCCTGGCAAGACTGAGTCAACCCTGGGCCTCAGGGCCAGTGAGGGTGCAGGCGACAAGAGCCATCCCATGCTTCTGGTTGAAACTGCTCCTGATAAATCTTATCTGTGAAAAATCTGGGAACAAGGATCAAGAAGCTTTAAAAAGGCTACTCCTTTTCACGCTGTAATCCCACCTCTAGGACCTTGTCCTATTCATTGGAAGGACTGATGTTGAAGCTGAAACTCTAATACTTTGGCCACCTGATGGGAAGAGCTGACTCATTTGAAAAGACCCTGATGCTGGGAAAGATTGAAGGTGGGAAGAGAAGGGGATGACAGAGGATGAGACGGTTGGATGGCATCACCAACTCAATGGACATGAGTTTGAGTAGACTCTGGGAGTTGGTGATGAACATGGAGGCCTGGCATGCTGTAGTCCATGGGGTCACAATCGGACATGACTGAGCAATTGAACTGAACTGAGGACCTTCTCCTAAGGAAACTGCCAGGGGCATGAACAAAGATCACTGTGCAAGACTGTTCAAGACAATGTTTACAACAGTGAAAAAGTAGAGAATAGGAGAATAATCACATACATTAGATAATATCAATCTGCTTTAAAAAACCAAATAAACTGTTTTCAGCATTTGAGAAATAACACACACACACACACACACACACAGAGTTTGGGGAAAACAATACATCTCAATACTTTATAAGACCCTAAAACCATGGACCAAAAGGCTAACTAATCGTTATGAACTCAGGATGGTGGGATTATGGGTACTCTTCAATTTTTTTCTACATTTTTTTATACTTTAAATCCCTCTTCTGGTAAACATATTGCTTTTCCCCTATTACTTTTATACTAATACTAATAAAATTGTTATTTGAAAAAAATAAAAAAGGATTCAAACACAGGAGCCAACCTGAATAGCCAAATAGCCAAAGTGGAACAGTGCAAGCAAAAAATTAAATGATAATACTAAGGTTATGAACCAAAGAATAAAATAAGTATCCAGGAGTCCACAGGGAAGGTATAAATACATGGCTAAATAAATAAGTAAGTGGAGTCTCTGAAAACCAAGTCCAGTCTCATCATGGAAAACCCTACAATCCATAGTGTGGGCCAGGCTCATTGGCTTGGGTCACCAAGAATGCCCTATCACCTTCTTCATCAGCCCCAGCACCCACTTTAAAAAGTTACTTTTATACTATAAACAAAACAAAACAAACCCCGAACAAATAAAACAACAGCGATCTCAAATTCTATCAAGCAGGGATGCTCCTAAGTGGTGACACTTTCTGGATTCAAGGACTAAGACCCCACCAGAAAACTGTCTGGGGGACAGGGAATGAGTGTTTCCGGGCATGTCAAGGGGGATTCTGGGCCCATTCCCCACCTCAGGCCTGAATGGCACTCACCCACCTGGAACCACGCCATTGGTGGCGATGGCGCTCATGGAGATGGCCGTCAGCAAGGTCTGTGGGAAGGAGGATGGAGGTGAGCAGCTCAGCTGGGCGGGCTCTGTGGGGCAGCCGTGGCCCTGCCCCCCCCCCCCCCAGAATACTCACACAGCAGCAGCAGATGAGCACAATGAGGAGGGCCTGCAGCACGCCGGCTGTGCCCACCATCCAGGTCAGCCGCAGGAATAGGATAACCCCAAAGATGTTCTGCAGGCAGGGCAGGTACACCCCCATGAGGGTGCCCATGCTGGGTGCCTATGGAGCAGGAGGGGAGGGGGGAGATGGAGCATCAGAGGGGCCCCTCATTGCTTGGCTGTCCCCCACCTCCAGGGTATTCAGCCAGAGAACAGGCTGGAGAAGGACATCCCAAATGGAGACCTGGGGATACAGAGAGCGAGCTGACTGGATATCCGTGCTGACCTTCATACATTAAGAAACACTTGGGGAGTGGGAAGGTACAAAACCTGCTTCTTTTCCAAACCCTATGTGTGAGCTTTTGAGCCTCACCTCCCCTTCATGGTCCTGCTACCTTCCCTTCCTCTCTTTCACACTTCCAGAAAGTGACGTCTACATCAGACCTCCACTTTCTCAGCCAGCAGGCCCTATTGTACCCAGGTCAGAGTCTAAAACGTTGTTCCTGACCCTCCCTCTCTCCCACACCCCCATCCAGTCCAGGGGAAAGTAAGTCGTGCCCAGTGTACCTCTCAAGGTGCCCTGAGATCAGTCTGCCTTGCCTTGGTCTTGATCCCCTGAAGCTGGGGCGCTACACCTGGGGCACCTGGATAGTGCCTTCTTATGCCTGTTAACCTCTCCATGCTCCAGCCCACTCTGCTGCCAGAGCAGGACTCTGAAAATCAAGACCAGTCGCATCATCCTTACTAAAACTCCTCTGCATTGTCTATACTGTAATCCAGGGTGGGCCAGGCTCCTTGGCCTGGGCTACCAGGCATGCCCCATCACCTCTGTCAGTCTCGGCCCCAGACAACATCAGACCCTCAGAGCCTCTGAACCAGGGCATGTGCTAGGCTCTGCCTGGGATGGTTATCCCTGCCTTACGGCCTGGCAAATTCCTCTTCAGTTAAACCTTCAGGAGACTTAACTGTTGCCTCTTCCAGGAAGTTACCCCAGATTGCCCTAGGTGGAGTTTGTACTTCCTCTTGCATTCCCTCAGTATCTGATATACTCTTCTATCATAGTGGTCACAATAGGTCACGGTAACTGTTCACTTGAGTGACCATAGTGGAGTAAACTTGGCTTGTTCACTGTTCTGTCATCAGCAGGCCCTGCAGGTACTCAAAAGGTGCTCCTAAGCCCAGTGAGTGATGCCTTAGAAGGCCTCTGGGATAACCTGTTGAGAAAGTCCTGCATATAGAGTGGAGACTCAGGCTGGAGGGCAGGTAAGGAAAGTCTGTCTCAATGGGCACATCCAGGCAGGATTTCTCAACTACCTAAGAGCAGAGTAGGGGCTAAACAAGAGGCCAGGGCAAATGCTGAAGCACAGAGTTAGGGCTGGTACCTTCTTGAAGAACTGAGCCCCACATGAGAACAGCACAGAGTTGTGGGGTCCTAAGAGCTTCCACCAGAGCCTCCAGCAAAGCCTGCTGCTCTAGAGCCAGGGTGGGAGAAAGAACTCTGTGGCCACAGGAACTCTTCTCCAGGGCCCAGGCCAGGTGCAGGATCCGTGCACAGCCTAAAGGACCCCAGGAGGGCCTGGGAGGGCCCCAAGTAAAAACAAATGGTCTCTCAAGCTGTCCTGCACAGAGCAGGTGATGGATACATCTCAATGTGGGTTCTGACTGAGCCCTTCTCAGAGGTCCTGGACCACCCACAGGATAGTGGCAGCTCCCAGCCTCCCCATTCAAGGCTGAGTCACTCTGGGAAAAGGGCAGTATGGGAAAGGGCAGGGTCGGAAATGCTTTCTGCATCTCTAAATAACCTCTGGCAGTCTCAGAAAGTCACCAGCCCACAGCCAGAGCGGCTGCCATGGAGAGGCTGCCTTGGGTCTTGGTGTGGTCTGGCTGAAGGCCCACCCTTCCGGCTTTAAGCTTTTCTTTTCTGAGGCCCCTGCTCACACCCGCCTGGGTGAGGACCACAGCTCATTGGCCCCAGCTCCCTAGCTTTCTGCTGATTTGCTGTGGACTTGACCAGGCTCCTCCTTTCTCCATGAAACAGCTACTAGCGCTGGGACACTCAGCCATCCTCTGCCTCTTTAAACCCAGGGCCAGGGAAGCTGGCAGGTAAGCTGAGGCTGGAATCCAACACCCTCACGGGCTCTTCATAAGGCCAAAGGACCACAGCCCTTCACCAACCCAGAACACCTTGTTGAGATGTACTCTAGCCTTTCTTAGGGACCTTTTTACTCCCAGCCAGTGGCTTCCTGGACTTGGCCTGAAAGGACAGAGAGGAGACTCTTACCCACGGATCTCACCCCTCACTGCAGGGCTAAACAGGGATAGCCAGAGATAAACAGAGTTCTCTGCTATCTGCAGTTCAGAAAATATCATCAAAATCACAACCAACAGGATAGGGTGAGGGTCAGGTCTGTGTGACCCCAAGATCTCAGCTGTCCTCTCTCAAGAGTGGGCTGGGTTGCCTCCGAGAAGAGTGACATGAGGGGTGCACAGCTGCCTGGTCGATCCTCTCTCCTCACCCACCTCAGTAATCTCAAGGGCAAAGGCAATCTCAAGGGCAATCTCAAATACCTGCCCAAATCTCAAGGGCAGGTCTGAGACTGGGGGATGCGGTTTATTCCAGCCAAGGGCTCCTCCTGCCTGTGCTGACCTCCAGCAAGAGGTCAGCTAGTGCCAGACCCAAGCTCCTTTTGGGTCACAGCTGCTTCCCAAACCTCAGGGAGTCAGGAGACGTGGAGAGAAGCTGCTTTGCCTCTAAACTGAATACGTAGGGGGAAAAAAACAACCCAGCCTTTGGTTAATCTGAGCCCCATCACACAGGTTAGGGATAGGGTAAAGTCATCCCTGGTGGCTCCAGTGGTAAAGAACCCACCTGCCAATGAAGGAGACGTGGGTTTGATCCCTGGGCTGGGAAGACCCCCTGGAGGAGGAAATGGCAACCCACTCCAGTATTCGTGCCTGGGAAATCCATGGATAGAGAAGCCTATCAGGCTACAATGGGGTCGCAAAAGAATTGGATACAACCAAGCGACTGAACAACAACAAAGTCATCCCAAAGAGAGGACGACTGGAGGGCCAGAGGCCTGGAGAGTGAACAGGAATAAGACCAGGAGAGAGATAGGGAAGCCCCAGGAGGCAATGTTTTACTCCTCTCACCCTCAGTCTAAGCACTCCAAGGGGCTATTGGAGAGGTCTGCCAATGGAGCCAACAAAGAGGGGCAGAAGGGTTTAGTCATCTGCTCTAGGTCACATAGCCCCAAGGTTCCTAGTTCCAAAGGTAACACCCTTACCCATCCTGATGGGATGCCAGTGATCTGGCATTCTACACAGTCACATACCTCACAGGAAACCCACAAGTCTCCCAGTGTTATGTGTTGACCTTTAGCTCAGTCACCTTAGGCAAGTTACGTAACATCTTTGACACTCAAGTTTCCTCACCTGTAAAGCAGGGATGATAACAGAAACTGCCTCACAGATTTTTTGTGAAGATGACACGCAAGAACCCTGGCCCACTGCTTAGCATGCCTCACGCACACGCACACACACAGGCCTAAGTAAAGGCAGTGGTCGCTCCCACCATTATTTCTGAGGGTCTCCCTGGTTCTCTGCCCTGAGGGGCTCCTCCTCAGCCCAGCCCTTGAAGCCTCCTTGAGCCCAAAGTACTCAGTGCCCATCCTCCATGCTCACCACACCTGGCACCTACTTCCCCGGGATGCTAATAGCTACGTGGGGAAACTGTCAACTCCACGGTGTTGATTCTGTCCTCCTAGGAGCAGCCTCTCTGACCAGCTCACCTTGGCTGCTCTCCGACGGGCACCCTCTCCACTCTCAGCCTCCTCATGCTCCTTGGCGCCCTGTGTGAGGTTGGTGTAGCTGACGAGCTTGCCCAGAAGAGATGACACCTTTGGGCGGATGTCCAGCTCTTCCTGTAAACAGAGCCACAGGGCATTCTGACAATGGGCCCAACTGGCACCAGGCTACCTGTGTGTAGCCAGCAGCCTGGCCTCTGGTCCCTTGCCAAGCCCTGAGGCAGGCTTGGGCTCCTGCCTGGGGAAGCCCAAGCCAGCCAGCTGGGCAGGTGTGGGTGCCCCACCCCAGCACTCACTTCTCTCTGCCCCACCTTGGCTCAATCACTACCAGCCCATTTGCAAAACTACCTGCCTCAGGGGAAAGGGCAGGGCAGACAGGCGACCGGCACACTTCATCCTGCCTGTTCTGGCTGGCCACCTCCCAGCTATGAGTAGGCCTTTGGAACTCACATCTGTGCTCAATAGCCACCCTAGTGATCCCAGGGAAACAAAGAAATTAAAAGAGGAGTCGAAAGAGAGATGCCTGGGACAAGTGAAGTCTCTCTTATCTGCCCAAACCCTGATCCTCCTGGATGGTCTTCCCCACACCCTGTGAATAACCCACCTCAATCCCCAAGGTGGGATCCTAGCCCCCTAGCCCATCTTTGGGAGAGGCCAAGTCAAGAGGCCTCCCAGGGCTCAAGATATGGCACAGCATCTAGCACAGCTTCCTGAGCACTGTGTCTCCACCTGCCTGTTCCCACATTTAGTTTTTCCCTATCAATCAGCTCCCTTCTGACCCTACACACAAGGAGAAACTGGCTTGGAGTAAGAAGTGAAGATGCAGGTCTTTGAAAGTCTATGGAGACTGAAGAGCCTACGAGACTTGCACAGAATGTGGGTAGGTGTGGGTCAGAACTTAGGGGCCTAAACCATGACTTCAATTCAGAGCCAACTTCTGATTTGAGTCTGAAAATGATAAAATTCAAGGCCAAAGTCACAAAATTTGTGACTGTGAATGCTTCCAAAGAGAGATCACAAAATTTGTGACTGTGAATGTTTCCAAAGAGAGATCCACTTAGGTTATAGATATGGAGAGAGAGGGCAGATTCGGTGAGAAGGACCAGGTCTTGGTGAACTTGATGGGGCTAGAGTTGGAGGAGTCAATCAGGAAGGACAAGGAAGAGTTCACAAGAGAGGGAAGAACTGTGGACTGTGAAAAGTCCCAGATGTGAAGGAGACAAAGGAAATCCTGAAGTTAGAAATCCTGAGAGGTGGTGAACTTGCTGAGGGGCTGCATGGAAGTCAAAGGTAAACACTCTTGGAGGTAGTAATGGGGTAGAGGCCTCTGGGAAAGCAGTTACAATTGAAAGGGCCAAGAGAACCGCAGCTTGGCTGCCAAAGGAGTGAGACAGACAAGCAGAGACTGGAGGAGGAGCCCAGACATAAAGAGGCACAACACCCAGCCGGCTTGCTTAGCTAAGGCTTAGGTCCTGACAGGTCCCTGCGCGCCCACACCCATAGCCCAAAATGGCTCCTCAGCTACCTCAAACAGTGCCAGGTTCCTGTCATGGTAGTCACTTCCTCTGGAAGCCTCCATGGGACAAAGGAAAGGGCTGCTCTCTTTATGGTTGCCATGTCCTGTAGAAAGAGAGAAACAGAATCCTAGTCAGGGGCTGCCTACTGAGCCCCCAGCATGCACTTCTCCCCAGCAGGCCTGCTGTCATCTCTGTGGCGCACTTTAGGGACCAGTGTAACAATACTGGGCCTCAGTTTCCCCAACATACCCTGTCAGCCTCCTTGAAAGAGCCAGAATTGGCAGACTGGCCAATGATCAAAACCCAGCACGAACAGTCATCTAGCATGGGGCACAGGAGCCAAGGGCCCAGACGCACTAGCTCAGCACTGTTAACACCAAGAGGCGGAGTCTGCTGCAGAAGGGCGTGGCTCAGTCAAGGCCCGCCTTCAGACCACCCCTGAGACACACACTCCCGTTTTTCCCAGCCCTTCTGGAATACCCAGTGTGCCAGGTGCCAAGGGCTCAGTGTCCTCAGGGCTCCCCCAAGAGCTACCCTCCAGATAGAGAAAGCCACACATGGCGCCTTCTGCCGCCATGATCAGCCAGCCACCCCATCACGCACCGCCTGGGGACGGCATTCTTGAGGGCCGCCTGAGGCATGCCGGGAGGAGCGGCAAGCAGGAGACTGTCCAGTGTATGGAAGTGGGCGCCCAGAGCTGTCTAGGGTCGTCTGGGAAAGCCCTATGAAAGCCTGACCAGGTGGTGTGGGACTCGGCAAGGACTGTAGGCAGGACTCGCTTGTTTACCTCCCTGTCCCCAGATACCAGCCGCTTGCCCGAAACTAGGCGTGTGGCCAGTCCCCACATCAACCTACCCCCTCAGGCCGGTGAGGTAGGGCCTCAGCACTAAGGAAACCTCACAGAAAGGAGCCAGATGCACCTTCTTTTAATACGGCTGCCTCAACACTCAAAACTGGGCCGCTTTTTCTGGCCACCCAGCATCCACTCTTTCGTTTTCCAAACCGTCTCCATTGTGAGTCTCAGTGGGTGACATTCCCAGCTTTCCATGAAGCAGGCAGAAGACACCAAGAGCCCTTTTCTAGTTGCTAAAGGAGAAAAAAACCCTTCAGTTTGGAAACTGGTGGGAGTGGCTGAAGGCCTCACAGCTGACATCTTGGTTCAAAGAAGCCACGTTGGTGTTGGATGGCAATGACTACAGCAGCAGTGTTGGCCTGGTGTCCTGTGATAGAGGTGGCCAACAGAAGCATCTTCACTGATCCAGACTAATGGGGTATTTTGGCCATGCCTGGTTTTGTGAGAGCTACCTGGCAACCTTCTCTTGTTAAATAGCCCCCAATCCATCTCTCTTGTTTGCGGTGAAAAATACTGAATTACGCCTCCTCCATTTGATACATCCTCTTGCCATCAATATGAAACTTAACTTCTCTGAGCCAACAATCACTCAGCAGGTGCTCTGCTGTGGATTCTTTACTGCCCCAAGAGACTGACAGGTAAAGCATGTTGATGACCATTTCTGGGGCAAAATCAGCTGTTCCTTCCCACAGGATGTAAAAAAAGTATATCACCGCCTCTAGGAACCTGGACTAGCTAAGTAAGTGAAGCAGCTCAGTACCAGAAGCTACATGTCTGTGTGTAGGTCAGTGCTAAGGGCAAAGTGGACAGAGATAGTGAGAGGTGAGGCCAGCCTACAGAATCACTTTAGAGCCTCGGGGTGGGGGGAGGTGGTCACATAACTACTCAGACACCCTAAGACATTTGCTATGCCCTTGATGCTTGTTCAGGATGAGGATAAGGAGTCACAGGAAAAACCTGAAAACCCAGTACATGGATGGTCCTTCAATGAGAAGTCCCCGAAAACTACTTAGATTTTTGTTACAAAAATATCTTCCCTGAATAAGTTAGAGGCTTTATTCTGTCCAAAAAAGGCAACTATAAGAGCTCATCTTGTTTCCCTTTCTGCCTTGGCTGCCAGGAATCTCTAAGCTAAATTTATTTCTTAGATCCAGTCACCATCTGCCTCAGAGTCCTTGCCCCTTTCCTCTGCAGGGTTTTGATCTTTCTTACAGTAAGAGTCCTTTGGGGAGGAATTTTTGTTGTCTATCTCTTCTGACCCTTCTGTGGAAGTAGGTTGAAAGTAAAGGATAAATCATTCTAAACTCCTGCACCGCAGCCTTCCCCCCACCACCACTGCCATTGTCTAACCCTAACCTCACCTAAGTACTGTATTAGCATCTAGAAAACAGAGCTGAGCACATAGCAGTCCCCCCAAAATGCCTGTGGATGGTCCTGCAAGACCCAGTCGATCCCTTGTCCCTTCAGCCATGATGCCAGGGCAGCTCAGAGCCCTTCCAAAGGTTACCTTTAGTTCTCATAGCAATACTCCAATAGGTATCATTTACCCTCGTTTAGTAACAAAGAATGTAAAGCTCAGATTCAGAGGCAAGGTGACTCAGTGAGAGGGCCAAACTTGGATCCCAGGATCCCCTAGATCCAGGTAAGAGCTGAGCTGTGGGTTCCCTGCTCCTGCTTAGGACCCCCTTCCATCCCAGGAGGCATCCCAGGGTTGCAGTGCAGGCCACAACTAAAGAGTGTCTGGGGTTTGCAGTTTGACCATGATGTGTATATCCAAGGCTCCTGGTGTTCAGTGGCCAGAAGCCAAGCTTGGATTCCTGTGCCTCCCTTTGTCTGATCTAGGGCAACCTGCTTACCCTCTCTGTGCTGCCTTGCTTTCTTTTCCTATGAAGTAGAGCTAATAACATCCACTCTTCCAACTGCCTAAATGCCTCAGAAAAGGGACAGCCTGGTGCCAGATACCCAGCAGGGATTCCATGGAGTTCCCCAAAACTGCCTCAGTTAAGGACCGCTCCCATGGGATTATGGGAATTGGGGGAAGGTAGGGTGTAAGCAGTGCCTGGGTATCTGTACTGCCCTCAGCTATTCCAAAAATCCCAGAGCAGGTCTGGGCATGCCTGCCAGGCCAAAGCTACTCAGATGCCACCTGAGACCCCTGGTGAACCACAGCATGAAGGCTGGGCCTGGGGGCTGCCTCTGATATGTGTGTTCTGGCCAGCAGCTGTGAATGCGCCAGCTGCAAGCAGGGATCCAGGTGACACTCCGGGTATCCCTGTACAGGTATCTGCCAGGGATACTCCTCTAGAACCTTTTCGCCCTCTGCCCACAGGCCACGGTGGGCTGGATGAACAAGTCCATCTATGCCCTTGGAACAGAGGTATGGGCCTTGAGAGATTCAGATACCAGGCCGACGGAGGGGAGGGGGAGTCCCATGAGATGCCCTCAGGGTTACTATTTTTGTGCCCCTGACCCTTTGCAGCCCCCAACTAGAAGGATCATAACCACTCACCAGGGTGCAGAATGTCCCCCATACTGCAGACACAGTCACGATCTGGCTGAAAGGGAGGAAGAGGAGGTGGGGGGGATAGTGGGAGGAGCTGGCCCAGCCTGGAGGGACCTGGCAGGACTCAGCCAATGTGAGGGAGCCAGTTCCCTATAGTCCCCTGTGAGAGGCCAAGGCGGAGCCTGAGGCTGGGCTTCGCTCTGCCTACCTGCTGGTCCAGGCTGATCTTAGGGATCCAGCCCAACCCAGCCTCTGGGGAGAGAGAGCCTCCAAGGGCTATCAGAGGAGCAGGGGTGGCTGCTGGCTTCTGCTCTGTCCACTGGTACCAGGCTGGGGCAGGTGCCAGCAGGGGTTGAGGTGTGTACACCCTCACAAGCTGTCAAGCCTGTTTAAATTTCCATGATGTCCAGCAGCCCATGCCACTGCGCTGTGCCATCTCCACACACAGCAATCAAGTGACACACCTACAGCCATCACCCACATGAAGCGTGGATCACCTCAGTCAGGCCCCCATCAGAGACAGATCCAAGTCAGATCAAGATAACATCACCTGACACATGCCACCAACATGCATGTCCCCTGCAGATCTCCATCACGGTCAGTAACAGACCAAGCATTTGTCATCAGTCACATCACCATCCTCATCACCGTAGCCCACAAGAATGTGCTATCATGACCCCACTCTGGCTCTGCGATACCCCACAGCTGTACACTTGCACAAGCACAACTACACATGCATGTGCTGCTGCACACACAGACAAAAGTTCTTGGAGTGTTCACACAAGAGTGAGCCCTGCAAGAACAGGGCCCTGGGGGCCTCCTGGGGAAAGAGATGGTGAAAGTCAAGAGCAGGCACCTAGGAGGGGGAAGCCGGGTTTACCTTCAGGCCCAGTTTAACAGCTAAGAGGGCTCTGGAGTCTCCCACCCTCGATCTGAATCCCCTAGAGCAAGTTACATAACTACTCCATGCCTCACTTCACTCATTCCTAATACAGAGTAACACTACCTATCCCAGGGCGGGAAATTAGGAGGATTAAACGAGTTAATTCAGGTAAAGTGCCTAGACAAGCCTGGTCCCGTGTGAGTGCTCCACACGGGTGGAGTGTCCACTGTACCTACAGATGTAAGCTGGGATCCATGTAGCACTCAGGCAGTGGCCCACAGACCCCTTCAGGCTTCCCTCCGAGGGGACTGGAGTGCTGGGCTGCACACAGGAGGAAGGAGAAGGGGAGGGGAGCGGAGGAGACAGAGTGGTTTTAGGGAAAGAGATGCTGAAGCACAAAAGTGTAGGCGAGACGAGAAGAGGTTAGGGGCGGTTGGCAGGAGGTGAGAGGGCGGGGGTCCCGCCTGGATGTCGCTCCCAGGCGGGAAGAGCCAGAGATGGAGGTTCAGCGCTCTTGGCGCCCCAGGCGGCCCCGCTGGCCTGGCCACGTCTGCAGCCCCCGCCCGCGGCCCTCAAGGGAGGAGCTGGGGTGAGGAGGGAGGCCCGACCGCGACAGCAGGCGCCGGGGGCCCAGGAAAATTGTGTCTGAGCGCGAGGAGTTGGGGACTGTTTAGCGGCGAAGGAGTCTTAAGAAAAGTTGGGCCCTCATCGACGTGTGTGCGCACGGCCCGGCGTCTGTGCGCCAGCCGGTCCCGCATGGCCCGCTCTCCGCCCCGGCCCGGGACCCCACCGGGCCGCCCCTCACCGTCCGCGTCCTCCCGATCGGCGCGCTCCCCGTAGTCCACCCAACTCAGACCCTCGAGGTTGTCATAATCGCCGCGCCGCGGCCCGTCTACCGGCACCACGGTGAAGTGAGGCATCCCGCGCGCTCGGCCCCGCCGCGCCCGCCGCCCCGGCCGCCTGCCCGGCTGTCCCCGCCGCTCCGGGCCGGCGCGCCCCGCCCGCTCACATTCCTCCCCGCTGCGCTCACTTCCTCCGCCCGCCCCCCGGGCCGCCCCTCGGGGGCGGGGAGCAGGAGGGGCTCATGGCCGGCTCCTCCCTGAGGGTGGCCCCGGAGGAGTGAAACCCCCGGGGCGGGAGTACTATTCCACGCCCTGGGGAGGCCCGATTCCTGTGTGACCTCGGGCGGTGACCCGCCCTCTCTGAGCTTCAGATGCAGTGCTTGTAAAATGAGGAAATGCGCTTGGGGCTGACGAGGGCTCCTGAGGTGAGGCACGAGGTGAGCTTTGTGCCTAGTGAGCGAGCGCTCAGTGACATTTCTGTGATGCAGGGCCGGGGAAGAGTAGGCAGGAGCCCAGAGCTCATTCAAGAACCGCCCAGGGGCCTCCTCGGCACCCTATCCCCATTTTCATCGTCTCTGTCTTCCACCTCTCCTCCGCGTCCCTGGAAACCGAGGGAGCCCCAGGAAGATCCCATCCCTTCGCCCACCCGACAGTGTCTCTCTGTTGGAGGCTGCTGGGGGGATCCGTGCCCTTTCACTAGAGGCTGCTTCCTTCTTGGAAGTAAGGACACCCATTCCCCCTCGTCCAGCCCCATGGGCCTCTTCAGACGCTGCACTGGATTCTTTAGCCAAGTTCTTTCATCTCAATTTTATCTTTTTCTGTCTCACCTCCTGGGGATTCCTTTTTGTTATTGTGCAGTCGCCAAGTCATGTCCGACTCTTTGCGACCCTAGGGACTGAAGCACACCAGGCTGCTCTGTCCTCCACTATCTCCCTTTGCTCAAATTCATGTCCACTGAGTTGGTGATGCTATCTACCCAAGCCATTTATTTCTTTACTATTAATTTTCTTTCACTTTCTATGCCATTGCTTCAGATAAGTTTATTCAGGTGGCTTTACTTTAACATCTAGACCATTCTTTCAGCTATTTCTCTATCAGAAAACCCCAGTGCCCACCTCCATTTTTTTCTCCCTTTTATGACTCAGAGGGTTTTAGAATATCAGAATTAGTGGTATCTTTCCAACCTACTATAGACTCTGCATTCTCTGACCTTTGTCTCTGGGATGGAATCAGGAATCAGTCTCTGGGCCCTGCAGGAGGACCTGGGAGCTGACCTCTATTCTGGCCCCTACCCTACTCTCATCCCAGCCAAGGCCTGTTGCTTTGGTCTGTCTTTCATGCCACATTCAGTTGCTCACAGTAGCAGCCTTCCAATGAACTCCCTGCTCATGGTAGAGCCATCTCTTCTTTAAAAAAAAAAAAAAATTTACTTATTTATTTGACTGCACCAGGTCTTCATTGCGGCACGCCAGAACTTTAGTTTCGGGCATGTGAACTCTTAGTTACGGCATATGGGATCTAGTTCCTTGACCAGGGATCGAACCTGGACCCCCTGCATTGGGAGTATGGAGTCTTAGCTACGACCACCAGGGAAGTCCTAAGAGCCACCTCTTTTGAAAAGAAAGCCCAAACTCTTCTCTTGGTCCACACAGCCCTGCTCCATCCGGCCCCTCCAGTCTCTTCAGCTGTATCTCTCCTCATCCTCTGCCCCAGCCTCAGCCTTTCTGGCTTCTTTCACTTCCCCAAACTCAAGGGGTTTCTGTGCAGCACCTGTGCCTGACAGGATGCCTTTCTACCCGCCCCCCACCACCCCTGCCATTTACCAAACTCCTTTGTATGGAGGGGGTCTCAGCTTGGAATACTGCTTCTTCTCCAGAAAACATCTCTGAAACACACCCCACCTTCCCACCACCCCACTTCATCCTCGTGTGAGGCACTTTCCTTTCATAGGACTCACTGCAGGGAGAAGTGTGTTGGTGGAGATCTTTAATGTTTCTTGTATGTGGATCTCACACTGGCAGGACTGTTTCAGTCTCCTCACCTTGGTATCTTCAGTCTTGGCCCCAACACATTTTTTGACTAAAGAATGAATAGGTGCAGCCCCCACACCTGGCCTCTCTCCTCAGGGGTAGGGTCAGGTGCTATGTGGGGAAGATAGGCTACTATAGTCCAACTGAAACCTTAGACTCTGCAAGACTCTGTAGCTAGGATACAATTTCCCTCATACTATTGACTGGTCAAGTAGCCTGCACCATCAGGGTACTCATGGGCAAAAATAATAGGCAAAAAGAAACAGACATTTGACAAGCACAGACATTTCAAAAGAAAACATCTTAAAGAACAGTCTTTTGTACTCTGTGGGAGAAGGCGAGGGTGGGATGATTTGAGAGAATAGCACTGAAACATGTATATTATCATATGTGAAACAGATCGCCAGTCCAGCTTTGATGCATGAGACAGGGTGCTCAGGGCTGGTGCACTGGGATGATCCAGAGGGATGGGATGGGGAGGGAGGTGGGAGGGGAGTTCAGGATGGGGGACACATGTACACCAGTGGCTGATTAATGTCAACGTATGGCAAAAACCACTACAATATTGTAAAGTAATTAGCCTCCAATTAAATTAATTTTTAGAAAAGAAAAAGAAAACATTTATTGGGGAAAGGATCAGAATACATGGATCAAAAATTCAAAACTAGCCTAATAAACATATTACAAAAGATAAGGTAGAATATTAGCCATATGAAACAATAAAGTATAAAAAAGAACAAGCAGAGGGGACTTCCCTGGTGGTCCAGTGGTTAAAAATCTGCCTTGCAATGCCGGTAAAGTGGGTTTGACCCCTTGTCAGGGGTCAAACATAAGATCCCACATGCTGCAGGGCAACTGAGCCTGCATGCCACAACTACTGAAGCCCGTGCACTCTACAGACCATGCTTTGCAACAAGAGAAGCCGCTACATGGCAACAAGAGAAAAGCCCCTGAGAGTGGCAACCAAGACCCAGTGCAGCCAAATAATAAATAAATAAATATCTTTTAAAAGAACAAGCAGAAATATAAGGTAGAGAAATATGGCTTCCTAACAAATTACCCCATAAGAGAGTGACTTACAGTGACAATCAACAAAAATATTTATTTGCTCACAAATCTGTAAACTGAGTAAGCTTGTCTCTACTCCACATGGCATCACTTGGGGCTGGAGGATTCATTTTGAAAATGATTCATGGGAATTCCCCCTGAGTCCAGTGGTTAGGACTCCATGCTTCCACTGCCAGGGGCCCTGGTCAGGAAACTGAGATCCCACAAGCCAAGGGGCATGAACAAAAAAATGATGATTCTCTCACATGACCAGTACATTGTTATTGGCTGTAGGCTAAGAGCTCAGGGGGACTGTGGACCAGGGACACTGGGTCCTTCTCATGTGAACCTCTCCCTGGGCAGCTTGACTTCCTCATAGTACAGTGGCTACAGTCCATGAGTGAGTAAGCATCCTAAGAAGCAGGACAGTTCCCTGGCCCCAGGCCTGGATGGACACAACATCACTTATGACATATTTTACTGGTCAAGCAGGTACAAAGCCCAGATTCAAGGGGTGGGCAGACATAGATTCCATCTTTGGATGGGAGAAGCATCAAAGAAATACAGGACCATGTATAAAAATTACCAGAATAGTATGTCAGACAACACAATAGGTGATCTGATAGCAGAAAATTTTCATTGAGAATGAATCCATAAATTAGAAAGACCAAGTTAAGGAATTCTCCCAAAAGAAGAAAAAGAAAACAAGAGAGGTATGAGATAGAAAAAGAAGTTCTAGTATCTGCACAATAGGAATTTCAGAAAAAGAGTAAAATAAAAATGGAGGAAAAGTGCAACATGAATGAACCTCGACAACATTATGTTAACTGTAGGAAGCCAGATACAAAGGTCACATATTATATGACTCCATTTGTAAGAAACATCCAGAACAGGGAAATACATAGACACAGAGAGCAGATTGGTGGCTGGGGGAATCACAGGATCAGGTGCAACTGCTTAATAGATAGAGGGTTTCCTTTTAGGATGGTCAAAATATTTTGGAACTAGATACAAGTGGTGGTTGTATGACATTGTGAATGTACTAAATGCCACTGAATTATTCACTTTATTTTAATTTTTTTTAACTTTATTTTTTATTTATTTGGCTGTACCAGGTCTTAGACACAGCACCTGGGATCTTCGTTGCCATGCGCATGCTTTTAGTTGCAGCACGTGGGATCCAGTTTCCTGACCAGGGAGCAAACCTGGCCTCCCTGGGAAGTCCCCTGTAATTTGTTCTTTTTCATTGCTGTGTTCTCTTCCATGGAGTTAATACCACACCATTGATTTCTCTACTGTTGGGTTATTTTCAGTTTGAAATTACTAAAAATAGTGCTTCTCTAAATATGTTTGTTCATGTCTTTCTGTGCACATGTGTGCAGGCCTTTCTGTTGAGTCTTTAGGGGAGAAAAATGGTTAAATCCTTGGGTATATGTGTCTGAACATTCATTAGAAGGACTGATGCTGAAGCTGAAACTCCAATACTTCGGCCACCTGATTCGAAGAGCTGACTCATTGGAAAAGACCCTGATGCTGGGAAAGATTGAAGGCGGGAGAAGGGGATGACAGAGAATGAGATGTTTGGACGGCATCACTGACTCAATGGACGTGAGTTTGAGTAAGCTCCAGGAGTTGGTGATGGACAGGGAGGCCTGGTGTGTTGCAGTCTCTGGGGTTGCAAAGAGTCAGACATGACTGAGCAACTGAACTGAACTGATATGTGTCTTTAACTTTAGTAAATAATGTGGAACAGTTTTTCAAAACAGTTTTTTTTTTTTTTTTAGTCAGTTTACACTGCCACCAGCTGGGTATGAGAAAACCTTATGCTGCACATCCTTAATAACACCCTATTGTTCATCTGTTGAATTTTAGTTATCTTTTTCTGTGAGTTTTACTTTGCATTTCTCTAGTGACTAGTATTGGAGAAGGCAATGGCACCCCACTCCAGCACTCTTGCCTGGAAAATCCCATCGATGAAGGAGCCTGGTGGGCTGCAGTCCATGGGGTCGCTAAGAGTCGGACACAACTGAGCAACTTCCCTTTCACTTTTCACTTTCATGTGTTGGAGAAGGAAATGGCAACCCACTCCAGTGTTCTTGCCTGGAGAATCCCAAGGACAGGGGAGACTGGTGGGCTTCCGTCTCTAGGGTCGCACAGAGTTGGATACGACTGAAGTGACTTAGCAGCAGCAGCAGCAGCAGTGCCTAGTACAGAGAAGGCAATAGCACCCCACTCCAGTACTCTTGCCTGGAAAATCCCATGGATGAAGGAGCCTGGTGGGCTGCAGTCCATGGGGTCGCTAAGAGTCGGACACGACTGAGCGACTTCCCTTTCACTTTTCACTTTCATGCATTGGAGAAGGAAATGGCAACCCACTCCAGTGTTCTTGCCTGGAGAATCCCAGGGACGGTGGAGCCTGGTGGGCTGCCATTTATGGGGTCGCACAGAGTCGGACACGACTGAAGCGACTTAGCAGCAGCAGCAGCAGCAGTGACTAGTAAAGTTGACAGTCTTTTCATTTTCTTATTGGCCACTTGGATATCCTCTTTTGTTAAGTTCCTTTGCAAATGTCTTGCCCATTTTTATACTGGCTTGTCTGCCTCTGGATATATACCTTTTGTCAGTTATACATGTTGAAAACTTCCCCCACTCTGTGACTTGATTTTTCACTTTTTTTATGTTTATTTATTTATTCAGCTGCGCCACGGCCTTAGTTGCGGCACAAAGGATCTTTGATGTTCATTGCAGCAGGCAGGATATTTAGTTGCGGCATGCAGTCTTACTTGCAGCATGTGGGATCTAGTTCCCTAGTGATTGAACCCAGGTTCCCTGCACTGGGAGCCCAGGGTTTTACCCACTGGACCACCAGGAAAGTTCCTGAGATGATACTCCTAAGTGGAAGACTCACTCTCCTAGATATCAACTTGTTTTAATAAATGGAACAGAATTCAAAGAGAGACTGACAAGTGTATGGACACAATTTATAACAGTTGGCACTGTAGACTCTCTGCTAATTTAAATTTCCCATGGAAGGAACTTAGATCTGGCTCTGGCCCACCCTGTGGACTGGGAGAGGAAAGTGGCCAAAAGATGGAGGGTCTGTAGGAAGCTGAGCAGATGTAGAGCTGAACAGTTTCTTTTCTTTCTTTTAACAGCTTGATTCCCACCCCCGCCCATTAAAAAAAAAAAAAAAATCAGTTTAACAAAAATCAGAGTACCTTATCTGAAAAATCTTCCCATGCTTTCTCTCTTGATATTTCCAAAGACATTAGTTTATTCTATAAAAGGTATCATCCTTTAAAAAATTTTTTAAAAAAAACCTTTCAGAGAGAGATTGGGAATGTACCCTTTGTTACACTCCATGATGGGATCAACTTTGAACTTGATTCTTTACCGCTGTTTTGTGGGCTCAGGCTTTTAGCGTAAGAATAAGGTAAGGTTCTTCTGCCTTTCCAGAGAGAGAGACAAAGCTGGAAGCCAGTGGGAACCAAACATACTGGGCAGCTGGGGGTAGAACCTAAGACCCCTCACCAATCAAGAGCCCATCAGACCGAACCCCCTTTCCCTGTGAAGAAAGGACTGTCACACCTGGCTCTGTACTCGAAATGTTTATTCTCAGCATATATATGTTTGTGGCTGGATGACTAGAAGGGAAACTTCGTGAGACTTTGCCACAGTGACCTCTGGGGGACTAGCCAGGTCACTAGAGCCACAGGATGAGGACTGAGAAGGTGACAGCAGCCACAAGGCCTAAAACGAGTTGTAGGGAGGCTTTTGGGGGCCTCTGGAGGGCCTGGTTGGTTAGCCACTTGTTTCTCACCCGGTGTGTGGCCCGAGGCTTACTCTGAGGCTGAGTCAGGAGGTGGGAATGGCACGACCTGCCCACTTGCCTATTTGGAAATTCATCCTCCAAAGGACTCTGACCTTTGCTTTCCTCTCTCACCTGAAGATAAAAGTCAGCAGTCAGTGGCTTCCACAGTGCCCCCTCCCCCGCTGAAGCCACTGAACCCTCTTTTGTCCAGCCCAGCACACCTGTTCCACCTGACTGAAGACCCGAAGCAGGTTTCCACGAAGGACGCCCTGAAGCTCTTCCTCCCTCCAGCCTCGCCTCAGCAACTCCTCTATGAGTACCGGGTATGTGGACACATCCTCCAGCCCCTCGGGGAACCTGTGTGGCCACCAGCTGGCTAACTGTGGCTCCTCAGCCCCGGTCCTGGCTGAGGGCCCACTGTGGCACCAGCTCCAACCACATATGGGAAGTTAAAGGCCATGTTCCTCAGGCTACTGAATGCAACTTTGGAAGCTCCTGGAAGAACTGGGCTTCGGCAGCACTTACCTGCTGGGCAGATGCTCAGCCCACAGCACATCTGCTGCGCTAGCAGTGGAGCATGTGCTGGACAGGTCTTGAAAGGGGGTGGGATTCTTAACAACTGTGATGCCCTGGAGTGGGAATGGGTCAAATGGACCACAGGAAGGACAAGGAGAATCCAGGAACCAGGTCCTGGGAGGGGAAAGATGCCAGGTGGGCTAAAAGACCAGAGTCCGTAATGGAGGATGAAGGGAGGACCATGGATGGGGAACTGAGACTAAGGGACTCCCCACTGTATCCCAGCCAAGACAAACCCCAGGGAAACACTCACCGGCCAGACCCATCATAACTCCCGCTAATCCCGATGAACTCAGATCCCATGACTGCCCTGATGTGGTCAAAGTGATCTAGAGGATGAGGGTAGTGGTGGGTAGCATGAGGCTGGAGTTAGATCCTGGAACCAGCCCTGATCTGAGGAAGCTCAGTGTGACCAGCTCCCCTGCCCAAGGAAATCCAAGACAGGACAGCTGATCCCATGGAGCTCCTAGCCTGCTGTGAGTTCTGGAGTGGCCTCAGGCTAGACTCTGGACCCAGAGTGAACCTCAGGGCCCGAACCTCTTAGGACCTTTTCTTGCCTAGGAGCCACCATGCCTCTGGTTCCTTGAGAGCCTGGTCATAGGGTTCTGCCTGTCCTGTCTAGGGATATGGGAGCAAAAGAGAAACTCAGAAGCAGAGGCAGTTGCCTCCCCCTAAACCTGTTGCACTGGTTGGAGCCCCAGATCTGGGTTCAGGGCAGTGAAGAGCTGTGTCTGCTCCCCTAGACTGTTGGGAGGCCTGCCCAGGGCCCAGGGTGTGCTAGAAGGCTAGAGCTCTCCTGACGGCCTGAGCAGCCACAGGCCAAGATACAACTGCACGAAGAATTGTATGTGGGGCTCACCTGCCACGGTGGATACATTAGCAAACAGGTTACACTGCAGCACCCCCATGGACAGCGACACCATCACAATGCCACCATTCTTCTTCTACTTGGATGAACAAAGGAACACTCAGCTTGCCCCTTCTGACCTGATGGCCTGCCACCTATGCCCTGGGGGTCCTGATAAGGCAAATGCTGAGTCCTCACCTGAGGGCTTGGGTGAGGCTTTACCTCTCTTGGCCCCTGGGTGGGAACTGATTTGGCCTTGAGTTTCAGAGATGGGGGAGGGTTAACCAGGTCCAAGGGTGAGTGAGGACTGGACTGGTAGCTTTGCTCAGGGTCAAGGATCTTTGGATGAAGTCCTGGGTTTGAGGGCTGGGGTGGCCGCTCACCAGAAGTTGCAGGATGTCATCAGGAATGTTTAGCATGTTGTCACACACAGCTTTGGCAGCCGAGTGGGAGAAGATCACAGGAGCCTTTGACACCTTCAGGGCTTGCTGTGCCAGGGCATGCGACCCATAGGACAAGTCCACCATCATGCCCAGGCGATTCATTTCCTCTATCACCTTCTGCAGGGACAAGTGGAGGATTTTTTTTTGGTGGGGGGGGTTGTCAGGAGGGATGCACGTGTGTGCATACCTGTACAGGGTGGCTGAGGTAGGGTATTGAAAAGGAGTTCTTACCTCACCAAAGCTTGTCAACCCACTAATGTTGGTGTAGAAGAGCTGAAACTTGGTGGAGCTCTCTGCCCTGAAAGACAGCCAGAGGAGGGCAATCTAGCAGGCCACACCTTGGCCAACAGAACCTGGACATCCAGACTCTCTGTCCACGTGTCCCACCTCAGAACAGGGTGAGGATTCAGACCAGCTGCTTTCTGGGAGTGTGAGGGACCTGCTGAGAGTCCAGCTTCCTTCTGTGGACCCCTCTATCCTCACCTCTCTGGCACTTTCCCCACCAAGCATCTACCATTCCACCCCAGGCCAGGCAGTCTGCTCACCAGGGAGTGTTGCAGGTAAAGGTGAGCGTCAGGTAGCGAACTCCCAGCAGATAGAAACTGCGTAGCACAGCGAGGCTGCTGTCAAGTGAATGACCACCCTCCACGCCAATAAGGCAGGCCAGCTTTTGAGTGCTGTTCAGTCCTAGAAGAAGATGGATCAAGTGGTCAGAGGCCAGGGCCAGAACCACCAGAGTAGCCCCTGACTCCCCTCCCTTCCCCCAGCCCACCTTCGGCTGAAGTCACGAGCTCCAGTTCATTGTAGGAGTCACACATGCGGCGGATGAGGTCAATCTGCTCCAGTGTGAGGCGCACGGCATCCTGGTCCTGAGTCTGGCATGGGGCGTAGGCTGACCAGAACTGGTGGTTGGCCCAAGGGTCCAGAATGAGATTAGGCTGGTCTCAATGCTATAGGCCTGCTACTTACTCCTCCTCAGCCCTCAGGGCACTCATGTGGGTCAGTGGCCTGAGTCCAGCACCGCATGACCCTGTGGTACCCTGATGACTATTCAGCTTGCTGCCAGCAGCCCAGTTGAAATCATGACACATCATTGCTTGCTGTTTGTCCATGGGCTATGTGAATGCCCCAAGGGCAATCCACCATATCCTTTGTGGTTTCAGAGCCCCACCCTCACCAAGGATTTTCCGATCACTTTCTGTGTCTCCACAGAACCTGGGCACCCATGCAGCTGGCCTGTCTTGACCTCCAACACCCCTATACTCACTCCCCAGCAGCCACATGATGGCACATAGTGTGTCCTATGTCCATCAGAGGCCTGTCTTCCAAGGTTTCTGTGGCCCCCAGATTCCCCAGAGGCCATTATGTGTGTCCCTCTGGTACCTGTGCACCCACGAAGCCATCCCTGAGCTTGTCTAGGTTGGTCTGGCCGAGTCTGAAATTGCGCAGGTTCACACCTTGTAGCTTGTTCTGGAAATGCCGTTTCAGGAGCAGTGGCAGGTGGTTGTGGCTGGGGTTGTCAGGACAAAGTAAGAAGAGTAGGGGACATGGCCTCCAGGTCATGGGCCTACCCTGTCCCACCCCACATCCCCACCTCACACGGATGATAGTCCTGAAGAGCAGCTATTAGGTAGGGGTTTCTACCAGCAACAGCGTAATGGGGAGGAAGGCGCCCTATGGGGGTGGTGGAGGAGAGGGGTGTATCAGGGAGCTTTCTCTCTAACTCTTGACGCTCTGGACCTCCTCTCCTGCCCAGGAACGGGTTCAGCGCCCACCAGCCCGCACACCCCCACCTACGCACCCATCCACCAGCCGGAAGTGCCGCATCAGGGCCCGCGCACGCTCCTGGAGACTCAGGCCTCTAGGGGTGCCTGGAGCTGTTGGGGTGCTGGAGGTGGCCGGCCTGGTCAGGGCGCTAGGGGTTCCCCACGTGGTCTGGGCGCTGGGACCGCCCGGGGTGGTCTGGGCGCTGGTTACCAGCCGCAGCAGCAGCCAGAGCAGGAGCAGCAGACGCAGCAGAGGCTGCTGAGTGAGCACGTGGGGACGCTCGGGGCCTAGGGACAGCATTGCTGCACAGGGCCGAGCAGCCGGGCAGAGGCGGGTCTCGAGAACTAAGAGGAGCGGGCGAGGGGCAGAGGGCGACAGTGGGGTCCCGACCGTCGATGCTGGTGACCCAGCGGCACGGCTTCGTGAGAAGCGGCTGGAGTCAGGACGCTAGGCAGATTAGCTCGGGGATCCGCAATGCCGCCGCCCAGCGTTGCCGCCAGGGGGAGGTAGGCCCTTCCCTCCCATCTAGGGTCGCGCCCCAATAGGCCAGGCCAGCCTTTGCCCCGAGCGCCCTCAGGCGGCTCGCCATGGGTTACCTCTGTCCCTGCTTCCTGCCCTGCACCCACCCCTCCCACGCGCCAGGGGCCTACTGATTCGGGGAGGAGGCCAGGGGGTGACTAGGAGGGGCCCAGGAATCTTCCCAGTTTCACCTCTAGGCAGACAGGTCGCAAGCCCATGTGGGGTTTTAGCTGCAGGGATATGCCTGCACTCCAACTGGTTAAATATTCCATGAAATTCTGGGAAGAATTAAAATTTAAAGGAGTGAATTAGATCTGTATGTTTTGACTGGCAGAAGAAAAAGATCCCCTATATATTTTTAACAAAAATTAAATTTGTATAATATTTATGGGAGACCATTTTGTTTTAGTGCCTGCTCGTTCACTAAGTTGTGCGACTTTTCTGTCACCCCATGGACTGTAGGCTGCCAGGCCCCTCTGTGCGTGGGATTTCCCAGGCAAGAATACTGGAGTGGGTTGACATTTCCTTCTCCAGGGATCTTCCCCAGGGATCAAACCCACATCTCTTGCATCTCCGGCATTGGCAGGCGGATTCTTTACCACATCTCTTATTAAAATTTACTTCTGGGGACTTCTTGCTGGTCCAGTGGTTAAGACTGTGTGCTCCTAATGCGGGGAGCATAGGTTCGTTTTATAGGATGTGCCTCTGCTCAGAAAACAAAAATCTTCCCCCAAATTTACTTCTGTACCTATGTTGACATCAGTTCAGTTCAGTTCAGTTGCTCAGTCGTGTCCGACTCTTTGCGACCCCATGAATTGCAGCACACCGGGCCTCCCTATCCATCACCAACTCCCGGAGTTCACCCAGACCCACGTGCATCGAGTCAGTGATGCCATCCAGCCATCTCATCCTCTGTCGTCCCCTTCTCCTCCTGCCCCCAATCCCTCCCAGCATCAGAGTCTTTTCCAATGAGTCAACTCTTCACATGAGGTGGCCAAAGTACTGGAGTTTCAGCTTCAGCATCATTCCTTCCAAAGAAATCCCAGGGCTGATCTCCTTCGGAATGGACTGGTTGGATCTCCTTGCAGTCCAAGGGACTCTCAAGAGTCTTCTCCAACACCACAGTTCAAAAGCATCAATTCTTCAGCGCTCAGCCTTCTTCAGAGTCCAACTCTCACATCCATACATGACCACAGGAAAAACCATAGCCTTGACTAGATGGACTTTTGTTGGCAAAGTAATGTCTCTGCTTTTGAATATGCTATCTAGGTTGGTCATAACTTTCCTTCCAAGGAGTAAGCGTCTTTTAATTTCATGGCTGCAGTCACCATCTGCAGTGATTTTGGAGCCCAAAAAAATAAAGTCTGACACTGTTTCCACTGTTTCCCCATCTATTTCCCATGAAGAGATGGGACCGGATGCCATGATCTTTGTTTTCTGAAAGTTGAGCTTTAAGCCAAGTTTTTCACTCTCCACTTTCACTTTCATCAAGAGGCTTTTTAGTTCCTCTTCACTTTCTGCCATAAGGGTGATGTCATCTGCATATCTGAGGTTATTGATATTTCTCCCGGCAATCTTGATTCCAGCTTGTTTCTTTACACATACACAAAAAAAGACTCTAGAGGAATATACATACTAAACTTTAGTTAATAATAGCCATCTTGGAAAGAGGGGGCTTCCCTGGTGGCGCAGAGGTTAAAGCGTCTGCCTGCAATGTGGGAGACCTGGGTTCGATCCCTGGGTTGGGAAGATCCCCTGGAGAAGGAAATGGTAACCTACTCCAGTATTCTTGCCTGGAGAATCCCATGGATGGAGGAGCTTGGTGGGCTGCAGTCCACAGGTCGCAAAGAGTCGGACACGACTGAGCGACTTCACTTTCATTTTCACTTATGTGTGTTAGTTGCTCTATCATGTCCAACTCTTTGTGACCCCATGGACTGTGGCCTGCCAGGTTTCTCTGTCCTTGGAGTTCTCCAGGCAAGAATACTGTGGTGGATTGCATTTCCTTCTCCAGAGGAACTTCCCAACCCAGGGATTGAACCCTGGTCCCCTGCATCAAAGGCAGATTCTTTACTGTTTGAGCTACAGGGTAGTCCTAACTGTTTTAGGAAGGGGGTTACCTACTCCCTGGTCAATTTATGTCTCATCATTTTTTGTATTTTTTCTTTAGCTTATTTGGCTGCACAGGGTCTGAGTTGCACAATGCGGGACCTTCTAGTTGAGGCATGTGAACTCTTAGTTGCTGCATGTGGGATCTAGTTGCCTGACCAGGGATTGAACCCAGGCCTCCCACATTGGGAATGCAGAGCCTTAGCCACTGGACCACCAGGGAAGTCCCTAGCACATTATCATTTATGGACTGAGGGAAGATGTAGTGGCTAAGTAGACTGAATGTCTTAGAAAGTCTCTGAGGAGCAGGGGGAGGGGTGGGCCCACCTCCAGAGCTGTCCAGCCATTAGAGGTCTGTGGCCCATTAAGTAGCCTGACATTCTGGCTCTGTCCAAATAGGAACAAAGATCATTTGTGATCCAAGCAGGTTCTCTTCTTGGGAATCTGAGCCAGAATTCCCTAAAAGATCTCCAGGTGGTAGATGATGGGTCAGGATTGAGGTGAGCTACTCAGAGGGAATGAGTAAAGTCTGCCTTCCTGCAGCCAGAGCCTCCCACTCTCTTCTCCTGGTGCTGAGCCAACCCCCCTGGGATTCCTCAGGCCACTGCCAACAGGTCTGCCTTGAGTACCTGGTGTCTGAACTGCAGGGTCCCCCACCAAACCCCAGTGTTGGGGCCTGTACCACAGGCTCCACTACAGACAAGGACAGCTCATGCTGATTCCATTTTTGAAACATTTATTTTTGGGAAATGTTTGTGCTTGCATGAGAGGAAACTTTGTGGATGTCTGCATCTGCCAAAGTGACATCTGGCAGGATTAATGGATCACCAGAGCCAAAGAATGAGGACCAGGAAGGCAGCAATAACTATGATGCCAGGGGCTGTGTTGGGGGAAGATTTTGAGAATGACCGCATAGTTGACAAAATAGGACTCCCATGCCTTGGAGTTCTGGTTAGTTTCTGGTCTTGAGCCAGATTCTCTCTCTGCTGCAGATGCGAGAGGACGGAGCGGCAGGAGCTCCCCAGCTGCTCATCTGGGAACTCATCTTCCAAGGGACTCTGTCCCTTGTTTTCCTCCCGAACCTGGAGGCGTCAGTCAGTGGGCAGCAGCTCCCACAGCACCCGCCCCAATACACATGCTCAGAGCTCCTCTGTGGCCCAGCCCAGCATACCTGCTCCACCCGACTGAAGACCCGCAGCAGGTTTCCTCGAAGGACACCCCAGAGCTCTTCCTCACTCCAGCCACGCCTCAGCAACTCTTCTATGAGTACTGGGTATGTGGACACGTCTTCCAGACCCTGTGGGAACCTGTGTGGCCACCAGCCAGCCAGCTATTGGGCCTCAGACCTGCCCCCTGGTCCTGAGTCAGAACCAGTGTCCTGTGTATGCAGGGTCCACTGAACCCCAGCCCTGGTCAAATATGGGAAATGGAGACTTGGAGAGAGTAAATGATTCAAGCCTGCTCTTCATCCTTCAGAAGAAGGGCCCTAAAGCTCCTTGAATATTCATCAAAATTCTTTGAATTGAACTATTAAGATCTATGTCTTTCACTGAATGCAAACTTTTCCTTCTGTTTATAGAAAGAAGAAAAGCTTTTGAAGAACTAGGTTGACCCCCTTGCATGCACAGACCCAACTGCAGGCAGAGAAGATGGTTAGCCCACCCCAGACCCTGCTAAGAGTCTGCTCAGAGGCCATGGGTCTACTGACACTGGCTGGGTGCACATGCTGGACAGATAAGGTCTGTCTGGTTGGGTTAGCCAAATATGATGATCTAGAGTAGGGCCAATGGGTTGCAGATAGACAGGAGAGCCCAGCAAACAGACCCTGGGAGAGGGGAAATACCAGTGGGGCCAGCAGACCTGAGGCTGTGGTCAAGGCCATGAGGACCATAGTATGGTGGGCACCGTGGCTATGAAAGCCCCCCCGTGACACATCCAGACCAAGACAAGCCCACATGGATGCACTCACCGGCCAGCCCCATCATAATCTCCTCCAATCCCGATGAACTTGGATCCAATGACAGCCCTGATGTGGTCAAAGTGATCTGAAGGATGGAAAGTCAGCAGTGTGGGACTTCTAGGGTCGGGGGGAGGTGGTGAGGACTGGACTTTGTTGATTCCCCTTCTTGCAGCCTGTAGGCCAGACAGGCCAGTTCCTTCATGGCCTGGCACCCAGAGCACCGAGTAGAGAGCCCTGAGGTTTGGTCTGAAGTGATCCCGGCTGGCTCCAGACTGGACTTCAGATTTGGAGTGGACCTCAGAGCCACGCATTTGGGCCAAGATTCACTCTGCCTCTCAGTTCCCTTGAGAACCTTCGAGGTAGCCTCTCCATGGGTGGTGAGAAAGGAACAAGGAAACAATTGACAGAGACCCCAGGGACCTATGGAGCTGCCCAGTCCCTTGACCAGAGGCACAGGCAACGTACTTTGGAGCCCCTGCAGAGGTGCAGATGGGCAGCACCTGGACTCTGTGTCTGACTGCCTCCCGGATACCCATCAGCATCCATTTTGATTCCGTGGCTCCAAGAACTGTGTGCCATTCATTATTGGGCTTGGGGGAGCAGTGCCTCTTGCCAGCAGTGGGTCAAACCCCTGGGGCCCTTTTGAGGTCCTCCTCAAATTTGTGCCCTGTTTCAGGTCCAAATCAGAACTGTTCAGAGAGCCCAGGGTGAGGCTTACCTGCCACAGTAGACACGTTGGCTAGTGGGTTGCACTGTAACACCCCCACGGATAAGGACACCATCACAATGCCACCGTTGTTCTTCTGCAGGGTTGGACAATGGACATTTGACTTGGCCCCTGGCACAACCACCTGCCTCTTCACTCTCTCAGCCCTCTAAGGAAGGTGTTCAGTCCTGGCTTTGAGATCAGAGATGTCTCCTCTCTGGGTTTGTGTGAATGGGGGAGCCTCAGCTCTGGGTCTGGGTGGTGTCTTGGCACTTGGTTTGTGGGTTTGGAGGAGTATTTTTATTTATTCTTTTAGGTGCACCGTGTCTTAGTTGTGGCACGTGGGAGCCTCCATCTTACTTGTCGCATGCGGGATCTTCTACTGGGGCAGGCAGGGTCTTTAGTTGCAACATGTGAGCTATCAGTTGCAGTGGGTGGGATCTATCGACCAGGGATGGAACCCGGATCCCCTACATTGGGAGCACGGAGTCTTAGCCACTGGACCACCAGGGAGGGTCTCGAGGAATGTTTACTACCTAGAACCCCCACGTAGAGTTCAAGAGTTCAAGGGCTGTGGTTCATGTGTTTTGGGGGCAGAAGATCTTTAACCTAGGGTTTGAGGAAATTGAGGGAGCAGAATCTCAGGTTCAGGGGCTCCTGGTTTGAATGTCTTGCTTTAGGTTTGCAGGCAAGGGCAGTCTCTCACCAAAAGCTGTAGGATGTCATCAGGAACATTCCGGGTGCTCTCACACACAGCCCGGGCAGCCGAGTGGGAGAAGATCACAGGTGCCTGCGACACTTCTAGGGCTCGTCGTGCCACGGCGTCTGAGACATGGGACAAGTCCACCATCATGCCCAGACGGTTCATTTCTGCCACCACCTTCTGCAGGGATGGGTTGGGGAGAGGGTGTCAGGGCTGCATTTGTCTTAGGTGCGTTTATCTGGAGGGACCAGGTGGGGCTGTGCATTCACATGGGGCAGGGTATGGAGCCGGGGTCCTCACCTCACCGAAGCTGGTCAGCCCACTGACATCGCTGTAGAAGGGGTGGATGCCCTTAGCTGAGCTCTCTGCCCTGCAGGGTGGCCAGGAGGCAGTCTGACTGGTGGTCATGACTCAGCTACAAGAAGCTAGACAGAGGTTCCGTCGAGCCCTCTACACTTGCAACTCCCTGGAGCAAGAGGAGGGACCCAAGCAGGGCTGTGTGGGGCAGTAGGAGGGCTCTTCTGGGGATCCAGTCTTGCTTTGTAGACCTCCCCACTCCAGGTTCGGGGCCAAATCCCAGGGGTGAATCTTGGTGTGGGCCCCAGCATGATCTTGGGCAGATCCCTGCCTCACTGGGCCCATACCATCTGCACCAAGCTCACCAGGGTGTGTTGCAGGTGTGCGTGAGTGTCAGGTAGCGCACACCCAGCACATAGAAGGTACGCAAGATGGAGAGGCTGCTGTCCAGTGAGTGGCCACCCTCCACACCAATGAGGCAAGCCAACTTCCGGGTACCATTCAGAGCTGGGGGCAGGTGGGGCAGATTGTCATTGTCAGAGACATGGGTAGCTTAATCAAGCCCCTGACACCCACCACCACCCATCCGTCTACCTTTAACTGAGGTCACAAGCTCTAGCTCAGAATAGGAGGCACACATGCGGTGGATGAGATCAATCTGCTCTAGGGTGAGGCGCACAGCATCCCGTTCCTGGGTCTGGCATGGGACGTAGGCTGACCAGAACTGAGGGAAGACCAGGGGATGGTTTGGGTAGGGGTTCCTTTAGAACTTCTTGGGTTTCTCACCGCCTCCACAGCTGGTGCAGCACTGCCTGTGCCCAGTGTCACATGTGATGCATGGCTTGTTCTGTGGTACTTGGATGCCCATCATGTTGACTCACTGTGACCCCTGTTAGCCCCCAGCATCCTTGTCATGGCACTTTCTAGGTTGCTCTGGTAACTGAGTTCCGATGTGACTAACCCGTGGTCTCTGAGGCCCCCAAACTCCCCCACATTCCCCCAGAGCCATGGTGGGATCTTGTGTGTCCCCTTGGTACCTGGGCACCCACGAGACCGTCTTTAAGCCTATCCAAGCTGGTCTGGCCATGGCTGAAATTGCGCAGATTAACATCCTGTAGGCCCTTGCGGTTAAACTGCCTCAGGACCAGGGGCATGTCGTTGTGGCTGGAGGGAGGTCAAGGCAAATGGGTGGGCTCCTTCGGGCTCAGGCCAACCAGGGGACTCCCCCACCTCACACTGTCACATAGACTAGCTGAGGCCTGGGCTGAGGGGGTTCCCACCAGAGAGGGTGACAGAAGAGGAGAGGGGCACCCAAGGATGATGGAGAGGACACCCAGGGGTGGTGTGAGGGAGCTGCCCCACTAGCTCTGCATGCTCTGGACTTCCTCCCCTGCCCAGGGCCGGGCTAGGCCCCCACCAGCCCCCACGCACCCATCCACAAGCGGGAAATCCCGCATCAGGGCCCGTGCACGCTCCCCCAGACTCAGTGTGCTGGAGGTGTCCAGACTGGTCAGGGCGATAGGGGCAGCCGGTGCTGTTTGGGCGCGGGTTACCAGCCGCAACAGCAGCCACAGCAGGAGCAGCAGAGGCCGCTGGGTGAGCATGTGGGGATGCTCGAGGCCCCCACTCGGCATGCTGCACAGGGCCGGGCAGGTAGGCAGAGGCAGGTCTGAGAGCGGTGCGGGTGCTGGGGTTCTGCCAGTCGACACAGATCACGTAGTTGCGCAGCCTCTGGGAGAGGGGCATGGAGAGAGGGGACACAGAGTCACAGGACCCTGCGACCCCTGTGCAGAGAGCCGTAATCCGCAAAGCCCAGGTGCCATGGAGGCCCGAACTACCCTCCTGCCCTCTGCTAAGAGGCGGCTCTTGTGGGCTAACCTGGCCTCCACCTTGAGCCCATTCCCCTCCCATCTCGGGTTCCCTCCGCCCCTGCCCCTCTCCCGACCCCTCTATTTTGAGGGGGCCGCCCTAAATTGCTCTCCCCCTGCCTCTAACCTTGTTGTCCAAGAGAGAGTCCAGGGCGCTTCTGTCAGAGAGTGGCCATCAGCCTCAGGCAGCCCCTCCCAGGAGCACAGCTTGTCCCCATCTGTCTGCAGCCTGCCCCGCCCACCCCAGGGCTGCGTGCCAGTGTCTCTGTGTCCCCATTGATCTGGGCTCCCAGTTTCCATGTGCTGGGACATGAGGGGTGGGTGTGAGGGAGGAGATAGTTTTTAGAAATGGAGGGTTAAACTTGGGGGTTCTAGATTCAGAAATGGCCCCTCTGCCCCCGACCTTCTGTCTCCCCCTACTTGACTCCCCAGAGTGCATGACCATTCTCAGGAGACTTCAGCCAGCAACTGGGAATTGTCAGGGGCACCCCTCCCCTATTCCCCCCAGTCACCCTCTGCAAAGAGCGCATTCAGGAGTTGCTGCACTTCTCCAGGGCCTCACTTGAGGAACTTTGGTGATGTGAACTGAACAACCATCTGGAAAAAGTTAAGGAACCTTTTACTCAACAGAGCAAGAACCCAGTTGGTAGGCTATTGAGTGGAAGGAGTTGAAGTCACTTCCGTGGCAGGAGATTCCCCACCCCAGGAAGCTTCCTCCCAGAGTTGTGGGCTGACCTGCTGGCCAGGATCCCTCCTACCTCAGTGTGGAATGCCTGGCATCTGGGTTCTGCTGCTACAGTCGTTGTATCTCATGGCCCTTGTGGCTCTAGCTCTCCCGGAAACCTCAAGGCCTAAGTTCCTGTGCTTGCTCTGAGGCCCCACCCTATTCCTCATTTCTAGTTTCAGGCCTCACCCTAGCTGACTCCTCTAGGAACAGCCCCCTCCCACCACCACCACACACATACACTGGGGATGTGCCTTCTCACAGAAGCTCAGCCACTGAGATGCTTTTGGAACCTTGCCCAAACTCCTTCATCTCCAGCCTCTCAAGCTTCTGCTTTGATCCTTGGCGCCCCATGGAGCTGTTTGGCCTTTGGAACCTTCCCCAGGTGGCAGGAGTGACTAGCTCAGGGGTAAGGACCTAAGTCTGAGTGCTGGAGACCCTAGAAATCTCTCTAAAAATGAAATGAGCAAAACTCTTCCAACAGAACTAGAGGTCCTGGGCTACCTGGGAGGGGAAGGGTCCCTGCTTGTGTATATTTCAAGGCTCATGTATATTGAATTTGACACTGCCCAGTGCCTACAGGCCAGAAGGAAGGGCACACTGGTAGTGCTATGTTGGAGGTGAGTCTGCTCCCTGCTCACTGCAGCTGGAGGGTTCTCTAGGCAGCCTGCCTGCAGAGCGTGCGTCCCCTAGGGCTCTGATGCTGAGAACAGCAGGGTGTATCCCTGCCCTGGGCACCCAAACTCAGACCTGGCTCCTTTCCCTCCCCTTGCTGGTCAGCAGGCCCCACAGTCACTCTCACAGTGGGGAGAGGGAGGAGAAATTCTTGGGCTGGTTTCCAGGCAAAAAAAAAAAAATATGAGTTTGGGGGATAAACAGTTCATTCCACTCTTGATAGACCTCCAGGAAGTACAAACAAACAGCAGCTGCTGACAGAGGAATGAAAAAAGAGAATTTAGCCTTTTTTCTTTCTTTCTTTTTTTAGCTATTCTGCAAGAACCAGATGTCTAGATAGTCTGTTTTGACCTAGAGGAGGTAGGCACCATTACTGTAGAAGATTAGCCAGGCAACAAATTTTCTATAACGTTCAGCTTCAGTCCTTAAACAGGCTGGCACCGGTGGCCATGGCCTTGAGGTGACCATATAAAGCTGATCATGGAAACACACACACATGTACATTCTTATATACTCAGGGGCACGGGAGTACTCACACCCAAGCGGCAAGCAGATTTTAGCCAAAAAGGTGACATGTCGTTCCCTTAATCTCACCCAAGGCATCTTCATGCCCCATCCCCACCAGGGGGAAAGGAACACCCTAGCAAAGTCTTGTCCTGTAGGATCCCCCCGGACACAGGGACAGTTTCGGGGCAGAGGTTGTGACAAAAGTTTTCCAGGTGCTGCCGACAGTGGGTGGAAGTGAAAAGAGGATGGAGGCAGAGAAACCCAGAGCCTGGCTCCAGAGCTGACCTGAATGTCATCCATGATACCCTCTACTTTCTGCCCACCCCTCCCCTTTCAGGGCATCTTTAAGTTCTGCTGATTCAATCTCCAAAAATCTCCCGGGTATGTCTCCTTTCCATGCCCACCGTTCCTTTCCCAGTACAGGTCATTTTCATCTCTCACCTCCTTCTGGTCTCCCCATCTCCAGTTCATTTCCCACAGAGCAGGCATACCCTGTCTCTCTTTGAAAAATCTGGTGCCATCCTCCTCCCCAAAGTTTTTTTGTGGCTTCTTGTTGCTCCTAAACCTCGGATTCCTTTATTTGGCTTTCAAGTCCTGGGGAGTCTGCCCTCACCTGCTGCTCCAGTTTCAACAAATAACACAAACCCCTAAGATCCCCTGGAGAAGGAAATGGCAATCCACTCCAGTATTCTTGCCTGGAAAATCCCATGGACAGAGGAGCCTGGCGGGCTACTGTCCACGGGGTTCCAAGAGTCGGACATGTCTTAGTGACTGAAGCACCACCACCACCACCACCACTCTGTCCCCTATTTTCTGGCCATACCAGCCATGCTGCCCCTCAGCCTCCAAATGGTGGCGCTGTTGAGGCAGGGCCAGGGGAGGAAATCTTGCCATCAGGAAGGGTTGAACATACCATGAAGAACTCTGCTAAATCCAAACCCTCTTTGGCAATTTACCCCCTCTAAAAACAGGAACATGAGTCAAACTCTCAGACTGCTCAGGTTCAGGTTTTGCTGGGACTTCTTCCTCTTCCTCCCTACCCCACCCTGCCCCAGCAGTCAGAAGTGGTTGCCCCCGTTGGAGCTGGCAAGTAAACTCAGTAAGGCCTCGACCACCACATTCTGGCACCTGGCACCACACCTGAGCACAGCAAGCACTTGACCAGCGTTCAGTGAAGAGTGCGTTGACTGGGAGCACAGGAGGCTGCTGCCTTCCCTTCCTTCCCAGAACAAGGAGATGTGACAGCAGTGGCAGTGCATCAGGGGAGCCAGAGTTACTGGGCGCCCAGAGCTATGCTGCCAGTTAGTGGCACATAGTGATTCAGTCTTCACAATAGCCCACGAGGTAGGTTTTTACCAGCCTTGCTTTTCCTCTGATTGATTTTTTTTTGTTTTGTTTTAAAATTGAATTATAGTTGATTTGGGCTTCCCTGGTGGCTCAGACGGTAAAGAATCTGCCTGTAATACAAGAGACCCGGGTTTGATCCTTGGGTCAGGAAGATCCCCTGGAGAAGGGAATGGCTACCCACTCCAGTATTCTTGCCTGGAGAATTCCGTGGGCAGAGAAGCCTGGCAGTCTACAGTCCATGGGGTCACAGAGTCAGACACAACAGAGTGACTAACACTTTCACTTTTTTGCTATGGTTGATTTACAAAGTTGTGTCATTTCAGGTTACTGCAAGGTGATTCAGCCACACATGCACACACAGATATGTGTGTGTGTGTGTATATTTTTTTTTTCTTTTTCAGATTCTTTTCCTTTATGCGTTCGTGTGATGTTTAGTCACTAAGTTGTATCTGACTCTTTTGTGACCCCATGGACTGTAACCTCCCAGGCTCCTCTGTCCATGGGATTTCCCAGGGAAGAATACTGGAGTGGGTTGCCATATCCTTCTCCAGGGGATCTTCCTGACCCGGGGATGGAATCTCCTGCATTGGCAGGCAGATTCTTTACTCCTGAGCGGCCAGGGAAGCCTCTTTTCCCTTAGAGTTTATTACAAAATACTGAATATAGTTCCCTGTGCTATACAATAGGTCCTTGTTAGTTGTGTTTTATATACAGTAGTGTGTATATGTTAATCCCAAGCTCCTTATTTATTCCCATGCCTCCCATTTGGGGGCAGCTTGTAAGGACAATGGAACTAAGATTCTATGAAGGAGAAATATCCTTAGTCTTCTGTTGTCTGGGGCTCTGGAACCCCAAGCCAGACCTACTCAGACTTTGTCTCTTTTGGCTCATCCTCTGTGTGTGCTTCAAGCCCTGACGGGCCAGAGCTCTGAAGAATGACAGCCAGCTGTTTGGTCAAGTTTGCCATGTCTGACTTTGCATACCTCCTGTTCACTGCTGCCGGACTCACCAGAGTTGGCTCTGTCTTCAGTGAGGAGAGTTCATGGTTCATAAGGCAGGCACCTGGGAAAGCCAGCAGTGGTAGGCAGAGTAGCCCACTGGCCCTGGGGTGGAACCTGCCTTAAACCTGGCTGAGAAGGACAGGTGTGGGGAGACCAGCTGCTGGGTAGGCACATGATCACAATGGTGCCCTCCTTGCAAGTCAGATAGTTCTTTGGATGTCTCGACTTCCAGCTGCTACCTCTCTTGAGGAGAATCCCCTTCATCCATCTCTTTGTCCTGATATCCTTTGCTGATTACCTGCTGGTGCGGCCTTTTGCTGAGGGGTGCAGTGAGAGGGCTGGACGAGTCTCCAGTGATCAATCACATGTGCCGGCATAACACACAGAAGAGTTGGCTGTGGGGGCACCAGGTGCTGGGAGCCAGCCCTGAGCAAGCAAACGTTTGCTTGACAACATATGCGATTGCTCATTTAGCCTCGAGTTCAGACTTGTAGTCTCTTTCCTGCTCATCTCTCAGGCCTGTCAGACCTGTCCTCCACTACACCATGCTGCACATAGCACGCCCTGCCCCAGACCCGCCCGCCCCGCTCCCTGCGTTTATATGGGAAGCTTGACCTCCTCTGCCTGACTTCCAGGGCTTGCCCAAACTAGCTCACCCTGTGAAGCTGACCACCTGAGTCCTCACTGATTCCAAACCTGGTTGAACATAGGCTCCATCTGAGAAGTTTTTATTTCTTCTTACCTATTAGGGAAAATGTTCAAACATATGAAAAAATAGAGAGAAGAGTATATTGAACCCCTTTGTACCCATTGCTTAGCTTCAACAGTTATCAACTAATGCCCTTATTTCATTTACACCTTACCATCCACTTTTGCAGAATATTTTAAAGCAATCAGACATTTATTTCACCCATATTTAAGGTTGCATCTCTAAAAGATAGGTGTGTTAGTCGCTCAGTCATGTCTGACTCTTTGTGACCCCATGGACTCTAGCCCACTAGGCTCTTCTGTCCATGAGATTCTCCAGGCAAGAAAACTGGAGCGGTTGCCAGTTTCTTCTCCAAGGGAACTTCCTGAGGGGCTCTTTTTAAAAGTCGGATCCTGGCAAAGGATCTGAATAGACATTTTCCTGAAGAAGACATATAGATGGCCAGAGGTATATGAAAATGTGCTGAGCGTCACTAACCTTCGGGGAAATGCAAATCAAAACCACAATGACTTGTCACCTCACACCTGTTAGGATGGCTATTATCAAAAAAAGGAAATAAGTGTTGGAGAGGACCTGAAGAGAAGGGAACCCTTGAACAGTGTTGGTGGGAATTAAATTGGTGCAATCACTATGGAAAATATTTTGAAGGTTCCTCAAAAAAATTAAAAATAAGACTATCAGATGATCTAGCAATTCCACTTCTGGGCATTTGCCCAAAGGTAACAAAAACACTAACTCAAGATATATGCACCCCCATGTTCACTGAAACATTATTTACAATAACCAAATATGGAAGCCACCTAAGTGTCCATCGTGGATGAGTGGATGAAGAAGAAGTGGAATGGGGGTTCAGGATGGGGAACACATGTACACCCATGGCTGATTCATGTGAATGTATGGCAAAAACCACCACAATATTGTAATTAGCCTCCAATTAAAAGAAATTTAAAAAGTAGCTAAAAAAAAAAAAAGGATGTGGTATATACATCCAATGTGCTGATGAGGCAGGTGAGCCTGAGATACAGGCCCAAACCCTGTACTCTTTATTCCCTCCTAATATTTCCCTGCCCCAACTCTCCAGGACCAACTGTCCCCTTAACTGCTGAGAGAGGCATTCCACCAGTAACATCCAGCAACTCACTGCCATGGCACACAGCAGTCAGAGTGGTCTTTCTAGCACCTGCATCAGATCACTTCACTCCCCTGCTCAAATCCTTTCCGCAACTTCCCATCACACTTAAGAGCCACACTCTTCAGTATGGCTGATGAGGCCTACTATGATCTGGCCTGTTTCTACTTCTCCAACCACATCTTTCATTCTCTTTCCTCCCTGGTCACACTGGCCCTTCTGCCAGTCCTAGTACAGGCCAGCCTCACTCCTGCCTCAAGGTCTTTGTGCTTGCCATGTCCTCCTTCAGAAATTCTCTTCCCAGCTCCTCACAGGATTCTTTCACTCGCATCCCCACTGAAATGTCAGCTCCTCAAAGAAGCCTTCCCTGACTACCTAGTATAACATAGCAACCCCTCATCACTCTACCCCATTATCCTGTTCTACTTTTCATATAGCAATTATAATTACTTGAAATTATTGTTTGTGTCTTCTTTTAGGTTGTGGGTGCCATGAGAAGAGGGGTTCGATCATCTCATTCACTGAAACATCTCAAGCAACCAGCACAGAGGGTGGTATGTAACGGGTGCATGTGTACTTGCTAAGTTGCTTCAGTCATGTCCGACTCTTTGCAGTCCAGTGGACTATAGCTCACCAGGCTCCTCTGTCTCCAGGCAGGAATACCGGAGTGGGTTGCCATGCCCTCTTCCAGGGGATCTTCAAAAAAAAGGGGTCGAAACTGCATTTCTTAGGTCTCCTGCATTGGCAGACAGGTTCTTTATCACTAGCACCACCTGGGTACTCAGTAAATATTTGTTGAATAAATGGATCGACAGATGGAATGATATCTTCCCAGTCCTTCCTCTTTTCTCCTTACACACACACACACACACACACACACACACACACACACACACTCACCCAGGGAAGTATTTATCAGGCTCTACATTTCTTAAAGAACCTGCCTACATCCTGCCCCAATTTACACAGGTGTCTTTGCAGGAGCCACATAGGTAGAAGCTACCCCCAAGGGTCTTTTTAGAGGCAGAAGTTCTCAAAGGACCAGGAACCCCATGTGGGAATATACTTACGGAAACAGGGAGGTTTGGGACCTGGCCTTAGATAACTTGGATTTCAAGTCAGACACTGTTACAGAAAAACATTTTATTGAGCAGTAAGGGACCCCGTTAGGGCTAGAAAAGGCTGGGAATAAAGGAGCATGTGAGCCTCGGGGAGGGGTTGCTGCCACTTGACTCTCCATCATGTTCTTGCTCCAGGGAGCAGGTCTTCCTGGGTCTCTTTATCCTGCCTCCTGATTCAAGGCAGGAGGCTTTTTGGGAAGTCACACATTGCTTCTTTCAGTTTCGAAAAGCCCAGCTCCCCTTGGTGTGTGGTGGTGGCAGCTGGCAAATGGCTCAGGCAGGAGCCTGTGTGGTAGACAGGGCCCCTGCGAAGGCCACTCTGCACTTCTCTCTGCTCCTGGGTCCTCATTGGCTCACAGTGTGAAGATTGTTCTTTATTCTGCTCACAAAGGGGCTCCCGAGAATTGAGCAGAGGAACATCAGGTTTTCCTCCAGGCCAGCTTCAGTCCTGGGATGTTCAGAGCAGACTCTCAACCCTGTTTCTGAGGTTCCTTGCTCATGGCCATTTAGTGTGGAAGGAGGCTCCTGGTTGAGGAAGGAAGGCTCAGACAGAATGGCGCAGGTTCTAATCTATGACAGTGGGGGGTCACTGCAGGAAGCAGCATTTGCTGCCCTTAGGCAGTTAAATCATTGCCCTCTCTTCAGAGTGTGGCTCAGCCAGCAGGCTTCTGTGGGGTCAGCCTCCTGCCACCATGCTGCAGTCACTGAATTTTGGGGCTGGAGCAACTGAGGTCTTTATCCTATTCCGTCAGAGCTCGCTGTCTCTTGGGAGTGTGGCTGAGGACTGGCTTCTCTGCTTCCACCTTGGCTGTGGTGGCCACGGGAGCATCCCCGTAGGCTCAGTAGCCACCGACCAGGCAGTGTGTCTCCCCAGGCCAGCCTACCTGTGCTTTTCCACGCCCTCGGTAGAGGACATGGCAGTGACCAGGTGTAGGAGGGGAAGTGGGAGCCAGAGCTGCTGCAAAGAAAACAATTGATCAGTCGCTTCTGCTGTACAGTCTCCTGCCGGAATTTCCCCCTCTCACCTCTCTCCCAGTTTCTGGCTGAAGCCCTTTAGTCTGCTTGACATCCAAAACACAGCCTCTGCCCATCACCCCATGAGTCCCTAGAAAAGGGACTGCTGCTGCTGCTGCTAAGTCGCTTCAGTCGTGTCCGACTCTGTGCTTCAGCCCACCAGGCTCCCCCGTTCCTGGGATTCTCCAGGCAAGAACACTGGAGTGGGTTGCTATTTCCTTCTCCAATGCATGAAAGTGAAAAGTCAAAGTGAAGTCGCTCAGCCGTGTCCAACTCTTATCGATCTCATGGACTGCAGCCTACCAGGCTCCTCCATCCATGGGATTTTCCAGGCAAGAGTACTGGAGTGGGGTGCCGTTATTGGCTGCCAAAGCAATTCCTAGAGCCTGTGACTACAGCAGATGAGGAACTCTGTTCGCCATTTCCAGAGAAAACCTTAAAATAATTGCAATCAGGATCCCCTCCATCTCTCCCTTCCACACCAGAGAAAACATTCCTTAAGGTCTGTTTTTATTTTTTTATTTTTATTTATTTATTTATTTTTTAAAGGTGGTGGTGGTTTAGTTGCTAAATCGTGTCCAACTCTTGCGACTCCCATGGACTGTAGCCTGCCAGGCTACTCTGTCCATGGGATTCTCCAGGCAAGAATACTGGAGTGGGTTGCCATTTCCTTCTCCATAAGGTCTGTTTTTAATGGAAATGCATTTCAAGTTTTGGGAAAAGGAGTCTAATTTGGTAAGAACCCCTCCCACCTTGGCAACCCCTCTTGGGCCCCATTTATATTGCCTGTTTCATCCACACTGAACTCTAGCCCTCTGATACTTTTATCTAGATTAGAAAATACTAAGGCAGAGTGACCAGGAGATTCAGAACCAGATTGTGGGTACCAAGTCTAGGCATCAGCCTCCTGGGACACCATCTCCTCAGCCCTCTAGTCTTATTAGCATTTCATCACTCCCCTGGGTTCTTCTGGTCTTTCCCTCAATACCACACCACTCTTTCCCCCAGTATGCACCAGCTCAGTCTGGAATGTGTCCGAGGGGACCCATGTAGATATCCCCATAACTGCATGAAGGTGCCTGGGCTTGAAGGTGAAGTTCAAGAGCAGCCCTCTTCCTTAAACTGCTCCATTTATCATTTGCCGACAAAAATGCATTTGCCTATTGCCAACAGGCCAATCAGGAAAGGATCTGAATGGAAGCGTCTTGTAGCCCAAAGAGTAAGGCTACATTTAAAGACCGGGACCTTCCTGCTCACTTGCCCAGGGATGACCTTTTGCTTATCCTCAGCAATGAGCACTGTGGGTCCCTGAAGGTGCCCCAGGGCACTCATATTACTTACAGTTGGGAAAGTGCTGAGGTGTGTGTGGGAAAGCCCCAAAGGAACATGTGGTGGCCAGGTGAGGCTGTGTATACACAATGCCTCTTGTACAGATGTCCAGTCTCAGCCTACCTGCTGTGTTGCCCTTCCAGGGGACAGAGGACAAGTTAGAGTGAAGATTAGATAGAAGATTCGATCAGACATTCTCTCTTACACAGCCAAAGACTGCTATCTGGTAGAGGGACTGGTAGGGAAGTTTCTCCAAGAGCAGCACGTTTGCGCAGTTACCCTGCCATGGAAACTGTGATAAGGGCTGTAAGGTCATCACTACCCAGTGAGGTCATATAAGGAACCTGTGACTTGAGGGGGAGGCTGCAGGCTCTCAGGGTTTTTTGGAGGAGAGCAGAGTGAAGGCAGAGAGGCACCTTGCCTGGCCCCTCACATCTGGGCCTCCCCACGCGTGCCCTAGTCTAGTAGCCACCCCCTGGGGAGCATGCCTGTGGGCTGGCATAGCCCCTGGTGCCAAGGGAGGGCAAGAGAAACCCACATTCTGAGATTGGCCTGAGAGGCAAAATTGACCTAAGAGACACTAGGCTGTATGGTACTAACCCAAAGAGAGACAGAGATTTGTGTGGACTGGGGAATTGGGGAAGGCTGCTTGGCAGTGGGCCTGAAGGACAAGTGAGATATGGACCCATGGGGACGAGTGGGGAGTCATTCCAGTTTGAAAGAATAAAAGCAAAGACACACTCTTCTCTACCTTGTTCTGCCCCAAATATAAATTCATAGCCCTCTCACATTTTTACAACTGCCAAGACTTAAAAGAACAAGAGCTTAAGGGGCCTACCCAAGGCTACACAGGCAGTGGAGTGGTTCTGCTCAATGGTAGGTTCATATCAGGGTCTGGATTTACAGCCGAAAGGAATGTGAGGACAAGCTCATCCCAATTTAAACTGACACCGAGAGATGTTAAAGGTGCAAAATGAGGGCCCTGATGACTTCACAAAGTGGGAGTGATGGACCCATTTTAATAGGAAATTCAAAACGAACTCATGACAAAATGACAATGTAAACATTACACTCCCCTCTCCCTTAAAAGCAAAAATCATTATAATCCCCCCTCTCTCCACCATGAAAGGATGAGATAACAGGCTAAGTAGCAACCCAGGTGAAAAACATGGTTAACACCGTGAAGAGGTGTTACTAAGACAGTTTGATCCGACTCAAAGAAGGAAAGAGACAGCTCTGCCCTTAGCCTGATCAGGTTCACAGGAAGGAACGTTTGGGGCAGCCTTTGGTAATGTGGCAATGTAAGATAACCTTCTTCAGGGGCTCCCTGTGGCTGACCTTAAAAAAGCAAAGATGGGACATTTGTTTACTGGGGCTGTTGCAGAGGGGATGTGCCCAGGAGGTGGAGACGTCTTGGGCTATTGAGAGGTTGGGCCACTCTGGCTTCGAATCACAAAAACCTTCCTTCTCTCTACTAAATTGCTTGAATTGGAGGATGCACAATAGGACAGATGAAGTCAGGCCTAATTAGAACAGACTGCCTTTGGGAATGCTAGAAGGTAAAATGTGAAGGGAAATGCTCTGTAGGTTTGTCATGGCAGGTGGGCCAGAGTGAGACCACCGATTATCCAAGGCTTCAGAGATTACTTGTCTGAGAGCATCCCTCTGGTGTGGTGGGGGTACCAATACCTTATTATAACTCGGCTGGGCACCTGGGGAAGGCAGAATACATGGTTTATTAACTTAAGAGGGTGGGAGACTCATCTGGGGATTCCACAAAACAACAAAGACTTGTATGTGGATTTTTGCACCAATCCTCAGAAAACTTACATAGCTCTGGAGTAGGGCTCAGGGATCTGTACTTTTAACAAGCTTCCTGGGCAGTTGCACCAAAGTGGTCCACGGATAGTGACTAAATTATTGTCTATTTGGGGTTGCTTTTGAGAGTCAAAGTGGGCAATATTAAAAATTGCAGCAGGCATAGACATAAACAAGGAATATTCAAGGCAAACAGAAATATATAGTTATTCTACATGTGAATCACATTTGAGAAAACTTAGCCTAGTGGTTAAAGAACACAACTCTTAGGACACAGATCAGATTTGTGTGATTTTGAGCTCTGTTTCCTTATATGGGAAAAACTGTACATTTAGCACAATATTCTCTTTTGGCAAAGGTTGCTCTGAGCCCATTTCTGTTCTCTGCAACTTAATCCTTTTCTGTGTGTGAGCAGTTTTAAGTTGTTTTCTTAAGTATTATCTCTTTCAACTGTCTAGGTTCTATAACGCTTATAGAACCTAGGAGATAGTGAGAGGATGCTATAAGCTTATTTTGCCAGTTTTATAAAAATGTTTAACCTCTCCTCTTCCTCTGCAACCAAGAGATGAGAAAGAACTCAGAGGCTGGAAATGCACACTAAGGAATACTTCTGTGTCAGTCTGCCTTTTATTCTTCTGCCACTACTTCCCAGAGAGATTTCACTAAGAGAGCCTAAAGCTTGCCATGGCCATTGTTCATAAAGAAAATTTCTCTATTGCTAGTCATATCCCCTTTTCCTTCTCCTGAGGGCTTAATGGATTTTTAAAAAAAATTTGCCTGTGTAAGGTCTTAGCTTTGGCCACAGGGTGAGGCTGGGATTTAGCTGCCCTGTCCCACAGCGTGTGGGATTTTAGTTACCCCACCAGGGTTCAAACCCACATCTCTTGCATTAGGAGGCAGATTCTTAACCACTGGACCACCAGAGAAGTCCCCTTAATGGATGGTTTTTGGGGCAGGAAATAAAGTTGAAACAAAAACATCAACTGAAGGAGCCTTTGTCCTAGGTGTAGTAGTTTGGAGTGTGAATTTTCTCAGAATCCAGTGAATTGTGCCCCAGGTGGAAACTACAGAAACATCACTTATTGTTAGAAATCATGACATGATACAAAGCCAAAATCGACTTTATTCTTCCTGTGAAAGACTACAGAGAGCCAAGTTCAGTAGTCCACCCTCCAGTGTTGACCAGCAGCTGGGGCCTTTAGAAGGTGACTAAGCAGCCCAGCGCATCCTGCTGACGAGTGCGCTCACCCACCCAGCCCACAGGGAAAGATCCCAGTTATGGCATCATATTTAAGCCTGCTGCAGTAAGGTTTCCTGGTGCAAAGGCTCACTTACTGAGGATCCTAGACCTGGAAGGCTTCTCCTCCTGCGAGCTGCCAGCTCAATCTTCTGAACTAGGCTCACATCCCAGGGATGGGTCACAAAGCTGATGACTGTTCCTGGCACCTCACTCCCCACACGGCCCACCCTCCCTGCTCTGTGGATGTAATCCTGCAGGGTGAGAGGGAAATCATAATTGATGACGAGTTCCACCTGGGTGCTGTCCAGGCCCCGAGAGGCGATGTCTGTGCAGAGAAGTATGTTTCGGGAACCCTTCTGGAAGGACTGGAAGATACCTGCTCTCATAGAGGCTGGCATTTGTCCCTGCAGTCTTAAGTGTTGGATTTTGTGGTCATCCAGAATATATCCCAGCCAGTTCACAGTGCTGGAGCTGTTACAGAACACGAGAACAGTTCCTGTGGAGCCAGTCCTGTGTGCTCTGTCATGCTGCTTGAGGATCTGCACTAACTCAGTTACCTTCTCTGCTCCTTTCAGCCTCATGAACGTCTGTTTGACATGAGGCATGATGCAGTGGAGCTTGGAACTGGTAATGGTGGTTAGAGAGTCTAAACTGGCAACTTTACTCAGCAGCTGGCCTACACCTTCGGGAAATGTGGCCCCCACCAGCACTAACTGAGCTTTGGGATTGAAAGGGTCTTTTAAGTCAGCGGGGCCTTCTGCTATGTGACTCTTCTCCAAGATGTAATCCACCAGTTCCAGGAAACTTTCATCCAACAATGTATCTACCTCATCCAACACCAAGAAAGAGAGCTGCGCCAGGCTGATCAGTTGACCTTTCAGGGCCTTCCACAGAGCCCCTGGAGTGGCCACCAGTACTTCTGCTGGAGGATGTTTGGACAGTTGCAGCCTGACCCTACTCATGCCATGGCCTCCCCCTAACTCCTGCACCCGGAGGCCTAAGGAGCTGCCCAAGGGCTGGGCCACGGCCCGCACCTGTTCAGCTAATTCTCGAGAAGGCACAAGGACCAGGCCTCGAGGAGCAGGGATACGACTGGTGTACAGGCTTGGCTGGCCCAAGAGCCGTTGAAGCAGAGGTAGCATGTAGCCGAGAGTCTTGCCACTGCCGGTTTCCGCGGCGCAGAGGATGTGGCGGCCGCGAAGCAATGGGGGAATGGTACTCGACTGCACGGTTGTGGGCCGAACGACTTCGGGAGCAGCTTCTTGGAGTGCGCTCAGCACACGGGGCTCCAGACCCAGATCGGCGAAGCTGCCCTTGGACGAGAGGTTCCGCAGTGCTGGGGCCTCATGCTGAGCGCGCTCAATGGAGAAATAGTCCTGGCGAGCGCGCCGATGCTTCCAGCCTCGCGAAACGAGTGGCGCAGCCTCCCAACGGCCCAGCGTTTGGCGTGCGGGCTGGTTCAACTCCGGCCGCCGCGCCGAGATCAGCAGCGGGCCAGGTCGCACCAACACCGGCCGCAGGGGACTCCGCTGCCCGCTCTGCCGCTGTTCCTGCCGCCTCTGTAGACCCCGCGGGATGCGCACCACGGGCAGGGGCTCGTCGGGACCGCGGCTTGTCAGGTCCCGTTGAGGCGCCAGAAGCAACCGAGTCGCGAGCGACAACAGCCGTAGCTGCCGTGCTAGAGCCATAGTCCCCGTGGTGCGGAAAAGGCGCACAACAGTGACGTCATGCGCGCGCCAAGGCCTCCCGGACGGTGGCCGGCGCGGCTCAGTAAGACTTAAGGAATTGGAGAACTGTGTGGAAGGAGGGAGGATCTGTAGAGTTCAGCAGCGGCGAGGTCTGTAGGTCCAAACCGGATGGTGACGTCCAGGCCCCGGCCAACCTTGGGGAAGGGTGCACGATGAAGGCAGGACCGGGGTCCGGCGACAGGCGGCGATGGGGCCCTGGCATTAGGAATCAGGAGGGCTGAGGGCTTCTGGCGATCCGATGTCGGATCCCTACAATTCTCCTTTGTCGCCCTCACAGCTCCTGTGATGGCATGTCCAGTTCTGATCGCCCCGTTTAAACTGTGAGGGTGCGGCGGTGTTTTCACAGATGTGCTCCCCTTGTAAGGTCTTCTAATATAAATATTTATTGAGAATCTGAGTGAATGGTCAGGCCTGGGGGCCGAGACCAGGAGTAGATCTGGGCTCAGCGTTCCCCCACCGCCCAGAGAGCTGAGGACCCAGAGGGCGAGCCGATGGACTTAAGCATATCATCTCTTCACTCAAGAGAACTCATCTCTTCGGACCTTTTCCGCTTGCTTTTCAGCTGAGGTTCATTCTTCCTTCTCTTGTCACTCTTTCCAACTTCTCATCCTGAAGCTCGCCTAGCTCCACCGGCTTTCAGGTTAGATACCTAAATTACTTGAATAGTAGTGAGGAGGGTCACAAAGCCATGGTAAGGCAGAATATTTTACCTAAATTCAGTTCAGGTTGCGAAAAAAACCTTACACTATTGGTACTTCCTGAACGGATCCAGAAAATGGGCATCAGACCATTTTTGTAATCTCTAGTGCCTGGGGTAGGAGATAAGGTAAATGTGGGTTAACTACTTGGAAGAGTCTTAACATTTGAAGAAAGAGGTTTTTGGGTTTTTTTGGCCACTGCTGCACAGCCTGTGCTGCTGCCTGCTGTGCAAGTATGGAATCTTAACCACTGGACCACCAGGAAGTCCCTGGAGAAAAGTTTTACTTTCATTAGATACTGTTATAAAGATAAATACTACTATATTTCAAATAGTATTTTGATACACGATAGGCTTTTCTGGAGAGTTACCTGTTAAACTAGAGGAGGAGAGAGTTTTGAGTAATGACAGGCAGACAGAGTCACTGGATAGACTGGTGGCTCTTGAGTGAGAGTGATTTTTGCCCCCACCCTTCCCCCAGGACATTTGACAATGGCTGGAGACATCTTTATTTGTCACATCTGGGGAAATGCTACAGCTTCTAGTGGGTAAAGACCAGGATATTACTAAATATTGCACAATGCACAGGACAGCCACCCCCCACTCCCCAGCCCCGCCAAAAAAAAACAATGATCTGGCCCAAAATATCAACAGTGTGCTGTTGAGAACCTTGGATAGAGGATGGGGACTGAAGAGAGGCTGAGGTTGCCGCATGTATTCTCGCTTCAAGGAGCTACATTTGCCAGGTTCTCGGTGGCCCAGCCCCTTCCCCAGAATCTGTAGTGGGCATATTGACGTCATTGCTTGTCATGCCCTTGGGATCAATAAACCTTGGGGGGCCCCTGAAAGCCATAAGCACAGAAAGGGGTGATTTAAGGAGGGTGGTGCAGGAGAAGAGAACTTCAGGAAGAATAAAATTGTCCTCATGTGTTTGGGGACTGTGTCAGATGGAAAAGAGATGAGGTGTGCCATGGGATGAACCATTCCAGAAGGCAGACTGGGACTGATGATGGAGTCAGATTCTGAATTTGACATAAAGACTACTGTAGCAACCAGAAATGCCCAGATCTGTCTGGAGAGTGCTGGATTTTCTGTCACTGAAAATTTCATGTACAGGTCAATGCCCACTGAGTGGTGATATGATAGAGGGGAGTTGATACAAAGAATATGCTATGATATTGTGATTCTACACTACTTTTATGATTCTTTCCCAGAACTCAGACCTCCTTGTTCCTTAGCTGAAGGGCTCCTTGGATGTCTGATTTGTCAGGTTTCATCCATTTACCTGTGCTACTCTTTTTTCAGATACAAAACAAAGAATTGTTTTGCACCGAGGCAGAACAGATACATTGAAAGAATTATCAGAAAAGAATAATACATAGGTATGTATTTGCATTTGACTTTCATCCAAATATTTGGGACAGGGTAACTGGTTAGTGGCTGCTTTCTCATGCTTGAGCCCTTACAATGTGATTACCTCAAAATGTCATAGGGATTAGAGCCTGTCTGAGCCTGTCTGTCTCTTCTCATAGCCCCTAGTTTCTTACTCTGATTTCTTTTTTTTTTTTGGCTACCCTGCATGGCATGCTGGATCTTAGTTCCCTGACTGGGAATCAAACCAGTGCCCTGTGCAGTTGGAAGCATGGAGTCTTAACCACTGGACCACCAGGGAAGTCCCTTTCTTATCATTTCTTTAGATATTCTGTAAATCTCCTCTTTCCCTCTTGCTCACAGCAGACATTGAGTAACCTCCAGTTGTTATTGAGATGGATATTTTACAAGATGTTTTACAAAGCACTTTATCAGTTCAGTTCAGTCGCTCAGTTGTGTCTGACTTTTTGCGACCCCATGGACTGCGGCACACCAGACTTCCCTGTCCATCACCAACTCCCGAAGCTTACTCAAACTCATGTCCGTTGAGTCGGTGATGCCATGCAACCATTTCATCCTCTTCTCCTCTTGCCTTCAATCTTTCCCAGTGTCAGGGTCTTTTCCAGTGAGTCAGTTCTTTGCATCAGGTGGCCAAAGTATTGGAGTTTCAGCTTCAGCATCAGTCCTTCCAATGAATATTCAGGACTGATTTCCTTTAGGATGGACTGGTTGAATCTCCTTGCAGTCCAAGGGACTCTTAAGAGTCTTCTAGAAATAAGAAAGGTTTACTTATTGTGGAAAAAATGCAAGCTCCTGCGAGTGGTAGCCTCATTAGGTAATGTTTTTCTCAGAGCTGCCATGGAAACTTATGTTGCCTAGTTACTCCCTAAATTTTAAAAGGAATTTTTCCTTGAGTCTCAGGTGATAGTGGTATATTCATTCATTTATTCAAGCAGTAAATATTTTCTGAGCACCATGTATGTGCCAGGTACTTTTCATGTGAACCAAACAGGCAAAATTCCTGCCCTTCTGAGCTTCATATTCTGATTTAATTGACTTGAGGGCAGGCCTGGACATTGGTATTTTTTTTTAACTTTTTATTTTATATTGGGGTATAGCCATTTAACAATGTTATAATAGTTTCAGATGAACAATAAAGGGACTCAGCCATATATATACATGTATCCATTCTCCCCGAAACTCCCTTCCCATCCAGGCTGCCACATAACATCGAGCAGAGTTCCCTGTGCTATACGGTAGGTCCTTGTTGGTTATCCTTTTTAAAGATTTCAGGGTTTTTTTTTTGCTTGTTTTACTCCTGTTAACTTTACCTTCAAAGTATATTTAGAACATGACCACTTCTCACCACCTCTACAACTCTCTCCCCATCCTGAGCCACCATCATCTCTCATGTCAGTGACTGAAGAGTCTAATTGGTCTCTCTGGGTCTACCATGGCTTTTCATGCAGCAATCACTGTGATCATGGAGAAATATGATCAGTAATGCCACTCCTCTCCTTGAAACCCTTGCTGGCTCATATCGTGAAGAGCTAACAAAGCCCACAGAGCATCCTACAAGGCCATTTGGGATCTCACCATTGTGTCCTATCTGCTTAGGACATCCATCCTGTATCTGACGTCCATTACTCTTCTTCTTTCTGTGCTCGACTATGTCGGCCTTTGTACTAGTCTACTAACACATCAGACTTGCTCCTGCCCCAGGGCCTTTGCACTGACTGTTTCCTCTGCTGTGCACTCTTCATTCCCCACCAGCATGAAAGCTCTAGCAGAACAGGAATCTTTGTTTTCTTCTCTAATGTATCCACAAAGACTAGGACAATGACTGGCACACACCACACACTTAATAAATATTTGTTGGATGTGTGAACAAGCTTGCATTGTTTTTATGATCAGAGAAAAGGAAAACAAAGTACTACCTGTTGGGAGGAAAAGGAAAGCCTGCTCTGGATAACAGAAGAGATTTTTCTCCATTTGAATGTCTGACTCTTCTTTCTTCAGGAATGACTGTGAACAACCTCTCTCTGTGCTACCACAACAAACTCATATTAGCCCCTATGGTTCGGGTGGGGACTCTCCCAATGCGGCTTCTGGCCCTGGACTATGGAGCGGACATCGTGTACTGTGAGGTAAGGGGCTCCTAATCCTCCCAGACAGAGAGCTTTTCCACAAGTGCAGCCTCCTCACCTGTGGGTGCCTGTGTTCAGAAGCTAGAGGAGGCAGAATGGGCCCTCCCTTCACAGGTGCTCACTGAAAGCATCACAAGACAAAAACATAGGAGTTTTGTGAGCCCTGCCAAGGATCAGGAACCTGGGCTGCATGGAGGCATTGTGGGACACCTAGGCCAGGTGGATAGATGAGCATCGTGTCAGGTCACTGCTGTGGCTCCTGTAGGAGTTAATACACATTCATTTTGTGAATGAGGAAGCTCAGTTTCAGAGTGAGAAGGAAAAGGACCAGATTCAGGCTAGAGAAACTGGATGGGGTTGGTTTGGTAAGCCATAGAATTTTCTGATAGCAATAGCTAGTAGGCCAGTTACTGGCCTGTTGCTTTGAAGATTATTATTAATAGGACTGATTCAGACTCAGGTTTAGAAAACATCTTCTAGGAAAACCAGTTAAAGGAGTAGCTGATATTGGATAGGGACTGTGAGCAGTGGTTCTCAGTTGGGTAGGTAAGCTTCCCCCGCAACCCTTAATCCTGCTATGCCTCTCTAGTGGGGGTAAGAGGTTAAAGAAACTACCCAAGTGCTTCTGACATTTCCATCTTGAAGAGCCATCTGTGGAGGGAGAACTGTGGCTATAAGAGGGCTACACAAGGAATCCTTGTGCTGATGGATCTATTCTGTGTCAATATCCCGGTTGCAATATTGTTACTAAGCTTTGCAAGACGTTACCATAGGGAGAAATTGGGCAGTGGGTACACAGGATCTCACATTCAGGTTCAATTGCATGTGAACCTCCAATTACCTCAAAATAAAAAGTTTTATTAAAAAGAAGGGTGTAGAAAGAAGAGAGGGTCTGGGACTTCCATGGAGGTCCAGTGGCTAAGACTCTGTGCTCCCAATGCAGGGGACCTAGGTTCAATTCCTGGTCAGGGAACTAGATCCCACATGCTGCATCTAAGAAGCCTGCATGCTGCAACTAAGACCCAGCGAATCCAAAATAAATAAGTAAAATAAATATTTTTAAAAAAGGAAAAGAAGAGAGGGCTTAAGAGTGAATTTGGGAAGAATAGGCCCTTTATCCAGACCTAGCTCCTGTGGAGCAGAGTCAGACAGGCAGGCATGCAGGCCAGCTGGCCCCCGCTTGTGGTGAGCAGATCGATCTCTGGGAACTGAGCCCTGAGTACTGGGAAAGGCACAGCATGGTGCCTGGTGCCCCCTGGTGGATCCCGAGTTGCTCTGCAGGTCAGCCTTGTGATGCTCTCTCTGTGTTCACATGAGGTGACCGACCTATCTGTAAGGTTAGTCAAATCACTTCATCCACCTCTCAGGACCTAGTGTGGGACTTCGGGTAGTCCATGTGTACAGGCTCCTCTGCAGCTGTAAGTGAAGAAAGGATGAACCAGCTCAGCAAAGGTTAAGGTTATTCCCCACCAAAGTCTGCCCTATTGACGGAGTTTTCTAGGAGTTAATCAGATGTCACATACTTATTCCTATTATTATAAAAATATTATTGTAACATTGTAAAATGTTATTACAATGGATAGATGGACCTAGAGATTGTCCTACTGAGTGAAGTAAGAGAGAAAGACAAATATCATGTGTTACCACTTGTATGTGAAATCTAAAAAAATGGTACAAATTAACCTATTTACAATACAGAAAGGGTCACAGATGTAGAAAAGAAACTTATGGTTACCAAGAGGGCAAAGAGAGGGGGATACATTGGGAGAGTGGGATTGACATATACACACTCAGTTCAGTTCAGTTCAGTTGCTTAGTCGTGTCTGACTCTTTGTGATCCCATGAATCACAGCATGCCAGGCCTCCCTGTCCATCACCAACTCCCGAAGTTCACTCAGACTCACGTCCATCGAGTCAGTGATGCCATCCAGCCATCTTATCCTCTGTTGTGCCCTTCTCCTCCTGCCCCCATTCCCTCCCAGCATCAGAGTCTTTTCCAGTGAGTCAACTCTTCGCATGAGGTGGCCAAAGTGCTGGAGTTTCAGCTTTACTACTATATATAAAATAGGTTACCTATATAATAAGAACCTACTATATAGAATAGAAACTCTGCTCAATACTCTGTAATGACCTATATGGGAAAGGAATGTAAAAAACTGGATATGTGTATATGTGTAACTGATTCACTGTGCTCTTCACCTGAAACTAACACAACATTGTAAATCACCTACACGCCAATAAAAATGAAATAAATAAACAACAAACCAAAATAAAATGGGACTCTAGTGGCCCAGATGTGAGAGGACACCTGCCTTTAATAAGCAAGATGAAGGGAGAAGATAGTGGCCTTTAGAGACCTTGATTACCAAAATGAGTACTTAAATTTTTTTTTATGGTAAAAAACACATAAGATTTACCATCTTAACTGTTTTTAAGTGTACAGTTCAGTAGTTGTGAAACAGATTTCCAGAACCTTTTCATCTTGCAAAACTGAAACTCTATACCCATTAAACAACTCCCCTTTCCCCCATTCCCCATAGCCCCTTCACCATTCTACTTTCTGTTTCTATGAATCTGAATACTTTAGATACCTCATGTAAGTGGAAATATGCGATATTTGTCTTTTTGTGACTGGCTTATTGTGGCTCAGCTGGTAAAGAATCTTCCTGCAATGTGGAAGACCTGGGTTCAATCCCTGGGTTGGGAAGATGCCCTGGAGAAGGGAAAGGCTACCCACTCCAGTATTCTGGCCTGGAGAATTTCATGGACTGTATAGTCCATGAGGTCACAAAGAGTTGGACACGACTGAGCGACTTTCACTTATTTTATTTAGCATAATATCCTCAAGGTTCATCCGTGTTGTACTATGTGACAGGTTTTCCTTCCATTTTTAGGCTGAATAATATTCCATGGTATATGCACTGCATTTTGCTTATCTGTTCATTTATCTGTCGATGGACATTTGGGTCGCTTTTGTTTCTTGGCTGTTTTGAATAGTGCTGCTGTGAATGTAGGTGTGCAGATCCCTCTTCGAGATCCTGCTTTCAGTTCTTTGGGATGTATATACCCAGAAATAGGATTTGCTGGATCATGTGGTAGTTTTTTCATTTTTTGAGGCATCTCTGTACTGTTTTCTCTGTCTTTTGGACTATTTTACAGTCCCACCAGCAGTGTACAGTTTTTGAAATCTTTCCTAACACTTATTATTTTCTCTTCTTTTTTAATATCATGCTAATGGGTGTGAAGTGATAGCTTGTTGTGCTTTTGATTTGCATTTCTCTGATGATGAATGATATTGAGCATGTTTTTGTATGCTTCATGGCCATTGGTATATCATCTTTGAATAAATTTCTATTCAAATCTTCTGCCCAGAATGGGTAATTTTTTAAAACTTACAAGGAAATTATTTATGGAAAAAATTGCAGGAATGGACAAAGAACATCCATATACCATTTACCCAGATTGACCTACTGTTAACATTTTGCTTGATTTGTTTTATAATTTGTTCTCTCTCTCTAATATATGTATTTTCTCCATAACTGTTTGAAAGTTTCATATAGTATGATGTATTACTTCTCAAATACTTCATGATATTTTCTAATAATAAAGTCATTCTTTTTTTAAGATTTTTTTTTTTGGGTGCGGCCATTTTTAAAGTCTTTATTGAATCTGTTACAATACTGCTTCTGTTTTCTATGGGTTTTTTTGTTTGTTTGTTTCTGGCCCTGAGGCATGTGGGGTCTTAATTCCCCTGATTAAACCTGTACCCTGTTCATTGGAAGGTGAAGTCTTAACCACTGGATTGCCAGGGAAGTCTCTTTCTGTCTTTTTTTCTTTGCAATTGTTGCCATCCTAGTCGCTCTGAAATGGTATCTCACTGTGGGGTTTTTTGTTTGTTTGTTTTTAAAGATAGGTTCTATTTATTATTTTTTACCACACTAGGAATTGAACCCAGGCCCTCAGCATTGAGAACGCAGAGTCCTAACCTCTGGACTGCCAGGAAATTCTCCCCATTATGGACATTGTGGTTTTGATTTGCATTTCCTGTTAATGATATTGAGCATCTTTTGCTATGTTTATTTTCCATTTATATATCTTTTTTGGAGAAATATCTCTTCATATCTTATGCACATTTTAAAATTATTGTTTTTTTATTCTAGGAGTTATAAGAGTTCTTTATATACTCTGGATATTAGACCTTTAACAGATACATGATTTGCAAATATTTTCTCCCATTCTGTGGATTGTCTTTTCAGTTTATTTTTCATTTATTTATTTTTTTAAGACTTCATTTTAATTTTTTAAAATTTTATACAAGTATAATTGATTTACTTTATTGATAGTATCCTTTGATGCACAAAAAATTTTAATTTTAATGAAGTTCAATTTATCTAATACTTTCCTTTGTTGTTTGTGCTTTTGGTATCATCTCTAAGGGGCTTCCTTGGTGGCTCAGATGGTAAAGAATCTGCCTGAAATGCAGGAGAACAAGGTTTGATCCCTGGGTTGGAAAGATCCCTTAGAGAAGCAAATAGCTTGGAGAATTACATCAACAGAGGAGCCTGGCAGGGTGGAATGGAGGAGATGAAGGTAGCAGGCCGTAGTTGAGATATAGGAAAATAATATCTGACAAAAAAGGAAGAATAAGCCCATACATGATAAGGCACTTGAAAATTAAATGCTGTTCAAACATTTGGTAGCCATATGAATAAAATAATTTGCTTGCTGGAGAAGGAAATGGCAACCCACTCCACTATTCTTGCCTGGAAAAGTCCATGGACAGAGGAGTCTGGCAGGCTGTAGTCCATGGGGTTACATGACTGAGCATGCATACATGAGGAGGGTGGAGGGAGATGGGCTGGTAGAAATAAACTGGTAGAACTGAAAAAAAAAAAAAAAAATCCGCTTGCAGTACAGGAGACCATAACTGACTTATAAATGGCCTTACTTATCAGGTAAGTTAAAAAGGCAAAATTAGTTTTACCAAGAAGATAAAAGCCAATTCAAATTATATTCTTAACTGTGATGGAGATAGATTTGGGAACTAGAAAGCATTGTTTGTGGCAAAATTCGAGTTGTCTCTTCTATAAAAATAAATGTTATATATGATAAAAATTGAGGGAATGACATGGATATAAAAAAAATAATTGTGATAATTGAGGTAGAAAAATAATATCCTATTTGACAAAGAATAGCTTTTTTCCTGCACAACTTTTATAGATGTAAAAGTCAGTTTGGTAGGAAGATGCACAGATGATAAACTCTATCGCATGGAAAAACAATGTTTGTTTTCACCAATGAAGGAAATAACAGTGAAAAAAAAAGAGAAGTTCTAACTATAACCAAAGAACTGACTAAAATGAATAAAACTGATAAACAATAGTGTTGAGGACATGTGGGTGAGCAGGCACATGTGTGGTTTTACTGGTGACAATTGAAATTAATTTCTCCACCTAACAATCAGCTGAGCATCTGCTGCATGTAAGGCATTGAAGCAGCTTCACCAGATGTTCAGTAAGAACTTGTAACGTGCTGGGCGCTAGGGACACAAAGATGAATGAGACTGTGTCCAAGCCCCAGAGGCTCTTTGGGTATAATGGGGAGACAGAAGAGAAAATAAGACATTTCAAGGGCCATTTTGCCTTAGCTCCTCCTCTCAGATCCTCAAAGCCCACCTTTGTGTGAATCCAGAACCTTCCTCAGAGTATTCATCATCTAATGGTAAAGGAATGACGGGTGCATCTGTAACTAGCATACAGAGAAGAGGTCCAGCCATGAAGGTGGACGTGGCAGAGGGTTTGAGGAATCCCGAGGGGGACAAGTTACTGCTGCCAGGGCTGGGATCCCAGCAGTAGCAGCCCCAGCTTACTCTCACTTTCACTCAGCTCACTTTCCCCGACTCATTCTCAGCCAAAGCTCGGCCTGGCTGCAGCCCTTTTCATAAGCATAGGTCACTCAGTGCTGCCCATTTATGCACTGGCCTTCTTGCCTACCCCTGCAACCAGGATCACTGGTCTTTCCTGCTGTACCCAGGACCTGTGTGTCTGGGACTGACATGTGCCCTTTGATTCCTCTGCAGGAGCTGGTCGACCTCAAGATGCTTCAGTGCAAGAGAGTTGTCAATGGTGAGTGCAGCTGTGGTCCTAGGATTGTGTGTGTGCCCAGTCATGCCCAGGCTGTGCTAACATTGCCTTTGCCTGGGTGTCAGTGTCCTCTGGTGCTCCTTGCCTGGCTGTGTCATTTTGTGGCTCCCATGCTGTCTTGAGTAGGGCTTCCCTGGGGGCTCAGTTGGTTAAGAATCCGCTTGCAAATCAGGAGACCACCTGCAATGCAGGAAACCCAGGTTTGATCCCTGGGTCGAGAAGATCCCCTGGAGAAGGAAATGGCAACCCACACCAGTATTCTTGGGTGGGAAGTCCCATGGACAGCGGAGCTTGGTGGGCTGTGGTCCATGGGGTCACAAGAGTCGAACATGACTTAGTGACTAAACCACCGCCATCATGGTCTCTTGAGAATAGTCACTGTTCTCCAGAGACCATGACAAACTGCCAGTTGTGAAGCAGGCAGTGAATACCTTCTGCCTGAAGGCTTACTGGCATATGAATCACCAGGTTTTGTAGTACAGGTGATCCCCTTGGGGTCAGGGTGGCTTCAGCACTGATCCTGACCCTGCTGCTCTCCGACTGTACAAGAGCAAGTCTTGTACAAGTCTTGTACAACTCTCTGGCAAGTCACATGACCTCTGCCTCAGTGTCTTTAGCTGTAAAAGGAAAATCACTATCCCTGCTTTATTTAACTCATAGGATTGGAGTAAGGATCAAATAAGATAAGGGACATGTAAATACTTTGCAAATGGAAGTAGTTGTGCTAAATCATGGTTTTGCTTATACTTTATTGATAAGGCTGATTCTGCTTTAATGAGAATTGTGGTATTGTTTGAGGTTTTTGAAATGTATACACGCTTGTGAAATCTTAAAATAAGTTCACTTGAAGTTTTGTCGATTTCATGTTTAATTCTTTTAGATATATATTTTCTTTGTGTTATGAGAAATTCAGTGTTGTAGATATCAGTTCAGTTAGTCACTCAGTTGTGTCCGATTCTTTGTGACCCCATGGACTGCAGCATGCCAGGCTTCCCTGTCTATCACCAATTCCCAGAGCTTGCTCAAACTCATGTCTGTTGAGTCAGTGATGCCATCCAACCTTCTCATCTTCTGTCGTCCCCTTCTCCTGCCTTCAATCTTGCCCAACATCAGAGTCTTTTCCAATGAGTCAGTTCTTTGCATCAGGTGGCCAAAGTATTGGAGCTTCAGCTTCAACATTGGTCATTTCAATGAATATTCAGAACTGATTTCCTTTGGGATTGGCTGGTTTGATCTCCTTGCAGTCCAAGGGACTCTCAAGAGTCTTCTCCAACACCACAGTTCAAAAGAATCAATTCTTCAGTGCTCAGCTTTCTTTATAGTCCAACTCTCACATCCATGCCTGACTACTGGAAAAACCATTGACTAGATGAACCTTTGTCAGCAAAGGTCTCTGCTTTTTAATATGCTGTCTAGGTTGGTCATAGCATTTTAAATTATTACTCCTGAAATAAAAGGAGCAAGCGTCTTTTAATTTCATGGCTGCAGTCACCATCTGCAGTAATTTTGGAGCCCAAGAAAAGAAAGTCTGTCACCATTTCCATTGTTTCCCCATCTATTTGCTATGAGGTGATGGGACTGGATGCCATGATCTTCATTTTTTGAATATTGGGTTTTAAGCCAGCTTTTTCACTCTCCTCTTTCACTTTCATCAAGAGGCTCTTTAGTTCCTCTTCACTTATTTACATAAAGTGGTGTCATCTGCATATCTGAGGTTATTGATATTTCTCCCAGCAATCTTGATTCCAGCTTGTGCTTCATCCAGCCCTGCATTTTGCAGAATGTACTCTGCATATAAATTAAATGAGAAGGGTGACAATGTATAGTCTTGACATACTCCTTTCCCAATCCTAGAAAATGAAAATTCTGCATAATCCCATGCTTGAAGAATAATCACAAAGAGAAATGATGTGTACTTTTTACACACACTTGGGATCATGATACACGTTTTTTTTTTTTTTTTGGGTGAGAAAGAGGGCAAGGGGCCCGTGAATGGCTGCATGCCATCATCCGTCTCCCTGTCACCAGGGACAGAGGGAAGGACATGGGCACGGACGTGTGACAGCGGCAACAGGCTTGCCACCGGCCCCCCGACCATGCACATTCTCCCCAGGAAAGGGGATGGCAGGGCCTTCCTGCGACGTCCCCGGTCTCTCGTCCGTGCCCTGCCTCTCCCCTGTTTCCTGTCCCAGCCCATGGGCAAGGCCCACGGCAAGGAAATGATACATGTTTTGCCCCTTGCTTTTCTATTAATACAAAGACATTTGTGTTTTCTTGCAGAGGCGCTCAGCACAGTGGACTTTGTTGCTCCTGATGACCGAGTGGTCTTCCGCACCTGTGAAAGGGAGCAGAGCAAGGTCGTCTTCCAGATGGTAGGACATCCCAGGGCCAAGCGCACTTCCCATCTCATGCCCTGGGCTGGGGGAGTGTTATGTGCCTGGGCTCCATTATACAGTGGTCTTCAGTCTTCCTGAAGATCCTGCATTCAATGGTTTCAGAGATCTGCTCATGAGTGATTATACTCTTGGAGACCGTTTATGGAAATCAAGCTATTAGTGGTCTATTACATGCTTCCAGTCTCAAATTTAATATCCTTCATTGTAGGGATTATCTGTTTCTCATGACTTATATGTATTTTTATTCCCTAGCATCAGTTGTTCAGATCATGGTCTTTGTTTTGTATTGTCTATATATATTTACCATTTAAAGAAATTAAATCAAGAGTAGTTTTTTGGGACTTCCCTAGTAGTCTAGTGGTTAAGACTCTGTGCTTTTACTACAGGGGGCATGGGTTTGGTCCTTGGTTGAGGGAGTAAGATCCCACATGCCATGCAGTACAACCAGGGAAAAAAAGAGAATGGTTAGGATTTGTGTTAGGGTCATAGTGATTCTGTTTGTCTCTCACTTTGGGTATTTCTCAGTATTTTTTCAGAAATACTTCCTGGATAACATTTAGGTTTGTTAAAAAAAACTTGATAACAGGACTTCCCTGGTGGCCCAGTGGTTAAGAATCTGCCCGCCAATGCAGGGGACATGGGTTTGATCCCTGGTCCAGGAAGATTCCACATGCAGTGGTGCAACTAAGCCCATGCGTTGCGGCTAGCGAGCCTGCATGCCCTAGAGCTGGTGCTTTTCAACAAAAGAAGCCACCACAAGTCTGCTTGCTGCAACTAGAGAAAGCCTGTGCACAGCAACAACAACAAAAATTTTTAAAAAATTGATATCAATGAGTAACCATATGATAAAGTAGATATAGAAGAATGTTAATTGTGGAATCTAAGTGATGGGTATATGAATGTTCACTCTAAAATCTTTCCAACTTTTTTGTATGTTTTGAAGTATTGACACCATGGATGACATTTTCTTAACTCTCCAGTGAGCCAGTCTAGTGGGCTAGCTATTTGAGAGAATAACACCTGGTCTCCACTTGCTGGTGTGTGTGTGTGTGTGTGTTTGCCCGTATATGCCCGTGCATGTGTGCATCGTGTGCCTGAGTGTGGTTGTCTGTGCATATGGACTGTGTCAGGCCCTTGGTTGATTTAGCCTCTTGTTTTCCCAGGGGACTTCAGATGCAGAGCGAGCCCTTGCTGTGGCCAGGCTTGTGTAAGTTCTTCCCTCTTGGGGAACTGCCTTTGCCTCTCCTGTGGGCCCTGAGATCTTATTGTTCCCTGTGACCTTGGAAGTGACCACCCTTCTGCTTCCTAGTCCACTACCTTCTGTTTTCAGGTTCAGAGGGTCATATTTCCTTCTCTATTTGTGGTGAATAAGGGCTGCCCCAGGTATGATGTGAACCCACTGTGTCTGGACCCCAGAGAACCTTTGGGTGGGAGCCTGTTTGTTAGTGTTTATTTATGGGGTTTCCTTTCTGGAGACTACCATGACTATGAACCCTGAGCTTTTAAATCTCATGAAGTGTAAGTAAGACTTACTGCTTTCTAAATTAATGAAGGCAGCAGAGTAATGTGGTTCAGAAGATGGGCTTTTGTGTTAGCTCTGGGCTGGAATCCTGACTTTGCTATCTGCTGACCATCTGACCTTAGATCCATTACTTAACCTCACTGAGAACTTAGGTTTCCTCATCTATAAAATGAGACCAATAGTCCCACCTCCCTCTGGCATTATAGGGAAGGGTACATGAGATGATGCATGTAAATATCTGCAATATGTGGCATGTAGTGAGTGCTTGGGAAGTTGTTAGGTCTTGTTATTAATTACAATGAACGTGAGAAGAAACTTGGGTAGTAGTTGCTGCTGGTCACAGACAAGTAACTGTGTATGTACCAGATGATGAGGAAAGGGTCCTTTCTACGTCTGAGGACTGTTTGGAGGAAGCTAACTATGCAGCCGAGCACACCAAGACAGCCCCCCACTTCCACCAGAACCAGTGCTCTGGGAAAGGGCTCTTGTCCCCGGGTCACTTTTGTGCATCGGCAAATGGCTTTCACCACCCAGTTAGGACTGGAATTCTGGGATGGAGTTCCGTGTGGCTGTCACTCAATATTTGAGTCATCTGATACAACTCAAAGCTGGCAGAATCCTCTACAACTAGCCTTTCCTACATGTGTGAGCACCTTATAGTCTTCTTCCGGAGCTCTGCCCAGGAGGAGAGGCAGTTGCATATTTTAGAGACAGAATTTTTCATTTCCTGTTCCTGAGGGTTGGTGTGTTTCAGAGAGCCAGTAAGAATTTCAGGAGCACAGACCCATACCTTTGACTTTATGTCCTACCCTCAAGTTGAATATTTATTACCTTTCCTCCTTCATGTTTTTCCAGAGAAAATGATGTGGCTGGTATTGACGTCAACATGGGCTGTCCTAAAGAGTATTCCACCAAGGTAAACTGCTTTCATTGTATTCTTCACAAAATGTAGGGTGCAGATTAAAGGGCACTGACTGGAGGTGACAGCTAAGTACAGTGCCTAACTCTGGACTACATCCTGTACTCATGAGCAAGAAACTCAAGAGGGTGTTATTAGATCAGCTGGCAAGATTGGAATATAGATGATGGTAGATGAGCTAAAAAGTACTGTATCAGTGAAAATATATGAAGTTCATAACTTCTGTGGTTATGTAAGAATATCTCTATTGGAAAATACACACAAATATTTAGGGGTCAAGGGCTATGAGATATATATAAAATTACCCTGAAATGGTCCAGGGAAAAATTTTTTTTAATTTTATTTACTTATTTTTGTCTGTGCTGGGTCTTTGTTGCTCCATACTGGCTTTCTCTAAGTGCAATGAGTGGGGACCACTCTAGCTGTGTAGCATGGGTTTCTCATTGCCATGGTTTCTCTTGATGCAGAGTACAGGATCTAGGGCCTGCTGACTCAGCAGTTGGGGAGCAACGAGGCACGTGCAATTGTGGTTTTGGAGGTGGTTTGGAGCAGATGAAAATGCCTTACTTGCCCCGAGGCATGTGCAATCTTCCTGGATTAGGGATCGAACTGGTGTACCCAGTATCAGCAGGTGGATTCTTAACCATTGGATCACCAGAAAAGTCCAGGAAAAATTTTAGATGTGCATATGCATACACATGTATACATAAATAAATATTCACACACACATAGAGCACTCGTGCCCAAGTAATAAATGGTGTAAATGTTAAAAGAAAAATGTGAACAGAGCTCTTTTTCATGATAAAACTAGAGGATGCAATATATGTATCCCAATTGTCATATCAGAAGAGACCAGACAGGACTGCAGTGGGAGCTCTGAGAAAGGAACAGAAGGGCAGCCCTTAAACACAGGCTCTTGTGGGGAAATGTGGTCCTGAGGAGGAGGCCTGGGACCTGGCAGGCCAAGGGTATGGTACAAGCTGGGACCCGGAGGCCAACATGAAGTAGAAGCAGGGGACCTCGATTTGACCAGAGGGTTGAGAACTGGGAGGGGAAGAGGCAGCAGAGGAACATGTGATTGAAAATCTTGGTTGAGACCAGGTTAACTGAACTTTGACTTTTTAGATATCTCTGACCTGTTTTGGAACAGAGAAGGCTTGTGATCAGAAACTTAGTCTCTTCCCCCAGGGGAAGCCAGCGTTGCTAGTTTCTTGTGTGTCTTTCCAAATATATTCTATAAATAGAAATGCTAATCTAGAAGCCATGTGTCTAATAGATTCAAGTGTAAAGAGGCTAGAGGTCGGGACACAGATATCCGAGATGAGTATCTTGAATCCACAGGGGAAACCAAGGATGGAGAGAAGAAAAGCCAAATTGGGGCTGAATTTGGCAGTGCTTGGCTGGCAAATGATCACACTAGGAGTGGGAGGTGGGGTGAGTTGTGGGGGCAGAGGGAGGGTAGACTGGCAGCCAAGAAGATGGTTGGTCTCAGTATCACTGGGACTGCGGGAGGAAGAGGTGGCCTGGAGAGGATGTAAAGGGCAACTTGGAGCTAACTGGATGCAAGGCACCAGAGCGACTCCTGCAGGGTCACCTCGGAAACCTGATCATAGGGCGCAAGGGTCTGCAGTCTAGATGTGGCAGATTGTCCCCATAGCCCTCTGCCCAGAGTCTGCTCTCAGAAGTTGGTTGGCCTGAGGACCCTTGCTTTAGGCCAGGAGGCTGAGACTGCCTGAGGGAAAGGCCCTTGGGATACTTGAAAACCAGAGGACCTTTGTGGGTAGCTGCTTCAAGGAATCGTGGAACTTTGCCCTTGTCTCTTCCTAAGTGGCTCAGTGGTAAAGAACCTGCCTGCCGACACAGGAGATGCAGGAGAAGCAGATTCAATCCCTGGGTCGGGAAGATCCCCTGGAGTAGGAAATGGCAACCCATTCCAGTATTCTTACCTGGGAAATCCCATGGGCAGAGGAGCCTGGCAGAATACAGTCCATGGGGTGGCAAAGAATTGGACATGGCTGAGCATGCACGCAAGGAGTTGAAAACATCAGGCTCTGTTTTGCTACCTTGTAATTATTCCCTCATGCACCTGAGTTGTATACGGAGCAGAGCTGAAATGGTTGGAATATTCCCTCTGACATCATAGAATGAAAAAAGCAAGGAGCAGAATCGTATATGATGTGTCACAATATCTGTGTGGGAAATAGGGAATTAATATGTATATTTACACTTCTTTTTATATATTTGGAAAGATACACAAGAAACTGGTGACACTTGTTTCCCCTGGGGAGGGAAACTAAGTTTTTCTTTGGTTTTGCAGAAGAAATAAGGTTCCCTTGCAGGGGTGCCACTCCAAATAATTAACAAGGTCACAGTACTGGCACTGACCAGTCAGAACAGATACCTCCAAGTGTGCTGTACCCAGTCCCTGCCAGCTGACTATCTGCTGTCTTCTCGTGGTTCAAAAATAGAAGTCATATTAAAAAATAAATTGAATAGTTTTCTCTCCTTCTAAGCAGGGAGAGTTCTTACTCTTCATCCTTTTGAACCTTTAAGATTTTTAATATGTTGCCTATTCAAAAAAGCAAATTAAGAAGTTAAATAGAAAGGAAAGAAGGAAGGGAGGGAAGGAGAGAGGAAGGAAAGAAATGCCAGTTAGAAAAGCCATTGCTGGAGATGGAGCAGAGAGACCAGAGTTTAGATTCTGCGATTCCATAAGGAAGGGCTGGATTGCGCGTGAGGTGAGGGACAGCGGAGCCAGGTGAGTGGCCAGGGCTTCCTCAAGGCCTCTAAGGTTGTGTCTGAGGTAGTCCAGGGCTAGAAGCCCTGCTCTTCCTGTTCTCCTCTGAAATGCAGACTCAGTCTGTACTGGTTCAGTGTTCTCTCTGGTTCTAATGTGTATTTCTGAAACATGACATTAAACTGTAATAAGTAAATTTAAACCTCCTGAGCACATTCCGTGAGCATTCATTAGTTTGTAGTTTATATACTGACAACATATATTTATTGGATTTGTCTTTCTTCCCTTCACCTCATTCTGAATGGGTTCAGATTTTTAACATTCCCTCCTCTTCCGATTGTTAGAGTAATTCATACCATTGTCCAGAACTTGGATAATATAGAAAAGGACAAAAAAAAAAAAAAAAAAACCCAGAAAACAAAAAGCAAAAACAGGAAAATCATCAGTAATCTCACCATCAAGAGACAACGGCTGTTATTCATGTTGAGATTTAAGTGGCTCTGGGGATTGTTGGTTTCCATTAGTTGGGGATTTTGTTAGAGTTTGACATTGGGCTGAGTGCTCAGGACTGGGAGGCCGTTGTTGCTGGCAGGGGAGCAGGGCCTGGACATTATTGCAGATCGTGTGCCTCTGTGTGGCTTTGCTGGCAGTGGTGGCGAGTGACGGTAGGACAGGAAGAAGGTGGATTCGATCTCATTTCAAAGGAAGACCAATCCATTTATTTTTTTTAAGAGGCTTGGCAGCTTGTGGGGTTTAGTTTGTTAAGGCACTGAAACCCTTGGTAGGAAATGGGCAGTGCTGAAAAATGATTTTTTTAGAACCTGTTTCCAGGTAGACCTGCGGGTCTTGCTAAGGGGATCAGAGTGACGGCTTTTAGAATTCGTCAAACTGATCCCTGGTGTTGTGGGCACGGATGCTGCTGCTTTCTTGCTTGCCCAGGAGAAATGCTGATCACCAGTGGACCTTGGTTTCTGGGAGGCAGGTGCTGAGGTGCTGCCAGGTTGCCATCCCACAGGGAGGAGCAGCCCTCCTTCAGCTGTAAGAGCCTCCTGTATGTGCTTTTCCTTAGGGAGGAATGGGAGCTGCCCTTCTGTCAGATCCTGACAAAATCGAGAAGGTAAGTCTTGCCCTTAAGAGGTCTCTTCAGCGTGCCTGTGAGCTAGAGCTGTTGGGAGCACCTTCCCTCCCCTCCCCTGAGATTGAGAGAATCACTCACTCCACCAGGGTCTGGTTTTTAAAAGACTTCCCGGTGATTTTGACATGCAGCCAGATTCAGGAACTCCTGAGCCATCCTGCAGCAGCCTTGGTGTTCCTGAAAAGCCCAGGGCTAGGGACGTGTCAGCCGAGAGCCAAGGGCCCTAAGAACTCATTTAGAACTACCTCTGTATGCCTCTCTTCCTTCTGAGAAGATCATGAGAGCACAGGTCAGGCTACCTGTGGGTTGTGGACATGCTCAGTGGCCACATGTGTTGGGGCATAGGGTATTGGCCTCTCCCAATGGGTCCCCAGCACACTGACAGAGTCCACCGTCAGTATGAGAGCAAGCCAAGCTAGGGCCATACAAGGTAAGCTGAGTTAGTCCCCTCTGGTCCCCTTCCCCTGTGATTCTGGTGGCCAGGTTTCCAAGGCGTTAGGGTCAGACTGATGTTTGCCACCCAGTGTTGTGAGCTGCCAAGGCATGTGGGAGTAACATTTTCTGTCACACCATATGCACCTTTGACTTTTCTCTGTCAGTTCACTAGCTTTCTCCTTGCTGTTCCTATTAGCTACTTTGATTTCCTTTTCCTCCTCCATTCCCACTTCTGTCTCTGGGCCTTAAGCCCCACTAATGCCTCCCACATGCTAACAACATGGGATACGGCACCACTGATAAGAGGTGCCATTGCCATGTCAGCAGCTCAACCTTGTATATTCCTCCAGCCCCACTGTCTCTGGGGTCTAGGAAATCCAGCATATTTGTGATTTAGGGCCTTCTCATTTTTCCTGGGTATGGATAGGCACAGAAAATTACCTCAGACACCTTTCTGCAGGCTGGAGTGTATGTGGACAGTTGTGGGTGTCCACCCTTAGGGGAGGGGCCTCAATAGGGGGTGGTTTTCTTCACAACATGTACATACAGGCATTTCCGTTATCCTCTGGCCTCCTGGCTTCTCCCACCTATGCTGTTAGCTCTGTCTTCACCACTGCCCTTCTTTGGGCACATTGCACACAAGAGGCAGCAGAATTCGCAGCTCACCTCAGAAGCTCACTTCATTTCTGTCTTAACTATTTTTAAGTGGCACCTGGGCCAGCAGGCCCTGTCTTGCCTGTAATCTGTCCTAACAGCCTAGCCTCTTGGTCCAATGTCTCCTGGAGGGCTCTGCCTTAGCCTGTCCCTGAGAGAGGCCTCCTTCGCTGGTTCTTGTAACCCGGCTGTCTGCTGCCCCCTCCTGTCTAGAACCAGACTGGCAATGGCTGCCTGAATGTCTCCTCTGCTCTGCTGGACAGGGATCTAGTTTCTTGGAAGAGGGCTCTTGGGATCACCTTCCCTCTAGCTTTCCTGGCCCAAAATTTTTGATGAGGGAAGAAGATAAAGATAGCAAGGTCACAGACACACAGTGTCATCTACCCCTTTCTTGGTCTCTGACTCTTGATCTGGTGTTGTTACTTCCCTGACACTTTCCTATGTGACTTTCTTGATCTGTCTTTGGAGTCCTTTGCAATTAATGTGCAAAATAAACCCTTTTAAGTAGGATGACAATGTTGTCTTTTCCTTTCCCAGTTTCTCTGCTGTATATCTGACTCCCCAAAAGGGAGGACAGGGCCCAGGACCTGTTCAAGCTCTCCTGTTCCTACACTTGGCAGACCCTGGCACAGCACTCAGGGAACATGCCTTCAGACAGGAATGGAGCTGTGAGCCATGTGTTCTCAACCAGTGTTAGGCCTCAGAATCATTTTGAGGAGAGACCATGTTGGACAGAGTCTTTTGAAAACATATATTCCTAAGCCCTGCTCCTGAACCCAGCCTTTCAGGAAAGATGAGGTGGAATCTATGGTGCTGCATTTCTTAGGCTCTCCAGCTGATTCTGATGCTTGTCCTGGCAAAGGATGACACTGTGTCCTGCACAGGCATGTATGTAGACCCAACCATACATTCATTCCCTCACTCATTCATTTACCAAATACATGTATACTGCTATGAACCAGGTAAGGGACTGCTGGGGCTGGGGCTCTAGTGGAGAAAAAAGGTGAGCTCCTTTCTTCACGGAGCTTCCATGTAGGTGGTGTGCAACAGATGCATTCACATGGACCCATACATGGACATAAATGCATCTTTGCCAGTGGGCCACACGGGTCTGGAGTGAAATTCATCGGTACAAGCAGCTGTGGTGATTATTCTGGAAGAGGCAGATGTTCTTGTGTTCTCCCCTACCATAGATCCTCAGCACTCTTGTGAAAGGGACGCGCAGACCTGTGACCTGCAAGATTCGCATCCTGCCATTGGTAAGGATGGTGTGTTACATCTGAAGGTCCATTTTCTCTGCAGATGTTGGTCGGGGGGTGTGAATGATTCCTGAGGGGACGAGTCAGGTTTGGAGGAGTGGGGAGATCTGAGCCCACTTTGGGAGCTGGCAGCTGCTCCCTGTGTGGCTGCAGTAACCACCCTGTGTGGCCCCATCCCTCAGCTGGAAGACACCCTGAGCCTTGTGAAACGGATAGAGAGGACCGGCATTGCCGCCATCGCGGTTCACGGGAGGTGAGTTGTCCCCTTGCTAGTGACCGACTTGCAGGGAGGTCCTCAGCCATTTTGATGCTTCTTCACCAGACCCCAGGCACCTACCAGCTTCTCTTCTATGTACCCAGCCTAGCTCTTTGCTTAGCTCTTTGACCCCCGCTGAATCTGGAGGGTAGTCCAACCCTTTCTGGGTTGCATTTTTCTTTGTTTCATTCATTGAGCATCTAATGTGTGGTAGAGACTGCACTGAGCTTTAGAGATACAGACATACCAAAGGGAAGGAGAAATGCCCCTACCCTCAGGATGTGCAAATGCTAGAGATCGAGTGATTTGCTCAAAACTGGGTCGTGCAGTCAGGAAGTGGTGGAACTAGAACTCTGCTTCTGAATCTCATTTTCTTTCCACTACATTCAGCTCTAGCTTTTCTCCCGAATGACCCCAGGCAGACCGCTGTTCTTTTATAGGCACCACCTCTTTTGTCTGCCCTCGTTGGACTACCAGCTGTCACAGGGACTGCTTTAAACAGTCCTTAGGTCTGTAGTGAATGTGTTCTCTGTTGAGAGCTGAGGTGTTGCTGAAGGCTATCCTTGGTTTCCCAGTCGAACTTGCTCCCTATGTCCAGGATGTACTTGTGTACCAAATCCCAGGTTGGCAAATGTCAGCTGGAGTGACCTCCCTTCTGAATGATGTTCCTTGTGAGTTCAAGGGTCTTATAGGAACAGCCCATTTCTTGCAGGTGTGTCTATTACAGCATTTTCAGAGAAGGGAACCCAGAACTTCAACATATAGAAACAGAGAAAAGCAGAGCTGTGTGTGTTGAAGCCAGCAGGGGGAGGTGAAAAGCCACACACCTGTACATACACACCCCTTCCAGAGGCAGCAGGCTCTGGGCTCAGATGCCTGGCTTCAAATCCCAGTTCTGCTGCTGGTTGGCTGTGTGTCCTTGGACAAGTTATTTAACCTCTCTGAGAACTACAGTCCTCATTTGGAAATTAAGATAGTTTCTGCTTTATAGGGTTGTCGCAAAGCTTTTACGAGATTGTGAATATACAGTCTTGGCATAGTGCCTGGCAGATGGTGTTCCCTGAATAAATAAAGCTATTTCTTTTTCCCAGTAATTGGGAAGACTAGGAAGACAGAATTGGGCAAGTTTAAAGAGGGACTTTCTGGCTATCAAAGCTGTTAAGGATGGGTTAGAATTGGGCTGCTAGGGGTGTGGGAAGGTGGAGGTGGAGGCTGGATTGATGGGACTTTCTTGGGCCCCAGGGGCCCTGACACTTTGGTTGAGGAGTATAGCAGAGGGACACCATAGACAGGGCCTGGGCAAGGGCTGTTTGGTCGGCCATCTGGTTCGCCCGTGAGCACAGCTCAGGTTGGGGTTTACCTTAGCATCCCTAAGACTCATTCACTCATACACAGGAACTTCTTGCAGCTGATCTTAGATTCAGGGGCCTCGGGCTGTGGCCCCGCCTTCCCGTGACCCTTGGTGACAGCCCTGGTCTGTGGCCTGCCCGTGCCAGCTGCCTCTCCCCAGGATCAGCTGCCCAGCTTGACTTCAGCACAGGCAGCTGTGTGGGAGTGGCCCGTCTGAGTGGCGGCAGCTGTTCCCTGTCCCCCGGGAAGGGCAAGACCAGGACAGTAGGGGCAGCATTCTTAGGGCTGTGTCCCTCATCTCTGGCAGAGACGAGGAGAAGTTGGGGGTGGCCGTGTGACCACCCTCATCGGCTCCCGATAGCCACGCCTCACCTGCGGGCCTCTGAGGGCTGGATGCGGTGTGTACCCGTGCTGCCCCTGCCTTCTGCAGCTGGGGTCAGGGAGAGCCCTGCCTTGTAGCCTGGAGCCCTGTCCCTGCTGGCCACGTAGCCTTTCTGAGTGCCAGCAGGGAGGACTGTCGGGCCTGGCTCACATCACTGGGGCTCATTGTGACGCAGCCTTTGGCATTTAGCCCCCAGCCCCATCTCTTTATCTCCAAGGAAGCGAGAGGAGCGGCCCCAGCACCCTGTCAGCTGCGAAGCCATCAAAGCCATCGCCGAAACCCTCTCCATTCCCGTCATAGCCAAGTAAGCCTCCCTTCCTCCTTGTTTGTTCTTTCATGCCTCATTTTACTCAGAGGGACTTTAACTGACAAACAGAAAATGGAATGAGATAGCATCAGAAAAATGACCCTCAGGGAAAAGAAGACAAGAATGTGGCAAAAATGAACTTGGGAACAAGGCTGAAAAGTGTCGGTCATGTCCCTTGGCCTCTGGCGAGCAGCCGACATAAGTATGTGGTAGGTAGGAGCCCAGGGCATTCTGATGGAAGGGTCGAGGTGGGAGCGTTTAGGGAGAGAGCAAGAAAGGGGCTGCCGAAAGGCCCCCGGGGAAGGTGGCGTCACACCAGGGCTAGGTGTGTGGGGTGTAGGGGGAGGCGATCCATGCCAGAGCACAGAGAGCCGCGGCTCAGGGCCAGGAGGCAGGTCACAGGCCAAAGCCCAGGTCCTGGCAGGTGTCAGGGACTGATGACCAGCCTGCCGGCTCAGCAGTGGGGCAGCAGTGTCCTGGTGTCACCAGGGAGCTGGCCTGTGTCAGCCAGTTGGGAGTCCAGCTCAGCCCTGTTCCTGCCCAATGGCAGGTTGGAAACAGAGATGTTCTAAAGCCCTGATGGAAGTCCTGCCTGCCTGGAGTCAGGGAGTGGGAAGCTAAGGCAGGGGTGGGGGTGGTGGTGGCAGCCAGGCCCACTTTGCCCAGGCCAAGGTGGGTTAGTGGTGGCTTGGAGAGAGGATGGGGCTGCTCAAGACCCTAGATGCTGTTGCTACCCGAGAGAGCTCCTCCACCCATCATCCCACACACAGTGCTGTCTCTGAGCTGAGGGTACCACCTGGCTCCTGATGAAACAGGCAAAGAGCAGTTTCCAAGTGGCCATAGCATGGCCTGAAGGGAAGTTGCGACCTTACCAGGCCTCCTTCCTTCCTCTCACGACCGCCCTGCATCTGTTCCCTTTCTAGGGTTTAATCCAGCCATTAGTGGACATGTAGGGCCCCAGCCTGGGGCTTTTCCTGTCATCCCTGTATCCATGTACAGATACCTGTCCTTCGGACATGGGCTGGCTTTAGTCACTGTTGAGGATGGGGGGCTGGGGAGGGTAATGTTCCTGAGTACCTGTGAAGTGCCAGGCACGGTCTGGGCTGCCGTACTCTATCATCTCACTCACTGTTCCTGGCCCCACAGCAGGGTGCGTGTTGTGCTCTCCAGTCTCTGAAGCTGTCATAGCTGAAGGGCTTGGCCAAAGCCACATACTTAATAAGCAGCAGATCCAGGAGTTGCCTGTTTCTGACAATGCTGGTACGAGGCTGGGGCTACCTTCACCAACCCCCTATCTCCGCCGGCTGTTGCTTTTCAGTGGAGGATCTCACGACCACATCCAAGGGTATTTGGATATAGAGGACTTCCGACGAGCCACGGCAGCCTCTTCAGTGATGGTGGCCCGGGCGGCCATGTGGAACCCGTCCATCTTCCTCAAGGAGGGTCCACGGCCCTTGGAAGAGGTCATGCAGAAGTACATCAGATATGTACGTCTACACACTTTTTCACAACAAACTTTTCTGTCTGTCTGCCCGCTTTCTGCAGAAAGTGCTTTGGGTGAGCCTCCGGTCCCCGGCAGCCCATGTGGTTCCTCTCTTTTTCTTTGTTGTGTTGCGAGGCATTGGGTTTTCCTGGCTGCAGTGTGAAGAGTGGGCTGCTGGTGGGGAGGGGGTCATGGCCCTACCGTCACCCTCTTCTAAAGCCTCCAAGGTGTGGGGGTCATCGCACGGGCCTCTGGATCCCAGATGCTGTCGGGGCCTCTAACCCATGATACCTTTCTCTAAGTCCCTGTCACCCCTCTGCCCTCCGTGTGCACAGTGACAGTGCCAGTGGGTAGGCACTTCAGCAGCCACAGCCAGGAGTAGCCATCATAGTGGCTGTTGCTGACAGGTTCTGTCCATAAAGACGTGTCACCTGGCCATCAGTCATAATCACTTCTCAAGCTCTTCTCTTGTAATTCTCAGAAAGCAAAAAAAGCAAAATGTAATTCCCAGTTAGGCTACTTCCTCTGATTCAGGAAGTAGCCTAACTTTAACCCTTTCCTTGGGGAATAGCTTTTTCTTCTCACCAGGATGGTGATGATAGTGCCAGGGCATTTCCTGTAAAGGAGTTTTTTGTTACCTACTGTGTCTCATTGGCATAGCCCTGGCACCCTGTGGGACTATGTGACTAGCTGTGTGTGTGTGACTGTCGGCAGAGACAGTGAATGGTCCGCAGACTGCCCCCCTCCTCTTCAGTCCTGAAGCCCCCCACCCACCTGGGGGGTCAGGACACCCAGGAGGCCATGACCGTGCCTGGGCAATTGTGGCTGCCATGACATGTGGGTGTCCTCAGTGCTGAGCAAGCTGGGGGTCGGGGAGGCCCTGAGGCCAGTGCCCAGAGCCGGCAGCCTCTGTTCTCAAGCCTCTTTTGCTCATTGCTGCAGCCTTCATCCCCTTGGTCCCAGATGTCCTATTGGCCAGGTTAGAGACCACCAGGTTCTCTGACGGCCTGGGTCAGCCAGAGGTGAGGGGCTGGGCTCAGCCTAGGTGGGCTGGCTGGTGGCCTGTGGCTGGGATGGCACAGTCAATAGAGCCAAGCTCTCTCACTGGCTGAATGGTGATGGTATCTTTCCTGAACAGCCCGTCCCTTGGCAGCACCTCACGAGGGTGTATTGGGCCAGAGAAAGGGAGTGGCTTTCCAGCACAGGTAGGGCTGCTTCTGGTCCAGCCAGGTGCCTCTGTCCCAAACAAGCTGAGTCAAGGCCTTGCCGCCGGCCGGGACTTACCCCTGGGTCTCTGCTTTGTTGTGACGCACTGAGGCAAGGCCTGAAGACACAGGCCTAGGTGGAGGGATTAGAAGAGTGTAGGGGGTGAGTGGTGGAGGGGTGGGTTCTGGGGGGCTGGGGCACCCTTCGACCCTTGCTCTCCTGCCCTCCCCAGCCAGGCCAACTTCCACTGGGCATCCCCAGGCACTCAACTTGCCTCCTTGAGCCTGCATTTCCCCATCTGAGTAGTGATACCCATTTGTCGAGCTCATAACACATGTGAGCATGCTTGGTCCATGATGCTGGGTTTTCCCACGTTGGGGGAAGTTGTAGACAGGCTGTTTAAGATGTGGGAGTGGCAGGTGCCCGCCAGGGTTATAAGGAGTAAAGGAATCTCACTCCTGTCCTAGGGCTGGTCCTGCCACACCAGCGCTTGGCTGTTCCCTGCTCCCCGCCATGGAAGATACTTGGCAGCAGGTCTTCCATGGTAGCTGATGTGGGAGCAGCTCCCTGCACATCTGGACCTTGGTCAGGCTGTCCGGTAGAGTGTTCTTCTGACCGGGGCCTTGGCTGTAACCCTCAAGCCTTGTGTCACTAACCAGAGGAGTAGATGGCCAAGGTGGAGGTGGCTGTTTTGTGGGGGCCTCAGCTCCAGGCCCCTCTCAGGTCTCCTTGGAGCCACTTTCCCCACTGTCAGAGCAGCGCAGGCCTCAGAGCCTGCCTGGGCAGTAGTGGGGCTCACAGCAGTTCTTCTCGCAGGCTGTGCAGTATGACAACCACTACACCAACACCAAGTACTGCTTGTGCCAGATGCTGCGAGAACAGCTGGAATCACCTCAGGGAAGGTTACTCCACGCTGCCCAGTCTTCCCAGGAAATTTGGTGAGAGGGGCAACAGGCTGTCATGCCCCAGACCTGATCCTGAGCCCTAAACTGACTACTAGGGGACCCTGGGGGTGGATTTGCAGAATCCAGATGCAGGCTACAGCTTTGCCGCACAGATGGGGGTACTTGCAAAGCTTTAGAACCTACCATCCCTGGACTGATCTCAGCAGCAGAATTTTGGAAACTAGGGCAGCAGTGGGATGGAGGAAGGTGAGGGCTGGACTTGGGAATCCCTGGGGAGGAAGGGGCTTTCCTGGTCACAGATCTATCACATGCCAGGCCACCAGGATCCAATGGTTAGGAGACTTGGGGTCTTAGAATGGAACCCCCTGTGCCCACGCCTTCACCCCATCTAGAGGCCACCCCTTGGTTCTCTAGATCTGCTGGAGCTCCAATTCAGGTGGTAGACTTTGGGGGCCATCACAACCTGGCCTCATGCCCGTCCCCTGTGTTTGTACGGGGCTTTCCTGCCTGGATGCTCTCTCCCCTGCACATTTGCTGTCTTTACCCTCCTTCCCCCAGAGAAGGCTTTCTGGACCAGGCTTGCCCTCAGGCAGCCTCCAGTCCTTAAGATGCTCCCAGAGGGAAGAGCCTTGCCAGAACCTTCCTCCTCTCCCTGGGCTTATGGTGCTCAGTCTGTCCTTCTCCCATTTGGCTTAACCAGCTCGACCTCAGTACCTTGTGAGCTTGGGGATAACTCTCAAGAATATCACTCTGTCGCTCTGGGTGGTACCTCTTTTTATGTTTGGCCTAACTGTTTGTGGTCAGGGCGGGAAGTGGGGAACCAAGCAGTGGTCAGGCCTCCGTGTCTTCCTCCCGTGGGCCCACGTGAGAATGAGACTGTGCATACCCCCAATGTTTGGTCTGTGTAGCTTACCTCACCCACTGCCGGCTGGGGACACCTGCCTGTGTGTTCCTCCTTGGAAGAAAGGCTGCAGTGACGTTTGGAACCTTTTCCACCCAGCCCAGCCCGCTCTCCAGTGCTCACGCTTAGGGGGCACCTGCTCCATTCTCCATGTGCTAGTTCAGGCTGATCACAGGGAGGTGTAGGAAGCACCTTCCAATGGCTCAACCCTGGTGGTGTTCCAGTGCATGTAGGGGACATTTCTCAGTGGCGGGCCCTGGGTTTCTGCAGCAGTTTCCTGAGCGCTGGCTGCACTAAGGGTCTTGCCCTACTCTTCTCATCCCTTCAAAGTGAGGCCTTTGGCCTTGGTGCCTTCTATGAGGAGACCACACGAGAGCTGGATGCCCGGCGGGCCAAACTTTTGGCCAGGAGCCCAGAGGAAGCAGAGGAACCAGCTGAAGACACTTCTGGTATCATTAAGATGGCCATCAAGTTTGACCGGTAGGTCTCCAGCTTGGGCCAGGGCCAGTCCTCAGGTCTGACTGGGCCAGCAAGCTGGCTGGTTAATGCCAAGCCATGGGACCACAGGCCTCCTTTATTTTGGACGCTTGTTCTCAGTTTTCAGCAACCCAAAGAAGGCACTTTGGAGAAGACAGTCCCTGAAAGTCCAGGCATTGCTGTCAGGGTATGCATGCTGTCCCAAGGGTGACTAAACTATACCTTTTTCCAGACCCATCCCCTCCCACAACTCAATCTGGAGAGACTTGTCCCCTTCTGTTACTGAAAATATGTGTTTTCTCCCTGAAAAAGTAGTGAAAGTATTAGTCGCTCAGTAATGTCTGACTCTTTGTGACTCCATGGACTGTAGCCTGGCAAGCTCCTCTGTCCATGGAATTCTCCAGACAAGAATACTAGAGTGGGTTGCCATTTCCTTCTACAGGGGATCTTCCTGACCCAGGGATTGAACCCAGGTCTCCCGCATTGCAAGCAGATTCTTTACCATTTGAGTCACCAGGGAAGCCCCGGTTTTTACCTTGGTCCTCAGGAATTAGCTGCCCATAAGAAGCTCCAAAAGAGCCTCAGGCCCTGAGCCCTTATCTAGCTGAACAGTCCACCCCTCACTGCCCCTTGTTAGGCCTGTGGTGCTGTCTCTAGGCAGAAGTAGCCTCAGGCCAATTATTGCCTCAGCCAGTGACTCAGCTTCAAATGGGGCCCTGGCCCTTATCCTCTGTGATCTAGGATCTGAACCTTTCTCTGGTCCCCAGACCCAGACAAGGAGTCAGTCTTGTCTGGCAGGGACTTGGGAGGCGGGATGTGGGCTCAACTGTTGGGCAGTCATACCCCGGGAGAGCTCCTGGTGGGAAGTTGGAATATGGTGCTTCTGTCCATGTCACCACCTGGCTCTGGAGTCAGGGTCCACTGAGCCCACTGACACTCAGGGGACATAATCGGGGTGGAGCTAGAGCCTGAGACCATTGTATGACAACCTTGCTCCCCACTCCTACACACTCCCTCCTGAGGTTGTCTTGAGAGGCAAATGGTACCTCCCTTCTTGGCTGTTTAAGGCTGTTTTCCAGGCTGGAGTGCACTTCCCACCCTGATTCCCCTCCCCAAGCAGCTGAAGCCTATCTTCCCTTCAGGTAGAACGCAGACCCTGAGCTGCAGGTGGGACAGAAGCAGGAGATTCAAGGACTCAGAGCAGGAGCCCTGAGGCAGCAGTCTGTGGTCTCAGTTCCTGCAGCTCCTCCAGGCACTGAGTCAGGCTCCTGCTGAGGAATGCAGTGCTGATGGTCGGTGGGTCCTGACCCCTTCCCCGCCTCTCTCCAGGCGAGCATATTCACCCCAGATCACCCCCAAGATGTGCCTGCTGGAGTGGTGCCGGAGGGAGAAGCTGGCACAGCCGGTGTATGAAACGGTGAGTTCCTGGCTGTGTCCCGCCCTCGTCCAGCCCATGCACTCCCGCTGCCGCCGTGCCCCCAGCCCGCCCATAGCTCCGCCTGGGCTCCAGGCCACTTGGCTGGAGCCTGGTGTTGCCTTCTGTGGGCTGGTTGCCACTAGTTCCTTCCCGGTGACGGTGGCCCTACTATCTAGTTCTGGCCACTTTCATAAAACTGAACTAGACACTTAAGTAAGTAGTGCTCAGGCCAGTCCCTTCTGGTGGCATTGCCTGGGCAGGGGTCTCGTCTCTGGAAAGGGCTGTCTGGCTTAGGAAGGATGATCCAACCTAAAAGTTAGACTGACGGGTTTTTGGACCAGGCCTCAGCCAATGGGGCACAGAATTGGGCCCCCCACATCTGGGCCCCTCAGTGGAAACTTTGAGATAGTCTTGCTTCACTTCCTTTGGTCCCCATGGCCGTGCCTGTTTAGGTTGCCCTGTTTCTTCTGTACTGGCCTGTGGACCTCCAAGCTTGTATCTTCTGGGCCTGGTGTCCCCCTCTGCCAGAGTGACTTTTCCAAACGAACCTGACTCTGTCTGCCTTGCTCACATCCTCATCAGCTCCCCAGCGCCTTTGGGATCCAACCCTCCCACCTCAGCACAGAGCACACGTGCCCCACATGTCTTTCCACTTCAGGTCGTGCCCACTCAGCTCCCCACCCACCACTCCACCTGGTCGCTCTGCCTGGTGTACTTTCTGTGCCCCTGTCCTTGTCCCCTCTCACCCCTTTGCCATCTGGTGAGCTCCTCCTCACCGAGGGGACCTGGCCCATCCAGATGTCAGCGGGAGAAAGCTCCACAGTCACGCGCAGCTGAGGGCTGTGATGGCCTTTCGCTTAGGTCCATGACAGAACCCCTGACACACTGGGATGTCGTTGACTGTGTATCTGCCTTTCTTCCCTGGAAGATGCATACAGGCCCTTCAGGGGAGGAGCATGTGATAGAGGTAGCCTTCGTGTGACTTAGGTGAAGGTACTTCTTTTCTCTGCCTTAGTTGTGACCCTGGCAGGTGGGCCTCCAGGGCTTGGCTGTCTGGCTCTCATGCAGCTGTCCCTGTTTCCTTTGCTCTCTCTGTTCCAGGTCCAGCGCCCCCTGGATCGCCTCTTCTGTTCTGTTGTCACTGTTGCTGAACAAAAGTACCAGTCTACCTTGTGGTGAGTTTTCTCATCAGTGGGCATGAGGCTTAGTGGCAGGGCCTGATCGTTGCATTGGCCTGGGAGGGTTAGGGGGACCCGTGTACCTAGATAGTGGTATCCCTGGGTGATGACCCCTTCCCCAGTTTTGTCAGAATTTCTGCCAAGGGTGTATAGAGTCAAGCCTCTCAGCCTGTAACCAGTCTGCCTGTCTCCCTGATTTATTGCCCCTTACCTCGTCTACCCAGGGACAAGTCCAAGAAACTGGCGGAGCAGGCTGCAGCCATCGTTTGTCTGCGGAGCCAGGGCCTCCCAGAGGGTCGGCTGGGTGAGGAGAGCCCCTCCTTGCACAAGCGCAAGCGGGAGGCCCTTGACCAAGACCCTGGGGACCCCAGAACTCAGGAGCCAGCCATGCCTGGGGAGCTGTGCAAGAAGCCTTTTGTAGCCTTGGCAAGTGGTCAAGAGAGCCCCCTGGAAGGCTGGTGACCACTGTCCTTCCCTGGTCAGCCCCTCCCTGGGCCTGGCCCTAGGATGGCTGTGGGTGCAGAGCACCAGCCAGATGCCATTGGACAATTTTCTGCCCCTGCTGGACAGGAATTGAGAGGTTCTGGCTTGGGTCAGCAGCCTGGAGCACAGGCTAAGGGGTGCCCAGAGTGTCCCTCTCCCTCAGTGGGTCTGAGCAGCAGATCAACCTCAGTATTTTCTTTGAAAACAGGAGCTCTCAGGTGGCACCTCCCCAACCTGACATTGGTACAGTGCAATAAAGACACCCACCACCCTTACCCTCGGCTGGCTGCTTCAGCCTGGCTCTTTACCCATGGATGGATGTCTTGGCATTAGTCTGCTTCCAGCCTCTGGACAGAGCTGGGGCTTCCTGAAGCATTTCTCCTACCCATCCTAGATGGAGGTGGGGGATGGGGTATCACCTTTAATGCTCACTGGACTCCTGGACTCAAGTTGAGCCAGGAAAGCCCAAGAGGCCCATTTTGCAGATGCTAAACCTGAGGCACTGGCCATCAATTGGCTTTCCTGATGAGAGATGAGATGGAATCTAGGGGAACTGTTAGGGTATCTGGTACCCTAGTAAGGGACCAGGTCAGGCGAGTGGCTGGGTAGGGGGTGCTCAGTGTGATCCACCCCACCTAGCTGGAGTTCAGACCTATGAGGCACCCGCTCTGGGCAGAGGACACGGGAGACTGCTGATGACAGCAATCTGGGGCCCTTGTGATTGCCCGCCCACACGCCACTGCTCACTACCACTACCAGCACCCCCCGCCCCCCGCCCCCCCCCCCCCCCCCCCCCCCCCCCCGCCTTCCGCCCCCACCATCCCATCCCATCAGGCCGGAAGGAAGTGGCAGATTCTCTTTAATTTCCTCCTGGCAGTGAGAAGCAAACAAATGGGCTACCACATTTATGGGGCCTCCCCCACTTAACTGGGACGGGCCTTCTGACCAAAGGTCTCTGCCCAGCACCGCCCCCGCTTCCTCCACTGTAAACATGCAGCTTCTCCTCCTTTTAGAGCTCTGTGTGGAGGGGGGATTCCCCTCTGGGTCAAGGCCTTGTTCCTCTCATCTCCAGTCTGTACTCCTGGCCCTGAGGACCTGAGTCAAGGGTTGGGTGGGTGAGGCCCCTGCCGCAATCCAGGAGCCGTCCCTCCCTGCACCCACACTTGCTCTTCTGTTTGCAGATAAGGATACCACAAAACCAGGGCCTCCAGGAGCCCATCACTCTTTGACCTTGGGCGAGTCACTTCTAGTCCTTGCTGGGCCCAAGAGCCCTTCTCTGAGTGGGATCAGCTGTTCTACTGCCTGAGGCCAGAGGATAAATAGTCTCACCTGGCACTGTGCAGCTAATGGGGTCATTCTATGGTGAGGCTGCCCTAACTTCCCAGGCCAGAGCCTCCAGAGAAAGAGCCCCACCCAGGAGACAGACTGAGGCTTGGTTCAGTCTCAGCCATCCAACTTTAGGCATAATTTATTTCTGATTTTTCCTACAAAAAACTATTTTCAGTCAAAATGCCCCCTTTGCTTTTCCTCATACCCAAATGGAACAGCACAGACAGGTCCCAGGGGATCTACCCTCCAGGCATCCTGAGCTTGTCAGAGCTGGTGGGCCAGGTACCAAGTCCGGAGATCCACTTCCCTGGTCGGGTGGGGCTCTGTCCTCAGACCTCTTCTTCCATCAGTGTGGTTTTCCTGGGGTCGGGGGTTGGGGGGGAGGGTCCCTGCTCTAGAGTGGTCAGGTCTATTTCTGGGCTATGGGCAAGGAAAGGCAGGGGTAGAGGTCAGCTGCTGAGATAGAGGTTAGAGTGTGGGGACTTTCAGGGGCCAGGAAAAGTATCGGGGAGAGGGTGAGTCACAGGGGAGCAAGTATGGGGGCTAGTGTGTGTTTGTTGACTGAGGATGTCCAGCAGAATTCTGCTTGAATATGTTGCCCCTCAAATAGTCTCATTTTAGTACTCCTCAGTGATGCCTGCCCTGGTCTCAGAGAGATGTAAGACCTGGGACCAACTGGGAGGGCCCAATCAGATCTGAAAGCTGCACCCACTGTGCTCACCATGCTCACCTTAAACTCAGGCCACTTAGATACCCAAACCGCTCTCTGATCTAGTGGCCACCACACTTATCTATCCATTCCAGCCACCTTGATTGAGGACATCCTCTTAATGCATCATATTTTGGGGACACTTTTTTTTTTTAAAGATTTTTTTTTCCATGTGGACCATTTTTAAAGTCTTTATTGAATTTGTTACAGCATTGTTTCTGTTGTTTTTATATATATATATATATATATATATATATATATATATATATATATATTCTGGGTTTTTTTGGCGTGAGGCATGTGGGATCTTAGCTCCCTGATCAAGGATCTAACTCGAACCCCTGGCACTGGAAGGTGAAATCTTAACCATTGGACCACCAGGGAAGTCCCACACATGGTTTTAATATGAGCATGGGAGGAAGAGGGGGGCAGGTCTTATGAAGGCTATAGCAAACAGACTGGACTGGATGCAGTGATGGGTGGGGAATCTCTTGCTCCTGCTGTTCTGCACACTCTGTCCTTCCAGGTGTCACTCCTGCTCAGAAACTCCTCCAGTGCTCTCCACTGCCCTCTGGATTAAGTCCAAACTCCACAGCCTAGCGCTTGAGGACAAAGTGCTGACCCTGTCTTCTTAGCACCCTGTGCTGACTTCAGCAACTAACTTTTCTCGATTGTAGTTTTCTGGTCATATCCCCTCCGCCAGATTGGGAGCTGCTCAAGGGCAGTCCTTGTGCCCCTCTGGCCAGCCTGGGCGTGGGGGTGGGGAGCAGGCACAGAGGAACAATCAAACAAGAGCTTGTGGTGGAGATGGGGAATGTGTGCCATGGAGAGGAAGAACTTTTCTAAACCCTGACTTTTCTCCAAGGCTCCTGTTGTCCCTAATGTGGAATAAGGTGGGCTGGACTGAGCTAAGCTGTACCATCGCTCAGAGGCCACAGGAGAGCCTTCAATGATGAGGGCTCAGGGCCAAGCATGTGGCAGCTGACAAAAGGGATGGTTTCCCTCATCTCAGACCCTGACTGGCATACACACAGGAGGGAGAAGGGACCCACACCATCCCTGTCCATGAGCCTGGCCCAGTCTGGGGTTCTGTCCATTGCACTGGGTCCCTGGGTCTCCTGGTTTTGCACAGGGCTCTCAGGAGGCTGGAGGTGGGTCAGATGGCTGCCTGCCATCTAAAACAGCTTTGGGAGCTGACCTGAATCCCGGCCCTGGGTAAGGAAAAGGGGTAGAGAGAATTTGTGTATAGATGTGTGTTGATTCCTCACCGCCTGCAGGGCTCCCAGCCATTGCCGCCTTTCTTCCAAAGGTGCTAACACTCTTCCTGCAGCTGGTGCTTACTTCTGCCCCAGCCTTCATCACACTCCAGATTAGGGTTCTCAGTCTCCTCCATAGCAGAAACCTTCCCCAAGACATGAGCCCTTTTAAGTGTTCTCCAAGTGCACAGTGGCTGGGAACACAGATGCATCGCTGAACATTTGATGAATGGGTGAATTTCTGCAACCGTCTATAGCTTCTGTGGTCCCTGCCCAGTGGTGGGGCTGGCGGGCCCACGATCTCCCTCCTGTCTTCTCCCTGGCCTGACCGGCTGAGCCCCTGGTTCAGATAAAGTCATATGTGGAGGGCAGAGGGGTTAGATAAAGGTTCATTTTCTCCATCCAGATAACCTGGGAGGTATTGGTGTATGTGTGTGTGTGTGTGGGCAGTAGGGATGACACATCCTGAGACTGCATTATTTTATGATGAGAAAGAGGTGAGGTGGCTAAACTTCTGGGGCCTTTTAGTATACTAAGGGTCGTGTTACATGTAATACTAATTGGCAGACCAAACATCTGCCGGAGGCAGAAGGCTGTAGTGTGATGTCTGGACTCTAAATTCCATACTTAGGCCCTCAAGGTTGGAGATCCTCTGAAGGCAGGACTGCTTATTGGAAGGGTCTTTCACCCACTTAATGCTGTTTGCTCCCTCTCCTTTACTACTGTTGTCTTCTGCCTCGAATCTTCCCTTCCCCCACTCCAAGCCAGAGATTCATTCAGGATTCTGAAATGGAAATCTCCTGCTCTAAACCCTTTTGTGGCTCCCTCCTGCACTCAGGATAAAGTCCAGAGAGCTCACAGTGGCATAAACCACTCTCCCCATTCATCGGGCCTTATTTTTGGCTTTTATTCACTGCATGTACTCTCTGGTCTTTGGAAATCTGTTTTCTGCCTGGAACCATCATGCCCATCTCTCCAGTTCCTACTTAGCCCTGCAGCCAGGGTGATTATGAGTTTCCTCTGAGTTCTTGGCAGAGCCATAATAATCTCTTTGCACAGTGATTAGATTTGCTGGCCTCTCCCTGATGCCTGAAGGGAGATTAATTTATCTCTGCCTCCCCAGGTCCAGCACAGGTACGGGTACAGAGCATAGGGCAGGGAAAGTTTTCTGACTTCAGGGATGAACCAATCCAAGATAGACGTCTCACTGGTCTGGACATGCCCTGTCTTCCTGACCCTAGGCTTATTTGGGCTCTCCCTAGGGTTCCCTGGTAGCTCATGTTGTCAGTCCACATATTGAGACATTTCTTCAGGGTGGTCCACCTTGCCCTCTTCAGTTCAGTCAGTTCAGTTCAGTTCATGCCTGACTCTTTGTGACCCAATGGACTGCAACACCCCAGGGTTCCCTGTCCATCACCAACTCCCGGAGCGTCCTCAAACTCATGTCCATCGAGTCGGTGACGCCATCCAACTATTTCATCCTCTTGTCGTCCCCTTCTGCCTTCAGTCTTTTCCAATGAGTCAGTTCTTCACATCAAGTGGCCAAAGTATTGGAGCTTCAGCTTCAGCATCAGTCCTTCCAATGAATATTCAGAACTGATTTCCTTTAGGATTGACTGGTTTGATCTTCCAGTCCAAGGGATTCTCAAGTCTCTAGCCAGGGGCTTTTTTGTAGACAGTGTAGAATATGCCTGGGCTCTTGCATCTGCCTGAGACCCTGGTTCTTCTGGCAACACACTTCTAGTGATGCTATGCCCTTCAGGGCCTGGAACTAGGAGAGGTAGTCGCTGTCACCTCTCCCAGATTTTGGTTCACCCTGTGCCTTGGAGGAGTCCCAAGTAAACAAGCCAGGCTCAGCGTCCCTGGGCACAGCCTCCACCCCAGGCTCCAGGAGGAGGCGTTAGGTTGTCTCGGGGGAAGACTGGCCCGCTGGGGAGGGGCCGAGAGTTTGAAAACTGTTGATACACTGTCACTTCCTTCCCACCAACAGCCACTCAGTTTGGGTAGTACAGTTACTCCCGCTTAATGGATGTGCATCGGGATGCAGAGGTCACAAGAGCCCTTACAGTGGCGTGAGTTCACGATGGGCTTTCCCATTCCATTAGCCTGACACAGCAGGGGACAGACCCTGCTCCTAGACCTTCGCCAAGGTCTCGAATGTGCCGACTGTCCTCGAGAGAGCAGCTGCTAGGCGGGCTGGCGGGGGTAGACAAAGACTCAGTCGGCGAAGCGCGGGCTCCGCCCCTCAGGGGTGGGTCTGCAGCGACGGGTAACTCAGGCTTGAGGATCGTCGCGCAACCCAGGGCTTCTCCCGCTCCGCTCTTGCTTAGCTGGAAGGCCAACCCAGTCCCCGCCCTCTGGAGACTCCGCCATTAAGGTTGGGGTGAAGAGATGAGGGTGTGAGTGATAGCCACATAACCCTCCCCAGCGCTGTTGCTTTCCCAAAACTCAGCCAGCAGAAGTAACTCTGCAGCCGCCAGTCACCGCACCTTTAACCCCAAGGCTCTTAGCGCCCCTTCCCCAGCTAGGGCTCCACCCAAGAAGGAAGGGGATCTCTGATTGGCCGGTAGTGGGCCCCTCAATCTAATTAGAGGGCTATGGACCCCACACTCTGGTACCGGGTCTGGAGGTGATGGAGTAGAGGCCAAACTACAATTCCCAAGAGGTAGCAGGGCTACCCGACTCTCCATGATCACATGGCTTCCTTCTCCGGGAGAGGGAGTCACGCGGTAGGCCGGTTGAGAGGGCGGGGCCGTCGGGCTAGCCCGCGGCGCCAGTGGCCTATGGGCTGCCGGGTCAGACGGGCGCGCGGTAGGGGGCGGGGCCTGGCGCGCGTTACGGCGCGGGAGCGCGCGGGTGGCGGCGGCTTTTGGGGGGGCGGGGAATATCGTCTAAGGCGACCGTGGCAGCTTGGGCACCGACGACTGCCAGTGGCGGCGGCTCGTGGTGCGGCTCGGCGCGCGGCCAGTTTTCGAGTTCGGAACGGAAAGCTCGGCGTCGCGGTCCCCGCCCGGAAAGTTTGCTGCGGAGCCGCGAACTCCTGGCCGGAGCGGCCCGGCATGAAGCGGCGCTGAGGAGCCGCCGCCGCCGCCGCAGCCGCCTGAGGAGGAGCCGCAGCACCCCGGGCCACGCCGATGACTACTGCAAACTGTGGCGCCCACGACGAGCTCGACTTTAAACTCGTCTTTGGCGAGGACGGGGCGCCGGCGCCGCCGCCCCCGGGCTCGCGGCCTGCAGGTGGGTGCCGGGCGGGGCGGGAATGGGGAGCGTCAGCTCTTCTCGCTCGCACGGGCTCGCCCCCTCCCTGGTCCCTTGGTCGTCCCGAGTCTGGTAACGTCGTGTGTGTGTGTGTGTGTGGGTGTGTGTGTGTGGTGAGTAAAGAGCGGATTTAAACCGCTGAGGAGGCGTGTGAGTCGCAGCGACTTGGAAGTGGCTGCGGGCTTGGCTGGAAGCGAACTAGTGGGGACCTGGACTCCGGGGGTTTGGAGGCCGAGGTTCGGGGCCGCTGCCCGGGTGGCGTCTGGTTGTCGCTGCTTTGCCAGCGTGGTGTGAAGGAAATGTCCCTGTGAAGTGTAAGCAGGCTTGGTTTTTCATCTATTCTAAGTGTTAAAAACAATCTCCATTTGAAAGATGCGCATTCTGGAAGTGCAGGAGCTCTCTAAAATTCGTGCTCATGTCTATTTAAATATACTTCGCTAGGAGAGTAATGCTGTAGTGTTAAATTTCCACTTGTGCAAGTTAATGGCTCACATTTAATTAGAAGTGTAACTATAACGGGGCTTTTCTGAAAAACAGGTTTCTATTTTTTTCTTTTTTTTATTGCAGCAGAGTGTTTGGAACATTTTTAAAAGTGGGGTGCCTTGTCCGTAATTCTCCTAGAAAGTTCTGGAAGTCAGTTTTTATTTTCAGAAAAAGCTCACCTCGGAAGATGTTTTGAAGGAGATCCTGTATTGAGTTTAAAGGAGATCGTGAAAGGCTGGGCACCATAATGCTTGGAGGTCAGACCAATCAGGAAATAGGAACAGGATGGCTGGGGACTTGGAACTCTCCTGTGACCTGGTTTGGAATACTGTGGTTCATTAAGTTCAGTTTCCCTATTACTTATGCAAGCGAACTTCAAAAGGGAAATGGATAAGACTAATCCCCCTTTATTCTTTCCGGGTGTTAGGTGAATTACTTAATGTTCATACTGATGTTCAACAGACTGTTCTGTAGGCTTGCATTGAAAAACGTATCAGAACGTATTATATAAAGAATCTCTGCGAAGTATTTGTACTGTATTATCAGTTCTCTTAGGTTTTTTTTTATGTTAGATGTCTTTTTCAATTCCATTGACATCGTTTGAGCACCTGTTATGCTCAGGATGGTGTTTGGTAGTGTTATGATGGGCGCAGAAAGAACTGAGAGGCCCCTCAAGGAACTTGGGAAATGGGATGGAGGCACATAACCCAAATAACTGTGCTACTAGGCTGACTGAATGGTGCAGCTTATGATAGAGGTAGAAACGGGAAAAGTGGCTTTTATGGAGAGGGTTGCATTGAATTGTACTTAGATTATTGGGGTTTAACAAAAAAATACATCGTTTGAATGAGTATTTTCATTATAGAAAATGATATAGTTAATGATGTCAGCAAACTTTTATTGGACACAAACTTGATTGAGAACATGGTATACCAAACAGATGATCCATAAGGATGTTAATCAAACATGTAATAAAGGAGAATCATCATGTAGTTGGAATTGTATGTACATCTCAAACATTAACATTTACAAGCTATGAAAACAGCTTTTTAAGGAATGATTTTTGCCATAAGTCCTCTAAAAAACATTTTGATATGGGTCAAAATCAAAATGGGTCTAGAAGAAGTTAAGATTTGAAACTTGATTAATAACTGGTTTTCCCAGAGTTAAACTTGAGCAGTTTTATTTGTGATAAAACGTCCCTTTTAAAGTAGTCTAGTAGCTATTTTTTTTAAGTCTTAAAAACTTAAGGTAAAATACACATGACACAAACCATTTTTAATTGAATGATTCAGTGGCATTTAGTGCAGTCACAGCATTGTGCAACCACATCTATCTAGTTTCAAAACATTTTCATCACCCTAAAAGGAAACCCCAAACCCATTAAGCAGTTGCTTTTCTTTCTCCCTTGCCCCCTCCCAGTCCCTGGCAGCCCAGTCTCTTAATCTGGGATCTGTCTCTATGGGTTTACCTATTCTGGATATTTTATATAAATGGAATCATACATATATGACCTTTAGTGTCTGTCTTCTTTCACTTAGTGCAGTGTTTTTGTGGTTCATCCGCGCTATAGAACATAGCAGTATTTTGTTCCTTTTTATGACTGAATTATATTCTATCGTATATTTATTCCGATTTCTTTATCTATTCATCCATTGATGGACATGAGTTTTTTTCTACTTTTTGGCAGTTGTAAATAGTGCTGCTATGAACACCCACTAGCTAATTTTTAAATTCTTTTGAAAATGATGTGTTAAATGTTCAAAATTAAGGTTTCAAAGTTATTTGTCATATTAATTTTCATTAAAAAATATTTATTTATTTATTAGGCTGTGCTGTGTGTTAGTTGAGGCATATGGGATTCTAGCTCTCTAACTCAGGATTGAACTCAGGCACCTGCATGGGAAGTGCAGTCTTAGTCACTGGAGCACCAGGGAAGTTCAAAATTTCATTTTGAAGTTCAAAGTTTCATTTTATTAAGCATAATTAAGAGTGTGTAGTTTGAAGGACTAAGTGGATTAACTAACATCCTTTTAAGATGATAATATGCAGTAAGGTGGGCCATGAGAGTAAAATTGCTTACTAGAATTCAGATCAGTATTGGGTCGTGTCAGTGAGTTTGCTTGTGTCTGAGTTCTCTTCCTCAGTGAAGTGGAACATTCCACGAGGGCAGGGATAATATTGGTATCTTGTTTATAGATGCCTAGCACAGTGCCTTTAACATAGTAGGCACCCAGTATTTGTTCAGTTAAGGAAAAAGTACCACTTAAGTTTTGAGTCAGTTGTTTTTTCTTTTTTGTGTGTGGTAAGGGAAGTTTATGAGACTTGTCTTAGTTCTTTGACTTTTTATTGGTCAATACCATAAGATGGCAGATCTTGGTCATTTTGGGTTCCAGGTTTTCCTTCTCTCTAAAGGCTTGAGAGTACTTGTGTCGTATCTAAATTTCCATACAGAAGATTTTAAAAAATATTTGGAGGTGGAGAGGATAGTGGATGGAGACTGAGGACAAGGCAAGAAGCTGAATTTAGTGAATATCCTAAGCAAGCTGGTAAAATACAAATGAGATGATTTGACACTGGATAAAGTCAATACATTGTGACTGACTTAAGTTTATTACTTACCAAGGTATTTTGAGATTTTTTTTCCATTAAAGAAAATTTAAGATTCTAGAGTCTTTAGCTTTTTTTTTTTAAAATATGAGGACAGGGTTAACTGACATTTTTCCAGTTAAAAGTGAATCAAAATACTATGTTCACATATCCTTTACTTTAATACCTAGTTTGAAAATGAAGATATACCTCATGAGTAAATAGAAAATTTTAAATTGGTGTTTAATGTATTTCGCTAATATTATTTCCCATCATGAAGGGTAGCTTCTGGTGCTCTATTTTAGTGTATTGATATATATTAGTTAGATGTTGTAATAATCTTTATGTTTCAGATTTAAAGTTTCATTCTTAGGATTTGTTCGCTAGTAAACTTGGACTTTCTAGTCCCAGAGGAGAGTCACTGGGAGGAGGGTGTGCTGTAGGTGTGTTGTATTTTATCTGTTGTTCGTTTTTAAAAGGAGAGAAATAGATGGAATATGTATTTTTGTTAGAAATTTACTTTATGGTAAGTGTAGTTTTGTCAGATACCACTTTAATATGCAGCTTTTTCACACATAAAGTTGAGGGGAAATTTTTTTTAATAAAAATTAAAAAATGAATTTGAGAAACTTTTTCTAGATCATTGTCCTAATCTTTAATCTGTAGTGTTTGACTTTGTTTAGTGCTTGGACATCTGATTCATGTATTCTTTATAATTTACTGTCTTTTAGATAATTTCATTTTCTCACTTTTTTGTTTTTATTAAAATTTGTACTCTGTTTTTGTTTCTCTTGTTTTAAATGAGATAATGTATTTAAAGGTCTTAGCACAGTCCTTGGCCCAGTGATACTCAGTAAGTGGTGGTAATTTTTTTTCAAAATGGTAAGATTTTTTAAAAAACACCTGAAAATTGATGATTGATTATTTTTTTATTTCCTCCTATTTTCTAGACCTTTTTTCTATAGTAAACTAAAATATTGAGAGAGAGTAAGGGCAGATGAGAGATCCAGTCTTTTAAACCTTACTAAATGAGTTGGAATATTTGTCTTAAATATTTTTATTTTTTCCTTTTAATTCTATTCCTGTTTTCAATGTTACCTCCTTTCTCATATCTTACTAAATATGTGCACTGAAGGTCACTTGGTTTTAATTACATTTTTCTGCTTACTTGAATTACATTGTCACTAACTCAGTATGGTGTGAAGGATGGTTGCTTTACTGACCATACTAAGTATAATTGGATATTTAAATCAGTATGAAAAAGGGAAGTTGCGTGTATGGTTTCCTGTAGAAATTAATGGTGTGTTTATACAGCACATTAGATACTATAAAGGAAGATTTGATTACTGCTGAACGTTACTTTCATACCATCGGTCAGCTTTTCCCTTAGACTTGAATGCAGTGAGAATATGTATTTGGTGATTGAGTCAATGATAAACGCTTCACCATTTCACTTGGAAAAATAATATTCTGTTTCCTTGACATTTTTCCTGATAGACATAGACAATACTCCTGAGGGTATTAGCAGAATTTTGTGACGGAGATTAGTGAATTAACTGTGTTTTAGTGAGTATGGGGGAAAATTAAGGAAAACATTTTAGTTGTTTTGTTAAAACTTTATCATTGTAAGAGCATTGCTATACCTGTGCTTTCTTAGATTTTCCCATTTGCTGATTGTTTTTGTTGTTGTTTATAGTTGCTCAGTTCAGTTCAGTCGCTCAGTTGTGTCCGACTCTTTGTGACCCCATGGACCGAAGCACGCCAGGCTTCCCTGTCCATCACCAACTCCTGGAGTTTACCCAAACTTATGTCCATTGAGTCAGTGATGCCATCCAACCATCTCATCCTCTGTTGTCCGCTTCTCCTCCTGCCTTCAATCTTTCCCAGCATCAGGATCTTTTCCAATGAGTCAGCTCTTCACATCAGGTGGCCAAAGTATTGGAGATTCAGTTTCAAATCAGTCCTTCCGATGAACACTCAGGACTGATCTCCTTTAGGATGGACTGGTTAGATCACCTTGCAGTCCAAGGGACTCTCAAAAGTCTTTAGTTGCTCAGTTGTGTCCAACTCTTTTACTACCTCATGGACTGTAACCTGTCAGGTTCCTCTGTCAGTGGGATTTGCCAGTACGGAAAGGTTATTTTGGCATATATTCTAAACTATTACCAGAGATAATACTATAGTAATTTTATTAGATGATATAAAAATTAAAACTTGGGTATTGTGTATATTGCCAAGACACTGCGGGGAGGGTCTAGTAAGGCCTGAAACTTAAGTATTTAAGGGCATTTGAAATATTAAGATAAGTTGTAGAATTAACTTATTATTATGACTTGCCTTTGGTAGAAACCAATGAACTTTGCCTAAAATTATTGTATGTATTTTTACTGAATTATATCCCAGACTTTGCTTTTGAGTCTTGCTCTGCGTTTATTTTTTCAATGAAGTGTGATCATGAAGACATTTTTGGTAAGAAAATGTGGAGTTCATTGTTCTTCAGAAAAAATGATAAATACTAATATATAAAATGGAAACATTTTAAGAGAAGATAATGAGTTGTGTTACTGATTGTGAAGTTTAATGTATCTTTTACTTACCTTCTTAGTATGTGATTCAGTATGGTGATGTTTTATATTAAATAAGAGGTGGGATTGAGGAAGCCAGAATACATTGAAGTCGATTGCATTACTGCTAAGAGATAGGAAACCTGAGTTAGTTGAGCCTCATTTGATAGAAAGCAGTGGTTTGACTGCTCACAGCAGTAACATAAATAAGGAAGGTGTTGTCTAAAGCTGTTCTAGTGGGTCAGGGGAGTAGACACAGCAGACTTGGCAGTAAGCCTGGCTTCTAAAACAAAATCCAAGTCATCAAATTTGCCCAGGCATGCCATATGAGGTTCAAGTAACAGTGGAATTTAAGAGGAGTAAATTTGTTCAGGGAGGCTTAGGAGAGTCACAAGCAGTAGCAAGCTTTTTTAACAGCCATAATTTTAGCTCATACATAGCATGAGTCTGCATGTATTTCAATATTTCTGGTAATGTTTATAAATTATATAGCATGAGTCTCACCTGTTTGCATGAATTCAGTGGACTTGAGAAGACAGGAACAATTGGATCTGTAAGATGTAAGCAGAATATGCTATGAATTGTCTATGAATTGATAGCTGAACTTTAGTTGTTGGGACAGTTCTAATTAACATATTGATATTCCTGTGTGTAAGGAAAGTGCGTCTTTATGAAAACCTGAAAATCTCAGGTACACTGGAAAAGTCACTCGACGGTTTCATTTTCTTAACAAAATGTATAGTTTCTATTTGTCTTATGTTTCAGAAGTGGGTGAGATTTTTAATGTTTTAAAATCTATTTTCAGTGTCTTAAAATTTTTATATTTCTTAATTTTGTATTAAATTTTTATCATCTTTGCTGTTTAATTTGAAAATAGGATTATGTGAGCTTTGAAATTATAACTTTTTTTAAATAATGTTGATTTATGTCACATGTAAAAATATTTCTAAAAACATTTTTACATCATCGGCCAGAACACTTTTATTGGACAGTTTGTGAGTCATACTTAAATGTAAATATTTTTCAATATTAGTTTAAAATAAAAGTATTTTTAAATTAAAAAAATAGCATTCAGGAAAAATATGAAATTCAGAAATTGTTGAAGCTAGATGATGGATATATGGGAATTCATTATAATATTCTGTATTTTTATGTATGTTTTAAAATTTCTATAATAGAAAGTTTTAAAATGACAAACTCTTCAAGGCTCTCTATTAGGATAAGAATATTCACTTAAAAAGTAGCATTGTGAAGTTGATAGAATTTGCTGTGGCATGTACTTTTTTTTGAAAACTGGCTTAACAAAAGCTAGTTGTGGTATGTCTGATTTCCAAAACCCATTTCTCTCTTTGGGTAGAATTAGCAGTGGGATGTTGGTGGTGTACATAAATAGGAAGGAAACTGATCTTGTGATGTGCTTTTGAGTAGGTATTTTTTAGTTTTTCTAAGTAGTTTTTCTAAAATATTTTCTAAGTAACTACATGGGATCAGAAAAATTCACTTAATGTTTAATGATTTAATGGCTTGAAATTTAAAAGTTTTTTAATGTTTGAAAAGTTTTAATATTTGACCATGTTGCTTATATCCATCAGTCTAATACTTATTAAGTATTGTTAATCTCTTAAAGTTTTAAATTTATTATGAAATGAAACTAGATAACTTGATCTTAATTTTAAGACTAGATTTTAAATCTTAGTGGGTAGTCTTTCCCTTCTCCAGGGAATCTTCCCAACCCAGGGATTGAACCCAGGTCTCCTGCATTGCAGGCGGATTCTTTACCATCTGAGCCACAAGGGAAGCCCTATATGTAATTAGTAGAGATTAATTCACAAAAATAATGCACATATAAATTCTTTTGATTGTGTACCTTTCAGAGCAAAGAAGATTTGAAATTTTTATCTTAGGTTTTGCCATTTATGAATCATACTGAATTCTAAAGGAATATAAGTTTTAACCTTGTCCTTTGTATAAAGAAGGTCTTTGGGGAAAATATAGAAAGTTGTATTTAAATGTTACTTTTTAGGGACTTCCCTGGTAATCCAGTGGTTAAGAATCCACCTGCCAATGCAGGGGACACAGGTTCGATCCCTGGTCCAGGAAGATTCCACATGCCACTGGGCAACTAAGCCTGTGCACCACAACTACTGAAGCCCACGCGTGCTCTGCACACCATAGTGAAGACCCAGTGTAACGTAAATAAATAAATGAAATTATTTTTTAAAAGTTACTTTTTAATTTTTTATTGTTGTATAAGCATTTTAAGGAAACTTGATATTTCCTCTGCCAGCAACATTTCCTTATAGTTTTCACTTCCTTTCAGTAAAGGTTCAGTGAAGAATGACGTTCAGAAATTGTTGAAGTTACATGATAAATATATGGGGACTAATTATACTGTATTCACTACTTTATGTTTGAAAATTTCTATAATAGAGAGTTTCAAAACCTTTAGACCATGATGCAGAGTAATAAATTTTGTTTTGAGCCAGCAAACAGATACTTGTTTAAACAAAGAAAACTGAGACGGAAGTGTCAATAAAGTAGCATTTACCTTTATTCTGGCATTACTTTCATATTTTCTTTTTCGTTAATTTTAAAACATTGTTGGTCATGTCTCACTAGTAGGTAACTACCTTCAGTTTGAAAAACTGAGCTCTAAAAGATGGTTTCATATTTCTGATTATATTAAAACTGGTAGGTCATTGACAAGTTATTATTATTCAAGCCATATTTCCTATGTCTGTAGTTCTTTAATACAATACAAAAAAATATTTTTTATTGTGGTTGTCATGGTCGTCAAGGGGGAGAGGAGGGAGAAGGATGGACTGGGGATTTGGGGTTGGTAGATGCAAACTATTATATTTAGAATGGATAAACTACAAGGCCGTACTATATAACTATATCCAGTCTCCTGGGAACAATCATAATGGAAAAGAATATTTAAAAAAGAATGTATATGTATGTAACACTGAGTCATTTTGGTGTAAGATTGGCACAGCATTGTAAATCAGCTCTACTGATTTACATTATTTTTTTGTTGAATTAGCATATTGCTGTCTTTTTATTTTATATACAGCATATTGCTGTATTTTTATTGCTGAATTTTGCCACTTCCTGAAAATGAGTTATATCTCCCCCTTTCTCTCCGCTCTTTGTTCTAACTCAAGTCTTGTCAGCTTCTATTTGGATTTATGTAGTTTTCTCTTCATATTTTATTCCCTAATTCAATTTTAAAAGTCACAGCTAAAATTATCTTTGATTCCTGCTCCCTTCTGTCTATAACCTGCCTCTAAACTGGTTTTCCTTACTGTGCTTTACCTTTTTTATATCCCTTACTCTATACATTAATATAACATTCTCTTTATTAATATTAATTTTATAAATTATTATCATCTCGTTTCAGGCCCAGTATGAAATCTTTCTTTCTACCTATTTGTCCGAACTGCCTCTGCCAGCCACATATTGTTTCATAGTCTCTTTTGTGATACAGTTTAGAAACGTTATTTTGAGGTAGTATTGAACTAGGTCTGGGTTCTAAATTCATATCCATTGCTAGTTGAGTGACACTGCCAAAAAGGACAGAATAATTTCAGGCTCATTTTATTCTTTCATTTTATAAGAGAGGAAACGTAGGTTCAAGTTGGCTTGTCCAGGGTCATTTAACTAGTTAGTTACAAAACAGAGGCCTGGGATCTCTGGCTCCTAGTTTTTGTTTTTCTTTAGTAAATTGCTTAATTTCTACTTGAAAATCCTGAACTTTTTTTGCCTAGCCTGTAATTTTCATCATTTTTGTAGCTTCTGTTTTTTTGTATGTGGTGTTAAGTAAATACTTAACCCAACTTTATTGAGTACTATTATATGCAAATTATTTATATATATATTATTTCTAAGTCTTATGATAACCTGAAGAGGTAGGTACTATTTCCATTTTACCTGAGGAAGCATAAATGAAGGTAGATTTGACCATCTAGAAAGTAGAAGGGTTGGGATTTGAACCCTGGTTTTCTGACTTGGGCTCTTTCTGGTATTTCCCTTGCCTCTCTACCCCAGAAAGAGTTCAAGTACAGAAATAGTTTTCCCTTTGGTAAAACCAGGACTCATGATGAGCACATGGAATCAAACGTACCTGAGGCAGAGTTACCTATGTGCCTGTGACTAGACTTTCTGCTTTGGGCTCAGAGTGGCCACTTGAGGAATGCCTCTTGCTCATGCCTGCTCTAGACATTTTTAAATGGTAGCTGTAGTACAGCCAGACCAATAAAGGGTACCACGCAGCTAACCATGCTCAGCCAAAATTTGGCTCTCTTGGATTTCTTTCCTTCCTTATGGATCTGGAGGTCGAGAAGTCATACTTTGTAGGTTTTAAGTAGTGAGGATTTCGTCTTTCTCTTTGGTAATTCTCTCCCAAGTTGTCCTAATTAGGGTCTGGCTTGTGGCCTTTGCAGGCCAATTATGCACTTCTTAAAATTTAAAACACTTTTAGATTTGTCATGAAAATTACCCTAAACCTAAATTAGACAAAAGTTCAAAATTTTAAAAATGCTAAATTACTAGTTAAGATAGTTTTTTTTTTTTTAATTTAAACATTTTGCTTTCAAATGTTTCAGCAGATACATAAGTACTACTTAACTTTGGTTGAATTTAGAACTGAAGTGAAACTGCTCTACCTTCTATAGCCGCTAGTGCTGACACACATTTTTGCCTTGATGTTTTGATCAGTGTGCCATCTGCCACTTAATCTTATCTCCCAAGATCAGTACTGCCTTTGGGCTTCTCTTTGTCTACTACCTATTTCTTTTTACATACACTCTTATGACTCTAACCAGAACTCTCCTTTCAGAGCAAAAGCAAGAAGGTTCTTTTGTTATGTTACCTGGTACATGTTGACTGATCATTGTTTTGAAACTTGGTTTGACTTTTTATCATCTGATCACTGTTTAGAGGAAATAGTAGTGCTTTTTATTTTCTAGTTTAAACATATGCAAAATAGGTATGTTTGGGGTTGACATTTGGTGAGGGCAGGGGAAGAGACACAAACACTGACCTCACATGCTTCTTTTTAAGCATGAGGACGGATTTTTCCAGAAGTCTAAAGCAAATATAACCTCTCATTTCATTGACCAAAATTGGGTTACATTCCCTTTCCTAAATTAGTAACTAGTAAAGACAAATGGAATTATTCTTAGCCAACCAGGCCCATCCCTTGGCCTGAGGAGGTGATTGGCTTTCCCTGAAGTACAAGGCTGCACAGGAGAAGAGTGGATACATGGCAGAAAACCTGTTAGGAGGAAACGGATGCTGGGGGCAGAAGGTTTGAGATCCTCCAAAATAATCCTCTGCTTTTTCTATCCACAGTATGCTAGCAGTTGAGGAACTTTAAAATGTAGATGTGACTTTTCCTTTGCAATTACTTTTACTGGCACTTGAGTTTCTTGCTTTGTCAAAGTTCTTCTGGTAGACAGGGGAGCCTATATAAGTGCAGGGAAAGAGGATGAAGTATGGCTAGTAAGTTTCTAGTGGGCTTGGTATCTGGTGGATGGCATATATGAGGCACCAAATCATGTTCCTTGTATGGTACAAATGGAATCAAATGGTCTTGCAGACATACAGAAACATAAGGAAAGAACCTTCTAGTTGAACCAATCCCAGTTTTAAAAAATTTTTATTTATTTTTTAATTGAAGGATAATTGCTTCACAAAATTTTGTTGTTTTCTGTCAAACATCAGCATGAATCAGCTATAGATGTATGTCCCTTCCCTCTTGAGCCTCCCTTCCCATCCCACCTCTTTAGGTTGATACAGAGCCCCTGTTTGAGTTCCCTGAGACATACAGCAAATTCCCATTGGCTATCTATTTTACATATGATAAGTGTAAATTTTCATGTTATTCTCTCCATACATCTCCATACCTCTCCTCTTCTCATGTCTATAAGTCTGTTCTCTACGTCTGTTTCTCCATTGTTGCCTTGCAAATAACTTCATCAGAACCATCTTTCTAAACCAATCCCAATTTTTAAAAATAGACATAGTAAAGTATTTTTTACATGCTTTATGTATTTACCTGATCTGTCTGTGTAGATATCTATCTAGCTGTCTGTCTGTCTTTTGGTCTTGCCTTGTGACTTGCAGGATCTTAGTTCCCTGACCAGGGATTGAACCTTGGCCCTTGGCAGTGAAAGTGCAGAGTCCTAACCACTGGATCCCAAGGGAATTCTTCATAAATGCTTTTAAAAGTATTTTATTTCATCCTTTATCTTTAAAGCTAGTCTAAAAATAACTAACACTTGTTAAAAGATAAAACAAAAGGATATGCATGGGGAAGAGAAAGTAGAAACCAGACAGGGATGTTGTATAAGATCTCAGAGTAACTGAGTGGGAAGGGACCTCTAGATCATTAGCTGAGTGAATATACTAAAATGTTCAGTCTTTTAATATAGCTTACTGTGTCAATATTATTACGTATGAATATGATTCAGTTTATTGGAGTGGATGTATACTAAATACAGCAGTAATACAGGTACAGAGAAGGCCCTCTGAGAACATAAATGACAGTTTAACTTGGAGAGGTCACAGAAGTTAAAGTTAAGCTGAATCCAATAGGTTTATTTGCCTAGATAGGGCAGGAAGTACACTTCCAAAAACACAAGTTAGTGTGGTCCTTTCTTGTTGGAAGATGAGGCTGTAGTATCCAGATGTGGCTGGAAAAGGAGAGCCTGTTGTGCTGTATTAAGGAGCTGGATTTTAGACTGAAGACAGGGAGCTGTCAAAGAATTCCAAGCTGGACAAGAATGTCAGATTTATGACTTAAATCTCTCTGCTACACTGCGGATAATGGACTGAATAAGGCAGGAATGGAGGCAAAAGCGGTGTTGTGTCTGAGAAATGAAATGGGCAGAGGTGTAGAGATGGCAAGTTGGGAATGACGCTGAGATAGATTTAGGGGAAAGCAATCAAAAGGACCTGGTATCAGCTGAATAAAGAGAGGAAAGAGACTAGGATTATTTCTTTTTTTCTAATTTGGGTCAATTGTGATAGGAGAAGCAGATTTGGAAATAGGAAGGGGGAAAGTGATTTATTTTAATAAAATATACCAGGCACTGTGAAAAGTCTGGGAGGCTTATATACTGTTTTATCAAAGAGTGGAAAAATATGGAGAAGAGACTAGATGAAGTAAAAAAGGGGTTTGGGCTTTTGGTGGGGTTTACATTATGGGAAGGTGACTAGGAAATGTATTATAAATGTTGTTTTTGTAAGATTTGTTGTGCAGTTAAGAGTAGTTCTCTTCGTGGTATGGGAGAGGGGAACACCTTTACAAAGGGAAATTTATGCCCAGCTTTTGGGCAGAAAGGGAGAGAGAGGATAGAGAGGTTTTCCTGTTTGCTATTTTTCAGTTGACTTCAGCTCAAATAATCCTTATGCCAAAGTAGCATATTTTGGAATAGCATATTCTGATCTCCTTCAATAATAAACTATTTATTTGAATTGTGCTATTTGATGTGTTTTGACACATGTGTACCTATGAAAATTTCATCACATTAAAGATGGTGAACATATCCATCACCTCCGAAAATTTCCTTGTATGCTTTGTCATCATTCCCACACCCTCACCTTTCCCCTTTTCCCAGACAGCCACTGAAATCACTATAGAAAACATATAAATGGAATCATGAAGTATATAGTTTTGGTTTTTTGTTGTTGTTGTTCTAGTTTCTTTCATTTGGCATTGTTATTTTGAGATTCACCCATGTTAGTGAGCATATCAATAGGTCATTCATTCTTACTGGAGAATAGTTTCCATTCTATGCATATCCCACAATTTGTTTATCTGTTCACCTCTTGATGGACTTTTGGATTGTTTTGGCTTACAAATAAAACTTATGAACGTTATGTATAAGTCTTTGTGTGGGCACTTATTTCCTTTACCCTTAAATCTGTGGTTGGTCATATCGTAGGTGTAAGTTTAACTTTTTGAGAAACTGATAAACTGTTTTCCAAACTGGATGTATCATTTCACAAACCTTACTAGCAGTGGAAATGTACATTTCCACATTTTCACCAATGTCTGAATTGTAGTTTTAGTTCTAATAGGTGCATAGAAGTATTTCCTTGTCTTTTTATATTTCCCTAACGACTAAATGCTGTTGAACATATTTTTATGTGCTTTTTCGCCATCTGTATGTCTTTTTTGGTGAAGTGTCATTTAAATCTTTTGCATACTTAAAAAAGCTTTTTATTTCAAAATAATTGTAGATTCACAGAGTGTTGCAAAAAATAGAGGGAGTTTCTGAGTATCCTTTACTCAGTTTCTTCTAATGATAAACTCTTGCAAAACTATAGTATAATATCAAGACCAGGAAAATGACATTGCTGCAATCCACCAGACTTATTCACTTGTTCCCATTTTTACACACACTGTCTGTGTGTCTATGTGTGTAGAAAATGTTACATAAATTGAGTCATACAGTGTTTAACCTTTTGAGCCATTCTGATGTGTGTGTAATGACATCTTATTGTGGTTTTAATTGATATACCCCTAAAGGACTACACTATTAAGCATCTTTTTAAATCATCCGTGTATAATTTTTTGGTCAAGTGTCTGTTCAAGTCTTTGCATCCTTTAAATTGTTTTTTATTGTTGAGTTTTGAGAAGTCTTTTTTTAAACACAAGTCTTTATCAGATGTATGCTTTACAAGAGTTTCTCCTAATCTGTGGCTTGTCTTTTCATTAACTGTCCTTTGCAGAGGTTTTTAGTTTTGATGACATTTGTTCCTTTATGGATTATACTTTTGATATTATAGCTGAGAAATTGTGCCTAACCTATATAACAAAAAAGAAGCAGACCTCATAGAGAAGAAACTAGTAGTTAACAGTGGAGAGAGGGAAAGGAAGAGGGGCAATAGAAGGGTAGAGCATTGACAGGTAAAAAATATTAGATAGAAAATAAGCTACAATTATATATTGTACAACATGGGGAATATAGGCTTCCTTGGTGGCTCAGAGGTTAAAGTGTCTGCCTCCAATGTGGGAGACCTGGGTTCGATCCCTGGGTCGGGAAGATCCTCTGGAGAAGGAAATGGTAACCCACTCCAGTATTCTTGCCTGGAGAATCACATGGACAGAGAAGCCTGGTAGGCTACACTCCACGGGGTCGCAAAGAGTCGGACACGACTGAGTGACATCACTTCACTTTTAAAAGAAATAAAATAAATTGCAAGGAAAAAAAGAAATCTTTGCCTAACCTGAGTTCACAAAGATTCTCTCCGAGGTTTTCTTTTGGAAGTTTTATAGTTGGGGTATCGTATTTAGGTCTGTGATCTATTTTGATCTATCTATTAATTTTTTGTGTGTGTGGTGTGAGGTATGGACCGAAGCTCACTGTTTTTGCATATGGATGTCCAGTTCTTCCAGCCCTATTTCTTGATAAAGCTGTCCTTTCCCCCACTGCATTGCCTTTGAACTTTTTTGAAAACTCAGTTGACCATATATGTATGAGCTTATTTTTGGACTCTGTTCTGTGTTAAGCTGTGTGTCTGTCCTTTACCATTACTATACTGTCATTTCTGTACCTTTATAATACTCTTGAAATCAGATAGTCATTTTTTCCAAATTTGTTCTTTTCTAGATTGTTTTGGCTCTTCTAAACCTTCTACCTATCCGTATAAATTTTAGAATCTGCTTGCCATCTTCTACAAAAATGCCTAGTAAAATTTTAACTAGGATTATGTTGAATCTATAGACCAGTTTCAGGAGAACAAATATCAGTATTGAGTCTTTAAATCCACAAATGTCTCTCTTCATTTATTTTATTAAATATCTTTATTATTTTATTATATTGCTATTATTTAATTTTAACAACAGTTTGGAGTTTCTCGTGTACAAGTCTTATACATTTTTTGTCTGATTTATCCTTATGTAGTTAATATTTTTTGATGTTATTGTAAGTGTTGTTATGAATATTCATGTACAGAGTTTGTGTGAGACCTTTGTTTTCATTTCTCTTGGGCATATACCTGAGAGTGGAATTGCTGGATCATAAAATTCTATGTCTAACCTTTTGAGGAACACCAAACTATTTTTAAAAGAGCTGCACCATTTTATATTCCTGTTAGCAGTGTATGAGAGTTCCAGTTTCTCTACATCCTTGCTAATACTTGTTATTTTTCCATTGTGTTTTCTCAGTGTGCTTTTGATTTTCATTTCTTTAATTACTAATTATGTTGAGCATCTTTTCATGTGTTTACTGGCTACTTTTACATCTTCTTTGCTGAAATGTATATTCAAGTCCTAAATATATTTCCATTTTTAAATAGGGTTGTTTGTCTACTTGTTGTTGAGTCTTAAGAATTCTTTATATATTCTGGATACTTTTTGAGATTATATCATACGCTTGTAAAACAGTACATTCTTTTTGCATTGTATGCATTCCATCCTGGAATTCCCCAAACTCCTTGTTGATTTTTTAAAATTTGCATAGGTTAAAGTTTCATTCTTTGTGATGTACAGTTCTTTGGGTTTTGGCAAATGCATAGAGTTACTTATTCCTTACCTGAATACCATAAAAAACAGATGCGTTATTTTAAAAATTCACCCACTCCTTCTTTCCTTTGTGTCTGGTTTCATTCACTTTGCAAAAAGCATTTAAGATTCATTCATGTCATTGTATGAAGAAATATTTAGTTCCTTTTTATCACTGTAAAGTATTCCATTGTATGGATGTATCACAGTTAGTTTATCTACTTACCTGTTGAAAGATGTTTTGGTTCTTCTTGATATTTGGCAGTTAATAAATCTTCTGTAAAGAGTCACATACAGGATTTTGTGTGACCGTAAGTTTTTAATTCACTTGGTCTTCTCTTACAATCATGTTTCGGTTTCATTAATTTTTCTCTATTCTCTGCTTTCATCTTCATCATTGCTTTTCAAACAGAATTTTAAGAAAGAGGAGTGGTTGATGTATCTGTTTCTTCAAGGAGATCAACAGAGGTGCAGTGAATGGATGAGACTTGAAGCCAGATGATGTTAAAGAGTGAAGAAGTGGTGACAGTGACAGTACATTATTCTTTTTAAAAACTTAGTTTCTGGAGCAGAGTCTTTCAGCTTTGGCATTACTGACATTTTGGACTAGATAATTCTTTGTTTTAAAGGGGGCTGAGGAAATTCCCTGGTGGTCCAGTGTTTGGTACTTATGCTTCCATTGCAGGGGGCCCGGGTTCGATCCCTGGTTGGGGAACTAACATCCCATGAGTTGCATGGTGCAGCCAAAAAAATAAGTAGAGGTGCTGAGTTGTGTATTGTAAGTTCTTTAGTAGCATTTTTGGTCCCTGTATGCCAGTTGTAGCCCTCTAGTTATGACAGTCAAAAATGCTTCTAGACATTATCAAATGTTCCAGGAGGGCAGAATTGTTCATTATGAGAGGCTATTGTTTTAGAGGAAGGAGAGAGAGAAGACCCTAAAGAAGAACTCATATCAAGGAAGCTTTTTTTTTTTTTTAATTACTTATTTATTATTTATATTTAGCTGTGCTGGGTCTTCATTGCTGCTCCAGCTTTTCTCTAGTTGTGGAGAGTAGGGGCTACTCTCTAGCTGCATCGCACAGCTGTCTCATTGTGGTGGCTTCTCTTGTTGTGGAGCATGGGCTCTAGGGCACGCAGTTTTCAATAATTGCAGCGCATGGGCTCAGTAGTTGCAGTTTCTGGACTTTGGAGCACAGGCTTAGTAGTTGTGACTCAAGGGGTTAGTTGCTCCTTGGCATGTGGGATCCTCCTGGACCAGGGATCAAACCTGTGTCTGCTACATTAGCAGGAGGATTCTTTACCACTGGCCATCAGGGAAGCCCTTAGGGAAGCTTTTTAAAGGAAGTAAGAGATTGAGGGGAGTAGCGAGTAAGAAAAAGAGAGAAGGGGAAGGTTGAAGTTATAAAAGAGAAGGTAGCTGATGGAACTTGGGTATGGAATTTAGATCAGAGGTGGGGAGAGTAGGTTTATATCTGAGACAAGGCACTTTTTATGAGGAAGGAAATGAAAAGATGATTGTAGAATTTGTATAGATATATATTTTTTTGAGGGTGTTATGGAAGATCCTCGCTTTCTGCTACCTTTGTCAAGTAGGGTCAAGATCCCTTGCTAAATGAGGGGTCACTATGGAGAAGATGACTGAAGAGATGAGAGGTTTGGGATATGGTAAATAAGGGAGGGAGCTGAGCAGGAAAAACTGATGAAGATAAGACAGCTAGTAAGTGGTAGATTTGACTTTAAGGCAGTGTTCTCCGTTGTAGTTTTCTCCTTTAAGTCCCCCATTTAGGCTTTTTTAAAATTAATTAGTTTTTGGCTCTGCTGGATCTTCATTGCTGCACTCGGGTTTTCTCTGGCTTAGGTGCGTGGGCTTCTCATTGCAATGGCTTCTTGTTGCAGAGCACCAGCTCCAGGGCATGCAGGCTTCAGTAGTTGCAGCTGTAGAGCCGTGGGCTGAGTAGTTGTGGTAATGGGCCTAGTTACTCCATGGCATGTGACATCCTCTCGAACCAGGGATTAAACCCGTTGTCCCCTGTATTAGTAGGCAGACTCTTAACCACTGGCCCACCAGGGAAGCCCTGTGGTCATTACTGTTCTATGTACTTCAGTTCAGTTCAGTGACTCAGTCGTGTCCGACTCTCTGCAACCCCATGGACTGCAGTACGCCAGGCTTCCTTGTCCATCACCAGCTCCTGGTGCTTACTCATACTCATGTCTTTTGAGTCGGTGATGCCATCCAACCTTCTCATCCTCTGTTGTCCCCTTCTTCTCCTGCCTTCAATCTTTCCCAGCATCAGGGTCTTTTCCAGTGAGTCAGTTCTTTGCATCAGGTGGCCAAAGTATTGGAGTTTCAGCTTCAGCATCGGTCCTTCCAATGAATATTTAGGACTGATTTCCTTTAGGATGGACTGGTTGGATCTCCTTAGTGTTCAAGGGACTCTCAGGAGCCTTCTCCAACACCACAGTTCAAAAGGATCAAATCTTCGGCGCTCAGCTTTCTTTATGGTCCAACTCTCACATCCATACGTGACTACTGGAAAAACCAAAGCTTTGGCTAGACAGACTTTTGTTGGCAAAGTAATGTCTCTGCTTTTTAATATGCTGTCTAGATTGGTCATAACTTACTTTCCAAGGAGCAAGCGTCTTTTAATTTCATGGCTGCAGTCACCATCTGCAATGATTTTGGAGCCTGAAAAAATAAAGTCTGACACTGTTCCCACTGTTTCCCCATCTATTTGCTATGAAGTGATGGGACCAGATGCCATGATCTTTGTTTTCTGATTGTTGAGTTTTAAGCCACCTTTTTCACTCTCCTCTTTCACTTTCATCAAGAGGCTCTTTAGTTCTTCTCTTTCTGCCAAAAGTGTGGTGTTATCTGCATATCTGAGGTTATTGATATTTCTCCCGGCAATCTTGATTCCAGCTTGTGCTTCATCCAGTCAGCGTTTCTCATGATGTCCTCTGCATATAAGTTAAATAAGCAGGGTGACAATATACAGCCTTGACGTACTCCTTTCCGGATATGGAGCAGTCCATTGTTCCATGTCCAGTTCTAACTGTTGCTTCCTGACCTGCATACAGATTTCTTAAGAGGCAGGTCAGGTGGTCTGGTATTCCCATCTCTTGAAGAATTTTCCACAGTTTGTTGTGATCCACACAGTCAAAGGCTTTGGCATAGTCAGTAAAGCAGGAGTAGATGTTTTTCTGGAACTCTCTGGCTTTTTCTATGATCCAGTGGATGTTGGCAATTTGATCTCTGGTTCCTTTGCCTTTTCTAAATCCAGCTTGAACATCTGGAAGTTCATGGTTCAAGTACTGTTCTGTGTACTTAAACTAATTCATTCCTAAGGTCTCCTCCAGGTGCCTGAATCTCTTCTCAACACTTTGAGACACATTAGTTGGTCTATCAATTTTATTTTCTTGGAAATTTCTCTCTTAGAGCCTTCTAAATTTCTCAAACCTGGACTGGTTGTACAGCTTAGGCAGTTGTACGTCTGTCATTCTGAGATCTCTCTTCTGCATCATCTTAAGGAGTCCCTTTGCCTTTTATTGCGTCACCTGTTTCTTGGCTATATATCATATATCCTCCTTTTGCTTGGTTACTTCACACTCATTTTGGTGGAGTATTTACTCCAGGAGCATATGAGAGGTAATGGGAGGTAAATATTCAAGAGCTTACATATGGGTTGACCAGAAAGTTTGTTTGGGTTTTTCTGTATGATGTTATGGAACTTTCTGGCCAACCCAATGTTTTTAAATGTCTATATTCTCTCCTCACACTTCATTATTCCTGGTTTTAGATATCTAGATTAAATATAATTTTTTCTCAAGTTTTTGAAGGTATAGCTCTCCATTTTTCTTCTAGCTTCCAGAATTGCTTTTGAGAAGTCTGATGACATTCTGATTTCTGTGTTCTTCATGTGTAACCTTTTTCTCGCCTTCCAGTTTTAGAGTTTTTCCTCTTAGTTCTTTGTATTCTGAAATTTAATGATGATGTGTATCAGTCAGGATCTGTTTTTCACCCATTGTGCTGGACTCTTCGGTGATCCTTTATTCCTCTTCATTTTTCTATTCTCTTCTTCTGGAACTTAAAAAAGTTTTAGCTGGATCTCCTGGACCAATTCTGATATTCTCTCCCATTTCCTATTTGTCTTTTTGCTGAACTTTTTGGGTGAATTTCTTCAACTTGATCTTTCAGTTTTTCTTTGAGCCTTTCATTTGTTATTTTTAATTCCTAGGGGCTCTTTCTTTTATCTTTTTAAGTAACCATATGTTCTTGTTTTGGGGTTGCAATATCTTCTTTTTTCTCCGAGGTTGTTGAGATGAGTTTTATTGTTGAGATTTCCATCTTACTGCATAGTCTTTTCCCTCCATATTTCTTTTCTTCTCTACTTGCCTCTGTCTTTAATGTTGAAGCTTTTCTTGGATCTTTGATGATCTTTGGCTATTTGCTTGTTATTTTTTTTAATGGGGCACCAAAATCTTAATGGCAGTTGCATGATCACAAGTGGCACTTGCTAACTGCAGGCCTCATTATAGGGTTTTTGCTAGGTCAGCTGTGCGGTCAGTGTGTTGCTTGCAGAGTATAAGTCCATTGTACTATGACAAGAGAAGAAAAAGTCCTGGGGGTTTCAATATACATGTTTTTAGAGAGACTTTTTAGTTCCTCACTCTGTTTTTGGTTACTGGCTCTCAGTTATCTTGTTTTACTTCTTCAGAAAATCTCTAGCCTTCTGCCTAGAGGGACAGTCCTCCAGTAGTGCAGAGTTAGGAGGTATGTGAAACTGGGGAGGTGATTAGTGACTCACTAAATAAGTAAACTTTGTGTCAATCTTGTTTTCAACTTTGCCTTTGTGTCTACTTCCAAAAGTACCTGGTAGTGTATTTCCTGAGTGTTTGGATTTCTTTATTGGAAATAAGTTTTCTTTTCCCTGTCGTTGGCTTAAGATTTAGCTTTTTCAGGTGCTAAATCAGTTACCATGTGTCCTGCATTCCAGCTTCTAAAAGTTTTGTTGCCATGGTTTCATGTCCTGTTTTGTTGTTGTTTTTCTTGTGAGTTTACACCCTTAAAAAAATTATTTTACTGTCATTTAATGGAGTTTCAGTAAGGAATGGGTGAATGTATGTTTTCAGTTCTCTGTGTGAAAGTTCTTTCGATTTGTTTTTGTTTTTTTTTATTGAGGTAAATTTATATAACACACAATTAAACATTTTGAAGATTACAGTCAAGTGTGTTTGGTGTATTCACAGTGTTGTGCAACTATCAGTTCTCTAGTTTCAAAACTTTTTCATCACCTCTTGAAAACACCCCATACCATTAAGTAATCACTCCCCATTTCCTCTCCTCCCCCAACCTCAGTAACCTGTAATCTGCTTTTGCATATTCTGAAACTATCATATAAAAGGCATCATACAATATGTGACCTTTTTAGTCTGGCTTTTTTTCCTTGGTATGTTTCTCAGGTTCATCCAGGTTGCAGCATCTGTTAATATTTTGCCTCTTTTTATGGTTGAATAGTATTCCATTGTATGTGTCCACCATAATTTGCTGCCCTATTCATTTACTGATCCAGTTAGTTGTTCCATGTCCAGTGGTAACTGTTGCTTCTTGACCCACATACAGGTTTCTCAGGAGACCAGTAAGGTGACCTGGTATTCCCATCTCCTTAAGAATTTTCCACAGTTTGTTGTGATCCACACTGTCAAAGGCTTTACTGTAGTCAGTGGAGCAGAAGTAGATGTTTTTCTGGAATTCGCTTGCTTTCTCCATGATCCAATGAATGTTGGCAGCTTTTTTCATTACAGTGGGAAAGATTGAAGGCAAAAGGAGAAAGGGGTGGCAGAGGATGAGATGGTTAGCCTCATCTTCTCAGTGGACATGAATTTGAGCAAACTCTGGGAGATAGTGGAGGACAGAGGAGCCTGGTGTGCTGCAGTCCATGGGGGTCGAGAAGAGTCAGATACAACTTAGCGACTGTTATGAGTAATGTTGCTAAAAATATTTGTGTATAAGCTTCTTTCAAGACATATGTTTGCGTTCTCTAGGGTATATACCTAGAGATAGAATTGTTGGATCCTGTGGTAATTTTATGTTTACTTTTTTGAAGCAATCTGAATGTCAGATTGTTTTCCATAGCCTCTGCACCATTTTACTTGGCCACCATTAACGTATAACGATTCCTGTTTTTCCACATCCTCACCAATACAACACTTATTATTTTCTAGGGTTTTTTTGTTTGTCTTTTCTTTTAAAATTAAAACCATTCTAGTGGGTCTAAAGTGGTATCGTGGTTTTTATTTGCATTTCTTACTGACCAGTGATGTTGAACATCTTTTCACATGCTTGCTGACAATTTTTGTATCTTATTTGGAGAAATGTCTGTTCAGGTCCTTTGCCCTTTTAAAAAATTGGTTGTCTTTTGGTTGTTGAGTTGTAAAGAGTTCTTTATGTTTTCTGGATACCAAACCCTTATTAGATACATGATTTGCAGATATTTTCTTCCATACTCTGGATTTTCTTCACTTTATTGATAGTATCTTTTGAAGAACAAAAGTTTTTAATTTTTATGAAATGTGAAATCCGTTTCTTCTGGTTTTTCTTTTGTTGTTCATGCTTTGAGCGTCAAATCTAAGAATCCATGCCAAATCTGAGATCATGAAAGTATGCACCTGTGTTTTCTTCTAAGAGTTTAATGGGTTTAGCTGTTACAGTTAGGTCATTGATCCATTTTGAGTTAATTTTTGTGTATGATGTGAGGTGGGGTTCAACTTCATTCTTTTGTATGTGGTTATTTAGTTGTCCCAGCACCATTTGTTGAAGGGGCTATTCTTTCACCATTGAATTGTCTTAGCAGCCTTGTCAAAAATTAATTGGCCAGAACTTCTGGTGGTCCAGTGGTTAAGTAGCTTCCTTCCAATGCAGGGGACACAGGTTCAATCCCTGGCCTGGGAAGATTCGACAAGCTGTGGGACAACTAAGCCCTCATGCCATAACTATGGAGGCCCACTCACCCTAGAGGCCATGTTCTACAACAGGAGAAGCCACTGCAGTGAGAAGCCTGCACACTGCAATTAGAGAGTAGCCCCTACTTGCCACAACTAGAGAAAGCTCACATGCAGCAATGAAGACCCAGTACAGCCAAAAATAAACAAATAAAAATTTAAAAATTCATTTGGTCAGATTCTCAACATTGCTAATTATTAGAAAAATGCAAATCAAAATTATAGTGAGATATCATTTCACACCAGTTAGAATGGCCATCATCAAAAAGTCTACAGATAACAAATACTGAAAATGGTATGGGAAAAAGGGAAGCATACTGTACTGTTTGTGGGAATGTAGATTGGTGCAGCCGCTATGGAGAACAGTATGGAGATTCTTTAAAAAACTAAAAATAGAGTTACCATATGATCTAGCAATCCGACTACTGGACATATATCCAGAAAAGACAGAAGCTCACATTCAAAAAGGTATATGCACCCCTATGTTCATAGTAGCTCTATTTACAATAGTCAAGACATGGAAGCAATGGAAATGTCCATCAATAGATGTATGGATAAAGAAGATGCAGTATGTTTAAACAATGGAATGTTACTCAGCTATAAAAAAGAATGAAATAATGCCATTTGCAGCAACATGGATGGACCTAGAGATTATCATATAAAATGAACTAAGTCAGACACAAAGTATAATATGATATCACTTATATGTAGAATCTAAAAAAAATCAGAGAAATCAACTTATTTCCAAAATAGACTCACAGACATGAAAACAAATTTATGGTTACCAAAGGGGAAGGAGTGGGGAGGGATATGTTAGGAGTTTGGGATTAACAGACAGACACTACTATATAAAAAAATAAACAAGGACCTACTGTATAACACAGGGAACTGTATCCCATATACCACTCCCAGTTCTGTTTGTTCCATTAGTTTGTACGTCTTTCTTTGTGCACTGTTTGTAGTAAGTTTTGAATTGTGAGGTGTGAGTTCTGCTTTGATTTTCATTTTCAATATTATTTTGGCTGATCTAGGCCTCTTTCAGTTTCATATAAATTTGAGGATTGGTTTTTCCATTTCTGCAGAAAAAGCCACTGAAATTTTGGTAGAGATTGCGTTGACTCTGTAGGTTTCTTTGTGAAGTATTGCAGTGTTAACAACAGTAAAGTCTTCCAGTTCATGAACAAGGAAGTCTCTTACCATTTATTTAGGTTTTCCTTCATTTCTCTCAGCAATATTTTGTTGTTTTTAGTGTGCAAATATCACCTCTTTAGTTAAATTTATTCCTAAATATTATATTTTGGAGGTTGTTGTACATAGAATTCTCTTAATTTCCTTTTTGGATTGTTCTTTGCAACATATAGAAGCACAGCTGAATTGTAGGTGTTGATACTTTAACCGGCAACTTCCCTGAATTTGTTTATTAGCTTTAGTTGTGTTTTGTGGATTCTATGAGAGTTTCTATATATAGAATCATGTCATTGGCAAATAGAGATAGTTTTACTTCTTCCTTTCCAAATTGGACGCTTTCTATTTTCTTTCATTGTCTAATTGCTGACTAGGACTTCCAGTACAATGTTGAATAGCAGTGGTGAAAGCTGGTGCCTTTGTCTTGTTCCTGATTTGGGGGAGAAAGCCTCCAGTTTTTCACTGTTAAGTATGATACTACTACCTGTGGGTTTTTTGTAAACACCGCTGTTCATTTTAAGGACTTTCTTTCTGTTCTTAGTTTGCTGAATATCCCTCCCCTCCCCTGCCATCATGATTGGGTATTGAAATCTGTCACATGTATTTTCTGTGTCAATTCAGATGATCATGTGTTTTGTTTTGTTTTTGTTTTTGTTTTTCATTCTGGTAATGAGGCAAGTGAATTTTGTATGTTGAACTATCCTTACGTTCTTGGGATAAATTCCACTTGATCCTTTTAATGTGGTGTGGGATTTGTTTAGTATTTTGTTGAGAATTTTTCCTTCTATATTTATAAGGGATATTGGCCTGTAGTTTTCTTGTGGTATTTTTGTCCTGCTTTGGCATCGGGGTAAAACTGGCCTCATAGAATGTTTAGGAAGTGATATCTACTCGTCTGTGTTTTGGAAGAGTTTGAAAAGGATTGCTGTTAACTCTCCTCTAAATGTTTGGTAGAGTTTACCAATGAAACCACGTTGTCTTGGACTTCTTTTGTTGGGAAATTTTTTTGCTAGTGATTCAGTCTGTTTACTTGATATCAGCCTCTTGAGAATTTTTGTTTCTTCCAAGTCACTTTCGGTAATTTGTGTGCTTGTAAGAATTTGCCTGTTTGTTGTCTATTGCCTAAGTTGCTGGTGTGCAGTTGTTTATAGTATTCTTGTTATCATAGTATTCTCACATATATTTCTACCAGTACCAGTTATAATAACATCCTAACAGAGTCCACTTAGGTGGTACTAAACTATTGTCTCAATTTTGAAAACATTGTTGCTTGAAGTTGTTCCATGCAAACTGTTCATGCATGCGTGTTCAGTCACTAAGTTGTATCCAACTCTTTGCGACCCCATGGACTGTATGTAGCCCACTAGGCTCCTGTGTCCATGGGACTTCGCAGGCAAGAATACTGGCGTGGGTTGCCATTTGCTTCTCCAAGGGATCTTCCTGACCCAGGGAACATAACCTGTGTCTCCAGCATCTCCTTGCATTGGCAGGCAGATTCTTTACCACTGAGCCACCTGGGACGCTTATGCAAACTATTCATAGGAGGCTAATAATTCTTCAGTAAACTCTGCATTGAGTCTTCAAGTAAATAATAAATAAGTAGAATCAGTAAAATTTGGTTACACATCAGGAGCCAAGGAAAACCTTGAGACTTTTTGCCTTGTTTTGTAATTGCTTCTTGTTGCTACCAGTGTTTTCAGTCTTTCAGTCATTCTTGCTGATGGTCTTTACCAGTTTATTTTCTCTGACATTTCTTCAGTCACAGCAATCAGACACAGTTTAAGTTTCACCATTAGTAAATGGCTTTTTTTGCCTACCTGACAAGTGAACCATTCAGAAACTTTCTTTGGTTACAGCCTCATTTTAACCTTTTCTTCTTGTGAAAAAATCTTGCTGTGGTAAGATATTGTTTTTTTCTGATTTTTTTTTCTTTTGTTTTCCTGTAAGTTGTGGGTATTGTGTGGAGAAGGAAATGGCAACCCACTCCAGTGTTCTTGCCTGAAGAATCCCATGGATGGAGGAGCCTGGTAGGCTGCAGTCCATGGGGTCGCACAGAGTCCGACACGACTGAAGCGACTTAGTAGTAAGTAGTAGTAGTAGTAGTAGGGGATTTGTGATGAATGCTTACTGGTAATGCTGATGTATAAGGTATTCTTACAGCACAGCCATAATGTTGTTGCACAATAAACATAATGCTTTGCTCTCTAATTTGATAAGAAGATAGCCCACACTCCATTGTGCCTTAGAAGCATGACATTCCATTTGAAGTCCACTCTTGTCTTTCCTCTTTTTAGTGATATCTATGCACTGACAAGTTTTTTGTTTCTTTTTTACGTCCCATCGCCTGCCTGAATTTTTTTTTTTTTTTTTAGTATTTATTTATTTGGCTGTGTTGGGTCTTAGTTGTGACATGCAGGATCTTTCGTTATGGGGCGCTGACTCTCTAGTTGTGGTGCACAGGCTCCAGAGAGCTCAGGCTCAGTAGTTGTGACATGTTCATGCTTAGTCGCTCTGCAGCAGGTGGGATCTCAGTTCCCTCACCAGGTATGAAACCTGTATCCCCTGCATTGCAAGGTGGTTTCTTAACCATTGGACCACCAGGAAGTCCTTGCACTGGTAAGTTTTTAAAAATGTTGCAGTGTTACATCAGTATGTATTGCACTCAGAATGCTGTCCAGTTTGTCACTGCAGTTTGTTAGTGCACCAAGTAACAGTGGGAAACATCTCTCACAGCTCCTCAGCTCTACCGTTGTTCTGTGAGATTAACCACAGGCTGTACAGAAGTGAACGAGCATGGTTATATTCCAATAAAACTTTATTTGTGGATACCAGAATTTGAATTTCATATTATTTTGTGTCATTAAACAGTATTATTTTGATTTTCTTCTTACCATTTGAAAGCCATTCTTAGCTTGTAGCCCATGCAGAAACAGGTGGTAGGCCAGGTTTGGCCTGTGGGCTGTATTCTGCCAGTACCTGCTTTACAGTTTAAATACATTGGTAGGCAACCTGTGTTGCCTAGATTACTGCATGCTTGCCTGGGGCCCCCTGGTGGCTGAAGGGAGCAAATAAGTCTTGAGATGGTCAAATTTCTGAAGCACCATGAATCTGAGAATTCTAGAGTTGGAAATCTAGATGTAGGACTATTTATCATAGGGAGATTGTAGTGGCCACTCATCATTTCCAGAATGTGGGCTTTGGTGACACTTAGGGAAAAAGATAAAACAGCACTCCCCGAAATTTTGTATGCAAATCTCAACAGTGCTTTAAGACATCATTCTGATATAAAATGTATCTCTTCATCTGCAATTTATTTGTGTGAAGGGTGTGAATTTCAGCATTATTCTACACAAAATGGCACTGGTACAATAATTACATTTGAATGAACCTATATCTTCCAAGGGTAACTTTATTCTCTTTTCACCCACCCTTTTTTTCCCACTCAAAGGCTTCAAGTTTAATATATTGATAATTTTTGCTACTTTATTAAGTACATTTCTAAGTAAAACTGGGTTTTAACTATGAGAGTATGGTAGAAAAGAAGTCAGTGACTTTGTATAGTTGGGTGCTGCTATCTTGCTTTGAACTAGGGTACCAGCAGTTTTTGTATTTTTGTTTTTTAAATTTTAGTAAACTATACATAGCATAAAATCTACCATCTTAGCCATTTATAAATATATAGTTTATTAGCATTAAGTATAGTCCCATTTTTGTTCAACTACAGGGGTGAGTTTTTTTAATCTGCCATTTTAAACTCTTGATCCAAAAAAATGAAACCCTCGTGTTCTGGTCAATCCTAGGTTTACTGTAGTAACTAGGAATGAAATTATCCTCAAATATAGTAGAGATCGTGCCATTCCCTTTTTAAAACTTTGCTGGTTTATATTGTCCTTAGAATAATATTTAAACTCTTTACCATGATCCTTCTAGGTTTTGCCTCCTTCAGTTTTCCCCTTTCAGCTGTTAGCTAGCTCTAGCATAGTTGGGCCTTTCATTTCTTCAGAGAAGCCAAGGTCTTATCTGACTCACTGTTTGCTGGTGCTGTCCCACAGTGTTGGAGCTGCCCTGGTGTTGAAGCTTGTATACCCATGCCTCTCCACCATCACCTCCCTTTTCTTTGCTTGCTGGTTCTTGTGCTGTCTTCTCAGAAAGGCCATCCCAGTACTCTGTAAAATAGGTTCCTTCCTTAGACTGTTTCCCCCTACTTAGTAATACTTAAAATTTTTGTTTTTGTCAATCTCCTAACCCATCCAAATTAACTTCCCCTCCTACTTACTCCATTCTCCTTACTCTTTTTTATTTTTCCTTATAGCAAATATAGCCATCTGACATTTTATTAGAATGTAAGTTCTAAGAGGATGGGGACTTTGTTTTGTTTATTCATATGTTTTCAGTGTCTACAACATGTCTGCTATATAGTACCTACTCAAGAAATATTTAACTGAATGATCACATTACTTTTGGCCTTAGGGCAAAATACACATATATGATTGAAAAGTGAATACGACAAAGTTAGGACTGGCAAAATGGGAACATGGAAAGAAACTGTTGTTGAACTGAAGAAATAACCAATACTGGAGCTGTTCTACCTTTGGATCTTGTGTTATTGCTGAATGATAAATATCACCTCCCCTTCAGCTGTTTTTGAGTTCAGTTTTCCATCCTTTGCAGCCTGCAGACATCATATTTTATACAGAATCATTTCAATCCTAAATAGCACTAAATTTAAAAAAAACTTTATTTATTGTCCACACCATGCAGCCAACCAGAGATCGAACCCATACTCCCTGCCTGCATTGGAAGTATGAAGTTTTAACCCTGGACCGCCAGGGAAGTCCCTAAATTACACTAAATTTAAAAAGAACATCTTGATTGAAGAAACTGATTCTTCTGTCCCTCCAGTGTTGCAAATTGCCAACATTCATTGGATTATAGAGAAAGCAAGGGAATTCCAGAAAAACGTCTGCTTCATTGACTACAAGAAAGCCTTTGACTGTGTGGATCACAACAAACTGTGGAATATTCTTGACGAGATGGAAACAGACTACCTTACCAGTCTCCTGAGAAACCTGTATGTGGGTCCAGAAGCAGCAGTTAGAACCTTACATGGGACAGCTGACTGGTTTGACATTGGGAAAGGAATATGTCAAGGCTGTATATTATCACCCTGCTTATTTAACTTACATGCAAAATACATCATACGAAATGCCAGGCTGGATAAATCACAAGCTGGAATCAGGAATGCGGGGAAAAGTGTCAAAAACCTCAGATATGTAGATTATACCACTCTAATGGCAGAAAGCAAAGAGGAACTAAAGAGCCTGTTGATGAAGGTGAAAGAGGAGAGTGAAAAAGTTGAGTTAAAACTCAGCAATCAAAAAACTGAGATCGTGGCATGCGGTCCCATCACTTCATGGTAAATAGAAGGGCAAAAGTGGAGGCAGTGACAGATTTTATTCTCATGGGCTCCAAAATCACTGTGGACGGTGACTGCAGTCATGAAATTAAAAGATGCTTGCTCCTTGGAAAGCTATGACAAACCTAGATATCGTGTTAAAAAGGGAAGACATTGCTTTGCCAGCAAAGGTCCATATAGTCAAAGCTACTGGTTTTTCCAGTAGTCATGTATGGATGTGAGAGTTAGACCATAAGAAAGGCTGAGCACCAAAGAATTGATGCTTGCAAACTGTAGTGCTTGAGAAGACTCTTGAGAGTCCCATGGTCTGCAAGGAGATTAAACCAGTCAATCCTAAAGGAAATCAACCTTGAATATTCATTGAAAGGGCTCATGGTGAAGCTGAAGCTCCAGTACTTTGGCCACCTGATACCCAGAGCTGACTCACTGGAAAAGAGCCTAATGCAGGGAAAGATTGTAGGCAAAAGGAGAAGAGGGTGGCAGAGGATGAGATGGTTAGATAGCATTACCTATTCAATAGACTTGAATTTGAGTAAACTCCAGAAAATAGTGAAAGACAGGGAAGCCTGGTGTGTTGCAGTCCAAGGGGTCACAAGGAGTCAGACATGACTTGGCAACTAAACAACAACAACACATCCTTTCCATTAATAAACTAGTGTGTATACTTAAAAACTTTTCAAAAACTCTGCTTTATCCTTTATTTACTTCATCTTAACCTGCTGATTCCAGATGAGGCTGAATTTATATGATCGTATCCTTATATAGTTTTGTGGATGTTTTTTTAGAATTATGGATGTGATTATTTTTATAAAAGCATTTATTTTCAGATTCTCAAATTTAGAAAAATGTGGAAATAAAGAAAAAGAAAAAATTGTATAAAAAATGATAATTGCATGTATCCACAGATACATTAAAACACACAGACACGCCACTCTTTAGTGGAGCTAATGATGTACATTTTTTGTTCCACTCTCTTCTCTCAAGATTATTATTATTTACGTTCTCATCTAGTAATTTATACATCTAAAATTTCTAATTTCTTGTTTTGTTAATTATTTTTCTTTTTTGCTCCCCCCAACCCCCATAGATCTTGAGCCAGATGATTGTGCATCCATTTACATCTTTAATGTAGATCCACCTCCATCTACTTTAAACTCACCACTTTGCTTACCACATCATGGATTACCGTCTCACTCTTCTGTTTTGTCACCATCGTTTCAGCTCCAAGGTCACAAAAACTATGAAGGAACTTGTGAAATTCCTGAATCTAAATACAGCCCATTAAGTGGTCCCAAACCCTTTGAGTGCCCAAGTATTCAAATTACATCCATCTCTCCTAACTGTCATCAAGAAATTGATGCTCATGAAGATGACCTACACATAAATGACCCAGAAAGGGAATATTTGGAAAGGCCTTCTAGAGATCATCTCTATCTTCCTCTTGAGCCATCCTACCGGGAATCTTCCCTTAGTCCTAGTCCTGCCAGTAGCATCTCTTCTAGGAGCTGGTTCTCAGATGCGTCTTCTTGTGAATCTCTTTCACATATTTATGATGATGTGGATTCGGAGTTGAATGAAGCTGCTGCCCGATTTACTCTCGGATCCCCTCTGACTTCTCCTGGTGGCTCTCCAGGAGGCTGCCCTGGAGAAGAGTCCTGGCATCAACAGTATGGACTTGGACATTCCTTGTCACCTAGGCAATCTCCTTGCCACTCTCCTAGATCTAGTATCACTGATGAGAATTGGCTGAGCCCCAGGCCAGCCTCAGGACCCTCATCAAGGCCTACTTCCCCTTGTGGGAAACGGCGGCACTCTAGTGCTGAGGTTTGTTACCCTGGGTCCCTTTCACCGCATCATTCGCCTGTTCCTTCTCCTGGTCACTCCCCCAGGGGAAGTGTAACAGAAGATACCTGGCTCAATGCTTCTGTCCAGGGTGGATCAGGCCTTGGCCCTGCGATTTTTCCATTTCAGTACTGTGCAGAAACTGATATTCCTCTGAAAACAAGGAAGACTTCTGAAGATCAAGCTCTCATACTACCAGGAAAATTAGAACTCTGTTCAGATGACCAAGGGAATCTTTCACCATCACGGGAAACTTCAATAGATGATGGCCTTGGATCTCAGTATCCTTTAAAGAAAGATTCATCTGGTGACCAATTTCTTTCAGTTCCTTCACCCTTTACCTGGAGCAAACCAAAGCCTGGTCACACCCCTATATTTCGGTGAGTTGATGGAAATGACTAATGGTCATTTTTCATGTTTATGTTTATTGGTGGCATGTAATTACTACATTATCTATGTAGAATAATTTGACCATCTTTCCTCCTCCTTTTTGTTCTTTAGTTTCTTCCAGACAACTTAAAAGACCACATTTATTTTCTTTGTAGTCTTAAAAGTGTCTTTAAATAGGTTAAAGTTATCATTTTAAAAGTGTATAATGAATTATAAAGAATAACAAATTGCATTAGAAGCCCTAGAATGAATTTTCTTTTTTCAGAATGAATTTTCTTATCCACAAAAGCTTCTTATAAAAGATAATAGTATAAATTAAATTACTAATTATTCCCACTTAGGGATAAGGTTATATATATATTTTTGAATTTTTATATTTTTAAGAACTCAATAACATACAAGTGAAATTTGCCTTTTTTATATTGTGACAAGTGGTTTTTTCCATAATTTGTTTTTAGACTTCATATAAGTGTATGATTTTTATTGTTGGTTTAGAGGAATTTTTAAATTTTATATATTCAAATTTGTCTTTTCCTTCACAGCTTTTAGATTTTATGTTATATTTGAAAGCCTATCCCACTCTAAAATAACTACAAATAAAGAGAAAATCTAACTTTCACGTTTCTAATTTTTATGTATAATTTTTATAATATATGTATGTAACATAAATACTGTTTGTATTTGTACATATATATATTTTTTCGAATCTTGAATCCAGCTAAGGACTGAAGACTGTTGTAATGACTGTTTTCTAAATGGCTTATCAGTTATCACAGTGCCATTTTTAGAATCAATCTAATCTGTAATTGATTAGGGAAGATAAGTTGTCATGTGTTAAAGGTGGGTCTGTTTACTTTTTTAAAAAATGCTTTGTTATTGGTACAAATGTTTATTTCTGAATCTAGATATTTAGAAAATTATAATGTGGAATTATGCTATTGAAGACTCCTTTGAACCCATCACTTTGCTTATGAAAATTATCTTAATCTTTTTAGGGATTTGCTTAAACAAGTGCAGAAACTTGCTGAGAGTTGATGAAGTTGAGTTGTTGTTTCAGACTAATAAAAATGACTACCTTTGAGCTTCAGAGTAGCTGGTAATGCTAGGCCAAGGATATTAAGGGAAACAATGAAATAACTTAGAAATTTACTCTAGGCATGGTAGCATTCAAAGGTAGAAAAGACATTTAAAGTCTCATTTCACCAATTATTAAGATATTTTTTTAAATAGAAGATATTACTTTTTAATACAAACCATTCTAGCTTTGGGTCCATTAGTATACCTGTAGACTTAGAAGTTGTTTCTTTTCTAATTCCATATTTTCATTGATAACATATCTAAATGAACCTGTCCCCTTTAAGCTATTTAAAAATTGTTTTGATTGTTTTTGTGGTTATACACATAGTTGAGAAATAGTTATAGTTTTATGGAATTTTTTATTTTTAAATGAAATATTAGAATTTGTCCTTTTTAAAAAAAGAAACCAAAAATAAATAAAATTGATTTTATTATCAGGTTAATTATTTGTAAAACGCCCTCTGTATACAGGTTACAACTTATTAAGTGAAGTTTTGTGTTTTTTTTTCTTTTTCTTTAAATTTTATTTTTTAAATACTTTACTTCAAAGATCATAGGAAGAAATGTTGGTGCCTTCAAAGAAATAATTTGAATCACTGCTTGGCTGGCAATAATAGCATGGTGAAATGGGTCTTTGTGTGTTTTGTTTATAGCACATCTTCATTACCTCCACTAGACTGGCCTTTACCAACTCATTTTGGACAATGTGAACTGAAAATAGAAGTGCAACCTAAAACTCATCACCGAGCCCATTATGAAACTGAAGGTAGCCGAGGAGCAGTAAAAGCATCTACTGGGGGACATCCTGTGGTGAAGGTATGAGATTTTAGGGGTGTGTTTTGCAGATACCATATATCTGTTGTTGATAGGGTCCATTCAGTCAGGTACTGCTGAGCCTGAAGAGAGAAAATTTTCAAACCTGAAAAGCTTCCATTGAGGTTTTGTGTCCTTGTTGATACAGTTGCACTTCTGCATTATGGGTTTTTTTTTTTTTTTTGGCTAGCCTAAAAGATATTCTTACTGGACTGACTCTTCAGCTAGTAAACCTCTAGGGAAAGATCATAATGGTTAAATAATTGTTTTTCTGACTAAAAGAAAAGACTGTTTATGTTTATAAGTACAATGCATGTTTGTTTAAGGTCCAAATAATACAGAAAAGTAAAAAGAATAAAGCAATGAATTACCTAAAGTCTAAATCCTTCAGAAATAAGCGGTCGTTGGCATTTGATTAACAATCCAGGTAATTCTCTGTATGTTTAGTGGAAGAGTAGATGGCTGACTAGAAAAATGAATGGATTTTTTTTAAAAGGATAGGACTATATATTGAACATCTTTGTAATTAAATTAATTTATTAGAAAATAAAACTAAAGTGAAATTATTAAAATTATATCTGAGTGTATAAAATACAATATGTAAGTTTTAAGAGTTGAATATTAACTTTAATTTTACTTGAATGAAACATTAAAAAAAATGAACTAAAACTGTATGAACTGCTAAATTCTGGATATTGTTCTTCACTTTAAGAGATACTGAACAGTCTTTCTTAAGGCTAAAGAAATTAAATAAATTATTGAGAAATTAAATTTTTGTCTTAGATTTAAATGTTACAAATTGCTCCCTACTCTGAAAAATGAGGTAATTGTCTCTCTTAAACTTCTTCCCCCTGCATTGCCATCTACCTCCTGAATTTTGCTGCTTATATTAATTAATCTTTTCAAATCTGTAGTCATCTCTCTGCCTCATGTCCCACCACTCCTATTGTTTAGCTTAGTTCCATATGTAGTTGGATTCCAGGTTTAGTACTAATTCTTTTTTATTTCTTTTTAAAGTGCTTTTTTTTTGTTTAAATGTTTAAGGAGGGCTTTGGATTCTTTATTCCCTGGATTCTTTCATATATGAAATTATTTGTTGCTTTTATATACTCAAACATCAGAACGGCAATGTTGTAATATGTTGTCACTTATTTTTTTCTCTTAGTGCTTGTCTTACGGCATTGTGTATTGTAGTGGAGAAATTAATTGAGCAAAAACAGTTTATAGCTGATCATTTCCTATACTATCCATATTTTATGATTTATTTTCATTATCTAAACATGATTTATAGTTCTTGACAAACAAACCTTTACATTTTAGGTGGGTTTTAAAATGACTTGCAAGAAGAAATGTCAGTTCTAGAAAAAGAGATCAGATTTATGGTTACCAGAGGCAGGGGGTTGGAAGAGGGGAAATGGATGAGGGTAGTCAAAAGATACGAACTTCCAGTTAAAACATTAGTAGTGGGGATGTAATGTACAATATGGTGACTGTAGTTAACCCTGTTATATGCTATGTTTGAGAGTTGCTAGGAGAGTAGATCCTAAAGTTCTCATCACGAGAAACACCCTCCCCCCATATAACTGTAAGAAGTCATGGATGTTAATGAAATTTATCATGGTAGTAAGTTTGCAATATATGTAAATCAAGCAATTATGCTGTGTACCTTAAAATTTCAGTACTGTATGCCAATTATAGCTCAATAAAACTGAAAGAAAAAGAAAGCTCAGGAAAACTCAACATAGGAATTTTACCATTTGTTATTAGAACTTTAGTTTACTCTTAAATGAGAGCTTCATTTAGGAGAAGGATTCTTTGGTTCATTCTTTTATCTTTTTTTTTTTTTTTTAAGCCACACCATGCAGCTTCCGGAGTCTTAGTTTGCTGACTAGGGATTGAACCAGGGCCCTGGCAGTGAAAACACTAAGTCTTAGCCACTAGACCACCAGGAAATTCCCCATTTCTTCTGTCTTTGACTTTTCTTCAGTTCAGTTCGGTCACTCAGTTGTGTCCGACTCTTTGCGACCCCATGGACTGCAGCACTTCAGGCTTCCCTGTCTATCACCAACTCCCAGAGCTTGCTCAAACTCATGTCCATCAAGTCGGTGATGATATCCAACATCTCATCCTCTGTTGTCCCTTTCTCCTACCTTCAGTTTTTCCCAGCATCAAGGTCTTTTCCAGTAAATCAGTTCTTCTCATCAGGTGGCCAAAGTATTGGAGTTTCAGCTTCAGCATCAGTCCTTCCAATGAACACCCAGGACTGATCTCCTTTAGGATGGACTGGTTGGATCTCCTTGCAGTCCAAGGGACTCTCAAGAGTCTTCTACAACACCACAGTTCAGAAGCATCAGTTCTTCGGCGCTCAGCTTTCTTTATAGTCCAACTCTCATATCCATACATGACTACTGGAAAAACCATAGCTTTGACTAGAGGGACCTTTGTTGGCAGAGTAATGCCTCTGCTTTTTATTGTGCTGTCTAGGTTGGTCATAGCTTTCCTTCCAAGGAGCAAGCATCTTTTAATTTCATTGCTGCAGTCACCATCTGCAGTGATTTTAGAGCCCAAGAAAAGAAAGTCTGTCACTGTTTCCATTATTTCTCCATCTATTTGCCATGAAGTGATGGGACTGGACGCCGTGATCTTTGTTCTTTGAATGTTGAATTTTAAGCCAGCTTTTTCACTCTCCTTTTCTGCGTTCATCAAAGGACCCTTTAGTTCCTCTTTACTTTGTGCCATAAGGGTGGTGTCATCTGAGTATCTGAGGTTATTGATATTTCTCCTGGCAGTCTTGATTCCAGCTTGTGCTTCATCCTGCCCTGCATTTTGCACAATGTACTCTGCATATAAGTTAAAAAGCAAGGTGATAGTATACAGCTTTGACGTACTCCTTTCCCAATTTGGAACCAGTCTGTTATTCCATGTCCAGGTCTAACTGTTGCTTCTGGACCTGCATACAGATTTCTCAGGTGGCAGGTAAGGTGGTCTGGTATTCCCATCTCTCGAAGAATTTTTCACAGTTTGTTGTGATCCACACAGTCAAAGGCTTTGGCATGGTCAATAAAGCAGAAGTAGATGTTTTTCTGGAACTCTCTTGCTTTTTCTATGATCCAGCAGATGTTGGCAGTTTGATCTCTGGTTCCTCTGCCTTTTTTAAATCTAGCTTGAACATCTGGAAGTTCTCGGTTCACATACTGTTGAAGTCTGGCTTGGAGAATTTTGAGCATTACTTTGCTAGCGTGTGAGATGAGTGCAATTGTGCAGTAGCTTGAACATTCTTTGGCATTGTCTGTCTTTGGGATTGGAATGAAAACAGCTTTTCCAGTCCTGTGGCCACTGCTGCGTTTTCCATATTTGCTGGCATTCTGAATGCATCATTAACAGCATCGTCTATTAGGATTTGAAATAGCTCAACTGGAATTTCATCACCTCCACTAGCTTTGTTCGTAGTGATGCTTCCTAAGGCCCACTTCACTTTGCATTCCAGGATGTCTGGCTCTAGGTGAATGATCACATCATGGTTATCTAGATCATTAAGATCTTTTTTGCATAGTTCTTATGTGTATTCTTACCACCTCTTCTTAATATCTTCTGCTTCTTTTAGGTCCATCACATTTCTGTCTTTTATTGTGCCCATCTTTGCATGAAATATTCCCTTAGTATCTCTAATTTTCTCGAAGAGATCTCTAGTCTTGCCCATTCTATTGTTTTCCTCTCTTTTTTTTGCATTGTTCACTTAGGAAGGCTTTCTTATTTCTTCTTGCTCTTCTTTAGAACTCTGCATTCAGATGGGTATATCTTTCCTTTTCGCCTTTGCCTTTCACTTCTCAACTATTTGAAAGTTCTCAGACAGCCATTTTGCCTTTTTGCATTTCTTTTTCTTGGGGATGGTTTTGATCACCGCCTCCTATACAGTGTCATGAACCTCCATCCATAGTTCTTCAAGCACTCTGTCTATCAGATCTAATCCCTTGAGTCTATTTGTCACTTCCACTGTATAATCATAAGGGATTTGATTTAGGTCATACCTGAATGGTCTGATGGTTTTCCCTACTTTCTTCAGTTTAAGTCTGAATTTTACAATAAGGAGTTCATGTTGCGAGCCACCATCAGCTCCTGGTCTTGTATTTGATGTCTGTATAGAGCTTCTCCATCTTCTGCTACAAAGAATATAATCACTCTGATTTCGGTATTGACTACCTGGTGATGTCCATGTGTAGAGTCGTCTCTTGTGTTGTTGCAAGAGGATGTTTGCTATGACTAGTGCGTTCTCTTGGCAAAACTCTGTTAGCGTTTGCCCTGCTTCATTTTGTACTCCAAGGCCAAACTTGCCTGTTACTCCAGGTATCTCTTGACTTCCTACTTTTGCCACCCGGTCCCTTATGATGAAAATGACATCTTTTTATGGTGTTAGTTCTAGAAGGTCTTATAGGTCATCATAGAACTTATTAGGTCATCATAGAAAGTCAAGAAATTGACTTCTCTTACCAGGAGAAAAATTATTTACACTTGCTTAAATGAATTTCCTACCCCCAAATAAGGGAAGGGGCAATTCCCTGGCAGTCCATTGGCTAGGACTTAGTATTTCCATTGCCAGGGCCCCGGGTTCCATCCCTGGCCAGGGAGCTAAGATCCCAGATCCATGTGACAGCAGCCAAGAAAAAAAAAAAGATTCCCTAAGAATTTTATAGTTTAAATCATACAATATTTAGGTCTTTTCTCAATTTGAGGTAATTTTTGTATATGGTGTTAGGTATGGATCCATCTATATTCTTTTGCATGTAGGTACCTAGTTTTCTCAGCATTATTTGTTGAAAAGAGTTCTTTCCTCATTGAATGTTAAAAATCATTCCTAGTGATCCAGTGGTTAGGGCTCAGCTCTTTCACTGCTGGGGCCCAGGTTCAGTCCTTGTTTGGAGAAATAAGATTCTGCAAGCTGTGTGGCATGGCCAAAAACAAAACTGAAAAAAAATCATTTGACCATATGTCTAAGAGTTCTATTTCTAGGCTCTGTATTCTACCCCATTGGTCTTGATGTCTGCCTTTATGCTAGTCCCACAGTGTTTTGATTACAGTAGCTTTTTAGTAAATTTTGAAATCTAAGAGTGGGTGTGTTCACCTTTGTTCTTTGTTTTTGAAAATTGTTTTGGCTATTCAGAGTCCCTTGAAATTCCATATAACTTCTGGGATGGATTTTTCTATTTCTGTAAAAATAACTTGGGATTTTTATGCAGATTGCATTGAATCTGTCGATTGTTTTAGGTAGTATTGTTCCAGTTCTTGAGCATAGGATTTTTTCTATTTATTCATGTCTTTAATTTTTTTCAGCAATGTTTTATAGTTTTCATTGTGTTAATTCCTGGGTATTTTATTCTTTTTGGTGCTATTGTAAGTGGAATTGTTTTTGTAATTTCCTTTTCAGGTTGTTGATTGTGTATAGAAATGCAGCTGATTTTCATGTGTTGACTTTATGTGCTGCTGCTTTGTTGAATTCATTTATTATCTCCAGCAGTTTTTGTTTTCTTGGTAAAATTGTTAGTTTTCTGTAGAGAAGGGGCTTCCCTAGTGGCTCAGATGGTAAAGAATTCGCCTGCAGTGTGGGAGACCTGGGTTCAATCTCTGGGTCAGGAAGATCCCCTGGATAAAGGAATGGCTTTCCACTCTAGTATTCTTGCCTGGGGAATCCCATGGACAGAGAAGCCTGGGAGGCTACAGTCTGTGGGGTTGCAAAAAATCGGACATGACTAAGTGACTAACACTTTCTGTAGATAAGATTAATCTGTGATGTGATAGAGGTTAATTATGGATGGAACCTTACCTCCTGTTCCTTTTTCTTAAAATGAGGATAATAATACACCTAGTTAAGAGTTAGGGGGATCAAAGGAAATGTTGCATGTAAAGAACATAATAAATGCTCAGTTAAGTATTTGTTGTTGTTTAGTCACTTATTTGTGTCTGATTTCTCCAACCCCATGGACTGCAGCAAGCCAGGCTGCAGTCTCAAATGGTTACATTATTGTGATTCCATTTGTATATGTGACACTGTTAGTAGAGATGGAGACTAGATTAGTGGTTGCCAGGGAACAGGAACTGGTTGAAGATTGTGAATGTAAAGGGGTAGCACAAGAGCATTCCTTTGTAGTAATGAGGCGTTCTAGATCCTGACTGTTACAGTGGTTACTTGAATCTACATATGGGATAAAATTGCATAAAACTACACACATACTTTGTTATACAGTGATAAGTTTTATAAAGGAATAAATATTTTTGAGTCTTATCCTAAATGTTACTGAAATTTAAGATGGCGATTATAGTATTTTTTTCCATAACTAGACTTTGTATTCATCATATACTAAGATTCGTTTCCAGGTAATGACTTTTTATATGATATTGTTACATGCACATTTACAGTTTGAAGCAATTGATATTTTGGAAGTTTTGAACTTTTAGTATCTCTACATTGTATATCATGTTTCTAATATTAATATATTCAGATCCCCTCCCTCCAAGTAAGGTAGCAGAACTGATAACAGAACTCCCCTTTTTGAAGCTGCTCTAGTCTGTCCTGTAGTGACCTTCGGGCTGTAACCCTCCAGCTTTAGTTAAATTAAGCACACACAGACCTTTGCTATGGAAACATACAGAATCATAACAAACAGCTTACTTTCTTCTGCAGCCCAGAAGGTGATCTGAAGAGAAGTGTCCTGATACCAAAAGAAAGATTTTAGAGTAGTGTTAACAGTAACAATAATTTGTTTCCTATAACATATGGGTAACAAATGAGATGGGATGGGATAATAGTCTAATTAATTTGATCTTCTTTTAAAATCCTTGAAATGCAAAGGAGAAGCCCTGTTTTTCCTATGCTGTAGTATATATGATTGGAGCAGATGTTGGCTGAACTATGTATTATGAAATATGTTCCCTTTGAAATTTTATATGCCTGATTACCTTCCTCCATCACTGGCTCATTTTACTATCAAATATAAAGGACAGGTGGCTTATGTCTTTGCCAAACTGGTATTAATATGAGTCATCTAATACAACTGGCATACTTTGAAATGTATTGAATAGTACTTACTGGTATGTTATGTGATATTTGGGTAACTTTATAGATAGTAATAAAGTTTTTAATTTATATTTTCTATTTTAGATTTTACTACTTCATTTAAAGTAATCACTTTAGTGGCTGTAATTCTTATTTAAATAATTCTGTTGACTAACCTGGTGTCATTTTGTTCCACAAATTGTACTCTCTCATTCCAAAATTCATTCATTCACCAATGATTAGATGCCTGTAACATGCTAGGTGCTATACTAGGCTCTGGAGATGACAAAATGGACGCTGTCCTCTTCACAGTACTGTGGGGCAAGTGGTAAAGTTGTTGGTACTTTTTCTTCCACTATGTGAACACTTGGTTCCATAGAGTAATTTGTTCAATGTAGGATTAAACATGAAAAAGCAGTAAGTATAGCAGAAAGGATGGTTAACCATGAATTTGGGGGTAGTTCCTTAACCTTTCTTAGCTTCAGATTCTTCATCTATAAAGAAAATGGCATAAATTCCATGGGAGTTTTAGAATTAAATGAGCTAATTTAGTTAAAGTGTATCTCCACTCTCTATCTTTATTTTTTCACCTCTGGGTCAAAATGTGGAGGAATCTGTTTCTGCATTGTCACTTACCCCATCTGCCTCCATACAAACCAAAAGGGAAAAATGACTGAACTTTATTTGGGTGCATATGTACATCTACACCCTCATTTTTACTATTTCTTCTTTAGTTAGTGATTTATTTAGGCTTTTTTTTTTCCTACTGTAATCATACTGACATTTTATCATTTTATGGAATATTTTCCATTCATTTAAAGCTTTAAAATTTATTAACTTATTTATACCAAGATGTAAAAAGATATCACAACTAATATTAATAGATTTCTTAAATACACAATATTTAAGTATTTACAGGAAACTGCAATTTCCACTTCAATATACTGGATTAAACACGTGTTTACCTTCATTAGACATTAAGCAGTTAAAGCTTAAGCTTGTTGGTTGGAGAAATCATTTTACATAAGAACCAGAAATCATTTTACACTAAAGAACCTTGGGAAGGCTCAAAGGGTTGAAGCACTGATATCTCTGAAAGTGGGGTGTGAGGTGAGGCTGAAAACAGAAGAATTGGTTGAAGATCTACAAAACAAGCAAACGTCACAGTTTTTCCTTTCTTATGTGGTATAACCAAGCGATAACCACTGGCTTACCTTGGGAGAATTTTGGAAATTTATTGTTTAGAGAGTGTGAAATAGAAGTTCTAGGTTCTAGAATAATTGAAGCAGGGTTTGGGGCTTTATACAGAAAATGGTATGGGGCTGAAAGAGGAGGCATAATAAAAGTCTGTGTCCTGAATAGAGAGACTTCTAACTCCTCTTGACGCCTAAAGGTTTATGTTCCCTAGACAGGAGACTGGAGGATTTGCTTTTAGGCAAACTGGTCAAGATAAAATACCTTTGTGCCTCTTGACTTGCAAATATTCTAGACCAGTGGTTCTCAACCCTATCAGACCCAACCCCACTCTCAAAATTTTAAACAAATATTTTATAATACTACTTTATTTACCTGGAATGGAAATGCAAAGATAATATAATCAGCCTACATAATATAATTTTAGAAATATCAATATAATGCTTTAATATTGAGGGAATAAATTTAGAAAACTAAATTATAGCAAAAAGTTATGTTTCAAAATGAAAAGACTTGGTAACAACTGTTCAGTCTCTGAGTTGTGTCCGACTCTGCAACCCCATGGACTGCAGCACGCCAGGCCTCCCTGTCCATCACCAGCTCCTGGAGTCTACTCAGACTCATGTACCTTGAGTTGGTGATGCCATCCAACCATCTCATCCTCTGTCGTTCCCTTTTCCTCCCACCTTCAATCTTTCCCAGCATCAGGGTCTTTTCCATGAGTCATTTCTTCGCATCAGGTGGCCTAAGTATTGAAGCTTCAGCATCAGTCCTTCCAGTGAATATTCAGGACTGATTTCCTTTAGGATTGACTGGTTTGATCTCCTTGCAGTCCAAGGGAATCTCAAGAGTCTTCTCCAACACCGTAGTTCAAAGGCATCAATTCTTCAGTGCTCAGCTTGCATCCCTGTGGACTATACAGTCCATGGACTTCTCCATGCTAGAATGCTGGAGTGGGTAGCTTTTCCCTTCTCCTCTTCCCAAACCAGGACTCAAACCCTGGATTGCCACACTGCAGGCAGATTCTTTGCCAGCTGAGCCATAAGGGAAGCGGTAACAGCTGTACAAAACACAATAAAGTAGCCTGATATTTGTACCTACAGCATCACTACAGTGTCGCAGGCACAAAGGCAGATGTGTTGATCAGCAGCCTGAATGCCACAAGTGAGTGGCATTACTGACAATGACATGATTTTCTGAAATGATCAACTCTTGCTTAAGTTTTCTTCAATTTACATGGCAGTTATATTCATGATAAATTCTTATGTGTTAAAACTGTGATTTGGGTGATATTTATATATTCTAAGGAGTTGAGTTCCAAGTTCACAAACTTTTCTGTATAAATATATATACATGATGGGACATTCTGAAGTTCTGGGCAACACAGGCTAGTTCTGCTCTTTGAAGAACAATGATTATCTCATGCATTGATAGGTATTTGAAGAACAGTGAGTATCTCATGAAGTGATAGGAATTTGGATTTCTGGCCCCTTTGCATTAAATACCATTAGTGCACGTCAGTCATCATGTTGCCATACTCATTCATTTATGTATTAACTGTGGCTATTTTTTGTGCAATAGTGGCAGAGTAGTTAAGATAGAGAGTATACTGGCACTCTCATCATTTCACAGTGCTGCTCAGGGAGCTACAAATCAGTGATACAGTTAAAACTTGGTAGTGTTTCAGGAGCTGTAAGTACTGAAACTTTCACAGTGTATACTCATGTTGTCATGATGTCATCGTTCTCATCATGTCAAAATAAGAAACAGAAAGCATTTCAGTCATCCTTTTAAAGCACAGTAGAGTATATAATTTTGTTATTGCGCAATAGTGCTATGGCTAGGCTAAAAGAATGTTTGTCTTACATAGCCTCACATTTCCATCTAGATATCTCAGCATTACCTTGAATATAACATGACTAACATTGAAGACATGACCTTATCTTTCTCCAAATGTATTCTAAATAAGTGACTTCTTTATTTGCTAGGGATACCGTCATTCTCCTGCGTATTGAAGCTCAGAACTTCTAATTTCTTTGTTCCCTTCTCTTTATTGTTCTATATGTAGTCAGTTATAAAAATCCCTTCAGGGACTCATAAGAAAGATTTATTGCATTAATCCATCTTCATTCCTATTTTCTATTCATGTTCTTACTTCTACCCTTGTTTAAATTTTGAGTACACATGATTTTAATGCTTTAGCCTCTTAACTGATTTCCATGATTTTGTCTTTTCTTTCCTAAACAGAGCCTTAATTGCTTTTTATCATGTACTTCCCTATTTCCTATATTATTATGATTAATAGATTTCTACCTTTAAAGGTCTTCACTCTTTCATTAAAATTTAATACATACCACTTTGTTCTTTATTTTAGTGTCACCTATATAATACTGGCTGAAGCAGTGACATTTGATAGAGATATTTTCATAACACATCCTCAATAAAAAGAGGAAAAGGTAGAGTGGTAAACAAGACAGAGTTTTTACCTTTTTGAAACTTATGTGGTACTGAGGCAAACAGATATGAACAAATATATAAAATACTTTTAATAGTAATAAATACTATGAAAAATGATAAAACAGGATAAAGGGGTGAAATACAATGTTTCAGATAGGGTGGTTTTCTCTGAGGAGCTGACCTTTGAGTGCAGGCTGAAGCAATGAGGTAATGTGACGATCAGAGGGAAGAATATTCCAAAGGGATAAAATATTACGTGTGAAACTCCTGAGGGTCCGAATGAGCTTAAGTGGTCCATGCAATAAGGCCAGGATGATCAGAACAGACTGTGGAAGGGAGAGAGTAGGAGAAGGTAAGGCAGCAGATTATCTAGGGCCCAGATCACATAGGACTTGTAAATATTTGTAGGGCATTTGAATTTAGTTCTCAGTGTGGAAGGAAGCCACTAGAGAGTTCTGAGCAGGGAGGTAAAGTTATCCGGTTAATGTTACAAGTTTGTTCTGGCTCCTCGACAGAAAACAGGCTATCAAGGAGCAAGAGTAAGAACAGGGAGAGCAGTTATAAGGCTGTTGCAATGGTTCAGGCTTTATTTGCTTCTCTAAATGTTACAGGACTGAAAAGCATCCTGAGTAAATCCTTTTTTTCTGATAATAGGCAAAAAATTTCATGTCCTTTCCTGGGTAGAGGAGGATAATCAATAAATTATGATGTTGCTTGGTTACAGACTCCAGTGTAAAGCCAGGCATGGGCAAGCCTGAGGGAGTAAAACACTCACCTGAAGGACAACATAATCAAATAAATTTGAAACTCTGATTAGATTCCATACTTAGACTCCGGATGCACACTAATAGCTAACATTTGTTGGCTACGTGCCAAGCACTATACTAGGCACTCTGTTGATATCATATGTCAGGATACTTTACAAAACCATAATATACAAATAGAAGAGAATTTCTTTTAAGGTTATTGAATAGCTCATAAAATCTCAGGTTTGAAAGCTATGTGGCCTGGAACAGTGTCCAGCCACCCTGCTCAGTTTTGCTCTACTGAAAACATCACTGACTCTGACTCAGCATCCACAGCTTGTAGAGACAGTGCTTGGGTCTGGGCCCTAGAAACTCCACTGCCTTGAAGAGCTCCTCCACTGTGCTTACTGAAAAATAAACTTTATGCAGTCTATATTATCATACTGTGCCCTTGGCAAATTTTCTTCCCAGGGGCACTTAGGTCCAAAAGTAGGAGTGAGGATTGCTGAGAGTATCTCTCTGAAGCTTATAAGACCTCCCCACCAGGTGCCATGTAAACCACCATCCCAAAGCAGAGGAGTCTGAATAAAGCTGCAGTAGTAGAGCTGAGACAGCTTAAGAACTGTGACCTGACCAAATAAAAAAAAATTTAAAAATAGCATGCCTCTTTCTGGAAATAAATATTTTCTACTTCAATTCCTAGAGTTCTTTTATACAAAATGTCTAGTATATGTTAAACAATGCATACACACACAAGGAAGTGTGAACCAGGGCTTCCCTGGTAGTATAGTGGTAAAGAATCTGCCTGCCAATGCAGGAGACACGGGTTCAGCACCTGATCCGGGAAGATCCCACGTGCTGCAGAGCAACTAAGCCTATGTGCCGCAGCTATTGAGCCTGTGCTCTAGAGCCTGGGAGCCGCAACTACTGAGCCATGTGCCACAATTACTGAAGCCTGCACTCCCTAGAGCCTGTGCTCTGCAACAAGAAGCCACTGTAGTAAGAAGCCTGCGCACTGCATCTAGAGAAAAGCCAGTGTAGCAACAGAGACCCAGCAAAGCCAAAACTAAATAAATACATAATTATATAAAATTAAAAAAAAAAAACTGTGAACCACAGTGAAGAGAAAACAGTCAATAGAAACAGACCCAGAGGTGGCTCAAATCTGGCCCTACATCTGGGTTGGACTTATCAGAAAGAGACTTTGACATAACAGTGATAAAAATGCTAAATTAGCTAGTAGAAAAGGTGGGCTAAATATGTGAAGGGATGAAGGAATTCCAGTAGAGATGTGGAAAAAAAATTTTTAATTGAAAGGATAATAAGGACAAAGATACAAGAAAACTACAAGAACAATATCCCTAAAATATATAAGACAAAAATCCTCAACAAAAAAACTAGCAAACCGAATCCAACAACACATTAAAAGGATTATACAGGGACTTCCTGGTGGTGCAGTGGTTAAGAATCCTTGTAATGTAGGGGAGTGTGTTCAATCCCTGGCCAGAGAACAGAGATCTCACATACTACAGAGCAAGTACACCTGCAAGCCACCACTAAGACCCAATGCAGCCAAATAAATAATTTTTTAAAAAGGATTATACAGCATGACCAAATGGAATTTACCTCAAGAATGCAGAAGGTGATTCAACAAATGAAAATCAGTTGTTATAATCATATTAATAGAAAGAAGGCATAAAAACCACATGATCATCTCAATTGACACAGAAAAGGCATTTGATAAAATTTAACAGCTTTCATTAAAAAAACAAAAACACCCAAGCAAACTAGGAAAAGTGGGGAAGTCCTTAACATGATCAGGGTCATTTATGAAAAGCCCACAGCTGACATCATCCTGGTAAAAGACTGCCAGCTTTTCCCCTAAGATCAGAAACAAGACAAGGTTGCTTGCTTTTGTCACTGCTATTCAGCATTTGTGCCGAAAGTTCTAGCCAGAGCTATTAGGCAAGAAAAAGAAATAAAAGACATCAAAATTGGAGAGGAAGAGGTAAAATTATCTCTATTAACAGATGACATGCTCATCTACTTTAAAAATCCCGAATAATCCCCAAGAAAGCTGCTAGAGCTAATAAATTAGTTCAGGGAAGTTTCTGGGCAGGAGATCAACTCATACTTAAGCAGCTGTGTTTCTGTGTATTTCTATGTGAAAGTTGCTCAGTTGTATCTGACTCTTTGCGACCCCATGGACTATTTTTAGTCCATGGAATTATTCAGACCAGAATACCGGGGTGGGTAGCTAGTTCCCTTCTCCAGGGGATCTTCCCAACTCAGGGATCGAACCCAGGTCCCCACATTGCAAGCAGATTCTTTACTATCTAAGCCACCAGGGAAGCACGTACAGGTGATAAACAACCCAAAGAGGACATTAAGAAAGCAGTTTCACTTACAATAGCATCTAAAAGAAGTAGTTATGAATTAATTTAACCAAGGAGATATAAGACTTGTATGCTGAAAATTATAAAATGTTTCTGAAAGAAAACTAAATGGAAATATATAAAGTAATTTAAAAATAATATAAAGTAAAAATAGGAACTTCCCTGGCAATCGAGTGGTTAAGACTTTGTTTTCCAGTGCAGAGGGTGCAAGTTTAGTCCCTGGTTGAGGAGCTAAGACCCCATGTGTCTCCAGGCCAAAAAAACCAAAACATAAGATAGAAAGCAGTATACAACAAATTCAAAAATAACTTAAAAATGGTCTACTTAAACAATATTGTTTAAAAAAATATAAAGTAAAAATAAAATCTAAGTATACTTGGAACAAAAATAGACATCCCATTTTCATGGGAAGGAGACTTAATTAAGATATCAGTGCTCCCCAAAGAAATCTACAGATTTAATGCAGTATTTAGCCAGATTCCAACAGTCCTTTTTGCAAAATGAAAAATCGTAGTCTCAAATTCATATGGAATTGCAAGGGGCCTCAAGTAGCTGAAACAATCCTGAAAAGGAAGAATAAAGTTGGAGGATTTCCTCTCCCTGACTTGTAACATACTACAAAACTACAGTATTTTAAGCAGTATGGTGCTGGCATAAAGACCAATGAAGTAGAATAGAAAGCCCAGAAATAAGTTCTAACATATATGATGAATTAATTTTTGATGGGGTTCCAAGACCTTTCAGTGGGAGAAATGAGTCTTTTCAACAGATGGTGCTGGGAAAATTAGATATCCACAAGCAAGACAATGTAGTTGAATCCTTGCCTTATATGATATACAAAAATTAACTCAAAGTGGATCAGAGACCTAATGTAAGACCTAAAACTATAAAATCTTTGAAGAAAACTTGAGGAAAATCTTCTCAACATTGGACTTGGTAGTGGTTTCTTAAGTATGTTAGCTAAAGCACAAGCAACAAAAGAAACAAATCAGACTCCATCAAAATTAAAAAGGGTCTTTCCAGGTGGTGCAGTTGGTTAAAAATCCACCTGCCAATGTAGGAGACACAAGAGACATGGGTTCAATCCCTGGATCGGGAAGATCCCCTGGAGTAGGAAATGGTAACCCTCTCTAGTAATTCTTGCCTGGGAAAATCAAGGACAGAGGAGCCTGGTGGGCTACAGTCCAGGTTTGCAGAGTTGGACATGACTGAGCATGCACAAAGGCAAAAGGCAAAATTTTAAAAACTTGTGTGTGTCAAAGGACACAACCAAGAAAGTAAAAAAAACAACCTGCAGAATGGGAGATAGTATTTGTAGATCACATATCTGCAAGGGATTAATATTCAGATTATGTGAAGAACTCATACACCTTTGATGAACAACATCAAAACAAATATAAATGCACACCCATATGTACTGCCAAAGAATGTTGAACTTTTTTGTTTAAGCAGGCACTTAACTTGGTTGGAGTCAACCTGTAAAACCTGTCTCCCTGTGCTTGGTGGTACCTCATTATCTCATTTCAGTTATTTTAGCCTTAGGCTGCTTGAGTCTGTCCTGTTATGGATGGTTTACAGGTCAGACAAAGAACTGGGTGGAGTGTGTGTGTGTGTGTGTGTGTGTGTGTGTGTGTGTGTGCTGCTGCTGCTGCTGCTAGGTCGCTTCAGTCGTGTCCGACTCTGTGCGACCCCGTAGACGGCAGCCCACCAGGCTCCCCCGTCCCTGGGATTCTCCAGGCAAGAATACTGGACTGGGTTGCCATTTCCTTCTCCAATGCGTGAAAGTGAAAAGTCAAAGTGAAGTCGCTCAGTAGTGTCCGACTCTTAGCGACCCCATGGACTGCAGCCTACCAGGCTCCTCCGTCCATGGGATTCTCCAGGCAAGAGTACTGGAGTGGGGTGCCATTGCCTTCTCCAGTGTGTGTGTGTGTGTGTATATGTATATATATATATATAAAACTTGGAGCACCCCTTCTCTGGCTCTCTTTTCTGGGATTTGCCTCTACTTTCCAGAGGTTATGACAGGCTCTGTCCTTGTTTCTTCAAGCCCTTCAGACTGTAGATTTCTTTGGTAGTTTCAGCCACACTGTTAAAAGCATGGACTGTGGCTTTCCCTCAGATTAAAGCCTTAAAAACAGGAAACACACCTTCCCTTATTTTCTTCTTACATGTGTCAGTTTCTAGTATCTCTTTACTTTGATACTTTCCTTCCTTTCAAAGTCATTCTTTATATTTGTTCCAGTGTATAGTTGCTGTTGGACTTCCCTGGTGACTCAGAAGGTAAAGAATCTGCCTGCAATGTGGGAGACCTGGGTTTGATCCCTGGGTTGGGAAGATCCCCTGGAGGAGGGCATGGCAATCCTCTCCAGTATTCTTGCCTGGAGAATCCCATGGACAGAGGAGTTGACAGGAAACAGTCCGTGGGGTCGCAAAGAGTCAGACACGACTGAGCTTCTAAGTACAGCACAGTACACATAGTTGCTGTCTGCATGATGGCAGGTCCAGTGGGTGCTACTCAGCCATCAGACTGAACACAGGAGTCTCCCTAAATGCTTTAGGCTCTGTTTCTTTTAACTGCCTCTTTTTTGTGATCACCATTTTTACCTCCAGTACCTCCTAGCCATCACCCTTCTTCATCCTGTGTTGCTGTTTTAACCCAGGCAATAGCTGAAGAGTACCAAAGAAAGTCAAGTAGCCTAGCTTTTTAAGTCAGTTGAAATTCTCAGTTGGAAACATGGAAAAGGACTTTTCAGGTCATTTCTACTAAAAGTATCTCTGATTTTAATAGCCTGATTGGGGACCTTCCCACATACGCTGATCTGTAAGTCCGAGCTGGATGGTTAATGTTGCCTAGAGCACAGAATCAACATTTCTTTTATATTCTACATAGCACCTTATCAAGGCTTTTCAGAGTTTAGGTTGATCTAGCTTTTAATCTGGAGAAGGCAATGGCACCCCACTCCAGTGTTCTTGCCTGGAAAATCCCATGGTCGGAGGAGCCTGGTAGGCTGCAGTCCATGGGGTCGCACAGAGTCGGACACAACTGAGCGACTTAGCAGCAGCAGCTTTTAATTCCCCAAAACCCGCTCATCCCTTTGTAATATATTCCAGCATTTTATAACTCTTAAGATATTTCTGTAGTTTAGAGGGTTGTTCACCTATTACTTGTTTTGACTGTTGAGATAACATTTTATGTATCAATAGTATATGATACAAATACAAGACTTACTGTTGTAAACTTACTGTAAAATGCATGGATAATGAGTTGTTATTTTTCTGTGTTTGCTCTTCCAAATTAGCTCCTGGGCTACAGTGAAAAGCCAATAAATCTACAGATGTTTATTGGAACAGCAGATGACCGATATTTACGGCCTCATGCATTTTACCAGGTGCATCGAATCACTGGGAAGACAGTTGCTACTGCAAGCCAAGAGATAATAATTGCCAGCACAAAGGTTCTGGAAATTCCACTTCTTCCTGAAAATAATATGTCAGCCAGGTATCTTGAAACATCCTGAAATGGACTGTTTTTTCTTTTCCTGAAATAATTTTCAGAAGAAAATATATTTATTTTTATATTAATAGCACAAAAATAAAATAGTATTCTGAATTAACTGAATAACATTTTATAAACAATTAGAGTATATTTGCTAAGGTTGGTATCATATTTCCATAAAGAAAATTCAATTCAGCAAAAGTTTATGACCATGTATTTACCAGGCAAGCATCATGCTAGTTGATAGAGACACAAATAGTGAACTTTTGTCAAGTAGCCCACAGTCTAATCAGTTCAGTCGCTCAGTCATGTCCCACTCTTTGTGACCCCATGAACCACAGCACGCCAGGCCTCCCTGTCCATCACCAACTGCTGGAGTCTACCCAAACCCATGTCCATTGAGTCGGTAATGCCATCCAACCATCTCATCCTCTTTCGTCCCCCTCTCCTCCTGCCCTCAATCTTTCCCAGCATCAGGGAAAAGAGTCAAATGAGTCAGCTCTTCACATCAGGTGGCCAAAGTATTGGAGTTTCAGCTTCAACATCAGTCCTTCCAATGAACATCCAGAACTGATCTCCTTAAGGATGGACGGGTTGGATCTCCTTGCAGTCCAAGGGACTTTCAAGAGTCTTCTCCAACACCACACTTCAAAAGCATCAATTCTTCTGCGATCAGCTTTCTTTATAGTTCAACTCTCACATCCATACCTGACTAACGGAAAACCCATAGCCTTGACTAGATGGACCTTTGTTGGCAAAGTAATGTCTCTGCTTTTTAATATGCGGTCTAGGTTGGTCATAACATTCCTTCCAAGGAGTAAATGTCTTTTAATTTCATAGGATTGACAATAAATAATTGCAGAACAATTGTGATTGATAAGTTTCCTTAAAGAAAACTTTTGACTGCTTTCAGATGTCCCATTTTATCCATATCCAAATAAAATGAGATTTTGCCGAATTCTGAATGAGAATGCAGTAGAGTTTTGTTCAAGTGGATTAGTTAGGAATGTATAGTACCTGTAATAGAAACCTGAAGTGCAGTGGCTTAAACAGCGAGAGGTTTAATTTTTCTTTCTGCAAAAGAAATATACAGATAGGCATTTTAGGGCTGGCATAGTGGCTCCATAAGTCATTGGGGCCCCAAGCTCCTTCTGTTTTTTCTTTGCTATTTTTAGGTTGTAGTTTTCATCCTCAAGATTACCTCATGATCCACAGTGGCAGCTAGAGCTTTTGCCATCATAACTGTAATCCTAGAAGGAATAGGAAGAAGGGGTAGGAGGAAGGGTGGGAGAGAATTTTCATCTGAGTCAGGCCTCTTTAAACAGCTTTTCCCAGAAACTTACCCAACACTTTTATTGCATCTCATTGATCATCCTTGTATATAGGGAAGACCTGGATATGTTTTGTTTTGTTTTTTAACCTGAGTACATTGCCACCCCTAACAAGATAGGGGTCTGTTACTGAGAAAAACAGAAAAAGGATATTTAGTAGGCAACTATTACTTTGCCACAATCAGGTATGTGAAACGTACAGTGACTTTTTTAGAGAAATTGTTTCAAACTATAATATAGGTCTTTCTTAAGGTGGCGTTGATATCTGTCCCAGGCTATTGGAAGAATAGTCCTATTAAAATCGGATTTCAGTCTCAGGCTCTCCTCTTTTAAATTTATATTTTTATTTAATTGAATATACCCCTGAAGACATGGTAATTTATGATATAACTGTACAATTATAAAATAAGAATTGCTTTTATCTACTTACTAGCAGAAAAGAAAAATTAATATAGATTGAAATAAAACCTTATCTTTGCCTGCTTTGTTCAAGTCAATAGTACTCGAGAACTGGATCCTATTAAGTCAATACATGGGCTAAAATGAGAGTTTTTTCATGGCTGGGGCAGTTAGCTGATAATCTCTACTCTTATACTTTCTGTGTTCTGCAGTATATAAAAAGAACTTTGTATTCTCAGGTGATCCTTATTCAGGTACATGAGCAAAACTCTTAAAGAAAAATGTTAACTCTGTTTCCAGGCATCCTGTTTGACCCATTTTCAAATAAGGTGAGGTGGCCAGCCTCTAATGAGAATGCAAGAAGGCTTACCTCCCTTCCTCCCTTTTACTCTTGGATCTTACTTTTTAAATTTTTTTTAGCTGCACCACGAGACTTACGGGATCTTAGTTCCCCAACCAGGGATCAAACCTCAGTCCTTGGCAGTGGAAGCACAGAATTCTAACCACAGGACGACCAGGGAATTCCCTAGGATCTTTTTCATTTAGCATCAAAAACACATGAAAATACTGTTATTCAGATGCAGAGGGGAAATTGAAAATCAACTTTGAACTATCTTTTTCTAAGAATTCATAAAATTGCTTCTTAGGTGACAGTTTGCAGGCCATGTTTCCATTCATTCCTCTGGATATTTTAAGCAGTAGACTTTACCAGACAAGGACAGACCTACAAAAACTTTATCATTGTTATTTTTTGCCTCGGCTTCCTGGAAGTTCATGATCAAGCTCAATTATAGTAATTATAGTAATTCATGTAACGTTAGATTTGGGATATATTTATTTCCTGTTTCTTCTATTTAAAAATTTTTTTCTATTTCTTTCTTCTTGACGTTATTCGTGTTTATGTTGTAAAATGCCTCAAATCATTTTTTAAAATAATGTATAAATCAATAAATTAAAGAAAACAGAGTACATGAGTTTCTAAGACAGATTTTCAAGAATTTAAGAAAGCCTTACGTACCAAATAATGTGAACTTATCAGAACTGTAGGATCCAAACATGAAATAGAGGTGGTAGTCAAGATTCATGTTCCCTTCCCCAACCGGAGGTGGCAGACACTGACTGCCTGGAATAGACCAGAAAGAACAAATTCAGACTTAAATTGAAGAAAGTAGGGAAAACCACTAAGCCATTCAAGTATGACCTAAATTAGATCCCTTACAATTATACAGTGGAAGTGACAAATAGATTGAAGGGATTAGATCTGATAGAGAGTGCCTGAAGAACCATGGACAGAGGTTCATGTCATTGTACAGGAGGCAGTGATCAAAACCATCCCCAAGAAAAAGAAATGCACAAAGGCAAAATGGTTGTCTGAGGAGGCCTTACAATTTAGTTGAGAAAAGAAGAGAAGTGAAAGGCAAACGCGAAAAGGAAAGGTATACCCATCTGAATCCAGAGTTCCAAAGAATAGCAAGGAAAAATAAGAAAGCCCTCCTAAGTGAACAATGCAAAGAAATAGAGGAAAACAGTAGAATGGGAAAGGCTAGAGATCTCTTCAAGAAAATTAGCAATACCAAGGGAACATTTCATGCAAAGATGGGAACACTAAAGGACAGAAACAGTGTGGACCTAACAGAAGCAGAAGATATTAAGAAGAAATGGCAAGAATACACAGAAGAACTATACACAAAAAGTCTTAATGACCCATGGTGTGGTAACTTATCTAGAGCCAGACATCCTGCAATGCGAAGTCAAGTGGGCCTTAGGAAGCATCATTATGAACAAAGCTAGTGGAGTCAAAACCTTTGACTGTGTGGATCACAACAAACTGTGAAACATTCTTAAAGAGATGGGAATACCAGACTACCTTACCTGCCTCCTGGGAAACCTGTATGTAGGTCAAGAAGCAACAATTAGAACAGGACATGGAACAGCAGACTGGTTCCAAATTGGGAAAGGAGTGTGTCAAGGCTGTATATTGTCACTTTGCTTGTTTAAGTTACATGCAGAGTATATCATGCGAAATGCAGGGCTGGATGAAGCACAGGCTGGAATCAAGATTGTGGGGAGAAATATCAATGATCTCAGATACGCAGATGACACACCACCCTTATGGCAGAAAGCGAAGAGAAACTGAGGAACCTCTTGATGAAAGTGAAAGAGGAGAGTGAAAAAGTTAGCTTAAAACTCAGCATTAAAAAATGAAGATCATGGCATCCAGTCCCATCACTTCATGGCAAATAGATGGGGAAATAATGGAAACAGTGACAGACTTTTCTTTTCTTGGGCTCCAGTATCACTGCAGATGGTGACTGTAGCCATGAAGTTAAAAGACCCTTGCTCCTTGGAAGAAAAGCTGTGACAAACATAGACAGCATATTAAAAAGCAGAGACATGACATTACCAGCAAAGGTCTGTCTAGTCAAAGCTGTGGTTTTTTCAGTAGTCATGTATGGATGTGAGAGTTGGACCATAAAGAAGGCTGAGTGCCAAAGAATCGATGTTTGTGAGCTGTGGTGTTGGAGAAGACTCTTGAGAGTCGCTTGGACAGCAAGGAGATCAAACCAGTCCATTCTAAAGGAGATCAATCCTGAATACTCATTAGAAGGGCTAATGCTGAAGTTCCAATACTTTGGCCACCTGATGCGAAAGAGCCAACTTATTAGAAAAGACCTTAATTCTGGGAAATATTGAAGGCAGAAGGAGAAGGGGATGACAGAGGATGAGATGATTGGATGGCATCCCTGACTCAATGAACATGAGTTTGAGCAAGCTCTGGGAGATGGGGAAGGACAGGGAAGCCTAGCGTGCTGCAGTCCATGGTGTCGCAGAGTTTGACACGACTGTGCGACTGAACAACAACTTCCACTGCAGGGTGTGCCTGTTTTATCCCTAGTCAGGGATCTAGTATCCTGTATGATGCGGCCAAAAGAAAGAAAAAGCTCTACTGTTCTCTCAAAGCAGTAGTGTGGGGGAAGATTGGGAGATAGCCCCTTTGTTCTGCCTGCTATCCCATAAATTAGGTCGTTTCAAACCTAATCTATCTTGTATGGGTAATATCCTTTAATTAAGACTGATATTCAACCCACAACCATAGAACCACTCTACAAGATGCTTTAAATATAGTATGCCAATATTCATTGCCTTCCCTACTCATAACTCCTCCTTGATTTAGAACTTGATGAGAATGGATGTGGCAGTGTTATATTCTGATCTAGGATATAATTGTGTTGTAAGTAGAAATTAATAGTTACTATCATTCCTATAAATTTAGGTTTTGTTTGGTTGCTTTTTTCTTTTCTCGCATTGCTTAGCCAGAGTTTAAGATAGTCATTTCTGATACTCCACGTCATCTGCTAGAAACTTAACTGTCTGCTAAAATACCTTCCCTTGAAACTCAATAAAAATTGATAATCTCTGGTATTTCCCACCAAATACTCATTTGGCATATGAGCATGAATACTAGCTTGATACAATTTGATCAGTACTGTTTTGAGCTAAGGTACAGTTTTTCAATATTAGCTAAATACAGTTTATTTATAAATAAAAAAGTTTATTTTAAAAAATATTACTTTTTAAGAAATTTCCTTGCCTTTTTGAAGGTGAAAATATTATATTTTTCAGATTTTTCTTGAGCTTTTTTGGTTCAAGCCTGATGAGTTGTTTTTATTAATAAACGTATAAAAGTTTTAATATGTTATTGATGACTTATTTGTGGTCCTATAAATTAATCTTTTCTGGGCTAAGTTATATGTATAGAATTAGAGCCTTTCACTTTATATTTTACTTATCTAGTTCTGTAACAAACCACCTCAAAATTTAGTGGCTTAAAGTAGTAACTGTTTATTATTTTTCATGATTCTTTTCGTTGGCTGGACTCAGCTGGTCCATTCATGTAGTGGTAGCTGGAATCATTTGTGTACCTGATTTCAGCTGGAGTAGTGCAGAGTAGTTGAGGATTATCTGGGCCTTTCTCTCCAGCATACTAGTTGGGCTTCTTCATTGTGTCTCAGGGCTCCAAAAGAACAAAAGTGGAAGCTCCAGAGCTTCTTCAGGGCTAGACTTGTAAATTACACAGCATCACTTGGCCACATTGTCAAAGGAAATCATAAGGCCCACTATCAAGGAGAGGGGACATCGTTACTCTACCTCTTAATAGGAAAAGTGGCATGGGAATACAGGTATGGGGAGGAATTATTTACATCCCTCTTTACAGTCAGTTGGTACACTTAGTATTATTTGTCATCCAAAACATTTTTAATCATATTTTTAATTTAAATAGCAGAAAATAGCAGTCATATCTTTCTTTTTTGACCTGATTTTAGGTTGTGATAGTTGTGCCTGGCCAGTTAACATAACTGTTCAGCTGAGTTTTTTGGAACCACTAATTTCAGTTAGCCAATAATACTTGTATATTCTTTTCCACTAGTATTGACTGTGCCGGTATTTTGAAACTCCGAAATTCAGATATAGAACTTCGAAAAGGAGAAACTGATATTGGCAGAAAGAATACTAGAGTTCGACTTGTGTTTCGTGTACACATCCCACAGCCCAATGGAAAAGTCCTTTCTCTGCAAACAGCTTCTATACCTGTTGAATGCTGTAAGTGAGCTTGTGATGCTGTTTTTTAAATTTTATTTATAAAAGGTCATTTTCATTTTCTGTTTTATTTATTATGTTGAGATCAAAAGTAAACTGAAACCCAGGGTCTGGATAGCTGGTGTGATTTTCTTATATAGAAATAAACTACATGTGTAGTGGAAGTAAGTACTGATCTTGGAGTTAGGAAATGGTTTTGCCTTATAATCAGACCCTAGGTAGCCTGTGTGGCTATAGACATTATTCTCTTGACTACAGTTTTCTTAACCTGTAAATGAGGAAAGGGGCTTGATGACACTTGAGAACCAAGTCATGAAGCTATGAGTCTGACACTAAGTGTCACTATTACTTGGTCACCTTTGTTTTATTAAAATGTTGGAAGATGTCTGTCTTTACGAGCTGACACTTCACCTAACTATGGACTCACAGGCTTTTGGCTTTTAATTGTATATTTATTTACACCAGCTTGAGAAAGTGAATATCATTTACCCAGATTTTCAAGGCCAAGAAATTGAAAAAGGCCCTAGAACCCGATGTCTACTCAAGCTGTGGATTGAGAACTGTGGACCTCAGGCAGGTTAGCTGTTAGTACTGAAATACTGAGATTGTGGTTTAGATCCTTTAGGGCATAATTTTTGTATTAACTTTTAATAGATAATACAGGTATATGGTACAGAATTTTAAATGAATAAAAGTATAGAGTGAGGCCCCTGCACTTGCCCTCTGTGGTGGCCCACACTATGGAGTGTGCTTCTCTCTGAATCTGAATAAATCCACTTCTTACCTAAAAAAAAAGTATAGAATGAAAAGTAAATTTTCAAGTCAGCTAAATCCTCTTCTTAGAAACAGCTTTTGTTGCCATAATTTTTGTTACTCTGCCAGACAAGTGCCCATTTAAGCATATATTTCTCTAATTTTTAGCAACATAATTTAAATAATTTTAAGTTCATAGAGTAGCTTGAGTTTTTGAGATGAATTCATGCTAAAATTATTTTGTTTTCTCTTTTAGTTTATTAACTTAATGTGTGACTGTTGAGAATATAGAAAACACAGAATGGTATAAAGAGTAGCATTAAAATCTTTTGTAATGTCACTTCTCTGATATAGTCACTATTAACCATTTTCTGGATTTTTTTGGGTCTGAGTATTTGAGTATTTGGTATTTTCACTTATAATGGGCATTTTTTCATATTGTTAAATATTCTTCAAAAATACTTTCAGCACATGCATAATATTTTATTATGGCTATACCATTTGCTGAACACAGTTTGAGTGTTCAGCAAATGTACTTGTGATGGTTGGTTTCCACCATAAATAATTAGTCTTACTCCCTAGGCTGGTCAGTGCTTGTTTTTATGCTCCTTCTCTGTTGGGCCATTTAAAACATAAATAGGGACATAATGTTTTCATAAATGTTTTCTGAGATCTAGGTTGGTACTTGGTACTTTCCAAATTGTAGCTCATCCTAACCAGACCCATCCCCTATGACACATTGTCTTTGAACAGGACTAGGATCCCAGTTCATATACCTTTTGTGGCTTGGTGTGAAGTACTTGGAAGAGACATAGTGAACTGGGACTGCATGCATCATAAAGGCAGTCAAATTGTTTAAATTTCTTAAAAATGTGTTTTGGCCAAACAAAACACAGCTGACCCTCTAAGCCACCAATTTTCCACCCAAGTAGTAGGACTAAAAGTAGACCTGTTTCCAAAACATGAAAAAGAAAGTATAGTCCACACTTTATTTTAATCCAGAGAGAAACATAGTTATTGAGGCCTTTGACAGGAATAAACCCTTAGAGAACCTAAGCAGTCAAAAGAAGTATAGCTTGAAACTCAAGCATTTTTTAAAAAAAGAAAAGAAAGGCTAGAAATAGGATCTCCAGAAAATACAACAGTTGAACTCAGTTGATATCAGAAAATGATGGCACCAAGGAAAAGTTAATACTTTAAATAATAACTTACAAGCTTTAAGATAAATTGTGTTCATATATCCTGGGAAGGAAGAGTAGAGTGGACTAAGAAATATTTATGTTCATTTTTAAAAATTCTGTATTGAAATGTGTACTTCATGTATACTTTGTTTAGTTATTCAGAAGATCATCCAAAATGTAATCCTGATGTCTTGATGATCTGGCTATTTTCTTTTTTGCTATTTTCTTGATGAAAGATTTACTTGGTGTTTGTCCTTTAGAAACTTGTCTTCTTTTAATTGTATGTAATATAGTTATGCATCTTTGGACTTAGTTTTCTTCTTCTATTAAATTTGCCAATTTTAAAAGGCAAATTGTAGGGAAGAAATGTATTAAGCTAAAAAGAGAAAAGTGGATGAGGTAAATGTGTTGGAGTCAACATAAGTTGCGGGCATTGATTAATTTCTCTTTATTAGTTTCTCTATAGTTGTAGTCTAATAATAATGTAGAATCACATGACTAATAAGTATTTTGTTTTCTAAATAGCATAGTTATTTAGATAATATTGTCCTGCATTTTGTAAAAGCCCAGAATTTTCTTCTTTTATAGCTAGAATTTGTCATTTACATGTGAAAGACTGTAAACTAGTATTTATTTTTCTCCACTGTTAAAAAACAGCTCAGCGGTCTGCCCAAGAACTTCCTCATATTGAGAAGTACAGTATCAACAGTTGTTCTGTAAATGGAGGTCATGAAATGATTGTTACTGGATCTAATTTTCTTCCAGAATCCAAAATCATCTTTCTTGAAAAAGGACAAGGTAAATAATATAAGATTTGAGTTGACACAGACATAGAAAACAAACTTATGGTTACCAAAGGGGATAGGAGAGAGAAGGGATAAATTAGGAGTTTGGGATAAGAAGATACAAACTACTATATATAAAATAGATGAACTGGGCCACTCTCTTAAACCATACACAAAAATGAACTCAAAATAGATTGAAGACTTAAATGTAAAACCTGAAACAGTAAAACTGGAAGAAAACTTAGGTAGTAAGCCATGGCATAGGTCTTGACAGTGATTTTTTGAATCTGACACCAAAAGCAGCAATAGCAGAAATAAAACAGACTACATCAAACTTAAAAAGCCACACAACAAAACAAACTATCCACAAGATGAGAAAGCAGCCTACTGAACGAGAGAAAATATTTCCAAAGCACATAAAGAGTTCATACAGCTCAGTAGTAAAAAATCAGACAATCCCAATTAAGAAATAAGCAGAAGATCCCAGTAGACATTTTTCCAAAGAAGAACATAGATAACCAACAAATACGAAGATTCTTTCTCTACATTGTTAATCATCAGTGAAATGCAAGTCAAAACCATAGAGAGGGACTTCTTCCCTGGTAGTCCAGTGGCTAAGACTCCATTCTCTCAATGTAGGGGTCTCAGGTTCATTCCCTGGTCAGGGAGCTAGATCCCACATGCCGCAGTGAAGACCCGGCAAAGTCCCCCCAAAAAAAGAAAAACACAAAACCATAGATACTACCTCACACCTCTTAGAATGGCTATTGTTAAAAAAAAAAAAGCTGGAAGAAACAAGTGTTGGCAAGTCTGTGAACAAAAGGGAATTGTATACTGTTTGTGGGAATGTGAACTGATGCAGTCACTACAGAAGATATTTTGGAGATTCCTTAAAAAATTTAAAGTAGAACTACCATATGATCCAGCAGTTCCACTTCTGGGTATTTATCTGAAGAAAATAGACATACTATCTCAAAAAAACATACACAGTCCCATGTTCATTGCACAGTGTTTACAGTAGCCAAGACTCGGTTATAAGGACCCTGGCATCTATCTCCTAGTACATCCAGAATGCGTCTTTATTAATTATTGTAACCACCACATTTCATTATAGTGAACTGTTTATATTTGCCTTTCATCCACAGACAGAAGGTAGGGTATCCTGTCTCTTATTTCGGCAACCCAGAGTGCCTGGCAAGTTGAGACCCAGCAAATGATTGCTGAACTGAGCTGTAGTTCTGAGTAGGCATAGCATTTGTGCACAAGGGTAGCTCATACTTAGTTGTTGGAGTAGAAAGTGGTGAAAAGGCATTTCACCAAGTCTTCACAGACCAGATGAAGTCATCCTAGCAGTGAAGGTACTTTTTGGTTTTGTCACTGGGTGAATGCCCATGACATAAGAAGAATGCTTTAGAATAGCTGCACATTAGACTGGAATGCGAGCACTAGTAGCAGATGGGGTGCTCCCCAGGTAAACAAGTCACTTGTGACGAAGAGACAGAAACCAGATAATAAAGATCTGTGGTGACCCAAATCTGGAAAGCCTAGCAAATTATTCACAAGACCATCTGTTTCTAAGATCTTGACAAGCCAAGCAATCCTAGAAAATGAAGTCTAGTAGGGGGAAACTCACACAGCAAGGGCTGGGGGTTAAAAAAAAAAAACAAACCCAGCTGCATGAGTACACAGTGTGGGAGCTTGAGCTTGGCAGTAGGAAATGTGGCAGACTGAGGGACACTTGCTGGCCACATGCGAAGTGTCAGACACTTTCTTTATAGTGTAGCTGCCTCAGATAACATATTCACAGAGACATAGCATCTCCATGTAAGACAACAAGAGCTTCAGTCACTCTCTGTCATGTTGAGTCATTTCTCACCTGGTCTATTCAGTCCTCAGCCTGATGCATTTGGAGGGAGATGGTCACACTGGAAGACTGTTCAAAGAAGAGTGACTAGGGGGGCTAAAATATCGTTTAAGGAACAGATGCGGAACTAGAGGTGCTAAGCAGCAGAAAAGGAGACACAGGAAAACACAGATGCTTTTAAACATATGAAATACTGTCTCACAGAGACGCTCAAGATTTTTAGGGGGTGGCTACAAGGAGTAGTGCTTAGGCCAGAGGTTGGGTACTTGAAGGAGACATGTTATCTATCATGAAGACAGAGCAGTTTTCTAGCAGCAGTTATTATCCAAAGATGAAATGGGTTACTTGGTTAGGGAATGAGTTTCTCATTACTTTAAGGCACACAAGCAGAAAGAAGTTGGCCGCCACTTTGTAGAGGTGTTCTCAGAAGATTTTCATACATCACTTAGTAGACTAAAGTCTACAGGCCCTGCAAATTCAGGTAGCCTAAGATCTTTCTTCACATTTTTTTCCCCATGGGTAGACATTTTCATAACAGAAGTCAGTGAGATAAAGATTCCTTTTGCCAATAAACTTGTGATACTAAATAAGTTAGATTTTGTTTGCATGCTTTTTGACTTCCTTTTAACTGTAAATTGTTTCTTTCAATAGATGGACGACCTCAGTGGGAAGTAGAAGGGAAAATAATCAAGGAAAAATGTCAAGGGGTAAGAAGTTGATTTCTTTGGAAATATTTGAGATGCTTAATGTGAAAATTAGATAATGTTGCTTTGTGGTATAGATGAGGAGTCTTTTTTAGAAGTTTGGACATGAGATAGACTGCTTTCCTGGTACTAAAATAAAGTTTAGGAAAGATAAACTGTTGGTGTCTTCCCCTTTTTTGTGGATAGGGAAGGAGAAATTAGAAATGAAAGATTATTAGAAGTTCTTACTGAAGTTATCATTGATTTACTTCTCTGAATTCAGTGAACGTCTTTAAACAACGGGCAAAAAAATAGGAGGACAAGCCCTCAGGGGTTTTGTATTTAACATACTCTTTCCAACTCCTCCACATTAAGCCTTCCAGGATTCAACACTGAAAGCTGTGATCCCTTCATCCTGGTTGGAATGGAGACAGAATTTTCTCTGGGGTAGGCAATACTACTTCCCACAGTGTTCTCCAAAGACCTAGAGAAGTTAGATTAAGGATTGTGGTTGACTTGGAACTAAAAATTTTCTCTATGCATATGTAAGATTATTCTTGATATAGATACAGATTTTGTGTTTTGCCATTTAGAACATTTTCAATGTAAAATTTAAGATAAAGGCGTTCCCTAGTGGTTAGGATTTGATGCTTTTCCTCCTGTAGCCCAGGTTCAATCCCTGGTGAGGGAACTGAGATCCCTCAGGCCACGCAGTAAGGCCAGAAAAAAAAATAAGAAATCTATAACACAATATGGGAGCTATTAAGTTTGATTAAAAATTAGAACAAGCTTTCACTTAAGATGTATAGTAACATGTAATATTTATTAGAGCAAAATATCTGACTACATAGTAAATAATAAGACTTGATTTCTGCCTCAACTAGAAACCCAAGTAGGTGAGTGAAAAGCAATTTCTCCTTTAATGGTTTACTTGAAAGAGCTTTTCTCTGTTAAGACTGAAGTATCCTTAGAGTAAATCCCCAGATGACTTATATGACCAGTTAATGTGCATAATGAGCCCGAGTAGTTAAGACTCATGAGATGTGTTGAGTTTAGCAGGTGCATTTCATTTTTAGTTCTGAGTGTAACACAATCTTGCTTTCTATGCTCCTTAGGCTCACATTGTCCTTGAAGTTCCTCCATATCATAACCCAGCAGTTACAGCTGCAGTGCAGGTGCACTTTTATCTTTGCAATGGCAAGAGGAAAAAAAGCCAGTCTCAACGTTTTACTTACACACCAGGTACGAGGAGTTATTGTGATGGTTTGCTATAGAGCTTGCTTTCATAATGAATAAGGTTATGCAGTGAATCCTGTATTAGTTAGTGTGTTTAAGATAGGGTGCTTATAATGAATAAAAATCCCAGTATACGCCTTGTCTGTAAAGTTTGCATTTACTTCAAATGTTAGAGCCGATAACAATTATTTTTTGTTGTCATTTGTTATAAGGAACTTAGAAGGTTGAATGTAGATTTGAAGTCCATTTTTCAGGAGTTACCAAAGGTCACCAGCACTGTTGGAAGGATAGATGTCTGAATACGTGTGAACTTTCCTTCTGCCCTTCGCACTGCAAAAAAGCAGTGTGCCTGTTTTGTAGTGTATTCATCTCAACCATTTCCAATCAAAATGGGAAATTTCTCCTTAAATTTTTCATTTGGCAAGCAGCAACTATAGCCTGTGTTGGCTTTGGGGGAATATAACATTGATAGCAGAATTCCTGATTTTATAGAGACACCCTAACAAAGAAGACTTCCACACCTCTTTCTGCAGCAGCTCAAGTGCTGTAATTTTCCAGGTCTGGATTGTGACACATAAATATTATATGCAGTAATTCATACTGATGTTTACATTCTTAGAGAACAAACATTTATAGAGGTCTTCTCTGTGCTAGATGCTGTATTATTAGTCATCAGAACATATGATAAAAAAATTATAATGAAGCTTATTCTCCAAAACTTATTATTGTAAAAACTTTTAAAGGGTTTATTGTAAATGAAAAGAACAAACACTGAGTTTGAGAGGGTTCTGGTTATTAGTCATTCATTTGTCACCATATTCTTTTTAAAGCCTGGCTGTATTTCATTTATAGCCTCTGAAGACTGCTTATATTCCAGAATCTGAAAATTATTATTACCTGATCATGTTAGTACAATACTTGGTAATAAAATATTTCAGATAACTTTCAGACCTTTGAAAACTAAGGATTTTGGTTAGCCATTTCATTTATTCATTAATTCAATAAGTATTTAAGGGTGCACACTAAGTGAGCAAAACCTGTCTTAGCTTCTCTCTCATGGAGCTTATAATCTAGTGGAACAAATAGAAGCTAATAAATCTCTAAGTAAATAATTTATAAATTTGTAGTTAGACATATAAGAACTGTTAAGGAAAGGGAAACAATGCTGTGGGTGAAAATAAGAAAGGGACTCTTGCTAGGCTAACTGGTTGTCAAGTGATGCTTGAGTTAATAACTGAAAAATAACAGTAATAGTTTATAATTACATAACATTTACTATGTTTTAGTACTGTTCTCAGCCCTTTCTGTATTCATTTAATCCTCTTAAACCTGTGGGGTAGGTTGTTGCCTTATTTTACAAATGAGGACACTGAGTGGCTAAGTAATGTGCCCAAGGTCCCAAAGCATATATTCTAGAGCCAAACATCATATATAGTCAGGTTCCAGAGTCTGGGCTCCTAACTTAACCTAGACTACATCCATTTGTTCATTTATTTCGCAGACAGAGCATTTTGTGTGTGCTAGGTGCTATTTTAAGCAGTTTATACATACAAACTCATTTATTCTCCCATAACGCTGTAAGGTAGATAGTGTTGCCCTCCCCATTTGGCAAGTGAGTGAAGTGAGATCGCATAGCTAACAAAGGCAAACGTGAGATATGAATCTTTGCAGTATGGCTGAATAGTCTATACTGTTAATTACTATTAGATAAAGAGTGGGAGAACATTCCACATAAAGGCTGTAGCATATGCAAAGGCCTTACCGTTGGTTGGATCAGAGAGTATTAAAAGAGTTGTAAGAAGTGAACTTTAACAGGGAGGTGACATGATCAGATCTGTATTTCAAAAATGATTTTTTCCCATGGTTCTTCTGTCAGTTTATAAGATGTCAATGACCAGTTTAGTCTTTCCTCAAATTAACTAACTATAGAGTGTGAAATTTATATAGGAAAGACCAGGAAGAATAAAACGTGATTCAAACATCTGGTGTATTTTGAGTATACAAAGGCGAGAGCATCAGTGATAATAAAGAATATCAGGTTTCTGAGAAGAGGGAAAGGATAGGATTTAAAATATCCCAATTGGCATGGACCTTAAATGGGAAAAGAAAAGGAGGGAAGGTAAAGAAGATGAAGAAGATGGATGCCCATTAAGAACGTTTACAGACTTAGTCGTGGAGAGTTTAGGGAGTTTCCAAATGATAGCTTCAGTTTTGTTTTTATAAAGAATGACATGCGGCCTCCTTCTGTGAGCAGAGAGAGGAGAATGTGGGTAATTTGGCAGTTTAATGGTGTGGAGAAATATGAAAAAGTTATTGTAAAGAGAGGGGAGAGTAAGTTACCACCGAAACCTAATAGGATAATCAAAGGACACCTTTGATGTTGATATTGGTGAATTTATGGATACAAATTAGCTCTCCTGTGTAAATTTCTTAAGCAGCACTCAGATTCTTCAGGGCAGGTGGTGAAATATGAATAATAGGGCTCATCCAGGGTCCAAGAATGTTACTAAATTCTTTTGAGATGAGGAACTATAGAATCTAACCTGAATAAGAAGGAAGAGAGCTTCTGGAGTTGGGGGGAAAAGGCAGTAGTGTCAGCATGTTAGAGGTGTTGATTACTACCATCATAGTGGTGGTAGCAGGCAGACAGAAAGGAGCAAATATCATGCCTCTACATTAGCAGCTCTTGAATTGAGAGGACAATATAAAAGCAGAGTCCTAGAGGGCATTCCATATGAGAATGGAAATCAATGGGCCCCTGGAGTGCAGAGAGAACATTGGATTGGACTGGAGCTGTCATCACTGGCCTTGTGGTTGACAGAATACAAATCAGGTGGCACACACTAGTGAAGGAAGAGTGGACACACAAGTGTTTGGACAGTCCTTATTCTGCTTGATTATTACCTTTTGTCTGTCACATTTTACTTTTTTCACCTTTTTTCTAAAATGAAATTTTGAATAAAGTTTTTACAAAGGCGAATATGTTACTGTGAACGTTTTTAAAGGACAAGTTGAAAAAAATTTTTAAAGCATCAGTATTCTCTTTCACTCTATCATTCTCTTCTTTAGATCCTTTAATTCCATATATAACTATATCATTTTAAAAACAGAACTGAGACCATACTATCTTATATATATTCTAATTTTATAACCTGAACATTTTTATTTTTTCTTATCAGCAGATAATTTTACAGAATCTTAATAGCTTTTTAGTATTCTACTGTATGACCCTTTGTTATGGTAGAGTTACTATGTTTATTAATTTGTATGAATGCTTTATAGTAGAGATTTTAGCCATTTTATGTGTAACAATAATTCCTTTTTAATTTTTACTTATAAAAACTTTATATATTTGTAAGTTGCTTATTTTTAATTAAAGGATTTGTTTATTTGCCTCCTTTTTGGCAACTTCCTCACAGTAGGGATCTGACCAGTATCAATATCCAGAGGGGGAATAATCATTAACTACAAGTGGCTAATTTAAAAACAAATTGTTTTTAATTAGGGATTATATTTAGTATTATTTGTCCCACAATCCATTTGCTTTCTGAATGAAGACAGTTCACAGCGTATGTGTATGATTTACACATGAACCTTACCACAGACGGTAATAAAGCACACAGCCCTTCCCTGGGGTTCAGCTACTTGAACTTCTGCCCAGCTTGTATTCAATAGCTTCAGAACTTCCAATGTGGGGGACCCTACCCCCACCCCAGAGAAAGTGTATCTCCCTCTGAAGTCCAGCAGAAGTTATTTGTACATGGGGATACCATCTGAGCTCTGGTTTTTGGAATCATGGGGATTTTTCAGACAGTATTAGAGTCAAACTCTCATATATAATATTTCGCTTGTGGGAGGGTATAGTCTGTATTCTAAATAGTTGACTGGGTAAACTGACTTTTATATTTTGGTTGTTTTGATTGGGAGGAAAAGCATGCCTTACAATCAGAAGATCAAATCTCAGTTCTGCCACAGACTGTATCTACTGCCTAACCTCTGTAAAAGAGGATATAATACTAAACAGTGATTTTCAAATTGTTTGGATTGTTTTATTCTTCAAATAAGGGCTTCCCAGGAGGCATAGTGGTAAAGAATCTGTCTGCCAATGTAGGAGACATGGGTTTGATGCCTGGGTTGTTGGGAAGATACCCTGGAGGAGGAAATGGCAACCCACTCCAGTATTTTTGCCTGGAAAATCCCATGGACAGAGAAGCCTGGCAGGCTACAGTCCATGGGGATCACAAAGAGTCAGGTGTGACTGAGCACAGCACACATTCTTCAAAAAAAATCTTATGCAAATAGCAATATTATGAGAATAAAGCTGGCTTGGGTGCTCTTTTAGCACTGGAAAGGGAAGTCCAGAGCTTTTACTCTTTGGATCCTATTCTATATCCATCTCTTGAAGAAGAGTGCGAGACTTCTCATGGTTTGAAAACCACTAGACCAGTTGATTTTTTTTTTTCTGGATTCTTCTGTTCTTCAACATTCTAAATTTGAGAAATAGATTGTATAATACAAAAGGTAGAATTAATCTGTTTCCAAAACTTGTCTCATTGTAGATATTGTAAGATATGTTTAACTGTATTTCCCTCCAGACAAGAATAAATTACCATAGACCAGTGTTGAGGACATCATGTTGGAGTCTGAATTCCTTATAGACCAAAAGAATAATTCTTGATGTGGCAGAGTGAACATGCACTTGATTTAGTAAAACAGAGTTCTCAGACTGGATACCCAGATATTGGTCAGGAATGTAGAAATAAGGATTAGATCACACACACAAAAAGGTGGATGTTATGCTGTAGTTTTCAGTCCCTCTGTGTCCTTTTTAGTACATGGTAACCACCCATTTATGTAACCAAGGATCCCAGCTGTTTCATTCAGGATTAAAGGATGAGAATAGGCTTTCTTGGGTATTCTCCCTCCTTAGGTAGAAATATGACTCTGGGTATAGGATTCACTGTGGCTTTCCTGAGACCAGAGTTGGAGGCAAAGTGAAAGATGAAAAAATCCAGTAGTGCAGGGACAGAGTTCTAGTTCTGCCAAAGTCGAAGAAAAGTAAGTACATCAAGACATTAAGGGCAGAAGAAAAAAGACATTAGACAGGTCAGGAGCCAGTAGACACAATGAACCAAACTTGAAATACCTGAACAAGAATCAGAAGGCAGAGAAACCTGTGTTCAAGACCTTATGATATCACTTAGCTGCTGTGAGATCTTAGTGTCTTTAATCTCCTCTTCAGTATAGTCATCTGTGAAGCAGGGTAATAATAATCTCTACCGAATAAAGATCTTCAGGTTTTTAAAAAACTATTTATTTTTAAATAGATAATATATATACATGGTGAGAAACATTCAAAAGGCCCCAAAACTTTTTACAGTAAAAAGTAAGTCTTCTCCTGTTCACCTATTTTCCCTTCCCAGTAGTAAACCCAACAGTTACCAGTTTCTTGTACATCTTTCCAGAGATATCCATAATGTATAAGCAAAAACATATGGTTAAATTATCTGGCTTCCCTGAAGCCTTTTGAGTTTTTAACCCCTGACTTGAATGTGTGATATAGTTGTATAGCCTAGAATGAAGACTATTCATAATTATTTTATGTGTTATATAATAACATTTGCTTTAATCTCTTCCTTTTCAGTTTTGATGAAGCAAGAACACAGAGAAGAGATTGACTTATCTTCAGTTCCATCGTTGCCTCATCCTGCCCAGACTCAGAGGACTTCTTCAGATACAGGACACCTACATGACAGCGTACTTTCTGCACAGAGAAGCTTGGTTTGTCCCATCCAGCAAACATATGCATCCATGGTAACTGCATCCCATCTGCCACAGCTGCAGTGTAGGGATGAAAGTGCTGGTAAAGAACAGCATATGATATCTTCTTCAGTCGTGCATCAGCCTTTTCAAGTCACACCAACACCTCCTATGGGGTCTTCCTATCAGCCTATGCAAACTAATGTTGTATTCAATGGACCAACGTGTCTTCCTATTAATGCTGCCTCTAGTCAAGAATTTGATCCAGTTTTGTTTCAGCAGGATGCAACTCTTCCTAATTTAATAAATCTTGGCTGTCAAACACCATCATCCATACCTTTTCATTCTTCAAATTCAGGCTCAACAGGACATCTCTTAGCCCACACACCTCATTCTGTGCAGACCCTGCCTCATCTGCAGACAATGGGATACCATTGTTCAAACACAGGACAAAGATCTGTTTCTTCTCCAGTGGCCGATCAGGTCACAGGTCAGCCTTCCTCTCAGTTACAACCCATTATGTATGGTCCTTCACATTCAGGGACTGCTACAACCGCTTCCCCAGCAGCCTCTCATCCCCTGGCCAGTTCGCCACTTTCTGGGCCACCATCTCCTCAGCTGCAGCCTATGCCTTACCATTCTCCTAGCTCAGGAACTGCCTCATCACCGTCTCTAGCCACCAGAATGCATCCTGGACAGCACTCAGCTCAAGCACAAAGTACAGGCCAGGGAGGTATTTCTGCACCTTCATCTTTATTATGTCACAGTTTGTGTGATCCAGCTTCATTTCCACCTGATGAGGCAACTGTGAACATTAAACCTGAACCTGAAGAGCAGGAACCTAATTTTTCTACAATTGGTCTGCAGGACATCACTTTAGATGATGGTAAGTTCATCTTTATGTTCTTGAAGCAGTGACGATTCAGGAACTTCCTTCTCTTAAGAGTCTTGAGAAAGTTACCATCGATTGTTTATTGCATATGGTTGGGCTGTTACTAGAAATATGTTAATATATGATTCTGGAGAGATAGACATGAACATACATGCTTTAAAGTCTATTTTACTACTTATATCTGTTGTGAAGGCTAAGACCTGGAGTAATAACCTACCACCTATTTGTGATGGAACTGAAGATGTGAGCTTTATTGGGCAGTTTTTCTTCCAGAACATATAGTGAGGTCGCAGCGTCTAGAGAATGGAATTCAGAAATGTTAATTCAGTAAACATTGTAGAGTCCTATCCCTTTGCAAGACACAGAGTTAGATGCTAGAAATACTAGAAATGTATCAGGGTAGAGTTCCTGTCCTTGAGGAGATTCTTCACAAGTAAAGAACCTGCTTCTCTGTGGCCCTGCCGGCTTGCTGAGTCAGATAGTGATGATGATACAAGTCCAGACTGGTTTGCTGCTGCTGGTACAACTGTTGGCACCATGATAAAAAGAAGCTATTTATATAAATGTAACAAGTTGGTGTGTAGACCTCTGATTTTATGAAATCATAAATTGGACAGCAGATTCTGCAGTATTAATAGTTGAAAATTCCCCCAAGATAGAATTTTCAGGTAATAATTTTAGAGTTTATTCTTGGCTTTGTCATTTATATGGTAGTGAAAAACTGTCTAAATAGGAATGCAGTGAAAGCTACCTGTAACATTTTTTTGGTATGAAATATGGAAATAGAATTTTAGTTCTCATTCTGTAATCTATTGAAAAGTTAACACTAGGTCAGTCCTCTCCTTTATACATCTGGAGAGGCTATTTACTCCTTGGTTGCAAAGCTGGTGTTAAATTCCAAATTCCAAGCAAAAGAGAAAAGGAAGATAAATAAAATGATAAAATGTGGGAGCCCCTACCCCTATCCCCAACTTGACACCACGGCTTTACTGTCATATTAAATGAGGATACAATGTCATGAGGAAACAATGATCCAGTAGGTCTTAGTCACTTACAACCAAGATATAAAAGAAACACATTAGGAGATCAGCAAAAAGATGTGAAAGATTCTATAGGAAGGATTCAGAGAGGCTTCCTTGAGGAGATGACATTTAAGCCAGTCTTGGAGGATGAGTATATTTTTCAGTAAATGAGGATCAATCACCTCTTAACCTTTTGGCTAAGATCAAGTGTAGTATCAGTAAATGAGAATCAAAGGGAAAATCAGACAACAGAAGCAGAAACATAAAGCTGTGTCTGGGAAAGCATGATTATCTGTGGCTGGAGGGCAGATGGCAAGAAGAGGATGGCTTTCAAAGCGCCAAGGGGATTGGCCAGGTCATTTGTGTGTAAACAAAAGGTATAATAAACTAAAGCAAAACCTATAATTTTCGTAGCATTGTTGTCTAATTAAACTCTTACTGAATCCTCTCAGTTCAGTTCAGTTGCTCAGGCATGTCCAACTCTTTGCAACCCCATGGACTGCAGCATGCCAGGCTTCCCTGCCCATCACCAACTCCCGGAGCTTCCTCAAACTCATGTCCATTGAGTTGGTGATGCTCTGAATCCTCTAGATAGCTTCATTTAGGGAATTAGGCTTTCTGAAGGTCACATAGCTGGTAAGTTGTAGAGCTGAGACTGGAATCAGATCTTTTCAGTCTAGTCTTTTTTTTTTCTTTTGCAGCACTGCAGCTGCCCCCACCAGTAGCAGACCATGATGGTTAGAACTGAGTGCTTAATGGGATCCCTCAGGCTTTTTTTCATTCCTTGAGAATAGTGGAACATTATCCAGAATGCATGTGTAGAATTTCTCTGCATGACTGTGTGTACACAACTGCATCTGATTCGTCACACTAGTATTGCTTTCAGGGTTCATGTTTAAAATTTTAGTCTCTGAAACATAGGGTGAGACCTGGAGTATGATAACCTACCTCTTCAGTAATGGCACTGAAGATACAAGATTTATTAAGCAGGTCTCATGGGATATTCCAGCTCATTTTCTTTCCAAGTGAAGACTTTTTTTTTTCTAAAAACACACCAAAACTGGAATTTACTCTTTATAATTTACTACAGACTGAGTGATTTGGGGGCACAGTAAATTGGAACTTTTAGAAAGGTTTTATGAAGATTTTATTTCATCTTTTGAATATGTGAAAATGTATTGCAGAGAATCTGGAAAAATGAGATCTATGAGGGCAAGTAAAATAGTTTCCATTTTGTCCCATTCACAGTTAAGCAAAGTTCCCAGATTGCAGCCCCACAGAGGACAAGGACTGGCTGCAGAATTCCCTCATTGCCACCCGTCAGGAGACTTGACAGGAGCTCAGTGGCACTAGCCGTAATCAAAGAGGGGTTTCGGGGATTAAAATACACTCCTGCGCATCTTGGATTGTATATCTTGGATGGGTTGTATATCTTGGATTATACATTTTAGATGTATAATTTCTGCATTTTGATGCTTAACATGAACTCTAAAATGAATTTTTGGTATTTGCCAACTGACTCATTGATTACGTTATTTAGATTTGCCTTTGAAGGTAAACTTCTAGATGCTTAGAAAATCCTACGGTTCTGCAGAGTTTTAATATAAATTCATTAAAAAACGACAGTTATGTATTTCATAGTCCTTGAACTCTGTAGTACTTGAATGTCCACTTTATGATAAGCTTTAAAAGTAAGTAATAAAAACCCACCCAGTATTCTTGCTTGGGAAATCCCATGGACAGAGGAGCTTGGTGGGCTACAATCCATGGAGTTGTAAACAGACATGACTGAGCGCCTGAGCATCCTATACAAGTATACATACATATGATAAAATTTAATTTATAAATTAGGTACAGTAGGAGATTAACAATAATGTTTAATAAAATAGAGTAAAAAAAAGTTAGCCATGAAACATACCAAAAATGATTGAAAGTATACTACTTAAAGTGAACTTCGCAGTTAACTTGAGCTCAGATTTTATTTTAACTTTTCTGTATTGTGCTAAGCATTAAGTACAAAGTAATTTTCCACTCTACAACTAGAGGACATGAGTAATTTTTTTTTTTAAATTGTGTTATACTAGTTAAATAGTGAAGTAAATTAAGTTGCTCAGTCGTGTCTGACTCTTTGCGACCCCGTGGACTGTAGCCTACCAGGCTCCTCCATCCATGGGATTCTCCAGGTAAGAATACTGGAGTGGGTTGCCATTTCCTTCTCCAGGGAATCTTCCTAACCCAGGGATTGAACCTGGGTCTCCTGCATTGCAGGCAGGTACTTTAACCTCTGAGCCACCAGGGAAGGAAAAATATATTTATCATCTAATCTTAATAACTTTGTTAATCCTGTTTCTGTTTTATATTTATTTACCCCTTTCTTTTTTTAATCAAAGATTAAAGCAAATAAAATATCCTTTTTATTTTTGAGATTTCTAATTAAAATAGAATTTGTCAAGACTCATTCAAACTTGTCTGTTACCTTTAGATATGCAGACATTAACACCTTAATTTTTTATTATAAATTCAGTGACATTTAATAGAGAAGATATTAGTGCACCTCAGCTTGGAAATTCAAGACTTACAGAATTGAAAATAATACAGCTCCTTCATCTTATAGGTAGAGGATCTGAGTTTTACAGAGCTTAGGGTATTCATCCAGGTTAACACTGATTTAATAGCAGAGTAAAACCCAAGTCAGAAAAATAAATAAAACCCAAATCAGAGCTCCTAATTCAGGACTCTAGGAGTTTTTTCAGTATTTGCAGTCATGTTTCTCATCAGTCTGTAGTCTGAAACTGTGGATGTAGAGCATCCGCAGAGTAGCATCTGTGCAGCAGAATAGATGAGAGAAAATGCTATTTTCTCAGCAGAGCTTTGGTTTGTGAGAGGGACCAGGGCTTAAAATTTTAGATTCTCATTAGTGGAGAAAGAACTGGCAACCCACTCCAGTGTTCTTGCCTGGAGAATCCCAGGGACGGGGGAGCCTGGTGGCTGCTGTTTGTGGGGTCGCATAGAGTCGAATACGACTGAAGCGACTTAGCAGCAGCATATACCTTTATTGTTAACCTTAGATGTTTTTATTAATGAACAGGCATATGGTGTTGTGAAACAAGTATGGAAAGTATCCAGTCTGATTTCTATAGTAACTTATCAGAAATGAGCTGTCTTGCTGTTTTTCTTTTCACACATCCTGCACAAGGATGATTGTTTTGATTCTCTGCTCATTGTTTTCTTTGAGGTGTATCAGTAATCCATCCTAGAGGTGGAATTCTTTATAAGAATTTGTGAAGAGAAACATAGTTCCCAGCCACTTTTATGTAACGTGAGCAAATAAATTTTGTAATAAAAGAAAAAAAAATTTTTAGATTCTCATTAGAGATGAAGTCTTAAAGCCTCTTTATTCCACCCTCCTTTTTCACACTGGAATTCATTATCTGGTGTCCCTAGTAATATTATATTCCTGTTAGTCTCTTCCTCTCCAGCTCTTTGGAACATCTCAGGGCCTTTTAAGTTCCAGCTGCCCTTGTTTTGTGTGGGCTCTGATGTGTCTGGAATCATACAGAGCAAATCTAATCATTCTTCTGTAATAATCCTTCATGTGTGTGAAATCTTTATCTCTTTCCTAAGTGTTAAAAACACTCGAGCAATCTCATCCTTCCCTCAGCCTTAATAACATGCTTGTTCCCTTGTTTGAACCCTGGGGTTTAGTTCTTTTCATAGCGCCGTATCCAGAAGGCAACACTCTAGCCAGCTCAGAAGTGGATTGGGGCTGTCACCTTCCTTGTTCAGAAAATTTTATCAGTTTGGTGTAGGTCAGGGGATTTTCTTAGTTCCATCTTGCTGTTAATTTAGTGAATCATAAGCACTAGTCATTAGTCATAACTGAATCATGTCCATTTTGTATCCCCACCCCATGCCCCACCTCCGTGGATTTTTACATGTATTGTTTTTGGAACCCAAGACTAAACTTTGCAGTTATCCTTGTTTGGTTTCATTGAGGTGATTTGGGTTCCTCACATCAGTCTTCCAGGCTCAGGTGAGTCTCAGAAACATTTTCAGAGTAATGTGGCTCCCTCCTCAGAGGGGTTTATTCCTTGGGATAATAGCAACAGCAGAATACCAACCTTAACCAATTGATGTTCTCTTTGAAGCAGTCTCCTTAGAAGACTTGTAATATATACTTATTCAGCCAGTTAGAATATTGTTCAAAACTCCTTTGCTACTTTTTTTTTCCTTGCTACCTAGATGTATTAATACCATTGTCCCTGCTTGACAAGCATGTGTTACATCTGAGTTTTTACTCCAGTGTTAAAGTTTGTGTGCCTGGAACTGTAATTTTTCCTAAACATTTCTGTGCTTTATCGTGTGTATGTCCCAGATTTGGACCAAGTGATATACATTAAAACAGTACAAAAAAAATGTAGAAATTGTCACAGCTGTGTTTTAAGCATTTTTAATTAAGATTATAATATTGTTAAACTAGTCTTAGACCTTTAAATGCAGGTTCTTCTAATTTGTGATTGAGCTGAAACCAGTGAGAACTTTCCATTAGAATCCCTCAGTTCCCTCTTGTCCTCCTGTGTTCACAGACTAACAGAATCGCAGCTGCAGCTTTTCAGCAGAGAAGAGGGTACACGTTAAATATAGCCTGACCTGCTGTTGTGGGTGAAAACTGACACTGCCACTTGCAGGCTCTGAAGTAACATGCTGATCTTGAATGTAGGGCAATTGCTAATTTGACTGTAAACAGGGACTCTAATGTGACCTCAGCTGTTGTGGTTCGGTATAGGTGACAAGCAGATGAACCTGCCTTTAAGTTCCTAGGGAAAGATAAGTGCAAGATTCAGGTGATTAACTTGGATGGGAGAATCAGGATGCTGGTATGGAGGAGCAGCACAGCTAATATTGTCAGTGTTCTAGTCCACCTGTTGTATGCTTATTTTACTGGTGTTTGTTATATTTAAATAAATAAATGCATAGCCAATGATGAGGATGGGTCACAAATGAGGTGTTTAGTCACTTAGGGACTCAGAAGTGGAGGAAGGTAGATAATACTGAACGTTCTCTTTTAACTAGGATTCAACGATTCTCATGAATACTCTGCTGGGAGGTATGTATGTGCCATCCAGCCTTAAACATATTTATGATGAATAATTCCAGAGGCAAAAAGTTCCCATAAATAATACCCATCGTGTAGCTACTCTATTTGAACAACTTGACACTAAAAATCCTCTGGGTGTTGCTTTGAGTTAATGACAGAGCTGTGAAAAACTCATTCAGTCATTTCATAGTGTTTTCCCATGAGAAAACCCAGTTTGTTTTTGAAATTTTAAGAATTCAGTAAAATATGTATAACATAAAGCTTAACCATTTTAAGTGTACAGTCCAGTGACATTAAGTACATTTACAGTAGGGTGTAGTCATCACTGCTGTCTATTTAGAGAACTTTTTCATCACCCTAAGCAACAGCTCTATAGGCATGAAGCAATAATTCCTCATTATCTCATCCTAGTCCAGCCTGTGGTCACCTCTGTTCAGCTTTCTATTTCTATAACTTTCCTTTCTCGAGATACCTCATTCAAGTAGAATACGACAGTTGTCCTCCTGTGTCTGGCTTATTTCACATCGTGTAATGGTTCCAAGTTTCAGCGTGTTAAAAGCGTATATCAGAATTTCATTCCTTTTTATGATTGAATAATATTACATTGTATGTGTATGCCATATTTTTTTGGTCCATATATCTGTTGAAAGAAATTTGGTTTGTTTCCACCTTTTGCCTGTTGTGAATAATGATGCTATAAATATTGGAGTATAGGTATCTGAGTCTTTATTTTCAATTCCATTGGGTTTTCTAGGAGTAGAATTGTTGAATTATGTAGAATTCTTTGTTCAACTTTTTGAGGAACTGCCAAACTAGTATTTTTCTCACAGTGCCTGTAACATTTTACATTTATAGTGCATTGAGGGCTCCAGTATCTCCACATTCTTGCCAACACTTATATATATAAAAAAAGTAGCCATCCTAAATGGGTGTGAAGTGGTATCATGGCAGTTTTAATTTGCATTTCCCTGGTGACTAATGATGTTGCATATCTTTTTCATGAGCTAATTGGTCATTAGTTTATCTTTTCTGGAGACCTGGCTAGTCAGATCTTTCACCTATTTTTTTTGGTTGAGTTGTTTAGGTTTTTGTTATTAAGTTATGGGAGTTCTTTATATATTTCAAATATTAAATCCTTACCATCATGTTGATGTATGGCAGAAGCCAATACAGTATTGTAAAGCAGTTATCCTTCAGTTAAAAATTAATTTAAAAAAATTCTTATCAGATAAATTATTTGCGTATATTTTCTCCCATTCTATGGATTGTCTTTTTACTCTCTTGATATGATTCTTTGATGTTTTTAATTTTGATGAAGTACAGTTTATCTTATTTTTTTCTTTTATTGCCTGTGCTTTTAGTGTCATACCTAAGAAATCATTGCCCAATCCATGATCATAAAGATTTGCCCTATGTTTTCTTCTAAGAGTTTTACAATTTTAGCTCTTATGTTTAGCCCTTTGATCTGTTTTGAGTTAATTTTGTATTAAATTTGTGCGAGGGGTGAGTCCAGCTTCCATTCTTTGGCCTGTGTATATCCAATAGAACCCTTGTTTGAAAGTGAAAATTAATTGACCCTGTATTGTGAGGGTTTGTTTCTGGGCTATTTTTTTAAATTGAGGTGTAGTTGGTTTACAGTGTTGTGTTAGTTTCTGCTGTACAACACAGTGAATCAGTTATACGTGTATGTATATACACTCTTTTAAAATTCTTTAGAAATACTGAATGCTTCACAAATTTGTGTGTCATACTTGCACAGGGGCCATGTTAATCTCCTCTGTAATCATTCCAATTTTAGTATACATGCTGCTGAAGTGAGCATTGGTTCTGGGCTGTTTTATTCCTTTGGTCTGTATGTCTGTCCTGAGGCCAGTGTAATACTGTTTTGATTACTGTAGCTTTGTAGTAAGTTTTGAAATCAGGAAGTGTTGGTCTTCCATCTTTATTCTTTCTCAAGACTGTTCTTGGAGAAGGAAATGGCAACCCACTCCAGTATTCTTACCTGGAGAATCTCATGGATGGAGGAGCCTGATGGGCTACAGTCCATGGAGTCACAGAGAGTCGGACACGACTGAGTGACTTCACTTTCACTTCATTTTCTGGCTCTTGAGGGTCCTTGGAGACTCCATATGAATTTCAGAATGGGATTTTCCTGTTTCTGCAAAAACACTGTTGGATTTTGATCACATTGAATCTATACATTGCTCTAAGTAGTATTATCATTTTCACAATATAAGTCTTCCAGCCCTTGAACATGGGATGTTTTCCCATTTATATTCTGTAGTTTTCTTTTCTTGTAGTGTCTGTCTGACCTTGATAATCAGGGTAATAGTGGCTTTAGAATGAGAGGAAGTGTTCCCTTCTCTTCAATCTTCTGGAAGAGTTTAAGGATTAGTATTAATTCTTTAAATGTCTGGCCAAAGTTTGTGTGATAGAGATAAATCAGTTGTTCTTTGGAGCTGGCAGCAGAGTTTCAAGGAACTATAAGAATGTCTTGAGGGCTGCAAGTTTCCATAAGTACAATCTGAAAGTACCACTGTGTCAGCCAACTCACAAAAGCCCCCAGTGTATCTTGGCCTGGACTTCTCTTTCTTCTAATTTATGTGCTGATTTACCTGGAATCCCATGTTCTGTACCATAGAGTCTGTTTTGAAGGATTCAGTTGTGAAGATTGGGCAGCCTCATAAAGGAGACCTTTGAAGGTACTATAATGCTTAAGTCACTCCTGAAGCTAGGTGAGTGATCTTAAATTTAGTAATAAAAAAGCTTCAGGCAGAAAAATTTTGCCTAAGCATAAAGAGTTCCTGGCTTTTGTGTTTTGTTTTGACCCATTTAGTGAGACTGCATTTTGCACTCACTAGAATGCAAGGAGATTGGCTGCTCCTTGGTTTTCCCTCTTTTATCTGCCTAAGAGGAGGGTATGGTATCAGCTAGTTCACAGAGATTATGTACAGTTTCTTCTCTTCCACGATAAAATAAGCATTCTTCTAGAATCTAATAAAATAAGCATTCTTCTAGAATCTAATAGAAGGTTATGTCCTTTTATTTGAATTCATACAGCAAAGGCCAAAAATAATTTTTTATAGGCCAGAGGAGGAGGCTGCCTCATTGTATAGTGGACTCTTTAGCTGGGCATCTGAGTGTGTCATCCATTAGCACAAAACTGACAATAGTGACTCTTCTTGAGTACAGTGACTTTCAAACATTTTGACTACTTCTAACAATAAGTAAGTTTTATAGCATGGATCCGTTACATAACAAAAAACTTACAACTAATGTGAAAGTCTCACAAGCCAATTCTTAACCTTTATTAAAGAAAATGTAGCCCATCTTCTATTTTGTTCTATTTTTTTAATACTGATTTCAGCTTACTCTATTGATTTCATAACGTGCTAATAGATGTGAACTTTAGTTTAAAAAACATTCCTTCATGACCTGCAAATTTACCTATGCATATAGTGTTCTGGGCCCCTACCCTTAGACATTTTGATTCTGTGCTCTAGAGCCCAGAAGTTTATTTTTTATTAAGTGCCCAAATAACTCTGATGTGGCCACAGATGGACTTCCCTGGTGGTCCGGTGGTTAAGACTTCATGCTTCCGAAAAAAAAAAAAAAAAAAGACTTCATGCTTCCAGTTCTTCTACTGCAGGAGCCACAGGTTCGATCCCTGGTTGGGGAACTGAGGTTCTGCATAACACATATCTCAGCCAAAAAAAAAGATACAGCCACAGACAAGTATGTGGAAACTAGTTTATTGAAAATTAAATCTATCCTTGACAATCACTGAAAACCATCACTGTAACTTTTAAAAATTACTTCCCTTTTAAATTTAGAAAATAAATCAGCATAACCTAAACTCTCTGGACTCCAGTATTTATATTATCCAGTAAAATGTGGGGAGCTATTGTATGCCATGACTGGCAGGTAAAGGAAAACTAAATTCCTCTTGATTGTAGAAAAAAACAAGCTGGGCATGTAGTAGATTGTTACCCTCTGGTTTGTTCCATTCAGTAGTGATGTTGTCTTCTTTGACACAGACCAGTTTATGTCTGACTTGGAACACCAGCCATCAGGTTCAGCAGAGAAATGGCCTAACCACAGTGAGCTCTCATGTCCACCTCCTTTCTGGAGAATCTAGAGGGTGAGTGTTGATTGAAATGTATGATTATTTTTGTTCTCAAGTCTGATATTTGCATGCAGTGGCAGGATTTGCATGTGCTACAGAGGAGGGGGTATCCATGGGCATCTTCTGTTAGGGGCCCACTCGTCATCTTTGGAGCTAAACTTTAACACTCTGCTTTGTAAATTTAACCACACTCAGGCTCTCACATTTGTACTTAACAATTTTAGTATGGGTTTGAATGAAAGGAAAATGAGTGTTTGATTGGATTTATTAAACCAAAGCAGAGGGAGGCCTATCTGTATGAATTCTATGGCTTGTGTGCTGAGTAAATGTAATTGCAGATCAGGCGTATAAGCCTACTCATTTCTGATCGAGTACCTTTTTAAATTTTGACATAAGGCAGTATGGAATGGAAGTAAAGCAGGAAATGTTAGCCATTTGCCAGAGGCAACTTGGATCATTTACCCTTGAACCTGCCCTTTAGGCCCATCTTTCCATTTCTGTTAGTTTCATCTGGGACTCTATTTGGGAGGAGTCTGTGCTTTTGAGGGAGCCAAGCCTTTCTGCCTCAGCAAGCAACCATAACCCTCCCTTTCCCTCGTACAGCTCCTTTCTTCAAAGACTCTCAAAGCCACCTGAGAAAGTCTGTGATAGAAATTATAGGGACTTGCCTCGTGGTCCAGTGGTTAAGACTCTGTGCTCCCAATAAAAGGGCGGACGGTTTGACCTCTGGTTGGGGAACTAAGATCCCATACAGCACACACAGCATGGTCAAAAAATAAATAAATATTTTAAAAATAGTAAAAAAAAGAAACCAACAACAAAAAAGAAATTAAAACTCTCAGGAGAGTTATAACCAGGATTTAAATGAATTTCCTAGTATTATAGTGGAGAAAAATCAGTTGAACAAAATTTAGGTTGCCCTAGTCACATCACAGCTGAACCAAAATTAAAGCTTATTTCTCCCAGTGTTTACCCCATTGCCCTTCCCATGTATGAAGCCAACAAGTTGGTCACTTGTGATCTTAGTAAGAAGTGTTTCTGTGGAGTGAAGGAATGGCTAAGGAATGAACAGGAGGTAAGAACAGAGAAACAGCAGGCAGGGAAGATAATTCCTTTAAGATATTAAACAATGAAAAAAAAATTAGAGATAGAGGGCCATGTGGGTCTAGGGTTTTTATTTGCTAGTTGGTTTGAGATGTAGACTTACCCATATTTAAGTAATGATGAGAAGAATCTTAGGAGAGGGTGGGTGGGTAGCTTGATTAAAGAGATGGAAGAGTGAAGAAATTTGATGGAACAAGGTCTTGAAGAGGCAAGCGTGTGGGATTCATAGCATAGGTGTGGAATAAGTTGTGTGGGTTTACAACTCTGGAGCTCAGGTTTGGGATCTGGAGACAGTAGATTTAGGAGTCGACAGTATACAGAAATGAACAAGATTACTCAGAGAAAATGTTCAAATTTAAAAAAAAGGAAAAGGACAGTCTTCTGATAAGCCTAAAATTCAGAATCTCACATCTTAACCCAAATTGAAAAGAAGTTTTTTGTCTTGGGGTCCTCCCCCAACTTTTCATTTTTTAGCTGATAGAAAAACACACGTGCTGATACTTGAATGTACTTTCAAGTAACTGTGTACTATTTACTTAGCTGGAGACTCAGTGTTTGTCTTTGTAGAATGTTTTGAGTCACAACTTCTTCTAGAGGAAAAGTCTGTATGACAGTATAGTATCACATACATGAAAGGTTTCTTAGGGCCTGTAATAGCAGGACTGACCTCCCCCTCAGTCAGTTGTGAAAACAAAAAGTGTCATAATTTCCCTTTACTAGTAGTGTTAAACCTAATGTTAAAAGTGAAGGATATCTTTGATCATTGTGCCTGTAAATTGAATCTGTCCTAGAGCTGGAAATATCTAGAGTTCAGTATGAGTTCAGTTACTAGAGAAGAATGAATTAGGACAGTAGCAGTCTACCATAGGTAGACTTCTAAATTTTCAGGAATGTTTTTCTATCTTTAGCTTGAAAAGGCAAATTAATCTGATTTTGATAAATGCAAAATAATTAATAGTTGAGTTCAGTATTTTATGTATTTTATTTAGATAGTATTCTTATAACTTACCTAATAACCTGAAAGTAAATCTTAGGAAAACTCTGCTTTAGAATAATAAACCATAAAGTAGTACTAGTTTCTCATCCATTTAAAATAATTTCTATTTCTTTACTTCCAAATGTCTCTTGTTTCTTCAAGGGAAATTTAGAAAATGATTGTACCTTCATTTTATAAAAAATAATATCTCCATAAAATTGTTCAGCCAGAGAATGAACTGTACCTTTAATCTTGGGGTGTAAGGAAAGGAAGAAAAGATGAACTTGCCAAACTTTTATGAATGTTCATTGATTGGAGCTTAAAATGAAATAGTATACATAAATGGAGACTATTGAGACCTAAAAATAGTTTACAAAAATGATCAAGATGCTCAAATGCTAGTTATGAAGACCCTTTAAACTGGTGTGTGTTTGACAATGTGTGTGTGCCTACTCCAGAGGCAGGGCTCTAGGTTACCCTGCCCCTCCACCTGGTGGTGAGATTTCATACCATACCATGCCCAGCTCTAACTCTGAATTCGTAAGCATTGGAAATAGCTCTAAAGAAGAGGCCTGTGTTACTCAGACACCTCATTCTTGTGTGTAGATAGCATTTCAGTGGACTATAGTTTGAACATTTCTTGGATTTAAAAAAAAAAGTTTTTTCTTATAGCAAATATTGCTGATGGCTCTGACTACTTCTGTTGTGGTGACACAGGCAATCCAGGTGTTGTGGTAATGGGAGTCAAGGACAGTGGATGCCACAAGTGGGCCAAATGCTGTGACCTACATAACCTCTTACCACGGGTGTTGATGGCTGTTGACTGTTGTTCTAGGCTTTTAATGCACTTTACTCTTTATAGAGAGAAAGTGAGAATGTTGTATAGGAAGGGTATAAATAACTCTTTGTTTTTACCTTAACTTGGTGAAAAATATAAAGCCAACTCAAAGCCAATCCTATCCTCATGGAATAGGATTATCAATAAATTCATGCATATATACATTCAAAAGGAAGTAAAAATGAAATTGTAAGCATTAATGTTTTTAAGAAGTACTGTATTTATCAAGATTGTTAATGATTTACCTATAAATTACGTTATAGATTTATTTATCAGTAATAATTTTGATTTGCTTAAGTTGACAAATTTTGGCCACATTAGAAGGCTATCTCAGGGAGCCAGAGCCTAGAGCTCCCAGTCTAAGGGAGAAGTGAGGGGCAAGGGAGAGCAGTGGACTTGTGTACCACACTGCTCTCAAGTTATTGCTGAAGAATGGTGGAAAGACTGCTTTGTTGCAGTACTGACTGCCTGGCCTAAAATTCATATTCAGTAGCTATTATTTGAGCATAATTTTTGTTGTTGTTTTGCCAGCATGCCATTAAAGATTCAATGGCATGTAATTTTATTCGGTACTCAGTATTTACCAAGCACTAATGAGTCAGTGGAGACCAAAATAGACGAGTTCTTTGCTCCATTGGAAATTAAATCTACTAGCTAATTATTGTGTATTAATATTATATATCAAAGTATTTTTGTGTATAGTCAGCTTGAGTGCTTCTTTGTGAAGAATCTTGGATTTATCCTAGTCTTTAAATCCGGAACTGTCAAGAACCTTCCAGGTTGTTTTAGCAAAATGAAGTTAAGCACACTAGGCAAAAGGAGAGCAGAACTTTGGTGAAGGGAAGCAGAAATAACACAGCTTGGATCAGGCTTTTGCTATAAAGGTTATCACCTGACTTTTTCAGGAAATCATGTGTTTATCATTAAAATGTACTTGGTGAGTGGGTGGATAGTGCTGGTTACAGACTCTCGACTTCCTCATAAAGACACACGAAAACTGTATTACGTGGTTTTTTATGATGATAGAGCACCATTTTTAATCATCTTGTTTTAAAACTTGAACAGTGAGATAAGAGTTGAAAAAGCTGTGGTTTTATGGCAGCCTATAATATCTCTGAAATTATCATCTTTGGAAGGAATAAGCAACAGAAAAGATGACTGTGAGCTGAGTACTTGATTCTATATTTGGCTTTTCGCCACTGCTGTGAGACCTGTTTAAAATAGACACTGTCAAAGTCAAAATCAGATGCCATGTCTGAATTTTAATAACATTCTCTGGTCCCTTTCCTACCACACCACCTAATGAACTTTCAGGGTACTAGTTCCAAATAGCTTCCAAGTAAATGTATTGAATTCAGTTCAGTTCAGTTCAGTTCAGTTGCTCAGTCGTGTCCGACTCTTTGCGACCCCATGGACTGCAGCACGCCAGGCCTCCCTGTCCATCACCAGCTCCCGGAGTTCACTCAAACTCATGTACATCGAGTCGGTGATGCCATCCAGCCATCTCATCCTCTGTCGTCCCCTTTTCCTCCTGCCCCCAATCCCTCCCAGCCTCAGAGTCTTTTCCAATGAGTCAACTCTTCGCATGAGGTGGCCACAGTATTGGAGTTTCAGCTTTAGCATCAGTCCTTCCAATGAACACGCAGGACTGATCTCCTTTAGAATGGACTGGTTGGATCTCCTTGCAGTCCAAGGGACTCTCAAGAGTCTTCTCCAACACCACAGTTCGAAAGCATCAATTCTTAGGCACTCAGCCTTCTTCACAGTCCAACTCTCACATCCATACATGACCACTGGAAAAACCATAGCCTTGACTAGACAAACCTTTGTTGGCAAAGTAATGTCTCTGCTTTTGAATATGCTATCTAGGTTGGTCATAACTTTCCTTCCAAGGAGTAAGAGTTTTTTAATTTCATGGCTGCAGTCACCATCTGCAGTGATTTTGGAGCCCCCAAAAATAATGTCTGACACTGTTTCCACTGTTGCCCATCTTTTTGCCATGAAGTGATGGGACCAGATGCCATGATCTTAGTTTTCTGAATGTTGAACTTTAAGCCAACTTTTTCACTCTCCACTTTAACTTTCATCAAGAGGCTTTTGAGTTCCTCTTCACTTTCTGCCATAAGGGTGGTGTCATCTGCATATCTGAGGTTATTGATATTTCTCCCAGCAATCTTGATTCCAGCTTGTGCTTCTTCCAGCCCAGCATTTCTCCTGATGTACTCTGCATATACGTTAAGTAAGCAGGGTGACAACATACAGCCTTGACGTACTCTTTTTCCTATTTGGAACCAGTCTGTTGTTCCATGTCCAGTTCTAACTGTTGCTTCCTGACCTGCATATAGGTTTCTCAAGAGGCAGGTCAGGTGGTCTGGTATTCCCATCTCTTTCAGAATTTTCCACAGTTTATTGTGATCTACACAGTCAAAGGCTTTGGCATAGACAATTAGGATCCATTTATTCAGTTATCAGAAATTGATGTTTCTTCCTTGGTAGTAAGGTCCTTGTCCTTTGGGAGCTCATAAGCTATTTGATACTGATATGTACTGATAGTCTAATGAGATGAATAACATTAGAGGCCATGCACAGAGATCACAGCCATCCTTGGGCTCTCTCTTGGCACGAAATTAACCCATAGACCCACATGTAGAATCCACACTGAAAACACTGTTCCCTGTTGTTATGATAGAGGTGCCAAAGGCTGCCTTGTCTATTTATGTCCCTTTATTTACTATATATATGGACTATATACAGCCCATGGAATTCTCCAGGCCAGAATACTGGAGTGGGTAGCCGTTCCCTTCTCCAGGGGATCTTCCCAACCCAGGGATCGAACCCAGGTCTCTCCCATTGCAGGCAATTTCTTTAGCAGCTGAGCCACCAGGGAATCCCATATATATATATATATACATATAATACATATATATACTATATAAGATTTTTTAAAAATCTTCATTATACTTACAAGGAAACTGAAGAGAAAATGTACTGACATACATCCCCATAACTTTTCATTTACATACTATTTCAGTGAGTTGTTTCTAGCAGTCAAGAGTCAGTTTAGATTAATTCCATTGTTCTATGCAGACCATCAAGAATGGTCAATAAGTCCTAGCCTGGAAAATTTATTTAAAAAGCACCATCTATTTGGCACAGGCCTTCATAAGTCTGTGTATCAATGACCTTCAGAAATTGATCTCAATTAATGATTATTGGAGCTAGCCAGCACTACTTAATCTTCACCCTTTTGTACTTAATTCCTTTAGCTTATAGTTCTGTTTCTTTACTATTCTGCATTAAATACTAATCATAGTTCAGTTCAGTCGCTTAGTCATTTCTGACTCTTTGCAGCCCCATGGACTGCAGCACGCCAGGCCTCCCTGTCCATCACCAACTCCCGGAGCTTGTTCAAACCCATGTCCATCAAGTTGGTGATGCCATCCAACCATCTCATCCTCTGTCATCCCCTTCTCCTCTTGACTTCAGTCTTTCCCAGCATCAGGGTCTTTTCCAGTGAGTCAGTTCTTCCCATCAGGTGGGCAAAGTATTTGGAGTTTCAGCTTCAGCATCAGTCCTTCCAGTGAACATTCAAGACTGATTTCCTTTAGGATAGACTGGTTGGGTCTCCTTGCAGTCCAAGGGAATCTCAAGAGTCTTCTCCAACACCACAGTTCAAAAACATCAATTCTTCGGCACTCAGCTTTCTTTATGGTCCAACTCTCACGTCCATACATGACCACTGGAAAAACCACAGCTTTGACTAGATGGACCTTTGTTGGCAAAGTAATGTCTCTGATTTTTAATATGCTGTCTAGGTTGGTCATAGCTTTTCTTCCAAGGATCAAGCATTTTTCAAGTTCATGGCTGCAGTCACCATCTGCAGTGATTTTGGAGCCCAAGAAAAGAAAGTCTGTCACTGTTTCTATTGTTTCTCCATCTGTTTGCCATGGAGTGACAGGACCAGATGCCGTGATCTTAGTTTTTTGAATTTTAAGCCAGCTTTTTCACTCTCCTCTTTCACTTTCATCAAGAGGCTCTTTAGTTCCTCTTCACTTTCTGCCATACAGGTGGTATCATCTGTGTATCTGAGGTTATCGATATTTCTCCTGGCAGTCTTGATTCCAGCTTGTGCTTCATCCAGTCCAGCATTTCGCATGATGTACTCTGCATATAAGTTAAATAAGCAGGGTGACGATATACAGCCTTGATGTACTCCATTCCCAATTTGGAACCAATCTTTTGTTCCGTGTCCGGTTCTAACTTGCTTCTTGACCTACATACAGATGTCAAGGAGGCAGTAAGGTGGCCTGGTATTCCTATCTCGTTAAGAATGTTCCACACAAAGACTGTGTGGATCTTTAACTGTGATCCACACAGTCAAAGGCTTTGGCCTAGTCATAAAGCAGAAGCAGCTGTTTTTCTGTAACTGTTGCTTTTTCAAAGATGCAGCAGATGCTGGCAATTTGATCTCTGGTTCCTCTGCCTTTTCTAAATCCAGCTTGAACATCTGGAAGTTTACGGTTCACATACTGTTGAACTAATTACAGTCAGTGTGATTACTAATGCCAGTCAAGCCAAATTTTCATCCTTCACTTCTTTGCCTTTCTGAATGCTGCTACTTGAAAATTTGTCTGTTGAGAATCACAGACTTCTATGGTTAGAGACCTTATTAGTTTATAACACCATCATTGATTAGCCAAGGAAATGGGAATCTTGGATATGTGAAATAATTTGTCAAGGATACACATGGAATTAGTGGCAAAGCCTGCATTCAAACCAAACCTAATTTCCAGGCCATTCCTTTGCTTACATATTTTGCTTTCCCAGGTCTTATTTTCTCCTTGGGTCACAAGGCTACTCCCACTCATTTTTTTCTCAGCCTTTTGCTCTTCAGTGGGAGTGAAACTGCTCCCATACTTCCAAGTCTGTAGTAAGAAGGTGCATAAATCTCCTCTTGATCGTTCACTGTAGTTTCTTACCCATAGGATTTTTCCTTTTGGTTGTTCTAATTTCCAAATTCAGTTCCAGAGCTGACCTCTACCACCTTCCTCCTCTAAATTCGTCCTCAGCTTTTCTCCAGTAGTGACAGCATTATTCTTCCTAGACTTAGAGCCTTGGTGGTAGTAACGAATCAATCCTTTCTTCTTCTTACAGTCACCACACTCACTCGTAGAATTGTTTTTGTCCAAGACCTTTGCATTTTCTTTGTGTAAATGATTTCTAGCCTCTTCTACTCTTTTGGCTTTCAAGAAGCTGAACGGGTGTTTTGAAACTGATTCTACCATTTACTAAGCAAATTGTGTGACACAACCTCTATTATCTATCTGTAAAGTGGGATAATACTGATCCTAAATTGTTGTCAAGATTAGCTGAAACAAGATACAAATTTTCAGTTAAGTTTAACCCATAGATGCTCAATAAATATTTGTGGAGTGAATGTTACTTCCCTTTTCCTTATAGCCATAATGAGTATATGAGTTTGAAAAACTTTTTTCTTAACTACCTAAAGAATAGATTAGATATTAATACTTGAAGTTTTTTTTTTAATGATCAGTAGTGTCTCCTTTGCTCTATGATCACTTCAGATGCTAATTATGGAAAGGTTTTTTTCTCTTGGTCTATTTTTATTTATAAAAGCTGTACTGAGATTCATTATTCATTCATTACTTTAGAATTCATCTTTGAAAATAATACAGTTCAGTGGTTTTTAGTATATTCATAAAGTTGTACAACCATCATCAGTATCTAATTTTAAAACATTTTCGTTACTCCAGAAAGAAACCCCATACCTCTTTGTAGTCATTCTCTGTTCCTTTGTCTCTATAATACCTGGCAACCACCTGTTTATTTTCTGTCAGTTCTGACCATTTTATATAAATAGAATCAGACAAGATAGGACCTTTTGTGTTTGGCTTCTTTCACTTAGTATAATGTTCCCAAAGTTCAATCCATGTTGCAACATGTGTTTAGAACCTCATTCTTTTCTAAGGCTGAATAATATTTCATTGTATGGAACAGACCACATTTTGTTTATCCACTCATCAATGGTAGACAACTGGGTTGTTTCCACTTTGGGGCTATTAAGAATAATCCTGGTATGAACATTTGAGTACAGGTTTTTATGTGGAAGTAGTTTTCAGATCCCTTGAGTATATGCTTAGGAGTGGTCTTAGTATAGAACTTTCAGGTGATGAAGCAAAAAAATTTTCATTTCAAAGCAAAGAATTCTAATGGTGAGAGAACTAAAGGTTCATATTTGGGATGTTTCCTTCTATATTGGTTCCTAAGATTAAAATTCTTTGCATTGGACCTCACAGAAGACTATAAATCAACAAATTCAAGAGCCTTTTCTGAAAGGATCAGCAATAATACAAATGCCTCTACATAATAAAGGGTGTTTGTATTAGCATAGGGTAACAAAGTAATCCCCAAATCTCAACTCTCATCAAAGTATTTATTTTCATTCACTTTATATCCAAGGTGCATTGCAGGAATCAGGAAAGGAAAACTCTCCTAAAGGGATGCAGATTAAGGAAAAGTTAGGTTAAGTGAACAAGAATCCTGTCTTCTGCTCTGCAGCCTGAGCCTTCACAGTGAGGCTAGGAACGTTTCCCTTTTCTCTGAGCCATTTCCCTTTCCAATAAAACTGACCTGAAAGATAGAGAAAGGGGGGCCTGGAAAAACTTTTGGAATGATGTTTCCATCCAGTTCAAGAGTAGGCTTCATTAGAAAGCCACAGAAAGGGAAAAAAACATCTTTGAAATAGAGCTCGGCTTCGAGCATCATATGGTCAGTCACACAGAGGTCACTAATTACTCTTCCCTTTCTTGTTTTTCAGTGAACGAGGTAATTGGGAGAGACATGTCTCAGATTTCCGTTTCCCAAGGGACAGGGGCGAGCAGGCAGGCTCCCCTCCCGGGTCCCAGTTCCCTGGATTTAGGAAGATCCGACGGGCTCTGACAGTGCTCACTGCAGCCTTGTGTCCATCATCATGTACTTCTCAGCATGTTTCTCTCCTTGGACCTTGGGTTTCCAACTCTGCAACCTTCAGGATGGAGCCAGGAGTTGGGATCACCGAATGTGGGGAAAGCAGCATTCCTCCAACTCAGGCCTTGGGAAGATTTTGTAAGAGAACAGGAGTAGTACAGGCTGTTTGATCTTTGGAGAAATGAGCTTTGCCTTTTATATTTAAATAGGATACTTTTATATGATGGGTGCTTTGAGTGTGAATGCAGCAGGCTCTCCATTTCAGAGGTGCTGCTTCTGCAGGTGACCTGGTTGCTTAGCTAGGATTGGTGATTTGTACTGCTTTAGGTCATTTAAAGGACTCTTTAGCTTTGATGATATTTTTAAAGTAGAAACTTTTGATAAAACTTTCCAGAGGTAAAAGAAAAAAAAAAACTACCCCAAGCCCACACCTATGCCTCAGAAACTCAGCATGTGTCCTGGAAGCCTTTCATAGATTCATAGGAAGTAAAGCCAAATGTAGCTCATACTTCTTTATAAAAGTAAACTCTTAGGTAAAATGAGAAGAGACCATTCCAATCACTGAAGTGTTGGAATACAAAATGACATTCCAGAGCATAGCATTTTTGTAACTTTTTAGGTAATCTTCCTGCTGTCTCTCCATACCGTCTCCATGTTGAAATTGCTTTTTTCCCCTCAGGGCCTTGGGTAAATTAACTACATGTAAGGGAGCTTTGAAAGATGGGGTTTTTTTTAGCTTGATATCTTTAATTCCTGCCATCCTACTAACAGGTAGGCTGTGGGGTATTTTTCCTTTTTATGTCCTCTGGTCCCAGACCTTTTCCAAGTGGAAGCATCAGCATTTGGCTGCCAGTCTCTTGTTGGTTTGTTTAGGCAACTTTGCTGCTTCTAGCTCATCTCTATAGAGGCCAGGCTGTGTCAGAAGCCAAGCACAAATGAGCTATGCTTCGGGACCGGGGCAGAGGACCTGCAGGATTCCAGATGGGAAGCTCTTAAGATCTGCACTGGCATGGGAGGCTTTTCCCTCATTGTTTACAGCCTGAAATGATCCTGGCCTATCCTGCCCCATCCACATGGCATAAAAAACAACCTTTCCCTAGAAGGCTTTGAGGCAAATCCAAAAATGAGATACCATTGTAAACCTGACCCTCCACACCAAAGATGCCCTGGTGCTGCTGCTGGTAAGGCTGGTGCCCAAAGAGGGGCCAGCAAGAAACTCCAGCCTGCTGTCTACCAAAGGAGGTGCCCAACTTGGGTTCTCTTCAAACCCTGCCCTTACCTATCCCCTTAGTGGGATTAGTTTCCTGTTCCAAGGCTTGGGCCTATTTCAAGGCCCCTAAAGCTTGCAGTATGTTTTCAAATGAAATGTTGTACTTCTATTCAGGAAGCAAATTTTCTGAGTGCCTACATAGGAGAGACAGTGTGATGGGCTGGTCACAGGCTCCATTGCTGTTACCCCAGGGGATTGTAGGTCCCAGATGCCAGGACTCTCTACTGAGGCCAAGTGAGGCCTGGGTGGAGGGAGCCAGCTCAATGTCCACCATCTCTAGTCAGCCAGATAGGAACTGTTGACCTACAATGAGGTATGGTCTTTTTTTTTTCCTTTAAGCCACAATGTTTTCAATTTCTCCCTAAAATTAGTTAGAAAAAATGTCTATCTTTCAGCAAATCACTCTAGTCCTTCTTGGAGCCCAGTGTTTTCACATTTTCTTTGAAAGTGAGTTTTGTGTCACGGAGTGTAGATAGATTTGCTTTGGGGCCTGTGGTTGGAAGCCCAGAGCTTCCTCTGGAGGGTTTTAGGGGGCTGACCCTCTTGAGATGGCCAGACTTTCCTCCGCCTTCACACCCCTGGGGTAGCCACCTCACATGGGGTCCTTACAAGAGCTTCCCTTGCAAGACCCTTTGGGGGTTGCTCTGTTGCCCTCAAGAATAAAAGCCTCTATGATCCAGAGTTGCTATGCACCAAAATTTGATGCCTTTTAAATACCTTGATGCCTGTAGCACTAGAAATGCTTTCCTATTTAAAATAAAAGTTAAATTTTAAAATAGAGCTTTGTATACTACATAAGCAGTTTTGTATCAGCTTTGTAAAAGCTTTGGTGTAAGAGACAGTATTTTTGGCTTTGTAGACAGAGACCTTACTTTTTGTGCAACATAGTGGTGTTACAGCACACATCCACTGGACTATGCAATTGAACTCTAGTTACAGCACTGAGCAACTGGCACGTGCTAGCACCCGCCCCTGCCCGCTCCAGCCCTGCTAGACCGTGGGTTGAGGAATGGGATGAGCAGCCTTCTGCTTACTGGAGATGCACTAAGAAACTTGGCTGAAAACAGCATTTAAAGGAACAGATGTCTTCGAGTTCGAGTGTGGTGCTGCTGCCCAGGGTGCATCCCATACCTGCCCAGGGCTAGCCCCTATCAACAGAGCTTTGCTGAGTCCGGCTGTAAAGCCCTGTTGTTGATACCCAGAACAGATGGTCATCTGTATGGCTCAGGTGGGTTCAAGTTGAAACCTTGTATTTTATAAAATGGATGATGTTCAATTAAGGAACTGGTTCTTAGTTATGTTTACAGCACTTGAGATTGTGTTTTCTTGTACATTTTGTATTTTAAAACCTTTTATAGGAGTACAGTGCTCCTTACACAAATACAAAGGGAAGAAGCCAGCAATTCAGGCTCCTCAGTTACAGTGCTGAAATAATAAACGGTGACAGGTCAACAGTCTCCTTGAAATCTGCCTGAGTGTTCCTCTGCATGGGGCTGGTGTGGAGCCCCTCACTGTGTGCCAAAGGGAAGGGCACTTGGGCTTTTAAAAAGTCCATTTGGTTAGGAACCTTTATTTTACAGAAGAGAGGGTAGAATTCCAAATTCCTTCTGAAGCTTCAGTTGGGCACCCTGCAGTGGGTGCAGAGGACATTCCAAGGTGTCTGTTGAGTTCAGGAAAACTGACCTGCCCAAAGTGTGCATGAAAAGTAGGCAGAAGTCCCTTTATAAGTCAAGCCTGAGTTTTTCTGTGGGGGCCTTCTGCCCCCTAGTGTCCTCTGGGGATACTGCAGTACAGTCCATCAAAACTGTTTGTGATTTTTGCCATCTGCTATTCCTTGTGCCAAGCTCCAGGGGGGCCATCATCCTTAGGTGGGACCACCCCTGGCACAATGTGGTCACTGAGGTCCAAGTATCCTGGGGAGTGGGACCAGCACTCTTTGCTGCCCTGCACCCCGTCAGAAGGGACGGGAAGGTAGGACACTGGTATCTTTACTCAGAAAGAAGCTCCCTGGAGTCATACACTGAAAGCACCAGGGCTTACATTTTTTTTTAAAGAAACCAAGCCTGCTGTGGACATCAGCCCCCCGGAACCTGTAGGCACAGGCCATAGCCAGAACAGAACAAAGGCTCTCTGGGTGCTACTTAAGGAGCCCAGATCCGACCACTGGGAGCAGGGTAGTGCCATTCCACCCCCAGCCCTGCATGCAGGGTCCAGCCGTCATCTCTGAGGTGGACAGGCAGAGCAATAAGTTGGGGGATGGAGCTGGGGCTTGATCTCCGCTGGGGGCCTTCTGAGAATTTTGAAAAGCCAGAAAGAAGCCACCAGGTTGAGGGCGCTGGTTCTCTGGAGACAGGAGAGTCCCATTAGCTTAGGACATCAGTCAGCTCTTACCTCCTGGCTCCCTCACCTACAAACACACCCATTCTTTGGGGGCCTGTAGCACAGTACGAGCTGGGTCACCAACAGGCATCAGGCTGGTGTAGTCATCAGGGGCTAGCTGTAGGAGGGACAGAGGTTTAGGCAGGGAGCCCCAGACTCAGCCAGCTTCCCCAGCACTCCAGCCACACCTCACCTGGTAGGCCTGGAAGACGCTGAGCAGATCCTTCATACCAGCTGTGTATGGGACACCCTGCATACGGACCAGGGCTCCTGGCTGGGACAACACGGAGGTGGGAGCAGAGGCCAGGGCTGCAGGGGGTGTGGTGAGGTAGCCCACAGTGGTGGGGGAAACGGGGGGGCTGGGGGGAAAAGGCAGGGATTTAGTAGTGTAGTCCCAGTTATGGCCTAGACTGAGCCCTACCCGCCTCCTCCCTTGCCTCTGCCTTGTGCTTGGTTCATTTCCTCCTCCCTGAAACCCCTGCCTCCACAGAGTCCTCCCTATTCCAGTATGTAGGTGGCATCAATCAGCCCCTAGTTGTCACTCCCTCACTGTCTCAGAATAAGGGAGCTCCAAGAGACCTTGAGTTACGTGGCCCAGGAAGGGGATCATGGATCTGAGCCTCCTGCAAACCAAGACAAGAGGGCAAGACTGAAGTTCTTTTAGCAGCAGGGTACCTGGGGTAGTACGCTGTGTAGTTCATGTAGAGTTGAGTGGCTGGCCCTGGGTAGTAGGCGACTGGGGTAGGAGCAGCAGGCACCCTGGCAGCTGGGAGCAGTGCTGAAGAGGGATACAGAGCTGCTGTCTCAGTGGGAATGAGGGTCGGGGTGGCCTGGAAGGTGGCGTAGGCGGGTGGTGAGAGGCCTAGAGGCAGAAGCAGAGAGTGTATCTGCAGGGAGCCCAGCACTGCCCTGGGTTGGGCAGCCAGAGAAGAGTCCCCCCACGTAGAAAGTAAGGGTGGTAACAGCCTGGCTCCCACATGCCACTTCTTTGAAGGCCCCAGCCCCTGGGACACTCACAGGGCAGCTTGCAGGGTGGAGGGGACATGCCACTGCGGCCCAAGGTGCCCCCCATCAGGACACGGCTCATCTCCTCTGTGGAGCAGGGGACCACCTCCACATAGCGTTCCTTCATTGCTTTCTTATGGCAGCGCTGAGCAGCAGCTAGGGCCCGCTCTGCTGATGTCATCTGGATGAAGGCATCACCTGACGGCCGGCCCTGTGCACACCACCTTGTGAGCTGCCTGTCATGTGCGAGGATCCCTTACTCCTAACCATGCTGCCCCCTTGGCCCCCCTGGGCAGCAGCTTTACCTGCTGGTTGAGCACCATGTGCACACCATGAGGCCGAATGTCAACTGCTGCCTCCCCCAGAAAGCTAAGGATATCTTCAATGGTGGCTGTGTAGGGCAGGCCTCGCAGGCGTACACAGTCTCTCCCGGTCCCAGCTGCCAGTGGGAAGGGGATGGGCAGCAGTGGAGCAGTCAGGGTGGGAAGGAGTGGGCTGGAGGCGTAGCGGTTCAGGACCTAGAAGGAAAGGAAGCAGCAGGCTGATTATGCCAAGGACGGCAAGGCCAAGGCAGGGAGAGAAGGGGCACCCTGGAGAGGTACATGGGTGTGGGGCGTGGGGCCTGGGGGGCTCACCTGCTGCACCTCAGCTGCAGTGCTCCGGAAGAGTTCAATGTATCGCTTACCCAGCATGCCTTTATGCCTGCGTAACGCAGCCTGTGCCAGCTCCTCACAGGCGAAGAGGGCAAAGGCATCACCCGTGGGCCGGCCATCAGGGTGGCGCACAAAGAGCAGCCCATCAGCGCCCCCTGTCACTGGGCACTCTGGCCCCAGGAAGCCTAGCACGTCTGCTGGCCCAGCCGAAAAGGGCAGTCCCCGCAGCCGCAGGATCACTTGGTCTTCCCGTGACAGGAAACGCGCCACCTCTAGTGATGTGCCTTGGGGGGGGGGGGGGGGCGTGGGAGTCACTTACTGACTTCATCTGTGCCCTTCCAAATACCCACCCACACCGGCACCCAGGGAAGCAGGAAGGCAAGAGGCATGAGGAAACAGGACATATGTCAAGAGCCAGGGGGCACTAGGCACTTTCGGGAGCACACTCACCCCCTGCGATCTTCACAAACTCCTCTCCTGTTGCTTTATACACCTGTGGGGACAGCCCATGGGTCTCATGCCTGCCCAGCCTCAGCTCTGTCCTGCTCTGCTCCCAACCCTAGAGCCCCACCTCGATATAGCGGACGCCCATGTGATGCTTGTGTCTCTGCAGCGCTAGGTCCCGCTGTTCGCTGTCCACAAAACGGATGAGGGCCTCACCATTTCTGCGGCCCTGGGCGTTGAGGCACAGTGCTACACCACCCCTGCAGAGCCAGCACTGCGTTAGTCCCTCCTGGGTGGGCCTGCCCTCCTGTGCCCATCTACCCTGCTGTACCTACCTGGCAATATTGAGGCCTTTGAAGAATCGAGCCACGTCCTGGTCTGATGACTGCCAAGGCAGCCCACGAGCCCGAACCACAGTCTCGCTGTCCACCACGTCAGCCTTGCTGCTGTGGGGGCAAGGCACAATCAGAGCTGTCCAGCTGCTGTCACCCCCAACCCTGCCCCCTCCCTCACTCACCAAGGCCCTGTCTCATATTTCTGCTTCACCCCTTCAGGCTTCACAAACAGTTGACCTGAGAGGAGATAGCATGTGGGTCAGCAGGGTCTGGTGAGGGAGGGGTGTCTCCCCACCAAGCTCTGCAAAAAGGACAGTTGAGGGGGATGAGGAGGCAACAAAGGGGCTTCACCTGTGGCCTCTCAGAGAAGGTGACGTGGGGAGGGGAACTTGGAGGAAGAAAGAGGCAGGCATTCACCCAGCCGTGAGAACAGGTGAAAGGTGGTGAGGGGAACCTTACCGCTGGGACTTTCAAGCAGGTGGAGGATGATGGCTACCATTGTCTTCACTTCCCACACCCCAAAATCATCCTCTGTGGCATCTGTCTCCAGCCCCAACTCTATGAGCAGAGAATAACAATGAGGAAATCCCAGCACAAGAGGGCAACTGGCATGTCCCACTGAAGCTCACAGCCCCTACATAAACACACACAGAATCCCAGCAAACACATTTGTTTTGGCTTGGCTCATCTGTGCCATTACAGGTCCGCAGCCTAGATAAATGGAGATACATGCCTACATTCCAAATGTGCCCCAGCACAGACACAGACTTGCAGTCAGGGGTTGAGCGGTTCATGTAAACTTGCATGTGTTCATCCAACCTGCCAGCATGCACATACTCAAGACACATTCAGCTTGCAGCCACCCTTCCACCCTCACTCTGCTGGGTCACAGATACCCTGTGCCATGGTGGCCACGGTGAGGTCCCTGGCAGAGCAGGCACTTGGGTGCTGCACGTGGAACTCTCTGCGGAGGTCGTAGAAGGAGAAGAAGGTGTCGGGGAGCACCAGGTTCTGGGGGCACATGGGAATGGGGATGAATGGGGGAACTGAGCTGCCCTGGCCTCCCGCCGCCCCTGGCCCTGTGAGAGTGGGCATCCTGGCAACTGTGCCCCCTGTTGCACCCTCAGTGGTGGCATACCTTCCTGGAGGCTTCAGGGTGCAGGACCTGTCGCAACAGTTGCTGCCCATCAGTGCAGAGCATGTAGGGGCCCCCGCCCAGCAGAGCCACATCCCCGCTCACCAGCTGTGAGAACTGGGAATAGGGAGTGAAGAGAGACAGAGGGACTCACAGCCAGGTGGGCAGGGGGAGGGAGGGTGCAGGCTTGCAAAGCTGGTTCAGCCAGATGTTCAGCCCTTCCCTGCCTGGGGAGGAGGCTGCCACGCCTGCTGGGCTTGGCTCTGTGTCCCACCCGCTCCCTCCCCATCCACTGTCACCTTCTCCAGGCCAAATGGGAGCAGTCACAGATCACCCAAGCCCCCATCACACACACTCCAGGAGTCTGGAATGGGGCCAGAGCAAACACCTGGTGGAGTGGGACAAGTAGGTGGGGAGGGGTGGGACAAAGCAGGTTAAACCTGTCCCTGGCCAGGCACCACCCTCAGACAGGTGAGGGAGGCCCAGTCCTGTGGGAGGCCCAGCCTGCTCATGGTCAATGGCAGCCCCGCCCCTAGGTCTGACCAACCCAGGAGCTGAGAAACTCCAAGGACAGAGCTCCGCACCTGAACGCCAGGGGCAGCATGAGCTTTGACCCAGACCCGATCGACCGGGTGGCACTGAGGTGTTTGCTCATAGAGGGGGCGGGAAGCGGCCCAGCCCCTCCCCCATTCTCATCCCCGCCGGCGAACACGTATGAGCACAAACCACAGGCCCAAGAACCTTCCCTAGCCCGAGCTTTCCCATCTGAGGCTAGCAGAGCAAGGCGACCCAGCCCACGCATCCCAAGTGGGGGCTAGTTTGGGAGTCCTGGAACAGACTCAGGTTCCACATCGTTGTGCCTGTTTCCTCATCAGGAACCACCAAAGTTGTCGGAAGATAAAAGAATTTGTGCTAGTAAAGCACTTTCACTCATTCCACCCAAGAGTCAGGCACAGGGTGAGCGCAGTAAAGAAGATAAGAAAAACAGCAAAGGGAACCGCCTTCCACTTCAGCCAGGCCTTTGCACTCAGGAGCCAGGTAGCCCCCAGGCGGGGTCCGGACAGCGCCCATGCCTGGCCAGCCGACCGGGACAGGCCTGGACGAGCAGCTTACACCTGGCGGCGTCTACCTCGGGGGCAGACACCGCCCTACGCCCCCGCTGCAGCGTCTCCCAGGCCGGTGGGTGGGCCGAGGACACAAGCGGCACGGATCGTGACCTGTGGCCAAGTCTGGGCCCCTCGGCCCTTTCAGCTTCCGGCTGCTGTTTTGGACGACCTGGCCAGGCAGGTTCCCAAAGGTGTCTCACCTACCTCCCCCCGCAGGCCTGGGACTCTGGGAGGGGTCTCGTAGCCTCCATCTCCACCCCTTCATTAGGAGTGGATCACTGTGAAGTCTGAAAAGACGCCCCCCTGGAACGGCCGACACATGCGGACACACGCACATTAGGGAGTCGCTGAAAGTTTCAAACAACAGGAACCCGTCCTACCACCCTGGCCACTTGGCTGTGGTGCGCCAGGCCTCCCCTTCTGCCCCCTCTCCCGCCGAGAAATGTCCCTGCAGCCCGGCCGTGCCTCCATTCACCCCAGCCCCGGCGCTCACCTGCTGCAGCACTTTGTCCAGCGGCTCGGCCCGCGCCAGGCTGTCGGAGCTCAGGCCGCTCGCCTCGCGGCACTGAGGGCTCAGCGCGGCTGCCTCGGCGCGAACCAGTGACTTATGCAATGTCCCCACCTGCGAACGGCGGGGAAAACCGATCAGCCACTGCGCTCCTGGGATCCCGAAGCTCTCTGGAGATCTCAGTGCCCCCTTCCTATCCTACCTGGCGGCTCCGCGGCTCCACCACTTGCCAGACTAGGAGGATTAAGTCGGTCTCGTCGGAACCCAGGTCCGGCCCCAGCGCACCGGCCGTGGCCCCGAACAGTACGACCAGGGGTCCAGGCCCGGGACGGGGGTCGGCAGCGGAGTCTGCAGTGGGGTTCGGGCCTGGGGGCGGCGGCTGGGGTGGCGGCGGAGTCATGGCCGCAGAGGAGAGGGGCGCTCGGCCAGACACACGCGGATCGACGAAGCGCACGCACGCACCGACCGACGGCAGACGCGGCCCGGCTGGGGCGGGACACCGTGTGTTGGGGGCGGCACCTGCGGCCCGGCTGGCGCAGTGGGCGCTGCTGAGACCCGCCCGCGGCGCCCCGCGGGGCGGGGCGGCTACCGGCCCCCGCCCTCTCTGGGCGAGTTACCTGTCGGCCCCGCCGGCCACGTGATCGAGGGCCCGGGAACGTTGGGGGAGGGCCGCTAGAATCCAGCCCTGGACGCTCACACTCGCTCTCCCGGCCTGGGCTCGCGCTCAAGACCCAGACTCCACTCCCGCAGCCGACCCTGCCTGACTTCTGGGGCGACCCCCCATCCCCTCCCACTCCCCTCTCCCACCAGGGCTCTACCAAGGAAAGTGCAAAACTGGGGCCTTCTTCAGTCCGTAAGCGGCAGCCTAGAGGTTGTAGGGGGTCACGACGGCCGGTCTGGAGGGGTAAAGTCAAAGGGGAGGTAAGAGTTACCAGGTATCACCCCAAGGCTTATGGGGTGATTGCCAGAGGTGGGAGGAGAGTGGCAGGAAGCACAAGAGAGCACTAGAACCATTAGGGGATTCAGGGCAGAGTTTGTGAACACAGGTGCGAAGGCTGGGCCTTAGCCGGGCTCTTGGAAGTGCCTGCGATGCTAGAGCGCGGTCGGACTTGCGCAGGCCTCGTTTCTCGGGAAGGAAGAAGCGCGTCTCCCACATCCCCCGCCGCAGCTCCCGAGAGCGGGCCTCTAGACGGCGCTGAGCCGGACTGCCCCAGCAAGGAGCCTCGCCCCCACCCGACGTTAGAGCTGCGGTATGCTTTCGCCCTTCCGCCTGGATAACAGGTCTGTTGCTGAGTTGAGAGCGCGCTAGCCGATGAGGGCTAGCGGCGAAAGTGCAATGTGCTCAAGGGGGCCGCAGATCCTCCATCTCTTCTCTTCTTTGGACAGTCTCTCGTGGAGGGCTCCCAGCACCCTTTCGTCCCGTCGGGCTTGGTGAAGCTCCTTTACGGTGAGTTTCCGGGCCGCCCCGGACTTCCCCAAATTCTCCCGTTTATGTGACTGAGAAACTGAAGAAGAATCCGGTGAGAAGGGGCTCCAGCCCAGCGAGAGTAGACACACTGGGTTGCGAAGCCCGAGCTGGAATTGGGGCGCGAGCCGCATTTCACGCTTTCAGAGAAGCTGGGCGCTGCGTTCTGACTTTCGGACGAATGAGAGCGAAAAAGCCCGGCGTAGAGGAGGCGCCTCCGAGGCCTTACCCTCTAATACACACTGCACCGCGTCCCCACTAGGCGGATGAAGAGACTGAGGCGCCCGGGACACGGCGGCTGGGAAGCAGACTGGCCTTCCAGCGGCTGCTGGCGACCCGCTTCATCTTTGAGTGCAGGCGAGTGTCCGCGCTTCGCTGCCCCAGGTTAGACCGCCACCCAACTGCCAGCCCGCTGACCCCACCCCTGGACTCACTGAGCCAGTTAGGCCCGGGGGGAGGAGGAAAATCGCTCTTCGGGCACCACCCTCCTCTAGATAAGCCTGGAATGTCAAATATTTGTTCGGTGGGCGGGACGCAACAGGGAGGTAAAGCCCTCCCTCACCCGACTAGGAGAGCTCGTGCGCCAGGCTGAGTCCGGTCTTCCTCCCGGCCACACCCTTGCAGCTAATTGTCAACTCTTCGCTTGAGGTGGCCAAAGAACTGGAGTTTCAGCTTTAGCATCATCCCTTCCAAAGAACACCCTGGACTGATCTCCTTTAGAATGGACTGGTTGGATCTCTTTGCAGTCCAAGGGACTCTCAAGAGTCTTCTCCAACACCACAGTTCAAAAGCATCAATTCTTCGGCGCTCAGCTTTCTTCACAGTCCAACTCTCACATCCATACATGACTACTGGAAAAACCATAGCCTTGACTAGACGGACCTTTTGGCAAAGTAATGTCTCTGCTTTTGAATATGCTATCTAGGTTGGTCATAACTTTCCTTCCAAGGAGTAAGCGTCTTTTAATTTCATGGCTGCAATCACCATCTACAGTGATTTGGGAGCCCCCAAAAATAAAGTCTGACACTGTTTCCACTGTTTCCCCATCTATTTGCCATGAAGTGATGGGACCGGATGCCATGATCTTCGTTTTCTGAATGTTGATCTTTAAGCCAACTTTTTCACTCTCCACTTTCACTTTCATCAAGAGGCTTTTGAGTTCCTCTTCACTTTCTGCCATAAGGGTGGTGTCATCTGCATATCTGAGGTTATTGATATTTCTCCCGGCAATTTTGATTCCAGCTTGTGCTTCTTCCAGCCCAGCGTTTCTCATGATGTACTCTGCATAGAAGTTAAATAAGCAGGGTGACAATATACAGCCTTGACGTACTCCTTTTCCTATTTGGACCCAGTCTGTTGTTCCATGTCCAGTTCTAACTGTTGCTTCCTGACCTGCATACAGGTTTCTCAAGAGGCAGGTCAGGTGGTCTGGTATTCCCATCGCGCTAGGTCCTTTTTTATTCATCATTCAGCGCAGGTAGGTCTCAACGTCAGGTTCCTGGGGAAGCCTCCCGCTCGAGGTAACCCCTTGGTACCTCTAGCCATCCTGAGCGCATTTCCATTGGAGACGCATTCATAAGTGTACAGATCCTTGAGGAGTAGTAAACCCAAGCATGGGACGGCTCCCCCAGATACCCGCGCACCTGTCCACCCCTTATCCCCCAAATGATAATTCCTGATGTTAGGACTCTTGAAAAACTAAAATTTGTTAAAACTACATTGGTTCCCCTGCTTTGCTGAGCTCCCTTACTCATTTTCAGATGGTCCTCCCAGATCACCCCATTAATACTAAACAACCCACATTCCTGTCCCCCAACTGGCTCTCATGTCTTCTGCCACCACTAAAACAACTCCTAACACGATTTATTGTCTCCCTACCCCACCATCCATCCCCTATCCATCCCCCACTGCAACCCAGCCCCATGAGAATATCCTTGAGGAAAGGCTTATCCAAAATCTATCACTGGATCTGCTGGGCACATAGTAGTAACTCAAGAATGAATGAATGGTTGACTAAGCGCTCTTCCCATATTCCATTAAAAGTAACCTTCCCTGTGACCACAGGACCTTTGTACTAGAGTCTCATCTGTGCCCTTTCCTCTCCTTCCAACCCGCCCTTGCCCTAGCTAACCCCTGCTCTCCCTCCAGATTTTCCCCTCAAGGCACCTCCCTCTGTAGCAAGGGTACCCACTGTGGTTTGAGATTTCTGTATTTCACTGATAAATGTCCCCCATCCTCACTCTGCTCTTAGCTAGTGTTCACAAGTCACGAATGAATGAATCAGAGATAAGATACGCGAGAGACATCAGCGAGGCTCCAACGGCACAGCCAGATTCCTTTTCCAAACAGTACTTTGGGTATTCAGGAAAAGCAACGTGGTCCGGTGAGCCTGCCCGCAAGCTAGCGGAATCCCGTCCTCACTGCAGCGCTTGGAAGCCTGCCACTAAGGCAGTGGGCGCTCCAGCTGCAGGTACGTGAAGGTCTGAGCAGATACAGAGTGGGGTTCATCACCTGAGGAGTGTGGCTTTTCTCGTGGAACTCCAAGACGAGTAAATCGTCTTTAAATGGTGTAAAATCACTCTCCTCACTCCCAGGAAATATTCCGGTGTCGGAGGATTTGAGGCTGAGCGCTTGCCTGGGGTCCATCGTGGCGATCCAGAGTCGCCAGCCCAGGCCCATCCCCACCCTCAACGGCCAGCGGCCCCCAGCTGGGCCAGCTGCGACCCTTTCTTACCTATTCTAGCAAGCCTCCAGAATAGCTAGCGCACTGGGTTCCCTGGAGTTTCCATTTCCATGCATTTGCTCCGCGAATATCCGCTGAGTACCCACCAGAGGGCGTACTGATTCCATCGACGGAACCTGGTGTTGCGGAGTAGGGAGGAGCTGCCGGCATTGGAGACTTCACCCTAGAATAAATAGTCTAGGTGAAAGGAGAAGCCCTTAACATCGCCTCCCAGGTCACTTACCTCCCCTGAGAATTCTTAGTTCCCAGACCAGGGATCGAACCTGTGCCCCCCTGCAGTGGAAGCACAGAATCTTAACTACCGGACTGCCAGGGAAGTCTCAATGTGATCTGATTTAATGTTTACTGCCACAGGAATAAGGGCATAAACTGGGACATAAGTAAGGAGGCTGCTAGGGAGATGCGGGTAATCTGGCTTTGGGAGAGTAGAGCTGGGAAAATTTGGTGACCTGACCACGTAGTTGTGCGTCTGAAAGTCAAGGAGGTATCTAGAGGTCTGCAGCCCAGGCTGCTAAGTCACTTCAGTCGTGTCCGACTCTGTGCGACCCCATAGATGGAAGCTCACCAGGCTCCCCCTTCCCTGGGATTCTCCAGGCAAGAACACTGGAATGGGTTGCCATTTCCTTCTCCAATGCATGAAAGTGAAAAGTGAAAGTGAAGTCGCTCAGTCGTGTCAGACTCTTAGCGACCCCATGGACTACAGCCTGCCAGGCTCCTCCATCCATGGGATTTTCCAGGCAAGAGTACTGGAGTGGGGTGCCATTGCCTTCTCCGGCAGCCCAGGGGATCATGTTAAAAATGGGGGACCCTCACCCTTTGGCCCCTCTCCACAGTGCCTGCACTGGTTTATTACTGACTAGACCTTGGCACCCCCTCCTCCAGTGGTCATGGCTCTATCATCTTCAGGGCCTATGGGAGGGGGCCAGCAGGGAAACACTCTCAAGGACAGGGCCACCTTCTGAGGGGCCCATAGGCACCTGAGCCCACTGGGCTGACAAGGCATTTAGACTGATCAGAATCCAAGGCAGCCCAGGCTGTCCTGATCTCCACCTTGTTCCCACTTGACCCTTGGCTCTAGACATCTGCCTAGTATGGTCACCCATACTGGATCTGCACCATATCAGTCCTCAGCAGCCACTCTGCTGGGGTCTGGGATGGAGGTGAGGAAGGGTTTTGGAAGGGGGTTCCTGGGCCAGGGTCTGAGGTGGAAGATAGTTGGACCTTAAGAGAGGAGGGTATCCCAACCACAAATGTGTTTCACTAAAAGCACATGGGAGGGGCAGGCCAAGGTGGTGAGTAGATTCATTGAGGGTCACTCCAGAAGGTTAGAAACTATCAGCCACTGACTAAGAGAAAGAAAGGGAGGGAAAGAAGGAGGGAGGAAGGGGCAGGAAGAGGTCTCAGAATCAGCCAGGAATGACCAGGGTGTTGACTGGCTCTCAAGAAAGGGATGTGTGAAGGGTCAAGAGCTCCTCTCCAAACATGCTGGTTCTCTATTCCAAAGTAATGCCGGGTCCCAGAATATTACTGGCTGTCAAACCTTTGCCCACTCTATTTGCTACCTGTCCCTACCACCACCACCCCGCCCCCACCACCATTCCATAGAGAACCTGTGTCCTCTTTGGATGCCCGGTTTGCGTGGGGTGACAATGGTGGAGGAACATCAGGGGAACTCGCCTTTGGGCTGGCGCAGGGTTGAGGTTCAAGCCCACTCTTAACCCGGCGAACAAACTGGCCACGGATGGGGGTGAGAGGGTGATTCCACACTCCAGAACCAGAAACAGGCGGGCTGAACTCTCACTGGGAAGCGAAACACGCTGACCTGGCTTTACCCCAGGCAGATGGCAGGTGGGTCCTTGGGTCAATGTTGCCTGAACTCAGGTGCTCTCGGGGAATGGTGCCAAGAATCGCTTCGGGAGTTGAACAAAGGTCTTGGTCAGTTTCCTCCGGCTCAAGAACAGCCCGAGGTTCACTTATCCTCTTCTTCCTCAGGCTTGACCCGGGTAGCTCAGCAGCGGCGAGCTACTGAGTTTTGTACCCTGAATTCCCACTCGGCCCGGCGCATCCTAGATCAGGGAAGCGCCAGGAATCAGGGATAAGAACTGCTCATCGCAGACTTAAGATGCGGAGGGCTGGGCTGGGTACCCAGCAGAGGCGGGTTGGGTGAGAATCGCTGAGAGCGTGCGCGAAAGCAGGGCTGAGCCTTTATCGATCGATGCGCTCGGCGTGCAGCGCGGTTAATGGAGTTGGCCAGGGATGGGTAGGGGCGGGGCGGTGAGCTCCGACTGGGAAGGACTACCCTAGCGGCTAGTTCCTATTGGCTGGACGTTTGCAGGAGGCGGGCCCTGATTGGCCCGGCTGCTGTGAAGGCTGCGAGCGGCGGGGTTAAGAACGTCGCTGCCAGCCGGGCCTAGGCACGAGACCCGAGAGCTGAGTCCGCCCCTCTGACTAGGAGCTGCGGTCCCTGCCATGGGTTGCCTCTGCCTCTACCGCTCCACCCTGCTCACGGGTGGCCTCTTGTTCCTCCTGATGCTCGCAGATCCGGCGTTCCCGGCTGGAAGTCGGCCACCGGTGGTGCTGGGTGAGGCGCGCGTCCAGTTGTGGGTCCGTTCGTTCGTGCGTCCGGCTGGATGGGGTGCAGGCGGGGCTGTCTGCATCTCCTCTAAGCACGAGGTGGGGGAGCGTATGACTGTGTTGTCACCTGGGTCGGTCCGTCCCCTTCCCGCTGTGCTGGGCGCGGGTGTGGTCAAACTCTTGTCACCTTTCTCTGTAGAACGTGGGGCTAAGTGGGAGGGTTATCGCGTGTTTATACATCAGTCCGCGGGGTCGTCTCATTTCCAAGCTTCGCCTCTCCTTATCCCCATTTTTTAGCTGGAAAGACCGAGGCTTTTTTACCCTACTCCTGAGGGTAGGCGGTAGAGTGCCCTCGAAGTTGGCCCCCAGGGGCTTCAGCGTTGACTTGGGCTTGGCTAGTAGGCTGTCTCCCTCAACCCTTCCAGCCCGGCACATTTAGAGGGGGCATTACTGAAAGTAAGCTCTTTGAGGAAGGATTACTCTCCTAGCCTGCTGCCAGGGCTTTCCCCTAACTTATCAAATATGTGGCCTTGGGCCTGAGGGAGGAGGCCCAAGGGAATCTGAGGATGGATACAGGTGGAGGGAAGGGTTGAGACCCTTGCTATGAACAGATGTTGTATGGCACCCTTACCCCTGTCAGACCTACTTGGACTGTGCTGTGTTGGGGCTAGGCAACCTCCCAGTCTTATCTCCTCCTCGCTTCTAGCCCAGGGAACTGTACAGAAGCCAGCAGTATTTCCTTGTGGTGGGTATGGCAGGGATGAGATCTCTGTCTTGGGGGCTTTGGATGCCTCATTCAAGCCATAATTCCCATGAAGAGCTGGGGTTGGCAGGCAGTGTGATCCCAGGGGTCCTTCACCAGGAGCTCTGGGCCAGGACATGCTCCCTGGGGGATGCTGGGCCCAGGTTCACCGTGGAGTTTGGGCATATTTGTCCTTGCCTTCTGTAAGTCTGCAGGATGATCCCCAGAGGTAAGGTCTGTGCTAGGCAAACACAGAGAATCCATCCATCACATTAAGGGTCAGAAAAGGTTTCCTGGAGTACACAGCTGGAGCCGAGGCCAGGAGAGTTCCAGGCAGAGGGAACTATGTATCAGAGGGAGAAAGCTGAGCAGTGCAGGCTGTCTATAATGGAGTTGGGTAAGAGTGGATGGTCAGGGCTCGAAACTGGTTGGGTCACCTGGACATCACCCTGGGGGCCTGCCAGGAGCATTGTGTGGACTTATGGATTACTGAGTATGAAGACTGTGGCGTTGGGAAGTATGTGGTCTCTGATTGGACAGATCCTAGGCCCTTTCTCCTGGATTGGTGCTAAATGGACTCATTTATTCATTCAGTTCTTAGTTATCCTCCATCACAGCAGAGGAGCCTCAGGGTGTACCTAGAGACACAGAGCAACTGGAATCCTAACCTGCCTAGCTTCTCAGAGAATGAGGCTATTGACATTAGTCTTGGGAAACCCCATGGTGGGCAGCAGACAAGTTGTTTCTTGGCACAAAGCAGGGAGCTGACCTTGGCCATCAGAGGATCAGCATCCAAGGGTGACCAGTCTTCGTGAGTGGGTCTCCAATTGGTAATAGAGGAAGTAGAGGCCAGAGGAGGGATACAGAAGGCCCTGGGCAGTGGGATGGAACTGTAGCAAGCTATTTCCACGTCTTCCAGTGTTACTTGAGGTGAAAGGCATGGGAATGGCTCTTTCCCTAGTTCTAGGAAGAGACGCTTTTAGAGACCACATGCCCTGACCAAGGCAAAGGGTATCCAGGCAGAGCAGATCTGGTGACTTCCTCTTTCAGATATTTCCTCTGTGGTGGACACAGTGACCAAGGTTTCGCCACTGCACTGTCTAGTCCACAGGCGTGTCATCTAGGGGCTGTCATGCTCCCCACTTCTGTACCACAGCACAAAGGGAGATAAGAGCCAGTGCCATACCTCCCTCCCGTGGCTGCCCTGAGGACACTGTAGGTCAGTGCCCAAGGAGGGCATGTCCTCTGCAGGGCTGGGTACACAGCTGGAGCCCAGTGAATGCTCACAAGAGGCAAACACTGGTTGTCCACTTAGTGATCATGGATCCTACATGGGGCTATGTTTGTGACATGTGGGAGCACTGAGGTCTGAAAGGTCACTGGGAGAAAAGGTAAAGGTCACTGGGACAGAGAAGGGCCTTGAAGGTGGGTCGGTGAAGGAATGGAGATGGGTGGGTTTGAGTGTCACAAGAAGTTGACGGTATGCTGCCCACACGGAGAAGGCAATGGCAACCCACTCCAGTACTCTTGCTTGGCAAATCCCATTGACGAAGGAGCCTGGTAGGCTGCACTCCATAGGGTCGCTAAGAGTCGGACATAGCTGAGTGACTTCTCTTTCACTTTTCACTTTCATGCATTGGAGAAGGAAATGGCAACCCACTCCAGTGTCCTTGCCTGGAGAGTCCCAGGGACGGGGGAGCCTGGTGGGCTGCCATCTCTGGGGCCGCACAGAGTTGGACACGACTGAAGTGACTTAGCAGCAGCAGCAGCATGCTGCCCACAAGCACGTAGACACCTGCAGACTGGCTGGAACCAGCAGGTTGATGATCCTCCTTATCTTACCACCAACCCATCAGAAGAATGTCCACGAGCTGATCACGCTCTCTTTGAACCTTTACTATAAAACTTCTTATCACCCTCTTCAAGTTGGAACACACAGTTTTGAGGGCATGAGCCCACTGTGGCCCCCTTTGCCTGGCAAAGCAGTAACACAGGACTCTGTATAGACTGAACAGGTAGAGAGAAGTCATCAGTGGAGCCTGGCCACACCCATCCCCATGGGGCTGTAGCTGGAACCGTATGTAGCTTCTGGAGAGCCATTTCCAACCCAGGGTCCAGGTGTGCCAAGGTGCTGGGGTCCCCAGATGAGTTGCCCTCGGGAATCTGTAGCAGGATTTAGCAGCTGGGCTCTGACCTTTAGTAAGGTCTGAGGACCTTGGTAGTCTGGCTGGTGCCAGCTTCTCTCAACCTTTTTTGTTCATAGTCCCCTTCCACAAGCTTGTCCCAGAGTGCCTTCTTTGGATTTAGCTTTGACTGGTTAAGTGGCCATGTGCACTGTCCTGTTTCTTGATCCTTCTTTCAGAGTATAAGACCCTGTCAATGAAGCCGTAGCTGGCCTCTGTACCCTGACACCGAATTAAATCTTGGAGACAGAAGTTTGGGTGAAGTAGAAAAGAATAGCTTTATTGCTTTGCCAGGCAAAGGGGGCCACAGTGGGCTCATGCCCTCAAAACTGTGTGTCCCAACTTGGAGAGGGTGATAAGTTTTATAGTTAAGATTCAAAGAGAGTGTAATCAGCTTGTGAACATTCTTCTAGATATTCTTCTGATGGGTTGGTGGTGAGATAAGGAGGATCATCAACCTTCTGGTTCCAGCCAGTCTGTGGGCATCTACATGCTTGTGGACAGCATCAGTTCAGTTTAGTTCCGTTGCTCAGCCGTGTCTGACTCTTTGGGACCCCATGGACTGCAGCACCTAGGCTTCCCTGTCCGTCACCAACTCCCGGAGCTTGCTCAAACTCATGTCCATGGAGTCTGTGATGACATCCAACCATCTCATCCTTTGTCATCCCCTTCTCCTCCTGCCCTCAATCTTGCCCAGCATCAGAGTCTTTTCCAATGAGTCAGTTCTTTCCATCAGGTGGCCAAAGTACTGGAGTTTCAGCTTCAGCATCAGTCATTCCAATGAATATTCAGGACTGATTTCCTTTAGGGTGGACTGGTTGGATTTCCTTGCAGTCCAAGGGAATCTCAAGAGTCTTCTCCAATGCCACAGTTCAAAAGCATCAATTCTTCTGTGCTCAGCTTTCTTTATAGTGCAACTCTCACATCCATACATGACTATTGGGAAAACTATAGCTTTGACTAGACGGACCTTTTTTTTTTTTTTTTAAGAGAAGTCTCTGCCTTTCTTGGAGAAGGCAATGGCAACCCACTCCAGTACTCTTGCCTGGAAAATCCCATAGACGGAGGCGCCTGGTAGGCTGCACTCCATGGGGTCGCTAGGAGTCGGACACGACTGAGCGATTTCACTTTGACTTTTCACTTTCGTGCATTGGAGAAGGAAATGGCAACCCACTACAGTGTTCTTGCCTGGAAAGTCCCAGGGATGGGGGTGCCTGGTGGGCTGCCGTCTCTGGGGCTGCACAGAGTCGGACACGACTGAAACGACTTAGCAGCAGCAGCAGCTGTTGTTTTTATTGGCCAGCAGGTTACTTTACTTGAGGGGGATGAAGTGGGAGGAATGGGTAGCCCCGATACCAGGCTGGCCGTGCTTCACGGGCTTGTAGGTGATGGAAAACTCTCCTAGGTAGTGGCTGATCATCTCAGGCTTGATTTCCACCTGGTTGAAGGTCTTGCAGTTGTAGACGCCCACCATTTCGGGCAGGATGATTATGTGGCAGGTGTGTCTTCACCACCTGGAGGTTCTCCATGGGCGGCGCATCTTTCTTGGCCTTGAGTAGCCGATTCAGCAGCAGTGCTGCTTCCTCCGCTTACCTCGGTTTAGCTCCCGCTGCTGGCACATACTGTATAGCTGCATCAGCTGCTCATAGGCCATGTCCAGCAGCTGGTTGAGGTCCACGCCACCGCAGTAGGTGAACTGGCAGAACCTCCGCTTCCTCTTCTGTTCCACTTCCATCATCTTGTCGGTTCTTCAGAAAGACTGGACGGACCTTTGTTGGCAAAGTAATGTCTCTGCTTTTGAATATGCTGTCTAGGTTGGTCCTAACTTTTCTTCCAAGGAGCAAGTGTTTTTTAATTTCATGGCTGCAGTCACCATCTGCAGTGATTTTGGAACCCAAGAAAAGAAAGTCTGTCACTGTTTCCATTGTTTCCCTATCTGCCATGAGGTGATGGGACCGGATGCCATGATCTTAGTTTTCTGAATGTTCAGAGTTAAGCCAGCTTTTTCACTCTCCTCTTTCACTTTCATCAAGAGGCTTTTTAGTTCCTCTTCACTTTCTGCCATAAGGGTGGTGTCATCTGCGTATCTGAGGTTATTGATATTTCTCTCAGTAATCTTAATTCAACTTGTGCTTCTAGTCTTTCTCATTCTATTATTTTCCTCTATTTCTTTGCATTGATCACTGAGGAAGGCTTTCTTATCTCTCCTTGCTATTCTTTGGAACTCTGCAGTCAGATGGGTCGGAGAAGGCAATGGCAACCCACTCCAGTACTTTTGCCTGGAAAATCCCATGGATGGAGGAGCCTGGTAGGCTGCAGTCCATGGGATCGCTAAGAGTCGGGCACAACTGAGCGACTTCACTTTCACTTTTCACTTTCATGCATTGGAGAAGGAAATGGCAACCCATTCCAGTGTTCTTGCCTGGAGAATCCCAGGGACGGCGGAGCCTTTGTGGGCTGCCGTCTCTGGGGTTGCACAGAGTCGAACACAACTGAAGCGACTTAGCAGTAGCAGCAACAGCAGTCGGATGGGTATATCTTTCCTTTTTTTTTTTTTTTTTTAACCTTTCAAATCTTTTCCTTTCTCAGCCTTTTGTAAGGCCTCCTCAGACAACCATTTTGCCTTTTTGCATTTCTTTTTCTTGGAGGTGCTCTTGATCACTGCCTCCTATACAATGTCACTAACCTCTGTCCATAGTTCTTCAGGCACTCTAACAGATCTAATCCCTTGAATGTGCTTGTCACTTCTGCTGTGGGCAGCATACCATCCATACCATGTTAACTTCTCCTACCTGGAGGGGGTTTTGAAATCTGAAAAATAGCTCAAAGCTATATTGTGTGTGCGCCTTGCCCCAAGGCTGCACGGTTGTCTTCTGACTAACTTTTCTCCCAGGTCTCCCATCCCCTCCCTTTGCTAATTAACTACTGCTTGAATCTGCCCCTGGGAACTCGGGGAGGTCATGAGGCGGAAAGAAGCCTATTTCCCATAACCAAAGAAATGGTGGACACAGAAAGGCTTTTGTGTCCAGGAGCCCCACAGGGCCCTGCTGAGTGTCACCTGCTCTGCAGCCTGGGACAGCTGTGGGGAGAAGGCCGCTGGGTATCCAGCCAGGCCCAGGGCCTCATTCATGCTCTGTGTCCCCCCGCAGTGCCCGGTGACATGGGCAACCAGCTGGAGGCAAAGCTGGACAAGCCGTCCGTCGTGCACTACGTCTGCTCCAAGAGGACGGATCACTACTTCACACTGTGGCTGAACCTGGAGCTGCTGCTGCCCGTCATCATTGACTGTTGGATCGACAATGTCCGGTGAGGGCTGGGGCACAGCAGGGTGCTGCTCCCTGACCTAGTCCAGAGAGGCCTCCAGAGCCTGTTTCTAGCTCATCTGTGCCTCAAGGGACCTCCAGGTCACTGACCTTTCTCCCTTCCCCAATCTGGTCTGCACTGCCTCTGTGCCCTCCCAGCCAGAACTTTCTCTCCTTCCCTTCTCCAGTGCTTCTTGCCCTGTTTGTGGTTTCTAGGCCCCAGTTGCTATTCACAGCCTTGCTTCGCCCCCCCACCCCAACCCCTTCCCTTGCCTCTGCCTTGGTCACGCCTGCTTTTCCAGCTGCTTGTTTTTCCTGGGGTTCCTTTCCACTTGCTCTTTCACTCTGGAATCTCTCTCTCCACCCTTTGCCTGATCAACTCTCTCCCATTCACTCTTTAAAACCCAAGCCTGGGACTTCCCTGGTGGTCCAGTAGTTAAGACTCTGTACTTCCAGTGCAGGGGGCTCAGGTTCGATCTGTGGTCAGAGAACTAGATTTCACATGCCACGTGGTGCAGCCAAACAAACAAATCTCCACCATCCCTCTCCCCGAGACTGATTCCTTTGTGAAGTCTCCCTGCCACCCCTCAGAGCTCTTAATCTCTCTTTCTGCCTCTTCTAACTTGCATTCCTGGCCTGCCAAACATAGTTTTCTAGGATGTTTCTCCCATTATAAGATAGTCACTGATGAGAATTACTCATTATTGAACATAGACACTATATATTTTACGTATTTTCTTCTTTCTTTCTTTTTTTCTGGTCGCATTGTGTGGCTTGTGTGATCTCATTTCCCCAATCATGGATTGAACCCGGACCCCAGCTGTAAAAGTGCTAAGTCCTAGCTGCTAGACCACCAGGGAACACCTCCCCCACTTTTTTTCATTGAGTCTTACAGCAACCCTATGAAATAATGCTGTAACTTGTGTTACAGATGAGGAAATCTGGAAGCTCAAAATGGTTACAAAATTGTTTGGGGTTACTCAGCTAATAAATGGCAAACTGGAATTCAACCCAGAGTTGTGTCTCTCTGAGCTCAGGGTTCCTGAGCATATTCTGAGCACACTGAGCTCCCTGAAGGCAGGGACTATGTCTCTTTTATCTTTAAAGCTGTAGAACCTGAAACATAATTGGTGTTCAGTAAGTATTTGAACTGAATGGAATCTTACAAATTAAAATGTTTTCCTCGGAGGCACACTGCCTGGTTCCAGCCAGTTCTCTGGGTGTCCTGCCTTTCCCTGTTGTTTATTTCACCAGCTTTCTTGACTCTTTCCTCCTCCTTGTGTGATCAGGGCTATTTCTAGGATGTTGATCTGCATTTCTATTTTTGTGGTGGAGACGTAATGGTTTCAGGTAATGCCAGCGGGAGGGGCAGACTCACCCTGAGAGGGGCTTGTCTACCTTTCTTGGGCCCCTGACCTGTTGGGACTTGCATCCAGACCAGAGTGCTTTGGCCTTCTAGAACTTTGTTGAGTGGCCATTGGGATGATCTCCAGATCACCCTGGAGAGAGTGGGTCCCAGGACTTTTATTTGGGCCAGTGTTGGGTACTTATCAGCTTTCTGTGGCTGATCCCTAAGGGTGGGTGGGACTCAGGACCTCTGGGGACTGCAGGTCTAACCTGTGTTTCCTCGGGCACCTTTGCCTCCTTATTATCAGGGGACGCTAGAGCAGAGGTCCTGACCTGGCACAAGGCTCTCCTCCTGTCTCCTACCACCCTGGCCCCATCATTTCTCCAGGCCTTGCCCACCAGCTCACACAGCAGCCACTGGTGCTCAGGGTTTCTCTGTCAGGTTTCTTTGTGTGTTGCATTCATCATCTGCTTTGCCCTGGGTCATGTTAGGGTGGATGGTGGGAACTGAATCCATGGAGAGGAAGTGGTGGGAGCCTGCAAAGTTAGGCTGCTCGAGTTTTGGGGTAAAGTGTGATGTTCATTGCAGAGCCAGGCCTGGCAGCCAGGTCTCTCTCCCCACAAGATCTAAAATGTGCCTTCTCATGTGGGTGACATTGAGGAGAAGGGAATATTGCTCGATGGGTTCTGGAGCCAGTCTCTGGAGTGAGCCTTGATGGGGTCCTCATTTAGATGGGCTTACTCAGATCTGTGGGCTTCCCTGGTGGCTCAGTGGTAAAGAATCTGCCTGCCAATGCAGGAGACGCAGGTTCGATCCCTGGGTCAAGAAGATCCTCTGGAGAAGGAAATGGCAACCTACTCCAGTATTCTTGCCTGAAAAATTCCATGGACAGAGGAGCATGGCAGGCTACAGTCTATGGGGCTGCAAAAGAGTCAGACATGATTTAGCAACTAAACAACAACAACAACTTGGATCTATGCTTTACAAACTTGCTTTGTTACTTTTTGGTCTCTATACATCTGACCAGACTTGAGGATGGGAAGGGAATATGGCTCAGGGCCCAGGACAGTATTGGGACATGTCAACTTTGGTGTTGCCTCTGGGTCACTGGCTCAGTATCCCTTTCTGGCAGGCTGATCTACAATCAAACGTCCCACACCACCCAGTTTCCCGAAGGTGTGGATGTGCGTGTCCCTGGCTTTGGGGACACCTTCTCAATGGAGTTCCTGGACCCCAGCAAAAGCAGCGTGGGTATGTAGCCCTTCCTCATGCCCCCTAGGGAATGGAGATGGAGGTTCTGAGGGATTCCTAGAGTGGGAGGAACCCTGCTAGTTTGAAGAGGTGGCTTGTGAACCATCTCTGATCCATGTGGGCACAGAGCAGTAGAGCGCTCTCCTGGGGATCTCCTGGCTGTAGATGTCACAATCTCCTTGGTAGGCGTGGTATAGCTGGCTGATAGCGGCTGTACTCTGTCTAAACCTAAGCATTTCTGTCTATAGGTTCCTATTTACATACCATGGTGGAAAGCCTTGTGAGCTGGGGCTACGAACGAGGCAAGGATGTCCGGGGGGCCCCCTACGACTGGCGCCGAGCTCCAAGTAAGTGGCTGCTCTGGTTTCCTCCCAGAGGCCATGGGAGGTGGGAAGGAGGAGATCACAGCCACCACAGGCCCTGGGCCTTCCCCTATGCCCGAGTCTCTGGCATCCAGCCCAGCCGTCACTGCTCCCATCCCTGGTCACCCTGTCTGTCTTTCCCCCACCCTCAGCCCAAGATTTCTGGGCCTCTGAGCCCTGGGAATAGCAAATGAGGCAGAGGAAGGGGAAAGGAGCTCCTCTGTTTGCTCCCTTTGTGGAAATTGAGGGGAAACCAGACCCCTCCCCTTGGAATTTTCACACTCTCCCCACCCGTGTAGTCCTGGGTCTGGCCTGAGACATGGTTCATGGTTCAGGCTCAAGGACCCTTCCTGCCTAACCCCCGCCTGGCTTTGGCCTGCAGATGAAAACGGGCCCTACTTCCTGGCCCTCCGCAAGATGATTGAGGAGATGTACCAGCTGTACGGGGGCCCTGTGGTGCTGGTGGCCCACAGTATGGGCAACATGTACATGCTCTACTTTCTGCAGCATCAGCCACAGGACTGGAAGGACAAGTACATCCGTGCTTTCGTAGCACTGGGTCCGCCCTGGGGGGGCGTGCCCAAGACCCTGCGTGTCCTGGCCTCAGGTAAGATCCCACCTGGCCCAGCGTCAGGAGGGCTGGTGCTGGGGGTGACACAGTCTCTTTCCCTCTCTCGTGTCTTCCTGGGCCACCCTCATGTCTCTTCTCTTGGGTCCAGAGCGTTCCCTCTCCAGAGTGGTATTCTTTTCCAGACATCTCTTTCTAAAAGAGAATATAACACTACTTCTAAATTCACCTCTCTAGTCGATGACCTTTGTTATCTGTGTAAGTTGCTTGCAGCATGTACATAGAGGGACATAACTGTTGGTCATATAGGGCACACATGTACACACACACACACACACACACACTGAGTGGGCCTGGCTGGTCTAACTTGGTTTGATCCAGAATTTTCTGGAGGAGGGACTTCCCTGCTGGTCCAGTGGTTAAGACTGTGCTTCCACTGCAGGGGGTGCAGGTTCAATCCCTGTCAGGAAACTAAGATGTCACTGCCAAACAATAAAAAATTAAAAAAAAAAAGTTCTCTGCAGGAGACTTCTCCCTCTCTTTGACCCCCCCTCCTCATTTCTTCATCCCCACCTTCACCCCAGAGAAGAAAGGCTGGGCTTCGGCTTCCTGTTTATGAGTTACACCTCCCTCTAGAGCCGCAGGCAGCCTCTGTGGGCAACACAAAGAGGAAGCAGGTGCAGATTTATCTGGGCCCACTTGCTTGGCAGTTGGGAAAACCACCTCCTTCCCTGTTCCTTTCCAATCCACCTGCCTTTTCACAACTGTTAGAACCTGGCAGCTGGAGCCAGAGGGCTTTCCTCCCTCTGCTAGGACTGGATGTGAGCCCCGTGGCCCCTGACTGTGGGAGCTGTGAGCCAGGGGCTGGGCCAAGCATCTGATGAGCGTTCTTCCTCAAGTGACCAGCACTGCCTGACCTGCCTGTTGGTCACGTGATCACTGTGATCAGGCTTCTGTCCGTAGTGACCCTGAATTAGTTGGACAGTGGATCCAGTTATAGTAAGGACTCATCACACTGTCTACTCTGTCCAGCCTGGACCTGAAAGGACAGATGTGGGCATCCTCTGAGTTTGAGACAAGTTGCTATAGGGGAATTAAGACCTGGCCCTTTCAGAGCTTCCCCATGAGCCCCCTTAGAGCTTTGCTTCAGACTCTGGGAAACTGCTGTCAGGCCTTGGCAGTCTGGGAGTGGGGGTGGGGCAGGAAGGGTGGCAGTCATGGACCCATAGCTAGGGATTCCCTTTCCTGAGGGGTCCTGGAACCAGGCCCTGTCAGGCAGAACTGAAGGTCTGCAGTCAGAGAGGGGGTGATGGGTGGCCCTGGATTCTGAGTAGGACACGGGGTTCATGTTTCCTGCTTCTCCTCTGGAGATCTCACTGGCTGGTGATGTGTTTGTGTTGTTGTCATTTCTCTGTCCACGGCCTCCCCTCCTGCCCTGTCTCCTGCAGGCCCGGGTGCCCACATGCCAGGTAGATGGATGGGATGAGACCAGGGCTGGCTTGGCTGTAGGTCTGAGCATAGGAAGGGAAAAAGGTTTATAAAGCTCCATGTAATAAAAGATTCAGAAGAATGGGTCTCTGGGTTGCCAACCTGCTGATTCACCTTCGACAGGGTCAGTGCATACCGGCCAGGTGATAAGTACTCTGAGGAAGGTATTGTTTTTAACCACAAATCACCCCATGGGTGTGTGCTCTTGAACCCTTAGTGACAAAATGCAGAAGGAAAGGAACGAGTCTTGGTCGTGTGCTTCCCAGGTGGAGCAAAAATACAGGGAAATAGGGGAGCTGTCAATGATGTTCACAGTGTGGCAATGGTGGAGTGCTGGCTGGGCGCTGGCTGGGGGCTGGCAGGGGGCCTGGCAGTTAGCACGCTGCCCAGCTAGTTGGCATTCCTTAGCAAAGACTGACCTAACCCCACAGGAGACAACAACCGGATCCCGGTCATCAGGTCCCTGAAGATCCGGGCACAGCAGCGGTCTGCCGTCTCCACCACTTGGCTGCTGCCCTACAGCTATACCTGGTCACCGCAGAAAGTCTTCGTGCGCACACCTAAGGCCAACTACACGCTGCAGGACTACCGCCAGTTCTTCCAGGACATCGGCTTCAAAGACGGCTGGTCCATGCGGCAGGACACGGAGGGGCTGGTTGAGGCCACAGTGCCGCCTGGCGTGCGACTGCACTGCCTCTATGGCACGGGGGTCCCCACGCCAGAGTCCTTTGACTACGAGAGCTTCCCAGACCGTGACCCAAAAATCCACTATGGCACCGGTGATGGCACTGTGAACTTGCAGAGTGCCCTGCACTGCCATACCTGGCGTGGCCTCCAGAAGCAAGAAGTGTCATTGCAGGCGCTTCCAGGCAATGAGCACATCGCTATGCTGGCCAACACCACTACCCTGGCCTACCTGAAACGTGTGCTTCTTGGACCCTGATGCCCGTGACGGACAGGGCCATGGGGTGACCCAGCCGCCGCTGCTGATTCTAGCTTCTTCTACCATGGCCCACAAGTTTAGCGGTTTGTGACTGATCATCTAAACTCCTTGATCTTGGGTTGTGAAATGGGGAAATGGTGTTTTTTTATCCTTCCTCTCTGGAATCGAGGAAGACATAGTCTGGACTTACTTGAGGGACCCTTGATGGCAAGAGTGCTACTGCTGGTGGAACTGTGACCTCAGGATAGCTCCATAGGGGGACTGACTGGCACCTGGCCCCACTCGCTAGTGCTGGGACCGTGTGTTCTTCCTACCCCCGTGGCCTTTTCACACTCGCCCACCAGGCCCTGGCTCCTCAGCCTTCTGATGAGGGATCTTACTGGCCTGTGGTCCCTAGGATGGGCTCCATGTCCCTAGGGTGCACCTTCTCACACACTGGCCACAGGTTGGCCTGCTACTAGCCATGAGTGGCTGGAGCTGCTGGATTGCCTGTGGCCTAACTGCTTGCTCACTCCAACTGTGGCTTTCTGGGAGCTGCCCAGTTCCCCCTGCAGGCAGGGGTGGGTTGTTGTCTTCTCCATGTGTTCCCAGTGTTCCCTGAGTGTTCCCAGGGCCTGGGGCATTAACTCCTACCTCTCTTACCTCTAAGAATAGCCTAGCTTAGGGCTGGGGACTGGGTCCCAGGAGCCCTGATCTCCATGGTTGGGCTGTGCACACAGTATTGATGCTATCTCCCTTCACCCTGGGGCTGTGGGTCAAGGATGAGAGCGGGCCTGGTGCCTTGCCCTTTAGGTACTCACGAAGAAACAGAACTCAAGGAAACAGCCAAGGCCAATCAGAGCCGCCCAGAGCTGCCCTCTTGCTAACCTGCCACATAGCTAGCTGCCCTGCCCTAGGGTCTCTGTAGCACCCACATAGGCTGGCACAGGACTGAGAGGAGGTGGGACTCTTGCCCATTCTGCCCAGCACCTATCTCCAGCAGGTAGCTCAGTGGTGTTTAGTCAGCAGGGACGAGCCCAGAAACTTGAGTGGGCCCCTGAGAGAGCCAGGTGCCTTGAGGGACCCCTGGGGGTTTTCTTCCTGCTCCAGAGGCACTGCATGACTCTCCCTGTGACAGGAGGGATGGAGGATCAGGATCTGCCTTGGTGGTCTCCAAGTGGGTGACGGCCAAGACTTTGGTCTGGCCTCTAGGGTGGGGCCCTAAAGCCACAGTCAGGCTGGACTGTGCTTCGCTCCTACAAGGTTTCTGTGAAGTGGGATTTTCTCTGTCACATTCATACCCAGCATCAGTTTTTCCCTTTGTTCCTGAGTGGGGGGCCCCATATGGGAGTCTGAGCAGGCTGTACCTCGATTCTGGCAATAAAAGTATTCTGGATGCTGTAAAATGCCCTGGCCTAGCCTCTGCTCTGAGCATGAGAGGAGGGAGGTAGTGGAAGGTGAGGGGGCTAGAGAGGCAGGTAATCAGGGGGTTAGACCCTGACCTTTTGTGGAGCCTTGATGTGGTCTCACAGCACCAAACCGTGGCTCCTGTGCTCCTCTTTGGGCTTTATCCTCCTGCCCTCTCTCCGGGCATCTAGTTCCCATCCTGGGACTGAGAACCAGGACGTGAAACATTCCTGTTGGAGAGAATCTCCTGTCCTCCCCCTGCACCTATCTGGTCAACAGACCCCAAATGCCACCTGAGAGCTGGCAGCCAAGGGCAATTCTGCCAGTCACTCTGGCTGGACTCCCCTTCCCAGCCTCTACCCGCCCTCAACTTACAGGTCTCAGCATCCTTGGAATTTTTTAGGATGCCACCCTTCTACTTAGCTTCATAAGCTCATCTGCCCACCATCTGTCCATCTTTGGGGACAGGGTAAGACTGAGGAAGGGGGAGAGACCAAGATGGGCAGAGACGGACTGAGAGACTGGGGAGCAAACGGAGATGGATAAGGACAGAGAAACAGAGCGTCTGAGACAGGAAAACATGCATAGGGATGGGATTCACGCCTGAATTCTGTTGTGCAGAGCTGAGGGCTAGTGTGAGTGGTGGGAACCCCAATTCCTGCCTTCTTCAGTAGGAGTCTGGCTAGCCTAGGTTTTAGGCGTCAATACATCCTGGGCCAATAGAGGGCGATCTGAACCCTCTCACTACACCAGTTACTGGCCCAACCTGGAAAAATGTGTTGCTCTGAGGGTTAGGATGTCTAGAAGTACATTGGATGTATTTCTAGAAATAGAAATACAGCTGGATGTCTAGAAATCCAGCTGCATCTCTGGCCTTACCCCCAGGTCCTGCCCAGCCTGTTAGCTATGCCCTGACATCTTATCTGATACTCACTGCCTTATAGCCATCTTCACCCCTGGCCTATTTCAACCCCACTTCTACCCTCGGTTTCACAGCTGCAGAGAAAGGATATGGAGTCAGAGCACACTTCAGGACTGGCAGACGGGTTCAAATATGAGCTTTACCAGCTCTAGCTAAGTAGTCTGACTCCCTGAGCCTCAGTTCATTTGAAGAATGGGTATGAATAAATGTACCTTCCACGGTAGTCCTGAGGAACACTGATGGTGTTACAGAACATCTGATTCAGCACTTGGTTCATAATAGCTTTCAGGTGGCAGGATGCTGGCAGAGTGTGAGACAGTGAAGCCAGAGGTTTTGGGAGTTTGCAGGTCATGTATGTTGCTGATACAAGGACAAGTGGACTGGCTGCTATTGAGTGACACAAGTATCCAGAGCCCTTCCTCTCCAGGCCAGAGAGGCAGGAGGGACTGATCCGGGGGGCAAAGGGTCAGACTCTAATGATTCCAAATATATACAAGCAGACATACCTCAGACATACTGCGAGTTCATTTCCAGACAACTGCAATAAAGTGAGTATCGCAGTAAAATGAGTCACATGAATTTTTTTTTTCTGGTGCATCTAAAAGCTGTTTACACTATAGCCTATTAAGTGTGCAGTAGCATTATGTCTAAAAAAATGTACATACCTTACGTTAAAAATACTTGATTGCCAAAGAATGCTAACCATCATTTCACAAAATCGGGTTGCCACAAACCTTCTAATTGTAAAAGATGCAATATCTGCAAATCACAATAAAGCCAAAAGCAATAAGACAAGTTATGCCTGTACTCTCATTCACATTTAGGGAAAATAATCCAAGCAGCGAGCGCAAGGAGGGCAGCACCAGTGAAAGCTTTTCAAGAATCATCATTTCAGGTCTATAGGGAGGAGATGGAAGGGCTTTTAGGCATTTAGATATGAAATCATTCCGATCTCTGTTTTAGGAGCACAGCTTACTCTGTGGGGAATGGATTAGAGACAGATAGGAATTGGAAGGCTCTTCTGGCTGGGAGAAGAAAACCATGAGATGGAGGGCCTAGGGGCTGGGAAGGGTCATCTTCTGAAGGGTCACTGCCTGGTGGGGAGGTTTTTTGTGTAGTCAGTCTGAAAGGAGAGACTGTGCAGTTGTGAACATGTGTCTGGGGGAAATGCCTCTATGGCCTAGAAGAGAATCATGGCTTGAGGTGTGGAAACTAGGGGCTAAGCTCAGCTTTCCGTGAGAACAGGAGGCCCTAAACACAGCCCCGGAGCTACCAGAGGAAAAGGATCCCTAGACGAAGACAGAGGAGGATGAACCAGAGAGAGGAAGAAAGGAAGATGCAGTTCCAAAACGAGTCAGGCAGGATGAAGACTGAAAACGATCCTCACACCTGGGCCCCAGGGAGGCCTGGGGTTTACTCTGGAAGCTCGGCGGTGTCTATGTGTATGTGGGGACTATAAAGAATGCGCGGTAGCCGGAAGTTGCGTCCTGGGTCTGTGTCTCCCCAGGGTCTCTAGTAGCAGTGTTGGCGGCGAACAAAGTATGGAGGCTCTTCAGAGTTCCTCGTGTGAGCTGTATGGTGTAACCCCTCCCCCGCCCCCGCCCCAACCGGGAGTGTGGCCCAGGCCAAGAACTACAGAGGAAACGCGTGTGGGGTCATTTAGAGTTCCCCCGCGGATGCGTCCTCTCAGTGGCCCAGAGAGTCCCTTGAGTCGGGGAGCGGACATCCAGTCGGCGAGCATGACTGGGCCCGGGTCACGGGAGCCGGGACCGCACGGACGGGCGCCGAAGCGCAGCCCACTGAATCTCTGAAGCAGCTGCGGCCTCCTGCTGCCCGGAAGCGCCGCCGCCCGCGAGGCCCGCGCTGAGCCGCGCGCTCTGTCCCGACGCGGCGCGCGCTATCGCGATCCGGCTGCGGGTGACGTGGCGGGGGCGGGGCCTGAGCGGTCGCGGCGGCGGCGGTGGCAGTACGACCGAGCATCCTGGAGGCGCCGGGCCACCGCGAGGTAACGGGCCGCGGGCGGGCGCGCCGGGAGAGCGGGGCTGGAAGAGCGCGGCCGGAGGGTAGGGGGCCGGGCGAGGGGAGCGGGGCCCGGGGAGCCAGGCCCGGGCCGCGCCGGCGCCGCGTGCGGGATGCAGTCCCGGGAACCCCGCGCGGGCCACGCAGGCCGCGGGCACGTGAGAGACGCTGCGCGTGAGCGCGCTCCCTCCTGAGGGGAAAGCCGTGCGTGTGAGCGGGACCTTGAGCGTGAGGGGAATTGCAGAAGTGTAAGGACTGAGTGTGTGAGGAAGACGCGGCGTGTGTGTGTGTTTGTGTGAAAGAGAGAGAGTTGGTCTGAGGGTGACTCTGAGTGTGCGAGACGCAGTGTGAAGGTGACGCTGTGTGTGAGAGAGACCCTGGGCGTGAGCATGACTCCCATGAGTGTGCGAGAGACGGAGAGAGGAGATGGTAAGAGGCCGTGAGTGTGAGAGAGACCACGGTCAGAGTGGCCCCGAGTGTGGCCCTGGGAACACGCGAGAGAGCGCATGTGGGTCTCATGCTGAGAAAGAACCTGTGCTGCGTGGGAGAGACTCAAACTGAGCACGGCTCACGGGGCGAGACTGAGCATGTGAGCGCCTGAGCCGAGCTCTCTGGGGGGGGCGGGGGGGGGCGGGGGGGGGGGGAGGCGCACAGGCTCCTGCTGGACTTGGGAGTCTAGCCGTTGGAGGGAGGACGGTGTGCTCGTCTTAGTGTCTTCAACATTATGTCATCTTGTTTGATCATCTCATGTTAAAAGGAAGGCGGTATTTGTGAAGCATTCAAAGAATTCTTCACTAAGCACTGAGCAAACTGGGCACCACTGTTATAGGCAGTGATAAGCAGGAATCAATATTTAATTTAACATTTGTTTTTTAATACCTCTGTGTGCAATGGTCTATGCTTGTAAAAAGAATTCAATCTCTGCCCTTGATGGGGGCAAAAAAAAAAAAAAATACTGCCAACAAATCTAGCGCCCGGTGGCAGAAAGTTCAGCCAACTGGTGCTTATCTCTGAGGACTGATGCCTGATTTTGAAGATCTGGGAGGAGCAGACTTTTGAAAGCCTGTGAGTGCTTCCTGAAATCATTTTAACTCTCTTTTCTTTTCTTGCTGGGAGGCCCTTGAGTAAACGACCCAGGCTGCTTGCATTGCTGAGGTCCTGCTGTGTGCTGGTGGCTTTTGCTTGCCAACTTTGGTCTCAGATTATCATTTAAAGTTCTTTATGTTTGATTTTTCTTTCGTGACAAATATGTGGGAAACCGCAAGTCTGATGTTCTCCTATCTGCCTCCTTTCCTGTCTATGAAGATATTTTTATTACCGCCTAAAAGTAAATACCAGTTATATGGCTGATTTCCCTGGCATTTCTTGGTACAGGAAATTTCCTGACCTATGTCCTCTGCTTCCTGTTGTAGTCTCCAGGATGTGTGGATACTTTTCTATAAAAGTGACTGAAGTGGTGCTCATGGGACCTGGGGCAGAGGGAGCTGCAGTTGTCTAGACATGCATGGTTTGAAGTGACCAGGCTAGTTCTCAAGACAGGTGTTCAGTTACACCCCCACTGTGGGTGTGATGGGACTTCTCAGTAATTGAGTGCTACCCCTGCTGGGCATGTCAAAATTAGATTTTACAAAAGGAAATAGGGTCTTGCTGCTTACTAGGTTCATGTTTGGATAAGTTGTCTCTCACTTTTTGTTGCAGAGATTAATTCGACAAGACAGACACTTGGAATTAGTCTGACTGGGGAGACTTCATTTTCTTCTTTGTACCTGACCATTTATGATGAAGTGGCTTGTGAAAGTGTGATGGTTGCTTATTTCCTCACAGGTGAATAAAATTGCTCTGCTCTTCCTTAACTTTCTTGGATCTTTGTGAGTTGTAAAGAGTTTTAGTTACTTGAGTACAATGTGGATACAACAGTAATGAAGAGAATGGCTCACACGTAATTAACAATTATATAACACTAAATTTTATTAGATAAATTATATATTTATTATATCTCTTTCTAAAGAGTAATTGTGGTGGTTTATAATTAATGATACTTGCAATAAGCAAGTAAAAATAGGAAACCAAAGCCATGGAAAAGACTAGATATCAAGTGTTGTTGAAAAGTGAAGATATCTGTTCATTGTGATTGGGAAATGAGTTTGATCTTGAGTTTCCTGGTATCCTAGGTGAAAACTCAAACCTAAAGTCACATAATTTTCACTATTTATGAAATAATAAAGTACAATAGTAAATAAACAAATAATAAATATATACACATATAATTTAAGTTTAAGCATTAAAAATAGCAATGCATTTTCATCGTGAATTTTTTTTTTTCATCGTGAAGTTTTGTAAAACTCAAAGAATTAAAAAAAGGTCCTCGTGTTGTCACCGCATTTAAGATTTTATCTTTTTCGACGGCAATTTTTTTGGCATAGTCATCAATTATAAAAGTTTTCAAATCTAGCTTGTAAAATATTCTTCATAATTGAACTGTGAAAGATCCACTTTTTCCCCCCAGAAAATTGCATATGTTATTTTCATGGTTAAATTTTCATGAAATTTTAGTGGTCTGGTGAATTCTTTATTATTTGCCTCAGGAACTTGGAAAATAGGATAAAAGCTATCAGAAAGCTGTGTCTGTGTCCTTACAAGTGGGGTTTAACACTAGTTTCTCAAGACAAGAACAGGTGCGTGGAATTGTTTAATGGAATTTGTCTTTAACAATGATTTTAGAGACTTTTAGAGCAAGGGAGACTGAGACATACACACTCAGGGACACAAGGAAATGTGTGGAGAAAGATGTCAGCCAGAATGCTGAGGAAAAAGGTGGGAGAACGGTGTTAGAAACAAAGATTTGTGTTAGAGACAAAGGGTATATGAGCCAAGACGTTTGTCTGATGAGCTCTGGAAGCCCTGGACTCCTTCGGTTTCTGGAAACTGCAAATGATTCAGTGTGACTGGACCATGGGAGGGACTAGTCTGCAGCAGGGGGTCTAGTGATAAGGCCCTGCTAAGAAGTTTGAAATTGATCCTAAACCTCTCAAGCAGCAACTGAGGAAGGGTTTCTAACTATGGTCTGATACCAACCAGCTCAGTAGATAATAAGGTTATTCTGTGGTGAAACTGAGGAGCCAAAGCAGTCTTTTCCTTTTGTAAGTCTGTCTCCTACTCCCGAGCTACATCCGTCCCTTTATGGAGGTAAGCCCTATTGTTGGAGGCCCTTTTTTTTCCCCCTCAGAATTCACATAATTTTAGCCAAGAACTATGTTGGGGCCTTCCATTTTCAGGTGTTCTAGATCCTTGCTGATTTTATGTTGACTTGTTCTATTGATGACAGAGAAGTGTCTTGACATTTCCAACTATAATTATGGATTTATCTGTTTTTCCTTTCAGATCTATCAGTTTTTGCTTCATGTATTTTGAAGCTATCCTGTTGGAGGAGATACACTTTCAGAATTTTCTTCTTGGTGAATTGACCTCTTTATCATTACATAATGTCTCTTTTTTTCTTCTTACTCTGAAGTCTTTTGTCTGATGTTACTATAGTTAACTCCCCGTTTGTTTTGATTATTGTTATATGGTTTTTCACCATCTTTTTATCTGTAATTTATTTATGTCTTTATATTTCTAGTGGGCTTCCTATAAATTGCATATTGGATTTTGCATTTTTATCTAACCCAACAATGTCTGTCTTATAATTGATGTGTCTAGATCATTTACATTTTGTGTTGCTATTGATGTGGTTGGATTAAAATGTGCTGCTTTGCTAGTTGTTTCCTGTTTTCTATTTATTTCATATGTTCTTTGCTTCTGTTTTCTACCTACTTTTGGACTGAGTATTTCTTTGATCTGTTTTAGCTGTACTGTTGGCTTACTGTTTATACTTATTTTTTTAGTGGGTGCCCTAGTTTCTCAATGTACATCTTTAATTAATTACAGTCTATCTTAAATAATATTTTTCCATAGTACATATGTATAAATATTTATTAAGTTGTGCAGTTAGAATTTGTCCAGTTTGTAGTTTATATATAATGTCTCAACATATACCTTATATAGTATTACATTATTTTCACATATAAGAACCTTACAATAGTTTAACTCCCAGTTCTTTTTTTCTATCTCTGTGCCGTTGTCATACATTTTACTTTTACATATGCATTAACACTGTATTGCTACTGTTTTTGCTTTAGGTAGTTAGATATATTCTAAAGCAATTAAAATAAGCAAAAATTATATTTTTAATATTTATCTCAGACCATTTGATTTTGTCATAGAATTCTCTCTGTTTTTTTTTTTGGTTGTGCCTGGAGGCATGTGGGATTTTAGTTCTCTGACCAAGGATCAAACCCGTGTCCCTTGCAGTGGAAGTGCAGACCCCTAATCACTGGACTGTCAGGGAATTAATTCCCTGTCTTACAACTCTTAGGTGCTCTTTTTTTATTTCCCCACTTCTGATTCTTAAGGTTTTCATTTCTCTGCTGAAATTCCACCTCTGTTCCTACATGTTGGCTAATGTTTCCATTAAAGTTTTTCATGTATTAATCATAGTTATTTTCAATTCACTATCTCATAGTTGCAATATCTGGATCATCTCTAAGTCTTGTCCTGTTGATTAATTTGCCTTTTGATAGTGGGTTGTTTTTCTTGCTTTTTTTAGGTGGCTTGTGATTTGTTACTGATTACCAGATAAAATATGTGGGAAAGTAGAGACTGAGGTATATACTTTATTCTGGGCAGAGGGTACAGGTCTTCTTTTGCTAGCCTGTTAATGTGGGGGTTTGAGTCAGAAATGAGTTGGGTTTGGGTTTTGTTGTTGCTGTGGTTACCTTAGGTGCACTAGCGGCTTCAAATTCCTCTGCTGTTTCCTTGCCGTGTGTGTGTGTGTGTGTGTGTGTGTTTAGTCACCTCTGACTCCTTGGGACCCCATGGACTATAAGCCACCAGGCTCCTCTGTCCATGGAATTTTCCAGGCAAGAACACTGGAGCAGGTTGCCATTTCCTACTCCAGGGGATCTTCCCGACCCAGGGATCAAACCGGCGTCTCTTGTGCTTCCTGCATTGGCAGGTGGATTCTTTACCACTGAGCCACGTGGGAAGTGCCCCCGGCCCTGACAGTGGATTTTTCTCAGTGTTTATGCTCCACCCTCAGCTTTAGGTCTTCTTTGTGCATCTGTACCTCAGTGCACACTCTCCCGCAGCCTTGTTGCTGGATGCTTGCTCACCTGGTGGTGGGGAGTAGAGGGGTTCTCTGTTGTCTTGGATCAGCCTCAGCCTTAGACAGGCCCTGTTGCCATGAGTCTGGGGAGTGGATCTTTCTGGGTGAGCCTGCCACCTCCTATGGTCTGGACCAGAATTTCCTGCCCCTCCCCCAGCCAAAGAGGGTGGTTTTATTTTTCTTTCACTCGGTCTCAGCTGTCTTGGGAGTGACAGAGTTTGCCCATTTCCCAGGGGTTTAAGATTGTATTCTTTAGAGAAGGGAGCAGGTGGACTTTTGTATTTTTCCCAGAGCAGTCACTGCTTTCCTCCTCCAGGCCAGCCTGCCTGAGAGGCTTTCTCTGGCGCTGTATTTCCCGTGAGCACCCACTGAGGTCTCACTGGAAAAAACACTTGGAGTGTCTATGGCTTTTAATTGACTTTTATTAGTAATAAATTTCTAAACTTGACCTTTAGTAATTTATTAAAAATTGTACCTAAATTCTTCTTTCCTGCCTGTAGAGTGGTTCCATCATTCTCCTTCTGCCACAGGTAAGCCAGAGCTTGCATCTCTCTGGGGATACTCGTTTTTCCTTAAATTTCAGTCTCGTTGGTTGGCCTGTAACCTCATCTTGCTAATGACTTCAAGAAAAGTTATAGTTCTGTAGATTATCTGTTTTTTCTTGACATTGGAGTGGGAGTGATGCTCTTCTCAGCTTGCTATATCTTAAGTGAAAGTTAAAAGTCAAGGCAAATACATTTCATATTGTTTTAAAATTTTCCAGTGAAATGAGCTTACCTCTCTTTCTCCCCCCACCCCGTGATAAAATATTTATTTGGTCTTTGTCCACTGTTCTGTCACACAGCTCCTGAAATGTCCTTATAAGAGCCATAGAGGCATCTTTTATTATAATATTAGTTTTGTTCCCAGTTCCTCAAATAGCTCCAGATCAATAAAGGTTAAGTGGATATCTTTTGTTATTTATATAACAAGCCTTTTTCAACACTCATGAGTCTATGTCAATGAAGTGACTTTTGGAAGCATCTAGATCCTCTGAGGATGGGGGTTGCTTGCCCCAGGAACCAACCCTGTGATTAGAGGGTTGGAAGTTTTAGTTAAGGTCTGACCTCCTGGGAAGGGAGAGGGTCTGGAGGTTGAATCAATCACCAATGGTCAGTGATTTGATTAGTGTTGCCTTTGTAATGAAGCATCCAAAAGGAAACCAAAAGGGCAAGTTTTGGAGATCTTCCCATGCCTCTTTCTCCATACCTTGCCACCTGCATCTCTTCCATCTGGCTGTTCCTGAGTTACAGCCTTTACAATAAACTGGTAACCTAGTAAGTAAACTTTTCCTGAGTTCTGTGGGTTGCTCTAGCAAATTAATTGAACCTGAGGAGGGAGTAGTAAAACCTCTGATTCATAGCTAATTGGTCAGAGGCAAAGGAACAACCGGACTTGCAATTTGGCCTCTTAAGTTGGGTGGGAAAGGGCTGTTTAGTAGGATTGAGCACTTAACCTGGGGAATCTGTTGCTGCCTTCAGGTAGATGGTGTAAGAGTTGATTAAACTGTAGCAGACACCAGATCTGCTTGGTGTTGCAGAACTGTTTGGTGGAAAACATACACGCCTGGTATCAGAAGTCCAAGCCCCAACCCTCTCCCTGCCAGCTAGGGTGATAAATAGGGGAAGGCCGGGTTCCCTGCTTGCCTCCATGTTGGGGTGAGTGAAAAAGTGCAACCTAAGTATCTTTGCACTTTTTTTTTTTTTAAAGGAATTTAAGGGAGGGGAGAAAAAGACCTTTTCCCTTCACCCACTTTAGGTTCCTTGGGTGGGGTGTTGTAAATTAGACTGGTAAAAGACTGACGAGAAAAACAATCAAGTTTATTAATATGCATAGAGTATACACATGAAAGCACTCACTGATGAATGAAGACCCTTCACCTGATTCATGTGAGTCAGTAGGCTCCTCTGGTGTTTCCTAGTTTTGTTTTCATGCATATCTGAGCTCACCTGACAGATACGTGAAAACACATATTTTCCCACATGCTTGCAGAGAGTCACCTTCATGGCTTGGTGCCAGGAATGAAAGGCAAAGTGGTGCTGCCTTAAAGCCAGGCCTCATAATAAGCCTCATAATAAGCAGAAGTAGGCTGGTTCAACTCCTCTGGGAGTAGGGGAAGGGTTATTAAAGGCCCCAGAGAAGCTTTTTCACTCAGGCTGAGGTCTAGACTCTCGAGCGGAGCTGGGGCAGGTAAGGCAGGAGTTTTGAGTGGGGCTTGTGGAGATTGGAGTTTTCTACTCACTCTTGAGTGGCTGTGGTTCACTTGCTCTGAGCTCCATGAGGCAGGACTCCAGCATACCCATTTTTGTGACTAGATGAGAAGCTTCTGGGAAGATGATGTACTGTTCCCATTCTTATTCCTGGAAGTTATCTCTGTGACCTTAAAGGACTGACCCCTCCTGGGTGGAATCAAGTGGCCTATCAGTTTCTTTCCTCCTGAAGATGAGGAAGATGAACTAGGGGTTGGGGATCTGAATTCCCAATTCCTAGGGCACAGGAATTGAGGGAGCGAGAAAGCCCTGCTGAGTGCAAGGTTAGGAAGGTGCTTGCCTTCCTCTGAGAGAGTCTGGGTTTTTCATCCGTAGGTTGGTATGGGATCCAACTTCCTTGAGGTTTCTGGACTGGCCCAATCGTTATCCAAAAGTAGCAGTGAGTGTGTGTGTGTGTGTGTGTATACATACATGTGTACACCATCTCCCTACAGGTTGCCTTCCAATGCCAGATCTGTGGATAAGAGGAGCCTTACAGTTTTTGTTTGGCTGTCAAAGTTCTGGGTCCTGTTAAGGGGAAATCTCTTGGCACCCCCAGGTGGTAGTGAGGGGTGTGCTGAGGAGGAAAGCAAATAAGCCAATAGCAGACGAGTCTCACGTTAGGGTGCCCCCTGGATGCTCTTTCTCCTTCTGTTCTTATTATGTTATCCCTCTCTTTAGGGCACTTTTGAAAAAGAAAGGTTGAATGGGCAAGCAGCAGTGTGGGAAGTAAGGTGAGTGTTGTGGATATAGCGACACATGGGTGTATATTTTCATGGAGTTTCTCTCCTTGATCCAGTCTCTGCAATAGCGTTATGCCCTATCTTTAGCATCTTCCTAGCCCTTCCCATCACATGTTCATGTTCTTTACTGGCCTGGGAGTAGCTATAGACCTCTCCACATGTAGCTAGAGACTGCAGAAGTGCCTGTTTGTGTTTGGGCAGAGGTAAGTGGGCATGGAAAGTGAGAGGCCTGGCAGGCTGGCTAGTACTGGGACTTTGGTCTTCTCTGCAGGGCAAGTTTGCAGGTTTTAAGTTGGCAAGAACAGAGCAAAATAGAGAATTGCCTGACAGTCCAGTTGTACGGACTCTAGGCTCTCAGTGCTGAGGGCCCAGCTTCAGTCCCTGGTCAGAGAACCAAGATTCCACAAGCTGGGCAGTACATCAAAAAAAAAAAAAAAAAGCCAAAAAACAGAACAAAACCTACATCTCAGGGAGAATTTATGCTATGGATAAACCTAATGTTAGCCTACTCTGGGCATCCTGTTGGAAGTCACCAGCATATGGTGCCTGAGCCCTTTTGGTGTCTGTCTTGGAGTAGTGGAGGTTAGCCTGCCTCCATTTCTCTGTATCCTGTGGTGGGAACTGAGACAGGCTCATTATATTTAGGTCTGTATATGAGTCACATGGTCCCTACGTAAGAAGTGGGTAGGGAAATCCGCCTGCTTTGCAGGTCTAAACTAGAGCGTTATCAGCCGTTACCCTAGACTAACAATACTTATATTCTTTGCCAGGCTGTAGTAAACACAGGTGAAAGAACCACTTGCCATGGAAGCCAGGGAGCTGGAGAGTCCCACACCCACATACCGTCTCATTCCTGAGGCCAGCCAGCCTAGGGAGGAAGAAGGTGACTGCATGCTGCCTCAGCGGGCCACAGAAACTATGCAGCTGAAGAAGGAGATCTCTCTGCTAAATGGCGTCAGCTTGGTAGTAGGCAACATGATCGGCTCAGGAATCTTCGTTTCACCCAAGGGCGTGCTGGTCTACACTGCCTCCTATGGGTTGTCACTGGTCATCTGGGCTGTTGGTGGGCTTTTCTCCGTTGTGGGTGCCCTTTGCTATGCAGAACTGGGGACCACCATCACCAAATCTGGAGCCAGCTACGCTTATATTCTTGAGGCCTTTGGGGGCTTCATTGCTTTTATCCGCCTCTGGGCCTCACTGCTAATTGTTGAGCCCACTGGTCAGGCCATCATCGCTATCACCTTTGCCAACTACATCATCCAGCCTTCCTTTCCCACCTGTGAGCCCCCGTACCTGGCCTGCCGTCTCCTCGCTGCAGCCTGCATGTGTAAGTCTGAGGGCTTGGTGGGGGAATGTGTATGGGGGGTGATTTTTATAATTCTAATGGTAATTTATATTTGAACAGCCTATTTTGCTTTTTTGTGTATGTATTGGTAAGAGAGGCATCTTAACTTTTTTGAAGAAGCAGTTTTACCGAAGTCATTTGTTCCTGAGATCAGTGAGGGTAAATGATAGGGATGGGGGATGTTTGAACCTGTCTGTGGCTTTTGGTGCCTCGCTTTCCTTCCACTTTTGGCTGTCCCTGAGTTCTGTTCCTTAGTCTACGTGACAGGTTGGTGAATGTCTTATATTTATCTTGTCAGATGTTTAGATTGGTGTCAATATGGCTAGTTGTAACTTGACCCAGGAAAAATCCCTCAGTGCTGAGGCCTTTATTCTGCTACCCCCCAAAAAAAGTTATTTTGCTTCCCCTCTTTTAATCTTAAAACAGTTTAAAGTCATCAGTGAGGAAATGGTCTTCTTTAGACTATGGGGGTCCCAAGACTTTGTATCCTGTAGGCTCCTGGTGAAACCACTCCTTCCTGCAACTTCTACTCTCTGCAGGTTGATCTAAGCAGCAGGCACCACACCAAAATGGCTTTTTCCCATTGGTGTTTCAGATTTCTTTTATGCAGACTGTGTAAACAAGCTCCTTCTACAGCCAGTAAGGAAGGTGGCTTCTTCCCTGTATTTGGATTTCTGAGGACAGAACCTGAGAGATCCCAGTGGATCTCTCTTTATCTTCCTTTTTCTAATGAGGTAGTAAGGAGGAATTTTGTGTGAAATCACTGGACGGGAGAGAAGATTATTGTGAACTTGGTCCAGTAAAGCTAGTGTTTTAGCTGAGAAGTGACCCAGAAATCCCTGTGTCTCTTAGCACGGTGCTGCCAGAGGCACTTAATTATACTGTTTTTTTCCATATCTTTGCTTGCAAAACTTTGGCAGTATGTGCGGTTTATCCAGTGTTAAAAATAGACAGTACCTTGGAGTTAGCAGTAAAGGATTGTACAATATGCTGTGCTTCCTGACTTTAAGGAATTTATTAAAGACAGATATTAAAGGAAACTTTTCTACAGATACCCATGGGAGGAGAGAAGGTGGTTACTCAGCTATGTATCTGATAGGGTTTCACCAGGGGTCTCTAGCCTGACTGAGATCTCTAAAAAAGGCAGTAATTTTCTGATTATAAAACATGTTTGTTAAGGAGAAAATTAAATTAGCCTCAAATCACCTGTAATCTACCCCAAGACAGGAGTACTTTTAATAGTTCAGTCACATTTCTTTCTGTTATAGAATTGGAACCATATTTTGTATATAACTTTATATTCTACTTTTTAAACTTAGTATATCATGAATTTCCCTCCATTTTGTGAAATGTTCAAAAGAAACATTTTTTAAGTAACATATATATATTCTTTTTATTAAAAGATAATGCATAGACCCTACAGACAATTAGAAAAACTCAAAAAGAAAAAAGAAAATTAAAATCACCCATGATTTTACCTCTGAGAGAACTATTACTATAAATATTGTGTGAAATACCTCCCAGTATTTTTTTTTTTCTGTTTATTCATCATTTTAAAGAAGTACCCTTGAGATCAGAGCTTCCCTGGTGGTTGCAGTGCAGCCTGCAATGCAGTAGACATAGATTCAGTCCCTGGGTCAGAAAGGAAATGGCGACCTACTCCAGTATTCTTGCCTGGAGAATCCCATGGACAGAGGAACCTGGCAGGCTATGGCCCATGGGGCGACAAAGAGTTGGACACAGCAACCCTTATGATCATACTCTTTGTGATTTGTATACTGTATTTAAAAATTTTTAATATTAAATCCCTTTCATCAAATATTGCTAGAAAACGTGGTTTGGGACACAGAAGTAGTTTCCAGGCAGTGTAATGGTTAAAATCATAGCCTCCCTAGGAGTTCCCTGGTGGTGGCCTAGTGGTTAGGATTCTGAACCCGTGGCCTGGGTTCAGTCCCTGGCTGGGGAGCTGAGATCCTGCAAGCTGCTCTGCCTGGCCAAGAAAAGGCGGCAGTGGTGGTGGTGGAGGGGGGGCTTCCCCAGTGGTCCAGTGAGGCGCCTCACTTCCACTGCAGCGAGCATGGTTTGCTCCCTGATCAGGAAACTAGGCTCTAAGGCCCTGCATGCCATGGGGAGCGGGGTGGGTTGGGGGAATTAAGGGTTGGGGGCTGGGGAATCATAGGCTCCCATGCTAGACTGGGTTTGATTCCAGCTTTACCATTGAGTAGCTATTGACCTTGGAGGAGATATGACTATTGCCTTAGTGTTCTTGTTTGTAAAATGAGAATATTGACTGTACTGTTGACTGGAAAAAAATACACAACCTAAATGTTGAGAGTTAGGTTTTATTTGGCAGACAAAACTGAGGACTTAAGCCTGGGGCACAGCATCTCAAGATAGCTTCTGAAGAGGTAAGGGAGGAGCCAGGATATATAGGAATTTTTGCAGCAAATACCAGTAATTGGAACATTAAAAGATTACTGGTTTTTTTTTTTTTTTGCGTCGAGGCATATGGATCTTAGTTCCCTGACCAGGATTGAACCCATGCCCACTGCAGTGGAAGCTCAGAGTCTTAATCCACTCGATCACCAGAGAAGTCCCAAAAGATTACTGTTAATTAAAGAAAACCAGATATCCCAGGTTAAAGAATTTAGTGCTTTTCTATTTATGAGAAGAGTCAGGGGTCATTGACATCCTTCCTTTGATATATACTTCTGCTTTCTCATCCTGAGTCTCCTCAGGGTACTGCGTCAGGGAGTGGCTGCCTGCTAGTTGGTGGGCATCCTGTTTCATCCTGAGTTCCCTTGGGGCTCCCTGAGAGGCAGCTGTAATGGCTTGATGGCTGTAGCATCCGTTGTTTGGCTGATAGGGCAGGCAATTTTTTTTTTTTTCAGTTTGTTGATAGTATCTATCTGAAAAGATTATTGTGAGGAATAAACGAATCAGTACACCTATAATACTTCTCTCTGCCTGGCATGTAGTGAGTGCCTTATAATATTATTATTAAAAATAATGCTGCTATGGGAAATCTTTGTGTAGAAATCATCTTCAGAGTTTTTTTCATATTCTAATAGGGTAGAATTATATAAGAGAAAACCCTGTGTCTAAAGAATTAAACTGTTTTAAGTTTCTTTGTGTTGCTTTTTAGAAGGTTTTATGAATCTGTACTCTTTCTGAGTACCTGTAAGTATCTGTGCATTGGTCTGGTGATGGCCTCAGGATGAATTCCAAGAATAACTAAATCAGAGAGCTCAGTCGTGTCAGACTCTTTGCAGCCCCATGGACTGTAGACTGCCAGGTTTCTCTGTCCATGTGATTCTTCAGGCAAGAGTACTGGAGTGGGTTGCCATTTCCTTCTCCAGGGGATCTTCCCAACCCAGGAGGCGAACCCACATCTCCTGCATTGGCAAGCGGATTCTTTACGTAGTTCCACCTGGGAAGCCCTAAGTCAAAGGTCACTTCTCTACATCATTTTTCATATAAAGAAGATTTTTATTTGTTAAATCTTGTTTTCCTTTATCATTTTTCCCATTGTTTTTTGTGCTTAGGAAGCCTGTCTCCACACTAGGAGCTAATTTTTTGATTGAAGGAGAGTCTTCACCTGTTCGGAGAAGGCAATGGCAACCCACTCTAGTACTTTTGCCTGGAAAATCCCATGGATAGAGGAGCCTGGTAGCCTGTAGTCCATGGGGTCGCTAAGAGTCGGACACAACTGAGCAACTTCACTTTCACTTTTCACTTTCATGCATTGGAGAAGGAAATGGCACCCACTCCAGTGTTCTTGCCTGGAGAATCCCAGGGACTGGGGAACTTGGTGGGCTGCCGTCTATGGGGTCGCACAGAGTCGGACACAACTGAAGTGACTTAGCAGCAGCAGCTTCACCTGTTAGAAAATGTGGTTATATCATATAACTTCTTTTATTCAAATGTACCTTTACTCAGATTACTCAGTATTTGAATTCTGAACACTCGCTTTCTAGAAACTAAGGCTTTTCCATAAAGCAGGCCTGAGGGCAGGAACTTGTCAAAGTTGCAGCCAAGTTGTTAAAACCTTGACCCATCCTAACAGACTAGATTTTAGGGCTCAGTTTACTTTTCTCTTTGGAAATTAGGGTGTAGAATCAGGTTGAGGTATCATCCAGCTAAGCTGGGGTGTGCTGGAGGGAGCCTCCTTGGGCAGGGGTGGCTCTGAAAGCAGCTTGGTCTCAAGAGATATACATGGGAAGAAAGCGATTATGTCATAATTAGGGCAAAAAACAAGGATCTGCACTGAATCCACTGTGAGGCTCAGGTAGGAGAATTAAGTCAGTCTTGAAACTGAGACATGACAGGGATCCAGGTTGTTAATTGGAAGACTGCCTAAAGAAGTTATATCCATGCCAGGGTAGACAGTTAAGGTTCCATCCTAGAAGAAGGGGTCCAGGCAGTCTCCATGTGGCTAACTCTAGGTTGAAGCTGCAAGCCTATGGCTCACAGACCAGACTTGGTCCACACATGTATTGGGCCTATACAGTGTTCTAAAAATTTTGAATTACTTGCCAACATTTAAAAATCAGGACTTGCCCTTTCTCTTGAAAAATCTAGAGTTCTGGCAAACTTGGACCTATATTCCATTCTTACATCAGTTGCATTTGAATAGTGGTTACTCCTCTAAATGAAGCATATAGTCTCTTGTTCACCCCAGTCCTCCACTCCCTCTTATTTTATATCCAGACATACTTGTCTTTGCTCATTTATATTACCTTCTTGGGTCCTTAAGGCACTGCTATTTTAGATCGTGTCTTATGACAACCCCCCACCCCGGTCCCGGGTTACACTGCAGGAAGATAGATCCAAGCAGCTTTTTTTTTTAATTTCAGACATTTAGTCTGGAGACAGTTTTCATTGTCACAACTTCTGGGAAGGGATGCTGCTGGCATGTAATGGGTAGAGGTCAAGGATGCTGCTGCTGAACATCCTATAACGCACAGGACAGCCCCACAACAGACTTCTCTGGCCCAAAATGTCAATTGTGCTGAAATTTAGAAACTGTCATTCTAGTCATATATATTCTGGGATCTTGGGCTCTTCTGTGGTTAGTGGGACCTCAGGCTGCCCACTGAACTCAATATGCTTGGGGCTCTAATTCACTTATGGGACTGCGGGGGCAAATGACACTTCTTGAGGTTTCATAGTTCCTTTCTCTGGCCAGGTGACCAGCAGCATTCTTGGTAACCCAGCTGCTCAGCATTATGTAGGAGTACTTGATTTGTTTAGGGAAGTGTGTGTTTCTGGCTTAGGTCTTGGTGCACTTATCTTTGTGGGATCCTGTTATGTAAACTCAAATACATCATTGAAGAATATTTGCCATGAACTGACATGGAAGTCAGTTCAGTACTGACACCGTGGCATCAGCAGAGGTCTGCTCACAGCTGAGACTCCATTGTCCGCAAGGGTTTATTTGGTAAGGCTGCAGTTTATTTGGTGAGACTGCAGTGAGGAAGCACTGTGTGATGTCTGAATGGCTTCCTATTGCCTTTTGCTGTCTTGGACTCATGCCTGGGCAGGGTTCTTTTTTTTTTTTTCTTCTGGGCAAGGTTCTACTCTGAGCAGGAAGGCTGCTCTCTCCTATTTTGGTCAATTGTTGTTACACATAGACAGCTTTCATACTTTAACAGTAATAGGCCTGAGGAGGACTGGTCTTGACAACAGTTGCTCAAAGGTCCTAGACTCTAACTCTATATACAGTTTGAATGTTTTGATAATAAGACTCAATGTGTATATTTGTGTAATTAAAAAAAGAGGAGGCCTTTTTTTTTTTTTTTTTTAAGAAGGCAAGTACATATCCATACACATGCCCAGAGGCAGCTTCTGATTCTGGGAGCTCCATTTGGAAGGGTTTACTTCTGGACTCTTGTAGAACATTTCTCTCCTAAGATGTTTGTTTCTGCTTCTTTTTCTTTTCCCACTTTGTCATTGTTGTTCAGGACTGTACTCCTCTATCCTTGAACGACCCTTTGTCATACCCAGCTTGTTTGTGGGAGGAATTGGGAGGTTCCCTCTCCTTCCAGTGCTTCTCCTATAGGAGAAGGAAGCTGTGATAATCAGCATAACTAGAACTACAGCTTCAGATGTTAGGCCATCTCCTTATCAGCAAGAGGTGCAGGTTTGTCTGAGGGCACATGGATTAATCAGGATTAGTTTGGGTTTCAAACAACTGAAAGCCAAAAGGAACATGGCTCAGGGCATATTGAAATTTATTTCTCTCACATGTTAAAAGTAGGCAGTGAGGGGCTGGTAGAATGACTTCATAATTCTTCAGGGAGTCAGGTTCCTTCTTTCTGTTTTATGGCTCTGCCATTTTCAACATGTGACTTTTGGCTGGTGGTCAAGGATGGATGCTCAAGCTCTAGTCATGTCTGCATGTGGCCAATGGGAAGCACAAAAAAAGAACCTCTCACCCATCAAAGATACTCCTCTAAGGTGTAATTTATGTGAAACTTTGCTTATGTCCCTGGGTTAACCACTTAATTACTTGGCCACACCTGCCTGCAAAAGGGGCTGGGAAATGTCATCTTTATTTTGGGCAACAGGACTCCAGTTAAAATTTCTATTACTAAGGGAAGATGGAAGAACAGATATTAGAAGATACATAGCCATCTTTGCCACAAAACCTTTGGGGATTGTTTCTGCTTAGGGATTGGGTCTGGGGCTTCCCTGGTGGCTCAGGTGGTAAAGAATCTGCCTGCAGTGCTGGAGACCTGGGTTAGATCCCTTGGTTGGGAAGATCCCCTGCAGAAGGGAATAGCAACCCACTCCAGTATTTTTGCCTGGAGAATTCCATGGACAGAGAAGCCTGGTGAGCTGTAGTCCATGGGATCACCAAAAGTTGGACACGACTGAATGATCAACACACACACACAGGGGTTGGATCTGTATCTGCTATCTGAGTATTTCCCAGCAACAGTCCCCTAGAGAGCCTGGAAAGACCCTCACATGGGTCCCACAGCCATTGGTGCAGGTTTTCAGGAGAGAAATGAGATCATGGAAGAGCGAGGACTTGGGTGTTTTTATTGTGGTAGTTGAATTGTGGCCTCCAGGCTCAGCCTGGTTGTCTGGTGCTTGAGCTCTGATAGGATCCTTGGATGGGAATGGGAGTTCTGGGAGGCAGGAGGGGTGGGGGTCAGATGGTAAAATTTTGTTTCTTAATTAGAATCAGGAAAGCAGTTGAGGTAGTTGGCTTTTGCTTGGTATGCTATTCGTGGAGCTCTGTGTTCTCTGGCAGGGCTGAGAGTCCGGTGAAGCAAGCGAGGCTCCTGGGGCCAGTACTCGAAGGTTTGCCAAGCTATCCGTGACAGTGAGTGCCTCCTTCACTTTTATGTCGTAGGCTCCTTACTCACCTTACTCTACACTTGGCCCTGCTCCCTGGCTACATGTTGTTTTAAATGAAGTACTTTTATTGAGAAAGAAGTGTATGTGCATGGTAAATAGGTCAAAGTATAAAAGGGTGTACGGTGAAAAAAATCTGCCTCTCAGCTTTAGTCTTCCTCCCTGAGGCAATGACCAGGCTCTTCTGTATCCTTCCAGCTGGCCTTTGAGTAGGGGCTCTGCAGGGGCTGCCATGAGGCCGTGCTTTTACTTGTTGAATTCCCACTGTGTGCACAGAGGACCAAGCCGTGGGGGCAGTTTGTAGCAGGATGGAGGGAAGGAGAAGGAGCAGAAGCCAGAGGAGAGTGAGCCTGTCAGCTGGCCAAGGAATGTGTGAGCTTCTCTCCCCATCCTGCAGTCGCATCTTCGTGGTGGAAACCAGAGCACAGTAAGCGCAGTCAGGACGTTGTAAGACAGCCTTTTTCTCCATGGGTGTGGCCATCTTTCTGTCTCTGTCTCTTTTTTGTCTCTTTCTCTTCGTCTCTGCCTCCTCGTCATTGTCTCTTCTCCACCTCTGTTTTGTGTATATTTCTGCGTCTTTTCATCAGTCTTTTTTTCTCACAAGCTGCACAGCTCCTCACAGACTGCTGTCACTTCTGCTTCTTTTTGTAGTCCCACTTCCTTTGCTTTTTGTGGCTTTTCTTCCTCTATTACAAGGGCTTGTATGTGATTTTTACTTGCTCCTGACCCAGCTGCTGTTCGCTAGGTTCGGTCTCGGCATCCGAACTCATATTTTTGGCAGAGATGATCAAATAGGCTCAGCTTGGGTCCACAGTTGGGCTCTACCAGCCATGATAGGGTAGGAGGAGCAGTTCCCAAGAAGGGGCCTGGCAGGTACTTCAAAATATGCTGACTCTGTTGCACAGGAGTCTGGATTACTGGTGGCTGTGAACTAGGTAATCCTCACTAGTTGATCCAGGTTTAGCTCCCCACAATGAACTTGGATTAGCAGGGCAGGTCCTTGGAAAGACCTGCCTGACAGTGTACATTCTTTTGGTCTTCTCCCCTCCCTTTTGGCCATTATTTGACCCCCTGCTGCCACACATCTTTATGACTGACTAGTAAGCACCTGTGTCATTTGCCAGAGTACTACGTGAAAGCTCTTTAAGTGCCCTGTGGAGGCTGTTCAGCCACTCATATTTATAACCACACATTGGCTGATGGCTCTCCTCTCCATTTGCGTGGAGGAATGTCCAACTTTCTGAAAGTTCCCTTGCTCCAGGGGATTGGCAGTTAAATGAAAGTTGTCACCATCTTGATTCCAACCATGGTTCATCAGTTCCTATATTTGCTTGGCAATAAGCTTAAGAAAACCGTATGCTTTTGTTTCCCACTAAGAATTTGTGGTATCCTTGGAAGTACCACCCAAATGCCTGAGGAAGAGAGAGGGACCTTGCTGTGACAGGTGTCCCTATGACCATAGCACACAGTTCTAAGCTGTGCTGTGAAGTGAGGACATGGTAGGTTGAGGGAGAGAGAGCTCAGGCAGGAGCGGGCTGATGTGTTTGGGCAAGGTTTTGCAGGGAGTGGGGACTGAATTAGACCTTGAAAGTGGGACTTGCTGTTGGTTAAGGCAGAAGGAGGAGGGGAGGATATTTCTCTTATGTGTATATACAGCATCAGTACAGAAAGGGTCTGCTGAAGGAGAGTGCACAGCGAGGGTAGAAGTAGGCAGATATGGCCAGGAGGACGGGCCCCCAAATTTTGTAATAACATTTGAGGTTCCCATAAAAGTCATTTTTGGAGGCTAGGGGCATTACTTAGAGCTGTCACTGTGGAGCCCCTTGGATATTGTTCTTGTGTTCTCTCCATGGATTAGAGCAGTTCCTGTATAGCAGGGGTAAGGTGGTGGGAGCCCTAACACAGGACCAGATATCACTGAGGTACGTGAGGAGCTGGAACATAAAGCCAGCAGTGCTGATGCGAGTCCACGTCTCCACAGGCCTATCTGAGAATTAGGATGTTTGGATAGAAATGGTGGTGGGGGAGATCAGTGGGGGCGCCATGTAAGCTTGGGAATGGTAGCTGGCCTCTCTCAACCTCGTTTCCTCATCCAGAAAATGGGAATAGGAATGTCTGTTGTGGTTGTGAGAATTAATTGAGAGGATGTATGTGAAATTGTCAGGCACTTGACAGACTTTTTAAAAATAAAAACATTGCCTGTCTAATTCCTCGGTGACCTGCCACCTGCATTGAAATTGACCTCATTTATTGTTGGACCTCTCTTGTCCCCAGTCTCTAATGCCCCAGGGGGTTTGAAACTTTGGGAGTCTCAGTGAGGAAGAGTGGGTAAAGTTCACCATTCCTGGGCCTAGGGGGAATTTCCAAAAACAGTTCTGGCTATCAGAATGTATGAATATGCAGTAGTACATGCCTTTGTATCTTGTCCAAAGTGGTGGGATGTTCTCTCAGCTGGGGCAGATAGAAGATGTACCCCGTTTGCCTGTTCTGGTTTTGACCAGTCCTTTGGCCTCTTTGCCTTAGGCAGACAGGATACAAATGATGTGCTTTGTAAAGAGAGGTTGGGCGTTGGTGCCCTCATCTCACGCCTGCCACTGACGTTGTGGTTTTCTTCCTAGGTCTGCTGACATTTGTGAACTGCGCCTATGTCAAGTGGGGCACACGTGTGCAGGACATGTTCACTTATGCCAAGGTCCTGGCACTCATTACCATCATTGTCATGGGCCTTGTTAAACTGTGCCAGGGTAAGGAGAATCCCAGGTGGGAAGGAGGGTGGGTGACTCTGGGAGTTCCCCTGGGTTCCTTGAGAAAAACATGCAACGTGGGGACTCCATTAGGTTTACTGCTCAGCTCTTTCTATGTACCTGCTAGACTGTGTCAGTGAGAATGAGAAATCTGTTCTCGGGTTTCCTGGGCCTCCATCCCTTTGTGGAGGTGGGGAGTATTGTAAGATGTGAGCCAAGGGCCTAGGAGATTTTGAAACTTGGGTTGTAATTGGGTCATAAAAGTGATCAAGATAAAGTGAGCCCTGGTTCCTGTTTTTGGTGTGTGACCGCAGGCAGTGGGGAGGAGGGCGCAGCCCTTCTTAAGAGGGTGAAAGGTGTATGTGGCGGGGAGTTGGGGTCTGGAAATGAGTGGTTATTTTGCAGCCTTTACTTTTCATCTGGCCTTGCTCTTATTTAGCATTCCCTCCCAGAATCAGCTCTCAGCAAAAATATTAAAACATTGCAAAGATGGCACTGACTTTTGTGTGTGTTGACTTTAGAGAGCTTTTCATTCCTAGACCACAGCAGGTTGGTAATGAGGGTTACAGGCCTCTTAAGATCCTCTGACCCCTTAGAGAAGCCTTGAGGTGTCCTTGGCCAAGGATGTCTCGATCATCCCAGTTCTCTAGGGTATCTTTCTCTAAACTTGGCTGTGTTTACAGTCATCTGAAGAGCCGAGGCTCCCATTTCAACCCATCCAACTCTGGTTGGTTTGGAGTTGAAAAAGATGTGTTTTGGGGAATTCTCTGGTGGTCCAGTGGTTAGGACTCTGTGCTTTCACAGCTGAGGGCCCAGGTTCAATCCCTGGTTAGAGAACTAAGATGCTGCGTGGTGCAACCAAAAAATCAAACAGAGAAAAAGGTATGTTTTTAAGAAGTGCCCTGGGTGAATCTTAGGCAGCTGACCTAGAACCTTTGTGCCTGTGTGCAAGTTAGTATAGCCAGCCATCTGGATGTTCCTAGAGTCTCTGAAGTATCTTGGGGCCAAATTGGGTAGTTGAGTAATTCTCCCCCCAAGATCTATGCCCTGGGAATAACTGTCGTGCATGATGACTGGTATGCTGGGGGCTCGCGGGTCTCTGTTTTCCTTCCTCTTTGTTGCACACCCAGCCCTTTTGGCCACATTGAGGGATGGGTTTAGGCCTTCTGAGGAGGTCACAGCAGGCTTCCTTAGAAGTCTAGGTCTTGTTGAAAGATAAGACTAGAGTGTCTAGAAGGTCTGTCTCTTGGACAGTGGGGTGCTGTTCCCTTGGCTTGCAAGTGTGCAGTCTCTGAAGGCCTCAAGGAGGCTGACTTATCTAGGGAGGCTCTCCAAAGGTGGAGGTGGCCCATACCTAACCCCAGACCCCATGATAAATAAGATCTCAGTTCCTACAAAGTCTACCATTTCCTGTGAAATAACCACTGCGAATAGAGCAACAGAGTTCTTTCCGTGAGATTGAGAAACCCATTGAACCAAAATAGGCAGTGGTCTGGGCCAAGAGAAGTAGTTCCACAGGAAGATCTAATTGTTAATGAAAAAATGATTCCTTTACGTGAAAGAGGGTTCTTTCTAAAAATAGGAGGAAGAGCTGTGGCTGACTGCATGGTCTCTTGAAGGAAATGGCAATTCCTTAGGGCTTTCAAAGAGGGGTTATCACTTCAGAAGGCAGCCAGGAATGCCTTTTTTTTTTCTTCTGAGATTGCCAGGTTCTGCTGAAGGAAAGTGTAAGATTCAGAAGGAGTGGGTGGGATGGTGAAGTACAGGGAGCTGGAGGTGGTGGTTCTTTTGGTACTAAATTGTTTTTCTTTTTTTCTTTTCCCTGCCTGCTTGCTTTTCCTTCTTTTCTTGATGCTCCTCCTCTCTCCTTTTTTTCCCCATCTACCCTTCCTCTTTCTCACTGCCCTGCACCCCCTCCTTTTTCTCTTTACACCTTCCATCTCTCCTGTCCTCCTCCTCCTCCTTGCTCTTTCTCCTCTCTGCACCCCCACCTGCCTTTGCCCCCACAGGACACTCTGAGCACTTTCAGGATGCCTTTAAGGGTTCCTCCTGGGATGTGGGAGACCTCTCTCTTGCTCTCTACTCTGCCCTCTTCTCTTACTCAGGTTGGGACACCCTTAATTTTGTAACAGAAGAAATCAAAAACCCAGAAAGGTAAAGGCGAGATCCCATTCTCCTCAACTTGGCTGGAACTCCTGCTGATAGTGGGTACACTTGCCCCCTCCCACCCCTCCTCCTTCGTCTCTCATCACTTCTCCCTACTCCCCCCTTTTCCAGCTCAGAGGAATGAGGGGCTAGGATGGGAGTAGGGAGGGAAACCCCTGGCTCCTCAGCCTCACGTTAACGTTGGAGGATCCCCAAGGTCCTTCCTGGAGGAGAAGTCCTTTGGTGGGCCACAGCCAGCCCAGTTGGGGCTGAGATGTTAAGACCTTGGACTGGTGCTGACACTGAAGCCTGGGGAGCCAGAAGCTTACTCTGAGCAGCCAGGTCCCCAGCCTGTCTTCCAGTCCCTAAAGGACACCGCTATTCCTTCAGAGAGACCCAGTGGTCCCACTGGGACAAGGATCAAATACTCATCCTGAGTCATCTTCACAGAGAAGGGGCTTTCTTCCTGTCTTAGTAGAAAGAGCCCAGGGCATGGGACACATCCTGCCCTTAAGCCATGTGGGAAGGAGGAGTCAGCCTCAAAGATCCAGAGGCCAGGGAATTCCTGGGTAGCTCTGACCCTCAACGAGAGGTTGGTTCCAGGTAGTTCTGTCTCATTTGTTCTGACAGAAATTTGCCCCTGGCCATTGGGATTTCTATGCCAATAGTGACGCTCATCTACATCCTAACCAACGTGGCCTATTACACAGTGCTGAGCATTTCTGATGTCCTTGGCAGTGATGCTGTAGCTGTGGTGAGTCTCTTGGGATCCCATTTGCTCGTCATCTTCTGATACTGAATGGCTGAATCTTCTGTTTCTGCAGCCACTTCACGTGGTGGGTCTGGGCCTAAGGGTGAGCTTTGCAGCAGTGATGGCATTTCAGGAAGCTGTGGACACTCTGTCCTGTGCTGAGTGCCCTTCTGTGCTCTGTCCCCAGACATTTGCTGACCAGACGTTTGGCATGTTTGGCTGGACCATTCCCATTGCTGTCGCCCTGTCCTGTTTTGGGGGCCTCAACGCGTCTATCTTCGCTTCATCAAGGTACTGTGTCTCTGCTTCACTGATAACACACCACAGTATCTAATTCTCTGAGGGTCTAGGTGAGTCCATCAGAGCCCCTTTGCTTTCTCTGTCTCTTGGACTTGCAGAGTGTATATGCGATCGTGTAGTGGTTAGTACTCTGTGTTGTGTATGCAGGTGTGCACACATGTGCTTGCCTTTGTGCAAACATTTGTATGCTGGGAGCTCACATTTTCACCTGAGGTGAGGACAGATTGGTAAGAGGTCAAGGAAGGAAGGCAGTAGCTTGGACAGTAGCCATCCTGTTGGGGATCAGATCAGACTCTATGTTCCTGTGGATTATGCTGCAGGCCTAGCACAGGATTCATTCTTGTGATGAATTATTATTGAGCACTTGCTGTGTACCTGTACTGGTACAGGACGACTCTGCCCCTCACATCATAGAAAACACTGAGGCCAACAGGTAGGCTCAGCTCTCTTCCCCACACCTGTTAAAGACTTACCTGTTAGAGCACTGTTGTTTCAGAGAGAGGACTGATTTTGCCTTTCCAGGCTGATTCTGCTACCTGGTCCCAGGATTCCCAGGTTCTGGCTCTGCCAGTTGCCCCCAAATACTTAGGTAGTAGGTCCATCCTGAGCTATCTTGTGGCATTGACAGGATGAAGGTAGGGGACTCAGAGTAAGAATGTGGACCTGCACATAAAGTGGACTGCAGCCATGTCAAGATAATGCACAGCTGTTTCCGCCTGTGTTACCTTCTTCACTTTCTCCTTATTACCCGTTCTGCTGTCTTTGGCTCTGTACTCGCTACCTTTGGCTCACTTACACGTCCTCTCCAGCATTCTACCTTTTCTACTGCTTCTCTACTTCAGTACAGATACTAGCCTTGTGAACCTCTGACACCCTTCCAGATGATACCAGCAACTCCTGTGGCTCCACCTGGATGGCCCATAAATATCTCAAACTTAACATGCACTCTACCTGTTCTTGTCTCCAGTTGTGATACATCAGCCCTCCTTACTTGGCATCTTTTTTTTCTTTTCAGTGGAGGGAGTGTGTCACACAGCTTGTGGGATCTTAGTTCCCTACCCAGAGTTTGAACCTGGGCCCTCAGCAGGGAAAGCTCAAAGTCCTAACCACTGGACCACAGGGAATTCCCAGCCTCTTGGCCTCTTGATTTTTCCCTTGGTGTTCACCCTCATTTCCCAGCCTCAAATACATGTGCAGGCACAGAAGACCACCAGATTTGTCCTCCGCCAGGGTGTCCACCCTCATTCAGGCCCCCTCTCTTATGGGACTGTTGTCCCAGATGACCTTCTTGTCTGGCCTTCCCCCCACACCCTGGCCTCTCCCTGCTTTAGTTGGCCTCAGTGATGCCACCAGAGTCTCTGTGTCAAGTCCAGTGAAGCCCGCCCTTTAGAGCCACTGCTGGCTCTTGGTGTTAGTTAAGTGTCCACAGCACGGCCTCATAAGCAAGTTCTTCCCAGCACACTTCTCACATACCTTATCCTGGAACTACGGGCATTCTAGTATCAACCTTCAAAGAGGCTACACCCTTTCATTGCCTCTAAACCTCTTTTGCCTTTGCCTATATTGTGTCCCCACCCAACACTCATCTTCTGGAAAACCCCAGCTCATCTTCCCAGCACAGATGTGGTCATCTCTTGGGGAGTTTTTTGTTCCCCAGCCCACCCCGAGCCAGGTGCTATGTGCACCATGATGCTGCGGACTACCTGGATGCTTTCACACCTCAGCTGCTCTGTTTCCAGTCAGTGGAGCTCTTCAGATGCAGAAAGGAAACTTGAGTTGTCTCTTTGAGTCCCAGACTCTCCCTGACCTTTTATGTATCTGGAGCTCAGGGAAGATGAACAGAGGTCAGACAATCAGAAGTCTGGCTGCCCTTCTTTAAAAAGCCATTATGTTAAGTAGGAAGTCTGTGGGGTGCCAGAGTAGGGTACCCCAGGGGAATGGATTGGGGTGCCAGTGGGTGATGGCAGGGTGAGGTATCAGTTGGGTGATGGTGAGTTGCATCGCAGAGGCGTGGGGGTGTCAGTGGGTAAGAGTGGGTCATGGCTTATGGTGGGGATATCCATGGATAAAGGAGGTGAAGGTTGGCTTGGTTGTGCATAGAGAACATGGGAGGATCCTGAGAGACTGGCCCTGCAGGCTTCTGGGCCTGCCTGAGCCTAGTTTAAGTGGGGAGTGTGGCTGCATGGCTGAGTATATGGATCCTCCTGACACATCTCTTGTCCTTCCAGGTTGTTTTTTGTGGGCTCCCGTGAGGGCCACCTCCCGGACCTCCTGTCCATGATCCACATTGAGCGTTTCACACCTATCCCTGCTTTACTGTTTAACGTAAGCTGTGCTGGGGAGTGTGGGCATTGGACATACCTGTGTGGTACTCCTGCTGAGTCTATGAGAGGACTGGTTGGGGCGAGGTATACTAGCTTCTTGGGGTACTTCCTGAACCTCTCAGTGTTTCTTTTTCCCACAATTTTTAAAAACATAAAAGTAAAACATAGAAAAGGCAAATGCTACAAAAGAATATAAATCAGTCAGATTTATCTGTCTCTTTTGTCAGTGGCTTCTTTTTTCTCCTCCTGCTCCTTCTAGCTCCTCATTTTTATTTTTTAAATCATACTTAAAAATCCAGGCCAGTGTACACCAGCTACCCTAGGAGCCTCTGTTCATATCGTAGGCATCATAGATTTCTATATAGTAGATGGCATTACAGTGTTTTCTTTCAACAAAATTAGTAAATATGATGAAGTATTCTGACAGATGGAAGGAGTCCTGAAGAACTGTCATTTTCTAATTTGCACTGAGGTGTTATTAGATGTAAAGGATAGCAAGGACCCTAAGGAAAGCCTTACTCCAAGATTTGAAATATAGTTCATTGTTTTTATTATTTAGTTTCTTTTTTTTAATGGTTTTATTACTTTTTTTTCGTATTTATCTGGAGTTTATATCTGGTGAATGGAATGAGGAAGAGATTTACTTAATTTTTTTTGTCACATGGCTAGCCAATTATACCAATATCACTTATTGAATAGTCCATTTTTCTACATTTTTCAAACAAATTAAAAAAATTTTTTTTAGGATTTTTTTGCTGTGCCTTGTAGCATATGGGATCTTAGTTCCCAGACCAGGAATCAAAACTGTACCCCCTGCAGTGGAAGTGCAGCATCTTAACCATTGTGCTGCCAGGGAAGTCCCCACAGTTTTCAGATTTTTATCATATGATAATTTTTTAGCATGCTTCTTATGTGCCATGTACAGCAATTTGCCCCTTAAATGTATAATCATCTCAATTCATCCTTCCATCAGCACCAAGCTTCCTTATTTAGCATTATACTGAATATTTGAGAACTAAAGTGGGGCTGAGGGTGCTTTTTCAATTCCCCCCTCTCCCTGAAATTTTCATGGCAGTTCTCACCTGTTTGTTTATTTGTCTTGATAAACTGTGGTATCATTTTATCAAAATAAAAAATATCCTCAATATATTGATTGGAATAGCACTAAATGTATAAATTTAGGACAGTCTGACATCATAGCTTTTAAATTAATCACCTTGCACCCTACTTTTCTCCTCTCAGTATTGGGTCTCCTTCTGTCTCTAGAATGGGCTCTTTTTGTTTTCAATCCTTTGTTGATAATCTGAAAAGACGGGTAGAGGGAACTCCATATCCTTGAAGTTAAAGCAAATCTAACCTTTTCCTCAGACTCTATAGTCCCTTACTCCTGTCTTCCTGAACTCTTTTGTTCCAGAGGGCAAATCCTGTTATACTTCTTCCCAGGGGTATGGGTCTGTTTTGCTAATCTGCATTTTTAAGGCTCCAGGATAGTGAGATGGTTCTGGAGACACTTCCTCCTCTTTCAGCCAGGTAGTTGGGACCCATGTATGACAGTCTCAGAGGGCACTGGGTGATTCACGTTGAGGCTCATGCATCACAGTGAGGAGGGCCTCACTGTCTGCCATCAGAAGGGGAAAGGAGTCTAGCTTGTTACTGAGGTGCTTGCAAAAAGAAGGGAGGCATTGAATGCAGGAAGAGCCTCCAACAGAGACAGGAGGGAAGGCCGGTCTGGAGAATGGACCTATCTGATGCCAAGGGGGTCACTGAAAAGAGCCAGAGGTCATTGGTGAAGCTGAGTCAGCTCTCAGCCGATCTGGTGCTGACTGTTGAGTGACGGAGTTTCCAGGTGGCGGTGGTAACAGTGCCCACTCCTTTTCCCTCTACTCTCCCCCTCCAGTGCACCATGACACTCATCTACCTCACTGTGGAGGATGTTTTCCTGCTCATCAACTACTTCAGCTTCAGCTACTGGTTCTTTGTGGGCCTTTCTGTCGCTGGACAGCTCTACCTTCGCTGGAAGGAACCTGATCGGCCACGACCTCTCAAGGTCAGTGACTCTGGGCAGACCAGGAGGGGTGGGCCATCTCTTCAAGGTCTTCCCCCTCTCCCATTCCCCCATTCCCTCATCACACTTTACCTAACATCTCACCTCTCTTAATTTCAGCTGAGCCTGTTTTTTCCCATCGTGTTCTGCATATGCTCCTTGTTTCTGGTGATCGTGCCCCTCTTCAGTGACACCATCAATTCCCTCATTGGCATTGGAATCACCCTCTCTGGGGTTCCTGTCTACTTCCTGGGTGTTTATCTGCCAGAGTCTCGGAGGCCACTCTTCATTCGGAATGTCCTTGGTGAGCTCTTTGCCTGTTACACACTGGCTTTGTGTGTGTGTGTGTGTGTGTGTGTGTACAAAGATGTGTGCACAGGTGGGTGTGATGGCTAATGGCTTCCCCTTACTAGTGATATGCTGGAGACCTGGCTGCCCCTTTTGATCTTGACATGATCACTTTAATTCTAACTTTAGAGTCCTATTTTGCGGTTAAACACCCCCTCCCTGAAAGTGCAGTCCGTGTAGCAAGACAAGGAGTCATGCATCAGACCCTCTGGTTGGGTATGGAGTAGAGAACAGTGAGGTTTGCTGGGGGTGAGCCTGGCACAGGGTGCCCAGGGGACAGGTGGGAGGAACCACGTACTTTAATCAGCCTTATGTTGTTATGTTGTTTAGATTGGGGCTGTCATTCTGTCACTGAATATCAGTTTGCTAAATTCTCTTCTCTATTTTCATTTAGCTGCTATCACCAAAGTCACCCAGAAGCTTTGCTTTTGCGTCCTGACTGAGCTAGATGTAGCTGAAGAGAGACAGGCTGAGAGGAAAACTGAGTAGAGGCCAGAAGTGATATCCCCCAAGGCCTGGAAGGCTGCTACCTGGGGCCACAGCCACCGAAGTCCAGATTACAAGACTGTGTGGACCCAACCCTTTTGTGCTAAAGGAGGGCTGTTGGCCCACATTATGTAAGGGGGCTCAGGGCTGATGGCCTGCTCAGGTGTTCACTCTCATTGGTAAGCTATGGGAGGAATCTCAGGGTCTGGGGCCAGCCTGAAGGTGGGGACTTCAGAGGGTGGTGGTGGGAGAGGACTTGGGCAGTAGGGGAATGGTGGTTCAGTTTTGTTCTGGTGAGTACAAACACTTACTTGGTGAGTTGCACTGGGGGAAGAGGGAGTGCTAGGTTAACAGCTGGGGCTGTTGGTTTCTGAATTTGACATTTGAACCAGGAGTTTCTCTGAAGGGGATGCTCTGTGGGAAGTTTTCCTCTGACCAGGTCCAAGCACCTGACTTTAGAGGTCTGAAATATTACCATTTCTTCCTCTGGTTCAGAATCCTTCCCTGGGAAGAGGGTTGTCTTCCATTATTTATTGATATTATTTAATCCAGAACACCAGTTCCAGCAAAGCATTGGTCTTCATTAATTTACAGGATGTAATAGGCTGATTGTATTTAAAAATTGAAAGTACCCCAAAGCGAGTCCCTCTGACCTTAGAGGTATCTATGTGGTGGTTGGTGAGACTCTGACCACAGATTTTTTTGCTTAGTTTTAGCACAGTCTTCTGGAAAGATTTTTTTTTTTTTTTAACTCCTGTACTGGTTACACTTTAGTATGTAGATAGGTCACACGTTAACAATCACCTGGCTCAAGTCCAGGAAGGACAGATGAACAAATGTGGGAGTCAGAAGCCTGGTAAAACTGCTACTTTGAAGGCTAATCCTTTATTTTACTTGAGACCTTAGTTCTTTGCTGTAGTTGGTAAATCCCTGGTTTCTGGTATGAAGTCTAAGAAGGCAGAAACTGTTCTAGGATTCAGGTGAATCACTTGAATTCTTTCAGCTGACAGTGGCTTAGAGACCATTTCCGGGACCCAAGCTGACAAGTAAGTTGTTCCTCTCTGTAAGGGCTGCTATGAGGGGCTGCTGTGCAGACCCATGCAAGCCCATTGTGGTGCTAGAAGTGGTCATTTTCCTGGAAACCTCACATCAGGCTGCATCATCCTCCTTGTCCCCGACACCAGGCTTTGTTTACACTCTGAGCCACTTTGGTGTGGGTCATTTGGACACTTCAGTCCTCTTCTGCCTGCCTCCCCTTGCCTGAGGTTTGGGGGAGCTGCAGTCTCAGGAAGAGCTTGGTACTTGTGGGAACTTGTTTTCTCCCTGTGGACATCAGTGACGACTCTGGAATAAAGCTGCTTCCACCTCCACCTGGCTCTTCAGCAGACTCATGATCAGAAGCAACTAATTCTGGTGCTCAGGCTGCGCTTTAGCTCCCAGGTGTGGCCGGAATGGTACATCTGACCTAACGGATGTTCCTTCATGGGCCACCAGGCTGCACTGGATTGGACAGCCGTCCAGTGTTGCTTCCAGAAACTCATCCTGGACCCAGAAGAACCTGCTGGCTTGGTGTGCCCCCATGGGGTTCTTGTCCTTAGGTTTTGAAATCAGTCAATGATAAAGACAGGAACTGTGAGGCAATCTACCTTTCTGAGCATTCTTCTCCACCATACTGGCCCTAGCTGCAGACAAGGGAGTGACCTTGGTCATACTTGTTCAATTAAGGCAATTTAGGGGAGCATGCTCACAGCTGCCTTTGGTTCAGGGTATGCCTCTGTGAGAACACAGGAGTACATTCCTCCCGTCATGGGTTGTGGATTTGCCTGACAACAGGGAGTCTTTTGCAAAGGCTGACTTGCCCAGACTATGTAAACATGACTCCTGTCTGACCCAAGCTGGCACCTATCCCAGGGATCCTCTGGAGCTAATCCTTTGAGTATGCTTGTCTTGAAGGATCCCCCACCCATGCTTTAATTTTCTTCACTGAAGTAAATGACCAGCTTATCTCAGGAACTTATCATCTCCCAGTGGCTGCCAGGCAAGCAAGGACCTCACGCTCTAGGTTCCCTCATACTTGCTTAGTGAGCCAGGTCACCCCCTCTCATTACTGGATGGTGACTGTGTTCTTCCCCTCTGTGTTGGATACAGACTTCTCCCAGGAACCCTTCTGAGGGAGGGAAGCCAGAGACTCCCTACAGCACTACAGCTTTGTTGTATAATTAATTTCTTCGAGGTCTTTGTTGTTGATCTCCTTCAGTCCTTCTCATGGTGTGCTAATCCTTCTGCAGTGGGTACAGTTTGTGAAGCTGTCAGCCCTTTAATATTGGCAAACTTTAAAGAGTACATAAGAGCAGTGAGCACGTTATAATAGCAGAGTGGTTTTCAATCCTTTGCTTCTATGCCTGCAGAAGACTGAGATGACTGGTATTAAACCTGGAAGTTGTTGCCTGTTGCTTGCAGCACTGAACTGCACCTTAGTGGATACTTAGGATAGGAAACCAAGTCTGTCTGTTGGTTTTATAACTGCAAGAGTAGGACAGAAGTGAATCACTTGAGGAGGTTTAACAGCTTCATGTAGTTAAGAATATAGGCAAAGATGTACATAAAATAGAAAGTGAAATGGGTGGAGGTAGGATAGAAAAGTAGAAATGCTTATGAAATCTTAGAATGGGCAGGAAGACATTTCCTTGTTTATCTTCCCTTGTGAGAGTAAGTCTGTGCCCCAGGGCAAGAGGGCACACCTTGAATCGAAGGTTCTGTGTATTGTTTCCCTAGACCTGTGCAACATGGTAGCTACTAGCTATAAAGAGCTAAAGTATTCAGTTCCTCCATTGCAATAATCACATTTCACATGCTCAATAGCTGTATGTGGCTAATGCACAGTGCAGATAGAGAACATATTCGTCATTACAGAATGCCATCTTAGTCAGAGTTAAGGCATTTGTGGTTTGGAAAGGAGTAGGGACAGAGTTTGCTTACAAGAGATACCAGTTTTGGTAACAATATTGGTCCTGTTGACAGCAGTTTGGTTTTGGTGACTGCTGTGACTAGTTAAAACATTTCTCAGTGGAAAGACAAGTTTAGGATGTGCTTTGCTTTTCCTCACTTGCTTTATGTCCTCAGTGTTTGAAACTTCTCACTCCCTTTTGGCAGGTGTTAGGGGAAGCAGGGAATATGGTGGGAAAACATGTAAGACAAATTTTACTTGCTCCCAATGTTCAAAGTTTTTATTAAATACATTTACACATACCTTGTTCCTTGGCACCACTGCCAGAGGAAACAAGCAATCTTTACAAGTGTTATCAGAGTCAGGAAGCAGGGAGGTAGGGATAGCTGTTTAAAACCTCACATCACAGGCAGATTCTACTTCCTTTCCTAATGGCCGTTACTGTCCAGTCTGTGCCACTATAAGGGACTCACTGCAGCCTTTCTAGAGTCCCTCTATCAAAAGAAACTGGCTTTTACTAGAGGCAGGTAACCTAGAAAAGCCCAGGCTTAGTGCTGATAAAATAAGAGACTCTCTCCCACTTAACTGGTTTCAGCGTAGGAGGAGAATGGGAATGCTGGGAAAATGCCTGGGCCAGGAAACTTCGATTTTATAGCATTTCCCGCCTGTGGACTGCAGGGTTGATTTTGATCAAGATAAATGGGCCCTACAGATAGTAGAAAGGACATTCCCTTAGTGCATGTTTTCCCTGTGGTGGAATGGTGCTGGTGGATATGCTTTTTCCTTCCCTTTATTAGGCTAGGAGGATGCTAACTACTGTGGCGGACCCTACGGTCACAGATCCCCCAGGGGCGTGTGGTAGAACCTCGTGGTTATCACAGCATCATCAGTCTGAATCGAGGTCATGGGGGCTGTCATAGTCAAACTCCTTCTGCACATCCAAAGGGTATTTGCTCCACATTGGTTGTCTGCTGTTGTCTCTTTCTTCGCTGCTGCTGTAATTGTCAGAGCCTAGAATAAAATAATAAGAATGGGCTCTAATTGTATGGTTTTCTAAATGACCACAAAAGTCCCTTCCCTTCTCAAAAAGTTTGTTTTGTATTATAAAATACTTGCTAGAATATAGAACAATTAAAAAAGAAGCAATAAAATTCTTACCATGTAAACCAAGCCCTTTAACATTGGAGTGTTTCATCATTTCTCCCCTAAATATGGGACTTTTTTTTAAATTATAACAGTTGTAGTCATATTGCACATCTAATTTTGTTCCTTGCCACTTCCCCAGTAGAATATTCGTAGTTGAATTGTTCCTCTGTTACCAAACACTAAGAAATTCAAGGAATGGTGGTGCCAGAGCATCCTTCTTTTCTCTTCCCCGAGGTACCTAGTCTGTGTTGTTATACTTGTAAATGCAACAATTTACAAGTATCTGAGAAAACCCTTGGACGACTCCTACTGATGAACCTCTCCAGTACTTTATTCAGAGTAGAAGGGAAAAGGACTGTTGGTAGGCAATGACAGAACTAAGGATTTGAACCTAGGCCTGACTGACATTATACCTCCAGCAGCCCCCATGGAAACACTGGTCCTTCCATCTCCTACAGCTCCAACAGCTTATGGTTGAGCTAGTGGAGCTCAAATGGCAGAAAACGAAAACCAGCTAAGACATACCTGTCAATCTTGCTCACACCTCAGTCCCAGATCACATCAATCCCTCCCCAACCAGGGCTGCTATTACCTACCTCTGGAATCTTCATCTTCGTCACTGTTCTCCTCCTCTGGGTACTCATTGCGCCAGTTATTCTCACTGTTTTCATCATCTTCATCATCATAAATGTCCTCTGGTTGTTGATCATCATTCACCTGTACATCTCAACACAAATGTGAGTGTAAGTCAAAACCTCTAAAGGTATGCTCTGAGGGAAGCTATTAGCAGACCAACTTGGAGAGACGTCGTTTAAGGGTGATGTGTGAAAAAGAGAAAACAGAGCAGTCTGCTAGTGGCTATAGTAACCTCTGCTGCTGCTGCTGCTGCTAAGTCACTTCAGTCGTGTCCGACTCTGTGTGACCCCTTAGACGGCAGCCTACCAGGCTGCCCCGTTCCTGGGATTCTACAGGCAAGAACACTGGAGTGGGTTGCCATTTCCTTCTCCAATGCATGAAAGTGAAAAGTGAAAGGTGAAAGTGAAGTTGCTCAGTCGTGTCCGACTCCCAGCGACCCCATGGACTGCAGCCCACCAGGCTCTTCCATCCATGGGATTTTCCAGGCAAGAATACTGCAGTGGGGTGCCATTGCCTTCTCCGATAGTAACCTCAGGCATTTATAATAAATTTTTCCTTTTAAGCAAGGGTAAGAACAATGATCAGGAATAGAACCTAGGGAGGCAAAGCATGTGATTGGGTAATAAGCTTAGGCTGCTTCGTGGGGCCCCTTACCAACTCCCACTCGTGGCTGTAGGGCTGCACAGAGAGGATGTTCTCAATCCATCCTGGAGTCGCCCTTTCCAAACAGTAAATGTCATACACAAAGTCGTCCTTTTGTTCCTTCTGATGCCCAGAACTTGGTCCACATTGAGATACATTCAACCCCTCACGGATCAACTCTACACAGTTGCAGAGGATCACATCTGGGTCAGATTTCTGTAAAGAGAACAGGAGATGATACATGTATAACCTAAAACATGGATGTCCCAAGAGGAGGAACCTAAGAGCTTGGTGAAGGAGGCCTTCCTGCAGTTCTACGTTGAATTCAAGATTCTTATCCCCATGGCCAACTAGTCTTTTTTCATTTATCTATGAAATAAAAAAACAGTCTATAAAATTAACATGTAGTATTACTTTTAAGGGAGAAGCTCACAAGATAGTTGCCTAGTCTTCTGTGGGTTGACACAAGAGAGCCCAAAGGAACACTAGAGGAAGGGGAGAGCCAGCACAAGTGGTTCATCTCACCCCAGGCTCTGCTTCTGCAGGTCTTCTCTGAGTTCCTTTGGTATGATGTTCTCCCTTTGGAGATCCACAGGCCCACTGCAGCGCCCCTATGGTTGACAGTCAAATGGGTCTGTATTTTGTGTGGCCACCTCTAGGGGCATAAGGGCGTTTCTTGGTACCTGGTGACTAGTACCAGCCATCACCCACCACTAGCTTGCTCACACTGACATCCTGCTTTTGCTCACAAACTAGGAGGGGACTCGATAATCCTTTTTCTGATAGTTTGAGAGATGTACTGCCCCAGAACAGAACTTGCCCAGGTAAGATGTGCTCCAGTGGCAAGAGGCTGTGTTATCCAGGGTCAGATCAGATCAGATCAGTCGCTCAGTCGTGTCCGACTCTTTGCGACCCCATGAATCGCAGCACGCCAGGCCTCCCTGTCCAACACCAACTCCCGAAATTCACCGAGACTCAGGTCCATGAAGTCAGTGATGCCATCCAGCCATCTCATCCTCTGTCGTCCCCTTCTCCTCTTGCCCCCAATCCCTCCCAGCATCAGAGTCTTTTCCAATGAGTCAACTCTTCACATGAGGTGGCCAAAGTACTGGAGTTTCAGCTTTAGCAGTGTTCCTTCCAAAGAACACCCAGGACTGATCTCCTTCAGAATGGACTGGTTAGATCTCCTTGCAGTCCAAGGGACTCTTAAGAGTCTTCTCCAACACCACAGTCCAACACCACAGTTCAAAAGCATCAGTTCTTTGGCACTCAGCCTTCTTCACAGTCCAACTCTCAAATCCATACGTGATCACAGGAAAAACCATAGCCTTGACTAGACAAACCTTTGTTGGCAAAGTACTGTCTCTGCTTTTGAATATGCTATCTAGGTTGGTCATAACTTTCCTTCCAAGGAGTAAGCGTCTTTTAATTTCATGGCTGCAGTCACCATCTGCAGTGATTTTGGAGCCCAGAAAAATAAAGTCTGACACTGTTTCCACTGTTTCCCCATCTATTTCCCATGAAGTGATGGGACCGGATGCCATGATCTTTGTTTTCTGAATGCTGAGCTTTAAGCCAACTTTTTCACTCTCCACTTTCACTTTCATCAAGAGGCTTTTGAGTTTCTCTTCACTTTCTGCCATAAGGTTGGTGTCATCTGCATATCTGAGGTTATTGATATTTCTCCCGGCAATCTTGATTCCAGCTTGTGTTTCTTCCAGTCCAGCGTTTCTCATGACGTACTCTGCATGTAAGTTCAATAAACAGGGTGACAACATACAGCCTTGACGTACTCCTTTTCCTATTTGGAACCAGTCTGTTGGTCCATGTCCAGTTCTAACTGTTGCTTCCTGACCTGCATACAAATTTCTCAAGAGGCAGATCAGGTGGTCTGGTATTCCCATCTCTTTCAGAATTTCCCACAGTTTATTGTGATCCACACACTCAAAGGCTTTGGCATAGTCAATAAAGCAGAAATAGATGTTTTTCTGGAACTCTCTTGCTTTTTCCATGATCCAGCGGATGTTGGCAATTTGATCTCTGGTTCCTCTGCCTTTGTAGCATGGGTTAATTTGGAAACGAGAGGGACATGCTGCAAGTCACTCTTGACGGGTTCACCACTGAGAGTTGTACAGCTCAAACCAAACACCATGTGGGGGGAAGAGGGTGTGTCCCATGGTGAAGGCAGATAGAGGGAGAGCAATGTTCTCATCATTTACAAGCTGTACAGCTCAAACCAAACACCATATGGGGGGGAAGAGGGTGTGCCCCATGGTCAAGGCAGATAAAGGGAGAGCAATGTTCTCATCTTTTACAAGCTAAACAGAATTCTTCCTTGTTCTAAAGTTAAGAAGAACTAGACATGTCAGGTTTTGTGAAGACTCTTGACCAACCTCAAAGCTGTTTACAAGAAAAGTTCTGACTAACTCACAAGTCCACAGACCTCAGTTCAACAACCTATGCAGCCATTAAATATTAAAAAAAAAATTTACAGAAGTTAGCAAAACAAAAGTGCTAGACAAAAAAATAAACCAGTTTTGTTCCAATTATCTTTGGGATGGGGGTAAAATGAATGCATTTTCTCCTACTTTATTTTTTGGGGCTACACCTGACCAGGGATTGAACCCACACCCCCTGCAGTAGAAGCAAGGAGTCTTAACACTGCACTGCCACCCCTCCCTTTATTTTGCTTTCTTTTCTTCATAAAAGAAAAAAAAATTTTAATCTAGTCTATGTATTTCTTTACCTATATTTGCAATTATGCTACATTCTGTTGTTAAAGTATTTTCCCATCTTGCCAGTCTTCATGGTTACCAATTTAGTGGTCTAATCAGTTGTATATGTCAGTTTCTATACATAATTGTTAGCCTCCATACACAGCACTATGATGAACGTGTCATTTCTTGCATTTGAAAAATGGAGATAAGAATACCTACCTTATATGGTTTTTGTGAGGATAAAATGAGTTAAAGTAAAAAAAAAAAAAAAAGAACCTAGCATAGTACTGGACACATTACTTAGTATACAAACAGTAGCTTTTGTTAATACCATAGCTATTTGCTTCTGTGGAATTATTTCCCTAGGATAAATCCTGGGGGTGAGATTGCTATCACCAATTTTAAATTTTCTTTACATTTCTGGATGGCTTTAGAGTGCAAACAATAAAAATAGTTTGAAAAATAGGCTCCAATGTATTTTTAGGATGCTTGATATTACTGTAAAGCCCAAAGGCTTGCATAAATTTTAAGCACTACAATCATGTACAGTTTTAATCAGAGCCTCGCCAACAGTGCTATCAGCAACTCTTTTCCCAGTCATCTAGTAAGCGTAAAACCTCGTGTGCTTTCTGTTTAAATTTATGTTTTTTAATAATCTGCAAACATTTTTGATGTGTTTATAGTTTGTACTGCATTGTCGGGAAAACCTGTGTTCAGATCCTTCCTAGCTTATCTACTAATTTTTCTTAGATTATTTAATGGGCTATTTAACTGACTTGATTCCACTGAACATGGGTTCACTTTTAAAATGTGTAACTTATGACACGGTCTGGAATTAGTTTTGGTAAAACAGATGGCTATCATGTCCAGGTATACTAGTAATACAATTAAATATTTTTTGCTTGATATATTTTAAATTTAAATTTCATTTGGGGGGGCTTCCCTGGTGCCTCAGTGGTAAAGAACCTGCCTGCCAATGCAGGAGACATGGGTTCAATACCTGTTACATGAAGATCACACATGCCTTGGAGTAACTAAGCCTGTGAGCCACAACTACTGAGCTTGTGCTCTACAGCCTGGGAGCTGCAACTTCTGAGTCCACGTGTTGCAACTACTGAAGCTCGTGTGCCCTACAGCCTGTGCTCTGCAACAAGCCAAGCCACCACAATGAGAAGATCGTGCACTGCAACTAGGGGGTAGCCCCCACTCACTGCAACTAGAGAAAAGCCCAGGCAGCAACAAAGACCCAACATAGCCAAAAACTATTTTGTTTGTTTTTCATTTTTTAAACTTCAGAAACCATTAAAAAGAATGATATTTGAAAAATGTTTATCAAGAGAAGGCATACCTTAGATTGAGAATTTTCTATTTCTCTGGTCTTATGCATGTAGTTGACTTTGTTTTTTGGAAGTGAGGTACTAATTTAGAAAATGTAATTAGTAGAAAGTGACACTGAATTAAATGTGAGGAAGATTTGCGTTCTAATCCTAAATCTGCCTCAAACTTGGTATGCTACCCAGGCCTGGTCCTTTAATCTCTCTTTGATGAGTTTTCCCATCTGCTTTATTTTTACATTGGTCAAAATCTCCAGCGATTCCCCATCTCAGGGTGAAAGGCAAGGTGTCCTTTCAAGTACTGACCTGAAAGGATCTAGCAGATACCCTCTTCCAAAATTCCTTACTATCTTCTCCCAACTCATTGGGCACCAGGCACATTGACCTTGCAAACATCAGACAAATTTGGCTTCTGGGTCTCTGCACTTACAGCTCCTCGGTATGGAATCCCTTTCCCCAAGACATCTGCAGTGCCCAGCCATTCACCTCCTTCAAGTCTTCACTCAAAAGTCATCTCAGTGAAAATGACACTGAAATGGGACCACACTTTTCCTTTTTTCTTTGCCCCTTTTATGGCCCATATCACCATGTGATCAGATCAGATCAGATCAGTCGCTCAGTCGTGTCCAACTCTTTGCGACCCCGTGAATCGAAGCCCACCAGGCCACCCGGTCCATCACCAACTCCCGGAGTTCACTGAGACTCACGTCCATCGAGTCAGTGATGCCATCCAGCCATCTCATCCTCTATCATCCCCTTCTCCTCCTGCCCCCAATCCCTCCCAGCATCAGAGTCTTTTCCAATGAGTCAACTCTTCGCATGAGGTGGCACAAGTACTGGAGTTTCAGCTTTAGCATCATTCCTTCCAAAGAAATCCCAGGGCTGATCTCCTTCAGAATGGACTGGTTGGATCTCCTTGCAGTCCAAGGGACTCTCAAGAGTCTTCTCCAACACCACAGTTCAAAAGCATCAATTCTTCGGCGCTCAGCCTTCTTCACAGTCTGATGAACTATGGAATGAGGTTCGTGACATTGTACAGGAGACAGGGATCAAGACCATCCCCAAGGAAAAGAAATGCAAAAAATCAAAATGGCTGTCTGGGGAGGCCTTACAAATAGCTGTGAAAAGAAGAGAAGCGAAAAGCAAAGGAAAAAAGGAAAGATATAAACACCATGTGATATCGAATTTATATGTTTGATGTTTCTCTTCTCCACCTGCATGCTGGGTCCTCATTGCTGTACCTACAAAACCTAAGAATCATACTTGGCACAGAGTGGGCGCTGAGTAAATGTTGAGTGGATAACCTAACCTGAAAATTGTGGCTATCAAGCTGGGTGGATCATCCATCACTAAAGTGAGGCCACGTGTACCCTCTTTAACTGTGTGCTGACTTTGCGCAGAGAAGCCCAGAGGTCGACTCTGGGGCTGTACTCACTTTGCAGGAGATCGCGGCGGCGGCGACCTCTGCATCTTCTTCGTGGACCAGGTCTAATAGCTGAAAGTTTGCGTCGTCGGCGGCTTTTGCGGTTCCTGACGCATCCTCGGACTCCAAGCTGTCCGAGGGAATTCCCGAGGATCGGCGGCTAAAGACTACTCTGTAGCGGCCTTCCTGTCGGATCTCCCGAGCAGAAGCGCGGAGATGATGGCGGATACGTTGCTGGCTGCCCTGGGACGGGCGCAGGGCGGCCCGCAGGAGCGGCTGGACTGGCTCCTCCTAGGGTTGGGGAGAAGTAGAGGTGTGGGGCGGCATAAACAGGGGTTGGTGAAAGGGTCACGGATAAGGATGCACCCCAGCTGTACCCTAAGATCCCTTTCATAGCGGCTCCTTCCCGGCCCAATACCTGTGAGCGCACGGTGGCCACCAACTGGAAGACATTATTTTCTGCTGCTCTCTCCAGACCCTCTGGAGACGTCTTTGGAGTTTCCAATTCAACTGCACTGGAGCGGAGGCGTTTACAAGCGAGGACCAAAGCCTCGGCGGGCTCTGTGCCGAGCTTCCGCTTCACCCGGAGAACAGCTGTACTTCCAGCCTCCATAGCGGCTGCCGTGGAGCACTGTGGGAACGTGTTGGGTGTGACGGAAGAGCTCTTCAGTTCCGCTTCCGGGCCCGCCCCCGGCACACTCAGAGACTCTAGGGAGGTCCCGCCCTCCCACGCCTGTAGAGGCAAGATGGCGGTGACGGAAGAAGTGAATGGAACTGTTCCCGCGTCGGGTGAGACGCTGGACGGGTTGGGAAGGTGGGGTCGCGGTTGAAGGCTCGAATGCAGCCAGAAACGTACTCAGCCCACGGCCTCGGTCGTACTTGAACACTGAGGTATACACCTCTTCGGGACTCCGAAGGAACTTCTAGAGTCCGCATGGGGAGGCTCAGAGCTCCCGAACGGCGGTAGTGCGGGTTTCTAGGGGGTCCCCGCCTCTGCCATTCAGTCGGGTAATTGCTTCTAGTTTGGCTTGTGACTGAGCACCTTCGCGGGGAGTACCTGGCGCCTCCTCTCAGCGACAGAGACCCGCACGTCAGTCTTTCGGAGCTTCAGCTATCGCACCCTTGACTGGTCCATGGTCCCCTGGTTCATAGGTCTTTCCCAGTCACAGTGTTCTCAGTAGTTGGAAACCAGTCTGTTTACCATACATTGGTCAGAGAGTCCCTGTAAAAGCGTACACCCACCGTTTGTTGTTCAGTCGCTCGGTCGTGTCCGACTCTTTGCGACACCCGCCGTAGATACTCCTTTGCTTAAAACCGTTGAGTGGCTCTCAGTGTACCTAGAACAAAATCAAAACACCTTTCCAAAGTCAGCATGGCACAACGGTTTGCAGAAGCCCACATGCCTAATCTCCTATCATTTCTTCTGCTCAAAGTGCTTCAGTCACTCAGACTTTCGTAACTCTGCACCTAATTCTTGACATTTTACGTCCTGTTTTTGGAAAAGTTGGGGTAAGGATTCCTGAAATATGAGCACTACACTATCATAGCTTTTAACCCCGCTTATCTTTCAGGCCTCAATTTAGATGCTATTTTCCTCAGAGAACCTTTTCATAACTTTGTTATTCTCTTTCATAGCACCCTATGCATTTCCTTTCTTGCCCTCAAGTAGTCTGTAATTATTTTATTTACTCTCTTTTATTAGGATCTATAAATTCTTGGAGGACAAGAACCTCCTTTCTCTTTATGGTAGTCCTCCAGTCCTAATACAGTACCTGGCATACAGAAGGTGCCTGGTAAATTTTGAGTGACTGAACCAGAGGTCTACTCTGAAATCTGACTAGTAAAGCAATTAGGGCTTGGCAGTTGATTTCCATCCTCTCCTTGTAAATAACCATGTGATTACACAGCTCTTGGAGAATGAGGAGGAGATTAGAGTATCCTGAATCTAGATTGTGGGCTCCTTCTGGGAGAGAGGATAAGGCATAGTAATACATGAGGAGATTCATGTGTGGAAGATACGTAGTGTTCACCCAGAGAGGTTACAGGACATAGTTTCTGTCCTCAAGCATTTGTTTAGATTTATATGAAACCAGTGACTTCTCTACAGTTCTGAAAAGACACTGTGGTCCTAGTTACAGCCTCTGCAACATCATAGATGAAAAGAGAATTCCATAAATTACAATACTTTACTTCCCCTTAACCTTTAAGTGACTTCACGATTGATGACATGTGGACCAGAGGATAAGGGTTTTAGGAATCTCCACAATATGGACCCCATCAACATGTTTGACTTCTTGTTCAATGGAACTTCAGGTTAATTTATTAGTTCACTGTGCATGATTTTTTAAGCCTCTCTAATCTGGTGGAGTACTTTCTCCCTCCCTTCCCCCATCTAAATCCTACCCATCTTTTAAACTTCTTTCTACTACAGCATTTGTTGGAAGTGTTTTCTGAAGCATATTACAGATTATGGTAGTTCTAGATACTGTCCCTTTTAATGACATTAGCTTATGAGATATGTAGAGCTGATTCTAGCAGTGCTTTTCAAGCTGTAGGTTGAAACCCTTTGGTGAGTTATTAAAACAATTCAGTGGATTATGACCTGCATGACAAATAAAAATTAAATAGAGTGGACTATATCAGAGGGTCTTGCCTACATGAAGACTAAGTAATTGTTTTGTGAACCTTTATATTCCGTGTGTGTGTTGTGTCTCAAGGTAAAATATATTTCTTACTGGGGTTGTCAGAAAGCTTGATAACCACCAAATTAGAGACTAGATATACTGAAGTAGAGTTTTGCTGAAGGACTAATTGACTACTTTGAACCAGGCTAGTGACTGAGTCTTTTCAGAAAAGATTGTTACCCATCCTCTAGTATAAGAATTCAGTGTTTACTTAGTTTAGATGACTTCAGAAGAAAGTCAGTAACTCTGGCCAGTAAAATGCCTTACAAATGTTTAGGGTCTTGCGGAGTGGGCATTCTTTTTAAAGTTTACAGATGATGGATCAGTGCTTATCAAGAAATGAAGGAAAAGGTAGAACACTTACTGTTTTTTGAATAATAAGAGGGAGGGCACTGTGAGAGGCCATGTTTGCTGAGAAGAACCTTCAGATTTTGAGCTGTGGGATTTCTCTCTCAGAAATAGATCTTTGGCAGGAAACAGGCCATGTAAGACATTGATCTGGTGAGATTTCATTTATTCGAAGCCTTTTTTTTTTAGATGAAGAAAGTTAAAATTGCTTTTAAAATTCAATACTGAGTGGATAAGAAGTAACTGACATAACAGTAATATAATAACATAATAATATAACATAATAGTGAGGCACTAAGAAAAACAGTATAATTAGAAAAAGAACAATTACTATTACTTTTGAAGTCTCCTGTGAAGGCCTTTGATTTTGAAGGCCTTTGTGGATTCCATCCTTTTCCCTTCATTCCTATAGGTAACCACTATCATCATTCCCTGTTATGCTTTCGGTGTGATCCCTGAAGACTATATTCTCTGTTGCATAATTATGAATTTCATATGAATACAATCATGTATACTCTGTGGTTTGCTTATTCTTTGGCTTGGTGTTATATTTTGGGGATTGTTCATGTTGAATATTAGCTATGATTTATTTGCTCAGGTGAGGTTTACTTAGGTGAGTTGAATTACTATTTCTTTGCATATTTCCTTAAACTAAATTTTACTATTCTAAGACAGTATTGCTGATACTCCTTTATTGCTTCACTTTCACTTTTCACTTTCATGAACTGGAGAAGGAAATGGCAACCCACTCCAGTGTTCTTGCCTAGAGAATCCCAGGGACGGGGGAGCCTGGTGGGCTGCCGTCTCTGGGATCACACAGAGTTGGACACGACTGAAGCGACTTAGCAGCAGCAGCAGCAGCAGCAGTCTCTGTGTTCTCCCTTTTCCTTCTAGGCCTTTCTTCTGCATTATTTCTCTTCTCACCTGCCTTCACCTGAGGCTGTACTCAGGTGCAACCCTGAGGCTCATTTGACCCCATTGAAACTATGGAGGCCTGCTGAAGTTTCCAGATAGCTTTCTGAATTTTTGTCTTAATGATTTTTGATGTTGTGTGCTGAATATAAAACTAAGTAACTCTTGATGGGAAGATCGAAATTCTGATGAACTAATATTTTCAGTGTCTCTGACATTTTCATCCATTTTATGAGTTCTTTTTTTTCCCCTTGTCTTAAAAATTCGTTTCCCTCTGTATTTTGGGGCATTATGATTTGAATAGATTTCTGACGATCAGACTTGTCTACAAGAAGTCAACTGGCAAGGCTGCTTTTCTCTGCTAAAGCTGAGAAGCTGATTGACATCATGAAAGTCTTCTGTGGGCGGGCCAATCCGACCACAGGATCTGTGGAGTGGCTGGAGGAGGATGAGCATTATGACTACCACCAGGAGATTGCAAGGTAATGGGGGTTTTTTTGTTTTTCCCCACAGTTCACTGTAGCTGGGTAGGGCCGTTGATCTCAAAGCAGATTCCTTGGAATCCAGTCTGAGTGGGGAATAGATTGTCACCAAGTGCTTCTGACCAGGGCAGTGTTGCTCACCAGCAGGTCTGCTCAGCTAGGTAGGTTTGTGTGGGAGTTCCACAAAGTCATACCTGTGTGGAGAGTCAGACGTTGTGTAGCAGCCATATCAGAGCCCCAGAGGATTTGTCTAGTGGACCAAAGAGGACCCAGGGTTCAGTAGTAGTAACAGCAATAGACGAACTTATGAAAGTTAATTATTGAGTCACTGAAATGATGACACATTTATCATATGGTTAAATTCTCTTTAATGGAAAACATGGGGGAAAGTGAATTATTTTTTTTCCTTTGGAGGGATGTTTAAAAGTATGTCAGTGAGTTACTGTTATTAAGCAATCATTAAGTGTATACAACACTGTGTGAAGGCTGTGAATACCAAAATGAAGAAGATCAGGTTCTGGTTCTCAAAGAACATGCAGATTTGTGGAAGAGACAGATATATAAAAAATTATGACACCATGAGATGAAGATCAGTGGAAATGGGCACAAAAGTGCATGGAAGCATCAAGAACCAGCTCTGCTGGGAGAGTGATAATTTGAATGATTTCTCAAATCTAAAGAGAGAGTGATTGCTTTCCAGGCAGCAGGGATTATGTGCAGACTTGCAGATGAGCTAGTTTGGGGAATGACTAGCAGGTCACTGTGACTGGAGTGTGGTGAAAAAGTAGCGCTGTGGTGAGGGAGGCTGCTGAAAAGGTGGGTGGCGTCACGTTGTAGTTGGTGGGAGCAAAATGCTGGAAGAGGAGCACAGTTCTCTTAAGTTCTAGCTTTGCCACTTAAGTCTGTGACATTGGCCAAGCTTCTAAACTTCTCTTAGCCTCGAAGTAGTAATATGTGCCCCGTGTACAGTATAACAGTACATGCCTCAGTATAATAACATGTATCCCATAGTATGATACCTTTTTCTTACCATCGTTTGATGATTGAATGAAGTACAATGTTTGGTACAAAATAAGAGCTCAAATACATTACTTTCCAAGTATTTTGGATGTTATTTTCTGAGTGATTGAGATGTTAAATAGGGAAGAAAATAGATGAGGTTGCATTTTGGAACATTCCCTGAGAGCAGTGTGGAAAGAGCAAACACTTGTGGGCATTTGGGTAGATATCGCAGCCCCATGGCTGAGACAGCAGAGGTGGAGAGAGGAGGAGAAAGCTTTGAGGGAGCCTAAGTTTGGTAACTCTTGGGTGCAGTGATGGAAAGAGAGAGAAAATTCAAGAAGCACCAAGATTTCTGATTTGAGTAAGTGGATGGAAAACAGTTCCATCCCAAGGAGAACACAGGAGGAATGAATGTTGTTGGGAGATGAAGATTAGTGTCTGGGTTTGGCCATCCAGATGGAAATGCCAGTGGGCAGATAAATTATGGATCTGGACAGTTTGCAGTTATTAGTGAGAGTTGAAGCTGGAAGAGATTGCAGGCTTTCAGAGATCGTGTGGGATAAGAAAGGTAGAGGGCTGAAGAAAGAATCCTGGAATATCTGGTGAGGCAAGACAACAAGCAGGGGATGGCCAGAGAGTAGAAAGGAAGAGAACATTTCAGAAAGGGGAGTGTCTAGCAGGGTCAGAGAAATCTTAGCTGTTAAGTGATGGGAATGAGCTGGTGGTGCTTAGGGAGAGTGATGTCAGTGGAGTGGGAGGAGTGGGTGGGTGATGAGGCAGGGAAGATCAGGTGTGAAAATGTCCCTTTTGAGGTGAAGGAAAGTAGAAAGGACCAGATTTCAACTAAACACTCATAGGTAGGTTCACATGTTAAAAACCTTGGTATGTCATTTAAAAAAAGAAGCAGCAGAACTGTTTGCTTTTGGTGCAGTGCTCCTCAAAATGTGGAGTATGAAGTGCCTGTGTCACACTTGCCTGGAGCACCAGTTCAAGTGCAGATTTCCAAACTCCAGCTCCATCTTCTGGATCAGAAGTTCTTTGCGTGTATTGTGGGAAGCCACATGTTAAAAAAAAAGCTCTCCATTAATTCTGATGTTGATCGGAAGCTGGAGGCCCTCTCTTTCTTGAGAGTGCCTTAATTCTCACCTGGAACTCTCAGAAAGCATCTTTGGGTTGAATCTGCTGAGTTCTGTGGATTATCCTAACCCTGCCAGAGATTTTTCAGATTTGTGTATTATTATGGTAGAACATACAGATAAGCAGCCCTCTTCTCTGTAGTTTGATGAGCTCTTCTTAGTTGTCCCTGATGACATAAGGGAAAGTGCCTTCATATACACAGCAGGCATATAGATTCTCTTTCCCTGATTGTTCTCCTTGGTGTTCCTTCCATCTGTGGTTATCCCTGTATACAAATATATGTAAGACTACGTGAAGTGTTAGACACATCTGAGTTGTTCCTGAGGAAAAAAATTATATGATGTATAACATGATCAGTATGCTAGGACTGTGGAATTACTGTGACAGGGCCAACTATCACAGGAGTTTCAATCCAAGATTCTTTACTAAAAATAAACATGTTTTGCTAAGATTTTTTTTTTGCTACAGTATGAGAGAATGACAGCTTATAGCTCTGTTAAAATAGTTTAAAATGGACCAGGATGTTTGTTCTGTCTGATGTAGGAATGCATTTATGTATGTGTATATTCTCATACGTTGATGTTTATCATTATTAGCAGAGGTTTCTAACTTGTCTTTTTATTTTTTTTAGGTCATCCTATGCTGATATGTTGCATGACAAAGATAGGGTAAGTGTAAAAGGAAACTGTTATTTATTTATTTATTTATCTTTTTGAAACTGTTATCTTAAAGTGGTGTTTGAAACCTTCCACTATGTGGTTAAAAACTGCCCCCAGAGGCACGCTGTTAGAATGACGCAGAGAGGCAGCAGTAGGGTGCACTGCTTGGGAAAGAAGGAGTCTGGGTCCTTCTTGCTCCTCTATTACTGACTTGAGCATGACCTTGGAGAAAACATGAGACCTCTGCAGACCTCACTTATTAGAATTTATAATGAGTGGGCCATACTAGCTGATTTCCATAATCTCTGGATACAAAATACAGTTTTACCTGGAATAGTTACTTTGTAATTTTAAAATAGAATCTCTAGAGGTCACTGCAGACTGTATTTTGTAAAGTATATTTGGCTTTCACTGCAGAATTACATTTCAGCTTTTCTCTTTCATTTTTGTTTCATCTGAGTTCTCTTTGTTTGAATTATGTTATAATTCTGGTCTTATCATGGTTAGCAACCCAGGATTTCCTGGTCTCCCAGAGTGCTTAACTAGTCAGCCTCATCCAGATCGTTCAGAAATTGGGAGGCTTGAAGGAGAGGGATGCAGGGCCAGGCTTAAAAACTGAGCAGTGCTTGGCAGAAGGATCAGGGCACATGGTAGGGCTGGTCATGAGGCTGTGTTGGTGGCAGTGTCTCTTTCACCCAGCCCGGATTAACTGCCTGCTTCTTGGCAACACTGTGACAGAAGGGCCTCCTTAAGCACCATTAGTGTTCAGACTACACCACAGGGGCTAAGTGCCTCCCTCATTTTTGTCAAATATCCAAGTGCCTTTGCTGATCTGCTGAGGAATTACAGAATGGAGAACAAACATTGTTGGCTTTTGACTAATCCTCTGTAGTTTAACGTTCTTGACTTCTTGTTGGACTCATGGGCCTGTGAGCCTCTCTGATTTTTAGTGTCATCTCTAGAGAGAGTCCTTTTTGACTCAGCTTCCAGAGGATTTGGACAAATGGTGGTGTCGTCCATCCGGTCAGCCAAGCCAGAAAGATGATGTCTTTCCCTTATCTAAGCCTATAGTTGATTGACCACCAAATTCTATTGTTCTTTCAACCCCACTGCCTGCTCAGCACTCATTGACTGGTGTCGGCCCCTCTTTTCCTTCCTCTGTGCTGCTGCTGCTAAGTCGCTTCAGTTGTGTCCAACTCTGTGCGACCCCATAGACGGCAGCCCATGAGGCTCCCCTGTCCCTGGGATTCTGTAGGCAAGAACACTGGAATGGGTTGCCATTTCCTTCTCCAGTGCATGAAAGTGAAAAGTGAAAGTGAAGTCGCTCAGTCGTGCCCGACTCTTAGTGACCCCATGGACTGCAGCCTACCAGGCTCCTCCGTCCATGGGATTTTCCAGGCAAGAGTACTGGAGTGGGGTGCCATTGCCTTCTCCGTCTTCCTCTGTACAGCAGCCCTAAAACCCTTCAGTGTCCTCTTGCTGCCTTTGAGGTAAACTTCAAATTCCTTGATGGAACATTCCTGGGTCTTCATTATTTAACTCTTAACTTCTATTCTCCCCTTCCCAGTTCTATACGTGAGGAAATGGAGTCAGAAGTTGCTGGTTAGTGACAGTCAAGAAAAACATGTTTCTCTGTACTTTTGTATCGTTCCTTACATTTTGTTGTTGTTTTAAAACACTTCTATTATCCCATAAAATCAATCCTGGTACTCAACCTTCTGGTTGCACCCCCCTCCCACAAGGCAACCACTGATAGATTTTTCTGTCTGTATAGTTTTTGCCTTTTTTGGAAATTTCATCTTAATGAAATCATATAATATGTAGTCTATGTGTCTTTTTTCCTTCATTCATCATTTGAGGGTCATTCATGTTGAGGGTATTAGTATCCATTCCTTTGTATTGCTGAGTAATACTCCATTATATGGATAAACTGTATTTTATCCATTTACCAGTTGATAGACATTTGAATCGTTTCCAGTTTTTGGCTGTGTTGAATAGTCCTGCTTTGAACATTCACATGTAAGTCTTTGTGTGGACATGTTTTCATTTCTTTCATATAAATATATCAGAGTAGAATTGCTGGGTCTATATGTTGAATGTACATTATTTAACTTTGTAGTTTTAATATATTTGGAAGGCAAATAAGCACATGAAATTATTTTTTCTAATGACTAATAGTGTCAAACATCATTTTATGTGCTTATTTGCCATCCAAATATCATCTTTAGTGTAGTCTAGGATTATGAACTCACATAGGACTCTTTATGGATACTGCCAGTTGTCTTTTAAGAAGCTCCAGGCAATGGCACCCCATTCCAGTACCCTTGCCTGGAAAATCCCGTGGATGGAGGAGCCTGGTAGGCTGCAGTCCATGGGGTCACTAGGAGTCGGACACGACTGAGCGACTTCACTTTCACTTTTCACTTTCATGCATTGGAGAAGGAAATGGCAACCCACTCCAGTGTTCTTGCCTGGAGAATCCCAGGGACGGGGGTGGGGGGTCCTGGTGGGCTGCCGTCCATGGGGTCGCACAGAGTTGGACACGACTGAATCGACTTAGCAGCAGCAGCAGCAGTAGTAACTTCAAAGTTGGATAATTAAAAAGTGATCGCTGTGCACATTTCATTGTCTTTTTTCTTTATGTCAGAGAAAAGATATTTCTGATGTGCTAAATAAACATGTGGAGGTAAATTAGCAGCATGACTAATTTAGTCATTGCTGTCAGTCACCTTCAGACAATAGTCAATAACTTCAAGTTACATTTTGTATTTTTTTGCATTGTGTGATGGTTTTGTATGTTAAGAAAATTGAAAAAGTATTGCAGGTATTTTAGTATTTGTTGTATAGAAAATACAACTTTTTTAAATTAAAAAAATTAAAAGTGATAGCTCATTTAATGGATGTTATTTATTTGGCACGTATTCCAACCCTGTTTCCTGTTGAGGATGCTGCTGATGAGGGTTCTCAGGTGATTGGCTCGCAGACTGAACTGAAGCTCCCGAACCAGCTCCTAGACCTGCTCTCTTTCCATTACCCCACAGCCACAGCTGCACAGAGAAATCTGCACCGTCCTGCTTTTTGTGGAAATAGTGTATTTGATGTTCATTTTCCTAGTTCAACAATTCTATCGGTTGCCATCCTGATTTATTTTAACTTTTTTTCTTTCTTTGCCATAAAAAGCACGTAACATAAAATGCCATACTGATTTTATCCAAGACAAAAATGCAATTACTTTAGGAGTCAAATATTTCTGTGAGGCTTACGGTGAAGTAACAGTCCCCTGGTGTATCATTTCCCCCAGACAAAACATTTTTATGCTTACACTCAGAGGCAACCTCCTTTCTTCTCTTTGAACTGTTTGTTTTATGTTTACTTCCAGACCTAAATAACTATTATCTACTGACTTCCCACTGTAAGAGCTAAGAATCTGATATTCTTTCAGCTCCTCCTTCCCACTCGTTCTCCTTTCCTCCCAGCACAGTTATAGTTTTTGCAAAATTAATACTCAGTGTTTCAGTAGGCAAGTCACTTAAATTCTTTATGCCTCTGTTTTCTCATCTGTAAAATAGGGATAGCAATAATACCCCCTTTTGTGACGAAGTAAGCGCTTATATAAATGTGTGTTAGTTAAAATCATGTTGACTTTATTAGGCATGTATAAACACTGTTCACAGTTGAGCTATGTGATAATTTTGATTGCTGTTCCTTTCTTGCATTATTCTTTGTTAATAATTAACTTATTTTTGCTTTATGTTTTATGTAGTCATCCTTTTATGCCCATACTTTCTCCCCGTAGTCTAAAATTTCTTTCCAAAGGAAAGTCAAAACAGTCGGCTGTTCTGTCAGTTTCATCTTAGAGATTGTTCCTGGGTCATTTTCCCCGGCCTCAGTCTGGACTAGGTGCGTTCTAGACCTGCAATTCTTGTTGTCTGCAGATCTCCTTTGCTCCTCTTTTTGTATTGAGTCCTCCGTTTCCTGGGTCTCCTTGTGTTCCTCTTTGGTTCCTTCCCTCTTTAGTGAAGCTCATCCTTTATCACATTACTCTGAGAGGGTTCATGGGGAGTAAGGTTTTTGAGGCTTGGCTTATCCGAAAACGTCTTTATTCTGTCCTCACACTAAGGGCTGGATTCTAGTTTGGAAATCACTTCACTTCATAATTTTGACATTATCACTCCATTTGCTTTTAGAGTTCAGTGTTGCTATTTTGAAATATAGTACTATTCTTTTTTTTTTTTTTTTTGGCTGTACCACACAGCCTGTGAGATCCTAGGGCCAGGTACTTAATTAGCCAAAGTGTTACAGAGGAAAAAAAATATATAGATATAGATATATATGATTAAATTACTAAGGACTTGAACTAAAAACAAAGAAACAATTTCCTGAGAAGAAAATATTTTTTAGCCCAGGAAGCTGTATGAATTAAGAGCCTAGTGAGGAAACCAAAAGCCACATTATATGTTTCAGTGGGCTCCCCTGGTGGCTTAGTGGTAAAGAATCCCCATGCCAATGCAGGAGACATGAGTTCAATCCTTGAGTCTTGAAGATACCCTGGAGGAGGAAATGGCAACCCACTCCAGTGTTCTTACCTAGAAAATTCCATGAACAGAGGAGTCTGGTGGCCTACAGTCCATGGGGTTGCAAAGAGTCAGACACCACTGGGCACACAAGCATATGCATCTGTTTCAAGAGAAGGAATTGGTTACAGAGGTATGGGAGGACTGGGAAGCACCAGGGTAACCTTGTGGTAGTAATTGCAGGAAGCAGTTCCTTTACCTGGGGACACAAAGGGAGAAGACTGGAGTTCCCAGAACCTAGACGTGTGGAGGAGAGGTCCTGTGGAGCTGATGCTCAGATCTCTGAAGGGAATTGCTACTTGAGTGCTGCTCCTAGCTCTGAAGGGCCTGAAGGAGTGCACATGTGGGAAGGAACAAGCTTTCTCCATCCTCTAGTTCCTGTGTTGTCCAGTCATCTAAAAGCTGGAAAGAGGAGAGTGTGGTTTGCAGAGCGTGAGCCTCAGCATCTCTAAGCAGATTATGGAAGAGTGGGTGTGGAGGGGAGACACAATTACTTTATAAATTTTAAGAGGCTGACCCAGTGCTCCTGGAGCCTCGGGAGGCCTGTTCAACTCAACCAGTGCAAGCCACAGAGGCCACAGGGTTGGGACTTCACTCTGCTGCTGCCAACTGTGACTCTAGAACTTCACAAAACACTTACAATAACTGGTATGAAGTAACAGTTGTTTCTCCCTTTCTCTTAGAATATGAAATACTACCAGGGCATCCGGGCTGCTGTGAGCCGGGTGAAGGACAGAGGACAGAAGGCCTTGGTTCTTGACATTGGCACTGGCACAGGACTCTTGTCAATGATGGCGGTCACGGCTGGTGCCGACTTCTGCTATGCCATTGAGGTGAGCCACACTCTTCATGTGTATGTTCTCTGTCCTGTGTGGAAAGTTTCTTGTGTGCCTTGCACTCTCCCGGTCCATTTCTTCACAGACATACATGGAGTGTTCGCTCCATGCCAAGCACAGCGCCAGGTTCTGAGGACACAGAGATGAATCAGACACCATTCTTTCCTCCAGGAGCTCATTTTCTTCTCTGAAAACAGTGATTCTCAGCCTTGACTGAACATCAGAATCACTGAGGAGCTTTTAAAAAATTCTAATGCCTAATCAGTTGTTGTCCTGCACGCCCCCGCCCCCGATTTTAATTAATAGTTCTGGGATGTGGCCTGAGCATTGGGATTTTTTAAAGTGCATCAAGGTTGAGATCTACTACCTTAAATGTCCTGACAGAGCTAGCTATCTTACTGCATTTACCCGTAGTTTGGCAATCTGCCATTTCACTCCTTTAATAAAATATTAAACAAAATTATTTTTCTGGTAATGCAAATAATAAGCTTCCCAGGTAGCATTAGTGGTAAAGAACCCGCCTGCCAATGCAGGAGATGCAAGAGATGCAGGTTGGATTCCTTGATCAGAGATACTCTAGAGCTGGAGGGAGGGTATGGCAACCCATTCCAGTATTCTTGCCTGGAGAATCCCATGGACAAAGGAGCTTGGTGGGCTATAGTCCATAGGGTTTCAAGGAGTCAGACGAGACTGAAACAGCTTAGCACACATGCATCTGTGCGTGCAATGTGAATAATACATACCACTATAGGAAATTTGGTAAATATGAAGAAGTGTATTGACTCAATAGATGACTAACCAGTGTTAAAATTTTGGTGTATTTTGCCCTACAAAAGTTGTTTTATATTGTGATTAAGTTGCAGATGACAAAGTCCCAAAATAACAGTGGCTTAAACAGAAGTTTTTTGCTTTCTCCCGTAAAGTATAGAGGTCAACACTCTAGGGTGCTCTGCCTAGACTCCTTCCAGCACCTGCCTCCTACCCCCATGTCTACAGGGTGGCCCTCAAGCACATAGTCTAGAAGGGTGACAGTTTAGGCTGAGGGAATACCGTGGTGTGTTTGGAACAGTGTTGTCCAGAGTTGTGGCAAATGATGTCATGGTAGAAAAACCCAGAAAGGTAGATTGTAGCCAGACTCTGGAAGACCTGAGTGTCACATTAAAGACTTTAATTGTGAGTTAGGTGTTAATGGGCTTCAAGTTTCTGGATAGTCCAACGGTAGTGGTAAGGTTGTGAGTGTGTGCATGTACCCACATGCAATTCTGTACACTTGTCTCAGGATTTCATTAAAATGATTAAGGGTCATTCTTTGCCTTTGGAGGCGTCATCAAGGCTCTGAGCTGATACAGAGAAATCAGCATTTGAAGATAGTTGCCTTGATAGCCTCAAGTAGATTTTATCTTCATAAATGAAGAAGCCAAGACACAGGTTAAAGTCTTAAGTCCCACATTTAATAAGTAGGAGGGCTAGACCTGGATCTTGGTCTTTTGGTTCCTAATTTGGTGCTCACTCCACACTGGTAGCTTTGATAGGATGGTGTATGTGTGTGTGAGAGAGAGTGCTAGTGTGGGTGTCTAGGGTGGAGGCAGGGATGCCATTGATGATAAGAGGAGTCCCTCTTTCCAGTAACTTATTTTGTGGGAAAGACCCTGCATTTCATTTTGGACATGTTACATATGAGACAGCTGTTGGGGCAGGAGCCAGTACCTTTGTGGACTGCTAATGAAAAACATAGGATGAGAACATACTTTTTGATAGTATTGGTAGAACTGTTTTCTTAGGTTTTTCCATATTTCCATCTCACTTGACCTGGATTTCTAATCTCTTGCTGTTCTGGCTTGTGACTGTCAGACCTCTTCCATTTGACTCTTCAGATCTTTATGGTGGCCTCCCAGTTTTTGCTCTAATGACTACCTGGTTGATTCTTTGGTCTTCCTGTCTTTGGACTGCCCTGTGGTTTGCAGCTCCGCTTGAACTGCATGGCAACAGGAAAGACAGGTCCAGAAGAATGAGTGAGAGAGAACCTGATGGTCCCTAGAGACGGGAGTCTGAACCTTTTGAGGGTGACGTGTACAGTGGATTTGGGACTCAGTTGCTAAAGATACGACAAGTAAAGCTGGCAGTGTAGGGGGTTGTCCAGGGAGAGAGTAGACTGAAAAAAGCAAAGGCAGGATGTGTTCAGGGGGCTGAGTGAACAAGAGTGGCCATGAAGTCAAGTCCAGTCAGAAGTGAAAAGACCCTAGAAGGCAGGTGCAGATGGCGTGGAAGTCATGAGAAAGAGGGAGTGATCAGCAAGTGTGGATGTTACTAGAGCAGCACTGTCTATTAGAACTTTGTGATGGTGAAAATCTATGACTGTGCTGTCCCGTATCATGGTCCCTAGCCACATGTGGCTGCTAAGTACTTGAAATGTGACTAGGAGAACAGCTCTTCCTAGGCCTGAGGAGCTGAAATTTTAAAATATTACTCCATTTTAATCCATTTACATCTAAATAACTACATGTGGCTACTGTATTACTACAGGTATGGAAATTAAGCAGAATGGGGGCTGAGAAAGCTATGGGTTGGCAGCTAAGAGGGTTATTGGTGACCCCCTTTAGGCAATATTTTCAGGAGAGTAAGGTTGAGGATTGGATGGAATATAAGAAATTACAGGCATTGTCTGCAGGCTACTCTTTTAGTACATTTGAAAAGGAAGGAATCTTGGGGAAGATGTGTTGGTTACAGTGACTTCTGTGGCACAATGACTTGAAAACCAAGCATGATCCTGGCTTCCTCATTTTCTTTCTCCTTTTTAAGGGCAAAAAGAACATTCCCAGGAATCTCTAGCAAACCTCTCCTTGGATATATCATTGGCCAAAATAAAGTTAAATGCTGTTTAATTTATTTCATTTACCTGGCAAGAAAGATTCACTTGCTCTTAGACCAGACAGTACATCCCTTGAAAGAAGATTAGTTCTGCAAACCGATTTGAGGGCTAGGGGAGAACACAGGATGATGATGTTGAGAAATCAGCTTCAGGGTTCATTCGATACTGTTTGAGGTAAGTTCTTGAGTTCTTGGTGGCTGAGGAAGAGGCTGTGAAGGACAGACTCTGCAGGGTCAGCAGAGGAGATGAATGAAGGGGCAGGAGGGCTGAGAGGGTGGTAAGAGCACGTGATACTTTTGGGGTGGAGGCAGACTGATTGGTGAGAATTGAGGGTCTGAGGCCCTCCAACGACATCAAAACCATCAAACTAGAGCCTTGAAATAATTTGAAACAGATTGTGAAAGTTTTTTTCCCCCTACCCGAGCACATATTTTTTGTAGAAGTATATAGTATTTTCCTCTTGATTGTAATAGAAATATGCTTTTGTGGCAGAAAATATAGGTGGATACAGAAAAGGTCTTAGAAAAAAATGGAAATCTTGTCATTATGACTGGTCACTTTATCATTTTCTAGAATCAAAATCATTTCTAAAATTCAAAAAGGCCAAATAGTTGTCTGAGGAGGCCTTAAAAATAGCTGAGAAGAAAAAAAAAAAAAATAGCTGAGAAGAGACATAAAAGGCAAAGGAGAAAAGGAAAGATATACCCATCTGAATACAGAGTTCCAAAGAATAGCAAGGAGAGATAAGAAAACCTTCCTAAGTGAACAATGCAAAGAAATAGAGGAAAACAATAGAATATGAAAGACTAGAGATCTCTTCAAGAAAATCAGAGATACCAAGGGAACATTTCATGCAAAGATGGGCTCGATAAAGGACAGAAATGGTATGGACCTAACAGAAGCAGAAGATATTAAGAAGAGGTGGCAAGAATACATAGAAGAACTATGCAAAAAAGATCTTCATGACCCAGATGACCACAATGGCGTGATCATCCACCTAGAGCCAAACAGAAGGCAATGGCACCCCACTCCAGTACTCTTGCCTGGAAAATCCCATGGATGGAGGAGCCTGGTAGGCTGCAGCCCATGGGCTCGCGAAGAATCGGATATGACTGAGCGACTTCACTTTCACTTTTCACTTTCACGCATTGGAAGAAGGAAATGGCAACCCACTCCAATGTTTTTGCCTGGAGAATCCCAGGGACGGGGGAGCCTGGTGGGCTGCCGTCTATGGGGTTGCACAGAGTCGGACGTGACTGAAGTGACGCAGCAGCAGCAGGAAGTGTCACTATGAGCAAAGCTAGTGGAGGTGATGGAATTCCAGTTGCGTTATTTCAAACCCTAAAAGATGATGCTGTGAAAGTACTGCACTCCATATGCCAGCAAATTTGGAAAACTCAGCAGTGGCCACAGGACTGGAAAAGGTCAGTTTTCATTCCATTCCCAAAGAATGGCAATGCCAAAGAATGTTCAGACTACCACACAATTGCACTCATCTCACACTCTAGCAAAGTAATGCTCAAAATTTTCCAAGCCAGGTTTCAACAGTATGTGAACCGAGAACTTCCAGATGTTCAAGCTGGATTTAGAAAAGCCAGAGGAACCAGAGATCAAATTGCCAGCATTCGCGACATCTTTGAAAAAGCAAGAGTTACAGAAAAACATCTAATTCTGCTTTGTGACTACACCAAGCTTTTGACTGTGTGGATCACAACAAACTGTGGAACGTTCTTCAAGAGATGGGAATACCAGACCACCTTACCTTCCACCTGAGAAATCTGTATGCAACAACAGTTAGAACTGGACATGGAACAACAGACTGGTTCCAAATAGGAAAAGGAGTACGTCAAGGCTGTATATTGTCACCCTGCTTATTTAATGTATATGCAGAGAACATCATGTGAAATGCGGGGCTGGATGAAGCACAGGCTGGAATCAAGATTGCTGGGAGAAATATCAATAACCTCAGATATGCAGATGACACCACTCTTATGGCAGAAAGTGAAGAAGAACTAAAGCACCTCTTGATGAAAGTGAAAGAGGAGAGTGAAAAAGTTGCCTTAAAACTCAACATTCAGAAACCTAAGATCATGGCATCTGGTCCTATCACTTCATGGCAAAATACATGGGGAAACAGTGGCTGACTATTTTGGGGGGCTCCAGAATCACTGCAGATGGTGACTGCAGCCATGAAATTAAAAGACACTTGCTCCTTGAAAGAAAAGCTATGACCAACCTAGACAGCATATTAAAAAGCAGAGACATTGCTGACGAAGGTCTGCCTAGTCAGAGCTATGGTTTTTCCAGTAGTCATGTATGGATGTAAGAGTTGGACTGTAAAGAAAGCTGAGCACCGAAGAATTGATGCTTTTGAACTGTGGTGTTGGAGAAGACTCTTGAGATTCCCTTGGACTGCAAGGAGATCCAACCAGTCAATTTCCTGAATATTCAGGAAATGAGTCCTGAATATTCATTGGAAGGACTGATGCTGTAGCTGAAACTCCAGTACTTTGATCACCTGATGCAAAGAATTGACTCACTGGAAAATACTCTGATGCTGGGAAAGATTGAAGGCAGGAGGAGAAGGGAATGACAGAGGATAAGATGGTTGGATGACATCACCAACTTGATTGACATGAGTTAGAGCAAGCTCTGGGAGTTAGTGATGGACAGGGAAGCCTGGCATGCTGCTGTTCATGGGGTTGCAAAGAGTCGGACACAGTTGACCAACTGAACTGAAAATTTCCTCTATGTGCGTATGGCTGCATGTGCATCTGTATGTTTCATGCAGTGATGTGGTCAGAGCTATGCAATCTAAATTGGGCAGGTGGGAAACTAAGAGATAGAAGAGCTTATGTTTAGGGACACATGAAGGGTTCAGGGAGGACTTCCATCAGGAGGGGATTTGTGCTGCCCTGAAAAGCTGGGTTTGCTTTGGCAGGTGGTGGTAGGGCAGAGAAGGCTCAGGCTTGCCTCCTGCCTGTACAGTGAGGAGATGAGTGTGGCTGTAGCATTGGTAGTGCATATGTGTATTGGGGGTGGTGGTGGGAGGGGAGGAAGGCTGGGTAAAAGTAAGGTGGTCCATAGTATGGAGGGCATCAGATACCATAAGAGAATATAGGCTGTGTTCCACTAGCAGTGGGGATTTGAGACAGTTTTGAGCAGGAGGGTGAGCTGCTCACACTTCATATCTAATATAGTCTCACTTTCCTCTAGAGAGCACATCACTTCACATCCCAGGTCCCCAGTCATGGTTTTGTGAGGCACATCCCCTTTGCATCTCCCTCTAGCATAGCACTGATACTGCCATCCTTACTAGGTGGTGTAGTCTCCTTGGAAGTCCTCTGCAGCCCTCCTTTGCCTTGCATGTAATGGGAACACCTAGCTGCAAGTTAAACCTAGTAGAATCTCATCCTTTTGTGTTCATTTCCATGACACACATTTAGAGATGCATTTAAATTACATAGGTGAAATCTTGTGTATTTAGATCAAAACAGCCCAACAAAATATTTTGCCTGTATCAAACGGTAACAAAGGTACATTTTATGTATTCAGGAAGAAATTCCATAATTGAGGCCTCTTTTACTTCAAATCAGAGGACCAGAATCAAGGTATATCTTGCTAACCAGGTGTTCAGTTCAATTCAGTTGCTCAGCCCTCTGGAAGCTGGGTCAAAAAGGACCCTCTCTGGAGATGACACTAAAAATCAGAGAGGCTCACAGGCCCCTGAGTCCAGCAAGAAGTCAAAAACGTTAAACTACAGTTCAATTCAGTCACTCAGTCTTGTCCAACTCTTTGTGACCCCATGAACCGCAGCATGCCAGGCCTCCCTATCCATCACCAACTCCCGGAGTCCACCCAAACCCATGTCCATTGAGTCGGTGATGCCATCCAGCCATCTCATCCTCTGCCGTCCCCTTCTCCTCCTGCCCTCAATCTTTCCCAGTATCAGGGTCTTTTCCAATGAGTCAGCTCTTCACATCAGGTGGCCAAAGTATAGGAGTTTCAGCTTCAATGAACACCCAGGGCTGATCTCCTTTAGGATGGACTGGTTGGATCTCCCTGCAGTCCAAGGGACTCTCAAGAGTCTTCTCCAACACCACAGTTCGAAAGCATCAATTCTTCTGCGCTCAGCTTTCTTTATAGTCCAACTCTCACATCCATACATGACTATTGCAAAAACCGGGTGTTAGGATGTTATTTAACTTACTGCTTATTTTTATTTGGGTTTTCACTAATTTTTAGGTTTTCAAGCCTATGGCTGACGCTGCTGTGAAGATTGTGGAGAAAAACGGCTTCAGTGATAAGATTAAGGTTATCAATAAGCATTCCACTGAGGTGACTGTAGGACCAGGTGAGAGCAACACATCTTGTGACAAAAGCTTTACTTGCTCTTGTGGGAGAGAGAAAAAGGTTTATTCCAGCTTCTGGGAGAGATATACCCAGGTAATTGCACAGAATTGGGACCTCTCCATGTGCTGGTCTAAAGATAAGCACTTCTCTATTAGTTTATTTCTCCACTAATTAAAATAAATGAGGAATGAGTAAACCAGAGCCAATCAAGTATATGAGTGTTGATGTAAACAAATGAAACCTTTTGCTTAAGCAGGTTGAAATACTTGTCTGGCTCAATTTATCTGGTTTTGAGTTTTATTAGACAGAAGTAAAACAGTAAAAGGTTGACAGTGAGAGGTTCGCTTAGTTCCAGTATCTGGTCTCAGTATGAGCATAAGAGATTTGCCTGTGTGACTTGGTCTTCAGATTTTCAGAATACTTTTTATAGTTTGGGAATTTGAATCAGACTTTTGACATTTCACATGCTACTGATACTGGGAGAGCGCAGTGAAAAAGATTTACAAGAGAAACTTCTAGCATGAAGTTATGGATATTAAACATGCAGTATTTTAAAAGAAGCATCTACCTAAATTTAGCATTTTTCTCACATTTGAAAAGCATTTTTTTATGGAAGATCTGGAACGTGCACAAAAGAAGGGATTGATATTCCCTTTATTTATTTTTAAAATGTACCATACATACAAAAGAGTGCACAGATCATCCCATTTTTAATCAACATTACTGAGGTATGATTTATTTATTTATTTATTTGGCCACACCGCGTGGCTTGTGGGATCTTAGTTCCCTGACCAGGGATTGAACCCGGGCCCTCAGCAGTGAAAGTACAGAGTCTTAACCACTGGCTGCTAGGGAATTTCCTATTGAGGTATAATTTATATAAAGTGGATGCACCCATTTGAAGTGTATAGTTTCAGTTTTAACAAATGTAAACACAGTTGTCACCACTTCTACCATCAAGATACTAGAATGTCTCCATCGTGCCCAAAGAGATTCCTCATGACCCTTTACAGGCATTCCATCCATATCTGTGGCCCTAGGCACTCACGCATCTGCTTTCTCCATTATAGATTAGATCTGCCTTTTCTAGAATTTTGAGTGAAATTATAGTGTGTACTTGTCTGTGTCTGCTTTCTTTTTTGTAGTACAGGGTTTTTGAGTTTTGTCCAGTGTTTTATGTATCAAGTGTTCATTTCTTTCTGTTAGTGAGCATCACTCATGTGGATACATTCCATACTCTGTTCATTGCTTTACCTACTGATGGACATGGGTAGTTTCCTGGATGGGTCTTTTGGTTCACTGATCCCTTTTTCTACAGTGTCTGATCTGCTGTCAAGCACATCTAGAGAACTTTTCATTTCTGATACTCTATTTTTCATCTTTAAAATTCCCTTTGTGGTTTTTTCTTTTTTTTAATAACTTCTGTTGTTCTTATGTATTCTTGTGTTCCTTTAAATAGTTAGCAGATTTATATTAGCTGTTTTAACATCCTTCTATTCCACTGCCTCTCTTTGTCTTTTCTGGGTTTCTTGTTTTGACTCATTTTTACCCTGGTTCTGAGTCCTGTTTTCCTTCTTTGCCTGTCTGGTAATTTTTATTCAAACGTTGTGTATATTGGGAGATTTACATTGCTAAGTGCTGAGTTTTGTTGTCTTCCCTTAAAAGCTTTGTCTGGCATGCAGTTGGGTTTCTTGCAGATATAAGCCTTTCAAGGCTTATTTTTAAGCTTTGTTGGCACAGGCTTAGAATAGCTTTAAGACAGGGTTTCTTACTTGCAGCACTGTTGACATTGTGGGTTTAGTAATTCTTTGCTGGGAAAGTTGTCCTGTGCATTGTGGAATGTTTACTCCTGGCCTCTTAACTGGTGGAAGCTCATAACATCTCCTTCCTCAGCACCATTTGTGCCTATCAGAAATGTCTCCAGGTATTGCCAAATGTGCCAAGTGTGGGGTGTGTGCATGCAAAATCTCACCCTGTTGAGAACCCCTCCTCTAGGGCTGCTTCAGCTATACTAGTACAGCGTGACCTTTCTGGGGTCTCTGCTGAGAGCCTGGGTCATGGCTGATCAGAACTAGAATGTTGCTCAGTCCTCTGAGCTCTGACAATTGCTCAGGTTATAGCTACATGGTCATCCTTTGCCCAGCCTTCTAGAGGCTTACCCTACGTGTGTGTGTTTGGATATATTCAGCAAGAGACATGAGGGGAGCCTTGTGCAGATTTCCGAAGCCCTTTTCCCATGTAGCTTCCTCTCCGACTCTCACTCCCCTGAACTCGTCTCTTCTGTCTCATTTAGCAAGACACTTTGCTTGGCTTCTCACTATGTGGACAAAGGTCTGGAAAGTGCCTGCCGGCTGGGAGCCAGGGCAACAAGGGTTCACTTTGTTTCCTGCTGTTCACTGTCCAAAAACACTTGTTTTATATATTTTGCCGTGTTTTCTAGTTGATTATGATGGTAGATAAGTCTGAACCCAGTTACTCCATTTTGACCCAAGGTGGAGAACGTGTGGCATGTCACTTATTCTGTGCCCTGTCCTGTGCCACCTCCAGACTGTGTGTTCACACACTCAGCTTTCTTAATATCTTTCTATGTAGTGATTTTAACCTCAATAATGAAATAATTATGTAATTACGTATTTAATGTTTCTATCGCCACACAGCTGAAGCATCCTGAACTCATGGGCTGTGTGATCTTACTAATTATTCCATTCCATGATTTGGCACAGGGCCTGGCACATGGAAGAATTCAGTCATATTTGTTTAGTGAGTAGACTGTCAACTTTGCTTGGTCCTTAACTTGTGGTAAATGGGAAACACTGCAGCTTCGATACTGCTGCAGTTCAGGCCTTCTGAAAACTCTCTCTTCCCAGGCCTCAGGGACATCTCCCAGTCTTTGTTCTCCTTTGCAGCTTCCTTCCTACTCCCAAATGCTTATTTCCAAGCTTCTGTTCTGAGCTCTTTTAAAAAACGGCATCTGGGTTTGTTACCTGTTCCCCCAAGATGGATTACGCACCAAGATGTGTAGTGGCCGACTTGGGGCGGCAGTTATTCGTCCATCTAGTCATTTGGTGAAAATGTCTGAGGCCCCTGGGGTAACCGCCCCCACTCAGGCTCCCCCTGCATGTCTGTTCCCTTCTACAGTAGCATTCACAGGCTCTCAAGAAGTATTTCTTGAAATCCATTGAATCATAAAGCTTTATCTTTGAAGCAGATTTGGACAGTAAATCATTTTAAGTTACATAATTGGCTTAAAAAGTATTCACAAGGTAGGATTGGCAGGGCTTGGTGATTGATTGGGATGTAGGGTGACAAAGAGGGAGGGTTCAAGCATTTAGCTGACGTTTGTTGACTGTTTTGGGGTGCTGCTAGGCATTGTCCTAGGCCCTGGGGTGCAGAGGTCACCAGGCCAGTCAGGGTACCATCCTGGAGCTGGCCAGTGATGCCCATGTTTCAGGACTCTGTGATTGGTGGTGCCATTCATTGAGCAGAAACATTGGACAGAGAAGCACGTGTGTGAGTGGGTTGGTCAGCTTAGTTTGGGACAGTGTATTTCACTTGGAGTCTCCCTTGATATCAGAGAGGATGGGCAGTGACTTGGAGGGTGGTCTGTGTACCAGGAGATAGAAGTTTCTTCTCAGCCTCTTTTCATGTCGTGCTGCCTTTGAGCACACATGTACTTCACAGGAACTGGACAGGCTTACCTCTGTTATCTAATTACCACCACCATGTGAAGCAGATCTCGTGACCAACCCCTCTTTTACAGATGAGGTGACTGATGGTCAGGACTGAAGGTTCAAGGTTAGAAAGTGGGATCCAGGCCCAGGACTCTATGACTCAAGGCTCATGCTGTCTCTGCTACACTTGCCTTTGAACTCTTAATGCTGTTCTTTTCTTGCATCACCCATCCTTGTCCTCTGTGTAGGGAAGATGAGTGGGCTTTGTCAAATTATAATTCATGAGCCATTAGGAGTATTTACAGTTAATTCTTCATGATGAATACACCTTCCAAAGTCAGTTTTGTTTCGGCTCATTAAAAATTGTAATTGTAGAAGTAACATTACAATTGTATTATGGAGGTTTAAAAAGTAGAAAAGCAGAAAGACCTTCCATAATCCTGCTATCCAAAAAAACTGTTATTTAGGGGATTGTTTGGCAGCAAGAAACTAACTTGATTCAGGGGGATTTAATATAATGAACTGGGGCCTCTGAGTTCTGGATCTCAGTTGTATCTTTAGGTATCAGTGGAATCAACCTCTGTCTTACTTTGATTTTCTCTCCTCTGCAGCCTAGAAATATTTGAAGTACCAGCATTCAGTCTCTGCTTTTCAAATCATTTTTGCTAATTTAATAGTTAATAATTTAATTGTTTGTATCTCTCCAATTTGCTAATAAAAATGAAAACATTTTCATATAGTTGATTGATTTGCTTTCTATTTTGAATTGTCTGTTTTTTGCCTGGTGTTCTTTTGGAATGTTTGTAGTTTTTTTTGTTTGTCTGTTTTAAATCAGTTTTACAAGCCCCTTGCAATATTAAATAGAAAAATTGAAAGAGTAGTACAGTGAACACCCATGTTCTCTTAAGCAAGACTTAATCAGTTGCTGGCATTTTGACATACACATGCATACCAAGGTGGATTTTATTTTTTTTCTGAACTGTTGGGAAGTCAGTTGCAGACATGATGACACTTCTAAACACTTCAGCATATGTGTGTGCTTTTAGTTATAATGACCTATTAACCTTTTTTTTTTACGTATTTGTTGTAAATATTTGCTCTAATCTGTTGCTTGCTTCTGACTCTTCCCTTGTGTTTCTCAGATGGTGACATGCCATGCCGTGCCAACATCCTGATCACGGAGCTGTTTGACACGGAACTGATTGGGGAGGGAGCCCTGCCCTCCTATGAGCATGCACACAGGCATCTTGTGCAGGTAGGGGACTGCAGCTGCCCTCGGGCAAATTGGTGTGATCTCACATGGCTTTTATCACTGCACAGTACTCTGCACAGCCCCAGCCCCAGAACCTCTCTGTATCCCCTCGGGCACCCTTTGATTCCTATGAGATTTTGGTTCTCCTCAGTCATGACTTCCTCTTGAATGCTGAGTCTTAGTAGGTTAGAGTCAAAAGACTAGAAACTATCTTCAGATTCAGTTCAACAAGCATTCTTACACTGTGTATAAGGTCTTCTAGCATCCAGGGAGAAGTGTAAGATGTCCTTCTTGCTTCTAAGATCCACCAGTCAGCAGTGGTGAGGACTTAATGGGCCGAATGGAGAGGTAGGCAGAAGCACTGCTGATGTTTGGTTTAAGGCCAGTGGAAAAAGTCAAGGGTCAGGAGGGAGATGAGGGCCTGCACAGAGAGGGTGGAATCTGGGAAGGCGCTGAGGAAAAGGAGAGATGTCCCAGGCCGAGGACCTGTTTAGTGGGTAGTGAGAGCACCGGTCTGTGGTGCTTGTGAGCTCACAGTGGAAAATGGGTAGAGGGTAGGCCTTGAATGCCAGGCTGTTGATAACCTTGAGTGGTGATAGCCTTTGACAGTTGTTTTGAGAAGGGAAAGATATACTGAACATGTTAGTTCAGAGACGTTGGCCTTGTTTTTTTATGAACATAAACGGGGAGGTAGAGACTGAGGCAGAGGCCAGCTGGGAAGGCATGTGTGTCTGCTGCTTCTGCCGACACCTGCCATATGGGCAGCATTCTCATGAGCCTGTAACTGTCCTAGCCTGGAACTCTCTTTGGGGGCGCTTAGTCTCCCTGAAGAGAGGAAGGAGGCTCCTCCCAATGCAATTGGTGCCTGAGTCCACACTGCTCACATGGTCAGCATGTGAGGTAATTGTCCTGCGGATTCCCATACTGTGTGAGGTGTCGTGTCATTTCCAAAATACAGAATTCTGTGTTTGAAATTATTTTTTCTCTACATTAAAGCCATCAATTAGATGAATCCTTGAAATAGAGAACAAGGATATTTAGAGTTATGTTAATGTTGTCCAGTTTGTCTTTCTCTGATTCATCTCATAATTAAAAGGTGCACTAGCAGCTATCCTCAGCTTCCTCTCCCAGTTGGCCCATAGCAGCCAGGTGTTTGCTGTCCACTCTAATCATTGTCCCTATCTGCCCAGCCTGAACTTGAAGGAGCTATGGCAACATGGTCTCCAGTACCTTGTCCCTCGTCCTGCCACATTGAAGGTCATGAAACTGGGGCACTGGGGTGTCTGACAGACCATGTGGTGTTGCAGTGGCCCAGGAATTGGTCTCAGGAGACACCTTTATTGGTGCCTTCATTTTGCTGGGCCCTTTTTAGGTACCAAGAATATGAAGGTGAGCTCCTGGCAAGGCAGATAGGTGGACAGGTGGTCACAGTACGGTTTGGGGTCCGCTCTGATGGTAGTTGGTGGGGTGAGGTCTTGCCCACCCTGCTGGGGGAGGGTGGGGAGACCCCTAGTGCTTGGTGTGTAGAGGGTGTCGGATGAATGTATTGGAGGGTTGGAGGAAAACTGGATGAGAGGCTGCAGCCACAGCCAAGTCGGCAGTGCCCAGCCAGGAGGTCAGGTCGGTTGAGGATGGACACTTGTCTACTGGGCTGTGCCATAAGAAGGTTCTAGTGTCCGGGTGAGAGCTGCGCTGAAGGGAAGCTCTGAGCCTAGTGCTAGGATTTGTATTTAACAGGAAGACTTAGACTCTTTCTTCAAAGTCTGTGTGGGAGTTAATCAGCATGATGACAATTAAGGTTTATTTTTGAAATATTCAAGAGTGTCAGGTAACTAGGAACTTAGCTGACATAAATGATCTTAGACATAATGTGTGTTCTTTCTGCAGTCTAGTTTCTTCCTTTCCCAAGGGCTTTGGGCTGAAAACAGTTCAGTGTCCTAATAGTGATAAGGCGTTAGATGTTACTAAACTTGCCTCGTATTAGGGAATAAATCTCTTTTGCTCAATGGGAATTACTGTGGGTCAGTGTAACTGGTTATTTTTTTGTTCTTTTGTTATACTTTTTGAATATAAACTTAGGCAAATTGTGAAGCAGTGCCTCACAGAGCAACCGTCTATGCACAGCTGGTAGAGTCCAGGAGGATGTGGTCATGGAATAAGCTGTTTCCCATCCGTGTTCAGACCAGCCGTGGAGAGCGGGTCATCATCCCCCCCTTGGAACTGGAGAGGTGCCCTGGCGCGCCCTCTGTCTGCGACATTCAGCTAAACCAGGTGTCGCCCGCTGACTTCACCATCCTCAGCGACGTGCTGCCTATGTTCAGGTACCAAGGGGCCACCTAGGGTCATGGCGCTTGGAGACACTTGGTAGAATTAGGTCTTTGGCAGTCGTTATTGTATTCATTTTGACATCAGGAGTCCATTGCAAACAAGTCTCATTGCAGGTGAGGTTACCATAAAAGCTTAAAAATGGACTGTGTGAGCTTAAAATCTGCCTCAGTTCCCAAATGTTCTTTACAGTGTGGACTTCAGCAAGCAAGTCAGTAGCTCAGCAGCCTGCCATAGCAGGCAGTTTGAACCGCTAGTGTCTGGCCGAGCTCAGGTGGTTCTCTCCTGGTGGGACATTGAAATGGACCCTGAGGGGAAGATCAAGTGCACCATGGCCCCCTCCTGGGCACACTCAGACCCAGAGGAGCTCCAGGTAAGAGGCAGGAGCTAACTAAACACATTTTCATGGAAATCAGCAAGTTGTCATCCACTTTTGGTCCTGGGGAAGGAGCATGTTGGGTCTTAGATTCACAAGCATTTAGAGACAGAAGGGACTGAGTTCATGACCAGCACCAGTGGTCACAGTGAACCACTGGGCAGCTTTTGTGTGCTGGCTCTCCTGTGTCTTGGCACAGCCACTGTTAGACCTGGCCCCTAGAGTAATCCCAGGGGACCTCAGATTAGCTTGGAGTAGAGAACTACTCTGGGAGATACAAACTCAGGGAGATAGTGAAGGACAGAGGAGCCTGGCGTGCTGCAGTCCTCGGGGTTGCAAAGAATCAAACCCGACTTAGCAGCTGAACAGCAGAGAACAACAGCCTGTCTGCAGCCTCATTTTCTGTGACCTTAAAATCTACCTTCAGTTCAATGGAAAGTGGGGAGGATGTGACATACAGAAAAGGAAATACATATTTAATTCCATATTTTATTCCTCTTTAATGTGTGGAAAGCTGTTCAGCCTCACTCATAAGAACCATGCAGATTTAAAATGCAATGAAATACCATTTTTCACCTGTTAGTGAATAAAGTTCAGAGTCTGCAGACTATTGGTGGAGCCGTGGGGCAGAACAGGAAAGTGATGGTCAGAGCGTCACAGAGTGCAGTGAGGCCTACAGTATGGCAGGATGTAAAGTGACGCCACTTCTAAATATTTAGGCTCTGGTTGGATCTGCATATGTATAGCATGGCATGTGTACCGGGATGCTCACTGCAGCCCTACTCTAATGGAAAAGACTGGAACAGCCTAGAGGCCACCAGCAGGGACTAGCTAAGTCAGTTTTCCTGCATGCTCAGAGGGCAAGGTGGCTCTCTCTGCACTGGTGTGGGAACGTCTCAAGGATAGATCAAGTGAAACAACGAGAGGTACAGAATAGCGCGTGTGGTGTGATCGTGGGGGAAAAATGTATGTGTTTCTGAGTGTATATGTGTGGTGTGTGTATATGAGGGTATCTTCGGAGGAATTCACAGAAATTGGTAAAAAAGGTTGCTTCTGGGAAGGGGGCTGAGGTTAGGGATGGAAAGGAGGCTTACTTTTCACTCCATGAGCCTTTTATATCTTTTGAATTTTCTCTCATATGCATGTTATCCACCCCTCTATACACACTGGAGCTTCCCAGGTGGCACTAGTGGTAAATTATCCACTTGCCAGTGCAGAAGACACAACAGACTTGAGTTTGATCCCTGGTCAGGAAGATCCCCTGGAGTAGGAAGTGGCAACACATGTCAGTATTCTTGCCTAAAAAATACCATGGACAGAGAAGCCTGGTGGGCTGCAGTCCCTGGGGCTGCAAAGAGTCGGAGACGACTGACTGAGCATTATGCACAAGGGGAAGAAAGTGGGAAAGATGCTTTAGGGCCAAGGAATCAAATCTTCCCTCTAGCTGGGAGGCCTTGGGCACCATCCTCTGTGTATTCTGATTTCAGTTACCACTTGCTGGTCACTGGCTTTGTTTTGATTGCTCAGCTGATGGTTCGGGGTGTACACATGATGACTTGATGGAAGGCCTTAGCATCTCCCCAAGTTCCTGAGTTCCACAGGGTCATGACTGCTGCGGGATTTCAGTCAGTCCTCCTGGGCCCTTGAGCTGCCCGGCTCCACTCTTCATAGCCTCAGTCCACTGCAGGCTGTGTGTGTGTGTGGTACGGGTTGGGGGTGGGGGAGAATTCTCCCACAGAATTCAGATCGACACTGGGCTGCTTTCTTCTTCTCCAGGAGTGTGGTAGTTGCAATACTAGCATAAGAATTTCATTAAAATGTTAACGATTCTTATTTGCATATCTTCAGAGTGTTCCTGTGTGTAGTTTCTCCTTGAATCCTCATATAAGACCCCCTGGGTAACTACAGAGAGCCTGGCCCAGTGTCAGGAGCAGGACCTCATGTCTAAGCAGCAGTGGTGGGTGCTTGTCTCCAGGTCTCCTGGCTGTGGGGCTTGTGTCCTCCCTCTGCCAGTGGTGACTTTTGGACTGTTTAGAGTTTGAAGAGCTGCTAATGAGTCTCCCTCAGGACTTCACTGAGCTGCCCTTAATCAGCCTCAGATAGTGGCTTCTGTCACAGCTCTTTAGCATTCGGATCTGGGAGTCTGGTGTGTGGGAAGGACATGGTGACAGGGAAGTATCGCGGGAGCCCGGGAGGGGTCAAGGAGGGCATAGTAAAGGATGAATAACAAGTTTTAGAGAATCTTTTTCCCCCCCTCCTTGTTACTGTTTATTATCCCCAGAGTGTATCTGGTTAGATTTGATTCCTAGCTTTTACCTTCAGGGGTTTCCCTTGTGGCTTAGCTCATAAAGAATCCACCTGCAGTGCAGGAGACCTGGGTTCCATCCCTGAGTTGGGAAGATCCCCTGGAGAAAGGAAAGGCTACCCACTCCGGTTTTCTGGCCTGGAGAATTCCATGGACTGTATGGGGTTGCAAAGAGTCAGACATGACTGACGAGTTAGACACGACTGAGCGACTTTCACTTTCACCTTCAAATAGACATCTTCGAGAGATAGGAATGGCATTCACTGACTTTAAGTTAAATTCAAGATCGGGTAGGATAAACTGGGAGAAAAAAAATGCAGCAAGAGAGTTGCAAGTTAAGTTTCATTTGAAGCCAAGTGAGGATTATAGCCTCTAAGATCGCTCTGAGGAGCTGCTCTGAAGGAGGAGGAGGAGGAGTGTGTGTGTGTGTGTGTGTATGTGTGAGTGTTTGTGTGTGTGTGTGTGTGTGTGAAGATCAGTATATATGTGATTTTAATGAAAGGGAGATACTTGCAGTTAAGTACACATTCTGGCAGAAGGTTATTGTTAGTCATCGGGTATCTCTGTTAATGAATTTAGTGCTTTTCTGGATATGAGAATATACAAGAAATTGGGTTCATAAGGTTTTCTGAAAATAACTGTCTGAAGCCCTGTTCTGCGAGCTTTTCCCAGAGCATTGGCTCTCTCATTCCTGATTTCTACCCTAAACTCCTTTCAGGATATGTGAAAGTAGGGACTAAAGTGGCTAGTTAATTTGTTCTTATAGAACCAGTGGTGAACAAACAGTATTTGGTTGCTAAATGCCCTCCTGAGAAGTGGTGCTGGCTATTTTTCCGATTTTTTATTTTGAAAATTCTGAATCCATAAAGTAAGTGAAAACGAACATCAGTATGCTCTCTACTTAAATTTACCAGTTGTTAATGTTTACCATATTTGCATTCTCCCTCCCTCCTTCCAACTCCACCCTTCCCCCTCCGCCCCAACACACACACAGGGCAGGGGCTGGAGTCCCCTCATCTGAGCCCACCCTAAAGACCACTGCTATCAGCTACATTCTATCTTCCTAAAGCCAGCAGTGTTCCATGAAGTTTTTGGGCCTTTAGCATTTCTAATTTGAAAATTTTCTTTATCTCTTTGGCCATAGTAGCAATGTGTAGTTCACACAGTGGTCTCCCAGCAAATTGGTTTTTGGCTTGGGTTTTGGCCCCGGGATTTGATGCATTGCCCTTGTTGCAGCTTGGTGACAGCTGATTCTCTTCCTGTTTCAGTGGCGGGACCACTGGATGCAGTGTGTGTACTTCCTACCACAGGAGGAGCCTGTTGTCCAGGGCTTAGCCCTCTGCCTGGTAGCCTACCACGACGACTACTGTGTGTGGTATAGCCTTCAGAAGACCAGGTGTGCCTCCGGCCTTGTGGGGTGGGACACTAGGCTTGTGACATTGTCTGTTGATGTAAATTCCCTCCACGGACCCTGTAGAGATTTTGAATGGGCACATTTGTATCTGAACCAAATAAGGGCAAAAGTTTGTGGCTGGGTGCCTGTTTGTGTGTACTGAGAAGAGGCTACCCTGGTGGTAGGACCCCCATTTGGGGCAGATATATATATGAGAAGTCTTGAATTGGAGGGCCTCCAACCCTAAGGCCCACTCGAAAGCCAGTGCCTAGATTCATGTCCCCTAGAGGACCATGGATGTGTCCCCTCTCCCAACTTGAGTTCCCTGGTGCAGGTCCCTGTGCTGTGCCTTCATGCTCGCCATTGCCTAGCAGGTCATCACCCTGTATCTGTTCATTTTCTGATCCAGTCCTGAAAAGAATGGGAGAGTCCACCCAGTGCGCCCCGTGTGTGACTGCCAGGCTCACCTGCTCTGGAACCGACCTCGGTTTGGAGAGATCAATGATCGGAACAGAACTGATCAATACATCCAGGCCCTGAGGACAGTGAGTATCCAGCCCTTTGGGTGGTCACAGGCCAGAAGGGGTTTGTCCTGTGGACCCCAGCCCACTGCTCACTTATGATCAGTTGGTTTTGTCTTCTGTGCTCTCCTGTCTGTCCATGAGTAGCTTCAACCAGCTCCTACTGGGTGGGTGTTTGAGCCGAGGCTGGGAGCTTGTTTCTGGATCAGAAGGGACTGGTTCTCTGCTCTTCTGTAGGAGCCTCTCCCTGGCCCTTGCTATTGTCCCTCTGGACACTTTGCTTTTATGGTCACCAGCAGTTCCTTTGGCGATCCTTATGGGTTCAGCCACCCCATTATTCCTCTCATTTTCTGTTTTCTTTCTAAAATGTTCTAGATTGTAAATCTGGTTATATAGCTCTTCTGAAAAACCTTTGCTCCCTGCTGCCTATAGAAGGGGTCTTAGCCTGGGGACCACAAGGTTTGGATGGGGGTCTCTGGACCCCTTGGAGTTGTATGCAGAAATATGTGTGCTGGTATGCACATGCCTGCATTTTGTCGGGGGTGGGTGGGGAGGATCCCAGACATTCTGAGTTTCTCTCAGAGGGATCTGTGACCCACAAAGGCATCCCTGATGTGAGGAGTCATTCGACATGCCCGTGGCTGTCCGTGCTGTGACTTTACAGGGAAGAGGCCTGTGGTCGTGACTTGGGGGTGGCCTCCGATAAACAGGGCAGGCCTTCAGTGGGGCCTTCTAGGATGGCTTGAGGAGAGTCTCCTGACAGTGGGGTCTCAATGGGGAGAGGTGAGGCAGAGGGTGTGTTGGAGGGTGAGGCTGGTTGCCACCGGGGCCTGGGAGGCAGGTTTGACCATTGTTGGGGCACAGGAAAATGCAGCCAGGCCATGTGGGCGATGGAGTGAGGAGGAGATGGGACTGAATGATTACAGAGTGGGTTAGAGGGTCAGATGGAAAACGTGCCTTTCAGTTTGTCAACAAGAATTTTCTCAACATTGTAAGAAAATCTGTGCTGAGGTTGCTCTTTTCCTGCAGGTGCTGAAGCCGGACAGTGTCTGCCTGTGCGTCAGTGATGGCAGTCTGCTGTCCATGCTGGCCTATCACCTTGGGGTGGAGCAGGTACTGGCCGTGTGCCTTCTGCCAGCTTCCTGATGACACTCTTTAGTCACAGTTTTGTGACTAAAACTCTTTGCAAATGCAGCTGCCACATACATTGTGGGTGTGCTTGGGTTGGTATCTGAGGGGTTGTTGCCTCAGGTGCAGGCAGGAGTCAGACTATAGCTGTTGCCATGTAGCTGCAGCTCCTGAGTCTGAATCCGGGGTCAGCACAGAATGTTGTACTATCCGGGGGGATCGTGAGCACAGACGTAGTTGGTTAGGTGTTGTCCTTTGCTTTGGAGTTGCTTTTCATGTGGGATTGTGGTTTCCCAACCAGCGATGGCACCCATACCCCCTGCATTGAAAGTGTGGAGTCTTAACCCCTGGACCACCAGCGAAGTCCCTGGAGTTGCATTTTAATCTGTTTATTTACTTTTTCTGTTAAGTGCATCTCTTAAAACTAATATGATATTCCCTTTAGGTATTTACAATAGAGAATTCAGCAGCTTCTCATAGACTGATGAAAAAAGTAAGTGATAATTGTCATTATTGAAATCATGTGGGGACCTGTGGGGCTTGCCTTCCTGAGTCTGGGATCGATTGCTTTGAATCAGTGTCAGTGCCGAGGGAATTGGGGGAAGTAGCAGCTGCCAGTAACTCTCGTGACTCCTGAGTCGAGAGCTGCCCTGGAAGTCTTCTGGAGCTGTCGTTGAATAGCAGTGAGCAAAGTTTAGACTCTACTTTGTGTTTTGTGGCTGAAGAAGTATAGGCTTTTCTCCTCACTTCACTTAAAACTAAAAAACCAAAACTCCTTGCAGTAATAGAACTAAAGTTTTGTTTCTGGGACACCAGCACCCGGGGAGTCACTGCTCACAAGCTGTCCTGACTGCTTGGTTCTGTGATGGTGTTTCACATCCTGGCCAGTGACTGGTTTTGATTTCCTTTCTGAAGGATAACCCACCCCACCAGGACTACAAGCCTACTTCTGAGCCTTGCCAGTGTGCCTGCAAGAGAAATTTCTATTGCTCTTAAGACATTTTGCTCATGATGTCACCTGCAGTCTGTAGGAGGCCCTTGGAGGGGAGAAGTTCAGCAGAGTAGCTGAAAGTGGTGCTCCAGAACCGTTTGGCCAGAGAACTGCACACAGATAAAGCAACTCTGAGATGTGTTCTTTTTCTCAATGAAACCAACACTTTTGTTTTCTCTCTAAGATCTTCAAGGCCAACCACTTGGAAGACAAAATTAATATAATAGAGAAACGGCCTGAATTATTAACACCTGCAGACTTGGAGGGTAAAAAGGTGAGTAGAGAGCGCTGTGCATTTGCTCTAGATAGCACAGTTCTGAGATGGCCTGACTGCCCCCTTCTCTGGGCCTCACTGTGGGTCCCCAGAGATGCTTGATGAATGAATACTTGCATTGCTCTCCAATCGCTGCTCCTTCAGCAAGAGCAGGATGGCTCTGCTGGGATGGACAGAGACACACAGTGTCCCCTCCCTTTTTCCGTCACAGCACTGCTCCTGAACCCAGGCTGTGGTGAGAACCCCGAGTCCCAACCACTAGGCCACCAGGGAACTCCTGAAAATCTTTCTAAAGCACATTCCTTCTCATATTAAGCCCTGATTAAAGCTTTTAGTGATCCCCTCTTGCCTCCAAGGCATAGTTCAGTCTCCTTTTCCTGTCATCAGCTGCCTTTGGGTGACCTGGCTCCTCTCCACTGCTGTGGCCTCTTCCTTTACTGTCCTACCCTACCTGCTCATCTGGTGAGCTCCCAGAAGGGCCTTGCTCTCATTGTCATTCACACTCCTGCTTTGGCCTCTGCCCACACCTCTGCCTGGACTCCCCACTCTTTTGCTTTTCTGTCTCCTGTTCATGCATTTATTCATCTGATCAACAAACCTTCACTGACATCTGCTCTGGGCCAGGCACTGTGCTGGGAATACTGTGTCTGCCAGTGTCCCCACTTCTCTGGTCTACGAGCCTGGTGAGGGAGACAGACTAGCACTGACAATGAATTGTCAGGATAAAGCTTTGAGTAGGATTTCCAGGATGCCATCCTGGAAGCTCTTCCTGAAGCTCTTACTTCTAGGGTCCCTCTGTGAGCCCCTTCCTTGCTTCTGTCAGAGACTACCGCACTCTCTGAGGACGGCGCCTAGCCTCGTCTGCTCCCTTTTTCCATTCTGCGCTCCTGAGGGCAGGGCTTGTGTCTGTTTCTCATCTTTGTATCCTCAAGGGTAGGTGCAGGCCTTGACTTGCGTGTGGACTGACTGACCGACCAAGTGGGTGAGTGAGTGAAAAAATGAATGTGCCTGTGAAACTTGTCCTTTATTACTCAGCTGAATCCTTCTGATACCTGGGCCTGCTTCTCTCTGATCGGCAGGTTTCTCTCCTGCTGGGTGAGCCGTTCTTCACCACCAGCCTGCTTCCGTGGCACAACTTGTACTTCTGGTATGTGCGGACTGCTGTGGACCAACACCTGGGGCCTGGCGCTGTGGTGATGCCCCAGGCTGCCTCACTGCACGTGGTGGTCGTGGAGTTCAGGGTAGGCCACCCGGAGGTTTTCTTGGCAGGGGGTGGGGAGTTGTTTTCTTGTGTGGACCTTGAATGCAGGTGGAGCACCTAGGGTCTTAATGGTTTGAACCTCTGTTTTTCTGTATCAGCACACCTCAGGGCTGAATAGAAGAGGCTCGCCTTTGTAAAAATGAAGTAATTTAGCACATGAAATGGAAATGGTTGTGTGTTGTCATTTTACAATTACGGCTTATCAGAATAATTTTAAAATATAAATTAAGAGTTTCAGAAGACAAGCTGTGCAGCTTGCTCTGCTCTCATTAAGAGCTGAGGCTCCAGTTGTTAAAAGCATTTTGAGATGGGCAAGTCAGCTTCCTTATGCAAGAAAAATTGAAAAGCTTCATTTTCATTTTCTCATCAAAGCAGAACCATAGTCAAAAAGTCATTTTGGGAAAGGTATTTTTTATTAAAAGGATTTTGAAATGCTTTTAACCTGAAATACAGAGTGAACTTCATTTGATGTCTCTTTGATAAGGATGGCTTTATCCCTTGGTAGCTTAGTGGTTCTGTCACTTAATTTTTTGGCCATTTCTTCTGTGTTAACTTATTTACTTGACCAGATTTCCACAAGAATTCTGGTTTTCATGGCCAGTGAGGGACTGTGGAGAACGATGCTGTTCCCAGGTATATGTCCCAGAGACAGAGGATACTGAGTGACCGGGTTGACTAACCTCTGGTTTCCTCCCAGGATCCTGTCGTCCTCACACTCTCTTTATGGGCATAGAGGCTCAAGAAATGGTTGACAGAGTTCTTCCCAATGAATCAGTGTTCAGGATGGACAGGGAGGGGTTAGAGAGCCTGTCTGAGTAGCTCTGGTCAGCTGTCCCTCAGTGGAGAGGGTTTGGGATCAGGAGAGGCTTTGCAGGTCTGAGGAACCATCCTGGGTCTTTGGTGTCTTTGGGTCCCTTCAGCTGTGGGAATCTCTTCCAGGCCTGTGGGAGCAGCAAGATGTGCCTCAGGTGTGGAATTGGGGCAGCCCCAGCCTCTTACCCTTCCTACTCTTGTCACTACACTTGGTGTGCCTGAGTGGGTGTCGACATCTATGTGCTGTCCCACAGAACCATGGCCGTGCCTGCCCACCCACCCCCATTGGGTGGGTGTGGGTGTTGGCATGCCCTGGCGGGTGGGTGTCAGTGAAGGCTGTACCTTCCTTTCAGGACCTGTGGCGGATCCGGAGCCCCTGTGGTGACTGTGAAGGCTTCGATGTGCACATCATGGATGACATGATTAAGGTATGCAGGGCCGCAGCTCCCGCCACCGTGTTCCATCCACACTCCATCGGGCCACAGGCTTCTGAAGGGGATGTCTGGCTTCCATGGAGGGACCTGGGTTGGGCAATGTGGGCAGTATGCAGAGAGCTCCTCTGCTGGGGGCAGCAGGGACAGGCATATCTGTTCTACTTGGTTCACCGTGAGCATGAACCTGAGAGCCACTGCATCTCCAAGTCTGGCTGGTGTTAGGCCATTCTCAGCCTGGGACTGTAATCCCTGAATCAGAATTTTGGGCTGGGGCCCGTCTGTCAGCAGACCACTGGAACCACTCCTGCCAGTGTCAGCAGGTAGTTCTTGTTTGGGATGGCCTCTCTAGAAGGCGATTTTGGCAACCTTCTGAGCCAGCTGTTTTCATTCTGGGGACTCCATTTCAGGGGAAGGTGCTTGAGGGTGGAGGTGGGTGGGATGTAGAAGGAGGGTTCCTGCAGGGTTATCTGTACATTTGTAGGGGATCCAGCCAGCCACCAGGGTCTGCAGCTCCCAGAAACGAGGGCAGTCATGAAAGTGCCAACAATACGTGGCCGGAATAGATGTGAAGAGTCACGAGCCCTATGAGAAGGGCAGGACACCATCACATTTTTATATATTAAGAAAATTCACAAATGTAATAACTGTAAATGGAAAGTGACCTGTACAAAGTATATGCAACATTAAAATTTTGTTTTAATTATAAAAAAAATTACACGTGTAGTGAAAAAGGGGTGGAGTGCAGACACCAAAATGTTAGTTTTGTGATAGGAAGTGGTTAGTTTTTTCCTCCCTTTTGTTTCTTTCTGTTTACATTTTCTACAGTGATTGTGGATTCCTTGTGTAAACATTTTTTAAGTAAAAAAAATCCGGGGGACATTTGCAGTTTTTCATCTTACCTGCCTGTCCACAGCAGACCACTGACTGTTCCATGCTCCTGGGAACACCACACACTCTAGCTCCCTCTGGCCGCTTCTCAGGCTCCTTCCTGGATTCCTCCCCTCTTCTTATCCCCTGAGGTGTCCTGTGTTCTAGGGCTCCCCGAGGTCCCTGCCCAGACCCCTGTGTCTGTTTCCATTCTCTCTATTTGCTGGCCATTGCCTGCCTGTCTCCTGAGCTCTGACCAAATAGCTGAGAGCAGTGACTCCACTGAGATGTCTTCAGGCGCTCCTACCCGCTGCCTCCAGAATCCACCTACTCCTCCCCCGCCCCTAGTCCAGCCCTCCCAGTGCTGCTGTCCTAGACCTGCTGTCACTTCATACCTGCCAGCTGGGCTCAGGGCTCCGGCAACCTCCCAGACAAGCCTTCGCCTTCTCATTCAGTTCGTTGTTGGGTTCCATAACCATCAGGTCCTCTGTGAACAAGTTTTCTTTCCCTGCTGTTACTCGTCTGGGCCACTTGCATCTTGTGTTTGACCGTATACCCCACTCCTTCTCCCATCAGCCTTTCTCCACAGGGAGCTTAAGTGAATCTGTAGATCTGAAGTCTGGCCCTGTCTGTCCTCTGCGGGAAAACCCTGAGCCCCCACCTTCACCCCTGCAGCCAGCCCCTGCCACTCTGTTGGCTCTGCTTTGCTCTCTGACCATTCCCTGCTGGGCTGTGTGTACTCTCCTCTTTGCTAACAGCTCTTGGGTAACCTTCAAGAGGCAGCCTAGAGTTCACCCCTCTGGGCAGCTTTCCTGCCCAACCCTGTTCTTAGCCTGTCAGTGTCCCCGCACACTGCAGTTGCTCCCCAATTGTCTCCTTCTAGACTGGGAGCCTTGTAGGGTGGTAATCTGGCAGCTGTAGTGATCAGTAAGGGTCACTGAATGGGCAAGTGTCCAAGTGATGGGTGATTTCACCAGTGTAGGCAGTTGGTCAAGGTAGCTTGTGAGATGGGCAGTGGCTTTTGAGTTTTAAAAAGCAGAAAATGAAGCTTAGAGTGCCTTGCTGAGGAGATTGCTTGTGAGTGGTACCAGAAGCCAGCTGGTCTGGCCAGGCACCTGTGGTCTTTTATGGGGGCTCACTTGCCCCACATGACCATAGCAATTACCCTGAGGGACCAGGGCCATGGCGATGAGGGACCACTGGCATATGTAAACTCTGGAGATGGGGACAGGACCCCCATGTTTCCTGGCCACCTGGCTCTATCTCTGCAGACCCCTGCCTTCTCTTACCTTCTCAGCGTGCCCTGGACTTCAGGGAGAGCAAGGAGGCCGAGCCCCACCCACTGTGGGAGTACCCGTGCCGCAGCCTCTCCGAGCCCCAGCAGATCCTGACCTTTGATTTTCGGCAGCCAGTCCCCCTGCAGCCTATCCATGCTGAGGGCACCATCGAGCTGAGAAGGTGAGTGGAGGCTCCAGGGTCAGGGAGTGAGGAAGGAAGTGGCAGGGCTTGCTTTCTAATAGTTATTGCCTGAATGGCTATAAGCACTTACTTTGGTCACTTTCATGTGGGTGGGATGGCTGTCCTTATCTCAGCATTGCCCTTTTTCAAGTGGCCCTGAAATGTGTGGGGGTCCCCATAGCTTCTGGGTGGGGGAGAAAGCCAGAGTGGGCTTGCTCATCCTCCCACATCTGAGGCTTCCTTTGAGCTCAGCCGTACGTTACACACAGCTGCAGAGAAACGTGAATTTGGTTGCTATGGTTACCCATTGGACCATATCCTTTCCTGAACCCTCCTGGGAATTGAAGCAGCTTAGGAATTGGCAGGGGCTGTCGTCGTGCTACATGGTCAGGCCCATCCAGCTCCAGCTCCCTTCACGGGGAGGGGCAGCTGCTTCCTGGAGGAAGCTCCCTCTTATAACTGGGTGGAAGCCATGAGCCCAGAGCCTCCTGGGACTCCTCTGACAAGGAGGAGCCAAGGCAGCTGCCTGTCTGTGCCTGCTGCCCAGAGTTATCTAGGAGCAATCTAGACTTCGATGCCTGGACTGCTCTCTCAACCTTCTGGGCCAACCTTTGCATGATCTCAGGCAGAGGAGGCCAGGCTGGCAGCCAGCTGGCCCTGCCCCAGGATTACTCTGAATACTTGGCCAGACTGTGGGGAGTGAGTGGGCACTTTGGTTGCTCAGCAAGAAGGCCACTTTTACTGAGTGACCTTCATTCAGGTGGAGTCTTAGGAGCCTCCTGACAGGGCAGGATGGAAGTAGGGAGGATAAGAGGTTTCTGAAAAGCAGAGGGCAGCCATGGCCATGCCAGTCTTTCATGCAGCTGTTTGTTTCTGGTCCCTTTCCACCCCCCGGCCCATCTCTAGGTGTGGGAGGAGCCACGGAGCTGTCCTGTGGATGGAATACCACCTGACTGCGGACAGCACAGTCAGCACCGGCCTCCTGAAGCCTGCAGAGGACGAGGTAGTGCTGTGTGCAGGCCCCGAGGAGGTGGATCCTGAGAGCGGGAGCCATCACGCCACTCGCGTGTACTCTGGGCATTCCGGGTAGTGACTCCTAGTGGTCCTGGGTCATCCAGCTCCGAACAGCAGCTTCTCACTGTGAGCTGCCTGGGCTGGAGGCTCACCAGGAGCGGGCTGGCTGGGACATCAGAAGCCTCACTGCCTTCTTGCTGCTTTCTCTGCAGGGGGACTGTTGCTGGAACCCCCATTGTAAGCAGGCCGTGTACTTCTTCAACACCACACTCGACCCCAGAGCACCGCCGGGCAGCTCGCAGACCGTCACCTACACTGTGGAGTTCCACCCCCACACTGGAGACATCACCATGGATTTCACGCTCTCAGATGCGCTGGACAGTGGGTGCTAACCCTCACTTATTGAGAAATAAAGTGGAGGAGGGCTCTGGGCTCTGAATGATGGCTTTCCGTGGGTAAAAGTGAAGGCACCTTGCCTTTCAGGACCCATCTTGACCTCGGGGATTGGAGGAGACCACTTCCCGTTTTGTGTTTTTGCACTGCTGGCTTCTTGCTCCAGATATGGCAGGAAGTGGGGATTATTTTGGAACTGAGAAGGCACCAAGGAGCCCACCTGCAGTGGCTTTTAAAGTGCTCAGAGAGCTTCCCAGCCACAGTGTCCCTCCTGCTCTCCCTGGGAGGGAGCCAGGGCTGACCAGGCTGGGTGGGTCTGCTACTCTCCTGGAGCTGGGCCAGCCTGGCCTTGCACTCTGGGGACCTTTGAGTCCACCTGCCCATTCCAGCTCAGAGAGGCTCCTATGGGCAGAGTTACTGATGTGGCTGGGCTCTGGGTCTTGAAGACCCTGGTAGGGCCAGACTGAGGACCAAGTTCAGACTCTTTTTGTTTGCTAGGTAATGGCCCCAATCCACATTTGTAAGGGTTTGGCCTCCGTGTGCAGCAGCATCAGGTGACCAAGACCAGCACCTGGACACCAGGCTGCTCTTCTGAAGTCAGGGAGGAGGCTGTCCCAGAGCAGTTCAGACGCAGATCCAGGATACCAGCCGGCAGAAGGAGGGAGCCTGAAGGTACAGCCTTTTCCCACGTGCCCCCTTCTAGCAAAAGGACCTCATCCCCCAGCAGTCTGGGCAGATGGGTACTAGTGCAGGCACCCCAACTTCACCTTGCCAGAGAAGGGCAGGGAGTCCCAAGGAGGCCCAGCCTGATTTCTTCCCACACACAAGGTCCTGTTCTGCTGTTTACTCTAGTTCCAGAGGGAGTGAGTAAGAGAACCCAAGTGGCCTGGTTTTTGAGTGGTTCAGGGCAGACTCAGGCTGTGCTCATCCCATGGGGAAGGGCAGGAAAGGTAGGCCCTCCATGGCAGACTCCCCATAGCCCTGCCTGGCCACCTTGCCTGCTGGAGCCAAAGCAGGGTCCAGACCAGCTTTTCACTCAAATAAGTGCAGAACACCAGCCTTGAGCCTCACAGTTTTATTTTTTTTCCTCATTATCCATCCTTCTTTTCAGCACCAGTAAAGGAAAAAAAAAAAACACTTCTCTTTTCAAAATACTTTATCAGGTGTAAAGATTGTTTTTCTTCTAGGGAAGAATTGTTTGGATAATGTATTTGATAACATTTTTACCAAAACCTTAGGTGTGCTTACCATAGAAAACCCCTAATGTCCCATGAGGATACAATACAGAAAAAAATACAGAAATTAAAAAAGTGTTTGTTTTTTTTTTCTTTTTTAAAACAGTATTTCTAAATTTCAGCAAGTTAATACAATAGTTAAAAAGCATCAAGATTAATACCCATACTTAAAACTGAAGGTGGTTTGGACAGATGAAGTGACCGTTTTTCTCTGAAGCTGACCTCTGGCCTCCTGGCTTCTGTGGAGGAGGCTGGGCCCGGGCAGGTGCAGAGCCTTGGGGATTTAGGTGACACCTGTGTCCGTCCTTCCAGGCCTAGATGCCACAGAAACATCTGAGGTGTTCCTTTTTTAAAAATCGAAATGGAAAAGTCTGGCTTGTACACAGCCCCAGGGGTGCACAGGTTTGATGAAACTCGTGGCTGAGCAATGGCGGCCTCAGCACTGGAGGCCCCAGAGGGCGGCGCAAGGGGAGTGGGGAGGCAGGCAGGCCCTTCTCTGGAGACCAGGCAGGCTGGGCAGAGGCGACTTTGTTAGGACGGGAGAATGACTGAGGCACAGGGAGGTATGACTTGCCTAAGGCCGCCCCATGAGTAGGGAGAGAAGCATGTGCCCCGTGCCCTGGCTCCCTTCCAGCAGCCCCTCTGAGGGCTGGAAGCTGTGCTAGAGTCATTCCACTTCAGGAGCCAGGCCCTGCCTCCGCGGCTCTCCTGGGCACACAGCTGGCCCACAGCCTGGAGCCTTGGCTCTGGCCCAGACGTCTGGGTATCACATCTGCCCTGTTGAGCTCCACCTGAGAGCAGATTTCTGGCCGCTCCTAGGATTGGAGGCCTCTGACCCAGGGAAGCCTAGCCAGGGCCCCAGGAGCCACGGCCCTGGAGGAGCGGTGCAGTGGAGAGCCAGGGAGGACTGTACCCTGGATGGTGAGCTGCCCTCTTGGCTTGATGTGGGAGGTGGGGCTGAGGGCCTGGCCAGGGGAGTGCTCCAGGCAATGAAGCCCTCTGCCCAGCTGCTGCCCTGGCCAGGGGGCTTCAGACCAGCCCGCACCGCCTTGTGTGCAGCTCTTGGGAGTGTCCCCTCCAGTGCAGGGCCTGGCCTCTGACCTTGCCCCTCTTGGTCCCTCTTGCAGCTCAGTGGGTGACAAGGCACAGCGTCAGCATATTGGCACCAGGAGGCTCCTGGTAGCAGAGTCCTGGTACGTCCCCAGCCTCGGGCAAAACTGGCTTCAAGCCAGGTGGCACGTTGGTTGGGGCGCTGTGAGGAGGGGAGATCAGTGGGGGGTTGTTAGTAACCCCCTGAATTGGAGGGGCCTTGCACCTGGAAATAGACAAAACCCTCCCTGTGTGACTGGGGGCAGGGGGCGTCCTCAGGTGTGTTTAGAAAGGCAGGTGGGCAGAGGCAGTTCTGCCGTGGGATGAGGAGCTATGGGCTTCCCCTGCAGGCTCTGCCACACTGCACAGGTACCCGGGGCTGGCCCTGGTTGCATGGTGGCAGACTGGATGCCTGTGCACCTGAACACCAACCAGTACTGCTCCCTGTGTGGGACGAGCAGTGGCCATCAGCCTTGCCACCCTCAGGCTGCACACTGGTGAGGTGACAGGCTGCTCTGCGCCTTGATCCCCAAGTCCCTTCATCTAGGGCTGGGGTCACTGTGGAGGATGGGCCTAGGAGGACAGAGCCACAGCCCGCCCCCCCCAGATGCAGGGGGACAGTTCCTGAGCTCAGCCAGCACGCGGATAGGGACAGTCACCAAGGGAGGATTGGTCCTGAACCAGAAGAGTGTCCGGACGGGAGACAGGATCAGGCAGAAAGAGAATGTGTTGGTTCTGACAGAACAGAAGCTACAAATCTTACCGTTTTCAAAACAAGAAGTCCCCCTCCCCCCTTAAACCGTGAGTGGTCCTTCTTCCTGTAAAAAAAAGGATGCTTTCTCTTTAGAATCCTGTCTATGGCTCCATGGCCCACGTTGGAGTCTCCAAGGGAGGCCCCGGGCTCTGCTGTGCCAGGGGAAAGGAGCCCCTTTCAGGAAGAACAGTGTTCTCCCTTGTGGCTTGCAGACCCTTTAAAATGAAGGGTTATTTTTGTTCTTTTTCTGTTTTTCTTTTTAAAATGTAATCGCCCTTGAATGCAAGACCCTGGGAAAGAGCCCGGGCTCGCTGGTAACTGGACACAGCCTTCGTGGTCCCTGCTTGTGAGCTGTCCAGGCTGGAGGCGGCGAGCTGGCGGTCCCGTGTCCAGGAATGCTTCTTTGGCTGGTTCTGATTGTGTTTGGAGTTTGGCCTTGGGTGAGGCCCGAGTGAGGGGTCTGTGGCTACGGTGTGGCACGTGGCATGCGGGCAGCGTGCATGCGAGGGTGCAGGCATGCGAGACAACGTGGCAGCAGACAGAAATAATGAACCCTGGACGAAGCTTGAGAAGAGATACAAAGAGTACAGAAACCCGGATCTCATACTAACCCACGGGTTATAAACTAGCTTGTGCTGTAGATTTGTAGAAAATCAACGATTCGAAAGAATGGCACTGGTTGGGCAGCCAGGACTCCCCAGGCCGGCCTGACTCCTGTCCATGGCGAGTGCCCAGAGGTGCCGGGCAGCGCTGGTTCCAGCTCACCCAGGACTGGCCGCGGCTCTCCCGGGCCCCTGCCCTCCTCCGCTAGCACCAGCGGTGCTCGCTGGAGGGGACACGGCCAGGGAGGGACTGCGACTCAAAGGGCTGGCGGAGGCCCCGCTGCTCATGGTGACTGGGCTGGTCTATGCCTCGTCGTCCCCTGCAGACACCATCAGTCGCATGGCCACCGGGAGGTGGTCTGTCAGGCCTGACAGCTGGGTGATAAAACTGAATTCTTCCACCTCCTGCGGGAGTGGGGAGGGGAGAAGGAAGAAATATCCCTGTTAGACCCAGAGGGCATCCTATAAAGCAGGGGCCTGGCTTGGACCTTCCTGAAGGCAGAGAGTGGGAGCATCCTGGGGGGCCCCAAAGGCCTCCTGGACTGGCATGTCCCACTTGCAGAGGAGAGCTCGGTGCTGCCAAGGGGTGTAGAGCAAGAATGTCCTGCTACGGGCACAGCCTGGCTGCCCAGCCCAGCCCAGCCCAGCCCAGACTCACGGCCTTCCAGTCCGGGTACAGCCCCTCCTCCCCATGCAGCATGTAGTCGATGCGCCTGCCGTTGCCTTTCAGCAGCTCTTTGCGTCCCTTCTGGCCTCCCCCAGGGCTCTTGCTGGTGGGGAAGGCGAGGTACTCCCGGCGACCTTCCTCACTCTCCAAGACCCTGCTCACACAGAAGGCACAGGAAGGCAAGGTGAGCACAGCCCCAGCCCCAGGTCCTAAGGGTGGAGCCACATTTCGTCCCCCAAGTCAGACCAAACCCCTACATTTAAGATCTGTCTTCTCCGTGGGCCCAGAAAGGGACTGGGGTGGATAGAGACTGGGTCTGAGCCTGTGAGTTCCTGACTGACTGAGCCACTGCCAGGGAGTGTCCCATGCCCACCTGGGGTCAGCAGCACTCACATTCCCTTTCTGAACTAGAATGTTGGCACCACCTAAAACCTGTAACCAAGCTGGGGACAGAACTGCCCACCCCCTCTCCAGGGTAGTGTTGTGCTCTGAGCTAATAGGATCCTGTTTGGGGGGAACTTGATCTTTGCGGTGAACGTCAGAGACCCTTCTCTTCTGGAAGTCCCCAGGCCCCCCATGACTCCCATTTCAGGTCAGCAGGGTAGCCAGGAAAGCACCCAGACCCCATCCCAGGACCAGACTCCTGTGTCAGTCTGTCCCCAAGACCCCAGAACACTTTGAGGACCAGGTGTGTTAAGAAAGGAACAAGGTGGGATGCGGCTGTCACCCCATTTTTCAGAGGAACGAAACTGATACAGTTGCTGGTCAGAATTCTGCAGGGAGGGCAGGGCGCTCAGGTGGAACGTTATGCCCTGAGTCCAGGTCTCTTCTGACTCCATGTCTACCTTCTGCTTCCTGCCAAGTTACCTCCAGAGTCCGAGCATCATTGGGAATGAGCCTTCAAGGGACACCCCATCTCAGAGGGCAGTGTTGGGGCGAGAGGCACAGCCACCAAGAGACACTGCAAAGGCCCACCCACCCAACTAACGCCTGGACACATGAACAGGGCACCTGCACAGGCGTGGCAGCAAACACAAGTTTCTGCAAGGTCTTTATCAGCCTTGAGATGTATACACTGATGACACACAGAACAGCTTTCCATCTCAGAAATGTAATCCATTCCTGTCCTGTGCCTTTGATAATTAATTCTAGCATCAGTGATCTAAGAGTTACTGATAAGTCATTTTTAAATCGTCATCTCATAAAAAGATAATTTTCTCGGCCTGGGATGATGTTTCAAATTTAGTCTATAATCTAATTAATTGGCTGAAATTAGCTTCAAGGAACCATCGCTGGGGCTCTGGGCTGTCTCGGGCTGTGAATTATAAATTGGCTCTGCTGCTGGCCTCTCAAATGTGTCCTTTTCAGAAGTCTCAGATTCAAGAATACAGTTTGGCTGGGGTGGATCTGTCTCTACATTGACTGGCTTGTGTTAGCTCTGTCTGTGTTTTTATCTGTCTGATTGGTGGCTTCTGGTCCCCTGCCACAGATGCCATCCCCAGGGCCCTTTGACAGGGATCTCTGCGGTGCCTGGCCTCGCCCTGGGAGGTTATGGTCCTTTTTCCTGTGCCTGAGGCAGGCTGGGGCTCAGGGCAGGCCAAGCTCTGATAGAATGAGCCCAGACTTGGGGTGCTGGTGTAAGAAAAACCACCTCGAGACCCCAGGCCTCCTCAGGATCCTCTTCTTGGTAAGGATACCCCTGGGGCATGAAGTTCACCACAGCCTCTGCCCACCCCTAACTTGCATCCCTGACGCTTTTAAGAGGTGTCTCATCCCAGGGAGCTGTGGGCTCTCATCGGCCCACACAGCCCACCTCTCCACACCTAGTCTGGGTTCGTGCTCATCCCAGACCTGGGAGCTGCCTGGGTCTGCCTACCTGCCTGACCATGGCACTGTGGGTGCCAGCCACTTACTTTTGCAGATTGTCGGGGGTGCACACTTCCTCATCATAGAGACCGTCCTGGTCCAGCAGAGTTCCTGGGGACAAGGGGGTGAGAGAGTTTACTGTGGGCAGGAGGGGCAAGCCCAGGGCTTCTGCTGGCTGGGCAGCTCAGTGCCCCCCTCCCCGCAATGGTGTGGTCTCTTCAGGAAGTCCGTGGGGTGTCAGGCCTCAGCAGTGCCCCTCCCACCCCGTGCCTGTCCCCAGCCCCAGCTCACCAATTGCCCACGGCTTCTCCTCCCCAGGCCCCAGGCGACAGGGGTCCTTGTAGCGTGTAAACAGGGAGTGCTGCTGCTCCAGCTTGTCATCTGTGCAGGGAGGGAAGGAGTGCTATGGGGCTCAGGGTGTCTGGCATGCCCTGGAGGGCTACCTGCCTCTGGTTCCGGTTTGACCAGAGTCATCAGATCCCTGTCCCTCGGATAACTGCTTCTGGGTAGGGTCTGTGTTCCTGGACAGATGGAGCTGTGGTTCATCTGTCACTGGCTTTCTGTGTCCTTGAGAACGGCCCCTCTAACAGCCGTCAGAACTGTGGCTGGTACAAAGTAAGAGTTGAATACAGACCTGGTGAGTATCATGACCTAACCCCATTAGTCTGGATTTCAGAGGCTCCCTGCCTTCACTGCCAGAGGTTTATCTGCAGGGCATCTCCTGACCTCCAGCAAGGTGGCCTCTAAGCTTTCTAGGCAGAGCAGGGGTTCTTCTAGGATTTCTTGAGGGCAGAGAAATCACAGTCTTGCTAAATGTCCCACTTTTGTGCTCCTGAGGAGCAGAGCCCATGCCTCCTCCATGGTTTACCCTAATGGGGAGGAGCCCGCCTCACCGGAGGAGCAATTGTCAAAGTTAAAATCTCCGCAGATGATGTCAAACGCCACCAGCTCCTCGGGGTTGGCTGCGCTGGACGAGGAGGTAGATTTTCGGAAGTCAGCCAGCCAGTCCTGAAGCATGTTCAGCTGCTCACACCGGATGTCACTGTCCTCTGTGGGGCGGAAGCACAGGGAGGTGATGAGGCTGCTGCCAGGACCCCTGCCAGGCGAATCCTAGCCCACTGAGGATCCCACCCGCTGAAGCTCGGGTCCCTGGACCCTACCTGACAGGGCGTGCAGGTGTGTGCAGGAGATGTACCCGACGATTCTTTGGTCCTGAGGTGTGCTTCCCACCTGCACCTGTAGTGGGAAGGAAGTGTTGGTGATGAGACCTAGAGTTACCATTGCTCTGAGCACAAAGGGACGCTGGCGATGCCCGACCCCAGCCAGGTCTAACCCTCAGAAACCCAGCTCTGTCGACTTCTGGCTAGCCTGGGCCTAAGAAGAACAGCACATTGCCTGCTTCTAGGAGCGTCTGCTCCAGTGTGGGAGGCAGATGCATGAAGAAATACCCACTTCATGGCAGGGTGAATGCCACCGACAGTTCATGCAGCGCTTTGTGGGGGAGAGATGCAGAAACCACCACAGACCTCCTCCCAAAACCCCTGCCATCTCCTGACCAGAGTGTTCCCACGAATGTCCCTCGCTGCTTTGTCCACTCGCGTGGCTCCTTCCTCCTCCCCTCGGTCACACCCTGGACCTGATCATGACGTGGAGCCTGTTCCTCTGAAGTCTAAGTTAGGCTCCCTCTAGGATGTGGCCCAGCCACGTAGCTCAATACCCTTGTCCCCGTGAGAGGCCTTGGACCTTGCTTTCTGTCTTCTCATCCCAGTCTTTGCCTCTCTGGCTTCATGAGCAATTATTTTACCTGCTTCTTGGCCGTGGTTCCCATTAGTCCCCAGATCTGGGATGACAGCTGTGGCTGGTGTCTCCATGGCACCTGTCATGGCTGACCCCAGCCCCCCTGTGACTGCCACCCCACGCTCAGCCCTTCCTCCACAGGGGCCTCTTCATTCTACTTGCCCAACCTGTCCTTGCCTCTTGTTTTCCTCCACTGGAGACAGAGTCCCTGGCAGGTGGAGTGGGGCTGAGAGCTCACTGACTCCCTGCCCAACCACAGGTGACCCTGGCAGACCGTCTCCACAGGTTGGTGTAATGAAAACAAGCACCTCAATTGTTCAGCACAGACAACTCGGCCCCCAGTGGTGAGTGTGGTGCAAGCCTGAGCCCTAGTCAGGCTGTGGTTGGGAGGTGAGGGTTGACAACCCAACCTCGGGTTCTCAGGCCCTCTGCTGGAGGCTCCGTCTTCGGGCACCCTGACCAGAGGCTTCTGACTGGATCCTCACCCTCGTCCTCTCTGGGCTTTCCTCCCTCCGAGCCTCAGCTGTCCTCCCCAAATTTTGCTAATCTATTCTGGCCTGGGTTTTCTGTGACGACAAGACCCTGAACCCTGGGAAGTCTCCAGGGAGCGTGACCATGGAGGCCAGTTCTTAGCTGAGGTGTGGCAGTGGAAGGGCGGGTGCCCCGGCTTCTACTGAGCAGAGTTCTGCCTGTCCTCTAGCTGAGGTGGCCGGGACTCAGCACGGGCCCTCTGCTCTGAGAGCCTCGGGAGGTGTCCATCCTTCTATTGCTGAAGTCAGATTGGCATTCCCCTCCATGAGGACTTTCTCTTTATTAAACACCTTGAGCTTTCCACAGCTCTTCATCTCATTTCCCAGCCTGGCAAGGTGTACATCTTTCATTTTCCAGTGCCCAGGTGGATTGATGTCTGGTTACTTGATAATGGGCCCAGATTTGGGACTGTTGATAAGTTCATACGTTCACCATTCACGTCTTGCCCATAGTCCGAACACACAGCTCAGCCCAATGGTACCCCTGCCTCTAGAATCCCTTGGAAATCACACACCATTGGTGCCCCCTGTTGCAAAAACAACACAGTTTAAAACCACAGTGCCCCCAAAGGCCACATGATGGTGCTCTCTGCATCCTCTGGCCAAGAGCCTGTTTTCTCTTCTCAATAGTAATACTCATGCCCAGCTGCTTCATGGATGCGGCCTTACTGGAGCCTTGCAACTATGAGGATTACACTAAAGTTAACACCATCGGTGGCTGGGGTCATGAGGCTCTGGTGACTGAGGCAGGTTGAAATCTGATCCTCACACCCAGCTCCTCCCCCTGCCCTACGCTACTCTCTGAGCTGGTGACTGAGCCAAGCTTTTCAGCCGCCAGCCATGTGATGTTTCTAGTGCAGGAGCCCCGCACTCAGCACTTGGAGTCACCTCCCTGTGCTGAGCCCTGGGCGGGGACAGAGACAAGTGCAGGAGGCCCTACTTCTGAGGATATCCCTCCCGGAGGGGAGGCACCCAGAAGAAGGTACAGCAGCCCCTCCACCCCCTTCCTCCAGTCAGTCCAAGATCTGCTTTATAGTGCTGGGACTTATTGATTCCCGGGCTTGAGTCCTGGGGAGCTGCAGAGGCTCGTGTTTCACTTGCAAAAACAAACCATCACTCTGAGAGGCTGTGCCTTTAGTCCTAGTGGGCAAAGACCGTCAACAGGGCAGGGCCCAGAACCAGGCTCTTGCTTAGGAGGCAGAAGCTGGTCCAGTCCCTCCCTCCCTTCTCAGGCATCTCTCAGACCCCCTCTGAGGATAAGGAGCTCAAGAAGTGAATAGGGAGGTGAGGCTGGGTGGGGAACCCCAGGTGAAGGGAGCAGCCAGGCCCTGCCGGGGCTGGATCCTGAAACCTCACTTACTTCACTCCTCCACGTGGAGAGAGAGGCGTGCTGTCACCCACAGAGGTGAGCTGGCTCTGGTGTGCCAGGCACCTCCGCTCCACTCTTGAGTTCTGCCTGACAGGAGAGGTGGGGTGCAAGGCCCTAGGGCCAGGGCTGAGGAACCGGCAAAGGAAAACTGGCTTGTGCTGGACGCCACCAAGGAAAGCTCCACTGACATATGGTGACACATGGAGGCCCCTAAGGATGCGGCTGGAGCAGAGCTCGGGGAGGGTGGCAGGTGGAGGCTGGCTTCTCCCCGAGGCGTGGGAAGAGGGTGACAAGAGTCAGACCCGACACCAGAAGGATGGTATAAGAGGGAGGACAGTCCCAAATCTCAGAGGAATGGTGGCCTGAGCCATGACATTGCAGCTGGACATACAAGGTGGACCCAGAGGTATCTGGGAAGTGAAGTTGGGAGCCTGGGTGGATTCACTGGGCTCAGGGTTAGAGAGTCCTCAGCAAGTCTGGAAATGGGAGCTGCAGAGGCACCCCAGGGTAGGTTCCTGGGGCTGACTGCCCATGGTAACGACTCAGCAGTGAAGAGTGCTGGCTAAGTGGGGTTGTCTGCTCTGGGAGCTGCCAACCCCCCAACTCAGGCTGGGAGCTGGGCAGAATGTAGCAGGCCTGGTGCTGCCAGATTTGCCAGGGTGGGGAGAGGAGCTGCAAACTGGGCTGTATGTGAAATAGCTTGATTTTTAAATGTTGCCCAACAAGAAAAATTTTTTAATGGCAGGAACCAAATTAAACATATCTGCAGACTAGTTTTAGATCCAGGAGGTAGAGGCACAAGTGTTTAAAGGATGAGCAGGTGAGAAGAGGCCCGGAAGGAACAGCCAGAGAGCTAGGGGCTGGGAGGAGATTCCGTGGCAGAGGGGCTGGCCCTGGTGTGCATGATAGTTGGGGTGCTGGCCTGAGGGGAGAGAGGAAGAAGAGGTGGTGTGTGGGCTGGGAGCAGGGTTAAGGGGGACCCTGGCCTTTGAGCCATCTGTAGTAGGGCGGGTGCAAGGGAAAGGGTACATTCCCCCAACCCCCAAACGGACAGCATGGCGCCTCCTTCCCCAGAAAGTCACTCCGGCTGCTGAGACAAAAATACATCTGTGGAATGAAACAGTGACGAACCACATGCCAGAATGGGGAGGTTGGTCTCCTATAAGAGGGAGTGTCTTCAATTTCAGCATCTCAGGCTATGAATGGAGAGCTGGGGACCCCAGCTCTGCACCTGCTGAGCCACACAAGAGGCCTGAGCACAGGAGTGGGGGCGTCTGGGTGCTGGGCTGGGGCCCTGGCAGGCTCCGTGCAGATGATCCGCCTCGGCCCTCACTCCTGGCAGAACCTTGGCTGACAGGCAGCAGCTTCCTGGACAGGTCAGAGCTGAGGCCTGGGGATGAGCACCCCCGACACTGGTCCTCCCCAGTAGCCTCACCAGTCACCTCCATCATGGACCCCTGCTAGCGGAACTGAGAAGTCTCAAGGGGAGTGCGGAGAGAATCCACACCCAAAGCAGTTGCTGCCTCTAGGGGCAGAAACGCCTATTCAGTAACAGCTGGCCAGACGGGGCTTTAGAAAACTCTGGAGGCACCAAAAGCAGCTTTTGGATAGGGAGCAGAAAGTCGACATGCTGAGCATGTCAGGCTCAGGAGAAGATAATATGTAATGACCAAATTACCATGGTCTAAAAACTCCTGCAATTGCATCCAAATTAGCAGAAATAATAATGATTCACTTTAATTAGTGACTCCGGAAGTGAAGCCTGGAGCTGGTGGGCAGAGTGCCTGGCGTGGCAGCTGCGTGACAGCCAGGAGGGAGAGGACATCCCGGCCGGGAGGGCTGGTGGCCTGAGAGAGCGGCTGTGGTAACAGCCGGGCCTGAGAACTCTGCCTGCAAGCTGCACCCCCTTATCTGCAGTGATTCAGAGCAGGGGCTCCCTGCCACCTCCTCTCAGCACCGTCTGCCACCTTCACCACCGGCACCCTGAGAAGCTCCCAGGCCTTGCCCCTCCCACATGGCTCCCACCACATGAGTAGGCTCTACGTTGCCCCCGCTTTACAGACAGGGAAATGGTGATGCAGAGATCATACAGTCTGGAGCCTTGGCTCCTGCTGCTGCTACTGCTGCTAAGTCGCCTCAGTCATGTCTGACTCTCTGCAACCCCATAGACGGCAGCCCACCAGGCTCCTCTGTCCATGGGATTTTCCAGGCAAGAACACTGGAGTGGGTTGCCATTTCCTCCTCCAGTGCATGAAAGTGAAAAGTCAAAGTGAAGTCTCTCAGTTGTGTCCAACTCTTAGCAACCCCATGGACTGCAGCCTACCAGGCTCCTCTGTCCATGGGATTTTCCAGGCAAGAGAACTGGCGTGGGGTGCCATTGCCTTCTCCAGCCTTGACTCCTATCTGTGCATTATTTTCCTTGTCTCTGAGCCAGGGGCCCCTTGATTCAGCTCCATGAAAGGCCTTGTCTGCCCCTTGCCCTCCCAGAGAGTGACCAGCTGCAGCCTGCCTCCCCCCTACCCTCCAAATTCAGGCCTGCTGGTGGAGGCCCCCCCTACCTTGAGATACAGCGCTCCCTTTGAGGCCAGGCTGTCGGAGAACCGCCCGTTGGGGTAACAGTGATAGGCCACATCCATGATGGGGTAGCGGCTGGCAAAGAAGAGGCCACTGTTGAGACACTTGAAGCTGCAGCAGCCATGGCAGCCGTACACCCCGACGTCGTACAGGATGTACTCGAAGTAGCTGTGCAGCTGGTCTTTCAACTTGGCGGCCGCCCGCTTGTCAAATACCTCCTGCAGGCACAGGAAGTCCAGGTTGGCAGGGAAGAAGGCTGAGACCTCGTGGTCAAAGGCCTCATCCGGGTGGCGCCTCCTGCGCATGGCCGCCTTCTTCACCACCGAGGCCTTGTATGGGAGCTTGCTGTTGGCGCCCGGCTCCCCGCTGCCGCCATCAGCCCCAGACCGGCCCTTCACCAGGGACTCCCTGGAGGCCGAGGGGCTGCCCAGGCTCCCCGAGTCCCCATCTTGCTGACTGTGGTTGGGTGTCTGGCCCCGTGGGCCCCCACCAGCCCCGTTCCTGGCCTGGCCCCCATTGGCGGGATCGCCGGCTTCAGGGGGCCGACCCCCCTCATCACCACTGATGCGCACGATGCAGGCATCCTCAAGGTTGCCTCCATCAGCTGGGTCCCCGGAAGCCAGGCCGTTGGCAGCCTCATCACTAGGATGACGCCCGCCGTCGCCTTTGTACTCCACAGAGGCTGTCCTCTTGATGCTCCCAGGGACAGCCCGTGGCACACCATCACTGCCCTGTGGTGACACCAGGCTGCTGAAGCTGGCAGCGCTGATGGAGGTGTTGGTGGGCGAGTCGATGTAGATTTTGATCTGGGGTCTACTGGCCCCATTGCGGATTCTCTGCCCGATCTCTTTGGCACGGGCTTGGGTGTTGAACACGTTGTTGAGCCTGGCCAGCGAGTCCGGGAGGAGGCAGAGGTTGGCGGTGGCAAAGCAGAAGCTTTTGCCAGGACCTGTACCCTTCCATTCGCTGAGCAGGGCCGCCCCACCGGTGGGGCCCTTGTCCTCCAGCCGGGAGTAGACGTAGGGCCGGCGGGCAGACTGCAGTGGGGACCAGAGGAGGAAGCCAAGGAATGCAAAGGGCAGCGAGGCGACCAGGAGGGCCAGGTAGACGGGCGTGAAGAGCACGGTGCAGAGCAGCTGGAGGTAGCAGGGGTCGTCTGCCCGCTGGCGCTTCTCGTAGGTGGTGGGTATGAAGGAGGCCAGGAGCCGGTCCGCCAGCCAGTAGCACGGGAAGATGAGGGCCCAGGACACGGCGTGCAGGGCGGACAGACAGCTGTTGGGAAAGGGGGTCGTGTACAAAACCATCGCAGCTCATTGGGCACTGCGGCCAGCCCTACTACATGGTGTCCCTGGCAGCGAGAGCGCTTTCCTGGGTGGGGCGGGTGAGTAGGGGAGCAGCTGGAGGAGGGTCACCTCCTGGTGAGACACGACTCTGGATGGTCAGTGGTGTGTGTCAGCCAGCCAGTCATGGTTCCTTCAGTGGGCCATGCTGGGCCACCAAGGCTTGCTGAGAACCTGCAAGACAGAATGTGTGGTTGCTGTTTAGTCACTAAATCGTGTCTGATTCTTTGCAACCCCATGGACTATAGTCCACCAGGCTCCTCTGTCCATGGGATTTCCTAGACAAGAATACTGGAGTGGGTTGCCATTCTCTTCTCCAGGGGATCTCCCCGACCCAGGGATCAAACCTGCGTCTCCTCCATTGGCAGGTGGATTCTTTACCACTGAGCCACCAGGAAAGCCCAACACAGAAAGTGAGGGGCTTTTATTCATCTTTATTTGGGTAGATCAGATGCTGAGCCATTGCCCTGCTCACCCTGTTCCTGCCTCCTCTGACCCCAGCAGGACTGCTCCGAGAACCAGGCTGGAGCCAGCAGGCTCACATGGGGGTGTTTGGGGCCAGAAGGCAGCCTGGCACTCTTTGTCTTTGTAAACACAGGCAAAGTGTTTGTTGGTTCTTTGGAGGAAACTGACTAATGATGTGACTGCCTCTAGTTCATGGTTTGTTTTTTTTTTTTTGGCTGTGCCTTGTGGCTTGCAGGATCTTAGTTCCCCAACTAGGGATCAAACCTGGATCTCAGGCATTGGAAGTTCAGAGTTCTAACCACGGAACTGCCAGGTAATTCCCTAGGTGACCATTTTGACCTTGTGACCTAATTGCTTAGAAATTGGCCCAGGATTTGAGCACAGGCTATGGGTATGCAGAACACTGGCCTGGAGCAGCCCATCGGGAGCCAGGGGGTGTGTTTAGAACAGACGAGGGATGAGCCTGAGCCAGGAGCTGTGGACACAGCCACCTGTCACCAGGTGCTCACTGGGACAGGACAGTGAGGGAACACACTGCAGAGAAAAGGGGCTAGAGGGTCCTGGGGCAGAGGGCAGTTTGGCTGGCAGGACCCCTGAGAGGAGGGCCCCCCCATAACCAGGCTTTCACTGTGCCCCAGCCTGCAGCATCAGACCATCTCTGCCTTCCCATTCCTGCAGGAACCCCTGCCTGATGGGGACCCAAGCACACAGCATGGCTCTTCCCAAGCTCTAGAATGCTCAGAGTCCCAGTTACAGGGGACCCTGATGGTCCTGTGACTTCCCCCTTAAGTCCTTGAGATAAGCCCCAGGGCCCAACTGAGGCCCAGAACTGCCAGAGTAAGTCCACCCCAGCCCATATGGGACCCCCATGGGTTTTAGAGCCGGCTCAGGGTCCCGCCTGGGAGAGGCCACAGGTGCATTCATTGTGCTAAACGTAGAATCAATAAAGACAAGATTCTGGAGTGTTTACCCAGCCTCCAGGGACCCAGGGTGATCATTCTGCGGTGCAGCTGGTACAAACATAACCCAGAGTTTCATGGCCAGATCAGCTGGGGAACTCATTTCCTGTTCATCATCTCACTGGCCCAGCCGGTCTGCTGCCATGGCCCCTTGGGGGTCTGTGTCCCCGTTGCCATCCATCCTGGCCGCATGCCCTCTCTTCCTCCTGCCTTCCTGGCCCACCTCAGCTGGAAGTTGGATATCATCTGGACTCTGCCCTCTCTCTCAGTTCCCACATCTCATCAGTCCCCACTACCCACCCAAGCCCCTGTGGAGCCCCCTCCTGCTCCAGGACTGCATCACATGCCACCCATTTTTGGCCTCTTCCCCATCAGGCCATCCTCCACAGGATAGCTGGAGGGACTCTGATGTGATCTGATCAGGTTGCAGACGCCTCAGCCCCACAGAAGCCTTGCTCAGCCCCTGTTGGCATTGCATCTCCCCAGCCAAGCCCACCCCTGTCTGTGGCCCCAGCCCTCCTCGTGTTCACCTCCCAGCCTCCAAATGTGATTTCCTGCCCATGCCCTGCTGTTTCCTCCGCCTGTCATCTAGTTCATCTCCTGTCTTCTAAGACTCGGCTTAAAGATCACCTCCTCGGGTCCTTCTGTGCCCCCGGCTAGGTGGCTCCGTTAGCTCCACTGGGGGCTCCCGTGCCCCCTGTGCATGGCCTGCTCTCTGCAGTTCTAGATCATGACTGCGTGTGAGATGAGGTTGCCGCCTTGCGGAACTGGGGGCTCCTTGAGAGACAGAGCTGCCCTGAGGGTGCCGGGGCCCCTGGAGCTGCGCCAACAGGAGCTCAGGAAATGAGTGAGTAAATGCAGATCAACCTGCCTCACGGTCTAAGGAGGGGGAGTTTCCGTCACCCAGTTGCTGTCCTGCAGCCATCGTCTGACATGAGGGTGAGGTGCTCTCCCCAGAACAGAGCTTCATGTCGAAAGATAAGCTGGTGGTAGTGTCTGGTTCTGTAGAATGTGTTTCACCAAGATCTTTACTTCCTTTAGAGAAAATCGCTTTGAAGCAAACACTGGAAGGTTACGTTTCAAAGCAGGTTTGTCTACCCAAACCACAGCCATCTGACTAGGAGCCCCTCAGGTGTGAGCAACAGGGCTCCCTGTGGTAAGGTCAGAGAGCAGGCCTCAGTGTCCTGTGCCCACCCACCCCCCACCGCCCCTGCCACCCCCCACCCCCTGCCAGCTGCTGTGGGTCCTGGAGCCTCGGACTCAGCCAGTGGCTTTCACCAGCTCTTCCACATCCAGCCCAAATCCTGGCCTCTGTAGGCCAGACCCCGGGTTGGGGGATGTCCTCACCCTGATGGCCTCAGCTGTTTCAGGGGGCCTGTGAACTTGGGCCAGACTGGTGGGCGTAGGGCCCCAAGACCAACTTTGTAACGACAGTGGTTGAAATTGGAGGGTTTGCTGCAAGCCTGCTGACCCTCTGTGCCGTGGTCTCCTCTAACCACCCCCAGCAGAGCAGTGTTACCTCTGTGACTCAGGCTTGGAGAGGCTGGTGGCCCAGGTAGGCCACATCTGCCATCTGACACACTCACTTGTTCTTTATTTAAATCCTAGCAGTTTCATGTGAGTTTAACCTGGAATTGGGTTGACAGCCCACTCACGTGCCCATGTAGCCTGATGGGTTTGCCCCCACCACCTCTGGCACACAGCGTGTACACAGACTGGCACACTTCATTATGTGGAGTCTGCCAACTTCAGACTGGCTGGAGCGAGAGCTACAGGAGAGGACATGGCCCAGAGGAAGAGCCTGCAGGTCCTGTTCCTCTGGCTGGGGAGGGTGCGGGGATTGTCCAGAGAGACCCCAGCTGCCAGCAGCACCTGTGGTTGGTACCAAGGTGCTGAGGGTAAGGGTCCAGGCCAGACACCTGGGGACCCCAGGACATTGGCCCAGTGTCACAGAGCAGGCCTCTTCCCCCGTCTCCCTCCCCTCTTTCTGTAGCCTGAGGTCATCAGCCCGGCCCAACCAACACCATCTTCTGAGCACCGCCCCAACCAGTACCACCAGTCTCAGACCACAAGCCCCAGACCCACAGTCTGCACAGTAGTCAGTGGAGCTTTGGAAACAATCTGATTATGTTCTCCCAGTGGTGGTCTCATTGTCTCGGGGGACAAAGTCCAGTCTCCCAGTCTCTGTCTAGGGGTCCTCTATGCCCCTGCCCTCCCTGGCCAGGTACATGCAGCCTCACTTAATAAAAGGCTTCCTGAGAGAAATGGTTTAAGGGGTGGGTGTCCCCCTGCAACTTCCTTGGGTCCTCCTCACTCCTGCTGTGGCCGCAGGAACACTTCTGGGCAAGTTCCCTCCCTAGCCTTGCTTGAGTGGTAGGTGTGACCTTTCTGCCTCCCCTGGATTGGTCATAGGAATGTTTTTTGTCCCCATTCAGGCATCAATGGGCTGGCAGCCCAGAGAACTATGGTGCTTCTCCAAGATGGGGTAGATCCAAGCACCCTGGCCCTTCACAGCTCCCCTGGGTCCTGTTTCCAGAATGCCCCCCACCTCCCCCCTCCCACAGTGTCCTGGACAGAGGGAACCTCAGGTGCTGCCCCCCCTGCCCTGTGGCCGCTCACAGTCCCTGCCTCCAGGCATGGGAGCTGCTGACGCAGTTGACACAGAAGGGATTGCCACCAATGGAGCCAGTTCCTAAAGCTTTGTGGTTAATTATTTTGTCTCAGTGAAATGAAAGGAGGGTAAACAAACAACAACACATTAATTAGTCTGATCTACACTTTCCCCACCAAAGAGAAGAGCGAAGTTAAACACTGGAGGCTGGCAGCTTCTCAGGGAGCCCGAGAGTCCTCAGCAGGCTGGAGGGCAGGATGGCGGGGCATGGGTGTCCAGTCTGTGTCCCCGGCCAGAGTTCTTTCTCCCAGGGAGAACACCCGTCCCTCCTCCCTGCCCAGATCTCTGCTTCTGTGTCCTGGGGTTGGCACCTCTGCCAAGCAAAGTCCACTGTGGCCATTTCTGATGGAGCTGATGGATCCCTTAAAGGCCCTGTGTGCTGAGCTGTGGCCAGCCAAGCACACGGCAGCGTTGCTTTTTTGAGGTTTCTGTTTTAAAGCCAACAGTCACTCCCAGGATTATCCCTATTGTGAATCCTGGTGTGTGGCTTCCAGGGTAGCTTGGGATGACCTCTTCCCTAAAACTAGTGTTTCCAGAACTCACCTGGCATTCCAGACACCCTCAGGTCCTCATAGTCACTTCTGAGCTCTAGGCTCAGGAAGGGGTCTACACAGCTCTCAAGGGAGGGCTCCCAGGACTCAAACACTCTGTTCTAGAAGCAGAGAACCCCTGACTCGCTTCCTCACCCTTGGCTGCATTGCTCAATGTTCAGCACGGGCTCAAGGGTCAGGCTGACCTGATTGAAATCCTGGCACTGGAATCAGGCTCTGTCTCATCGTGGGAGTAACGATACCTTCCTCTGAGGACCATCCTGGGGATTAGAGAGGTCACGCGGCTCACAGGGCTGACCCTGCTTCCTTCCTACCTTCCCCTGCTCTTTGCAGGACCTCCCTGACCACCCTTCCCTGACGCTGGCCCCTGTGTGCCCTGTTTGCTCTCCTTGACCTGTAAACTCAGTGGAGTTTGCAGACAAGACAAGCTGGTTCTGTGTGCTGTTGTGTGGGAAGCCTGAACTCACCTGCTGAACTTGTAGGCCCCGCACTGACCTGCAGTGCCTTCGGATCCTCAGAGGTGGCCTTCACTAACTTGTTCCTCCCACCGTGGTGAGGACTGGACTGGGTCTGATTGTGACAAGGAGACTGGGCTGTGGAGCCAGGATGGACAAAGGAGCAGAGAACTCCACAGTTTGCAGGTGAGAGAGGAAGAGGTGACTGGGCAGGACCTGGGAGGTCACAGGCCCAGCCACTCCCAGGCAGGCAACGCCTGGGCCATTGACTGCCAGCAGCTGCTCCTGCAGGTGACTGATGATCTGCGGTGACATGTCACCATGGAGACCCCTGGTTGCTAACCTGTGACCTACAGCCACCACAGCATGAGGAATGGGGCCTCAGACTGCTCAGAGGCCTGAGCTCCATCAAAGTCACTGTGCTCAGGGCTCCAGGGCTGACTGATCTGCCATCCCCCTGGGGAGGGCATCCTCAGGAATAGGGCCTGGTCCTGTTTGGGTGAAGATGCAGGGAATAGGAGGGTAGAGAGACAGGTCCCCGATAGCCCTTGTGGGTGAGCCGCAATGGACAGCCCTGGCACCGGCACCGAGATGCTAGCCCACTTCCAGCTTCCTGGGAAGTGGACCTAGCATGTGTGCTGGCCCCCACGGTGAGCTGCACAGAGGCCCACGGGGTCCAGGAGTGCGGACTTTGAATTACATTTCTCCTGCAGTGCGAAAGTGAGTAAGCCAGATCAGTCCTGCTCGTGAAGGCAAGCCCTGCCCCCTCTGAGGAAGCCCACGCCATCTTCCGGGGTCTCTAAGCCTTGCTCTGGGAACTTCTGGGGATTCAGTGAGGGTCAGGTGTTGCCCATGTAGGGCTAGTCTGGACCCAGGCCCTCCCTCACTTCCATCTGGTCCTCATGCCTGCTGAGCGCTCTTCCTGGCAGCAGGGCTGAGAGTACTGGAGCAGTGGGATCTCCTCTTATCCTCATCGTGTCCACAGGCTCATGTCTAGCAGGAGCTGGGCCAAGCCCCAGGTTTCCTCAAGGAAGGTGGAGAAGACTGCTCCAATACAATTATCAAAATGTGCTCGCCTAGCTGGCAGCGCTGAGATCGGGGCGGCCCATTTCTGCCTGGATGCCTGCTGGGAGGGGTTGGCATGGCAACATGAGCTCTGAGCTGCTGAAACTTGGAGTCAGCTCATGGCTGGGAGGACACAAAGAACGACGGAAGAGGATGCCTTTCCTAGTGAAGCAGGTCAGACAAATCTGGGCTAATCCCTGCAAACCAAGTCCCAGAAGCAGAACTGGGGACTGGGGTCCAGTGTCCACACATGTGCTTAGCATGCCTTCTGCTGACACAGCAGTGCCAGGTAGACGCTTGTTCACCCTTCCAGAGTCAGAGTCCCTGCCTCCCCTTCCTGTAGCCTTCCCCAGCCTCCCTGCCCCTCCTACACTCTCCCTCCCTTGCACACCCCCATCTGCCCATTTCATCAGGCACGTGCCAGTTTGCACATCAGCCCCCACCAGCCTGGGAGCTCTAGTGGAGTCTCAAGCACCAGCACAGGCCCAAATCTTAGCTGGCTTCAGCTCTCTGGCTGTGACAGACCCACTTTTGTCTGCCCCGCAGCCATCTGGGTGGGGGGCAGTGAGCCCTACCAGGCCACTCAGCACCACAACCTCTTGACCCCCAACTACATGGTCACATAACCCTAGCTCTTTCTGGACCCCTCAGGCAAGAGGCCTGCATTTTCTCTGAGACGGAAGCACTAAGAACCTGAAGCTTCCAGAGCCTTCCTGGAGAGTGAATCCAATTTGGAGGAAAATAGACCTTAGGGCTGCAGAATGAGGCTGAGTCCTGGTGACACCTTTGAGCTTCAGTTTCCCTGTGCCTGAGGCCAACACAGCCCCCAGAATTTCTAATTAATGGGTTGGCAAAATACCTTTTTCCTTGCTCTAGACAGTTTGAGTTGGGTTTCTGCCACTAAAAGGATCTGGTCTAATATCAACCTTTTACTTCATCTTTCTAAAACTTAATTCTCATCATTTTCCTTCCTGTGCAAACCTCCTGTGGTGCCCCCTGGCCTGCCTGCTGGGCAAAGGGGGAGTCTCTCTTCTGAGTTCCCTGAAGGCCTGGCAAGACCTGGCGCCTGTGGTTTGTGCCCCATGAGCATCCCTCAAGAGACAGCCATGCACAAACTCTGTTGTCAGTTGTGCCAGGTTCAAGCCCTGCTGCCGATACTGGATAGGGTGCTTGCCTGAGTCTCTGAGCTGCAGTTTCCTCATCCATTAAGCACACATAGTAACATCTCAGGGTAGTTGGAGATGACAGACGGGCAGCGCTTAGCACAGTGCCTCACACATCTCTAGTACAGTACTAGTCAGCGCTCCGTTTCTGTGGTTCCTCAGTTCTCCATATCCATGGATGTGGAACCTGCAGTCACAGAGAGCTGACCTTAAGGGACTTGAGCATCTGTGGACTTTGGTGTCTGTGGGAGGTCCTGGAACCAATCCCCTGTGGATACTGAGGGAAGACTGTAATATTTTATTACTGTGGTGGTGGTGGTCTCAGTCATGTCTGACTCTTTGCAACCCATGGACTGTAGCCCGCCAGGCTCCTCTGTCCATGGGATTTCCCAGGCAAGAATACTGGAGTGGGTTACCATTTCCTTCTCCAGGGAATCTTCCTGACCCAGGGATCAAACCTGAGTCTCCTGCATTGCAGGCAGATTCTTTACCGACTGAGCCACCAGGGAAGCCCATTTTATTACTACTATTACTGTTAATTTCCTTGTTGCCATGGCCCTGAAGATACAGCTGGAACCTTCAAAGTTTCCTCCTTGTGTGGTCGGCTGCTTGACAGAAAATATGCCCTGCTTGCTCTCCCACGTGAGGGGCAGGGATGGTGCAGGAGCCTCCATCTCCGGGCAGGACTGTCTGTTGTGGGCTGCTCGTGCAAGCCCAAGTCACAGGCCTGTGCAGAAGCCAGATGCAGGTAGAGGGGTGATAAAATTTTTCAAAAAGAAACTTTCCAGGGGAGCTATTAATGCGTCATGTGGTTTCTGAGAATAGGAACAGGCTGCAAGCAGCTCTGTGGCACTCCTTCAATCAGTCAGCCTCGGCATTTCCATGTCAGAGCTCAGAAAGCCCAGATAAAGCCAATTTTTGCATGACTGGAAAGCAAATCTTAAGCAGGTTGGAGGTAGATGCACCAGGGCGCCCCATACCACCTAGTGTTTAAAATTGTTGTACATCTGGGTTCAGGACTTTGTGCTGCAAGGTCATAGGTCAGTTGCCCTTGGGGTGTGGGCTCCATCGTGGGAGGGGGCTGAGTTTGAAGATCTGGCCACCCAGCCCTCTATGGCCTGCCATTCCAGAATCATCTATTGGTAACTGAAAAGGGGGCCATTAAGGAGAAGGCTGGATGATGGCTGATATCTAAATCCACATCTGAGCCATCCTGAGTGGCATCTTCTCTTCTTCCCATTTACCCTTATCTTAGGCTCAAGCATCTGTCTGCAGCCAGATCTGTCTGCCTAGAGTCTGCTGAGGGCTGGAGTTCATATGTGCCCACCAGTCCTGTGCCCTCATGGTGGCTGAGCCTGGGGTAGGGGTGTTCTTGGGTGATGAGGGCTTCCTGCACGATGAATATCAGGTCTGAGATTGCCCCATTCACAGGGTCTGCTCCACTTGGCTTTGACTGGACAGGACTGGAGCAGGCAGTTGTGACTACTGGAGAGACCACATATGAACAGCCGAGCATCTGGATGGGGTTGGGCCTCTTACTTCAAGAGCTCTGAGCCTCCTGTGTGCTGAGGTCTGCGCCTGAGCCTCACCTGGCAAGTGGCCGGAAGCTGGGGATCCTGGAACTCCCCAGCAGGTCACGTCACCTGCATCAGGTGAGCCCTGGGGTATCTGCTACGTGACTGACTGAGTACCAGCCCCCAACCAGCTCCCTGCTGCCCAGCACCACCTCCACACTCAGGAGAGGCCCTCCTCAGGGACCAACACTAGGAGGAACCTCGCTTCTCTCAGGCTCTGCTTTTGAGGCTTCTGTCCCAGCAAGTCCCTGCTTCCCTGACATGAGAGCTGATGTTAATGGTTCCTGAGCCGAACAAGGCTGGGAACACATTTCACTTAAGAACAAGTGACAGCATACTTTCTGTGGGAGTAGAGCTTTAAATACAAGTCCACACAAATGGCAGGATTTATGCAGACTCAGTGTTCAGCTGCATTTCAAGTACAGCGCTTCCTCCTGGAATGGATTGGCCCACTGAGAGCATGCAGACATTTCAAGGCACCAGAGAACACAGATGAAGACAATACACCTCCCTGACATGGCAGGGACTTGCTAAAATTCTTCTGAAGGAAATCACTTCACACTCAACCTCAGGTTTTCTATGCAAAGAACATTTAACAAACTGAGTCGTAGAGAGGAGAATTCATGCGAAGATTTAAAAGCAAATCAGTGCGGATGAGTAAATAAAATCAGGCATCAGTGTCTCACCAGCCTTCCGGTATAGCCCTGGGCAGCTGGGCCCGAGGGCTGAGTTTCTGGGCTCACTTACCGCTGAGGGCTGAGGCCCTGGTCCTGGGCCTCTTCAAAGACCTTGGACCCTTGGTCACTGCCCCTCTCAGGTCCTCCCTCTGCTCAGGATACCACAGGAGGCTTTGGCTCTGATAGAACCAACCAGAAGACCTCCTGAAGGAGGATGGCCCAGCTCTGGCTGAACTATGAACTACTTGCTTAGGGAGGCCTCTGACCAGCCTGCAGGGTTGTCCTGGGCCTGCTCCAGAAGATATAATGGAGGGGATTAGGGGTGCTGTCTGCTACCCCAGGGAGTGGGACTTAGAGCTTCATTTGAATAAGGCTGAAAATTAGTATTTGTCCACAGCAAAGACCAACAGGGAAGCTGTCTTGGGGGGTCTATAGCCCCCCCATTCCCCTCTATTTGCTGCCACCAAACCTGTTTCCAAGGGTCTTCTGAGCCTCTGGGTTCCAGTGAATCCCTGCCTGTCTGGTAGTGGTGCCCTGTCTACACCTGCTGCTGAATCATACACTTCGGAAAAGGGAGAAAAGAACTCTTGGCTGGAGACCATATGTCCCCAGATGGCTGGTGTAGACGTGCTAGTGTAGACAGTGACTGACTTAAAAAGATAAGCACTCTGTGAAGATCCGGGTAGGCTTTTCTTCGCTTTAGCCTGTATCCTGCTTGCAAGCCTAGGACAGGACTTTTGCGTTACTTCTTCTGGGCCTACTTTGTGGGCATCAGGCAAGACTGCATCTCCTGGGCCCCTTGCAGTTGGGTGGGATCGAGTGACTAGGTCTGCCCCACAAGCTGTCAGTGAAGGCAATGGGTGTCTCAGAGGGGCCAGGGTACTGCACAGCAGGTGTGCCAGCTTGGTCCCAGGGGCCACACTGGGCCTGCAGGGGATGGGAAGAGGGAGCTTGGAGATGAAGCCAGCAGCTTGGTGGGGTCAGAGCCCAGGGACCAGGCATGGTCAGACACTGTTAGGTCTTGCTGGCTGATGGTGCCTGCCAGGGCTGGAGGGGCAGGAGCAGAGGCAGGGCAGTGACTGTCAAGGCGGGAGGCTGGGGGTGCTTGGCTTCCATCCCTGCGAGTCAGAGGCAGCACCTTTACTGCTTGGGGTATTTCACTCTGCCCCAGAATTCCTGGGAGCAGAGCCTTGCTTTCTAGGTATGTATATTTGAGTGTGGGGGTGTCCTAGATGGAGACAGGAAAGTGGTGGGTGGTGGGTGGAGCAAGCACTGAGCAAGGGAGGGAGGTGAGGTGGAGAGAACTGCAAGTAGGCACGAGGAGGACAGGGACACTCAGGAGTCCAGCTTGCCAGCCTGTGCCCTTGGTGGCCACAGTGACCCAGGTTACAGGCCAGGAGGAGACAGCAGGGGAGGGGCAGCCGTGGAAACTGGCCCTGAGAGGGGGCTCCAACTCATTCACTTGCAGTTTACCCTCCTTGGGTTTGTTTCACTTAAGTGCTTAGAATGTCTGGTTAGCATCCCATCCTGGGTCTCAGAATAGTGAGAGCACACGGTGCGTGCTGGCTGTGCTCTGGGAGGATTGAGTGACCCTCTGGCTGTGACCCTCTGGTAGGCTGGGAGTCTGGGCAGCCCCCAACTTGAGGCTACCTGCACTCTCCCCCCACTGCTAGACAGAAGGTGGAGAGGGTGTCTTATTGGCCTTTCTGGTAGAGATTTGGAAAGAAAATTTCTGGAACAGAGGTCAGCACCACTGAGAAAACAGTCTATGCAGTTTCAATCAGATTTGCTCTAAGATACAGGCCCAACAGGACACCTCAGCTGCTTCTCCTCATCTGTCCCTCAGCTCTTCCCCCTGGTCCTGGACCTCTGTTCTTCTCGTTCCCTCCCTGCCCTTGGGACTGCTCTTTCTCTGAGCCCTTTGTTGTTCCCTCCTCCCTGGCCCACACCCTGGAAATGCTGTACCTTCCCCTGCCTCTTCTCTTGGTTGATCTTTTGTGGGTTACCTATTCCCAGGTGTCTCTCCTGATCTCTGATCCCATGAATTTAAGTAGTGGACCAGCTCTCCATCTTCCCTTAAAAGTTTATCATTTGTCTTCCTCCACTGCTCCAACACCAGCTCTGTCTCCTGAGTACTCCTAGGTCCCTGGACCTCTTCCATACCCACCCCCTCCTCCTCCATGGTTCTGCCTCCCTAATCCCTGGCATCCATTCCCATTGGCCACACCCAATTCAGGCCTCATCTTGTCCCACCTAGACCCTGTGACAGCCATCACCTGGTCTTGGAGCTGGCCTCCCTTCTTGGTCCTTGTGGCAGCTGGTGGCACCTTTCTAAACTACACATCGGACCACATTGCCTGCTAAACTTTTAGTGGTCCTTGTTGACCCCAGAGTGACGCACCTGGCAGGAAAGAGCAGGCAGGCCCAGCAGCCTGATTGCTCAGTGACCCTGCCTACTTCTGAAGTCCCAGGGCATCCCCACCACCACCCAACCTTCGCAATTTCCCCCCAAGCCCTTCCCGTGCTCCATGCCTCTGCTGAGGCCGTTTCCTTGCAGCTATTATCTGTGCAAAAGCCTCAGCAGAGGCGCTCAGGGTTTGGAAGTCACGATGATGGTCTTATAACCAACCACTGCCAGTCCCCTCCTCTGTGGCCCCAGGGGTAACTAGAGACCTTTGACCAGGCTGAAACAAGCTATTTCTCTCCTGACAGCTGGCAGTTTCCATGCATTTATTGCCCTTGTGCTGGCTGCACACCAGAAGGATGACCAGCCTCCCACATGCTCAGATCTACCACACTAGACACAGAACCCAGAGAGGGGAGGCTTGAGCAACGTTGGCAAATCTCATCCCAAAGGAAAGAGGCTTGAGCAACGTTGGCAAATCTCATCACACAAAGGAAGGGAGGGCTTATTGTGTGTGGCCCAGTGAGGTGTTTGCAGGGCCAGGGACCCTGCCCACATGGTGACACCACCCGCTTGGGAGCTCATCCACCCACTTCAACCTCCAGTCCTGGGGAATTTGAGCTCCTTTTTCCCCTTGTAGGCACTCTATTTTATCCCATCACCTGTATGTTGGGCACAGAGTAGGCAGATACTTAGAACCCCTGATGACTGACTGACTGACTGCCCCCTGCAGGCCTGGGTGGCGTCAGCAATCCAGTTCATCCAGGGTGGCCCATCAGGACCTCAAACTCATCCTCTCCCTCCCTCCCCTCCATGCTCGCTCTCTGTGCAGGGGGTGGGGGGTGGGGTGGCTATGAGCCCATCCATGGCAGAGACATGAGGGAGACTAGAAATGAGCCTCAGAGAGGCAGAACAAACAGATCCACCTCATGGGGAATCTGAGCAGATGCTGCACAGAACGCATATCCCAGAATGAGCTCTTGACACTGAATGGTGCATCTACATGGTACAACCACCCCAACCAGATACCACTGGTTCCATTTACAGATAAGAAAAATGAAACTCGGAAAAGTAAACAACAGTCCCTGAGCGGTGTAGCCTAGTCACCGGATCTCAATTCTCCTTTCCTTTCTGCATTTCCACCAAGATTAAATACAAATGATATGCAAACACGTGCAAAATATGCAAGTGAGCGCTGTCCAGCACCAAGCCCACCTACCTCTGGGACAAGTTCACCACACTATCCCCCTTGTCCTGCCTGTTCTTACCCATCCCTTTTCCAGTTCCTGAAGGTTACATTTGTCACCTACCCCCACTGATCCCTTAGTGAAGACCCCAATAATCTTCCATGTGAACTGCCAGCCTCATCCAGCTCCCTTTTTGTTTTTCCATCTAGTCATCATCACGTTGAACCCCCATATCTCCCTTCCCCCAGCTTGGTGACCTCCCCGAGAAACCAGGAAAGCATCTAATTTGCGTATTTGGGAGGGAGCAGGTTCTTAAAATGATCTTGCTGTCCTGGCTACTGGACTGAGGTTCCGAACTTTCCAGGGGTCTCTGTGTTTCTGGTTTCCACTTTTATTCTAATGGTTTGACTTATTTCTCTGAGATGGACTCAAGACTAGAATTACAAGGTAAAGTTCAAAACTTCTGATACACATTGCCACACTGCTTTTCTCGAAGGTCATTTGAGAGTGCCTGTTTCACAGTATCCTTGCCAGCTCCAGGTTTTGCACTAAAAAAACCTTTTTTTATAGTTCAGTGGGAAATGATATCTGATTGTATTTTCCAGGATATTTAAATTGTATTCCTTCATTTTTGCAAAATACTGCCTCAATCTTTTTCTGCCTTATTGAAGGAGTTTGCATTTTCAGTCTCCATAGATTTGCCTGCGTCAGACATACCCCTTCTGCAGGCACTGAACCACGAGGGTGGGTTCAGAATGGGAGCAAACTGTTTGCCCCAGACTGCTTACACTAGAGCTGTGTTTTCAAACTTTTTATCCAAGAAGCAGAACCTTATCTCAATCTCAGACAGCAACTCTTTATATAAAATGTGGATAAGTAATCTATGAAGGGAGGCCTGAAGGGTCCTCTCCCATCCCCCTCTCCCTTCCAGAAGCCCCTCATACCTGAGGAGGCGCCGCTGGGAGCTTCTCGTCTTTCTGGCAGAAGAGGGAGCACTCACTTCGGAGTCAAGGACCTGAAAAGAAATGAGCGGTTCACAGAAGTGCCCGGAACTCAACAGTCACCGAGCAGCCCAGTACAGGTGAGCCGGGCACAAAGACCTAGGGGCCGCACCTGTGCAAGAGGCACCGCCACACCCTCCACGTCGCCAAGGAGAGGGTGTGGGCCCCATGGTCCCCACGAAGTTCAGCCAGAAGGGGTGGGGGCGGAGGTTTGTGGGATAGACAGGCTGGGGATACGCGGGTTGACAGGTGGGGAAGACTCTGGGTGGGAGGCATGAGGCTTCCATGTGAACAGCTGGACCCAGACCAGGCCAGAGCTGTGCAGGGTGAGGGGCGGGGAGAGGCGAATTCAGAGCGTCAGCAGTGGGGCCAGGGTTTGATCTGATAACTGCAGCTAGAACAATCAGAGCTCTTCCCAGGAGCTTTGTATAATCTCAGCCTCCCGAGATACCTGAGGGCGGGGGGAGGAGGGGTGGAGAGCTGAACCCAGACCCGGAAAAAGAGGGACTGTGGCTACTGGGACAGGGGTGGGTGGGAGGAGGAAGCCGTTTGGCAGCAGATAAGGAGTGGAGGAGACAGACCGGCAGAGGGAAGGCTCGGCGCGGACACTTCGTGAACCCAGTGGGGTCTTCGGAGGGGAGTGCGTTTGGGAGGGCACTCGTGTGCGCGGAGACCTTTGGACACGAAGCCACCGGCTCCCCGCATTCCCTGCTGACCCAGTCGGAGGATCGGGCGGGCTCAGACACTCACTCCCCAGGAGGGTCTCTTGGGCTCACTCTCTGGCTCCGCCCCTCCGTTCTAGCCCCGCCCCGGCCTCAGGTGCCGGACCCGCCCCGACTTCTGGTCCCGGCCCCTGGGTCTCGGACACTGCCTGGACTGACTCTCTGGCCCCGCCTCCTGAAACCTGGCCCTAGGCAAGAGCTCTCTGGCCGCACCCCCTGGCCTCAGGCAAAGTCCTAGCTCTTTAGTCCCTCCTTCCAACCCCAAGTCCCGCCCCCGACTTTCCAGCTGAATCCCTGGCTTTTTGGTTCCGCCCAGCCCGCACCCCGCGCGGAGCTCGTTGGTCTTCCACTTTCTCAAGGCAGTCCTGCTGCCCATCGGCGCAGAGCCCTCTTATCCACCCTCCCATCGCAGGTGAGGCAGAAGTCACTCACTCCCCAGAGTCCTTGTGGACCAGCCTCTGTCCTTTAGTTAACACTTATTTTGCAAATCACCCAAAGTGTTTCAGAGGAGCCTGAAATTTGTGTCCCAAGTCCTCTGCCCTCAAGCCTGAGTGGAGCTGGAAGGTGTGTCTTCTCACTTGGGAAATAGTTGGCGACCTCCTGATTAGGGTTACACTCGAAAAGCTCCAGTGAGACAAGAATTCTAGCCGGCTGAAAGATCTTGGACAAGTCATTTAACTTCGGAGCCTCAGATGCCCCCTCCCCTGTAACACTGGGGTTCACTACAGAGTCTTGGATGGTCATGGCCAGGACCAAGCGAGCACAGGGACTCATGTTACCAGATCAGAGTGGGAAGAAGGAAGCAGAGGAACCCTAGGTCCTCACTGTGTAGGAGGGGGCCCTTGTTTCCATGGGGACACCCTGGCTTATTTCCTGGCTTATTTTCCTGAGTTTCCTGATGAGCTTATTTCCTTCCCAGTCTTCCCTCTCCGCCTGTGGTGTAGGGAGTCCACCCTGCCGAGAGGTTAGAGGATGGCCTACTGTCTTGGCCTCCAGGGGATGCCTTGTCCCCTGTGCCCTGGACACCAGCCTCCTCACCCTCAGTAAGCTGACAACCCACCCTCACCTCTCTCTTTCACCCTCTCATCGGGCTGACCTGCCCCTAGACCACAGGCTGGCACGCATCTGGAAGTGGACATAAAAGAGGCATTCCTCTCCGGAGCCATCCCAACCTGTGCGGCAATCCCAACCTGTGCCTTCTCCACGAGCAGTGAAGAGCTCCCACCTCATCTCTCAATGAGAAATTTGTTAAGGAGGGTCTTTGTCCTTAGATGTTCCCCATACTATCCCCCATAGGCTGTATAGCATCTCTCCCCTACCAGATTCTTCTGAAAAATCCCCTGTGTGTTTGTTTTTCAAAATAAAATTAATCGACAGGAACTATTTAGGGAGGGTTTCCTGAGGGGAAGTGGAAGGAATCTCTGCAACCTTGAGATTACAGAACCTTTTCTTTTCTCAAAAGAAAAACATGTCAGAGCACTGGTATTCTGAGCCAGACCTTGTTTTGAAATATGCTCCCCTCTGTCCTTTAACAAACTACAGCCTTTCTCCCTCTTTGAAAATAAGATCACATCAAGTCAGGGATTAGAAATGGGAAAAATTCAATCAGAACCTCCCTCTGCCAGTTATACATCTCAGTACACTCCTAGGCGAGCAGAATCAGCTCCCACTACAACCCAGCTCAGCATCATCATTCAGAACGCACCGGTAGGAAATGGTGAAACAGAAGGGCCTTTCATCCTGAGTGAGCGAGGCCTGCAGCACTGCTCTTCTAGCTCCGGAAGCTGGCGGTGTCTGGGGCCAGTGGAGTCAGGGCCTGTTGCTTAAATAGGCAGTGGGAGGGTCTGGGTGGGGGGGGGCATGGAAAGTGGGCCATTTACCCAGCACAGCCAGGCAGTGTCTGCCGAGCCAGCAGTGGTCCTAAGCACGCGCCTGCCTGCTTGTCCACCGTGAACCTCAAGCCCACAGGTCCCTAGACCACAGACCAGCACCTGGGATGACCCCTGATGGACGTGCTGCTCCAAGTGAGACCACGTGCCCAGACACACGGAGCTTGGTCCGGGTTCCTGGATACCTCTTCCTGTCCTGAGACACAGCCTGTCTGGGCAGCAGAACCAACTGTGGAGTTGGATGGACCTGCTCCCAAGACCAGTAAGTAGTGGGCATCAAGCAGGGTATCTCACCAAGTCTCGGTTTCTACTTTCTTAAAATGAGGATAACACTGACTTCATAGGTTCAGAAATAATGTTTGCAAAGGTTCTAGCACCTAAGAGGCTGATTTATTTATCCACATGATGATGCTGGAGTCAGGTTACTGTCAACAAGGTTCAAGTCTAGAGAGGTTTGGTAACTTACACAAAGTCACACAGCCCTTTAGCTGAGTGTCAGAGTCAGACTTCGTGCAGACCTGAGACTAAGTTGGGCTGGCAGAAACCCCTTGAGGTGAAGGTAGGGAGCAACTGCTGGCCTTGGGGAAATGTCTTGACTGAACTCTGGTGAAGGAGTTACCCCTAGAAACCCAATACAGAGATAAGGGAAGAGGCATGGCTGGACAGGCAAGCTGAGATGGCCAGTCTGTGCATTTGGTTGGGACCTTAGAGGGGATGCAGAAGTATCCTAGAGGAACTACTAGGTGTGGCTAGTGAGAGGAGTTTGTTTCTTCTTTCCACTTGTACAGAGCAAATCTTGTTTCAGAGCATAACTAATACATGGGTAGAATTGCACATTTTCCCCTTAGGTTCAGCTTCATCACTCAAGATGTTAGTCCTTTTGTCATTTTAATTTCAAAAGAACCTCTTTCTTCATTTCAGCTTGCCAGATAATTTATCATTCAAAAATACAACTGGCAAATGTTTCTTTCTTTCCTTGAGAGTCAAACTCGAAAGGCACAGTGTGTGTACTTTAGTTCTAGGCTGAACTGTTTTTTCATCTCTGGAAACTTTTCTTGTATTATTTCTTTCCAGATGTTTCCCTCATCATATACCCTACCCCATTCATCACTCTGTCTCCTATTTTCGGGGCTTCCCATTTCCCATTTTTCAAATCAGTTATTTCCGCCTCTCTTTGTTTTCTGTGTCTCCATTTCTGGCTGGCTGTTTTCTTTTATCCTCAACATCACTGTTTCCTTTGTTCTGTTGTTTCAGTTATGCAAACTGCTACATCCAGATGTTTTCAGTTCTTTTATAGTCATGGAATTACAGCCATTTGTTGTTGTTGTCATTCTGATCTGTTCCCGTTAATAGTATTTTGGTCATGTATTTCTTTCAAAGTAGTTACTACTAAGTTTGCCTTACTTGCTCCAGAGGCTTTGCAGATTCCATCATCTAAAAAACAAGTTCATTGATGTTTCTTGAGGGCCCACTGTATGGAGACACGGCTGCTCAGCACCTAGCTTGTAACTGCTTCCCTTCCAAGTTTAGCTCAGAACTGTGCAGTTAGAGCTGCTTTGAGGGAGATTCTGATTAACTAAGATTTATTGCATCTTGTTTTTGAAAAGATGTTCTATGTGCAATGTACTAAGATTTTTTTTTTTTTTAAGGAGTGAGAAAATTAGGGCTAAGGGAAAATAAAGGTGGAAAAAACATGAAGCAGAGATGGGAGGATGGAGTGAATGAGGGGGTCTTGATTCTGACCTCAGACGGGCACAGAGGGGATTCATTTTATAACTAAAACCTGTCCTTTTGATGTTTGTTTTTGTTGACCCTTCAAGTTCTTTCTTGAACGGCTACAGCACAGAATAGCTCCCTGGTGCAGCTCAGTCTGCAAGCCCCCAGGGTGGGAAATACTTTTTTGTTTTGTTCCCAATAGGAATGGAGTTGAAAAGAAACAGAGGTGAGATATATTCATGACGTGTGAGCGGCTGCATGTAAACACTGGAAGATACCTCTTGCTTGTCTTTCAAAAGTCAGTATTGATTGAGCAACTAATTAGCTGTGTATTTCCTGTGCTCTAAATTGGATTGTTTCCCTGTTTTGGGGTGGCAGGTGTCTTCTGGGTGGGGGTTCTCTGTTCCCATAGCGCGCCAGGGTGGCCTTATTTCACACCTCTCAGGAAACAGCCTTCCGAGTGACAGATTGATCGCTGTATGGGTGGTTACCAAAAAAGATCTTGTTTTATTAGCTGTTTGTCTTGCAAAGTGAAATCAATTTTTTTTTTAACTTTATGAAAATGTCATCGTCCTGGGATTTGAAAACTTGCCCTCTGGTTTCAAGGGAAGATTGGCAGATTCCACAGGTAAAGAGCTGTAATGTCAGGAACTCATTCGAGCCCTTGAGTAATGAGCTTGGCTGTGGCCCCCAGCCCGGGTTCTCTTGTGGTGAGGGGAGGCTACCCAGGGCCAGCTGGGCACCAAAGGATGTTGCCAAACCTCATCCTGGTGCCTGAAATGATGCCCCCCCCTTTTATTTTAATACATCAAAGGAACATAAACATCAAGAGATTCATGCACATGAATCCTCATGTGTGGGTAATTTTGCTTTTCTGATTGAGGAAGAAATAGAAAACATTCCACTTTTTTTTTTTTTTTTTTACAGTAAAAAAATGAAAAGATCCTGATGCTGGGAAAGATTGGGGGCAGGAGGAGAAGGGGATAACAGAGGATGAGATGGTTAGATGGCATCTCTGACTCAATGGACGTGAGTTTGGGTAAACTCTGAGAGTTGGCGATGGACAGGGAGGCCTGACGTGTTGCATTTCATGGGCTCCCAAGGAGTTGAACACGACTGAGCGACTGAACTGAACTGAACTGAACTGAAAATCAAGGAAATATATTAAACAATTTAAAAAGTATTTGCTTTCCTATTGGTGGCACTTAAAGAGAGAAAGAGGAGATTGAAAGCAGTGGAGAGAAGGCAGGGGCCAGAGTCCTGCCTCCAGGGACCACCCCCCCACCCACCCCACCCCGCCCCGCGCCGCCCTGCCCTGCCCTCCCTACTCCCAGCCCCACAGGCCAGGCCCCTGCAGTCTTGTGGGCAGAGACTTATTCCTGGGCCTCTTCCTCTCCCTCACCTTGTCCTGTCCAGAGGCAGTCCCTCCCAGCTCTGTGGTCCATTTTCAGTCCCTGCTTCCCCTTTCTCTGGCTGTCATCTCCACTTAGGCCTCCTCATTTCTTGCCAGCATGGTGGCACAGTCCCCAAGCCTATGTGTGGCACCTTCATGCTCCAAGTCCAAGCCCATGATCCCCACCACAAGCAGTCTGAGTTCCTCCTGCCCTTGGCCAGCACTTCAAATCTCCCTCCACACTCAGAAAATCTGCCTCCCTTGCCTGATTTGGGGGCCCTGCCCTCCACAGCCTTGCTTCTGCCATGATTCATTCGGATGGCCTCAACCTGTGGCTTTCCTCTTTCCTGGAACATGCCATGCTCTTTCACACCTCTGTGCCTTTGCACATGCTGTCCCCTGTATCTGGAACACCCTCCTCAGCTGGTCTACCTGGCACCCAGCCTCTAAGGTTCAGCACTGCAGCTCTCAAGCCCCTCCCTTCAGTCGCATGCCCACTGGGCTTTGTGCTGGCAGCCCAGAGCCCCCAAAGCAGCAAGCACTGAGCCCAGTCCCTGAGAGGCACCCAAGGAACCTTGGTTGAAATAATAAAATGGTTTCTAGCCAGCTTCAGGTCCGGAAGTTCCAGAAGGATCAGTTCCCTCTGTATATTCCAGGTGGCACAGCAGGAGCTGTGAGAAAACTCCCCACTGTTTGAACTAGTGCATTGATTAGGCTGCCTTAAAGGTGAAAGGACTCATGTGAACTCCTGTGTGTGGTGGCAGTGCCTACTGCCTGCAGCTGGCTGAGATCGCACCATCACCATCACCCATGTTTAGGGGGCACCAACCGTGTGCCAGAAACTGTGTTGAGGATATTGCATGCAGAACCACTTGTTTAATTCTCTGAAGAGCCTGGGAAGGCTGGGTATTATTGTTCCCATACTTGGAGAGGGAAACAGAGGCTTGAGGAGGGTAAGTGACTTGTCCAAGTCAGAGTGGCAGAGCCCAGACTCTGTGGGGAGGACTTATCTATGGCCCCCTCCTGGCTCAGGTTTTGACCCCCCACCCAGGACTCCCTAACGCCACAGAGGCATGTGCAGTCCAGGGACGAACACCCCAGGGGTCTGGGAAGCCTTGTAGCCTCCACCCTCCCCTCTCTGATGCCCTCATCCTCTGTCCCTGGGGAACTTAGCACCAGAGTGTGGATGGGGCTGTTGTCTTGGACAGACAGCTGGTGAGGCTCAGAAGGTTAGAACCAGCAGGAGCCAGATAGAGCTCTAGTCGTGGGGCCAGGGAGGGGTTGAGGGGACATGCTGGCCAAGCTCAGTTTATCTTACCTGCTCCTTCAGCCTGGCCCCCCACCATCTGTTCTCACCCAGAAATCAAAGTGATCTTTCTGCATGCAAACCTGAGCACCTTCCAAGCTTAACACACTTTCATTGCCCCCAGAATAAAATCCCTGCCCTGAGCCCACCATCCTCTCCCAAATTCTCTGCTAGTCTCTTCCTCTGCTTGTGGAGGAGGACTTTCCTCTGTGGTCCCTCAGAGCAGGCCTTTCCTCGTTCTGTCCCCTCGTGCTGAAGTCCCCCCGCCTTGTTTGGTTGATAGCTCCTCAGCTGAAAAGTGTCCTCCTCATGGAAGCCCTCCTAATTTCCCCCAGCGTTCAGTATTAGGGCCTCCTGTGGAAGCTCCCAGCCCTGCCTCCCAGGTGAGCTCGGAAGGGGCTGGGACCTAGCCACCTGCATACTGACAAGGGCAAGGGGACTGACACATGTGGGCAGCAACGAACCCCAAGTGTGACCCTCCAGAGGGAGATGCCAAATATGGTTGCAGGATGTTGGGGTCTTATGGTGGGAGGGGGATTGTCCAAGAGGCAGGCAGTGCCTGGAACATGCAGGGCTGTGGCCACGTGGACCCCAAGCTGAAGCCACAGCTGGACACCATTCTCGAGGAAGGCAGGGGGAGGAAAGAAAGAGGTCAAGGACAGACTTGGAGACTTATCCCATTTTTGGCTTGGTGAGGAAAGAGGAGCCAAAAAGAGCACTTGGGAAAAGGCGGAAGAATGCAGAAGGAAAAAAAAAAAGGAAGCTAAGATATAGCACTGTTTTTATTTAGTTCTCAGATAGTCTTAATTTTTTTTGTTTCCCTTAGAATAGCTGAAACAGGAGGGCCCTACGTGGCAGTCCCTGGGATGAGAAAACCGTGTGTCAAAGCTGCTGCCGAGTCCCTCTCTATTTTTACCTTCCTCACACTACCTCTTTGAGCCTGGAGGAGGCATCCTGGCCTGAGGTGGCCCGAGCTGGCGTCTCTGAGGCAGATTCAGCCAGCCCTCAGCTCGTTCTCCAGAAACCACCACCAAAAAGCCAGGTATTCACTTTTCTTGACCAGAAATAAACGTGTTAGACAAATGTCCACAGGCAGTCTTGAGGGATGTGAACACGGAATCACCCCATAAATTTACTTTTGTTTTCTTTCCTTGGTTCAAAGTTGGGGTTTAAAAAAAAAAGTTGGGGTTTTTTGTTCGTACTAGTTAAACATTAAAATTGGACAGTAATTAATGTCCTTAAAATAGAATGTCCGTATTCCCAAGTTTAGAAAGAAAAACCACCTAGAAGAGAAAAATGTGGACGCATGTGAAATGCCATTCCATCAACCACGGCGGCTTTCATCAGCCTTGACTGGGAGCCCTGCCCAGTGGGGTTTGCGGGATAGCAGCCCATGTATGTGGTCTCTTTTCACCCTGTCCTCCGCCCGCCCCCCCGCCCCCAGGCTCCAGATCAAGGAACCCTGACATATATGGCCTGGAGCCCTCAGGGTGCGCCAACCTCTAATTACATTTCTTTTTTTAAATATTGATAAACAGTTCCTCTGTTGATGCAAATGTTTTTAAACACCGAGCCTGCAGCTTCTGGCTCAGAACAGACAGAATGGATCCTCCAGGCCTCCTTGGGCCTTGAAGCTTCTCCCCATTTGCCTGGGCCCTTGGCCTCTCATTGGACCACTGAAGGAAGAAAACTGTCCCTCTGGCTTCCCTGGTGGCTCAGATAGTAAAGAATCTGCCTCCAGCGTGGGAGACCTGGGTTTGATCCCTGGGTCAGGAAAATCCCCTGGAAGAGAGAATGGCTACCCAATCTAATATTCTTGCTTGGAGAATTCCATGGACAGAGGAGCCTAGGGGGCTATATAGTCCATGGGATCAGAAAGAGTTGGACATGACTGAGTAACTAACGCTTTCATTTACCTGGATGGGGGTTTGCGGGGTGGGGGGAGGGTCACTTCAGGATTCAAAATCAGGCCTGGCTGGGCTGCAGGGTAAGGCTCACATCCCCCAGGTGGGGACTTCTGGCCTCTCTGTCTAGCTGGGCTCCTACTCTGGGTCAGGGTGGAGGTGGGGAGGGTGAGGTGGAAGGGGCCAGCTTCCGCTGCCCGGTGGCCTGATGCTGCACTACACATATGTCACCACCTTGCTTCCTGAATGGGTATTGGTCCCTGGTCCCACAGGTTTGTATGTAAACAGGATGACAGTGGAGTCCCCCCGACCCCAATTCTCCCCACCATGGCTGCTACATGGGATGGAGGGGAGGGGCAGTGGAGGGGACCCCTTCTAGTCCCACAGAGTCAGAAGAGCTAAATGCCATCCATTCCATCTTGGGGACACTGACATACCAGGACCCTCCAGGCCCAGACTCCCCCTGACGTAGCTGACTGCACTGTGTGGGGAGGATGGTGGTCCCCGTGGCTCCTGGATGACTCAGAGCCCACTTGGCTGCTTCTTGCCCAGACTGCCCAGTTCCCTGTCCTTATTGATCAGAGGACTTGACCAGCAGCCAGGTATCGTCATCACTTCTGAAATGACCACGTCCAGAGAGGAGCACCTTGTTACAAACGCAGCAGGTCGGTGAGGCCTGTGATACTGCAAAGCCATCGGCTTTGTGGGTCTGAGGCTGAGTTCCTGACATCGCCACACCTCCCCATCTGACATCGTAGCAGGTCAACTGCTATCGTTAACCATTTCACAGATGAGGAAACTGAGGCCCAGAGAGGTAAAGCACGCTGCCTGAGATCGCAAGGGAGGAGTTGGGATTTGAACCCAGGTCCATCTGATTCTGAAACCAGAGAGCTTCTCAATCTATCCTGTCACAGAGCATCCTGGTCTCACCTCCTGCCTTTGGCAAGTGGTCTCTGGAAGAGGGCACCCTCAGATGTCAGCATCATGGGTGATGTGGTCCTGGGTGAGGGTCAAGGGCTCTATGGAGGTACTGGAAGCCATGGTGCTTCTTATCAAGTCTTGCGCAGGTCTCCTTGGATGTCCTTCTTAGTTGGGGGACCTGTTAGCATGACCCATCTGGACTGCAATTTAAGAAGCAATCGTGATCAGCTTGGTGACCATCAGGCCTTTCTGCTACATGCCAGGAAATGGACCTAACCCTGTTATAGGGTAAATCAGATATAATCAGCTGCTAATTCAATGGAGTGACTCTATCAACATTTATCAAGATACAGAAGCTGGTCTAGTGAGTTAGACAACAGTGATGGTTGGATTAGACTCATAACAAGAACCAACCAGTACTTTCTGAGAGCCTTAAAAAAAATTAAGTGGAAGAGACGCTTTCTCAGTGCCATACGTTATAGGTATACACAGGTATACACATGTGTCCCAAATGTAGATGGGGGTGACTTTCAGACTGGCTACATGCACACCTGCAGCCTCATCCTGCTATGGTCTCATCTTTCCAGTCCTGACAGAGATACCTAGACCCCTGGAACACTGCCCTGTTCAAAACTGAAGCTGGGAGATCAGCCAGTAAATGGGGCTGGCCCTTCCCTTTCTGTGCCTGAGGATCATAAAATTCTCAGCCATGGAGTTCGTGGACATAGAAAATGTCTGACCAGCTCTGAGTGGGAAAGAATTTCTCTGCTAACTGGTGGTTTGGGAGTCACATAGGCCATAATCATATTATCATATCATATTAGTGAGGACTGATTGGATCTGTTACTTCCAGATTAGATTGAAATTTTGGTCCCCACTTTGTTCCCGACTGCCAGCCCAGCTGACCACCAGGGAGTGACCCAAGACCCTTCTCTGCAAGCTCACAGAGGTGGTGGCCACTAAGAGCCAACAACGTTCCACAGACTCCTACCCCAGCCTCCCTTTGCTGTAGAAGCCTGCCTTCTAGACCCCTCTGCAAGGAAGAACACTCCCGCCCACACGGGGGCCGGCTAGTGACTTTCCTCTGATCCATCAAGCTCCTCTTTAGGACTGTGCTTCCCCAGCTGCTCTCACAGGTGTAAGATCTAACTCCTATAATAAATATCTCATGCCATCGTGTTTGTATGGTTCTGCCTTCCTGACTGAGCCCTGAGCAATACAGCACCCTCAGTGTCTCTCCCCCATAAAATGGGGGTGGTGTGAGATATACCAGGCCTTAGAGGAGGACTGCATCCAGGTGCTAAGGGCTGTGGGCCTGGGATTGATCCTGGCGGGTACATTTGTCACCATCTGAGTACAAGCTGAGGATTTCCTGGGTGATGCTAGTGGTAAAGAACCTACCTGCAGTGCAGGAGATGCTGGAGATGCAAGGTTTGATCCCTGGGTTGGGAAGATCTCCTGGAGAAGGAAATGGCAACCCACTCCAGTATTCTTTTCTGGAGAATCCCATGGGTAGAGGAGCCCGGCGGGCTACAGTCCATAGGGTTGCGAAGAGTCAGATACAGCTAAGCACGAGGAGTAAGAGGACAAGCTTTAGGCCAGAATCATCTCAGTTGGGCTTTAGTGTTCTGGCACTGGTGGTGGGAGCCCCGCTGAGCAGGGCTCACATGAGCTCGGCAGACATGGTCATGCTGGTGGTGGAAGGTGTGGGTGGCCTTCCCAAGGTCTGACTGGTTGCCCAGCCCAGTGGGCATTGTAACTGAGTGTTAAAGGCAATGGCTGGGTAGAGCCTTTGCTTTCGGACGCTGGTATCTCAGTCCAGGACTCACCCCCAAGTTGGCACATCATTCCCCTGGAAGCCAGTCTGTGCTGAATTAGGAGGCTTCCAGGAAGATGCTGAGAAGGGAAGAATGGCTCACTGGGACTGAGACCAGCTCTGCTGACTTGCTGGTAAGGAGGCTTTGTTCCTGGAATGATGAGGAGCTAGTCTTGCCTCTTTGAAGCTGGAGATGAGATTTGTAACCACCGCTTCTGTCCCAGGGGCTATCCACACAGCACACCTGCCCACTATATTCAGGTCCCTGCTCAAACATCATCTCCTTGACATGGCCTCTACCACCCTATATAAAATAACACTCTTTCCACCACTCTCTATGCCCTTACCTGGCTCCACTTTCCTTTCCCGAATATCACCGTTTCACACAGTATGCAGTTCTGTATTGTCTTTCCTCCTCCAATAGGAGGTAAAGCCCATCAAGGCAGGGACTGCGTCTGTCTTGTTCCCCATGATCACCCAGAACAGCGCCAGCTTAGAGCAGTTGTTGTTGTTTAGTCACTCAGTCGTGTCCAACTCTGTGACACCGTGGACTGTAGCCCATCAGGCTCTGTCCCTGGGATTTTCCAGGCAAGAATACTGGAGTGGGTTGCCATTTCCTTCTCTGTGGGATCTTCCCAACCCAGGGATCCAACCCATGACTTCTGCATTGGCAGGAGGATTCTTTACCACTGAGTCATCAGGCTCATAGAAGACACCAGTGCAAATTCGCTGCAGGTCAGAACTGCCTTCTGTGTAAAGAAAAGTGTCCTGATCTCCCCTCCATTTGTCTTTCTCCTCCTAACCCAGAGGAAGGCTACTTCTTGGAGTCAGGAATGTTGCTTTGATCGGTTAGGTACCAAACAGGAGTTCTCAACATCCAGGGTTTTTGAGTTTTTTAAGTCTTTTTTTTTCCTAATCACTACTCTTGATCATGGAATCTGTAACCATTTTGGAAGTGGATTTAGTATGATTAAATTCTTTCCTAGCTTAATTCTTTATGGAAAACAAAAGTTTTAAATGAAGCGGATTAGAGTGGATTTGCTGATGTTTGATCGTCTGCAGGATAATTCACCCGGCTTCCCTCAGCCCCAAGGCTGGGCCAGCACCCTGAAGGATACGTCACTGGATCCTCCTAAGTGGAGGAGAGAAGATCCCCATTTTTACAGAATGCCCGTGACTGAATGGGCTGAGGCCCTTGAGGAACTCTCAGAACACCTAGGGGCTTCACTCTGCAGGGAGTGCCAGTCCTGGGATGAGGGGCAGCAGGCCATCCCTGGCCTGGTTACCGTGTTTTCTCCTGGAGTACCCACGACCACAGCTCAGCAGATGCAAGGGTGAGTGTGCAAGGCTGGGGCACGAGGAGGCTCTGGGTCGGGGGGGAACCTCTAGTAGTGGGACTGCTGGACGAGTCTAGGTCCCTCAGGAGCAGGAGGCGAGCACCTGGTCTCTGGCCCACCTGTCATGAGGTTCCTGGCCACAGAGGCTGTGCACAGCCCAGCCCAGTACAGAATCAGGGGGATCACGACAGCCTGAAACACTTTCCAAGAATAGAGCATAGACAAGAAAGCTCTCTGCCTGAATTGGAGATGAAAAGGCACTGATACTTGGCGGGGCCCCTCCAGTGACTTGGAACACTCTGCAGGAGACCTTGTTCTTGGTGACACCAGATGTGGGGCAACCGCTGTGACCTTGGTCACATGTGTGCAGACTTGTGAGGGCCTGTGGGCCTGGCTGGGAAAGACCCTAGCTCTTACCCAGACACTTGGTAACTCTTAGAAAATGGGATTTCCCTCTTCTGATGATTTGATTTTTAACTTATTTCTGGAATTTGTAGCTTTTAGTGGAGACCTACATCTGAGGCACTATGGGTAGAGACAGCGAGGTTACTTCCCCCCAAGGCAGGTGATTTGATAAAGGTTTGGGGTCACATCCTTAGGACTCATGGCTGCCCTGTGTCTTCTGTCCCCATGGCAGGACCACGTGGTTCCCAAGACTGCCTCCTTCATGAAAGGAGACGCGCAAAGTCATTCTGTCTGAGACGCCTTATGTTCCTCTCTCATCATGAGGAGCCAAGCTACACTCAGAAGAAAATAGTGACTTGGAGCGAAACATGTAACCTGAAAGGCCTTTTCCTCTTTCGGAAATGTAAGTAAACATGGCCGGGCCCTGGAGAGATGCCATCTCAGCCACAGGATGGCACTCCACAGGGGCTACCCTTTCATAGTAATACCCCTGGTTCATACCCCCTCCTCGCTGTGTACAATTTGGGGGCTCAAGTGCCCCTCACCTCTGAGAGTGGAGATCCAGTCATCCCTCAGCCCTCAATCCAAGACTTAACAACAGCCAACACAGGTGGAGCCCATGCTTTATGCTGGACATGGGGCCAAGGGGTTCACCTCACTCTGTACTTAACCCTGGTCCCGTCCCAGAAGCCCTCAGCGGTCATGGCTTTAGCCCTTGCTCAGCAGCGGGGCTGGGGTTTCAAGCCCCATGGGTCTAATGCTGGAGCCTGTGCTCTTAGCCCTTCTGCCATTCTTCCCATGGGGCCTGTCTGATGATTCATGTCTTATTCTACACCCAGAGACAATGAGGCATAAACCAGAATAAAAGGGGGCTATTACGATACCACTATCTGCCGTTTATCTAAATTAGGTAATAAATCACAGAGCCACTTGGAACACTATACACGTCAGCCTCCTGAGCATTTAGTTATCACTTAGTGCCATTTGATGGTGCCTATGGTATAATTAACACTTTCATCTAGAAAATATATTTCCGTGAAATGGAAAAGTGAAAGAGAAGATACATTTAACCTGCCCCTCCTCTTCCTTGAAGACTGGGCACAATCCCCTGTCGGTGGTCGACTGGGGTGGCTCAGTCTAGTGAGTGGGCACGCCAGCATTCTCAGCCCTCTCCAGCCCAGATGGTGTCCTGGGAAGGGGGACGGCTGTCGCTGAGGTAGCAGCAGGCCCAGCTGAGCCCCACAGAGCTTGGTGCCCATTCATCAGCCTCAGCAGGATCGGACATCTGCCGCTGGCATTTCCAGATGTTTGCCTTTATCACACGTTGATGCGGCTCAGTGTTTTCATTAAGGGCCTCATCAAAAGCTCTAGCTGGTTGGAAACGTGTATTGTTCATTTTATTTGAGTTCCTTATCATGTTCAAAATGTTCCAGGCGCCATTAGGAGACACAAAAGCCTCAGAAAACACAGTTTCAGGGGGCGGAAGCTCACCGTAGCGTGGAGGAGACACGGCCACCGACATTTACAAACATTTTGCTGAACAGAATCAGCTGTTAGGCATGAGAGTCGCTCAAAGCAGCACAGCAGAGCACGGGGTAGTTGGCGGGGGGAGGGTGGTGGTAGAGACAGGATTTAATGTTCGCCTGCGGGAAATCTTCTAAAATCATATGGGTGTTCCAGTGTTCCAGGCTGTTTGTTCATTAACAGGGTCTTCCGATTACTTCCCAGTGAGGATGGGGTGTGGGGGCCAGATAGGAGGCAGAGGCTTGGTCAGGAAAAGAGGAAAGGGGACACACATTTTGGCTTGAGATTAACCTTTGAGGTACAGGGCCAGGCATATTATAATTAATGCTTAATCATAAATGGAGCTTGGCCGGATGCATTGATTCACACACAGGTTACTAAAGGCATTTAGGGAAAATAGAATGTAGGCAATGAGAACTGTCCTCATCAATTTGTAAAATTCACATCTGAGACAGCATGCTGGAAGTACAGAGAATGCTCCTTATAGGTATAAATTAAAGCCATCTTCCTCAGAAAAGGATAATTTAAATGATCAATAACCTCTTGAAAGAATATCTGGAGGGTATATGCCTTTTAAAAATTGACTTTGTTCATTCTCCGCCTCTTATCAAAAAAGGGTTTTAGAGGCTTATAACAAAAGATATGACAGTGAAGTTATTAAAATAGAAATGGGAAATTAAAACCCAGTCGGAAAAGAGAATACAAAATTTCTAACTACAGCGACTAACCTTCTGTGATCAACCTCTAAATTTAATCCCGAACTCCCTGGAATCCAAGGTGAAGAGGGAAAGCAATCAATTATATAGGTTCAGCTACGTTTAGGACAAAGCATGTCAACTCATGAGTATTTGATTATTTGTGAATTTATAAAAGTAAGAGAGGCAGAGGAAACGTCTGTGAAAATGGGGGGAAAGATTTTTTTAAAATATCTGGAAAAGGAAGGATGGATTTTGAAATTTTGGGGTGAGGAGCAAAGCTTAGGCAACAATGACTGATGCATTAACTAAGATCTGGGTGGGTGAACCTGGGGTGGCTCCGATGCAGTCAGTTTATTGTTGAATAAATCACTTCAGTGGTGAGCGAGCCAAGGTCAGGACCAGGACCCAGGCATTTGGTGTGCCTGGCCTGTCCTTGGGAAGAGGCCGTGTCCTATTTCTCTGTACCAGTGCCTGGTACATCGTGCACATAAAGAACTCAACCATGGCTCTGTTTCTCCCGGGCTGAGAACTCCAGGAGGGCAAGGACGCAGTCCCAACACGCCGGGACGCCTAGTCCTAATAGTGACTCCTAGTAGCCACTCAGCTGGATGGAGTTGGATGCTAATAGCTCACAAACTAAAAATGGGAAACGTACCATAAAATGCCAACCACTGTTCATGGGAGCAACTTAGTGGGAGCATTTTCCCAACTCTCAGTGGCCGCGGTCAAATCTGCCAGCTTTCGTGGTGGGAAGTCCTGGATGGACCTGCCGGGGTGGTGGGGGCGCGTAGTTATGAAGAGTTGGATGAGTGGGTGCAATTGTGACGTTGGACTTCTTTTTCAAGAGCTCTGTTGTGGCCCTTCTGACAGAATGCTGACTGCAGGGCTCTGCAGGCTGTGTCGGTTCTCCTGTGGCCCTGCCAGCGGGGAGGTGGGGGAGGGACCCTCAGTGACAGCGCTGACCTGTCTCTAGCTGTCTTCCCAGCAGGCTTTAGGGTGAGATTTGAGCAGGCGCCACATTCCACTAGCTAGTTTGCAGCCGCCTTTTATCCTCAGTCTCCCAGCAGATTCCTGAGCTGCCCTGAAGAGCCTTTCTGTTTCACCCTTTTCTTTGAGGAGTCCCTCGAGGGCTCATTTTGGCCCTGCAGAGAATGATTTTGCCACAGGGTGGAGCCCTGGGCTCAGACGGGCAGGGTCTCGTGGAGGCCCCTGAGGTCTGGAATGCTGGGGCCGCCACGCGGGAGGCTGTGACGTGGACGTCAAGCCCCCAGGAAGGGGGATGCCTCTGCCAGCAGGACGTGGCCTGTGGCCGGGGTAGGCTGTGTGGGTCCCTGGGGTCCCATACTGGGTGTGTGTTGTGGGGGCAGTTGCGTCTGAAGCGAGGTGCTGGGAGACGGCAGGAGCGCTGGTCTGGGCAGGACAGCAGGGGGCATCTCTGAAGTGGGGATTGGCATAGTTGCTCAGTAACACTGGATCAAGGGGTCCGGAGGGTAAAGGCCTCTCGAAGTCCTGTTGCAGTGTCTGGCTTGGAGCCCAGGCTCCCGTAGCTGTGGTTTACTGTGCTGGTGACCCTCCCCTGGAGGCTGAAGGACCCTCCAGTTCCATCCCTGCAAGTCCTCACTCCCTCGATGGAGGAGACGCTGAGGTTATCAGCCACTCAGGGAAGCGTTGTGGCCTGGCTAACCCTGTGTGAGAAGTAGGGCTCTCTGACTGCCCTGCCTGTCCCCTGAGGGCTGCGAACTGAGTGCTGTGAAGGCCCCCAGAGAAGGCTCACAGCACAGAGCTGTACATACAAATGCCCCACAAGGGCTGGCGTTAGTGTTAGAAACCAGGGTTGCTCCGCAGGCATTAGGAAATACAGGGCTCCAGGCGCAGATTTTAGTGTCAGGGTTCCACTGAGAATCATTTTGTCTGTTTTTCTACCACCATGGATGGAAATACTGGAGTAGGTCCTAGATTTTTTGTTTGTTAGTTGCAGAGTTGCCCAGACATGGAAAAGGACGTATAAGCCAGAGGAAGGGCCAGCAAGTCAGTCAGGTGAAATCAACAGTGATGGCGGTACTGGTTGCAAGTGTGGGCCCTGAGTCTGCAGTGGACGGAGGGAGTTTAGGCGGAGTGAGGACTCCTAACAGCTGGACCACGGCATCTGAAATGTGCCGTCAGGAGTTGCTCAGACTCCGCAGCAGATGCTGGGGTTCTGCCCAAGTGAGGATTCCGCCGGCCAGCTTGGCGGCCACTTCGAGAGAGTGGGGGCTGCTCAGCATGAAGGTGTGAAGAGAGACCAGAATGAGAAAGCAGCAGGAGGAGACCGTGTGGCTGAACTGGCCTAAGATCTGAATGCCCCTGAGGTCATGGGGCAGGGTGGGGTGGGGGTGGCGCAGGCAGTGTCCAGACAGCGCCAGCGTGTGTGCCATCCCTCGGGTGGCTGTACCTGTGGGGAAGGTCAACCCAGTCCCCCTGCTCCCAGAGGCCTGTCTTCCTGCCAGGACCACCTCAATCCAGTGATCAGAGGCCAGCACACACTCCTTGGGCACTTGGTACTGGGGCGTTGCTGTGGGGTTGGAATGGGGAGCTCCAGTTACAGGGGTCATGCTGCCTGGCCAGGTAGGGGCCAAGAGCTGGGGTCTGAGGGCAATTCCCTGACACCCTTCACCATCCTCTGCCAATGTGACCAGTAAAGTTCAGGATGGAGGCCTGTGGGGCCCAGTCAAGCCCCTGTCTTGACTCCTGGCTTAGTCACCTCTGCCTCACCTGCAGTCACAGATGGAGGTGTGGGGAGCGATGGGTGAGAGAGGAAGGGGCAGGGTTTGGACTGAGGCTGAACTGATGGCCAGCTGGGCCACCCACAAGAATCAAGGTGGGGTAGGTGGAAGTGACAATGGGTAAAGATCAAAGATGAGGAGGAGGCAGCAGCAGAGGAAGGCACAGCCAACATGCAGAGCATCCTTCTAAAACCAGCTGGGTGACTAAAAGTGAGCCCCAAGCTTTATCTCGACTTCTGACTCTGTGAAATGAAGCTCCCTCCCTGTTCTGTCCTGATAGTACCCACAGGAAGGGGCTCTGATACCCCAGAGACCCAGGGCAGGTGGATGGCCATCAGGAAGTGCAGAGGGTAGGAGTTGGGGGGTAGAAGTGGAAGTGATGTGCAGACCCAAGGAATTCAGGAGTCTGATCACCAGGTTTGGAGACAGGGTGGCTGGGAGGCCACTGTGCCTTGAGTAGGAATGAGGGTGTGCAGGAAGTGTGTTTTGTAACATGATGAATTCAAGAAGGTGACTGGCAGCTGCAAAAGTGGCCCTGGACCAAGGAAGCCACAGAGGCGGGAGGCTGGTGAGGGTTGGTTGCAACAGAAAGTTTATGAAGAGCCAAGGGGCTTCCCTGCTGGCTCAGATGGTAAACAATCTGCCTCCAGTGCAGGAGACCCTAGATTGGGAAGACCCCCTGGAGAAGGGAATGGTAACCCACTCCAGTATTTGTGCCTGGAGAATTCCATGGACAGAGGAGCCTGGCGGGCTACAGTCCATGGGGTCGCAAAGAGTCAGACACGACTGAGTGAATTAAGGGGCATTTGCTGAGCAGAGAAACAAGTCAAAGGTAGTGCTGTGGGGAGGACAGTCATCTAGAAGCACTGATGCATCGGGATGCATCGGGATGCATCTAGAGAAGGTGACAGGAGGGAGATGAGGCAGGAGATGGCTGGGAAAGTGCATCCTGTGGAGGCTGGGGCGACAGGGGCAGAGCTGCGCAGGAGAGGAATGGCAGAGGGATGGGGATGGCATGCAGATTTCGAGGAATGAGGGGATGGTGAGGACATAGAGGAACATTTTACTGACAGTCAGGGTTCCCCACATAGCACCTCATAGAACCATGAGTCCCCACTAGCCCAATGCCCCAGTGCCATGATACTTGCCATTCCTGGCTGCCAGACACAGCCCTTGGGCATGGGCGGGGAGGAAGTCCACAGCCTGGGTGACAGCCCTCAAGTCCCACAAGTGATCAGACCACCTAACACCAAACATATAAAAGGTCAGGATCAGGACATTCAGCAGATTTCCAGCTACTTGTACCTCCCCAAACATAGCTGTAACCAGTCATAATGGCTGCCACTGCCCCCCAATAAGAGGGGAGGACCCTGAAACCCTCACTCAGAGCCAGCTTACTTTTTTTCCAATTCAGGCTATTTTATTTTATTATTTTTTTAAAACTTTTGTATTGGGATATAGCAGATTAAAAATGCTGTGATAGTTTCAGGTGAACAGCAAAGGGACTCAGTCATACATACACATGCATCCATTCTCCCCCAAGCCCCTCTCCCATCCAGGCTGCCACGTAACACTGAGCAGAGTTCCATGTGCCATACAGTAGGTCCATGTTGGTTATCCTTTTTAACAGAGTGATTATCCTTTTAATAGCAAAGTGTACATGTCCATTCCAAACTCCCTAACTCTCCTTTCCCTCATCCTTCCCCCACCCCAGAGCTGACTTGCTTTTATATAACACACAGTTCTGATCAACATTGTAACCTGGTTTCAACTTTTTAAAAAAATCAAAATCAAGAGGAAAAAGCACAAGGTAAATGGCAGTGCAAATCTCTAACGTGTGAGATCATGATGGGGAGGGCTTGGCCTGGCCAAGCTCTCAGTTCCCAATGAAGACTGACAGTGTATGATTGCCACATTTTCATAAAGAGGATCTAGAGTTACAAAGACATTGTGGAATAATATTCCATCTCCGTTGCTTAAGAAGGCAGGGCAACTCAAAAAGATACATGTATTATCACCCCAGTGTTCATTGCAGCACTATTTATGATAGCCAGGACATGGAAGGAACATAGATGTCCATCGATGGGGGAATGGATAAAGAAGAAGTGGTACATATACACAATGGAATATTACCCAGCCATAAAAAAGAATGAAAAATGCCATTTGCAGAGATGTGGATGGACAATAGAGATTATCGTACCGAGTGAGGTAAGTCAAACAGAGAAAGACAAATATCATATGATATTACTTAGATGTGGAATCTAAATCTAAAAAAAAGGTACAAGTGAACCTATTTATAGAACAGATACAGAGTCACAGATGTAGAAAATAAACCTATGGTTACCATGGAGGAAGGGAGGGATAAGTTGGAAGATTAGGATTGACATATACACAGTACTGTATATAAAATAGATAACTAATAAGAACCTACTGTATAGCACAGGGAGCTCTACTCAATTCTCTGTAATGACCTATATGGGAAAAGAATCTAAGAAAGAGTGGATATAATTGATTCACTTTGCTATACAGCAGAAACTAACACAGCCTTGCAAATCATCTATACCCCAATAAAAATTAATTTTTTAAAAAAGAAGGCAGGGCAGTGTATGGTACATGTTAGGAAGTGTTTTTAAAAGTTTAGGTTCTTGAGCAGGGAATGAAACCCCATTTACTGAGCACGTACTGTGTACGGTGGTTTAGTCACTAATTCGTGTCCAACTCTTGTGATCCCATGGACGATAGCCCGCCAGGCTTCTCTGTCCATGGGATTTTCCAAGCAAGAATACTGGAGTGGGTTGCCATTTCATTCCACAGAGGATCTTCCCAATCCAGGGATCGAACCTGGGTGTCCAGGCAGATTCTTTACTGACTTGAGTCACCAGGGAAACCTTACTGTATGTTCACCCACCTAAATACCATTACCTCCTAACAATCCTGCAAGTTATTATTATCTTTACCACTTTATAGAAAAGAAAACGGAGCTGAAGTGATTTGTCCCAGACACACTGCTAATGCTTTTTCCACGTCACCCTTGGCTTCCTGCAGTTTCCTGGCAGGGGCGTGTGTGGAAAGCCTGCTCTCTGACAACAAGTGGGTGCCCTGGGCTGGAGCCCAGGTGATGCCCTCTGGGGCAGTGCTGATGCTGGCACTGCCCCATCAGCTCAATGTGGGGCCCGATGTTCCTGCCTCAGCCTCCACAGCCTTGGAAAGTCTGAGGGGTGGCGGCGGGGGGGACCAGCCCCACTCCTGCCCCTGAATTCGGGACAAAGCCTCCTGCCCCCTCTCCACGGGCAGACCGTAAGCAGCGAGGTGTTTGCAGCTGAAAGACAAATCGCAGCTACGAGAGCCCCGTCATAAGGGGTGGTTTTGTGAACCCCATCCTCCAGGGAAGATCACTACTGAAGGACTCTAATACTGACAGGCTCTGTTTTTCATTCCCTAATCATTCAGAAAAATACATCCATCTCCGTAATCATTGAGGTTTTTCCTGTGTAAAGGTCAAACTATAAAAAGATAAGTGGACTCAGAGAAATCCAGGCTAGTCACGAAAACGTGGCGGTCTATTAAAATGGATCCCCAAAGGGATTTAATCCTCCTTCAGAAACAGCTCATAATAATAATCCCCTCTTTACTCTCCCCAATGTGTGTTAAGTTTCTGTTTTTAAGTTCAAGGACATGCAAGTGACTGAATTGGTGGAGCCTGGGCCGTGCAGACCAGGGTCCTAGCTGAGAATCTCTGACCAGCCATTCCACACCAGAAGCCTGGAGTGAGTACCCTCACCCCTTGAACCTCATTTCCCTCACCTGCAGAATGGGGAAGAGCCCCGGTCTCGGTGCTATCCTTAGGGGCCTGGGTGCTGCCTGGCAAGGTGCAGGCCTGTGGGCCTTTGAGAACCTTCCCACTAGCCCGTCCACACTCTCCAACTGAGAGGCAGATAAGTGTGTCCTGGCTTGGCTTGCTGGCAGTATGGAGGGTGCTTCTGGACCACGGCCTGGCCCGGAGACAGATCCCCTGCTCTGGCCTTCTTCCCCGCCTCTGGCCCCCCAGACGTTCCCAGACTCTGATGGGCTCTGCCAAATGGACTTGGGTGACCTGTGAAGGCCTTGCAGCTAGAAGATAAACAAGTATCTGCGAGATCCCCATCACGAGGACATTTTAAAGGGCACTTGGTAATTTAACTGCTTTTGTGAAGCTGAGCAAGTGTTGGGGGAATGATAGAGTATCTTGAAAATTCAGCCTGGACAGGAAAATCCTGGCTTTCCTCTTTATTAAAAACTTGGAGAAGATCTTTAAGGGTGTTTTTTGGGAAGATAAGGAACAGCTGTGTCCCCTGTTTATTAAGTCAAGGCCCCATCTCTGGTCAATTTTGTGCAGCCCTGCTCATGAAATAGGCCCAGCCTGGTCTCTCCCGCACTAGCACCCTGACTGATGGCATCTAGGAGATGGCAGTCAGCTTTCCTGGTGGCAGACCCTCCAAGACGTGGGAGGCTCCCACATATAGGAGCTGACTTTTGTTTCTTGATTTGTGTCCAAGTAACCCAGGTGGTGCGGTAGTAGAGAACCCGCCTGCCAATGCAGGAGACGTAGGAGATGTGGGTTCAATTCCTGGGTTGGGAAAAAGATCCCCCTGGAGGAGGGCATGGCAACCCACTCCAGTATGCTTGCCTGGGAAATCCCATGGATAGAGGAGACTGGCGGGCTACAGTCCATGGGGTTGCAAAGAGCTGGACATGACAGAGCACACTCAGAGAAACAGAAGAAACAGTATGGGCCGAAATCTTCAGGGGAGAGTGCTGGCTCTCGGCTCCAGCCAACTGGGGTGTGGCAGGAGACGAGGCTGGCCACAGCCAGATCCCACAGCCATCAGCTGGAGAGAGTGGCATGTCTCCTTTGTGCTCTACAAAGGTCACACGGGCTGCGGGAGGGGAAGGGCTCAGAGAAAGGAGGACCCGGTCGCCTCAGTCACCCGGGGACATGGTGGCAGGGGAAGCAGAGATGATGAATCTGGAGAGCTGGTGGGGTGGTGTGACATGGAGGGCAAGGGACAGATGGGCCTGGGAGGAGGCCTGGCCACTTGCACAGATGTGAGGGCTCAGCATGGGATGAACGCGAGGGGAGAGGTATGGATGTGGGTGTTTACGGTGAGTCAGTCATGCAGGTTGAGGTGCCTGAGGGTTATCCAGGTGACTGAGGTGCCGTGGAACACAGACGTGCACAGTAAGGGAGAGAGTCAAGAGAGAGGTGGAAAAGTGGATGAGGCCGGCTCACAGGTGGCCAGTAACTGAAGCCAAAGAGTGGACGAGATCTCCCAGGGAAGGTATAGGGTGAGGCCTAAAGAGGGCCAGGACAAGCTCCAGGAATGACGGACATTCAAGCTTAATGAAACAGACTCCACGGAGGAACCTAAGGAGTGGAAAGAAGGGTGACTGGGAGAGTGTGGTGTCCAGGGACCCCCGAGATGAGAGTCTGCAGGGGTCAGGGCCGTGGAGAGGGTTGCCTTAGAGACTGGGCTCCTGGTTGGGTTAACCTGTGGGTGATTGAGGTGGATTTGGCTCAGCCAGCAATGCTAAGGTTCATGCTGTGGTTTCAGCTAGCTCTGCAGATGGTCTGTTTTCCTGGAGAGAAGATTCAAGGTGGGCTCCTTGGGAGTTTCCAGGAGATCTGTCAATGGAAACTTTATTCCACATCTTAAATTATCTCCCTGACAGGATCTTTTTAATTTAGATTAAAATGTAACCAGGGCTACTGTGTTTATATTATTTTAACCTGACAAAAAATGTTTATAGCAAATGCTTATATTAAACATTAACATGAGAATATTTTACTGTCCTTTAGGCTCTTCAATGAAGAGCCTAATTTTAAAAGATCTGCAAATTACATGTGTAATTTGTAGGCTCTCAGAGAGAATCTACCTCTTCAGCTTTATTTCAGGTCACCAGGGACCTGTCTTAGGCCATTAGGTATTTAATGTGACACACTCTGCTTTGCAAAGTAAAAGAGAAAGGGCTGTTTTTGGCTCGGATACAGCAGCTTTGCCCCCAGATGTGTCCAACAGCCCGATTTAGTATTAAAGCTCTGAAATGATTGATTATCCATTAGGGCAGCTATTTAAAGAGTTCATTGAATCGGCTTCAAACCAACAACAGCTGCGCCGCAAGGGCAGCTAGGCGAGGCCGGGTAGAACCAAGTGGAACCTGAATGGAGCTGTGGATTCTGCCTTCCGCGGGGCTCCGAGAGCAGACCTCCATCAAGACAAGTTCCAGGTTGCTGTCGCCTTCTTGCCTGGTGATCAGGCAGGTGCCAGCCACTGCCTGCCGGACCGCAATCAGGGAGGACTCCTCGCTGGGAAGGAAAACTGTCACGGGCACGGCTCAGAGCTGAACTCTTCTCTTGCTCTGCCTTGCTCCTCCCCACCCTCCTCTCTCCCTTATGTCCTGCCAGGCCCTTCTCATCTACCCCTCCCTGGGGCCTCGGACCCTCAGCTGTCCTAGGCCTACACTCCCGCCACACTCTTGCCTCCCCAAATCATTGCAGCCGCCCCAGCAGGGTTTGCCCCTAATCCCTCCTGACTCTCTCAGGCAGCACGGCACCAGCAAACTGCAAAGCCTCAGGCCATTGTTGTCTTCTCCCAACCCTGGCAGGTTTCCTCTCACCGGCACCACCCAACTCACCCTGCCTCCTCCTCGTATGCTTAGCAAATAGTTTACCTTGGCAAGTTCACCAGGAAGCAATAATACTGCTAAAGGCGGGTGCTTGATGGACCTTTACTTTTTGAAGTTGCGTATGTGTAGGTAGGTGTACCTTTGGTGGGTGTTAAGCAGTTTCCAGGCTGAAGTTAATGGCTGCCCACATAACCCTAGCAGCCCCGGGGCTCCAGCACTGTCTGCTTGGTGTGTCAGAGCACAGGCAATGCTATATTCCCGAGACGCCTTGGCTGGTCCCAGGGTCCGCTCTGTCCAAGCCCAGGCAAGAGGCCTGTGTCCTTGGAGGATGTGTCAGTGCCCCCCAAGAGCTTTGTGGTGGGAGAGCTCCCTACGGAGTGCTGGGGCACTAGTCACGAAGGCTGTACCCAGGAGCTCTGTGCAGTGGCTGCTGTGGGGTCTGCCTAGCCCGTCTTCAGGGTTGGCACCACCATCCCCTAGATGGAGCTGTGACTGTCTCACAGCCACGTCCCTTCCTGGAATTGCCCTCGGGGGAGGTGACCTACATCTCTCAAGGTTAAGCCCCGTCCCAGAGGTTGGCCTGTGGCCATGACCAGCTGAGGGGGAGGAGGCTCCAAGCCCAGGCCCTTAGACCACTGTTTGGGACAATTCTGAGGGGCCATCTCAGCTCCTGAGTTCCTGGAGAACTGTTGAGATCTCAGGTACAACGGCAGTCAGGCTTAGTTTCTCCCTCTGCTCAGTCCTGCCTTTTTTTCTTCCTTGCACTCACTGTCAAGTCTGCACACAACTCGGGGAACCCAGTCTAAGAGAGCTGTCGTGGCTGAGCTCAGGGAGAGGCAGGGCTGACCCAGCATGCACCCCCCACCCCAAACTCTCAATCCAGAGCCACCTGCCTGGCCATGCTGTGTCAGGGCTGCTGAAGTATCTCAGGTGTTCTGTTCTTACACTCAAGCCTTCCTAAGAGGTTACTTGGGAGATACATGGGTTTGGACAGTTGGAAAAAATTGTGCTGCTTTGGGCCCTTGGTCTGGGTTTAAAAAAAAAAAATTTATTTAGGCTGTGCTGGTTCTTTGTTGCTGTGCTAAGCTTTTCTCTAGTTGCAGGGAGCAAGGGCTACTCTCTAATTGCTGGTGTGCAGGCTTCTCATTGCAGTGGCTTCTCTTGTTGAGGAGCACGGGCTCCAGGGTGCCGGGCTTCCGTAATTGGAGCTCATGGACTCAGTAGTTGGGGTTCCTAGGCTCTACAGCACAGGCTCTATAGTTGTGGCTCATGGCCTTAGTTGCTCTGAGGCATGTGAGATCTTCCCACACCAGGGATCGAACCCGAGATTCTTCACCACTGAGCCACCAGGGAAGACCTAGTCTGTCTTTGATTTGTAGCTATGCCACCAACACCAACAACTGGGCTCATGATCGGGCTTTCTCTGCTTTGGCTGCAGGAAGCTTGGAGCCCATTCCGTGTGTTGCAAGACACCCTGGTACCTTCTGAGTTCCCTTAACACACCTTCCTCAGTATTGTTATTTGGGTTGCTTTGCCGTATCATGCAACTCTCAGAGTTGCCTTCGTGTCTGTTTGGAACGAGGTCGGTATAAACGAGTAAGCACATACATACAGCATTAAGGCTGTGTTGTCAGACAGACCTGGCTGCTGGTTATCAGGTAGGACATTTGCCAAGTCACAACTTCTCTGAACCATAGTTTCTTCAGCCAGAGAGTGGGCCTGATGCCTGCATCACTAGATTATTTTGAAGATACATACAGTAAACACATGGCTAATGCATATCAAGTGCTCAATAAATGGAAGACGTTAATAACACTTTTTAAATGAAATTGTGTTGCTCTCGCAAACCTGTCCTTCCAGGTAGTCTGATCTCCTTCATTACTCCCTGTCACATGCTGGCTGTTAACCAAGATACATTCCTGGGCCCTTGAGTTTATACTTTCTTGTGGAAGAAGGATGCCCACCCAGACATCCACAGCTCCCAGCAGACTGTGTGGACCAGTAGCAGGGCCAGTGGAGATGCTCACAGATTGTTTATCCAGGCAGGTGGATACACAATTAAAACACTCATGATATAAATGAGCACATACTTGACTGGAGAAAAACTAGAACCTCTTCATGTAAACTGAACCTTCAGAAAATGAAAAAAAAAACGTTGTAGATGAGAGATTGGTGATGAGTAATTTAACCAAGACGATGTAAATCTAGGCTTTTGAATACTTTAAATATAACAGCTTGATATAAAAAGAATTGCACTAAATTTTTTAAAGCTGAGATCTTCCCTCGGGTGAGAGACTCACTTTCCTGCAGAGACACGTTCCCCAAAAGGCAAGTGGAAAAGGCGAAGAATCACATCCCCACCGCGTTCCCCTCCCCCAGCCAGCTTAGGAGGGTTTCTAAGCATTTTGTAGTCTGCCCTCACTCCCCGCGTGCCACTCAATCACCTTGCAAACCAGTTTGGAACCTGTATTGGAACAGAAAAGCCCATTTCAAGAGGGTGGTGGCTTGGGAAAATCTTTTATTTGTCCCTAAGGTCAACAGGTCCCTGACTCTTCCCCTCATAAAAGCCACATGGACCTGACCCTTGCCCTGGAGCTCATCCGCAACTGGGTGTGAAACTAGAGATGCTAGTTTTTCTTGGGGGTGAGGTCTATGGAGCAGGAACCGCCCGCAGGCAGGTCTAGGACAGGTCTCATGGGTGCATCCTCTTAGGGAGGACACGGGGATGGTGTGAGGGCAGGATGCTGAGGATGGGGCTCAAGGGCAGGATGGAGAGCAGGTGGAGGAAGCCCCGGTTGGTCTTTTTGTAGGAGCGGGCCTCAGGAAGAGGGAGAGGATCAAAGAAGTAGAGGGAGGCTGAGGCCCAGCAAGTACCTGGTGGGGCATTTACTACTGGAAAGGTGAGGGGTAGCAGGCCACACCCCTGAGGCTGGCTTGAGAGGGGCCAGGTGAATCTGGGAGGAACTGCTGCTGAGCTGCTATGGCCACTAGTGAGAGGGGGAGAGGCTGAGGGTTGACGACCCTTCAGGTCAGGCTTCAAGAGCCTTCCTTTCTGGGATCAGTCAGCGCAGAGGGACAGTTGATGCCTGGGGAACCAGGGACGTCCTCCTCTATCACACAGGCAGCCCCTTGTCTGTCCCCCTCAGTGCACAGCCTAAGGAAGCAGGTGGGGCAGGGCTCCATTTTCAGTCTCTTTTAGCATCTATTGACTTTTTTTCTTAAAAACCTGTTACCTACACATTTCCTTGCACCTCCAGAATTTTGATGAGTGAGAAAACCCACATACTTCACCTCCATCTCAATAAGTTTCTTCCCTTCCCATGGCAGATAGAGGGTCGGAGATGACCAGGGACCCTCCCCGGTGCTTGACATAGCAGATGCCTCAGAGTCCAGTTTCCAAGCACTGGCTGGTGCATTTACCCCGAGTAATGATGATGGTGATGGTGGTGGTGGTGATGAAGCACACAGCCTTATTCCTCAAACAAGGATAATGACAACAATGATAAAGGCAGCAGCAGAGCGTCAAAGAGAGAACAGACTTTGGAGTCAGACCGCCTGGGTCCGAAGGCCAGCTCCACCTCTCACTGGCCGTGGGAAACTGGAGGTCGCTTGACTTCTTTGTGCCAGGCTCCCTCATCTATAAAATGGGGCTCAGTGCCTAATTATGGGGTGTGTTTAGATGGGTGCCTGACATGTGCTAGCATTCTTACCAGCTATGGCTCTTCTTATTTTATTGATATCATTGCTGTAGGCACGAGGCCTTTTCATGTACTATATCATTTGAATCTCACAATCCTATAAGGGAGAAGATATTATTATTATTATCATCACTCCTTATAGATGAGGAAACTGAGGCTCAGAGAGGTTGATGGACTTGCCCAAAGATACTCAGCCTGGTACGGAGCTGGTCTCACCCTTGCAAAGCTGTACAGCCTGGTTACTGGAATGATAAGTGGCGCTTCATCGTGATCCCCGCCCAGCCGGATAGGAGGTTCTACTGCTTCTACTTAATGCATGGAGATAACGGCCAGGTGAGTTAAGCAGCGCCCACACAAGCCTGCCTCCCCTGGCTGAGCTGCTTTTGAGCCAGCTGATCAGGACCGCTCTTCAGAATCACAATTTAACTGCTCTGCTGCGTCCATTGTTCTGTGCATGGAGGCAGCTGCCCCCCTGGCCATCCCACTTGGCGCTGCGGCAGTGATTAATAAGGACATTCTGCATTCACGGGAGGCCTCTCAGCCAAGGCCTCCGAGTACTTTGCAAGCATTAATTAAGCTTCATGGCTGCGGCTCAGGTACGCGGGGGCCCTGGATTCAGTCTCCATGTCTTTAGCTGATGCAAGAAGACACCAAGTCTCTCCCCTAGCAAGCCCTGGCCTTCAGCCTGGCCAGGCCCCAGTGGGCATTCCTCATCCCTGGGGTTTGACCAGAATCATTTGCAGAGAAAAGACTTCCGCTTGTTCTTCCAGACTTCAGAATAATAGCCAGTACTTAGAAGCCATTTCCCATTTGAGTTAGGTCCAGGCCAAGAGCTCCCTGGCTGGGCACTACCTGGTGCCCACTCCCTGGCCCATCTCAGTTAATGGGGAGCCAATGTAGCCCACAGCTGGCACCTTCCAGCGTATTGAAACCCACTGTGCTGTACATGGGCCTTCGGGTCAGGCCTGGCCCTGCACCACCTCTGCAGTGTCCCCCACCCTTCACTCCTGGTTCTACCCTCAGATGTCTGCCGCTTGCCTACTGTGGCTCTGACATCTGGAGCCAGTGGGGAGGTGGGAAGAGACCACATAACTCAGGGTAGAAAGCTTGGGCTTCTACTCAAGGATGTGGGGGAACCACAAAAGGGATGGGCAGGGTCAGATTTATGCTTTGAGATGACAGTTCAGGGAGATGTGTGGGAGGTGAGGGAGGGGGAGGCCAGAGGTCGTGGGGCCAAGAGGAGGCCGGGGTGATGAGCCAGGGGAGCAGGGATGGGACTCTAGTGGGCCGTGTCAGTGGAGGGAAGGAGCTTGAGAGGCGTTTAGAGAGGAGATTTTTAACTTTTTATTTTATAATGGAGTATAGCCAATTAACAGTGACAGTTTCAGGGGGACAGCAGAAAGACTCAGCCATACATATACATGTATCCATTGTCCTCCAGACTCCCTTCCCATCCAGGCTACCACATAACATTGAACAGAGTTCCCTGTGCTTTATAGTAGGTCCCTGTTGGTTATCCATTTTAAATATAGCAGTGTATACATGTCGATAGAGAGGAGATTGACAGGACTTCGTGACTACCTGGAGGCAGCATGAGAAAGGAGGAGGATCCCTAGACGCCCCTCTGGGCTATCAGATCCATTCCACTGGGCGGTTTTGCCCTCCGTGTCCAGCACTGGGCTCAGGGAACTTGTGACCAACTTGGCATTGTTAGTGCAGATGGGCTCCCCCAGCTTCCCCAGTGAAGTCATATCAGAGGGAGCAACCAGACCCAAACCCCTTGCTGTCCCCTCCCATCTCCCAGGCACCATCCTTTCTGGCTTGGCCAGGGATTGAGGCCCAGTACTGAGCACTCATCCTTCACTCCTGGGCTGTGGACATGCCAGGCCACCCCTGAATTGACTCACGTGAGTCTGGGGGTGGGCATTTGTTCCCCACTTGGCTGATGAAACCAAGGCTGATGAAACCAAGAGGTTAAGTGACCTGCCTACCTGGGCTGAGTGGTGGCCCCTGAAAGGTGTTCATGCCCTCATCCCTGAAACCTGTGACTGCGTTACTTTACCTGGTAGAGGGAACTCTGCAGATGTGATTAAGTCAAGGATTTTCACCTGGAGAGATTACCCTGCATTATCTGGGGGGCCCGATGTAATTACAATGATCCTTGTAAGAGGAAGTGGTAACGCCAAAGGTGGCAGAAGGAGACAGGCAGAGAAAAGCAGAAGTGATGTACTTTAAAGATGGAGGAGGGCACCATCAGCCAAGGAATATAGGCAGTCCCTAGAAGTTAGAAAAAGCAAGGAAATGGATTCTCCCCTGGAGCTTCCAGAAGGAGCGGCAAACAGCTGACACTGATTTGAGCCCAGAGAAGCTTATTTCAGGCTTCTGACCTCTGAAACTGTGAGATAATAAATTCCTCAGCATCGTCCAAGTACATCAGAAGTTCCCAGTAGGAGGTATCGTTTAATCTGGGCAAGAGAAGAGGTTTGTTTGGATTCTGCTCAGGCCGACACAAAATCACAATCAGCCTCTTTCCTTGCCCAGAACGGGGGAAGCCACGGGTGCCAGGCCTGGCCCTGGGCAAGACAGAGGGATGAGCCCCCTGGAAATAGGCCGGAAGAGTGTGGGCGACAGAAGATAGGAAGGTATTTGGAGGAGGAAAACAAGAATTTCGCCATTGTCACAGAAGTATGAGCCCCAGTGGCTTGAAGTGCCCGGCAAGGCAAGAAGCAGTGGGGAGGAGTTCCGGTTGCTACTGGGGGTCTCTGCCATAGGTGGATGATGCCAAGGATCTGCAGAGAAAGGGGTGGGGGCAACATCCCCTGAGGCACAGATCTGAGATGAAGGCAGATTCCTTCCCCTCAGTTTAACCTCCAGGGAGAGAAGAGTGAATCTCTGCCTCCTGTGGACTAATCTGCCACAGAGAGGGAGGCAGAGGTGGGAGTGCCTGGGTGGAGCCACACTGGTTCTTCATCAAAGTGAGGGGGTTACAGTTAGGATTTCTGAGGCCCCTTTCCAGCTTAAAGTGTCAAATTCTCTTTGACAAAGAAGTTTCTTTTACCATTGTACATATACGTGGACCTGCCCTGGTTTATAGGGCTTTGGTTATGATTAATCACATTCACACTGTCCTGGGGTGGGGGGCAGTTTGTGGTTGTTTGCAAAGTTAAGAGTTCATTGATCACAGCCTCTGAGGCTGGAACTGGTATTGTCCCATCTTGCAGTTGAGGAAACTGAGGCTCAGAGAGGTGATGTGTTTGGGTCAAGTTAGTTGTCAGAGCCAGGATTTTTTTTTTTAATTTATTCAGGCATTGGTTGCAGCATTCAGGATCTTTAGCTGTGGCATGTGAGATCTAGTTCCCTGAGCAGGGATTGAGCCTGGGCCCCCTGCACTGGGAGTGTGGAGTCTTAGCCACTGGACCCCCATGGAAGTCCTCAGAACCAGAATCTTGACTGAGCTTTTCTGGCCTTTTTATGACACAGCAGGGAGCTTAAAGAACATCCTGTTCAGGCCTGCTCTGTGACCATACCTGGCAGGGCTCCAAACTTGTCCTGGGATACCTCTGCTTCAGGCCTGGACGGGGGGCCTTGGCCCACCCCACTGTTTACCTGCTATCAGATATTTCTGAGCTTGGCCCTGTTCCAGGCCTTGGGGAGCCCTAAGCATGAAGGAACAGGCTGACAGATGCAGCAAGTCATGGAAGCTGGCGTGGGCGGCCCTGGAGCCCAGCAGGGCCTGAGTGGGGGCTGCTGTTCAGCAGCGTTGGAAAGACGGACCATTCAGAGGCCTCAGTAGAGGGTGGGGCAGCCCACACTGGGGTGGACCTGGCCAAAAGCGTGAGGGTAAGAGGTCGAGGTGACCAGGGACTGGGGAGCACTCCTGCTCAAAGGGAGGCAAGCCCTCCCTGCACAAAGTCAGACGATCTGGTTCCACCTTCTCCAGATGTTGCCTTCCTTACTTGCCCTTCCCTTTGCTCCATCAGAGGAAACCCCTGCAGAGCCCTGGCTTCACCCTTCAGGGATTCAGGTGTGGGTTTGAGGTGGTGGGGAGATGCTGGGCCAGCACACACAGAAGCACGGCAGGTTGGTGCCCAGGGCCAGGGGGTGATCACCGCCCTCCCGTCCTGCCACAGGGACAGCTGTCTCCTCTGATCCTTTTCTTTGGCCGGGAGCGCTGCCCTGTCCTTATACCACTAGAGCGGCTCTGTGTGTACACGACATAATATCACTGTCCTGCAGGTGCTGTCTGGGGGTTTTGGATCTTGCACCTTCCCTCAGGGCATCAGCCCTGCTCTACTCCCACTTTGCTCGCCCTTCCAGGTGGTGTCATGGGGGCTGCAGGGGAGTAGGCCTCTCTGGAGACCCTTGTAAGTCCTGGACACTACGTGGAGAGCATTGGTGGTGGGTGCCAGGGGTGTGTGGCATCATGGAAGTCGGGTTGGACCCAAGTGTGCCATGACTGGTAAAGTAACTTCACTTCTGAACCCCGGTTCTCTCGTCTATAAGATGGTTGAGAGGAAGAAATGAGAAAATTCTTACAGAATGTTTTAGCACTGTTCCAGGCACCCAAAAGCTCAATAGATGCTATGTAGTTCCCCTGCAAAACTGTGGCCCTGGTGACTATTGTAAACCAGAAGAGATCCTTAAAAAAAACAGTCCCCAATAAAGGGTACAGAAATCTCACAAGACAGGGTGGAAGAGAGGCCTGGGCCTCAGTCGATAGAATGCTGTCCATCATGGCATACCACCCCCACATCATCTGACAATAATAGGCTTAGAAGGGCCAGAATCAGAAACTCTGGCTTTACACTCTTGGTTGTAGATTCTCAGCACACAGAACAAAAAGATAATCCTCATGGATGTCACAAGAAGTGGCCTGCAGTCAAGGCTGGAACTGATGAGGAGGACCTCCTCTATTGAAAAGAAGTAGGATGCTTTGTGTATGGATGTGAGAGTTGGACCATAAAGAAGGCTGAGCACCAAAGAATTGATGCTTTCAGACTGTGGTGCTGGAGAAGACTCTTCAAAGTCCCTTGGACTGCAAGAAGATCAAACCAGCCAATCCTAAAAGAAATCAATCCTGAATATTCATTGGAAGGACTGATGCTGAAGCTGAAGCTTCAGTACTTTGGCCACCTGATGCAAAGAGCTGACTCATTGGAAAAGACCCTGATGCTGGGAAAGATTGAGGGCAGGAGGAGAAGGGGGTGACAGAAGATGAGATGGTTGGATGGCATCACCAACTCAATGGGCATGAGTTTGAGCAAACTCTGGGATATAGTGAAAGATGGAAGCCTGGAGTGCTGCAGCCAGTGGGGTCACAGAGTCGTACACTACTTAGCAACTGAACAGCAACAACACTGATGCTTGGGGCAGATGTAGTATAGGCAGGAGCCCTGCAGGCCAAGAGGGTCTCTTCCAGCCACAAGGTTCAAAGAGTCTATGTGAAGAGTCAGTGGCTGGGTTTCCCTCAGTGGGGAGGGACAGGGACCAGCTGCCTCATCTCCCCAAGAGAACCTTTGGATCTGGGGGACATGGCAGGAATGAGAGGAAACTCAGCTGGATGCCAGGGGGACAAAGGGAGGCCCCTAAAGAGCCAGAGATCTGGCCACTGGAGCAGATCTAGGATGGGAAGAAGGCATAACAAAAGTCTGGGTGGACAGAGGCAGGAAGCTGGAGGCCCTGTGGGAAGCAGCAGATCCTAAGCTCTTTGGATTGTTGGAGCTGTGAGAAGACTTCCTCTATGCTGGGAGGCTGGTGGATACTAAACAAGATGTTTGGACCAGGCCCACCCCCGGCTAGTGCCCAGTGGCAGGGATTTGGAGAACAGGCAGCCCTGCTGAGTGAGGGCAATGCACACGACCCAGAAGGGACGCACCGAGGGGTGCCAGCCCCTCTCTTGTCTTACACTGCAAAGAAGGCAACTGCACGTGTGTCCCTGAGGTTGATGATGTACCACCAGCACAGAGCTTGGCATTTGGGGGTGCCCAGAGGAGTGCTAAGGGGGTGGCTTTGACCAAAAAAGGAATGGGGACCCCTGGTACTGACCATGGACTGGATTTTTCTAAGGAAAATCTTTAGAGTTCAGAGAGTAGAACAAAGTTAAAAATAAAAGAGGGTCTATTTTAGGCTCTCTTATCTATTGCACTAATCATCCTGCCCCATTTTTGCAAAGTGCAGAGCATAGTTCTAAACAGGATTTTTCTATGATCAGCCATTCAGGCAACATGTGTGCTGAGTGTCCAAAGTTTCATGCAGAACCAGGTTCCAGAGGGCCCAGACATAGGTATACCCACAAGGAAATGAATGTTGACTCGATAACCTCATTTGGTCTACGACAACCCTGTCAGCATGGGGACAGGGCACTGGGAGAAGAGGAAACAGCGGGCAGGTTGGCCAAGGTCAAACTGATAAGCAGTTCATGATCAGACCAGGAAGTCCTCTGGCTTTCCCCATGGCCACCTCGAGCTGACTGCCAGCTGGCCCGGCAGCTCACCATGACTCTTACAGAAGTGACTCACTGATGGCATTTCTAGTGGCAGCTGCTGAGTGTCTGAGGGAGAGACAGCCTTTAGAAAACATGCAACAATGAAAAGCTCCTAACAACTGATATAAAATCAATCCAATGAGGAAATAGCACCCCACATAGAAATATCCCCAAGAGGCTGAGAGACAGATCTACACTCCTCGAGACTCTTCCTGGCATGACCCTTGCTTCCCAGCTGTGGCTGTGCCTGCGTTTACATCCACCAGCCAGACTTGGGCCTCGGCCCTGTGCTGCTCACCGCCTTATTAATAAGAACAACAATACATTTGAGAATTTCCCTCTGCCAGGTGCTTTAAACCTGCTCATTCAATCCTCCCATCAATCTGCTTAGGTCCATGATTTTTACCATTTCATAGATACTGACAGTCACTCAGCTCCCAAGTTTCAGAGATTTAAACTCTGTCTGATTCCAACAAGATGGCCTTTCTACTTCTCTCTGGTTGTCAGACTTGAAGGTGGCAGGCAAGAGCTGGGAAGAACTGGGAACGCATTTAGTGAAAGAGGCCCCTAAGATATCCTGAGGCCCTGGGCAGCAATGTCTGATAGAGCTTTCTGTGATGATGCAAGTGTTCTGTGTCTGGGCTATCCACCTTGGCTGCCACTAGCCACGCTTGGCTATAGGGAACATGAAATGTGACTGAAAAACTGCATTAAAAAAAAATGTATTTATTTTTGGTTGCCCTGGGTCTTTGTTGCTGCACATGGGCTTTCTGCTATGAACAGAGGCTACTCTGTGTTGCCGTGCGTGGGATTCTCATTGCAGTGGCCTCTCTTGTGGAGCACGGGCTCTGGGGGCACAGGTTTCAAAAGTTGTGGCTGGCGGGATCTAGAGCGTGGGTTCAGTAGTTGTGGCACATAGGCTTCGTTGCTCTGTGGCCTGTGGAATCCTCCCAGACCAGAGATCAAACCTGTATCCCTTACATTGCCATGTGGATTCTTACCCACTGTACCACCAGGGAAGTCCCCTGAGTTTTTAACTTATGCTAAATAGCCATATGTGGCTAGTGGCTACTGTGCTGGACTAATACTCACCGAGGGCTGGGGGCAGAAACCAGCAGGATTGCACTAGATCAGGATCTGTGCAACTCGTGCATTTGGGTCATAGGAACAGGACAGGGAATTGAAAATGGCTGGGGCCCAAGCTGGCATGCCGTGAGCTCGGGCCTCAGTGGGTGAGGCCTCTGCAGTCACCTCTAGGTGTGGGAGCTGAGACCTTAAATCACAGAAAGGAGGGAGGGAGGAGTGGGCAGGGAGAGGTGAGAGGAGGGGCTTGGAGAGTGGAGGCAGGTATCAGAGGAGTTCACCCGAGGACCCAGTCCCTTGTTCTCTGAGCTAACGCCCCATGAATCCGAAGGAAAGAAGTCTTCTCAGTGTCAGCTAGTGGTTCTGCCCCAAGGGGAAGCAGCTTCCTGTCCCTCTGCCAGGTGCCCTAGACTTCCTGTGAGCTGTGTGCACCTCCGTCCACATCCTTTTCCTTTGTTTGCTTTGGAGCATCCAAGCAGCCTGTGCCTCATCCTGGGAGCTGGAAAATAAACATCACCGTGGAGACAGACTCACTTGGCTCCGCTTACAGTGGCTGACGGCCTGCGATTTTCTAATTCAAAGGCCCTTTGCTTCTGTGAACATTGCCCTAGAAGCTTTGCCCAAGCATTGCCCGTGGAAAAAAATATTGGAAGCCGAGGGCAATAAACTGCCTGTGATCGGAAAGACTTGGGAAGATCCCTGACAAGGCATCAGAGGCAACACTGAATAGGACAGCCTTACGGGCTGCCTCAGCCACTCGGCTTTTGGTTTTGCAAACTGAATATGCCCCTCCACCAGCTTCTGCTGCACCCTGCAGATGTGGGGGTAGTAGTGCAGCACCAGAAGGGCCTGAGCAACTTGCTACAGAGGGGCATCCTTGCCATGGGCTTTCAAGGGCTGGGATGGATTTACCCTTTGTCCTCATGCTGCCTTGAGCCTGGACGTCTGGACCAAAAGGGCAGGAGGTTGATCACAGCACTAGTTACAGGGAGTAAAGGGCCCTCCCAGGGTGTGACGCTGAGACTTGGGACATCCAACTCCTTTCCTGTTCTGATTATGGAAGAAGAAGAAGCAGTGTTTGGGAAGTTTACAAGAGCTCCCTGAGGTTCCCACACCCTGGAACCTTCCATCTGTGCTTGAGCCTGGACTAGGGGCTGGAGAGGGTCAGATGAGGACACAGGTGGCCACGGTGCTATGTACAAATCACCCAGAGCAGGTCGTGATCAGTCAGGCTCTTGATTCTGGGAACTACAGTGAGGTCAGAAATCCCAGTGGACAGTCAGAGCAGGCTAGCCTGCTCCAGCCAGAGGAGCCTCAATGATGTGCCCAAACTTGGCTGCCCCATGAGAGGTGATCCCTCTGTGATGGCTGCACAACAGGTGCCGAAGATGAGGCAGACATGGGTGAGGGTCTAGGCTCCTGCAGGGTTATGGATCTGGAGTTGGTCCTGGTCCACCAGCTGCCCCGAGGCTAGGATATAAGGAAGCTAAGAGCTGTGTTACTGGAAATCTGGGCTCCTGTGTGGGAAAGCCAAGGCTGTCTGCTTTACTGCTGGACGTAGTAGGTTCAGTCCAATCTGCCTGCCAGACCGTGCACTTTTGGGGTGAAGCTCAGTGTAATAGGGGCTCAGATGGTAAAGACTCTGCCTGCAATGTGAGAGACCCAGGTTCAATATCTGGGTTGGGAAGATCCTCTGGAGAAGGAAATGGCAACCCACGCCAGTATTCTTACCTCAAGAATCCCATGGACACAGGAGACTGATGGGTTCCTTGGGGTCACAAAGAGTCGAACTAACACCTGCACTTTCACTTACAGAGCCAGGTACCAACCAGTCAGAACCACATGCAGGCAGGTTCATGCTCTGTCCTGGAGCATGGTTCTAAAAACTCCACCAGCCTCTGTGTCTGGGGACCAGGGAACTCTGACTGCTCTGGCAACCTTGGTGCCCGACTAGATTTCCTGGGAAGCTCTGAGTGGGTTGGGGGATGCTGGGCCTTGGGGCTACAACACTGATTTCAGGAGAACCGTCATTTCTGCTCTCAGCGGGAGCTTGGTGCTCATGTGATGGCCCCTTCCTTCCTGGCCTGCAGTGAAGCCTGATCAACTGCAGCCTGGTTGGGGATGAGCAGAGCTGTGTAGCTCAAGGCTGACACAGGCCTGTCCCAGTTCTCCTTGTCAACATGAGTCTCTACCAGCCCCTTGGGCTACGCCCTTCCCAGTTCTTTTTCCAAATGAAGAACTTGAGGACGAAGGGAGGAAGCTCTTCCTGGACCAAACAGTGGGGCCCATCTGAAGTTGTTTAGTCTCTAAGTTGTGTCTGACTCTTTTGCGACCCCATGGATTGTAGCCTGCCAGGCTCCTCTGTCCATGGAATTCTCCAGGCAAGAACACTGGAGTGGGTAGCCATTTCCTTCTCCAGAGGATCTTCCCAACCCAGGGATCAAATCCAGGTCTCCTGCTTGGGAGGCAGATTCTTTACTACAGAGCCCCCATCTGAAGAGAGTAGAGTAGTTTCTGGGTCTGCATGAGGAAAGGAATTTAAAGTTGGGCCAGGCTTCCAGGGTGATTGTGAGAGGAGACAATACTTGCTCTCCTGCCCTTCCTGCCAGCTCCTCTACCCACATAATGCTACCTCCCACTTTCCCCTTCCCCTCTCTCCCTTTCTTTTTCTTTCTGGGAGTGCACAGGAACATTTCCCAGAGAGAACACGTGAAGCTCATCAAAGCCCACTACACTGTCCCTCTGCAAATATTTGGAGCAGCTGCTTTCTTTTGCCTCCCCAGTCACGCTTTTTATCGACTGCAATGCCAGGGCCACGGCTTGTGATTCTGTGGCAAGAATCAATTTCATAGATGTCAATAAACTAAGAGGAGGATTAATCCGGACTCTGAACATGACAGCTATTTTGGGTCAAGTCTACATTTCACTCCTGAATGGACTCTGGCTTACCCCTCCTTTCCCTGGTTCAGCTCCTTAGCTTTCATTTTGAGTTCACACACTGAGTTTGGCCATGTGCCTGTGTGGAAGCCCTGGGCTAATTTCCAGCCTTGGGGGCCTTTCCCCCTTATCACCCCTACTGTTCAGCATGAAAACCAAACATTATGGAAGAGAATTTGAAAATACGTCATGTGGAATTGTGCCTGTCTCAGAGCAACAAATTCTGTTAGGTTTCCCCCTTCGATCTGCACCCATGTGTGTGGTGGCTGGACCTGGGAATTCTCTTTATGGTCTATTTATTCAGTTAATGTTAGATGCAACTCCGTGTGGACTTTGAGTCTTCAAGAGCATCATTTCCACTGGCTGCAGAATGTCGTGTCGAGTGAGTAGATGTGCATTATTTAATCACTTGTCTTCTGTGCACATTATTGCTGGAAGCCAGGTCACCTGACCTGATTTTGGCTCATAACACACATTTGCCAGTCCCAGTGCAAGGAGGTGCAAAAGTGGGGCCAGATTTCAGATGCATTTATTCATGAAATATTTATTAATTGTCAGTTAAAGACCAGGAAACATGCCACGGGGAGAGAACAAGGTTTAGGGGAGTAAGAAATGTGGCCCTAGATACCCAGTGGCTTGAGAGTCTGGTTGGGGCAAGGAGACAGAACACCAGGCCTCACATGATGGATGGATGGATGGATGGCGGGGGGTGGATATTAGGGCTTCTTATCCCCAGGGAACTTATATTATGCTGGTTCTGAGAAACTAGATTCTCAAATAATTGGGGCTTATCTTTTAAACATTGATGCATCCTCACTGAGGGTTTTTTTTTTTTTTTTTTTTAAGCAACTAGTTTTTTTTTTTTTTTAAGATTTGTTTATTTTTTGACTGTGCTGGGTCTTCACTGCTGCTCATGGGCTTTCTCTAGTTGGAGTGAGCAGGAGTGACTCTAGTGGCAATGTGTGGGCTTCTCACCGCGGTGGCTTCTCTTGTCATGGAGCATGGGCTCTAGGCATGCAGGCTTCAGTAGTTGCAGTGCACAGGCTCAGGAGTTGCGGTACATGGTCTTAGTTGTCCTGTGGCATGTGAGATCTCACTGGATCAAGGGTCAAACCCGTGCCTCCTGCACTGGCAGGCAGATTCTTCACCACTGAGCCACCAGGGAAGCACTACCAATTTGTTACTGATGAGAAAAGTAATAAAGTTCGAAACTATCTTATTGGGTTGGCTAAAAAGTTCGTTCGGGTTTTCCATACCATCTTCTGGAAAAACCTGAACAAACTTTTTGGCCAACCCAATACCTAAAAAACAAACAGGCAGACATTATAGGAGCTTTTCCTGTCATCACTTCCATTTCAATCATGTGCCTACTGATGGTTCTAGAGTAGGAAGGGAAAGGATGTGGAGGTCGAGCTGTACTTGGGGAAACCGGGGTAACTGGGACTCCCCTCCATCGTGTGCATGGGCTAGGGCAGGGAGGCTGCAAGCCACTAATATGAGAATAGTAACTGCTTTTCACGGAGCTCCTGCTTCAAGACAGACACTGTATAATGCACTTTATATGAGCAAATATGACTCTATAACAGTATTTTATGGTAGAGATGATTCTTTTCATGATTTAAGAAGAGTTTGTGAATTAGAAAGGGCTTCTCAGGTGGCACTAGTGGTAAAGAATCCACCTGCCAGTGCAAGAGACAAGGGTTTGACCTCTGGATCAGGAAAATCCCCTGAAGAAGGAAATGGCAACCCCCTCCAGGATTCTTGCCTGGGAAATCCCATGGACAGAGGAGTCTGGCAGGCTACAGTCCATGGGGCCCCAAAGAGTCAGACATGAAATGATTCCCTAGAGATGACTTCTCTTCTCTAAACCAGGTAGCTGCATAGTATTTCATGTAACCCCCTTTCTAAAGAGGGATCCCATGCATCTTTGCCTTTCAGAATAAAACGGTAACTGGATAGAAATCTAGACCTAGGAATGCAAGAGAAATTATATGGAATAATTTTAGAAAGCTCTCTTAAAGTCATTTACTTTTCAATGAGAGTATGTACTTAGAGCTGAAATTGATAAGCATGTATGGTTAGAATTAGTACTTAAGTTTATTTTGGTCATTTTCAAAAGAGTCTGTACCTTTAAATTACCATACCACATAAGTGGGCTCACAACCTGATCTCATCTCACTCCCTTTGCCAGTAGATTAAAGACTAGGCTATTTACAGACTTCCTACTCTGTCTTGAAAAGTCAGGAGGCCAGACCAGAAACCACTGCCCAGCAAATCTTGGTGCTAGATCAAGGTCTATGCACTGAACTGGCGGCTAGATGTGTGTGGTGAGCAGAAGGGGATTTGATGGACCCAGGGTGAGCATTCCAAGGGGTAGCGGAGCCTGGACCTACTTTTTACAATTTGACCATTGTTTTTCTTGATTACTGCAACAACATATTCATAGTCCTATAAATCAGAACCATAGGTTTTGTTTTCAAATGGGCCTTGCTCATGATGATGATTTATTCTGAGTCTGTCATGAAACCTACATCTGACTGGATGATGAAATGCTCTCATGACCACCCCTTGGGACATCCCTGCTTCACATTCAATCAATCCTGCCCTGCATTGTCATATGTTCAGAGGGGCTTCAGTGGAGTTTCCTCTGAAGTCATGTCCACCACACCTGACCCCCACATATAGTGTGACATCCAGTAGTTGATGTACTTGGAACTTTGATGAATTTGGAGCTAGAGATGAATTTAGGAGTCCTTGGCATATGGAGGGGAGCTACACATCTCTACAAGAATAGGTGAGGGCACTTCCCTAGCTGTCCCGTGGCTAAGGCCCTGAGCCCCCAAGACAGGGGGCCCAGGTTCAATCCCTGGTCAGGGAACTAGATTTCACATGCCACAATGGAAGGTCAAAGACCTGGCACTGCCAAATAAATAATTTTAAAATAAAAAGAGTAGGTGAGGTCACCAGGGGTGTGGGCAGAGGGGGAAAGACTGGGATCTGTCTTGGGGCAGCCATGCTTGAGCTGTCAGTAGAGGGAGGAAGTTGAAAGACTCAGAAGAAGAGACGGGTTGGGGAAACACAGTGCCTCAGGGCAAAGAACCAGAGGGTTTCAAGGAGGGAGTGAGCAGGAGGGCCCCGACCCAGAGGCCAGGGCTGTGTGGAGCCTGCTGGGACTCCCTTTGCTGCTTTTGTTTTTTAAATTTTACCCAAATCTTGGAAATTATCAATCCTATGCTGTGGGGAGGAGTCTTGCAGTTTGTTTTTTTCCAATTGTTTTAACATAGTCATTAGAATATGATATGATCACTAAAGAACATTTGGAAGAGAGAGTGGAAAGTTAAAATCTTAAATACTTAATTTCCACCCTTTTTGAACACACTACATGTTAATGTTTTGGTACATTTTCTTTCAGCAGCTTTTGCAGGTTTTCAGTGGTTTTTAAAATTGCAATTATAATTATACCATATATATATATATTTATACACAATTTAACATTTATACCACAAGCATCAATCTAGGGTTGGTCTTTTAAAACATGGCCAACATCATTCATACTGCTACAAAGGTCAGCACCCACCTTTCAATTCAATCATCTTCATTAAATTCCTCCTTTCTGTTATATTTTGGTTACTTGATGTCAGGTACTGAGAGTAGTATGTAAATTTATGCCCACAACTGTCTTCATCGTGTATTTCTGATGGTAACAGGTTTTTGCCTCAAGTATTTTGATGCTAAAATACTAAGTGTACAAATGTTCAGAACATTTATGCTTTCACAATTGCTCCTATGAATATAAAATTACCCTTTTTATCCTGCTTGACGCTGCTTTTTGCTTCAAATTGTGCTTTGTCTGACAGAGCCTCTCACGCTTTTTCTTTTGTTTGCATTTACCTGGTATAGCTTTGCCTACTCTGGAATCATTTTATTTTAGGTGAGTCTCTTGTATTTGTTTAATCTGGGAGCCTTTGTCTTCTAACAAGGGAGTGGGAAAGACTTTTCATTTATTGTCCAGTCATTTCGGGTGGCCTTCTGTCATCTTGGTTTGTGTTTTCTGCATTTCATTTCTTTTCTGACTTTTGTGAGCCATAGCTGATGCTTTCTTTTGCCTTCCACAGTGATCTGGAAGGGAGACATCTTGTTTCTCACTCCACTGGTCTGCATCCTTTGGCCTCCAACAAAGTCTTAATTTGTCTCTGTGTTTGGTTTGTAAGCAGCTCTGCTTATCTCAGCCTGGCCCTTAGCATCTCTGGGAGGTGACACCCTCTGCAGAATGGCTGAAAGGCCCTCTGTTGATTTCTTTGTTTGCTCACTCTGGGAAGGGAATTCCCGCATAGCTGGGCCGGAGCTTCTCTCCAGAGGAGGTGCCCCATGCTTCCAGCGAGATGGAGGGACCATCCAGGCTCTAGCCAGCAGGGGGTGGGGGGGTGATGATGGTGATGGGAGAGGGCAGGAAGTGTCATTATTGCTGCCTGTGGAAGCCCGGGGAAGAAGTGCCTATTGGCCTTTGGTTGAGAAAAGTGGCCTGAGCAGACCCGGCCCAGCTGGCAGGGGTGAGCTCTCTGCAGACAGAGTGTCCCAGGGCTGAGGGACCAGAGTGAGGGTGGGTGGGGAATGGCAGACCGGAGCTGGCGGTGTCTGGTGTAGACAGGTGGTTCAGGGCCTGTCAGTCTCCAGCATGAAAATTCTCAGGCACATAAATTTTTTTCCTAAAATTGAAGTATAGTTGATTTACAGTGTTGTGGGCACATAAATTATTATGCTTGTTTTGGGAATTCCCTGGCACTCAGTGGTTAAGACTCATGCTTCCACTGCAGGGGACACAGGTTCAGTCTCTGACTGGGGAACTAAGATTCCACATGCCAAAAAATATTGTGTGTGTCTGTGTGTGTGTGTGTGTGTGTGTATGTGTGTAGGCCCGGGGTGGGTGTGCTTTTTAAGACTTGTAAATGGAATTTCAGTGAGGGCTTTCTCAGGGCCTCAATTTGTCTTCTCTCTTAATCAGGTATTGCTCCCAGGTATTCTCTCTATGGGGTAATTAACAGCTTTAAATGACTTATTTGAATTTAAACACTCTGGTTTTTTTAAAATTTATGCAAGAAAGTTGCTCCTCTGTATCCCCTACCACAGAGATGCCAGTTCCAGAGATGACAGTACCACAGCCACAGATGGGGGAGGGCTGGGGTCTGGGAAAGGCAGGTGGGGCTGCTTGGGGAGGACAGTCTGCCAAGGCCAAGAAGGTCTCCAGAGGGAGACAGGCTGGACTTCATTGTTGTCTGTTTTTTGCTTTTCCCAGCTTTGTAGAGAAGTAAACGAATTTCTTTGGAAGGAATGATGCTAAAGCTGAAACTCCAGTACTTTGGCCACCTCATGCGAAGAGTTGACTCATTGGAAAAAGACTCTGATGCTGGGAGGGATTGAGGGCAAGAGGAGAAGGGGACAACAGAGGATGAGATGGCTGGATGGCATCACTGACTCGATGGATGTGAGTCTGAGTGAACTCCGGGAGTTGGTGGTGGACAGGGAGGCCTGGCGTGCTGCGATTCATGGGGTCGCAAAGAATCGGACATGACTGAGCAACTGATATGATCTGATCTGAAACGTGTGTGTGAACAGTGTGATGATTTGATACATGTATATGTTGTGAAATGATTATCACAAGGCTTCATCTTCTGTAGGACCTGAGAGGCGAGGGTGGGGCTATCCTACCGCCAGGGATCCTCTGCCTGACAGGACCCAGGCTTTCCTCAGAGTGGCCACAGGTCAGAAGACCAGCTGGTGAAAAGGGGGGTGCCTGCACTGTTCAGAGCTTTGACAGGGCCAGCCTGGCTCCTGGGGAGGGTGGTGAGCCAGTAACTACTCAGGAGAGCTAGACCGTTTCCATCAGACACGAGAGGCTGACACCTCACAAACACCATGTTTCTTCGGGACCAGCACCTCAGCTGATCCTCTGGGAATGCTTGGAACATTTAAGCCAGAATCAAGAGGTAGCATCATCAGGGTCTAGTACAAGCAGGTGCCAAGGAGGGACAAAGCCACGCCTGGCCACTGGAGTCAAGGTCATCACTCTGATCTCCCTGCTGCTCCAGACCCACATGGTCACAATGGCTACTGTCCAGCTCTTGGAGCACCAGATGAAGAAACTGAGGTCCAGAGATGTAGACGACATATCCAAGGTCACTCAACAGGCTGATTCCAATTCTTTACAGTATTTCAAAATATTTTGACGCATTCGCTTTTCTTCTTCATATGAATTGGTGTAAACCCTCTGACTCAGGTGTTAATGTCCAGACCCAACAAGTGTGTGTGTGTGTGTGTGTTTGTGTATGATTCCCACTGTCAGTGATAGTCGTTCCTCTTCTGTGTTTCCAGTGCTGTCTGCTCATCCCTCCATCATACCATTTATCTAGCTGCACGGGAATTATCTGTGTCCTCCTGACAGGAGTGAGTACCTAAAGTACTTGGTGCTGTTTTTTATATACAGTAGGCACACATGAATTTTGTTAAATGAATGTTGATGAATTCACTGTCTACTCACTATAAACAGGTAACCACTTCTTGGCTCTATTAAATATGCAATCTTTCTATGATCAATTAATTTAAAATTATGTTCTTCTGAAGGTTAATAACTGAATAGTTCTGCTAAGCTGACTGAGCCTGTGAGGAGCATAGCTGCTTGGGCCACACTGCTTCATGGTGCCCCTTGTGGCAGCATGCTCTAATTGCAGGCAAAGGGTCTCAAGAATAGGTCTTTCAAAGGAGACATGTAAAGAAAAAACATTTTTGCTGAATGTATGCAACAGGTTTCTGAAATACACCAGCCTATGCCTCCTTTGCCCTCACTCTGCTACCCTAAAGTCCATAGTTGGAATCCCAGCTGCTTCGATTTGGTTAGCAATATTTCTAAGATACCGGTTTGGCTCAGCAGCTGGGCTACAGGTGAGGCAGCACTTGTAAGTAAACAACACAAAGTAGCCATGTTCATTTTCACATTTCCTACTTTGTACTCCATGTGTGCTTTAGATTCAGTTAACCCCCTAAGGACAGGGACTGTGTGTCATTCGCTTCCATCTCTCCAATGCTTAGTGCAGGGCTTATAACAGAGTAGCTGCAGGTGCTGTGCTGGGAATGTCTAAGAATTGGCATGTCAGAGCCTGGGGGTCAGAATGATCAGGTAAAAGAGACCTGGCTGGGAAGCTGCTCTGAAGAAACTACAGCTCTACTTTCTGATACCCAGCCATTCCAAACATCCATGCCTTTATTATTATTCTGACTTCTCAATTTGATGTTATTCTTCAGAAGTCACCATTCCACTCTGCCACATTCAGTGTGTGTGGACACACATTAATCATTACTGGGGTCAATGACCAGATGAGCCCTTAACATTCCATTACCACGTGTTTGTCATTTCTCATTAGTGTTATGTTTGTAATTGCTAGGGACTTCTCCCTGGACAACTTGTCAAAATCTGCATGGCCTTGCCAAACCGTGGATTTATCCTTCCAGAAGCATGGAGGGCATCTGGAACTCGCATGACTTTCCAGAGGAAACGCAGTGCAGCACCATGATCTCTTTCATCTTCTATCATCTTACACATCAAAACTCCCCCTCCACTCATCAAGGGACTCTTGCATAGCTGTGAGTATTACCTCCCCACTGCCTCTCACCCTTCACAGAACCGCAGATGCCTCTTGCAAGAAGTGCCGCATCCATGTCCCTCTCCCTTCCTGCCTTTGTTTTCCATTGTTATTAGAAGCGTAGCCATGGAGAGAAATCTGGTGGTCAGAAGTGACTGCAGCCATTAGAAAAGATAGATTTTCCTTTTCATCTGACTAAGGAGAATGGGGTCTGGTGTCTAGTCCCCGCAGTTTGCAGAGAATAAGCTGAACAATTTCAAGATGGCAAGTCCCCCCCAAAAATCCCTTTTTGTGAAACAAGCTCTTTGCATGGGAGTGGCTACTGATTGACAGATGCTGCATCCAAAATGGGCTGTGGGATTTACAGTGACCCCAACGCAGGCTCTCACAGCAGCCACTCTGGGAGACAGCCCTTCAGGGCTGTCACTGGAGAATCATGAACCAAAGGATAATACCGCCTGCCTCCTGGAGCACAGAGAAAAGGCCTCAGCCCAGGGGGCAAACCTTCTACCTCCTCCTTCACAGAAAAAGCCGTCCTTAGCTTTATGCCTGGACTTGGGCACTCTGCTTGGAATGTGTGCTTCCTGGCAGCTCATGCTGCCTGTCACTTGACACAGGCAGCAATCCTTGGAGCAGACCTCCCACCCTTCTCCTGCCTAGGGCTTTCGTGAAGACTGAATGAGAGAAAAGTCCTTGCATGTTCTCTAAAAAGCAAAGAGCACTGGTAGGAATACTGGATGAAATGCTGTCTGGCCACACCCTCCACAAGCTCTGGCTTTGGGCATGCTTGATGAACACATTCCATACTGCAACAAAATGCCCCATTTCAGTGAGATACCCCAAATTGGTAGTTTCAGATTTTACAACCCTTTCTTTGTCTATGAACTTCTTTTTGGCCAACACTTGTTAGCCATAGATCTTCTAAACCCTTATTTCCAAACATCCATTTCCTACTGAAACTCTCTTCTCCATTTCAGGGCCTCCAGAACACACCACCAGCATCCCCAGCCCTGTTTCTTTGGTCACAGCTTTTCCCTGCCTGCCCTCCCCACCCTACTTACCCTCAGAGCTTCTCCATGTTGTCCCCACCCTTGAAGACCAAGCAGAAGACCTCGCCTCAAGCTGACCCACAAAGCACCCTGCCCTCTTTCAAAAGAACTTATTGTGTTTCTGCTGACCTTGAGCCAGGGAGGCAGTAATCACACTGGTTAAGAGGAGGCTCTGCAGTCAGGTTGCCCACTTCTTACTGCTTGTGTGACCTTGGGCAAGTTACTGGAAGTTCCTGGGCATTGCTTTCCTCAGCTGTAAAATAAGGATAATAACAGGAGCTCTTTTCTGCATTTAAAGGGCTGAGCACAATGCCTGATGCACTGTAACCACTCAGTAAAGGAGAGTTAGCATTATCCTAGGAATTTTCTTTATATGTTGCCATGTAAGGTTGTAACAGCCCAGGAAAAGTAGATTTCATTGCCCCAGATGATGAAAATGAAGCTCAGAAAGGTTAAAGCACTTGCCCAAGGTCACATATTTGGTCATGGAGCTGAGATGCAGAGTCAGGTCTGTCTGGTTGAGATCCACAGCTTTTGCACTGCCATAGCCACCCCACCTAATAGGCCTCCTATGGCTAGGTCAGCCCTTATTCCTCAGTTTGCCCTTCATGTGGGCCTTCCTTCTATCCCCAGCCAGACCCTGGGTTCCTCCAGAGCAATGTTTCTCAAATCTCCTTACCCCAGCTATGTATCATTTAGTATCTGTTGAGTGGACAAAAAAGTGAATGGATGGGGAAAATACATTTCAAGACCAGACTCTATCCCCAAAGAACCTAGCCCTGGTACTTAAGTCCATGGAAGTCAGGGGCCTCTCAACAGAACCAGGGGTGAGCCCACCTCCAGGCTCTTCTCCACGTCAGCCTGCTCACCACACTGATCCAGGGTTTCTGACTGTGTCTCTCTCCTTCTAAAACACCTCCAGAAATTCCTGCACTTCCCGTGGGACTAGTCTATAGAAAGGAGTTTGGTTCCAACACGGTCTGTTAACATAAGTCTTCACTGAGTTTAACATGTATTTCTTTGATCTGGAAGGCAAACGTTTGGAAACGAGATGGTCAAGGATAGCAATGATGTACTCCCTCAGAGCTGTGAAGTAAAGGGACCACGGCCACATTCTCCTGGGGCTATGGTTTCTGGATTTACATCCCTTTATTTTTAAAGTAAAACTGCATATAAAGTGCTCTAAATACCAATATCAGAATGTTAGAACTTTAAATATGGCAGAATGATGCCCATTTTGCTGCTTGCCTCACCATCCCAGACACAGAACCTCACGTGAGTTAATTGGACAGATGAGAACATGAAAGATGGGGAGGTGTGCCCCACATTATTGAGACCCAATGTTTTGGTGTAGACATAATCAAATGAAACTGTCCTTTAAGCCTCCTTAGGGACCAAGCAAAGATGAGGAGTGAAGCAGTAGCGTTATCGAGAAAACCATGCAGGTTCTGAATAGAAACTTTTCTGTTATAGAACACCTGAAATCCCAGTTAGTCATAGCTGTCATTTTTTGAGTGCTTAAAACTCCGTGTCTTGATCAAGGCCAATGGGTGGCAGAGCAGCTTTGACCTCATGTATGTCTGACTCCTGCCCAGCATCTTTCTCCTAAAGCACAAGGCTCTCATTTCCCCTGAGGAATCTTGGAGTCCAAGAGACTTAGAGCTCTTCGGTCATCTGTTATACATACCCTCTAATCATCCTCTTCCTCAACTCGTTAGCCGAGGTCAAGCCCTGTGCATAATTCAGTTAGCTGATTTGTCTATTCATCGTATGCTTATGTAAATGGCTTGAAATATTTCCCCAGTATTCTTTTTTAAATATTTAATTGAATGGAGGATAATTACTTTACAATATTGTGATGGTTTTTGCCATACATCATCATGAATTGGCCATAGGCATACATGTGTCCCCTCTCTCCTTAACCCCCCTCCCGCCTTGCTTGTCACCCCATCCCTTCAGGTTGTCACAGAGCACTGACCTTGGGTGCCTTGTGTCAGTATCAAACTCCCACTGGCTATCTGTTTTATGTATGGTAATGTGTATATTTCAATGCTATTTTCTCAAATCATCCCACCCTCTCCTTCTCCCAATGAGTTCAAAGGTCTGTTCTTTATGTCTGAGTCTCATTTGCTGCCCCCTCGTAGGAATACTGGTACCATGTTTCTAGATTCCATATATATGCATTAAAAATATACAGTATTTATCTTTCTCTTTCTCCCCTAGTATTCTTATTGGCAAGAAAATGGGGCCTACATCAAGGTAATTCATGAGCTTATACTTGCAAATGTTTTCAATCATGTTTTAACTAGTAGTAAATCTTTTGCTTGATTTATCTGAAAATTGCTTGTTTCTCTTTCTCCTGCCTCTGTCTTGTAAGATTCTATGAACCCCTTCTGATGATAACAGCAGCTAAGTAAAAAGAACAAATGAAATTAATATCATTTATTTAACTGAATGTCCAAAATGTTACTATATTTTATCCAAAACATTATTGAGCTATTTTATATTTTTAATACTAGCTTTTCAAAATCTGATGTATATTTTATACTTAAAGCACTAGTTTCAATTCAGACCAGTCTCAATTCAGACTGGTCATAGCTCAAGTGCTCAGTACACATATGGCTATTATACTGGACAACACAGATGTAAATAGGCATTCTCCTTTTCCTATTTCATCTATTTGTTTCTATTTCAACTTTAAATTTAGGTTCTGCATTAGGATTGGATCATAAAAGTCTACCTTAATGGAAATGTGCCCTTTGGATAATGTAATAAAACATAGCAGTTGTTTAGGACAGGAGAAAGACCATACCTTGAAAGAAAGTGAAAGTTGCTCAGTTGTGTCTGACTCTGTGACCCCATGGACTATACAGTCCATGGAATTCTCCAGGCCAGAATACTGGAGTGGGTAGCCTTTCCCTTCTCCAGGAGATCTTCCTAACCCAGGGAACATACCTCAGGAGTTATAAAATCTAGATTTCAGTTCTCACAACTAACTGGGGCTGTGGCCAGTGGCAACACTCAACTTCCCTCAGCCTCTTTCCTCATGTTGAAAGAGAGGTGATGGGGACTTCCCTGGCAGTCCAGTGGTTAAGACTTCATGCTCCCAATGCAGGGCGTGCAGGTTCAACCCTTGGTCGGGGAACTAAGATTCCACATGCCATGCGTGTGTGGCCAAAAAAAAAAGATGATGGTTTGTGATTACTGTTCTTTCCATTTCTAAAAATCTCTTTCTGCTTACTGCACACACCCTTTCCAGGGTTTCTGCAGCCGTTTCCTCTTTCCAGGCACAATTTTTGTGTGACAGGGCTTATCCCAAGCTGGAGTAATGTGATCCCTGTGCCCAGCTCTGTGCCTGGCATGCTGCTGGCACAAGAAATGCTTGTTGAGTGAAGGAAAATCCAGTTCTCTGAGGGACCCCTGGGCCTCTTGGTTTTTGCTAGAGTAACTATAGCAGCCTTAGCAATTAATTATACTCTTATTTCCTTTCTCATATTAGCCTAAAACCCTGACAATCTAAGCTTTCTGAAGGGTAATAGCCAGGATTAGAAACCATTTCCTGATCCTGTTAGCCAAGGAGATGGTGCTCAGCTATAGGCATGGCTGCCTGGAGACCCCCGCAAATGGTCTCCCTCTTATTACATGCTGTTCTGATGCTGAGGAGAGTTAATTAATGACTCTAAATAAGAAAACAATCAAATCTGTCTGCAGTAATATGAGTCAGAGCGGACCCAGATGGGGAGCCAGTCCTTGGCCTCCAAGTGCCCTGGGGGAAAGCAATAGCAGCTTTTGCTCCAGACGTCAAAGCCCTACAAAATCCCAACCTAGAAGGGGAAGGAGTTGCTCAAAATGGCTTGGAGATCCAGCATAACGTGAAACAGTTTCTTAAAAGGCCAGCCCCCCTGCCTGGGTGTTGTGCACACTGAGCTCTAGGGAGAGGAGAAAAAGCACAAGCCTGTTTCTCTCTCCTCTCTTTAGACACCCAAACCTGCAGCAACTGCACGGGCAGTTCTCAGGCACAGGCCTCCTGTGTGTGTGTTGCAAGACTAGGGCAATTGGCATTGCCACCTGGAGGATATGTGGCTGGAAGCCTGTCAAGCCCCAAACCTGCCCACCTTCAGGACTCCTGTAGCCACATATGGAAGTGGAACATTGGTTGTGATGACATGAGGGCAGAAATGCGATGTTTTCCTGAGATTAGGTGAGGCTCAAAACAGTGAAAAAATTTATTTTTGTGTTAGAAAGTTTGATGTGAAAAATCTGAGAGTGGGAATGGGTGGAAGAAGCCTCTTAACAATATCCAAGTGTTCTCAGCACTGGAACAGGATGCTAGCCGATAAGGATAAGCCCTACTTCCTTAGCTCTATATGAACTCTGTTGAATAATAACAGCATCCTCATGGTTCTCTCTCTCTTCTTGCATGCTTGGCTTCCTGTGAAACAGTTCCATGCTGGAAAGAAAATCCTGCACCACTGGCCATGAGGGTCATATACCTTTCTCCTTCTTTGGTAATAAAGTTCAGGTTAGGAGCCCTTTGTCAGGATAAAATGTAATATGTATGTGACAATACGCTTGCACAGTTTTAAAGGACTCTGTGATTTATGTCTGAATCTTAGTTGGGCCCCAATTTAATTCCTGTAAAATTTGGTTAGAATATCTTAGAGGACACGACAATACTTCAATATTTCTTCTACAATAGCAGTAGGGAAAAAATTAGTGGTAAAAAGGAATCTCTGGAGTTTTAAGATATCCAGATTGGAACCTAAATGTTGCTCCTTCTGATCTGTATAACCATGGGCAAACCCCTTTCCTCTCGAAGCTTCATTTGCTCATCTTGAAAGTGGGAATAACACCACCACCCACCTCATAGGACTCTGAGAATTAAATACATTCTTACATGTGAAGAGACTGACTCAGAAATGCTTCCTCTTATTATTAGCCTGCAATTCTTTAAATAGGGACTGCTGGCAGGTTCATTCAAAGTGATGCAGTAGATCATCTACAGCTATGTTTTCCCTTGTTCCATTCTGTGACCAGCTGTGGGGAAATAAGTTTGCTCCTACTCCATGCCCTAAAACTCTGCTTTTTCTCTAGGCTGGCTGAGGCCAGTGCTCCAGAACCTTGGACAGCTCCACTCCTTACGGACTGCTGAGCGCCCTGAGGGAGCATGAAGGACTTGGGGGATTTTCCCAGAAGGGCTGCATTAGTGTGGGGATTTAGGGATCCCAAGGGCCTCAGTCTCACTCCCAGAAAGTGTACCAGTGACTGCATGTTCAGATTCTTCAACACAACCAGCCCTCCTGAGGAGCCTCTCCTCCTCAGAAACCCTATCTATAAGAGTTACCAAATCATCAGGGCCTTTCCTTCTCTCCTAGGAACTCCAAGGATTTTTTTTTTTTTCTTTTTTGAGCCCAAGAAGAACAAAAATACCACCCACATCTTCCTGTATCCGCTTCAGTACAAGGATTAAACCTTCTTGATTAACCTTGAGTGAAAGTAATAATGTATGAGCATGAAGAAAGGCTTTATAAGACAGAGACTCATGTATTAATTAAAAAAAAAAACATAATGTCATTGCCTGTATGTGATGTTAAGTGACAATCTCTAATCAGGATAAGCAGGTAGTTCAATTTATGAGATAATTTATCTTTTCACTCTCCAGTGTAGAACACAACACACATACGCAGTCACCTTCTGAACAGGCAAGGAAGAGATTAAGTCCTATTTTTACTTTATGATACTGAGTCATGTAGTTCAATGCAAATCACACGGATGCCAAAGTAAGAACAATACCAGGTATTTAAATACCTCTTTTACTTTAAGGAGCACTGAAGAGTTTGTGGCTGCCTGAAATCACATTAGAGCAACTCCAGGAGGGGAGACGTGTGTCAGCAGGTGGGCATTTAAGACTGAGCATATCCCATCCACCCCCCTATTCCCATCATTAGGCCCGGAGGAGCCAGTGTTTACTAGTTCTTTGCATTTAAAAATAGCACCCTGATACCTGGGTCTGATACTTTCTAGGCCATATTGTTGATGAGAAAAAGAAAGTATATGTTTGAAAAATACGCTTTTGATTAATAATGAGGAAGAGGGGAGGATAGAGGTAGAATAGGAATAAAAAAAAGAAAAGAATTGAAGAAAGAGAGGAAAAGACAGGAAATATGCTTAAACCTCCCTGAGCTTGATGAATGCTTTTCATGCATTTTTCTCTTAAACAGATTTAATGTCCACCCTCAGTTGGATGAAACCTTGAACAAAGGTCTTTAGGCTCTCTTTAAATATTTCTATATGGGGGAGGATAGTGGCTGTTCCATTGCTTGAAGGAACTGCAGACAAGAACTTCAACTCAGGACTCCAAAAGCAGACAAGTAGCCCCCAAATGGTTTTTACCTAACAATGCCCACACCCACCTGAGCTTTCACAATGTGAGGGAGTGTTCGTTGCCAAATTTCAGCTTGGTTACACTTCTGCCCAGCAGAGGTCGCTGTGGACACTTGTGGAGACGCAGGGTAGGGCGGCTCTGTCTGGTAACTGTTCTTCCTGTGGTTCCATTGGCCACTGTCTACCCCTCATACGGGAAAGGAGTCTCTGGTGACAGCACCTTTGCTGTCAAAGTGCTGTATAACTGAGATCACTTGGTGGGAGTGGGCAGGTTTGGGAAGGCTATCCTCATCCTGTAAGATATCTACCCACAGTGATATCTCTGTCATGGTCGTGCCTTCACCGTAAGTGTTTGGTATTACTGACAACCCACCTGTCAACTGACCAGCAACTCCGGTCTCATGGCCCTTGCAGATAGATAGAGGCCAAAGTGACGAAAATTGTCTTGCCACACAATCTTGCACCCGCCCCATAAAGGATTCTGCTGATGAGCTCCCCAAGCTCAACTTGTCAGCCCAGGATGGTGGGGAGCAGAGTTCTGGTCCTCAGGGCAGCCCATTACAGCAGGATAAGGTTTCTGAGGGATGGGAAGGGGAGGGTGCTGGTGAGGATATCAGGGTCAGACTCAAAGCACCAGAAGGGCTGACAAGAGCTCCACATACTTGTGAGGCCCCACTTTCTGGGCCACACCACATGCACATGCTCTGAAGCTACCTCCACCTTGAGGGCATGCACTGGGACCCTAGGTCATTACGGCGGCCTGAGAGTTGATGGGATGACTACCCTGCCCCCACCCCCACCATCCAAGGCCAGCAGTAGTTGATTCTTTTCACACACAACCAGCTAGATGCACAAGCTCACCATGACACACACACGAACACTGGAGCACACATTGGCACCTCACCCAGGCATACACATTCACACTCACACTCGGATCCACACCATCACCCTTGCAAACACACTGTGACACATACACACACATTTGAATCCTGGAACCAAGTTGACCCAACACCGGCTGATGGAGTGGGGTTAGGGGGTCCAGTCAGGATGCCCCTACCGACCCCTGGCCCACTCATGCATCCTGAACCCCGGACCCTCCTCGCGAGGCGGAGCCCCTTAATTGTACACGTCCTCGTGGTCACAGGTCTTGAACGCTCCACAGAAGGGACCCTGGCTACCGTCGCACACACGGCATCCTGGGTGCCGGACCAGCGAGAGTGGTGGTGTGCATGGAAAAAGGGTGCGGGGTATAGTGCCTTGCCCGGAGCAGCCGCCTCCTCCCTAGGGATTTTCCATCCCGGCTCGCGCGGGCCCGTGGCAAGGAGCGAGCGCGCTTTGTCTCCCGCCTGCTTTCTCGCACGTTTCCGCAGAAGCTCCCCGCGCCGCGCCCGAAGCCACCCCCACCCCTTTCCTGGCCGCGCCCCTCGCCCAGCCAGTGGCGCAGGCCCGCCAGTGCGGCGACCGCGGCTTTGTCCTCTCGCGCGTGGATTCGGGGGCCGAGCGCGAAAGCCCCGCGCCCCGAGTGGCCGCCGCATGCCTGGGACACAGGTCTTGGCAGTCGGATCTGAGGCGCGCCCCTCGCCGAGCGGAACAGCCCGAGGGTCTGTGGGGACGGGGCGGGTGCGGGGGGCGGGGAAGCGTCTCCCTGGAGCTCTAAGGCGCTTGAGAGAAGACCAGCCCCGTCCCGCCCAGCACGTGCCCATCCAGGTTTGGCTACCCGCTGCGGTTCAGGAGCCTGAAGGCGGGGCGGGGCGCGGAGGGTCGTCTCAACTTAGGGCCCCTGGCCTGAATCCAGTTAGACAGCGACAAGGCGATAAAGCCCGGGAGGGGAGAGATCGGGAGGGGGTTCCTCAATCCCTCTTACTTTTCCCCACCACAAACCCCACCCCCAGGCCACTCCGACCTTAGACACGGGGCCCAGATCGCAGAGGACCCGGAGAATCCGCCAGTGCTTTGCTGTCCCAGCGACTCCTAACAGGGTGGGGAGGCGTCTCTCAGCTTTTTCACATCGCATTCCCCCCTACATCCCCATCCCCCCGCAATAATCTAGGTGGGTCCAACTGGGAGGGGTAAGAGTCCTCTGTCTCCATCTTCATCCTGTTCCCGCCCCCCTCCCCTTTCACAAAAACCCTAGGATTCAGGAGAGGGGTGGGTTCGAGGAAGGGTCTTTCTGACGTCCCCAAACAGCCCTTCCTCAGGAGGGTCTGAGCAGAGGAGGTGGAGCATCGCAGTTTCATCCATCACATCCAGACCCTCTTTGTAACGCCAAGCAGCCGAGGTGTTGTGGGGAAGGGTCTTCCTGCCTCCGAATCTTTCGTCCTGGAACACTCCCTCCCATCCTCAATAATCCAAGCGGCCTCGACTTCAGGCACAGGCTGAGAGAGGCTCCCGTCTCTCAACGCCCTCTCAGGAGAGACGGTGGGGCAGGTCCCCAGTCCTCTCCTCGCCCCTCACGCTCAAGAACCTCCTTCACCATAAGACCAAAACTAACCAAAGCTGCTCCGATCCCAGGCACGGGGCCACAGGGAGACTCACAAGGAGCCGGTCAGCAGCTCTCTGGGACAGATGGTCTTGGGGGCGGCGAGGACTGGTCCCATCAACTCCCAGGTCCCCTCACGCCTCGGTTCATTCCTTCCCCAATAAAACAAAAGCGAATCCAGCAGCACCGACCTCAGAGAGGCGGAAGGGCTATCGCCGCCCTGCAGCGCACCCAGTTCCTCTGGGCTCCTCACGGCTTCAGCTTCCAGGCGATGGCTCTCGCGGCGGCAGCGGCGGCGACGACTGCGACCGCGGCTCTCCGGTCCGGAGCCTCCCTCGGACTCAGCACCTGGAGCTGCGAACAGCTCCGCGCCTCATTCCGCTGTCCCCGCCTCCTCCGTGCCGCCGTAGCCAATGGTGGCCTGGGCTCCGCCCAGGAGGCCGCCCATTGGGGGGCGCCATCCCCACTCCCTTCGGCCCCGCCCGCGGGGTTCCTCTGTCTCTCGTACAAGACCGCATCCCCGAGAGACCACCGGAGTTTTCGCATAGCCTTCTGGAACTTGTAGTCCTTTAAGGACGCAGAGTGGGCTCATGCATCGGACAGGTAACGAGAGATAGACTGCATTTCCCAGGGTGCATTGACGAAACCGAGGCGCTGAGGAGGGCGGGAGGACTGTTTCTATAGCAAAGGCGGCCAGTTGGGAATGGCTGATGGAGAAATGGGGCAGGCCACGGGACCCTCGACGGATTGTGCGTGACTTTGGGCAGCCTCTTGGGAGGCCGTTTGCATTGTTTTTTCGCCTTGGTCCCCACACCAGGACTGTGGGCCTCTCAGTTTTCTTATATGGGAAAAAGGGCGTGGAGTCGTCTCTCCGCCCACACTCCACGGTGTGAGGGGAAACCGAGAGCGAGCCTCCGTGCTTTGCCCAGCAATGGTGAGAGAGGACGGAGACTTTCGGCTTGAGAGTGGAAGGGGCGCATTCTGAACTCCATCCCTTTGTTTTTGGCCCTGTCTTGTCGTAGAGAGGCGCTTTACTTTTGGTCATTTTCCTTGTGCCATCAAGGCCTTCCCATCCTGGCTTCTGGCCTCCTTCACCCCCTTCCTCCCCGTACCGCAACGTCTTTCACGGCGTAGAGAGGGCGCTTCTCCTGCTTTTTTAAAAAAAAGCGTTCACCAGGCTTCCCATTGCCTCTGGAATTAAACCACATTCCTCAGTATCAATCTAAAGGCCCCTCGAGATCTAGACTCCACTTTCTTGCCACACTCTGAACTTCTCTGGAAGCCGGGACGCCTTAAGCACCCGTTCTCTCCCGTGCGTCCCTCCACCTTGCGCTCAGCTAACTCACGCTCTTCAAGCCCCAGCCTAGACGCTGCCTCCTTAGTGAAGCCTTCCCAGATGCCCGGCTACTTATGAGATACCTCACCTTGTGTTTGAGCTGCACTCTCTACTTCCCTCATTCTACTTGTTTGAATACCTGTCTTCCACAGAAAAGATCCACAGAGCAGGAACCATGCCTTTTATTCACACTTAGAGTCCAGTGCCTATAGTGTCTGGCACATAGTAGGTACTCGGTAGATACTTGTAGAGTTGAAACTGAATATAGTGTAATTGAATTTGCCTTCCACCTCCATGATTTTAATCTCTTAAGGTTAGACATTTCCCATTGCTGAAAGTGTTCAACTAGAGAGATGCCACCCTTTTGAAGAAAAGTTTATGTTATTCACAAAATGGATTGAATTTTTGCCTGAGTGCTTAGAGAGCCTTGACGTTTTCAGTCCTGTGACGCAGGGAGTGATAGATTTATGCTTATTATTCCTTAGAAGTCCTGTGAATTCTCCCCTAAATGTCATCAGTTCTTCGTGTTCCTCTATTTCTAGCTGTTGGCCCTTCTTCTTTCTGTGCCTAAACATTCTGCCTCCTACTCCCTTTCTGGGAAAGAGCTCCTGCTCCTGTCAGTAATGAAGTAAAGACAGTCTGAGATCCTTGCCCTTCTTTCAGCCCTCTTCTCAGCATCATAGAGCCCTGGTGTGCTATCCCACCTTGCTAGGTAACATCTTTTCTGATTTTTTTCCCCATTCGAAACCCTGGTATTGGCCAGATGGTCCAATTAATCCCACACGTGCTTCACACGTCACTATGTCCAGGCGTTTTGGATATATTTTAGTTAAAGCATTCTTGGAAAAATGCTTTAATAAAAAGGAATAGTTAATTTTTGGCCAGAGAAGTAACAAGGAGGTTTATCTGAATCTGATTCTGATTCAAACCAAAAGGACAGAGCCCGAGAAAGCAACCCTGAAGTCCTTGTGTTGATGACATGCAGAGAGGGAAGGCTAGAATGGGAGAAGGAGTCAAATAGATTGCAGTTAGAGAAGAACTAACAGGATTTCTATGGGGCATGACAGAGAGGCTTTGATTCTGGTTAAACCACGAGGAAAGGCCTTTGGAGCTAAATGGACAGTTGAGTGTCTTATTACTGAGGATGAGGAAAGTGTAGGAGGCAGGGGGAAATGGGATTTGTGCTGACACAGAGTGCCTAGTTCTGTGGATGCAGTGAGAGCAGAGGTTGTTGGAAAAGCGGGAAGCGGGGAGGACTACACCACAGGGTGGGCATCAGCCCAGCAGAAGCAGAGTATCAGCAGGAGGCTGCCCAAGAAGACCTCCTGGAGCAACAGTTGAAACTCGAGAGGTCAGCTTAGCCTTTCAGGAGTAGTGCTAGTTTTCAGGAAATTGTTATCTGCAGGGTAAAAGTCAGGGTTCCATGATTCTCCCAAAAAGCAGGGACTAAAATAGCATCCACTCACCCAAGCTGAGTCGGGAAATCCAGATTCTAATTCTGACTTTGCCTCTGACTAGGTGTATATGACCCTAGGCTAGACCTGTTTCTTCAGTTGTAAAATGCTGTTTATTGGTGGTAGGGAGCAGCTAATAAGGTGGAGGTGGGGAATTCAAACCCATTTACTAGCTGTGTGACCTTGTAAAACCACCTTCTCAGATCTACAGTTTGCTTATTTGACAGTGTTGAAAGGGAGAAATGAAATGCCTTATGTAAAACACTTCATAAATATTAAGCACTGAATGAATGTTTGTCTCTTTCCACAATCTTCATCTTGAATTAATTAGAAGTTGGTTTGACTATGGATAAATAGACAGGAGGTAATGTTCTGGGTAATCTGAGTTCAAATCCCCATTCCCTCTCTTATGATTATATGATTTTGCTCAGACATGCGCTCCACATATTTGTTTTGTTTTTTGTTTGCTGCACTGTGTATTATTTGCAGCATGCAGGATCTTTAGTTGTGGTCTGCAAACTCTTAGTTGCAGCATGTGGGTTCCAGTTCCCTCACCAGCGATCAAACCCAGGCCCCTTGCATTGGGAGCATAGAGTCCTAGCCACTGGGCCACCAGGGAACTCCCCTGTTTTGTCTTTTTTAAGGATGGAGGGGTGGTTTCAGAGCAGAGAATTGTAGGAAAAATTCTAGATGGTTATAAACTGGAGTTGCAAAGGATTCCAGGGGAACCCTGAGCTAGCCTCTTACCTTGTTAGAGAGACAAAAGGTCTTGGTGAAGTTCCATATGTCTTCTAATTCAATAATGAGGGGATTAACTAGGCTGCTGAATCTCAGACATGGAGCTGGAGTAATTAATTGGGGTGGGCTCCCGAAGAGCCTAGTATATCAGAAATATAACTTTATTTTAACGATAATGAAGATTTTTAAGAAGATGTACATTTTGAAAAGGTCTAGGGCCTGTGTGGGGGCTTCCCTGTTGGCTCAGACAGTAAAGAATCTGCCTGCAATGCAGGAGACCTGGGTTCAATCCCCTGGATTGGAAAGATTCCCTGGAGAAGAGAATGGCTACCCACTCCAGTATTCTTGCCTGGAGAATTCCATGGACAGAGGAGCCTGGTAGGCTACAGTCCATGGGGTCGCAAAGAGTCTGACAGGACTAAGTGACTAATACTTGCACTTTCAGGGCCTGTGTGGAGAATGACCAGGAGAGAATGAGGCTTAGATGTAGGTTGGAAGCTGCTGCGGTTATCAAGCACAGAGTCCATGAAGAAGAAAAAGGGTGTATCTGAGCTGTATTAAGGAAGTAAATATTCAAGGAATTCCCTGGATGTCCAGTGGTTAGGACTCACTGCTTTCACTGCCAGGGACCTGGGTTTGATCCCTGCTCGGGGACCTAAGATTCCACAAGTTGCATAACATGGCCAAAAAAAAAAAGAAAGAAATATTAAGAGGACTTTGTGTGTGATAAGCTGAGGGTGAGGAGGAGAGTGGTGAGTCAAGGATGATGTTCAGGTATCTGTGTTGGATAACTAGGTGAATGGATGGTGGTGCTTTCCTGTGAGGTATGGAATAGTAAAAGAGCAGGCTTAGGCAGGAAGAGGAGGAGATAAGTCTGAGGTGCGTGGGACATCAGGTGAGATGTCCATTGGGTGATTTGGAGCTTATCTTGGGAGAATGCCTTAATATATGGGAGTAATGAATTCAGGCCAAAGAAGAAGTGATCATGGATACTATTACTCTGAACCTAATTCAAACCAAAAAGACAGAGCCTGAGAGCCTGTCATCCTTGAGAGATGTGATCTGGAGAAAGTACCGTAAGTTATCAGGCTCTTAACATATACATCATAACTGAAGCTATGGAAATGAATGTAACTCTTCTGTTGCTGCTGCTGCTGCTGCTAAGTCACTTCAGTCATGTCCGACTCTGTGCGACCCCATAGATGGCAGCCCACCAGGCTCCACCATCCCTGGGATTTTCCAGGCAAAAACATTGGAGTGGGTTGCCCTTTCCTTCTCCAATACATAAAAGTGAAAAGTGAAAGGGAAGTCGCTTAGTCCTGTCCGACTCCTAGCGACCTCATTGACTGCAGCCTACCAGGCTCATCCGTCCATGGGATTTGCCAGGCAAGAGTACTGGAGTGGGTTGCCATTGCCTTCTCCGAACTCTTCTGTAGAGAGGGTGAAAGAGAAAACAAAAATCTCTTGAGATATGCCAACATTTAAGGGACAAGTAGAGGAAGAAGGGCCCAGAAGGAAAGGTTAGAACAGATAAATAGGAGGAAAACCAAAGAATAGTGTGCACAGAAGCCACATGGAGGACTTGAGTTGACATGCTGTAGAACAGTCTAGTAAGCCAAAGTCTGAACAAATGAACACCAAATTTAGCAACAAAGAGGTCACTGGCAATCCTAGAGAGAGCAGGTTCAATGGAGCAGCAGGGTGGAAGTCTGAGTGTGTGGGAGGTAGATGTAGATAACTCTTGTTAGCAGTTTTGAAGGGGAGGAGAGAGAAAACCAGAAAGGAAATAGCGTTGGGAGACAGTTTTAAATTGGGAGAGATTAGGACCTTTAAAAATATTCGTAGGGAAAAGCCTGTATATGAATAGTTGAGGATACAGGAAAGAGAAGGATTAAAGAATGAAGTGAGGTCAGCAAGAGGATGGAGGTGGGGCAGTGAGGTTCAGAGTGAGCCTCAGGCAGGAGAAGAGAAGGAGGAGTTGGAGATGCAGGTAGATCAAAAGTTGGTCGGTAGGTAGTCAGGAGGTGGGTTCAGGAAATGGAGGGAATTCACGCCTGATGGCTATTACTTCTCTTGGGATGGGAGGCAAGAATACCTGCTCAGTGTGAGGAAGTGAGATGGGGTAGGAAGCTTGAAGAAGGAAGAAAATACTCAAGATGGCTGCTGTGGAGAAGAGGAGGGAAAGCTAAGAGCAGCCCACAGAGACTGCGGGCTAGTGGTGAGGGACTGATGAGGCCGGAAGCCATGGATTTGTGGGAGCACTAATCTGTGAGGCATGGGGTTTCTTCAGCATCCCATCAGCCCTGAGATAGGGAGAAAGCTACTGGTGAGGCTGATCCAGGGCTGGGCTTTCAGGACAAGGGAGACAATTCTTCCAGGAAGCTGGAGATGCTGACAAGAGAGGTAGAAGAGGTAGTACACCAAGAAAAAGGAATGAGGGGAAGCCAGAATGGGGTGGAAAGATGGGAGGGGTGGGGTTCTCAGTGGGGAAGAGCAGAGAGGTCAGACATGCTGGTCAGAGGTAGAGGAGCTATGGGCAGAGGCAGGGGCGGGGTGGCTGGAGTGGACAGAGGAGGTCATGGGTTTGAGAAGCACATTTGTTGGATGGGTCATTAGGAAATCTTCCAGGAATATGACTGCTCTGAAGGAGAGAAGAAGTCTTGTAGCCCCATGCCAAACTCTATGTTGTGTGAGAAGGTAACAGATGAGGGCAAGGAGAAGGGATAGGGTGCAGAGCCCTCTGACATAATTATCACAGTAATCAAGATGTTGAAGAGCTAAGAAGGAGCCCTTTTACCCAGAGCATGAGGGGTAAGTAGGAAGAGAAGGAATAAACTCTCTCATATGTTTTCACAGAAGTATCATCTCAACATCATCTACACATGATCAGTTTTATATATACCTAAAAGGCAGAATATCTAAGAATAAATTTAACCAAACCAAACAACAATTCCAGATTTCATGATGAAATCATATCAACCAAGTTCAATGCTAGTGATTCCTGCATTTATATTTTGGTATAGTTTGTAGTTTTAAGTACATGCATATCAACTAGAAAATGTGTTTAAGAATTTTGCAAATTTCATTTCTTAGCAACGATTTGTTTTCTCAGTTTAAAACATAAATTAGAGAACTTGTGTTGATTTTTTTTTTCAAATGTAGAGTTTAGAGCTTAATTCATGCCTTTGAAATGCCATGAATTTGAAATGTAGCCGTTTTCCTTTCTGCATCCTTGAAAAGGATTTTATTAGTCTTTCAGATCATCTTGCCAGCACATACAGACTTCCCACAAGGGTCTCCTGTCAGTAATGATGGGTTGTGAGTGATGCTGTAGAAGTTGTGCATGAGATATTTAAGAGGAGTCAAATAAGCAGCCAACTTTAGGATTTCCCATGTAGCAGCTTGGTTTACAATTAAGGGACTTGGTATAGAATATGAAATGTACATCTAAATGTTAATTTAAAAAATTACCTCCATAATTTCTGAAGAAAAAAAGGACAAAATCAGTTAAATAATTTGAATAATCTCTCTCTCTTTTTTTCTTCTTAAAGAAAAAAACAGTGTTATTTAAAAATACTTTCGTGTGTGGGGAATTCCCTGGCAGTCTCAGGTTAGGAATCAGCTCTTTCACTGTTCGAGGGCCTGGGTTCAAACCTTGATCCAGGAACTAAGATCCTGTGCTGTGAGGCCAAAAAAAAAAAAAAGACTTTTGTATGGTTGATATATCTTTATAATCTTGAAATAGACATGCTATTCCAGCCCTCTGAAGCAGGGGGGCTCAGAAAATATTTTGTGAATCAACTCAGGAATGTTATGATAATCTGCCCATTGTTTAAAATTCTTCCTTTCATCTTAAACTTTCATAAAATATTCTTATAAAAGGATAAAAAAGAAGTGATTCCTTCTTAAACATAAGTCACATCTCTATATAAATGCCTCTAGTGGCCTCTTTGTCTCTGAGTGCAAGCCCTACAAGTCTTGATGATGGCTTAAGGGCCTCATCTATGCTGACTCCTATAGCTTCTCGCCTCATCCCCTAGGTTTCCTCTGCTTCAGCTCTTTGACTTCCATGCTGTTCCTTGATTGCATCAAGCACAGTCTGGCCTCAGGGCCTTTGCACTTGTTGTTCCCACTGCTTGAAAGATCTTCCCTAAATATCCTCATGGACATCACATATAGAATGGCAGCCTTTCCTCTCCTGGAGCTCTCTATCCCTCTTTCCTGCTTTTCTTTCTTTCTTTCTTTCTTTTTTTATCTGATAGCACTTACTACCTACCACCTGACATATATTCATTTACTTATTTGTTTATTATCTGTCTCTTCCCCACTCTCACTCCATTAACCCACCAGAATTAACTCTCCTTTAGGATAGAGACTGTGTCTTATTTTGTTTACTGCTCTACTCACAGCATGTAGCATAGTACCTGATACATAACAGGTACTCAGAAAAACATGGTGAATGAATAACACATCATCCCTAGTATATGACCCTAACATCTATTTTTATTTTTCCCTGGTAGCACAGTTGGTAAAGAATCTGCCTGCAATGCAGGAGACCTGGGTTTGATCCCTGGGTTGGGAAGATTCCCTGGAGAAGGAAATGGCAAACTATTCCAGTGTCCTTGTCTGGAAAATCCCATGGACAGAGGAGCCTGATGGGCTGCAGTCCATAGGGTCACAAAGAGTCGGGCACGACTAAGCTACTAACACTTTCACTTTCACACAGTCCACATGTAGGACACACATATATAATCTTTCATATTCTGGAAATTATAAATTAGATATAATTTTGAGTTCTGCTTGTTTTTTTTTTTCCAACATATAATGAGCATTTTCCCTTGCTAAGATTGAATTCTTTTGTTCAGTTGTTCATTCACTCATTCAACAAATACCAAATGAGGCATTTCTATGATCCAGACAGTGCTGGGGCTACAGCAGTAAATAGGATGCAGGACTTGCCCTTGAGGAATAGGGATTCTTTATAAATACCATCTACAATGATTGCCTAATATGCCATCTAACACCATACTATACTTAATCTCTCTCTTCTGTTTAAGACTGCTTGTTTGTTATTAATAATGATGTAATGAGTACCTCTAAGTATAGAGTAATTCCCCTTTACAAATTATTCTTTAAGGTAGATTCCCAAGTGAACAATTATTGGGATCAAGGATTAAATATGTTTTTGGTTTTTTTGATACCACCTGCCTCATTGATTTCAAAAAGGATTGGTACCCATTTTACCCAGTTGCCAGCATGAGTGTTCCAGCTTTATCACAACCTCTCCAGTACTGAACGTTACTTTTCAGTTTGGGCTAATGTAACACATAAAATGACCTTTGCTTTTATTTTTGCATGTAATTGATGTCTAGGAAGAGCGCACACTTCTGTTTTTCTTTGTCATTGTTTAGTTCTGTGGGTCCCTAGGAGGCTCTTGGAGGGTCACTGTCCTACCTTGTAGATTATGCCCAATGTTTAGAGCACATTGTTGACTTATAGCCTCTTAGAGTGGGAAGGGACTGTAGTTATCATCTAGTTCAATTAAAATTTCTGATAGATGGCTTTCTGTACCAGAGTTTGTATTCTCCTGGCAGTGGGGTATACACAGGAAGGTGTTCTTTGTACATGAAGGTATACACACATAAGGTATTCTCCACCTAACAAAGAAGCCTGTCTTGTTTTTGCCCTGTTCTACAGGTGTTGATGTGGCATGAGGTCCCTGTAGCTCCCGTGTGGCCCCATTTCTGCCCTCTGAAGCAGCAGAGCCCACGCACCAGTTGTTACAGAACCTCCCTACCTTGGCTGCCCGTCTCTGCAAAAATGTGGTCAGACCGGAATGGTCAACCTCAGGTAAGTCTGGCAGGCCCAGAGGCCAAGACCTTGTCGCACTCACAAGTCTGCAGTGGCCATGTCAGCAGCCTCTTTAGCTGGTTCACATGAAGCTCAAGGTCTGCTGAGATTCTAAGACTGTCTTTACGTGACCTGAAGGCAAACCTAGTTCCTGTTATTCCATACTTCTGCAGCTAATCTTTTTAAACCTGACCGAAAACAAGACTTTGCTTTTCTCCTTGTTTTGTTTCAATGTGTAGAGAAGCTGCTGGTCAGCTTCTGCTGTCTAAAATGGGGATAATAAAAATCTCTCTGACAACTTCAAGTGTTGGTGGGATGATGGAATGAGATGCGAGGCTGGATATTTGTCATTCATTTTGGTTGCTCGGCAGCTGAGCCTCCCTCCTGTGCTTGAGGAATTCCACGCCTCATGAGGTAGAGCCATTTTCCTTTTCAACTAAGACCTAGACACTGGGCTTAGGCTCGGGCTTCTCCAGTCAGACAAGCCCTACCCGCAACCTGTGCCACCCCTCACCAGTTTTGAGTTAGAAGCCAGTGACAGCAAAGGAGCAGGGTCTGCTTCACAACCCTTGTGGGGACTTGATGGGTGCAATCTCAGTTTCCAGTGAAAACAGTGTTATGAGCACCATCCAGCATAAGGGTGTCTGTGGTGCAGGTGGCAGGGCCTGTATGCTAGACTCTAGTCATGGTGGTATCTCCTTAGACCACTGCTGAGTTGGGGTTTGGGGCATTGAGTCTCAAGTCTTCTGGAGATTTTGTGAGCTATGCATGGGATAGCTTCCGTGGTAGCTCAGCTGGTAAAGAATCTGCCTGCAATGAAGGAGACCCTGCTTCGAGTCCTGGGTCAGGAAGATTCCCTGGAGAAGGGATAGGCTACCCATTCCAGTATTCTTGGACTTCCTTGGTAGCTCAGATGGTAAAGAATCTGCCTGCAATACAGGAGACCTGGGTTCAATCCCTGGGTTGGGAAGATCCTCTGAAGAGCATGGCAACCCACTCTAGTATTCTTGCCTGGAGAATCCCCATGGAGAGAGGAGCCTGGTGGGCTATAGTCCATGGGGTCACAAAGAGTTGGATATGACTGAGCGACTAAGCACAACACACAGCACATACACGGGATATGAAAAGTGCATTGAAAAATGCCAAGCACCACACACATATAATATATTATTGTTTGGGATTTTGATACTTAAGTAGTGTGTACTCAGAGCAAGTAGGCCTGAGCTCTGTACCTGCTGAGAGTTCAGACAGGTCTAGGCATGCCTGGAAAGCTGGTGAGAGGGTGTGATGGCAGGCACTTGTGGGTTAGAACTGGCTCAACAGTTAAAAACTGACCACTGACCCCAAGGCCGTCGGAATGGAGATGGCAGTTGTCAGAGGGCCTGCTGGGCACACACAGGCGGACCAGCTACTTGCCCTCTTCTACCCTTGGACCATTACCAACAGCCAGGGCCGGAGGCGGGGCTAAGCAGGTCACCTGTGGCTGTGCAGCTGCCCCTGGGCATCCTCACTGGGGCAGAAGAGGAGACCTGTCTGAGTATGGCCCCCACCACAGGAAACACAGGAGGGATTATGAGTAGGTTGGGATTCTACCCTGCGCTGCCTCAGGCTGCCCTTTGTCCAACTGAGCTGTGGCTTGGGGCTCTCCAGCCCTGCCTGGCTGTGCCTCCAGAGTCCTGCCTCACAGGCTGCCATCTGAATCCATCAGCCCTGGATGACCCAGAGTGGGGCTGAGGCTGGCACTGCTGGATCCTGGCCTTTGCCTAGTACCCTGGTGCACCTCCAGGGAGGACAAAGATCACGGTGTGTCCAAATCAGCCAGAGGTCATGGGCTGGGCCTGGACCATAGCGTATCAGAAATGCGTTCACATGGTTCAGAGTGATCCTCATAGATGACTGTATGTTCTATCCCTGCTCTAGCTAGTGATCTTTGTGATGTTAATACTGCAATTGTAGATTTTAATCCTCTTGCCAAATATGATTGTATATAATATTATTTTGATATCAAATAAGATAAAATCCACTATGAAGCCAGCATAGAATGTAAGTTCTCAAACATCATTTATCTAAGTAGAGTTTTTCAGTGTCTAAGTTACTTTGTATCAGGCAGTACCCTGGAACTTTACCTGCTTCTCTTATTAAATCTTTACCACAATTCCACGAACTAAGCATCACTGCAATTCCCGTTTTACAGACAAGGAGACTGAGACCCATCGAGGTTATGGGAGTAGCTGAGAGTCACACAGTCAGTAAGTGGCAGAGCTGAGCTGGTCATTCATCAGCAGAGCCTGGGAATTGTCTTTTCTTCAGCGCATTCCACTGTGGGGCAGCTCTGGCTGTTGAAATATTTTCACTTACCTGGAGCTAAAATCTTCTCCCTACGTCAGTCTTATTCCTGTTTCAGCTTATCCCTGTAGCCCGCTGTGGCAGCTCCTGGTCTCCCAGGGTTCTGGCTCAGTTCTCGATTCCATTCATGGCTGGGGTGCTTCATCCTCTTCCTCTAGGAATAAAGGAACCACTTGGTATCAGCTAAGTCCTTGTGACAATCACTGCAGCAAGATCAAGGCAGGGCAGCTCTCCAGTTCTTTAATTACTGTGACTCCAAAGGTACTGGGATCCAGTCTGTCCCACTCCTGAAAGGATTGTATCAAGAAATACCCAGCCACTGGAGGCAGTAGGGACTTGGTAGAAAATTCTCCTTCACTGAGAAAAATGACAGGAAACCAATCAAAACAATAGAAATAGTATTAATACTAAGCTAAGGATTTTCCTGTTTCAGTCTCCCTGATCGGAATACAGGCTTCCCGAGTCCAGGGATTTTTGCTAGTTTTGTTTACTGCTGCATACCCAGTGCCTAGAATGTGCCTAGAACACAGAGAATATGCAAATATTTGTTGAATGAATTGTAAATCTAGTTGCACAACCAGTGTAACCTCCTCAGGTTACTACATTGTTTTGGAGAATAATGTGATCTCCCCAGCCCTTGGCTTTGAATTATCTCACCAATAGGTTTTCTGCTTTTGTTGTGATTTTGGCTCATAACCATATGCAAAATACACTGGGTAAATAATCCTGCCTCAAAAACATTTTCCTTTGATTTGGTAAACCTAAGTGTAAACTGGAATTTGGTTCAGCTTGGTCAAGAGCAAGGAGGGGTTTCTGGATTTCTAGTCTCCTATCCTATGGAAAAATGTTCTGTTGCTTTTGGTTTTGAATTTTAAGCTTGAATTTAGAATGTAAATCTACTGGGAAACAGCTAAGTGAGAGGAATGCTAATCTTTATATATTTTTCTCTTTCTCTGTACACAAAAGGTACATTTCATTGTTGAAATTGAGAAAATACAGGTAAGCAAAATGATGAAATTAGAGATAAAAATTCCCACCACTCAGAGATGGTTATGGCTATTATTTTTCTGTTTATATCAAATATGAAATTAGCTGACATCTGACATGGTGATTGATTCAGTGAAGGAGTTGCATTTTTATGATGAGAAGATAAACATGGGAGATATGATTTCCAGCCCAGGTTGACCTGTGTTAAGAGGACCCCACAGATCTGAGTCCATCAGGGCACAGAGAACAAAAGTAAATGGATGGATTCACATCCAGTTTACATCCCAGAATCTGACCTTGGAGGGTGACCATGGAAGTGTTGGAGGCTAGACTAGAAAGTAAGTGAGGAAAACAACTCAATTTGACCTGGCCGAGCATCCCAGATTTGACATACAGCAAATTTCATGATGTCTTCCTAGAAATGGGAGTATCTTTTCCAGAGAACTGAAGGTGAGATAATCCTGAAAGAGTTGACCCAAGGATGACTCTCAGCAAGACAGGCTGTGCAAGCAAGGCTCTGGGGACAGTGAACACAGTGACCATGAGGGCTTGCTGTGTAATTGACTGGTTTTCTCTGGACCAGTTCTTTTCCACCCTGATTTTCTAGGGAGGGCCCATGTCACTTCTGGTTTATGACTCACTGCAGGAAAATGTGACGATCTGTGTGACCTGGGCCTCAGGTCCTGTCCTTGGTCGACTTAGCACCTTCAAGCCTCTCTGTATGGGATTCCTAGGAAGCCTGGGGCATGGGCCAGATGGTTTACATTTTTCTTTAAAGTTAATGCAAATTTTGCTTTCTTCTCCATGAGATTTTTCTGAATATTAGAATAGTATTTTGAAAAATCTTTAAGTGAATTCGACGTTCCAGGGTGCTAGGCACACAGGCATTTTGTGTAACTGTGACTTGAATGAATACATGCTGTTTGCTCCCGTCTCTGGGATGCTCTTACTCAGATTGTGGTAAGTCTGAGAAGGCATGATGGGACCACTGGGCTGGGAGGTAAAGAGTTTAATATTCACTGGGTACCACGTACATGCCAGGGAAGGTGCCAGGTGTTTTTCGTACACAGCCTCAGTTTAGTCCTCATAATCCTACCAGGGTCCCTATTTTATGGGCAAGTAATTGGAGAATTGGAGAAATTAGGTAACTTTCTCAAGGTCTAGAATGGGGCAGAACCAAGTATGATATACCATGTGGCCCACTGAGGCCAATCCACCCATTAATTTCCTGAAGACTGCATGGGGAATGCCATCCACTGCGGTGTCCTAGGGGCGTGAAAGAGACTCCCCATGTTCCATCTTCCTGTACTGGAGGCTGAAAGAACCGGGTCACAGAATTTGATGGTGGGCAGGGAAAGGCAGCACCTCTGGGGGTCTGGAGCACATCTTCTCATTCCACATTCCACACCCTGGGATGCTCCGTGCTGAAAAGGGCACTCTTTCTATGTTATTTCAGGACAACAACCATTCAGGATGGTGGTTGGCATTTGTAGTTCATTTAATCCTTTGAAATTTGTTCCTCGTCTGTTATGGCTCAAGTTCAAGTTTCGCTGTCTCCACTCGGCCATAGTTGAGTGTCCCCAGCTGAGGGGCTCCCCACGGCTTTGTGGAACTCTCCAAAAGCACAAATTACAAGGTTCTAGATGACTTACAGATGTCCTGGGGTGGTGGTAAACATGATTATTCAGTGAGGGCGTTGCAGTCCCTGAGGTAGATGTGGCCATTTCACCTTCCAGCAAGAGCCCACAATGTCTTTCTCCTCCTCTTTAAGTTTACCCCACTGCATCCTCAGCTCTCACTTACAAAACCCCCTCCCTAGGGCACAAGCCAGGCAGCGGGTGTGTGTTGGGGAGGGAGGTGGTAGACTGGGGACTTAAGCCTGGAGTTCTGGATTCCTTAAGGCAATTTTAAGTGGTTGCAAAAAGTAAATATGCTGTGAACCCACTATATACTGGCTTAGAGAAGGACCTGGAAGGCTTGATTCTGGGTGTTCACCAGCACTGGTGTCTCTGGGAGGGAGTCCACACATCCTTCAGTTCTTTTTCCTGTCTGCACTTTTACCTTTTATGACATGAACATGCATTGTTTTTCTAATAAGAGAAAAGAGGACTATAAACAACTCCTGTTGGATATTTAGGTAATTCTGATTTTTTATGAGTATAAACAATGCAGAGCAGGAATAGTTGCCAGAAAATGAGTTAAAAATTGTAAAGCACAAAAAAGTAGAACACATCTCTAAATTCTGAAAAACTGACAAATTGCTTAAAGATGTTTAAGAGGGTGATAAAACTGCTGCAGTGGTCAGCAGCAAGTCCCTATTCAAAAAGCAAAGACTGGACACAATAGTCTTCAACCCAGGCATTCTGTCAATAATGGTTCATCAGGTTGACCAAAATTCCACATTTTAGAAACTTGTAAACTTCTCTTTTTAACACCTTAAGTACCAGTCACTGGTGCAGGAGTGGGAAGTAAAGACAGAAATCTCCTCTGATTGTTACCTCTGAGTTTGTGGAGTGGACCTGAGGCCCAGAGACGTAGGCGGGGAAAATTGTGTGCCCATAGCAGTCCCTTGACTGGTGAGTGACCCAGAAGCAGGGTGGGGTACAGCCTGCTACTTCAATGTTGAAAACGTCAACTCCAGTCATTCAGATGGCTTTTCTATATAATGGCTTTTAAGATACAACAATACACTGTTGTTTCTTATGAAAAAGAAAACTGGAGAAGTCTATTTTGTTCCCCAACCCCAGCTGTCCCCAGAGCTGCTGTCACCTAACCAGCACTCTCGGTGGCCTTAAGCCCCATATCCAGCTGTACCCTCTCTGCCTACCCTCTCCTGGAATAATCCAGCTTTCCAGTGTCTCTGTGGGGCTTCAGGTCTGTCCAGCTCTACTGGGACAAAAGAAAATTAGCACCACTACAGAGATGTGGTTTCCACCTCAGCTGGCTCTTTGTCAGTCCTTTTATTTACACTTGGCCAGACACTAATTTCATTCCCCATGGTGGCTGCTTCCTGCTTGTCCAGCTCTCCTCAGAAGGTCCACCCCACTGCTGTCTCTGTCTCCAGTGACTGTAATGTCTGCTGCTCTGGGAGCATGGAGTGTGTCAGGTTCTCAGCTCCTAGCTTTCTGGCTGCCAACAGGATTCATGCGTCATTTCCAAGGGCAGCTTCCTCCTAGGCTCCCCCTCCTACCCTCTCTTGCTGCTTCCAGGACCCAGGTCAATAAATTACCCTTTCTTTCTTTCTCTGATTCCCTAATCCTTCCCTTTCCTTTCCTTCTCTCTACAAGCATAATTCTGTCCCATTCTAGAAAAGCTTAGCTTTACTATCTCTTCTGGGCACCTCCCACACTGTCTTTTGAACAAAGGTCTTGAAAGTAACCCATGTTTTGAGCCTCCATTTCCTTCTTTGATTCCCCACCAAATCGGGACTCTACCCCCATCATTCTAACAAGACTGCCCTTGCTGAGGCCACTAGCGGCACTTTGTCAAGTTATTAATGACATCTTTTCATGTGAACTGATTTACCTCTGTGATATGTGATCAGTTTCTGTAATGCCTCCTTAAACTCTTGTGATTTCATTGGCTTTTTAAAAATATATTTATTTATTTGGCTGTGCCAGTTCATGGTTGAGGTATGTAGGATCTTCGATCTTTGTCATGATACGTGGTATCTTTAGTTGCAGCATGTGGGATCTTGTTCCCTGACCAGGGATCAAACCCCAGCCCCCTGCGTTGGGAGTTTGGAGTCTTAGCCACTGGGCCACCGGGGAAGTCCCTCATTGGCTTTTCTTGTCTCCTAATGTTTCCCAGTTGTTTGCTCTGACCTCCTTTCATCAACCTTAACTACTGGTGTGCCTCCAATTTTGTCCTTGGCCCTGCTGCTCAGCCTTCCTGCCTCAGCTTCTTTCCATGAGCTTTTTAGTGAGAACGGGTTTGGCTGTGGCTGGTGGCTGCCCAGCAGAGTACAGTGGAACCAGAAACTATTGGATCTCTTTGATTTCTAAAACAGCCGATTAACTTTAACCCAGAAGATTAAATTTCTAATGATGGAAATTTGGGCATTGGACCCTTGATGACTTTGATGCAGACCAGTCTTGTGTATGATTCTCACATTCACCATTAGGAAGCCATCCCCTACCTGCTCCAGGACCCAGTGAAACAGAGCATGGCTCATGAAGGCTCTGTGCCCATAGGGCTGGCAGCTCCATGTTACATCTCAGAATCTTCCATATTGACACAGGTAACTCTAATTCATTTGCCTGTGTGCCACAACTAAAACCCAACACAGCCAAGTAAAAATAAATGTGTGTGTGGTTTTTTTTTTTTTTTTTTTTTAAACTATCTGATGGAAAAGTATGGAAACTCTTTCTAGAGACTAAGTCAACTACAGCTGTGATTGGCTTCTCCAGTTTGTGGCTCCTTGTCTAATCTAGTGAAATGTAAAGTCAACGTGATAATCATCAGTGAAAGTCAGGCAATTTTGACTAACTGAACTATACTCCAGTGCAAACAATAATAAGGCATGGTAAGAAACAGCATAAAAGCTGGTTCTGAAATATTTCTGAACAAATTTGCTTTTAAAATTGTAAGACTGTTTTCTCAACAAATATTATTTAGAATAGAAGAGTTAATTTCATATTCCATTCAGTATGAGTAGAAAGCCCTGAAATTGGATCTGGATCAGAATGGAAAATTTGAAGAGTTCTGGGATTTCTTGAGCCTGAGCAGCCAAATACTTGGTAGGAGAAGTCCTTTTTCATATGTGTGTTAATATTCTTGCTGTCTTAAAAATAAATATTTGCCCTCAAAAAGACATTTCTAAAAATAAATTCAGTTTCAATTTTGTTCTCCCTTTTTAAAAAAAGTGGTTTGAGCTAACATAATTTTTTGCTATTCCTATCCACTAAAATGATCAAAAACACTGGATTTCCAAAATTCAGCTGGTGGTAGAGTTTGCTAGGAAAAAATAATAGATTTTAAAGAAAGCAACAGGGAACACCCAAAATTGCGTTTATTCGGAGCATAACTATACATTTTTACAGCCATTCATTAACTGTTTCATGCAGAGCCTGGAGGTCCACTCTGAACTTATGGCAAACTGAGAGCTACAGAGCAGCTGCTTCCACGCCCGGAGACGAGCAAGAGGTGGTTAGAAAGAGAGCAAGGAGGAAATTACACTTGTGAGGTGTTTGTTTTATGACACTTGTTTAACACACATCCTTACTTAATTCTCATGACTGGGCCCCTTGGCAGACAGGGAAACCGAGGCACAGAGCAGGACAGTCACTCAGCAAGGCCACAGAGCAGAGAAGCCACGGGAGCCGTCCAGCTTAAACACTCTGTCCCTCTGAAGGCCAGCAGTGAGCCCTGTGGCCTGCGGGAGGAAGCCGAGCGCTCTCTGGGGCACATGCACCTCTGGTCTTCTTCTCCTTTCTCTGTTCTCCTTTTGGTTGTCCTTTGTCAGGGTCACATGGAGAGAAGTGGCCACTTTCAGAGGACTGGCCCCAAAGTGCTCTGTGCCAGCAAAAGGCTGTCTGAGAGCCACAGAGGTTTAGAGAAGTTCAGTTTCTCTGATGGGGGAGGATCAACAGCCCAGAGAGCCTTTACTGGGGAATCAGGCCGGTTAGACTGAGCTGCGCTCAGCAGGTGAGGCTCCCTGTGCAGCCTGACACAGGGCAGGGAGTGTCGTAAAGACCAGGAACCTGAAGCCAGGAAAGAAGTGATCTGCCCAGGATCCTGCAGCAAATCGTGGCAGAACTAGGCTCAGCACTGGGCTTCTCCCTGCCTTGGTTTGGGTCAGCACATGCCACATGGCTGCTGATGGTTAGAGATGGCACTCGTAGGTGGATGCTGGCATCTCAGCGTCATTCTCATTTCTTAGAAGCCTTGGAGCCACATTCTTCTTAGGAGTTGATTATACGTTTCCAAATTAACTCCTTGACGCTTGTTTGAGATCCTGGCATCTTGAACTGTAATATGTGTTTCCTGCCTCATCCCAGCTCTACTCTAGATTTTGGATGATAAACAGATGGGAGCAGTTAATATGAAATTCCTTAGGGCAGGATTTACTAACTGTATCTGTGTGGCCTGAAGGAGCTAAGAGAACTCTGACGTTCTAGACCTGTGGTGTCGTGCCCTAGGGATTATCTAGCCGGGTCTGCAAGGTGAGCATGCAACCCTCTCCAGAGCACCCAGCAGAGCACCCCAGGGTGGAGTTCTCTTGGCCACTGTGGCTCTTCCTCTTCTGGCCTTTCCAGTCTCTGGTGTGCTTTGCCCAGCAGTGTCTCTGAGATGCTGCAGACAAGAACATAGGGAGTCCAGATGACAAAGGTGCCCAGTTTGAGAGCTGTCTCCAGCCAATTGCTGAGTTCCCTCAGTCTCTCTGATTCCTGGCCTCAAGCCCAGCTTAGCCGCTCTTAGCATCTCAGCTTGGCTCCTGGGATCTCCAGGAGGCTTCCACCGTCAGTCATGACGGCCCCCTCAAGCATATCTCTCAAATCTTGAATGAACCTGCCTCGAGCTCCTGTTCCCATCTAATTCCTGAGGAGCCCCTAGTTTCTTACCCTGAACCCCCGTACTTTGTCATACCCCTCATTCCTTCTAGACTATCCTCCATCAAGTGGGATCAGGGAATGCTTATAAGGCACGACCAGCCAACTCGATACTTTGGCAGGTGGGTGTGGGTTGAGGCCAGATTGGATCAGATAGGAGACAAAATAGCCAGAGGCGGGAGAGAGCAGCTGGACACAGGGATACTCAGGAGTCAGGCCAAGGAAGTCCAGCTTTGGTATGAGTCCACAGAATGAGTGAAGACTGAACACGAGTCTCACAGCTGAGAAGGCCAAAGCCTGAGGAAGGTGGCTTGGAGACAAGTGGCGAGTGAAAAGCAGAGACAGGAAGCCAGCTGCAGCAACAGAGAGTCTCAGGCTCATGTGCATCTCAGCTTCTTAAATGAAGGGCTTCAGAGAGCTTCCAGGTTAGTGAACGTGTTAAGGTGCTGGTGGTGGCTTCCCCAGTGGCTCAGCTGGTAAAGAATCTGCCTGCAATTCAGGAGACACAGGAGATGTGGGTTCGATCCCTGGGTTGGGAAGATCTCCTGCAGGAGGAAATGGCAACCCACTCCAGTATTCTTGCCTGGAAAATCCCATGAACAGAGGAACCTGGTGGGCTCCAGTCCATGGGTCACAAAGTGTTAGACACGACTGAGTGACTAACACTTTCTTCTTTCTTTTCTTAAGGTGCTGGGCAGGTGATGTGCCCACAGAGGACATGGAAGCTCTGTGCCCCTTCCCCATACTTTGCTCCTTGGATCTCTTCTGTTTGACAGTTCCCAACTTGGAACCTTTATAATAAACCAATAATAGTAAGTATAGTGTTTCCCTGAGTTCTGTGAGCAAACTATGGAACATGAAGAGGGGGGTCGTGGAAACTCCCAATTTGTAGCCGAGTCGGAAGTGTGGGTAACCTGGAGACCCACTACTTCTGATGGTTGTCTGAAGAGGGGCAATCTTGTGCGGCTGAGCCTTTTATCTTTGGGGTCTGTTCTAATTCTAGGTCAGAATTGCTGAATGTAAGGAAAAACCCCACACATTTGGTATCAGAAGTATTGTGAGTGGAGGAAACAGTTTTTCCTTTGGTCATGAAAGAAGTAGTCCCAAATGTCCACTCTGTGGTCAACATTTTGAATCAGGCTTTCCTTCAGTGAGGCTGATGCTGTCGAGGATAATCCACAAGGGGTGACGGAGGGTCATAGTTGTTGGCAGGGCTGACAGCAGGATGGGGAATTGCATTCTCAGCCTTGTTTATACTTTAGTTTATATAAATCTATGGTAACCATTGGGCTTCCCTGGTGGCTCAGTGGTAAAGAATTCACCTGCCAATACAGGAAACACAGGTTTGATCCCTGGGTCAGGAAGATCCCCTGGAGAAGGAAATGGCAGCCCACTCCAGTGTTCTTGCCTGGGAAAAGCCATGGACAGGCATGCTGCCATCCATGGAGTCACAAGAGTTGAAAACGACTTACCGACAAAACAACGGCAGTGGGAACCATTGCCACTGTAGTCCCTTGTAGTGCTTGAATGCAATAGAAATTAACTTCCTCATGTAGAGTCGACTATTTGGCCCTCAGAAAGCCAAGCCCTGATGACATGAAGAATTGCTGGCCTGGGTACTAGAAGGGAGAGAGTTAAGAATTTGGCCTTGCAAGGTCACCAACCTCTGGGTGAGTCAGCCAGAATGACAGTCTGTCCAGAGGACCATAGAGATCTCAACGAGGTCAGGATGGTAAAGATTGGAATTTGGGTTCTGTCAATTGCTGGAGAAGTACTTTGCACACAGCATTGTCTTCCTGGCTCCAGAATTATTTCACAGCTTGTTGTAGGTTTTATAATAACCATCTTGTCCAACAGGCCTGACCTGAAGGGTAAGCTCCTTGGGGAATCAGATGGGGCTCAGCATCTCAGCTCTGCCTTATCCAGTTCTGCAGCAGTGTTAGGAGTATTCCCCAAGTAGGTTGCTACACATCCCACAAACAAGGCAGGAATGACAGCCTTCTACATGCTCCACTCGGTTGGGTGGACTCTCCAGGATCCTCATGTCATCACCACTGGTCCCAGTGAAAAACCAGCCCTTTTTCTGCTCCCCATGGAGGCTGCTCCATCCTTGTCTTCCTCTTCCCCAGGGGGAGAGGCTGGACACAGAAGGCACTGCCCTGCCTTTGAGAAACTTGAAACAACTGGGGGAGATATAGCCAAATAGGTAAAGAATAGCTGGATGGCAGAGGAGACATAGTTCTGTAGATAAACCCCACACCCACGCCTGCACCCAACCAGGAGAGCAGAGTGACTGGTCTCCACCAAGGGGCTGAAGGCTGCCACATTCCCTCCTCCTCCTTCTTTTGAATAGCCTTATTGAAGTATAATTGATGTATAGTAAACTCACATGTTTGAAGAATACAATTTGATTAGTTTGACCTAGGTCTCCCCTGTGAAGCCATCACCACCGTCAGGACATTGAGCGTATTCGTCACTCATTTCCTTGTGCCCCTTTGAAGCCCCACCTTCCTGCCCCTTCTGCCCACTCAGCCACCCATCGATCTGCTGTCAGTCACTATAAGTTGGTTTTCTGTTTCTAGAATTGGATGTGTGTGGAATCATACAGTATGTGTATTTTTTTTTATCTGCCTTCTTTTACTCAACATTATTATTTATGTTGTTGCATATATGATTACTTTGTTCCTTTTTGTTGCTGAGTAGTATTCTACCATATGAATATACCACAATTGGTTTATCCATTAATATGTTGACGGACATTTGAGTTGTTTCTAGCTTGGAGCTACTAGAAATACAGCTTCAATGAATGTTCATATATCAATACAAGAATTTGTGTGAGTATATGTTTTTATGATTCTTGGGCATGAAATGGCTGGCTCATGTGTCTAACTTTAAAAAAAACCTGCCGAACTTCTCCCCAGAATAGTTGAATCATTTTACATTTCCACTTACAGTTTCTCCCTATCCCTGTCAACATTCAGAATTGATTGGTCTTTTAAATTTTAGCCATTCTAGGGGATGTGTCATGGTATCTTATTAACTTACCATTATTTCCCAAATAACTAGTGACGTTGAACATTTTTCATGTGTTTATTTGCCATCCATATATTTTCTTTGGTGAAGTGTCCCTTCAAATTCTTTGCCCATTTTTAAAGCTGGGTTGTTTACATTAATATAATAGGTAAAATAATTATAACATAGTTTATATGTTACATATTAGACATTAAAATTAAAATATATCAGGTTTAGAAAATATTTTTAGATTATATATTATATTTAAATATTTACAAACTGTATATCCACCAAAAGGTTTGTATTTCAAATATCTATTCAAATATATTATATTCTTTCTGGGAACTTATTGACAGTTTCTATGGTAAAATGGAATCAGGTAACAACTATATTGAAACATCAAAGAGACTAAAGTTTATACTTGCTTATCCAACCAGTCCGTTCTGAAGGAGATCAGCCCTGGGATTTCTTTGGAAGGAATGATGCTAAAGCTGAAACTCCAGTACTTTGGCCACCTCATGCGAAGAGCTGACTCATTGGAAAAGACTCTGATGCTGGGAGGGATTGGGGGCAAGAGGAGAAGGGGACAACAGAGGATGAGATGGCTGGATGGCATCACTAACTTGATGGACATGAGTCTGAGTGAACTGCAGGAGTTGGTGATAGACAGGGAGGCCTGGTGTGCTGCGATTCATGGGGTTGCAAAGAGTCGGACACGACTGAGCGACTGAACTGAACTGAACTGAACATTTATATAATTTATATTATAAATATATATATATATACATTCACCAAAATATGCCTTTTGGTTGATACATAGTTTGCAAATATTTTATCCTAGTCTGTGCTTACCTTTTAATTTTTGTAGCAATGTATTTTGAAGCACAAAAGTTTTAAATCTTGATGAAGACTTTTAGAACTTGTGCTTTTTGAGTATCATATAGGAAATCTTTGCCAAATCCAAGGCCATAAAAGATTTCTCCTGTATTTTTTTCTAGTCATTTTATAATGTTAGTTCTTACATTGAAGTCAATGATCCATTGAAATGCTTGTATACAGTGTGAGGTAAGGGTCTAGGTTCAGCCAGTTTCTTCCAAGATTCCTGGTGCTCTGGATGAGTTAGTATTCTGTCCTCTCCCCACCCCCACACTTCCACATTTCCACCTCTTCCCGAAGCCACTGTCCTGTCTCTGATGTCTCCTAAGCTGTTCAGCCTCTGATCTCCTGCTCACACTCAAGCACTTGGTGGGGACACTGTGCCCCTTCCCCCTGCTCTGGATGTCCTGGAGCATGCCCATCTGGCATTGATCACAGAGGCAAAGACCAGGACAGCATCCATTTGAGGCCATTCCAGCCTTGATGGACAGTAGTGTTGGTGACAATGTGCCTTCCCAGATATTTATCTCTTACAGTGACCGCCAGAGGGTCCGGAACTCCCTGCTGGGAGAGAGAAGCAAATTTTAGAATTCTTAAAAACAACTGGAATCTCGACTAGCTTGACATCCTAGTTGACACAGAAACCCATGTGCTTAGAAGGTAGGCAAGCCTTCCTGAGTGGGAGCAAGTATTGTTATCTTCATATCAGAAGTGAGCAAACTGAGGTTTCATAAGATTCAGTGACCTGCCCAAGATTACCCAACTAGCTCATCACAATGCAACTTAACTCCTGGGTCCAGAAAAGAAATACACTCAGACTTCTACTCCCAGGCCAGCAATTCCCACTCTTTAAATGCTGCAAGTTGTGTGTGGAATTTTCCTGCCAGCAAGACAAACTACAGCCCCACATTTGTTGATGGTTTCAAAGAAAAGCAACTGCAATGAATGAAGGGGTTGAAAGGGTGTATTTAAGGTCTTGGGGGCAAATCAAAGGAAAGTTTGGGAGAGGCTGGTTTACCCTTTTCCGAGTGGATCTAGGCTTTATTTTTTTCTTCTACTGTTTTTGGGTCTGGAAAGGGAGTGTTTCTGCAGGGTTTAGGGGTCAGCTCCCTGCGCCGAGTCTGTGGAGAAAGAAGCGGGAGGTGGGGGTGCTGCCTGCTGTATCTTCCTCAGTGCTTCCTCAGCCCTGTCCCCATCAAGACCCAAGATTCTCAGCCTGGTGTCCCCAGCTTGGCCCATTTCCAACCTCACCTTCCTTTCCCCGACTCTTGCATCAGCCCTCTGTCCAACTATCTAGGCTGGTCACCTCAAGGTCACACCCCATACCTGGTCTACACCCTTCTTCCAGTCCCTCGTTTTTGCACATAGGAATGACCCTGTACTCAGTCGCCTGAGAATCAGCTTGGGTCCCAGATTCTGTCAGCTGCACGGGCCTGTTCTGGCCCTGGCTCCCTCAGCCCTGGCTCCCCTCACATGTGCTAAGCCTGTCTCTGAGGCTCAGTCTTGTGGAATCTCTTCCCCTATGGCCTGCAACTGGTAATTGGGCCTAATCTCATTTTCCTCTGCATAGCTTTCCCCTGTGTCTTATCTCCCCACCTAGACTGTAAGCTCCTCCTGGGCAGGAACGGGACTGATCCTTTCTCATTCTACTGTATCTCCTCAGCCCCTGGCCTCATCGGTGCAGCACCAAATTGGCAGTGATTGCCTTGGTTTGATTTACCCGGGTCTGAGTCTTAGAAGGAAGGTGAGAGGTTTGCTAGCTGTAGTTAATAGTTTTCCTGTGAATTCTGGAGAGGAAACATGCTGTGGTGGCACAGAGATGCAAACTGTTCTCAGGGCTGGAGGCTAGGGCTTAATAGGAGCTGGAGCTCATTCCTGAAGGTAAGGGGCTATAGAAGAGGGGTCCTGAGCTCAGAAGCAGCCCTTCCACCACCAGGAGCATCCCTGCCTACAGAAACTTCTCCATTGCTGCCCCACGGGGAGGGCAGGAATGCTTTCGGTGCCCAGCTCCAGGAGAAAGTGCCCTGTCCTTCAAGCTGCACTTCTTGGGAAAGGATCTGCTTGTGAGCAGCCTCTACCAATCTGCTTGAACTGGATTTAAAGGTTTCAGAAAACATGCACACCATGCACTGCAGAGGGTACTTTGGGGGCTGAAGGACAAACCATGCATGGTCCCGGCTCTTAGTAAACTCGCCGCAGGTGAGTAGGGCAGGTGATATGTGAACACATAACTTGAGCATGATGCAAGTCCCTGACAGTCGATAAAGGCAGGAGCTGTTTCCTGGAGAGGAGACATTTAGGATGAGACTTCAGAAGACTAGGGCTTGGAGAAGGAAATTGCAGGAGGAGGAATCTGTGTGAGCAAAGGCAAGGAGTTAGGATCATGCAGGGCATACTCAGGACAGGACTAAGTTGCCTGAGCGTAGGCTGAGATAGTTAGATGGGAGCTTGGGACCAGTCGGTATATATTCCTGGAAAACCAAGAGGCAGAAGGTAGAATGGTGTTTGTCAGGGACTTGGGGGAGGGGGAAGGGAGTTGTTTAATGGTACAGACTTTCAGCTTTGTAACATGAAGTGTTTTGGAGATGGATGGGTGATGGTTGCACAACCATGTGGCTGTTCTTAACACCACTGAATTGGGCATATAAAAATGGTCAGATGGTATATTTTATGTTGTAGGTATTTTACCATACCCCTGCCCCCAGCTAAAATCCTTGAATGCCAGCTTAATGTTTCAGGGGTATGACCTCTGAATTAGACAAACAGGCGCAGGTTGGGTAACTTTGGCTTCATAGTTGGGTAACCTTGGGCAAGTTAGTTCACTTCTCAAAGCCTCAGTTTCCTCATTAGTAGAACTGAGATGATGTCACAACCAACATGCGAAGGAGCTGTGAGGAGTAAATGAGGATATGGCTGTGGCATGCACAGTGTGCACCTGCGGTCAGTCAGGAGGCACGCAGCAGATGATCACTGTTGATGCCATGCTGAGTCTCTACCCTTAGGGAGCCCGACCCTGATGGAGGGTCACTGGAAGGGGCAGGATGTGAAGCCCATGCCGTAGACAAGTAGACAAGTAATGCTGGGGGCTGTGTCAGGAGGCAGTGGGGATGCTCGGGATGGAGGATGAGTTTCCAAGGTTGTGTGGAGCCAGAAATGAAGCCAGCTTCACACACACACACACACACACACACACTCACACACAGTGATCTTGAATCCACTATCCTATTTTGTGCTTCTTATTTTTCTCATTTTTTGTGTGTTTATTTTTCTTTTGTATTTATTATTTTATTAGTCTTTTTTTCTCTATTAATTGAAAATTATACACTGTATTTCTTTTTCTTTTTCCTTTTAGATTTCTTAAACATTACCACATGCATACCTATCAAGATCTAAGGTTAATCAATTTACCTTCCTCTTTGCAAAATCTTGAAACATCTTAACTCTGTCTACCCCCTCCTGACTGTTACATTATTATAATGTGCTTTAATTCTCTCTGGTTTTACTGTGACCTCAAAGGACCTTATAATTCCTGTTATATTATACAGCAAATGTTTGTTTGGCTTTACCCACGTATTTACCACTTTTTTTGGCTCTTCATACCTTTAGCATCTCAGATTTTCCATCTGGGATAATTTTTTTTTCTGCCTACTGTACATCCATTTACAATTTTTATTAGGGGTATGGTTGATTTACAAAGTTGTGTTGGTTTCAGGCATACAGCAAAGTGAATCAGTTTATATGTGTGTATATATATACACACACACTCTTTTTTAGATTCTTTTTTCATATAGGCCATTACAGACTATTTTTTTGTGTGTGTGTGTTCATTTACTTTAATAACACTACATTTACCATGTTATCACCATGGAATGTAAATTCAGGTTAGATGAGAATTTCACAAGTACAACAACGCATTCTGTGATATACCAAAGTTTGTATAATGTCTGACCAAACCAGCTTGCTCATCAATGACTTCCATTATAGGCATTTTATTTAGTTGATGATACTTCTGAAGAAAATAAACATACTGCACACATTTAAAAAGTGTTTTTCATTTACCTTTGCATTAGCACTTAAAATACATGTTTCAAAATAATTTAAAATTATTCTAATATAACAGCAGCAAAATATAATTCTGCAATTACAAAAGAGCTAAAAGGGATCCACAAGTTAAGTTACTCTCATGTTTATAACTATGATTCTAAAGTAAATACTACTTCAAAGTGGCTCTGTTACCAGCTTTTTAGTTTTGGTTTAAAAACACACACAGACTTGCAGGGAGGTTTATAATGTTGTATTCCATGCACTGTTCTAAAAGGGTTCCTCAAGAGCCAACCAGCCCTTAAAACAGTACTCAGTCCACAAGGCCGTCAGAAAGTTAAATTAACTGGGATAAATAGGATTCCTACATTACATCAAAAGCATATGATATTCTGCAGCAACTGGGAGCATTTTCAGGATTGGCATGTTGTTTCTTTAGAACTAATTTCAACAGAAGAGTTTAAGAAGGTGGACAGGTACCACTATCAAGTGTATTTAAAAGTGACATGTTTATTTTGTGCTGATCTGACTTCCCTGAATGACCTAGCTAGTGAACTGGTCACCAGTAACTTGGTCACCAGGCAATCAAGCATGCAAGAAAGGAAGCCAGTATTCAAATTACCATGTTCTTGTCTGACCCAAACTATTTTCAGCATAAACATATAACCTCAATATGAGATGTCTAACTAAAGCAAGCACCACCAACAAGACCAAGATAGCATCTCCTCTTCTAAGGTTTAGGTTTTCCTCAGAATTCTTGATACAGGGAATAGCCCATACCAAGAGTCACTGCTCCCACAATAAAGCCTTGGGCTGCCACACGCATGTGGATCAGGTGAACAGACATTTTAGTATTTCCCCTGCTCTTCAATCTATATAATCCATGTGCAACAATTGCTGCAAAACCTGCCATTCCAATGGGGACAAATGGTGCCTCTCTAGCTTTTCGGATAAGTTTAGATCCCTGATCTTCATCATATGAAGAAAGAGAAATATCTGTGTCGCTTGACATAGTGATCGAAGAATCTTCAGACAACTTCAAGATGTTTCAGGTTCCTACCAGATTCTGATCCATTACAGAGTATTGAGTAGAGTTCTCTGTACTCTACAGTGGTTCTTATTAGTTATCTATTTTATGTATGCTATGCTAAGTCACTTCAGTCGTGTTCGACTCTGTGCGACCCCATAGACGGCAGCCCACCAGGCTCCCCCGTCCCTGGGATTCTCCAGGCAAGAACACTGGAGTGGGCTGCCATTTCCTTTTCCAATGCATGAAAGTGAAAAGTGAAAGTGAAGTCTCTCAGTCGTGTCCGACTCTTAGCGACCCCATGGATTGCAGCCTAACAGGCTCATCGGTCCATGGGATTTTCCACAAGAGTACTGGAGTGGGGTGCCATTGCCTTCTCCGATTTTATGTATAGTAGTGTGTATATGTCAATCTTAATCTTCCAGTTTACCCCTCGCCTCCTCCTACCTGGTAACCACAAGTTTGTTTTCAACATCTGTAATCTTATTTCTATTTCGTAGATAAGTTCATTTGTAGCCTTTTTTTTTTTTTTAGCCGAATATACATTCTTTCCAATATCCTTTAATGAGAATTCCTTGGTTATACATTCTCTCAGGTTTTGTTCGCCTGAAAAATGTTTGTTTTGTGCTCTTTCATAGACTGAATGAGTTATTTTCACCGAATAAAGAATTCTGGCCTGTCAGGTCTCTCCCACTCCCAGCTTCTGTTGTTGCCATTGATAAATCAGCTGTAATCTAAGCACACTGACTTTTTATTTGATTCTCCCTCTCTAGCCCGTATTTTCTGCAGTTTACTGTGTGTGTTTAAGGGTGTATTTCTTTCTTTTCCTCTTCTGTTTTCAATCCTGCTTGGAATTTCTTGGGATACTTAACCTCTGTGAATGGCATCTCTTACAAGTTCTGGAAAATTCTCACCCAGTATGTCTTCAAGTATTGCCTCTCTTCTCTTCTTTCTCCTCTCTTACCAGAACTCCTACTAATGATACACCACTCTTTTTCTGTGTCTCTTAAGCTTTTATTCCGTATTTTCTATCTTTTGGTCCCTCTGTGCTGTTTTCTGTTGTTTATTTCTAATCCACCTCCCAGTTCACAAGTTGTCCCTTTTGCTAAATCTAATCTTATGCATTTTATTTAAAAAAATTCATATTGAAATATAGTTGATTAATAATGCTGTGTTAATCTCAGGTGTAGAGCAAAGTGATTCAGTTATACATATGTATTTTTTTTCATTGCATTTTAAAATTTCAGTTATGTGATTTTGTATTTCTGGAAGTTCCATTTACTTCTTTCTCAAATTGGTTTGGTCACATTTTATAGTTTTCTACTTCCTGCAGATATTTTCAAGCTTGTCTTTTATTTCATTACACATAGTATGCATGATTGGCTTATAATCTGTCCGCTATCTGAAGTTGTTGTACATCCATGTCTGTGGTCTCTGCTGGGTTTTGTTCGTTGTTTCCTTGTGTACTTGGTTACTTTTGACTTGTGTACTGCTCAAAGTTACTTGAAATTTTACTGATAGTTATTTGCTGAAGCCTGGGGTGGAGCTGCCTTCCTCCAGAGAGTATTTATCCTCTGCCAGGCAGCAGTCCAGGAGTGCTTTGAACTGAATTCATGACTTAAGCCGTTTTGAACCACTCAATGATACGAATTTGGGCAGCTACTCTGTAAGGAGTCTAGCTTGTGGTTACAGGTGCTCAGGGAAGAAGGGTGCCCCTCTTCTTTTGCCTTCCCCTGGAGGTAAGGCCTTCTGGGGTGCCAGCTTAATCTAAGAGGGTCTCCTGGTAGGTCCCTGACTTGTGACAGGCCCCAAGTTTTAGCGTGTGTCCCCATTGTCCCTCAAAGCCATTCAGACTGAGATTTACATATACCTGTAGCTGCCAACACCCACAGAGCCAAAATGACTTTGGTGCTCCTTACTTTTCACAATTCTAGCCTCTCTTTTGATTTGACCTTATTCCTTTCTCTCTTGCCAGTTTTTTGATACTTTTTAAAAAGAGTTTTTCGTGTCTCATCTAGTATTTGGGGTTGTTTTCAGCACCTGTTTTCTCTGAAACAGAAGTTGGAGGAGCTTCTCATTCTGTTTGATTTTTAAAGATTGAAGTATAGTTGACTTACAATATTAGTCTCAGGTGTACAACCTAGTGATTCAGTATTTTTATAGATTATGCTCCATTTAAAGTTATTACAAAATAATGTTTGTATTTCCCTGTGCTATACAATATATTCATGCTGTGTGATTTTGAGTAGGTCAGTTTTCCTTTCTGGGCATCAGTCTTATTTACTTCAAACGGTGGCTGGGAGAATTAAATGAGAAAAGGAAGGTAAAGACAGAACTCTACACGTAGTGCTTGTTCCTGGCATAGTAAACAGCTGTTCCCTTTCCTCTTATGTCCTGGTGGGGCTGGATCCCTGGGACAAAGCAGGAGCCCAGTCATTAAGTCTGAGGCCGAAGGTTCTGGGGGGCTAATGCCCAGAGTTGTGTATCCTTTTTCAACCCCTGAGATACCAGCTAAAGTTTGACCCACACATGAAGGTCTGTAGCAAGCTGGGCTGGGTGCCAGTGATAGAGGAGGTCCCTGACTACCAGCTTCAGTGCTGGGGAGTATGAAGGGCCCCTGGTGAAGTCTGGACCCATGGCCTCAGCAGCATCCCCAGAAATGATACCTATTAGGCCTCCAAGGGTGTTTGACTGCACATACTTTGTTCACACTTGGCTTGTGAACCTAGCCTCTGGAGGAGAAAAAAAAATCCCCTGTGTCTAAAAGATCACTGGGAAGTATTCATTCCCAGAGGAACCAGTTTCTGGAGTCAGGAGGTCAGAGTGCTTCTCTCTGGCCTGAGGAGCTGGAACAAAGGAGTCCCCTGGAGGCTGTGCAGGCTCTCCCCAGAGTCAATTCTGACCCCTCCACCCGCTGCTATTACAGTTCTGCCACCCACACCCACCCCACCACCAGTGTTAGCCTGGGTTACCACAGCACTCCCTGACTGCAGAGGGTTTTAACACGTTTCCAAGGTCATAGATACTGCTTTTTATAGATAACATAAAATTCCCAAAGAGAATTCCTGAAACTCAGGGTCAAATGACACTGCAGTATCCTGTCCTCTCAGCCCCATTTGGTGTTAGTTGGGGACCCTCCTGTCCTTCCCTGAGCTTAACCTCAGTCATTTTGGTCTCCATGGCCCTTGTACCAGTTCCCAGATATCCACTCTGACAGTGCGCACTGCAGGATCCCAGCCCAGAGAGATCCTTCTTGATCTCAGAGTCAGGTGGGGTGGGAGCAGGTTGGAGACAATCGCATTGGCTATAGAGCAGCCCAGGTCTGTAAGAATGAAAAGTCGCACTGTCCTCACTCACTATAGAATACTTTATAGAAGGAAGTCACTGGCTTATCAAGTGCAGCCCTTTTTTCCATTTTTACCTGTTCGCATGCATAAAATAGACAGCTTTTAAAACAAGCTCATCTAGCTAAAAAAAGGTACAAGCCCTTACAAAATGGAAAATGAGATTCAAATGGGGATAAAATGCATCATTAAGGAGCCCTGGTCCCTGGGCTGCGGCAGTTTAGGGCCTTTAGGGAAGGCAATATCCTTCTCGAACCTTCCCGGAAGGTTCAGCTCTATCCTAATTATCCAGTGGGGAATCGGTGTGTCTTCAGAGGAAAACATTACTAAGGGCTTTTAGCATGAGCTGTCTCCAAGACATTCCCTACAGAAGCAGAGAGAGGAGAATCAGGCCAGCACCAGACTCAGGCACCCATTCTTGTATTGAGAGGCAAACATCACTGCATTTTTTTTTTTAATCTGGGAATTTCTCTGGAATTCTTTGAACTCCCATAGCAAAGTTTATAATTCTTTCAAGATGCTTCTTATCTCGCATCATAAGATGTTTTTTGGAGATGTACTTGTGTTGTTTCCTTGGCCTGGGCTGCCCTCTCACCCTTCACCTACCTGGCAAACCTCTGTTTATTACTCAGAGACTGTTCAAGCAGCACCTCCCCACAAGCTGGCCCTGACCATTGACACTCCCAATCGAAAGATGTAGCTCATCTAATTCTGCCGGACAGTGAGCTCTGAATGAGAATATATAAAACAAGTGCTACTCCCAACCTTCCTTCCTGGTACACCTGTTTTGGAACATTCTTTGAGCAGTTCACAGAGCACTTGGGATTGTGTTGGCTTCTTGGTCCCCCCACTGGGCTGTAGGCCCCTTGTGAACAGGGTCAAGTGCCGCCCTACCCCTCACTCCTACTCTCCACATCCCCAGGTCCAGGCTTGCTGGACCAGACTCTATAGGCTTTATGGGTCATTGAGCTTCGGAATGCAGGCTGCGACCTCCATGAAGCAGGGTGTTCATCTGTCTTCCCTGAGGCATCTAGTATGGGGCTCCACGTTAGCAGGCACGCTCAAAGTACTTGTGAAAGAGGGAGTGAGTTGCAGGCCCTTTGAAATGGAAGATGCTAAGATGCTGAAAGTCTTGGCAACTTTCCAAAGCAAAGAATGTGGACTTAAGAATGAGTTTATAGGACCTCACCTGGTGATACCAGCTTGAGAAAATTGCAAGCAATGCAACATTAGAAGGTACATCCCTGAGGGAGGTGTCACAGGATACCTTCAAGGACAGACTGAACTTTAATGAGCCCTTTGGTGGGAAACCAGTTACTACACCAGTTAGGATGGGACCCAAGAACAACCAGCTCACAGGTGGTTCTCCTGAGGGGTAAAGAATGGGAGCAGTTCCCCACAGGGATACTCGAGTTCTGAGAAAAGTGCAATGTTTATGATCGTCTGTCTGTGGTGTCAGGAGTTAGTCTGACCAGGGTTGGAACAGCAGCATTCTGCCTCCAGCCCAGGCTTGTTACCCTGGGCAGTGCCTCTGGCTCATGAATGTCCTTCCTCCCTAATATGCTGCTCAGGTGCAGGAATTTTAGCCCCAAGCACACATGTGTCTCTAGCTACTAGCCTAGAAGCTTGTAGGGCATCATTTCTGGGTATTTAGTCTCCCAGATTTGAACCCTGAAGACTGAGTTCCCCCAGGCCTTCTGCGCTCAGCCTCTGCACTGTTCCCTGATTGATGAGGCTGAGTGGGAGCGCTCATCTGCCTGCATGGCCCTGCTCCCAACACAAAGATGAGCTAGCTTAGCTAAGGCTGACGCTAAACGGGAAGGTCAAGGCTGCAGGGCTGTGTGGCAAAGGGGTCGCCCTGGCACAGTGTTCAGCCAGAGACTTGCTCAGGACCCCTGCACCATGGAGGATGAGGTCAGGACTTTTAGGGTGCTATGGGTGACAGTCACCCATAGCGCGGGGCCCTCCTGTGGGTCCCTTTGTGATGTTTCTCTCTCACTGTGTCCGGGAATTGCTATAGAGCCTGCCACCCACTTTGCTCCTCTAAGCTGCTCACCGCAGATGGGATTTCTTGTGTTTCCCACCCGACCTGGGGCACAAACAGACTTTGGAAGCTCTCGATGAATCCCAGGACCAAGAGGCAGAGCTGGTCCTTCTCCTCTGTGAAGGCTGCTTGTGTTCCCTTGGAAAGGGAAGAAGGGTGCACCCTGTCCATCCCTACCTACCTGAGGCGCTGGCTGAACCCTGAGCAGTGCAGTCCTCCCCTTCCCAGGGAGACACCCTGCCTCTCCTTGGAGCTGTTCCTTCTGCCCTGCTCCCCCATTTCTTAGCTCCTTAGTTCTGAACCCCCACGCTGACCCACCTCACCTTCTTGGGCAGGTGGAATCTCCTGAGTAAAGCCTGATGGTTGACCATGTGCCTCGCGCTGGTAAGATAAGGATGGACATGTCGGTGTCCCTAGCCTCAAGGAGCCCCCAGTCTGGCTGGGACAGACAAATGCTGGTGACAGATTGTGTACCTGGGCTGTGGGGTGCAGAGGAGGGAGCTGTTCATTGTGACCCACTTCCCCAGAGAGGGCACAGCTGAACAGGGCTTGACACAGGAGGAGTTCTCTGTGTGGATGAGGCAGCAGATGACCCAGCCGCTGGAAGGGACAGTGTGCACAAAGCCACAGGGGCCTGGCACCTTCAGGGAGCCACAGCTGATTGGTTGCCATGCAGTAGAGAAACACGGGAAGAGGCTGGAGAGAACAGCCAGGATGCAGGAAACTAGGCCTTGGAGACCAAGCTGAGTGGGGACTCTGTCCTGAAGGCTGCAGTGAAGGTCCAAGGAGACACACCTGTTTATTCCTTTTTAAAAATAGCGTTATTAAGGTATAATTGACATATATAAACTGAACATACTTAATGTGTACAATCTGGTGAGCTTTAGTGTATATGTGTATATAACAGATATATGTGAAACCATCCCCACCACCAATGAACACATCCATCTCCTCCGGAAGTTTCCTTGTGTCCCTTTGTCATCCCTCCATCCCATCCTCACTGTTTCCAGGCAACCATCCATCTCTGCTCTCTGTTACTACAGCTTAGATTATATGTTTCTGAATTTTGTAGAAATGAACTCATCTAGTATGTACTACTTTTGCTTGTTCTCATCACTCAGCATATTTGTTTTGCAATTCATCCATGTTGTGTATATTAATAATTAATTCCTTTTCATTGCTTAGTGGTATTTCATTGCATGGATTATACCACAGTTTGTTTATTTCTTCACCTTCTGATGGACATTTGGGTTGTTTCTAGTTTGAAGCTGATGAATATCTGCATGTGAATGTTTGGGTAAGCAGCTAGGAATGGAATGACTGGGTCATATGATAGGTATATGTTTAACTTTTAAAGAAATTACCAGACTATTTTCCAAATGGTTGTTTGATTTCACATTCCCATGAACAATGTATGACTTTTTCACATACCCTTTCTTGACTGGCTATGAAATGTAGGGTGGACCCTCAGAACAGAATCTCCACTGCATCTGTCTAGCTGGTGACTACAACTGAATCCCTGAGACATGCACTCCTCAGGCCCGAGACAGGGAGGGAGGGCTCTCCTGGAAATCCTTCCAGAAGATGGTGTCAGACTTGGCATCATCTTAAGAGGCTTGTTTGTCAATGATACTGCCCAGAGGCTGGAGGAATTGAACAGGACCTGAGGGTAATGAACTAAGGCATCTCTAGCTCAGCACTTGAGAAAATTCCTCCGGGCCCAAAGAGCCACAGTCCAACAGTTACAGCCCAGTTTCCACAGAAGTTCATTTTTGTGTTAATCAGTGATTTCAGCTAGTGTCAGGGCCCCAGTCAGTTGTGGGAGAGGTCTGGCCCCTGGCTCAGGGCCCTATTCCAAGGAGACAGCCTCCAGGCCAGACTTCCCTAGGAAGAGTCATAGAACTGAAGGCTCTAGAACCCTGGGGACCACCCAGGTCAAGGCTGCTGATCTTGGCCCATTCCCCTCAGGCAGGAGCTGTGGAGCAGCGTCCAGGACTAGAAGGCAAGGCTGACGTCCATGTCCCTCTGGTCACTGTGGGGGCCTGGCCTTTCTGAACCTTGATATTTGTATGGTGTGAGTGAGCCCCACCAGACTTTGGAGTGTGCTCTTTGTTTGTCCATTTGTTCATTCATCAACATTAATCAGTGCCTCTTTGGAACCAGAGATGACTCAGGCAGGTTGGGGTCAGGTTGTGAAACCCTCCAGTCCCTGCTAAGGGATGCGGATGGTATTTATGGGAGGGGCACAAGTGGTGATTAGATCAGGCTTGTGTTTTAGAAAGGGACCCTGGCAGCCAAAGCAGAGGGTGGATTTGAGCGTGGACACACCACGGGCAGGAAGGTCATTAGGAAGAGGCGACGGGGGATCTGAGTGGGTAGTGGTGGTGAGAGGACAAAGGAGGGACTTTCTTGTAGAGAGAGGAGAGTCCTCCCTCCCCATGGCCACCAGCCCTTTCTTGTCTTGGCTTCAGTGACACTTCTCTTTCCCGGCTTCCACCAAAAACCCAGAATACGTAAAAAATAAATAGAAGGATGGTTGGAGGGATAGAGGGATGGCCATTTGGCTCAGGAGCGAGTCAAGGCACACATCTCCTGCCCACCCATCCATCACCTCCTGCCTGGGCAGCCATCCTTCACTGAGACAAAGGTGGGGACTGCAGGTGTCTCCCTGGCCCAGCAGGATGTTAGTGATTCCTATCTGATAGCTTGCAAATAAACGGACTCCTGGAGGCTGTCAGTCACCTGTGAAACAGAGCCCTGCTGTCCTCTCTTGCCAGGATTCCTCAGGCAGTCAAGGACCATAACTTTGAACTTCTGGGAAGGAAAGGCTTCAGTTTCCCATGGAGTCCCCATCCTTGGGGGCAGAAGGGGAAGGGAGGAGAAGCCAGAGCCTGGTGGGGAGGTTGATGACTCAGCTTGATGACGCCAAGGAGCTGCGTCTCGGCTGTAGTCCCTGAGCCTTGCTGCCATGTGACCTTTTTCTGGTTACTCACAGTGAGTCCAGCACTGTCCTGGCAGGTTTCTGTGATTTAGACTGACCTGCAGAGTTCAGTGCCCAGGTGACCTCAGAATGGCATTCACCATAACCAGAGTTCATCTTCAAAATGTGTGCATGGGCAGAGTTAGGTGGGAGAGCTGAGAGGGGCCATGGGCAGGAGCGGTGTGTGTCTGGTGTAGAGGATAGAGCACGGGGGTCATGCAGAGAAGCTGAGAGTCCTGAGTTCCAATCCCTTGCCCCACCCTCACTGGGTGACCAGGGGAGACAATCCCTTCCCCTCTCTGAGACGATCCAGACCCCAGTCACAGGCTCTGCAAGTTGGTATTTATGTCTGCATTCCCTCGGCCTCAATCTGGACCCTGTGAGGGTCAAGACACTGAGCACAGACCCTCTGAATTGGGTTTGGGAAGAGGGGTCAAAGATGTTTACTCCTGCTTCTCCTGCTCAGGATGCAACTCGTGGACTAGCTGATGCTGAGGGTTGACAGGGCACTTAGAGGTGGCCACTCAACCCTCCATTTGATGTTAGGTGAAATGGAGGCCTGGAGAGGTTGGAAGAGGAGTCCAGGCACTGGCAGATATGGGCCACGCTTGTTCACTTGGGCCCTGAGGGCTCCCCAGGGTCCTCTGTGTTTGGCATTGTGGGGTACAGGATACCAGTGGTCACTGACTCAGAACTGGCCTGTTCCCTGCCCTGCGGCACCACCAGCAGGGCCTTCCTGCCCTTGCCCATTGAACCACTGAGACTTCTCTCAGGGCCTGCCCAGTCAGGCCTGCTGGCGGATTGGGCCTCCCTGTCCACCAGACTATTGCCATGATAGCAGCAGGTGTGGGGAAAGTGGTCCAGGCATGGACAGCACAGGTGAGGAGCCCCCGGGCAGGATGGAGCTGGAGAGGCCCAGTGCTGGGAGATAAGGCTTGTGCTAAGCCGGTGGTGCTTGGCACACAGAGCAGGAGCCCGGAGGTGTTATTACTCTCAGTCCAGGGTGGCCCTCCCCTGGTTCGATGGGAAAGACCAGAGCCGGCCACTGGATGGTGGTGCCAGCCTGAGAAACCCCAGGAAGGAGGCCCGTGATGAGGTGTTTGGCCCCAGCCAGGTGGTACAAGCTGGGCATCCCAGGACCCAGGGCATGAATTCTTGCTGACAACTGGGGAACTTGGAGGAAGGGGCACTCTATAAATCTCCATAGCACTGCCAGTGGGGCCCACTTGGGGTGGCTGCCCTCCCACCTTGGGTGAGTGAGAAGGAATGTGGAAGGACTGGGCAGGGCATGCACCGGGGAGGGGGGCTGTGATCTCTGTGCTGTGTTTGTGCAGCAAACACTTCCCCAGACCTCCTGGTGCTACCTGGGAGCTGCAGATGTGGGGTACACAGTCCAGAGGGACATGGCTCTGCCCTAAGGCACAAGTCACCCCCACAAAGTCTCCTCCGGGCTTTTCTCTGTGTCCTTCAGGCCTTGCCTGCTCAGGGGTAGAAGAGATGGGCTGCTTGCTGAGTGTGTGATGGAAGGGGAGGAGCAAGTGGCCAGACAGATGGGCCCTCAGCCCCCAGGCCTTACACCAGTTAGCATGGGAGGGAGAGCGACTGGGGCTCCAGCAGGTCTGGATGGGGGGATGGTGGGAAGAAATGAACAGGCCGGGTAAGCCCTTGACCTTGGCCTTCCTGCTGGTCACCAAGCTCCTCTAGAGTCAAACGTAGAGTCCTTCAGACGTGGCAGACCCTCCTCCACCCTTTCCCACATGTCCTTTTCACCCCCAGCAGCACCTCGACTCCTGCTCCTTGACATCCCTTCCTCCCTCTTCCAAACTTCCTCTGCTCCCTCCCAGGCCCGCTCTGTCCTCCAGGTCTTGCAGGATGCTTTCCCTGCTGCCCCAGCCCTTGTGGACATCCTGCCTTATCTACTCCTGTCCCACTACCAGTCTCAGGCAGGCTGCGGAGCCAGTGAGGGAGGCTGCCAGAGAAGGGAGTGGGAGGTGAGCAAGACCCAGACCAGCAGATCTACAGCTGGGTGGGGCCGGAGTGGAGGTTGGAGGCCACCAGGACTCTAGGGAACTAGGCCCGAAGGGGAGATCATCTCTCTGGAGTCTGCCAGGATGGGTAGCATAGATGAACAGTGGAGGCCAGGTCAGAGAGCTGGGCTGGTGGGGCCAGGCAGGTGCTTCACTCAGGGTACCAGCTGCGGCTGTGGTCAGTGGAAAAGACAGGAAAATGGGGGCGGCCAGGAGGCCTGGGTCTGGATGTCTCTGGTTGGTGAGGTGAGGCTGAGGCCCTACCACCTGCAGCCTCTCCCTTGGGACTCCAGGCAGCAGAAATTGGGTGTGGGGCAGAGTGACAGGATCTGCTTGGGAGCCACTGAGAGCTCATTTGGGTACAGAAGTAGATACCCCTATTTGTGGGGCTCTACCCATAAAATGGGGCAGCGCCTCTGTCCTTACAGGTGTGGAGTGGAGCTCATGGGAAACAAGTGTGGCCTTTGAATGAGCCTTTGCCGTGGGCAGCTCTGCCCCATCCTTCACCCTTACTCTTGGTACCACAAGTGCATTTGTGCCCCGAGTGGGGCCACCGTGGGTAGCTGAAGGTGTTCTCAGCACCAGCTGTCACAGCCTGAGCCAAGTTACCACCCCGCCAGCCAGCCCATCCTAGGTGAGGAGCTGAGTGTGGTGAGACAGCAGGCGTCCCACTCATTTTGAGCAAAATGGGGCTGTTGGCACAGGTCCAGTCCTGCCTTTTGTCCCCACCTGAGCCTCACGGTGACCGGGGTGCTGCCTGCGCTTCCCCTGCAATATCTGCACCTGGAGGCTGGTCAGCCACACACCACAGGCCGCAGGATTGACTGGCAATAAAACATGTCGATTCATCATCATTAGTCATGGGGGGAAGAAGATTAAAGTCATGAGGAGATACCATCACACACCTACTAGAATGGTCAAAAGAAAAAAGCTGGCAATACCAAGTACTGGTTAGGATGTGAAGCAGCTGGAACTCTGAGCCATAGCTCGAGAGAAGCAAAATGGCACAACCAATTTGGAAAACACTTTGGTATCTTCTTATAAAGCTAAGCATGTCCTTACCATATGATCCAGAAACCCTAATTCCTAGATATTTAGCCAAGGGAAATTAAGTTAGAAACCTAACACAGAAACCTGTATAGCGCCATTTATCGTGGCCTTAGACCTAATTGCCCCAGACTGGACAACAATCCAAATGTCCTTCAGTTGGCAAATGGATAAACAAACTGTGGTACGTCCACATAGCAGGATGCTACTCAGCCATGAAAAGAAAGCAACTACAGATATGAGTGGCACTAGAGATCAATGTCACATGTATTTTGCTGAGTGGAAGAAGCCAGACTCAAAGACTTCATACTGCTGATTTCATCTGCATTTTGAAAGAAGCTAAATTATAGGAACAGAAAACAGATTAGTGGTTTCTGGGGCCTTGGGGTGGGGTGGGCTGGGACTCTTGACTACAGAGTGGCACAAGGGAACCTTTTGGGGTGATGGAAATATTTTATACATTGAATATGATGGTGATCATGTGATATGTATTTATCAAAACTCATAGAACTGTTTACTACAAAGGGTAGATTCCACTCTATGTAAAAGATACTTCATTAAAACTAACTTTAAACACACACACATGTTAATCACAGCCACTGTTTCTGAGCACCCACTAGGCACTGTGCCAGAGGCTCTGTGTGTTTTCTCATCCATCCATTCACGTGATCGCTCACTCAGGAAGCAGTTACCAAGCATCTCTACAAGGTCCAGTCAGACCTCCCTAACACCTTCAAGCCACACGGCTCCCCAAGTTGTGTAGAGAAGCCAATGGGAAGAGGTGACCGGAGCCCAACCCCGGGGGCCAGTGGTTCAGCTTGTAGGTTCTCTGTGGTTGCATTTCCATGCGGAGAGAAAATCCTGGCTTTGTGAGCCTCTCAAGGGAGTCTGCAATCCAGAAAGAGAGACCAAGGTCATGAAACAAAGAATGATAACCTTGTTCCGTCTCTGTGGAGCTGGCCCCCGCACAGGAGGGCAGGCTGTGGCCCTCATGGGTCCAAGCCCAGAGCCTGCGCTGGTATGAATAGTGGAGGCTCTGGGCCCACTGCCACGTTCAGCCTTCTTGCTGGGTGGCTGCTCCACTGTTTGGGAGCATGTCTGTGTCTGCCCAGCTTAGATGGGAGCGGCCCTAGCTTCTCTTGTGAGAATCCAAATGTGGGAAGCCCCTGAAGAAAGCCAGAGTGGAGTACACAATGCATAGGAACACTGTGTAGGAGGAGAAATGAGCAAACCAGAGCTGCCCAGACCAACACGCCTCCATCTCAGAGACACAATGTGGAGTGGAGGGAAAATGACAAGAGGGACAGTATCTGACACCGTTTAAGTATGTTTTAACAGAGAAGGCAATGGCACCCCACTCCAGTACTCTTGCCTGGGAAATCCCATGGATGGAGGAGCCTGGTAGGCTGCAGTCCATGGGGTTGCTAAGAGTCGGATACGACTGAGTGACTTCACTTTCACTTTTCACTTTCATGCATTGGAGAAGGAAATGGCAGCCCACTCCAGTGTTCTTGCCTGGAGAATTCCAGGGACGAGGGAGCCTGGTGGGCTGCCGTCTATGGGGTCACAAAGAGTTGGACACGACTGAAGTGACTTAGCAGCAGTAAGTATGTTGTAAAGACACAGAGTAGTACCATGTGTTGTTATGGTTATAAACTTAGGTCATGAAAATATGAAAACGTGAACGAGAAAGATACAAGTGGATTAGCTCTGAGAAAGACAATAGCAAAAACAGATGAAAACAGCAAATATAGCAAGAGGCTAACAAACACATTTAATAGATCAGAGATATGTGACTTAAATAAGGGAGCTATGTTGCAAATTTTCTCTACCTTTGGCTTAAGTAGTTCATAAGTAAACAAGCCAGAGTGAACTTTGAAAACATTACACTAAGTGAAATAAGCAAGACACAAAAAGACAGTTATTGTATATGGTTCCAAAAGGTAGCAAAGGTACAAATTCAGCGTCAAAGAGTAAAATAGTGGTTACAGTGGAGCTGGGAGGAAGGAGGACAGGGAGCCATTGTCTAATGGGTGTAGAGTTTCTGTTTGGAAAGATGAAAACGTTCCAGAGATGGGTGGTGGTGAAGGACAGTGTGAACGCACTTCATGCCACTGAGCTGGATGCTTAAGAATGGTTAAATTGGTACATTTTATGTTATGCATATTTCCCCCTAATAAAAATAAATAAATACAGGCCAGAAGAGGCAAATCTATAGAGACACAAAGTAGATTAGTGGTTACCTGGGGCTGGGGAGGATACTGGGAAAATAGGGGTCATGGCCAAGGGGTGAGAGTTTCCTTTTGTGGTCATGAGAATGTGGTCATGAAATTGTCCTAAAATTGATTGTGGTCACGGATGCACAAATCTGCAAATATACTGGAAAACATTGAATTGAACGCTTTCAGTGGGCACAGTATGTAGTGCTTGACTTATATCTCAATAAAGCTGTTTTTTTTTTTTACTGCACCACGGAGCTTGTGGGATCTAGTTCCCAGACCAGGGATCAAACCTGGGCCCTGGCGGTGAGAGTGCAGAATCCTAATCACTGGACCACCAGGGAATTCCCAAAGCGGTTGTTTTTTAAAAAGCCAAAAGGAGGGAAATCCTTTCTGTGTCAGCTACTCTAGTAGAAGCTGCGATCTGTCTGATCTAGACTCAGCTCTGACACTGAGTGTCACAAAGTCATCAGGAGCCTAGAGCCTTGTCTACCCTGCCACCCTGAGACACGGGGAGGAAGCCCTGCCAGCCCAGCTCCCAGGGCTGGAGCTCTTGCCACATCCATGGGGCTGGGGGGTGGAGGCAGTCGTAGCCTCTGCAGATTGAGGTTAATGAGAATCTGCTCCAGGCTCCAGGGGCTTTGAGCCTTAATTAATACTTGCAAAGCCCTCGGTGATTGTGAAATCAGAGGTTCTGTAAATGTGCACAGCAGTGGCCTTATTAGTGCCAGCGTATTATGCCAGAGAAAGAAGCCAGCCTTCTTAGCACTGCCTTATTTCGCTGGAGACACTGGTCCCAGGGTGTCAAGGCCAGGCCGAAGCTGTCTCTCCTGGCCCCTTGTCTGGCTCTTCAGGCCACACCTAGGGTTTGAGTGGTCTGGATTGGTCCAGGGCTCCAGGGTGGCCACCCTGAACACTGTGGCCAGGCTTCTGATGGGGGTCTTCAGAGAACAATCAGGCAGACCACCCCAGCAGTCTTGGTGAGGGTCCCTCAAGGCCTACAGAAGGTGGCATCTGGCATCTCGTTTTCTGTAAATCTCGGGGCCCTGGTGAGGATCCTGGCTGTCTTCCCGGATGGCCATGCTTTTTGTGTTCGGCATGCCTCCTAGGATTGAATATAGCCAGGGCTCTGGGGCCCTGAATGGAAGACTGGCTCTGCCCTCAGCCCAGGGCAGCCTGTGAGCAAGGAACTGTTCCACATTGCCTTAGCTCAGGCCTTCCCCATCTGTGACTCCATCCTGGCCCCTCAAGCACCCTCCCCTAGCAGGCTCTGAGTTCTCCCAAAGCCACATGGCACAGCCTCTCTCCTTCTGTGTTCTGGTGCTATCCTCCCAAGGGTGGGTCCTCAGACTACCTAACCCTTTGGGCCTCCCAGCCAAGAGCACCTCACACCAGCCTCCAGGGCCCCTGTCTATGCTTGGCATCTTCATGCTGAGCAGAATGTCCTCACCTTTCAGAGCCTTGCTGCCCTCAGACACTGGGACCACAAACCCATCTGCCACTACTGGGATGATTCTCTGACCAGGGAGGTTGGAGGTAGAGGGAGGTATGGGTCAGGATCTGTGGCCCTGGGTGCCTTCAAAGGCCTGGGGATGTGGCACCCTGGAGGCCCATGGTCTTGAGGATTTGCTGCCCAGGGTACCCGTGACCCTAGTTGTCTTTGACCCAGGGCCCCCATACACCTAGTCGCTGCTGACTCGTGACCCTGGGCCAGCTTCTAGTATGTTGGCCTCTCTAACCACCCGCTTGGATGGGTACCTGTGGCATGCACTGCTGTTCGGACGTGGCACACGACCTTCCCTCCACTTGGGTTCCTGTTTCTGAGGACCTGTTTCCCAGCTCTCCATGACCCCCTAGGGATGTTGCATTCTAATGGAGGTGGTTTGTAGCTCCTGCCAGGTAACTCTGAGGATCAGGAACATCCTCCTTCATGTCAGCCGCCCCTCCCTTCCTCTATCCCTCGTGGCTCCTTGTCATCCTCTATCATAGCCAGTCTATTACTTACCTCTTTCCTTATCCTGGGCCTGTCAAACCAGATGGGGCTAAGGCATCAGAGACCCTTCTCCAAGCTGACATAGATCTCTTCCCCAGCCCTTTCCAGGAAGCAGGGTTGTGTTGTGGTTAGACCTACAGGCACTGGAGGCAGATTCCTGGTTCAAACGTCTCTACTTTTTATCTGCTGGGTGACCTGGGCAAGTTGCTTAACCTCTCTGTGCATCATTTGTATAATGAGGCAATCATAATACTACAGCACAAGGTTGTTGTGAGGGTTAAATGAGCTCATGTGTGGGGAGTGCTGGGTTTGGCATACAGTAAATACCCAAGGAAGGTTAGCCATCAAGGGTGCTGAACCAGCTGCTTCTGAATCTCCTTGAATGTCCATCGTCCATGTCTAAGAATGTATCCTGAGAGAGTGGCCAGGCATCTTGTCCAAACCCAGGTGATGCCGTCCACGAACTACCCCCAGATCTGTCCCTGGCTTCCCTCCCCAGCAGAGGAAATGCTGCGCACAATAGATGCCAAAACCCCCACACTGGAAGTGTGTCTGTGCAACATGACCCATAGGTGCCCCCTGCCCCCATCTCTGCCCCACCCAGCTGCCTCCCAGGGCCCGAGGTAGGATGAGGGGGCTGCTTAATGAGAGGGTGAAGGTCTCTGCCTAATCCCAGGGGCAGCTTGGAGAGGTCAGATTTCTTCTATTTATAGTTAGACTTCTTTACCATTATGGACCATCTCTAATTAAAGAGCTCTTTTATTATGTTTTCTTTATGTTCTCTTCATGTGGATGAGTGGGAAAATAAATGAAAGGGAAAATCATGGTGTTGTGGTTAGGAAAAACTACTGGAGAGAACAGGCTTCGAGGTCACTGCCTTGTTGGCGTGGCTGAGGTGTCCTAGGGCGTCAGAATAAGACACGGCCTTTCTCAGGCGTGGTTATGGAGTGTTCGTGGGGCAGGGCGCCCACAGCTATGGGCCTGAACCGTTGCTTTGCCATTGCCTCCCTGGCTGCCCTTAGGTAGCTCCTACCTCTCCAGGCCTCACTGTGGTTGTGTTAGTTGCTCAGTCATGTCCGACTCTTTGCGACCCATGGCCTGGTTTCCCACCAGGCTCCTCTGTCCATGGAATTCTCCAGGCGAGAATACTGGATTGAGTTGCCATTCCCCTCTCCAGGGCCAGGCCTCACTACCTTATCTTTAAAATGGGGTCACAGGCCAGCTCAGCTTCCTCGTAGGCTGGGCTGCACAGTCCCCCTAGAAACACCGAAGGATCAGGAGAGGCTGAGGCCTGGTTCTGCCTGCCCTGGACCCCGGACCTATGACCCCAGGCCTTTTGGAGTCCAGGGAACCACTGCCCCTCCTCCTTCTTTGTAGTTACCACTCCCGCTGGAGGGCGAGGAACCCAGAGTAGAGACAAGAAGGTTACCGTCTGGACTGGAAACTGTCTCCATGGAGAGGAAGGGGTTAAGGTGGTCATAGTGGTCACTGAGTTGCAGTCCCAGAGCTCCCTAGGCACAAGTCCATTTGAGGAGGGTGGCCTGACACCCTCGCTGTGGAGCTGGGCTGGACTTATTTTAAACTGGGTGGAACAAAGGACTCGGTGTCTCTGTGGTCTGTGGCCTGTGCACGTGCCAAGACTGTGGTGGGAGGGACGCCAGTGGGCCAAGCTCTCAGCCCTCATCTGACCCCCTGAGGATCATGCCTGCAGGGGTGGTGCCCTTCCTCCACCCCGAAGGTCTACTTGACTCCCCTCAGGCCAAGTAGACAGGGAAGGTCCATTCAGAGGTCCTGGCCTGAGGCACTTGAGCAAGTCAAGGCAGATGCTTAGGGGTGGGCTCAGTAGCCATGGTAATGACGAGAAGCTGAGGCTGGATCAAGGTCACTCAGGCCGAGGGAGTAGGAACATCTTGTGAGATGGAAAAGCTCAGGAGAGGATACATGCAGGGGATGAGGGGGACAGGAGGGCCTTTGGAGGAATGGGGGCGGGACGTACACTGTTAGACTTGAGCCAGACCACCTGGGTTCAAGCCCCAGCCTGGTCAATTACCAGATGTTGTGTGACCTTGGGCAAGTTAGAGAATCTCTCTGTTCTTCCATTTACTCATCTGTAAAATGTGGGTCATAATAGTAACTTACACCAAGGACCACTGAGAAGGTTAAAGGAATAAAGCGGGAAACACTTAGAACCCTACCTGACACTTTGCAGACCCCTGTGGCTCAGACTGGTCCCAGCCCTGCTCTGTCCCTCAGTGAGTAGACAAGGACAGTTGGTCTCCTGTGACCCCCTTTCCTCTGTGAGTGGCAGGAAAGGAAGGATCCCCGCCTCAGGGCTAGCAGTGAGGCCAGTCCTGGCTGCTTCACTACCCAAATGTATGGCCTCCAACAAATCACTGGGCTTCTCTGAGCCAGTCCCCGCACTGGCCATGTTGGGGTGATGATCCCTGCCTCCAGGGTCATTTAAGGACTGGGTGGGCGACAAAGGGAAAGACTCAGCCTGGGGCTGGCATGCTACAATGCTCAGCTCCTCCCCCAAGGCCTCGGTGACTCATTAGTGTAGCAAGGGACCCTAGGACCAAGGTAGCAAGTGCTGCCAGTTTCAGTTCCTTGATTTCTCACCAGTCCGCCCCCTCCCTGGCAATTCCACCTCCTTTGGCCTTGTTCAGGCCCCTTAGACGTCAGTTCTGACCCTTCACACTCAGAATGAACTTTATAACATATGAATCAAAGCTTGGGACTCCCTGCCTACCACTGTCTCTGGCTCCCCACCGTCCTCAGGGGAAGGTTCAGATGACTTGACCTGATCTGTTAGGCCGGTGTGACCTGTCCCTGCCTGCTCCCCACCACCATTCCCACAACTGCCTTCAGCACGCGCCACATAGCAGCTACATGGAGTGACTTGTTCCCTGGACACCGCCTGGCACTTTTCTGTCTCCAGCTTTCCTGTATGGAGTTTATCAAACGAGCCAGACTTGGCCTCTGCAAACCCCGCCTTCTCCCTAGTCTCACCTCCACCTGTCAGGAAACCTCTCAAGCACGCTCCAGATCTTTTCCAGCCACCCTCATGTAATCAAGTATCTGTCCTACTTTGACCTCGTCTTGCCTCACCACAGAAGCCTGCAGTGGGACAAGGAGGTTGTGGGGGGCCTGTCTTGTCTTTCTTGCTCCAGCTCACCCTCCACTTGCCAGATGCTGTGTAGTCCATCTCTTTGGGGATGGACTAGGGAGGGGGTGTGAGGTGGAGAGAGAAGCAAGAAGGACTTACTTTTAAATTTTTATTTATTTATTTATTTTTGGCTGTGCCTAGTCTTCGTTGCTGCACGCAGGCTTTCTGTTGCTGCAACCAGGGGCTTCTGTTGTTGCGGAGAATGGACTCTAGGCAGGCTGGCTTCAGCATTTGTGGCAAAGGGCTTAGTTGCTCCATGGTATGGGGGATCTTCCAGTACCAGGGATCGAACTGGTGTCCTCTGCATTGGCAGGGAGATTCTCAACCACTGACCACCAGGGAAGTCCCAAGAAGGTCTTTCTTGATGCTGCAGCTAGGATCCAACATCCTGACCTTCTCTGTGACTGATGTGTAACTTCTGGATCTTTCTCAGCTGGGTGTTTGCATGGGTTCCTCAGAGCTCCTCCTCATGCCCTCCCCAACGAGGAACCTCCAGATGCAACTCTCGGGAATGGGGTTCACCTCCTCCAGTGGCCATTTGTGACCTATGCCAGCCTCTTTCTGTCACTGCCCCTCACCTGGAAGGAAGCTCTATTGGGCAAGATCCCTTTATGATGAGCCCAGGCCAGCTCCTGGATTTGGGAGTGTGGCGCGCACACTTGGTAGGCATCTGTCAGCCACTGTGAGAGGTTTGGATGTTAGCATTCTAAGAATGTGGGGGATCCCCCAGAGGGTTTGAGGCAGGGCAGTGAAATGATAGATGTCTACTGTACCTGTTTAGGCAAAGACAGTGGCCTTTCTCCTGGATGGAGCTATGGAGGACAGGAGAGCTGGCCAGCTTGAAGGTGGAGCTGATAGAATTGCCACTGGTTTGCACGTGAGGGCAACAAAAGGAGGAGTCCAGTGTTTTGGGTGAGTAACTGGGTGAATGGAGGTGCCAGTCATTGAAAAGAAGAAGTCCAGAGTGGAGCAGGTTGAAGGGGCAGACATCAAGGGCTCAAGTCTTGATCCTGCAACATTTGAGATGCCTGTCAGGTACCTAGTGGAACTATCAGGAGACGGATATAAACGCAAGGCTTCCACCAGCTCATATGGTGCCTTTGTGTGGAGGAAGGAAGGCCGTCCTTTCCTTCAGGCAAAGGTGGCCTCCTGCCAGGGCACACGGCTGGGTGAGCAGAGCACAGCTGGACCTCAGCCCCATGGGTCCCCTTGGCTGCCCACCCACCCTTGTGCAGTAAACAGACTCCAGAGCTCTGTGCGGCAGCTCACATCCGGGGGCAGCTCACAGGCCTGGAGCTCAGGGGAGCATGTGGGGCTGTGGAGCTGATGGGATGCTTATTTGGATGCTGGTGGGAAAACAACTCCCCAGCCAACGTGGGGAAGAAGGACTGGGGTGTGCCTCTGTGGATGAGAGCCTTCCTCTCCAGGTCAGAGCTCTCCTCATCCTGCAGGTGAGGCCCCGCTGCTGCCCTGCCAGGCTGAGTAGCTGTGGGCCCCCCACTCCTGTCTTCTCTGGGCTCATCCTGGGGAATGCCACATGGGTCGGGGTGGGGAGGCCTCGTTCTCTGTCCTCTCACTTTCCATCCTTGTCACAGGGGCACTGACCTCTGTCACTGTGCTGATGTCCGTAGTGTCTCCCAAGGGGTCTATAAACAGGTTAAGCACCAAGCTGTGGGGAGGGACATTCAGAGTGCCCCTGTGCACCCAGCGGGGGAGGAACAAGCCACAGAGACCGTAATGGCAAGAGAAGCAAATAGCCAGGCATTTGGTAGAGGGGTGGTTGGCATCAGACTGCCTGGATTCCAATGCAGGGCCAGTTCTTACCAGCTGGGTGACCTCAGCAAGTCCATCACCAGCTTTGAGCCTCAGTTTACCCTGTAAAATGAGGATGGTAATAGTATCTGCCTCATAGGCTGTGGTGAGGAATGAATGAGTTCTTTCACATAAAGCACTTAGCACAGTACTACAAATTGTAAATACCCACTCCATCAATATTAGCTTACATGGTGTATTCTAGAAAAGCCCTTCCCAGGGGAATCCCAAGGCCCCCTACTAGTTGCTGACCTGACCTAAGCAGGGAGGTCAGGAAGTGGCAAGTGGACTTGCTGAGCTGGTAAAGCTGGGAGCTCCTTCCTGCCTCCCCAGATTACACACCTGAGGGCTAGCACCCCCAGAGCCCCCAGAGCTGGGTGGAGGTCAAGCTTGAGTCATAGCCGCTGAGCAGGGACTCTCCCCTTTGCAAACACTTCCAAGGAAGGTAGTTTTACAACTCCTCAGGACCCATGCAGAATTGTACAGCCCACATCTTCTGTATTTTCCTGCAGTTGCACATGAACCCTGAGAGGCCTAATCTTACACGTGAGTCCTTTTCTGTCTTCAGAGCAAAAGGAAAGTGAACTTGGCATAGGAATCTTTGTGAAGCCTCCCCCAGACCTTCTCTTCAGCCTCAGTGGGGACCTAAGACCCTATAACATCTGATCAGTGCCTTAGACTCTTCTTCTAGAAAAAAACAGTCTCCCAAATACATGTGCTCACAGGCCAAACTTTGCAAGTTTCCTCCTCCTTTAGGAAAGGTTCCTGATTTGACTTGGTGATTAGGCTGGTGGGCTCTGCAGTTGAATTTTCGGGGTTCCAAGGCTGCTGCTTTTATTTACTGACTATGAGACCTTTAACATGTCACATGCTATCTCTGAACCTTAGTTTTCTTATCTTTAAAATGGAAGCGGCATTATGGACATGGGGAGAGGGGAGGAGAGGGTGAGATGTATGGAAAGAGTAACATGGAAACTTACATTACCATATGTAAAATAGATAGCCAATGGGAATTTGCTGTATGGCTCAGAAAACTCAAACAGGGACTCTGTATCAACCTAGAGAGGTGGGATGGGGAGGGAGATAGGAGGGAGGTTCAAAAGGGAGGGCATATATGTAAACCTATGGCTGATTCATGTTGAGGTTTGACAGAAAACAACAAAATTCTGTAAAGCAATAAACCTTCAATTAAAAAATAATTTAATTAAAAAAAAGAAAAAATGGAAGTGGCAGTGGTGGTTCCTTCATAAGGTTTTGAGAGGGTTAAATATAGGGTGACTAACTTGTCCCATTTGGGACTTCTCGTTATTATTAACTGTTTATTTTTATCTATTTGTTTGACTGTGCCGGGTCCTAATTGCAGCACACAGGATCTTTGATCTTCATTGCAGCACGCAGGATTTTTAGTTGCAGCATGCAAACTCTTAGTTGTGGCATGTGGGATCTGGTTCCCTGACCAGAGATCTGACCCAGTCCTCCTGCATCATTGGAAGTGCAGTGTTAGCCACTGGACCACCAGGGAAGTTCCTGGGACTTTTCCATTTTTACACTGGAAGTCCCACTTTCAGGGGACTTCCAATAGTAGACAGTAGTGGACAAACCAGGACAGTTGGACACCCTAGAAAATGACATAATGCCCAGAAAGCAGTTATCCCAGTGCAGGCAGTTCACCCAAGTCCCCTCATTCTCAGCAGATACTGCTGGGCTTTTTCCTAATTAATCCATCCGATAGAAATGTTGCCCTGGGGATCAGGAGTCCAGGACTCAGTTCACCACTCTGTCCCCATCCTGCTTTAATGGGCTCCTGGGCAAACCTCCAGCCTCCCTGGGCCTCAGTTTGCTCACCCATCAAACAAGAGAGATGAACTAGAGAGTCACTGGGGATTCTTCCCACTAAAGCCTGTGAGATTTATTCAGGGATGCTCTCCCAGTGTCTGGTAAGGCAGCCTTGAACGTGGATGGCATAGGTATGCGCTTGCCTGATTGACATGTCAGTGAGAGGAGCCCACGTGTATTCTAGGAACACAGTCTGCCCAGGGAGAAGCCTGGATTGGAAATTTCCTTGGCACCTGTTCTCAGCCATGCCTCCTCCTTAGGGCTGAGAAAACGGGGAGAACACAGAGACCCTCTTCAGTCCTGAGAGTTAGGTAGCCCAGCATTTCAGACCCAGCATCTAGAACAGAACTTGAAACATGGACGGTGACCAACACACATTTATTTGCAAGGTGAATGGATACATTTGTCTGGTAAATGAACCAGAATAGCCAAGGAGGGGGAAGCAGTGCCCTCCGGGGGTGACCAACATGGACTCCCACTGAACACACCATGGATCCCAACCCCAAGAGTGCCCCTCTTAGGTGACCCAACTACTCCCAGACTCAGGGGATCTAGGGGGTCTCAGTGAAGGGGTAAATCCAGGAAAGAGCTGCCAGAGAGGTTACTAACAAACTCCCTGCTGCATCCCTTATGTTACATGCTGCCATGTGGCTCTTATTCATTTTATTCCTCTTTCTGTTTCTTGGAAAATGGGAGCTGGATTTGCAAGGCCGCAGGATCCCTTCTCATCACTGCCCCAGCACCTGACCTGGACTCTCTCCTGACCCCTGACATTGAACACACATCCACTCTGGAATTAGGCATAGAGATTAAGGCAGTTTTCAAAAATTTAGAGCAACAGATTATTTTCCTGAAGAAATAAATGTATTCCTTTTACTAAGAAGAGCTCTCAAGGAAGCTGAACATTATGTCCAAGGTACCAACTTCCTCATAAGGAAAGTTGGAGAGGCGCTCTGCCCTTCAAGCCTTAGCATCTAAGGTGAAAACATGCAGGTTTGGATTGATTTCTCACAAACCACGTGTTTATAAAAGGAAAATGTCCAGCACACCCAGCATCTATACAAGGGCACCTGGGGGCTCCTCCTGGCTGCAGAGAGACAGACCTCAGGTGACACAGAGGGTACCCTGAGGGGACCCCTCCCACCTCTGGTGATGGAGTGCCCCTGATTCTGTGCCAGCTTTGTTGTGGCCTGCATCCACCAGACTGTACACCCACAAGGCATAGGCTTGCTGTGTCTTGTCCACTTGCTCTGAGCTCTGCACTACCCGTATCTGGACTTGGGCTAAGTAGACGTTCCACAGATGCTTCCAGAATTTTATTGAATTGCCCCTGTAGCCTGGGTAGTGAAATATTTATATGCCAGGCACACACAGATCTGTTGGTAAAAGCTCTCCCTCCTCCTGGCCATCTCAGAAGCGAGGCCTGTGGAGAAGGGCATGTGTCACTCTGGGCCCTGGGCCCCCAGCCATCCGGCTCCATTGATCCCAGGGCTGACAGTCCGTCAACTCACCCAGAGCCCAGATCCAGCCACACCAAGCCAGCGGGGAGTTGGCTTCCCTGTTTCTTCCTCCCTTTGATCCCTTCCTCCCACTCATCCTGGTAGAGCACCTGGTTGGTCAGCCAGTGTTCCAGGCACCGGAGACACAAGAGAGGCAAGGACCCTACTTGGGAAATCTCATTACTGAGGTGCACAGAGAAGGAGGTTCACCTTTGCTTCTCAAAGAGATGAGTTATCCAGAGAAATGGACATTTGCCACTGTGGCCTCTGGCATCCATTCTCCCTTCCCTTGTTACCCTGTTCCACATTTTATTGGGATGCCCATCCTGCCCCCGGCAGCCTGTGGACTTCCCACCTGCCCCCAGCAGCATGGTGGGCCTTGATTGAGTGAAATGAGTCCGCACATCTGTCCACCTGGCCCCAGTGATTGGCTAAGGGGTGGACCTCAGACCCAAGCTGGGTCAACCAGACCAGGGGAATTTTTGAAGGGCCCCTGAGACATGTTATCTTAATCATCTGGAGAAAGATCTACTGACTCTTCTGAGTGGTCAGAGCACAGACATGGGGGCATGGGTTTGGACCAAATTTGTTCCATTTGTGGTTTTGAGTGTGGCCAGGCTGGGGATGAGGTCCAGAGGCAGGCAGGCCTGATAGGACCAGGGTGATGGAGACACTGCCCTGCTCAGCTGGAACATCAGCTACCTCTGGACTCTGAGGCTGCATGAACCACCCCACTCTGTTGTGTTAGTTTGGGCTGGGTTACCTGTCACCTCCAGCTGAGAGCATGCTAGCTGATCTCACTAAACCGGAAGTTCCAATGAGGTAGCAAGGTCAAAACTGGGGCTGCCTGGGTTCAGGATGTTGGTGACCCATTCAGGGACCCGTAGCCTTGCACCCCCAGCTCAGGAGAGGTGGGAAAGTGCCCTCAATCAGACAGAGGAACCAAGGGGCAGCAGGTCTGGTGAGGGGAGGGCTGGTACTGAGGTCCCTCACCTCCAGCCTGGCTGGGGCTCCCTCCCTTTAACTCTACCTGACTGGTAAATGCAGAGTGCAGTCCACTTAAAGAAATCAGAGCAGCTGCCACTTCAAAGCAGGAAAGATGTGTGTAGGTGGGTGGGGAGGAGGCGGGTAATTATGCAGGGAAAATAGTTTTTTTGATATTCTTCTGGAAATGTGCGTGGAGCAGAGAGAGCAGCAGGAGAGACGACAGGAAAGGGGAAATGTATTAATAGAGGCTGTGCACTGTGCCTCTCCAAAGGACCACGGAGTAGAGTGTGCTTATCCCTGCTTATCTGATCATACCATCCTTTTCCAGATGGCATCTGAGACTCCATGGATACTCCTGGTGTGGGACTTCATCCATGGGTTGACTAAAGGATTTCTTGGAAATGACTGAGTCCTCCTTTTGTGCATGTTTGTACAATGTAGTGACTTCCTCATGACCAGTGGGGCTGGGCGCCATTTGCTTTGTATGTTGGGACTTTTCTTGCTCTGACGAAGGAAAAGTGAAAGCTGCTCAGTCATGTCTAACTCTGCTACCCCATGGACTATACAGTCCATGGAATTCTCCAGGCCAGAATACTGGAGTGGGTAGCTGTTCCCTTCTCCAGGGGATCTTCCCAACCCAGGAAAAGGGATCTGAAACCTAGCAGGGAAGGGGGCCGCAGTGTGCCCGGGAGAGGGACCTGCACAAGCCATCTCCTTGCCCCTTTAGGGATCTGCCCACTGAGTCCACGTACCCAGAATGCCTCAGGTGGCAGAGGAATGCCCCTGAACTTTGAGAAGCAGCTCTGAGTCTGTGAATATTGGATACGGATAATTACCTAGCTGTGAGTAAGCTGAACGTTTCTTAGGGCTATTTTTACATAATTATAAATATTTGAGGATATTAAACTCCCAGGTTACGCAGTGAGGGTATTATCTGAACAGTGGTTGGCTGCAGAGCTGGAAACGCAAACATCTTTTCATTCTTCCCTCCTGGAGCACTTAGATTATTTAATGGGTTTCAAAAGGAAAAAAATAAAAATTCAGTTGAGGGAGGGGGGAAAAAAACAAAAACCTGGAAGCAAAGTCAGCTGCTTATATTTCTAAATAGCTCTAAATCAAAAAAGAAAGAGGACTGTGACCACTTCACTTAATTGCGGTGGGTTTGTGATGCACTTTCTCTATGGGTTAGAAAAGCAATTACCATCAAACAACCTACTTGTGCCTCCATTGTGAGAAAATGTTCCCTCTAATGGGGCCAGCACACCAAGCCCGGGGCCCTTTAAAGCACTAAAGGCTTCCGGGAGCTTTCTCACGTGTGCAGCTCCTGGGTGTGTGCTGAGAGCCCAAGGCTCCCTCCTTCCAAAGGACCCCGTCGTGGTGCTGGGGGTTCTTGACAGGAGAGAGGTCCTGCAAAGAAGCAGCAGCAGTGAAGGGAGGTCGGGGCACGGGCGAGGGCTCTGCTGTCGTGGCCTCTATCTGGAGGCCCTGGGGTGCTTTGAGGCCTGCCCAGTCTCCCCCCGCCCCACCCCCATCCAGTGAAGTCTCGTATCTTCTCACCTGCTCCCCTCTGCTGTCCTCCCACCACAGGCACCATCCCCATAGAAACATGCTCGCCTCTCTGTCCATCTCCTACTTTGTTAATGCACTCCCTCCCACCACAGTTTCCCCACAGCCCCTGGGGGTTGTTGCTCATTCTCCAGCACCCCCTCCCCAAATACCCCTGAAGACCATGGCTCTTGGGCCCTTAAACAAAGCCCCCAACCTACCTCTGAGGCTCTTTCATGCTGTCCCCCGACTTTCCAGTCCTTGCTCTGGGCCCTGACTCACCCTTTCCCACTTCAAAGACCTGTCTTCACCCTGGGTAACTTTTATGAGATGTGAACGCCCCATCCCACCATCCTGGTCACAAGCTTCCTTGATGCCCCTCCGCTTGCTGCAACCTCAGGCTGCCGTGTCCAGACTGGACCCCGGACGGTCTTGGCCACACCCCGCACCCTGTGTCTCTCTCAGGAGGTCTCTGGTCAGCAGCCCTGAGGATTTTGTGTCCCCTCGTTTCCAGCTGGGACCCTGTGTCCATCCCACTACCTCCCTCTAGGGCCCCTGAAGCCCATCATCTGCCTCCCTGGCTCCAGGTACTGCCGTCTAAGACCCCTGCTTGGGCAAGGAGCCGCTGCCTGGTGACCCTACTAGCCAGGCTGGCAGGAACCCCACTCCAGTTCCCTCCCACTACCCCCACCCCACCCCACCCCTGCTTCTGTCCCTAGTTTCTCCCATCACAGTGAGACGCGCATGAAGACATGTTAATGTACAAATTCTCTTGAGTAAAATAACCAGGGCTGCCTTTTGCTTGAGTTGTGGGAAACCTGCAGGGTCATCCTCCGAGACCCTCCGGCATTCCTGCTTGCTTCTGCGGGGTGTAGTGCGGGTGGTGGGGGGTGATATCATCCAAAGTGGGGGCCGATCTGGGAGGCTGTGCTCCCCAGATGATGAGTCCAGCCATCCACGCTGGACCCCTCTCCAGCTCCCTGTCCTTGGGTCGGGGAGTGGGAAGAGGGTGGAGACGAGGAGGACGAACCCACAGGTCTTAGCTCCATCTGGAGTTCTGTGCCCCAGTGCCAGTGGGACCCGGGCGCCCTCTGGAGGCGGTGCGAGCCCTGAATGTGCAGCACACACCCAGGAGGGCACTGGCTTAAAGAGCCTGCCCGTCAATTAGAAAAAGTACCCCCATAAATATGGTCAAAGGACAGGATCAGAGACATTTGAAATGAAACACAAATGTCCAATAAAACATTAAGGTGATGTTTACATACCAGGATCTGTTGCAAGCCCTTATATGCATCAACTCCTTTAAATCTCAAAAGCGTTACTAGGGAGTACTCCCATCCCACAAATGAGTAAACTGAAGCACAGGAGGCTAAGTGACTTGCTCAAGCTTATAAAGTAAGTGGCAGGGCCAGTATCTAACCATGCAGCCTGGCACCAGAGTCCAGGACATTTCTCACGGCACCAGACTGTTTCTCAGCATATGAGAAACATAAACTCTGGGTAAAAAAGTGAAGTGTAAATTAAAACTATTTGGTAAATTAATTTATTCTACAAGTATTTATTGGATGCCTATTGTGAGCCAGGCCCTATTTCAGATGCAGGGGAATAGATGCCAAAACATACAAAACTTTAAGCTTATACTCCAGTGCAAGGAAACAGACAGTGAACATGAAATCGTATTCTATGGCACGTGGGGTAGGGCATGGGGGAAATAGCAGGGTAGGGAGGAGGGGGCCTGTTTAAATCAGGCGTCAACTGAACCTCTTTGAGAAGGTGACACTTGAGGTGAGACCTAAAGAAAGGGAAGGAGGGAGCCTGGTGGATGTCAGTGGGAGGAGCGTTGGTCAAGTCCCTGAGGTCAGTGCTGGAGGCGCTGTCTGTGTGGACAGGAGGTGGTGGGCTCCTGTCCCGCCTCCCCGGTCCATCACCAGTGCCCAGGCCGTGGGAGGTGTTCAGGGAGGATTGCCTGCTAACCATTTAGTGAGGAAAATGCCCTGGCATTTGCTCACTTCTCTGCAACCAGTGCCATGTGACAGCTGACCCCATGTGTCTCAGCAGAGAAAGGCGTGATGTGGGGAAGTAGAAGCGAAGCCCCCACGAATATTTGGGTGGAGATAACCAACCCAGATTCTGCCCTTCTCAGCTGGGATGGCAGCAAAAGTCAACCCTATGAAATGCGATGAGAGAGGTTTGATGACCATGGGACCATCCAACCCAAACCCCAGACTCCAAGGGAGTGGCCTGCGTAGGGAGCACCTCTCGATGGGCCCTGCGGGGTCGTGGGTGCCCGGGCCTCCGTGGTCTCTCTGCCTCTCCAGATCTAGGTGGCACCTGGGATTCACAAGCGAACTTCCCTTCAGTGAGGTCCCTGACTGTGGCCCTGGAGTAGAAGGGCCAGGACATGACTGTTGTCTGCATGGCCTACTTTCCTCCAGAGACAGAAGCCCAGAAGAGGGTTAGGGGTGGCCCTGGAGGAGGCGAACCCAGTTCTTGCCCAGTGCCTGCCACTGTCCTTCTTGCTGCGGCCGAAAGGCCGTTCCTTTCCCCGCTGGTTTCGCCTCATCACATCCCTTTGAGATTAGATGACTCACTCTCTATAAATTGCCTGTGTTTCATATGGTGAACTGCCCTGTTGTTCAGTGCTGAAAACTTCTGTTGATTCTTGTGTTCCCTTGGGCTCTTTAGAGTCCTGCTTAGGCCACCTTACCAAGGGGTTTTCAAGACGAGCACAAACTGGGCCAGAGCCCGGAACAGAGGGCAGCCAGGGGGAAGGGCTGCTCTGGGGGCCAGTAGGCTTCTCCTTGTCTCTCTCAGTCTCTGAGCCTGCTTTGCTGTCTTCTCTCTCCTGACCAGCAGATCCTTGGTTTCTCCTTCACTCTGAGTTTCCTTTCCCGTCTCCTAGCTTCCGTTTCCGGATAGTGCCTGCTTTCTCATATCTGAACATACTGCCGACCCCAATTCCTGACCTCTCCCTTTCCTCCTCTCCGTGTCTGCACCAGCTGCTCACCACCTCAGGGCTGGACTTCTGCCGTCATGTTCCCAAGCTTGCTCACCTGCTGTTTGCCACAGCGTGCTGTGTGTCTCTGGATGGGTTGTTTTGGGTCACAGTCCTCTCCTGGTCCAGTCAGCGGGGCCAAGAAGGGAGGACATGAACGGACCAGCACAAGGCTGTCTCTCCTGCCAGGCCTTGGGTGCTCTTTAGAGTCCTGCGGCAGGCACCACTAAAGACTGTCTGCTAGCGTCCCAGATGCATTCACTGTTTTAATCTGTTTACTAATGCTTGAGTTTCATTTGTTGACCTTTGTTATTATTGCCTAGATGTCTCTTAAGGATCCTTAAAAATTCCTCAGCCACCCAGCCTTGGTTCGCTGTGGAGGCTCCTAACCAGATGCCTGGCAGAGGGAGGGTCGTTCATAGTAAAACAAACAGTAAGTCATTTCCTCCTCCCTCTTTAGTCTCACCTTTCATCAAAGAAGGGAGGAGGAACCATATTTAATAAACATCCATTACATTAGATCAACGGTCTCCAAACATTGCAATTCTTCCAGAAACGGTATCTCTCTTGCCCTCACAGAAGAGCATGTGGTCAAGAGGAAATTGAATAAAGTCCTTTAATCAGCCGCAGTAGTATTTGAATCATTTAATTTAGGATCTGACAACCACACATTATTTTTTAGGCCAATTTTAGCCAACCAGGAGAGCTGGCCCAGTCTGACCCATGCTTCATAAATCACCTGCTTGCATAATTGCAGAAAGTTTGGGGAAGAGATTTTTCTGGAGGTTTTCAAACATAATCAAAAACAATCTCCCAGGCTGTATGCCTAGCAGGAGTCCTTGGCTGTGCTCCCTTTGCATGGCCCTGTAGCTATAGAGCGAGCCCTTGGGCTGGAGGGAGCCAGAGACACAAGGCAGGGAGCTGTCACCCCCGCAGCCTGTGCTTTTTGTTCCTGGCTACAGGTTCGCATGGCCAGGAAAACAAGTCAAATCAAATCAGATGCCAGACACACGCTGCTTACTGCAGCTCACCCTCTACTGCCTCAGACTCTTCAACACCTGCTGAAACCCCCTCACCAGAAAAAATGAAAGAGGAGCTTCTGATTGAAAATAGCACCTGCCAAATACCCCCAGTGTGGCCTCTACCACAGTCACATTAAATCGCTTGTGAAGTCCGGAAAGAGTGAAATGCAAGACACCGCCCTCCACCTGCCCCTTCAGCACCTGCCCCTTCACCACCCCCCCCCCCCGCCCCCGCACCCTCCCCCACACCCTCCGCCCCTGCTCAGAACCAGTCTGATGTCAGCTGCGTCTGAGCCTCTGGCAGACATCCCCTTTGACCTACCAGGCAGGTGAGATTGGGCTGAGAAAAACCCATGGGACTTCATTCTGTCCCTCCTGCAAGCTGCAGCCATATGCTGGACAAAGGGCTAGGTGTTAGACCAGTCTTCCCATTTTTCTCCATCTAGTCCAAGGAAACAAAGTAGCAGAAAAGAGGCTAGGGGACCAAGGCAGGGCTAGTGGCCTTCTTGGGACCACATAGCATTCTTAGAGACACAGTGCTGATGAGTAAGTGGCATCAAGAAAGGAGGAATCTGGTGTGGGTCAGTGCAGGTAGGGAATTGTAAGTTTTTTGTGAAAGCCAGTTTTTTAGTTTCTTAGTTGGGGGTTTATTGATGTGAGAATAGAACCATCAATAGCCAAAGTTACAAGGGGAAGTGTCTCTGCAGGGATCCAGGGAGATCCTGGGCTGGAACCAAATGCGGGAGCCCTCCAGGCCTCCCAGGAACTTTCAGTCACAGGCAGCATCTCCCGGTGTGGACCTGGGGCTGCTCACCCATCTCCTAGCTCTGGGTCCTACTCCCCCTAAAACCTGAACTCACACAAGCGTGACTCTGGGCTCACTAATTCTAGCCATCCCATTTGATCCGGTAATGTGAGAGCGGCTATCAACTAAGACCTCCTTCTGGCTCCTTTGTGGGGTGGTCTCCAGGGGACAGAGTGGTTCATGCACTCTTGTGAAAGTCCTGAGCAGCCAGGGCCACTGTCCTATAGGTGTTTGTCAGGAAGCCCCACCCAGAACATCCTCAGAGGGCATCTCAACAACAGCTGTGCATACTTAAGATGGAAGTCGGGGTGGGGGGGGGGGTGGGGGGACGGGGAGGGACTTCCCTGGTGCTCCAGTGGCTAAGAATCTGCCTGGCAATGCAGGGGATGAGGGTTTGATCCTTGGTCAGGAAACTAAGATCCCACATGCCTCGAGGCAACTAAGCCCACATGTCACAATGAAGTTCCCGTGTGCCACAATTAAGACCCGACCCAGCTAAATAAATATGTATGTGCATATATATATGTCTAATGAGGGTGGGGATGGAGCTTGGGGGAGGGCTGCCCCTCATCCCCTGTCGCACCACCATTGCCTGCACCCTCACCCCAATACAGGCCTGGCTTTTCCGATTAGACTTTGCCTCTGCCACTCACTGCTGTGTACCCTTTAGCCCCGTTCTGAATTTCTGACCCTCAAAAACAGAACAGGGCTAACATGAGCCCTTCCCTTCCAGGGTTGTTGTGAAAATTGAAATAAGAGTTCTAGGGCATAAACTATTTCAGATATAATAAAGATAATAGATGTTTTTAACCTCAGGGCAACCGGAGACCATAGAAAATATAGATGAGTAAAGACTGGAAATACGACCTTGTTCTAGAAAGATGAAGATGTTTTGAATTGACACAAGAATGACGTACATTTCATTAAGGAAAAAGAGTAATTTATGTGTAGCCCTACAGACATGACTCATAAAACAGAACTAACTATAAACAATTTATCTTTGTCTCCCTTTGTCCTTTAAACGTACTTATGAAGCTACCTTTTCCCCAGCCCCTGGGTGAAATCTAAGCTAAATCGCCTTCTGACCCTTTCTTCACCCCTCGGCTGATGTCTTTTTGTTCCTCCCGGAGGCTTTCTGATCAGGCCGTGAGACAGCCCCGTGCTGGCTCTCTCCTGTCAGTGCCACCTCTCATCCTCTGCAAATGTTCGTTCATCCTCTGCCCTCCTGATCTCTGGGCGGGCAGGCAGATCCCGACATGACTACTCTCCTAGCTGCACTGCGAAGCCATCTGGCCAGCCTGTCTCCTTCCATCAGGATTTTTCTGGCATGAGTCACCCCAGTTCACTGTGTCCCTGAGGCTCCAAAGGACATGTCTTGAGCTTTCTGCAGTGGTCTCCCAGAAGCCCCTTTCCCCAAGCTTGAGGTGGGGAGCGAGCATCCTTCAGTATCCCCCTGGGAAGAGGAGATTCATGGCCCCAGCTCTCCAGATGTGCCCACAGCAACCAGCACACTGCAAATGCCCAGGAAATGGCAGCCATCCTGGGCTCCTGGTCCTGCCCCCCACCAGGGCCCAGGCAGGGGCTCTGTGGCCATTGGGCCTTGACCACCCCTGTCCTGAGCAATTCTAAGCCCTCAGTCCCAAGGGCAACCCCAGCTCCCTAAGTGACAGCTACTGAGAAGGGAAATTGGAATTCCACTTCAAGCCAAAGTGGCCTTCCTGATCTTTGCCAACTGTCTCCAGGGAAAAGAATACTCCCCACCCTTACGTGATGCGGGTAGGTGGGCAGGTAAGAAGAAAGGTGTCCAGCAGCCACAAAACCATGGTGGATATGGCCGAGTCCCAAGCAGGCACCAAACACCCCCACACTGGCTGCCTTGTTGGGTACCTTGTACCATTAAAGATTTTCTCAGGAAACCCAATGAGAGAACAGTTGTGAGGCCCCTTGCTCAGGGTGACCAAAGGGGTTTTAGAAGATGTCAAGCTTAGAGGCAGAATGAAAACCAGACCCCAGGAAACAGAAGAGGAGAAAGGTGGGGTGAGGAAGGCAATAGCTATGGGAGGGAGAGGGGACTGAAGTCAGAGTTGCCTTGGGGACAAACTGAAGGTCTGAGGGTCAGCCTAGAAGCCCTGGGGCAGGGATCTGGGTCCTGTTTTCAGAGTGGCCCCAGAGGAGACAGATGGTCTGGAAGGCAGTGCCCTAAGAATGTCCCCACCAGCAAGCCTATCTCAGATGATTAAATGGCAGCAGATAAATTTAACTAAATGTGAGTAATGGGAACACAAAGGGGAAGTGAAGAGAAATAGAATATTTTAGCAACATAAGGAAATGAGAAGAAAATGACTTTGCAATGAAATGTCAAACTTCTGTGCCTGGAAGAGATGTAATATGGTCACTGCAGGCTCAGGGGAGCGGGGGAGTCTGTGGTTATTTCAAGCAAATTTTAATTCACTTCAGTTTAATAACATATGGCACATTCTTTGGGGACAGTGTCAGGAGACAGAACTGGGAGTCAGAGGGTTCCAGCTCTGGTAACTGGGGTGTTTCTTGTGGTTTTACAAGCAGATGCTATACCTAAATTCATTCAGCCAGCCATCCATTCATACAGGGAATAATCTTAAAAGCTGAGGTTTAGGAAAACAAAAGACATAATCCTGCCTGCCCCTGCCCCCAAGAGATCCTGGTCAGCTGGGGAGAGACAGACAGGTGAAGTTACAATGTAGGGACCCATTCTGGACCTAACGCTTGGTACTCAACAGCAGTTTGTAGAATGGATGTATGATTGAAAGATTGGTTTTGAAAAGGCACCAAAAAGGAATATCAAGGTGGGTCTTGAGCGATGGGTTCCCCAGCGAGGCATGTAAGTCAAGGGCAGTCCAGGTAGAAGGGATTGCATGTGACAAGGCAGAATGGACCACAGGTAGCAAAGGGATGCTGGTTATAATCCTGGGACTGGGGGAGACTGCCCAGGGAGAGAGAGCAGGGTGAGAACAGGAAAAGGACAAGTACAGGATCCATGGACCCTGATGAGGAACAGCATCCTCAGGAAGGCAGACTCCAAAGACCTCCCAGTCCCTTCACATCTCTACTCTAGCCCATGTGCCTGTTCATCCTTGGAGCTTCAACTCAGACATCGCATCCACCAAGAAGCTTTTCTTTCTGGTTCAGGCTGGGGAAAGTCCCCCTTCCCTACGCCTGCTCCCAGTGTACCCTGCACCACCAACCTTGTCACTGCCCATCCCCAGTCACATTTTTTTTAAATTCATGCATGTACTTTTAAAGAAGTATTTATTTATTTGGCTGCTCTGGGTCTTAGTTGCAGCATGTGGGATCTTTAGCTGTGGGATGCCAACTCTTAGTTGCAGCATGTGATATGAACCCCGGCCCCCTGCCTTGGGAGCTCAGAGTCTTAGCCACTGGACCACCAGGGAAATCCGCCTCTGGTCCCCGACCACCACCAAGTCCCATACTGAAGTTTGTCTGAAGCCTTGTCTATTTCCCAACTGAGGCTGCCATACCCAGCTCTGGTAATGCCCACACCACACTGATCCCTTCCTGGATCCTGGCCAGGCTCTTGTGTCTATGGGACCCCATCCTAAGGATGGACAAAGTCCATCTGGAAAAGTGGCTCCAGAAGCTGAAGTTCCAATTAAGGGTTGTTGGGGTGAGAGGTGGGGTCTTGCTGAAGGAAGAGTGTTTTATTTCACATCATATTGGACTTTGCACTTTCTAGGGGAATTCTGGAAGTGCCCTGGGTAAGAGCCCTTAAGACCCCAGGACTCTGGCTGGAAGGGGTGAGTGGTTAGGACTATTGGGCATGGGCAACAAAGTCAGAGAAACATGGCTCCAGGGGAGAGAAGCTGGAATGGTTGAACTGGTGGGACAGGTACCGGGCCCACTGAAGCCAAGGCTCAGAACGGCCTAGCAGAGCAGGGCCTGTAGGAGGGCCTCCTCCCTGGACAGCCGCCCGCGGAACAGGCCGCCCAAGGGAAAAATGACAGAGCTGTAGGTATCCTGGATGTCCACTAGAGGGAAACAGAGGATAAGCCAGCAGGTGGGTTGCTGTGGTAACCGCAGAGCCCACTGCTGCCTTATCCCTACTCTGGCAGGGAGCTGCAGAGAACGCCCAAGCTCCCGCATCTGTGGCCATCAGCTCCAGGCAAAGGCAGGGACGAAGGACTCAGGTGACTTTCACTTTCCTGTTTTCTCACCTCCACTCAGGGCATTATTTTCCTGGTTGAGCCAGGCATAGCAGTTGTGGAAGAAATATAAAATAGGGTTTTGGATCAGCCAAACTAGAGCCTTCCTTTTAAAGATGAAATAGAAACCCAGAGAGGGAAAGACACGTACAGGAGACCACACAACAGCAGTCCTGTAAATGGAGCTGAAGAGAAAGACCAATATGCCAATGTGTCATTTTTTATTATCCATTTTTTAGTTTAGAAGGTTTTAAACCCCACGTTTAAATACACTTGTGTGTATGCATATATATGACACTACAATGTAACTGAAGAATCTCCTTTAGCTGATCACATGCATCTTTTCCTTCCTATACCATTTTCTTCCTCTCCAGTTAGTGTCTTTCCTTGTCTGGGCTTCTGTTGCTTTTATAAAATGAAGAAGCTGGCCTGGCTGATCTCAAAATCCATCGCCCTCTATGATTAAGCAAAGCCTTCATTTCATCGACTCAGCCCAGTTAACTGGGTACAAGGCTAGTGAGTGGCTTTAATCTGTTTTGCATATTTCAAGTTCAGAGGTGGTTCCTGTAATGTAGTATCTAGGACTCTAGTGGCAAGAGATGAAGAAGTCATTTTAAACTGGCATAGAACAGAGGAAATTATTGGTGCATGTGATCGAACTATGGACCAGCTGGGCAACAGCTGCACACACAAATCCAGCTAGTGCAGGACTCATTCAGACAATCTTTCGCTCCTATGTTCTCTCTCTCATCCCCCTTTCCCATTCCCTTCTCCCACCCCCCATCAGCCATCTCTTCATAGAGGAGGGAGAAGAAATTCCTTCAAGAAAGGGGGGTGCTATTGAGACAGAAGGGAAGGGATGTTGAGCAGAAGGGGAAAAAAGATGTCCATTACAACATATTAAATGGGTTAACCTAGTAATGAATGAAAACTTAGCCCCTGAATCTACTGGCAATAAGAAAAAAATTCGGTGGTACAGTTTAAGGTGTGGTGGCCTGCATGCACAGTTACCATCAGGTGAGTCTCAGTGCCAGCCAGACTCTGGTCTGATGACTAGTGGGTGGTGATCCACAGAGGGGCATGAGAGCTCTGGGGGGAAACTGTGCTGAGCCTATAGGGTCAGAGGCAGGCAGAAGACCCCATTAGAGGGCCCTCGGAACAGGATCACTAGGGATTCAACTGTAACGTGGGAGAGTATATGCACAGGGTTTCCTGGTGGCTCAGACAGTAAAGAATCTGCCTGCAATGCGGGAGACCCAGGTTTGATCCCTGGGTTGGGAAGATCCCCTGGAGAAGAGAATAGCTACCCACAACAGTATTCTTGCCTGGAGAATTCCATGGACAGAGGAGCCTGGTGGACTACAGTTCATGGGGTTGCAAAGAGTCAGACATGACTGAGCAACTAACATTTCACTTTTCAAGAGCATGCCTGAGATAGGATGAATCCTGGATCTGACACTTGGTAGCTAAATGACCTTGACACGTCTCTTAAATTCTCTGAACCTGTAAAATTGGGATGAGAATATCCATTTCATAGGTTGTTAAATTCAGTTGCTGTACTGAATGTGAGGCACCTAAAGCCAGGCAGAAACTTCCAATAACTGTGTTATTGGCTATGCGGATTATCTTTACAGCAGTAGATGCACAGTGGCAGGCAGGTGGCCCTCGAGCCCCACGCTCCGCTGAAGGATGCTCTGGAAGCCACAAACTGACTGAAGCAGGTGCTTGGTCTTATCTGCAGTAGAGGACTGGGGTGCTGAGACTCGCTTCCCCGAATCTGACTCAAAGCTCAGCCAAAGATCTTGCAGTGGATGGCTGAAGATACACAGCCCCCATGCAGGGCCCCCGTCTGGTCTTTCTGGCTCAAATGTGCATATGGAAGATAGGAGACCTGAGTTCCCTGGTATTCCAGGAATTGCTGGTTTTCTGATTTAACAGGGTTGGTTTGGGCCAGCTACTTTTGCCAGGACCCGTATCCTCTCACGAATTTTCGTGGAAACTGGAGAGTGGGACATTTTAATGAATGTTTTAAAATGACTGGAACTTGAATATGCTTGTGTTATAGAGGAGGCCCCAGCCAAAAACCTAGACCCTTAGCAGACCTAGTGAAGAGTTAACGGTCAAATCTATGTGGGCAGTAAAAGAGCAGGTGACGTAGAAAGCACATTACCTCTGCCCTGGCTGAGACAGAGTCCCGCTGAATCTAGCATCTTCTGCTCCACCAGGTTTCAGGGTGTGAAGAGGCTTTGGGGTACCACTAGCATGCTTAGACCCCTGCCCCCCGATCTCCCTAGCCCAATCCCTAGCAGGGAACCTGGACTGGACCTGCAGGAAAGTTGTTTCAGCAGGAGAACTGCAAGTCTGCAGCAGATGCTGAGGTAGTTGTCATGGAGACAGGAGGATGCAGAGAAGAAAATGACTCTTGATTGGCTGGGAGGCTTGTAACTGCAAGCTGGCATGATGGTCTACCCGCAGGTATGAACCTGTTCGAGGAAACTGGCCACTCAGATGTCTATGCTTTGTTGCCAGTCTATAACTGTCCCCTGACCTCCAGCAGCAGAGCCGAATGGGATATGGCCTCACTTTCCCTGCGAGGTGCCCCTACCCTCCTGTCCAGAGTGCAGACATCCAGCAGAAGGAAGGGGACCGTGCCTGGGACCCAGGGGCCACTGTCTAGAGCTACTCAAGGCTGCTCTTGAGTATTGCAGACCATCCCCCCATTCTTCAGTGGATTTGGCTTCCTCCCCAGGGCCCAGAGCCCTGTGAGATATCCGGAGCAGCAGTCAGCTGACAGGCACCAGTTACCACCCAGACCTTGGGTGAACTGGTTTGGGAGAACGGTTAGGGGTACCTCGGTTTGGGGTGGGATTTCAGAACATGAGGAGGAATCAGAGATTCCTCCCGGGTGTGTGCGTCTGTCTGTGAATCTGTCTACGCAGAAATCCAAGCCAGCCACCAGAGCGATGTGAATCAAGGGGCTTTGCCCTCCAAAATCTCCAGTTGGTCCCTTCTCAGGTTTTACAAATAATCCTTGAAATGGACATTTGAAGACTTTTAAATCTTAGGTTAAAAAATGAATAAACATCTTTGCACCATTTTGCTATCCTACAGCCATTGAGCGCCGAAGGCTAAGCACACCCAGCTCCAGCCCAGCTCAAGTCTCCCTCCTGCCTCTCAGAGATCCCTTCTGATCCCTAGAGCTTGTGATGAGTGACATCTCATTCTTTCAAAGATCACCTGTCTTTTCTCTCACTACTTTTAAGATCTTTGGGGTTTTTTTGGTTTCACTAAGATGTGTCTCAGTGTAAGTGTCTTTTTATTTATCTGGCTCGGGACATTGGTATTCCAGAATCTGTAAGTTTGTAGCTTTCATCAGTTCTGAAAATTCTCAGCCTTTATCTTTTCAAATATTACTCATACGCATTATTTTCTTCTTTTATTCTTTTGGAACCCAGTTAAATACAATATGCATTCTCAGTCACTTGTCATGTCCAACTCTTTGTCTGCCTTTGGACTGTAGCCTCCCAGGCTACTCTCTCCATGGGATTCTCCAAGGCAAAAATACTGGAGTGGATTGCCATGCCCTCCTCCAGGGAATCTTCCTGACTCAGAGATCGAACCTGGTTCTCCTGCATTGTTGGCAGATTCTTTACTGCTGAGCCACTGGTGAAACTCAGATCAGATATATTATAGCTCTCTGCTTTTTTCATCTTTTCCTTCTCTTTGTCCTTTTGTGAATAATTTCCTGAGGTCTAGATTCTGCTCACTGGTTTTCTCTCCAGCTATGCCTAATCTGCTGTTAACTCTGTGTGTGAAGTTTTAAATGTAACCTACATGAAAGTGAAGTGAAAGTCACTCAGTCGAGTCCGACTCTTTGCGACCCCATGGACTATACAGTCCATGGAATTCTCCAGGCCAGAATACTGGAGTGGGTAGCCTTTCCCTTCTCCAGGGGATAGAACCCAGGTCTCTTGCATTGCAGGCAGATTCTTTACCAGCTGAGCCACAAGGGAAGCCCAAGAATATTGGAGTGGGTAGCCTTTCCCTTCTCCAGAGGATCTTTTCGACCCAGGAATCGAACCGGGGTCTCCTGCATTGCAGACTTTTTACCAATTGAGCTATCAGGGAAGCCCGTAACCTACTATAGTTTTTCATTTATAAGAATTCTACTTGGATCTTATTCAGTTCTGTTTTATAAGATTATAAAAATCTTGATCTCTACTCACACACTCAACCCATACTTGAATTTATTAAAATAATTTTTGAAACATATTAGACATATTATTGTTAATTCTGTTTGAAAACTCCCTCTATTTGACATTGTTATAAATCTGACTATACAGTTTTTTCCTACTGTCTGTCATTCTTTGTTCCTTGTTTCCTATATGTGTTTTGTGATTCAAGACTGTGAGCTTCTATTTCTTGGGAACGTAGTTTCCTCCAGGCAGGATTTGTGCTTACTTCTGTCAGATGCTCCATTAACCTGGGACCAACAGAAACTAAGTTTTTAGCTTGCGAGGGTTTTTTTTGGCTGTGATTGGTCTTCGTTGCTGCACACGGGCTTTCTCTAGTCAGGGCAAGGAGAGGCTACCCTTTGTTGCAGAGCTCGGGCTTCTCATTGCATTGGCTTCTCTTGTTGCAGAGCACAGGCTCTAGGCTCCTAGGCTTCAGTAGTTGTGGCTCACGGGCTATGGCGCACAGGCTTAGTCGCTCTGTCGCATGTCAGAGATCTTCCCAGACCAGGGATCGAACCTGTGTCCCCTACATTGGCAGGCAGATTCTTAACCACCTACACCACCAGAGAAGCCCCTAGCTTGCAGTTTTTTAGACCACCCAGGGACTGTGAATTCAGGTTGCAAATCCACATAGGGACCCTCTTGTTACAAATTCTCAGGGGAGATATTTTCCACCTCTTCCATTCATTGCCAAGATTTGAAACAGGCAATTTACCTTTAGTCTCCACCAGGAGGGTGTTCACCTTTGGGGTCCCAGTTTGAATTGGGGTGTGTGTGTGTGTCTTCTGTTAGATCCCCATCCTTGGATGGGGTTTGAGTTTCATCACCTGGCCTCAGTGCTTACAGGACCATGAAACAAAGTTCAGGTCTGCCTCATTTGGCAAATGACTTCCAGGTGAAAACTAGTTTTCCGTGGTCTGTCTACTACTCTGAGTTAGTTTTGCTTCATTTTGGCTCTGTGTGTTCCTTACCCATTTTGTAATTCCCCAGTGCCTTTTAAAAGATTTTTAAAATATTTCATTAATTAAATGGATGTGTGTTTGTGAGTTCTTTAGAGGAAACCCGCTAATACTAGACTTGCGAGCTCTGACTCTGCTTCGGCCTCTTCTAACTCCTCAGCTTCTTCTCATAATCAATTAATTCCAAAGCCTCTTAACTGTTGTGAGCTGCACCCATGACCCATCGCCCCCGGGGAATGAAGTCCAGTCATTTTCCACTGCATCCACTTACTACACAAATAATGAAAATTCAGCCTGCTCTCCTTACACTCCATCATCCTGTTCTATAATTCCCCTTTCTCTTTCTTTGGGGAGGCCTTGGGGTAGTTTATAAACCCTCCCCTTCTGGGGGGCTCTCAGGGTTTTCTTTCTCACATTCTTCTGGCTGAGGGTGTAGAACCTCAGATTCCCCACTAGGTGGAAGGCTTGCTCTTCTGAAGAATTCTTCCTTTAATCTCCTCACGTGGGTGTGTGCTCAATCTCATAAATCACGTCTCTTTGCAACTCCATGGACTGTATGTAGCCTGCTAGGCTCCTCTGTCCAAGGGATTTCCCAGCCATTACTGGAGCGGGTTGCTTTTTACTCTTACAAGCGATCTTCCCAACACAGAAATCAAACCTGTTTCTCCTGCGTGTCCTACATTGTCAGGCGGATTCTTTACCCCTGAGCCATTATGGAAAGCCATCATGTATAACATACAGCAGTGTTAATGATATAGCTCATGTTGTACATTACATCTCTAGAACTTACTTATAACTGGACATTTATATCTCTTGACTGCCTTTATCCAATTTCCTCTCCCCCCTACCCTCTGCCTCTGGTAAGTACAAATATGATCCTTTTTTCTATGACTTTGCGTGTTTGTTTATTTGGTTTTAAAGTATAATTGACCCACAACACTGTTAGTTCTGTTACACAACATAGTGATTTTTTTTCTATACACATCAAATGATCACCTAGTTACAGTACATCACCACAAAGATACTACTTTGTCACTGACTATATTTGCCACACTGTAATTTTATACCGGTGGCTCATTTCAGGACTGCAAGTTTGTACCTCTTAATCTTCCTCGTCTATTTCTCCACCTGTTTGTTCTCTGTATCTGTAACTCTGTTTCTGTTTTCTGTTTCATTTGTTTTGTTTTTCAGATTCCACATACAAGTGAAATCAAACAGTATTTGTCTTTCTGTGACATATTTCACCTTGCATAGTGCCCTCTAGGTCCATCCATGTTGTCAAAAATGGTAAGATTTCATTCTTTTTTATGGCTAATATTCTACTGTGTATATACCACATCTTCTTTATCCGTTCGTGTGTTGATGGGCACTTGGGTTGCCCATCATGGGTTGATGGGCACTTGGCTATTGTAAATAATGCTGCAGTGACATAGGGTACATATATCTTTTGTAATTAAGTGTTTTTGTTTTCCTTGGATAAATACCCAGGAGTGAAATCATTGGATCATGGTAGTTCTATTTTTAATATTTTGAAAAATCTCCAACAGTATTTTTCATAGTGACTGTCGCACTTTACATTCCCACCAACAGTGCATGAGGGTTCCCTTTTCTCAGTATCCTCCCTAACATTTTTTATTTGTTGTCTTTTTTATAATAATCATTCTGACAGGTGTGAGGTGATATCTTACTGTGGTTTTGTTTTCACTTCCTTGATAATGAGTGATGTTGAGCATCTTTTCATATGTCTGTATGTCTTCTTTGGAAAAACGTCTGTCCAGATCTTCTGCCCATTTTTAAAATTTGGTTGTTTGGTTTTTTATGTTGAGTTGTACGAGTTTTCTGCATATTTTGGATATTAACCCCTTATTGGATATATCATTTACAAGTATCTTCTATTCAGTAGATTTTTTTTTTTTTTCTGTTTCGTTAGTAGGTGTCCTGTTTCATTAGTAGATGGTCTTTTTATTTTATTGATATTTCCTTTGCTGGGGAAAAGCTTTTTGTTTGATGTAGCCCCATTAGCTTATTTTTGCTTTTGTTTCCCTTGCCTGGATAGACATATCAAAAAATATATTACTAAGACCTCTGTCAAAGAGAGTACTGCCTATGTTTTCTTCTGGAAGTTTTATGATTTCAGGTTTTACATTTGAGCCTTTAATCCATTTGAATTTATTTTTGGGCACAGTGTGAGAGAGTATCAGTTTGATTCTTTTGCATGTAGCTGTCCAGTTTTCCCAACACTGTTTATCAAAGAGACTATCTTTTTTTCCCCCATTGTATATTCCTGTCTTCTTTGTCATAGATTAATTGCCCATATAAGTGTAGCTTCATTTCTGGGCTCTCTATTCTGTTCCACTGATGTATGTGTCTGCTTTTGTGCCAATACCGTTTAGATCACTGCAGCTTCATCATATAGCTTGACATCAGGAAGTGTGATACCTCTGACTTTGTTCTTCTTTTCTCAAAATTGTTTTGGCTATTTGGGGTTTTTAATGTTTCCATACACATTTTAGAATAATTTTTTTTAGTTCTGTGAAAAACGCCATGTGTCCCTCTCTTTTTAAATTATTTATTTTATTTTAATTAACTTTTGGCTGTGCTGAGTCTTCGTTGTTGTGCAAGAGCTTTGTCTAGTTGCCGCAAGGGGGGGCCACTCTCTCGTTGAGGCGCTCAGGTTTCTTATTACAGCGGCTTCTCTTGTTGCAGAGCATGGGCTCTAGAGTACACAGTAGTTGTGGCGCATGGGCTCAGCTGCTCCATGGCATGTGGAATTTTCCTGGACCAGGGATCAAACCAGGTCCGGGAAGGACCTGGGATTGGCAGGTAGATTCTTAATGACTGGACCAACAGAGAAGTCCCTTGTCTCTCTTTTCAATGCAGAAGAATTTAATCTCAGCTCTGAGTCCTGGTTACCAATTCTGGAACAACAGGAAATATTTCTCTTATCCCCTCATAGCAGTAAGTGACTCCACTGCTGCTAATCCAGTGGTTCCCCTCACACTTAAAGTAAAATCCACACTCCTTATAGCCTCTAAAACTTTGCTTCATCAAACCCCAGCCTAACTGTCTTACCTCTGTGTCACTCTCCCTCCCCTTCACTCTGCTACAGCTCCATTAGGTATCAGTTTCGAAAACCCATCAAGTTTGTTTCCACCGTGGGACTTCGGCACCCTCAGTTCCTTCAGCCTGAAATTCTTTTCTCCCTCACGTTCCTGCAGTTGCCTCCTTAAGTCTCAGTCTACTGAGTCCCTGCCTCAGAGTGGCCTCCTTAGACCACTCATTCATATTTCTGAATGATGCTTGCTTTGTTCCAGAGCGTTACATTCCTGCAGCAGTGGTGAAAAGCATTATTTTTTTTTTAATATCCATCCTCTTGATAAAGCATGTAAGGAACATTTACTTGCAATTATTTTCTACCACATGAATGTGTGATTGTCTAATGTCAAAAAGTCAAGTCTAAGTCTAGGAACTTTTTAGACTATTTGTGGTATATAAAACATAATTGATGGTTTAGTCACTAAGATGTGTCCAACTCTTGCAAACCCATGGACTATAGCCTGCCAGGCTCCTCTGTTCATGGGGTTCTCCAGGCAAGAATACTGGAGTGGGTTGCCATTTCCTTCTTCAGGGGATCTTCCCGACAAAACATAATTATGTAAATCTAATTCTTTGTGTCAAAATTTTCCATCATTTATATATTTCCCCAAGTACAAAATGGGGATACTAAGCAATGGCATATGAAGCTATTGATACTAAGGAATCAAGAAATGAAGTGAAAGTCGCTCAGTCGTGTCCAACTCTTTATGACCCCATGGACTATACAGTCCATGGAATTCTCTAGGCCAGAGTACTGGAATGGGTAGCCTTTCCCTTCTCCAGTGGATCTTCCTAACCCAGGGATTGAATCCAGGTTTCCCGCATTGCAGGTGGATTCTTTACCAGCTGAACCACACAAGGAAAGACCAAGAATACTGGAGTGGGTAGCCTATCCCTTCCCCAGCGGATCTTCCTGACCCAGGAATCAAACTGGGGTCTCCTGCATTGCAGGCAGATTCTTTACCAACTGAACTATCATAAGTAATCAAATAACATTGTAATCTGATCACATGGACCACAGCCTTGTCTAACTCAATAAAACTATGAGCCATGTATGTAGGGCCACCCAAGACAGACAGGTCATGATGGCGAGTTCTGACAAAACGTGGTCCACTGGAGAAGGGAATGGCAAACCCTTCAGTATTCTTGCCTTGAGAACCCCATGAACAGTATGAAAAGGCAAAAAGATAGGACACTGAAAGATGAACTCCTCAGGTCGGTAGGTACCCAATATGCTACTGGAGATCAGTGGAGAAATAACTCCAGAAAGAATGAAGAGACAGAGCCAAAACAAAACAACACCCTGTTATGGATCTGACTGGTGATGGAAATAAAGTCCGAAGTTGTAAAGAGCAATATTGCATAGGAACCTGGAATGTCAGGTCCATGAATCAAAGTAAATTGGAGGTGGTCAAACAGAAGATGGCAAGAGTGAACGTCGACATTCTAAGAATCAGCGAACTAAAATGGACTGGAATGGGTGAATTCAGCTCAGATGACCATTATATCTACTACTGTGGACAAGAATCCCTTAGAAGAAATGGAGTAGCCATCATAGTCCACAAAAGAGTCTGAAATGCACTACTTGGATGCAATCTCAAAAACGACAGAATGATCTCTGTTCGTTTCCAAGGCAAACCATTCAATATCACAGTAATCCAAGTCTATGCCCCAACCAGTAACGCTGAAGAAGTTGAACAGTTCTATGAAGACCTACAAGACTTTCTAGAACTAACATCCAGAAAAGATGTCCTTTTCATTATAGGGGCTGCTGCTGCTGCTAAGTCGCTTCAGTCCTGTCCGACTCTGTGTGACCCCAGAGACAGCACCCCACCAGGCTCCCCCGTCCCTGGGATTCTCCAGGCAAGAACACTGGAGTGGGTTGCTATTTCTTTCTCCAATGCATGAAAGTGAAAAGTGAAAGTGAAGTCACTCAGTCGTGTCCGACTCTTAGCGACCCAATGGACTGCAGCCTACCAGGCTCCTCCGTCCATGGGATTTGTCAGGCAAGAGTACTGGAGTGGGTTGCCATTGCCTTCTCCATCATTATAGGGGACTGGAACACAAAAGTAGGAAGTCAAGAAATACCTGGAGTAACCAGGCAAATTTGGCCTTGGAGTACAGAATGAAGCAGGGCAAAGGCTAATAGAGTTTTGCCAAGAGAATGCACTGGTCAGAGCAAACACCCTCTTTCAACAACACAAGAGAAGACTCTACACATGGACATCACCAGATGGTCAATACTGAAATCAGATTGATTATATTATTTGCAGCCAAAGACGGAGAAGTTCTATACAGTCAGCAAAAACAAGACCGGGAGTTGACTGTGGCACAGACCATGAACTCCTTATTGCCAAATTCAGACTTAAATTGAAGTAAGAAAAACCACAAGACCATTCAGGTATGACCTAAATTAAATCCCTTATGATTATACAGTGGAAGTGACAAATAGATTCAAGGGATTAGATCTGATATACAAAGTACCTGAAGAACTATGGACAGAGGTTCATGACATTGTACAGGAGTCAGGGATCAAGACCATCCCCAAGGAAAAGAAATGCAAAAAGGCAAAATGGTTGTCTGAGGAAGCCTTACAAATAGCTGTGAATAGAAGAGAAGTGAAAGGCAAAGGAGAAAAGGAAAGATATACCCATGTGAATGCAGAGTTCCAAAGAATAGCAAGGAGAGATAAGAAAGCCTTCCTCAGTGATCAGTGTAAAGAAATAGAGGAAAACAATAGAATGTGAAAGTCTAGAGATCTCTTCAAGAAAATTAGAGATACCAAAGGAACAGTTCAGGCAAAGACGGGCACAATAAAGGACAGAAATGGTATGGACCTAACAGAAGCAGAAGATATTAAGAAGAGGTGGCAAAAATACACAGAAGAACTATATAAAAAAGATCTTCATGACCCAGATAACCACAATGGTATGATCACTCACCTAGAGCCAGACATCTTGGAATGCAGAGTCAAATGGGCCTTAGGAAGCATCATTACAAACAAAGCTAGTGGAGGTGATGGAATTCCAGTTGAGCTATTTCAAATCCTAAAAGGTGATGCTGTGAAAGTGCTGCACTCAATATGCCAGCAAATTTGGAAAACTCAGCAGTGGCCACAGGACTAGAAAAGGTCTGTTTTCATTCTAATCCCAAAGAAAGGCAATGCCAAAGAATGCTTAGACTACCACACGACTGCACGCATCTTACGTGCTAGTAAAGTAATGCTCAAAATTCTCCAAGCCAGGCTTTAACAGTACATGAACCATGAACTTCTAGATGTTCAACCTGGATTTAAAAAGGCAGAGGAACCAGAGATCAAATTGCCAACATACGCTGAATCATTGAAAAAGCAAGAGAGTTCCAGAAAAACATCTGCTTCTGCTTTATTGACTATGCCAAAGCCTTTGACTGTGTGGACCACAACGCTGGAAAATTCTTCACCAGATGGGAATACCAGACCACCTGACCTGCCTCCTGAGAAATCTGTATGCAGGTCAGGAAGCAACAGTTAGAACTGGACATGGAACAACAGACTGGTTCCAAATAGGAAAAGGAGTACCTCAAGGCTGTATATTGTCACCCTGCTTATTTAACTTATATGAAGAGTACATCATGAGAAATGCTGGCTAGTTGAAGCATAGGCTGGAATCAAGATTGCTGGGAGAAATATCAATAACCTCAGATATGCAAATGACAGCACCCTTATGGCAGAAAGGGAAAAAGAACTAAAGAGTCTCTTGATGAAAGTGAAAGTGGAGAGTGAAAAAGTTAACTTAAAACTCCACATTCAGAAAACTAAGATCATGGCATCCGGTCCCATCACTTCATGGCAAACAAATAGGGAAACAGTGGAAATAGCGGCCGACTTTATTTTTTTGGGCTCCAAAATCACTCCAGATGGTGACTGCAGCCATGAAATTAAAAGATGCTTGCTCCTTGGAAGAAAAGCTATGACAAACTTAGCGTATTAAAAAAGCAGAGACATCACTTTGCCAACAAAGGTCCATATAGTCGAAACTATGGTTTTTCCAGTAGTCATGTACAGATGTGAGAGTTGAACCATAAAGAAGGCTGAGCACCAAAGAATTGATGCTTTCAAACTGTGGTTCTGGGGAAGACTCTTCAGAGTCCCTTGGACTAAAAGGAGATCCAACCAGTCCATCCTAAAGGAAATCAGCCCTGAATATTCATTGGAAGGACTGATGCTGAAGCTGAAACGCCAATACTTTGGCCACCTAATGTGAAGAACTCACTCATTTGAAAAGACCCTGATGCTCAGAAAGATTGAAGGCAGGAGGAGAAGGGGACCACAAAGGATGAGATGGCTGGATGGCATCACCAACTCAATGGACATGGATTTGAGTAGGCGCCAGTTGTTGATGCACAGGGAAGCCTGGCGTGCTGCAGTCCATGGGGTCCTAAAGAGATGGAGACGGCTGAGCGACTGAACTGATTGAATATTGTAATTCCCTGGTGGCTCAGTCAAGTAAAGGATCCACCTTCAACTTAGGAAACCCCGGTTGGATCCCTGGGTCTGGAAGATCTCCTGGAGAAGGCAATGACCATCCATTCCAGTATTCTTCTTGCCTGGAAAATCCCATGGACAGAGGCGCCTATGGGCTGCAGTCTATGGGCTGGCAACAGTCGTACAGGACTTAGTGACTTAACCACAAGAACCACAGTACAGTTTGTTTTTTAATACTGTTCAGGAGGCTACCAGGGGATTCATCTGAAGGCTTTCTGTTCTTTCCTTCTCTAGTACCAACTATTTCATCAAGTATTTTAGTCGTAGTATATGTGGTCTGGGGAGTCCGTGTCCAAGCCTTCAGCACTGACCCACGAGTGAAGACGGCACAGAAGAGACAATGTTGCCCCGTGCCCTCCACTGTCTCATTCCTATGGCTGAAGTCAGTAAGTGAAATTGTCTTGTTGATATATTTACGTTTTACTGCCTAGTCCACAGGAGTGCACGCTCGCTTTCCAAAAGCAGGATATTTCCTGCCCGATTTATCGCAGTATCCTGCCACGAGCAACACGCCCCTGGCACAGAGAAGACACTCGGTGATTGTTACTCGGACGCAGGAGTACTCAAGCTCCACTCTCTGCCCCGTTGGGCCCTGACAGCAGTCCCCACCTGGGCGCCTCTGAAAACGCGCGTCCTCCCCGGCAGCCTCGGTGGGACCCAGGCGCGGGCGCCTCTGGGAAGTGTAGTCGCGCGCCCGCCACGGCCGGGGGTGGAGGGAGCTAGGCTCCGCGTGCGCAGGCGCACCTCCCGCTCTAACGGGCCGCTGGGGCCATTGTCCAGACGCGGTGCGGCTAAGGCCGCTTTGGGCCGCCCCGAGCGCTTCAGAATTGCCGAGAACTAGGCCCGCAGTGGAAGGAGCCGGCCGGAGCACCGTATGGGCCCGAGGCCGCGAAGTCCGGAGCCCCAGCAGGCGGTGATTTCGAGTGCGCCGGTCGGGGCGGCCCCTCCCACGGGCTTGGCGTGCGTGCGCGCAACCGCGCCCACGGTCCCGCGGGTGGTACTGGGCGTGGCCGGAGGAGAGTGTCAGGCCGGCGGCGAGCCTTTCATTTTGGGGAAGGCAGGCCCACGCGGGGCCCGCGCGCTTCCCCACCTCTCTACTCTGGAGAAGTGGCTCGGGGGCGGAGGCGGGCGGGCCGCGGTGGAGTCGGCGGTCACAGCCGGCTGAGTGGGCCCTCTTCTCTCTCCCCAGACCCTGTCCCTGGGAGCCCTGCCCGGCGACCCAGGGATGGCCCCGAGGCCTCCGACGGCCAGGCACCAGGTGAGCAGCCCGTCGCTACCCCGGGGTGTATTTGGAGCGGTCATTGTTCTCCACTGGAGCGAATCCCCTTCCCGGCTCTTTCGCCTCCTCGGAGCCTCCTAGCCTTGCGAAACCAGAGTGTCCAGAGCTGGGCGGAGCGGGCTTCTCCGAAGGGGCCCTGCATTGTGGGAAGGAGGGGACCAGGGAGGGGTGGTCTTGTGGGAGGAGTTGAGAGTGGACGTGTTGGGGAGTGCCAGTGTTGAGACTCCCGAGTGCCAAGCCAATTCCTTGAACTCTTTGGATTAGGAATCTGGAGGGTGGGGTGACAGGATAGAAAACTGTAGAGGGGAAAGTGACTGTGAGTGAAGGAGAGAGGAGCCCCAGCTTCTGACCCAGGTGCCAGAGAAGCCTGGTCTGGAGTTGCTTAGGAAGAGGCTGGAGATGGTCTCTTCCCAGGCAAGGAGGGAAACAACAAAGGAAGATTGTCCCATAGCTTTTCGTGTTCTTTTCTGCTCTAACAGGTATAGTAATGCACGTCCCAGGATGTCCAGCCTTCGACTTAATTAATATGATACTGATTTGTGAACCTATTTATTCTTGTGAGAGAGGAGGCACTTTCTAGAAGCATCCCAACTCTGAGCTTACCCATTGAATTACATAGAGTCTATCCGTGAAAATATAACAAGGTTCAGTTGGTGTTTTAATCCACACTCTCCTACAGTTAAGGGGGAAAAAAATCACAAATTCTAGTTGCTAGGGCAGGAGACAGTCGAAGCAGATAAAAATTACTGATGTTCTTTAAAAGCAGTTTACAGTAAATTAAACACAGTATATCATGCCTTTATATTATTTTACTTCTTGTTACATGTTTTCTTTTTAATGAGTGAGCCTTCAGGAGTAAGACAAGTAACAAAACTAGAACAAACCAGTTACTTGGTTTGAGGAGAGCCAGAGGAAATCACTTCATCAGCACCTTTCCATATAAAGTGTTTTCTCAGTAGCTTGTGAGAATTCAGATGACTTAACATACTTGACACATCATGGAGGTGATTATCATTTCCCCGCTGGGGGTAGGATTACGTTTTGATGGTGAAAATGGATCTGTGTTCCAAGCAGTGAACTTAGAGACCTCTTTAAACTTCACTTTTAAGCCTGTGTTCCCTAAAGCACTCTGGTTCAGCTGTATTCTCATAGAACGGCCTGACAGTGTTCACTTGGGTTACCTACCTCAGGCTGCAGTTGATGACTAGACAGAGGACAGGACATGACAGAACACTGGCCCTACAAATGGAGCTTTTTAGGCAGAAATTTCCCAATGTCAGTGGTTCTCTTTCTTTGAGCATGGCCCTTCAGTTCAGTCGCTCAGTCGTGTCCAACTCTTTGCGACCCCATAAATTGCAGCACTCCAGGCCCCCCTGTCCATCACCAACTCCCCGAGTTCACTCAAACTCAGGTCCATCAAGTCGGTGATGCCATCCAGCCATCTCATCCTCTGTCGTCCCCTTCTCCTCCTGCCCCCAATCCCTCCCAGCATCAGAGTCTTTCCCAATGAGTCAACTCTTCGCATGAGGTGGCCAAAGTACTGGAGTTTCAGCTTTAGCATCATTCCTTCCAAAGAAATCCCAGGGCTGATCTCCTTCAGAATGGACTGGTTGGATCTCCTTGAAGTCCAGGGGACTCTCAAGTGTCTTCTCCAACACCACAGTTCAAAAGCATCATTTCTTTGGTGCTCAGCTTTCTTCACAATCCAACTCTCACATCCATATATGACCACAGGAAAAACCACAGCCTTGACTGGACCTTTGTTGGCAAAGTGATGTCTCTGCTTTTCAATATGCTATCTAGGTGGGTCATAACCGTCCTTCCAAGGAGTAGGCAGTTTTTAATTTCATGGCTGCAGTCACCATCTGCAGTGATTTTGGAGCCCCAAAAAAATAAAGTCTGACACTGTTTCCACTGTTTCCCCATCTATTTGCCATGAAGTGATGGGACTGGATGCCATGATCTTCGTTTTCTGAATGTTGAGCTTTAAGCAAACTTTTTCACTCTCCTCTTTCACTTTCATCAAGAAGCTTTTTAGTTCCTCTTCATTTTCTGCCATAAGGGTGATGTCATCTGCATATCTGAGGTTATTGATATTTCTCCCGGCAACCTTGATTCCAGCTTGTGCTTCTTCCAGCCCAGCGTTTCTCTTGATGTACTCTGCATAGAAATTAAATAAACAGGGTGACAATATACAGCCTCGACGTACTCCTTTTCCTATTTGGAACCAGTCTGTTGTTCCATGTTCAGTTCTAAGTGTTGCTTTCCTGACCTGCATATAGGTTTCTCAAGAGGTAGGTCAGGTGGTCTGGTATTCCCATCTCTTGAAGAATTTTCCACAGTTTCTTGTGATCCACACAGTCAAAGGCTTTGGCATAGTCAATAAAGCAGAAATAGATGTTTTTCTGGAACTCTCTTGCTTTTTCGATGATCCGGCGGATGTTGGCAATTTGATCTCTGATTCCTCTGCCTTTTCTAACACCAGCTTGAACATCTGGAAGTTCACAGTTCACGTATTGCTGAAGCCTGCCTTGGAGAATTTTGAGCATTTAGCGTGTGAGATGAGTGCAATTGTGCGGTAGTTTGAGCATTCTTTGACATTGCCTTTCTTTGGGATTGGAATGAACACTGACCTTTTCTAGTCCTGTGGCCACTGCTGAGTTTTCCAAATTTCCTGGCAAGTTGAGTGCAGCACTTTCACAGCATCATCTTCCCAGGATTTGAAATAGCTCAACTGGAATTCCATCACCTCCACTAGCTTTGTTCGTAGTGATGCGTCCTAAGGCCCACTTGACTTCACATTCCAGGATGTCTGGCTCTAGGTGAGTGATCACACCATCGTGATTATCTGGGTCATGAAGATCTTTTTTGTACAGTTCTTCTGTGTATTCTTGCCACCTCTTCTTAATATCTTCTGCTTCTGTTAAGAGTACAAAAGTTGAATAGTGAGTCATGTGACTACTTATCCGGGAAGTTAATTTAATAGGGAAAGACAGCCTCATGTAGAAGTATAGCACTAGAAAGGTGGTGTCAAGTGTTGCTGCAGAGATCCAGAGCCTGCTGTAAGTGCAGAAGGGAGAGGAAAGTGTGCCTGTGGGAAAGATTCAATGAAGATTGCATCTTTGAATAGGAGCAGGCTCGAAGCAAGTAAAAATATAGGTAATGGGAGTAGAGCTGACTGACTGTGGTCAGGGGTTGGGGAGCTTCCCAGGTGGCTCAGCAGTTAAAAAAAAAAAATCCACCTGCCAATACAGGAGATGTGGGTTTTATCCCTGCGTTGGGAAGATCCCCTGCAGAAGGAAATGGCAACCTAGTCCAGTGTGTTCTTGCCTGTAGAATCCTGTGGACAGATGAGCCTGGCAGGCTACCATTCATGGAGTCGAAAAGAGTCTGACACAACTGAGCATCTGGGAACACAGGTTGGGAGGCAAGAAGATGAGGGGCCTACACCTGAAACCATTGTCCTGTATGACAGTCGGTGTGGGAAGATGAGAATACAAGGGATTTTGGGCTTTTTTCTTTTTGGCCTTGGTAATCCATTCATTCATTCAGCAGATAGTCACTGAACCCCTATGTTGTGTTAAGACACTTTTCTGAAGAAGTGAAGTGAAAGTCGCTCAGTTGTATTCAACTCTTTGCAACCCCATGGACTATACAGACCATGGAATTCTCCAGGCCAGAATACTGGAGTGTAGCCTTTCCCTTCTGTTGGAGATCTTCCCAACCCAGAGATCAAACCCAGGTCTCCCGCATTGCAGGTGGATTCTTGACTAGCTGAGCCATGAGGGAAGCCCAAGACACTTTTCTAGGTGGTTGGGATACATGAGGGAACAAAATTTGTAATGGTCTCTGCTTTTTGTTTACTAATGTTTCCCAGTTGCCTAGAAAAGTGTCCTAACATATCATAGGGGTTGGTTCATTAACTATTTGCTCAATGACTGTATGAATGAATGAATGGAAGGAAGTATGGGAGTTAACATTCAGGTCTGGAAAAACAGTGGGATGTGTGTCTGGTGTGTTCAAGGAGCTGCGAGGAGACTGTTGTAGCTTGAGCCCAAGTTTTTGAGCTGGAAACTGTACAATTAAAGATTGCTGTGAATGATGTGCAGGAGCAAGAGTTTGAAAGTTGGGGCTCCTGCAGGTAAGACCTTCTCCCAGGTCTTGGCTAACAAACAATTGAAGTCGCCCTATGGTGGGAGGGCAGTGGGAGCAGAGATGGGTCAGGTGAGATACCCCCAAATCTTGGGGATCTATGTATAAATTGTTAATAACTATAGCTGTGTAAACACTATGCATTTTTTTTTTTCATTATATATGTACTGTGTTTTTAGTTAGGATTTTGAAAAGCTGTTTACCATTCTTAAAATTGAAGCCACCGGAAAAGTAGGAAATGAGGAAGGTTTTATAAGCAAAAGCTGCTTGTGGCGACCAGGTTTCTCGGTGTTGTATCTTGAAGGGGAGGCAATGCAAAGGGACCAGGCCCTGGTGTCTGTTGACTTTAGATCCCAAGAGAGCTCTGGCTTGGTCATCAGGATGAACAGACCCAGCAAAAGCTGTCTCAAGTCACTGCAACTCAGACACAGTGTTCCAGGGAAACCAAGCCACTTGCTGAACCAGATCAGGATATTTGTGGTCAGGGATATTCAGGCTCCCTCTGTGTGGAGGCCCCCTTTCTTAATCTCTTCCCGAGCTGACTGTGCTGGTCTTTAAGCTTCAATTCAGACCCTACTTCCCCTGGGTAAGATCAAGTGCCTCTCCTGTGCACTGTGCATACTTGTCATAGTGCTCTCTTAGGTCATGGAGTGATGTGCTTACCCATCTATCTCTGTATGGGGCTTCCTGCTTTTGTGCAGTAGGACCACCTGACTTCTTTCATCCTTTGCTCCAGAGTACACATGCTTTAAGTGGGTGTCTCGTGAATGAACATTAATAATCACTTAACCCTAAGAAGTCATTTTATACTTTCTGCATTTTCTTCTCTTCACATAACAAAAATGTAATTTTTCCATTTGTGGTGATGCTCATTTTTTGATAAAGTAACTGCATGAAACAGTGTGACTTTCACTGAACAGTCTTAAGAAATTTGTTTTTAAGACAGTGTTAGTATGTCAAAACCTATTCCTCTAAGACACATTTCAAAAATAAAATTGTTTTCCTGAATTTTCTGTGACTTCTATTACCTTTATTAAAATACATTTTATCAAAGTGTGTGAGCATATATTTAATACAGGCTTTTTAGTAAAAAATTCTTTTAGCACTTCATTATTTATTCTCATGAATTTCCTTCTTTTCTCCCTATATATGTTTTTCCCTTGAACACTTCCCTTAAACATTAAGTATAATTTTTGAGAGAATCTTTCATTTTTTAAATCATTTTTAAGGCTGTTTTATATTGCTTAAAATATATGCCAAAATTAACCATTTCTCATAGAACATTTAAATTGCTTCTAATGCTTCTACTATTAATACTGAGATAAAATCCCATTGGTTACAATAGATGATTAAAACAATTTTTTTTAAAATTACATCTGTGTTCTTAAGTAACGCAACCCTCAGAGCAAGAGCTGGCTCTTTGGCAGGTTTTGGTGGCATGCTCACAGTTAATTTGTAGAAACATTTTGATTGCTTTTCAGTTCTGTCTTTTGAAATAATTTACCTATAAAATATTTGGATCCAGGCTTTTTATAGCAAGGATGACTTTCTCTATTTCTTCCTCAATTACTGTCTCTCCTTTTTTCTGTCAACATTGGTGGCCTAGGATTTTAAAATTACCCACTTCACTAAGATCTTTCACATTTCTTAACACATTGTTGGGTATTTTATTGGTTTATCCCCTTATTTTTTTTAATATAACTATTTCTGTGTATTTAAAATTTTGAGTTACTTTCCAGTCCAGTACTCCAGGTGGTTTTCCTAGCTTCTGTCCTTTCAGTTTTATTAGATAATTTTTTCCAGCAGTGAGAAACCAGGCTCTCAACATTCTCAATACATTTACTTATCTGCTCAGTGTTACTGGTATCTCAGCCATGCTAACCATTTCTTCCACCTGCCCTCAGCACTCTTGATGCAGGTGGGTACATTGCCACACCACCTTTCTCATCTTCCAAGGCAGGGCTGTTCTGACTCTTCAACTCTGAGAAGGGAAGGCAGAAGAGAAATGTACAAAATGCAAGGGAGAAAGGAGAATCTGAGATAAAGAGGAGTAGAAGGCTAAGTCAGTTGAATTTTAAATATTAAATCCATCCTTTGATTTCTCTAATAAACATCATTTAGTCAAGGTATATTTTCCATTGATATGGCTGGAATTTTTTTTTTGATTTTAGGATTTTGCATCTAAATTCATAAGATAAGCGATCTATAACTTTAGTTTACTGAAATGTCTTAAAGGTTTTGTTGTTGAGGTTGTACTGGCCTCATAAAATGAACAGGAAAGGTCCCACCTTCCTTTCTCTTGTAAAGTTTATAAAGGTTTGGTATTCTTTCTTTTTTAAACGTTTAGAATAACTACAGTGAGTGAAGACATCTGTTTCTGAGTTTTCCTTCTAGGTAGATTTTTAAATATGAGTCATGGATTATTTGCAGTTTTGATAAGATACAATCTACCTCTGGGATGACCTTGTGCTTTTATTGATAGCATGTTGTGTTCTCCAAGAGTCTGTTCTACTGGCAGTTCATGAATTCTGTTCATTTTTTTCCCCCAATACTGTTTTTCAGCTTAGATTTTTCAAGTTCCTGCCCTGTGTCAGTATTCTGAAAATTTCAAGAGACTGGCTGTGTTTGAAGCCACTTATGTTTAAAAAATTTTCACTCCAGCCTTGATTGCCAAAATTCTGCCATTCCCTGGTTTCTAATCTCCCTTAACCCTCACCTGTGACCCCCGCAAGCTATAGCCCTCTGCTTGAGACAAGCTCAATATTCAGTTTCCTTCCTGTAGCCAAAATCGGCGAGTGCCCCCAGGAAAAACAACTATATTTTCCCATATCCTTTCTGTCATTTACTTCTCTCCTGAATTTTAACATTCTAGCCTTCTCTGTTTTTACACCAATAAGTTGCATTTAACTAGATGCTTTTTGTGAGTGCTTTTGTTGTTGTTCTGGTCCGCTGCAAACTACTATATCTTACCCCGTGGTAGAATCTATTTGTGTTTTTAAAGCTCCATCTAGTGTATATGTTTGTATATAAATATTCTGCTTTTCAAAAAAAAGAAAAACATTTTATCGCATATGAAACCCGTTAATTATCTGGAAAAGTAAAGTTGGGTGCTATAAATCTCTTCACAGCAGGATGACGTTTGGCCGAACTGTTAAACACTGGTAGTGCAGAAACTGTGTTCCATACTCATTTCCACTATACCTAGTAGTCGCATTCAAGGCGACCTGCATTGCCCCTTTGATCCATCATTTCAGAACAGGCCACTCAAAATTAGTCTGCCTCAGGATTATTCAAAAAAAATTCTACTGGCAGGCTCCTGTTCTATACATATCACCAAAACCAAGGTATCTTTCTTTGTCTATCTGGACATCAGAAAATCTTGCTGGTGGGTCTTCTTGCTAAAAATCTTCCTTAGTTTGTATATGCCTGAGCAATAGACATTTGTATCTCCTTATTTAAAATTTTATTTATTTTTATTTCTTCTCTCACTAGATTTGTCAGAGATTTTTCTGTTTGGCCAGTATTTCAGAGGAGCCAGCTTTTAGATTTGGCTATTAATGCCAACATTTTGCCATTTACCCCTGCTTTTTATAATTCAAGATCAGAATTCACTAATTTTTATATTTTTTAACCCTCAAAATAACTCCTCATTTTCCTTTGGTAAGAACTACCCAGACCCTTTTCATTTACTCAGCAGACATTTTTGGAATGCCTGCTCTATGCCAGGTGGTATTCTTAGCCAGAGTCGCCCTTCAGAACCAGTCAGGAGAAGGTGCCTGCTTCCTGTGGGCTGGCAGTAAGGAGTCAGTGAGAAAATTTAGTGAGAGGACGTGTGGGTGAATGCTCAATAAATGTTAATTGTTGCTTTTTTATGATGTATCACATGAGGGGCTTTTAAATGTTGCCTGGTAGGGCCCTTCACGCTTGGCCAATTTTTGTAATTTGCCCATGTGATTCTGGAAAATTCCAACATACATAGTTTTGAAAATACTGAAGTGAAAAGTCTGAGAAATTGTTGAGGGAGAAAAACATGAAAATATAGGTACAGTTCTGAAATGGAGATAGAGACCAAATACCAGAGGTGGCAGGGGGAGGATGCGGGATCTGGAAAAGCTTCAGAAAGGAAGAGACTGTTGAACTAGTTCTAGAAGGATGACTCAGAATTTTTCGTCTAGATCTGAGGGAAGAAAATAAACAATGGTCAGAACAGGATGTGCAAAGGCAAGGAAACGTGAAAGAGTAATAATATAGTCAGAGCAAAGAGTCCACTTGTGGAAAGCATGGGATGTATGGCAGGATGCAAAATTAGAAAGATGATTCAGTCACCTAGAGAGAATGACCTGAGGTGGAGATCTAGAACAATTTAGAACAGTGTTATCCAAAACAAACATAATACAAGCTACATGGATAATTTAAAATTTTCTAGTAGCCACAATGTTAAGAAAACGGGTGAAGTTAATTTTAGTAATGTATACTATTTAAACTAATATAGCCAAAATCTTACCATTTCTACATGAATCAACGTTTTAAAATGGTTAATGACATGTTTTACTTTTTTTTTTTTGTACTAAGTCTTTGAAATCCATTGTTTCACACTTAACTGCATGTCCTAATTTGGGCTAGCCACATTACAAGTATTCAGTATTCACATGTGGCTAGTGGATACTGTATTAGACAGCATAGATCTAGAGCGTTAGGGCATTGTGTGGCCAATTGTATATAATATACCTAATTAAATACTACATTTTCTATTAAATATAATAAAGATCACATATAGTATAAATATAATATTTTAAAATATATAACAAATAATTAAGATTATTTTTACTCATTAGCTGCCAGACTCTGGTTTTCAGCTTTGCAAAGTTTTAAAACTACAAAGTTTCCTGAGTATTAGTTTTAGGGGAGTTCTCCTACAGGGTTGGTAGGGTATAGTTGGAGGAACCTGTCGCTTTACAGTTGTAAATGTCCTTTCTGGATATACTCTTTCACCCTTTTGCTGGTAGAACTCGTATTTCTTCAGTTCAGGGAGTCTGTGTCATAGATGAGAAAATTGGATCTCCAGGAGATGTGTGTGATTTGCCTAAGGAAACTACACATTTATTAGTTGTGGAGCCTTTTAGGGGCCCATGACATTGGGCCTTCTCAACTTAGCATGTGCTGTTTCCAGTTCTTTGCTTTGGGCTCCATCTTTTGGCCAAGGTCCTCTTTATGTCAGCATGAGGAAGGGGAATATTTAATACTCCTTGTTAATTTTTAAAACTTATTGATTATGAGTTCCAGTTATATCTGGAAGAAGGATAAGCAGTGTTTGTAAGGCATCTTTGGATCATTACAGTCTGAGGTGTGACTTGCATTAGAATGCCCTAAAGCTGATCTAATTCTTAGTGGCTGACTCACACCAAGGCTCTTTTTACCGATTTAATCTTGCAAACTCTTGACTGTCCTTATGTCCGGAAATGGTTCTGGCCTCTGAAGATTTGAAGGTTCCTAAGACAAAGAACTTGACCCCCTAGAAGACCACTGAACAATTAGGTAACAGTCACTGTAATTTATGTAGTCTTACGAGCTGTGCTGAAGAGAAACCCAGGGAGGGAGCTGTGGTGGGGGTGGACTTAACCCAGAGCTGTAGGTAGGAATAGAGCCTCAAGGGGAGAACTTGACTGAGTCTTGGTGAGAGTGTTAGTCAGGCAGAGAAGGGAAGACCAGCCTTTTGAAGCAGAACTTGCACAAGAGAAAGAGATCGTTTTGTGTCAAGGAGGTGTAAATGTTCTCCACACTGAACCATGGTGCGCAAGGGAAAGAGAAGCCAAAGCTGAGGCTGTGGGATTAGGTGAGGACTTAGGAAGGGCTCAGGAGCTCACAGCAAGGAGTCCAACTTTTAATCTCAAGGAAAGTTTATTAAATATTTATTAGCTATAGAGAAAATAGGTAATATTCCTACACTCCTGGAATTTATATTCTGCTGTGGGATGCAGCCTGTAAACAAATGAAAATGTCACGTATCAGGTATAAGGACTATGAAAAGGGAAAAGAACAGAATGACAGTTGAGGATTGGGGGGGGGGGGGGCTATTTTATATGATGTGGTCAGGGAAGGTTGCTTTGGTGAAGTGACATTTGAACAAAAAGCTGAAGAAACTGAGTGGGGAGCCGTGTGCATATCTGCAGGAAGAGACTTCCAAGTCAAGGAACAGGCAAAGCAAAGACCTGAAGGTGGAAGCATGTGTGTTGTGTTCCAGTTGTTGTTAGGAGGGTGGGGTGAGTGAAGGTAAGAGAGCAGTAGGTTGGAGATGAGGTTTAGGATGAAGGCAGGGAGACGGGGCGTGGGGGCGGATTGTGAAGGACTGTGTAGCTACTGTAGAGACTGACTTTTACTTGGGGTGAATTGGGATGCCATCAGAGGCTTTTAAGCAAAGGAATGACCTGCTCTGAAAGGTTTTAAGAAGATGAGTCTAGCTGTTATATGGAAAACAGACTTGAGATGGGTGGGGCATGAGTGGAAAAGGCGGGACAAGGTAGGAGATTGTAGCAGTGATCCAGGTAAGAGATGATGGTGGCATGTGCTGAGTGAGGGCAGTAAGTATTGGGAAAAGTGGGAAGACATGAAGGGTTTGTATGTATGATCAAATGTGTGTTTTAGAGAAGTGACTCTGATAGTACATAGGAAAGAATTGGTGAAACCATGAGTAGTAGAACAGGTTAGCTGTCCAACCAGGGCAAGAAGTGATGAGTGGCATGGACTAGACATATGTTACTGGTCAGCACATACTTTACTATTCATTCAGCCTATTTGGGGAAGCAGAATAAAGTCAAGAGTCCATGCATTAAACATAGGGAACCAGTTAAGCAAAGGAATACAGGTTGGTTGGCAACTCTGTTCCTAAACCACAGGGGCTATATGTTTAGAGGACAGAGTAGGAATGGAAAGGTGTTACTTCTCACAACCTAACTTAAAATGTCTGCTTTGATCCAAACCTTTTCCCTGCTGGTCATCTGTATCCCAAGACCAGCCTCCCTTCTCTCATTTGTCAATCCCAGGACTGGATTCCCATTCTTTCTTCTCCCCTCCTAATGGTACTTACCCCTCGAGGCCCAGTACATAAGCTTCCTTAAAGTTTCTCTTCTGTGCCCAGAACATTGGTAGCACCTCACTTCACTGTGTATTATTACTGTGTACCTCACAATACACAGTAATAAATAACACATTTTAAAATAAACTGAAACCTATTCAAAGACTGCAGTGTTTTTCATTTGCATTTTTATTCTACCACAGTGCATATGGTAAAGCCAGGTACCTAATACATATCTAGTGTCTTTTCTTTTTTAATCTAGCATCATCTTGCCTGGCACAGTCAGATCCCTGACCTCTGTCAGAAAAATCTACCACATTTTCAGCCCTTCACTGTTCTTGTGGAGACACAGCCACAGTGTTGAGCAGAGATATGATAGGGAGGAACCATTGTTGTTTATGAATGTGATTGTGCACCTCAGTCACTAGGAGATGGGGGCCACTCCCTTTTCTCTAAAATTCAGATCTCAGCCGTCTCCTTAAGGCTCAGCTTAGTCCGGAAACAGATATTTAGTGTTGGGTCAGATACTTACTGGACACTGGTATTTTAGAGTTAAAAAAAGAAAAAAAATATGGCCCCTGCTCTCATAATGCCCACCATCTAACTAGGAAGTTCAGTTGCTCAGTCATGTGCGACTCTGCGACCCCATGGACTGCAGCACGCAAGGCTTCCCTGCGCATCACCAACTCCCGGAGCCTGCTCAGACTCATGTCTGTCGCGTCGGTGATGCCACCCAACCATCTCATCCTCTGTCTTCCCCTTCTCCTCCTGCCTTCAGTCTTTCCCAGCATCAGGGTCTTTTCCAGTGAGTTGGTTCTTTGCATCAGGTGGCCAAAGTATTGGAGTTTCAGCTTCAGCATCAGTCCTTTCAATGAGTATTCAGAACTGATTTCCTTTAGGATGGACTGGTTGGATCTCCTTGCAGTCCAAGGGACTCTCAAGAGGCTTCTCCAACACCACAGTTCAAAAGCATCAGTTCTTCAGTGCTCAGCTTTCTTTATAGTCCAACTCTTACATCCCTACAGGACTACTGGAAAGCCATAGCTTTGACTAGACAGACACTTGTTGGTAAAGTAATGTCTCTGCTTTTTAATATGCTGTCTAGGTTGGTCATAGCTTCTCTTCCAAGGAGCAAGAGTCTTTTAATTTCATGGCTGCAGTCACCATCTGCAGTGATTTTGGAGCCCAGAAAAATAAAGTCTGTCACTGTTTCCATTGTTTCCCCATCTATTTGCCATGAAGTGATGGGACCGGATGCCATGATCTTAGTCTTCTGAATGTTGAGTTTTAAGCCAGCTTTTTCACTCTCCTCTTTCACTTTCATCAAGAGGCTTTTTAGTTCTTCTTCGCTTTCTGCCATAAGGGTGGTAACAAGGATTAAATAGATTACTAGGTCTGTTTAAATAGTTGTGGATTTGCAGAGCGGCTTAAAGCACATCATATGGGGATTGACCTTCTGTTGGGAGATAGAAGACCTCTGTGAAGATGTGCTAATCTACCTCCAAAGTGTGAAATGTAATTAGCAAGGGACAGATGGACAGGAGGGTGGGGAGAGGATGATGTCTTCCAGGAACCTAAGAACTCCTTAGGTTCAGTTATAGCTCAGCACACAGGGAGGGCATGAAATCAGGCAGAAACCATGTAACTTTCCCTCACTGCTCCAGCAATCTCATGGCTTTGCTTTACTGCTGATCGTCTTTACATACTTTATTATGTACTTCTTGAGGTAGAAATCGGTTTCACCAAGACCAAAGGACGTATTTCATATTGAGCATGATGACAGGTGTCTTAACAAGGCTTGGTGAGGCAAGACAGAAATCAACACATGAACAACAGAACTTGACTATTCAGAGGCATGGGAGTCCTTAGCCAGCCTGGTTTCAGTGGGGGGTAAGGAAGGAGTGACTGGAGGGGAGTATAGCTTGCAAAATACCTCTGATCTGGCATTTCTAATTCTAGCTAGCCAGCCTACAGAAATTCTAGCATATTTGCTCAAAGGATGTATTGCAGTGATGCTTGTAATAGCAAAATATTGGAATTAATACAAATATCCAAAAGGAATTTGTCCATTTATTCATTCACCAAGTATTTTTTTCAGCATCCACTATTTGCTGGGTATTACTTTAGGCACTTGAGGGGCATATAACTGAATAAGATGGTAAAGTCCCTATTCTCACAGAGTGTGCAGTCAGGGAGACAGAAAAGCTAATAAGAAATTCCAGATAATTACTAGAAGTACAAGCATCCTTTTAAATCTGCATCTGTTTCGTTCCTGAGTTAAAGTTCAGGTGGCAGGAATTTGGACAGTGAGAGATACTTGTCTGTGCTAGGAGGAAAATTAAGCATGGTAATATGATGCGTAGTAAATGAGAAGGAGGTGGTGAGACACCTTTTCTCAGGTGGCAATTCTGGATGTGAGACCTAAAGGACTAGTGACTGGTTGTCAGCCATGTGGCAATCCAGCGCTCAGGGTGGGAAGAAGCTTAATGTGTTCAGGGGTCAGCAAGGTCAGCAGGGCCAGAGCCCAGTGAGGGATGGGGCGAGCTTGAATCTTATTCTTAGCACAGTGGAGTACTGTGAGTTTTAGGTGATGGGTGTGTGATGGTACTCCAAATGCACTCTGGAGTGCTGTGAAGCAATTGAAAGTAATGAGGTGAAAGTATACAAAGCACTAAGGGAAGACTTTCAAGATGCATAGCTAAATCTAAAAAGCAGGATGTAGAACAATATAAATGATAGTTCATAAAACAAGACTGTGTGGGGGAGGGGAGAGGGTGAAGGAAGCATGGAAAGGGACGGCTTAGTATATACACCAAACTGTTAATAGTAGTTACTTGTAGGGAGTTTAGAGGGATTGGCAATGGGGGTGAAGGGGTGCAGTCACTTTTTATTCCCTGCTGTATTTGGGTTTTGTAGCAAAGACAGTGCATGGGCAGTGAGGAATTGGTGATAATGTAGACAGACTTGGCTTTGAAGGGAACAAGATGAAAGCTAAGTAGGCGTACAGGATTGTGGAATATATTGCCCCTCATGACTTTCCTGCGTGCCATATTAGATTCTCTATAAAATTGTGTAACAACTAGTATATTTAACCCACTTTGCCCCCTCAGGATATCAAACATGTGATCACCTTTTTTGATAGACCCTATAGTAGGTTCCCAGTATTGCCATGGGAACATTTGTGGGATTGATCCCTACTTGAGCAAGAATGTGTTCCTACAGGAATCACTGACATTTAAGGATGTAGCTGTGAACTTCACCCAAGAAGAATGGCACCACGTGGATGCTGCTCAGAGGCGCTTGTACAGGGATGTGATGTTGGAGAACTATAGCCACTTGGTTTCTCTTGGTAAGGACCACATCTTCTTGTCTATGTATTGGCAGGTCTTCCCTTTCTCAGAAGATCAGGTTGTGGGGCTCATAGTTTGGGTGACTGTGAGCAGGGTGTTCAGGGTTACAGTTTGTTCATCTTGTTGAGACCCAGCTTTATGGGTTTCTGAGCCTGCTTTTTAGGTAAATAGGAACCAGAAATAGGCCATTTGATTGCATGACTCCTCAAATTGCACCTTTTTTTTTTCCCTTCAGAGTTGCTGAGGATAAGTCCTAGTTCTGACTTTTAGAGGGTTCTTTTGTCAACTTGCATAAACAACCAAATCTTATGTGTTTACCTATGAGCAGGATATCAAGTTTCCAAGCCAGAGGTGATCTTCAAATTGGAGCAAGGAGAAGAACCATGGATAGCAGAGGGAGAAATCCAACGACCTGTCTGTCCAGGTAAATGAGGGAGAATCCAAGAATCAGTGCCGAATGTCGCACAGCTGAGGGAGAGGGAGGCCTTCACTTTGCTGCCTTGGGAGCTCCTCCATCTGTAGAAGAGCTGCACTGTCTCCTGGATGACACCTTTGTGTGTCTCCCTTCTCCAGTAGGGCGTGTTGCTGTTGATAGGTCTCAGAGGAAAAGGTACCCCTTTTTCCTTTTTGAAAGTAGCCCTTTGTCTTAGTCAGAATGCCATCTCTCCCTGTCTTGTAACACTACTTCTGGATCATTTTCTCCTCTAGTATCCTCAGTGTCCCTGCATTGTTTGGAGATCTCTCTTCTTACTCATTCAGACATTAATTGAACTCCCATGTCTCCTCTTTGTTTCATCTTGCTGCTTTCACTGTCGATGCCCCAGACTTGTAGGAATACCCATAATCTTGATTCTCCCTCCCTCCAGACTTCTTTCCCTGACTACACTCCTGTTCCACCTGTCTGGGGAGCAATGCTATCTTCCTCTTGTCCTGCACTCCTGCCCATCTGATTCATTTCTACCCTCCAAAGTTCCTAGAGTATCCTTCTCTCCTGACTTCCCCACTTGTTCAGTGCTTCTTGGCTTTAGGTCTTTGGCTTTTCTTGCTTTTCCCTCCTAGTGAATCTGTCTTTAGGATTAGGAGCCTGCCTTCTGGCTTCCTCTCCATTCTTTCTATATTGTCCTTAGTTGCTCAGTCATGTCCGACTCTTTCCTAACCCATGGACTGTAGCCCTCCAGGCTCCTCTGTTCATGGGGATTCTCCAGGCAAGAATACTGGAATGCCATGGAATACTGGGTTGCCATGCCCTCCTCCAGGGCATCTTCCCAACCCAGGGATCAAACCGAGGTATCCCACATTGCATGGCAGATTCTTTACTGTCTGAGCCACCAAGGAAGTCCAAGAATACTGGAGTGTGTAAACTTATCCCTTCTCCAGGGGAACTCTCCAGACCCAAGAATCAAACCAGTGTCTCCTACATTGCAGGTGGATTCTTTACCAGCTGAGCTACCTGGGAAGCCCATTCTATATTACTTCTCTATAAAAGGGTGCCTGCCTTCTGATAGTTACAAGTCTTTATTCTGTGCTATAGACTCAGAATTGTCCTTACTTATACCCTGGTTACTTTTTTTTTTTTCTCTTCCCTTCCCACAGGACCCCTCCAATGCAAGTCCCACAGAGTTCTTATTAAAGATGTAAAGTCTAAGTTAATCATCTTGCATCCCCAGTCAGCACATTTTGCTACCTTACCTATTACCCATTTCTCCTCTTGCCCATTAGGAATTATCAGATTGCCAGTCCCTCAGGCCAGAAACCACAGTCAGTCTAGTCTTTTTCTTTCAATCCAAGTTATTTTCCTCCTTTGAGAAATATCTTAGATTTTCCTGCCTTTTAAATTGGACTGGTGACATCTTAAACCACACCTCAGATTTAGATTACTATAATTCCCAGTTGAAATTGCTCACTCTATCTTTTTGTAATCCATATTGGGTTTTTAAAATCATAGTTTAATTGAGGTATAATTGACATACCATAAAATTCTCCCTTTAAAAGTGTACATTTCAATGGTTGTTTTGGGATAAATACAGAGTTGTGCAGCCATCACCACTATCTAATTAAGCAGAACATTTTCAATATCTCCAAAAAGAAATCTTATACCCATCAGCAGTCACTTTCTACTCCTCATTCCCCCCAGCTCCTGGCAACCATTAAGCTACTTTTTGTCTCTATGGATTTGCCTATTCTAGACATTTTCTATAAATGGAATCATAATATGTAGCCCTTTGTGATTGGCTTCTTCCACTTAGCTTAAGGTTCATTCATGTTGCAGCATGTATCAGAACTTCATTCCTTTGTATTGCTGAGTAATATTGCATTGTATGGATATATCACATTTTGTTTATTCATCACGTCATGGACCATGTTGGATTTTAATGCTTTATCTCATAAACTACCATTCTCTGAAAGAACCTTTTACCTCATTATAGGAAGCAGAAACTCCCTTGATTTAAAGGTCCCCATCATACCTTCCAGTAATATCTTTCTATTCCTGCCAAAGAGAGCTCCACTAGGCTGAATTTCTTTTTGAAGTTACAGACCTGAGTACATTTCACCCCTACATACTTTCCGATGTTCTCTGTAAGAAGCATATAATTTCCCTCATTAGATAATAGTTTCTCTCTGTCCAAAGCCATCTATAAAGTCAAGGTCTCTCTCAATCATAAAACCTAATATATGCTAATATACTTGTTTCTTTCTTCCCTGGTCACAAATACCATTTATGTAATCTCTACCACACAAAATCAAATTTACTACATGCCATCTATTGGTTTTTTTTTTTTAAGTCATCAAAAGATTGTCTTGTTTTTATTCTTAGATTTTTAAGCTCCTGGAGTGTCTATTTATTATGTTTCTAAATATCTTCCCTCTGTGTTGCAGAGCATATTGAAGGCAGTCAGAAAATTATTGATTGTTATGGAATCTTGCTGGGGAAAGAACTTTCTCATTCATTAATTTCACCAAACATTTCTTGAATGTCCCACTGAGAAATATTCTAAAAGGAATGCAAAGTATTCTCTGTCTTCAGGAATTTAGAATTGAGTCTTGTTCCAGGGTAAGGAATTTGGGAATTTAGGATTCTTTAGTTACTGGTTCTTTTTTTCCCCTTTTAATGTTTATATGAAAATTTTCAAACATTTGAGAAGTTGAAAAGATTATACAGTGAACACTGTATACTACCACCATGATGCTATAATTGTTAACCTGTTGTTATATAGTAACCTATTATATTTGCTTTATCACGTATCTTTATCCATCTGTTAATCTGTCTTTCTTTTGATGCATTTCCTAGTGAGTTGCAGACATGAGTACATTTCACCCCTGTATACTTCAGCATGTATATAGTTGACTGGAGTTCAATATTTGTTCATAGTTCTTTTTTTTTTTTTTTTTTTAAAAACATTACAGTGAAATTTACACCTCTTATAAGCACCATTTATTTCACTTTGACAAATGCATTGTCCTGTCTAACCCAAACTTCTTTTGATACGGAACATCTCCCGCATTCCAGAAACCTCCCTCCCCTTAGTTTTTAAAAGATTACCATTCTTAGAACCTAGACAGTAATTAATTTCTGCTGTTAGTATTCAGAGGTTAAACAAAGGTTTAAAGGTCAATTTTTTTGTTTTTGGTTAAGAGAGGTGATTAATGTAAAATCAGAACTCAGATAGACTAAAACCACAGCTCTAGTTGTAAGGGCAAGGATGATTTGCCTCTTGAAATATTACTTTTTTATCTGCTTGGGAAGTATAGCCCTCTATCTCCAGTTATGTCAAAGAATCATTTCAGTTAGTTCACTGGCTACATATTTTCTCAGCAAGGTTTGAAGATCTGAAGCTTCAGAAATGACTTGAAAGAAATTATGAAATGAATGTATTAGGAAGATAGATTCCATGGCAGTTTGTAAAATGGACAAAGAGCATGAATAGCAGATAGGACTCTGCATGAAAGACTATGATCCTATTCTGTTTGTATCTGTGCCTAACTCTCTCATGCTAACTGGTTCCCTTATTCCCTATGTGGGCTTTCTCATTCTGGACTTATCCTTCATGATAGCTCTGCAATGATAGCTCTGTCATCTCTCTCCACTCTTCCTTTCTCCATTCAGGGTCTTCTTTTGAAGTTATTGGACTAATTTCAAAACAAAGTGATATGTAATTGCTGTCTTTTCATTTCTACTATAGCAGTTTGTTTTAACAGAGGGGAATAGGGGATGTTTGCACTTTGGGTTTCTTTCAGACTGGAAGACCAGGCCTGAAGCCAAATCTTCACATCTGCAGCAGAGTATATCTAAAGTATCCCTTAGCACAGATGAGCTCTCACATACCACGGGAGAAGATGCTTGGGACCTTAGTGGCCAGTTAGAAAGGCATAAGGAAAACTGGAAGAGACATCTGGGGCCAGATTCATCCACCCAGAAGAAGATAATCACACCAGAGGAAACTTGTGAGCAAAATACATTTGGTGAAAACTGTAGATTGAACACAGACCTGATTACACAACTGAACATTCCTCCAGGATCTAGTGAATGTGATACACTTGGGAGCAATTTGGGACATAATTTAGACTTACTTAATCAGAATAATATCCTTGCAAAAAAGAAACCTTATAAATGCAATAAATGTAGAAAAGCATTTATTCACAGATCATCTCTGACTAAACATGAGAAAACTCATAAAGGAGATGGAGCTTTCCCCAACGGTACAGATCAGGGAATTTATCCTGGAAAGAAGCACCATGAATGTACTGACTGTGGGAAAACCTTCCTCTGGAAGACACAACTTACTGAGCATCAGAGAATTCACACTGGAGAGAAACCCTTTGAATGTAATGTGTGTGGGAAGGCCTTCAGGCATAGCTCCTCCCTAGGTCAGCATGAGAATGCTCATACTGGAGAGAAACCCTATCAGTGTAGTCTTTGTGGAAAAGCCTTCCAGCGCAGCTCCTCTCTCGTTCAGCACCAGAGAATTCACACAGGAGAAAAACCTTATCGATGTAATTTGTGTGGGAGGTCGTTTAGGCACGGCACATCCCTCACTCAGCATGAGGTTACACATAGTGGAGAGAAACCCTTCCAATGTAAGGAATGTGGGAAAGCTTTTAGTCGATGTTCTTCTCTTGTCCAACACGAGAGGACACATACAGGAGAGAAACCTTTCGAATGTAGCATATGTGGGAGAGCTTTTGGTCAGAGCCCATCCCTTTACAAACACATGAGGATTCATAAGAGAGGCAAACCTTACCAAAGCAATAACTACAGCATAGATTTCAAGCACAGCTCATCTCTTACTCAAGATGAAAGCAATGTCCCTGAAGTGAAGTCCTATCATTGCAATGCCTGTGGGGAAGATTTCAGTCACATTGCAGACTTCTCTGACCATCAGAGGATCCACACTGGAGACAAGAACCCCTATGATTGTGAACAGGCCTTCAGTCAACAACCCATTTCTCATCCTGGTGAGAAACCCTATCAATGTAATGTATGTGGAAAAGCTTTCAAAAGGAGTACGAGTTTCATAGAGCATCACAGAATTCATACTGGGGAAAAACCCTATGAATGTAATGAATGTGGAGAAGCTTTCAGTCGACGCTCATCACTAACTCAACATGAGAGAACCCACACTGGAGAGAAACCCTATGAATGTATCGACTGTGGGAAAGCCTTCAGTCAGAGTTCATCCCTCATTCAGCATGAGAGAACTCATACTGGAGAAAAACCCTATGAATGTAATGAATGTGGGCGAGCTTTCCGAAAGAAAACCAATCTGCATGATCATCAGAGGATCCATACTGGAGAAAAACCCTATGCTTGTAAGGAATGTGGGAAAAACTTCAGTCGAAGCTCAGCTCTTACTAAACATATGAGAATTCATACACGAAATAAACTCTAGGACCCTTGACATTAAGAAATACGAAGAAAGCTTTAGTTAAAATATTATTCAGTATCAGGAGATTCTTACTGGAGAGGAAGCTTGAGGATATAATGAATTGTGTGTGTGTGCACGCACACATGCGTGCAGGTGTGTATGCTTGTACGCATTGTGTGTTGAGAAATCTTTGTACTAGCAGTGTTTTTTTTTTTTTAAATGCCACATTCTCAGATCTGATTACATACATGTGAAAACAACTACAGATGTCTTATATAATCTGTTAGAAATGACATGCCTATATATTGGACTTTGTAAAGCTTTTGAATATATGTATGCAGGGAATCACCAACTTTCAACAATTTAATTTGTAACTCTCAGTGTTTACAGCCTTTTTTAATAAATAAAACTCCCACAGTGATGACCAAAACTCATTTTTAAATTGCTTGACAAATGAATTCAACTGCAGCTCTTAGATTAAATTTACCATGGAAACCAGTTTCACCTCCAGGAATTCACCGTTCAAAGAATTAAATCAGCTGGTCCAGCCTCTTCCTTGTACAGATGAAACTGAAAGCCAAAGATGTGAAGTGGTTTGCAAGCCTGATACAGTTTATAACAGTAAAGCTGGGTGGAAAATGCAGGTCTTCTGGATCTTTGGCCCCATGGTCTTGCCGCTGAAAAGATATTTTGGAATTCAGGGCTTTAAAATAAGTTTTAAAATAAATCAGATGCACAAATATTTAACAAGCACTCAGGAGTTGAATATAAGAGGCAGCAAGACATATGCAAATTTGTCATACTTATTTAAAGCAGCTTGTTGGAAGCTTACAACCAAAGTTGTAAATAGTAGAACTACTAATGACTTCTTTCCTTTTCCCAAGTATCATATTTCAGGAAATATGGTCAGTTTCATAGAATTTATTAAGTCTTCCTGCTGTGCTTTTCATGATCCTCCCATGGGAAAGCACTGCACCAAGCTTCCTATATTGATTTGATCAATGGGAAAACAATACAGAACCATAGAGAAAAAAAAATCCCCCAATTTAATTTTACTCTAAAGTATGAATCCATTTATCTCTTGCCATAAAATTTGCCTTTAAATCAGTTAAGGGAATCAGCATATAGCAGATCATTTTGTGTGCCAAGGAAATTTTCATCATAAAAAATTAACAGTTTTGGCTCTATGGTGCTTTTCCATCAGTAAAGCATGAGGTAAACGTCAGGAGCCCACTCTAGTCATTAATATCCCTTAAAATCTCCCATGGACTGTGCTAAAGGAATTTCCAGAATCTTTGTTCATTCGCTGGCACCAGTAGTACAGATAAACTTGGGAGCAACTGTGGAAATTGACACCTTTCATGAAAGAGCCCCTGCCCCCAGGATAAGCAGATTTTTCCATCCTAATGATGAATCATGGGGAGGAGTGGTAAGGGTTGGTGTTGATATAGTAATCCTTTCTTACTGGTTTCTCTGCATGCCAGGTAGCAGGAGCTATCCTTTTTGTCTCATCCTGGATAACGTCATGCAGCTCCGAAACATCCTTCATAATCCTCTGCAGGAAAAATGTGTGTGGGGTCAGAAATGTGGGATGTCTAGCCCAGTGCATTTATCACACATGAAACACGATGGGTTATTCTGTAGCAGATCTGTCCTCCCAAGACTTCTGTACTGTTCAGAAATACCTTTTCTGTGATGTTCACCACTTAGTCCTTCGTGCACACACAATGCCAAGACATGCCTATGTTGTCAGTAATTCTACTCAGAACCTCCTCCACTGATTGGCTTCTTATCTGGGAAGCCTATCAGAAACTCTTTTTGCTTTTGTTTGGGGATCCCCATAGTGGACTGTTTGCAAGAATGGCATGAATTGTAATCAGTTGAGTGCAACATAACTGTTACGGAAGTTTATAAAGACTTGGTTCCAGGATACCTAAAGGAGACCACTGGTTTGTGTGTGGAGTCTGGCCTAGATCCAGCTTTAGTCCCTGAATCTCAGCACATCGTCATTGGCAGGGGGAGCCCAGGATGTATGTATGAATGGAGGATTGCTTAGTCCCAGCAACCACACACCATGCATTTACGAACACCGAGCTTTCTAGGCAATATGAATTACTTCCTTGGAACATCATTGTATTATTTCAATAAATAGCCTTCTTCGTTGAATGGGAGTCAGTTTGTCTTTTTCCATTTTCAGAACTTGGCTAAGATTAAAGAGTGATGCATCAAAGGAAGAGGGATTAACTGCTAAACTCATCACATCCAGGTGAGTTAATAATAGCATTTACTGAATGCTTACTTCTTGAAGACACTGCTAAGTACTTTACAGCCATCATTTCATAATCCTTACAGCTCCCCTAATAGGTTTTGTGGTATCTTGTCTTTGCCCAGCTTTTGCCCCCCTCTTCCTCTTGTAACAATCCCTACTGTACTGACCACAAGAACACAAGTCAGGACATCCAGGAGCTCAAAGATAATTTCAGGGGCTGTTGAGCCAATTAGAGTCTTTGAACAGAAATTTTTTTAAAACAGACTTTAGCAAGGATACTTTGATTTGAGGTTGCTAGGCTGGTAAGGTGAAGGCCTAAAGTTGCTTGGAACCTGATTCCTTACCAGAGAGAGCAGGTCTGCTGTTGTTGTGGAGGATGAGGTGACAGGATGGTATTCTCATTTCTCATTCCTAAAGTCCCTGGACTGGATTCAATTTCCGAAGCTTTTCCTGGGATTCAGTGGGTTTCCCACGACCAGTGGAATGATTCCCCTTTTGTTGTATATCTGTTTCTTGCATTGAAGAAACAGTGTATGTATTATATCTTTGTTTTCTAATGGGGAGAAAAACCCAGAGAGATATCAGACTTGGAACCCAGAACTGCCTGGCTGCAAAGGCACAGCTCTTAACCTCTAATCTTCATCATGTCTTCAGAGCCATGTTATGTTCAAGGAGCTGCATATAACAGGCTTTTGAGGGTGAATGGAAGAAGGGATATGGTGATAGTTTAAATCAGAGACCCAAGTGGAAACAAAATGAAGGACCTTGGAAGGTTTTTCTTGACTATTTCAGTAAATTAAGTCCCCCCAATTCACCCACAACCTTCACCTCTTAATATATCAGTTATTTGTATTTGCCTGTACTGTAGATAAAATCTTGTATCATACTTAAATAAAAAACCTTCTTATAAATGTTTTCATGTTGCTACATAGTGTCATGATCCCCTTAAGAAATCCACTACTATTGCAATAATATTTGGGTAGTTTGGGGCATTGGTTTTATAATAATGACATTGAATACTTATTATACCTTTTGAAGCACCCTTGCCTTTTTATTTCCATGGAATTTTTTTTCTTAAAATACCCATAGTGAGATAAACATCTAAAATGGGGTTACTGTGTCAGCATGTATAGATAAGTATAACCAGATGGTGTGAGGTTCATATAAGAGTGAACTGGATATAATAGTGCAGGAATAATTGTCCCAAAATTACAAAAGAGAAACAGGAGAAAACCAATCTTCCACTCCTGCTGCCTGGGTATGTGTGGGGAAGGCCCCAGGGCAGGCATTATGTCCTACAAAGCCTCTTGCATTTCTCTATGCAAGGGTGGATAAGAAAACAATTATTCTGTTATTAGGTATACTGATGCTAGTGCTCAGGTCTTTATAGCTACAGTGGGCTTTGATAGATACTGAACTAGTTAATTCCTTTTTTGTTAAAATGCAGATGTCACATCAGGGAAGGTTTTAATGACTGCCGGCTAAATTGGCCTTCTTTTAAATTCTAATAGATTATGTTGATGTCCTTCACTTTACCATGATTTGTACTTTTGATTGATTGGTTTTTCTCCCAACCCTGAAGTAGATGGTGAGTTCCAGGAAGGCAGAGTCCACATCATTTGGCTAACTTTTTTTGTTCCCTTGCTATCACAATGCCAGGGGCACAATAGGTACTTAATGTAGTCTTGTTAACAGTACAGTGGAGATGTGTTGATAGTCAAAGAAGATTGGCTTTTCAAAATGAAAAGATGTTCTATCTTGAAATCAGAATACTGCAAAAGAAAGCAGTGAGATATTATTTCATATTCATTAGGCTGGCAAAAAGTTTGAAGTCTGGCAGGGGGAAAATGAGAATATTTTGTTGGCAGTATAAGGGAAGTTCCGTATCTTTCCTTGCTCTTAATATAGGTCTTACAGTGCTCTGTCTTTGGACCTCTTTTCTTTTTCTACAGTCCCCCTCACTGGGGCTTTTATCCAGACTGAAGGCTTTAAATACCCAGTTGAAAATTTTATCTCCATTCCAAGATTCCATACTCATAACCAACTGCCTACTTGACATCTCCACTTGGATTTCTGACAGACATCCCAAATTTAATATGTCCGAAGATGAACTAACTCACGATCTCCCCATCCCAATCTCATCTTTTATCAAGTTCCTCCCTCAAACTTCCCATCTGAGAAAAGGTAACCCCAGTTGCTCAAGCCCTAAACCGGGTAACCATTTTTGATTCCTTTCTTTCACATCCCACATCCAAGGTTCATTAAGTTCTGTTTGCTAACTTGCAGGATCTATGAAGATGGCCATATCTTGTTGCTTTTCACTCTTTCTGGAATCCTCTTCCCCTAGATATCACTTAGTTTGGTTCTTCACCTCCAGCAGATATTTATTCAGTGAACCCTTTCTTGACTATTGTACCAAAATAGCAATTTGTGAGAATTCCCTGGCAGTCCAATGGTTAGGACTCTCTGTTTTTATTGCTGAAGGTACAGGTTGAATCCCTGCTCAGGGGAACTCAGATATCACAAGCTGTGTGGTGTGGCCAAAAAATAATAATAGTAAAAAACCAGTGCCCCTTCATGGCATACTCCCATCTCCCTTCCCAGCTTCATTTTCTCTACAATACCTACCACCACCTGACATAGTAAATATTTTACTTCCTTTTTATATGCCCTTCTATTTTTGGGGGGGGGATCAGATCAGATCAGATCAGTCGCTCAGTCATGTCCGACTCTTTGCGACCCATGAATTGCAGCATGCCAGGCCTCCCTGTCCATCACCAACTCCTGGAGTTCACTCAGACTCATGTCCATCGAGTCAGTGATGCCATCCAGCCATCTCATCCTCTTCTCCTCTTGCCCCCAATCCCTCCCAGCATCAGAGTCTTCTCCAGTGAGTCAACTCTTTGCATGAGGTGGCTGAAGTACTGGAGTTCCAGCTTTAGCATCATTCCTTCCAAAGAAATCCCAGGGCCGATCTCCTTTAGGATGGACTGGTTGGATCTCCTTGCCGTCCAAGGGACTCTCAAGAATCTTCTCCAACACCACAGTTCAAAAGCATCAATTCTTCGGCGCTCAGCCTTCTTCACAGTGCAACTCTCACATGCATGTATGACCACAGGAAAAACCATAGCCTTGACTAGACGGACCTTTATTGGCAAAGTAATGTTTCTGCTTTTGAATATGCTATCTAGGTTGGTCATAACTTTCCTTCCAAGGAGTAAGCGTCTTTTAATTTCATGGCTGCAGTCACCATCTGCAGTGATTTTGGAGCCCAGAAAAATAAAGTCTGACACTGTTTCCACTGTTTCCCCATCTATTTCCCATGAAGTGATGGGACCGGATGCCATGATCTTCGTTTTCTGAATGTTGAGCTTTAAGCCAACTTTTTCACTCTCCACTTTGACCTTCATCAAGAGGCTTTTTAGTTCCTCTTCACTTTCTGCCATAAGGGTGGTGTCATCTGCGTATCTGAGGTTATTGATATTTCTCCCGGCAATCTGGATTCCAGCTTGTGTTTCTTCCAGTCCAGCATTTCTCATGATGTACTTGTAAATTTTATTGAAACATAACATTCTTAAAGTACAAAAATAGGTGAACAGCTTGATGGTTGAGAACAGCAACTTACATATCTTTCTCAGTGCCCTTTCCACAGTATAGGAGATAACGCAAATGTTTAATGAATGGTTGGACTGCATGTACATGTACTAACAAGGCTAACATCAAAAACAATTGAAAATAAAGTTACAGAGGGATTATATACAATGTGATAAAGCTTATTAAAGGTCCGTATCACCTTTTTAAAAATCAATTTGCGAAGTAAAGGTAGGAAAGTATTAAAATATCAGCTTTAGAGTGGTGGTTTCCTCTGGAGTTAGAGGGGAAAGGGATGGGAAGGGATAAAGACAGACAAACTTTTATAGTTTTTTTTTTTTAATAAAACTCAAAATATTTGTTAAAAGAAGGTGATGCATATTTGTTGTATATGTGTCTCTGAATTTTAAACTCTTTTACAGTTAGTTTGCCTCCCTGCTCTTAATCTGGTTCCTCCTCACACACAACCAAGCTGGGGAATCAAGCTTGGTTCCCCCTTGGTATCATCAACCTTTGCTGACCTATTCAGCATGCCTGAAGGATTTAGGAAAAGGAATAATGGGCAATCATGTTTCCAAGGATGGGAAGTTGATCCAGGCCCAAGAAAGGGATGTCTCGGTACTGTCAAAATCAAGTAAAGCAGTTTCCACTCTCTAGAAATGCCATTTGAGGGAATAATTAAAAAGAAGGGGACGACAGGGGAGCAGAGGGCTTTCTATAGATAAGCAGCATAAATGATTATTGGCAGGTGTTGGTGGAAAGAAAGAGCTAATTTTTGCTAGCAAATTTTAGTGAAAGCCTTATAATTTTGGAAAAACTTTTTTTTTGGTAAACATTTTAATGGATAAAGGAGCCAAGAAATTTGGACCTGATAACATAGATGGAAGCCAACATAGATCGTATTTTATTCTTGTACGACCAGATAATTTTTAGCTGTAATGATTAATGGGGTTTTTGTTTTACTAAAACAAAAGTGCATTAAGGAACTAGCAGTTACCAGTTCTCAAATTTTAATATTCATTTTCAAAAGTTAAAGAGTTGTCACAGGGTTTTGGCATGGATTTTTCTGTTAGCTTAGAATTGCTGCTAAAGTCTGAAAGATGAAAAATGTCATGTTCCCCTACATTCTAAAGGGCACCACAAGAACTGGGCACATGCTCTCCACAGGATTCATTAGGAGGTAGGAGATTCACAGCCTCTCACTCCTAGGGCCCGACTGACATGTAACCACGGAACAGAGTCGTATCCAGAGGAGACGGTACCTCTGGTCATAGCGTGAGGCCTCTATCCCTCCCCATGCATGGTGCTAGGTATATCAGGCACCAAAAGGTATTAGGGGCATCTGAAATCGCTGGAGCTTATGTCTTTATCTCCAGCAAAACCACAGGCCCACTACGCGGCTACTACCCCCAGTTCTTAGGAGAGCTCGCCATGCACTCATGTCGTTTGTATTTGGTGGTAAGGCGGTGGGAGTAATCTAACACCGATAGGTGCCTGCCACAGTTTGGAGATTTCTGAAGGGGCGGGGGGCGGGGGGGTGTGTGCTGCTGGAGTAAACTCTACCCACTGAGTGTGAAGCCCTCTGAGGGTCCGCCTTTGTGTTGTTCGTAGGCGGAGTTCGAAACTGAGTGTCAGGGGTCAGACAAGCCGGCTCTCTCCTACTTCTTTGCCGTCAGCGTTTAGAAGACCAGGATTTCAGTGGATCTTGGGTAGGGTGACTGTATGTAGTGCGTGTTCACTCGTTATTGATCCACTAAACCAGGACCATTGAGCTCATTCTCAAGGGGGAGCTAACTAGATGGGAAGCTGGGATTGTGCTGGCACACCGGGACATGTGTTTATTCTGTGCATGAGCTCACCCAAGGAAAGAAGTTAGACGGTGGGCAAGAGCCATTGGACTGTGTCCCAGGGGCTACCCCACCAAACTCGCGTGTGACCCACCTGGAGAGGGGTTGGAGGTGAGGACTGAAGTAGACCACTCCTCTATGAATGAATACAGTGGGCTGGGATGAAGCTGAACGCAGCCCCCAAACCAGCGCGCATCTCCCTGTGAGGAAGCCACTACAGTTCCATTGGTGTTGGTTGGGGAACTAAGATCGCGCATGCTGCGAGGCCAGAAAAAAGAAAGTGAGCCCATTTCCACCCCGGAACATTGTACCAGCTCTGGGTTGGGAGTGTAATCCACAGAATTCGGCCACACGCATGCGGACGGAGCGGCCCGGGGCTCGTCCCGCGGCTGGAGACTACATTTCCCGAAAGCCTTGGCGGTGGAGCACTTCTGCTTCCGGTTTGATGTATTCCGTCGCCGACGGGGGCGCTCTTTGCGAAAGGAACGTGGGTCTGACCCCTGCCTGACACATTCAGTTTCGAGCTGCGCGGGGAGGTTTGCACTCTGTCTGGTGTTCATTCCCTTTTGAGAAAGTGCAGAGAGGGCAAGAGCTTGGGCGCGTGCATGGTATTTGCCCAGAGCCAGGCTACCCTCCTCCTGTGGCCTCCACCAACCACCCGTGTCCCATGGCTAGCGTAGAACACCCCAGGCCGGGACCTTGTCCTGTTTTCCCTAGCTCTGCCCATTGGCCGGAAACTGCCATCTCTGTCACCTGATCTGGATAATTTGGGAGACGTTGAATCATACTGAAGGAAAGTTACACCGCTCAAAACAGCCCGGAGTTAAACCTCCCCTCTGGATCCTCCCCACCATTCTATGCAAAACAAAGAACTCTCTCATGGGAAGAAAAAAAATGGACGTTAAGGTTGATTTTGCCCAGCTCCCAGCCAGGCCCAGCCTCTGGCCGATCTCCAGAATTCCTTGCCCCAGCAGTTTAAGAGATAACTAATCTGAACAACCTTGGAGAAGAACTGGCCCCCTTAAGACAGTAGATTTCCACATATATGTCTATATATACTTACACTTTTCTTGGGTTAGTGCAGCAGCTCACTAATACTGTTGCCCTTTCTTGCCTCATTAAAGGTGATCTGTTCCTGTAAAGTGCCGGTCTAGTTCTTTTCCCAAACCTTGCCTTCTCTAACTCCCTTACCCTATGACAGGAGGTAGTCTAGGTGAGTGGAGAAATTTAAGGTATTATCTCCACTTTCTGGAAAAAGTGTGGCTTTTCCTGAGGAACTGTGAATTTCTACTTTGAAACAGAGCCATAAAACCAGAAACACCATCTCCTCTTCTCTCTTCCAGTCAGCTCCCTTCCTGGGGACAGGAAGGGTCCTGTGCAGGTAGGCTGGAGGGAGAATAACGTAGCGTTGAGTGAAGGGTTACACTAGTGGTAATGGTAGTCTACTTAATTACTCTTACTACTCTTCCATGGAAAATAACTTCAACTGAATAAAACGTTGAAAAAGAAAAGCATTCCAAAGAGCTAAGAGGAGAGTGAAGAATTAAGGATCAAACTCTAGGAGAAGCAAGAGACTAAATCATAATCCCAACGCTCAAAGCTACTTTTGCCTGAAGACATTTGCTGGTGGAAGGAGACACCTGTGAAACCCAGCTGTAAGGTTGGTGGACTTGCAGTATAAGAGATACAAGTGTAAATATGTTGAAAGCTGGGAGTCTGAATAATTGCCCCACATTTGAACTGGGACCCCAAATGGAGACACCCTCATGAAAATGTTAAACTGGACATAAGCCGTGGCATAGATATGTCTCCCAAATTCAGCTTGTCTTGGAGGTGTAGAGATCCTCAGCCTTCAAACCCTATAACTGACCTAGTGGTGCGCTCAGTTGCCTGATAAAAGCAAATGAAAATGATCCTTTAGATAAAGATATTATCATCTCAGACATTAAAGTATTCACACACACCCTTCTTTTTCAAATAACGTCCAGTACACTCTCAAAGATAATCAGACACTCAAGGAAATAAATCGTGAAAGAGAACATGCAGAAATAATAGACAACAAATACAGACACAAACACATCAGATATTGGGACTAACAGGGTATAAAATAGCACTTCTTGATTTTTTCTTAGTATTTTTAAAGAGATAAAAGACCCTGTTGAAAACATCTATGAAGGCAAACCTTAAAAAATTGACATAGAAGTTTTGAGAAAATAACCAAATGGAATTTTTTTTTTAAAGCTAAAAAAAAAAAACCAAAACAAAACTCCAACAGCCATATGTTTGACAGCAAATTAAATATAAAAGAAGAATTAATGAACTGAAATATAGGTGAGAATAAATTGTTCAGAAACTAGTGTACAGAGAAATACAGAAGAGAAACACCTTAAGCTGTTGGGTAGAAAGATCAACATAGATTTAATCAGATTCCCAGAAGGAAAATACAGAAAAAGGTATATGTCAAACATACCAAGGTACAGATTCAGGAAACCCAGTGAAATTCAAAGAGGATAACAAAGTAATATAGGTGAGAATAAATTGTTCAGAAACTAGTGCATAGAGAAGTACAGAAAACAAATACCTTAAGCTGTTGGGTAGAAAGATCAATATAGATTTAATCAGATTCCCAGAAGGAAAATACAGAAAAAGGTATATGAAAGACATACCAAGGTACAGATTCAGGAAACCCAATGAAATTCAAAGAGGATAACTAAAAGTAAGTCCACGACAGATACATCATGGTGAAAAAGTAGTAATATAAAAGGTAAATAAGCAATTAGAGGGAAAAAACCTAACTTCTGACTTCCCAATAGCATCTGTGGAAGCCCTATGAATGAGGATTGAAGTCTTCATTGTGTTTAAAGAATCTGTCAACCTAGAACTCTGTATATAGCAAAATCTTTCAGAAATGGAGACACAAATATATTTTATACAACTAAAAACAGTCAAGACTTGCTCTCTGAGTGACCTGTAGCAAACTCTTAAATGAGGCTGCTGCAGGAGAAGGCAATGGCACCCCACTCCAGTACTCTTGCCTGGAAAATCCCATTGCCTTCTCCGTAAATGAGGCTACCTGTTAGGATTTATGTGAGGATTAAGTTAATATCTGTACAGCGCTTTGCCCTGTGCCGGCTCGTAGTTGGCGTTCTCTAAAATGTTTGGTCCCTCGGTGAACAAGTCGGGATTGCGGGGGCGCGGCCCTTGTGGGGAACTCTCCCAAAGCGGGTCCCAGTGAGAGCTAGTGCTGCAGGGTCCCGTCCGTCTCCCTTCCCGGACGCCGCAAGCATGCTTGTGGCCACCAGAGGGCGGTGTCACATCGAAGAGGGTGCCCTGGAGGCTGCAGAACTTGTACCAGGCGAGCTTGTTGCAGGGATGCCTGGATGCGTCTTAACATCGCTGACGCTGATCTGCCCTATTGCCAGGTACTCCAGATCGCCTCCCCTCAGGTGCATCCCTTGCGGATAGAGGCCCTGAGAGCTGCTGCTGCTGCTAAGTCACTTCAGTTGTGTCTGACTCTGTGCGACCCCATAGACGGCAGCCCACCAGGCTCCCCCGTCCCTGGGGTTCTCCAGGCAAGAACACTGGAGTGGGTTGCCATTTCCTTCTCCAATGCAGGAAAGTGAAAAGTGAAAGTGAAGTCGCTCAGTCGTGTCCGGCCCTCAGCGACCCCATGGACTGCAGCCTTCCAGGCTCCTCCGTCCATGGGATTTTCCAGGCAAGAGTACTGGAGTGGGGTGCCATTGCCTTCTCCGGGCCCTGAGAGCTAGTTTCTGGTTATTTAGATCCATGCAAACCCTTAGTTGTGGCATGTGAAATCTAGTTCCCTGACCAGGGATGGAACCTTGGCCCCCTGCATTAAGGGAAAAGAGCGTTAACCACTGGACAGTCAGGAAGTCCAACGGACGTTTATTTCTAAATATTCAACTAATGTTTTCATGGCACACACAGGTTCTATCAAAATTCAGCAAAAAAATATTTAAAATATCAAGACATAGAGCATCACCTAGACTTCTAGCAGTCCTGCCAACTTGCTGAAGGAAGTGGTCCAGGAAAAGAGGGACGAGAATCTAAAACTTGATCTTGGAGCAGAAGACTGACTATAACCTCATTCTCTAACTGGGAGTGCGCGTTTGAGTGGAGCCACATGGAGCTGACCAGTTGTATTCTAGGCAGAACTAAGGTCTCCTTTGTATTTTGTGTGTGAGGTTTCTGAGGGGTAGGGATGAGTTTGGTGTAGAAGAGAATAAATACCACGACCAGTCTAAGGAAGCAAGGAATGTTGACAGTCTTTTGAGTCTCAGTTTCGCAGACTTCTGCATCAAAATGTCGGAAAATGGTTTTTAAAAAACACAGGATTCTAGGTCCTATTCCATGGCTCCAGAATTTGTCTTTGGGGCCGGGGCCTTGGAACCTGCATTTTGGCAAACATCTCTATCTCTATTGCATGCCAAGTTTGCAGATCAGACTCAACTACGGTAGTGGCGGTGGGACTCATGGGACAGGGAGAACCCAGAGCTTCTGACACGACTAGTCCAGCATGTCAACCACTCTTCTAACCACTAGCCCCACCGCAAGTTGCATCCGCTCGAACTCCATACACCATCACTCCCCATCCCCGGCGCATCCCAGCTCCCCACGCCCCTTCCCCAGCTCTACAGCTGGTGGATTTGACACTAGGCGCTATCCTCTGCGCCGCAGCCCCACGTGCACGCCCTCGCGTGCTTTGCCCCGGAAGTGCTCGCGCACTGCTGGAAGTGCGCAGAAGTAGGGGCGCCCCAGAGGGACCCCTGGGGTAGGGAGGCCCCCCCCCCCACGCCTTTGTGGAGTAGGAAATGAGTGGCTTTGAGTCGGAAGGCGGAGAAATGGAAGGGGGCGAACAGGACGGAGCAGGAGAAACAGGGAAAGAGTGGCCAAGCGCGGGCGGAGGACGGAGAAAGGGGCGGCGCGGGCCAGAACCTCGAGGTATGTGCGGGAAAGGGCTCTTCCCTGGGTGGGGAGGGAGCCCTGCGCGTGATGCTTGCGAGAGTCGGGGAGACCTGGAACCCAGGAAGTAGCGGGAACATCAGAGAGGGGACTTAGCGGAAGGTAGGACTGTGAGGTTCTTAAGAGGGGACGTTTTAAGTGGTGGAGGGAGAGGCTGCTGGGAGCGGTAGTTGGGAGGGTGACTGGAAGGAAGAGACTGTCCGGAGCGTGATCCAGCTTCTTTTGTGGGTGGAGTGAGAGACCGGAGAAGAGTGGGGTGGAGTCGGGTCCTGAGGAGCTAAGTACTTAAGAATTGGGGCAAATAGGGAACGATTTGGAAGATGAGGGTGGTAAAGGAATAACGTTTCAAGAGTAAACTTTGGGAGCAGTGAACAGTTTGCAAAGACTGTTTCGGGACTGGTGAGGGTGGGTGGAGGAAGGCAGTTTAAAGAGTAGTTTTCTTGGAAGATAGGAGAAAGGGTTAAACAGCTTGGTGAGATGTCCGAGAGAAAGTGTGTGTGGGGGGAGTGGGGAGCGTAGTTTGGAGGAGGGATGGGAAAGAGAGAAGTCGATAGAGGTGTCCCAGAAAGTGGGCGGGGCTAGAAATAGGAAGTGTCTGTAGCTCAAATTCAAGCGAGAGGAGGAGGGGCTCAAGGGAGAGGGTGGAAAAAGATGGGGGCTGGTGGAAGGGAAATCCAGTATAGAGGGAGACCTCAAGCAGAGCTATAAAAGAAGGGGCTTTGGTGCTCCGGGCGGTAGGAGGAGAAAGGGTAGGTAGGTGGGGTCGCAGAGTAGCAGAAGATGGAGAAAACTGGAGTAACTCAGATCGACTGAAGCCATTTTTTCTACCCCTTGTCTGCTGCTGCTAAGTCCGGTCAGTCGTGTTCGACTCTGCGACCCCATAGACGGCAGCCCACCAGGCTCCCCCGTCCCTGGGGTTCTCCAGGCAAGAGTACTGGAGTGGGTTGCCATTGCCTTCTGCAAATACCAGTAATTGATTTCCTTCATCATGGGAATCTTAAGATGTGGTGGCCAAAAAGTTCATTTGGTTTTTTCTGCAAGATTGATCTAGTAGTGCTTAGTTGTCTTTAGCTTCATTGGAAACAATTTTGTTAGATTGTATTGCGATAGCTGTCATATTAGCATGCGTTAAAAAAAAAAAAACAAAAAACTTAACCAAAATTGGTGAATTTTTGTGTAGCTATTTTAATACTGAAGATGGAAGAAAAAAAACAACATTTCCCACATATTATGCTTTATTATTTCAAGAAAGGAAAAAATGCAACTGAAACACAAAAGAAGATTTGTACAGTGTATGGAGAAGGTGCTGTGACTGATCGAACGTGTCAAAAGTGGTTTGCAAAGTTTCGTGCTGGAGATTTCTCACTGGACCATGCCCCACGGTTGGGTAGACCAGTTGAAGTTGACAGCAGTCAAATCAAGACATTAATTGAGAACAATCAACGTTATACCACAAGGGAGATAGCCGACATACTCAAAGTGTCTAAATCAAGTGTTGAAAACCATCTGCACCAGCTTGGTTATGTTAATCGCTTTGGTGTTTGGGTCCCACGTACCTTAAGTGAAAAAAACCTTCTTGACCGTATTTCCACGTGTGATTCTCTACTTAAATGTAATGAAAACGTTCCATTTTTAAAACAAATTGTGACCGGCGATGAAAAGTGGATACTGTACAATAATGTGGAACAGAAGGGAAGGTGGGGTGAGCAAAATGAACTACCACCAACTACACCAAAGGCCAGTCTTCATCCAAAGAAGGTGATGTTGTGTATATGGTGGGATTGGAAGGGAGTCCTCTATTATGAGCTCCTTCCAGAAAACCAAACGATTAATTCCAACAAGTATTGCTCCCAGTTAGACCAATTGAAAGCAGCACTCGATGAAAAGCGTCCAGAATTAGTCAACAGAGAGCGCATAATCTTCCATCAGGATAATGCAAGGCCACATGTTTCTTTGATGACCAGGCAAAAACTGTTACAGCTTGGCTGGGAAGTTCTGATTCATCCGCCGTATTCACCAGACATTGCACCTTCGGATTTCCATTTATTTCGTTCTTTACAAAATTCTCTTAATGGAAAAAGTTTCAGTTCCCTGGAAGACTGTAAAAGGCACCTGGACCAGTTCTTTGCTCAAAAAGACAAAAAGTTCTGGGAAGATGGGATTATGAAGTTGCCTGAAAAATGGCAGAAGGTAGTAGAACAAAATGGTGAATACGTTCAATAAAGTTCTTGGTGAAAATGGAAAATGTGTCCTTTGTTTTTACTTTAAAACTGAAGGAACTTTTGGCTAACTGAATATTACCCACTTTATAGATAGGTAAACTAAGCTCAGAGGAGTGAAGTAATTTGGCCAAGGTCATGTGACTAATTATGGTGGAATCAGTTGTATATGACGCTCTCAGAATAAAGCCCAAGTTCTTTAGACAAAGAACTACCATAACGTCTCTGATATGAGTCCTGCCTGCCTTCCTAATCACCTCCAACACAAGTTTATTCCTACCTCAGGGCCTTTACACCTGCTATTTTTCCTCCAAAACATCTCTTCACTGGGCTAACTCCTTATTACCCTTCAGGTCTCAGTTCAAATACAAGGATTCCCTAATAACACAATGACTTTTTGTCTCTTTGGCCGATTTTAGTTTACGTATTATATATTTTTTGTTTGTATACTGTCTAATGTCTGTTCCTACTACTCCCCCACGCCCTTATGACAGGGGCTTTGCCTGCTTTGTTCACTGCTGTATGGCTAGTACTGGCACATAGTAGGTTCTCCATAAGTATTTGCTGGATGAATGAATGAATGACTTTACAGGAAGGTAAAACAGTTAAAAACAATGTAACTTTTCTGGGTATCTTGAAATAACAATTCTTGCATAGTGAGCTTACGAAGATTAAAAGAAATAAAAGAAATCACAAGGCCTAGAGCCACAAGATATATTTTTAAAGAAATGAGGGTTTCAGTTCTCCCACCACCCACACGCTGGACCTCAGGGCATTTGCAGACCTCTGCACTCTGAAAGCCCTTTGTCTCCAGAGAAGGAAGAACCCTGGCAAGAGGGATGAGCAATGCACCAGCACCACTATTTGGGTAATAGCTAGGGCTTTTCTTCCCAGGCTTGTTCTGCTGGTCCCCACACCCCTTCCTGCAGGCAAAAATCTCTATTTAACCAGGAACTGGAACTCTGGAAACCCTGCGGGACAACCGTGAATTGAATAATATGTGTCAGGCAGAGAAAGGGGTGCTTAATGAGGGAGGCTGGGTTCTTGTGATCTAAGAAATCAAGGAAACTGTTTTCTTCATCTCTCTTCCCTTTGTGGGAGTGGTACAGAGTAGGGTGGGGGCTTGAGTAAAGAGAATTGAATTAATCCTCTCAGTTCCTAGCCCACTCTTAGTTGGTTTGTGCAAGGCTTTTCTCTGGTTTTATTAATTCACTCTTTCATTCATTTCTTGTCATCCCTCCTCTCCAATCCCATTACCCTCCTCCCCCATTCCGTTTATAATAAATACCTTTGAATTTGTACGTAGCTTTGTCAAGTGTGTAGTATTGTCTTATGTGACTGTGAATTTAATTTTTTAATTAAAAGGATCTACTGTAGGTCACATTGTGTTTCTTACTGTGTTAGCCAGCCTCCAAGATGGCCCACAGTGAGATCTCCCAGTATTCATATCTTTGAGCAGTCCCTGAAGAGAGCTGAATATTTGCTGAATTGCACTGAATACAGTGCAGTTGTATTGCAATTCTATGCAATTATATGCAAGTGCATACCCTACTCAACAAATAGGCTATTGGCAAAGATATCAGTGTGCAGATTCCAAGGCTCGGGGATGGATGATATCGCAGTATCCTCTTTGCTGCCCTTGATTACCCACTCTAGGGGAAGCCGGCTGCCATGCTGTGAGGACGCTCAAGCAGCCCTATGGAGTGGTCTAAGAAGAACTGAGGCCTCCTGCCAACAGTTCCAACTTGCCAGCCATGTAAGTGAACCATCTTGAGTGATTCTCCCACCCCAGTCAAACCTTCAGATAATTACAGCCCCATCGACATCTTAACTGCAACTTCATGACAGATCCCAAGTAAGAAACACTCAGTCAAGCCATTCCCAAACTCTTGACCCACAGGAGTCAAGGGAGATAATATGTTTACTCATTTTCATATGTCACAACATATTCTTTTTTCCTCCACCATTTAAAAATGTAAATCATTCTCAGCTCCAGTGAAGTTGTACAAAAACAGGTGACATGTCACATTTGGCCCACAGGCCTTTGTTTGTTGAGCCCCGGTCTATTTCATTGTTTTAAATTGCTGCATAATTGTTCTATAAGATGCCTTCATCTTATTTTGCATATCTGCTCCCAGTGAGGGGCATTTTTCTCCTTCCCTGGTGGCTCAGACAGTAAAGAATCAGCAGTGCAGGAGTCCCAGATTTGATCCCTGGGTTGGGAAAATCATCTGGAGAAAGGAGTGGCAACCCATTCCAGTATTCTTGCCTGGAGAATTCCATGGACAGAGAAGCCTGATGGGCCACAGCCCATGGGGTCGCAAAGAGTTGAACACAACTGAGCCACTAACACTACACTATTTAGCTTCCACAGACAGCAAATGCAGTAAACATCCTTGGCTGGTGGGAAGGTCCCTGGGATATTTTTCCAGAAATGGAATTGCTGGGTTTCACGGTCTTAGTCTGCTTCTGCTGTGGTGTATAAAGCCCCATTTCCCTATACCCTAGCGACACTTGGTTTTATCCAACTTCCTAATGTTTGCTACTCTGTGACTTGGTTTCTCTTTGTTCTGCTGGCATTTTCCTGATAACTAATGACTTTGAACATCTCTTTGTCTAGTAGCACACATTTAGATTTCCTCTCTAAATTGCCTAGTCATGTTTTCACCCATTCTCTGTAAGATATTTCTGATTTTTTATTGGGAAGACTTCCACATCCCAGGCCTCAGTTTCCCCATGTGCACCACAGTTACCTACAGGGGTCTTCTGAAATGCCATCCTTGTTTCTGCTACAGCCATGTTTCAAATAATTGGAATGTGACTTGGAGTTGAGTTTTTACATATATTATATTATGTAGGAAACTTAGGGGACTTCCCTGGTGGTCCAGTGGTTAAGACTGTGCAGGGGCCCAGGTTCGACCTGTGGTCAGGGAACTAGATCCATAATGCCACAACTGAGAACCTACATGCTGCAAGTAAGACCTGGTGCAGGAAAAAAAAAAAGCGAGAGAGAGGACTTATTTGTGAATTATAGCTGAGACTTCTGGGTTCAGAGAAGTTGATGACCAGCCCAGAGCCACCCAGAGAATCATAGGATTAAGCAGATGCCTGAATTGAGTTCCATTAGGAAGAGTTGGGGCTGCAGATCAAAATATGGCAGCAAATAGCACTTCTCTTGGGTCAAGTTAGAAATGATGTTTCTAAATGGTAAGAGGAGACAAGGCCTTGGAGAGCATGGAGCCTTCTTTTCCAAGTTGATGGAAGTCAAACTAGTTGTGAACTTTTCTTAGAAGCAGTTTGACAGTTACAGGCCGAAAGCCTAAAACACCTGCACACCCTTTGACTCAGCCAATTCCCTAGGAATTTACCCTGAAGCAGTAATTGGTCAAAGACAAGGAAGAACATGTTTGGTCATGGAAAAACAAAGATCATACTAAGGATCCCACTTCAGGAAATGGAATAGTACATATGCATATGCTATCTTAAGAAAGATGTTCTAGGTAATTCCCTGGTGGTCTAGTGGTTAGGACTCTCCTTTCACTGCTAAAGGCCTGGGTTCGATCCCTGGTCAGAAAACTAAGATCCCCAAAAGCCATGCATAGTGAGGCCAAAAAAAAGGAAAAAGAAAGATGTTCTATAGGAAAATTTCTAATGCTATGGAAAGATGTTAATTCAGTTAAGGTGAGGGGTGAGATCCATTATAAAATAGTGAATACAGAATGATTTCATTTTTGTAGGGAAAAAAATGTATGAAGGAAATCTCTGGGAAAATGCAATGATGCATTAAGTGCTTGCTAGGGCCATGCACTTGTTTTTAGTGCTTTTTATAGCCTCATTTCATTGTCACACAACTCTTTGAATCGGTACTGTTATCATGCCCATATTATAGGTAAAGAAACTGAGGTCAGAGATACGAAATGAGCTGCCAGAAGTCACACAGATGGTGAGTGAAGAAGCCAGGATTTGAATCCAGGTGCTGGTTTTTTTCTACACTCAGTATTTTAATATTTTTAAAAGCCCTTATTGTAGTAGTTAGTGCCTTTGAAAGTGTGAAGCAGGGCAGGGGTATGTGTTGTGTGGAGAAAAATCAGGAATGGGATGGAGCTTGGCTCACCACAAACCCTATTCTTGCCCCACACCTTCTCTCTTCAGTCTCAAAAATATCAAGGAACTCAAATGTTCCATATCTGCTGTGTGACCTGGACTTGTTCCTCACACTTTTGGAGCCCTTTTCCAGATGTGTCACATGGACTGGATTTCTGGAGAAGCCTCCCTGTAGTCTTCCCACTGCCCCCCTCCCCAGCACCCTGAGTAAGAAGTAGGGAGGGACAGCCTTGCTTAGTGGTTCTGGGAAGGAAAGGAGAGAAAAGAACTGGGAGGAGCCCAGGGGCAGAGAGGAGGAAGGTGGCATGGGGAACAGGAAGGATGATGCAGAGGCATAGGAGGGAGGGACAGGTCTAGGGAGGCATCCCCTCCCTAGATCTCTTCTTCCCTGGGGCTTTGAGGAGTGACATACTTTGGTTTCTGAATGTAATTCTGGGAAAGTCTGCTGCAGCAAGCACTGGACAAAGATTTCAAAGACCTGGTTCTGCTCACACCTCACCACTGGTTACCTGCGTCCTTGTCTGTGCTTTCTCTGAGCCTTGGCTTTCTTGAAAGCTTGACTGTTTTCAGGGCCAATCCATATTGTAACATGTGTATATAAAACTTTGGTCCTTTTTATGGTTGAACAATATTTCACTGGATATACCACATTTTGTTTATCCATTCATCAGTTGATGGACATTTGTGTTTTTCTTCTACTTTGTTTTTTTGGCCACGTAGCATATGGGATCTTAGTTCCCTGACCAGGGATCGAACCCACATCCCCTGCAGTGGAAGTGTGGAGTCTTAAGCACTTGACTGCCAGGGAAGTCCCTTACATTTTCATTTATTTTCAGTATATACTTAGGAGTAGAATTGTTGAGTTAAACAGCAATTATGTTTAACATTTTGAGGCAACACCTGTTATTATATAGTCCAAGAGCTAGGAATGGTTTTTATATTCTTAAATAGTAGGGAAAAATCAAAAGAAGAATATTTTATAACATGTGAAAATTATACAGAAGTCAAATTTCAGTGTCCACAAAGAACATTTCATGGGACAGCTGCTTTCATTCATTTATGTGTTGTGTGTGGTGCCTTTGCACTGCAAAGGCAGGGGTGAGTGCTGTGACACACCTGCAAAGCACAAGTGTTTAATTAGCCCAAAGACCTAATAAAAACCTGGTCTTTATAGGAAATGTTTGTCCACCCCTGAACTTTGTGTGGTATTATTAATTATTGTTTGGTGGAGGCAGCTTGGTACGTACTGCCTTGATGGGAACAGGACTCAGGTTGCCAAGTCCTGGCCTAGGAATGTAAAGGGATGAGAGCTCATATCTAGACCCATTTTCTGGATTGAGAAACTTGAGTCCTGCAGGAGGGCTCAGGCTCATGCAAGCTGAGGGGGAAGTGAGGACCTTGATTTTTTTTTTCCTTGGCAGCCTCCTCCCCTCCAGCTAAGAAGACCCAGTTGTGAATAATTCATGGCTGGTGTTTGCAGAGCACATCTTGCCAGAGCACTTTGATCATCATTAATTAGTCAGAACCTGGCTCTGGCTGTCGCCTAATAAAACAAAAACATAAGTGGCTTTGATATCTCCATTCCTAAAACCAGAAACTTCCATCTCTATTGTGAGGCTTGGTATCTGCAGATTCCTTTTCTCTGCCCTTTACCCCATCACCTCTCAAAGACCTACTGTTTTGGCCTAAAAGTCAGGTTTCCTGAAGGAAGGAGGGCAGTCCCAGGATTGGAGCCTAGTCCTTGCGGCAGGGTGTCTTCTGAGAAGTCACATCCCCTTTCTGCCCCTCAGTCTTTGTTGGGAAGATGAGAGTAGTGATGCCCATCTCTGGGGTTGTTTCTGTTTGTAGAAGTGTTTTGAAAGGAATCCTCCTACACTGCTGGTGGGAAGATAAAATGGAACAGCCACTGAGGGACACTCCCAGTCCCTCAAATGACTAGATGTAGAGTTACCATGTGACCCAGCAACTCCATTCTCATGTATATACCCCAGAGGAAGGAAAATGTGTCCTTACAAGATCTGTACACAAACATTCCTAGCAGCATTATTCAAAACAGCCAAAATATACGGTGCAGCACGGATTATGCCCATTATCTTGAAATAACCTGTAATGGCATAGAACCTGCAAAAATACTGACTTGCTATGTTGTACATCTAAAACTAACGCAATATTGTAAATCATATATACTTCATTTAAAAGAAAAAGGAAAAAGACAAAGATTGAGACTGTATTCCAGTTTAAAGGAGGCTAAAGTGATAGGACTGCTACTTGCAATACAGGATCCTGGTTTAGATCCTGGACTGGGAAAAAAATTACACACACAGACACACACACAGTTTAAATATGGACCATAAATTAGATGATAATATTGCTACAATGCTAAATGTCCTGAGTTTGCTCTTTGTACTGTGGTTATGAATGGACATGTCTTTGTTTTTAGGAAATGCATATTGAAGCATTCAGGGGTTAAAGACCATGATGTCTCCAATTTAATGTCAGATTGTTCAGAAAAATGCATACACACATATAAATAATTATGTGAAGAGAGAAAATGAGAAAATATGTGGTAAACAACTGGTTGATATAGAGTGTTTTATACTAATCTTTCAACCCTTCTGTAAGTTTGAAGTCACAGTTGTCCCTTGGTATTCACAGGGGATTGGTCCCAGTATCACTCCCTGCCTTTCCCACCACTGTAGATACCGAAATCCACAGATGTTCAAGTCCCTTATAGAAAATGGCACAGTATTTGCATATAACACCATTCTCACATCCTCCTATATGCTAAATCATTTCTAGGTTACCTATCATACCTAATACAATGTAAATGCCATATAAGTAGTTGCTGGACACGTGGCAAATTCAAGTTTTGCTTTTGGAACTTTCTGGACTTTTTTTCCCCCAAATATTCTCAATCTGTGGTTGGTTGAATCCTTCATTAGGGAACCCATGGATATGGAGGGATGACTATATATCAAAATTACAAATTACAGAAAAAAAAATGGGAAGGGGAAGACAGCCACATCTAACAAGTACTCGTTTTTCAAATAGCCTTTGAAAAAGTAATAAAGTAGTGGTACAGTTTCCAGAAAGTGAAAGAAAATAAAGGGAAATACACCAAGTGTCAGCCGTGCCCAGGTGGTGCCTTGCCCTGTGGGGACATGCAAGACTTCAGGCCCTAGGTAGCTTGGATTGGAATCCAGGCTCTGCTGTTCACCAGAGCTGATGGCCTGGGTGAGTGATTTACATTCTCTGTGCTCCCGTCCGCCCCTCCCCTGTGCAATGGGGCCAAGACATCCAGCTCCTAGAGTTACCACGAGAGTCATGGGCATACAAAGCATTTGTGACAGTGTGGGCACACACACTGAGGCTCTTGTAAATAGCCGCTGATACCCGGTTGGTGGGATTAGGAGTGAAAGAGTCTGTGTATTTTGCTTTTGTTCTGTTTTGTTTTTATTGACATTAACATTATATTACTTCGAGCTATACAACATAATGATTTGCTGTTTGTATATATACAACTATATATATATTGTTATATTGTATATACTGGGCTTCCCTTGTGGCTCAGCTGGTAAAGAATCTGTCTGCAATGGAGGAGACCTGGGTTGGGAAGATCCCCTGGAGAAGGGAAAGGCTACCCACTCCACTGTTCTGGCCTGGAGAATTCCATGTACTGTATAGTCCATGGGGTCTCAAAGAATCAGACACGACTGAGTGCCTTTCACTTTCATATATTGTTAAATGATCACTACAGCATGTCTAGTTGATATTCATCACCACATGTGGTGGTGGTGGTTTAGTCACTACACATAGTTACACATTTTTTTCTTGTGATGAGAAGTTTTAAGATCTATTCTTAACCAACATTCAGATATGCACTATAGTATAATTAGCTATAGTCCCCATGTTGTATATTACATCCCATGAGTTATTTATCACTGGAAGTTTGCTCCTTTTGACCCCTTTCACCCATTTTACCCACCCCCCACCTCTGGCAATCATCCATCTGTTCTCTGTATCTGTGAGTTTGGGTTTTTTGTTTTGATTTTAGATTTCACATCTAAGTGAGCACACATGTTCTGTGTTGGACTTACTTCACTTAGCATAATGCTCTTGGTCAGTGCATTTTTAAAACTCTGTCAAGTCAACACACAGTAATTTTTTAATCAGAGCAAAAACAAAACATCAAATAAAAATGTCACTCACGTTATTTTTTAGGGGATGAGGGGAGACTCCTTTCCAATGGCTCAGCGTTTCCCTCTTGACCTCCATCTATCTCTCTTGCTCCCATCCTCCTCCTCAGCCCCCTCCCTTCTGCCCACCAGATCGCATTCCTTCCTTCTTTCCCCAAAGAACTATAATGAAACTCTTACTCTGTAACTGACATTTCATGGTTCTCAATATGAAATCATGCTCCCACATGGCCTGGTTTCCATCTCCTTCTCAGCCTTGGGAAGCCGAGGCAGGAGTCAGCAGAGCCCAGGATGAACCCTGTGTTTTAAGGATGAGGTGAGCTCTAGTTGTTGACTCTTCACTCTGTGAGCATCAGGTACACTGGCCTGTGCTCAGCCCCTTCCCTGTGTTCTCTTGATTGACCTTCAAAACAACCCTATGAGGAAACCGAAGGTCAGGGAGGTGGAGTAAGTCACCCAAAGGCCTCTCAGATGGTTGCTGGAGCTGGCATTTGAATCCACTCTGATCTGGCCTTAAAACTGGGAGGCGACACTCCTACTTCCTCAACTGACAAGTATATTCCGAACTCCCCACACCAGGCATCAATGCTCTCGTGCTAGTTTTATATCAAAACTAGCCACATTCAGCCCTCCCATCTCCATACCCTTTATAATATGACTTAGCTACTCTTCCATATAAAAGGTAGGGTCTAGTTCCCCAGGCCTTGAATAGGGACCAGTCTTACTTTGGCCAATAGAGTGCTGGAGAAGTGATGGTGGATCACATTCAGGCCCCAAGAAGCCTTGCATGCATGACAGCAAGCCCAGGCTAGACTGCTGGATCATCATGGCCCAGTCACCCCTGCTGCCCAGACAGAAGCCAGCCAACTCCAGACATGAATGAGACCGTCCTAGCCCCGCCAGCCACCTGCTGACCTGCCAGCTGACTGACTACAGATACATGAATGAGCCCAGGTGAGATGAGCAAGCCTGCTCAGAGCAGCAGAACCACCCATCTGGCCCACAGACTCATGAGCAATTGTTTTTCAAGCCACTGAGTTTCATGATGGTTTACTATACAGTAACAGTTAACTAATACAGCCCTTTAAAGAGGAAATGAAGTGGGAGGCTGACTCCAGTATCCTAGAGGAAAGAATCCTGACTTAGCAAACATCTATTTAATATTTACTGTGTGCTAAGCATTTTTCAAATTATTTATTTACTTATTTTTGGCAACACTTGGTCTTCATTGCTGCGCCCGGACTTCCTGAAGTTACAGCGAGTGGGGGCTACCCTTTGTTGCAGAGTGCGGGCTCAGTAGTTGTGGTGCATGGGCTTAATTGCACTGCGGCATGTAGGATCGTCTTGGACCAGGGATCAAACCCATGTCCTCTGTATTGGCAGGCAGATTCTTAACCACTGGACTATGAGGGAAGTCCCTGTGTCTGGATGCTTTCACTCAACATTATGTCCATGAGATTCATCCATGTTGACTGTCATTCCAGCCCATTCATTCCCATTACTGTTTAGTGTTCTACTGGGTGAGCCTATCAGTTGATTTGTCTGTTGTACTGTTGATGTCCTTGAAGAGTATGCGGTCTTGGCAGTGGTGCAATCAATGAAAGCAATAATGGACAGCAGACGCTTTTTCAGTGTTATTATCTGAGTCAACAGGCCCTGCCCACCTGGAGGGTGAAACATTGCCTTAATACATGCAGGACTCAGAATAGGGAGGGTTTGGATGAGAGATGAGAACATGACCAGGTAGACAGGTGCTTTCCCAAGTTTTCAGAGTTCCTTGGGATTGATTACCTTTATCCTACTGTTACCTTACAGAAAATAGCTGTTCGTTGTCTCCCTCCCCAGTAGGTGGTGGAGCTGAGTAAATCTTCTTCATTGCTAAGTCATGGACTGCAGCACACTAGGCTCCTCTACAATAAGTATCTCCCGGAGTTTGCTCAAATTTGTGTTTGTTGAGTTGGTGATGCTATCTAACCATCTCTTTTTTTGCCTTCAATCTTTCCCAGCATCAGGGTCTTTTCCAGTGAGTTGGCTCTTTATCTCAGGTGGCCAAAGTATTGGAGCTTCAGCCTCAGCATCAGTCCTTTCAGTGAATATTCAGGGTTGATTTCTTTTAGGACTGATTGGATCTCCTTAGAGTCCAAGGGACTCTCAAGAGTCTTCTCCAGCATCACAGTTCAAAAGCATCAATTCTTTGGTGCTCAGCTTTCTTTATTATACAACTCTCACATCTGAAAATGACTACTGTAAAAACCATACTTTGACTATACAGAGTTTTGCTGGCCAAGTGATATCTCTGCTTTTTAATATGATATCTAGGTTTGTCATAGCTTTCCTTCTGAGGAGTAAGTGTCTTTTAATTTCATGGCTGTAGTTACCATCTGCAGTGATTGGAGCCCAAGAAAAGAAAATTATCAGTGCTTCAACTTTTTTCCCTTGTATATGCTGTGAAGTGATGGGACCAGATGCCATGATCTCTCCTCTTTCACCCTCATCAAGAGGCTCTTTAGTTCCTCTTCATTTTCTGCCATCAGAGTAGTATCGTCTGCATATCTGAGGTTGTTGATAGTCCTCCTGATAATCTTGACTCCAGCCTGTGATTCATCCAGCCTGGTATTTCACATGGTGTATTCTGCATAGAAGGTAAATAAGCAGGGTGACAATATACAGCTTTGTCATACTCTTTTCCCAACTTGGAAAAGAACCAGTCAGTTCTTCCATGTCTGGTTCTTAACTGTCACTTCTTGACCCGCATAGAGGTTTCTCAGGAGACAGGTAAGGTGGTCTGGTACTCCCAGCTCTTGAGGAATCTTCCACAGTTTGTCCTGATTCACACAGTCGAAGGCTTGAGCATAGTCAATGAAGCAGAAGTAGATGTTTTTCTGGAACTCCCTTGCTTTCTCCATTATCCAACAAATGTAGGCAATTTGAGGCTTATGTCTAAGCCTCAAATCCCCATCCCTGTGCTAAGCTTGAGGCTGGCACATAATGGGCCCTGGGGAAATGCTTGCTGAACTGGATGAGATTTAGGTCAGTTCAGGAGAGACCCTCACTGCCAGGCTAAAGAGTTTAGACTTAACACTCAAAGGCAGTGGGAGCCATTGAAGGTGTCTGAGCATGAGGAGGTTCTAATCTATAGATTGTTTTAGAAAAATTACCTGAGCAGCATCAGTGAGGGAGAGGATGTTTTAGAGAGAGGGAAACTTCACATGGGACAGGGTTGGGGGAGATGGTTATAGAGAGGGCCATTAAGAAGCTTTTGTAGAAAGTAGTAATGGCCTGAATTAGGGTCGTGGAGCAGGGAACAGAAAGGAGAAAAACAACTTGGGCCACATTTCTCTTTTCAAAAGATGAACTCTGATCTCATTTTTATAAAACCATGTATTATTTGTGTGTCCTATAATATATGCAAAGGGTCTTATAAATCACTAGGCTTGACACTAGCCAACCGAAGAGGCTTCTGGGGAAATGGCATTGTGTGTGTGTGTTTTCATGAATTATTTTTCATCCTTACAAAAAGCCCTATGAGGTAGGATGGTATTAGTGCCACTTTACGGATGGAGAAACTGAAGCTCAGAGAGAGTGAATCACTTGCTCAAGGTCACACAACCAGTACTTTTCCCACTCCAGTAGACCTTCCCCAGTGACACACTGAAGGAATAATCAAGGCACCTCCATCATTAATTGGATGGGGGATGAGAGGAGGGGACCAAGAGGAAGGGGTTAAAAATGACTAGGATGCTTTGAGACTGATCAAGTGAAAAATAATCAGCAAGTCAGGAGAGACTGCTGGGTTACTGTGGGGAGATTTGGGCCAAAGAAATGAATATCTAACGATGGAATCTGATGCATCAGATCAGAGCTTAGAGGGAAGTCTGTTAAGAACACTCCTTGCTCGCTGGCCCTGCCACTGAGCATCTGAAGCCCCTTAGCAACTGGACATTTTACAGAGAAAAAAATTTCAGCCCCACACTTCCAGGCAAATGGTGTGTTCTGAGTGCTTGGGTCCTTCTGCATCAGCAGCTTGTACTTTCTGTGGCTCCATGTGGCCTGATTGACCAGTTTTAAAAGGCCTGCTGATGAATTTGAGATCTCAGGCTTCCATCTTCTTTGGTCAGCAAAGACGAAAAGGCCTTGGCATGAACACGAGGCTATTATTCACCGAGAAGACATTATAAACCTCAAGAACGCAAGCCCAGCAGGCAGGAAAGGCCACCCAGCTTACTAGGCACGCTGTGTCCTCATGGGTCCGTCCAGCAGAATTCATTACTAAATCCGCAGCAGGCAGGAGGCAAAAGAGGATTTCATGTAAACTGTTTGGGAGAAGCACTTTGAATGCAACTTAAAGTTCTTAGAGCTCCAGAGCTTGAAATGCTTGTGACATTTCAAGTTGAGGTTATTCCTCCCTTATCCTTCACCAGGACCAACCCTGGGGAGGAAGAAAAAAAGGGAGAAAAGTGTGGTGATTAGGTGTATTAGTCAGGGTTCTCTAGAGAAACAGAACCAATAGGGTGGATATAGGCATATAGAACGAGACTTACTGTGAGGGATTGGCTCATGTAATTATGGAGACTGAGAAGTCAGCTCAGGAAAGCTGGAGATGTAGTACCAGTCCAAACCCAGAGCGCTGGCGGAGGAGAAGGGGTAGCGGTAGAAGTCTTAGTCCAAGTCCAAAGGCAAGAACCAGGAGTGCAGGTGTTCCTGGGCAGGAGAAGATGGATGTCCCAGCTCAAGCAGAAAGCAAATTCACTTTTTTTCTGCCTTTTTGTTCTATTTAGGCCTTCAGTGGATTTGATAATGTCCAGTATTGATGAAGCAGTCTTTTTCACTCATTCTGGTATAAATACTAATCCATTCCTGAAACACTTAGATGTAATGTTTTGCCAGCTATCTGGGCATCCCTTAGCCCAGGCATGTTGACACAAAATTAACCTACACTGAGGGGTAGGTTTGGAAATCTGTGACACTGAAGATGCAATATGTTCAGGCCCTAATGTATGTTTTCAGTTAAATATATCTTGGGGTGGGGGGAGCCAGTTCGTGGGCATAGGATGTAAAGAATTCACAAAAGGAAATTAAAATTGTATGTAACTATATTACAGGCTCACCATGTTGCACAGCAGCAGAGGGCAGTACTCCCAATGAATTCTATTCACAGAGGTGCACATTGTAGTGGTCTGTAAGAGGATACTCAACTTCTCCCAAAGGAAGAGATGTACTCAAGTCGTGTCCGGCTCTTTGAGATCCCATGGGCTGTAGCCCACCAGGCTCCTCTGTCCCTGGGATTATCCAGGCAAGAATACTGGAGTGGGTTGCCATTTCCTCCTCCAGGGAATCTTCCCGACCCAGGGATCAAATCAGCTGTCTCCTGTGTTGGCAGGCAGATTCTTTACCAGTAAGCCACCTGGGAAGAAGTGCTAATTGAAACAATAAGGTGATGTTTTTCATTTACTGAATTGGCAAAGCTCAAAGTATTGCTAAGATCCTGTGTTGCTGGGAGTGAAATTTGGTAACACCTCTGTGGAGGGTGAAGTGAATACTATGGATTGGCTCTCTCCACCTGGGTCATTCACCCTCTTCTAGTTGTTGATGTAGGAAAGCTAAATCCTACGCTTCCCAGACTTCCCTGCCCATAGGGTTCCACCTGCAATGAATGAGAATTCCTGTTGCTCCTTGTCAGCAGTTAATGTACAGCACTCTGGATTTTGGCCATTTTAATAGGTGTGTATTTCATTGTTTTAACTTGCGTTTCCCTCATGACATGATGTGGAGCATCTTTTCATATGCTTACTTTCTGTCTTCTCAGATCTTTTGTGCTTTTCTTAATTGGGTTATTTGTTTTCTTGTTGTTGAATTTTAAGTGTGTTTTCGTTAACAGTCCTTTATCAGATACATCTTTTGCAAACACAGTCTGTGACTTGTCTTTTCATTTTCTTAAAGGTGTCTTTTACAGAGCAGAAGTTTTTAATTTTAATGAAGTCTCCAGCTAGTTAGTTCTTTCTTTCAGAGATTGTGCTTTTGGTGTTGTATCTAAAAAGTCATTGCCATACCCAAGGTCATCTAGATTTTCTCATATGTTATCTTCTACTAGTTTTTATAGTTTTGTGTTTTATCTTTACGGTCTGTGATCTATTTTGAGTTAATTTTTGTGAGCAGTGTAAGTCTGTATCTATATGCTTTTTTTTTTTCCATGTGAATGTTCAGTTGTTCTGGCATTATTTGTTGAAAAGACTATTACTCTCCATTGTATTTTTTTTCTCTTCTGTCAAAGATTGGTTGACTATATTTCTGTGGGTGTATTTCTGGGCTCTCTGTTCTGTTCTATTGATCTATTTGTCTGTGCTTTTGCTAGTACCACACTGTCTTGATTACTGCAGGCTAATAATAAATCTTTAAGTAGGGTAGTGTCAGTCCTCTAACTTTGTTCTTCTCCTTCAGTATTGTGTTGGCCGTCCTGGGTCTTTTGCCTCTCCATATAAACTCTAGAGAGGTTTGTTAGTGTTAACAAAATAAGTTGCTGGGATTTTGATAAGGGTTGCATTGAATCTAGTGATCAAGTTGGGAAGAACTGACACTTTGACAGTATTGAATCTTTCTATCCATGGACATGTAACTTCTCTCCATTTATTAACTTTGATTTCCTTTATCAGAATTGTGTAGTTTTCCTCATTTAGACCTTGTACTATTTTGTTAGACTCATACCTAAGTATTTCATTTTGAGGGATACTAATGTAAGTGGTATTGTGATTTTAGTTTCAAATTCCACTTGTTTATTGCTAATATATTAGAAAGTGATTTTCTTTTTAAAAAATAATAACCATGTGCCCTGCAGCCTTGCTATAATCACTTATTATTTCCAGAATTTTTTGCTTGATTCTTTCTAATTCTCTACATAGATGATAATGTCATCTGTAAACAAAAACAGTTTTATTTCTTTCTTCTCAGTATGCATCCTTTTTACTTCCTTTTTTTGACCTTAGTCCATTATTTAGGACTTCTAGTATGATGTTGAAAAGCAGTGGTAAGAGGGGACATTTACCTTGTCCCTGATCTTAGTGGGAAAACCTCAAGTTTCTTACCATGAAGCATGATGTTAACTTCAGGAGGTTTGTAGATAATTATTTATTCAGTTGAAAAAGTTCCCCACTATTCCTAGTTTACAGAGAACTTTTATCATGAATTTGTGTTGAACTTTGCCAAATGCTTTTTCAGCATCTGTTGATATTATCATATGATTTTTCTTCTTTAACCTGTTGATGTGATGGATTACATTGATTTTCAAATGTTGAACCAGCCTTGTATACCTGAGATAAATCCCAATTGGTCATGATGTATAATTTTTATACATTATTTGATTCAATTTGCTATTGTTCTGTGGAGGATTTTTGCATCTGTGTTCATAAGAGATATTGTTCTGTACTTTTCTTTAATGTCTTTGTTTGGTTTTGGTATTAGATTAATACTGTTTTCATAGAATGAGTTAGGAAGTATTCGCTTTGCTTTGGTCTTCTGAGGGAGATTGTAGTGAACTGGTATAATTTTTTCCTTAAACGTTTGGTAGAATTCAGTAGTGAATCCATCTGGGTCTGATGCTTTTTGTTTTGAAAGGTTATTCATCGTTTACTCAATTTTTTGAACTGATAGAGGTCTATTTAGATTGTCTACTTCTTCTTGTGTGAGTTTTGACAGATTGTATCTTTCAGAAAATTGGTCCATTTCATTTGGGTTATCATATTTGTAGACATTGAGTTGTTCATAGTATACCTTGATGATTTTTAATGTCCTGGGGATCTATAGTGATATTCCCTCTTTCATTTCTAATATTAGAAATTTTTATCTCTCTTTTTTTTTCTTAGTCTAGCTAAAGGTTTACTGATTTTGTTGATCTTTTCGAAGTACCAGCTTTTAGTTTTGTTGATTTTCTTTATTGGTTTGCAGTTTTTAATTCCATTGATTTCTGCCCTAATTACCATTTCTTTTCTCGTCCTGATTTTGAGTTTTATTTTCTCTTAGGGAGTTCCCTGGTGGTCCAGTGGTTAAGATGCCACACTTCCATTGCAGGGGACACATGTTCAATCCCAGGTTGGGAAAGTAAGATCCCACATGTAGCATGGCATGGCCGAAAGAAAAGGAAATAATTTCCTTATTTTTCTGGTTTCCTATGGTGAAAGCTTAGAGGATTGAAGTGAAATCTTCTTTTCTAATGGATGATTCAGTGCTCCAAGTTCCTAATACATGATTCAGTGCTACAAGTTCCCTTTAAACATGCATTTTGCTGCATCCCACACCTTTTGATAAATTGTATTTTCATTTAGTTCAAAATGTTTTAAAATTTATCTTGAATTTTGACCTGTGTGTTATTTAGAAGTGTATTGTTTTTTCTTCAAGTACTTGGGGATTTTCCAGCTATCTCTCTGTTATTGATTTTGTGTTTAGTTCCATGAAGTCTGAAAGCAGACATTGTATGATTTCTGTCCTTTTAATTTTAGTGAGATATATTTTATAGCCTGGAATGTGGTTTGTCTTGGTGAATGTTTCATATGGGCTTGAGAAGAATATATATTCTGCTGTTGGAGGGTGAAGTAGTCTATATTGATGGTGTTTGATGGTGTTGTTGAGTTTATGTCCTTACTGATTTTCTGCCTGCTGGATCTGTCTATTTCTGATAGAGGATTGTTGAAGTTTCCAGCTGTAATAGTGGATTCATATATTTCTCCTTACAGTTCTATAAGTTTTTGCCTCACATATTTTGATGCTCTGTGGTTAGGCATCTACATGGTAAGGACTGTTATGTCTTCTTGGAGAATTGACCCTTTTGTCATTATTCAATGCCCTTCTTTATCCCTGATAACTATCCTTGTTCTGAAGACCAAAATCAGTATAGCTGCCACTGCTTTCTTTTGATTAGTGTCAGTATGGTATATCTTTATCCATCCATTTACTTTTAATCTATATGTGTCTTTACATTTAAAGTGGGTTTCTTATAGACAACATATAGTTAGATGTATTGGCAACAAATTCTCTAGATTTTTGTCTGAGAAAATCTGTATTTCTCCTTTCCTTTTGAAGGATAATTTCACAAGGTATAGAATTCTGAGTTGGTGAAATTTCTCTCTCAACACTTTAGCAATTTCACTCCATTTTTTTCTTGTTTAAATGGTCTCGAATTGATCCTATATAGGTAATTTTCCCCCCTTCTTTTTTCTTTCAGGATTTTTCTTTTTTTGACTTCCCATAGTTTGAAAATGATATGCCTAGTGAAGTGTGGGAGTAGGGCAACATTTATCCTATTTGATATTATGTGAGCTTACGGGCTCTGTGGTTTGGTGTCTTGACATTAATTTGAGGGAATTCTCCATCATTATTGTTTCAAATATTTTCTGTTCATTTTTCTCATCTCTTTCTGATATTCCCATTACACATATGTGACACCTTTTGTAACTGTCCCACGGTTCTTCATTATTACATTCTGTTTTCTCATTGTTTGATTTTTCAGTTTTGGAGGTTACTACTGAAATATCTTCAGGCTCAGGGATTCTTTCCTCAACTGTGTCCAGCCTACTAATATGCCCACCAAAGGCATTCTTCATTTTTGTTGCAGTGTTTTTGATCTCTTGGATTTCTGTTTTGTTCTTTCTTAGAATTTCCAGCTCTCTGTTTATGTTGCCCATCTTTCTCACATACTGTCTACTTTATCCATTGGAGCCCTTAGCATAATTGTTGTAAATTCCTGGTCTGATAATTGCAACATCCCTATCATGTCTGAGTCTGAATCAGGCTCTGATGCTTGCTTTGTCTCATGAAATTGTATTTTTGCCTTTTTAAGGAATCTCCATACCATCTTCCATAGTGGCTGTATCAATTTACATTCCTACCAACAGTGCAAGAGTGTTCCCTTTTCCCACATTCCCTCTCCATCATTTATTATTTGTAGACTTTTTGATGATGTCCATTCTGACCTGTGTGAGGTGATATCTCATTTTAGTTTTGATTTGCATTTCTCTAATAATGAGCGATGTTGAGCATCTTTTCATGTGTTTGTTAGCCATCTGTATGTCTGCTTTGGAGAAATGTCTGTTTAGGTCTTTTTGCCACTTTTTAATTGGGTTGTTTGTTTTTCTGGCTTTGAGTTGTATGAGTTGCTTGTATATTTTGGAAATTAATCCTTTGTCAGTTGTTTCCATTGCTATTATTTTCTCCCATTCCGAGGGTTGTCTTTTCACCTTGCTTATAGTTTTCTTTGCTGTACAAAAGCTTTTAAGTTTAATCAGGTCCCACTTGTTTACTTTTGTTTTTATTTCCATTACTCTAGGAGGTGGGTAAAAGAGGATCTTGCTTTGATTTATGTCATTGAGTGTTCTGCCTATGTTTTCCTCTAAGAGTTTTAAAGTTTCTGGTCTTCCATTTAGGTCTTGAGTTCAGTTTGAGTTTATCTTCGTGTATGGTGTTAGGAAGGGTTCTAATTTCATTCTTTTACATGGAGCTGTCCAGTTTTCCCAGCACCATTTATTGAAGAGGTGTCTTTGCCCCATTGTATATTCTTGCCTCCTTTGTCAAAAATAAGGTACCCATAGGTGCATGGGTTTATTTCTGGGCTTTCTATCTTGTTCCATTGGTGTATATTTCTGTTTTTGTGCCAGTGCCAAACTGTCTTGTTGACTGTAGCTTTGTACTATAATCTGAAGTCAGGAAGGTTGATTCCTCCAGCTCCATTCTGCTTTCTTAAGACTGCTTTGGCTGTTTGGGATCTTTTGTGTTTCCATATGAATTGTGAAATTTTTTGTTCTAGTTCTGTGAAAAATGCCATTGGTAGTTTGATAGGGATCGCATTGAATCTGTAGATTGCATTTGGTAGTATAGTCATTTTCATAATATTGATTCTTCCTACTCAAGCACATGGAATATCTCTCCATCTGTTTATGTCACTTTTGATTTCTTTCATTAGAGTCTTATAATTTTCTGTGTACAGTTCTTTTGTCTCCTTAGGTTAGTTTATTCTTGGATATTTAATTCTTTTTGTTGCAGTGGTGAATGGGATTGATTCCTTGATTTGTCTTTCTGATTTTTCATTGTTAGTATGTAGAAATGCAAGTGATTTCTGTGGATTGATTTTGTATCCTGCAACTTTGCTAAATTCACTGATTAGCTGTAGTAATTTTCTGATATTATCTTTAGGGGTTTCTATGTACAGTATCATGTCATCTGCAAACAGTGATAGCTTTACTTCTTTTCCAATCTGGACTCCTTTTTTTTTTTTTTTTCTTCTCTGATTTCTCTAGCTAGGACTTCCAGAACTATGTTGAATAATAGTGGTGAAAGTGGACACCCTTGTCTTGTTCCTGATCTTAGGGGGAATGCTTTCAGTTTTTTACCATTGAGTATAATGTTTGCTGTAGGCTTATCATATATGGCTTTTACTATGTTGAGGTAGATTCCTTCTGTGCCCTTTTTTGAAGAGTTTTAATCATAAATGGGTGCTGAATTTTGTCAAAGTCTTTTTCTGCATCTATTGAGATTATCATATGATTTTATCTTTCAGTTTGTTAAAATGGTGTATCACATTGATTGATTTGCGTATATTGAAGAATCCTTTCATTCCTGGAATAAACCCAACTTGATCATGGTGTATGAGCTTTTTGATGTGTTGCTGAGTTCTGTTTGCTAAAATTCTGTTGAGGATTTTTGTATGTATGTTCATCAGTGATATTGGCCTGTAGTTTTCTTTTTGTGTGTTGTCTTTTTCTGGTTTTGGTATCAGGGTTATGGTGGCCTTGTAGAATTAGTTTGGAAATGTTCCTTCCTCTGCAGTGTTTTGGAAGAGTTTTAGAAGGATAGGCATTAGCTCTTCTCTAAATGTTTGATAGAATTCTCCTGTGATGCCATCTGGTCCTGGGCTTTTGTTTTTTGGGGGAGATTTTTGATCACAGCTTCAATTTAAGGGCTTGTTATTGGGTTGTTGATAATTTCTGTTTCTTACTGGTTCAGTGTTGGAAGATTGAACTTTTCTAAGAATCTGCCCATTTCTTCCAGGTTATCCATTTTATTGCCATATAGCTGTTCATAATAGTCTTTGATAATCCTTTGTATTTCTGCATTGTCTGTTGTAACCTCTCCTTTTTCATTTCTAATTTTGTTGATTTGATTCTTCTCTTTTTCTCTTGATGAGTCTGGCTAAAGGCTTGTCAATTTTGTTTATCTTCCCAAAGAACCAGCTTTTAGTTTTACTAATCTTTACTATTGATTCTTTCATTTCTTTTTGCTCAGATCTTTATGATTTCTTTCCTTCTACTAATTTTGGGGGTTTTTATTCTTTTTCCAGTTGTTTCAGGTGTAAAGTTAGGTTGTCTATTTGATGTTTTATTTTGCTTCTTGTAGGACTGTATTGCTATAAACTTCCCTCTTAGAACTGCTTTTGCTGCATCCCATAGGTTTTGAGTTGTCATGTTTTCATTGTCATTTGTTTCTAGAAATTGTTTTATTTCCCTTTTGATTTATTCAGTAACCTGTTGGTTATTTAGAAACGTGTTGTTTAATCTCCATGTGTTTCTTACAGTTTTTTTCTTGTAATTGATATGTAGTCTCATAGTATTGTGGTTGGAGAAGATGCTTGATACAATTTCATTTTTCTTATATTTACTGAGTTTTGATTTTTGACCCGAGATGTGGTCTATTCTGGAGAATGTTCCATGTGCACTTGAGAAGAAGGTGTATTCTTCTGCATTTGGATGCAATGTCCTGAAGATATCAATAAGATCCATCTCATCTAATGTATCATTTAAGACTTATATTTCCTTATTAATTTTCTGTTTTGATGATCTGTCCATTAGTGTGAGTGGGGTATTAAAGTCTCCTACTGTTATTTTGTTACTGTCAATTTCTCCTTTTATGTCTGTTAGTGTTTGTCTTATGTATTGAGGTGCTTCTATGTTGGGTGCATAGATATTTACAATTGTTATGTCTTCCTCTTGGATTGATCCCTTGATCATTATGTAGTGTCCTTCTTTATCTCTTGTAATCTTCTTTATTTTAAGGTCTATTTTGTCTGATATGAGGATTGCTACTCCAGCTTTCTTTTGCTTCCCATTTGCATGGAATATATTTTTCCATCCTCTCATTTTCACTCTATATGTGTCTTGAGATCTGAAGTGGGTTTCTTGTAGACAGCGTATATATGGGTATTGTTTTTGTATCCATTCAGTCAATCTGTGTCTTTTGGTTGGAGCATTTAATCCATTTACATTTAAAGTAATTATTAATATATATATATTCCTATTGTCATTTTCTTAATTATTTGGGGTTGATTTTGTAGATCTTTTTTCTTCTCTTGTATTTCTTGACTATGTAAGTCCCTTTAACATTTGTTGTAAAGCTGGTTTGGTGGTACTGAATTCTCTTAACTTTGCTTGTCTGAAAAGCTTTTTATTTCTCCATCAATTTTGAATGAGATCCTTGCCAGGTACAGTATTCTTGGTTATAGATTTTTCCCTTTCAGTACTTTAAATATATCTTGCCATTCCCTTCTGGCCTGCAGAGTTTCTGCTGAAAGATCAGCTGTTAAGCATATGGGGTTTCCCTTGTATGTTACTTGTTGCTTCTCCCTTGCTGCTTTTAATATTCTTTCTTTGTATTTAGTCTTTGTTAGTTTGCTTAATATGTGTTTTGGCATGTTTCTCCTTGGGTTTATCCTGTATGAGACTCTATGTACTTCTTGAACTTGATGGACTATTTCCTTGTCCATGTTGGGGAAATTTTCAACTATAATCTCTTCAAAAATTTCCTCATACCCTTACTTTTTCTCTTCTTCTGGGACCCATATAGTTAGAATGTTGGTGCGTTTGATATTGTCCCAGAGGTCTCTGAGACTATCCTCAGTTATTTTCATTCTTTTTACTTTATTCTGCTCTTCAGAATTTATTTCCACCATTTTATCTTCCAGCTCACTGATTTGTTCTTCTGCTTCAGATATTCTGCTATTGATTCCTTCTAGAGTATTTTTAATTTCAGTAATTGTGTTGTCTCTCTATGTTTATTTATTTATTTTAATCATAATACTTTCTAAAAATAAAATAACCTTCAACTCCCCTTCCCTTCAAATTCAGAGAGTTCGTTCCTTTGTTCTTATTTTCCCTTCTCTCTTCCATGCAGATCAGTTCAGGGCATTGGCAGGGTTGTGGTTGGACTGACCTTTTTTGATGAAATTTCTGTCTCCTGAAGTTTCTGTGAAATGAGAGGAAGAGGCCTCAGCAAATCCTCCAGCGCTGGTTTGTGAGAAAAGAGTGTGTTAGTCAGGCTTCCTCCGGCAGCAGGGCTGACTCCTGCCTGCTGAGAAGTGAGGGTTTATTGCCGGGATGGTTGGGGAGGTGTGGGACAGCCAGAAATTGCTCCCCAGGCTGGGACAGCCCACAGGTGGCATTAGCCTGAAGCTCCACCACAGGGGCAGCAATGCCCTGAACGTAAGCACAGCTGCCCTGCCTTCTTCTCTGGTGCCTTCCTCAGGGATCCCGTGAGGCTAGTCCTCCTCTTCTCAGTCATGTCGGTTCTGAGAGGCTCTCAACCCACTGCCTGAGCTGCCGTGTTGTCTCATGACCCCACCGTAACCACTCAGGCCAGGACTGACTGAACCGGGAGTGAAGAACAGATCCAGGGGGACACCAACTCTCGGACTGTGTTGAGCCAGTCCCATTCCCTGTCCTGGAAATGTAGGACCTGGTGATGAAGTCAATCAGACAGCAATATAACATGCGTGAAAGGAAAGGCTATGGAGTGTGGGAGCTCCGGAGGCTGTGGCAGGTGAGGTGAGGGAAGGGAGCGGCAGCGTGAGACAGCATGGGATCCCGGGTGCACAACTTTGGTTTTTGACCTCGGGTTCTGGTACCTTGTAGCCAGCCTTATCATCTTCTCTCACTGGACTCCCTGGAGTAAACTGCTCTTTCTTTGCGCCGACTATGATTTCATCAAACTGTACCATCTTCTTCCCCTCCTTACAGCAGACTTCTGCAGACCCTAGATCACTTCCCTTTCCTTGAGGGTTTTTTAACTTCTGGATCACTGTCCTTTTCTCCAGCACCAACAGTCATAACTTTTTAGTCATTCCAATATTAACAAAGAGGATGACTCTCAAAAATATCCTGCCAAGTGAAAGAAACCAGTCACAGAGGACCACATATTATAAGATTTCATTGGTGTCAAATGTCCAGAGGCAAATCCACAGATACTGTAGGTAGAGTAGTGGTTGCCTAGGGCTGGGAAATGTGGAGAGATAGGAGTTGATGGCAAAAAGGTATGGGTTTCTTTAGAAAGTAATAAGAAATGTTTTTAAGATTGATTTTAGTGATGGATTCTCACAACTCTGTGAGTATGCTAAAAACCATTGAATTTTACACTTTCAATGGGCAAAGTGTATGAGAGGTTTATCTCAGGACAGCTGTTTTTAAAAACTGCTCAGTTCCCTGATCTCTTTTCCCCCAATACTGTGTCCTCTACACCTCACCTCAGTCACTCACTCCCATGAACATGGCCTTGACCTTATCATTCCAATAATTTCAGCCCCTCCATAATCTCAGTTTCCAGCATCCTGCTCAGTAATTGCCACTCAAAACTCTATCTGTATTCTCTGACTCTTTTGAGACCTGAAGTGCATTTATCCCACCACTTTTCCCTTGTCTGTTACCCTTATCATTTCCTCACTTCCCTCTTTGTGTGGCTTTAATTCCATGTTCCAGTATTATTGTCATACTTGCGCGTACATCCTCAACTTCTCTACCCCTCTGCTATACTCACTTGGGAAAAAAATTTATTACATCTAACTCTTCGACTGCACCTGTACCCATGCACCTGAACAAGGCTGAGGAAAACTTAAAGCCGTGTTGTCTCATTTCAAATGCCTGACCATTAACTTCGGATGGACCCCCGGGGTTGCTTGGCATTCTTCCTGTATTTCTGAGACAAATCATCCTCCCACTCTTCTAGATTATTGCACACCTCTTTCCTTTCTCTTCTAATTTACAACTCTTTCTCCGCCCACTGTGTTCACTCTCAGTGGATGACTTCATTAGGAGAGAACTTCCACAAGCTCCCACACTTGCACGCACCTACCTTCCGGCATCCGTGCCTCATCTTCATTCCTGTAATGATGGCTATTCTGTCTGTGCTCCTTTTTGAAAGCCAACCCCTTCCTTAGCACTCGATCGCAGCCTCTCTTTCCCACCCAGCCCATTGTACTCATAATCTTTCCCTGGACTTGCTCTTGCCTCATCAATTTGTTCCACCCACTGGATTTTCCCAGAAACCTTCAGTCTTGCTATAATGTGTCAATGTTAAAAAAAAAAATTAAAAGCCTATCTTGGGGATGGGTAGATAGATGGACATATATGTGATAAAGCAAGTCTAGGAAAATGTGGGCAGAAGAATCAAAGTGGTGGCTCTACTTGTTCAGTGTAAAATTCTTTCAACCCTTTGGTGTTTGAAATTTTTCATTAATAAAATATTGGAGGAAAAATTCTATCTTGACCTGTATCTCCCTTTTGCTGTTACCTCATTTCTCTGCTCCCTTTCCCAGTGGAAGTCCTGAAAAACTGGTCTGAACATCTGTCTCCATTTGTCCTATCCTTTCTTTTACCAACTCCCATCAAGTTTTTGCCTCAATGGACAACCAGAATGTCTCTCATAAAGCTCGCCAGTGATTTCCACTGTAGGAAACTGAACAGTCATTTATCAGTCCCTAGCCTTGTTCAGTCTGTCAGCTGCAGAATTTGACGACTCCTTGCTCCTTACAAAAATTTCTTTCCTTAATTCCAGAATGACATTCTCTCCTGCATTTCCTCTTAACTTTTTAGTCAACTTTGTTGATCTCTCCTCGTCAACCCAACCTGTTAACGTTGAAGTGCATCAGGACTCAGTTGTGTTTTTTTTTTTTTAGGGCTCCGTTTTTAAACCATTTTCTCTGTCTATTCTCTCTCTCTCTCTCTCGGTTTTCTCCTACAGTTTTGTGGATTTAATTACTATAGGATTATTCCCAAGTGTATGCTCTCCCTAAACCCTTCTCCTCTACTCCAGACTCATGTATCCAACAGCTTACTTAACATCTCCACCCAGATGTCTATGAGGTATCTCAGACTTAATGTGCCCACAGACCAATTCTTCATTGTAGTAACTGGTGTAAGAATTGTCCTGGTGAATCACCCCACCCTTGTGTCCATGCCTGTTTGCAATGTGAGCATTAATTTCTTCACACACATCCCTACCCTGTCCCCAAACCTGGGCTGGCCTTGTATTTTGTTTTTATCAATAGAAAGTGATGGAGTAGAAATTTCAGAACCTAGGACATAAGAGGCTTTTACTTTCTCATTCTGGAATCCTGCGGCCACCGTGGAAAAGAATCCAGACTCACCTCACTAAAAATGAGAGCCCATGTGGAAAGCTGAGTGAGGCAGCCCATCCAGCAGCTGGCCCTGGATCCAGCCATGTGGGGGAGGCCGTCTTGGACCTTCTAGCCCCAGATGGGCTATCAGATAACCACTTGACTCAACCCAGGCTAGATCACTGAAGAACAGCCAGACTGCCAACCCAGTAGTCAAGAGAAATCATAAATCATTGTTAACCTAATACATTTGGGCGATTTATTTTTGTTCCAATAGGTAACTGAAACACCAGTCTTCCCATTATACCTTCTTCTCACAGCCTTCATCTCTCTAGATATTACCTCTATTCTTCCAGTTGCTTAGGCCAAAAAATGTGGAGTTCCTTGACTCCTCCCTTTTTCTCACACTCACATCTGCTCTTTCAGCAAATTATGTATTATTACCTCCAAAATATATCCTGACTCCTATCCTTACCAACTCCATTGCTGTCAGAGCGGGCCGAACTGCATCATCTCTTTCCTGGATTACTGCCAGGGCCTCCATGTTGGTCTCTCTGCTGCCCTCCTGGCTCCACTGTGTTCTCCAGTCGGCAGTGAGCGATCCTTTTAGAGTTTAAGTCACATCCCATAATTCTTCTGCTCAGAAGCCTCCAGGGACTTCACATTTTGGTCAGAGTAAAAAGTAAAATCCTGACTAAGGCTTCAAGACCCCACATGATTTGGCCCTCTTCTCTCACCTGTATCTATAATTTCACTCTGCATCTCTGCCCCTGGTTCACCCGTTTTCAGCCACTGTGGTCTCTTTGCTGTCCCTTAAACATACCAAGTGCCTTCCTATCTCCAGGCCTTTGCACTTGCTCCCCCCTGTGTAAAATGGTCTCCCCCAGAGACTTAATGGACTCACTTCCTATGTCTGTTCAGATGTTCCTTTATTGCCTACTCCTCCATCTCCACCCAACGCTGAGCTCCATCAGTTTCTAACGCTCTCACCCTCCTCCACAGCATTTAACATGACCTGACATACTACATTTTTGTTTGTTTTGTATCTACTTTCTCCCACTAGAACATAAACTCCATGAGGACAGGGACATCATCTGGTTATTCACTTGAGTCTCCTGTGCCTATTACCTATCACATAGAAGGTGTTTGATAACAGTTTTGCTGAATGAATGAAAGCAGAAGTGTATTGTCTTACTTTTCTATTGCTACTGTAACAAATGACTACAAACCTGGTGACTTAGAACAAATGTATTATCTTACAGTTCAGAGGATCTGAAGTCCCAAAACATGTCACTGGGCTAAAATCAAGGTGTTGACAGGGCTGCCTTTTTGCCAGGGAAGCTGTCAGGGAGAACACATCCCCTTACTTTGTCCAGCATCTGGAGGCTGCCCACATTCTCTGAGGATGACATCCTTCCATCCTCAAAGCAAGCGATGATTGACTGAGCCTTCCTCACGGAGCGTCACAGGGCTTCTATCGTCATATCTCTTTCTCCATCTCTGGCCCTCCCTCTTTCATGAATACAGACTTCTTGATGACATTGGGCTGACTCAGATAATCCAAAATAATCTTCAGTCACTCAGTCGTGTCCGACTCTTTACGACCCCATGGACTGCAGCACACCAGACCTCCCTGTCCATCACCAACTCCCGGAGTTTACCCAAACTCATGTCCATTGAGTCAGTGATCCCATCCAACCATCTCATCCTTATCGTCCCCTTCTTCTCCTGCCTTCAATCTTTCCCAGCATCAGGGTCTTTTCCAGTGAGTCAATTCTTCACATCAGGTGGCCAAAGTATTGGAATTTCAGCTTTAGCATCAGTCCTTCCAATGAATATTCAGGACTGATTTCCTTTAGGATAGACTAGTTGGTTCTCCTTTCAGTCCAAGGAACTCTCAAGAGTCTTCATCAATACCACAGTTCAAAAGCCTCAATTCTTCGGTGCTCAGCTTTCTTTATAATCCAACTCTCACATCCATATATAACTACTGGAAAAACCATAGCTTTGACTAGGTGGACATTTGTTGGCAAAGTAATGTCTCTTGTTCTTAATATGCTGTCTAGGTTGGTCATAACTTTTCTTCCAAGGAGCAAGCATCTTTTAATTTCATGGCTGCAGTCACCATCTGCAGTGATTTTGGAGCCCCCAAAAATAAAGTCTGTCACTGTTTCCATTGCTTCCCCATCTGTTTGCCATGAAGTGATGGGACTGGATGCCATGATCTTAGTTTTCTGAATGTTGAGTTTTAAGCCAACTTTTCCCCTCTCTTCTTTCACTTTCATCAAGAAGCTCTTTAGTTCTTCTTCAGTTTCTGCCATAAGGGTGGTGTCATCTGCATATCCAAAGTTATTGATATTTCTCCCAGCAATCTTGATTCCAGCTTGTGCTTCATCCAGCCCAGTGTTTCTCATGATGTACTCTGCATATAAGGTAAATAAGCAGGGTGACAATATACATCTTTGATGTACTCCTTTCCCTATTTGGAACCAGTCTGTTGTTCCATGTCCAGTTCTGTTGTTTCCTGACCTGCATACAGATTTCTCAGGAGGCAGGTCAGGTGGTCTGGTATTCCCATCTCGTGAAGAATTTTCCAGCGTTTGTTGTGATCCACACAGTCAAAGGCTTTGGCATAGTCAATAAAGCAGAAGTAGATGTTTTTCTGGAATTCTCTTCCTTTTTCAAAGATCCAACGGATGTTGGCAATTTGAGCTCTGGTTCCTCTGCCTTTTCTAAACCCAGCTTGAACATCTGGAAGCCTGGCTTGGAGAATTTTGAACATTACTTTGCTAGAGTGTGAGATGAGTGCAATAGTGTAGTAGTTTGAGCATTCTTTGGCATTGCCTTTCTTTGGGATTGGAATGAAAATTGACCTTTTCCAGTCCTGTGGCTACTACTGAGTGAAGGATAATCTTACCTTCTCTTAAATTAATATCCTTAATTTAGTCACATCTGCAAAATCCTTTGTGCCTTGAAAAGTAACATAGTTACCGGTTCCAGGGATTAGGCTGTTAACCCCTTTCATTCTGGCTCGTTATTCAGTTGTTGTCTGACTCTTTTCAGTCCCATGGACTGTAGCCCGCCAGGCTCCTCTGTCCGTGGGATCTTCCAGGCAAGAAAACTGGAGTGGGTTGCCATTTCTTTATCCATGTTCTTGAGCATTTTAAGTTGTAAGAGGTTGAATTGGACATGGGCAAAGATTGCATTAAAAAAAGTAATGCCATGTGAAAAATGAAGCATGAGAATTGAGAACATATGTCCACTTAAAAACTTCTCTGTATATTCATCGCAGCATTATTCACAGTAGCCAATAAGTGTCCATCAAATGATGAATGTATGAACAAAATGTGGTATATCCACATAATGGAATATTACTTGAAAATAAAAAGTAGTTAGGTACTGGCACATGCTGCAACATGGATTAACCTTGAAAACATTATTCAAAGTGAAAGAAGCCAGTCACTAAAGACCACATACTGTATAATTCCATTTAGGTGAAATACTCACTCAGAATAGGCAAATCTGTAGAGACAGAAGCAGATTGGCAGTTGCCCAGTAGTGGGGACTTTGGGAGAAAATGAGGAATAACTACTAAAGAGTTTAAAACTTCTTTTGGGGGTGATGAAACTATTCTAAAATTGATCATGGTGATGATTGTTCAGGTCTGTAACTATACAAAAAATATTTTATTGTGCACTTTATTGATCTATTTTGAAACCTTTTATTTTATTGGCCATGCCATGCGACTTGCAGGATCCTAGTTCCTGGACCAAGGATCAAACCCAGGCCCCAGCAATGAAAGCTTCATTTCCCAGGTTCATTTCCATGGACTGCCATGGAAGCCCCTGAATTGTACACTTTAAATGGGGGAATTGTATGGTAGATACATTACATTTCAAAGCTGTTATTTTGTAAAAAGCTTTTATGAAAACATGCACACTAATTTCCCTAAGGGAGATGTTACTGCAGAACACCTCATGTGAGCAAGTGTCATGGCCTGACACTGAGACCAGTTAGACCACAGATGATTCCAGCCTATCACGTGTGGCACTGCTCAGTCATGCGCTGGTCACAGGGCACTGTTGGTGCTTAATACTGATCATGGGAGTTTGGGCTGACAGAGCTAATTAATTACCCACAGTGTGTCCAACAGTCGTTAAAGGCATGGGTTCTGCAGTGAGGCAAACCTGATTTTGAACCTCAGCTCTGTCTGATTTTGAACCTAACCTCTACAAGTTAGCTTCTCTCAGTCTCAGCTTCCTCATCTATAATTTAGAGATGATACTTTTTTTAGAAAAATAATTTTTTTCTATTTTGGCCACATTGTGAGGCATGGGGGATCTTAGTTCCCCAACCAGGGATCGAACCCATGCCCATTGCACTGGGACCATGGTGTCTTAACCAATGTACTGCCAGGGAAGTCCCTAAATGCAATACTTTTGTAAAACAATTACCTAGAACCAGGTAAAGTATCAGCCGATGGTAGCTGGAATTATTGTTAATAATGTATTCATATGAGAGCCCTAAGCACCGTGTCTGGCATATAGAAAGTGCTCAGAACACAGAATGATTCAATTATACTTTTCACAGGAAAAAAATGTTCATGAGATAGAATAAACTTTAGAGACGAGGACAGAGAATTTGAATTCCATTGCTTAAGGACAAAAGTAGGTGACTTTGGGAGACTGCTACTTGCCTCCCACCTGACTTTCACCTGGTTCCTCTGCAGCAAATACTCACACAGCTGAAAGCACTGGCTTTGCCCTGGAGCCTCTTGGTCACCCCCACCACGTTACTAATGAGCAAGTCCAAGCTTCCAGAAGCTCCTGGGAGAACATTCAACTAAGAAACTGGAGTTTTTGATGAGGACCCAGACAGGAAATGCCATTGCCCCTCCAAAGCATAATCTAAGACATGGAGCTAGAAAAGGAATTCAGGGCAGAAAATAATCACAAATGGTTATTCCAGGAATGCAGGGGCATTTCAACAGCCAAAAAAAAAAAAGGAAACTGTTTATGTAATGTACTACACTGTATGGTTAAAGGAGAAAAATGTGATCATCTCAATACCTGCATGAAAAAGTAGGTGATAAAATTCTTATTTATGATTAAACATTAGTAAATCAGAATTAAAGGGAAATTCCTGTTCTTGACGTATCTCCCTACCAACATGAAACCAAACTTAATGGTGAAACAATAGAACTGTTCCCAAACCAGGAACAAGGCAAGGATGCTGTCATTCTTACTACTTGGTATTGTAATGGTAGCAGCTGATTTTCAACAAGGGTCCCAGCGGAGAAAGAATAATCTTTTCCACAAATGGTACTGGGACAACAGGATATCTAAAAGAATGAAGCTGGACTCTTATCTCACACCATCCTCAAAAGCAAAATTAAACTGAATTGAAAGCCTAAATGTAAGAGCTAAAGCTATAAAACTCTTAGAAGACATAGGTGTAAATCTTCATAATCTTGGATTAGGCAACAATTTTTTAGATGCAACACCAAAAGCATGAGCAACCAAAGAAACAATAGATAAATTGGATTTCATCAAAATAAAAACTTTTGTTCTTTAAAGGACACTATTGTGAAAATGAACAGACATCCCACAGAGAAAGTATTTGAACACCAAATAATTCAAGTATTTGAATTAGGGTCTAGTATCCAGAATATTTAGAGAACTCTTACAACTCTACAATAAAAAGACAAGCACCCATTTTAATAATGGACAAAGGATTTGAATAGATCTGTCTCTAAGACATTCAAGTGGCCAACAAACACATGAAAAAATGCTTACCATCACTAGTCATTCAGTTCAGTTCAGTTCAGTCGCTCAGTCATGCCCGACTCTTTGCGACCCCATGAAACGCAGCATGCCAGGCCTCCCTGTCCATCACCAACTCCCGAAGTTCACCCAAACTCATGTCCGTCGAGTCGGTGATGCCATCCAGCCATCTCATCCTCTGGTGTCCCCTTCTCCTCTTGCCCCCAATCCCTCCCAGCATCAGAGTCTTTTCCAATGAGTCAACTCTTCGCATGAGGTGGCCAAAGTACTGGAATTTCAGCTTTAGCATCAAAGAAATCCCAGGGCTGATCTCCTTCAGAATGGACTGGTTGTATCTCCTTGCAGTCCAAGGGACTCTCCAGAGTCTTCTCCAACACCACAGTTCAAAAGCATCCATTCCTTGGCACTCAGCTTTCTTCACAGTCCAACTCTCACATCCATACATGACCACTGGAAAAACCATAGCCTTGACTAGATGAACCTTTGTTGGCAAAGTAATGTCTCTGCTTTTGAATATGCTGTTTAGGTTGGTCATAACTTTCCTTCCAAGGAGTAAGCGTCTCTTAATTTCATGGCTGCAGTCACCATCTGCAGTGATTTTGGAGCCCAAAAATATAAAGTCTGACACTGTTGCCACTGTTTCCCCATCTATTTCCCATGAGGTGTTGGGACCAGATGCCATGATCTTAGTTTTCTGAATGTTGAGCTTTAAGCCAACTTTTTCACTCTCCTCTTTCACTTTCATCAAGCAGCTTTTGAGTTCCTCTTCACTTTCTGCCATAAGGGTGATGTCATCTGCATATCTGAGGTTATTGATATTTCTCCCGGCAATCTTGATTCCAGCTTGTGCTTCTTCCAGCCCAGAGTTTCTCATGATGTACTCTGCATATAAGTTAAATACGCAGGGTGGCAATATACAGCCTTGACATGCTCCTTTTCCTATTTGGAACCAGTCTGTTGTTCCATGTCCAGTTCTAACTGTTGCTTCCTGACCTACATATAGGTTTCTCTAGAGGCAGGTCAGGTGGTCTGGTATTCCCATCTCTTGAAGAATTTTCCAGTTTATTGTGATCCACACAGTCAAAGGCTTTGGCATAGTCAATAAAGCAGAAATAGATGTTTTTCTGGAACTCTCTTGCTTTTTTGATGATCCAGCAGATGTTGGCAATTTGATCTCTGATTCCTCTGCCTTTACTAACATCAGCTTGAATATCTGGAAGTTCACGCTTCATGTATTGGTGAAGCCTGGCTTGGAGAATTTTGAGCATTACTTTACTAGCGTGTGAGATGAGTGCAATTGTGCGGTAGTTTGAGCATTCTTTGGCATTGCCTTTCTTTGGGATTGGAATGAAAACTGACCTTTTCCAGTCCTGTGGCCACTGCTGAGTTTTCCAAATTTGCTGGCAAATTGAGTGCAGCAGTTTCACAGCATCATCTTCCCAGGATTTGAAATAGCTCAACTGGAATTCCATCACCTTCACTAGCTTTGTTTGTAGTGATGCTTTCTAAGGCCCACTTGACTTCACATTCCAGGATGTCTGGCTCTAGGTGAGTGATCACACCATTGTGATTATCTTGGTCGTGAAGATCTTTTTTGTCATTCAGTTCAGTTCAGTTCAGTTCAGTCCCTCAGTCTTGTCCGACTCTATGCGACCCCATGAATCGCAGCACGCCAGGCCTCCCTGTCCATCACCAACTCCCGGAGTTCACTCAGACTCACGTCCATCGAGTCAGTGATGCCATCCAGCCATCTCATCCTCTGTCGTCCCCTTCTCCTCCTGCCCCCAATCCCTCCCAGCATCAGAGTCTTTTCCAATGAGTCAACTCTTCGCATGAGGTGGCCAAAGTACTGGAATTTCAGCTTTAGCACCATTCCTTCCAAAGAAATCCCAGGGCTGATCTCCTTCAGAATGGACTGGCTGGATCTCCTTGCAGTCCAAGGGACTCTCAAGAGTCTTCTCCAACACCACAGTTCAAAAGCATCAATTCTTCGGCTCTCAGCCGCCTTCACAGTCCAACTCTCACATCATTAGGGAACCACAAATCAAAATCACAATGAGATACCACTTCACATCCACTGCTGCTAAGTCACTTCAGTTGTGTCCGACTCTATGCGACCCCATAGACGGAAGTCCACCAGGCTCCCCCATCCCTGGGATTCTCCAGGCAAGAACACTGGAGTGGGTTGCCATTTCCTTCTCCAGTGCATAAAAGTGAAAAGTGAAAGGGAAGTCACTCAGTCATGTCTGACTCTTAGCAACCCCATGGACTACAGCTTACCAGGCTTCTCTGTCCATGGGATTTTCCAGGCAAGAATACTGGAGTGGGGTGCCATTGCCTTCTCCGTCACATCCACTAGGATGGCTGTTTTTTAAAGTGGCTAATTTTTTTTTTTAACATGGAAAATAACAAGTGTTGGCAAAGATATGGAAAAAAATGGAAACTTCATTCATTCTGGTAGAAATGTAAAATAGTCCAGCCATTGTGGACAAAGGTTTTGCAGTTCATCACAAAGTTAAACATAGAATTACCATATGACCCAGGAATTCCATTCTGAGGTATATATATCTAAGAGAACTGAAATGTACCTGTGTAAATACTTGTGTATCAATGTTCTTAGCAGTGTTATTCTTGGTAGCATAAAAATAGAAACAACAGAGATGTCCATCAACTGATGAATGGTTGAATAAAATGTAGTTAATCAACACAGTGGAATATTATTCAGCCAAAAAAAGGAATGACATCCGGATACATGCTACAGTGTGAATGACCTTTGAAACCATTATGCTCAAAGAAGCCAGACATGAAAGGTTACATATTGTATAATTCTATTTCTATGAAATGTCCAAAACAGTTAAATGCTTAGACGCTTGCCAGAGGCTGAGGAGGGAGGTATGGGGACTGACTGCAAATGAGTTAGGGATTTCTTTTTGGGTTAATAAAAATATTCTGGAATTACATAATAGTGATGGTTGCACAACATAGAAACTCTTGAATTCTGCACTTAAAAATGGTGAATATTATGGTATATGAATTATATATCAGTAAAAAATAAAAAAACAAAAAAACTCTTCGACTAGTTAAAGAATTGAAGTTGAATTATGTTGTTCCAGCACTACGTCTTCTTGGTACACAACCCAGAGATGCATACTCCCTGCACACCAGGAATACATATAAAGATGGTTGCTTTAATGGATTAAAAATGGCCACAAATTCTCTGCAGTCCCTCCTATCAAAAGGTGGGGTCTCTTTTCCCATCTTTTGAATTTGAGCTGGTCTCATGACTCACTTTAACCAACAGAATGCAACAGAAGTGATTATTGCCAGGTTCTGAGCTAGATCTCAGGGACCTTCTGCCCTTACTTTCTTGGAACATTTCTACCATCACATGACAAAGTCTGGCTGGAAGGAGAGGGCCAGACATCCTACCTGAGGCTCCAGACATGAGGGTGAGGCCATTGTGGGCCAGCCTGCCAAGCTGCCAGCTGACCACAGCCACTAAGTCAGTCCAGGTAAGACCAGAAGAACCATCTTGTCCACCCACGGAACCATGAGAAATAGCAAACTGTTACTGCTTTAGGAGACTACATTTTAGGAATGGTTGGATACCCAGCAGTGCCTAACTGATCCAATGTTGGGACCTCATTTGCACGATCAAAAACTAGGAATCGACACAGATACAGGTTGGATGGTGTAGTGGGTAAGAGTCAACTTCAACCTCAGACTTAGGCATCAGATCCCACCCTGCCACTTAGCAGCTGTGTGACAAGAAATTTATTTGACTTCTCCCTCTGTCTTCCTAGGTCTCAAAAGAATTCAAGGGGTTAATATACTTGGAATAGTTTGTGGTAGAGAGGAATGCTATTAAGTGTTGGCCTGTGTTATGCTTACCAGCAACATAAGGGTTATATACATGCTGAAGGCAACAACAGTAAATTTCATGTGTATCAACTTGGATATACCTTGGCCACCTGATGCGAAGAGCCAACTCACTAGAAAAGACCCTGTGCTGGAAAAGATTGAGAGCAGGAGGAGAAGGGGATGACAGAGGATGAGATGGTTGGATGGTATCACTGATTCAAGGGACATGAGTTTGAGCAAGCTCTGGGAGACGGTGAAGGACAGGGAAGCCTGGCGTGCTGCAGTCCATGGGGGTCGCAAAGAGTCAGGCACGGCTGAGTGACTGAACAATAACAACTTGGATAATACTCAAAAAGATATGATCATCTGGAAAAAGCAAGTTATAGGACTATGACATTTATATAAAAGTATTTTTTTTTAATTTTATTTTATTTAACTTTACAATATTGTATTGGTTTTGCCATATATCAAAATGAATCTGCCACAGGTATACATGTGTTCCCCATCCTGAACCCTCCTCCCTCCTCCCTCCCCATACCATCCCTCTGGGTCGTCCCAGTGCACCAGCCCCAAGCATCCAGTATCGTGCATCGAACCTGGACTGGAGACTCGTTTAATATATGATATTATACATATTTCAATGCCATTCTCCCAAATCATCCCACCCTCTCCCTCTCCCAAAGAGTCCAAAAGACTGTTCTATACATCAGTGTCTCTTTTGCTGTCTCATATACAGGGTTATTGTTACCATCTTTCTAAATTCCATATATATGTGTTAGTATACTGTATTGGTGTTTTTCTTTCTGGCTTACTTCACTCTGTATAATAGGCTCCAGTTTTGCAGAGGAAGGCACCTCAGAGTTTTGGCCTCTTTGAAGGCGGAGATGGGAATGCCTAAGTAGGAATCAAGAAGGATCTTGGTTTTAATCACAATGTTCTTCTTATTATGCTAAAAGGATACTAGTATCTTTTTTTTTTTAAGTTATACATAGGAAAAACACTAGAAGCAAAGAAGTTAAAATGGCAACATGGGTTAATTTGGTTTGGTAACTGTTTTCCTCTTCCTCTTTCTTTACTACCGGACTCCCTGCCCCAGTTCCTATATTAATTTAATCACAGTGGTTCTGAATGCTTCCTTTCCTGCAGCATCTGCTAAGGGATGTAGCCTTCCTGGGCCAGTCCTGACACCTGCCTTGCCACAAGCAGGCTTAGCTGGGTGTGGATAGCACCTGGCACTGCTATCCAGGGCCCCCCAGCTGGGGCCCACCCAGGCCCGCAGATGGCTGTCTTCTTGCCAAAGCTTCAGATCTCAGGCTTTGATCCCTAACATGCTTGAAGAACAATTCTTAGTTTCACTCCTCTGAATTTAAGGGGGTTCCCCTTCCTCCAACTCCCCCAGCAAGGGGCCTAGCACCCTCCTGCAAGCAGCTGAGGATAAGCCATGGAGAGAGGTGTTTGGACAGGAGGTGTCTGGGGAAGGGGGGAGCACAAGAGGCATATGCCAGAGGCCGTTTCCTTCTGCGGCAGATGCTGAATGGAGGACTTATCAGGCTCTTTAAATTTTTAAAGACTTACTTGTCTTGCTGTCACTATTTTATTGAGGAGAGCAGACAAATCGGCTTTGGTGTTCTCAGCTATTGTGTATGAGGGTGTGAAAGCAAAAACACAGGTTAGTGGGGGACCAGGTGGAAATGGGGAAGCAGGAGAAATCATCTGCGTCTCAAACAGAATTGTTCTTTCTGTTTGGACACTTCTGTCTTCTCAGGCTGGGTTTTATATCCAGAGGGAGAAATGATGTTGCTCTGATAGATTTTGACTGATAGGTTCTGGATTAGACCCTCTAGAAAATTAGAGTTCAGATTCTACATTAGACCCTCTTGAAAATTGGAGTTCAGATTCTGAATTAGACCCTCTGGAAAATCAGAGTTCAGATAAGACTGGTTTTTAAATCACAAATAATACATATTCTTTATAGAATACTTGCAGCATTCCCTCATAGTTCAGTTGGTAAAGAATCTGCCTCCGATGCAGGAGACCCTGGTTCAATTCCTGGGTCGGGAAGATCCACTAGGGAAGGGATAAGCTACCCACTCCAGTACTCTTGGACTTCCCTTGTGGCTCAGCTGGTAAAGAATCCACCTGCAATGTGGGAGACCTGGGTTCTATCCCTGGGTTGGGAAGATCCCCTGGAGAAGGGAAAGGCTACCCACTCCAGTATTCTGACCTGAAGAATTCCATGGACTGTGTAGTCCACGGGGTCACAAAGAATTGGACGTGAGTAAGCAGCTTTCACTATAGAATGCTTACAGAAAAAAAAATATATAGATAAATAAGCTAAAAAGAGACAGACTGCCTCCTATGTCCTAGCACTGTACTAGGCACCAGGTGTACCAGGAGGAACAACTGGCAATGCCGCGAGGACACAGCCTTTTTCTATTATGCTTTAAGCCTGGCCCTGGCCTTGCTGGACAATTCTTTTTTTTTTTTTGCTGGACAATTCTATGTCTTGAGATGAGTGGTGATTACGTTGGTATATGCGTATGTAAAAATTCATCAAGCTCTACATTTAAGATTTGTGCACTCACCTAAGTCCAGGTTATATCTTAATTAAAAAAGGAAGTGTTCTAATAGGTGTTTCCTAGAGGTTAGGTCTGGTAGTAGGTGATTTTAAATCACACAGAGAAACAATTATTTTCCTTTCAATTCTCTTTCAGTCCTTTGAGGAGAAAGTTTCCCTTTGATGTCAATATGTCTTTAATGTCTAACACTTCATGATTTCCCTTTTCAAACAGAGCTGGTCCCAGGATCAGTCCTCAGCAAGCAATAATAACCACTTAGTTTACTGACATTGTGCTTTATTTTCATTGTACTGATTTTCACATCAGTTACCTTTTGTTTATGGCAAGAGATATTGGTTTCCCATTTGATGTACTGTAGTAATTGCTTCTTAAATAAGTGTTCAAGGTAAATTTGTTTAAATTAAAAGTGAGATGATTTTAAGAAAAATTTTAAGTATAGAGTACCCATGGTATAAGGATGGGACCAAAACAGAGGGTTCTTCAATGACTGAAGTTTGGAGAAAATGGCTCTAGTAAATTCCATTAGAAACAACAACAGGGACTCCCTGGTGGTCCAGTGGTTGAGGCTTCACCTACCAGTGTGGGGGGTGTGGGTTCAACCCTGGTGGAGGAGCTAAGATCCCACATGCCTCACATCCCCCCAAAAAAACTTAAAACAGAAGCAGTATTGTAACAAATTCTATAAAGACTTTAAAAATGGTCCACATAAAAAAATCTTAAAACAGCAACCACCCTCACTTGACTCCATGCACACCTGCAGCTATACCCCACTTCCTAACTCCTGTTAAAAGAAAATTTGAAAAGAAATGTCAAGACTGTACATGCTTTCTCACCTCTTCTGTTTAATCCAGTCTGGTTTCTGGGTTGATTCTCCAGTGAAACTCTTCTCCCAGTGACCTCAAACAGCTAAATTTAATGGACACATCTCTGACCACATCCTTCATAGCCTCTCAGCAGCCTTTGACCCAGCCTACCACTTTTTTTCTGAATCTTACTTCTGTTGATTTCAGTCTTCTGGTTTTCCTTTGATTAGTCTTAGTCCCTCCTCCTCCACTTAGCCCTCGAATGTCAGTGTGTCTCGGGGCTCATCCAATACCTTTAAGCATCATGTTTGGAGATACCCACATTTGTACTCTGACCCAGCCTAACCTCTTAGCACCACATACAAATAGCCCATGACCAAGTCGATGTCTGCACTCAGCTAGCTCATGGCTCCTCCAACTTCATGGTCCAGATGGAACTCTTGATTCCTCTAGCACCCGATTCTTCTGCAATAATTCCACTATTATCTATCTAAGCCCCAAACCTAAGAGAAGGCCTTGATTCCTCCTTTCTTCAGCCTCAGAATCAGTCTATCACCAAGTCTTGTGACTTTTACCCCACACTCTGTTGAGAATCAGACCATTTTCCTTCGTCTCCTCGGCAGTAGTCCTTGCCAGGTCTGACATCTCTCATCTGGACATAGCACCAGCCCCCTCTCTTTTCTCTTACTTCCATTCCCCCTGTCCCAATTCTCATTTTCATAGAGCAGCCAGGAGGATTGTTATAAAATATGAATCAGGCCATATCCCTCCTCTGCTTAAGATTCTTCAGTAGCGTTCTTTTTATTCTGGAGTAAAAGTCAGACTACTCGTGGCTCTAGAACCCTATATGATCTGTGACTCTCACCTGTTTCCAGCCTCATCTCCCTTTCTCTGAAGACTCACTGCTTCAGCCACACTGACTTCTGTGTTCCTGGTTTCTAGCAGTTGCCTACTTTTCCACATGCTGTTCCCTCCACCTGGAGTACTTCCTCTCAGCTTTTCTATGACTGACTCCTTCTCAGTCTTGGTCTTAGCTTCACTGCTGCTTCCTCAGAGTGTCTACCTTGACATTCTATCAAAAATGAGCTTCCCTAGTGACTATCTTATTGCTTTTTTTCTTTCTTAGCACTTTCAATAGTCTGTAATTATCTTGTTTGTTCTCTACATTTTTATTAGAGTCCATGAGAATAAAAGATTAAGTCTATTTTATTCACCATTGCATCCTCAGTGCTCAGAATAGCATCTGACACATAGTAAATATTTCTTGAATGTAACGAATGGAAAGGTAGGTGGAGACTAGACCAAACAAGCCCTTGACAGAGCAGCGTGGAGAGGCATTTTGGGATTTTAATCATAGATGCAAAGTGATCAGGCTTGGCAGTTGTAAACGATCAGTCTGACAGTAGTGGTGAAAAGAGATGGGAGGGTAACCAAGAAAAGCTACTGCAATGGTCCAGGTGAGAGAGATGACAGGGTTGAATGGAATAAGATGTATAGAGTGCTTAGCATTTAACCATAAGGAACGGGAGTGGTCAGGTTACTGTTATCAATATAGCAGATAAGTGAGGACTGCTTGAATTTAATGACAGGAAAGTTGAGTCCAATGATAGAGGGACTTGTGTATCCCTTGGAATCTTTGAATCTCTAATCACCTTTTACAGTGATAAGTAATAGAACTTCTTATCCTTATTGAGTTAATTTGACCTCTATCAGTGAATGGTAACTCATTCTGTGTTCATATTTGCATTCTTCTGCCTGTGTCCCTTCTCACCACCATCAGCTGGGAAGAAAGAATTTCATGGAGAGAGCTTCTGACACCTTTCATTTATTGTGTGACCTGGAAAGTCACCTCATCTCTCTGAACTCAGTTTCATTTTCCATAAAATGAGGACTCTGATATCTGCTTTGTCCATCGTGAAGATCAGTGAATAGCTGTACAGAAAATATTTTTTAAATGCAAAAAAATATCATTCAGTACCTGCTGTGTGACAGGCACTGTTGATGGTGCTGAGAATATGGCAGTGGCGTAGGGGGAAAAGCGACAATTCAACCCTGTGGGGCTGACGCTGTTGCAGAAGTCTGTTCAGACTCTGGACATTCGGGATTTTAATTTTTTTTTTTTTTTCGTATTTATTTGCTGCATCGGGTCTTGGTTGTAGCATGCAGGGTCTTTTGTTGCAGTGCTCAGGCTCCATAGTTGCCAGTAGTTGCAGCGCTGAGGCTCCGTAGTTGTGCTGCTTGGGCCTAGTTGCTCTGCGGCGTGTGGGATCTTAGTTCCCCAACCAGGGATTAAACCCACTTCCCCTGCATTGCGTGGCAGATTCTTAACCACTGAACCACCAGGGAAGTCCCTGAACATTTTGAATTTTGACTGTATTTTTCTAATTGGCTGATCACTTTGGGCCCCTGCTGAAAAATACAGATTCTTGGCCTGACCACAGTCAGTCAGAATGGGGAAGGTAGAATGAAGGGAGGGGTAACTATCTCCCTGAAGTGATTCAGAAAAAACTGAAAAAAAGAGATTAAGTGAATTAAACCACCTCCCTGTTTCTCTTCCCAAATACTGATTAACCTCAGCAGTCCTGCATACACATCTGTTTGTATACTGAATTTTCCAAAACATTTCTAATAAGAAGTGCCTTCAGATGGCTCCAGGGAGAGCAAGTGCAAACATCAGGACCAGCCATGTGACCTTGAAGGAGAAGGCAGTGGAAGTAGCAGAAAGCGCTGTCCTTGGCGGTGTTTTTGTCTGCCACAGAGCTTGCTGTACGACTGATCTGGATCTTAGTGTCCTCATCACCAAATGAGGTCAGGGTTTCCTGAGTACCAGTTCATGGAGGGGTGCTGGGTTAGTGTAATCAGAATCTCCTAGGGAGCTTGTTAATAAGTCTCCAGATTCCTGGGCCTCATGGGCTGATGAATCCAATTGAGTAGGGCTAGAATGGCATCTATCACCTCCTCTGTTTTTTGTTTTTTTTTTAATTTGTTTATTTATTTATTTTTGGCTGTGCTATGTCTTCATTGCTACGTAGGTTTTTCTCTAGTTGCAGTAATTGGGGGCTGCTCTAGTTGGAGTGTGTGGGCCTCTCATTGCAGAGGCTTCTCTTGTTGCAGAGCACGGACTTCAGTAGTTGCGGCTCTGGGCTCTAGAGCACAGGCTCAGAAGTTGTGGTGCACAGGCTTAGTTGGTCCATGGCATGTGGGATCTTCCCAGATCAGGGATCGAACCGTGTCTCCTGCATTGGCAAGGAGCCACCAGGGAAGCCCACCTCTTCCTGGGCAATTAGTTTTTGATACACATCCAGATTTGGTATCTCACTAGGGTAGGTCAAACTCTCTCTGCCTCAGTTTTCTCATCTGTAAAATACAATGATGCCTCAGACAATTAAATTAAATAAGTTAATTTACATCATGCATTTGGAGCAGTGTCTGTGCTCCAAGCGGTGTAAGTACTGGGTAAGTTTTAACTATTCTGTCAGTCAAGATCCAATCAGGAAGACAAACCACTGTGCATATTTAAAGCAGAGGGAACTTAATGCAGAGGTGACGGAGAGGCTGAGAAGCCAACAGGAGGCAGTGAAACAACCTAGAGATTAGGCAGCAAGAAGTCTTCGACCCCTTAGCAGGGGGAAGAGAGGGAAATGGTGGTGTTTCTGGAGCCCAGAGTCTGGCCGAACCTGGACCCACAGCAGGAACTGTAGCTGTAGCTTAGATACAGCCATGTCAAGACAGCTGAAGGAGCAGGAATACCCTGGCTTTTCCCTTTGTCCCACCCTCCAGTCCCCCTCTAGTGCCTCCTATTGGCTGAATCAGTATCTCTCACGTGAGCCTGGGAAACCCCATCTGCAGAGGTCACCCCTGCCTTTCAAGGGAAGGATGAAGCATGACTCTGAGAACAGATTGTCATTATTTTGTTGTTAATATTTTCTCTAAGGTCTTTTGGGGCCTCCTAATACTCCAATACTTTGGCCACCTGATGTAAAGAACTGACTCCTTGGAAAAGACCCTGATGCTGGGAAAGATTGAAGGCAGGAGGAGAAGGGGACGACAGAGGATGAGATGGTTGGATGGTAACCCCGACTCGATGGATTTGAGTTTGAGTAAACTCCGGGAGTTGGTGCTAGACAGGGAGGCCTGGCGTGCTGCAGTTCATGGGGTCGCAAAGAGTCAGACATGACTGAGTGACTGAACTGAACTGAATTGAACAGATCTTAAAGGCTCTAGACCTTAGCCAACCACAGGGATTCAGGGCTTCATGAGTGCTTATTGATTAATCAATTCCATGCCTTCAATGTACATGCATACATAAATGCTTGGCCTCTGATTTCTGGAAACTGACAGCTCAGGTCTTGACTCACATTCACCAGTGCCGAAGGCAGCAGAACCCTGCCAGAGATTCAGGGAAAGGGAAGGTATGTGGATCAGGTTTCTGGCTGGGCATCAGCTGCCTCAGCACCTTTAAGGATTTAGAAGTGATAAATGGGGAAGCTGGCCAGAGATATCACTAGGGAGAACAGAGGGTCCCAGAAAGCTCTGGAAGAAACACAAAGAAGTAAGACTGTGGAAGCATTTGTATGGGGCACTGGGCAGGGGAGGGAGGAGCAGGAAATAGGACCTCACCCAATTTTAAGGATACTTCCTAGAAAAGACTGCAGAACACGCTATGTCTTTGGGACATATCCCTGTAAGTGTGCTATGTGGGAGTGGAGCTCTGGGAATTTTGCTACCAAAAATGGGCAGAAAAGCTCCTTCTAAATATTTCTTGGAGGACTCAGAATTTAACCTTGGACCGGAGGCAAATATGTTTAAGAGGTTCTTAAGAGAAAAGATCGGATATCATGGGATTCTTCCTAATATACTAAAGACCTGCTCCTCAGATTCATTCTTTCAGCAAACATTGATGGATAGCAGGTTGGCAACTGATTCAGGGAATGAGTTTTAGAGTGAGACAGAACTGGATTGCACCGTGGCTTTGCCTCTGTCCTTCCCAGCTGTGTGGCCCTGGGCAAGGGATTTCACCTCAGTTCCCCCCCACCCACCGTGAAAAGGGAATATGTAATATGAAATAGTGTGTAGAGTTGGAAGGATGAGAATGAAATAATGCATGAAAATACTTAATATCTGAATCCAGAGTGTGCTCAGGAAATGATAGTAGTTCATTTTATTATGACTTGTATTATTTGTATGACACTTTGCAAAACACTTCCCCCTCTGTTAGCTCATTGGATTTCACATCAACTCTGTGAGGCAGGTCGGGGAACCTACATTGATTTTGCATCTACTCTGCATCCAGCACCCTGCCAGATGCCTAGCAGTTATTATCTTGTTGATTTCACTCAGTCAATACATATTTTAGTATCTGTTTTATGCCAGCCTGTTCTGTGTCCAGGAGGTACAGCAATGAACAAACACAAAAATCCCTGCCTCGGGAGGATACACTAAGTGAGGGGAGAGTGGCAATCAATACAGTATAATGAATACTTAACGTTTACTGTCTTCCAACTTGCTTTACAAATATTAACTCATAACCTGTGAGGAAGGTATTATTTTGCTTACCCCATTTTACAGATGAGGGTACTGAGGCACAAGGGAGTTGAGAGTCACTTGGCCAAGGTCTCACAACTCAGAAGAGCTGAATTAATGATTAAAAGCCAGACAGCATCACTCCAGAGTCCTTGCTCTTAAGCACTACTGTTACCTCTTAAAAAAATTATATATGTACTAATATATTATCACACCCTATAGATTAGGGTGTAGTAAGTGCTATGAAAAAAATAATAAAGCAGGGTAAAAAGGGAGGAGGATAATGGGAGAGGGCTCTCTATGCAGGGAGGTCAGGGAAGGCTTCTCAGAGGGTTCACATCTGAGCAGAGACCTGAAGGGATGAGGGAGAGAGGCAGGTGGCCATCTGGGGAAGGGTGATCCAGGCAGAGAGAAGCACCGTGTAAAGGCCCACGCTTGGTGTGTTCAGAGAACCACAGGGAGGCCAGCACTGGAAAAGCAGGGTGAACAAGTGGTAGAGGATGAGTTAGAACCTGAAAGACAGCTCATGCTGAGCCGCTGAAAGGATGCAGTTGCTGAGATGGAAAGATTGTGGGAGGGGCAGGTTTGCAGGGGAAGGTCAGTTCAGTTTGGGATAATTCTCACCATCACCCACCAAGTAGGAATTACTCATTCCAGAGGACTGAGAGATTAAATAGCTCATCCCAGATCACCCAGACATTTTCAGAGGCAAGATTCAAATGTATGTCTTCCAACCCTAACTTAAATGCCACAGGCAGTTGGCTGGTAGTGTGCTGTGGGGAAATCTACAGAAGTGATATTCTGAGTGTCCTGATCCCTGACCTCAGGAGCTTTCAAGGAAGGGGAAAGAGATAGTGGACAGTGAGGCAGAAAGAGAGTGTCTGAGTAAAGGAAAGGAATAATGCCAGAGATCCCACAAGGCAGTAAGTAGCATGTATTTAAATGTGAAATGCATACAAGAAACACAGGGAAAGTGTACTTCTTTATGAAAGAGCAAAATGAGTGAGAATCTCAGCCCTGTCTGGGTGGAGGGTATCAGGGACAGAGCAAATATCTGTGCCGAAGAAGGCTGTGCTCTAGCCAAGATGGGAAGCTCCTGAGGTTCAGGGTTCCACTTGGGCAAGTCTTTCTCCACAAATTGATGCTTTTTCATTGTGACAAAGGTATATCCTGGGCCAGATGTCTCCCCTGGACCTGTGTATCCCACCACAAGCCTCCTCAACATGCCGCCACTGGGCACCTCTAAACATGCCCCAATCTGATGTCCTGATCTTCCCCCAATCCCGAACTTGCTCTGCCTACAATGAGATTCCAAGAAGCCAACCCTGCAGGACTTATTAAATATGGAAGGGCTCCCAGGAGGAACTGGTGAAGGAGTGGAGGAACAGGATAAAGAGGGCAAGAAGCCAAGTAAGGGTGTGATTTCAGACCAAGCCCCTGGAGAGTAGCTTCATCCTGATCCAGCAGGGGAACGAACGCTGGATGTAAGTTACCCCTGGGAGTTTAGGGGTGGGGGCACTCGGCTTCCACACTCCAGCACCAGTTGGTTATTGGCTAAGGGCTGGGAAAGTAAACTCCTGGGCACTTCCTTGCAAGGGAAAGGGGATCCCAGTAACTAAAGGGCAAGCCTCTAGCTCTTCACATGTTCAGGCTCCTGGGAGCATCAGCACACAGAAGCCAAACAGGGGGCATTCAGAAGCCATCAAAGGGATCCCAGGGGACCTGAGAGCACCCTGACAGTGTCCACTACACATGCCTTACCCATCTCAGGAAATGGCATTGGCATCCTGCTGGTTGCTCAGGCCCCAGACCTGGGAGTCATCCTTGACCTGCTCTGTCTCACACCCCCATCCAATCCTTTAGCCAATCTCATTGGCAATACCTTCAAGATACATGCAGAGTCTGATCACTTTTTTTAAAGTAACTTTTGAAAATTGTGGTAAACTACACATAACATACAGTTCATTGGCATTAAGTACATTCACGTTTTTGGGTACCCATCACTATCATCCATCCTCAGAACTCTTTCCATCTTGCAAAGCTGAAACTCTGTACCTGTTAAGCATTTTGTTTGTCCATTCATCTGTTGTTGGACTTTTGGGTTGCTTCTGCCTCTTGACTGTTGTAAATAACGCTGCTGTGAATGTGGATGTAGAAATATCTGTTACAGTCCCTGCACTCAGTTCTTTTGGGGTTATACCTAGAAGTGGAAGGGCTTCCCTAATGACTGACTGGTAAAGAATCCACCTGCAATGCAGGAGACCCTGGTTCAATCCCAGTTGGGAAGATCTCCTGGAGCAGGGCATGGCAACCTACTCCAGTATTCTTGCCTGCAGAATTCCATAGACAGAGAGGAGCCTGGCGGGCTACAGTCCATAGGGTCGCACAGAATTGGACATGACTGAAGCGACTAAGCAGTAGCAGCTAGATATGGAATTGCTTGATCATACAGCAATTATATTTTTTAAATATCTATTTATTTGCCTGTGCCGGGTCTTTGTTGTGACATGTAACATGGGATCTAGTTCCCTGATTGGGGATCAAACCCAGGCCCCCTGAATTGGAAGTGCAGCGTCTTAGCCACTGGACCACCAGGGAAGTCCCAGTAATTCAATTTTTAATTTTTTAAGTAACTACTTTACTATTTTTCATGGTGGTTCTACCATTGTACATTCCTACGACAGTGCACAAGTGTTTCGATTTCTTCACTTCTTCACCAGTACTTTTTATTTTCTGTTTTTTTCTTTTTTTTAAAGACAGTAAACAACAAAATTCTGTAAAGCAATTATCCTTCAATTAAAAATTAATTAATTTTTAAAAATCTGATAATTTTTTTACCCTTTCCACAAGGAGCACCCTGAACCAAGCCATTTCAGTTTTTGCCTGACTGACTGCAGTGGAATCCCATCTGACCTCACTGCTTCTGCCCTCATGTCCTATAGTCTTTTCACCTCTCTTCTGCTCACACCCTCCTGGGCCTTCCTCCTTTCCTTCTCAGAGAAAAGCTAAAATTCTTACAATAGCCTAGGAGGCTCTATAAGATTTGCTCCTCACCCTCCCAAATCTGACTCATTTCCTACTAGCTCACTCCACTCCAGCCACACTGGTTTGTTTTTTTTGTTTTGTTTTGTTTTTTTACCCTGTCCGAAGTAATCTCCTGCCTCAGGTCCAGGTCCTTTCACCTTATTTTCTCTGCTTGGAAATACTACTAAGCAATACCTGGGCACTTGCTCTGTGCCAAGTGCTGAATTTAGTGTTTTTAAAATATTAATTAATTCTCATCTGTATGTATTCCCTCGTTCAATCCTCGTGCTTCAGCTATCCTGGTGTAATTTGCTCCCCGCTGCCTTAAGGTCTGTATTCCTCAAGGAGGACTCTGGGCTTTTTCCCCATTGCTTATCAGCCCCTCCTCCATTTTCTGCCTTTCTCTTGCTTTCTTGCCCTCAGGCTTCTGCGTGGGTTTGGTCCTTGGGAGGCAATGCCAGAAGATGAAAGGTGAAAGGAGAGAGATGTTGGGTTGTTTCCCCCCACCACACACACATCCTCCCTGCTCTGCTCTGAGCAAGTGTCCTGTCCCTCCCAGACCGCAGCTCCACTTGAGGGGGTGGTCCTCCGCACTCCAGCTCCCCCAGCCCCAACCCCTGACTCCCAGTGACAGCATTTCCTCCCTTTGCCATCCAGCCCTCCAAGTTGTAGCTGCCTTTCTGCTGCTACTATCTCCGGACCTTCAACACCCCTGAACCCTGCCCGTTCCTCAAGTCCCTTCACTAAGACTTCAATCAACATGTGGCTGGATTCTGTCTCCTGCTAGATCCTGACCTAAAACCACCTTCCGTATCACATTATTCATAGTTTTCAACTCTGCCTTCTGTCCCGTGAATTGGCACTTCCCATTCTGGACTGGAAGAAACACAAGCTGGAATCAAGATTGCCAGGAGAAATAGCAATAACCTCAGATATGCAGATGACACCACCCTTATGGCAGAAAGTGAGGAGGAACTAAAAAGCCTCTTGATGAAGGTGAAAGTGGAGAGTGAAAAAGTTGGCTTAAAACTCAACATTCAGAAAACGAAGATAATGGCATCCAGTCCCATCACTTCATGGGAAATAGATGGGGAAACAGTGGAAACAGTGTCAGACTTTATTTTGGGGGGCTCCAAAATCACTGCAGTTGGTGACTGCAGCCATGAAATTAAAAGACGCTTACTCCTTGGAAGGAAAGTTATGACCAACCTAGATAGCATATTCAAAAGCAGAGACATTACTTTGCCAACAAAGGTTCATCTAGTCAAGGCTATGGTTTTTCCTGTGGTCATGTATGGATGTGAGAGTTGGACTGTGAAGAAGGCTGAGCGCCAAAGAATTGATGCTTTTGAACTGTGGTGTTGGAGAAGACTCTTGAGAGTCCCTTGGACTGCAAGGAGATCCAGCCAGTCCATTCTGAAGGAGATCAGCCCTGGGATTTCTTTGGAAGGAATGATGCTAAAGCTGAAACTCCAGTACTTTGGCCACCTCATGCGAAGAGTTGACTCATTGGAAAAGACTCTGATGCTGGGAGGGATTGGGGGCAGGAGGAGAAGGGGGACGACAGAGGATGAGATGGCTGGATGGCATCACTGACTCAATGGACGTGAGTCTGAGTGAACTCCGGGAGTTGGTGATGGACCGGGAGGCCTGGCGTGCTGCAATTCATGGTGTCGCAAAGAGTCAGACACAACTGAGCAACTGAACTGAACTGATTCTGTTCTTTACTGCATAGCACATACCGACTAACATGCTATATATTTATTTTCCTTATAAGTATATTATTTTCCTCTCTATATATTTATACTTATTTTCCTATATAGGTATATAAATATGTATATATATATTTACTTATTTTCCTCACAATCTGGAATGGAAGCTCCAAGGTTGCGGGTGTGTTTGTTTCATTCAGTGTTGTATCTCCAGTGCTTGGCACACAGCAGGCCGTCAGCAAGTATCTCTTAATTGAATGAACGAACGGACGGCTAGGGGAGCTACAGGGAAGCCAGCAGTGTGGTCCATGGTGCAGGCAGAAGAGCTGACTCTCAGCTTCTCCGCTCCCCACCTCTCCCCCGCCCGGAATGCTGAGTGCTCTGGAAGGAGACGGAAATGAGCGCGCTCAACAGCCCTCCAGTCGGGTGTTTACTTAATTAGGGCCTGTATCCCGACGCTCGTTGGTGTTTAACTGTCCGCCTAATGGCTTCATCTGGTTCCGGGCGGGCGCGGGGATACCTGCGAGGCGAGGGTAGGCGGGGCCCCCCGGGTACAGTCTAGGGCCGGCGCCGCCTGGAAAAGCCTCTGCTCGGGTATCTAACCTCCCCTCGGGCACGGAAAGCGACCCCTACGGGAGAGAGAGGCGCGAGGCAACGGGGGCTGGTGCTCAGCAGATGGATTTGGGTTTTAACCGCGCGTGGCCCTCCCCAGCCACCAGCTGCCGGGACCACAGGCCCGATAACCGAGCGCTCCCCTGATACCAGATGCAATTGCTCGCTTTACCAGCAGTCGTGAACTTGAAGGATTACAGCGTTTCTTATTCTCTTAGTTTGGGGAACCTGAGGGTACTACAGAGAGAAACGGCTCGTGAGGCAACCAGTGAGCTGGATCCTAAAGCTATAATATCAGGCAACGTTTGGGCACTTGCTCTATGCCAAGTGCTGAGTTTAGCATTTTAAACGTGTTAATTAACTTAATCCTCTTCTATTTGCATTAATTCATTCAATCCTAGGATTTTAGAGACCAGTTAGCACAATAGCCCCACTAGAGGCATGCAAAACTGAGGCTCAGAGGTGTTATTTGACTAGCCTGAGGCCACCACGCTAATAAGTGGTGGAATCCCGGCTTAAGCGCAGGCGGTGCGCCCCCAGAGCCAAAGATCGTTTTGAAAGAGAACTCCCACCGTCACAGCGCAAACCGACCTCTTCGCTGCAGGCCTGGTGGTAAAGACAGGCAGGCTTCCAGGTTAGCCTTTGAGGGCCAAAAAAAAAAAAAAAAAAAAATCTATACTTAGAGACTGCAGTCTCTTCCTCAAACCTCTGAATGTGAAATGGGGAGAAGAGAGAAAAGGGATGAGGATTCAGCCTGAAATTCTCAAGACAGCTAAGGAAAGTGGGAAGGGCTCCGGGAACAAGAGGCTGGGACTGGCCGGGAAAGCTCAGCTCGGTGCGGAGACGGCGTGCACTGTGGAGCGACTGAGTCAGGACCGTTTCAGGGCCCATGGCCCATTTGCGTGTCGCCAGGGGAAGGGCACTTTGGGTATGCAGTCGAGAGACGAATTCCGCCCAGCTCCGCCGTCTGCTCCCGGGAAGGATGCGGAAGAGCTGTTTTGAAGGGAGGTTCACGGAAAGGCTGCTCCGCGCAGCCAGCATTTTTCACTTAGATTATACTCAGTACTGCAGACCAATAAAAACAGTCGCGATTTTAAAAATGCCTTTATTTGCGTTTTCACAAGTTGAGAAGTTGTTAATTATGTATCTGACGTGGGGGGGGGGGGGAGGTTGCCTGAGATGCTGGGATTAACAACCACCTCTCTGCCTCGCACCTTTTGGTGTCACCACGGCTTCGAACTCTGGGATCTTCTCTCCCAGCCTCCATTTGTTCGGCTGTGCCAGGGAAGTAATGAGTCTTCCGTGAGTTGTAGCAGATTTTGTAACGGTCCCTGGTGACCTCGCTGCCAGTTTTAAACCCTGGAGACCTGGGAGCAGGCTGACGTGGGAGGTTGGAAAGAGGCAGGAGGTACCACCCCCCGCGCGCCCCCGCTGTCGCCGGGTGTGGGACGGACACACCCGGCCTCCATCAAAGCTTTGGGTAACAGAGCGCCTCAGGCAAGCATGAACGCGGCGCCTCTGTTTCCAGCCGGGTTCAGATGCATCTCCACTTCTTTTTCCCACTCTAGCCGCAAGGCACAGAGACCTTTTTCTTCCCGTGCTGCGAAGGCTGAGGAGGGGGTGGGTTGGGGTTTTTTCCCCTCTCGAACTCAGAAGCTGCAAGACAGGGCCTGGGTCCCTGCCGGGAGGCATTCCAGAAAAGCCAAGAGAACGCAGGAGGGAACGGGAGAAGACTGTGTGTGTGTGTGTGTGTCTGTGTAGAGACTGTGTGTGTGTAAAGACAGTATGTGTGTGTAAAGACAGTGTGTGTGTGTGTGTGTGTGTGTGTGTGTGTGTGTGTGTGTGCGCGCGCGCGCGCGCACGAGGTGGGGGGGGTGGGGGTCTTGGATGCCTCCACCGCGCCAACCACGGCCCCACCTGCGAGAGGGCGGGATCTTTCGGCGCTGGACCAATCAGCACCTACCTGCGCTCACCTGGCCCCCTCCCTCCGGCTCCCGCGGGCCGCGGTTCTCGACGGCTCACGCTGAGCTTAGCGGAGCACTAGCCCGCTTTTGCGGCAGCTTTTCACCCCTCTTTCTCCAGCCATGGGGCTCCGTGGTGGGCCTCTCGCGTCCCTCCTCCTGCGCTTCTTTCTCCTACTCCAGGTACTCCATTGCCTTGCCCTGACCCCGGCCGGAACGCTCCTCAGAGGGCTGGCGGGAGGGGTCCGCACGCGGCGGTGGCGTCCGGGAGAGCGCGGGGCTGGGCTCCGTGGGGCCAGGGTTGTCCGGGACAGCCTGTGAGGACTCCCCGGGATGGGTTTGCAGGGCCGGGCACGCCTATGACCCAGCCTCCCTCTTTCCCTCCTTCCCTCAGGCACAGGTTTACTGGCTGCCGCGCGCGGCCTCGGAACCGTGCCGGGCAGGCTTCGGGGAAGCTGAAGTGACCTTGGAGGCGCGAGGCGCGGAGCTGGAGCCGGGCCAGGCGCTGGGAAAAGGTAAGGACCCCCCACCATTGGGCCCGCCTGTGGAACTGCGGAGCGGGGGCCGCACGTGGGGTGTCCAGGCTGCCGCGGGGAACTCCTGGCGCCGCCTCAGGTGTGGGGGAGGCGCAGACAGCATCCCGGGGACTTGAAGAGGGGTGGGCGGCCGAAGGGAAAGGCCGGAGAGCGTAGAGCCCTCTGACGTCCAGCCCCTCCTTGTCCCTCTGCGGCGGCTTACCTTGCCCCCCTCCTTCACGGTGCGGGGCGGCTGGGCTACTCTCCCCGCCCGGACATAGGAAGCTCTCCCCTGCTGGCCCCAGTGGAGGAATGCGCCGTCCACATTCCTCCCCAGCCCCCGCGCAGGTGTGGGGATGAGCCGTGCCCCGGGCAGCCCCCTTCGCCCCTCTAGGGCCCCCTTTGTGTACCGTGCTTTGTGTCTCCGACAGACAGACCCGGTCTGTTTCTCTTCTTCGCGCTCCCTCCCCTCGCCCCCCTTCTCCCCCGGCAGCTGGAATGCACTCTTAACCCTGCCCTTCCCGGAGGGCCTGCGCCCCTGCAGCCTGCCTGGAAACTGGGCCTGGCACACCTGAACTGGGGCCATTACACCCTGGGGACACCCCTGGCCCCCAGTGTCTCGGGACTGGAATGTTAGGGTACTTGAGGGAGTGGAGATCCAGAAGCCGGAAAGTCTCCATCTGTAGGCGGATGAGGAATCAAAGCTCATTTTTGATCTCACAATTACTTGCCCCCCACCACCACCTGAAGTTCAAAAACTTGAGGTGGATGGGGGGTACTCTGATGAGCAGAACCACTGTGTTATGAAACTCAGGCAACTGAGGGGCAGATGGTGGCCTCTTTCCCTCCATCCAAGACAGTGGGGGCTCCTCCAACCGCTCAAACCCAACTTCTTAAACAAGTGTATCCCAGGATCCTTGGGTGGGGTCCAGAGGATCCTTAACCTGTAAAGTTGTTTAAGAGTTTCTGTGTGGATTTTTCTGGGTAGGGGATCTACAGTTAAAAATTTCAAAGCAATTTAAAAACCCGTGCCACCTAGCATTTTTCTGATTCCCACATCAGCCTACCCTTCACCCCAGGTACGGATTCCCAGAGCTTGAATGTGGGGATGGCTAGGGGATAGAAAGGCTCTCCTTTGTCTCTTCAAAAGAGGATTGGAAAAAAAAAATTAAAAAAAAAAAAAAAAAGAGGATTGGGTGCCTACAGTCTGTGGAAGCCTTTTTTCCTTCTCCCCGCCCCCCCCCCCCCCAAATAACTCTGCAGATTGACAAAACAATTAACACCCAGGCTAGGCCAAGCTCCTTAAACTCTTGGCTGCAGGGAGCTGAGGAGAAGCATTAAGAGGCCATGCCTCATAAACTTTAAATTCTTGCACATGGGTTTATTACTGACTGGCTAACAAACTGCAGCTCAGCCAACCTGTAAAAATGTTAACTTGGGCAGGGCCCCAAATCCAATTCCGGCTCCCTGAGGAAGCTTTATTGCTAACCAGACTTCTGCCAAATCTGTACCCCCTCCCCCTCATTGTCAAGTTCTCCAGCTATACTCTGGGAGAGCAGGCTATGGCTTTGACTGTAGTCTGCACCTTATCTTTCTTACTGAAGGAAGAAATATCAGATTAACTGTCACTTCACTAAGCTTGAGATTGTTGTGGGGAAGTGGTGATCAGGTTTTCTATTTCACGGTCCGGTTGCCAAGTACTTGCTTCTCAGTGACGTCAGTCATGTTAAACCTTTTGAGAAAATTCTGCTTTCTCGGATGTCTGGTTTATGGTTGTAAAAATGGTGGGTTCAGGCCAGGAGCACACCTGGGTTATAAAATAAAAGGTGGGTTAACGTGCTTGGCTAACCTTGAGCAGAGCTCCCTGCAACGTGCCGAGTTCTTAGGGGAGTCTTCCCATGAAATGGGATGCTGCCTTCTTTTTAAGTAAAAGCAAGTTTCTGGGCCCAATTTGTCCAATAAATTGGAACTCTGAAGCAAAAAAGTCGTATTTCTTCTTTTAGTCCTCAACAGCTGATACCTTTTCTACCTCCCTTCCTCCATACCAGCTCCCTATCCTCAATATGTGGGAGCCCCAGCCTGGCTCCCGCCATGTTAAAAGAGTTGACCTGAGGGTACATACAAACTCTCAAGTTTGGCCAAGCAGACAACAGTTTCCCTATAGCCAAGGAACAATTGCCCCTGTTGTTTGCCCCCGGGTTATGAACTTCACAGGTGTCTATGAAGTTGAGCTCAAAGACATTATCTGATATAATTAATACCTTGTTTGTATGTGCACTTTCCTCTTCAAAGCATTTGCACAACTCTGAGCTTGCTTTATCCTCCTGACATTCTCTTGAAGCTGGTGAGGTACATTTAAACAACTTGAGCTCTTAATCCCAGAGCTGGGACTTCAGAAACTGTATCTCAATCTTGCTGGAGGTTTTAGAGGTGGAGAAACATAGGAACAGCTTAATGGATTCAATTCCCTAGGCTAAACTCTTGAGCTTCCTTGAGGGTCACAGATATGACTTTCACTTCTAGGTCTATGCCCAGGACCTGGTATTTATAGGTCCCAGAAGGTATTTGCAAAAGTTATGACAATCTTGTGAAGTTCTGCCCATTTTACAGATGAAACTTCAGTGGTTGTGACTTCACCAAAGTCATCTCTGCAGTGACTCAATAGGTCTTGAATGGAGGTTTCTGACTCCCAAGTTTCCTAGAATGTTTGTGTTTTTTTAAACCACTGAAAAGTGGGAGGTGGATGAAATGAAGTGCAATGTTGGAGCACCAAATCCCACCAACAGTAGCCTTCTATCTCAAGAGGACTTAATCATTTATTCCTTTTCATCATAGTTTTCCAGAGACACACCTGCAGAGGAAATCAGCTTGAATGCAGTCTCTCAAGTGTCCTAGTGATGGGGGCTTGGGTCAGATGAAGCCAGGCTTACAGAGACCAAGAGTGAGAGGTTAATCTGGAAGGAGGTAGAGCAGGAATATTCCCCTGCCCCAACCCCACATTCTGGAGTCTGCCTGCCTTCAAGTGTGGTCTAAAAGCAAAGACAAAGGTAATGTGGGAAGAAGGAGGTTGTGTGGTATTGGTGTAGTGATTAAAAGTGAGTGACTTCAAGTGGTCTATACATTCTTCATGGTGAATGGTTGAGAGAAGCAGCTTAATTACAGTAAAAGAAATCCAGTACTTCATTATGGCCCCTGCACAAGTTCAACTCACCCTTAGTCAGCATTGGGTAAGATTAAAGCTAACCCTCATTAGCTCTGGTAGAAAACTTCAAAGTTCAGTAATAAATCTGGCTGAGCAGGAGTTAACGTCAAGATGGTTTTGCTTATTTCAACTTGTATAAAAATCGCCTTTTGTTTTGGAGCTGCCATTATGGGCTAGGCCCTCTATTTACATGTTATTTTTTCAGTAAACATGTATTTAACAGCTGCATGTATCAGGCAGTACTCTTGAACTATGGCTAAAAAAATGAACAAAACTAAGACTCTGCCGTGGAGGAGCTAACTGTCTAAGATTAGTTATTTTTTATGCTTATAAGTGCCTTACCATAAAGGTGGTGATATCTCCCCCTCATCTGTAAAATGAGGGTAAGAAACTTGGCAAGAGGTCTCCAGGGAAGTCAGCAGTAAGGCCAGGGTTTACACCCAAGGGGATTCCATGGTGTCCAATAAATCTGCCTCTGTGGAATGAATAGTTGGGAACTGGGGCTTCTAGCCTACCTGGCTTGCCTTCCTAGCTCAGCAGCCAAGTAGGGTTGGTTGCAGAGCCTGACGTTCATCACCGTTAGCTGGTGCCTGGGGAGCAGGTCTCAAACCTTTAGTCTCCCTTCCCACCTCTTCACACACTCTGTTCCTAGGTTACCCGTGCAGGGTGCCCTCACCTCCCTGCTGTGTGAGGAAGGCATGGCCTACCACAAGCTTGAATTTCTAGGAAACGATAGCTCTGCAGAGTGTTTGGAGGATGATGGAGGAGGAGAGAGAGAAGGTCCTCTTTCCCCAGAGCAGTGGCATCCTCCCCAAAGCAGTGGAGTCCTCTGTCCTGAGGCTGAACCATCTCCATTCAAAGAACCACTGTAACTGAACATCACACTTAAAACACCCGTGTCCCTATAGCATACACATTAAGAAACAGCATTATCAGCACCTCAGATGCCACTTCTCTCCCCATGTCTACCCTTCCCAAGAAAACCACCACTATCAGGACTTCAAATACCGTGGATTGATTCGCCTATATTTGAACTGAATATCCTCTCGGATCTGGCTTCTTTCATTGCACATTCGGGATTCTCGCATAGTTCTGGATGTGGTTGTGGTAGACTGTCTTTCCTCCATAGTATTCGTCATGGGACCATCCACACTCCTGCTGTTGATGGGCATCTTGAGAAGTTTCCATTTTTTTGGCTATTACAGCTAGTGCTGCGCGAACCCCATTGTTCAAGTGAAATTGTAGAGGCGGGTTGGTTAGGTACATAACTGGGAGTTTAATTGCTGGGTTGACTGAGGATTACCTGGGATCTCAGCACAGTGGCCGAGTACTGAGATGTCAGCTTTTCTGTGTCTTGAAGTTGCTGAGCCTCTTCTGGATTTTATCTACCATCCCCTTCTCCCAACAGTCTCCTTCCTGGACCCATCCCCTCTGGGTTCCTGCTTCCCACCTGGCCCTGTGCTAAGAGACAGCAGTTCTTTATTAAATACCTGATGACATCCTTTGTTTTGAGGGAGAAATCCTTTCCTTTATTTGTCCTTAAGCTCATGCTTGTCACACTCCCCCAAAGTAGAAGGGGAATCTGGAAAGGGCCCTGAATTTCTCAGGTGAGAACATTTTCCTGGGTGGAGATGTCTGTCCTGACTAGCGTGTGGGTGGGTGGCAGCCTTCTCATGTGGCCAAGGTGGTCGAGTCCAGCTCCTCCCTCGTCACAGAGGCAGTGAGGTATCTGAGACTCAAGGCCAAGCTGACTGGTTGTTATGCCGCCAGCAAACGCCTGAGTACCTGCTGGGTGCTCGGATTTCACAGGCAAGCAAGGCCCGTAGCTCCTTCACCTCAGTGAGCTCCCTAACTACAGGAGGAAGCAGATCAGTCACCAGGCAATTTTAATAGTGAATCCTTCATTCAGCAAATACCTATTGAGCACCTACCAAGTGTGAAGCTCTAGTCTAGGTGCCGGGTATGCCTTAGTGGCTTTGCAGGCCCTTCCACCTACTAGTTGGGGGAGATGGACAAAATAAGTTTTATATATATATATATCAAGGGAGAAAATCAAGGGAGAAAAATATAAAGTCACATACGAAAGGCTGCTGATGTGCTCCTGGAGGTGGAGGGCACCTGGAGGAAGTGATATCCAAGGCAGAGACTGGGGAAGGGGTTGGGACATGAGGGGTGGCAGGGAGTGTTCCTGCCAAGGGAACAGCATATGGGGTCCAGGAACTTAAACACGTTTAGTCTGGCTGGACCATGGAGTGTAAGGTGTGGAGAACAAAAGCGAAGTAGGAGGGTCCAGTCCAGCTCAGAATTTCCATCCCCCATAGGAGAGGCAGCATGGTGTTTGGGAAAGGCAGGTGGTGTATCTGGAGTTCCAGGTGTGCCCTCATGGAGCCCAGTGTCTCGTAAGTCTCCTCTGGATCCAGGACCCTGGGCCCACCTCCATCATCCCTTCTCGACTCCCGACTTTTCCCAGACCCAAAGACGTGGTCAGCCTCAGCTGAATCTTCCCCCTCGTTTCATTGAGTTAGCTGGCATTACCAGGCAGCAGGGCTGGCACGGAAGGGCTTTCAAACAAAACAAATCAGAAAAAAAACAACCTAAATACCATTTACTGGAGCGCTTACTGAGTTCCAGAAACTACACTCCGTACTTTATGTAATAAGCCCTTTTAATCCTCCTAAAAGCCCCATGAGGGGTGCGGAATTGGCCCCATTTCACTGGATAGGAAATCTAGGCTTGTGACTTTGTAACTCCTCCAAGGTCACCCAGCCAGTAGATTGTGGAATCAGAACTTGAAGCAGGTTGGACTCCTACATGTGAGGTACTTGGGAGTCAGGGTTGTGAGTCCTCTGGCCTTAGCCACGCTGGGGAAGATTGGAAATAGTTAACATCTGACCCGAGACCTCTGAATTCCTGTTCCCTCCACAGGCAGGCCTCTGTTAATCACCAGGATCTGGAGTGATAGGGGAGGGGCTGCGGAGGGGACAGTTCCATCCAGGCCCCCAGCCTCCCTTGTAGGATGTGGGGGAATAGGGAGCGCCCAGATACCAGGCGCCACAGTGGACAGTGCTCACTGTCAGTTCTGGTGGTTCATCTCCTCCCTCTCCTCACCCCATATTCACCTGCTCCCAGCATCAAGGACCTCCCCCAGCCCTGCTCTGAGTGGAGGAGCTTGATATCCAGCACCCACCCTGCTCTCCCAGCCAAATTTGGGCACCCATGAGGTTGCGGGTCTCCTAGAACATCAGTAGCCTACAAATTCCTCAGACTGACCAAAATCCCTCCAGGCTGTGGCTGCCAGGGTCCTGATGAACTTCAGGGTCCTGGGGTCCTGCTGTTTGCTCAGTGAACCAAAACACCTCCTCCTGGGGAGGAGAGCCCAGTGAACACTTTCCTTCCTCCCTTTACCCTGTCTTTGAGCTCACAGCTGTGGCTCTGTCACTGCCATCCGAGGAGAGGGCTCGGAGCCAGGGCCACACAGCTAAGAGGCAGGAGGGCTGGGGGCTGCTTCCTGCTCCCAGAGCCTCTGTGGGCCACAGAAAACCCTAGGAGGAGGAGAGAGCGGCCCTCCCTCCAGACTCTGAGTGTCCCAGGGGTTAGATTGGGAATGCGGCCAGGGAGGCCTGAGCCCAGGCTTTCCTCTTTCTCCTCAGTCTCAGTGACCGCAGTCTTCCTTGCTTGAGAGCACATGGGACCAGCTTGAAACTGCATCTCCCTTAGCAAGAAGCCTCAAACCTGTGCTGAAGACTAGAGACAGGTTGATCTTGCCCAGCAGGGAGGTCAGACCTCAGGGTCTCACGTTAACTTTGAGAAGTCTCTGCTTTCCCTGGAATTAATTGTATGCCTGTGGGTTTTTCTGAGAAGATTCCTCCCCCAAGTTTGGAAACTAGTATATTCCCCACTGGAACTGTCTTCCACCCTCCCCAGTTCAGGTCTGTTCAGAAGTTGTTTGGGCTCTTGTCAAAGGACACACCTGATGGCGTCCGTCTGGGCGCAGGCGAGGGAGACCGGGCTTCTGGGCCTCAGGCGGGTGCTCTGGTTCCAGCTCCTCGGCCTTGCGGCCCTAACTCTCTTGTGTGGGAAGCGCCTCCATGGCTAGCCCTGGACGTGGTTGGTCAGATAGAGGGCAGGGCCGGAGGCCTCAGCTGCCATCCTGGGTGTCTTGCTTAAGGCCGCCTGCCTCCTCCCAACGAGCCCCATCTTGTTATAGTTTCAGGCAGAGAGAAGACAGCTACTTGTGGGCTCCCCGCACACAAGCCAGAACAGGATGCCAGGCCCACACCCTGCCCTCACCCCAGAGTCAGCTTCAGCCGGGGCTTCCCACCAGGGCTTCAAGACCTACTATTTTCTGGTCTTTTATGGTCTTTTTCCACTTCCAGAATGCTCCTGCGTTCCCCAACTGGAACCCAGCTGGTTTTGAGTCAGTAGTTTGCAAGCTTGGCTGACTGTTGGAATTGCCTAGGGAGCTTTCTATTTCTGTCACACCCCCTTTCATATATAGTATTTTATATAGTTTGTGTAGAGTTGGGCTCACTGTCTGGGATTTCACATTAATATTTGTTCACTGTAAAGACAGTGTTTTTCAATAAAATAATAGCATGGACTATGTGACAGGTACAGCTTCTCAGCATTTTACATGTATTACCTTGTTTAATCACCATATCATGCCTTGAAGTAGATACTATTACCACCCCATTTAACCTCTGAGGCCAGAGAGGTTAAATAACGTGCCCAGAATTATGAAAATAGTAGATAGCAGAACTTGGATTCAAATCTAAGCTGCCTGAACTTTAACCATTGAGCTCCACTGCATCTCAACAGAAGCAAATAAAAAATAAACACGTGAAAGTGCTTCTCTTCCTCAGTTCTGCTCCTGCAGGATAAGCACAGTTAATAGTTGAACATGAATCCCTGTAGACCTTTTTCTTGACAACGAAATTAGGTGTGCACACAGGAATTTTTGTAACAAGGATTGGACCTGTATCACACTTACAATCATTCTACAACTTACTTTTTCTTTTTTTTTTTTAAACTTACTGACTCACACACATCTTTCCAGACTGGTAAATACACTTCTATCTTGCTTTTGACAGCTCCTTAGTCTTTCTACCTGCCAGATATACCATGATTTATTTAGCTAACCCCCTATTTTTATCTTCTGCAGACATGGAAGTAGGGGGGAGTTACCGTAAAACTTGTGAGGTGTTTGGATTTTTAGAAATCTAACTCTCAGGAATCACCTTATTAGGAAAGACTGCTGCAGAAAGACGATTGGATAAATTGTTCCTCTTGACCCCATTCAGATAAATTAAACTTTTATGTTTGAATAATACCTTCAAGACAGAGTTTGCAGTAAGCCTAGTAAGGTTACTATAACATTTAAAAATCATGAGTTTTCACACTAACCATTGTTTTAAGATTTAATTATCTGAATGTTTCAAAAGCATTTGAAATAAAAAATTCTAAAAATTTAAATTGCAGAACTCAGATGTGAACTATCAAATATATTAGCACTTGTATTATTTTCCTTGGATGTTAAAAGCTTGAGAGTGTGATATTTATCAGAGTGAAATGCACTTTTCCTCAAGTTTCTCTTTAGTTTTCAAAATCTAGTTAGCAAGCATTTTGATGAATAAAACTTGATTTCCATTCTTAAAGAAAATACTTATTTCTGATCTTATTTTCTAAGAGGTGCTTATGGATTTTTTTCCTTAAACCCAAATATCACTGCAATAAACAGTCTTGTATAGGGTGATTGCACTGATGTTAAAGATTTACCCTTGAAAACCTCAAATAATTCATAACTCCCATGATTCAAGACATGTCCTCTTATGAACATATGTGACGTGTACGTGTGTGGAATAAGGGAATTTAGTTCAGTTCAGTTGCTCAGTCGTGTCCAACTCTTTGCGATCCCATGAACTGTAGCACACCAGGCCTCCCTGGCAATCACCAACTCCCAGAGCCCACCCAAACTCATGTCCATTGAGTCAGTGATGCCATCCAACTATCTCATCCTCTGTCGTCCCCTTCTCCTCCTGCCTCCAATCTTTCCCAGCATCAGGGTCTTTTCCAATGAGTCAACTCTTCGCATGAGGTAGCCAAAGTACTGGAGTTTCAGCTTCAGCATCATTCCTTCCAAAGAACACCCAGGACTGATCTCCTTCAGAATGGACTGGTTGGATCTCCTTGCAGTCCAAGGGACTCTCAAGAGTCTTCTCCAACACCACAGTTCAAAATCATCCATTCTTCGGCACTCAGCTTTCTTTATAGTCCAACTCTCACATCCATACGTGACTACTGGAAAAACCATAGCCTTGACTAGATGGACCTTTGTTGGCAAAGTAACGTCTCTGCTTTTGAATATGCTATCTAGGTTGGTCATAACTTTCCTTCCAAGGAGTAAGCGTCTTTTAATTTCATGGCTGCAATCACCATCTGCAGTGATTTTGGAGCCCCCCAAAATAAAGTCTGACACTGTTTCCACTGTTTCCCCATCTATTTCCCATGAAGTGATGGGACCATGATCTTCGTTTTCTGAGTGTTGAGCTTTAAGCCGACTTTTTCACTCTCCTCTTTCACTTTCATCAAGAGGCTTTTGAGTTCCTCTTCACTTTCTGCCATAAGGGTGGTGTCATCTGCATATCTGAGGTTATTGCTATTTCTCCTGGCAATCTTGATTCCAGCTTGTGTTTCCTGCAGTCCAGCGTTTCTCTTGATGTACTCTGCACATAAGTTAAATAAGCAGGGTGACAATATACAGCCTTGATGTACTCCTTTTCGTATTTGGAACCAGTCTGTTGTTCCATGTCCAGTTCTAACTGTTGCTTCCTGACCTGCATACAGGTTTCTCAAGAGGCAGATCAGGCAGTTTGGTATTCCCATCTCTTTCAGAATTTTCCACAGTGTATAGTGATCCACACAGTCAAAGGCTTTGGCATAGTCAATAAAGCAGAAATAGATGTTTTTCTGGAACTCTCTTGCTTTTTCCATGATCCAGCGGATGTTGGCAATTTGATCTCTGGTTCCTCTGCCTTTTCTAAAACCATTAGATGCTTATCATTCACTGGTCTCTCTTGTTTTGAAATTATGTCACTTTTTACATTTTTCTTAATTTGGGAGATTTTAATTTCTTCAAACTTTGCATGCAAAGTGAGACTTTAGTATTTCCAGCAACATTTCAAATTTTGACAACTGAAGTCTGCAAAAATATAACTGTGTGGAGTTCCAGAGCCACCGTGCCTGTGTTCAGGCTGTCTGCTTACTAGCTGTAGAAACTTGGGTAAATTTGCTTAACCTCTATGCTTCAGTTTCCTCATCTGTAAAATAGAGGTAATAATGAGGATCTCATAAGGCTGAGTTAGTGTGTAAAAAAGCATGAAATAAATAAATGTTAGGTGTTAGCAGTGGTAATAATAGCCATGTTGCTACAGCTAGACTAGTTGTTATACACGTATCTTTAGACTGCATTCCTACAGGCAAAATTGCTGGGTTAAGGGACTTTCGTAGTTCATTCAACAATTACTGAATGCCTACTTTGTGTCAGGCACTGTGCTAGGTGTTGAGATTTAGTAATAAGCAGATTCTAACAGTCTTTGCCTTTGGGTATTATACAAACTAGTTAAGGGAGATAGGCAATAGAAGTAAACGTGTAATTACAAGTTGTAATGAAACCTGTGGAAGAGAGTTACATGGGCTTCCCAGGTGGCTCTAGTGGTAAAGAATCTGCCTGCCAATGCAGAAGAGGCAAGAGACACAGGTTCTATCTCTGGATCGGGAAGATCCCCTGGAGTAAGAAACCCACTCCAGAATTCTTGCTGGAAAATTCCATGGAGAGGAGTCTGGTGGGCTACAGTCCTTGGAGCTGTAAAGAGTTGGACAAGACTGAGCACAGGAGAGTTTTTAACAGGGGAAACTGACCTACTTTGGGAGGGTTGAGGGAAAGTTTTCCTAAGAAAGTAATTTTTGAATTTGGATCTGGAAGATGTTGGGAGGTAACTGGGTAGCATTGGAATGGGAATGTAGGAGACACTGAAGGAGCAGGTGTGCAGATGCCCTGTGGTAAGGGGTTACGATGCACTTAAGAGGGCCACTGTAGCTAGACAGTGCGGATAGGGACTGGGCACACTAGAGATTTTGGTTTTTATCCTGAGAAGAGTGGCACATCACTGATAAGTTTCAAAACAGGAAGTGATCTTACCCTCTCAAATGTATCATCTATAGAATTTCTAAAAGGTCCTCCTTTATTAAAATGGAGAATACTGTATTCATTTAGGCTAAAAATGATGTAGTAAATACTAAGCTGGGGGAAGGAGAGATGGAGAGACATGAGTCTTGGCGATTGACTGGCAAGAAAAGTCTGAGGGAGAAATGGTCAAAGAAAAGGATGCTAGATAACCGTAGGCTACGCACTATGCTAAATAGTAACTCCTTTACCTGAAGTAGGTATTACTGGCATCCTTCCCACCTTACAGACAATGGAAACATATTGCTCAGAGTCTTGTCACTGAAACCAACATTTGAATTCGGGTACTCTAGACACAGACCTTGGGCTGCTTCTGAGGCCCAGATTTTGGGTTTGTATAGCTGAGTACACACTGTACCCTTCCCTGGGAGACTGGAAAAGGACCAGATTTAGGCCAAGAGCAAAGAAGATCATGAATTTGCTTTTTGACATAATGATTTTACTATTATGGATTATGCCTTTAAAGCATCAGGGGGGAGATATTGAAAAGACAGGTATATATGTTGGTCAGAAGAAGGATCTGGACATTTGAAATTTTAATACATACTCTGAAGCACCCTCAAAAATCTATACCAATTTACCTTACAAGAAGTAAAGGTGAGAATCAGGAACTTTAAAAAACCAACAAACTGTCTTCCCTGGATCCACCTCCAGAAACTGATCAGTGGAAGTGATGGGTGGGCTGGAAGCAGGGAATCTGAATGTTTTTTTTTAAAGTTCTCTAGGTGATTTTATCAGTTGTGTTTGGGAACCATTGTTATGTGATATCATGAAGACCGTTGTAAAGAGCTAGGTGTATCTCTTTTAGAGAGAATATAAAAGAAAGGGACAGATTTGTGAGATGTGAATGGAAGTGTGGCTCCCCCCGCCCCCAACCTCCTTTGGCCCCTTGGCTTGCAAGGATCTTAGTTCTCTGACCAGGGACTGAACCTGGGCCACCAGCAGTGACAGTGCCAAGTCCTAACCACTGGACTGCCAGGGAATTTCTGAAAGCATGGCAATTTGAATTTAACTTCCAATGCTTGTCTTAATGGCAGTTGATCCATTTTTTTCCCTTAATTTTCTGCTTACTTCAGTATTTCACATGACCTTTACCTTCTTGGGTTTTTTTGTTTGTTTGTTTGTTTTGCTTTTTAAATCACTGTCACTAGTTTTGAATACTTAATTGTGCTTTGAAAAGCACAGTGCATTTTATTTGGCTCTAACCAGAGCCTGAGTATGTATGTGTATGTGTGTTCCCATTTTAGAGACTAAAAATAATTTGTTGAGAGCTTACTGTTAACAGCTTAAATATGAATTGACCTGCCCAGGCTGCAGGGCCAATGTGCAACACTTTTGCCCACCAGACCCTTGATTGATATCCCAGAGGTCCCAGGTCAATCTCCAGATCTTTGCTCTCATTCTTCAGGTGAGGATCACTGACAGCACGCTAACACTGAGCTTTGAGTCAACTGTCTCTGGAATTCCCATAGTGCTGTGGAGTACAACTCAGCTTGGGTTTCTCTCTGGAGAGTACAAGGGAGGATCCAGCTCCCATGGGTGAGAAGAACCTGAGTAACATTATTTAGGTCTTTCCAAAGAGCTTTGTGCAGAGAGGCAAAACTTCTCATAGAAAGAATTGCTTCCTCCTCAACAACGGGGAGTTGCCATATAACTTTACTAGGCAGAGGTGGGCAAAATCACATCTCTTTCTGATTGCAAAACATATTTACTGTGAAAAAACTGGAAGATGAGCAGAATGGAGGCCTACCACCCATTAAGGACTTTAGTCATTTCAAACGAACATTTTCAATAGATCTTCCACATCCATTTTCCTAACCAAGTCTTCCTTGAGGATATCTGAGGGAGAGGAGTCCCATTGCTTTATCGCTCCACAGCTGGCCCTCCTTTCTCAACAATCCAGCTTCATTTTCTACTTCTGTGAATCAGAGAAGGGCTTTGTAAAGCCATTCCTTGTACCAACAGGCATTTGAGAATGCCTTTCATCCAATACTTCAGCTCTAGCTCTGTGGTTGACTCTTTAGCATTCCCCACGGTGGTGATCTAGTGGTGATGGGTCATCATGAACACATCCAAGGCAGCGGGTCCTCTTGTGCTGCTCTCAGCATTTGGGAATCAAAGTTTGGCTCCTCTGAGAATGCCAAACAGCTATGGCAGGACACTTGGGATGCTTCATCTTCCACCATGCCATGGGACAGCCCCTTGGGCTCCCAGCCTGCCCCACGGGCTCCCCTTGTCCTACCCCTGCCACCCAGCATGCCTCTTGGCCTCTGCCTATTGGCCTCCTCAGATCAGATTCTGCTCACGCTCCTCCATCTTGGACTTCTTTGGCTTGGAAAGTCGTTGGTTGTGGAAAGAACTAGTCTGCCTTCCCAGCAGCCAAGACTCAGCTCCACCCCCACCAGTTTTTTTTTTTACAAGTATAAAAATATTAATATTTTATGTTATAATTGTCAGGCTCAGGCTATAAGCTATAAATGGCTGTTTTTATGACGTGTTTTTTTCCCCTGAGCAGACCATTGTTTTTCATTGATATTTTTTACAACATTGAAGGCTGTAGATGAGACGTTTGAGCTACTGTAGCACACATACTTAAGTATTCTGTTGAATGTTAAGTTGTTGAGACTTTTTAAACACTAAGCAATAGTCAATGAACATCGGTGCAGGTATGGTTTTGTCACATCTTGGTTGATTTCCTGGCACAATTCCTTGATCAGAGGATTTCGTTAAGGCTTAATTGCCAAAAAGTTTCTGCCAATTTACATTCCTCTAACGCTCTAACAATATTTAGCAGCATCCATTCCCCAAGTATTTCACAACACGTGTCCTTTTACTTTGTATTTCTTAGTAAGTGAACTATTTTCTATGTATGATTTTACTCAGGAAAATGCCAGAATCTTCTTCTGAAGGCAATTCCATACACTTTCCCTCTCACCTTTTTATCCTAATCCCTTAACAAAAGATAGTGATAGCTACAAGGATAAATTTGTTTGCTTTATAAACTAGAGGTGTCCCTAAAGCAAACTAGAATGGAAACATCTTTGACAGTATCTCCCCCATTCCCCAACAAGTTGCCTTTTGGCTGTAACACTTTTAAACTGGCATTATTCTTTCCTTCTCATCAAGATGTCCAAATATCAGTAGGGAAACTGTCCAAGATTGATCATTTGAAGGACATTTACCCCAGAATGATGGATGGTTTTATTTTGCCATAACATCCAACAAGGTTGGACATTGGGACTAAATAAAACCTCTGTGTCATGGCTGAGAAGACAAGCTTCTGACTTTCAAGGGTGTGCCCTTGAGAGTTTGGAGGTGTGGCTGTCTGGGGAGGCCTTACAAATAGCTGTGAAAAGAAGAGAAGTGAAAAGCAAAGGAGAAAAGGAAAGATATAAGCATCTGAATGCAGAGTCCCAAAGAATAGCAAGAAAAGAAAAGAAAGCCTTCTTCAGTGATCAATGCAAAGAAATAGAGGAAAACAACACAATGGGAAAGACTAGAGATCTCTTCAAGAAAATTAGAGATACCAAGGGAACATTTCATGCAAAGATGGGCTCGATAAAGGACAGAAATGGTATGGACCTAATAGAAGCATAAGATATTAAGAAGAGCTGGCAAGAATACACAGAAGAACTGTACAAAAAAGATCTTCATGACCCAGATAATCACGATGGTGTGATCACTGACCTAGAGCCAGACATCCTGGAATGTGAAGTCAAGTGGGCCTTAGAAAGCATCACTACGAACAAAGCTAGTGGAGGTGATGGAATTCCAGTCGAGCTATTCCAAATCCTGAAAGATGATGCTGTGAAAGTGTTGCACTCAATATGCCAGCAAATTTGGAAAACTCAGCAGTGGCTACAGGACTGGAAAAGGTCAGTTTTCATTCCAATCCCAAAGAAAGGCAATGCCAAAGAATGCTCAAACTACTGCACAATTGCACTCATCTCACACGCTAGTAAAGTAATGCTCAAAATTCTCCAAGCCAGGCTTCAGCAATATGTGAACCGTGAACTTCCTGATGTTCAAGCTGGTTTTAGAAAAGGCAGAGGAACCAGAGATAAATTGCCAACATCCGCTGGATCATGGAAAAAGCAAGAGAGTTCCAGAAAAACATCTATTTCTGCTTTATTGACTATGCCAAAGCCTTTGACTGTGTGGATCACAAGAAACTGTGGAAAATTCTTCAAGAGATGGGAATACCAGACTGCCTGATCTGCCTCTTGAGAAACCTGTATGCAGGTCAGGAAGCAAAGTTAGAACTGGACATGGGACAACAGACTGGTTCCAAATACGAAAAGGACTTCGTCAAGGCTGTATATTGTCCCCCTGCTTATTTAACTTATATGCAGAGTACATCATGAGAAACACTGGACTGGAAGAAACACAAGCTGGAATCAAGATTGCCGGGAGAAATATCAATAACCTCAGATATGCAGAAGACACCACCCTTATGGCAGAAAGTGAAGAGGAACTCAAAAGCCTCTTGATGAAAGTGAAAGAGGAGAGTGAAAAAGTTGGCTTAAAGCTCAACATTCAGAAAACAAAGATCATGGCATCTGGTCCCATCACTTCATGGGAAATAGATAGGGAAACAGTGTCAGACTTTATTTTGGGGGGCTCCAAAATCACTGCAGTTGGTGACTGCAGCCATGAAATTAAAAGATGCTTACTCCTTGAAAGGAAAGTTATGACCAACCTAGATAGCATATTCAAAAGCAGAGACATTACTTTGCCAACAAAGGTTCATCTAGTCAAGGCTATGGTTTTACCAGTGGTCATGTATGGATGTGAGAGTTGGACTGTAAAGAAGGCTGAGTGCTGAAGAATTGATGCTTTTGAACTGTGGTGTTGGAGAAGACTCTTGAGAGTCCCTTGGACTGCAAGGAGATCCAGCCAGTCCCATTCTGAAGGAGATCAGCCCTGGGATTTCTTTGGAAGGAATGATGCTAAAGCTGAAACTCCAGTACTTTGGCCACTTCATGCGAAGAGTTGACTTATTGGAAAAGACTCTGATGCTGGGAGGGATTGGGGGCAGGAGGAGAAGGGGACGACAGAGGATGAGATGGCTGGATGGCATCACTGACTCGATGGACATGAGTCTGAGTGAACTCCGGGAGTTAGTGATGGACAGGGAGGCCTAGCGTGCTGCAATTCACGGGGTCGCAAAGAGTCGGACACGACTGAGCGACTGAACTGAACTGACTCAATTCCAACCTAAAAGCAGGCCTGGAATGAGTTCTCAGTTTAGTATCCATTAATTCTTAGAAGTCTATTTAAGAAGCAAAAGCTTTCTTCTTTCAATGGCTCTAGTACCCCAGGGACTCAACCCTTCTTGACCAGGTTTTACAGTGCTTCCAGCTCAGGATCTGAGGCCATGCTTGGCAGTATGGTCTTTAGAGAGGAGCTTTGAGCACAGGCCAGGGACTCCTGTTTCCACTGAATGTTTCTATCTAGCAGATATACTAGAGCTCTAATCTAAAAAAAAAAAAGATTTTTTTTTTCTCTAGAAGTAGCCTCAAGTTACTAACTCCCTCAACAGTATTCTAGGAATTGCATGTGTTGTGTGTGTGTTTTTTTTTTTTTTTTAATATTTGTTTATTTGGCTGCACTGGGTCTTCATTGCTGCATGTGTACTCTTAGTTGGGGCATTTGGGATCTGGTTCCCTAACCAACGATCAAACCCAGGCCCCCTGCATTTGGCGCCTGGAGTCTTAACCACTGACCACCAGGGAAGTCCCTGGTGCTGTGTATTTAGACTCAGTGCTGAAACCTATCAGTTTATATTGGTACAGATGCCTACCTCTTCATCAGATTCATAGACTTTATGATTCAGAATCTCTGCGGGAGAAACAGAGTTTAAAGCAGTCAAATGACTTTAAGGTCCTATGTGGGTGTGGAAGTAAGAGCTATGTTTAGATCTCTTGTTTTTCGGCCTTACAATCTAAACTGTTGCCCCATGTGCTCATCAGTGCTCACCAACTTGCCCCAGAAACAGTTTGCCACAAGCCCATTCACGCCTCCATGACTAGGCCAAGATTCGTGGCTTGTGGAGATAGACTTCAATCAGGAACGGGAATCAGCTTACTTCACTAGCTGTTAGAAGGAAGGGGAGAAGGGGGATGAGTAATGATGAGACCTGGTTTCAGATCAATTTCATTTTGAAACCAGTGATACAAGCCAGCAGTGCCAGGAAGCATCTGGGAGGAAGTTGTAATGATCTGCCCCGGGGCTTATCGTTTACCAGCCTCTGTGTGACTCACGGCTTGTGGAGAAAACTGCTCATGTTTCTACAGGTGCCTCAGCAAGTTTCCCTGGGCGGGTCAGCTTGACTGTGAGAGTGCCATCTTCCACCTCTCCCAGTAAACCCTGGAGTACCCCCTACAGAACAGTCCTCTCCAAGTGCGGACTGAGCCACCACCCTGTGACGCTCTTTGGTCCTGTGTGTTCCTTTCTCCTCTCGATGTTTCCGCCTTCGGGTAAAGCTACATGGCTGTAGCTAACCCCATGCCTGCTTTGAGAGATGGTTTCTCTATGGTGCAGAGAGAGGCCTAGACGTGGAGTCAGAAACCCTGGTTAGTTGTGAGCGACCTAAAGGTCCCTTTTATTGAGGGCTGACTCTGGTCCAGACATATTGCTCATTGCTGTGTGAACATTATGCCACTTATTTCTCCCAATAATCTTATGAGCTAGGTATTATTCCCATTTTCCAGATGAGAAAACAGCTTCTGTGTGTTCACATAATATTGGATGTGAACCACGTCTTTTGGCCTCTAAACCCCATATTATTTATTTATTAATTGGCTGCACTGGGTCTTCAGTGCTGCACTGAGTTTCTCTGGTTGCGGTGCGCAGGCTTCTCATTGCGGTGGCTTCTCTTGCTGTGGAGCATAGCCTCTAGGTGTGTGGGTGTGGGCTTCAGTAGTTGTGGCACATGGGCCTAGTTGGCCTGAGGCATGTGGGATCTTCCTGGACCAGGGATTGAACCTGTGTACCCTGCATTGGCAGGCGGATTCTTAACCACTGGGCCACCGGGGAAGTCCCCAAATCCTATATTCTTTGTTACTCATCTGCCTCTGCCTCTCAGATTTGAAATCTGGTCCTGCCGCTTCCTGGTTGCGGGGCTTCATCTACTTCGCTCTCCTCTCTGAAACTGTTTCCTGAGACATTTCAACCCCAGGGCAGTCTCTCGTTTCCTGAGTTGTCCGAATAGGATGGTAACAGCCACCTTGCGGGTTATTTTTTGAGGACTTGGATAGGAAAACACTTAGCTGGGTGTCTCGGGCGGAGTGGGTCTTTGAAACTTGTTCCTGCCTGCCTGACTCCTGCCCCTTGATTGTATTCTGCATCCTGCTGAACGTGGGTGAGAGCTGATGGGACCAGGCCTGCTGGTGCCGCTGAAATGTGCAGTCTGAGTGGGAGGCACGTACACCTGGAGAACATGACTATTGACGTCTCCTTGATTGTTGGGACTGTCCACTCTAAGAACAGATGGACAGCCCAGATAAAATGCTGCAAGTTTTTGGAACCATAAAACCATGCGAATGTGCCAGCAAACAGGGTAGTGAAGTGTGCTGTACATTCCTGGGGGGCTGATTTTGTAGGCAGCAGGAAGAGGGTTTCTGGGTTTCTGGCAGCTCTTAGAGTTTGGGGAATTGAGGCATTTGAGTAATGGGAGTGTCAGTCCATTACCTCCCTGCTGGGTAGGAGGAGATCGGAGAGTTCATTGAGAGTCTCTTACTAAGTGAAAAAGCTGACAGGCTTATCTGGCCAGCCCCTCTGCTAGCTGAAGACCTTCCCTTAGGAAGTGAAAGTGTTAGTCGCTCAGTTGTGTCCAACTCTTTGTGACCTCATGGACTGTAGCCCGCCAGGCTCCTCCATCCATGGGATTTTCCAGGCAATAGTACTGGAGTGGGTTGCCATTTCCTTCTCCAGGGGATCTTCCTGACCCAGGGATCAAACCCAGGTCTCCCACATTGTAGACAGACACTTTACTGTCTGAGCCACCAGGGAAGTCCTTGTATAGGTGGTATCATAATACAGAGTTACTCTCTGGTTGATGGACATCTAGGTTGTCTAGACTTTAGCTATTACAATCAATGCATTATTGATTAGTTTGGTAGATAGAATAGCTGTGGAAAGGTGATTTTGGACAGGAGGCAGTATCCTGTAAGAACTTAAAGGTACTTGGAGAAACATATTTGTGTTCCCCAATGCATCTCTAGTATTTAGAATATTGGGCACTTAGGAAACACTCAACTTGTTCTTGAATGAATGTTGTGTTGAATAACTTGATTTTAGAATATGACCACCCTGGGTTCCAGTTATCCACCACCCCACCCACTGGTGAATTGTACCAACCAATTTTTAAAATTAATTTTTAATTGGAGGGTAATTGCTTTACAATATTGTGTTGGTTTATGTGACTCATTGGAAAAGACTCTGATGCTGGGAGGGATTGGGGGCAGGAGGAGAAGGGGATGACAGAGGATGAGACGGCTGGATGGCATCACTGACGCAATGGACGTGAGTCTGAGTGAACTCCGGGAGTTGGTGATGGACAGGGAGGCCTGGCGTGCTGCGATTCATGGGGTTGCAAAGAGTCGGACACAACTGATCGACTGATCTGATCTGATCTGATGCCATACATCAGCATGAATCAGCCATAGGTATACGTATGTCCCCTCCCTCTTAAACCTTCTTCCCACCTCTCTAATTCCACTCACTAGATGTACGATGTTGGTATGCCATCTCACCTCTGAACTCCCATTTTCTCTGGTGGTATAAGAGTTCATATAAAGTTCTGAGCTTTACACATTTGTGTTCTGTGGTTTTATCTTACTTGGTATTCAAGATGACCCTGTGAAGTCAGTCTAATTTTCATCTTCCAAATGAGAAAACCTGAATTCCTAATAAGTTAATTCAAATTCTGTATCAACGCACTGATGGTTCCAACTTCTGGAGTTTTGAGGAACCTTTGCATGTGTCCTTAACACTTCTTTAAGCCGCGCTGAATCACCTAGTGACTTGAAGTATTCCCTTTAAGCTTTTCTTCTTTTTACATCAAGGAGAAACTGTGTTTGGTGCTGCCATTCTTGAGTACATCCTTTAATAGCATACTTCTCTCCTTTCAAACCAAGGGAAGGTAGGCTTTAGGCTCAAAGCTTTAGCAAACAATTGATTCTGGGGGTCCAGAGAAGTCAAGTGCCTTTCCCAGGCTCACCCAGCAAGTTAAAGTCACTGCCTACACAAGAATAGGTCTTCATCTCCATTACTAACATTAACAGCAGACCCAGCCATAATGCTGGAGAAGGCAATGGCACCCCACTCCAGTACTCTTGCCTGGAAAATCCCGTGAATGGAGGAGCCTGGTGGCCTGCGGTCCATGGGGTCACTAAGAGTTGGACATGACTGAGCGACTTCAGTTTCACTTTTCACTTTCATGCATTGGAGAAGGAAATGGCAACCCACTCTACTGTTCTTGCCTGGAGAATCCCAGGGACTACGGAGCCTGGTTGGCTGCCATCTGTGGGGTCGCACAGAGTCGGACACGACTGAAGTGACTTAGCAGCAGCAGCAGCAGCCATAATGCATTTTCCTATTTTTCAGCTCTTTACATTTAGAACTCACAACTCTAAGAGATTTACTTTTATTATCCCCAAATCTAGTACTTTTCTCCAAATATCACATTGCCCCATTGGGCTTCTAAAAATCAATCTTTGCTATTTCAATAGATGGAGAAGGACAACAGGTAATGGGGGCTGGGGAGGAGATGAGAAAACATACTCTCAGGTGTATCAGAAAGATAATACAACCATAGTGGTTAAAAAAAAAAACAAACAAAAACTCCATCTGGACAGGTCTAGGTACCACTTGTAGCTCTTCCATTTCCTAGCCATGTAACTTTAGTGAATTCACTTAACCTCTCATTTTCCCTATTTAGAAAATGGGTGCTAAAATCTACTTCATAGGGTGTTTGGTGAAGATTAAGTGAGAAAGTATAAACATTTTAGCTATAAATAATAGTAATTCATGACAGGAGGGATTCCTGACTCTCGATGGATGCCTGTCGTATTCTAGGCAGCTAGGGCTGCCGTAACAAAGGAACGAGAACTGAGGGACTTAAACACAGAGATTTATTTTCTCACAACTCAAGAGGCTTGAAGTCCAGTATCAGCACAGGCCAGCAGGGGTGGTTTGTGTTGAGGAATCTCTCCTTAGCTGGTAGATGGCGGCCTTCTCCGTGTGTCTGTACATAGTCTTCTCTCTGTAACTGTCTAGTTTGCAAATTTCCTCCTCTTCTTAAAGAACACTCATCATGCTGGATTAGTGCCCACCTTCATGACCTCATTTTAATCTAATCATCTCTTCAAAGGCCCTTTCTCCAAATATGGTCACATTCTGCAGTACTGGGGGTTAGGACTTCAACATATGAATTTGAGAGGGTGGGGACACAATCATGTTAGGAGAAAACTTGGACCTAGAGAAAAATAGATAGAGAAAAATAGGTAAAAATGCTGGTAACTCCAGCCATTGGAAAGCTTCATTTCCTTCCCGTGTTTTTTTTTTTTTCCCCCCTGTGCAGAATTACGTATACTATATGTGCAGTTTTACATTCTGCATACTATATCTTCATAGCATAAGAACTTCTCTAGATAATTTAAAAACTCTCACTATAGGGATTTTCCTCGTGGTCAAGTGGCTAAGACTTTGCACTCCCAATGCGGGGGGCCCTGGATTCAATCCATGGTCAGGGAACTAGATCCTGCATGCCACAACTAAGAGTTTGCATGCTGCAACTGAGGATCCTACACGCCACAAGGAAGATCCCACATGCCACAACTTAGACTCAGCATAGTCAAATAAATAAATTTGGCAGGCTCCCCCATGGGGATCTCCCTGTGCTTGGGGCCCTTCGGAGCTGACTCGGGCCTAGATCTCTCTTTCCCCTCCTCTCGCTAGCCGAGCATGTTGTCACAGCCCAGGACTTCTCAGTGGGGATGTCGTCAAGGAGGCAGAGCTGGTTTCTAAGTAATCTCTTTCTCATGGGCACATCCCAGCTTTCCCATGAAGGAGCCTGCCTTGTGTATGAGGTCTGGGGCTCTGGGGTGCTGAAGTCAGATCTGTATGCTTTAAAGACCATTTTCCTCCCCCTTCCGTTTACAACTCCTCTCCCTGAAAGATGGCCAATGTCTTAAGTTCTTTCACCCAGTTTTACCTGCTTTTGAACCTCATGTTGATGGAATCATATGTCCTTCTGTATCTGACTCTATCACTTAACCATGTTTGTGAGATTCATTCATGTTGTCATATGTCCTTCTAATTGATTTATTTCATCATGTGAATATTCCACCACATTTCTCTTCATTCTACCTTGATGGACATTGAAGCTGTTTCCAGTCTTTACCTATGATAAATAATGCTGCTCTCAATATTATTATACTTGCCTTTGAGCGAGTGGATCTTTGTTGTATCTATACCTCAAAGTACAATTACTGGGTCTTGGGGAGCATGTATATTTAGTTGCAGTAAATGCTCCCCAGCAGTTTTCCAAAGTGACTATCCCATCTTGCATTCCTACTTCAGATTGCTTCTTTTCTTTTTTATTGAGGTAAAAATATGCATAACATAAAATCGACCATTTTAACTCTTTTAACGTAAGCAATTCAGTGGCGTTAAGTACATTTAAATTGTTGTGCAACTATCACTTCACCATAGTCTATCTCCAGAACTTTGTCATCATCCCAAACAGAAGCTCCATACCCATTAAACAATAACTGCCCATTCCCCCCAACCAGCCCCATGTAACTTCTGCTCTACTTGCTGTTAATTTGAGGATTCTAGGTACCTCCTATAAGTGCAGTCACTTTTGTGCCTGGCAGGTAGTACAGTGGTAAAGAATCCGACTGCCAATCCAGGAGCTGTAGGAGGCTCAGGTTTGATCCCTGGGTTGGGAAGTTCCCTTGCAGTAGGATATGGCAACCCACTTCAGTATTCTCCCCTGGAGAATCCCATGGACAGAGGAGCCTGGCAGGCTACAATGCATGAGATCTCTGAGTCAGACACGACTGAGCATGCACGCACATGCATGACATTTTACTTGGCATAATGTTTTCAAGATTCATACAAGTTATAGCATGTGTCAGAACTTCATTCCTTATAAAAAATGTGTATTTATACATGTATGTATGTATATTCATTGTATGTTTAGACCACATTGTGTTTGTTTATTAGATCTTCATGGACACTTGTGTTGTTTCCATCTTTTGGCTATTGTAAATAGAAAATGAAAGAAAGTGAGGTTGCTCAGTCGTGTCCGACTCTTTGCGACCCTGTGGACTGTGGTCCACCAGGCTCCTCCATCCATGGGATTCTCCAGGCAAGAATACTGGAGTGGGTTGCCATTTCCTTCTCCAGGGGATTTTCCCGACCCAGGGATCGAACCTAGGTCTCCTGCATTGCAGGCAGACGCTTTACCCTGTGAGCCACCAGGGAAGTGAATAGGGATACTATGAAAATACATATATAAGTGTCTGTTTGAGTTCCTACTTTCAGCTCTTTAGGGTGTAAACCAAGAAGTAGAATTGCTGGATCATATGGTAATTTTATGTTTACTTTTTGAGCCACCAAACTTTTTCACAGTGGCTGCAGCATTTCATATTTCCAATGCAGAAGACGTCATCTTTCTTTATATCTTATTTACCTTTTTTTTGCCTCCCTAGTAGGTTTGAAGTGGTATCTCACTGTAATTTTGATTACTGGAGTGAGTAGCCTTTCCCTTCTCTAGGAGATCTTCCCATCCCAGGGATCAAACCCAGGTCTCCCACATTGCGGCAGATTCTTTACCAGTTGAGGCACAAGGGAAGCCCCAAAATACTGGAGTGGGTAGCTTATCCCTTCTGCAGCAGATCTTCACGACCCAGGAATTGAACCAGGGTCTCCTGCATTGCAGGCAGATTCTTTACCAACTGAATTATGAGGGAAGCTCTTGTATTTCCCAAATGATAGAGGTATTGAGCATCTTTTCATGTGCTTACTGGCCAGTTGTATACCTTATTTGAAAAAATGTCTTTTCACCTCCTTTGTCTTTTTCTTTTTAGACTGGGTTATATATTTTTTGTTGTTCTTGAGATTAGGAATTCATTATATAGCAGAGTATTATTTGGAATTCTATTTTTTATGTTATATTCTTATATATTGCTATGATGTTCACATTACTTGTGTAGTTTACAGTCTCTCATCTATTATTCTTTCTTTAGGGAAGGGTTTTTAAAACAATTATCATCATCATCTGAAACTAAAGGACAATTTTTCAAACTAGAACACTTGGGAGACCTCACCCTGACCTTTTCATGGCACAGTCCTCTCCCTGTGGGCCTTGTAGTGCTGCCACCTAGGAAACCGACATAGTCCAACATAAGGGAACCCCTGAGTCAGAGCATGGTGCTGACAGGCCCAGAGGTACCCCCTGGCAGGTTTCCTAATTACATGCTTGTCCACAGGGAAGGGTGGATAAGAATACTGGCTGTGAATACTCTCTAGTATATGCCTTGGGGTCAGCCTTCTGAACCTCAGTTGTCTCTTCTTTGAAAAGGGGCTAATGCCTACCTTGGTAGCATAGTTGTAAAGATGAAATGGACCCAGTCTCCAGCTTAGCGAATGGTAGTTATTAACTCAGACTGCTTATTTAAAGGGTGGCCAAGCGGGGAGAATTCAGAAAGATCATGACAAGTTGAAACAGCCAAAGGTTATCAGAATGATCTGTGTGGGTGACTGCATAGCAGGGTGCATACGGCATGTAGGGAGACATGTAGCCTTCAGAAATGCATCAACTCTTCTGCCTCCAGCTGTGATCCTGGCTCAGCTCTGGGTCTCGTGAGACTCCATGGGTCTCATGTTGCTGAATGTCTGTGGTCTTGGTTCTTTGTCCCACAAACCTTGAAGTGGTCCTCCTTCTCAAGACCAAACTTGGGAGCCCATCTGAAACTCATATTTGGTCACACAGCTGGTCAGATGAAGTAAGTCAAGTCTCCTTCTGCAGTGGCCTAGAACAGCCCTTGATCCAGTCAGGGGGCTGTTGTCAGGTCTTGGTTCTCATGGGGTAGCTTCCAGAAGCCCCCTCCTTCCTAATATTCTTTTCCTCCCTTCCCCACAGTGGTCTTCACAGACTGCCCTGGGCAAGAGTCGGCCCTGCTGACTGACGATGACTTCATTGTTCTGAACGATGAAACAGTCCAGGTAAAACACCGTGTGCACCTGCAGGACAGAAGGAAAACGTTCTCCATGCACACCCAGCTTGCTGCTGGCCAGGAGTCCGAGGCTGCCATGGCTGTCGGGAGCCACATTACCCCTGCAGAGCACACAGGGTTAGCCGTCAGTTGCCCATAGCTCTGAGCGTGGGCAACCATCTAAGCAGGGCAGTGCTTGTTGCTGCCCAGTAGGGGATGCCAGAGTTAGGCCTGTGGGGCTGAGAGCTGCCCTGTGAGTAATGGTCCAGTGCTCTTCCTCCCTGGAATTCCCTGTCCCATCTCCCTTTTTGTCTTTCCCACATCCTGAGGGTAAACCACAAGTGAAGGCGATCCCAACATGGGACTGTCAATCCCAAGACCCTCTGGGAAGATAGGCTTCCCTGGTGGCTCAGTGGGTAAAGCATGTGCCTGCAGTGCAGGAGACCTGGGTTCGATCCCTGGGTTGGGAAGATCCCCTGGAGAAGGAAATAGCAACCCACTCCAGTATTCTTGCCTGGAGAATCCCACGGACAGAGGAGCCATGGGGTCCCAAAGAGTTGCACACGACTGAATGACTTCACTTTCACTTTCTGGGAAGATGGACCTGAAGCTCTGGGCCACATTTCTTTGTTTCTTTTAATTCTTCGAACAGCTAATATATCCACATGGTTCCAAAATTTTAAATATTGAAGTTATAGAACACATAACCTCCCCTTGTGTCTCCTCATCTGCCTAATGCCTTCACCCCTCTAACAGAATACACAGGTTACCCTGTTACCAGTTTCTTTCCTTCTAGAATTGATTTATGTATTTGTTCTATATTTATATTAAATATATTTATGTATATTATATATGTAGATATAAAACAGACTTTTCCCTCCTCTTTTTTATGAAAAAAATAACATTTACATGGCTTCACTTTCTTTTTGCACTAAAATACATCAGTATGTGTATGTACAACTACGTCTCTTTGCTGTACAGCAGTAATTAAGGCAACATTGTAATTCAACTGTACTTCAATAAAAAAATAAACTAAAAAAATACATTGGTAGAACTGAACATTGTAAATCAATTATAATCCAATATAAAATTAAATTTTTTTAATATTTTATACAATAAATAAGTGAGCAAAAAAAAAAAAATCAATACAAGGCCTCTCACCTTCTCACCAGTAACCACCATTATTGGTTTCTCTAGTATCCCCCAAACTGTGTAAAGGCAGATATGAATATATGCCTTATTTCCCTACCCTTTTACACAAAAGATGGAACAATGCCTAGCACATATTAAGCCCTATATAAATGTTTGTTAAATAGAGCACTAAACTGTTAATATATTAATCTGTTCTGTACTGTGTTCTTTTTCATTTAAGTGTATATCAAAGATCTTTCCATATCAGCACAGAGAGACCTTCCTCATCCTCATTTTTCGAGCTGTATACGGTTTTCACTAGATGGATATATTACAGTGTATTTAATTGGGCCTTCTCTGTAAGTGAACACTTGGATTATTTCCAAGTTTTCTTCTGCAAAAAAACCCATCTAGGCCTCTGGCCTCTCTCCTCATCCTGAGCTCCTATAGGTGAGAGGAGATAGGTGTGTTCCAGGTGTGTTTGCACACCTGGGTTAAGGCATCTTCTCTCCCTGCAGGAAAGGAAAGCACTGAAGATCTCCCCACCCGCACCTGTCTTACGAAGGCGCAAGAGAGAATGGGTGGTCCCGCCAATATCTGTGCCTGAGAATGGCAAGGGTCCTTTCCCCCAGAGGCTGAATCAGGTATGGCTGTGCCTTCCCCCCGGGAGGCTTGGTGGCTGCAGGGACCCTCATTCAAAGGCCTGAGTGTGAGGTTTCTTGCTGCTAAGCCCTGGGGCCTCCAGAAGGAAAGCCTCTGTGATGGGAGCAATTTCTGATCAGGCAATGCCTCTCCACCCCTCTCCATAGAGGGTTCTTTGCTACAATTGTGAGATTGTTATCATTTTTTCAGCTGCCATTTTCTTTTGCTTCCAGCTCAAATCTAATAAGGACAGAGGCACCAAGATTTTCTACAGCATCACGGGGCCTGGGGCAGACAGCCCACCAGAGGGTATCTTTGCTATAGAGAAGGAAACAGGCTGGTTGTTGCTGAATAAGCCACTGGACCGGGAGAAGATTGCCAAGTATGAGGCAAGTAACCTTTAGCATCCAGCAGGGCCCCAGAACCTGTTGGGGAGGGGAGTGCCAGACTGACCACAGACCTGTGCCCCCACAGCTCTTTGGCCATGCTGTATCAGAGAACGGCGCCTCTGTGGAAGATCCCATGAACATCTCCATCATTGTAACAGACCAGAATGACCACAAGCCCAAGTTCACCCAGGATGTCTTCAGAGGGAGCGTCTTGGAAGGGGTGCTACCTGGTAAGGAGACTGGGGAGGTGAGGAGCTATAGAGGTCTCCTGGGCCCAGATCTGGCCTTGGGTCAACTGGAACCGTCTGGAGGTCAGCCAGACTCTTAAAGTCTGGAAGAGCCCTTCACATGCGATTTCCTAGGCTGTACATCGGATCACCTGGGATCCTCTTAAAAATCCATATTTCCCCACTCCATCCCAAAATCCCTGAATAAGAATGATCCTAGAGTAGGGACTTTCCTGATGGTCCAGCAGTTAAAACTCTGTGCTTTCAATATAGGAGGCGTGGGTTCAATCCCTGGTTGGGGAACTAAAATCCTGCATGCCATGTGTGCAGCTAAAAAAAAAGAGAGAAAATTAATTGGGGCAAAAGACTAGAGAAATAGCTACACATTAATGACCTCACAGACAGGTGCTACTGGGGAGGACCCCTCTTCCTTTGAGTTGTAGAAAATTACAGAGAAATGTGAATTGGTGAGGCTGCAGTAGACATTTTTAAAAGAAAAACTACCTTCAGCAAGATGGAGCCTCTTCCCCCTGTATTCCAGAAGCCTAGACGTGGTCAGGCCAGGTTGAAATGGTGCTTTAAAGTGTGGGAGACCTAGGCTCCGTCTGTCTCATTGCTTTGCTATTTTGGCTTCGTTCCCAAGATCACCTCATGAATACTGCTGGAGCTCCAGCCATTACTTCTGGAAGGAGGGAACGGGTGGGAAGAGTAAGCCCCTTAATTCAGAAAAATGCTTTCCCTGAAGGTATTTATCCCATTTGTCACAATTCAGTCTCATGGCCACAGCTACCTGCGGTGGGAAATGGCCTTGGTTCCTGGTGGGCCTGTGCCCAACCTAGAGTGATTATGAGGATTATGTTTCTAAGGAAGTAGGGAGAATGGGAAGTGGGCAGCAACTAACAGTCTCTGATGAGAGGGGAAGGTGGGTCCAAACTGACGTGCAGGGTGGAACCTCTTAGGGTTCCAGAAGTGGGTGAGGCTAAAGTTGGCACTGGGAGGGCAGGGTGCTCACTCATCAGCCCTTCTTCCCCGCCAGGCACTTCCGTGATGCAGGTGACAGCCACGGATGAGGACGACGCCGTTAACACCTACAACGGTGTGGTTGCTTACTCCATCCACAGTCAAGAGCCAAAGGACCCGAATGACCTCATGTTCACAGTCCACCGGAGCACGGGTACCATCAGCGTCATCTCCAGTGGCCTGGACCGGGAAGTGAGTGGCCCTTCAGGAAGGGGCTGCCTGCCCAGGCCAGGCCCTGACACTCAGAGCAGAAGCCCCTGCCCCAGAGCCCAAGTCGGCCAGGAAGGGCTGCGGCCAGGTGCTGTATCGATGTCCCACAGCACCCTTGGACTGTTGGCGCTCTGCCAAGCCATCTCATTAAAGCTGAGGAGGCAGCTGTGAAACACAGACATTTGATATTTTCCGTAGGTTTTCTCATTTCCTCTTGGAATGGCTCACTTAGCATGCACATTGCCCAGATTTGTCCCACGTGTACCACAAAGCAGTTAGCTCCATAGGTACTAGAGTTCCCTAATTCATACTTTTGCCAAACTCCTGCTCAGAGCCCCCCTTCTGGATCCTCCCTGAGTCAGGAGGCAGTGCCCAGGCTTCACCCCACGACTGACTGGCCCAGGAGAACCGTTTGGATCCACAGTTCCCCTCTCCCTCCACCCTTGGCTCCTGGTCTTCCCTGCAGTGTGTGAGCAAGGGATCAGGTGAACACTGGAAAGGAGAAACATTCCCCTCCCTCCGCGTACACTCAAGGCTGTGCCCTGCTCTCAGCGGCTTCCACTCCCGCTCTCCTTTTCTCCCCAGAGAGTCCCCGAGTACACACTGACCATCCATGCCACAGACATGGATGGGGACGGCTCCAGCACCACGGCTATGGCCATAGTGGAAATCCTCGATGCCAACGACAATGCTCCCGTGTTTGATCCCCAGAAGGTAACACCCTTTCCTCCATTCATTCTTTCCTTGTCAGATGATGAGGAGCTAAGTTTCTCCTTTCTGATGAAACTTCCAAAATCAGCCTGCATTGCTTCAAGTCCCAGCCCCAGCACTTGTAAGCTGTGTGACCTGAGGGGAAGCACCTAACCTCTCTGTGCCCTATTTCCTAGTCTGTGAAATGGAGACAGTGTTAATACCTGCTGCATTGTTCTGAGTTTTAAATGAAATAATCTATGTAGAGTTCTTAGCATAATCCCTGGTACCTAAGTGCTCAATATGAAAATCTTTGTTGATATGGAAATTCCTAACTTGACTCACACCTACATCTGCCCACCTACCCCCGGTGAATGCCTGTCACTTGACATGACAGAGGACTCAGTGCCAGTCAAGATGATACCCACCCGCTTCCATCATTAGGTAACTTGGGCTGCTAAATACTGTTCAGGCCTGGTGAAATTTGTTCTGAATAGCTGATTTCCCCATCACGGCCATCTGTTCTAAATTTCCAAAAAAGTCCCTGGTCAGTGCCCCAGAGCAATCAGACACCTAGCCCTTCTTGCCACCTTCTTTGTGCCTTTCTGATCTCAGCTAGATACAGGTGACTACTCTCCCTGGGGGCTTGGGCACCCGGATGGCTGAGATTCTGGGAGCATCAGGCTGTGGGATGTAGGGAAAGCAGGCCCAGGGTCACTGTGGTGTGTCTGTCCTAGCAAGCTGTGAAGTTGACTCCTGGGGCATTCTGCATCTGTGCATGTCCCAGAAAGGGTGAGCAGCATGGGGCTCCCCTGGAGTTGGGTGGAGGACTCACAGCGGGTGAAGAGAGGAGGGCCGCCTCTCGGAGGAGTCAGCTTCTCTGCTCTGACAGTGTTGTGTTTTCCATGTTGACAGTATGAGGCCCGTGTGCCTGAGAACACAGTGAGCCACGAGGTGCAGAGGCTGACAGTGACTGATCTGGACGCCCCTAACTCACCAGCATGGCGTGCCACCTACCGCATCGTGGGAGGTGACAACGGGGACCATTTTACCATCACTACTGACCCCGAGAGCAACCAGGGTATCCTGACCACCCAGAAGGTGAATTGGTTTGGGCTTTGTACAAGGGCCACACCTGGGGCGGGGAGGTCTCCAGTCTCCAGGACTAGGGGTACCACTTGCCTGGGACACATACCTGGGACCACTCACAGGGAGTGCACCAGGCCCGTGGCTTGCAACACTCTCCCATCCCTCTTATGTGGGGGAATTCCTTTGTTTAAATCTTCCCCAGAGACCCAGTTCATAAAACAGAGTCACTGATCCAATTGAGGCCAGTCAGTGGGGCCCATCCTCCCAGTGTGTCTAGTGGCTGCTCCTAATTGGTCTTACACAGAAGGTCTGTTTTATTGGAATCCTTGCTATTTTGCCTTCAATCCATAGTTCACATCTTAGTGTTTGGATAGTAAAATGTTTTACTTTAAAAGTTTTAAATTACTTTAACTGTTTTGAATTACATCTAGGCATACCCTTGCCTCTTGAAAAATCTTGAGTAAAATTGATGCTTCAAGAAAATCAGACTAATCTTTCTTGATGTCTTTTACGTCTTGGTTTATTATAAAGAATGGCCCAGTTTGAGAAAGAAAGTGAAAGTGAAGTCACTTAGTCATGTCCGACTCTTTGCGACCCTGTGGACTGTAGTCTACCAGGTTCCTCCGTCCATGGAATTTTCCAGGCAAGAGTACTGGAGTGGGTTGCCATTTTCTTCTCCAGGGGATTTTTCCGATCCAGGGATCAAACCTGGGTCTCCAGCATTGCAGGCAGACACTTTACCATCTGAGCCACAATAGTTTAAAAGCTGTCCCCTCCTTGTAACCAAAGTTTTGTAATGCCCCTTTCACATTGTAAAATGAATTTTGTTTATAACTTCTCTATAATAACTTATGTAATTTCTAGAAAAATGGAATGCCCTAATTAAAATAAAGGAGGATTTTCAGGAAAAGTTACTGATAATAAACTGCTTCCCTGTGTATACCTTTGGGCACAACTATACTAGAAAACATGATGAAGTGGTCAGTTTCTTGCATCTGTTTGTGGAATTAGCCAAGTGTAGTAGATACTGTATGTCGCTGAAGTGAGTCATACCACAAGTGGTATTGATGTTTTTCCAGAACCTCAAATAAACAACTTGAGGAGCTCCCCTCAGAAGTTGCATTCCTAGGAAATTTAGTATAAATTAAAACCACACCAAAAACTTGATTTGTATGGAAAACACATTCTAGACTGTAACTATAAACAGAGCTTCATGCCCAGGAATACATGAATGTCCGGGGGATATTGGCAAGTCCCGTGGGACTTGAGATAGTTCTTTGTGTCCCTGCCCCCACCAGTGGCATTCCCTGTCATTAGGACACCTAGAAATGCCCCCTCCAAGTTCCGACGACAACCACTATGGAGGTCATCACCCCATTGAGAACCAGTTCTAGGCTTCGGGCTTACTAGTCTAGTTGCCTTTGGGGTGATGGTCTGAGAAGGCCCCACTGGGTATCCACTCCAGAAATGCAGGAGGAAACCAGGAGGCTCTATGGGGCAGGGCAGAGGCAGCATTGTTGCTGGTGGGAGCCCCAGCCCCTCGTGATGGGCCCTCTCTTCCAGACATCACAGCACGGCATGGGGCCTCCTCACAAAATGACGACTCTGATCCTCCTTCCTATTCTCTCCCAGGGCTTGGATTTTGAGGCCAAAACCCAGCACACCCTGTACGTCGAAGTGATCAACGAGGTTCCCTTTGTGGTGAAACTCCCGACCTCCACAGCCACCGTAGTGGTCCTCGTGGAGGATGTGAATGAGCCACCCGTGTTTGTCCCCCCGTCCAAAGTCATCGAAATCCAGGAGGGCATCTCCACTGGGGAGCCTATTTGTGCCTACACTGCACGGGACCCAGACAAGGGGAGTCAGAAGATCAGGTACGCAGGGGTTCGGCTCGTGTTCAGCCAAAGACATGGGTACGTTGGATGGGTTATTTATTATATGCATCAGTATTTGTTCTAATTGCCATAAAGACTGTTAAATATTTTGACTACCACCCCTGCACAGGGTCTTCCCTTCCTACCCTCCGTACAGAGGAAGTTAAGTCCAGGGGACAGGTGTTCCCCAATCCCTCTCACATGTCCCTGCTGGCCCCCTCCCACCTTCAGCTCAGGAGCCCAATTGGGGGTGAGATGCGTTTTCCATGTGATCCTGTCTATGAGCCCCAAGTCCCATGAAACCCTCTGCTAATTGACATGAGGAGACTTTGAATGATGACACTAGAACTCTTAAGTATCCTGGGTGTGATTCTTTGCAACTTTTCTGCTCCAGTTACCACATCCTGAGAGACCCAGCAGGGTGGCTAGCGATGGACCCAGACAGTGGACAAGTCACTGCCGCAGGGGTCTTGGACCGTGAGGATGAGCAGTTTGTGAGAAACAACATCTACGAAGTCATGGTCTTGGCCACAGATGATGGTGAGAGCTCCCTCCAGCCCCTCTATGTGGGCCCCTTTGGAGCCCAGGACACAGCAGATCCCCTCTGCAGGCTGAGTGTGATGTGGGGAAGGGAGTGTCAGCAATCCTATCTGAGAGGTCAAAGTGGTCTCTCGGAGGAGACTTAGAGTGGTCAGTCCTAGAGTTGGCCGGTTCCAGTTTCCTTAAGACCCAGCAGTTAGGAGGTATCCTAAAGACACTTTTCAGCCTGTTTGTGCTTTACTGAGCCTTGAATTGGCCTGTTGGTTTCCCCTTGTGATTGATTAAAAGGGGCTGCCTTACAAGTGTTACGATTGATGAGTGATGTCATGCCACGACATGGTTGGGGATATTGATGTAATAACATCTCTATTTGACACATACTGAACCAAGACCTGGAGGCAGGCGAGAGGTTACTGCAGGGCTGGGAAGTGAAACTTCCCTGAAGCTGGTCAGCAAACACATTAGCCCTGAGGTGGCCAATCTTTTTCTCTTGGTGATAGATTGGTAGTGGCTGTCTGAATGAAGTCTCTGTGCTGTGATCAGTTAGTGATGTCTGCTGTGGACACAAAATGAGAATGATGGCATGTTTGCCATGCATTTGCCATCACTGGTTTGATTTATAATGAAGCAAGGGCAGGGAAACTCTTGAAAGGTTACAGTTGGACAGTAAACAGGACCCTTCTGAGGTTTATTGGATAAGTCCTAGGGGAGCTTAATATGGATTCATCAACCCAGCCAAAGGCAGATGCTGAAAAGGGATCATATGTGTGATTTGAACAGGGAGCCCTCCCACCACTGGCACAGGGACCCTCCTGCTAACACTGATGGACATCAATGACCACGGTCCGGTCCCCGAGCCCCGTCAGATCACCATCTGCAACCAAAGCCCTGTGCCCCAGGTGCTAAACATCACAGACAAGGACTTGTCCCCCCACACTGCCCCTTTCCAGGCCCAACTCACACACGACTCGGACGTCTATTGGACAGCAGAAGTCAACGAGAAAGGTAACTGAGTGGTGGTGGCAAATGGGTCCTCTCTCCCCTACCAAGATCCAGCATCTACCTTCCTGCTCCATCTTGTGGGTCACTGAGTTACCGGTCTCCTCAAGAATGTCAGTCAGGGGAATTCCCTGGCAGTCCAGTGGTTGGGACACCTGGCTTCCACTGCAGGGAGCACAGGTTTGATGCCTGGTCAAGGAACAAGATCCTGCAAGCTGCACAGCCAATAACACACAAAGACGATGTCAGTCAAATGCTGCTTATTAACTTAGTCTAAACCTTTGGGAATCCACAGGAATCCTTAAAGACCATTCTAGCCCAACCACTTTCCTATACAGTTGGAAGCACTGAGGCCCAGAGAGAGATGGGACATGCCTTTCTCACTATGACATAATGAGAGAGTCGGGAACCCAGCACAGTAATAACTAACATGCCTGAGCATGCTTGCTATGTGCTATGTGCACTTCAGACACTTCACACAGATTCGGCTACTGAATCCTCACAATAACCCTGTAAAGCAGGTACTGTTAATCATACATATACATGTATGTGCACCCGTTTGACAGATAGGGAAACCAGGGCTTACAGAAACTTAAATATCCTGTCAGGGGCATTATGGATAGAAAATAATGGCCCCATGATTGGGATGCAGGAAGTCTGCTCTACCAGGATCCTCTGCTGCCTACCATTTATCCACCCCTGGCCATTTGCAAGATGCTTTTTATACTTATTTTAAATTTCTACCATCCTCTGTGATCAGTATTTTTATCCCTATTTACAGATGAGAATCAGGCTCAGAAAGGTTAAATGGCATGTCCAAAGGCACAGTGTGGGTAAACAGTGGAAAAGAAGTAGAAGACAAGGTCCCTGGCCCTCATGCCCCTGCTCCCAACCACCTCCCTGTCCTTTCTCTTTCCCACCCCATAACGCTCCTCAGCCTTCAGTGGTTTTTCAGTTGTCACAGGACTGAAGAGGAGACTTACTGGCATCAAATGGGCAAGGACTCAGGTGCGTAAAAACAGTGCATCCATGCCCAAGTGCCAATAAGGCCCCTGGAGAAGCTCACCCTGGTTTAAAATGCCTCCCTCTTCCTCTTGGTGCTAGGGTCCCCCAAGAGGGGAATGGGGAACCAGTACATTCAGGTTCTTCCCTGAAGTAACCAAATGCCTGGTGTCTACTGCTGCTGCTGAGCCTGTCCAGAAAGGACTGAGGAGACCTGCCTCAGACACACACATTGTCCCGTTTTTATGATTCCTCTGATTTGGGGGTATATACTCAGCACCTTTCCTCGAGGAAGCCCAAGTTGGTCTCCTATTACCTCCCTGTGGCCTGAAAGCCATTTTCCCCTCCCTGACTGGTTTACGGAGCATAGCCTCTGAAGTCAGAACACCTTGGTTCAAGATCCAGCCTCTCCATTCACCAGCTTGTGGGCAAGTTACTGAACCTTACTGTTGAGCAGTTTTCCCCACCTGGAGGATGGTGCCAGTAATTGTACCTCTGTACAGTCACTGTGAAGACTGAGTACACGACAGGCACCTACCTCTTCTGGTGCATCAGTGCTCAGTCGATGCCAGTGGCCGTCTTCACCAACAGGCACAATCTGGCTCTGCCAAGAGTGAGCGTTACCTCAAAGCCCAGTGGTACCAACGCCTGACACTACCATTGGTTCTTGGTTTTGACTTAGTCGTTTTATCTGTCTGTGTTCTATTGTGAGAGGAGTTAATCCCAACTCTATACCCATGTGAACTGGGCTCGTTACTTGACCTCCCTAAGCTTCAGTGTCTGTATTTGTAAAATGAGGGGTAACAGAACCTGTCTCTTAAAGTTGAGGTGAAGATCAGAGTCGGGCTTGGCATGTAATAAGTGTCAGTTGAGTCCCCACTGCCACCACCAGCACCATCATCAGCTGAGAAGTCAGCTCTCCAGCCTGGGAGCAGGAAGGCAGGAGGGATGTTCTGGTGAAATGCCCCACGTTGGCCTCTCCACTCGGTGGACCAGACATCCAGCGTGCAGAACTCTGTCTGTCTGCCACTGCTGAGTGGGAACAGGGTGAATTCTCCCTCTGGCCTTTCAGCTAAGAGGGGCCCAGGGAGTGTGCAGAGCCTGTGAACTGAAAGTGGCTCGAGGTCAGTGCTGAAATAGGCCAGCAAGCCTGAGGGCAGGTGGGCTGGAAACGCGGGATTGTTTTTGAATGTCCCAATGATGCGTGGGGTTGGGGGGGCACTGTTAGCATTTAGTGGTGAGGACTTGAGTGCTCAGGAAAGTTCCTCGTGATGAAGAATAGTTCCACCCAAGCTAATAGCACCCACCTTGAGAAACTTGGGTCTAAACCGAAGGCCTTTCTGCAGAGAGGCCTCTGACCTTATATTTCTCACCCACAAACATAGCCCCCATCCCCACTCCATGATGGCCAAGCAGCCTCCCCAGAGTGGCTCCCGTCGTGCAGGCTGCTCCAAAGCTTGGCTTCGGCTCTGTGGCTGCCTGCTGCCTGCCCCAGGCCTTCAAAGGCCAGTTAGCACGGTGCCCAGCACAGCCTCACTGCCGGCACCTCTGAGCTTGTGTGCAGTCACTAATGCTCTGATCTGCTCCTGGTATCAGTTACATCGCCAGGTAATATGCATTTGGATTTCTTAATAACTGATGCTCACTCAGAAATATCCAAGTTTCAGATATATTGAAATTCTATCATAGAGTTAAGGTATAAACATTATATATACAATTGAAAGAGCAAAATGCTGCCATAACAAGTGGTAGTAAACTTTCAGGTAGAGAAACAGGTGGCCAGTTAATATAAATATTAAAAGATTGTGCTAGCTGTCTCTTAGGAAGAACTTTGTTTCTTTGCTTGTTTGTTTTGAAGCAAAGAACAATCTGGCAGCTAATAATGCTCAGAAATTATTGGCCCTGCATGCCATGAATTTTTTAAAATGTCATATTTAGAAATACTGTGATTATTGATTTTCTTAAATAGAATGATGACTTTATTCTTCTATCCAAATAATCCTTCCCTCAGTGGAGGATTTGGCTTGGACCAAGTATCCGTTTGTAACACTTGGCGTAAGTTTGCTTTGACGACATTGCTCCCTGTGGCCCAGATGCAGTCTGCCTCCTCAACTCTCCATCATGGTGTGCTTGGCTCCCACCATTCGTGGCCTTCCGAGGTGAATAATTATCTGTCTGCTCCAGGAGACGCAGTAGCCTTGTCCCTGAAGAAGTTCCTAAAGCAAGGCGAATACGATGTGCACCTTTCCCTGTCCGACCACGGCAACAAGGAACAGCTGACAGTGATCAGAGCCACCGTGTGTGACTGCCACGGCAACATGGTGACCTGCCGGGACCCCTGGACGTGGGGTTTCCTCCTCCCCATCCTGGGTGCTGCCCTGGCTCTGCTGCGTGAGTGCTGGCACCCTCTCCCTCTGAGGTTGGGGTAGTTAGAAACTTGAGTCCACCCCAAACGTAGAGACTCGAGCCACCGACATTGCCCATCTGTTCCTTGTCCTCTTAATTCTGGAAGTGTCATTTAGTCCATAGATGTTTATGGGGCCTCTGGGAGGTGCCAGGCTTTGGGGATACAGTGGGGAGCAGACTTGGCCCTGCTGTTACATCATCTGGTGGCTACAGTGGTGGTTCTGAAGGTGTAGTCTCCAGACCAAGAGCATCAGCATCACCAGGAATTGGTTAGGCCAACTCCCTGGCCCACACCTGACCTACCAAGTCAGAAGCTTAGGGGTAAGACCTAGTAATCTGTATTTTTACAAGCCTTTCAGTGGATTCTAATGCATGTTTCAGCTTGAGAGACACTGGTCTAGTGAGCAGAAGTGTTTAGTTAGAAACTAATTTCTTTGCTGTCATGGTAGAACCTATCACATTTACTTTTTTCACTCTCTGAATTGTCCTTACACAAAAAACACCCATTCAATCACGCATGAATGCAATAAGCACAAGCTTTAATCATCGTACTTGCACTGAGCACTGTGTTAGGTGCTGAGAGTGAAACATTTATGAGACAGGGTGCTCAGGGCTGGTGTACTGGGATGACCCTGAGGGATGGGATGGGAAGGGAGGTGGAAGAGGGGTTCAGGATGGGGAACACATGTACACCCATGGCTGATTCATATGAATGTATGGCAGAAACTACCACAGTATTGTAAAGTAATTAGCCTCCAATTAATTAAAAAAAAAAAACAGACCAGCCCCTGCCTTCATGGAGCTTACTTTCCAATGCAGAGAGCAGATAGCAAATAAGCCAGCAGAGAAATGGGTGTTGCTATGGATTAAAAAAGAAAGTGAGAGGAGGAGATCTGGTATTTTATGTAGGATCGGCAAGAACAGGCTTACTGAGAAGGGGGCATTTGAGTAAAGACCTGAATGAGTTGAGGAAGCAGATCATGCAGATATCCAGGGAACAGCCAGTACAAAGGTCCTGAGGTGGCTCTGTGCTTTGTGTAGAAACAGCAATGACTGTTGTGGAAAAAGCAAGAGGGAGAAGAGAGGTGATGGCTGTGGCGGAGCATTGCATTGGGCATTGTGGGTTATTGTAAGGACTCTGGGTGAAATGGGAAGTCATCAGGTTTGGAGCAGAGGAGCAATGTGATCTGACTTGAATTTTGTAGGATTCCTCCTGAAGAGACTGTAGAGGGCTGCTACTACCATAATTTGGGGGTGAGGGGGGAGTTGTGGCTCAGATCCAGGGTGGCATTAGAGGTGGTGAGAGCTGGTCATATTTCAAGGTAGAATCAATTAAGATTCAGATGAGAAAAAGAGCCATCTATGACTTCAAGGCCTGAACAAGTAGAAACACGGAGTTTCCATTAACCAGTTTGGGAAGGACCATGGGAAAAGTCCAAATGGAGGTAACAGTAGGCAGCCGAACACAGGCTTTGGGTGCAGGTAGGCAGTCCAGGTTGCCTCCTGCCTTTCCCTAAGCCAATGGGGAGGAAAGGGGAGGGAAAGGCCATAGTCTGACTCACACAGGGTGTGCATCCTGAGAACCCAGGGACTCCCAAAGATGGCTCCATCAGTTTTGTCTGGCTAGAGAGGACAATGGTTCCCTCAGCAGGCGAAAAAGGGGGATAAAGCTGAGCAATGGCTGTATCCTCCCCCATTAAACAGCCACAGGGAGGGCCAGAACTGCACTCCTCATGTGGAATTAACTGGGGGTAGTCACAACAGTTAGGGGCAGCAGCTGGGCACTAATAAGCCAGTTCCCATTGTGTCCAAATAGACCTCCAGCCTTTTAGATCATATCACTGAAACCCAGTCTCTATCTTAAAATTCCAAAATAGTGTTTGCACCTAAATTCAGATTACTGTACCACATCAAAGTTGCATTGTCTTGTCTTGAACTTAAAGTCTCTGGCTATTATGGGACACCTCGTGACTGAAAAAGTCATATTGAAAAGTAACATCTGGAAATTCTCTGGCAGTCCAGTGGTCAGGACTGGGTGCATTTACTGCCGTGGGCCCAGGTTCAATCCCTGGTCAAGGAACTAAGATCCAGGAAGCCAGGGGCCCCCAAACTCCAGGATCAAATGCCTGATGATCTGATGAGGTACAGCTGATCATAATAATAGAAATAAAGTGCACAATAAATGTAATGCACTTGAAGCATCCTGAAACCATCCCCCACCTCCATCTGTGGAAGATTTGTCTTCCACAGAGAAGAAAGTAGCGGTAAAACTGGTGCCAAAAAGGTTGGGGACTGCTGCCATAAGCCATATGGTACAGCCAAGAACAAACAAACAAACAAACAAACATCTACTGGGAGATCCCCATCCCACAAAGGAGGATTTCCATAAGGACCAGTACATCAATATGGGAAGACTAACAGTAAAATGATAGAGAATTACAGGTGGGGGAATGAAGTCAGAATACCAGTAGGAGGAAGTGGTTTTAGGCTGAGAGCAGGAAGGTGAGAGCCATGTGTATGCATGGAGAGTGTTCCAGGTGAGAAAAGAGCCAGGATGAAGGTTCTGAAGTGGGAGACTGCTGGGTATATTCGAGGAGCCCTGAGGAGGCCACTGTTTCTAGACCTGGCCAGAGAGGGAGGGTTGGAGACAGGTCGGGGCCAGTCCTGCAGCCTTGATGAGGAGGTGAGGGTTTTCCTAGGTGCACAGGGGCCACTGAAGTGTGTAAAGCTCCGGCTACTGAGTGGAGGGATCAAAAATTACATGGGACTTCAAGAGCTTGGGGGCGAATATTCACACTCCCCAACTCTTGCAGTCCTTCTGCTGGTGCTCCTATTCTTGGTGAGAAAGAAACGGAAGATCAAGGAACCCCTTCTCCTCCCAGAAGATGATACCCGTGACAACGTCTTCTACTACGGCGAAGAGGGGGGTGGCGAGGAGGACCAGGTAGGGCATGGGGGGCCCTCCTGGGGTTGGGAGGCGGTGCCCCCATGGCCCCTGGCAGGGATGGTTGGGTCAACCAACTGACCATGTTAGCTGTGTCGCCCAGACCCTGGTCTGAAGCGTCAGTTTTCTGAGAGGGTGCCTCGTCCACTGCTCCAGTCTCTGGCCCCAGCCACCCCAACCTTGAGCCTGTGCTTAATCTGAGAGGAGGGGGTGTGGAATCTAGGGCTTTCAGAGATCTCTGACATTGTCTTCTAAGACCTACTCTTGAACCAAAACATCCAAGTGGCACAGAAGTGGGATGAGATGTAAATGGGGGGAGTGGGAGGCTTCTTCTCCATTCCATGTTCTCCTTCACTTTCCTGAAGGACTATGACATCACCCAGCTCCACCGGGGTCTGGAGGCCCGGCCTGAGGTGGTTCTCCGCAACGATGTGGCACCATCCTTCATCCCCACACCCATGTACCGTCCTCGGCCAGCCAACCCAGATGAAATCGGCAACTTCATCATTGAGGTGAGGCATGGGGGCCCAGCCTAGGGCAGTCCTTCGTTCAAGCACCAGCAGCTTGAGAGAAAGAGCACAGGCTTGGAGTCTTGGCTGTGGGTTCAAATCCTGGGTCTGTCACCAACAAGCTAGCTGTGTGACCTCTGGCATATATAGCAACTTCTGGGCCTCCTGTTTCCTCCTCCATTAAACCCAAAGTTTCGAAGTGGTTAAAGAATAGGTCAGGAATTCTTTCTTTTCTTTTTATTTGTTGATGTTTATCATCTTCCCTGGTGGCTCACATGGTAAAGAATCTGCCTGCATTGCTAGAGACCTGAGTTCGATTCCTGGAGTGGGAAGATCAACCCACTCCAGTATTCTTGCCTGGAGGATTCCATGAACAGAGGAACCTAGCGGGCTACAGTCCATGAAGTCACAAAGAGTCAGACATGACTGAGTGACTAACACTTTCACTTTCATTTATCATTGAACAAAAGTAAGAGAGGACTGGGTCTGGCACAGATGAACAATTTGATCAATAAAAACCAATGAGGAAGAGCAGGCTCTGTTGCAGTCTAGATGAATTCAGAGTCAAGGCTCTTGACTTTTCCAGGTGATCTCTGGTTTGACAGGATTTTTGATTAGGAATTATTTCTTTATTCAACACATATAGTGGTTGTTAGGAGAAAACTCGGAGCCGGACTCCCTGGGTTTGCATTTGTAAAGATCTCAGGTGATTCCAGCGTGGAGCAAAGTTGGGGGCCTCTGGGATAGGTTGGTTTAAGGACTGGATGAGTAAGGACCGAGCAGTGCTGGCTCAGGAAATCTCTTGGGGAACTTCAAACACTGAAGCCTCTGACACCCCCCAACCCCACCCACCCCACCCCCTGGACTGTGATTTAATTGATCTGCATGTGGGCTAGACTTCAGAATATTTTTTTTAAAGATTCCCAGGTAATTCCCCTTGGCTATCTATTTTACATATGGTAATGTAAGTTTCCATGTTACTCTCTCCGGAAACTCAAACCGGGGCTCTGTGTCCACCTAGAGGGGTGGGATGGGATGGGGAGGGAGATGGGAGGGAGGGGATATATGTATACCTATGGCTGATTCATGTTGAGCTTTGACAGAAAACAACAAAATTCTGTAAAGCAATTATCCTTCAATTAAAAAGTAAATTAATTAAAAAAAAAGATTCCCAGGTAATTTAAGTTTGGGAACCACTGGCCTGGCACCTATCCTGTATTAATTAGGTAATGACAGCTCTTGTTGCTAAGTGTCACCCATATTCTCAATTCTGGGCACATACTTGATTTATCTAAGGAATTTTTTAAAGTATCAGTGACTTGAACCCAGATATTCTTTTTTTTTTTTTTTTAGGCTCTGATTTTTTGGGTTTTTTTTTTTTGGCCATGCTCCACAGCATGCAGGATCTTAGTTCCCCAACCAGGGATGGAACCTGTGCACCCTGAAGTGGAATCGCAGAGTCCTAGCCACTGGATCACCATGGAATTCATAAGCTCTGATGTTTCTTTAGTTCCCCAAGAAATAAAAGATACAGGATATATATATATATATATATATATATATATATGAAATAAAATATACATAGGAGATAATGATGTGAGGCTAGCATAGGCTGGTACCATGAAAGTAGTCAGTAAAAGGTTTTTAATAAGAGGGAGGGAAGGAGGAGGGAACAGAAGAGGAAGGAGGGAAGGACGGATGGATTTGGGAGGTTGGAGAAAGCAGCAGTAGGCACAGGGCTCAGTGGGTGGTCAGGATACCTTACTTTGGCCTGAACTCGGCTTACCTTTCTTGCTTTCTCGAACTAGCGAGACTCCGTTCTTTAGCCTTAAGCACATTTGAGAATCCTGTACAGAAACAAAGGCGTCTGGGGAATGTTGCTCAGGGCATCTTTGCCTTGGAGCCAAAGGCCAGGAGATCTTCTGACAGTTTTCAGAATATTTGTGTCGGATAGTTTGCAAATAACTGTCTGGTTTAATGCCTCGCTGTGTCAGCTCTGCAAAGGAGGAATTCTGTTATGGTCCCCTGTAACTCTAATATGCACTTTTATATTTATATACATTCATTTCTTCCTCTGAAACTATATGAAGTCTCCCCATTTTTGAGATGGAGGGCTTCCAAGGTGGCACTGCAGGAGACATAAAGAGACGTGAGTTCGATCCCTGAGTCGGGAAGATCCCCTGGAGGAGGGCATGGCACTCCACTCCAGTATTCTTGCCTGGAGAATCCCATAGACAGAGGAGCCTGGCAGCCTGTAGTCCATGGGGTTGCAAAGAGTCAGACACAACTGAAGCGACTTAGCATGCATTTTTGAGATGAGGGAAACAAAGGCATGGAGACTTTAAGAGGCTTGCCCAGGTCTACACACTCAGAAGTCTGTGTGAAGTCTGACTTCAGAGTCCCCACCCTGATCCGCTGGCCTGTGGCGCTGAGCACTCGCTTTCAGCTGGGCCCTGAGCTGAGGATTTACGTGCATTTCGTGTTCAACCTTCAAAACCTTAAGGGAGGGGAGACAGGGCTTCACAGATGAGGAAACACAGGCTCAGCCAGATGAGTTCACTTTTCTGAGCTCTCGCAGCTGCCCAGTGTCTGGTCCCACAGTGCTTAACACCCTGCTCTCCATCCCCCAGAACCTGAAGGCAGCCAACACAGACCCCACGGCCCCGCCCTACGACTCCCTGTTGGTGTTCGACTATGAGGGCAGTGGCTCCGATGCCGCCTCTCTGAGCTCGCTCACCTCCTCAACCTCTGACCAGGACCAAGACTACAACTATCTGAATGAGTGGGGCAGCCGCTTCAAGAAGCTGGCGGACATGTACGGCGGGGGCCAGGACGACTAGGACTCCCTAAACGCCGGGCTGCAGCAGCGTCTCCAAGGGGTCACTATCCCCACGTTGGCCAAGGACTTTGCAGCTTGTTGAGAATTGGCCTTAGCAACTTGGAGGGAAGAGGCCTCGAAACTGACCTCAAAGGGGCAGGTCTCTATGCCTTTCAGAACGGAGGAACGTGGGCAGTTTGATTTCAACAGTGAGCACCTCTTAGCCTAAGCCAGGGCTGCTCAATTTCTGGGAGTCTCCTCGCTACCATAAAATGCTCAGCGCTGTGTCCTGGGTTTTGACTGACTCTGACTTTCCCATGACGGCTTTTGCTCTGGAATGGACCCTTCTCCTTAGTAACAGGCCTCTTACCACAATCTTCGTTTTTTTTTTTTTAATGCTGTTTTCAAAAAGTGAGAGGCAGGTCCTCAACCACCCCCTGGAGCGCTCCAGAAGCCCAGGCGTGCCCTCATGCATTTCTCTGTGGTCTCTTGGCCCCCAGACCTCCTGTTTGATTGGATAACTGCATTTTTATACTGAGCACATCTAAGTGGTCCTTTATTTTTTATTTTCCCTATCGAGTGCTGTAGATGAAGAGTGATGACAATCCTGTAAATGTACTAGAACTTTTTTATTAAAGGAACTTTTTCCCAGAGGTGGCAGGGGAGTGAAGTTTTGGGGGTTTTTTAATAGTTTTGTTGACGTATAATTCACATATCATATTCACTCATGTAAAGTGTACAATTCAGTGGTTTTCTAGAACTTGCAGTTGTGTGGAGTTGTGCTTTTATCCCTGTGGGCTTCACCCCAGCTTCCTCCTGATAGTAGTGGAAGCTCAGGATGTGTTTACAGACCTGGGAGGAGGCAGACGTCAGCTCGCCGACCTACAGATGAGAGCTGCTGTCCCTGTGTGAGAACCATTAACTTCCTTACTCCTGACCGAGCCGCACCACAACTGCAGTACTGGGAGATTTCCTCTTTTCTGGACCAGCAGTATGGGGAGATTTCCTCTTTGTGCTGTGGACTCTATGTTGAAAGGCAGGATGTTTGCAGGGTGGCGGGGGTAGGGGAGGGTGGGGTCCAGCTCTGCTACTTCCTAGCAAGTTGCTTAACCTCTACCTGCCTCAGGTTTTTCATTTGTAAAATTGGGAGTTTCCATGGAGATGAAGTGAGTTCATATCCAGCACATAGCAGGTGCTATCCGTGTTCATTGATAACAGCCACCGTTAGTCAATACTTTTTAGATCCAGACAGCACTTAACTTCCAATTATTTCCTTTCAACAAATCCTCACAATCACCCGCTGAGGGAATCTTCCTCATTTTAAGAACGGCCTCATTTTATTTTTTTGTTAAATGACACCTGTTTGTCACCAGAATCAAGCCAGAAAATTAGAGAACTCACCCAGGATGTCAATGAAATTAGAATATTCCGGGCAACAACAGGGCACAGATGGCAGGATGAAGAGGCAGCAGGAATTCCACGTGTGCCCTTGTTAAAGCAAAGTTTTAAATTTATCTTTACAATGAACTAGAAGAAAAGAATCTGAAGTGCAGCCGCGAAAATCACTGAAGTGGAAATAGATGTCTCCTTCCTGCGAGAGAATGACTGATTCTGTAAAGAAATGGTACTCCAGGGGGCCGTCCCTGGACCAGCAGCCTCAACACCACTGCCGAACCAGCAACTGCAAGCAAGCGAGACCCTGCAGTCTGATCTGACAAGCCTTCCAGGTGATTCTGATGCCCACGCAATTTAAGATTGAGACTCTGAAGAGTCCTAAAGATTGAAGGCAGGAGGAGAAGGGGATGACAGAGGGTGAGATGGTTGGATGGCATCACTGATTCGATGGACATGAGTTTGAGCAAGGTCTGGGAGTTGGTGAAGGCAGGGGAGCCTGGCGTGCTGCAGTCCATGGGGTCACAGAGTCAGACACGACTGAGTGACTGAATTGACTCTGAAGGGTGAAGCTGTGGGTGTCCTGAAGCCTCAGATTCTGGATGGGGAAGTTTAAAGGGAACAAAGTCTGATAAGAAAGTGTCTCACCCACCCTAGGTCCACAGTGCCTCAGCCCACGCTCCTGGCTGCCTCCTGTCTCTCCCTGGAGCTGCAGCCTCTGACTCCCTCAACCTCAGCGTCCCCCCTACCAGGGCCCTGCAGCTCTTGCTGATAAGGTTGTGTGGGAAGAATTAAGTGTCTCAACTAGCAAACACCTGCTGCCCATTATCTTAAACTCCTCTCTGAGAAGCCTGAATAAAGCCTGAAACCCTGTATCTTTGCTGAGTCTAATAATAAAACCAAGCAGCCACTGTCCAGGCTGGCCTTCCTCCTCTGAGATTTTTTGGAGAGGGAGTGAAGGAGCAAAATCAACCTTTCCTAGCCAAGCCTGCTCTCTGCAGTAGATCTGGATTCCCTTGACAATGGAACTGCCCTGCAGCCTCTGAGTGATCTGGAAAGAAGGATCCTGGGCTCTGTGATGGGGATGGATGTTATGTCACCCTCTCACTTGGGACCTGTGTCTCTTCTGCAAAATGGACTCTGGTCTTTAGGACCTGTAATAAGTCAGAATATTTGCAGCTAGTGACTCACCAGGGCCAACCACTCAGTGAATGCTAGCTGTAGATAACCAGTGTGGCCAGCCAAACCAGTGGGGACTACTTGAATGTTGGCCTTTGCACACACTGAACGTTAATCCTTCACATTTTGATGTGCAACAGTAGAGCATGCATCCTTCCATCCTTTACTCTCCCCACCCTCCAATCCACTACACAATTCAATCCACTACATGCACATTTTGCATTGTATCTTTTCTAACAGGATGTGCAATGAGACATTGCCTTCTTGTCTCCAACACATCTAACTCATCATGGATGAGTTAGCATGGTGTTTTTTTGTTTGTTTGTTTAGCCATGCCATGCAGCATGTGAGATCTTAGTTCCCCAGCCAGGAGTTGAACCTGGGCCCCCTGCAGTGGAAGCACAGAGTCTTAACCACTGGACACCACCAGGGAAGTTTCATGTTAGCATGGATTTATGGACAGGGAGGTCTGGTGTGCTGCAGTCCATGGGGTTGCCAAGAGTCAGACACAACTGTGCAGCTGAACTGAACTGACTGAGTCTCACTGCCACCCATGGGCACTAGTGATTGTAGTTTTTTCCCCGTAACAGTGTTAAAATAAATTCCCTGGAACATCCATCTCTGCAGACGCCTCAACACCAGTCCTCCAACACCTGCAGAGAAGTGAGGGGGGCCCATGGTCCTGGTTGGGATCAAGGCTGCCTGATTCTGAGTGAAGGTCCAGGATGATGGGTTGGTGCTGAAAGGACTCCTCAGGCTCATTCTGTTAAATGATTTCCCCTCCAGACTTAAAGCCAAAGTTGGAAAAACCCTAGTCTAACCAAAAAAAAGATAAAACCATGGGAAGAAGGGATCAGTTTGCTTGGAGACTGGCCTTTGGCCTTGTCCTCCCAATGCTTCTCCTTAAGAACCCAAATGCAGAGCATTTTTAAAATCTGCCCGTCATTTTTCAGATGGGAAAAGATAGAGGTTCCAAAACCAGGCACTCCCCAAGATCCCTCCAGTGGAGCTCAGACGGACAGAGCCCAAGACTCACTTCTCACCGTGCCTTTTCCCTGGCACCTGACCATCTTTTTTTTCCCTCCCAGAAAGGCTGCTGATAGGACCTGTATCACCAGGCAGGCTTTGCCCCAGGCCTGGAGGGGCCCAAAGGGATGGCTGTCATCCCTGGAAGGTTGGCAAGTAGCCGAGGCCTCGAATTCCTGGCTTCCTATGGTCCTAGACATGGACCTTCCTAACCACAAGCCCACACAGGGATGCAGCAAGAAGACCCAGGTAGGGAAATGCTGAGGGCTGGCCAGTAAGGAAGGGGCCCTGAGGTCAGCCAGGCAACAGTCCTGTCATTGAAAGGGTGGGGCGGTCACCCTGGGAAGCTTCTCGGGCAGCCCACACCCTGCGTGTTCAGTTCCAGATTCACCCCATGCCTTGTAGCTAAAGGCAGAGCCTACCTCTCACCTTCCACTAAAGTACTCCCATCAGGGAGGCATGATTCAAGGCACAGGTTCAAATCCCAGCACCTCTAGGAGTGACCCCTTAGGTTAATCACTTAACCTTTCTGTGCCTCACTTTTTATCGACTGGAAGATGTAGGAGTGAGTTAATATCTGGAAAGTGCTTAGAAGGGTTTCTGGCACTGGAGTAGGTGTTGTTCTCATCACTACAGTGGTGGTAGTTGAGTTACTGGCAGGGCCAGTTACCTCCACACTCAAACCTTGGATGGAGACCGCCCTTCCATAGCTGTTACTTCCCTGGAGGCACTTCCTCTATGAAGCCAGCAGAGGGCACCATTCACTCAAACCACAGCATGGCCAGCGCCACTCAACCTGGTCACTGAGAGGGAACTGGGGGTGGAACAGTCACACTGGCTGCCATGTGGCAGGAACTGCCTTGGACACTGTGATGGTGATAGTGATGATGAGAGTGGTGGTGGCAGTCATGTTTATCGGGCGATGACTGGCCAGGCCCTTCACATGCGTGTAGTCAGTTATGTACATTCTGACACCAGCAACCATGTGTGGGGTTTTCATTTTTGAAAAATTGAGCATCAGAGAGATTAACAAATATACAGAGCCAGGAAGTGGTCTTCTTGATTCCCTAGTATTACAGGCGCTTTTTTTAACTAATAAGAAAAAAATTTTCAGCTTCGTTGGGAGTATGAGCACAGGCAGGCAGTGGAGGAGACCCTTCAGATATGGAATAGCCTCCCCTCCTGCTCCCGCCATGACACAGCTGGCCATACCTGATCCTGAGACTCTAAAGTCCTGACACAGAAATTTCCAACTGCTTCTGGGGCATGTGGGACATCACCCCAGAGCTTTTTTATTCATTAATTTAACAACTATTTATTGAATGTGTGTACTGTGCCAGGCTGTGCAACCTGTTCTAGGTTGCAGGGAATACAGAAATGCAGAAAATGAAAGAGTCCAGTCCTAATATATGGGGCAGGGAGTGGCACTGGGGAAAAAAATGTGTGTAGGGTCCACATTTGAAAAGACCCTGAGGCTGGGAAAGATTGAAGGTGGGAGGAGAAGGGGATGACAGAGGATAAGATAGTTGGATAGCATCACCAACTCAATGGACATGAGTTTGAGTAAACACCAGGAGTTAGTGATGGACAGTGAGGCCTGGCATGCTGCAGTCCATGGGGTCACAAAGAGTTGGATACGACTGAACAATTGAACTGAACTGAACTGAGGATCCACATACCATATAAGTTGAGGTCATAAACTGTTAAATAAAAGATCCTCTCTTCCTACATGGACAAGCATGTCTTCATAGCTATCTGGAAGACCAGGTTTTAATCTGGGTTCCCAGACACGTAGGGTACTAGGTGGGCAGAGTTAGCCCCCAGCCCAGGAGTGGCAGTCAGCTTGCCACTCTCCTCACCCCAGGCTCCATCCTATACCATGAGGGTCCTTGTGCACACGTGTGTGTGTGTGTGTGTGTGTGTATTCCCCAGCCCACCTGTCCAAGCTCAGTCTACTGATCTAGAGTAGCCTTCCACTGACCTTGGGCCTGGGAGTACACCCGGGCTGTGCTGGCTTCCCTCAGGACAGGTGTGGGGAGGGCCTGGGACCATTTGTGCTGGGCAGAGTGGGAGACAGGTTCTAGGAGTCACAGCTCCATAGCTCCTTAGGAAGGGCAGGGAGGCCCAGAACAGGGCCTTCCTGCCCAGCCCAAGGGCCATCCTGCTGACATTCAGTGGGAGACAGACTGTAAACAAGATGAATCAGTAAAATAGAACAGTGAAAGGTGAGGCTATAGAGGAAAGTAAAGCTAGGATCAGTTCAGTTCAGTTGCTCAGTCGTGTCCGACTCTTTGCAACCCCATGGATTGCAGCATGCCAGGCTTCCCTGTCCATCACCAACTCCCTATGATGGGTGTAGGAAATAAGGGGCTGGAATTAGTGTTTGATTCTAGTAGTCAGAAAAGGCCTTGCTGAGAAGGGGTCATCTGAGCAAAGAATGAAGAATACTGGGGAACAAGTATGCAGCTATGTCTAGGAAAAGTTGCGAATGCTAAAGCCCTGAGGCCAGAGTGCTAGGGGAACTTCAGCTGAGTCCCTCAGGGAGGCTGCTGGAGCAGAGGGAGGAGCCAGAACGCAGTGGGAGATGAGATTGGAAGGATACGAAGTGGGGCCCAAGTGCCCAGTCCTGAGCCGCCACCTCCACACCCAGCCTGCAAGCTGAGATGAAGGCAAGGCCTGATCCCAGCAGCCCTGGAAAAGCCGACTCAGCAGCCTCGCCTCCATCCCAGAGTCGGCGAAACCTGATTCCTCCTCTGCTCCATTCTCAGCCACCAAGAAGGCGGCCTGGACCTGTCCAGGCCTGCGGGCAGCTGCAGAGTTGGCAGGCTGGAGCAGCAAGATTCTTCTCTGTCGGGGGCCCCTGAACTGAGGGAAAGGAGCTGTCACAAAGAAGCCCCGGGTCTGGGGGCACAAAGCCCTAGTGAAGAATAGAGCCCCTAGAGATCACAGAGGCGAGGGTGTGGCTCACCAGCCTCCTTTCCCCCCTAGACCACACCTCTCTCCAAGGGCTAACAGCAGGCCAGTGTGAGGCAATATGTGAAAAGCACTCAGTGCTCTGCCAGACAGGCAGTTGGGGCTCAATAACTGGTAACCGCCACCACCACTGTTGTTGCTGCTTGTTGTTAGACCTTCTGCAAGGCCGGGTGGAGTCCAGCCCTCAGCTGCCTCAGCATTCCTGTGCCCACTGCCCAGCACGCGGCAGGGGTGTGACGGGCCTGGAGAGGAATCTGAGAGGGGATGGGTGGGTCAGGAATGCCCGGGCTCACTTCCATCCATTCCCGTCCCACTGCCTTCCAGTAAACCAGGGCCAGCCAACAGGGCAGTGGAGGGCAAGCCTGTTGTACCCTGGAGCCTGACAACCCAGGGCTTCCGGTGAGGCAATACTAAGTAATTTCGGGAATTACTACTTTTAGAGCGGCTGTGAGTTATGTACATGTACTATGTGTAAGATGATACCCTGACTGACATTTCACTGCAAATCAAAACCAGAGTTTAAAATGACCCAGCAGGCTCTGCAGGATCTGACCCCATAGCCCCGGGACCTCTCCTCCCACTGCTGTCCCCTCACCACTGCTCTGGCTAGTCAGCCTCCTGTTCTTCTCAGGATTGTGCAGGCTGGTTCCCACCTTGGGGCTTTTGCACTTGCTGTGCCCTCTGCCTGGCATGCCCCTCACCCCAGGTATCATGGCTCCTCACCTCCTTCAGGCATCACCCAAATGTCCACCGGTCAGAAATTCTGTCCCACTTCAGAAGTACAACCCTGCCCCCACCCACTACACCTTATTTTTCCATAGTATTTATTACTTGTCACTGTACTGAACTATGGGGCTTCCCTGGTGGCTCAGATGGTAAGGAATCTGCCTGCAATGCAGGAGACCTGGGTTGGGAAAATTCTCTGGAAAGGAGAATGGCTGCCCACTCCAGTATTCTTGACCAGAGAATCCCCTGGACAGAGAAAATATATTTTATCCATCTGTCCTCTGCCCTCCCAAACCCCCATTTAATATAAGCTCCATGAGAACAGGGATTTTTATTTCTTTTTTTCATGCTACATCTCCAGTCCATGGAATAGTTCCTGGAACATTGTAGGTATTCAATAAATGTTTGTCAAATAAAGGAATAAAGGTGCTTTACAGTCCTCAAGGAAGGTTTTATAAACTACCTCCCCGACCATGTGGCAGGCAGGATCTTAGTTCTCTGACCAGGGATGGAACCCATGCCCCCTGCACTGGAAGTGTGGAATCATGACCACTGGACCACCCAAGAAGTCCTCTATAATTTCCCTTTTGGAAGTGAGGAAGCTGAGGCCCAGGGAGGCAAGGTAAGTCACCCATGGTCATGCCCAGATGGTAAGCAGCAGAGCTGAGAGAATCCAGGGATGCCACTTGTAACATTGCCTTTTTTTTTTTTAATCTCATTTAACCCTGCAGCAGTCTTGGGGTGCTTATGTTCATACCATCCTACAGACTGAGGCTAGAGAGAGGTGGAAATGAAAGATGGTGCTGGTTCTGTCTGTTCTGACCAACTCCCAGAGTATAGGCTTTAGGCCTGTGTGGGATGTGAGAGGGTGTTGGGTGATGTGTGAGCAAGGTATTAAAGTCTAATGTGATCCTGAATCATACACAGAGAAAGTCATTCCGTTTTCAGTTTTCTTTCAATCTTTTTTCTGCTTGGGTCAAGGAAAGAGTCCTCTTTTTTGTGCTTAGCAAGTCTTCAGTGACTTTAATCTTTATGGTTCTCTCTCTTAACCAGAGAAGCAAGGCCTAGAAATTAATGACACTGTTCCATCATCATTGTATTTATTTTCACCTTAGTTATGGCAAAGGATGCTGGTTTTTCATTTACAACATTGTTAGTTTTTCATTTAAAATAAGTTTTTCTAAGTTTTAAATAGTGAGTCCATTTTAAAAAACAGTATTAAGTAAGGATTAGCGAAGGTGGAATTCGGGTATGCCGTAAACATGTATGCAAGCGTACACATGTGCAGGAAGGTGGTACTTCAAAGAATAAAGCTCCAAAATTGAAATCCACGCTCTGCTTTTTATCTTATATGTTCTTTCAAAGAGTAACACTTTCTTTGTTGAGGAGGGCATGGGGGGGAATTTACAATCTAGAATATAAAAGAAGAATTAAGTGCTAATCTGAGCATTAATAGTTGCCTATGTTCAGGGAAGAGTGGGAGGGAACTTTAGGGGCTGGAGAAATCTGAGAAGACTTCCTGAAGGAAGAGGCTCTTTAAATTGTCCTTAAAGGATACATGGGAGTTGGATGAAGAGGCTAAAAGAAAGGAGAGGGCCATGCTTTCCTTTGCCATTGACTTGTACAGATGAGAAAACTGAGGCATAGAGAGAAATGTCTAGGAGAGCCCAGTCTGGCTCAGGTCTCAGGATCTTGTTCTGGGAGAACCCAATGAAGTAGAAAATAAACTAAGTCAAGCTGGGAGGGATGGGGATGACAAGAGAAGAAGCTCTGGGTTTGAGTGTTGATGAAGAGCCACAGTGAACTTTGGGTAAGGGAGAAGCTGCCGAGACTAGTAGATAGCTCAACAGAGTGCATAAGAGTGTGAGCTCTGAAGCCCCAGAGCCTGGGTTCAAGTCATTCTCTGCCATTTGTGACAAGTTATCAGTTTCTCTACCTGTAAGATGGGGATGATGGGGGTACCTACCTCACAGAGTTGCTGCAACAATCAAATAAGTTAATTCATGTAACACACTTAAAACAGCATTTAGCACATAGAAATACTTGGTAAGTATTAACCTTATAGTTAATGTTAATACTATTGTTGTTGTTATTAACTATAAAGTGAGCTAGAAAAAAAGAGATTAGAGTCAGGGAGGCTGATCCAAAGGCTGCCTGCCACCTCTGTGCCTCAGTTTCCCCATCTGAATCAGCTGCTCACTGGGGTTCTCCTCACTAGCTCCTTGGTTCGAGAGCCCATGAAGTGCTGGAAAGAACCACTGCCAGAACTTGGTACCTGCCTCATCATTCAACAAATATTTGTTGGACCCCTACTGAGTGCCAGGCCCTGGGAATACATGGAAAAACAAGACAGCCCCACCCTGTGCATCCCTTATAAAGCTCCAGACTGAGGGAAGAGACCAGGAAGAACCAGGCAATTACAGGGTAGGTGATCTTAGTCTGATGTGATGTGGAGTCAGGGAGGCTTCCTGGAAGAGGTGACATCCGACCTGCAGTTTGCTGTGGGCTGGAGATGGAGATCAGGAGGAGCAGCGTGTGCTCAGGAGGGGAGAGGCATGACCAAATTGATACTCTAGAATGATCCCTCATGGATGTGTTCTAAATAGACACGTTTACATGCAAAATTCCAGGTGGACAAGGCCATTCACTGCTGTTGCATTGTCTGTAAGAGCAAAAGATTGGTCGCAGCCCTTAGTCCATCAGTGAGTGACTGCATAAATAAACTGTGTCATGTTCACTGCCTGGAGACCAGGAGACAGGAAGAACCAGGCAATTACAGGGTTGGTGATCTTAGTCTGACCTGATGTGGAGTCAGGGAAGGTTTCTACAACTGAAATATTCTACAACTGAAAACAAAAAAGAAGAAAAAAAGAAAGCTCTTTATGCAAAAATGTGGAAAGATCCATAAGATATCTTGTCAAGTGAAAAAACAAGTTGGAGAACAATGTGGAATGTGTGCTACCTTTTGTATAAGAAAATGAGGAAAATGAGACTACATGAATTTTTTACGTAAATTTGCAGAGAGAAACTGTAGTACAACCCTGTGCAATAGAATTTTTTTTGATGATGAAAATGTTCTGTATTTCAGCTGACTAACACAGCAGCCACTAGCCACAGATGACACTTGAATTGTAGCTAATGTGACCAAGGAACATAATTTTTAACTTAATTATTAAATTTAAATCTAATAGCCACATGGGGCTAGTAGCCGCCGTATTGGACTGCAAAGCTCTAGAAAAATATAAAGAATCTCCTAACAGTAGTTAGTTAACTGCTGGGAGAGCGCTGAGAATTAATTAGTTGGACAGCTGACAGGAGTGGGAGGGACAGTTGTACTTCATACCTTTTTTGTGTTGTGTGATTTTTTTTTTGTTTGTCTTTTGTTTGGTTGGTTTGGTTTGATTTTTTTGGCCACACAGTGAAGCACGTGGGATCTTAGTTCCCCAACCAGGGATTGAACCCGTGCCCCCTTCTTTGGGAGTGCAGAGTCTTAACCACTGGACCACCAGGGAAGTCCTCCTGTTATTTTTAAACTAGGTGAATGCCTTACCCATCTCAAAAGTTAGATTTAAAAAAATGAAATTGAGGAATGAGGCAGCGAGGCAGAGCCCTCAGGCTATCTGTGTGGAGAATGAACTGGAAAGGGAGAAAGAGAGAAAGGGGAGACCCGATGTACCAGTCAGGATGCTGGCAAGAAACAGAGACAAACTCAAAAGATCAAGTGTGCAGCGCTGGTGCAGGTACTGTTCACAGTGTTGTGGGCAGGGTTGCAAGGTTTCTTAAGCTCAGCACTGTTGACTTGTGGGAGGGATAGTTCTTTGTCGAGGGGTGAGGTGGGGGCTGTTCTGTGCATTGTAAGATGTTCAGCCGAATCCCTGGCCTCCCCCCATTAGAAACCAGTGGTGCCCTTCCCCAGCTATGACAACCAAAAACCTCTCTCAGGATTGCCAGATGTTCCCAGGGAGGGGCACAGTCATCCCTGGTTGAGAATCACTGGGCTCCATCACCAGTATGGGATAGCTGGACACCCCTGGGACTAGCAGATGGGAAGCCATCACCACCCTTAGGTCTGATGGGACATAGGACAAGGGGAGGAAATGACTTTTCACGCCCCAGTGAGAGCTGGAGCCGCAGTAGAGGGTCCACATGACAGGAGCTGTGGCCGTAGGTTGTAGAATGCAGCCACTGCCAAACCTCAGCTGGCAGGGACGGGAGAGGGGAGTCTGAACCACTCTCCTCCCAGCCCCATCTCTTATGAGTTCCTTGCTGGAAGCCAGAAGGCAAGAATCTGGGGCTGGTGCTGGCCATACAGACAGGTCGGGCTTCTGGAGCACAAAGCAGGGGTAGAAACAAGAAGAGTGCATTTGTGGGCAAAGAGGAACCAGCGAGCATAAAAGGCACTATTGTTGTCTGATTGGGGGTGAAGGTGGCTGGGACAAAGGTTGAGGGGTAGGGTGGACAGAAGTGGGTAGAGGGAATTCCCTGGCGGTCCAGCAGTTCAGACTCCACACTTTCCCTGTGAAGGGTGCGGGATTTGATCCATGGTTGGGAAACTAAGATCCTGCAACCTGCATGGCACAGCCAAAGAAAAAAGAAATGGGTAAATTCAGGGATCTTTGGAAGGATTCCATGGCTGATCAGATGTAGGCAGTGAGCAAGAGGAAGGCATTAAGGACACGATATTCAGGTTTCTGCCCTGGGCAGCTGGGTTGATAATGGTGCCATTTTCTGAAATGAAGACGAGCAGAGGAGCAGGTCAGAGAAGGGCAATGGTGAGTTTTGTTCTGAACTTGCTTGTATTTTTGAGCACTTTGAGGTGCCTATTGGACGTGGAAGTGGAAATGTTCAGGTGCAGTAGGGTTCTACAGGTGTGGAGTTCTGGAGAGGGTTCTGGGCTGGCTACAGGCCAGGGGCCCCTGGAAGGTAGGGGGCCTTGGTGCCAGCTTCTCAGCATCTGTTCTGCTTCCTTCTAGAGATGGGAGAGGGAAGTCACCACCAGCTGGAGAGGAAGGAAGAGGAAGAGTGAAGGAGAAGTGGTGACCCCTTATCATGAAGGGAACCCACATCCTGTACTTCATATCCCTCTTCTCCTCCCATGGGTGGTTTACTGGAGAGAAACAAAAGCTGAGGGGTGAGGCCTGAGCACAGGCCATGAAAGAAATAGCTTCAGGGCCCTTGTGTATATCACTTCATGAGTTGCCAGGCAGTTGTGGGCGGTGGGGTGGAAGAGGAATAAGTCACCCCATCGACCCCTGGCACTTCCTGGAAGCTGGGGATGGAGGAAGCTGCGAGCCACTGGACCTGGGGTCCTGAAGCTGTGAGAGCACCCCATCCTGGACAACCCCATGAGAGAGGTTTCAAACAAGAACGGTTGAATCACTGTGGATGACATGAGGCCAATGAGAACTCCAAAAGAAAATGGTAGTCAGTAAAGCTATCAGCAGCAACAACCCCTCATCTTAAGAAATTTCTTGGGAGTTTTTGAGAATTCCCTGGTGGTCCCATGGTTCGGACCCAGCACTTTCACTGAACCCAGGTCAATAACATTCATTGTGCCATATCAGGAGGCTGTTTTTACCCCCATTTGACAAGAAAATCAGAGCTAAGAAAGGTACGAAACTTGGCTGGGCCTCCAGTTCAAGGTTCATCCTCAGTCCACCTCTGGGCCCAGCACATTAGCCTCCCTTCCAGGGCATCTTCCTCCTCCCTCTGCCCCTGGCCCTGCCACTCCCTCTGGGCCAGATTCTCCCCTTCCTCCTCCTTCTCCTGAGATCTCCCCACTCGTTAGTCCCTCCTCTCCATTTATGTCTGTATGGAAACAAAAGTCAAGACTGGTTTTGGTGGACTGCACTTTACCATCCTTGAGAATTATTTTACATGTTGATCTCATGTATTGTTTCTGTTAAGGAAAAAACAATAAAAGCAAGTCATTTCACTTTAATATGTCTCTCTATTTCCCCCTAGTAATTCCGTTGACCTTCATCCTAATCAACAAGCATATTGGGTTACTATTGCTCCCGCCGCCTGGGGTCAGGAGCAGGTTTATTTTTCCAGCGATATTAGACAGCTCAGCTCAAGAGTCACCAGGGAATAACTTCAGGGGTTTGGATTGTAAGTGTTTGAGAGAGCTGCTTATACACGTACCACCGCCCTCCCCCAACCCCAGTCTCTCTGTGCCCACCCGTTTTGTTGCTTAGACAATTGCAGTGGCCCTTAAGCAATGCTGCCTCCCAGGACTCCTCCCCCATCTGTACCAGGGTCACCTTCCCAGAACACAGATCTCATCACGTCCCTTCTCTGATTAAAGACTTCTGTTCCGTTCCCATGACCTACTAGATGAAGTCCAAGTAGCATGTCATGTGATGCCCTCCAGACCCTGGCCTCAGTTGACCTTACAGCCTTAATCCTGCCCACCCCTCAGCTCTGCCCCACAGAGCTTGTGGGGTGGGCAGGTCCCACAAGCCGCGCAATATCTTTTTAGGATGCTGGCTTTCCCATTGCCTCACCTTTGCTTGGGCCTTTTTCCCCCATCAGGGGTATCTTACTTCTCCTTGACTCTGCACTCCCTCCGCCCCTCAAATCTGATCAATTCGTGCAAGCATTTCCTCTGCAAACCCTTTCTTTCACAATCCTGGAGTCTCAGAGTTAGTTGCTTTCTTGACACTGTTCCTTTCTCTAGTAGATTTCATCAGAGTCCAGCGCTTGTACTAGGCTTCATGTTTTACTCTCCAGTTAGAGAGTAAGCTTACTGAGGGTCTCTGCCTGATCATCTCCAACCCGCACTCATCCCTGGCACTGAATGCAGTACCTGGGACCAGGCTGGTGCTGAGAAATTGCTGACTTAAAATCCAAGACCTTCTCTGAAACCCATCTTTCCGATTCCTGGCTGGTCCCTCCTCTCTCAAAGCCACTTTGCCTCTCCTTTAGCCTACAAGTGACTTGGTTATTGCCCTGATGACATTTCTTCCAGGAAGTCTTCCAGGTTTGGCATCTACCTTAATGTACTCATCACCCTGGATTGTAAAAGCTTCCATCTCCCCCACCAGTCTGAGGATGACTTGAGGGAAGGGGTTGTGAATCTAGCCAAGGGCGGGTACCTAGGGGTGGTTCATAATTACACAGCACTTTCCTCACCAACTGTTCGCTTTTGTTTGTTTTTTTTCTGGCTGTGCTGGGTCTTGGTTGGGGCACACGGGCTTTCTCTAACTGCGGTACAAAGGCTTATCATTGCAGTGTCCAGGCTTCTCTATTTATGGCATGCGGGCTCTAGAGCACTAGCTCAGTAGTTGCTCTGCAGCTTGTGGGATCTTCCTGGACCAGGGATCAAACCCATGTCCCCTGCATTGGAAGGCAGATTCTTTACCACTGGACCACCAGGGAAGTCCAGCCAAGTGTGTTTTAAATACTTTATGTATATAACCTCATTTATGTGTCAAAACAGACATGAGCTAAGTAGCATTAACCCCAATTTTAGGGAAGGGCAAACTTAAACTAGAGAGATTCTAAACTTGCCCAGAGTCACACAGCTGGGAAGCAGAGGAACAAAGGTTTTAACCCAGGCCATCTGACTCTCATGCTAACTTTTCCCCATGGCACATTATTAATTGTATAATTTAGAGACCAGAAGTGGGGTATGGCACTAAGGAGCCGGGCACAGCCTGGGCTCCTGCTCTTCTTTCCTCAGGACACAGTCCCACACCAGTCCCGAAGAGTTGCCCAAATGCAAGGGCAAGATCTGTGCTAATAAAGCATTCTCGGTGAGTTGCATTTTAATAAAGACTCATTGTTCTCCTCTGTCCAGGGAGCCGCCCCATTTCCTGCTGCCCCACAGGGAGGTCCTGGGAATGGTTAATAGGGCTTTGCTGTTGAATAACCTCTGGTGTAGCTTCAGTAACAAAAGACCTTACAGCACCAGGCCAGCCGCCAGACCTCTCTCCTTGCTGGTGGGCACAATATATGGCTCAAAATCCTGAAATATGCACATCATTTTTGACCCAGTAATTCCACTTGGAGAAACTTGCCCTAAAGACCTCTCTATACAATTCATCAAAGTCATGTATATAAAGGAGTTCCCCATAACACTGTTTATGAGAATAAACACTGTGAGGAGCCAGTGTGGGGGAGGGGGCGGGAAACCTAGGTCCATCAAAAAGGGAATTAGTTTAATAAAATATAGGCACCTTAGGTAGTGGAAAATTATGCAGCCATTAAAATGCTATTAGAAATCTGTGTTTATTGATGTGGTAGGTTGTCCATGAACTGCTGTTGAGTAAAAACACAGTTACTAATAGCATAGGTAGAGTAAGGTTGTTTATTTCTGAGGGAAATACAGAAAAGTGGTGACAGTGATTGTCTTTAGGGAGGGGAATGGAGTGGCTGGGGCTCAGAGAGGAAGAATTCCTTTTTAATTTTTAATGCATCTCATATGCTGAGAATTAGATGAATCATAATCCTGGATTCATGATACATTTATATCATTGGTCTGTGCCTGCCCAGTTTTCAATTTGATTAATTGATTATGTTTAAAAATTTTTTTAATTTATTTATGGCTGTGCTGAATCTTCATTGGTTACTGATATTTCTCCTGGCAATCTTGATTCCAGCTTGTGCTTCTTCCAGCCCAGCGTTTCTCATGATGTACTCTGCATAGAAGTTAAATAAGCAGGGTGACAATATACAGCCTTGACGTACTCCTTTTCCTATTTGGAACCAGTCTGTTGTTCCATGTCCAGTTCTAACTGTTGCTTCCTGACCTGCATATAGGTTTCTCAAGAGGCAGGTCAGGTGCTCTGGTAAATACAAATTAAAACCGCAATAAGATATCACTACATGGCTAAAACTTAAGAGTGCCCACACTGGTGTGGAGCAACTAGAACTCTGATGCACTGCTGATGGCATAACAGCATGGCATAGTCACTTTGGGAAAAACAGTTTGGCAATTTCTTGGAAAGTTAAACATATGGTAACCATCTGATTCGGCGATTCTATTCATAGATATTTACCCAAGAAAAATGAAAACATATGTCCACATAAAGACATCCGAATATTCCCAGCAGTTTTATTCATAATAACCCATAACTGGAAATAGCCCAAATGCCCATTAACTGGTAAATGGATAAACAATTTGTGGTAACTGTACAGTGGAATACTGCTAAGCAAAAATGTATATATGTACCAAATAGATGAATCTCAGAAGTAATTCTGGAAAAGGCAAAACTATCAGAAAAGACAGAAAAGAGCTCAGTGGCTGGAGGGACTAGGGGTGGACGGAGAGATTGTCTACAAAGGGCACAAGGGAAATTTTTGGCATGATAGAAGCTGTCCTATATCTTGAGTTGGGGGGGTCGATACATACTGTATATGTTTATCAAAATTCACGAAATTTCACACCAGAAGGAGTGAATTTTACTATATGTAGAACATACTTCAGTGTTTTAAAGATAGATGCCCTTCTACAGGCTGGATCACAGCCTTGTTGTGGCGAATGGGGCTTGTGTAACTCAAAAGCTATGAGCCACGCCTTGCAGGGCCACCCAAGACAGATGGGTCATGGTGAAGAGTTCTGACAAAATGTGGTCCACCGGAGGAGGGGATGGCGAACCACTCCAGTTTTCTTGCCACGAGAAGAACCCCATGAACAGTATGAAAAAGCAAAAGGGTATGACACCAGAAGTTGAGCCACCCAGGTTAGAAGGTGTCTAATATGCTACTGAGGTAGAGCAGAGGACAATTACTGATAGCTCCAGAAAGAATGAAGTGGCTGGGCCAAAGCGGAACTGGCACTCAGTTGTGGATGTGTCTGGTGGTCAAAGTGAAGTCTGATGCTGTCAAGAGCAATATTGCATAGGAACCTGGGATGTTAGGTCCATGAATCAAGTAAATTGGATGTGGTCAAGCAGTGGATGACAAGAGTGAACACTGACATCTTAGAAATCAGTGAACTAAAAACAGGGGGAAAAGGTTTATGCAAAGAAAAAGAAAGAAGGCTTGAGATCTGTGGATTCTGAGCGGTGAGGAAAGGGAGTTTCCCTTGCTTTCCCTGGAATCAACAGTTTGTAGAACCTCCTTAAAATCTGAGGCCTGAAGCTCTGTCTCTGACTTGCTGGTGATCTTGGGCAAGTACCTTCCCCTCCTGAAAACTCAGTTGTCTGTTTTCCCAGAGAGGGAGAGGAATGCTCTTATAACCTCCAAAAAATGCACAAATATCTTCTGAGGTCTGATTCTCTGAAGGCTACCCACAAAGTGTTATAGATATTCTTTTCAAGTAACAAAAATGTTTTTTAAAAGTTCTTCATGGAGAATTTAGAAGCATTTAGTGCTTTGTAGGTATCAAGTCACTTAACCCTCACACCATTCCTAAGAGGAAAGAGTCATTTTTACCTCCATTGTATTAAGAAGGAAACCTAGGCACCTAGAGATTACATATTAATAACTTAACAAGATCAGCACAGGTCAGTATCCCTGGACTTGAACCCAGCCCTCTCCTGCCAGGGCCCAAGCTCTTAACCATCACACAAAATCAAATGATGTTTCTTAGATTTATAACATCATCAGGGTCCAAGTCAGAAATGACCATGCTTTTATCCAGTTCAGTTTTTCAACTGTAGGTCTCCAGAAGTTAGTGAGACTTCAAATCTATTCATTGGGTCAGGATTGTATTTATTAAAAAATGAAAAAGGGTAAAATAGAGTAAAACAGAAGAAAATAGAATATATCAGAGTATATCGCACACAGGAAAGTAAGTGTTATCTTGTGAAAATTTCAATTTCAGTGTGTGTATGTCCCAGCACAATATAAACGGGAGCCCTGATTGGAAAAGTCTGAGTAACACTGGCTAATCTGATCTGTTTTACAGAGGTTGAGACTGAGGCTCAGGAGGGGAAGCTAACCACCTAAGGTCACACAGCCAGCCTAGATTCTGATGGTCTTTGCTCCCATGGTACTAGCCATTCAATCATTCATTCATTCAGTAGTTATTTACCTTGGCCTGCTTTGATCAGGCTCCACAGTGAACACCAGGAATATTGTGACAAGCAAGCCAGACCAGGCCCTGTCCTCCAGGACAGACCTCCTGTCCTCGGTCTCCTAAAAGGAATTCAAAGCAGCTGATGTGGCACATAATAGCCACCCTTTAGATATATATATATATTGCTTATTCTGTGCAATATTGCTTATTCAGACATTGGTCTGAACAGGTACTAGCTCACTTGATTCCTAGACAACCCTACATGTGAGGTTCTACTGTCAGCACCAGCAAACCTGTTTAATAGGTGGGGAAACTGAGGCATAGGGTCAATAACTTGCACATAACTATTAAATGGCAGAGCTCAGATCTGAGCCCAAACAGCCTGTCTCCAGAGTCTGTGTTCTTAAGCACTACCCAATTCTGCTTTTTGGGGGGTTCTGTAGTGTAAACCACAGCCCAGCAACAAGTCTCACCAGGGACAGAGTGGGGGAAGGAGAGGCTTACAAGGGGGGAGACCTTACTGCAAACACAGTCTCAGCATCTATCTTTGTGCTCTTGGCTTTTTAAATTTTATTTTTAAACTTTTAAAAAATTTTCGGTCACATCATGACTAAGTTGTCTACTAAGAGGAACATCTGCAGGGAACCTAGCCTCCAACCCAAGCCCCAGCAGGCACAGGCCAAAACTTGGAATTAAGAAGAAGGAAAGTGGTTTGGGGGGCTCCAAGCTGGACTGGAGCTCCCTGGCTGGCTCTAGAAAGGTGGAGCTCTGCAGAGGGGCAGGGTTCCTGCCCCAGGGAGCAGGCACCAGGCAGATCATGCCCCTCACCTTTTTGAGTTCCTTGGTCAGAGAAGACCACCCTCCCCCAGGTGAGCAGCCTCCTCCTAATGCTGAAGGATCAGGCTATAGCTTAAATGTTAGTTTCTATGTGCCTAGTATCTGTTCACTCTTCTCTAGGTGACAGCACCATCATTTTTCTTTAGGGGACCACACCTCCCCTGCTCTTAGTCCATGTGGTCCTAGAAGGCTGATTCCTCTTGCATCATGCCAGGGCTGGACACATGACCTGGTCTTAGCCAATCAGAACCACCTAGCTATCTCTCTGGCCACAGGCTTGGTTCATGTCTTCACATAAGCCAAGTCAGGGCGTAAAAGTGAAACCTGAGACTTGTGCTGTACCTATTGGAAAAGTATGGTATTTAGTGGCTAGGATTGCTAAACTGGTGGGTTAGTAGCCTGTTTCTGCCTTGATAGAAGAATCTGAGAAGAAAATCAACATAGAGGAAAGCAAAGACTGAGCAAGACAGCTCTATGATGACATAATTTGACCACCTGGAGCTATCCATGCCTGAAGTCCACCCATCATGTGCTTTTTAGTATGTAAGCCCTCAATTTTTTTTTTTTTTTTCTACTTAGGCTCATATGTTTCTGGAGTTTCTTTAGTCTGCTTTGCTGACTCTAAAGCTCCATACAAAAGGGGCAGCCTCTGATACACATGGTATTCAATAGAAAAGGGGACCCAGAAGTGAGCAGTTCTATTTATACTATATCCCACCTGCGGCATATCATCTGATAGTGTTTTAACCTTCCTGAGCCTTGGTTCATGTCTTTGGAAAAATGGGTTCCTTGGTGTTGCCTGGGGGATTTGCAAACTGGATCGGGTGACTCCCCTGATCCTAATTAAAATCCTTCAATGGCTCACCATTGCTCCAGAGATGCAGTCCAAGCCACTGAGCATGACTAACATGGCCCCTACCCCGAACCCTACAACACACACTCTCCTTACCTGCCTTCTGGGTCTAATCTCCGCCTCTTTCTCCTCCAGCAAAACCGAATCACCTGAAAATGCTGAGCTCTCCTCCTCTTGCCCAGGCAAACACACTCTGGCTAATTCAACTTAAATGTCACTCCCCCAACAGAGCTTTCCCTGAGCCCCTGTGCCTTCTCTTCATGGGCCTTGTTAATCTTGAATCATTATCACCAGGGCTATCCTCCAACCAGGATCACTGATATGGCTATTCTAGTGGCTAAAATACAGTATTGAAAATTTTTCACATCAGTTGGTAATCAGCTGCTTCCCTGAGTCCCTCAAGTGGCCCCCAAACCCCAGCCCCTCCCGCGCCCTCACGCCTCCCCATGACCCGACCCAGCAACTGAAAGGGTAAAGCTGGCCCAGCAGGAGGACTGAGGACCTTATGTTGGTGTGTTGATGTGTTGGCTGGTATTCATTTTTGATTGGCCTGGTTCTACCAGTTGTTAAATATTAATGTCATCCTTGCTTATTGCCTTGGATCATAAATACCTGGTTCCCTTGTCGTATTCCACCAGACTGAAAGCTCTCTGAGGATGGGGGGGCACCTCCCTCACCAGCAAAGCACTAGGCACATGGTGAGTGTCTACTGAATAAAAGGATGGATGAATGAGTAAATGAATGACTGTGCTCTAAAATGTTGGAGAGTCTTTCTAGAAAATTATGGACCCCCATCCTCAGTCTGAACCCTGGAGTTTTCTCTTAGACTTCCGGTGAAAACCTTGCTCTTTGCCCAGGTTTTATTGCTCTATTGGTCTCCACCCCTGCAGGAAGCTGTCTCTCCAACTGCCACAGTCTGGTTCCTGTCTGGTCAGCTTCACCTTCCCTTCCTGCAAGACTTGTACTCTCACTGAGAACTGTTGGGCCCGGGACAACCAAGATGCACTCCTTTCATGAACCCATGAGTAGGTGAGCACATGTGTGTATGCTACACACACACACATACAGTGCTCACTGACTCAGTCTCAAAAAGCACAAAATCAGAGTTTTTAGAGGCAGAAGAAAACTAAAGGATCTTTTCAGCCAAGCCAACTGAGTCATTTTACAGACAAGAAACCAAGACTTGGGGAAGGAAAGATTTTGCTTCAAGTCACAAGGTCAATTCCCTACACTGCTCTAGCTGCCTCCTGGAGTTTGGTATTAGGTTGGCCAAAAAAGTTCGTTCAGGCTTTCCTATAATATCTTACAGAAAAACCTGAATGAACTTTTGGGTTAGGATTAGGGTTGTTGTTCAATTACCAAGTCGTGATGGACTATTCTCCATCCCATGGACTGCAGCACGCCAGACTTCCCTGTCCCTCACCATCTCCTGGAGTTTGCCCAAGTTCATGTCCATTGAATCAGTGATACCATCCTACCACCTCATCGTCTGTCTCCCCCTTCTTCTTCTGCCCTCAGTCTTTCCCAGCATCAGGGTCTTTTCCAGTGAGTCACCTGTTTACATCAGGCAGCCAATGTATTGGAGCTTCAGCTTCAGCATCAGTCCTTCCAAAGAGTATTCAGGGTTGATTTCCTTTAAGATTGACTGGTTAAGGTTATGCCAGGCCCAAAGTGGCACAGAGTGATTTTTCTGGCTGCTGGTCCTGGAGAGGGTTGGTCTTTTCCACGTGGATGCGAGACTAGAAAGAGCTCTCTCTCCACTCATCACGTGGACAGGTCCCTGGCTCTGAGAGGAGGGATGGGGCCTTCTGTGCTTGAAGGTGGGAGGCAGGAGCCTTATTTTGAGGTTTTATATTCTCTAGCTCTTCTGTAGCACCTTATCTTTTTATTTTATTTTTTTATTGTAGCACCTTATCTGAGAGACCAGCTAGAGAGGTGTTTGTGCCAAGAGGAGGCACCCAGCCAGCTATGGAACCCTGAAGCCATGGGCTCCCCCTCTCTCAGTGAACCAAGCGATCCTGCTGCTCATGTAGAAAAGTCAACCTCCTTGACCTTCATTAATGTGGAAATAATAATAGTTAACAATTGCACTCATCTCACACGCTAGTAAAGTAATGCTCAAAATTCTCCAAGCCAGGCTTCAGCAATATGTGAACCGTGAACTTCCTGATGTTCAAGCCTGTTTTAGAAAAGACAGAGGAACCAGAGATCAAATTGCCAACATCCACTGGATCATGGAAAAAGCAAGAGAGTTCCAGAAAAGCATCTGTTTCTGCGTTATTGACTATGTCAAAGCCTTTGACTGTGTGGATCATAATAAACTGTGGAAAATTCTGAAAGAGATGGGAGTACCAGACCACCTGATCTGCCTCTTGAGAAATTTGTATGCAGGTCAGGAAGCAACAGTTAGAAGTGGACATGGAACAACAGACTAGTTCCAAATAGGAAAAGGAGTTCATCAAGGCTGTATATTGTCACCCTGTTTATTTAACTTATATGCAGAGTACATCATGAGAAACGCTGGACTGGAAGAAACACAAGCTGGAATCAAGATTGCTTGAAATCTTGAGAAATATTGAGAAATATCAATAACCTCAGATATGCAGATGACACCACCCTTATGGCAGAAAGTGAAGAGGAACTAAAAAGCCTCTTGATGAAAGTGAAAGAGGAGAGTGAAAACGTTGGCTTAAAGCTCAACATTCAGAAAACGAAGATCATGGCATCTGGTCCCATCACTTCCTGGGAAATAGATGGGGAAACAGTGGAAACAGTGTCAGACTTTATTTTTCTGGGCTCCAAAATCACTGCAGATGGTGACTGCAGCCATGAAATTAAAAGACGCTTACTCCTTGGAAGGAAAGTTATGACCAACCTAGATAGCATATTCAAAAGCAGAGACATTACTTTACCAACAAAGGTTCATCTAGTCAAGGCTATGGTTTTTCCTGTGGTCGTGTATGGATGTGAGAGTTGGACTGTGAAGAAGGCTGAGCGCCGAAAAATTGATGCTTTTGAACTGTGGTGTTGGAGAAGACTCTTGAGAGTCCCTTGGTCTGCAAGGAGATCCAAGCAGTCCATTCTGAAGGAGATCAGCCCTGGGATTTCTTTGGAAGGAATGATGCTAAAGCTGAAACTCCAGTACTTTGGCCACTTCATGCGAAGAGTTGACTCATTGGAAAAGACTCTGATGCTGGGAGGGATTGGGGGCAAGAGGAGAAGGGGATGACAGAGGATGAGATGGCTGGATGGCATCACTGACTCGATGGATGTGAGTCTGAGTGAACTCCGGGAGTTGGTGATGGACAGGGAGGCCTGGCGTGCTGTGATTCATGGGGTCACAAAGAGTCGGACACGACTGAGCAACTGATCTGATCTGATCTGATCTGAATGTTTACTTAGGGCTTCCTGCCTTCCACGTTTACCTAGGTTATTTTACCCAATTCCCACAGCCGCCCAACAAGGTAGGTGCTATTATTAATAGTGTTCCCATTTATGCAGATAAGGAAATTAAGGTCCAGAGTGTTTTAAGTGACTCATTCAAAGGTTTAGAGCCAGCAGGGGGAAGAGCAGGATTCAGACCCAGGCAGAGAGGCATTAACATCTGTGCTGGGAACCATTTTGCTTTACTGGTCCTGAAGCCAGAGCATCCACCTGAGGCCTGCTTCTGCCATGACCTCACTGTTCATCTTTCTGAGCATCAGTTGCCTCCTCTGCAAAATGGGGAGAATATCTTTTGCTCTGTGGGCAAGTTGGAGGACCATATGGTTCGATCCAGGACCCAGCTCTCAATATTACCCCTATCCCACTCCTCATGTACTGGAAGCTCCAGCCTGGCTAAAAAACCAGTAAAAGTGAAACTGTTAGTTGCTCAGTCATGTCTGTCTCTTTGCAACCCCAAGGACTGTAGCCTGCCAGGATCCTGTGTCCATGGAATTCTCCAGGTAAGAATACTAGAGTGGGTTACCATGCCCTTCTTCAGATTCCCGACCCAGGGATCAAACCCCAGTCTCCTACATTGCAGGCAGATTCTTGACTGTCTGAGCCACCAGGGAAGCCCAAAAAACCAGTATTTGCCACCCTGGGGTCTGGAATGTCAGGTCAACTGACAGACCATTTCTTGCTAAATTAAGCAAGGTTTGCCTCTCATTTCAAATGGCATCTGGAAATAAAAACCTGCCCTGGTCTCAGCAGTACAGCATGGAGATGAAAAGGCTTTGAACCCATCAAATTCCAGCTCTGTCAGTTAACATGTCACCTTGGGCAGACCTCTTTACCCTTTGAGCCTCTGCTTCCAAATGTATAAAATGGGTGTAGTGAGAGCCCCCAAAGTGCTGTATGTTGACTTAGAGTATCGTGAGTTCTGACAAATGGTAGCTGTCACTTTTCTTACACACTATATTATAATTACTGGCATTTAGCATGATACTGGTACCTAGTTAGCATTCAAATAATATTTAATAAATAAGTGGATGAATGTTTACCTGTCTGCATCTGTCACCTTATGAGTTTCTTAAGGGCATATTTTGTTTATTTCTGTGTCCTCATTGTTGAGCAGAGTAGCTGGCACATGGGAGTGCTTAATAAATGTTTGTTGTTTTCCCTAATGGTATAATAGATATAGGCAGCCATCATCCATGGTGCTAAAACCACAAGGTGAAAGGCTGGTGGAGAATGTGAAAATAGAAGGATCAGCTGACACCAGCTGAATCTTGGTATCCTAAAAGTGAGTCAGCCAATTTCTTGCTTCCTGATGTGATGCTATAGGGAGGACTCCATACCAGTTATGAAATATTTTTGCCTAAAAAAAAAAATTGAATCTAACTCAAATCAAAGCTCTAGATCTGAGTACCAGTTTCCATGACATATGGGAGAGAGGGACATGTTAAGTGACATCCTGAGGATGCATTCAACCAAATATAAAAATGCAAGACCTCTAACAGGACAAATGACCTGGCATCTTAAAAAATTAAATGCCACTTAAAAACAAACAAACTCTGTAAATCTGCAATTACATCAAAACAGAAACAAGCAAACAAACAAAAATCTGGAATTACATCAGAACAGAAGCAAACAAACAAAAAAGTATCTGTTCATTTTCTTGATTGTGTCTATGGTTTCTGAGTATTTGTATATGCCAAAATGTCAAATTGTCTACTGAAATACATGCAGTCAATTATACTTTGAAAAAGCTGGACAAAAAAAGATGGGGAGACTTTTACAAAGATAAAGAGATGCAAGGGACATACAGCCCAATGTAAAGTGTGACTCTTGCTTGAATTCTGATACAAAAATATTGTAGGGACTTCCCTAGTGGTCCAGTGGCTAAGACTCCATGCTCCCAATGCAGGGCGCCTGGAGTTTGATCTCGGGTCAGGGAACCAGATCCCACCTGCCGCAATTAAGAGTTTGCATGGGGCTTCCCTGGTGGCTCAAAAAATCGATGCTTTTGAACTGTAGTGTTGGAAAAGACTCTTGAGAGTCCCTTGGACTGCATGGAGATCCAATGAGTCCTTCCTAAAGGAAATCAGTCCTGAATATTCATTGGAAGTACTGATGCTAAAGCTGAAACTCCAATACTTTGGCCACCTGATGCGAAGAACTGACTCTTTGGAAAAGACCCTGATGCAGGGAAAGATTGAAGGTGGGAGGAGAAGGGGACGGCAGAGGATGAGATGGTTGGATGGCATCACCGACTCAATGGACATGAGTTTGAGTAAACTCCAGGGGTTGGTGATGGACAGGGAGGCCTGGCATGCTGCAGTCCATGGGGTTGCAAAGAGTTGGACATGACTGAGCAATTGAACTGAACTCCCTGGTGGCTCAGTGGTAAAGAATTCACCTGCAGGGCAGGAGACATTGGTTCGATCCTTGGGTTGGAAAGATCCCCTGGAGAAGGAAATGGCAACCCACTCAAGTATTCTTGCCTGGGAAATGCTATGGACCGAGGAGCCTGGCGTGGTATAGCCCACAGGGTCACAAAAGAGTTGGATATGACTTAACAACTAACAACAATGCCACAAATAAAGGTCTTGAGTGCCACAACTAAGACCTGGTGTAGCCAAATAAGTAAATAAATATATGTTCTTAAGTTGTTTAAAAAAACATTTTTTAGCCTTTGGACAATATTGAGAAATTATTGGGAATTTTATCAGGCATTATGACTTAATTGGATGATAGTCATGTTCTTAGAGATGAAGACTGAAATATTTACAGGGGAAATTATGTTATCTCAGATTTGTTTTTAAATATTCTGCAAAAATAAAAATGCAGGAGTACATACATATTGGAATGCCCAAAATGTCTGGAATACTAACACCACCAAGTGCTGGTGAGGATGCGGCACAGTGGGAACTCGCATTCACTGCCAGTGGAAATACAAAATGATGCAGCCACTTTGGAAGCCAGTGTGGCCATTTTTTTTTTTTTTCCAAAACTCAACAAATATTTACCATATAATCAGCAGCCATGCTTCTTGGTATTTATCCAAAGGAGTTGAAAACTTACATCCGCACAGAAAACTGCACATAGGTGTCTGTAGCAGCTTTATTCATAATTGCCAAGACTTGGAAGCAAGCAAGATCCCCTTCAGTAAGTGAATGGATATGAAAATTGTGGTACATCACAACAATGGAATATTATTCAGTGCTAAAAAAAGAAATTAGCTATCAAGCCAGGAAAAGCCATGGAACAACCTTGAATACATATCACTCAGTAAAATAAGCCAGTCTGAAGGTCTGTATACTTTGTGATTCCCACTACATGACATTCTGGAAAAGGCAAAACTTTGGAGACTGTAAAAAGATCAGTAGTTGACCAGAGTTGGGAAGAGGGAGAGATGAGCAGGCAGGCCGGACACAGTGAATTTTTAGGGCAGTTCATCAGCTGGTAAAGAATCCACCTGCAATGCAGGAGACCTGGGTTCGATCCTTGAGTTGGGAAGATTCCCTGGAGAAGGGAAAGGCTACCTACTCCTGTATTCTGACCTGGATATTTCCAAGGACTATACAGTCCATGGGGTCACAAAGAGTCAGACATGACTGAGTGACTTTCACACACACATCAGTTTTAATAAATGCACTGTTATGGTAGGGGTTGTTGATGGGGAGGCTATGCATGTGGGGAGGAGGTATTTGGGAAATCTCTGTATCTTCTACTCAAATTTGCTATGAACCTAAAACTACTTTTTAAAAAATAGTCTTAATTTTTTTTCAATTTGCAATGTATTTCTTTTTTTTAACTGAAGAATAATTGCTTTACAGAACTGCCTTGGTTTCTGCCAAGCATCAACATGAATCAGCCATAGGTATACATATGTCCCATCCCTCTTGAACCTCCCTCCCACCTTTCTTCCCATCCCACCCCTCTTGGTTGTCACAGAGCCCCGGTTTGAGTTCCCTGAAATCATACAGCAAATTCCCATAAGAAATAGTCTCAATTTTCTTTTTAAACTCAAGGATGAAATCATGAAACAAGATTTGATACAATGTTCACATGTTACAAAATTATACAAATTGCAAAAAAATAACTTTTGGAGCTGGATGATGGATACATGGTGGTTTATTATACTATATACTGATGTGCATTATACTATTTTCCTTGTGTTTGAAATAAAAATTTTTCTTGTAGATTGAGCTGGAAGAGGTGGCACCCCTATCAGTTACCACATTTTAACAGGAGACTGAAGTAGGATATCCAGTTTTTTCCCCTGCCTGCCAGCAAGCAGCCCAGCAGAGGTGTCAAGAGACCCAGGGAGAGCTGGTATGGAGCCTCCTCTCCCCACTCAATGGGAAGCCTGATCCAGCTGCAGTCCCCAGCAATTCCATCTTCCCTGGGGTTCCTCCCCAGTGGGTTAGGGGGTTGGGCTCCTCTTGGTAGAGGCCGGGGAGAGGTGCCCCTCCCAGTTTGAGTGCCGTTATCATCACCCCTTTGCCAGAAGATGAAAGGGGCAGGACTGCCTGGGGAGTTAATCTTTAGCCTCCAGAGTGACCAGTTGCCAGGACACCCAGGAACTGAACGTCCTCCGAGACACACCCTGCAGGCACTAAGGAAATCTGATGTTGGTCATGCCAACCATGAAAGCCTGGTTAGCACCAGGAGTAGTAGGGTCTGTTGTCCGCCTGAGGTGGTACCTGCAAGGCCCCTTTCAACATTTGTTTTCCCGGTTGATGCCTGAAATCCTACCATTTACATTGGACCAGCCTTCAGAGAGACCTTGACTCCAAGATTTTGATTTTTCTTCCCCAAAGTTGAGAAGCTAATGAATGCCATGGACCATACCTCCTGCACCAAAAAATTTGCTAACAATCTCAGGAGTTTCAGGACCTCTCACCCCATGGCGCCCACCCACAGACACCAGGTAAAGAACACTGGGTGGAGTTTACTAACTAGTTTCAGGGTTTTCCTGCCTTTGAAAGAATTATCCCAGTGCTTTCTTTAAAATGCGAATGACTCTGGGCAGGTCTAAATGACTAAACAGCCCCCATGAAAGAGATTTTCCCAGCCTGGGGGTGAGGCATATTCATGGGGGCTCACGGTTTTTCCTGGAAGCTAGAGGGGAATGTGGCTTCCCTGGTAGCTCAGACGAAAAGCGTCTGCCTGCAATGCAGGAAACCTGGGTTTGATCCCTGGTTCAGGAAGATCCCCTGGAGAAGGAAATGGCAACCCACTCCAGTACTCTTGCCTGGAAAATTCCATAGATGGAGGAGCCTGGTAGGCTACAGTCCATGGGATCGCAAAGAGTCCGACTGAGCAACTTCACTGGTGAGAGGGGAATGCATTGAGCCTAGAGAGCTAATAGCTGACTTCACTAGCACTTCTAAGAACCTTGTGAATTAAGTGCTACCTACATCCCCATTTTATGGATGAGGGAACTGAGACTGGACATGCTACCCAGCTAGTGGCAGAGCAGGAATTTGAACCCTCCATCAGCCTGAGGTCAGGCAGGAGAGGCTCACCTTTGCTTATTTGAGGCTCACAATGAAGTATCCTTTTTTGAAGGAAGAAGACATTGAGGCAGTTCATGGAGGGCTGCACAATGCCCTGTCTCCACAGGGACACCCTGTGGGTCCCCTGTTCACCCTGGCTCATCCTGGACAGCTGAGGGCAGGCAGCCCACTCCCTGGAGCTCGGAGAAGGGCTTGCCGAGAAGTCTGAAGCAAGCTCATGCCCAACCTGTCCTCACTGCCTCTAATTGTTCTCTAAAATCCTTTATATTGAATTATCAGAGTTTAATGGAGGAGTCGATGAGAGCCGCTGTGGAGTTGCAAGGCCAGGGCTTGCTGAGAGGAAGAAAGCAAAGCCCTAAAGGCTCCCTGGGCCAAGCGATGGTATAAAATATGAATTTTTACATAACTGAGGGAAAAAAAAATAAACGGATGAGCCACCCCATGGGGGAAACGCCTCTCTGTATTTCCATTATCTTGGTTAATGTGCAGTCCTGCTGGAGCCCCAGTGGGAAAGGAAATACTGGAGCCTTTATCCTCCAAACCTCTTGGTGGGTTAAGAGGCAGAAATCCAAATGGCCTGGGCGTGTGTTCAGGAGCCCATTAAATGGAGGGGACAGGTGGGGGCTAGGGAGCTGTACTGACCTGAAACAATGTCTTGATTTGAGACAGTGCCCCTTCTCTGGGGTTGAGAAAGTAGCCACAGTGGGCTCAGATTGAGCTTTAATTCTGGGTGAAATATTCTAAACATGGTCTTCCCCATGAGCATAGGGGATCGGGGCTGGTTCTTTCTAGAGAACAACCTCCACACTCAGCACTGACAGAGCATTTGCTACCAGGTTCCAAGTACTCTGCTTAGTGATTTTCTTTCTTAAAAAAATATTATTCAAGTAAAAAAAAATATTATTCAGCCTTCTATTATATTTTTTATAATTTTATTTTATTATTATTATTTTGGCTGTGCTGGGTCTTCATTGCTTTTCTCCAATTGTGCTGATGGGGGCTATTCTCTAGTTGTGGGGCTCGGACTTCTCTTGGCAGTGGCTTCTCTTACTGCAGAGCGCAGGCCCTAGGATGCACAGACTTCAGCAGTTGCGGCTCCATGACTCTAGAGCATAGGCTCAGTAGTCGTGGCCCATAGGGCTTAGTTGCTCCGAGGCACGTGGGATCTTCCCAGATCAAGGATCTAACCTGTGTCTCCTGCGATGGCAGGCAGATTCTTTACCACTGAGCCACCAGGAAAGCCACAGTGATTTTCTTATATTAGCTCCTAAGGACCCATTTCTACAGATGAAAATACTGACTTGCCCGAAGTCACATAGCTACACACTGTAGTTTTTGTTACTGTTGTTATTACTGTATCTTTCCAGCTTTGTGTGTTTGTGTGTTAGATGCTCAATCGTGTCCAATTTTTTTGTGACCTCATGGACTGTAGACCACCAGGCTCCTCTGTCCATGGGATTTCCCAGGCAAGAATACTGGAGTGGGTTGCCATTCTCTTCTCCAGGATATCTTCCTGACCCAGGGATTGAACCCAGGTTATCTGGGTCTTCAGCATTGCAGGCAGATTCTTTACCACCTGGGAAACCCATTTCCAGCTTTGAGTAAGTGAGTGAAAGTCATTCAGTTGTGTCTGACTCTTTGCAACCCCAGACCAGAATACTGGAGTAGGTAGCCTTTCCCTTCTCCAGGGGATCTTCCCAACTCAGGAACTGAACCCGGGTCTCCTGCATTGCAGGCAGATTCTTAACCAGCTGAGCCACAAGGGAAGCCCGAGAATACTGGAGTGGGTAGTCTGTCCCTTCTTCAGCATTTCCAGCTTTATTGTGATGTAATTGACATATAACATTGTATAAATTTATCAAAAATAAAATGTTGATTTGACACATATATTGCAAAATGATTACTACCATAATAACTAACACTTAGCTAACACATACCTAACTCATTGCTAACACCCCCATCATATCACATAATTACCATTTCTTTTTAAACACACTGTAGTTCTGATCATGCTTCAAGGGTAAAAGAAAAGATAATGTCCCTTACATGAGACATTGAAGCGAGTTATTCGCAAATGACAGGTTTGGCTGATCTCTGATGGATCTCTTCCTGTCAACATTAAAGGACAAATTGAAACCTGCAGCTCCAGCCAGAAGATTATATGGAGCCACATGAGGTGAAGCCAATGGAACGGGCTGTGGAGGTGGGTTCCAGTCTTGTATCTTTCAAAGTCGCTCAGTTGTGTTCCACTCTTTGTGACCCCATGGACTGTAGCCCACCAGGCTCCTCTGTCCGTGGAGTTCTGTTGGCAAGAATACTGGAGTGGGTTGCCATTCCCTTCTCCAGATCTTCCCGACCGAGGGATCGAACCCAGCGTAAAAGGAAATATAATGTCCCTTGCATGGGACATTGAAGCGAGTTATTCTTGTAGACAGATTCTTTACCATCTGAGCTACCAGGGAAGCCCCCTGCTACTTCCTACTGGCCTCAAATTTTTTATGCCTGGGTTGTCCCTCTGTTAAATGGGAATAATAGCACAACTCTTGTGTTGTTTTGAGATGAAATGAAATAAGATGGTTAATGTCAAATGCTTAGCACAGAGCCTGTGGCACAGTAACTTTTAATGCCCAGTATCAATCGTTACTTATTATTGTCCCTCACATCTGCATAGTGCTTTTGTGGTGCACGAAACATTGGTCTTAATTAATTGTATGACAACTTCACAACAACACAAGAAGGCATTTGTGATTATTTTACCATTTAGTAGGTGAAGAAACTGAGGCTTTGAAAGGGAAGATTCTGCCCAGTGAACTGATTTGTCGACAAGGACCGATGGAGATCTGAAGTTTAAAAGACAGAAGTAGTTAAAGGGTAAAATCCTCTCTGGCCCCAGATGTTAGTGAGCCACTGCGAGGGTGGTATTCGAACCTAATGGTAATAGGAATTGTGGAGCCCCTACTATTGCATTACTCTGACTACTCTCAGGTCACCCGGTCTGCTTGCGGCTTCGGGGCGGGATCGGGGGCGGAGCGTCCGCCCAAGTCCGCGGAGGAAGCGGAGGCCTTGCCTCGCCGCTCATTGGTTGCGGCCGGCAGGTGCATCCTCAGCCAATCCTGGTGCCGGGGGCGGGACCGTCGGGGCTCACCTGGCTCCCGCCGCGCCCCGCAGCTCATTGGCGTCCGGAGCCTCAAAGCACCTGTGAGTTCGTAGAAGTTCTGCCAGACTCTAGCCCGGCCCAACTCAGCTAGATCCAACTCAGCTAGATCCTACTCAGCCCCCGCCCGGCCTGCCATGGGCCCTCGGTGCCGCAACCTCTCTGCGCTCCTGCTGCTGCTGCAGGTACGTTGGGTCCCCTGACTGCGCGGGATGCCTTCCGGCTCCATAAGCCGCGCCCCAGCCCCCAAACTCCTCTCTCTTCTTCTCCTGTCGTCCCCTGTTTCCTCTTATTCCAAAAAAGTTTGGGTCCAAAGGGCCTGAATGGCCCGGAAACTGCGCCGCGCTCAGGACTCCATGGGGAAGGGAGTGGGAGAGGGAGCCAGTGAGGGTGAAGGGCGAGCGCGGCTTTGCGGACGGCCTCCCGCAAATGCCAGAGGTAGGGGCGCGCCTCACTGCAGCCTCCGGGTACTCGGGTGGGCGACGGGCGGGGAGTAGAGGGCATGGAGCAGGGTGGGCGTCGGGGTATGGGATGGGGAGCCCTGGTGTAAGTCCGGGCGGAGCTGGGAGTAGTGGGAACGAGGAAAGGAAAGCGGAACCAATAGATAAAGGCACCTACCCTGTAAAGGATAGTGAATAGGTATGCCCCCCACCCCCCACCCCCACCCGGGATAAGGAAGGGTGTAAAGAGGTTGGAGCACCCGCGGTCTAGGGAGAGTGGAATTGGGAAGAGTAAAGATGCCTCCAATGAAATTGAAAAGGAGACTGAAAGGAAAGGGGTGCTGAGGCTGGAAAAGGTGAGCCAGCAGCCTTCCCTCCTGAGAAGTCCTGGAGGCTTGGCGGCCACAGGTTTCTGAATGAACGAGTTTGACGTGGCTGGCTGGCTGCCCTGTGGGGAGGAATGGGGGGAAATGGGGGTGGCGGAATGGGGGTAAATGGGGGTGGGGAAATGGGGATGGGGGAAATGCGGGAGAATGGAGGGGGTGGGGGGTTGGGGGTGGGTGGGCCCACCCCTCCCACAGTCCTGTTGCCAGCAGAGGGAAGGGAGGCGCTGTTGGTTTCGATGTGGGTAGGAGGAGACCCCCGCTCACCAAGTCACCCCGGTTTCATACCTTTCCCCTACCCCAGGTGTCATCGTGGCTCTGCCAGGAGCCAGAGCCCTGCATTCCTGGCTTTGGTGCTGAGAGTTACACGTTCACCGTGCCCCGGCGGAACTTGGAGAGAGGGCGAGTCCTAGGCAGAGGTGAGGGCGCGCCGCCAGTGTCCCTGAGCCGGGTGGGGTGGGAGTGGGCAGGGTCGGAGAAGCGGCGCTCCTACGCCCGCGGGCTGGACTGGGCGAGCGAACTGGGCGAGCACCGTCTTTCCTGGCTCAGGTGACACCCTTTGTAGATTACACAGATGCGGGGATCTAAACTTTTGCCAGGATAAAGCGTTGGGTTTGAGGGGCTGTCTTGTATGGTTGACTTAGTTATGGGGGACACTTATTAGGGGTCTTCAGTGTGTCCCTTATTATCCTGACCACTTTAAGACAGTCTGTCCTTTCCAACGTCTAAAACCTGATGTGTGGGAAGAGGGTGGTGGGGGAGGTGATAATTCCCGTTTTTTACAGATGAGCAAATGAGAGACTCAGGAGGGTGGAGTCCACTGGCCCCAGGGTCAAAGTAGGAATCTGATCTAGATTCTGACTTCCAGGCCCCATTCAACATCTCTGGAATGACTGAGGAGTCCTCTCTTGGTTACTAGGCTGTGGCTTTTGCTCATAGAGATGAAGTTTTTTTTTTTTATACAGGTACTGTTTCCCCAAGGAATAGTGGCACGTGCGCGCGGCGCGCAGGCCTGTGTGTGTGTATGTGTGGTTTTTTGGTGTTTTTTTTTTTTTTTTTAAAGCCTGGTAGCCCTGACTTAGGGAATGAAAAACAGACACAGTGTACTTCTGGGTCTTATCACTGTGATAATCAGGATTCTAGATTTTGCTTTGTTTCACTTTGCCCGGGAGTGAGAGCAAGGAAAGGTTGGTTTCTCTTCTGGTTTCACTGATCTCCAGGTGCTTATTTTCTACCAAAGGACTTTCTCCTTCTTGATTTAGTTGATTGGGTGAGTATCATAACAATAAAAGAAACATTTTTTGAAAGGACTCACCCACAATACCCCTAAGGGAGTTCACTGTTTATTCTTCCAGTCTTTGGCCATGTGAAAAATGCAGCAATCATGCTATATATATATATATATATATATATATTTTTTTTTTTTTTAAACTTTGGAAGTTGTTCCAACAGTAGGCGACTTTTTTTTTTTTTAAACAGACAAACTGCAGCTTGACTGATTAAACATATTTGTTTTTTTGAGGCTTGTCTGTGTTGTGTGGAGCTTTCTATTGGGTCAAAAAGGAAAAAAATCTAGTGTTGTCTGCTTGATTTTGCAGTGGGTCCCCCATTACTTGGCCCATTTCAGATTGATGTTCTGCCGGGCCCTGCTGGACCCCAGGAGTGATTGAGGACTTAAAGGAATACCCCACCATTGCCCTTGGTATTTCCCATTCCAGCAGGTTGATGAGAAATGTCCCGAAATGTCCCAGGACCTGCTTAGAGGACACTGTGGTCTATGGGCACTTAGGTGGCAGTGTGGGTGGCCAGGGATGGGTATCAGTGGGGAGCAAAGACTGGCTTCTGGGAGGAGGCAAAGTTGACTGAACCTTGAATTCAGGGCAAAGTTTAGAAACTGTGTGTACATCTGTGTGTGAGGTGTTGCGACACAAGTATTGGTCACTTTGTTTTCTTTCACCAAGACATCTGGTAACACCAAAGGTGGGCTAGTCTAGTTTTTATCCCCCACCCCCACCACCAAGTCCTTATATCTGACATGATATTGTTATTTTTACATGATAATATTATTACATGATAATAATACAAATATTATTATTATATTATTATTAATAGCCACACCTATTCACTTTTGAACCAGACTCTGGGGCAGGTGTATCACATATTTCACCTCATTGAATCTTATGTCGGTGGGCACCATTGTTATTTATGTTTTGAGATGAGGAAACAGGAATTGCCTCATAAGGCAATTCCATACTCTGCTCAGGGATCAACAGCTGGCCTTTCTCCCATTCCTTCTTCCTCTCAATCTCAAAAAAAAAAAAAAAAAAAAAGAGTGTATTTGGGGAACTCCTGTGCATTGTGAAGTCCTCCTCCCTGTGTGCCCTGGAGAGCAGAGGTGGTGATGGACCTGGACCCTGACGGGGGCTGGTGGTGAGGGAGGTGGACCAGACCCGGTGGGAGGTGGAAGGAGCCTGTAGCTCGTGGTGTTGATGGGAGAAGCAGCCTCTGGAATCCTGGCGCTCATGACGTTGGTTCCAGTTCTGTTTATGTCTATACACCTGGTGGCTCAGTAGTAAGGAGTCCATGTGCCAATGTAGGGGACCTGAGTTCAATCCCTGGGTGGGGAAGATCATCTGGAGGGGAAAATGGCAACCTGCTCCAGTATTCTTGCCTGAAAAATCCCATGGACAGAGGAGCCTGGCGGGCTATAGTCCAAAGGGTCAGACATAACTGAGCACACGCACAGAAACACACACACCCAGCCCCACTCAACAGATCTCCTGACGTTTAATTTTTTTGGCCTTTTTGGACCATAAGGTCTCTTTCCAACCCATTGTGGACTTGCCCCAGGATGGAAGTGCCCTTCTGGTAAAAACATGCAACTTCAGGGAACTGGCTTTGTGATTTTAAAAAGGCAACCAGGATTTAGGGAGGCAGCCTCATTCCCTTTGGACAGTCCAGGAAGATGGAGGCTTGGGATATTATTAGTGCCAGGTTTAAACATTGGCCTCGTGGGAAATTTGCTGCATGGGAGTGTGAGAACAAGGAGACTGTGATGTTATGTCTACAGGTGGCTGAAGAATGTCAGAAATAGGGTTTTGACCAAACTCAGGGGGTCTTGGGGTGTAGTTTTCTGGGTCCTGTGCCCTGTGAAATGGCTGAACCCCACCATCTCACTCAGCTTTGTATTTATTACTTTGGTTTCTCTCCAGGTTTTAGAATGGAGAACGTTCAAACAAACAAAAAACACCAAAAGCACAACTGTACATTGGTCTTCAGAGTTTCTGATCAGTTTCCTTTTTTTTTTTTAAATACAAACTTGTTTGTGAAACCCAGGCGTTAGTTTCGGGTCTCAGGAGTATTATCCCAGGGCACTCAACTTTGAGTTGATTGAGGGGTGGTGTTTAAAAAAAAAAACACACAAAAAAAACCAGGCAGGCTTTCAAACTGATGGTTTCTTTGCTTCGCTTCCTCTGCCACCTGGCTTTAGGCAAACAGGGCTTATATTTTGCATTTGAGCTCTGACTGCTTGATGGATGGCCCTTGCTCACAGGCACCCACCTGTGCGGGTTAAATACACCCATTTCCCCCTCCTTCTAAAAGATGTGCTGAAAGGTGATGGAAACAGTATGCAGGCCCCCTAATTAAACCAGGCTTTAAAAAACAAATATGGAAGCCTGCCTGGGGTTACCTTACATCATAAGATCCCCACTTCCCTGCCTCTCAAACTCCTAGACGTCACTTCCCCTTACTGGCTCTGTGACAAGAATTGGTGCCTAGACCCTGGGGAAGGAGATTAATGGACCATCATCCTGCCCTTGCCTTTGTGTCTCATGAGAAGTGGCAGAAAAGACCTGAGGAAGGCCACCTAAGGAAGACTGGTGGCTGCTGCTTCTCTACTGGCCACTAGAACTGCCTTTCCCCTCTGCTAGGGAAATCCCTGTTTGCTTTTTGGGGCTTTTTATTGGGTGAACCTTTTTCTGGAATGTTCCTTCCAGCCTCAGATATGCCAGATGCTGAAATAATCAGCTCTCAATCTCCCAGAAGCTGCCAAGACCCAAAAATCCCTTAGAGGCAACTATCACAATCAGACTTCCTGGGTTTCCACTCTGCCTCCACCCCCATCTCCATTCAGGGCTGTAGGCTGGAGACCGTTGGGTTGGGGCTGATTAGGATAGTTCCAGGAGTTGAAAGACCAGACTTGAATTTCCACTACTAGCTGTGTTCAGTTCAGTTGCTCACTCGTGTCCAACTCTTTGCAACCCCATAGACTGTAGCACGCCAGGCTTCCCTGTCCATCACCAACTCCTGGAGCTTGCTCAAACTCCTGCCAAATGGGTGATGCCATCCAACCATCTCATCCTCTGTTGTCCCCTTCTCCTGCCTTCAATCTTTCCCAGCATCAGGGTCTTTTCCAGTAAGTCAGTTCTTTGCATCAAGTGACCAAAGTATTGGAGTTTCAGTTTTAGCATCAGTCCTTCCAATGAATATTCAGGACTGATTTCCCTTAGGATGAACTGGTTGGATCTCCTTGCAGTCCAAGGGACTCTCAAGAGTCTTCTCCAACACCACAATTCAAAAGCATCAATTCTTCAGCACTCAGCCGTCTTCAACTCTCACATCCATACATGACTACTGGAAAAACCACAGCTTTGACTGGTATAACGGTATGACCTTGGGGAAATCATGTTACTTCTATGAGCCTGTTTCCTTATCTGTAAAACTGGGGGGCGGGAGGGCAATCATACTTAAACAGAATTGTTGTGAGGATTAAATTTGCATATTTGTTTCTTCACTTGGATTCTCTGGTCAACAAATGTGAGTTGAGTGCAGATTGAGTGTCATCATCAGGCTGGATCTGGAATTACAGTCACGAATAAAGCTGATGTGGATTGAACATAAAGTGAGAAGGATGTAAGGAAACAGGGAAGAGTCATTAAATGGCTCATATTTCTTAAGGACAGAGTATGCACTCATTCTTTTGAACAAATGAATGAATGAATATTCACTACCTCTCACCCCTTGGTTTATTTTTCTCATCTCAAACTGTGGCCTGGGGCTAGCCTCTGGTATTGATTGTAATTGTCAGGGAGAGTGGGGTCTGTTAGAACTTTTAAAAGATGCTTGTGAGAGCTTCATGCCCAGCCAGCAGCTCTTGAGGCTGGGGTATAGTGATAAGTGTGTCTACGGATATAGGGTACTGAGTGCTTCCCTCTGAAAGCCAGCGAGGGCACAGAGGGCAGACCTCAAACCTGATTCTGGAAATGGAAGGGCAGTTATTAGACATTAAAAAAAAAATTTTTTTTTGGTCTTTGGTCCATTTAAAAAAAAAATTGTGGTGTCTCTCTTCTTTTCCCTCCCCTCTCTCTCCTTTTCTCTGTTACTAATTGAAGTTTTCCTTTTATATACTTCAGCTTTTGCTTGTTACTGTTGGGAGCGTTTTAAGCCCCCTCTTTCTGTTGTTTCCTCTTCCCTTTCCTTCCTCATATCACCCTCAATCCTCCACTCCCCCACCTCTCAAGGCCCAAGAAGATTCAGAAGGTTCTTGAGTCAGACTGCCTAGACTAGAATCAGGAATTCCTTGCCAGCTGAGAGACGTTGGCCCAGGACTTTCTAAACCTTGGATTCCCTTTCTGTTAAATGGGCGTAATAGTTCGCGTGTCATCTTGTGTATCAGGTGCCCAATGAAGGTGACACATTAAAGCCCCTAGAGTATTTGGTGCCTTCTGTTTGAGACTCTCCCTCGTTTTAGCTTTGGTTCAAACATTTCCCTGTGTGCTCTCCCACGCAGCAAACCAGCCAAACCAGTTTCCTCACTCTCCCTGTTTCTGTGTTAAAGCAAACACTACTCTGCCAACAGCAAACAGTGACTAGACCAAAGTGCCCTTTGCGTGGAAAGGAAATGTTGCAGTATATTCTTGCTTGCTGCTGTGCAGTGTACTGGGAGGTGGGAGGGGAGGCTGGGGTGAGCTTGCCTGGGGACCTGCCCATAAATGTTGTTCAGAATTGGGGTGGGAGGGGTCAGTGGGCAAGGAACAACTGGGTCAGGGCAGGGGCCAGAAAATGAGGATAACCTTGAACCTGGAAGCCTTTGCTTGGTTTTGAAACATATTTCATAGTGCACATGGCTTAAGGATGCCTGTCTTTTCCTCGGTTTCAAAAAATGCTGTGCCTGAGACCCTGGCTAAGCATCAGATTACCTCAAAAATCCCCTGCAGGTTCACTGAGCTACAGTCTCTGAAAGGGGCAGTTCTGACAGGGCATTTTAAAAAGCTCCCCAAAAGTCTACCTGATTCACCACCCCAGATGACTCCAGAGGCTTGATCCCGAGTGTTTGATGAGTAAATACCCAGCGGCAGCCAGGGTGTGGGCGTCTGTTGTCCAGGGCTCCAAGGGCACCCTTGATCCAGAAGGGTAAGACTGATCTTTCCACCATGCCAGTGAAGGAGACCTCTAGGGCTGATGGGTAGAGCCCATGGGATGGAGATGGGGGGGCACTGGGAAGTAGCCAGTACACCAACCTCTCCCCACTGTACACCCAGTGCTGGGGGTCTTCAGGGAGATTCCAGAAATTCTCTGAGACTCCCCGCCCCCCACCAGTGGCTATTCCCATTTACTGGAGAAAGTCATTGTGTGGGAAAATATTCAGAGGATTGGAGCAGCAGTCAGTTATACCCCTGCACCTTGGTGAATGAGATGGTGGTCCTTTGCTGGGAAGAGAGAGGAAAGAGCAGCAAGTTGGAGAAGGAAAATTAAGTCTTGGTTAGGAGAGAGTTTCTAAAGACCCAGAAGTGGCATCATCTTGGAGGCATTTGGGACTTTCAGGTCTGGAGTCTGAAAGAACAGCAGGCATCAGTATAAATGGGAATTTGTATAGGGCAGTGCTCCTTTTCCCTTAATCTCGTGTCAGTAGGTGCAGAGATGTTACAGGGACCCCACACACTGGAGGAGAACGTGATGGAAGGGCTGTGCTGAGGGTATTTATCTGGAGGCGGCCAACAAACAAAAAATACAAGTATTTGTTTCTAACCAGTATTAGGAGCGGGACCTGCAAAAGTGGGGTCCTCACAGACCCAACAGCTGAGCTAATCCTCCCGGTGGCCCAAGGCAGGAAGTGTTGTTATCTCCTTGACTCAGAAGTTGGACAGCTTGTCGGCTCACCCAGCCAGGTAGTGGCAGGGCTGGACTTTTATCTTCTGAAACCTGTGCCCTTTCCCACGCCCCTCGACTGCCCTGTCGCCACACTGCATCTCCAGTAAAACTGACTCACCTTAAAAAAAATAATAATCGTTTTATATATTTTTTTGATTGCCCTGGGTCTGTGCTGCTGTGTGCGGGGTTTCTCTAGTTTCAGAAAGAGGCGGCTGCTTTTCGTTGTGGTGCTCAGGCTTCTCTTTGCGGTGACTGCTCTTGTTGAGCTTGGGCTCTAGGTGCATGGGCTCTGGTAGTTTCAGCTTTCTAGTTGTCCACTAGTAGAAACTAGTAGTTTTCTAGTAGTTTCACGGTTCTAGTAGTTTCCAACCGAGTCCCCTGCATGGCAAGAGGGACTCTTAACCCCTGGACCACCAGGGAAGGCTGCTAATTCACCTTTTTGAGGCGAATTCCTTCTCCCCTTTGAAAAACAGGTGTTCACACCCTTTGCATTTCACTTTTAGTTGTGATGCTAGAATTCAGCCTGTTTTTTTGAGGACCTCTTTTGTCTTTCACCTCTGAGCCATTTTCAGCCTCTGTCCCTTTTGACTTTCATTCAGAAAAATGCTAGGTGAAGTGCACTTTTTTCCCCTTTCTGTCTTTTCGACTTTCTGGGTCTCTGAAAGTGCAATTATACTGGCATTCCAGGCGGGTTGGGAGGGAAAGTGTCCTAAACAAACTCATGTTCTAACCTGGGACCAACTCAAGGTGCGAGAGCCAGGCAGAGGTCTGGGTGTGGATCTGTCCACACCAGGAAGAGGGAACACATGCCTGGGTCCCTGTGAGCTCAGGTGTCACTGCTGGGACCACCTGGGACCCACCTGAAGAGTTGAACCTGTTCCCCCTGAGGAAAACCATAAATGGTGGCCAGCCCAGGATCCTGTGGGATAATTGGCCAAGGTCTAGATAATCATTAGTGGGCTTTGTAATTAGAGGAGCATGTAACAGGCCGAAAGCCCTTCAGATTTACGATACCTGGGCAAGTTGAAGGCTAAGAGGAACACCTGTTTCTGTGGTTTGGCACTCAGACACACTGATGCACCTCCTCTGTTCCCAGGAGAGTTTTCCCAAAAGACTTTTTTTTCCCCCCAGCGTCTTCACATCGACGTTGCAACAGCCTCCCCTCTGGTTTCCCTGCTTCCTCTGCCCCTCCCACAACACAGTCTTATCTCTCTTTTTTTTCCCCCCAACACAATCTTTTCTCCACTCAGCAGTCAGAGTCATGGCTTTTAAAATTTCAGTTAGAGACCATCACTCCTATTCAATAAGTGCCAATAGTTTCTCATTTTACACAGGGTGAAAACCAGTCTTTTCTCAAACTTACAAGCCTTCCACAATCTGCCTCCCTTACCCCACCCTCCCCCCCGCCCCACCCTTTACCTCTTGCCCTGACTGTATTTAGAACACATCAGGCACACTTATGCCTCAGGGCCTTTGCACTGTCTATCATCAACAGTAGCTTCCCCCTGCCAACTGCATGGCTCATTCCTTTATGTCTTCAAGTCTCTGCTCAAGTGTAACCCTCTCAATTAGGCCTTTCTTGAACCCCGTGTTTGAGGCGTAACCCTTTCCCCCTTCTTTGCTTCTTTTTCCTCTGTATTGCTTTTCACCATCTAACAAATATTTCACTTATTTCTCCTGTCTACCGTCAGTCTCCTCCCACTAGAACAAGAGCTCTAGGGGCCAGGGGCTTTTTGTCTTATTGAGTTCACAGGCTGTATTGGTATTGCACCTGGAATTGTTCCTGACACATATTTGGTGTCAGTAACTATTTGTTGAATGAATGAATGAGGTTTCAGAGTGTACATATAGGTATGTACATATCTTTTGCTTTTAGTAGTTATTCCACTGTGGTGCCTTTTTCCGAAGAAATTGAGATACAATTGACATATATTAGTTTCAGGTATTATTGTGCTTTTTATTTTAAAGAAAAGAGGAAATTTTCTCAGTATCAGTCACAGAAGGGACACGAGGAGAAGAGGATGTTCTCAGGGCCTGTGTCTCCGCTTGGCACTCCCCAGTTTCTCTGAGCCCTGCACATCCCTGGTGTAACCTTACCTCATTGTCTTGTCACAAAACAGCTTGCAGACTAGAGCGGAAAGGTCAGATGAGCCATTTCTTCCCCACACTTCTTGGTGTAAAGAAGCACCTGATCAAAATCTAAACAAGAGATCTGAGCCCGCCAGAGCCATCTGTTTGGCTTCCTATTGTCTGGGTGACACCTTCCTTGAGCAGGGCTTCCAGATACACCCAACACCTTCCCGGGTATCCTTCAGGCCCATTAATTCTTCAAGACTCAGTTTCCGTTCTTCCAGTTCTTGGCAATGCACAGGAGCCTGGAGGGAGCTGGTAGAGAACTGGAAGATGCAAAAAACTCAGACAATAATCCTTTATTCTTATGACATAAGACTTGTTATCATAATACTGTATGGGTAGTACGTGCTCTTCCCCAATGCTGTCTCTCCCTTACACCTCACAAAGCCAGTGGTAAGTGACAGACCCTGAGCGGCTGCAGTTCACACAGATCAGAAGTGGGAGAGCCTGGCTGCTTGTTCAGTGGCTATTGGACTCCAAAGTCTGCACTCTTCACAGCAGGAAAAGCCAACTAAGCAGACGGTCTGTGAGCAGCCAAGTGAAAGCAATGGATAGTTCCTGCTCTGAATGACTCGGAGAGACATCCCTTGGGATGACTGAGGCATTCCTTTGTCTATAGAACAAGTTCACGCTGGGCACTTACCTAGCACTGCGCTACATATTGGGGATCTTGTTGTTCAGTTGCTCAGTCGTGTCCTGTTCTTGGGGATCTCACAGAGGACAAAAGACAATCCCTGTCCTCGTGGATTTCCTTCCCTTCTCATTGGAGGGGCCTGGGGGAGGCAGTTGGATCTTGATCTATGGAAGGGAAAGAAAATACTGCAGGAAGGGTGATAAGAATTGGGTGTGCTGGGGTGGGGGGATTTGAGGGAGGTCTTCACTAAGAAGAAAGACATTAGTGTAAAGACCTGAAGAAGTGAGACGCTGAATATGTAATTAGAATTGGGCTGTTTCTTGAGAGAGCGGGACTTTCCACGTTCTTTCTTTTTCTTTTGGCTGGGCAGCATGAGAGAACTTAGTCGCCTGAATAAAACCCTCGCCCCTTGCAGTAGAAACGGGGAATCAACCACTGGACCACAAGGAGAGTCCCTCCCCACATTCTTTAAGGCCACATTGGTGCCAGGTAATGACCATACTCTGGGCAGGCATTTTTCTAGAAGAATAATCCTGAGAACTAATTGTCACAAAAACCAGGATCCAGTTCTTCCATGCTACCCACCCCACTTCCCATGTTGGGGTGTGGCCCGAGAGGATTGCGGCTCCTCATAGTTTCTTCCTCATGGCAGAGGGGGCCGGGGGAGGGTCACATGTCTACCAGGGTCCCAGGACCTGACAGTTAGAATGAAGCCTGGTTTCATACGAGGTTTTTCAGACAGCAGACTTCCTCCCCCACAAATTCTTCGTCACAACTGTGTGGGAGTCTTTGAAAAGGGAATGAGTTGACCAACTTGTTTGTGGAAAAGCTGTGGCTTTTCCATAGAGAACATCACCCCTTGAGTCAGCTTGGTCTAAGAACCTGAGCCCTATTGACAGCTGGGGCAGGGCCCTGAATCACGGCCATCGAGAGGCCTCTCCCGGTGAGGTTATTGTATCAGAGATTGAATCAACTCCCTGACATCACCTCTCATGGTCACAGGTACTCTTGGTGCTGGCTCTTACTCATAAATCCTGGGAGATACTGGCCCTAGATCTCTGCATTCTTAACAAGGAGCCCGCGGCCTTGTGGGAATGACTGGGTTCAACAGCTGCTGGGGAGGGTCATGTGGTTGATTTCATTCCCACCCCACCTCCTGGGCCTGTCATCATGACTAAACTTTATAGAGAAATGAGAATTTGTGGGTGTGCTTCCTGTACCTTTTGCCTTCTCAAGTCTGCCTTTCTAAAGAAATGCTCTTTTGTGCCTCACAGATGGATATTTCAGAGCTTCTCAGAGTCTTTGGTTTTGAAACTTCTGTGTAAATTGTGCTGATTTTTCTTTGGACTTTGGAATTCAGTTATGGTTTCTTTTATCTCCCCTCTGCTAATCTTCTTGCCTAAGCCATGGGAGTACTTAAGACTTTGGGAACTAAATACCTGGGGAGGCTGTTCAGCTTAGAAAACTTACATCACTTAGCAGGTGTGAGTCTTGACTCTTAGTTTCAACAGAGATTTGATATCAAGGTTGTGGCTTTCATCTTCAGCATTTATTTCTCTTTTAACCTGTGAAATGAAGGAGTCAGCCTCCCTGAGCCTCCGAGAATGAAGATGAATTGGGGAGGGTGGAATGAGAAACAGGTTTGCCTGGGTTCAAATCCTGATTCAACTCTTGCCTTGTGTCCTTGGCAAGTTACTTAACCTTTTTGTGCCTCAGTTCCCTCACCTGTAAAAAGGGGATAAAATTGTAGTTCCCACCTCACGGGGCTGCTATGAAGATTCAATGAGTTAACGGACATAAAGTGCTTTCAGTGCCTGGCACACAGCAAACACTCTTTTAAGTACTCAGTTTTTATTATTAGATGTTTCCACTTTAGACTTGTGTCAAGGGGGTAAAAAAAAAAAAAAATGTAAAGAGCGAAGGAGCCAGATAGAAGAACTGAGGATGAGGAGAGCTACATCGCCTTGTCACTTGGCTTCCTGACCTCCCCAGATCTAAGACACTCTTGACCCAGTGTCTGTTCAAGGGCTAGTTGTCTGTCTATAGTTCTTGATCCCTTGGAGATAACCAGGGATGTATTATTTATGGTTGGAAAGATAAGGGGTCTGAGATGGAGTGTGGATGTAATAAGACCACCGTGCAGTTAGTTGTTGGTGCTGGGCATTCAATACATGGGGCTCATCATTCTATTTTCTCTACTTTGGAATATGTTTTAAATTCTCCACTATAAAGCTTAAACCATTCAAGGAAAACCTAAATAATCTGTAAGAGAAAATTCAAACACCGCCCCCCCTTCTCAAGTGGCTGACATTAGCGATTTGGCGTACATCCTCCCAGACATTTTTCTAATCACTTACAGGACACATGTGCCTGTATTTGTAGGTTTTTAAAAAACTGAAGTTTTCTGCAAATGGCAATGTAAGATGTGACCATCAGTCTGTGGAGTTTTTTCTTCTCATTCTAACCTCAGGAAGGTGTTTTTAGTATCACAGAAGCCAACCAAGTCCCCTCAGTACAGTGTTTGAGTGCCTACTGTGTGCTCTGTGTTAGTCACAAAGTTTCTCCTGTCCCTGGGGGTTTGGAGGCAGGCGATGAGAGAGCTGTGGAAATGAGGTGAAGAGCATCAAAGTGCTGAGATGCCAAGTTATCAGACAAAGGGTGTATTCACAACTCAGGTAGGGGAAGACCTGTGTGGGCTGGAGCAGCTGGCGGAGCTTCTGCAGGGGGACGTGGGTCTGGGGTGTTGGGTGGCATGTGAGCAGGAAGGCGAGGGGGGAGGAGGCAGTGGTGTGTCTGTTGTTGGCCAAGGGAGGGGGGGTGCCTTTAGCCTAGGTGGAGGGAAGGGACCTCTCACGCAGACTCTGGGAGCCAGGAATATGACACAGGGGATGTTTGGGTGATGACTCAGGTAGCCGAGGTAAAACTGAGCTTCCTGTCCTGGAGCCCCACCAGGAGGGTCGGGGGCTATCAGGACCACCCTGTCCCCCATGGCTTTTCCGGCCTGGCCTCTGGCTGACAAAGGCCATAAAAGGACTATATCACAAGGCTGCTGCTGGCTGGCTGGGTGGGGCCCTGTGGGCAGAGACCTGGGCAGGCTGGGTGAACCCGGGGAACAGGAGCAGCAGGTTCTCCTCCCTCTGTCTGCCCTGGGGCCACTGGACTGACTCAGTCCCAGGCTCCTCCGAGGCCATTTGGAGTGGCCTCAGATAACCAGAAATGAGCCCCACCATCCGTGTGGCCCTCAGGCCAGCATGGTCTACCTGTCTGTCCCTCAGCCACTCCAAATGCTTATCCGAAATCCACTACTGTCCCCAACTTTGCTTCCCTTCTCAACAAATGACAACACCTGTTCTATTCATCATTCATTCAAATGGCACACCAGTTCTATTCATTCATTCGTTTCGTTCATTCATTCATTTAATAAATAATGGTAGTTGTTATGTGCTAAGCACTGATCTAGGACTTAGGGTACAGCAGAGAACCAGAAACATAGGAATCTCTTTCTGTGTGGAGTTTGTATTCTAGTGCATTGATGGGAACAGGCAAGAGACATAATAAATACGTGAAATGTTTAGGGTGTTTAAGAATGAGTGAGCAGTTGCTGAGAAGTGGTGGGTGGTCTGAGAAGAGCCTCATGGAAGGGGTGCTTTGAGCAAAGATCCAGAGATGTGAAGGATCAGGATATGTGCGTGTGTTCCAGACCCTGGGAGTGGCAAGTGGAGGCCTGGGGCAGAGCAGGAGAGTCCAGAGCCCTGTGAGTGAGGATTCCAGGGATCGGGGCAGGGGTGATGGGAGGGGGCCTTGTGTCTCTCCACTGCAGTCCAGATCCAGTCCCCATATCCTGCCAGCTCTGTCTTCTCACTGCTGCGCCCTGCCCCCTTCCTCCGCCCCCCCAGCTCTATTCTGGGCCCTGAGATAGTCCTCAAGGAGGACTAGACTGGTGGTTGTAGCTTGGACATTGCCCTCTGACCGCCCAGGCTCTGGAGGTGAGCTCCGAGGAGGCCTGGGGCCTCTCCCGGGCTTCTCATTGATGGGGCCCATGGGTCCCTCCCCAGGGTATCTGGATTCTCCACGCCTCTACCGGCACACTTTTCCTATGCTCCCTGCCTGACTAACTCCTCTCTCAGGGCCAGCTCAGTGGTTACTTCCTCCAGGAAGCCATCCCTGATCTTCTGCTCTCAAGACGTGAGTCAGAACATCCCCCTGTCTCCCCAACACCTTCTCAGGTTCAGATCCCCTGGGTTCTCCTTCCTCCCCACCCACCAGGCTGTGTGCCTTGAGACGTTCCTCAGCATGGCGCCTAGAATGTAGTTAACAATAAGTAGTCCTCTGAGAGGCCCATTTGCTGTGGAGAATGAGGGTTTAGGGTCCCTGGGGATGGGGTAGTGAATTATAATGTGGATGAGGAAGCCAGATTCCTAGTCTTTGATCTTTTCCATTGGATTTTGATCTTCCTCTTCTGAAAAACAAACTAAAAAACCCCACTTTCAGCTCAGCTTAGATGCAATCCCTGTGGTCATCCTTTTAAACAATAATGGAATTTTAAAAAGTTTCATCCTCCCCTCCCTCCGTGGCTGTTTGCTTCCTAAAGGTAAATCAGTTGTTAAAAGCAGCTCAATTGAAAGTGTTCAATTCCTGCTTTTTACATGGAAGGGAAGTTAGGGTGATCTGATTGCTACTGCTTTTTTGAGTGTTTGCTTAGCATCAGCCAGGGACTGAACCCAAAACTTCAACTCAAGTCTGCAATCTGCTGCGCCTGCCCTGTGCTGGGCATTCAGACCAGGCCTTGGGAAGACACAGGTCACAGGTGAAAAATCTACCCACTGTGCAGATTGTCCATTCTAGAAGTGAAGGAGGAGGGACAACAAACAGTAAGTTAGTGTCAGAAGGTGGTTGGTACACGCCTGGAAAGCCTGAGTGAGCAGGGTGGGTGGGAGAGGAGTCTTGATGGGGGGGTTGTACCTGTAATTTTGCTGTAGGTCCCAGGCCCCTTCCATTGCACAACTCAGAGGTGGGGGTGAGAGAAGGAACGGCGGGCATTACTTGGGGTGTCTGGGCAGTTGAGGAAGTGGCTGGGAGGGTGAGGGAAATGGAGGAGGGCAGACGGAACTGGAAGAGGGTTGTGGGTGTCTGTGTGGGAGGGGCTCGGGGGACTGGGAATAGGTGGGCAGGGGGAGGGGTGGGCTGATGTGGTCATTCAAGGCAGATGTCTCTCACTCCCTTTCCCCACTCCTTGGAATGTGGTCACCCAGGCTCTGCCCTTTGAAATGCTGATGCATTAATTAACAATTGTTTACAGGCTTTCAGCCCAAAAGTGTTAAACCCTTTATTCTGGGAAACAGGTCTCAGTCTTTATCTGCTTCAGAACCACCTGTGGAACTAATTAAAAATGCGGGCTGCTGGGTCTCACCCCCTCAGCGTTGCCAGTTTATAAATCTGGGTGGGATCTAGGAATCTGCATTTTTAAATAAACTCCACTCAGTGCTTGCTTTAGAGGTCCCGGGATGGCACTTTAGACCTGGACTAGAGTCAGGCTCTGTGGGAAGACTTAGAGGTATAGACTCAGTGGGTCCTTCCCTCCAGAGAAGGAGTCAAGAGGGCTAAGGGGACTTGAGGGGATTTTTTTTTCCCCCTTTAACACACTCTCCAAATGATTCTTGGTGGTGGTGGTGAAGGGACCAGAGTCTATGAACCTACCCAAAGCTGTAGACAAGATGAGTGTGTGCGTGCAGTTTTTGGCTCAGAGGATCCATAGCTTTTATCATATTCTGAGGCACTCAAGTTTCCCCAAAATAGGTGGTCAAGCCTTGGCTGTTTGTGGAATAATCAGTCTGAAGTGGGAACCAATTCCAGGTCCATTGAGGCAGGGGTGAAGGGAAGTTAAGGTTGAGGGCTACAAACTCCCCAAGTGTTCTTGGAGAAGCAAATAGGAACAAAATATGTAAGACGTCTGACAAACAGCAAAAACGTTGGAGGAAGAATTTCAGTGTATTTGGGGAGGAGTCATCTGTTCATCCAGCCATCCTGCCATCCAACCATATTCATTCTTCCATTCGGATAGTCACTGGGCATCTGCTTTATCCAAGATCTTAGCCATCCAGGCTGCTGGAGCAGGGAGGGCAGCCCGGATAGCTCAGGCTGCTGGATGACTTGACAAGTTAACTTACATAGTTTTGGACCAAGGTGTCACTTACGAGCCTACAAACACAGCTCCTTAATTTATGAGTCGCCCAGCCCAATATTAAAATGCCTCACAAGCCCTCCTGCTATCCTGGCGAAGTCTGCATGAAACTCAAGTGGAGCAGAAAACAGATCCAACACGGAGATAAGGCAGCTGAAGTTTCAGGTTTAGGTCGGGCCAAGAAATAGTTGTAGGGACTTTCCTTACTGTGGACGGGGAGTAAGGTTGCTTTTCTATTTTTTTGGTGGGGGGAGGAAGGAGTGGTTTATGATTAATCCGTGTGGAATTTGATAACAGATCCAGAGACTATGTCAGACGTTTCAAATATTTTTATTTTGGAGAGCGCAATTGATCATGAACCCCAGGACTATTGGGTTGCCTTTGCTTACTATTGAACAGGCTTTCCCTAAAACATGTGATTCATCTCCTTTTCTGTCTTTCTTTTTTTAATAAGTAAGATTTTACAGAATGAACTTTTTGACCAGCCCAATATTTCTGGACATGTCATGACTTTTAGATATTGAACACTTTTTAAAGATTGATTTTTCTCTCATGGGAAAGTCCCCTGTTATAATTGGATCTGGTTTTTCCTTATATCCCGTGCCTTTTCTCAGCTAATCTACCTCAATGTCTGAATCACATAATTAAAGGATATTATAAAGAACCCTTCAGTTCTTGATACAAACTTGGTATTATGTATTTTTCATACCAACCCTATTATAATTATTCCCATTTGATGGATGAGCAGACTGATGATCTGCAAAATGGGACTACAGGGTGTCAGGCATTCACTGGGCAGTCAGAAATAGTACTGATTTTTACTATTATTGATAATTGTAAAATATAATATTTTTATTATTAGAATTGATAGAGCTCTTACTATTTTCTGAGCAGTGCCCTGAACCTTTGCAGAGCATTATATAATTCTCCCCACCACTCTTGAGGGAGTACTAGACTCCATTTGTGGATGAGGAAATGAGGCTCAGTGAGGTTCGTTTAGCTTGGGGTCCACCGAGACACAGAGATCTGCTACTTAGAAGGCCTTAAGTCTCAGCTGATAAAGAATCCACCTGCAATGCAGAACACCCTTGTTCAATTCCTGGGTCGGGAAGATCCACTGGAGAAGGGATAGGTTACCGACTCCAGGATTCTGGCCTGGAGAATTCCATGGACTGTATAGTCCATGGGATCACAAAGAGTCGGACACGACTGAGTGACTTTCACTTTCACTTTTCAAGGCAGTCTTATCCTTTTCATGAGAGAAGCTGGTGAACTGGATCATCTCTTTTCCATTTTAGGCAATGGTCAATGATGGTCAAGTCAGGATCCCCCAGAGAAGGGGGGTTCTCTTTCCCATGGTGCTAAATCTTCCTGAAACAATTCCTTTTTCAAGACTACTTTTTCTGCTTTAGAAGAATCATTTTATTATCATTTTTTAATTTTTTGACCATGCCAAGGCTTGCAGGATCTTTTTTTTTTTTTTTTTTTTTAAATATTTATTTGGCTGTTTTGGGTCTTAGTTGCACATGCTGGATCTTTAGTTGAGGCATGTGGGATCTAGTTCCGTGACCAGGAATCGAACCCAGGCCCCCTACATTGGGAGCACAAAGTCTAAGCCTTCGGGCCACTAGGGAAGTCCCCTTGCAGGATCTTAATTCCCTGACCCGGAATTGAATCCCAGCCCTTGGCAGTGAAAGCTCAGCCCTAACTACTGGGCTGTCAGGGAATTAATTACCTTTCAAGACTTCTTTAAGAACCTCTGGCCTGTGTTGGTCTCTTTCTTTACTTTGTTCATTCTCACCTCATTCCAATGAAGAATCATAAAGATGTGGGACAGGTACCTTAAGTATATAATGCATGTGTCTCAGATAGGAATCAGAAATGGATTAAGGAAAAATAAAGATGAAAGTGAGGAGAGTTGAGTAGCCAGATGCTTGCCACAGAGCCTCTGTCCCAGCTAAAACCAGACCACTAATTTGACTCTGAGCTTGCTACCAGTCAAAACAGAACGAAATAAGATTAGTTGCATGATTGGGTTTCTGGGCATTAAGCACAAATCAGTGCTTTAGCTGGGAATCTGGCTGTTCCAAAGACCTTGAGCCTGCCTGAAATCCTGGCAGTACCTCTTATTCCCTTATCTTCCCTGTACCTCTTATATTGTAGTTGTCTTCATTATACAACTGGTATGTATTTGCTGTGGGGAAACATTAGACAATGTAGATAGCTAAGAAGAGAAAAAGTGTACATAGCATCACTACCTAGATAACACTGCAGGAAACGTTTTGGAGAAGGTTTCTGTTACTGGACCTTGTAGGTGGTGATATCATATAAATGCCTGTGAAAGCAGTAATATGTAATGGTGGAGACTTTACTAAGGGTATCATTCCCCAGCACTCTGCTGCCTCAGGCCGCGGTGCCTGCTGTTTCCTGAGTCTGGGACACCCCTCCTTCCCCCAGGTATCCCTGGGGCTCTCTTCCTACTTCGTTCAGATCATTCAGGTCTGTCCCAGGTTCACCCTCACCAGAGCCCGTCTTGTGTAATAGTGCACGTCATATCCTATCGCTGTACCGCCTTTCCCTGTGTGTGTGTTTTCCCTCATGGTCTTGGTTACTGTTCAACTTAAATATTGTCCATCATTTCCTGGTCTCCTTTTCTTAGTATGTAAGTCCCTTAAAGATGAGACTTAATCCGGTGTGTGTGTGTGTGTGTTTTTAATTAATTAGGCTGCATCTGGTCTTACTGTGGCACACAAGATCTTTCAGTTGCAGTATTCTAACTTACATTTGTGGCATGTGGGATCTAATTCCCCAACCAGGGATCGGACCCAGGCCCCCTGCATTGGGAGTGCAAAGTCTTAGCCACTGGCCCACCAGGGAAGTCCTGAGACTTAGTCTGTTTTATCCTTTGTTGCACTTCTAAGGCTCAGAATACTACCACACACATAGTGGTGGTGGTGCTTTAGTCACTTGGTCGTCTCTGACTCTTGCAACTCCATGGACTACCCTGCCAGGCTCCTCTGTCTGTGGGATTTTTCAGGCAAGAATACTGGGACTGGGTTGCCATTTCCTTCTCCAGGGGATTCCTGACCCAGGGATCGAACCTGGGTCTTCTGCATTGCAGGCAGATTCTTTACTGACTGAGCTACCAGGGAAGTCCACATAGTAGGTCTTATATATCTCTTATTTCTGTATTTATTACAGATATGATCTCTATCAGTAACTATGGATAAAGGCCTATATAAGTGTTTTATAGACAGAGATGTGTGTACATGTGGGTGATTCAAAACCGTGATCTTGCTATGCTGTACCTACTGAACACCTGTTGGCTGCTTCTGGGTTCCTGTCAGGAGTCTTTTGTGCACCTGGCTTTTTTAGGTAATAGTCCATCTTGGAGACCTTTCCTCCCAATCAGTTCCATGTCCTATCTTTATCACTATTTGGTTTTCTTCACCTCTGCCCAAGAATCACAGTTTCAGAGGTGGAAAGGCTCTTGGGAGCAGAGTGGTCCAGCCCTTTCTCTGGCCTAGATGGTCAAGCTTCCTACCTGCTGGCCTGAGAGCCTTGCCTGCCACCACCAGGTGTATGCCCCAGGGCAGCACTGACTCTGCCTCCTCCTCTACAAAGGGCCTGCTTCCCCTGACATCACTCCTGGCTAGGCCCCTTCTCACCACATCCTTCCCATGGGGCTTGAGGTCAGGGCTTGGGTCTCTTTTTATCCCCTCTGCCCCCACCGCCCCATGCATAGAACCCAGCCCTCTACTATTTATGGGTAAATGACTATCTCCATACTCGCCTCAGTCAGTCCATGTGTATTCAGGGCCTGTGTGTGCCAGGTACTGGTCCAGGTACACAGCTACTGCAGAGGGGACACACCAGGCCTCTGCCTTCAGGAAGTTCAGTTCTAGTGTCTAAGCGGACATTAGCATGTAAATAAATAGGATTTCAGGGAGTGGGTTTCCATAGCCGATTTTCATCTATCTATGAAGAAATAAAGTGGGAAAATGGGGAAGGGAGAAACTGGGTGTGGAGGGGTCCTCTGTAGCTGAGTGGGGCAGGCAAGTGGCCACAGGGAAGTGTGTGTGGTTTGTAATGTCTGGAAGGAGGAACCTGTGAAAAGAACTGTAGGAAGAGAATCCCCAGAAAAGGAAGCCCCAAGGATCAAGCTTCTGAGGCTAGAGGGTTCAGTGAGCTGGAGGAGGCGAGGGCCTGGTGTACACGATGGGGTCACAGGTGACCGACGACACTGGAGGGGCAGGAGGAGGCCAGAGCTTGTCTCTGGTCTGGGCGGTCTCTTCTGAAGGGCAGAGGAATGTCTCCGCATCAGCTTCCACCCAGATGAAGTGCCGCAAACCAGTCCATGTGGCTGATGCATCCTTCTGGCTAATTAGGGAACCTTTGCCCTCAGCTGGAGGAGGCTCTCTGTTTCTTTTGGAAATTACCATCTGGAGACCAAACCATAAAGTTTGTTCAGTGAACATGGCTTAGCTGAGTGTGGGCTCCATGTCAGAAGGGATTTAGAGTTGGATGGCTGATAGAAATGAGTTCCTGCCCACAGTGTCCTGCCTTTTCAATTCTAGCCAAATCAGACCTCCCCTTGCTGCTTGTTCATTCGTACAGTTTCCTGCCCCAACTCTGTTTCTGGTAGCCTCTAATTTTTTTTTTTCCCCTAGTTCTAAAGTAGTAGCTAATGTGCATTGAACTTTCCTGCTGGGTCTGTCACTATGCTAAGGACTTGACCTCTCACCCCCTTAGGAAATAGGAACCATCAATCTCTCTGCTGTACTTGGGAGAGTGGGAGGCAGGAGGTGACATTACGGGTCTGAGGTGGCATAGTTGATAAGGGTAAAATTCACATTGAACTCAGGTCATATGACCTCTCACCTGGGCTCTTAACCACTTAATACTCTACCAGGGCCCTGAATTAAGTACTCAGAGTCTAGGCTCCTTGTCTCAAAATTGGCCCTGTATAGCCCTGTGGTCAACAGTCCTGGACTCTTTGCACAAAAGAGACACACAGTCACAACTCTTATCCTCAGGCCAGTTGTGAAGGTCAGGGCTCCATCAGCTCTTTGAAACCCCAGCTCAAATTTGCAGTTTGACAACTGCTGCCCCTCCCAACCTCTTGGGAGAGAAGGATAAACCTCTTTAATTAATCCACTAAAATTAGTGAGCCACAGACCTTTCAAGGAAAGGTTTACTGAGCACATTTTATACACCAGGCTCTGTCTGCATTCAAAGCAAGAGACCAGCATTGACTAAGTGCTTACAGCATGCCCAGCACTGGGCTAACCTCTGCCTGTTTAAGTCTGTATACACCTCACCAGGCTCTGGGAGGTGGAAACCCCAGTCAGCTCTGTGGTAAGGTGACGGAGGCCTTCCTAATCACCACGCTTTGCAGAACTGCCCAATAAAAACCAAGCTTTATGGGGAAATAAATGGCTAGCGGCATGACACTCAGAAACTTCATTGTGATACTTGAAAAACAGTTTGCTTATGGGAGTAACTCTGAAGGGTTGTAGCCTGTGAGTTACTGTGGAAGGTGGACAGTCTGGAAGGAAGTGGAAAATTGTAACCCCAGATGGAATGGGTGTGGCACATACCACGCTAGGAACCTAGAGACGCGTGCTTTGTTCATTCCTACACTTGCGCTGAGTACACTTTTCCACGTTCACCTAGTGCTTCTCTCAGACAAAACCACACAACATGAGCAAATTTGAAACTTTGAGTTATGCTCAAATTGTTCCCTATCATTCATGCTGAGAAAAACATCTGATTTTCAAAACCAGCATTAGAGAATAACTGACTGTTAGTGAGTTCTTTTTTGCAGTGAGGTAAACTGAGTTTTGGCAAATTAAAGTGACTGGCCACAGGGTTATGTATCTGAGAGGTGGCAGGGCTGGGACTTACACTGTGGTCCATCATACCCTTTAAGCTCTGTGCGACAGGGCTTTCCCATTCGCATTCCCAGGAAGCAAGTCGTGTGGACAGGGTTGGCCAGGAGGAGAGATTCTGGAACCCCAAGGAGAGCATGGTCCATGGTGAATGGCCGGTAGTTGAGATGGTGCAGAACTCACGTTTTGAAATGTTTAATGATGACCCATGCAGCACGGACCCTTTGATCAAAGGGAACGCCTGCAGTTTGGTAGTCAAGCAGGTGCTAGGGTCCTGAGCATCAGCTGGAGGATAGGGGCAGCCCACTACCTGGGGTTGGGGGCAACCCCCAGGAGGCTCAGGGCAGAGGCTCTTCACCAACTGAAAGGGGGCTCTTTCAATATTTGGACCATCTGTGTCAGTGAAAACTAGCTGAATATCGGTCAGTCCTGAATACATTTTCAGTTAATTTGGTTAATTCCCACCCCCAGAACTTTTAATTATTAAAAACATTAAAAATACATAAAAGTTGAGAGAAAGTACCGCGAACACCCGAATACCCTCATTTTATAACCAATACTATCTTGTTGGCACTATCTGTGCGAATGGTTTTTTTGAGAGCCACTTGAAAGTATATTACAGACATTTCACTACTAAATACTTCAGCCTGCATTGTCCAAGAGTAAGGGTGCTCTCATTTTGAACCATTATCACAGCAAAGAAAATTTACAATATCATCTAACCATCTGCCCCAGATTCAAATATCCCCAAGAATCTCAAGAATGTCTCTTATTTATTATAGACTCTTACACTCTAGCCATTTAAAGCACTGGCTTCAGTGATCATAGCCCCCACTGTGTACACAGCAGGCAGTGAGAGAAGAAAGATGGCTTCTTGCCTTCCGACCAGAGCCTTCTAGCCTCCTTTGATTCCACCACTTTTGGGCAGAACTTGAAGCATCTGTTGGACGCTAGGAGGGGTGGGTTGGAAGTTTCTGTTTTGTGTTTATAAGCACACGAGTTTCATGTAAGCTCTACCCATGTACACACAGCCATATAAGGAATTCAAGTTTGTAATTTTAATTTTACAAACTTGTAATTTGTAATTTTAAAAGACCTACTATATTTCCCTCCCCTGTAGTATAGCTTAGCTGGCATTTCCAGATCTGAGGCTTCTAAGGGTGAACAGAGTTGACGGTGTCAGCATGTTGCTTTCAAAAGGAACAAAGGGTTATGATTTAATAGACCCTGGAATTAGACCTCAAGGGCAAGACCGTATAAGCTCAGATGTGAGGCTCTTCCAGAGGTCTCACTTCTGATACTTGGCCTTTCTCTTTAGCTAAACACTCCCCTTTCCTCTCTTCCTGTGTCTTCCACAGATCACAAAGGGGGGTTATTTAGCAGTGAAAGTAAAAAAGTCCCCCAATAGAGCTATCTTATTACATTCTTTTAATACAATGACAGGTAACAAGCGCAGTTCATATAATTCTGCTATTTTGCATAATTGCAATCTCCATTTCCTAAACCTAAATGACTCAGTGCTTATGTGATGTCTGATGCACACAGAGTTGGATGTTAACCCTTGAAACACGGCACTCACATTCTGTGAATTTGAATCAGTCAGACTTGAAACTGCACTCTAAGGTTTTGCATAGGAAAGTCTCATTTTATTTTTTTGGCTGTACCATCAAAAAACTGGGATCCCATTTCTCCAACCAGGGATCAAACTCAGGCCCCTGAAAGTGGAAGATCTGAGTCCTAACCACTAGACTGCCAGGGAGTTCCCCTCATGGTAAAGTGTCATTTTATGTGCAACTTTTAAAGAATGGGAATCCTTCACATCTACTTTTAAGGGAAAACTTAGTGCTTTTTGAGTGATGCATGGTTTTTTGCAAAACAACATGCGGGTAGAATCTGAGTCTGCCAGGCTTGAATGTCAGCAAGCCTATTGGTCTCTTTCTTGTACTTTCTCTGATGTGTTCTGTCAGTACGTCTTGCTACAGTCCTCTGAGGTCCCCATTAGACCCCTCTTATGGATGAGGAACTGGGGGAGGGCAGATGGCTTCACTTTAGCTGGAGGTCTGAGTGGTCGAGCTGACACCTCAGCCCAGGTGTGTCTGCCATCTGAGCTGTCACACGTTACCACCATTAGGTCCCACATCCTGTGCTGATAGTCCTGCCCGTCACGGATGGAATCTTGGTGTGTACAGGCTTTGTACCTTGGGCTGAAGAATCATCCTGGGCTTATTTTGGGTGGTGCTCAGATATGTTGATAATGTGCTTCCTGTGCTACCTCCAGGCTTTCCCAACAGACTTTGTGCCAGAAAGTCATACATGAAAGCAGTGCTCCAGAGCTCTGGGCCAGACTGCTTATGCTCAGATTTCAGGTTCATACAAGTGACTTGTAAGCTATGTGACCCTGAGCAAACTGCTCAACCCCTCTGCCCTCAGTTTTTCCATCTGTGAAATGGAGAAAACAATACCACTCAGTTCATCCAGTTATTGTGAGGATACAATGTCTAGTATAATGAGCCTGGCCACACAGTATGTGCTACGGAAAGTGTCAGTGGTGTTCATGGTAGTAGTAGTAGCTGTTAGTATTCTTACGACTACTATGACGACCACCAAAGGCTTTAGCCACGATTGCCTTCAAAATAGTATTTGTTAGGTGATAATACCCAAAGAAATATTTGTTAGGAAGTAAGATGTTCCGTTAAAAGGTCATTAGTGGGAATTCCCTGGTGGTCAAGTGGTTAGGACTCTATGCTTTTACTGATGAGGGTTTGTGTTCGATCCCTGGTCAAAAAAAAAGAAGTCATTTTTTTCGACTATACTTCAATAAAAAATAAATTTTTAAAAAAGGTCATTAGCAAAGTCACAGTGAGATAACACCCCTAAAAGCAAACTGAAAATGACAGGTGTTTTGGAGGATATGGAGGAATTAGGACCTTCATACACTGCTGGTGGGAATGTAAAATTGTGCAGCTGCTGTGGAAAACCCGTCTGACGTTTCCTCAAAAAGTTGAACATAGTTACCATATAATCCAGCAACTCCACTCCTAGGTATATACTCAAGAGCCTTAAAAATGTATGTCTACACAAAACTGTTCATTGCATTATTCGGAGTAGCCAAAAAGTGAAGACAACCGAAATGTTCATCTGCCATTAAGTGGGTAAACAAAGCATGGTATATCCATACAATAGGATACTATTTAGCCACAAAAAAGGAATGAAATATTAATATACACTGTGACATGAATGAATTTTAAAAAAAGTGAAAGAAGCCGGATACAAAAGGCCATATATTATATGATTCCATTCAGATGAAATGTCCAGAAGAGGCAAATCCATAGGGACAGAAAACAGACAAGTGGTTGCCAGGGGAAGAGAGGAATTGGGGCTAACTGCTGATGGGTACATGGCTTCCTTTTGGGATGATGGAAATGTTCCGGAAATTAAACAGTGGTGCTGGTTGTACAACATAGGGAATAACTAAGAACCACTGAAATTGTATACTTTGAGTTGGTGGAACTATGTGAATTAATATCTCAGTTTGAAAATAAAATGCCAAGGGGGAGAAAATAAGATCATTGGTGAAACAGAAAGCTCTTGGCGGGAGGAGAGTTGCTGCTATGAGCTGTTAGTCACCAACCTTGAGCTGCTGGGTGGGTCTGCACCACCCTGCTCTCTGAAGAACCTTGGTTCACAGGCTTCACATAAACAGAAGGGATTCCAGGAAGCCATAGCCACCTATCTGCCCAGGAAAATGGATACTCAGATAAGTTTGAGATATTGTGTAATCAAAAGGCAGGCAGGCAGGCAGACTTTCCAGATGAGCCTAAGCTAATGGCTTAAAAGGGTGTTTAGAAGAGAAAGCTGTAGCCCGACGGGTTCTCCAACCTCCTGCCCAGTCAGCAGAAATGGCGCATTAAGAATGAGAGGGGAAGTATGAAAGCTGGCATGAGTGATATGCCTTGGCCCTGTCGTATGGGGTTTAGTTAATGCCCAGTCCTCCCGTGGGCTTGACTGACTGAGGGAGGGCTTTTCCCCCCAGTCCTGGCATGCTAGCTCTAACTCCTTTATGTTAGAAAGCAGGAAGTTCTCTGGGAATTAACACCCAAAGGTGATGCTCTCGTTTAAGCAAGTTAAGGCCTTCGGGGATGGCCAGTGGATGCTCAGCTTTTGCTGGGGCCAGCGAGCCCCATTACCAGCCAGGGTGTTGAGCCAGCTTTATTTGCAGCTCTCAGAGCCAGTTCCTGTGCCATGGAAACTCCCCAAAGACCTCGTCTAAAAAGGTCTTTTCAGATGTCTGCACACTGCCTGCCTGTCAGCACTTTAGCCTTCCACCTGCACTGCAGGTTTAATGAGATGCCCAATGGCTGTCTCAGGAACAAAGTGCTCCCATCTGGAACACGACACTGCCTTTTGGTGGCTTTGTGCATGGAGAGAAAAGGCAGAGACAACCAGGGAGGAGACATAGCGACAGAACACATCAGAGGAGTAGGGCGAGGTGGAGGTGACAGCTTCAGGGTAAGCGGCCCTTACCCTGAGTTCAGTTTCCAGCTCTGCCTGTCTGCTGGCTCTGTGACCTTGGGCGAGTCACTTCACCTGTGTAAATCTTGTCTTGGTTTAGTCACCTGTAAAATGAGGCCACAGTACCTGCCTGCCAGGGTGTGAGGACTGACTGAGGGTCTCCATGGTGCTTCTCGTGCCTTGCTGGTAACTGGTCACTTGCTGATCACTTGGTGGTAACTATAGCATGGAATGATTAGAGTCCTAATCTGCCTGCAAAGACTCGTGAAGTTGTGTGGGTATTTCTGGCTCAATGAGCATCCTTTCTTCTCTTGGGGCTGACCGCAGGTACAAAGAGTTAGATATGACTAAAGCAACTTAGCATGCACACACACATGCAGTGATGAAATGACATTTTAGAGGCAGGCAAACCCCCTGCCCTCATGGAACTTACATTCTACTGGGAGGATATACCAAATGAGTGAAGCAGGGAAGAAGGATGAGGAGGGAGTGCTGGGGCAGGGGGGTGACCTGTGAGGGAAGGAAAGGAGAGAGGCTCATCTCTGGAGAGCTGTGAGGAGAGCAGAGGCACGTCAGGATCTACCTGAGATTTTAACAAGCTCACTGGGACTTCTGTGCAGAGAAGAGGCTTTGGGGACATGGGCAAGAATTGGGAAGACAATCTGGAGGCTACTGCAAATTGTCCAGGGTGCTTCCCAGTGGCTCAGCGGTAAAGAATCTGCCTGCAATGCAGGAGACATGGGTTCAGTTGCTGGGTTGGGAAGGTCCCCTGGAGAAGGAAATGGCAACCCACTTCCATATCTTGCTTAGAAAATCCCATGGACAGAGGAGCCTTGTGGGCTATAGCCCATAGGATCACAAAGAGTCGGACACGACTGAACACTTACACAAGCACTAATTCAGGTGTCAAGAAATGAAGTGGGTCTATGGGAAGCAAAGAGTTGGGTGTTTGATGTGTCTCTCATGCCCCATTTAACCCCCCTGCTCATCACATGTGCTTTGTTTTTATTATTCACAGGACTCAAGGTTTAGAGGTTTGAAGTGAATTTATCACCTGGTGCTCAGATCAGCGGGGTTGGGAGGCACTGGAAGCAGCCAGTCATTGTGGCCTTGGTTGAGCCTTTTCATTCTCTCCTCCTCCCTCCCAGCATCCATGATGTTAAACCCTAAGCATGTCTAGTGTAGGGCTCCTCTTTGGGGATCTCAGGACCCTTTATCGAAGACCATGGAGCATTCTGTAGGTCTCCATGTCTCCACTCTAATTCCAGGGGCTCGCATTTTCTCTGACACCCATTCACAGACCTGGAACCTTGGCTTAAGTCACAGGTGCTCACTGCTAAGTCCTCAGGGAGGGCATCAGACTGAGCAGAACAGTGACATGAGAAACTTCTTTTCATGGCCACAGAGAGGTTCCCAGGTGGCCTGCAAAGGGGTGGACGTTGCTCCAGTTCAGTTCAGGTCAGTCGCTCAGTTGTGTTTGACTCTGTGACCCCATGGTTTGCAGCATGCTAGGCTTCCCTGTCCATCACCAACTCCCCGAGCTTGCTCAAACTAATGTCTATTGAGTCAGTGATGCCATCCAACCATCTCATCCTCTCTTGTCCCCTTCTTCTCCCACATTCAATCTTTCCCAGCATCAGGGTCTTTTCCAGTGAGTCAGTTCTTCACATCAGATGGCCAAAGTATTGCTTCAACATCAGTCCTTCCAATGAACATCCAGGACTGATCTCTTTAGGATGGGCTGGTTTGATCTCCTTGCAGTCCAAGGAGCTCTCAAGAGTCTTCTCCAATACCACAGTTCAAAAGCATCAATTCTTCGGCACTTAGCTTTCTTTATAGTCCAATTCTCACATCCATACATGACTATTGGAAAAACCATAGCTTTGAATACATGGACCTTTGCTGACAAAGTAATGTCTCTGCTTTTTAATATGCTGTCTAGGTTGGTTATAGCTTCTCTTCCAAGGAGCAAGAGTCAGTCATCATCTGCAGTGATCTTGGAGCCCCCCAAAATAAAGTCTTTCACAGGTTCCATTGTTTCCCCATCTATTTCCCATGAAGTGATAGGACTGGATGCCATGGTCTTTGTTTTTTGAATGTTGAGTATTAAGCCAGCTTTTTCACTCTCTCACTTTCATCAAGTGGCTCTTGAATCCTCTTCACTTTCTGCCATAAGGGTTGGTGTCATCTGTATATCAGAGGTTATTGAAATATTAGTAACCTCAGATATGATGGCTTCTCTGATAGCTCAGGTGGTAAAGAATCTACCTGCAGTGTGGGAGACCTGGGTTTGATCCCTGGGTTGAGAAAACACCCTGGAGGAAGGAAAGGCTACCCACTTTAGTATTCTGACCTGGTTCGTAGAGTAGGACATGACCGAGTGACTTTCAGATATGATACGGCTCCCTCTGGGCCTGAAAGGTTGGAAGGAAGGGTGGGAGCAGATTGACCTCCCATCAGTCTGGTTTAGAGTCTGCCCACAGGCAAGGGACCACCACACCCTACAGCAGGAGTGCGGGTGTGGATGGGCCAGAGGGAGGCTCTGATAGGGTTTTGGTTTCGTGAGAGCATCCCAGACTCTACCTCCTTGGTGGCCCTGTCTCTCCAGCAGGGTGACCTCAGACAGCTGCAGAAGTTTCTAGTTCCATAAATCTATTGATATAACATGAACAAAGAAGGCTATGCTGAGCTCTTGATAAGAACTCTTTTCTTGTCCAAAGAGCCCATGCATAGGGACCATTCTTTAGAAAGAGGAAGCTGAAGTCACATGGCTCGAGGCAAAGATGAGATTAAAATCCAGATCTATGAAGGGAAGTCAAGTTGCTCAGTCATGTCTGACTCTTTGTGACCCCATGGACTGTAGCCTACCAGGCTCCTCCGTCCTTGGGATTTTCCAGTTGGATTCTCCCAACACTGGAGTGGGTTGCCATCTTCTTCTTCTATGAAAACTTCAGGCTTATACACAGAACCTCAGTCCATGTAGAAGCTGCACCCGAGAAGCCATCAGCATATGGGAGGCTGGCAGCCCCCTTCTGTGTTTGGGGTCAGCTCTTAGCAAAAACATTTCCTTCTCTTCTCAGGTGGCCTCACTAATCCTACTCTACGCTGGCCCTTATCTTGCCCTCTGGTGCCACCATCACCAACCCTTCTAGAAGGACTCTGCCCTGTGGATCTTAGGACCAGTCTGTCCCTCTGCCACTTACCCTCTGTGCCCCTTTTCCCCTGGACCAGTTCCACAGGTCAATGTCCCTCTTAAAGCATGACTCTTGGGAGAAAAAACAGCAGTCGTCATTTAGACCATTAGATTGTAACCCAGAGAAGTGTACTTAGCAAACCGCAAATAGAATCGACCAGAGTGGGACCAGATGGCCTCCCCTATCCTGGGTGTCTTGTTTCGGATAATGTAACTGAAGTCAGCATTAGGGGTTTGGGGAGCCTGAGTGCAGGGCTTTCCCGTTGAAGTCAGTCGACCTAACACCTTCCCTCCTTCAGTTCAAAGAAAAGAAAAATGTCTGTTTATGTGATGATGGGAAAGCAAACATGAAGCAATTACAGTGGTACGGAAGAATATAAAGGCTAGCAGCCCTCCCATCTTGTACTTCCTCCGCCAGCAGTTCATCCCCCGAGACAACCAATGGTGGTGGTGGTTGTTCAGTCGCCAAGTTATGTCCGACTCTCTGCAACCCCGTGAACAGCAGCATTCCAGGCTTCCCTGTCTTTCATTCTCTCCCTGAGTTTGCTCAAACTCGTGTCCATTGAGTCAGTGATACAAAACAACCATCTCATCCGCTGTTGCCCCCTTCTCCAGTGGTACCAGTTTCTTGTATCCTTTGAAAGATGTTCTAAACATTTTCTCTACCGTATTATTTTGCTTCTTGACATTTCTTTACAGACAGATTCCTCTCATGTTATTGCATGTAGATTTACTTGATTGTTTTTAGTGGCTACCTTGTTCTTTAAAATTTCTGCAGTGTTTGCTACTGAGTGGTTCGGTTCAGTTCAGTTCAGTTCAGTTCAGTCACTCAATTGTGTCCGACTCTTTGCGACTCCGTGGACTGCAGCGCGCCAGGCCTCCCTGTCCATTGCCAACTCCCGGAGTTTACTCAAACTCATGTCATTGAGTTGGTGATGCCATCCAACCATCTCATCCTCTGTCGTCCCCTTCTCCTCCTGTCTTCAATCTTTCCCAGCATCAGGGTCTTTTCCAATGAGTCAGTTCTTTGCATCAGGTGGCCAAAGTATTGGAGTTTTAGCTTAAGCATCAGTCCTTCCAATGAATATTCAGAACTGATTTCCTTTAGGATGGACTGGTTGGATCTCCTTTTAGTCCAAGGGACTCTCAAGAGTCTTCTCCAACACCACAGTTCAAAAGCATCAATTCTTCTGGGCTCAGCTTTCCTTATAGTCCAACTCTCACATCCATACATAACTATTGGAAAAACCATAGCTTTGACTACACAGACCTTTATTGGCAAAGTAATGTCTCTGCTTTTTAATATGCTGTCTACGTTGGTCGTAACTTTTCTTCCAAGGAGCAAGCGTCTTTTAATTTCATGGCTGCAATCACCATCTGCAGTGATTTTGGAGCCCAAGAAAATAAAGCCTATTTCCACTGAAAATAAAAACAGAAAACAAAAACTGTTTCCACTGTTTACCCCTCTATTTGCCATGAAGTGATGGGACCAGATGCCATGATCTTAGTTTTCTGAATGTTGAGCTTTAAGCCAACTTTTTCACTCTCCAACTTTCACTTTCATCAAGAGGCTTTTTAGTTCCTTTTCACTTTCTGCCATAAGGGTGGTGTCATCTGCATATCTGAGGTTAATGATATTTCTCCCAGCAATCTTGATTCCAGCTTGTGCTTCTTCCAGCCCAGCGTTTCTCATGATGTACTTTGCATATAAGTTAAATAAGCAGGGTGACAATATACAGCCTTGACGTACTCCTTTTCCTATTTGGAACCAGTCTGTTGTTCCATGTCCAGTTCTAACTGTTGCTTTCTGACCTGCATACAGATTTCTTAGGAGGCAAGTCAGGTGATCTGTATTCCCATATCTTGAAGAATTTTCCAGAGTTTGTTGTGGTCCACACAGTCAAAGGCTTTGGCATAATCGATAAAGCAGAAATAGATGTTTTCCTGAAACTCTCTTGCTTTTTCGATGATCCAACGGATGTTGGCAATTTGATTTCTGGTTCCTCTGCCTTTCCTAAATCCGACTTAAACATCTGGAAGCTCATGGTTCACGTACTGTTGAAGCCTGGCTTGGAGAATTTTGAGCATTACTTTACTAGCATGTGAAAGTGAAGCTCACTCTGTCGTGTTTGACTCTTTGTGACCCCATGGACTATACAATCCATGGGATTCTCCAGGCCAGAATACTGGAGTGGGCAGCCTTTCCCTTCTCCAGGGAATCTCTGCGACCCAGGACTCAAACCCAGGTCTCCCGCATTGCAGGCATATTCTTTACCACCTGAACCACAAGGGAAGCCCAAGAATACTGGAGTGGGTAGCCTATCCCTTCTCCAGCAGATCTTCCTGACCTAGGAATCAAACCGGAGTCTCCTGCATTGCAGGTGGATTCTTTACCAACTGAGCTGTGAGTAGCGTGTGAGATGAGCACAATTGTGCGATAGTTTGAGCATTCTTTGGCATTGACTGTCTTTGGGATTGGAACGGATTGAGTGGTTGGCCATTGTTTATTTCATCAGGCCGCTATTGATGCTGTTTCCATGTTTTGCTACCATGGTGAGGTTCCTTGTGTATCTGTCTCGTGCACATGTGTGGGTCCCTCTGTGGGATGAGGTCCTGTGTGTGGGCTCTGCTGGATGAGAGGATGTGAGCATGTGGCATCTATACATGTGGTCTGGATGCCCTCTGAAAAAAGTCATACTGATTCTACTAGCCATGCTGTTCAACACAGCCTTCCAGCACTACTTCTTACACTTCAGCCTCTGTGTCACCAATGAATAAATTAACCCTAAATGAATGAATGAAAGGGACTTGCCTGAGCACTCGTCTTCCTGACAAACCCCAGAGAGTATCCATCACCTGACTTAGTTCTTCCTAGACCAGCTGATCATTTCCCCTGCAGCACCTCTTCCTTCTCCAGTCATGTGTGGGTCATCCCTGCTCTTGCTCACCACTCCCACCGAGCCCTTCCTATAGTCTCCTGCATCTTGGGTTGCTGAGATTCTCAGAGGGATCAAGGTCCTCTGAATAATTGCAAAAATTAATGTTTTCCTACAAAGTAAATAGTGAGCAATTTGCCTGTGCTCCCTGTGAGGTTTTTGGTTTTATTTTTTAACCTTTTGAATGGATAATACATTTCTGGCTAGAAAATCAACCAATATAAAAAATCATACAGGAAAAATTTCTACCTCCACCCAATCCTCTTTGGGTCCAACAACAGCCCCTCCCCTAGACTGGTAATCTCAGTTATTTTTCTGAGATGCAAATACAAGGAAAGGTGAACCTGTATTCTTAATCCCCCTGCACTGGTTTGCACCTTGCTTTTATCATATTAATGTCTTAAAGTACATTCACAGCAGTGCATCAGGAACCTTCTCATTTGTTTTAGAGCCACATCAGATTTCATTGTAAGAAAATTCCACAGTTTAACCCTCCTTTGATGGATGCTTGAGTTCTCTGCCATGTTTTGCTAGTACAAACAATGCCTTAGTGAATAACCTTGTACATACGTCATTCTGCATGTGTGCAAGTTTCCAAATGTTGATTGGAAAGTGGGAAGAAGCCAGGTAGAGGAACCACTGAATCTTGTAAGAACCACAACCAGAAAAATAAAGTGTGAGAAGCACTCCTGGGGCAGGTGCCACAGGGCCTTGTGGCAGCAAGTGTATCCTGAGAATTAGCCCCGGGACCCCGGCTGTGCCCAACACATGCTTTCATGTGGGACCTGTGGCCGGGAGTCTTCATGTAATTTTCTTCTTTTTGTTGCCTTGCCTACTTGGAAGTCTTGGGCTGAGCTCCCTGGCCTGAGATATTTATGCTTTTCCCTGGGACTCGGAGGGAAGGGAATGGTTGTGTGGCTTCTTTCCCAGGAGCCTGCGCACGTGGGGGCCAAGCATTCACCTCCAGAGCCAGCTGAGCAGATCAGGCAAACGCTCTTGGAAGCAACGGCCTTTCCCATCAATGCTTATTTGTTCTTGATGAGGAAAAACGATGCTGGCCTCCATTGAAAAAGAGAAAGCCTCCTCTTGTAAGTGCTCTTGGACAAGTGAGCACTTGTTTCGGAGTCATCTGCAAGTGCATGTGACCTGGAGACTCTGTGGGAAATGCCTGACTTGTGCAGCTTTGGCGTCCAGCTGTGCTTGGGGAGTTCTGCTCCAAATGTCAGACGCAGAGGGCCCAAGCTTTTCCAGCACAGCCCACAGCTGGAAATGGTACAAGCCTCATATTCATTCTTTGTGTTGGAGAAGAGGTTTCCGGACCTTGTTCATGACTTACTGAATGATTCAAAATCTGGAGCTCCGTGCTGGTGTCAGCATGTTTCCACATCCATTAGTGCTGGGGAAATGCTGCCCCCAGACTGGAAACGTCTATCTGGGTTCTATCCATGTACAGCAACCTGCCTTTGTGCCCAGCGTGGGTTTGGACCCATCTCATCTGGCAGTCACCTTCCCCTGAAGCGCCTCTCCTTCAGGGCAGAGCAGTTTTAGCCCAGTGGTTCAACCAGCCTTGGCTGGTCCTGGGTGTGTGGCTCTCTTCATAGACTGACTGGCTCTCCTACCTTGAACAGGTGACTCAAGCCTTTCTGGGCCTCAGGGACTCATCAGGATGAAGGGGATTAAAAAACCCCACCTGCTTCCTAGCAGTTTAGGAGTCAGTGTTTGTGAAGCACTCAGCACTGTGCCCGCACATAATGACTGTCATTATGTGGAATATTTACTCTTCTAATTATTATTCATTAAGAATGATTTATGGCCTCTTTTCCTTCCCCACTTTTTCATCACTTTGACCTTGTGTTTTTAGATGAATGGGTTTGTGTCTTTTTTGAACCCTGGGACTTGAACTCATGGGGTCCTCCTCAAAGGAAACCCTAGTAATGACTATATTTTAACAGGTTCATTGAGACATAATTTACATACCATAAAGTTTACCCACTGCATACAGCCAGGTCATATTTATAAATGTACGCAGCTGTGTGGTAGCTGCATAGCCTAGTTTTAGAATACTCTTGCATGCACGTGTGCTAAGTTGCCAGTTGTGTCCGACTCTTTGCAACCCCATGGACTGCAGCATGCCAGGCTTCCCTGTCCATCACCAACTCCCAGAGCTTGCTCAAACTTATGTCTGTCGAGCCGGTGATGCCAACTCGTCCACTTCTGTCATCCCTTTCTCCTGCCTTCAATCTTTTACAGCATCAGGGTCTTTTCCAATGAATCTCTGGTTTCCTAGAATTTCTAGAACCCTGCTCCAGACTAACTGAATCCTATCTCCATGACTGGTAGTCTTTTGTCATTTTCTTTAATTTAGCATAACACCTTTAAGGTTTATCTATGCTATTAAATAGTTTTTAAACTATTTATTTATTTGGCCACACTGGGTCTTAGTTGCTGCATGTAAGCCCCTCCAGTTGCAGCATGCAGAATCTCTAGTTGTGATGTGCAACCCTTTAGTTGCGGCACATGGGATCTGGTTCCCTGGCCAGGGGTCGAATCTGGGCTCCCTGCGTTGGGAGCGTGGAGGCTTAGCTGCTGGATCACAAGGGAAGTCCCTATGCTACTGTATTTTGTCCCTTTCTATTGATGAGTAGCTATACCATATTTTCTCCATCCTAATAACTATATAGTTGGATTTTTTTTTTAATGGGAAAATGGGGAGAAAGAGGAATATGGGGAAAAAAGATGTTTAAAAATATAGTAGTGTTCATACTCTAATTTTAGAAAAACAGGATATCATAGGATGGATATCAGGGTTAAGTAAGTGAATCAGGAGAGGGGTGGACCAGGATCTGAAGGATACAGAACAGAGCATTTAGACAGCGGCTTCTGCATGGTTGGGTTCATGAGTGCTTTGTGCTTTTGGCTCTCTCTTTTTTTTTTTTCTCCTCTCTTTTTTAGTTTTTTGATAATAGCTCTGAGATATAATTCACACATCTTAACATTCCCCCCTTTTAAAGTGTAGGAGGATACAATGGCTTTTCTATATATTCACAGAGTTGAGCTACCATAGACAATTTGTTCTGCTGGAGAAGCAGAACAATGCCAGGTCCCTACTATGGGTCTTAGGGCCAGCCAGACCTGGATTTGAATCCCAGCTCTGCTGCTCATTGCTGTGTGACCTTGGGAGAGTCACTTAACATCTCTGAGCCTTTATCATTAAAACCTGAGTGATAACTCCCCTCATTGGTCGTTGTGTTATTTCTGCCTTTTGTCTCTCCCTGGGGAAGCCTTTGTAGGACCATTCTCCACCAAGTGCCTGCTCCAAGTGCCTGGGGGAAAGGTTTAAAATTCAATATCCTTTAGCCTCAGAGATCAGTTTGCCTGTCATAGCCCAAGTCTGGGTATTTTTAAGAAGCATGCTGGGGTAGTCTCTAGGATAGATCACCTGATGCTAAGAGCTGACTCATTGGAAAAGACCCTGATGCTGGGAAAGATTGAAGGCAGGAGGAGAAGAGGGCGACAGAGGATAAGATGGTTGGATGGAATCAAATAGACTCAACAGATGTGAGTTTGAGCAAGCTCTGGGAGATAGTGAAGGACAGAGAAGCCTGGTCTGCTGCAGTCCATGGAGTTGCAAAGAGATCAGACACTACTGAGCAACTGAATTGATGAGGATAGTCTCTGTGCAGGGCACTTTACACTAGACCCCAGATGGAGATGAGGTTGGGGTATTTTGGTCAAAGTGCTTTATTTTGTAAGTGGGCAGCCAAGAACTGGAGACCCCTTCCTGGCACATGGGGACCTAGGAGCCAGTCCCCCAGCCCAGGAATGCCAGCCGCCCCTTCCCCTGAGGAGTTAGCAGAAGGTGAAGGGAGAAGGGCGCTCCCTGGCCTCTGGGAGCCCAACAGAAAGGAAAAGTGGGCAGATTCTGTGGTGTGGGTAGAAGTCTTTTCTTTCTAATCAATAAGCAAACAGTTCCTGGAGTTGCCCAACCTGGCCACAGGAATGTTTGCTGGGTTGCAGCCAGTGGGAGTAATCAATTAGCACCTCTATTCAGGCAGGCGGGTCGGGTGTTTGTGTATTTAACTGGCAGCCAGAAGCTGGATAATAAAACTCCCCCAATTTAAGTGTGTAAGCCAGAGGGCTTCTCATTCTCTTGGATGAAACCAAACCAGTTTCCCTCCTCCCTGTGACAGCAAAGAGGTCCCTGTGCACCTCTGCAGTGGGCAGGCGGCCAGCTCCTTCTTTAACAGTGGGGTTCACCTGCCTCCCTTTTTAAAATGAATGGCAGTGAGATTGTTTGGCAGTTAGTGTCCACCCTGGAAACTGAAGCCAAGGCCTCGGACTCAGATTTGAGCAGAGAAGCAACCCCTACTTCTCCAGTTGAGACACTAGAGCCTCTTCCCCATCTAGGCAGGAAGATGGTGATTGAACAGGGTGAAGTTTTTATCAATGGGTTTGTTTTTGAACTGTCCAGGACAGGCCCAGAAAGGCAAAGGATTTCAAACTGAATTCTTTTCTGGCCCTGATCTCGAGGGCAGGTGGTCTGGGGAGGCCCCCTGGTCCTAAACTGGAGGGACAGAGCCAACGCCCCTCCCAGGCCTGTGTGGGACCCATGTGCTAGTGTTACTCTCATTCCTCTAGGACGTGAGCCCTGGGAAGGCAGGGATCACTACATGGGTCTTCAGCCCTGGAACAGAGCCCAGCGAAAGTGGGTGTGCTGTGCTGAGCAGGCCACCTACTGCCCCTTGCTCTGTGGCTTGGTCCCTTGGTCTGGCACGCAGCCAGAAGCTGGGGCCATCTCTTCAAATGCTCCCCCTCCTTTTTTTCCCTAAATTATTTGATTATTCCTGTTGTTGTGTATGTGTTAGTCGCTCAGTTGTGTCCAACTCTTTGCGACCCCATGGACTGTAGCCCACCAGGTTCCTCTGTCCATGGAATTTCCCAGGCAAGAATACCCGAGTAGGTTGCCATTTCCTTCTCCGGGGGATCTTCCTGACCCAGGGATCAAACCCGGGTCTCCTGCATTGCAGGGAGATTCTTTACCATTTGAGCCACCAGGGAAGATTATTCATGTTCTTGTATCCATACAGTGGAATATTGTGTGTGTGTTAATTGTTATTTAGTTTATTTTTTGGCCATGCCTTTGTGGCATGTGGGATCTTAGTTCCCCGACCAGGGATCAGCCCATGCCCTCTTCAGTGGACGCACAAAATCTTACCCACTGGACTGCCAGGGAAGTCCCTCAAATGCCTCTTTTTGAGCCTTCCCTAAATGCATTTAATTGTCCCCTCCAGCCCTGCTGCTGCAAAGAAGCTTGGAACCCCCTTACCTATTTGTTTTTCTCTATTAACACTTTTCATTTTATTTGTTAATTATCTCTTCCCCACTGGAATGAAAGCCCCATGAGGACAGGATGCGTGCTTTGTTCACTGCTGTATTTCCCAGGCCTTAGAATGATGCTTGGCAACAAGTAAAGGCTCTGTAAATATTTGTTGAAGAAAGAATCCTTGAAGCAATCCCTTGAAGGAAATGAAACTGCCTCCTTCTACGGAAAGGGGAAAATGATATTTAAGGAGGGAGGTCGAAGTGACTTGTCTACCATAGCACCTAAAAAAGTGAAGCTGGGGTTTGACCCTACTGTGGTTGATCCTGTTCACACAAGTGTAAAGCCATAAAAGTATTTGCACTGGCTTGTACCCAACTGTGGAAGTGCTGTTTGTGACATTTTTCACTGTGCTGATTGTGATCAGCATCCATGGTGTTTGCTGTCTGAGAATGTTCTGCGTTAGCCTAAGCAGAAACACAATCTGGGAGCAAACATGCCTTGCTGGAGTGACCCAGGCCGCATGAGTGTAACCTTAAAACAAAGGTGGAGGACTTCCCTGGTGGTCCAGTGGTTAAGAATCCACCTGCCAATGCAGGGCACATGGGTTCAATCCCTGGTCTGGGAAGGTGCCACAGACCAACTAAACCCATGTGCCAGAAGTACTGAGCCTGTGCGCTAGAGCCTGGGAGCCACAGCTACTGAAGTCCCATGCCTCAACTCCAAACGCTCGAGCGTTCTGCAACAGGAGAAGCCACCACAGTGAGAAGCCCACACACCCCAACTGGAGAGCAGTCTCGGCTCACTGAAGCTAGAGAAAGCCCACATGCAGCCATGAAGACCCAGCACAGCCAAAAATAAAGAAATACATACATCTTTAAAAAAGAGGGGGAGATCCAGGGTGATGATCACCCCTTATCCTGTGGGCACATCTTCACAGGGCTCTGGGATAACTTGTCCTTCCACCGCAGCCTCACCATTTTCTCTGCACACTGTTGCCCCCTCCACCCCAGTCTGTTTGGATGGAAACAGACAGGAGGAGACTTTGTTCCTTGCCTCCCTCCGAGGCGGTGCCCATTGTTGACATCTGTTTTTAGGGTGTGAGTTAAATGAAGACAGAGACCACTTATAATTTGTTCTGGGCAACAACATGCTGGGAGGCCAGGAGAAACAACTCGATAAGCTTCATGAAAATAAACTTCCCTTGAAGATCCTGAACACCACAGATCTAGCACAGTCAAACAAATAAGTATTAAAAATAAAATTTCCCATCCGTGGGATTCCATGGGAGCTGCCTGTGGACAAGGGCGATTTGATGGGCTGCTGGTGCCCCAGCCGAGAACACCCTGAGGGAGCAAAATGCACAGGCTCTTGTGAACACACCTACGAGTTGTGCTTGTGCAACGTGATATTCCAAGCTGCTTATCTTAACCAGAAAAAATGTCTGGGAGTTAAGTTGGCCCATCAAAAGAACTCCGACTTATTTCAACTTATGTAACGCAGTGACCTAAGGCAGAACATTCTTGAATCTTTAAAACTCCCTCCTTTGCCTGTCTGGTTGTCCTTATGTTTTTCCGAGGCCCCGGCACTGGATTTCCGAGGTGTCACTTTCATCTTTCATTCGAGGAGAGAAGGGGTGAGTGTGTGTGTCTTGTGGAGATGGGGACAGGGAAACTTGGCTATTTTTATTCTGGTTCCCCTCCACCTGTCCCATTCTGTCTTGTGAACTCACTTCCCTGTGGCCATTCGGCTAGCAACCAGTCTCACAAATGGCTCATCAAAGCAGGAGGCAGGCTGCCTGTTGGTTAAGTCCTGATGGGGCGTCAGACCACAGGCCCTGCCACTTCATAGCTAGGTGGCTTGGCCACGTCTGTTCACTGAGACTTCTGAGCCCACTTCCTCATTTAGAAGCTGGGGCTGCTGGACTCTACCCACCAAGGCTGCTATGTCTAGTCAGGCTGTTAGGTGGTGTTACTGCCCGTAATTCTCAGGAACAAGTGGGCACACATAACTGGAGATTCATCGGGGCTAAAATGATAGTCTTTCTGATGCAACATTGCCCGAGTGTGGACAAACTGGAGGCCTCATCATCCTTTCTCTCCCATTTTTTTAAACATTGAATTACATTTTCTGCTGAGCACGGGTGCCTATTAAACCTGGAATGGCAGTAATTTCATGAACACCCACCAAAGGAAGACATTCCAGTCACCCAGTCCATCAAGGAAAATGGAACCTAGAAAGGAACTTTCTAGGTGGTGGTACCCATGGAGATTTAGGGCTTTGTGGTTGGAGTTGGAAACACTGTGGCTCTCTAGAGAAGTGAACGCCTGCCCAGCCAGACGGTACGTGTCTGGTCTCCCAGGGTTCCTTTCGTCCATCAAGTAAGACTTCTTGTTCCTTATCTTGAGTATTTAAGTTAGAATCCGAAACCCTTGGTTTGGGGGTGCACAATGGCAGTGTGGCCCCCAGGATTTCCAAGAGCCTCAGAAGGCTTATGATCTTGCCCTTGAGGTTGCGTGTAAAATTTTCTCATTTGATGCTTTGTTCCAGTGGTCCCTGATATAAAAACAAATGCAGTGTTCTTTGGTGTTAGCCATGGAAAATGCCTCCTGCGGAGAAGGAGCCATCCCAGAAGGGCACCTCTTTGTGTGTGTTGTGGGGAAAACCCCACTTGTAGATAGTTGCTTCTGAGAGACCAGGTGATCCTGCTCCTTACCAAATAACTATGCGTAGCTGAATCTGATGGCAGGCCCGGTCCTTACATCTCCCTAAAATATATGGAGGCTTTGGAAACTGTCTTGTTCCTACCCACTCACATTCCAGTTGGACGGGGGTGAGAAGAAACGGGAGCCTTCAGGCAGGACTGTTTGTGGCACGACACAATTCCAAGCAAAGAATGTTGCCGCCCTAGGACTACAAAGCTTTTCATGGATTTGGGTTTCATTTGTATTTGGACTTCAGGCATCTTTTCTGGGAGTCCTCAGATTAAGCTCTAATGCTAATGCTAATGCTAAGTCACTTCAGTCGTGTCCAACTCTGTGCGACCCCATAGATGGCAGATCACCAGGCTCCCCCGTCCCTGGGATTCTCCAGGCAAGAACACTGGAGTGGGTTGCCATTCCCTTCTCTGATGCAGGAAAGTGAAAAGTGAAAGTGAAGTCGCTCAGTCGTGTCCGACTCTTAGCGACCCCATGGACTGCAGCCTACCAGGCTCCTCCGTCCATGGGATTTTCAAGGCAAGAGTACTGGAGTGGGGTGCCATTGCCTTCTCCGATTAAGCTACTACTTCTGCCAAATACGCAAGAAAATGGGGCAGTTGTAGGATGAATGACAATTTACAGGAGTCACAGTGTTCTGAAGATGCTTTTTAGAATACACACACATAAATATATTTTATTTGTTTGGCTGCGTGGCTGCACCAGGTCTTAGTTGTGGGATCTTTTGTTGTGGCTTGCAAATTCTTGCTTGCAAGCACAGAGTCTAGCCACTGGACGATGAGGGAAATCCCTAAAGGCGCTTGTTACCTCACTCTTCTCTTTGTCATTTTAAAAAGTGACTCACTGTAATTGTAACATACCATACAATACAAAAATGTTTCAGGAAGTTACGTTTTTAAAAACTGCCTCCAACTGTACCTCTTTCCATTGAAGAAAGTAGGGAAAACCACTGGACAATTCAGGTATGACCTAAATCAAATCCCTTATGATTATACAGTGGAAGTGAGAAATAGATTTAAGGGCCTAGAGCTGATAGAGTGCCTGATGAACTATGGAATGAGGTTCGTGACATTGTACAGGAGACAGGGCTCAAGACCATCCCCATGGAAAAGAAATGCAAAAAACCAAAATGGCTGTCTGGGGAGGCCTTAAAAATAGCTGTGAAAAGAAGAGAAGTGAAAAGCAAAGGAGAAAAGGAAAGATATAAACATCTGAATGCAGAGTTCCAAAGAATAGCAAGAAGAGATAAGAAAGCCTTTTTCAGCGATCAATGCAAAGAAATAGAGGCAAACAACAGAATGGGAAAGACTAGAGATCTCTTCAAGAAAATCAGAGATACCAAAGGAACATTTCATGCAAAGATGGGCTCAATAAAGGACAGAAATGGTATGGACCTAACAGAAGCAGAAGATATTAAGAAGAGCTGGCAAGAATACACAGAAGAACCCTACAAAAAGATCTTCACGACCCAGATAATCACAATGGTGTGATCACTCACCTAGAGCCAGACATCCTGGAATGTGAAGTCAATTGGGCCTTGGAAAGCATCACTACGAACAAAGCTAGTGGAGGTGATGGAATTCCAGTTGAGCTATTCCAAATCCTGAAAGATGATGCTGTGAAAGTGCTGCACTCAATTTGCCAGCAAATTTGGAAAACTCAGCAGTGGCCACAGGACTGGAAAAGGTCAGTTTTCATTCCAATCCCAAAGAAAGGCAATGCCAAAGAATGCTCAAACTACCGCACAATTGCACTCATCTCACACGCTAGTAAAGTAATGCTCAAAATTCTCCAAGCCAGGCTTCAGCAGTATGTGAACCGTGAACTTCGTGATGTTCAAGCTTGTTTTAGAAAAGGCAGAGGAACCAGAGATCAAATTGCCAACATCCACTGGATCATGGAAAAAGCAAAAGAGTTCGAGAAAAACATCTATTTCTGCTTTATTGACTATGCCAAAGCCTTTGACTGTGTGGATCACAATACACTGTGGAAAATTCTGAAAGAGATGGGAATACCAGACCACCTGATCTGCCTCTTGAGAAATTTGTATGCAGGTCAGGAAGCAACAGTTAGAAGTGGACATGGAACAACAGACTGGTTCCAAACAGGAAAAGGAGTACGTCAAGGCTGTATGTTGTCACCCTGCTTATTTAACTTATATGCAGAGTACATCATGAGAAACGCTGGGCTGGAAGAAGCACAAGCTGGAATCAAGATTGCCGGGAGAAATATCAATAACCTCAGATATGCAGATGACATCACCCTTATGGCAGAAAATGAAGAGGAACTAAAAAGCCTCTTGTTGAAAGTGAAAGTGGAGAGTGAAAAAGTTGGCTTAAAGCTCAACATTCAGAAAACGAAGATCATGGCATCTGGTCCCATCACTTCATGGGAAATAGATGGGGAAACAGTGGAAACAGTGTCAGACTTTATTTTCTTGGGCTCCAAAATCACTGCAGATGGTGACTGCAGCCATGAAATTAAAAGACGCTTACTCCTTGGAAGGAAAGTTATGACCAACCTAGATAGCATATTGAAAAGCAGAGACATTACTTTGCCAACAAAGGTCCGTCTAGTCAAGGCGATGGTTTTTCCAGTGTTCATGTATGAATGTGAGAGTTGGACTGTGAAGAAGGCTGAGCGCCAAAGAATTGATGCTTTTGAACTGTGGTGTTGGAAAAGACTCTTGAGAGTCCCTTGGACTGCAAGGACATCCAGCCAGTCCATTCTGAAGGAGATCAGCCCTGGGATTTCTTTGGAAGGAATGATGCTGAAGCTGAAACTCCAATACTTAGGCCACCTCATGCAAAGAGTTGACTCATTGGAAAAGACTCTGATGCTGGGAGGGATTGGGGGCAGGAGGAGAAGGGGACGACAGAGGATGTCATGGCTGGATGGCATCACTGACTCGATGGACGTGAGTCTGAGTGAACTCCGGGAGTTGGTGATGGACAGGGAGGCCTGGCGTGCTGTGATTCATGGGGTCGAGAAGAGTTGGACACGACTGAGCGACTGATCTGATCTGATCTGTACCTCTTTCAACCTTCCCTCCACTTCCACTCAAATTACTGTCAACCTCCTGCAGTGTAGAATTCCAACTGCTCTGGAATGTCTTTTTTCTACCGCCCCGCCCCATAAGAAGTATTCCATCCCCAGACTGCAAATGGGAAGAGTAGTGAAGAACACTCATTCTGGGATCAGACAGCCTGGCCCCTCCACCCACCAGCCTTTAATTCAGGACAGAGAAAATGGGACAGGTGATGCCTACACCACAAGATGGCCTGGGGTGGGGGATTCAATCAGAAAACTGGACTTGTTGCAGGAAGGGGGACCCCTTCCAGGGCCTGAAACTGGGCTCTTGTCTAACGCTTGGAAATGAATTGTCCAAGGAGACACATGTGCTGACACAGCAAGAGATTTTATTGGGAAAGGGCACCCGGCTGGAGAGCAGTAGGGCAAGGGAACCCAGGAGAACTGCTCTGCTGCGTGGCTCACAGTCTTATGGTGATGGGATTAGTTTCCCGGTGGTCTTTGGCCAATCATTCTAATTCAGAATCTTTCCTGGTGGCGCACGCATCGCTCAGCCAAGATGGATGCTAGCGAGAGGGATTCTGGGAAGCGGACGGACATGCAGCATCTCCTTTTGACATTTCCTGAACTCTTTCGGTTGGTGGTGGCTTATTAGTCCCCTATTCTTTATCAGGATCTCCTGTCATAAAACAACTCATGCAGATGGTTACTATGGTGCCTGGCCAGGGTGGGTGGTTTCAGTCCCTGTGCTTCCCCTAGCAGACATAAGGAGCACAGGACAAGAGTCTGACTTGTAGAGAGGCAGAGTGGTCAGGAGCGTGAGCTCTCAGACGTACCTAAGTCCCAGTCTAGGCTCTGCCACTTAGTAACTGCCTCAGTTTCCCCGTCTATAAAAAGGGGACACTGATGACAGCGACTTCACAGAGTTCTGGGACTAAATGAGTTAGTATTTGTGAAGTGCTTAGAGTAGAACCTGACACACAATGTTCTTAAATGTTTAGATATTAAGAAAATAGTGAATAAAAGGTAGTTGAAGCTGTTGAATCTAGTTTTTGATGGTGATGATGATGTTATTGTGGTGAAAAGATCTTCCCATTTAGAGATGGCCAGTGGGTTCTTGGCTCTTGTCATCAGGATCTAGTTTTGAAATCAAGTGACCAAATGACTGGTTTAGGAAAGGACAACATGCTGATTTAACACTTAGTTCTTTGCTGTCTTTTTTATTTAACTTTTTATTTTAGAAATGTTCAAATAGGACTTCCCTGGCAGTCCAGTGGCTGAAACGCTTCCACTGTAAGGAGCAAGAGTTCAGTCCTTGGTCAGGGAACTAAGACGTGTTGTGCAGTGCAGACAGAAAAAAATAACACTTTTTTTTTTTAAAAGAAATGTTCAAATATACCCATCTTCATATACTGATCTGGTTTCTACAGTTTGCCAGTCTTGTTTCCCCTACATGCTGGCGTTAGTGTGCCCTGTGGCTCTGAGGCACTGTCCAGCCCTTGCCAGGGTTGAAGCCAGCTTCCCAGAGCCTTCTCAGAACTGGAGATCCCCTCAGTCATTTCTGTAATTTCTGGCTAATCGGCCCAGAGGCTCAGGTTGCACAGAAAGATAATGGGCCTTAATGAGCACCTGGAAATTCAGGTTGGGCCTGCCTGTGGCGCGTTCACTACTTATGTCACTTCTCACAGGGCAGGGCTTAGCCACCATTAAGCCAAGATGCCCCACAGCAGGTTAAGAGCCTTGCATTAAGTTATTTGCAAAACCATTTTCATTTTTTCAGGCTGCCACTCTTGGCAAGTCCAATCATGCTCGTCCCAGCTCTCACTGCCCAGGTCTGGGCCAGCTGGGGAACAGAATTCAGTGTGGAAAATGAGGGCGGCTCTTGTTCCCTGATTATATGGCCAGCCCCCCAAACACAGCCCAGTGGCCCCATTGTTTCTGCTGGGGTGTGGGTGGGAGAACGTTGTGAGCACATTCACTGTCTTGTTTAATCTCACAAAACCCTGAAGAGGTGGGCTCAGTCAGTGGTATCCTTCAGGTGCCAGTAGAAAAAACTGAAGCCCAGAGAGGTTATGCATTTTGTGTAAGGTCACTCTGCAAGAACGTGAAAAAATCTGGGTTTATATAATCATTCCAGTCACAGACTCTGAGGCTGTTCTTGTCAACCTCTTCCTGTCATTTTAAAAAATCCTTGCCATGCTCACCCCTCCCCAACCCCTTCAAACTTGGGAAATCAGTTGTAGAACCAGACTAAAAGGTGAGGGTAGGCATGTGACATGGTTTTAATTTTTTTTTTTTTAAACAAACTGGCAAAGGAGGGTTCAGGAGTGATTGAGACTAGGTTACTCATATTAAGGGCCATCCCAACTCTGCTGTTCACTAGTTATAGGGATCAAACAAATGTCTTAACCTCTGTGAGCCTCAGTTTCTTCATCTACAAAATGGGAATAATCGTGGTGCTTATCCTCTGCCCCCTGCTGCTGCTACGTCGCTTCAGTCGTGTCTGACTCTGTGCGACCCCATAGACAGCAGCCCATTAGGCTCCTCTGTCCCTGGGATTCTCCAGGCAAGAATACTGGAGTAGGCTGCCATTTCCTTCTCCAATGCATGAAAGTAAAAAGTGAAAGTGAAGTCACTCAGTTGTATCCGACTCTTAGCGACCAAGGTCTTATTTTCTCTAGCAAGGGTGGGGCTGTTGGGCCAGAAAAGTTGGCAATGGTGGCCCCTAGTGGAACAAATGAAAACTGCAGCCCAGACACCATAACCAACTTGAGGGCTTTCTGGCAGAGACCTGATCCATGTCCATGTAGAAGTGTCTATGCTGTGCTTAGTTTAGTCATGTAAAATAGGCAAAAGAACAGAACTTTTTTAAAATAAAAGATCTCTTGGAAAAACTAAGAATTGCACTGGAGGAATGAGAGATAATTATTTGAAAGGGAGAATAGACCGATTTGAGTTTCCCTGAAGGAAATTTCATCGACTGTTCCTTCTGCCTGGAAGGCTCTTGAGCCAAGATCTCTATAAGGCTGACTCCTTCAGGTCTCAGCTCAGACACCTACAACTTCAGAGAGGCCAGCTTTCACCATCCAGTAAAAGTTATACACTCCCCATACTTCTTCTCCATCACTCTTCCCCCACCCCATCACTCTTATATTATCCTCTTTTTAAATTCCTTTATGTCTAGCATTTGTCACTACCTGAGATTCAGTTTTGTTATGTGTCCATCTCTTTCACAATATAGTATAAGCTCAATGGAAGCAGGTGCCTTGCCTGTCTGTTCACAATTTTGTCCTTACTGCCCAGCACAATGTCTGACAAATTATTTGATGGAAACTTGTTAAATGAGTCCTTTGGGACTCTGATGTGTAATGCAGACACTTTTCACCACAGCTTCTCCAGCATTGGGTATTAATACTTTTTAAGTTTTAATACTTTAATGACTGTAAAGTTTTAAGTAGCTTTGTCTCTAAGCCACTGATCCTAAGTTCCCTCATCCAAGTAGTCTTCTGTCTTTTGCATTTGTCTCACTGCACTGTATGATCAGGTTGAAGATTTTCCTGTGAAATCTTCACTGTCTCCCCTGACAGTGACTTCACTGTCTCCCTGACAGCTTCTCCACTGGGTGGTCTCAGATTGCAAGAAGGCATTACCTCTCAAGGCCTCAGAAAATAAGCATATAATCAGTTCTAAATGAATATCTGCCATTATCAATGTCTTTTGTGGAATACTGAATAAATGAAGTGTCTAGTATGTGCCAAGCACTGTTCTGTGTATCTTAAAACAATCCTAGGAAGTAGTTGTTGTCAAATACCTTCATTCTACAGATGGGTAAACTGGAGCACCGAGAGATTCAGTGATGTGCCCAAGGTCTCAGAGCTAATAAACAGAGCTGGGACCTGAGCCCTGCCCTTGACAGTAAATAAGACCATGTTTGAAGAGTGAGCACTATGATTATCCTCATTTTGAAGATGAAGAAAAGAAAGTGAAAGTCACTCAATCGCGTCTGACTCTTTGCGACCCCTTGGACTGTAGTCTGCCAGGTTCCTCTGTCCATGGAATTCTCCAGGTCAGAATACTTGAGTGGTTAGCCGTTACCTTCTCCAGGGGACCTTCTCAACCCAGGAACCAAACCCACGTGTCCCGCACTGCAGGTGCATTCTTTACCAGCTAAGGCACAGGGAAGCCCGATGAAGAGACTGAGGTTAAAAAATTTGCCCAAGCCCTTACTCTTAACCATTATGTCCTGCTGGCTTCCTCTTATTATCTGCCACTGTTTATTGAAATGTAAACTGTTTGCTTATTTATCTGTTTATTTTTAATTTTGGCTGCATGGGCTCTTTGTTGAGGCATGCGGGCTCAGTAGCTGTGGGCTTAGTTACCCTGCGGCATGTGGGATCTTAGTTTCCCAACCAGGGATTGAACCTGCATCCCCTGCATTGGAAGTCAGATTGTTTAACTGCTGGACTGCCAGGGAAGTCCCTACACTGTTTATTTAAATGTCGTTAATCCATAGTATCTCATTGTACCTCAGTCTGTAACTTTTGGACTCAATAGGTATTCTGTCTCAGTTATTTTTCAAGTAATCAAGAGTCATCTGAAGGAGAGGCCCTTTTTTGTTACTGAAAAGGAGGTTACTTTCTAGGCAGGTTATCGTTCTCAGTCTCCAAGTGGATGAGAAAAGAGTCACCACAGTTAAATCGCCCTGGGCTTGTGAAGATGGCACCTGCTACTTTGTCGTCTTTGCCGTTTGTCACCAGACTCTGGTTTGTTTTCCTTGCGCCTGTTTTGTGTGAGTTAGACTTTTAGTGGGTGAATGAAGTTCAGTTTCTAGAAAAGGAATGCCGTTTCGTCTCCCCAGTTTTCTAATCACTGTCATTTACGCCCTGCAGTGAGTTTTGAAGGATGTGCTGGCCTACCAAGGACAGTCTATGTTTCTGATGACACCCGATTCAAAGTGCACACAGATGGCGTGCTTACAGTCAGACGACCTGTACACCTTCATCGTCCAGAGCTAAGTTTTCTTGTCCATGCCTGGGACTCCACCCACAGGAAGCTCTCCACCAAAGTGACACTGGAGGTATCAGCGCACCACCACCACCACCACAGTCATCATGTAAGTTGGAGTGTTTCTTGGAAGTTCACTATTATTTTAGTCTGCTGCTTAATTTACATTTGGGGCTGGATAATTTCTATGGGGATTATGGGGATGTCCTCTGCGCTCTATGACATTTAGCAGCATCCCTGGTCTTAACTGCTAGAAGCTAGTAACACTGCCAGCTGTGACAACCAAAATTGCCTCCAGACACTGCCAATGCCCCCTGCGGGTAGAGGGACGGGATGCAAAATAGCTGCATGGTCCAACTGAACTAATTCTTGCTATTGATTTGTTGTTGTCAGGCTGATCGCAAGATATACTACCTTATTTCTGCAGATAGTGTAGAGTAAGGGTGAGGGCATGGATTCTGTCTGGAATTGAGTACTTATTTTTAAATTATTTATTTATTGACTGTGCCAAGTCTTAATTGTGACACTTGAGATGTTTAGTTGTATGCAGCATGCAAACTCTCAGTTGCAGCATGGGAGATCTAGTTCCCTAGTTCCCTGACCTGGGCCCCCTGTATTGGGAACACAGAGTCTTAGCCGCCGGACCACCGGGAAGTCCCATGGGGGAGTTATTTAATCTGTCTGTGCTTGAATTTATCTGTAAAATGGAGATGATACTGACTACATAAATTAATACTTGTAAGATGCTGAAACTATGGAAGGCATACAACAAGTAAGTCAGTCATTTTTAACTTTTCTGCTCATTCTCTACCTGGAGGAAGAATTTACACAAAGTCAGTTTTCTGGTCATTTTGCTCTTCGTGTCTCTAGTGGGGAGGGTCTTGGCAAAGAACGGGAGGAATCACTATGAATCTTTGGCCTGATTGGATTGCAATCTCCACGAGCTCCTTCCCCACTGAATTTGCAATGCCTGGCCCTTGAGTCTGGCACATGCCAGGAGCCCAGAGTGGACAGATGGGTGGATTGGCCACAGAGAAAAGGATATAAGTCTGCCCAGGTTCTTGGCAAGAATGTTTCTGAAATTGTTACCCAAAGCCGGATGCCTTTGCCAGTTTCTAAACTGCTCCCATGGTGTTTCCTATTGAACGTCTCTCTAGGGGGCTATTGTAGTTGTATCCTGGGAGTGTAGAAGTATTGTAAGTGCCAAAGCCATTCAGGCTGGCTCTAGTTTTTCTCCCTGAAGACTGCTGAGATTCTAGGAATTTAATACTCCTGGGAGATCTTTTTTTTTTTTTTTTTTTCTCTCTGGTGTAATTGGACAGACCAGAAAAATGGGGAACTTAGTAGAACTAAATTAACATAGCTTCCTGACTCAGGTCTCCAACTGATACCATCATTCATGTTAGTCCTGTCTGGTAAGTTCTTGCTAGATAGTGGTGCATGGAGGCCTCTTGTGAGCCAAAGATGGAAACAAAGTTGGTCTTTCAACTTTACTTCTCCACCTTTGCCATCTGCCTTCAAATACATGTTATAGAAAAGCACACATTGCAGTGGTTTATGTAAAACAGTATTTGTCTTTCAAGTTTAGGCAATTCAGTTGTAACTTGTGATCATTATTGACACTCTTGCAGTCATCAGGAAGCTAGGTTCTTTCTTTCTTTTTTATTCTGTCATCCTTAGCACATATATGGCTTCTGTCCTCAATGATACCTCGTGGTCCAAGATGGCTGCTGGAGCTCCAGTCATCACATCTTTCCTCTGGACAGTAGGAAGTTGAACGGGATGAAGCCCCAAAATGTATCACTTAGCTGTCCACATTTTAAAGAAGACTTTGTGGAATTTTGAAGCAGTATTTCTTCTTATATCTCATTAGTCAGAATGTGGCTTCATGGTCACACCTAGCAGCAGGTGTAGTACAGGAAGTGTAGTTTTACTTGGGTACATTGTTGGATTATATATATATATAATCTCAAGAGAAAGCGTGGGAGAAAGGGAAAGAAGTTTTTGTTTTTAAAAAAGAACAGATATTGAGTGAAAGTGAAAATCTGCCAGTTGTGTCTGACTTTTTGTGACCCTATGGACTGTAACCTGCCAGACTCCTCTGTCCATGGAATTCTTCAGGCAAGAATACTGGAGTGGGTAGCCATTACCTTCTCCAGGGGATCTTCCCAACCCAGGCATTGAACCCAGGTCTCCCACATTGCAGGTGGATTCTTTACCATCTGAGCCACCAGGGAAGCCTGGATGGTAAGGTGGCAAGTCTGCCACAACTGGTTTGAGGATGCCTTTGGTTTGTCTCCAGTTCAAAGCACTCTTGTGGTTCCAGGTGGCCCTACATTGGAAGGGGTGACAATCTTACCTCTCTTTTCATTCATATAAGAATAGATCCTATATATTTATATCAAAACATCACATGATGTTTTCTATTAAATAGAAACAGTTTTTTATTTTATCAGTTATACCTCAAGAAAGCTGGGGGAAGACTATAAATCGATCTAACTTTCTAGTTCTTTCTCTTAGGTTGGATAAGTTTTCTGGTCTGGTATCCTTTTTTCCTGAGGGATGGATCCTATATTCAGTTTGTTTATGCTTAAACATGATTCCCTTTAATTTCACACAGGATGAGAGTTCCCTTGTGGCCTATCATTAGGATTCTGGGTTGGCAAGATCCCAGGTTCAATCCCTGGTCATGGAACTAAGATCCTGCAAGCTGCATGACACAGCTAAATAAATGAATAAATATCTTAAAAAAAAAAAAAATAATTTCACACATAAAGATGTTAATGTTATGTTTTGCCAGCATAGTGTTCATCATTATTTATTATCATTCTCTGAAAATGTTCTGTAATCTTGATGTCAGCAAAGTATGCACTTTGCCTTCCTCTTCAGTATGGCAAATGAATTTGCATTCATACATCAAGATCTGTTTGTTCACCACGGCTGTGCAAAATGGTCATTTTTAGGCTTAAGATGCAGTATCGAGAATCAGTTTAATATTTGTTCCTGTGTTCAGGTCATACCTCAAATTCCATTTCATTAAAACTATAACTCTGTTTTCCAACCAGTCCAACCATCATCTTTGTTAGCATTTGTCGAGCACTTACTGTTTCGAGCACTATTCTTTTTTTTTTTTTTTTTTGCTGCACTGGGTTTTCATTTGCTGCTTGCAGGCTTTCTCTCGTTGAAGGAGCAGGGGTATCTCACTGCAGTGGCTTCTCTTGTTATGGAGCATGGGATTTAGGCTCTTGGGCTTCATTAGTTGTGGGGTATGGGCTTAGTTGCCCCACGGTATGTGAAATCTTCCTGGACCACGAATTGAACCTGTGTCTTCTGCCTTGACAAGCAGATTCTTGACCACTAGACCACCAGGGAATTCCTCAGACACTATCCTAAGTGCTTTATTGCAACACTGGTATCACATTTAATCCTTCTAAGGACCCTATAGGGCTTCCCTTGTGGCTCAGCTGGTAAAGAATCCACCTGCAATGCAGGAGACCTGGGTTTGATCCCCAGTTTGGGAAGATCCCCTGGAGAAGGAAATGGCAGCCTAGAGAATTCCATGGACAGAGGAGAGAGACAGACTACAGTCCATGGAATCACAGAGTCGGACACGAGTGACTTTCACTTTTCACTTTTCAAGGACCCTGTGAGGCAGGTACTGATATAATCCTCATTTTAGAGATTAGGAAAATGTAGGACACAGAAGTTAAATAATCTAGCCCAAGGTGTCACTGTGAGGATGCAAAGCCAGTCAGCCTGGCTCCACAGCCTGCCCGTGGCCAGGGTGGGACTGCTTCTCTAGAAGATGAATGCAGAGCGTGTGTGTGTATGTGTTAAGGAGTGTGTGAGTGACTAGTACAAAAGAATGAGAAGGATTTTGTGATGCTATCTGGTCATGTTTCATGTCTGTCCTGTGCATTTTGAATCACATTTTTAAAGGTAAGAAATAAGGTTTGACACACACGTCATAGACAGGCATGAGTGACAGTGTGGGAGATGGCAGATGGAATTGTCCTCTGGAGCCTTTACTGTGTTATTGCCAATCACTTTAACTTAAACAATTCGGAAGATCTTTCCTTCCATCTTCAGCTATCTCATTTCGCTGTGTGTGCATAAAAAGCTATCTTTATCGCACGTGAAAACCGTTCAATATGAGTCTCAAAGGACGTTTTTGGTTCCCATCCCAACAACTTTTGTTAGAGCAAATGGCAACCAAACCAATAGAATAACACGGTGAGATTAAGGGATTAGTATTGATCACAAAGTAATCCTTAGTATCAGTTCCTAAAACTTATTCTGTAGGCTAACTCCACTTTGGAGACCTGTATCCCTAGGAAAAATATAAGAGGAAAAATATAAAACACTGGGATATCAAATTGTTGCATAAGCTCTGATATTAAGTCATTGGGGGCATAATGTCCTTTAAAAATGACAAATGTTGGGACTTCTCTGGTGGTCCAGAGGTTAAGACTCTGTGCTTCTACTGCAGAGGGTGAGGGTTTAATTCCTGGTCAGGGAACTAAGATCCTGCATGCTATGCAGCCAAAAACCAAAAAAGAACCCCAAAACAACACGGGTGTGAAATGTGGACTTGATATAATTCATAATGTAATGTCAAACCCTCAAACCCTGTAACCTTGTATGCATGATTGCCTGAACTCTGGACACCAGGAAAGATCCAAAGAGGAAACCAGCTTGGTGATATGGTAAAGGGTTCATTGGGTTTTGTTTTGGCTGTTTCGTTTGTTACTAAATGGAAACCATGTCCTTCTCTCAGAAGACTGGAGATTCTTATTGGGTAGTTTGAACTGTTCAGCCTGTATCATCTCGCCTAAATGATCCCATTTTGTTCCTCAACTTCTTTCCTTTCAGGACTCTCCCTCTGGAACCCAGACGGAAGTGCTCACATTTCCTGGTCCCCACCATGGTCTCAGGAGACAGAAGAGAGACTGGGTTATTCCTCCTATCAGCTGCCCAGAAAATGAGAAAGGCCCGTTTCCTAAGTCGCTGGTCCAGGTACAGAAGGAAGTTCCCTATTTCTCTGGGAGGGAATTTGGCCGAGAAGGACCTAGGAGAGAAAGGGGAAACAACCAATGTCAGGATCCTTTCTTGCTCATTCATCTCTCTCTGCTTTGTCTCCAGATAAAATCTAACAAGGAGAAAGAAACCCAAGTTTTCTACAGCATCACTGGCCAAGGAGCTGATACACCCCCTGTCGGTGTTTTTATTATTGAAAGAGAAACAGGATGGTTAAAAGTGACACAGCCTCTGGATAGAGAACAGATTGCCAAGTACATTGTGAGTGTCTCTTAGAAGCTTGTTAATGATGGGGTTACATGTTTCCAAAATATTTTGGTCAACTCATGTTGGTCGTAGATCAGATGCTCTGGACGTTTGAAGAGCTTGACTTGTCTAGACCTGTCAATAAGGAGAAATAACAGGAGAACCTGGGAAAAACTAGGGGCTGTTTTTGTTAGGAATAAAGTTGGAGAGAGTCTCGAGGTATCAGACATGATCTTAGACCCAAGATGTCAACCTATTCTTGGGATTAAAAGTCCCTGACATAAAGGCAGACGGGCTTCCCTGCTGGCTCAGTGGTAAAGAATCCGCCTGCTGATGTAGGAGACGTAGGTTCAGTCTCTGGGTCAGGAAGATCCCCTGGCGGAGGAAATGACAACCCACTCCAGTATTCTTGTCTGGGAAATCCCATGGATAGAGGAACCTGGCAGACTACAGTCCACAGGGTCGCAAAGAGTCAGACACAATTTAGCTACTAAACAACAATGACGACACAAAGGCAGAGGCTGGTGATGATGTTGGAGAACAAAAATCATTTCTGGGTCTTGAGAGCAGGGAAGTTGGGAGGTACTGCCTTGATGCCAAATGCAGAAAGGTCTTGGGGAAACCTTAAACTCAAGTGTCCAGAGCAGATCTGACACTGCTTGGAGTAAGTCGGAGAGTCTCAGGTTTCCACCTTTATCTCCTAGCCCTGGTCCTCAGCCCCCATGTGGGCAATGGGGCCTTTGACCTGGTGTTCTTCAGCCCATGGGTCTTCCCATGTCATGGTCTTAACCAGTGCCATGACCTCACTGAAGCAGCAGCACATGTGTGGGTTAAGTTCTGTGCTGGGGAGTCCTTACTTGAGTGGAAGAGAGTGGGGTCCAGTGGAGCCCACGCTGCTCTGATCGGACCACTTCTCCTACGTCCTCTTCCCGCGTAACCCTCACTTGGCTCTTGCAGCTCTTCTCTCATGCCGTGTCTTCAAATGGACAAGCCATTGAAGAGCCTATGGAGATTGTGATCACCGTGACCGACCAGAATGACAACAAGCCCCAGTTCACCCAGGAGGTCTTCAAGGGGTCTGTCCTGGAAGGCGCTCTTCCAGGTGTGTCCAGCCATGAGGAACTCAACACCCACCAAGACAATTTAGATTCTTTGGACTGCCCCCTTCCCCAAGTGTTGGGGCTGGCATTTCGGGTCAGGCCTTTCATAGGCGCAGAACTTCTTTGGAAGATAGTGTGTGTGTAAAATATCCTCCTGACAGAAACATGTAGAAAATGTTCAAGCCCAGCTTAAGAAAGGAGCAGTTTGGGCTTCCCTGGTGGTCCAGTGGCTAAGATTCCATACTCCAGAGATCTCACATGTCACAGCTAAGACTTGGGGCAGCTAAATAAACAAATATAGAGCAGTTTAAGAATAACCTTCCCTGATTAAGAAATAGATCCTTGGGGACCTCCCTGGTGGTCCAGTGGTTTAGACTCCACACTTCCAATGCAGGGAGTGTGAGTTCAAACTTTGATTGGGGAACTAAAGATTCCCCATGCTGTGCAGCCAAGAAAAGTTAACAGATCTTGTTAGTAGTTTATGGCCCCTGTACAGTCCCTTCCTGATCACATTTTTCTCTCTATCCCCTGAAGGCAGCCACTACCCTGACTTTCATGGGCTTCCCTTGTGACTCAGCTGGTAAAGAATCCGCCTGCAATGCGGGAGACCTGTGTTGGGAAGATCCCTTGGAGAAGGGAAAGGCTACCCACTCTAGTATTCTGGCCTGGAGAATTCCATAGACTGTACAGTCCATGGGGTCACAAAGAGTCGGACATAACTGAACAACTTTCACCCTGACTTTTGTGATAATTATTCCCTTATTTTCATTCATCTTTTCTGATGTGTGTACTAAACACTGGGTAACACCTTGTTTTGCTTACTTTTCTACACGGTGACAAACAGTTTTCTAAGGTGGTTGAACCAATTTACACTCCTACTAGCAATATACGCCATGGAATTGTAAGACTTCTTTTTGGCCAGTTGAGTATGTGATTATATCTCAATGTAATGTAAAATGGCATTTCTATAATTATTAATGGGATAAAGAAGCATCGTATGTTTGCTGACCATTTGGGTTTCTTTACAACTTATATGTTCAAGTCTTTTGCCCTTTTTTTTTTCTCTTGGGCTTTTTGTCTTTCGTCTATTGATTCTCTCCTTCTCCCCACCTTCTGTCACCCTTCCCCACCCCACTGTTTGGTTTGGGGATTTTTACTTCCCCAACCAGAGATTCAACCTAGGCCCTTGGCAGTGAGAGCACAGAATCCTAACCACTGGACAACTAGGGAATTCCCTGCCTATTGATTCTTAGAGTTATTTCAGTATCCTGGTAACTAGTGCTTTGTCACGAATGTTATAAATATTTCCTTTCACCTTGAAGGCAGTGATCTCAGATGACCATTCTCTCAGGTGGAAATGTGGCTAAGAAGCGAATTGTGGAAATTTCTGGGATTTTTCCTCTCTTAAGCACTATTCATTTAGTGTATGAGACAGAGCAAAAATGTTTCAGTTGAACTAAAATGTTTCAGTTGAACCAGCTGGGTTCTGGGAACACCATTAATTCATTTGGTAGAATGCTTTTTTCCTCCACTAGCACTTTGGTCAGAATTTTGGAAACGAATCTTCTTTGCTTCCAGGAACCTCTGTGATGCAGGTCACGGCCACAGATATAGATGACGAGGTGAACACCTACAACGCTGCCATCGGTTACAAAATCCTAGCCCAAGATCCCATGCTGCCGCACAACAAAATGTTCACCATCAACAAGGAAACAGGCGTCATCAGTGTGCTCACCACCGGGCTGGACCGTGAGGTCAGGGCTCAGGAGGATCCAGAGGGTGTGGAGGGCAAATACACATTAACCCGATTTCCTGGATGATGCAAAACTCTGCCAAGGCTGGTCAGCATTTAGCATGGTGATGGTCTGAGCTTTGCATCTCAGTGTTTGTCTGGAGATTTGAGGCCAGACAGGCCGGTGGAGTTATTGGCATTTAAGCAGATGAAAAAGTAATCTGTTTCTCTGCTGGGAGCTGGGTGGGACCTGATGTAGCTGTGGGTCCTGACTCAGCTGTGTTTGATCTCTGCAGAGTTTTCCCACATACACCCTGATGGTCCAAGCAGCAGACCTTAATGGCGAAGGCTTGAGCACAACTGCAACGGCCGTGATCACAGTCTTGGACACCAATGATAATGCTCCCAGATTCAACCCAACCACGGTAACCCTGCCCCTTCTTAGACAGTCTCCAAAGAAAGGTCCTTGGTTGTTTCCCAGTATCTCAGGGGTGAACCCTTAGGTAACTTTTCCCAGACGAGTCAACTTCAGGCTAAAGAGCAAGCGGGTCGAGGTGCCAGTTGTCTGTCATCCTCAGCCTGATGCCTGTTGGCCTATGTTTCTGAGTTGCAAAATGCACCTCCTGAATCCATGTCCTTATATTGGGCATCTTGGTAGCAGATCTTACCAGGTTTTATCTGTTGAATAAATATCCTCTGGGTTTATACCAGGCACTGTCTTAGACACTGGGCATATTATCACAAACACAGCAGACAATAATTCTGTTCTCATGGAGCTTAAGAGTCTAGCTAGGGAGACATTAGACAACTAATTATTGTATGTAATTTTAGTAAATGCAGTCAAGAAGAAGGTACTGAGAACCTGAAGAAGTCAAGTTTTATTTCTGTGAAGACCCATCCCATAAATTTCCTTTATCTCTCATTAGCTACTGCTGTCTGCAAAAGAACACTGGAAATACAGTATTTTATCTGGGCATGTTGCTGCCATCAACCATGTATTAATGTTAGGGAAGAAGAGGAGAATGGATATTCAGTAGACAGCAGTGTCTGCCACTCTAGCCTAGGTTTTATGAGTTTAAGAGAAGCTTCGGACAGACAGTTTGATGCCCCAAATCAAGAGAAAGCTTGCTGCATAGCAAGAACTGAAAAATAGTGTAGTGAGCCAAATGAAACTGCCTCTTACAGAACCTTGTGAAATGAATCTAGAACTTCAGGATGTATCCTAAGTGCAGTGGGATGTTATCAAAGGGCAGGAGGTTATAATGGCCAGACTTCTATGAAAATTACTGGTACCACTGAGAGCAATGGGAGCAGAGGGGAGTAGGGGATAAACGACAGTGTCAGCAACTGGGCCAGAGTGTGCTGAGGGGTGTGGACAGGCAAGGCCTTGGCTCTTTCAGGTACCCACAGGGCGCCTAAGTGCCGGCTGCTCCACTGACAGGAAATAAGGATCGTGCTTGTAGAGTGGGCACTTCTCCCAGACTCTTCTCAAAGTTTGGGCTCAAGAAAGGACTCCTTTAGACCCCTGAGTTCTGGCTCCACTGCTGGGTCTGAGTACATCCTAAGTGACCCATCTTTTCCTTTGCTCCTCAGTACGTGGGGTCGGTGCCTGAGAACGAGGCTAATGTGGCCATCACCACACTCACAGTGACTGATGCCGACGACCCCAACACCCCGGCATGGGAGGCTGTTTACACAGTATTAAATGATAACGAGAAGCAATTTATCGTCGTCACAGACCCAGTCACCAATGAAGGCACTCTGAAAACAGCTAAGGTTTGTATGGTTCCTGCAAGATGCAGAAATTGACCACCCTGCCAATGACCCTTGTCCCTGATGCCTTCTCCAGTGTAGCCTGGTGTGGCCTGGGTGGAGTGGGGGTAGATGGCTCTCCCAGTTGCCAGTGGACCATTTTTTTTTTTTTTTTGGCCCACACCTCATGACTTGTGGGATTTTAGTTCCCTGATCGGGGATTGAACCTGGGCCCTTGGCAGTGAGAGCCTAGGACTCACTGGACTACCAGGAAATACCATTTTTAAAAATACAGGTTTTAAAAGCTGTATATTTTGTATTGGGGTATAGCCGATAAACAGTATTGTGGTAGCTACAGGTGAACAGTGAAGAGACTTAGCCATACATATCCGTCTCTTTTAATACACTCTTTCTCTGAAACATTTGCCCATCTCCCCCAACTGTTTTGCTGATGAGAAGAAAAATGGTTTATGGTTACTGCTATTTTGCCAGATGACTTTAGAAGTGGGACAGATATGCCTGTGAAAAACGTCTAGGAAACTCAAACCCTAAGAAGCTGAGTGATTTCTTTCTTGAAGTTAGTCAAAAAGTTAGCGAATCCCAAGATTAGCCCCAGACCTCCCCTTGAGCAAGTGAGGGGGTGCTTCATTTCTGAATCACTTAGTATGTAGTCTTTTCTCCCACTAAAGATTTGATGTCAAGGATTTCTCATGTTATTCTGTCAAAAAAAGAAAGAAGGTAGTATTGAGTTCCTTTCATGTACAAGGTCCTTCATAAAAGTTCCAGTTTATTCCTTACAGTGCCTCTGTGAGATAGTTTCTTTTCCTACATGTTTATGTGTGTGGAAACAGACCCTGAGGTTAAATTGCTGAAATCACACAGCTAGGAAATGTCCTCGCAGGATTTGAGCTTGCTGCTGACTGATTCTGAACTTCGTATTTTTGCCACTAAACTTACTGGGTTTAAAGAGATGGCCAGGCAGCATTGTCTATCTATCCGCTGCCACACAAACAGCTTGTCAGCCTAGGATGTGAACATTCTTACTAGTCTTGGGTTAATAAATGACTCGGTGGGCTATGTTTATTAACAGAGGCTTCCCACTTGAGATTTCATGTAATTCATCTTTATTCTTTTCCTGGGGACCTCACCGTGAATTGGTTGCATATTAGTCATTGGGAGCTTTTTAAAAATACCAGCGTCCAGACCCCAGCCTCAGAGATTCCTATTCACTGGCTCTAGGGTTAGGACCCAGGCATCTGTTTTCTTTAAAAGTTCTCAAGGGAATTTCTCGGCAGTCCAGTGCTTAGGATTCTGTGCTCTCACTGCCAAGGGTCTAGGTTCAGTCCCTGATGGGAGAACTAATATCCCACAAGCTGCATGGCCAAAAAAAAGTTCTCAAGTTAATTCTTTTCCTTTATAAAATTTTTTTATTTATTTGGCTGTTCTGGGTCTTAGTTGTGGCATGTGGGATCTCATTCCCTAATCAGAGATTGAACCCAGGCTCCCTGCACTGGGAGCTCAGAGCCTCTGCCATTAAATCAGCAGGGAAGTCCCTCAAGTTAATTCTTACTACAGCCAGATTTCAGAACCACTGATATATTGCTAACCAAAAAGGATTTAACTTGGTTTTTCTGTTCTTTAGGGCTTGGATTTTGAGGCCAAGCAGCAGTACATCCTGTACGTGGCAGTGACAAATGTGGCCCCCTTTGAAGTCACTCTCCCCACTTCCACAGCCACCGTCACTGTGGATGTGATAGATGTGAATGAAGCCCCCATCTTTGTGCCTCCTCAAAAGAGAGTGGAAGTGCCCGAGGACTTTGGCGTGGGCCTGGAGATCACATCCTATACTGCCCGGGAGCCAGACACATTTATGGAACAGAAGATCACGTAAGTGTGAGGGGCTTTCCATAGACGTGGAGCAACTGGGTGTGTGCGTATGTATGTGTATAAACTATTTTGTTCATGACATTTTATCATTGTTGGTCTGTGTAAGACCTTTATCTTGTTTGACTTGCTTGCTTATTTATTGAATATTTATTTGGCTGCCTCAGGTCTTAGTCGCAGCACACAGGATCTTTGTTGCACATGTGGAATCTCTTTTTTTTTTTTTAACTTTTTATTTTGTATCGGGCTATAGCTGATTAACAAGGTTGTGATAGTTTCAGGTGAACAGTGAAGGACTCAGTGATACATATACACCATATGTGGAATCTTTCACTGCGTTGTGTGGGCTTCTCTAGTTGGGGTGCATGGACTTAGTTGCCCCACAGCATGTGGGATCTTAGTTCCCCAACCAGGGATCGAACTGTGTCACTTGCATTGGAAGGCAGATTCTTAACCACTGAACCACCAAGGAAGTCCCTGGCTTTTTTTTTTTTTCCCTGCCTTTTGCCCCCATTTCCCACACCTTTTCTTTCCTCCATAGTCAGCCATTGTAGATTTACTGTGCTTCTCTCTCAAAGTATGATAGGAATGTGGTTTTAATTTATATACATGGCACCGTGTTGAAAGTAGCTTACTGTTTCTTTTTTCCCTCTAACTTGGAAGATACCTCTGTAATGTAAATCACAGCCACAGATGCTGAAAACACACAGACAAATCCGCCTACAACAATGCCCTTGTGGCCATGCATGAAAAAGAACGTTCTTCTTTTGAGGGCTGGGTCTGACTGCATGCTTGGTGCTCCAGTGTGACAATGGTGGAAGCACAAAGGGAAGACTATCAGCACAAATCCAAGCATGGCACGTCTGGGTCTTGTTAGTAAGGGCATGTTTTCCAGGGATAACAAAGATCTTGATCAGTATGCCCACTTCCTCTTCTCAGAGAGAGACTCCTATCAGCTAATATTTACTTTAGAGGAAACTGTCAGAATGCTCTGAACTACTAAGAAAAAGTTATGCAAATCCAGAGTAGAGTCAGGCTTAGTGATTAACTGAGCATATTCATGTTTAGGGGAGGGGTGTTTGTATTCTAGTATCATTGCCTGTAACTTATTATATGTAAATGGAACAAAAAGAGTTTAAGTGCAACCTCAATTTTTGAGGTTATCCTGGGAAGTGAGGTCATCCTGGCACCCTGATTGGAATGACTCATAAATACCTTTACACTGTGCGTGTGCATGGTACAGGATGGACCGGGTGAAGGTTCCAGGTAGTGATCCTCACAGCTGCTAGAAGCAATGGGATTGAGGATAATGAGAAGTTTTTAATGGAGGAACTCAGCTGGGATCATCCAAACCTCCTGATAGATGTCAACATCTACTGAAAAAGCAAGGAGAGCCCAATACAATGTGCCATTCAATGTGATAAATATTTGAGAGAGACAAGAAAGGCTGAAACAGAATCTAATCAAGCCTTAGGATCTGATTTAGATGCAATGCAGAGAATGAACAAATTAAATGCCACAAGGAAGAAGTCAGTCAAATACAGAATATGGGAGCTCTATGTCCAATGACTGGGTTTCTTCACAAATAATGACAAAAAGGCAAAGGTCTTAATCTTCCATAGATTAAGGATATTAATTAAGAGACAAATCAACCAACTGTAATGTGTTTGAAGACAGAGTCAAACAATCCAACTATAAAAAACATCCTTGAGGCAAATAGAGAAACTTGCACATACAACAGACATTATTAAGTACTTATTATTTTTGCTAGATGTGTTAGTGACGTGATATTATAGGATTTTTGTTTTGGAAATAAAGCCTGGGATTCTATGTTTTCCAGGCTATGTTAATATTTTAGCTTGTGGTAGCGAAACAGATGTTCAAAGCATCTATTTGGGGGAAGTTAAAGGATCAAGTCTTAATAATGTTTGCAGAGACCCTTACCCCTGGAATAAAGACCACTCTGTATATGTAGTTCATTGCTGTGCACTTCTTAGGTCCTGAGGATAAGTCCACAATTATCTAGGACCCTTTCCTCCTTCAGTGTCTTTATTTCCCTTTCTGAGCCTTTCCATGACCTCGACAGGTAACTGGGCAGTGTATCTGTTTCTCGTGCTTATGTTTCTTCTGATTCTGGTATTCCTAATAGGATGCTGCTTAACAAGATTTTCTTGGTGTTTTTATTTATTTATTTATTTTTGACTGTGTAGGACCAGAAGGAACTTTACCCTCCCTGGCACTTCCCATTAAATGCCAATAGTGCAACACATCTCCAAGTCACTGTATCAACACAGATCTCCAAATGCTCATGGCAGAGATGCTGGGTGCCATATTGTGACCAGTTGAGAACTACTGTACCCTTTGGGGGCTGGTCTGAGAGAAACTAAAGAAATCTGATGTCTGGGACTTCCTTGGTGGTCCAGTGGTTAAGTATCAGCCTTTCAATGCAGGAAACATGGGTTCAATTCCTGGTTGGGGAACTAAGATCCTACTTGGCACATGCAGAGCAGCTAAGCCCAAGTGCCACAACTAATGAGCCTGCACACAGCAACTAGAGAGTCCAGGCACCGCAACAAAAGACCCCGAGTGCCACAGCTAAGACCTGGAGCAGCCAAGTAAATAAATTAAAAACAAAACGAAAAACATGGCCGCAAACTGTTTATAAAGAAAAGAAAGAAATCTGACATTTAAATGCTGTGTCCGATCCTGGATTAGATTCTAAATGGGGCAGGGGTGAGTGGGGATGCTGTGAAGGACAGTTCTGAGGAAGCTGACCGTTTGAATATGTACCATGTATGAAGTGATGTTTCCTGAAATTGAAAATCAAATTATAGTTATATAAGAGAATCCCTCTGTTATTAGGAGGAAACAAACTGAAGTATTCATCAGTAAAGGAACATGGTGTCTGCAACTTATTCTCAAATGGTTTAGCAAAACAAGAATTTATGTCTATATGTGCATCCACTTATGTATATGGCAAAATACTGACAATGGGTGAATCTGGATGAAGGGTATGTGGATGGTCCTCAAACCTTTCTGGTAGAATTTCTATAGATGTGATTTTTTTGTTTTTTAATGAAATAGGGAAGCAAAGTATATATCAACAAAGAGGAACCTTCACCTTCTTCAGCCATCTGCTGTTTGCTGTTCCTGTTCTAAACCAGAGCTTGTGTCTTTCCAGGTATCGGATTTGGAGGGACACTGCCAACTGGCTGGAGATTAATCCAGAAACGGGTGCCATTTCCACTCGGGCTGAGTTGGACAGAGAGGATGTCGATCATGTGAAGAACAGCACGTACACGGCCCTCATTATAGCCACTGACAATGGTGAGGATGCCCCTACCATCGAGGGTTTGCCATCTCCCGCTCCTAAATAGCTTACCTCCTTGCCCCTGTCCTTTTGGAGGCATGAGTTCTTTCTTTTTCTTTCATTCTTAAAGCATTCTCAAAATAATTGTCCAAAGTGCACGAATTTAGGTCAAGCAGAAGTTCCTTTTTACCACTCGCTCTGTAACCCCATAGGAGCCAGACGGCCTGGGCTTAGATCCTAGCACCAAAGCTTAATACCTGTGTGAACTTGAACTTCTTACCTAATTTTTATGTCTCTTACTTCTTTTATCCGACAAAATGATAATACCCTATCTAGCTTAAATTTATGTAGAAGTGTTTGGAAGAGTGCCTGCTAACCTATTCTATGCTCTGTCAGGACTGCCATTTCTTTATATTATCATCACCATTAGTGAAGTGTGGCTCCTTCCAGACTCTGTGTATTCGAATACATTTATATACATATGGAAATATGGTTTATTATAAAACTACTGTCTGATTTATAGCCTATTTTTGTTTTTATTACAAAACAAACTATTATCATATGCGTGTTTAATTTTTTTCCCTTGAACATATGCCTTGAAGACGCAGAGATCTATCTAGGCACATTGTAGATCTGCCTCTTTTCAGTAAAATGTTACGCGGATGATTCTTTACCAGCTGAGCTACCAGGGAAGCCCTATGCAGATATAGCATAATTTAACCGTTCACACATTAAAAAACACCAGGATTGTTTCCAGTTCTCCATTATTTCTGTGAATGATAGTAAACATCCTTGTACATGCCTCTGGGGGCAAGTGTTTCCCTCAGATAGATATTCAGAAGCGGAATTACTGTTAAAGAGAACTGCTAGTTCCTCTGGTTAAGTCTCTTTCCCTCTCTCTCCCCAAAGGACATTGTGCTTAGTGAAATAAACCAGTCACAAAATGACAAATACTGTGTGATTCCACGTAGATGAGATTTTAATGTGGTCAGATTCATAGAGACAAAGTAGAATGGTGGTTCCCAGGAACTGGAACGGGAAACGAGAAATTGTTTAGTGGGTACAGAATTCAGTTTTGTGAGAAAGTTATGGAGAGCTGTTTCACAGCATGTGATTATACCAACACTATTGAACTGTACATTTTAAAAATGGTTAAAATGGTAAATTTCTTTAATTCACAATTTTTTGAAGAGGTTAAAAAAATCACTACAGCCACCCAGGTATAAATATTTATGGATTTGAGATATATTCCTCTGGGCTTTTTTTCCCTATGATTCCTTGAGGACCTTCCTTTGTATTACCAAGTGCTATGTCAGGATGTGAAAGAAATACAAACAGAAATATGTACAAATCTCCAAATTTTGCTTGAAAATTGATTTGCAGTGATTTTAAAAGGTTCAACTCTGTGATAATGACCCTAAGAGCCTTGGAAGTTCAGAGAGGGTGAATGAATAGAGGGCGATGAGGATTTTTTTTTTTCTTTATTTATTTGGCTGCATCAGGTCTTAGTTTCTGCATGTAGGCTCTTCAATCTTCCTGGTGGCATGCAGCTTTTTAATTGTGGCATGTGGGATCTAGTTCCCTGACCAGGGATTGAACCCGTGAACCCTGCATCAGGAGCACAGATTCTTTGCCACTGGACCTCCTGGGGAAGTCCTGTGATGAGGAATTTTTAGAGTGGTTTAAAATATATATTTTTTAAGTTTCATTGAAGTATAGTTGACTTATAATGTATTAATTTCTTCTGTACAGCAGAGTGACTTAGTTATATACATATATATTCTTTTTCATATTCTTTTCCATTATGATTCGCCATAGGATACTGAATACAGCTCCCTGTGCTATACTATAGGACCTTGTTGTGTACCCATCCTATATGTAATAGTTTGCTTCCGCTAATCCCAAGCTCATCTCATTCCTTCCCTTCCCTACCCACCTCCCACCCTGGCATAGAGAGGATAAATTTAATGGATGAATAAAGTTATGTATGAAGACAGAGGGAGTCCTTGGTGTGAGAAATAACTTGAGTAACTGTTATCAAAGTGAGGAATAAGCAAGTCAGAGGTCTGCCCATCCAGGAGTTGAGGGTGGCTGGGGACCGGCAGGAGGGGCGGCTCTGGAGGGGAGCTTGGGGTTTGGTCCTGTAGCCCTGAAGAGCCAGAACAAGATTTGGATTCGGTCTGATGGGAGGCAGTAGGGATTCATTGGTCGTCCTGAGCTGTGACATTTCCTCTGTACTAGGTTCTCCACCTGCCACTGGGACAGGCACCCTGCTCTTGTTCCTCGATGATGTGAATGACAATGGCCCCGTACCAGAACCCCGGACCATGGACTTCTGCCAGAGGAATCCTGAGCCTCATATCATCAACATCAATGATCCTGATCTCCCTCCGAACACCTCCCCCTTTACAGCAGAACTGACACATGGGGCGAGTGTCAATTGGACCATTGAGTACAATGACCAAGGTGGGCACCAGAGCCTTTCTTATTTTGGAAACTTTGCTCTGACCCTCTGCTTCCCCTCCCCTGCCCTTCTGAATTTCGCTTCTCAGTATCCACTTGTCACTCCTTTTAAGGTATGTTTCCTGGTCCCTTCTACATTTGTGACATTGAACCAAAGGTCCTTTTGTGTTTCTCGCATCTTAGTCTGTGACATGCTGCCTATTAAGCTGCAGCTCAAATAGTTGTCATCTTCACTTGGTTTTGGAATGTCTCTAGTTCCTTAATCAGTTTAGTCTGGAATGAACTTTTTCTCTTCCAATCCCCTCATTTTTGTTGCTTCCTCCAGAACGTGAGTCTCTGATTTTGAAGCCAAAGAAAACCTTAGAGCTGGGTGACCACAAAATCAATCTCAAGCTCATAGACAACCAGAACAAAGACCAGGTGACCACACTTGATGTGCACGTGTGTGACTGTGATGGGATCGTCAGCAACTGCAGGAAGTCCACGGCCTTTGTTGAAGCAGGATTGCAAGTTCCCGCCATCCTGGGGATCCTCGGAGGCATCCTTGCTTTTCTGAGTAAGTACTGCTGGCGAGTGTTCCAGCCTTTTGCTTCTACAATGTTAACTGTATATAACCCAAGATCAGATGAAAACCTTGAAAATTAATTAATAGATTTTAAAGCTTATCTTAAGATAAAGCATATGCCAAGTAATTTTTTTGCTGTCATTTATTTTTAATTTTTAAATTTTTTAATGTTTTTTCATTGTGTGCTATGTGATTTTATAGACTGTGCCCCACCCCAATAACTGAATAATAATAATATGTATGTATCAGAAACCTTGAGGCTGATACAGCCCTTGTCGCAAACCATCAACAGCTCTAACTCAGAATCAAAGCCACAGTCTCCCCAGAGGTCCACAAGAGGTCCCTCCGCTGACCTGGCCTTTCCTTAATCACACCAATTTGCTCCTGCTGCAAGGCCTTTACTTGGACCATTTCTGCTCCCAGAGTACTTTGCCCCAGATTTTGAGAAATGGCTGATGGGTTTAAGGTCCAATTAAAGACCACACTTGAGGTCACGTGTACTTGTCTACTGTGTTGTGCTGCATATATTAACTTGAGGGCTGTGAAGACATGTAAGTTGCCTAACAGCCGTCTATCCAGTCTGTGCTGGCTGCTGCTTACATCCTTGCTGATTTGTGGCTCTCATCTCTCTCTTCCCTACTCCAGTCCTTATTTTGCTGCTTCTGCTACTTGTTCGGAGGAGAAGGGTGGTCAAAGAGCCCTTACTGCCCCCAGAAGATGACACCCGGGACAATGTGTATTACTATGATGAAGAAGGAGGTGGAGAAGAAGATCAGGTGGGTGTTGAAAACCATGGCACAAAGCTTAATGGCAATCTCTTTATTTGGAGGAAGCAATGATTAGAAGAAGGCAGATATGTAAAATAGTTCCACGTCACTTTGTGTATTTTTTTTAAAGACCTTACCCAAGAAAACAGATGTTGTCATTAACCAACATCATTAATAAACATTGTTAACATTTATTTTGTTCCTGCACTCAGATAGGTTCCAAGTAATTCCTGCCTTCTTTGTCCCGGAAAAGTACACTTAAAGCCTTTGCCTCTGTCACATGTTTTAATGTTCCATTGGTCAAAGCAAGTCAAAGGATAAAGCCCCACATAAATAGATTTCTGTTCTTTTCACAGAGGATACGGTGGGAAAGGAGTGAATATTTGTTGAATAATAATCTAATAATCGTATCCTTTGAAAAGTTCTTAAAACAATCTCCATCTCTTCCCACAAGTGTTCCTCACAAGGCTTTTATGTTATATCTCCTTCCAGTGCTTTTTTGGAGATTCATAGGTTGAGAACTACCATTTCAGGAAAACAAACAAACAAACAAACTGCTATTTCAGATTACATTGGTACATGGTTGTAGATATCATACAGCTGACACTTAAGGCCTCATCCAGTACTATAATATGTAAACCATATATGACCCTGTGTTTATGACTGTTTCTATTTTACTCTTTACCCTGTTTTTACTTTTTCTCTAAAGGACTTTGACTTGAGCCAGTTACATAGGGGCCTGGATGCTCGGCCTGAAGTGACTCGCAATGACGTGGCACCAACCCTCATGAGTGTGCCCCAGTACCGACCCCGCCCTGCCAATCCTGATGAAATTGGAAACTTTATTGATGAAGTAAGTAAGCAAGCACAGTCAAAAGTCAAGGCACAACAAGCTTTTCTGTAAATTTGGAGAGAAGCAATTGCGTCAAAAGTGAGAAAAAGTCTTTAGGTTCTTTCCTTTACCATGTTTTCGTCTTGTATGATCCCTGAGCTACCTCCTCTTCCCCACCTATTTTTTTTTTTTTAATTTGTGCCTCATCTAAATTTCAGAACTAAAAGCACTTTGAATTAGTGTTTGGAAATTTGCAAAGTCTATACTGAAAAACTGAGACTTGTTTGAAAAGATTTAATAGAATTAGGAAGGAAAAAGAGATTCAAAGTAGATTCAGTTTGGTTTCACTAATGGGTCTCTTTCCCTGCATTGCACTGGGATGTAATATTAAATGTGTAATTTCAAGGCTACTTGAGGGCCACAAAAATAGCTTCCATTCTGTATATGTCAGAAATGCATTCAGCTATAAATACCAGAAGCTTAAATAGATACGATACCTTGTGCAAATAGAAGACTGAGGTAAGTAGTCTAGGCTGGAGCATCAGCTTTTTCCATCTTCCTGCTGCATGATCTAAGCATGTAGATCCTTGTTCTCATGCTTGTTGCCTCCTGATCACAAGATGGCTGCCACGCTTCCAGGCCTTGGGCCTGTTTTCCATTCAAGAAGTAGGAAGAGCGGAGCAGAGGACCAAAATCTTTCTAGCAAACTGTTAGGCAAGAAAGAAATTCATCCTTTAGGTTATTGGTCAGGACTTTTAATTAGCTTCAGGTAGGATGAGGAAGAAATGGTGGGATTAAGCAAAGAACCAGGGAAAATAATAGTCCAGTGGGATCTGTTTCCTTAAACTATGTTACCTGATTACTTACTCGGTCACTGGAATGATTTTCAGGGCTGGTCTGATGGTCCACTGGCCTTCAGTGAGACTTCATGGCTTTTAGCTTTCTAGGGGAGTTGTCATCACCAGGGACTCTAAAAGCACAGCTGTGTTGGACAGGACCAAGCCAGATCCATTCTAGCACTGGGTCTTAGAGAAAACTGAGAACAGGAAGGGCCAGTTTAAACCATCCCTTTAGATACATCTGGATCAGGTCTTTTCCTCCATTTATGTTTATTTGTGCTTGTAGCTGTTTCTTAATTACAAAAGTAAAATGTTTGCTATTTTAAAAATATAAATTATGAAAATATATATAAAGAAAAGAATGTAAATCCTATGGACAGAGAATCTCATGAACAGAGGAACCCAGTGGGTCACAAAGAGTCGGACACAACTGAAGCGACTTAGCACGCACACAAGACTATCCTGGAATGACTGTTTTTAGTCTGTCCATTTGGATTGGCTGGTGCTCATCTCCCCTGACTACATATCACTTACCACTTTTAACATTCTACTACAGACTTTTTCCTTTCATTAGAAATATATAATGACCATCTTCTGTTCCAGTCTGTATTAAGTTTACTTTGTTGGTGTTTCTGCAGGATGGTTGCATTGTTGTGTGTTGTGTGCATTTTGCTTTATTCACCAAGAGAAGGTATTTTGCTTAAGATGACAGGTGTGCAATTCCTCTCAATAAAAGATCCTATTGTCTTCCTTCTGTAGAACCTGAAGGCAGCTGATAGTGACCCCACTGCCCCACCCTATGACTCTCTGCTGGTGTTTGATTATGAAGGAAGTGGTTCCGAAGCTGCTACTCTGAGCTCCCTGAACTCCTCAGAGTCAGACCAAGACCAGGACTATGACTACCTGAATGAATGGGGCAATCGCTTCAAGAAGCTGGCGGACATGTATGGAGGCGGCGAGGATGACTAAGGGACTCAAGACTGATGGGAAGAGAGATGGGTCCCTACACTCGTGTGATGGAAAATGCGGGAAACATACTCCTGGTTGTTTGCCAGCTCCCTTCACTTGGGATACGTTTCTGGAGAAGAGACTGATCAGTGATAGCATAGTCCTGATTTCCACTTCATAGATCTAATCTGTGTACTAGAACGATTTAGACTTATTCCTTGAATAATCTTTTTCCTTTCATCATTGTTGACATGGTGATGATGTCCAAAAGACTCCTAAATTTTAATACTTCAAAAGAATAGTTTCAGTCTCAGAAGTTTCTGCTAGGAACTTACAGATTTCCTTAAGGGCGTTGTCTCATTTTTAAAAGGAAGGGGAGGGGTCAATTTCCCTACTGTGTGTGTGTATATATATATATATATGTAAATTGTGTGCTTTTGTTCCTCCCGTCACGGCACTGATGTCCTGTGTTCTGAGATCCACTCTTACTCCTTCTGAATTTTATTACATTTCTCTGATGCAGACATTATTGGGCCCTTTTAGGGAAAGAGGATTATGTCTTAGGCTGGCCATGTACTGTGTGGGTATTGTGTACTCTTAAGACCTTAACAGCTTAACGGTTTTTCATTTTTATCTTCTGAGTATGTAACTTGTAATGGGCATCTATCCAGTTAACTTGTTCTGAGTAAGGGTGTTGGTCATGTGAATGTCATTACAAGGTACTTTGATTCTAAATAGGGAGGCTGGGCCAGAAAAGGTGGTGAGTTTCAGGTGCCACTGAACTTTTTTTTTTTGACCGCACTGCAGGACATGGGGAATCTTAGTTCCCTGACTAAGGATTAGGCCTGCGTCCCTTAACAGGGGAATTGAGGATTCTTAACCACTGGACCACCGGGGAAGTCCCACTACTAGACTTCTAATGTTTATTTATCGCTAAAACAAAAGAGTGATATATTCCAGGACTTAGAATAGTGCCTAAAGTGCTGTAGCCAAAGACAGAAGCTGGCAAGAGGGCACAGCAGAGGGCAAATGTGAAAAATGGGCTTCGAGATGGCAGGGGCAGTTGCCACTAAGCCTGGCAATTGAGCCAGCTGAGGCTGAAGACAGTTGAGGTGGCTCTACCTCCACCCCCTGGAAATTCTGAACTAGAGGAATCTCAACATGTGTTTCTTGCCAGGATCCTTGGACCCAAAGCACAGAATCCCCAAGCCTGCTTTTGTTGATATTTATAGAGAATGCTAGCTGGTCTGGACACATTTGCCCCAAATTTCAGCTATGAAACTTGAGAATATTTTTCAAATCCAATTTGTTTTTCCTTTGCAGAGGAAGAAAACACTCGCTGAAAGGGTGTTAGCAAAGGAAGGTGAGGGTAGGGAGTACATTGATTTGGATCTTCTTTTAGTTGAAATGCATCTTTTAAGAAACTTTTGACAACCATAGACAAGAATTTTATCTAAATTACTTCCCTACCTATCAACTGTTTTTAGAAGAAGAGGAACATCTCTCAACCACTTCTTAGAATTGTCTTGATTTTTCAGCAATTTAAACTCTAATGTAGTTCTACGTAGAGAATGTCACTATAGTTTTGAGTGTAATATGTGTGTGGGTGCCGATAATTTTATATTTTCTTTGGGAGTGGAAAAGGAAAGCAATTCAAGCTGCAAAAATTATTATTTGTTTTTTATAAATTTTATTAAAGAATTTTGTTACACCATTGTCAAACTTCTTTTATTTGATTGCAAAATTCCAGGTCAGACAAATGGTAGGTAAGCTCATTCAAAACATGGAGAGAGAAGCTTCATATTAAAATGTCTATTCCTGAACTTCGTGTCATTCTGTTGGGACTGAATAGGGGGAAGGGGAAACTGTGTTTCTAAGGTCAATTTATTTGAAGGATATCCATCCATGCGGTATGTGATGTGGCATGTGGTGAAACCAATAAAATCTCTTTGTCAGGGGGAAGCTACTGTGGGTTGCACGGAGGGATAGAAAGAAGCAAGGCTGGGGCTTCCCTGGCAGTCCAGTGGCTAACACTCTGTGCTGCCAATGCAGGAGGCTTGAGTTTCATCCCTGGTCAGGAAACTAGATCCCACATGCTGCAACTAAAGATTCCATCTGCCACAACTAAGACCTGGTGCAGGCAAATAAATATTTTTTGAAAAATGTAGTTTCCAATTTAAAGATGTTTTAGTAGGTTTTATTTAAGGAAGAGATGAAGATCCAGGTGCAATTTATTAAGCATGCCTTCTGTGGCAGACATAGCTAAATACTTGAGGACAAACAGTATCACTTTGATTCCCCAAGATAGCCTCGTGAAAATGATTCTGTTACCTTTGAGAGTAGGAAATGGCTGATGGCATAGGGCTGGAGTCCAGAGAAATGGGAGTGACTAGGAAGGGGCCTGACTCACTGAGGAGAGAATTAAACGAACCATTTCTTCCCCCAGTGGCATGGTCTTGCATATGGAACACATCCCATTTCCTAAGGCTTTCAGCAGCTAAGTACTGAAGAGCAGTCATCAGTCATGACGTCAGGCTAACTTAAGGGATCTCAAAGAGAAGCAGGACAGCCTCTTGGGAGCAGTCTCACAGAGAGGGTGTTAGAGCCAGGTGTTGGAGCCGGTTGTGACCATGGTAGGCGAGGTTACTGACTTTCAATGAAAGGAGAGGCAGGCATGCTAGTCTTGCCCTCAGAAACATTGTCCTGGATTTGCAGCCTGCCATTCCCTGGTGGCTCAGATGGTAAAGCGTCTGCCTGCAATGTGGGAGACCTGGGTCGCAAAGAGTCGGACACGACTGACGGACTTCACTTTCACATTCTTTCAGACAACATGAATTTTGAATGTCCCACCGAGATTCCTGTAAGTGAAAAGCTGTTACTGATGATATATCTCCAACCCATCTGTTTTACATATTAACACAATTTTGATGTGGCACGATTTTAACAAACACTGAATTTTCCAGGAATGTCTGTGAATACAGCAAAGATAGAGCTTTTATTGGGAGCTGTACTTAGTTCCTTTAAGAAATCGTATCATCAAGAACAATATTTGCAGCTATTTGCAGTCGGTGTGTGTGTTTAGTAGTTGTTTTTAAATATCACTGAAGTGAAGTGAAGTCGCTCAGTCGTGTCCGACTCTTTGCAACCCCATGGACTGTAGCCCACCAGGCTCCTCTGCTGCTGCTGCTGCTAAGTCGCTTCAGTCGTGTCTGACTCTGCGACTCCATAGACGGCAGCCCGCCGTCCCTGGGATTCTCTAGGCAAGAACACTGGAGTGGGTTGCCATTTCCTTCTCCAGGGGATCTTCCCGACCCAGGGATTGAACCTGGGTCTCCAGCTTTGTAGTCAGACGCTTTACCGTCTGAGCTACAAGGGAAGCACAAATATCATTAGTGAAGAAATTAAACAATTGAGTATTATTTTACATACCGAACTTCATTATAAGAAGGTACGGCATCTGATTACTTCACTATTTCAGTGTTTTGGTGACCAAATGTTTTCATACTGAGTAAAATTCATATTTTTTATAAACTACTTCTCATCCTTTATACAGAAGTTAATCACGTTGAGTTTCTCAAATCGTGCACATTGACGGTTTGTGTTAGCTATTTTTACATCCCCTACCCCAGGGAAATTCAGGTGGCGAGAGAAAAACATTTTTTCCCAAAGGGGGCGTTCCCAGCCGAGTCGATCCCGCCCCTAGTGCGTCCGCCACACGCCACCCGGCAGCGGCGCCGTTCCGCTGAGGCGCATGCGCAGGTCCCCAGTGGAGCTTTGCGCTTCAGTCATGGCGGCGGTCAGTCAGGCTGCTTCCAGCAGGGTTCTGGAAAAGTGTGGTCTGGAGCAGATTTTGGAGGCGTTGAAGCTGCTGCTGAGCCCGGGAGGTGAGAGGACGGAATTCGGCGCCGGGCTGCACTGGGGCCTTTGGGCAGGGTCTGTCCAGCGTCATTTTACCCTTGAGGAAACCGAGGTTCAAGGAGGGATGGGAACCGCTGAATATTTATACTAGCCGAAGTATCTCGAGCTGTTACCTTGGGCCAGGCACTGTGTTAAGCACCGTGGGTACGTGTTTTCATCCGTCCTCACTGCAGCTCTGCGAGGACTGCAACCACAGCCTCAGAGGGTCTCCCAGAGCTGCCTCGGAGAGGTCCCAGTTTCTTGAGAGCGCAGGGTCTGATGTGGACACTGGACATTTGTACAGAGTGCCAAGGAGTCCAGAGAAAGGAAGCAGTGACGTTTGAGCTGCGTTTTGGGGAGAGTATTTAGGGATTTACAGTCTGTGGTAGGGATTTACAGTCACTTTTAGTCTTTCCCAATTTAGAATCAGAAGGGACCCTGGGAGTGGTGTAGCCTGGCACTCTCCTTTTACTCCTGAGGATACCCCCGGCTCATCAAAGAATAAGTAACCTGACCAAGATCAGATGGTCAGATATGAGGCAGAACACGAACTTAGAACCAAGGTCTACCGAACCCTCTTGTCAGACCAAGGCAGATTATTCAGTATGGAGCCTCTGATGTTATCTGGAGCTTTGGGGAAGATAACACATGAAATAGGGCCCTACCTCAATGAAATAGGGCCCTACTTTAAATTAGAGTGTACAATTTGGAGGAAGGGGTTTGTAGGGTGAGGAAGGTAAGGTACATGAAGGTTATGTTCCCAGTCTCACATTTTGAGATTTCCCCACCTCCACCCCAAACTTCGAAAAGTCAGGAAACAGTAAGTAGTATATCATACTAGGGGCAAGTGAAAGCTAGTGGGGGGAATTCCCTGCCAGTCCAGTGGTTAGGACTCCCTGGTTTCACTGCGGAGGGCCTGAGTCAGTCCCTGGTGGGGGAACTAAGATCCCACAAGCCGAGAAGTATGAGCAAAAAGGAAAAAAAAAAAAGTAATTGAGTGCCTGCTAAGTGTCAGCCCCTATAGTGTGCTATTTAAGTATGGATCTTTTTATCCTCACAGCAATTCCATGATATAGGTATTACTTGTATTCCATTTTACAGATGAAGGCTCAGGTACATTGGAAATCGCCTAATGCCAGTCTCCTAAGTGGTAGAGTTAGGATTTAAATTTCACATGCCTTCAACTGTAGTATGGAAGTGTATATACTACTTTGCCACAGTGAAGAATTAAACTGGAAAATACATTTTTAACTTGTTAGTGGAGTGGTTGCTTGTCTAGCAACTGCAACTATCTAGAACATTACTGAGAACAGGGATTCAATAAGTTAAATAGTCTGGAAGTAGTCATCTGTCGCAAAGCACATACACTTTGTATTTGGAAGACCCTAACTCTCAGAGTATGTGGTGGAGTTACTACATGTATTCATTTAGCTTAAGAAAAAACAAGCATTATTATTTGAAAAAGAATAATTAGGTAAAATGATATTATTTTCAGATAGGTTATATTGTGTGAATCTTTCTGCTGTTTTCTTTTGTCATGTCAGCTGCTGAAGGAATTACAAAAATTCCTGTGCGTAATAAGTATTCATATGTTCCTGATGGACAGAGGGTTTTGAGACAAGATGAAAGTATTTGCTAAAAGTACCTCCAGCTAGTTCAACTTCTTTTGGTCTTTCAATTGACTCCTTTTAGGTAATATTTACTGAGAGTCAACTGTATGTAGTATTCTGTCCTCAGTGATTTTGGAGATAGAAATATTATTTAACAACTTGTGCTCTCAAGTATCTTGTTTGGGGAGACGGTACTCCAAATATATTGTACTCAGTCGCTCAGTTGTGTCCAATTCTTTGTGGCCCTTTGGACTGTAGCCTGCCAGGCTCCTCTGTCAGTGGTATTTCCATGGCAAGAATGGTGGAGTGGGTTGCCATTTCCTCCTCTAGGAGATCTTCCCGACCCAGGGATCGAACCAGGGTCTCCTGTGTCTCCTGCACTGCAGGAGACAATTTTTTTTTTACTGCTGAGCCCATGAGGAAGCCTCACTCCACATACAGGCCGATATATTCAACATAGCAGATAATATTAATACTAGTGGTGAATGGAGGGAACAGGTAGCAGTTGGTTAGTTAGTAAAGGAGTTATCTGAGGAAGGAGCTGTGGAAGGATACAAGAGGAAGGAGAATTCAGTCTAGATGGAAATTGAATAGACAGAAAGGAAGGAAGATACCAAGTCTTTCCCTTTTGAGCTATTAAAAGGTCTACAGCATTACATATTTTCTCTTCACCTGCCTTCCATTTCTGTTCTCAGTTGTGGGGCAAGTAAGAGTAATAGCTCCACTTCCCTTATTAGGAAGTGTGTTAAGCAGAATTGGAAAGGGGTTGTCAGTTTTAGTGAAGTTTTGCTTGAGGTCATCTCAGCAGTTGGTCAGTCGCTAAGTTGTGTCTGACTCTTTGTGATGCCATGAACTGCAGCATGCCAGGCTTCTCTGTCCTTCACTACCTCCTGGAATTTGCTCAAACTCATGTCCGTTGAGTTGGTAATGCCATCCAACTATCTCATCCTCTGTTCCCCACTTCTCGCCCTTGGTCTTTCCCAGCATTTTAGCAGTAGTTTTCCTAAAAAAAAAAAAACAAAAAACAAACTTGCCAGACTAAATATATGTTCATTGAACTCAGTCATTAGAATTGAATTATGTGGTGGCTGGGGGGCTTTGGCCACCTCATGCGAAGAGTTGACTCATTGGAAAAGACTCTGATGCTGGGAGGGATTGGGGGCAGGAGGAGAAAGGGATGACAGAGGATGAGATGGCTGGATGGCATCACTGACTCGATGGACGTGAGTCTGAGGGAACTCGGGGAGTTGGTGATGGACAGGGAGGCCTGGCGTGCTGAGATTCATGGGGTCACAAAGAGTCGGACACGACTGAGCGACTGAACTGAACTGAACTGAACTGGGGGGCTGTAAATTGTGGTGATTTGTATATGATGAAGCTGTATCACATATATGTGTTTGGCTGCACCAGGCCTTAGTTGTGTCATGCAGAATCTTTGATCTTTCTTGCGGCATGTGGTATCTAATTCCCTGACCACGGGTCAAACCTGGGCCCCCTGCATTAGGAGTGCAGCATCTTAGCCACTGGACCACCAGTAAAGTCCCTTATTTTCCAGTTTGCATTTACTAAAAAGTACCACACAAATTATGAAGTCTGCTTTTAAATGTCACAAAGCGTAGACTTTTAAATTGGTGGTGGGAAGAATAAATAACTTTGTTTATGAGGGCAGCATTTCCCAAAGCATGATGGGGATGGTTGTAGGCAGTATGTAGAGAAACATTTTGAGGCTGAAAAGCTTCAAATAGTGATCAAGAGCTTGGATTCTGGAACTGGGTTGCCAGAGTTGAACATGCTCTCTGGCAAATGGCTTAACCTTAGTCTTCTTATCTGGAAATAAGGATGTTAATATAATACTCTACACCTCACAGAGGAGAAGGCAATGGCAACCCAATCCAGTATTCTTGCCTGGAGAGTCCCATGGACAGCAGAGCCTGGCAAGCTACAGTCCATGGGGTCGCAAAGAGTCAGACACGACTGAGCAACTAACACATACACACACACACACACACCTCACAGAGTTGGTAGAAGGATTGAATTAAATACATATCCCTTAGGATAGTATATTAACTATTACTAATTTAAGTTTAAAAAGATTAACTTGAAGAAATAAATGAATAAAGCAAATAACAATACAGCTGGTGCTCAAAATAAATGGCCAAAAAGTTGTGGAAGCACTATATGACTCTAGTTTGAAAGACTTTGTTTTAAGGCTACAGATCTCAAATTTTTTGGTTTCAGTACTCCTACACTCTTAAAAAGTGTTGAGGACTTAAAAGAGCTTCTATGTGGGTTATGTATATCAATATTTACTGTATTACAAATTAAGAGTTTAAGAGAACTCTTAAATTTATTTAAATGCAACAGTAACAAACCTGTTACATGTTAACATAAAAAAATATATTTTACCGAAATAACAGTTGGAAGAGTAACATTGTTTTACTTTTGAATGGCATTGTTTTATTACACTTTTGTAAATCTTAAGTGTCTGACTTATTAGAAGGGAGCTGGGTTTTCATATTTGCTTCTGTGTTCAATCTGTCATGACAGGTTTTTTTATTGAAACAGATGGATATCTAGACTCACACATCTATATATGTAAGTGGAAAGGGAGGAAATTTCCATCATCTTTTCAGATAACTGTGTATTCCTCTTTAAAACTCAACAAGAGGTAATTTCTTAAAAGGTTGATTTTAATATAGAATATGAACTCATATTAATGAATTTTCATATTTGGTACACTCAAGAAAGAATGAGAACATAAAAGGCACTGTCTTAGTATTAATATGAAAATAGTTTTGACCTTGCTGACTTTCTGAGAGAATCTTGGGGAGGCCCTCAGAACCTGAGACCCTATACCACACTTTTGAGAACTGCTGCTCTCAGAGAATGCCGTGTTTATTTTCAAGTAGCTTTTATTTTTTATTTATTTATTTATTTTTATTCTAAGTCACTTCCGTCGTGTCCGATTCCGTGTGACCCCATAGATGGCAGCCCCCCAGGCTCCGCCGTCCCTGGGATTCTCCAGGCAAGAATACTGGAGTGGGTTGCCATTTCCTTCTCCTCAAGTAGCTTTTATTTTTATCACCAGAAGAGGGCAGAGGAGACCACTTTAAAAGGGGCTCTTGAGAAAAAAGGGCTAGCAGCTTTTGTTAATCACTTTGTGTCCCATGTTTAAGTTCCAAGATCTTATAAAGTCACAGGAAGTTACTTAGAGATTGTTTATGGATCTTAATCATTAGTGGCAACAAGCTATGAAAGCACTCATTTCCTCTTTAGGTGTGTATTACTCAAAGGCAACAGATATTCATGCCAGTGAGTCGAAACACTTGCCCTGATCAGTCTTAGAGAAGTCCTGAAAAATCTTACTCTTCTGATTCTCACTATTTTAGTGATTCTCACTAAATTGATTAACATTTTTAAATGTTATTGTTGCTTTTTCTTTTCATAGAAGTAGTTAATATTACTTATAAAGCTTTAAAAAAAAGAGAAGCTAAAAGAAGAAAATTAAAATGACCTTAATCCCACAATCCAGAAATTACATTTTGGAGAGATATATATATATATTATTTGTTTACAAAAATGATCTCATATACTACATACTGTTTTCTAACCTTAAAATATATTTTTAGTACAGAAATAATACATATTCACTCTGAAAAAAATTTTAATGAAGCAAAAAAGAAAAAGCCCTACCTATCCAAAGCCCTACCATCCAGAGATCATCACTGTTAACACTTTGAAGTATAGCTTTTGAGATCTTTTTCTATGTGTGTACTGAGGCACACATACATATAAGTTTTCATAGCTAGGTTCATCCTGTTTTTTTATCCATCAGTTTTCAGAAAAATACATTAGTGTCTTAGTCTCCAAATTTAGCCAACGGAGTGATATTTTTTGGTTTTGTTTTATTATGTAATCATGTTTTTGTGTATATATATGTTTCAATTTATTTTAGTGATTATTCTTGATACTCTTAATTGTTCCATCTGTGGCCTGTGGGAGTCATTCAAGTTAGCTGTTGGACTCTTTGATGTGACCTAGTAGTCTTTGATTGCTTCTTTGCTTTAAGACATAAGATATTCAGATTCATCTTATACATTTCTTGCTCTATGCTTGAAAGCAGTTCTTTTTAAGAATAAGTGATATTTAGGGACCACAAGATGGACACTAGTAATATTTATTGCCACTGAGATGTCATTGCTTCAGACTTTTTCAGTGATTAGAGCCAGGAAATATGTGGATTTTCAGAAAACAAAAAAAAGCAAATTGAAAGTTCCTACTGATATTCCCAATTAAAATGAAATGTTACAGAGTTTAAATTTTTCCTAACATTTCATTAAGAAAAATTTTAAGCTTATAGAAAAGTTGAAGGAATTTTACCATGAAAACTCATATACCATGACCTAGACTCTTTAACATGTGTTTGTCCACCTAGCCATTCTTCTTTACTGTATTTTATATTTTTATCTTTATATTTTCTCTTACCTATAAATATTGATTCCTAATAAAATTAATAGTTATTTACTTCCTTCATATATATATGCACTCAAATATATAGTCACATATTCATATATACTCACACATGCGTATAGTGTTTTAAAATAACAAGTCTAACATTACTATCATCAACAAACCTGTTTCTAAGGGATTTTGTTTGTTTGTTTTTGCCCTCAGGATGTACAGAGTTCTATATGTCAAGTCATTTGAAATAATTATGTGTGGTTATGCTGCTAATTTGGTTTAGAGAAAGAGCTGGAACATTTTTTCTGTAAAAAGCAAGCAGTAAATATTTTGGGCTTTGTGATCCATACTGTCTCTGTTACAGCTATTCACATCTGCCATCATAGCTCGAAAGCAGCCATATGTAATATGTAAATAAATGAGAATGACTATGTTCCAGTAAAACTTTATTTGTGGAAATAGGGGCAGGGCCAGATTTGACCTGTAGCTTGTATTTTGGCAACCCTGGACATAAAGTATAGAATTTTTAGGTTTATTTGTTTTTTATCTTTAGGAATATTTTGAATTTTCCTTTTGATTTGTTTTTTTTTAAAACTATGAAAAATGTGTGTGTGCTCAGTCGTGTCTAGCTCTCTGTGACCTGGTGGACTGTAGCCCACCAGGTTTCTCTGTACATGGAATTTTCCAGGTGAGAGTACTGGAGTGGGGTACTATTTCCTTCTCCAGGGGATCTTGCCCACCCAGGGATTTAACCCATGTCTCCTGCATTGGCAGGTGGATTCTTCACTAGTAGCACCACCTTTGAAGCTCATGAGAAACATTCAGTGCTTTAAGAGGAAAACTCTAAAACTGGATACATTTATCCCTGTCTACTCCCACCGATTTTTTCCGTTTCTCTATAGACAGTTCATTGTAGTGAATTTTTAATTTGTTCTTCCATTACTTTTAAAAAATAAAAATAATCTGTGTACCTTCCCATTCTAACACAAAAGTTAGCATACTATATACATTCTTCTGTATCTTTTAAAATTTAATATGTCTTAGAGATACCTGCATAGTGGTAGGTAGAAGTCTTCCTCTTTCCCTTTTACAGCTGCATAGTATTCCATTATGTGAATATGCCACTGTTTATTCATCAGTTCTCTATGAATGGATGTTTGGGTTGTTTTAAGCCTTTTGTTAATGTAAAAAAATACTTTTACCAGACTCAGTGGGTTTGGGGTCCTTAGTGAACACACCAAGTACTTTCTTAAAGTAGAAGCATTTATTACACGTGACAAGTAAGGAGGCAGGGAGATAGTGTTACCAAGTTCAAGCTATTACTGTTCACTGCTCTACCATGACAGGACAGTAAATTGGGGGACAGGTGTTGGGGCAAGAAATAACAACTTTACCTGGAAGCCAGCAGACTGAGAAGATGGTGGTACCAGAAAACCATCTTAACCTAGTTAGAATTCAGGCTTCTTTTTTACTAAAAGGGGATAGGGTGTGGCTTGTTGCAGACTTGGCGCAGTTGTTGATCTAGCCATGATGTTCCTATAAACCTCCAACTGAGAAAAATGTTCAATGGAGAGAAATGTTATTTTCTTTTCTGCAACTTTTTATCTCTGTGTAAGTGGAAACGCCTTATACCTTTAAAGGTCAAACCTAGGAGGTAGAGAAAAGGCTAGGGCACAAAGATTAGAGCTGAAGGAATAGACCCAATCTGGAGTCAGGTTTGTTCTGTGTTAAATAGGCCTCAAAGCACTATCTCCCCTAACCATTGGACCAGGGTAGTTTTAAGCCCGGGAGGCATGCATATTCCTGAAAGGGCAGGCATGATCATCCATAAGCAATATAAAGAGGCAGCGGTTACTCTAGGTTGCCCAAAACTGAAAGCAAACAGGTGCTTGAGTGTTTGCGTGTACTACAGTGTCTTGTGGGATGTTTTGTAACCTTTTGGAGACACCTGGTGCAATTTAAGGGTTAGCTTCTGCGAGACAAAGCGCAATTTGATTGAGCCCCATCCCTTCCCTACTGCTGCGTATCTAACAATATGGCAATGAGAAGCTTTGTGTATATGTCACTTTGCATTTTTGCCTGTGTATCTATCTATAGGATAGATTCTTAAAAGAGGGATTGCTGGGCCAATGGTTAAATGCCTATATAATTTTGTTAGATATTGCCAAATTTCTTTTCTTAGGGAATGTACCATTTTAGTCTCTTACCAGCCGTGTATGAAAGTGTTTCCCCAAAACACACAATGTGTTATAAAAACATTTGGATTTTAGCCACTTGATAGATGGGAAGTGATATTTCAGTATAGTTTTAATTTACTTTTCTCTTAGGAGCAAGGTTGATCATATGTTCATGTTTAAGAGCAATTTGCATTTCTTTTTCTGTAAACTGTTCATATCTTTTCCCCATGTAGTACTTCATGCTCTGTTCCCTTTAGAATATTTTTAGTGAACATGTCATTGAATAATGTTCACCATAGTATAATGGCTTCAAATAATCCATCTGTCATTCATTCATTCATTCAATAAATAACTACTTATTTTGAACAGCTACTGTGTCAGACAGGCCTTGTTCCAGGCAAGGAGAACACAGCAGTGAACAAAACAGAGCAATATCCTTGTCCTCAAGGAGTTTTTGTTCTCGGTGGTGGAGAGACGATAATAAGCAAAACAAATGTTACATATAAAATACAGTATGTTAGATACAGGTAGACTATAATTTACTCAACGTGTATTTCTAATTTTACACTATTATAAATAATGTATTGTTGAACACCCTTTTAGTTATCATCAGTTGCATCTTTCTTAGAAGATATATTAACTTTAGTTTTGAAGTCTGTTGCTGTTTGATTTCATTTATGTTTTCAGCATTTTATTGTAGTTTTATAACCATAACCCACCTTTTTGCATTACATTTTTAGTAGTCATCCTAGAATTACAATATACATTGTAGTTTTTCACAATCTGTTTAGAATTTATCTTGTACCACTTCATAGGACATATAAAAACCTTGTAACTGTAAGGGTTCTTTTATAGCCTTCCACCCCTTTTGGGTTTTATGCTATAGTTTTCATGTTCATTGTATCTATGTAAGATATAAACCCCATAATACAGTTTTATAGATTTTACTTTAGACAGTTATATGTATTTAAACAAAGAGGAAACAAATGAATCTTTCATATTTACCCACATATTTACCATTTCTGATGCTTTTCCTTCCTTCCTGAAGATCCAAGTTTCCATCTAGTACTCTTTTCCTTCAGCTTGAAGAACTTCTTTAGCATTTGTTTGTATTCCAGATCTGCTGGCAGTCAGTTATCTGAGTTTTTATTGATCTGAAAATGTCTTCCTTTTTCTTTCATTTTTGAAGGTTACTTTTTATTGGATATAGAATTGAGACTTGATAGGTGGTTTTTTTTCCTCCTGTCATCACATCAGGTGGTGGTGGTTGTTTTTTGTTTGTTTTTTACCCTGTTACCACTTTAATGTTTTTCCATTATCTTTTAAGTCATTGCTTGTGAGTACAGTCATTCATAGCTTTGGTCTCCTATGCTGACTGCTTTTTTCTGACCACTTTCAAGATTTTCTCTTTGTCTAATTTTTAATTTATTTTTAATTGGAGGATGATTGCTTTACAGTATTTGTGTTGATTTCTGCCCTCTTATCAGTGTGATCTTTATCTTATTTCAATGATTGACTATAATATGCCTAGATGTGATTTTCTTTCTACTTATCCTGATTGGGCATCACTGAGCTTACTGAATCTGTAAATTTATGTTTTTTCACTAAATTTTGGAAAATTTTGATCATTATTTCTCCACATCCTTTTGTGCTTCATTTTCTCTCCTTTTATTCTAGTTACTCTCTGTTTTATTACAAATACATCGTTTGATAGTGTTCACAGATACTAAGGCTGTTTCTATAAAATCTTTTTTTCTTTGTTGTTCAGATTGGATAATTTCTAGGAGTATATCTTCAAGTTCATTTTTTGAAGGGGGTCATCTCAAAGCTGTTAAGTCCGTCCATTGAGTTTTTAAAAAAATTCAGATATTTTGTTTTTAAATTCTAGTATTTTCATTTGGGTTTTTAAAAAATGCTTGCTACTTTTTTGCTGAGAGTCTGTATTTTGTTCATTCATAATGAGTACTTTCCATCACATGCTTGAACACAGTTAAAAGAGTTGCTTGAAAATCTTTGTCTGCTCAGTCTGACACCTGGGTCATCTCGGATCAGTCTCTATTTGATTGTCTTTCTCTTGAGGTGGATCACATTTTCAGATTTGTTCATCTGTCTAGGACTTTTGGATTGTATAATTGACATCATGAAGGATATGCTGTTGAAACTCTAGATTCTGTTACAGTCCTCCAGAGAAGATTGATCTTTTTTGGTTTGGTTTTGTTTTAAAGTAGCCTTTTTTTTTTTTTGCGATGCCATATGACATGTGGGATCGTAGTTCCCCAACTCGGGATCAAACCTGGGCCTACTGCAGTGAAAGTGCTGAGTCCTAACCACTGGATCACCAGGGAGTTCCCTGAAGTAGGCAGTTCATTTGACTGATTCATACTCTAAGCTCTGTCTCTTCTGCAATGGGCAGCAGCTCTTTTCAGTTCTTTCCATTTTAGCTGAGGTATTTAAAGTTCTTCCCATAGATGCTTAGTTCAAAGATTAGCCATAGATTTAAGCACAGTTTGTATTAGATGGTTGGATGGCATCACTAACTCGATGGACATGAGTAAGAGCAAGCTCCGGGAGTTGGTGATGGACAGGGAAGCCTGGCGTGCTGCAGTCCGTGGGGTTGCAAAGAGTCGTCGGACACGACTGAGCTACTGAACTGAACTGACTGAATGCAGAGCTGGGAGCTCTTCCTCTCTGGTTCTGTACTTTCTGAGATTTCTTATTTTCCGCCTGCTGTAATTGCCCTGAATTGTATGCTTTGGTTCTTGTCAGTAAGATGAATTTCTTCTAGTGTTTTTGGTATGCAAAGACCTAACCCCAGACTGAAAAGCAGGAAACTTCTTCAGTGCTGTTTTTTCCTCCTGGGTGCCTTCTCTAGTTTTTGTTCCCTTTCATCACCTTCAGGCATCTTCAGATATTTGCTTTTTACTCTTTGTTCAGAGTTGATAGTTATCTGAGAGAGGCTTGGTCTTATAGGAGTTCTAAGGAGATCTTTATTATCACTCTTTATTCATTCTTTTACTCAGTCAACTACAGATGCTCGTTTGGGGCTTACTTTATGTCAGCTGTGCAAAGCACCGACCAAACAACAGAGACGTGGTACCCACCGTCATTAAGTTTAAATTCTAAGAGAAGAAAGAAAGTAAATACCAATAAAATAATTACTGATTACGATAAGTACTATAGAGAAAAGAAATTGGGTGTTATCACAGAGTTAATAGTGTGGGCAATGGCTTTTAGAGTGGTCAAGGAAGGCCACCTGTGAGGAGATAATATTTAGATTGAGATTCTGGATATCTGTGTCTCAGCACTTCTGCTTTTAGGTGTATATACATCAGGAATGTGTGTGTGTGCTTCCACCAAGATAAATCTATTTTATTTTTTATTTATTTTTAATTTTTGACCATACCACATGGCATGTGGGAATCTTAGGTTGTTCCCCAGCTAGGGATTGAACCCATGCTCCAATATTGGAAACCACTACACTGCCAGGGAATTCTCAAGAGAAATCTGTTTTAAATATTAAGAGGATCTGATGTGTGAAAAGTAAATTTTTAGGAGAGTGAAAGTAGGGAGGCCAGTCAAGAGGGTTCTGATGTACTTCAGTTTAAAGATGTTAATGGCTTCGACAAAGGTTGTAGTTGTAAGATGGAGAAAAATAAATTTGAGAATGGTTTAGTAAGCAGAACAGGAAAGACTTGGTGATGGGTTGGATAAAAGAAAAAGGTGGAGATGTAACCAGTTAGTAGCCAGGTTAGATTGTATTTAGGAGTGTAAGGTACGTGTGAGAATCAGTAATTTGTTGAATTTGAAAAGCCTAAGAAATATCCAAGTGAAGATTTCATTCAGCAGTTGGAAATATGTCTCTGAAACTTAGAATCATGGGCTCTAAGTAGTCATGGGCCAGGCATGTAAATTTGGAAGCTGTTAGCTTATAGCTCCGGAGAAGGCAATGGCACCCCACTCCAGTACTCTTGCCTGGAAAATCCCATGGGTGGAGGAGCCTGGTAGGCTGCAGTCCATGGGGTCGCTAAGAGTCAGACACGACTGAGCAACTTCACTTGGATACATTGGAGAAGGAAATGGCAACCCACTCCAGTGTTCTTACCTGGAGAATCCCAGGGACAGGGGAGCCTGGTGGACTGCCGTCTGTGGGGTCTCAGAGTCGGACACGACTGAAGCGACTTAGCAGCAGCAGCCGCAGCAGCAGCAGTTTTTAGCTCATTTTTAAAGACCTAGGCCAGATTAAGACTGTCGAGGAAGATAATCCAGAGTTCAGGACAAGCCTTGGAGCACTTTGATATCTGGTAGAGGAAAAGAACCAGTAGAGGAGACACTTCGAGATGGCCATTGAGGTAGAAGGAAAAAAACCAGGACAGGGTGCTTGCTGCCCCAGAACCTAAGAGAGGAGCGTTTCAAGGAGGGAGTCAGCAAGGATGTCAGCTGCTGAGAGAGTGCACGAGCTCCTTCACCAGCAGAGGGCAGTAAAGACCATTTTGGGAGAGTTCAGGAAAAATTGTGAATAGATATTAGGGAGTGTGTATGATTGAATTTCTTTGCATCCCATGTCCATATTCTGCGATCTGCCTCACTGGTTGTAATTTTATGATGGAAAGGACTTTTTTTTCTTCAATGCCTTATTCCTGGGATCTAGAACAGCTTGAATGAACCTTCTCTGGTAAATGTTTACCTTTTTAGATTTCTCTTCTCGATATAGTTTCAGCCCAGTAAGTTGATTAAGATCTGGCCTCTTGGTTCTGGGGCAACAAGCACCCTGTCCCCTCAGAACGTGTGGGGAATGGAAACAAACCATGAAGTATTAGGTCGGCCAAAAAGTTCGCTCAGGTCTTTCCATAGGATGCTCTCAAAAACCCAAATGAATTTTTTGGCTAACCCAATATAATGTGTTCTGTACATAATTCTAACTACATGAAAAGTGCTGTGGTAAGGCAGGAAATGTGGTCTGGAATTCTGCCTTGCCTGGGGAGGCATAGTTGGGGGGCCTCTTTCTAGAAGTAATGACATCTGAGTCAGGCTTCAGAAGATGAACTGGAGTGGGCAAGGTATTCCTCATGGAGGGAAGCACAATTTGTTTTCCATGTATGTAATTTGATTGATTTTTCTTCAGAAGGATCAGGCTCAAGTTCACTGCAGATCACGAAACATGATATCCTGTTGGCTACTTTAAAATCTAACCTGTCTGCTTTGGAGCACAAGTTCCTGAAAGATCCTCACTGGAAGATACTGAAACTCCTACGGGATGAAATTGCTAATGAGGCAGAATGGCCGCAAGACTCTATGGACGTCACCTGGCGTTTTACTTCCCAGACTTTATTGCTGCTGCTGTGCTTGAAGGAAACCATGCTCCGCCTGGCAGCTGATTTCAATCCAGGTAAACCCAACCCGAAGACTCCAGAAACTGCTCCTGCCCTGAGCCCGGACACGCTTAGCGTCTCCCAGCAGAGGACTGTCCAGTCAGTTCTGCAGTTTGTAGTGATGTTGGGTGTCTGCCCCTATCTCGCGCCTGGTGTTGGAGTCCCTCTGAGATTCAGGACCGAGTTTGGGGCCGTTGTTCAGGACGTGGTGTGTCTCAGTGCTGCTCCCAGTGCAACCCGGAGGCTGTATACGAGCTGCAGCGTCCTCCTCAGTGTTGCTCAGCACGCGTCTCTGGGGAGCCTGGTTTTCTGCCGCCATTTTGGGGATATCGCAGCAGGTCTGTGCCAGCTGGGGTTCTGCCCAAGCAAGAGATCGCTGCTGAGTCCTGAGGAAGAGGTAAGCATCCATGGGGGGAGAGAGAGAGAGAGTGTGAGAATCTCTGTGTGTCCTTGTGTGTGGTTGCTATAAGAGATCATCTCAGTTCTTTGGAAAAGTGCTGATGGAAAGACCTAGAATTTTTATTAAATGCCTAAGCATCTCTGGTGGATAGACGAATCTTTTTAGGGGGTTGGACCTTTCATTTATTAAATACGAGTCCTTTCACTCCTGGAGAGTCCATTTCACCTGTTCCCTTCTTTCCATTTTTTGAAACAGCTGTTGCAAGCTGTTTCTTTGAATCTCTGTTTCTTTCCAACTTTGTAAAATGTGTTTATTAATGCCTGCCTTGAGAAACAAAACAATACCTACCTTGGAAGGTGGCTGTGAGGAATAAGGATAATGTGTGTAAGTTACCTGGCCCAATACCCAGCAGTGCTCACCAAAAAGTTACTACTACTACTATTAATATTAAACTGTTTACGCCTCCTTCATTAAGTTCTCGGGAAAATTAAGTGAGATGAAGTATGCAAGCGCTGGGTGCCCTCCACAATCCAGTCAGTGTTGGTTGTTAGGTGCTGAGGGTACAGGCAAGTGTTTTGTTGATGGTCAGTAGGGATTTGAGCGTCTGAACGATAAAGTGATACGAAGGATACAAAAGCATTAGATGTGGCCCTTTTCTCCAACAGCTCACACAGTCACTGGGGAGACAAGACTCACAAGTGTAACATAACAGGGACCACTGCTTCCCCATGAGAGCGCTGCAGCCTTAGCACAGGAACCTAAACAGAAGACGCTGTTAAGGTATAAATGTAACCAGGGTCACGTGCAGTGTAATTCCTTTGCTCCTGCATCCAGATTTTATCATGTCCACTCACTTATCTTTCTGTCAGCCTTTCTATGTCACCCTCCAACTTGTTCCTTTTCTGTTTGTTCTCCCTGTGCTCACAAAAGAAAATAAAACAGAAAACACTTAAAAGCCATTGTCACCTGAGTAGTCACATGAAATTATGGTCTCCTCCAGCGCCCTTATGTTTTGCGGAGCAGAGCTCTGTGCTCTTTACAACAGGGTGTGCGTCTTGACGGCTCCATCAGTGCCTGCTACCTGCACTTCCTTGAGATGAGGGGTCTGGAGCAGGTCTTATGCCTGTTGTTTGAGCTGAGCAGTACCCAGAGGTCTCAGGCAGAAGAGAGAAAAGAAAAGGGAAACACAGAAAGGACCAAGTGATGGGGTGGAAGGAGAAGGGGAAACATGGTGAGTGGACAGTATGAAGCTGGACAAGTCCCGCAACAGCTCCTGCTCCGATCAGCATCTGCATCACAATTTACTAAATTGTATTGAGCAGGATTCTGAGTCTTGACTGTGAAGCTCCCAAAGGGGGTCAGTCTGTTGTGGCTTGGAGCAGGGACCCAATTAAACAGCACCCTCTTTGCTGCCCAGATTCTGAATGAGTGAAAAGACAGTTAACAGAGTAAGAGATGACAAGTCAGAATGTCACCTTTATTACTCATCAAGGCAGAGCTGGAAGGTCTATAGAGAGAGACCCATGGGTCTCCTAACAGTGCATTCCACAATGAGATGCACTTCTCACCCAGTTTTAAAGAGTTCTAGAAAACTGCAGCTCCTTCTGCCCCAATGCAGAGGACATGCCCCTGAAAAATCTATGGCACAGAAGAGCAGAACAGACTGTGCGCTCATGCCCAAGAGACTGAAGAGGAGCGAGCTGTGTGTGCCAGAACTCAACAATCAGATGAGTGGATGCAGTCTCCTGCCCAGAAGTGGGTGAGGGAATGGAGAGGGGGCCAGGAGTGTTTCCTTGTTATAGCCTCCTCTGAATGGAAGGAAACCAAGAGGCAAAAGAATTAAAATGGGTAACCAACAAGGACCTACTATATAGCACATGGGACTCTTCTCAGTGTTATGTGGCAACCTGGATGGGAGGGGAGTTTGAGAGAGAATGGATGCATGTATATAAATGGCTGAGTCCCTTTGCTGTCCACCTGACATTATCAGTGCGTTGTTAATCGACTATACCCCAATACAAAATAAAAAGTTAAAAAAAAAAGGCAAAAGAAGTCGGCCTCCTGCTCCCCTCACAAGCATCTTTGTTCACTGTTGCAGAGCATTACCTTCTATTGCTTGCCTGGTTTCTATCTCACAGAAGCCAAGGACATGTTTCTTTTAGGTGTTAACTGAAGAAGAAAGAGCCCTATCGAAGAAGGCCCTAAGAGACATCTTGGATCAAGTGTATCAGCCATTAGCAGTCCGAGAATTACTTATCCTCCAGGGAGGACCGCCCCAGGTATGCACACCTGGGGATTCTTGTGGGTGAAGCTTTAATGATAGAGTGTAGTGTATTGTCTTCTTCCCTGGTAGCTCAGCAGTAAAGAATTTGCCTGCGATGCAGGAGACCCAGGTTTGATCCCTGGGTGGGGAATATCCCCTGAAGAAGGAAATGGCAACCCACCCCAGTATTCTTGCCTGGGAAATCCCATGGGCAGAGGAGCCTGGCTGGCTACAGTCTGCGGGGTTGCAAAGAGTTGGACACAACTGAGTGACTAAACAACTGTCTTCTCCTGGAAATTAGTCTAGTTGAATACTGTTTCATCTTTTAGATTGTTAATTGGTATTTGCCAAACTAAATTACACCGACCTCTGGGATAATTTTAAGGGATTTTTCTTTTAATGAAAAATGGACACTTTTCCCAATAATATTGTGATAATTTTTTAGGGCTTATGACAAAAATATACTTTATTCATTCTCAAACTGGGTCTTTTTTTTTAAACTAAAATTTGGCTGTTTGGCAGTATTCTTCTGGCAAAAGTATTTGGACATCTTACTCTTTGAATGGAGTATTTGAAGTCAAGGAATTTAGAGTAAAAACGTAATAGTATACTGCTCAGCATAATATAGTTTCTTTTTTCCTTAAAAGTGATTATTTTTCCAGAATGATTCAATTTGGTGATGTAGCTGGAATTATCTATTTTCTTTTAGTACCTAAATTTTAGTAACGAGTTTAGGTGAGTAAAGCATGAGGGTCCAAAGGATGGGACTTCCCTGGTGGTCCAGGGATTAAAACTCTGTGCTCTGAATGCAGAGGGTCTGGATTCAATCTCTGGGCAGGGAACTAGATCCCACATGCTGCAACTAAGGCCTGGTTCAGCCAAATAAATACATTTTTTTTTTTTTTTTTAAAAGCATGAAGGCTCAAAACAGTTAACTGTATTAACTGTTAGACACTGAGAGGAATGCCCTCTCACTGTTGGAGACTCTCCTCTTAGTGGTGAGTCTTCTTTGGAAGCTGCATTTGATTGGAAGGACTGCATTCAGATTGGTTACATGGATTTTGTGTCCCCCCAAGTCTATATTTTATTCACAAACATTTGTATATTTCTGGGCTTGAAATTTCACTTGATACTTTTTTGAAGAAGTTTCACTGTATTTTTACTTCCTTAAAATTAAAAGTGAGGCTGAAGAGATTTTATAAATGTTTACAAAAAAAATTTTTTTTTTTTTTGCCATGATGGTTTTGCAGGATCTAAGTTCTCCAACCTGGGATTGAACCCAGGCCATGGCAGCGAAAGTCGAAGGAATCCTAGTTGAAGGAATCCTAACAACTGGGCCACCAGAGAACTCTCCCCTTCCCTTTTTTTTAAAAGAAAAATTTTTGCCTTTTTGAAGTCTGTGTAGCGTACTGTTAATTATCAGTCTGACTCAGTATATTTGTATATTTCAGATTGGACTGTAAATCCTATCTGAAAAACAAACAAAAAAAATCCTATCCATTACGCTGACATTCATTCACACATTTCCCTTCGTTTTTCAGTCCTGCTCAGAAGGGAAGATGCAAGACAGGTGTCGAGCCCCAGCTTGGCTCCGGCGTCTGTGTGGGCAGCTCCTCTCTGAAAGGTTGATGAGACCCAGCGGTGTTCAGGCAGTAGTCCGGGGCATTTTGGAAGGAGCAGGTGGTAAGAAATAGACGTTTGTTACTTCGGCATCCACTTTTCTTTATTGGTCTCTAGCCTTTGACTGTAAAACCTGATGTAGACTAGGCTTTGTTTGTGCCTTTGTGGGGCGTGAGGAATTTAAACTTTAATGAACTCCTTTTCCAAAAACTCATTTTCTTGCTATTTTCCCCCAAAATAGTTGTGATACATTGCTCATGTTGCATAATATTATCGATTGTTTCAAATAAGTTATAATACCAGAGGAAAACATTGTACAGAAAGTTTAAGTAAACCCTATAGAAACCAAGAAATTCTCTGTGGAAAAGGCCAGAGGTCCTATGAGTACTTCACCTCAGGACTTTAAAATACAAAAGCATTCTCCTCAAGTTTGAGATACCCAAGAGATAGAAGCTTTGGAATGAAATTTTAGATTCGTTTCCAGTTATATTCTCTTAGTCCTCATTAAGAGAAGAAATGTTAATTATCATACTAAGTATGGTAGTAGTTTTTAATTTATATTTTTTGACTTTTAAACAAAATTATATATGCACATAATTTAAAGAATCAATAGGTCTATAATACTTTTAGAGAAAAATAGCAGTCCTTAGCGGCTTTTCACTCCATTTCCCATCCCCAGAAGCAACCACTTGGAACATTTTGAACAGGTGTCTTCTGATATTTTTTCTAACCATAATCCTTATATTAAAAAATATTTCACTGGAATGGATGTGCCTGGTAATTTTTGAATGGATAGCGGGCATTTTAATTTAACACTGCTGAATGCTGTATTTTGTTGTATTCCTTTGTTGGGCTTTGTGCTAGGATGCGGTTAATTTTCTTGATATCAGTTTGAGTCCTTCAGTTCTGGCTCTTAAACCTTGTTACTGTGGGTGGATAACAGCCTTTAATTTAAGGTAATTTGGCACCAATACTAAAGTGATACCTTTCTGGGATTTTACTTGATTCTGTATGTATTAAGAGGCTTTCCATGCTCACCAGTAGGAACACTAACTATTCCAAGCCCTGCATGAACGCTGGGGATTGTTCTCCCTACTCCTTTCTGGTGTTTCTTGCCTTGGGTTTCTCTCTCTGTTGCTCTCCCTCTCTCTCAACACACACACACACGCCATACTCTGCAGAAGACTTGAGAGAGGATTCCTCTGCTGATCTCTGGAATTCCCTCTTTGTGTAGCTTTCTCCTGTCTGCTGTTTTACCCGAAAAGCTCTAGCTGTGTTGACGTCCCTGAATTCTGAACTGTGTTTTCTTCTTTAATTCAGCAGCATAGCAGGCTTCATTGGATTCTCCTTTACCTGTGGTGTGGCCTCAAAACTCTCTATGGACTTGCCTTGGTGGTCCAGTGGTTAAGACTCCATGCTCCCAGTGCAGGGGCACTGGTTCAATCCCTGGTCAGGGAACTGAGTTCCTACATGTCTCGTCGTATGGACAAAAAAAAAAAACAAACCTCTCTCAAGGTAGTAGGCTAGGGCGTTCACGGGGCTCACCTTGTTTGCTTCCCTTCTCTTAGGGACCAGTATCTTGGGCTGCTTTTATCCAGTGTCTGAAAGCCACCATTTACATATTTTTTCTAAGGGGGTTAGGTAAATCTGATACCTGTTACTCCCTAACTCTAGTTTAAGGCAGTTTGAATGACAAGATGCATATAAAGAGACAGAATAATAGAAATATTAATCATTTAAAACATGTCAGTAATAAGCACAAAGAAGAAACTAGTGTTCAGATAATATGAGTACTCTAATTACAATGGTTGAGTGCTATTTTTTTCCTCTGAACTTGCCAGAGACCAACATCAAAACGAAAGTACGAAGAGGTAGTTTATCTTACAGAAGAAATTAGCGACTTTCAATAGGGAAAAAAGTAGTTTCTCCTCTAATTTAAGGACCTTATGTGGTGAGGTGCTATGAATTTTTGACGTCTGTATCCATTGCTGACAGCTGGGGCGGCTGGAGGGAGTGATGCTGAGGCCACAGCTGCCGACTGGAAGAAGTGTGACTTGATTGCAAAGATTTTGGCCTCTTGTCCCCAGCAGTCTCTTTCACCAGAGGATTATTATAGAGATATCTGCCCCCAGGTAAATCGTGTTTCTTTTGTCTGTTTGAGGATTATCTGTTTATTTATAGAAAGAGGACTTTAAATGTTCACCTAATATTGAGTTAGGTGCTTTCCCAGTGGCTCAGCGGTAAAGAAAATGCCTGTAGTGCTGGAGACGCGGGTTTGATCCCTGGGTGGGGAAGATGCCCTTGGTGAAGGAAGTGGCAACCCACTCTAGTATTCTTGCCTGGAAAATCCTGTCTGTCCATGGTGTTGCAAAGAGTCGGATACAACTTAGTGACTAAACAACAACAACAGTATTGAGTTAATATACTGTTTATTATTCAGTGAAGGACTTTCTTAATAACATTAAAAACGTGTGGGAGAGACTGATCTGTTAGGATTCCCCGATAGCTCAGTTGGTAAAGAATCCTTCTGCACTGCAGGAGACCCCGGTTCAATTCCTGGGTTGAAAAGATTCCCTGGAGAAGGGATAGGCTACCCAGTATTCTTGGGCTTCCCCTCTGGCTCAGCTGGTAAAGAATCTGCCTGCAGTGTGGGAGACCTGGGTTTAATCCCTGGGTTGGGACAATCCCCTGGAGAAGGGAAAGGCTACCCACTCCAGTATCCTGGCCTAGAGAATTCCATGGACTGTATCAATGGGGTTGCAAACAGTCAGACATGACTGAGTGACTTTCACTTTCATCATTAGTAACTGACTAGCCTGCCCTCAAAACTGGAATATAAAACTAGTTTTGTCATATTTATTATCTTTTCTGTGTTTTTAATTATTTTTTAAAAAATATGTAGTAAATAAAAAAGGTAAATTAGTATGCTGTACAATTTTAAAAAGCACAAAAGAGAAAGCGGAAAAATGTCTCTCTCCTGTCTCTGTACCAGTTTCTTATTTATTTTGCAGAGACAATCTGTGAATAATGTGTATACAATTATATGTGTATGTATTTGTTTTTATATTCTAATTTTTACCCAATGATAATATGCTGCACACACTATTTTTCAGTTTTGCTTTTTTCACTTAACAATGTACTTTGGAGATCATTTCATATTAAGCTGTCTCATTCTTTTTCTTGGGTGCATAGTATTTCATCATATTATGTACCATAATTTATTTAACCAGCTTCCTATTAATGGACATTTAAATTGTTTCTATTGTTTTGCTGTTACAATGCTCCAGTTAATAGGGAAAATTTTTAGAATTGAAATGATTGGCTTAAAAAGTATATTTATTTAAATTTTTGATTGATACATATGGATCTGTTTTCCCACACCGTTGCCTACACAGTGTATTACAAAACTTTTCTTTTTTTTTCCCCTTTTTTGAATTTTTATTTTTTATTATTATTTATTATTATTTATTACTCTACAATATTGTATTAACAAACTTTTCTTTGTTAATCTGATAGGTGAAAATGTGGAAGGAGTGTTCTTAGTCACCACTCCACATGCTTTTAGATGTAAGATATGCCTTTTGGAGTACAGTGTAAAGAAAGTCATTCAGTTGTTATGCTGGTCTTCACGTTCTCATGGGGAAGCATCAGTTCAGTTCAGTTCGGTTCAGTTCCTCAGTCACGTCCGACTCTTTGCGACCCCATGAATCGCAGCACGCCAGGCCTCCCTGTCCATCACCAACTCCCAGAGTTCACTGAGACTCACGTCCATCGAGTCAGTGATGCCATCCAGCCATCTCATCCTCTGTCGTCCCCTTCTCTTCCTGCCCCTAATCCCTCCTAGCATCAGGGTCTTTCCCAATGAGTCAGCTCTTCACATCAGGTGGCCAGAGTACTGGAGTTTCAGCTTTAGCATCATTCCTTCCAAAGAAATCCCAGGGCTGATCTCCTTCAGAGTGGACTGCTTGGATCTCCCTGCAGTCCAAGGGACTCTCAAAAGTCTTCTCCAACAACACAATTCAAAAGCATCAATTCTTCGGTGCTCAGCTTTCTTCACAGTCCAACTCTCACATCCATACATGAACACTGGAAAAACCATCGCCTTGACTAGATGGACCTTTGTTGGCAAAGTAATGTCTCTGCTTTTGAATATGCTGTCTATTGAAAGGTTGGTTATAACTTTCCTTCCAAGGAGTAAGCGTCTTTTAATTTCATGGCTGCAGTCACTATCTGCAGTGATTTTGGAGCCCCCCAAAATAAAGTCTGACACTGTTTCCACTGTTTCCCCATCTATTTCCCATGAAGTGATGGGACCAGATGCCATGATCTTCGTTTTCTGAATGTTGAGCTTTAAGCCAACTTTTTCACTCTCCACTTTCACTTTCATCAAGAGGCTTTTTAGTTCCTCTTGATGATATTTAATGATATTAAATTTAATATAATGATATTTATATTATATTAATGATATTTCTCCCAGCAATCTTGATTCCAGCTTTTGCTTCTTCCAGCCCAGCGTTTCTCATGATGTACTCTGCATAGAAGTTAAATAAGCAGGGTGACAATATACAGCCTTGACGTACTCCTTTTCCTATTTGGAACCAGTCTGTTGTTCCATGTCCAGTTCTAACTGTTGCTTCCTGACCTGCATATAGGTTTCTCAAGAGGCAGATCAGGTGGTCTGGTATTCCCATCTCTTTCAGAATTTTCCACAGTTTATTGTGATCCACACACTCAGAGGCTTTGGCATAGTCAATAAAGGAGAAATAGATATTTTTCTGAAACTCTCTTGCTTTTTCCATGATCCACCAGATGTTGACCATTTGATCTCTGGTTCCTCTGCCTTTTCTAAAACCAGCTTGAACGTCTGGAAGTTCATGGTTCACGTATTGCTGAAGCCTGGCTTGGAGAATTTGGAGCATTACTTTACTAGCGTGTGAGATGAGTGCAATTGTGCGGTAGTTTGAGCATTCTTTGGCATTGCCTTTCTTTGGGATTGGAATGAAAACTGACCTTTTCCAGTCCTGTGGCCAATGCTGAGTTTTCCAAATTTGCTGGCATATTGAGTGCAGCACTTTCACAGCATCATCTTTCAGGATTTGAAATAGCTCAACTGGAATTCCATCACCTCCACTAGCTTTGTTCGTAGTGATGCTTTCCAAGGCCCACTTGACTTCACATTCCAGGATGTCTGGCTCTAGGTGAGTGACCACACCATTGTGATTATCTTGGTTGTGAAGATCTTTTTTGTACAGTTCTTCTGTGTATTCTTGACACCTCTTCATAATCTCTTCTGCTTCTGTTAGGTCCATACCATTTCTGCCCTTTATCGAGCCCATCTTTGCATGAAATGTTCCCTTGGTATCTCTCATTTTCTTGAAGAGATCTCTAGTCTTTCCCATTCTGTTGTTTGCCTCTATTTCTTTGCATTGATCGCTGAAGAAGGCTTTCTTATCTCTCCTTGCTATTCTTTGGAACTCTGCATTCAGATGTTTATATCTTTGCTTTTCTCCTTTGCTTTTCGCTTCTGTTCTTTTCACAGCTATTTGTAAGGCCTCCTCAGATAGCCATTTTGCTGTTTTGCATTTCTTCTCCATGGAGATGGTCTTGATCCCTGTCTCCTGTACAATGTTATGAACCTCCGTCCATAGTTCATCAGGCACTCTATCAGCTCTAGTCCCTTAAATCTATTTCTCACTTCCACTGTATAATCATAAGGGATTTGATTTAGGTCATACCTGAATGGTCTAGTGGTTTTCCCTACTTTCTTTAAGTCTGAATTTGGCAATAAGGAGTTCATGATCTGAGCCACAGTCAGCTGCTGGTCTTGTTTTTGTTGACTATATAGAGCTTCTCCATCTTTGGCTGCAAAGAATATAATCAGTCTGATTTCGGTGTTGACCATCTGGTGATGTCCATGTGTAGAGTCTTCTCTTGTGTTGTTAGAAGAGTGAGTTTGCTATGACCAGTGCATTCTCTTGGCAAAACTCTATTAGTCTTTGTCCTGCTTCATTCCGTATTCCAAGGCCAAATTTGCCTGTTACTCCAGGTGTTTCTTGACTTCCTACTTTTGCATTCCAGTCCCCTGTAATGAAAAGGACATCTTTTTTGGGTGTTAGTTCTAAAAGGTCTTGTAGGTCTTCATAGAACGGTTCAACTTCAGCTTCTTCAGCATTACTGGTTGGGGCATAGACTTGGATTACTGTGATATTGAATGGTTTGCCTTGGAAAGGAACAGAGATCATTCTGTCATTTTTGAGATTGCATCCAAGTAGTGCATTTCAGACCCTTTTGTTGACCAGTATGGCTACTCCGTTTCTTCTAAGGGATTCCTGCCTGCAGTAGTAGGTATAATGGTCATCTGAGTTAAATTCACCCATTCCAGTCCATTTTAATTAGCTGATTCCTAGAATGTACGTTCACTCTTGCCATCTCCTGTTTGACCACTTCGAATTTGCCTTGATTCATGGACCTGACATTCCAGGTTCCTATGCAATATTGCTCTTTACAGCATCGGACCTTGCTTCTATCACCAGTCACATCCACAGCTGGGTATTGTTTTTGCTTTGGCTCCATCCCTTCATTCTTTCTGGAGTTATTTCTCCACTGATCTCCAGTAGCATATTGGGCACCTACTGACCTGGGGAGTTCCTATTTCAGTATCCTATCATTTTGCCTTTTCATTCTGTTCATTGGGGTTCTCAAGGCAAAAATACTGAAGTGGTTTGCCATTCCCTTTTCCAGTGGACCACATTGTGTCAGATCTCCACCATGCCCGCCTGTCTTGGGTGGCCCCACGGGCATGGCTTAGTTTCATTGAGTTAGACAAGGCTGTGGTCCTAGTGGGATTAGATTGACTAGTTTTCTGTGATTATGGTTTCAGTGTGTCGGCCCTCTGATGCCCTCTTGCAACACCTACCGTCTTACTTGGGTTTCTCTTACCTTGGATGTGGGGTATCTCTTCACGGCTGCTCCAGCAAAGTGCAGCCGCTGCTCCTTACCTTGGACGAGGGGTATCTCCTCACCGCCGCCCCTCCCAACCTTGAACGTGGAATAACTCCTCTAGGCCCTCTGGCGCCCGCGCAGCCACCAGGGAAGCATGCATAGGAAAAAATATCATGATGTAAAATCTTACACTGGAAGATACTAAATAGAAATTATCTTATAGGATAAAGTTATTTGCAATGATGAGTAAACATTTTCTAAAACTAGTAGCTATAATTTTGGCACTTAAGAAAATGAGACAATCAAGTCATAGGTTTTAGTATTGCTGAGCCTGTTTTTGGCAGCATCACAGGTCACATACAGTTTTGGGACAGTGGCTTCTCCTGTCTACAAAACATTTGAGTCACTTTTAAGCCAGGAACAGAATGATCTTTTCTGTTGGGTACTTAGACTCAAATATGAGATATCAGTGGTTGGTTTGTTTGGTTTTTGTTTTTTAAGTTTATTTTTTGAGAATAAAGTAGACCCTTGGTCAGATCTGACAGGCTCTTCAGATTCTGAATATATTTATATGCCTTGACCCCATAATTGCTATTTATCATAGCAAAATTTGGGAGAAAATCTGAATATCTGGAAATAATATTTTTGAGGAATTTATAACAATATGAGGAAGTTTCAGCAATACACAAAACTGAATATTAAGTATGGTCTCAGTTGAAAAGAGGAAAGAATTATACAGGGAACATATTGGAAAAAATAAACCAAAAGTGTTTATAGTAATTTGGAATTTAATTTTTTTTGTTAAAAATTATTCTCCAGATTTTCTACAAATAACACATATTTTATAAATCTGATAAAATTGTTTAATAAAAACATAGCTCCTTCAGTTCTCATACCCTTTGGTGCTAGGTTGTTAACTTAATTAAAAAACCAAACAGTTCTGTTGGATCAGTGTTACTGCGGTGAATTTATTTTTTGGTGTAAAGAAATTAATGTGAAATGTGTTCTTTTCTTAGTTGTTGCTTCTTACAAAGAGCCTGGTATTTACCTTAGGGAATTTTTCTTTTAGATTTTGGATTTATTTCACTTTCAAGATAAATTGGCAGCACGACAATTTCAGAGAGTTGCCACCACAACCTTTATAACTATGTCAAGAGAACAGCCACAGCTGGCAGCCAAGTACTTACTTCAGCCCGTGTTAGCTCCTCTTCATCGATGTTTAAATACAGCAGGTAAACAAGGAAGTCTGGGGGTTTGGGGTCCTTCTAAAGGACCTTCTTCCGTGTTTTGGATTTAAGTGACTTAAGTCTATGTAGTTCGGTGTCTTTAGTTTTGTTTTTTTCTCCTCAACTTTTTATTTTGAAAAATCTACTTCATGGAAGTTCTAAGAAGAATACATTGTCTCATCCCTGTATACTTCACATAATTAACATTTTGGCATGTTCACTTTCTCTTTCTCTCTTCCTATACATATACATATTTTTTTTCCTGAAGCATTTGAGAATTAGTTGCAGACATCCTCTAATATATAGACTTTATTCAGATTTCTTATTTGTCTGAAGAATTTTCTTTATATCTGTTTTTTTAAAATTACATTGCATTTACTTGTTACATTAATTCTTTAATGTAGAACAGATCCCTAATGGTCTTTCACTCTGACACTTTTGAAGCCCAGGTTATAGACAGTTCTTCAGTTTGTATTTGTCTAATTGTTTCCTCATGATTAGATCCAGGTTAAACATTTTGTCAGGAATACTGTATACGATTTTATTTTTCAGTCCATCAGATTATGGACGCATGTCATCAGTTTATTCCATTAGTGAAGTTAAATGTGATTATTTGATTAAGGTGGTAGCAACCAGATTTCTCCACTGTAAAAATACCTTCCTCCCTTTTTAATTAATAATAATCTATGGGATGGTCGACATATGAGACAGTGTGAATATCCTGTCTCCAAACAGTCCTTCATACTGTGGTTTGGTATCCCCTGATAATTTTTGCCAGTAAAATGGTGACGTTCTTTTTTTTTTAATTGTTTCTATTTTGTTAGTTGATATTCTTCTGTAAGGAAGAGCTTTTCTTTTCTCCTTGGCTCATCTCTTTAAAAACAGATTCAGTGGATGACTGAATATTCCTATATTCATTTTGATGCTCAGATTTTCCCAGATTTGGCCGAGAGTTTAAGTGTGTTTGTTTTTTATTTTTAATTGGCAGATAATTACTTTACAGTGTTGTGTTGGTTTCTACCCTACAACAGGAATCAGTCATAACTGTATATATACCTCCCCTCCCTCTTGAGCCTCCCTCCCTTGTGTTTTAATGTCTTTTAACCACTTCCCTCTGTATATTTTCATGCTTTATTGAGGTTAGTGCTAGGATACAGAGTATCATTTCAGCATTTTTAGTGAGTTTTTAAAAAAAACAAAACCTTTCCATAATAGTATTTTCTGAGGTTAAAAATAAAGAGAAAAATTGATGTGTGGTTAAGCCCAGTTCAGTTCTGGGTAGACTTTGTATAGAAGTCATTTATAGTATAAATGTTTCTGAATCTGTGTAGAGGGGTTTAAGTTCAGTTCAGTTGCTCAGTTGTGTCCAACTCTTTGCAACCCCATGGACTGCAGCACGCCAGGCCTCCCTGTCCATCACCAACTCCTGGAGTTTACTCAAACTCATGTCCATTGAGTCGGTGATGCCATCCAAACATCTCATCCTCTGTCGTTGCCTTCTCCTCCCGCCTTCAGTCTTTCCCAGCATCAGGGTCTTTTCAAATGAGTCAGTTCTTTGCATTAGATGGCCAAAATACTGGAGTTTCAGCTTAAGCATCAGTCCTTCCAGTGAATATTCAGTGGGTGAGCGTAAAGAAAGCCTAATTCTTGTGCTTGTAAAGCTTCACCAAATTGAGCTTTGGTGAAGTGAAACTTGTGATTATTCAAACATCATAAACATGATATTTGAATAAATAATTAAAATTCCTTTATGTATTTAATAGAAATCTAGTCTGGGATTAGTGTATTCCTCAAAAAATGAAGTATTATTTCTATTGGCACTCATCATCAAGGCCTAGGACTTCATTTATATCTAATTTCATGCGAGAGCATACCTCATTCCTAATCTATTTATCTTGCTTGTGACCGACCAGGTATTTCCTTTAGTCTGGAGCAGTTGTTCTCAGTGTGTGGTCCCAAGAGCAGAAGCATCAGCATCACCTGGGAATTTATAAGAAATAACAACTTTCTGGGCTCTGCCTCAGACCTACAGAGTTAGAAACTCTGATGTTGTGCCCAGCACTGTTTCAACTGGCCCACTAGGTAATTCAAGTCTGTGTTCCGGTTTGAGCCCTGGGCTGGGGCACTAGGGCTTCCCAGGTAGTGCAGTGGTAAAGAATCTGCCTGGAGTGCAGGAGACCTGGCTTCATTCCCTGGGTTGGAAAGATCCCCTGTGGAAGGAAATGGCAACCCACTCAGTATTCTTGCCTGGAGAATTCCATGGACAGAGGAGCCTAGCAGGCTGTATAGTCCACGGGGTCGCAAGAGTCAGACATGACTGAGTGACTGACACTACTGCTAGAGCACAATGCTTGGGAGGCCTAGCTGTGGGTCAGTCCAGTTGTGGGTCAGTTATTTTTGTCCTGGGCCTTATTCATTCATTCAAAGAATATTTATTGGGCATCTCTTTACCAGGCATTCTCATGCGTTAGGTTACATCTGTAATGCCAGCTACATGTTTTGCATATAACATCTGTTGATAACAAAAAGGACTGAGTTAGAATATGACTGATCTTTTACGTAAACCCCATCATTGCCACTGGAAAAACAATCTAACGCGTACGCTTTCTTACTTGTTTTTCATATTGCAGCACATTTTTTAGGGATATGTAGCAAGTATGATGAATTACCATATTTTATCAATTCCAAGATGCACTTTTTTTTCACATAAAAAAAACTTTATTTTGGGAATCTCTTTCGCATTGTAGTAACTCTAATATCTAGATGCATCTCACTATCATTGTTGGCCAGGTAGCAACTGTGGTATTGTTTATGTCTGCAAGTGAGTGTTAAAACTTGTAGAATGGATGTCAGTGACTTTGAAGAAAATTGTGATGACAGTAATAAAACCAAGGGCTCTTGAGGATATCACATCACTGCACTCTTTGGCTCAGAGGTCAATATATTATGGCACAACACAGATACGAAAAATGTTTCAGAAGAGTTGGACACTAATTAATGTGAAGTTTTAATTCTTTATCATGTTTATTCCAATTATTTAGCTTTTATCAGGAATGATAGGGACTTCCCCTGGTGGTCCAGTGGCTAGGGCTCTATGCCTCCATTGTAGGGGGCACAGGTTCAATCTCTGGGCAGGGAACTAAGATCCTGTATGCTATGCAGAATAGCAAAGATAAAAAAGAACGATATATAACAAAACTGTGTAAAATAAATCTAATCTAAGTTCTCTTAATTTTTTTTTTAAAAGCTCTGTTTTAAAAGTTCAGCTTTTAAATTTTTATATTTTTAAAATTTAAATTAAAAATTTTTAAATTAAAAAAATTTAAATTTTATAGGGAAATTTTCAAATACATATACAGAGAATAGTATAATGAACATCTGTGTACCAGTAACCCAGATACAACTATTGGTTCTGCCATTTTCATTAATTTAATCTCCAACTTCCCATTCATTAATTTAGAATTAGAATTCTAAGTGATAATGTTTCATAGGTTACTTGGAAATGCTTTTTTTTCCCCTTTCTTATTGATGCATAAAATAACAATGCATGTTTGTAATCAGTGAAACAGTCTGTGAAATATTGTATTTGAATGGTGCTGTATTATAACCATGTTGATTTTCTAATTTTAGCTGTTAACTTCCCAAACTTTCTAGTAAAGCATTTTTCCTTAGGCTCATTGAGATACTGAGCATGAGTAATTTTGTTTTTTGTCCTTTAGAGATTCGAGAGAGTGACATGGTGCCAGGAACCATTTTGGTGACAGAAGAACAACTTGGCAGATGTATTGAGGATATATATAAGGTTGGTAACTTAAGTCACTAATATTTTTAGTTAGTATTTGTAGTTAGTCTTTTAGAATAATTTTGCCTTTTAAACTGATTCTTCAAGATTGGAATTACTAATCTTAAATTCCAAACCATCAAAATCTTTTTACTTTGAAAATTGGAAACTATAAGCTGTTAATTTTATCATTTACTTTGAATCTTAAGCAGTTCAGATTCTCTTAAGTGCATATGCCAGTGATGAAAGCATATCCTTAGAAGAAATTGACAAAGGTATTTGCAATACTGTAGGCTTCCTAAACATGTATGATAATATTGAATCTACTTTATAATTTTTGATAGAATCATCATCATGAAGAAGTAAGTTTGAGTAAATGAGTTATGGAAATGACTTCTTAAATATACAGTAAAAGTGAAAAAATATTTATACAAATTATATGTTCTCTATGATTATAATCTTAAATATATATGAAATACATATTTTTGACAAAAATGAAATCCATTACTGTTAGGCCCAGATGGCATTGGGGTAAATACTCTTCTTTAAAGTTTATTTCAATGCATTTATAATGATATCATACTATTAAAAACATTTACAAGAGTAAATAGCTTTCAGAATTATATTTCATGTAAAAAGGTAAAGCTGCATTGGGAATATTGTTTGGCAGTTCCCTAAAAAGTTAAACGTGGAATTATCATCAGTTCAGTTCAGTTCAGTCGCTCAGTCATGTCCGACTCTTTGCGACCTCGTGTATTGCAGCACGCCAGGCCTCCCTGTCCATCACCAATTCCCGGAGTTTACTCAAACTCATGTCCTTCGAGTTGGTGATGCCATCCAGCCATCTGATCCTCTGTCGTCCCCTTTTCCTGCAGCCTCCAATCCCTCCCAGCATCAGGGTCTTTTCCTATGAGTCAACTCTTTGCATGAGGTGGCCAAAGTATTGGAGTTTCAGCTTCAACATCAGTCCTTCCAACAAACATCCAGGGCTGATCTCATTTAGGATGGACTGGCTGGATCTCCTTGCAGTCCAAGGGACTCTCAAGAGTCTTGTCCAACACCACAGTTCAAAAGCATCAATTCTTTGGTGCTCAGCTTTCTTCACAGTCCAACTCTCACATCCATACATGACCACTGGAAAAACCATAGCCTTGACTAGACTGACCTTTGTTGGCAAAGTAATGTCTCTGCTTTTGAATATGCTGTCTAGGTTGGTCATAACTTTCCTTCCGAGCAGTAAGCGTCTTTTAATTTCATGGCTGCAGTCACCATCTGCAGTAATTTTGGAGCCCAAAAAAGTAAAGTTACCCACTGTTTCCACTGTTTCCCCATCTATTTGCCATGAAGTGATGGGACCGGATGCCATGATCTTAGTTTTCTGAATGTTGAGCTTTTGGCCAACGTTTTCACTCTCCTCTTTCACTTTCATCAAGAGGCTCTTTAGTTCTTCTTCACTTCCTGCCATAAGGGTGGTGTCATCTGCATATCTGAGGTTATTGATATTTCTCCCGGCAATCTTGATTCCAGCTTGTGCTTCCTCCAGCCCAGCGTTTCTCATGATGTACTCTGCATATAAGTTAAATAAGCAGGGTGACAATACACAGCCTTGACGTACTCCTTTTCCTATAATTGAGTTATTTGTCTCTTTAAAATGTTTTTAGAATAAATTTTTTTTATAAAACAGCCTTATTGAAATATACTTTACAGATCAAAAAGTAATGTTTTAAGTATATGATTCAGTGATTTTTCAGTAATTTTACAGAGTTGTGAGACTCTCATCACAGTGCAGTTTTAACATTTCTATCACCCCAGAAAGATCCTTAGTGCCTATGTATAGTCACTTTTTGTTCCACCTCTAATCCCTAACAACCACTAATCTGCTCTATATCTCTTTGGATTTGCCTTTTGTGAATATTTTATATGAGGGAATCATGCAACATGTGTTCTTTTGTGACTGGCTTCTTTTTCTCTCTTAGCATTGTGTTTCTGTGGTTCATCCAGGTTGTTGCATGAGTTAGCATTTTGGCCCTTTTTATTGTAAGTAAAATATTTAATCTTATGAATATCTAACATACTCTATTTGTCATCAATTGATGGTCTTTTGCATTAGAGTAAATCTTTTTTTTAGACAACTTTATGAGATATATTTTACATAATATACATTTACCCATTTACAAATCACTGGCCTTTTAGAATATTCACAGATATGTGCAGCTGTCATCACAGTCAGCTTTAGGACATTTGTTACCTCAGAAGAAATCTACACCACTTCCCACATCCCAGCCCTAGGCAGCCACTAATCTACTTTCTGTCTAATATAGATTAGCCTGTTCTGAACACTGCATATAAATGGAATCATACAGTATGTAGTCTTTTGTGATTACCTTCTTGCTTCCCTGATAGCCTAGTTGGTAAAGAATCCCCCTGCAATTCAGGAGACCCTGGTTCAATTCCTGGGTTGGGAATATCTGCTGGAGAAGGGACAGGCTGCCTGCTCCGGCATGCTGGCCTGGAGAATTTCATGGACTGTATAGTCCATAGCATCACAAAGAGTCGGACACAACTCAGTAACTTTCACTTTCACTTAAAATGATGCTTTTAAGGTTCATCTCTATTATAGCATGAAGCAGTACTTCACTCCTTTTCATTGCTGAATAGTATTCTGTTGTAGGTTGTACCTTATTTTGTTTATCCATTCACCGTTTGGTGGACATTTGGGTTATTTCTACATTTTGGCTATTATGAATAATGCTGCTCTGGACATTCATGCATAAGTTATTGTGTGTCATACATTTTTATTTCTCATCCCTGGAAGTGGAATTGCTGTATCATATGGTAATCCTGTGTTTTAATCATTTGAGGTACTGTCAGATCATTTTCCAAAGTGTCTGTACCATTTTACATTGCTCCCAGCAGTGCATAAGGGTATAAAGTTAATCTTAGGTCATGTTGTTTCAGATAAGAAGGCAGATGTGGACTTCCCTGGTGGTCCAGTGGTTAGGACTCTGTACTTCCAATGTAGGGGGCTCAGGTTCAATCCCTGGTCGGGGAGCTATGATCCCAAATGCCATGTGGCATGGCCAAAAAAACCCAAAGGGAAGGCAGATGCTTCTGGTTTGGTTAGGTTTATGCTTTATGTATGATACTAATAAATTGGTAGATATAAATGCATGCTGCTTAAACATTCCAAACTCATTCTCTGTAACAGTCACTTTTCCTAAAGTTTGATGTTTACTAACCTTTTATTAAATTTTGCTGTTGAAAAAAATAGTGTATAACCTTCATAACGTTGACCTGGCACACAAGTACAGAATTAAATTGTTCATGGATAAAACAAGACATGATGATTTAGTGGCTATAATACTGTTTGTTTTTATTTAATGCCTCATTTAGAGACTTATGAAAAGGAAGTTCTTATATCCTGTTCTACCTGTTAGTAGGCGAGTACTTTTCAGATAACATGAAGACAAGAAATTATACAGAACAGTCTAGAAAGCAAAAGTTCTGAATTAAAGAACAAGGCCCAAATAACTTTTAGAAAGATTATCTTCAGTTATATTCCAGCTAAGAAATACTGTGATGAAAAATAGTAAAATAGCCAGGTGTGGAATGTTAGAAAGACTTGAAAGTGCTGGTAGGGATAGGACTAATTTTGACTAAACTTTGGTACAAACTCCTCCTCACAGTGTTCAGTGGAAGTCAACAAATTGCTTTTGAAGAAAAACAAGACAACTTCTTTCTGGCAAGTGAATTGGCCTCTAAAAATCAAAGAGATGGAGAAATAGTGAGTCCTGTCCATTTCTCCTGTTCTTGCCCCCCATGAGGGGGGAAAATCCCCTCATAGTGAACAGTTGAGTGAAGTAAAAACTTCCTGAAGAGACAGGCAAAACATTAGTTTGCTGTAGACACTTGATTATGCACAAGGACTGGGACCGTCTTGAAAGCAGGAAGGGGTACAGAAGGGTAATTATTCCCTCTACAAGGTTTTGACAGCTCAGCTGCAGAGGGAAAACAGAGAAAATGTGTATGTTGGAGGAAAATGGTAAACATGGGGTAAAATTGAGCAACAAAGAGTATGTTGTCTTTATTAACTTTCTGCTAATACTAAATTATAGAGTACAGCTCAAAGGCAGGAAACAAGGAAAACATCTGGGGTGGTTGAATTGATCCAGCAACTCACTCGGAAACAAGAGAGGGTACAAGAGGGTGTTTTAATTTTAGAGAGGCATTTGGGAATGTTTCCAGCTCTGGTGTTTGCTCTCTTTCTTTTTGTCTTTTTAACAGACTAATTGAGATGGCACTCACATACCACACAGTTTACCCATTTACATGCTTGATTCAGTTTTTTTGGTACATTCACAGTGTTGTGCAGCCATCACCACAATCTGAGTTTAGAATATTTTTATGCCCCTAAAGAATTCCATATCTATTAGCTGCTATCTCCCATTCTCCTTGCTTTGCCCCTAACCCTAGGTGATCACTAATCTACTTTCTATTTCTATAGATTTGCCTATTCTGGATATTTTATGTAAATGAAATTATATAATATGTCGTCTTTTGTAGTTGACTCTTCAGTGTTTGATGGTTTTTTAAAAATATTTTTTTGGCTTTGATTTATGTTTCCCTCATGGCTAATGAGGCATACATACTTCCCTGGTGGCTCAGTGGTAAAGAATCTGCCTGCAATGTAGGAGACACAGGTGCAGTCCCTGGGTTGGAAAGATCCCCTGGAGAAGGAAATGGCTTCCCATTCCAGTATTCTTGCCTGGGACATCCCGTGGACAAAGGAGCCTGGAAGGTTATAGTCCATGGGGTCACAAAAAGAATCAGACCCGACTTAGCAACTAAATAACAACAACGTGGCTAATGATGTTGAACAGCCTGTCATGTGCTTACTGGCCATTTGCATGTCTTCCTTGGAGAAATTTCTAAGAGCCTTTGCCTATTTTTATATTGGGTTATTATCTTTTTGTTATTGGTGGATTGTGGAGTGGGACTCACTGTCACCAGCAGCTTTTTCTGAAGAAATCCTCCTCATCAGTCATTTCTCGGTCTCCACACCTTTGATCTTTCCTTCCCTCTTTCCGAATGAGGAGTTTTTATAGTCTTGATTGCATCAAAGTCTGATGTCTTACTTTGGAGTTTTAAGTCCATTTTATCTTGTTGCTTTACTTGACATTTCGAATTTAACATCCCATGTCACCTGTGTTATGACAGATGTCCAACTGGCTGCTCTCTTAGTCTTACTCAGAGTCCCTCAGTCCTCAGAGCCAGTTTCATCTCTGCTTTATAAGCAGTCCTGATCAGACTGTTTATCTTTTAAAGACCACAGCAGAATTAGAAATAACAGAAGTTAGACTGACTAAGACACAGGGACAACAGCATAGAAGATCAAGAAAGGAGACACAAAAATATACCCCCAAAGGGTATATAATCAGTTGAAAAACAAAGTATTTTGTGTTCAGTGTACTTTGTTTAAGAAGGCAAGAGTTACACATAATTCATCTTAGATATAATTCCTTCCAAAATTGTTAGAATGTAAATACATTTTGGTATTTAAAGGAATCAGCTACCAGCTCTCTGAATGAAAATTTTATGGCAGGAACAATGACAAGGGAAGGCCTTCTTGTACTCGCATCCTTCACATACGGCACGGGCTGGAGCCGGGTGACCCTTGTGGGCCAGGGGGAAAGTTCTTAGCAGGACAGGTAGTATATATACAGGTGCTGGGCGAACTGAAGTGAAAACCTGGCGTAGCCACTTGTACTTGATCTGCATAAATAACTGTCATCATTTCTATGTGTGTGCTTTATTTCTGGTAAAATTAAGCTAAAAAAGGTATATGCCTCTCAAATAGCTTTTAGTTCAGTGGCATTCCTTTCTGTCTCCTGCCTCTGAGTGTCTGGAGCCTGATCTCTAGAATGTTTATATTCTTTTGTCCTCCCTGGTATGAAAGGGATTCATTCGTGTATTTTTCTTTACCTACAGAGGTGAAGAGCGGCCCAGTTGGCATGGAGATTGGTTCTGGGTAGGACAGGATAGAAGAATTCCAGTTCTGGGAACTCCCTGGGATTCCGTGGTTAAAACTCCACTCCCAATGCAGGGGGCCTGGTTTGATACCTGACAGGGAAACTAAGATCTCATGCTGTGTGGCACAGCCAAAAAAAGAATTCCAGTTCTTTCTGATAAGCACATTTCTTGCGTTTAAAAGAACTGGCCAGAATCCAATACTGGAGGTGGAGGGATGTTGCCTCTCTTTATTCCTCACTGTGCTTGCCCAAGACTCCCTAATGGCAGAATAAGTTTTAGGATTGGAAAGGCTAGAAAGGACCTAGTTTATTTTCTACGTTCTCATTTCCATTTTATCTCTCTGTTTCCAGGTTTAGGAAATCTTGACTTTAATTATCCAAGTCTTTGTCCCACCCCACCCCTGCATCTAATCTTAATGAATTTTTAATGAAAGATTGACCAGTTTATTCCTCCTTCTGAATTTTTAATGATTTGTGTGAAGTAAATTAGAATATTACAATCTTAGAGCTGGAAGGAATTTTAGAAATTATTTAGTGTAATCCTTTTTTTTTCTTAATAGTCTTTATGTTGTAGAGCAGTTTTAGGTTCACAGAAAGATGGAGTGAAAAGTATAGAGTTCCCATGTATCCCCTGCCCCTACATGTGCAAAGCTGCCCCCAGTGTCAACATCCTATACCGGATGGTGTATTTGTCATGGTGGATGAACTGATATTGACATGTCAATATCACCCTAAGTCCATAGTTTACATTAAGGTTCACCTTTGATGTGGTACATTCTTTGGGTTTTGACAAATTAATCCCTCCTTTTACAGTAAAGGTAACAAAATCCAAAAGATTGTGAAGTGACTTGTCCCAAACCATACGAGTGAGTGGCAGAGCTGGTCCCGGGACCAATGTTTCCTTCTCTCTTTCTCTCTTACTCTTTCTTTGTTTAGAAAGACAATATTTGCACAAGGTACGAATTTAATAAGTGCCAAAGGCTCTGCAGTGAGACATTAGTCTCCCTTTCACCTGTGGACGCTCCCTAAAGGCAGTCATTCTTTCTGGATGTTTCCGTCTCCTGTTGAACTGTAACCTTGAATAACATGCAGAGGACTGGAAAAAAAAAATCCTTCAAGGATGTGGGAGATTCAAACAGTAAATTTTTTAAATGCTGCAGTTCAGATTCTGTGGTATAATGTAGTGAAAAGCACTTGGCTTTTTGAGTCAAATGGACTTAAGATTGGAATTTGGCTCCAGGGTTGACTATCTAGGTGATGTTAGGTCACTTAAATTTGACACTTGGGTTGCCTACTGGATGAATAAAGTAACTTTTGGTAGGCTCATTATATTCTATAATAGGTGCTCAAAAAACATCAGTTCCTTTTTGGTTCAGGGAAACTTTTTTTAAAAGACTATTTTATGCATTATGCTCTGAAAGCATGAATAGTGCAAAGTACTATATTAAGTAACTTGCTTGGTTCTTCTGCTTCTTACAAGTCTTAATTAAACTCAGTAAGTGCATTAGAAATTCTGGAACACTACTAATCAAAAGGATCACTGGGATGTTTTAGAAGCCAGCATTTGACTAGTTTAATCTTTAACAGGGGTAAAATCAAGTTCCAGCCTGTACTGAATTTCAGTGTTAGGATTTAGTCAGCTTGATTCTGAATAGCCTCATCATATTTGTATTTCCATACACGTACATCTCTGCAGAAGATAAGGCCATAAATTAAGAAAAGCATTCCATTTACAGTAGCAGCAACAATAATAAAATATTTAGGACTAAATTTAACATTTGCACGTGGCTGTAAATTTTATAAAATATTTTAACATGAATTATCTTAATCAGTGCTTATGCTAAAAGCTTAATGCCTACATTATACATGAGGAAACTGGGACCTGGAGAGGTTTAAATGTGTTCACTTACTGTGTAGATTTGAGCAACTATATAGGTGGCTGAAACAAAGTTCACACCCATGTTTCCTTTTTTTTTTTCAATTCAAGTTTTTACTGAATTTGTTACAATATTGCTTCTGTTTTATGTTTTTTTTGGGGGGTTGTGGCCATAAGACATGTAGGATCTTAGTTTTCCAACCAGGGATTGAACCCACACCCCCTGCATTGGAAGCTTGGAGTCTAAACCAGTGGACTACCAGATGCTCTTTCAGTGCTTCCCGGTGCTTTTGCAGCTACTCTGCAGGGGTGTGTAAGGGATGTGTTTAACAATATGATGGAAGTCTATGAAATGAGCACATGAGGGCTGCTTTCTGTTTTGTTTTGCTTTGAAACAGAAACACATATTTATTCTTAATACTTTTGACTGTTTGTTTCCTCCTAGTTTTTCCTTTCTTTTTAGATTCAGATTTCCAGTCAATCGTTCCAGAGAAATTCAGCCCTCCAGACATGAAGCTAGATGCTGAACAAGTCAATAGAATAAAATCAAACTTCCTATTCAATCTGCTCTTCCTTCCATGACTGAAGTTCTGTGATTCTGTTTAGTTAATTTGCATTGACTAATAATTTCTAGATGCTGCAGCTTTTGTTTAAAGAAAAAATGAAAATAGAGAGGGCATTGTAACTTTCCCACAAAAATACAACTTTTGAGAAAGTAAACAGTATCCAGTCTACTTTGTTCACTCTGATTCAGTCAATCAGATGCCAAAAAATTTACCAAGTACCTACTGAATGCCACTCTGCTCAGTTTACAAGTAGGGAAATGATTAAGAATCAGCTGCTACCTTCAAGGAGCTCCCAATCAAGCAAAGAAAGAGTTACAGTAGAGTGTGATTTACAGTTAAGAGCACCCAGAAACATGCCTCTCTTACTTGTCAGAGCAGTAGTCCTCTAGATTTAGATGAAGGATTGTGAGGCTTAACCACAGACGCCTCTTCCCAGGGCTGGATCTGTAATAGTAGGCCAAGATGCATTCCTAAATGGATGTGGAAATCCCCAAAAAGGAACGAGGAAATCCCAAGGCTGCCAGTGGGGTCATTGGTACCCATCTGTCTCCTTGTCTAATCTTTTCTGAGCTGTTTTGGTTTTACTAGATACATACTGGTCTCTTATTTTGCCTCTGTGTCTTGTCCTGTGCATTTATACTGAAACTGAAAAAGTCACAAGTTGTTATAGAAATTCCACTTTTCTTCAAAGCACCATTTTTCACTTATTCTCAGAGAGGCTTTTTCATACCAAATAATTAAAAAGATACCTTAAGAGTCTGTCTCTCCCATCTCTGCTTTAGCTTTCCCATCTCTTGGTATTTTGTTTGGTGATCCCTAGTTGTACAGATACCTTAAGTACCCTTGAGGTACCAGGAAACCTTTCAGCTAAACAGGATTTCATCTTTAGAGTATTAACTTCAGAACTGATGGAACAGAGAGCATGTGAGGAAAGGTTAGAAATTTATTATATCTTAGGCAAGTGTTTCAAGAGTCAGTGTTTCAAATATTTGGGGGTAGGGAGGAATGGTCCATTTTTTTCAACTAGTCTTACTGCTCAGTGGCTGGGGTACCAGAAAAGTATAGACCACCATGAGCAAACTTGCAGTCCAGTCAGAGAATGCTAGATAAGATAGAGAAGAGTTTTAAAGTGTGATTAAACCAACCTCTTTATTTTTCTGAATCTGCCTGCAATGCAGGAGACTCGTGTTTGATCCCTGGGTCAGGAAGATCCTCTGGAGAAGGGAATGGGAGTCCACTCCAGTATTCTTGCCTAGAGAATCCCATGGACAGAGGAGCCTGACAGGTTACAGTCTGTGGAATCGCAAAGAGTCGGGCATGACTGAGTGACTAACATTACTACTACTACTACTTTATTTTTCAGATAAGGAAACTAAGATTCAGAGAAGTCAATTGATTCATGTTAAATCTCTCAACAGGTCAGTGGAAGTATTTACAAGCAATCCTATGTGTAACACACCTGATAGTTTTACTGCTAAAAAAAGGAAACTTCCAAATGATGTGGAACATCTTTATCACAGGAAGAAATAAGATAACAAGTATTAGATTGTGTTTCAGAACTTGAATCCCCATCCCACTTTGCCTCCTAGTGAGCAGGGAAGACTGTGCACTAGAAACAGACTGCATATAAGCATAGTCCAAGGAAATTCCACAACATTTGGGTATTAGAGCACAGAGGTAGGGCAGTCAGATCCTCCCCTTGGTTGGGCAGGAACAACTTACCTATTGTGTTTTTGTTGCTTCTTCAGTTGGTATTGTCACCAGCCTAGTGTGCACGCGATTAGGAGGAAAACCGGCCCCAACAGTTTTTTCCATCTGTGGTGTGATTTCATTGCGAGGGTTTTTTCCCCCTAGTGCATTTGGTCCTTGTCAGTGCTGGCACCAAGAGATCGCTTTGCAGCATTGGCTGAATCAGCCCAGCCTTCCGTGTCCCTTTGTGGTTCACTGAATTCTGGATATAAGTCAGGGATGTGGAACATCCACATTAAGGGGAAAGTGACCAGATTTCACTTTGGGAGCGTAAATGGAAGGTAATGTTAGATGCCAGGTGCAGACCACACTGTTAACCTGCATGTGAGGCAAGACATTGGAAGGAGGGGGCTGTCCTTGGAAGAGACTGGCTACATTGTGGCCCTGGAGATTTATGGCAACCTTGATAGAAAGGGGCTATATAAGTTTCTTAGTAGAAGGAAGAGGAGGCCACACAGAGGTGCTGTCCATGGTGCCACTGGGAGCTTCAGACCTACTTTGCAGAGGTTGCAGAAACAGGGCCATTAATAGCCTAACAAGCTGGGATCCACTGATTCTGAGGGGCTCCAGCAGGGATAAAGTTGGTATGGGTTAGGGATTGAAGAAAGAAAAATATTATGCACAAGAGATCAGTATTGAGAGGCCATGGGGTATATGCTTTGCTCTTTTTTTTTTTTTTTTTTTTTTACTGTGATAAAACACACACAACATAAAATTATACATTTTATATTAAAATGTATAATTCAGTGGCATTCACAGTGTTGCACAGCCATCATCACCACTGGCTAGTTCCAGAACTTTTTCATCATCCCAAATGTAAACCCCATACCCATTAAGCATTTGGTTCCCACTTCTCCCTCCCTTCAACCCTGGGAGCTGCTAATCTGTTTTCTGTCTCTAGGTTGTGCATGGCTTTTATGTTAGACAGATGTGGGTTCATCCTGGCCCTGCCATTTCCTAACAGTCTGCCTTTGCCCACCTAACTTCGCTTCTCTGAGCCTCAGTTTTCCACGGTTTTAGAATAAGAATAAAATGCTTAACTTGCAAGACTCTTGTGAGGATTGATTATATGTTAAATATTTAGCTGAATACCTGGTTCATTCTTGAGGAGACATGCAATAAATGGTTGTTGCTGATTGCTTAATAAAAGCGGTAACAGTTGGGTGCCTTTAAATTGTATACTGCTGCGTTTCAACTGCTTATTCACCAAAAATTCAGGTAACACAACTTAATCATCTATTCGTACAGGTGCTAAAGTAGGAAACTTGACTTCTGCCTTCCAGGCTAGTTGAAGAGGTCAGAGATAACTGTATATGCAAGGACCGATTATATGTTACAAGCTCTAAAATGCTTCTGGAATTTATAGAAGAAAAGTCATAGATGGTGATTATTTGCTTAATGGTTATTTGAATTAGAGAATGAATGAATGGACTGTTGAACAATGAACTAATAGAGCAGGCCTATGGAAGAGGTAGAACTTAAGCTGGATCAATTTCATAAGTACCACTGCCTGTCTTTCATCTGTAAAATGCTGTCTGATCATTAGGATGCAGAGCAATTGTAGGGTGGATTTAAAAAAAAAAACAGATTTTGATGATTGTTTTAGATGATCAGTCCAAAATTTTTGGAAAATAGATATACTTCCAGTAAGGACATTTAAAGAGAAGTAAATTGGAGCTCAGTCCAAGGAAGAATTTTAACTGAATGAATGTTGAAAGGGAGGTGACAATCCTGTTTGTATCAAGCAGAAGTCATTCAAGTTCTTTGAATGCTCATAGAAAAAGCTAATTGATCAGTTTGAGCCAAAGGAGACTTTCAGTCTTTCTACTTTGAAAAAATTTTTTTTCTCTGTTCTTATCTATGGACTTAATGGTTTATTAGTTGGTGACTTGATAAGAGTTACTCTTAATTTCTCCCTCTTTCCACATGGTCTTCCCCTCATCACTCTCTGTCCTTTTAAACTTGTTTTTCTTCCTAGCATTTTCACTACCTGATATTTTATATTTGTTTAGTTTCTGTCCTCTCGCTAGAATGAAGCAGATAATTTGTTTCCCACTATATCCTTAGAACCACGAATATGTCTCACAAAATTGGCACTCAGTAAACATGTGCTCCACCTTTATGTAAAAATGGATAACATTTTCATTTGTATAAGTTAACTACAGTTTTTTCTGTTCCTTCTAAGAAAATATAGAAAAGTATTAGAAGAGAATTTAAGCATTGGAGGAATTTATCAACAACAGCATACCCTCTGAGAGATGTGCTTGATATGAATTCATGTTAAAGTTTGAAGTGCTTTGGCCCAGTAAATAATACAGATTTAGCTTCATTTGTTTTTTAGTTTTTTGTGTTGAAGATACTGGTAAGGAAGGATGGCTCCACAGGGATTACCTCTGGGAACACACAATCCAGAGCCAAACAATAGGCCCTTACGTTATCTGGGGGATCTCCTTTTTTACCTCCTGTAATTTGTGATATCGTAATTAGGCCTGCATATTATTTCTGAACACTGCCATACAATGTACCTCATTTAGCTGGGCTTATGGAGATTAGATCATGCACAGGAAGCTGGCTCCTTCGTTATCAGGCTCCACAGAGGAGTTGGGAGGCTTAAGGAGTATGAAAAATTAGGGTTGATTTAAAGGGACAGGGTTCTCTGGAAAAGCACAGAGATTTTTCCAGCTTGTGCCTCCTTGACCTTTAGTTTCCCATCATTGATTTCCACCTCACTCCTCTTTGTGTTAATTAGGGCCTCTTCTAAGTTTTCCTTTCTTCACCCTTTAAGATAGGTCTGCTTGTAGAGAGCAGACATGCAGACACCTTGGAGGAAGCGGAAGGCGAGACAAATTGGGAGAGCAGGATTGACATATATGTACTACCGTGTGTAAAGTAGCTAGTGGGAAGCTGCTGTATGGCACAGGGAGTCTCAGCTGGAAAGTATGCAAACGTAGAGTTGATTCACTTGTACAGCAGAAACTAGCACAATATTGTAAACCAATTATACTAAAAAAAAAAATAGGTCTGCTAATACAGACTTTGTGAGATTGTTATAATTTCAATGAGCCAGCTCTTTAAAAGAATCTAACCTGGTACCTGGAAGATAAAAATCCTAGCATAGTTCCTGGAACACATATGTGTGCTCCATTGTCAAGTGTGTAATCATCGTCAGAGCCTCTTTTTTCTTCTTTTATTATTATTACAGTTGACACCATCAGGTTTTAGTTAATTTATTAGAATAGAATTAAGTACATTTTAAAATCCTATTATGCTTGATTGGAGTTTTGAATAGCATTTTAGCACTTTGTAAGGTATTTTAAATTATCCACCTTGAATAATAACAACAGTATTATTGTTTTAACTCATTTTATTCTTCCTGTTAGATCACAAGCAATGAAAGAGAACAATTTTTCTTCACCTTGATATTCAGAGTAGTGCAGTGCCTAGAACAGTAGTTTGATTCCAGTATGTAGTCAGAAAAGTTTGTTGAATCCTTTTTGAAAGGTACAAATAAAATATTTAACATAGTTATTGTTAATAAGCTTCAGCATCCTCACACACTTAACCCTATAAAGCCAGTGCAGATTTAGGTGCACATTGATTGAACTGGGGAGAATAGGACTTGCCCATGTGGCAGTCACATCTGGAGAATGACAAATCTAGGGACTTCCCCTTGTCGTCCAGTTGCTGAGACTCTGTGCTCCCAATGCCGAGGGCCCGGGGTTCAATCCCTGGTCAGGGAACTAGATCCCACGTGCCACAGGTAGAAGATTCTGCATGCTGCAACTAAGACGCAGCACAGCCAAATAAATAAATAAAAACAAATAAAAAAAAGGACAAACCTAGAGCAAACTATTATTTTGCTTTTTTTTCTTTCAAATCTAGTCTTAAGCTTTTCTGTTTGCTTGTTAGTCCTAGTAGCAGGGCCTTTAGCAGTAAGATAACTATTGTATAGATGAATAGTAGATGAGGAGGCTCTGAGCTAGTCAGAAGTAGGAAAGGAATAGGTCAGAAAATGGGTCCATCTGCCTGGTTCCCCAGCAGTTCTTCAGGCTGCATGCATGAAGGGTGATACTTCATTTCAGTCTCGCTGTGTTTCAACCTGTCTGCCAATCTCAGGTGTTTTCCTTAGCCTTAGACTTAAAAATGTTCACCTTAGGACTGGAGTGTTACTTAAGGTAAGCCTTCAGCCCTGCTGATATGTGTGCGGTGTTTGACTCCCATTCCTCAGGCCTTGCACTCACTGTACCGCTGTGTCCTTTTCCCTAGGTGTATGTGGTCGGGAATGAACCTTTATCAGTTTTGGTGGATTCTCTGCTTCCTGTCCTGGGAGTCCTCTTCTCTCTTTACTGTTTTACCAAGCAGAGCGTGTCTCATCTAAGGTAAACAACCTAGAGAACCTTCTTGTTTGTAAACAGTGAAGTCTTTCTTGCATGTTGTTCTTCTTTTGAATATGACTTATGCCCCTTCGTAGTTGTTTTTTATTTTTTCTTTCAAGGTCAGAAAAACTTCTGACAGTCCTCTAGAAAAGAAAGAGTGCTTTGCAGATTGCAGGGGAATTGGATTTAGTTTCTAGAATGACCTTCCTCAGTCTCTGTTTTAGACATCAGAGGGAAAATCTCTGTACACGTATGAGCATGCCCCTGTTTGACCAGTGAACAATACTGCTACTGTATGTCTGGGGAGGAGGAAATAGAGGTTAGACCATGAACACCTTGTGAGCAATTAGAAATCAAGTTTGGGAAACCTGGATCTGAATGTGGCACTCTGTAATTTAGGCCTGGATTTGGTGTTTGTGCACAGTGTTAATGAGAAAGAAGGAGTTCCTCAGTCATCCAGAAAATAATCTTCTGTATTGAAATTTAAGTGGGACTCATTATGTATGGACACTGTTCTCACAGTGATTTGTGTTGTTTCTCTCTCCTTATTAGACTTAAATTGGAAGATTGGGATTGACACATACACACTACTAGGTATAAAATAGATAATAAGGACCTGCTGTATAGCACAGGGAACTCTACCCAATACTCGATAACGGCCTATATGGGAAAAGAACCTTAAAAAAGGGTGGATATATGTATAACTAATTCAGTTAGCTATACACCTGGAACTAATACAACATTGCAAATCAACTATACTCCAACAAAAATTTAAAAAATTTCTATCCTTTCCAAAGTCCTACAGAATTCTGATTTTTGGTGTTTGGAAATCCCCCCATATGTAATCTCATACACAGTAATATTATCTTCTTCATAGGGTTATTATGAAGACTAACTATATTGAAGTAAGTGTATAGCACTGTCCTTGGCAAATTATAAGCTCAATAAATAGTCATTATCATCATCATTGTTAACTGATAAAGGGAAGTACTCAGTCTGGCATATTATTCACAGCTTACATATTGCCTTTTGGTTAGGGTGTCACTGAAGCCTACAGCCATGAGGGAAGTGACAAGAGAAAGTGCATTGGAAGATGGAGGGTATAAATGTGTGAATTTGGCTTCTGAAGACCATTCCTATAATAACTCTTGTTCTAGTTTTGAAATTGAAGTCCTCACAGCACTATCATGTCTCATCAGACTGAGAAGGAAGAAGCAAACGTTTATTCCACTTCTCTCCTGGTTGACTGGCACAGATAAGAGGGGATAAGGAATCAGCTAGAATTTGCTGGTGTACTATTTCTTGGTCACCAGTTATTGGTCCCATTGATGGTAGATGGTTTGATCCGTGCCAGCATTCTTTCACAGTGCCTGGTCCAAAGGCAGTGAGTACACTTGGAATTAACAAAAAAAACCATGTGGGGCTCATGTGTCATATCAGAGCTGCTTCTACAGCCAGAGATTAGTCAGTCGCTCATCAAATTTCAGGATGTTTGCTTTCTGAAATTCTTAAGCATAGTTTCCGCTCCCACACGTCAGTAATACTAGGTGATTGTGCCAGCGTTTAGAATGCATGGAACCTGACAGTCATTCTTTCTTTTTCTGTGTTAACTTGTTAGACATGTAGAGTATGATGACAAGCTCATTTATAACTGCTTTTTTCTGCCAGGTCACTTTGCCAAGAGATCTTATTATGGATTCTGGGGAGACTGGAGAGAAAGAAGGCAATTGCTAGCCTGAAAGGATTTGCAGGGTTGGACAAATCTGTGCCCGCTCTCCATTCTCTGTGCCACTTTAGAGCTGCCACTCAGGGCGGCATTATGATCACCATCAAAGAGGCCTTTTGGTGAGTCCACCCATTCTTTGCTCTCTCTTCAGATTTAATTGTACCCAAAAGGCTGTTCTATGACTTGTCCACTAAGGGGCGCTGATAGAAAGGAAACCAGAAATTAGCAGCTGAGGTGTTATTTATAATCTCTAAGTGAAAGGTGACCCTTAAATGATCCTCCAGGTTTTTCCTAGATGCTAACTAATAGGTGCAGTTTACTGCAGTCTCACAGCTCTGTGTCATAACAAGCCCACTTATTTCGCGGAGTCTTTGCCAGTGAATCAGAGTAATTGGCAAACACCTTTCACCCTCAACACTGTAACAATCCAGTTCTCTTTCTGACATTCAAAATGGTATATGTGTGTTCAGAGTCAGACTTACTCCTAAGGGAAATTCTCTCAGAGCACTCTTACGGTAATTTTGTGATAGAGGTTTGTTTCTCTTAGGGATTGTTTAGAAAGCAGCTAACTGATGTTAGTGGAATGGATAATTTATTTCTCCTGTGTCTCACAAATGTATTTTACATTATTTCCATTTTCTGGGTGATATGTGTATATGTTACCACCTCAGAACATAAATTCTTGTTGATCAGAGTCCATGTAATATTTAACTGGTGGCAGCTGCTCTACTCAAATGTCATATCACATTCAAAGTCCTGCTGTTTGTTAAAGTGTTTAAGTCTAATATTTTTATTCATGGTCAGCTTGATTAAGTTTTTTTTTTTTTTGGTTAAGTTTTAAAACACGTATTCAATCAGAAAATTTTTCTATTTTTCGAACAGAAAAAAAATATTGATTGCAAATAGAACCATCAGTGTAGGTTTTGCAGTTACAACTATGCCCCTGAACAAAGGGAGCTTAATATTTTTTGTCATTTTTATTTAAAACCACTTTGGAACAGTTTAGAACCAATTTAGTGACTGCATAGAAAATTTCATAGTATTTGACTTATCAGCAGTTAAAACTTAGTGCTATCTTAACAAGTCTTTAGTGCAAGTATGTCAAAATCAATAGTTTCTATTGAAACTATAGTTTCTCTCTTTGGCAGGAAAAAAAGTAAATAGGCAGTGATAGAATGAATCTCCGTTCACTGCCAGAAGCGATAGATCCTTAACTAGGGGTCTCTACATGGACTTCTGGGACTCTATAATCCCCTTGAAATTACACACAAGGGATTTTTTATATGCAAATACAGATTCTTTGCTGAAAATAGGGTCCATAGCCTCCATTACATATTGAAGACACTCCATTTCTCCAGTAAGTTGACACTGTACCAGACTGGGATGGTGGGGTGGTGGTGGTGTCTTGGTGTGTGTGTTTACGATTTCTTTTAAAACTGCTCATGGTGTTCATCCCCCAAGCCCGTGGTCTTTATCGCCACTTACCTTTCACTCCACCATTCTGCCCAGCAGCATTAGTTATCAATAAGAAGTCTGATTAAAGAAACTAGAAGAGCAGCTTAGATTTTATCATCTTTGGATCCAGAATTTTTACTTTTCTGGAGCTAAATATGACTATTTGAAATTGATTCTTCCATTGCAGTTTTAAGAATGAATAAAACAATGCTTCTGAAGGTAATTGTTAGCATGTCTTTTTTTATTTTTTAAAGAATCTTTGAATATGGTATTTCATTTTGATAAGATGGTTCACAGAAGGTTAGACACAATTTCAGCTTTTCTTCTAACTTAAAATGTGTTGGAGATAACATGAATGATCTCTAAAAGATAGGATAATATAGGAAGTAATCCTAAACTTAACTTCTAGGTGATTCATTCTACTAAAGGATTATAAATACTATGTTACTAGTGAACCAGCAGATTGGGACATACTGCCCAGTGAGACTGTTTGCTAAATTAACTTTAATAATTGTACTTTTCACTGAAATGAAGCAACACCTGTCATTTTTTCCCTCAATTTAATCTGAAAGAAGTTTTGTTCTTTCATCACAAAAATAGTAAATGTTCTTTGTATAATATAAAAAAGCATAAAGAGGAAACAAAAGTTACCAACTGTCCTAATCACAGTTTACACGATTTTAGCGTCTTGTTTTTAGTGTATCTTCTGTACCTTTGTATTTATTTACGTGATATAGTATAAGAATATTATATGTTGGCTTTTTCACTTGTCTGATGAATGAAAACTAGAAGCCATAGTACCTTATGAGAATTTTCCTTAAACTTTTTGCAGAGATCACAACACTGTTTTTGATAATTTAGCCACAGTATTACTTGGAAATTCAGCCTGCTCAGTTTTCTGAATCTATGGATTTTTACAAGTCAACAATTGGCTCACTGAGATTGACTGAATCTCTTCCTATGAAGATTATGTCTTTTTCCCACTGCTCATAACCCTTAGCAGCTCATTGAAAAAAATCCAAGCTCCTTTGACTGGCATCCAACATTCTCTGTGATCTGGCCTCACTTTTCAGCCTTCTCTTGTCTCTTCTCTTCTTCAGGAACCAGAATATATGCATAAACCTGTACTTTAATTCCTCATTGCATTTGAAGCTTATTGAAATAATATCAATAGTGATCTTTCAACGTCCATCTTCAAATGAATCTTTTCCCCATTTGAGCAAATGACTATACAAAACATGATAGCCTAGCTTCTGAGAATAAATAACTTTTTCAGCATGGAGAAACAGGAAAATAATTTAAACATTTTTGAGCTTTATAATGATTTACTGTATGAAATTAACATGTTACTTTAGAAGATTATTAATGGGGTCTCCAAAAAAAAAAAAAAAAAGAATAACTCTGGGAAATAAATCTCCCCCTGCATTGCAGTGATGAAGATGAAGCCCTGTACCAAAAGGTGTCCTCAGAGCAGTGCCGAGTGGAGCACCTTGGGGGCTTGCTGTCCCATTGCCAGGAATGTGGTTTAGCAGGTGACTTCTTCATCTTCTGCTTGAAGGTAAGAATTGTGTATAGCTCACTGTCATTTTTATTCTAGGGTAGTATCAGGAGCACCTTTGAATTTGCCAGGCAGTCATAATTTTAGGTTCTAAAATTAGGTCTTAATTTAGGAGAAATAAAGTTAATAGGGTAATATTTGCTTTTCAGTAGCATTTGGTTCAGTCAAAAAGAAATTTACCTTCAGCAGTATACATAGGATCGAACTCCTTTGCGAGGTAATCTCCACTGAATTTTTAGAGATGACCAAAGTAAAGCGATTGATCTACGAAAGGGTTAATCTTTGCTCTGTGTTGACAGTAAGAACTCTTTTGAAGTTAATAGCAGGTTTTACAGCTGTGGAATAATCCCTCATCCTTTCTGACTGTTGTTTTGTCAGGTATTTGCAAAGGAGATTTAGCAGTTCTGCCCCTCTCATTTCATTTTGTAGCCACTTGAAGCCTTTTCCGGGTTTATTTCTTAGTCTGGTGGCTTTGTTTTCTTTTGCTCTAATGTCAGTAACTTACACCCTGTTACTCCTTATTTGCATTGTTAGAGACCATGAATCAGTGTCTCTGATTCCCTCTCATTGATCTCTGCCTTCTTTGGTATTTTCCCTAAAGAAAATGTCCACTCTAAGAGAATGTCTTTGGAGTTTAAGGTTGGTGTGGGTTGGGAGAATGAGAGGAGGAAATCAGGGCTAACGTTCCTAGAATTGAAGTGGGGGATACTTTTTTGAGGTTTCTCACCTCTCTTATTCACATTCATACCCCTGTGCAGCCACTCACTGTAAATAACATCCCAAGAAAATATTCTCCTAATTGGATGATTTTTTAAAATTTGTTTCAAAAAGTCAAAGGGCTTTGCTCTGAACCAAAGTTCCTCTACCTCGGTGCTATTGACATGTTGGGCTAGGTATTTGTTTCTTTGAGTGGGGGCTTCCTGTCCATCATAGGATGTTTACCAGCATCCCTGACCTCTACTCAGAGATGTCTGTGTCATCTCCCAGTTATGACAACCAAAAATGTCCCTCAGCATTGCTAAGTGCCCACTGGAGAGCAAAATTGCCCAGAAACAGTTGGGCACCACTGCTCTAAACTGTCAGTTATTAATACTGTGGTTAAAGTATTCATTATTATGGAACTTAAGGTTTTCCTTTCCCACGGAAATTTACAGATGAAAGCTAGGGAAAATCTTATAAAACCCACAGTAATGAATTACCTGTTAGTAGAAGTTCAGTTCTGAATATCCTAGGGAAAAAGAACTCTGGTGGTAAAAGCATCTAATAGTCACTGAAAAGGGTTTGGAAATGTTATATGACCTCAGTTCAAGGGAGGCTAGTGGTAGAGATCATAAAAATAGTGATAAAGTAAGTAGTTTGTCAGGCTAGTTCTTTGTGTGTGTTTATGATTTTTATTGTAAAGTTTATCATTTTCATATACTTGGCACATTGATATATGTATTACTCTGCAGCTTACCTCTTCCATTCAGTTGTGTTTTTAAGATTATATTGATATCTGTGTAGATCTAGTTCATTTATTTCAACTGCTGCAATATAGTAAATACATCACAGCTTATTCTCTTATCGAAGGACATTTGTTTCCAGTTTTTGGCTATTATAACTAATGCTGTAATGAACAGAGACTGGTTCTCCATATATACATTTCAAATGAGTTTTCTGTTTTTAAAGTCCTTAGTTCTGTAGGATTTTTCTTTACTTTTTCTTTTCTCCCACACTGATAGGAATTAACTCACGTGGCTGTGGAAGATGAAACAGAGTTAAAAATGAAGTCTTTCTCCAACAAAAGCCTTTTGGAATTAGAACAGCACCAGACTCTTCTGGTGGAAGGTCAGGAGCGGAAGCTGCTGGTTCTCCAACTGGTGGCTCTTCTGTGTGAGAGAATGTCTGAGCAGATATTCACCAACATCACTCAGGTCAGTGGCTGCCACATAACGGATCCCAGCCTGGTGGTATTTGTCTGTTTTGGTTTCTTTCATTCTTTCCCAAAGATATTTTTTAAAATGTCACTCAGAGTGTGTTTTGATGACACTTGTATCAGTGCTACACCTGGAATTCTGGTTAAAAGTAAATTACTGAGCCACACCAGACTAAGAGAATCAGTACTTTCATAGGTCCTGGGAATTGTCATGTTTAACAAGCTCTTGAAGTGGTTCTTGTGCACATAAAACAGAACTGTTTTAAATATTTATATATCTCAGTGGTTTTCAACTTTTGGTGCAAATAAATTGCCTGGGATCTTTTTCCTAATATTGATGCCCAGCCCACTTTTAGAAATTCTGATTCAGTATGTCTACATTAGAGTCTGGGCATATGTATTTTTTATTTTAAGCTCCATAGATAATTTTAATGTACACTAAAAGTTGAGAATGAGGGACTTCTCTGGCAGTCCAGTTGTTAGGACTCTGGCCTTTCAATGCAGAGTGCACGGGTTCAACCCCTGGTCTGGGAACTAAGATCCTGTAAGCTATATGTCATGGCAGGAAAAAAAAAATGTTGAGAATGATTAAAACTCAAATTTGAAAAAAAAAAAATCACTAATGATCACATTGAATTTTATAGGTCCTCTAACAGCTTATCACAACCTGTGAAGTGTTTTTGTTGCCTTTTTATTTTGCCAGTGAAGTTTACAGATTTTATTTAGTGCCTTCAGGATCAAGTAACTGTGGATCAGATCAGTGCTTGAATTTAACGGCTCAGCCTTTTTTTTTTTTTTTTTGGCCAGCGTTTTTTACATACATATATATTTATTTATTTATTTTTGGCGGTGCTGGATTTTTACTACTGAAAGGGCTTTTCTCTAGCTGCAGCGAGCAAGGGCTACTCTTCATTGCAGTGCACGGGCTTCTCATTGCAGTGGCTTCTCTTGTTATGGAGCATGGTCTCTGGGGCCTGCAGGCTTCAATAGCTGTGGCACATGGACTCAGTGGTTGAGCTCAGGGGCTCTAGAACATGGCTTAATAGTTGTGATGCATGGGCTTAGCTGCTCCACAGCATGAGGGATCTTCCTGGACCAGGGAATGAATGTGTCTCCTGCATTGCTAAGCAGATTCTTTACCTCTGAGCCACTAGGGAAACCTTTTGCCAGCATTTTTTAAAAGTAGGAATTAAAAGTACTAAAGCATAGGCAGTGTAGTCATATTTTACCCTTTACCACAGTTGGTTGTGGCTTGGTTGGTGAATAATCAGCTGTGAGATGGTCTGATTGTCACACTTAAATCTGACACTCCAGCTCTTTGTATCATCGTCATTGTCCTCTGCCTTCGGGTGTTGCTAAGCAGCATTTCACTACAGCTCCTGCTGAGAAATTTTGCAGCTGCCTGTCAGCTCTGACTTATCGTGCCTGTTTAATGAGATTTATGCTCATGATTTCTTTTCTGGCCTCTTACTCCTTCAGTTCATTGACCCTGTATTACTCAGTAGGGTGATTTGTTTCTCCTGTGTTTATATCAATTCGCTAAAGAATTTTTCACCCAGACCTTGTTTTTGTCTCAGGATGCCCATTGGAAAGGGAAATGGTTTAAAAACTGATATGACTTAAACTTTCCCACTTATCTCCCTTTGCTCCTAATTAAGGAACAATGGCATTAGGCTGATACAAAAGTGATTTGTCCCATTAAATTTTCCTTCATCTGAGGTTGAACTGTATCATGACAAAAAGGACCACACAAAACCCCACTAAACTGCATCTTGTAGACTTAGTGATGGTGATAATTTTGGTATGTTATTTTGAAATACATACATGCATATGGATAAATTATAAGTAATAAATTAAAAGTAATTTTGTTAATATCATTAGGAATGAAGACTTTCAGTATAAAAAATAAAAGAGTTTAATGAATTTAAGTTAAGTAGAACCCCTGTCATATTAAATTTTAACTGGAAGTGTTTGTTTGAACTCATAGTTTATTTTTCTCATTTTCAAAAACAGATATTTCCTAGCTCAGTCCATTGTCCGTGCCAAGAAGCAATGACAGTCCAGTAGCCCTAAGCATCACTAGTACCAGATTATAGTTTCTAATCACCACTTCCTACCAGAAGAACACGAAGCTCATTGGATTAAAGGTCCAGGGCAGAAATTGTACAGTGTAAGCCTCAGGACATCTTGTTGTGCCTGAAAACCAGGAAGCAGTCTGAGATTAACAGGCTCATGTCAGTAGCGTTCAGAAGTTAACTTTGGAGGGGCTCCCACTGACCACAGGTAGGACAATTTGAGCATGAAAGAGAATAATGCCTGCAGTGGATTGAAATGCATCTAGTTCCCCCCCGAAAGGTATCTTGTAGGACATCTTTGGAGGTTCCTAGGTGATCAGTTCACTACTTTGTAAATCGATAAATGCAGGGAAAGAATAAGACATTTATCTTTCCTGTGGGAATTATGTTTCCATGTAATTAGTCAATGAAGAAATTTTTTTCTTTGTGTAAGAGCCACAGCTGGAAAATTCAAAATGAGAACTAGAAAATTATATCAATATTTTGCAATCCCCTAATGAAATAATCGATTGAGGTAGCAATCATCAGTGTCTACAAAAACCATTAGGGATACTTTATAATGAATGTATTAGGCCAAATATACCCAAACCATCTGATCCTTTCTTCTCCCAGCATTTAATTATAAAAACTTTCAAAAATTTCGAAGAATTTTATAGTGATTATCTGGATGTCCACCACCTAGATTCTGTCATTAGTCTTTTACTGTATTTGCTTTATCACATTTTTATCTATATCTCCATCTGCCTGTCCATTTTATTTTTGGTGAATTTCAGGGTTAATGCTAATATCAGTATGTCATTGTTCAGTTGCCCAGTGATGTCTGACGCTTTGACTCATTTCAGAGAGTCAAAGAAAGAGTGTTCGTATATGTTTCCCTATATATTTCAGCTTATTCTGATTATTTTTTTTTTTGGTTGCATTGTGTGGCTTGTGGAATCTTAGTTCCCCAACCAGGGATTAAACCTGCACCCTCAGCAGTGAAAGCAAGTAATCCCAATCACTAGACTGCCAGGGAATTCACTGGGCTGAGTAATCTTAGCATCACTATAAAAAGAGAAGCAGACATTATGATGTGCCTCTCATGTAATGCAGTACGACATATGCCATACCACCAGGAAGTGTTCTTCCTCTCCAAACCCCCAAACAATATAAAACAATCCCCATCCCCTCACCACCCCACAGGATAAAGGAGCAAATTAAGTGCAATGAAGAAGCAATTAGCCAAATCCATGATGCAGGAAATTCCATAGTACAAATGACCCAGTTTCTTCATCAGATAAATGGCATTAAGGAGGGACAGGGCTGTTGCAGCTTAAAAGGGACTTGCGACCTATCAGGGAAGTGTAATGAGTGGTTCTTGATTCAAACAAACCAATTGTACCAAGACATTTTTGTGAAAGTCATGGACCCAGTGTTAGAAGATATAAATAATTTGTTTTTTGTGTATTTGTAGTAAAGGTAGTTACGTAAAAGGGGCTTCCCAGATAGCTCAGTTGGTAAAGAATCCGCCTGCTGTGCAGGAGACCCCAGTTTGATTCCTGGGTCAGGAAGATCCCCTGGAGAAGGGATAGGCTACCCACTCCAGTATTCTTGGGCTTCCCTGGTGACTCAGACAGTAAAGAAGAATCTGCCTGCAATGAAGGAGACCTGGATTTGATCCCTGAGTTGGGAAGATCCTCTGGAGGAGGGCATGGCAACCCACTCCAGTATTCTTGCCTGGGAAGTCCCCATGGACAGAGGAGCCTGGTGGCCTACAGTCCATGAGGTCACAAAGAGTCGGACACGACTGAGCGTCTAAACACAGCACAGTTATGTAAAAAGACACATCTCTCTATTTGTTACAAATGCATATTGAAGAGTTCCTGGATGAAAGATGAAAAATTTTAAAAACTGTGTTCATTAGAAGAATGATTAATAAATTGTGATATATTCATACAATGGAAAAAAAAACTGTGTTGGCAAATGGTATATTAGTATGTGAGATAATGCAGAGAAGAATGAGGCATGGAATGGTCTTTACTGATTCAGAGCCCTGTTCCAACTCCCAAGTTCTTTTATTCCATTAATATGTATTAAGGGCCTACTATGTGCCACCTACTCTTCTGGGTATCAGAGACATAGCAGTGAACAAAACAGACATATCTGTGCTCTCATGGAGCTTCAGTCAGTTCAGTTCAGTCGCTCAGTTGTGTCCGAATCTTTGCGACCCCATGAATTGCAGCCCACCAGGCCTCCCTGTCCATCACCAACTCCCGGAGTTCACTCAGACTCACGTCCATCGAGTCGGTGATGCCATCCAGCCGTCTTATCCTCTGTCGTCCCCTTTTCCTCCTGCCCCCAATCCCTCCCAGCATCAGAGTCTTTTCCAATGAGTCAACTCTTTGCATGAGGTGGCCTAAGTATTGGAGTTTCAGCGTTAACATCATTCCTTCCAAAGAAATCCCAGGGCTGATCTCCTTCAGAATGGACTGGTTGGATCTCCTTGCTGTCCAAGGGACTCTCAGGAGTCTTCTCCAACACCACAGTTCAAAAGCATCAATTCTTCGGCGCTCAGCTTTCTTCACAGTCCAACTCTCACATCCGTACATGAACACTGGAAAAACCATTGCCTTGACTAGACGGACCTTTATTGGCAAAGTAATGTCTCTGCTTTTGAATATGCTATCTAGGTTGGTCATAACTTTTCTTTCAAGGAGTAAGCGTCTTTTAATTTCATGGCTGCAGTCACCATCTTCAGTGGTTTTGGAGCCTAGAAAAATAAAGTCTGACACTGTTTCCACTGTTTCCCCATCTATTTCCCATGAAGTGATGGGACCAGATGCTATGATCTTAGTTTTCTGAATGTTGAACTTTAAGCCAACTTTTTCACTCTCCACTTTCACTTTCATCAAGAAGCTTTTTAGTTCCTCTTCACTTTCTGCCATAAGGGTGGTGTCATCTGCATATCTGAGGTTATTGATATTTCTCCTGGCAGTCTTGCTTCCAGCTTGTGCTTCCCTCAGCCCAGCGTTTCTCATGATGTACTCTGCATATAAGTTAAATAAGCAGGATGACAATATACAGCCTTGACGTACTCCTTTTCCTATTTGGAACCAGTCTGTTATTCCATGTCCAGTTCTAACTGGAGCTTACATTCATATGTATATATAGAGAGACAGTAAACAAGGCAAAATACACAGCATGTTAGATGGTGATAAGCACTAGAAAGAAAAAATCTAACAAGGAAAGGGATGGTGAAGGGAGTGTGGTAAGGTAAATAGGGTGGTCATGGAGAATCTCACTGAGAAAAGTAACTTTTGAGCAAAGATCTGAAGCAGGGAAGGAGGGAGCCATTGATATACCTAGGGGAAGAGTGTTTCAGATGAGAGGGAGTATGCCCAGAGTGTGGCAGGATCAGCAAGGGGGCAGTGTATATGGAGTGGAATGAACAAGATTCCCTTTTTCCTGCCCTTCCAGGAAACTGCCACCCTCTGCACCATTCTGTAACTAGATCACTGTAATTGGCAGAGTAAAAGGGGTTCTATTTTCATATGTTACATTTTTTAACATAAGTAACACCTGCACCTGCTCACTGTAAAAATATTTAAGCCACATAAGAGTACAAATTTATAAAAAGTAGAGACTTCTGATTAAAGATGCTATATTGAACAAAAGATGGTGTTTATCTGTTCCCTCTGGAAACCACAGTGACCAGCAGAGCAGGAGAGGAGATACAGTAGGTCAAAGAGAGTAACTAGAAGATAGTAGCAACTTCAGAAGATGGAAAGCCAAGTGCTTGCATGAGAGAAGTCAGGAAGCAAAGCCATGTGCCTCTAAAGAGCTGTTAAAAGTTGTGTTTTGTTTTTTTTTTAATTTTATTTTATTTTTAAACTTTACATAATTATATTAGTTTTGCCAAATATCAAAATGAATCCACCACAGGTATGCATGTGTTCCCCATCCTGAACCCTCCTCCCTCCTCCCTCCCCATACCATCCCTCTGGGTCGTCCCAGAGCACTAGCCCCAAGCATCCAGTATCGTGCATCGAACCTGGACTGGCATCTCGTTTCATACATGCTATTTTACATGTTTCAGTGCCATTCTCCCAAATCTTCCCACCCTCTCCCTCTCCCACAGAGTCCATAAGACTGTTCTATACATCAGTGTCTCTTTTGCTGTCTCGTACACAGGGTTATTGTTACCATCTTTCTAAATTCCATATATATGCGTTAGTATACTGTATTGACCCAATCAAAAAATGGGCCAAAGAACTAAATAGACATTTCTTCAAAGCAGACATACAGATGGCTAACAAACACATGAAAAGATGCTCAACATCACTCATTATCAGAGAAATGCAAATCAAAACCACTATGAGGTACCATTTCACATCAGTCAGAATAGCTGCGATCCAAAAGTCTACAAATAATAAATGCTGGAGAGGGTGTGGAGAAAAGGGAACCCTCTTACACTGTTGGTGGGAATGCAAACTAGTACAGCCACTATGGAGAACAGTGTGGAGATTCCTCAAAAAACTGGAAATAGAACTGCCTTATGATCCAGCAATCCCACTGCTGGGCATACACACTGAGGAAACCGGAAGGGAAAGAGACACGTGTACCCCAATGTTCATCGCAGCACTGTTTATAATAGCCAGGACATGGAAGCAACCTAGATGTCCATCAGCAGATGAATGGATAAGAAAGCCATGGTACATATACACAATGGAGTATTACTCAGCCATTAAAAAGAATACATTTGAATCAGTTCTAATGAGGTGGATGAAACTGGAGCCTATTATACAGCGTGAAGTAAGCCAGAAGGAAAAACACCAATACAGTATGTTAAAAGTTTTTTGAGAAAAGGGGGAAAAAGGCAAACCACTTCTCTCTGCAGAAGCCTGGAAGGACTGGGGGCACCAGATGAGCCCTAAAGATGGAGCTGAATTTGAACCATGTTGACAAGCTCCACAAGAGTCAGAAGACTATTTGATTCCTTCTTTAACTTTGTACAACCACCTCCCCTCCCCAGCAAAAAACTAGAGGTTTATTGTTGAGAGAGGTTGAACCCAGAGACTTTGAACTTGGCTGATGCAGCATGCTGCAGAATGGGAGGATTAAGTCGAAGTCTGCAGACTTAACAGTGAGGCCTCAGCTCCCTTATAGTCATCTGTAAGGGCAGTGTTGGCAATAGGTTTACATATCCCCAAAGGATCATTGTGACGATTTAAGTGAGTAAATACCTATAACACATTCAGAACAGTACCTGGTAAATTGTAAATGCTTACTATTGTCACTAAAATAGCTAAGTAAAACCAGTTGCCTCTGTAGAATCAGATGGGGAGAAATAGGGTAGGCAATTGCCATTTTTTTATTATAAACTTTCACGAGTATTTGGCTTTTAGAATGACATTGCTTTACAAAAATGTTTAAGTAAAAAATAAAGGTGTCTTCCATTGTCTGCTCAATACACATAAATTCTAGAACCAACAGCAGTCACATACCTACCTATTCTCGTGGCTGACAGTTCATAAAATCACAGGAAATGATTAGTGGGGGAGGAGGTGTTGTCAAAATGGGTATACAGGTTTTGTTGTTACAGGAAAGTTTAGGAGCAAAGGTACTTCATGAATAATAATATCAGCTGGCTGTCATACCAGTTAACAGCACCCAGGTTTTTTTTTTTTTTTTTCCTTTAATACACATACAAACTGAAAGTTTCTTTCTTAACAAAATTAGGATCATACTACTTGTTTAGCAATATTAAGCATAGTAGATAGATCAATCTATAGTGGGGTAGATAGATCAGTAGGTAGTTAGGCAGAGAGATAGAGGACAGGAATTTAGAATAAGTTGGAAGGCTACATAATTCTGTTCCAGCATTTTAACAGTGTATTTTCGCTGAAATAGAAGCTTCCTGTAATCAAGGAGTGTTTTAGAAGACTCTTTGAAGTCAAAATAGGTGGAACCCAAGATGGTAGATGCACCAGTTTTTCTGGGAAAAGCCAGTGTCCTTAACTTCTAGTAATCAATAAATTCTCAGGCTTGAGAGGGTTGCCATAACCCGTGTTGTTTATTTCAGTAAGTGGAACTTTTAATAACCTTTCTAGTTTCCTGCCTGACCTCCAAAAGACAAGTGTTAACAAGCCATTCTCCTAACTTTAAGTCTGCAATAAAGATTGTAGCATAGCATGTGATTTGCCTAGAGAGTTGAACATACAAGCTTGCATGTTATTTAGAGGCTTATTATGACCTATCTCAGCCATCCCATTTTCAAGTTGATTTTTCCCTTTTGAGCCATTAATCCTAAATGTAAGTGTGAGTGTGTGTACATGTATGTGTGTGTGCACATATATAGGTATGTGCAGGCATCTTTTAATTCAAATGTGTTTCTACTTAAGATGATTAATCAAAGCACAGTTAAAATAATGCTGACCAAATTAATTTCATTTAAGGCTTAGTTGTTATCCAGATGCTGTGTAAACTCTTGTATATGAATAATCTTAATCCTTTAAAACCATTCAATACTTTGAAAAATGACTCTGGATTGGTTGTGCAGATCATTTGGGGACATTGAATTCTAAATAGAATGAATGCCTTTTTGCATATTCTTTGCCTACTAGAACTAGTCTATCAAAATGGGAGTAAGGAATATTTGAGGAGGAATCCTCATTAGGAGAAACAGATCTAAGACACTCGGAGATGGTCAGAAATTTAACAAATCATCTTTCATTTAAATTTCCCAGCAAAATTCACAAAAAGTAAAGGAAGGTAAGATGGTGTATTAAAAGATTTGAGAAAGTGTAAGTGGACTTTCTCATTTATTGACTGTATGGCTTTGAGCAGATCACCTCTTTTTAAAAATTGTGTTTATTTACTTATTTTTGGCTATGCTGGGTCCTCGCTGCTGCTCAGGGGCTTTCTGCAGTGCTGGCGAGCCGGGGCTACTGTCTAGCTGCTTACATGGGCTTCTTACTGTGGTGGATTCTCTTGTTTCAGAACATGGGCTCTAGAGCCCAGGCTTAGTAGTTGTGGTCTAGGGCTTATGCCCCGTGGCATGTGGAATCTTCCCGGACCAGGGTTTGAACCCATGTCCCCTGCATTGGCAGTGGATTCTCAACAACTGAACTATCAGGGAAGCCCTCCAAATCACCTAAGTCTGAGATTCTTCTTCTGAAAATGAGGACAAGAATACATCCTAGAGCTGATGTGACGCCTAGGTGAACTGGTGCATGTAGAACCCTGAGCACCGTGCCTGCTGCACAGTAGCAGTTGTTCTTGAAGCTTCTTGCTATTGTGACGTTGATGAGGGAGAAAATGAAGATGTAGACATCAGATGTAAAGAGCATTTTGAGTTTGTTTTTTTCTTGCTCCTTGCTGATTCTAGATTTCATTTCTGTGGTAGGTTGTGGACTTTGTAGCAGCAACCCTGCAGCGAGCATGTGCAAGCTTGGCCCACCAGGCAGAGAGCACCGTGGAGTCACAGACACTGAGCATGTCCATGGGGCTGGTGGCCGTCATGCTGGGAGGAGCCGTTCAGGTGAGTTGGAAAAGTGAGCCAAACTTGAAAGGAGGGAGAAGAGAAAAACCTTCCTATCCATACCCCGTGAGAAGTCAGAATGGCTACTGCACACAGTAGAACTGGGCCAAACAAGTCAGGTTGTTGATAAGAATTCTCTCCAAGTAGAAGACAAGAAAACAGTACCACTTCCTCTTTGTTACCTGGGTAGACTTCCCCATCAAAAGGGCAGGGCCCTTTCTGACTGGGTGTAAGCTGGATTTGGAAATACCTGTTTTGCATCTATGGTGAATACTAGATTCTCTGGCCTTCACTGTACTGGTTCTCTGAAGCTCAGCCCTTGTTGCTGCTGCTGTTGTCAGGGAAGAATCTTTGTAACCTACCGGCTACATAGGATTCCATGTTTTCAATAGTTCCATTTTGGCACAGGATCCATTGTTCAACTCATATCATGTGGCATGTTAAAAGTTTTGTTTCCAGTGCATGTATCTTTTACATACTTAATTTATAATTTTTAAGCTTTATTCACTCAAAAAATATGTATTGCCTTGTTATGTGCCAAACGCTGAGCCAAGGTGCTGGAAATGGGGCAGTGGATGAAGCAGACATGGTCCCTCCTGCCATGAAGCTTAGAACCCATGAGGGAGCCAGGCATTAAATGATTGTGTCAAAAAATAGAATTGAGTGAAGTACCTCAAGTAGAGGGTACCAAGAGAACATAACATCTAACCTAGGCTGGGGAGATTTCCATAAGGACTATCTATATAAGTTTAAGCTAAGACTTGATGCATAGGAGTTTGGGAGTGTGTGTAGGGCAGATGGAGGGGCCTCTTTCAATGACAGAGCATCATGTATGAGGACTGGAAGCAGGAAGGAGCTCTGAATACTTAAGACACTGATAGAAGGCTGTGTAGCTGAACTGTAGAGACAGGAGTCAGAACAAAGTGGAAAGGTAAGCACCTGTGTGTGTGACATATCACATTAGGTTAGAAGACTGCGAGAAAGTGAAGTAGGATTAGTGCAAGTATTATGAAATCTTCCCTGAAATCAAACTGGACAGAACTCTTAGCAATGAGTAGGGAACTCCTCTGGGAATGGATGTTTGAGTTTAAGGATTAAATTCTGATACTGATTCTTGATCTATTAGAATTTGCCTCTCTCTAGCTTGTCCTTTAGGAGAAAAGAAATTTTATTTGGGCCTGTTGTTAATGTGAAACCCATTTTTGGTAGATTTACTTAGCACTCCTAATTTTTTATTTTTTTGGAAAAAAGCACTTTTGGTTCAGTTACTGTATCATATTCCTCCTGTTAGAGCTGTCAAGGAGGAGTTCACCAAGGAAATTGTTTTTCCCTTTGGCTGCACTAAGCAGCATGTGGGAATCTTAGTTTCCCTGACCAGGGATCGAACTTGGCACCCCCTGCCTTTGGAACGTTGAATCTTTATCATTGGACCACCAGGGAAGTCCCTGGAATAATTTTTCTTAAGTTGTACTATTAATGGATTTAGTTGACCTGATTGATTTGTGTTTTTCTGGTTGAGTATTGATTTGAAAAATCTTTATTTCCGTAGTTGAGAGTGTGCTTTTTTGCTTATTTAACACTTAGAATTTCAAACCGTGTCGCAAAACAGAACACAGAAATCTCCAATTCCTTTTTGAAGTCCATTATTGTGGGGCTGGTTATGCAGATTAGTCCTGTTCTAACAGATACTCACCTGACTGATGCAGATGTAGTATAGCCTTTACCGTGACCCTGCCCTTCCATGAGCCATCCTGACTCACCGACTATATCCTGAATTCCTCTGACTTTGCAGTTAAAGGGAACATAACACGTCACCCCTATACCTTTGCCCTAGATCTATTAATTTTTTTTTCTCTTTGATTGAAGGATTTATAAGTGGCTTCTATAGTAATGCTAGGTTTTCTGTCTTTCTATTAGAAAAAAAAGTCATGATCCTGAATTATATTTTCAGATGTTCATTGTCAGGCTAGGCTAGGTTTTTGCTTCAAAGTCTAGAAGGTTTCATTGTACCTATCCCTGATCATGATTCATTGTTTTAGCTAATGAAACAGAATCTAACAGCTTTTGAACCTTTCTTTCCTTTCTAATTTATATAAATAAGATGATTATTAGAACATAGTGTCTAAGAAGAGGAGCTGATTTGGAGAAAGTATAGGCTTAAGGCTGCTAGCTAGACAGCTGTAATTCCAAATGTATTTTCTAAATGTCAAGACTGATCATCAATAAAAGTATGGTATTGATGACTTCCCTGTGCCCTCAGGAAGCAGTTTATGCATGATGTTCCAGGGCCCACAGAGTCCTCTGAAGCCCTGCTGCGTGGAGCAGACATGGTCTTGGAGGGCTGGGACTTGAACCCAAACCTTGAGATTTCATGCTGTTAATACTTTTCCAAGAGTATCATAAGATGAACTCAATCAGGAAATGTTTATCAAGTGTCTGTTCCCTCATGGAGTTTACCTTCAAGTTCCACTTGTAAGTTAATTCAGTAACATTATAAATAAGGACCTAGACATATAAACTGCTCAGCTAAATGTATGAAGAAACATAGGTGATACACAAAAAATGAGAACACAAGGTAAATGTAAGTATTTTTCAGAATTAGGAATTTTTTGGTCAGCATTTTATTGCTGGAAGAGACTTTTGGATTCTTCCAAAATAATAATTCTCACTGCAGCAGGTAAGGCAGAGTGAGAGTGTGTTTGTCCTCCAGGGGAGCTTTGTAAAGTCTCCTGTGGGGGGTTTTCAGGTACATACGCCCTCCTCTGGCCGACCACCCAAGTTCTCCTCTGTTGCAGGGGTCCCCAACCTCCAGGCCAAAGACCAGCATCTCTCGTCAGATCATCAGTGGCATTCGGTTAGAAATAAAGTGCACAATAAATGTAATGCACTTGAATCATCCCAAAACCATCCCTTCCACCAAGCCCACGGAAGAATTGCCTTCCAGGAAAAACCGGTTCCTGATGCCAAAAAGGTTGGGGACCATGGTCTTAGAGGACATGCCCTCTTCGACCACCCACCACCCTTAATTCCACCCCTACTGATCTAACCACCAGTTTCTAAATTTGAGAATTTGCAGAGATTTAGAAGGAGTAATTAATCTAACTTCTACTCCAAGTCATTACCTAACTTCCATTCCTAAAGGAGATTGTAGAAGTGGGCTGACATAGCACTGCTCGTTCTGTTTCTGAAACATTCCAGAAACTGGGAAAGAGGCAGCCAGTTGAGGGAGTCTTGTCACTCACTTGTGGGATGCTCTTTCCAGCCTCGAGACTTTTATACAGAGTTCTGAGATCTAGATCTGAGATCTATGCTGAGAAGCAATGGCAGGAGGAAAAATGAGGACTACAGTCACGTCTCAATTTTGGTAGTGGCCCTTGGTGACTCTTGAAAAATAATTGATAATTACTTAATGCTTCAGTTTTCTCATTTATCAATTAAGTAAATATTACTTTATACCTCAAAAACTTTTTTAAACATTTATAAACAAATAGTTGGCACTTGTAGTCTTAGGTTTCCCTGTTTATTCTCATAGTGAGAAATCTATAGCCTTGTGAAGCTGAACGAATACATAACTTTCATTTCCTTAGAAACTGTTTGGTTCAGAATCCACGTAGCTGCCCGTGGTGATTAGAGACATTACCTAGTGGAATAAGATTAATTGCACAGTGACCAAGTTTGAAAATAGGGAGAAAACATGGCTATTTTTTTAAAAATAGATTTTATATTTTAGAGCAGTTCTAGGTGCAGAGCAAAATTGAGCAGACGGTACAGAGATTTCTTGTACATCCCCTGCCCCAACACAGGCAAAGCCTCTCCTGCTGTATCAGCATCTGGTTCCCGAATGGTACCTTGGTACAATCCATGAACACACATTGACACATCATTATCACCTGCAGTCTGTGGTTTCCATTAGGGTTCCCTTTTAGTGTTGTACACTATGGGTTTTGACAAATGCATAATATCCACCATTATAGCATTGTACCTAATAGCTAGTCTAACCCCAAAATCCTCTGCTTATTCATCCCTTCCTCCCCCTAACTCCTGATCTTTTACCGTCTCCCCAGTTTTGTGTTTTCCAGACCATTATGTAGTTGAAATCGTATACTCTGTAGCCTTCCCAGATTGACTTCCTTCACTTAGAAATACACATTTAAGGTTCTTAAATGTCTTGTGGTTTGGTAGTTCATTTCTTTTTAGTTCTGAATAATATTCCATTGTCTGGATATATCACAATCTGTATCCATTCACCTACTGAAGGACATCTGGTTGCTACCAGGTTTAGAAGTTATGTGTAAAGCTGCTATAACCATCTGTGTGTAGGTTTTTGTGCAGACATAAGTTTTCAGCTCATTTGGGTAAATACCAAGGAGTTCAGTTGTTCAAATGTATAGTAGGAATACATTCAATTTTGTAAGAAGCTATCAGACTGTCTTGCAAAAGTGGCTATACCATTTTGTTCTACCAGCACTGAATGAGAGTTTCTTTTGTTCTTCATCCTCATCAGTGTTTGGTGTTGTTAGTGTTAGATTCTCATTATTTTAATGGTTGTGTCATGTTATCACATTGTTGTTTTAATTTTCAGTTCCTTGATGACATATGATGTTGAGCATATCTTCAATTGCTATCTTCTTTGGTGAGGTATCTGTTCAGGTCTTTCACCCATTTTTAATTGAGTTGTTTGTTTTCTTATTGTTGAGTTTTAAGGATTCTTTGTGTATTTTAGGTTACTGTCCATTATCAAATGTATCTTTTGCAGATACCTTCTCCTAGTTTGTGGTTTGTCTTTTCTCTTGACATTGTCTTTTGCAGAGCAGAAGTTTTAAATTTTAATGTAGTCCAGCTTATCAGTTCTTTCTTTCATGGATTTCTTTGGTATTTCACCTAAAAAAGGCCATCACCATACCTGAGGTCAGCTAGATATCTCTTATGTTATTTTATAGGAATTTTATAGTTTTGCAATTTTACATTTAGGTCCGTAATCCATTTTTAGTTGATTTTTGTGACAGTGTAAGGTCTGTGTCTAGATTCATTTCTTTGCCTATGGATGCCCAGTTGTTCTAGCACCATTTATTAAAAAGTTGATCTTTTCTCCATTGTAGTGCCTTTGCTCCTTTGTCAAAGATCAGTTGACTGTATTTATGTGGGTCTATCTCTGGTCTCTCTATTCTGTTCCATTAGTCTATTTGTCTTACTTTTTTTTTTTTTTAAGAAGAAATTGTTATATATACGAGAAATGAAAAAGAAGCCATACACTTATACCTTATTCCATAGGTATAAGTAGATATTCTCATTTCAGATACTTAAAGAAAAAACAAAGACACGTGATACTACAGAGGCACTGAATGAAGTCCAGCATGGTGATAACGCTAGCACAGTTATCCTAAAATATCTTTTCCAGTACCACTAGATTTTTGATAAGATGGACCTTTTTCTTAGGAATATATATTTTTATTGTGAAATTCCAGGTACAAACCTGACATATATCTCAAGTTTTCATTTACTTGGGAGGAAAGTGGTAGAGAAAATGAACAATAACAATTCTGTGAAGCTGAAGTGTAATATGAGAATATTATGTAGGTCCTATGAAAACAGTTGGTTAATTGATTGGTTGGTTGGATAATGAAGTGTGTGAATGAGTGAGTAATAAATACCCTGCCTTGTTCTAAAAAGGATTTAAGATGTGTAAGGTTTTCAAATGATCAGGGCTTCATGAAGTTTCGTATGACAGTTTTTCCAGTATTTTCAGACAGAAAATACTGTCTGATTTTTCACTGATTTTTCAGTGAAATACACACTGATTTTTCTTCACTGACTGCCCATGCACCTTTCCTAGTAAGGCTTTATTAGAACAGAGCTTCTAGAGAGAATAAAATCTTAAGTAGTTTTCACTCTCATTTTCTAGGGGAACTTCCCTTCTGCCAGTTACCATCACAGTCCCTTCCAGGCCTGAGTCACCCTTGTATGCTGACCAGCCACTTTAGATCTTGCAGTTAAGAATAGCTTTACTCATTCAAATGAGACTGTGTAGCGTTTAGTTAAGAGTGTGGACTCTGGAGCCAGATTTATTAGGTTCACATCTTACTGTCTTTCAGCTGTGTGACTTTAATTTTAATTAAATTAAAAAAAATTTTTGGCTGCACCACCCTGCATGTAGAATCTTAGTTTCCTGACCAGGGACTGAACCTGTGTCCCCTGCACTGGAAGTGTGGAATTTTAACCCCTGGACCACTCATGAAGTCCCTTCCCTGTTTAACATATAGATAGTAACTGTTTTATAGGGCTGTGAATATGTGTGTGTGTGATTTGTTTGTTTATTGTATTTATATTTAAGCCATTCACATAGTACTTACTAGTGTGTCAAGCACTAAGTACTTTGCTAATGTGAACTCATCTTTTTATGGCAAAAGGTACATCCTAGTAAAAAACTATAATATAATACAATTCAAAATATAAAAGAATTTCACCATATGACTGGGTATTAAAATATGTCATGGTAAGAATAGCTGTAGATGTTTGACAGAAAACAACAAAATTCTGTACAGCAATTATCCTTCAATTAAAAAATAAATAAATTAAAAAAAAAGAAACTGTAGAGACAAATAAGACTAAGAGGTGAGTGGGGTTCAAAGGATGAAAACAGGCTGTTCCCAGAAGAAATGTAGACAGTTAATAAACATGGAAGGATGCTTAATACTGCTATTAGTCTGATTAATGCAAATTAAAATAACAGCCATGTTTGCCTATCAGATTATAAATATTAAGAGTAATAATAGGCGAGGGAGTGGGGAGGGGGAAAAAAGAGTAATACTATTTGTTCTGATGTACTTTTTGATTTAGAAAAGTACCTGTACACGGTAAGTATTCAATAAATGTTAATTATAGTTATAAGACCATAGTGTTAGAGTGCCAGATTCAGGCTATATGCGAATCACACCAGGAACAAGGTTTGCTTCCAGCCCCTTTTTCTTAGTGTCTGTTGCCTTGTGCTCATATTAGCGTCATATTGTGCTCATATTGTGGTCATATTAGCATCTGCTATGTTAATTTGGGTTTGCATTTTTAAAATTTCATTTTGTAGTTGAAGTCAAGTGATTTTGCTGTCCTGAAGCAATTGCTGCCTCTGTTGGAGAAGGTCTCTAGCACATACCCTGACCCTGTCATCCAGGAACTTGCTGCTGATCTCCGCATTACCATCTCTACTCATGGAGCCTTTTCCACAGAGGCTGTCAGTGTGGCCGCCCAGAGTACCCTAAACAAAAAGGATCCAGAAGGTAAAAGGGAAGAGCAGCAACAAACCAGTTATGAAAGATACAGCGATGTATCTCATGGCCACCTTGAACCACAGCAAAGCCATGTTGCTTCTCATGAAGTCCGTGAGCCCAGCACCACTGCAAAGCAAAAATCAGAAAGTGTAACCACAGAAGAGCTCCAGGAAGCTCTTTTATCAGCTTATGATCCTCAAATTCCAACACGGGCTGCTGCCTTGCGAACTCTTTCTCGCTGGATAGAGCAGAGAGAAGCAAAAGTCCTTAATATGCAGGAGAAGCTTCTCAAGGTAAGTAGAACACACTCAGACACATACACATGGTGAGTGGAACACAAACACGCAGTGAGTAGAACACACTCAAACACACACACACACACACACGGTGAGGCCACTGTCCAGGAGCCTTGACTGTGTATCAAGCCCTGTCCTGGGCCACCCTTGGGGAAATTGTAATTGTTCTACAGAAGCAAGACTCAGTTGAACATGAGCAGAAGGCCAGAGGTTTTACAGGCTGCTACTAATATCAGTTGAAGAGCTGAAGTTTGCAAAAGATTTTTTTTTAATAAATTAGAACAGATTCAAGGTTATCCCAGTAATAACATCTCTGTCTTGCCCTTGCATTTCCATATGCTTTCTTGAGTGCAAGAGAAAAGGATCAAATTATAGCAGATATGCCATTCATTGAATGTAGCCCCAAACCTGGCCTCTTGTGTGTCAGGGCCTGTAGTCTGTCACAGGCCTAAGAACGGGCTATCTACCGTGGGCTGTAGTGGAAAAAATGTGAGAATTGTTCTTCCAGATTTTGGTTTCCATGCCTACTTTTAATGTATACTAGACAACTTCAAGAAGTATTTCTGCCGGATCGCTGCCCTTTTTTAACCATTATAGAAATGGAACTTCAAACATATATACTATTTTCCCTACAAGATTCACAGTCAGACCAGTATCTAGCTACAGCAAAGAGGACTACAAGCATTTATTCTTTTGAGTCTGCTCTAAAGGTGTCTTAAATTTCTCTTGCTGTTTGTGAATCATGTCACTGCTATATTCTGTGGTTTCAGATATTCTTGGAGAACTTGGAGCATGAAGACACCTTTGTATATCTGTCTGCTATTCAGGGTAAGTTAGTCCTGCTTAGGACTTTAAGTCTGTGGACCAAAAATTAAATCATGTGTTTTCACAAAATCTCTAAAGTCATAGAATCATAACCTGCTGGTCATTTTGTCCATTTTCCTGCCTCCTAGCTAGGACTTAATTTCAGTCATGATAGTAATATTTCTGGAGGGTTCCTAAAGGGACCCTGAAGAGTTCAGTATCTCATAATGATGGGGAAGCCTTTATTTATGTTTATTTATCATTCTATAGATTAAATCCCGTTTCCTCAAATTTGAGGAGGTAAAGAATGCCTCACCTGTGAGCTCCCATTACATTGATGTTTTAGGTGCATGGCTACTGTCATTGTGCACCTTTGCGCTCTTGTTAAACTAAAAGAATCTCAGAATATATTTCATTATCAAAACATTTTTTGCAGTCATTTTATTTCTCATTTATGATTCTTTGTTGTGATTCCGTCTTCTGTTAATTTGTGGATTTTAAATCTAGAGAGGGGCTTTACGAAAAAGGGTGTGGAGAGTTAAGCACCTTTCCCTAGAAGGGTAGGAGGCAGACCTGGTAAGAAGGCAGAATTAACTCACAGTCTCTGGGCTCTGTAGTGTGCTGTAGTCCTCAGGAGCTGGGGTCTGGAGATTGATCACCAGGATGCACCAACCCTCCCCCACCCCTCCTGCTTTTCAGCTATGTGAACTTTGGCAAAGTACTTAATCCCTCTGGGCTTCAGTTTCTTACCTGTGAAAAAGGGAGCTAAGTAGGAATGTAAAACAGTACAGTTGCTTGCTTCATTTATTTAACTACGCCAGGTCATAGTTTTGCTATGTGGGACCTAGTTCCCTGACTAGGGATTGAACACAGGCCCCCTGTATTAGATGAGTGGAGTCTTAGCCACTGGACTACCAGGGAAGTCCCTACAGCTGCTTTAGAACATAGTCTGGCAGTTCTTTGAAAAAAATAAATGCAGAGTTGTCACTTGACCCAGCAATTCTGAGTATTCACCCAAGAAAAATGAAAACATATGCTCATGCAAAAACTTGTTCATTAATATTCGTAGTAGTCAAAAGGTAGAACCTAGATGTCTACCATTTGATGAACAGATAGACAAAATGTGGTGTGTATATACAGTGGAATATTATTCAGCCAATGAAAATGAAGTATTGAAACATGTGGGTAAAACCTTGAAAACATAGATGAAAGAAACCATTCCCAGAAAACCACATTTTGTATGGTTCCTTCATATGAAATGTCCAGTATAGGTAAATTTATAGAGACAGAGAGTAGGTTAGCAGTTGTCTAGGGCTGGAGAGAAAGGGGAAAGGTTTGGGAGGTGATGGCCAGAGGGTACAGGATTTCCTTGAGGGGTGATGAAAGCTCACACAATTCTAAAATTGACTGTAGTGATGGTTGCACAACTCTGTCAGTATGGTAGAAACTTTTGAATTGTATATTTTAAATTGGTGAGTTTTACAGTATGTGAATTGTGTCTCAATAAAGCTGTTGCCAAAAAAATAATAGAATTTAGTGAGGAGGAGAGGGATTAAACCGTCAGAGCTTAAGGAGATTAAATATAATGTGGTGAATAGGATCCTGGAGCAAAAAAAGGACATTAGGGAAAAACTTAAAAAATCTGAGTAAGTTATGGACTTTAGTTGATAACGAAATGTCAGTACTAGTTCATTAATTGTGATAATGTACCATGCTAAAGTGAAAGTTAGTGGTAGGGGGCAGCTAGGTATGCATTATCGGAGAAGGCAATGGCACCCCACTCCAGTACTCTTGTCTGGAAAATCCCATGGATGGAGGAGCCTGGAAGGCTGCAATCCATGGGGTTGCTGAGGGTCGGACCGGACTGAGCAAGTTCACTTTCACTTTTCACTTTCATGCCTTGGAGAAGGAAATGGCAACCCACTCCAGTGTTCTTGCCTGGAGAATCCCAGAGACGGGGGAGCCTGGTGGGCTGCCGTCTATGGGGTCGCACAGAGTCGGACATGACTGAAGTGACTTAGCAGCAGCAGCAGCAGGTATGCAGTATACAGGAACTCTGTGTGCATCTTCTCAATAAATCTGTAAATTGAATACTGTTCTGTGAGTAAAAGTTTATTTATGAAGGGGGCTAACATTAAATGCGTTAGTACTTTGAAAGTGCTTAGTGCATATTAAGTGTTCAGTATGTGTTAGCTAATTATGATATTAATGTTTTCATCATCGTCGTCATATCGCTACTATTTCTTTTCTTTAGATTTAAACTTTTATTTTATACTGGAGTATAGCTTATTAGCAGCTCATTAGCAATGTTGTGATAGTTTCGGGTGGACAGCAGAGGGACTCAGCCATACATATACGTGTATCCATTCTTCCCGCAACTCCCCTCCTATCCAGACTGCCACGTAACATTGAGCAGTTTCCTGTAACTGGACCTTGTTGGTTATCCATTTTAATATAGCAGTGCATGTCACTACCATTTCTTTTGTTAGATTGCTAGGTAATAACATGGTGATATGTGTAACTTCTCAGCTAAAGCTTGAGTAGGTGTATTCTATCAGGTAGCTTCTGCTATGTAACAGAATACTCAACATTCAGTATCGTTTATTTATCGTCACTTGTTTATGATCACTCACACATCTGTAGACCAGTGGGGTTCGGCTGACCTAGGCTGGGCTGGGCAGTCCTGCTGTTCCCTGCACATCTCTCTGCTGTGCTTCTTACTGATCCTTCCTGGTCCAGGGCCTCCCCAGGTACATTCACATGGTGATGGCTGAAATGCACAAGAGCAAGAATAAACTCAAGAGTCTATTCTTCAGAGGAGACAAAAATAACCACTCATCAAGGAAAAAGGACAGCTAGGAGGGAGCAGAAGAGTGGAGTGTGTTGAGAGAGAAAGTAATTATTGGCAGCTGAGAGGTCACAGAGGCCAGGAACTGAGATAAGCCTGAGGACTTGATGGAGCTCAGAATTCCACATGACAGTGAATGGCACTTATGGGAATCAAATAAATCAAAGAGGCAAGGACCTGAACTGCTGATAATTAGTAAGTCTCAGAAACAAGTCATCCTGTGCTTTTTCCAGGAAACTGTAATACTGTCAAGGAGATGTTTCTCGTTGATTTTTTTTTTTGGACAGAGTTTTCGGGAAGTGGCGGTGTGTCATTCTCATACAGCATCGCTGCTGTGTAAACCTCTTAGCTGTTTAACCCACTGAGCTCATTAGCCTCTAGGGTCTGCTATAAAAATCACAACTGCTGGTTTTGTGTTTGTTTATAGTACTTTTAATTGGTATGCTAATCAGTTAGTAGCTAATTTGGAGATGAAGGAATGTGGGAGGTAGAGGTCTAATTTCTGTTCTCAGTTCCCCACAGCAGACAAGTTTGAATTAATTGATGTTTTTGGTGTTTGTACCATACACTTCAAGGCCAAGGCCTTAGGTGAATTTCCCATTAAGAAACGAAAGAGCTGAATTTTCCCACCTGCATGTCAGTGTCATTTGCCTAGGCCTAACACTCCAGAGCCACGCCATTCTGGACTCCAGTCAGGCAGGCAGACAAGACCAGCCTGCATGTAGATATTCTGTAGTGCAAGGGGGCTGCATTAGAAGGCGGGTGCTTAACCACTGAACCACCAGGATCCCAGAAATTTCTGATATACATATTATCTGTACATCACAACAGCCTGAGGACTAAATTCCCTATGAGTTAAAATTTAGTTTTATGAAAGACCACATCTCTTTTTATTTCTACTGAGAAAGTGATGGTTGATTTAATTCTCATAGCAGCTGCTCCCAGACACTCAGTAGCAGCTTCTTCAGGCAGAGAATTCTATACAAGTTGCTAAGTTCCAGTTACAATCCAGAGTTTATAAATAGACACTTAATCTTAGACGTGTCCTTTAAGTGTCTCTCCTTTTCAGACTTCCTTGTATATTCTTTTTCTCATTGTTTTATCATCATTATAGTACAAGTTAATACATTCTTATTGTTTTAAAAAACATGTAAATGGCAAGAAGGTGTATAAGATAGAAAGTAAAAGTCTTCCTCTCTTCAAAAATAGGAGATGAAATATGTCCTTAAGAGTCCCATAATGTATATTTGATGTTTTGAGCATTTTTCACATTTCAGTCTTGAAATACACGTTCCAGTAATGAATGTGATACACACGTGATATTCTTCAAATAAGATATTATGGCCCAGTTATCTATCTTAGTATGGATCTACTCATGGGTCCTCGTGGTCACTTTTAATTATTTAAAGAACAGTTTGAAGGCAACACCAGCAATAGATGCATTTCACAGCTCCAAGTGATCCCCATCCCTGTCAAAAGAATCTTTGGGCGAAACTTCTTGGCTCATTGAAAAAAAGAAAGAAACTGTAGGCTCTGAGCCAAGCATGAGAGGTGAAAGTATGCCAGTATCGTGCAGAGAATCTAGTCATCTCAACATAACGTGCCTGAACAAATTGCACTGACTCTTCCACCCTTTTCCTTTCACAGAAGAGTTTTCATTTCTGGCAGAAGAGCCAAGAGGAGGGAAAGGCAAAAAGCCTGGAAGGCAGGAAAGTAGATACAAAGTGAAATTGTTTTTATAGAGTTTCAAACTGAGCAGGATTACATGTCTTAACTTGTCAGAGACTGAACTCCCTATCTTATTCTCAGATTTCTACTTCAAATAAAGTAAGTTGGCGAACCATTCAGATCAGATCAGATCAGTCGCTCAGTCGTGTCCGACTCTTTGCGACCCCACGAATCGCAGCACGCCAGGCCTCCCTGTCCATCACCAACTCCCGGAGTTCACTCAGACTCACGTCCATCGAGTCAGTGATGCCATCCAGCCATCTCATCCTCTGTCGTCCCCTTCTCCTCCTGCCCCCAATCCCTCCCAGCATCAGAGTCTTTTCCAATGAGTCAACTCTTCGCATGAGGTGGCCAAAGTACTGGAGTTTCAGCCTCAGCATCATTCCTTCCAAAGAAATCCCAGGGCTGATCTCCTTCAGAATGGACTGGTTGGATCTCCTTGCAGTCCAAGGGACTCTCAAGAGTCTTCTCCAACACCACAGTTCAAAAGCATCAATTCTTTGGCGCTCAGCAGCTGAAAATAATTCTACCCCTTGAAGGACCACCTAATTGAGTAGGGCATTGAAATGTGGAATGTGACCCTGGGAAGTTTATCATCTCGGCTTATTTCCTTGAAATGGGAAGACTCCTTTGGTGTTCTGTAGCACCTAATTAACAAATGGGCATTTAGAGAACATCTCTCATATATGCTAGCTCAGTAAATTCTTGAAGTTCTGGGAAATAGGCATTATCCCCATTTTTTAAACTTCTTGAGATTTAGTTTACACACCTGAAATTCACCTGTCTTACAATGTGCAATTCAGTGGTTTCTAGTATTTGTACAGTCAAACCACTAATTTCAGAACTTTTCATCATTTCAAAAAGAAACCCTATATCCATTATCAATTGGTTCCCATTCTTCACTCCCCCTCTTCCCTGGGAACCACTAATCTCCTTTTTGTCTCTATGGATTTGCCTATTCTGGATGTTTCATAATACAGAATCATACAATGTGTGGACTTTTGTGTCTGGTTCAATTAGCGTAACATTTGTGAGGTTCATCCCTGTTGTGGCATGTATCAGGGTCTCATTCTTTTTTTATGGCTGAATAATATTACATTGTACTACTAATTAACCACATTTTGTTTATCCATTCCTCAGTTGATGGTCATTTGCATTGTTTTCACTTTTAAGCTATTATGGGTAACACTGTAATGAATATTCATGTACAGGTTTTTGTGTGGACATACGTTTTCATTGCTTCTGGGTATACACGTTGGAGCAGAATTACTGGGTCCTATAGTAATTCTATGTTTAACCCTTTGAGGAGCTGCCAAACTGTTTTCCAGAGTGGCCACACCAATTTACTTTCCCAGGGACAACGTACAGAGGAGGCAGTAGCACCCCACTCCAGTACTCTTGCCTGGAAAATCCCATGGACGGAGGAACCTGGTAGGCTACAGTCCATGGGGTCGTGAAGAGTCGGACACGACTGAGCGACTTCACTTTCACTTGTCACTTTCCTGCATTGGAGGAGGAAGTGGCAACCCATTGCAGTATTCTTGCCTGGAGAATCCCAGGGACGGGGGAGCCTGGTGGGCTGCCGTCTATGGGGTTGCACAGAGTCGGACACGACTGAAGCTACTTAGCAGCAGCAGCAGCAGGGACAATGTATGAGGGCTCCAGTTTCTATGCGTCCTGACCAATACTTTATTGTCTATCCTTTTATATAGCCGTATTAGAGTGTAAAGTTGGTATCTCATTGTGATTTTGATTTGCATTTCTCCAGTGACTAGTGATGCTGAGCATCTTTTCACGAGCTTATTGTGCATTTCTAATCTTCTTTGGAAAAATACCTAGTGTCATTTGAAGCACTAAACTTCTTACTGTTGATGAAGTCTGACTTACCAGTTTCCTGTCTTATTACTTGCACTTTTGGTGTCATTTCTAAGAAATCATTGCTTAATCCAAGATAACTGAGATTTACTTCTGTGTTTTCTTCCAGTGGTTTTATTGTTTTGGCTCTTAAATGTTTAAGTCTATGATCCATTTTGAGTTAATTTTTGGGTATGATGAGAGATAGCCTCTTTTTATAGCTAAAGATCCTGAGACTTACACAGGTTAAGTCCCCTTTCGAAGATTACATAGCAAGTAATAATTTGAACCTTGTTGACCTTCAAATCTTGTCGCTGCTTCCCCAATACACTTGGTTACTCTAGAACTTTCCAAATAATGGTAGAATTTGCTCCTATTGTTGTACTTTTAAAGATGGAAAACAGATTTGATTATGATTATCAGTATTTATTAAAATTGAATAATGCTTAATCATCTAGAAAGCCTTTTGATTCTTTGAACAGTCTTGAAATACAATAAAAACAGATATTAAATTTCTTTTATAAATGAAGAATTGACTTGCCTACAGTCATAAAAGTTGGGAGAATAATGGAATAGCAGACCAATGTCTTAGGGATTCCCAGTCCACTGTACCTGATTTTACTGCAGTGCAGATGAAGTATGTCTTCTCCAAATCAGAGATTATATTTTATAGCCCCCAATACTTGCATTTTACATGAGCTCATTTTTGAAATACTTGTCCAGTGATTTCCTCTATCAGTTGAAAATTGATTCACTCATATTTACATCAGAATATTTAGCAATTTGGGCTTCTCAGGTGGCACTAGTGGTAAAGAACCCACCTACCAGTGTAGGAGACATAAGATATGCGGCGTCCATCCCTGGGTCAGGGAGATCCCTTGGAGGAGGGCATGGCAACCTACTTTAGTATTCTTGCCTGGAGCATCCCATGGCCAGAAGAGCCTAGAGGTTACAGTCCAAAGGGTCACAAAGAGTCGAACACGACTGAAGTGACTTAGCGTGCATGCACACATTTAGCAATTTAGTACTTTTACCTACAAGTAAAAGATAATTGGCTACTTCAGGTTTAGTTATTTTCACCTTCTAAGATTTCCCAGGATAACTGCTATATAAGAGATGGAAATAAGCATTATGGAGGTCACCACTTATTATTATGTGCCTGTCATAGTAACTCTACGAGTTAGAAATTTTTATCCCTGTTTTACAGATGAGGGAACTGAGGCTCAAAGTGGTTAAGCAGCTGGCCCAAAGTGACACAGATACCAAATGTTAATACCATGATTTGAATCTTAAGTCTCTCCAATTCTGAAGACTGCTCTTGCCACAGTGAAAAATAATTAATTCTAAAATAGTTGTTTGTTTCCAAGGCACAAGGGCTGAGTTCTCAGATGGTCAAAGGTATGGGAGAACTAGGCCTGTGTATGAGACATGGTTTCACTACAAATGAACTCTTCCTATAGCTTAATAATATGCTGATCTCATGTTTGCTTGATTTTGTATGTGTGTATGTGGTTTTACTCGTTTAGCAGTGAGTACTGTATTTTTTTTTTTAAGATTTATTTATTTATTTTTGGCTGGGCTGGGTCTTCACTGCTGCACAGGGACTTTCTCTAGTAGTGGCGAGCAGGGACTGCTCTGTAGTAGCCAAGCGTGGGTTCTCCTTGCTGTGGCTTCCCTTGTGGAGCATGGATTCTAGAGCATGGGCGGGGGCGGGGGCTTCAGTGGTTGTGGGGCCTGGGCTCAGTAGTTGCAATGCATGGGGTTAGTTGCTCTGTGGCATGTGGGATCTTCTAAGAGCAGGGATCGAAACTATGTCCCCTGCATTGGCAGGCGGATTGTCAACTGCTGGACCACCGGGGAAGCCCAGTACTGTGTTATTTTTTAAGCAATCTCTATGTGTATCTCTAACTCATCTTCCATTAGTGGCGTATATATGTTACCTCACACTGCCAGTCCTTATTCCCACTGTTCAGCACTGGAGACACCAGTCTCATTTTAGGAGTGTCAGGAGAGAGCCTTCAGAACAATCCTGGGATATATATATATAGTTTACTGAGATTGTGGATTAGGAAAACAAGTATAGGACTTGTTTTTCTGTATAGGACTTTTGATATTTGTTACATTTCTGATGCCAATAAATTGCATTTTAAAATTACTTACTTTAAAATAATACAGCTTATGAAAGCAATGCCCATACACTGCTGGTGAAAACATAAAATAGTGCAGCTCCTCTGAAGAACAGTCTGGCAGTTCTCAAAAGGTTAAACATAGTTACCATATGATCCACCAATTCCACTCCTAGATATACACCCAAGAGAAATGAAAACACATGTCCACACAAAAGCTTACATATGAATCCTCAGAGCAGCATTATTTGTAATAGCCAAAAAAGTAGTGTCGACTGAAAAAAATGCACAGCCTACAAGTTAAGAATTATGTTTTATTTGGCAGACTTTCTGAGGACTTCAAGCCTAGGATACAACATCTTAGATAACTCTGAAAAGATAAGGGAGGAACCAGGATATATAGGAGTTTTTGCCACAAAGACCAGGTATTCAGAACATGAAAAGATTACTGTTAATTAAAGAAACCAGATATGTCCAGTTAAGGAATTTAGTGCTTTTCTGTATATGGAAAGATGTAAGAGTCTGGGCTCACTGAAGTGATTCCTTTGTTATGCACCTCAGCTGTCTGTTGCCTCATCCTGTGCCTTCTCATCCTGAGTCTCCTCAGGGGGCACTGTCAGGGTGGCTGCAGTCAGGGGGTGGCTGACTGCTAGATGATGGGCATCCTATTTCATCCTGAGTTCCCCCAGAGCTCACCATCAGAGAGACTGTAATGTGATGGCTTAACGGCTGTAACATCTTTTATTTACCGGTAGGGCAGGCAATATTTTTCATTCACAGTAGAAACAACCTAAACTTCTATCACCTGATGAATGGATAAATTAAAGGTGGTATATTTAAATAGTGGAATATTATTTAGCAGCAAAAAAGAAGGAAGTACTGATTCATACTATAAAGTGACTGAACCTTCAAAACATGATAAATGAAAGGAGCCACACATGAAAACCACATTTTGTATGAAATGTCCAGAGTAGGCAAATCCATAGAGATAGAAGGCAGTTTCGTGGTTGCCTGAGAATGGGAAGAGGGAAACAGGGAGTGACTGATAATGAATAAGAGATTTCTCTGGGGAGATGATGAAATGTTTTGGGCTTATAGTGGTGATCATTGGACAACCTTGTAATATACTAAAGATCACTGAGTTACATACTTTTATTTTTTGTTCTCAGTTTAATAGCATTATATATACTTTAAAAAATAAACTTAGAAAAATCCAAAACAGGTTTTCATGGAGTTCTTAGGACTGTTAATAGGGATGAGCAGGATTTAGAATGTAGAGGTGGAGTGAGGGGACTGAGGCTGAAAGAAAAGCAAAGGTAAGAAGGTGGTCAAGAGCAGGGCAAGTATAAAGGCAGGTAGTACTGTAAGCAGTTCAGATTGTTAGCGGAACAAACTGGGAAGGATGGGGAGAAGTGGGACTAGGCTAGAATCCATAAGCTGTCAGAATGCCAAGACAAGGCAGCTGAACTTTCTTTGTGGGCTCTAGGAGGGCTTTAAAGGCTTTTTGTTGTTGCCAGTCCACCAGTAATGTCTTGGTGATGGACTGCCTGGATTTGAAAGTATCATGCTTGTTGATGGTTGTTATTTTATCTCCTTGTTTCTATAGGACTGTCCAAAAAGGTTCGTTCAGGTTAAGATGTTGGGCCAACCCAGTATATATTCACTCATGATTTATTGAGCACCAACCAAATATCAGATGTAACTTGCATTAATTGATTTACTCCTCATAAAAACTCTATAAGAGTCAATATCTTTATCTACTGATTTTTCAGACAAAGAAACCAAAGCTCAAAGATTGTTGCCAATAAAAGGCTAACCAGTGAGTGATGAAGTCTAGCATCAACTCCAAAGTCAAGGCCATAGACCTCTCTGTCCTTCCCTCCTCTCTCTCCATTCCTTTTTCTCACCATCTCCAGTCACCATGGCCTCTGCTCTTTCAGGCAGTAGAATTAAGCCATGGAACCAGTGGATCTTGACATTTTCTGCTAAGCAATTACATATGTCTTAATTTCTTGGTTTCCATGGCTTGTTTCAAATCCTTTACCTCCTATTCATGTAAACTAGCTGTCACTAAGGCAGAATTTATTACCTATAAGGCACTTATGAGACATCTAGGGATAAATACTCAGTTGCTTCAATGTCTACAAGCTATTAAGAAGGTTGTAAATACCTTCCCTGCAGAACAGCTATTTAAATTTTGCCCTGGAGCCGTCCTTTCTTTAGTCAAGTTGATATTTGAAGACAAATTAAGGATAAAAGAACAAGAGAGCTCACAACTAAAATAGCAAGTTATTCTTAAGACTTATCTTTAAGTACAGTATTCCTTTAATCTCTAAGGAATTAATCTTTTTTTACATTAAATTTTTTTAATTGGAGTATAATTACTTTACAGTGTTGTATGAGTTTCTGCTGTACAACAGTGTGAATCAGCCATAAGTATACACATATCCACTCTCTCTTGACCCTCCCTCCCATCCCCCCATCCCACCCTTCTAGGCCATCACAGAGCACCAGGTTCACCTCCCTGCACTATACTGCAGTTTCCCGCTAGCCACCTGTTTTACACGTGAAGTGAAAGTTACTCAGTTGTGTCCTACTCTTTGCGACCCCGTGGACTATACAGTCCATGGAATTTTCCAGGCCAGAGTACTGGAGTGAGTAGCCTTTCCCTTCTCCAAAGGATCTTCCCAACCCAGGGATCAAACCCAGGTCTCCCCCATTGTGGGTGGATTCTCTACCAGCTGAGCCACAAGGGAAGCCCAAGAATACTGGGAATACGGATCGAACTGGGAATCGAACTGGGGTCTTCTGCATTGCAGGTGGATGCTATACCAACTGAACTATCAGGGAAGCCCTTGTTTTATACGTGGTAGTGTATATATGTCAGTGCTACCCTGAATTCATCCCACCCTCTCCTTCCCTTCCCGTCCTGTGTCCACAAGTCTGTTTTCTATGTCTGTCCCATATTTTACTGGAACTTCTTTGAGGCAACAGCTGGAGGGTCACCCTTTCTTGCTCTTCCCTCCCAAACTAAAGTGTTTATCTTACCCTTCATTTCAAATACAAATTAAAATTCCTAATCACACCCAGTGTGATTAAGATGATTCTTGAAGTTATTCACACAGTTAATAAGCCCAATTATATCTTTTTATTCACCTTGACACAGTGAATTGTGTTTTTGAATCATAGGTTAACATTTTTAACTGATTGAAATATCAATTTCCCCCTCTGTGGTCACGTCAAGATCTTGGGCAGTGGTGGAAAAATGCACTTAACGGTATAGTTTTGAGCAACTCACTTAGATTTTTGCATTAGACTTTTACACTTGATTTTTTTTCCTGACCTTGTGACATCTCTACTGTCCCCAAGGAGGCTGGAAGATAGGGAATGAACTGAGCCTCAGAAAATGCAGATCACAGACTCTGCACTACCAAAGACCTAATTAGGTCATCCTTCCGTCCACCTGCCAAGGCACTATTGCTGAACTTTTCTTTCTTAGGAGAAGGTGGTTTCTGAAGCACTTTTTTTCCTTTTCTTTTTCTTAAATTTAATCTTGCCTGTGTTGGGTCTTCATTGCTGTGAGGACTTTTCTCTAGTTGTGACAAGCAGGGACTACTCTCTTGTTGCAGAGCACGGGTTCCGGGGCGCTCGGGCTTCAGTAGTTGCTGCACGTGGGCTCAGTGATTGTGACTCCTGGGCTCTGGAGCACAGGCTCAGTAGTTGTGGCGCACAAGCTTGGTTGCAGGCAGATTCTCTAGCACTGAGCCACCAGGGAAGCCCCTCTGAAGCACTTTTGTATTTTATGTTTAACATCTGTTTTCCATTTTTGGTAACCTGACTTTAGACAGTGACAGAAAGACTGTAAAATATCTTTGGCTGTTGGTTTTTTCCTTAATAGTTTTAAATGGTCATTCACTCAACAAATATTCATTGACCACCTATTCTGTGTAAGGGTGCTGTGCTCAGTATACTGCTGAGGAAAAACAGTCGTGCCCTGCCTCCATGGAATATATAGTCTGAGGCAGGGAGGAGATGCAGGGGACAAATGCTAATCAAAAAGCCACACATATGGGACTTCCTCAAACAGTCCAGTGGTTGAGACTTCACCTTTCAGTGCAGGGGGTGTGAGTTCGATCCTTGGTTGGGGAGCTAAGATCCCACATGCCGCAGGGCCAAAAAACCAAAACATAAAACAGAAGCAGTATTGTAACAAATTCAATAAAGACTTTAAAAATGGTTCACATCAAAGGGAAAAAAAAGTCTTTAAAAGTTAAAAAAAAGTCACACAAATGTGAAATGTGGCTTTGACAGATGCTGGGAAGAAAGGTACACAGTGATACGAGAGCCTGTGTTGGGGACATTTTACCTGACAGAAAGGGGTAGGAGGAAGTGACCCTTTAGCTGAGATCTGGTGCCTAGTGAAGAAGGGAGGGACCAGTGATCCAGACCCAGGGCACAGTGAAGTAGCAGTGCTGTACCAGGGGAGGAGCCTGCAGACCCGATGACCCCAAAGATCAGTGAAGAAGGGGTGGGCTGGGTAGGCTCTTTTCTTTTTCTCTCTTTCATTGAGCCTCCTCTAAAAAATATGGGAAAACAAGATTCTGCTGCTTTAAAAATAACAACAAAAGATTCAAAAAATCACTGTCCTGGGCCATCTACATGACCTGACAAGGAAGTTTTATAATCCGTGTCACATGTGATATGTCATATGACACATACCTTTCATCACCTTCTCGCCCCGTCAGATTGTCACTGAATGTTTGACTGTAGAAATCTCTCAGTTCAGTTGTCCAACACACAGCCCCTAAACCTTACAAAAAATACTCTTATTGCAGATGACAAAGGCAAAACATACGGAGTTATTTTAGGTCAGTGGTTTTCAATTTTTTTTTATAGCAGCAGAATACATTTTTCCAGTGAGATCTAATATGAAGGCATCAAAAACTCAAATGACTTTTATTTTCTTTGTGCTTTTTTTCTTACAGGTTTCATGTTCTCTAGCATGAACATTTATTGCTTTTATAACCAGAAGATAATGGCCTTTAAATTATGTGGTGGTTTAGGAAAGCTGGTAACAAGTTTCAAGGACTATCCCAGATTGAAACAGATGGCTCTCTGTTATAGTACCCTCTGTTGACCTTTTCACAACTAGGGATTACTAAGGCACGGGGTGACCATGGCTTTTTCACTGAAATTATATGATAACAGCAGAAACCTTACTGACAAACAGATGTTTTTCCCAAGTGGAGCTTTTCTTAATGAAATGGTTGCTTAGGAACCAGACCATAATAATAACTTTTCTATATTTAGGTTGCAAAGTGATTCAGTTTTCAGAATTACTAAGTCGAGGAATACTAATTAGATAAAATGGAATCTATTATTTCTTGTCTTGCAGTTGAGCGACCAAATGGTTAAAATAGAAGCAAAATTTTGTCCAGATATGTCTATCTAGATGCTATTCATAACAAGGACATAAAAGGAAAACTATAGTCATAGAGCCACCCTGCTCTGCTCTTAAATGATTCTCTGGTGGCACCGTGTGTTTGGTCTTTCATCAGTTCATATTAGAAGTTTTTGTATGTGACACTTGTTAGGTTGTTGAGTGGGTCAAAAATTGTGTGTGAAAAATGTGAAAATAACTTCAGGTTAAGCTCAGTGAGACAGCAGTGTAAAGGAAAGGCACTGTCACCTGTTTATGATGACAGATTTGATAAGTGGAAAATCTTACGTGCTAACTATTGCTAACAACAAAGAAACCTCAGTATGTACCATGTTTGTCAGATGTGTTAAAACATTAAATCTTCTATTCAGACTAGACAAAAATCTAGAAGAAAATACAGTTCTGTCTTCCATTTCCAGTAATGGTGAGATATATGCTCAACATGTGCTGATTCTTTGTGACCTCCTGTACTGTAGCCCACCAGGCTCCTATCTAAGGAATTTTGTAGGCAAGAAGACTGGAGCAGGTTGCCATTTCCTCCTCTAGGGGATCTTCCTGACCCAGGGATCAAACCTACATCTCTTGTGTCTCCTGCATTGGCAGGTAGATTCTTTACCACCAAACCACCAGGGAAGCCAATGATGAGATATTGTTGTTCAGTCGCTCAGTCATGTGCAACTCTGGGACCCCATGAACTGAAGTGCACCAGGCTTCCCTGTCCTTCACTATCTCCTGGAGTTTGCTCAAACTTATGTCCATTGAGTCGATGATGTCCCACAATGAGATACCTCAGCTGAAACAATTTTATGCAGGTTAACATATTTAAGACACTTTAAAAGCATAAAAGAGCTAACAAGAAAACAGCAAATTACCAAGCCAGCATCTGAAGAGAAAGTGAAAGTGGCTCTGTCATGTCCGACTCTTTGCAGCCCCATGGACTCTACAGTCCATGGAATCCTCCGGCCCAAAATACTGGAGTGTGTTCTTAAGAGAAAGCAAGATCCTAAAAGGTAAATGGAGCTTAAGAACCTGCATTTGCCCTCAGGGCATTTGCTGAAATTAAGTTTTAGTTTCCTGCTCTTGAAGGTCAGACCTGTAGAAATGAAAGCCTGGCTAGTCCCAACTTGAAATGGGGAGTCTAATAGAAGACCTCTAGTGTTAAGCTTACTTAGATCCCAAAGGAATACACCTTCGGGTGAATAAAAAGTGAAAATGGTATTCCTTCACCTTATCCCCAGGGTCTGGGAAGGGCATTGTCTTGTCACTGGAGAGATTGTAATCCCAAAATGGTCCACCTCTCTTGCAGATTTGTATTACTGGGATTCAGGAAAGTTCAAACTGGGAATTAGAGTTTTAAATATTTATATACTCATGGTGTCTGTGGATGTCTTACAAAAAAGCATATCTCTATAGAAGACGGGACCATCACCCTAGACCCGAAAGAATCCTCATAATAATTTTTTAATTTTTAATGATTAAAAATTTTATTATGGTAAATTTATTATAAAATTTGCTATTCTAACCATCTTTAAATGTACAATTTAGTGGCATTAAATATATCTACAATGTTGTGTCACTTCTATTTCCAAAACTTTTTCATCAGCCCACCCAGAAACTCTTAACCATTAAGCAATAACTACCCATTCCTTCTCTCAAAATAATTATTGTATATTTAGTTATGTATAATAATTAGAGCATAGTCACAAAATAGCCAAGCACAAGGAAACAATGTCCCAGAAGACTTTGGATGTTGGACTTCAGTTCAGCTCAGTTCATTCACTCTGTCGTGTCCAACTCTTTTCAACCCCATGGACTGCAGCACACCAGGCTTCCCTGTCCATCATCAGCTCCCGGAGTTTGCTCAAACCCATGTCTGTGAAGTCCGTGATGCCATTCAACCATCTCATCCTCTGTAATCCCCTTCTCCTCCTGCCTTCTATCTTTCCCAGCATCAGGGTCTTTTCCAAGGAGTCAGTTCTTCGCATTGGGTGGCCAAAGTATTGGGAGTTTCAGCTTCAACATCAGTCCTTCCAATAAATATTCAGGACTGATTTCTTTTAGGATGGACTGGTTTGATCTGCTTGCAGTCCAAGGGACTCTCAAGAGTCTTCTCCAACACCACAGTTCAAATGCAAATTCACTGATTACCTCTAGTAATTTTCTGATACTGTCTTTAGGGATTTCTATGTACAGTATCATGTCATCTGCAAACAGTTAGAGCCTTACTTCTTCTTTTCCTATCTGGATTCCTTTTATTTCTTTTTTTTCTCTGATTGCTGTAGCTAGGACTTCTAAAACTATATTGAGTAATAGTGGTGAAAGTGGATACCCTTGTTTTTTCCTGATCTTAGAATGCTTTCAAATGCTTTCAGTTTTTAACCAGTGGGAATAATGTTTGCTATAGGCTTATCATGTATGGCCTTTACTATGTTGAGGTAGGTTCCTTCTATGCCCATTTTATGAAAAGTTTTAATCATAAATGGGTGCTGAATTTTGTCAAAGGCTTTTTCTGCATCTATTGAGATTATCATATGGATTTTATCTTTCAGTTTGTTAATATGGTGTATCACATTGACTGATTTGTACATATTGAAGAATCCTAATTGAATAAACCCAACTTGATCATGGTATATGAGCTTTTAGATGTGTTGCTGAATTCTGTTTGCTAAAATTTTGTTGAGGATTTTTGCATCTATGTTCCATCAGTGATATTGGCCTGTAGTTTTCTTTTTTTGTGTTGTCTCTGTCTGTTTTTGGTATCAGGGTGATGGTGGCCTTATAGAATGAGTTTGGAAGTATTCCTTCCTCTGCAGTTTTTTAAAAGAGTTTTAGAAGGATAGGCATTAGCTCTTCTCTAAATGTTTGATAGAATTCTCCTGTGAAGCCATCTGATCCTAGGCTTTTGTTTTTTGGGAGATTTTTGATCACAGCTTCAATTTCAGTGCTTGTAAATGGGTTGTTCATAATTTCTATTTCTTCTTGGTTCTGTCTTGGAAGATTGAACTTTTCTAAGAATCTGTCATTTCTTCAAGGTTATCCATTTTATTGCCATATAGCTGTTTATAATAGTCTTTTATAATTCTTTGTATTTCTGCATTGTCTGTTGTAACCTCTCCTTTTTCACTTCTAATTTTGTTGATTTGATTCTCCTTTTTTCATGATGAGTCTGGCTAAAGGCTTGTCAATTTTATATATCTTCTCAAAGAACTAGCTTTTAGTTTTATTAATCTTTACTGTTGTTTCTTTCATTTCTTTTTCACTTATTTCTGCTCACATCTTTATGATTTCTTTCCTTTTGCTAATCTTGAGGTTTTTTGTTGTTCTTTTTCCAGTTGTTTTAGGTATAAAGTTAGGTTGTCTGTTCAATGTTTTTCTTGTTTCTTGAGATAGAATTGTATTGCTATAAACTTCTCTCTTAGAACTGTTTTTGCTGTACCCCATAGGTTTTGAGTTGTTGTGTTTTCATTGTCATTTGTTTCTAGAAATCTTTTGATTTCCCTTTTGATTGCTTCAGTAACCTGTTGGTTATTTAGAAACGTGTTGTTTAATCTCCATGTGTTTGTGTTTCTTACAGTTTTTTTCATGTAATTGATATCTAGTGTCATAGCATTGTGGTCAGAGAAGATGGTTGATACAATTTCAGTTTTCTTAAATTTACTGAGGTTTGATTTGTGACCCAAGATGTGGTCTATCCTGGAGAATGTTCCATGTGCACTTGAGAAGAAGGTGTATTCTTCTGCATTTGGATGGAATGTCCTGAAGATATCAATGAGATCCATCTCATCTGATTTATCATTTAAGACTTGTGTTTCCTTATTAATTTTCTGTTTTGATGATCTGTCCATTGGTGTGAGTGGGGTGTTAAAGTCTCCTACTATTATTGTGTTACTGTCAGTTTTTACTTCTATGTCTGTTTGTGTTTGCCTTACGTACTGAGGTGCTTTTAAGTTGGGTGCATAGATACTTAAAACTGTTATGCCTTCCTCTTGGATTGGTCCCTTGATCATTATGTAGTGTCCTTCCTTATCTCTTGTAATCTTCTTTATTTTAAGGTCTATTTTGTCTGATATGAGGATTGCTACTCCAGCTTTCTTTTGCTTCCCATTTGCATGGAATATATTTTTCCATCCTCTTGCTTTCAGTCTATATATGTCTTGAGGTCTGAAATGGGTTTCTTGTAGACAGCATGTATATGGGTCTTGTTTTTGTATCCATTCAGCCAGCCTGTGTCTTTTGGTTGGAGCATTTAGTCCATTTACATTTAATGTAATTATTGATATATATGTTCCTATTGCCATTTTCTTAATTTTTGGGGGCTGATTTTGTAGGTCTTTTTTTCTTCTCTTGTATTTCTTGACTATATAATATAAGTCCATTTAACATTTGTTGTAAAGCTGATTTGGTGATACTGAATTCTCTTAACTTTTGCTTGTATGAAAATCTTTTTATTTCTTCATCAATTTTGAATGAGATCCTTACTGGGTTCATTATTCTTGGTTGTAGATTTTTCCCTTTCAGTACTTTAAATATATCCTGCCATTCCCTTCTGGCCTGCAGAGTTTCTCCTGAAAGATCAGCTGTTAAGCATATGGTGTTTCCCTTGTATGTTTCTTGTTGCGTCTCCCATTCTGCTTTTAATATTCTTTATGTTAGTCTTTGTTAGTTTGCTTAGTATGTGTCTTGGCGTGTTTCTCCTTGGGTTTATTCTGTATGGGACTCTTTGTGCCTCTTAGACTTGATTGACTAGTTCCTTTTCCATGTTGAGAAAGAAAGAAAATAAAGAGTAGGATAAAATTAAATCTTCAGTGAATGAGTTTTACAGTAGACATAGTCAAGAGAGAGTTCATGAACCAGAAGATAGAAAGAAAGACATTATGCAAAATGCAGCACAGAGTAATTATTTTTCTTTTTCTCTTCTTCTTCTGGGACCCCTGTAGTTCAAATGTTGGTGCGTTTGATATTGTCCCAGAGGTCTCTGAGCCTGTCCTCAGTTCTTTCCATTCTTTTTACTTTGTTTTGTTCTTCAGAAGTTGTTTCCACCATTTTATCTTCTAGCTCACTGATTCATTCTCTGCTTTAGATATTCTGCTATTGATTCCTTCTAAAGTATTTTTAATTTCAGTAATTGTGTTGTTTGTCTCTGTATGTTTATTCTTTAATTCTTCTAGGTCTTTGTTAATTGATTCTTGCATTTTCTCCATTTTGTTTTCAAGGTTTTTGATCATCTTTACTGTCATTATTCTGAATTCTTTTTCAGGTAGTTTGCCTATTTTCTCTTCATTTATTTGGACTTCTCTGTTTCTAGTTCGTTCCTTCATTTGTGTAGTTACCTTCCTTTTCTGTCCAGACTCCCTGCTCTAGGCAACAGCAAATCTTTTTTCTGTCTCTGCTGGTTTATATTTGTCCTCATTGCAAATCTTTTTTCTTTAATTATACTTTGCATTTCAATTAAGGTTAAATTATTTTGACATTAATGAGCTTTAAACTTTATGAGATGACATCTATTAATTTTTTCTTTTTGATTTCTCCATCCAGAGACTAAATACTGTCTCCCTGTGCTGCGTTCTGCATAATGTCTTCCTTTCTATCTTCTGGTTCATTAACTCTCTCTTTGCTGTGTCTACTGTAAAACTCATTCATTGTTTTAATTTTATCCTACTCTTTATTTTTAACATTTTCTTTGTTTTTCAAATGTGCTACATCAGATTTGGTTGTTTTCTATCCCTGAAGATATTTTCAAGCTCATCTTATTTTTCTTTGAGTATAGGAAGCCTTGTTACTTAATAATTTGTGTGTGTTACTTCCAACATCTTAACACACACAAAAGTCCAGCCTTTGTTCATAGGAAGCATCACTATGAACAAAGCTAGTGGAGGTAATGGAATTCCAGTTGAGCTATTTCAAATCCTAAAAGATGATGCTGTGAAAGTGCAGCACTCAATATGGCAGCAAATTTAGAAAACTCAGCAGCAGCCACAGGACTGGAAAAGGTCATTTTTCATTCCAATCCCGAAGAAAGGCAATGCCAAAGAATGTTCAAACTACCGCACATTTGCACTCATCTCACACGCTAGTAAAGTAATGCTCAAAATTCTCCAAGAGAGGTTACAGCAAACGTTATTCTCAGTGGTGAAAAACTGAAAGCATTCCTCCTAAGATCAGGAACAAGACAAGGGTGTCCACTTTCACAACTATTCAACATAGTTTTAGAAGTCCTAGCTACGGCAATCAGAGAAGAAAGAGAAATAAAATCCAGATCAGAAAAGAAGTAAAGCTCTCACTGTTTGCAGATGATATGATACTGCACATAGAAACCCCTAAAGATTGTATCAGAAAATTACTAGAGCTAATCAGTGAATTTAGCAAAGTTGCAGGATGGAAAATCACTACACAGAAACACTTGCATTTCTGGATGCTAACAATGAAAATTCAGAAAGAGAAATTAAGGAATCAATCCTATTCACCATTGCAGCAAAAAAAAAAAAAAAATCAGTATCTTGGAATAAACTTACCTAAGGAGACAAAGAAACTACACAGAAAATTAGAAGACACTAATGAAAGAAATCAAAGATGAAATAAACAGATGGAGAGATATATTCCATGTTCCTGGGTAAGAACAATCAATATTGTGAAAATGACTATACTACCAAACGCAATCTACAGATTCAGTGCAATCCCTATCAAATTACCAATGGCATTTTTCACAGACCTAGAACAAAAAATTTCACAATTCATATGGAAACACAAAAGACCCCGTATAGCCAAAGCAGTCTTGAGAAAGAAGAATGGAGCTGGAGAGGTCAACCTTCCTGACTTCAGATTATACTACAGTCATCAAGACAGTATGGTTTGGCACAAAAACAGAAACATAGACCAATGGAAGAAGATAGAGAGCTCAGAAACAAACCCATGCACCTGTGGGTACCTTATTTTTGACAAAGGAGGCAAGAATATACAATGGGGCAAAGACAGCCTCTTCAATAAATGGTGCTGGGAAAACTGGACAGCTACATGTAAAAGAATGACATTAAACACTTCCTAACACCATACCAAAGATAAACTCAAAATGGAATAGAGACCTAAATGTAAGACCAGAAACTATAAAACTCTTAGAGGAAAACATAGGCAGAACACTCAATGACATAAATCAAAGCAAGATCTTCTATAACCCACCTCCTAGAGTAATGGAAATAAAAGCAAAAGTAAACAAGTGGGACCTGATTAAACTTAAAAGCTTTTGTATAGCAAAGGAAACCAAAAGCAAGGTGAAAAGACAGCCCTCAGAATGGAAGAAAATAATGCCAATGAAACAACTGACAAAGGATTAATTTCCAAATTATACAAGCAGCTCATACAACTCAATACCAGAAAAACAAACAACCCAATCAAAAAGTGGGAAAAAGACTTAAACAGATATTTCTCCAATGAAGACATACAGATGGCTAACAAACACAATAAAAGATGCTCAATGTTGCTCATTATTAGAGAAATACAAATCAAAACCACAGTGAGATACCACCTCCATGGATCAGAATGGCCATCATCAAAAAGTCTGCAAACAGTAAATGCTGGAGAGGGTGTGGAGAAAAAGGAATGCTCTTGCACTGTTGGTGGGCCTGTAAATTGATACAGCCACTATGGAAGACAGTATGGAGATTCCTTAGAAAACTAGGTATAAAAGCACCATATGACCCAGCAACCCCACCCCTAGGCATATACTGTGAGGAAGCCAAAACTGAAAGAGATGCATGTATCCCAGTGTCATTGCAGTACTATTTACAGTAGCTAGAACATGGAAGCAACCTAGGTGTCCATGTGGTACATATGCACAATGGAATATTACTCAGCCATAAAAAGGAATGCATTTGTGTCAGTTCTGATGAGGTGGATGAACCTAGAATCTATTATATAGAGTGAAGTCAGAGAAAGATTAATATCATATTCTAATGCATATATACAGAATCTACAAAAATAGTACTGGAGAATTTATTTACAGGACAGCAATGGAGAAACAGACATAGAGAATAGACTTATGGACATGGGGAGAGGGGAGGAGAGGGTGAGATGTATGGAAAGAGTAACATGGAAACTTACATTACCATATGTAAAATAGATGGCCAACCAGAATTTGCTGTATGGCTCAGGAAACTCAAACAGGGACTCTGTATCAACCTAGAGGGGTGGGATGGGGCGGGAGATGGGAGGGAGGTTCAAAAGGGAGGAGATATATGTATACCTATGGCTGATTCACGTTGAGGTTTGACAGAAAACAACAAAATTCTGTAAAGCAATTATCCTTCAGTAAAAAAATAATTTAAAAAAATAGGCAGTTCATGGTAGAGGAATGTGGAAGTTGCTCATTCGTGTCCCACTCTTTCAGACCCCATGAACTGTAGCATTTCAGGCTCCCCTGTCCATGGGATTCTCCTGGCAAGAACACTGGAGTGGGTTGCCATTCCCTTCTCCAGGGAATAAAGATTTAAGGAACTTTTCTAATAGGCAAAGAAATGTAGATTAAAATAATAATGAAATACAGTTTTTTACACCATTTCATAAAACAGATTTTTTTAAGATGGGAATATTCAGTGCTGGCCAGTTGTAGTGAAATAGGCACCCTTGAACTCTATTGGTAGGAAAAGTAATTGGAACATTTTAGGAAGGCAGCTTTGAAAATGTTTTTATGCCCTTGGAGCCAGTTCTTTATCTTTGGGGAAACCTACCCTAAGAATATAAATGGGAGTTAGGTGCTTTTACTAATTCTAACAAGGTCTATGAAATGTTTTCCATTGATGAATAATTGTGCAAATGGGTCTTGGTCCCAGGGACAGAACCCAGTTGAAGAACCCAGTTGAAGAACCTTGTGCTTTCATAGCTCATTTGTCCCCTTCTCCAGGAAGCCCCACCCCTTCCTAAACCCCTTTTTTCACTTTTCTCTCCCTGTGTTCTCATTACACTCAAAAATGCTGTACTAACCACACTGTCTTGTAATCATTGTTTGGTTTGTCTCTCTAGATTGGCACTGTCGTGCCTCGTTACATTTGTGACACTTAGTACCTGGCACGTAGTAGAACTCTGTTAATGTGTGAATGTGTGAAAGAATGATATCTATTGCCTTTATTCTAAAGCTGTTTTCCAAGCTTTAGGATTTATGCCATAGCTGCGCATTACTTCTGTATGCTCTTATATAACCAATTTGTATTTTTTTAATTGACCCCTTTCCCCCTCTTTTTAAAGAAAGTAAAATTGAAAAGAATCTCTACTATTTCTCCATGCTAAATAATAGTATCGCTATTAAAGTTTTCATTATTATTGTTAGACAACTCCAAATGACCTAGTGTGAAAGCCAAGCCATCTGGGGGAATAAACACCCCCCCCCATCTTCCCAGAAGAAAAGAAGACTGTTAAATAAAACAAAATTGTTCACTATAAAAAGTGTGTATACGTGTGTGTGTATGTGTGCATGTATTTATTCACAAGAGTGAGTTATGGATGAGAGGGCACTAAAATGCTTATGTTGATTTCAGGTTTCAAGTTTTTTTTTTTTTTTTTAAGACAGCTTTATTGAGATATAATTCACATACCATACCATTTGCTTTTTTTAGGTGTGTAATATAATAGCTTTGCGTGTAGTTGGAGTTGCATATCGATCACCACAATCCATCTTAGAACATTTGCATTACCCTAAAAAGAGACCGGTTCCCCATAGCCTTTATTCCTCAATCCTCCCATACATCCATGGGTGACTTTTTTCTTATGTTTTTCTCTAGTATTTGAATCTCTTATAGTGACCATGTGTTTTTTATGTATGGTTGGGGGGAAAAGTCACGTTCTTTTGATTGTGGAAATAGTTCTTCAAGGCTTCTCCTTTTCTCCTCTGTTTATAGATGCCCTGCTTAGCAGAGTGACTTTTAACCTGAGGGCCTTGACTAAAGGTCTGGTCACTTGCCAGGATTGTAGGCAGGGTGTTTAAGTATATATATGCATTTTATCAGGGCAAATTTATAGCAGCACTGCCTGGTTTCCATATGAAACTACCATTTATATCCTACATGTCATGGTTACTGATTTCACAACAGTCACTTTTTCTAAGCCAGTCTTGGCCCAGAGCACCTAAAGACTTAGCTAATCATCTTATCAGGATATCTGCTACGTTCAACTGAAGGAAAAAAAGGGAGAACTCGGAGTTTCTATCTTGGCTCTATCACTGCTTGGTACCCAAAGCACAGAGCAGATCTCCGAGCCTTAAGACACTGGATCATGAGAAAGATCAGTCATGTCTTGTTAGAGCTTCAGGCCGGGTGATCACTCCCCTGGGAGGTCTGACTCTCTCAAAACTAGTGAGAACCCGACGTATCAGTCAGCTTTGCTGATTCTGCAGCTTCTCTTTGCCTAAGTTTGAGGTGAAATGTCAGTAGAAAACTTAGAAAGAAATCAATCTGGAGTTCAGGTGGTACTCCCTCTACTGGGACTACCTAGCTTGGGGGTCTTCCAAGACTGTTTCTTGCCTAGATTCAGCTAAAAGAGAACTACAGACTGTTTTCTGGAAAATCAGAAGGCCCTCTCTTCATATTATCAGCAATTGTTTCTTTTCATGGCATAAAGAGAATGTTAATGTTTGAAAGGTACCATAAAGAGAACTCAATAAATAACATCCTGCTTCTTTCTCAACCAGGATCAGCTGAAATGCAAGTTTCTCTGAATGCACAGGGCAATGATTACTCTCACAGCAGCACTAATTGCTGTTTTCTCTTCCTTCCTTCCTCACTTATGCCTTCAGTCAGTATTAGGGCAGCTTTGTTTGTATTTCTGTACTTACAATAGAGCCCTTGATCATCGTGTTCTTAAGGCTCACTTTTCTCAGCTCCGTTCTGTATCGCCCAGAAGTAATTGATACAGGCAGTCCTAACAAGGTAGATTCTAAGCTTTTTGGTGCTGACTTGGGTTTTATTTATTTGGGGGGTGGGTAGTAGAATAAGAGATTTAGGGGAATTGCAGTAGCCCATAAAGAAGTGACATGGAGATATTTGAGAATCACTGATTAAAAACAGAAACTCACTAAAATCCAAGTTTCCCTGTAGGTCTCCTCTGTCATCGCTAATGTCAGCAACATCTCAAGTCAAAGTCATTTGTGAATTTCATTAACCTTGCTACTTCCCTTTTCCACATTGAGATAAATATAAATAAATATACCAATTAAGAACAAAGCAGTTCCTATGAAGCCCAACTGGAACCCAAGAGGATTCTGCCTTTTCATACCGGGTGCAGAGTGCCTCTCCTTCCTCTGACCTTGCAGTCTAATGGAAAGTAAATCTTATGGCTGAGAAACACTTGAAAATGTAAGATTTGCTGTCTTTAGGGTTAGGATTTGCAAAGCTGGTACTTTTTTGGTGGGATAGCAGATGTGGGCTTGCAGTCCTGCTCTTGTCACATGGCAGCTGTGTGATCTGGGACCATATTTTTCACCCTTCTGTTCCTCAACTTCTCCCTCAGTAAAATTAGGAATGATAGTATTAATAGCATCTACTGCAAAGGATTGTTGGAAGCATTAAACAGATGAATGCATAAAAAATGCTTAAGACCATGCCTGACATATTGAAAACACTCATTAAACATTAAGAATTTTTATTGTCTTTGCTACAAGATTTTCATTTATTATAATAAGTAAATATTTCATAATCCAAATGGCTTCTGGCTACAGTTAACTGTCATTAAATATAGATTATAGCTTTTTTCCTTCCAAAATGGGAATTAGAGAACAATGTAAGTAAATATATTTGCCTGATTTTAGTGTTTGAGTATATTATTTAATCTTGGTTTAAAGCCGCAGACTGTAGGTACTGTACCGCCGTTCTTAACAAATCTTCAATTTATTAGTCTAACCTTCTTTTTTCCTCAGGACTGAGTAACACTCACTCACCTTAAATCTTTAGAAATGTGTTGGGGCTTGTCCATACTTAGCACAACTTTGGAGCTTTAGAGAAACTGAACATTATGTTGGCATGCTAGACATTATCATTTACTCTAATTACAAAGACAACCTGGCTATTCAGTTGAGTTCCCCATACTTCCTTGATTTAATAACCAACTTCCCCAGTTTGTACAGCTTCCTGGATTCTTGGAGCTGAAATGATTGTTAATTTTCATTATAATGAGCAGTCTCTAATGTAACAACTGAAGTATCTGCTAGAGGGTAGCAGTCTCCTTCTCTCCAGGGTCAGCCTTTCTTCTCTGTGTGTCCTTGAGCTGCAGCAGGAGAGGACAGTCACAGGCTGGTGATTATCTTTTTGGAATCGGAAGGAAAAGTTCCTTGTGCCTTACATCTTCACCATCATTGTTCTTTCAAACTAGAGCTTCTTCCCAGGTTAATATACGTTTTACCTTTTTTCTAGTTTTTTAAATTAATATGTATCTGTTAATTTCTTTGAACATCCTTTGTGAAGAATTGAGAAGCTTGTCTCCTTCCCAGCTTACCCCTCACAGTTAGTCCTCAGTGATAATCATCCCCTCCACCCACCTTAAGTAGTTTGTTCTAGTATATTTATACGTAAAATTCTTTCACAGATCTCAGTGTTAAAATCTCTGCACATTATCTACTCATTTCCTGTAAGTTGGATGGAGGGTTAACATCCACATGCACACACATGCCTGTACACACATACCTGTATCCCTTCTCTTCCTACCATTTCCCTTTCACAGTTTTTGGTTAAATCACTGGGCAGTGTTTGCTGCTGACTCTATGAATATTATTCATGGCTACGCCTAGTTCAGTTGTCCTTTCTTGTGTATTTGCTTAGTTTTCTATCAAATAATTGCTGTTTTTCCCGAAATGATCCAACAGCTCTAGCAAATGCGTGTCATTATTTTGTCCCATCTTTGTTCTCTTTACCCATACTTCAGCCTTTGATATCTATATTCTTTTCATTCTTATCAGTTTATTCCTTTTTCACTCCTTGCCTGTTAACTGTAGAGAGATTTCAGGGGGAAGATGCTTGTGGTCATTCTGTTACATCTGATTGAAAATTATTTTTACATTTCACCTCCAAAAGAGACTGTCCTATTTTAAAAGACCTTGTCTCTTAGCACTGATTTTTAACTTATATTTTATTTATTTATGTTTGATACATTACATGGTTCAAAATTAAAAAGGAATACAAAGATACAGAGTTAAAAAACCCCTCTTATCTATCCTCTAGTTACTCTTTTTCCCTCCCTAAAAGAACCAGTATCATTGGTTTCTTGTATATCTTTACAGAACTATTGATGAATATTTCCCCTTTGTACACAAATTGTTGAATTTTTATACACATTGTTTTGCACCTTGCATTTCACTTAACAATGGATCTTAGAATTTATTCCATAAAAGTTCTTTAAAAGCTTCTCATTTTCTTGTGAATATCTTTCTGTGTCTGACTTACTTTACTTAACATAGTTCTCTCAAGGTCCATCCATGTTGAAAATTTAAGAGTTTTCCTTTTTATGGATGATTAGCATTGCATTGTATTTATTTACCAATGTCTTCTTTGTCCATTCACCCATTGATGGACATTTAGATTGTTTCTGTGTCTTGGCTATTGTAAACAGTGTTGTAATGAACATAGATGTGCACATATCTTTTTGAGTTTGTGTTTTTATGTTCTTCAGATAAATGCCTAGTGGTAGAATTGCTAGGTCTTATGGTAGCTCTATTTTTAATTTTTTCATGAACCTCCATACTGTTTTCCATGGTAGTCATACCAGTTTACCTTCCCACCAACAGTACATGAGAATCCCATTTTTGCCATGTCTTCTCCAACACTTGTTATTTCTTATCTTTTTGATAATAGCTTTCTGACAGGTGTGAGATGGTATCTCATTGTGGTTTTGTTTTATATTTCCCTGGTGATTAGTGATGTTAAATATCTTTTTATGCCTCTCTTAGCCATCTGTCTGTCTTCTTTAGAAGAATGCCTATTCAGATCATCTGCTCATTTTTTAGTCAGATTTTTTTTTTGCTATTGAGTTTTATGAATCTTACAGTTTTTAAATAACCGGTCTTTGAGATATAATTCATATTTCATACAATTCACCCATTTAAAGTATACAATTCAGTGCCTTTTATTATATTCACAGTGTGTGTAACCATCACTGTAATTAATTTTAGAATGTTTTTATCTCTTCATAATGAAATTCCATATCATTAGCAGTCAGTCTCTATTTCTTACTCAACTCCCACAGCCTTAAGCACCCACGAAATCTACTTTCTGTCTGCAGATTTGCCTATTTTGGACATTTTTATGTAAATAGAGTCATACAGTATGCAGGCATTTCTGTTTCTTACAGTTTTCAGCAGAAATTCAAGTGAGTAGGTGCTTTTCCAAGTTGATGTGGGTATTTTGGGAGGTAAGTTGTTATCTACTCAGGAGAGTAAGTCAGGTTAGTTTTAAAGTGGGGATGACTTAGCAGATTTCCAGGGGAGAGTTAGTTAGCCAAGATATTTGGGGTTAGACTATCTTTCGTACAATGTAAAACTCCTGTGTAAAGTGGGACCTAAACTACCGTGACTTTCCAAGGTCTGCAGATCACTGAGCAGTATGCTAAGGGATCATCTTGAAGTCAGCACTGGATCAGAATACATTTCTGGCTTTGTAATGAAAGTCTTTGGGGGAAAAAAACAGTTGTTTTACAAAATTGACTATCTCTATTTTGTTGCATAATTACTTTCAGTAATATTTTTTCAGTTGCTTAATTTGCCTTATCCTATGCTTTGCCTCCAAACACAGATCAGAACATTTTTATGAACTCTTGCCAGATCTGATTCACCTTTGCCTTCTATGTATCTTATCTATTCCGCCACATCTCAAAATGCCTAGTCATTTTCCTGTGATCAGAGCAGGAGCAGGTATCTCTCACACAATCATTTGGTCTTTATTTGCCAAAGGGATTGATGTGTCATATTTCCTTAAAGCCTGGACTGACCCAGAAATTACCCCATTTTTCAGATTACAAAGGAGGGACCAAGGATCATAGGAAGGTTAAGGCCAGGTTTCCTCAGTTGTCAAAATTTTAAAAATCTTATCTTTAAAAAAAAAAAAATTGTTCTGTAGTCTTAACCATCATATGTGATTCTCTTCACTGCTTCATATAAGAGTAAGGAAGGAACCAGTGTTCTCTAGGGATTTATAAATTCATAGGTAGCAACTGTATCCTAGAAGGTAAATTCAAACAGAGCGCCATTTGGCAGCCCTTAGTGGAGCAGGCCAGCGGGAAGATAAACAATCGCTAACCTGGACCTGTGGGAAGCAAGGAAACTGTACTGTGCTGTCGGCAACCTTTTTATGAAAGATTAGAAGAATTAAAGCTCCCTGGTACAACTACAAGTCTAGCATTATGGGAAACTTTATTTTTTAACCTGGATTTGTTTCTTTAATCTGAAGAAAGATATATTAGGATTCCTTTGGGTGAAAAAAAAAATCAAATTGCTATAAACGTAAAAGGATATTTATTGGCTTATGTACCCTAAGGTCCTAATGAGTAGAAGTATAATTGGATCCAGGGGCTCAAAGCATGATGCAGTTCTCTTTTCCTCCTTGGTCTCTTGGTTTGACCGTCCTCTGTATTGGTACCATTGTGGGGCAGACTTTCTCCCAATGATGGCCACTGGGAGCTCCAGGTTAATCACTTCAACAGGCAAGAAAACAAAGAGCCAAAATAACCATCCACACAAACACACAAACTGCAGGAGCTCATCTTCCCTAGCAGTTCCAAAATTGGTTCTAGGATTGAGTCTCTTTCCTCATTCCTGAACCAGACATTGTGGTGGTGATGGGATGGAATATCCTAAGGCACCCTTGATATGAGTTTGTTCACATATGGAGAGAGAGAAGGTGGGTCATTAACCCCACTCAAACAACATCGACTGAGAATAGGGAAGGAGTATTTCCTAAAGGAACAACAGGTGTCGCTACCAGAAGAGAGAATAGATGCTATGTGCCACCAAAGTCTGTTTGCTACAGAGAGAAAATCAAGAGCTCACTTGGATTTTGTTTTGTTTTTTAATTTCGGCTGCACTGGGCCTTTGTTGCAGTGCACTAACTTCTCTAGTTGTAGTGTGTGGGCTTAGTTGCTCCGTGGCACGTGGGACCTTAGTTCCCTGACCAGGGATCGTACCTGCACCTCTTGCATCGGAAGGCAGATCCTTAACCAGGGAAGTCCCAGTTCATTTGGTTTTGAAGTATACAGCAGGATATGCTCACAGAAGTAAATAACTTCTCTGCTAAAGATTAGTGAGAGAAAATTAGGCATAAATGACAGTAGAAGGGACTCTGGTAATATATATTTTTCAGAGAAGTTAGATACAGATCATAGTTTTTTAGAGCAAATCCCCTGTCCCCACCGATTTTCATTATAAAGGTATAACTATATTCCTAAAAGGAGACAGATCCATGGAGTTGCTGAGTTGGGCACTTCTGATGGAGTAGGAGTTATGGTGCTACAGATATGTAATATGTACTAGGCCTTGTGATGACATCAGTGGTAGAACACCTGCAGGTGTTTCTTTTTCCTCACTATTCTTTAGAAGTACATAACCTCTCCCCAAACCTTCCCTAACCCCAAAGTAATGGAATTTGTGTTTATATAGCTTTGAGACTAGGCTTTTTATTTCTGGTCCTGTCTTAGTCTTATCTCCCTTCTTCTCTCAACTTCTGTGAAGTTTGCTTGCTATGGATCTGGGCTCAGATAATGTTACCACTACTGCAGATTCCACCTCTAGGGGTGCTGTATGAAGAGAGAGGGTGTCGGCAAGTACTAGGAAGGAGGAATCAGGAGCAGGATCTTCTCTCCTTCTGATCAGGAAACTCAGCTGGAAGCATAGGTCTCTATTCCTCATCATGCCCAGAATTTGCATTCCTTATTTCCTTATGGGAATTGCTCTCATCATTGACAGTTTTACAGAGGAAACTCATTCTAGGGTAAAGAACTGCAGCAAAGATAGGAAGCACTACTGTGCTCCAGGCTGATGGATTGGCAGGAGCGATACTAGACTTTGAACCTTACTGACTCAGACCGGAAAGACTCCCTCCAGGGCATTTGATCGAGTCTGTCCCCATGGCTGTGTGGATCCCTGCTATGTTATGTAATCATCTAGCCTCAGCTTCTAGAGTCTAGAATCCATAGGTCATAGAATGTCAGTGCTGAATGTGATCTTAGAGATCATATAGGGCTGAGACCAGAAGAATCCAGGAGTGTGAACTCTAAGACCCATGTTCTTTCCACTACCAATGTTGTCATTCCAAATGAAGGGCAGCTCTTGCTGGTGGAATTACAGAGGTGGATTTAAATGCCTCTGTGTTCATCCCACCACAAGCTGTCTGGGCTTATTTTCTTTTCAGCGCTAAACAGTAATGAATCCTTTCTTTCTATTTTTAACCCTAGGGGTTGCCCTCCTCTCAGACGTGTACCCTGAGAAAATCTTGCCTGGCCTGCTGGCTCAGTATGACAGCAGTAAAGACAGGCACACACCGGAGACCAGAATGAAAGTGGGGGAAATCCTGATGCGAATCGTCAGGGCATTAGGTGAGTTTTCTTGTTCCAGCCTCTGAAATGGGTTCAGGGAGTGGTGTGGCTGTGGAACCGAAGTCGGTGCACCTTGGAGGCTTGTTATGCTAGCAAGGGGAGGACAGTTTGGGAGCTGGGATGAACTATTTTATGTTCAAGGATTTAGCAAATGTTCAGTGCACACCAAGAGACTGGCCCAGTAGTGCCCATGCTGTTGCAATGGCTTAGTCTCCTCCCTTGAGCTATGTCAGGGCATGATTTTCCTCAGAGCTGGGATGAGAGGCTTCCCACTTGCTAAGCAGCAGTGAGCAAGAAAAGAAGGGGAATGTCAGAAGGAGGGGTGCTAACTCTGGTTAAATGGCTCTTGTGTCCTTAGGCATCTACATTTATGATCTCATCTAATTTTCCCAAGACATTCTATAAAGAGACTATTGTTAGGTCCATTTCATAGGTGAGGAAACTGTGGCACAAAGAACTTCAGCAATTTGTTCAAGACTCATTCAGCTGGTAAATAGTAGTGCTAAGAATTGAATCTGCTGGCCCTTCTCTGGTGCTCCAATGGCTAAGACTCCATGCTCCCAATGCAGAGGGCCTGGGTTCCATTCCTAGTCAGGGAACTAGATCCTCCATGCCCCAATTAAGAGTTCACATGCCGCAACTAAAGATCCTGCATGACACAACAAAGACCCGGCACAGCCAAATAAATAATTAAAAAAAAGAAGAAGTGAACCTGCCAACTCAAAGGAAGTTGCTCAAAACCACAGCCATGAGCTGGGAGTATTAAGACTGTGGGCTCCAGAGTCGCGCTGCCTGGGATCAGATCCCAAGCTGCTTGCTAGTGGCTTTTGATCATAGGAATGTTTCTTGACCTCCTGATGTGTCAGTGTCCTCATATATAATAAGAAGATATTAATAACACTTAACCTCATATGCCTATTGTAAGGGTTAAATTTTACTCTTCACTCACTAGGGGAAAATTTTGGAAAACTAACTAGCTTTTTTGCCTCTGGTATCACGAAATCTCACTGAGTTCTTCCTTCACCAGTACTTCCAAGGATTTCAAAAGATTTCACATAGTCATACATCATGTCTATGGATATAGCCATTAATTTTCCTAATTTCTGGGTGACCCTTCTGGCTAAAGAAGATAGAACTTAGATCTCCAGACACTTAAATTCTTTCATAACTGAAAGGGAAATCTCATGAGAGTGAAATTAAAAAGATGATTTTTTTCTCTCCTCTGAAGAACAGCAGACTTTCTATATTTGCCTTTGTCTTAAATATGATCTGAAACATACCAGGCAAGTGAACCATTGTGAGCGATGATTCTCTCACAGTAGGTGTGAGTATTGAGTTTAATGTATTGCAGGATCCAATGCAACTTCTGACTTCCATTTGTGTGTAACATTGTGACTGTTCATCTCAGGAAGAATGTGTCTGATACATAGATGGCATCAGCAGAACATATCTTTTCTCTGAAACTTCTGGTAAATCTCTACCATTGGGAAGATAAACACTGAAAATGCACGCTTCTCTGTCTCCATGGGCCAGTCCAAATCACTTCCTGTGGTGAGAGTGAAAGTGGGGATGAAGGTCTAGGTTGAGTGGGAGACAGGTTTTGCTCCTCCTTACATATTTCTATAATTAGCCAGTTTCCAAAACTGCCTTCTGGCATTTCAAAGCATATTCCATCAATGCTCAGAGTTCTAATCTTCCTGATGTCTATTCCAACAAGTATCCAGCTGTAAACATTGCCGTAGATTTAACTGCTACTTGCTAATTCACTTTACCAACTTGTCCAGGTGCATAGATGAGATGGCTTATTGAAATCCTTTAAGTGAAATTAAAACCCATTTTTACAATGTAGCCAATATCCTTAGTTTCCTATTGGTGTGGAAATCCTTGTGACAGCCACTTTATAAGATTTCTTTAGTAAGTACCCTAATTTCCCAGTGGTCCAGGCCTTGTGCTCTCCCCACCCTCCAGCTCTTCTTTGCAGCGGGGGGGAGTTCTATGGGAGCATGAGACCCACATGTAGCAGCCAGGTGCTGTACACCACCACTTCCTCTTGGCTTCAATTCTCTAACCACCCCTACTTTTCTTTCTACCACTAGACAATGGTGAACTGTCAGCTGGAGCTTTTTTTTTTTTCACTTTCATTTAAAACAATTGAAGTATTGAAGGCAATGGCACCCTACTCCAGTACTCTTGCCTGGAAAATCCCATGGACGGAGGAGCCTGGTGGGCTGCGGTCCATAGGGTCGCTAAGGGTCAGACATGACTGAGCGACTTCACTTTCACTTTTCACTTGCATGCATTGAAGAAGGAAATGGCAACCCACTCCAGTGTTCTTGCCTGGAGAATCCCAGGGACGGGGGAGCCTGGTGGGCTGCAGTCCATGGGGTCGCTGGGAGTTGGACACGACTGAAGCAACTTAGCAGCAGCATACATATAAAAAAGTATATAAAGTACACTAATTTTAATAGTGTAGTTTTATGATTCTTTACATATTTGCCACCACCCAGATCAATACAGAGAAACTTCTAATAACCCATAAAGTTTCCTTTTTTTCCTGCCTAGTCTATACCTGCCCCAGAGGTAAGCACTCTTCTGACATTTTATCAGCATTAGTTTATTTTGATTGTCTTGTGAATCTCATTTTAATGGAATTAAATCCCCATATTTCCAGTAAGTTGATAGATAACAGGCGCTTGGGTAAATTTGGGTGAGATTTTAAGGGGCAAGAATATATCACAGGCTATGTTGTGCCTTCTGTTTCCTGTTGTCTCACATTTCGAGGTGTATGATGTCTGGTATTCTCTTTTAGTGATGTGAAGATTGATCAGTGATATTTCCCATAGGATAAGTCCATAATAAACTTCCCCATCAACCTTCCCTCTGTTGGTTTTAAGTAAGCACTGGTGATTGTTGCCTCGATTGTTGGTATTATTTCATAGAAGTTACCTTTTTCTACACATTAGGAAACAGCTTCAGAGAGGTTTACTGACTTGCCTAATATTATACAGCTAATTAATGATGGATCCAAAATTTAACCCAGACATTCTGACTCCAGACCCAGTCTCTTACCCACTACACGATACTACATCCTGAAAATTTTCCCATCTCAGTAAGCATCTTTTTCCTGTCATTAACACGCACATTTTCCACATCCTCTATAATTTTTAATGATTGCATGATAATATATCATTTGAATGTATCATAATTTTTTCAACTGACCAGCTTACAGTTGTTCTAATTTTTCACTATTTTGAATTATATTAAGATGACTATTCTTATAGCTAAATCTTTGTGCAGACCCATGACAATTTCCTAGGAAAATTTTCTAAAAGTAGAATTTCTTAAAAGCATGTGCATATTTTTAAATGTATTATTGCTAAATTGTCTTCCCAAGAAATTGTTCCAGTTTATATCTTAATGTTTGAGGATATTTGTACCTTCATCAGCACTATTATGCTGTGTGTTATTTTTATCAAACAGATATATAAAGAAATGTTATTGTGTTTTTATTTCCATTTATTCAGTTGATAGGGTTAAATAGTTTTCATATTTTTATTGGCTAAATTTTTATTTGTGCGTGTGCATATGAATTGCTTCTTCCTATCCTTTCTTCATTTTTCCATTGTGGTGTTTATTTTGGTATTTAATTTGTAAAGCTTTATTTACTTATAGATCTTGAACCACTAACATTTATGTTGTAAATATTTTCTTTGGGTTCACATTTTAGTTTTGTTCGCATTTTCTGTTTAACTTGTTTTGAGTTGCAGAAGCTTTTTATTTTGATGTAGGCAAATCTATCTTTTCCTTTATGGTTTCTCTCTTATATAGAAAAGCTTTCTTAAAGCAGCGTCGTATAAATATGAATCTATATATTGTGTTGGCTGAAAAGTTGGTTTGGGGTTTTCTGTATAATCTTACGGAAAACCACAAATGAAGTTTTTGGCAAACCAATATTTTAATCTCTATTCCTTAACATAGAAAATACGGTGAAAGAATTTTAGTTTCATTTCCTTTTTTCTCCATTTCTTCTTTTTTAGTTTCATTTCTTTTATTTAAAGAACTATTTAGTTTTTATTGTACTTTTAGAAATTTAATCTTAACACATTGCTAAATTACCAGTCACTCCAAATGTTTCTCCATCTGTTTCCTCTTATATGGCCCAGTGTCAGCAATAACCTGTGGGTTGTTATATGTCATTGCATTTTTAAAAATCTTCTTTTAAATGTATAGAATTAAGTAACTGTGCTCAAGATATTGAATTGATAATTGGGAAACACCTGGCAAGTGCAATTAAAGCAAAAGATACTGAGTTCATCTGTGAGGGTATTTCCTTCTGAGATTGCCTAGTGTTATTCCTGATCTGTTGTAGACTACACTCCGTGCTCACATATGGCAGATACAGTGTATTCGCTCTCTTCAGCAGAGCTGGACCAACACTACCCAATTCTTTGTTCCTCTAGAACAGTGAGTCTCAAATGGGGGAGTGGAGGGAAGAATTTTGTCCCCCAGGGGACATTGGCAATGTCTGGAGACATTTTTAATTGTTATAGCTGGGGGCAGGGAGGATGTTACTGGCATTAAGTGGGTAGACACTAGGGAAGTTTTTTAACATCCTGCAGTGCCCAGGACAACCCCCTGACCTGGCCAAGAATGTCAGTAGGCCTTCTGTTGATGTGCCCTGTTCTAGAGCTCCTGTTTCTGCTTCATAATATCACAGATGCGTTAATTAAATCCAGGACTGCCACATACAATTGTGCAGGTTGTTCACAGATCAGAAAGTCTGAGAAACATCATTGTATTGAATGGCATGCTCTGGAGCTGTCCCCATACTCAGCTGTGCAGTCATCCTCATGGCCTTAGCTGAATTCCAGCCTATCCCCTATCCCTTAGGTTGCATCTCAGTTGCAACCTAGATTGCCCTCTCACTGGAGAGAGTTGGAAAAAGTTATTCATTCATTTTTGTAATGTAGTTACAAATGCTTTTGCATATGGGAGGTTCTGCACATGGCTAATATTATGTATTTTATACCAATCTTATGAGCATACTTTTTAGTGGATAGCCTTTTCTGATTTTTACTAACTACAGGAGTGTGTCCTTATTAGAGCTTGTGACCACCTTTGAAGCAGTTACATGTATCTCTTTTTTTGCCTTCTGTTTACATTTAATGAACCATAATGAGAACTAAAGTGTATTTTAAAATTATCTCTTGTATTTAGGGAATATTTTATATCCTTTGTTAATATTTATTTCTCATTCTAAGGAAAAAGGGAGAGAAATAAATAGAACTGCTTTTTACTCATTTGTGGCTCTCATTTCAATCTGGAGCTTGGATCAGAAGTCTTTGGTGGAAGAATAGTTTCCGCCTCTGCCTGTAGTAATACCCGAACATTCTCTGAATGCTTATTTAATTTCCTGCTTTTGTCAAGTTCTAAATCATATACATTCCTGAGTTATTTGGTAACTCTTCCTAATGCTCGAAGTTGGTTTTGTTTATCTTGAATATGGTTATTTTTTTTTTCTTAATTTGGGGCGTAAAGTCATCAGTGTAGTTCAGTTTAAAAATATTTTTTGATTATGCACTGAACAGTGGGTTCTGTGCCTGAGGCTGGAGATAGAAGCATGGGAAATCCACAGTCTCTTCCTTCAAGGAGCTTATAGTTTAGTCAGAGAGGTCAGCTCATACACACTTCATTGTGAGGTGACCTGCTAATTTATGGAGAGGCCTGTGTGGAGTGTTGTGGGAGCTCAGAGGAAATAGTCTCGTCTGTCCTTTTTCTGCTCAGACCCTGCAGTTAAATGTGGCAGAGTGCTATGGGGCTACATCAGTTCCGCATCGTTATCAAACACAGCAGGTTAGTTTTTGAAAAACAGCTTTTGTATGTCAGCTTTCAAAGATTTTCAACTAACAGCAAAGCTTGATCTAAAGTGAAAAAGTATGTTGAATGTGTGAATAATTGGATACCAGTCTGGGAGTTCAGTATTCATAGATTTCAGCAGCAATGAATGACTGTCAAGTATTAGAGTTTACATACTTTGAAAGGAGAATTTTTCAGCAAAATTCAGAAAATCAAATGAAATGCTTCTTGCCAAGTTGCCTAGGTTAGCATTAGTATAGTTCAACAAATACTTAGATTAATGTGAATTAAAAATATTAATCTGGCCAAAATTAAAAGTTGAAGCTCAGGCTGAATAATTTTTTTCTTCACTTCTTTCTGTTTTCCTCATGTCAATTTTTTTTAGAGGTATAATTTTAAAAGTTACTTATAGACCTTTCCTTTCCTGATTGTATTAGTAATATGTAATAATTTTGGACAATTTGGAAATTATTAAAAAGTATAAAAAAGTAATCACTGATAATTTCACCATTCAGAAGTAACCATTCTTTGTTTATATTTTGATGTTTCCTTTAGTTTCTTTTTCTTTCTCAGAATTGTAATTATACTGTATGTATGCTGCCTTTTTTACATTTAACATTATTTATAAGCACTTTTCCATGTCATTAAATATTTCTTGAAAATATAAGAGTTATTGGTTATTATAATTAATCAACTGAATTTATAATTTTATTTAATTATCTTCTCAAAAGATATTAGTGTTTAATTAGGTGGTTCTGGTTTCTTACTTTATGAGGAACTTTATGAGGATTATGAAAAGTGTGCTATTGATTATTCTTATACATAAATCCTTTGGTGAATCTTTGAGTCTTTCCTTAGGGTTGGTTCCTACAGGGAAATTACTTGGTCAAAGTATGTGCATGCTTGTACTTTAAGACTCTTGATATTTAGTGCTAAGTTGCCCTCCAGATCTGTACTCTCTTGTCAGTAGTGAAAGAGACTGCCAGTTTCTCACAGAGAAAAATTATTCCATGGCTTCATACCTATCCTCTAACCCTGACCTGCTGCTGCTGCTAAGTCGCTTCAGTCGTGTCCAATTCAGTGCGACCCCGTAGACGGCACGCTACCAGGCTTCCCCGTCCCTGGGATTCTCCAGGCAAAAACACTGGAGTGGGTTGCCATTTCCTTCTCCAATGCATGAAAGTGAAAAGTGAAAGTGAAGTCGCTCAGTCGTATCCGGCTCTTAGCGACCCCATGGAATGCAGCCTACCAGGCTCCTCCATCCTTGGGATTTTCCAGGCAGGAGTACTGGAGTGGGTTGCCGTGGCTTTCTCCGCGAACCCTGACCAGCCATCTCTGAAATGTGTACCTTTGCTCCCAGAATGAATGGAGGAATCTGTCAGAGAATGTTGGAGGGATGGGGCGTGGGTGAAGGAAAAGAGGTCAGGGAGGGACTGATGGATGAAAGGGTGGGTACATGACTCAGAGCTGCCCTGGAAGAGCAACTCAGATCTGGTAGTGTCATCATGACATACAAAGAACAGCACTTTATTTTTAGAGACAGAACGTAGTCTTCTAATCAGCAAGCTTAGACAAGTTCTAGTTTACTCTAGGTCAGAATCGTCGAAAATTGAGAGCAGAAATAGAAAGTCAAATTCACGTTGTTTCATCTGAAGAGTTTACCTTCAGGGAACACTGTAAGAAAGCACAAGGAATTAATATTTGGAATGAGGAATGAGAGGAGAGAACTAAATTTCAGGTCTCTTTTAGACTGCGCCGTGGCAGCTAGTGACACTGAGAATACTGGGGCACAGCAGCTTATACTTCTTGGTTAGAAAGCACCTTTTCTCAAATTACTCTATATGCCCTGAGAAGGGTGGGTCCTGGGCTTTTAAGAGATGTATATTTGTGTGTATTACATATATATATATATATCTCTTACAGCCTGCATAACACTCATTTAATGTGTTTTGTCAACTCTTTCTGTATCATCTGCTTTTGTTTTAGTTCAGTGTTGCCACTTTACAGTGAATCTACGTGATAAGTAGCCCATGATCCCATCCAACTGCAGGATGAAGCCCGTAGTCTGATTCTAGAAAACCTGACTGTCCCTGCCCATAGAGGAGCAGATTCAGCACCAGGCTCTGCTCTGACGAACACCTTCTAGCCAGTGGTAGAAAACAAAGGAAAATGGAATAACTGAATTTGTCCAGCAGGCTACTGTGAGTTAACCCAGTTAGGTTTGCCTGGGATTTAAGATGAGGAGAGGAGCTTTTTTTAAAAAAAATTTTTTTTAATTTGAGTCAGTTTTTTTTTTTTTTTTAACTTTATTTATTTATGGCTGGGCTGGGTCTTGGTTGCTGTGTGAGAGCTTTCTCTAGTTGTGGTGAGCGGTGGCTACTCTTTGTTGTGGTGGGAGGAATTCTCATTATGGTGGCTTCTCATTGCAGAGCACGGGCTCTAGGCGCTTGGACTTCAGTATTTGTGGCGCACGGGCTTAGTTGCTCCGTGGCACGTGGAATCATCCTGGACCATGGAACAAACACGTGTCCCCTGCACTGGCAGGCAGATTCCTACCCACTGTACCACCAGGGAAGTCCAAAGAGAGACGCTTTTAAACAGCTGCATAGAATTTTATAGTATAGATGCACCACAGTTCACTTATTCAGCCGTTTGTGGCTGAAACTTCTTTTTTTTTTTCTATTTTTTTCCCATGACACGCAGTGCTGCAATATAAATACTCATATATGTGGGCCAATGGAAATATTTATTAGATATGTATATATGCAAAGTTCATATATATGTACATATTAAAGTACTGGGCCTTTATTTCTGTGAGATTGATACTTGCCAAAATGGATTCACTCAGTCACTGGCTGTTTCTATTTTAAACTGTTTATATACTAGCAGATTACTTCCTGAAATTGTAGGTGAGATAGGGCTTTTTGAAGCCCCCTGCTATGTCTGTTGTCAAATAGAGAAAAATATCTTTTGAAAATTGCTTTTCAAGGAGAGTGGACTAAAAATGCCTTCTTTTGTGTTATTTTGTTGTTTGTCTTGACTGCGATGGGAAGAAAGGCATTTTAAGTAATAAATTCCTGGGAATTCCGTGGCTGTCCAGTGGATGGGACTCCACAGTTTCATTGCCAAGGCCGTGGGTTCAATTCCTGGATGGGGAACTAATGTCTTGCAAGCTGCACAGCAGCAGCCAAAAAAAGTAATAAATTATTAATGCGTTTTGCTATTAAATAACATATAATACTAGTCAAGGAATGACAAATTGCTTTTAGAAGTATCTTGCTCAACGAAACTTGTTTAAAGGTGCAGCATTATAATCAATCACCTTAAGGGCATTCTAATTAATTAGTTTCCAGAAATATTTAAACTTTTAATTTACTAATTTTAAAATGTTAGTTTAAAGGGTTCAGCAATATGTGAACCGTGAACTTGCAGATGTTCAAGCTGGTTTTAGAAAAGGCAGAGGAACCAGAGATCAAATTGCCAACATCCGCTGGATCATCAAAAAAGCAAGAGAGTTCCAGAAAAACATCTATTTATGCTTTATTGACTATGCCAAAGCCTTTGACTGTGTGGATCACAATAAACTGTGGAAAATTCTGAAAGAGATGGGAACCAGACCACCTGACTTGCCTCTTGAGAAACCGATATGCAGGTCAGGAAGCAACAATTAGAACTGGACATGGAACAACAGACTGGTTCCAAATAGGGAAAGGAGTACATCAACGCTGTATATTGTCCCCCTGCTTCTTTAACTTATACGCAGAGTACATCATGAGAAACACTGGGCTGGAAGAAGCACAAGCTGGAATCAAGATTGCCAGGAGAAATATCATTAACCTTAGATATGCAGATGACACCTCCCTTATGGCAGAAAGTAAAGAGAAGCTCAGAAGTCTCTTGGTGAAAGTGAAAGAGGAGAGTGAAAAAGTTGGCTTAAAGCTCAACATTCAGAAAACTAAGATCATAGCATTTGGTCCCATCACTTCATGGGAAGTAGATGGGGAAACAGTGGAAACAGTGTTAGACTTTATTTTTTTGGGCTCCAAATCACTGCAGATGGTGATTGCAACCATGAAATTAAAAGATGCTTACTCCTTGGAAGAAAAGTTATGACCAACCTAGATAGCATATTGAAAAGCAGAGACATTACTTTGCCAACAAAGGTCCTTCTAGTCAAGGCTATGGTTTTTCCAGTGGTCATGTATGGATGTGAGAGTTGGACTGTGAAGAAGGCTGAGCACCGAAGAACTGATGCTTTTGAACTGTGGTTGGAGAAGACTCTTGAGAGTCCCTTGGACTGCAAGGAGATCCAACCAGTCCATTCTAAAGGAGATCAGCCCTGGGTGTTAAGGAATGATGCTAAAACTGAAACTCCAGTACTTTGGCCACCTCATGTGAAGAGTTGACTCATTGGAAAAGATTTTGATGCTGGGACGGATTGGGGGCAGGAGGAGAAGGAGACGACAGAGGATGAGATGGCTGGATGGCATCACTGACTCAGTGGACGTGAATTTGAGTGAACTCCGAGAGTTGGTGATGGACAAGGAGGCCTGGCGTGCTGCGATTCATGGGGTCACAAAGAGTCAGACACGACTGAGTGACTGAACTGAACTGAACTGAAGGGCTTTTTGCTTCATAGCATATGTTGTGGTTCCCTTATATGTAGTAAAAGAGTTCGGAACACAATGGCTTAAAACAGCCACCATTTGGGGACTCCCTGGAGGTCCAGTGGTTGAGACTCTGCTTTCCAATGCAAGGGGTGCAGGTTCAATCCCTGGTTGGGGAGCTAGTGTCCCACTTGCCACGGGATATGGCCATAATTCAAGAACAAAACAAAAAACTACCACAATTTATTTGTTCAAAATTCTGTGAACCACATAATACTTGGCAGGGACATCTCATCTCTGCTCCACATGGTGTTGTCCGGGCTCAGCTGGTGGCCCTTTTACTGCCTTCAGATCAGCTAAGCTCACCCAGGAGGTTGCATTCAGCTGGGACCTTGACTGGAGCACCCTGGTGCTCCTCCATATGGCTTCTGCCTGTTCTTACGTGTGGATGGTCATCATTTAGCAGTCTAAGCCAAACTTTTCAGTATGGTGAATGGTTTCCCAGAGAACAGAAACAGAAGCTGCCAGGCCTCTTAAGAGCTAAACCTATTATACTGAGTGAAGTAAGCCAGAAGGAAAAACACCAATACAGTATAATAACGCATATATATGGAATGTAGAAAGATGGTAACAATAACCCTGTGTACGAGACAGCAAAAGAGATACTGATGTATAGAACAGTCTTATGGACTCTATGGGAGAGGGAGAGGGTGGGAAGATTTGGGAGAATGGCATTGAAACATGTAAAATATCATGTATGAAATGAGATGCCAGTCCAGGTTCGATGCATGATACTGGATGCTTGGGGCTAGTGCTCTGGGACGACCCAGAGGGATGGTATGGGAAGGGAGGAGGGAGGAGGGTTCAGGATGGGGAACACATGTATACCTGTGGTGGATTCATTTTGATATTTGGCAAAACTAATACAATTATGTAAAGTTTAAAAATAAAATACAATTTAAAATAAAAATAAAGGTTAAGAAGTAAAATACAGCATGGGCCATAGACTCATAATATGTAGCTTCTCTAATAGGGCCTCAACTCTTAAAATTTGTTGGACATAAAAGCGGTGCTAATTTAATTGGTAACTGTGATTGAGTAAATCTACTGTAAAAATGGAAAAAAAAAAAAAAAGAGCTAAACCTAGAATTGGCTTAGTATGTCTTCTGCCACAATATGCTATCAAAGTCAGTCCCCAAACCAGCCCAGGTTCAAGGGGAAGGGAAGTAGCCTCTGATTCTTGATGAGAGAAACCACATTCAGGGATGGAGTATTGGTAAACATATCTGCATACTAGTGCATGCTTATTTTGTTTGTTGACAGAAGCCTAACAATACATGGATATATATAGGTATATAAAGAAAAATCCAGTCTCTGCCAAATATTATAGTTAATATTCTTACCTCCCGAGGTAAACAATGATAATAGTTTGGTATGTATTCTTTCACACCTCTTCCTGTGTTCCTACAGATATAAGCAAACATGTGGGCTTTTTACACTGGCCTTCTTTTACAAAAAACAGAATCTTAACATACTATTATTTTTACTCTAAGTATATATTATTACATATTATTAGTCTGCAGTTTGCTTTCTTTGAAATCAACTTTACCAAGTTGTAATTTACATCCAATAAATGCCCCCATTTCAAGTGTACATTTCAATGAGGTTTGCTGTAAACTCATGTAACTATCACTACAGTCAAAATATAGAACATTTTTGTCACCTTAGAAAGCTCCTTTGTTCCCACATCATCTCCCATTTCACACCCCAACTCAGACAACCACTGATATGCATTCTGCTGCTGTAGATTAGATTTGTTTTTTAGAGTTTTATGTAAATGGAATCATAAAGTGTATACCCTTTTGTGTCTGAATTCTTTTGCTCAGCGAAAGTTTTTGCCATTCATCCTTGTTGTGTATATTAGTAGTTCACTATTTTTTATTACTAAGTAGTAGTACTATATTTGAATGTACCAGAATCATTCATACATTTACCTGTTGATGGACATTCAAGTTGTTTCCAGTTTTGAGCTATTCTGAGTGTAGTTGCTGTGAATATTCTGGTACAAGTCTTAGTGTGAAGATATGTGGTGGTGGTGCATGCTCAGTCATGTCCGACTCTTTACTCTGGACTTTAGCCCACCAGGCTTCTCCATATAATTTTCCAGGCAGGAATACTGGAGTGGGTTGCCATATCCTTCTCCAGCAGATCTTCCTGACCCAGGAATCAAGCTGTGTGTGTGTGTGTGTGTGTGTGTGTGTGTGTGTGTGTGTGTGTGTGTGTGTGTCTTGGGTAAGTACTAGGAATGGAATTGCTGGATCATATAATAGGTGTATAAAAATCTACCTAAATGTTTTCCAAAGGAATTGTATCATTTTACATTATGACCAGCAAGATATGAGAGTTCCAGCTGCTCCATATCCTTACCAACACTTAATATCATTCTTTAAAATTTTTTGCCATTTTAAAAGATGTGTAGTGTTATGTTATTATAGTTTTAATTTATATTTCCCTGATGACTACTTATGTTGAGCTCTTGTCTTTTCGTGTGCTTATTTTCTACTCCTGTATCTCTTTCTTGAAGTAACTGTTAAGATCTTTTTCCATTTCTTAATTGGATTGTTTCTCTTTATTTTTCCAAGTATTTATTGAGTTGTAAGAGTCCTTTGTATGGAGTAAATACAAGTCCTTTGTCACGTATATGTATTGCTAATAGTTTCTACCAGTGTTTTCTTTAATGGTGTCTTTTGAGGAGATACAACTTTTTCTGGTGAAAATATTTATCATAATATTAATGATGATATTAATTTATTATGAAAAAACATACAATTAGTTATATATTTTAGCTCATTTACAGCTTAAGAACAAATTTAAAATTTTAATGGCAACAAAAATATCAAATTGATGACATTATTTTGATATGATACATCATGTGTTGCTAAAATGAGAAAGGAGATGAAGTCACTGCTCACAGTGTAAATATGGTTCTGATGTTATGGTGAAGAATTTTTTTTTAGAGCAGCATGCCCAAATTTTTGTATGTTGTATGATGAACGCTTACTCCCATATTTTCCCTCTGTATCAACTGTTACAAACCCCTTGCTTTGAAGTCAGGCTGCTCTTTTCAAATCTGAAAGCTGCCACTTCTTGAGTTTTGAATATGTGACCATAGGCCAGTTATTTAACATCTCTGTCTCAGTTTCTTCATTTGTACAATGATCATTGTAATAAGACTTATTTCATAGAGTGGATCTCCTGCCTTGCAGGCAGATTCTTGACCGTCTGAGCCACCAGGAAAGCCCCATTAGTAAATTATCCTATAAGAATTGCTTTAGTTGAATCCCATAATTTTGATATGTTTTCATTGAAAAATATTTTCTAACTTTGCTTGTGATCTCTTTTTCTACCATGGCTTTCTTAGAAATGTGGTGTTTTTTGTTTAAACTTCAGGTATTTTTCCTGTCTTTTCATTCATTGTATTTTTCTTTACCTCACTGAGCACAGCTATAGTTGCTGCTTTAAAATCTGTCTCTGATCACTGAAATGTCTATATCATTCAGTCCTGGCTTCTGTTGAGTATCTTTCTCCTTGAGAATGGGTCATATTGCACATCAGTTTGGATTATGTCCTGGACATTATTAAATTATGTTGAGAAGGCTATGGATTCTGTTATAGTCCTTCAAAGTGTTAAATTTTTGTTTTAGCAGGCAAGTAAATTAGACTGAAACTTCAGATTTTGTCTTACCTGAAGCAGGCAGTAATTCAAATCTCACTTCAGTTCTTCTAGTTTTAGCCGCAAGCTGCTTTGTGGCTGGTCTGTACATAATTTCAGCACATTTCCCTGAGATCCAAGAGAAACATACTTACCTTCCTTATAGTCTTTGTCCTACTTTTTTGTTGCTTTGGGAGAAAATAACGTTATAAAAGAAGAAGCCATCATTCTCATCCTTTTTTAAACCCAGGCCAGGTTGCTATGGCCTGGCTTAGCTCAGGAAACCAAAATCATAAAGAGCTATATGTGCTGTGTTAAGGGATTTTGATTTATGTTGACTTTATTATTTTTTTAATATTATTTTTATTAGTCTTTGAATTCCATGTTTCATTTAGTCATTTAAGTAAGTAGTAAATTGGGATCATTTATACTTTAGTTTCTCCTAGGTAAATGAACAGTATCAGTCTTGACACTGACACAGATCATAGACACATGACATAGAGAACATAAACAATTTACTTATCCATAACTATATCATTCTTAGCCAAAGAATAACATCCTTGTACCATAAATTTCCTAATTTACATTTGTTTTTAAAGTATATTAATAGAATTTCTTGCCTAAGCACTTTTCTATGGTTGAACAAAGTTTCACCAATTTCATCTTTATATATTATTTCATTGATCCAATTATAAACATAAAAAGAAAATATATGAACATAAAACAAGATATTTGTATATTCCTGACAGATGTCTGTAGGGTTACCTGGAACAGAGGCAATGGGTCTCCATTTGCATTGGACCTCAGAGTTCCAGACATATGTTGAGTTTAAATGGAAGTCAGGGAGAGATTTTAAGAAGGGAAGAATTGATCATAATTACTTTTTAGCAAAATCATTTTGGCTGCTATGTGAAGGATGAGAATGAGATAAGATTAGAAGGGAGACTGATAGGATGTTGTTGGACAGTCTGTTAGAGATGGATATTGAGTGAGGGTTTACATGTGATAAAGAGGGAAAATGATGTCCCCAGATAGGAAAGAAAGTGTGAGAACAGAACAAAAGTGGGATGCTTGTACTGCATATGGAGAATAGAGACTTGACCTGTCTCCCTGCAGCAAATTGTGTTGGGTGCCTTGGGGAAGTGAGGCTAGATAGAGAGGGTGGGGCAGACCGCAAAGAGCCTTGAAGACTGGGCAGAGGAGTTAGGACTTGATGTGATGGGCATTTGGGAATCACTATGGATTCTTAAGGAAGGAAACAATGTGATGAGAGATGTATAGGTGTGGTTGGCAGGGGCATGAAACATGAGTGAAGAAAGGAGAGGCTGGAGCCAGAGAGATAGCTAAGAGGCTGTTGTGGTATTCCCTGGCATAAAGAGATGAAGACTTTGATTAGAGGGATGTCTGTGAGAATGGTGAGAAAAAGTAGATATTATAGGCAATTCAGAGGAAGAAATGAGAGACTGTCATCTTTTTTAACATGTAGTGGAGATGAAGTTATAATCCACCCAGCAATTCTACCTAGTGTAGTCCACCCAGTTATTCCTTCTCATAGAAATGTTGAGAGGCTCAAATGAAATAAAATACACACACACACACACACACAAAATCACTTAGAAACATTTGAGTATCATTATAGAGATATATTTATGGCTATATTAATTCCTGTACTGAGGTTGCCAGAGACCAATGAAGAGAGGTAGGACTATCTACAATGGCAGTCATTGGGTAGGGAAATAGGAATTTGATGTATAGATTTAACCTTTCTCTGTCAGGAGTATGCACTGCCACCCCAGAGTCATAACTTCCTCAGTTTTGATCTTGACTCTTAACATTTAATAGCTATGAACAAGTTCCATAACCTCTCTATTCCTTTTCTGTAAAATGGGGATAGTTATGGTAGCTTCCTGATAGCATGGTTATGAAATTAAAAAGATAATATATGTAAAGTGTTCACAACAAGCATCTTTCATGGTAAGGGGTGAATAAATGTTGCTATTATTTTCTTTTGTTATTTTTCAGTTAGTATAATGTATTCCTCCATTCTCCCATGGCCAAAGCCAACCCGGAATAAACAGCCCTTCAGACAAGTAAAATGTATGATCATCCTGTCCTATTCAAGAATGCAAATCAGAGTTGAGGACGCTGCCGGCGCAGTCCGTGGGGAGGCTAGGTGGCTGCGTGTTGGGGGCGATGTCCTTGGAGGTGGTCAGGGCGGCCGCAGGGATGGCGCTCGCAGAACTGTATGTCTCCGACCGAAAGGGAAATGATGTTACCGGTGATGGAACCAAGGAGAAACCTTTTAAAACAGGCCTTAAGGCTTTGATGACAGTTGGAAAAGAACCCTTTCCTACCATTTACGTAGATTCACAAAAAGAAAATGAGAGGTGGGATGTTATTTCTAAGTCCCAGATGAAGAACATTAGGAAGCTGTGGCACAGGGAGCAGATGAAGAGTGAGTCCCGGGAGAAGAAAGAGGCAGAAGACAATTTGCGAAGAGAGAAGAACCTGGAAGAAGCAAAGAAGATTACCATTAAAAATGACCCAAGTCTTCCAGAGCCGAAATGTATGAAGATTCGGGAACTAAAAGGATATAGAGGCCAAAGGATAAAGGTGTTTGGCTGGGTCCACAGGCTGTGTAGGCAAGGAAAGAATTTAATGTTTCTGGTGTTGCGGCACGGTACGGGTTTTCTCCAGTGTGTCCTGTCAGATGATTTGTGTCAGTGTTACAATGGCGTTGTCTTGTCCACTGAGAGCAGTGTCGCAGTGTATGGAATGCTGAATCTTACCCCAAAGGGCAAGCAGGCTCCGGGGGGCCACGAGCTGATCTGCGACTTCTGGGAGCTGATCGGGTTGGCCCCTGCCGGAGGTGCTGACAACTTGATCAACGAGGAGTCCGATGTGGACGTCCAGCTCAACAACAGACACATGATGATCTGGGGGGAGAACATGTCCAAAATCCTGAAGGCGCGCTCCGTGATCACCAGGTGCTTCAGAGACCACTTCTTCGACAGGGGGTACCATGAAATCACTCCTCCAACGTTGGTGCAAACACAGGTGGAAGGCGGCGCCACGCTCTTCAAGCTCGACTATTTTGGGGAAGAGGCGTATCTGACGCAGTCCTCTCAGCTCTACCTGGAGACCTGCATTCCAGCTCTGGGGGACGTCTTTTGCATTGCACAGTCATACAGGGCAGAACAGTCCAGAACACGAAGGCACCTGGCTGAATACACTCACGTGGAAGCCGAGTGTCCTTTCCTGACCTTCGAGGAGCTCCTGAACCGCCTGGAGGACTTGGTGTGTGACGTGGTCGATAGAGTCCTGAAATCACCCGCAGGAAACATAGTGCGCGACCTCAACCTGAATTTTAAGCCCCCTAAACAGCCTTTCAAACAGATGAACTATTCAGATGCGATTGTGTGGCTGAAAGAACACAACATAAAGAAAGAAGACGGAACTTTCTATGAATTTGGAGAGGACATCCCGGAAGCTCCAGAGAGACTGATGATGGACACCATCAACGAGTCCATCTTGCTGTGTCGCATTCCCGTGGAGATCAAGTCCTTCTACATGCAGCGCTGTCCCGAGGACCCCCGGCTCACCGAATCTGTCGACGTGTTGATGCCCAATGTTGGTGAGATCGTGGGTGGTTCCATGCGTATCTGGGATAATGAAGAGATCTTGGCAAGTTACAAAAGAGAAGGAATTGACCCCACTCCCTATTACTGGTACACGGATCAGAGAAAATATGGCACGTGTCCACATGGCGGCTATGGCCTGGGCTTGGAACGATTCTTAACCTGGATTCTGGACAGATACCATATCTGAGATGTGTGTTTGTACCCTCGGTTTGTCCAGCGGTGCAAGCCATGATCAGTCCCCCCAACCCCCAGAGCTTTAAGGAGAGAACATGGTTCATGGAAGGAACAGACTGCCTCTTAAAAAAAAAAAGCCAAAATCTTCCCCCCGCTTTTTTTTTTTTAATTCCACTGGGGTATGTCCGTTTCTGTTTTCTCTTTTTTATTCCTGCTACCACAAAAGCAGTTCAAAACATTTTGAATACCAAGTAACATTGATGTTATAATTTTAAAGAAAAAATACCCATTACAAAGTTTGGGAGAAACTGTGGCATGTAGCTTTGCAGTTAGGAGTATGTCTCAGCACTTTATCCACCTTTAGGTTACAATCTTTATGTTGTATATACCACATATATCATTAAATAATTTTAAATTATGATCTGAGACATTCCAGTAATTTAATCTCTCTGTCCTTTTAAGTATAAATGGAATTCTTTTAATTTCTACCACTTTATCGTATCAATGAGTTCAACACCTTGGGGAAAAATTGATAATATGCTGTAAAAATCTGCTAGTATTAGAACAGAGCCTAAATCAGTAGATACAGGAATGATATGATTACAATCTTTTGCATCCGTTGTGAATCTTTCCTAAATCTCATAGCTGCTTATAACTCTAAAGCATACAAATTGGTGTGGAGGAATTTGTAAAAATGGAATTACCTTAAACAGTTGGAAGTGACAGCAAGTTTTTTGGCACATCAGTGAACAGCTTTCTTTATCGCATTAGTTTAAAGAGGCAGGGTGATCTCTCTCTCCTGGTAGTTCCACAGTAATTCAGAACAGAGAAGTTCCCAAAGCGTTTGCAGCTGGCATCTTAAGGACAGCCCTCCGTGGTGGTTGGTGTCACCCCACATACTGTGTCTTTAGATCTAATTTCTCCTACCTTATTAACTCTCAGGCTTACTGAATGGCTTCCTTTCAGGTTTGGTTAATTTCTCCCCTCAAATGCATGTCAGTGTATTCTCAATAAGCTCTATTCCCAGCAATCAATAAATGGACACATGTAAAAACTCAAAAAAAAAAAAAAAAAAAAGAATGCAAATCATAGTTGAATACTTATTTTATTCCAGGCTCTCCATTAATCACTTTATGTACATGTTCTCACACAATCCTTGAAATGACTCTACAAAGGTGATTCCTTTTATTATCATTACCATTTTATAGAGAAAGCAGCATGTTCGGAGTACTTAGTGCTTCCCCAGGATAGCAGGTTGGTGCTCAATCCGGGACTCAAAGCCTGATTTTACTGATTGCAAAGATCATGCCCTTAATTACAACTGTAATAAACAGTTGTTTGCTTTAACCCAAATTTTTGTTTGAATTAATGTGAAGATTGTAAAAGCCAAATTTTAGTGTGAAATTAGAAAATCAGCTGTCTGATATTGGCATGAATTCCTAGAGGTAAAATATACCTTGGTGACTGCAGTAGCAACACAGAATTTCTGTGATAAAAAACTTACGGGGACTTTTAAAAATTGAATTATAATTAACTTACAATGTTATGTCCTTTTCAAGTATACAGAAAAGTGATTCAGTTTTATATCTATAAATATATATTTTAAAATATATATATATACGTTCTTTTTCAAATTCTTTTCCATCATAGATTAAGATATTGAATGTACTTTCCTGTGTTATGCAGTAGGTCCTTGTTGTTCACCTGTTTTATATATAGTAGTAATAGTTGTTCAGTTGCTAAGTCGTGTCTGACACTTTGCGACCCCATGGACTGCATGCAGCATGCCAGGCTTACCTGTCCTTCACCATCTCCAGGAGTGTGCTTAAACTCATGTCTATTGAGTCCGTAATGCCATCTAACCATCTCATCTGTGGTTGTCCCCTTCTCTTGCCTTTGACCTTTCCCAACATCAGAGTCTTTTCCAGTGAGTCAGCTTTTTGCATCAGATGGCCAAAGTATTGGAGCTTCAGCTTCAGAATCAGTTGTTCCAATGAACATTCAGGGCTGATTTCCTTTAGGATTGACTGGTTTGTTCTCCTTGCTGTCCAAGGGATTCTCAAAAGTCTTCTCTAGCACCACAGTCTGAAAGCATCATATTCTTTGGTGCTCAGCCTTCTTTATTTTTTTAATTTTTTTCTTTGCGACTCCATAAACCGCAGCACGCCAGGCCTCCCTGTCCGTCACCAACTCCTGGAGTCCAACCAAACCCATGTCCATTGTGTCGATGATGCCATCTAACCATCTCATCCTCTGTCATCCCCTTCTCCTTCTGCCCTCAATCTTTCCCACCATCACGGTCTTATTTCAAATGAGTCAGCTCTTCGCATCAGGTGGCCAAAGTACTGGAGTTTCATCTTCAACATCAGTCCTTACAATGAACACCCAGGACTGATCTCCTTTAGGATGGACTGGTTGGATCTCCTTGCAGTCCAAGGGACTCGCAAGAGTCTTCTCCAACACCACAGTTTAAAAGCATCAATTCTTCAGCACTCAGCTTTCTTTATAATCTAATTCTCATAGCCGTACATGACCACTGGAAAAACCAGAGCCTTGAATAGATGGACCTTTGTTGACAAAGTAATGTCTCTGCTTTTTAATATGCTGTCTAGGTTGATCATAACTTTCCTTCCAAGGAGCAAGCATCTTTTAATCTCATGGCTACAGTCACCATTTGCAGTGATTTTGGAGCCCAGAAAAATGAAGTCTGACACTGTTTTCACTGTTTCCCCATCTATATGCCATGAAGTGATGGGACCAGATGCCATGATCTTCGTTTTCTGAATGTTGAGCTTTAAGCCAACTTTTTCACTCTCCTCTCTCACTTTCATCAAGATGCTCTTTAGTTCTTCACTTTCTGCCATAAGGGTGGTGTCATTTGCGTATCTGAGGTTATTGATATTTCTCCTGGCAATCTTGATTCCATCTTGTGCTTCCTCCAGCCCAGCTTTTCTCATGATGTACTCTGCATATAAGTTAAAAAAGCAGGGTGACAATATACAGCCTTGATGTACTCCTTTCCCTATTTGGAACAAGTCTGTTGTTCCATGTCCAGTTCTAACTGTTGCTTCCTGACCTGCATACAGGTTTCTCAGGAGGCAGGTTAGTTGGTCTGGTATTCCTATCTGTTTCAGGATTTTCCACAGTTTATTGTGATCCACACAGTCAAAGGCTTTGACATAGTCAATAAAGCAGAAATAGATGTTTTTCTGGAGCTCTCTTGCTTTTTCGACGATCCAGCAGATGTTGGCAATTTGATCTCTGGTTCCTCTGCCTTTTTAAAAACCAGCTTGAACATCTGGAAGTTCATGGTTCACGTATTGCTGAAGCTTGGCTTGGAGAATTTTGAGCATTACTTTACTAGTGTGTGAGATGCGTGCAGTTGTGCAGTAGTTTGAGCATTCTTTGGCATTGCCTTTCTTTGGGACTGGAATGAAAACTGACCTTTTCCAGTCCTGTGGCCACTGCTGAGTTTTCCAAATTTGCTGGCATATTGAGTGCAGCACTTTCACAGCATCATCTTTCAGGATTTGAAATAGCTCAACTGGAATTCCATCACCTCCACTAGCTTTGTTCATAGTGATGCTTCCTAAGGCCCACTTGACTTCACATTCCAGGATGTCTGGCTCTAGGTGAGTGTGAATGATCACACCATCGTGATTATCTGGGTCATGAAGATCTTTTTTGTACAGTTCTTCTGTGTATTCAGAAAACGAAGATCATGGCATCCGGTCCCACCACTTAATGGGAAATAGATGGGGAAACAGTGGAAACAGTGTCAGACTTTATTTTTCTGGGCTCCAAAATCACTACAGATGGTGACTGCAGCCATGAAATTAAAAGACGCTTACTCCTTGGAAGGAAAGTTATGACCAACCTAGATAGCATATTCAAAAGCAGAGACATTACTTTACCAACAAAGGTTCATCTAGTCAAGGCTATGGTTTTTCCTGCGGTCATGTATGGATGTGAAAGTTGGACTGTGAAGAAGGCTGAGCGCCAAAAAATTGATGCTTTTGAACTGTGGTGTTGGAGAAGACTTTTGAGAGTCCCTTGGACTGCAAGGAGATCCAACCAGTCCATTCTGAAGGAGATCAGCCCTGGGATTTCTTTGGAAGGAATGATGCTAACGCTGAAACTCCAGTACGTTGGCCACCTCATGCGAAGAGTTGACTCATTGGAAAAGACCCTGATGCTGAGAGGGATTGGGGGCAGGAGGAGAAGGGGACGACAAAGGATGAGATGGCTGGATGGCATCACAGACTCGAGGGACGTGAGTCTCAATAAACTCCGGGAGGTGGTGATGTGCAGGGAGGCCTGGCGTGCTGTGATTCATGGGGTCGCAAAGAGTCGAACACGACTGAGTGACTGATCTGATCTGATCTGATCTGTGTATTCTTGCCACCTCTTCTTAATATCTTCTGCTTCTGTTAGGTCCATACCATTTCTGTCCTTTATTGAGCCCATCTTTGCATGAAATGTTCCCTGGGTACCTCTAATTTTCTTGCAGAGATCTCTAGTCTTTCCCATTCTGTCGTTTTCCTCTATTTCTTTGCATTGATCGCTGAGGAAGGCTTTCTTATCTCTTCTTGCTATTCTTTTGGAACTCTGCATTCAAATGGGTATATCTTTCCTTTTCTCCTTTTCTTTTTGCTTCCCTTCTTTTCACAGCTGTTTGTAAGGCCTCCTCAGACAGTCATTTTGTTTTTTTGCATTTCTTTTTCTTGGGGATGGTCTTGATTCCTGTCTCCTGTATGGTTTCAGGAACCTCCATCCATAGTTCATCAGGCACCCTGTCTATCAGATCTAGTCCTTTAAATCTATTTCTCACTTCCACTGTATAGTCATAAGGGATTTGATTTAGGTCATACCTGAATGGTCTAGTGGTTTTCCCCACTTTAAGTCTGAATTTGGCAATAAGCAGTTCATGATCTGAGCTACAGTCAGCTCCCGGTCTTGTTTTTGCTGACTGTATAGAGCTTCTCCATCTTTGGCTACAGATAATATAATTAGCCTGATTTTGGTGTTGACCATCTGGTATTGTCCATGTGTAGAGTCTTCTCTTGTGTTGTTGGAAGAGGGTGTTTGCTATGATCAGTGCGTTCTCTTGGCAGAATTCTATGAACCCTTTGCCTTGCTTCATTCTGTACTCCAAGGCCAAATTTGCCTGTTACTCCAGGTGTTTCTTGACTTCCTACTTTTGCATTCCAGTCCCCTATAATGAAAAGGACATCTTTTTTGGGTATTAGTTCTAGAAGGTCTTGTAGCTCTTCATAGAACCATTCAGCTTCTTCAGCGTTACTGGTTGGGGCATAGACTTGGATTACCGTGACATTGAATGGTTTGCCTTGCAAACGAACAGAGATCATTCTGTCGTTTTTGAGATTGCATCCAAGTATTGCATTTCGGACTGTTTTGTTGACTATGATGGCTACTCCATTTCTTCTAAGGGATTCCTGCCCACAGTAGTAGATATAATGGTCATCTGAGTTAAATTTCACCTATTCCAGTCCATCTTAGTTTGCTGATTCCTAGAATGTTGATATTCACTCTTGCCATCTCCTGTTTGACCACTTTGAATTTGCCTTGATTCATGGACTTAACATTCCAGGTTCCTATGCAATATTGCTCTTTACAGCATCGAACCTTTCTTCTGTCACCAGTCCCATCCACAACTGGGTGTTGTTTTTGCTTTGGCTCCATTGCTTCATTCTTTCTGAGGTTATTTCTCCAGTGACTCTTTGGAGTTATTTCACAAAGAGTTGGACACGATTGAGTGACTAAACTGAACTGAGCAGCCTTCTTTATGGTTCAACTCTCACATCTGTACATGTCTACTGGAAAAACCATAGCTTTGACTATATGGACCTTTGTTGGCAAAGTGATGTCTCTGCTTTTTAAATACACTGTTTGTCGTAGCCTTTCTTCCAGGGAACAAGCATCTTTTAATTTGATGACTGCAATCACCATCTCAGTGATTTTGGAGCTTAAATAAAGTCTGTCACTGTTTCCATTGTTTCCCCATCTATTTACCATGAAGTGATGGGACCGGATGCCACGATCTTCGCTTTTTGAATGTTGAGTTTTAAGCCAGCTTTTTCACTCTCCTCTTTCACTTTCATCGAGAGGCTCTTTAGTTCCTCTTCACTTTCTGCCATTAAGATGGTGTTATCTGCATATATGAGGTTATTGATATTTTTCCCAGCAATCTTGATTCCAGCTTGTGCTTCATCTAGCCTGGAGTTTCGCATGATACACTCTGCATATAAATTAAATAAGCTGGGTGACAGTATATAGCATTGATAAACTCCTTTCCCAGTTTTGAACCAAAATCCGTTGATCCATGTCCAGTTCTCTTGCTTCTTGGCCTGCATACAGGTTTCTCAGGAGGCAGGTAGGGTGGTCTGGTATTCCCATCTCTTTAAGAATTTCCCACAATTCATTGTGATCCACACAGTGGCTTTAGTCTAGTCAATGAAGCAGAAGTAGATTTTTTTCTGGAATTCTCTTGCTTTTTCTGTGATCCAGCAGATGTTGGCAATTTGATCTCTGGCTCCTCTGCCTTTTCTAAATCCATTTTGCACATCTGAAAGTCTTGGTTCCAGTACTACTGAAGGCTGGCTTGAAGGATTTTGAGCATAACCTTATAAGCATGTGGAATGAGCACAATTGTACAGTAGCTTGAACATTCTTAGGCATTGCTCTTCTTCAGAATTGGAATGAAAACCAACCTTTTCCAGTCCTGTGGCCACTGCTGAGTTTTCCAAATTTGCTGGCATATTGAGTGTAGCACTTTCACAGCATCATCTTTTAGTATTTGAAATAGCTCAGCTGGAATTCCATCACCTCCACTATCTTTGTTCATAGTAATGCTTTCTAAGGCCCACTTGACTTTACATTCCAGGATGTCTGGCTCTAGGTGACTGATCACACCATCGGTTATCTGGGTCATTAAGACCTTTTTTGTCCAGTTCTTCTGTGTATTCTTGCCATTTTTTCTTAATCTCTTCTGCTTCTGTTAGGTCCTTACCATTTCTGTCCTTTTATTGTGTACATCTTTGCATGAATTGTTCCCTTGATATCTCTAATTTTCTTGAAGAGATCTCTAGTCGTTCCCATTCTATTGTTTTCCTGTATTTCTTTTCTTTGTTCACTTAAGAAGGCCTTCTTATCTCTCCTCTCTATTCTTTGGAGCTCTGCATTCAGTTGGGTATATCTTTCCCTTTCTGCTTTTTAGTAGTGTGTGTATGTTAATCCTAAACTCGTAATTTATCTTTCCCATTCCTCTTACTGTCACATTGACAACTACAAGTCTGTTTTCTATGTCTGTGAGTCTCTTTCTGTTTTGTAAGTTCATTTGTATCATTTTTTTAGATTCCACATATAAGTGATATCATACAATATTTGTCTTTTGCTTTCTGATTTTATTTATTATGATAATATCTGTCGTTCAGTCATGAAGTCAGATTCTTTTGCAACTCCATGGACTGTAGTGCGCCAGGCTCCTCTGTCCATGGGATTTCTCAGTCAAGAATACTGGAACAGGTTGCCATTTCCTTCTCAAGGGATCACACCCACGTTTCCTGCATTGACAGGCGGATTCTTTACCACTGAGCCACCTGGGAAGCCCATGATACTCTTTAGGTCCATTCTTGTTGCTGCTAATGGTATTATTTCATTCTTTTTATGACTGAGTAGTATTCTATTGTATGTGTGTATATGTATTAACATAACATATGTGTGTGTGTATATCACACATAACATGCCATATCTTCTTTATCCATTTCTCTGTTGATAGTCATTTAGGTTGCTTCCGTTTCTTGGCTGTTGTAAATAGTGCTACTGTGAACATAGAAGTACATGCATCTTTTCAAATTATTTCAGGATCACATGGTAGCTCTATTTTTAGTTTTTTAAGGAACCTCTATACTGTTCTTCATAGTGGCTACATCAGTTTACATTCCATGGAACTTTTATGTTAGGGAATTGTAGGGGTTGACAAACCCCTGCCCTTGAGCCAAATCTTACCTGCTGCCTCTTTTATATAGCCCATGAGCTGCTAATGGTTTTCACATTTTTTAAATGGTTTGGGAGAGGGGGAGGTAAAAGAATAATAATGTTTTGTGACATGTGAAATGCAAATTTTAATGTCCATAGAAAGTTTTATTAAAATAGTCATACTTATTTATGTATTGTCTATGGCTGTTTTTGCACTCCATTGGCAAAATTCAATAGTTACAATGACAAAGATAAATTGGTCCTTGAAGCCAAAAGTATTTATTTACTGTCTGGCTCTTTATAGAAAAAGTCTGCTGACACTTTTCTAAGGTAACCATTATTCAAGTAAATACATATGTATATATTTCTTTGGCAACCCTTTATTGCTTGCTCATCAGTGAAGTTTCTTTGGAAGGATAACATCTTTCAAAGTCATTCTTAAGTTTTTCTTCCTGCTACATCAAGTTTTGTGTCTTAAACAGCAGAAACCTTACCCTTTATAATTAGAGCTCTTTAAATAGATTTGGGTAGATATTACATTTCTTTTCTAAAATCACTAGCTGCAGTTATTAGCTCAGGAGATAGAAGATGTCACTGACAAAGAGTCCTTGCTTTAAAGATGACGCAGTTACAGCTGGCCCTGCTTCTGTAAACCTGCAGATATGAAGGGCCAGCTAAGAAACTTGAGCATCCATGGATTTTTATATTTTCAGGGAGTCCTGGAACAAACTTCAGTATTCCCACAGATATTGAAGGACACTGTATACTTGAATGTTTCAGTTTTTTATTCTGCTGTTATTTTTATTTTTCCTGTCTTCATACTTTTGTTTTCTCATCTCACACCCCTAATTCCAATTTTGTTGTTGTTGTTGTTTAGTCACTAAGTCATGTCCAGCTGTTGGTGACCCCATGGACTGTATGTAGCCCACCAGGCTCCTCTGTCCATGGTATTTCCCAGGCAAGAATACTGGAGTGGGTTGCCATTTCCTTCTCCAGGGGATCTTTCCAACCTAGGGATTGAACCCTTCTCCTGCTTAGCAGGCAGATTCTTTCCCACTGAGCCACCAGGGAAGCTCCAGTTCCACTTTAGAGTAAATTAACGCATTAATTTGGTTTCTTTCTTATGACTATGAAACGAAGGACAGTGAAACATCTCATCTTTTATTTACAAGTTTTAAAATAGATTCTTGGATTCAGAATAGATTCTTGCATTCACTTTTACTTACAGTCTTGCAAGAGAGTAAGCTAGCAATCTGATTGGAATATTCCCTTTAGAAAGAAGTTGTAACTTAGTTTTCTTTTTGCTGGACCTGATGTGGTAAAGACTGATTTCATAGCACTTAAGGGATTTTCTGTTAAGAATTTATGCATGAAGTTTTATTCTTAGGCCACAGGCTTCCTGATTTCTGTTTGTCAATATTATGAGGTTCACTAACTCTTGGGCATGCTTTAACGAGTTCAAACATTTAGGTAGCAAATTAAATTAATTAAGTCACTGGAATGATTTTAATACTTTCATCATTACAAAATCATAAAGAGAGTTTACTTCACTTAAAATATCTACTTTTTTTTTTCTTCTTTCATCTTTTAAAATAACTTACCATAAACCTGGGACTTTTCTTCCCTTGTGATCACATTTCTGGCTTTACTTTATTAATTCCGCCCTTTAAGAAAATTCCACCATGTTTCTGAAGTTTGTTACTGTCTCAGCACAGGTTTCAGAAGAATTAATCTCTGTCTTGTCAGTAACCTGGGGTAGAGTCATTTGTTGTAGATTTTCCTTGTAGGGTAACTGTGTAAACTGAAAGCTAATACACTGGTTAAACCAATCTTGGAATTCAATGACCTGTTGAGATGAAATGAGTAACCTAGTTAATACACAACTACAGAAATCTTGGCATCCTCTGTTTCGAGCTGTCTTTCTTTCTTTATTACCTTAGTTCATTCGGTTGCCAAAAATCCAGTGGTACAAAGCATTTCCTGTGCATTGTTTTACATTGTCCAAGAGATATTTATCTATGGTTCTTACTTGCATGTTGCTCTTATTTGAAGACATGGGAAGAGTCAGAGTGTAAAGTACAGTCTTTTCCTCTCCTTTTAGTGCCCATCGTTCACCTTTTTCTTCTCCCCTCTCACTTAAAACTTTCTTCTTGACCATCACCAGAAAGTCATTAAATTTTAGAAATCATGTCAAATCATTCTTGTTTTTCCCAGTTTGTTGAAAGGAGGTGGCAGGTATATTAATATTTACTAAGGTGTGAATGATAGCCTCCTATGGTGCTGCCTTCTTGGAATGGTTTGCATTTTGAATAAGGAGGTGTTTTAGGCTAAAGAAACATAGTTCTAATGATTAAACAGACTCTGACGCAATACAGTTTGCAAATAGAGATATTTGGAGACAAGACGGTCTCTGTATCTCTTTAAAGCACACTTGGTAAGTCAGTTGCACCAACAATAGTCCTACTAACAAGTTTGTTTGTTTGTTTTAATACTTGTCCCACAGAAATCTTCCCTTGGTTACATCTAAGCCTGTCAAAGTCTGTCTCCCTACAACTTATATCCAGATCATCCAGTCCTATGTAGTCTGTGTGATGAAGTACAATGAAACTAGCCCCTCATATCTTTGCTGATCTATTCCTAGCTCAGGGTCACCTTTTGGTTACATTACCTTAAAAAGGATAACAGTATGAATGGAAAAAACAAAAAACAGCAGATCAACAATTAGCCTGAGGGAGAAAAGGGGTCCTGACATGTAGACACCAGTAAGGAAGAATCTGTCCAGGAACTACCCAGCATTCTTGCCCGGTGACTCCTGCCTCCCTGGCAAGCCCCATCAAGACCAGAAGATGGCTTTGGCTCCAGCCCTCTAATGCCCTAATATGTGCATCAAGCATAGGGCTTAACAGCTTTCACAAGGCCATTTACCAGTCATCTCCTACTCTTAGGAAACCGGAAGTGTTACCACTTTGAAGATAGTAAAGAAGAGGGGAATTTTTTTTGTTCTCCTCTTCAGGCTAGAATTAGGAAATTATTCCCATTATGCCCAGTTGCTTTTGCCCTTTTATAAGACATAAATCCCTGGCTTCTCTTCCACTCATGCCTTATGAGGTTAAACAAGAATGAAAATTGGTGATGACCGTGAAATGTCAGAGGTGTCAGGGAATCAGCGGGCCACAGTGATATCCTTTGTTTTAGAGCGGAAGTTCCTGCTGTTGTTAATGAGCCAAGTAAATGTCCTGATGGCTGTAGAAAGAAAGAGCCCTCTGCCCAGGAGACTAGAGAATGTATCTGTCTTTCTGTAGCTGTGTGACCTGGGATCAGCCTGTTAAAATTCTTTCTTTCTTTAGTACAGAGTTAAGAACATTTTTTTTTCTACCAACGTCAAATTCTTATGCACTTATAGGCACACAGGTGTTTTGCAGATAAAGAGGCTTACAAATGCACACACCATTTTTTTTCCCACTGTACTGTAGCTGCACATTTTATCATAACTAAAATCTCTTCTGTGTTTGTAAAGGGCTGTGTGGAGAAGGGAAACTAAAATCAGAAAAGAAGTGATTTCCCTAGAGCTGTAGGGAAACTTCATGGCTGAAAAGTAATTGTTGTTAATAGATCAAAATTTACCTATGAATTTTTTAAATGATGAATTTCATAAAAAATTAATTGCATTTAAATTATTTAATTCTCTAAACGGCTTTAGGATCTGCTGTGTCAATCTAATTTCCTTCTGACCTTGATTGAAATTATTGTCTCTGTTGACTCTGGTCCACATGTGGCAATAATTTGTAATCATGAAATGTTAAAAGAAACCAGTAATAATTCTACTATATTTCTTTCAGTAGTGAAATAGAATTCTAGGCCCTGAAATGCAGGAAAAATTAATAGATGTTATGAAGGACATAAAAGTGTCCATGAAGAGAGTCAGATCTGTATTTTGTCTCCTATTTCCTCAATGACTGGATCAGCAGAAATATTTCTGTGAGCGCATGTGGCTCTCCACCATGTACTTTCCCCAAAGATCTAGTCACTTTAGTTCCCAAATAAATGGGAGAAAAGGTAGTTTTTCTGGATCCCTTTTTCCAGTAGTAGATTTAGTGAAGTCAAGTGTGTGTTGTGACATTTGACCTCTTTATGCCTTTATTCTTATTTTCTTCCCAGAATATCTAATATCAAATCTAAAAGTACTGTCTTGGAAAAGGAAGAGACTACCTGAACTGGTTAGATTACAAAGGGGATTCAAACAATATAATTGAGATCCTGGAACCTGGAAAGATAAGATTCAGAGATATGCACACAAAGACCCCAGTTCTTCATCTCCACTTGAGTCTGGTCCCTAAGAGGAAATAAAATAAAAAGAAGCAATTGGGACAGACAATAAAAAGGCTGGAGCACAAAAGCTTTAAAACACTGGCAGGAGGTCTTAACTGTCCCTGGGTTAGTGTTTGTCAAGTGTGGTTTGGCATACCCAGAGATGGAGTATTGGTCCAAATGGCTATAACAATATGTAAGAACCTCTGAGTCTATCTCTTCAATATTTTCCTTGCCTCTTTTAAGAGACTTTTATATTATACTAATTTTTTTTTAACTGATGCAGTGAAAATTAAAAGGTTTTTAAAAATGTTACCCGTTAAACTGCCAGCTAGGAGGTAGTAAAGACTGAAACTGTATTGGCACCATTTTTTACTGACAAATAAGGAAGCATAGAGCTAGGAGAGGCAATGCCATTTGTAAAGCATTGAGAAAGCTCTGGGTTCCGCTTGACTGGCGGTCAAGGGCAGGACCTGTTTCCTGTAGTGGGCATACCATCAAAGAATCCAGATCTCCCGCTTCATGTTTGAAGGGAGCCACTATTGTGAATTGTCTGTGAGATTTGCCTCAAGCCTTTGATCTCTGAGCTTTTGGAAGGCAGAGTTATGTTTCATTATCAGATTCTGCTTATACACATACACCTCTTCTCTTGTAATATGTAAAGATTTTTCTGTTATATATTTTTCCAGCTTCAACATAAACTAGATTCTGCAGCCCTGCTTTTACCCCTCTTATTCAAAAACTTACTTAAAAAAAAAAGCTTTATTGAGATATACTTCATCCTTACAATTCAACAGTTTACAGTGCACAAATCAAAATTTTTTGTATGTTCACAAGGGTGTACAACCATCACCACCACAGTCAATTTTGGAACATGTCACTACCCCTAGAAAAACCTATACCCATTACCAGTCACGCAGTCACTAACCTACTCTCTTTTTTTGAGAATTTTCTTATTGTGGATATTTCCTATAAATGAAGTCATACAACATGTGCCTTTTTTTGAACTGGCTTTTTTTTTTTTTTTTTTGGCTTTTTCTTATTTTATTATTTGAGTATAATGTTGTATTAGTTTCTGCTGTACAACAAAGTGAATCAGCTATGTGCATGTCAATCTGACTTATGTCTTTTTTAATTGTGTTGTCAGAGTTCTTTGTATCTTTCCCTGGTGGGTCAGATGGTAAAGACTCTGGCTGCAGTGCAGGAGACCTGGATTTGATTCCTGGGTCAAGAAGATCCCCTAGAAGAGGGCATGGCAACCCACTCCAGTATTCTTGCCTGGGAAATCCCATGGACAGAGGAGTCTGGCAGGTTATGGTCCGTGAGATCTCAAAGAGTTGGTTGTGACTGGAAAACACACACTCACACACACAAACCCATCCTACATTGAGAGTGAAGGAGGTATTAGCACTTCTGAGCTGATAAGGCCTCACCATGCAGTGATTGGGTTAATGACCTGATTCATCTGTGACTATCATAGAAAGACTTTCTCTTGCTAAAGAATATAAAAGTTTTCAATCATTCCATGAATCTTAATATTTTATTTACTACCCTTATTATGTAGAGAAACCCCTTACTATTTGAATCATTGTTCATTTGGTGGGGGGAGTTGATCCCTAAAAGATGATCATATCCTTTGTCTGACTGTGACTTTACAACCAGTTAACAGAGTAAGAGTACACTGAAGACATTGCAGTTCAGTTCAGTCACTCAGTCCTGTCCGACTTTTTGCAGCCCCATGAACTGCAGCACGCCAGGCCTCCCTGTCCATCACCAACTCCCGAAGTTCATCCAAACCCATGTCCATTGAGTTGGTGATGCCATCCAATGATGTCATCCTCTCTCGTAGAAGTGATCTATCCGAAGATAAATTCAGTTCAGTTCAGTCACTCAGTCGTGTCCAACTCTTGGCGACCCCATGAACTGCAGCACGCCGGGCCTCCCTGTCCATCACCAACTCCTGGAGTTTACCCAGACTCATGTCCATTGAGTTGGTGATGCCATCTAACTATCTCATCCTCTGTCATCCCCTTCTCCTCCTGCCCTCAATCTTTCCCACCATCAGGGTCTTTTCAAATGAGTCAGCTCTTTGCATCAAGTGGCCAAAATATTGGAGTTTCAGCTTCAACATCAGTCCTTCCAATGAACACCCAGGACTGATCTCCTTTAGGGTGGACTGGTTGGATCTCCTTGCAGTCCAAGGGACTCGCAAGAGTCTTCTCCAACACCACAGTTCAAAAGCATCAGTTCTTCAGTGCTCAGCTTTCTTTATAGTCCAACTCTCACATCCATACATGACCACTGGAAAAACCATAGCCTTGACTAGACAGACCTTTGTTGACAAAGTAATGTCTCTGCTTTTTAATATGCTGTCTAGGTTGATCATAACTTTCCTTCCAAGGAGTAAGTGTCTTTAAATTTCATGGCTGCAGTCATCACTGCAGTGATTTTGGAGCCCAGAAAAATAAAGTCAGCCACTGTTTCCACTGTTTCCCCATCTATTTGCCATGAAGTGATGGGACCAGATGCCATGATCTTCATTTTCTGAATGCTGAGCTTTAAGCCAACTTTTTCACTCTCCTCTTTGACTTTCATCAAGAGGCTCTTTAGTTCTTCTTCACTTTCTGCCATAAGGGTGGTGTCATCTGCATATCTGAGGTTATTGATATTTTCCCGGCAAACTTGATTCCATCTTGTGCTTCCTCCAGCCCAGCATTTCTCATGATGTACTCTGCATATAAGTTATTGCAATGCAAACCTCACTCTCCATCCTAGAACAAATACTTTTATTCTTTATAAACACACATATACAATCTGATACTCCAAACCCAATCTCCAGTTAAACCATTCCTTTCCTCAAAAAAGCATTATCAGTCTTTTCAACAAATGGTACTGGAACAACTGGATGTGTATATGCAAAATTTCCTTCACCCTTAAATCTCTTCCCTGGTGACTCAGCTGGTAAAGAATTTGCCTGCAATGTGGGAGACCTGGGTTCCATCCCTGGATTGGGAAGATCCCCTGGAGAAGAGAACAGCTACCCACTCCAGTATTCTGGCCTGGAGAGTTCCATGGCCTGTAGATTCCATGGTGTTGCAAAGAGTCAGACAAAATTGATCGACTTTCACTTTCACTAAGTCTCTAGTGCCCTGCGGAGTCCCTTGTGTGTAGTAGTACACATTAAATGTTTTCATTGAATTGGCTACATGGAAGGGCTGGAGTATGGAGATTAAATTTGGATATAATTCAGGGATCTGTGAATTCTTTAAAAGAATTGTTTAAATACTGTGTTTTCATTTTAATGATATTTCTGAATCACCTGGATACACATTATAATCAAGTTGCACTGCGCAATTTCAGTGCCCATGTTTGTGTTTGACAAACATTGATCTAAAACATTACTCAGAATGTATGTAAACTTCTGATTACAGAGGAGTGCTGGCTGTACGTGATCATTCAATCTTTGGAAAATATCATTACTTTTACCCAGCAGCACCTTCACTAGCAGAATATGGTATTTCTTAGTTACTTCCTGTTGGTAGATAGAAGAGAGTAGTTAGGAATGATTTTATCTGTACTCAGTTCTATGTCTTAGAAAAAAAAAAGTTGGGGGGGAGAGAGAGAGAGAGAGAGGCAAGAAGGAAGGAATAGAGGCCCTCCAGACCTTCCCTGGTGGCGCAGTGGTAAAGAATCCACCTTCCAGTGTAGGAGACTTGGGAGACACAGGCTCGATCCCTGGTTTAAGAAGATCCCTTGGAGTAGGAAATGGTATTCAGTATTCTTGCCTGGAAAATCCCATGGACAGAGGAGCCTGGCAGGCTACAGTCCATGGGGTCACAAAGAGTCAGACACGACTGAGCACACACACACAGACATTAATAATAGAGTTTTGAAAGGATGTTGTAAAGATTTGACCAAGGATGGGATCTTCTTTCTCACTTAATTCTTCTTGATATCACTTTTATGATATGTTTCAGTGAACTAGAAGAGTAGGTGAGCCCTTGAAATCAGCAGATCCCCCCAACTACAGAAGTTCGCTGTGTCAGTTCAGATCTGATGGTGCTCTTTCACTGTGTAAGTGTCTCTTGTTGCAGATGATCATCTCAGATCCTTTATGAGAGAAGGGAGGATCTGATAGGCCTAAATGAATCCATCAATCTAGACTTCAAAGTACCATAGCAAAACTTGATTAAAAAAAAACAAACTTCTGAATCCTAATTTGTTGAAGGAATCTTTTCATATAGATGATAATTGATACACACAAGTCAAAGACAGGTGAAAATTCTTTCAACTCTCTCTTTTCACTATGCACTTGATTTTTCACCTTCCAAAGAAACTCATTTTTTAATTGTTTGATCAAACAAATCTAGATCCTTCATTTACTCCCTTGAATGCACAGCTGTTTGCTTTAAAATAAGGTTGATTATTTCTGACTTCTTGAGAAGAATACAGAGATGCAAATAGCCAGGTGTTATCATTGTCATTGCATAAAGTAAAATCCATTAGAGCTGAACTAGGATAAACTCAACTAAAATCAACTTGAGAAAGTTTCTAAAAGTTGGTCTTGAGTTTGCTGCTGCTGCTACTGCTGCTAAGTCACTTCAATTGTGTCCGACTCTGTGCGACCCCATAGATGGCAGCCCACCAGGCTCCCCCGTCCCTGGGATTCTCCAGGCAAGAACACTGGAGTGGGTTGCCATTTCCTTCTCTAAAGCATGAAAGTAAAAAGTGAAAGGGAAGAAGCTCAGTTGTGTCTGACTCTTCATGACCCCATGGACTGCAGCCTACCAGGCTCCTCCATCCATGGGATTTTCCAGGCAAGAGTACTGGAGTGGGTTGCCATTGCCTTCTAGAGTTACACTATTACGATCATTGATCATATATCGAACTATACATTTGATCGACTGCTTCAAGTCTAGTCATCATTTCCGTTGAAGGCTCAGTCATATACTTGGTGATACAAGAATAATAGTCTTGTGAAACAAGCAAAATACAAATGGTATAGTTAATAACATTAGTGGAATTAAAAGTAAATATTTTAGCCATGAGCCTCCCACACCAGTTTTTTTTTTTTAAGATTGTCAAGACTAGGGAATGGGTCACTTAGAGCAGAAATCTGATTTTTCATGTGGTTCAAGTGTGTTACATTAAAGGATTTATCAGGTACAAAAATACAGCATTCAGTTTGAATTATAGCACAAATATCTCCCTGAGATGCTATAAGGTGTCAAGGGTCTTGCAGTTGTGTAGCACTGCCTTTCTCATCATAGAGATCTCAGAATTCAATAGGCTGATAACCCAGTTACTATCATTTAAAGCTTATGAAAGTTGTCAAGGCTTAGATGTGGTCAATTACATCCTCCAACCCCATTGAAGGCGCGCACACACACACACACACAAGCTGCTAAATGGTCATACCAGTAGAACACAGATCTTTGACCCATTGGGATCATACCAATGGTAGATTGTTTGGGGTTACCTGTAACTTGTTAACATGTATGACCTTAAATTCACGGGAATCCTAGGCTACACCTTTGTATCATCCCTGTAGATGTCAAGGCCATAAATTAGTGCCACAAATGCACTGAGTTCCATACCAATCACTCTCTCTAAGGGTAATAACAGGCATAGTTCATAAGGCACCCAGCCTTGTCTCATAATTGCCAGGTTGATCATTTTTAGTATGATTTAACCATTCCCAACATAGAGGAGCCTTTAAACTTAAATGACCATAGCCTGGTGTTAACCATGTAGATCCTCCCCATAATTGTAGGAGTTTTCCTTTTAATAGATAAGAAGTTAATTTTTTATTGAGACTTAGCTCATCACTCCGATTGAGTTTAAATGACCCTAAGAGAAAACTTGAATCTATGGCCAGCCTCAGAGCAGGTATTTTTAATTGGCCAGGTGAGAGGATGCCATCTAGAATTATTATGAATAGATAGAACAGGACTGAACACTCATCTAAAACAAATTTCCTAAGGGGTATCCAATCAGAGCCCTAAGAACAGAAATCCACCAGGGTAACCCAGAAGTAATAGGCACAGGTAATTGGCCACAACCCAACAATTGGATTGAGTTTTAAAGTTTACTTTGTTCATTTCCCTGAAGTTGTTGCTAAATGCCTAAGGAAAAGATGATGGTCTCTCCAACTTCAGTTCCATGGGTATATCTTAGTCTAAATATTGTAGTCTATGGCGAATACTTTCTGAAAATGGGGATTAGGGAGTTCAGAAATCAATACTATTTTTTGTAAAAGCCGTACAGTATGCATACTTTGAAGGAGATAGCAGGATGGTAATAAATACTTGCCCTTGTCAGGGGGCAAGTGTATGCCACCTTTTTTAACAAAAGGTGAATTAGGATCTTAGAACCTTGTGGTTCAGGTAAGTTCAAACTGAAGAAATACAAACATCTCATCTGGATAAAGAAGAGCAGAAAAAGAAGCCAAAAATATATATTAACTAACACCCTACCAGATGGGATAATTGAGATTTTGTTGCTTAATCAGAAACTAGGGAATAGCAGTGAATGTCCCACAGCCTGAGGTTTTAGTTCATAATGAAATGGGTGGTTAGTCAGTAGTTGTGAAATACACTCAGATGTAACCCCTTTACATGAGCTCCTACTGTAAATACTCACTTTTCTTTATTTAATAAGTTGGCAGATGTATAAAGATGACTCTGCTCTTTGGTAAAGCTGTATATATTGGGTTGGCCAAAAGGTTTAATCAAATTTATGGAATTGTGGACACAGCGGAGGAACGAGAGCGTGAGAGGAATTGGGAGAGTAGCATTGGCATATACACTATCGTGTAAAAGAGCTAGTGGGAAGCTTCTGTACAACACGGGGGTGTAGCCTGGCTCTCTGTGATGACCTAGAGGGATGGGATGAAGGGGAGAGGAGCGATGCTCAAGAAGGCGGGGATAAATATATATTATGACTGATTTGCGTTGTTGTACGGCAGAAACCAACACAATATGGTAAAGCAACTTTCAAAAAAAGATGTTATGGAAAAAAGCCCATATGAACTTCTTGGTCAACCCAGAATATATATACATTGATATTTTGAGTCATGCTGTATACTAGGCTATTGTCCCAATTAAAATTGTAATTAGAAGAAAGAAAAGTATCGGGCTTATTTTTTTTTTTTATGTTATAAAATTGACTTCTGAATCCTTTTAAAAACATACACTGTCTTAAGTTTCTTTGTTTTGGCAAATCTAACTTTTTTGACTTTGTGTTGATAGACATAGAACTGATGTAGAAGACCTCTACACTGTTAAATTTTCATATGTCAAATCAGAATATTTTTGGCCACAGGTAACAAATTCTCAACTGGCTTAAACAATAAGGAATAAATCATTACACATGACAAAAAGCCCTGAATTTGTTAATTCTTTGCCTCCATTACATCATTCAAGACCCCAAATCTCTTCATCTTTCTACTCTGCCAGCCTCATCTCCTAGTCCCTCATAGTTTCCATTGGCTGCAGCAACTCTGAGGTGTTATGTTCTTAAAATCATTTGTTGTTGTTTAGTCGCTAAGTCATGTCCGACTCTTTGCAACCCCATGGACTGTAGCCCACCAGGCTATACATAACCAGAGGCAAAGTATTTTCTTAGGGTCTTCCATCAGATTTTCCTTCACATCTCTTTGTTCACACTGGATCACATGCCCAGAGCAATTAAGACAAGAGGATATGTCCACCATGATTCATTTAGAGCAATAAAGACCTTAGCCTGAGTCAGATAAGTGGTGGCTGGACAGGGAGAAGATGCATATTTGAGCAAAGTTAGAGTGGTTTTACAAGGAAGAATGGGAGAATGCCAGTGAGACATACACAAGAAAATTTGACACATAGAGATCCCTTAAGCTAAAACTAAGAACCCTTTTTGTAGGATCTTTGAATTCTGTGCTGGTGTCACATGTAGCCCCAGAAGCTGTATTCTCTGTTCACGTGCATTCATTTTGTTCTGCATAGAAACCTGGTCAGGACTAACTGGTGACTGGGATCCAGTACAATCTTAAGAAACCAACTACACAGCACAATAGGAGCACGGGAGAGCGAAGACCGTCAGAGGTTAACAGAGCCTTCAGGAAATGGGGGCAGAGATGTAAATCTCCAAAGAAGACCAGGTTTGAGCAAGGTGTGACACGTCCTGGCTGAGGAAGGTCTGAGGTCTTAGGGAGGTCAGGTTGCGGAAGATATGACGGCCCAACACTTTGAGAAATGCAGAGTGGGTGCAGGAAGTGTTCCAGCTCGCCCAGCCCAGTACCTGGAAAACAAGGCAGCAGGTGGGCCCGGAGCCAGCTGACTGGATTCAGTGTGGGCTCTCATTCCGGGTCTCCACTAGCTCCTCTTAGTTCTTAGGTACGCTTGGCAGTGGGGTTGATGGAGCATGGAGTTAAATGGATGCTCATTTGGAAAGTTGTAATGAAGCTCAGGCAAGGCAGGAATTTATATAAATGGAATGTTAAAATTTGATTTTGTTAACGTAATGGTACGCCCTTACCTTTTATGGTGAGAAAGTATAAGAAGCAGCCATATAATTCCTACATTGAATATAAAACTGTTGTCTGTTCTATTCTTCAGTTTCCCCCATGTCTTCACGTGACTTTTTCCTTTAGCTCTTCTCTGGTACCTTTTCCCTGAGCCCTCACCCCTGACTCTTAACTGCTCCCCCTTCCTTATTTTTCTTCATAGCTCTTATTGCTGCTGGAAAGTTTATTTATTATTTATTGTCTTTCTCCTCCAGTAGAAGTAGGCTTCATAAAGATGGGAACTTTACTTTCATTTTCATGGTATATATTATCTCCAGTGCTGAAGTCATATTTGGAACGTTTTAGGCACTCAGTTAAGATTTGCTGAATGAATGAGTGAAATCCCTCTTGGTATTCTTCCTAAAGAAGGAAGTAGGTGTACCTTCTTTTATTGACTAATGGGAACTATGTTTTCTGTTTCCCTTTTTGCCTTAGCTGTTAGAATTGCTAAACTAAATTTGGGGTTCATTTGCAATAACCATTCTTAGCATGGAATATCAGTACTTCCTCACTATAGAGTTTTTAAAAAATATCCATTTGTTTCAGTATTATTTATTGAAAGTTGCCTCAAATCCCATAGGGAAGTAAATGAGGGTTGAAGAATAATAAATGAACTGCCTGACTGACTGAAGGGAGACAGGGAGAAGTCAAAAAAGAACACCAGGCTTTTGAGTCTGGATGAATAAGAATACTGGAGCTGTTGTTAATGGAAATTGGAACCGGATTAAAACATTACTCATAAAAGTATCTTTCTCTGTCACCATTTTGGGGACATCTCACTTCAGTGTTGTTGCTTGGTCAGTATTTTTCCTTTTCCTCAGTATGCTTTGAATACCATGAGAGGAGGGACTCTACCTGACAAATAGTACCTTTTCTTTACTACTTATTTTTTAATCCATTTTTAAATTGAAATATAACTAATTTACAGTACTGTGTTTTCCACTTATTATTTTTTTAATTGAGGTATATAGTTGCTTTACAGTTTACCTCTTATTTTTAACTTTAAATCCCTACATTAATAAATAATAACTAGTTTGTCATCTGCTCTTACCTTTTCAACCTGCAATTTCCCCTCCTTATGGATTCCAGACTTCTGTCATTTCTCAGTGACTTCCTTCCCAACAGAGACCTTCATTCCTTTAACCACAGCAGCCTCCCACTCCAGGGCTCATGAATAGATGCTTTTTCTTCCCTTCCTGCTCTCCTGAATCTCATTCCCCCGATGGCTAAGCCAGAGGTGACTCATCACCTCATAGACTTCCAACTGGAAAGGGCCAGAGAGACCGTCTCGTCTAATTGACTCATCTCCAGTTGGTCTGAGGAGGTGAAGGGATTTGCCCTAAGTCACACTGCTAGTTGGCTTCACGGAAGAAATTAGAACACAGAGGGACTCCCCCAGCAGTCCAGTGGTTAAGGCTCCATGTTTGTACTACAAGGAGGTACCTATTCGATCCCTGGTTGGGTGAACCAACATCCTGCATGCTGAGTGGTGCTGCGAAAAAATAAAAATTAAGCAAAATTAAAATGTAGAGCTCTTACCTCTAGAGGCACATCTCACTGCAGAAGAAGCAAGCTCCTTTCTGACTCCAGAAAAGGACAGTGTTATACCAAAAGTAGAGAAATATGTTTTTCTTTTAGTTGGAAGTATCTTAAATGCATTGTATCATAGTTAAGTGTAAGACTACCTACATTTGATCTTGGTTGTTTTGGACAAGTTATCTAACCTTTCTATTTCAATATATCCTTTTTCTCTTCTTTCTATGCATTTGTATACTTAATATACATATTTAAATCTGTAGATGTGGTTTGTTAATTTTGAGAGAAGTTACATGTGTGCATTTTTATGCACATACATGGAATGATACTGGTTCTATTAGTTTCTTTCACTTAATATAGTCTTAAAATATTTCTTTAGTAGTTTTTCCTCTTTCTTTTTTTGACCAAGAGGCCTGTGGAATGAAACTCAAGCCCCCTGCGGTGGAAGCACAGAGTCTTAACCACTGGATCGCCAGGACAGTCCCAGGGATACCTTTCCAATTCTGTCTTGTTCCTTTTAATGACCATGTAGTATTCCACAATATGTATAGTTACTTAACCACTTTCACGCTAATTCATTTTAATTTATATCTTCTCATTTTTCATGATTACAGCTCTACAGAGAAGCCTTTATGCAAATTGTTGTGCATAACATGTGCCTGCATTCACTAGGCCTGGTATTCAGAAATACAAATACTAGGTCTTAGTAGGCACAGAGTCCCCTCTTTCCTGTTCTGAAAACAGGGTATGACTAAGTCATCACTGGTTCAATTTCTGCATCTTATGTTGATGTTACTGGGCAGGGGGGTGAGTCTCATGCTGCATGTATTATATTAGGAACTGGGAGCATTTTAGAGAAATTACCCCTCATCTTTTTCTTACATTGTAAGGAAAGTACATTGTGTTCCTGTCTTTGAGGGAAAGCAAAAAATAAACTTTCTCTTCTTCCCCCTTCCAAGTGACTAAAATTAGTGAAATTATACTAAGCAACCTCTGCTTGACTCTATGACGGCATTAACCACACAGGACTATAATTGTTGGTACTTATCTGTTTATACCCACCCCCTAAACTTTGGGCTTTTTAAAGGGTAAAGATTATGTTTTATCAATTTTTGTATCCCTCGAACATGAGCATAATACCAGCACATAATTATATTTAGTTGAAGAAATGAGTGAATTCAAGTCAACATTGGCATTTGTTGAGTATCTAGGATGTGCAAAGATTACTAAGAACTGATAACAACAGAGATGAAGCAGTCAAAGTTCTCCCTCAAGGAATTTAAAGTCTAATGTGAGAAATAGATATAGGCTGAAAACATCTAGGAATCAAGGTGTTAGTAACAAATGTGATTTAAACCAAAGTATTGTGGGGTTTCCAAGGAGGCCTAATTAAGGCTAATAGAATATTAAGGAAGGTTTTCACAAAGGAAGTAGAATTTGAGGCATTTGAGCTGGGCCTGGAGCTTCCCTGATGGCTCAGATGGTAAAGAGTCCGCCTTACTCTTTGGGCTTCCCTGGTGGCTCAGACAGACAGTAAAGAATCTGCCCGCAATGAGGAAAACCTGGGTTCAATCCTTGGATTGGGAAGATCCCCTGGAGAAGGGAATGGCTACCCAGTCCAGTATTGTTGCCTGGAGAATTCCATGGACAGAGGAGCTTGGTGGGCTACAGTCCATGAGGTCTCAAAGAGTCGGACATGACTGAGCGACTAAGCACAGGACAGCACAGAGCTGGGCCTGATAGAGTAGGTTGTTGATTTTTCTGTGTAATTATCATTTTGGTGACTTTAAACACATGTTTCAGAAACCATTGTCACTGTTTAGATGTCATGTAACCTTCAGTTCACTTCAGTGCTCAGTCGTGTCCGACTCTGCGACCCCATGAATCGCAGCACGCCAGGCCTCCCTGACCATCACCAACTCCCAGAGTTCACTCAAACTCACATCCATCGAGTCAGTGATGCCATCCAGCCATCTCATCCTCTGTCGTCTTCTCCTCCTGCCCCCAATCCCTCCCAGCATCAGAGTCTTTTCCAATGAGTCAACTCTTCACATGAGGTGGCCAAAGTACTGGAGTTTCAGCTTCAGCATCATTCCCTCCAAAGAAATCCCAGGGCTGATCTCCTTCAGAATGGACTGGTTGGATCTCCTTGCAGTCCAAGGGACTCTCAAGAGTCTTCTCTAACATCACAGTTCAAAAGCATCAATTCTTCAATGCTCAGCTTTCTTCACAGTCCAACTCTCACATCCATACATGACCACTGAAAAAACCATAGCCTTGACTAGACGGACTTCTGTTGGCAAAGTGATGTCTCTGCTTTTGAATATGCTATCTATGTTGGTCATAACTTTCCTTCCAAGGAGTAAGTGTCTTTTAATTTCATGGCTGCAGTCACCATCTGCAGTGATTTTGGAGCTACAAATAAGCTGGAAGTGAAGTGTTAAACTTGGGTTCTGGGACTAGGGCCTCAAAGCCAAGATCAAGCCAAAACAGCTTTAGTTCTCAGCATGTCCATGGAGGAAGAAGTTGTTTCTGTTTTGTTTTTAAAGTCAATTTAGAGTGCTTTAGCATTCTATTTCTCCTCTCTTTAAAAATGAAACACAAATTTTTCTTTCTTTGTTTTGGCTGCATGGCATGTGGGATCTTAGTTCCTGAATAGGGATCGAACTCACACCTCCTGCATTGGAACCGCAGAGTCTCAACCACTGGACCACCAGGGAAGTCCCCCCCGAACTTTTCTTGACTCTATTTCCTTGACCAGCTATCACCCCATTTTTTTTATCTGCTTTGCAGAAAAACTCCTTAAATGATCTACTTTTTTCTCTTTTTCTATCTTAAACCCACTTCAGTCATGTGCTCACCCCTACCAGTCCATCAGAACGGTTCTTGTCAAGGTCAACAGTGAGCTCATTGTTGCTCAGTCTCATCGTCAGTTTTTAGTCTTCTTTTACCTTACTTAGCAGCAGTTATTGCAGACCATTCTTTACTCTCTGATAGACTTTCTTCTCTTAATTTCTAGGATACCATGCTAATTTTCCTCCTACATGGCTGGTTATTTCTTTTCAGTCTCCTTTGCTGGTTCTTCTCTTCCCAGACTCATCCCAGACTTAAGGTCGAAGGAAGCATACAGATTTGGTCCTTGGTCTACTTGCCTTCCTTACCTAAACTCACTTCCTTGATTATATATCTAGTTTCAAGGTTTTAAGTATCATCTACATTCCCTTGACTCAAAAATGCGTATCTTCAACCTAGACTTCTCTTTTCTGAACACTTTGTATATCTTCTACTTGCTCAACATATTAAAACTGAATTCTGACTTTTTCTTCTGCCCCAAACTTGATTTCCTTGGAGCCTTTCCCATCTTAGTTGGTAGTAACTTCATCCTACCACGCAAAAGCAAAAATCCTAGGAGTCATCGTTGGAGTCATCTGAAAGTCATGTTGGTACAGTCTTTAGAAAATATGTAGAATCTTTCTCACCCCCTCTACTCAAGTTACCATTCTCTGTCAAGCAGCTTCCTGATTTGTACCCTGTTTCCACAAGACATACATACTCACATACACTAGGGTGTGTTCTTAGCACTGCAGCCAGAGTGATCTTTTTGCTTAAAATCCTCCAAAGGCCTCATTTTACTCTGAAAAAGTCCAAGTCCTTACAGAGGTCTATAAAGCCTTGCAAGATCTGCACCACCACCCGCCTTGTCATCTCCCCTCTAGCCTCCTCTTGGGCTTTCTCTTTTTTAAAAAAATTATTTAATTTATTTATTTGGCTGGTTGCAGCGTGCGGAATCTAGTTTCCTAACCAGGTCCCGTGCATTAGGAGTGCACAGTCTTAGCCAGGATTTCCAGGGAAGTCCCATCTTGGGCCTTCTTGATGCTCCTCCACAGGGTTTTTACCCTGGCTGTTCCCTCTTCCTGATGTGCTTCTCCCCACCATATCCACATGGGGACAGCCTCACCTTCTAGCCTTTGACTAAATGTCTCAACCATCTCAATGAAGAAGTCTGGGACTTCCCTGGTGGTCCAGTAGTTAAGACTTTGAGCTTCTGCCACAGGAGGCATAGGTTCAATCCTTGCTTGGGGAACTAAGATCCTGTATGCCAAAAAATAATAATAATAAAATAAAAACAAATCTGCCACCATCCTCATTCCTTCTGATATATTTACCCTGCTTTTCTCCTGCTGCCCCTCATGGCATTTATTACCTTCTAACCTACTGTATAGTTTACTGCAATGGAAGCTCCAAGAGGGCAAGGCTCTTTGTTTCTTTTGTTCATAGGTGTATCCCAAGTATTAGCAACTGTGCTTAGCCCATAGTAGGTCTCTCAATAAATAAGTTGTCGAGCTTTCCTTGACAAGGATCCAAAATGCCTTGATTGTCTTTCACTCACTTTGCTTGAGTAGGTAGGGTGATAGTGTAGGAAAAGTACTAGGCTGATGACCAGGGTCTAGCCTAGGACCAAACTTGCTATTTGTGTGACTGTGAGAGTTGTATTGAATTTGTGAAAGTTTACTAAGCTATATACTTATGATATATATATTTTTATTTCATATATATATATAAATTGCTTTTTCACAAAATAATTCATCATGCATGTTTTCCCTAACATTATTCTTCCAGATATGATTTTTTAATGGTTATACAAGTAATTTGAAAAGCATAAAACACCATACACTGTTCAATGGTGACATATTATTCCTTCTTTAAGAAGTTGAAAGTTTGTTTTAAAAGACTGTGATTTCTTCTCTTTTGCTACAGGGGACATGGTCTCAAAGTACCGAGAACCTTTAATCCACACCTTCCTCAGAGGAGCAAGAGATCCGGATAGTGCTCACAGAGCCAGCAGCCTGTCCAACCTTGGAGAGCTGTGCCAGAGGCTGGACTTCATGCTGGGCTCCGTGGTTCATGAGGTATTGCAGATTGATTCCTTTCTCTATAGCTTGTTTTTACTTGGACCTATAATGTAGCTTGGCCCTGGGAGTTAGGAGACCTGTGTTCTTTTTCTAGATCTAGAAAGTCATTTAACCACCCTCAGCCTTGATAGTCTCATATGTATGTTGAAAGTTGTATTAGTAAGAATTTTTTAATTGCAAGTGACAGGAAGTCATCTTAACCTCCTTTAAGCCATAAAAGGTGATATACTGTAAAGATTCCAAGGAAACAGAACAGAAGAAACTTTGAGGAAGGCCAAACAGAACTTTGCCCTAGATCTCTGGGCCATCTATGAGTGTCATCTCTGTTCACAGAAACGTCTCAGGCAAATACATATTCTAATTGGCCCCCACTGATTGGAGATATCCTGTGTTCAGGGAGACAGGGTCTTACTAGAAGAGACTAATTAAGTTCCATGTTTTGTTCACCACATTATACCCAGTGCCTAGTACCTAGTAGGTAAAGGATAAATGAGCAGCAAAAAAAAATAGCCATACAGATATCAGCACTGGATGCTCGCTTCCCCAGTGTTTGGAGTTTAAAAGACTGGTGTTAGAGTTTCAGATTTGGTGAAAGGTATATCACACTGTTGTCTTCTATGAATATCTTTCTTTAGCCTCTTAAATTTTATCTTTGCCTTTGTGTTTACTTAGTCATCAGTATATTAACATGTATCTTGAACACCTACTATGTATTAGACATTCTGCTATTTGAGGATGATGGGCAAAAAGAAGACTAGTTAATATGTGACCAGGAGTCTTTTTACTACTAATGGGCTTCACCATCTTAAATCTTTTATGGAAGAAGATGGCTTATAAATTATAAATATGTAAATAGAATACAGTTTATATTACCTTTTTATTTATAAGAGACTAGATTTTTCATACGGAGCACATTACAAGAACAAAAACTTAGAAAATTTGTAATACTGGCTTCTTTCACATTACTCAGTGTCCTAGGACTGACCATGTTGAACATCAAATCTTAAGAAGTACCTACTGAGAAGGAATTTTCTTCAGTGTCTGGTTATGTCTTATCAACAGGTGGCAAAACACACTCGTGGATGTTTACATACAGTTGAATTTATGGTATTTCCTGATTCCTCAGCTTATATGCTTTGTTGAATTGATTGTAAAGGCTCCTCTTATTGTTAAATTCCAACATAGGATTTTTAGGAAGTTATACATCAGTTGTTTCCTTTAACCCAAGAGGCATAGCCCTATGCCCAACTTTCTGTATTTGTTTGTTTGTTTGTTTGAAATCTAATTATTTATGTTTATTTTTTGGCTCTGCTGGGTCTTTGTTGCTGCATGCGGACTCTTCTCTAGTTGTCCTGAGCAGGGACTACTCTCTAGTGGCGGTGTGCGGGCTTGTTGCAGTGGCTTTGCTTGTGGAGCATGGCCTCCAGGTGCACAGGTTTCAGTAGTTGTGGCTCACGGGCTTAGTTGCCACACAGGACATGGGATCTTCCCAGACCAGGGATCGAACTGACGTCCCCTGCATTGCCAGGTGGATTCTTAATTACTGGATCACCAGGTAACCCCCTTTGTATTTAAGATTTTAATAACTTAAAAACAATGATTTTTACCAACTTAAAATCTTTCAGTGTGCTAATACACATGAACCACTGGGCATTTGATTTTTACTTTTTTTAGATGGCACTTTGCACTCTCTTACTGTTTAGTCTATTAACTTGCAACAGTTAAGGACTTTGCAGGCCTGTTTTGTTATATTAGCTAAAGATTTCAGCCTGTTATAAATATTCTGGGTCCAGTATTGAAATGGCTCCCATTTTTTTCCCTCCGTTTATTTGATCTGATCATGTGACTCAACCCAAACTGAACCATAAACCATGAACTGAAAAAAACTCCTGGACCATGATCTGAACCAAACCCAAATACTATTATTCCTAATAACAGAGATAGAGTTCACATACTGTACATAATTCACCTACTTAAAGAGTACAACTCAATGGTTTTTAGTATCTTCAGAGTTGAGGGAGCATCCCCCAATTTTGTTGAACATAGCCATGAGCTGAATAGGTACTTCCCTGTAGTTCACACAGTAAAGAATCTGCCTGCAAAGCAGGAGAACCAGGTTTGATCGCTGGGTAGGGAAGATCTTCTGGAGCGGGGCATGGCAACCCACTCCGTGGGGAATGGAGTATTTCCATTTTTGCTTGGAGAATCCCATGAACAGAGGAGCCCACAGGAGCCTGGTGGGCTACAGTCCATGGAGTTGCAAAGAGTTAGACACAACTGAATGACTAACAATACAATATATGACCTGAAGAAAAATGTCATCCAGATCTCCAAGTGAATCAGTTCAGATTTGACCATATCCCATACATTTTCTAAAACCAATGAACTCAAACTATGCTTGACATCATGATCTTCTCTGAACCCAGAAACTGAGACCATTCATCTTTCCTTTCTTCTCTTAAGGAAACTGTAACATGCTGATAGCATATGATTTCCTGTTGAAAGTGTTAGAGAAATTTCTTGGTTTGGTTAATTAGAAAGATTGTGCCAAAGCAGGTTTTGCGACATTTAAGAAGTGTCAAAAAAAAAAAAAGAAGTGTCATCTCTCTGGAGACCCACCTGACCTGTTGGAAGAGAACCAAATTTCCAAGCATACTTGGGGATGGGAATGAATGAGGCCCACTCTACCACCCACTTACCTGTGTGTTCACTTGGTCAGATGACTTAGATTCTGAACTTGGTTTCCTGACCTAGAAAATGGGATTAAAATATCTATAACGCAGGATTGTTACAAGGATCTAGGATAATATATATGCCTAGATACAGTATACAGTGATTCATTCAACAATTGCTATTGAGAGCCAAACAGCATATATGCTAAACAGCATTATGGATATGTATCATTCTTCGAAATAGACATTGACTCCCATCATCTTGGATGGGATGTTCTAGTGAGAGGAGACAGACAATAAATAATATACTTGTTAAAATATATAGTATGTTATGGACTTCCCTGGTGGTCCAGTGGTTAAGAATTCCCCTTTCAATGCAGGGGACACACTTTCAATCCCTGATCGGAGAACTAAGACCCCATGTGCTGCGGGTCTTAGCTGAGCCAGCGTGCCACAACGAAGAGCCCATGCACTGCAGCTAAGACCCGACACAGCCTACGTAAATAAATGAGAGAGATTAAATTCATTGCCAAGGTCATGCCAGGCTGGGATTTGAATGCAGGCAGTTGGTTCCTGAACCTGTGCTCTTAACGACTCCTCTGTATTGTCTCTCGATGAATGTTTTCATTTTGTTTATAAGATTGCTTTTGTGCCCTTGAAAAAGAAGGAGAGTTGCCATATGAGAAAAGCTCCTGACAGGAAGGGTCATGCAGTTTTGTTTTAACAGCACTTGCTTTTGGCAATGAAACTTCAGAAGACAATGTATTCCCTCTGATTTGAAAAACCAGGTGTTTCCATCCCACATAATTCCTGTCTCTTCTTTTTAGATGCTCTTTCTTATGTAGTACCCCACGCTTGCTGTGTCATCAGTGCCAAACCAGCTGCCTTCGTGGACTGCAAGTTTGAACATGATTGGACACCTGACAGTCTTAGTATTTCAGCTACTGAGTCCTCCTGTAGTCAGGCTACTCTTGTTCATTCACATCAAATAAGTGGGAGATTTGGCCTGGGTTTTTTTGTAGTTGTTCATTCATTTGTTTTTCATTTGAAAAATACTTCCTGAGCACTTCCTCTGTGCCAGTTATGAGACTGGAGCCAAGCCACATGCTTGGGATCCAGCTCTGAACAGAACGGAGTTTCTGTCCTCATGAAGCTGACATTCTAAAGAGGACGGTTGGGTGACAAACAAGCAAGTCAACAAATATGTACTGTGTCATATAGAGTAAGTGCTAAGGAGATGAGTCTAGTCAGGCAAGGGCATGGAGGGAGTTTGCTATTGTAGGTGAATCTGTGAACCAGGATGAATAGGGAAAGCTTCAGTGATGAGTGACCTAAGTACACATGAAGGACCAGGAGCAGGAGCAGATCCTGGCAGATACATGGGGAGAGGGCCTTCTGGGCTTTGACTTTTACTGTGAGTGAGATGGGTAACCAGAGCAGAGGAATGAAATTATCTAACTTATTTTTAAAAAATTATTTATTTATTTTTGGCTGTGCTGAGTCTTCATTGCTGCATATGGACTTTCTCTAGTTGCGGTAAGCAGAGTCTGCTCTCCGTTGCAGTGCGCAGGCTTCTTACTGCAGTGACTTCTCTTGTTGTAGCCAGAGGCTCTAGAGTGTGGCTGTGGCACACAGGCTTCAGTTGCCTTGCAGCATGTCGGATCTTCCCAGCCAGGGATTGAGCCAGCCTCCCCTTCATTGGCAGACAGATTTTTATCTGCTGGACCACCAGGGAAGTCCTATCTATTTTAAAAGTTTATTGTGTCTTCTTCTTCTACAGTTTTTTCACTGTCTCATGAAAGCTGTTGAAGTCTTTTGTGGTCTCAGAAATGCTTGACCCCAGCATGTACTAGTGGAGAAGGAGCTTTACCTCTGGGGAAATGTGTCTTTGGCTGCAAACTGAAGGAATTCTTCTTCATGGGTGTTTGTCATGTGTCAGGTATATGAAAGGACACAAAGGAGCCAATCTCTTCCCCCAGGGAAATCTCAGTAAACTGTGGCACACAGGAATAAATAGACAGTGGAATAGAGTGATATCCCATGACAAGCCCAAGGTCCTGAGGGAACACAGAGCTGGGACCCTCAGGTAGGCCTGTCGGGGCAGCAAGGAAGTCACATTGATCAAGCGTGAGGCAGGCAGAGGAAAGGGGAAGTGTAACCTGTTTTGATATAAAATTGAACAAACCAGCCTCCATTAGGCGCGTCTAACATGATCTGATCCAGGGGTCATAGCTATGGCTCTCAGGCTTCTGAACAAAGCTGTCTACCGTGTTGGGTAGTCCAGACTTGGGTACTGTCTGTGCCGTGACACTGCTTACAGGTAGGGAAGGAACATAAAAGGATATGAAAGGACCAGCCCTTTCACAGCCTCTACTGGGAATTCAGGTTTTTCCTCTCTGTTGATGTCAAGATTTAACCTGTCTGGAAACTATTATTATTTTTCCCCAATTTCTCCTTGTTCTTGTCAAGAACTGTGTTGCTTAAAACCAAATCTTGATAGTATCTTTCATCTTTATCATTCTCCATGAAAAGTAAATATGATTTAAGCGAACTGCAGTGAGAGGCCCATCCTCAGAACAGCAGATAAGATATGCCCCAGGTGACAAGTGTAGGAGCACACCACTTGTAAAGTGGTGCCCAGAATTCCGCAAACCCGGGCTTTGAAGGCTGATGCAGAGCTGTCACCTCTGATTCCAGTGAATGATGATTAGATTTGATGAGCAGATTTGTCACCATCAGTGCTGTTTTCTCAATAACAGTTCGTGCACTGAGATGAGGGCTCGTGTGACTGTCCTGGGAAACCTCAGGGAAGCGAACAGAGCCACCGTGGTTCTGTTTCTCATCAGGTTAAGTGAGCAAGCAGAACATGGAATTAGAGGGATCCTGCCTGGCTGTTAAAGTTTTTGTTTTTTTTTTTTCAATTGCAAGATTATTTTTATTTATTTTTAATTAGAGAATAATTGCTTTACAATGTTGTGTTGGCTTCTGCCATACAACAACATGAATCAGCTGCATGTACCCATATGTCTCTTCCCTCTTGAGCCTCCCTCCCATGTTCACCTCCATCCCATCCATCCCTCTTGGTCATCACAGAGCACCAGGTTGAGATCCATGTACTATACAGTAGCTTCCTGTTAGCTGTTTTACATATGATAGTATATATATGTCAGTGCTACTCTCTCAGTTTGTCCCACCTTAAAGTTTCTTAGTTGACAGAAAGACAAATGATTTAGTATTGAACAAGTTAGCAGACTGACTGGATTTTAACAGAGGAAGTTTTGGGAAAGGGGAGGAAGGTGCTGTTGGAAAATTGAAATCATGCTTTCTTGATACCTGAACCCTGCCTACTTCTCTTCTGAAATTTTCCAAAGTTTATTTTTGGCCCTCTTGCCATTTGTTTTATCTTTATTTATATAGTTCTGGTTATGCTTGGTGTGCACCAGCTATTTGGGGAGTGATATTTTTCCATATTTCTGTTGGCTCCTATCAAGTGTCAAATTGGTTAAACTGACCTTTAGCATTTCCAAAGCAATCGTCGTTTTTCTCTCTGCACGGCTTTCAGAAGTGGAGATGATTTACATAGTTTAGCCAATAAAAAAAAAAAGCCTTCCATAGTTTGGTTTATTAGAATAGGTGCATTGGCCCTTAGGGCAGGTGACATGAAGATACCATGGAATGGGTTTCTGCCCTTTGGGAAGACTTAGAAGAGAAATACTATCCCAATTCATAAATTAGTAAAGACCTTACATCATCTATCTGTTCTCCAAAGCTTTTAGGGGAGTGGAAGGCAGTGTTGAGTATGTCTTTGGGGCTGGAGGTGAGAGCGACCAGCCATGAGAGTGACTTGTTCAGACTGGCCAGATGGAAGAGAGCGGCCAGGCGTCTTCCCTGCTTGCAGTGTTTGACGAGGAGTCTGCCCCACTGGCCTGCCGAAGGACAGCGTTCTGAGTTGGTTATGGGAGCTTGACCTGAACAGAATAAGCTGTTTGTATCTTTTGATGGTATGTGCAAGACCGGATTAAAATTCTGATGCTTTAAAAAACATTTTGCACAACCAAACATTGTATACATGTAATGGGATTTGGTACTGTGATGAAGGTGTTGAGGAAGGTCCAGAAATACTTATGGCCACAGACCTCTGCCTGCCTGTCCTGAGTGGCTGATTGCAGATGGACTTGGTACAGTCTAGTCATAAGTCATCAAGAGCAGGAGGCCATTACGGCTGATCTCAGCAAGGTGTGGAATAACCGGCTTCTCCCAGTCGCACCTTTAAGGTAGCACAGAGATTCAGCGCTGGCCTTACAGCAGAAGCCCTTTTCCAGTCAAGATTCTTTTGCCTATCCTGACTGTGGAATAAATGCCTGACAGTCAGAGCTGATTCTACACTGAGCCTTGAGGCAGAAGCATTGGATCAGGCGGGGTTCCAGGCCAGGAGGCTTTTGTCCACCAAATGTAGAAATGTGGGCCAAAACTAAACCTTGAAGTAAGCAGGCAAAAGGCTTTGGAGAGTCTATGTATTACATGGACCTGGGCTGGCTTTCATACTTCAGTTATCAGACTGAATAAGCTAAACTTTTATGTGTCAGGAAGGCCTCAGACCTAGCTCCAACTTGTTCTCTGATTTCAGCTCTTACCTCGTAAATACTAAGCCTGCAAGTGGAGGTACCTATTATACTGTTGCCTTTTTGGAGGTCACCCAAGGGACTCCTCCGAGGACTGAATTGCTTCTACCATTAATGCCGGAGGCATGGAAGCCACTGATGGCATTGGGTTGGGGTCCCAGGTCAAAAGCAGAAGCAGCTTGCTGAGTCTTATTGAGAAACAGTCCCCAAAGAGTTGAGTTTTTCTGGAATTTCCCTTCACTTGTAAGCGTCAGGCTTGTCTAATAGATGTACAACTTGATTAAATGCCAGTGTATCACAGATGCAATTATATTTAAGAACAAGCTACTTCTAATCCCTTTGCCATCGCTGATTAATTAGACACTTTGAACTATGCCCAACTGTTTGAAAGCTGTGAAAAATACAACCTGCATAGTTAAAATTTCTGCACAAGCTATTTCCTCATTTGTGCCTACGTGCTTTTTTTAAACCTTTTTAAAAAACCATTCTTTAAATGTAATATGTATTTATACATGTTCCCAAGCACACAATCTGGCTATTTTCTCTATCATGGTTAGCAATCCTTCCAGTTGGCCAAGATATACACTCACACAGTAAATCACATAACAAAGTATGTAAAAAACCAAGTGAATAATTTAGACTTACCTTCAGGTTTTTGCTGTCATTGGTTACACTTCACAATGTTTGTTTTTTCCTTCTCAATCTTGCACAAATACCTCATAAAGGATCGTTGCTGCTGTTTCTAGTGGTATCTCTTTATGGAGGTTTTAGAATATTTTTGTGGTGCCTACCAGGAGCTGGGTGGGAGCAGGATAGCTGGTACAAGGTATAGAAAATTTTCGTTTTATGACATATAATTATTACCATATATCTTGCACCATGTTTTGCAAAGAATTCCCAAGTCTTTTCTGTTATAGAACTGTCTTTTAAAGTAAATGAACACTAAAAGACCCATTCCACAAGTGAAGATGCCCAGGCAGGGAGTCTCAGAAACTGATCCCTGGTGATTCCCTTGGGCCATACACTGGACTTGTAGGATGGGGTATCTGGATGCACTAGAATATCAGTTTGAATATTTATGTATTTCTCTATCCCTGGACTGAAAATTTCATCAGTTGGCACATTGATCCTCTTGCCAGGCCTTGAACTCGAAAGCCTGCTTGGCTCAATCTTAAGGGGCCTCAAGTCCCTATACACCACCGTGTTTCAGACCAGTTTTTCTTTCTTTGACTTGATGTCCCCAAAGTGGGGTAGGTAACAGTTCATCCCACTTTGGAGGAGATATTTACCTCTGACCATGCCTTTATTATATGCACGTATATTTCCTTCCCACTCCCTAATCTCCCTCCTGAATTCCAAACCAGATTTTGCCCCTTTCCAGAAAAGCCAGACTAAATCAAGGTCTCCACCACTAGATCTCTCCCTCTTCATGGAGAATGAGGAAGCAGTCCATCCCTGGCTAAGCCAGATTGTTTGCAATGAATGTGTAGAAAGTGGAACACAGTTGAAAGGCTTTAGGTAATTGTGCAACTCTGATTTTTATTGACTTCGTCTTCTCTCACCCTCCTAGGTAACAGCTTGTCTGATTGCTGTGGTGAAAACAGACCATGAAGTTCAAGTGCGGAGAGCTGCCATCCACGTGATTGTGCTGCTGCTTCGGGGACTCAGCCAGAAGGCCACTGAGGTAAGTCAGTCTCTTACCATTTGCAAATCCCCTCCCTCTTTGTTTTTTATCTGTTCATCAGTCTTCCTTTCACCAGGACAGGCCTGGAACTTTTTTCCTGGGTGAATTCATACAGATGAATCAGTCATCAGGGATTTTTATAGCAGGAAAATTCTGTTGTTTGCATCTTCAGTAAGAGTCTCTATTTTCTCTGTGTCACATTGGGCAAACTGCACACTAACCTCCAGAAAAACCAGGACACAAGTTTATAGGTTGAGGTCCTGGGCCTCAGCATTCCCTTCAGAGGGACAGGTTCCAGGGTGAGCTATGGACCGCACCAAGCCTGGTTTTTATAGCGTGAACTTGAGTGATTTGTCTTCCTGACTCATTTCATTGTTCATATGGAATCACTAAAGGGCTTCATTTCAAATGTCTCCTTTCTAGCTGTGAGTGCAATCCATGAGATTTTAGTCATTGCATAAATTAAACTTTTATTCCTCCTCCAAGTGGGTTTGGCTGGATTTTCCCCAGTGTGTGGCCAGTCTAGGAAGAAAGTATATCTATTCACGTGTGTGCTGAGAATGAATGGCCTCTAAATTAATTTTCTGCTTGATTTTATTGGAAACACATTCCCAGTTGACTTTATAAAGAGAGTGTGCATTAATAATTCACTTTTTGGCATCCACAATGCTTGTCTACGGCTGGCACATCAGTATTTAACCAAGTGTCAGTGAAGCCATTAGGAAAGTGTTTGTTAGACACTTGGCTTTGTTCATGCTAGAATTTTGCCAAATTGAGTTCCCGACACCATTTTTGTACAAGCATTAGTTATCCCCCAGTTATTTTATCTAGGACCTTGACTGGAGTGGGGGACAGAGAGATCGTAACTCGACATTTCAGATAATGGTTTTAGGGTACTCACTGCTCTTGTTGAGAATCTGCTGTACAAAATGGAATTTTAAAAGTCAGTGTTTTTTTTTTTTTTTTTTTTAACCCACTGTCAAAATCTACAAAACTCTTGACAAATATAGCATTGTTATGTAAGTTGTTAACAACAGAGGAAACTGGGTAAGGCGTATACAGGAATCTTCTTTATTGTCCTTGCAGCTTTTCTGTAAGTCTAAAATTATGTCAAAATAAAAATTTATTTTAAAAATTGAGTTACAACACTATTAAACTGAATCTTTAAAACTCTGTAAGTGCATACACCTTTACTCAGTGAGAGAGAGAAAAAGTATGTGTGTGTATGTGTGTAGCATAGCAAATGTCTGGTTAGTAAAGTACAAGAAGAAATAGAAATGCTATCCAGATCTTTTCACATCTGTATATAGCCACTGAAAACAACACTGGTTGTCTCACCAGTACTGAAATAATTTGTAGCCATGGAAGGTTTGTGTCACTTTCAGAAAGCCACGTGAATGAAAAACCTCTGTTCTCCAAACTGTCTCCAGTCTTTACTCACTGAAATGTATAAATTGTGCTTACTCAGTGAATAAAGAAAAGGAAATGAGATGGGATGAGTGTACGATTTCTCTTCCTGTTGCGCCCTTGAGGCCAGGTGTGTTAAGTCTTGTAATCGTAGGTGTGATTATCATCAGGGACACTTTAATGAGAAGCGGAGATAACCACAGAGCTTTCAATCTAAGATTTTCTTCACTGCTCTGTTTTGCCCCCAGGAACAGCTGAAATGAAAATGCCGCTTTGTTGGTGAAGTTTTGTTTTGTTTTGTTTCCTCTTAATCACTGTCTCTCAAGCTGCAGAGTGCCAAAAGATAATCCTAGGTTTCAGTGAATTCTCTGTTTCTCGTGGATGTGCCGGCCTACAAACTGTGGTCCCAGCAGCTTGAAAAGAAAGCAAAGAGTCCAGTAAGAAGTGAGGTCCAGAAGATCAGGAGATAGGATGAAATCAGAGAGGGAAGACATTACCACCCCCACCAATGGGGTAGCTTTTACCTCTTTCCCATTTGTACATAGCTAGAATAGCCACTTTGGGGGGAAATATAGCCTTCTCTTTCTTTTTTTTTTTTAGTTTTCTGAGTGTTGAGGTTTTTTTTTTTGTTTTTTAATTTTATTTTATTTCCAAACTTTACATAATTGTATTAGTTTTGCCAAATATCGAAATGAATCCACCACAGGTATACATGTGCTCCCCATCCCGAACCCTCCTCCCTCCTCCCTCCCCATACCATCCCTCTGGGTCGTCCCAGTGCACTAGCCCCAAGCATCCAGTATCGTGCATCGAACCTGGACTGGCAACTTGTTTCTTACATGATATTTTACATGTTTCAATGTCATTCTCCCAAATCTTCCCACCCTCTCCCTCTCCCACAGAGTCCATAAGACTGTTCTATACATCAGTGTCTCTTTTACTGTCTCGTACACCGGGTTATTGTTACCATCTTTCTAAATTCCATATATATGCGTTAGTATACTGTATTTATGTTTTTCCTTCTGGCTTACTTCACTCTGTATAATAGGCTCCAGTTTCATCCACCTCATTAGAACTGATTCAAATGTATTCTTTTTAATGGCTGAGTAATACTCCATTGTGTATATGTACCACCGCTTTCTTATCCATTCATCTGCTGATGGACATCTAGGTTGCTTCCATGTCCTGGCTATTATAAACAGTGCTGCAATGAACATTGGGGTACACGTGTCTCTTTCCCTTCTGGTTTCCTCAGTGTGTATGCCCAGCAGTGGGATTGTTGGATCATAAGGCAGTTCTATTTCCAGTTTTTTGAGGAATCTCCACACTGTTCTCCATAGTGGCTGTACTAGTTTGCATTCCCACCAACAGTGTAAGAGGGTTCCCTTTTCTCCACACCCTCTCCAGCAACACTTTCTCTGCTTAGCCCTGTTTTGGCGTTATGATCATATCTGTTTATTTACTCATTCCCAAGTATAACCTGCAGCCAGAAGGGAACCCCCTTTATAAGCTAATTCTGCCTTACCTTTGCTGAAAATTGAATTTACAAGGAATACCCAGGAGAGGAGATACGTTTAGACCTGTGCTTTCTGTTGGCCTCAGAGTTAAGAACAGCCCTCCTTATCATGGAGATTATGAGATGGGAGACAGCATGGGAAAATTGTGCCTAACTCTCTAACTCTTCCTAAGTTAAGTCTTTGCAAGGTGACTTGTTTATTCTGAAAATTGTAAATGTTTAGAGCATCCATATTATTAGAACATTCATTCATTCCAAAGACAGTAATGAATAATTGGAACAGTAATGGCTGAGCAACAGCCTACCGGTTGTATCTGGGAGGCATGCAGTGCATTAGGGGTGCATGCATGCTTAATTGCTAAGTCATGTTCAGTTCTTTTGCGATCCCATGGACTGAAGCCCACCAGGCTCCTCTGTCCATGGAATTTTCCAGGCAAGTATACTGGAGTGGGTTGCATTTCCTTCTTCAGGGGATCTTTCCTCAGGGATCATACCCTCATCTCCTGCATTGGCTGTTGGCTTCCTTACCACTAAGGCACCAGGAAAGCCCTTTTAAAGATTTTTGAATGAGTGATTTGGTGTGACCAGAGGCTCTCAGAATCCTGACCATATATTCCCCTTAGGAGCAGTAGTTCAGTATCCATTAATTCAGGATCTGTTAATTCAGTGTTCACACAATTTTATAGAACATAACTATTAATATTATGAATAACAAGAATCAACTATATATACACTGGGGAAAAGGTTGAGTATCTTAAGAAAAAGAATGAATGATTTGGGGTTTACCATAGTTCTAGATTTATGTAGGTAACTAATACCACAGTCCTCTGCATAGTTTATTGAAAGTTGACTTAGAAGAACTGTGAGGGACTTTCCTGGCAGTCCAGTAGGTAAGACACTGCACTTCTGCTGCAGGGGGCATGGGTTCAAGCCACATGGGTTTGATCCCTGGTCAGGAAACTAAGATCCTGCATAGTGTGGTCAAAAAAAAAAAAACAACAACTGTGAAATACTTTAGAACTTTGCACACAGGTTTGTAGTGACTAAGTATGATGGCATTTTAATATTGAAGTTTTCTCCCTTGTTTTTTAACATTAAAAAGTAATTACAGCACATACCATTTCTTCCTTCTAATCCCTAATTTTAAGTGACAAAAGAATAATCTATACTCTAATGGGAGATAAGTAAGTCAGCTTTAGAATTTATTCCTTCAAGATGACAACCAACCCTCAACACCATCTTGTATCTTCAAAAATATGCAAAATCTAGAAGCATCTTCAGGGAGAAGAGTTTGAGATTAATTATTAATTGATGGTTGAGTCAAGTTCAGAGCCAAATCCAGGCCTCCACCCAGGAATTTTTTTTAATATTTATTTATTTGGTTGTGCCGGGTCTTAGTTGCAGCTTGTGGGACCTAGTTCCCCAACCAGGGATTGAACCCAGGCCCCCTGCATTGGGAGCACAGAGTCTTAGCCAGTGGACCACCAGAGAAGTCCCAGGAATGGTTTTTAATTCCTTCTTTTGAGTCCAGGGTTGGACTCTGATACTAGAAGTCTGTTCCCAGTAACTTTAGGAATAGTGGGTTCACTAACTTTTGTGCAGTTGGAAGTTGCTCTTCTACTTTTCTGTGAGAGAAAAGGCAAAAACCAAGGCTTAAAAAAGAAAGAAAAAAGAGATGTGTGTATGATGTTATGATTTTTTAATGACAGCAGTCACACATGGTTCATCCAAAAGATTAGCAAATGCGTCCTGGGTTCAATCTTGTGCCTGTCTGTCCAGACTGAGAACTAGAACCCAAGGGGGGTGTGACAGTCTCTGATGCAGCAGGTTGTAAGTGAACTGACAGACTACATGGAATCTTTTCTTCATTTTATTGGCTTTGCTTTATCCCCAAAGTTATTTTGACATTTGTTGTGGGGTTTTTTGGTGCTATGGGTGCAGTTAAATGAGCCCAGTTTCCTTCCCAGAGCTGGTTCCACAGACACCACTCCTTTTAACAGATCAGAGGTTCCATATGATGAGCAAATGAAAAGAACATTTATTTTAAAATGACTGGGATCCAGGTAATAATTACTCCTTTGTAAACTTTGAAAAAGAGCTGGGGAGAGCCCTTTCAAGACTGAAATTAAGGAGCATCACCCCTTTCTGGGAGCATAAAGCCACTGCCAGTTGAGCAAGGCAGGAGTTCTGTCGATCATCCACTACTGGCCCAGGCTTAGGTGTTTACCTATTGATAGTATTAATAAAAGGCATTTAATAGGAATTCAGCATTTTGGGACATCATTTATGATGCTCTGGAGACAGAGGCATTGAAGGGTTTTAAAGTGTGTTGTATCCCCTACAGACACTTCCCTCTAACTCACTCTTAGACATTCTTCTTGCTGTTGCTCCATTTCAGTCGTAGAGAAAAACTCCTCTTAGGCTCTGTATCAGTTTCCTAGGGCTACCATAACAAGTACCTCAAATGGGGTGGCTTAAAACAACAAAACTTTACTGCCTTGGAACTCCCCAGGGTGGTTCGGTGGTTGGGACTCTGCGCTTCCATTGCAGGGGGGCATGGGTTTGATCCCTAGTGAGAGAACTAGGATCCCACATGCCATATGACACAGCCAAAAAAATATAAAATGAAATAATTTAAAAATAATATAATAAAGTAAAATATTTACTGTCCTGTAGTTCTGGAGGCCAGAAGTGTAAAATCAAGGGGGACTATGTTCTCTCCAAGGTTAACTGGGAAATTCTTCCTTGTTTCTCCTCAGCTTACAGTGGTTTGCCGGCAACCCTTAGTGTTTATTGGCTTGACACTGCTTTATTCCAGTCTCTGCCTCTGTGGTGATCTGCATGCTCCCTCTGTGTCTGTCATTACATGGCTTTCTTCTTGTAAGGACACCAGTCATATTGGGTCAGGAGCCCACCCTGCTCCAGTATGACCTTATCTTAACTAATTATATCACTCCAACTCTGTTTCCAAATAACGTGGGGTCACATTCTGAGGTACTAGGCATTAGGACCTAAACATAGGGGGAGTGGAAGACAAAATTTAACTCATAACAGGCGCTTAGGGTTCCATAGTCCTTTCTTTTTGTGCTTATGCTTCTCCACCTGTTCGTTATTGTTGCATCTTGAGAAGAGCCTGTTCCGTGTGGAGTGTCTCAAATATCAAAGACAACAATGATGAGGATTATAGTGGGGATGTTGTTATTATCATTACCACTATAACCACCACTAATGTCTGATCCACAGATTTGCTGGGTTGTTGAATGACTATTGAAAACCCACCAAAGATAATTTTATATTCAATCCAAATGAATAGGAAATTTCTTTCTATCATGTCAGCCCCTCACCCTCAGTCATCTCAGATTTTGCAGTTGAGACTTTCAACTCTGCAAGCATCTCACAATTGTATACATCACCTCGTTCCTCCTCATGATTATTACCAGCTTGACTGGGAAAATGCACAAGAACCTAGAAGCTTTGTAGTTATTGAACCAAAAGGACTTATATGTTGGGACTTTATTTAACCTCCAACACTGTTGTTTTCCCTACCACAAGGAAGCAGTGGATACATGACCACAAAAGAAGAAGAACCATGCTATCTGCTCTCATAACACAGGCACTGAGCTAGTTCGTTGCTGTATTGTCTCACTTGATTCCCTCAGGACCTCTGAGGGGTAGGTGTTGTTACCCCCATTTTACAGATAGCTAAAGGAAGCCCTTCAGAGGTTAAACAAACCACTCAAGATCACACAGCTAGTATTGAGTGGTAGAGGTTTAAGCCCTGGCTGCGTTTCTGTAAGGCCCGTGCTCTAGCTGGCTTTACTGTTCTGAACCTTAAACTGCTTATTTTTTAAAAAACAAAGAGTGGATAAAGATTATTTTTTAATGCAAAGAATTACACCAATAATATGTGAAAATATACAATAAGCAGTCACTGGTTTAATTTCCCATGCTGAGAATGTTTAAAGCAGTGTTGCGGTTTATTGAGTAGAGACTTGGTACCAAGTTTCAGTTCCTGTTTAGCCATATACTTTCTCTGTAAATAGCAAGTTCTCATCCCTTCCCTCTAGCAAAGTGTTGCCAAGAAATTGTGATGACTTTCTTTACTTCCTAAGACCCAGTCAGACCAGAAGCACAACTTTTCAAATGTTCATTCCCACACATTAGAAATTAAATGTTTAGTCAGTAATGAATGCTTGTTTTTCCAAGGATCTCTACCATCTCTCTCAAAATTTCTATATGGGATAGTGATTCAGAAGTCGTGCCTTGAAACCCCTGAGTTAAAGAGGGTTTGCAGCTAGATAACCCTGGAGATTGTCAGGGGCATTTTTCAGTGGTGTATTTGTTCCAGGCTCTGAGCCGGGGTCCTAGAGAGGCACTGGAAAGTTGTCAGGAGAGGAGTAGGACCAGGCTGGAGACAGACCCAGCCTGAGGGAAGCTGTGAACAGAAGAGAGGCAAGGCCAGGTCCAGGCAGACAAAGACACTTCTGCAAGGCCACTGCTGCTGACCCAGAGGAAGGTAAAATGACCGTGCTCTGTCCATCAATAGCACAGTAGCCCCTTCTCCCCTCACCTTGTAGGTTTTTCTGACATAATTTCTAAAATTGAGATATAACTGATGTAACTCATATCTATAAAATTAGTCTACAATTCAAGGTTTTTAGTATATTCATTAACTTGTGCAAACATCACCACCATTTAATCCAGAGCATTTCATTACTCTCAAAAAGAAGCATTGTACTCATTAGCAGTTATTCCCCCATGACCCCCTGAAACCCATGGCAACCACTACTGCCTATGGATATCTACTATGGATAGCATACTTTCTGCCTATGGATTTGCCTTTTCTAGATACTTCTTATAAAAAAGAACCATAATATGCAACCTTTTGTGTCTGGCTCCTTTTGCTTAGAATAATGTGGTCAAGATCATCCATATTGTAGCATGTATCAGGATATCATTACTTTTTATGGCTGAATAATATTCCACTATGTGGATCTAGCATATTTGTTTACCCATTCATTCATTCATTGATGGACATTTGGGTTATTTCCACTTTTCAGCTATTTTAAATAATGTTGCTATGAGCATTTGTGTACAGGATTTTGTGCAACATATGTTTCCAGTTTTCTTGGATATATACCTAGGAGTGGAATTGCTGGGTTGTACGGTGCCTCTATGTTTAGCTTTCTGAGGAACTGCCAGACTGTTCTCCAGCTCCATCTTTTTTTATTTCTATCAGCAGCACATGAGGGTTCCAAATGTTCCACATTCTCATTAGCTCTTGTTATTGTCTATCATTTACCAGATTTATAGCCATCCTACTGGGTGTAAAGTGGTGTACTTTATTTATTTTAGATTTTATTGTAGTTGATTTACAGTGTTAAGTTAGTGTCTGATATACAGCACAGTGATTCAGTTACATGTATTCTTTTTCATTGTAGGTGATTACATGATACAGTAGGACCTTATTGTTTATCTGTTTTGTATAGAGTAGTTTGTATCTGCAAATCCCAAACTCCTCATTTATCCTTCCTCCCCTTTGTCCATTTTGGCAACCATATGTTTGTTTTGTGTGTCTGTGAGTGTTTCTGATTCATAAATAAGTTCACTTGTATTTTAGATCCCACGTGTGAGTGGTATCATATGGTACTTGTCTTTCTCTGTCTGACTTACTGCACTTAATATAATCTCTAGGTCTATCCATGTTGCTGCAAGTGGCATTATTTCATTCTTTTTTATAGTTGTGTAGTATTCCATTGTATATATGTGACCACATCTTATTTATTCATTTATCTGTTGATGGACGTTTAGACTGCTTCTGTGTCTTGGCTATTGTAAATAGTGCTGCAATGAACATACATCTTTTGGAATTATGGTTTTGTCCAGGTATGTGCCCATAAATGGGATTACTGGATCATATGGCAACTTTATTTTTAGTTTTTCAGGAACTTCCATACTGTTATCCACAGTGGCTATACCAGCTTACATTCCCATCAGCAGTTTAGGGGGGTTCCCTTTTCTCCACACTCTGTCTAGCATTTATTGTTTGTGGAGTTTTCACTGATGGCCATTAATGATGGCCATTCTGACTGGTGTGTATTTTTTTAACTTAGTAATTCTTATTTGATTTCTCTGATAATTAACGTTGTTGAACATCATTTCCTATGCCTATTGGCCATCTGTATGTCTTTGAAGAAATATCTATTTACATTTTCTGCCTATTTGTTGATTGGGTTATTTGTCTTTTTGTTATTGAGTTACACGAGCTATTTGCATATTTGGGAAATAAAGCTCTTGTTGGTTCCACTGTTTGCAAATATTTTCTCCCTTTCTGTAGGTTGTTTTCTTTTTGTTTATGGTTTCCTTTGCTGTTCAAAAGCTTATTAGTTTGATTAGTGCTCATTTGTTGTTGTTGTTTGCTTTTTTTCCTATTGTCTTGGAAGACTGACATAAGAAATATATGCATTCTTCCTCCCCATTCTCATTATACAACCATATTACAGTTTTTACTGTATAGCATTTAGTGTTTATATTATTGTGACTATAACTATTGTCTATAGCTGAGCCATGTAATATGATTATGTGATTTATGTCAGATTTATGATTAATGTTCTCTTTTAAGAGTTTTGTGGTGTCATGTCTTATATTTGCCTTTAAGTCATTTTGAATTTATTTTTGTGTTGGTGTTAAGTGTTCTGACTTGCATACCACTGTCCTGCTTTCCCAGCATTACTTGTCAAAGAGACTGTCTTTTCTCCACTGTATACTCTTGTCTCCTTGTCAAAGATTAATTGACCGTAGGATTTGGGTTTATTTCTAGGCTGTATTATGTCCTTTTGATCCATATGTCTGTTTTTATGCCAATGCCATGTTGTTTTGATTACTGTAGCTTTGCAGTAATGTCTGAAATCTGGAAGGATTTTGCCTCTATCTTTGTTCTTTTTCCTCAGAATTGCTTTGGCAATTCTGGGTCTTTTGGATTCCGTATAAATTTTAAGGTTATTTGTTCTAGTTCTATGAAAAATGTGGGTAATTTGATATGGATCATATTAAATCTGTAGATTGCTTTGGGTATTATGGTCATTTTAACAATATTAACATTTCTAATCCAAGAGCAGGGATTATCTTTCTGAATCATTTTCAGTTTCCTTTTTCAATGTTTTATAAAGTTCTCTGCATATAAGTCTTTCACCTCCTTTGTCAGGTTTATTCCCAAGTATTTTTTTTTCAATACTGTATTAGAGGGGATTGTTTTTTACTTTCCTTTTCTGATATTTCACTATTAGTGTAAAGAAATGCAACAGGTTTCTGTATGTTAATCTTGTATCTTGCTGATTAGATGCTTTTTAAAATGTTTACTCTTACATTTCTAAGTAGCATGCTTATACTTTTCTTTCTTGATTTTTCAGTTCATTTAATGACTTCTAACTAGATCTAATATGTACAAGTGGGATGTCGTCATTATGTTCCTCAGGTATAAAAAACTGGCCTGCAGTGAGAAGGAATGAAACAGCAGAGTATATGTGGCTTAGACTTAGAGCATGAACTCTAGGACTAGAATGTCTAAGACTGAGTCCCTTTGGTTTCCTCATCGGTAAAATGGGGATAATAATAGTACTATTGTATAGGGTTGTTGTGAGAATTAAATGAACTTCTTTATATAAAGTATTTGGAATGTATAGGTTCTAAAAACTCAGTATGTATTAGTTATTATTAGTGTGTTCCCCACAAATATATGCATTCCTTTTCCCCCTTCTCCCTATATAACTACATTATAGTTTTTACTGTACAGCATTTAATGTTTATATTATTCTGACTATAACCGTTATCCATAGCTGAGCCATGTAATATGATATTTCCTTTTGTATATGAATTTCAGCTTTCTCTGAGGTTAATAAATGTCTCAGGTTTACAGTTGTTCCTTTTCTATAAATCTATTATCAATTACTCCCCAATCTCTGCTAAAAGTTTATAAATCTCTTAAAAGTTTCAAATACATCAAGTACTCTAATATCTTCACATGACTCCTACAACCCTTCATCCACTGGCTCTTCTCTGGACCCATTACTTTCTAAACCTGTTGCAAGATTTAAGAATAGAACACTTAAAAGCTCATGATGCTCTGTGTGCATGGGCAATACTTATGAACAGGTGGACTTTATAGGAGGGTGATCTGGCCAATTCAGTGGGAAATTCCGACTTAGTTTGAAGTCTATTGTCTTTGAGTCTGGTTAGAGAAGAACTGTCTTGTGTCCTTCCTAGAGGATGTGAGCCTGGCTGCCCGGGTTCTGAAAGACAGGTGGAAGGAGGAAGATGGCAGTCTCACCATTCAGTGTGTGGACTTTGACATAATTGTTGTGTTTTCAACATGGCAACCTCATCCTTAACTACATCCGATGTCCATCTATCCAGAGTCTCTCTAATTGGACCTCAAAAAGATAAAACTCTATAGACTTCTGCTGTGGTTGGGGAGAGGCAGTCACCTGGATACTCTGAGTGGAAGGCATTAGGGGACCTAATACTACTCATACATAACTTCTAACCAGGGCTTCTGTTCATCTCCATGTTAAGAAGTATAGCCCGTCAACTCCTAAAGCTTTTTGCATTTCTGTGGTGCATTAGACTTGCTTCTGGGCTTCTTAGATTTAAGAATCAATTTACCATCCAAATCACACACTTCTGAGAGGACACTATTAATAATTATAGCATCACAGTGGATGTAATCTGTACTAACCTGGGCAAATCAGGACCATGACCCTAGGATTCATCCGGCTGCTTTCTAGCATGTAAACTTTTGTTGCCATGGCCTTGTTAGTTCTTTTTGTTCTGACAGCAGCATGGCCACTGATGGTAGCCCAGTGTGGCATCTTATGTCTAACATTGAGATATTCTCTCTTTGGCCTCAAATGCAAAAATTTCAGGGAAGAAACATAATGTGCCAGCTAAGATCGGATACCCATCCCAGGTCAGCCAGCGTGGCTGGGCCAAGTGGGGCGTGTGGGGTTGCTGATTTGTATAAAACCAGGTTCAGCCTCCCCCATAGCCATTTATGAGAGAAGAGGCTGGAGCCAGTGTCTGGGAGTAGGGGATAGTCCTGTAGATTTCCTCAACAGTAACTTGGCCAAATCAATATGACATTTGTGATGGATTTAAGAAGTAAAACTGAAAAGGTTGGGACTCAGTACCGTACTGTTTCTGCTAAAATATAAATGTACAACTTTTTCTAGTGATAACATAAGTGACAGTTTGGAAGACCTAACATTTAAAGACTGCTCCCTTTCTGCCTGTTCTGCATAATCATTTACATAGATTTACATATGTTAGAACCTGAGTTGTCTTCCTCTTCTGCATCAGACTTAAGCTATTTTATTTTCTGTAGGATAGCTTTATCCTTACCCTTCCTAATCTGATCTAAAATCGCCAAGAAGATACTATTATTGAAGCACAGAATTTTGAAATGTTTGTGGTAGAAAAGGCCTTAGAGCCTATTTCATTTATAATTCACAAAAAATTTGACTTTGCTTATTAGTTCCGTGAGTTGCTCCTTCAACATGAGGTGTCCATGGTCAAATAACTTTGAAAAATGCTGTGTACTGCTGTATACTCCCCTCCTGGAGATTCTGTGTGCGTTTGCCTGTTAAGGGGTTTGAGAAGTCCTGCAACAAAGAAAACTAGCAGCTTCCTCAGCTCCTCAGCCATTTAACAAGGAACCCTGTTTTCATTATAAGCATGCCAAGTAATAATGTTCCATGGGACATACTTTGGAAAATAATCCAACCATCCTATTTTATGAATGAAGAAACGAAGTTCATGAAGAGACTGCAGTTAAGATTTTCCGAAGGTAATGCCAGGAAGGATTAGCATTGTTTCCAGTTATTCTTGGGAGCTTACGTTGGTCAAGGGCTCGTGAGAATATAGTATCTCCCCCCTCTTCCTCTTGCTTAATTCTCTCACCCACTTGAACAAGGTTCACCTTTTTATCCATAATGTCTTAGGTCACATCATGAAGGTGAATTGGAGCACAAGATAACCATCATATGTAGAAACATCAATGTCAGCTCCCTTTCTCTAGATCAGAACCAACATACTTTGATTACAACAAGTTATTTTAACAAATATTTTAGAGTTCCCCTTTTTATCCTCCTGAAATGAAATGTATAGCTCCTTAACCTACCTATATTTAAAAATCAATGTAATATTCAACTATAATATAAAGCAGGAATAAAATAATAGTATTTTATAATAACATATTTTAATATAGAAATATCTAGGCCAACTCTAAAGATACAATGAACTGTTCAGTTCCTCTTCTATGTAGAATCATCATGAATGTAATGGCTACAAATACAAATCAATAATAAATATCTTATACCAGCTACTGAGAAGTAAGTTGAGTAGCCTAATTTTCCAAACTGGTAAATTTTAAGTGCTTTAAATTAATTCAATTCATTTAATTTTCATAATGATCCCACTTAGGTATGATTAATATCCCCATTTTATACATGGGGAAACTAAGAGAAGATAAGTAACTTGTTCAGCAACTATTTAGTAGTAAGTTACAGCCCAGTCAATGAACCCGGGCAGTGCAGCTGCCGAACTTGTACTCACAGGTTCTGTGACTGTCATCTGAAGGACTCAGAAACTGAGTCACTTGGGCATTTTCTACATAGAACACAGCTAATGGAAGGTGACTTCGGATCCTGGAAACCAAAAGGAAAACAGACCAGAGTCTCTCTTTGCTGATGCTTTACTGTCTACCCTGGAGAATGACAGAGAGGGAGAGGAGAGTGTTGGGACCAGCCTCGGACCCAGATGCCCTGCTCCTGGGACCTGCCAGAGTGAACTGTTCAGAGAGCAGAGACAGGAAACAGCCCAGGCTTCATTTTTATTCTTCCTCATGTTCCTCTAGCCCTTGCCAAAAGCATAAGCCAACCATGGACTATGCCATCTAGCAACTTCTCATAATGGACCCAGAACTGAAAAGGAAGGGAGCTGAAAAAAACTGAAAGAGACACAGTACCTCTGGGGCTGCAGGCTGGGAAGTGAGGCTTGGGACTTCCCTCCTGCCCTGCAGCCTGACTGAGAATCTGCTCTTCCTCTAAGAGTGATTGTGCTAATAATCAGATAGGCCTCTGGGTTGCAAAACCCACTTATCTCTGCTCCATCCTCTGAAAGGGCGAGGTTCTGACTAAGGGTAGTCTCCTTGGAGTAACTTAAAAAGACAGTTTGGATTAATGCTCTGGGGTCTGTTCCAGCTCATTGCTCATCACCCCACAGTGTGTTTGCTCTTAGCAAATCTGCTCCAAACAAATTATGTGTTCTCTGAGGTTTAGTATTTAATAATGATGTAACTAACATGTATTAAGGGCCTACTATATGCCAGGCAGGAGAAGGCAATGGCACCCCACTCCAGTACTCTTGCCTGGAAAATCCCATGGACGGAGGAGCCTGGAAGGCTGAAGTCTCTGGGGTCGCTAGGAGTCGGACACGACTGAGCGACTTCACTTTCACTTTTCACTTTCATGCATTGGAGAAGGAAATGGTAACCCACTCCAGTGTTCTTGCCTGGAGAATCCCAGGGACGGGGGAGCCTGGTGGGCTGTTGTCTCTGGGGTAGCACAGAGTTGAACACGACTGAAGTGACTTAGCATAGCATACGCCAGGCAAAGCACTGAGTTCTTTTTTTTTTTTTTTTTTGACTGTGTCAGGTCTTAGTTGCGGAATGTGGGCGTAGTTGCTCTGTGGCATGTGGGATCTTAGTTCCCTGACCAGGGATTGAACCTGCATCCCCTGGATTGGAAGGTGATTCTTAATCACTGGACCACCAGGAAAATCCCAAGCACTGAGTTCTTCGCATGCTTTATCTCATTGAATCCTGACAATCCTGTGAGATAATTATGCTCATAACCCTATTTATGGGTAAGTGGAAAGTTTACATTTAGGTGCCCAAGTCAGACAGAAGAGAGCTGAGTCAAACCCAGGTTGCTTCATTGCCAGCTTGTCTGTTCTGAAGGAACTAAGAAGAATAGGCCTGAGATTATACTTGAGGAAGAGGTAAACTGTTACAAGTGTACTAGGACAAACCTAGATTCCTAGGATTTCTTTCCTTCACCATGGGACTTCTACTCTAATTCTCCTGATTAGCAGATATTCAATAGTTACTCAGTGTGGTAAGGGAGCAGCCAAAGAGATCTTTCTGAAATGCAAATCTGAAGACCTGTCCTCAGCTAACATTTTTTTCAAAGGTTCCCTGTGGTCCCTAAGATAAAGGCCAGGCTCCCTAGCATGACAGGCAGGTCCTTTATAATCTGGACCCCTTTGGACTTTATAACTCTCTCTCCTGTACTTCCCCCCAGGAGCCCTGAGAACCTCGCACCAACCCCACATAGTCAGTGTAATATTTCTTGCCTCCAGATATTTGTCCATACTGTTCCTTACGCCTCAAATGCCTTCTCCTGCCCCAACCTGTCCATCTGATAAACTTGTATTCATCCTTTAGAACTCTAAATGTTAAATGTTCTGGTCTTTGTAAAAAGCCTATCCTGATTTCTCAGGCAAATTTAGTCCTCCTTTTTCCAGGCTCTACAGTAGTTTATGTATCAGCTCAGTAGATATTGCACTTCTGTGTTCACCTCTGTTGTCGACAGGCGGCAGCCCCTGAACACACTGATTTTATATATATATATATTTTTTTTTTTTTTTAAAGAAAATGTGGTAAAGGGACTTGCCTGGTGGCCCAGTGGCTGAGAGTCTGTGCTTCCAACGCAGAGGCCCTGGTCAGGGAACTAGATCTCACATGCCGCAACTAAAGACTAAAGATCCCTCATGTTGCAGCAAAGATTGAAAATGCCACAACTAAGACCCAGTGCAACAAATAAATGAATAATTTTTTAAATGTAGTAAATATACATGACACACACAGCACATCAGTAGCATTAAGTACATTCACATTTTTGTACTACAACCACTGGCATCCCTCTGCAGGACTCTTTGTCTCATAAAACGGAAACCATGTACCCATTAAATGCTAACTCTTCCCCCTCCTTCAGCCCCTTCCAATCTAGGGATTGAACCCAGGATCTTCCCAACCCAGGGATCAAACCAAGGTCTCCTGCATTGCGGGCAGATTCTTTACCAGCTGAGCCACCAGGGAAGCCCAACAATACTGGAGTTGGTAGCCTATCCCTTCTCCAGGAGATCTTCCCAATGCCAGGAATCGAACCAGGGTCTCCTGCATTGCAGGTGGATTCGTTACCAACTGAACTGCCAGGGAAGCCCACCCTTCAGCCCCTAGCAATCTCTGTCCTGTCCATCTCTGTGAATCTGACTACTTTTCCACTCACTCTTATATTCCCCAAATCTGGCACATTGCTTTGCACAGAATAACACTTAATAAATGTCTGTTAAGAGAGTGCATGGAATCTTTTGTCTAAGATGCATGGAGCAATACATGTCTTAAATTTCTTTATACCCGCCTTTGCAACAAATAGACTGCTTAGATCTTAAACTGGAAATTCTGGTGCTTCCTAACTTGTCCAGTGTTCACCTTTCCCCAGATCAGAAGTTGCCCAAATAGGTGTTCTCGTTAGGAGGGAGTTTTACCTTCCTTACTCAGAAACACCTACAGTTTTCATTGCAGTTGGGTTGTAGACATGCTGTCCCCAGATCAGCTGGGAGGAGTCCTGAGGCATGGTGACAGAAAGAACACTGACAAGCAGCCAGAGCTGGCTGCATTTGAAAACTTGGCTTCACACACTCACACACACTTATGTATGTGTGTGTATGTATACGTTGCTGTCAAAATTGTAGCATATGTGTTTTCCTTACTTCCTCCCATCTGAGCAGAGGTTTTTTGCTGTAATTACAGTTAACCTAGTAATGGAGGCAGCTGCATGCATTTTTGGGGAGCCTATAACTTTCTCTGTCTTCAGAGTTGCATTCAAAAAATAAAAAAGAATTATATTCCAATGTACATGTTTAAGAACAAATTTTTTAAATATTTCAGGAAAAAAGATGCAGTATTAATTTGTGGATCAAAATGTTTTTGACCCAGTCCCCTTGCTAGAAAATGCAAAATCTAGTAGTTGATAGTTAAGAAAATTCTATAAAGTGCAACAGGTCATGTCTTGATCCCATCACCCTTGCTCTTGGCACTTGGATTTTTCATGGCCAAAGTTGTCATAGTGAGCCTTCTTTGGAAACCATGACATGTCTCTTACGGAAATAGCAACCCACTCCTGGGAAATGGATTGCTTGGGGAAATTTCATGGGATGCCTGGGAAATCCCATGGCCAGAGGAACCTGGCAGCCTGCTCTTTGGGGTTACAAAGAAGTTGGACATGATTTAGTGACTAAACAACAACGGCAACACCCAGTATTTTTGCCTAACATGTTGCATCGCTATATCCTGGCTGCTCGTTAGAGTCACCTGGAGAGCATAAAAAGAAATTAAAAAAAAAATTCTTTTAAGCCTTTAACGCCATACCCCTAATATTCTGATTCTTAGGTGTGAAATGGGGGCCCACACATTTTCATAGTTCTCCAGGGGATTGTAATCTGCAGCAGAGGTAGAGAATCACTGTGTTAGAATGGTGTTGTTGCTCAGAGGCAGAGTCTGGGCTGTGTAGCAATACTTAAGCATTGGTGGGCAGGTTGCTTTTTCTGCTCTAGTCCATGCCGTATATATATGAACACATACTACCAACCCCGCCAGGACTTCAGTCACTATGGTTTTCTCTGACCTGTTGGTGTAACTATAACCTTTTCTTCCTGAGGCATTTTGCACAGAGCGCTGAATTCCACTAGTGTGTGTGCATGCCTACTCAGTCGCCCAGTCGTGTCCGACTGTTTGCCCACCAGGCTGTAGCCCACCATGGACTGTAGCCCACCAGGCTCCTCTGTCCTTGGAATTTTCCAGGCAAGAATACTGGAGTGCCAGTTCCTCCTCCAGGGGATTTCCCAGCCCGGGGATTGAAACCACGTCTTCTGCATTGACAGATGGATTCTTTAACCTCTGAGCCATCTAGGAAGCCTGAATTCCACTAGGCAGACCCTCTAACCAGGGGTCCCCAACCTCCAGAATCTAATGCCTAGTGATCTGAGGTGGAGCTGATGTAGTAATAATAGAAATAAAGTGCACAATAAACGTAGTGCACTTGAATCATCCTGCAACCATCCCCCAAAACCCCAGTCCATGGAAAAACTGTCTTCCACGAAACTGGTCCCTGATGCCAAAAAGGTTGAGGACTGCCCTGGGTTGGGAAGATCCTCTGGAGAAGGAAATGGCAACCCACTCCAGTACTCTTTCCTGGAAAATTCCATGGACTGAGGAGCCTGGTAGGCTATAGTCCATGGGGTCGCAAAGAGTCGGGACACGACTGAGCAACTTCACTTTCACCTTACGGGGAGTGGCCTGCACTTTACTGATGGCCAGTCAAGCTGGACATGAGGCTATATGAGCCACAGGAGCCTGGGGTGCTGTGAGATGCCCCAAGCTAAGCAGTGCCCCAGAGGAAACCCACCACCTGTAGTCAGCCAGTAACCTAGCTGCTGTTCCTCCTCTTCCCTAGCCAGGCCTCATCCAAATCAGCTGCTTTGAAAGTGCAGGAAAAAGGTCAGATTCTCTCCAGAGCATCCGCCTGTGTGTTGGATTTCCTAGTAAGAGCAGGGTTTGTAGTGAGACCTGATGGATGCAGATTTGAATTCTAGCTGTGTCCTTGACCAAATCACTGCTGCTGCTACTAAGTCGCTTCAGTCGTGTCCGACTTTGTGCGACCCCAGAGACGGCAGCCCACCAGGCTCCCCCGTCCCTGGGATTCTGCAGGCAAGAACACTGGGTGGTTGCCATTTCCTTCTCCAATGCATAAAAGTGAAAAGTGAAAGTGAAGTCGCTCAGTTGTGTCCGACTCCTAGCGACCCCATGGACTGCAGCCTACCAGGCTCCTCCGTCCATGGGATTTTCCAGGCAAGAGTACTGGAGTGTGGTGCCATTGCCTTCTCCGAGCAAATCACTAAACCTCTCTAAATCCCCTTTCCCTATTTTGTCAACTGGGCCTCATAACACCTACCTCATAGGATTAAATGAGATAATGCGCATGAATGGCTTAGCAGTGACTGAAGCTAGTAAACACTCAGTGAATGGTAGTAGTGAGCCTTGACAGGCGCTGTCTAATCCCAGGTGGGAAGCATGAGTGTAGAAAAGGCGCAGGCCGGTTCTCCCTCGGCAGGGTGTCTGCATGGGAAGCTTCGAGGGCCAAGAAAAATGAAGCCCTTTTCCCCCAGATGCGGTAATTGAGTACAGTTTGAAAGCTGGGATTGTAATCCCCTTCCACAGACAAAGCGCCCCATCTCCTCTCCTGCGAGCAGCAGCTTGCTGCCTCTGCACATCCTCCGGCCATTTTTTCCTGCCTTCTTTGTTCTATTTCCATGCCTGTGGGGATGTAGGAAAACTGCTGCCTTCCTCAGGTTGCTATTTAAAGACATTCTGAGAGATGCTGCCACTGCTGCTCCTAGCGCCACCACGGCAGCTGCTCCAGTCCCTGCCACAGTGAGTGAACAGCCCCAGTGCCTACTTTTTGTTTGGGATCCCTGAACTGTTACCTCTCCCAGGGGTTCACTGTAAAGCCCGTCTTAGTCTTTGCCCCTCACTTGCCCAGCCTGTCTACATCCCTGTAGCATTTTGAGCACATCACTAGTTACAAATTTCCCCTTATTCTTCAATGAAAATCATGCCTGATATCCCCTCATCCCCTCCTCACCCACCATCTCCACCTTGCACTTGAGATGCCCTTCTTATTTAATAGCCAGACACAACCCAGAAAGGGTAAAAATGCCGTTTATTTCTAGGCCTAGCAGAGAAAAATATTTTAAGAATAAAAGGTTTTGAAAAGCTCAGTAACCTCCAGCATTAATAAGAATGCCGCCCTGAACTTCAGCATGTTTGAGATGATCTGTCAGGCACAGATAGGAATCTCTCAGCCATTAGTAATCCTGTCTTTCTCTGCTGACCCACCCAGTGCTTTTCAATGAAGTGTCTCAAAAGCCAGGTCTTTCTGTTTGAATTGGGCCTGATTTCTTTTTCATAGAGCCATCAAAGTGAAGTTTTAGGTTTTATCAGTAAAGCATTTATCCTTCTTTGGACCGAACTTCCTCAGTAATGTTCAGATTATCTGCCTCCATCCTGCTTCCCCAGTTTACTTTGTTTCCTGCCTATTATCCCAGGGAGACCTCAGAGCTGGGCTGCTCTCTGCTTGCCCAGAAGAGCCCTTGCTGGTGCTCTCAGCTCTGTGCAGGGTGCGCACTGTGTTCCCGACCACCAGAACTCAACTCTGGCCCCGATCCCATGCTCAGGCTGCATCAGTCCTGTTTCCCCTCTCTTACAGCCCTCCCCTTGTCTTCTGACTCTCCTCCATTTATTCATCTTCCTGACTGCTTCTTCTTTGGCTCCTGCTCTCTCTTTTTCATTTTCAGAGCTGAGCCTTTCCCCTTATTTTCTTAGCCCCTGGGTGGTAAATCCAATTACCTCAATGTCAGAATAATAGTACCACTGACACTTTGAATTATTGATCACCACACTGTGATAGCAAAGTACCCTCACCTGCATTATCTCTTTTGCTCTCACAGTAAACTTGTAAGGTAGGCAATATATGTGCTTATGTCCCCCACTCCTAGTAGTGAAAGTAATAACCACTTGGAGAGGCAGGATAATCTAGTGGTTAATAAAGAGCATTGACTCAAATCCAGACAGCCAGGGTGTGAATCCTGCCTCCTTCTGTCACCAGCTGTGTGGACAAATTGGAGATAATAGTACCTCTCTCGTGGTGTTGTGAGGATTCAGTGAGTTACTAGAGATAAATTGCCTGGAACCACATCTGGCACATAATAGATATTATGTGGAGATTAGCTGTTGTTATCACATGTTCATTCATTCTTATGTTCGTCAAAGATTCTTACCTGCCAGGCTCTGCTTGCGGTCTCAGTGATGCAAGAGCAGCAAGATGGACGCAATCTGGCCTCAGAGCTGTCTCAGTATTTTTAAAAATATTTATTTGGCTGCGCCTGGTCTTAGTTGGACAGCACATGGGATCTTCAGTCTTCGTTGCAACATGCAGAAACTTTAGTTGCGACAAGCGGGATCTAGTTCCCTGACTGTGGATGGAACCTGGGCCGCCTGCATTGGGAACTCAGTCTTAGTCACTGGATCACCAGGGAAGTCCCGAGATCACAGTATTAGTGCCACCTGTGCAGCTGCCACCACGTGCAAATCCTTGCGCTTGGATCTTTACAAATAGCAATTCTCACAACAGCTTTAAAAGGAGGCAGTGTTATTCCCATCCTGAGAGGAAATCTTTGGTGTTCCAAAAGCCCAAGTGGTTTGCTCAGGATTCCCTAGCTGGTAATTGGGGTGCCAGGATTCACTTCACTGAGTTCACCTGCCAGCAGACCATTAGGTTCGACTCTGCATGTCTGTCTCCCCCAGTCAGTGGTGAGCTCCTGAGGGTTGGAGCTGGCCCTCAGCACCCAGCTTGCTGAGCTCAGTCTCCTGCACACATTCGGGAAATGTTGGCCAGCTTGTGCTCTCTTGTGGATGCTTGACTCTGTCCCATAACTAGTCTCTTCTGATCTCGCTCATTTCCCTCAGACATCAAGCTGACCTTGGTTCTTGGTTTTAATTTATTTGGCCGCACCAGGTCTTAGTTGCAGCATGTGGGATCTTTAATCTTAGTTTTGGTATGCAGAATCTTTAGTTGTGGCATTCAAACCCTTAATTGTGGCAAGTAGATTCTAGTTCCTTCACCAGCTGTCGACCCTGGGTCCTCTGCATTGGGAGCATGCAGTCTTAGCCACTGGACACCAGGGAAGTCCCCAAACATTGGTTTTAACATGGAAGCACAGGGGTCAAGATGAGGATTCTCAGAGGTTGACCTGACTTCCTCATGCCACACCTGATGCTTATTTCAGCCTGTCTTTAAACGTAGTTGGATTCTGGGGTCGCCTCGTCTTCTGGGCCCCAGTCAGAAAATTTTTTTGTCTGCAAGGTCAGTATCCAGCCACCAACTCCAGTTCACTTATTTCTCATGTCAGATCCTGCCTTTTATTTCAATGTCTGACTTCCCTGTTCTTTGTCTGCTTTTGTCTTTGTGCTCAGCACTTATTGCTTAACCACAAAAGGAATCACAATTCTTCTAGCTCTATAGAAGACTGAATTTCTAAATACAGTTAGTGTGTGCTAGCATTTAAGTTTTTAATCCTTTCATATTTAGTAATCCATTTTTTCCTTAAATATTCCAAAAATATAGATGGAAAGTCCTCCTCTAGATTACGCTTTCTGGAATTCTTATTTCTGTAAATGTCTCATCTGTGGCCATTTGTATGTCTTACTGATCTCACATAATAATACAAAAGAATAGTAATTTCACTTACTTTAGTTTCATTTGTAAAATCACCTGGAAGTGTGACTTTTAAAATAATTTTTAAATGTAAATGAATACTAATTGCTAAATGTATTTACTCATGGAGTTTGTGTTAGGTAATTTGACTAGAGACTTTTTTCCTTCCTGTTTCCCAGATATTCTGGGTTGTGGTTATATTGTCTTTATAATCAAATATATAAATAAGCTTAGAAATTAAAGTGAAGAAAGCAATTCGCCATGTATTTCTTCTTTTGATCTTAACACAGAGATATAACCACCACTCTGGGCGTGTTTGGGGTCAAGCTCATTGAAAGAGTCAAACAGTTTTCCTGGTTTTCCATTGAAAAGGCACCTGTGCGCCCAAGGCAGTCTTTTGCTCACACAGTCCCTTTTCAGAGGGTCGTGCCTCATCTGGCTTTTCTAAGCCATGTCTAACCCTGAAGACTGCCTGTGTCCCTGAAGCATCAGCTTTGTGCGCTCCAGGGAACTGGCCCCTGCAAGGGCGAGGGTGGAGGGGGGAGAGGAATTGTGTGTGTTGCACCCACACTCTACATTCTTTTCTAAAAACCACCTGAACCCCATCCCTTTCCAAAGAGCTTTTAGACTAGGAATCCGGGTACTTCTTGAAGCCATCCCTGACCCACCCTACTCACACCCTCCACCACCTCTCCCTAGAGTCCTGGGGCCTTGCTGCGTGGGGCGATGAGAGCAGGTGTGTTGAACTCTTAATGAGAGGTTTCCTCTGTGGGATTGCCTATATCCTGCCCACCACAGAGGCTCCTGTGAGTAACTTTACCTTTGAACTCTCCTTGTATTCAGCCCCTGATCCACGGGATTTGGTGACAATCCCTGGCTGGCGGAAAGCTTTGATCCTTGGGGAGTCCGGAGGAAGTCCTGTGATGTGTGGGATCCTCAGCGCTATAGGGATTGGGGAGAAGTCTCAGGGCGGGTTGCTGAGACAGACCCATTAATTAAGAAGGAGCCTTTTTCCTAACACTCAGTTACCTAAAAAAGGAGATCCGGTAACTGATAACAAAGGACTCAGCACCCCTCAAGTATGAAGTGGTGTTCGCACAAGCATTATTGTTGTTTTAAGGACACAGCAGTGCCAAGAAAAAATTCCTACCCACACCAGGAAAGAAAAAGCACCCTAGCGACCAGAATGCCTTACAACTCTCCTTTTTAACAAAGAAAAGCTCGTCTTACTTTGTTTTTGTCTTCTTTTTAAAAATTGGAATACAATTGCTTTACCGTGTTGTTTTCGTTTTCTCCTGTACAGTGAAGTAAATCAGCCGTATGCATACATATATGCCCTCCCTCCTGGACTTCCCTCCCACTCTCCCCATCACACCCCTTTAGGTCATGACAAAGCAATGAGCTGAGCTCCCTGTGCTGTACCACAGCTTCCCACTATCTGTTTTACACATGGTCATGTATATATGTCAATCCAAATCTCCCATTAGGAGGCTCTAGCAAAAAATTTTTAAGATATTTCTGACTAGGTGAAAGAAGAAAAAGAGATGACCTTATAATAAACAATGGGAACACTAGAATTTCTGTATAAGAGACACTGGGCTATAATCCATTAAAGAGCGTGTTGGGAGATTTGTCTTTAAGCTTTATTCACAAACAGGCATGCTGGTTTGCTTAGACTCTGCATTTATTTGAGGTGGTTTGAGGGTGAGGGGACAGACAGTAAAACTTCCCCTGGCCACTCTGTGGTGCCACCCATTGGCTACAAATAAAAGTCAGAGCGAAGGCCTTTTCGCATGGCAGGGAAATGTTCCTCCTCACCTCCACAGGCAGAAACCACTTCCTTTGCTTCCGTGGAATCACGTACACTTATCTCTTAGACTGAGGATCACACCGTCCAGTGTGCGTGTCTGCCTCCCTGCTGGGCTATAGCTGCTGGAGGGTGGGGTTTGTACATTATTCACCTTTTATCACCAGCACACTGCCTGGGCTCGAAGTAGGCCCTCAATAACGATTATTGAATGAGTGAGTAAGCATGAGGCAATCGCTGCAGGGAGTCATCCTCTTTCCAGAATCGTCTCTCCTTTTCACACTGGCAGCCCTGGGGAGGGAGAAAGCTAAGTTATGAGAGGGCAGCAAGCAATAGTGCCAGAGTCAGACACCGACCTGCGCCTCATGACCCAGCAGCTCCGGACAACATGGAGACAACTGCACAGCAGAGGTGCGGTGCCATCTTTGTGGACTTTGCCTGTAGGATTCAGGCATTTAATGCCGAGACATTGGGCAAAGAGCAGAGAGAGTTGTCTGTAGGGCCAAGTGCGTAATATGTGGGGCCCAGTGCAAAATGAAAATGCAGGGTCACTTGTTTAAAAAAAAAAACAAAACAAGGAGAAAGTACCATTCAGGGTTTTTAAATATCAAGTTGTTTTCCTTTCTTCCACAGTCTCTCTGTCCTTTGACTTGTCAAGGTGTTTATTATTTGCTGTTAACACTGTTCTTTTTTCTTTTTTTTTTAACACTGTTCTAAGTTGAGACCCTTTTATGTGTTAGACCATTAGCATGGATTTTACTGAACATCTTTATATTGTGTGATGCCAATTTCAAATGTTTAACTCATTTAAACCCACACATGTTTAACTTATATGTGGGATCACCAAAATTATACAGTTTGTATTCTGTAGCTGGTACATGCATATGTACCAGCTACATATGCATAACAGTGCATATGTAGCAGAACAGTGGAAAGTCTGCACAAAATTAACTGGTTTTATTTCACATCTTGATACATGCTCATCTTACCAACACCCTTTATCTTCAGTTTACTGATGGATAAGAAAAAGGTGAAAGAACAAGAACAAGAACTGTGTTTCCTTCTGTGTCATCATTTTCAGCATAGATGGCTGGCTAACACGGGGAATCCACGCAGAGGATATGATGGATTCCTTCCTCATCCATGTTTCTTGGAAAGTCGTCGCCTGCTTACTATGTTTAAAGCGAGTGGTGGTTTCCACGAAAGTGTGGCCTGTGCAGGCTTTCAGTGCCTTCACTTTTCAGTCATGAATGTAAGAGATGCCCTCCCCTGGTAGAGGCTTCAGGACTAGCTGAACTCCCACGTGTCGTAGGTGCATCAGAGCTGAGCTCATGCAGCACCGGCAGGAATGGGAGACACACATATGGGGCAGATCTCCTCTGCTCACTCTCAGGTTCCTGTGTCCTTTTGAACTTCACTTATAAAATCAAGCTCAAATATGCAATTATTAAGTATCAGGTTGCAGCAGCAGACCATTAAACCAGGCACGGGGCCCTCTTGATCATGGGACCCTGTGTGGCTGCACAGGTCACACACCTGTGAGTCAGGCCTGGTTTCATGACACTGTTTCAGTAGATGTTCTCAGAATTTTTAGCTTTTACCAAGTGACAGACTGGCCAGGAATAGCATACATGTGTGCCTTCTCTCATTTATAAATAGTTTTTAGATACTTGCCATGTGCCAGTCATTTTATGAGACACTGTGATTACACCACAGTGTACAAGGCAAGACATGGCATCAGCATCAGTAGTACCTGTGAGCTAGTGAGGAAAATACATTTTTAGTTACACAGTGAGTGTTTAAATTCCAAGTGTGAGAGAGGCTACAGACGCAACTCTAGAAGGCTTACCTAGGTGGGAGCTAGGATGTGGCATTTCAGGTTGAGGGTGAGGAGGACTTGTAGTTGAAGAGAGAGCAACGGTGGTCTCCCAGGCTGAGGGAACAGCATAAGCAAAGGCCTTGAGCTGGGGAGGGGCTTTGCTCAGACAAGGAAAGAAGAAGGCCTTCACAGCTGGAGCCCAGGGACAAGAGGGAGACCAGCAGGTGGCCTAGGGAGCTGGTTTTGTGTCCCCCACCCCTTACCTACCTCCTTCCACTCTCCAGTGCCCATGCTGTTCGACAATATCAAATGATGGAGAGGGCTCTGTTTCTATTCTTTTGTTTTCTTTTCATTAATTTATGTATTTGACTGTCCTGGATCTTCAGTTGCAGCATAAGGAATCTTTTTTTGTTGTTGTTGGAGTATGTAGGATCTTTAGTTGAGGCATGCGAACTCTTAGTTGGAACATAAGGGATCTATTTCCCTGACCAGGGATTGAACCCAGGCCCCCTGCATTGGCAGCATGGAATCTTGGCCATCGGACCACCAGGGAAGTCCCTCATCCTCTGTTCTTTAGCAAGTTCAAGATTTGTGATGCTACATGCTTAGTGTACTTGGGTGGAATGTTCAGGGGATCGTGGGGCCAGATGTAAGTGTACTAGCTACCCACTGAATTAACCATTTCCCATCATTTTTGTTCACCATTTCCAATTCACTTCCTATTCCTAAAATATGACCTCTGTTTCCTCGAACCTCTTTTCACACACTTTCTGCTCTCAGGAACTTTCCATGTTCCGTTCTATATTGTCTTCGTTTACCGCCAGAGGGTAAGCAGACTCACCACCAGAGGGTAAGCTTTTAAAAGCAGGTTCTGTGTCTCCTTTACCTATTAAATAGCCTTAGGAAAATCTTTGTCTAGTAGTTAATCCAGTTCAAAAAAGGACTGTTTATTTTTAATAGATTTTTATATTCATAAAATACAATATTAAACTGGCACAAAAGGGTATGTAATCCCCCACATCTCTCTCCAGTTTCCCTTGCTGGAGGCAACCAGTATTTTGCAGAGATAATCTGTGTCTATTGTATATAAACTGTTATATATATATTTATTACATGGTTTTTATGAAAAGCCATAGAAGCGAAAGAATGAAAGAATTTCTCCATTCTCCTATTCCTTTTTTTTATCTATTAGAAAGATGCAAATTTAAAACAGCAAGGTGCTATTTTCCATTAATAAAGAGTTTGCAATACTTATGAGAATATGGGGAAATAGGAGTTTTCAAAGTGATAGGTAAAAATATAAATTATTACAACCTCTCTGGCCAGCTATCAAGATTTTTACTGCACATTACCCTTTGACCTTGTAATTCCATTTCTGGATATTTGTCCTGCAAATATACTTGTGCATGTCTGCAGATTAGGTATCAGAATGTTTATTGCAATAATTTTTGTAATAGGAAAAGATCTTCAAAATACATTGGGTGGAGTGGGAATCATGGTACTTAGCAGTGTAGCATATAATTCTGTGCTTTAAAAAGGGGAAGGGAAAAAAAGGCAGATATGCTTATAAACACCCAGAATATTTTGCACAATTAAGAATGATATCCTCTTAGAAGAGAAATTAGGAGTCTTGGTAGAAGAGAGACTTATTTTTTAATATGGTCTTCTTTATACTGTATTACCTCTTCAATAAAAATAAACAGGTAAGAACACAGACTCTGAAAGTTTAAAAACTGGTTCCTCCTTTCTTTAGCCAAATGATGTTGGGAGTTTACTTAACCCTCTAATCAACTCTTATTTCTTCATCTGTAAAGTGGGGCTAAAAACTTCCCTTTATACGACTGGCATAAAAATTAGATAATATAAAGAAAATATCTAGTATAGTACCTGAACCAAAAAATGTAGCTTTTGAGGCAGAGAGTCCTAGACCAGAAGTAACTTTGCAAGTAGCTGCAGACAAGATATGTGACCCACTAGTGACCTGGACTCTTCAGTCCTTCGTTTGACCAAATGATCCCTAAGTTCCCTTATACTGAGTTTCCCTGCTGTCTTGCTAGAAGAACCCATTTCTTGCTAGAAGTTCTGACTTCCAAGCCAGGAGGATTGGGGAAAAAATTAGAAGCTTCTAGCAGGAGGTGCTTTGTTCTTTGGCACCTTCCCAGTTCCATATGAGACCATCAGATTAGAGTATTGGACAAGAAGAAATGGGTCTGACTGTGTCTGTGAAGTCCTATCTTGTTTCCCATTGCAGTGTTGGAGTTGAAAAAAAGTTACAGAGTGGCTGAGAGAATTGTACCAAAATGAAACTGGTGGAAAAATTTTAAAGGAGTGGCAAGGGAAAGCATGGTTGCCAAAGAATAGCCTCCTGGTTTCATAAGCTAGATGCCAGTTCTGTGGGTATCACAGAGGGCTTTGTGGGAGTTAGTGGGGGAGGATGCCAGGAACACCTGCATTGGGCAGTACTGCCTGCCTGTGGTCCTGAGGTTGGTGCCATGCTTTGGGACTGAAGGAAGGGGTCTGGGATCTCTACTTGGGTCAGGGGCTAAAAGGCAACCACAAAGGCCAGCGTAGTAAGGGGTTAAGAGTGCGTGAGAAACCCAAAGGGAAGCCTATCTCAATACAGCTGCCCCACTCCCATCTCCCACCTGAGAGGACCACGTTTTATCTTCTTAAAGGAGCCTGTGGGTTTCCTCCCAGAATACCTCAGATAGGAGAAGGCACTTAGGTCACTCAGAGAAAATTTGGCACAGTAGACAGATGGCCTTGACTCTGTCTCTCTCGTCCAGGTGCTGAGGGACGTCCTCAAGGATCTCTACCACCTGCTGAAGCACGTGGTGTGTTTGGAGCCCGATGATGTGGCCAGGCTTCATGCCCAGCTAGCCCTGGAAGAGCTGGATGGGATCATGAGAAACTTCCTGTTTCCGCCACAGAAGCTGGAGAAAAAGATCACGGTCTTGCCATAGACCAGCCTTGAAGGACTTGGAGGAGGCAGAGGGACCAAGCATCCTGAGCAGTGTCCAGGCCTTCCAGCAGGTGGCCCCACTGCCCCTTTGGAGCTGGCAATATGGCTGCCCCTGGAGGTGGCTTTCTGTCTCTGGTCACGTGTGTCTTCAGGCGGACCTTCCTGTATCATCTGTTTAGTCACACTGCATCCAGCTTAAAGTGTGTACTCATGGAAGAGATTACAGGTCTCATTGATCTGAACATTTTTCACTGTCCTGTAGCATTCAGAGAAGGACATCTACCTGATGGAAGTATCTGTTCAACACAACCGATGGAGTTTGGTTAATTAACCATTCTCTTACGACTTCAGTATAGAAGAGGTTGACCACTCACCTATCACATACCTGATATTCTTCCCTGCTGATGGTCCCTTTTGTGATGAGGAGCAGCCAGGGCTTGTCATCCTTGGCTGCTCAGGAGGCATTTCAGAGGATGGAGATGCAGTTGGTGGTAGGGAGGGAAAGGAATTTGTTACCAAAACGTGCAAAAATGGAATAAAATAAACTCAGCTGGAAAGAATAACAGGTCTGAATCTGGTCCTCTGCTATTGAGATGAAAAGCTGTAGCATTAAGGAGGATTTGATCTCCAGAGAAAAGAATCAAACTGGTTGAATCTTCCAGAGAAGAAGGGTAAGCGCTGTGTTTGCCCTCCCAGGCCTTTTTCTTTCACTTCCTCTGCTGCTGTTTGCACAGAGTTGCCCTGATAATAGGAGAAAAGAGCCATGAACATCTCAGATAAGAGCTTATATCCTGCCTTCAGTCTTATGCTCCTTTAGATTGAGGAATGCTTGGACAGTGTGTTCATACTAAATGCCTGTTGGAAGTGTGCTGTTTATTGGTGACCTGATGCCATGTTTACTGAAGTCATTTCACATGTAGTGCTATAGATGTCTTTTTACCAATTTACATATTTCGACCTCTGAATTTTGATTGCAGCTAAAAGAGAAGACAAAAAGGAGAAACTGGATGACTGCTTCAGATAAGCCATCTCTGTCATCAACACCTTGGTGAGGCTAACCCAGAGTCTTTAACCAGTCATCAGGGATGAATTTTGTTGGAGTCTTATCCCTACTCTCTGTTGACCAGGCCCCAGCAGAAGCAAAACACAGTTTCCCAAAACTCTCAAGTGACTGAAGGATCTGTCTACAAGCAGGTCCATTTGCCAGTTAACCTCAGACTATTTCCCTCTAGCCAAATTACAGACATGGTCCTTAGCTTAGAACCTTTGTGGTGAGCAGTGAATTAGAACGTAGGGAGTCAGGTGTTTTTAAGGAATATTTCCATTCAGCTAGGATATTAAGATTATTCCATTCTCCAGATCAAAGATGTCTAGAACATCAGGATTGGACTTTCAGATCAGAGACGAATCTCCTGTGGACCAGTTGGATAGACACTGAAGTTTTTATTTCTTGGCCTTCCTCTAACTAAACTCCATACCACCCTCTTAAGATAATCAGATGTGTCAGACCGTTGGTTTAATTTACAACTTTATTTGCATTAAATGCATTACAATTCTTGGGACATACCCTAATGGATCAACTTGATTAGACTGAGAAACTCTCCAGTCTAAATACCCATCTAGCGAGTGCCTCGCAGAGTATCCTGGTCCCTTTATTTCCATTTAGAAGTTGTCTCTTAATTTGAATTATTTGGCAAGTGGCTAAAAGCATTTGTTCTTTATTGATTTTGATGGATTCAATTTCAGAGAGTGACTTTTTCTGTCCTTGTTACCAAACTCAAAGGGTCATTGTGTGTGCTAGTTGCTCAGTCGTGTCTGACTGTTTGTGGCCCCCTGGACTGTAGCCTGCCAGGCTCCTCTGCCCATGGAAGTTTCTAGGAAAGAAAATGGAGTGGGGTGCCATTTCCTACTCCAGGGAATCTTCCCAGCCCAGGGATTGAACCCATGTCTCTTGCATCTCTGCGTTAGTAAGTGGATCCTTTACCATTAGCACCACCTGGGAAGCCCGAACTCAAGGGGAGGGATACCTTAATGTCACCCTCCTAAACACCAAATATGACTAAAACGTGAAAAGTTTCCAAATTATAACCTCCCATGTTTATCTGTATAGATGTTATATAGATATGTATATCTATATACATTTCCATCCCTGAGAAAGAGCATGAGAATTTAGAGCTTTAGGATAATAAGAACACAAAACTTAGAAAAAGGTACAGAACTCCAGGGGCAGATGGCAGGAGCAGTGGTGACAGTTCCCTGCACAGGCCCGTAAGGTGTGTCTGCTTCTGTGTCACAGCTGCGTCCCTCCACTTGCCTCCGCCTCTGCTCATCTCTCCTCCTTCTGGGGCCATCTTCTCCTGCTGCTCCTCGGGGCTCCTCCCTCCGTCTCTGCCACCGAAGCTCTTCTGGCCTCTCACCTCCAGTTCCTCCACTGCATAGTGGCCCCAAGCTCCCCTGTATCACTCATGGGTCTTTTACTCGTGCTCCTTCCCTTCCCTGCTTCTTCTTCCTCTTCCAGGCCCGCTGGCACAGCTCCCTTGATCTCCAGAGGATGGGACTGTGGCAAAAGACCAGCAAGGGGCCGAAAGCTGTGGCTGCAGCCAAACCCAGGAACTCTACCCAAGTGTCAACTGCTTCATCAGGTTAGACTTCTCGGACACACTGGATGGCTTCCCTCTCTGGTGTGCTGTCCTTCCTCCTCGGCACATACCTGCCCTTTTACACACCCTCTGTTATTTATTTATTTATCTATTCGTTCATTCATTTATGCTGCACTGTGTGGCATGGGGAATCTTTAGTTCCCCAACCAAGGATCAAACCCTGCATTGGGAGTGTGGATGGAGTCTTACCGCTAGACCACCAGGGACGTCTCCACCCGCTGTTATTTAATCAGAAATCTCCTAACTTGCATTTTGCTCCATATCATCTCTCCAAACACATACTTTTCCATATTTTCATGTTCTTGTTCTTTCTTCACCTCTCTTCTCCATTCCTTCACTTTCCTATGGCTCTGTCAATCCATCCCCAGATAACAGCCAACCAGGGACGGTGGGTAGGAAAGCAAATCACAGTGACAACAGTTTGTTGAGCACCTACTATGTGCCAGATGCTGTACCAGGCACTGAGAACACAGCAGACCTTCAGGGAGAGCTGCCACTATAGCAGAAGGAGCCAGACAAGAAATAAGATAAAGGATAGAATATCAAATGGTGATAAGTGCTATAGGGAAAACTGAGGTCAGGAATTGGTCTGCGTATGGGCTGAGAGCTATAAGTTTGGATAAGTTGTCCAGAGAAGGTCTCCTGAGAAGCTGATATTTGAGTAAAGATCAGAAGGAGATGAAGGAGCAGACATAAAGATACTTGGAGGAAGAGCAGTCCAGGCATAGGAAGTGGCGAGTGCCAGGGTCCAAGGTGGGAGAGGAGAGAGGTGAAAGAGGAGGGATGGTGTGAGCCCACTGGAAATGGAGGGGAGGGGTGTGGGGCGCCTGGCCTGTGGACCACTTTGAGTGAGGTAGGGGCAGCCACAGACCTATTTCCAGCTGAAGCCCCTTCAGCATGTTTTTGGTGTTTTTTAAGATTCTTTTTTTTCTTTTAAATGTGGACCATTTTAAAGTGTTCATTGAATTTGTTTAATATTACTTCTGCTTTATGTTTTGGTTTTTTGGCCAGGAGACATGTGGGATATTAGTTCCCTGACGAGGGATCAAACCTGCACCCCCTACGTTGGAAGGTGAATTCTCTTTCAGCTTGTTTTTGGAAAGTACTTTGAGGCCAAGGTGATGAAAGCTGTAAAATGGGAAATACACTGAGGCAAAGGGAATTCATACCCAACCATGGATTTTTTTCCCCTCAGTCCTATGGAAGCAGTGAGCCCTGTCCCCTTTCACCACCCTCCTTCTTTGGCAGCAGAAGAAAGAGGACAGCAGCCCTGTGGGTCTGGCCTCCGTCCCTGCCCTGCTCCAGCTCTTTGTCTGTGAGGCTGTGAGTGAATGGAGCCCTGCCTGCCACCTGCCTGTGACTCGCGAGCAGTCCCTCTGTGGAGGGACAGCCAGGGCGAGTGAAAGTTGATCAGTGGGTGGGAGGACAATTCATCTGACCTGTGCACAATCAGACTGGCCTCTGCAGTCTCTGCACAGAATCAAAGGCTCAGCTGGAATTTCAGTGCAAGGAGGGGAGTCAGAAAACGGGAACTGAGTTTCAGGGTGGGCTGTGGGAGGCAGCCACTGTGCCTGACCGTGGAAGAGGAGTAGGCATGTGCTTCTTCCCCTGCCTCCTGGACAGCAGCAGGCATGACCTCTAAGGGCCCAGCTGTGTCCTCCAGCGAGTTCTGCAGCCATGGAGCTTCTGCAGTCACACGCGGCAGCCTCACTGCAGTGTGTGCTCCTCTCCCTTCCATGCACCACTTGCTCTGAGCTGCCTGGCTGCTTGGGGGTTGGGAGTTGTCTTCTTACAACACCGGCTGCTGCCAGGGCTCAGGGCTGTGCTCAGTGTACCCGTGCCTGCCAGCCGTGTAGAGGGAGCACAGACTCACATCACCAGCCTTGAAAGGGGCTGTTTCCAGTTACTCAAAGGGTCCTCCTTGTGGTCCCTCCCCACTGTCCTTCGTGCTGACTCAGGGGGTCCATGCTCCCAGAAGGGCTCAGGTGTTACCTGTTTCCACCCCCAAAACACTCTGCATCCCTGGGCATAGAAGAGCAAGGTCAGTCCCTCTGGGTTTCCTTTAGTTTCCTTTCGTTTTTTATCCATGAGGTTGTTTGATTCTCAGGACAGCATCGTGGATCGGAGAGGCAAGCTATTGTTACTCCTCTTCGGTGGAATTTGGCCAAAGTCTCCTGAGGGGTTGAAGCAGACTCTTTTGAACATCCATTGAATGCTAGGGACCCTCTCCCCACAAAACTAGTATAGCAGGAAAACACTTCCAACTGGAGCACAGTTTGGGAAACATTCAGGGGCTCATGTACACACAGAAGCCCTGACACATGAGTCCCACGAAGCAGTGGTTGAATCTCCAAGGACCTGTGCTGAGGGATGCTGGCCCTGTGCTGTCCCCTGCCCTCAGAGTGCTGACGAGCAGCAAAGCCAGCTCCTCAGGTACAAACGCCCTGGCTGCATCTGTCTGTCTGTGCATGCACATGTGTGTTACATATGTTTTATGCATTATAACAGACTTAAAGTATATGTGACAAAGACATACTCACCTCCACTCCTACCCAAGGTTACCACTGATCGGCAGTTGGGTATATATCCCCAGATCTTTCCTTCCTTTCCCCCTTTTCCCAAATGAACACTCAAATATACATTACTGCTTTCCAAAGGAAAAATGGGATTGTCACCATAAAGACTGTCCTGTGTATTTTTTTCTTAGTCACATATCTTGGAGACATTCTCAGTACTTACAGACTCTGCCCTGTGATGTGGTGTGTCTTCCATTGTATAGATGAGCCACAGCTGGTTTAAGCATTTGCCTCTTGATTGTCAGCTGAATTATCTCTAATTTCCAGTGCTTCTCAAACATAACTCTTTGCATCTTGAAGTGTTTCTATAAGTCCTAAGAGGTTGGAAGAACAGATTGAAAAGATACAAATGTTTTCAGTGTTTGTACCAAAACGTCCATGAACCCACTTGTGCTGATCATGTTCCTCCATCCTCAGCTGACAGTGTGTTAAATAGCCATGCCATACAGGTTCAGTCACCACAGTGTAGTGTTAACACCATTCTCTAAAAAATTCTGGCCCAGGGAGTCTTCAGAGGATGGAGTTTTCTGTGGATCACAGCCACTAATGGAGCACAGTGACACTCTTTGCAGCTATGCTCACCGGCAGCCAGCTATAAGTACTCATCCTGGAGAGAGAGCCCAAGTCCCCCAGGTCTGTTCAGAAGTACCTGGACAAGGCTCTCCACTCTGAGACTCAGTCCTGTGTGTTCAGGGTGTGCCTTCTCATGGGGTTAGAAGTGCCCCCTTGATAATGACCGTGATTCCCAAGGCATACTCAGGACCTAGGGTCTGACGGCGACTCAGAGTATCAGGTTCATCCTGTAAAACCCAGGTGGAATGATTGCTGGAGCTCCACATCACCTTAACACTATAAAGAGCTTATTATGCTCTTCTCTATACCTGACCTTTATTAATCCACTAAATCCTCACACTGGGCCTATGAGGGAGGTATTATTATTATCCCTGTTTTGTAGATGGGAAAACTGAGACACATAAGAGGCTAATTACTTGCTCCAGATTACGGAGTTAGTGAAAAGTAGCCAAACCAGTATTTGGACTCAGTCTGACTCCCAAGGCTGGGCTTTTAGCCACTGTGCTTTGCTACCCAATAGACAGACACTATGTTTCCAAGTGGTAAAAAAACACACACACTTTTTTTTCCTTTCCTTTTTTAATATTTATTTTATTTATTTGGCTGTGCTAGTCTTAGTTGCGGCTCGTGGATCTTCAGTCTCTGTTGTGGAATGTGAATCCTTACTTGCGGCATGTGGGATCTAGTTCACTGTCCAGGCGTTTAACCTGGGCCCCTTGCATTGGGAGCATGGAGACTTAGCCACTGGACCGTCAGGGAAATCCAAAAAACTGTTCTTAATATCAGTGAGGATAAAGACAATGGTTCCCTGCCTGTTCAGATGGAGCATGTGTTTCAAGGTAAACCTCAGGCCAGACTCCCTCCAGATAGTGTCCTTGTACATCAAAACCCAACTTCAAACACCAGAACTTGTTACACATACTGTATTTGACCTTGTCCTTTGTTCAGCAGCCGGACATGAGATTTGCTCAAGCCCCCTAGCCTGTCTGCTTCTGTACTTAGACAGCTTTTGTAAATCGCTCATTGATGGACCTGTTCTTTCTGGGGTACCTAAGGCAGTAGACCTCTGAGGCTGCAGAGCTGCTGTGTAGGGGCATAGAAAATGTAGCAAGTCTTCCCATGAGCTCTAATCAGAACCCAGAAATGTCTCCTTAAAGGTTTGTTGTTTTTTTTGTTTCAATTTTTCACCTCTTATGAGCAGGGTTTCAGTTCTCAGATTTCAGTATCTCAGAATAACAATGGATGGTTTTAATTCTTGGGTATATATTTCCTGCATATATACATTGACACCTGTATTCCATACCATTCCTTCATAGAAAATGAGACTGGAATTCATGGGCCTATTTTGCAGAAGGGGAAAATAGGGTTCAGAGAGAGAAGTTCTTAAAAATGGAGAGAGAAACGGAGAAATGAGTGCACTAGAGCAGAGAAGCTTCTGACATTATTCGCTAGTTTTGGTTGGTTGTTTGCTCTGCTGGGTCTTAGTTGAGGCACACAGGATCTCAGTTCCCTGATCTGGATGGAACCCTGGGCCTGCTGCATTTGAAAGCAACAAGTCTTAGCCACTAGACCCTGGGGAAGTCCCTGTTCACTGGTTCTTATAGGAACCAGGTAGCCAGCACCTAACTCCATCACAGAGATGCAGGGGCGCCAAGGGTGGAGCTGCTGTTGTGAGGAGCCGCTTCAGAGCTGCAGGAGCATCCTCTCTGCTTGGGGGACTGGGGACAGCTACTGGGCCTTTAAGTGGTTTATTAAATGAGGTAAGGTTTAATCTTCATTGTCTGCCCTAAGAGCTAAAGCCTGCTTAGAACAGTGCCTGGGTGGGGCTTTTCAGAGGTACAGCCCTAGACATCACACGCATAGGTAGCCAGGCGCTGGGGAGAACAAAGCTGCCTGCTCCAAGTTTCCAGAGTCTCTAGAGCTTGAAAAGGCTCCCCAACCCCTACCCCGCCCCACCCCCCACATTCACACACACCTTTATTAGACCACACACCCACTTTCCACACTTTAAAACCTGTGGTGACCATATTAATCCTAGGGAAAGGCCTGCCTGAAATTAGGCTGTCTGTACTAAAAGAAATGTGGTGCTGATGCTTCAGAGAGCTGGGCCTGGGGTGAGTCTCTACCCTCCCACCACCACTTCCCAAAGAAACTGTATCAGTGTTGTTCAGAGATTGCAAAGAACAAGGCTCCAGCATATGCCTTGTGGGAGTTGCTCTGTGGCCAGGGCCAGGACCATGTGAGAGAGAGTCGTCGGGACTCTGTGCCCCAAAAAAGAGCAGCCCAGATCCACCACCCTAACCCATCCTTCAGGGAGGAAAAGCCCTTCATGCACAGAAGTCCTGTCATTTGTGAAATAAACAAATCCTGGTTGCTATTTGGCAACTCTCTCCTCCCTGGCTTTACCCCTGTTATCCTGGAAAAAGCAGGCAACACTTCTGCCAATGGAAAGGTTGTATCAACCCCATTCCAGGTAGATTCAGAGATCTGGGTACACGCCTAGGTAGTCCCCATCCACCTCTGTTTATCTCCTCGGCTCTCCCTGCTAATTTCTACCTCAAATTAATGTCTTTTCTCCTTTTCCTTTTTACCTTGTGGCTCAGTAGTTCATTGGTTCATTGTTAAGTCTTTGAGGTCACTTCATTCAGACCAGTGTGGCAGGCAAGGTGCTGGGTAGACACTCGTCTACTCTGGAGCTCAGCCCCGGGACTGGCTGGTTGGTTGCTGTCCTCCAGGTCACAGAGATGTACTTGCAAACCCATGTGAGGAGAATCCATGGGATGCGTGCTCAATGCTGGATGCATAATAGAATCTCCTAGGGAATTCAATAAAAATTCAAGCCTGGAGCTCTCCCCCAGTGATTGTGACTAAATTGATCCGGGATAGAGTCCAGGCATTCATGTTTTTAAAAAACCTCCTGGAGTTTTAAAAGTCTAATGTGCAGTAGCCAGACATGAGAACCGCTGCATTAGCTTATCTGGTGAGAAAAGGATGGCAGGGGGCAGGAAGAGAGAAAGACACAGAGTGTATGTGTTAGGGAGGTGTCCTAACAAAAAATACGAGTGTGGGACATATTTGGGGGGGTCTCTCCCCACAGAGGACTGATGGGAACTGCCCCTACCATTGGCTCTTCTCCAGTTGCTTTTATGGATGATGGAGCTTTGGACCTCCTCTGTGACAGTGACTAACTGTCTTTAATCAAGAAAGAGGACATGAAGCAGAAGTACGAGCACATTTAAGAACTGTAATTGACAATACTGTAACAAAGCCCAGGTGAATATGGAACGAGGTTACCTTAAGCAGTTTGTTCCCCTCCTGTTGATCCTTGGTCCTACAACTGGAGCTCTAGGCTGGGATTGTGTCCCGATCAGGTCTGAGAAAAGTGAGTGTGTACTTGTGTAATGAGCGAGTATGCACGTGTTGGTTCTGGGTACAGTATGTTATGTGCACGTGTGGGTGTGGACATGCCCATGGTTATCAGGATGGGAGTCGGTTTACAGCACCCAGAAAAGACAGCCTCTCCCTGGGCAGGAGTGCGATGCTGCTGACATCATCATTCTTGGAAATACGTTTTTTTTTCAGGAAGAGCATCCTCTCAGGGTGCTCCTAGAGCCCACATTTAGAGTGCCTGCCTCTCTTCCCCAGGATCACCATGACCCTGGATGAGGGACTGAGTGGAGGTTGACACCAGCTGGGTTGTGCCAGGCAAATCCTGTGCCCTGGTTCAGGGTTGTGTTGCCAAAAGGAAAGAATCTTTTTGGAATTCACTCAGAGTTGCTGGATGAGCAGGCCCAGATCTACATACTCCCTTCTTCCCCGCAAAAAATCTCTTGAACAGTTCGAGGGATTTAAATAAAGCAAATTAACTGGAGTTTTGGCGGCCACTAATCCTGCATGCTGGCCCTCCCAACTTCCCTGCTTTTTCATTAGACTGAGGTTGCCGGACCTTTTGAACGTGAACCCATATATGATGCTATGTCCCACCCAGCACCAGTTTCTGTGAATTTACAATTTATATAATTTTATATTATTTTTATTTATTAATTTTTTCGATGTGCTGGGTCTCCGTTGTTGCACGGGCTTTCTCTAGTTGCAGAGAGCGGGGTCTGCTCTCTAGTTACAGTGAGGTGGCTTCTTGTTGCAGTGGTTTCTCTTATTGCAGAGCATGGGCTCTAGGGCATGCAGGCTTCAGTTGTTGTGGCTCATGGGCTTAGTTGCTCCGAGGCAAATGGAATAATCTTCCCAGACCAGGGATCAAACCTATGACCCCTGCATTAGCAAGCAGATTCCTATCCACTGTACCATTAATAGAATATTTGGAGAGTACAGAGAAAAAAGCAAAGAGAAAAATTCATTGACCTACCACCCAAATCTGATATTAATATCTGGGTGAATTTCTCTCCTGCTTTTTAATTCATAGGATTCAAAAGAAAACAGCAATGTTATGCAGTCATTCATACATGATGATTTTTGTATCCTGCCTTTTCATTTAATATTGCATTATAAGTATTTTTTGCATATTCCTACATTCTCTTCCTGAACATTATATTTAGTAGCTGCACAATATTCCACCAAGAAGGTAGATTATGCTTTAAAATCGCCTTCTGGATTTCTTTCTTCATTCACCTGAGGGAGGGAGAGGAAGGAAAGATGGCCAGGAAGAGCTTTTCCTGTTCAGGATTCCAAGAAAAGCATCTCCAAGTCTGGCTTGATACTTGGTTATCGTTCTTGTGTGCCCTTCTAATCCTGACCTTCAAGCCACCATAAAAGAACCTGGCCCCTTAGTAGGAACTGGCAGCCCTGCCTCCAGTCAAGCAGAGGCCCCTTAACGTTAAATGAAAACGACCCTTCCATCCAAGGAGAGAAAGACTAGAGTTAAAATCTAACCACTGTAACTGCAGGACAGAGAAGTCCTTAAGCCTCCTCCTTCAAACGTAGCACCTAGAAATGGTACTGATTACAGACTACTTGTCGGTAAGAGGGGAGAGCTATGAAAGGATAACTTTGTTTGCTGGTAGCTGCCTGGCTGCTGTCAAGGCACACACCTTCCACTTTGAATTATGTATTAACTAGTATTGCAGATTAAGCTGCCTTGAGGACAAAGCCCTATTTAGTCACCTGGGAGACATAGCCTGCTGCTCTTTGGGGGCCAATTTAAATTTCACCTTCATTAGCTTTGAGAGGTTTTGATTGTGGTCAGCCCAGAGGAAGTTGATGGGATGAAGCCTGGAGAGATTGGAGGAGACCTCATGGCTTGGTTGCCATCCTCCATTCTGCTTGCTTTGCTAGAAGCTGTGGGCTGGGTGCCAGGGTGGAACACTGAAGCGTGAGGTCAGAGGGCACGGGGGAGCTGTGGAGCTAGAACATCCCTCTACCCGTCCTCTGCCCAGTGACTCAGTAGGCAACCAGTGGAGCAGAGCAGCACCTGGCAGGGCTATCCCACAGCTTCAAGCATGAGTGATGACAACAGGGATCGAACAGCAGGCTCCTATTGGCACAGGTATTTGAATATTTCATGGGTTTGGATTTGAAAATTAGTTGAAAGGTGAGATATTGGTTTGTAGTAGTGTCAGATTCAGTCACCTCAGACCCTCCAGAGCTTTGAGAATGGCCTCTTCAGCCCTCCAAACTGTAGAAGTCTCTTTCCCTTGGTTACTCCACCACCTGTAGTCTCACTTGTGCCTGGTAGTTGACACTGCCAGCCCTCACCTCCACTTCCTGGAGGCAGCACCAACAATTCACACAACAGCCCTTTCTCACCCTTTTGTTGTGATTTATCTACATTCTAGGGCTTCCCAGGTGGCGCTAGAGGTAAAGAACCCACCTGCCAGTGCTGGAGACTTGAGAGACTCTGTTTAGATTCCTGAGTTGGGAGGATCCCTTCTGCATCCCAACAGGTCTCCTACCCAACTCCTAGTCTTTACCCCAAAGTACCAAACAAGACTTATAACCTCTTACTGTTTTGCTCTGACATCTTCAGTAGGTCTCTGTTACCTACTGGATAAAATCCAGACCATTCTGTCACCCAAGGCCCTCCAGAATCCGTTCCCAGCTTCTTCCTCTGCAGGTAGACTATCAGGCACTTTGTACATGGCAGCAGCGATGCAGGTTCTTAAGTGTAAATTTCTTGTTTCATGACTGGTCTTTGCTGGGCTTTGAACACACCTCACACATTCCTCTGCTGCTGCTGCTGCTAAGTCGCTTCAGTCATGTCTGACTCCTAGCGACCCCATGGACTGCAGCCTACCAGGCTCCTCCATCCATGGGATTTTCCAGGCAAGAATACTGGAGTGGGTTGCCATTGCCTTCTCTGGACACGTTCCTCTACTTTCTCTCTTTTAGAATGTTTGTTTGGCTGTGTTAGGTATTAGTTTGTGGCATGCAGGATCTTCGTTGTGGCTCACTGGCTTCTCTAGTTGCTATGCACAGGCTTAGTAGCTGTGCTGCCACGAGGGTTTAGTTGCCTTGTGCCACCACATGGGATCCTGGGCTTCCCTGGTGGCTCAGATGGTAAAGAATCCGCCTGCAATATGGGAGCCCTGGGTTCGATCCCTGGGTTGGGAAGATCCCCTGGAGGAGGGCGTGGCAACCCACTCTGGTATTCTCGCCTGGAGAATCCCCACGGACAGAAGAATCTGGCAGGCTACAGTCCATGGGATCACAAAGAGTCAGACACGACTGAGTGACTTAGCACACATGTGGTATCCTCGTTCCCCAGCCAGGGATGGAACCCATGTCCCCTGCTTTGGAAGACCAGTGGATTCTTAACCACCAGGGAAGTTCCTCCTCTATATACTCTTTATTTGTAAATGATGCCTTCTGTCTAGAATGCTCCTGCCGCTTTTCGTGAAACTCTGCTCAGCCCATACCAGCTCAGAGATCTCTTTCATGAAAAAATCTTCAAATTCTTCTAATTGGAGTCTCTCAGCAACATTTAATTATAAACTTTCTTCTATGGTAACAAGTTTTCAAGTGTATTTGTCTTCAAAATGGATAACCATTTAGACAGCAGAGACCAGCCTGAGACTTTGCAGGGCCAAAAGCATCCTTCTTGGCTCAGAGCAGGTCATATATGAATGTTGAAATACCGCATGAACCTTCTGCCACAGAACTGAATAGGAGGCTTACCCTCTGGAATCTGGGTAGCAGCTAGTTCAGCACCCTCTGAAATCACGTTTTTAAGTAATTGTATATGGAATTATTCCTATTTCTAAATCCCCAGTGGTAAGCAGAGATAAATGTGAGCTTGGTTGTATCAGCCCCTTAAAGATTCCCCAACCCACCTCCCCCTGAAGAGACTAATGCAAATAGGGCCCAGCAAAGTGGATGTTAATTACAGGCAAATTCTGCCTGGCCACAAGGGTAAAGCTCTCCTAGCTGCCCGATCACACTAGGTTGCCTGGCCCTGAAGACCAGAAAAAGAGAATTTGCTCACCAGGGGAAGCCATTTAGGGGGTCAAGCCAGTGGATATGGGCAGAGTGTTTACTGTTCTCATAATGGTGCCCTGGGCCTGCTGTTTATTTCAGAGGTTTTAATTGACTAGTGAGGTGGTGCTATATCAGCTCACCACCTATAAACCTCCCTGGAACCAGCTGAGTGAGTTAGGCACTAAGCCTGTGGGACAAATTTGGAGTCTTGGAAATTAACTAGGCATGAGATGATCCCGGAGCAGCCCCAGGAAACTTGCACCCGGAGAAGTCATGCTGCTGTGTTGCTGAGGGCAGAAGGGATCTTTCCAAACCGGCTGCTCTGTTCCTTAATTGTCTAAACAGGTCACTTGCAAGCAGCCAGTTGGCCGGATCTGACTCAGACACATTTGGCCTGACCTGTGGAGTGTTTTTTAACGTTTGAATTAGTAGCTAACACTTCAGTAGGAGAAGACTTCACATAAGAATCTGAATTTCTGGCTTCTCCTAACGATAGAGCACCTGGCCATGCTGGGCCATCTCTCTCAAAGGGACATCCCCTTTAAATGGGACATTCACTTCCCACCAAGCTGATCACTAATTTTTTGTTGCTGCCCAGCCTCTGCTTGTTTCCCCTGTTCTAATAATTTGTAGATTACAATGGGAGGTAGAATTAGATAGCTCTTCCAGTCTGGCAACTCCAGACTCTATAATGCCCCTGCGTGTAGAGGCAGTAGTTAGAGCTCAGGGAGTCCATAATGCAATTGAGATAAGGCATTTTTCATGAATACTGAACTTCCTGCCACCAAGCGTCACACCCTAGAGGGATAGGTATGTAGAATCCATAGCATTGGCAAGCAGATGCCATTCTCTGGTTGAAGTTGGCTGGAGTTAACCTTTACTGAGCACTTACTCTTGGTTGGTCTTTTCAATCTTTATGACAGTCCTGTCAAGCAGATAATCAGTCCCATCTCTGGGATGAAGATACTGAGGTTAGTGCCACATGGCTGGCTAGTGACAGAACTTACTCCAAGGGCTTACCCAAGGTCTTCTCTCTCCACTTGAGCTTCAGTAGCTGTGATGCATAGGCTTAGTTGCTCCTTGGAAGATCCCCTTGTGGGATCTTCCAGGATCAGGGATCAAACCCGTGTCCCCTACATTGGCAGCCAGATCCTTAACCACTGGACCATCAGGGAAGTCCTTGAACACTTGTTATAAAAAGCACACGAAAAAGGAATGTTTAAACTATGTAGCATATTAGTGATGATTTTCTCAAGCAAGAGTCCAAAATGATTTGGTTTATATACTGCAGGATGGGAGTGGGTGGAGATGTGTCAAGGTCTGTTTACCTGGGAGACTGAGGCGTGAGCTCTGTGGCCCAGTGTGAGTCATGGTGAGCCCCTCAGACTTCTGAGAGGAGCAACTTGCAGACTGCAACTCACATTCCTATAAATTTTCATAGCAGTTGTCCCAGGGGTATCCAGGATATGTAAATTCATTTTTTACTAGTCTTCAATTATAATACATCCAAGATTTTCCGAGATTTAGAAACCATTGTGTTCAGCTGATTGTAAACTTCCTTCCTTGAATGCTAAGAACTCATCTCTGCCCAACTCTACCCCACCCCACCTCACCTCACCCAGGTCTAGCGTCAGCTTTAGGGAACTTAGAAACCTCTGGTGATAAGGTCAGTTGGGAATTTAGGAAGTCGTGGGTGTCGGAAGTAAAGGTGTAAAAAAGGGGAGGAGGAATTGGTTTTGGCTCTAGGACACAGGGAACTTTCAAGGTTCTTGCAAAACCGTTGTAGCTCTTGAAAGCCTTGAAGTCATCAGCGCCCCACTGCGGAATTCAGAGCTTGTCAAAATTGTTAAAACCTTTGACCATTTTTTTTTTTTAATTTAACGAGTATTGTCTTCTGAGCCTTTTTTACCCCCAGCAGGAAGGTTCTGCTGTTATAGCTTTAGGTTTAGCTTTTTGTGTTCTACACAAAGCACAGCTCCGCGTGCAGCAGTCGGGGGATTTCTACCTGCTTGCTCGCTTTGCAGGGTGAGTAGGGTTCGAGGCTTAGAAGACGGGGCGTGGGGCAGAGGGCAAGTGAGAGTCACAATTTTGGAAGCCCCTATGGGTTATACTGAAGTTAACTGCTTCAGGTTCCATGTTGAGCACAATGACCACCTCTTCCCTGGGCAGTTGGTCCCGGGCTGAGCGCGGAGGAACTTGGCTTTTGGCTTCGGTTGGGAAACCCAATTTCGGAGTGTGCGGAGACTGCGAGTCTTTCCGAACAGGAGGAGCCGCGTCCACTCGGGACCCTGCGTCCCACCGCGCGCCGGGCTTCCCCCGGCCAAGTCGGGAAGGGGATGCTCCCTCGCGGCCCTCAGGGAAGCCCTCCCACTCTTCCCAACTTTCCCGGCCCCAGGGCCGTAGGAGGGCGCTTCTCCCGGCGGGGGCGCGCTGGGTACTTAAAGGCTGCTCGGCGGGGCCAGCGCTCGTCAGTCGGAGCGCGCAGCAGCGGCGGCGCACGGTGGAGCGAGGCGCGGCGGCGAGGAGCGGGAGGAGGGGCATGGAGCCGCCGCGGGCCTGCTGAGCACCGGAGCGCGGGCAGCCGGCGGCACGGTGAGCGCGGGCCTGGCTACCCGGCCAGCCCTCTCAGAGGGGCGGGCTGCCCGAGGAACCCGGGCTCCAGGGGTGGCGCTTGCTCAGCCCAGCGGACCCCGCCGGCTCCCCCAGCCAGCCGTGTGGGTGCTGCGTGCAGCGCCGCGAGGCAAGCTGAGGGCTGCGGCATCTCCAGGCTTCCCGGCGGCTGTTCCTGTAGCCCCCTCCCCATTGACCCCTCCTCCCTTTCTTCATCCTCTCCTTCTCCAGCCTCTCCTCCCTTCCTCCCTTGCGGCTCCTGTTTTGTGAATGGATTAGGAGGTGGACGACGGTGAGGCGCACCAGGCTGGCTGGAGTCTCGCTGCCCCAGGCCGGCCCGGGTGTTCGCACCTGTCCAGGCACCAAGATGCTCGGGGCCCTGGTTACTGCGGGTCAACCAGGCCGTGGCCGCAAGTACCCGCAGCCTGGGCTCCCCTTTCCTTGGGGACTCGGAGGGGCTGGGAGGGAGGCCGGGCGCAAAGAGCCCCTGCCCCGCGCACAAGTTTCCGTCCCGCCGCGTGTGGGCCCCGCAGCAGGGCACACCTGTCAGCTGGAGAGGCTACAGACTGGGCAGCCCCGCGCAGTGTCGGCAGTAGATTGGGGCGTTCGTCTTTGGCTGGAGGTTTTCTCTTTTCCACGTCTCTCGGGGTAGGGGGAGGGCTTAGGGCGCGTCCCCAATCTCTTGCCCTTGAAGCCGGGTGCGCATTAAGCTACAGGGGCCGAGCTCTCCTGGATCTCCTCTGAGAAAAGCGGGTGGAGGGGGACAAGAGGCTCCTCTCCGCCGGCTTGAGGGGAGACACGGTCCCCTGTCTGAGCAGGGCCACTTGAGGCGGAGCTGGCACCAGAGCCTGATTGCACATAGGGTCTCTGGCTGCGGGACCTTCTTGGGGGTATAGGGGTGCCAGGATAAAGCGTTTAGTTCCTGAGCGGGGAAGGAGGGGTCCTGCCCGGGAAAGGAGGGGGCCGGCGACACTGAGGATGCCGCCTTTGTCTGCAGGCACACTTTGCCAAGGTAGCGCCCGTCCCCCCTCCCCCCAAGAGGTGAGTGGGGCCTGGTCCGACTGATTCCTTGCATTTTCCGTTTCTTCCCGGCTGGGTCGTGGGAAACGGGCACGTGGGTGTGGCTGGCACCGCCTTCGTTAGAAAGCCAGGGTCTGGTGGGGGTGAGAAGCATGGCCAGTGCCTTCCGGGCTGCGTTAACCTGGTGGGCACCGCCTCTGGCACTGCACCGAGGCGGGGCGCCAGCGCCGGGCAGGTTGCTGGGTTGGCCTCGGCGCCCCCTGCTCTTTACCAGCGCGCAGGCAGGCAGCAGTGCCCGCAGCGCCCCCATGGCATATAAGCTCTAGAGGGGGGTGGGGGCTCTCCTGGGTGGTGGATGCAGGGCCTAGGGGCCCGGGGACTGCAAGCGCGTGCGAGAGCCCCCCGGGGGGTGGGGCGGGGGAGACAAGGACGGCTGGGAATCTTGCAGAGGAAGCACAAGGCAGGCTCCCCGGGACAGCGGGGCAGAGCGCCCGGAGGCCGAGCTTCCCGGAGAGGTGAGGCTGCCAACAGCACTTTCCGGACCGAAGCTGCTGGAATGCTGCTGAGGCCTGAGTCTCCGGTTGATTTAGGCACCGACTACGTGTTCCTCACCCCTCCTGTGTGAGAGGTGGCAGGGGAACCAGCCCCCTAGCAAGAAAGTATGTTTGTGTTGAGGTGGCAGTCAGGAGTCAGTTTGAGTGAGACCTAGACTTGGAGCAAGCTTGGAAGTGAGACCCCTTTGTCTGTAAAGGGTGGGTGGTGGTGGTAACAGGATTCTCCAGATCAGGCAGTTGGCAAGGAGAGGAGATGGGGAGAGGGCCTCAGAGTAGCGGGCACGGAGCTGTCCTCATCAGCCTTCCCCCAACCCCTCCCCTCCCCCACTCAGTCCTTCAGGGCTACTGTTCAGTATAATGATTTACCTGGGACCTATGGAACAAGAAACCATTGGAATCCCTCCCCCAAGGAGTTGCTAAGTCCCAGAGAATTTGGGCAAGATCAGGCAGCCAGGGCGATAGTAGGGCTGTGTCTCCAGCACAAGGCTTCAAGTACCAAGTGCTAGACTCGGCTCATTAAAACCCAGCTCTTTTCAGATGGGCAGATGCTGGAAGTCCTGAGTTTTCCTAACAGAACCTGCCAGCATTTCCTGGAGTAGCGGGGCAGGGGTACAGGGGTACGTGGACGGAGATTCCATGCAGGCACTAGGGCCAAGTGGATGGGGCTTCCTGGCAGGCACCCGTCCTGGGCTGCTGGGCTGCTGGGCTGCTGCAGTGGCAGCTGCAGTTCCCCCTGGTGCCCCAGTGCTGGGCTTCCAGGAGGGCTGTCCACACCCCAGCTCTCATTTCCTTTTCTTTCCCTTGTCTGCTTTTCCTGGTTACTTTCCCTTTTTTTTTTTTTGCTGCCTCTCAAGTCAAAGAGAAAAAGATGAGAAAACAGAGAACATTGGTAAACTTTCTCTTACAGATTTAGTTGTTTTGAGAAAGGGAAGCTGTTTCCTCCTTTTTTCCCTCAGGCACCTCTCTCTGTTTCCTGCTCTTTCTCATCTTTTCCTTCCCCACTTTCTTCATGGGTGTGATCCCCTGGTGAGTATAGGGCATAAAGGCTGCCTAGCTGCCCTTGCCCCTCCACTTCCTCCTTCTTCTTGGCTTTTCAGATGCTCAGAGCTTCCTCTGGCCTCAGGCTCACCGCTACTGAAGCTTACCTGTGAGAGCTTTGGGTCAGGTAGATCCCAGTTCTGCCACCAGCTAGGTCTCTCTCAGATCTCTCTGGCTTGGGTTTAGCTAATGATAGTAAACGCTGCTTTGAGTGCTTTATGTATATAACCCATGTAATCCTCAAAGCTGTTAGGAGGTTAGTGCTGCAACACACATTTTACAGATGAATAAGGGGTAGAACAGGCACACAGTAAGTGGCAGAGCTGAGCGTTCTTGCCTGGAGAATCCCATGGACAGAGGATCCTGCCTGTCCTCTGTCTGCTACTAAACTACTACTACTACTGGTCTGGCTTTCGCATCTCCAGTCTTAGTCATGTTCAATAAATGGTGATGGTTGTTATTAGTGGATCATTTCCCCAGTTCTAGGCCAGGCCCAGAGAACATGCCCCCATGGCCATTGACCAGAGAAACTGCCTCCCGCTGACCCACTTCTCCCACCTTCTCCCACCAGATGCCGGTGCAGCTGACAACAGCCCTGCGCGTGGTGGGCACCAGCCTGTTTGCCTTGGCAGTGCTGGGTGGGATCCTGGCAGCTTATGTGACAGGCTACCAGTTCATCCACACAGAAAAACACTACCTGTCCTTTGGGCTGTACGGTGCCATCCTGGGCCTGCACCTGCTCATCCAGAGCCTGTTTGCCTTCCTGGAGCACCGGCGCATGCGACGGGCAGGCCGGACACTGAAGCTGCCCTCCCCATTGCGGCGCTCGGTGGCGCTCTGCATCGCTGCGTACCAGGAGGACCCCGACTACCTGCGCAAGTGCCTGCGCTCAGCCCAGCGCATCGCCTTCCCCGACCTCAAAGTGGTCCTGGTGGTGGATGGCAATCGCCAGGAGGATGCCTACATGTTGGACATCTTCCACGAGGTGCTCGGTGGCACCGAGCAAGCCGGCTTCTTCGTGTGGCGCAGCAACTTCCATGAGGCGGGTGAGGGTGAGACGGAGGCCAGCCTGCAGGAGGGCATGGACCGCGTTCGGGACGTGGTGCGGGCCAGCACCTTCTCGTGCATCATGCAGAAGTGGGGAGGCAAGCGAGAGGTCATGTACACGGCCTTCAAGGCCCTTGGTGATTCGGTGGACTACATCCAGGTGAGGGTGCTTCCCTAGGTGTGTGTGGATGTGTGGATGTGTTCAGCCAGCCAGGCATACTCTCCTGGGGAAGTTTAGGTCCAGTCTGGGTGCCCTGTGTCTTGTATTTTCCTCCCCTACACTTCAGAAGGCAGTAAACACAGTAATTTTAAACAGCTGTCCTGGGGTCAAGAAGACCTAGGCGGGAATCTTGGATCTGCTGGTGCTTTAGCTGAGTGAATCTGGGCAGGTCTCTGGACTCTGGGCAGGTCTGTGGATTGGTATCCCCAGAGTGGCAAACAAGTGTATAGCATTTACTTTATACCAGACACTGTTATAAGTATTTCATGTGTTTTAGTTCTTTTAATCCTCACAATATTCCTAGGGGATGGGTACCGTGCTTATTTTTACTTACAGAAACTGAGCCTGCAGTGCAGCTGCCTAATGCCTAACTTGCCTCATGTCGCACAGCAGTAATGAGCAGAGCCAGGAGTTGGGCCCAGGCCGTTTGTCCTTGTGCAATACTGCCTCACCATTGACAGCACGGGGATGAGCCTCTTCATAAAGTGTGGGGAAGAGCAAAAAAGAATCATGCTCCAAAGCACTCAGATAGTTTTAGTTATGGGTTGATGAAAAGTCTCACTCTTTCTGGTGTCAGGTTCTTGTCTGTGAGGTGGAGGGACACACGTGCGAATTAGCCCCCAGCTCAGTGCTGCAGCCATCTTGGCAGGGCCAGGACCCCAACAGACCCTGCCTCGCTTCCAGCTGAAGCGGGCATTGACACCTCCTTGAAAATTTTATTATGTTGACAAGGTAACACGGCTCCAGTTTTCATATAACAAAACCTAGAGAAAACTGATCAAAGATTATGCATCTCAGTACCGAGTAGAAACTGACACCCAGGACCCAGATTTGTGGTCCAGCATCTGTTCCCCCTTCTCTGTTCCTGCCCTTCTGCACATATGCCCATTGCTTGAATGAATAGCAGCTGCTGTGGTCGCCCACCTACGTACCAGCACAGTCTTGCTGACAGCATGTTGCGTACTCCAATATTTAAATTTTCTATACGGTACCCACCTAAAATTAGCTTGCTGCAGATTTTTTTGTCTTGGCTGTTTGGCAAGTTGTACCCTCGCATAAGAGTTGGTACACCTACCTCTTCCTGCCTTCCTAGGCCCAAGGGCCTCCTCAGCGCCAGAGAGGGAGGGCTGTGAGACAGGTCTTAATTCTGCAGTCCGTCTAGGGTCAGGGGCCTTTGAGACTTGCCAGTGGACTCAGACGACTTAGAAAAAGCCCTGGAGCCCTGGCACAGGCTCAAGCCGTAGTGACTGCTGTCTATTCCCTCGAAGCACAGGATCCCCTCAACCCTGCCCTCCCACACCTCTTCCTTTCCAGTGTGTTCTGGTGGGTCAGCACATGGGCTCACCTGGGGCAGCCCTGGGCCTGCCTGTCAGTGAACACTCTGGATTTCAGTCTGTCTTCATGAGCCCGCTGAAGGTGTCTTTCCCTCTTCAGGAGATAACCCTGCTTCAGCCAGTGGGGAAGCCCAGGCAGCCGTTTCCTAACCTTGCTCAGTTGGAAAGACCTCCCTGGGATGAAGGAAGTGCTGCAGTGTGAGGAATGAGAGTCAGGGCTGGAGTAGTTGTGTGACCAGCAGCGCTGGGAAGCTTGGCCTATAAGCTGAGGAGGTTCTGGGAGTGTGGCCTGAGCCTCCTGCGACCTTCCCAGTCTGGGCCAGTGCTGTAAGGATGTGTCAATGGGGAGGCAGGTCAGAGTGGCTGCGATGACTCTGGCTGGTTCCCCTCTGCCCTCTGCTGCTTGTCTGCAGTCACTGAATCTTCCAGGATGGAGAGAGAAAGCAGAGGGTTGGAGTGCAGCCCCCTTCCTGCAGGCTAGTGGGCTCTCACTCAGCAACTTTAGTAGAAGAATTCTAGGCTTTTGCAGACTCTGGGCTCATCTGTGGATACTGTTTCTTGCTCTGTTGGGGTCAGGAAGCCAGTTCCCCTACCCAGTGGCTATTTGGGATTTTTACAGCATCTCAGTAATTTTCTAAAATGTAGACAAGGAGTCAGGCAATAAGGTAAGTGTTTGTAGTACAGGTTCAACTATTAACAACAATGGGTCACCTAACAGAATCAAACCAGGAGTCTCCCATGGAGGGGAGGGTGGGTGGGCAGGATTTGATCCAGGTTCTGAGTGGAGGAGCTGCTACCAGCTTCTAGGCCCATCCAGAGCTGGAATCTAGGTGAGAACAGCCCTTGGCTCTGCTGGGCCCTAGTCCGGGAGACCTGGCCAACAGGGCACAAGTGGCCTGGCAGCCACACTGGTGGGGTTGTGACTGGGCTAGATACACCCTCCACTTGGGCTGGCTGTCTAAGAGACTGAAACAGGGCAGCTCGGTTCGTGATGATCCCGTGAGCAAGCTTTGGTGGTAGCCTCTGGCAGGAGCCATTTCTCAGCCTTCTGAGCAATGTCTGCTGGCCTTGCTCGAGCCACAGTGCCTGATTTCAGTGACGTTTTCCTTTCTTCCCAAGGACCCCAGAGAAATATAGTAAGACCACTTCTGAGGAGCCTGGCTCAATCAGGGCTAAAGATCTGTCCAGTACTAGACACTTTTCCCTTTCTGGGCCCACCACTGAAAGTCCCCTGGGTTCCTCTCTCAGCCAAGCAGCTATCAAGTCGGTACCTGAACTCTCCTGTTTCTTACTTCCCTCGGTAATTCATCTCACCCCTTCTATTTGGCATAGATCTCTTTGTTAGTGGTTTGAAGTGTGTCTGATGAAGGGGTTATGTCCCTTAGGCAGTGAGCCACCAGGGGTGGGGTGGGTGTGTGTGTGTGTGTCAGAATGGACTGACAGTACCTTCCTTCTGCAGGTGTGTGACTCTGACACTGTGCTGGATCCAGCCTGCACCATTGAGATGCTTCGAGTCCTGGAGGAGGACCCTCAAGTAGGGGGAGTCGGGGGAGATGTCCAAGTAAGAAGTAACCAAGGATTCCTGTGGGTGGAGGGTCTGGATTCTTTCTGCTTCTTCATCTAATTGGATATACTGGGGAAGTGGGCATTTTGTTTTGGAGGGGGATTTCCTCTTTGACAGTTTTATTGGTACCAAAGGGCTCATCTGCTACCCACCCCCTTTCCTGTTCTATTTCCACCAGGGGCAGGGGGGGCAGAAAATTACTTGACTGGTATGTAGAGAGCCTGTGCTGCTGGGAGAGGCACAGTATTCTGAGGCCATCCATCCTAGAGAGTGCTTCCTTTTTGGCCAGTGGTGCAGCAAGCACCTCCAAAGTTAGACCCCCTGAAAAACGCTTGCTGTTGGGGACAATGCAGTGAAGAGCTCTGTGCAGTATGGTATGAATAAAGGGCCAGATCTTCTTCCAAGGGAACTACTGGCAACATACCATGTCTTTCCAAGAAGCTTTCCAACTGCAGAAAGGGTCAGTGTAGGGGGCTGGGGTGTTACTTTGCTTCTTTCTCAAGCCTTTCTCTCAGCCGCCACCACAGGCTGCCTCCTGAGATTGAAGGTGGCTTTGGCTGCTAGAGCACTTCATTGGGACAGTTGGTGCATATGACACAGAGGAGAGGTGGGGCTGGTGCTGAGAAGAGTTGACTGGGTGTGGTTGCCTCCTCTCAGCCTCTGGTTTCCCATCTCTGAGAGAGCTGGGACTTGTGGACAGAAACTAGAGCCAAGGGCTACAGATCTCAGAGTGTAAGGAGGCCTCCTGTTCTCTGGTGTCTGTCTCCTGGGGCTCTCATCATCAGGCAAGGAGGCCCAGAATCTCTGGTTCCCTTGCAGATCCTCAACAAGTACGATTCATGGATCTCCTTCCTGAGCAGTGTGCGGTACTGGATGGCCTTCAACGTGGAGCGGGCTTGCCAGTCCTACTTTGGCTGTGTGCAGTGCATCAGTGGGCCCTTGGGCATGTACCGTAACAGCCTCCTTCAGCAATTCCTAGAGGACTGGTACCACCAGAAGTTTCTGGGCAGCAAGTGCAGCTTTGGGGATGACCGGCACCTCACCAACCGAGTCCTGAGTCTTGGCTACAGGACTAAGTATACAGCTCGTTCTAAATGCCTCACGGAGACCCCCACCAAGTACCTCCGGTGGCTCAACCAGCAGACTCGCTGGAGCAAGTCTTACTTCCGGGAGTGGCTCTACAACTCTCTGTGGTTCCACAAGCACCACCTCTGGATGACCTACGAGTCAGTGGTCACAGGTTTCTTCCCCTTCTTCCTCATTGCCACGGTCATACAGCTCTTCTACCGGGGCCGCATCTGGAACATTCTCCTCTTTCTGCTGACAGTGCAGCTAGTGGGCATTATCAAGGCCACCTACGCCTGCTTCCTGCGGGGCAACGCAGAGATGATCTTCATGTCGCTCTACTCCCTTCTCTATATGTCCAGCCTCCTGCCGGCCAAGATCTTTGCCATTGCTACCATCAACAAGTCTGGCTGGGGCACCTCTGGCCGAAAAACCATCGTGGTGAACTTTATTGGCCTCATCCCTGTGTCCATCTGGGTGGCAGTCCTCCTTGGGGGGCTGGCCTACACAGCTTACTGCCAGGATCTGTTCAGTGAGACAGAGCTGGCCTTCCTGGTCTCTGGGGCCATCCTGTACGGCTGCTACTGGGTGGCCCTCCTCATGCTGTACCTGGCCATCATCGCCCGGCGATGCGGGAAGAAGCCAGAACAGTATAGCTTAGCCTTTGCTGAGGTGTGATGCAGCCCCCAAGCAGAGCGGGACGAGTGCAATGGGTAAGGGAGGGAAGGGGAACAGAAAAGACAGGGTGGGAGGGAGAGGGAGTGCTGTTTAAGTTTCTTAATGGTCCAAAGTGCAAAGAATGGTGACTGTCGTATGGCCTGGGACAGCTCTGCTTCAAGGAGGCAAGTCCAGTGCAGCGGAGGAGAGGCAGAGGAGGCATACTGTTTTCAGGCCGCTTGTCTGTTGCCTCCGCACATACAGGTGGCCTCTGGGCAAGATTCCACTTCCTCCCCTGAGATCCAGAGGGAACTCAGAAGTGTGCTAAAGCAAATAGTAAGTTCCATTCAGTGGCAACTTCTCATGGGTGAGTGAGCAACAAGGGCCCAAGGAAAGGGGTTCTCTTAGTCCACCTGAACACAATCAGAGGTGGTGGGAGTACTTTTGAGTGATCTGGGCCAGCTAGTAACATGTCCCCACCTCAATCTAGTTATCAATGCAATAAGATTGTGCCTGAAATACAAGGCCCAGAAGCCTGATCTTTGGGCATCAGAAAACAGGGTCCGGGAATGGTGCTTTCTTATGTGAAGTACCTCATTCCGCATCTCAGCATCCCAAGGATGAGCCAGACTAGCAGGGAGTTAGCACTGTACTGTTGTTAAGTGTGTGTGTGTGTGTATGTGTGTGTATATATGTTAAAAAAGAAAGCTGGCCAGGAGGAACAAACGGTGGTGGTGGTGGTGGTGCTAAAAGCCATGGGTTACAGGGAGGCTGGGAGCTGACAATTCTACCTGGAAATTGCCCAAACATCTAGATTAGCTTGTCTGTGATCTCTTCTAAGAAGGTAAAATGTTCTGGTCATCTACCAAGAAGATTAAACCCTAACATGATGAGAAAGGAAGTGAGGACTTGGGTATTACAAGCTGTATACTCCTGAATTCCTCTCTCAAATTCAGCTCTGAGTCTAAGCCAGCCTTCTCACTTGGCTTCCCTTCACAGTGATAAGTCACCTCTCCCACCCTCCTCCTCACCGAGTTAAGTTTTGCAAGGTGGCAAGTGAGACAGAGCCTAGGGCTCTCATTGGCCCCTCTGCAGTAGGCCAGCCTGCCGTCAGCATGTGGGGGGAAAACTGTTAGGAGTCTCTGACCAAACTGGCTGCAGCCTGGAACTGCCTGGACAGGTTCCTTGGCAGCTGGACAGCACACATGACATTCAGGCTATAGTTCTTGACAATCACCTCTAATGGAAAGCTTTTCAGCATTCCCTAAGTGAGCCCTCAGTCCAAGCTGGTCATCGTTGAGACTGTCCATTCTCCTCAGTGGCTTCTCCAGGGAATTCTTACAGCCAAGTTGTGGATAGTCACTACTGCACTTGCTTGCTCCTGTCCAGAAATCAAACAAGGGGATGGAACTGGTATCTAAATTCTAAGGTTCTTGTCTTCTCTCACGCCTCTTGAGGATGTTTGGTTTTCCTCTGCTTTTTTGGAGAGGGTGTGAGGGAAGGCCATTTTCTACAGATTTGCAATCCACAAGACTGCTCTGAGCTCTTGGGTTTAAAACCTGGGATACTGACTAAGCCTTTGACTTAGGGGTCATTTGCTCCAGTGTGCTCTCTCCAAATGTCCACTCCAGAGGGCCTGCTGACCTGTCAGAACCAGCACCAAGGTGGAGAGTAGTTGAGGGGCAAGCCTCTAGTGTGCCCAGGTGCTACCCACAAAGGAACTAGGTGCACTCTGAGTCAGACTGGCAAACCCTGGTGCTTCCCTTCATCACCCGCCAACTCGTGGGTTTTCCAGGTGCGCCAACACTGCTGCATCGCATAGGCCTCAAGCTTCTGAGAAGACTGTTGGTTGACATCAGGCCTAATCCAGAAGGCTAGGAAGAGGCAGCAGGCATTTGCTAAAGGCAGTTGTTCCGGGCTCTTCCGTGTTTTTGCTGGCCAAGAAGTAAACTATTTTGAGCACTACAATGGAGGAAATCCGGTCAGCCAACTGCAGAGCTGACTTCACTAAGGGCTTGTTTTTCTTCAGCATTTACTTGAAGGTTAACGTGGGATGGACGCCCAGATGGAGAGTCTGGGCAGTCCGCCTCTCAGCTCTGCCTTGCACTTAAGAGATCACCAACTTTCCCCAGGTCGAGCAGGCAGGTACAAGTGGGCTCACAACGTTTGACCTCGACTGGTTTTTCTAAGTTATTTTGTACATTTTTCAGCAGCGAAACCAAACTGGGTCTTCAGCTTTATTCCCGTTCTTGCAAGGGAAGAGCCTTTATACAATTGGACACGTTTTGGTTTTTCCTCAATGAGAATTTTAACCCTCTTTTGTATTATTTCTACAATTTGTAAACATATTTATTTTTACTTTTTTTTTTTTTTACTTTCTGGTGAAATTTTTTATACTGCACTTATTTGTCAAAATAAAGAATCTCACTTAAGGCTGGTATCTCTGAACTCCTCCTTCCCTCTTTGAACTAATGAAAGGTCTGTAATTCAGTTCCAAGATGGGTATTTGAGGCAGAACTAGTTTTGTCAAGGTAATTCCAATGGAACTCAGAAGCAGGTAAGTTGTCAAAGCTGCCTCTGGACCTGGGGAATACAGTAGGCCTGCTTAGTAACTGCACACCTGTGGTGGCTTAGTTTTTACTGTAGATGATGCATAGGATCTTTGGAGAAATTACTGAGCCAATGAGTTAGCCCTAGCTAACCAGTTAAGGCTAAAAACCAAAGCTTGCTTCCTCCTTAAATGAAAGTGTATTATCTGAGAGGTCATGGAGGATTGTGGCCAAGCTGAAACAATGAAAAGCAGTGGGTAAACTTCCTTCCCTGTGGAACAGGTAATAAAAAGGGAGTGAAATCAACAGCCCTCTCATCTCATTTATTAAAGAAACAGTAAGAAAAGATACAATGTGGGAAAAACACCAACCATCCTTTCACATCAGGCTGAACAAAGCACAGTGATTTCTCCCCTTTATCCCCCACCCCCCACCCCAATTCCCATAATCCCATCCACATCAGTTTAATCTTGAGGTTCTTTGATTGGGAGTACCAGTGGAGAGGGAGTTGGATGAGCAGTGTAGCCTTGGTTCTGGCTTCCTCTAAGTCCCAGGAGAAGGAAGCTGCAGACCCAGTCAGTCAAGCGGATGCTGTATTTGGTGGCTCTCTGAAGTGGCTGCACTTCCCTGTTCGGTGTTCAAGTCCCCAGGGGAAGAAGGTATGGCAGTAGAGGATGACCAGGTCAGTGTTGCAGAAGCATGGTCCTTTCACCAATGCAACATTTCTAGAGAGCAGTGAGCTCATTCTCCAGTGGTGAGCAGGGGACTATGTATGAATTGGGACCTGCAGGCCAATGTATCCCTGAGGAAAGGTCCACAAGAACAATTCAAGAAACCAGTAAGAAACAAGGGGCAGAAAGCTGTGGGACAAAAGCACAGCAGGCTCCTGAAGGCTGGAGATTCCTTCTCTCAAGGTGGGATCATTCCCACCTGCTAAAGTCCACATCCCACAGTTAAAGTTCCTTCAGTCAAGAAAGACGCAGAGTGGGGAAAAAGGCTCATTTGAACCTGAGCCCCAGGTATGTACTTCAGATTGTAGTTCCATATCTACTACTTTACCTGCCCAGAACCACAGTGCCTGGAAACCAAGGTGGTCCTGGAGAGAAAATGGTGTTTAAGGGGGCAACATTCCATTTGGGTACATTGCAGCCATTGGACCCCCTGGTCTGGGGAAAGCAGCTGGGTTTGTGCCAGGGAGGCTCCCCACTCTAGGAAATGGAACCAAAGTCTTGCTCACAGGGCCATTCATTCTTGGAAAGGAAGCTGGGTTTACACCCAGGGTCCCAGTTGGCCTTGCAAAAGGAGCTGGGTTGATACCCACGGGGCCAGCTGGCGAAGAGCCTAGTGGCCCTGGAGCTGGCCTGGGGAAGGTAACCTGACCAGGGCCTAACGGGCCAATAGACCTGGGGAAGGTAGCTGGACTTGGACCCTGTAAGCCAGTGGCCCTTGGGAAGTTAGCTGGGTTGGGGCCTAGTGGCCCAGAGGCTCTTGGGAAAACTGCTGGACTTGAACCCTGGAGGCCAGCAGACCTCTGGAAGTTAATTGGGTTTGAAGCCAATGTGTTAGAAGACTGAGAGAAGGCAGCTGGGTTCAACCCCCCTGAACCTGTCCCCCTTGGAAAGGGATTAGCATTTACTCCCATAGGGCCAGCAGGCCTTGCAAAATGAGCTGAATTAGGGCCAACGGGGCCAGGAGCCCTTGACAGGGGAGATGGATTTGGCCCTGGAAGGCCAATTCCCCGAGAGCCAGGCCCTGAATTTGGGCCTATGGGGCCAGGAAGTCTGGCCATGGAAGATGGGCTTGTGCCCATGTTTCCAGAAGCCTGTGAGAAAGAAGCTGAATTTGCTCCTAAAAGACCTGCTGCTCTTAGAATGGGAGCAAGATCTAGGCCTTGAGGCCCAGCCATTCTTAAGTTAAGACCAGATCCTGTGCCCAAGAGGCCACCTGCTCTGGCATCCAGATTAGGGCCTGGGCCCAGGCCACCTGCCCTTGGATTAGGCCCAAGGCCTGGGCCCAGGCCACTTGATCTTGGGTTGGGCCCAAGGCCAGGACCTGGAAACATACTTGACCTCGGGGCAGGGTTTGTACCTACAAAGCCTGACCTCAGATTGGGACTCGGTCCAGGGCCCAGGCCAACAGGTCTAGGATTGGGAGGACCGTTTCCAGGAGTCAACAAGACACCCGCTCTCAGGCTGGGTCCAGATCCAGGGCCCATGGGGCCACCACTTCTGGGGTCAGGACCTGTTCCCAGAAGACCACTTGGCCTTGGGTTGGACACCGGACCTGGCCCTGGGAGACTCCCTAGCCTTGGGTTAGACAGAGGCCCTGGGCCTGGAAGAGCCCCTGCCCTAGGATTCAGAGTTGACCCTGGGCTTGGGCCCAAGAGACCACCCGGCCTTGGGAAAGAAACTGCACCTGTGCTAGTGGGGTTCATCCCTCTTGGAAAAGAAGCCAGGCCCGGGTCACGAGCACCAGCAGGGAAAGGTGCTGGATTTGAAGCCAGTGAGCCTGATGAAGTGGGAAAAGGAGAGGGATTCCTTGGAAATGGAGCCAAATTTCCACCAAGAGAACTGCTTGCCATAAGGAAGGGATCTGAGTTCATACCCAGTGGGTGGCCTGTGTTTAGAACAGGCCCCCCCTGGGGTCCCAGGGAACCGTCCAGCCGTCCTCGAGGTGGCAGGGGAGCACGAGTCCAAGGAGTTGGCCGCTCTCGAGGGAAAATCCGAGGTTCTTTCATACTTTCTTGGGGACGTTGGTGATGATGGGCTTGGGACGAGTTTTGAAAAGGATCTTGTTTTTGATGAGTGCAGTCACCAGGTACCGGGTGCCACTCTCGCAGCCAAGTTCATCACAATCCTGCTCCCCGGGAGTGTGTTTAACAAGGACGGCAAAAGGTTTCTCCAGGTGGATGATTTTCCCATATAGGATATGATGCCCCACGATCAGCACAGGGATTCCCTTTGGCAGAACAAGAATGAGATGCCTGAGGTTCAGGGCGAAGTCATAATATTCAAGTGCCTTCTAGAGATGCTCTTAGGAGTCAATGCTGGCACCTCCACTCCCTCTACCACTGCTGAGAAGCCACAATGGATAACCCACCCTCATATCCTTTTTACTCTTTCCGGCCCCAGGTGAGAGAATGTCTACTTTCAGAACTGTGACCTTTCCAGATTCCCCAAAGCTAAATTACCCTGCTACTGCAGAGGTCGGGGGTGGGGGGGGGAGAACAAGAGGGGCTTGGCTAGACCCTGAATAACAAACCTGAGGGCAGTCCTCACTGTGGGTCCTGGGAGCACCACCTTGGTGTAGCTTGCTTTCCTGAGGCATTAGGCAGGGAAAGAAAAGTCCCCTCACCTCAGTGGTGTAATGTAGGTCTCCCAGGAGGTTTCCAGCTAATCCAGTGCTGTGGCGAGCCTCGATCTCCCCCTGTAGCTCCATCAGCACCCATTCTGCCAGGCCTCCAGCCCCAGCACTGCAAGCAAAGGGCTGGCGGTTACACTATTTTGGAGGGGTGAAGGATGAATCATAGTGTCCTACACCACCATTCAAGGCCCAAGGGAACTCCTTGTTGAGCACAAGTTCTTGGGAAATTGGGCAGTGCCACGCACTGAACTCAAAACTGAAAGGCTGGGATTTGTGCTGGATGCATCTGAGGACCCCAATTCTTTCAGGGAAATTTCAAACCTATATAGACTTGATCGTTCAAGCTAAATTAAAACCCTCAAAATTTACTCACCTGGAAATAACAATCTGCACCATGAGCTTTACGTCTTTAAAAAGCAACGGAAAAGAAGCTGTAGAGGAAAAATATATTTTTTAGGATAATCGTAATGAATACTGTGTGCCAGGCACTTTCTAAATGCTTCAGACACATTTAGTTTCATTCCCCTAAAAACTCCATAGCATGTACATTTTTTAAACTGGTATTATACATAGAGAATTGCTTCAGATCACCAAGGGTCAACCACAGTGTGGAAAGTTAATAGGTACCACAGTGTGTTCAAGGTCACATAGCTACTAGTCAACCAGCCAAGATTTGAACCTAAGACATATACTGCAGAGCCCACCCTCTCGTCAGTATGCCAACTTGCCTTTCTCAGGGGCATTGTATTTTCCATTCTGTGTTTGTCTAAGAAACTAAGGAATTCTTTTAGATTTACTTTTTCCTTTGGTGATGGTGTAAGTCGATGTCTGCCACTTTGGTTATCTTTTATTTCAAGATTCAAAGGATCTCTCTGAACTAAAAGCTGAGAGAACGGAAAAGGTCCTTCAGACTTTAGTGAATGGTAAAGCTTATTTTCTAACGTGATTCTCATCAAACACATTGCCCATCTTTCATTTAGACACTAAAACAACCCTGATGCTTAATCCTTCATTTTATACAATGGCCCCACCTGGTGGCAAGTTTGCAGTACTCTACAAGAATGAGTTAAAATGGGACATTTTTGCCTGAAACTGGCTTCTTATACCTGTCTTCCTAAGAGAGGTAGATTAAAGGGGGGACTAAAGGGATGGGGGATCTAAACTATGACTTCTGTAAAAATCTTTCCAATGAATAGATGAAGCCTAGTGTAAGGTTATCAGATCAGTGTTTACCAACTGTAGAACAAGTTAACAGGTATTATAATTGTGCTATTAGCAAACACCTGCTTAAACAGGTTTCCTTATTGACATGTCAATCTTTGTTTTGGATCTCCAGGGAAAAGTATCAATATACTGCCAGCATCCCTGTAAGACAGCAGAACCTCTTACTCTTGAGCACCAAACACACTTTGGAATCATGAGGCTGGTCAATTACTGGACTTCAAGTATAAATAGCAGTTAGTATTTATTCCGGAGAAGGCAATGGCACCCCACTCCAGTACTCTTGCCTGGAAAATCCCATGGACGGAGGAGCCTGGTGGGCTGCAGTCCATGGGGTCGCTGGGAGTTGGACACGACTGAGCAACTTGACTTTCACTTTTCACTTTCATGCATTGGAGAAGGAAATGGCAACCCACTCCAGTGTTCTTGCCTGGAGAATCCCAGGGATAGGGGAGCCTGGTGGGCTGCCGTCCATGGGGTCACACAGAGTCGGACACAACTAAAGCGACTTAGCAGCAGCAGTATTTATTCAATTTTTACTATGAATCAGATGCTGTGCATATACATATTATGGATGGTATCTCATTCAACTACTGTGAGACAAGGACTTAGCCGTATTTTGCAGATAAAAGCTACTGAGGGATATACTCTTGCTTATATGTGGTACAAACACAGCTAGCAGGTAGCAGAGCCAGCGTAAAAACGTAGGCCATCTGACTTCACGCTTGTAATCAATACCTCTCAACCAAGGAGAAAACCAAGAGAGGACAGAAAGGCATGAAAGCATCAGGCAGGCACTGCTTACATGCATTTAGCAAGAGCTACATCCAGAAGGCATGCTTGAATACGCCAGACCTGCTGCAGCACTGCCAAGTGTGGTGCCCCCGACCACAGGTAATACACTGGCCCAGGGGAACAAAGGTCTGACAGGTAAGAAGGCCCTACCTCCACCATCAACAGACCAACCAAAGCACTTTTAATATTCTCCCAAGGTCTCCTGAAGGAGAAAGACTAACAATTTAAAATTAGAAGCCCTAAGTTCAGGTTCCAGCCTGAAGTGTGGACACTCATCATACCCAAGTCACTGTGGGGCTAAAACCTAGATTGTCGGCTTCATTTAACTATTATGAAGACCAAATATTGTAAGATGTGGAACTGCTTTAAAAGACTAACATATAGCTGATTTTTCAAAGGATAAGTAAATCAGCATTTCCACATTATAACTATAAAACTTAAGAGCATGGTAGGTACACTTTAGCCATAAATCAAAAAAGGCTCAATAACTGAAACTGAAGTTGTGAAGTTTCTAAGGGTTAATAAATACATGTAGATCAAGAAAGAGTTCTTGTAAATGAGTTTTTAAAACTGTATTTATTTTTTTGCCTGATAACTGCTTTACAATATTCATTTGATTTAAATAAACTTTTGGTGACTGATGATACAGTGTATTTTCTTTGGTAAGTGCAAGTGATAGTAAAATACAGGTAGTTTCAGAGAAGCAATAAAGCGTTCACACAGATACACATTTTAGGAAAATCACAGCAGGGAAGGCGATTAACCCTTAAGACCTCTGACTCTGAGGTAGGAATGTACAGACTGTTTAGAAAAAGGGGATGTATTAATAGAAATACTTTTGGTGCATTCCCTATTTCCTGGAGTCTCCTGCCAGAACAAGAATTCAAAACAGTGGCCTACTTAGGGCTTTCACTGCCATGGGCCTGGGTCAGAGAACTAAGAGCCCACAAGCTGCGAGGTGTGGCCAAAAAAGCTAAATAAATAAAAACAAAAACCAGAAAAAAAGTGGTCGAAGTGGATAAAGGAAAACAGATGCCTGGTAGCTGGGTCAGAGTAGCTGCACTTCCATACTTGTTGCTAATGCTCCAACAAGACCACACAGCTCTCTATCCACTTATGTAGGCGGCCCTGCTTGAGTACACCTATTGATACAGGCAGGCAGCTAGCAATTCTCCTAAAAACAAAAATCCTGTGACCTAAACACTTTAGACCTAATGAGGCTGGAGAAAGTGATGACAAATGAAGTTCACACCCAGCTTGCAAAAGTCTAGCTCATAGGAACCCGTGGACTGATGTGGCTATATTTATGTACATGGGGGTGTATTTACCAAGTTAGTATTAATAAATAATGCAGGGGAACGCATCCCTTTGTATTTTAAAATTCTCCTTTAGCACCTTAAAATATCCCACTGGCTGAATCAGATTGTTCTTTTTCTTGCTCCATGCTCTAAACAGCTGTTCTTAAAACGAGGTATGTTTACCTGGGCACTTCACTAATAACACACCTAATGGAGGTGCATTTCACCCAGTGTAGCTAAGTCACTTCAGTCGTGTCCAACTCTGTGTGACCCCATAGACGTCAGCCCACCAGGCTCCCCCGCCCCTGGGATTCTCCAGGCAAGAGCCCTGGAGTGGGTTGCCATTTCCTTCTCCAATGCATGAAAGTGAAAAGTCAAAGTAAAAACATGAGAACATGCAGTCTAATATGTCCCCATCCCCTTGAGAGCAGGCAGAGCAAGTTAGTAGGAAAACAAAGAGGTGAAGAAGTAAAATATAAGTCAAATCCTGTTGGTAACAAGTAACATTATAATGAAAAATTTCTGTAAAACAAAGAGATTTCTAAGTCTTCAGTCTCAACTCATTCCAACATTTACAAATAACCAATGCAACTTTTAAGTGTCTGTTCTAAGGTACTGCTTGTGTAGAAACTGCAGCTGTTATCAAGAGCAATATCTGAAGGCACAGTTTGACCAATGTACCATATCAAATCACGAAACTAAAAGTCAGTGGAAAAGATTGCCCAGCACCTCTCTCTCTCAACAGCCTTGAGTTTAATCCCAAATTTAGATAGGATCAACTGTCTTTGGTTAAGAATAATAATTCCAAGTTCCTGTAGAGCCAGGAAGAATGTTATGATCTTACTTTTTAAAAAGATGTTTAAATTCAATGTATTTCAGAGTGGAGTCTCAAAGGCCACGACTACAGTATGGACTTGGAGATGGAAGGTATGGAAAAAACCAAACACCTTTTCCCTGCAATGAATTATTTTGACTCCCTATCCCCTCTTATAAAAGGGGAAATTTTTTTTCTACCTACGTTTTTGAGGCTGTTACATGGCTAAATAAATGTGTTCTGTACTCGTTAGTCAAATGACTTTAGCTATGTAAAAGAAACTTTTTAAAAAGCATTGTGTACATTTTAACTCCTATTTTTTTCCTTTATGGAAAGACAAAAACAAAATGTCTTTTTGCGGGGGGGGGGGGGGGGGGGTGCTTCAAGATTTCTGGAAAAGTAAAGTTGAAACACTGTTGTTTCTCAAGACAGTAGTCTGCATGACTTCAAGAGGCCTGAACAAACCAGAGAGTAGCAAAGGAATCCCTTCTCAAAACAAACGCATACTCACAATGGGAGCCCTAATCAAAAGTCAAAAGGTTTGTCTGAAATCAGACCGAATCTGGGATACATCTTAACTGTCATTTTGAAGTCAGTTACTATTAAAGTCATTAAAACCTGAAAAATCAAAGTGCCACCAGTTTCTTAGGAAGAAAAGTTCAGGCAAAGCATTATCTTTTTAATACAGAAGCTTCATTTCTAACATAGCTAAACCTCTCTGAACATTTCCCTGGATTTTTTTTCACCTTGCAAACAATGCTATGATACAGGCACTGTCTGTCACTGCCTTTTTACAGTGAGGAAACAAGCGTAGAAGCTAAAGGTTAAGTAACTGGTCGAACACCTGAGAGTGGCTGCTGCGGAATATGGCCCACAATCCACCCTTTCCTTTGGTCCTCTCACATAGGACCCCCCACCCCCATGCCTGATGTCTATAGAGGAACTTGCTTTATAAACACTGCCCTTCTCACAGCATCTACCACAGGATGGCAAATAAACCACCTATGAGGAAAATCTTACATACTGCCACTATGACATCTGTGGGGTAGGCAGCTGAAATCAAGTAAGCCTGCTTTTCATCATATCCAATTGATGAGGCTTAAGTTTCTGAAATCCCTAGAGATGTACTCAAGGTCAGCTCCAGGATTCAAAATTATGGCCCAAACCCGTTTCCTTAATGTTAGACAAAGTCAGTCAAAAGAACAGAGCATTCTTTCTCACTGATTCATCTTATCTACAAAATTTTTTATCCATTGGTTTCTGAATTGTTTGTTAATATTACTAAGCGCTTAACAGAGAATAGCAATGAGCAAGGATCCTTAATGGTTAACAGCTCCCAAAATAAGATGCAGCAGAAAGTGAGGTATGTATGGTATTAAACAGAATATGCAGCTTTTATGGAAACAATGGGCTCTGACTCAATGGTTTAACCTAACTACACAGAATTAAATTTTATTAGAGCTAAACAGTCTTTTTAAAATTGTTTTCATTAGGCCCTTACAAATTTTTTTTTAAAAAAAAAGGGGAATAAAGACTTTCACTTTTTTAAAAATTCATTTTTATTAAAAAATTAAATATGACAAAATATTTGCAAATTGCTGGGCCAACAATTAGCATTTATTGAGTCCTTATTCAGTCCCAAAGACTATTCTGTGTTCAGGGATTTAGTGAGAATTCAGTGTCAGACCTGCCTTCTTTGAGTCTACCATCTTTCTAGCCTATGTATGATGGAGGTAACGTAATGTCAGTTTCTCCACCAATAAACTGAGCATAAAAAAACCTATCTCAAAAAGGTTGTTTTATTAAATGAAGTTATGAATGTAAAGTCCTTAGCACGTGCCTAACATGGTAAAACTTAGGGTCAAGCTACTGATTACCTGGAGGAACATGGCATTTTCTTAGTACATGTCCAATAGAGTGACTTTACTCTGTTTAATTATTATTTTAATCTTTACAGTGGACTAAAACATCCTATAAAAGCAGCATGTTCTAAGAATAAAGTCAAGTTTACACAATGGGAGAACAATTCAAACATGGCAGGCAGGGTTTACCAATCTGCTTCAGGGATTAAGTTCTGGAAGGTTTTCTTCTCTAAGCATGGTAGCTATTTCTGTGTGCCTTTCCAGCAAATGAACAATTCATGAACTTTTACATACAACTGGATACAGATTACTTTTATTAGCAGTGTTACTGTGGTTTTGTGACTGATGGGGATAATCTAAGTTTCAAGGGAAGACCTTGTCTCTTGACAGACTTATTAAATGCTAAAATCCAGTTTCTAAATGAGAAGTCTGCTCTCCTCCGAAAAGGGGCCATGGAGGGTAGGTGGAACTGAATGCTTCCGAACTTTTCATTAGTGAACAGTGTGTTCAAAAACGTGTGTGGACACTATGCATACATGTGGGACTTTCCCATCACGTTTTAAGATTCCCATGATGGAGGGAATCAATTACTGGTATTCGTAGACAATAGGTAGAAAAGATGGCTTCAGTCGTTCTGAGTTACTCCAGTTTTCTCCATCTTCTGCTACTCTGCGGCCCCATCTACCCTTCCTCCTTTTACTGCCCTGAGCCCCTCCCTTGCCCAAAGTCCCTTCCTGTCTAGCTCTGCTAGAGGTCTCCCTCTATACTGGATTTCCCTCCCACCAGCCCCATCTTCACCATCTCCCCCGACCCCCTCCTCCTCTCCCTGGAAATTGAGCTACAAGCACTTCCTATTTCTAGCCCCTCTCACTTTCTGGGACTTCTCTGTCCGCTACCCGTCTCTTGCCCACCTCCCCCCCAACCCCCCCGACTTTCTCTAGGACCTCTTACCAAGCCTTTCTCCTACCTCCCAAGGAAACTATTTTAAACTCCACCCTCCAACCCCAGAATGGTCTTTCCAAACCGTTCACCCTCCTAAAGATCGCTCTAAACGTTATTCCTCTACCACCCTCATCTTCCAAATCGTTTCCTATGTCCCCCAATTCTTAAGTACTTCGCTCCTCCAGGACCCGAACTCCACCCCACTCTTCTCCGGCCTCTCACTCCACCCACAAAAGAAGCTGGATCACTCTCCAGACAATCTCTTCCTTCCAGTCACTCTCCCAACTACCGCTCCCAATAGCCTCTTCCCCCCAAGATTTAAAAATGTCCCCTCCAAAGAACTCACAGTCCTACCCCCCGCTTAGACCCTTTCTGATGTTCCCGCTACTTCCTGGGTTCCAGGTCTCCCCCACTCTAGCAAGCATCGCGTGCTGGGTTCCCTCCCAACCCAGGGAAAAAAGCCCCTTCCCGCACATACCTCGAGATTCCGGCCCGCGCCGCCCCCTTCTCCGTCCTCCGCCCGCGCTCGGCCACTCTTTCCGCCCTTCTCCCGCTCCGCCCAGCTCGCTCCCTTCCCTCCGCCTTCCGACTCCGCACCGCTCCCTTCTCCGCAATTCCCGGCTCTCCTACCCCGAGGGCGCCTCTGGGTCGCCCCCACCTCTGCGCGGCCCTCCCCGCTCCCCTCCCCCTTCCCGGCCTCCCCTCCCCCGCCAGCCGCTCCCCGCCCCTCAGCTCGCCATTCTTCTCCTCGAGCCGCGCGCCCCGCCCGGCCCCAGCTTCCTAGCTTCCCGCTCTCTCGCACCCTCGCCTCCCCATCCCCGGCTCAGCCCTCGCTCCCCGCGGCCTCCCGCGCTCCCTGCCCGCGGCCTGACCTGCAATGGCGGCCGCCGATCGCGGCGCCGCGCGGCCAACGGGCGACAACCGAACCTCCCGCCGCCGTCGCCGCCGCCGCGAGCACTGCCTGCGCACTTCCGGCCTTGCGCCGCGAGCACTTCCGGGGCAGAACACGCGAGCGCGCGCACGTGGGGCCGGGGCGGAGAGAGACGAGCTCCCTGAGTGGCGAGCCCTTCCACCGGTGAGTTGGGGAAGGGGCGTAGGGGGCGGGGATGGAATGGGGGTGTATCTAGGGAGTGCGGCCTGCTCTAGGTCGGCCCCCCGGGAAACTCGCCGATTCCCCTCTGCCGAGGCCGGGTGGAGGTTATTCCAGAGATCCCCGGAGAGGGAAGGGGCGGCGGAGCCCTCGCGCGCCTCGGAAACACACATAGCCTAGCTGGGCCGAACGCGCCTTCTCTCCTGGCAGATTCTTCACCTTGAAGGGAGATGAGTAACGGGGCGAACTTGACCCGAGTGCGTCTTTTGGCGGCGGCGGAGCTGGGGATAGAGAAAGTAACTGACAGATGCCCGATCAGTCCTGTCGCTTCTTCCCGCTAAGAAGCTCTTGGTTCTTCCTGCCCATCAGCCCCACCGTCACCACCGTAGTTGAGTCTGTGATTTGCAGACAGCATGCAGTGGAGATGGAGATGTTTGCCAAAATTCAGGTTCCTTGATCATCTCCCACCCCAAAAGACTGGAATTCTGGAGCTATGGATTAGTACCCGGAATCCTGCCTTGTTAAAGATCGTTTTGGTTTAGGAATTCTGCGGACCTGACTTTGAGAGACTCCTTTAGACTGTCACCATTTCTTGCTTTCTTAGAATGGTCGAGGTATTGATCCTCCTATTCACCACCCGCAGCCCCAGAAACCTCACGCACCAAATACGAAGGAGACTTTAGTTCTGCCTCGAATACAATTCCTGGGGAAGGAAATGGCAACCCACTCTAGTATTCTTGCCTGGAAAGTCCCATGCGTGGAGGAACCTGGTAGACTACATACAGTCCATGGGGTCGCAAAGAGTTGGACGCGACTGAGCGACTTCACTTTCTTTTCGAATACATTTGGTCAGCTCTTTGTGGCTCCATTCAAGCGCGCACTCCAAGTAAAAAAATAAGGTTATGTTCAGTCTTTTGCTCTAAGATCAAGTTTTAGATTCTCACCTCTTTTCCTGGAGCACTTCCTTCAGGCAGTTTGCAGGATTGCTAGGAGGCTGGGTGATGCTCTATGTGATGATTTTTGAATTTTTTTTGTGGAAGAATCCTGAGCTTCTGGAGACTATTTGATAGATTCTGTGTGGACCATGAAAGCATCTTTAGTTGAATATGTTAAAATGAACCTCAGACAGACTTCCCAGGTGGTCCAGGGGTTAAGACTGGGAGCTTCTAGTGAAGGGGGCAGGGGAACTAAGATCCCATATCCTCCCTACCCCCAGTTCCTGCCTGGCCTTCTCCCCACCCCCAAAAAAGGAGGGAAAAAATAGAAATGAACCTCAGTGAGATACATTTGGAGTCTGCCACGTAGAACAGTGGTACTGTGCTGTGCTTAGTCGTGTCCGACTCTTTGCGACTCTATGGACTGTAGCCTGCCAAGCTCCTCTGTCCATGGGGCTTCTCCAGGCAAGAATACTGGAGTGGGTTGCCATGCCCTCCTCCAGGGGATATTCCCAACTCAGAGATGGAACCCAGGTCTCCCTCATTGCAGGCTGATTCTTTACCATCTGAGCCATGACGAAAGTCCAGAAGAGTGGTAATAAAAAACAATAGATGTGACATACCGCTGTTTAACAATGATTCTTTTCTCCTCTCCTAGGAATGGGTGAATTTAATGTCCATCGAGTGCGTTTCTTTAATTATGTTCCATCAGGGATCCGCTGTGTGGCTTACAATAACCAGTCAAACAGATTGGCTGTTTCACGAACAGATGGCACTGTGGAAATCTATAATTTGTCAGCAAACTACTTTCAGGAGAAAGTAAGTCATTTGGGAGCCTGATTTGGTGGTGTCGATGTTAATTTTTTTTTCTTAAGTTCAATTCTGCAAAATCTTCTATGTCCTTTTTGTATGCAAAGAGATAAGAAGAAAATGACTCTCCCCTACTCTCTCTGTTGTTTAGAAACACAGAACAAATATACAATCTCTTGTCTGACTGATGAGCTTAGAGCTTCAATCTATGTAATGTTGGTTAGAAAGATCCTACCTAGGAATTGTGGTGCTCACTGCCATTTAGAAACTGATGTTTACTAGATCTGTCGGGCACAGCATTCTTATTGTCAAGATCATTGCTTCCTATCAGTCTCTGCACCATTGTAACTTTAGTAAAGTGGCATTTCCTGCTGTGTTATTACCCATTTCACTGCTAATTCAGAAAAAAATGATGAGATGTTTTAATATCAAACTTTTTGGTGATGTGATAGCAAGAAGATGAATTCCTAAACTATCTATTTGAGAGAAGGTAGATTTATATACCTAATGTTTGGAAGTAAAGAAGATTTTAAATTAGGTAAAATATCATTTGGGTATACGCACAGGGCTGTTACAGCAGCATATTTTTCAAAGTCTCTGATTACAGATTTCAGATGCAGCAAAATAATTCAGTTCACATTTATTGAGTGCCTTGCATGCCCTCAACACCATGATACAAATGAATAGAAGGAAAAATGAATGCAGTGTCTTGCAGCTTAGTACTTGGAATTTAGGTACTCTGTAACTGTTTCTAAATGACTACAAGCATTAGGCATTAAGATAAATGTCAGAGGCCCTACCTTCAAGGAGCTCAAAATCCAGTGGGGGAAAGATGACTATACAGTTTTGAAATAGTGTGGTCAGTTTTATGATAGACCTAAGCATGGGCATAGAATCTTAGTGGAGAGGTACCTTGCTCTGATGAGGTGGGTTTAGGATTCCTGGAAAGGGATGACTTACCTGAGCTGACCCCTGAAGCAATAACAGAGTTAAGAAATCACTGGTCGGAAAAAATGAGTCTCATTCTATAGTGTGAAAAACATGCTGTGATGCACGCTTGTTGCATCCTGTGATTTTTCTTGTTATCATTGCAACTATATAATTGTTTATATATTTGTTTAATGTCTTCTTCCCTGCTGAACTTCAGATTTTATGAAAAAGGGATCTTGTCAGTGATATGGCTGTATTCCCAGCATTTAGCAAGTGCTTAATACAAAGGCATCACTGAGTTAATATATATTCGACCAGTCTTTACCTAGTACATCTTATTTTCCACTCCCATCAGTTTTCTTTTTTCTTGAACAATTAATTCAGTCTAGTCTTCCACTTGGTTTCCTTGTTCCCTTTCTGGCTATTGAAGATTGATTAGCTTGGGTGATCACTCTCAGATCATGAGAGTGAAGAGTAGAGACTAGTAGTAAGGAGACTTATCTTCTATTTGTGTCATTGACTTTGGCAATTTGGGCAGACCATTTACAGGTGCTTTGCTTTTTCAAGTTCAGATAGGAAAAATTGTATCTCTCCTGGAGAAGGCAATGGCAACCCACTCCAGTACTCTTGCCTTGAAAATCCCATGGACAGAGGAGCCTGGTAGGCTGCAGTCCAGGGGGTCGCCAAGAGTCGGACACGACTAAGCAACTTCCCTTTCAGTTTCACTTTCATTCCCTTTGGTGGCAAGCAGCTATAAGAATAAGATTCCTTGATTGTATGAATGCTTTTTGAGCAAGAAGAGAACACTTAGAAATCTGAGACTTGAATGAAAAGCTGGAGTGAGCTGCATTCATTTCTTTTATTTTCATTTTTTAGACGTTTATTGGTGAAATTGGCCCACAATAAGCAACATGTTTTCAAAGTATACATATTGATAACTTTTGACACGTATACACCTTTGAAATCATCCATCAAGATCGTTGCAATGACTTTTAAAAATCAGATAACATCAAATACAATTACTTGCAGACTTTATTGTCCGAAAACATTTTGCAGAACAAGTCCTAGAAGAAGAAACAAAACCAACTGTATAACTAAAATGTGAGCCTGAAAAAAAATGAAAATATCGGTATCATGATCTTCAGATAATGTGAAACTCCACACTAAGTTATTTCTAGAGAGGCGTTTTAATTTTCCCCGTTTGCCTGTGATCACTCAGTGCTGGTAGCTGGTGAATTCTTGGTGGGTTGAGAAGTTATGGTGTTTCTGTAGTTTTTCCCAGGTCATGAGTCTCGGGCCACAGAAGCTCTGTGCTGGGCGAAAGGACAGCGACTGTTTAGTGCTGGACTCAATGGAGAAATTATCGAGTATGATTTACAGGCATTGACCATCAAGTATGCTGTGGATGCCTTTGGAGGGCCCATCTGGAGCATGGCCGCCAGCCCCAATGGCTCTCAACTTTTGGTCAGTATGCAACTATTGGTAATCCAAACCGAGATTTCCTCTTGCACCCATTTACACTTGCTTCCCTGTGTTCATAGGAAGGTGAAGTTACATTGTGGCCAGTCACAATTCCAGTCTGAGCTGAATTCAAGCAACCAATTGTACCTGGATTCCAATAGGAGATACACGACTAGGGTTATTACTGAGATGTAAAAATCCCTTGTCCTTTTGCACCCTTTCTGCTTCTACTTTGGATCTTGTTTGTTCATTTATGACACCAGAGGTTTCAGTGTGGTTCAGCATCTCCCAAATTGTGTCCTTTGGAATTGGGAGATACAGACACTGTCTTTTGTTTTGCTGTACTTTGTGTTTTATGATACATTTTGTTTCAGAATTACCACGTATTAAATCCTTCTGTAGATTCACAACACATGTTAGTATACTAAAAGTTCTGATAGGTCTTTTTACAAGTCAACTTGTGGAACCATGTTTCTCAAAAATTTTTTGAGCACAGACTTAAGATTTCCCTCCTCCCCGCACATTCTTACCATTAATTTTCTGTAATAAGTTTCTGATTTTTTTTTTTTGGTACTATTTTACAGTATCTTGACATATCTCCATGAAAGTGACACAGTTAATGGGTCTTTAATTTAGGCCATTGTATCTAGCACAGACATGCCGTGAAATCCTATTTCTCCTCCATGTCCTGTGCAGGAATTAGGCCACTCATTGGCCTGCTTTCTGGTTGGGTTATGAAGGCTGCCAGGAACCAAATTTCTTGATAACAGTACTTTTTTCATCTCACAAACTATTTTTCCTCTTTCAGAGCAAGTGTTAGCTTGAGGGAAGAAATGTATATATTTTAAATGTGTATATTTGGTTCTCTAAAATGCTTTCTCTGTTTTCCACCCCCTTTTCCATGATAGGTTGGCTGTGAAGATGGATCTGTGAAATTATTTCAGATCACCCCAGACAAAATCCAGTTTGAAAGAAATTTTGATCGTCAGAAAAGTAAGGGTTATTTGTCATCAGGGCAGCGAGTAGTGTTAACAAGAAGTTACGTTTCTGTGCCGCTGGAGATGGGATACTTTCCCATGGGTCCAGAGAGTATTTTATCTGTGTGCCAGCTTTCTGTGATGCAGGGTATATGCTGGCAGATGTCCTTAGCTCAGGTTCTCTTTACTGTGTAACATAGCGTGGTTGTGACTGCCTGGTTAGGTAATAACAGAGAAAACTGGCAGTCCAAAATAGAAAAGCAAGTGTTTCTGTGTGAATCAGTTTGTTAGTTCTCACTCACGTTAGTGAAGTTTTGATAAATGTGCATAAAGTCTCAAAACTAGGACTTTTCCTGTAGGTAGAGGCTCTGGTTCTCAGTCCTGCTAGTACATTCAAGTTGAATGTGGGAATTTTATAGACAGTTGCCCCTGTTCCAGCTGCAGCTACTCACACAGACTTCCAGATCAGAGGTTGGCAACCTGTTTCTGTAAAGACACCAGCTAATATATATTGTAGGCTTCAGCAAAGTAGCCCTGGATAATGCTTAAACAAATGGGGATGGTTGTACTTGCCTAAAACTTCATTAACGACAACTCACCTCAAGTTGGCCTTTGGGTTACAATATGCTGACTCCTCTTCTGGAGAGTGGTGTCTGAGATGTTCTCTGTGTCCAACAGTAATATTCATTCTGTATTCATCAAATCCCTGTATGTTTGTTTTTAATATCTTGCAGGTGTTGTATTTTTTAATTACAAAGGTGACACAGTGTTGTTAAAAATTTCACGCGTTTGAAAAAAAAAATTCCATGTGTTTGGCTAAGGGTGAAAGAAAAAATAAGTGGCTCATTTCAGTCTGTAGGCAACATTTTTAAATGAATCTAGACCTTTTTGTATCTTCAAATGGATGGATACATTGACGGATACATTTCCAAGAGTGCTTGCACCTGCTTTTTAGCTTATTTTTTTTTCATTTGCTATATCACAGACATCTTCCTGTGTGAGTTGAGTTGTGCTCATATGAGTGGCATTCCATTTTACAGTGTTCCATAATTTATTTGACCAAACTCCTATTGATAGATATTATTATTAATATTTTTTTTACTACTCAAGCCATTGCTGTAACGAACATTCTTCTCTTCACTTGGGCACTGCAGTAATATTTCTCTGTGGTGAAATTGCCAGTGTAGTTGCTGTGACAGATATGCACGTTTGTATTTTGTTTGGTTACTGCCGGATCACCCTCAGAAGTTTGTGTTTGTTTGCACTCCTGTCAACCATTTATCCATTATTAAAAGCAAGCATCAAATATGTCATGTGAGTCCCAGGAAAAAGTTGTTCCTCACCTGTTACAAAACAGTTCTTCTCAAAAATGCAGTAGGTAAGCGCTAAGACTATAGAACGCTAGCCCTGTAGATCACTGTGGAAAGAGAACTCAGTTACCGTTTGCTGTATATTTACGTGTATGTCACTTTCTCCTTGGTTGTAAAACTCCCCAGGTCGAATCCTGAGTCTCAGCTGGCATCCTGCTGGTACTCACGTTGCGGCTGGCTCCATAGACTATATTAGCGTGTTTGACTCCAAATCAGGTGACTGTTTTTCTCAGCTCATTTGGGATGTGGGTCTTGTTTGCAGATTCACATTTGTCTGTTTCCAAAAGCTTGTGTCCTTGTGCTTTCACCAGCCTTCTGAGATGTCACCATGAATTTCATGTCTTTCTTAGATTCCTACTGCTGCTTTTAGGAGACTCTTGATTCTTCAATTAAATACAGTATTTTTCGTCATAAGAATTTCACACTAAAATTTGCCTTCAACCAGTAAGCCACTTAATATAAATAACCAGTAGATACCTATTTATATATACCAGTTCTTCATAAAAGAAGATGTCTGTCTCTGAGGAACCTTAGTTCTTGGTAACACAGTCACGTATTTCCTCTGCTCTTGGCCTGGAGGATTGGCTGATGGATTCCTTTAGTGATGAGACTGACTTCAACCTGTTAGGTGGCCGTCTGTACTCCCCTCTACGATGAGAGGATACACACGGCAGGGATGTCGCCTTTTTCTTTCTCTGTACTGCTTAAGCAAGTTTTTTATTGTTATCAGTCATATATGCATATAGTCAAAGAATTCCTTAAGGCTTATTACAAAAAAGCAGGATTCCCCCAGTATCCCTTCTCCTGCTCCTCAAAGGCAATAACCTGCAACTCTTAGCTGTTTCTTTTGGTATTTGTCTCTGTGCTATACATAGTATGCTTAAAACACTGTACTTTATTTTCTCAGTTTTAGCCCATTATTTATTGACTTCTGTATTAACCCTCTTTCTTTGCACTTTGCTACATGCACTCATTTCTTCTTGATCCTCCTAGGACGGTTATATTGTAATTTTGTTCAGATTAGCAGTTGATATTTTTATTCTCAGACTATATAGGTACTACTTGCAGAGTAAATGTCTTTTCCTTTTACTGTAAGGTCTTTTTAAATTTTATTTTTAATTGGGAAGTACCCTGTATTCTTTTCGTTAATATTGTGTGTGTGTCTCTCTCTCGTGTGTGTGATTGATACCTATATCAGTAATTCATCTCTACATTCTTCTAGTTGTATAAGGTAGGTTCTGCTACATCTGGTTTTCTTTCTCATTTTGGGTGCAGTGGGGTGCACTGCATGGCTTGCAGGATCTTAGTTTCCTGGCCAGGGATTGAACCTGGACCCCTGCAGTGAAAGCACCAGACCGCCGCTAACCACGGACCACTAGGTAATTCCCACTTGTGGTTTTCTTCCTACCACTTTTGCCTCCTTGAAGGATTCTCTCCCAGAGCCTTGTGCCCTGCCTCAGTCGAGTGGAGCCAGTTTCTGGGCCTGCTGCACAACTCTGAGATCTTGAATTCTGATTTTTCAACCATTCTGGGAATTTCCTTTGCTTGTTTCTCACGTAGAGTTCCCCATAGCCATGTCATGCACTTTCCTAGTTTATCACTTTGTTTGGTGGATCCTGAGAAAGGGTTTTTATGAGAAAGAATTCTACGTTGGAAATTATTTTTCCTTAGAACGTTGAAGCCCTGGTTCTTCTGTTCAACGTCTATTGCTGTTATGAAGTCTGATGCCTTTCTGGGAGTAGATGCTTTGTGTGGGTTTTTGTGGTTTGTTTTTCCTGGGAGTTTTTAAGATCTTCCTTTTATCTTTACTGTTCTGAATTTAATAATTATGTTCTTTGTTGTGTGAATCTGTTAATATCGATTATATTGGACAACTTGATAGGTTCCTTTAATCCAAAAACCCATGTTTTCCATTTCTGAGGAAAAATTCTTATAATCATTTTCTAAATGAGTTGCTCTCCATTTTTTTCTAGAATTTTAGCATTTGAATATTGGCTTTTCTCATTTATTTTCTTTCTTTTTCCTGTTACTTTTCATCTCGTAACTTTTTACTCTGCTTCCTTAGAGAGTTTGTCATCTTTATCTTAGACCTTTTCTTGAGATTTTCCTTTCTGCTGTTTGTTTCTAGACTTCTTCTTTGTTTCCTGAATGTTCTTTTTTAGAGCATTCTCTTTTTATTTCATTATATAGTATACTATTCTCCAACACTATTCTCTTCTGCAACTGTTATTTATTTTTCTCTACCCCTCTCTTGGGCCTCTGCCTTCCATACTAAGGCTGTCTTCCAGTGTCTAGGGGTTCCTTTCATCACCAGACAGGTTTATTGCATCTAAGCTTCACTGAGGAATGGTCTGGCTTGACTGTCAGTATGGGGAAGCTCTAAAGACAGGTCTTTTGTCTTGTCCAAGTCATATTTCCCAGAAGTGTTTTTTGTTCTCCTGTGGGGTGATAACAAGCAGGGCCCTCAGCATTCTAAGAAAACTGGTGTTCTTAATGTTGAGTGAGAAGTTGCCACTTAATCTATGCTCCATATAGCACTCCCACCCTCAGTTACACTGATAGCCCTCTTCAGAGAATAAGTTTCTAGTCTCCTCTGAGAAGTGGAATTTGGGGAGTTGCCTGGCTTCTTAGCTGTCAGGCAGGATCTAAGGGATATCATATCAGTTCACTCACTCAGTCGTGTCCGACTCTTTGCAACCCTGTGGACTGTAGCACGCCAGGCTTCCCTGTCCGTCACCAACTCCCAGACCTTACTCAAACTCATGTCCATTGAGTCAGTGATGCCATCCAACCATCTCATCCTCTTTCGTCCCCTTCGCCTCCTGCCTTCCATCTTTCCCAGCATCAGGGTCTTCTCTAGTGAGGCAGTTCTTCACATCAAGTGGCCATAGTATTAGAGTTTCAGCTTCAGCATCAGTCCTTCCAATGAGTATTCAGGACTGAGTTCCTTTAGGATGGACTGGTTGGATCTCCTTGCAGCCCAAGGGACTCTCAAGAGTCTTCTCCAACACCACAGTTCAAAAGCATCAATTCTTTGGTGCTCAGCTTTCTTCACAGTCCAACTCTCACATCTGTACATGACCACTGGAAAAACCGTAGCTTTGACTAGACATATCTTTGTTGGCAAAGTAATATCTCTGCTTTTTAATATGCTATCTAGGTTGGTCATAATTTTTCTTCCAAGGAGTAAGCATCTTTTAATTTCATGTCTGCAGTCACCATCTGCAGTGATTTTGGAACCCAAGAAAAGAAAGTCTGCCACTGTTTCCATTGTTTCCCCACCTATTTGCCACGAAGTGATGGAACTGGATGCCATGATCTTAATTTTCCAAATGTTGAATTTTAAGCCAATTTTTTCACTCTCCTCTTACACTTTCATCAAGAGGCTCTTCAGTTCTTCTTCACTTTCTGTCATAAGGGTGGTGTCATCTTCATATCTGAGGTTATTAATATTTCTCCCAGCAATCTTGATTCCAGCTTGTGCTTCATCCAGCCTGGTATTTTGCGTGATGTACTCTGCATATAAGTTAAATAAGCAGGGTGACAATACACAGCCTTGATGTACTCCTTTTCCTATTTGGAACCAGTCTGTTGTTCCATGTCCAATTCTAAGTGTTGCTTCTTGACCTGCATACAGATTTCTCAGGAGGCAGGTAAGCTGGTCTGGTATTCCCATCTCTTGAAGAATGTTCCACAGTTTATTGTGATCCACACAGTCAAAGGCTTTGGCATAGTCAATAAAACAGAAGCAGATGTTTTTCTGGAACTCTCTTGCTTTTTCAATGATCCTGCGGATGTTGGCAATTTGATCTCTGGTTCCTCTGGCTCTTCTAAATCTAGCTTGAACATTGGGAAGTTCACGGGTCATGTACTATTAAAGCCTGGCTTGGAGAATTTTGAGCATTACTTTGCTAGCGTGTAAGATGAGTGCAATTGTGCGGTAGTTTGAACATTCATTGGCATTGCCCTTCTCTGGGATTGGAATGAAAACTGACCTTTTCCAGTCCTGTGCCCACTGCTGAGTTTTCCAAATTTGCTGGCATACTGAGTGCAGCACTTTCACAACATCATGTTTTAGAATTTGAAATAGCTCCACTGGAATTCCATCACTTCCACTAGCTTTGTTCATAGTAATGCTTTCTAAGGCCCACTTGACTTAACACATTCCAGGATGTCTGGCTCTAGGTGAGTGATCACACCATCGTGATTATCTGGGTCGTGAAGCTCTTTATTGTACAGTTCTTCTGTGTATTCTTGCCACCTCTTCTTAATATCTTCTGCTTCTGTTAGGTCCATACTACTTCTTTCGTTTATTGTGCTCATCTTTGCTTGAAATGTTCCCCTGGTAGCTCTAATTTTCTTGAAGAGATCTCTAGACTTTCCCATTCTATTGTTTTCCTCAATTTCTTTGCATTGATCACTGAGGAAAGTTTTCTCATCTCTCCTTGCTATTCTTTGGAACTCTGCATTCAGATGGATATATCTTTCCTTTTCTCCTTTGCCTTTAGCATCTCAGGTTTCTTAAACTTTTTTTCAACCAGTCCCTCCTTTTAACCGCACTTTCCCCTCTATTTCCAGTGTGTCTGGAGTCACCAGTTGCTGGGTCTTCTGAGGATTCCATGGTAGAAATCAGGTGGTTTCTTGGCTCTTCTTACTGCTAATTTGGGACTTAGTTTTCAGGTTCTAGTAAGTCAGTTACTACTCTGTGTCTGCTTTCCAATCCCCAAATTTTGACACTGTTGTCTTCTGTCCCATTCTCCTGGAGATTTGGAAACGAGCAGAGGAGCATATGTATGCACAGCTGGCCATTTTTAAGTGAAGTATCAAACATCTCCTTTCCATCTCACCTCCTCACCACAAATTTCTTCTGTCAACAAGCCCCTGCCCCACCCTCCTTTTCTAAGTAACATTTTGGTGTTCCATACTTGAGTTCACCATAACCACTGTTTACTGGCTCTCTGTGGTCTGGGCTCAAGCAGCTGAACTTATCAGATGCTAACATAGACAGCTTTTCAAGACTAAGGAGAAATGAGTGCTGTTCAAACGTGGGCTTTGCTTTTTTTTACCAGGGAGCGCTATTGGTAAGATGCTGGTGGATAGGCAGTACATGGGCGTGTCGAAGCGGAAGTGCATCATTTGGGGTGTGGCCTTCCTGTCCGATGGCACTGTCATAAGCGTGGACTCTGCTGGGAAGGTGCAGATCTGGGACTCAGCTACCGGGACCCTCGTGAAGAACCATCTGGTCTCGAATGCTGACGTGCAGTCCATTGCTGTATCCCCTGTGAGTATAGCCCCTTTGGAGCAGTTCCTGTCCACCCTGGGCGGGGAGGGGAGCAGGCTGTGTCAGTGCTGTGCCACCAACACTCTTCCCTAATGCTGAGTGTTGTAGTGGAGGAAGATGAGCTTAGAGCAGTGTGTCTCAAAACCCACAGAATTTGCCTGAACTCTTACTCTCCAACAGATAGAGAATAGTCCCTAAAAGGTTAGTTAGCTGAGAGGCTTTTTTCAGAGCCTCCTCATCCCCGGTTAACCCACCTTTTGACAGAGCGGGGTTTTTTTAATGTAAAATTCATATTTTATAAGCATATAATATAAGCTTTTACAATATAAACTGATACAGTGCTTTTAAAATTTTTTAATTGGAGGATAATTGCTTTAGTATGTTGCCTTGGTTTCTGCCATACAACAACGTGAATCAGCCGTTAGTATCCATATGCTCCCTCCCTTTTGAAACTCCCTTCCACCTCTCCCCCTTCCCACCCCTCTGGGTTGTCACAGATTTGCGCTCCCTGTGTTATGTAGCAAACTTCCCTCTAGTTGTTTTACACATATATATGCTCCAGTGCTGCTCTCTCTATTTGTCCCACCGTCCCCTTCCCCCATTGTGTCTACACATCTTTTCTCTCTGTCTGCATCTCTATTCCTGCCCTGCAAATAGGTTTATCAGAACCGTTTTTAAAATTCCATATATATGCGTTTATATTACAATGTTTGTTTTTCTGACTTCCTTCACTCTGTGTTACAGGCTCTAGGTTCATTCACTTCACTAGAACTGATTCAAATTCATTCCTTTTTATGTCTGAGTAGCATTCCTTGTATCTGTGTACCACAACTTCTTTATCCATTCATCTGTGGATGGACATCTAGGTTGCTTCCGTGTCCTGGCTGTTGTAAATAGTTCTGTGATGAACATTGGGGTACGTGTGTTTTTTTGAATTATGATTTTCTTAGGGTATATGTCCAGTAGTATGATTGTTAGGTCATATGGTAGTTTTATTCCTAGTTTTTTAAGGGATCTCCGTACTGTTCTCCATAGGGTCTGTATCAATTTACATTCCCACTAACAGTGCCAGAGGGTTCCCTTTTCTCCACATCCTATCCAGCATTTAATGTTTGTAGATTTTTTTGATGATGGCCATTCTGACTACAGTGCTTTCTTAAATGTAGAATTTATGTTTTCTTATTGAAAAGCTGCTTGAGACTTCAACATAAATTTTTGTCATATTACTCTTATGCATATATAAAACGGAAAGTGTGTGAAATAAAGCAATGAGGTTATTCCTAGAACTTTTTCACGTTCAGCTGGACTCTGAATCACTTGGACTCAGTTCTCAGGCTCCATGGTTCCCACACATGCCTCTCTGCCATCCACGGTGTTCATAGAAGATGCCCCACTGTGGTCACAAAGTTTTCTTTTAGGCTTTTGACAACTCTTCCAGAAGTTTTGATATTCGTTCTTTATCTGAAGATGTCACATATACAAAGATTGACAGATACAAGATTTTTATTTCAGAGATGTTAAAATGTGGGAGAGTGTGTACCTGAGAATCAAAGGATTGTGGTACTTAAAAAAAAAAAAAAACTGAAAAAAATGCAGTGATACAAATTCCAGTCCTCAGAAATGCTTATCACAAACTCTGGAACTGGGCAGACTTTGATTTGAATCCCAGTTGTGCCACTTAATATAGTTCCATACCTTCCTCGGGCAGGTTGCTGCTTTCTACGCCTCAGTTTCTTCCTCTGTGAAAACAGGAATGTTCGTAATAACCTGCCTCCGAGCCGTATGAGGAAAGGTTAAATGGGTTGTACTCGTGAAGTGCTAGGTACGGCGTCTGGCGCAGTGAGTGTGCTGGTACCATTTTTACATCTCTTAAAACCAATCCTAATTTCAAGCTTTTCTCCACACTCTCTTGCCAGAACAGATGATTATTTTTAAGTTTCTTTTTAATGGTTTTTCCTTGATTAAAGAGTGAATTTTGGCAAACACCCAGTCCTTTGATACTTGGAGGCCTTGTGTGTGTCCACAATCACATACACCCCTCTTCCAAGCTCCACTCACTCAGCTTTTCCCTTGCTTGGTTCCTGCTGCACTCCAAGAAAGCCCTTTAAAAAATTTTTTTTTGTTTTTTTTAGTTTAACTTTTATTTTGGCTGCACTGCTTTTCATTGCAGAGCATGGGCTTTCTCTAGTTGTGGCACAAGGGCTTCTCTCATTACAGTGAGCAGGCTTCTTTCGTTGTGGAGCATGGGCTCAGTAGTTGTGGTATTTGGGCTTCTCTAATTGTGGCCCATGGACTTCATTCCGCCACCAAGGATCGAACCCATGTCCCCTGCATTGGCAGGCAGCTTCTTAACCACTGGACCACCAGGGAAGCCCCCAGAGAGCTTTTGTTTCCTTAGTGCTTTTATGATACGACCTCAAGGAAAGAGAAGGTGGGGTGAGAGACTTGCCTTCCCAGTTCTTCTCTGTAGGTAGGACTTCGAGCACATGGTCACTTGATCTGTTTAGTGGAGGTAGAGGCAAAGAGCACGTGAGTTCCTAAGCAGCTCAGTATTTCCCCTTTTGCTCTGGACTGATGTCTTTCAAACTGTACCCTCAGAGGAGGTAAAGGAGAGGCCTGTGCCCAGAGCAAAGGCTTGAGCAGCAGAGAGCATGTAGCTTTGTCAAGTCTGTAAATGGACAAGCAGGTAAACTCTTGAAGTTCCAGATTCCTTATCAGGGTAGAGGCCTATTAAATGATGATTAGGCAGGGGAAAGAAAAAGTAAAATCATGATTCATACAAACATGAAATAGACGTATGTCCAAGATTTTCTGTAACTCATTAATTAATGAGGGAGCCAGTAAGATGTCACAAGCAGTTCAAAGGGAGAAATCAGAGAACACAGTTATGTCAGGCCATCAGGAAGGTGAAATGTTTTACGATTTTGTTGCAAACTCAGTGTCCACAGGGCAGTCATCCACTGCATTCTACGAAGCAGAATCCCTTTGCATCTCTACGCAAGAGAATCTTTTGCATCACTCAGCTTTTCACAATTCGTAGAGTTGTGAAATAGCTCTTGAACAATCAAAGGGCTCCCTTGACAAGGACTTGCTGTGCTCATTTCAGTCCTTTAGAGTTGCTCCCAATAGGGCAAATGATACTTAACGTTCCAGCTGGTGAAAGATTAGAGATGATATGACTTAAAGTTCCTAGCACCATGTGTAGTTGATGGCAGCTCCGTTCTCATGTGTTCAGACTTCTAACTTGTTGATCAGTTCACCTACTCTTTACACTATTTGACTGGTTTAACTACTGATCCAGGTTCCTGATTTTTTTCTCACTACCCTATCAAGTATCCTGTTTTGTTTTTTTCTTACTCAGAATTATGTGCAAAAAAAAAAGTTACAATGAAAATGATTTTAGAGAAACTTTAAAAAGTAGTTGTAGACACAGCAAGACTTTTTAAAACTAACAGAAATCCCCGTGCTCAACATACTGACCAGAAAGAGCCTTAAACTGGGGAACCAGGGAACCTGCATCTTTGTGATATTGATCAGGCCACTTTCCCTCCTCAGGCTGCCCTTGCTTCTCTAAAAAGAACAGTGAATTTTAGGGTTTTCTGAACTTCTGTCTTCTGGCTGCCTCTTTTGAGGCCCCTCCTCTTTTGCCCAATATTATTGCTATTCTGTTGAGGTCTGCTGCTGCTGCTGCTAAGTCGCTTCAGTTGTGTCCGACTCTGTGCGACCCCATAGATAGCAGCCCATGAGGCTCCCCCATCCCTGGGATTCTCCAGGCAAGAACAATGGAGTGGGTTGTCCTTTCCTTCTCCAATGCATGAAAGTGAAAAGTGAATGTCAAGTCGCTGAGTCTTGTCCGACTCTTAGCGACCCCATGGACTGCAGCCCACCAGGCTCCTCCATCCATGGGATTTTCCAGGCAAGAGTGCTGGAGTGGGGTGCCATTGCCTTCTCCGCTGTTGAGGTCTAGTTTGCATTGTATGAAAGCATTCATAAGTTCAAAGTACTTCCTGTTTATTTTGTCAGCAGGGGGCGCCTTGTGACCTATTCATGGAATTGTTAGCTTCTGGAGGAAAAAAGACCCCTGCAACCTCCTGTCCCCAATTCTGGGCATTTTCCCTCATAAGCTTTCCAGGTAGAAAACTTCGGGGAATATTTTAACACTGGGCCTTGTTTTGCTCAAATGTACCTCCCTGATGATTTCCTTTCTCAGCAAGAAGACAGTTTCGTGGTGGGCACAGCTGAGGGGACAGTGTTCCATTTTCAGCTGGTCTCTGTGACTTCCAGCAGCAGCGAGAAGCAGTGGGTGCGGACGAAGCCATTTCAGCATCACACCCACGACGTGCGAGCCGTGGCTCACAGCCCCACTGCGCTGATATCTGGAGGTGGGTTTTGCTCTCTGCCTGGCTGCTGCTTTACTCTGCCCGTCTCCAGTTAGGTTCATGCGGAGCTTTTTCTAATTCCGATGCTTTTTCCCCTCTCCTTTTCACTGCAGGCACCGACACTCACTTAGTTATTCGTCCTCTGATGGAGAAGGTGGAGGTAAAGAATTACGATGCTGCTCTCCGAAAAATCACTTTTCCCCACGTGAGTATCATCCTCTAACCCCACCGCCTCCTCACCTCCCCGTCCATCTGTCCCGCAAGATAGCACCACTCACTCTTGGGCAAATCTGTAGGTCTTCTGTAGTTACCTGCCTTCTTTCTTCCATCTGTTTCTCAGCAAGCTTCTGGCAAAGATATTTACAGGGGCCAAGAGGTTTAGGGCAGCATTCCTAGTTCAGCTTTTGGGGAAATCACTCCTTTTTCCAGTTTGGTGTGGTTTATGGAGATTTTGTTTGTTTTGGAGGCTGGCTCTTTATTATCCTGGATGAGAGCAAAAAAATCCAGGCTTCCAGAGTTCTTTTCTAGGTAAATTCATCATCTTTCTAGGCTAGAAACTCTTCTGCCCACTACCTGCTTCTACGGTCCACTCAACCAGTAAACCTTACCGAGTCTGTTTCCTCATCCTCTCTCGAATCTAGCCATTTCTCTTTGTCTACACTGCCATGATCCTAGTTTGGATCCGTGTCTGTTCTCATCTGGATTTTTTAACAGTATCTTGTTAATGATCTCCTTTTATTTAGTTTTGTGTCACTCCAGCTTATTCTCCACATGATTTGTTTAGAAAGGAACTTTATTCATCGCTCCATGCTTAAATGCCTTTGGTTGGCCCTCGTTGCCTTCAGCATAAAGACCTGCTTCCTTAGCATGGCTCATGACACCTGTCTTGATACGGAGAAGAGAGGTTCTTCCCTCCCCTCTACTCTCACACTCTTGCAGCACCTCCATCCCCACCCCTACCCAGTCTGGCAGTTCTGAAGGACTTCTCTTTACTCCGCACAATGCTTTCTTATCTTTGAGATGTTTCCCGAGCCACGTGTTTGCCTGGAACATCCTGACCCGATTTCCTTCCTGAGTGATCTTTACCAGTGAACCATGTCTGGGCTCCTGTCTTTACTGCCTTGAAAGTGAAAGTGAAGTCACTCAGTCGTGTCCAACTCTTTGCAACCCCATGGACTGTAGCCTACCAGGCTTCTCAGTCCATGGGATTTTCCAGGCAAGAGTATTGGAGTGGGTTGCCATTTCCTTCTCCAGGGGATCTTCCCAACCAGGGATCGAACCTGGGTCTTCCACATTGTAGGCAGACGCTTTACCCTCTGAGCCACCAGGGAAGCCCCTTACTGCCGTGGGGTTAAACTAAATATCCTTTCTACTTTTATTCATCACATATTGTGCTTAGCCGTGTTAAAATTCTTTGCACCCTTAGTGTAATTGCCTGTTTAATTTTACATCAGTCCTTTAAACTGTAAGCTTGAGAGCAGTAGCTAGGTTTTTTGTCTGTTCGTTTGTTTGAGCTGGATCCTTGGTGTGGCTCACGGGCGTCCCCTGTTTGAGCATACAGGCTGTAGAGCGCATGGGCTCAGTAGTTGCCCCCTGGCATGTGGGATCTTAGTTCTTTGACCAGGGATCAAACCCACATCCCCTATGTTGAAAAGTTGATTCTTAACTACTGGACCAACAGGGAAGTCCCAGTAGCTAGGTTTTTATTTACCGCTGTGTTTTTAGATCCTATGACAGTCCCTGTTGTATGGTAGTACTTAGGAAATACTTGTCAAGTCAGTGGATTTCAACAGTATAAGTGTTCTGAGGTGTTGCTGTACTAGATGACCTCAGCTTGTTTCTGTCTTTTTGATTCCTGGACGGGTACAGCGACGGCTTGTTTCCTGTGCAAAAAAGAAGCAGCTCCTCCTCTTCCAGTTTGCTCATCACTTGGAACTCTGGCGACTGGGATCCACAGTTGCAACAGGTAAGCTGGGAGAAGGTTTTTTCACAACAAGAAAACTGGGAGAGAGAAGCCAGAAATTGCAGTTGAAATTCTGCTTGTGGAAAAATGGAAGTCAATTATTTTTCTGTTTGACATCCTTACTGTTTCCTGTCCACTAGATAGAGCAGAGAAGTTCCTCAGAGTGTGAAAATCATTAGCTGGACACCGAATCACCTTTGGAAAGTGTGCAGTTCCATACAGTGCACCACAGGGTATCAGGGAGGCAGGGGTAGTGGAATAGTTCGCCCTGGCTGAACTGGGATCAGAACAGGCTGTTGAAAAATGACAGATTTTCATGCTGAGTTCTGTCAAGCCTTCATGAAAAAGAAGGTCATGCAGATCTTACCAGGGTGACAGCCTCGTGGCCTTAGGTATGACACATGTGTGGGTGCTGTTGTTTTATAGTAGAGGCTTTGGCTTTAGGCTCCACGATGAACAAAAGAAGTTGAAGTTGAGGCCACACAAACTTCACATCCATCCACCTGCATGCCTGGCTGTGGGGAGCAGCTTCAGAAAAGAAGCACCATGGCCATATTCAGGGCCCCCACGGAGAGGCCAAGAAAGTGCTCGCTGTTCTCCTCTTCGTATACATACCCCCAGAAGACTCTAAGCTCACTCTGTCAGACATGTTTCTGATTTCCCAGTGGTAGAGAGTCCATTCTACCCATTTTTTCTTTTTAAAAGAAAAAAACATTTGTATAGCCTTCCTTTGGGAAGAAAAATATCAGAGATGTTTCTTGTTCCAGGAAAGAATGGGGATACCCTTCCACTCTCTAAAAATGCAGATCATTTACTTCACCTCAAGACAAAGGTAAGGAAGCTGAACTGGGTGTTCAGATTCTGAAATCCAGAACATATTTCCTGTTCTAAATTTGGGTGGGGGTCCTTAGCTGATATCCTAAACTGTGTAAAATGTAAAATTATTTGAATGAAGTACTATATCAAGAGGATTGGGTTTCCTGTGATTATAAGTCAGGCATTCAGAATTTATTAGATGAATTAATACAAGAAATTGGTTTTTCTTGTTTTGGTATTATGAAGATAACATGCATATTCTTAAAAAATTCAAATAGTGCAAAAAGAGTATGCAGTGAAAAATGAACCTCCTTCTAACCCCCCGCCCCTCAGAGATGATTGCTGCCAACGGTTTCTTATATATTCTTTTAGAAAAAATGTTCACTTGTGTGTATGTGTGTATATCCTTTCTTTTGGTACTAATGGGACTGTGCTATACACACAGCTTTGGTATCTTCCTTTTAAAACATCTTCAATTGCACAATACTTGTGAATTACAGGCTTCCTATAAAGAATTCAAACAACAGTGATAGTTCATATTTTTGTCCAGCTCTTTAATTCTAGTCACCCCTCCTGAAATGATTGCTGTTAATTGATTAGCTATATATGCTCCTCGACCTTGTTCTGCATATGAGTTTATGTGTGTGTGTGTACATACATACTTAAATGTTTTTTCCTTTTATTGGCCATGCTGGGCAGCATGGGGCATCTTAGTACCCTGAGCAGGGATTAAACCTGTGCTCCCCTGATTTGGGAGCGTGAAATCTTAACCACTGGACCTCCAGGGAAGTCCCCTTACCTACATTTGGACGTTCTTTGGGTTTTTTGAATGATAACAAATGTTACACTACACTTTTCCTGTGTAGTGCAAATTTTTTCTCACTTAATATTTCTTAGAGGTCTTTAAAGGAGGTTGTCATTGACAAAACAGAAAACCAGTCCCCAAGTCACCAGGCCTCCAAAGCTCCCTTGCATTCAATGCCTGCCTGATCAGGTTTTTAGAGTTAGGTTTAGTAGGAAGCTACCTATGAAGTAGGTGAAGGGCTGTGATAAGCTGACATTATTCAGAGACCTCTGTTCTGGAAATCAAAGCCACACCCTTCAGATGCTCCACCTGTGAAATAATCGTAGTGATGCACAGCACATGACTGTCGGGATTATGTGTAGGTATTTGTGGATTCAGAGTGGCAGTAGCTTGAGGATCCATGTCACAGTGAACCTTGAATGAAGTTTAACTTGACCGTTTGTCCTGCTTCCTCATTCTGCCAGGGTCCTGAGAACATTATCTGCAGCTGTATCTCCCCATGTGGTGGTTGGATCGCCTGTTCTACAGCGTCTCGTTTTTTTCTGTATCGACTGAATTACGAACATGACAACATAAGCCTGCAGAGGGTAAGTGATAACCCGGGGTCTGGTTGAATAAGAAGAAACCTTACAGTGGGTGATTTTTGTGTGAAGTGGAAATTTTCTGAACAAGGATATGAATCCTTGTTCAGTGAGAAAACTTACAAAATGGTCTCTTATTGCCAAATTTAAAATTATGTTTTTGGAGGAGTAGGTAAATGGCACAAAATGGCAGTAAAAGGTTAGGCTTTTGAGGAGATGACGGGGGGGAGTGGAGGGGAGTAGGCGCGTCAGTGTTCCAGGCCCTTGGCCAGTGGGCCTCCTTGGAGATAGGAAGCACTCATGTGATGTGAGCCTGGCGCTGCTAATTTTTTATGGGCTTTGGGTCTAACTTCTCTCTCCTTCTGACCTTTACCACTGTTTCCCCCAAGGTTTCCAAAATGCCAGTGTTCCTTCGCTCTGCCCTCCAGATTTTGTTTTCTGAGGATTCAACAAAGCTCTTTGTGGCATCAAATCAAGGGTCTCTTCGCGTCATTCGGCTCCAGGAAGGAGGCTTCACGCACCCGCGTGCTTTCCAGCCCCAGTCAGGTGACAAGTTGGGACCTGGCCTCGGGAGAGAGTTGCCAGTCTCCGATGTTTCTATTTTTTCACTTAAATCTCAATTTTCGGGGGTTTGCTAACGCTCCTCTCAGTCCTGGAAAAACTACATACACACGTATCTGCGATTTAAAGCAGGAGGAGATACCTGGCAAGTGAAAACGCTTGATGAGATCTGAAGTGTTGCTCACACCTACTCTTTTCTCACTGGGTTTTTGATTCCTTATTTAGGGCCAGAGAAGTTTCATCACGCTTCTTGGAGTTTTGTTAGTAGAGCAAGAAGAAACTTAAAATCATTTGTGATCCTGATAACCACCATTATTATCTGTGTATGTTTCTAGGAGGTGCTTGTATGTAGGTATTTTGTGGACACGTTAATTTTGGGTTTGTTATTTTTTTTATAAAGATGAACTTGTGCATACAGTTTCACTACCTGTCCTAATGTTTTTGGCTACGTTTCTGTATGTTTTGAGAACATGAGTGTGCATGAATGTGTGACTATGGGTAGATAACTTTTAATGAGTTGACCCTTAAGAACTTAGTACTCAGTACTTCCCATGGGTCTTTTTTTTTCCTCCCTTGTCCAGGATTATAATGACTTCACCATTATTTAGACTCCGTCTGGATAATCAACTTTTAAGATTTTTTTTTAATGTGGACCATTTTCAAAGTTTCCGTTAAATTAGCCACAGTATTGTCTCTGTTTTATGCTTTGGTTTTTCTGTCCACCAACCATATGGGATCCTAGTTCTCTGACCAGGGATCAGACCCATGGCCCCTGAATTGAAGGTGAAATCTCAACCACTGAACCACCAGGGAAGTCCCTGGAAAATCAACTTTTTAAAATCAACTTAAAGTCTCACTGCTCATAAGCAGCCCCAGAAGCAAACAGGAAAAGAAACTTATACATCAGGAATCAGATGAAGTAAACTGACAGTATTTATTGAGTACCTATATGTGGTTTTATTATGAAACTTAGATTCTTCACCTTGCCTTTAGCACTCATTTCAAATTGTGGTCTGCATCATGTACGTGACTTTATTTTGTCCTCCTGCCTCATCTTACTGCCTCTGATGGTCAGGCTGGTTTCTTCACAGGCCTCAAACCTGTGTTTTCCTGTCCTTGTCACTTAGCTCACAGTGTTCTCCACCCTTTTCTACCCACCTCACTCATCCTTTAGCATCTAGTTTATGTCTAGTTGTAAAGCTTTTTCATTGTTTGGGGATGTTTTATAGGCAGCACTTACTTTGGCATATCACATCACTGTCTGATATCAAAGATCTGGATTGAAAAGGGAATAGAAAATCAGGCACTTGTGATCTGCTGATGAAAATTTCGATTAATATGCCCTTCCTGGAAACCATTTTGACTGGTACCCAAGCAGGAAGGCAAGGAAGAAGGGAGGGAAAAAAGAGAGAAAGGAAAGAAAATGTGTTCTCTCTTAAATGTTGCAGCCTTCCAGGCTCCTCCATCCATGGGATTTTCCAGGCAAGAGTACTGGAGTGGGGTGCCATTGCCTTCTCCAGTTATATAGGATAAATAAGGCAATATCCTGCAAGCATTAAAAGTAATATAGAATCTTTCTTGTCATGAAAAAATGCTCAAAATCAGTATAAATATATATATTAATGTACAGTATATTAGCGCAATCCCAATTTCATAAAACAACGTGTAGGAACATATGTGTGTGTAGGCATTCATAAGAGATAACAAACCGTTTTCATCAATAGATTAACAGTGGTTATCCCTTGGTGAAGTAATTCCACATGGTTATTTTCATATTAATCTTTATACTTTTCTAACTGTTTTTGTTTACTTTAGTTACTTTTCAGCTTTACTTTAAAAACTGAGTTTTTTAAATAACCAGTGTGTTTCAGATTTAAACAAAACTATTTTTTAGATTTAACTCATCCAATAAGATGGGAGGAAATGTTTAAGAATAATGTAGCAACTGATTCAGTTTATCACATATATAAAATTACCTAAAAACAACAACAAAAAAAAGAATTTTCATGTTGCCACATTGGTTTCAAATTCTTTTAATGACAGAGATGGCTCATCTGTGCCCATGCTCCCTTAGGGCTAAATATATAGCAGGCACTTTGTAAATTAAAGATCTGCCTCAGACCTATTGAATTTGCTGCTTGTAACTGATTAAAAACATTTGATAGGAAAGGACGGTAGAACAACTGAGGTATAGATTTTGGTGATAGCTCTTAAAAACTCTGATTCTCCACTCTCACAGTTGGGAGCTCATCTCGTTCCCGAGCAAGCGCTGCTTTCCGGTTTCTTTCTCTCTGGCTCCTCTTTACATGAAGAATGGCTGCTTAAATTACAGTAGTAGACAGATTAGCACCTAGAACTTATTTGTAAAACTGTCGAGAAATTGTCCTGTCAGTAATCGGAAACTGAGGTGGCTTTTGCCGTCAGACTCAGGGCAGGGGTGGCTGGCTGTGGACACGGAATTCAGAGACTGAGCTGCTCTTCTGTCCTCACAGGGACCGTGCAGTCCATGTGTTTGCTAGCAGTCAGTCCAGACGGAAACTGGCTCGCTGCCTCGGGCTCCAGTGCCGGTGTCCACGTGTACAACGTGAAACAGCTAAAGGTGAGCATGAGGTTTGGTTGCAGCAAACAGGAGGAAGTTAGCCCTGCAGTTACAAGACTCAGGAAGACTGAGAGGACCTGGAAAATTACTGGCCTTTTTTTTTTTTTTGTAAATTTTTCCTGTTTTACCTGTTTGAAACCCCAGAGCTATAATCTTAAATTAAAAATCAGTCAATAGGAACAGTGAAGCCACTCGTGCTCATAAATTTGAAATTAAGGATTTATGAGTAATGAAATCTACATCTAGTTTTGTCTGTATTTTGAGGAGGAAAATTCTGATCTACAGAGGAATAGGTGCAGATAGAAACAATTTCCTTCAATAGCTTGCCTTGTAATCTCAAGATATTTTCAAATTAAACAGAACTAGGAATAGCAGGAAAACATTTTTCACTAATTAGCAATGATATTGTCATCCCCAGATTGAATTACTAGTGTTCCCTTATAGGTTGTCATCTTCATCTGAAAGTCAGATAATAATTACCATAAACTTAAGGGGGGTGGGGATGGGGAGGAGAGGGTGAGATGTATGGAGAGAGCAACATGGAAACTTACATTACCACATGTAAAATAGATAGCCAATGGGAATTTGCTGTATGACTCAGGGAACTCAAACAGGGGTTCTGTATCGACCTAGAGGGGTGAGATAGCGGGGGAGATGGGAGGGAGGCTCAAGAGGGAAGGGCCATATGTATACCTATGGCTGATTCATGTTGATATTTGACAGAAAACAACAAAACTTTGTAAAGCAGTTATCCTTCAGTTAAAAAAAGAAAATACAAAAGAAAAAAAAAAGAATTACCCTAAACTTAATAACTTTATTGCATTGTGGCAAGAGCATGTACTGCTCTTTGAGCCTTGCCTGGCATTTAAAGTGTTCTGTGTACCAGTGCCCATGCCTTGTGATGGACATATATGTCCTTGCCTAGTCATTAATTTCTTTTTTTTTTAAATTAATGTTTATTGGCATATGGTTGCTATACAGGCATTAATTTCTTTTAAGTTCAGTGTAGAGCTGCAGATCCCCTGTTCAGTGATGTGTTTACGAGCAATTCATACCTGTGTAGAGACAGCAGGGAAGGCTTTACCTCCAGGTCTTCTGTGAACACTGTCATTTTTCTTGGCAGTTAAACTTGCACTTTTTAAAAAAATGAAATTAAAGTTTATTGTTTGGGGAAATACCTGACATTTACAGGAACTTCCGTAGAATAGAACGTTTTGAGTTCCAAGGAACACTATTTTAAAACTACTGACCTAGACCATCCGGTCTTTCCTGGGGGATGGAATCCCGTTTTAGAGTTTCCTTTGTCTTTGATTTGTCCCCAGCTTCACTGCACAGTGCCTGCTTACAACTTCCCTGTGACTGCTCTGGCCATCGCACCCAATACCAACAACCTCGTCATTGCTCATTCTGACCAGCAGGTAAGAGATCCCAGTGCTTTCTAATTCCCTCCAAATGGATGGGAACTAAAAAGCTGAGATAATAACAATTTTGGAGGAGCTTTTCTTCGCAAATACTGAATGATATAAAAGCAGTTTCCTCTGGTGTGTAATAAAGCTTTCACATAAAACAATTTCTTTTAAAATCACATAAAAAACATAAAATACTTAGGAATAAGCATCACCAAGGAAGTGAAAGGATCTATGCTGAGAACCATAAAACATTAATAGAGGAAATCAAAGATGATTCAGAGAAATAGAAGGATATCCCCTGCTCTTGGATGGGAAGAATTAATATTGTTAAAATGACCATACTACTGAAAGTAGTCTGTAAATTTAATGTGATTCTTACCAAATTACTTGTGACATTTTTCACGGGACCAGAAGAAGTAATCCTAAAGTTTATATGGAATCATGAAAGACCCAGAATTGCCAAAGCAGTCCTGAGGAGAAAGAACAAAAGCAGGAGACATAACCCTTCGAGACTTCAGACATTACTACAAAGCTATAGTAATCAAAACAGCTTGGTAGTGACACAAAAACAGACATAGGGATCAATGGAACAGACTAGAGAGCCCAGAAATAAACCCACCTACCAATGGGTTAGTTTATCTTCAACAAAGGAGATAAGAATATACAATGGACAAAATTAGTGCTTTATCTACCACTTTTTTCCATACCAAGTTGTAAATGAGAATATGATTATAAGAACTGTAGAATATCTGAGCTACAGAACACATTATGCATGAATTTATCAATACTTATAAATCCTCTCTGGTCAAATAGGCTTGATAATACCTGCCTCACTGAGCTAGTATACAAAAGATTAAATGTGATTCAAGAACCACTGTTTTAAAAAACCAAATTATTATAAATTCTATTAAGTTTATAAATATTATATACAGATATACATATGACTTTATAAATTATCATAAAATTCAGAAACATTTTAAAAAGCTGAACCATCTCAATGCAGGGCTCTAAGAAGCACACTTGAGTAGACCACTAGGCAGATGATGCTGGCTACTTTGATTAGCAGTTTTTACACAGACATTTCGATTACATGAAGAAAATGGAATCTCTCATTTTAACTTCTTCTCTTGTTAAAACTAGCGGGAAATTTTTTGTATCTGCTAATTAGAGATTAATAGCGTTACTCACCAGAGAAGGCAGTGGCACCCCACTCCAGTACTCTTGCCTGGAAAATCCCATGGATGGAGGAGTCTGGTAGGCTGCAGTCTACCATAGCAAGACTAAGAGTCTTACTCGAAGAGTCGGACACGACTGAGCGACTTCACTTTCACTTTTCACTTTCATGCATTGGAGAAGGAAATGGCAACCCACTCCAGTGTTCTTGCCTGGAGAATCCCAGGGACGGCAGAGCCTGGTGGGCTGCTGTCTGTGGGGTCGCGTGGAGTCGGACACGACTGAAGCGACTTAGCAGCAGCAGCAGCATTACACACTGCAGTGAGGATACCAGGAGACAGCACTTCATATATTGCATAAGTTAGTATGACCCCCTTAGAGAGCATTTGGAGAAACCTAAAAAAAGATTTTAATTCACCTCATCTTTGATTCAGAAGTTCCAGCTCTAGAAGTTCTCGCCGCAGGTGTATGCTTTCAGTTGTACAAAAAAGACACTGATACAGAGAGAATCATTACAGCCTCATGTGTAGTAGCTGAAGATTGGAAATACCTCAGTGCTCATTAAACAGATAGAAAAATCCTGCTACATGCAGGAAGTGAATAGATTATTATTATGCCTTCTTCAAAGGGAGCATAAGTGACGTGTGTGGACGTTGGTATGAGTCAGTCTCCATGATACAATACTCAGTGAAAAATGCAACATGCAGAACAGTGTGTACTCTGTGCATAAAATATCTCTGAAAAGATGTAAATAAGGAACAGGCTACTTTTGTCTTGGAGAAAAGAGATATTAAGATTGCAGGGTGATTTTTCACTATATAAACCTTTCTGTGCTGTTTGAATTGTTTATTGTTCTGTAATTTACCTTACATCGTTTTTATTTTAAAAAAACAGCATTCGAGACTTCCTTGGTGGTCCAGTGGTTAAAACTCTGTGCTTCTACTACAGGGGTCGTGGGTTTGATCCCCAGGTGGGGAACTAAGATCCCACATGCTGTGTGGTGCAACCAAAAAAAAAAAAAGTGAAAATGTGTATCCTGAATATGATACAGGCAAGGTTTATATAGCTGTTTTTCCGGTCAGGAATGCCCTTCTGGTTTTCTGGGTACCAGCCTGCATTTCCTCTGTGTCATATCCTTTCTCAGGTATTTGAGTACAGCATCCCAGACAAACAGTATACGGAATGGAGCCGGACTGTCCAGAAGCAGGGGTTCCATCATCTTTGGCTCCAAAGGGACACTCCCATCACACACATCAGTTTTCATCCCAAGAGACCAATGCACATCCTCCTCCACGACACCTACATGTTCTGCCTCATTGACAAGTCACTGGTGAGTCCTTCTCCACTGCCACCTGTGCTCTCACTGGCTTCTGCTTTCCGTAGCAGTCTTTCGCTCTGAAAGCAAAGGAGGACCATGAGTTAGAGGAAGAGAATCAGAGTAAAGGTTGCTGGTACCTTCTTTGGAGGGAAGGAGCTTTTAGTTTTGCAGATTTCCTCATTTTTCTTCCCAGTCTCCGGAGGCTCTGAGGGAGGGGGCAGGCCTTGGTGTGCTGGTTTTTGCTGATTTGAATATTTCCCTGCTTTGCCTCTAAGCACATAAAATTAAGTAGGAAAAAGATGAGGTCCATATTCAGAAAGTAGCCATAATCAGGCACTCAGTCACTTCCGCTTTTGCACCCTGGGGTGACTGACACGATTTCATTGAAGGATATACATACAGGCTGGGGTTTTGACCGCTTGTGCCCCCCTGAGTTGAATTTACTGACACACCATCTGCCAGTTTGAGGAGCTGTTGTTAGCGTCTTTAGAAAAGGCCAGTTAGGAAAATTCCATCCTTCGTGGCTGTAATTTAGGTGGGATGTGAACATTTTTTTTTTCCGTTCCAGATTCCTGCCTCTGCCAGCTGCTCTTTTGATTCACCCTGAATTTCATGTCTTTTTCTGGGCAGGCACTGTCTTCCCAGCAGCGGTGTGAGCTGTGGCCACGCCATAATGCAGTCTGGGCTTACAGCAGTCGGCCCACGGTGTTTTGGTGTATTGTGAAGGTGGGGTAGGAACAGCATGGGGAGAGCAGCAGATGGCTCTAAAGGAGGTGTGCGTGGTGATGTGTCACTGGAACTCATCTCGTGGGCCCTGCGTGCTCTGGGTGTGGGAAGCAGAGCCGGCTGACAAGTGCCTTTTGCGAGATGATGGTATAGGAAGGGCCCCTCCCACTCCGTTGCCTCTTTATAACTCAACTCAGATCAGCCCAAGCTGTTTTGTTCCCCCAGTATTGGTGATAAGTCCATCGCCTCCTCATGAAGGGCAGAGCTATTTCCCAAGGAAGTCAGAAATGAAATAATCACTTGCTTGGCTAGAGGTCATCATCTCTCGCAGTGTCAGTGACATCAGTGGGGGTGGTTTGTGTCAGTTGGGTAGCCCATGCATGGTCTGCCTGGGGGAGACTCTAGAAAGCAGAGCCTGCACAGGCTGAGCTCCTGTGCACGCCAGTTTGTTTCTGTCTCACAAAGTGTTACTGACGAGACTGGCCAGAAGCCCCGGGCCAGCCCTTTGATCTTGCTGGCAGAGGGTACCAAGCTCTCTTTGCCATGTATTCCCCCCGCTCTACAGTAGAGCTGGGTGTGTGGCTCTAGCTTTCTCCCTGAAGTAAGAAAAGTCAGGGAGGGAGACTTCCCTGGTGATCCAGTGGTTAAGACTGCACTCCCAACACAGGGAGTGTGATTTCAGTCCCTGGTCAGGGAGCTAGGGTCCCACATGCCGTGCGACACAGTCAAAAATAAATTAATTTAAAAAAAAGAATCAGAGAGGTAGTAAGTGTATAATATGATGTTTAGAAGATGGAGTTTTCCTGAAAAATCACTAGAGTCCTTTGGTCTGTAGAGGCCCAATTTAAACAATAATAATTATTAAACAACATATTTTTGTCTTTCTAGCCTCTTCCAAATGACAAAACCTTACTGTACAACCCACTGCCTCCCACAAACGAATCCGATGTCATCAGGAGGCGCACAGCTCATGCCTTTAAAATTTCTAAGAAATATAAGGTAATACATCTTCCATCATATTCTGAGTGGTTGGTTCCCTGTGATATTATCAAAATGTAGTTAAGTCCCACAAGAGGAAGACAAGAGTGCCTTCATTGTACGTGCAGGGAACCTGGTTTGGGGAAATAAGCTGCCTTTCTGAGGCTGTTTGTCCCTTAGATTTGTAGTTGATTGTTCTTGCCTCAGTATATTAGAGCCAGGCACATCATACTTTACAAAAATGAAATACGTAGGTTGTGAGAAATGATGGTGGAGCTCAGTTGGGTCTCTGTTTGGGTTAAAGCTGGGCTTTTAAATTTGACTTCCAGTGGAGAATAGTTTTTCCACAGGATAAGTTTCAAGCAAATGGAAGTCATTGAATTTATGATCCCCTTTCTGGGCTAGGCTTTCCACTCTGATAGAACACGTATTCATTGAATCCTAGAACATTTCTTGGGGGTCTGCAGAATTTTTTAGAGGAGGAGGTGTTTTAAATTTAAGTAATTTGTAATTTGCCATTTATCAAGTTTAGGCTCCAGAGCCCTCTGTTACCATCAATTCATAAGAAATTAGAGGCTCACAGACCTTCTTTACAGAGAAAAATGAAGAATCCTCCTAAAATCTTAAATGATTGGATTCAGTTATAAAAGCTCCCAACCTTTGGAGTTCTAGGGCAGGAAGGCTCATCAGAGATTTACTTCCCTCCAGCTCGCACGAGGCTAGCCTTTTGGCCCTAGATAGTCAGCTGAGAACTAGCCCTGGAATCTAATTCCTGGTGAGAACCTTACCATCTCTCTCCAGCCTCTGCTCTTTGTGGATCTCCTGGATGAAAAGACCCTGGTGGCGGTAGAACGGCCTCTGGATGACATCGTTGCTCAGCTCCCACCACCCATCAAAAAGAAGAAATTTGGAACCTAAAAAGGGCACCATCTGTGTCCTTCCTTGAACTGTCTACCCTGTTTTCACAAATCATGATAATAAAACAAAGTTATTCTTTAGGACTAGTCATTATGAATGTTACTCTCTAAAATACTGGACAGTAATTTCCCTTCATCGACTGAAAGCGAACAGAAACTGCCAGGTATTTGTCATTTGGATAATGTTCCAGTTAACCACAAATTCATCCAACTTTTTTTAGTATCCTGTTCTTCAGACCTTACTCCCAGAGGTGGGGGAAGGCGATAGTTGCCATCTATTTCCTAACACGTGCTTGAGGCTTCCAAAGGCTGACAACTTTCATTGTCTACCAGCCTGTAGCCCACAGCCCGTCAGAGGTGTGGGGACTTGGCCCAAGTTGCCTTCGAGGATAGGGAAACTGTGGTTGCTTATCCAAGCCGGCCTCACTACCGAAAGCCATAATCAGGGTTATGTTTCAAAAGTGAATTTTAACTGTAATGCTCCATCTGAAAAATAGGTGCCCTTAGCCACTGGTAGTGAACTATTAAATTTTGTTTGAAAGGAAAGAATCAGGTTTGGGGATATCAGTCTCAGTAACATATCTTTTTATGTTCTAAGCCCATTCCAAAGGTTAGGGAAAACATTGGGCATTTTCTTACAGAGCAGGAGTGGAGGTGGGGACCCAAAAGCCTGATGTATAATATTTCACCCTTTCTGTTCTCTTTTGCTTGCTTTGACATTGTTATTCTTATAGGTGTCATCGTTGATGAGTTTTAATGTGATCTTTTAAATTAGAACATGAAGAACTAAAGTTGACCTGAACGAAGCAGATAGATTTCTTTCTCATCTACGTGGATATATTCTGTTGCATACCTATGGAAATCCAGTATGTGTGGTTTTGTTTGGGATAGGTGAAAGGCTGTGGTACAGACAGAGGAATATGAGGGCTCTGATGACATCATGAGTAAAGTGCTGATGAGAAACATTTTTACTGAGATGAACCCCACCCTCCAGCTTCAGTTCAGTCACTCAGTCGTGTCCAACTTTTTTCGACTCCATGGACTGCAGCACACCAGTCCTCCCTGTCCATCACCAACTCCTGGAGCTTACTCAAACTCAATGTCCATTGAGTCAGTGATCCCATCCAACCACCTCATTCTCTGTCATCCCCTTCTCCTCCCGCCTTCAGTCTTTCCCAGCGTCAGGGTCTTTTCCAGTGCATCAGTTCTTTGCATCAGGTGGCCAAAGTACTGGAGTTTCAGCTTCAGCATCAGTCCTTCCAATGAATATTCAGGACTGATCTCCTTTAGGATGGACTGATGGGATCTCTTTGCAGTCCAAGGGGCTCTCTGGAGTCTTCTCCAACACCACAGTTCAAAAGCATCAATTCTTTGGTGCTCAGCTTTCTTTATAGTCCAACTCTCACATCCATACATGACTACTGGAAAAACCATAGCTTTGACTGCACAGACCTTTGTTAAAGTAATATATCTGCTTTTTAATATGCTGTCTAGGTTGGTCATAGCCTTTCTTCCAAGAGCAAGCATCTTTTAATTTCATGGCTGCAGTCACCATCTGCAGTGATTTTGGAGCCCCAAAACTAAAGTCTGTCATTGTTTCCCCATCTATTTGCCATGAAGTGATGGGACTGGATGCCATGAGCTTAGTTTTCTGAATGTCAAGTTTTAAGCCAACTTTTTCATTCTCTTTCACTTTCATCAAGAGGCTCTTTAGTTCTTCTTCACTTTCTGCCATAAGGGTGGTGTCATCTGCATAACTGAGGTGTGAAATATTGATATTTTTCCCAGCAATCTGGATTCCAGCTTGTGCTTCATCCAGCCCAGCATTTCTCCATGATGTACTCTGCATATAAGGTAAATAAGCAGGGTGACAATATACAGCCTTGATGTACTCCTTTCCCAGTTTGGAACCAGTCTGTTGTTCCATGTCCAGTTCTAATTGTTGCTTCCTGACCTGCATACAGATTTCTCAAGAGGCAAGTCAGGTGGTCTGGTATTCCCATCTCTTGAAGAATTTTCCACAGTTTGCAGTGATCCACACAGTCAAAGGCTTTGGCGTAGTCAACAAAGCAGAAATAGAAGTTTTCTGAACTCTCTTGCTTTTTTGATGATCCAGCGGATGTTGGCAATTTGATCTCTAGTTCCTCTGCCTTTTCTAAAACCAGCTTGAATATCTGGAAGTTCACGGTTCACATACTGTTGAAGTCTGGCTTGGAGAATTTTGAGCATTACTTTACCAGTGTGTGAGATGAGTGCAATTGTGCAGTAGTTTGAGCATTCTTTGGTATTGCCCTCCAGCCTGGAAAGGGGGGAAAAAATGAGAATTTCTAGTAGGAGAATTAACAGAGGTAATAAGATAAACAGAGCCGTATAATATATAATATAAAGGAAAGCCTATTTCGGGTTACTAAGAGAGAAGAGATATAACAAGGTGTATAATGGTTGGTTTATAATGTCCCTTTTGCCCCATCTTTTTATGTTTTTTTTTCCAGTGAGAAGAGTAAACAAATAGATGCAACATTTCAGGTCATTTGTGTAAAGTAACTTTCCTCTCTCTTAAGTACACCTTCTTAGTGAGACATATTCTTCCGGTCTGCATTTGACTGGACTAGCCCAGGCTTTCAGTAGACTGGAATATCCTGCCCTTCCTAAGAAATCTTTGAGGTCTTCTTTTGTGTGATTGCAATCAACGTTCAAGTCACTGAGCTACAGTGACTATGATCAGGAGGAGGCTGCTGCCGCTAAGTCACTTCAGTCGTATCCGACTCTGTGTGACCCCATAGACGGCAGCCCACCAGGCTCCCCCGTCCCTGGGATTCTCCAGGCAAGAACACTGGAGTGGGTTGCCATTTCCTTCTCCAGTGCATGAAAGTGAAAAGTGAAAGTGAAGTCGCTCAGTTGTGTCCGACTCTTAACGACCTCATGGACTGCAGCCTACCTTGTTCCTCCTTCCATGGGATTTTCCAGGCAAGAGTACTGGAGTGGGTTGCCATTGCCTTCTCCGAAGGAGGCTAGAATGCCTTAAATATTAACTCACTCGCTTTTCCCTGACTGTAGAGCTATAAATTCATAGACTCTTTATTAACTGGAATCTAGTTTAAGACTTGCTTTACTTAACTTTAAACATATTCTGAAATCCTGTTGATGGTGGCAGGTGTAATTCTGACAGAGAGGGCTCACAGATCATCTGAGTGAGGAAGTAAAACTTTTCTGAAAGTAGAAAGCATTCCTTTGCAACATTTCCAGCCAATGACTTGGACTTCCATAAATGGTATGGGAAGTAAAAGCTTTGGGCCTCGAAATTCTTCCTAAGCGGAGAGTTTCTGAATTACAAATGAAGCAGAAAGTGATTGGGGCAGAAAGTTAGAGAAATTGGGGGAAGGGAAAGGGAAATAGTGTATGTAAGGGACACTTTGGAGCCTGCGTTTTAGGGTGATTTTACTTTAGGAGTTTGTGTAACCTAGACGCATTATGTTTCTGTTTCAGGCATTTTGCAGACTGCTGCTCATACTCGAGTGCCACAGAAAAATTTTGAGCTGAGACCAACTTGAGAAAGGTCATATTTGCGAACCTGACTCAATTGCTTTAAAAATTCACTTTTCTCATGCAGTAACTAGTAATTGATCTCTGAATGGATAATGAAATCTTTACCAGGGAGATTACGCCAGTTTAGACAGAGAGAAACTGAAATCTTGGATATTGGAAGAAAGTTAGAGATCATGTACTCTGAGGGTTTTAAAGTTTGTTTTTTTTTAAGTATCAAAACTTTCTTCAAATGGAACTTTGTTCTGAACTGAAATATATGCTACAGATAAAAGTGGAGCTGTTTAGGCTTTTGGGGGTGGGGGTGGGGGAGCAAGGCCCAAGATTTTCTGAAAGAAACCTGTGTGGCTCTTGGCCTCATTTTTATACTCACACTCATGGAAATGGAGAACAAGAGAAGGTGATTTTTCCCATGGTTACACAATGGTTCATTAGAAGCCAAGGTAGCATCCTTAATAATTATTCTTCTACTGTCTCTTAGCAGGAGGGATGCACTCATAAATAGGATTAGCAGGCATGGTCTGCTAAGGATTTTCCATTCCACAGCCTGCAGAAAAGGTGTTTAAGCATTTCTTGTTCTGGATGAGCACTTGATTTCGCTATTAGAATGAGTTCTCTGGGCAGTCTTGTGTGTAAACCAGAGAGTGTTGTAATGAACAACCTCGCATGTTGTCTGCTGCTGCTCTCATGGGGATGTTACTCTGAGGTTCATTCTTAGGGCTGGACTTGCTAACTCATGTGGTGCTCATTTTCTTTCAGTTTCCCTTTGGAGTTGAATATATGTCCGTCAGAAGGGTTTGAAAGCACTTACTTATTTCCTTAAAACTTTGACACTCTAGTGATAGACTTTAGTTTTAGCCTGTCCAATAGGTGAAAAATAGTGTTCTGCCTTTCCTTGTTTACTCATGAATTTGCTCACTTTTTAGTGTATTTTGGCTATTTGGCTAATTGTGTAAATGGCATGACCTCGTCTCCTTTTCCTCCTAATGTGTTGTTTCTTTCTTTCATATTTCAAGGCATTTTATGATGTAGTATCCAGTAAACTCTCCGTGGTGGTGGAAATGTTCTGTATCTGTGCTGTACCATAGCCACATCTGGCTGTTGAGCACTTGAAATGTGGCTTGTATGACAAAAGAACTGAATTTTTAAATTTTAATTGACTTTAGGAATTCCCTAGCTATTCAGTGGTTAGGACTCTGCACTCTCACTGCTGAGGGCCCAGGTTCAGTCCCTGGTCAGGGAACTAAAATTTCATAAGCCACATAGCGCAGCCAAAAAAAAAAAATTAAATAGCTATGTGTAGCAAGTGGGTTTCTTAGTGGACAACACAGATCTAGATATTAAGGCTTAGCTTGTGTCAGTTCTGTCTTTAGAACTTAATATCTATTTAACATACATTTATTGAGTGTCTGCTATATGCTTTGTATCAGCCAACAGACAGAAGATGGTGTTAGCCCTCAAGAACTTCACTGCCTAGTTGAGGAGAGAAGCCCATCAACATTAGAGATGAGCACAAAGAAGGGGCACCTAACGAGGTTGAAGATAGGAGACAGTCCTTGAGAACTGGGTAGGAATTAGCAAGGTGGAAAGGAGAAGAAGAGAGGCCTTCCTGCAGCATTCTGCATGCAAAGGTCTGAAGCGAGAGCATAGCCTGTCCAAGGGTTCACCAGTAGTGCCATGTGGGTGAAACACAGCATAGATCAGAAACGGAGGAAAATGAGGCTGAAGGGTACGTAGTCCTGGGCGCACCCTGGGGGTGACAGCTTCCCCAGCTGATAGTAACCAAGCAGCAGATGAAGCACCTAGGAAAGGTAAGAGTAGAGAGCGCAGAGGAGAGCTAAGCAGCTTAGGTAAGGAGATTTGGATCAAGAGCCCTTAAGCCCACGTGTAGTGAAAAATAGGGCCAGATAGAAGTGGACCTTGAAGTCTGCAGTTAAGAATTATCATTCAGTGGAAGACACAGTTATGAACCACTCACATTCCAAGAGATGGCACAGTAAAAATGTCCACTTGTGTAAGTAAAGGGCAGAAGAGACTGGCAGTTAGGGAGGCAAATAACAGGCTCTTGTGTAGGTTTTTACCTCGGGGTTTGTATTAGTTTGCTAGGGTTGCCATACTGCATCACAGTCACTGGGTAGCTTAAACAACAGAAGTTCATCCTCTCACAATTTTGGAGGCTAGAAATCCGAGATCAAGGAAGTAACATTTCCTCAGTTTCTTCTAAGGCCTCTTTCCTTGGTTTGTAGAGGGCCCTTTTCTCCTTGCGTCTTACCTGTGTGTCTGTGTCCTAATCTGTTTATAAGTTACATTGGATCAGGGCCCACCCTAATGACCTTATTTTAATTTAATTACCTCTTTAAAAACCCTGTCTCCAAACACAGTCTCACTCTGAGGTGCTGTGGACCTGGATTTTCAGCCTATAAATTTTGAGGAAACACGATTCAGCCCATGACAGTGTGTGTGGAAGGGCTTCAGGGGCTTTGTGAGCCCCCAGGTTTGAATGCTGAGTTTTACACAAATGTGCATCTGTCTGAGGTGGGTCCCCAGCAGGCAGCTGATTCCCAAGGAGATCCATGTGTATATGATAAGTCACTTAAGTCATGTCCAACTCTGCAACCCTGTGGATGTGGACTATAGCCCACCAGGCTCCTCTGTCTATGGGGTTCTCTAGGCAAGAATACTGGAGTGGGTTGCCATGCCCTCCTCCAGGGGATCTTCCCAACCCAGGGATTGAACCTGTATCTCTTTTGTCTCCTGCATTGGCAGGTGGGTTCTTTACCACTAGTGCCACTTGGGAAGCTCAAAGGATCCATGATCCCTCCCCAGTTGGCTGTTTATGTGAGACGAAGGCCTTACTGGAAACGCCACAGGCATCGATAAACATGATTTGTTGTTCACTTGTATATGAAGAAAGAGAGTTTAAGCTGACTAGAAGACTACAGCTGTTAACTGCAAGGCACTGGAAATTCCATTAGAACTGGTATGGAAGGAAAGTGGATTTTTATTTTTGGACCTTCTTTGAATTTCACGGGAAATTATATAATTACCATGATTGTCAATAAAAAACACTGGTGATTTTACGTAACTTAAGTGGTTTCAATGAACTAAACTTCTGCTTGTTAATGTCCTAATATTTTCCTAAAAGGAAAGTCGCAGAGCTACAAAACTGTCACCAGCTGCTTCTCATTAGGAATGTGGTTAACAGATGTGGGTTTTAGTTATAACGCTTGAGATAGTTAATCCATTTTTGTGGGTTTCAGATGGATAGTGATTTATCTTGGTGGGATGAATTTTAAAATGCGCTTGCATCAGCTAAAGGGTACTGTAGGCGCCTTTTCCTCTTGCACTTCATGTTTGTGCTGGAGAGAAAAACACACTCTAGGATATTTCTCCTGGAAGACAAAGTCATACTGTCGAAAGGGACAGTTGATCTCACTGTTCCCTAACGGGGGTGGATATTTTTTCAGAGTTGGATGTTGGATTGGTTATCTTCCAAGCTGCTTTCTCCCTCTGGCCTCTTCGTTAGTAGTGACTGAGCAGCTCTTGCTTTTGTTCCTCTGGCATCAGGCCGCCTTTGTGGTGTAACCTTCAGGCTTGCTAAGGGCTGCAGTTTTGCCTGAGGCCCTCCTTCCTCATGAAATTACACAACACTCAAACCTTGGAAGCAGCCCCAGATCCACTAATTCTTTCCTTTGGCGGACTTTTGGCACTCTGTACTCCCTTTTAGCCGAAGTGTAGCTTTACACGAGATCTGTTTGTTACCAAAATTAATTTGGCCATTTGCCCTTTAAGCCTGGAATCAAATAATAGGATGGTGGACTCATTCCTCGATAAAGTATAGACTCTCAGCTGGAGAGTTTCTTCCAAAGGTTTTCACTGTGGCTGCTGCGAAAGGTCAGCAGGTAATGAGAGCAGCAGCAGCACTTTTCATGGAACTCTCGCCTCAGGTACAGTGCTGCCGAGCACTTGGCAGCCATCGTCCCAGTCAACCGTCCCAGCCGCCCTTTGAGGTAGATGTCTGAAGTTTTTCGAAGAACACTGAGCCTCTGACCTCAGTCCCTTGAGCGCTGTCATATAACTAGTAAGTGGCCAGACTATGATTTGAACCTTGTGCTTTTATTTTTGTTTGTTTGAGGCAAGCACCTGATACAGGTTTATTTGTTAATTTTTAAAATTGGAGTATAATTGCTTTACAATGTTGTATTAGTTTCTGCTGTACAACAACATGAAGCAGCCATATGTATACATATATCCCCTCCCTCTGGAGCCTCTCTCCCACCCCTCTAAGTCATCACAGAGCTGAACCTTGTGCTCTTAATTACCATGCTATAGCGCACACATACTATGAGAGAAAAGAAGAAAGGGGGAGAAGGGCCATAGGCTTTTGAGAGAGCCTAGAATCAGAGCCTGAGTCAGAATTGTAGGAAATGATGGAACTGAGAGAGCTAACCCAGCCCCCTCACTTTAAAGTATTGTAGCAACGATGCCTGCCTTGTTCTGAGAAAATGGTAAGATAACAGCTTGAGCAGAGAATACCTACTGATAGGTGACAGGAATGAAAGGTGATTAGGAATTATCACAGCCATTCCCTTTTTTAGAGGCAGATAAAATAGCATGCTTGTTCAAAGAATTATGTGTGCTTGTCTTGCCATCCCTAAGAAACTATGGGAACAGATGTGTACTCTTTTTAATTCAGATTTCATTATCCACAGTAAGTAGATTTCCACTGACTATTTGAGATTTCCTAGACGGCAATTTTCACTCTGCAAGGAACCAATAACCTTCAGAGGGATTATTTGAAATGACTGCAGCGCAGGAGGCACTGAATTTCAGTCAATCACGTGTTTAATGAGTTCCTTCTCTGCAAGGTGGTATTTTTGGAAGAGTGGGGAACAAAAGGAAGTCGATGGGTGGTTCCTGCCCTCCTGTATTCTGTAACCTACTTGGACAAACAAGCAAGGCATAGAATAAAGTTGTTCAAAGGAAAAAGAATCCCAACAAATTGGGAAGATGAGAAAACTGGGATGAGATCTTGCAAGGTGGTTAAGTGGTTAAAAGGGGCAGGGAGCGTTTAGAAGGATGGTCTCCAGCAGGAATGTGCGGGGCGTCCTTGGGAGACTCTGGGTGAGTTTGGCCAATCTGTAGTGATGAAAGAGAATATGGAAAATTAATTTAAGTTCTGATGGAAGAGCTTATAAAACCAGTTCAAAAAAAAATCAAAAACAAAAACAAAACCAGTTCAATAGTTTGGAATCCCAATATCAATCTCCATTACCTTCTCTCTTCCTAGGGTTATTTTGCTATATAACTTATATAAGTGCCCTCACCTACTATTTAGTTGTAAGATCTATGACTTCCTTCAGTTCTGTTGACCAAAAGGTCATGACATTTTTGGAAAGAATTTCCAGCACTTCCCTTTTGCTCATCAGGGTATCTTCAAGTGCCTAACCTTTGGGTGATTATGTACGTAAAAGATTCAAAATTGTGCTTATACTCTAAGGAGTCAGCTGCCAAGTGCTCTCTAATAAGCAGAAATTTCACATAACTCAGGCCTCTGGGGGCTCACGCCTCAGCTGGAGCAAAGCCAGAAACGTCTGTGACTGCAGGTGCACGTGGGCACATCGGGACCTGCCGGAACAGCCAGCTGGCCTCACTGCAGTTGATTTAGGAGAGGCTGGAGGGTTGAGCTTCTGCTGACACTTGCAGCTTGGAAAATCCTGCTCTGCTAATTGCAAAGAGGATTCTGCTGTAATGATTTTTTAGGGGTAAGACACTCTTCTCATTGTGAATTCTTTCTTCACTTGGGCTCTGGGTGACTTCTAGTCTCTATTTTTATTGTTTTCATTTCTGGTATAGGAGGCTCTTTGAAAGTTTCTGCCCATACTTGAATGTGCATTCAGAGTGTTGCATGGACACAGCTTACGAGCTTCAACATGAACTTCATGAGCAAGCAGGTATACAAACCCCTTTTACAGGAATTGGTGTACACTCCCTGGGCTGGCATCCCCCTTCTCCCCCTGCCACCAACTCCCCTCCTGCCCAAATGCAAATAGGGGAATTTTGCTTTTCTTGCCCCCCCAAAAAAGGAACGTTAGAGGGCACAGTGATCTCATGTTTTTGAGATCAATCTTCCCAGTGTGATTTCTGGACCTCATCCTTGAGGTCTGGACTTTTTAAAAAAAAAAAAAAAAACACTGGACCAGGAGGGTGGGAGACGTGAGTTGTCTGTTTCTTCATTGTGGCGTTTGGGCCAGAATTGACTTTCTGGGCCTCAGTTTCCTAGCTCTTTTTTTGTTTTGTAATTTTAAGGTGAGATAGCTGATTTATTCTCCCCATTCTTTTTTTCCTTTGAGTATAATTGCTTTACAATGTTGTGTTACTTTCTGCTCTTGGAGCCCATGAAACTGGAAGAAGCAAGTGAACTGTATCACCTATATCTTTGGATAAAACCTGCTGCAGGCCCTACATTGTGCAGTGTTTCTGGGGAGGCCCATGTGCACTTGCCCCAACATAAAGCCATGGCCTCCAGGGTGAGAAAGTTAGATCTACAAATTCAAGTCCAAACACCTCCAAATATGTGGTTATATGCGGCTTTTTACACTCGTATCCTGTCATTGCCACTGACCCTATCCTCTGTTGACATTGGATTCTGGCATCTCCCTAAGTAACCATCATTTTACAGATATCTTTGAGACCTACATATCGTGGCCGCGGGGCTAAAGATACCTTTCCTCTGACATTACTGGCAAGTAAACGGGATTACAAAACAGAGTGACAAATGCTTGGACTTTTGAGTTTCATTGTCACCTCTGTAAGGCTGACCCCAGGCCTAATTAAATGTTCTCTTCTGCTCACAGGGCATTTTCTACTTGACACTCACCACATACTATAACATCAGGTTAGCTGATTCTCTTTTTTCCTCCCCAACTAGACTCTCAGCTGTGGTGCATTTTATTCATCTCATCTCCAGGCCTCAAAAAGGAGCACACTTGGCAGAGCTTTCCGTAAACCAATCAATGCAAAAGTGAACCTGCAACTCGTTCTGTAAACCAATCAATGCAAAAGTGTACCTGCAACTGGGTCTTGCAGGCTTGCGAAGTGCCTCTCGAAGCTGATTTTACTCTCCGTGCCCAGGCAGCTCTGGCGAGTTGCACGGTAGAGGAGCTGGGGGTGGGGAGATCGGAGGCGTACGAGGGAGAAAGTGAGACAGAGCCCAAACCACGAGACCTGCCGCTGTAACCCACTGGACTGCGGGCAACTCCTTAACCTCCCGGAAGCGGCTCGGCTGTCCTCTCCCCACACCTCCGGAAGGTGGGCGTGGCCTCATGAATAATGAATCACCGCTGGGGGCGGGGCCGGGCCCGCCCCCACGGGCGGGAAGGGGGAAGCGCCGAGGCTGCCTGACTGGAATGAGGGTAGCTGCGGCGACTGAGGCGGCGGGAGCGGGGCCGACCATGGCGGTGTGGACGCGGGCCACCAAAGCGGGGCTGGTGGAGCTGCTCCTGAGGGAGCGCTGGGTCCGAGTGGTGGCCGAGCTGAGCGGGGAGAGCCTGAGCCTGACGGGCGACGCCGCGGCGGCTGAGTCTGAGCCCGCTCTCGGGCCCGCGGCGGCCGCCTTCAACGGCCTCCCGAACGGCGGCGGCGCCGGCGACTCGCTGCCCGGGAGCCCGAGCCGCGGCCTGGGCCCCCCGAGTCCACCCGCGCCGCCGCGGAGCCCGGCGGGCGAGGCGGGCGCGTCACCGCCGGTGCGCCGCGTCCGTGTGGTGAAGCAGGAGGCGGGCGGCCTGGGCATCAGCATCAAGGGCGGCCGCGAGAACCGGATGCCGATCCTCATCTCCAAGATCTTCCCGGGACTGGCGGCCGACCAGAGCCGGGCGCTGCGGCTGGGCGACGCCATCCTGTCGGTGAACGGCACCGACCTGCGCCAGGCCACCCACGACCAGGCCGTGCAGGCACTGAAGCGCGCGGGCAAGGAGGTGCTGCTGGAGGGTGAGCCGGGCCGGCGGGCGGGCGGCACTGGGCTGGGCTGGCCGGCGCTCACTTTGTTCTGCCACCCTGCCCCCCTTTGCGGGGCCTGCCCCTTCCCTTCCACCCGGAGACCTCACCTTCTCCTCTGCTGGCGGCAGGCTTCCCCACAACCCCGATGCTGGGGCTTTGAGGATGGAAAAACTGATGCTCCCTGCAGGAAAAGTTGGGCAGCCGCCGAAGTGTGGCTTGCAGTCCCCTAGGAAGGTTTTAGTTTGGAGCAGCCGTGCTTGAAGCCCCGCCTCTGCACGCTAAGCTGACACTAAGAACTAGAGCAGGACTTCTGAAGGTCTCCGTTTGCCTCCTAAGTGACGCTTTCTTCACTCACCTCTGGCTTCTCAGGGCAGGCAGGTCTGTTAAAAAAAAAAAAAAAAATTCATCCACACCGATGTCAGCGGTATGCTTGGGCAAACCACCAAAACGCTGGTTAATTTATGGGAATTTAACCCATCATTGGCTCTCAACAATAACCAAAGGAGATCATAGCACTTCATCGAAGCCAGAAAGCTGAAACAGCAAGTTTGTCTGGTTAATGAGCCTTGTTTAACAGTGGAGGCTCACGTGTTTGAACATTTATTGCCAACTAGAATTTTGCCCCTTTTTGCAGGAGACGGGGTGCCAGCTTCCTACCATTCACAGGCTTCAAGGCTTTAAGCTTATTCAGAAGCCTGAAGTGTTAAATCTCAAGTTATGTTTGAATAGTCAGGATTATTCTTTTAAGTTTGAATGTGATCTATTACCTGGGTATTTTATGGAACTAAGGCAAAATAAATTTTATCTTCTTGAAGGACTCATGCATGCTGGAGGTAATATTACTAGAGAAATTTTTGAGCAATCAGCCTTCTTTCACCCATTCAGTCATTTAAGAGGCATTTATTGCTGGCTATAGAGAAGAGAATATAAAAGATGATGTGTCTCTATTTGGTGTCTAGTTGGGAAAATGATAGAAAAATGCAAAACAACTTACAAATTATAGATTGTGGAGTGCAAACTATATGAATACCAAGGGAGTGCAAAGTTAGGAAGTAGTGGAAATCAGCTTAATCAGGGAGGAGTTTTTCAAGAAGCTGAGTCTTGAGCCAGGTCTCCAAGGAAGTGATGGACACAGGCAGGGATGAGTCAAGAGGCAGAGGAAGAACAGAAGGGAAGGGGTGGGGAGTGGAGGTAGGAAGGGGCCAGTCATCAAACTGACTGAGGGGCCAGAAGTCCAGCTTGGCAAAGTGATTTTCATTTTTTCCTAAATCTGCTAGTAAACATTTGGGAAAGTGTTAGTTTCCAAGTAAATATTTTAATGTGCTCTAATTGTGAAATTCCAGTGTCCCACCTTATAATATCCTATTTATAAATATTTATATTTTGCTTAGGTGGGGCTAGGCACTACTCAGAAATTAGTGTTAATAAAAGGAGTAAAATTATAAATTGTGGCGGTGTGGGTGGTATGTATGTAAAAAAAGAAAAAGTTGCCATAAATGTGTATCTTGAAATTGTGCTAGCTAAGAATTTGGTTATAAATTCTTAGAGCCAGAATACTGACTGTAGTACTATTTATGTGGTGCTCAGTGGTGATGGGCAGATGTTTCAGCTCTTAACCCCATATCTATGTTTTTTTAATTTAGTTTTTGTTTAGATATAATTTGAACCTGGTATTCATACCACTTAAATAAAAATCATCTAGTAAACACTTCACAGTATTCATTCACCTAAAATAGGCCGTATGTGCTTTTAGGAGGAGGCTTTACAAATGGCAGCATAACATTTAGTGAATGTCTGTTTACCTAACACAGGTTCTACTTTATTTTCCCATTTTCTAAAAGATAAGACATTTTTGTTTTTATATGTGTGGAGAGGTATGAAACTGAACTTTAAAAATCAAAGGATATAAAAATAAAGTTGCTTATAATATGCAGAACCACTGCAAACAATGATTTCATAGAATCAAACGTTTAAAATTGAGAGCTAGTGACCCATCCAGGAAGGCTACTTTTAAAAAAGAGATTTTTATGCTTAGCCCTTAGAATTTTAGAACTGAATGATCCTTCCATTTGATGTCTCAAAACTTGAAAAACTACCTTAGCATAGCACCGTGATGCTCTTTGTGGTGCGTGCAGGGAATTTTAGGTATGCCTTTATCACCCCCGGGCAAAGCAAAGCTATAGTCTCTGGTTGCCTGTGGTTAGGGAACCCAGTGAATTGAAGGTGGTTGTTTTTTTTTTTTTAATCTCATGGATTTGTAGGGATTATTCATTCATACATCAAAGGTTTATTCAGCTCTTCCACTTGCCAGAGGCGCTTAAAGATAGTCTGATTTCTGCCCTCAGGAAGTTTGGAGTTGAGATAAGAGAGAGTTAAGAAATAGTACAGCTAAAGGGCTAAAAACAGTGTGAGAATACAACTCTGGAGAGGGTGCAGTTCAAAGAAAGACCCTTGTGGGCATCAGAGGTTGAGGATGCCCAAGAAAAGGTTGATGGAGAAGTTCCAGTTTGAATCAAGCCTTCCCCTAAGGAGAGAGCTACTACCAGTAAAGACAAGTGAGAGACCTGAAGAAGTCACTTTGCCCAGGGAGGTTAGAGCACAAATGAGGGCTTTGTGGTCAGCTAGACCAGGGCATGTTTCTGGCTAGTGGTTTGTAACCCCTAGGCAGGTTACTCAACCTTGCTGAGCCTTAGTTTCCTCATCTGTAAAACCAGAATGATAGTAACACCTCTTCACAGGGCTGTTGCTCATTTGACAGTTTACGTGCCGGGAGCCTTTTGGGGGAACTGGGAATAGAAGCAGTAAGCAACAGTAATGAAAACAAAGTCCGAATAAGGAAGGTAGGACTGGGTTGTGAAGGTATGCTACGAGTAAGTTGTTAAAATCCAGGGCTCCATTTTACTTGAAAAGAAATACATGATAAGAATAAGTTATTTTAGGTGAACAGGTCAAGAATGATTTTGCATTTCTTGCATGCAAACCCCTTTTTCTAATCTTGTTTTCCTGTCATCTCTCGTGTAGGCCAACTTTTTTATCCTTAAATTTTGCATTTACTTTTCCATCCCTCTGATTGTTCCTGTTCCTTCACACTTGCTGCTCAGAACCTTAAAACTTGCTAATAACTGTGTACTTGTAATTTTGACTAATGTCTGATGTTAGGATATGCAGAGATACACAGATTCTCAGCATAAAGGGGTGACAACTCTTCCATCATATTGTATGAGTAAAACTACATCTGTGTGTTAGAGATAGTCTATCCAGAAAGCTTCTAGAATTTATATTTGAATTAGACTACACATTGAAAAGTATTCCAGAGGAGGTTAGGAAAGACAGAATGGTGTTCAATGTAAGATCTAAAATTTGAGAAAAGAATCAGTAAAATTTTGAAGCAATTCTCGTTGGAATATTGCTGGAAAATCATCTTTTATTGTGTAAATATTCTAAAATTATTGTTATCAAAGCTATGGAAAAGAAAATAAGTATATAGAGGAAGTAGACTGATAAGAAATTTAATTTCAGAGCTGAAAATAATTTTTGTATCTATAGTTTGAGATTTTGAGTGTCATATATGACTGATGCTTTGTGTATGTTAAAGGACATGTAACTGCTGATGTTATTAGGCTGCTCATTTGAAGAAGCTAGTTTGGGTTCTTACACTGCTGTTTTCTTCACTGTGTGTTGGAAACTTTAAGAGTCTTCTAGAGAAAACATTTTATGTTTTCTTTGAGACTTTGCCATATATCAGTCTGTGTCTTAAAGAACCACTAAATTGTCAGGACATTTTATGTTTCTGGATTTTGTTTTTTTTTTTTGACTAGCCTCATTGTGTTTCATTTGAGTGATTAAGCATTTTTTGTATAAGCAGCCATATCTTTGTAACCAGATTATTTCTTATAGAGTCCCCTTCTTGCTAAAATATGCTCTCTAAATTATTAGAAAAATATGAGAAATTTATTGGTTCTAATACAGAGTGGTTATGAAAATTCTACGAGCATTTTTGGAAACCATACCTGGGCTTTACTTTAGGTCTCAACTGTAACTCAGAACTTCAACTGATGTATTCCCTGGTCTATAGTCCTTCAAGGATAAAGCTGACTTGACTTTGTGATCAGATGTGTGTCTTTGTACCTGAGGGGTGAGGGCCTGTGGCTATGGAACAGTGTTCTGCTGGGCTTAGCAGACTGGGTCATTTGAGGATTCAATCACTGTCTTTGGCTAGGCTAGCATACTCTCCTCACCAGCTGAACAAATGATGCCGCTTGCTTGCATTTCCCGCTGAATAGCATGACAGTGCCTTAAGTTTTTTACTTGGGTTTTAAAATTGTATGTGCATTTTCATGTGTATTTTCTCATTTGACCTTTACACCGTCCTTTGAGGCTGATGTTGATTGCACTGAAGTTTATTCATGTTAAGTGAGTTACTGAATGTCTCAGAATTTCTCTTTATTTTTAGGGGAAAAATGTTCATGTTTCTTGTGAGCATGAGGAAAAGTCTTACCTGGAATATTGAAAATTGTTAAAAAAAGTCTCACCTTGCAGATGAAGACTTAATGACCAAAGAGGTCAAATAAGCGTGTTGAAGGTCATCTAACTAACCAGTTATGGAACTTGGACTAAGACCCAGTTGGTTCACTGCTATCTCCCTGGTACCATGATGTCTGCAGCCAGTCAGTCAGAACTTCCGGCGTCTCACGTGCATCATCTTGCTGCAGTGCGCAAAAGCAGCTGGAGGTGGTCGGTCCCTGGCATCGGAGAACTTAGACTGAAACTGGGGAGAGAACCCATCCAACAGAGAGTAATTGCTGCAATGTATAGTACTCACTCTTCAAGAATTCTCTGAAGAGGTGACCCACTGGGGGATGGAAGAGTCAAGTGTAACCTCATGGGGAAAGGATAATTTTGTCTGAATTTGAAGGATGAGTCGCTTCTCTGTAGTTGGAAGGCAGTTCAATGTGAGGAGGTAACATGCGCAGAAGCCAGAACAAGCATGACTTGTGATAGGAAGTGACGATAGGAATGGATTTGGAGGAAGAAAATTAAGCCAAGTAGATAAATTGAAACCAGATTATGCAAGGCCTTGAGAGCAGGCCAAGGAATTTGGACCTTTTTCATTCTGTCAACCTTAAGTATCTACTGCAAGTGAGGTGTTGTGGTAGATGCTGGGAACTCAAAATTGGGAGGAATCCCTGCCCTTTAGGCTTGTAGGGAAGCAATTATGCAGACTGTGATACATGTTTTAAAAGAGATGAGAACATGGTGCCCTGGAAGCAGAGGTAGAAGTGCAGAGGAGATGGCCTATCAAAGGCAGGGAAGTGATGAGTAGCTGGTGTGTTGTGAGAAGTGAAGCGTGGGAAAGTGTGGGAAGGGTGTAGCAGCAGAGCGGGCTGGAAAGGTGGGCAGAGACCAGATTGGTAAGGGTCTTGTGGGCAGTGCCAAGCAGTGGTCTCTAAGTGGAGTTTATATTTGCAACCTAAAACCTAAAAGAAGAACTTTAGTTGTATTAGTGTTTATAGATAACCCTGGTTCTCTTCCTCAGTCTTATAAGACAGTGACATTTCATACTTGATACACAGGGTGATGTCTCCAGGGAAGAGTGAAAACTTCACAGAGCACAGGAGTTGAGAGTGGTGACTTTATTCATTTTTCTGCTCCTATTATTGCAACTTATTACTTGAGCCTAGTTGAGTGGATTTATGATATATTATCTGCTTTTAACTGCATTTATCTTTACAAAGTGAACAGGTGGCTTAAAGATTTGCACAGAGAAACCTTGGATTCATGATAATTCTAGCAATACAAATGATAACAAAAAAGTAGAGTTTTACTTTTCTCCCGGTAGGAGCTCTTTGTCACATTTCAGGGTAATCCTGTCTGTTAAGACGTCAGCCTAAAAAATGAAATCATCAAGAAGAGTATTTGAAATGTGGATTAACACATTACCATTAATAATGAACTATATAAGGCTGTATTGTACTTTGAATCATACAGTAGCTAATGATGGCATGACTTCATCAAGGATATATTTAGGGTATTTATTTCATCTTTATCTCATTCATTCTTGATGTTTATGTCTTGTATATGTTTTATAATACGTATGCTTTAACGAATATTCGTAGGATGAGCGCATAGACTCATATGTTTACTGATGGGTGTGTACTATCAAGAGTTTTAGATCTGGCAAGCCACCCACGTTGTTAAAGTGCTTTAAATAAGGAGTGCTTTAAACAAAGGAGCAATCTGCCAGAGAGAGTGGCAGATGCGGAGTGTAGGAGCTCAAGACTATGAGGTCAGGGAAAGCACTTAGGAGCCTGTTGCGACACCATGAGGCTCGTGAGACTGGATAGGACAGTTAGGAAACTGAAAGATATTAAGTAGATAGAAGTGGTGATTCTAAATGATGTTTGGAGACTGAGGGGGAAAGGAAAAGAGAGAGAGGATAATTCCTAGATGTCTGGCCTGGGAAAGTGGATAACTGTGAAACCAGAATGAATGGGGGAGGAACTAGTTTTTTTGTGGGGAAGAGAAGTTTGGTTTTGGACTTGTAGAATTTGAGTCACCTGTGTGACATCCTGGTGCAGAAGGCTGGTACACGTCTGTAGTCAAGAGAACTGTCAGAAATGAGCTGAAGATTCATGAGATGTTAGTGTAGGAGGGGTGATTGATGCTGTAAGTGTCGATGTAATCCTTAGGAGAGTGCAAATTAAAAAGAGAAGTAGGGACAGGATGGAACCCTGCAGAACTGCTCTATTTAAAAGCAAGAGTGGAGGAACAGAAATCTGGAAAGAAGTGGTTTCAAAAAGGAGGAGGTGATCAGCATCTTGAGATGCTGGAGGAGTCAAGAAGGAAACAGAAGTCCATTGGATTTGGTGATTAGAGAACAAAATCATGAGAGTTCTCTTAAGAGCAATTTCAGCTGAGTGACAGGAGCAGAGAGCAGTGAATAAACCATACTTCTCAGCTTCTGAAGCTTCTCAGAAAAATAAACGCCACAAAGGTGGTAACTAGAGTGGAATAAAGTATCCAAGAAGAATCCTACTTTTGTAGTTGTTTGGTTTTTATTTTGTTTTAAGGGAAAGAATTGCGACCTACTTGTACAGTAAGGAGAAAAGGCTGGCCGAGAAGGGAGAGGTTGAAGAGATAGAAGGGGTGGGGAACTGATGCAATCCATTCCCGATCCGGGAGAGGTTGAAGAGAGAGAAGGGATGGGGAACTGATGCGATCCATTCCCGAGCCAGGAGGTGACATGATGGGAACAGAATGTTGGGTTGGCAGCAGCGGATGCTCTGGATGCAATGCGAGAGGAGAGAGCAAAGGTAGGAAAAAGGACAGCTGTTGCAGGGAAGAGGAGGCCGACGCAGAGATGGCAACCGCTGGAGGGGTGACAGTGGTGGCACTGGGAACAGGGGCTGGTTCAATTCAGGAAACACTTTAAAGCAGGTGGTTTCTTGCCAGGGAACAGCAGAATCCACTAGGGACCTTTTCCTGCCCAGATAGCCTCCTTCTGACTGCCTGGGACACCCAAAATTTGGACACTTGTAGAGAATCTCTGGCCTCTGTTACTAGCACAGGAATTTGATCCCTCAGAGTCGTTGGAGTGGAAACTAGAGAGCCACTGTTTTGAAGGAAGAAATGACAGGATGTGGGGGTAGATTGGATATAGTGAATTAACTCTGGGACAGGGACAGCAGGAGCACTCAGCCATGTTATGAAGCCCTTAGGCAGCGTAACTCTGGTCAGTTGGCTGTGGAGATTGAGAAGAAAAATTTTAGTTTATAAACATCACATCTAGTCACATGGCATAAGAACATATTCTTCCTTTAAAGGTTTTATCCCCCTAGATTAGCGAAAGGAGTTTTGGGCTTCTGGAGAAAGGATGGTATATTTGGGTGAGTTTAATATTTTCTATCTGGGGAAGTAACGGTTGATTTAGTTACTTAAGTGCCATTCTAAGGAATATGCACTGAGTCTTTCATAAAATGTGTGTTTGATTTCAGTGTGAAAACAAAAATTTGTGAAATAATTCTGTATATAAACAGAGTGCCAGTGATTATGATATCAGTAGATTTAAAAAGAGTGGAGTTACAAAACTCAAATTTGGTTTGGTTTCTGTGATCCGGCTCCCATGACATTGCTAGAATGATTCGACACGTAAACTAGTGAAGAATATGTGAAGTGCAACCTTTTATTTTGGCCAAACCTCGTGGCTTGCCAATCTTAGTACCCCATGAGTGAAAGTGAAAGCCCTAACCACTAGACTGCCAGGGAAATCCCAAAGTGCAGCTTTTTACAAAAATTACTTTGACTTTTCTGCAACATTTTTTTCTTTCTACCATCTTCTACTCTTGTTTTTAATTTTACAAGTATTTCAGAATGCTTTATGAAAGTAAAGGTAATGGGATAGAGAGATGAGAAAGTTGAATCTTTATCTTTAAATTTGATTTAGCTGTTGTATATATAAAATATTTACACCTCACACTTGGAAACTGGGAAGTTTTGATTTTTCACTGAAAGAGACAAAGGTTTATTTTTGGTAAAATCAGTTGATAATGAGTTGTTTTTTTTGTTTGTTTTTTTTTAAGAAAAGATAATGCATGTGTGTTATTCAAGGCTTTTTTGGTTTCACCACCAGTTCAAATTGAAGGGTGAAAGTATTGGAAAGATATAGACAGGTCTCAGGACTCCAGGAAAAGCTGAGCAGCCAGGCCTCAGAAATGTCAAGGACCCAGGCAGTGCTGAGGACTACGCTTTCCACTTTTGCTCATGTCTCCTCATCTCAGAGCTTCTCTGTTTCTCTCTGAGAATGTTCTTTTGCAACAGCTTTGTTCTAGTCCTTTTACGGGTTCACTTTTTACGTTTAACTCTTTAATCTACACCAGGTTTATTTTGACATAGGTATGCAAGAGATTCCACTTTCTATGCTTTTCCAAATAGTTAATGATTGTCTCAGCATTTGTCAAATAACCTCTTGTATGCACTGTCTGCTAGATTGATGGGGCTGCCTGGAGTACCATGTGGGGAAAGATTGCAAAGTCATACCTGGGTGCAGCAGGAGAACAGTCTTTGCTTAACTAGGGACGTCTGCAATGAGTGTGCTGCGTTGAGGCATATAATACACGTGCTACATACCTGCCACCGTAGGGATGACCCATTCTTCCCTCGCTGATTTGAATTGCACCACTGTTTATATATTTAATTTTTATATTCTGCAATCTGATTCTGGACTTTTTATTTGAGTGTTTTGTAACCATGCTGTATGTTGTAACTTTAACAGTTAATAACTGATCATTCAAGTGGATTACACCAGTCAAGAAGAATTTGGAAAAATAACAATGAATAATTAGAGGCTGGTGTAATTACTTATTTATCCAGATAAATTTTGGAGTGGTTTTATCATTTCTTAAAAAAAATCCTTTGGGATTTTGATTAAAATTGTATTAAATCCATAAATTAATTTTTAAGAGAACTGAGATCTTTGTAGTATCTCGTTCCCAGTCATTTTGCCAGAAGTATTGGACCTCACTCATATATTCCAGACATGTGACAGGAGATAATGGGATGTTCCAGTTGGCCAGGCCTAAATCACATGGGAGTTTCTCAAAAGATAATCAAGTTGATGTTACCAAAAGAAGGAGGAATGGATGGTAGCAGACATAAACAATTGACACCCACTCCAATGTTCTAAAACCACCAGAGGTTCGTATTAGAGATTAAATGAGAAATTACCATATTAGTTAAGAGATTTAGAAACTTTATAAACAGCTGTAAAGGGAAAGCAAGAAGAATACCTTTGCTTGGGTACAGGCGAGCTAGTTGGAGCATTTCAAAGATTCTTGAAACTCCAAAGTGCATAATAAATTATTAGTCTCAGCATTCTCTTTTGAACATCAGTTTTTTATACACTTCAAGAAACTTTTCAAGATTGTATTATGATTATTGTTTTATAACTAGGGAAAGAAAACTATCTAGAGCTTACAGGCGGACCCTGACGCCAGAGGTAGACTGGGATGGAGAAAAATCTTTGTCTATCAGAACAGACATAGACAGTTTTTTTAGTAAGAATTATTTTGGTTTGCAGAAACCCAAACCAAACGGAGCAGAAGTGGAATGTATTGCCTCATATAACTGCTAAGACTGGGGGTGGATCTAGGTTTAGGTCCAGAGGGATCCAAAGGCTCAAATTATCTTGGCTGCAACATCTGCTGTGGAGAATCTAATTCTGTGTAGTCAGCTAAGATGGCGCCAGCAGTTGTAGGAATGTATCGCCCTAACTTAAGAACCCCTTTAAAAAAGGAAAGTTTTTATTCTAGCACCTGCAGTTTCTGGGAAGGACTCTGATTAACTCTGCTTTGTCTACCCTTGGGACATATCTCTGTTTCCACAATGGTGGAGACTATAATCTAGGCTTGCCTCATGTACCCATCCTTCGTGTGTTGAGATCGGCAGCATCACCAAACTGTGAAATGTGGAATGGAGTAGATGCTAAGCAAACTTATGTCCATGATAATAATGCAGACTCTGAAGCTAGAGTGCTTGAAATATTTTTGTAGCTAAATTGTAAAGTTTTTAAAAGTTAAAACAGTAGAAATAAGTAATAATGACATTATTGAGACCTTTACTCTGCTAAGCTGTTTACATGCATTGTCAGTTTCTTTTAACAGCCCCGTGAGGCAGGTATTATCATGCCTATCTTAAATATGAAGAAATTGAAGCCTGCAGAGATGAAATAATTTGCCCAAGGTTGCAGCACTTGGATGGTAGAGGCACAGATTTATTAGACTCCACAGCTGCTGCTATTTACTGTTTTAATAGATTGCTTTTCCGATGAATCAGTTTAAGAAGCTAGCAAGCCTGAAGACCAGTAGAATTTATCACTATGATTGGCTTCATGTGCAGGAAGTCATGCTCTGGATTCTGGGTTGTTGCATCGGTCCTCTGAAGGTTATTATTGTTAGTGCCTCCCAGTCTTTGATTTTCCATGCCAGGCACAAATAGATAGCTGTATGTGATTAATCAGTTCATTGAATACGCACATTTCTGCTGGACACTAGGAGAAGCAGAAAGAAAACATGAGCCCCACCACCCTTACCTCCAAATGGCTTTATAAATGCTAATAAACGGACATAAGTTAATCTAGATTGTCTCATACATGTTATGCAAGTGATGGACAAATACTGAGAGAACTTGCAGTACAAGAATGACGGACGTTAGAAATGTGTTTCTCTCAGGTGTGAGAGGGGCAGGCTGTAGAATGGGCGTGGGGCGTCTGGAAGATGAAGGTATTAATTTATTCAAAGGCTATTGACTACATGCTAGAATAAAACTGCATTTATGCTTTATTTATTTATTTATTTTGGCCACACTGTCGGGCTTGTGGGATCTTAATTTCCTGACCAGAGACTGAACCCCGGCTCTGGGCAGTGAAAGCAGAGTCCTAACCACTGGTCTACCAAGGAATTCTGTGAACTGCATTTATTTTTACAGTGAACGTAAAGTAAAAGTAACTGAAAAAATTAAGCTGACTCTTTGTTGTTCAGTCGTTCGTCATGTCTGACTCTTTGCGACCCTGTGGACTGTAGCACGCCAGGCTTCCCTATCCTTCACCATCTCCTGGGGCTTGCTCAAACTCATGTCCATTGAATTGGTGATGCCATCCAACCATCTCGTCCTCTGTCGTTCCCTTCTCTTCCTGCCTTCAGTCTTTCCCAGCATCAGCCAAAACAGCAACAAAAAAGACTAAAGTGAAATTCTAAAAATCGTTGCTCACAACAGATGTTTTAATATTGATCTACTTTATCCATTTACAGTACAATAGAGTTGATTTTTATACTTGTTAATTTCATCTTAGGATGCAGAATAATGATATCCTCACAAGATGAGTGTAAAGCATTTATACTGGAAAATAAATAACTGTAATAGTTTTAAATGCTAGCAAGCTGGTTTGTAGCAGCCAGGTCTGGCAGGTATTCTCAGAAAGCCAAATTTGTAGGGTTTTTTCCCACAATATATTTTGATAAGAAATTTGTTTTCTTGAATGTTTTTCCTCTGCTCTCTCTCTAAGGAGATTGTGGTTGGAGAAAGATCTCAATTTGTTCTTATTTCTCTACCACCCACCAGTTGACTCCCACCATTCTCCATTTATTTCTCATATTCCCTCCTACTTCCTCTGTGCTTGGGACTCAAGAGAAGTCTTTGGGATCTTCAAGCATCTCCACCCTTAGGGATATAGTCACAGAAACTGAGTCTTGTACCAAAAATGCTTAGGTCCCAAACTGAAGCATGAGAGGACAGGATACATAGGAATAATAAAAAAAATACAGCAAAGCATTTCTAGTGGCCATTAGCTCCCTATGTGACCTTGGAAAAAATATTAGCATTACAAGCCTTGCATTTCTTATCTATTAAAAATAAAATGCTTTTTAGTTCTCACATTTTATAGTTCTAATATGAGATAGAGAATGCACAGTTACAATTACTATAAACTGACTATAGAAATAGATGGATTGTCAGAGAGGATATAATCCAATTAATTTTAATAGTAAAGATATTCTAAATATAGTGAAGTTCTCTGATCATTCAGATGGAACCTCAGCATTTATAATACTTCATTCTGCACTTTATTTATTGACTGTACCTGAGGGCATGCAAGATTTTTTAGTTCGCCTGACCAGAGATGGAATCCGTGTCCCCTGCAGTGGAAGTATGGAGCTCTAACCACTGGACAGTCAGGGAATTCCCTCAACTTTATTGTTGAGAGAGAGATACACAGAAGTGCCAGATAAGAGATTTGCAGAAAAACCAGCTTTTGCTCTTCTGTTGTTCTTTAGTCGTGTCTACCTTTCATTATAACTAGTAACTAATCTCCTTTAGAACAACATAGGCAACATTTATTAAGCTATCTTTTACTCCAAGCAGAGGAGAATCCCTTAAGAAAGAAGGAAAACTGAGCGATCTAGATTACAATTAATTTTGCCACTGATTACTGTGTAACTTGAAGTTTGTTCATTGTTCTTAGTGAGCAAGGGCAAGACTATTTTAATGAATATTGCAAAGAAAAACCAAAACCTGGGACTTAGATGCCAAATAATTCCTTCTTCTTTGCACTTTTTAGTATGCCCTTTATTATATTTATTTGTGTTGACCATTATTGTCAAGCAAATTTATTCATGGAATAAATTTAGGAATTTAGATGTCAAAGAGTAGAACACAGCTGACTGAACAACAGCAACGAGGAAGATAAATGGAGTTGGGGAGAGGTTCATGGGGGCTTTTTGTTAGGAAATAAAACTGAACAAATAGGACAGAATTTTAAGATTGATAAAGATGAGTTATGTGAATGTTCATTGTACTGTACTCTATGTATTTAAGCATATTTTAAATATTTCACAGTTTTTAAAATTCAGATAAAATTTAGACAACTGTCCAGTTTTTCTTTTTGCTGGATCACTTAACTATCACTTTGATTCTGACTTCTTAACATTAAAAAAACTTGAAGTATAATTAACATACAATAATGTGTTGTTAGTTGTTCATTTCAATGAGTTTTTACCATTTTATACACCTGTGTAACCACTACATAAGCTATAGAACATTTCTCTCACCTCCAGAAAGTTCCCTCATGGCCATTTCCAGTCAATTCCTTTCCCCACCCCACCCCTAGGTAACCATTTTTTAATTTCTTTCACCACAAATTAGTTTTGTCTATTCCTTTTCTTCTAAATTTTATTTATCTGTTTTTGGCTGTGCTGGGTCTTCATTGCCGTGTGCGTTTGTGTGTGTGTGTGTGTGTGTGTGTGTGTGTGTGCGCGCGCGCGTGCAGGCTTTCTCTAGTTGCTGCAAGCGAGGGCTTCTCATTGCAGTGGCTTTTCTTGTGGAGCACAGACTCTAGGGCACACAGGCTCATAGCCTCTAGGGCGAGAGCTCAGTAGCTGTGGCACATGGGCTTAGTTGCTCTGAGGCATGTGGAATCTTTCTGGATCATGGATGGCACTCACGTTGCCTACATTGGCAGGTAGATTCCTATCCACTGTGCCATGAGGTAAGTCCCAGTTTTTTCTGTTCTTGAAATTTATTGGAATGGAATAAAAAATGTCGAAGTCTTTTTACCTAAATTTTTACTGGGTTGTTTATCTCTTTGTTGTTGGTTTGTAGAACTCTTTATATTTTCTAGATACAAGTCTGTTGTCAGATGTCTATGTTGTAACTATTTTTTCAATCCTGTATCTTGTCTACTCAATTTCTTTTTTTTTTTTAAAGCTGTAAAATTGCCAGTTTTATTCCTCTGGCTTATAGATCAAGAGGTTATTTGAGGTTTACATTTTTTTAAACAATTCTTTCATCAAGAGTTTAGGTGCTCCAGTTGCCCTTATATAAACTGATTGCAAATTCTTTGACTGACTCTTAATTATGCAAAAACCTTTAATTCTTTTTTTGTGTTTGATGTGTTCTTTAAGAAATATATATAAGCAAAAAGAAAGAAATACCACGTAGAAATAGGCACAGTTAAATTTTTGATATATGTATGTATGTATACAAACGTGCGCACGCACACACATACACAGTTTGAGATTTTCTTCTATGTATGTAAGCTGATACTAAATATACTGCCTTGTAGCCTGTTATATTTTACTTTATGATATGGGGTGAACATATTTTCATGCATATGTGTGAAACTTCCCAGTTGAAAAATAGACCTGGAGAATGTGTCAAAATAGAAAATCCAGATGCTGGTAACAAGGAAACTACCTAAAACAAAACTCCACCAGATGATTAAAAATAAAACAAAAATCAGAGAAACACCAGAAAATGCTAACAGAAAGAAAGCAGAGGCCAGTTTTTAATATTAGACCTAAAAGAATTCAAGGCCTAAAGCGAACAGGATGAGGAGGGCAGTGTGAATGTCTTTGTTTCCAGTTCAGTTCAGTTCAGTCACGTGCAACTCTTTGTGATCCCATGGATTGCAACACACCATGCTTCCCTGTCCATCACCAACTCCCGGAGCTTACTCAAACTCATGTCCATTGAGTCGGTGATGCCATCCAACCATCTCATCCTCTGTCGTCTCCTTCTCCTCCTGCCTTCAATCTTTCCCAGCATCAGGGTCTTTTCCAATGAGTCAGTTCTTTGCATCAGATGGCCAAAGTATTGGAGTTTCCGCTTCAACCTCAGTCCTTCCAATGAATATTCAGGACTGATTTCCTTTAGGATGGATTGATGGGATCTCCTCACAGTCCAGGGAACTCTCAGGAGCCTTCTTCAACACCACAATTCAAAAGCATCAATTCTTCGGTGCTTAGCTTTCTTTATAGTCCAACTCTCACAGCCATACCTGACTACTGGAAAAACCATAGCTTTGACTAGACGGATCTTTCTTGCCAAGGTAATGTCTCTGCTTTTTAATATGCTGTCTAGGTTCTTGCCTGGAGAATCCCAGGGATGAGGGAGCCTGGTGGGCTGCCGTCTCTGGGGTCGCACAGAGTCGGACACTGTGCAAGCAGCTTAGCAGCAGCAACTTAGCAGCAGCAGCAGATTTATCATAGCTTTTCTTCCAAGGAGCAAGCATCTTTTAATTTCATGGTTGCAGTCACTATCTGCAGTGATTTTGGAGCCCCCCAAAATAAAGTCTCGCACTGTTTCCATTGTTTCCCCATCTATTTGCCATGAAGTGATTGGACCGGATGCCATGATGTTAGTTTTCTGAATGTTGAGTTTTAAGCCAACTTTTTCACTCTCCGCTTTCACTTTCATCAAGAGGCTCTTTAGTTCTTCTTCACTTTCTGCCATAAGGGTGGTGTCATCTGCGTATCTGAGATGTGAAATATTGATATTTTTCCTGGCAGTCTTTATTCCAGCTTGTGCTTCATCCAGCCCAGCATTTCTCATGATGTACTCTGCATATAAGTTAAATAAGTAGGGTGACAGTATATAGCCTTGACGTACTCCTTTCCCAATTTCAAAGCAGTCTGTTGTTCCCTGTCCAGTTCTAACTGTTGCTTCTTGACCTGCATACAGATTTCTCAGGAGGCAGGTAAGCTGGTCTGGTATTCCTATCTCTTGAGGAATGTTCCACAGTTTGTTGTGATCCACACAGTCAAAGGCTTTGGCATAGTCAATAAAGCAGAAGTAGATGTTGTTTTGGAACTCTCTTCCTTTTTCAATGATCCAGCAGATGTTGGCAATTTGATCTCTGGTTCCTCTGGCTTTTCTAAATCCAGCTTGAACATCTGGAAGTTCATGGTTCACATACTGTTGAAGCCTGGCTTGGAGAATTTTGAGCATTACTCTACTAGTGTGTGAGATGAGTGCAATTGTGTGGTAGTTTGAACATTCTTTGGCATTGCCCTTCTCTGGGATTGGAATGAAAACTGACCTTTTCTAGTCCTGTGGCCACTACTGAGCTTTCCAAATTTGCTGGCATATTGAGTGGAGCACTTTCACAGCATCACCTTTTAGGATTTGAAATAGCTCAACTGGAATTCCATCATCTCCACTAGTTTTGTTCATAGTGATGCTTCCTAAGGCCCACTTGACTTCGCATTCCAGGATGTCTGACTCCAGGTGAGTGATCACACCATCGTGGTTATCTGGGTCGTGAAGATCTTTTTTGTGTAGTTTGTGATTCTTGCCACCTCTTCTTAATATCTCCTGCTTCTGTTAGGTCCATACCATTTCTGTCCTTTATCGAGCCCATCTTTGCCTGAAATGTTCCCTTGGTATCTCTGATTTTCTTGAAGAGATCTCTAGTCTTTCCCATTCTATTGTTTTCCTCTATTTCTTTGCATTGATCACTGAGGAAGGCTTTCTTATCTCTCCTTGCTATTCTTTGGAACTGCATTCAGATGGGTATATCTTTCCTTTTCTCCTTTCCCTTTAGCTTCTCTTCTTTTCTCAGCTATTTGTAAGCCCTCCTCAGACACCCATTCTGCCTTTTTGCATTTCTTTTTCTTGGGGATGGTCTTGATCACTGCCTCCTGTACAATGTCATGAACCTCCACCCACAGTTCTTCAGGCACTCTGTCAGATCTAATCCCTTAAATCTATTTGTCACTTGCACTGTATAATTGTAAGGGATTTGATTTAGGTCATACATAAATGGTCTAGTGTTTTCCCTACTTTCTTCAATTTCAGTATGAATTTGGCAATAAGGAGTTCATGATCTGAGCCATAGTCAGCTCCGTCTTGTTTTTGCTGACTGTATAGAGCTTCTGCATCTTTGGCTGCAAAGACTAATTAAGTCTGATTTCAGTATTGACCATCTGGTAATGTCCATGTGTAGAGTCTTCTCTTGTGTTGTTGGAAGAGGGTATTTGCTATGACCAGTGCATTCTCTTGGCAAAACTCTGTTAGTCTTTGCCCTGCTTCATTTCGTACTCCAAGGCCAAATTTGCCTGTTACTCCAGGTGTCTCTTGACTTCTTACTTTTGCATTCTAGTCCCCTATAATGAAAAGAACATCTTTTTTTGGTGTTAGTTCTAGAAGGTCTTGTAGATCTTCACAGAAGTGTTCAACTTCAGCTTCTTCAACATTATTGGTCAGGGCATAGACTTGGCTTACTGTGATGTTGAATGGTTTGCCTTGGAAACGAACAGAGATCATTCTGTCATTTTCGAGATTGCATCCAAGTACTGCATTTTGGACTCTTGTGGACTATGAGGGCTATTCCATTTCTTCTAAGGGATTCTTGCCCACAGTAGTAGATATAATGGTCATCTGAGTTAAATTCACCCATTCCAGTCCATTTTAGTTCACTGATTCCTAAAATGTCAATGTTAACTCTTGCCATCTCCTGTTTGACCACTTCCAATTTACCTTGATTCATGTACCTAACATTCCAGGTTCCTATGCAATATTGTTCTTTATAGCATGGGACTTTACTTCCATTACCAGTCATATCCACAACTGGGTGTTGTATTTGCTTTGGCTCCATCTCTTCTTTCTTTCTGGAGTTATTTCTCCACTCTTCTCCAATAGCATATTGAGCACCTTCTAACCTGGAGAGTTCCTCTTTCAGTGTCCTATTTTTTTGCCTTTTCATACTGCTCATACTGTTTCCAGTTTCTAGTCCATCATCACAAATTTATTTCTTACTCTTCTTATCTCTTCTCTAAGGCTTTCCAACTCATCTGCTCCTCTTATCATTTCTTCATGGTCCAGATGCCCAATGGTTGTGTCTCTGACCAGGCAGAGTCAGCCCTCCTCTAAGGTTTCCTTCTGCTTCCTGGGCTTGCACCTTCTTTGGAGAGTTGAGGATTTCCTTCTGCCTCCTGTCCTAAGGGCTGTCTTCCTCAGCCTTTGGCATGTTCTGTGGTTTTCCTCCTTTTTCTTCACAAGACTTTTGCATGTTGAGTATTTTTCTCTTATTTTCTTTTTGAGTAAATTCTGCTAAGATCTAAGGGATTTTTTTTCCTCCCTCTTCCCTTCGACCCTTTTGTGTCCCTCCTGAAAGACCAAGAGTCCTGAAAGGATCTGAGACCCTTCTCTCCTTCTCCAGCAATAGGGAGCTGCCACAGGTCAATAGGCCCTGGACTGTAAGACCACTCAGTTTCTTAATGGTGGATTTGGATGATCTGAAGTTTTTTCTTTCATGGTAGCATTATGTTTCCTGTCCAAGAAATCTTTGCCCACTTCACGGGCACATGTTTTCTTCCAGAAGCTTTGTGATTGTGTTTCAAGTTTAGAGCTACAGTCCATCTTGAAGTCATCTTTTGTATATTGACTACTTTTCTTTGCTATAGATAGCCCTCAGCTGACTGCTAAAAGTTATCTACCTTTAATATTCTCATTATTTCTCTTTGGGGGTAATGGCAGGGGACTCTCTATATAACTTTTACCAAACCCTTTAAACACTCCTGCTGCCTGTTTATTTCTGTATTTTCCCTCTTCAGTGGTGTCTCACTGAAATCTCAGACAAATTGAGTCATCTCTCTCTGTTTTCTTTTTTGTAATTACACCCCATTACACCTTCAGGGCCTCCAAGGGCCTGATTTTATAGCAGGTATTCAGGAAAGCCATAGGAAAACAGCGTCCTGGCCTAAGGGTTGCCATTGAGATAATGAAGTATTACGTGTGACTGCATGATTATTTAAGGATTTCGATGCCTTACCATTTGTTTAAGCATCTTGTGTAGTATTAGCATTGTGATGTATTAATGTCACAGAACTAGAAGGACCATTGATTAACAGCAATAAATGGGAGAGAACCACTGAACCAAAAGTAGCAGTCTTAGAACCTAAGGCTTTCTTAAATGCAGATCTGTACTTAAAGCAGCAACTAACTTATTTTTGTAATGTTGATATACTGAATAGGGGAGGGGGCTGTGGCAAAATAGAAAGGATTAAGGAGGCAAGGACACAAAATCCTTTAATACTGCTTAGTAAGGTATTCATTTTATCCATTTGTAGAAATCTGAAATTCTTTAAGAAAGGAGTATATTTTTAAGTTGGGGGTGGGGAACAGTTGCTAAATCATTGGATATTAACCAGATTAGGATACAGATTACAGCTAGAAGGAATGTTAATCCTGTTAGATCATCTTTATTGTCAACAACACTACCAAAAAAAAATACCAATCTGAAATTATTCTCAGATTTTCAGGAAAAATTTTGAGCAGGTTATTTTAGATTTCTTATTTGAAGGGTAATAATCTTGAGTTTTGTCTTAAACATTTTTTTGCATAATCAACTCAATTATTCATATGAGATTAATCAGATTTGCTATTATTTTCCTAATATATGTCATCTTAATTGAGTTTCTCTTGTCCTCTTTGGCTCTGGGTGAAGAGTGAATTACCATAATCTGCAGCATTTACTATGAGATGGAAGATAAATTTTAATATTTGCTTGAAAGTGAAAGTGAAAGTCGCTCAGTCGTGTCTGACTCTTTGCAACCCCATGACTGTACAGTCCATGGAATTCTGTAGGCCACAATACTGGAGTGGGTAGCCTTTCCCTTCTCCAGGGGATCTTTGGGCAGATCTTTAGCATCTCCAGGCATATTCTTTACCAGCTGAGCCACAAGGGAAGGCCAGTATTTGAGCAAAATGTAACTGGAGATAAAGCTGCTGCTACAAAATAACAAAAAAGTCCCATAAATTTAAATTATTTTGGGAGTATCCACTATTGTGAACTCTTTCCTTATCTCTTCAATTAGTGAGAATGGTGGAATTGGAGGTCTTGACCCCCATAGAATCCTGCTTTCACATGTTTTTAGCTTCCTGGCTGTTCATGCATGCCTTTTCATGATCCTGTCCCAGCAGTGTCTCCTCAGCAGCAGGAGTAAGTTGTACAGCTGTCAGCCAGTATAGGCACAGCCCAGGAGCTTTCATCAAGGCAAGAGCTAGGGAATCAGTGGCTTATTATGGTCTAGAAACCTGTAGGTCCACAAAACGAGGTGATCAGAAGGCCACCAGTTTTACTGTTGAGCAGAATACACCCGACTGAATCCATGCAGGTGATTGTGTTGTAGAAGAAATAGCATTGGCTTTGGAACCTAGCAGACCTAGAGCTCTGCATGTTGTGGGGAAAACAGTTTATTTTCTTTAAGCCTCTGTTTCTCAGTCAAATGATTCCGAAGGTTACATTAACTGTTTTATATGAAGTTGTGGTTGTTCGGTCACTAAGTCATGTCCAACTCTTTGTGACACCATGGCCTATAGCACACCAGACTCCCATTTCCTTCACTTGTCTCCTGGAGTTTGCTCAAATTTATGTCCATTTATATGAAGCACATAACAGGTGTTCAAACAATGTTAATTTTCCTTCCCTTTTATGCATTATACCTGGATGGAAAATTATTTTAGGATCTCTTTCTGCCTGTCTGGAGAAACTGGTGCGAGCTGGTTTAGGAGCAGGGCCTTATTTATCTCCCTCGTGTACACCCAGTGTTTAGGTCATCTGCTCATGTGATTTCAGCAATTACCTGAATATCTATAATGTTTAGCTACAGCTGTTTGTTCCCAGCCTTTCTGTGACCCCTTACCAGCATATCGGATTTAACCCTGACCTAGGCAAACTTCTTTGCAGTCATTTATTATTTGTTTAAGGGTGTACAGCCTCTGGCCCTGTCTCCTTCCTCTCTTCTCATTGGATTAGAGGCTTTCTCCTTGTGTTTGTCCTTCCCAGTTTTTACCTTAAGGCTTTTGAAGAGCAGGAGTAAGTCCTTGAACCTCCCTGGTTAGTAGGAATTATTTTGAACAGAGAAAAATGTCTACCTTTAAAGAGCTTATAGTAGAAGGTAGTGTGATGGTTCCTATTCATACAACATGTAGGTTGTGAATTTTATGCACTATTGGAATTTCTAAAAATATTAACCTTTGGATTTTTGCCTTTTCCATTTACAATATTTCGTCAAACCCTTTCCTCCTGCTTTTTTTTTTTTTTTTTAACTCCATTAGTAATCTGTTATTATTGAGATTCTTCTCTTAATGTTGTCTTATAAGCTAGAGACTGGTGAGGACTGTCCTCCTTGGCTCAGAGTGTGAGGAAGCAAGAGTGGGTAGCATTGCTGTTCAGGGCTTTTGCTTCCGTAGGAGCACCAGGAACACCAGAAATCTTCCCCCTAGCTCCAGATTCACTGGTTGTATTCGTGCCATCAGGTATTATTCCAAATACGGAATTTTATTGCTCCTCAAAAGAAAAACATGTTGAGACAGTAGTTTCTAAGAAGTCAGACTTTGCCACAATTCCTTTTAGATGTAACACCTCAGGCCTTTCCTAGCTTAGATTTAAAATTCTTTCAGAAGCACAGATTTTTTCACAGGGACAGATGATTCATTAATTCTGCTCCATGGAAAGAAAGGATCTCAGGTTAAATACATCACCCACACCTAAATGAACTGACTACAGATTTAAGCTTTGGGAAACCTAAAACATACTTAACAGCATCCAGTCTTAAACTGAAGCAAGATATTTTCAATACCCTACCAACATATGGAAACTGGCAACTTCAGCCTCTTCAATAGTCTGTCTCAATTGAATAGCTTGTGGCATAAACAAGTATTTTTCTGCTCTTCAGTTTACCACATCTTTCTTGGCATCAATTACATTTTTACTTAGTTCAAATCCTTAGTTTGACCGTTGGGCTGAATTCATTTATGGAAGTGGAAATGAAAATTATTTGTGATGTTACTGCTGCATTGGCCACACATGGTCATGGTATGTATATAGTTTGTTTTCCTGAAGTTATATTTTTAATTGCCTATTTACAGAATCATGAAGTGAAGTGAAGTTGCTCAATCATGTCCAACTCTGTGACACCCATGAACTGTAGCCTACCAGGCCTCTCTGTCCATGGGATTTTCTAGGCAAGAATACTGGAGTGGGTAGCCATTCTCCAGGGGATCTTCCTGACCCAGGGATTGGACCCGGGTCTCCTGCATTGTAGGTGGATGCTTTACCATCTGAGCTACCAGGGAAATCTTAGCAAAAGGAGAATTCTCATATGCATGGCCTAATTTACTTTCTTAGAGCTTAAGGGAAGTTATATGAAATACTTTCTCTGCATTTGCCCTCAGATCCATCCCAGGGAAGAGGTTGTTACCAGAATTGATATTTCACAGGCTCCTAGTAAGGCAGGGAGAAAGATCTCCAGTTTTAGCCTTCCTTTTTCCTTCCTTCTCTTGCCTACTGATCCTTGGGTGTGTGGAGGGGTAGTTCTGGTGTCTTGTTTGTTGGGTATAACATAATGGCTTTTTATTTTAATTGGATAATATTTTCCTTCCCATTTCTTCTTCCCAGTGTCTAGCATTTCCAGCCTACTTCTTTCAGATTTTGCCCACATAGGTGTGTAGATTAGGCTAGGGACAAATTTGAAATATCCTGTGCAGGTATGTTTGGAGTGCAGACGAACAATCCTTTGACTTGATTACATTTTGCCACTGAGGAAAGGCGCTCCAGAGCACAGTTTATACCAATCCTGCTCACAACTCAAGTGATGTGTTGAGTGACATCTAGGTTGTATCCTTTCTTTAACTCAGTTCTTTAAAATACGTATTTATCCATTTTATTATGAAGTTTGTGATCTGTGTTTCAGTAGTGACCTCACTTTTTTCTTTTTGAATATTCACCTTGGTAGTTCTTTAAGGAGGAATGATCCATAACAGCCAGGGCTACCTTTCACAGTATTTGATCACCCTTAACTAAATATCAACAACCTTTCTAGAACAGATCACAGCATTTTACCTTGACCCTGATTCTGGCCTTTCTTAACTGCTTTCATTTCTCTGAATGTTTCATGTCCTCGACTGGATGCTGTAACCTCAGCCAGGCGCACTCACTTCCACCTTGTCTGCCTGGGGTACTTCTGCTATCTTTCAGTGATAAGTCTCCTATTACTTTGTGTAATACATTCTGTATATAGTTCTGTAATGGAGCTTAATATACTGAGTTGTTATTACTTATTCATTGGTAAAATATAGTAGTATTTACATGGTTGGTCTTTCTTTCTGTCTTTGTTATTTACTGGTAGAGTGGCACATGCCAAGTTTTTTTTTTCTCTCTAAGGTCTCAATATCCTCATTTGTAAAATGGGAGTAATAAATGTCCCTGCCTCCTAGGGTTATCATGAGATTCAGTGAAATTATTCACATAAAACACTTAACTCTGTTTTTGAACATTGAGTATCGAGGTTGGCGATTGAATATTTGTGTCCTCTATTATATCTTGAGACTGGTAGAGACATGGGATGTGTTTTATTCATCCTTCGGGGATGGCGGGGCTGAGAGGGGCCTGTTTCCTCTGAGATCAGGTCTGCTTTGTGAGCTTTATTCATTAACCCTCACGGTAGTTCTCTGCTGTGATTAGGGCAGATGCAGAAAGGCACAGTGGTCATTTTTCTGAGTTCACACCATATGTAATCCTTTATGTTCTATGGTAATGCTCCTGGGGAGGAGGTCTTAACCAGTTTGTACATTCATTCATTTAACAGATGCTTTTTACCCTGTGCTATGCTAATTTCTGAAACTGGTGAAAATGATGGTCAGGTTCTGCACTAGGTCATAATAGTAATATTTCAAATTTGTATGGCTGTTATAATTCATAAAATTCTTTTCCAGTCCATGCTTTATTTAATCTTTACAATAACCCCTTAAGGATAGACTTTATGATTTTTACATATAAGGAAGCTGAACTCCAAAAAAATGGAATTAAGCCACAAGCATGGATGTAAATTCTTCTGAAGGATGGACACATGGAAGCACACTCTTTTCCAAAAAGTAATCATTTGCTTTTGAAAACTAGCATTCTTGACTCGTGCTTTTTGTTTAGTTTTGTCTTGGCTGGGGCTTTCCAGCCGCTTTTCCGCCCCCCGCCCTATCGCTGCCACACCTACGGCGGGGATGGAGACTGCGGCTCTGACTGTTCTGGCGCCTCTGTGCTGCTGCCGGCTCAGAGCACCATGTGCTGTCAGTGTGGGCAGGCTAGTGAGTTAAATATTGATCCCTGGTTGTTATTATTAAAGTCTTGTGTCTGATACAGAAAAAGTGAATTACCACAGGGTGAAAGGACTCTGACCTGAGTTTTTAAAATATGCTAATGGAAAGGTCTTCGTAAAATTCACACCCTTCTGCAAGGTTGTTAGCCAGCCCTTTTTTCTTTTTTATTCCCCCCCCCCCCCATTCTTGAAACATGAATTGAAATGCTCACTTGTTTGCACACACGGTGAGATTATGCTGTTAATCTTAGATAAGACCTGGTTACTCCACTTTTTAACTGTATAGACCCAGTGAGTAAGTTTGAGTGCTGACTCATTTGTACTGGTGGCTGATGGATTTATAGAAACAGTGTTTTATGACTTTCCACTATCTCAAAAGCCATACTAAAAGTTGAGGACATATTCAGGAAAAGATGACATGGGTTTTTAGCCGTGGCTTTGCCACAGACTGCAGCTTGGATGAAGTTTTCTAAATTTCTTTGAGCCTCCTTTTTCTTAGAGTTTCAGTTTAGCATCCTTAAAAATGAACAGTTTGTACAAATGATCACTGAGGTCTCCTCTAGCTCTGCAGTTTTATAAATTATTTAGATTAGTATTTGTCCACAGGACACTCTGGACGGCTGTGTGTGTGTGTGTAAGGAGTCAAAACATAATGCATGTGAAATTGATAGCTATTTCATTCACCTCTAAATATGATCATTTATTTAGGCTATATTGACTGTAGCTCTATAATTCAAGGGTACATACTACACTCTACACTTGTGGATCTTTCTCCTTTCCTAGAATAATCTCTGGGAGAGAGGTGGATTTAGAATGCATGAAGATAAACATAATCTCAAGATAAGCACTCTTACTGATTATAGGAAGCTAATATTAACACAAATTGACTGTCAGTTGCAAGGGCAAACTCTCACATATCCAAAGATGCACTATAGTATTACTTAGTATTATTTGACAGGAACGCTTCGCATGAAATTTTGGAATTACATGTAGATGCCTTTAAAATGAAAAGGGCTTCCCTGGTGGCTCAGGTGGTAAAGAATCTGCCTACAGTGCGGGAGACCTGGGTTCGATCCCTGGAGAAGGGAATGGCCTCTAGAATGACACTGTTCTTTGGTTTTGTCATGATTCTGACCTCTCAAATTTACTCTGACTTGTTAAGAATAAGTAAAACTAAAAGTGAGTGGAGGGAAATGAAAAGTGGTATTTTCATAATTGGAAGGGTACAAACTTCCGATTATAAGATGAATAAGTTCTGGGGATCTGATGTTCAATCTGATGACTATAGTTAACAAAACTGTCTTATATACTTGGAAGTTGCAAAGAGAATAGATCTGAATGTTCTCACCACACTTAAAAATTGTAATTATGTGAAGTAATAGATGTGTTAACTAACCTTATTGTGGGAATCTATTTTGAACCATTTGAATCATTTTGTAAAATATCTATCAATTTGGATTTGTGTCACATTTTATCATGAACAAATGGACCTTGTGTATTTTTTGAGCAAGAATACTACAGAAGTGATATATCCTTCTCAGTATATATGGGAGGGTAGGGTGCATGATGTCAATGTCTTGATACTTTATAACTGTCGAATCTCTCCACATAAAGGTACCATTTCCTCCTTTGTAATTAATAAATATCTTGGTGAAGATCTGTTGAGACTGTAAGTATCCTATTACTATTTGAACTTTCACCCTTAGTCTTTAAGCTTTTCACTAATTTTAGTGTTCATTACTGGTTTGGTGTACAACAGTTATTAGTGTAGTGTCCTAATGATGATTTTCTTTTTTTCTCATTCCTCTAACACTTGTTAATTGGAATTCCTCCTCTTCTCCTTCTGCTTCTTTGCTGCACCACATGGCTTGTGGAATCTTAATTTTCAGACCAGGGATTGAACCTGGGCCCTCTGCCATAAGAATGGACCTAAGCAGTGGATGGACCACCAGGGAATTCTCTAATTGAAATTCATCTTTAAGAGCTATCCCTTATCCCTCATTTATTTATTTATTCAATTATTTATATCTGTGTGGACTCATGGATATTTATAATCCCATACCACTATTATTTATTTTGATGCTTAAATTGTTTCAGCTTTTTGAAAATTACCCTTTAATTTAAAAAGTTAATAAAACGAATTATAAGTGAAAGCCGTTATTTGTTGTGGGTTGACCAGTACGTTGCATTGTAGCTTAAATTCACAACAGTGGTTGATGTCTGTGCACTCGGACAATTCTCGGTCTACCACAGCTGAACTCCTCAGTCATGTGTTATATAAGAATGAGGGGAAAAAAAGAAGGAGGAGGAAAAGAAAATGAACACATCTTTGTCTTTTCTCCTCTTCCTGAACTCAGTTAATTCTGCCAATTTGGTCAGAAAATCCCTCGTGACAACAAAAGCTTGGCACTTACTAATAGCAGTTCTTTTGTACAATAAAAAAAATTGTGAAGTGCTTAAAGAGATGGAAACTTGGATGGCGTTCTTGTTCCCCCGTGGTAACTGACTGGATGTTCAGGATGGAATGCTTGCTGACCCCTTGAGCACAGCTATTGTGCTGGGTTAATACTGTGTTTCCGTCTATAGTTTATCACTTGGAGTGCCTGTCTAAAACAAACCATCCGGTATGTCCAGCTAGTCCAGGACATCCACTTTGCAACGGATAAGCATTTCCTTGTGCTTAAACTGCTAGGTCTTTTTTTTCTGGTCTAGTAGAAAAACATTACTTTATTAGTGTTTTTATTAAATATTTTTCAGTTATTTAATTTTGTTTGCTGTTGTTACATCCAGTTTTGTGTAACATTTTATTTCTATTTCTTTAACAGCATTCATCATATAGTATCTTTTCTCATTTCTCCTTTATTAATTGGTCTTTTGGGGGGCAGGTTATATATCTTTCTTTTCCTTTTCAACTAAACAACTTGAGGTCAGAGTGTGTATTAAACATTTTAAATAACCTACATGCTTTGCACATAGAGTTCATTGATGTTGAAAAGGGGGAAACATTACAATCTTTTTTTTTTTAATAGTAAAAATTGTCTCCTATCATTTATGTTGGTGGTTTAGTCGCTATTTTGTGTCCGACTCTTGTGATCCCATAGACTGTAGCCTGCCAGGCTCTTCTGTCCATGGGATTCTCCAGACGAGAACACTGGAGTGGGCAGCCTTTCCCTTCACCAGGGGATCTTCCCAACCCAGGGATCGAACCCAGGTCTCCCACATTGCAGGTGGATTCTTCACTGGCTGAGCCACAAGGGAAGCCCAAGAATACTGGAGTGGGTAGCCTATCCCTTCTCCAGCAGATCTTCCCGACCCCGGAATCAACCCAGGGTCTCCTGCATTGCAGGCGGATTCTTTACCAACTGAGCTATGAGGGAAGCTCATTTATGTTCGGAGTAGATAAAAGCATGTTATCTTGGGTTTGTGAGACAAGGGCTTTCTTATAGAAGTATGTTTTAAACCATTATTGACTCCCTATAATATTATATTTTTATATCACTTCAAGAACAAACTGCTCATCCGTAAACCATGTGTTTAAGTAGATAATAGTTTATTAAGTAGAATTTTGTTCTAATGGCTTATGTTTTCTAATAACAAATTTAGTTGACAAGAACCTCAACAAAGATCATTCATACGCATTTTTGTGTGATAACCTTCAGTCTGTGGAGTGACCAGTTTCCACATAATCAAAAAGAAGATGATAGTGTTGAACATGGACGCTGTATTCAAATATTTGCAAAAATCCTTAATCTAGAGCTATTAGCAGCAGTTTTTAACTGGATTTTACCACCCATGCCATAAATATTTCTCATGTTTTCCCCAGGATAGGGAAATTAGGACTATAAAATATATCTATATTTGTGACAGAATTGTTCATAGTTCATCAGCCAGTATTTGTGGTTCATCTATATGTTCATGATCCCTGTTGTGAGCCCTTAATCAAGATACTGCCAAATTTTGACCATTGTATTACATTCATTTGTACTAAAACTAAGTACACATATTGTTACAGTGATGTCATATGGATTGGGGTAAAACTTGCTCTGAAAGGTTGGAAGCAAGTGTGATGTCAAGCCAGAGTCACAAAAAGATTGTGTATGTGTTATGAAAGTACATGAATTTCACCTCATGAATGTGCAAGAGAATGTATTCAGGACCTTAAGTAGTCCGGCAAAGACAGCGACGCAATTCTGAGGGGTGACTAAAAAGAGTGAAGAACCATGGATAGATAAACACTATAGAGGTGATGTGTTGTAATTATTGTTGACTTTTGTAGTCTTGGCTTTTAATCCCTTCAGTGACCCTTGGTCAAATGGAAAAGATGAGCAAAACAGAAACTGTGACATATGTTATTGTTCATTTGCTAAATTGTGTCCAACTCTTTGTGACCCCATGGACTGCAACATGCCAGGCTTCCCTGTCCTTCACTGTCTCCTGGAATTTGCTCAGATTCATGTCCATTGAGTTGGTGATGTCATCCAACCATCTCATCCTCTGCTGCACGCTTCTCCTTTTGCCTTCAGTCTTTCCTAGCATTAGGGTCTGTTCCAGTAAATCAGCTCTCCATGACAGGTGGCCAAAGAATTTGAGCTTCAGCATCAGTCCTTCCAAAGAATATTCAGGGTCGATTTCCTTTAGGATTGACTGGTTTGATCTTGCAGTCCGTCAAGATTTTGCACAATCTTCTGAGCCCCTGAGACTTTGGGGCTTAGCCTTCTTTACGGTCCCACTCTCACATCCGTACATGACTACTGGAAAAACCAGCTTTGACTATACAGACCTTTGTCAGCAAAGTGATGCCTCTGCTTTTTAATATGCTGTCTAGGTTTGTCATAGCTTTCCTTCCAAGGAGCAAGGAGCTTTTAATTTCATGGCTGCAGTCACCACCCGCAGTGATTTTAGAACCCAGGAAGATAGTTAATCTTATTTAATCCTCTCAGTTATTCAGGATAGTTGGTATTAAGGTTAATATTAGAGTTTTGTGGACTAGAAATTGAAATTGAAAAGTTGAATTATTTGTCCAAATCATGAAGTTTATAATTGACAGAACTGAAATTCAAATATGGTCTGTTCAATTTCTTACCTTAGCCTCTACCTACTTTGTCCAGAGTGAAGTGAAGTAGTTCAGTCGTGTCTGACTCTTTGCAACCCCGTGGACTGTAGCCTACCAGGCTCTTCCCTCCATGGGATTCTCCAGGCAAGAGTACTGGAGTGGGTTGCCATTTCCTTCTCCAGGGGATCTTCCCAACCCAGGGATCGAACCCGGGTCTTCCGCCTTGCAGGCAGACGCTTTAACCTCTGAGCCACATTGTCCAGAGTATATTGTATTAATTGCACACCCAAATACACACTGATATTCATTGTGTGCTCAAGCACAGGCATTGGCACTTTTCTTACATTTCTCATTCAACCGCCATAGCCATTTGATTTTGGTATTTAACATTTTACAAATGTGGAAACTGAGGCTTAGACAAGAAAATTATGTGCTTCAGACCTCTCAAAAGGTAAATGGTAATATCAAGGCTTGTACTGAATTTCATTTGACTTTAAAATTTGTTGCTCTGTTTTTATACTTCAGTGACTTTACAAAAATTATCCAAAGAGCATCAACTGTAGGTTAGCAAATGCATTGGAGGATGTGAGATACAGATGTACGACAACTGCATGCTGATACTCCATTGTTCTTTCAGCATTTATGGAACAGTCACTTTTCCCCATTGTTGCTGTCTCTGCCCTTGACTCTGTTTCTGAAATTGGCTTCTAATCCATGTTTTTCTTCATTATTTGATGGCATGTATTAGGTTGCTCAGTTGTGTCCGACTCTTTGTGACTCCATGGACTACATCCATGGAATCCTCTAGGCCAGAACACTGGAGTGGATAGCCTTTCCCTTCTCCAGGGGATCTTCCCATCCCGGGGATCAAACCCAGGTCTCCCACGTTGCAGGGGGTTTCAGCTGAACCACAAGGGAAGTCCAGAATTAACTTTAGTATTATTTATTTAATAGAACACATGCTTATTTAAAAGTTCAAGCATTGTAGAAATAACTTTCAATAGAAGAAATCACTGTAATTACAATACAGATGTAACCATTATTAGCAAATGGGCATATTTTCTTGAGTACTTCATGAACATACTAATTACATATAATTTTTTAAAACATAAAAGCGTTTATTTTTCTTTTGAGAATTTACTTTTTTCACCTAGTAACTCTGATATACCCTGAGTTTTGCCTTTGGTTTTATACTGTTTGAGTCATTTTACATCGTTTTTAAAAATCTGATAAGGTTAATTAAAAAACAAAATAAAACTAGCCTCTACTTTTGTATTTTAGCAGGAGATTAAGAAGCAATATAAATTATTCCTAAGCAGCCTTATGCAAAGTGCCTTTCTTGTTGCCTCTGCTTTAGTGAAAATAAAAGTCTTTATCTTCCCATTTTTTTCTAATACTATAGGTGGTCAAGACTTTCTTACAGTTGTCAACAGTCCTCTGCTTTCTATTTAAAATATATATATTTATTTATTTATTTATTTAATTTTATTCATTTGGCTGTGCCGAGTCTTAGTTGCAGCATGCAGGATCTTTAGTTGCGGCCTGTGTGATCTACTTTCCCAACCAGGGGTCGAACATGGGCCCCTGCATGGGGAGTGTGGCGTCCTAGCCACTGGACCAAAAGGAAGTCCCTGCTTTCGTATGTTTTGAAGTAAGCAAGAAGGGAATGACACAGACAGGAGCATTATTTCACATAAAGCAGTACTTCTCTTTAGGGGAGGGAGAAATGTCACAGAAAATAAACATAAATGTCAACACCAAAAAGAAAAGAAAAATACATACCTTGAAGTAATTTTTCAAATGCACAGTGTTTTCTGGTTGTGGATGAGTTATATAAAGGATTTTCAACAAACATCTACTTACTGTTTAGCAGTTTCCACAAGGAAATTTGCTGGTAGCTGTCTTCCTTACAAAAACATTTAAAAATGCAAACCTAAGATGTTTAAAACATTTTTTTGTGAAAAAATGAAAAGCTTGCATATACTTTTGCAGTTTGAAGAAACTTTCCAAAGAAAATCACTTTTTAAATTCATTTGTTAAATATTTACTTTATAAATGACCCACAGTGGGTTTTACCATATAAGATTAGTAGTTGAAGAAGACTACCAAGGAGAAATTATACAGTAAACAGTCCAAATACCCAAATTATTTCAACCGTTTGTTCTGTGTTCATATATATAAAAGCATGAAAGCTAATACTTTTGAATAAAAGTAATAGATAGCCATGTTAGAATTTAATTGAGGCCTAAAAAATATCCTTTTTTGCCAGTTTGCATAAATTTATTATAAAAGGCCATAATTTTAAAATCCTAAAATTTTAATTGTTGGGGATGAATTTCAGAGATACCTTATTTCTGGTTTGTTTGGATTTATTCCACTGTAGCTTAGAGGTTTAAAAGGAAATTTGAGTTCTCCTTTGTCGTCTCAGTAGTAATTTGAGATCCTCAGAAAGGATGTATCTCCTACTTCTGGGGACTTGGACAGGCCTTGGAGTGAAATGGAGTAGGAAGATGGGTGCTGTGCTTAGTTGCTCAGTCGTGTCTGACTTTTTGTGACCCCATGGGCTGTAGCCCGCCAGGCTCCTCTGTCCACGGGATTCTCCAGGCAAGAATAATGGAGTGGATTGCCATTTCCTACTCCAGGGAATCATCCCAACTCAGGTTATCGAACCCAGGTCTCCTGCATTGCAGGCAGATTGTTTACCCTCTGAGCCACCAGGGAAGCCCAGGATGATGGGTAATGAAATTAATTGAAAATCTCAGGACAAACACAAGTGATAGTTACTTTGTTTTAAAGCAGAACACTGAAATCACATAAGCCTGTGTATTGCTTCCCAGGTAAATTAAATATCTGTTTATGGTTCTCCAGCTGTTGTGGATGGCCAGTTAGATGGGGGTATGGGTGCCATTGTCATCAACTCAAGTAAAACTCATTGCTCCTTTAATAAGGCCATGCAGGAGGCTATGTGTTTATGTCTGTTTCATTTAAATATGTATAGTAATAAGCTCACTGATGCTACTCTGTGATCAAGTGAACATCTGAGTATGTCATAAAGGGGGCTTTTCTAACACTATAGTATTTAAGAATAGTCATTTAGAATGTCTTTAATTTCTCCCAATTGTGAGCCCAAAAGTTAGTATACTGCTTTAAATGTTTAAAAAGTAAATCTCTGCCATTAGCAGTGCCTGGAAACCTGAAGAATTTCTGCCAAAGTTGTTGTGATCTTATTCTCTCTTGAAAGCACGGAGCTAAACTAACGCTTGTGTTCAGATGCCTGAGTCAGCTGCTCAAGGCATATACGAGGTGTAGCCCTGCTCATTTTTCTAGGATGATAAAGTCTCCTTGGCAACCTGAAGCAGTTAACTCTTACTCTCTCCACCTAGAAAATACACGTATTATAACTAGACATAGAAAGCACCCACATAAACACACAGAAATCTTTCTAAATGTTGACATTAGTATTATTGTATCTCCTAGAAGTACGTTTAACTTTAAGCAGATCTTGTTCAATAACTTATAAGAAAATAATTTTGCCTCTTCTACTGACAGCTGTTAAATTTTTTTAACTTTTCTAGCTTTTTAATTTAGAGAAGAAGAAAGGCATCTACTATTTATTGAATGTTTAGTATATGCCTAGAATTTTTACTTGTTTGCAACTAACAAACACACATACATACAATCTATTAGTAAAGTTTCAAAGGCTTGTAAAGTTTCTAATGCTATAAAAGATTAATACTAGCTATTATGACATTGATAAGCATCAATAATGATCATATCTTTCTAGTTTTTCAGTTCCCTTGATACTACTCTAATGAGCTACCACAGTGTAATTTGAGAGGAGGTAGATGCCTGCAGTAACATATATTGATGTTAGCAGAGGAAATGATGACTGATTTATCTATATTCAACTATTTATTGACATTTTAATGCTTTTTAAGATTTTAATAATGTTCACTTTATCTAGTTTTTGAAATAAGAACACCATGCCTCAAATGACAGTAGTTGCCAGTCATAAAGGAGGTAAAAGAAGTGTACCTCTTAAAAGTGAACTTAAAAAGAAAAATGTTTTCTTTTGATTAAAAGCCATATCTTAATTTGGGACTACCATTGATAGAAAAACCCTTTAATACCATTAATAGAAAGCTACCATTAATAGAAAAACAAGTACAGTATCTTTGTACTTGTTTTTCAAAGCTATGACGGTTTGTTTTCATAACTGTCTCCCTTACTAGACTGGGCATTCCTGAGGGCAGAGTTCATGCCTAAGCTGCTCTTGTATTCTCAGCGGCTAGCCTAATGCCTGATACTTGGAAGGTAGCTACAAATGTTGATTGAGTTGAATCTAATTGAAGTAGAGATACCTAGCCTGGAGAAGAGAGAAATAATCTCGAACTTCAGATGTTTGAAGGGCCCTCAAGTAGAAGAGGTTAAGTTTGTTCTGTATGGCCTCTGTTGACAGCAAACCAATGAGTGAAAGTTTCAAGTTTTCTAAATGCTAAGGGTTGTTTAAAGCTAGATGGGGCTGTCTCAGGAGGTAATGAATCTATATCCAGATTCATTTGTGTTGTCCCACTACTGAGATAATTCAAGTATTTAATTGTTCATTTTTCCCCCTTTACTCGTGTATTCAAACATTTACTGAATAGGCACTGGTGTGAATGTTGGACATCGAGATTGAATAAACCATAAACCCTGCTTTTGGGGAACTTGCAGCCAGAAGGGGAACTGAAGTATTATTAACAAAGGATTACACCCCAGAGTGCTTAGAAGTTATTACAGAGGAGTGAGTAAATGGCAAGGCCATGGAGAGAGTAAACAGGACAGGCTGCTGAGGAGGTGAGTTGACCAGGCAGGCAAAGGGAGAAGGGAGTCCTAAGAAGAAACAATATGCAAAGACTCAGAATTCAGTTTTTAGGATAGAGTAGTGGTATATCATTTGGATTACCTGTGCTCTTAAAGCACCCTCTAATCCTAAGATTCTGTGTGCAGGCTCTTTAACTTTGTGTATTTTTTTTTTTCACTTCATGCCAGATAGTTCCTATATGTATATATTTCAGTTGTTATTTTTCATGGGAAGTAAAAATACTGACCTTCTTCTTTGACTTTTGTTTATAGTTAAATTCATACGAGAAGTAACGCCATATATCAAGAAGCCATCATTGGTGTCAGATCTGCCCTGGGAAGGTGCTGCTCCCCAGTCACCCAGCTTTAGTGGCAGTGAGGACTCTGGTTCTCCAAAACACCAGAACAGCACCAAGGACAGGAAGGTCATCCCGCTCAAAATGTGCTTTGCTGCTAGAAACTTAAGCATGCCGGACCTGGAGAACAGGTGAGCTGTACCTAAGGAGAACATCCTACCTACTCACAGCTTTGCAAACTTAAACGGATATATTATAATACTGCTTTTGCATATTTTATGGAATATTATGACTGTTGACTAAATTAGGTAAAGAAAAACATCAATCTGAGATGAGAGAATCGTTTCTGGGCTTCCATATTTAAATTTCCTCACACATATATGTGTGTTGTTGTTGTTCAGTCTCTCAGTCTTGGCTGACTCTTTGCGGCCCTCTGGACTCAGCACGCCAGGCTTCCCAGTCCTTCCCTATCTCCTGGAGTTTTCTTAAACCCGTGTGCATTGAATCGGTAATGCCATCCAACCATCTCACCCTCTGTCATCCCCTTCTCCTCCTGCCTTCAATCTTTCCCAGCATCAGGGTCTTTTCTAATGAGTTGGCTCTTTGCATCAGATGGCCAAACAATTTTGGACAAACACACAAGAAACTTAATAATGGTTATCCCTGGGGAGTGAAGTGGGATTAGAAGGTAGAAGGAAAGAAGAGGCCTTTACTTTTCATTTTATACCTTTATGGAGTGTTAATATTACTCCTTCATTGTGATTATGACTTAATAACTGAAAAAAATCTTGTTCAAGAAACTTTTAAAAATATCTCCATAGAAGGAAATTCCTTATACTATGGATAGCGTAAAGAATCAGAGATCTTCATTATAGATCAGGTTGCATCAACTACTAATATCACCCTTGCAAGTTAGCTTCTCTTGACCTCAGCTTCCTCATTTGTAAAATGAGAGCACTGGATTGAATAATCTCTAATGTCCCTCCTAGTTCTATCACCATTTGGTTTCTATGACTTTGTCTTCATTAATGCCATGCAGTGGTACCGTTAAACTTAGTGTTAGAATAGACATTAAGGGTAAAAAGAAAGATAACGATAGTTGGGAAGATCCCCTGGAGAAGGAAATGGCAACCCACTCCCAAATTCTTGCCTGGAGAATTCCATGGACAGAGGAGCCTGGTGGGCTACAGTCCATGGGGTCACAGAGAGTCAGACACAACTGAGTGACTAACTTTCGCATTCACAAGGACAAACTTTTTATAACCTACTTTGACTTTTATGGTCTCCTCTGATCTGATTGCATAGCCAGGTGCCTAGTCAGGATGGGCTGGTTCACAGAAGACAACCAGAAACTGAATGACCTTGAGCATTTTAGGCCATAGGGACATAGAAGCTCCTGCTCTGTAGTATATTGTGTGTATGCTGGAAACAGCTGAGTTCTGCAATCACACAGGCCTTGGTTTGAGTCCCAACTAGGTCACTTGCTCCAAGTGGTCATTTGCTTGCCATGTCTGCAATGGCAGAGAAGTCTAGAAAGCTCTCTGGGGGGTCTCTCACAGGAGAGTACTAGTCCCATCTGTGAGGGCTCTGCCCTCATGATCTAATTGCCTGCCAGAGGCCCCATTTGCTAATCTTGTCGTATTCTGGTTAGAATTCTAACATACGGATTTGAGGTGAAGACACAAACATTTAGTCTATAGCACTTGGAGTGCTGCTGCTATATCTGAGTATTGTAAGAAAAGAAAAAGTATTACACGGTTTCCGTAGGATACTGGAGTTGTGAGAGTGAGGAAAGAAGGAAGGAGGAAGATGAAATGACTTGGCTCTATTGCTGAAAGCTGTGCTAGTTTATCATCCACGAAGACGTCTTTCAGAGCTCAATAATCTTGACCTTTATTGAAACTTGGGGCTGCATGCTCTTTAGCACATATGCTAAAGATATTTGATCAATGGTCAAATTTGAAATAGATTTTTAGAACCAAATGGAGAGGGCAGTTTGGGCTACAAGAGTGTATCACACCATGCTTTTTAGTAAGACCATTGATTGGTCTACTTGACCAGAGTGTACTATACAAGGGAAGTTCTTAGAAGAGTCAGGCTGTTGAAGATTCTCAGGCTTAATTCTGCAAAAAAATTCATTTCTGATGTTGCTTGAAATACCAAATTTGGGGACCTCCCTGGCAGTCCTGAGGTTGACTCCATGCTCCCACTGCAGGGGACACAGTTTCAATCTTTGATCGGGGAACTAAGATCCAGTATGCCCCACGGTGCAGCCAAAAAAAGAAACACCAAATTTGCAAATGATCTGCTTTTTGTGAAATATAAATTGAAAGAGATTCAAAGTTATTCTCATGTCACTCTTACTTGCATTCCAAGCGTGCTTTCTAGAAAAAAAGAAAAGCAGTAGAATTGCAGGTACCTGGAAAAATTACTTGTGACTTTGGTTATCCCCACAGGAATGTGGATCTTTATCCTGTGTGTGTGTCTTGGTAAAAAAAAAAAGTTCAGAACCATTGACTCATTAGACTGAAGTTAGGGTGATGGACTTTGACACTTCAGTCAAGCTATTTGTTTTCCATAAGCCACGGTTTCCTCCTGTAGAAAATGAAAGCTTGTGTGAAGATTAAATAAGAGAATGATTATAAAATTGGCATAAAATGCTCTCAGTATATTATTATTATACCTGCTGCTGGTGTCCTTGTAACCTTAAATAAGTCCCTTCATTTCTCTGTCCTCCTATTTTTTTCCTTCCATAAAATGAACATAATAATACATGTTCAACTCTGTTTTTTAGAACTACTTCAAGAATAAATAAGATAGTATCTATAAAATCGCTTCTAGCTCATTCATCCTTAAATTTATCTCAGCTCTGTCAAAGGGAATGTCATGACAGGTAACACAACTGCAATGTTTAAAGCCATGGAGAGAAACAGTTCATTTAGGAACAATAAAAATAAATTTTATCAGGATATCTGTCACCAAGATATTTATCACATTGTAGCCCTAATTTTTTCCCTAATGTTTTATTGTGAAAATCTTCAAACTTAGGCGAAGTCGAAATAATTTTACAGTCAACACTCATTTTTCCACCACCTAGATTCTACCATTAACATTTTACTATGTTTGCTTTATCACAAAATAGGCCCATTTAGCCATCCATCAGTCCATCTTATATTTTTGATTTGTTTCAAAGTAAATTGCATACATTACTATGCTTCCCTCTACTCAAACATGCATATAGAGTTCAGTGTTTTTGTTGTAACTTTTTTCTTTTGAGATAATATCTACATACAATAAAATATACAAACCATAAGTTTTGACAGATGCATTCAATTGTGTGACCCAAGCTTGTCAAGATACAGAACATTACTCTTACCCTGGGAAGTTTTCTTTTGCCCTCCACAGTCAATTCTCTCTCCCACCGTCCAAGGCTACTCCTGTTCTGACTTGCTGTCATGTATTGGTTTCAACTATTCTGAAACTTCATAAAATTATAGTCATGTCATGTGTACTTTTTGTGATAGAATTATTTTACTCAGTGTAAGATTTTTTTTTAATTGAAGTAAGATTGCTTTACAGTGTTGTGTTGGTTTCCAGTGTAAGATTCTTGAGCTTCATCCTTCCTGTTATGTGTAACAATAGTTCTTTCTCTTTATTGCTAAGTAGTAGCATATTTTATGGATATACCACAGTTTCTTTATCAATTTTCCTATTGATGGTTATAATTCTTGTGGGCATACATTTTTAGTTCTTGTGGGTAAGTTCTTAGGAGTGAAACTGCTGACTCAAAGGATAGGTGTATGTTTATTTTTTTAAAAAACCTGTGAGACTTTTTTCCAAAGTGGTTGTGCCGTCTTACATTCCTACCAGCTACATCCATACCAACACTGAGAGTGTCAGTCTTTTTAGTGTTCTGATGAGTATATAGTGGAATCTCTTTGTGGTTCATCCTTTGTGTTTATGTAAAGACTTCTTTGACAGGAGAGGAAAGCAGCCTTTTTTTTCCCTCTGTTTCACTACATTGATTTAGTTTGACTATCTAGAGCTGGAAAAAAGTGCTGACTATCAGAATGTGTAAGTGAGGAGGGGGAAGAAATTTACTTTTTCCACCTCTCCTCTTTCAAGACCTCACTAGATGCTTCTGATTGTTATAAGCAGTTCATTGTGGAAACTGAAAGCTAAATAAATAATGACAGACTCCAGGGAGAGAACATGAGCCTGTTCCTTAGCAAATAGCATTATGGGCAGTGCAGAGTTTATCGAGAACACAGTGTTCTTAAAGCTGCTTTTCGGAAATGTAACTCTGTTATCGTTGAGGTTCTCAAGGTCTGGGTCATCTTCGCTTTGGCTGTTTTCCATGTAAATGGTAAATTTTGGCTTTATGACATACAAAACAACATTATTAATTGAACATTATTATAAATTGAACTCATACTTTATGACAAAGACTTTTCTGAACAGAATAAGCAGGCTAGACTTAAAGAATCTTATGCTTCTGTGAACCTAACCATGATCTGATTCATCTGGTCAGAATGTAATTGCTTTTCTCAGGAAATCCTCAGTGGTTTGACTGGAGGCCAGACCTCTTCACACTGTAGCTGTCTCCTCCTCTCTCCTGTGGGCCCAAACAATGACTGGCAGACTGCCTCCAAACTCTAAGTAGTTTTCATCTGAATTTGTCTTTTAAAACAGCAGTCAACATTAGGAAACACTTTGTTCCCTTTATCGGCTCCAGGGGCTGCTTCTTCAAAGGCAGACTTCTGGATCCTAGAATCATAAGTCCTCTTGTGGAGTTTATGTTCTGTTTCTTCTAATTTAATTTCCTATTTTACAATCACATTTTAAGAAACACTACAGATTCTCTCTTTGGATGAAAAGTTTGTGATTCTGTCCTAGGGAACTGTTTTACTTCCTGTTTTCCCCTTTTTTAGCCTAGTGGTTCCATGATCTTCTGCTTAATCAGGTTATTTTATAACAGACTTATTTTCCTTTCTTTCACTTATTAATAAGTAGGAACTTTAACATCAGGATTTTCAGAGTTTTAACTATGGCCAAGGACCTGTATCTGAGACTTTCCCAGGAACTGTATGAGGTCTGAAGGCTTTTTCAGAAGGTGAATGTTTTGTGCCCAGAGAAGGATGAGCTGATTCCTGCCTTTAGTGTTAAGTAGGTCAGTAGAAGGAGTGAAAGAAATTTTTCGTCATGGTTTTGTGACTGAACTTTTAGCATGTGATTAAGGATGTTAAGCTGGTTACAGTACCAAAGCAACCAGGTAGAAATGAACAGCCGCTGTAGAAAATGGTCAGCCCAGTAGAGAGTGTAAACTAAGGACATCCCTGGCTCTTGCATTCAGTTTGGTGGGATGAGGGTGGAGGTCAGGCTTCTGCTGGACTGAGGGTGGGGCAGTCACTAGCTGCTGGGTGTGGGGAATGCTGAACCGGTCAGCTGGCCTCTCTATTTTAGCTGCGTGCTTTACTCCCACTTCCAGAGGTAACTGGTGCCTCCAATTCTTCGGCCTCTTCAGGATTCTGCAACATGGACTGGCTCGGATTTGACTCTCCCCTACTTTTCTTAGGTTTGCTAAATCATTAACTACTCTGTCTGCTTGCCAGCTTCCAAAATTTTGTTGTAGTCGCTCCTCTCATCTTCTCCCTGAGCTTATAAGATTATGCTTTTTTAAAATTCCCTTTAAATTTGTAAATGACTCCTTAGATAAAATACCAAAAGCACAGTACATTAAAGAAAACTTTACAAGTTGAACTTTATTAACAATGAAAGCTTCTGCTGTGTAACAGACACTGTGTACTAGGGTTCTCCAGAGAAACAAACAAGAGGATGGATAGATAGGTTTATTTACTCATTATAGGAATTAACTCATGTAGTTGTGGAGACGAAGTCCCATGGTCTGCAAGCTGGAGAAACAGAAAAGCCAGTCTTAAAATTCACCCCAAGTTCAAAGTCCCAAGAACCAGGAGCACCAGTGTTTGAGGGCTGGAGAAGGTGAATGTCCCAACTTAAGAAGAGAGCTAATTTGCCTCTCCTCTGCTTTTTTTATTCTATTTATGCCCTCGGTGAATTGGATGATGCCCAGCCGCACTGGCGAGGACCATCTCCTTTACTCATTCTACTGATGATGCTAATCTGTTGCAGAAACACCCTCACAGACACACCTAGAAATAATGTTTTACCAGCTACCTGGACATATCTTAGCCCAGTCAAGTTGACACATAAAATTAACCATCACACACTGTTAAGAGAACAAAGAGATAAGCTGAGGACTGGGAGAAAAATCTTTGTAAAATACATATGAAATAAAGGACTGACATCTGAAATATACAAAGAATTCTAAAACTCAGTAATAGGAAAACAACCCAGTTTTAAAATGGGCAACAGACATTTCACCAAAGGAGAAATAGAAATGACAAATGGGGAAATGAAAAGTGTTAAAATCATATTCTATTAAGGAATTGTGAATTAAAACATTAAGATGTCACTGTACATGTACTAGAATGGCCAGAATCCAGCGAACAGTACCACATGCTGGTAAAGATGTACACCACCAGGAAGGCTTATTCATCAGTGAGGGGAATGCAGGATGAAGCGGCTACTTTGGAAGACAGTTTGGCAGTTTCTTACAAAGCTAAACACAGTAGTCTTACCATGTGACCCCACAGTTGTGCTCCTTAGTATTTACCCAAAGGAGTCAAAAACTTAGGTCCACACAGAAACCTACACATGAATGCTTTCATCATAATTGCCAAAATTCGAAAACAACCGAAAGGACCTTCCATAGGTGAATGGATAAACAAACTATGGTTCCTCCAGACAGTGGAATATTATTCAGCCATAAAAAGAAATAAGCTCTCAAGCCACAAAAGACATGGAGAACCTTAAATGCATATTGCTAAATGAGAAAGTTACATACTACAGGATTCCTTGGAAACAGATCAACAGTTGCCAGGAGTTCAGAGCCAGGGAGTGGGGGTAATGTACTATTTTAAATCTTCCCATAACAAGTGTATAATTGTTTTCTTTAGAGAATATAATCATTTTTTAGCCAACAAATATCAATATTTATGTTAAGGACCATGACAGCAACAATTGATAGAGTGAAAAATAACATTAAAAAGAAAAAAACATAAAATAATGTAGAAAACTAAATAAAGGTCAATGTGAATATTAAGCTATTTGTCAGGAATCTCTTTCCTTCTCTCTACTTTTTCTGGGCTTTTTGGATGGAGGAGTTCCTCCTGCCTAGGAGTGTGTGTCCTGCTGGTGACTCAGCAGGTAGTCTCATCCTTTTTGGGTCCAATTAAATCTCCCTAGGCCATTTCTCTATTGTAATCCATCTTACATCCCACCATCAAATTACTTTTTAGCTTATTATTTTTAATTGTGATAAAATACACATAACATAAGATTTACCATCATAACTCTTTTTCTGGAGGAGCAAATGGCAGTTCATTCCTGTATTCTTGCCTGGGAAATCCCATGGACAGAGGAGCCTGGTGGGCTATAGTCTATGGGGTTGCAAAGATTCAGACATGACTGAGCAACTGAGCACACACACACACACACACAACATAAAATTTACCATCTTAACTATTTTTAAATGTATAGTTCAATGGTATTAATTATATTCATATTACTATAATACCAATCTTCAAAACTTTTTCCTCTTGCACAATAAAAATCGTACCCATTCAACAGCTCTCCGTTTCCCTCTCCTCCCATCCCCTAGCCACTACCATCCTAGTTTTTGTTTCTGTGACTTTGACTGCTCTAGGTACCTCATATAAGTGGACTCATAGAATATTTGCCCTTTTGGGATAGGTTTGTTTCATTTAGAATAATCCTCTCAAGTTTCACTCATTATAGCATGTGACAGAGTTTCTTTCCTTTTTAAAGCTGAATGTTGTGTGTGTGTGTGTGTATCCCGTTTTGTTTATCCATCCCATTGATGGACATTTGGGTTGTTGCCACCTTTTGGATTGTGAATGATGCTCCTCTGAACCTAGGTGTACAGATATCTCATAAAGTTAATTTTTTAATTCATTGTCTTGATCATATTGTCCCCTTGTTCAGAATCCTCAGTGATTCCACGTTGCTTACCAATTAACATCCAGATTTAACCTGCTATTCAAAACCCCCAAAGTTTTTATCTCAAGCTATTTCTTGCTGTATTTAGCTATAGGATAGGAAATCAAATAAACTCACCAAAACTATAACTAAAACAGAAGCAAAATAGCTTGTGACTTGCTATTTAAAGATGCTTCAGGTATGGGCTTTGTGAAGTGTTTCAGCTGGTCACAGATCTTATTTTATGTTTTGACTATTTTCTAGAACTATTGCTGTAAAACTGTGAAGGCATATAAAACATGGATAGACTGGTGGGTAGACCTTCAGGTAGCTAGCAGGGTAAGTCTAGTGGGAGGGCGTGTCGGTGGATAAGTAGGTAGGTAGCATGGATAGATATGTTTATAAGCTGTATACCAGCTCGGTAAGTGTGCCCCAGTGGTAAAGAGGCCCCCATTGCAGTCCTGCTTTGCTGCTAACATCTCAGGAGTACCTTTTTGAGCCACGAATTTTGTGGTAGTCATCACAGTTCTTTATAGAAGTAGTTTTTATAACTTGTATATTAGTTAAATATAAACTTTCTGCCTTCCCCATTAGATGATAGGCCCAGTAAGAGGAGAGACTAGTTTTTCTCTATTTTTTTCACTATTGTATCTCTAATACAGTGTCTAGCATAGAATCTAGAAAACAGTAGGTTTTCATTAAATGTTTATTTAAGAAAGGATGGCTGACCAGAGCTCAAATGAGAATGAATGTTTGCCACATTAAGTATGGCAAGTTAAAATGGAATTATAAAGGAATTTCTAAATATGAGCAGAGAGAGGGGATGCAGGCTTCCAAGCAGACATGCTGTTGTACCTGTAAACCAGTCATGTTGGTCAGGCAGTGAGGGACCTCGTGACAGGGCTGCAGGGAAGCAAAAACTGCCTTCAGAAAGATGAAAGAATAAAAAGTTCTCTCCTTGGTCAGTGGCAGTCTGTCAGTTTTCAGCCTACCATGAAAAATACTAAGAGCTTTTAATTTTTTCCCTTTTAAAAGATATATATGTTCACTGTTAGAGCACAGCAGTGAACATATGTTAGTCATTTATTGATTGATTTTTAAAATTCATCTTGGCAAAAGCTTTGATCAAAACACAAGATAGTACCCAGCAAATTGCTTTATAAGGAATTGGTTGCGTGTACCTTTAAAAAAATTTAAATAAGTCCTAAAAGTTACTTTTGAAGTAGACATTGTTCTTAGTTGAGCATTAATAAATAATAGTCATAGAATTGAAGATTTCTTAACTATTTTTCCTCCACTACTTGGAGGATGATTTAATCATATGACATTACCCAGACCCTAGAAAACAATTCCAAATTTTCAAAGAGAGGCATATTCTTCAGCGATTTTATTTCACACAGTGGAAATTTCAGTTCAATTTTTGGCAATAAGTTTTACTTACCTAGCAATACTATATACCAGAATTTTCTAAGTATTTAAAAAAAAATTATTTCATTACAGTGTGCCTATGAGATTCAACAAGCAGGCTCTCCATTTCTTTGACTTGGAAATGAAGGCGGAGTGAAGTGTTCTTAGTACCGATTCTACACTAGGTTCTCTCATTTCAGGTCATTTCATGAATACTGAAACAGCAGACCCAGCAGTTAGTCTTTCTGGTGATGATCTTTCCACATGTGGATTTCTCTGGAATTGGACTCTAAGGAATTAAGAAAAAGCATTTATATTCTGGAATGTAAAATTAAAGTTGATTTTCAGTTATATATGTTAAACCGTGGCAGTTTTGATGGCTTCTGATCTAGCTCATTTTCTTTTTTCTTTTTCCACACAGATTGATAGAGCTCCATTCTCCTGATAGCAGGAACACATTGATCCTCCGTTGCAAGGATACAGCCACAGCACACTCCTGGTTCGTAGCTATCCACACCAACATAATGGCTCTCCTCCCACAGGTGTTGGCTGAACTCAATGCCATGCTTGGTGCAACCAGTACAGCGGGAGGCAGCAAGGAGGTTAAGCACATTGCCTGGCTGGCAGAACAGGTAGGCTGGGAGGCAGGGCAAGGTCTCACCGGGTCACCGTTCAGAGCCAGGATGGTTCCCCCATTTCGTATGTCTGGAATATTTATCACACAGTCAGGTCTCCAGTGTCTAACTTGTAGATCTTTTGTTTCTCCTCCCCTAGTCTTTAGCTATTTATTGCTAATTATCACTTCCACCAGAAGAATTGACTGTCATGATAGTCATCATCATAACATAACCATGAAGAGATTTTTATCATTTCTGTCCTTAATGACGGGAGATAATTTTCATGCTTTTAGAATGGAATCAGCAAACTTATTTTGCAAAGGGCTATTAGTGCCACCACTACTTAACTCAGCCATGATAGCAGCAAAACAGTCATAGACAACATGAACATGAATAGATGTGGCTGTGCTTTAATAAAACTTTATTTACAGAAACAGAAAGTGGGCTGTATTTGGCCCACGGGCCATAGTTCCCCAATTCTTGCTCTAGTCTATTGACAGAGTTTCAGAGACAACAGGCTTACTACCCTGATCTGGGAAAAGTTTAAAATATACAAAATATTTTACAAGCTATTAAACACATGTATAGTAGTCTTCTACAACTGACAAATGGAAAGAAACCAGAAAACTTAAATAGAGGTTGGGTGAAAGGAAAGGAAGAACATAACCCTAGTTAGTTTAGATCCAAAGTTTGACAAAAGGGAGACTAAAAGTTGTACATGATGTTACAACACATCCTTTTTCTTTCGGGGCCTTCACCGTCAGCTGAGCCAGAGGGAGCTGAAAACAAACAGGGTTAGGGAGTCAGAGATGAGTGTTCAGGGGCTAAGTCTGTTTTTCATTGGTTTTCTTTTTAAAAGTTCCTTTATATCTTTGCACCCTAGTTCCTTCATGTGTGCCAGTGGGGCAGGGATTGCATCAGTATCAGCCCAGTTCCTTTGTGTTGTTGTTTTGTTTTGTTTTAAGTACAGTTTCAGGGTCTGGCTCCCCATGGTCCCCCTCAGGAGTCCCCATTTGGTAGACTGATGGTAGGGCCTGGCAATCTCATTCACTCCCCCAGGTGATAGTGTGGTGAATCAGTTTTGGATTCCACTGATCTATTTATTTTCAGCCATGAAATTTTATGAACACTTCAAATAATGATTCTAATAAATTAGAACACAGAATTTGTACTGTGATGATTTTTAGGAGGCATGACTAGAATAAGCAGAAGAGACTAATGAAAATCATGGTATAAGTACTTAATGACTTTGAAAGTTTTAGTATTTTATCATGGTTTCTATGTTTTTATATGCTGGTTGAAAAACTCAATGGGGTGGTAGTTGTTCTGTGCTTTTGGCAATGTTAGAAATCTTCATGCTTTAAAAAAATACTTTCACAAGGTTCCAAGATTAAAATGAGAAGTTAATAGGTGAAGTCTTACCCTCCTTCTGCTTCCCCATCCACCTAATTCCCACCCCTCAGCCCCCAGAAAGATAATCACTTTGATTCCTTTATAGTGACTCTTTTGAGAGTTTCTTATGCAGGTAAAAGCAAATATGAAATATGTTCTTTTTCTCTTTAATAAAAGAAGAAAGCATATTATGCACACTATATCAATACTTTGCTGATTTTTTTCATGAAACAATATATCCTGGAGATCTTTTTATATCAAAATATATGGAGCATTCTTTTTTACAACTTTATAGTTTTTCATTGTGTGGCTGTAGTTAAGTAAGCATTTCCTCCAGTGTTGTCGTCATAATCTTGTGCCCTTACAAAGAATGAATAACCTTGCTATAATGAATAACCTTGTGGTTTGTCCTTTCACACATGTGCTGTCCAAACTCTTTGGTTCCAGAATCCAGATAGAGCAGATAACAAGAGAACACACATTATCTGAATGTTTTGGTTCTTTAGTTTCTGGTAGTAAGTTGTAAAACTTTGGTTAGAAAAGGATTTATCCAAAATTTTAGCATCATTTCCTGAGCTTTGATTATTAGAGTTCATAGAACTGAATATGTGTATATCAGCAGGCTTCCCTGCTGGCTTAGAGGTTAAAACGTCTGCCTGCAATGCGAGAGACCTGGGTTTGATCCCTGGCTTGGGAAGATCCCTTGGAGAAGGAAATGGCAACCCACTCCAGTATTCTTGCCTGGAGAATCCCATGGACAGAGGAGCCTGGTGGGCTATAGTCCACGGAGTCGCAAAGAGTCGGACACAACTGAGCAAGCGACTTAGCATTAACATTAGGATACATCTCAGAAGTGCTGTTTCAAAGGGTTTATTAATAACCTATCTCTATAAGGCAAATTACCCCCAAGACTTAGTGTTTTTGGAATAACGCTTATGTCCCACAGTTTCTAAGGATTGCGAATCTGGTAGCCATTTAGCTGGGTGGTCCTGGCCCAGGACCCTTCAGGAAGTTGCAGTCAGGCTGTCAGCCAGGGCGGCAGTCATCTGAGGGCTTGATGGGTTGGCAGGTGCACCTCCAACATGATTCATCTATATCACTGTTGACAGGAAGTCTCAGTTTCTTGCTGCTTATAGGCAGAAGTCTTCAGCTCCTTGCCATGTAGGCCTTTCCACAAAATTGCCTGAGTGTCCTCAAGATACAGCTGTGGGTTTCCCTCAGAGCAAGTGATCTGAGAGAGAGAACAAGATGGACACTACAATACCTATGTGGCTATGACCTAGGCTCTTCTTCTCTCTTCTTTTCATTAGAAGTGAGTTATTACTAAGTCCAGTCTACACCCCAGGGCTCCAGCTCTTAAAGGGAAGAATGGTAAAGAATGTGTGGACATCTTTTTAAACTACCACAAAAGATACAGGCATTTGTATCAGTGGGCTTCCCTGGTGGCTCAGATGGTAATAAATCTGCCTGCAATGCAGGAGACCCAGGTTCAATCCCTGGGTTGGGAAGATCCCCTGGAGAAGGAAATGGCAACCCACTCCAGTATTCTTGCTTGGAGAATTCCATGGGCAGAGGAGCCTGGCAGGCTGCAGTCCATGTGGGTCGCCAAGAATCGGACAGGACCAAGCGACTAACACACACAACCACAAACACTAGGACTAACACTTTGTATCAATAATTTTGATAGATATTGTCAAATTGCCTTCCATTAAGATTGAACTAATTTAAATTCCCACCAGCAATATATGAGAGTTGCCAGACCTTTAAAGTGGAGTTAATTTGGTTTATGCTACATACATACCAGAAGAAAGGAGAAAAAAATAAAGCCATAAATTCATCACAGTCTGCCCTTGATAGACTATATTTTATGTGTGTGTTTCCTCCACTCAGTTGTGAGCTTTTCAAAGACAGGAGCACACTTCTCTCAAATCTTTTGCCCCAGAGAACTTAGCCTAATGCTTTGTATATAGTAGATATTCAGTAATTTTTTCCTTTGTCTACATATATACATGCAAAAAGCAAGTAGACAAGTCATTAAACACTATCCAGGAACACAAGCTCAGGGTTGGGAAATAATACTAAGTTGAATAGTTTCAAGTTCTTTAAAAAATGGTACTACAGAACTAATCCAAAGTGCTGTTTTTAAACTGTTAGTGATTTTTACTTTTTCCAAGTAGTTGTTTCGGTCACCCAAATCAAATACACTTAGAATAAGGTGTTCAAGCAAGATTGGATATTGTTTCTCAGAGGAATTTTATAATGAACTTACATATTTGATAAAGTTGAACTAGGTAAATGCCAAAGCCTTCTTTAATTGTAATATTATTTAATTCTATGAGTATGAAAATGGCCAGTCTGTTTTCAGATCATGTAATCTTTTTAAAATAGGTAAGCATTTCTTTTAGCAATAGATATATTTCCTGAAAAGCATACACATAAATGAAACTGTTTTAGTTGTACCTAGAAAAGATAGGCATTTGGGGCAGATAACTTAAGGAAGGATTATTTATTTAACTTTAAATGATCTTTCTTTATCTGTTTGTTATTTCACATTATCATAAATTGAGTTTGCCTAAAATAGGGAAAACCTAGGCTATAGATGTTTGATAACTAATAAATAATTTCTGTGCAAGGGACTTATCTCTTTATTGATGCTGATTTTTATGTGACTGATAACTATTACTTTTATATTCTTATATTCTAACTATACCTCTTATATTCTTAAGAACTATATATTCTTTTTTTTTAAGAACTATATATTCTTAAGAGGTAATTTTCTTTAAGCCTACCAAGTGTGGAGACATATATTATCTACAAAATAAGTATTTTAGGCATTTGAGTATTGATGGGAAAACCAAGATAGCCAAAGAAAGCTTTGTTTTCACAGTTTGTACTTTGTCCCTCATTATTCTCAAAATGTGTAAAGATTCAAATTAGAAACATATACACTAAATCAGAATTAATGGCACAGTTTATTTTTTGCTCTATATTTTCTATCGTAATACTAAAATGCATAAAGAACAGAAAAAAAAAAAAAAAAAAAAGAACAGAAATATATCACCTCTTAAAAAGATTTGTAGGATGAAGAGATTTAGGGAATGAATAATAACTATGATTAATTTTTTCATCTTTAGTGCTATTCAACTCTAGTTGTTAAAAAACAAAATTTGGAGAGGACTATTGTTTGGCCAGGTGTACACTTGTGTGGTTGTTGAAACACAAGCAAAGCAGAACCCTAACATTAGTATCCTTTTTTTCTCTGGCCAAAAACTCGATAGCAGGGGAAAAAAGCCACCTCAGCAGTTGAGCCCCAAGGCTGCTTGTACTGATACCACAACTGAAAGCACGTGCTATATATAGCCGGCGGCATTCTGATTCCAGTGAAGGCAAACAGTACCCTTATAAGTTAAGGCAGATAGGCAAACAGAATGACTGAAACTGAGGTTTCATTTTTCTCCAGTGATTAAGTAGAAGAGGGAAAAGATATTCTCCAAAAGTGAAGGACTTGAAAGAGCTAAAGAATAAACACTTTTTAAAAATTGTTTATTGAAAACACAAGTTCTCTGTCTTTAAATTGGATATTGTTTCTATTGACATTGGCAGTTTTTCTTTCTCTTCTTTGGGAAGAAATACATTTAATTCAGATTTTCTAAATGCATATACTGTGACCTAGCATTCACAATCTGTCTTATAACCTATAATTTAAAAAATCAGGTTATCATTTTATCCCTTTGGGAAGATAGATTTTTATATTATTTTCCCTATGAAACATTGTCCATAACAATCTCAGAGACAAAGACTTAGTAGTGCATATAAATTAGAAATCCCTTTGGAGTATCTGTGACCCAAAATTGAAGAATCCAAGAGAACCTCTTTACAGCTGATACTTTCCCTCCAGACATCACAATCTTAGTCTTTCCCCCTAGACGTATAAAAGCTTAGAAAGACATCACAATCTTTACCCCTAGACGTATAAAGTCTTAGAAAACTCAGGTTCACCACTAAGGAAAGAATCAATTATTTCTCCCATATTTTGCTAGAATTCTCAGGGTTGGGTCATGTATTTTGGGCTTTCAGCACCTGGTTGAACATGGGTAGCTTCACTGGCTGGAATTCATTTCCCGCTCGTGGAATCCAGTCATAGCTCTAGCAAGAATAGAGGCCCAGTGTAGATGTTACAGCACAGAAATGAACCACTCAGGCCACTTTTCAGATTATAGATGTATTCTTAAAATGCTCTGACATGTTCAAATTACCTTCAGAAGTCATTAAGGAAGAGAAGATAAAAGGTGGATCTGAAGACAAGTGAGAGAAAGGTGATTCATCAATTTAAATTTATCTCAAAGCTGTCAGTGATAGCAAGCTGAAAAGTTGAGGGTTGAAATACTGTTGTTACGCACTCCCTGCTCAAAGGTCTCATCTTAGGAAGGCAAACATGTTGATGATACCAGGGTTTTACTTGAACATAGTCTTTTGCTTTTTGGCCTTGGATCCTTGACAATATATATAAATAGTGGTTGTTTTCCTTTGTTTTTAAACTATCACAGAGATAACTGAGCTTTATGCAATTAAATGCAATGGTACATTTGAAACTGAAGCATAAACTTCCTGAACTGTAATGGGCAACTCTTTGACAGTAGTTTATATCAGTGTTTTCCAAAATAGAACATAGTTGGTCATTTTGCCATTTTAAAAAGATAAAATAGAAATTATCAGAGTGCATTGTACAAAGGATAGGAATTATGGTTCTTTAGGAAATTTTAAAATTCAGTATTTATATGTATGTGTTGAGTTGCAATGTAAAATGTATTTCTTATTGCAAGTCTTGATCAAAAATATTTGAAAAACACTGATGTTTAGATTATACGGACTTGGTAACAGTTTCTGTCTTGCACTTAGAAGATGTTACTCCCACATCAGATATACTAAAACCATTACCATTTTGAACTGAGTGCTATGTATTTAATTAGAATTGGTGATAATTAGTTATTGACACGACTGAGCGACTTCACTTTCACTTTTCACTTTCATGCATTGGAGAAGGAAATGGCAACCCACTCCAATGTTCTTGCCAGGAGAATCCCAGGGACGGGGGAGCCTGGTGGGCTGCCGTCTATGGGGTTGCACAGAGTCGGACACGACTGAAGCGACTTAGCAGCAGCAGCAGCAGTTATTGTGGAGTAGGGGAAAGAAACTGTGTCATATCATCAGAAAATGTGTGTAATTCACTCAGGGAGCACTTTCTCCAGCTACACACAATCTACTTCACACCTCCCAGTGGAGAGGCCCTGCCAGTGGGAAGGAATCTGTGGGGCATTTCCTTTGTCTCACATGGGTTAGGATGGGGAGGCAGAATGGAGACCCACTGTCTTAGGTGGTCACTGAAGGAACTTTCACGGTTACATATTATTATAGTTAGCTCTACTTTCTGGATCTCACCTCTGTAACAGGCAAAGCTAGATGGTGGAAGGCAGCAGTGGAGACCTGTCCTCATGGCCGTGACTGAGAAGGACCTGCTGCTTTATGACTGTATGCCATGGACCAGGGATGCCTGGGCATCACCATGTCATAGCTACCCTCTTGTTGCCACAAGGTAAGACTAAAGACAACAAAATATCTGTCCTACTCTGAATCTACTAAGGAATTTTAAAACGACTTCTGTTATCTTTTAGGTGCCTAAAATAGCATTCAAGCAGCGATGTAGATGATGTAGACAAAAACTTGTCTTTCACAACACTATTGATCATTTTTGCAGCTCCTAGCTCAGAATATATGGTTTCTGTCACTAGTATTTTTGTGTGTATTTTTTAAGTTGTCGAAGCAGCTCCCTAACTGCTCTTCTCAAGACTTGCTTACTCATGAAAATAAATAAATTGTGTTTTGGTGTTTTCTTTCCCTTATTGACTGTGACTAGAAAACCACTGAAATTGTGGCAGCATTTTGACCGAATGATGAAATCATTTAAACCAGAATGTGGTACTGTGGATAAACTACACAACTTAGCCAAAATATTCTTCAACTTCTCTTTCTAGTATAAGAGTACATTTGATTCCATCAAGTAAACATTTATTTGACCTGAAGCAACAGGATGTTTCTAGTATGCCAGATGTAGGGAGCTGTAAGGAAAAGAATGGAGAAGTGTAGATTTGGAGGCCAAGATGTCTTAAGAAATAACCAGACACTAGTTATCTAGTGTGAAACTAGGAAACATATTCACATTCAGTGTTAATTTGGGCTTAAAAAAGAATCCAGTTTTGATACAGCTCAAAAACTACACATTAAAAAGGAGCCCCACAAAGAAGTACTTGGCAGTCAAAAAGGCTAAATGATGGCGTCCTCTAGTACGTCCCACGGGGAGCAGTGTAGGGGCTCCTGCTTTCAGGAGACAAAGATTCATGTGAGGAAAGAATTCTTAAATTACAGGAAGACTTCTACGTTATGTAGGATTTCCTTCAATTTGCCAAGTTCCCTTACATATATCATTATTTTTTAAAAATATAATTTTCACATAGCTTTTCAGAAGTTTCTCTGTAATTTAGAGCTGTAGCCCTTAGATCACAGAATAGAGATGAAGGATTTATTGAGCCTCAGAGTTAAAAAGGTGTCCCCTCTTTAATTCCTTCAGGATATAAGGGTCCTGCAGAAAGGGCCTTGATGATTCAATAGCAAAGGCACATGGTCTCTGATAAATAAATAAATTAATTATAGTTCAAAAATCAAAGAACACTGTTAGGGTGATATAAATTAACATGAGTTACTATTTACATTGGCTTGCATATTTACAGATTCTTAGAAACCAAAGCTGATCTAATAGTTGATATTTTGGGATGGTCAGGGAATTAAGTAAAACATGAAAGTGATAAATGAAGAGGATTTTTATTTTATTCTTCTTATTTCATTTGACACATTTCCTGAGGTGAAAGCCAAGTGCCCGATACAGGTAGAGAATTAGATACAGGTGCTGTAGATTTTGCAGGATGTGCATTTTGTAGTCTTTTCCTATATGCCTTCTTTGGAAAAGAAAAAGATCCAGAGAAAGCATGGCTGCTTGACAATGTGGAAAATTGAGTGGTGGTGTGCTTATGGGATTTATGGGGCCAAAGCCGCTGTACTGCCTTTGCATGAGCTCATCGGGCCTTCCCACTAAGGGGGCCCTTTTGACAGTGTGTTATAACCAACTGCTGTGCAGCAAGAGTCCAGCAGCTGGTTTGAATTAGTTTCCCTCTGCCAAATATTTCATAATCAAATCTGTAGGAAAAATTCTCCTGGACTTTATATTTTTTAAGGTCTGATTTGAGATTAGCAATCAAACTGAATATGGGGGAATACACCCTGACACTTTGCTCACACTCTGTATTACTTGGATTGTATGTGGAGTAGTTTTGAAACTCGTTTAACTCTTGCTGAGGTAGCTAATGTGTAATTGGCATGTTGGTTCTACAGGGATCAGCTCAGGGAGGTGGTTCTCAAATAATACTTTTGTGGATCTCTGGGGATACCCTCTTCAGGGGGTCTGTAAGTTCAAAACTGTTTTCACAGTAATACTAACATGTTGTTTGCTTTTCTCACTGTTGACATTTGCACTGAGTTTGGTAAAATTGCTTATCATGAATCAAGGCACTTGGCACTGAACTGTATGGCCTTTCAGGGAGAAAACATGCCAATTTAACCTCAAAATGCCTTTGTTGAGGCAGAAAATTGCTAGTTTTATTTAATCTCAGCCCTTGAGTATTCATCTTGTTGATAATCTGTGAGATGATGTGGGAAGTGCTTAGAGTTCACTTCTGCTGCATATGGAGGTGTGATGGTTTGTTGCAAAGAAAAGCATGTGTGGTTTTTGTGAGCTGAACTCGCTGTTTTTTTGTTTTTTTTTTTTAATGGAACACCACTTTCCCTTTAAAAAAAAAAAAAAAACTGACAGACTATGGCTACTCAGACTTGGGTTATTTGTCAGACTTTTAATTCTTTCTAAAATAAAATTCAAAATGAATTTGTCATTTAAAGAAAACACTGATGGTATTTGTTAACAATTAAAAATTTCTATCTTTCAAACAAAAAATTAGAATTCTGGAAAACTTGTGTCTCTCACTATAAATTTTGACAGCTTCCTAGTACTTAAAGACTTATGTGATGATATCAGTGGCAATATTACCAACTGTGACTTTTTTATATAATAAAATGCTTTTAACATTTGGAAATGTGCATAACTCAATGAAAATTCCAATTCCAATGGTCAATAAATTCCAAATGACCAATTCATGATGCTGCAAAATCATGCAAGGGTAAAAAAATCTATTCAAACTGCAAGAGAGACCATTGGATTTTTTAATGTAACAAGATAATTGAGGATTTCCTGGTGGCTCAGTGGTAAAGAATTTGCCTGAAATGCAGGAGAAGCAGGTTCGATCTCTGGCTTGGAAAGATCCCCTGGAGAAGGGCATGACAACCCATTCCAGTATTCTTGCCTGGAAAATCCCATGGATAAAAGAGCCTGGAGGTCTACAGTCCATGGGGTCCCAGAGTCAGATACAACTGGAGCAACTTAGCACAAATAAAAACTTTCTTTATTGATAAGGTTTCAGATCCTACCTTGCAACTAACCTTTAAGAAACTACTTGTTGATTTTTGGTTTGGTGGACAGAAAGATAGCCATAATTATCTGAAATAGCTGGTAAAAGACTCCTTCCTTGTCCAACTGCATACCTGTGTGAGGCTGGGTATACTTCAGCTACATACTGTGGCAGAATGCAGATACACATAAGAGAATTCAGCTGTCTTTTATTAAGCTGTATATGAAAGAGATTTGAAAAAAATTAAAACAGTGCCAGTTTTCACATTCATTTTGAAAAATATTATTTTTAATAAAAATATGTTATTATATTAGCACCTAATAGGTTTGTTATTTTTATTTTAAAATTAATTAATATTTTAAAGATTTATCAGTTTTAATTTCTCATTATAGTAAATATACTGTATTTCTTAATATAGTAAATACAGTGCGAAGAGCAGGTGGCGCATGGGGCTTCTCATTGCCATGGCTTCTCTAGATGTGGAGCCCGGGCTCTAGGCGCGTGGGCTTCTGTAGTTGCGGCACATGGACTTACTAGCTGCAGCTTCTGAGCTCTAAAACACAGGCTCAGTAGTGGTGGCACATGGCTTTAGTTGCTCTGCAGCATGTGGGATCTTCCTGGACTAGGGATCAAGCCTGTATCTCCTGCATTGGCAGGCAGATTCTTTACCACTGAGCCACCAAGGAAGCCCTAAAATTTAATGCTTTTTAATATTTTCACAGAGTTCTGCAGTTACCACAGTCAATATTAGGACACTTGAATCACCCCAAAAAGAAACTCCTTACCCACTAGCATTCACTCTTCATTTTCCTCTCCCTCAGCCCTAAACAACCCAAAGTTAGCTATGGGTTTTTATATAGGTACACTTCATCTGAGTAAGGAAGTTCCCTTCTGTTCCACATTTGTTGAGTGTTTTCAATTTTGGATTTAATTAAATGATTTTGGATTTGTTAAAATGTTTTTTCCATGTCTGTTACAGTGATCTTGTAGGTTCTGTCCTTTATTCTATTTATATGGTTTTACTTATCAGTTTATAAATCAATTTTAAAACAATTTTTAAATTGAATCAATTTATAAATAAATTACCATATTGATTTTGAATATTAAACCAACCTTGTACTTCTGAGATAAATCTTATTTGGTTTTGCTAGATTCAATTTGCTAATAATTTGATGAGAACTTTTGTGTCTTTTATTTATGAATTATCTTGGTCTGTGGTTTTTCTTTTCTTGAGATGTCTTTGGTCTGGGTATTAGGGTGTTACTGGCCTCATAGAGTTGGGAGGTATTCCCCCCTCTTCTGTTTTTTGGAAGACTTTATAAAGAGTTGGTACTGATTCTTAAATTTTTGATAGAATTCATCAGCAAAGCCATCTGGGATTAAGGTTTTCTTTGTGGGAAGCTTTTCACTATTAGTTGAAGGAATTTTTAAAATGCTTTAACAGTCATACTTTCTTAGACAATGTTCTGCTCTTTCCCTTTTATCCGAAAATATTTTTTAGTTCATGAATGTCACATTTCTTATCTTTGACCTTGAAACCCTATTCTTAGGAGCATCTTATAGGGCAGAATATGTAGGACACATTGTAGAAACTAAGGTTCTTTCTTGCTTATGTTTCTCATGTTTTTTCTCTTCTCCGTTTTGTTTCATTGCTGTCTCATTCTTGATTTGACGCTTCTCCCCAGGATGATTTTTTTGGGCCATGCTGCACAGCCTATGGGATCTTAGTTCCCTGGCCAGGATTTGAACCCAGGCCACAGCAGTGAAAGTGCTGAATCCTACCCATTGGACTGCCAGGGAATTCCTAGAACTCTTTTTCAAGTAAAAAGATGTCACATCATTTTTTTTGTTGTTTTGTTTTTAGTAGAGTAGTGTCATATTTTGGAGAAGGAAATGGCAACCCACTCCAGTATTCTTGCCTGGAGAATCCCATGGACGGAGGAGCCTGGTAGGCCTGGAGAATCCCAGGGATGGGGGAGCCTGGTGGGCTGCCATCTATGAGGTCGCACAGAGTCGGACACGACTGAAGCGACTTAGCAGCAGCAGCAGCAGCAGTGTCATATTTTAAGTGAATGAGAGTCAAGAGCTGTAGCCAAGTAGTTCCAAAGTTTCTTTTTTATGACTGAATAATATTCCATTGTATATACATACCACATTTTATCTACTCATCAATTGATGGATATTTGAGCTATTTCCACTTTTAGGCTATTAAGAATAATGCTGATATGTACATTTGTGAACAAATTTTTATTCTAATATATGTTTTTATTTCTCTTGGGTATGTACCTGGGAGTGGAATTGTTGGAACATATGGTACCTCTGTTTAACTTTTTGAGGAACCAGTCAGTTTAAAAAAAAAAAAAAATCATGGTCTATCTTTGGCCTATAGTAGCCTCTTCAGCTGGACTTCTGAGCCTTTTTGATAGGGCTTTTATATAAAAGTATTTGAGGACTTCCCCAGTGGTCTAGTGGTGTGGTTCAGACTCCATGCTTCCACTGCAGGGTACATGGGTTCAATCCCTGGTCAAGGAAGTTCTGCATTGTGTGGCAAAAAAAAAAAAAAAGATATTTGAGAATTGCCATATTAGCTGTTATGATAGAACATTCTGGACTTGTGTATTTTCTGCTGTAGATCTGACATTCTCCAAGAGACAATAAAAAGATCAGATGTTGCCCAGGGAGAGAGAGGATAAGTAGGCAGTATACTGAGGATTTTCAGAGCAATGAAAATTCTCTGTATATAATAATAACAGCTGTATGTCTTTATATTGATATATTTGTCCAAACCTGGATTTTGACTGATTATGATGTATTGGTATACATTTATCCTTGGTAAAAAATTACCATTCTGGTGATACTGACAGTGGGGGAGGATATGCATGTTTGTGGCTTATTTCTTAATCAAAATTGAGTCTTTTTTTTTTTTTTGACCTGCCTAGCCTCTTGGGAGGGCTTCCCTAGTGGCATCGTAAAGAGGTAGACACGACCGAGTGACTAAGCACAGTACAGCCTTTCATGGGAGCATGAAAAAGCAAATGGGAAATTGGGGTTCTTGGGCCATCTGACCTAGTGTTCTGCTTGTGACACCAGGAGTCATTTTTATGGGAAAACAGAATAGTATCTATGTCAAAGACTATAATCTTGTTTTGAGATATACTTACCTAAAAAATGCTGATGACGTTTATAATTTTCTGCATTTTTATCAGCATAAATTGCTGAGATTGTCCTCTGACAGTACATTAATGACTTTTGAACTTTGCTGTGTTTGTGGTCCTAGGCTGGTTCATTCTGGCTCTGGGTGTCGCTCACCCTCCCTTGGATCTGACCTGACATTCGCCACCAGGACAGGCTCTCGGCAGGGCATCGAGATGCATCTCTTCAGGGTGGAGACACATCGGGATCTGTCCACCTGGACCCGAATACTCGTTCAGGGCTGCCATGCAGCTGCTGAGTTGATCAAGGAAGTCTCTCTAGGTATAGATCCTGGCATTTCATTTCTAACAGTAATTAAATGGAACTATCTTCTTTATTTTAAAGTAAAAATCATTATCTTGTGTGCCAGACTTAAAAAATGTTCTGAAATAAGACACTTGAAGGTGATCATGATGGAAAGAAACTCAGTTTCTCTATTTTAGTAGCAAAGTTTTCGTAAGTTTTTTATGTGACTCTGAACACATTCACAACAGTTTCTGTACAACATACCATGGCAGTTTTACTCTTCATTATTTAAATATTTAATAATGTGAGGACTCATTTACTAAATACTGGGTGTGTTGACCCTCTTGTTAAGACTTGGAACATGGATAGACACCCTTAAAAGTGCGACCATCTGGAAGAGCTTATATCTGTAGAAAAGCGAAGAATCTGGAATTGGGGTTTCTGTTGCAAAGTTGGAAGAGGTGTGCCCAGTAAGTACTGAAATGAGCATCTAAAGGAAGTCACCCTGGTGGTATCTTTCCATTGTTGGAGCGCCCTCTTGTGGCTTGTCTGTATGAATTTGAAGGGATGGGTTCATATGTGTCTGTGTATATGGTTGAACGTGAACGTGAAGTTGCTCAGTTGTGTCCGACTTTTTGCGACCCCATGGACTGTAGCCTACCAGGCTCCTCTGTCCATGGGATTTTCCAGGCAATAGTACTGGAGTGGATTGCCATTTCCTTCTCCAAGGGATCTTCCCAACCCAGGGATCAAACCCGGGTCTCCCGCATTGTAGACAGACGCTATGTATAGATATTTCCAGATTGCTTTTCATTTTAACGAGAACACAGAGTTGTCAAAATTAAGACACAATTACAGTTTCTAATATGGTTTTAATTACTTTGAACATCTTGCCTGGAAGTTGGTTTAGTTTTGTTCCTGTTTTCTTAAATTTTGTTTCCTAAACCTAGTTTTACAGGATTTATGTAAAAAGAGAAAATGTTTGAGAGCAGAAAGTCTTGTGATTTATCTTCCATTCCGTTGCTTTTGGAAAGTGAGGGGTCTCTATGGCTTTAGAACTGCATGAGCAGCATTTCCATGGGCCATCTTCTAACAGTGACACCAGACAGCTTTTCAGTGTTGTAACAATTCTTCAGCTGTTTAGGACGTACTCTGTATTTTCCTTACAACCACAACGATGGTTCAAGCGATGACACCAATGACTAGATCCCGCCTTGGATTTTGACCAAAGTCACCACACCGCACTGTCTTTCTCACTTGCTGTCTCCCACCCGTTGTGATTGGTCACTACATTAAGGACTCTGGGGCTCTGGTTTTTGTCTTGGCCACAGAATGTGATTTCTGGGATGGAGAAGTCTTCGGTTGGACAGGCTGGATGCCTTGTGTCCTTGTGTGGAGTCCCAGGGGTCTGGCACTGGCACATAGGGTCACCATATCTTCAAGTATCTGGAGAGAGACGCTTCCCAAAACAGAGTACAATGTGGCTTTTGAACACTTTTTAGTTTCGTGTTGTTCCTTTGGTGTCTGTAAACTTCGTATTACAGGAAAGCAAAATCTATTCAGTCTTTGGCTCACAATTGTTTAAATACAAATGGCTTGAATAGAGAGAAAATAAGGACCACCTGGTTCCTTATATTTTTAAATGGACAAAAGAAACTTGTTTTTTGGTAATTTAGAATTTTTTTGTTCTCATTCACAGCTCTACTTCAATATTTTACCTTGGTAATACTTTTCATTTCCACAGTTCAAGTCAATTGATATACTTATTAATCACTTATTCTGTATTTAGAGCTTTCCAGACATACTAAACTGGCTGAAAGCAAATCACTCTGCAAGAACCAGGATTTCTTTAAAATGTGCGTGTGTGCATGTCCTCATGCGTGGTGCAGGCGCTTAGTCTGTTATACCTTTAATAGGATGTGTGTGCTTGGTGTGCACATACACATGTATGCACAGACATAAATAAGCTGGCATGTCCTTCAGATTCATGTTACCACTTTCTTCTGTTAAATTGTTGGCTCCTTTTCTGAAGTAATTAATATTCAGAGTTCATTGTGCAAAACTCTCCTCTGTGAGTTATTCCTTTTCCTTATTTCTTGAACATGCCAGCTACCTTGACTGCATGTTTTTCATGTCCAGTGAGAGGATACGTTGGTCTGAGTATGAGGACTTGCTTGTTTGGGAACCATTCTTCCTGCTCACAGCATTCTTCCTCTCTCGGCTCTGGCCCTTTGAGTGATGATGAACTCGGCTCTCAGAGGACTGTGTTAATTCCTATGGGGCATAGGGCCTCTCACCAGTAGCCCCTGTACTAACAATAAAACAGCTTAAATGTTGGTGAAACTTGGACTTCACCAGTCTTGACAGGAGACATTTGCCAGTCTTGATGATCAGTTCTTTTGGTCCCATCAATTCAGACGTATCTTTTCGAATTTTATCTTTGGTAGGACTGACAGCGTGACTTCCCAACTACCAACCATGTTACTGCCCCTGAAAGGTGTCTCTGCCTTTTCTCATTTGGCTGTTCCTCCTTGTGCACTCGAAACCTTCTTCCTACTCCTCACTGCCTGTCAGGTTTGACCACATTTTTGGGCCTTTCTCAAGTCCCATTCCTCCAGGAAACCATTCCTCAACTTGGGCCTTATTGAGTTTGGTATTTAGTCCTATTCTATACCCTTTACCTTAAGCAGTTAGGGATTTCACATCTACGCCTGTCACTTATGAGGTCTTGAGAGCAGAGACCATGCCTCTTACTTCTCCAGCACCACACACAGCCTCCTGTCCACACAGTGTTCAGTTGATACTCACTGAATTGAACTGAATCAGATCAGATGTCAAGTAAAGTTATGGTAATTTCTTCCTCATCGCAATCAAGATGTTGACTTGAGTGACCAAAACAGAATTCACTTCAGGACATTCCAAATAGGTTAGGTATCACATATTCTCAGAAAGCTTCTTTTCCCTTTTCCCTTGTTTGAAGTCAGAAGAAGCCTTTGTCACTCTCGTAACTGAAGTAGAAACTTCATCAGTGATGTCTGTTGCTTGTCTTCAATAGGCTGCACATTAAATGGCCAAGAGGTGAAACTCACCATCCACTATGAAAGTGGGTTCACTATCTCCAGGGAAAATGGAGGCTCCAGTAGCATCTTATACCGCTACCCCTTCGAAAGGCTGAAAATGTCTGCTGATGATGGCATCAGAAATCTGTATCTGGATTTTGGTGGTCCCGAAGGAGAACTGGTAAGCATGTTTCTGAAAAACATGTTTATTCTAATAGGTATTCTCTTTCTTATCATTTCTTACCTCTTGTTATAGAAAATTATGGACTTACCATCTAATATTCCATTTGAAGCCAAGGAACTTCTTCTTCACGTTTCAAAGATGCATGGGTTTGGCTTTGGGGTTTTGTTTTGTGTTTTCCCCACATTAGGGAATCATTGCCTTTTTAAAGTTTTGTTTGAATATCAGCAAGAAAAATTAGATAACCTTATAAGAAACAGGCTTTTGTCAAATGTAAGATATAAAATACTAAACCTGGCACACTTTAATAAATGAGTTCTATCCATTGCTGTTATCAGCAATTTGTTGGGATAAGAATTAAAAGTAATAGTGACTTAGTTGCTATAGAAATTCTGCTGGTCAGAAAAAAAAATGCAAATATATGTCCATACACCCATCATCTGTTTTGAATTCCTTGTCCTTTAAAGGAAATACCCACAGGAATTCTTGAGTCCCCTTGGAGAACAAGAGAAGTGTGTCGAGGGTACTTCAGAAACCAGAAATTATGATAAAGGACTCAAAAAGTCATGCCTCTATGTCTTATGGTATTGAGCCAGTAGTTCAAGTTTTATCTTATATGTGAAATCTTATGTCTATTGATATAGTCACAACAGGTATAAATTTGGAAAACAGCATCTTGAAGTTTTAGAACTAACAGAGATCTTAGGAATAATATAGTTCAAACTCCAAATGAGAAAACTATGACTAGTAATCTTTTAAATGATGAACCTTTAGGAAACTATGGATAGCCATGGACTTCAAAAGCCTGTTGAAGCCTGTTCATCGGATGTCAGCTGTCCAAATTAGAGGCCTGAGCTTAGGAAGGTATAGCTAGCCCTCCCAACTAGCTTCAAGATTTGCCATTCCCACCACAAACTGATAAGGGGTGTCAAAAATCTTAATAGATGATCACACTTCAGCTGCATTCACTGATTCCCTGTGGGAAATATACTTACAGTTACTGGTTTCCATATAGGATATTCCTCTTTTCTTTACCTCTTCTACTTTTAAGTTCTTCCTACCTGGCATGGTGGAAGCTAGTACACCACTAATAGTGTCCTAATTGTGGATGTGAACTCTCAGGCTAGTGTTTAATTATGCCATGGGATAGCCTTACTTCTGAGTATATTTCCATTTGCAGCTCTAATTGCCCAAGTGTGGCCATAAATCTGGCACATCCTTTACCCAAGTTCTTTTTAAAAAGTAGAACACAAAAAAGTAGTTTCCCTGGTGATCCAATGGTTAAGAATCCACCTTGCAATGCAAGGGACACAGGTTCAGTTCCTGGTCCAGGAAGATCCCACATGCCAGGGACCAACTAAGCCTGTGTGCCACAATTACTGAGCCAGCACTGTAGAGCCTGCGAGCTATGACTGCTGAAGCCCAAGCTCTCTTTCGCCCAAGCTCTCTTTCGCCCATGCTCTGCAATAAGAGAAGCCACCGAAATGAGAAGCCCAAGCACCACAAGGATGGGTAGCCCCCATTCGCCACAACCAGAGAAAGTTTTCCTTCTCCAAGAAGCAAAGACCCAGCACAGGCAAAAAATTAATGAATAAATCTTTTTTTTTAAAGTAGAATATCATGTTCAAATTTGTTTACTTTGCACGTTTGTGTATTAAAGCATCTCTATATAGTAGTGATGATTAATGTCCTTTCTCCACAGACCATGGACCTGCACTCCTGTCCGAAGCCGATTGTATTTGTGTTGCACACATTCTTGTCGGCCAAAGTCACTCGCATGGGACTGCTTGTATGAGCAGCAAAAAAAAAAAATCAGTTAAAGAGCCTTGAATGTCATAAGAAGTATTTACACCTCAAAAAAAAAAAAAAAAAAAAAAGCACAAAAAGAAAGCTCTTTGCTCTCTCCTCCAGCACAGTGCCTTGACAAGGACCTGCAAATCACTGCTGAAATGTAACCGTGTTTAAAGAAGAGCTTGCCTTTTACAAGCTACCTTGGCCAGAAATTCTAGGACTCTAATAAGCTCCAAAATGAATCTGTTAATTTATTGTCTAGTCTCCTAATGTGGTTTCTAAGTAATTAGGTTTATTTCCCTTGCTAAGAAGGGTGGCTCATTCTTTTTCATTTTGAGCGTAATCAAACATCTAAGTTTTCTTCTCCTCCTCCTTCCAGTAGAATTTGTTTCAGGCTTAACCTTGACCACTTACTTAGAACAACCATCCCTTCACAGGTGCTAGTTTGCAGCAGCCTGGGCTTCTTGGTCACTCTGTGTAGGTTAGACATTTGGTTGGAATTTACTGTCCTTATTTACTCCTCCTACCCTCGAAAGTCCTTGAATTGCATCACCAAAGGGTTCTTCACATGTTCACATGTCCTGGCTCTCCCTGTATCCCACCCTGACCATCACATCCCGCCACATCACTGGCTTTGTCACACCTAAGTGCTCACTTTAGGACTTAGAACTTAGGAGATTTGATTTGCCTTGCTTTCCACTCCCTTTCTAGTAGTGACCAACTTGAAGAGCAAGTTGGTAACCACTGCTCTGAAAGCAAAGTTTTGCTTGTTTTAGGATTTTCTGATTTTTCTCTTTGGTAGGAGCCAGGGGATGAGATTTCTTTTAAAAGAAAATCCTCATTTTAGCTGAAGCCATTTTTTATTGCTGACCAAATGTGCCTTTGGTGAGGGTTAATGGAGCTTTATTAGTCACTGTTTGAATAACTGGATATCACTGCCATTCCAGGGAAGTCATCTATTCTAATTTTGAGGAACAGTCTTTGAGGTGGGTTTCCTTAGTGTGGTATCTTTTCCTGGTAGATCTTTTGAAGCAAGATAAATCCTGTAGAGCCAGCTTGTTTTAAAGAGTACACATCAGTGAAGCCAGCATACCTTCCGCGCAAACATCGTGTCACATCGCTTTGGGCTGTGTGAGCCCAGGCAGGATCCAAGCCCAGGTTCTCTCCCTCTGGGGCAGCAGAGTGGCATCCGTCAGCACTGCTCACTCATTGCTGGCTCAGTGACGCCTCCTGCAGTGGGCAGGGCAACGAGATCATGGAACAGCTACCTGGGCTTCGCTCAGCATCACCAGATGTGTCATCGGAAGACCACAGCAGCAGCGAAGGTGCTGGTTCTGCGGTACCGGAGAATCGCATTCAGCTTCTTTTTCCTAATTATGAAGGAGGTATATATCTGAAACCATTTACAACAGTATAATAGCTATATAAAATGTCAAGGTTAGTACAGTCCCCAGATCCAAAAGAAAAGATAGCATTGACTTGGCTGTCCTCTGTGCTCTCTTTGGAAGGGTCTAGGAATAGTTCTCATTTACTAGAATCATCAGGAATGCCATAGAGGATGTATGTACTATGGAGGGTGTTGGAGGATAGCAATCCAAAGATAAGAAAGAAAGAAAAAAAAAACACCCACAGATGTACTATTTGCAAAGAGCTATTTGGTTTGAGTGCAGACAAACCTATAGACAGGAGGACATAGAGCAGACCAATGAGCAGAGACGGTTCAAATTAGACTTTGTAAACTCATTGTCTTCCCCCGCCCCATAAGTCAGTTCTTCTCCCAACTCCAGTCCCCAAAATGTTCTACTTAAAACTGGAAATTAAAATTTAGGCTAGAATATAACTTTTAAGAGCTTTTCTTATGTTTTGAAATTTCATAAATCTAAGTTTGGTTCCATCTGGGATATGTTGCAAGTCAGAGAAGAAAGAAAATATCTTGAAGATCCAGCTAAGATTTCCAGAAGCAGAATGTCAACACACAATACCCTCAGATAAGTGAGCTTAGACGCTTTTTGCAGTGAGAGTATTATTAATCTGAGAAGTTGAACAATACAGTCATAGACTTCGCAGCAAAGCCATTTGGTGAGGTTTTCTGTGTTAGTATGAAAGGCTAATAAGACACTGAGAATTTTTTCTGGGGGAACTTCTGAGCCACACTGCTCATTCCTTATATGAAAAAGATCTATTAAAGAGGTGTGATTTAAATGTGGGCAGGAGAGGTAAGGCATTGTGTGCATTTCGGCTTATTTGCTCAAGCTTTAACTGTCACAGCACCAAGATCCCTAGGGTTTCTTAACATCTTTTGAGTCTTGATGCGAAATGAAAGTGTATGGGGGGTTTCCTTTGACCACAAGCACCCACACGAGCAAGAGCCCTTCAGCTGCTTGTTTAACAAATGTCAGCAGCTTTCCAATCATGGGTAACCAGGTTGTTCTTCAAGTAAGTATGTTTGTGGGACTCTCATACCACAAATGAAGTGCTTTTTATCAATGAGACAGCCTTGGTAAATAGGTATTTTGTATCAAGATGCCAAAATGTGGCAAATTATCTTCAAATAGTAACTGCAGATGGGCAGTTTTGGTATTTCACCTCTTTTCTAGAACAGCTGGCTTTTCATTTCTCTTTCATTTTGAACTAGGAAGACTGTTGAGGATGTGGTGGGCTTCCCTGTGTCAAGTGGAAGGGAGCCGCAGAGTAGCATCCCTCATTCTGATGGACCCGTCCTGTGTCCTCGGGACCCACCTGAGGGTGTAGACGTCTTCTCCACATTCCACACAGATGCCTACAAGCAGCCAGCTGGGGTGTGAGCTTTCCTCCTCCTCATTCTCTAAAACTTCTCCCCTCCCTCTCCAAAAATAAAAGGAAAGGAAGAAAAGGCTCAATTATACTTTTTCTGGAAAATGTGAGTCCTTTCCTCAAGTCTTCAAACAAACCTTACCTGGAAATTAGTATCTGATTTTTTATATGAAGAAATACTTTAATGTATGTTTATACAGTATTTATTAGGTAGTCATAACTGTAAACTCACCTACCTAGAAAAGTTTCAGATTAAATATTGGGACATGTACAGGAATAAAAAATATTACTTTGAAGGTCATTTGCCTATTTTAAAGCCATGTTTTAGCACCTTTTAGGCTAGGCGAAGTCTGATAGTGCCTGTTCCTGTCATCTGTACTCAAAGTTATTGAAAATTATTGCATGCAGGCGAGATCAAAGTGTTTATTTCCTATATTTTTATAAGTGGAAAAATCTCTCTGACCAACAAATAATTAAAGTTGTTACTGATTATTCTCTTAATTTATCATCCTAACAGAATGGTAACAAAGCTTTTTTCAGCTGATTACATGCACTTAGCTAATAAACCAAAATTTACTCTTTAAAAAAAATTTAAGCTGTGTGGAATCTGGACAAGACTACATTTCACTGTAAATGGTTTTGATGGACAAAAGTGTGTTCACTTTTGAGAAAAAGTTATAATGGATTGTTTTTAATTTTGAGAGACCCTCCAGTCTTCTTGTTTAATTTATATCCATATTTTTAAATTCAAATTGTAAGCTGCTATGCAAAATCTATTAAAAGCCCTACCTACTTAAAAAGTTATAAACATTTTTGAAGTTTTCAGGGAAGACCTGTAGACTTAAGCACTTTCTCTGCTTTTTTTTTTTTTTTTCTTATATCTTAGACACGCTGAATTATGTTATTATTTTCACTGGTTATAAGCTATTGATTGTACATAATATTTAAACCATCCAAATATCCAGCATACATTTCCATGTCACTGCCATCCACTATTGATGCCGTGAATGAAATGGCTGGTTAGAAAGCCAAAGGTCATTTTTTTCCCCCCAATATCCAATGAAGAAGTAAAATGCTAGATCTCTTTTGTCTCAAAGCATACTGAGATCTGCATATCTGTGTAAGGAAGAGAGACTGACTTGGGATTCTGCTTAAACTTTAAGTTGTATTTGATTATAGTCATATTCATTTGTTTTACCATGTCTATCAGATATATTACATGCCAAGTGGTACTACATCCTATTGGAAATATCTTTCATTTAAATATGAATTCTTATCATGGCTTTTTTCCCTCCATTAGATCAAAGTAGAGGAATCTGCCATTTTCTACCATTCTATGTCCCTACTTTAATTGCTTGGTGGTCTAGAATTATTTTTTTATGCATACTGTCTTTAAAAACTGACAGCAGCAGTCCTCCCACCCCTGCCCACCTTTTTAAGCTATATGTTTCACTGTGCTGGGCATGGAGACACTCATTAAATGTGTGATGACAGACAGTTCTAAAATAATTATGCTGTATATCAGGATTATGTGTTTTTGAGCAATATAGCTACTTCTATGGTAAATGATATTAAGTGAAATTTATTTTACACTAGTAATAGACTATATAGGTGGTTGATTTGAAACCCTTTCCCTAAAGCACACACACACACAAACATACTTCTAGCAGATCAGTAATTTCCAGTTAAGGTACAATTAATAGACACATAGAACACATCTGTCTCTTCAACACTAGCTAAACTGCCAACTGGAAGAATGGTTGCTAAGTATTAACTTTAAAAAGTATCTTAACAAGATTTCTTCTTTTATCAACTTGAGCTGAATTTCTTGTCACCTTTGTTCTTACTTTCCACTTTAGCTGACTGAACCAAAGCTTATTCTGGTTTTAAAAGTAAATCTGCCCTTGATATAATGCACAAATATGCCATTTATTGCTTGCTCTCCAATGAACATTTGATTGTATTCAACAAAAGTCTATCATATGACCTGTAATCTTTGAATTGCCACAAAATAGATTGGTTGAAACTAAAAAGATGTAACAGAGAAATGATACTTCATTTTATTGTAAAATTAGGTATTCTGGTATATTTCTAACTTCTGAGTCCTGGAAGTACTTTGCTCAGTTTAATAATAATCTTAGCTCCATGCCATTGACACAAATGCAAAATTTTCTGAGTCCGTCTTTATCCTAGTCCCATATAGACCCTTGGAGCCTGATTATCACCTCTTCTAAGGTGACAGAAGTCCCTAATGGATAGACAAAAGGTTCTTTGGGGCCCTAGAGAAATTTTTGAAATGACAAATCTAGTTAATTATATATTAATTCATGGATTCTTTCATCTAATAAGCATTTATTCATGTGCAGTTCTTCACAGGCACTCTGAAGGGTCCAAATGAAAATTCCTGCCCTCAAGCAACACCTCATCCATTTTTTCTCAGTCATACCATGCCATCTATTTATCAGTCAGAGGTTAAGTCATTAACCACCCCATATTTTTACCAAAGTAAACCTCCAGTTCTGCTCACCTGGCAAACTGGAAAGTGTTTAAAAGGATGCTCAGTCATTGGTCCACGCCAGCATGAAAGAACTCCAAGCACATTTAAGAAGGTTGGTCTTTTCATCATGCATCTTTTTTTTTTTTTTTTTTTTACTTAATGCAAAATCAGACTTAAGTTTGGGAAGGAGAATAGTGTAGAATATTCTTAGTAAGGCAAATCACAACTAAAAGTAAGCTCTATTGCCCTAAGTGGATCAATGAGAAAGTCTTTTTAAAGAAATACTTACCTATCAACAGAAGAGATCAAGGTATATTTTATCTACTCCCCTTTGTAGATTCTGCTGATCCAATCATTTCCACACTTACAGCCTTTAAACATCTCATTTGCTCAAACTCCTTACATGTGGTAGATAGGCTGTTGCTTCATCTGAGAAATCAAAATAATGAAGATATTTAAAACTTAGCAAAATTTCACTTAATCTAGAACACTTGGGCATTCAAACTCAGTAAAAAGGGCACCTTACAAGAATAAGGGAGGTTGCATGAGTTTTTCCATTTTTTCCTTCAATGTCAGTCCCTTTCTATCCAGGCTGCTTCCCATCCATCACTAGAGGCAGCCTTTCGGCCACAGCCTTTGTCATGCCCAGAAAGGCGCTGAAATGTTAGTGACTGGAACGGCATAGGGAACACAGTCTCCTGGGCTCCTTCTCCACGCTTTTCAGTGTCCTGTAGTTGTGCACAGAATTTAGGTCATCCCTATAATGTCTTGGTCTTCACTTTGTACCACCCCCTTTGACAATCAGGTGCTAATGATTCTGTTGGAACCAGCATGTATTGTGTGAATGTCTGTTCTGCATAGGTTGGAAGAAGTTCTTTCCATCTATCTCAGTCCTGTTCAGGTGGGTGTCAGTTACATTTTCTCACCTCTTATTTTGTGAATTAATAGAATTTAGAGGAAAAGAAGTGATTTAAACTACAAGTTTGGGGTTTGGCACAGTCATCAATCTTGATGACACTCTTCATACTTTAAACCAAATCTTCTCTATCATAAGAACCAATTTCCGATTGTTTTTCTCTAGTTTGGACTCCAGTGTTATGTTTTAAAGTCTGGGTAACACTGTAACACTGATGGGTTCAGTGTGATAAGACTTGGGTACCCAAAGAATCTGTTTCCTTTGTGGTATCAGACCCAAGGTCTTTTAGAAACTAATGTGGCAAAACACCACCTATAAAGGCCTGTTTTGGCTGATCTGTGCAAACTCTGATTATACTCTTTTGTATGTATTCTGTCCCGCACAACTCTCGTTTTTTTAAGTATTAAGACCTAGAAAGCTAAGATAACACTTCTACAAGGAGTTAAAAGTATGTGATATTCTGGTTTTTCCTTCCTTTTGGAATCCTGCATTTCAACAAGACTTCTTTTTAAGTATTGTTTAAAATTTAGGTCTCAAGTCTTCTGGCATTACCAGACTACCAAATCAAAACCCATGGTGTAAAACAGGGCAGTATTTTTATTCTTAATAATGAAAAAGCTTTATGTGTACTCTGTAAGTATAATGCATAGACAACACTTTCCCTTGAGTTGCACATCAACATAGAGCATTGTACATTACAATGAAGTTTGTAACTTAAGGGTATTATATATATAAATACATATATACCTTTGTAACCTTTATACTGTAAATAAAAGAATTGCTTTTAGACTTGTTTTTTCACTTTTTAATATTAAAATAGTTTCAAACTTACAGGAAAGTTTTAAGAACAGTACAAAGGGGCTTCCCTGGCGGCTCAGTGATAAAGAATCCACCTGCTAATGCAGGAGACACAGGTTCGATCCCTGACCCGGGAAGATCCCACATGCCAGGGCACCACAACTACTGATCATGTGCTCTTGAGCCCATGAGCCGGAATTACTGAGCCCATGCACCACAACAACTGAAGCCCATGTGCCTAGAGCCTTGTTCTGCAACGAGAGAAGCCACTGCAATGAGAAGCCTGCACACCACAACATGAGAAAGCCCAAGTGCAGCAATGAAGTCCCAGTGCAGCCAAAAATAAGTAAATCTTTAAAAAAAAAAAATACAAATAACTGCATCCCCATCACCCAAATTTCCTGATTGTTAACATTTTGCCACATTTGTTGCATTACCCTGTCCTCTTTTTCTGACATGATGCCCATCACCCTTAAATTCTCTAGTGTGTACTTTGCAAACACAGGGACACTCTCCTGTACTGCCACCCTACAGCCCTCCCAATCAGGAAGTGAACTTTGCTTCAGCACTGCCACCCATCTACAGACCCCATTTAATGGTGCCAGTCTTCCCAACAATGAATGTCTCCATTTCCTTCCCGGCACAGGATCCTATCCAGTATCACATGTGTTTGGTTGTCACATCTTAGCCTCTTCTAATGCCATTTTTAAACAGATTTAGGGCAACTCCAAACCCTTAAAAACTTAGTTTTTGTTTTAGTTCTACCACTGACCATCTGTGTGATGGGAACTTAATCACTGGATCAATCTGAGCTTTATCATACATTCAGTTGCACAGAGCAAAGTGAGGTGAGAGTTTCTCAGGAATCTTCCTAGGAGCTCAGTGCTCTATTTATTTTGGTATCAGTCACTTTATGTGATATCTCAGCATAATTTTGCCCTGGCCCTACCTCTCCAAAATGTTACAAACCTAAACCTTGTTTTTATTCCTCCTCCCCACACGGTTCTTGCTGTCAACCAAGAAGCTCCTTAACAAATTGCTCAGAACCCATTCCTTGCATGAGCCAGTCTGATTTTATGAAGTTGTATGGGCTAAGCAGAGTTGACTTACTGGTCCAAGCTTGGGTTTACAACAAATGTCACATTCTCAGTGTAATCAGAACCCAATATAGTAAAGTGCTGTGTGAGAAAGAACAAATTATGCAGCCACTGTAGAGGACAGTGTGAAGGTTCCTTAAAAAAAAATTATAGATTTACCATATGATCCAGCAATCCCACTCCTGGGCATATATCCAGAAAAGATGAAAACTAATTTGAAAAGATACGTGCACCCCAATATTCACAGCAGCACTGTTCACAATAACCAAGTCATGGAATCAACCTAAATGGCTATTGACAGAGGAATGGATAAAGAAGATGTGGTACATATATACAATAAAATACTACTCATCCATAAAAAAGAATGACATAATACCATTTGCAGTAAAATGGATGAAGCTGATGGACCTAGAGATGATCATGTACCTTCCAGGTGACTCAGTAGTAAAGAATCCACCCACAATGCTGAAAACGAGGGTTTGATCCCTGGGTCGGGAAGATCCCCTGGAGGAGGAAATGTCAACCCACTCCAGTATTCTTGCCGGGAAAACCCCATGGACAGAGAAGCCTAGAGGGCTACAGTTCATGAGGTCACAAAAGAGTCAAACACAACTTATAGACTATACTACAACAACAACAGAGATGATCATACAAAGTGAAGTCAGAAAGAGAAAGACAGATATACTTCTTATAACTACTTATAAGTGGAATCTTAAATGGTACAAGTGAATGTATTTACAAGACAGAAATAGTCATAGACATAGAAAACAAACTTACAGTTACTAAAGCAGGAAAGGGGGATGACAGGAATTTGGGATTAACAGATACACAAATTGTCACCTCTATACATTTATAGAGTTGCCACCCTTTACCAGCTTTGTTCACTTGAAATGATTTCAAACCATCCTTACTCCTCAAACCACAGGCCTTCCACTTTCTCTCCCTCTATCAGAAGATTCTCGTTTCTTCTAATTCACCAAGAAAACAGAAGGCATCCAAAGGCACTCTCCTAACGTCTTGTTATCTTCTGCCCAGCCAAGGTAGGCATCTATTTTCTCAGCTCCCACTTTACCGTCTGCAGCCTATCCACCCACCTAGGCTTTGGTCCCATTCCCATTGGCTAGCTTTCTTTACTGGATTCTTCCTATTGGTTTTTAAACACGCTGCGCTTCTGTTAATAACCAATCTGCTATGCTTAAGATCTCCTGGGTAGAGCCCCTAGCTTTGGAGACCTAAGAAAATCACTTTACTAGGGAGAAAAGTAATACAAAGGAAAACAGAACTGGCTTTAGACAGAGCCACTGGCATCTTAATAACAGTAAACAGGGTCTAATAAGACCCAGTGTTTACATTAGCTCGCTCATTCATTTCCTCTAAAAGGCAGACAAGGTAGATACTAATTAAAAACTTTAATTAAACATCAGAAACCCAAAGCTCTGAGAAGTCAGGCTTATTGTGAGAGAAAAACTTGCCCAACAGATGAAGTTTTATTCCAAGTGGGATTCAGGACTTGATGATTTCATTCCTGTCCTATTCTGGCCCCGCCCCCTGGGGGCAGTCTCGCCCCGCCCCCGACACGCCCCTTTGCTCACGCCCTGGTCCCACAGCCTCGGCTGAAAGCGGCGGCCTGCAGTGCCGGCCGTGGCCGCCAGGGGGCAGCCGCGCGGCTCTGGCCCGACCGCTCTGGGCCGCGCTCCTCGCTCGCCCTCGGACTCCGCTCCGGCTGCGAGCGGCCGCCCTGCCCGCGCCCAGCGCTGACCCATCGGGCCCTCCGCGCCGGACCAGCTCCTCGGCTCCCGGGGCAGGACCGAGGCCGCAAGCAGCGCCGCGGGGTGTGGGGCAGACCCAGGAGATGAAATGACAACGTCAACCCTCCAGGTACCTCGCCGCGGCCCAGCCGGCTTACTGAGGCCGAAGGAAGCGCGGCGGGGCCTGCGGGCAGGCGGGCGGCCTCCTCCTAGCCGCGGCCTCGCGCCCCCGCCCCGTCGCTCTGTGCCCGTTTCTCTTTTCTCGCGCTCTGAACTGTGGGTCGCTTCGCGTTTAGAATGCCGGGCCTGCTAGACCGGGCCGAGCCCCAGGTCGCTGTGTGTAGCTGGCGACCCGGGGCTGCCTTGGGGATCAGCCTCACCCGGGCCTCACAGCGACGCCCGGGCCCGCGGTCGGGCTGCTGGATCTCCCTTCTTCTCCTGCCTCCCTTCGAACGACCTCCGTCCCTCCCCCTGTCTCCCATTTCCTCTTCTCGGCCTAAGACCCTTCATTCATTCCTTGGATCGCGTTAGGTAGTGCTGGGGTGGCGCCACCTGGATGCATGACTGACCCGTCCTCCAGGTGCTGCTGGACCTAGCTGGGCCGGAAAACAGGAACGCGCTCTTCTTGTCTCAGACCTGAGTTTGAATCTTGGTTCTGCCACTCACTAGCATGTGACCTTGGGCTCGTTAGCTGATCTTGGAGTCTCGGGTTCCCTGTCAGTGAAATGGGGTGATGCCCCGTAGGGTTGTTGTGATAGTGGCTCTAGATCGAGTGATTCATGTGGAGCATTCTTAACGCAGTGTCAGCACATATTCAGTGCTCATTAAGTGGTGACAGGTACAGTGCTTCGGGGAGTTGGGCAAGAGGTCGAGGAAGAAGAGGCATTTGGGTCCGTAGTCAAAGAATGGGGGGGTGGCAGATACCAGCAGGGACAGTTACTCCAGGTGGAGAGAAAGAGGGGAACAGAGGCATGGAATACAGTGGGTTCTAGGCCAAGAATTTGCTGGTGTCCAGAGCCAGATCTTACCAGCTACCAGTGGAAGCTGTTATCACAGGGGTAGACCAACATGGCTTGCAGATCTCACCTTCCCAGGGCTTGTGAGCTAAGAATGCCTTTTCCTTTTTTTTTTTTTAAAGGAAAGCTTTATTAAGATATAACTCACATGCCATACAGTTCACTCATTTAAAGTGTACAGTTCAATGCTTTTAGTATATTCAGAGGATTCCCTGATAGCTCAGTTGGTAAAGAATCCCCCTGTAATGCAGGAAACCCCAGTTCGATTCCTGGGTTGGGAAGATCCGCTGGAGAAGGGATAGGCTACCCACCCCAGTATTCTCGGGCTTCCCTTGTGGCTCAGCTGGTAAAGAATACGCCTGCAATGCGGGAGACCTGGGTTTGATCCCTGGGTTGGGAAGATCCCCTGGAGAAGGGAAAGGCTACCCACTCCAGTGTTCTGGCCTGGAGAGTTCCATAAAATGGAATGTATAATCCATGGAGTCACAAAGAGTTGGACATGACTGAGTGACTTTCACAGAGTTGTGTGGTCATCGCCACAATCACTTTTAGAACAGTTTCATCACTCCAGAAAGAAATGCTGCCTCCTTTAGCAGTCACACTTCTCTAGTCCCCAGCTGTATTTCTCCCAACCCTAGGCAACCACTAATCCATTCTCTGTCCCTAAGCATTTGTCTAATTTGGGCATTTCATATAAATGGAAGTATATATCAATAATATGTGATCCTGTGTGATGGGTTCTTTCATTTTTGAAAAAAAAATGTATTTCATTTTATTTTTTGGCTGTCCTGGGTCTTCATTGCTGTGTGGGTTTTTCTCTAGTTGCAGAGAGCAGGTGCTACTCTCTGGTTGCAGGGCACAGGCTTCTGATTGTGGTGGCTTCTGTTGTTGCAGAGCACAGGCTCTAGGGTGCAAGGGCTTCGGTGGTCGTGGCTCCCGGGCTCTAGAGCACTGGCTCAATAGTTGTGGTGCCCATCGCATGTGAGATCTTCCCGGATCAGGGGTCAAACCCCATGTCTCCTGCATTGGCAGGCAGATTCCTTAACCACTGAGCCAGCAGGGAAGCCCCGGTTTTTACATTTTTAAGTGTCTGGAAAAAGGGATGTTTCATGATATGTGACAGTCATGAAATTGAAATTCCAGTGTCTGTAAAGTTTTATTGGAACCCACCTCTGCTCATTTCGTTTATGTATTGTCTCTGGTTGCCTTGGGGCTACAAAGGCAGAGTTGAGTAGTTGCAACAGAGATTATATGGCAGGAGAGTCTAAAATATCTACATTCTGGTCTTTTATGGAAAGTTTGCCACATGTTAGCATGTCTTTTTTACCCTTTTCTTACCTGTTACTGGAGATTCCACAGACAGTTTTGTTGCCTTTCCCTCCTGTTAAGCAAAACTGTTTGACTCTAAATTGCAATTCATGCCTCTTGTATGTGAAAAACTATGTATGGTTGCCAGAAACAGTGAATATGCTCTGAGGTGCACTGAGGATCTAGAAAGAGGGAGTGAGTAGGCCTACTTTGCCACCTGAGAAGCAGAGCATTCCTAGAGTATCGCTCCGAGCCCCCCCTTTCAAAAAAGACCCAAGCAAAGTGTGTAGAGTTGAAAAGTCTAAGGATCTGGAGGTGTGTTCTGGAGATGAGAAGCCACTGGTGACAGGAGCACCCCGTCTCATGTCTGTCTGAAGAGAGGCCTCGTGGAGGACAGTAAACACATGAAGTTTGTGTTTAAGCTCATCATCCAGGAAGGTTCAGGGCTCCCAGCCATTATCTGTTTGTAAGGAGTATAAGGAGCTAGAAAACAGTAGCCTTTCCTCATCTCTTCAAGCTGGTGTGCTTGTGTACCATCAGCCTGGCCTGACCTGTCCCAGTCTGTTAGTTCTGTAGAACGCTCTGTGTCTTTCTGAGAGTTCTTCCTTTCTGATGAGAAAGGGCCGCACAGAGGCCCTGGGCCCTGCCAAGGGCTAGTCAGGAGGCTTATTGTTCGCTCTGTGGCCAGTGGTCTCTGCCTGCCTGCTGTCTAGTGCTGTCTCAGTTTGAAGAGGATAATTCTGGTAGTGCTTCCCAGCTTGGTGAAGCCATGGTTTCTAAAACTGGATGTGTAGGTGTGGGGCAGCTGCCTGAGAGATCCAGCAGGCTTTCAGTTCAGTCCAGAGCACAGGCCTGCGGGATTTAGCAGGTTCACAAAGACACTCTTCCAGAGTTCTTAGGAGGGTCTGGAAGCTCACTCCCCACCAGTGGCAGCACACAGATGCCTTTGAAGTAAGCAGGCACTTTTCTTCCTGGAGGTATCTGTGTATTGAGTCACGTAGCTAAGCATCCCTTCCCTAGGAATCAACTTTAGGGAAACTGTCTTCTCTTTTCAGCCTAGAGAAGTGAGCTGGGCTAATACAAAAAAGTAGAGATCCCTTTAAGTCCATATCATAAAACTCTTGGGTTGATGAAGGACTTTCCTAGCTGGCTGGGTCCTTTCTGGCCCACAAGGTCAAGGGTAGTTTCTGGCCTCCATGCTGACCAGTGCAGCAATCAGTTGGTTTTGCTGTTTGCCCTGTTGCAGGCTCTCAGTCCAGCTCTATTTCTCTTTCCCCTGAAATTGCGAAATAGAAAGTGAACTCTCCTTTTGAGCCCTAACCTGAGATACTTGATCAGGCTTCCACTTGACTGAGAAGGCAGTTGCTTTTAACTGTATGAATATATTGTGAAGCAGAACAGCTGTCTTTTAAAGCTGCCTTTCAAGGCCTTTCTAGTTGATGTTGGACAAGTAGGCCAACATAAAGGTCTGCAGCTGATGGATTCCCGGGCCTGGCAATATCTCTTATCAGTGTACTCCTGCTGCCTGGAACCCAGGGGCTTTCTGGATCTTGTGGGAAGCCCTGGGTTGTGTGTTTTGCCTTTCCAGAAAGCCATTGATCTGGTGACAAAAGCCACAGAAGAGGATAAAGCCAAGAATTACGAGGAGGCTCTCCGGCTCTACCAGCATGCCGTGGAGTACTTCCTGCACGCTATCAAATGTGAGTCCCCCACAGGGTCCTCCGTAGCCTCAGAGCCGCGCTGAGAGGAGGGCGGGCACACGGAGCTCACAGGGGCCCCTCCGTGGTCCCCCTTCTGCAGATGAAGCACACAGTGACAAAGCCAAGGAGAGCATTCGAGCCAAGTGCATGCAGTACCTGGACCGGGCGGAGAAGCTGAAGGATTACTTACGAAACAAAGAGAAGCATGGCAAGAAGCCAGTCAAAGAGAATCAAAGCGAGAGTAAGGGGTGAGTACGGAGGAGTGGAGGACCCGGCGGGCCCGACACCCCCGCGAGCAGGGTCCGTTTCCTGCGTGCTGTCACCTTGGTGCTGTCCTTTGGGGAATTCTCCTTGTAATAGAGATGATGCCTGCAGCTGCCTTCACCGAGCCCTTTTTTTTTTTTCACCGAGCCCTTTACAGGAAACATACATCCGTTGTCTCACTAGATCTGTATGGAAAAGCTGTGGGCAGGGTGGGGAGTCAGCCCTGGATTCTGCAGCCAGACTGTCAGGATCCAGCCTGGCTCTGCCACTTCCTAGTCATGTGACCCTGGACAAGTACCATGACCCTGCTGGGCCTGCAGGTTCCTCATCTGTAGGAGGAGGAAGGTAGTGGGACTTCCCTCCCAGTGTTGCCCTAAGGAGCCAATGAGATGATGCAGGAAAAGCCCGGAGAAGACAGCTTGGAGCACAGTAGGGATCAAATAAGTGCCAGCTGTGTTATCAGAGGGTCTCATCTTCATGTAATGAACAGCGGCAGGCTCAGAGAGGTTCAGGGATGGCCACGGTTGCAGAGCTGTTACTTGATGGAGTCTGGACCCAGACCTGGGGCCTCTGTTTTGGACTCTACAGCCAGCGTTCCCTCCACAGCCTGTCACCTCTCATCTGTGGTTTGAGCACAAAGGCCAGTGATGTCCTGGAGGTGAAGGGCGGGTGTGCAGGCCAGAGGTGGTGGAGCAGGAGAGAGAAAGGTGATGTGTCAGCTCTCTCCCCCGACCCCAAAGTGGGGAGCTCTGCTCCTGGGTTGAGAGGACCCGCCCCGGGGCCTGGAAGAGTTCTAAGGATGACACATGACTTGTGTCTGGATCGGGCTTGGCCCTGGAGGCACAGCCACATACTGTCCTGCTGTGAGTCCCTGTGAAAGGCCAGGAGCAGCTCCCAGTGCTTGCCCGGCTGCTCCTGATGTCCAGCCAGAGCACCAGGCCCCCACCGGCCTTCTTGAGAGCGCACACGTCTCAGTTTTCTGCCCTTTGTGAAGAAGCGAGGGTTGGTGAGGAGAGTGTTTCCTGGAGGATCCAGAGGGGATTGCTGACGATGTGTAGCCCCGACATCCTTGGGGTGCCTTGTCTGCGGACCTCTCAACCACTGTCAAGCAGGGAAAGTGTCTGTTTAGCACCGGGCTGGCCATCAGAGCCTGGTCTCGCTCTCTGAGCCTCCTTGCTAGCTGCCTCTCACTCCAGCCTGTCGTCTTCTGTCTCCTTTCCCAGCAGCGATAGTGACAGTGAAGGGGATAATCCAGAGAAAAAGAAATTGCAAGAGCAGCTGATGGGTAAGCAGCTTGAGGCCCGTGGTGGTGGGAGGGGGTGAGGGTGGTGGTGGTGGGTGGTGGCAGGGACCCCCAGATGGGTCGAGCTCCAGGTCGAAGACTCTGTCTTGGTCCTGCAGGTGCCGTTGTGATGGAGAAGCCCAACATCCGGTGGAATGATGTGGCTGGGCTGGAGGGAGCCAAGGAGGCCCTCAAAGAAGCTGTCATTTTGCCAATTAAATTCCCGCACTTGTTCACAGGTAAGAGTTAAGCCACTTTAGGCCCCAGTGCACAAAAGTCAGGCTTCTGAGAGCGCCAGCTCAGGGCCCCGTGATGCAGGCATCCAGGGGGTAGGTGGCAACTTGGCTCCCTTCGCCCCTAGCAGGTGAGGGCCTGGCCCTCCCGAGTGCGCTCCGTCAAGGGAGGGTCCAGGGCCGGCTCGCCGCGGTCACCTACTCCTTGGCTTCTTTCCATGTTAGAGACACTTTTGTGACTAGAACCTTGAACCGTTCCAGTGGTAGGCAGGGTCAGGAACCAGCGCCAGCCAGCGTCACTTTGCCAGGTCCTGGGGGTCTGGAGCCAGGGCCGGGACCAAGCTCTCGGCAGGTGATTTAGTTGCCTTGACTCTTCTGCTCCTACAGCAAAGTCGTCTTGTAGAGCTTTTTATTCTCAGCCATATTTACCATGACTCCGGCCCCTCTGCTTTTTTTTCTCCCTTTCCCCAGTCAGGAAGAAGCTCACTCGAGTTCATTCTTTCTCATAGGCAAGCGCACCCCTTGGCGGGGGATACTGCTCTTTGGACCGCCCGGCACAGGGAAATCCTACCTGGCCAAAGCAGTGGCAACAGAGGCCAACAACTCCACCTTCTTCTCTGTGTCCTCCTCAGACTTGATGTCTAAGTGGCTGGGGGAGAGCGAGAAGTGAGTCCACCCAGGCTCTGCTCCCATGGCAGCCGCAGTGGCTGCTCACAGCCTGGCTTCCCTGCCCTTGGACTCGCCTCCCAGAGGCGCCGGGAGAGGGGTGTCTTGTTAGCTTGTCAGGTGGGACGCTGTCCTGACAGAGCCAGCCGAGCCTGGAAGGTCACTTGGGAGCCATGAGTCCACGTGAGGGGAAAGGAAAGGCACTCACAGTAACTGGGTTTCAGCTAAGTGTCCTCCGTTGGGGACTTTATACAGTTAACTTATTCCCCACACCGGCTCCCATTTTGCAGATGAGGAGACTGAGGCTGAGAGGAAGGGAAGGGATTTGTCCTTGTCCAGAGCTAACGAACAGGGCTGCTGGGATTCGAGACTGATGCTGAGGCTTGCTCTTCCTCCCAGTGCAGGGCTGCCTGAGGACTTGTTACTACTGTTTTTTCTGTCGACTCAGCCTCTCCGAGGGAAGGGCGAGAGGAGGGTGGTGCCAGGGACCCGGGCTGGGCCAGGATCCCACCCATGTCTCCCCTCACAGGCTGGTCAAGAACCTGTTCGAGCTGGCCCGCCAGCACAAGCCCTCCATCATCTTCATCGACGAGGTGGATTCGCTCTGCGGATCCCGCAACGAGAATGAGAGCGAGGCTGCCCGCAGGATCAAAACCGAGTTCCTAGTCCAGATGCAGGGTGTGTGCCAGTCCTGGGTCTCCTCCCCACTCCTTTCCCCACCTGAAGCCAGTCCTGGGCTTTGGTATTTAGCTGTGGCTGAATCTGACTACTCTTACGGTGGAGGGACAGAGAAGCAGAGAAGCAGTTCTTAGCTCCCTCTCATTGAGGCCTTGGTTGGCCGCCTCTCTGCCCCTCCCGAGGTGGGCAGGGCTGTGGGGCTTGTACCCCAGTAAGGCTTGCCAGGGCCCTGCCGGGGGTATCAGGGGACAGCTCCAGTTCAGGACACAGAGCCCCCGAGTTCCTTCCCTCCCAGGTCCTGACTGAGCCTGGCAGGTGCTGAGTTGGCATCTGTTTCCCTTTGTCCACAGGGGTGGGGAACAACAATGATGGGACTCTGGTGCTAGGTGCCACAAACATCCCGTGGGTGTTGGACTCGGCCATTAGAAGGAGGTGAGTCTTCCCTGGAGGAGCCCAGGGCCAAGGTCTGTCTCCAGCCATGGTCAGCCTGCAGCTGGCAGCAGGCATATAGCTGGACCCTGTTTCTCTGGCGGCTTCTCCGAGTCTGCAGAGCCCTTAGTGAGGCCAGCTTTTGGAGGGCGCCCAAGCCTCTCCGTTGAGACCATCCCGCCTTCCACTTTCAAGTCCTGCCATGTGCTTGGCTCTCTAGGTTTGAAAAGCGAATTTATATCCCATTGCCGGAGGAGGCTGCCCGTGCCCAGATGTTCCGATTGCATCTGGGGAGCACTCCTCACAACCTCACAGAGGCCAACATCCACGAGCTGGCCCGGAAGACAGAAGGCTACTCGGGTGCAGACATCAGCGTCATTGTGCGGGACTCCCTCATGCAGCCCGTGAGGAAAGTGCAGTCAGCAACACACTTCAAAAAGGTGAGCAGGCCCACAAGGAGCCACTTAGAAAGTGTCACAGGAAAGGGGATGTTGGCTCTCTGGCTGCTTGGGTGACAATGCATCTTGGGAGCCGAGGTTAAGTGCCTTCAGGGGCCAGGGCTGTACATGCTCCCACCACCCCTGCAATACTGGCTTGAGGGCAACCACCTCAAATCGGGTGATGCCAGAGGACAGGGCGCTGTGACCACCACCTCTGCCACCTGTGTCAGCCCTGTGCCAGTGCTCGTGGTGGGCCCTGCTGTGTGTCTGAAAGCGAGGGGCATAAAATGGCACACCACGCAGAGGAAATGCATTCACGCGGTAGATGGCTGTCAGCGTCACTGTGGGCACTGCTGGCTCTGCTCTGGGTGTTGGGGAGACACCTGTGACCACAGCAGACGGAAACCCTTACACGAGCCTCATTTCTAGTGGGGGAGACAGACAGCAAAGACTCCTTTCTTAGAGGGTGATGGAAACAGCAAGGGAGGGAGGTCTTGTGTTCTGCGATTTGGACGGGGTGTGGGTAGGTTGCACTCTTAATGGATGGGGCACCCTGGGTGAACTGAGTCCAGAGTTGAAGGACGTAAGTGTTGAGCCCTGGAGATACTTGGGGAAATGTTGCCAACGGAGCAGGCAGCCTTCAGTTGGAAAAACACTTTTGACGTCACCACGTTCATAGTGAGATTTGATGGAGCTGATGAGGAAAGGAAGCTTTCTAGGTCTTTGGGTCACAGATTGTGGTTCTGGAGAACAACAGCTGGAAGAGCATGCTGATCGCAAACCTCTGAAATCAGATTTGGAGCCACCCAGACTCCAAGAGCCCAAGAGTTTGAAGGAGCCCATCACTCAGATCAGACTGCTGATCTAGAAACCCAGGCCTTCATCCACATCTTGCTGTCACCTTCTCCTCAGGGCTCAGAAACCCGAGGTGTCTCGCCCCTTCCCCAGGTGCCAAGGGGCAGCCCTTCCAGCCAGTCAGGCTCCCGTTTGGTTTCAGGTCTGTGGCCCTTCCCGCACCAACCCTAGCATTATGATCGATGACCTCCTGACCCCATGCTCACCGGGGGACCCAGGAGCCATAGAGATGACTTGGATGGACGTCCCTGGTGACAAACTCCTAGAGCCTGTGGTTTGCATGGTAAGTGGCTGGCTGGGAGAGAGGACTACAGAGAGCCCAGGAACCTGGGGGTTTCCGTCCAAGAATGAAATCTGCTCCTCCCCTTCCATGTTCTGTGCTATTGTGGCTCCTCCTAGACAGAATGGTCTCTGGGGCTCTGCTGGCGCTCAGTGGGGACCCAGGATGGAGGCCGTAGTGTTAGAATTGTATCTTCTTCAACAGGAAGAGTAAAGGCCAGGTGAGGACTGCTGCTTTGGTACCTTTGGGGTTGGCCTCCTTACCCAGAAGGAACCAGTAACTGTCCTTAGCACTGTGGATTTGGTGCAGTTGCACAGGCAGCCACTCAGCTCACTGTTCCTGGCCTGTCCTTATCTCAGCCTTGCCAGTGGTCTTGCCTGTCCTGTGAGGTGGTGTCAGGCAAGATCACTGGGCCTGGTGTGGTAGGCGTGCACTTACAAAGAGCTTCTCACAGGAGTTAAGAGATAACAGGAACTTAAGACTCCCTCAACGGGAAGTAGGCTGTCTAGAAATGTTATGGGTTGCCCCAGGAGGCCTTCAGGCAGAAGCCAGGCAGTGGGAGTTCTGCATTTGGGACTTGGGGGTGACCTCAGAGGCAGGGCTCTTCCCACCCCTCTTCCCACCCTGGACTGTGTGGGGCTGAGACTAAGCTGGGCTCGGAGCCCAGCCCCCTCACCTGCCTGCACTTCTCTTTGCAGTCGGACATGCTCCGGTCTTTGGCCACCACTCGACCCACTGTGAATGCAGAAGACCTCCTGAAAGTGAAGAAATTCTCAGAGGACTTTGGACAGGAGAGTTAAAAGCTTCTTCATTTGCCTGATGGTGAAGGTGGGAGGTTGATTGGGGTCAATCCATGGTACTCCCCAGGTCAGTGGCCACACAGAGCTCCAGGGCTCGTCCCAAGGCCACTGCAGTGCCCCCCTGCTGACCGGCCGTCAGTGGGGGAGCAGGAAGGAAGGGCCTCCCCGCTGCGGAGTCACAGAAGCACATTCGGTACCTGGGGGGTACTGGCTCTTCCTGCTTCCTCCTCCTCTTCTGGATGCTCACCATCTCCTTGTCCTGCCCGCCTCCCATGGTTTTTTTTTTAAACCATTCTTTGTTCCCTAAATTAATGCTGCTTGGATTTTTGACTTGTTTATAAATTTAAAACCTGCCCGAGGTGTCAGGGAGTGGGAGCAGCCCCTGGCCTTGGAGTTGGTGCAGCGGCCCTTCAGAATGGCTGCCCAGCGCCCCCGCTGCCCCTCCCTTCCAGATCCAAGTATTGCTCCGTGTGAACCAAATGGCTGTTGCCTGGGATCCCCAGTCCAGACTCTGCCTGTATGGGCCACGAGTAGAGCCAAGCCATTCACTTCCTCTGGGCCCTGTGTCCTCCCTGCAGGAGGAGAGGATGGTTTTTGTGAGCACAAAGCTGTGTAGATCAGACCGAGGGAACGCAGTCAGGCAGGTGTCACTGCTGCCTCTTTTTTAATCCCTCTGAATGTGAGAACACTGAGCCCAGCCACTGCCCCGGGTCCCTGTCCTGGAAGCGGGCTAATAAACCCTTTTCATTTCTTGAGCCACCTGAGAGTGCTCTCATCTTTGACTCCTGTCTGGGGGCTCCTTGAAGGCCACACTTGCTTCCCCTAGAAAGACCCTCTGGTCTCTGCTCTCTTCTCTTCAGTGGAGCTGCAAGTAAACCGGAATGTCACCAGCGACTGCAGTTCCGGGCCTGTTCTCCCATCGCGTTCACGAGACCTTTCTTCCCCCAAGGCCTTGGAAGCGGTGGGTGTGTTTCAGGGACCTGGGCAGTTCTTGTTCAACCTCCAGATGAGAGGCTGCAAGCTGAGAGGCCTGTGGTCTAGACACGGCCTGTGGTTGTGCTTTGGTTTGGTCTGCTGCCAACATTTAAAAGTCAAGAGCTGACAAAAATTGAGATCTCTGGCTTCTGAAGCAGGTTAGGGAAACACTGGCCCTGCATCCAGGATCTGCCTTCTTCGTCAGGGGACTGTGCCCTCCGGCTCACCCTCCCCACCCGGACTGCTTCACTCCTTGGCATTTCCTGTCCAGCCCCGGTGGCCCCTTGAGTTTGTGATTCCTGGAAGTGAGGCAGCCACGGCTCCAGAGCTGGTGGCAGGCCAGGGAGTACTGTCTGAGGGGCGGCAGGAGCAGCCTGGCATCTGGTTGCTCTAGCTCTCCTCCCCCTCCCAAACTTAGTGTCAGTGCCTTCAACCAGAATGGCCCACGTTGTTAGCATTGCACCGTGGTGTTTCTTTGATCTGGGTAGGGGTGTCTGCTGAATTGAGCCAGCTTTTGCTTGGTTCCTTGAAGACGTAGGCGCAGTGCTGCTCTCCAGTGCAGTGGGTCAGCCCCGCTCTTGTTACCTGGAGTGTCAACAGGCCTGACCTCCAGATGGTGCTGTGCTGGGTCGGGGGAGCTGTATCACTTGCTGGAGAGTTTCCACATCATGTTCCTGATTAGTTGGTTATGGACCCTCAGCCACCAGTTACCATTTGAACATACCGTTCAAAAACTACTGGCCACCCCCTCCCTGTACTGCTTCATTTTAGTCAGTTGTGTTTCGTTACCTTTATTTAAAACGGAAGGCCCTTGCCTTTTTTTTTTTCTCCTAACCTGCTTCCTTCTTGCTGCTGCTTGAACACATTGGCAAGTCACAGGGGTTAGCAGAAACTGGAGGGCTGCTGGGGCTCATCGCCACAGTTCTCATCACAGTTGCCATGCCTTCCCACTTCTCTCTTTACCCTGAGTGACAGGGCAAACACTTGTCTTGTTCGCTGCTGAGCCTGGCACAGTGGTGATGCTCAACATGGCTAATAAGTGCAGAGGAACTTCCTTCCCTAAGTGCTTACTCTGAAATTCACTTCCTCCCTACCTGGGGATTCCATTCTTAACCCTCTGCCTACATTGATTTACACTGTGGAAGTTGACTTCTAAAACTTTCATTAGCTCAAGGTGCTGAATCATGTGTTTGGTTTTGCAGCTGATCTATGTGCCCAAGATGGAAGAGAGTTTCTTCCTCGTAAAGGCAAGGATTTGTTGTCTTTGGGTTGTACTGTCTTGGGTTAATTGATCAAATCCATCCTTGTTTATTACAACCATAAATCTTATCTATTGTCAGCAACAGAATCTCAGGCTTTCCCCGAGGTCCACACTGAGCAGTCATTTTCTTTGGGCCTTAAGTCAGGAAGTGTCCAGCAGATACTACCAATCTGTATGACAAAGGCATGATTAAGGACTGTTAACCTCAGGGCCTGTAAGGAACCTTCAGAATGTTTTAATGCCATCCTGCAAGGGAAAGGAGGCTCACTGAATCCTAATTTTCCTAAGGGGCCACGTTTTCAATATAAACGAGAGCTTACTACAGATTCCGAGAGGGCTGAGTCTGTCCCTACCTCAGGGCAGCGCTGGCCCTGTTCCTCCCTGAAGTGTGAGGGACGCAAAGCCAGACTTGGCTGGCTTGCATGGCCTCACACACCCCAGACTTGGCTGTTTAGAGAAAGCACTTGGGAAGAATGGGTCTTTCCTGGGTCGTTTGATTAACTACTGTTTAAGATACATTTTCTCTATAAACAGCTTACTGGACTTCTTACTATACCTGTATTTGGATTTTGGAGGACTTCGGTAAGAGTACCTGCATGGCAAAACTCAACATAAAAATGAGCTCCTTCACCTCTTGACAAAGCTCTGACAGAATGTTAAAGCTAAAACCGTTGTCGCCATGATGCTGGTTTATTTTTTCAGAATAAGTGTGGTGACGAGGAAATAGATGTCCTGCTTTCTGTTTCTGCCCTGACTGTGACAGGAAAAGGCTCATTGCTCCTTCTCAACTACAGGCAGTCCCCACTTGTTGAAACCACTTTGCACTGCTTTGCTTCTCTGAAAGACCTACATTAGTACCTGTTTTCACTAATGGAAAGAAACTTGAAGAGGACTTTCACTTTAACAAAAAAGGCAAAAGCCAAAACAGCATTCCACTTCTGTTTTGCAGCAAGCTCTTACAGAAGCAGCAAGCACTCAGAGCAGCCAGAATGGCACCACCAAGCTCCTTCCCCAGGAGCTACACTCAGCATCTCAGCATCCAGCCGTCATCGCTTTGCACTGTGTCTGTGAGCGTCTGTGCTGCATCTCGATTTATTCTGTGCATCTGTTAGCATGATGTGTCCTCCGTAACTGCTTCTTCCCTGTGTGCTATTTCAGCTTAGGAAAGGCTTCGTCAGAATGTTCTTTCAGATCACGGGGAAACCTGTATCGCTCCACGCCCTGCTCCATGGCCTCCACCCAAAGAATGAGCCACGTACCAGCTACCTAAGAGATCTCAGCAGGAAAACCTTCCCCAGGCCTATTAAAGGTGGAAAGCAAAAGCCCGAGACCTAAACTGTATCTGAACCTTGAAAAATGTATGACCACTCAGTTACGTTAAGACTGTCATTGAACTGGGGATATTCTGTCCTGTGTTGTGCTTCCACAGGCAGACTGGTATCCAAAACAAACAGAGACTGTGCAAGTAACACACATGGACCCTTTGTAACATAAGACTTGGTGAAGACGAGCAACCACAGCCTTAATCTGCATTTTAAACATAGCTTTCAGACGTTTGGGGGTTACATCGTAATCTGATCTTGGCTTGGGGAATAGATGGCTACACCCTTCTGAAATCACGTCTACTGAGAGTGGCTATTTATTTGCACCCCTCACCTCCCATCTCTATACAAAATTGCTAGGAAATGCCCACTCCTTTAGGGGAGATGTTTCTCTTTTCAAGTTGAAGATATATTGTCCATAGCTCATTTCAGGGTACACATTTTTAGCATCCTCCTCCAACTCAGTTCGGCAGCTTTGGCAGTCTGTTGTTTTCTGTCAGAGCAGAGCCAGCACCAAGTCCAGCAAGGAAGATGTGCCCAGCTCAAAGCTGGAGTGTGTGTGTCTTGGTCAGTCATTCACCTCCATCCAGTGGATGTTTGTAAACGTCTTGCTGTCCATTTTGTCAATGAACAGGCAGCCCTGCAAGTGGTCCATCTCGTGCTGGATGATGCGGGCTGCCCACCCACTCGCCTGCCACACCACCTGCTCTCCTCTAGGGTCCAACCCTGCAAAGGAAGGTACAGCCTGGGTGAGGACATGCTGGAACTGCGTCATTCTCAACCTACTGAGACCTTCCCTGCCCCTGGCTGTGTTTACAAGAGGCAACATCGGAAGGGAATGCAGACTGCAGCGCCTCTCCCTCCTAAAAAATGAAGTCTGAACTGTGACTCTACCAAGTATTCAACCAGGTTCCCAACCCTGACAGGGGGGTTGCTAGGCTCACTATGGGGCTAAAATGAGACATGATCTTCCCAAGTGGCTTGCTCAAGAAGAACCACCATCCCAACCCTCCAGCAAAAAATCACATTCTGCAGAATATCCTGTGGTATGACAGACAGGTACTGGCTTATCACCCTGAGCTAGGCAAAGCTGGGTTCCACTTCTCCCAAGCCACCACGACAGATCTAATAGCAGCAGAGATGCGTGTGTGTGTGTGTGAGAGAGAGAGAGAGAGAAAAGAGACACAGGGTGAGCGACAGGGCAGAGGACGGGGTGAGAGCTCACAGTGGAACCAGGCCACTCTTCCAGTCCCCACCCCTGTGCCCCGGTTGAGCTGGCTCTGCTCTCACAGGCACCTCCCGCCCCATCCCATCAGTCCTGAATTTCGTCCACTCTAGGGTCTGCTCTTTGTTCATGTCGGTAGGCTCCTGAGATCAGCCATCAACATGTCTACACTTTAACTGCAACTTGGGGTAAACTGTTTCGTGGGATCCGAGCCCGCCGCCTACATAGGTTGAAGGGGAGCACACAGGCACCCAGTCGCCGCCCCAGGGACCCCACCTCTCCGCACCTGAGATCTGCACCGCCTGGAAGCGGGGCACGCAAGCAAGGAAGCCGGCGACACTCTCGCAGCCTTCAGGGAAGGTGACCAGGCGGCTGTCCAGCACCCGCAGGCTGGGGTTCACGAACACGCGCAGGGGGAAGGGCTCCATCTGACGGGCCTCGCGCACACGCGGCGCGCAAGCGCGGAAGAGCGTCTCAGGGAACTCCAGCGCCAATACCTGCAGAGGCACTCCGAGTTGCGGCGCGCTCAAGCCCACGCAGTGCCGACGCCGCATCACTTGCACTAGCCGCTCCACCAGCCGCTGCAGCTCGGGTCCCGCCAGCTGCGCGGGCTCTACCGGGGCCGCCACGGCCCGCAGCGCCGGATCCCCAACCTGGCACACGCGCGGGTACGGCGGCTCCGGCGTTCCCTGCACCAGACGCCGCACGTAGCGCCAGTAGGAGCGCCGGCGCGCCGGCCCCTCGAGTCCATCCCGGGTGGGCGTGGAGCTGTAGGCCCGGACGCCGCCGACCGCTACCCGCTCTCCCCACAGCAGGGCCGACCCAACGCAGCGCGGCGCCCGCAGCCACCGCAGCAGCAGCCCAGCCCCCAGGAGACCCATGGCGCGTGGAGCAGTCTTCCGGCCGGCCGCGTCCCTCGCCGGCCCCCGTAGCCGAGGCTCCGCCACCAGGGACGCCGGGAAGTGAAGTTTCCGTGCCCCTTCCGGGAGCGCCGGCGCCGCTCCCCGTACGCAGCCTGCCTCTCCGCGGCGGCTTTCAGCCTTATTAAGTCCCTTTTACGATAGTTTAACCAAGCATTTTCAAGAATAGCCAAGAGGTTCACTATTTTTAAAATTTAATTGGAATATGGTTGCTTTACAGTATTGGGGGTTCTCTCTTGAATTACCCCTTTTGCAGCCTCTCCCACGCGCGGCAACACCCGTTCCCACCGGGGTTGCCTAACTTTCCCCGGCCCCACGTCCAGATACCGGCCGCATCAGCCTGGGGGGCAGGCAGCGCCGGTCAGATGCCCGCACTAGGCTCGTCGGGCTGCGGGGGCCCCGCGGACTCCACCTCCTCCTGCCCCGCGTCAGGGACAGCCGGGGTGACCGGGGTGACGGGCTCGGGGCTCGGCGCGTTGGGCGGCAGTGCTGGCGCTGGAGCCGGGAGCTCAGGGACTAGCTCCTTGTCCAGACAGAAGACCGGCTCTCTCTTGGGCAGAATAAAGGCCAGAGGCTCCTGGACGACGCTGACGTTCACATGCCCCAGGTTTCCGTACTTGGAGAGCTGAGTGGGTGGAATGCCTGACCCAGAAGGTAAAGAACATAAGTGAAAAAAGCGTTTAATAAGTTTAAATATTTATGTGTCACAAGGGGAAAAAACCCAAAATACTTATTGGGAGTAACGAACACAGTTACCACATTTCAGTACAGTAAGTCACCTTTGTGACAGGGGACAGGGAGCTGTGCCGTAAAGCCAGACTGTGAACGTAATCGGAACAGCTCAGTGCAGGGCGGATGGAGATAGACAGTGCCAGGAGAGCCAGGACAGGCACCGGCTTCCCCGGACAGGGCCAAAGAGAAGCTGGGGGAGCCAAGAGCAGCCACTCTGCTGGTGGGACCACTGCCCACTGCTCTCCCACATGCCCTTCACCGCACAGAGACAGTGGACAAAGGGATACGAAGGCAAATTACAAAAAAATACTTCATAAACACCGTCTATAAGCATTCATGGCAGTGGAATCATAGTGGTTTTTTGTGATTGGCTTCTTTCACTTAGCCAGATATAAACATATTGAATGAGTCTACTGATAAGAAACGTCCAGAAAGGGAGAATCTACTGCAACAGAAAGTAGGTTAGTAGTTGCCAGGGGTTAAGGGTGGGATTAGAGACTTCCCTGGTGACTCAGACGGTAAAGCGTCTGTCTTCAATGTGGGAGACCCGGGTTCGATCCTGGGTCAGCAAGTTCCCTGGGTAAGGAAAAGGCAACCCACTCCAGTACTCTTCCCTGGGAAATCCAATGGACGGAGGAGCCTGGTGTCCATGGGGTCCCAAAGAGTCGGACACGGCTGAGCGACTTCACTCACTCACTCAAGGGTGGGATTGGGGAATGAACACCAGGGATCTTTGGGATGATGGACATGTTCTAAAGTTAGATGATACCAATGGTTGCACACACCTCTGTACATTTTTACTAAAAACTCTGAATTTTAAAAATAGGTAAGTTATTTAGTATGTGAATTATGTCAGTAAAATAGTTTTAAAAATCTTATCTTCTCATTTCTTACCTAAGGTCTGTGCTATCTGAGCTGGAGGAAAAAGGACTTGGAGACAGCGATTTAAGTAAGGAACAAGGTCTTCCAGGAAGACAGTGCAGAACTGGACAAAGAGCTCTTGCTCCCCACTGCTGAAGGCAGCCTCTTCCGCACGATGGAAGGCCAGGATTACTTTAGTTACCTAGGAGAAAAGGGCACCACCAATTACCTGTTAATCTATCCCCATCAGCAGTGACAAAGATGTGCAGCCCTCAAGTTTTCCAAAAGAACAGTCTTTCCAAACAGTACATCATTATCTTGTTTAAATTCACAATTGTGGTCAGTCTTCACAATTCTGTTACTTCAATGATGTATTTCTTACTCAACTAGTTTTATTATTGGTGCAGTTTCCAATTCCAGTGCAGGAACATCATGAAATACACAGAATACATCATTTTTGGCTCCCATGGGAGATGGACTAGAACTCTGATGGATCCAGGAAAATACCAGCGTTTTACTGAGTAAGGCCTCTGACGTTCCAGAATGCTAGAACCACTAGAAAATTGTAAAGGAGAAGGAAAACAGAGCTGGAAAAGAACATACATTATTTTCACATACAAAGAACATTCACTATTTCCACATACAAATAACAGAGCAAGCCTAGCTAACATTACAGACAGCTGTGACAGGGTTAAGAGCAGAGACTCTGGGAAATTGCCTGGTGGTTCAGTGGTTAGGATGCCGAGGGCCTGGGTTCAATCCCTGGTCACAAGCTGCAATGTACTGCCAAACAAACAAGTAAATAACAGAGCCTCTGGTGCTAGATGTTCTGGGCTCTAGTTCCAGCTGTGTACTCAGTGCTTCTGTGGCCTCTAAGTGATTATTAAGCCCTCTGTGTCTGATAGTTCGCTCATCTATAAAGCAGAGCCAGCAGAAGGACCTAACCTCATAGAGTTGTGAGGATAAAGGCTGAATATGTATAAAGTATGATGATCTATGTGACATGAGGTAAGCTCTAGATGGATATTAGGTAATTACTATTATCTGAATTTCACTGACCCTATAAAGTTTCATTGCTCATGCTTTCTTGCTGTTTCTTACCGGAGGACATCAACAGAAAGACTTGATGCAACCACGTCACAACTGCCACCTGGCTGACAGGGACTATAAGATGCCATCAATTATAAGAAGCACCTCAACATCTAAAGATTTAATGTTTAAAAATGTGCACCATACTCGGATATTAGTGGGATCGGTAGTGTTACTTATATTAGGCAGAATTCTAAGATGGCTCTTGTGATCCCCACCTCCTGGTACCCACTCCCTTGTGTTTTCTCCTCCTCCTTGAGCACAGGCAGAACCAATAGGATATGGCAAAGGTGAAGGATTCTGCAGTTTTCATTAACATCCCAAATCGGCTGACTGTGAATTAATGAAAAAGGAAGTTATCCTGGGTGGGCCTGACTTAATTAGATGAGCCTCTTAAAAAGAGGACTGAGGAAGAGACTCAGGCAGGAGAGATGCTCTCCCACTGGCTCTGAAGAATCAAAAGCTGTGAACTGCTCATGGAGTGGGGTGGTCTCTAGGAGCTGAGGGCCTCAGTCCTACAACTGTAAGGAATAGGAATACGCCACCGTGAATGAACCTGAAAGGAGGGGATCCTGAGACCCAGATGAGTCCACGGTCGGTCGGGCCAACAACTCGACTGCAACCTTGTGAGCAGGTCAGCCCAGTTATACTGTGCCTGGACTCCTGACCCACAGAAATCGAGACATGATAAATATGTATTGTTTCTGCTATGTTTGTGTGAGTTTGTCATGCAGCAACAGAAAACCAATACATCACTGAAAAATTACTACAAGTGAGCCACTTCACGAAGGAGGACTAAGCAGACCTTTTCAACTAGAAAAACCTCTAAAACCACACTAAACCTAAGTCAACAGACACCGTCACACAGACTGGTGTATTACAAAAGTCGCCACCTGTAACGAAAGGAGCGCCCCCACCGCCCCCCCGACCCCCCGCCCCGGCAAAAAAAAAAAAAGGAGGCCCCAGTAGAGAGCCAACAGTCTGCGCTCACCTTGTCAAGGGCGTCCTCCAGGGCCCTGGTCACCTCCTGCGCCAGGGCCACAGGGCAGCAGAGGCGCAGATCATTGAAAGCGACCAGAATGCTGTTGAGGAAGCAGGCAAGGGGCGGGAAGTCTAAGAGCACCATGGGCGGCTGCAGCGTCCCTGGCTGAGTGACTGGAGCAGCAGCCGGCAGGGCACTGCTGCCCAGGACGGCTGGAGTCGAGATGAGGGTGTAAGAGTTCATTTCATCCTGGAACTTCTCGACAGCCTCCTGAATTGCTTTCTGGAAAGTGCTGATAGCCACCTGCTGGAAAACAGGCACCAACTGACCCCGGAAATCAGCCCCTACTCGACTGAAGGACAGCCCAAAGTACATGCACTGGCCCAGCAGAGAGTCCAGACGGCTGCCAATCCCTCGGTTAAGGTCGGTCTCCAGCACCTGCAGGAACTGTGAGACTTTCTGCAGCACCCAGCCATGGAAGATGGCACTCTCATTCACCATGTGTTCACCCGTGGCAGGAGGCAGCAGAGGGTCCTCATCTGAGAAGATGGCACGGTACTGGGTGATAATATCAAAGAGATGGACACGGCAGGCCTCGATGGTTTTTGTGATGTGGAAATAGGGATCATCATTGGGGATGGCAGTCAGGATGGAACGGAGCCAAGCATCTCGGGCCTGAAGAAACTTGACCCTCAGCTCAGCCTCGGTGAAGACATCCATTTGCCGTAGAAAGCCAATGACACGGAGGCAGGCAGGGAGCTGGATGTTGGTCCTCAGTTGTTGGATCAGCTGGCTCAGCATCAGCTGCATGGACTGGCGCACTTCGTTCACAATGCCCTGACAACACAGGGTGAGTCAGTACGTTGGGGAAGACACTCCCCACAATCCATTCCACTAGCCCTGAATATTGCCAATCAATATTCCCACTGCTGTCCTGATGTATGAGACAGACCTCCTACAACTGATGCATCCAGGCTCACCAACAAAGATTTGGTTCACTGTGGCCTACAGGCCCCGCCTGGTTCTCCTGCCCTCACCTGCGTCCTAACGCTCTCCCCTTGCTCACCGCATACCAGCCAGAATGGCTGTCTTGTTTACTTCTAAACACTCCCAACTTCTTCTCTCCTTAGCCTGCTATACTTGGTTGGACACTTTCTGGTTTGGTGTCTCCCTACATCATCATGTGGCTGGCTTCTCATAATCTGGATCTCAGCTTAAATGTTACTTCTCTAGAAAAGCCTTTCCTGACCACTCTTCCTGGAGCAACCCACCTAGTTTTCTAGCCCGCTCCCTGGCGTATTTCACTATCTGAAAGGATATTATTTATTTGCCAGTTAACAGCTTATAGTCACACAAGGCACAGCCTTGCCTTTGTTCACACTACTTCCCCAGCACCTAGATCACTGTCTGGCCCGTGGTTAATATTTATCAATTGACTGAATAATGAATGTATGTTTTATGAGCAAGCCTGCTTGCCTTGCAGTAACTGATGTGAAATATGCAAGGAGTTTCCCCAAGATTTATGCCTAAAGGGTCAGTGATGACCACAGAATTACTGACCATAAGAACATCGGTTTGAGTCTTCTCTGGGCAAGTTGGCTACCTGGATGACAGGGATGGAGGAGTATTTCCTTTCTAGTCGGCGTACATAGGCTGCCAGCTCCAGGGCCTCTTCATAATAGCTGTTCCGGACACAGGTGTCCATGAGCTGAGGGATCTCCAGGATTTCCAGGATTTCTGTGTGCCGGTTTAGAGTCAGGGTGTTCATCCGGCGATTGGAACTGATCTCCTCAGCCTCTTTCACAAAATTCCTAGCAAGTCAGGAGAACATTTGGTAGTTCACTACTGTGCATCCAGTTACCAAGCACTTACTATGAACTGACACCAGGCTAGACGATTAATGTAATCTAATCTTCACACCAAACTCATCAGGTACTTTTATCCCAGAGATTTTAAGCAACTTGTCTAAGATCACACAACTAGTAAGTGATTAAAAAAAAAAAAAAGATTTCAATCCAGATATGCCACTTAACAAGCCATGGCAAGGTACTTAAGTCTCTCTGAACTGTTTCTTCATTAGTAAAATAGTACTATGACCCATCTCATAAGGACGTGAGGATTAAATGAGTTGATGGGTGTAAACCATTTAACACAGAATCTGATATGGAGTAAATGTTCCTTTAATAACAGCTGTTCTTATTTGCGTGATGCCCCTAGTAGCTTTGAACTACAACCTAATCCTCAAGTTCCCCCAGCCTCTTAATCTTCTCTGCTGTTGTCCAACCTTAGTTCCTGCTACAGTCTCCCTTCTCTGTAACTGCAGAGGCCTGCTTTGTGAAGCCCCCTCTCTATTCTAGAGAACTGGAAGAATATGAAAGCTATTCTCAAATATTGAAAGACTCTAAAGAAAACACTTTTCTCATGAAAGGCCGGAAGGCAGAATTAGGGATTATGAAGGAGAGAGGCAGAATATGGTTCAAAAAGGAAGTTTGGTGGGGTTTTTGTGGGGTTTTTTGAGTATTACTGCTCCCAAATGGGATTTCCCCGTCAGTCTCCTGTCAATGAAAGTTTTGGATCAGATGATCTCTGAAAGCTATCGTTATGTACGTGTGTGTTGTGTATATGTGTGATGTGTGTATGTTTACGTAAATATGCACATATATTAAACTGACAGTTGTAGGGTGTTAATTATGATATGTCAGACCCAATGATAAGTGCTTTGTATGCATTCCATTTAGTGCTCACAACAGCCCTATAAGAGGGACGTGCTTGCTGGGTTCCAATTCTGACTTCGAAACATCCTGGGGCGGTCTCAACTTCCTTATACACAAAATGGGAATGGCGTACCTACCTCGAAGGCTGCTGTGATGCTTAAAAAGATTAATAAAATGCTCACAGGAGAAGCTGGAATATGGTAAGCACTAAGTGTTAAGTACTTCTATCATCATAAAGACAGCTATTACAGTTATTAGAAGCCCCTCTAGCTCCGGGCCCGTCGCACCTGCAGCTCTGTTGGAAGCTGGGCAAGCGGTCGAGCAGGCGGCCGAGCGACTCCTCCACATCCCCAAAGAGGCGGTGGATGCGCTCGGTGCACTCGGCGCCGCGGATGAAGGTCTTGTAGTTGGCGAAGGCCAAGTCGCGCGTCTGCTGCAGCAGCTGCGCTCGCTCCTCGGCCAGGCGCTCGGGCTCCCGCCGCAGCCGCTCCAGTCCTGAGCCACTCAACTCCCTGAGATAGCGTCCCACGTCAGGCCGCTCACGCCACTGGGCCTCCGGAAAGCGGTCCCGGAACAGCGATGCCAGGAGCCCTTCATCCTCCACCTCCCCGAGAGCAGCCGCGGTGGCTGTCGTCGTGGCCGAGGCCGTAGTTGAAGATGGGATAGTCGCCGTCGCCGCCATCTTTTCGGCAACAGCGTCACTTCCTCTCCCGTCCAGGGAGGGCGCTGACTTTCTTATCTAGAACCGGAAGCGGCGGGGGGGGGGGCGGTCACGGTCTCTATGGTTTCTCGTCAGGCCGGCTTTCTTTTCCCGAGAGTCCTCCAGACTACGGGGCGCTAGCGTGGGGAACGATTAGAAAGCAGCTAGAGAGGCCGGCTTTGGGGTTGCCAAGGAGAGCCCGGCGGCTGGGCTTCCGTTTCCGCTAACTGAGGCACGAGGATCCGGCGTTGCAACCCAGCGGGAAAATGAGGCCGCTTACTGAAGAGGAGACCCGAGTAATGTTTGAGAAGATAGCAAAATAGTAAGAGCGCTGGAGCAGAAGAGGGAGTGTGTGGTTGGCGGGGACGGGCGTGGGTGGGGCGGGGGTCGCGGTGCGTGGACGACTCCGGGCGCGGTCTCCAGTCCTCATTTTTCTCTCAGCATCGGGGAGAATCTTCAGCTGCTGGTCGACAGGCCCGACGGCACCTACTGTTTCAGGCTGCACAACGACCGGGTGTACTACGTGAGGTGAGGCGGCGCGGGGCCAGGTAGGCAGCGTGGAGTGGGTTCGGGCCTGGGTCCCACCGTACTCCCTCACCTCCTCTTTCCCTATCCCTTCAGTGAGAAGATTTTGAAGTTGGCCGCCAATATCTCCGGTGACAAGCTGGTGTCGTTGGGGACGTGTTTCGGAAAATTCACCAAGACTCATAAGTTTCGGTTGCATATCACGGCTCTGGATTACCTAGCACCCTATGCCAAGGTTTGTAGGGTGGTTTCAGCTCGCCGCTAGGGATGGAGTCAGTGTAGGCTGAGGGCCACGTCAGAACGCAGAATTAGGCACATCTGCTATGCAGCGGAGTTGCTGACCGTGCCTAGGGTCAGTGCCAGCACCTGAAGCTGTACATCTGCTACCTGGGCGTCGTTGGGGCTGGGGGCTAGGAGCTAACCCTGTGGGGCTGCGTAGTGGTCTTATCTCCAGCAAAAATGGAAAAGCCTATGCAGACGCAGCTCGAGACTGAAAAGCAAATAGGTGGCTATGAAGAGGAGCCCATTGGGGTACAGAAAAAGAGCTGTTAAACGTTTAGCCCATGGGAGAAATTGAAGAGTTGAGGAAAGAATCTCTTGGTAGTTCTCGTCATAGAGTGAACGGTTTAAGGGAAACAGGCCTCTTTCCCTGAAAATTCATATGACAAAATAAATGATGTGTGGAAATAACAATCACTATGTTTTGTACCTCCAACTGACATAGTATTATAGGTCAAGGTACTTCAGTTTTGAGGTCACAGAGTCGGGCACGACTGAGCAACTGAATATACACATACACGCACATAATTCAATGTCAAAGTAAGAAAAGCTTAGTTCATAAGAAGAATAAACCACAGACGTGGTAGCTAGCTGATCTACAAGGGTGTAACTGTTAGCATTTTTATGTCTTTTGGGTTTAATTCTTTTTCTTCTAGTATAAAGTGTGGATAAAACCTGGAGCAGAGCAGTCCTTTCTGTATGGGAACCATGTGCTGAAATCTGGACTTGGGCGAATCACTGAAAACACTTCTCAGTACCAGGGAGTCGTGGTGTACTCCATGGCAGATGTCCCTCTGGTGAGTAGAGATGGTGGCTGTTAAATAATCAAGTATCTTTTCTTTCAAGAAGAATGTGTTTTCAGTCTGCTCTTGAGAGGCTAAATTCTTGGCACCTTTTGAATTCTTCAAAAAACTGTATTTTTTCGTCTTTGTTGTTTCCAGACCTCAATGCGTATTTATTGAATGACTTGAGTGAATCAGTGTCTCTTCTTTTGAATCCCAGGGTTTTGGGGTGGCAGCAAAGTCCACACAAGACTGCAGGAAAGTAGACCCCATGGCGATTGTGGTATTTCATCAAGCAGACATTGGGGAATATGTGCGACATGAAGAGACATTGACTTAAAGCAAAATCGTCGCAAGGACTTGTGGCTGTGTGGAAGGGCCTAGTTTTGTTTCCTGTGTCTCTGTAGGCGCCACCGTCATGTTGAATTTTTGTCAACACTGTGACCTCTTCAGGGACTTCTTAGTTTAATATTCTCTTTATCACCGACAAATGCAGGCTGGATTCTTACTATGCAGAAATGACTTAAAAATGGGGTTTTGGATCTTTGTGATTGTGACTCAATAGATTACTGTTTTATATTTGAATCAGAGGGCTTCTTGTTTGAGTAACAGGTTCTAAATTGTTGGAACTGAGGACAAGAATAGCTTGTTATTGTTATCTGTGATAACACTTTTCCAAACACATGATAAGGACATAATGAATTTTCTTAACTATTTATTAATATTATGAAAAATAGATATTGCCATATCAAAATAGTAGGTCATGTTTGGGATTTTACAAATGAAATATAGATAAAATAGTAAGGGCAGTTTATTCTGTGGCTTTTCTATATGATAGGTGCTGTGTGGTATGGAAGAAAAAACTCTGATTCAAACACCATTTCTCACATTTACCAGCTATATGGCCTTAGATGAGTCATTAAACTTCAATAAGCTTCATTTCCTTCTTCTTTGAAAATACCTTACCCATCTTCCTAAGAATAGTTTTTAAAATTTAGAATTATGATTGTAAAGCACCTAACACAACGCTTGGCAAATGATGGTGTTGAATACATGCTAAGACTTGTTTTTGTAACACTTATACTGAGTATTTCTGTTACTAAGAATAGGATATTATGAACATAATTTGATTATATTACCTTGGTTTTAGCAAGCGGTTTTCTTGATCTTTTTCTTGAATGGTATGATCCCCGGCTGAATGTTATTTTTATCACCTTGATTTCTATTATAAATCTTTTGGTTTTTTAATTCAATTTTTTTTCTTGAAGTATAGTTGATGTACAATATTGTGTTTCAGGTGTACAGCAGAGTGATTCATTTATATGTATATTCTTATAAATCTTTAATTACCTCACTGGATTGGACAAAAAGCACTAATCAGAGACCCTGCAATAATAATTCAGCTCTTCCGTCCTCCCCCATGCCTTCCAAAATTACTTTTAGAATTATTATTTTTTAGCAAAAAAGCATATCATAGAAAAAATTTAACTCCCTGTATTGTAGTTTCTTTCGGAGAAGGCAGTGGCACCCCACTTCCAGTACTCTTGCCTGGAAAATCCCATTGACGGAGGAGCCTGTTAGGCTGCAGTCCATGGGGTTGCTAAGAGTCGGTTTGACTGAGCCACTTCACTTTCACTTTTCACTTTGACGCATTGGAGAAGGAAATGGCAACCCACTCCAGTGTTCTTGCCTGGAGAATCCCAGGGACGGGGGAGCCTGGTGGGCTGCAGTCTATGGGGTCACACAGAGTCGGACACGACTGAAGTGACTTAGCATAGCATTGTAGTTTCCTTAGTGCATATACTGCTTATTTTAAATTCGGAAGATGACATCTCTAAAAAGAAAGCATTTTTCAGTTATAGCAAAGCACTCTACAACTCCTGTTTTAGTATGCAACATATAAACCCCAGTTTATATATTTTTGTCCCATTTGTTTCAACTCTTCTCTCTTCCAAGGTTCTCTGTTAATTTCTAAATAGATATAGTGAAGGTTAAGAGATTGCAATATGATGGGCAGTATTTTGATGATAGCATTTAGTGCATACTTTAGAAATAATCAGTGTCAGAACTTAACACATTTTATTATTTTATTGCTGTTTTGCCTGTGTAGATGAGAGCCATAGAGTACAACTTTCTAAAATTGATTTTTTCCCCAACTTTACAAAGATTTGACAAAGCTTGTGCCCAGAAGGAAAGAGCTAGGGCACTGTAGTCATTTGAGGTTAGCATCTTGGCTTCTGTGTTTCTGTAGTCATTGGGGTATTGAAGAGACGCTTCAAGAAATACAGCTGCAGGATCCCAGAAAGAACAATGACAAGGCTCTGGGCTGTTGACCACCAATTCACATAGTTATAGTTTGATTGGAGAAGGAAAAAGTCAGCTGTTTTTCTCATGCGAGCGAAGTTGTAGTGTCGCCACATGTGAAAGATATTGTAATGCACCTTTCGTGTGCTCTCCTGTGGGACAGAAAGTGAAATACAGAAAGGGTTCCTTTTTACCTCTCATCTAGCCTCGCCTGGGCACCCACCAGCACTAACCTCCTATATTCACGTGATTTTATGATATGTAAAAGTTGGCTATTGAGGGTGCAGAACAAAAAAAAATGGGCTATTGGAGTTGTTGGTAAATGGCTAGTTTTGTTGTATATGAAAAAATTACCTGGATGTCAGTTTTTTAAAAATAATTTTTACAATGAAAAACTTCAGTGCTGAAACCAGAAAGCTCTTCCAGAGTATGTCTAGATGTAGACATATACTCAGCACATCAATGATTTCTGGGCAGTGTCTTCTGTTCTTTGTATATGGTAGAAGATAAGAGCCTGCAAATTTTTTACTGAAGGGCCGGACAGTAAATATTCTAGGCTTTGAAAGCCATACAGTCTCTGTTGCGGTTACTAAACTCTGCCACTGTGGCACAAAAGCAGCCACGGACATGTGCCCAGTTAGCTGTCCCCCAGTATCTTCAGGGAGGTTGGTCCCAGGACCTGCAGAGGATGCTCTGGTCCCATTGTCAGCCCTCCATATCTTCAGATTCTCTACTTGCAGATACAGAGGGGGACCAACTGTAATTGTCAAATGAGCATTGTTTTGTTCCAGTAAAACTTGACTTACAAAAACTGGGCTTTTGTGCATCAGGGAGACTGTCAAGAAAGTGGAGAGAGATCCCAAACAGTGGGATAAAATACTGTATTGGCTGAAAAGTTTTTCTGGAAGATAGGCTAGAAAATCCTGAACAAGCTTTTTTGGCCAACTCAATATTTGCAAACCATATATCTGATAAAGGACTGTTATCTAGAATATATAAAGGACTCTTAGAACTCCACCATTTAAAAAAACTAGATTTTAAGATGGACAAAGGATTTGAATAGATATTTTTCTGAAGTAGATATACAAAAGGCCAGAAAACACATGGAAAAATGTTCAGTGTCATTAGTCATTGGAGACACAACTCAAAAACCACAAGATACCACTTACACCCACTAGATTGCTATAACAAAGACAATAACACATTGGCAAGGATATAGAGAAATTGTAGCTCTCAACAGACACTGCTGGTGGGATGTAAAATGTGTTACCCACAGTGGAAAAGAGCAGTTCCTCATTGAAGTTAAAAAGTTATCATACTAGCAGAGTATACCACTTTTATGTGTACAGAAATAGAAGTATGTTCATACAAAAATCTATATGCAGGTGCTCACAGCAGCATTATTTATGATAGCCAAGAAGTGGAAATAACCCAGATGCCTACCAGCTGATAAGAAACAAAATACATTGCATATATACAATAGAATATTATTCATCCAGGAAAAGGAATGAAGTACTAACACATGCTACAATGTGGCTGAACCTTGAAAACATGCTCAATGAAAGAAGCCAAACACAAAAGGCCACACTGTATGAGTCCCCTCATGTGAAATGTACAGAAGAGGCAAATCTGTAGAAACAGGAAATAGATTAGTGAGGGATTACCCAGGACTAGGGGGGCATGGAGAACAGAGAGTGAATAACAGGCATGCAGTTTATTTTTGGAGTGATGAAACTTCTGGAATTAGATGCTGGTAATGGTTGCAGGACTTTGTAAACCACTAAACTGTACACTAAAAGTGGTGTATTATATCTAAATTAAAAGGCTGCGAGCCATTATTTGCTGATGCCTGGTAGAGGCATCAAGTGAGGAATTTCAAGAGCTCCAAGTCACAAAATTAAAGGCTTCAAATCTTTTCGCCTGTTTGGTTTCTACCCAAATGAGCTTTTACTAGTATGATATTATTCCCACTAATTCTAATCTTTCCTCCAAATTTAAACTTAGTTTCCATGGATGTTTCTCTCCCATGGAACAGTTACCTCAATTGCATCCAGAGTATCATTCAGTTGTTTTCTTTCATTCTCTTTGTGGTGCATCTCAGGCCCCTCATAGAAGACTCCAAAGTTGAGGTATACTTGGACGGAAGCAAAGCGATTTTGCTGGTTTGCTAGACAAAGCTGATAAAAACCTGTACAAATTCCGAGATCATTACCAAGTTCTTGATCTCCTACCCTCCGGCCCTCTAAATTTCCCTGGAGATAACTGTTCTCCAAAATTAAATGTGCTACTATAGACAAAACTGCAAAGATTCAGTTTTTGACGTGGAAGATCCTACCTGAAATGTATTTTACTAAATACTATAATGTTTTGCCAGATTTTAGTAACTTGAGCTCTGTATTGGATAGAAAACGTTTTCATCTTTTTCAACCTGTAATTCTCACATCTTCTAAGCTATTTCTAACCACAAGCATATTAAGAGCATATTGTTTGCCTGCTTGTACACCATTAGAGCTGGGATATCATCTTGATCTTGAAAGTAGGAAAAAGATGGATGCTGTATGAATGAAAGAAGCTATCCAGGAGTGACTTCCTGCAAGGTGGTTTGTATGGGGGCTGCTGGTTTGGGGTATGTACTGATGCTTATTCTCAACTGAGGTCGCCTCCTGCACGTGGCGGTGGGGGAGCAGTGGGGAGGAGCAGGGTTCGAAAGATGTGGCAGGGTATTTGATCGTCTTAAGCGACTGGAAGGCACTACTGGCATATCGGGGCCAAGATGTTAAATAATAATGCTGATACCCTGTGCTGTGAACTGAAGGATTGTCTTATGTACCTGTTGAGAAATACTGTCTTTTTTTGTGCACCTGGCTGGTACAGAGAACAGTTCATACTGACTAGTGCTGTCCGGAGTGAGGACAGGCTCGATCTGACTGTGGGAATTTTATGGCGACTGGAGAAGTGCTTTGTTGTAGAATGTGGATATTTGTCATGGCCATGCATTTTCCTTATATTCTGAGTCTGCTTTTTGGTAACTGGCTCAAGTTGTTCCGATGACTGGGGTACTATCCCATAATAAATTTATTAATTGTAATTCTGTATCATAAATGGATCTGCCTGTTTTGATCACTTTCCCATAATCTGGTTCACTGGAGATGATGAAATAAAATCGAGCTTCTGGAGCCCAATCAAGGACATCTGATTAATGTCCTTGGCCATTGGCAGTCTACAGGAAATCTGGTTTCTGGTTTTCAAGGTTAATTTTTTTCCCCTACTGTTTCACCATCCATATGTGGAAAAGTCAGGGCTTTTGCATCTCAGTACTTATTAATTTCAATATTTCCTCATTATTTTCCCAATTTCAAAGAAATACATGATTATTACAATAGCTGTGAGAATGAAAACAGACCTGTCTCGTGGGTAGAGAAGTTAATCTGTCCCCGAACATTCTTAGAGGTCTCTATAAGGAAACCCTGTGGGGTATGTGCAGTGGCAGCAACATGCCGGTCATGTGACATTCCTATTGTCCGCTGAACCTGCCGAGACACATTAAAGAGGGAGGAAAGCCCGTGCTACATCATCAGGAAGCTAACTGAATGGTAAGATTGACATCCAGTGACCATCAGTACGGTGGTTCTCAGTCAGGGGTGGTACTGCCCAACCCCCACCTTGAATTTGGGTCGAGGTATCGCATTGATGTTGCATGCGAGTAGGGGAGGGCCGGGAGGCAGCAATGCTGAACATCCTGCCATGTTAGAAACAGTAAGCAAGACAAAGAATTGTCCAAAATGCCAGTAGCACCTGGTGAGAAAACGTGTCTCAGACCTTGAATCTGGCCATGTAGTTCTTGGCTGAACTCAACTTGGTTTTGACGTCCCCAGTGGTATACCAGACTTGGGCTTTTTTGATACTTGACAGCAAGTAAGGCATTCAATAGGCACTTGTCTCCAAGCTGGACAAGCCCAGGCTGTGAGCTGTGTGGTAGCTACTATTCTATTATTAATTCAGAGATAAGGAAAATCTCTGATAAGTTAGTATAAAATGAATTTTAAGTTACATTGGCATAAGACTAATATAGTTTTTTAATATGTAAACAAAATTTAGAAAGTTAATAGGTTTCCAAGGTAAAGAACAAAGGAAATGAACCAACTAAGTTACTGGTGAGCAAGACCATCCTTGGGCACAGCATGGATTAAAGTACTTGGCTTAAAGTATTTAAGCAACAGGACTGATTACATAGAGAAACCTTGAGTCGGTGATTCTTCAATTTGTGGGAATTACCCCTAAAGGCAAGAGAGTAATATTGTTTCCCCAACTTCATAAACTGAAGCGTCTTTGAAATCTCTGGGTCTGTCTCCAAAGTCCGTGTGATTTTTTTTGTTCAGCTTGGTACCATATCCATATTATTTTAATATTTAAAAAATGGACTCTTTCTTTCCCCTCTCATCTCCAAATTCAAGTAAATGTGATGATTCTCTCTCCAGGAAGAGGCACCCAGTTTGTCCCATGACTTCGGGCACACTGCCACAGCCCCAAATTTGAGAAACCAAGCCATATGTTTTAGTGATTATTCATCTATCAAGTTTCCATTTAACTGCAGACCCATTTCACTAACAGGTGGGGAGTCATAGCATAATAAAGACAACTAGAACCTTGTGTTTATTTAAAACCTGACCCCCTTTATAAAAGGAAATGAACAAACAAGAAAAACAAGTCCCCAGTATGACCACGTACCCACCTCATAACTGAAATAGAAGTAGCCAGTCTGGTGGGCAAATTGCCAGAAGCATTCTGTGCCTCCTGGAGGGATCACAATGGCAAAGTCGTGTTGATCTGCTCCACGGAAGAGGGACTGGTCCCCAGTGCCACTAAGGGGTTCTGTCTTCTGGCTCCTAGCAGAGCTCACTAGGTTCAGAACAACCAGTCCAGCCACAAAAAGCAAAGGGAACATGCTGCTCCCTGGAGACTCCTGTGTGTGCAGCCCAGTGGAATCAAGCAGTTTAGTGTATGTACTGTTGAACCAAGCACGGAATCAAGCAATTTAGACCACTGCTGGGGTAATGATTAACTCCACAAGTAACACTTAGGCCAGTCTCAGGGCCACGCATAAGATATTCCAGAATAGAATTGGCATGATACCCACATTTGGCTCACAGGAAGAATTTTTGCTTTAACATCGAAAACTCAGTGGCTTACCAAACCTATTTAATGGGTTTCTACATAGACTATTACTTCAGAAGAGCGATTTCCACCCTTCCTTTGGGCTGTCATTTTTCAGTTTTTACCTGTTGGGAATAAACATTAAGCAGGTTTATTTCCAACTATTTGAATGTATGGACTTATTTCTCAGTACACAGTCGCTGGGAGATTTTTTTTATTCATATCAAATTGTTAGATGATACCTGTTGCTCCTGTAAGATACAAGGGGCAAAACCTGTTTCAGGACTTCTTTCTGCCCAGTGCTACAGCATAGGAGAGCAAAGCACAGCATGGAAGTGTGTAGAAACATTTAAATGGATGAAGAGTGAGCAAGAGACAGTGGTCAAACTCCTCCAGCTAACCCTCCTCATTCTGCTACCATCCACCTGAATGATAACAGTCACCCCTAAAGCTATCTAAAACCCACTGAAAGACTGTTACGTTGTTCAGACACTTGATATGTCTTCTTTTATCTGTGGCTTCTTTAGCACCCACAGGGGGAAAAAGACTTATTGAACACCCACTGTCTTCATGGAGGAGAGATTTACCTGCATCTTATTCTCACATCAGCCTACAACGGAAGTACCATTACCTACTACATTAGAAATGAAATGGACATCCAGGGTCCAGGGGCTAACTCACCATCTACAAGCACAGCTGGGGCCCTGAGTAGGCCTCACACTCCTACCCCTCAGGACAGTGTGTCTGTCAGTCTCTGAGTTCTGACAGAGTCTACATGTTTTTCTCTCAGCCATCATCTTAAGCATGAGTACCTTCTAACCAAGTATTGCTTCAGAATGTATCACAATGAATCCGAGTGGTAATACTTTTAACTGTCACCAAGTATGTGCTGTTATGAAGAATGTACTTCATAATTGTGGTCAGTTCCAAGGCCAGATGACATCACAGCAATCTGGAGGCACAGTGGCTGCAGTGCTGCTAAGGTGAAGGTAGGAGACACCGGGATCGTTACCCAGTGACGCACAGTGACCAGCACCTCCACTGGAGTCCCACCACTGCCCCAGTCCTATCACTGCTCACCAATATGTGGTAAGCAGTGACAGATTCACCAAAATAGTCATCAGTTCATGGTAAGTTGTCTAGTCCCATAGAAACTATAGGCAGAGGTTTTTCTGTACACATTCCGTAACATTATAGTAAAAAATAACATTGAAGTTATATTAAAAGTGGGGGGGGGGAGGCTAGTGGATCTATGCATTTCTCAAATTGGAGAAACACTTAATGGAATATTTTGCTTCCTTAAGTATATCCCAGTGTCACACTTTTACTTAGAGTGTGCCATCTAACAATGTGAGAGTTGGAAATAAAGAAGCTACTGGATCTTAAAGCTTGGTTTGGAGGGAGACCACAACTAGCTACCACCAACATCAAGTGGAGACCAAGTTCTCACCTTCTTACTAGTTTAATTTGGGGTTAACTGTTAGAAAAACAGCAGTACCAAACCCCCAAACATGTAGTTAATAGGTATTAAAGCTGTACAAAGTTTCCAAATTTTAACTACAAGATGAATTTTAAACTTTAACATTTGTTTTGTCAAAAGAAATGGACAAAAGGGAATTCTTTTGTCCTCAGAGGTATGGTATATGAAGAAATGAGACAGATTAAGAACTTCCACATGTCTGTATGGCACAGCTTCTAAGGATTAGAACATTCAATACAGTTTGACATTAGTTTCTTAACACAAACAGCAGGGTTTACCAAAGCTTGTTCAGCATTTTGCTATCTCCGTTTTTTCAGCTGCAATTAAACAGCTACTTAAATTTGAGAGAAGCAAGACTTTAATGAAGAATGCTACAAGTTATGGACAATAATTAGTTCTCATTTTAAAAAAAGATTACAGAAAACACTTTACTGAAATTCTTCTTTTGCTAAAAAGACAGTCGTTAAGGATCTGAGAGACAGCAAGCACAACACAGTACAAAAGGAGAAGGGAATGTTGAATTCCAGTGCAAGACACTAACACAGCACAATTAGGGAACCAGGCGGAAGCAACCATTTCACAAAGAATGGAATTAGGCATTTATACTTAATCAGGATTTTTTTAAGCTTTAAAAGTCCAGCATAAAGAAGGGAATTGGGAAGAGTGGATGGGGACAGGGGCTAAGCTTATCTACAATCACCATTTTACCAAAAAACACACTGGTTCAACCACGTGAGAAGTGGAGGTTAAACCTGCCTACAGAGGCCAGCAAATAGAGCAAATGCCAAGGCAGTCACATTTCTAGGTGTCGATGTCACAATTGGCTGAACAATGTTTAAAGGGACTCTGATTCCACCAGGACTGGGCTCTCATCAACCTGGGCTCACGACAGTTGAAGTTCCTTTGCATTTGCATCAGAAGGCCAAAGCTTTACCTGGAAGAAGTTCACTCCAAATAATGCTCATGTTGCTGGTTTTAACAGGTCATGGAGTCAAAAGTGGCTCCTAATAGACTCCACCATTTCCTAGGAGAAGGTTCTACTGATTACCAGGGATTTAAATTCAAGCAAACCACTAAAGAAGGGAAATACTAATGGTATTCTGGCACTGTACAAGCTATGTGCCTGTCATCTCTGCCAAGGACATGGGGTGGACTTGGCTTTGTTTCTCAGCTCCATGATCTCCAACTGTGATGAAGTGGAACTGGGACCTCTCCCACATGAGAGGAGGATGCCCAAAATTCTCATCCCAGCCCAGCTTCTGAAAGAAACAGCAGACTACCAGGGGCTATTATTAGGAACCATGCTCCTGTGAATTCTGTGGAAATGAAAGCCTGTTTCAGTTCATGCCAAGTCTTTTCATGGTCCGCCAGCGATCCTTAATCATCACAGCTGTTCGGTTAACAAATGGGTAGTTTTTAGAAATGGCAGCCCAGTTTCCTTCTCCATACTTCTGCACTCCAGCCTTGACCCACTCGCTTTCCTCTACAGTCCACTTCTGCAAGGGGAAAGAAAAGAGAGAAGCAAAGGATTTATCACCACCTGTTCACTCCACTTACATTTTCATATAGTGAAGAGGTCTAGGAGAATAATCTGAACCCAAAGAAAGGATTTATACTCTTAAAACATGATACAGATTATAAGTTAACACCATGGATTTGAACATTTACTAATTCTCAGTTGTCTTACTGTTGTGTCCTCAACTAATCATTTCTGCATTTAGAACTTTAAACATCTATTGTTTATGGTTGGGAAATTTGTCAGCTTTCTGACCTAGATTTTTCTTCCAGAGAGTAACTACTACTTTAGTTTGGATTATCTGAAAACTACAAATTTTTTTACCAGGTGCATGGGTAGTCTATGCCTGAGAAATGTGGGTACTTATTATTTTACCTCTCTTCTACCGCTACAACCAGAAAAGATTAGAAAAGACAGTTTAAAAAAATTACCTGCTTTTTTGTTGTATTGGTTGCACTCTCTTCATCTGGTGCTGCTGGAAAACATTACAAGCAGACTCATATCAGAGCTCACCTTTCTCAGCACAACCCACAAGAAAAAGACACACAACATCGCCAAAGGGAAAACTTGATTCAGATTTTACAAACTTTGAGAGAATAAAGGATATCACTAAAGGATAATCTGTCTTTGTCCTTTGCTTGCAAGATACCAATCATTTGAGTCCATGAGAATCTGTACAAAGCAAATACTTCACAAACAGGCATTCAGTAAACGGTCAGGATTTCAGGCTCTTTAGTAAAACCAGTATCGTTTTCTAAACTTAACTGAGAACTGTGGTATTTAAAATCCTAATATATATATTAATATATGTATATACTCCTAATATACACATACATATATGTGTGAATATGTAATATATGTATTTGTGTATATACGTACACCTATGAGTGTGTGTGTGTGTGTATAATTTGTTAACTCCTTGTTTACCACTGCTTTGAAATAACCCAGTTTTATTGTTTTTTAATTTCCAAAATATTAGATGTAAGTAAAATTTGGCTCAATTCCTCAAACAAAAAGAATGGGGTAATTATTGCTTCCCACTCCAACAGACCATGTAAGATCTATTCAGATTCTACCTTTTCATCATTATGGCTATAGGTCAGGCTTCATAAAACAAGGACCAAGATAATTTTTTAAAGGACCAGAGGGCTACAGGAGGGTATACCAGACATGCCATCTCAAGCCAACAAGAGCCAGTTAAAAAGCTGTGTAAGGCAAAGTTGCATAAACGTGGAACCTGCTGCAGGGTCTGCCTTAGCAGACATCACTGTCCCAGGTATGCTTCCTAAAGAATGAGGGAGGGTAACGCAGAAGAAGGGGTACTTACAAGAGCAGATTATTTTTAAATTATGAAGTATTTCCTACTATATATAGTAGAAGCAGATTTCTGAAACTGACAAATCTGGACTGCATCAGAAGTAGATGTTTTCTAGAACTTTTATATCCTGTTTTTAAACATATTTAATGCCACTTTTATTAACCGTTATTTCTCCCATCTTCTGTGTAATCTTGATTTTGCCAACTATGTTTTTGCCAACAAAAGGTAATTCTTAAGGACAAAACCTTTGAGACCGGCAAAAGATTACTGGTTGCTGCTGTGTTACAAAAGTCTTCAGCTTTTTTACAGTAAACCTTGTTACAAGACTAAGGTTTAGCATGTAGATATTTTCATTAGAGTGCAAAGTATGTGGAAGGGGGGGGAGGATCCTAATGCAAATGCTATGAAGCTTAGTATTCATTAAGGGAAAGTAACATTTCTCATCTTGGGAAAAAAACATTTACTATACAGAAACTGGTAAGAGACCATTTAGTTAAATAAGAAATGTAGGGAATGACCACTTCTACCTTTTCTAATTAAAATACTTTGGGAAGAATATCAACTACCATTAAATATAGGGTTTATTAAACCAAACCAAGAATTTTCTTTTAACTGTAAAATGTTGCTCTGATAGTCTCCATTCTTTAATAGGAAAAGACAAAACTGATTCCTCATGAATCACTATATGGAACTTTTAAACTTTTTTCTATTTTGGAGACAAGCAGTTTCTGGAACACTGATGTGACAGTAGCATGCATCTGTACTTCAGCAAGTGTCAAGGAGAGAGACCAGTGAGAATCTTCTGGCTTACCCTGAACTTGAAACAGTTCGTCCTCTTCCACCCAAGTCTCTTTTTCTTCAACCCCATTAGAGCTGTTCCACTTGCCTTTAGTTACTCTGAGGTAAAATCAATGAGAGGACAAGGTGTAAAACAAAATCATCCCAAACTCAGCACTGAATACATCACCATCCCCTTTCAACAACCTGTTCATTTTCCTGGGGCTTTTTGTTTGGTTGGTTTGAACTCCTAAAGATTTCAGCGTTATTCTAACCTAGAAGCTGCAAATTCCTTCCCCTCTGTCATAGAGATGCTCTGTTCCTATCTCTGGAGTGTTCTTTTTTTTTTTTTGGAGTGTTCTCCTTTTCCTCCCCATTCCTCAAGCCCAAGCCCACGGTCCAGTACCTTTCACCAGTATCATACTAGCCTCTTAATTGGAATCTCTCCCCTCCAGCCCCTTCTCCTTCCAAAGCCACCTGAACAGTCATCCTAAACTTACAGATCCCTCCTCTATTCAGTGATGCTTCTCACTGTGTAAACAGTTAAGACTAAATGGCCATATAGGGGAGCCAAGATCATCCAGTCTGGCCCATCAGTTTCTCATCAGTTCCTCCTCTCCCCACCAACATCCCTGCCACACCACCCACACACTCACTCAAACAGGACAGCCTCACCCTCCTCTCTCCTATGAGCTCTACTTTCCTGCCTCTGTTTAGTTCTCTCTGCTTGGGATTCCCTTCCCTGCCAAGTGAAGTCTTTCAAGGCCACCATTCTCAATGAAGACTGCCCGACACATACAAAAATCCCTTGCTCCTCTGCTTCCACTGTACTACACAACCATTTCACGCCATACCCGTAACCATAAGCACCTTGACAGCAGAGACCATTATCCTCATTTGTCTACCCCAAACCCTTGCACCGTAACACATACCCTAACAGAAGCTGGAGAGAGATTAACTAAACTAACAATTGGATTATCAAAGAGCCATAAAGGAATTATACTATCAAAGATTACAGTAGTAAGCAAACAAGAATCCTCCCTGTGAACATGAAATTTTTAGTACCTAGTTGCAACCAAAAACAGTTCCAAAACTAAAAAATAATCCAAAATCCAAGTTGCTAAATAAATGGAATTATATATTGTCTTACCGTACATAGCACAAATCCGACCTCAGAATTATAACATCCTTTACAAAACAAACATGGAAAGTATCTGAACTAAGTTTTGAAGAATTTATAGAGATCAAAATCACCTGAAAAACCTGACAAGGGAGCACAGACAAACTGCTGTCTTCTTCCCCACTATGAAATTTTGTTGCAAAGCCTGTGGGGGTATTTTTCAAATGAGCAATGAAAGCAATTTGCTTAATAAATGCATACACTTGAAAAAAATTTCATAAGTTTTCTATACAGTTACTTAACTGACTGAGACAAATAGTGAACTCTTGTTTTTAAATTAGATCATAACCTCCAAAAGGTATTTCTAAGAATAACTGATTTGAGACAGAGTAAAAATTACATGAGGTTTATCCATCTCAGGATGTTAGCTGTGTTAAGTACTGCTCATAAATAAAAGTCAGGATCAGAGTTTAAGTTTTCCATCAATTTATCCAAGTCCTGGGATAAAACTGGTTTTTACCTCTATGTCCATCATTTTCACCTAAGTGGCTGGTCATTCTTCTGTAGACTGTCTTTGCAGATCACTTTGGTAACTTTCTGCGCCTCCTCTGAACTCAGCATTTATTACATATATAAACGTTTCAGTATTTCCTAACTTCTCATGTTGTAGACGGGGCTCAGACCTGGTTCTCATCTTGACTGCTAGCTGGCTGTGCAGACTCCTGGCTCACTGCGCTCCTAAGTGGTGAAGTTAGAACAGCTTAATGGTCTTAGAGGGGTTGGCAGACTATAGCCTGTGGCTACTGGTTTTTGTAGAGCCCTTGAACTAAGAATGGTTTTTATATTTTTCAAAGGGTGGTAAAAAAAACAAAATAATATGCAACAGAGACACAAATGGCCCACAAAGGCTAAAATGTTTCCTTTCTTACCCTTTTTTTTTTCTTTCTTACCCTTTTATAGAAGTTTTGCTAGTGGCCCCTTAAATTCCGAGAACCAAGAACTGTTACTTTGTTTGGTTGATAAAATACCTCTTAAGCACTAGTTCTGTGCCAAGTGCCATGAGGGATATGAAAGCCTAATAGTTGTGGCCCCATCAAGGTGACAGACCCTAAGCCTGCCTTCCCTGCCTCCGATTCCACTGGCCCAGCCTCCCCTGAGTCCTGATTGCGCAGCAGGCTCCACCACCCTCCTCTCCTTTCCCTCAGTGTTGGTACAAAAGCTGTCAGTGATGTCTGCTCAGAGGCTTTCAGATTAGGTGTATTAGATTTATTTGGGGCACAGCAAAGCAGATTAGAGAGCACTCCCCATCCCTTCTCACTCAGTAGTCAGGAACCCAACACTGCAGGTTATTGATATGAAGCCCCTCTTAGAATCTCTGCCTGATAGAACAGAATAGGAGCTAAAATCTGGCCCATCTACCTTCCAGACCTTTCTCCCTTCATCCTCTCTGTGCACTGTATTCTCCTGCCATACAGACTGCATGACAGTTTCTGGAGCATACCAGGCTTTCTTGAGCTGTAAGAGGTTCCCACTGCCCAGAACCCCACAGCTCCCAATATGCTGGATGACTTCCTACTCATTCTCCAAGGCTAGCCCCTCTGCAAGGTTGCCCACCCACAACTCTGCTGCCCAGGTCAGCTCTTCTTCCCTGCAGCTCCCAGGGCACCTCACATAAGCTTCTTCTAGAACCAGAGTCAGGGAATCCCTTTTTTCTATAAAGTGCATATAGTATCTTAAGCTTTGCAGGCCTTACTGTCTTTGTTGCAACTACTCAACTCAAGGTAGCAGCCACAGACAATACATAATTCATAAGTGTGGCTGTTCCAATAAAACTTTATTTACAAAAACAGGCAACAGGTGGACTTATCCAAGAGGCCATAATTTGCCAACCTCTGCTTTAGAGTACCCATCCTTCCTCATACCCTTGACAGATCCTTCCATTTATAAAGCCACTGTAATCATACTCTTTCCAGTTTCCTCATCTGTTCATGGGAGCAACACCTATACTTCATAGAATTGCTGTGAGAGGCAGAGATCAGGTATCAAATGAGGATAATTGTGTGTTATTCAGCTTGCCCAGCCAATGACTGACTCACTTCTAAATGCAGATAGTGGTATATAGTGCAGAACTGTGCCTGAGTATAAATCACTTATCAGATGCCACAGCCCCACACAGTACCTAGCACAAGCATGCTGGGGCATAGGTCCCCAAACATCTACAACAGAGTGCAGAAGTAGAGATGGCAGTGACCTTAGATCAGTGAGGTGATCACTTACAGCAGGTTGACCAGGGGAAGTTTATGGAGGTGAAGCAGCTTGGTGTACATGGTGTATCAACATGGGTTTTTGTGTCAAGACTAACTAGGATTTAAAAATCCCAAAGCCCAATTTTGCCACTTTTTAGCTGTATGGCTTCCGATAAGTTAGTAACATTTCTGAACCTTCCTCACCGATAAAATGGGGCTAATAAATCACTCAGAGTGAGGAGTGTAGATATTAAGATAATTGAAAGTGCTTGGCCCACAGAAAGTATTTAGTTAACATCGCTTCTCTTCCCTTTGAAAGACAGATGGGGTTCTGACAAGCGATGGAAGAATGATAGTCCAAACTGGGGAATGAGAGGCAGCAAGAAGAGCAGAGTGACAGAAACAGGGTTAAGGGGAGCAAGCAGACCAGTCAGCCTAAAGGAAAGATCCACAAGAGGGCACAAAGGTAGCAAAACTGAAAGCCAGGTTGGGGTCATGAAGTGGAGCGAAATGAAAGCACTCTAACCACTGCCCCACAGAGCCTAGCAGAATGTGAGAGATTAGTATTTACTGAATTTGCCAAGTTTCAAATGTCCATTGAACATGCAAAACTATAAATATTCATAAATCTCTTTTAAGGATCAGAGTATAATGTGGCCCAATTCAAACAAACTTCTTGTAAGAAGACTACTATTTAGTAGTCAAGGCACTCAGCAGTTCACTAAAAATGGAAGCAGTGGTGAGTAGGAGGCTCTGACACCCTTCCACTCCCACCTAGTGCAATGCCTGGAAGCCCAGCACAGGGCTTCAGAACTGGCAGAATGGCTATGATGTCCCTCCCCACCCTGAGTCACACTCTAGAAGTCTGAGCAAGCCTTGGTGGTGAATAACGTAGCTGAAAGTTACTTCATTCATGGAAGCAATACCAGGCCTAACCAGGACCACCAACCAGCCCCCAAACTTCTACAAAGAAGGTCTTCATACTTGGGATTCTTCTCCCCAGGGAGGGGTTGGTTGAGGACAGTGGGCTTGGATGGTGATGCCGGTGTGACCTCCTGGGAAGAGTCGAGGCCTGAGCTCGGCTCAGTACTCTGGCTGTCCTCCTCCAAAACCAGTCTGCTTATTGTCATGCGCTTGGTCTTGGGCTGCAGTTCAGAGCCACCCTCACCCTCAGTGGGGGCAGAACTTTCATTATCATCTTTTCTTGTTCTCTTGTTTTTGAGGGCTGGTGATGGTGGGCACACTTTATTAGGAAAGACCATATCCTTCTGGTCCAGTTTTGAGAAGGCTGCCTCAGAATCTTGTGCACTGGACAGAGTCTTGAAAGCTGCTTTCAGAGTCCTAATCCCAATGGTGGTTGGTGTGCTCTGTAGCTGCCTACAAACAACACAAACACAGAGAAATCAGTTTCATCACTGCTGAGGCCTGTCCAAGCAGCTGCAACTTTTTCAAACTGTGAAGCTTCAAATTACAGACTCAAGTTGAGAACTCTTCATTTAAAAAAAAGGAAAAGTGCGTGATACAGCCTTTATTTATAAGCACTTCCATTTATAAGTGTTAAGCAGAGGTTTTAAATATGATATGTAAATTGAATTATGAAGCTTAAACTTCAAGAGAACCTAAAAGGAACTAGGGCCAAAGATACTCCCTCCAGAGACCTCTTCAGCAGGTGCACTAATCCGTTACTCTGCATGGACTAAAGCAATGCTTTCCGTTAATGCAAGAGCTCTGCAGAATGTCTAACAGCTATAAGTCCATCTGGATGACCAACTGATAATCCAGCAATCTCACCTTCAAGTCTAAACTCTTCTTCCAGCCGTCCCAGTCCAACCCTCATGTGAGACTAGTTAAAGAGTGGTCTCAATTCTTCCCTGTTTCTCCTACAATACACTTATAAATGGGATCTTGAGAATTCTCAGTGAGGGGCATGCCACAGTCTTGGAACAATAAGAAACTGCCTTTTCAAAATAAAGTTCATCGAGCATTTGGAATAGCTAGTATGTTTTAAGTAAAGACTGTAAGGAGAAGGCAAACTGGCAGCCGGCATGCCAATCCTAGCTGGCAGATGTGTCTTATCTAACCTTTTTTTCTTTCCCCTTAATTAGACTAACTACCAACATTCAAAAATTGGGAAATCTCAAAAAATATTTTTTGCAACTATCACACAAAGCTGGAAAGCATGCTTTCTCTGGGTCGCAGTCCCATGCCCTCAACTGTATTGTCCTGGACCCACTTTGCTCCTTTACATCTCCTACAGGGCCCTCAAAGAGATCTCTGCTTTGTTAACTGGTCTCAGGAATTTGATTCACAAGTCTAAACGCTGTATTGAGATAACATATCAACAGGGAAGTACTGAGGCAAAGACAGAGAAACAGAAGGAAAGAGCCTTTGAAGAATAAATAGCCAGTCGGGAACTTCTGCCTAAGACCTAACCTCCTGTTTTCAATATTCCCATTTTCCCAGGGTGTGCTCTGTGAAACCCACAGTGCCTTCCTTGAGTAGCTCAGTAACATGTTAGGAGGTCAAATCACCAGGAAGAACTGACTCTGCTCTAAGATGACGACTATGCTTCCAACTACCTCTGTTTTTCATCCCAGCATCACAAAAGTGCATCCCTCTTACCTGGCAGGTTCTCTGAGTGGCTTTTCCACAGGCTCTGGTGCTGGCTGAGGTTGTGGTTCTTTCACTGTGGCTGAGGCGGAGGACTCAGATTTCAAAGCCTTTCTGGCCATCTGAGAAAGGAAAAATATCGTCAAGAAGAGGAAGTCACAGAATTTCATTAACTCTCTGCTTTTACCATGAACATATTCAATATGCAAGCATGTTTCATTTACAAACCCAATTTAGGCAAAGACTACAGGAGGACATAAAAAGGGAGAAAACTTAAAGAACTGTCTTAAATTTCTTTCTTCTTTCCTTCCCCACACAATGGCTCATAGTTTTCTATACTAAAGGAGAACTCAATCTGAGTAGTACTAAAAGGATTTTGATGTTGCAAGAATTCCAAACAGTTATTTTGGACAACAAACTAAGTGATTTTACTTTATGTCTCCTCTTCTGTCCTTTTACTCTCACCCCTAATCTAGTTTCTGAATCCTACATAGACCTTTGGGCTCACATGCAAAAGCCAGACTTTTGGTTTTCTTTGAAACTTAGAATGACCAATGTTTCCAAGCCCCACCGTGAGGAGGTAGGGCTCTGCGTCATCCAGGTGACTCTCCAGGAAGCGCAGCATCTTCTGCTGGAAGGTCTCATAGGAGAAGTTCTGGATCACAGGGTGGGCCAGGTTCTTTTCACGGATAATGTTTAGGAGGTCATTTCTCAGCTTCTACACAAAGGACCAATAGTAGAAACATGAGAAAGAAAAACTCCAGTAAAGATTCAGTGATGAGTTAAGACAACACTATCAGAACTTTCTCAGTGCTGTCAATGAATAGCACTGGGAGAAAAGGAAGCCTACCACAGTGTGTAACTGTTGCTGCTGCTAAGTCGCTTCAGTCGTGTCTGACTCTGTGCGACCCCATAGACGGCAGCCCACCAGGCTCCCCCATCCCTGGGATTCTCCAGGCAAGAACACTGGAGTGAGTTGCCATCTCCTTCTCCAATGCATGAAAGTGAAAAGTCAAAGTGAAGTCGCTCAGTCGTGTCCCACTCTTAGCGACCCCATGGACTGCAGCCTAACAGGCTCCTCTATCCATGGGATTTTCCAGGCAAGAGTGCTGGAGTGGGGTGCCATTGCCTTCTCCACCACAGTGTAGAACAGGTCAAAAATTACTGACCAGTCACGGTTGGTTACTATGTAGCTATACAAAAGGAAAAAAAAAAAGATGAAGAACTTAGGATCTAAAGTACCTTTCTACTTTTACATATAAAGACTTTTAAACTTTCAAAAAAGATAACCGAAACAGATGAAAAGCTCTGTATGTACTAGTATAAAAAGATCTCCAAGATACATTAAGTGAAAATAGCAATTTCATGGTCAAGTTTGTGTGTAGAATACACTCACATATGTATGTGGGAAGAACAGGAAGACTGGATATATGTGTCTGTCTGTACATACACACATGCACACTTATTTGCCTACATATGCACAGAATCTCTTAAGGAGAAAAAAGCATTGGTTCCCTCTAAGGAGAGGAATGAGATAGCCAAGTCAGAGATGAGAGAATTTTCACTAAGCTATTTTGTTGTATTTATGAATGTTGTATTATATACATGTGTTAACTTTTCAAAAATAAAATTTATATTTATATATTAAAAAAAGAGCGGGGTACCAGCAGAGTTTTTGACACCAGAAAACAGGCGTTGAGTCCTCAGTAAGGCAGATTCTCAAGTCTGCAGGATCAGCATTTATGTAAATAAAGTCAGATGTGTTAGTACCGGTGCTGATCACTAGTTTTGTCACACACCTGGCAGAAATGGTCAAGTAAATGATTTCTGTAAATTCTTCAAATTTTTGAAAAGCCATTCTAACAGTAAATTATCTTAGATATAAAAGACATGTTCAAGATACTGAATATTAACATTCCTGACAGAGAACCCTTTCCCTGTTTCCCCATAAAAAGCAATGAGCTGGATATAGGTAATGGAAGCAAAGTATATCAAATTTACCTGAGTTGTAGGGTCCTTGGACATATGTTTTTTCAAAATTTTTGAAGCCTTTTCAAATTCTTTGTTTTTGATACAAATAATGACTGCCTAAAAAAGGAGGAAAAAATTTTTAACTGTTGTAATAATGAAAGATATAATCAGAATATCAAATATCAAAATAAGCTCTACTGAAAAGTAAAACTGAGTCTTATATATCCAAGAACTTTTCACATTCTATCAAATTCCTGTATAAAAAACTAACAATTATTTTTCAACCATATGAACAACTGTGTAAGGTACTACAGTGTGTAATGTACTAGATTTTCAGTATTCAGTTCAGTTCAGTCACTCAGTCATGTCCAACTCTTTGTGATCCCATGGACCGCAGCACACCAGGACTCCCTGGCCATCAGACTCCCAGACTTTACCCAAATTCATGTCCATTGAGTTGGTGATGCCATCCAACCATCTCATCCTCTGTTGTCCCCTTCTCCTCCTGCCCTCAATCCTTCCCAGCATCAGGGTCTTTTCAAATTAGTCAGCTCTTCACATCAGGTGGCCAAAGTATTGGAGTTTCAGCTTCAACATCTGTCCTTCCAATGAACACTCGGGACTGATCTCCTTTAGGCTGGACTGGTTGGACCTCCTTGCCGTCCAAGGGACTCTCAAGAGTCTTGTCCAACACCACAGTTCAAAAGCATCAATTCTTCGGCGCTCAGCTTTCTTTATAGTCCAACTCTCACATCTGTACATGACTACTGGAAAAACCATAGCCTTGACTAGATGGACCTTTATTGGCAAAGTAATGTCTCTGCTTTTGAATATGATATCTAGGTTGGTCATAACTTTTCTTCCAAGGAGCAAGTATCTTTTAATTTCATGGCTGCAGTCACCATCTGCAGTGATTTTGGAGCCCCAAAATATAAAGTCTGACACTGTTTCCACTGTTTCCCCATCTATTGCCATAAACTGATGGGACTGGATGCCATGATCTTAGTTTTCTGAATGTTGAGCTTTAAGGCAACTTTTTCACTCTCCTTTTTTCACTTTCTTCAAGAGGCTCTTTAGGTCTCATCTGCATATCTGAGGTTATTGATATTTCTCCCAGCAATCTTGATTCCAGCTTGTGCTTCCTCCAGCCCAGCGTTTCTCATGATGTACTCTGCACAGAAGTTAAATAAGCAGGGTGACAATATACAGCCTTGACGTACTCCTTTTCCTATTTGGAACCAGTCTGTTGTTCCATGTCCAGTTCTAACTGTTGCTTCCTGACCTGCATACAGGTTTCTCAAGAGGCAGGTCAGGTGGTCTGGTATTCCCATCTCTTGAAGAATTTTCCACAGTTTATTGTGATCCACATACTCAAAGGCTTTGGCATAGTCAATAAAGCAGAAATAGATGTTTTTCTGGAACTCTCTTGCTTTTTCCATGATCCAGCAGATGTTGGCAATTTGATCTCTGGTTCCTCTGCCTTTTCTAAAACCAGCTTGAACATCTGGAAGTTCAGGTTCACATATTGCTGAAACCTGGCTTGGAGAATTTTGAGCATTACTAGAGTGTGAGATGAGTGCAATTATGCAATAGTTTGAGCATTCTTTGGTATTGCCTTTGGGATTGGAATGAAAACTGACCTTTTCCAGTCCTGTGGCCACTGCTGAGTTTTCCAAATTTGCTGGCATATTGAGGGCAGCACTTTCACAACATCATCTTTTAGGATTTGAACTAGCTCAACTGGAATTTCATCACCTCCACTAATTCAATATTACATTGGAATTAAAAAAAAAGACAGCTGATAACAGCAGAATCTGATCTACTGGATTACAGACCATTTACTCAATCTGAATAGGGCCTCCTATGGAAAGGCAAAATGGACAGAAGACCCCTGGAACAGGTGGTTTTGTTCTTTTGGGATGCACAAGCTTTGATGTAACGGGGAATGAGAGGAGGATATACTGCGGGGTGGACAGGGGGAGGGACTTGCTGACCAGAGGTCCACTAGTGGAACTCAGGCCAATTCAGTAAGAGAACCAGCACAGCCTCTCATACTATAAACCCCAGGGGGCTAACTCCACAAGCAGCACAGAAAACAGCACAAAGTTCCACATAGGATGAGAAGGTCTCCTCAGTCACAGAGAAAAAGGAGAGTCAGTCAAGAAACCTATGTTCTATGTTCCAAGAGCACACACAGAGTGGGCAAATAACAGTGATTGAAAATTAAAAAGGATATTTAAAAACATGTGCACATTTTTTTAAAAATGAGGAAAGCCAGGAAAAAATTGGTACCACCTGGAGTTATCTAATAGGATAAAGTAGCTAATTTAAATACAGTGTCAAAGAAACATACCTCACACACACACAAAAAGGAAGGAAAACTGTTCCACAGATATTTTCAGTTCTTCACAGGGAAGAGTTTAAGGAGATACATACAGATCAAAGGAAGGAGGACTAGCAAGGGAATTCAGAAAATACAAATTTCTGGTGCTTCTGTCCTCAACAGGCTGAGCACAACCATATAGGGCAAAGGAAACTGGCGTCACATGCTTCTGAATAGCAGTTACAACACTAAGTTCCTGCTGCCAGGGAGGGGACGAAGTAAGTCTTTTCATTTTAATCAGATCATCATATTCACTTTTACATCATTATCAGCAGAAAAACTATACTAAGACTATACTTACTTTCTTGAAGAATACAAAGGTTTTACCTTTTATAAATCATTTAGGTCCTATTATGTTTTAGCTCTTTTTAGGTGTACTGTTCTAACACGTGTCAACTCCTGCGGCCACCACAATGATGCCAGAGCCACGGATCCAATAAACCTCCCTTATGCTGCACTCTATAGTTACCTCTTCTCCACCCCTAACCCCTCATCTTTTCACCATTTCATCTCTTCAGAATGTCATGTACATGGTATCATATAAATGGAGTCACTCAGCTTAGTTTTTAAAGGATATAGCCTTGAGTCTGGCTTCTTCCCCTTAGTGTAATGCCCTTGAGACCTGTGTCTTTCCCTTAGTACAATAATGCCCTTGAGATACCTTTCTGCATCCCCATCAGCAATGTATGAAGACTCCAGTTGCTCCATATTCACACTCACACTTATTAGTGTTAGAGGAGTTTTAAAGTTTAGCCATTCTAATAGGTATGTGCCAGAATTTCCCCACTGTCTAAATGGTGAGCCTCTTTTAATGTTATTTGCCAACAGTATATTCTCTCTAGTTGTTTTCTTTGGGGTGTTTGTTTTCTTGTTCATTTTGAAAGGTCTTTAGATATCTTGGATATAAATTCTTTGTCAGATATGTGATTTGCAAATATTTTCTCCCACTCTATAGCTTGTCTTTTCATTCTCTGAACAGTGTTTTTCTCAAGTTTTAATTTTGATGAAGTCTATTTCATGCTCTTGTGGAGCATGCTTTTAGTATCATATCTAGAAGCTTTTTACCTTAAGTCCAGGACATAGTTTTGTTTTTTTTTTTACTGTTTTCTTCTAAAAGTTTTATTGCTTAACATTTAGATTACGATCCACTTTGAATCAAGTTTTTGTAGGAGCTTTAGGTCAAGGTTCCTTTATTTTTGCATATGGACATCCAGTTGTTTTAATTCCATTTATGGAAGACTATCCTTTTTCCACTAAAATTCCTTCACATTAAAAATATATATATTTATTTGGCTGCATCAGGTCTTAGCTGTGGCATGCAGGATCTTTCAGTTGCAGAATGTGGGATCCACTTCCCTGACCAGGGATCGAACCCAGGCCCCCTGCATTGGGAGCGCAGAGTCCCAGCCACTGGACCGCCAGGGAAGTTCACCTTCACATTTTTTTGTTAAAAATTAATCAGTCATGTTTGTATGGGTCTATTTCTGGACTCTGTCTTCTGTTCCACTCATCTGTCTATAGTCATGAATACTGTAGCTTTCTAGTAATTCTTAAAATTGGGTGTGAGTCCTCTAGCTTTGTTCTTCTTTTACAGAACTGTCGTGATTTTAGTTTTTTTTTTTTTACCTTACCATATGTCATCTAGAATCAGTCTAACAGAAAATCCTGCAGAGGCTGTGATTAGAATTATAGTAAATCCATAGATCTGTTGGAGAGAATTGACATCTTAACTATATTAGGTCTTCTAATCCATAGACAGGGTATTTCTTTCCATTGACTAGGTTGTGATTTCGTTAGCATCTTGTAATTTTTCCACATACAGATCCTACATTTTTTGTTTGTTTTTGGCTGGCTGGGTCTTCGTTGCTGTGCATGGCTTTCTTTGGCTGTAGTGAGCAGGACTACCGTCTGGTTGCAGTGTCAGGCTTCTCCTTGCGGCGGCTTCTCTGGTTGCAGAGCATGGGCTCTAGGACGCGCAGGCGTCAGCAGTTGTGGCACGTGGGTTTAGTTGGCATGCAGCATGTGGGATCTTCCTGGACCCAGATCAAACCATGTCCCCTGCATTGGCAGGCAGATTCTTAACCAATGAACACAAGGGAAGTCCCACCTACATGTTGTATTATTAGATTTATACCTAAGTATTTTTTCTTTTCTTCTTTGGAACTATTATAAATGATACTGTTTTGATAATTTCATTTCAGTGCTAGCATATCACTGATTTTGTGTGTTGATCTTATATCCTGCAGTCTGGCTAAACTATTTATTATATAGGTTTTTGATATATTCCATGGAATTTTCTATATGGATAGCCATGTGATCTGAAAAAAGGGACAGTTTTATTCCTTCTTTTCCAATCTGTTATTTTTCTTGACTTCACTGCACTGGCTAGGTCTTCTAGTATGATGTAGAATGGAAGTGAGAACAGACAGCTTTCCCTCATTTTGGATCTTAGGGTCAAAGCATTCTGTTCTTCGCCATTAACTATGATGTTCCCCATAGGTTTTTTGTAGATGCCTTTTGTCAGGTTGAGTAAGTTTCCTTCCGTTCCTAGTTTGGTCTGTGTTTTTACCATGAACTGATGTTCAATCTTGTCAAACGCTTTTTCTGCTTCAATTGATATAATCATATGATTCTTTCTTTGGACCAGCAGGGTAAAGTACATTCATTGATTTTCAAATATTGAACCAGCCTTGCATTCCTGGGCTTTAGTTTCCCCATTCTGCCACATACTAACTGTATCTGCATCCAGGACTAAGCATCAGAATAGACAAAAAAAAAAGTGGAATCCATTTCAAGTTCTGGGAATTACAGCTCCACTGCTAAAGAAAAAAGGTTCTCTTCCTTTGGTTTTAGGTGCCTGCCCCCCTGCCACTGTAATCATTACTATGTCACTGCTGCCACCAGTGTGATACTGCCTGGGTGCTAGGATAGAGAAGGGGGGAAAAGGAAGGAAAAAACCCCCTGAGATTTCTTCCACCCTCTCTGACCCTTAGCTGATTCCCTTTCCTACTCTTCAGACCAGAGAGAGAGCTTCTCTTGGAGTTATTTCTGTTGACACCTGGAGTGTACTTCAGGTTCAGAATCCTTCAAGTCCAGGCCTGGTGATACTAGAAAGGGGAAAAATGGTCATCTACCCATCAGCAGTTTGGTAGACTTTCATACTCTGGTCTTCTCCATTTGCTTACTGCCCTTTACATTTCTGTGTTCTCAGATAGCTGCTCCATTCATTCTGTCCAAGATTTATACTTGCATTAAGAAAGACAGAAGAGTATGCTTATCTATCTTCCCTAGAACTGGAATACAGGCCCAACTGTGTTTAATTTGTGAAACAGGAAATGTGAATGCTTTCAAAATCTAAATTGAAAGCCTACCTCCAAAGTTTGTACTATGAGCTTTTAAAAACTATGCATTAATTTGATTCCCAGGAAGTTTTTGTTTGCTGCTGTTGTTTTTTTAAGAGATGAAACTTTGCTTTTTGAAAACTTGGAAGTTTTGAGAGATAAGGATAATTTCTTCTCATGTATCTGTTAAGGTTCTTATCATGTAAGCAACAGCAATGGTCTCTGGATAACTTAAATAAAAGCAAAATTCCAAGCACATATTTTCAAAATAGCTGAGATAGGTTTATGTTGGAGGAAATGCCAGAAAGGACCTGAGAAGAGAAAGCCAAACTCACAGAAGTGAAGAAAGGCTAAAGAAGCAAACTCAGAAAGAAACCTGGATGTTAAGGAACCACAAATGCTCAAAAAGCCTTGACAAAGCTTTCTGTTTCAAGAAATTAAAATTTTAAGACAGTGTGAGATGCACCAGTCCCTCAAATGGGGTAAGTTCCCCCCCAAAGAAAACCAAGGTGGTATCACCAAAGGTGCACAGCAAAAGCAACACATAAATGTTTCCCCAAGGACATGCCATATATGTTATTCTCCTGTGTTCACAAAAACCTGGGGCCTCTTTTAGTTATAAAAAGAAAACCAACATAGTGTCAATATCATTAACAGCTTACAGAAGCAGTTCTCAAACTTTTGGTCTCAGGATTCTTTATACTGTTAAATGTTAATGAGGACCCCCAAAGAACTTTTGTTTACATGGGTTATATCCATTGATATTTACTGTTATTAGAAATATAAAACATAAAAATTCAAGATATTTATTCATTGAAAAATAACAATAAACTTATTACAGGTTAATATAAATAACATATCTTCATGAAAACTACTTATTTTCTAAGACAAAAGTTTAATGAGAAGGGTGGCATTGTTTTACATTTTTGCAAATCTGGCTTAATAGAAGAAAGATGGTATTCTGCTTCTGTATTCATTCTGTTGTGATATGTTGTTTTGGTTGAAGGATATTAAAAAATTACAGCCTCACACAAAGTTGAAAAAGGGAGGATTATTTTAAGAGCTCTTTTAGAAAATGTGGATATTCTTCTTTGACTCTGCACCAAACTTTGGCAAGTGAACTTTTCATCATTATTATATTAAAATGTGATAGTCTAGCTTGCACTTTTAATGGATCTATTACCCTTGAATGGTTTTGCAATACAATTCATTGGTCATTTGGAAAATATTGGTTTACTGAGCTATGATCTTCCATGTGTTTGATACATTCATTAAAAATATTTTCAAAATCACAGTTATTAATATTATTATCAATCATATCAGAATTAAGTATTGGAAAGATACCCAGCATATGAATGTAGGTTTTCCAAAATTCTAATTTTCACCTGAAAAGCTTAAATTTTATCTCTGGCAACACATGCTCCCAATTGTTTCCATTGACATGACAAGTTCACTCTGCTGTCTCAAGAAAATGACTACCAGATTTACCACATCCAAAAAACCAAACTTTGTCAATTTCAAAAATGGTGTTCCATTACAAAAGCAGCTAGGTCAGCATGCAGCCCAATCACACAAGTACTTTTCCTGAAGAAAACCATCATGTTTTGGTATGCAATAGAAATACTACAGGAAAATTTCCTATTTTGTCAGATGAAATATTGAAAAAACATTTTGTTCAAGGCTTAATAAAATTATAATTTTTACTGCTTCATCAGACATTCTTAGGTGTATTAATAAAATTAATTAGGCTTAATAAAATTAATTTCTACTGCTTCATCAAAGACATTAACTGAAACTGGCTTTTTTTTAACTGTAAGCATGTGCCAATGAAGAAGACAATGACTACTAATACATTTTATTATTGCTTTGGTCATGCTATGACACCAGAAATTTTACCCATCACTGCTTTTGCATCATCAGTGTAAATGTCAGTGCACTGAAAACCTCAATTAACATTTTGGCATTATTATGAAAATAGTTTTGAACCCTTTCAGGGTCCCAAAGACCTGCAAAGATCCCTGGACCATGCATGGAGAAGTTCATACTTAACAAATAACTTATTTGATAAACTTTAAAAAACAAATTTAATAAACTTTACAAAGCTTAAAAATACAACAAAAAGCCTCAGTGAGCCTAGGCATTCCAAGATATTTTCCTAAAGATGACCACTAACAGATTCTATGACTAAATAAGAAATTTTTTAAATAAATAAACTGGAGAGACAAGTGATACAACATCATTTAATAACTTGGATATTACTATGGTAGCCAGCCTCTAAGATGGCTCCCAGTGATCCCCACCTCCTGCATAGTCCCATTCCATACACTAATCCAACTGGTCAGGTCTACGTGAACAAGAGCATATGGCAGAAGTGGTAAGTCACTTCTGAGATTAGTTTATAAAAGACTACAGCTTTCTCTTCTCTTCGATCACTACTGCTCTAGGGGAAGCAAGCTACTATGCTCTAAGTAGCCCAAAGGAGAGACAAGAACCTGAAGTCTTCAAGCCAACAGCTAGCAAGAAAGTGAGTCCTGCTAACAACCAATGGAGTGAGCACAGAAGTGGACTCATCAGCCCCGGATGAGTCAAAACTCAGATAACTACAACCGTAGCAGGCAGCTTCACTATAATCTCATCAGAGACTTCCAGATAGAAACACAGCTAAATCACTACCAGATTCCTACCCTGAACTAGCACCATTTCTTCCCATTCAAAAGATTCTTAAGCTATTTTCCAAGTAGGCATGGATTTCTCCTTTGCTAATGTCTTTTCTGGCATTTTATCTCTGACACAAACCTGACTCACCGATACTAAAAATCTATTCTTGTAATCATTCCTCCTTGGAATGGGAATTTTCTCAGCATTCTTTGCAATACCAAAAGCAGATCCTGCCCCAAGGTCCTTAACTGAATAAATAAAGTATCGGCATCCCACACAGTTTTTTAACTTTTTTTTTAAACAGGGTGTCTGAGTACCCAGCACACAGCCAAGGGTCCGAAAGTCTTTGCTAAGCAAGGTTTTATCTCCTACCTCTCTGCTCTTGAGATCTCATCCTTTTAGGAGGTGCTCTTTTCTTACCAATTTCCTTACTTTCACCACCAAGACAATGCTGAGCTATTGTTGTTCAGTCCCTATCTCTGCATCTGCTTCCATACCCCCAGCCTTAGTTATTGGAGAAGAAAAAGCTTTTTCTGACTGGTTTCCATGGCCACTTCAGTGTTTTAAATATAAATAAGTTCCACTACTTAAAGCTAACTGAACCATAACATAGTTCCAGTCCCAAGTTTCTAGACACTCTACAAGCTTTTTTCTTGTCAAGAACGCTGCCTGCACCAACCTCCTACCATTACTGTTTTTCTAACTTGCTGATTATCTCAGCATCTCTGATTTTGTCTGCTCAAAGGGAATGTTTCTTAAGCCTCTCAGTAATTGCATGAAAGAGCGCAATGCAGTCCCACATTTTCCAAGGCACCAGCTCTTCTCCTTAGTCTATAATAAACAAGGGTGACCATATCCTAGGCCAGTTACTTTTAGCACTTTCAACATGCTGCTCTGAATGGTACAACCTCCAAAATGTCATTCTTCAATGCCAACTCACTTCCTGTGTACTGTGGCCCCTCCTGTCATGGCCACAAGGAAGACCATCAAAAATCACAAAAGCTGAGCACGTGCCTCAACAGTCCTTTCCAAGACTGGGCTAGGAAGAAGGGTCACCTGATGAAGTAACACCTGTGTGTGTGAGTTAATGTGTTTTGAGTGTGCTTACTTGCTCTCTCTCCATCCCTGTCTGTCCTCCACCCCACACAGGAAAGATAAGCACTGATTCCTCAAAGAACTCTTATCTTTGTTAAAAGAAAAAAGAAATTAAAAATAGAGCCTTACAGCCTCCTTGACCAGTTTTCTACTGGATTCGATCACAGCCTCTGTCAGTGTAAATTCTGTTTTAATCATCTCCAGCACATTGATAGCTGATTCCAGTGGTGTGAGCTCAGCTTCCATATCAAAGGAACAGTCTAGGACAAAAAGCACAGTTTTCACTTTAACTGTTTTCTAAAGAGCAGAAGAATTATGTCTATATATATATATATATATATAAAACATGCAAATATAGTTAAGACTTGCATTTAATTTGTTGATATCCTGGCTACAGGCTTACAAACATGTTAAGGGTCCAAATTCAAATCCCTGAATTTCAAGTGACCTTCAGTAATTTTCAGGACAGGTAAAAAAATTTTTTTTTTTTTTTTAACACATGCATATGCATCTTAAATATCAGAATCAGATACAAACAGAAACTATAGATCATTTTGCTAAACAGCTGTCAAGATCAATTTAGGAAAAGAAAAAAAAAAGGTGCTCATACTTTAAAAACCCTCTACTATGGAGGAAAAATGTCCATCTTCACATAATTCAATTTAGATAGCAACAAAGTTGGGGCGAGCAAGAAACAGGTGGGAGGAAATAAACACAAAAAAGCAGCCAAGAGAATATACTAAGTGGAGAAAAGTAGAGCCAGATAATAAACTCGTCCTAGAAGGAAAAAGACCACTGTGACTGAAACATAAGAGCCCACCTTAACCCCGAATCCTTCAGGATGTAAGTTTGAAAACAGTGTAACCCTAAATAAGCTAAGAGAATAACATAAAAAAATAGCCATACCTAAATTTTCCCCTTCTTCAATGCGCGACAGACACTGCATAACCCGCAGCAGCCGAGACACGGTATGCTCCTTCCCCAAGGGCCTGACAAGCAAAGCTGGGAAAGAAGACATCGTTGACTCGGCGACCCCCAGCCGCGACACGTGGGGGCGCGGGGAGTGTGCACAGATCCCCTTCCCAGGAGCCCCCAGCCTCCTTCCCCAGGGCCGGCCCTCACCCTGCATGATGTCCCGGATCTGCCTGAAGTCCCCGTACCGGCTACCCCGAAAGGCCCGCAGCGCCTCGTGGAAGTAGAACTTGAGCACCCAGCGGTTGACCGCCTCCTCTAGCCGCACCTCCCCCGCGCCGCGCTCCGCGGCTCCCCCAAGCCCGGGCGCGTGGCGCCCCCGCCGAGCCCGCCCGCCGCTACGGGACGCCCGCCTGCCTGCCGCCCTCCCGCTGCTGTCGCTGCTCCCGCCTCCTCCCGCCATCGCGTCTGATCGCCGCGCGCCCTCCCCGCCCTCCCTGCCGGGACGCTTCCTCGACTGTGACGCCGCTGGGTCACGCACGACGCCCGGGCCGGAAGCAGAGCCCGCCGTCCCGGCTCCCGCGGCCATGATACGGACGGCGTTCCGAGCCGCCCGCGGGCTTCTGGGAGGGAAAGAACCGGAGGCTCCCAGCCTCCCTCTCGGACCCCGTAGATCCCAGTGTGCTGGCCGCAATGCCTGCTGGGAGTTGAAGTCTATGTTGCCAAGACGGATACACTAACCACGGTTTGCGGTTGCCAACTCCGAAATTACGGAACGTTAGAGACGCGGGGCTATGTGTAAACTATTGAAAAATGCGTGCATCTTATTAAGCATTTTTAAAATCGTGAAATGTAATATGCAGGGAGGAAACTTTATTCTAAAGTTTACGTTTTGCGTTTTAGTAAGTAAAGCAAAAGGCCAGTGTTAACCCATCAGGGGTCAAGAAATAGAATATGGTCGGCACCCCAGAAATCTCTAAACATGTAAGACATATAATCTTTAAAATTTTTTTATTTTCTTTTTATAAATTTTCTTTTTAATTTTTTTGTTTTTTTTTTAAATTTTTTTCTAAGACATAATTTTTTAAAATCACAGAAGTAGCACATATAGAACAATTAGAAAAAATAAAAAGTATAAGTTTAAATCAGCTATTAATATTAACATTATCCCACATGAAAAGAAAGGTTGAAATTTAGGTTTATAGCTTTCCAATATCTTGTATACCTATTTCGCTGTGTGTGTGTAGGTGTGTGTGTGTATATATACAAAATTGAGATTATACTATGTATATTTATGTAAACTTCAATTTGCATCCAACATGTAATGAACATCTTTGCACGTCATTGCTTTTTTTTTTCCTATGGTGTCTTTAGCAGCTACATAACATGGTTCCAAATAGGAAAAGGAGTACGTCAAGGCTGTGTATTGTCACCCTGCTTATTTAACTTATATGCAGAGTACATCATGAGAAACGCTGGACTGGAAGAAACACAAGCTGGAATCAAGATTGCCGGGAGAAATATCAATAACCTCAGACATGCAGATGACACCACCCTTATGGCAGAAAGTGAAGAGGAACTCAAAAGCCTCTTGATGAAAGTGAAAGAGGAGAGTGAAAAAGTTGGCTTAAAGCTCAACATTCAGAAAACGAAGATCATGGCATCTGGTCCCATCACTTCCTGGGAAATAGATGGGGAAACAGTGGAAACAGTGTCAGACTTTATTTTTTGGGCTCCAAAATCACTGCAGATGGTGACTGCAGCCATGAAATTAAAAGACGTTTACTCCTTGGAAGGAAAGTTATGACCAACCTAGACAGCATATTCAAAAGCAGAGACATTACTTTGCCAACAAAGGTTCGTCTAGTCAAGGCTATGGTTTTTCCAGTGGTCATGTATGGATGTGAGAGTTGGACTGTGAAGAAGGCTGAGCGCCGAAGAATTGACGCTTTTGAACTGTGGTGTTGGAGAAGACTCTTGAGAGTCCCTTGGACTGCAAGGAGATCCAACCAGTCCATTCTAAAGAAGATCAGTCCTTGGTGTTCTTTGGAAGGAATGATGCTAAAGCTGAAACTCCAGTACTTTGGCCACCTCATGCGAAGAGTTGACTCATTGGAAAAGACTGATGCTGGAAGGGATTGGGGGCAGGAGGAGAAGGGGACGACAGAGGATGAGATGGCTGGGTGGCATCACTGGCTCAATGGACGTGAGTCTGGGTGAACTCCGGGAGTTGGTGATGGACAGGGAGGCCTGGTGTGCTGCGATTCATGGGGTCGTAAAGAGTCGGACACAACTGAGTGACTGAACTGAACTGAACATTTTACCAATGAACCAAAGTCTCATTTATCTAAACAACTACTGTAAGGGGGCTTACCTGGTGGTTCAGGTGGTAAAGAATCTGCTTCCAATGCCTGAGAAATCCCATGGACAGAGGAGCCTGGCAGGCTACAGTCCCTGGGGTCACAAAGAATCCGACACAACTGAGAGACTATCACTTTCACCACCATAAGTTATTCTGTTTATTTCAAAATTTTGTAATTCTAGACTATCTCAATATTAGAAATACCCTTTTAAATGTATCATTGCATAAATTCATAATTATTTCCTTAGGATAATTTCCTTAAAGTAGAATTACTGAGTCAAAGAATATACAGTAGAACACTGATCAGAATTTCACTCATCACTCTTCCCTTTTACTTTTGAACATGATGCAGACCCCTTAAAATGGCTTTTAAAGCCTGAAGAAGGAGCCTATTGCCAACTTGATTTTGGGCTCATGTTTCGTGTGTGTGTGTGTGTGTGTGTGTGTGTGTGTGTGTGTATACAACTTCTATCGTTTCCTTTTCACCTACTACTCAGTTTGCTCAGAGCCTTCACTTGGGCTTCCCTGTGGCTCACTGAAGAATCCGCCTGCAATGCGGGAGACCTGAGTTCGACCCCTAGGTTGGGAAGATCCCCTGGACAAGGGAAAGGCTACCCACTCCAGTATTCTGGCCTGGAGAATTCTGTGGACTGTGTATAGTCCATGAGGTCGCAAAGAGCTGGACATGACTGAGCAACTTTCACTTCACTTGTCCACTCTAGCCTTCCTAAATCCTTCCTGTCCTTCAAGTGTCACTGAAAAGACATTTCACCCCTTCTTGGTTTTCTGGGTTAGGTTAAATCCTGCTTGTGCTGTGTCCTGAGCACCTCATACTTCACCCTTCCTGAAATACATTCTCCACAGTCAGCTCATTTGGGGGCTGGCACTCTGTCTTTTTGTTTGCCATGCATCCAAGAGCCTAGCCCAGGGCCTGCCACGTGAGGTTGGATAGAATTGAGGAGGCACATGAGTAAGGCTTGTGATACATGTTGGAAAACTGTACCACCAGTGTTTTATTTTTACTGAAATTTAATTCTGTGTCCACCAGGAAACTATATTTACTCAAACAGGGACATTCTTGTAACTGCCTCCCCTTTCTTAAATATTTGTGTTATGATTTTCTAGCTACAGAGCCGCTGACTGCATAATCTTATGACTTTACAGGATACATACCCTGAGTTATTTTCTCCATTTCTATCCTTGTAGATAGCCTGGAGAGGTCCATCTCTCCTTTTCTTTCTTTTTTTTTTTTTTTCATCTCTCCTTTTCTAAGTCTTGTCCAATCCCAGTTCCAAATCCACTTCCAGCTTGGGGTTACACGAACTGGGTTCCTGAGCTTTACTTGCTTCTTTACATTTCTGTGTTTGATTTGCCACATTGACCTTAGAGAGCCTTCTTCATTGCATGTGTCACTGTCTTCCACATCTACCATATCTTCCACAGGCAAGGGAGTTAGTGAATAAGGGGCATTTCCAAAGGACTAGGTGGGCTGTGGGTGTAGGTAGCAAGTGGGGATATAGGATGTGAGCCACCTATAGGTGTCTCTGATGCACTTGGAATTCATGGCGCATCATCGGAACTAAACAGAGAAATCGCAGCTCTGGTGGGTGTATGTGCCCCTTCTCTGGGAGGCCCAGTACTTGGTCTACTTCAAACGCTTTTCCACTAATGCCACTGGACCATAATCAGCAGAGATCTATTTTGGGGCCACTAAATGAGAACTCAGGAGGACAAGTGGCAGCATCATTGAGGATGTGACATGACATGCTGGATCCTTGAATGAATTAGACTTGGACCTTAAACTGTTCAGTATCCTGGTCTGACAAAATCTCCTTATGGTGGACTTTCCAGTACAGGGGAAGAGGCCTCTCATTCTGTCAGATCTTTGGTGACTGTGGCTGCTTTGTGATCCCAGCCTGCCTGCCTTATTTGCTTATTTTTGGCTGAGTTGGGTCTTCATTGCTGTGCAGGCTTTCTCTAGTTGCAACAAATGGGGGCTACTTTCTGGTTGCGGTACACAGGCTTCTTATTACGTTGGCTTCTCTTATAATGGAGCTCAGGCCCTAGATGTGCAGGCTCCCGTAATTTCAGCTCATGGGCTCAGTAGCCCCACAGCATGTGGGATCTCCCTGGACCAGGGATCGGACCAGGCATCAGACCGGTATCCCCTGCATTGCAGAGCAGATTCTTAACCATTGGACCACCAGAGAAGCTCCAGCCTATCTGCTTCTAACCGGGAGCCAAATTACCTGCCTCAAATCCTGACTGTTGGATTTGCTAGATGTGTAACCTTGAGCAAGTTACTTAACCATCTCTGTGCCTCTGTTTCCTCATCTGTCAAGCACAAATAACAGAGGTACCACATAGGGGTTGTATAAAAATTAAATGAATTAGTATTTCCAGCGCCCTTGGTGAGGGGGTCTGGCTTGTATGAGGGCTCAGTAAGTGTGAGCTACTTTTATTAACTTATCCATTCATTGCCCGCCTGCCTGAAATGCCTTTCCTTTTCTTCTATATCAAAAATCTCATTTTTTGTTTTCTCTTTTTTAAAGTTAATGTGTAACACATAAATTGCATAAATATTAAGGGAAAAGCTTGATGAGCTTTCTCATTTTTCAGAGTCCCACTATTATGTGGTTGTCCCAGCATCACTCTCTTCCTGACCACAAATACCCAAATCTCATCTAAGGAATCTGATTGGAGGAGTTTCAGGACTTCTTGCCCTCTCAATGGGCACCAGCAGGAGGCAGTGTGATATAGGGGAGAAGCCATGGTCAGCATGACCACTTAGTTGTGGTCAACTCTTTGAGACTTCATGAACTATAGTCCATGGAAGGGTAGCCATTCCCTTCTCCAGGGGATCTTCCCAAGGCAGGGGTTGAACCTAGGTCTCCCACATTGTAGGCAGATTCTTTACCAGCAGAGCCACCAGGGAAGCGCCATAGTTAGCATGTTAGGGACCAAATAGGCTTATCCTGGCCCTATGAAGTTACAGGCATACCTCAGAGATATATAGTGCAAGTTTAGTTCCAGGCCACTGCAATGAAGTGAGTCGCACGAATTACCTTCAATTTGTTAAAAAAAAAAACTCAACGTCTGTGACCCACAATAAAATGAGGTGTGCCTGTACTAGCTTGGCTAGGACCTTAACCTCTGGAAGCCTTGTTTTCCCAATCTTCTAAGGACACCAGACTACCAAATGGACCCTTTAGAGGGTTGTAGTGAAGAGGAAATGAGATAAGGCCTGTAAACAATGCCTGATACACTCCAGTTAAATTATCATAGTAATAGTAAAATTTTAACAAATACTAATACCCAGTGTCAGGGAGGGTGCTGTGAAATAAGCAGTTTCAGCCAGTGCTGGTGAGAGTAAATCAGTACAGCTTTTCCAGAGAGCAACTCAGAAAAAGAAAAAGGGAAAAAAAATGCAAAAGCCATACAAATTGCCTTGTTCAGAAATTTACTCTATGGAAATAATCATGAATGAGAGCACCAAGATTTAAGTACAAGGATTTTCATCACAACATTACTTGTTATGTAAAAAAAATCAGAACTCAAAAGATAATAAAATTGTTAACTAAGTCATTGTGTGTTCATAGTAAGGAATTTTTATTGGTAATAAAAATTGTACCTAACCATAAAATAATAATTTTGGACCCAAAGATTATTTTATGCTCAAGAGGTAATAAGAGAAAAAGGATAGAAACATATATGTGACAACAAATTTATGGAAATAATACTCATAAAAAATTTTTTGCATGTTTACTGTTTATCACTTACTATGCTAAGATGACTTAGATCTGCCATTTCATTTGATCTTAACCAAAATGCTGCAAAAGAGGTCTCATTTTGCCAGTGTTACTGTTGAGTGAACTGAGTCTCTAGGAGGTTGACTTGCCCAAGATACCATAATGAATATGTTTGAGTTAGATCTCAGATCAGATATGTTTGAATTTTTAAAAATATTTATTGATATGGCTGTGCCAAGTCTTAATTGCGGAACGAGGGATCTCTGTTGTGGCACATGGGATCTCTAGCTGCAGGAATCTTTAGTTGCCACATGAAGGAATCTTTGGGGCCTCCCAGGTGGCGCCAGTGGTAAAGAATCCACCTGCCAACACAGGAGACATACGAGATGCGGGTTCGATCCCTAAGTTGGGAAGATCCCCTAGAGGAAGAAATGGCAACCTGTTCCAGTATTCTTGCCTTGAAAATTCCATGGGCAGAGGAGCCTGCTGGGGTACAGTCCATGAGGTCCAAAGATTCAGACACGATCGAGGGGATCTTTAGTTGTGGCATGCAGGATCTAGTTTCCTGACCAGAGATTGAACCCAGGCCCTCTGCATCAGTAATGCCAAGTCTTAGCCAATGGACCACCAGGGAAATCCCCATATCTTTTTATTTTTAAATGGATGATGGTAGATATCAAATCACTACTGCATTTATATTTCATTGGATATATTTATGACAGTAATATAATAAATAGTTTTATTTTTAAATGTTAAGATCTGTAATGTGCAGAAGTTACATCTTTTGTATCTAGTTAACACATGATGAACCACTTCAGAAAATTCCCTTATGCCCCTTTCAAGCCAATCCGCATCCCCAATTGCTCTTTGGGTTTCAATGCCTTGGTTTTGTCTGTTCCTGAATTTCGTATAAACAGAATCATGTAGTATAATATACGCTCTCTGCTGGACTTCTTTTGTATCACCATGTTTTTGAGATTCATCCCTGTTGTTCCTTTTTATTGCTGAGTAATGTTCCGTTGTACAAAAATCCACAATTTGTTTATTCACTCTCCATAGATATTTGGGCTGTTTCCAATTTGAGAGTTACAAATAAGGCTGCTGTGAGCATTATTGTACAAGTTTAAAACATGTAAACAAGATGAAAAACTTTTAGATGTCCACTTATTTTTTAATTGGAGTAAAATTGCTTTATAATATTATGTTCCTTTCTGCTGTACAACAATGTCAATCAGCTCTGAGTATAATATATCTGCACCTCTTGAGCCTCCCTCCCAGATATCAACTTTAAAATTGACAAGGGGATACATATTCTTAGGCAGTAATTTCTTTTCTTTTTTTCTTGTGAAATATACATTCAAAGAATGCCTGTTTTCCAGTAAATCCATTTAACCATGCTGCCTAAGCTTAATAATGCAACAGTCTGTTGAGTACATGGTTGCTGCTAAGTCACTTCAGTTGTGTCCGATTCTGTGCGACCCCATAGACGGCAGCCCAGCGGCTCCCCCGATTATATGGTTACCTATTGCAAATATCTTCTCTCACTCTGTGCTTTATCTATTATTATACTCTTCAGAGAGTATACTTAAGAACCACTGGGTATCTTAATTTACGTATTAAGTATAATTTAATTTATCATTCTTATATCATGAGAGATGACAGGGCTTGTTAAAGAAATCCTTTCATTCATAAGTCATAAAGATATAGATAATATCATCTTCTAAAAAAACTGTAGATTTTTGCCTTTCACATTTAAGTCTTTATCCACCTGGATTTTATGTTTGTATCTGAAATGAAGAAAGGTCCAATTTCATTTTTTTCCATTAGGTATCCGGGGATCCTAGCGCTATTTTTTAAAAAGATCTTTTCCCACTCTTTGTAGTGCCTCCTTTGTTTTAAGTTAAACGTCCATAGAAGTGTGTCTGCTTCTAGGGATACGCCATTTTTCAAAATTGTTTGATGGCATTTGTTGTTGTTTAGTCACTAGGTTGTGTTTGACTCTTTTGTGACCCCATGACATGGGGTCACATGTCACCCCCTCTGGCGACTCAGGGACTGTTGCCAGCTAGACTCCTCTGTCTATGGGATTTCCCAGGCAAGAACACTGGATTGGTTTGTCATTTCCTTCTCCAAGGGACCGTCTCGACTCAGGGATCGAAACCGAAGTCTCCTGCATTGGCAGGCAGATTCTTTACTGCTGAGCCACCAGGGAAGCCCATGTGATGGCATTTACAAGCAGAAAAACTATGAAGACCACTCCATTAAACAAATTGTGTGGCTTTTATCTAGTCATTTAACTTCCCTGAGTTTCCTGCACTATTGGGGGAATATGATGGGGTCGCCCAGTAAAGCAACTAGAAGTTTTGACATAATAAACCTCAAGTGACAGTGGTAGCCATATATTTTTTTTCTTTCCATTGTTATATTTCCAGTGCTATGAAGTATGTGGAAACAAACCTGCTTGTGGCAGGAACTGCCAAAGGATGTGACATTTGGGTGGGTCACGAATGACGTGGAATCTGTCATCCTTTTTTATGACCCCGATCTGTTGGCTGTCCACAGTGCATTTCCCATGTGTGTTTCATCTGCATTCTATTTTATCTGCCTTAGAAGGGCCCAGAGGAAAAGGACTGTGCCCCACCCCACACATCACTTGTAGGGAACCCCAGTAGCAGTCGCCTAAGAGGACCTAGAACTGGACTGGCTCCGTGTTTGTCAGACACACAGACATGTCATCGAGGCCTCTTAAAGATTCTTGCCACTGTAGTGCTGCAGGATTCCTAAGTTTCACCCACATGCTGCTCCCTCCCCAAACCCCAGCCACCGGCCAACACAAGTACAGCCAACAGACTCACCCACTTAACCCAGCACCACCACCCATGGGAGTGGCGAAATCCATACCACACCCCCTGTACAGCTGTGCCTCTGGGAGAGGGAACACAGGGTCCTGCATACAGTAGGCACACGATAAGCATCAGGTGCATAACAAATGAGTAACCATGTTACAATCAGGATATAGGAGAGCACATTTCCATCTGCTGCAGTGTAGCAAGAAGTGGGTAAGGTGTTCCTGGTCCTGGGTATGCACTGGAATCACGGTGTTGTGGAGGGGCTATTCAATATATATATTCCTTCCACATACACACACACACACACAACTGAATTAGAACCGGAAAGGTATGTGCAGAAAGGAGTTATTTTAAATTAAATTCTCTGGGAGAATCTGAATTTTGATGCTCAGTCAGGGATGGGAATGATAGAATTATTAAACTCCTGAATCATTAAAAGTACCAAATTGGCCATCAATCAAAATTTAAGATTTGCTTGCCTTTGAACCTGTTCGTCTTCCTAGATTTTATCCTGTGCCCCAAAATACAGACACAAACATATTCAGGGCAGCATTTTTGAAACAGAAAAATAATTGAAACTAGAAAAATGTCAGTCATTCATTAAACAACTTTTATTGAGCTTTATTCTCATTATGAGAGACAGCACTAACAAGAAAATAATAAAATCCTTACTTTTATAGAGATTTATGTTTTATTCCATCAAAGAAGTACTGAATGAATAATTTGTGATACACCCAAGCAGTGAAATAAATATTATTGTAGGAACAAGGTTTGTCAATATATACTGCTTTGGAAAGGTGTTCAAGACAGTTCTTTTTTAAAAAAAATTGAGGTATAATTGAAATAACATTAGTTTGAATGTATTATTCAAAAATCAGTAAATTAAAGAAAAAAGAAAAACATGTTGCAAAACAGTGTGCATAGTATTGTCCAATTTGTGTGTAATACATATATACACATGTGCATATATATATACATAAGTAGAAAAAATGTGGAAGAATGTTCCCCCAAAATTGTTAATGACAAATATCATTGGGAAGTATGACTGCAGGGAAGCAGATTTCTAGTTTCTCTTTATACCCTTTCATGCTTTTTATTTAAGTTTTTATTTTGTATTGGGGTTCAGCTGATTAACAATGTGGTGACAGTTTCAGGTGAACAACTAAGGGACTCCGCCATGCATACACATGCATCCAGCCTCCCCCAGACTCCCCTCCCATCCTGCTGCCACAAACATGGAGCAGACAGAGCTCCATGTGCCATACGGTAGGTCCTTGTTGCTTATCCACTTTAAATACAGCGGTGTGTACATGTCCATCCCAAACTCTCTAACTGTCCCTTCCCCTCATCCTTTCATGCTGTTTAAACTTCTTAACCTAAAGAAACATTACTTTTATAATTTTTTTGGTTAAAAAAAATTCCCTATAACCTGCAAAACCTATGAGATTTTAAACTTCCAGCAGGGGGCAGCAATGATTCTCACGTATTTCTGATGTCAGCGTAAAACAGGATCAGTGTCCACAGATTTCCAATTCCAGGCCCCAAAACTATACTTGAATTACCAGATTACAAAAGAAACAAAAAGCAATATCAAAGAAACCTTAAAATTTTGTAGAAATTTGTGACAAATAATTCCTATAGGGCTCTTTCTTCCTTAACATCTGTGAGTGAGTCTACGCTGCCTTTTTCCCCTCTCTGAAGCTCGGTTTTCTCATCTCCTTTTAACAGAGAAGGCAATGGCACCCCACTCCAGTACTCTTGCCTGGAAAATCCCATGGACCGAGGAGCCTGTTAGGCTGCAGTCCATGGGGTCGCTAAGAGTCGGACACGACTGAGCGACTTCACTTTCACTTTTCACTTTCATGCATTGGAAGAGGAAATGGCAACCCACTCCAGTGTTCTTGCCTGGAGAATCCCAGGGATGGGGGAGCCTGGTGGGCTGCCGTCTATGGGGTCGCACAGAGTCGGACACGACTGAAGCGACTTAGCAGCAGCAGCAGCAACCTTCTGTTAACATCAGACAGTTTGACAAGCTAATCTTAAAAGATCTCTTCCCAGCTCTAAAACTCTATGACTTTAAGAATCTAAATCGGCATCAGGAAGAAACAAGCCCCAGTGCCCTCTGAAATTAATTGGCTTATCAAAGAATCTGCTTTATAGCTCTTAGCTGATCAGGATGAATTATTACTGGTTTATCTGTAGTGCAGATCAAAGAATACTTTTTGGGAGGGGGTGGGAGGGGAGGATGTTGGTATTTACTCACTCCACTGATGGAGAAAAAAGGAGAACTCTCCCACTCTATAAATGTTTAGCATGTGTGTAAAGGTCGTAGGTCTGGTGTTTAGAAATTACACACAGGCTTACGAAAGAATCTTCACTGGGTTGGCCAAATTAAACAGCAGGCAGTTGTAGAGAAATAAACACAAGTTAACATTTAACCATGAGTCCCTGTTCTTGCTGCTGGGTCTTTCTCAATAGGAGGGGCCAAGGAGAGTCAGTAGGCCCGCTAGCAAGACACTGAGCTCTTCTGGGAACACAGCCACCTACCACTTCTATAAAACACATACTTAATATATGTATTTAAATCCTGAATCATAAACTTTCCTAGCTATTTTTCATGTCCCAACAGCAGTGCCTTTTTTTTTTTAAGAATAATTCTTTATAAATTATAATTCTTTTAATTAGTTTTATTTAGTTTTTTGACTGTGCCGGATCTTAGTTGCAGCATGCGGGATCTTTGATCTTCATTGTGGCATGCAAACTCTTCAGATGACCTGTGAGATCTAGTTCCTCGACCAGGGTTTGAACCCAGTCTCCCTACCTTGGGAGCGTAGAGTCTTAGCCACTGAACCACCAGGGAAGTGCCTATAAATTGTAATTTAAATTTATTTTTCCTTTTAACATTTGCCTGAGATTACACCACTAAAATGTCTGAGTTAAGATTTAAGCCTGTGACTGTCAGGATCCAAGAGCCTTGACTGTGGTCCTCTATGAATGAGGATTTTCTCCTTCTACTTGTTCTCTGGAAGCTGTGAATGTCTGCAAGAATTGATGAGTATAAGGTGAATGATCACTTTGTCACAAAGCTCTGTCTTGCTTATGTATATTAAGCACTCATTGTGTGCTCATCTCCGGTAAGTGCTGGGGGTAAGGGTATCAAAGGATGAATTATTAGACTTGATCATTACACTTTAAGAAACTTCTAGTTTTTGGAGCTGACAAGTATATAAACATAACACGTGAAAAATAATAAGAAAACACAAATGAGGAAGAAGAAATCAAGGCAGCATAGCAGGATAGTTAAATCCATGGGCTGTGGAGTCCAGTTCTTAGCTGTGGGACCGTCTAAGCCTCATGTTTCTCTTTTGTAAAATGAGGAAAGCTTAGTGTTGGTAATTGCTGTGAGGGTTAAATGATTTAATATATTATTAAATGGCTTAAGATTGAACTTGGTAGGTGGAAACACTTATTAAAATGTATTGTTTGGTAAAGCTTAAGCACAGTGAGAATCAAACTTGCCAGCATATGTCTGGGGTGTTGACATCCCTTTCTTAAATTTTCCTGAGTTGCCCAACTCCAAGAGTCCCATTTCCTTGAGCTGTATTCTTTTCCCTGATGTAGTTGTCTTTTGATCCTACTGTAATGTCTCCAGAAAAGAATGATGTGGCAAAGGGACCCCAACCCCTGCTCACCAAAACTTGAGCTGCATCACAGAGAAGCTAAGACTGAGAATAGTCCTCAGGACAGGCAGATCAGGAAAATTAACCCAGGAGTATTTGTTAGAAAATGTCTAGGACCCACTCCCTGAGATTTTCGTTCTGCTTCAAGTCCAGTTTCAATACATACTTTACTAATATTTGAATTTAATTATTATCATAGGAAGGGTTTCACATGATTTTATCCTGCAAATCAACTCCCTTCCCAACCCTGCTTATTTATTGTTCTCTCCCAAACACTGACTCACCTCCTTCATCCTCAGTCAAGGGCACTGCTTTGATATGCTACAGTGGCTGCCCCCTTTCAGCCTTGGCATGAGTCTTGGCATGAGGATGGATGCGCTCTTTCATCTGAAACCCTCTGCCTTCTGACAGCTGTGCATAAGCTTACACATCTCCTCTCAAACCCACTAAAAACTCACCTCCTTCTGGAAGCCTTCCCTGCTTGAGTTCTTTACTTTTGTACTCCTGTCCTGTGCCACAGATGCAACTGGGGTTGTTGGGATGTAGACAGACAAGTGTCCTTGTGTCTCAATTGTGCGTCAAGTTATGGTTCTTCCCACTGAGGGCGGCGTGGGTTTGTGGAGAGGGCAGGGACTCTGGAATCTGGCATGAATTTGTACAGCAGCAGCACTCGTGAGTTCTCAAATTCATTCTGGCTGTCCTTTGTCACCTTGGGACTGCTGCTTTTTTTCTCCTGTGTGGTCATCTTCCATCCCTGCTTCTCAAGGCAGCTGTCCCCTCCTCGCTCCACTTTCCTTCTCTCCCTGAGTGGGCAGAGGGCCCTCTTCTAACTTCGCAAAGCACAGCTAAGACTGTCTGTGTGCCCCACCATTTCCTGTAGTGTCCTCCTCTGTCAAAGGGGGTTGATTACAGGTCCTTCCTCCCTGAATTTCTGTAAGAAAGCAGTGCCATGAGGCATGTTCACAGGATTTGGCATACAGCAGGTCATGGCAGTTACTTTAGACTGACTGGTTTGCTCCAAACCCATTTCAGCCCTGTCTTAGCTCACTTTCTGAACTTCAGGAGGCTGGAGGGATAAACCTGCATAACATGTCACAAACTCCCTTGCAGCTCCAGTTCTGTTTATGACTTGGATTCCATTTGTGTGAGTCTTTAGAACTAGGAGCTACGTGGAGGAAGAGGCAGGTGTGAAGCATCCATTTTGCTGAGGCCGTTTATGGCCAAGGCCTCGTGATTCTAGAACCAGCAGCTGTGGTGGCAGCTTAGCAGTTCTGAAGCTTCCGGACGGTGACAGAGGCTGTGGCTTGCTTGTCAACGAGTTCCACAGTATCATTTTGGGAGTGGTTCCTGGATGTTTAGCCTGGAGTCTGTTTCTTGACTTTCTTACCGATTCTGTGCGCTAAAGCCATACCCTTTAATAAGTCCCTTCGTGCTTAAATTAGCAAGAGAGAAACCTGCTGTCTGCAACCAAGAGAACTGATGGTTATGTTAAGTGTACAATAAACGTTAGCTGTTATTATCACTTTAAAACTGTGTCGAAAGCTTGGTAATGAGAGCACGTAATTACATTTCAGGAAAGGGAATTTTAAACTACCAACCAGATAAGACCATGTAAAATGATTTCTACAGTAGTGCTGTCCCAAAGACAGCTCTGTGTCATCATCTTTGATGATGGGGATGTTCTATGTTCGCATCCAGTATTGTAGCCACTAGTTATACGGGCTATTGAACACTTGAAATGTAGCCACTATGACTAAGAAACTGAATTTTTAATTTGATTTAATTTTTAATTCACTTATATTTAGCAACGACATGCAGATGGTGGCTACTGTGTTGGACAGCACAGTCCTTAAGTGTCTCAGCCTTACCTTCCAGAAGGGTCTGGACAACCTTCTCTGTCTCTAGCCAAGAAACTTCTTCATTGGTTCCTCAGTCCCCAGTCTCAAGCCACATGTTGATGATCTACAGAGGTGCAACATTCCCCAACAGTGATAACTTTGATACAAGTTTAGGGTCTCATTGTCCTCAGGTTTCATTCCAGGATTGCAAATTGGCTTTTTTTGTTTTTTTAATATTTATTTGTTTATTTGACCATGCTGGGTCTTTAGTTGCAGTATGTGGGATCTAGTTCCCCAACCAGGGATCGAAGCCCAGGCCTCCTACTGGGAGTGCAGAGTTTTAGCCACTGAGCCACCGGGGAAGTCCCACAAATTGGCTTTTTATTTACAAAACCCAAAAGTTTATGGAAGTGCTTTTGCTAAAATGCAGTCCGTATTGAAAGGGAAATTTCACCTTTCACTTAGAGAAAGAAAACCATTTATTATGTTCAATGTATGTATATATTTTCCATAACATCTAGGTATTGAGTTTTCAAAAATATTGGAGTCCTTTATCAGTTAGACAAGTGGTTCTCATACTTTGCTGAGTATTAGAATCATTGTAAGAAAGTAATACTTGCCAGCCACACTCCAGACCAATTAAATTAGCATTGTAGGAAATGATTAAAGAGAACCAAAATTTTATCTCCAACAATCTACTTTTTTCAAAATTAGATTCCTATGTTAACTACTAATTAAAAGTTAATAAAAATATAAGAAAAATAATGATAGGATTTTTTAAAGGGGTAATTTATTGTGAGTTAAGATAATTATAGACCTGTTATTCAAAGCCAAACTTTTTTTCCCATTTTGGTTGACTGGAGACCACACAGAGATCGTAGTCACAGAGCCATCATGCAATAATTCTGGGAAGCTTCTGGAACACAAACATTCACAAAGAGTACAGATTTCAGGGACTTCCCTGATGGTCCAGTGGCTAAGACTCCACACTCCCAATGCAGGGGGCGTGGGTGGCTTCCCTGGTGGCCCAGAGGTTAAAGCGTCTGCCTGCAATGTAGGAGACCTGGGTTCAATCCCTGGGTTGGGAAGATCCCCAGGAGAAGGAAATGGCAACCCACTCCAGTATTCTTTCCTGGAGAATCCCATGGACGGAGGAGCCTGGGGGGCTACAGTCCATGGGGTCGCAAAGAGTCGGACACGGCTATGCAACTTCACTTTCACTTTTTCAGGGAACTAGATCCTATATCCTGTAACTAAGACCTGGCACAGCCAAGTAAATATTAAGAAAAAGAAAAAAGATAACAGAGTTCAGTCAGGCTCCTCTTACAGATTGCCACTTTCACATGAATAAACCCAATCAATAATCCTATAGACCTTCCTTCCCATACAACCAAACATATGGAGAACTCAAAGGAAGCTGAGAAAAAAGATGAGGTCCAAATTCAGTGTTAGAAGGTCTCCCTCGCTCTTTTTTTTTTTTTTTTTAGATGGTCCTGTTATTATGCTCCCATCCCTCCACCTGCCCACACACAGATGTTCCCTGTGAAAGAACTTGGCCCTATGCAGTTCATTCCAGAATGGGATGGTCCCAGAAAGTTTAAAGAAAGGAACTTGCATTTCCTGAGATGACTTGCTCTTGACATTAATTCATATTTAGGAAGGAGCTTCCTAAGCCTTTTATAAATACCCGTGAAACATAAGTGACTCAAGATTGATTTTATTTCCTTCTGTCCCCCTGATGGTTCTTTAATCTTCCTGGAGTGATGCTATAACTTTGGTTCATGACAGCAGTGAGTGACAGCCTGGAGCTAGCCCTTTCCTCCAGCCCTGATTCAAAAGCAGTTGGGCGTTTCCCACAACTTGAGGGCCCAGGTGCTTGGAACTACTGCCAAGAACTTCTTCCAACTTAAAAGAAAAAAATTGTAATTATATCCATTAGTTCTGGGTTAGGTAACATTCAAAATTTTAAAATTCAGAGGGTATGAAGAACACAAAGTGGTATTTATTCCTCTGTCCATGTGCCCCAGCTTCCCAGTTCTCTTCCCCAGTGCTACCAGTTGGAGTATCTTCTTCAAGATAGAGATTTTATGCGTATTTTTAAAAAACACATTGGGAATCCCTTCGTGGTCCAGTGGTTAGGGCTCAGAGCCCTCACTGCCCGGACCCAGGTTCACTCTTTGGTCAGGGAACTAAGATCATGCAAGCCTCGAGGCATTGCATTATTTATTTAAAAATAAAAAATAAAAGAATGCGTTTATGTTTTCTTTTCCCTTTTTCCCCCTACCTTTTGGCTGTGCCTTGCAGCATGCAGGATCTTAGTTACCCAAGCAATCAAACCCGCGCCCCCTACAGGGGAAGCATGGAGGCTTAATCACTGGACCACCAGGGTTAAGTTCCTCTTCCCCGCTTTTATTCTTTTATTTTATATTAATGATAGCACACCCTACAAATACATTTCTCATCTGTCTGTTTTTCCTTCTACTCCTGCCACTAGAATGGATGCAGCACGAGGAGAGGGACTTTAATGCTATAGTGTTATATCCTCAGCGTGTAGAATGGCACCTGGTATACTGTAGTTTCTTCATAAATGTTCATTGAATAAAGTGAATGAACACACTGTTCCACTTCTTGCCCTTAGGAAATCATCTCATTTCTGTCCATAAGGAACCTTCTCACTTATTTTCATGACTGGATAGGGTTCCATTTCTGGACTCATTATTATTTATTTAATCAGATCCCTACTGATGGACATTAGTTTGTTTCTAATCCTCAGCTATGAAATATAGTCCTGGCATTCATATTCTTATACAGACATCATGTTGTACTTGCGTGAGTATATTTAAATGTAAGAGAAACTCCTAAATGTAAAAGAGCTAGGTCAAGGATAAGCTTTGAGTTACATTTTGCCAGCTTCTTTTTAATCAGAAGCACCTTGCCACGTCTAAATAGTTCTACTGTGGTCCATGGCAGTTGATGTAAGCCTGTTCTAAGAAAATCCATCATTAATGAAATTTTTTTGGTTAGGCCCGAATTTATGACTTCCACTTACTCCTGCAAACCCAACAGAAAACCATCACCCAGGTGGGAGCTGTTGGAACAACACAGATGTATTTCAAAAACACAATGTAGAAAGACAAGTGCACACTGCATGATTCCAAGAAGAAACGAGACAAATATAGGTAACAGAAATCAGAACAGCGGCCGCCCCAGGTTTGGGGGGCAGAGACTGGAAAAGGGATACTAGGCACCTTTCTGAAGAGAAGGAAACATTATATCTTAATTTGGGTGGTGGGTTACATGAGTGTTTGCAGTTGTCAAAACTCACTGACCCACATTATAATGTAGATATTTGATTTTTGTAAAACATGCCTCAATTTTAAAAACTTGAAAAAAAAATTTGAAAGAACTGGAGTTTGAGGGTATAACATGTTACTCCCTGCAGATCCCAGTCATGCTGGCCTTTTTCCATTCCCCACGTGCACTGTGCTTTTTCTCACCTGTCAGCATGCATGTATGCTGTTCCCACTGCCTGAAACACTCCTTCCTTTTTACCAACATATAACCACACCCATTCACCCATACACACACACATGCACACGCACATCTGTCTTTTTATAATTCACAGTGCATCAAAAATATAAAATATAAAAAAATATATAAAATAGTTCCCTCTTACACATGGGGTGTATGTTCTAAGACCCTCAGTGGATGCCTGTAACCTCGGAGAGTACCACACTCCATATATACTATGTTTTCCCCTATACATACATACTTTTGTTGTTCAGTCGCTAATTCATGTCTGACTTTTTGTGACTCCCATGTGCTGCAGCATGCCAGGCTTCCCTGTCCTTCAGTATCTCCCAGAGTTTGCTTATCCGTTGACTCGTTGATGCCATCCAACCATCTCATCCTCTGTCGTCCCCTTCTCCTCCCACCTTCAGTCTTTCCCAGCATTAGGGTCTTTCCCAATGAGTTGGCTCTTTACATCAGATATCTAAAGTATTGGAGCTTCAGCATCAGTCCTTCCAATGAATATTCAGGGTGATAAAATTTAATTTCTAAATTAGGCACAGTAAGAGAATATCCAAATTGCCAGCATCACTACTCTTGAGCCTTGGGGATGTTACTAAGTAAAATAAGATTTATCTGAACACTGTGATATGATGGCAGTCTGATAACCTAATAGAATCCTAAGTGACTATCGAGTTAGCATATATATTGTGGATACTTGTCACAGCCCTGTTGGGATGAAGCAGGATGGCACGAGATATCATCAAGCTACTCAGAATGGTGCACAATTTAAAACTTATAAGTTGCTTACTTCTGGAATTTTCCATATATTATTGAACCTTGGTTGACTGTGGGTGACAGAAATGGTAGAAAGCAAAACCGTGGGGAAGGGGTGGGATTAGATAGAAAATGGCTGGAATGATACATTTCTGTATGAATTATTTTGTAACCTGTATGAATTGCCTTATAAAACTCAGGCATAAGAAAATGTACATTTCTCAATTTGGGGGAGACTTGAACTTAAAGGTGATGGTGGGTGACACAATGTTGCTCTTTTTTGGCCACACTGCCAACTTGGCCACCTGAGCCAAGAAATATCTGGAGTTGAGAAAATTCAGAAAAATTAAATGGTCTTTGGTCCACATGGTGGTCCCTGAGATGCTCATTGTTCTGTGTGGTTTACTTGAAGGCGAAAGGCTCAGCATAGTGTCAAGCTCAATCATCAGGAGCCTCTTGGAGGGTCCCAAGACCTAGGAGGTGTTTAGCACTCAGTCTTCCTAAGGCTGCCAGCCATCCCCATCCTGCCTCCTTCTGGGGTTCCATGTGGGGCTGAGGAACGAGCCTCTGTTGTTCTGGAGCTTGCCTTCCTCTCAACCCCCAATGGGTTTGCACTTCAGAAAACTGTCCTGCAGAGAATGGCAGCAGATAGAGTGGCTTTGGGGAGACCCCTTAAAGCTGGTAAATACCCATGTTGGAGTCAGCCTCAGCTTTCATTAAATAGCAAATGGGAAAACTGGAAAAGGAGAAGGAACTTTTTTTTTAAGCTTCTAAGGATTTTGCAAACAATTGAAGTAATTAAAAGTTCTCAGAAGTAGCCGATGGTGCCCTTTTCACCGAGGGAATGTGGGCCAAGCATGATATATTAAAAGAGAGGGAGCTGCTCTATTGAAGTTAAAAATAATCTTCTGTCACATGGCTAATTTGTTGGAATGCAGCAATTAAAGGGCTCTGGGCAGAGCGAGAGCTGGAAGCAGCTGGGGAGCTTGCAGGCAGAGTGCACGCCCTGGGGACTGTTGTTTGCAGAGAGAGAAAACACTGTCACAGCTGACTTAGGGCACCTTATCAGAAAGCCCACAAAGGAGCCAGGAAGAAGGAAAAGTGGGGTTGATTTTAGACCTGTGACCTGTGGGTTTATCAGACAGTGTAGGGATGGGTCAGGACTTGTCACCTGTGCTCTGGGATGGTGATTCACTCAGCAAGGATGAAGGCTTTCCAGTTTCCCCTGCACTTTGAAAAAGCATGCCTTTGAATCCATTTCAAAGGAACACATAACCCGAAGGAGCCCTTTGATCCTAAATCCATGGGAAAAACCAATCTATATGATCTTGAAGGGCAAAGCTCAGGCCAAGAATATAAATCCTAGATTGGGGAGTTGTGTTTTAAAAGTTTTTGTTTTTGTTTTCCTGAAATTGTGAGTTGAAAGAGGTTTTTTGTTTGTTTTCACTTTTTGGCTGCCCTGGGTGGCATGTGGGAATCTTAGGGGGAGCAGGGAGCAGACCCATGCCCCTTGCTGGACCACCAGGGAAGTCCCAAAAGAGCTTTAAGAAAACGGTTATCTATCTGGTATAATATGAGTTTTCCAGGTGAGGCAACATGCGCAGAGAGGCTGATTTGCCCACTGTCACTCAACAAGCAAGAGACAGAGGCTAGGTTCTAATTCAGGTGTTTAACTTGAGAAGAGGACGTGATGGTTAGGAAGTGCAGGGTTCACATGACCATGATGTAGAGTCCTGGCTCCAGGGTTGTGGAACCCTCTCACAGGTGCCTAACCCATCTCATCTCAGTGTTAGTGTATGTAGAGTAGGAATAACAATAGTACCTACCACCTAGAATTGTTACAATGCATGTGAAGTGCCTAATGTCTCTCTTGATTAAATGCTAAATAAAGTGTTAGCTGTTATTTTTCCATGGTTTTTTCTACACTGCCCTGCATCCTAGCACCATCTTGCAAGTTAACTTGCCCACACATCCTCTTCTTTTTGGTTGGGGTTGTCTTCCTTTTCTTTCTACCTCCAATTCTCATTCATTACATATAAAGGAAAAGAGAATCAGTCACTTTCTCCTAGCATTTTGTGCATTCCAGCACACCCATATTACTTGTCTTCTCTCAAGCTATAGGCCCTCCAGTCTGTGTGTCCAGGTTGCTGGCAAGCAGAAATGGCACCAACATGAAGAAGCAAGTATTGCTGCCCCAATGCAGTAACCAGAGCTATCTGAATCTTTTAGAATACTTGATCAATTTTCAAGTTTATAAAGGGCACCATGAAGGGGCTCTGAATGTCCGATGGATGTTTGGGCTTCACAGCCTAAGCACCCTTGGAAAGTGGAGGCCAAATTCTGTGTGTGCGCATACATTGCAAGGAACGGACAACCTACCTGACTCTAGCTTGAGCCAGAAATGGGCAAGTTTAGTGGCTCATGTAACCACAAGACTAGACAGATTTCATTTCTGACTAGATCCTAGGGTCAACAACGTCCCCAGGGCACCTTTCTGTTTTGTTGGGCTCTATTCTTTAGATTCTTGCTACTTTTGCAGACAAAATAGCTGTGGAGAGCTCTGAGGTTTACTCTTTTTCCAAATCCAGTATTCATATTAAGCAGTCTTCCTGCCTTTAGTCCTGTTTCCTGATTGGGTACCTTAGATCAAGTGTCTCTTCCTGAAACAGTAGGGCCAGGGAAATGAGCTTCTCTAATTGGACAGATTGGATCACATGCCCCAACAGCATCTGATTAGCAGCCCTTGCTAGCTTTGCATACACTACAGCAGGAACAGTTCCTCCTGGGAAGATGGGGTACAGAGACCAGAAGAAAGGGAAAGGCAGATAGAAACCATTAATACCAAAGCCACGGGCACTTACGTGCACTTTTTGAGGGGGTGGTTTATAGCTTGCTTCATATCTTCCCAATGTTCTATAATCCAAGAAATAGTAAAACTTTGGGAGAGGAAAATGCTTTTTCCCCACTCTAGATATTTCCTTCCTGTAGAGGGTCATCAATTAGCGTTAACGCTCACAGCTCCTCTCCATGTCTTCCTTCTCCTGCACTTAGGGAAGAAGGAGTATTAGGAGAAGCTGGATATGAGTCTCCCAGTGTCGTCCTCTTCCTGGGCTCTCAGGGTCCAGATGCTGGGAAGCAGCATTCCTCCACCCACGGAGGGCACCCTGGTCCAGTGTTTCCTGGGACTGTGGGAAAGTCTATTTAATTAGAATTCAAGAAAGCCTACCGGGCACACATGATCAGCCACGTCTCTTAACATATAGCCTTATCAGAAGATAATTCATCTCCTGACCACCCAGACCCCCAGCTGATTCAGAGACTGAATAGGGAAGGGGTGTCCTTTTTGTTGAGCCCCTTCTCAAAAGTCAACAAGAACCATCCACTTCGGTTATTAGGGACCCACAGATTTCATCCTTTCATGCTCCCCTTCCTGGCCGGGTCCCCCACAGGAGAAGCTGTCCGCAGAGACAGTGGAGTGCTGGGAGCAGGCTCAGAGGGTGACCACAAAAATGATAAGAGGCAAGGAAGCTAGATTTACAACAGCAGGTTGTAAACTGGGATTATTTCACATGGGCGGGTCGGGGGGAAAGCCAGTGGAGGGGTGATTCAGGAGTAACTTGGACCTTCCCAGGCAGTCCAGTGGTTAAGACTCCATGCTTCCAATGCAGGGGATGTGGGCCTGATCCCTGGTCAGGGAACTAGGATCCTGCATGCTGCATAACGTGGCCAAAAAGTAAAAATTTTAAAAATAAAATAAAAAACACGGGTTAAAAAAATAGTAAAAATAGTAGCCTTGACCAAAACCGTACTGAGGGTGTGGCTTCGCTGGTATTTTTCCACAACCTCACCCTGACCCTGAGTGTGGTCACATGTGTGTCTCTCACCTCTCCCATCCCACTAGGGTCCTTCCAAGCCCACCTCTTTGAAAATAAATTGTTCCAATTCCACAGAGGTGCGGGAAGCTGGGGCACACAAATCAACTTAAAAAATAACACTATAATTTCTTTTTGATTACAGAAATAATATGCAGTCTGTAAAAAGAATGGAAAAAGATACATAAAAGTATAAAGATGAAAACTAAAATCCACTCTAAGCCCTCAACCCTAAGATAGCTATCGTTAGGATTTTGGTCTGTTACTGTCCACCCTTCTTTCTATACATATTTTTTAATGTATTCTTCATTTCTTTTAAAAAAGATTATAAAAATATTTCAAACAAAATAGCAGCATGTAGTGTAAAAGAGGAAAATATTATGCTATTTCTTATAATATTATTTCTCTTAGTATTATGATCTATGTATACTATTAAGTGAATATTTTCTATTGCTCACTGCTTCCTTTTCCCTCTCGTGGCCTCAGCAAAGGTTGACACTGTGGCCCTCAGCTGAGAGGAAAGTGCGAGTGTCATCACACTAGAGACAGGGAACTGTGACTTCACCACAGCCACACCCAACCCCTGCCGTGTGGCCAGGATCCCAGGGGACACATACAATTTCCTAACGTAATAGATACCTCTGTGAGAAAAGCGAGTGAAGAAGGTGGCTTCCATAAGCCAGGGTTCTTGACCTTCCTTCTCTATTCTGAAATACCCATCACATCTGCCATAGTTGCCTCCAGAGCCCCAGGATTTTGATTCTGATTCTGGGAGCATATAGCTGCAAATGAACAAAGAGCTGAGGGAAAGTTCTTTATCAGCAGGAGAATTATTTTATTCCATGTGTTTCCTTACATGAGTTGGGACAATAAGGGAAAAGAATGAGAAGAAATAAAAGGCTAGTTACTCAGGCTACTTTTAATGAATCACAACCCACCCTCCAACAGTGTCATTACCCATCCCCAGTCAGGAAAGGCTTGAGTTTTCTCCATGCCAAGAAAAACAGAGGGCAGGAAGAAACAAATTATGACCTTGTTTGTGTTTTGTTTCTTAACTATTTGATTTATAGGCCCAGATCCAATGATTATGGATGAAAGAAAATATCCCCATGTCCCAAAGCTAACCTGAACTTAACCGGGGTGGATCTCACGTCCACTGCTCAAAGTTAGCACGAAGTTAAATGCTTTAAGAATGCCTCAGGGTTTGAGGCTGCCTGAGCAGCCCAGTAGCAAAGCCAGATTCCTTTCCCATCGCCCCAATTCAGATGAGTACTATGAAGAATTTAAAAATACTAAGTATTGGTGAGAATGTGGAAAAATTGGAGCCCTTGTGCACTATTGATAGGAATAGGAATGTAAAATGGTATAGCTGCTATATGGAAAATAGTATAGCAGTTTCTCAAAAACTTAAAAATAGAATTACCATATGATCCAGCAATTTCATTTCCAGGTACTCAAAAGATTTAAAATCAGGGTCTCAAAGAAATGCCTTATACCTAAATATTATTATTTTTGGTTGGTCTTTTGTTTGCCCAACCATTATTTCTTGTTCTGGGAGGCAGCGACTAATACATTTGCCTTTAAATCTATCAAATGCACCCCCCGCCCCCCATAGCTGCCTCGTACTTGGAGGAATTCTGAATTAAGCAAAATGAGGGTAAAGTTTTTGAGCTGGCCCTTCAGAGAGCCACCAGACTGGTTGAAATGAACAGCCACAATTTTTGAAGAATGAGATCACTGCTACTACCTCCAGGACTAGGAACTTGTGCTAGGAATGGGGACTGCCATGGTCAAAGCTTTCTGCCGAACTGGAGAGCAGGGGATGGAGACAGGGCAAGTTAAAACATCACAGAGTTCTCTGACTGAGATTCATCTGTTTTTTTTTTTTTTTCCTTGATTAAGTGTTCACCTGGTTGTTGTAATTTTTTGCTTAGTTTCCAGAATGCCAATAAAGTTGATTTTGAGAGGGAAAAGGGAAAGAAAAATATCATGTAGCCATGCGCTCTATAGAAAGAAAACACAATGATGTTTTGGACAGAGCAGCCACTCAGGATGTGGAGGCTCACCGAGGCCTCACCCAGGGGTTGACACTTAACCAGAGATTAGACTGATAAATCTAAATGTGAAGTTGGGCAGAGAGAATACCCCCAAAGTAGGCTTGTGCTTGGCATATAGAAATCAAACCATCTTGACTCAAAAAAGAAATTTTTGGCCATTAGGGTTGGTTTTTTTTTTTTTTTTTCCTTCAGATATGGATCTAGATGGAAGATTGATAAATTCCTCTGTCACTCTTAACTATAGAAAAAAGATGTTTGACCTCACTCTTAAGAAGTGAAATGCAAGTCAAAACCACAGTGTGATATAATTTTTAAAAGGTCTCATCGTTTGGTTTTGCTGGCTGTGCTGGGTCTTCGTTGCTGTGCTGGCTTTTCTTTCGTTGCAGCGAGCAGTGTACAGGCTTCTCTTGTTGCAGAGCATGAGCTCTGGGCTTCAGTAGTTGCTGCTCCCAGGCTCTAGAGCCGCAGGCTCAATATTGGTGGCGCATGGGCTGAGCTGCCCCACGGCATGTGGAAATTTCCCAGACCAGAGACTGAACCTGTGTCTCCTGCATTGGCAGGCGGATTCTCTATCACCGAGTCCACCAGGGAAGTCCTAAAAATGTCTCACTGTTATAATCCAAAAACTTTGATAACACACACTCTGAGACTGTGAGGAATCCAGCACTCATGTACATCGCCAGTGAGAATATAAATTGGTGCAATTGCTAACATTACAATTGCATGTGCTTTTGACTTAGAATTCCCATTTCTTCTTATACATGTGTACAGTGATAAAAGATCAGAGTTGTATTAATTGCAGCATTATTTGCAATTCCAAAACACTGGAAACCCAAATCTCCATCAGCAGACTAGTTAAATTATGATGTATTCATACCAAACTCTGAATACTGAGCTGTAGAAAACTATGCAGCTGTAAAAACTATGTAAAAATAAATGAGGAGGTACTTTATGTATCATTATCTAAACATTTCTAAGATGTCATTAAGTAAAAAAGGCAAGATGCAGAAGGGTGATGTTCACTACATTTTATATGTAAAGAAAACTTAAGTATAAAAATGTTAGTTGCTCAGTTGTGTCTGACTCTGTGACCCCATGGACTGTAGCCTGCCAGGCTCCTCCATCCATGGGTTTTCCCAGGCAGGAATACTGGAGTGGGTAGCTATTCCCTTCTTAAAGGGATCTTCTGGACCCAGGGATTGAACCCACATTGCAGGCAGATTCTTTACTGTCTGAACCACCAGGGAAGCCCTTAAAACTAAGTATAAATATGTGTATTTACTTGCATTTTGCATGGAGAAACTCAGGAAGGATACACATAAAAATTATTAAATGGTTTCTGTGGTGGGTGAGTGGAAGGGAATGGAAAGTAGGTAGAAAGGTGGTGGGCAAGATACTTTTTATTGAGATGTTTAATTTTTTTTTAGTTTGGAGCCATGTGAATATATTAAGACTTAGAAATTAAATTTAAAACTTCTTCCCTTTACTACCTCTTATCTTAATTTATTAATTTATCACTTAATCCATAGCCATTGTTCACTCCTCCAGCCGCTCTCCTGAGGAAGTGTTTCATTAAATGAATGTGGATGATGGTTATAAAAAGTACATTAGTGCATATATATTTTTAAAAAGCTGACTTAAAAAACATGTTAGAGATTAATCTAATCACGAAGGAGATTTCTGTGCTTTACCCCTCATCCTCCACAGATTAAATAAAGGTCATTGACCAAAGACATTTGGAACATTCTGAAGGCAAAAACCTGCCTAAAGGAAACTTTGTGTTTATGGAAACATTATGATTTTTCAAAGTGGCCTTTGGCTCAGTAGATTGTAGTAAAAACAATGACATCATCCAATCTCTGAACTGGATCATCTTTATCAAAAAGAACCCTTTACCGGGTAAAGAATTTCTAAGTGTTAACATCTTTTCACATCCATTTTTTCATTGGCTCCACGTCTGGAAAGTATTGTAGTCTTTTAATGTTTTTTGATTCCCTCCTTATGCCCTTCCCCTAACCACTAAATTAACTTTGTCTGTTTTTTCCTTAGCAGCTTTATAACTCACATACTATACAAATTATCTATCAAAAGTATACAATTCAGTATCTTTTAGTGTAGTTACAGAGTCGTGCAGGCATCATTGCAATCTAATTTTATAACATCGTCACCATACACAAAAGAAGCTTCATCCCCATTAGTGGTCATTCACCATTTTTCCCAACCCTCTCAGCCATGTACAACCACTAAATGTACTTTCTGTCTCTACAGATGTGCCTTTTTAAAAAATAATTGATTAATTAAGTAGGCTGTGTGGGGTCTTAGTTGTGGCAGGTGGGCTTCGTTGCCCTGCAGCATGTGGGATCTTAAGTTTCCTGACCAGGGATCGAAGCCTCACCTCCGGCAGTGGAAGTGCAGAGTCTTAACCACCAGGCCACCAGGGAGGTCTCTAGATGTGCCTTTTCGTGAAATTATATATATATGAAGTCATACTGTATGTGGTCTGTTGCGATGGGCTTCTTTCACTTAGCACGATGATTTCAAGGTACATTCATGTTTTAGCATGCTCTTTTTCTTACTGCTGAATTATATTTCATTGTAAGGACACATACACATTTATTTATCTACATATGGAATCCCATGGACAGAGGAGCTTGGTGGGCTACAGTCCATATGGTCGCAAAAAGTTGGGCTCGACTGAAGCAACTTAGCATAGCATATCTAGATGATCATATAAAATCATATAAACATCATCCTAATAGAGCAGACAAAATATTTTACAGGCTCTAGTCTCCTTTTATGATTTAAAGAGAAAAAAAAAGACACCTCAGGAAACAATGTAGGTAGGGGAATTCTATCAGATGAAGAGTATCTACTGACAAATCTACAAACATCATATTTAATTGTCAGAGACAGAATGCTTTCCTACTAAGATTAGGAACAAGCCAGAGATGCTCATTTTACCGTTTTTATTCAGTGTTCTACTAGAAATGCTAGTGTGAAATACTCCTTGCCAGTGAAATAAGGCAAGGAAAAAGGCATATAGATTGGAAAGGAACAAGTAAAACCATCCCTATTAGCAGATGATATGATTGCCACGTAGAGTTTTCTAAGAAATTTACAATCACTAGAAGTATAAGTGAGTTTAGCAAGGTTATAAGATACTAAGTCAATGTACAAAATCAATTATATTTCTCTATTATAGCAGCAAACAATTGAAGATGAAATAATTCCATTTGTAATAGCAGAAAACCATAAAATATTTAGAAATAATTTTGACAAAAGATGTAGAAGACCTCGGTGCTGTAAACCACAAATTGAAAAAACATTCAAATAAGTGGAGCAGTGTACCATGTTGGTGGATTGTGAGCCTCAGGATTATTAAGGTGTTCATTCTTTGTAAATTCATCTATAAGTGCTTTTACAGAAATTAACAGGCTGATTTTTAAAAGTAACCTTATTATTTTGGGATACGTTCAGATTTACAGAAAAGTTGCAAAATAGTACAGAGTTTTTATATACCTCTTACCCCACGTCCAATAATGTTACCATCTTGAATATACCATAGTACATTTGTCAAAACTAAGAAATCAACACTGGTACATTACTGTCACTTTAATCTGAATTTTACTGTTTTTTTCCCTGATATCCTTTTTATTTTGTTCTAGGATCCACTCCAGGTTGCCACTTTGCATTTGAGTTGTCTGTCTCCTTAGTCAAAGTGGGTCTGTGACAATTTCTCCTTGTGTCCTTGTTTTTATTTTTTAAGTAAGTTTGATGGTTTTGATTGCTATTGGTCAGGTATTTTGTAGAATGTTCCTCAGTTTGCCTAAAACATTAGGGTTTGCCTAATGTTTTTCTCCTGTTTAGATGGAATTATGGGTTTGGGGGAAGAATGCCAGAGTGGGGAAGTGCTTTTGTAGCACATACCAGGGAGTACATGCTATCAACATGATTTGTCACTGGTGATGTTAACCTTGATCACGTGGCTCAACAAGCTGATTTTAAAACTTTGGTGAAAACATAAAGGGTCTAGAATAGCAGAAACAATTTTGAAAACTCACAAAAGCTTGACTCTCAGCCTTACAAAGCGATCATAACCAAGATAGTGTGGGACTGGCATGAGGCTAGACAAATAACTGGAACAGACTAGCAAGTTGAGAAAAAGACCTACACTTACATGGTCAGTCAGTTTTCGACAAACATGAAAACAATTCAGTGGGGAACTGTTTTCATCAAATAGTGTTGAGACCCTAAGTATCCACTTGGAAAAAAGAGATTGAGAAAGCCAGCTGAGGTCACCAAGTTTGTGAGTAGCAGGGACACAGATTTCAAGCTAGACTTTCTGGCTATCATAGGCTACCATTGTGAATATTAATTTATTTAAGCCATAGTATTTTCCTGAATCAAATTCAATTTGAAGCCATATTCTTAAAAAAGAATGTCTATTGTCATGTCTATTCTTTAAAAAAATATCTATTTTCATGGAAAAAAAAAAAGCAGAGGCTGAAGAATCATGCCTGATTAAAGGAAACCAAGGAGACATACATAAATGCAATACATTATCCTGACTTGGATCCTTGATCCCATAGACATACCAAAATTTCACAAAGAACAGTATTATAATGATTGGAAAATAATGTGGACAGCCTGTTAGATAATAGTTTTATCTGCATGTTAAATTCTCTGAACTTGAAAATCATACAGGGGCTTTTCATAGAAGACACGGAATTATTTGGAGGTAAAGTGTCATGAGGTCTGCAACTTAACTCTGAAATGGTTTGGTTTAACAATATTAATGACAATAATAAAAATAAATATAAATGAAATAAAATATGGAAAAATAATAACCATTGGTAAATCTAAGTTAAAGTGGGAATTGATTAAATTATTATTTCAACTTCAGTTCAGTCGCTCAGTTGTGTCTGACTCTTTGCAACTCCATGGACTGCAGCACGCCAGGCTTCCCTGTCCATCACCAACTCCCAGAGCTTGCTCAAACTCATGTCCATTGAGTTGGTGATGCCATCCATCCAACCATCTCATCCTCTGTTGTCCCCTTCTCCTTTTGCCTTCAATCTTTCCCAGCATCAGGGTCTTTCCAGTAAGTCAGTTCTTCGTATCAGGTGCCCAAAGTATTGGAGTTTCAGCTTCAGCATCAGTCCTTCCAATGAATATTCAGGACTAATTTCCTTTACGATGGACTGATTGGATCTCCTTGCAGTCCAAAGGACTCTCAAGAGTCTTCTCCAACTCCACAGTTCAAAAGCATCAATTCTTCGGCGCTCAGCTTTCTTTATGGTCCAACTCTCACATCCATACATGACTACTGGAAAAACCATTTGAAATTCTAAAAAAGAAATTTAAATACTAATTTTTAAAAAAAAACACTTTAATCTGATTCTAATTCCAGTTGCCATGATGGTGGCAAATTGAGTCTCAGTCATTTATGAACATTTCTCTCCTCTGCCCCAGGGATTTTACATAGTGCAGAACATTCAGGAGGGGCCCTCTAGTCTTCAGTCCACACTGGTCACTTCCTGAAGACCGGGCAGAGCTGGCAGCCTCTGCACTGATGCTCAAATATGTCTACTAGCTGGGAGCACTGGCAACAAGGGTCCAGCCTTTCTGCATGCATCATGTAACCCTTCCACTTCAAAATCCTGTCACTAACCTAGGTCCCTTTGGCAAAGCTTATAGGGTTCTTGCTACTGGAGAAATCCCAAACTGCTTTCTTCGTCCCAGACTCAGGAAGCCCAATTTAGCTTTTGTGGTACTCCAAATATATTTGTCCAACCCCTCCCTTGGTGGAGAGTTTCTTCCATGCTAGTTTCTTCAGTTCAGTTCAGTTCAGTCACTCAGTCGTGTCCGACTCTTTGCGACCCCATGAGTTGCAGCACGCCAGGCCTCCGTATCCATCACCAACTCCCAGAGTTCATCAGTCTCACTTCCATCAAGTTGGTGATGCCATCCAGCCATCTCATCCTCTGCTAGCTTCTTAGGATCTTCAAAAACACTATTGGACTCAGTTTCCTAGAGGTGGAGGTAGTAAAGGAAATGCCATGTGATTTTGCTAATTTACTGTATGAAAGATAAACACATATTAAATATGCTTCAAAACAGACTCACAGGGAATTCCCTGGCAGTACAGTGATTAGGACCCTGTGCTTTCACTGCCAAGGGCCAGGGTTCAATCCCTGGTTGGAGGTCAAAGATCCAGCAAACCTCAAGGTGTGGCCAGAAGAAAAACAAAATAGAATGGCTTAACAACAACAACAAAAAAAACAGACTCACAGATAATAGAAAACAGATTAGTGATTACCAGTGGGTGCAGGTGGGTGGGAGAGGGGCAGTACTGGGGGGAGTGGCAGGTACAAATAATTGAGTGTAAGGTAGGCTACAAAGACATATTGTACACCATGGGGCATATAGCCAAGTATTTTGTAATAACTGTAAATGAGTGAAACCTTTAAAAATTGTGTAAAAAAGTTCAGTGTTTCCCAAAGTTACCCGTAGATCACATGCATCAGCGTCATTCAAAATAATTTGCTAAAAATGTTAATTTCTGATTATATATCCAGACTTGCTGGACCTGAATCACTGGAAATGGGGCTGGGAATTGGCTTTTTAAATTTTTGTGTGTCTTAAAACAATGTTTTATTATCTCATAATGCTGGGGTTGATGGGGCTGACCTGCTGATATAGCCTGAACACAGTCATGGTTTGTATTAAGTTGATTAAGGGGCAGTCTCAGCTGAGACACCCTAAGTAGCTCATCTTTGTCGACTAGGGGGAAAAAAAGCACAATGTGTGAGCTGTGTTTTGCCTCATCTGGGGCAAAATAGGCCCAAAGAGCAGAGAAGGCAATGGCACCCCACTGCAGTACTCTTGCCTGGAAAATCCCATGGACGGAGGAGCCTGGTAGGCTGCAGTCCATGGGGTCGCTAAGAGTCGGGCACAACTGAGCGACTTCACTTTCACTTTTCACTTCCATGCATTGGAGAAGGAAATGGCAACCCACTCCAGTATTCTTGCCTGGAGAATCCCAGGGACAGAGGAGCCTGGTGGGCTGCCGTCTATGGGGTCGCACAGAGTCGGACACGACTGAAGCGACTTAGCAGCAGCAGCAGGCCCAAAAAGACAGCATTTCTATAGCCCAAGAGATAGCATTTCATATAGCTCTGAGAAACTGCAACGAAGAGGTAGGGGGGAATGTCAATATATATATATGTGATTTTGGTGAAGGGAGAGTGCATGCAATGAAACACATAGTTTTTGCAGATTACTGATAGTCACGAGGAGCATGTGTCACCAGGAAGGATTTTAGTGCATTTCTAGATTCAAGGAGATGCAAAAATTGGGCTCATAAAATCATCTCCTGAAAGTCCCTAATTATCTGAAGACTTGTTCTGCCAGTTTTTACCAGAGCAGAGAGTGCCTCATTCCTGATCTCCACCTTAACTCCTTTCATGGGGTGTTGAAGGTCTGCAGCTGCAGTGGCTTATAATTTGGTCCTTGTAGAGGTAGGTGGCCGGAGAAGGCAATGGCAACCCACTCCAGTACCCTTGTCTGGAAAATCCCATGGACGGAGCCTGCAGGGCAGAGCCTAGTAGGCTGCAGTCCATGGGACTTCCAAGAGTCGGACACGACTGAGCGACTTCACGTTCACTTTTCACTTTCATGCATTGGAGGAAATGGCAACCCACTCCAGTGTTCTTGCCTGGAGAATCCCAGGGATGGGGGAGCCTGGTGGGCTGCCGTCTATGGGGTCACACAGAGTCAGACACGACGGAAGCAACTTAGCAGCAACAGCAGCAGCAGAGTTAGGTGGCAAGTGCCAATATATAGGTAACATCTTTAATCCCAGACTTCTTCACAGCATCATGAAGTGTTCTAAGATGGTGAAGATGGAAATTTCAAGGTTTCTTGAAGTCTAGATGTTGTAACTTGCACAGTACCATTTCTGTCACAATGTATTGGCCAAAGTAAGTAACAAGGAAAGCCAAGATTTAAGGTGAGGAAAAGTCTCACCTACAAGATTGAAGGTGGGAGGAGAAGGGGACGACAGAGGATGAGATGGTTGGATGGCATCACCGACTCAATGGACATGCGTTTGAGTAAACTCCGGGATTTGGTGATGGACAGGGAGGCCTGGCGTGCTGCAGTCCATGGGGTCGCAGAGTCGGACACGACTGAGTGACTGAAAGTCTCTAAGTCTGGACTGGAGGGAATCTGCTTTTTTGTTGTTGTTGAGCTTCGTGACTTGTAGGATGTTAGCTCCCCCAATCAGGGATCAAACTTTCACTGCAGTGAAAGCTCAGAGTCCTAACCACTGAACTTCCAGGGAATTCCTGGGAATTTGCATCTTTAACGTAGCCTTCTAGTTGACTCATGCACACCAGGGTTAAGTATGAATCATCATTTAACAAATATGTTTACAGAACTGTGTCCTTTTGCATTTGCTACAAATTTCTATTGCTAGCACTTAAATTTATATATATATGTAAATGTTTTTGTTCCTTTCAGAAATTTCTGAAATAGTAATGTGCTTAAGTACCATATGGAGATGGGATCACTGGAGCTCAGGATGGTAGCAGAGTTTGTGATAAAGAAGGAATTCAAGGAGCTTGAAAGGTGAGTAGGCATCAGAAGGAAGAGGGTATCATAAGTGGGTGGACCTGATATGATCACAGATGTGGGCTTATACCAGTTGGTTTAGGAGTCAGGGACTGGTGCACAAGGCTTGTAAAAGGGAATGGCTGGGGATGGATTATGGAGAGTAATGACATGACTGAAGTGACTTAGCATACATGAATGCATGGAGAATATGGGAGAGTGACATGATGAAAATAACATCTCACCATGACCAGTTTGTCATTTGTAATGGCAGTTAAGAATGCGTAGCTCACAATATTGCATATTAACTATACTTATAATTCCAAAATGCTGGGACCTCTAACCAGCCACAGTTGAGGCGAAATTTTATTTTAGGATACGTAGAAACAGTGTAGTTGTCCTGGTTACTTAATAATTCACTTAAAAACAGATCTCTCCCCCCACCCCGCCCTGAGCCTTATTTAGAGATAATTGACATACAAGAAAATCAGATTCTCAGTAATAGCACAAACTTGGGATTCTCCATATCATACCCTCAAACACTGTCTCAAGTGCCGGTTCACCGCCTGTCATTTATACACTGAATACTAGGCACCAAGCGCTCTGCAGGTACACGCTCTCTCTCTCTCAATCGGCCAAATTTCTCTATAAAGTAGAGATTATCATGCCCGTTTTACTGGTGAAGAGGAAACTGAGCCTTAAAGAGACAGGTCACAGCCCGGAGAGTGCAAAGTAAAAATGTACATCTGGGGCTGGAACAGAAGCTGCTCAGGAGTTGGGGTGGTGGTAGGGGCAGAACAAGTTGCTCTTGTCTCAAGACGGATCCTTTACAAGGTGAAGGAAAATGGGAAAAAGGTGACTTTGCCTCGTCTTCCAGAATTCTGCAGGTCTGTAAGCTGCTTCCCTGGTGGCTCAGACGGTCAAGAATCCGCCCGCAATGCTGGAGACCTGGGTTCCATCCCTGGGTTGGTAAGATCCCCTGGAGGAGGCGGCATGGCAACCCACTCCACTATTCTTGCCTGGAGAATCCCCATGGACAGATGAGCCCGGCGGGCTATGGCCCATGGGATCGCAAAGAGTCGGACACGACTGAGCGACTAAGCACAACACATAAACCGACTGAAGAAGAAACCTCTTAGACAGACGTGTCTCTTAGGCGCCTTTCCAAAATCACGGTATCTTATTGGTGAGATTGGAGGGGATGGGTGATCCAGATTGGTTAGTTTTACCTCGAACCAGGCCGACGCCCCTAGGGTCTGGTGAGGAGTGTGTGGGATTTGAAATAGAATTCCTCGTTTCATTGGTGAAAAGAAAACGAACCAGAAACTATTCGTAGGCGTGATTGGCTGTTGACAGGTTGGCCCCGGTTACGGAAGCTGGTGAGGACAGAGCAGGAGGTCGACTTCCAGGAAGTTGGTAGTGGAAACCGGAATAGCGGTGGAAAAGAGGTTATCTCAGGCCCAATGGCCACTGTGGTAGCAAGCGGCGGCGATGGAAAAGAGCAAGGAGTCGAGACTTCCGTCACCTATTACCGACTGGAGGAGGTGGCGAAGCGCAATTCCCCGAAGGACATATGGCTGGTGATCCACGGGCGAGTCTACGATGTCAGCCGCTTTCTTGACGAGGTGGGGCCCGGCAGGTGGACTGCGCTGAGGGGGTACGGGCCCCGAAACGCTGGTAGGGTGTGTGGGAGGGAAGTGAGGCCTAGCTGAGGACGAAAAGACGTGCGAAAAGGGACCGAGACCCTTCGAGACGGAGTTTGGTGGGTTTGAGGGGGGACCTTAGGTCTGCGTGGATTTCTTCCGCCATTAAGTGCTGGTACCTTCAATACTATGCTTCTGCCACATATTGAGCACTTACTGTTAGCTTGGCTAAACTTTTGAGTCACCGGTATCACCATTTTACGGAAAGGGAAACCGAGCCTCAGAGTTTCTCACCTAACAGCCTAGAGTCATTCGAACCTAGGTCTGAAAGCGCAAAATCTCTACTCATTTTTTTTCACTGTGCCTTCTGAAGTAATACCACTGTTTGGTTTTAATTTTCTTGAGAAGAAGCTGAGATGCCTTCTCCCTTCTTACCATTATGCTGCGTTTCTTTTTCCTGTTTTGAGCAGACTTTGAGGCCAGAGGTTATGAGCTGATTTGGGGTTTTTTATTTTTGGCTTCTGACTCAGACTGTTACCTCTTTGGTAAATCAAGCGTGTGTATTAGGTTTTACAAGTTCTCCTTGAGACTGGTGCAACTGATTGTTTTTTTTTTTTTTAAGAAATACACTTTTAACTCTACTGAGGTGTAATTTACATACAATAAATCGTGCATGTTTAAAATGTACAGTTTGATGAGTTTTGACAAATATATTCATCCATGTAATCACAACTCCAGTTGAGAAAGAACATATTCATTACAGTAAAAATTTCCCTCGTGCTTTTTTGCAGTCATTCCTCTCAATCCCAATCCCTGAGGGTTTGGGATATTTTAAGTGTAAATGTATTTGGTGGTTTATTTTTGATGTGTATATTTTTATTTTGAGCAGTAGATTAATAATCTAATGGTTAATTTCTTGGGCATATTTGTATAATATAAACCTATTAACCAGAGAAGGCAATGGCACCCGACTCCAGTACTCTTGCCTGGAAAGTCCCATGGATGGAGGAGCCTGGTGGGCTGCAGTCCATGGGGTCTCTCAGAGTCGGACACGACTGAGCAACTTCACTTTCACTTTTCACTTTCATGCATTGGAGAAGGAAATGGCACCCCACTCCAGTACTCTTGCCTGGAGAATCCCAGGGATGGGGGAGCCTGGTGGGCTACAGTCCATGGGGTCGAAAAGAGTGCGACACGACTGAGCGACTTCACTTTCACTTTCACTGAATAGTATTGATCCTTATTTTAGCAAGAATATAAGAAACAGGTTCAGAAAGATTTTGGTCAGGCAACTGATTAGTGGCAGGGTGTGTCTTAGATATATTCCTTGGTTTCTCTTGTCTACATAGCAGTGCTTTGGAATTCTAGTCTTAGCTGTACTTTGGTGTATGCCTCGTAAGTTTCCAGTGTGGCTTATAGCACAGTAAAGCATAGTTCAAAATGGGTAGCCAGTATGGGGTTTTTTGTGGTTTCATTCCCCTCCAGTTTCTTCTTGATTAATTCAGAATAGATAATGAACTTGGAAGGAACACTCAGTGCATGTGGTGGACATTAGTTTAATCTTGAACAGTTACTAGCGTGGTTCACCATGTGCTGATGAAGCCAGAGATACCATAGGTGTGCCAGCATGGCCTTTCAAGCTTGACTTGCAGATCTTTACCTGCAGTTCGCCATTCTCACTTACCCTGTTCCAGAGTCTCTGTCCCTGTGTTCTTCTTCATTCCAAGTCAAGTGCTAAGGAGAAAAATGAAGCAGAGAAGAGGACTATGGACATGTATGGAGTGACAGCATGAAGATGAGGGGTTGAAATTTTAGGTGTGGTGGCCAGAAATGGCTTTATTAAGATGATGACTAAAGTAAAGGTCAGAGAGAAGTTAAGGGAGCTGGCCTTGTGGATATCAGCAGGAAGAGCTTGTTCAAAGCAAATTTAAAGGCCTTGAAGTGCGAGTATGTCCAGTGTGTTTGAGGAACAGTGAGGGAGGTTATGGTGGTTGGAGAGTAGTAGATGAGGTCAGCATGATCAAGGTGAGGAGCAGGTCAAGTACAGTTTTGCTGGTTTTAGAAAGGATTTTGACTTTTGTTCTGAGATGGGTAAGCATAGTGGAGCTGCCGCTGCTGCTGCTAAGTCACTTCAGTCGTGTCCAACTCTGTGCGACCCCCATGGACTGCAGCCCACCAGGCTCCCCCATCCCTGGGATTCTCCAGGCAAGAACACTGGAGTGGGTTGCCATTTTCTTCTCCAATGCGTGAAAGTGAAAAGTGAAAGTGAAGTTGCTCAGTCTTGTCCAACTTATCGACCCCATGGACTGCAGCCGTGGGGTTTTCCAGGCAAGAGTACTGGAGTGGGGTGCCATTGCCTTCTCCCAAGCATAGTGGAGCAGAGGACCAGTAATATGTGACTTAATGGTTTATTATTCAAGCATCACTGGCTGCACTGTTGAGAAGAGACTGAAGGAACACTGGAATCTAGTTAGGAGGCTGTGACGGTAACTTGGGCTAGAGATAGTGGCTTAGGCTAGGGTGGTGGTAGTGGTAGTGAGAAGTGTCAGATTTTGGATGTACTGTGACGGTAGAGCCAATAAATTTAATGATGCCTTTTTTTTTTTTTAATGATGCCTTAAATTTGAGAGTCAAGGGTGACTGAGGTTTTTGCCTTGAGGTCTGGAGGAACTGGGTTGCTGTTAGATCAGATCAGGAAGAAACATCAATTTTCATCCTTTTCTTTCCAATCTGAATTCGCTTTGGGGCTCCTCCTCAGAAAGAGGGTCCTCATTTGAGTATATAGCATTTATAGATTGCTTTCTTTTTTGATTAATGAATATGGTTAGAGTGTTACTTTGGACTTTGAATGTGATAATTTAGGATTGGTAATATAATTGAATTATCTTCTAATAGATTAATTTCATAGTTTTCGGTCAGTGGTATTGATTTAATTTATTGAAATCACAAATGAAAAACCAAAACATTACAATCGTACACATTGTATTTCTGTTACTTAGTGGTTTTGAAAAAAATTATGTAGAAATGGTTACAATATCTTATGCCATTGACTGAAATATCAAAGTACATCTTAGCAAAGGTAAATATGATTTTGTGAACTTCGTTTCAGTTTATATTCTTATTACTGTATCACAAGTGGGAAAATTTGGGAAACCATTGTCTTATGTATAATTAACCATTTCTGACAACAGTAACCTAAAATAACCCATTATGCTGTTTTAAAGCTTTCTATGTACTTTTTTAGTGACTGTTGGGATGAGTGGGTATACTGCTTTAGGATCTGCTTCACAGATGGGATAGCATTTTATTCATTCAGCAAACATTTGTTTAGTGCTGACTCTTCTCAAGTGCTGTGGTACTAGGTCCTGGTAGTATAAAAATAGACATAGATCTGCCCTCTTGAAGCTACCCTTCTAAGGGAGACACAGCAAAAACAGCCAAATGTTTCCTTCCTGGGAAGGAAACAGGCAAGAAGTTGAGAAAGTAAAATGGCCGTGGTGGGGAAATCTACTTTAATAAGAGTGATCTGAGAAAGCTTCTGTGAAGATGACTTTTCGTTGATGAGAGGGAACTAGCTTTGGGAAGATGAAAGAAAAGAGCATTCCTACGGCATTTGCAGAGTCAAGCAAGAGTTTGGCGTGTTGGTGGGACTGAAAGCAGCTGTGGCTTTAGTGTATCCAGTAAAGGTCAAGAATGGCCGAAGAGCTTGGCAGGAGCCAGGACAGGCAAGGCTGGGTAGGTGGTATGGATTTGTGAACCATACCATAGGTAAATGGAAAACCACTGATGTGTTTTAACATGGGGGTGACATTGAAGGAATTTATTTCAAATATATTATTTTTGCTGAGGTTTTGAGACTAGATTGAAGGGAAAAACAATACAGAAGGGAAGAAAGGAACTCTTTAAACCCCAAGAATTTGAATTCTCCATCTTCCATGGAGTGCTGCAGTCCATGGGGTTGCAGAGTCGGACATGACTGAGGGACTGAACTGACTGATAAACAGAAATAGAATCATAGTATTCCTTAATCAAGTTATGCTGCTGTCGCTTCAGTTGTGTCCGACTCTGTGCAACCCCAGAGACAGCAGCCCACCAGGCTTCCCTGTCCCTGGGATTCTCCAGGCAAGAACACTGGAGTGGGTTGCCGTTTTCTTCTCCAGTGCATGAAAATGAAAAGTGAAAGTGAAGTCGCTCAGTCTTGTCGGACTCTTAGCGACCCCATGAACCGCAGCCTATCAGGCTTCTCTGTCCATGGGATTTTTCAGGCAAGCGTACTGGAGTGGGGTGCCATTGCCTTCTCTGTAATCAAGTTATAGTGTCTATTAATTGATTCAGAATAGTAATAGTTTGTGTTAGGTGCTTATTATTCTAACAGCTTGCATATAATTTCTTTTTTAATCCACTTAATAGCCCATTTTAGAGATGAGAAAACTGAGGAGCAGAGAAATAACTTTAAAAAAGTCATAATGCTCACTGATACAAGCAGTCTGACCAGATAGCCTGTGCCCATGACATTAGGATTTGCCTCTGTTTTTTGTTTTTTTCATGGCTATAGAATATAGAATTAGGTCTGTTTTACAGCCACCTTCTTCCATATCTTAGATGTAATTTGGAAGGGTGGGAATGTGTTAGAGGGAAGTTAGAACTAGCACCTTTTTTCTGGAACCCAGGTAATTTTTTAATTTTTTGAGTAGGTCATATAGGTATCCTGTGCAAAGCCTTCTTCCCATCTGCCCACCTCCACTTCCTCCTAAAGTTAACTACTACTGTTTGTGAATATTTCCAGAGTTTTATTTTGTGCCTGTAAGCAAAAGTGAATGTAGTTCCTCTCATTCTCCCCCCCTCCCCCATAAGGTAACTGATAACATGCCTTTTTCACATAACTATATATCTCAAGAGTCTTTCCATATCCACATCTGGAACACTTTCTTATTATTCATAGAAATCGTTGAACTGATTCTGACTTATTCAAGCAGTCTCCTATTTCTAAGCATTTGGGTCGTTAGTAATATTTTGCTGTGTAGATTTTTCCCCCGTCTAAGTCAACTCTATTGAGATCTAACGTCCATACAACAGAACGTAGAGATTTTATACGTGGAGTTCCATGAGCTTTGACAGAGGTCTCACCTGTATAGTCCGCATCACCATCACTGTTTAGAACATTTCTACCATCTGTGTTCTTGTGCAGCCAGTGATTGATTTCTCACACTTTGTTTTTTGTCCTGACATCTTTCAATGTATCTGTGAGATTCATCTATATTTTTTCTATGTGTCAGCAGCGTGTTCCTGTTTAGTGCTTATTATTTCATTGTAACTGTACTAAAATTTAGCTGTTCACCTGTTGACTGATGCTGAGTTGTTTCCTCTTTTTTTTTTTTTTGGCTATTATGAATAATGCTGTTGTGAACTTTTCATGTACAAATCTGTGTGTAGATACATTTTCATTCCTTTTGGGGAAATACCTACAAGTGAGATTGCTGTTCTGTTTTTTTTCCTTTCTGACTGTACCACATGGCTTGTGGGGTCTTATTTCCCCAACCAGGGATCCCTTGACAGTAAAAGCTGAGTCCTAACCATTGGATGCCAGGGAATTCCTATAGCTCATATTTTTTGTTTTCTATTGTTTTTGTTTTACATCTGAAGCAGTTGGCAGACTTTTTCTGCCAGAGTGGCCCCCTCATTTTACAGTCGCATCAGCAGTGTGTCAGTCTTCCAGTTTCTCTCCATCTTCACTGACGCATGATGTGTTCTCAGTGCTTTTAGTTGTAGCCGTTCTGATAGATGTGTGTCTGTACATAACAATGGTTTTAACTTGTTTTTCCTGATGACTAATGATTTTGAGCATCTTCAAGGGCTGATTGGCCTTGTGTGTGTCTTATAAAGGGTGTGTTCAGTCTTGCTCATTTTTAATTGTATTGTTTTCTTATTACTGACTTGAAGGCAGTCTTTATATATTCTGGATGCAAGTCCTTTCAGAAATATGTATTGTGAATATTTTCTCACAGTCTGTATTTTGCCTTCTCGTTTTCTTAGGTGTCTTTTGAAGAGAATTTTGGTGAGATGTATATATATACATGCACACATATATATATATACACACACATTTGGTATATAAAACATTCTAATGACTGGATGTGGGCTGTGGGGTTAAAAAGTCTTGTTCAGTTTCCTACTTAACTATAACTTTAGGAAAATGTGCTCTGTAAAGACCTTTTTCCATCTGTTCAAGGGAGATTATAGTATCTACTCCACAGAGTTGTTGAGACAGTTAATTTAGGTAATTCATACAAAGATTTATCATGGTACCTGATATAAAAAGCTCAGTAAGCTTTTGAGTGCATAGTAACTAGCACATGCCCTGAAGATGTAAAGGTGAATCAGATGCTTTGGACTTGCCAGGAAGATGAGATCTGTGCACAAGCAATTGTTGTGCGTGGTAGAGTAGTCTTGCTTTAGGAAAGACAGGATGTGGGCTCTGCTTGGTGCCATCCCCTGAAAGCTTCAGAGTTTGACTAAGCACAATTCCTACTGTCTTTCTCCAAGGCTGGTCAAATGAAAGTGCAATTCAGTCGTTATATAGCTTGTGGAATTAGCAAATCTATAGAAAGTATGCTTTCTTTTCTCAAACAGGCCCATGTGGCTAGTCCTAGGGAAAGCTAGAAATAACATGAGGCAAAATTTAACCTCCAGCACTGCCCAGGTGAGCTGCCCTGATGGACACTTTGACTTTGGCGTGTGTATTTGTGCGGCATACATGCCAGCGAGGCAGAGAGGGGGCAGGTGGGAGTGGAGGAGGGCACCGCGAGCGCCCCCTAGATCTCACTGTGTTCCAGGTTCTGTGATATTCAGGAATATGGCCACGAGTAAGACAGCCATGGTTCCTGTTCTTAGGGAGCTTATGGTCTAGTGCAGGAAGAAGACATTAAATAAACAGTTGCAGTTGTGATAAACACCATGCAGATGCCTAGGGAACTGTGAGAATCTGTAGCAGTAGGGCCTAACATGGTGGGGAATACGGGTGTATCATCTGGTGGGGATGAGTTACGTTTGGATCTGCAGACCTGATATTTAGACCCTGAGCAGTTGGAACTGCCAGAGTTACACCCTTTCTGGCAGCCATCAGGTTAACCTCTCCTAGGTGACACCCCTGCCTTACTAGGTTCTTTCTAATCCAAACGCAAATACCTATGGACCTGCACCATTTCCTGCTGTTCACCACCCAGGTCTCTTATCTTTCTTTGAGTTGTCAGACTATTTTTTATGAAGTAGTATTTATCCTCTCCAAAACTTTAACCTCCATATCTTATTTTGATGATTAGTATTCTGCTAATCTGTTTGGCTAACCTGGCCTAATTTTGCAGCTTCCGTAATCTTAATGTTTCTAGATTTCATTTTCCAAGTCAGGTGGTCTTTAGCATATCCTATTGTTACATTTTTATTACATCACTATTCCATTCACAGAGATTTTTTCCATTCACAGAGAATTTGTGTAATTTTTTTCCCAACAAGATTTTTATTCTGTAACTGTCATTCTTCACATTCTCTTTTATGTCCGTCTGTTCCTTATCCATTCCATAGAATTAGCAATCTAGAAGTATTATTTTATGTTAGCAATTTGTCCTCTTTCTTTTCTGTATTAAAATATAAATTTTCTGTCCTCCTTTCAATAATACTTAGTACATGAACTTAATGAAAAGCTGAAAGATTTCCCTTGCTCCCTGCCATATATTTCTTGAATTTACTAAAACCCTTCACAGAAGAACATCACAAAGTTTCCTTTGTATCTGTGAAGTATTTCAATTGATTATTGCTGGACTGAAATAGAAATGAATCCATCACAGGCATTGTTTCATCAATTGAAAGTTTATGATCTTGACTGCCATATAGTTTATTTGAAATATTTGTAATGTTATTTAATTGCTTATACAATAAAAGCTAAGACAAGATCCATTAGTCTTAAAACATAAAGGCTGTCAAATTCAGAAGAATCTTTTTTGCAGATTCATATGAGATTTAAAAGTAAAGCAGAAAAAAATGGGAAATGTGTACCACCTTATGTTAGGTCTACTTAATAAAAACAGGGAGAAATTTATGATTGTGTGATAGATTTGAATAGCACTGGTAACCAATCTAGTTCACTAACCTCCAGACTCTTTTGGTCTTACTTGTTTTATTTTGCTATGATTCAGACAAAAGTAAATTTTTGGGTTACATTAATTATAGGTATGTAAACCAAGCTTTGTATGTGTGTGTGGTAAAGTACACATAAAATTTGCCATTGTAACCATTTTTAACTGTACCATTAGGTGCCATTAATTGCACTCACAGTCTGTACAACCAACACTGCTATCTATTTCTAAAGCTTTTTCATTTCCCCAAACAAACTTCATAACCATTAGGCAATAACTAATCTACTGAAACCTATGGGCCTAGAGCTTGTGCTTCTCGGTAATTGCGGGCTCATCAGTTGTGGCGCGTGGGCTTGTTGCCCCGCAGCATGTGGAATCATCCCAGACCAGGAATAGAAAAGTCGTCTTTCCTTGGCTTTCTTGACTTTGATATTTTTGGAGATCACGGGCAGATCATTTTGTAGAATGTCTCTCAGTTTGCGATTTTCCTAGGTTTCCTCATAAACTCACAGTATGCATTTTTGGCCAGAAGACACAGTAATTACGTAGTGTTCTCCCCACTGCTCCTGTCACAGGGTATACAGTGCTGGTTCATCCCATTGCTGCCATTTAAAGGAGAAAAGGGAAAAGAGGAGGGCAGCAGGGGAGGAGCTTATATCAGTTAGCTTTTTAGAGAGCCCTTACTTTAATAAATATCTTTTTCTTGTAGCATCCTGGTGGAGAAGAGGTTCTGATGGAACAAGCTGGAGGAGATGCAACTGAAAGCTTTGAAGATGTAGGCCACTCCTCAGACGCCAGAGAAATGCTCAAGCAGTACTATATTGGTGACGTGCACCCGGTAAGAACCAGCCGAGCTAGGAGTGCTTGTAGAGAGAGGAAGCTATCTAGCAGCCACAGGTCGTGATGAGGGAATGAATGACTAAAGTGGAGATTCATTCAGCCCAGCCATGAGGCTAAATTTTCTCCAAAATCATCCGGCCTTACTGTGCTAAGCTGGAGCTTCTTGTTTGTAAATCAGCACATAGAGTATCTCTGAAAAGGAACTGATTTTGGAAGTGGGTTTTTAGTTGATTAATTTCTTTGTAATGAGGTTAATACCTTGATCTAAAATAGTGGTTTGATTGTTCTTGCAAATTCTTTGCTAAAAGTGGTAACTGTGGACCATGCCATTCCAACAAGGGACCGTGATGTGCTCAGAGTCAGGGATGCAGGGATGAGGTCGGGGGTAGTGGGCAGGGCCTTTCTATAGATCCTGGCACCTCCTAGGGAATTGCTACCAGAAGGTAGTCTCATGTCCCAAAGTTAGAAATAAGTACGTAATGAGAGTTTGTTTGGATGTGTCTTAAAATATTATTTGTTTTCCTCTTTAAACAGAATGACCTTAAACCTGGAGGTGGTAGCAAGGTAAGAAGTCTTCTATTTCTCTTGTGTGTTTCAAGTGTTTATATTTCTATTTACTCAAATGGAATTACTTTTTTTTTTGAAGTATTTTAACGAGCAATGTTTACTTTTCCCTCCAAGCAAAAATCTCATTTTTCAGGAATTTGCATCCAGTACCATCTCAGAAAAAAGTAGTGGAGACTTGAACAATAGGAACATTTTGTTCAGGCCCCTGTTCATTTTTTTAAAAAATTGAAACTCTAAAGCTATGACTCGTGTTCTTACATTCAATAGTATAGGTGATAAGAATTGCTTCTGTGTTGGAAAAAGAATTGAAAAGTTGATTTATTCTTGCAAGTCTTAGAACAAGTTGTAGACCGGAATAATTGAGTAACTGACTGGAACAGGCCTTTCTGTCCCCATTACCCTGTTGTCTGGGCTCAAATAGGTCTACACACCCTTCCCATTCACTCGGTGAATTCTTCTACCACAAAAGTAGAAGATTAAATATTTGAAAACTTTAATGTGTACTGCATAATGTACCAGGAAGAAAATTTGAATGCCTTTTTGTTTCCCACAAGCGGGATGCCTCACTTCCCTTATTCCCTCATTTTTTTTCTGTCTTCCTCAACTCTTCTTCTCTCTGAATTTAAAGACGCAGCACTTAGTTGTCACCAGAACTTCTTGGAGGCGATGCTCCTTCCCCTTTTCCTCCTCCTAGCTTCCCTTTCCGCATTGAGCTGGAATTACTGAACCTGTGTGACAGTAAAGTTGGCCAAGACACGGATTCTTTCAACTCTAGAGGTTGCTTGACAGATTCTGCCACCTGTTCCCCCACCATCTGGAGTGTTTGTGTAAATTAACTCTTCCATCTCGTTGCACTCTGCTACTCTGAACTGTTGAATTGTTTATGAAGGGGATGTGAAGTGGTTCCTTAAAGGCTTTGTGAGCTCTGGTAGTTTGTCCTCCCCTCCTAACACGTGTACTATCCATTCTTGAATCTTCACTTGTGTAATTAAGGTAAAATTTGAACTAAGCAATGGCTTGTTTGGTATATTGAACATGTCCAGAAACCATTGCTCTCAGAGGTCAACATCTGATTTGAGGGATATGCCTGTTTGTACAGGAGATGTACCTTAATTCAGGAACCATAACCCACTTGTTCATAGCACCCTGAGAGCACTTTCTATATTAAAACAAAATCTGTGAGGGGAGAAGTTCCAGTGTCCAGAAGTCTTACAAATTGCTTCTTGTTGCCATTTTTCTTCCTTGGTGGTATAGTATGGAGTTAGGACCATCCTTAGGAATGGAGAGCAGTGTTGTTCCAGTTCTGTTCCTTGTACCGCCTGTATTGGAATCTCTTGGCATGTTTTCCAAAGTGCGTATTCCCTGGGCTTCCATTACTACTACTGATTCATGCTGTCTGGAGGTGGGAGTTTGCATTTAAAGTAACCCAGGTAGCCAAGCGCCAGACATTTGGCTGAATGACATGCCCATCTTTTCATGTGAAAACTTTTAGGGAGCTTTTAATTCTTTTCTGTGGAAAGCGCTGTCTGCCTTCTGTAGCCCAAAGAAGTAACTAGAGATGTCTCAGATAAAACTATTGAGCCTTGAACTTTTTATAAGAAATAAAGAAAAACGCTTTTAACTGGTGAGATTTGATGAAATTTGGTAAGAATTTAGAAGTCTCCAAATGTAGTTTGGCCCCAGCCCAGCTTAAATTAAGCAGTGATTAAGGGCAGTGTTTTCAAGGCTGTGTTTTCCTCATGTCTGCTGTACTCAAAGTCTACAGTCTCCTTTAAATAGAGAGTCTGATTATTGAGTGTTTCCAGTCACACTGCTGTACTTCAGGCAGACCAGCCAAGGGAAACCTTTGGGAAAAATTTCAAGACCACCTACATAGGTTGTCGTAGAGCTTATATAGTCCAGCCTGATTTTAGTTCCAGAAAGAAATTCTTGAGCCTTCAGATTTATTTCTTACATAGGTTTTAAATAAGCCCTTCTGCATCTAGGCTCCAGCTATCTCTTTTCTTAATTTTTTTTACATTTACCATGAAGAAGTAAATGTCAAGTTCATTTCATTACTGTGCTTTCAGTTAAGGTTTCAGAACCTCTGTAAATAATTGATTTTTTTTTTTTTACAATGCCTCATTTAGAGGTTTCTCCTGCCTTATGGACAGAGTTTTCATTTCCCTTCTTCCTTTATTTCTCTGCTTCTCTCTTCCCTCCACAACTCCATACCTCTTCCCCGTCTGAAACTACCTCCGCACCCCTGCAAAAAAAACAAACAACTTTTTTTAAAGCACCTAAAACATGCTATTCCCAACTGCAAATCAGGAACTTTCCCAGTTTTTTAGAAACTGCTCTTCATACTACTTTTGCTTTGACACTGATGGTCACCATTGTTTCCTTGTAATGCCTGAGGTTCAAGACCCTGAAGTGTTTGTTATAATACCAAAGCTTAAAAGCTTAGAGACTGCGGATGTTTTTCTTACCTGCTTCAGTTGAAAATAACTAGAATTAAAAACATTTTTCTCTCTTAAATCTCTCCTCAGCTGAATTAGTCCCCATGCTACCAGTCTTCTGTTCACATTTGAGTTAAAATTTTTCTGGTCTGCTTTTGAGTTACGGAAACTCACCTTAGAAGCTGTTTTCTGTGCCCATTTGCCTGCCTACTGTGCTGCAAGTAACCAAGATACATTTGTGGTCAGTGATGTCTCTTGATTATGCATTTAATTATTGGCTAGAACCTTGATCAGTCAGAGTCTACCTTTAGTTCAGGAGATGAGGTAACATACATACGCAACCTGACCAAAAAATGTGGTACTGTTTCATTCATTTATTCAGAAGGTATTTTCTAGGTTACAGTTCCCAACTGCTTCACTAGTCAAGTCTCATTGCAGTGAATAGACCCAATAACTTGACCGTTTTTCCATTTTTTGAATGGGAAGTTTGTGGTGTACATGGTTAAAAATTCAAATAGTATGAAAAAGTATACTATAAAAATGATTCCCATCGCCAGCTGTGTCTCCCGGGTTCCCTTCTCCTGAGGTAGCCAGCTGCCATTTTCTCGTTTACTCTTCTGAAGGGATTCTGTGCATACATAAATGTAAATGGATGGGTGGAAGGCAGATGGATTGACCAACAGACCAACTACCCCATCCTTTAAAAATCTCGCACATGCTGTTCTGAGCCTTGCCTCTTTCTGCTAAAGCATTTTACCTTAGTGACTGTTCCCTATCAATTTATAAACATCTTTTTAAGCAAGTAAGGTTGTCTCTATAAAAGCTTAGCATGTTTCTTAAACTTCATTTTTCAACTTAAGAAATTTAACTTGAAATCTAGTCAGTTCTGTCTATATTAGAAGTAATTTGTAAATTACATTTAAAGGCAAGTACATTTTTCTTTCCCAGGTATTACAGACTTTTGTTACACAGAGTTTTCTATTATAGTTACATGCAGGAACATACATAATGTTCCGTTTACCTTCTCTTTTATGAGAGGGAAACTAAAAAGAACATGTACTTTATAGTTTTGTGATGTAGTTGGTTGCATCATACTAAAAATTTCCTTTTAAGAATTGTTAAATATTCCTATCATAGCTACAACCCAATTTATTAATATTTGAAATGGATATGCCTTTGGATGAGTAGTGCTTGCTATTTATCAAAGAATTTTGTGTGGTTGTTTCATTGTTGACTGTTTGTTTACCTAACATTTGTATTTTGTAACATAATCTTTTGAAATAAAGCAGACTATAGTGGCAAGGTCACTCTTGAAAGACAAAACACCCTTCTTGAGAAATCTCAAGGGTTAGTGTCTCTCCTTGTAATGCTTTATTTAGGAATGACAGGTAGTTTTGCAAAGCAGGATGTCAGAAGGACAAGGGTAACATCTTTTTCAAATCAGCCCTCCAGTGTGGTGATAAGTAGAATAGTCTCTGAGTGTTTTAATTTTTTCCTTCCGTGTTATCTTCTATATCTTGTCACAGTGGGTTCTTGAGAGAGTCACGTAGAAATTTGCCTCAGCGGGTGTTTTTCATGTTTGCATTTGCCCTTATGTACAGGGAACTATTTTTTGTATGACTGGGCTGACCAGGCATTTGTGCTTCACAAGACAGTAGTTGTCACAACTGTATTCTCATCTAGAAAGAAATCTTAGTACATTGGAGCTTCCTGAGAAGGCTGTCCTCAAGATCCATACCCCATGCCCATGAATATATTGACATCATGTACTTTCAAAACTCAGACTTCCTAGATTGTACAATGAACCTAACGTTAGAATTCATATAGTAATAGCTAATGTTACATAGTCTTTTGTATTCTGAGGGGAGAACCCTTTGCAATAGTTTGAAGCCCAAAGTTCCCAAGTTGTTTTTCATGTTTCTGGCCACATACAAACCAAACTATTCTAAATAAAAAGCTACAAAAACTACCAGGCTGCCCAAATACTCATTAAAGTTGTTGAAGGTGTCCTGTGGCTTAAAATCCACTTCTTCCCATTTTAAATACTTGGAATCCTCTAGGAATGGCAAATATTCAATTTAGGAATTAACACATAAGCTTCTTATATACCTTATGTTTCCCTTTTATTTAAATCTCTGAAAGTCTAAATATAAGCTATTTAGGCTTGAAGTATATGTATAATGCCCTGTCTATATATTTGAATGCCTCATAACCATAATTTTGACTCATTGCTTCCTATGTATATTCTGGTGACAAAAGACACCATTCCTTAAGAATGTGTTCTCCTATGTTTTTTTCTCTAAACAGGATTCATATTGAAATCACCCCCCACTGATCCCTAAATCTGTTCCCATATGTTTGCCAGTTTTGAGATTTCTTTATCATTCCTTTAACCACATGAAAGCATATCAGAAGAGCATCTGTGAGATCGAAGCATCTCTATGTGGTTGTGCTCCTTCAGTCTTCCTGGATGTGGGAGCATGGTATTAACATTTCTCTAATCTTTAGAAGTCTGCTCTTGTAAGTTTTGCTACAATGCCCTTGGCTCAGAGAAATGTGTTGAGTTAATTGAATATGACTTTAGAATTCAGGTTCATCTGATCTGAGCTTTTCAGTTCACAAGTGAGGAAACGGATTTAGCATGGAGCCCGAAGATACCAGGTGTAATTTCAGTTATAATCAGCATTAATTAAAAGGTTACTCAAAAATTATGAACTATTTCCTTTGTTTAGTATTTATATGTATGTGCATGTATTTATTTACATATTTATTTTATGAGGGAATTAAAGCCTTAGTGAATCTTGAACTTGAGGAACCACCTTGTTTAAACAGTTAATTTCTGTTAATTTTGAATTAAAGTTAGAGTAGACTTAGAACGATGTGGTTGTTGGGGAGTATATTCCAGACTTGTTGGAGGAGAAAGAAAACATGGATGTTAATGACTTGAGAAAGCTTTTCGTAGAAAAACTCTGGACTTGAACTGCTCTTTTGTAACTAAAATCATAGGGTATTGTAGTTATTATTGTCTGTGCCAAAGATGGAGACCAGTGCCTTCTCCTGACCAATCGTGCATGTAAATTCAAGAACATAAGCAGCCAAGATATGCCTGAACACCCACAGGGGTAAATTAAAGTCAATCATAAACTGTAGGAATTTCACCTAAGCATCTGTTAGACTCAGCACAGAGCTCTGGAGTGGAAATGAGAACTGTGCACGGTGAGAACAGAAAGGTAGACTCGAAGAAAGATTCTGTGTTAATAGAACTTTTTTCTTTTTAATTTTGTTAAATTAAAAATAACTTTTTTGGCTTCTTTCTGAAGTTGGCTGAGGCACTTGGCTACCATGAGCAGTGTGCCTTAAACTACTCTTTCATTTATAGTTGATTAAAAGCAGAGTAACTGTCCTTTGGCATTTATTTGGCTGTCAGTATTCTAAAGAGGATATGCTGCTTTCTCTTCTCTTTCCTCCAGTGTTAGGGTGGTAGTTCTTTTTGCCTTCAGGGAAAGCTTGATCTTAAAACGGGTTGAGGTACTTGGTTAAAAGGAGGAATGAGCAGTGGGAAGGAAGGATGGAAACCATATATATTTAAATTTTAAAAAATTGCTTGTTAGGAACTATTACCATTTCAGTATATTATGGTCTCGGTATGTCTCCTCTCTTCCCCGCCCTCTTTCTTCTCTGGGTTGCTTACTGCATTGTCTGAGGTTCACTCGAGTTAGCACACACCCAGTGCTTGTGGTTGTAAAAGAAGCTAAAAACTTCTAGAGAATTCCTTTATATGAACTAATGGCTTTTAATGTTTTTATAGGTTAAGCTAAGTGATACATATATTATTCATTATGCTCTCATGTAAGCCTTTCAGATTACCTTCTTTTTTAAAAAAATGCTAATTCTACATTGTTTTATAAATCATTGGTATATTTGTGGATAATGAAAGCATAAAAGACCATGGACATTTTATTCATAGAATTCAATCACTTTTTGGTTACTGTAGTGGAATATTTTGAAAGGCAGTGTAATAAATGAGATGCAGACACAACCGTCAGTACCACTCCCACCTTTCAACTCTGCAAAACATTTGCTGTATTTCTCAAAGATTGACAGTAACATGTTTTAACTAGCCTGACTCATTCTACTCAAGGAGAAATGTCCCAGATTGTTATTATCGGGATTGCAAAGAAATGTAATACTAAAGTAATAAGATTTATCTAAAACTTGTTAGAGGTTTTACTTGGCTGTAGGTGAATTTCTTTCAGGTTTGAGGCATGGTCTCATTTGAATTACAGTGTTCTGGATATAGGAAGCTAAAACTCACCTCATGGTCTGCTCTAAAGTATCTAGGCCAATATGTATGTAGGGTTGTTGGAATTCTTGGAGATTACTGAGAACTGTAATTATGTGTTCATACCCTGGCATACTGCTGACTATTGGCAGAGATGATCTTTCAGGCAGCAGTAACCTATGCTAATGAGTTACTGTCCTCTGGCGGTAAGTTAGCATGCTTTTTTGTACTCTACAATTAATTAATGAAATCCATAAGTTCATTTGATGTTTATATAAATTGAATTTAAAATTTTGGTATCAGCTTTATTAAGATGTAATTCACATTTCATCCAATTCACCTATTTAAGATGTATAGGTCAAGGGTTTTTAGTATATTTAGAGTTGTTCAACCATAATCACAAATCAATTTTTAAGCATTTTCATCACTCTAAAAAGAAACCCCATAACCTTCAGCAGTCATTTTCCGTGTCCCTCCAGATCCTCTTCTCCCTGCCCTAGGAAACCACTGATCTACTTTCTTGCCTTTTGGTTGCCTGTTCTGAACATTTCATGTAAATGGACTTATGTAATACATGGTCTTTTTGTCTGGTTTTGTCAAGTAACAATTTCAGGGTTCATCTGTGTTGTCACTGATGTATCAGTACCTCTTGATTAGTTGCTGCCACTTTTTTCTTAAAATTTATTTTGGTATTTTCTTAACCCTAACCCCATTTTTCCTGTTTTCGGTGTGAAATAAGCCCTAAGATCTCTAATCTTAATTATTATGATTTCGGAGAGTAAACCAGTTTGCTTCTCTAAGTCACAGAGCAGTCATCTGCATGCTTTTGAGCATTTCCCAGTTGATCTCTGTTACGACAGAGGAGTTTTTATTTTTTAAATATGTTTTCGGGAAATGTGATTTTAACTACTGCCAGTGGCAAGCCCAGCTAAACTAGGCATATCATTGTGACTGCAAATTAGTTCATTAGTTTATTGTAATATAGTTTGTATCAATGGCATTTTTTTTTCCAATAAATAAAAAGAATTTAGGTCATTTCTGTATGCTTTCATAGTGATTCTTTACTAGAGAATGCCAGTATATTATCAGAAAAAGAATTGCCCATCTTCCCATTACATATGGATACTTGCGAACATCAAATTACATGAAAGATGAAGTTGTTATTTTAGTTTCATAGTTTACATGAATATTTTTGAGAAGTTTTATATACTCTGTGTTAATGTTTTTTTGTTTTGTTTGTTTTTAAATATGCGTCTTCTTCAGGAACCTCCGAAAAGCAATACGTGCAAAAGGTTGGTATTCCCTTAATAGACTTTTTTATGCTCCAACATACTACGTGGCAAAGAGGTGCCTTCCATAAATATACATATGTAACATAACTTAAGAGTGTAGTTCGACAGCTCATTCTTTTTTTTTTTTTTTGGTCAAAATTACTGCAAATCAGTAGTCTCTTAGCTTTAGCAAAATTAATTTTTCCAGTTTCAGTCATCTTGAATAATCTCAAAAAAGTTCTTGCCTTGAGTAGTTTTTAAATCTCATTGTGACATAAATCAGAGTTATACGTAGTAAGAGGCAAGAGTGCATGGACAAGTATTACTCCTAAGTCAGACCCACAGTGTCTGCAGCTCAGCCCAGCTATGCAGTTTCCACTAAAAACTTATTCTCTTTTAATCCTCACAACACACCTATAATGTGGGTGCTATTATTACATTTTACAAAAGAAAAAAATTGTGTATTGCAGTCATATTCAGGAGTTTGAGTTTTATCAAAGGTTTACCTAGTAATGTCCCTTGCAGTAATGTTGCTAATACAGTAGTGGTAGCCCTGAAAAGTATGCATTTGGCATCCCTTAAATAGTGTCTCTGCTTGAGATAATTGTAGAATCCTTGGCTTATAAAAATTTACAGAGATTATATCGAGCTGTTTCATCTTTCTGAGATCACACTTAAGGCATTTCATAGAAAGAGAAAATGTGTCTTCCCCCACCCCGCCCCTATAAAAGTACCATGTCGTTTTTGTTTGATATGATGGTCAGAATATTTTTAGAAAGTGGAAATTAAAGGAAACTGTTAGTAAATTCAGCTGATTTATACTCAGCCCAAAGTCCCATAAAGAATTTGAAAATACAGGCCATAAACTTGCTGTAGACTTTTACAACACTTAAAATTGGTTAAGAATTATTATGTAGAATACATAAAGAATTTTTACAAATCAATTAAAAAATAACTTTATAGAATATGAGAAAAAGATTTAAGCACCTTACAGAAGAGGAAGCACAAATATGAGCATATTAAAAAAAATTTGATTTCATTTGTCATCAGAGAGATGTAAATTAAAATCATAGGGTATATTTCATACCTATTGGCCAAAATTAAAAATTCTAAAAATAAGAAGAGTTGTTTAGGAAGTGAATTACCAATATTCTTAGGCCCTTTAGGGTCTTGAGGAAATGTAAATGGGTACAATCACTGTGGAAAACAGTTGATATCAAGTAAATTTAATAATATAGTAACTTTTGATCCAGCAATTCCATTTCTAGGGAGATATATATATATACACACACACACACTCAAGAAAAATGTGTATACATATATACCAGTGAACACATTGCAGGAATGCTCATAGCAACATTATTCAAGATATTAAAATATTGGAAACGACCTAGATAACCATTCATTAGTAAAATGAATGAATTCATTCTGGGATATTCACACAGTGGAATACTACAAACCAACAAAAATATAACAGTCACAGCTACTGGCAATAACCTGGATAAATCTGAATGAATAGAGTTCTGTCTTGTGGGCAAGAGGTTGTTGTTGAACCTATATCTCCTTTGCTGCAGTATAGATGCATTTCCTCTGCTTCTGTTCTCAGTGGTCATAAAGTTACAGAGGATTATCTGAGGACTGATGGTCAACCACTCATAGTCTTTTGCACGGAAGGCTTTATCTTCTGTGTTTTGTCAAGGGTCCTGCTTTTGATCTCTTTTGCCTCTTGGGCTGCCCTGAAAGGTACCTGAAATCATTACTCTTTTGGGGAGATTACTTTTATGTTTCCCCGTGCCATATAGCTGTTGTACATACTGACCAACTTGCTTGTGTCTTTAAGCAAAGCTACCTGGCTGACATTCTAAACTTGTGGAGAATAGCTTTCTGCCATACTTTAATGTACAAGTACTTGGCATGTTCAGGCAAAAAGAATAATTTTTATTATTGAACGGCAGCTGGTTTTTGTGGACTTCAAAGCCTTTTAATACTAAGACTGCATATGTCTTAAGTGGAGGGGCAGCCAGGTCATTTGGATTAAAACTAGCAGCGTTAATTAAGTTCTAATAGCGAAGAAGGATTTTTTTTTTTTTTTTTTTCTTTTTTTGACTGTACCATGTAACTTGCAAGATCTTAGTTCCCCAACCAGTGATTGAACTCAGGGCCACCGCAGTGAAAGTGTCGTCTTAACCACTGGGCCACCAGGGAATTCTCTTTATTTTGAAGAGAATAATGACTGTCCTTAAACTGAGGAAAATTTCTTTGTAGGACTTCTTAAGCCGGCTACCATTTGCCTGACTTCATTAGCACTGTCAGTATGTTCTGTGTGTGTGTCTGTCCTTATTAGTGTCCAAAGGAGGATAGGAATCAAGCTGCTTGACCAACTTCCCTTTGTGATTTTGGGTGCAGAGCTTGTGTTTTCTATGTGTAAAATGAGAATAATAATAGTACTCATTTCATAGGATTGTTGTGAGGATTAAATTTTAAAAATATATTTGGGGCAGATATAATATCATCAGCAATTGTATTAGGTATCATTGGTTCTACACTGATAATTATATACATAAAATGGTGGCCTTTTCCTGTTTAAGGATGTTAATTGTAGAATATGTGAAAAGGCTTGAAGAAAAATTTAAACTATCTGTAATCCCATAACCCAGAAATAACCATTTATGTCTTTGTGAAAACGTAGTGTGTGTGTGTATGTATTATCTTTTTTTGGTATCATGCTATATGTTCCATTTTTAGTCCTTTTAAAATTATTGTTGAACTTTCACTTTAATTAAAATCTTGTGTTTTTTTTTTTAATTTCTCCAAATCAAAATTTTTTGATTTGGAGAATATTAAATATTAAAGTATTTAAATACTTCAGTATTAAAATGTGAATGTTGAATGATAGGGAACATTTGGTATGAAATGTTCACAATTTTATTGCTTTTTTCCCCCTTGAACATCTAGCTACTGGTCGTATTGGATCTTCCCCATCGTGGGTGCTATTCTCTTAGGTTTTCTGTATCGTTACTACATGGCGGAGAGCAAGTCCTCCTGAGGAGACCTTGTTGAAGTCTGGAAAGCATTTCCACTTGGGAGCAAGAACTAGAGACTTATTTGGAGCCTGCAGCGGTGCCCTCTTCTCGAGTCCTGCCATTTGTATTCTTACCCCTTGGAACCCAGACCGTTGGCCAGACGTCCACCTCAGCTCCACGGCCGTGTCCAAGTCATCTCTCAGAGCCTTACTCTCAAAGCACCTGCTCGTTTTTCTGTATCCTTGCCTTTGTTTCCTCTCTTTACTCTTTTCCAGGAGCGCCTTTATGTTTCAGGACTGTCTTCTGTGATTACAGTCCACATGTCATTGTGGCATTCCCTTTGGTAAAATGGCCTGCTTTCCAGTGCTTCAAACGCACACTAGACATATTTAACAGCTTGTCACGTTCTGGTTTTGAAGCTTTTATTTTTCCCTTTTTCTTTTAAGTAAATGTTCCTATTTTTTAAATTATGACTTAATTTTATTATTTATCATAAGAGGTTTTAATTCATGGCATCAGGTTGCACATCTGTGACTTAAAATGCAACTGCAGAATTATCCTGTTCCTTGTTTGTATTTGTTAAAACTGCCCAAGTGTAGCAAGGAGCCCTTGCCACCCTCTAAGGCATCAGATGGTGGTGCTGGGCAGAACGCTGCTTCCCTTTTGTTCATTGGGAGTGGAGAGAAACAGGGAGAGGGAGAGATGAATTAGGGTGACAGAGTGGATTCACAGTAATCTTTCTTTTGAAAAATATTGAAAAATACTACTTTAAGGGCAAGAGTTCAGAAGAAGCACTAAAACTTTCATCCTTTATTTTGATTTGGCACCAGTTCCTAACCATCTTTTTTCTTCTTTTTAAGTTACCATCTTTTATGGGTAAAATGCAAGTAAGTGTATCTTTAGAGCTTTACAGTTTTATGAAGGATTTTGCTGTTTTTTTAAAATTAATTGGCAATGTTTTATCCCCCATTTTTTAAAAGTAAGAGACTCCAAATTGATAAAAGAAACAGTATTTGATCTTCTGTTTGCCCCAGTAAAGTAACTCCCATGGTAAAGCAGCATTTGGAAGCAGGAGAGTGGGACAAGAGTGTTTTCCACTTCATCTGTATTTTACCTCCATGGCTCCAATTTGTGGTTTTGTTGTTTTTCCATTGAGAGGGGGGGAAAAAAGTGGTAGTTACTTTTTTTTTTCCCTTGGATAACTGTTTCCGTGAGGAGTAGGTTATTATTCAGAATTATATTACTGTTTCTTCTCAGTTCAGGCGTTTCTCTGGCGTATTTGGCTGCTCTCTTCCTCTCTGGAAGCACCTGAGGAGACCGTCCACTGGTAGTTTTCTGCTGACGACTGTGGTGATTCTTCCTCCCTGTCCTTTGAGGGTGACCAGTCTGCTCTGAGCCGTTGTCACGTACAGCAGGGAACCTTGTGGTTCAGGAAGGACCATGGTCACTGCTCAGCGTCTGCTCCCCTCTTCCTGCTTGCCAGAGACTTGACAGGACAGGAAGCTACACAGCAAACCAGGGTCTGCCCATGCAAACTGCTTAAGAAAAAGTTCAGCCCAGGTCTCGTATCCTGTGATTTAGCAGTTGAGCAAATTCAGGATTCATAAAAATAACATTAACCTGGTAATTGTGCACTTGGTTATGACATTATGGAGTAATTTTAGGGGATTTCTGGCCAGCTTTTATATGTCAGGGATGTGGGCTTAACTTTAAAATTTTTATCGTCTTTAGAAAATATTTTGTATGCATTATAAGATGCCAATTTAAGACAATTTACTGAAAGAAAAATCTTTGATGATTATGTAACAGGGGTGGTGTGACTTGATTACTCCTCAATTTGAAGGCAAAGAAGGGTTGCCTTGAATAAGAATTGATATTTAATTGCTGTAATCATTTAAGTCACCTGATGACATGGGCCCACACTGGGGTAGAAATGAAGAACAAAGGAGTATTGAGGAGCTGGAAAAGGGAACATTCAAGCTAAAACTAAGCCAGAAGATAACTTGGATCAATTAAAAATGTGTTGGCAGTCCCCAAAATTGAATGGAAAACATCTGGCTTAGAAGAAATATTAAAGAACAATATTCTTCAGTAAAATTTGTGTTTTTTGATATTTTTTAAGGTGAAGATCACTGCAAAAGGTATGTTTTTCTGTTTCATATTGATTGTCGTTTCCTGTTTACATCTGGACTTGTTTTCATTCAGAGCCAGAGGAAAAGATTTTCAGACTTTGTCTCAGCCAGCCATGAAATCCATCCAATACCCAGGGCTCTCTTTTGATCTGCTAATGTGATGTCACTTTATGTTATAAAAACCACTTTTGGGTCCACTTATTATTCTGCTGCCTACATAAACAGCCAGGTGAAAGGTAGAGCTTGTGTGAGAGCTTGCAGAGGTTTTTATCTAAACAATAAAGTAATAAAGTATATTAGCCAAATCTATCAAAAAGGACTTTTGTTTGAAGACATAGATGGGAATTCTTGAAACAGCCTCGACGTTGATGGGTTGTAAAAAACCCCTCTGCAGAGCCAGTGGAGCCAGCCCCTGTTGTCCCGAGCCTCCTGGGGTGTCTGGAGTGTTCGGTTGTTTATTCCCAAGGAAGACTTAACCGCCGGCGCCCACCATACTGTCAGCATAATGGCTGGAGATCAACAGGAGAGGAGATGAGGGGAAATTAGTGCCCCCAAATAAGGATGTTAGTGCCGGGTCCCAAGATTTCCTGCCTCTCTCTCTCAGGAGTTGGTTTTGGTTTCCAAATGACTTACATTTTGTAAAGACAGGAAAGTGGTGGGGACAAAGTTTACACTGTGTTTAGTTCTCATGTGACCACTTAAGCTGCAACAAAAATCCATTGGAACCTATAATTTGACCCTGTAAAGTTCTTTCAGCAATTGTCATGAATGCACATGTTGTGAAATAAGAACATTGTTGTGTTTACACTCACTCAGTTCCCATGTGGAGCAAAGAAAAATGCTTTTCAGGCCAGATATATCATTACTTACAGAGTATCTCAAGTTTAAAATCTCAAGTGATACCCGTCTGATTAAATTCCATTTTAGAAACACAGAACAGTAATACTGGTTACTTCCTTCCCCAGGAGAAATGGATTCACATGTGTCTTGTGTCAACAGAGACGGTTGTTGTTTTTTCTTTCTTTCTTTCAACCATCTTGTTCTTTTGCCAAATATCATGAAAGTAATGAGTTTAGTCCCATCTGGCGGCTGTGCTCTGAGAGAGCTGGGTTTGTAATTTGTTGGGGGTGACCTCAGAGGGGAGGTTCCAAGAAGCAGAGAGGTATTTTTCAGATGACCTACTCCACACCTAGCTTCTCACTCATGAACTTGAGGGCCCAGTTGGCACCTGCACCTGATTCTCCCTTTGCTGTTCAGGCAAAGCACAATGATTTCACTTTCTTTCTTTTGATTTTACCCTCCACTCTGAGCAAGTAATATTAACATTCCTTTTGTGTATTCAATAAATGGAGTTTGTTTACCTATTTTATCAGCATATTTTGAACAAAGATCTTTGTCTGCTGGAATGTGCACACAGTGAGTGTTTGTTTAGAACGACACACAATAAAGATACTGTTTTCCATTTCTTGCCCTGACTACAGTTATTTTGTTTGTTTGTTTTAATTTCTTTTTTTAGTCGAAATTTTGGTTCTGTAGTTCTCAGGTGTTCTGGAAGAAAAGAATTAGAGAGCATAAAAGCCGCCTGTATCTGTGCTAATAGTGGGGTTAGTGTAACTGAAGAGAGTTCTGTGGTTCTTCAGGATTCTTGCTGCTGTTGCTCTTCCCTTGATGTGTGTTGCTCATTTGATAATCACGAGAGGCACAAACCAAGACTTTTGCTGTGTTAACAGATATGATATGGCAACGAAGTAGACAGGTTTTTACTGAAACCATCTGATAAAGAGAAACCAGTTCAAGGTAATAGTATTTGTTATCTATAATGTCAGTCTTCAAATGGTTGTTTTTCTTGGAAATAGCTAAACTGTTGGGGGAAATTAAGCATTGAGATCGAAGTTCTAGTGACTTAATAAAACAAGGTAAATAAGCCATTTTTACAATTACCTTTTAAAACACACTGATAGCCTTCTAACAGTACCATGAGACATCATTCTAGGGTGTAGTTATTTCACTATCATATGAATTGAGGATTACTAATAGAAAAGTCCCATTCTTGTTGCTAGTGTTTGAGTCTAATGTTTCATCTTCAGTCCTAATAATTCACTGTTCCTGATGCTGAGTATTTGGCAAGTATTTGACAAATCCTGGTTGATTCCTGAAAACCTGAGATGGAAGATTGTGATTTCAGTTGTGTAAATTTAAGGGACCAAGCACCCACACAGACTGCTAAATGATTGGTAATTGCAGGTAACATAGGTAACCTAACATTAATTAGCTTAATAGATATCTGTATACTCTGCAGGTTTTCCTCCATTTATGAGATGGTTACACCCCAGTAGTGAATATCGTACTGGATATCGCTGGCCCAGGTAAAGATCAAAATTCAAAAGTATGATTTTTACTGAATGCATATCACTTCCACTGTCATAAAGTAGAGAAACTATAAGTTAAACCACGCTAAGCCTGGAACTGCATTTTCAGGGCCAGTCAGCTTAATCACAAACGTAACATTTTAGAAAACAATTCTTACATGAAGCATTCAGGAGAGACTAGGGTTGGATTTCAGGCAAAACGTGAGGACACAGTTGTAACACTCACGTATGTGCCACCTATCTGCCGTGCAGCATCTTAGACGACTTCCACACATTTCTGATTCCGCAGGGTCTTTACATGGAAATCGAGGATATCCAAATTTTACCAGTGACTTGAGGCCACACAACTGAGAGGTGAGCTGGATTTTAAACCCAAATCTAGCCCCACAGCTCTCAATCTCTAGTGTTGGTTGTTCCCATATGAAAACTAAGCTCTAGAGTCTTCCCTGTTGGTTCAGTGGTTCAGACTCTGCTTGCGCTTTCCCCTGCAAGGGGGCACAAGTTCAGTCCCAGGTGAGGGAACTTAAGATTCCACAGGCCATGCATCATGGCCAAAAAGACCCCAAAACTGAGCTCTAGCTGTACCGAAATAATATGCCTGGTATTCTACTACTGATTATCACATATATATATATAGATATTTCTGTGTATGGTCAATAAAATAGAATCATGAATAATACAATCATTTTTCTTAATCAGTAGATACCAGAAAGTAGGTACTATCTTAGGAGTCCACCCCCAAAGTCTTCATTGTTGAAGCGAATCCTGTTGGTTCAGTGTGAAAAATTTAAAATGACCCTCACTCCCTTCCTTGCGAAACAGTTTCTTGATGCTAGTTAATGAGAATTTAGATTTGAACTGTATTATTAGAGTCAACTTTGGAGAAAAGGTAGTCTGTAAAACAGTTAAAGACTATTGAAATCCTTAGGCAGCAGAGATGAGAAGTTCTTACATAACTTCTTCCATCCTATAACCCAGTCTAGGGTTCTGGATGAGATTTAACTTGGACATATACTTATGTGTAAACTTATAATTATTAATGATGAGTGATTGTTAATACGTTGGCTTGACCTTTGCCTCTTCTGAAACTATAAATCATGAGGAAATCCGAAAAATGAAAGTCTTCCACTTCATGCCGTGAAGCACACAAGACTGGGAAACTGTCATTTCTGGCTTTTTTTTCTTATATCATTGCAAAAGATGATTCAAGGTCATTGGAGGAAGCACAACATAATGCAAAAACAAACACTGTTTGTTCCAAGTGTGACAAGTGGCATTTTTGATTCATCAGTGCCAGTCTCAGAGCAGTTTCCTATTGTTTGCTCCTGGTCCTGAGCTCTGTGCCTGAGACATCAATGTGATGTTAACTTCAGAACCACATGGACCTGGTAAGAGAAAAATTTAAGAACCCAGGAGCCTGAATTTCATTTCTTCTTCGAGAAGCTTACTTTGGGGATCTTTTTTCCCTCCCCCCCAGTTTCCTCATTTAAGTTTTTCAGGAAGGAAGGTGGCATTACCTTACAGAACAATAGATGTCCACAATAAAAAGAAATCCTCTCACACACCTGTCCACTCTGATTTAATTATCCAAGAAATCTAATCAAGAGCAGTCCAGGAAAATGAGTTTTCCAAGACTCCCAATCTGACACACACACACTGCCCCCACCCCGATTTTTTTTCCTTGAATCTTTTTTTTTTTTAAGCTTTTTAGTTTTTAGACTTTTTCTACACTTCATTCTGCTCCATCTGGCCCCCTTAAACTAATGTTTTACTAATAAGTGACAAGGTTACACCTCAGCTACGCGTCCCTTCATTTTTACGTATTATGGTCCAAAAATATACCCACTAGCCTGTCTTAGAGAACATTTGGAAGAAATAAAGCTGATTTGTTTCTAAGCTGGGCCATCCATGTGAACTAGTGCAGTCCTGTTGGGACATCTTGATTGACCTTGCTCGGCTAAATTCTACCTCTGAACCTTTTGTGTTTGAGTCAGTACGTTTGGTTTTTGTCTCAAGCTAGTTCAAACTTGGTTTCTAAAACGTATCTTGAATACAGTGGCCCCTGCAGCTTACCTGACCTTAAAATGCCTGCCTCGGTAGCATCTTTGAAAAGGTTCAGCCTCTCCAAGTATACCTAGCTCCTGTAGGGCAGAGACTCATTTTCTTATTCTGTACCAAGTCTTAAGTATCTTTGCAAAGAAGAACTATTCATTACTTTAAAAAGATACACATTCAAAAAATATATGCAAGTTTATTTTTGTCATAGAATAAGATACATAAATAAATGTATTTAAGATAACAGTTGCAAAGGGAACTTCACTTGTTATGAATCAGTTATGAATGAGCATCTGATGGGACCTAGGGGTAAGGAGCACAACTGAACCTCATGTGTGCTAGAACCAGTGGGAATCAAGGTTTTGGTTTCCAGTCCAAACCTGTGAGGAAGACTAACTCTTAGAAGTGAGAATGTAATTAGCCAGATAGTATCAGAGTGTCCATTTCTGGTGCCATCAAAGACAATGGGACACATTCCTCAGGTTTGAATGGGAGAAAGATCAGGGGGAAGCAGATAGCCAAGGCAGGTACTGTTATATGCTTTGTGTATTTTGTCTGAGTGCCTTCATTAATAGGCTATATGCCCCCTGAAGGAAGCATCTTCTGCATCCTTCAAGTTGTTCTGCTTTATACTGGGCCATAGGAAGGACTAAGTAGATTCCGTATGGTTTATCATGCTGTGTCTAAATGAGCAACCTATCCAAATTTGTTGCAGAAGTATCTAGGACTCCTAAGTAGAATTTTGAGATGAATTCTAATTCTTCCCACATCACTAACAACCAAGAATCCCATTCACTCCTGCATCCCTACAAATCGATTCTGTCTTCTCTGTAAATGAATTCAGCTGCCAGCATTTGTTGGTTTCATAGATATATTTTAACTGAACTTTATTTTTTAGAGCAGTTTTAAATTTAGAAAAATTGCAAAGATAATACAAAGAGTTGACATAAATGGCAACCCACTCCAGTACTCTTGCCTGGAAAATTCCATGGATGGAGGAGCCTGGTGGACCGCAGTCCATGGGGTCTCGAAGAGTCGGACACAACTGAGCGACTTCACCTTCACTTTTCACTCTCATGCATTGGAGAAGGAAATGGCAACCCACTCCAGCTTTCCTTCCTGGAGAATCCCAGGGACGGGGGAGCCTGGTGGGCTGCGTCTATGGGGTCACACAGTCAGACACGACTGAAGCAACTTAGCAGCAGCACCTGGTTTCCCCTATTACTAGCATCTTAAGCATTAATATGGTACATTGGTTACAGTTAATGAACCACTATCAATACATTATTATCAAAGTCTGCAATTTATTCATACTTCCTATTTTTACATAATTTTTTTTTTCTGTTCCACTGTTAAATTTAGTCATCATTTCTTTGCCTCTGCTTGACTGTGACAATTTCTCAGACTTTTGTTTTGATGACCTTAAGAGTTTTGAGGAGTGTTGACCAGGTACACTGAAGGATGCCCTGAATTGGAACTTGATGTTTTTCTTATGATTAGACTGGGGTTATAGGTCTGGTTGGGGCCCAGGGAAGCTCTAGATGTAATTTGTTATTATTGTGTCATGTCAAGGGTATATACTATCAATAAGATGTATGATTGACGAGGTTGTCCTTGATCACCAGGTCAGCCTTGATTACCTATATAAGTCCTGCCTGCCATCATGGGATCTGTAAAGAGGTAAGATTTGTCCTAAGAGTATACTGAAGCATTATGTTCTGTGCTCAACATCACTGGTAACAGACACCATCCCAGTACGTCAAAAAATGTTAATGACTCAGTGCCCAAATGGGCAATTCCAAGAGGAAGGATCATTGACATTCAGAGCAGAGGGAGAGAGGGCAGAAGGCCGCTGTGTTTATTTTGCCACGGTCAATTTAATCTCTCCTCCCAGAGAGTTACTTACCTCTAACCTTGAATCTCTTTAACATTAGATTCAGCCACAGATCTCCCCTGTTTATGACCCTTGCTACCACTGATCAGTATAAAGCATGTATATACATGAGTGGAGGCAGGCATTTTTCCGCTTTCATTCTGTGGCTTGCTGTAGGGAGCACTGGCATGGGCTTCTCAACATCAATCACACCCGAGCTGATAAGTCTAGGACAGTTGGGCCTGTCTTCTGTCCCGCATGGTTCTACATATGACCCAATTCTCACCAGTGGGATGAAACTTGTGGAAGAAATTTTCTCTCCAAAGACAAGGGTCACAGAAAGAACTGCTATGGCTGTTTTGCACCATCTTGAGAAGAGAGCAACACACCAGGATGGCTGAGTGGAGGAGAGAACAGGAGACTGTTGCCAGCTGCTGGCACAGTGAACAGGAGACTGTTGCCAGCTGCCTGCGCACCCTGCAGCAAGACTTCCATTTAGGCAGAGATTGTAAATTTTCTTATTGTTTAAGCCATTTGAGTCGGGGTTTCTATTACTTGCAGCTGGAAGCATCCTCACTGATAAACTATCCCTAAGAGGAATGACTCATGGGGAAACAGTCCTCCCAGCTTCTGATTAACTCTGGCCTCCAGAGATAATTATCTGGGCCATCAGATACACAAAAAGTATGGAGGTCATAAGACTAAAAGGAGCGTGGTTACATTTAAGGAGAGGGTGAAGACAGTGGCTGGGAGGGCGCCTCAGAGGGGCTTCTGGAATCTTGGTAATTTCTTGATCTGGGTGGTGGTTTGGTGAGTGTGTTTACTTTGGGATAAATTCATTGGACTGTAGACTTATGGTTTGTGTACTTTTCTGCATGGAGGTTATACTTCAATTTTTAAAAGAAAGTTTTAGTAAACTTTTAGTAGAGATACTACCTTGTAACCAGACCTCCACACAAACTGTTTATATCTTGAGTGGAAGGATATGAATGCCATATTGTGGTCATTTTATTAGGCAGCCAAACTCAGCTACAGTGATGTGCTTTCTTTGATAGGCTTCCAGAATCTCATTGTGAAGACCCCCTGTCACTAGTGTGTGGCCAGCCTTCTCTAATCTCAGCCAGAATGCTTTCCCGTAGGGTTCAGATGGGAGGGCGTCACATCCTTACAGATGAAGTACTTCATCGTTTTTAGAGTTCAGTCACAATGACAATTAAAAACCAAAATGAAAGCTAACAGGCTGGCACCTGTCCACATAAGGCTTGGTCTTTCTCAGAGAGGCATTCTAGTTACAGGAGGGTCCACTCCAGAGAAACCACAGAGTTTGAAGACTGCAGCCAGCAACCTCATGCAGCCTAGGTTGAGACCTCTGGTTCATGGAGGAAGGGATGGAAGATGTTGAGTTAGTTGTTTGTGGAAGAAGAATATATAGGCTTCGGGGACCAAATTATCTAGAAAAAGACTTGGCACCACTGGAGGAAAACCAGGTAAGAAAAGTTGCCATAGGGACTTCCCTGGCAGTCCAGTGGTTAAGACTTTGCCTTCCGATGCAGGGGGTGCAGCTCCCTGGTGAAGGAGCTAAGATCGAACATGCCTCTCAACCAAAAAAAAAAAGACATAATAAATGGAAACCATATTGTTAAAAGTTCAATAAAGACTTTAAAAATGGTTCACATTTAAAAAAAAATTTTTTTTAAGATGAAAGTTACCATAAATCGTAGGTTGGAGAATGGAACTGGATCTGGGGTAGCAAGTTGCTGGTAATATAAATCCTCATGAGGAGGTGGATTTGGAGAGTGATTACATCATGATACTAAATGGGGAATCTGGTTGGTGGTCAGACCCATGGAATTCAAATTCCTTAGCTCCTTATAGCCCTGTCCTGATTGAGGAGTTACGCTGACCTGCAGAACTGGAAGCTCCTCAGAATGTGGAGACGTCTTAATTTCTGTCCCACCTAACTCATCAAGGTGCTTATACATCCAGTATATCCTCACTGAGCCTTGTGAGGTAGGTAATTTAGATATGATCATAAAAGAGACAGTGACTAAGAGAACAGACCTTAGAGTCTAAGACCTGTATTTGAATCCTGTCTCTGTCTTTCCAGTGGAACTGTGTTGTGAAGTGTACTCAAGCTGAGTGGTCAGTTGTTCTTACCACCATATGGCAACCTATGGAGACATTTTTGATCGTCGCAACTAGAGGAGCATCCCACGAACGCTGTTAAACATCCCGCGGCACACAGGACAGCTCCCTACTGTAAAGGACTGTGCAGCCCGAAATGGCAGCAGTGCTGCTGCTGGGAAACCCCTGGCTCTAATCTGACTTTTAGTCTCTTCATCCATACAGTGGGGATACTGACAGTACCTAGTTGGATTGTTACGAAGAGTAGATGAAATAATGGTTGATATTGGACTGTCTTTCATTCTCTATGCCATTCTCAGAGCCGCCCTCTTTGGAACAGGCATCTCTCCAGAGTTAGATTTCCATGGGCTGAATGCTGACTGTCCATAGTTCCCATTTGGTTTCATGATGTTTGTCCCTGGCAGGCGTTTTGCATGGTGTGTCTCTCTGCCCCATGCCACAGTTGATTGGATCAGGGCAGAGGCCAGATGCAAACTAAAGCAGTAAGAGTTCTTTCTCCAAGGAACTCTGTAATCTGTACTGAGAGATGTCTCGGCTCTGTCTGGCTGGTGTCTTGAATCAGTTCAGTTTAGTTCAGTTGCTCAGTCGTGTCCAACTCTTTGCGACTCCATGGACTGTAGCACGCCAGGCCTCCCTGTCCATCACCAACTCCTGGAGTTTACCCAAATTCATGTCCATTGAGTCGGTGATGCCATCCAGCCATCTCATCCTCTGTGTCCCTTTCTCCCGCCTTCAGTCTTTCCCACCTTCCAATGAATATTCAGGACTGATTTCCATTAGGATTGACTGGTTGGATCTCCTTGCAGTCCAAGAGACTCCCAAGAGTCTTCTCTAACAATACAGTTCAAAAGCATCAATTCTTTGGCGCTCAGTTTTCTTTATAGTCCAACTCTCACGTCCATGCATGACTACTGGAAAAACCATAGCTTTGACTAGACGGAACTTTGTTGGCAAAGTAATGTCTCTGCTTTTTAATATGCTGTCTAGGTTGGTTATAACTTTTCTTTCAAGGAGCAAACGTCTTTTAATTTTATGACTGCAGTAATTTTGGAGCCCCCCAAAATAAAGTCTCTTACTGTATGGAGAAGTTATAAACCTGGCAGCTGTGGGTGGTCATTTGCTCACATGTGAGTGGAGTGCAAAAACAACCAGTTTACAGCAAAGGAGAAGAATGCAACAGTTCCAGAGAGAAGAGCTGCAATGAAAGACAGCTTCTGTTCTCTGTTCTCTCTGCACCTTGCCCGGAGGTGATGGAGGCCATTTCTGCAACCATGTCATGCTTCTTGCCTGAGCTGGCTTCAGTTACGTTTGTTGTGCTCCTGGGACATATTACCGATGACATATGTAAAAACATTTAGCGTGGTGCCTGGGAATAGTCCTAAGTAAGTGTCAATTATTATCATTGTTCCCATTTTAGAGATGAGGACATCAAGGCAGAGAGATTAAAGAATTGGTCTTATGTCACTCGGCTCTTTAGGGGTAACCCGATCTAGAATCCAGGTGTCCTGACCCCTCGACGTGGGTTCTGTTCCATCTGTCCTTTGAATTGTGAAATAAAACTTTAAGAATAGTGCATGAGTAAGTAAGTACCTATGTACAGTTAAAAATAATTCACAGTGAACCCTGGTGTATCCATCACCCAGGACAAGAACTCGAAAATTGGCTGCCACTCAGAGGACCTTCCCGTGTCCCTCCCTGACACGTCTCCTACTCTCCCTGCCAGAGGTAACCAATATCCTGTTTTTTGGTTGAAACAATTTTTAATAGTTTTTCCACCCGCATTTGCATCCCTAAACCACATGATTTCACTTTCTTTGCTTTGGAACTTTATATAAAGGAAACTGTACTACACATATTCTCTGTGACTTGTTTCTTTCAACACCATGTCCGTAAGGTGCATCCATGCTGTGATGTGTGGCTGTAGTTCGTTTATTTTCTTTGATGTATAGTCCACGATGTGTTTATGCAAGGCACTGTGAATAGGCACTGGATTGTTTCTGATTTGGGGCCAACAGCATGACTGGAAGCATCCTTGTTTGTATGCTGGTGCACATGTGCAAGGCTGTCTCGTGGGTGTGTAAGCAGGAGACAGCCTGCTGTGTGTGACTTGCTTTGCTCCACGTCCTTGTCAGTTTGGGTTCTCTTTCATGCAGATGCCTGTACCTGGGGCCACAGGACAAGGAAATTACTGTGTGGTGCTGTGGGATGCACAGATTTAAAACACAGAATCCTGGAACTTCCCAGACGTCCCGTCATTAAGACTCCAAGCTTCCAGTGCAGGAGGCGTGGGTTTGATCCCTTGTGGGGAAACTACATTCCCATGTGCAGGCAAAAAAAAAAAAAAGAATAAAACAATCCTTCCTCAAAAAGTTACACATAGAATTACCAAGGCAATGGCAACCCACTCCAGTACTCTTGCCTGGAAAATCCCATGGACGGAGGAGCCTGGTAGGCTGCAGTCCATGGGGTCACACAGAGTCGGACACGACTGAGCAACTTCACTTTCACTTTTCACTTTCATGCATTGGAGAAGGAAATGGGAACCCACTCCAGTGTTCTTGCCTGGAGAATCCCAGGGATGGGGGAGCCTGGTGGGCTGCCGTCTCTGGGGTCGCACAGAGTTGGACACGACTGAAGCGATTTAGCAGCAGCAGCAGCAATTCCACATCTAGGTATATACCCAAGAGAACTGAAAACGCGTTCACACAAAACTTGGGCATGAATTTTTGTAGCAGCATTATTCATAAGAGCCAAAATGTGGAAATAGTCCAGGTGTCCATCAACTGATCAGTGAGATGTGGTCTGTACCTACGTGGGATATTATTCAGCGTAAAAAGGAATGAAACGCTGATAATACTTCAACTTTGTGGTAAGTGAAGAAAGTCCAGACACAGAAAGTCACGTATCATTCTGCTTGTAGGAAATGTCCAGAATAGGCAAAATCACAGAAGCAGATTACTGATTGCCAGGAGCAAGGGGGCAGGGAAAACGGAGAGTGACATTGATGGGTACAGGGTTCTTTTTTGAGGTGATGAATATGTTCTGGTGTTGGTTTTCCTGGTGGCTCAGATGGTAAAGAATCTGCCTGCAATGCAGGAAAACCAGGGTTCGATCCCTGGTTCAGGAAGATCCCGTGGAGAAGGAAATGGCAACCCCTTCAGTATTCTTGCCTTGAGAATCCCATGGACAAAGGAGCTTGGGAGGCTACAGTCATGGAGTTGCAAAGAGCTGGACACTGCTGAGCGACTAACAGTTTACACTTGACACTATATGTTCTGGAGTTAGCGGTGATAGTCTGACCAATTTGTGAATATACTGAAAAAACCACTGAATTGTATGCCTTAGGGGGAATTTAATGGTATGTGAATTATACACACACACGTATGTATATATGTTTGGGGGTATTTTATTATTCAGCAGTAGATAAACAGACTTTCAACTAAACAGAAAAGTTTCAAATGTTGCTTAATTAGAGGTATAAATTAAAATAAATTTTTTCTGCTATACTGCCATTTCCCTCAACTTATGATAACCTGTGATTAATTTGTGATGGAATTCTATGTGAGGAGTCCTTCACTGGGGTTCTTTTTTATTCCTATGTGACGTTTAGGCTGCAAACCTTAAAATAGATGTGTTTCTAACCTTCTGTTAAACCTTCTGAGGTACTAGTCTTAGCTGGATGTTCCCCTTCTTTGATAAACTCCTGCTGTTGAACCTCAGACAATGGTCATGGGAGTGGAAGCTTTTTTTTTTTTTTAAACAACTTTATTTTCCTATTTATTTTTGGCTGTGATGGGTCTTCATTGCTGAGGCCAGCTCCTCTGTAGGAGTGTCATACAGGCTTATCATTGCTGTGGCTTCTCTTGTCGAACTTGGGCTCTGGGGCACGTGGGCTCAATAGTTCTGTGGCCCATGGGCTTAATTGTCCTGAGGCATGTGGAATCTTCTCTGACCAGAGATCAAACCCATGTCCCTCGTGTTGGCAAGCAGATTCCTATCCACTGGACCATCAGGCAAATCCTAAGGGGAAGCATTTTTGTTTTACTTACTGGGATCACCAACTTTCCTAATTCTCTTTAACTTTTCTTTACTTATCAGAGATTTATTTAGTGTTTCCCTCAGGCCCTCCACCATTCTTTGATTCCCACACTTTCTATAGCACACTAAGTATTACAAGCATGTTCCGTTTAATCAGTGGTATGGGAATTAGATCTGAACAGAAATGTCAATACAAACACAGTTTCCTTATTGTTCATTAATTTATTCAAAACACATGTATTGAATACCTAGGACATGCCAGATGTTCCTTAGCACATTGTTGGCAAAATGGTGGTCAAAGAGTTAGATATGAACCTTGTTTTGGTCAGAACCACCGTTGGGTAGCCAATGCACATTCAGGTGGGGTCACCAAGGACAGTTTAATGCAGGGACAGTTTGTAGAAATGCGGGCAGGGCTAAGAGATACCTGGTGAAGGAATGGTGGCGAGGCACCTTGGGGTGGCGACAGCTGGCAGCCAATGCCACCTGGGCCTGGGAAGACGACAGGGTTAGGAGGATCCAGCAAGACCTGAGGGAAGAGGCTGGACGGTGGCCCTGCAGAGGCAAATGGGGAACTGCCTAGGAGCCCCTGTTGTCACAAACTTTAGGTTTTGAGTGGGGAGACAAAGAGAAAAAACAATTACGGAACGTCGTCAACAAACAGGATGACATGAAGGAGGGCATCCTGGGGTATGGGTGGCTGTCTGGGAAGGTCTTTCCAGGTAGGAGACACTGTTGAGCTGGGACCTGAAGGGTCGAGCCCCAAGGTGACAAAGGCACTGCTGGCCGAGATGGGGAAGCTCAGAGGAGAGCCAGGTTTAGGGGAGGGAAGTCAGAAACCTCGGCACAGGGACGTATTAAAGATAGAACCTATACAAACGCAGAAGAATAACAAATCAAGGCCAAGCAAAAGTCCGTGGGGTTCACAGAGAGGCAAAGGAGGAGAGGCGATGGCTGAGGGCTGACACCCAGCGCCCGCCTCAGAAGCCAGGACGTGTGTGGACTGCACCCTCCCTGGAGGTTACACCAAGTGCTGGCACAGCACTCTGGCTCCCAGCCCACCCGCCTGCTCGTGGGGCTCCTTCCAGTGTTTATTGGGCCTTCTGCCATGTCTGAGGTCCTCCCCTTACAAAGGCAAGGAGGGCCAGGGGAAGGGAGTGTCCCTTCTGAACACCAGATGGGACACATAGCCTTAAATAGGCAGTGGCCACGGGGAGAAAAGTGGGCTTGCTAACTCTGAAGGGTCCCAAGTTTGCTTAGAAATAGGCACCCAGGCCCCGATGAGTACCATGATGCCCAGAGCACCTGGAGGAAACAGCAGGCCTGACATCATGGCTGGAGCCAAAGCAAGGCATCAGAAGAGAACTGGGTCTGAACCGGCACCTTTTCCCTCACCTGGTGGGTCTCATGGCAGCAGCCAGAGCCCACTTTCAGGTGCTTCTAGCCCACACAATTTGGCACATCTCTATATTTTCTTCCATCAAGGTCTCTGCCTTCTGGCTCTCTGCCCAACCAGTTGCCCACAGACTGGAAAACAAAGGCTCGAAGCCTTCCCTGGAGACCTGGGCTTAAGGGATGGGCCTTGGGCAGGCTGGGCGGATGCTCTGTTGATTTTTTTTTTTTCCAAGTGCAGAGAATGTGACAGCCAATTCCTGTTGGAAATAGCTTTTGTTTTCTTTGGAGCACAAAGCACTTTTCCTTTCTCGTGATTGTCTCAGTTCAGGTCATGTTTAGGATGATGATTTGCTAACCTAATTGCCTGCCTTCCAGATGCAGAGTTCTTAACCTTTTAGGGTAGGGACCCTATTGGAACTCTGATAAGAACTATGGACCCTGTCCCCCAAATGTACATACACACAGATACCCCCAGTTTCACATTTAATATCAGTCCTAGGAGGTTAAAATCCCCTGGATGAAGAAGAGTGTGTTCTTCCTACCCCACACCCCCGCTCCCACCCCAAGGGTTTTTTTTCCATCTGGATCTTAAAATCCCCCAGCACTTCTTGCCTGGCTCTTGCCTGAATTAATCAACCCTGCTGAGGAGCAGGGACAGTGGCTGGATTCGGGCTGCCTCTGGTTTCAAGACTCCAGGTCCGTGGTGCTTTTTCAGGCAGCAGGATATTCCAGTGAGGGTTGTAAAATCTCTGTCTCATCCATGCCTGGTTATTATGGAGGAGCTGGGCAGCCAGAGTCTCGGAGATTCTAGAAGAGGTAACACAGCTTTGGGTGAGACTAGGGAGACAGGCGTTGTCTGGTTTTGTTAAATTCCAGAAGCAAGTCATTTTGCCAAAAATGCCAAAAATAAAAGGGCTGTCTAGACACACACTAGAAGCTCTCCTATGAAGAGAGGCCTTCCTGAAGATCATTGATTTATACTTAAATGGCAAGACTAGAGGCTTCATTTATTTATTTTTTTGGCCACACCGTGCAACTTGTGGGATCTTAGTTCCCTGACCAGGGATTGAACCCCAGGCCATCGACAGTGAGAGCTGATAATCTCTGGACCGCCAGGGAATTCCCTGGGTTCATTTATTTACCAGGCATGGTTTGCGTCCCTGGGGTGCACTGTGATTTAGACAGACAACGAACCAGAGAGTTTTAAATGTAGTGACAAGGGCAAGGATGAAAATAAAATAGGGTGAAGTACTGGATGTGAACTGAGAAGGTGCATTGGAGCCAAAACCTACATATTGCAAAAGCAGCTTCCATCTGGAGGAGAAGAGCTCCAGGTGGAGTGAGCAGCTGCTGAAAAGGCCCTGAGGCTGAAACAAATGGGGCTGCTTAAGGAAAAGGGAAAACACCTGTGGCTGGTGCAGCTTCCGGGAGAAGGAAGGTCCAGCTTCCGGGAGAGAGGAGGCCGGGACGGGGACAGGAGTGGTAGGCAGCGGGTGGGCCGCGTTGGGGTTTGCAGGAAAGACGATGGAGGGGGCAGAGCAGGCGTCTGTAACTGGATTTGCAGATTTGCATTTTGAGATTTGGCCTCCGCGGAAGAAGTGTCTTCGGGGAGGGCAAGAGTGGAAGACGGACCGAAGCGAGGCTGACTAGTGGCCCAGGTGAGTGGGAGATGCGAGCCCTGACTTCCTGGTGGCCATAGATGGCAAGACAGCCATTTTCCAATGGACGCACGTGGTTCATATCATGTCATACACGCCAGTTCCAGGCGGGTGAGGCTCTGTGGGAACCTTTTATTACTGCGCAGAAGGACCAAAGTGAAGGTGCTCCTGCCAGTCTAAGGTTTCCTGTTAGTGCCCTTCCAGGAAAAACGTGAACAGAGAAACGAATCTTCTTTTAGAGAAAGTTGCTTGGCTGTTCTTGTCTCTGCAGAACGTTAATCACCTTGGCAGGCAGAAGGAGGGGGAGGAGAGCTAGTATGTATTAGGTACCAACTGCATACCTTGATTTCATCTAATCCCACAGTAACCCTACAAGGCTCGTAGTTTTTTGTTTTGTTTTGCTTTGGTGTTTCATTTCTTTTTTTTTTTTTTTTTTGAGATAAGAACGAGTTCAGAGAGGTTAGGTAAATTGCCCAAGGCCACAAAGATAGCAAGTGATAGACTGGGACCCTAACCCAGGCCAGCGTGGTTCCAAAGCTTTCCACACCATCCCAGGTGAGCACATTGAGGAGGACTTAGTAACCTCAAAACTCACAGGGTTTTAGCTACTCCTTGGATGAAAACTGGCCTCTGTTGGGGAGTCCCCTGACTGTTCCAGAACATGGGGTGTGCTGAGCGCGGTGATGTCCAAGACTTGCATTTAGAGATGTTCCCTAATGTTTAGAAGATTTAATGATGCCAGAGAATCTAAGGGAGAAAGAAGGATTTGAGTCTTCATGTAAACAGGCTCATTAACTAGCAACAACTCAGGGTGAACTCAATTAGGGCTGACTGGAAGGTAGAATTTATGCCACCTGGCTTGACTCTTGAAATGAGAGACTGATGGTGGCTACGAGTTTATCATGGAGGAGTAACTCAGGGACAGAGACTCTACTGAGAAATTCTGTGTTTTAAATCCTTCCCCTGCTGCTCTGCAGCCAGGTGCATGGCAGGAGAACTCTGGAAGGTTCTTGAGGACTCCAGTGTTTCCAGCAGGACCTCTGGCCCGGGGTCCTTGGAGCCTCAGGACTCTGTGTATCGTGAGGACTCCTTTTGTCCTTGCAGAACAACCCAGAAGGGAGTGGGCCTCACAGGGTCCACCTTGTCTGACTGCCTGGGATTGTCTCAGAAAAAGACTGGGGCAACATTCCCAACAACTGGACACAGGAAAAGCCAGCCCATCACACCCAGGGTTACACCCAGGCTTACAAAGAGAAACATGACATGTGTTCCTGTCTGTGGTGTTTCAGGCTCTCTGGTGGGTGTGCACACCTGTGACTAGACCAAGCTCCATGAAGGGAGGGCTGTGTCTTCTTCTCTTTATTGTTTTTGCTGTGCTTGAATGAATGAACAGAGGCTGACAGACACTGTCTTCATCCTCTAGGATTTGACATTTCAGCTGGAATTATAAGCCCACAGGGAAAACAGAGGCTTCCCTGGTGGCTCATTGGTAAAGAAACCACCTGCCATGCAGGACATACGGGTTCAATCCCCAGGTCAGGAAGATTCCCCAGAAAAGGAAATGGCTACCCACTCTAGTGTTCTTGCCAAAAGAATCCCATGGACAGAGGAGCCTGGCAAGCTATAGTCTGTTGGGTCATAAAAGAAGAGTCTGACATAACTTAGCGACTGAAAAACAAACAAGAGAAAACTGAGGCATTAAGGGCAGTATGTTTTGAAATCAGATCTAGCTTCCAGCAAAGATCATAAAGTCTTGGTTTCCTCATCTGCAGAAAGAGGTGATGAGACACATCGTAGAAAATGGCTGTAAGTATTGACTGAAGTCTTGCATTTATGTGCTGAGCAGAGAGCTCAGCCCATAGCAGCCTCAGAGCAAGTGCATAACATTTTTGCCACGACCCCTACACCTTCCATGGTACTTCTGTTTCAGTAGGAACTTTCAGATCTTTTTGCTGTGATTCACATCACAACCCTATAATGTGTGTGTATGCTGCTGCTGCTAAGTCGCTTCCGTCGTGTCCGACTCTGTGACCCCAGAGACGGCAGCCCACCAGGCTTCCCCGTCCCTGGGATTCTCCAGGCAAGAACACTGGAGTGGGTTGCCATTTCCTTCTCCAATGCATGAAAGTGAAAAGTGAAAGTGTGTATATATACCTTTAAATATAAATAAAATGTAAATTTTATGAATTAATACCCTTTACTATGTGTGATGGATTCTGATAGTTTCTACACTGTTAAATTTTGTGGGGAAAAAATAATGCTAAAGGGGCACAGGAGAACTTTGGGGTGATGGACATGTCCTATATTTTGATTAGGGTGGTGGTGGTGTGGGTGTCTTTGTCAAAAATCATTGAACTCTACATTAAGATAGGTGCATTTTCAGTTCAGTTCAGTTGTTCAGTCGTGTCCGACTCTTTGCGACCCCATGAATCACAGCACACCAGGCCTCCCTGTCCATCACCAACTCCCGGAGTTCACTCAGACCCACGTCCATCGAGTCAGTGATGCCATCCAGCCATCTCATCCTCTGTCATCCCCTTCTCCTCCTGCCCCCAATCCCTCCCAGCATCAGAGTCTTTTCCAAGGAGTCAACTCTTCGCATGAGGTGGCCAAAGTACTGGAGTTTCAGCTTTAGCATCATTCCTTCCAAAGAAATCCCAGGACCGATCTGTAGAATGGACTGGTTGGATCTCCTTGAAGTCCAAGGGACTCTCAAGAGTCTTCTCCAACACCACAGTTCAAAAGCATCAATTCTTCAGCACTCAGCTTTCTTTACAGTCCAACTCTCATATCCATACATGACCACTGGAAAAACCATAGCCTTTACTAGATGGACCTTTGTTGGCAAAGTAATGTCTCTGCTTTTGAATATGCTATCTAGGTTGATCATAACTTTCCTTCCAAAGAGGAAGCATCTTTTAATTTTATGGCTGCAGTCACCATCTGCAGTGATTTTGGAGCCCCAAAAAATAAAGTCTGACACTGTTTGCCCATCTATTTGCCATGAAGTGATGGGACCAGATGCCATGATCTTAGTTCTGAATGTTGAGCTTTAAGCCAACTTTTTCACTCTCCTCTTTCACTTTCATCAAGAGGCTTTTGAGTTCCTCTTCACTTTCTGCCATAAGGGTGGTGTCATCTGCATATCTGAGGTTATTGCTATTTCTCCCGGCAATCTTGATTCCAGCTTGTGCTTCTTCCAGCCCAGCGTTTCTCATGATGTACTCTGCATAGAAGTTAAATAAGCAGGGTGACAATATATAGCCTTAACATACTCCTGTTCAGTGCATTTTAGTGCTTGTCAATTATATCTCAATAGATTGGCAACCCTCCAAGTTCCTTTTTTATTGAGACACAATTCACATTCCATAAAATTCGTCCTTTTAAAGTGTACAAATCAGTGATTTTTAGCATATTCACAGAGCAACCATCACCATTAGCCAGAACATTTTCGTCACCGTGAAAAGTAACCCTGTACCCACTGACGGTCGCTTCGCATTCCCCCAAGTCTAGCTTCTGGCAACTATTAATCTACTTTCTGTCTCTCTGGACTTGCTGGTTCCAGACCTGCGTGGCCAGGATCAGAGTCTTTGAAGCTGGGCCGGTTACTGGGCCCCCTGGGGAAGGGGCACACTCACCCCCCAGATTTCTCTTTTTGTTCCAGGTTTTGGGTGACTTCCAAGGGCATCAGTGACACCTGTAGGTGACTCACCCTTTGCCTCTACTTCTTTCTTTAAAAATATTTTTATTTATTTGGCTGCACCGAGTCTAAGTTGTGGCACATGGGATCTTTCGCTGTGGCTCCCCAGGCCTACCCAGTCCTCTGGAAATGCCCCCTCCTCTCCTGTGGAAGATGATGAACAAGGATGCACCCAAGCAGGGGGTAGGGAAGGGATTCTCCAAGGTCAGTGTGGGAAACCCATCACAGAAACGCAGAAAAAGATGCATGTTCAGGCACAAGTCCAGCAAGACAGCGTCTGGAAGTGGATCCGAAATGGGGCTGTTATTGGCTGCCTGGAGGAGGAGAGGGAGCACCTGGAGGTGACTCATACCCCCATGTCCCTGCCTCCTTCCTGCCCTGACACCGCATCTTGAAGTGCTCTGAGTCCCTTCACTCCCACTGCCTGGGAAAGGTGTGGACCGGGAGACACCTGAGGAAGGGCGAGGGTTGTGGGGGAGCCGACTCTGCAACGTCAGTGAGGGTGGGACTGACCTGGACCAACTGACGCCAGCTCTGCCATCATCTAGAAATGGATCTGACAGACGGGCTTTCCAGAGAGAGACGTGGAGGTGTTATCAAGGGCCACCTGGAGACGTAAGAGAAAAAATTCCTAGAGCTCTAAAAGCCCACTTTTTCCAGCTGTCAGGAAGGAAAAGGAAGGCTCTGGTGATGTCTAAGGAGTGAAATCATGCTGACAAGACAAAATTTTAGAGAAGTGTTAAGTACGCTGAAGAGCATAATTGCCCATGACCCTATTTATATAAAAAAAGGGTATTATGTATGATTGTTCATAATAGACCCAAATCTGAAAGGAGTCTCACCAACCTCCCATTAATAACCTTCAGTGAAAGGAATTTCGCTGTCTACTATTAATTTTTTTTTACAATTGTATGCTCTTTGTGTAATAAGACATTTTAAATTTATTTTTGATCTATTTTTAAATTGGTGATACATTCACATGGAAAGTCTCCTTCTCATTCTTGTCTTCATCTGCAAAGACAGGTGCTCTGCATGCCATAGAGAATGTAAGTTACGTTCCTAAGGGTTTTTTTTTTTTTTGAATCCTTCCAGAATTTCCTTATGTATATGTAAGTAAATTTGGATAGAGATTCTTTGTGTTTATCTTTGGCTTCGCTGGGTTTTCATTACTGCGCATGGGCTTCTCCCTGTGGTGGCTTCTCTGGTCGCAGCTCTCGGGCTCTGGAGTGCTGGCTCAGTAGTGGTGGTGCCCGGGCTTAGTTACTCTGCTGCATGTGGGATCTTCCCGGATCAGGGCTGGAACCATGTCCCCTCCATTGGCAGGCGGATTATTTACCACTGGACCACCAGGGAAGTCCCTGGATAGAGATTATTAATGCAACTCTTTTGGAGCTCTGTCTCTAGGAAGGAAATCAGAATTTAAACCCAGTGACCAGACGTAAGGGCTCTGAGCTTTTCCCATAGTTAGACATCTACAGGGGACCAGTGAGCAGAAGGTACACCTTTCCAAAGAGGAGAAAGCTTTTAAACATGAAATATGTAAAACAATAATTGGTAAATGCTCGTTATAAAGGGACCAGGAGGGAGTTCCCTGGTTGGTCCAATGATTAGGACTTGGTGCTTTCACTGTCAGGGCTCAGGTTCGGTCCCTGGTTGGGGAACTAAGATCCCACAAGCCTCATGGCCAAATAAGATAAAAGGACCAAGAAATGCAATAAAAAGGAAAATCTCCAGAAAATCCCCTCAAATTTCTGTACCTCAAAGTAACAATAATTGACATCAGTAAAACCTCTCATCTGGACCAGTGATGTCCAGTAGAACTTTCTGCAATAATGGAAATGTTTTCTGTGCTGTCACAGTAACACTACATATGCCCATGGAGTGCTTGAAATGTGGCTAGTGCAACTGAGGCCCTGAATTCTATATTTTAATTAGTTTTAACTTAACTATCCACAGCCTTGTGTGTCTCGTGTTTGCTGCAATGGGTAGCAGGGGTTATAGACCATTTAAATGCAGATGTTTGAGTGGACGGATGTAAAGAGAGGCTAGAAAGGCTGACTTTTGGCTTCGCCTGCCAGAGGCTTCATCAGGGTGATTACTAATTAATCTAGGATTTCTACGTGTGGGAATTATCTTAAAGTAACGGCTATGAATTTGTTCAAAATCTTAACTCTGAGAGTGTTCATTAACGTGAGAGACTGGAACGTTGTAGGAAAATATTTACTGACGTGAGACTATGTTCACAACTCTTTATTAAGTGAAAGGCAAGCTACAAAGCAGGACGATTTCATTAAAATATGAATCTCCTAGAAAGGTATATTTCATATGTTGCTCGGCATGTGGCAAACGCTCAATGAATATGTGTTAATGAATGAGTGAAGGTTAATAAGGGTTAGCACTGGGTGACAAAATGGTGAGTGATTTTATTTTTATTTTTCATTATGTATCTACTTTTGGCTGTTCTGGGTCTTCGTTGCTGCCCACAGGTTTTCTCTAGTTGTGAAGAGCAGGGCTCATCTCCAGTTGTGGTGCGAGGGCTTCTCTTTGCGATGGCTTCACTTGTTGCAGAGCATGGGCTCCAGAGCCCAAGCTCAGTAGTTGTGGCTCACAGAACTAGTTGCCCCATGGCATATGGACTCTTCCTAGACCGGAGATCAAACCCACATCCCCTGCATTGGCAGGTGGATTCTTAACCACTGGACTGCCAGGGAAGCCCAGTGAGTGATTTTATATTTTCTTTGACTCTCTTATTTACATTTTCTAACTATTTATGGTGAATACATGTACTTTTGTAATAAGCAGCATGAATTGAAAAAAGAAGTATAGTTGCTGGGTCATGATATTTCAGAGCTGGAAGGAGCTTTGGAGACAAAGGCAAACATGGCTAGTTAATGGCAGAAGCCCAGGTTCCCCAACTACACACAAACATCTCCCCACGCCAAAGAGGAAAGATTGCTGGATGGTCTCTTGTTCTGGTGTGGCAGGTCAGGAGTGGATTTAGAAAGGAAAAACAAAGGGGAACAATGATCTTCAACAAGACATAATAAAACATAATGACAGATCTCACTAACAAACTCTGGGCATTGATTTTGCTCCAGCTGCATCTGCCCCACCCAAACTGTCCTGCTTTGAGACACCCTGCTGGTCTCCCAGTCCAGCCAATGTTTTGGAGAGAAGTCTCTGTCCCTTGCAGGAGGAAGTCTCCTGGTTTTCTTTACATATTGGCTCTTCTTAACAGCCTGTTCTTTTTCAAAATTCTTGACTGAATCACTCAGTCCCTACTTCAGATGTCCTTTCTTTTTATCCAGGCTTTGCTCTTGGCATTTGTGCTCAACTTTGGAACTTAATGGAATGCACTTTACTATATGAAACGATTATTGCCACCTAGCAGCTCTTGAGGGGAAGGCAATGGCAACCCACTCCAGTGTTCTTGCCTGGAGAATCCCAGGGATGGAGGAGCCTGGTGGGCTGCCGTCTCTGGGGTCGCACAGAGTCAGACATGACTGAAGCGACTTAGCAGCAGCAGCTCTTGGTTCCACCACTCAGTTCATTTTATCACACTTTTTTTTCGAGTAGTGACTAGCTCGTAAACATTGGTGGCTACAGAAACATATAAAAAGGTATTTATCCACAAGAAATGAGAATATACACCCCAAAGCGTACAAAAATGTTCACAGCAGCTTTAGCCCAAGCTGTTAACCATCCAAATGCCCATTAACAGGGGAAGAGATAAACAAGTTGCAGCAAATGCATTCAGTGCAATGCCACTGAGTAACAGAAAGGGATACAATTCTGACACACACACAACAGTGTGGGGAAACCTCAGAGACACCATACTCAGTGCAAGAAGCCTGAAGAGGGGGGATGAAAAAAAATGGGGAGGTGTGGGCTATAAGAAAATAGTAATAAATAGAGTAGAAGTGGGTAGAGATATAGATGAACCAGGAATGACAGAATGTTGATAATTGTAGTATAGGTCAATATCCCTGTTGAACATAGATGCAAAAATCCTCAGCAGAATATTAACAAACCAAGTTCAACAACACATTAAAAGAATTGAACACCATGATCAAGTGGGTTTTATTCTAGGGATGCAAAATGAAGGATAAAAGCCACATGATCATCTCAATAGATGCAGGAAAAACATTTGACAAAATTCAGCATCCATTTATGGATGAAAACTCTCAACAAAGTTTATAACAAAGTTATAAAGGGAATGTACTTCAACATAATAAGACCATAGATGACAAGTCCACCACTAGCTTCGTCTTCAGTGGTGAAAAGCTGAAAATTTTTCCTCTAAGATCAGGAACAAGACAAGGATGCCCACTCTTGCAACTTTTATTTAACAGAGTATTGAGAGTCCTAGCAAGAACAGTTAGGAAACTCTGTATTATCTTCATAGTTTTTCTGTATATCTAAAACCATTCTACAAAGTAAGATGTATTAAAACGTTAATAACCTAGGCTGTGCTCTCAAGGAATGTACTGGGTGGGGGCATGAATTCCTAGTTGATCTCGTGGGTCCAAACCTTGACTCCACCATAACCTTGAAAGAGCCCTTTTGGAGGCCAGTTTCGGCTTCCAAAAAGTGGGTATAATACTCAGACCTACCTCATGGGGGCACTGTGAGGAGCAAATGAGACAGGATACAAAGTGCTTAGCGCCACTGCTGCCTCCAGTTAGAAATCAATGCAGATAAAATAAAAGTGATTGAGAGAGAGTGCATTTCTGGGCCAGGCAGTCTGGATTCAAATCCTGGTTCCTCCAAGGCCTGTTCATAAAACTGTGGGTCTGTCACTTGAACTGAGCCTCAGTTTCCTTAGCTATAAAATGGGGTAAATAGCATCCACCCAGAGGAGGGGATTGGAGGATTGACTGGGCACGTATAGGTGCGAAGCCCCAGCGCTGTGCACAGGGTAGGCACTCCATCAGTGTGGGAGGAAAGTATTAAGATGTGCGAGAAGAATTCAGAGCAAATAAAACTGCCTGAGCGTCCAAAAAGGCTTCCCCAGGAGGCTGCAGAAAAGGGCCCTGCTCTGGCTTCTGCACTGAGGCAGCTGATTGGCTGGCTTCTTGATCCTCCAAGGTCCTGTGTGACCTCCTCCTCCACCCTCTGAGGTCCTCCCAGGTCTTGAGCTTTGGAACAAAGCCTCTGCCTGCTGTTCCGCTACTGTTCTCTGTCTGAACTCTGATTAGGTCCTTATCTCAGCCGGCTTTGCCCTGCTTGGCTGCCTGTCACATTCAATTCCACTCCAGGGCTTTCATTCTGCCTTGGCCTGAGTGTCTCCGAGTGGGAGGCTCTGGGACACAGGGCCTGGGCTCCATTGCCCTTGGTTCCCACAAGCCTGAGCACTGTGTCTGGAACACAGCAGTGGAACAGAATAAAATTATCTCGAAGCCAACTTTTGGGTCTTGATGTAGTTGGATTTTAAGGTCCCTGAGATGCACCAGCACACTTCCCCTGTCACAAAGTACCTTCTGTCTCTGGACTCCCTCTGGCCCCGGGTTCCACGATCAGAACTTCATTGCTTTGGCTTAAGCCAAGTTAGGACCTTGTACCTGATAAAAAATGCAACATTCTGTCCTAGCAGGGAACAGATGGTCCACTCAAAGGGTTTAACTGAAAAATAAAATCAAGTAAGGTAATTGGTGACAGGACTCCATCCAGTGAAGTGGGGAGGACAGAAAGAAACAGCAGGGATGGCGAGGTGCCTTGGGACTTGTGACAACAGACAGCTGTTAGCATCCTGGGGTGGCAAGGCCGAAGGGAGCCCAGTGAGAGCTGAGCTGTGGAGGAGTCACCTTGAGGGGGATGAGGCTGTAGAGATGCAGCACTGCCCAGGTGTGTGAGTCTGCAGCGAGGATGAAATATCTCCATGTTTTTCTCTCTCTTTTTTTTTTTAATATTTATTTTTTTGGCTACACCAGATCTTAGGAGGAAAAGGGGATGACAGAGGATGAGATTGTTGGATGGCATCACCAACTCAATGGACATGAGTTTGAACAAGTTCCAGGAGTTGATGATGGACAGGGAAACCTGGCATGCTGCAGTCCATGGGCTAACAAAAGAGTCAGACATGACTGAGCGACTGAAGTGAACTGAGATCTTAGTTGCAGCACGTGGAATCTTTTCATTTGAGACATGCGGGATCTCAGTCCCCTGACCAGGGATTGAACCCCGGCCCCCTCCAATGGGAGCGCAGAGTCACTGGATTACCAGGGAAGCCCCTCCATGTTCTTTTCGTGCTCTCAGGTCTCCTAGCAGTGACCACATTGGCCAAAACCAAATGGAAACCACAGGCTGAGGGGCTGAGGCAGCATGAAGGGCCTTAGGAGAAGCACAAGGGCAGAGGAAGGGAGTCCTAGGGTGGAATGAGGCTCTCTTGGGGCTGGGAGGAGCCAGAGATCATTGAGGGCCCCATACCTCAAAGTGAGGTCCAGGGACCAGCAGTATCCACGTTATCCACATCACCAGCAAGACTGTAGGAAAGGAAGACTCTCAGGTTGCACCCCATACCTGCTGAGTCAGGATTTGCATTTTCACAAGATCCCTAGGTGATTCTCATGTGCCCGCATGTTGAGAAACACTGCTCGAACCCACCCTGCTCAGATGAGCCTGCTTGCTCATTTTCCCTCAGTACCCTTATGAGCTGCTTTTTCCCCCTCACAAGTATGTTTGTGCCTTCTTCATTCAGAAAGTCATCTGACAAATACTGAGTAACTAATCTCAAGCCTCTCATAAGGGATATAGAAATTAATAGCGGGCAGGAAAGCAGATGGGCAACTTCAGCTCGGTGTGGAAAATGCTGAAATCAGGATAGTGAGTGTGGGTGGATACAGATGGACTAAAAAAGGGCCCCCCGCTCAACCTGTGGGGGCATTGGTGGCGGTCAGGGTAACACTTCCAAGACTTGTGCCAGTGCAGTTGGCCCAAATTTCCTTTCCCAATCCCACCCTGTTCCTGACGTCAGCACCGCTCACTCTGCCTCAAATCCTCCTTCCCTGATTATTTCACTATTTGTGTGCCCAGGTTTCATTTCATTAACTAAAGTGGACTCCTCTTGTTTCCTCCCACCCTAACATCTAGTAGGTCCTGAATCCAAATATGAGGGGGTGAGTGAGTAATGAATTGGCAGATGGATGGTTCAGTACAGATGATGAATGTATTGGGGAATGGTGAGACCCACTCCCTTTTTCCTACCACCCATCAACCTGCTTTGCAGACTCCTTATCCCTCTCTTCCTGTCTGTATATGATTTTTGAAATATGAGTGTGTATTTCCTCACTTACGGGTTCTTTAGAAGCAGCTCGCAGAACAAGCCAGGAGGCCTCACATAAGGAAGTGGCTAGAAGCACAAATGCAAGCCAGACACCAGAGTTCAAATCTTGGCTTCATTATTTACTAGGTCAGTGGCTTGGGGCATGTTGCTTTACCTCTCTGTGCCTGTTTCCACAGCTGCCAGATGCGGGTAATAAGAGAGTACCCTGTTCATAGGGTTACTGGGAGGTTACACGAGGTGTTATCTGTAAAGTGACTTGGACAGCGCCCGGCACTTGGTAAGCGCTATGACAGTGTGTGCCGCTGCTGAGAAGTTGTGTGTTGGACCTGTGATTCATTTGCCACGTCTCGGGTGGTCAGGAAGGCTGAGAACATCCTGGAGACTGGTGAATAGACATAGGCTGATCTTTTCCACACACACAGCAGAGAATTCAAGCTGGAGGTGACTGGTCTTTGTCCCCAGCACATGGCCACTGGGCTGTGGGCTCACTGGGGATCATCACAGTCTAGTAACCACTTTTATTTTTAATTGAAACAATTTTTAAAGATTAAAAAAATTTTTTTTTAGCCACACTGTGCAGCACGTGGGATTTTAATTCCCTGACCGGGAATTGAACCCTAGTCCCCTGCATTGGAAGCATGGAAACTTGACCACTGGACTGCCAGGGAAGTCCCAGTAGCCACTTTCCTAGGAACTGGAAATGCCATATTGTCCTGTCCACATGGTGGGTGCTGTGACTGAGTCTTGTCAGGGAGCTCCCTGACCTCCTTCTCTCTGAAAGCCTTTGGGACTGATGAGCTTTCCACTTCCTCTTACTGTTCACTGGAAGTCAGTGGGTTGGCTTTAGTGGGTTGGCTTTAGCAGATAGATAGTGATACTCGGATATGGCTGGTATTGAGAGTATTTGGTAGAATTAGGATTTAGTGAGTTTTCCAGGCCAGAGGGCCAATCCGTTTCACTTGGGCATCCTCTGGACCTTGATTGAGTCTGTTTCTTCTAAGTCAGTGGAGCTCCCGGCTGCCTCCTACCCACCTAGTAGAATGGGAAGCAGAGTGTGCACCCTACATCTGAGACTAAGCATTTCTGACTCAGGGCCAGCTCAGAGACGTTTGGCTAACTCTGTGGCTCTGAGATGTTTTTGGAAATTTGGGGGATTCTGCACTATGGCTTTCTGGCTAGGCTGCCTCTGATTTGGAGGGAACGGGAGAGATTTATGTCTTCCAACTCAGGGCTCAATACACTGATTCTTAGGGAGCAAGGGATCAGGTGATGCCACTGGCCAGCCTGGGACATGATGGAGGAGCCATACAGATGGCTGTCAGACCAGAGGTCAGGGATGGAGTGAGCTGAAACCACCACTTCCAGGGGCTGAAGTTGGGGTCACAAACACCGTGTAAAGTTGTGGTTCCTAATGCTCAGGTTCCTAATAACTGTCAGGAGATGTCAACTCAGACAGAAGTCACGTCCAGCACCCTAGCCACAATGTTGGCTGGGTCATGTGGGGAGTTGACACCTATCTGACCTCAATTTGTTTTTGTATATTCCTCGAAGGAGCAGTGGCACCAAAGTAATCCTGTTCTTCACAGAAAACCCTTAGGAGCTTCCTTTTCTTTTAAAAAGCTTTTTATTTTGAAATAATTTCAAACTTAGAAAAAAGTTCCAAACATACCACAAAGAATTCCTACATATCTTTCAGTCTGTTTGCTGCATATGTTCTGTCTCTTTCCATGTTTGTTAGTTGCTCAGTTGTGTCCAACTCTTTGCGACTCCATAGACAGTAGCCCACCAGGCTCCTCTGACCATGGGATTTCCCAGGCAAGAATACTGGAGTGGGTTGCCATTTCCTTTTCCAGGGGATCTTCCCACCCCAGGGATCAAACGTGGGTCTCCTGCATTGGCAGGCAGATGCTTTATCATCTGAGATATCAGGGGAGCCTTATGTGTGTGTGTGTGTGTGCGTGTATACAGAATTTTTTTTCAGAACCACTTGAAAGTATATTGTAGACATACTTGCCCCTTAATACTTAAGTTTGTGTTTCCTAAGAGCAAATGTATTTTATTACATAATCACAATATGATCATAAGATTCAGAAAAGAGAGCATTGATCTAACACTGTTATCTACTCTCCAGTTTGAATTCCAGTTGCACCAATTTCCAATTATGTATTTTATAGCTATTTTCCCTTTGTCCAGTATCTCATCCAGAATAAGCATTTCATTTTGGCGATAGGTATCTTTAACTTCTTTACTCTAGAATCTTTCCCCAATCTTTCTTTCTTTTTCATGTCCTCAGGAGTTTTCTAAGCAAATTTAAATCTAAAAGCACTTTCATGACTGTGACTTCTCTAAATGTTAACTCGAAGAAAAAAAAAAAGCCCTTTTCAATTCCTTGCCTCTGAAGCCTCAAGACAGGTGGGTTTGACAACAATCTATTTTGGTCATGCCTAGGCATTTTTTTGGCTTCTCCATCTACACTGGTCTCAAATGATCCTGGAGTTTGCTCTTGGGTACACTGTAGATGCTAGTAAGTACTTGTTGATTTGCCAGGAAAGAAAGTGGATTTGACTTCTGGATTAAATAACCCAAATGACATTCCAGGAAGGTTTTGCTGGTGTGGATAGAGAGACAAAGTGTTGGCACTTCCAGAGGTGAATACCTAGAGCATTAACCCAAGGTCAGCAGCAGGCTTGGAGTTCTTTATCTTATTTCCACCAGGCGCTAAGTATACTAAGGTTCTCCTCAAATTCCCCTGCGGGGGACTCAGGAAGCTCCACTGCAGGTTAAATGCATCCCATAGAAGGAGGGAATCACAGAGCTGTTAGGATCCTACAGATTTTGATGTGCACTTTTTTGACCTCCTGCCTGGAGTCTGTAAATTTGGATCATCTTCTTAGGAGCAACAGAGAACACATCTTCAAAGTCATCCTGTCCAAGACGGTAGCCAGCTTCCAAGACGGTCTCCAACCTTGCCGCCTCTGGTATCCCCTTTTGTGGAACTAGTCCCCTCCCACATGGATTTGGGCTGGCCTCTGTAGAATCTGGTGAAAGCAACACAGTCTAACTTAGGAGGCTAAGTTGTAAAAGATAAGGCAGCCGCTGCCTTGGTCTCCTGGTTAGCTTGTTTTAGAGGAAGCCAGCTATTAATATTTTGAGGACACTCAGTCATCCTGGTGGGGAAGCCCAGATAGAGAGGAACTGAGCGCCTCCCCCTCCCCCAGCCAAGAACCAGCACTAACTTGCCAGTTGTGTGAGTGTCATCTCAGTGATCTTCTGGCTCCAGCCAAGCCTTCAGACGACTGCCACGTTGACCAGCATCTAACTGCAACCTTATGAGAGACCTGGAGGCAAAACCTCGTATCCCAGGTGCTCCCAAATTTCAGACTCGCATAAACTGAGAGAGAAGAAATTACTATTATTTTAATGCATGAAGCTTTCGGGGTTATTTCCTGTGCAAGAATACATAATTGGTACATTGTTCCATTGAAAAGAATAGAGAAGCACACGATCCAGCAGTTCCATTCCTAGATACATACCCGAGAGAATTGGAAACATATTCCAACATGTTCATTGCAGTATTACTCACAACAGCCAAAAAAATGTTTACTGATCGATAGATACGTGAAATGTGGTATATTTACTCTGTGGAATATTATTTGGCCATAAAGTGGAATGAAGTCCTGATACATACTGTAACATGGATGAACCTTGGCTAAAGTGAAAGAAGCCAGTCACGAAAGACCACATTTATATGCCACATCCAGAACAGGCAAATCTATAGACAGGAAGTGGATTAGTGGTTGCCCAGTGGTTGCCTAGTGGTGTGGGGCATGGGAGAATGAGTGGTGAGCACCTGTGGATACAGAGTTTCTTTTTGGAGTGATGATGAAACTGTTCTACATTTGAGTGTGGTGATGGTTGCAGAACCCTGTGAATATAGTAAGAGCCATTGAATTGTATACTTCGAATAGGTAACTTGTATATGTGAATTACATCTCAATAAGGCTGTTATAAAAAAATTATAAAGAGACAAGCTATCCTAGAAACCTCATAGGGGTTTAGTTCCTGTTCTTTTCGATGACAGTGTTAATGTCTCTCATGCCAGGTGCGTGGAAAAGGTCCTAGGAGATTTACCTGGCTGCATGGTAGAAAAGAACTGCTGGAATTGGAAGCAAGGAGCAGATATATGTTCTGCTAAAATCATTAAAGAGTAATTCTAACCTACCAAATGCTGTACAATCAGAATCATGAACTGTAACCCTGACAAGATTAGACTTTGGGGAGGAGATTAATAATAGAACCTGGATTCCTAATTAAGTCCTGGTGAGAATGTGGTTTCCACCCTCTATGACAGTCAGCCACTGTCAAGAGCAGTTTTCTTACTCTGTCTGCTGGAGCTTTAGCCCAGATGTTAAGTGCCCCTCCCATTTTTGTAAAAAACATCAGATCACTGATGTTTTAGCCCAGAGTGTCTACTCTCAACTCTCTGAAGTTTCAGATTAGAAGTAGTCACGGGACTTCCCTGGTGGTCCAGTGGGTAAGACTCTGAGCTTCCAATGTAGGGGATGCAGGTTCCATCCCTTGTCTGGGAACCAAGATCCTGCATGCCCCATGGCAAAAAAAAAAAAAAAATGGTCTCTGCTCCGCATCTGGCATATGCAGACCAATATGTTGGGCCCCCAAAAGTTTTGAAATTATTCAGTCACTCAGTCGTGTCCAACTCTTTGCAACCCCATTGACTGCAGCACACCAGGCTTCCCTGTTCATCACCAACTTCCAGAGCTTGTTCAAACTCATGTCCATCGAGTCGGTGATGTCATCCAACCATCTCATCCTCTGTTGTTCCCTTTTCCTGCCTTCAATCTTTCCCAGCATCAGGGTCATTTCTAATGAGTCAGTTCTTCCCATCAGGTGTCCAAAGTATTGGAGCTTCAGCATCAGTCCTTCCAGTGAACATCCAGGACTGATTTCCTTTAGGATTGACTAGTTTGATCTCCTTGCAGTCCAAGGAGCTCTCAAGAGTCTTCTCCAACACCACAGTTTAAAAGCATCAGTTCTTTGGCACTCAGCTTTCTTTTGTGGTTCAACTCTCACACATATCATACATGTGTACAGTAGTCATACATGATTACTGGAAAAACCATAGCTGGAAAAACCATTGAAATTATTACTTTTATTTATTTGTATATGTTTACTTTTGGCCATGTCTCATGACTTTCAGGATTTGAATTCCCCGACCAGGGATTAAACCTGGGCCCTCGGCAGTGAGAACACAGAGTCCTAACCACTGAACCACCAAGGAACTCTCATTACATTTATTTTTTTATGATTTTATTTATTTATTTTTGGTTTACTGTATCTTTGTTGCTAAGCAGGCTTTTCTCTAGTTGCGGTGTGAGGGCTTCTCATTGCGGTGGATGCTCTTGTTGCAGAGCATGGGCTCTAGAACATGGGGGCTTCAGTAGTTGTGACCCATGGGCTTAGTTGCTCCACATCATGTGGGATCTTCCTGACCTAGTGATGGAGCTCGTGTCTCCTACATTGGCAGGAAAATTCTTTACCACTGAGCCACCAGGGAAGCCCTTCTTCTTACTTCTAAAACAGTATCAGTTCAGTTCAGTCGCTCAGTCGTGTCCGACTCTTTGCGACCCCATGAATCGCAGCACGCCAGGCCTCCCTGTCCATCACCAACTCCCAGAGTTCACCCAGACTCACGTCCACCGAGTCAATGATGCCATCCAGCCATCTCATCCTCTGTTGTCCCCTTCTCCGCCTGCCCCCAATCCCTCCCAACATCAGAGTCTTTTCCAAAGAGTCAACTCTTCGCATGAGGTGGCCAAAGTACTGGAGTTTCAGCTTTAGCATCATTCCTTCCAAAGAAATCCCAGGGCTGATCTCCTTCAGAATGGACTGGTTGGATCTCCTTGCAGTCCAAGGCACTCTCAAGAGTCTTCTCCAACACCACAGTTCAAAAGCATCAATTCTTTGGCGCTCAGCCTTCTTCACAGTCCAACTCTCACATCCATACATGACCACTGGAAAAACCATAGCCTTGACTAGACGAACCTTTGTTGGCAAAGTAATGTCTCTGCTTTTGAATATGCTATCTAGGTTGGTCATAACTTTCCTTCCAAGGAGTAAGCATCTTTTAATTTCATGGCTGCAGTCACCATCTGCAGTGATTTTGGAGCCCAAAAAATAAAATCTGACACTGTTTCCACTGTTTCGCCATCTATTTCCCAAGAAGTGATGGGACCAGATGCCATGATCTTCGTTTTCTGAATGTTGAGCTTTAAGCCAACTTTTTCACTCTCCACTTTCACTTTCATCAAGAGGCTTTTGAGTTCCTCTTCACTTTCTGCCATAAGGGTGGTGTCATCTGCATATCTGAGGTTATTGATATTTCTCCTGGCAGTCTTGATTCCAGCTTGTATTTCTTCCAGCCCAGCGTTTCTCATGGTGTATTCTGCATATAAGTTAAATAAACAGGGTGACAATACACAGCCTTGACGTACTCCTTTTCCTATTTGGAACCAGTCTGTTGTTCCATGTCCAGTTCTAACTGTTGCTTCCTGACCTGCATACAGATTTCTCAAGAGGCAGGTCAGGTGGTCTGGTATTCCCATCTCTTTAAGAATTTTCCACAGTTTATCGTGATCCACACAGTCAAAGGCTTTGGCATAGTCAATAAAGCAGAAATAGATGTTTTCTGGAACTCTCTTGCTTTTTCCATGATCCAGCGGATGTTGGCAATTTGATCTCTGGTTCCTCTGCCTTTTCTAAAACCAGCTTGAACATCTGGAAGTTCACGGTTCACGTATTGCTGAAGCCTGGCTTGGAGAATTTTGAGCATTACTTTACTAGCGTGTGAGATGAGTGCAACTGTGTGGTAGTTTGAGCATTCTTTGGCATTGCCTTTCTTTGGGATTGGAATGAAAACTGACCTTTTCCAGTCTTGTGGCCACTGCTGAGTTTTCCAAATTTGCTGGCATATTGAGTGCAGCACTTTCACAGCATCATCTTTCAGGATTTGAAATAGCTCAACTGGACTTCCATCACCTCCACTAGCTTTGTTCGTAGTGATGCTTTCTAAGGCCCACTTGACTTCACATTCCAGGATGTCTGGCTCTAGGTGAGTGATCACACCATTGTGATTATCTGGGTCGTGAAGATCTTTTTTGTACAGTTCTTCTGTGTATTCTTGCCACCTCTTCTTAATATCTTCTGCTTCTGTTAGGTCCATAGCATTTCTGTCCTTTATCGAGCCCATCTTTGCATGAAATGTTCCCTTGGTATCTCTAATTTTCTTGAAGAGATCTCTAGTCTTTCCCATTCTGTTGCTTTCCTCTATTTCTTTGCATTGATCACTGAAGAAGGCTTTCTTATCTCTTCTTGCTATTCTTTGGAACGCTGCATTCAGATGCTTATATCTTTCCTTTTCTCCTTTGCTTTTTGCTTCTCTTCTTTTCACAGCTATTTGTAAGGCCTCCCCAGACAGCCATTTTGCTTTTTTGCATTTCTTTTCCACAGGGATGGTCTTGATCCCTGTCTCCTGTACAATGTCACAAACCTCATTTCATAGTTCATCAGGCACTCTATCTATCAGATCTAGGTCCTTAAATCTATTTCTCACTTCCACTGTATAATCATAAGGGATTTGATTTAGGTCATACCTGAATGGTCTAGTGGTTTTTCCCTACTTTCTTCAATTTCAGTCTGAATTAGGCAATAAGGAGTTCATGATCTGAGCCACAGTCAGCTCCTGGTCTTGTTTTTTCTGAATGTATAGAGCTTCTCCATCTTTGGCAGCGAAGAGTATAATCAATCTGATTTCGGTGTTGACCATCTGGTGATTTCCATGTGTAGAGTCTTCTCTTGTGTTGTTGGAAGAGGGTGTTTGGTCTGACCAGTGCATTTTCTTGGCAAAACTCTATTAGTCTTTGCCCTGCTTCATTCCGTACTCCAAGGCCAAATTTGCCTGGTACTCCAGGTGTTTCTTGACTTCCTACTTTTTCATTCTAGTCCCCTATAATGAAAAGGACATCTTTTTTGGGTGTTAGTTCTAAAAGGTCTTGTAGGTCTTCATAGAACTGTTCAACTTCAGCTTCTTCAGCGTTACTGGTTGGGGCATAGACTTGGATTACTGTGATGTTGAATGGTTTGCCTTGGAAACGAACAGAGATCATCCTGTCATTTTTGAGATTGCATCCAAGTACTGCATTTCGGACTCTTTTGTTGACCATGATGGCCACTCCATTTCTTCTAAGGGATTCCTGCCCGCAATAGTAGATATAATAGTCATCTGAGTTAAATTCACCCATTCCAGTCCATTTCAGTTCACTGATTCCTAGAATGTCGACATTCACTCGTGCCATCTCTTGTTTGACCACTTCCAATTTGCCTTGATTCATGGACCTGACATTCCAGGTTCCTATGCAATATTGCTCTTTACAGCATTGGACCTTGCTTCTATCACCAGTCACATCCACAGCTGGGTATTGTTTTTGCTTTGGCTCCATCCCTTCATTCTTTCTGGAGTTATTTCTCCACTGATCTCCAGTAGCATATTGGGCACCTACTGACCTGGGGAGTTTCTCTTTCAGTATCCTATCATTTTGCCTTTTCACACTGTTCATGGGGTTCTCAAGGCAAGAATACCGAAGTGGTTTGCCATTCCCTTCTCCAGTGGACCACATTCTGTCAGATCTCTCTGCTTAATCCTGTCTCCTTTTTCAAAATGTTCTTTTAGAAATAATTTTTTGCTTTTCAGAGCTTTATAATTTTTGTAAGATTTTGAGATCTCTTTTTATATTTTTTATAAAATTATAATTTTTGAGATCAAGCATAATTAAGATGGCCTATAGTTATTTAGCATAAATAAAGAACAGGGCAATTATAGTTTCTTTTTTCACACTCTTGTAGAGATTTTTTTGTTTAGATGTCATTAACATTCAGATGACAATTTTTTTCTGGTTTATTGAGATATAATTAACATACAGCACTATATAAGTTTAAAGTGTACAGGATAATGATTTGACTTGCACATTTTGTGAAATAATTACAATAAGTTATCATTCATCATTTCATATAGATAAGTATCATTGTTGTATTATGTGGTGTGTGTGTGTTTTGTAAACTCCATGAACTCAAAGTCCACTTTTTAAAAAATATTTATTTATGTATCTGTTTATTTTTGGCCGTATTGGGTCTTTGTTGCTTCGCATGAACTTTCTCTAGTTGCAGCAAGCAGGGTCTACTCACTGCAGTGTGCAACATCTAGGTGCGTGGGCTCAGCAGTTGTGGGTCCTGGGCTTAGTTGCTCCTTGGCATGTGGGATCTTCCTGGATCAGAGATAGGACCCATGTTCTCTGCATTGGCAGGTGGAGTCTTAACCACTGGACCGCCAGGGAAGTCCTTTTTGTTGTTGTTTTTAAGTGACATGATATTTAAAGTCAATCGTAGCAATCTTTTACAGATGAGTCAAGTGAGACCCAGGAACATTTAATGACTTGCTCAAATTGACACAGGTAAATACAATTGGGATTCTCAATCTCAAATTCTACTTTTATTCTGTGTAACCTCTACCCACCGGAGAAGGCAATGGCACCCGACTCTAGTACTCTTGCCTGGAAAATCCCATGGACGGAGGAGCCTGGTAGGCTGCAGTCCATGGGGTCGCTAAGAGTCGGACACGACTGAGCGACTTCACTTTCACTTTTCATGCATTGGAGAAGGAAATGGCAACCCACTCCAATGTTCTTGCCTGGAGAATCCCAGGGATGGGGGAGCCTGGTGGGCTGCTGTCTGTGGGGTCGCACAAAGTCGGACACGACTGAAGTGACTTAGCAGCAGCAGCAACCTCTACCCACATGCAGTGGCACTGAATAAAAGGGATTCAGTATCTTATGAATTGTACTCATGATGAGCATACTCAACCACTAAGTATCTGACCTGAGTTTTAATTTTTCTATCCAACTGAAGCCATTCCTGAATATATAACAAATACATTAATATGCACTGTAAGAAACATAATGAAATATAACAAATTTCTTGAAATTTTCAGCCTAAACTCTTTAGTCTTTTATGTTGAAATGAGAAAATTTAGGATCATTTTAGTTGTGAGTCTTTACTCTGAGATCCAGAAGTCTTTTAGAGTTCCCAGTTATAAAACTGCTAAACGAACTGTGCCAACCACTTACCCAAATTCCTCATTTGGCTGTTATTAGTGTCACCAGTAAGCGTTTTATTTTTATATATGAAAAACAATGCCTTCTTATCATCATGGTATGCTGGCTGGTTTCTCTTGGGGGTATGGGGGTGTAGAAGGAGGGATTTTAAAGAGATTCTCATGGATACACAATGCTGGTACAAGGGTGAGGCAGATGCAAAATTTAAGGGCTTGCCAAAACCCACAGCTATCAAGATAAATGCCATTTTTATGGTATATTTTTAAAAAATCAAAATTAAAGAATTTTGATTCTTTAATCCAAAAGAATCAAAGAACCCATGATGAACAAAATGTTAGTATTTTAAGTGACGGCAAGACCCAGCAGGGTTGGAATCAGAAAATGATGAATGACGTGGGTTCTACAAGTGCAGAGTCAGATTCTGTCTTCCCTAGAATTTTGATATTCATCACAGATATTTCTTTTTTGGAAAAGAAAACATTGCACTAAAATATTATTTATCTTGATTGCTGAATTTTTGGCACCCCTTTAAATTTTCTGCAGTTGAGACAAATATCTCTCTTGCCTCACCCCAGCCCTGAACATCTTTGCCAGGGAAAGCTGGCAAGAAGCTCCCACACCACCCACCCCATGTGTGCCTGGCTTTGTGAGCTGAAATTTCTCTCCCTGGCATCACTGATGGCAGGAGAAAACTTTTTTTCAACTTTTTCCATTCGGACACATTTATCTGTTCACGGGGCACATCCTGCAGCCAGGTGCTGTCATGGGGTCAGCTGACCCGACAGACCAGTGAGGGAGAGTGTCTTCCTGCTGAGTCTCCACATTCCCTGGATGAAAAGTAAAACTTCTGAAAGTCCTAACGGAGGCACAAAGGTACACATTACCCACCTAATAATACCTGTCACATTGAATTCAACTTCTCTTTGGTGTCACCTGAATGTTCTCAAATGCTCCAAGTTTCTGACATTGGAGGACAGAGGAACCTGGCATGCTGCAGTTCATGGGGTTGCAACACGACTTAGCGACTGAATAACAACAAAATCTGAGGTTATTTTTCCTCTAACAATCAAACAAGAGGCTTGGGCATCATTGCATAGAGTTTGGGATGCTCCCAAGGGAAAGGGAGAAGGGTTTGTACTGCCTCTGTCCGCTCCTGCTTTCAGTCTCTGCTACCCTGACTCCCTAACCCTCAAAAAGTTCTTGCCCAGGCAGCTGTGATCCTCTCTGGGTAATGCTTTTCACTCCATGCAGACACTTCTTTCCTCACATCCCCAAGGTATCAGCAACAAGGCTTTTTGTGTAAGAGACTTTTCCTGAAGGTTTGTGGGGAACAAAGAGACTACAGCACAGTTCAGGACAGGAAACTATTTAAATTTTTAAAAAGATATGTTTGGATGAGCAAAGTCTAAGATCATTCACTGCCAGCAAATTTGCACTGCAAGAAACACTACAGGGGTATTTCTCAGAGTGAAATGAAATGGTCTCTGATAGAAACTTGGATCTTTAGGAAGAATGAAGGGCAAATAAAAAGAGTAGTATTAAGAACCATTTGAAAATACTTCATTTCTTTAAAATACTTATGAAATAATAAGTATTTTACATTAAATGGCACAATATTAATTTTAAATGGACTGTGAAATGTTAGGATATATATATATAATCTATATCTGAGGATATATATATATAAACTAAGATCCTGAAATATATGTATGTATTTTTTCTGGCTGTACCACATGGCTTGCAGGATCTTGGTTTCCTGACCAGGAACTGAACACAGGGCCTAGAGTGAAAGTGCCAAGTCCTTACCACTGGACCACTGAGGAATCCCCAAGGATATGCATTTTAATTTATACATTGCCTACCTCATTTTTAAATTTTTTTATCTAATTTTTATTTTATATTGGAGTATAGATGATTTACAATGCTGTACAGCAAAGTGATTCAGTTATACATATACACGTCTATTCTTTTTTCAGATTTTTTCCTATATAAATTGTTATAGAATATTGAATTGAGTTCCCTGGGCTTATTCAGTAGGTCCTTATTGATTGTCTATCTTTTTATATTGTGGTGTGTATATGTTAATCCCAAACTTGCTAATTTATCCTCCACCCGCCCCCCCACCCCCGCCCCACCCATCTTTCCTCTTTGGTGACCATAAATGTGTTTTTGAGGACTCTGAGTCTGTTTTTGTTTTGTGAATAAGTTCATTTGTAACTTTTTTTTTAGATTCCACAGATAGGTGATATCATATGATACGACTTTTCCTTTATCTGACTTACTTCACTTAGTATGATCATGTCTAGGTCCACCATGTTGCTGCAAATGACATTATTTCATTATTTTTTATGGCAGAGTGGTATTTCATTGTGTGTGTGTGCCTCATCTTCTTTGTCCATTTCTCTGTCCATGGACATTTAGGTTGCTTCCATGTCTCAGCTTGTAAATAGTGCTGCAGTGAACACTGGGGTGAGTGCAGCTTTTCAAATTATGGCTTTCTCTGAATATATGCCAAGAGTAGGATGCTGGATCATATGGTAGTTCTATTTTTAATTTGTTTGTTTTCAGGTTTTTTAAAGAATCTCCATAAAAGTTTAAGTTATCCATAGTGGCTACACCAAGTTACATTCCCACCAACAGTGTAGGAGGGTACAGGGACCACTTTAAAGGTGCAAAGAAGCATAACAAAAAATCTGATAGACAAAGTAGGTTTCTGAAGAAATATTTAATCCAAAAGAAGACAAGATAGGAAGAAGAGAGAAGCAAACACATACCAGAGGACAAAGAAAAGAACAAATAATAAAATGGTAGACTTATATCCAACCAAATCAATAACTACATTAAAAGTTAATAGTCTACAGCACTTCAATTAAAAGTGGAAATTGTCAGAACAGATAAAAATGCCTGTTTCAACTGTACCCTGTCTACAAGACACATGAGAACAGTGACTATTATCAGAGATAAAAAGGGTAATAAGTATCACCAGGAAGGTATAGCAATCATTACATAACAGAGTTTCAGCGAGTTCATAAAGGAAAAACAGAGTGACAGAATTCAAAAATACATAGATAGATACATAGATAGAAATCTGCTATCATAATTAGATATTTTAAACACCTTTTCAGCCAAGACAAAATAATCGTAAAAGATATAGAAGATTTGAACACTACTATCAACTATCTTGTAAAGCATCTGCCTATAATGCAGGAGACCCGGGTTCGATCCCTGGGTTGGGAAGATTCCCTGGAGAAGGAAATGGCGACCCACTCCAGTACTCTTGCCAGGAAAATCCCATGGACAAAGGATCCTGGCGGGCTACAGTCCATGCGGCTGCAAAGAGTTGGGCACTACTGAGCATGTGCACACACACCCACACACACCCCAACTATCTTGATCTAATTGATATTTACAGAACAGTGTACTCAACAAAATGCACATTATCTTCATGTTCAAGTGCCCCTGATGTATTCACAATGATCACATGCTAAGCCGTAAAACAATTCTCAGTAAATTTAAAGTGGCTAAAGCTGGGACCTCCCTGGTGGTTCAGTGGTTAAGACTCAGCGCTTCCACTGTAGGGGGCACAGGTTCCAACCCTACTGGGGGAACTGAGATCCTGAAAACTGCGTGGTGCAGCCAAAATAAAAGACAAAATGAAATAAAATGGCTAAAATCATATAGAGAATGTTACCTGACCACAATGAAATCATGAGTCGGTAATAATAATGTATGTAGAAAAATGCCAAATACTTGGAACTTAAATAGCACAGATCTAAATAATTAGGGGGCTTCCCAGGTGGTGTTAGTGGTAAAGAACCTGCCGGCAAATGCAGGAGATGTAAGAGATGCAGGATTCAATCCCTGCATCAGTAGGTTCCCCTGGAAGAGGGCATTTAAACTCACTCCAGTATTCTTGCTTGGAAAATCCCCATAGACAGAGGAGCCTGGCAGGCTACAGTTCATAGGGGCACAAAGAGTCGTGCATGACTGAAGCAACTTAGCATGCACACAAAAAATTAATACGAAAAGCCTCAGCAAATATTGGAAAGTATTTTATCTGATTGATTATAAAAATAAAATATATGAGCTTTGTGAGATCAGACAAAACAGTTCTTAGAGATATATTTATAGCTTTAAAACCAAATGGCAAAAAAAAAGACTTAGGTTTCACTTTCAGAAGCTAGAAAAAGAAGAGCAAAATAAACCTAAAGTAAATGATGGGAAGGAAGTAAGAAAGAGAAGGACAGAAGTTATAAAAGAGAGAGCCCATAAACAAATTTAACAAAGCCAAAACTGGCTATTGGAAAAGATCAACAGAAATAACCCCCAGCTGTACTAACTACTTCCCCCCTCCACCCCCTGCAAAAAGAGAGGACAAACTACCAACATTAGAAATAAAAGAAAGGATATCACTACAAATGTGGAAATTCAACAAGTCTCTTTCATAATCCTAGCAACCTTTTAAAAACGACAACCTGATTCTAAAATTTATATGGAGGACCTATTGATAGACTACCCAAACTGAAAGAAAAAGGAGCTTAAGGACAAGATAAGAAGGACTCCTGCTACTTGATTTCAAGACCTACTATAAAGTTATAGTAGTCAAGGCTCTATATCAAGATTCTATTATAAGGATCAACAAATAGGTTAATGGAACATAATAGGAAGTTCAGAAATATAATATGATTTAATTTTTGACAGAGGTATTAAAGCAGTCTAACAGAGCAAGGAGACTCTTCATTGAATTATGCTGCAACAGCTAGATATGTGTAATTTAAAAAAAACTCAAACATTAGCTTACGTACAAAAATTATTTTGAGGTGGAGCATAGACCTACATGTAGAAACTAAAACTATAAAGCTTCTCTAGGAGAATATCTTTTGTGACTGGTTGATAAAGATTTTTTTTTTTTTAAGACAGGAAAATGCAGGCCATAGACTGGGAGATATTCTTTGTAAAGAAAGCATTTATCTAACAAAGGATTGGTATTTGGGATTTAGAAAGGACTCCTGTAAGTCAAGAGTACAAAAGACAAATAACCCACTAAAAAATGGCAAAAATTTGAAGAGACACTTCACAAAGGATGCTAGATGAATGTCCAGTAAGCACTTGATAACATGCTCCATGTCATTAATTATCAGTGCGTGCATGCTAAGTCGCTTCAGTTGTGTCCAACTCTTTGTGACCCAATGGATTGTAGCCCTCCAGGCTCCTCTGTCCATGGGATTCTCCAGGCAAAACTACTGGAGTGGGTTGCCATTTCCTTCTCCAGGGGATCTTCCTTATCCAAAGACTGAACCTGTGTCTCTTGCATCTCCTGCATTGCCAGGTGGATTCTTTACCACTAGCTCCACCTTGTTCAGTTTCTCAGTCGTGTCTGACTCTTTGCATGGACTGCAGCATGCCAGGCTTCTCTGTCCATCAGCAACTCCCAGAACTTGCTCAAATTTGTGTCCATCGAGTCAGTGATGCCATCCAACCATCTCATCCTCTGTCGTCCCTTTCTCCTGCCTTCAATCTTTCCCAGCATCAGGGTCTTTTCCAATGAGTCAGCTCTTCACTTCAGGTGGCCAAAGTATCGGACTTTCAGCTTCAGCATCAGGCCTTCCAATGAATATTCAGGGTTGATTTCCTTTAGGATTGACTGGTTTGATCTCCATGCTGTCCGAGGGACTCTCAAGAATCTTCTCCAGCACCACAGTTTGAAGGCATCAGTTCTTCAGTGCTCAGCCTTTTTTATTGTCCAATTCTCGCATTCGTACATGACTATTGGAAAAACCATAGCTTTGACTATACAGACTTTTGTAAGTAAAGTAGTGTCTCTGCTTTTTAATACTGTGTCTAGGTTTGTTACTGCTTTTCTTCCAAAGAGCAAGTGTCTTTTAATTTCATGGCTGCAGTCACCATCCACAGTGATTTTGAATCCCAAGAAAATAAAGTCTGTCACAGTTTCCATTGTTTTCCTATCTATTTGCCATGAAGTGGTGGATTGGATGCCATCATCTTCATTTTTTGAATGTTGAGTTTTAAGCCAGCTTTTTCACTTTCCTCTTTCACCTTTATCAAGTGACTCTTTAGTTCCCTCGTCCTCTCTGCTTTCTCCCTTAAGGGTGGTATCATCTGCATATCTGAGGTTATAGGTATTTTTCCAGGCAATCTTGATTCCAGCTTGTGCTTCATCTAGCTCAGCATTTCACATGATGTACTCTGCATATAGGTTCCATGTCCGGTTCTAACTGTTGGTTCTTGACCTGCATACACGTTTGCAGGAGGCAGGTAATGTGGCCTGGTATTCCCATCTCTCTAAGAATTTTCCACAATTTGTTGTGATCTACATGGTCAAAGCCTTTAGAATAGTCAGTGAAGCAGAAGTAGATGTTTTTCTGGAATTCCCTTGCTTTTTCAATGATTCAACGTATGTTGGCAATTTTATCTCTGGTTCCTCTGCCTTTTCTAAATCCAGCTTGTACATCTGGAAGTACATTTGGAAGCTCCATCTGGGAAGCCCTAAAACGGTGTGTTGCCTCCCCATCAGGGACTCAAACCCCGGTCTCCTGCATGACAGGCAGGGATAATCACCACTATACTAACAAGGATGGCTTAGTTATCAGAGAAATGCAAATTAAAACTACAGTGAGGGGACTCCCTGGTGGTCCAGTGGTTAAGACTTTACTTTCCAATGCAGGGGGTTCAGGTTCGATCCCTGGTCCAGGAGCAAATTCAATAAAGACTTTAAAAATGATCCACATTAAAAAAAACTTTAAGAAAAAAAACACCACCACAGTGAGGTATCACTACACACCCACCATAACAGCTTAAATGAGAAAGGCAAACACCGTCAAATGTCAGCAAAGTACTGAACCAGTGTTAACTTTCCCATCTTGTTGCTGGGAGTCTAAAGTCATACAGCCACTTTGTTTGTTTTTTTTGTTTTTTTTTTAGCCCAGACACAGTAACTTTTATTTCAGTCATGTCTGCACACCCAAATTATGCTCTCACCTATCCCTATATGCTTTCTTTTTCTCACCTCTTTATTAGCCAAATCAATTCATAAACAAGTCCTTTCACTTCTACCGCTAAAGCATGAAGTCAGGAAGCTTGAAGGGGCAAAAAATTACATCTTTATTTTCAGTATCTTCTAGTGAAAATTTATTTATTTATTTATTTTTACATTTTATTTTTTAATTATTTTTTTAATTTTCTTTATTTTTATTTTTTTTAATTTTATTTTATTTTTAAACTTTACATAATTGTATTAGTTTTGCCAAATATCAAAATGAATCCATCACAGGTATATATGTGCTCCCCATCCTGAACCCTCCTCCCTCCTCCCTCCCCATACCATCCCTCTGGGTCGTCATACAGCCACTTTGAAATGAAGCTATGGCAGTTTCGCATGAAGCTAAACATACCCCTACAACCCAGCAATTTTGGTTTTGGGTTATTTACCCAAGAGAAATAAAAGCATATGTCCAACAGAAAGACTAGTATGAGAGTGATAATAGCGTTTTTCTTTATAAAGCCCCAAACTGGAAGCATCCCAGATGTCAATCAACAGGAGCATGGATAAACAAATTGTGGTACATTCATGCGGTGAAAAGGAACAAACTACTTATTCATGCAACACCATGAATGAATTTCAGAAACATTATGCCAAGTGAAAGAAGCCTTAGACAAAAGAGTCCATACTGTGTCATTTCATTTATATGAAGTTCTAAAGCTGGCAAAACTAATCTTTGATGGGAAAAAAAAAAAGGAGAATACAATGACTGTAGTGGGGAATTGGGAAGAGGCACAAGGGAACTTTCTGGATGGTAACAACATTTTAGATTTTGTTAGAGATTTGGATTACACAGGTGTATGCATTTCTCAAACACAATGAATTATATACTGTTACTATGAATGCATTTCTCTTCATGTAAGTCTTCCCTCAAAGGAAACCCCATAAATAAACAGTAAACTTTTGTCAATGATACATATTCTGAAATGCTAGGGAAAGTGCAACTTGCTTTGAAATGCATCCAGTCATATGTATATAGATGTTCACTATATAATAATTGCAGTTTCCTATGTTTGTAGTATTTGAAAATAAACTGTTGGGGGAAAAGTGAAATCTAGATAATGTCCAAGTGCGTTTGTAGTAGCACTGTTTGCAGTGGCCCCCAGTGGAAATAACATCTCTGTCCATCAGCAATAGAGAGGATAAATCAATTGCATTATAATCATTAAAATGGAACAGTCTCCAGCAATGAAAAATAAAAGATGTATAACTATATGCACCAGTATGATTGAACCTCACAAATACAATATCAAGTGAAAGAAGGCATATACTAAAGGGCACGCCCATCTTGATAATATACAAAAACAGGCAAAACTAGTCCATGCTGTTCAAAGTCAGGATAGTGACTGCCCTGGGGTGGAGTCACGACTGGAAAAGAATCCAAGGGCAGCTGCTAAATTGCCTGACTTGAGTGCTGGTTATATGGGTGTATGTGAAAAGTTAGCAGGTAGTAGACATTTATCTCTACATCTATTATTACTTCAATAAAAGTGTTCCAGAAAAAAAATTGTTAGACCTCACTGCTCTTAAAACAGGTTCCTCAGCCCCACCCCACCCCTGGGAATTCTTTGCCAGCCATTTTCCTCCCATTTCTCTTCTCCCAGCTCCCGGCCTCCGACACACCTATCTCCCTCACCTGCTAAGTGAGAACTCAGTGCAGAGGAATTTAGTTCTCAACCTCTACCCTGTTCTAGGCTCCAGGATGGAGTCAGCTAGAAAAGGCTCATGAAAGACTTCACCTAAACTGAAGAGCTGTGCAGCTCCAAGATAAATTCCTTTGCTTCCTGATGGCAACAACAACAGAATTGCTGCAGGCATTGTTTAAAAACAAATTGTCTTCCCTTTACGTGGGTGTCTGTGTCTTCCCTTTCTGCCACCTTTAGTTTATCCCTCTTACTGTTCCCCCCCACTCCGCTTTTTTTAGAGATTTCTTTTTTTATGTGGACCATTTTAAAGTCTTTATTGAATTTGTTACAATATTGCTGCCTTTTTTTTTTTTTTAGTGTTTTGATTTTTTTTGGCCACAAGGCAGGTGGGATCTCAGCTCTCTGACCAGGGATCAAACCCACACCCCCTGCATTTGAAGGCAAAGTCTTAACCACTGGACCTCCAGGGAAGTCCCACCCCTCTCTTTCGCTTCAGTTGTGTTGGAATCTTTGCGACCCTTTGGACTGTAGCCCGCCAGGCTCCTCTGTCCATGGGACTCTCCAGGTAAGAACACTGGAGTGGGTTGCCATGCCCTCCTCCAGGGGATCTTCCCGACTCAGGGATCAAACTCACATCTCTTTTGCCTCCTGCATTGGCAGAAAGATTCTTTACTGCTAGTGCTCCCTGGGAAGCCCTTTTAAAGAGAGATAGTAGCTTACTTCTTTCACCAAATCTGTGAAGCAATGACTCGCCTCAGAGATTGTTCTGTTGTTTCAGCTCAGGCCCAAGATTCCCCTGGCTTAGGTAAGTCAACCCCACCAAAAGTTGGAGGTGAGGTTAGAGGTGGGGGGGAAGGGGTTAATGGATGATGGGGGGAGGGGAGGAGAAGAGGGAGGTGGGGAGAAGAGTAGGGGACAGAAGCACAGTGGGGTGAGGATCCAACTCTGCTCTTCTCACCCTTGTGATTGGTTGAGAAGTCTAGATGAATGCACATCTAAACAAAACAAGAAAACTATTCAACTAAACATTTCTTCTTTTGCTCAGATGGGTGAATTTCTCTCATCACTTGATGGATCAGAAGCCTTTGCCAGTTAATCTTTCCCTCTTCCTTGAAAGACTCCTCTAGGTGGCATCTTATCTCCCTGTCTGTTCCTTCTTGGTCTCCTGCCGACTTTCTCTTCATCTCTTTGACCTCTAAATGTTTGAGCACCCCAGGGCATGGTCCTTACACCCTACCTATTTAGTTACTTTCACTCTCTGTGACTCCACTCTATTTCGTGGCTTAAAAAAATACTATCCACACCCTAATGACTTCCACATTTGTGTATCTAGCCAGATTGCTCCGTTGAGTGCCAGAACTGTTTGTTTAACTGCCTGTTCACCTAGATCTCTAATAGGCATCTGACATTTATCATACCCAGTACTGAGCTCCTGCTTTCCCTCCTCCAAACCTGTTCCTCCCACAGAGAGCTCAGTAAATGGCAACTCCATTCTTCCAGATGCTTGGGCCAGAAACTTGGGTGTCATTCCCGACTCCTCCCTTTCTCTCACCTCCCACCTCCAATCTGTCAGGAAGTCCTGCTGACTTCAGTGCAGAAGACACCCAGTCTCTGACTGCTCTCACCACCTTCGTTCCATTCGAGCCTCCAGCATTCCTCACCTGGATTATCAACAGCCTCCCAACCTCGTCCCCCATCAGCCTGATCTCAATACAGCAGCCAGGGTGATTCTGTTAAAATGCACATCTGCTTGAAATACTCCATCAGCTTCCTGACTCGCTCAGAGTGAACGCCAGCACCCTTGCCATGGCCTGCTAGGCTCCGCATGGCCTGGCCTCCTCTCCTTACTTCTCTCGCCTCACTTCTGATTGCTCTTTACCTCACTGGTCTTACTCCAGCCACATTGCGCAGTCCTCGAACACACTCTTGCCTCTGTGCCTTTGCACATCCCCTTCACTCTGTTTCAAATGCCCTTCCCCCTCCACGACTCAATTTCTTCTCTTGTCTGTGAGAGCTTAAGTCTGGTATCACTTTCTCAGTGAGGCCCTAGCCCTCCTGCCTAAAATTGTACATTTTCTTATGTCTTCTCTCTCTCCTTTCTCTGCCTCATGTCTCTTGCTGGCACTCCTTGTCATCTTTGACACATGTATTTTTCATGTGTTTATATTTTTAAAAATCTGACTTCCCCCACTAGAATGTAAAGTCCGTGAAGGCAGGGATTTTTATATGTTTGGTTCACTGCCAAGTCTTCTAGAACTGTGCTTGTCATGTGTAAGTGTTCGGTATTTGGGAGCTTTTGTTTATTTCAATACTTATTCATTTATTTATTTAGCTGCATGCAGGATCTTCATTGTGGCATGAGGGATCTCAGTTCTCCTAAAGGAATTGAACCCATGCCCTCTGCATTGGAAGGTGGATTCTTAACCACGTTGGACCACCAGGGAAGTCGACCCCTTCCTTTCCCCTGCCTCCCCCAGTTGTGGCATGTGAACTCTTGGTTGCAGGGTCCTTTCTGTGTCATGTGGGATCTTGTTCCCTGACCAGGAATGGAATCTGGGCCCCGTGCATTGGGAGTGCAGAGTCTTAGCCACTGGACTACCAGGGAAGTTCCCCTCAGTGTTTGTTGGATGAGTGAATGGTTTCTTCAGAAGGGCCTGAGGGATGCTAACAGGTAAGAGGAAGTCCGTCAGATGAGAGAAGGCCAGAGGGGCCTACAGATACCTGGGAGGGGATGGAATTTTATTCAGTCTTTGGGGAATGGGGAGTCCTTGGAAAAGTGAGGAGAAAGAGAACTTTTAGCATAGAGAGTAAGAACTTGTGGAGTTGGCTGCTGTGGGTTTAAATCCTGCCTTGGCCAGTTACTAGATGTGGACAAGCCACCTCAATTCTCCGGATCTCAGTCTCCATGTCTATAAAACAGAACATAGCACTCACCTCATAGGTTTGTTGTTGTTTTTTAAATGGGTGTTTTTTTGCTTGTTTTTGTTTTTGGGAACTAATGAAATGACATACAAACAACATTTAGCAAAGGCAGGGTACTTAGGAAGACTTGGTTCAAAAATTGCTAGTTATTGTTATTGTGAAGAGATACCTATAAAGTAAGACTTCCTGTTGAAGGCCTTGATGAGTGTTCAAATGGGACAGAGGGATGGAGCTAGTTGGGCTTGCGTTTTAGACTCAGGAGCAGTAATCCCTCATGGGTACCCAACAGATTCTTCCTCAAAACTCTCAGTCCCCGGCCTCAGCTGGTTGGGTTAAACCTAACTCCTGTCCTGCATTGGCTAAGATGGCCCTGCTTCCAAACAAAAAGGCAATCAGAGTTAGGCGCAAGTGTGGTGTGAGGCCTCTGCTGGGGACCCAGCAGCTCCCAGACACGTCTGCCTGTCGTTCTGTTGCTGATGCAGTCAGAGCAGAGAGAAATGATTCACTTCCATCCCACCATCGACATCAGGATCCCAGCCAAGCACAGGTTTAGGGGTTGCTCGGCGGATTAATTTTTTTTCCCCCTTCCTGAGTTGAAAGAGTAACTTTGTGTTTCAAAAAGGTACTTTCTTTATACAGAGAAATTCTGTGGTGAGGGCTTGCTGGGCTTGGTTTGGGGATGAACCACTTTTGCTTATGTCTGGGGAGAGAATGAAATCTAGCGCCCCTGGGTTTTTTTTTTTTTTTTTCCTTTTCCCCTCCCACCCAGTAGACATGCAGAGCTGAAAGATGTCTTTCAGAAAACCTGGAGACGAGAGAGTTGACTCGTAGGTAAAAAGGGTGCCCGTTCAGAAGGCTGCCAGAGAGAAGTGGCTTCTTGTTTGTCAGCGTGGGTTTGTGGTAAGGAGGTCGGTGAAGCCCTCCCCAGAGGACCCAGCACTAGACAGAACAAATGAAACCTCTATTTGTTCCTCTCGACCCTGGATTTAGATGGTGCTTTATGGCCAGGGTTATGGGGATCAACCAAAACCCAGGCTGGTGTTTATTCCTGGGATTGCAGAGACAGATGCCTCTCTGTCCTTCCATTTTCCAGGCCAAGAGGGCAGGAGACACTTTCAATCAAACAGCCAGGCAGTGAAGAATTATTTTCGAGGTGCCCACGGTGTCCCCAATGCTGAGCCTCATAAATATAAATAGAAAAAGTACAGAATTGAGGCTCCAGCCCTCAAGGCACATAAAATCCAGTGAGCAGGAGGAGGCGTGGTGGGCAAAACCAACTCCAAGAAATTGAACTGACAGCAGTTTCGAGGTACCAAGAATTAATCTTACAGGAAGCATGAGAAGAGGGAGAAGGTGGGAGAAGGCTTGAGAGAGACCAGACGCACCATGGTGACAGAAAACCTCTGTCTTCTGTTCCCTGCTGCAGTCTGGTGCTTAGGATAATGCCTGATACAGAATGGGTATTCAGTAAATATTAAAGGAAGGAATGTAGAAGGAGGGGGCCGATGTTAGGAGGATAAATAGGTGAGGAAGAGGGAGGAGGGCATTCCAGCATGAGGAAAGGCCCCAAGAAATGAGTTGGATGTCTTGGTGAGACTGGTTTAACCACAGTGAAGGGTGTGTAGTGAGGAGTAGTGGGGAATGAGGTTAGATATGGGGCCAGACAGGGGGAGGCTGAAAAGCCAGGCAAAAAAATGTAGAGGAGATCAACCTTCCTCCGTCAAGCTTTTATTGAAGGTGGACCATTTGCCAGGTGCTGAGGCCAAAGAAAGTGGTAGAGCTCTAAAGATGAATCAAAAGGCATCAGTATGTGTTGGGGGTGGACAGAATGGCTGCACTTTATTGTAATAATTGTGCACATGAGGGTAGGGAAGAAACTTTTTGAGGCTCTAATCACAGTTTATTTGGATGCAAGGAACTGAGATCATGCCCAACTCACTCAAATTAGTTTTGAGTTTATGGAAAGGTGTACCAGATATCCAAGGCTAGAAAGTAGAGTTCTTTCAAAAGGGAAACCAGAAGGCTCGATCTGGTACACCGGACTGGTTCTTCTCCCTCCCTTTCTCCTTGCAATGCCTCCTGGATTGTCTCTGACCTCTACCACTTCCTCCACACTCAGCTCCCTTCCCTCTCCGATTCTCTCTCTTGCTAGGATTTTACTCGGTGCAAGCTTCATACCTTAACACCACAACACCCTCCTGCTCCAGGCCCAGCCATCCCCATCCGATTTCTGAGCCTTTTAGGTCAGAACATCAAGGGAAGAAAAGCTGATTGGCTCAGCCCAGCCTCCAGATGGGTACCCTGAGTCAGGTGACCCTCAGAAACAATCAACTACGGTCAGGAGGTAACGCTCGTGATTCAAACATGGCTGCCTGAGCCTACTAAGACCTGCAGTTGAAGGCAAATTCCAAAGAAGTGTGAACCAGGAGGCAGTAATAGGTTAAAGATACTGGGAGCAAATCAGTTCACTTGGTAGGAGTGGAAAAGAGAGAAGGCTATCACACTTCTAAGCAAGGCCTGAGTTAAAGGTCTGACTTAGTGTTAGGGGTAAAAATAACACCCCAGTTGTGGATGAAAGCGGCATTTTAAAGCATTTAGGCTGGCTGCGGTCCATAGGACTTTTCCAAAAATCGAGAAACTGAAGGGACCCAGAGAGTCAAGAAAGCGTTTGCCTAGTACAGAATGGAGCCGTGTAGGAACGGGGATTAAAAAACAAAAATGCAGCCTGAAAATTTTTTTAAGGGCAGAGTCTGCTTCTCATTTAATTGCTCTAACCCTGGCCTCATAGTTAGGCTCAGGGTAAGAAACTACGCATTTGTTGGACTGAATCGAACTCCCCTAAAACCCAAACAAGGAACACATTGTTATTTGTATTCCGTTTGAGTCCAAGCCAGGACCAGGAACACAAAACAAAAATCAAAATACGATTTTTCTGACTCCTGATTCAGGGCTTGGGTCACTGGAGAAAGACTTGGTGAGGAACAAAAATGCAGCAGAAGGAAAGTCTGGGCCAAGGTGCCTGGCAGAGGGCTAGATGAACAGATAGCCTGTGCCCAGTGGCTCAGAGGCAGATCAAAGCTGGCTTCCCCAGCACAGGCAGTAAGCGTGGCAGGAATCCGGACCTCTCACCCAGTCCCCCACCCACGCTCACAGATGGAAAGCCACCCCATTAGTGGTTACACCTTTGAACACTGCCAACACATGGGCATTTGTGACAAAAATTTTATAGTCTAGCAGGTAGCTCTTTCCAGATAGGTGGTTGTGATACAAGTAGGTCACGTGATTTCTGGCTGACTCCCCAGGTTCACAGCACACTCGGGCAGGTTGCTTAACTGCTTGGCATCTCAGTTTCTTCTCTTTGTAAAACCAGTAATGATTAAATCCTTAATGAGGGTCAATGAGGAGATTAAATGAGAGAATATAGGCAAAACAGTTAAGTCAGTACCTGGCACAATCATCACCATAATTGCTACCAAAAAACTAGACTGCAGAGAAGAGCGTCCCAGGCTGGAGGGCCCTGGAGATCATTTAAACCTGCAGAGAGCGACCTGTTGGTGGCTGTGATTTGGATGTAGTACTCATCCCTCTTTTCTTCTGGGCTAGATGAATGATTGGTCCAGGAACAGCCATAGCAATTAGTCAAGACCGATCAGAATTCTTCCCTAGGATTTTTCCAGTTGGATCTTTCAGTGATAGAAAAGAAAATACCATCACTTCACCACTCCCCCTTTCCCTCCTTAACCGTAAAGATGTGAGCCCAGAGCTCCATTTCTTCCTTTCCTCCCTTGTATATAGAAGCTGGCCTGAAAGACTAAAGCTGATTTGCAGAGAGCACCTAGGCCAGAGTCTCCTAGCTGGGCAGAGCCCAAGTTCCTGAATCCTATTGACCCTAGATCCAAACCCCTACTCCCACTTGTCTGCAGCCTGATTACAGTAACCCTTAAATTAATCTCTCTTTCCCACCTGATTTTGCTTTCTTGCTCTTTGCTCATCCCCCACCCCCATCCTCTTTTCCTTCTTAAACTGCTTGAGATTACATTTCTGTTACTTGCAACTAGAATTTGTGCTTGAGGGTCAATTCATGAGGAGAACATCTGAGTTTGCATTTTCTTTTACATTAGAAAACAACAATACATTAAGTTTCATGGCAAAACAATATAGGTTATTACAGTTTATATTATTTTGTTTTTAAATAAAGAACACTAGTGGAAAAAATTGATGGTGATTTGTAGCCACCAAAATGTTGGGATTTGGGTGTAATACTATCTTGGACCATTTGAAAAGGAGCAACCTAGGGGCAACATTTACAAGTTACATCTATTAAATTTTTGAGTTGTTCTGAAGTTTGAGTGAATTTACGCCAAGGGTTGCAAACCTCAGTGCTACAGGAGCCAGGCAGGTAATGTCAGTAAGTGAGGTGCGTGGTATGATGGTGAAAGACAAAAGGGAGTCATGGGGACTGTGGCAAAGTGGTGAGTGCTTGATTTATCTTAAAAAAGCTGCTACCACTCAGCCCCAGCCCATTGTTTCCATGCATAAATATGGGCAAAGAGTTGACAGAGCCTCTAGTTTTTAAAGGATTCTGAACATTTGGGATGTTTGATGTGACTAAATTTTGAAATTTAGCTGTGAGTTCAACTTTAAAAAGTGGGCGTGTAGGTAGAATGACCAACTATTCTAGGACTCAGGGATTTCCTGGGGTGTGGAAGTTGCATTGTGAACTAGGACAGGTTGGTTAACTTACGTGCAGCCCACACAGAACTCTTGTGAGACCTCTGGCTCACATTTCATGGTGTGAAATGAAATGGTCTCATTTCACCTCAGAACGATCTAGTGAAGTAATGTGTGATCAGTAAGATTAAGGCCTTTCCCTACTGTTTCCCCTCCATGGCTCTAAAATCTCCTCTCTGCTTGGAGAGGACAGGGCCTCTGGGCAGCCAGGAGATAAGGAGTTTTCTCCTTAATCCCCCTTCTTTAGGTTTAAAGAAAGGCTCCATTTATAATTGCATTCCATATAGTGAACTTGGACGTGGTCCACTTGTATGAATGTGGAGACTGAAGGCACAGAATTGGGAGGTGCCTTGCTCGAGCGAATGGTATGTTGGTGGCAGAAATTAACCCCAAGCATCTTGTTTGCTGGCTCGGTACCTGTCTTCTCTATTAGGGAAAGGAAAGGAGGCCAGCATTTGCTGATAGTCTTTAGGGTGCCAGGTCCCATGCTTGGTACCCATATTAGCCCTCCTAATTCCCAACGGATTCCTGAGAGAAGAACTGGAGTCCCAGACCCGCACCCTTTCCAGGCCACCACCCTGCCAATCTAGGTGTGCTGGGAGAGCGTTTGGGATTGCCAGGTTGTCACTGCACAAAGGGAGGGAGGGATGTGCGACTCAGGGTAGAGTGAAATTAGGGATAAAAGAGGATCCCTCTGCACAAGGCTCACCAGCTGTCAGTGGCTCTGGGTGGGTTACAGGGAAAGACAGGTCCACTCGTCATGAAATCATTCTCTGATGAGGTGATGCATGTTAAGTGACCTATAAACTTTTAAGAACATTCCAGACCCACTCATAAGCATTAGGAATCATTCCCTTTGGAAAAGCTGGTGTTCTTGAGGCAACAGAGCGTATACCAGCCAAGTGGGGAGGGGGGGGCCATTAGGATTTCCTCTCAACTGGAGGTCTGAATTCTTATAAAGGAGCCGGAATTAGAAATATGGTTTGTGTCTCATTAATACTTGGAGCCCTTATATCTTATATGTGTCTCTGACCTCTTTTAACAAGAGGAGCAAAAAGAACTGTATTATATCACAGTTACCAGAGGATGTTTTTTCAGATCTGAGTTCAAGTTGCAGCTCTTTCACTTAACTTGATGGGTGATAAAGGTCACAGGCTTCTAAACCTTTCTGGCCCTCAGATTTCCCCCCTAAGAATGAGGCTTAACAAGACCAGGACGTGGGGCTATCAGAAGGGTTAAAACAAAATGATACACACCTTCCATATGACCCAGACATCCCATTCCTATATATTCACCCAAGAGAAAATGATAATGCATGTTCCAGGATGCTCATACACACACATACACACAATTGTATTTGAATGTTTACATCAGTTCTATTCATAACTGCCCCAAACTGCAAACAACCCAAATGTCCTTCAATTGATGAATGCGTAAACAAACTGATACATCCATACAATGGAATAGAACTCCTTGAAAACGAGGAATAAACTACAATGGACCCTTGATCAGCATGGGTTTGAACTATACTGGTTCACTTGCATGCCAGTTTTTTCCAGTAATAAATACAGTATTATATGGTATGCCATTGGTTGAATCTGAGGGTGTGGAACCATGGATACAGAGGAACCTCAAATATATAGGGTGAACTGTAAGTTATACATGAATTTTCAGCTGGGCAGAGAGTTGGTGCCTCCAACCTCCGTGTTGTTCAAGAATCAACTGTATTGATACACACAACGTATACAATAATAGTGGGGATGAATCTTAAATGTATTCTAAGTGAAGGAAGGCAGACATAAACGGTTACAGTACTGGATTATTCCATTCATATGACATTCTTGAAAAGGAACAACTCTAAGGACAAAAAACATATGAGTGAACTCCAGAAAAATAAATGACCCAATCAAAAAATGGGCCAAAGAACTAAATAGACATTTCTCCAAAGAAGACATACAGATGGCTAACAAACACATGAAAAGATGCTCAACATCACTCATTATCAGAGAAATGCAAATCAAAACTACTATGAGGTACCATTTCACACCAGTCAGAATGGCTGCGATCCAAAAGTCTACAAATAATAAATGCTGGAGAGGGTGTGGAGAAAAGGGAACCCTCTTACACTGTTGGTGGGAATGCAAACTAGTACAGCCACTATGGAGAACAGTGTGGAGATTCCTTAAAAAACTGGAAATAGAACTGCCTTATGATCCAGCAATCGCACTGCTGGGCATACACACTGAGGAAACCAGAAGGGAAAGAGATACGTGTACCCCAATGTTCATCGCAGCACTGTTTATAATAGCCAGGACATGGAAGCAACCTAGATGCCCATCAGCAGATGAATGGATAAGAAAGCAGTGGTACATATACACAATGGAGTATTACTCAACCATTAAAAAGAATACATTTGAATCAGTTCTAATGAGGTGGATGAGACTGGAGCCTATTATACAGAGTGAAGTTAGCCAGAAGGAAAAACACCAATACAGTATACTAACGCATATACACGGAATTTAGAAAGATGGTAACAATAACCCTGTGTACGAGACAGCAAAAGAGACAGTGATGTATAGAACAGTCTTATGGACTCTGTGGGAGAGGGAGAGGGTGGGAAGATTTGAAAGAATGGCATTGAAACGTAAAATATCATGTATGAAACGAGATGCCAGTCCAGGTTCGATGCACGATACTGGATGCTTGGGGCTAGTGTACTGGGACGACCTAGAGGCATGGTATGGGGAGGGAGGAGGGAGGAGGGTTCAGGATGGGGAACACATGTATACCTGTGGTGGATTCATTTTGATATTTGGCAAAACTAATACAATTATGTAAAGTTTAAAAATTAAAAAAAAAAAAAACATATGAGTGGTTGCTAGGGGCTGGAGAAGCGAAAATCATTCAGTCGTGTCCAACTCTTTGTGACACCATGATCCCCATGAACTGTACAGTCCATGGAATTCTCCAGGCCAGAATACTGGGCTGGGTAGCCTTTCTTTTCTCCAGGGCATCTTCCCAACCCAGGGGTCAAACCCAGGTCTCCCGCATTGCAGGTGGATTCTTTACCTGTTGAGCCACAGGGAAAGCCCATTGTGGCTCAGGGGCCAGAGATGGGAGTGTAAATCGAGTGGCAGAGAGGGTGGGTAGTGAATGACTACAAAGAGTCGGGAAAGAATTTTTGAAGGGAGGTGCGGAGGTGATAAAATCTTTAAATATCTTGATGGCAGTAGTGGTTGCATGACTGTATACATGACAGTCAAAACTCACAGGACTGTCCACTGAAAAGGGTGAATTCTCCTGTATGTAAATGATGCCTCGTTATACCTGACTTTTAAAACGGCAAAACAGGGACTTCCCTAGCAGTCCTTCCAATTCAGAGGGTGTGGGTTGGATCCTTGGTTAGGAAGCTAAGATCCTACATGTCTCCTCATCAAAAAACCAAAACATAAAACAGGCAATATTGTAACAAATTCAATAAAGACTTAAAAAAAAAAAAGTCCAAACAAAGGAAGAGGCCCTGGCTCAGTGGCCCCCAGGAAGAAAATAGCTACAGACTCCTTTGCACAAAAGTGTTAGTAACAATGTGTTTTTCTCTCCAGCATTTTTAGTTTTGTAAAAAGAGCTTGCAACTTTTATAGGGAAAAAAAAGGGTGGCAATCTGTGCATGTGTATTTATATTTATTTGTATGTATGAAAAGATATACAAGAAACTAGTAACCGCAGTGAGGTGACCTTGGGAGTGGGATAGGAACTGGGCAGTGGGGACCTGGGCAGGGGGGACCCAATCAGAGAAAGACTATTAAGTATAACTGTGTGTGTGTGTGTGTGTGTGTGTGTGTGTGTGTGTGTAAGACATTCACATGGTTAAAAATGTATGTCATTTTATACGCATTTATATAAATGGTATGTAATTTTTGAATTACGTGAAAGTATTACCCATGTAAACATTAAATAACAAAAAAATAAAAATGTTTAAAAAAAGGGGAAGTCTTTAATCCCCAAGCATGACTCTCCTCCAGTGGAATCTGTGAGGGGGTGGCATTCTGTGGCAGTCACATCACATGAGCGTCTGCTTCCTCGGCCTCTGCCCCACCCACCCTGCTAATAGACTGAAGACGGGACTTGGCTTCTTGGGTCAATGGGATTCTCAAGAGGGAACAGAACTGAGAACACCCTTGTTCTCCCTCAGGCCTCTCTCCCGCATGTCTCCCAATGGCAGAAATCTCTTTTTTTCTCTCTTTCACCCCACAACTGCAGTAGGACTTCGCCTTACAGATTCTTCCTGAAGGAGTAAATTATAGGCCTGAAGTCATGCTTTGGTCTACATGTCTGGTATCAGACAGACTCTTAGATGCTTTCCCAAAGACATATTTTGGGAGAGAGCAAGCAGACCACCTATATTTCAGGTGCCTGGGCCATTTCAGGACACCTGAAATATAGGGCAATGGAAAGACACACGTTGATTACTTCTTTTTGGGGGTGGAGGTGGGTAGACCTGGCTGAGAGCTCTAGGAAGGGCCAAGCCATGGGGTCTGTCATGTTTGGGAGGACTGGCTTGGGCTGGACTCAGGTCTGACTTTGAATCTCACCTTGGCCTCTTCCTGTGTGTGAGCCCTTGACTCAGAATTGCTGTACTTCAGTTTCCTCATTTTTGAGGTGGCAATGCTAACAACACCTATATTGAAGGAGGTAGCCATGAGGGTGAGACATGAAGTGGGGACCACAGGTGAAGGATGGGGGAGGGACGAAGGAGGCACCCTGGGTGCTCACACCCAGATGCCCTTCTCAGCCAGCTCCGCCTGACGAGGCCGCGCATGTGGTTTAGGGGCAAAGGGTGACAGAGAGGAGCAGTGAGGTGGAACAACACCAAGAATGAAAGCCGAGCCGCGGGGCTGACTCACTGGCTGACTCATTTCCTTGCCCGGGGATGATGTGAGCCTGCACCGAGCTGCTCCTCTCATCCTCACACCCTCTGCTCCCTTTTTGTGGGGAAGACCCCAGGAGGATCGTCCTGCCTTCCTCTGGAGAGCAGGAACAAAGTTCCGGACCTTCTCTGTCATAACCAGGACCAGGGGAGAGGGCAGCTAGCTAGCTACCAGGTCATTTTCCAATCCGCAAAACAATAGTCCCCGCTCGACGTGATCATTTGAAGAAAGGACAGTTTTTGCCTTGGAATGTGTGAGAGATTCTCGGTTCTTTGTGCCTGTTTCGAGATTATCACAGGGGTATCTGCACCCTGCAGAATACTTGGAAAGCTCAGAAGAGTGTAAAAAAGCTGGGGGGAAAAAAAAAAAAAAAACACCCATAGTCCTATCATTTAGATTCAGGCATGATGGTGAATTTGGTATTTTTCCATTCAGTTTTTTTCTCAGATTCTACAGTCAAGTTTATGCTGTTTATATTTGAGACAGCACTATTCAAAAGATATGTGACTGTTTTGGTAGCCTCATTAAAGAAAAATGTAAATAAACAAGTAAAATTAATTTTAATAATTATTTAATCCAGTAGATCTACCTTTTCAATATAAAATCAATATATAAATTTTGAAAATTTAATAATTTCATTAAATTTCTAATGAAAGATTTTACCTTCTTTTTAACTCTTTGGAATCTTTTTTGAAGGAATTCCTTAGCAGTCCAGTGGTTAGGACTCCACACTTCCACTGCAGGGAACATGGATTCAGTCTCTGGTTGGGGAAGTTTCTGCTTGCTGAGTGGCATGGCAAAAAAAAAAAAAAAGACATCTTTATTTTTCTCCTACACTCTAGCACATCTCAATTCAGGCTAGCCAGGTTTCAAGCATTCAGTGGATACATGGGGCTAGTGGCAACACTGTTGATCAGCCCAGCTGTATACAATTTCTATCTTGCCTTAGTTATTGCTTAAATTGTATCCTAAGTGTTTCTTCCGGAGAAGACAATGGCACCCCACTCCAGCACTCTTGCCTGAAAAATCCCATGGACAGAGGAGCCTGGTAGGCTGCAGTCCATGGGTCCGCTAAGAGTCAGACAGGACTGAGCGACTTCACTTTCACTTTTCACTTTCATGCATTGGAGAAGGAAATGGCAACCCACTCCAGTGTTCTTGCCTGGAGAATCCCAGGGACGGGGGAGCCTGGTGGGCTTCCGTCTATGGGGTTGCACAGAGTCGGACACGACTGATGCAACTTAGCAGCAGCAGCAGCAGCAGCAGCAAGTGTTTCTTCATATCATAAAACATCTTTTTGAAGAAAAAGAAAACTTTTAAGAGTTTAAGCAACATATATTGGCAATAGATTGGTATTTTGTTTTGTTTCTCTTCACTCAGGCACAATGTGTGTTAGCCATTTGATACAATTTTCTCCATACTCTTTTCTCCTAGGTATTCATATTGAGCAGAAATTGGACACATACCATATGTGCTATTATATAACTGTTCTTTTCACTCAAGGATACATTGTGAACATACAAACAATAATGATGACAGTGTCACCTTTGAGCCTATGAAGAGAGCCAGGCAGGTTCAAACACCTGTGCTCATCTCCTCAGTGGGAGGGGGATCACTTGCATTCCCATTTCTCAAAAGTGATTTTCATCACTGCAAAGTTGGGATTCCACCCAGATCATCTGATTTTATCTCTGGAGCCTTTCATTTGGACCATATGGTCTTCTCCTGTAGGGAGGCAAGGGGATCCAAGATATGCCAAAGAAATATTTACAAATTAACTTTTGCAATAGGATTCTCAATAAATCAGAGCTGTCTCTACCCTTGGGTTTGCCTAGCAATCTCTGGAATTACCCAGGTAAATCCTCTCCACCTCCCCTCCCCCCTGGGCTGTCATCTGCTTTTGACAGCCTTTTTCTGCTTCCATGTTTCTCCTTCTCTGTAACTTCCAAGGAAGGGAATCCTGAGAGTCTCTCTAAGTCAGAGTTCTCAACTTCATCGCTGCTGACATTTGGGTCAGATAATTCTTGGCTCTGGGAGGGAGGGGAATGTGCAGCTCTCCTATGCACCATAGGTTGTTTAGGGCATCCCTGACCTCTGCCCACTGATGCCAGTGGCACTTGCCTCCAAACTGTGACAAACCATTCCTTCTAGATGCTGTTGGGGTGAGGGGGCGGGGGAAACATTGCCTCTGTTTGAGAACCACTGCTCTAAGTGTTATTAGATGGAGGAATCTTTGCTAACCCAAGTCATTTGATGTGACCCTGAGATGATGTAGGACGATTACTTCCTATAGAGACTGTTGTCCTCACTAAGATAGGAAACTTTTTCCTCCGCCAGTGAGTCTCCAGTATCTGCATCTAATAAGCACTTGATAAATGTGTGCACAATCAAAGATGCTGGTGATTTGTTGTTGTTGCACTTTATATTAGGTTTTTCAAGATTGAACTAAATGCACCCAATACATGTCCTCAGTGATAGTCCTTTTTACAGATCCATTTCTCCTGGAGTTCTATGCCTTTCAGATTCTGATATTCAATCTGTTATTTTCCTATGCCAAAGAGAATAATATGCAGTCTTAGCATTTACATTTCTGACTATCACATTACATTTGGACTGTGCATGTATGTCCTATGCTATACTGACAAATATTTCTATGAGGCAAAGGGAAGATGAATTTTCGTATTTGCATCATATGCCATCTTTTGAGCATACTGTGATCAACTGTTTTTCTAATTTAGGGTATTTAGATTGTTTCAGACTTTTTCCTATTTTAAATAACACTGCAGGGAACATCTTTGTGTATATATCTCTGCTGTGCACTTTTTAAAAAAAGAATTCAAAAGAGCAAACCTCTTCCTGCTCAACATATAGTCTCCTTTGCTGAATTTTTTACCTGGAAACTCCTCTGATTCAGGAAACAAACCTCCAAAATGAACTAAACTAGTAAGATTACATTAGATTCAGCTTGAGTTGGCTTCCCTCTTTATGTCTATAACTAGAATCGTGGCTTTGGAGACAACCTCATTGTCTGTCGCTCCAGTTCTTTGAGCTTCAGTGTCCTCATCCATTAAGTGGGAGTAATAGTAGTACCAACTTCATGGCGTGGCTGAGGTGAGGTGTGCAAAGTTCTAGGCACCTATTAAAACCAATTTTAAAAATGTTAAGTATTAAAATGTTAATGGTAGAATCTAGGTGGTGGATATATATGTTCCCTATATATTAATAATGATTTCAACTTGTCTATGTGTTTGAAAGTTTTCATAATAAAATATCGAGAAGGGGTAACTTTGTAGATGAATGTTAGTTGATCTCAGAACTGTTTACTAAAAAGAGAATGGAGCAAATCTTAGAAAAAGTCAGGCACAAGGTAAGCACGTTATGCCAAGTTTGAAATGTGTAATCTGTTCCTTGGGTATCATACCCAATGTATTTAGATCTTCCTTGAGTAGAAAAGTGTGAGCAGAACTTGTGTGAGTGCTGGAAAGGACTGTTGGTTATTTTACCATCTGGTCTCAGAATATAAACCACAGTGTGGGAATAGCATATGCTGTAGAAATGGTTTAGTTTAGTTTTTTTTTTTTTAGTTTAGGAGATTAAAAAAGATATATATATATATATATATATATATATATATAGTTTGTTTTCAAAGTTACTTTAAAACATTTAGAAAAAACACGTGGTTCCAAGTCGAATGCATCTGAATTGCAGTCCTTTTTAAGCTGCTGAGTGGTTGTGTGACATTTAGTGGAGTCGCCTCTCCTCCTTGGGTCTCAGTTTCCTCCCCTGTGAAATGGGGATGAAAATAGTACATTAATCACAGAGAGATGGGAAGATGAAATAAGAGCGCATAAAAGTGTGCGATGCTAGACTTGGCACAGGGTGAAGGTTAATACCAGTGTAGTTTCTTCTGTTCTAAGGGTCAATGTTTATACATTGTTTTGGCAGTGAATTTTATAGAATGCTGCTCTGATAATGTAACCAAAGGTGATTCTGCTGTTGGGAAGGTCACACAGGGCTCAGGAACTGCCCACAGGCGAGCGCTGAAAAACTCAGCATATTGTTGTTCCGATTTCCTCCTATTCAGAGGCCCTGCACGTGGTGACTGGCTTTATGATTTCACTGAGATCCCTCCCAGAAATTTCACTTTGACCTTAAATGTGTGAAAATTCCATTCCTGGCAGGCATAGCAAACTGCTTTGGGGAAGAGAGCTGAACCTATTTTGTGTTTTGAATCTTTTGCTACTGGTTAATATTGGAGGACCCAAAACGTGAGCCTATGATGGGCAGAATATGGGCTGGCTATTAACCTGTTATGAAATGCCATGCCCCTGTGTTTCCTGATATTTACAGGATACGCCCCTCTTTGTACGCTTCACTACTGGCAACGCAAAACACATTGAAAATTACACTCATTATTTTCTGTAAAAATCATGGCTGTGGCCAGCATCACCATCCCCTTGGCATAGGAGAGAGGAAGATAAGCCTTCATGTCAAGGAAACGAGGCCTCCGCCCCACAGTCAGATACAGCCCTTGCCAGAGTGCATGACTGATGGAGTATATAGTGGGGCTCCCCTTATGCACTGCACAGCCTCATAGACCCTGGGAACAGCATGGGTTTGGAGTTAGGTAGAATCTACTTTGAATCTAGTCCCAGATATTTACTAGCTGTTGGAGAAGACTCTTGAGAGTCCCTTGGACTGCAAGGAGATCAAACTAGTCAATCCTAGAGGAAATCAGTCTTGAATATTCATTGGAAGGACTGATGCTGAAGCTCCAATACTTTGGCCACCTGATGCGAAGAACTGACTTTATTGGAAAAGACCCTGATGCTGGGAAATATTGAAGGCTGGAGAAGGGGACGACGGAGAATGAGATGGTTGGATGGCATCACTGACACAATGGACATGGGTTTGAGCAAGCCCCAGGAGTTGGTGATGGACAGGGAAGCCTGGTGTGCTGCAGTCCATGGGGTCACAAAGAGTTGGACATGACTGAGCAACTGAACTGTCTGATTGTGACCCTGACCCAGTTACTTAACCTCCTGAGCCTCAGTTTCTTCATTTGACTGTGATTTCATATGGTTGTTTGAAGGCTTAAATGAGATAGAATTTAAATACTGTATGTGTGTGTTTCAGTTCAGTTCACTCACTCAGTCGTCTCCGACTCTTTGAATAAACATAAAAGAAAATGCCTGGAAAGAGACACAAGGAGCTATTAGAAGTGGTTAGAATTTAAGGGCAGAATTACAAGGCCTATTTTGGTGTACATATTATATTTTTAATTGAAGTATAGTTGATCTTCAATGTTATGTTAATTTCTACCGTGCAGCAAAGTGATTCAGTTTATATATATATATATACACACACACATTCTTTTAAAAAAAATATTCTCTTCCATTATGGCTTATCATAGGATATTGAGTATAGTTCTCTGTGCTGCACAGTAGGACCTTGTTGTTTATCCAATCTGTATATAAAAGCTTACCCCAACTTCCTACTCCATCCCTCCCCCAAGCCCCCCCACCTTGGCAACCACAAGCCTGTTCTCTATGTCTGTGATTGTTTGTTTCACAAGTATTCATTTGTGTCATATTTTAGATTTGCCATCTAAGGGATATCATATGGTATTAGTCTTTTTCTGCCTGACTGACTTCATTTAATATGATAATACCTAGTTACATCCATGTTGCTGCAAATGGCATTATTGGATTCTTTTTAATGGCTGAGTAGTATTCCTTTGTATAAATGTACCACATCTTTTTAATCCACTCATTTGTCAAAGGACAGGTTGTTTCCATGTCTTGGCTATTGTGAATAGTGGTGCTATGAACAGAGGGCTGCATGTATCTTTAAATGCTGGTTTTGTCTGGGTATTTTCCTACAAATGAGATTGCCAGATTGTGTGGTAATTCTATTTTTTTCCTGAGGAAACTCCACACTGTTTTTCATAGTGGCTACACCAACTTACATTCCTACCAACAGTGTAGAAGACTCTACAAGGTCTCCTTTTGGTTTGTATTTGAACATTTCTGTTTTGTTTGAACTCGTTTTAATGCACCTTTAAAAATAATATTATTGGGGAATTATTTAAGATTTACAGAAAACATGCAGAAATAGTGCTGAGAATCTTTATGCTCCTTATCTGCTTTCCTCTACTGTAAACATCTTTGGGTGTTTGGAATATTTGTCAAAACAAAGAAACCAATATGGTAAATTACTACTGTTAATCTTCAGACTTTATTTGGACTCCAGTAGTTCTCCTCTAGTGTCCCTTTCCTGTTCCAGGATCTCTCAGACCCTCATTGCATTTAGCTGTGTCACTTTTGACTTTATGTATCTATATGTTCCCCTATATTTGGGAATGTATATATATATTTCCATACATTTCTCTCGTGTGTGTGTGTGTGTGTGTGTGTGTATATATATTCCACCCAAATATAGGTGAAAGAAGAGATCAAGAGGATTGAGAATGCCTGTGTCACAAACAGCTGTGCAACGGTGAGTCAGATGCTTCCCCTCTCTGGGCCTTGGTTTTCTCATGTATAATATCAATGGGTAGGGCAAAAGATCGCTAAGCTCCCTCTCTTAAGTCCAAGGTACCACTCTTTTTCAGGGGAGAAAAAAATTAGGAAGTTAAAGTGGGATGCAAAGGTGCTTTCCAAACACAGTTGTCAACATGTTCAAATAGATGCCTCGGCTCCAAGGAGTCCCTTTTGGCCTCATTAAGAAAAGGAACAAAGATCTGATCACATCTTCCAACCAGGGACTCCCAATTCCCGTAGTCACTGGGGATGGAGATATTTGGTGATCTAACAGGTCTTTTCCATTTCTCTCTACTCAGTTGTATTTTTGTTGTCAAAAATTTTTGTTGTCAAGGCTCTAAATGGAGGGAGCCTTGTTCAAATTCTGAGAGAGAGAGAGAGATTCTGTTCAAATTCTTAGAGGAATATAAAACATGGTAAATCCTGGATTCTCATTTTGCTTTACTATTTATGACCTCCAGACCTCTTGTGAGGAGGACAGTGCCTATAGCCGGGCTCCATTTTTTTTTTTTTTTAACCAGCTAGTTTAGTCTTTTTATTTTTTTAAGTGTTTTTTTTTTTTAATGTGGACCATTTTTAAAGTCTGTTTTGAATTTATTACAATACTGCTTCTGTGTTACGTTTTGGTTTTGTGACCATGAGGCCTGTGGGATCTTAGCTCCCCAACCAGGGGTTGAACCTGCACCCCCTGCATTAGAACGTGAAGTCCTAACCACCGGACCACTGGTGAAGTCCCCTAGCTGGTTTAGTCTTAGGTTCATGGCAGTGTGCCCAAGATATGCCAGTGGAGTAAGCTTTAGATAATAGAAGTCACATCTGATGTCCTTGTCACAGACCACTGGCATGAACTTATTTATTCAAAATTGTGCCCATGGCAGACAGGTGCTGTCCATGTTTGGTGAAAAGAGCAGGCCATATTGTCACATGATCAGGGAAGCTTTCCTCATCTACTCTTAAAGGTGAGTTCAGGCCCCTGGTAAGTACATTCAAAGCATTTGTTTTATAAATTTTTATATAAATGTATTTCCCACAGTTTTCTGCAACTTAGCTCTTGGATTCACTCTGGTTTTGACATCTGTCTACTTAGATCTAGTGCCTTCCTTTTATCTGCTGCATAATGCTTCATGGTACAACCATTTTATGTTTTATCAGCCATTCTCCTACTGATGAATATTTTAATTGTTTCTAGCTTTTTATTTTCATTTTGTTACAAACAGTACTGCAATCAACATCTCCTTGGTTGCTCTCAAGAGTAGAATTGCTGAGGTATAGACAATGCTAATACTGCTGCTCAGTGACTTCAGTTGTGTCTGACTCTGTGCTACCCTATGGACTTCAGCCCGCCAGTCTCCTTTGTCCGTGGGATTCTCTAGGCAAGAATACTGAAGTGAGTTGCTTTGCCCTCCTCCAGGGGATCTTCCCGACCCAGGGGTTGAACCCAGATCTCCTGCATTGCAGGCAGATTCTTTACCGTTGATCCACTAGGGAAGCCTGATACAGAGAATACCTAATTTTAATTTCACTGGTTCCTGCCAAAATTATGCCCTGATTTCTTCATCTGTAAAATGAGAGGGTTTCAGCGATTTCTAAGGTTTCTTTCCGCCAGCTCGTAAAACACAATCATCCTAAGACAATAGAGGGGAGAGGCTGACTCTAAATTCTTGGCAGTGATCTCATATATACTGTGCTCAGTCAGATGCAGTGGAAACAGATAATATCCAGGGTCATGTGTTCCCCCGTTGTTCCCTCTCTAGGTCCCTGGAAAGTGAAAACTCCATAAAACACCAGATCAGATTTTCTTTTAATCCTCTAAGTAATAAAGTGGATAAAAGTTTCTGACAGTGGAAAACTCCAATTATTCAATTACATTAAAATAAATCTGTCAGTAGACTTGGAAACGCAAGCTCTGCTTGCTCAGATCGTTACAAAAGTAAAAAGGTTTCCATGCTCTGAGCAGTTTTCCTAACTTCCGCCACGTGATTGTGATTTAGGGTCATTTCACCCGCTTACACCTCCTGTTACCCAACTGTTAACATCAATGCAGTGAATGATAAAACAGTTTGTAAGGGAACCCTATCTAATTCCAATAAATGCCTCACTTGTATTTATCTTGAATGTGTCCATTGTCTCTGGGCAGTAACCGCAATTCAGGGTATCAGAATACCCACATGTGCAGGCAAATATATATTCTATTCTTTAGAAATTAAAGATTTAATAGACATTGACATCATGTCCATGACTCATGTCCTCATGACTCCAAGCTCATTGAGAGGGCTTTCACCTACTGATCTGAGTTAGGAATAGTATTAACACAGTATGGGCTTTTCCTATTTAATTGTAGCTACTCAGTCCTTGGGATTATATTAATAAGAATGTATATAAAAATGCATAAGATGATAGCTCAGTGTTTATTGTATACTGAAATTACCTCCAGATATTAGGATCATGTCTGCTAGAAATAAAACTTTAGGACAAGACAAAAATGATGTGGTAATTTCCCTCCCAGTATAGATGTGCTTATTACAAAAGTTTGGAAATTATGATAGAAAAGCAGAAGGAAGAATGAAAGGATGATCACTATTACTATTTTGGTGTAGTTCCTTCCCATTTTGCTTTATAAATTCTCTTATATTTTGAGACATTTCAAAAACATGGAAAAATGCAGAGTAACAAAATAAAAACCAGACGTATGTTCTCACAGCTGACTCAGGAATAACCATTAACATTTTTTAATGTTTGCTATCAATCTTTGTTTGTTTGTTTAAAGAAAAAAGAAACACTGAAGATAAAGCTAAAGGCTGATTTAACCACCATCCCGTATCATGAGGTTGGGATTTTCCCTTCCAGTTTATTTTTGAATATGTGTGTGTATACATACAGAAATATACACATAAATTTTATATGAACAATATATGGTATTCTTCTGAGTAGTTTTTTTCATGTATTCCTATTTATAGGTCATAAAAATTGGTGACATATAGTGTTGCTTTGAGGTATCAGTACTGGTACTGTAACCATTGTTCTGCATCTTAACATGCACCTTGAGGCGTGGGAATCCTGAGCAGGATAGGAGAATAAAACCTTAGTTCCCTCATTTGCAAAATGGACACAATAATAGTACCTGCCTCAGAGTAGATCACTGATGAGAGTTAACAATAATAGGAATATCGAGAACTCACCCTGAGCCTGGCACACGTGTTCCCTGCCGTTTCTCTCCAGCACTGAGAGCCCTCCAGCTATTGAATGAGGTTCCATTCCAACTCCTATGTGACCTTCAGCCACATACCTGACACCTTTGAACCTCACTTTTCTCATGTAACACAGGTCGTAATAATATGTATCTCTAGGTTGTTGTGACAAGGACATGAAATAATAATGTGCCTTGCGTGGGACCTCCAATGTTGCAAACACTAAGGAACTGACAGCTGTTATTATTATCTCTTTACTCTTTACGATGAAAACATTTTACAGTTGGAATATGATTGATTTACAATGTTGCATTAGTTTCAGATGTACAACTTAGTGAATGAGTTATACATATACAGATATCCACTCTTTTTTGGATTCTTTTCCCATATAAACATTATGGAGTATTTGAGTAGAGTTCCCTATGCTATATAGTAGGTTCTCACTTACTAGTGAGAAAACCACCTGTTTTATACATAGCAGTGTGTATGTTAATTCCAACCTTCCAGTTTATCCCTCTTCCCTTCTTGCCCCCTGGTAACCATAAGTCTGTTTTCTACAGCTGTAACTCTTGTTTCTGTTTTGCATGTAAGTTCATTTGGACCCTTTTTTAAGATTCCACATACAAGCAATATCATATGATATTTGTCTTTATCTGAGTTTAGTTCATTCAGTATGACAATCTCCAGGTCCGTCCATGTTGCTGCAGATGGCATTAGTTCATTCTATTCTTATTATTGCTATCTTCTTATCCTTTAAAAAGAAAGCTTGATCCTGCTTAATCAATCTTAATGGCTGAAAATAAATCCATGGAAAAAATGTTCTGTGGTCAAAAGAGTTTGGGAAACCCTGTCTGTTCTAGCTAGCCCTTGATTCACAGTGCACAGTAAGATATCAAAAGTGAAGAAGTTAAAAAAAAGTCCAAAGTAAAAAGAATTTTAACCCAACATTTCCCACGTATTTGATCACAAAACTCTCTTGTTCCATTTACATCTATAAACATCCCAAAAAAGTAATGTCCTGTGTGGAACACATTTTGAGTATTAGTTTAAGATATGACTCCCTCATATTACATAGAAGCATCTGAATTGGGGGCCTTCTTTTTGTGTCCACTGAAGAAAACTTAATTCACTCAAGGAAGTTTAGCTGGCTACTCCAAAAACTCTGTGATAAAAGAATACTGGCATAAATTAGAATATGTGTTGACAACCATGTACTAATTCTCAGATTCTCAGAAAGTTCTGAGAGCCTTACAGATTATTGATCCTGTAACAAACAGCTTTATTTAGTTATTTTAGAGGCAGTTGTCCATTCACACATTGGACAGAGTTTTGTGACCTAGAAGCAAATCTCTAATGGATGGAGACCCACCTTACCCAAGACTTGGCTTTCAAGTCTGAGGTCATTCAGATGTTCTTGAGACACCATAAACCAAAGCAAAGACCAGCTATGGATAGGGAGGAGGAGATGTTTGCAACACACATAACCAACAACAAGTTTGTATCCAGAATATATGAAAGACTATAACGAAAGACATGCCACCCGAATGAAAAAAAAAAGTGACAAAGGAATAAACAGAAGAGGACATTTATTAGTCAGTAAATATCTGAAAAGATGCTCAAACTCAATAATAAGCAAATTTAAACAATGAGATAAATATATGTAGTAAAAGTACATAACCAAGCATGGGATGACCCACTCCAACTTCAGAATACTGGCTACTGTAGGAGTAGAAAAAGGTAAAAAAGGATGAGAAAGACTTCTACATTATGTATAATGTCTCCTGTCTTTCTAAAAATTATGAAGAAATATAGGGAAAAGTTGAATTTGTTAAATCTGGGTGATGGGTATATGGCATCTATTTCCTGCACATTTGAAATATTTCCTATTTTAAACAAAAAGAAAGATTTCACTTTGATTACATGAATGTCAAACTTTGTAAGACATCACTTCATAAAAATATTTTCTTCAATTTCAAGTATTATTTTTATTTCATGTCTTTCATTTATTGATTTTGCACTTTGAGCAAGACCTGTCTGGAATAGTTTATACACTGTAAACCCAAGAGATGTTGGTTATTGTAGTTTAATTATCCTCTTAGGGTCTAGAGTCTAGGCATTTAGGCTTGGCTTAATAGCTGTTGCCTTTTGCCTTTTTTTTTTTTTTTTAAAAACTAGGCATGGATTTAGATGTACTTGACAATAATATTTAGGTGTATCGGTTAGGTCTCAACAAGCTTGCAAGTGACAGAAAAATCATTTCAAACAGGCTTAGGATGGACTTTTATTTGGCTGTAAAAGTGAAAAACTCTGAGCTGCAGGAGAGAGCTGGTCAGGCTTCAGCACCAGTGGATCCAGGGTCTTAAATGATGACATCTATTATCACTTTCTAGTTTTTTTAATATTACAAATAATATTGCAATAAGCATGTTATTGCATGTTTATGTACATGAGTGCAACCTAGATAGCATATTCAAAAGCAGAGACATTACTTTGCCAACAAAGATCCGTCTAGTCAAGGCTGTGGTTTTTCCAGTGGTCATGTATGGATGTGAGAGTTGGACTGTGAAGAAAGCTGAGCGCTGAAGAATTGATACTTTTGAACTGTGGTGTTGGAGAAGACTCTTGAGAGTCCCTTGGACTGCAAGGAGATCCAACCAGTCCATTCTAAAGGAGATCAGTCCTGGGTGTTCTTTGGAAGGAATGATGCTAAAGCTGAAACTCCAGTACTTTGGCCACCTCATGCGAAGAGTTGACTCATTGGAAAAGACTCTGATGCTGGGAGGGGTTGGGGGGCAGGAGGAGAAGGGGACGACAGAGGATAAGATGGCTGGATGGCATCACCCACTTAATGGATGTGAGTCTGAGTGAACTCCAGGAGTTGATGATGGACAAGAAGGCCTGGCGTGCTGCGATTCACAGGGTCACAAAGAGTCGGACACAACTGAGTGATTGAACTGAACTGAACTGATACATGAGTGAAAGTTTATCAGATCTAGAAGGGAAACTGCTAAGTCAAGAGTATAGAGATGTCCTACTTTCCAAACATTGTTGCCAAATTTCTACACAAACTTAGGGATTTGTTCATTTGTTTATGTTTTGTCAATTTATATTTCCACTAGGATCCGCAGTGTATGAAAGTTCTCATTTACTTTTTGTCTGATTATATTTTGAATTTTAAGGTCCCTAAATGTTTCTACTCTTTAGCCAGGTGTGTAAGATTGACATCATAAATCATGTTGATTGTATGTACGCTTGATATGATGTGATGAAAGTGGCATTTTAACTCCGTGGTCTTCCTTTAAGAAATTCATTGCCTCAGTATAATCACACGAATAATATCAGACAAATTCGAATAGAGGAGTATCCCACAGTATATCTGTGCTGCTGCTACTGCTAAGTCACTTCAATCATGTCCGACTCTGTGCGACCCCATAGACGGCAGCCCACCAGGCTCCCCCTTCCCTGGGATTCTCCAGGCAAGAACACTGGAGTGGGTTGCCATTTCCTTCTCCAATGCATGAAAGTGAAAAGTGAAAGTGAGTGACCCCATGGACGGCAACCTACCAGGCTCCTCTGTCCATGGGATTTTCCAGGCAAGAGTACTGGAGTGGGTTGCCATTGCCTTCTCTGGTATATCTGTGCAGTATTCCTCAAAACTGTCAAGGTTATCAAAAACAAGGGAAGTCTGAGAAAATGTCACAGCCAAGAGAATTCTAAGGAGACAAGAGGACCACATGTAAAGGTCCTGGATGAGAGATCCTGGAATACAAAAAGAGTGTTAGGTAAACTAAGAAAATCTGGGACTTTAATGAATAATGATGTGTCATTAATTGTAACAAATGTATCACACATATCAACATACAGGGAACCTGGTCATGAGGTACACGGAAATGCTGTTTTCTCAGATTTTCTGTAAATCTAAAGCCATTTCAGAATGTAATGTCTATTAATTTTTTGTACTCCTAAAGGTATTTAATTGTTATTTTAATTTTCATTCCTCTTGTTACTGGTAAAGTTGAGCATCTTCTCATATATTTATTGACTATCCAGTATTCTCTTTGATGAATTTCTTGTTTACATCCTTTGGCTATCTTTTAAAATGTGCTATTCCATGGACAGAGAACCCTGATGAGTTACAGTTCATGGGGTTGCAAAGAGTCGGACACGACTGAATGTGTGACACTGATTAACACACACACATTTGTTTTCTTTAAATGATTTGCTGGAATTTATATATATTCAGTGTATTAATCTTTTATTGGGTCATCTATTAATTTTTTGTTGTGTTGAGTTGTAAATATCTTCAGTTGGTAAACATCCTTTGATACATTCTATGGTATATTATGGTCAGGGCAGATATTTAAAATGTTAATAGCATCAGATGCTTTTGTTTATTTTTGTACTTTTGAGTCTTGTGTAGAAAATCTTTCCCTATTTTGATGTCACAAAGGTATTACTTGTTCTCTTCTAACAATTTTTGCAAGTTACTTTTTTACCTTAAAACTTTTAAATTCCCTTGGAATTTCTTTTTATCTAGTATAAGGTAGGAAACAAATTTATTTTGTTTTTTGTGTAAGTAGCTAATTGTTCCAGCATCATTTATTGAGTTTTTAATCTTTTACCACTGATTTATAATGTGATTTCTATTTTATGCCAAGTTTCCATATGTATTTCAGCTGTTTCTGGGCCTTTGTCCCTTTAATCTGTTTGTCTATCCTTAAACCAGTCTCAAATTGTTTTTTTTAAATATGGCTTTATGATAAGTTTTTCTTATCTGGTAAGTCGAGTTCCCTCCTCCATATTTTTTCCCCTCAAAATTATCTTGGCTATTTTGGGCATTATGTTCTTTCATGTGAACTTTAAGATCAGTTTATCAAGAGCCATAAAATGTCCTTTTGGAATTTTGATTATTATGATGAATTTCTAGACTGACATTATAAACTAATGAATTTACAGGCTAATTTTGAGTCCTTCTATTCACCAACAAAGTATAGTCTCTGTTTACCTAAGTCATTTTTTATATCCTTCAATAATATTTTGTAAATTTCTCCTTAAAGGTCTTGTCCATCTTTTGTCTGTTTTTTCATGGATATCTCATAGTTTTCGTTGCTCTTATTGTATTTTTTGTCATTACCAAAGCTTTTGATTCTTGGATGTTGTTTTTACTAGCAAGTTGCTGAACTCTTTGAATGTTTTTCTTGGACTTCCTACATAAAAAACCATTTCAACTGCAAATAGCAAAGATTTTTCTGTATTATTTTTGAATCTTTATTCCTCTTATTTTTTTCTTATTTCATTGGTTAGGACTTTTAGAACAATGTTGAATAGTAGCACAGAGAGGAAAGCCTGTCTTGTTTCTTATTTTAATGAAATGTTTGTAATTTTTCAGCACTAACCATGGTGTTTGCTGTAAATTTGCTGTAGATTTTTGGTATATAGTTATCTCTCATTATCTGTTTTATTCTTCTTACAGTGATAGGACCCCAGATTTTTAGCTGATCAAATAGCTACACAAAATGCATACTATATTTCTCAGCCTCCCTTGCAGTTAGAAGATATGGTTCTCTCTAAGCTTCAGCCAAGCATGTATGATCAAGGTGGTCCATATCCTTAAAGGGAAGGGGGGATGCTCTCTTCTTTCCCTTTCCTCCTCCTTTCTCTTGATAGCTTCACCTTTTTCTCTTTTTTAAAGTATGTGAGCTTTTAAAATTAATTAACTGATTTTTTGGCTGGGAGGCATGCAAGATCTTAGCTCCCCAACCAGGGATCAAACCACCCCCTCCACAGTAGAAACTCGGAGTCTTAGACACTGGACCACCAGGGAATTCCCAGGTTTACCTTCTTGATAGCTGATCTTCTGATTATCATGGAGCTGTCATGCTAGCCAGAATTGCCCATATTCACATGAGTAAGAAATAAATTCTTGTTTCACCCACTGTTTTTGTTTTGTCATTTGCAGGTAAACTTATCTTAATTAAACATCTATTGGATAAAAGAAATTCCTTTTTATTCCTGGTTTGCTTGGAGTTTTTATTGTTGTTGTTTGCTGCTTTTTTTCTTTTTTGTACCATGACTGAGTACTAAATATGACACAGTGGTTTTTTTTTACATTGATTGAGATGACCATAAGTTTGTCTCCTTTAAAATATTCTTTCTGTCTCACCTTAACATTTATTTATCTTGTGACTTGTTTCAAACCAGGGTAGGAAGATTGATTTTATTATTCTAGAACATAGAGTAGAGATATGTTTTCTGCCTAATTATAAGTATTTTGTAAGTTGGATAAGAATAAGCTGATTAAAGGACATAGAACTCTAAGAACTGTTAACTTGAGATACATTTCTTTAAATCAATTTGCCCATGTGATTATAAACTTTAAGAAATAGAAAAGAAAAAGATAAGACAAAGAGGAAAGACTTTATTCTTTATACATTTAAAATTTTATTTGAAATGATGTAATATGATCAAGGGGAATTTTAAAAAGAAAAATCTGTAAAGCTGCCATCTAGGTGCAAATATTCTTATTGTTGCCTACTATCTTTCAGCCCTTGTCCATATACTCTTGTTTTTTTCTGCACTTGCGATTATAGCATAGAGACACTGTTACTGAACAATAACAATAGAAGTTCATAGAATAAATGTTCCTTCCCACTTGAGTCACAGAATAAAAGAACTTTTAGAACTGAAGGGAAATTTTTAACCTCATCTTTTAAAGGCTGATTTAAGTATTTGTTTCTATATTTATTTGATGACAGTTTTGATATAGAGTACTCTCAAATCATTAAATTCTTATATTTAGGATTGTATTTATGCTGTCCAATCTTTGTGACAAACTCAGTTCTAGGAATGTCTGAATTTTTCAACACTTCATTAATTATAATAGCCATTACCAGTAACATTTGTGTTACAGTATTATACTTCACAAAGCAGTTTCTCACAACTTAGCTCATTTTTTCCCCTAAAATAACTCTGTGAATGGCAAAGGTACTATTATAAGCCCATTTTGCAGAAGAAAAGATTGAGGCTTCAGAGTGATTAAGAGATTTATGTATTTACTAAGTGGCAGAGTAGAGACTCAAACTATTCTGCTTTCCCATCTGCACTAATAGTTTTTGAGCTCCACCAAATCAGATAATGCCAGCCATTTTCTCTTATGTGTTTTTCTTAAATGGATACCTCTTGCTTGTCTGTACAAGATGCTGGAGTAGATGGCTTCTGATGTAGCATGAAGTTATGTGTCTTGTGATTTTAAGTTTCCCCATCAGCATTTCTGCAGTGTTTTGCAGAGAGCTCAGATTTCCAGGTGTTGAGCCACAGGAAAATATTTTAAAATCATTGCATTATGATATGCTGAGTAAGCCCTGGAACCTGCAAGCCAAATGCATTTTATGTCCCAAAATAATGGGGAAAAACTACTATGGACTTGCTTCATTCTCTCATTTCATACATTTTTTCCCTTACTGCTCATCAAGGTAAAGCTTATGGAGGGATATATATCCAAGGAAAATAGTTAAGATAGGCTATAAACACAGATTAGCTACAAGGATGTTCATCTCAGTTCATTCTTATTGTTGCCTACTATCTTTCAGCCTTTGTCCATATAGTCTTGTTTTTTGCACTCAAGATTATAGTATTCAGTTCAGTTCAGTCGCTCAGTCATGTCCGACTCTTTGCGACCCCATGAATCGCAGCACACCAGGCCTCCCTGTCCATCACCAACTCCCGGAGTTCACTCAGATTCACGTCCATCAAGTTGGTGATGCCATCCAACCATCTCATTCTCTGTCGTCCCCTTCTCCTCCTGCCCCCAACCCCTCCCAGCATCAGAGTCTTTTCCAGTGAGTCAACTCTTCGCATGAGGTGGCCAAAGTACTGGAGTTTCAGCTTTAGCATCATTCCTTCCAAAGAACACCAAGGACTGATCTCCTTGCAGTCCAAGGGACTCTCAAGAGTCTTCTCAACACCACAGTTCAGAAGCATCAATTCTTCAGCGCTCAGCCTTCTTCACAGTCCAACTCTCACATCCATACATGACCACAGGAAAAACCATAGCCTTGACTAGACGAACCTTTGATGGCAAAGTAATGTCTCTGCTTTTGAATATGCTATCTAGGTTGGTCATAACTTTCCTTCCAAGGAGTAAGCGTCTTTTAATTTCATGGCTGCAGTCACCATCTGCAGTGATTATAGTATAGAGACACTTTTACTGAACAATAACAATAAAAGTTCATAGAGTAAGTGTTCCATATTTACAAAGGTTTTCAAAAAAAGGAAGCAAACTAAATGACAGAAGTAGATGATTGGCTAATTAAGATAGATTCTGCAGTTAAGTACTTCTCTGCCATCACACATTATTAAGAATATTTATTGATGTGTACTGATGTCCACAGTTGTGTCAAGAAGGCAGGATAACAGTATACATGGAGCAGTCAATTCTTGTATATATGATGCAAATATACATAAAAAATTTGATCTTCTCTTGGTTGTGGTTTAGTTTTTGACTAATTGTTAATTATTATTTATATTTTCTGCTATTTTTTTTTACAATGAACACATATTGTTTTTGCTGTATAAAACCTCCATGTAACTTTTTTTAAATGAAAAAAACCCTACTCAGGCCTTTATAAAGCATTAGTGAACATGTGATTTACTGCTACATTCTGTCAACTTTAAGAGTGAAGGGGAAGGAAATGGCTATGTACAGAATTTAGTTTAGATATAAGAATTTCTTCAAGGTAAGACCTTCAAATCTGTTAAAATGGTAAGAGTCTAGGGAATTTCCTGGTGCTCTAGTGGTTAGGACTCTGTGCTTTTACTGCGTGGGCCGAGATTTGATCCCTGGTCAGGGAACAAAGATCCTGCAAGTTGCAAGGCTGGTGGGAGGAAGCGAAGGTAAAGATACAGGTGAAACACTTAAGTGAAGGGAGGTGATCAGATTGCTGACTCGTGGGGCTGACCTGAATGTACTGTGCCAGAGACACTTAAAGGTAGAAAACCAAAGACTTTCTAAAGCTGGCTTCCCTGGATACAAATTGCCTTGGTAATGACTCTGAGATATAGTCAGTTAACAAGCATGCATTGAGAACAGGAGTTCTGAGGAGAGAAAAGAAATACAAATTCAGATTTCAATTATTCATTTATCCAGCCATTGCTCAGCCATTATCGATTGCTCTCTACACATCCTGCTTTGTGCTAAGTGTTGGGCTGTGTTCTTTATAAGTTTACAATTAAGTTGGAGAGAGAAAAGATGAGACTCTAAGTCATTTGAGAAGTACGTACCGGAAACTAGGAGGAAAAACTAGAGAACTTGGTTCAATTAAAGGAGACATCAGAATAGTGGAGTTGAGTGGGAACAGGCTTCCTGAAGACTGAAATTAAAAAGTTGAAGGAAGTTTCACAAAAGAGAAAGTAAACGTAAAGGGTTTCTGACTATTAATCTGATCACTCACATGTGCTCCCTTTCCACAAAATATTTACTTCTTTTTCATTAAGAAAAGATTAGGGGGAATCCCCTGGTGGTCCAGTGGTTAGAACTCTGCACGTTCACTGCCAAGCCTATGGGTTTAATCCCTGGTTGATGGGAACTAAGATTGCACAAGCTTCGAGGCACAGCCAGAAAAGAAAAAGGAAAGAAACAGGCAAAATGAAATAGATTAGAATTTCAGAATTTCAGAGAGGGAGGTTACCTTTGTTATTATAAAGTCTGTGGAAGGTGCTGCGTCGTTTGTAATTGTCTACCCAACATCAGTTCTCCCCCTCTTCCTTGCCAACTGACCTGCAATTGAATTCAGAGCATCAGCGTAGCCATCTAGTGTACCTACACAGTTCCCAGGCTTCTTTGAGCTGAGTTGATCATTTGACACCATCCTGGCCAATGATATATAAGTAGAAGCCACTGTGTGGGTGTTCCAGGGATCAGAATTGCTCTTTTTATCCTTCATCTTTCCATTTGCCTTTCAACTAGAATGCAGACAGGATGCCTAGAGGTGACAGTCATCTTGCAAACATATGAACAAGGGCCCAAATCTCAAACTCTGGCAGAGGGGAAAGCCTGTGTGCCTGATGGCATTGCAGGACTTCAAGACTAGTACCGGATTGCCTAATCCAGACTCATTGCATGAGAAAAATAAAGTCTGTGAGCCACTGGGTATGTTGTTGTTCAATCACTAAGTCACGTCTGACTCTTTGCAACCCCATGGACTGCAGCACACCAGGCTTCCCTGTCATTCACTGTCTCTTGGAGTTTGCTCAAACTCATGTCCATTTGAGTTGATAATGCCATCCAACCATCTCATCCTCTGTCACCCTCTTCTCCTGACTTCAGTCTTTCCCAGCATCAGGGATTTTCCCAACCAGTCAGTTTTTCACATCAGGTGACCAAAGTATTGGAGCTTCAGCTTCAGCATCAGTCCTTCCAATGAATATGCATGGTCTTTCCATTAGGATTGATTGGTTTGATCTCCTTGCTGTCCAAAGGACTCTCGAGAGTCTTCTCCAGCACCACAATTCAAAAGCATCAGTTCTTTGGGACTCAGCCTTCTTTATGGTACAGCTCTCACATCTGTACATGACTACCGGAAAAATCATAGCTTTGACTATATGGACATTTGTTGGCAAAGTCAGGTCTTTGCTAAATCTGCTGTCTAAGTTTGTCAATAGCTTTTCTTCCAAGAAGCAAGCATCTTTTAATTTCATGGCTGCAGTCACTGTCTGCAGTGATTTTGGAGCCCAAGAAAAAAATCTGTCACTGTTCCCACTTTTCCCCATCTATTTGCTGTGAAGTGATGGGACCAGCTGCCATAATCTTAGTTTTATGAATGTTGAGTTTTAAGCCAGCTTTTTCACTCTCCTCTTTTACCCTCCTCAAGAGGCTCTTCAGTTTCTCTTCACTTTCTGCCATTAGAATGGTATCATCTGCATATCTGAGGTTGTTGATATTTCTCCCAGCAATCTTGATTCCAGCTTGTGATTCATCCAGCCTGGCATTTCGCATGATGTACCCTGCATAGAAGTTAAATAAGCAGGGTGACCGTATACAGCCTTGATGTACTGTTTTCCTGGTTTTGAACCAGTCCATTGTTCCGTATCGGGTTCTGCCTTTAGCTTCTTGACCTGCATACAGGTTTCTCAGGAGAAAGGTAAGGTGGTTTGGAGAACCAAATTCTCTTGAAGAATTTTCCATACACACAGTCAAAGGGTTTTGCATAGTCAATGAACCAGAAGTAGATGTTTTTCTGGAACGGGCTTGCTTTCTCTATGATCCAGTGAATGTTGGCAATTGATCTCTGTTTCCTCTGCCCTTTCTAAATCCAGCTTTTATATTTGGAAGTTCTCAGTTCACGTTCTACTGAAGCCTAGTTTGAAGGATTTTGAGCATTACCTTGATAGCATGTGAAATGAGCACAGTTGTATGGTAGTCTGAACATTCTTTGTCATTGCCTTTCTTTGGAATTGGAATGAAAACTGACCTTTTCCAGTCCAGTGGCCATTGCTGAGTTTTCCAAATTTGCTGGCATATTGAGTGCAGCACTTTAACAGAATCATCTTTTAGGATTTGAAATAGCTCAGCTGGAATTCCATCACCTCCACTAACTTTGTTTGTAGTAATGCTTCTTAAGGCCCACTTGACTTCACACTCCAGGATGTCTGGCTCTAGGTGAGTGGCCACACCATGATGGTTATCCAGGCCATTAAGGCCTTTTTTGTGTAGTTCTTCTGTGTATTCTTATCATCTCTTCTTAATCTCTTCTGTTTCTGTTAGGTTCTTGATATTTCTGTTCTTTATTGTGCCCATCTTTGCACGAAATGTTCCCTTGGTATCTCCAATTTTGTTGAAGAGATCTCTAGACTTTCCCATTCAATTGTTTTCCTCTCTTTCTTTGCATTGTTCTCTTAAGAAGGCTTTCTTATCTCCTTGTTATTCTCTGCAGCGCTGCATTCAGGTGGGTATATCTTATCTTTTCTCCTTTGCCTTTCACTTCTCTTCTTTTCTCAGCTATCTGTAAGGCCTCCTCAGAAAACCACTTTGCCTTCTTGCATTTCTTTTTCTTTGGGATTGTTTTAGTCACTGCCTCCTGTACAGTGTTACAAACCCCCATCCATAGTTCTTCAGGGACTCTGTCTACCAGATCTGATCCCTTGAATCTATTTGTCACTTCCACTGTATAATTGTAAGGGATTTGATATAAGTCATACCTGAATGACCTAGTGGTTTTCCCTACTTTCTTCAGTGTAGGTCTGAATTTTGCAATGAGGAGCTCATGATCTGAGCCACAGTCAGCTCCAGGTCTTGTTTTTGCTGACTGTATAGAACTTCTCCATCTTTGGCTACAAAGAGTATATTCAGTCTGATTTCAGAATTGACCACTTTGTGATGTCCACGTGTAGAAGTCATCTCTTGTGTTTTTGGAAGAGAGTGTTTGCTATGATCAGTGAGTTCCCTTGGCAAAACTCTGTTAACCTTTGCCCTGCTTCCTTTTATACTCCAGGGCCAAACTTGCCTGTCACTCCAGGTATCTCTTGACTTCCTTTTGCATTCCAGCCCCCTGTGATGAAAAGGACATCTTTTTTGGGTGTTAGTTCTAGAAGGTCTTGTAGGTCTTCATAGAACTGTTCAGCTTCTTCAGCATCAGTGCTTGGGGCATAGACTTGGATTACTGTGATACTGAATGGTTTGCCTTGGAAGTGAACCGAGATAATTCTGTCGTTTTTAAGATTGCATCTAGGTACTGCATTTTAGACTCTTTTGTTGCCTATAAGGGCTACTCCATTTCTTCTAAGGTATCCTTGCCCACAGCAGTAGATATAATGGTCATCTGAATTAAATTTTCCTGTTCCCATCCATTTTAGTTCATTAATTCCTAAGAGGTCGATGTTCACTCTTGCCATCTCCTACTTCACCATGTCCAATTTACCTTGATTCATGGACCTGACATACCAGGTTCCTATGCAATATTGTTCTTTACAGCATCAGACTTTACTTTCACTACCAGACACATCCACAACTGCGGGTTGTTTCTGCTTTGGCCCAGTCTCTTCATTCTTTGTGGAGCAATTTCTCTGCTCTTCCCCAGAAGCATATTGGACACTTATTGACCTGGGGGGCTCATCTTCCAGTATCCTCTCTTTTTGCCTCTTCACACTGTTCATGGGATTCTGGAGGCAAGGATACTGGAGTGGTTTGCCATTCCCTTCTCCAGTGGACCACGTTTTGTCAGAACTCCCCACCATGGCCCGTCTGTCTTGAGTGGCCCTGCACAGCATGGTTCCAGCATCTAAACACAACGCCTGCCTGATAAATCATCTGACTTATTTCACAGAGAGGAGACAAAGGCCCAAGAAAGTTCCATAACCCTGGATAGAGTGTATCAAGTTAAGACTCTCTCTCTTTGAAGTGACTGAATACCCAATGCCATACCTCCCATGGAAAAAAAACCTTTAAAAATGGATTCATCAATTCAAATCATTGAGGTCAGGTGTGGCTTCCTCCAGAAACTCAAATGACTTTTTTGATTTGTGTTTTGTGCCCCCGTCTCCACTTCTTGGCAATGCTTTCTCCATTCCCTCCACCTCAGACAGGCTCTTTTCCTCTGTGTGGCAAGGTGATGCCAGCTGTTCCAGCCTGACCCCACCCACGATTAAGTCCAGCGGGCAAGCCAAAACTCCTCCATGGAGGAAACTCACCCCACTCAGGAGAAGTGTGACTGCCTGCTAGGCATTCCAAAAGGCCACATCCTCTGCTTAGTATGTGCTGAGAACTAGAACTTAGAGGATCCCTGGTTCCAATTCAGTTTATTTGCCACTTCATCAAATACCCTCTGCTAGACTTAAATAGGCATATGTGACATCCATGAGAAATACAGATCTGTCCCATATTCCCTTGGATCATGTGATCACATGCTCCTTAGGTAGTTTTTGGCCACTGATGTATATGTGAACCCTGAAAAGAAAATACCAAGTCTATCTAGAAACAATTTGAACTCAAAAGATTGCCCCCAACTCTGAAGACAAAGTCAGATTCGGACCTTAGGGTGAATCTGCTCAAGAGCAGTAATAAAAATTAATCTTCCTTTTTTATTCTAGAGGGATATCTCCTGGATCACCTCTCCATGGGTTTTTTTCTCATGTTTTTCTCTTTCTGAATTTCCCCCCTTTTCCTATTTCTTGCACCCGCAAAAGGATACTTACTTGATAACTATGAAGGGCAGATGATCTGTTTGTTCCTTAGGGCTCCAGTTCAGGCAGGCAGGGCTCGGTTCAGAGTTCCCGCACCTTCTTTTGTACCTGACTTTTAAATGTTTTGCCTTGGTCCAGACCTTACAGAGTAAACCTTAAATCCATTATTACCCAACTCTTCCACGAATGGAATGTTTGCAAACTGATCTTTAAAAACATCGTGGTTGCTTTTTATTTCTACGAGCCTTTTTGTTTACTTCCCTTTTTTCAAAATTGTTGGCCTTTAGGATTCTTTTTCTAAGTAATAATTTTATTTATTCCTTTATGACTGTGCTGGGGCTTCTTTTTCTCTGCTCTCTAGTTGTGGTGCAAGGGCTGCTCATTGCGGCGGCTTCTCTTGTGGAGCACAGGCTCAGTAGTTGTGGTGCAAGGGCTTAGTTGCTCCGCAGCATGTGGGATCCTCCCAGATCAGAAATCGAACCTGGATCTTCCACTCTGGCAGGTGGATGCTTTACCACTAAGCCACCAGGGAAGCCCTAGGATTCTTGAAATTCTGCCAAACATAGCTACTCTGAAGGTGAAGCATTTAAAGGCTTCTGTGTTAATGCTGATGTACGTTTAGAGTGAAAATTGGAAATGCAAGTTCATGTAGATTTGTTTCTTACCAGTTTACTCCTTTACTGAGTTTCAGCAAATTGTGTTTACTTGGATTTCCTATTGGTAAGAAGTAAATATAGGATAATTTCTTTTCTGGTTAGAGTTTTTGCTGCTCTGGATAACAAAGTGTAAAGTCTCTTGAGGGTAGTTCAGATTTAGTGGTGTTTGTATCTCCATTAAATATTATTTTTTTGATAGGTTAAGCTCTTTCGCTGCAACGATGAAGAAACTGTATGTGGATATTTCAAACCTTTGTCCCATTATCTGCTTTTCTTGAATATCCTCCGACTTTTCTGTCTCCCTCACTCATCCTTTAAGCATTTTTGAGTTCTTCTGATTCTACTTTTATACTTTGTACACAAAGCCTTCCTTCCATTTTTTTCAGGCTCTTCTTTTTCAGGCCTTATTTGTCTTGGCTGGGTTCTCTTTCCAGCCTCTCAGCTGCCAATTTACTCTCTACACTGCTGCCTCTGTTACTTTCTTAAAATACAACTCTGGGCAAGTCATCTCCCTCCTCAAAAAACCTTCAGTGGTTCCCCAGTACTATAGGATAAAGAACAAAATGTTTGGCATAACACTTAAGGCCTTTCGCCTCTGTCCTTTTCTTTCTTCTTTTGTTTCTCCTTTCATTCTATCCATCTCTGTACTCAGCATCAAATTCCTATTAAAATATCTATAAATGGCTTATTAGAGAGTTTGTTTCATTTTGTCTTGGTACTAAATTATGTGCTCACAGTCAATTATGAGTTATTTAAGGCAAGGATGTGTTTTATCTATTTTGATCTTAGAGACTATACAAGTAGTGTTCACAATATACTAGAGACCGACCCATAAAATGTAATTCACTGTGTTAATTGCTGTACTACAGTTTGAACAAAATGCTATGGGAACCCAGAGGGGAGAAAAATTAATATTGCTTGGAATGGTTCAGGATGGATTCACAGATGAACTAATATCCGAGCTGAACTTTGAAGGATAAGTAGGATTTGTGCAGGTAGAGAAACTGAATAAATAAATAAATGTTCTCTCTAAGCCTCATATTTTATAATTAGATCCTAACACCTGTGGGTAGATCCCTTTGTGTCACTTCCCCATGTCTGGAGCAGTCCACATTTCTTTATTCAGCTGAATGACATGTTTCGCAGGTGGAATATGTTATTTCCAAAGCAGTCTAATTTATCTTATAACTTCAGCTTAGCCCTTCAATTCTGGAGCTTAGATGTGGATAACCAATTCAACTATTTTGTCAGTGCATCCTTAACCTAAGTATTTAGTCACAATCCTCAGCAAAGCTGAGAAAAAGATACTCTGCTTCTTTGACCATCTACTGACAAAGTCCAGTGAAGCCCAGGTATTTCTTGGAATACTTGTATCAACACAAAATAGCTGTGATGCATCACAATATAAACATTGGTATGTTAGAACTTTGCTCAGCAATGATCTAGCCTCTTTTAACCACTTTACAAAATTAGGGTTGGAGTGAAGAGATATCAGCTGTGGAGCATAGTAGAGGGAGGAGAAAGAATGACAGGTGGCATTCCTTTCTCTTCCCCTCTATCAGCTAAGAAAGTAAAAGGATAAATCATTTCTGGGTACCTGTACAGAATTCTAGCTTAGCACCTGTCACAATGTGAGCTTGTTTACAGGTCAGCTCCTCCATTAGACAGAGAGTACATTTCTCATAGGGCTTCCCTGGTGGCTCAGACAGTAAAGAATCCACCTGCAGTGAGGGAGACCTTGGTTCGATCCCTAAATTGGGAAGATCCCCTGGAGGAGGGCAACCCACTCCAGTATTCTTGCCGGGAGAATCCCCATGGACAGAGGAGCCTGGTGGGCTACAGTCCATGGGGTTGCAAAGAGTGGGACATGAGTGAGCCACTAAGCACACACACACGTGCACACACACATATTTCTCATATTCATCTTTGTAACAATCTTCATGTTTCTTGTACTTAGCATAGTTCCCAGGGCCCATTTGTGGAAAGACATAAGAATAGATAGTATTCATACAGAAGAATGGTTTTTCATTTTTTTCCAGGTTAAGTATATTTCTTTTTCCAAAAACATAGAAAGTTAAAGACTTTCATCCTAAAGAAAGAGACATATGTAGGTACACACTTAGAAAACTTTGTATACAAGTTTAAGGAGATCACAGATGTCTTGAAGAAAACCAAGGGACCTCAGGTTAAAACTCCATGAATTGAGAGAGGGTAACAGGAGATTGTAAAACCACTTATAATTTGTACTTTTGGTCAAACTAACATCACAGCCAAGGTGGGGCTGATAGACTCAATATATATTATAATTAGATGTGGAAAGAGCACCATGGCAAAGATAGGTGGTCGTATCAAGGCCAATGTGAATAAGGACTTGAGCAGTTTGCCTAAGTCTAACCTGCCTATTCTTGGGATGGGATGACCTAGAGATGTCTTCCTTCCTTTCTTGGTTTAAAGGGCTCAAGAATTTCTATTTTCCCATTTAAGTTACTCCTCCCTGATCCACCCTTTGAATTCCTCTGGCATTTACCTCTTTCCTCACTGCTAAATCCTCTGGATTCAAACTGATTGCACTGTATCTCAGGACTTGCAACCATTCTAAATCTTGAGAGACTTTTGTCTCCATGGGTCTTCAAATGAAAACTCTGACCCAGACCAAGCAACTCATAAAATGCCAAAGTACTTCATCAAAGTGAATGAGATGCCTGATTATCAGATTTAGGTACACTTTGAAAGATGTCAGAAGTGAAAATATTCTAAACTCCATGGCAAAACTATCGAAACAAATTTCGCCTTCAGGAATATTTGCTAGAACATGTTCTAGGGGTGAAAATTGATGCATAAACATCATCAAATAAGAATTCGGTTACAGTTTCAGCACAAATGCTGTCACTGCTATTTCCCACCACTATCAATTCTCCATTATTATGAAGGAGCGCTCCCAAGGTGGGGCAAAGATAATTTGCGGTCTAAACTTTTTTTTTGTCTGTTTCTTGAATTGCTCTGGAAATTTTCCTTTCAGGTTTTGTGTTTGTTTAGCAGGTTCACTACAATATACACGTGACTAAAATTATTTTAAAAGCCTTAATTGTATTAGAATGACGAAAATTCTGAAGATCTTGTGACAACACATGCCTCTATTCTGTGTGAGTTTATTTAATTCCTTTTCAGTGGTTGATATTTGAACCTCTTTCAGTGAGAGCAGATCCAGCTATTCACTACGGTGCCTAAAGAGGTCCAGGAGGGGTTAAAGGACACACCGTCAGTGTAAGAACTGCCACTCTATTGCATAATCTACACAACCTTGTAGTTGAATCTGGGTTTCTGGGAACATCTTAATCAAATAACTAGGGAATATGATATAACCATTGGGAAGTAATGTAAAGAAATTCTACAAACTATTAAGTCTTCTTTATGTTTTGTCCCATGATTCTATTGTAATTTCCAGTGAAAGGAAATTTCCAAATTTTATATGCTTAAAGTTTTACTTCATGTTGTGCATAGAAAAGGTTTTATGAAGAAGTATGTTCTGGTGGAAGTGTTAGTCACTCAGTTGTGTCCAACTCTTTGCGACCCCATAGACTATAGCCCACCAGGCTCCACTGTCCATGGAATTCTCCAAGCAAGAATACTGGAGTGGGTTGCCATTTCTTTCTCCAGGGGATCTTCCCGACCCAGGGATCGAAGCCGGATCTCCTGCATTGCAGGCATATTCTTTATAGTCTGAGCCACCAAGGGGGTGCTAATATGTTCTAGTAATAGAGTGGGTTTTAAAATATAAAATGAGACTATTTCAAATATCAGATAAAAGGGAAAGCAAATGAGATATCAATGACCAGAAAAGGAAATACCATTGGAACTTGACAGTGCATGTAATTTACTAAAAACACAATGATCAGAGAATTATTTTTGGTAACCCTGACTATTAGGAAGGTCAAACTGTATTTTTGTGATCAGAGCAGAGCAAACACTGTTTACTGGTGAATCTGTACTTTTAGTCATTGAAAATCTGCGTCTCTATGGTATTGCAAAGCATGACCATGAAAACTATCCATTTAAGCGTTTTTGTTTTGTTTTGTTTAAGTATCTCTGTGAAAGGATGGGAGGTGGAGTTAACCACTGAGTTTTCAAATGTTTGTTTAGATACAATCACTGCTTGATGCAGGGCTTGATGGAGTGGGTCCTGAGCCCAAAGAATCTCTGGAATTCAGTTGAGGTCAAGTTACTTTTTGGGGGAAACTTATTCACTTTGCTTTTACTCAATCAGGGAAAATCTGATTAACATAAACAACAAAGCTTAGCACAGTACTAGGAAAAAAGTCATAAAAGAGCAGAGAAATGTTAAGGGAAAGGGGAAGGAAGAGGCCTTGCCAATTCTTGACTTGTTAACTAGGGTCAGGACAGCAATGGGGATTTCCTATACCCTAAGTTTGTTGAATGATTACATAGATCTGGGGGAGAGGGATAAGCTCAGAGTGACTCATTCAACTTTTTTTTTTATATGGGGTTCTGCCTGGTACCTTGCAGAATTTCCTCTTCTCACATTACATATGGACTAATGGAGTGGGGAGGTCTCCAATAGGTGTTCACACCCACTTAGATCCAAAAGCTTTGGCCTAATCCTTGGCCTGTTGGGCAATGTGGGGTCTGAATCTTCCTCTCTCAAATGAATGGGACTTTGGCCCATTTTGAAGGGACTTCCGTTGGGACTTGTTACAACAGCGTACAGCGGTGATGTACTTTTGAGAATAATTTCTGGTTCTGCTTTGCCATCTTGGGGTGGCTCTGAAAAGCTTTCTTACCTCTGATAGGAAGAGAATGTTCACAGGGTTGATTACTACACAGAAGGCAGTGAAGAGAATTGGGCAACCTGACTCAGATGTAAAGATGGAAAGATAGGTAGACTCTGGTGACACAAGTTTAAATTCCTGGTCTGCAGGTAAAGCTTTGCAGAGGGTCCCACCCCAGAGACACTTGACAGGGGTCTCCTTTGCTTAGGGCTTCTCCCTTATCCCCACCACTCCAAGTCCAGATGAATTGCTCAAATTCTTGGGGGAAAGGTTCCACAAATCCTGTGTGCATGTATGTGTATACACACATATATGTATATATATATAAATAACAGGCCAATTTTTTTATGATTTGTAACTATCTTTGTAAATAATAGAAACGAAACCAACTCAAATAGCTTAAAAATATTGCCCCAGTGGCTGCTGGCATTACTATTCCACACAAGAGTAAAATTATTTCCTATGTAGCATACCCTGCACTCCAATTGATATGATTGATTTTTAATAACTTGACTAAAAATTTCTCATAAGTCTATTAGAGTCAGGAAACGGTCTGTGGTGTATGTGAGAATTTTCAGTTTTGCAACGGAAACTTTTGGTCTCATGAATAGAAGAGCAAAAACTCAATTAAGTGTCCTTTCTCCATTCTTGTATAGTCCACAGGTTAAAAAGAAAAAGAAAAACTGTAAGAATAGTTTTTAAGTTTGCTTTTTTCCCTCTACAACAGTCAGGTGGGTTCATAGGACTCAGTTTTTAAATTGACTTTTATCTCCCACTCTGAAAACACCCGGCCATCCCAGCACAATGAGAGACTTAAATTTCTTTTTTTTTTTTTTCAGCCTCTAAAAGTTGGGGGTTGAGGGGGAGAGAAAGAAGGGGAAGGGTAAAGATGGGAGAGAAGGTACTTTAATTTAAAAACAACTAATAACTCAAGGTTTTCAGGATATGGTCTGCCATTTCCTAATTAAGAAATGAGTTTGATAGTCCTTTGGCCAACTCAATTCAGACATTGCTATGAAAACCCCAAAGGAGTGGTAACTCCAAGGGACGAAACTCTATTCCCCTCTGAGACCCCACGCCTGCCCGCTCGGGATGTCCCGGCTCTGGGGGTGGGGGGGTTTCTCCCCTCTTCCCGGAGACACCTCAGCTCCCCTAGGTTTGTGTCCTCCTGAGCTCAGCTTGGAGCTGGGCCGGCCGCCTCCGGCTTGCCGCCACCAGGTCGGTGCAAATACCTTTTCTCTCCCTGGGGCCCCAGGCGCGGACACCTCCCAGCCTCCCTCCCTCTCGGCAGCGGGGCGGGGCCGTTTCCCAGCTCGTGAACAGCAGCCCCGGGCCGCTGCAGCAGGAAGCGGAGCCCTTGTTGATGCTGTTCCGTGGCGCGCCTCCCCGCCCTCCGGTAGTCGCCTGGGCTATTCCCTGCTCTGGGGCGCCCCCCTCCGCGCCTGCGCAGTGCCTCGCGGGAGGCGGGGCTCAGATTCCTGTCAGCGGCGGCGGCGGCGGTGGCGGCGACCGTCAGTTTTCGCTGAGGAGAAGCACGAAACGGACCCGTTGGCTCTCCCCCTCCCTTTCCCCCGACCTGAACCCCCCCCTCCTGGCTCGCCGGGAATTAGTCGCCGTGGAGTTCCCCCTCCACCCCGCCGCTGTTTCCTCGGTTCGTCGGCTCGGTGGAAGTCACTGCCCTCGAGGAGGAGGCAGCGGCAGCCGCCCTCGCCTGCCGCCCCCGGTTCGGTGCCCGCGGTCCCGGAGAGGAGGTGCCGCCGCCACCGCCGCTCCCCCCCTCCCGCTGCCCTCGGGCCGGGCTGGGTCGAGTTGCGATGCCCTCGGACTTCATCTCATTGCTCAGCGCGGACCTAGACCTGGAGTCGCCCAAGTCCCTGTACTCACGAGGTGAGTCAGGCTGGGGGCTGGGTGTGTGGGGGGGAAGCGGGGAGGCCCGACCCAGGGGGAACCGGAGGGGTCCCGGTCGGGGGGCGGCCGAGCCTCCGCCGGAATGGTCTGTCTTGGGGGGGGGGCGGTGGTAAGGAGAGGCCGAGGGGCTGGGGGCGGTGGTGGAAGGGGCCCAAGAGGAGTGGTGAACCCTCCCCCGCGGAGCCGCCTGCCGCCCGGGGCCCAAATGCCGTCGGCCCCCGGGTCTGCGGCCCCCGGTGGCTCTGAGCGCCCCTCGGTGGCGGGCTGTCCCCTCTCCCCGGGCGGTCGGCCCCGGCCTCCCCGGCTTGAGGATCACCCAGGACTGGGCCCCGCGCTGGAGCTGCCGCGATCCGGGCGCCGTGGCTCTTCTTACCAGGACCACCCTCCCCAGCAAAGTTGCCCCCAAAGGGGCAGTGTAGCCTGGAGCTGGTTCTGGGTGCAGGATCACCATTTTTCTCCCCCTCCAGGTTGTTTGTGCGCCGTGGTTCTCCCCCCCTCTCTCTCCGGCCTAGTCCACTCCCTCCCCTTGTTGGGACGGCCCCCCTCGACCAGGCGTCCTTCTTTCCTCGTCATCTTATTGCTGGAAAGAGCCCGAATTTTCTTTTCTTTTCTTTTTTCTCTCTTTCCATCTCTGTGACATTCTAATTACTTCTCCCTCTGTTTTACAAAGAGAGGGGTGCTCTCTCTGCATTAGTTTTATTCCTCTCCTGTCCCAGGGGTACCAGCTCAGGGCAGAGACGCTGTCCTTTGAGAATTTTCTCTTTCGTTGCCGTTCTGGGGCTTGTTGCAGGGAGGGGGCATTGGACAGAGTTTCCAGTTTTAAAACTGTTGGCTAAGGCTTGGAGGGGATTCCCGGGATATAAAATATTAACACTTGAGCTGATCTCTACTGGGGTTAAATTCCTATACTGGACACAAGAATGTGTTAGAACAGGTTTCTTGTGCAAGGGCCGTCTAACCAAAATTCTCTCACTGCACTCTTCACCACTTTTTAAACCATTGAGAGGGGGTAAAAGATATTACCGGGCTATTAGCCATTTATTTTGACGTATTAAAAAAAATGAATACCAATGTGGACCTCTTTACTGAGAAATTCAGGGTTTCTTTAGTTTTGGGTTTGATGTATCCACCCGCTGATCCCACCTCTTCCAAAAAGGGCGGCTTCAGCCTCACCTTGTTCTATCTAAATCGCTTAAGTGAATCCGAGTGCGATGGTTTACTCTGGAAGGTACTGGGCTTTATAGACTGACGTTTGTAGAGTCCTACTTAGTGACTGTAGCCATTGTCTTGTTGTTGCTCTGATGACTTTAGTTGGCAATCAAGTCCCTGTAGGATGTTTTTCGGGCAACATTACCTGAAGTAGCTTGAAAATATTGTAATTTTGAGTGTCAGAAGGAAGAGACGGTATCTAGAGGTGATCCTTAGAGGAGGGCTAATGTGATACAATTGGGTGTTAAAAATAGTCAAGACATTAACACCATTTGTGCAGTAACCATCAGATAATTTTCCATGAAACAAATGCTTTATGAAAATCTAAGTTCAGCATGAAGACCAGTGTAGAGGCAATTCAGCCTTCCTTTGCAGAGAATATATTCACAAATATGGACTTTAGCTCTTAAAAATACGTGACAATTATATAAGAGATGTATGCTATCCTTGGCTTTTTTTTTTAGTCATTCAGCATAAAAAGTACTTAATGCTTTTTGTGTTTTTCAGATTCTCTGAAGTTACACCCATCACAGAATTTTCATAGAGCTGGACTATTGGAAGGTCAGCAAAGTGCCATTTTAAAGCATATTGTGTGAGTATGCAAAGGCTTTCTCTAAAATGGAGTTTAAATGAGAAACTTTGCAAACTCATACAATGTAGTTTTCTCCTGAAGAGCCTGATCCTTCTTTTAGAGCAGCTGAATGTTTTAGTGGATTTTATTGCTGTGTTTGATGTCCTTGTTAGCTATTGTATCTGTTTTGAGAAGCTTTGGGGAAAAAACCCACAAAACTTAAAAATTATGTGTTGGGTGTTCTACTTTAGAATTCCGTATCTTGATTCAAGTTTTTTACAAAGCAAACTGAATGTAAAAAGGCTCTAACATTAAGTAAGGTAATGAATAAGACTTAGAGTGACACCAAACACATGTTTAGTTTGAAAAGTCAAAATTTAGAACTTCTATAGGCTGAGCATTTCAGAATGGAATATTAATTATTTATTACAAAAGCATTGATGTCGTTACTGTTGCATCATTTTGAAGGATGAGAAAAGCCAAGTAATAGAGATACTGATTGAGTTATGCTTAGAAAAAAAGGTTTTAGAAAGTTCTGGAAATGTTAATAGACTGTTGAACAAACGGCTGACAGTTACTTTAGAAAACTTTATTCTGTGTTGCCTTCAGCATTTTAAGACAAAAAAAAAGGACTACTTGTTTTGTTTTTGTAGTTTTTGAAGTGATTTCACATATGTCATTTTTGAATCTAATAACCCTGGGAATTGGACTGCAGAGATGTTAACTTCCTTATGATGAGTAACCTGAAATTAAGAGACTTGGGGAGGGGGGAGAGTCATACAGTAGCAAAGTAAACAGTGCTTTTGTGTTGTAGTTGGTACTTTTTACCCGAACCCAAGCTGCCACTGTAATATATATGTAGCCCGCAACTTAAGCATTTTATGGTCCACTTAAAAAAAGGCCCTAAATATTTAAGTTTGACTTGAGTGTAGGTTTTTGCCTCCCATATGGTAGCCTGGTATATATAGCAAGGGAAAAAGTGGGTTTTATATGTAAGCTTAAATTTGAATACCATTTAGCTACTTATTAGCTCTGTGACCTCGGGGGAAGTGGTTTTATCTCTCTAAGTCTTAATATTCTTTTATTAAAATGTATATAATCTCTTAAATTTAGTGAGCTAATGTGTATGAAAGTGCTTAGTATAGTGTCTGGCTTGTTGTGTATTTGTTCCTTTAGTATCAGCCAAGTTGTCTTAACTATAACTTAAAACATATAAAGTGTTCTCAAATGAATTTTTTATTATATTTATACTTATAGAAGTCCATAGTTATATATTAATATACAAATCAACTTCAGTTTGAGGCAAGGAATTTCTGAAGCGTCTCTTAGTGAAGCATATTTGTTGTTGTTATTTGTAATGTTCAATTTGTGACCATGTTGTGAAGTCATATTTGTCTGTATAAATATGGGCAACAAATTAGAGTGTTATAATTGTAGAGATATCAGGCAGGAGAAAGAAAAGAAAAAATATGAGTGTTAATTACTTAAGCAAATGTTTTGAAATGCAAACAGAAATTTAATATGTATATGTTTAACCAAAATGCTTTTACTAATTTTTCATTTTGGTTGAGAGGATATTCACTTATTTAAAGTAAGATCACCCTTTACAGATTATATATAAATTGTAAAATGTATAAGTATCAAGTTTGTCATGTCCTTTTATATCTCTGATACAAAGTATCAAAAGAAAGTTGTTTGCTTGTGTGATAAAAGAGTTTAATCTATGTACCCTATTCTATTTTCAACCTTTTATTGTGGAAGTTTTAAAGAATATACAAAAGTGGAGAGAATAAAATGATGAAGCCATATAGACCCATGACCAGACTTTAACAATTATCAAAATATGTCTACTCTTCTTAATCTTCTCTCCTCCCTCAAGCTGTATTAAATATCAGACATCATAATCATTTCATGTATAAATACCTCTGTATTAGAGTGATATTTCTTATATTACTTCTTAAAATACTCTGTTATTCCAGGAAATACATATTCTAATTTATTTCAACAAGATATAATACAGCAGGAGGCTACTGCTTCAAGTGTACAAGAAAATCTATGCTAGATTTGTAGGTTATGTAGTCATACTTAGGTTCAGATCCTTGTTCGACGTTTGTGTATGATCTCAGCTTAGTCATTTAGTCTTTCTGTCCTTTGGTTTTCTCTGTTTTTTAAATGGGGACAATAATAGTATCTTAATAGGTGGTGGTAAGATTATTTGAGGCAAATTCATGTAAAGCATTTAGCCTGGCACATAGTAAACACAGTAAATGTTACCTAAATTTTAAAAATTTAAACAGTCATCTACATAGTTTTTACTGTGTGCCAGGAACTTTACAAATAACTCAATTCTCATAACAGCTATTTGAGATCATTATTATTACACTGTTTCACAGATGAGGAAGCTAAGGAGGCACAGGGAGTTTCAGTAACTTACATAGAGAGTCACACAGCTGATAAGTTGTAAAGACAAGATTCCAACCCAAGTAGTCTCACTTTAGAGTCTGTGCTCTTAAGTACTAAACTGTACTGACTGCTATGATATATAATATGAAGTATTGTCTAGTAATATTTATTGTATGCTTACGTCAGTAGTCCAGATTTCCATCTGATAACTAAAAAATCAGCCTTGAGTGGGGTTTCCCAGGTGGCTCAGTGGTAAAGAATCCGCTTGCCAGTGCAGGAGACATAGGAGATGCAGAAAGATCCCTTGGAGGAGGAGATGGCAACCATTCCAGTATTCTTGCCTGGGAAATCCCATGGATAGAGGAACCTGGTAGGCTACAGTCCACTGGGTCTCAAGAATCTTGACATGTCTTAGCAACTAAACACATGTGCACAGCCCAGAGTGAGGGAATTGAGTTGTTATCATACAATTTGTTAAGCTTTTTAAAGAACATAGATTTTACAAATTAAAGTTTTTTTGGGGGGAGGATTTGAAACAAAAGTTGGAAAACCTACAGTTGAGTTTTTAGCTTTAAAAATAGTTTCAAAATCTTTTTACTATTCAGTTTGTTTGCATTTATCTTACATATCAGTGATGGACCTTTCTATTCTGTCTCCTTTTTAAGAACAGGAAATTAGGTTTTGCTTTTTTTACTTGAGAAATAATTGACATATATTAGTTTCAAGTTGACAACAAAGATTTGATATTTATATATATTGGGAAGTGATCACCGTAAATCTAGTTACCTTCTGTCACCCTACATAGTTCTGCTACTGCTGTTTTAATGTAGTGGTTGCCCAACAGTAGGAAAACGGTCTAGCTAGTTAATATAATGATTCATAGCCATTAAAATAATGTTTCTGATGACCCCATAGTTACATGTGAAACTCCTAATAAAATAAGTAAATAAAAGACTGTAATTATATTAAAAATAGCTTGCATAGAAAAAGTCCTGGACAAAAGTATATTCTGCAGATTTTTACCTTTTGATTCTATTTTTGCATTTTCCCTGCTTTCTTTAAAGAAGGTAGTTTATATATATTTTTTAAAAAATAAAGTGGTTTATACTTAGTGTTCAGACTTTAAGGCTAGGATTTTTCTTTGTTGTGCCTGGAAAAAATGTTCAGCTACAAAAAACCATTTCTTACACTTTCTATATTAAAAAATGTTGATTTTGGCATATATAGGTGGCTATGTAAAAACTGACATACAAAGTTAAATAAGCAATAAGTCATTCTTGAAATACCTATAGAGATGTAATATAAGGTGGTAGAAAATCAGATAAAATAGGGAAAATAATATAAGCAAATTAGAAGAAAATAGAGTAATAAAAACGGGATTAAAATTTTAAAATGCTTCAAAAAGTATGAGTTAAGAGATTACATTAAAATACTTTTAAAAGTATGAGTCAAGAAATTACATATGGATCAAATTAAAGAACTGGTTAGATAAGAGCTAAACACCAATATGATGTAGTCCTGAAATGACTTAAATATTTAAGATTGGAAGATTTTTAAAAGAAAAGATGAAATATTGTAATGAGTTAGGGAAAAATAAACTACTTAAAAAAAACCCACTACTCTAAATCTATTAGATATTATATCATGCAGTAATGTTACTTTATAGTTCAAAATTGAAAATCCTAAAAATAGTAGGTTTTTTTTTAAACAGATTTTATTGGGATATTACTGGGATATTTAATTACCTCTAAGTCTGATTTATTTTTTTCCTAGGGCTTGTGTTCATAAGATAGTCAGGGCATACACGATGATATGTATTAAGATAACTTACTGGAAAGGACTTTTTGGAAATATTTAATGTTAAAAGTACTCTACTGAATCCTTTTCTGGTTTAGAATCTATTAATCTCTATTCGTCTATACCTAACAAACTAAAAATATTATTATGGAAATAATTATAGAAATGAATTTTAAACATAACAAATTTATACCTAGTTTATGCCAACTTTTTGTTTCTAGGATCCATCTCTCTAATTTCATTTGTTTTTTGTCTCTTCCTAAACTCTGTTTCTCTTTTTTTTTTTAATTTTAATTTTTATTCAGTACTAGAATTCGGTTGCTTATTACAGCAAAAGGATAGAAATACATATTTAATCAGATGGTTCTTGGTCTGGTCTTCATTCACTCTTGACTCTACTGTATTTATTCCAGGAGTCCCCTAAAACTTGAAAATGAAAGTACAGAAAGACATTTCTTATTGTGATCAATAACTATATAAATAGCCACTTTTTATTAGAAAAAGTTGACTGATTAGATTGTTTTCTATTAAGGATAACATGTAATTAGAAAAAATAAAGATCAAATTAATCTGAACCATCAGTTGGGCCTGATTATATAGTGACAGAGGATAATTCTGTTAGAGAGGTAAAAGATGTTCTTCAATAGTAATGTTGCTTATTATACTCTTTTCTTGTTATTAAGATTTTATTTCAAGTTACGTGAGAGAGATTCATGTGTCTTTTATTTCCTGCTGTCTTAATAAAAATCAAGGTTAAAAAATCTAATGAAGTATAATACACTAATTATAAACATGTACTTGAATGAAAAGGTAGAAATCATCTTTATGGATTAACTATAGATAATGATTTCAGCTTCCAAGTATAAATAAAACCTCATGTTGTGATGAAGCATCTATATTTTTGGTTTAAACTAAAGATGCGATGCATGAGATTTTTCAGTTACTTTTATTTATTAATAACTATTAAAATAGATTTTTTTTCCTCTTTTATTTTTAATATTTACTTTGATAAGTTGTTGTTTAGTTGCTAAAGTTGGTAATGATTATTACTGCAGGCCAGCCATGAATCCTTATCCTGTCTTTCCCATTCAGAAATGTTATTAGTCCTTTAGTAAATTTAGTACTTGGTTTTTAAAATGAGACAAGAACAGAAGAGTTACTAATAGTGAGCCAAGTTGTTGATTACTCTTTACAAATTTAGTTTTAGTTTTAAAAAAACATCTATGTAAAGCCATCTTTGTAGGACATGTTAGAAGAAACAGTGTTGGTAAAGAGAAGAAAGAGTAATCAATTCAGTGTTAGTAATAATTGAAAACATTTTTTGAGCAATTTATCAGCTTTTACAGATATTTTTCACATTTAATCCTCAGAAAAATCCTGTGAGTATCCCTGTTTCATCAATGAGGAAACTGAAGTATAGAGGGATTCAATAATTTTTTTAAGGTCACATAGTTAGCTAGTGGAGGAGGCTGGAATTTGAAACTTGACTATTTTACTCCAGAGTTTTGAGTTTTTACTTACTCTCTTAACAGTACAAATATTTGGTAATTGGCATTTATACTTCAGGCCCTAATGAGGTTATACTACTATTCAAGTGGTGTAAAAAGAATACTTTGTGTAGATTTCTTTAGCTTAACAGTTCCTATAAAATAATGAGAGAAATTCTATAAGCCACACATAAAAATCAGTAAAGATTATGATGATGACCCTTTTGAGAAATATTTTAATGCTCAAAATTAGCAAATCAGTGCCTCACTTTGATGGGTGTCTTTAAGATTTATCTGAAGCACACTGCTGTTTGAACCTGTTTTGACTGATGATGGTGCTCAAGTGAAAAGAAAGGGGAGGGGTAAGCAAGCCACCACCTAAGGAGGACTGCTTTAAAAATGGAGGATGCCGTTGGTCTCTTCATTTCTTTGGCAGTAGTTTATAGAAGCATAGAAGTCACTGCACCCTATTTCTGCTGGTATGTTTCAGAGCCTAACTAAACCCAAGAAGAAATAAGCAATAGAAAAAGCAGTACTCATAGAACATTGGGAGTTAGTTCTGTTTCTTGCTGTGGTTGGTGTTAGTTCCTGAGCTTGCTGAAAATTGTTAGGCAGTAGAAAATCTGGATATTAATTTTGATTAAGCCTTTAGACCACGTGGAAAATCGTATAAGTGGTCCTTTTATTCAGCAGGGACATTATCATCAGACTTGCTTACCTAAGAGTTGTGGGGAAGAATAACTGAAATAATGTTAGAGGATTTTGAAAAAAATAGTGATATTTTGCAAAAGGCCCTATTAAATTTACTTTGGTTCTTCTTTCCACTGTCTCGCTCTCTTTTTTCACCCAGTCTCCCCATTTTACCTATGTCTCCATTTTCTCATGGTTCTCTCTACATTTTGCTTGTTGGTTCTGCTGTTACTTTTTGTATCCTTTCTTTCCTCTCTTTTAACAAAAACAAACCATCTTTATACATGTACACAGGTATACCCATTTTAAGTGTTCCTGAAGTTTTTAACAAGTGTATACATTGTTTAACCACTACAGACAAGCTATAGAACTTCTACTCTTTTGTAGTCAATTCTGCCCACTCTAGCCCCTCAGGCAACTACTGATCTGTTTTTCCTTAGATTAGTTTTGCCTTTTTTAGAAATTTGTATAAATGGATTTATACAGAACACACTGTTTACAGTATGCAGTGTGTACTCTTCTCTTTAATTTTGTTGTTCAACCACCATAACCTTCTAAAAAGGAAAACTAGTGTTTTAAAGGACATAAAGTTAGTAAGGCATTTTTTATTTCTGTATTCTGAATGTAGCCAAGTGTGGTTTATTTTAGAGATAATTCTTTTATGCCTATGTGCAGGGTTATAGGTTACATAGTCATATTATTGTTATTGTTATATTATTATAGTAATATTATTATTCATTCACTCAAAGTGAATTTATTCCCATGTATCCTGGCCACATATTGCTTATAGTTTAGTAATAGAGATTGTATGTAAATAAGCAGTGATAACAGAGTTTTAAAAGGTTTTATAATTCATTCTAGAATGGAGGATGAAGTTAATATGAAGTTCCTGTTTGTTAATAGGAAAATACTTTTGTGCAGAGTGTATCTGAGTGTTATTTGTCCCCCTATTTAATAACTGTAAATTGAGGTTTAAAACTTTAAACTTTCTTTTTAAAACTGTTTAAGTCTTCAGAAGGTTATAGAGTTGAAGAATATGTGGAGGGTATGTACTTACTTATACTGATCATAAAGGTAAAAACAGTGTGAGCTTTCTGTCCCATGTGAGTACTATCTTGTGCTTGGTTGTGAATTATAAATGCTAATTTTGAGTAAAATTCATGTTTGCCCAGTAATCATATTGTACTACTATACTACTATAATTGTATTATACTACTTTACTACTAGTTTGAACATTAGACGTTAAAATACTTTTGTAAAACAGTGTAACAGAACGATTAAATGTTTATTGATGAAGGTGTGATTAACCTTAACTATTTGCTTGAATTAAAGTTTTCATTACAACAATACTGTAAAGCAGTTATCCTTCAATTAAAAATAAATTTAAAAAATAAAAATAAAGTTTTTGTTACAATTTTCTAGGGGAATCAATTAAAACCTTGTATTTAAAAGTGTCTGATAGCAGTAAAAAATCCAAACATAGTCTTAACAAACAGCTATTCTTCACAATAGATTTGTAGTTAAAAGTCTTAGAGAGTTTGTTACTGTTTTTTTCCAGTTTTTAAGTAACAACTTGCTTGTTGGGTTTAAATTCTGAAAGGAAGATTTATACTTAAAATTGTAATTAATGATAATAAATGAATGTTCACAAATGTAAAGGCTCAATTTATAAGTACCTAGATGATGGGCAGTTATAAGTATTTGAGAAACATTGTAAATTAAAAGTTTACTTTAATAAGGTTTTATAAAATTGTATTGTGAACTCCAAAACTGTTTCCTATATTCTTTTTCATTTTTATTGTTAGGTTATATTCTAGTCTAGACTTTTAGGTAAAGTAAATGAATGGGAAATATAAACATACAGCTTAAAAATAAATAAATAAACATACAGCTTGAATTTTGTAATTTTATAATGATTTTTGAAGAACTTTTCATTTTCTTAGTTTACTTTTGCCTATGATATTGAGTAGAGAGTGAACATTTATATATACTAATTGATTAATATGCCTTGGATAAAATCACCACTTAATTCCTTTAAAAACTCTTTATTGCTTAAAAAAAAAAAAAAAAAAACCAGGATAATGAAGTTATTGAAGGACAGAAAGTCACTAGTTAACCAAATTACTGCTTTGTTATAGTAAGCATAAATAACATGTTTATAGTGTAAAATATAGTAAATAAAAACTAAAAAATGACTTTTTTGAGAATGTTTCCCAAACTTCACAAGAGTGGATAACACTGTAAATGCTGCATAGGAAAAAAAAAATTAGTGCATCCTGAATTGAGAACAAATAAAAAGAAGAGTTGAAATCAAAGAATATGAAGTGATTTTCTAATAAATTCATAATAAATTAAAAGTGCTAGAGATGATAATAAGTAAATCAAAGTCCCATATACTTATCTGAATTGTGAATAAAAACACAATTTCAAAAACATATATTACTTAATAGCTGTGTAATTTTTTCCTGCAGTTTATTGTGATCCACACAGTCAAAGGCTTTGGCATAGTCAGTAAAGCAGAAATTGTTGTTTTTCTGGAACTCTCTTGCTTTTTCGATGATCCAGCAGATGTTGGCAATTTGATCTCTGGTTCCTCTGCCTTTTCTAAAACCAGCTTGAACTCCTGAAATTCATGGTTCACGTACTGCTGAAGCCTGGCTTAGAGAATTCTGAGCATTACTTTACTAGCATGTGAGATGAGTGCAATTGTGCGGGAGTTTGAGCATTCTTTGGCATTGCCTTTCTTTGGGATTGGAATGAAAACTGACCTTTTCCAGTCCTGTGGCCACTGAGTTTTCCAAATTTGCTGGCATATTGAGTGCAGCACTTTCACAGCATCATCTTTCAGGATTTGGAATAGCTCAACTGGAATTCCATCACCTCCACTAGCTTTGTTCGTAGTGATGCTCTCTAAGGCCCACTTGACTTCACATTCCAGGATGTCTGACTCTAGGTGAGTGATCACACCATTGTGATTATCTGGGTCGTGAAGATCTTTTTTGTACAGTTCTTCTGTGTATTCTTGCCACCTCTTCTTAATATCTTCTGCTTCTGTTAGGTCCATACCATTTCTGTCCTTTATCGAGCCCATCTGTGCATGAAATGTTCCCTTGGTATCTCTAATTTTCTTAAAGAGATCCCTAGTCTTTCCCATTCTGTTGTTTCTTGAGAAACCTATGTGCAGGTCAGAAAGCAACAGTTAGAACGGGACATGGAACAACAGACAGGTTCCAGATAGGAAAAGGAGTACGTCAAGGCTGTATACTGTCACCCTGCTTATTTAACTTATATGCAGAGTACATCATGAGAAATGCTGGGCTGGAAGAAGCACAAGCTGGAATCAAGGTTGCCCGGGAGAAATATCAATAACCTCAGATACGCAGATGACACCACCCTTATGGCAGAAAGTGAAGAGGAACTAAAAAGCCTCTTGATGAAAGTGAAAGAGGAGAGTGAAAAAGTTGGGTTAAAGCTCAACATTCAGAAAAGGAAGATCATGGCATCTGGTCCCATCACTTCATGGGAAATAGATGGGGAAACAGTGGAAACAGTGTCAGACTTTATTTTGGGGGGCTCCAAAATCACTGCAGACAGCCATGAAATTAAAAGATGCTTACTCCTTGGAAGAAAAGTTATGACCAACCTAGATAGCATATTGAAAAGCAGAGACATTACTTTGCCAACAAAGGTTCGTCTAGTCAAGGCTATGGTTTTTCCTGTGGTCATGTATGGATGTGAGAGTTGGACTGTGAAGAATGCTGAGTGCTGAAGAATTGATGCTTTTGAAGTGTGGTGTTGGAGAAGACTCTTGGGAGTCCCTTGGATTGCAAGGAGATCAGCCCTGGGTGTTCTTTGGAAGGACTGATGCTAAAGCTGAAACTCCAGTACTTTGGCCACCTCATGCGAAGAGTTGACTCATTGGAAAAGACTCTGATGCTGGGAGGGATTGGAGGCAGGAGGAGAAGGGGACAACAGAAGATGAGATGGCTGGATGGCATCACTGACTCGATGGACGTGAGTCTGGGTGAACTCCAGGAGTTGGTGATGGACAGGGAGGCCTGGTGTGCTGCGATTCATTGGGTCGCAAAGAGTCGGACACGACTGAGCGACTGAACTGAACTGAACTGTGTAATTTTAAGCAAGTTATTTAACCTTTCTATTTGTTTTCTATAAAGTGGAGCTAATAGGTTCATATTTTGTTATGAGGATTGGATTGGATATTTGTTAATATTTCTAAAGAGCTTGCTACATAGTAAGCAGTATATAAATATTTGTTAAATAAAATTCATATGTAGAGCTAAGATACAGTAAGGAAACAGGGTTTTATTATTATGCATAAGGTTCTGAACACCCAAATCAGATGTTGTTAAATTTATATGCTAAAGCTTAGATATTCACAGCAATATGTCTTGCAGAATTTATGTTCCTAAAATACAAATCTAATCATATTGCTTGCTTAAAAAAATCCTATAATGGTGCCCATGGGCTTTTAGGATGAAATCCAAATTCTTAAAGACCTACCTGGTTCCAGATTATCTTTTTGTTTTAATTATGATGAAATTCATAGAGGATAAAGTTTATCATTTTAATAGTTTTAAAATGTATAATTCAGTGAGTTTTAGTCCATTTATAGTGTGCAACCAGCACCATTATATAATTCCAGAACATTTTCATCACCCCAAGCAGAAACCCCTTACTCATTTAGCAGTCATTCACCATTCCCTTCCCCACCCCCAGCCCCTGGTAGCCACTCTTTTGCTTTTTGTCTCTATGAATTTGCCTATTCTAGACATTTCATATAAAAGAAATCATATATGTGGTCTTTTGTGAGTTCTTTGTTTCACTTATAATGTTTTCAAGGTTTATTCATGCATGTATCAGTAATTCATTTCTTTTTATGGATGGATAATATTCCATTAAATGGATACATACTTTTGTTTATCCATTCGTTTATTAGTTGATGGACATCTGGGTTGTTTTGGCTATTATGAACGTTTATGTACAAGTTTTTGTGTGTACAGATGCTTTCATTTCTCTTGGGTGTATACCTGTGAGTGCAAATGGTGGGTCATATGGTAACTCTATATTTATCTTCTTGAGGAACTGCCAAACTGCTTTCTACAATAGCTGCACCTTTTTACATTTTCAGCAGCAGTATAGGAAGGTTCTGATTTCTCCACATTGTTGTCATTCTTACTATTATCTGTCTCTTTGATTATAGCTATCACTAGTGGGTATGAAGCAGTCTCCTGGGGTTTTGATTTATATTTACCTGATGACTAATGATGTTGAATATCTTTTATATGTTTATTTGCCATTAATATCTTTGGAGAAATACCGATTCAAGGCTTTGCTCATTTAAAACTGAACTATTTGTCTTTCCGTCGTTTAATTGTAGGAGCTCTTATATTCTTTTTACAAGTCCCTTATTAAATATATGATTTACCAGAATTTTCTCCTGTTCTGTGAATTGTCTTTTTACTTTCTTGGTAGAGTCTTATGATGCACAGATCTTTTTAATTTTGTTGACATCTACTTTATCTGTTTTTGTTGTTGTTGCTTATGCTTTGTGTCATATTTACGAAACTGTTGCCTAATACAAGGTCAGAAAGATTACACCTATGTTTTCTTCTGAGAGTTCTGTAGTTTTGGCTTTTACATTTAGGTCTTCAATCCATTTTGAGTTAGTTTTTGTCTGTGGTGTGAAGTAGGGGTCCAGTGTCATGCTTTTGCATGTGGATATCCAGTTGCCCCCAGTACTATTTGTTGAAAAGGCTGCTGTTTCCCATTGAATGGCGTTGGCATCCTTGTTGAAAATCAGTTGACTATAGGCATGTGGATCCTCAGTTCTTTTCTAATCATCTGTATGTTTATTCTTATGTCAGTACCACATTGTCTTGATTACTATAGCTTTGAAATTAGGAAGAATGAATCTTTAAATTTTGTTCTTTTATGAAATTGTTTTGGCTATTCAGGGTCCCTTGAATTTCCATTTGAATTTTAGAATCAACTTCTCAATTTATGCAAAAAAGTAAGCTGTGATATTAATAAGGGTTGCATTGAATCTGTAGGCCAGTTTGAGGCGCATTACCATCTTAATAGTATTCAGTCTTTATGAACATGGGATGTGTTTTCCTTTATTTAGGTTTTCTTTCATTTCTTTCAACAATGTTTTGTAGTTTTCAGAATATAAGTTTTACATCTTTTAAACATCTATTTTTAAGTATTTTATTCTTTTTGATCATTGTTTTTAATAAAATTATGGAAATAATTTGAAGAAAGATCTCTCAAAACATAGGAGAGCTTTAGTATTAAAGTAATACCTTACGCATGTGATCAGGAAATGAAACCCAAACCACAATAAGGTAACTGTACAATATTAGAATCAACCATGGAAATTAAAGCTGCAATAAACCATAAAGAGCATTTAGTAAAGTCCAGTTTTGTTTAAAAAGTTATACTGATAACCTTGTTTCTCAAGGACCTCACATTCTCTTATGTGGCACAAGTGCCTTATATCTGAAAGGTGCTTGAATGGATGACTGAATGAATGAATATCACATGCAAAAAAGAAGGAAGGAATGGTCTTGAAAGTCTGAGGATTGTGCTCTAATTGTATAAACCATGTAGAAACCATTGATTGGAATAATAACCAAATTAAAATTATTACAGGTGGAAGGATGCTAGGCCTTTAAAGAATTGGAGTTATTTAATCTGTTAAGACAAAGGTTTAAGTAATTAAGGTGAAAATGGAGGTAGATTTGATCACTAAATCTGGGATACTCAAATAAGAAGGTTCTCTTGAAGCTTGACCACCTTCACCCATTTCATTTACAACACCCACCCTCCCCCACCCCCAAAACCACCAGTCTATATCTTTGAGTTCAGTTTTTAAGAAAAAATTTTGATTGCTTATATAAGTGAGATCATACAATACTTGTCTTTCTCTGTCTGACTTATTTCACTTAGCATAATGCCCTCAAGGTCCATTCATGTTGTTAAATGGCAGGATCTCCTTCTTTTATGGCTGAATAATATTTCTCTGTGTATGTGTGTATATATATATATCACATCTTGTTTATCCATTCATTTATTGATGGACCCTTTGGTTGTTTCCTTGTCTTGACTGTTGTAAATAATGCTGCAGTGAAAATGAGGGTGCAGATACCTTTTCAAGATAGTTGTTTAGTTTTCTTCAGGTAAATACCCAGAAGTGGAATCGTTGGATCATACGATTCTACTTTTAATTTTGGTGGGAACCTTTGTACTGTTTTCCTAGTGGCTGCACCTGACTGACATTCTTGAGCACAGGAATTGATGGTATTTAAATAAAAACAGCTTAGTTAAATGAAAGAAATACATAGGTGATTGGCTATAAAGAAACAGTATGAAGAATCTATACTTCATTTTATTGATTAGGTTAACTGTTCCTGTGTATTTAGTTATATTTAGTTATATATATGTATTTAGTTAGTAATAGCAAAATACTGCTCGTGCTATTAAACATATTTATTTAAGTTATATTTAAGAGTATTTTGGCTTTAATATATTTTTCATAAGTATTGATAAACAAATGTTTTAAAATGAAGGCACCGATTTAATAAAAATATATTAAATTGATAAGCACATGAAAATTTTTCAACATCATTAGTCATTACGGAAATGCAGAACAAAACCGTAGTAAGATACCACTTCAGATCTACTAAGATGGCTATAATCAAAAAGACAGGTAAAATTAGTGTTGATAAGGATGTAGAGAAATAAGCTCACACATTGCTGGTGGAGTATAAAACAGTACAGCCACTTTGGAAAATAATCTGATAGTTCTTCAAAAAGTTAAACACAGAGTTACCATATCCAGCAACCTCATTTCTAGATACATACCCAAGAGAAATGAAAACATATGTACACATAAAATCTTGTATATATATGCTCTTAGCAGCATTGTTAATAATAGACAGAGTATGGAAACAACCCAAATGTCCATTAACTAATGAATGGATGGATAAACAAAATGTAGTATGTCCATTTAATAGAATAGTATTTGGCCAAAGGAATCAATTACTGATACTTGCTGCAACATGGATGAGTCTTGAAAATATGCTCAGTTGAAGAAGTCAGTCACAAAGGACCACATATTGTATGATTCCATTTATATAAAATCTACAGACTAGGCAAATCTAGAGAGGCAGAAAGTAAATTAGTAGTTCCTAGGGATGGACAGTGGTATGGAGAATTATAGTTAAACCATTTGGAGTTTCTTTGGAGAATGATAAAACTATTCTAAAATTTATTGTGATGATGGATGCACAACTCTGTACTGAAAGCTAAGTTTCCATTAACAGATGAAAGGATAACTAAAATGTATATAAATACAGTGGAATATTATTCATTCTTATAAAGGAATGAAATTCTGATATCATTTTACAGCATGGGTTAACCTTGAAAATGTATGCTAAGTGAAATAAGCCAGACACAGAAGGACAAATATTGTCAGTTTCCTTGGAGTATCTAGAATAAAGACAAAAGGTAGAACGTGGTCACCAGGGACTATGGGGAGAGGGCAGTGAGGAGTTATTTTTTAATGGGTATATATAGAGTTTATGTTTGGGGTGATAAGTCCTAGAAATGAATAGTAGTGATGATGATTGTACAACATTGTGAATGAACTTAACGCCGTTGAATTGTTGACTTAAAAAATGGTTACAGTGGTACATTTTATGTATGTTTTACCCCACACATGAAATGTTTAAAAAAGTAATTATAAGACTGAGATATAGTAACTTTTTTGGGGGTAAAGTTAATGAAACAGGTAATTGTGTGGTGGCACATGGGAGACTTTCATTTTCCCATTTAACACAGTGTACTTTAGCTGTCTGAATAATTTAAATGTGCTTTAAATGTAAATGGCATCATCTCAATACTGAGTGTGCTACATTTTAAATAATCAAAAACAAAATTTTGATGAGCACGATTAGACTACAGATGAATTTGTGAAAAATTCATGAAGTAGATTAACCTCATTTAGATTGGAAATTTTTTTGACTATTAATATGCATGGCTGATTCATTTTGCTAATTTTTCGAAAGCAAATGTTTATATTTAATTGTAGCATGAGGATTGCAGTTTTCCGATAAATGTCACACAATAATGACAGTGAGCTAGGAGGAAGAAAAATTGCATAAATGAAGTGAGATATGCTTCTATAGCTATGGAAGCTATTTTGTTGTTGTTCAGTCACTAAGTTGTGTCCTACTCTTTGTGACTCCCATGGACTGCAGCACCCCAGGCTTCCCTGTCCTTCACCATCTCCTGGAGTTTGCTCAAATTCATGTCCATTGAGCCAGTGATACTATCTAACCATCTCATCCTCTCCTGCCCTCTTCTCCTTTTGCCTTCAATCTTTCCCAGTGTCAAGGTCTTTTCTAAAGTCGGCTCTTCGCATCAGGTGGCCAAAATATTGGAGCTTCAGCATCAGTCCTTCCAGTGAATATTCAGGGTTGATTTCCTTTAGGATGGATTGGTTTGATCTCCTTGAAGTCCAAGGGACACTCAAGAGTCTTGTCCAGCACCACATTTCAAATGCATCAGTTCTTTGGTGCTCAGCCTTCTTTATGGTCCAGTTCTCACATCGTACATGACTACTGGAAATACCATAGCTTTGACTATACAGACCTTTGTCGGCAAAGTGATGTCTCTGCTTTTCAATACTCTGTCTAGATTTGTCATAGCTTTCCTTCCAAGGAGCAAGTATCTTTTAATTTTATGGCCAAATGGTGATTTTGGAGCCCAAGAAAAAAAGTCTGTCACTGTTTCCACTTTTTCCCCCATGTATTTGTCATGAAGTGATGGGACCAGATGCCATCATCATAAGTTTTTGAATATTGAGTTTTAAGTCAGCTTTTTCACTTTCCTCTTTCACCCTCCTCAAAAGGCTCTTCAGTTCCTCTTCACTTTCTGCCACTAGAGTGGTATCATCTGCACATCTGAGGTTGTTGATATTTCTCCCAGCAACCTTGATTCCAGCTTGTGATTCATCCATCCCAGCATTTTGCATGATAAACTCTGCATATAAGTTAAATAAACAGGGTGATAATATACAGCCTTGTTGTATTCCTTCCCAGTTTTGAGTCATTCTGGTTCCATGTCCAGTTCTAACTATTGCTTCTTGACCCGCATACAGGTTTCTCAGGAGACAGGTAAGATGGTCTGGTATTCCCATCTCTTGAAGAATTTTCCACAGTTTGTTGTGATCCACACAAAGTCTTTCACATAGAAAATGAAGCAGAAGTAGATGTTTTTCTGGAATTCCCTACTTTCTCTGTGATCCAAATGAATGAATGTTGGCAATTTGATGTGTTTCCTCTGCTTTTTCTAAACTCAGCTTGTACATCTGCAAGTTCTTGGTTCACATACTGCTGAAGCCTAGTTTAAAGGATTTTGAGCATAACCTTGCTAGCATGAAGAGTGAGCAGGTGAGCACAGTTATCCTTTTGTTTGAACTTTCTTTGGCACTACCCTTCTTTAGAATTAGAGTGAAAACTGACCTTTTTTTAGTCCTGCAGCCACGGCTGAGTTTTCCAAATTTGCTGACATATTAAGTTCAATACTTCAATAGCATCATCTTTTAGGATTTGAAATAGCTCAGCTGGAATTCCACCACCTCCATTAGCTTTGTTTGTAGTAATGCCTCCTAAGGCCCACTTGACTGTACACTGTCTTGGTTCATGTACCTAACATTCCAAGTTCCTATGCAAAATTGTTCTTTACAGCGCCGGACTTTACTTTAACCACAAGACACATCCACAGCTGAGGATCTTTTCCACTTTGGCCCAGCCACTTCATTCTTTGAGCTATTAGTAATTCTGGAGCTATTAGTAATTGCCGTCTGCTCTTCCCCAGTAGCATATTGTACACCTTCTGACGTGGGTGTGGGGGGGCTCATCTTCTGGCCTTTTCATAGTGTTTATGGAAACTATAAACCCTGTTAAGTCTTGTAAAGATGTTCTTTTTGTATTTATATTAATAATTAGTAGAGGATAATAAGGACCCTGGATAACTGCTAGATTATTATTAGTTTTTGTTCATTTTCTTAAGGTGTAATTGTGTTCATCAGAGTTCCTGGGTAAAATGCATTGTTGGGTAGTTCAGTATTTGTTTTGTGTAAGCGTTAAAGTGCTTATTTTCTTTTGGTCCTCAGACTACTAAAATGTTCTCTATTTAAAAGGACGTTCTTTTAAATTATTGCCACAGCTCAAGTTTAAGTTTGAGAATAAATGAGAGAACTTAAATATGATTCAGTTTAATGAAGTTAAATTTATCTTGACTAGTACTTGTAAGTTTACTGATAAGTGCTTATTAATCTGTGTACAAGTAGGATTTATGAATAAATAATGTTTTAGGTGTAAATAATTTACGGTAATTTTTGTAGAATGACTAGTGCTTTTAGTGAGTACTGATCTTATCACAGATTCCCCAACTAACCTATAAGCTTAATATTGCCCCTAATTACAGAAACCAACCTACTCCTAAGAATATGTAAGAATAAGTCTGTAATCAAGCTTGGCTTTACTCATTTGGTGAAATTATGATGGGCTGCTTGAGGTGGCAAACTTCAGAAGGGAGATGGCCACTAATTCTAAAAATAGAAAGGTAACCTAAAGCTGAAAGATAGCTAGTGAGTAATTGTGTTCTCACCATACTTACTTGCTTATTTATGTCTAAATCCAAAGTGCATTTTCTCTTAAATTTAGATGTGCTTTGTTCTCCTATGCATTTATACTAGTATTTCTTGAACTAACTGTTAGGCCTTTTCAGAACATCAGTTATCAACCAATATAGAGATAAACTGTATGTTGGAATTTCCCAAGTCAAATAGATTTAAAAGTGAAATTTAGCAAACCTTTATTATATGAATAAAACAGAAAAAGTGAACTATGAAAAGTAAGGTCTTTTGGGAAAAAATCACTGTAAATTGGAACCTATAATATTGCCCAGGAGAGAGAAACCATTTGTTGGATAGGTCAAATTAGAGGTATTTTGGTGGAAAGCAAGGTTCTAGGCCTTCCTTTAAGAACTGTTTGAATATTCACCACTGTCTAGTTCTGGAACCAAAGATGGAACAGAGCATTACAGGGAGGGTCCTTCCCAGAGTATTGAAGGGCCTCCCTGTAATGCTCTGCTCCATCTTTGGTTTCCTGCTTCCTTTTTAGTAGGACATTGTTCATCTACTTGTGTGTTAATTGCATAGGGAAGAGATCATGGATTGTAGTAAACATAGCTCTTCATAAAGGTTGGGGTATACTGTGAGAAAAGTAGCATTTAAGCAATTCAAATGTGGATGTGCTATATTAGGACAGAGCAAATCCACATTTGGATTGCTAAAAATCCTTAAATGTAGATAAAACTTCAATATGGAAATTAAAAAGATAATATTTGGTAAAGATAAGAGAGTAAAGAAGTTTTTTTGAGTTAAAATAGCTAGGAATAGACAGTAAAAAGCAGTATCTCTAATTTTGGTATTCAACTATGATTGAATAGAAACTTCAGGATGATTCAGATAACTCCTTTGAGTCTTCAGGGTAAGGCTCTTGAATTCCAAATCTTTCTTATCTTCAGCAGGAAGTCATCTTTTTGTTTTTTTTTTTTTTTTGATACTTTGTTACTTTATTTTTCACTATTCTTTTCCATATATTTTATCTGTCATCATAGGTCATTCTTTGACACCCCTGGTATCTAAAGAGCCTTCCTTACTTTGACATTTGTAAGTCTTCTCAGTACAGATTTAGATGAGTGCTAAATACCAACTGACTTAATACTGATTAAGTATTAATTAATAAATAATTCTGAATGAACCAATAAATTGACAAATCTTGTTTTAGATGATTGGCAATGATATGTAACAAAATGGTTTCCTAGTAATTTAAGGTTTGAGCATTTATTTGAAAACAAAAGCCTTATTAGCTGAAACTCAGGATTTTTCAGGAGAGGTGTTTCATAATTCAGAACAGTATTATTTCTTCTTTGTATCATTAAAACTCAGCTGAATTTCAGCTTGTAAATATTAGAAAATTGTTGTTTACAGTTACTTTGTCTTAGGTTATATGGAGAAAATAACTTCTAAAGTGGTTTAGATAGTCATATATAAATGTAAATGCTCAATTTATAAGTACCTAGATGATGGGCAGTTAAAGTATTTGAGAAACATTGTAAATTAAAAGTTTACTTTAATAAGGTTTTATAAAATTGTATTGTGAACTCCAAAACTGTTTCTTATATTCTTTTTCATTTTTATTGTTAGGTTATATTCTAGTCTAGACTTTTAGGTAAAGTAAATGAATGGGAAATATTTTAAGTTTAATATTTATAAAATACAAAATACATTGAATAAATGAATAGCAGTAAAAAATCCAAACATAGTCTTAACAAACAGCTATCCTTCACAATAGATTTGTAGTTAAAAGTCTTAGAGAGTTTGTTACTGTTTTTTTCCAGTTTTTAAGTAACAACTTGCTTGTTGGGTTTAAATTCTGAAAGGAAGATTTCTACTTAAAATTGTAATTAATGATAATAAAATAAATAAACATACAGCTTGAATTTTGTAATTTTATAAAGTTCAAGTTGTGTTCTCTTTTTCTGGCCTTTCTTCCCCTTAGTTGTTCCATTGCTCAGTTGTATCTGACTCTCTGTGACCCCATGGACTATATGTAGCATGCTCCCCTGTCCTTCACCATCTCCTGAAGTTTGCTCAAATTTATGTCCATTGAGTCAGTGATTTTATCTAACCATCTCATTCTCTGCCCTCTTTCTCCTTTTGCCTTCAATCTTTCCAAGCGTCAAGGTCTTTTCCAAAGAATTGGCTCTTCTAATCAGGTGGCCAAAGTATTGGTGCTTCAGCTTCACCATCAGTCCTTCCAATGAATATTCAGGATTGATCTCCTTTAGGATAGACTGGATGGATTTCCTTTTGATGTCCTTGCAATCCAAGGGACTCTGAAGAGTGTTGTCCAGCACTACAATTCAAATTCATCAGTTCTTTGGCCCTCAGACTTCTTTATGGTCCAATTCTCACATCCATACATGACTTTGGGTCTGGTGCACTGCAACGACCCAGAGGGATGGTACGGGGGGAGGGAGGTAGGAGGAGGGTTCAGGATGGGAAACACGTGTACACCTGTGGTGGATTCATGTTGATATACGGCAAAATCAATACAGTATTGTAAAGTTAAAAAATAAAATTAAAAAAAAAAATGTCTGCTAAATGCTGATTTCAGTGTTCAAGACTGACATCTGAAGTCACATATCCTGTGCAGCCTTCGCTGATCCTTTACAGTGTTAAGGACTCCCTCTTTTCTACTTGCATAACACCCCTTATTTCTAATAAAGCACATAGTGCATTATTTTAAAGTTTGCTGATTTTATTTTCTCTCAACTGTGAACTTTGTAAGAGTGATTCCCTCTTACATTGTGTCCTTAGTCCAATACAAGAGCTATAGATGGCAAATATATGGGGAAAAAATGGAAACAGTGACAGACTTTATTTTCTTGGGCTCCAAAATCACTGCAGATGGTGACTGCAGCCATGAAATTAAAAGACTTGCTCCTTGGAAGGAAAGCTATGACAAATTTAGACAGAGTATTAAAAAGCAGAGACATCACTTTGCTGACAAAGGCCTGTATAGTCACATACTCTGTATTCTTTTTGTGGAGAGTTGAGAAAATGCCAGATTTAACTACATTTTTTTAGTTATATTAGTGTCCAAAATGAATAAACTAGTTTTAGATTACCAGTATGTTTTGAATATTACAGATTATGTGTATACCTTTACTAAACATGAATAAATGCATTAAACAAATCTTTCTGCAGTGTGCAATATCTTAGTTCCATGACCAGGGATCCAACTCATGCCACCTGCAGTGAAAGTGTGGAGTTTTAACCACTGGACTGCCATGCTGTGCTAAGTCACTTCAGTCATGTCCGACTCTGTGCAACCCCAGAGACGGCAGCCCACCAGGCTCCCCTGTCCCTGGGATTCTCCAAGCAAGAACACTGGAGTGGGTTGCCATTTCCTCCTTCAGTGCATGAAAGTGAAAAGTGAAAGTGAAGTTGCTCAGTCAGGTCTGACTCTTTGCGACCCCATGGACTGCAGCCCACCAGGCTCCTCCGTCCATGAGGTTTTCCAGGAAAAGTACTGGAGTGGGGTGCCATTGCCTTCTCCAAGGAAGTCCTTAAACAACAAATCGTCAGAATTTTATTTTAATTGGTCAAGTTTTTTTTTTTTTTAATTTTTACTAAGTTTCTGTATCTATCTGTCTCTCTAGAAGATGTTATAGTGAAATACCTATGGAGGAGACTGAAATGGCATTTGCCATCAGAATAACTTTAATTCACCTCTAATATTTCAGCACAGTTATATTTTTAACAAAGTAATTTTGAGAATACAGATATAAATGTAATTCTAAAACTGGTAGGTGTGTAGAATAGGATGAGAAAAAGGAAACAAGAGGAAATTAATTGAGTTTACTATTATATGAAATGATGCCATTTTTGGTACAGTGTAAGAGTATAAGATTATCAGCATTTTTTAATTAAAAAAACTTGTATTTTAACCTGTTTTTATGTTAGAACTTTTCCCCCCAGGTGCAGTTTTCAGCTGTAGCTGTTAAGAGGGCTGAATTTATCCTTTTCTACCTAGTTGTTCATTAACCTTTTAGCACTTGACTAACAGATTCAGAAAAATCTACTGCTTGTTAGTTGAAACTGCTAAGAGATGGACTAGGAACCATTCTGCTTCTAGTATATCTTCCAAATCTTGTTTCTTTTAAAGAAAAGTTCCTTTTAACTTTAATAGACCGATGTAAAATGTAATGATAAACAAGTAGGATTATTTCTCTTGTTGGAGAATGGACAAGTAGACAGCTTACACTTGTGTTACATTTTGCCCACAGCTTTGTAGAGCGCTTTGATATACATTACTTCATTTAATCTTTTTGCACCTGGGAGGTATAGTTATCATCCGCATCTTACAGACAATAAAACCAAAACCCCAGATGATTGAGAGACTTGCCTAAGATTGCACTGTTAATCAGTAGAAGAGCTAGGTTTTGAAACGTATTCTGACTTCTGATCGGTTCTTTTTTTTCCCCTGTAATCTTGGCTAATAACATGTATTTACCAACTGACTGCAGATATAATAGTGAAAGAAAAAAATGTTATTCCTACCCTAACTTAGCTTGCCTTCTGGTTGGGGAAACAGACTAACAAATAATCCATCAAAAATAGTATGTTTAGGTGCTCTGGAAAGGGAAATAAATACAGATTGATGAGGTAGGACATGAGAAGGTGCCAGTGTGCCAGGGTTAGGCTTTTGATAAAAGGTGAAATCCAGACTCAGTTCTGAAATGATAAAAATTCATCAGGTAAAGGTGAAGGGACTTTGTTGGAGGAAGAATGTTTTAGGTGAAGGGGAGAATATCATATTGGAAGATATTGAGATGAGTATGTTGGAGAATTGAAAGAAATTCAGTACAGCTGGATCGTAGAACTAGAGATTGAGGAAGGGGTGAATAAGCTAGAGAAAAGGTATAACAGTGAAAGATGTGGTAAACCAAGGCTGAATATGCTAAGAACCTGAATTAGTGCAGCACAGATGAAGTAAAGAGACCATCAAGTATCATAGAAAGCTCAATAAATGTGACAGAAGTATCATAGTCAACTAGTGACATTTTATACAGTTATTACATATGTCTTGTGGTTTTTTGTATGTAAAAGTCACAGGATCCTGATAGTTGAAAACAGGTAACTGCACTATTCACCTTGGTGAATCTTGGAGATTAGCTCTGGCTACAGCCATTTCTACTTTCGCTTCCCTACTCTGGCATGTGTAGGTTAATCTTCCTCCAGTGTATTCTAAACTAGGTTTTAGACCCAAAGTTAATTGAGGATGAATAAGTGAGTGAGCGTTATCCTTGATAGACATTAATAGTCTTTGTTGTCTGGAGAAGATGTTAGGGAAAAAGTAGGAATGGAGGAGTGGAAGTTATGATTTGTTGCCATAATGGTATTTAGTTATTAATTTTTAAGCAAATTTTAGTCTTTAATACGCTGAATATTCAGATATTTGGGAAAGTGGCCATTTATTCATTTATTCAATGTATTTTGTGCTGAGTGCTTTAAAGAGACTCACTATTGTTAATAATAGAGCAGACACAATTTTAGCGTAGTTTGATAAGTGCTGCTTAGAAATTATTATTTCATGCTAAAAGTAAGGCTAAGTCCCGTCAGTTGTGTCCAATTCTTTGTGACCCTATGGACTGTAGCCTGATGGGCTTCTCTATCCATGGGATTCTTCAGGCGAGAATACTGGAGTGGGTTGCCGTGCCCTCCTCCAGAGGATCTTCCTGACCCAAGGAACAAACCCAGGGATCTCTTACATCTGCATTGGCAGGTGGATTCTTTACCACTAGTATGACCTGGAAAGCCAAGCAGAAGATGATGAGTTTCATTCTGAGTATGTTGAAGTAAGGTGGTTGTGGGATATTGAGCACCTCCTATATACCAAGCACTAATCTAGATGCTGGGGCCACAGAATTAAAGAAAACAAAGTTCCTGCCCTCACCAGTTTATATTCTGGTAGTTGGAAAGAGACAGTGAACAAATGATTATCAAATGTTAGAGGGTAAAATAAGACAAATCCATAGAGACAGAAAGTAAATTAGTGGTTGCCAGAGATTTGCGGCATGAGGGAGTGGGGAATGATTTGCTAATGGATATAGCATTTCGTGTTATGAATGTATTTTGGAATTAGGTAGTGGTGATGACTTTAAAACTTTGTGAATATATCTCAAACCACTGAACTGCACAGTTTAAAAGGGAACACCTTTGTTGCATAAATTACATCGATTAAAAAATGACGGGGAGTGAAAAGTAGCATTAGGAAAGATGGTCTCCTGCATTGCAGGCAGACGCTTTACCGTCTGAGCCACCAGGGAAGCCAATAAAATGATGCTGCTACTGCTGCTAAGTCGCTTCAGTCGTCTCCGACTCTGTGCGACCCCATAGATGGCAGCCCATCAGGCTCCCCAGTCCCTGGGATTCTCCAGGCAAGAACACTGGGCTAGTGGGTGCTATTTTAATAAGGTAGTAGGAGTGCCTCAAAGAAGTTGTGCTTCATTTGTACATGGACCTGAAGCAACTGAGGGAGTACAGCTATGGTAATATCTAGGGAAAGAATTCTCCAGGTGGAAGAATGGTTAAGTTCAGAGGATTTGAGACTGGGAAGGTGCTTGGCATGTTCAAGAAACTCTAGTTAGGAGGCTAGTGTGCTGGAGCAGAGTGGATAAGGGGAAGAGTTGTAGGAGATAAAGTGAGAGAGATGTTAAGGAGCTGAGATCACATAAGGACTTTAGGTTTTACTTTGACATGGGAGCTAAGGAGTGATGTGAATTAGGTTTTGTGTGTGTTTTTATTTTCCAGTTATTTCTTTGAATTAAATGGATTGTTTTAAATGGATTATTCAGGGTACAATGTAGATAACAGTCCAGGTGAGACAATTAGATCAGGATGGTAGTAGTAGATGTAGCAAGAAATGTAAGAGTCCTCGATATATTTTGTAGGAAAAGTGGACAGGAATTGCTTAAAGATTAGGTGTAGGGTATGAGAGAAGAAGGTAAGTGAAAGATGATGACCACATTTTTGAACTGAGCAGGCTGAAAAAATGGAGTTCTCTTTTAACAAGATGGTAAAAGACTGATGGGAGGGTGAAGTAAATAAAGAGATTGGGTTTAGACACACTAATGATGAAATGTCTATATAAGTATCCAAATGAAGATACTAGTCAGTATTTATTATATCTAACAATCTGGAACTGGAGGCAAACATTGATAGTCATCAGTTTATGAATATCATTGAAGTTGTGGTTGAAATTGAAATTAACAAGAGAGGAGAATAAGAAAGAAGAAGGTTGAAAATTCATTTTGCAGGACAAAACACTCAAAATATTTAAGAGGAATGGAAAAACTAGTGGACTAAAGAAGAATCAAAGAGGGAAGAAGAGAAACAAAAGATAATGGAGAGAGGCGTTACCAGTAATAGAGTCAGAAGTTGCAAATAAGTCAGTTTTATTGAAGTTTATTGGTGACAGAAATTTTGATGGACTAGTGGGAACAGAAGCCAAGTAGTAGTAGGTTGAGTAATAAATGTGAGTGGAGGAAGTGGAGGCAGCTAGTGAAGACCACTGTTGTACTAAGCGTGATTGTAAAGGGAAGCGAAGTTGGAAACTAGAAAGAGATACAATAGGAGTAGGAATTTTGTGGAATGAGGGAGTTGAAGATAAAGAATAGGAATTTATTAATAGAAGAAACTTTTGAAGGACTAAGAAAGGAAAAAGGGATCTAGTACACAGGATTGGTTCTTCTCTTGGACCTAAAGAGACAAAGGTAAGGATAATTTGTATCTGGGAAAGGAAGAATGTGGGGAACTCATGTCTTATAGCCTGCCTGTTTTCTTTGTGGAGCAATGAACACTCATTTACCAAGAATGACAGATATGAGTTGGTGGCTTTAAGATGGGAGAGCTGAGGGAACTCTCTGGTGGTCCAGTGATTAGAACTCCATGTTTTCACTGCCAAGGGGGTAGCTTTAATCCTTGGTTGGGGAACTAAGATCTTGCAAGTCGTGTGGCTTGGCCAAAAAAACAAACAAAAAACAAACAAAAAAGACTTCTTGAGCTACTTTGAAGATCATGAATTCATAGTGGTACTAATCTGTTTGTTTTTATTTTCTCCATTGAAACTTAGATGCTGTGATTCAGGAAGATGAATGGTTAGTGTTATTGAAGATGAGTGGTTAGGGTTATTGAGGATTGTACAAGATTAATAGAATGAATATGTTAGAAAAGCAATAAGGGGTGGATAAAGAATTTCTCAAGACACAACCTACAACCATCTATTCCTTGAAGTTATTCTCCATTGGTCTTTTTCATCTTGTGTTTCTTTTCCCTGTTGATACTGCCTTATATTTAATCTATATAATGAGTATTTACATATTTATTTATCTTGAATTTTTAAAATATAGAAAGATATAAAACAACAAATTACATGAAAGTCTGTTGTATCTCTATATGACCACCATTAATATGTTATTTATTCTTTCAGACATCTCTCTCTGTACTCTATGCATGTATTGTTGTTTAGTTGCTAAGTTGTGCCTGACTCTTTGTGATCTCATGGACTGTAGCCTGTCAGGCTCCTCTCTTCATGGGATATATCAGGCAAGAATACTGAAGTGGGCTGCCCTTTGCTTCTCCTGGGGATCTTCCTGAACCAGGGATTGAACCCGCTCTCCTGCATTGGCAGGTGAATTCTTTAATATCACTGAGCTACCAGGGAAGCCCCATCTACTTTACATTATTTGTTCTTATTGTACATTTATGCATAAATGAGATATAGTACATCGTGTTTTCTTATCTGGTTCCTGATATTATTATGTATTGATCTATTATAACTATTACAATAGCTTCAATGCTAGTCCCTTAGTATCCACCAGGGATTGGTTCAATCCTGGTTTGGACCTCCGGGGATACCAAAATTTGTAGCCCTTGTGTAAAATGGCTAGTATTTGCATATAATCTATGCACATCCTCCTGTATACTTGAAATCATCTCTAGGTTTATTTAATAATATCTAATACAGTGTAAGTGCTATGTAAGTAATTGTCAGCCTGTAGCTGTTGGTTGAATCCAAGGATTTAGAACCTGGGGATACAGAGGGCTGACTGTATTCCATAATGTAATAACAAAATATACTTAAATCAACTAATCTTTTATGGGCTTTTATTCTATTTTTTAACTGTTACAAACATCACTATGTTTACTTTTTTTAACTGTTTTAAACACATCATGCAATTTTTTTTTCTGCACTAGTATGATTATTTTCTGTGAGTGATAATAGCTAATACTTATGTAGTGTTTTCTCTATGGTGAGCTCTAGTCTACCCACTTAAATTTATCTTTTATTTTAAAATTTGTTCTATTGTTAAATTTCAAGGGGTTTCCTTCAGAGGTGCATCTTTTAGCTTTATCTTGAGACTGGAATAACTAAAGGAGACTGCTGCTGCTGCTGCTGCTAAGTCGCTTCAGTCATGTCCGACTCTGTGTGACACCAGAGATGGCAGCCCACCAGGCTTCCCCGTCCTTGGGATTCTCCAGGCAAGAACACTGGAGTGGGTTGCCATTTCCTCCTCCAGTGCATGAAAGTGAAAAGTGAAAGTGAAGTCACTCAGTCGTGTCCGACTCTAGCAACCCCATGGACTGCAGCCTTCCAGGCTCCTCCGTCCATGGGATTTTCCAGGCAAAAGTACTGGAGTGGGGTGCCATTGCTTTCTCCGAAAGGAGACTACCCACTTGTAATTAGATAAAACCACAACCAGGTCATCCTGAAATTTAGGATGTAAGCTTCATTTAGTTACAACATTCTAATACATGAAGCTTTCTATTTTAACATTTTGTTAAATTATAAAAAGCATTTGGTTAAATGCTGATTAGGCTTTCGATTCAAATCCTTGTTCTGCTACTAACTGTAGTTGTAAAACTCTGAACTTCAGCTTTCCAGTTTGTTGAATGAAAGACATTTAAAGCATAAAACCTTTTTTTCTTCTGAAAATTTTATAACTAAGAATAAATACTTTTTTAAATATTTAGCTAATTAAAATCCTTCTGGATTCAATTTAATGTTAGAATTTCCTTTTCTGTGTTACGAAAGGTAAAGAAATCTTCATTATCTTTTGTCTAGTAAATGTTCATGAAACTAAATCTATGACTATAAATCATGTATTCAAAGAACACTTATTGATCAAAGAAAATGTCCATGATGAATGTTAAGGAAAATATAAAATTATGATCCCAGTTTTATTAAAGAGTCTAGTAGGAAATAGATTAAAATGTTAAAATGGTTATCTCTGAGAACTGGGATTTGAAGTGACTTTATTTTCTCCTTTATACTTAAAAAATAATCCCAATTTTCTATAATGATGTCTCTCTTATATATCTTTTATCACTTTTGTAATTTAACAAAATGTTAAAATAGGAAGATTCATGTATTAGAACGTTGTAACTAAATGAAACTTTCATGATACCATCTTTTAAATTTTTCCTCACAGATTTTAATTTTCAGTGTTTGCATTTATTTCAGCCCTCTAAGTCCTCTTCATGTTTTTCATTTATACAGAGCTTAAAACATATTTCTCTATTAAGGTCTGCTTCTGTGATGTGTATAATTTCAGGATTGTCTGTTCTTGCGCATACATTCTAAATCAAAGAACTTGAGATTTGAACAGTTCACTTGTCAGTACTATTATATACGAGCAGTTTTTGGTGATTGAGAGACCTACCAGTTATAGATTTCCAATAATATTAATAGTAATTAATGAAATTAGCTACATTATGTTAATGATTATTTAATTATATAATAACAATAGCTAAAATTAATTCTTTCAAAGAAGCTGGGTCATTAAATTCTTGAATTATCTCATTTAGTCTTTAGAAGGTCCCTCTGAAGGATAGGGGATAAGGCAATGGCACCCCACTCCAGTACTCTTGCCTGGCAAATCCCATGGGCGGAGGAGCCTGGTAGGTTGCAGTCTATGGGGTCGCTGGGAGTCGGACACGACTGAGAGACTTCACTTTCACTTTTCACTTTCATGCGTTGGAGGAGGAAATGGCAACCCACTCCAGTGTTCTTCCCTGGAGAATCCCAGGGACGGGGGAGCCTGGTGGGCTGCGGTCTATGGGGTCGCACAGAGTCGGACACGACTGAAGCAACTTAGCAGCAGCAGCAGCTGAAGGATAGGTAACATCATAGCTTATCTATTTTACAGTTCAGAAAACAGGCTAAAAGTAACTTGTTCAGGGGTACCTTGTAGCAAGCAGTATAACTGGCATTCAAGTGGTATTCATTGGGTAATGAAACTGCCTCTCCCTTTCCCTATGGTAAATTTATCTGTCCTAGTTGTTGTGTGAGATTTGCTGGGATAATTTATATTTAAAACATTTAGCACTGCATTTGGGTACCTAATAGGTGGTTACATGGATGTGGGACTTTTTGTTTTGTTTTTGTTTTGTCGTAATAGGAAGAGCAGTTACTTTGTATTAGGTGGTCAGATAAGGAATTGTTCTTTAAAATGTCTTTATTGATATGAAACTCACATGAATTAACTGTTTTAAAGTGAGCAGTTCACAGTATTAGGCAACCAGTCTCTCTATATCTAGCTCAAAAATATTTTTGCCACCCCCAGAAGAAACCTTGTACTCATTAAACAGTTGTTCCCTACCTCTCCCTCGCCACTGGTAACCACCAGTCTATATTCTTTCTCTATGGATTTGTCCTTCTGGTCACTTTACCTAAGTGGAAGCATACAACATGTGACCTTCTGTGTCTGACTTCTTTCACTTTGTGTGTTTTCAAGATATATCCACCTTGTAGCATCTATTAGTACTTCATTCATTTTTATGGGTGAGTACTATTCCATTGTATGGATACCACAGTGTATTTTGTCCATTCATATATTTTAAAAAATTTTTATTTATTTATTTTTGGCTGTGCTGGGTCTTCGTTGCTGAGCAGACTTTTCTCTAGTTGTGGCGAGTAAGGGCTACTCTCCAGTCGCAGTACATGGGCTTCTCATGTCAGTGGCTTCTCTTGTTGCAGAGCATGGGCTCTAGTGCAGGTGGACTTCAGCAGTTGCAGCATGTGGGCTCAGTACTTGCAGCTTCTGGGCTCTAGAGCACAGACTCAAAATAGTTGTGGTTTGTGGGCTTAGTTCCTCTGTGGCATATGAGATCTTCCGGGATCAGGGATTGAACCCTTGTCTCCTCCTGCATTGGCAGGTGGATTCTTTAGCATTGAGCCATCAGGGAAGTCCTATCCATTTATTTTCTGATGGACGTGTAGGTTGTTTCTACCTTTTATCTCTTGTGAGTAGTGCTGCTAGTCGCATGTTATGAATATGCACATACATGTATTTGTTTGAGTACCAGCTTTCTATTCTTCAGGGTATAGGAAGTAGGTTTTTTTATTTGTTTTTTTTTTTTTGAAAGTAGCCTTTAGGGGTTCTTTAAAATTCTATAAAAATATTAACAAAAAAGAAAGTGAAAAAGCAATATATTAAAAAGTACTATTGTACATGTTTATGTTTTTAGTATCTTGCATGAAGTGAAGTGAAGTCGCTCAGTCATGTCCGACTCTTTGTGACCCCATGACTGCAGCCTACCAGGCTCCTCTGCCCATGGGATTTTCCAGGCAAGAGTACTGGAGTGGGTTGCCATTTCCTTCTCCAGGGGATCTTCCCGACCCAGGGATAGAACCCGGGTATCCCGCATTTAGACAAACGCTTTACCGTTTGAGCCACCAAGGAAGTCATTATCTTGCATGGAGCCTTATAAATATTAGGTGTTTGGTAAATGTTAAACATGAACTATTGGTTTTGAGACTGCTTTCTAATTCTGATATAGCTGTCAGCTATCTGATTTGGGGCAAATTCTTAACCTTTGGCCCTATATAGATGAAGTTTAGGTATCTATGACCTATATAGATACAGTGTCTATATCTATAAAATAAAAAAGTAGACTAAATAAACTCTAAAAATCAGATTATTAAGTTCTGTATAAGTCTGTACCTTTTTAAAAAAAATATGAAGTGTTTTGGTACTGCATCTTTATTTCACAACTCTGGAAGATGAGGTACTTCCCAGCCCTTGACTATCATATACAGTTTCCTTCTCATTAAATTTGCCTCTGGAGAGGGATCAAGATCATCCATATGATCAAGAAAGTTGAGATCACCATTTTAGTCTTTAAGCTCTTGAAAAGTTTCTTCAGGAAAGATTCATCTTTTGTTTTTTCCTCCCTTCATTTCACAAGAAAATCTCAGTCATAAAACTCCTAGTGTAGAGATTGAAAACTCAGATGCCTACGGGACTCGGTGTAATGTAAAACAGTGAAATGGGCTGGGTGGTACTTTCAGTAACTGGAAGTCACACTAAAAGTTTTCCTTGTGGGAATATATACTTAATGTTGCCAGGTCTTGTGATTTGTCAAGAGAAGCCAGAAATCTGGATTATGTAAAATCCCATTATTAAATGTTGACTACTAATTCAGAATGTTTTAGAACACTCTGTGGGCCAGACAGAACACTTTTGCCCTCCAGATATGTGCTGTAGAAAGTGCAAGACCTGCAGAAAGAAAAGCTGTGCATTTCAAAGTGAAATTAGTAATTTTAAAATGGTCATGAATATTCACTTGATTGCCTTTGGAATGAAAAAAATAATGCTTGGGGAATGTCTCATATCCATAACAACCTCCTCATTGCATACCCATTTGAGGGCAGAAATTATGACTTTTATTTGTGTTATGAGCTCCAATTAGTATCTCCATGACTCAATGGTTCTTGGTAATCCCTCAATGAATACATGTAATTTTAGCAGCTGTGGCTCCCTTTATAACAAAGTTTATAGACTTAGGGTAGAGATAGCCATAGATTGTAACCAGTTCACATGTAAACTTCTGGCACATTTTAGATTGGGAGATTTTAGGTTGAGGAAACAGCTGTAGTACTGTGTTGTTAGTGTGTGTTTAGCTCTTGTTTACCCTCATTTGTATTTTTAGCTTTACTAGGACGATAGTAATTATTTCTGTATTTTTACTTTGTTTCGCTTCCCTAAAAAATGAACTAATTTGAATAAGTAGTACTTCCTTGTTTTTATTTTTGTTTTTTTAAAGGTGCTGGCCACATCATTAGGTATTTCTGCCTGTGTTGTTTGTATGAAGTTTAAATTCTGTTTCATACTTCTGTTCATTTATCCATCCATTTAACAAACACTGTATTGACCTTATCAAAGATGCCAAGGTCCTGAAAGAGCTGCCCTCTACCATCCCTGCCTTATCTCATGCTAGGAAGCACATTCTCTTGGTTATTCTGCTTTTGCCAGACTGTGCACCTTTTGGTTACTCAAACAAGCCACGTCTTTTCCTGACTTCTGTACATGTTGTTTCCTCAGATGATTTTACTTCTCTTTATGCTCTTTTTGAGTTGCTGATTCACTTATACCCAGGAACCTTTCAGAGAGGCCTTCTCTGACTATCTTCTCTTATAGTAGTTTCCACTTTGTTCTTTATTACAGATTCTTATTTGACTTCTTCATAGCATTCATCCCACTTTGAATTGTTAAAAATGATTTCTTGTTTTCCTGTTTCTCTCATTACAGAAAAATTCCTTACGGACAGGGACCTTTTTGTCTTATTTAATTTTTGTATCCTTGGCTCACAGTAAATTACTTCTGGTTGAGTTAATTATTTGTCAGCATATTAGTCATTGTATGCCTACATTATGCTGGACAGTTTGTTTTAGGTGTGTTGTATACATTATTGCTAATGCTCACAACTCTACAAGATAAATGGATGTTATATTATAAGCTTACTGTCATATTATAAATGAGGCAGTCAGGGCTTACTATGATGAGTAACTTGCCTAAAGTCAGAAAATAGATAGAACTGTAATGAAAGCCCAGTTCACACTACCTTTGCTCTTGCATTATGACGTGCTACTTACCTCTTACTTATTGTAAACAGTATGGTATCCTGACACAAGGATCATACTGCTTTTATACATTTCTGTGTAACCTTGTGGTTTTCTCCTTCCTCCCTACCCCACTTCATGCAAAAACGATTACAATAATATTGGAAATACCTAATAACCATCTGCTATGTATAGTGTCTCTTGATACTGACTTTCTGATCGAAGTCAAATGAAAATTCGTGTATTTTTGTTTAATAATAATATTGACAACCTCTAGTATTAGAAGTTTCATACCTTGAGTTTTAATCCCTAATTCCTGTATATAATTGGCCCTTTAAACATTAATAGATACAGAAGGATTTCTTACATGCCTCTTAAGCATCTACTTCTAGAGCACAGCCAGTGCTGCTGCTGCTGCTGCTAAGTCGCTTCAGTCGTGTCCAACTCTGTGCGACCCCATAGACAGCAGCCCACCAGGCTCCCCCATCCCTGGGATTCTCCAGGCAAGAACACTGGAGTGGGTTGCCATTTCCTTCTCCACACAGCCACTGCCTAAAAGAAATAATTGAATTATCTTTGAGCACTTTGAAGTGCTCCCTCCAAAGTCCCTCAGCTTTTTCTCTCTCTCTCTTTTTTAATAGTGAAAACTTTTATATTTGGAATTAACCAGCCGGACTCAGTTTAGATGATCTCAATTTTGTTGGCAACACCCAAAGCATCATAGTCAGGAGCCATTCAAACACAGGCCTTCTTCTCTCCATCAAGCTTAATCAAGGTGTTGACCTTAGCTACAACAGTGTCATAGAGCTGCTTCACAGCCTATTTAGTTTGGTGCTTTTTGGCCTTGACATCCACAATGAGTACCATTGTGTTGTCTTCTGTTTTCTTCATAGCTGACTTAACGAGGAGGGGGAATTTGATGATAGCCTAGTGGTCAAGTTTGTTTCTCCTAGGGTCGCTCTTCTGAAGATGTTTGGGGTGCCTCCTGAGCCACAGTGTTTTGGGTTGCTGGAAGGTGGGTGACATCTGGATCTTTGTGTGTGTGTGTGTGGCTGTGGATCACCCCACTCCAGTACTCTTGCCTGGAAAATCCTATGGATGGAGGAGCCTGGTAGGCTGCAGTCCATGGAGTCGATAAGAGTCGGACATGACTGAGCCACTTCCCTTTCACTTTTCACTTTCATGCATTGGAGAAGGAAATGGCAACCCACTCCAGTGTTCTTGCCTGGAGAACCCCAGGGACGGCGGAGCCTGGTAGGCTGCCGTCTATGGGGTCGTGCAGAGTTGGACACGACTGAAGCGACTTAGCAGCAGCAGCAGCAGCAGTGGCTGTGGATGCCTTTCACCATTGCTTTCTTTGCCTTCAAAGCACTTGCTTTGGCTTTGGCTGCTGCTGCTGCTAAGTCGCTTCAGTCATGTCCGACTCTGTGTGACCCCAAGGACGGCACCCTACCAGGCTCCGCCGTCCCTGGGATTCTCCAGGCAAGAACACTGGAGTGGGTTGCCATTTCCTTCTCCAATTCATGAAAGTGAAAAGTGAAAGGGAAGTCGCTCAGTCATGTCCTACTTCTAGCGACCCCATGGACTGCAGCCTACCAGGCTCCTCCGTCCATGGGATTTTCCAGGCAAGAGTACTGGAGTGGGGTGCCATTTGGCAGGGAGGGGCAAAGGCTTCCTTCTTCACTTTCCATGCCATCTTCATGAAAAAGCAACTTTTTGCTTCTTTATCTCAAAAATTTGTTTGGGTCTTCTTATTTTTCTATTTTTCTTTCATGTTAGTAGAAGAAATGCTAAGGCATCCTCAAATGCCTGGGACTTGACTCTGCAACGTACTCCTTTGCTTTAATAGTTTTCAACTCTTGTTTTTCATTATTTACTATTATGGTTTTTTTTTCCTTCATGAGCTTCCCTAGTAGCTCAGCTGGTAAAGAATCCACCTGCAATGCAGGAGGCCCTGGTTTGATTGCAGAGTAGGGAAGAGGCCCTGGAGAAGGGATAGGCTGCCCACTCCAATATTCATGGGCTTCCCTGGTGACTGAGATGGTAAAGAATCACCTGCAATGTGGGAGACCTGGGTTCGATCCCTGGGTTGGGAAGGTCCCCTGGAGGAGGGCATGGCAATCTCTTGTTTTTCATTATTTTTTATTATGTTTTTTGTTTCTTCGTAGTAGTAGTTGTCAAACTGTTTAACTACAATTTCTCTGGAATTGCTGTGGCACATGATAATACAATTCTAAAAGAAATTATAGTTAAAGTTAGAAAGCAAACTCCTTATAGTAGTATAATTCTATAACAATGCCCTAGAAAACTGTTTTATTATATTCATTGAAACACTAATTTCAACTTTACCATCTAATTGTCCCATAACCCTCTATTAGCACACAGGCATTCTTCTGAAAATTCAGTTGTGACTTCACAGTTGTCAGATATGGTGGTGGTGTTTTAATTAAATCTCTTCTGTATGTTCTCTCTTGGATCTTCAAACGTTTCCTCGTTACTGGCTGTTTTCCTTATACTGTCAAGCGTACATATTTCTTCTTCCACACAATAAAATAACAGAAACCCATTGTTTGGCCCTGTCTCCTTAAGTATTCTTTTTTATCTCCTTGCAGGGACTTTGTGAAATAGTAGTCTATATTTCTGCTTACACTGCATTTATTTCCTCACTTCCCTTTGGTCGTCAACTCTTTTCCTTCTGGCTTCTATCCCCATCACTCCCTTGATACTTCCTTGGTAAAGGTATCAAGAAATATCTTTTGTCACATCAAATAAATACATTCTTTCCAGTTTTTCTTATTCGAACTAAATGAGGCATTTTCATTTTGGGGCATCAGCTTCCAAGACTGTTCTTTTTGACACTTTCTCCAAGCTATCCTCTGACTCTTTCTCTAGTTTTTTTCCTAGTTTTTTTCCCCTCACTCTGACCCTTCTGCCTCTTCATTTATTATCTGGTTTGTCAGCATTCTTATGTATTCCCACAGCTTCTGTTTTCTTGTTCATTCATCAAATAAATGCCTGTTTGTGCCAGGCACTGTGCTGTTGCTGAGAAGACAGTATGAATGAGATGGTCATGTCCACTGTCCTCATGACATAATGTAGTTTAATAAGAACTACACGGAGGTAAACTGGTAATTGTGAAACAGTGGGTGGTAAGTGTTCTGGTAGAGGAAGTACAGAGAAAGGATACCTAACGAAGACTAGAGTGGTTAGGAAAAGCTTTTGGGGAAGAAATAACAGTAGAAAGGGGCTGTGGGAAAAGTCAGTATTTCAGGGAGAAACAATAGCATTTGCAAAGAAATAAAATAAGGGAGTGCATGGCTAAAGTATTGAAAATCATTGTATCTTGAGAGTGGAGGGAAAGAGAATGGAGGAGAGATAATGGTGCATGGTCATAAATTAGGCACTCATATAAATATTCATTCAACAAGTATTGGTGCTATTATTTTATAATTATAGTGTCACATAATTATACATTTTAATAGCCTAGTTTTCACTCTTGCTGCTATGAACAATCACAACTAGGTTTTAGAAGATATCTGAGTCTGATAATTGCTTATTGCTATAGACTGGTCTTATGATAGGTTTGTGCTGCCTATTTTACTAGATCTGACTTAAAAGTCTATGTTACTGATTATTCAAGACCTTGGCCTATGATCTATTTATGGCTCCTCAGGGTCTTAGTTGCTGTGCGCAGGCCTTCTCTAGTTGCAGTGAGTGGGGGCTATTCTCTAGTTGTGCTTGGGCTTCTCATTGCAGTGGCTTCTCTTAGTGCTTGGACCTCAGTAGTTGTGGTGCACGGGCTTAGTTGCCCCATGGCATGTGGAATCTTCCCGACCAGGGATTGAACCATGTCCTCTGCATTGGCAGGTGGATTCTTAACCACTGGACCACCAGGGAAGTCCAGATATTCTGTTTTTGGGGGGCATAACCTACTGTGTCTTTATTTTCTTTTACATATTTCTTTGTGCATAGAATACAAAGAGTACATTTGTATGAGTCTTTATGTACAGAGTATTTTTGTAATTTTACATGGTTCTCATTTTTTTAAAACCTTGAAGGACTTAACCCAGTATTTTTTACATGTGGCACATTATAGTATTTATCAGATATTTAATTGAATAACCTAAAAAAGTTCTTTAAATCCCTGGTGGTTCAGCTGGTAAAGAATCCGCCTGCAATGTGGGAGACCTGAGTTCGATCCCTGGATTGGGAAGATCCCCTGGAGAAGGGAAAGGCTACCCAGTCCAGTATTCTGGCCTGGAGAATTCCATGGACTGTATAGTCCATGGGGTTGCAAAGAGTCGGACACAACTGAGCGACTGTCACTTTCACTTTACTGTCACAAGTAGAACATGATGATATTCTAAGTTCTTTCTGAGTAAACATACTTAGTTCAGTTCATTCGCTCAGTTGTGTCCTACTCTTTGCGACCCTGTGAATCGCAGCATGCCAGGCCTCCCTGTCCATCACCAACTCCCGGAGTTTACTCAAACTCATGTCCATCGAGTCAGTGGTCCCCTTCTCCTCCTGCCCCCAATCCCTCCCAGCATCAGAGTCTTTTCCAGTGAGTCAACTCTTCGCATGAGGTGGCCAAAGTACTGGAGTTTCAGCTTTAGCATCATTCCTTCCAAAGAAATCCCAGGGCTGATCTCCTTCAGAATGGACTGGTTGGATCTCCTTGCAGTCCAAGGCACTCTCAAGAGTCTTCTCCAACACCACAGTTCAAAAGCATCAATTCTTCGGCGCTCAGCCTTCTTCACAGTTCAACTCTCACATCCATACATGACCACAGGAAAAACCATAGCCTTGACTAGACAAACCTTTGTTGGCAAAGTAATGTCTCTGCTTTTGAATATGCTATCTAGGTTGGTCATAACTTTCCTTCCAAGGAGTAAGCGTCTTTTAATTTAATGGCTGCAGTCACCATCTGCAGTGATTTTGGAGCCCCCCAAAATAAAGTCTGACACTGTTTCCACTGTTTCCCCATCTATTTCCCATGAAGTGATGCGAACAGATGCCATGATCTTAGTTTTCTGAATGTTGAGCTTTAAGCCAACTTCTTCACTCTCCTCTTTCACTTTTAACAAGAGGCTTTTTAGTTCCTCTTCACTTTCTGCGGTAAGGGTGGTGTCAATTGCATATCTGAGGTTATTGATATTTCTCCCGGCAATCTTGATTCCAGCTTGTGCTTTTTCCAGCCCAGCCTTTCTCGTGATACACTCTGCATATAAGTTAAATAAGCAGGGTGACAATATACGGCCTTGATGTACTCCTTTTCCTATTTGAAACCAGTCTGTTATGGGTTAAAATTATAATAACTTCCGTGTTTAGCCAAGATGAGGCTAAACAAAGGGACCAGATTTACTTACTCTCTTTCGGGAAGAAACTAAAAAGCCAGATAAATATGAGACAGTGGTTCTCTTCACATTTAACATCAGGCAGTGAAGGAAAGTGATCCTTGAAGAAAAAAAAAAAAAAAGAAAAAACAAATGCAAGAAGAGCCCTGCAAGTTCTTTACTCCCTGGAGAAAGTTCCAGGCTTTGGTGTGAAAGGGGAAGTACAAATAGAGTCCAGTAGTCTCTGAGTTGAGGAGGTAGAACTAGGAGTCTGGGAAAGCCAAAATAGCTAGAGTTCTCAGGGGCAGAATATTAGAGAGGAGGGAAATGGAGCCAGAGAATTCTAGAGATCTGCAGAGGGTGTGCTTTGACTATTCAGCTAAGTGGTGATCATTACATGCAGGTGGAAAACCACCCACGACTGAGGAAAGAACTGCCTAAAAGGATGAGAGGAAACAGTGCTCAAATCTCACTAAGGGCTGGATATGATGCCTGTTTGCAACAGCAAGAGCAGAATACTTTCTTTAAGTTTTATTTATTTATTTATGGCTGCACTGGGTCTTCATTGCTGCATGAGGGTTTTTTCCTAGTTGCAGCAGGCAGGGGCTTCTCTCTAGTTGTGGTACACGGGCACTTATTGCAGTGGCTTCTCTTGTTGCAGATCATGGGCTCTAGGTGTGTCAGCTGCATTAATTGCAGCATGAAGGCTCAGTAGTTGCTGTGCAAGGGCTTAGTTGTCTCTCGGCGTTTGGAATCTTTCCTGATCAGGGATCGAACCCATGTCTCCAGCATTGGCAGGTGGATTCTTAACCACCAGAGGAGCAGGGAATCTGTAGAATACCGTTTTACTCATGAGTAGTGTTAAGAAGGATCTTGCCTCGGTAGTAATACTGGACCAAACATGCTCTGGTCATGGCTAACAAAGCTTTAAGAGCAAGAACTAAAAGGATCAAACTGTTCCCTAGTAACTTAACCATAACCCAAAGTAAAGCTCAAGAATATTTGTAGGAATATGAAAATATAAGGACACAAAGTGAAATTCTCAATGTTTGCCATCAAGTCAAAAATCATTACCATGGTTCTAAAAGTTTGTTTTATTTTTATCAAAAACTACCAGTCATGGAAAGAGGCAGAAAATTACAAAATGTAACAAGAAATATCAGTAAATTGAAACTGCTTTTAAAATAACTTGTGGCTTTTTTAACTTGTGCCCATTGGTGTTACCAGATTATCGGCCTCCCCAATAACTCAGTCTGGTATGCTGCTGCTGCTGCTAAGTCACTTCAGTCACGTCCGACTCTGTGTGACCCATAGACGTTAGCAAGAAATTTTGTAGGTCCCACCATCCTTGGCTGGCCTACTTTCTTTTTATCTCACCTTTCAATCTTCTTAGTTTTGGGTTTTTTTTTCCTTTTAAATGTATGTAGTGTTCAAGATTTTTAGCTGAACTTGTTGGAAGGAATAGTGAAAAGTGTGTCTACTTCATCTTTCTGAAAATGAATGCTTCCAAGATATTTCTTTCTGGAGTATAAGCAAATGTTCTTTGATGAGTCATTTGAATATCAACGTGAAAAACAATGAACTTTGAGTTCAATAATATAATGAAACCAATTCCAGATGGATCATAGATATAAATTTGGAAGATAAAGCACAAAGACTTCCAGAAGAAAACAGAATATCTTCATGTTCTTGGGGTATGCAAGTATTTCTTAAACAGTATGTAAAAATCACTAATCATAAATGAAAAGATTCATATATTGAACTTGATTAAAATTAAGAACTCTTGTTTATTAAAGGTAACTTTATGGAGGTGGAAACGCAAACCATTATGTGGGAGAAGATATTTACAGCATGTACATTTAACATAGGATTTGCATCTAGAATATATAGTGAACTCCTACAAATTAATATTTTTTAAAAACAGCAACCAAATATAAAAATGGGTAAAAGACTTGATGAACCATACCTTCTGACTCAGCGATTTCAACCTATATATATATCCAATGGAAGTATATATATGCACATATAAGAATGTTGATGGCATTATTTTTGTAAAAGGTAAAAACTATAAACATTAATTATTTAACAACAGAATGGATTTAATTATTGATGATTCCATGCAGTTTACCTCACTGGACTGTAAATGTTTGAAAACAGATACAGGTCACTTTAGTGTCTACACTTACATACACAAAATAAATTAGTGGTGATAAAATTATGTTTTTCTTCTTTTAGAAAATAAACTCCTGAGGTACCTTGTAATCCAAAGTCCATGCAATTAGAAATAACATTGAATTTAAGAACTCTATTTTATTTATTTTATTATTGTGCCTAGCACATAATGGACTGTTAAATAATGTGCTTTATGAATGAATGAGCAGATTATCATTTATTAACTGCTGTCTTTTCAAGTTCAAAACCAAATATGCATAAAATAATGCTCTGTTTATTTCATTTTCATTGATTATTATATACATTGATAAGTCCATGGTTATTTTAGTTTATTAAATATATGACTATTTAAGATGGTTAACTGTTAAGCAATGGAACAGGTTTATATTCAGTGTTGGTTTTGGAAACAGTAAGCTAAATTGCAAGTGTGTATACATATTATATGCACTATGTTTAGTCAGTCATATCTGACTCTTTTGGTTGAGATGCTTCTACTGCTTATATTCCAGAAATGAACTTATTTTGCTTCCCTGGTAGCTCAGTTGGTGAAGAATCCGTCTGCAGTACAGGATTCAGTTCCTGGATTGGGAAGATCCCCTGGAGAAAGAATAGGCTACCCACTCCAGTATTCTGGTCTGGAGAAGTCCATGGACTGTATAGTCCATGGGGTTGCAAAGAGTCGGACACAACTGAGCAACTTTCACACACAGTTAATGTGAGTTTAGTAAGGACAGAAAATTATGGAACACTGGAGCCTCCTTCTCTTTTTAGCAAGCAAGCCATCACCAAAATTTAAACTTGACTGAAAGGTCCGTGACACAGATTGTCTGTTTTGTAGCTGGTTTATATCCAGGAACCAAGAGAGTGCTTGGCTTACATTAGGCATTTAGTAGTTATTTGTTGAGTGAATGAATAAATGAATGAGAATATTTATTCAACTGTGCTTCATTCTATAACAGGTATAATGTTGTCACTGCTGATATGTCATTTATTACTTCTTTTATATATTAGCAATGTTTCTGAAATAATACGAAAATTAGAAATTTTCATGGTTTATTTCATAACTAAAAATTATTACCCAGTAACATTCTTTAGTATTTTGATAACCTCATCAGCAAACATTGAACTCCCATTGTGAGTATAGTACCACTAAACTTTAGTCATTCAAAGAAGACATATCATAGTTTCTGTCCTTGAGTTTTCAAGTAGTTGGAGAGAGAGAAAATAGGCATAAAGATGATATATAACAATATGAGGGTGTCAGACTTACAGTACACATGAGAAATTAATGTTATGTTCAATGAAAAGTTTAATACTAAGTTCATGTACATTATTCAACTTTTTAAAAATATGTGTAGAAAAATAGGGAAAGAAAACATAAATATATTATGTTTTGGATGGTGAGATCATGGGCAAATTTACTTTCTTTCATACACATCTGTATTTTCAAAAGCAAGCAATAACTTTAACAATTTTCTGCCCCAGTTCTAGCACAAGATATGTATTAAAGTGAAAAATAAAGCAGTCATGTACCCAGTATCATCCATTGTAGATCCCTCTCCTGTTTATACATTCACTAGGTACTCAGCCTCATCATTTAAAACTTAATTTGTTGACTTTCCAATTTTACTCTTACTCCTAAACTCTCTATCATGGGACACTGTACCACCTTACATTAATTTTTTGTGCCAGAATTTCTATGTGCTGCCTGGAACTATTTCTGTCTCTCCCTCTCCAGTCATCCAGTTCAGTTAGTTCATCAGTTTCCTGAACATGTTTAAATTTGTGTTCTATTTGCCATTCTCACTGCCTTGGTTCAGGACCTCATTATTTCTTACTTCAGATCAGATCAGATCAGATCAGTCGCTCAGTCATGTCCAACTCTTTGCGACCCCATGAATCACAGCACGCCAGGCCTCCCTGTCCATCACCAACTCCCGGAGTTCACTGAGACACATCCGTCGAGTCAGTGATGCCATCCAGCCATCTCATCCTCTGTCGTCCCGTTATCCTCTTGCCCACAATCCCTCCCAGTATCAGAACAGAGTCTTTTCCAGTGAGTCAACTCTTCGCATGAAGTGGCCAAAGTACTGGAGTTTCAGCTTTAGCATCATTCCTTCCAAAGAAATCCCAGGGCTGATCTCCTTCAGAATGGACTGGTTGGATCTCCTTGCAGTCCAAGGCACTCTCAAGAGTCTTCTCCAACACCACAGTTCAAAAGCATCAATTCTTCGGCGCTCAGCCTTCTTCACAGTCCAACTCTCACATCCATACGTGACCACAGGAAAAAACCATAGCCTTGACTAGACGGGCCTTTGTTGGCAAAGTAATGTCTCTGCTTTTGAATATGCTATCTAGGTTGGTCATAACTTTCCTTCCAAGGAGTAAGCGTCTTTTAATTTAATGGCTGCAGTCACCATCTGTAGTGATTTTGGAGCCCCAAAAAATAAAGTCTGACACTGTTTCCACTGTTTCCCCATCTACTTCCCATGAAGTGATGGGACCGGATGCCATGATCTTCGTTTTCTGAATGTTGAGCTTTAAGCCAACGTTTTCACTCTCCACTTTCACTTTCATTGAGAGGCTTTTTAGTTCCTCTTCACTTTCTGCCGTAAGGGTGGTGTCATCTGCATATCTGAGGTTATTGATATTTCTCCCGGAAATCTTGATTCCAGCTTGTGTTTCTTCCAGTCCAGCGTTTCTCATGATGTACTCTGCATAGAAGTTAAATAAACAGGGTGACAATATACAGCCTTGACGAACTCCTTTTCCTATTTGGAACCAGTCTGTTGTTCCATATCCAGTTCTAACTGTTGCTTCCTGACCTGCATACACATTTCTCAAGAGGCAGATCAGGTGGTCTGGTATTCCCATCTCTTTCAGAATTTTCCACAGTTTATTGTGATCCACACAGTCAAAGGCTTTGGCATAGTCAATAAAGCAGAAATAGATGCTTTTCTGGAACTCTCTTGCTTTTTCCATGATCCAGCGGATGTTGGCAATTTGATCTCTGGTTCCTCTGCCTTTTCTAAAACCAGCTTGAACTCAGGAGGTTCATGGTTCACATACTGCTAAAGCCTGGCTTGGAGAATTTTGAGCATTACTTTACTAGTGTGTGAGATGAGTGCAATTATGCGGGAGTTTGAGCATTCTTTGGCATTGCCTTTCTTTGGGATTGGAATGAAAACTGACCTTTTCCAGTCCTGTGGCCACTGCTGAGTTTTCCAAATTTGCTGGCATATTGAGTGCAGTACTTTCACAGCATCATCTTTCAGGATTTGGAATAGCTCAACTGGAATTCCATCACCTCCACTAGCTTTGTTCGTAGTGATGCTCTCTAAGGCCCACTTGACTTCACATTCCAGGATGTCTGACTCTAGGTGAGTGATCACACCATTGTGATTATCTGGGTTGTGAAGATCTTTTTTGTACAGTTCTTCTGTGTATTCTTGCTACCTCTTCTTAATATCTTCTGTTTCTGTTAGGTCCATACCATTTCTGTCCTTTATCGAGCCCATCTGTGCATGAAATGTTCCTTTGGTATCTCTGATTTTCTTGAAGAGATCCCTAGTCTTTCCCATTCTGTTGTTTTCCTCTACTTCTTTGCATTGATCGCTGAAGAAGGCTTTCTTATCTCTTTTTGCTATTCTTTGGAACTGGGATTGTAAAAAACTTAGCTCTTCGCCACCTCTAGGATGTAGTCTATTTTGCATATCCTGGGCAGGTGATCATCCTCAAATATGAATCTGAGCTTATCATGTCTTTTCTTGAAACACTCAAAAGCTCCTTGTGTGTTGAGGGATAAAATCTTTATTGCTTAGAATGATTATACAGGGCCTTTCATGATCTTACCCCTGCATGTCTTCAGTAGACTCATCTCTTGCTACTTCTCCATGTAACTCCTGTATTCTAATTTAACTAAATTACTTGAAAACCGAAATAAGCAAAATGCAAACACTCTCCTTGTTCAGATTTTCTTTTAAAGTTTCTCTTCCTTCTTCACAAATGTATCTGTCAAATACCCAATTCATTGTTCAAGGTTGACCTCAGGTGTCACATACCCCAGGCACCCTTCTCGGACCTTTATAGACAGTGTTTAGGATTCCCTCTTCTCCAGTTGCATAACAGTCTATATTTCTATTAAAGCACATATTGTATTTTTTTTGAAGTATAGTTGATTTACAGTGTTGTGCCAATCTGTGCTGTGTAGCGAAGTGACTCAGTCATACACATATATACATTATTTTGTATATTTTTTTCCATTATGGTTTATTGCAGGATATTGAATATAGTAGGAAATGGCAATCCTCTCAGGTATTCTTGCTTGGAGAATCCCATAGATAGAGAAGCCTTTAGGGCTACAGTTCATGGGGTGGCAAAGAGTTGGACACGACTGAGCGACCAACACTAATACTTGCTAAATATAGTTCGCTGTGCTGTACTTTAGGGGCTTGTTTAGCCATTCTGAATGTAATAGTTTTGCATCAACCAACCCCAAACTCCCAGTCCATTCCTCTCCCGCCCCCCAACTTGGCAAACACAAATCTGTTCTCTATAAGTGTGTTTCTGTTTTATAGATAGTTTGATTTGTTGCATGTTTTAGATTCCACTATGTGATACCGTATGGTATTTGACTTTCTCATTTTGACTTCACTTAGTATGATAATCTCTAGTTGCATTCATGTTGCTGCAAATGGCATTATTCTACTTTTTTATTACTCAGTAGTATTACATTGTATATATGGACTACACCTTTTTTTAATCCATTTGTCTGTTGATGAGCATTTAGGTTGTTTCCCTGTTTTGACTATTGTGAATAGTGGTGCTCTGAAGATAGGGATGCATCTGTCTTTTTGAATTACAGTTTTGTCCAAGGAGTAGAATTGCCAGAACATATGGTAATTCTGATTTTAGTTTTCTGAGACACCTCCATACTGTTTTCCATAGCCACTATACCAACTTACATTCCCACCAACAGTGTCAGAGGGTTCCCTTTTCTCCACAGCTTCTCCAGCATTTGTTATTTGTAGACTTTTTAATGATGGCCATTATGACCAGTGTGAGGTTGTACCTCATTGTAGTTTTGATTTACACTTATGTAATAATTAGTGATGTTGAGCATCTTTTCATGTGCCTACTGCCATCTGTTTGTCTTCTTTGGAGAAATGTCTGTTAAAGTCTTCTGCCCATTTTTCAGTTGGATTGTTTGTTTTTTGTTGTTAAGTTGTATGGGCTGTTTATATATTTTGGAGGGTAAGCCCTTGTCTGTCACATCATTTGCAAATATTTTTTCCCATTTGTAGCATATTGCATTATTTTTAAACTTGACTAATTTTATTTTCTTTCAACTGTGAATTTCTTGAGTGATTTCCTCTTAGGTTGTGTCCTTAGTCCAGTACAGGTGCTAAATATATGATGAATGCATGTTTAAATTAATTGTTCTGTCAGTTTGAAGGTGTTAGTAAACATGAGATGGCATAGCTAAAAATACTGAGCCAATGAGTGTAGAATAATAAGGTGTCAGACAAGTTCGTCGGTCTTTCCTGGACTTTTCACAGTTCTGATACTTTTGAAGATTACAGATCACTTATTTGTGGAATGTTCCTGATGATTGCATTCAAATTATGCATCTTTGGTACAAATACCACAGAAATAATGATAAATTCTTTCTGCATCCTAGGGTGGCATACAATTTTGATTTGTATCATTACTGATGATACTCACTTTGATCACTTGATTAAGATGGTATCTGTCAGACTTCTCCAAAGTTACCCCATTTCTCCTTTGTAATCAGTAAATGTTTTGTGAAGTTGTACTTTGAAACTGTATAAATATCTCTTTCCTCATCATACTTCCAGTTTATTCATTACTATTTTATGTCAGTATGGACTTTTATGTTTTCATTCAATTTTAATCTGTTACTATTATTACTGTCTTTTTTGGCCATGCTGTATGGCTTACAGGATTAGTTCCCCAACCAGGAATTGAACCCAGGACATGGCAGTGAAAGCACTGAGTACTAACCATTGGACTGCCAGGGAACTTCCATTGCTTATTTTCATGCTCATGTTGCTTAGTGAGAGCCTGGTCAAGATAGTTTCTGTATCCTTTTGACATGTCTCCTTAGTTATTTGAGTACTTCCTTACTTTAGCAAAACAATATATATATCAGGCTAATCTTGTACTTTTCGTATCCCAGTCCTGATAACAGCTATTTCTCAAAGAAGCCCTAACTACTTTCAGACGAAAAGAGTATTTAGAAACCAGGATCTGGGTACTAGGTAAGCTTATTTTCCATGAGTATGCTTTTGGGGTCGTGCTTCTTACAGAATCTTTTAGAAGACAGAGCTTGGGAATATACGTATATTTATAGACCCTGATCAGAGAAGGCGATGGCAGCGTACTCCAGTACTCTTGCTTGGAATATCCCATGGACGGAGGAGCCTGGTAGGCTGCAGTCCATGGGGTCACTAGGAGTCGGACACGACTGAGCGACTTCACTTTGACTTTTCACTTTCATGCATTGGAGAAGGAAATGGCAACCCACTCCAGTGTTCATGCTTGGAGAATCCCAGGGACGGGGGAGCCTGGTGGGCTGCCGTCTCTGGGGTTGCACAGAGTCAGACATGACTGAAGCGACTTAGCAGCAGCAGCAGCAGCAGCAGCAGCATAGACCCTGATACTGGGAAAGATTGAAGGTGGGAGGAGAAGGGGATGACAGAGGATGAGATTGTTGGATGGCATCACCGACTCAATGGACATGAGTTTGAGTAAACTCCGGGAGTTGGAAGGCCTGATGTGTTGCAGTCCCCAGGGTCACAAAGAGTCTGACACAACTGAGCGACTGAACTGAACTGAACTATATACTTACATTGGTCATTGGTCATACACCAATGTCAGTCTCCCAATTCAGGAAGTTACAGACACTGGTGGTTTAGTTGCTGTCATGTCCAACTCTTGCGATCCCATGAACTGTAGCCTATCAGGCTCCTTTGTCCATGGGATTCTCCAGGAGAGAATACTGGAGTGGGTTGCTATTTCCTTCTCCAGAGGGTCTTCCCAACACAGGAATCGAACCCGGGTCTCCTGCATTGCAGAAAGATGCTTTACCGAGTGAGCTATGAGGCAAGTCCTTACATACCTATATACATTTATATTTTTATTCTTCTTTCTCTTATGAGTTCATGCTGATACCTCCAGTTGCAGTTTAGTAACACACGGTTCCTCCTTGTTTTTCTCCCTCTGTTTGTAACTCCTTTGTTCAACACTGCAAAACTTTATTCCCTTTAATTTTAATATATTTACTTATTTGAGCAATGTCCCTTTGTATAATTGAGCTTCTTTTGCCATTGCTTCCCCCTTTCCTACACACTGATATCTAATTATCCAACTTGGACATACATAACTTGCCTCTAGACTGTGACTGCTTTCCTCCTTCATCCTATGTATGCTGTGACTCCCAGAGCTGCCCTCTTGCTTATCTGTTGACACCCTCCTCACCCTCCTTGGGTTCTGACTCCCCATTTTGGGCAGCCCTGCTAGGCAGATAGCCTTCACATTACTAAGATTTTGATATTCTACTTAAGAGATGCCCTATGCTCCTGCTCCCTCAACCTCATGAATATCTTGTTTACTCCACTGGGACTCCAACATCTTATGCTGGGCTGCCCATCCATGGGAATGTCCTCTTCATCCTGCTCAGGCCTGAAGGCCTCATATGAATGCCCTCCTCACCCTGCTTAAATTTCTAATTCCCATGTTGGTCTTCCACACTCCCCTCATGGGCACATTCTGCTGCTGCTGCTGCTAAGTCGCTTCAGTCGTGTCCAACTCTGTGCGACCCCATAGACGGCAGCCCACCAGGCTCCCCAATCCCTGGGATTCTCCAGGCAAGAACACTGGAGTGGGTTGCCATTTCCTTCTCAGGTGCATGAAAGTGAAAAGTGAAAGTGAAGTTGCTCAGTCGTGTCCAACTCTTAGCAACCCCATGGACTGCGGCCCACCAAGCTCCTCTGTCCATGGGATTTTCCAGGCAAGAGGGCTGGAGTGGGGTGCCACTGCCTTCTCCGGGGCACACTCTACTTCCTGCTTAATCTTTGATACCCAGCTCAGGCAGCCCTATTATATGGACATCCTTCTTATTGCTTGGGTTCTTACACCTAGAGCTGGCTGCCCTTGCATGAATACCCTTTATACCCTGCTCAAGCTTTGTTTCCCTGTGTTGGGTATCCTCCGTCACCTCATTGTCTTTAGCTGTGATATCCTGTGCCATCCCCTTAAGGCTACATTTCTCACCATGCTCTGACTCTGACACCCTATGCTAGACTCTGTGCCTTCCCTCCTCTACATACTGTCCTCATTCTGTTTGGACTACTCATCCCAGGAGACTTTGACTTTGCTTGGACTCTAACCCAGTAGGTTGTCCTGTGTGTCAGGCAAAATTTCCTCTTCTCATCCTGCTTTCTTGGGTTCCATCCCACCCTTCTACTCTCTCCCACCTTTCCCCACCCCCATCCCTAGATAAGTTATTCATTATGCTTGGGTTCTGATACCACATACTAGGCTGCAGATATTTTATTTACATTGCTTGGACTCTGCACCTGGAAATCTTCTCCCTCTCCCTCCCGCTCCCCATTAATATTTTTCTCACCCTGCTTGGGCTCTGAAACCATTTGCCAGACCTCCACCACTCCCACCCATACCATGGATTCCCTTCTCATTCTTTACTTCTGACACTCAGCCCTAGTCCTCCTTACCCTTCTTGAACTCTGAACTCTACAATTCTTTAAAGCTGATTTGAAAAAATATTCCTATAAGATGTTTGGAAATTATAAATCGATAAAGGTTTTACTCAGTAGTCAGGTCATAGGTAAGACTTTGAAAGTGTTTATTCTAGAACAGATTTAAATAACTTCTTTTGAAAATAGTATAAATAAATTAAGAAAGTATAATATATAACAAAAATGGTTAAATAGAATAATCCATTCTGTATCTTAAAAGTGTTACTAAGTTATGTAGAAAATAATTGTGAAATTTTAAAGTGAAAAATAATACCTATTAGAAAAAATAGATCTCAAGTTATTCTTCTTATTTCCCAAATTGTTGCAATCTGTGCTGCTGCATATTGTTTAAAATTATTGTAGACCACTAGCTTGAGGAAAATGGTAATAAAATATATTCAAAAAAAGGTGATATGATTAAATAAGTAACAGCAAACTAGTAAATGGATTTAAACTTAAATGAGAAAATTTTATTAAAACAGAGATCACATACAAGTTATTCTTGGACTTAATAATCTTTTAGAAACCAAATATCCAGTAGACCTGCAGCCAGTACATTTTCCAGTGGAGATGCCAAGTATGATGACTGTCAAGCCCAAAGTGTTTTTAACAGAATGAATGCTGTCTCTCTTCAATGCAGAAGTATGTTGGCACAGTGGAGGTGCCAGGCATTTTGTTTTAGAATGTCTGATGTGAAACCATAGCCTTGGGATTCACCAGCTTATTGAGATAGTTAATAAAGACATGGAAGAGTAAGGCAATTAGTTTGCCAAACCATTTGCAAGAACTCTTCGTAAGTCTTTTTTAACTCTTCTGGATGCTAAGGTAGCTTTGTATATAGACTTAAAAAACAAAGTGAAATCCCATTTTAGAAACAAGATACAAACATTTATAAATACATTTCCAGTATTAGAATGTTTGCATCTAGTATCTGGGAGCACTCATTATTTGAATAACTAATATCTATGCTGAACATTAATTTACTTTTCATTAATTTTTTAAAGCATTTCCAACACAAAGTATCATTTTTTTTTTTTTTACCGCAAGTACTTCCATTTAGCTGATTGCTTGACAGTTGAATAGAAGCATTCATTTATTTACTCCACTACTACCACCTTTTATATTGTTTATCTCTGCATGAAGATAAGTCTCTGGTATTAGTTGTGTACAACTATGATTTGTTTGGTTACCTGAAAGTTAATAAGTGTCTTCAGAAAAGTTCAAGAGTAGGTGGACTCTGAAAATTCTGATCTTTACTTTCTGACTCTGAAGCAGCTGAATATTGAATGCTAGCTATCAGGTCAACAAAGGCAAAATGGTGATGTTGTTGTTGTTTGGTCCCTAAGTCATGTTCGACCCCATGAACTGTAGCCCGCCAGGTTCCTCTATTCATGGGATTTACCAAGCAAGAATACTACAGTGAATTGCCATTTTTTTCTCTAGGATATCTTCCCAACCCAGGAATTGAACCCTTGTTTCTTTCATTGGCAGGCAGATTCTTAACCACTGAGCCACGAGGAAAGCCCCAAGAATTATTTACAGAGTTCTTTTTAACAGATCATCTTAGTTAAGCCTTATAGCAATTCTGAAGGCTGTGCACTGTCCATGCATAGCCTTTTATTGTATTTACTGATTAGATTATATATTTTAGTAAAAAGAAAATTCTTGAGCCTGCTGTCCAGACCAACTTATTTCTGCTACTCCTTTGTCCTATATCCTTGTCTCCCCATCAAAGGAAATTGCTGTCCTAAACTTTATCATTCCCTTCTTTCGTTGTTTTATCATATGTATTTTTCTTTTCCTTTTTTTTTTAAACTATTAAGTTTTACATTCTTTATTGGTAAAACTGACTTCACATAATTATTTTGAAATTAAGTGAGTATGTATGTAGAAGACCTTTGAACAGTGCCTGTGCCAACAACCAAGTGCTCAATAAACGGTAGATGTAATTGCATTATTAATGGTGTTATTTTGCAAAGGGGAAAAACTAGAAAAGCATGTCTTTTCTCAGCTGTTTCATTTGTTTTTGTCTCCCTGGACTCTTCTGTGGGAAAGTGAGGAGTATAAGGGTTTGAAGTCTTTCATGTTTTTGAAACTGGGCAACATGTAAAATAGTACAATGTGATTTGGTTGATCAGCAGTTAGGAAACAGAGTTTCTAATTGAGAAGAATAAAAAAAATGCTTCACTATTAAGTTACCAGTTTTTTCTTCTTTTTCACTGCTTTGTGCCCTCAGGATAGGATTTCTGTCTCCTTGAGTTTGATGCAGTGTGATGGGACTCGCCAGTGTTGCAACTCGCCAGTGTTGCAGAGTTAAAGACCAAATTGCCCAGAAATAACTAGTGATATAAAAGGATCTATTGGAATTTATTGAATGACTGACTGAACACACACACCAACCAGCCAGCCAATATTTGCATTGTTTACCTTCCCATCAAACATTAGGAAGCATTTAGTTTGCTTTTAATATCTGAAAATGATTTCATTCCTCTAATTGCTGTAGGCTCTGCACTGTTGTACTAACATAAAACAAACTCTTGATCTTCTGAGCTTGTTTGCTTTTCTGCCTAATTTCTTTTTTTCATACACTTATGTTAATAATTTATGGTAACTATTGTACTTGATCTAAGTCTGTTACATGGATACTTAATCCCACTTATATTGGGATTTTGGTCAACTAAAATTTATAATGAACAATTAAATGAGTTGATTAACATTATTATTGCACAAATTATTAGCACATTAATGGAAAAAATATGATCACCCCAATTCTGACAGACCAAGGAAAGAATTCTTTAAAAAGCAAAAGTAAAATCGTTTCTAGATTTTGAAAAAAAGAATGAGAAAGAGAGTGAGTACATTTGAGTACACTGCACAAGAGCAGTTTTTTACCAGCTGTTACATTGATCTGTATCAAAGTTCACTTTATTCTTTTGGGCAGATGTTCCAGTTTTCATTATCTGTGATGAATTATGGCATATGATATATTCCTCTTAGGCCTGTGTCATTTGCAAATTCCTTATCTTTTTTCAAGTTGTTGATGTAACTGCGTTTCTCAAGGTGGGGAACCCATAAGATTTTCGAGTGCTGTTGCTTAGAGGCATCTGTTTTATGAAGTCTACATTAATCTTATTCATAAGAACTTTTAAAGATTTTCATCAGGTTATTTTACTGAATGTAGGATACCTATGGCTGTTAAATTTTCCTCATCTAATAGAAGAGCCTTAAAAAGCAAATTAAATTAGTTTGCAGTTTAGCCTTCACAGTTTTACTTTTTACAAACAGAAACTATGTGAAGAGGTATTTTGTCCATGAAGTTTATTAGGAACATAGACCTAGCTCACTCTTGTGCAGTTCTCAGTTATCTTTATTTTTTCTGTTTCTGTTTCTCTCTTTTTTAAAAACAGCGTTTACCCATGTATAATTTGCATATCGTAAGATTCATCCATTTAACGTGTACAGTCAGTGGTGGTTGGTATATTTTATAGAATTGTGTAGCCATTGCCATAATCTAATTTTGGAATTCTTATTATCCCAAAAAGAAACCTTGTAACCATTTTCTCTCTCTAAAACAAAAATCTTAAAAATTCTTTTAAAATCTAGTAGGTTCTTTAAAATAAATGTACAGATTATACTTTTGTTTTCTAAGGAAGTCTTTTCTCGGCAAACTGCTTTTCCATTATAGGTTTCCCATTCTCTTTCTTCATATCCTATGCTTATAAATCTAGAATTTCATTCCTCCCATATTTATTTAGCTGATTTAACAGATAATGCAAGGAAAATAGATATAACTGCTTAACATGAGGCAGGATTGTTTGTTGTTTTCATGTATTTAAAGGGCCTGTGCTGTTCTTTGGGCTTCCCTAGTGATTCAGACAGTATAGAATCCTCCTGCAATGTGGGAGACCTGGGTTCGATTCCTGGGTTGGGAAGAGCCTCTGGAGGAGGGCATGGCAACCCACTCCAGTATTCTTGCCTTGAGAATCCCCGTAGACAGGAACCAGGTGGGCCCCAGTCCATAGGGTTGCAAAGAGTAGGACACAGCTGAAGCAACTTAGCACACACGCAGGCCTGAGAGTAAGACCAGTGTATGTGGTCAGGTTGTATAGTTTTATCTTGGAGGGAATCTCTTTGAGGTAATGGGCTAAAATAAAAGTTTTATTGAGGATTTAAGTTGCTTAAAGTAGCGGAGCCAACAGAGTGCTGTCTAAAGTCAGAGCCTGTGACGGTATGAACTGTTAACTGCTGTTTTCCTTGGAAAGATAGGATAACACTTCTGAATTCTCTAATTTTCAAACACTTGAGTCAGTTAATCAGAAAATACCTTTGGTGAAGGAATGAATCCATCTGTCCTACACCTTCCACTTGACTTATTTGGTTTGGAGGGTATGCTGTGGGGAAGACTGAGATATAAGAAGTTCTATATTTAGTTACTTTCCAGTGTATTTTTACTAACACTGCTTTTATACTTCTAATTTAGATTCAACTTTGTATTCCTCTTTGGGAAACTGAAATGTGGTTAGTTATTGGGCTGTTCCTAGGTTTGGTTTTTTTTTCCCCTTTACATAAATGCATTTTGGCAGATCCTTTCTCTTTTTATCTAAGCGAATTTTACTTTCATATTTCTTTCTGTTTATCTCCTCCCCCAAAAAAGGGTCTTGAGTATGCTTTTCTTTTATATATAAGAAGCTCTTGTTTTCAGCATGGATTGAGAAAAATAATTTTATTAAAATCAATATTTGATGACGGGCATTTCTGTTTTAATTAGTTTCTCCCTACTCTTTCCTCTATATTATTTGAAAGATGGAAATAATTTACTTAAGGCTTATCAGTTCAGTTCGATTCAGTCACTCAGTTGTGTCCAACTCTTTGCAACCCAATGGACTGCAGCACGCCAGGCCTCCCTGTCTATCACCAGCTCCTGGAGTTTACTTAAACTCATGGCCATTGAGTCAGTGATGTCATCAGACCATCTCATCCTCTCTCGTCCTCTTCTCCTCCCACCTTCAGTCTTGCCCAGCATCAGGGTCTTTTCAGATGAGTCAGTTCTTTGCATCAGGTGGCCCAAGGATTGGAGTTTCAGCTTCAGCATCAGTCCTTCCAATGAATATTCAGGACTTATTTCCTTTAGGATTGACTGATTGGATCTCCTTGCAGTCCAAGGGACTCTCAAGAGTCTTCTCCAACACCACAGTTCAAAAGCATCAGTTCTTCGGCGCTCAGCCTTCTTCACGGTCCAACTCTCACATCCATACATGACTACTGGAAAAACCAAAGCTTTGACTAGATGGACTTTTGTTGGCAAAATAATGCCTCTGCTTTTTAATATGCTATCTAGGTTGGTCATAACTTTTCTTCCAAGGACCAAGCATCTTTTAATTTCATGGCTGCAGTCACCATCTGCAGTGATTCTGGAGCCCAGAATCACTGGAGCCCAGTCACTGATTTTGGAGCCCAAAGTCACTGTTTCCATAGCTTCCCCATCTATTAGCCGTGAAGTGACGGGACCAGATGCCATGATGTTAGTTTTTTAAATGTTGAGTTTTAAGCCAACTTTTTCACTCTCCTCATTCACTTTCATCAAGAGGCTCTTTAGTTCTTCTTCACTTTCTGCCATAAGTGTGGTATCATCTGCATATCTGAGGTTTTTGATATTTCTCCTAGAAATCTTGATTCCAGCTTGTGCTTCATCCAGCCCAGCGTGTCTCATGATGTACTCTGCGTATAAGTTAAATAAGCAGGGTGACAATATACAGCCTTGACGTCTTCCTTTTCCTATTTGGAACCAGTCTGTTGTTCCATGTCCCAGTTCTAACGTTGCTTCCTGACCTACATACAGGTTTCTCAAGAGGCAGGTCAGGTGGTCTGGTATTCCCATCTCTTGAAGAATTTTCCACAGTTTGTTGTGATCCACAGATTCAAGGGCTTTGACACAGTCAGTAATTCTGGAACTGTCGCTTTTTCAGTGATCCAGCGGATGTTGGCAATTTGATCTCTGGTTCCTCTGCCTTTTCTAAAACCAGCTTGAACATCAGGAAGTTCACGGTGCACGTATTGCTGAAGCTTAGCTTGGAGAATTTTGAGCATTACTTTGCTAGGGTGTGAGATGAGTGCAATTGTGCAGTAGTTTGAGCATTTTTTGGCATTGCCTTTCTTTGGGATTGGAATGAAAACTGACCTTTTCCAGTCCTGTGGCCACTGCTGAGTTTTCCAAATTTGCTGGCATATTGAGTGCAGCACTTTCACACCATCATCTTTTAGGATTTGAAATATAGCTCAACTGGAATTCCATCACCTCCACTAGCATTGTTCGTAGTGATGCTTCCTAAGACCCACTTGACTTCTCATTCCAGGATGTCTGGCTCTAGGTGAGTAATCATACCATCGTGATTATCTGGGTCATGAAGATCTTTTGTTTTATAGTTCTTCTATGTATTCTTACCTCCTCTTCTTATTCTCTTCTGCTTCTGTTAAGTCCATACCATTTCTGTCCTTTATTGTGCCTGTCTTTGCCTGAAATGTTCCCTCGGTATCTCTAATTTTCTTAAAGAGATCTCTAGTCTTTCCCATCCTGTTGTTTTCCTCTATTTCTTTGCATTGATCGCTGAGGAAGGCTTTCTTATCTCTCCTTGCTATTCTTTGGAACTCTGCATTCAAATGGGTATATCTTTCCTTTGCTCCTTTGCCATTTGCTTCTCTTGTTTTCTCAGCTCTTTGTAAGACCTCCTCAGACAACCGTTTTGCCTTTTTGCATTTCTTTTTCTTGGGGATGGTCTTGATCATTGTCTCCTGCACAGTGTCACAAACCTCTGTCCATAGTTTCAGGCACTCTGTCTATCAGATCTAATCCCTTGAATCTATTTGTCACTTCCACTTTATAATCATAAGGGATTTGATTTAGGTCATACCTGAATGGTCTAGGGGTTTTCCCTACTTTCTTAAATTTAAGTCTGAATTTGGCAATAAGGAGTTCATGATCTGAGCCACAGTCAGCTCCCAGTTTTATTTTTGCTGACTGTGTAGAGCTTCTCCATCTTCGGCTGCTAAGAATATCATCAGTCTGATTTCAGTATTGACCATCTGGTGATGTCCATGTGTAGAGTCTTCTCTTGTGTTGTTGGAAGAGAGTGTTTGCTGTGACCAGTGCGTTCTCTTGGCAAAACTCTATTAGCCATTGCTCTGCTTCATTCTGTATGCCAAGGCCAAATTAGCCTGTTATTGCAGGTATTTCTTGACTTCCTATTTTTGCATTCCAGTCCCCTATAATGAAAAGGACATCTTTTTTGGAAATCAGATGATCATTATATCTACTACTGTGGGCAAGAATCTTTTAGAAGAAACAGAGTAGCCATCATAGTCAGCAAGAGTCCAAAATGCAGTATTTGGATGCAATCTCAAAAATGACAGAATGATCTCTGCGATCTCTGCTCGTTTCCAAGGCAAACCATTCAGTATCACAGTAATCCAAGTCTATGCCCCTACCAGTAATGCTGAAGAAGCTGAAGTTGAGTGGTTCTATGAAGACGTACAAGACCTTCTAGAACTAACACTTAAGGCTTTTAGCGATGGTTTAACAAGCTGAAAATTTTTATTATATTTAGAAAGATGTAAAATTTGCCAAATGCTTTGAAGATGAAAATTTCAAGTGTTAGGTAATAGTTTTTCAAAAGAAAAATTTCAGTTGATTCTTCATTGTGAACAAAGATCATTTAATACTACAACTTCTAATTTTAGCTTTCCTTCATGATATTCTTTCTTATTCCTATCTGTGTGAAATTCAGGATACATATTTTAACTGGGAGGTTCAAAATATTTTTGAATTCAGTAAACAGTTAACTAGAAATATTGTTTGCTACCGAGGATAAAACGTCTTCTAGTGCTACTTTTATTTTTTTAATCACTTAGTACAAATAATAGTCTTCCTTAATTGTTGAAATATTGCTTTTCTTGGAATACTAGGCAAGTCCCTTAAACTCTGTGCCTTGGTTTCTCAGAAAATGAACATAGGATTCTAATTGGTCTTCTGAAGATTTTTCCAACATTGATTCTACTGTCTTTAGAGGATATCTTGATTATTATTTCTGTCCTAAATGCATGTAATAACGATTATAAACTAATTTTTGAATAGTAGATATAAATTTGATGTTATGGACAATTATAATATTATTAAATATATTTAAAAGATACACAGTATTCTTTAATCTGGGATACAAAACTAATCATAGTCTAATAAAGGCACTTATGCTTTTTCATTTCAGAGAATCCTATGCTTGTGCCTTTCTTGAGTTGGAGATATCTCAGAGTAAGAAGTAGTTCCTTGAGTCATAACATTCCTCTTTCTAGTGTCTTTAGGAGGGAAAAATTCAATATGATAGCAAATTAAAATATTTTATGAAAGTGCTGGATAAAAGAGTAGGAGTAGACTAATGGTCTGTTTGAAGAAGCCAATTTATAGCTGATATACACCAGTACATGCCATCTTACATGTAAAGGATGAGACATAATACTTTTTTTTTTTTTAAACAGAGATTTTGGAGCATCTTGTGTTATTTGGCGTCTCTACTGCCTAGTTTTATATGGTTTAAAAAATTTGGTAACTTTTTCTGTATATCATCAGCATGAAAGGAAAAGCCAAGAAGAAAATGGGAGTCAGAATGAATGGAAAGTTCATTGTGCCTTTCACTAAAATTATAATAAAATAAAAATGTTTGCTAATAATTTTTACAACAGTAATTACATGAAGTTTAGTGTGTGTGTGTATGAATAATATAATTCTTGTGAGTGGAAAAACATTAATTTTGTGCTCATAAAAATTTTTTCTCTTTCTCCCAACAGAATCTGTCTATGATCTTCTCCCAAAGGAGTTACAGTTACCTCCATCTAGAGAAACACCTGTAGCATCAATGAGTCAGACAAGTGGTGGTGAGGCAGGCTCGCCTCCTCCAGCTGTAGTTGCTGCTGGTATGCATTTCATTTTACTTTTTAAAGAAAACTAAAGCATTATCTGGTCAACATGAACAGTGCTGGCAAAATTTGTATTAAAGAGTGTGATTTGAGGGTTTGTTTCAGGAGGTTTTAAAATACATACTTTTAACATTAAAATTTTTCTATAAAATACTTTTATACATTTATTATTTCTTAAAATTTCATATTGGCACATCTGTTAGATCCATCTCCCAGAATGGATCTTATCTTCAACTATGGGAGTGAGTTTAAAGCTCTTTGGTTGACTGCACATAATAAAGTTATTAAATAACAAGCTGTGGATAGGAAATTACATTTGAGTCTATAAAACAGTTATTTTTGAAAGTTTGCTCCAAGGGGAAAATGTTTTATTTCGTGTAATCTGAAAAAGGACTCAAGCACCAAGTGTTTTTTTGGTTGGTAGCATGTTACTATAACCTTTTCCCTACATTTAAAAACATGTGTGACCTTACACATTTTAAATTTAATCAAAAGTAATGGAAGATTTGAATGTAATGTTTATATAAAGATACTTTTTTATATTAGTGAAAATGTATGGAAAGTAATGTTTGAAATTTATCAAGTTTATTTTTAATCATCTCTCAAATCATACACTTTATAATTATATAAAATTGGTTCAAATTTTTACTGAATTAAAAGATTGACAGATAAATTAATAGGAAAATGTCTTGATTATGATAAATAATAAGAATGCTTTCAATAATACTAGATTGCCCAACTGTAATTCTTTTTTTAGTTGGGTTTGCAGATTACTAAGTGTGTTTGGTTTTTTAAAAAAAGTTAGAAAATTATATGTACATACTCTGAAGCTTTATCTGTCTCTTACTAATTAGAGGTTTCTTGCCCAATATGATACCTTTCATCTTTTAAAATGGTACTTAGAATCCATCAGAGGATTGTTTTCAGTAAATTCTTTTTGTTTCAAAGAGAACAGTGAAGTGGAAGGTTGTGGTTTAAATGACAATATTGGTACTGAAGTAGAACTTTGGGTATTTTTCTTATTTGCATTAACCTAAGTCCAGTCACTTTGTGTACCAATATTTCCCCTGAGCCGTACAGTGTAATCTGCAGCCTTCCTTGTTGAGGGCAGGAAAACTTTAACCATGGCCAAGAAACATACTAGCCCTGCTCACTGTTCATGTGTTGCCAGACATTTTCTAACAGATTCTGTGGATTTAATCGTGAACTTTTTAGAAATTGAATTGTAAAGATGACCTGGTTTCATTTTATATGCACTGAATATTTTTTTCTGGAATTTAAGTATTTAGTTTTAAAATAGTATCAGATAATAAAATATTTTTTAAAAATTTTAAATGAAATATTTCACTTTAAATCCACAGGTAGAAATTGACTAACTGATTTCTTTTGTATCTTTTGAGATTTTTTTTTAAAGCCATTTTGAATCTGTATAGAACTAAAAGTCTGTTTCTTCTGTGCTTTTTAACATCTGTTGACAGTAGATCCAGTTCCTTTTAAAAGCTGAAAAATGTTAACTAGATTTGGAAAAAGAACAACACTTCCTTTTAAATAATACCAAACTCAGTTTTAGAAGTTTTTATATATAAATATTGAAAGTTTTTGAATTTGAGTCACTGATGGAATGTTGATCCTTCCTCCCTCTCTCCCTCTCTCCCTCCATAATCCTCTCCAGATAAATTAGAATGAAGGCTTTGAGTTGAAAAATCATGAAAGTAAGAATTAACTCGGAGAAGGCAATGGCACCCTACTCCAGTACTCTTGCCTGGAAAATCCCATGGACGGAGGAGCCTGGTAGGCTGCAGTCCATGGGGTCGCTAAGAGTCGGACACGACTGAGTGACTTCACTTTGACTTTTCACTTTCATGCATTGGAGAAGGAAATGGCACCCCACTCCAGTGTTCTTGCCTGGAGAATCCCAGGGACAGAGGAGCCTGGTTGGAGGCCATCTATGGGGTTGCACAGAGTCGGACACGACTGAAGCAACTTAGCAGCAAGAATTAACTAAAGGAAGTATTCTGAAGTAATAGTCTTTTATTAGATCAAGCAGTTATTGACATTGTAAGATTGTGAAAAGAGTAAGGAGGTGACCTTGACAATTTTCATATATTCACACACAGAAAGTTTCTGTGATTTAAAACCCATTTGTAATTTTTTTTTTTTACACATATTTACTTTTAACCAACATAGACTCATTCTAGAATTCTAGTGTCTTATTGATAGAGCCTTCATCATCTAACATTATAGGTAAGAGAGTTTAAATTGCAGAATAATTATTGTAGGGAGTTCAGTTAGTATATATATTTAGAGTTGCTTTTTAAAAATTTGGCATATTAATATCCTTAGCGATATAAATGTCAAAAAGAGTTTTGGAGTAAATTACCAGTTACTCAGTGTTTTCTGGCCAAAAGACTAGATATTTAGGGAAAGATACATTAATTTAGACTTTTGTGATTTATTTTTTAATCTATAGCATTTGCTGTTTTAATATGAAATGCATAAAAATGATGACTCTTGATGTAGTTAATTCTTCAGAGTTTTGAAGGAGCTGGATTGGCTGCTATCAGGTATGAGGGCCTGGTGGGAACAGACTTCTAGTTCTGCCATAAAGGTTTGTGTTTCACAAATTCTGAATCAATTTAAATTTTAAAATTTAGAGACTGGGCATATAGATATTCATGTACATTTAAGATTATTTAATTATTAAAAATGTGTTTCTCAGATTCGCCAATCTATATTTTTTTCCCTTTACGTATTACTGAAGGATTGAGTAAACATGATGCTGCTAATCCACAATCCAGAATATTGGGTAAAAGAATGTCTCTGAAACCTCCTTTCCTGTCTCTACATTATACACACTTTTAATACTGTCATTTATAATATCTTTAGTCTGGTAAGAACCTGGACTGGGAGTAGGGGAAAGAGGGCTTCCTTCCTCACAATGTCTCTCCTCTCTAGAGGGCCAGTGTCACAGTCTGGAGGTGTAGTTGAATATCAGCAGTCTGAAATTTGTATTTTAAACCATTTTTTAAAAACATATGTTTTTATCCCACTAGAAAGTTTCTTAGTAGTTTGAGATTCAGTATGTGAATGTATAAAAGTTTTAAGGTACAGACTTCCTGAAGAATATTGTAGGTTTTTGGTAATTAAGACAGAGGCCATTTTTCTAACATAAAGTTATCCACATGAACTTATTATATTTTTTGGCAAAATAAGGAGTTGTTCAAGGAGTAGATAAAAAATTCAAGTTGTGAAAGGATTCTTTTTGTTGTTTCTTTAATCCTATAGTGTAGGTTATAAGACTCTAAAATATATTAGTAAGAATTACTAAGAAGAACTAAAACAGTCACATTAGAATTTAGGGGTTTTAAAGAGATATGGCAGGTATTTTTCTTAAATAACAGCTTTATTAAGATATTGTTGTAAACTGAAAGGTGAATTGATCTTGGTTATTCCATATGATCAATTCCTACTTTTCCTAGAAAACTGGACCACTTCCAAAAGGAAGTCAGTTACAAACATGTTGCCGAGTAGGATTCTATCTTTTAAAATTCCACATAAATACATATATTTATACATATAGAAGTATGTGTGTATGGACCTATGTATAGATGTTTACTAACATCTGCATTATTAGAATGAAAAAAGCATCAGCAGACTTGAACCGTAATGGTTAATTCAGAAACAATTACCAATTTGGGAGACTGTCCATATTGTAAATTTTCATTGACAAAAAGTACACATGGCTTATTAATGATTTATTCCCTAAATGTTTACCTTTTTTATTCTCTTAATTTCTAGCAGCTTTTATAAATATTGTGATTTATTCATTTTCTGATAGAATAAGCACATTTTTGTGTCACCCGAGTTTTAGAAATAGCATTTTGAAACTGCACAGATTCTCAACCATTCATAGAGAAAATACATGTATCAAATAGACAGTTTCTTTTTACCCTGTGTTTTGTAGAATTTCACATTAATAAGTTAATGTACAGAAGTGGGCTTACTTTTTTATGTTACCAATAAGATTGATAGTAAGCAAAACGTATTACCATAACCATTTTATAATAATTAATTATATATAAAGACACTCCAACTGTACTAGAGTGAGGGAAATTGATAAGGGTAGAATGTAACAAGAGACTTCACCTATTTCTGTGACATTATTTTTCTTTTCCTATATGTGAAATACAGTAAAATTAGCTTGAGCTTTGGAATCATAAAGAACTAATATGAATCTGATTGCTATCTTATCATTTCTATCATATAGACAGAATCTTGTGGAAATTGAGTAAATTTTTCATATTACCCCTGTAACTGGACAGTAATAAAACTTTTTTAAGGCTATTAAGAAGATAGATACTTAATGTTGCTTGATGATTAATAATGTTTAGATGAACATTGACCTCCCTCCCACATGGATTTCTCCTTTCATTTGTTAGTAAGGTTTTTAAAAAAATAGATCTTATTTTTATAAAAACAAGTTTTTAAGCTTTGTTTTGTTTCTTTCTTTCCATTCTCACTCTGCTTTTTACATTATTTTGAAGTTTTGTGTATCAGACAACACATGAGCTGTGGGATTTCCTCTCTGAGTTAGTTTTTAATGTTGACACTCTCTCAAGTCTTTAATGTTGACACTCTCTCACTAGGAACCTTTGTAAATAAAAAAACATGGATGAAGGATGATGAATCATAGGGAGAACAGACATTTCCCAGTGAGATGATTCTGCAAATTTGACTAATTAAGTATTCTTCCTAGAATGCTCTTCCCACTTTTTAAAAAATTAAATAATAAAGTTGGGTGAACGATTATCACAACTTTTTAGTAGAGCAATTTATTGCTTTTGGTTTTTGTCTAGATGTTTTATTTTATCTACAGTTGGATCTAATATACACTCTAATCCAGATCCAGTTGTAAAACCATTCTGAATAATTAAGTTAGAAGATTTTAATGATACAAAAACTATTTTCTTTTCCTTTTTTTGGTCACTTCTAAAAAAAGAAGTGTGAAGACATTGGACTGGTGTTGGCTGGAGTGCCTTTATTATTTAATCTAAACTATTTTAAAATGTATTATATGATAAAGCATTGAAGTGACCTTCAAATAGCATCCCTCAGAGCTGCTTTTTCTCTCTAGTCCTTAAGTTAATGTGATGGTAATCTCTTTTTGTCTTCAAGTAAACATTACCTTTCAGGTAGTATAATTGCTGTCTATTTTTTTTAAACCTGTTCTTCCTGGGGTCTTTGACAACAACAAATACAGTTGTCAGCTAGTATAGTTATTCCCTATTGTGTTTAAATTATTTGAGGGTGAGGATAATATCAATGATTGATGCTACCTAGTAGTATTTAAATCACTGGATGATAGAAGGCATCTTTCTCTTCCGAGAAGATTTAAAAAATAAATTGTATAATGTGTACTTAGTACCTCTTTTACCCTGTGCTTATATACTTAGGATTGAATAGGACAAAATACATATTTTAAAAACATTGCTCTAAGTGTCAGGACATTTGCAAATGTTGTAAGCATTTTATTTTTCAATAAACATTATTAATAAATATTATGTGAATATATTCATAAATGGCACTCAGACAAGGTAAAAATAATTATTTTAGGAGAATTTAGATTAAAAGTGGGAGAGTAGTTAATTGTATAGTATTAGAATTCTGACTGGCAATTTGATGAACTGGAGGAGAAAAGGATGGTCTGTAGTAAATCAGTAACAAACCTTTCAGTTTCAGCAGTAGAGCTAATTTTTTACAAAATAGAGCCACTGGGATCAAGCATTTTATGCACAGCAGCATATCTAATTTAAAAGTATAAATTAGAACTTCTCTGGCAGTTCAGTGGTAAGACGCCAAGCTTCCAGGGCAGAGACATGGGTTCGATCCCTAGTTTGGAACTAAGATTCCACATGCTGTGTAGTACAGGCAAACATTTTTTTAAATTAAAAAAAAATTTTTTTAAGTGTACATTAGTAACTTTGCCGGGGAGGGGTATGAAGAAGTGTTTGGAAGCTGGCCTGAGAAATGAAAATACTCTTTTGCTGTAAATTTTTTTTTTCTGCTTTTGTGTATTTGTCAGAACATAACATTTTCTGCTCTTTAAGGAAATTTGGGTAAGGGAACAGTTTAAAAACACTTAAAACATTCTGGCTTATGGATTAGATTGCATTAGTAAACAAAAGAGCAAATTGGTGAATATGAGTTAACAAAAATTTTGAATAAGAAATTTCCCCATATGCATTTATTTGGGTATTAATAATTTAATTTTTAAAAGTTTGTTTTAAAACATTGCTTATTGTAACATATAAACTTATGTTGGGTGGGAAAAGTACAAATGAGAAATTGAAACTGTTTTAAACATGTAAATTAAATGGTAGACACTATGATTTTTGGGTTTTGGGGTTTTTTTTCTGTTTTGTTTTCATTTTTGTTTTTTGGTAAAGTAATCTGGATTGCTTATTTTATATGCTGGGATGCTAGTTGTTTTTTCTATTAATACACTTAACTTGCATTCTAGCTTCGCCATTCAGAGACAGGCATCGTGTGGTGGGTTGTGTGACAGTGTCTGTCAATAGTGAAGACAAATAGTGCCAGAGACACTTAACCCATCCAATCTCACCCAGGGTATAGGTCGGTCTCGTTTTCAGACTTCTTCATAAGTCTTTTTTTCTTTCTTTCTTTCTTCCTTCCTTCCTTTCTTTTTTTGTTTCTAAATAGTGAATTGATACTGATTGAAACTAAAGCTTTATGTAAAGTTTTAAACTTTACGTTAATATTTTAAGAAGAAGAAGAAAAGTAGAAAATGAAGGTTGGCATGTAAGGTGTTGACAAAGCAGGTTTGCAGCCACTTTGTGTGTTCTAGATTTTTCAATCCCTTGGCAACATGAATGTTGGCCTTATAAAATTTTTTCTGTCAATATCTTTCTTCTTTGATCTGAAAATATGTTCTTATATCTGGTGACTTTTATCAAACAAAATGTTTAGATTTGAAGTCATTGTTACCAGTAAGAAAAATGAAATACTTAAAAAGAATAACTTAGGCTGAACAGTAAGTGTTTTAGATCAGAAATGGTTTCCAGATAACCTGTGTTGTTTTTTATTACTATTTTCTGAGCAGTCTTGTTTACTCCTTCTCCGTTCCACTATTGGGTTCACTTAGCACACTTGTAAATTTTTATGGCTTTTTTTTTTTTTTTTAAGGAAACTCAACTGATTTTGCACTGATATTGAAAAGTTATACAATATAAGTGCATATTTAAATACTAGAGACCACATTTTTATCTTGGAAGTTTAGTTAAATGTCATTTCTGTTATATTTTTAAAAATCAGTGAAAGGTATTTGTTTCTTTTGAGGACTTTAAAGAATGTTTCTAATTTCATAGCTTTCTATAAAAAGTTTAGTTAGGTCCACAAAGTATCATCTCTTTTTTATGGTATTTAAAGCACTGAAATGATGTGATAATTTAATTTCTTGTTTACAAATCTAGAACTAATAGTTCTCAATTTTAAAATGTAATTTAAGCAAACTGTGTAAAATATACATGGGTTTCTCTATGTAGTATCATTTAAAACTCCATTTTCATCTTTCCAAACAAATTAATAATACAGTTGACCCTTGAATGACAGAGGGTTGAAGTGAGTAGGGGTGCTGTCCCTTAGCACAGTCAAAAATCCATGTATTACTTTACAGTTGGCATTCTGTGTCCTTGGCTCTTCATCCACAGATTTGAAATCTAAAATGTTCTTGCTATTATTTTATGCATTTATTTTTAATAGATAATATTAAGAGTTTGCTAAATTTTTTAGTAAATTTATCGATTAATACACAAGTATGTAGGGGCTTCCCAGGTGGCTCAGTGGTAAAGAATGCACCTGCAGCAGGTGTGGGTTCGATCCCTGGGTTGGGAAGAGCCCCTGGAGGAGGAAATGGCAACCCACTCCAGTATTGCCTGGAAAATGCCATAGACAGAGACCTTGACAGGCTACAGTCTTTAGGGTTGCAAAGAGTCATACACGACTGAGCATGCATGCACACAAGTAAGTCACTTGACTTATATCTGAGTTTTAAGAAAGAAGATTCTTAGCACATTTTTGTAGAAATAGTAAGTAAGTTACCTCTAAACTCTTTTAAGTTACTTCCAGACTTTTCCTGTAGCAGATAATGTTGCTATAGTAAGATATAGTCTAAGCATTTTGAGTAGTAAATCTTTTTTTTTTAAACCTGATATGTGTCTATTATTAACACATGGGTACATTTATTTACCAGTTTAATGTAACTCAGCATACATAGGAAATACTGACCTTCCCGTAAATCAATTTAATTAAAAAGTAGAATTTTTACTACATGGAAGTCATAGTATGTTACGTGTCTGGGGAGTCTAAGATGAGAAAGATGTTGTCCATGCTTTCTAGGGGCCCATAGTTCTTACCCCTTACTTTACCACCTCACCTGGCATTATTAATGCACTTAGGTGATGTTTTCCTAACCAAAATGTAACATGCTTTTGTGAAGGGTTTTATACACCATCTTCATTAAGCATCAGAGGAACAATGATACTATTGTAAAGAGTTTTATAGTTCAAAAAATTGTCTTATATTCATTATGTTCTTAAAATAAGGAGAACTTTAGTAATTTAGGATCGAACTGAGGTAACCTTTAAAAAATAATTTAAAAAATTAAAGACGCTTGCTACTGTCTTTTGACAGTTTATGTTTTCAGCTTTAATAGTTTTGTGCTCATGAACTTTTTAATTTAATAAGTATATCCAGGAAACTGCAGGTATAATATTCAAAATGTGTGTTAGATGTCCATGGAAAATGTAGAGAATATTTTAACTTATGTAGGGTATGATATCACAGTTTGGCATACCTGTCCCAGAACAGATATTTATGTACAGTTATATCAATTGGGTTTTATAACCATGATTTTGAAATAAGACTTGCAAGATTTAATCACACATGCTTTTAAAGAGCAATGCTAGATTATATCTTGCATATTAAATTCATAAGTATCATATAACTTACTTTTGAGTTCATGATTACATTTTACCTAACTTTCTGTCTTTCATGGACAGGGATCCCTGAGATGTTCATATTCTGCATTCTCATTTGCATGGTACCTAGATTCAAAGAGTGGGTGGGAGAAAATGTCTTTTTAGAAATACAAGTTCACAGCATTCATGTTGCATGCTTTGTGTGTTCCACTGCAAATATTGCATGCTGCATACTTGTATTTTTCTGAAAATAATGAACGTAGGCTCATACATACAACAACATGTAGTTTCTTTTTTGCCAATAGTTGGAACAGATGGAGGAATGTTAGACATAATACCTTTTTTATCTTTTCTAAAATGAATTGTCATATTTTTCAAAAAAATAAGGAAAACCTTGTTATTTAAACCCAAAGTGGCTACAAATCAGCTCCTAAACTGTCACTGACATTAGTATCTAGAATTTTGTAGTTTTTACAAATCTTTTAAAATATTTATTTACTAAGAAAACATTGCATTAATGCATGATACAAAAGTGATAAAATTTTTCTTTAAATTGGAATGCAGTTAAAGTGACTGAATTTTTCCAATTTCAACTACTGCATTTGACAAGGATACAAACTGGAAAATGGAACTGGTATCATCTAATTGCATTAAGTGCCTTAACTCATGGTAGTTGAGAAAATCTTTCCATGTGGCATTATGTAGATTACATTATTTATGGCTAACATTAGTAACAGTATTCTTCAGCCTTGACAGCAGTGAAAAATTATGGATGAATTTAGTTCTTTCAATGATTTGAGTGTTTTGGTGCATTTTTTCAATTTAAAAATAGATCTTTGGCACTTGGCTTTTGATTGTCTGAACATTGGCATTCTTACATTTCACTCTTTACATAATTAATGTGGATGTTGCAATTCTAGTAACTGGACATCACAGTTTTAAATTTTATCATGCCACTATAAAACAGTAGCATACATGGTATAGATAAAAATTAATTTCAATTTAAACATATTTTTAGTTGTCCATGTTGCCTATTTTCATTTTTGTATATGTTTATGATTATAAACCCTTCTGTATCTTATACAAGATAAAATTGTATAGGACTGATAACTTCCAACTGTAACATAAGTGTGCTTCCATAGATTATGTTGTTAAAGGGTTTAATAGTTGTATTTTTCAATGAACTGATCTGCCAGTGGCCACACATTTTGAAAAGATCTACTTTCGACTTTTTTGGTTAGGCATAGGCAAGGGAAATGATTTTATAAAAAACCTTTTTATAAGAACTATTAATAATTCTGATTCTCTCCAGAGATTTTTTTTCCTGTTCAACTCTTTCGTTAGACTTCAGTCAATAAAATTGACTGTTTACTCACCTGAAGAAATTCCCTTAATAGTTCAAATCAAGTAGACCTTTTAAAGAGAGAGTAAATGGACAGTGGTAACCAAGTGCTGAATGTGTAATCAAGTACTTTACAAGAAAAATCCATCCATTAATAAGTCCTTCCTCTGTTTTTCATTCTGCCACAAAGGATGGTATTATTAGAGATCATGGTTTTGAACTGCCACTTCCAACTTCTGGAGACCCTCAGTAGTTAACTTGCTTATCTTCTACAGCCCAGCCTGTTCCAAATCAAATCTTTTTCATTTTTATTCTTCTAGATTTTAAAATAATTGTAGTGACGGTACCAGTTCCATTTTGCCTCCAAGTCAGTTGATTATATATTTTTTCTATTTATTTCTCATTTTATAATTGATATCTGGAATAATCAGCAGCTCTTTTCTCATTTATTTTCTCATATTTTTATTCCAGGATTTGCCTCTGAAGCAGGGAGTGTCTGCATTAAAAATGACCTGTAGTTCTCTGCTTCATAGGTTAGAAACTTATTTTAATATTTTGTGGCTAAGCACAGTCCCACTTTTCAAATTCTATAATGAATTATTTAATTGGCATTGAATGTGGACCACAAGCATATATTTCATATTGGGGTTTTTTTTTATTATTTTAAATGATTAAAATTCAATAGAAATATCCAGCTGAGGCAATAAAAGCTTTGTTCTTGCTTTACAGCCTAAAACATTAAATTAGATTTTTTAAAATCTTATCAATTATAACAAGTAAAATAATGCTATTTTGGCATTTTTTTTAAATTGTGCATTTTTAGGCCTTGTATTGCTTGAAGCATTTATATTCTAAAACTTAACCAAATTCCAACTATTCATTATGGGGAAAACAATCAGTTCACAAATCACTTTTCATTGGGACTGCTAGCCAGCGTAGGTGAAAACATGTATAGTGTATTTACTCTTAAATTGTACACTGCAGATGCTTCTTCAGCTCCCTCCTCTTCCTCCATGGGCGGTGCTTGCAGCTCCTTTACCACCTCTTCCAGCCCTACCATTTATTCTACCTCAGTCACCGACAGCAAGGCTATGCAAGTCGAGAGCTGCTCCTCAGCCTTGGGGGTAAGTAACCGAGGGGTAAGTGAAAAGCAGTTAACCAGTAACACAGTTCAGCAGCATCCATCAACACCGAAGAGGCACACAGTCTTGTACATCTCACCACCACCTGAGGACTTGCTGGATAACAGTCGGATGTCCTGCCAGGATGAGGGGTGTGGATTGGAATCTGAGCAGAGCTGCAGTATGTGGATGGAGGATTCCCCCTCCAACTTCAGTAACATGAGCACCAGTTCCTACAATGATAACACTGAGGTACCTCGTAAATCACGAAAACGAAATCCAAAGCAGAGGCCGGGGGTCAAACGACGAGATTGTGAAGAATCTAATATGGATATATTTGATGCCGACAGTGCCAAAGCACCTCACTATGTGCTTTCTCAGCTTACCACGGACAACAAAGGCAGCTCAAAAGCAGGAAATGGGTTGGTATTCACATTTTTTTTAAAGTTCTCTCACCATTATGCAAAACAAAAAAATAAGTCATTCCTCATTTTTCTTAATTGCTCAGCTCAAGTTTGCATCTAAAGCAAAGATACTAATTTTATCATTGATAAACATGAAAATTTTAACTTAAAATGATCAGGTTTCACAAGAGAAGATAATAAAATACCAGCAGATTTTGCCAGTAGATATCTTAGTAAGGGTATGATTAAGTAGTAGAAAATGAAAATAATCTGTTTAAGAAGTAACTTAAATTTCAGATGAATTTATATTTTAAAAGATTTTTAAAATATTTTTACTCATTGAGATAACTAGTAATGTAATGGCTCTAGCTAAAACAGACTTTTACAGAGGGCTAATTTGTTTTCTCTTTCACATTGTCTCCCCCATATGATTCAGTTTATTTCCATTTTTGTGAAGACCTTATTTTCCTTTTATTTGATGAAAACAAAAAACTAAATTGATAGTTTGAGTCTCAATTTAGATTCATGTATTTATTTTAAGCTTTTTGTTTAATATATTTTGCCAGTTTAGGATTTCTTTAAAAATAAATAGATCACTTTTTTTCTGTGATTCTGGGTATTTAAAGGGTAATAGAACAGAATCATGGTACCTATTTTGATTTTTCATTCATTTCTGCCAGTTTACAACACATACTAGATATATTTCAGTAGCTATATTATAAAACGTTCACTTCTAAAGTACAGAACCCTATGACTTTCCAATTCCTTTGATACTTTCATTGTAACATTTAATTGCTAGACTTCTGATTACATTTTCCTGCAGTATATTCAACGTAGTTTGATAAAGTTTAACTTACTGGATCTTGAGAGATTACTTTTTTTGGATGGTCTTTTAGTTGACCAGGATCTCCTACAATTTTAGGTTGTCACAGAATATGATGGAGATGCTTTTGATTGGTTCATTATTTGATTACATCATTGGTGGATTTTTAGATAAAAATCTGATTGAGAGTTAGAATATCTTTAGTGTTTCTTAAACTTGTCCTTAAATATTTTCTCAGTATATTTTAAAAGTAATATCTACCATTTAAGCAATGATTATTCTGTACTGCTCTCTTCTCTGCTCTCATCTAAAACTCCTTTGGGGTGATGAAGTTACATAAAAAATGCCCATTACTCCTTTGGGGTGATGTAGTTAAATAAAAATGCCCATTTAAATATTTTTCATTTTTATAAAGTCCAGGTTAGGAAATTATCTAAAAAATATTTATATACCCTTTCCAAAAGTATTGCTGTTAGCAGAGTCAACAATTGTAGGACATTTTGTATAACTATAACCTGTAGAATAATGCTCTGAAACATAGTAGCATAGATATAAAAGGTTCATATGTGTCTATCATTAAATACAGGTATGTGTTTATTTGGGCTTCTGTGGAGAAAGTGGTTTTTTTTTTTTTTTTTAAGTTCCATAAGAGAGATTTTCATTTTTATACTGAAAAAATGTTAAAGTTCAGATGAAGAACAAATAAAATTTTGACTTAACAGTTAGTCAACACACATGATTTGCAGTTGCTGTTAAAAAGATATCTTGACATACGTCTTTTCTGCTTCTGCTTTTGTATGATAGATATATCTTAGAAATGATTTGAGGTTACCCAGGGAAAGTATAATAACATTTGTCAAGACACAATCTCTCATGAAATAATTCATGGAACAGAAACTCATCAAGCAGCAGAAGAAATGTCCAGCTTCTTAGGTAATGGAAAAACATTTGACACTAGCCTATGAAAATGATGGAAGAAGTTTAAACTTTGAATTTATAAGAACTATATTGAGGAAAGGATAAAACCATATGTAAATATAAAAAAATTAGGTCTTTGGAAACAATTGTTAAGAGGATCTCAAAAAAAGAGTTCATAGATGTTAGAAAATGAAAGAAATTTTGCCATAAAATTTCAGTTTATATAAAGCTACGTTATAGAAAATAGACTTTAAAATATTTTGGTACAGCAGTTTTTATTTATCTTCAAGATGGAAATAGCATTTTGTATAATTAAAATGTTAAATGAAAGAATTTGCTAAGAAAACAAAACTATTTTTAAAAAACTACTCAGTTATTTAAGCATCCCATATTTTTCTTAAATTCTTCACCTAAATATCCTGAGAATCAGTAGCCCAGTGTCTCTTCTAGATATTCCTAGAGATTAAGATATGATATATGTGAAACTGTTTTAGGGATTTTGTAGTAAAAATTATTTTTGTGACAGGCAACCAGAATGATGTGCAGCACAGAGGAATTAAATTATCATTTTAAGACTTCTGAATGGAATATGGCAAGATAGTGGATTTTCTTTTTAGATAGTCAATTTAAAAGTAAAATCCCATACAAATAGCTGCTATTTTCTTATTTTTTCTTTAAGCCATAAAGCATTAAAAATTAGTAATTTGAATGAATACTTTTCTAATAATTAGTTGATGTTCAGTTTTACACAGCCTGATATCTAAATATGTGTGTATTCCATTTTTACATTTAAACCTAGAGAATAAAGTTAGTTTTAAGGGCTTTTAAAAGTATCATTTCACAAACTGATTACATGTGTTGTTCTTTAAACCATAATGTGTATACTTCATTACCTTAATAGTTTTCATCCCAAATGAAATGTTTTATTGAAATAATCAAGCTTAGTATCTTATTTATCCTCATAAATATAGCTTTGGCTACCATAAGTGAATACAAGCCATATCTTGCCAAATTAATGATGTGCTACAGTTTTCTTATATTTCAGACTAAAAGTCTTCCATTTTTCATTGTAAAGTTAATAGATATTAGTTACAAACATTTGAAAAATGCAGAAAAAAAAGAAGACAAGAAATAATCTATAATCTAGTAAATCAATACAACTAATTTTAGTCCCTTTCAGTGCATATTTGGGGATGTTTTTATATGGTTTGAGTGAATATTTTTGCTTTGATTTTTAAATAAATAAAATTTTTTTTGACCACACTGTGCAGCATGTGGGATCTTTGTTCCCCAACCAGGGATCAAACCCTCGCCCCCTGCACTGGGAGCACAGTCTTAACCACTGGACTGCCAGAGGAGTCCCTGCTTTGATTTTTCAAATGATTAAAAAACAGTATCACTATAGAATTTCACATGCAAAATACTGTATTCACTGCAAAGATTTGAGTTTCTACCCAGAATAATGAAAAAATAGAATTTATTGCCCTTTGTTCTGACTTTGATTCCATACTTTTATTCATAGAATTTTTTCTTCCAGGGCCTTTTAAATTACTTATACAGGTAATCTGTGACTTAATTATGTCAAACTTCATCAACAAGTTTGCCTTCATCAGCAAATATTTTTCAGCTTCTTTTGTTTTGGGACTTGTGCAAGATTTAAGGAATATGAAGATGATGGAGCAAAGTACTTCCCCCTCAGAACCCTGAACCCTTTTTCTCAGTCAGTCTGACTGCATTCCTTTGCATCCCTTCTTCCCTCCATTCTTTTGTCCCTTTCCTAGCCATGTGTTCACCCCAGTCCCAATTCCACTGAGAATGTAGCATTTCCCTCTTTATTATTGACTACTGAGGCAACAATTTGATTAGAAATGACAGGGGTAGGGACTTCCTTGACAGTCCAGTGGTTAAGACTTCACCTTCCAATGAAGGCGATGCAGTTTTGATCCCTGGTCAGGGAACTAAGATCCCACATACCTCAAGGCCAAAAAAATAAAAACCCAAAATATAAAACAGAAGCTATATTGTAACAAATTCAATAGAGTTTTTAAATAGTCCACATATTAAAAAAAAAAAAAAACTTTATTAAAAAAAAAGAAAGAAAATGGAGAGGTAAACATTGGAGCTAGGTTTTAGGCTGCTTAGCCACCTATGTTTGAAGTCATAATATTTCTCCTGGGACCTGTTTGCTTTTGGACAGGATTTTGGCCACAGTCATCTCTTGGATCCTGTATCTTCAATATAAGTGTAAACTTTAGGACTGGGAAAATCATGCCAAAAGCGTTATAGGCCCTGATTCTGTTTTTAAATATACATAGGCAATTTTTTTAAACTATAGTATTGTTTTCTATTTATTTTTATCACATATTTACAGTACTTCAGATTAAATGTATTGACCTGAAGTCCTAACCACCACTTGAAATATTTCTTCGAACATACATTCTGCATAGCAAATGCATGATATATCAGTAAACACTGGAAACCCAACTTAAAAAAATGTTGAATTGCCTATCTTTAAAGCCCAGATTATACATTTTTTATATGCTGAAGGCTTATTTAATCACAAATGAAAATACTCTGAAAAATTAAACTTCTGGGAAAGATTGTTTAGAATAAAGCTAATTTCCAAATAAAAATCGAATCACTTTTTTTTTTTAGTATAACTTTCTCAGTTTGATATACTGAGGAAGATATCCAAAAGAATATGCACATGTACCTTGTTTTTTTTTTTTTTAAGGCCTTTTATGTTTTTTTGTTTTTCTTTTTGCTACCCCTACTTTTGCATTTCAAGACCTTTTAGAAGATAATGATAATCTTGTAACTTTATGTAACCCTCACACATATATGTAATTTTTAAACTTTATTTTGACTGAAGTACAATGTGAAAGGTTACAGTGACATTAGCTATTCTCTTTCCTGTTATACTTGGTTTATTGCATTCAGTCTTCCTTCCTCTTGCTACGTATATGCATTCTTTGTCTTCCCTGTCCAACTTTATTACAAAATTCAATTATTAGTTTTTTTAATTGAAGTATTTAGTTGATTTATAATGTTGTGCCAATCTTTGCTGTACAGCAAAGTGACTTAATGTGTGTGTGTGTGTATATATATATATCTGTATGTACACACACACATTCTTTTTAATTACAAAGTTTTAAAACATACTTTGCTTATGGAATGTATTATTCCTTAGCCTGTATTTATTTTGTCAGTAAGGTAATTAGTTGTTTTTTATGTTATTGCTTGTTCTCTTTCTTCCTTTATCTTGGATGACTTTTGTAGAAAACTCTTTTTGATACTTTTTCCACTTTGTGCTTTGATTTCTCAGAACATTGGAAAACCAAAAAGGAACTGGAGTAAAGAAGAGCCCTATGTTATGTGGACAGTATCCTGTTAAAAGTGAGGGAAAGGAGCTGAAGATAGTTGTACAACCTGAGACCCAGCACAGAGCTCGGTACCTGACTGAGGGTAGTCGTGGCTCAGTAAAGGACAGAACACAGCAAGGCTTTCCTACAGTGAAGGTACTTATTTTATTTAGCAGTAAATGAAGAATTTTATCCACTTTTATTTATTAGTTATTTTGTTTTTGACCAATAAAAGCTGTCTAAAATAAAACTAATTGCTGTATATATTAGAAATTAAAGTAAAAGTCTGAATCATAAGCCAAATATTGTTGCTCTGATGTCATTTGAATTTTAGTTTAAATGGAAACAGAATGTGCTCTAACAAGTAAAATATATGGCAATCATGAACTATTTTCCCTTTATGTTTGACATTGGTAGCAACTCTTTTACATTCTCTCCAAACCTGTATATTAAAAATATTTTAAAGTGAATCCAAAGAAATATTGTAGAAATTATTGTGGACTTGGAAAATAAGGTTTTTGAGATGTCGAAAGCAATCAGGTCTACTCAACTCTGAAAAGAGTTGGTTGATAGGTAACTTAAGTTTTCAGTTTAGGAAACAGGATATCAATTGAGTCTTTAGCGTTTCAGAACTTAGACTAAAAGGAAAAAGAAGGAGCAGTTAAATTTCAGCACCTGGCTTACCTTATTATAAAGATTTTGTCTCTTTGAAGACAAACCAAAATAAAAGTGGGTAGGGAATATTTAACAAGTGTTCCTACCCCTTGCAAAATACTAAACAGGGAGGAATTTTGGCTAGTCACAGGGTAGATTCTTGTAAATACAGTTTGTGTAAATGTTTTAGTTGAACGCAATTTCATTGAACTGCCTTTCTTTTTATGCATGAAAGAAATAATGGTAGAAACTTGAAATCAAGAAACTTACTCATGACCATTATAAGGTTGGTTAATAGTTACATGTACCATATCATTTCTACCCCTCTACTGCTCACCACACCAGTCCTTCTTTAGTCCCCCAAACTTAGGACAAGTAACAGGCAAGTGAAACATTTAAATTATGCTTTGTGTAAATATTTGTTTAGCCAGACATTTTGATAGTTTGAAAATTTTAACCTAACTGCTCTGGCTTTAAGTAAGTTTTGTCTAAGTACTCATCTATAGAAGTATTGTTAGATTAATTGCCTGTAATAGGGGATGAATTGCCTGATGTTAAAAGTTTATTTATTCACTCATTCAACAGATATGGTACCCTTCTATGTGTCAGACACTGTTCTCTGGTACTGCTGACTTAACAGCTTGGGTGGACTGCTTATTTGACTCATTATGATACCATTGATACTGAGATACAGCTATTCTTGAATAAAAAACATTTATGAGTTATTTTTAAGCACTTTGATGTGCATTGTACAAGTTATTTTGTGATTTTCTATGTTCTGTATTAGCAGCTTCAATGTTTAACTATAAACCTTATCAAGAACCCAATTTATTTATTCATCAGCATACAAACTGTAGTTTAATTTATGAAGGCTTGTTAGAGACCTGTAAATGACCCATAGGTCCTGGTTTGAACCAGCAGTTTTTCATATCATAATATTAGTTCTGGCCCATGATTTTATGATGTTGCATATATGCATCTAGTCTATAAAAATAAGCCCGTTCCTCTATTGTTTATATAGCTGAAGGTCAAATGCTTTCCTACCCAATAACTTTCACAGAGTAAAAATTTAGTAGATGTACTCTTACTTGATGATGATGCCACTAACACAGTTTAGTGAACTTTCCGTTAGTGGTGGTGGTAAATCCTGAGTAACCCAGATGCTTTGGCAGTCCACAAATTTATAAATACCTCAAAGGATTGTGTATTCATTGTCATTTGGTTGTAAAAATTAATTACAAATGATAATTTTTCATTACACATCTAAAATTTTAATTAAAATGTGATTATTGCAGAACTAAAACTTAAAAGTTTTCTTGAAAAATTTAGCTAATTCTCCTTTATGAAAACATTTTTCCTCTGTTTTTCTGAAGGACTTATTTCTTTACTGTAATCCAGTTATAAATATAATAATATAAGACTTGACCTTAAATGTTTGATTTTTACAGTTCGATTATTTGAAATACAAATTAGTGTTTATGCTCCATGTTATCCATTCCAGCTGGAAGGCCATAATGAGCCAGTGGTGTTGCAGGTGTTTGTGGGCAATGACTCTGGTCGAGTGAAACCACATGGATTTTATCAGGCCTGCAGGGTAACTGGGCGAAATACAACTCCCTGCAAAGAAGTGGATATCGAAGGCACTACTGTTATAGAAGTTGGCCTTGATCCAAGCAACAATATGACACTGGCGTGAGTACTTACTAAAAATTTTTTTCTTAGTTCATTACACTTTTGCAATAGAAGGAAAAGTTTTAGTTTGTAATGTAAATATAAAAGATTTTTAGTTTTAAGCATTGCAAATAAAAAGAATAGATTATGGCAGAATTGTAGTGGAGGAAATGAATTCTTGCCCTTTGCTAGAGAATTCCCATAGTGAATGGCAAGGATATAAAAGCAAGGTGGAATGCTGGCTTTTGGCAAAATAATATAGACTTATATGTTGGTTTTATAATATTAACATTAAAAACTAAAATTACAACCAATTTGATTTGCTTTCCTAAGTTCCACTTTTGTAGTGTTTGCAGTAGAAACTGACAGACATCATTCATGGTATCTTTAACCAATCTTGGAATGAAAAAGCATATTGTTAGTCTAAATTTACCTTTTATTTCTGTTTTCCTGTGTTAAAAAAAAATGATGTCCTATGATTACCTATTTTTCATGTTATGCATTTTCATTTCCTGAAATATATTACAAGTGTTAAGGATTTAAATTAAAAATTTTTTTTCCTTACCCCTTTTGTTGAGGACCTTTAATCTGAAAGATAAACTTAACAGCAGCAAATATTGATATGGGATAGACCTTGTAATTATTTGTATTGGATAGCTAAAGACTTTTCTTTATTTGGTGTTTTTTTTTTCTTTAAAGCTATTTTGAATAAGTAAGAGGGAAATAATAAGTTGGAAAAGGGAAATTTTGAAACATATTTAATAAAGTTTTTTTTTAACTTTTGGGATTATAAAAGTAAATGTATATGGTGGAAGATAGAGATTACTGATTATAAAAATAGTACTTATTCCTTATAAGTTGAAAACAGAATAAAAATTTAAAATTAGTAAAAATAGTAGTAATAGAAAGCTAAAAACATACTCCTCAAATGCCAGCTTCCAACTTAATAGAACTAATTACAATTTTGACATTTATTTTTTCATCCTTTTTTCTGATAAAATGAGATGATACTGTACTCACTGCTCTGTAACCTACTCTTCACTTACTATGAGCATTTTCCCATAACATTAAATATTTAAAGTGTACATTTTAATGGTACAGTGTTCATTTTGGGGGGAGACAGTTGCTAGTTTTTTCCCAAGTAAAATCTGTTCCTTATTTTAATATCTGAATTAGGTATAAAAAGGAAGAGGATAAATTTAATTTTTTAAAGCAAAAGTATCTCTTTTTTCTCTTTTTTTTTAAATTTAAATTTATTTATTTTAATGGAGACTAATTACTTTACAATATTGTATTGGTTTTGCCATACATCAACATGAATCCGCCATAGGTGTACATGTGTTCCTCATCCTGAACCCCCCTCCCACCTCCCTCCCCATACCATCCCTCTGGGTCATCCCAGTGCACCAGCCCCAAGCATCCTATATCCTGCATCAAACCTGGACTGGTGATTTGTTTCTTATATGGTATTATACATGTTTCAATGCCATTCTCCCAAATCATCCCACCCTCTCCCTCTCCCACAGAGTCCAAAAGACTGTTCTATACACCTGTGTCTCTTTTGCTCTCTCGCATACAGGGTTATCGTTACCATCTTTCTAAATTCCATATATGTTAGTATACTGTCAAAATATCTCTTATAAACCATAACTTATGTTCAGATTTTGAAATAGTGATTTCTATACTGTTTTTTCCCGTTATTATTATAAATAAAAAGTTGACCAGAGAAGTTATGAATATTTAGAATTTACACTTCTCTATTTTTTAAAATTTGGAATAATTATATTACATATTCAAAAATTAATAAAGAAGCAAATTATACTTAAAAAGAAAATATTTAAGAATATATTACTATTTATACAGCAGAAACTATCAATTAATATATTTTTTCTGTATTAGGGTTGACTGCGTAGGGATATTGAAATTGAGGAATGCTGATGTTGAAGCCAGAATAGGAATTGCTGGTTCCAAGAAAAAGAGCACTCGTGCCAGATTGGTTTTTCGAGTTAATATCACAAGGAAAGATGGCTCCACTTTGACACTGCAAACACCCTCTTCTCCAATTTTATGTAGTAAGTAAGAAAATATGAAGATACTAAATATATAGAGGGGTTTTTTCCATTTTCTGTTTATTGTTCAGATATCTCTAAATTTCAGTTGTATTACATACTCAAGCTTATGGTCATGCAAACTTTGCAACATTTTTAAAGCTATAGTCAAGTTTTCTAGACTAAGCTAAAGGTGGGTAATTTCTAATAAGATTCAGAAGTTATGTAGCGTTTTGTAGTTTCCTGTTACTCTTATACTGATTTAAAAAGTAATTTGAGTAGTTTGCCTAAGTAAATTACAAATCCAAAGGATTTTCACAGCATCTTCATTTTGTGGTAAATTGCTGTGATACTAAGTGTTTTGTGTTAGAACGTAAAGGAACAGAAAGGTAAGCAGAACTTTGTAAATATATAGCAGTGAGGGTTCTGATTACAAATTAAAGTGCTGTAGTATAATGGGAAATTAACTTCTTACTTTGCTGACCTTGGCATAGAAAATAAATGATGTGTATATGTGTGTATTTAAATTCAGTCGTGTTGTATGTGCCTCACCATATAGTCTGGTTTCCCTGTAATGAGTATTAGTACAAGTAATATGTAGGAAAATTTTTTCCTTTGTACATCCCTTAAGATTTTCATTAAGTATTATGTTCTTCGGCCTTGCTTCTGAATTCAGAAGAGCAGAAGAGACTGAGTGAATTCCATTTACTTGAATTTCCTATTGGATGGTTATGAGTATTATGTCCTTGGTACCCCCAGACATTTACAAAGCCTTTGTTATTTAATTGTAGCTTAGTTTTGTCAACTTATTCACCCTTAGTAAATCTTATTTTTCCCTTCCTTTTAATTCACTTGAGATGTGAATACTTATACATTAGCTTGGCAAATACCCTTGTTTTAAAAGAGTAGTAGTAAATGTATTTGTGATCTCAAGAGAACTCAGAAGACTTCTATTTTTCATTATTATGAAAATTTTGTTATGGTATTAGTGTTTCCTTGGGCCATTTCTGGAGAACGTTCACTTATAAATATGCTCCTTTTAAAGTTTGTAGATTCCATGTCCATTCTGTTGTGTTCAGATAGGGACAGAATAAATAATCTGTAGATGGTTTATTGAATTCTGAAGTTTTTTTTAATTTGGGTACTAGTTTACTATAAATCACAATATGTCTCAACTTGAATATTATAAGGATGGAATTTCAATTTTAGTGGGGGTACATGCAGTTCTTCTTTTATGTGATCTAATACTTTGAGCATGACCATAGCTACTCTCTGAAGACCAGATCCAGGAGATGCTAGATAATTCAGATCATACTGCCTTAGCAGGAACTGGGGGGGGGATGGTTGTCAACTTTATTTGATTTTATATTTTAATTATTTATTTTAATTGGAGGCTAATTACTTTATAGTACTATGGTGGTTTTTGGCATACATCAACATGAATCAGCCATGGGTATACATGTTTCCCCCCGCCCCGTCCCGAATCCCCCTCAACTTTATTGTATTAATAATTGTTTGTTTCTTCTTTCAGTAGTTCATTTCTTTATTTCCTATTTAATTGAAGTATTGTTAAAATATAAATATAAATGTATCCAGCCAAAGATAGAAAATATAAAAGAAACAGAAAACATGATTTTCTGAAATTTTTCATCTATAGTTATAATTTTCATTCGTTAATTATCACCATTTAACCATATTAATATGGTAACATATTAATATGTTCATGTTGCAAAAAGTGTTATCTCCCTTGGAAGATGTGTCTGGGTGAATTATGATAGTCCTAAGAAGCAGCAGCATATAGTGGAAGGCATATAGAGCTAATAGTAAAAATTGCCATATTTTGAACTCTGCACAGTATGCCAGAGATTTTATTAACAATTTTATAAGCATTATGTCATTTACCCTCACCATTGCCTTTCATTGTTTCTGTTCTACAGTTGATGAAACTGAGACTTAAATAACTTCCTCAAGGTCATGTAGCTAGTATGTAGTAAGATCAGGATTAAAAGCCTCCTTTTTAGCCATTGTGCTGTGTTGCCACCACAGTCACTTAAAATTTAGCAGTGCTAAAACAAAATTTGAATGATTCATTTTATCCCAGCTATAGCTTCCAGATGGTTAGGACTATAGTTACAGTATGAAATTATGTTAGAAAACTATTTCCTCTACCTATGAGATTTGTGTTATGTAATTTATAGATTTTTTATGAATTTAGAAAATAGATCTCAATTTATATTAGGGGATTTTGCTTGAATACCTATATTATCCCTTCCATTTCCTTTTGTAAACGTCATTTATTATGGAGGTGTAGGATATATATTTTTACTCCTTTAGTTGACTATTTGGCATTTATATTGCCATCTGCTTGGTGAAATTGAATTAGATAAACTTGAGCAATACTTTCTTTTAAAGAAAGACATACCTTTGCAATAATAATTCGTTAGAAATGGAATGGGAGGTAGAAGGAAACAGGAAGATGAGAGGTAAGTAGAAAGGAAGAGGGGCCAAAAGGTGCTAGAGGTGAAAGGGAGGAGAGGAAACAGATAATTGATCTTCCCTCAGTGGAAAGAAGGCCTAATGCCAGAATTCATGTTGTGCCTTGTGACCTTAGAAAAACAATCTTGCTTCTACTTGTTGGTTTAACAGTGGCCATTGGATCCATTTTCTTTTAGTTTGTTTATTTTTAAGGGAATAGAAGAATCCTCTCCTTTCACACCTTTAGATTTCTCCAGAAAATATATATATACTAGATCAAAGTAAAAATATCAATTTTTATACTTTTTTAGTATCTACCCTAATATAATAATTTTTAATGTGTCAAAATTAATCATAGCTTTCTTCAATATAATGTTTTATCTTACTAATACTGTATTAAGTCTTACTAAAATTAACAAGTTCTTCCTTTACTTATTTCTGGCTCTTCCACAACTTTAGGGAACGACTAATATCATTCAGTAAACTTTTGTTCTCTTCAGTTCAGTCGCTCAGTCGGACTCTCTGCGACCCCATGAATGGCAGCACGCCAGGCCTCCCTGTCCATCACCAACTCCCAGAGTTCACCCAAACTCATGTCCATAGAGTCGGTGATGCCATCCAGACATCTCATCCTCTGTCATCCCCTTCTCCTCCTGCCCCCAATCCCTCCCAGCATCAGAGTCTTTTCCAATGAGTCAACTGTTCGCATGAGGTGGCCAAAGTACTGGAGTTTCAGCTTTAGCATCAGTCCTTCCATAGAACACCCAGGATTGATCTCGTTTAGAATGGACTGGTTGGATCTCCCTGCAGTCCAAGGGACTCTCAAGAGTCTTCTCCAACACCACAGTTCAAAAGCATCAATTCCTCGGTGCTCAGCTTTCTTCACAGTCCAACTCTCACATCCATACATGACCACTGGAAAAACCATAGCCTTGACTAGACAAACCTTTGTTGGCAAAGTAATGTCTCTGCTTTTCAATATGCTGTCTAGGTTGGTCATAACTTTTCTTCCAAGGAGTAAGCGTCTTTTAATTTCATAGCTGCAGTCACCATCTGCAGTGATTTTGGAGCCCAGAAAAATAAAGTCTGACACTGTTTCCACTGTTTCCCCATCTATTTCCCATGAAGTGATGAGACCAGATGCCATGATCTTCGTTTTCTGAATGTTGAGTTTTAAGCCAACTTTTTCACTCTTCCTTTTTCACTTTCATCAAGAGGCTTTTTAGTTCTTCTTCAGTTTCTACCACAAGGGTGGTGTCATCTGCGTACCTGAGGTTATTAATATTTCTCCAGGCAATCTTGATTCCAGCTTGTGCTTCTTCCAGCCCAGCATTTCTCATGATGTACTCTGCATATAAGTTAAATAAGCAGGGTGACAATATACAGCCCTTCTTCACAGACTTTCTAATTCTTCTTCACAGGCTTTCTAATTCTTTTGACAGGTTGAAATATTTGCTTTGTTATTTTTCGGTATTCATTTTCTTTAGCTTTATTTTTGAGGCTCCTGTTTGAACAGCATCTAAAAGCACATTGTTCTTTATAATACCAGAAAAGTGGCTGCTTTTTTCTGTTATAATTTTTTAAAGCAATGTGATCCCTTTCAAGAGGCAGCTCACTAATTTCTTAAAGGTAAAAATAAAACATCTAATGCTTAAATAATGCTGACTTCAGTTCTATTTGGTATAGAGTATGTCCTGTTAGGTAACCACCAAATTTTTTAACAGATAAGACTTTTTAAGGTCAAAAGTTAAATTATCTTGAGCAGACTAGTTCTTTGTGTAATGTAAATACAAATATATAAAATAAACATTGTATCTTCAGAGGGGCCTCATTTGGCCATCTTATGCCTTTTAATGCATAAAAGGGAAAAAGGAGATAGGAAAAAGTTTTGATAATCATGAGCAAAGTGGAGTTTCCATATAGTATCTTATAAGTAGATGGCGGCGGGGGGGGAGATTATAGACTTTCCATTCATTTTGTTACTATATTCATATAATTTTGCACCTCTTACTGTTTTCTAATCAAAATAATATTCATCATATTTTTCTTTTGAATGTCATTTAAAAACAAGTATCTAGTTCCAGTGTTACTCCAAAAAGTTATAAATTAATTCAGTTAGTTCTTTGTTTTAAAAGGGTGTATGATTACCAGTGTATGACAGATAACTGTTTCCATCTGTTCATACATTAACCCTGTGGTTCTAGACAGTATATATGTATACACAATCACGATTTTTTTTAGCTGTTACGCATTGCTGAAAATATTATTTGGTATTTAATTAGGATAAGATACTTGTTTGTATCAATAAATGAAACTAAATGATGCTAAAAGTAATAAATAAACAACCAAAAAAAAATCTAAATGCTTATACAACGCAGTTTTACTTCCCCCTCATTTTATGATAATATTGGCAGCAGTTGAGAAACAGCTCCATTTTCTTCACTGTGGGAACCAGGCTTTAGAAGCTGCCTTTTTCTGGGATATTGCTGTTTTTTTAGTGGAGGAAAAAAAGATGGTGCAACCACGTGGAGATGGTAAAGCCTGGAAGTGGCACATTTACTTCAGTTCACATTTCATTATATAAACAAGTCATGTGGCCAATCCTTAAATGAGTGGGGCAAGAATGACCTTGTGTGGAGCAAGAGTCTTCTGACAGAAAGGGCAGCCCTAGGGAAAACAGGGCAATAAATACTTTGACAGTAGTAATTTCCCAGATTACTTTCTTGTAAAGATAAAATTGATTATCAAATATATAAGTACCTAAGGAGAAAAAAACTTAAAAACTTTGGTTAAAGTTTAGTTGTTGTTGTTCAATTGCTAAGTTGTGTCCGACTCTTTGTGATCCTGTGGACTGCAGCATGCCAGGCTTCTCTGTCCTTAACTTTCTCCCAAAGTTTGCTCAAACTCTTGTCCATTTAGTCAGTGATGCCATCCAACCATCTCATCCTCTTTTTCCTCCTTCTTCTCCTTCCCTCAGTCTTTCCCAGCATCAGTGTCTTTTTGAATGAGTCGGCTCTTTGCATCAGGTGGCCAAAGTATTGGAGCTTCAGCTTCAGCCTCAGGCTTTCCAATGAATATTCAGGGTTAATTTCCTTTAAGATTGACTGATTTGATCACCTTGCTGTCCAGGGAATTCTCAGGAGTCTTCTCCAGCAAAACATTTCAAAAGCATTCATTCTTTGGTGCTCAACCTTCCTTATGGTCCAACTCTCACATCCATACATGACTACTGGAAAAACTACAGCTTTGACTATACAAATCTTTGCTGTATAGTGATATCCCTTCTTTTTAATATGCTGTCTAGGTTTGTCATAGCTTTTCTTCCAAGGAGCAAGTGTCTTAATTTTGTGGCTGCAGTCTCTGTCCATAGTGATTTTGGAGCCCAAGAAAATACAGTCTGTCACTATTTCCACTTTTTCCCCCTGTTTGCCATGAAGTGATGGCACCAGATGCTATGATCTTAGTTTTTTGAATGTTGTGTTTTAAGCCAGCTTTTTCACTCTCTTCTTTTACCCTTATCAAGAGGCTCTTTAGTTCCTCTTGTTTTCTTCCATTAAAATAATATCTGCAAATCTGAAGTTGTTGTTTAATTCTCCTGGCAGTCTTGATTCCAGCTTGTGATTCATCCAGCCTGGCATTTCGCATGATGTACTCTGCATAGAAGTTAAATAAGCAGGATGACAACATACAGCCTTGTAATACTCCTCTCCCAATTTTGAACCAGTCCATTGTTCCATGTTCGGTTCTAACTGTTGCTTCTTAACATGCATGCAGGTTTCTCAGAAGGCGGGTAAAGTAAAGTAGTCTGGTACTCCCATCCCTTTAAGAATTTTCCACAGTTGTAATCCACACAGTCAAAGGCTTTAGTATATAGTCAGTGAAGCAGAAGTAGATGTTTTTCTGCAATTCCCTTGCTTTTTTGATGATCCGACAGATGTTGTCAATTTGATCTCTGGTTCTTCAGCCTTTTCTAAATCCAGCTTGTGTATCTGGAAGTTCTCAGTTCACATTACTACTGAAGCCTAGCTTGAAGGATTTTGAGTATTGCTAGCCTATGAAATTGTACAGTAGTTTGAACATTCTTTGGCATTGCCATTATTTGAGATTGGATGAAGACTGACCTTTTCCAGTACTGTGACCACTGCTGAGTGTTCCAAATATGCTGACATATTGATTACAGCACTTTAACAGCATCATCTTTTAGAATTTTAAATAGCTCAGCTGGAATTCTATCACCTCCACTAGCTTTGTTCATAGTAATGCTTTATGGGCCACTTGACTTCACACTTCAGAATGTCCACCTCTAGGTGAGTGTCCACACCATCATGGTTATCTGGATCATTAAGACCTATTTTGTATAGCTCTTCTGTGTATTTTTGCCAATTCTTCTTAAACCCTTCTGCTTCTGTTGCTGCTGCTGCTAAGTCCTTGCTATTTCTGTCCTTTATTGTGCCCATCTTTGCATGAAATGTTCCCTTGGTATCTCCAGTTTTTTTTGAAGGGGTCTTTAGTCTTTGCAATTCTGTTGTTTTTCCTCTATTTCTTTGCATTGTTCGCTTAAGATGGCGTTCTCATCTCTCCTCACTGTTCTCTGGGACTCTACATTCAGTTAGTTATATCTTTCCCTTTCACCTTTAACTTCTCTTTCTTTTTCAGCGTGTAAGGCCTCCTCAGACAACCACTTTGCCTTCTAGCATTTCTTTTTCTTTGGGATGGTTTTAGTCACTGCTTTCTATAGTGTTAGAAAACTCCATCCATAGTTCTTTAGGCACTCTGTCTATCAGATCTAATCCCTTGAATCTACTTGTCACCTCCACTGTATAATTGTAAGGGATTTGATTTACTGGGCATGGCCCTGCCCACCAAAGCAAGACCCAGATTTCCCCACAGCCAGTCTCTCCCATCAGGAAGCTTGCACTAGACTCTTAGCCTCATCCATCAAAGGGCAAACAGAAGAAGCAAGAACTACAGTCCCACAACCTCCAGAATGAAAACCACAATCCCAGAAAGGTAACCACAATCATCACATGAATCAGAGGTTTGTGTAACTCGAAGCTATGAGCTATGCCGTACAGGGTCACTCAAGATGGATGGGTCATGGTGGACAGTTCTGACAAAATGTGGCCCACTGGAGAAGGAAATGGCAAACCCCTCCAGTATTCTTGCTCAAGAACCCCATAAACAGTATGAAAAGGCAAGAAGATACGACACCAGAAGATGAGTCCCCCAGGTTGGTAGCTGTCCGACATGCTACTGGGGAATAGCAGAAAAATAGCTCCAGAAAGAATGAAGAGGCTAGGCCAAAGCAGAAACATTGCTGAGTTGTAGATGTGTCTGGTGGTGAAAGTAAAATCCGATGCTGTAAAGGAACCTGGAATGTTAGGTCCATGAATCAAGGAAAATTGGATAAGGTCAAGCAGGAGATGGCAAGAGTGAACATTGGTGTTTTAAGAATCAGTGAACCAAAATGGATGGGAATGGGCGAATTTAATTCAGATGACCATTATGTCTATTACTGTGGGCAAGAATCCCTTACAAGAAATGAAATAGCCCTCATAATCAACAAGAGAGTCCGAAATGCAGTGCTTGGGTACAATCTCAGAAACAACAGAATGATCTCAATTCGTTTCTAAGGCAAACCATTGAACATCACAGTAATCCAAATCTGTGCCCCAACCACTGATGCCAAAGAAGCTGAAGTTGACCTGTTCTATGTAGACCTACAAGACTTCTAGAACTAACACCGAAAAAAGATTTCCTTTGCATCATGGGGATTGTAATGCAAAAGTAAGAAGTCAAGAGATACCTGGAGTAACAGGCAGGTTTGGCCTTGGAGTACAAAATGAAGCAGGGCAAAGGCTAACAGAGTTTTGTCAAGAGAAAACATTAGTCTTAGCAAACACCCTCTTCCAGCAACTCAAGAGACGACTCTACACACGGACATCACCAGATGGTCGATAGCGAAATCACACTGATGATATTCTTACAGCCAAAAATGGAGAAGCTCTATACAGTGAGCGAAAACAAGACCTGGGGCTGACTGTGGCTCAGATCATGAGCTCCTTGTTGTAAAATTCAGGCTTAAATTGAAAAAAGTAGGGAAAACCACTAGGCCATTCAGGTATGACCTAAATCAAATCCCTTATGATTATACAGTGGAAATGACGAATAGATTCAAGGGATTAGACCTGGTAGACAGAATGCCTGAAGAATATGGACAGAGGTTTGTAACATTCAACATATATTAGACTATCTCATTAATTTAGAAGTTGATGAGTTATACAGCCATGTTTAAAATTACTTTTGCAGTACGTTATTAGGTTTGTTGTTATATGTTACAGATATAATATACATATTGTGTAATTAGTATGTTATTAGGATTTACTAAAACAACAAATGATGTAATTGGTTTCAAAGTGCTTAATCTTAAGGGAGTAGTTTTCTGAGTACCTAAAACGTAGGTATTTGCATTAACCAGTATTCCAGGGAGTACTCTGGTGGAAACCTAGTCCTTAGGTGTCAATATCAAAGAATGTTTCTGGGGTCAAATATATTGAGAAAACTGTGTACTACACCCAGTTCTTGGATATTTATAGTGTACATCAGAATGTGAAATGTTTGGGGAAATTTTGGAACCTATTTTACTAAACAGTACATATTAAATTTTCCTAAGAAAATCAGGAAGATTAGTAAGCCAGTTATAGTTTTTTAGATCTGGATCCTCCTCAGTACTTCTCTATCTCTTTGTTAATTTACTAGTGATTAGTTAGTCTTTATAACTGAAAAATGAGTGTGTTTTATTTTTATCCTCAAGGTATCCTAATTCAGGGAGATCCTCTGGTAGGAAGAATTATTCTGAAATGGATTCAGTCTGTTTTTAGGTGTTCTTTTCATTTAGAGCCTCTAAGTCCTAGATCTGGATCCTTAAAGATACTCTTAATACCACCCAGAGGCTCACTTTGCCTCAGAAGTCTTGTGAAGGTGTAGCACAGCTAACATTTTTAAGGTTAGGATTGTGAGATGTTTGTTATTAAATTGATTTTTTTTGAGTGTTAAAAACATGACCAAGTTCATATTTTACACCTTTTTTTTTTTTTTTCATGTAATGAGAAAACAAAGATGGTATGTAACTTTGCTTTCTGTTATGGTAAATTTTAATTTGCAGAATGAAAGTGAAAGTTGCTCAGTTGTGTCCAATTCTTTACAATCCCAAGAACTATAGCCTGCCAGGCTCCTCTGTCCATGGAACTCTCCAGGCCAGAATATTGGAGTGGGTAGCCATTCCCTTCCCCAGGGGATCTTTACCCAGGAATTGAACCCAGGTCTCCTACATTGCAGGTGTATTCTTATACCCTCTGACCCACCAGGAAGGCCCAAGAATACTGGAGTGGGTAGGCTATCCCTTCTCCAGCAGATCTTCCCAACCCAGGATCAGGGTCCCCTGCACTGTAGAATAAAAGAAGGCAAATTCAGGGGTCAACAAAGACAACTTACAGAACTGAATAATTGAGAGTTGATTTTAGGTAAGAAATGTATTGGTGGTTCTTCTTATGGAATGCTTATATATACCTACAGCTCAACCAGCAGGAGTGCCAGAAATCTTAAAGAAGAGCTTGCATAGCTGTTCGGTGAAAGGAGAGGAAGAAGTATTTTTAATTGGCAAGAACTTTCTGAAAGGAACTAAAGTTATTTTCCAAGAAAATGTTTCTGGTAAGTAGGCATAACACTGCCTTAGAAATTGTTGGGTGTTTCACTTTGTTATGAAGATATAGTTGTAGCTACAAAGTAAAAAATTTTTCATAATTTTAGTAAGTCACTGTTTTTTATTTCAATCAGATGAAAACTCTTGGAAGTCAGAAGCTGAAATTGATATGGAATTATTTCATCAGGTATAATTTAAACTTTTTATAGTTTGATTGTTTATTCTCTGAGAAACTGAGTTTTGCTCCAAGATTTTCCTAAATCAACAGATTAAATTTCTTATTTATATGGAATTGAAGTAAATCATTTAAAGTTTCTTTCTTGAGTTTCTTTAACTGAAATAGATTTATTCCACTGATGCTAGAAATGACAGTTCTGTATTTGGAAAGTTAAGACCATGAGAAAATTACCGTTGTTAATAAATGAAACATGTCTTTCCTAATATTTATTTGCTATCTCTACCTACTTTGGATTATCCTTGGGTTATCTTCACCTACTTTTTAATAAGAGAAACTTATTTATTGAGTACCTGCTGTGTGCCAGGTGTTTTATATTTGTTCCTTACCTTTTGCATTCAGAAGCACTACTTATTACACTTAGAGTCTGTATTTGTAGGACCTCGGTGTATATTCATTTTTGGTTTAAAATTTTTAAAAATTCCTTTGTGTTCTGAAAAAAATAAAGAAATTTAACATTATGCATCCAATATATTGCCAAACTCAAAGCTAAAGGTACAATGTTGCCTAAGAGTGCCCTCACTTCAGACACCAGCTGCACGTTCAGGGGTCCCCTGAACAGGTCTCACTTCTGAACAGTTGGCTTCAAATTCAAGGGTTTCCACTACCCCCAAAGATTTGCTAGTAGAACTCACAGAACTCAGGAAAGCACTGTACTTAACAATATCAGTTTTATTATAGCAAAAGAACACAAATCAGATTATAATTTCTCAACTTCTAGCCTTCTGGGTTCTTTATATTATATTTTTTAGAGAGTAAGAATAAAAAAAAAATAAAGTGGAGTTTTGAAGAAGATGGAATTTTCTTTTTTTTTTTTTTTGGAATTTTCTATTTTTAATAGGCTAATGTCTATTTCATGCTCTGTAAAACAAGTTATACAGTGGATTAATGCAGAATAATCATAAAAATTTGGTGGAATGGAAAGGAATTATATCCTCATTTGGTGGCTATATATAGAGGCCCTGGGGTTCTTGCAAGCAAGTATGTAAACAGGGTAAATCATAATATGATCTTTCATTAATTCTGTGGTTTTGCTATTTTTTTATCTTTTTCAGAGAAAACTTTCTTTTTTTCTTTCTTTCTAAAGGGCTTTCTGGGAAGTGTGTTAGAGTGGAATCAGAGCTGAGATATACAAAATAAATCCTAAAGATTATATTATATTAAAGAAAAAAAACACAAAAATTAAACATTTAGAAGAAAGTATGATCAGAAAATACATTAAAAGTAAAGAAACTTTGAGTGTGGTCAATAAAGAAATAATGGGCCTATAATGAAAAGTTAAAAGGGCCTATACAAGAACAAAAAATGACCAGAAGATGGTAAAGTAGAAAAGACCATTTAATGATGACTTTGCAAATTGCAAATATAATTGTGATAGCTATTCATTTGAAACTCCAAAAATCAACTCATCAGGTATTAAACTTTTTTATTACTTGAAAATTAAGGCAAACAAAGTCTGGGAAAATAATCCTTTGTTAATATTTGGCTCTTCTAGTCAACGCCATAATATATCTCATACTCATGTATACCAAGAGCAATAGGCACATTGTCATTATATCTACTCCCATTTTAACAACTTTAGATGAATTCTGTAGGGCCTTAATTGCCTATTAAATGTACATATAAGATACATATCTTAAATACAAATTTCCTCTCTGCTGCTGCTGCTAAGTTGCTTCAGTCGTGTCCGACTCTGTGCGACCCCATAGACGGCAGCCCACCAGGCTCCCCCATCCCTGGGATTCTCCAGGCAAGAATACTGGAGTGGGTTGCCATTTCCTTCTCCAATGCATGAAGGTGAAAAATGAAAGTGAAGTCGCTCAATTGTGTCCAACTCTGAGCGACCCCACAGACTGCAGCATATATATGTATTGTTTTGAAAGATAAATTGGTTTTAAAAGAAAGAAGGAGAGATTAGCAGCTTGCATGTGGAGGTGATTTTAAAAGGAAACTAGAAGCAAGTATTTTAGAGCCTAGGAGAGCTCTTTTTTTTTTTTTTTTTTTAGCTTTTGTTTTTTTCACTTAATTATTTACTTTATATTGGAGTATAGTTGATTTACAATGTTATGTTAGTTTCCAGTGTACAGCAAAGTGTACAGGTATACATATATCCATTCTTTTTTCAGATTATTTTCCCATATAGGTAATTAATATGGGTAAATTTTATTACAGAATATTGAGTAGAGTTTCCTGTGCTGTACAGTAGGTTCTTGTTGATTATCTATTTTATATATAATATATATATAGTAATATATATATAGTAATGCCTATATGTAAGTTCCCAAACTTCTAATTTATCCCTCCCTCCCACCTTTCCCCTTTAGTAAGCATAAGTTTATTTTCAAAGTCTGTGAATCTGTTTATATTTTGTGAGTAAGTTCATTTGTATCAGAGGTCTATAATATGAATAAGTATAACTTGTTTTACAGAACATGAAATAGACATTAGCCTATTAAAAATAGAAAAATGTATAGATTATAATTTCTCAACTTCTAGTCTTCTGGGTTCTTTATATTGTATTTTTTAGAGAGTAAGAATAAAAAAAAATAAGGTGGAGCTTTGAAGAAGATGGAATTTTCAGTAGAAATATGTAAAGAAAATTCTCGGAAGAAATGCCTAAAAGATCCTCAGAATTTTGGGGAACAACTAGGCTAAACAAAGACTTGAGAGTTTTGAAGTTATATGTTTTCAAAGTGGTTTTATTAGGAATTTGTTTTGTGTCTCCAGTTATTTTTATGTGTATATCCCCAACTGCAAAATGACAATTTTGACAATGATAAATTATTCCTTAGGAAAGTGAAAAATGTCTAGCACCATTGCTTATAAACTCTGAAAAACGATTACCTGCTGGGATAAAGAAAATTGTTATTTTGAATCCAACCAGATTTTTCTAAGAAATTAAAATTTAGATATTTTTCCCTTTTTACCTCAGAAAACATTCTACCTGCTCCACAGGCCTCCCAGCCCTTTGTATGTTTTGTGTGTATTGTACTCCTAGTTCAGTGGTAGTTAATTGCTCTTAATTTTTGAGATTAGGTTTTTTTTACTTAGTTTTTAATTTAAATCATTTGTAGAATTTCATGATTTCAGATTGAGGATGTGTGAATAATTTGTTCATTTGGTTTTTAAGAAGTTTCAAATTAGGTTTGTTTAACTAGACTCTCTAAAACAAGTGGAGTAAAAGATTAAAAATATATATATATGTGTGTGTGTATATATATTCATCTGACTTTTAGATACTAATTCTGTTACTGATTACCAAGAACAAATTTTTTATTTGGAAGAATAATTTCAGTTATTGAGTTGGTCAAATAATCTTAAGACTGGGAAGATACTTCAGAAGTCCATCCATTCAGCCATCTTAACTGTAGGTAGAACTGCTTTTGATGTAGTTGCAGTGTTTAAGCAAAGGAGGAAAAATGAAGGTGGGCAACATTTTAAAATTCTTATTTCTTAGAATTTGAGTTAATGCAGATATATTTTTTGATGGCTTCATATACAATTGAGTATGTGCTTTCAAATTTTTGCCCCCTAATTCCTGTGGATGTATACATTTATATATTTTTCCACCTGAATTAGAAGTGTGATTTTTTTGAGATAGCTAACTGGACTCAGAAAGCATTCTACTGTTGCCATAAATAAGAAGCTATTTTTAAATTTATGATTATTTCAGAGCATGTTTTAAGATGGCTTAGAAACAAATTAAGTACTCAAAAATCAAACTCTTGGCCTCATTTGTCATGTTCTGTTCAACTGAGTCAGCCAACTTCCAGAGTCTGAATAAGTAAAAAATGACATTAAACTCATTTCATCCTCAGCTGTCACCATTGGCCTCCTGCATATCACATACTGAATACAAAAGCACAGTCACTACCTTTTGCTGTTCTTTCCAGTACTATAACGTAGCAGGGAAAAAGAGAATAAGTCAGATGCAGTTCATGGTATCTTCTAAGAAGATGTAGTCCCCTTGAATAAGTGCTGCTGAAGCATTTATGGAACTCTTCCCTTCTCTTAAAAGGATGCGTCTACCACTATTTTCACACACATAGAAATGACCTCGATTTACTGGGTTTTGGGTAAACTGAACTCTGTTGACTTTAAATGAGAATTAGTTACTAGTTTTAAGTACAAATTGAAATATTTAAAATTTAAATAGACTAAATGAGAATTAGTTGTTAGTGGTTAGAAAGCAGTGAACTGCACTGCAAAGTACATACCACCGTTAAGGTTTACAAAGCATATGGTAACTGACATTGTGCTTGGTGGGCAATTTTTTTTCTTGAAAATATATTCATTCTTTTTTTCAACAAATCTATTTGAGTATTTCTGTGTGAGGAGCTTAATAGTGGAGATGGGATGAAGAACAGAACATCCTAGCTTCTCTTGGAACTTGCATTCTTGTGGTTGTAAAGGAGACAAAAAACAAGCAGATAATCACAGTAATTTCAGGTGGTGATAAGAAATAAACAGGATTCTGTGATCAGATTGGAGAGGGGTGCCACTTTAAAGAGGATGGTCAGAGAAGGCTTCTCTGAGGAGATGACATTTGAATGAGACCTGGAAATGGGTAAGGGACTGGATATTTAAAGAGATAAAGGAGAATAGTATTCCAGTGAAAAAGAATAGCAAAGTTGTAAGGCTCTGAGGTAAAAATGAATTTAGTGTGTTAGTGTAAGAAAGTCAGTGTGACTGGAGTGTAACAAGCTAGAGGAGAATGGGAATGAGAGAAAGTTGACAGGACAGGGACCTTTTATGCCATTGCAGAACATTGGTATTTTACCTTAAAAGCAATTTTAAGATTAATGTCATGATGCCCATGGATCCGAACCCCTAGTCAAACTTTTTAAGCTTTACAGCTAACAGGAAAGTACTTAATTATAATATTTTATTTCAAATTTTTAATTTACATATTGCTTTATTTCTGCCTCTTATAATTTTCTTTCAATTAGAATCATCTTATTGTGAAGGTTCCCCCATATCATGATCAACATATAACTTTGCCAGTAGCAGTGGGAATATATGTAGTAACCAATGCTGGAAGATCTCATGATGTTCAGCCTTTCACTTACACTCCAGACCCAGGTATGTCAAAATAAAAAGTTCTGAATCAAAAGGAGTAATCCATTTCTGCTTCTTCAGAAGAATATGAAGACTAGCCAACCTAAAAGAGGAAGTAGTGTGCAAAGGTAAATTGATACCAGTATTTTTTGGAGGTGTCATTATTTCCCAAGAAGATGGTCACCAAACCCTGCTTTTACTCTTAGTTAAGAGAACTGTTTCTGCCTTAGGGTCTAGTAATAAAAGAAAAGTTAGGAATTCTCTGAAGTCAGGCTCTCCAGAGTTATCATACAAGTACTCCTTGTATAATAAGGTAAGAATTACCATTCATTGAATACCTCTTATGTACAGAAAGGTGAAAGTGACTACTTTAGGAAACTGCTAGTAGTTTTCAGTCTGGCTGTCTTACAGGATGCATTTTGGGAGAGGTGAAAGATAATCTCAGAGAGATAAGTGATAATATCACAAGTAGAGTCATATGCCTATAACATTTTCTAATTTGTGTAGTCAAAAATATCAAAGACTTCTGGTGAATAAGTATTTTAAAAATAATTTTAAGCATTTAGGTAAAACAGGTGCTTTAGAAACCAGAGCAGTTGTTTTAAAATTTATATCTCTGGGTAAGAAATATCTTATGAGATTTTTACCTACATTCATTTAGTTGCCTGGAGAAGCCCTTTACTGGAAAAGTAGAGGAAACATTTTGGAAATGGAAATGCTTCAGGTATTTTGTTGATGTAGACTTGGCTGCTGCCATGCTGCCATTGATTTACTCCATTCGTATCTCAGGCATGCTCCAGAATTAGAAGTTCTTCCATATCTCCAAGTTTACTGATAACATTTTTCCCAAATTGTTCAGAATTCAGTGAGGTGCAAAGTGAAAAATGATAGCAAGAAAAGAAAGCCCTGGTAACAGAAGTGTTGAACACAGTAGCTACAACAGAGTTATAATTAGTCTTGACAATTATTCTCTATCACTTAATGTTATCTGTTCCCGTTTTCTTTTGTAAATCATGTCCAACTTTCACAACATTGGTTATTTCCCACCAGTTTGTTACATAAGTATGCCATAATATAGCCCTTATGAAATTATTTTAGTGTTTGTCTCAGAATAAAAGATTACATGTAGAAATTTCAGACAGAAAAAGACAAAGTTTGGAAATAATATACTGGCTTCAACAAAACTAGGAAAGAGGATACTGGTTTATACTTAAAAATCAAACAGTTGATTGTTTTCTTTCTAGGAAAGTCTCAAAAATCCAAGAAAGTTTGATTTAAAACTAATGGTAGTTAAAGCATTTTAGTAATTGCTAGAATATTTAGTATTTTATGTGAAAAGAAGCTTGCTCATAGAAGGAGAAAAATGCCATACAGTAATTAATGCATTCATATGGGAAGGGGAGAAGGAAGTGTGTGGAGGGGGAGGGGGAATAGCTTTAAAGTTCTACCATCCTTAAAATACTGAGATTTTGTTGTTTTTGTTTCTTTTTATTGATCAATAATAAAGAACTTCAGGACTTTGAAGTGCTTAGCATCAGCACTATGAATCTTCATTTCTTAGTGATGAATGCTCATTATTAAAATTTTTCCTTTGATAAATTACCAAATATAAAGCCTATACTAATTGGCTATATTTGGCCACATTTAGACCATCACTGACATATGTTTATTCTTTTATGTTTTTCCCCCTTGTTTTTTATATATACTAGACCGCAGTTGCTCTCAGAAACTCTTATTTGAATAAATATATTTTGTGCAAATTTTATAGTGAGATCTAATGCTTCAGTTTATGCCTTTATGATATAGCTAATTAAAGAATCTTCCCATAATTTCACTTTTTTGTATTTTATAAAATGTGAATGTCTTTTTAGGTGTGCACATGAGAGAATATTTCAGGAAAACTTGGTTATGGTAATTTGCACTGTCTCATTATGATAAACTAGTTGCTGTTTTGACTCAGCTGGGGACTGTGGTTAAAGATTTGCATATTCAGTGGCATATAATAATTATAATTATAGGGCTTCCCAGATGGTGTTAGTGGTAAAGAACCTGCCTGCCAATGCAGGAAATGTGAGAGATAGCGTGTTCGATCTCTGGGTCAGGAAGATCCTCTGGAGAAGGGAATGGCAATCCACTCCAGGATTCTTGCCTGGAGAATTCCATGGACAGAGGAGCCTGGTGGGCTACAGTCCATGGGGTCACACAGAGTCAGACATGACTGATGAGACTTAGCACATAGTAATTATAACAGCTAAAACAAGACCCACCCTCATTTTTGTGAGTTAAGAGTAGAAATGGTGACTGCTACACCATTTTGTCAAAATATTTAAGTTACAGACAAAAAAAGAACAAATAAATATATTTTATCCTAATTTGACCTAGATACCTTCATAATAACCTGGAAGGCCAGATTTGAATTTAGGATTTTCAGACTGCTTGGAGGTCCAAACTGGAATATGGCAACACGAAGAAAGGATTTCCCAGCCTGCCACCCTTCTTTTCCCTCTCCTGGCTCCATCCTCCACCTGGAGGGCCTTGATGCACCAGCTGATGCTCCTAAGCTCTGTTCACCCTGTAGGCTTAAGATGGCACACACAGTCTATAGAGTAGTTGTGCAGAAAATTTTGGTATCTTATGTACTTGGGTATGTAGTCTAAAAGTAGGATTGGAGCAAGGGCTCAAGTGAACGTAAACTGGCTCTGCATGCTTTGCCAGACACAAGCCCCTCTAAAGCCCTCTGAGTCTATACTGCCAAAAATACATTACATGTGCATCCTTTTAGACCATTATTTTGCAGACTTAAAAAACCTGTGTTTCATTGCTAGTCACTGAACCATTGCTTGACCATTAATTTGTTTTACTTCCATCTTTTAAGACACAGAAATCATATTAGTTGTTTTTTGCAGTGACTCTGCAGTGGTAATTGCTCTAAGAAATGGAGGATAAAATACTTATTCATAATTTTTTGTTGCTTTAAAAACAAATGACTAAAACTTGTGTTTAAAGTAGAAACTTAAAAATTTTTTGAAGATTAGTTTTCATTCTTAAATCTGTAATTGTTAGAATAAATGTTATGCTTTAAAATTGTCTATGAATTTCTTTTCCAGTCAATTCTATTCAGTTGATAATTTCATTCAATTAACAGTTCGTTCAGATTATCATTTGTTGGCCCTTACATACAGCATGCTTAGATAAATGTTTTAACCTCATTCTTAGGAAACATGTACATTTTGTCTCTTTGTTCACAGTTAATTATCCTAATATTCTCTAACCATCATTTTGCATTATGATGTCAAGAATAAATTGATAATAAATTGGCTCAGTTCTTATTTTGAATAAGTTAAGGAATATAAATACATTGAAAAATAGAAATTAGCATCTATTTAAATAAAATTACTATACAGTCAATTTAAGAAAACCTTTTTAGTTGGAATTTAACTTTACCATTCAGAACTGATCACTACTCTTATGCTTATTAAATTTAAAATTTTCATAGTAGGTGTACTTGATATGTGCAGATATAATAATGTAGCAATTCTTCATTAATAATAGCAAAGATTATTATTTCTAAGGCTTTATAAAAAAGTAATACTATGTATTTTGTATATTCAGCACAGTTTTTAAAAAAAATTCTCAATTATGTTTCTGAATCAGTATTTTTAAAATCATTTACATAGGTGAATGGTGAATTTTTTTCATGCTAGTGTTACAGTATATTTGGTATTAATACGTTTTTAAAGATGTCATGTCAATCTTCTCATTTGTATTGTTACAAGAAAGATTTTTAAAAGTTGCTGTTATTTTTATTTTGTTTTAATAATAAGCATATGTTTCTGCCCACTTGGAGAGTGGTGCATTTTAGAGGGTAAACTGGTGATTATAGATTATAAAAACTCATCTGAACCTAGAATTTCTGCTGAACAAATAATTTAATAATGCTTTGTGAGAAAATACTCCTGTTAAAGAATTTTAAGATATATATTTTTCAGGATAAGTCTAAATAAATACATTAATCTTTTTTGTTTAATAACAGCATCTGTTGCTTTGAATGTGAATGTAAAGAAGGAAATATCTAGTCCGGCAAGACCTTGCTCTTTCGAAGAAGCCATGAAAGGTACCAAGTTAATTATGCTCAAAAATTGTAAATCAGTGATGCTATATATTTTCTCTAACAAACCTTACTATTTTATTTACTGTTGTGTACTTGAAATAGTTAGCAGGTTATCTTTGATATTGTAAAATATCAAAGTTAAATACTTGTTTAACTTCACTGAATGCAGAAACTTGCTTCCTAACTTGATATTTCCATTCATTTGCCATATAAACAACTTTTTTAAAAAACATGTTACAGTTAAGGAGTTTTTGTTTTGTTTTTTATTCCCTAATATTAAAAATCTTAAAAGTATAATAGGGTACGATAAGGTATGAAAAATAGCTGTATAAAGCTTCTTGCTGCCAGTGAGTAGGACTTAACGTTGAGGCTGAAGAACCAAAATAAGAACTATTGGCATTTGAAAAAGTTGCTTTAGGTACCATTCTTTCTTCTGATATCATTATTTCCAAGCAGACAATAACAATGTCTTCAGGATGTTATAATGCGTTAGAGTAGACTCTTTTCGTAGCAGATTTCTAATACATCTGTGACACTCAATCATGATGCTTTTGTGCCATTATATGTTAAGATGTCAGTTACATAATGGTCATTGATTTATTCTATAATTCTAGCTTTTTCTTACATTTTTGCCATTAAATTCATGAGTTAAATTTAAAAATTTTATATACTTATATTTTTAAGGGGCATAATATCCTTAATACATTTTATCAAATTCCATGGAATTTTTCCCTGTGTCATAGTAGAATTCAGCATTCACATATACAGTTCAGTATTGCTTGCCATTATAATTTCTGACCATCAACACTTCCAAAATAGATTAATTAGGAATTATGCACTAGTGTGAAAAGAAGAAAAGTGAAAAGCAAAGGAGAAAAGGAAAGATATACCCATTTGAATGCAGAGTTCTAAAGAATAGCAAGGAGAGATAAGAAAGCTTTCCTCAGTGATCAGTGCAGAGAAATAGAGGAAAACAATAGGATGGGAAAGACTAGAGATCTCTTCAAGAAAATTAGAGATACCAAAGGAACATTTCATGCAAAGATGGGCTCGATAAAGGACAGAAATGGTATGGACGTAACAGAAGCAGAAGACATTAAGAAGAGGTGGCAAGAATACACAGAAGAACTGTTCAAAAATATCTTCACAACCCAGATAATCACCATGGTGTGATCACTCACCTAGAGCCAGACATCCTGGAATGTGAAGTCAAGTGGGCCTTAGGAAGCATCACTACAAACAAAGCTAGTGGAGGTGATAGAATTCAAGTTGAGCTATTTCAAATCCTGAAAGATGATGGTGTGAGAGTGCTGCACTTAATATTCCAGCAAATTTGGAAAACTCCGTAGTGGCCACAGGACTGGAAAAGGTCAGTTTTCATTCCAGTCCCAGAGAGAGGCAATGCCAAAGAATGCTCGAACTACTGCACAATTGCACTCATCTCACACACTAGCAAAGTAATATTTAAAATTCTCCAAGCCAGGCTTCAGCCGTACGTGAACCATGAACTTCCAGATGTTCAAGCTGGTTTTAGAAAAGGCAGAGGAACCAGAGATTAAATTGCCAACATCTGCTGGATCATTAAAAAAATGACAGAGTTCCAGAAAAACATCTACTTCTGTTTTACTGACTGTACCAAAGCCTTTGACTGTGTGAATCACAACAAACTGTGGAAAATTCTTCAAGAGATGGGAATACCAGACCAGCTGACCTGCCTCTTGAGAAACCTGTATGCAGGTCATGAAGCAACAGTTAGAACTGGGACATGGAACAACAGACTGGTTCCAAACAGGAAAAGGAGTACGTCAAGGCTGTATATTGTCACCCTGCTTATTTAACTTATATGCAGAGTACATCATGAGACACACTAGGCTGGATGAAGCACAAGCTGGAATCAAGATTGCTGGGAGAAATATCAAAAGCCTCAGATATGAAGATGACACCACCCTTATGACAGAAAGTGAAGAAGAACTAAAGAGCCTCTTGATGAAAGAGGAGGGTGAAAAAGTTGGCTTAAAGCTCAACATTCAGAAAACGAAGATCATGGCATCCGGTCCCATCACTTCATGGCAAATAGATATGGAAACAGTGGCTGACTTTATTTTTTGGGGCTCCAAAATCACTGCAGATGGTGACTGCAGCCATGAAATTAAAAGACGCTTACTCCTTGGAAGGAAAGTTATGACCAACCTAGACAGCATATTAAAAAGCAGAGACATTACTTTGTCAACAAAGGTCCATCTAGTCAAAGCTATGGGTTTTTCCAGTAGTCGTATATGGATGTGAGAGTTGGACTGTACAGAAAGCTGAGTGCCAAAGAATTGATGCTTTTGAACAGTGGTGTTGGAGAAGACTCTTGAGAGTCCCTTGGACTGCAAGGAGAGCCAACCAGTCCATCCTAAAGGAGATCAGTCCTGGGTGTTCATTTGGAAGGACTGATGTTGAAGCTGAAACTCCAATACTTTGGCCACCTGATGCGAGGAACTGACTCATTTGAAAAGACCCTGATGCTTGGGAAAATTGAGGGCAGGAGGAGAAGGGGATGACAGAGGATGAGATGGTTGGATGGCATCACCAACTGAATGGACGAGTTTGGGTAAACTCTGGGAGTTGGTGATGAACAGGGAGGCCTGATGTGCTGCGGTTCATGGGGTTGCAAAGAGTTGGACACAAGTGAGCAACTGAACTGAACTGAAGTGCATAATTATCTGATTTAACTACAGGACAATTTACAAGTCTCTGCTTTGGATAACCAAAGCAGAACATATATTTCTTGAACATATATTAAGTGCTAGTCAGCATGCCACACTCTTCACCAGCATTATCTTGTTTAGCCAAACTCTGAGGTGGATAATTTATGATTCTCATTTCACAGATGAGGAAATCAAGATTCCAGAGAGGTTCTATAATTTGCTGAAGGTCACTTAGCTAGGATTTTAAAAGATAGATCAAGTTTTAGTGTGTAAGGTAACATCTAAGCAATAATAATTCAAACCATGTGCATTAGGTTAATAATAGCATAATTAAACAATCATTAAAGAAAGTTAGGGACATTTGTGATCTTTCCTTTTCCAGCTTTGATGGTTTCATGCTTTTCCCCAAAAACGCTTAGATGTTTTTTTCCTAGAGTATCAGGGATGCTAATCTCATCCAGTGTGAAATTTCTCATACAAGATTGTAGATGGAAGGTTAAAAGGTGTTAAACACTATGTTTAATTTTTGGTAGTAAAATGATATAGTCATTTAATCAAAATCTTACAAGATTAAAAAATGAATAAGAAACAGACACACGTATTATTTTTTCTCACACTTCAGACCTTATTTTGACAATTTTATCAGCTGAAATCATGTAAAATAATTTTATGAAGATATAAAATTGAATACTAAACTGTTTATCAAGCTTCCCTGGTAGCTCAGTTGGTAAAGAATCCGCCTGCAATGCAGGAGGCCCCGGTTCGATTACTGAGTCAGGAAATTCTGCTGGAGAAGGGATAGGCTACCCACTCCAATATTCTTGGGCTTCCCTAGTGGCTCTGCTGGTAAAGAATCCACCTGCAATGTCGGAGACCTGGGTTTGATCCCTGGTTGGGACCATCCCTTGGAAGAAGGGAAAAGCTACCCACTCCAGTATTCTGGCCTGGAGAATTCCATGGACTATGTAGTCCACGGGGTCACAAAGAGTCGGACACAACTGAGCGACTTTCAGTTTCAAACTATTTTATCTGTTTAAAATTTTCATTTGTCATTTTTAAATACAACATCATTAACTGGAGATTCCTGATCAGTTTTAAAAAGACAGTCGCTTTCAAGCAGGAATTTCCCTTGACAAATGGCTTATTTTTGTGATTCCTTGGAATCAGAGCTTTAGTATAACACCCAGGTGTCCTTCTTAGAGATTTAATTAGTTATGCTTTAATAATGAAGTCTTAGCAACATAAATGACTTAAATTTGTGTTGTGGCATAATCCTCCATATAACATCCTTTAAAATAGCCATCAATTACAATAAGATTTAGAACTTGATACACAAATGTGACATTATGTACAGACATAGAAAGCATTTGTTTCTTCATTCAGCAAATACTTATTTATTCCCTAGTATGCACCAGGCAACAACAACAAAATCTCTTGTCTTCATGAAACTCACATTCTAATAGAATCCAAAAGCAAGAATAGCAGTTGATGTTACAGGATCAACGTACGACAATACTAATTGTCTTTCAAATTATCTTTTGAGGTGGGCCTGTAATACTTTTAAATGCCTGCCTGTATCTGTAGCTTTGACTCAGACAGAATTGAAATTGAATTGTGTTGGTATTGATAGAATCTAGGTGAAAATAGATCAACAGAACTCATGCGTAAATGATTGATTTCTTAGAGTAATGAAAGCAGTGGGCACTTTTTCCTCCCCCAGTATAATCAGTTTTCATAGTGATTGTTTCTAGCCAGTTGGCTGTGAGAAAGGTTGAATAAAGACCAGAAGATTTCTAATATTTTTAAGTCAAAATATTTACAAAAATAACTATCCTGCTTATATACCATATTCCATTTTAAAACCCTCTTTGTAGCCAGGATTTCTTTTTCAGTATCAAATTAAGAAATCTATGTATTAAAATATTAAATCACCTTGTTGTACACCTGAAGCTAATAAAATATTGTTAGTTTTTCAACTAAAAAAAAAAGTTTAACAGCTAAGCTTTCTAAGGAATCTGTATTTCTTTACACAGGGTCTCAAAGTAGTGGTAAACCTTAGCTCAGAATTCGGCTATGTGTTCGATTCAGAAGCCTGCCTTCAGTGATGCTTCAACACTATGCTCCACTAAGTGCCAGTGGCAGGCTTAAATAGACAAAAAAAGAAGAAAGAGAATCAAGGGGGGAAAGCAGTTAGAATGAAGTGGTAGAACCTACCTATCTGCTACATATTGCCTCTCCTTGGTTTCTAATCTGTAACTACTTCTGAAAATGGAAGTAGATGGAAGTAGAAAAATACTTGCTGGTTTTGCTTTGGAAATTTAATTGGTAAACCTAAAATATCAGTCATACTTAAATTTCTGAAAAGAAAAAAACTTAAGTCCTTTCTTGAAAAATGTGTTCATATGTCAACTTGGCAAATTCAAGTTTTCTAAGACATTAGTTTAGAAAAGTGAATCTGTTTGATCAGTTGATGGCATCCTACTGAGAAGCTTGAGTTTTGTTGAGGAGAGAAATGTTCAAGCAATCCTATAATCCCCCAAAGTTTGACTTTGTAATTTCCCGGCAGCCAGATACTAAGAGGAAAATATAACAGTTGTAACTGAGCAGCTTTAACCTCCTGGAGATTTCCAGGCTGCATGGCCATGTCCAGCAGTGTAATTCAGGGCCTTTTGAAGCGTGCTGAGAGGTATAACTTGATAACTGAGTGCTCAAGCTTGTTGATATTTAACTCATAGTCTCAGGCTACTGCCAGGAGTCCTCAAGGGACTGCTACTTAAAAAGAGGGAGGACACACTTTGGGCACATTTTGTATCTTCATGCTACTATCAGAGCATCAGAAAATTAGTGTTTTGAATCATGACTAAGGTATCAATACACAGTAGAATGATACAGTTGATTTCAGTGATTTTCAACTTTTTTTTTCTTTTGGTGTGTGTACAGCAATGAAAACTACTGGATGTAACTTAGATAAGGTAAATATGCTTCCTAATCCTCTGATCACTCCGCTCATATCAAGCACTATGATTAAGAGTGAAGACATTACTCCAATGGAAGTAACAGCAGAGAAAAGATCGCCTTCTATTTTTAAGGTGAGCTATATTGACTCACTAGTGAGTGCCCTGTCACATCTTAACCTCAAATATAAAAATAGTTATAGTTTGAGTAGTTTGATTTCTTTTCCCTGATGATGCTTTTTTACTTTTCCTATTTCTCTTATAGCTGTTTCTCTTTGGCTGCACTTAATGAATTTTGCTTTGTAGAGTAAATGATTTTATATTCAAATAAAATAGCCTGCAGGGCAACTTCCAATATACATTTTTGACAAGAAAGGAATTCATGCATTAGCCGGACCTTTGTGATGTTTGGTATAATGAAAGTACAGGTTTAACATTTTCAAAACTATAGAGACATTTTATTTCCTTTCTGTTCTTTCCTTTTTTCCTTTTTCTCTTATTTCTTTTTTCCTTTTTCCAAGAAAGATTCTTCTTTCCTTTTCCATTTTTCTCTTATTTCCCCTTCCCAATAATGTTATAAGTGATGCACAAATGGAGATATTTTAAAATTTGCTAGTAATTCATGAACCATAGAATTAATGTGTACTTACTGTCCTAAGCATATCAATAGCTGATTATTCTTCTGTGTCTACTTCTATTGTTTGACTGTCTTTGTTTATGTGCTTCTTTAAAAATCCTGATGACAGTAATATATAATGTTATCACTGATAATCATAGTCTTACACTTGTTTTCTGAATAATAATATAAACTAGGAAATTGGTCCTGCATATGTTTTTATAATAATAATTTTTGAAGAATCATATGAGCTCATTTATACATATACATATTATTTGGCTTTTATTTTTTAGACTACAAAGACAGTTGGATCAACTCAACAAACGTTAGAAAATATCTCTCACATAGCAGGAAATGGGTCTTTTTCGTCATCATCTTCCCACTTAACTTCTGAAAATGAAAAGCAACAACAGATTCAGCCCAAGGCATACAACCCAGAGACCCTGACAACTATCCAAACACAGGACATTTCACAGCCTGGTACTTTTCCAGCAGTTTCTGCGTCTAGTCAGCTGCCCAGCAATGACGCACTACTACAGCAGGCTACACAGTTTCAAACAAGAGAAACTCAGTCTAGAGAGGTGTTACAGTCAGATGGTACAGTGGTTAACTTGTCACACCTGACTGAGACATCACAGCAACAGCAGCAGTCTCCACTGCAAGAACAAGCACAGACTTTACAGCAGCAGATTTCATCAAATATTTTCCCATCACCAAATAGTGTGAGTCAGCAACTACAAAATACGATACAACACTTGCAGGCAGGGAGTTTTACAGGCAGTACTGCCAGTGGCAGCAATGGAAATGTTGACTTGGTCCAACAAGTTTTAGAGGCACAACAGCAGTTATCTTCAGTTTTATTTTCTGCTCCAGATGGTAACGAGAATGTTCAAGAACAACTTAGTGCAGACATTTTTCAACAAGTCAGTCAAATTCAAAATAGCGTAAGCCCTGGAATGTTTTCCTCAACAGAACCAGCAGTCCATACCAGACCAGATAATTTAATAGCTGGAAGAGCTGAAAGTGTTCACCCACAGAATGAAAACACATTGTCTAATCAGCAACAGCAACAGCAGCAACAGCAAGTGATGGACTCCTCAGCTGCAATGGTGATGGAGATGCAACAGAGTATCTGCCAGGCAGCTGCCCAGATTCAGTCAGAGCTGTTTCCTTCATCTGCTTCAGCAAATGGAAACCTTCAGCAGTCTCCAGTTTACCAGCAGACTTCTCATATGATGAGCGCATTATCAGCCAATGAGGACATGCAAATGCAATGTGAATTGTTTTCTTCTCCTCCGGCAGTTTCTGGAAATGAAACTACTACAACTACCACACAGCAGGTTGCAACTTCTGGCACTACCCTGTTTCAGACATCAAATTCAGGAGATGGAGAAGAGACTGGAGCACAAGCAAAACAGATTCAGAACAGTGTCTTTCAGACCATGGTCCAAATGCAACATAGTGGGGACAGTCAGCCTCAAGTTGGCCTTTTTTCATCTACAAAAAGTATGATAAGTGTTCAAAATAGTGGTACCCAGCAGCAAGGCAATGGTTTATTCCCGCAAGGTAATGAGATGATGTCACTTCAATCAGGGAATTTTTTGCAGCAGTCTTCTCATTCACAGGCTCAGCTTTTTCATCCTCAGAATCCTATTGCTGATCCTCAGAACCTTTCCCAGGAAACTCAAGGTTCTATTTTTCATAGTCCAAGTCCTATTGTCCACAGTCAGACTTCTACAGCCTCCTCTGAACAAATGCAGCCTCCAATGTTTCACTCTCAAAATACCATGGCTGTGCTGCAGGGCTCTTCTGTTCCTCAAGACCAACAGTCAGCCAACATATTTCTTTCCCAAAGTCCAATGAATAATCTCCAAACCAACACAGTGGCCCAGGAAGAACAGATTTCATTTTTTGCAGCTCAGAATTCAATTTCTCCACTTCAGTCAACATCAAACACTGAGCAGCAAGCTGCTTTCCAGCAGCAGGCTCCAATATCACACATTCAGACCCCTATGCTTTCCCAGGAACAGGCACAACCCTCCCAGCAAGGTCTGTTTCAGCCTCAGGTTTCCCTGGGCTCCCTTCCTCCTAACCCAATGCCTCAAAACCAACAAGGAACAATCTTTCAGTCACAGCACTCAATAGTTGCCATCCAGAGTAACTCTCCATCCCAGGAGCAGCAGCAGCAGCAACAACAGCAGCAGCAACAACAGAGCATTTTATTCAGTAACCAGAACGCCATGGCACCAATGGCGTCTCAAAAGCAGCCACCACCAAACATGATATTCAATCCAAGTCAAAATCCAGTGGCTAATCAGGAGCAGCAGAACCAATCAATTTTCCATCAACAAAATAATATGGCCCCAATGAATCAAGAGCAGCAGCCCATGCAATTTCAGAACCAGACCACGGTTTCCTCACTTCAGAACCCAGGTCCTGCCCAATCCGAATCATCACAGACCTCCTTGTTCCATAGCTCACCTCAGATTCAGTTGGTCCAAGGGTCACCCAGTTCTCAAGAGCAGCAAGTAACACTCTTCCTCTCTCCAGCATCCATGTCTGCATTGCAGACCAGTATGAACCAACAAGACATGCAACAGTCTCCCCTTTATTCCCCTCAGAACAACATGCCTGGAATCCAGGGAGCCACATCTTCACCTCAACCACAGGCTACTTTATTTCACAACACTACAGGAGGTACAATGAACCAGCTACAGAATTCTCCTGGCTCTTCTCAACAGACATCTGGAATGTTCTTATTTGGCATTCAAAATAGTAAGAAACTCTTTCTAATTTCCCATTTCTTAAATGTTATTGGTTGAAATGGTCACGTTATCGTTACCAGAGAAAGCACAACACAGTGGTTTTAAGAGCAGAGATTGTAGTTGGACAGAAGTGAGTTCAAGTCCCAGCTGTACCACTTACAGACTGAGACCTTGGACAGGTTATTTGACATGCATGAGCCTCACTTTCCACATCTAAAATGGTGGTAATACTACAAACTTGACAAGGATATTGGGAGGATTAAAGGTGGTGATATATCTAAATATATGTGTCTGCCATTTTGAGATATAACCTTGAAAGGAAGATGAAGTACAAACGACAGAAAAATTTTCAGCCAGTTAAAGCAAGTAGTTTCCAAGGAGGTAGAAACCCACGTTTCTTTAATGTTTATGTACCAAGGAACTTATATAGGACTTATGTTGATAACTAAGCAGTGTTGTATTTTTATACTGCTTAGAGACAACCGAGGATGAATTCTACTACTGTTTGATGAAAACCTTTTTGGAGGCTGTCAGGTTCCTCACTTTTAACAAAATAATGCATTTATATACCCCAGCCACTAGTAAATACCTTCTTATGAATCTTAACAGAAAATAACTAATCAGGTAGCTTCTCTGTTTTCAATGTCTCTGCAGACTGTAGTCAGCTTTTAACTTCTGGACCAGCTACATTGCCAGATCAGTTGATGGCCATAAGTCCACCAGGCCAGCCACAAAACGAGGGCCAACCACCTGTGACAACACTTCTTTCTCAGCAAATGCCAGAGAATTCTCCAATGGCATCCTCTATAAACACCAACCAGAACATTGAAAAGATTGATTTGCTTGTTTCATTGCAAAACCAAGGGAACAACTTAACTGGCTCCTTTTAACTGGATATGTAAGTAATGCATTTTGGCTTCTTTCTTATTGAAAAGCATCAATAAATTTTATTATTCTTAGCATATTTGGGTTAAGTAATTTAACACTGTTTAGACTCTGATCTTTTAAAATATGGCTTTCTCACAGGGTACCTTTTTTACCCTGAATTGATTGCTCTGAATGATAACCTACAGTCATATTGTTAGTACTGGGCATTCCTTCTGGCTCTTAAGTTTCTTTGCTGTTGAAATGATGGAACATCTGCTGAATGTACTATATATTGGACATAATTACATCTCATATTTCATTTCCTCAAGAAGTAAACCTTGAATCTGAAAAAATATGACAGTATAAATGTGGTAAAGTTATCATTTATAGTAGTGTAATATACTTTGGGATCATTCAGGGCAACAGGAACTTTGTAAATGCTTTCCCTCCCTAGTGAGTTAAATTAAACGTCTTCTTTTTTTAGAAATTCCATGAAGAAAATCCTGATTTCAAGATATCCTGAGATCTTGTGATTCCATGAGGATTATCGAACTGTTACTTTAAAAGAAAACAAAATATGAAAAACTGTGATTGAGTAAATGGATAGATTTTACTCTGGCTGCAAAAGAGCACACCTTGGCTACCTATTGCAGTGATTAACCACCATTGTTAACATCTTTATATTTTATGTTCCTAATAACAGTGATGACTGAGAATCTATTTGAGTTTCCAGCTGACAGAATTAATTATTGCTATTTCTGTAGACACTCTTTCTTTAAAAGTACAGTTTAAGTTGACAAGCTGGATCACTCAGTTATTATTGCTATTAGAAAATAATTCATGTTTCATGTTTACTTCTGTTCATTTGTATTTTCTTTTCTGCATTGTTTAGTCAAGTAGTGGCTTATGAAAAAGAGTTGAAATAATAACTAAGGCTGTAATTTTTCAGTATAAAAAGCACAGCTATTGGCTATAGTGAAGGAATCTTTTCTCAGTTTTTATGGAGAAACTGAAGGGATAACATTCTGACAAGTAGGCTGTATTAAGAGCTCTGCACAGATAAGAGGCCTCTATTTATCACAGACAACACACTTACAAACAGGGAACAGCTGGAATGCTATTGATTTTATTTTTCAGAGAGTCATTAATTCTCTTAGGTTTCTGTTAAGGGTTTTAGTCATAACTGTGCATAGAAAAAGAAATACCTTGCTTTATTAAAAAAAAATGAAGGGGATGATGTATGGTAAATTATGTTCTGATAGCCTCCTACAGTAGTTAAAACTGACAGTAATTGGAGTCTGTTTTCTTCTTATCCCAGTCTTGGACTGGTATTCCCTTTTTATGTTCATCTATGTTATTCTTCCCCTCTTCACTTTATTTTAGACAATTAGTAATATGCTACTAGCTTTGTGACCCTGTAGTAACTTAGATAAAAAGACCATGTTGATCTAGGGTTACCCAGCAACTCCTGCAGCACAGGCAGGGGGGTACCCTTTCAGGAATAAGGGGAACTGACTCCTGAGAAATAAACAATGCATTTTTTTTCCCATGAACGGTGCTGTTCTGAAGTCTTCAAATTTTTCCCTCTTATAGGAAGCAGTGTAAATGTTAATTTAAAAAGAGAGAGAAACTAAAATTTCTTGAAACATCACTTCTCCCTGAGTTGTAGTGAGTGTAATTCACTTGTTACCTCAGTGCTTTACAGTTTGAAGTGGTCATTTACCTGATGGTTCCCACAAGCCTTAGGCTTTACAGGGTCATATCATTGACTTAAAGTGAAAAATTTATTTGTGTTACATCTATAGAGAGCAAAATAACACACTCCAGAACTTGCAGTTGTAGTATTAGTTATACAGATTTGGGTGTTCTCACCACCCATGGGATGCCTGCTTCTCACTACAACCTGTTGTCTGGACATATGCTTACGTCTTATTCTCCTTTTGGCATGTAGAAAGCTGTTAATACAGTTTAAGGCCAAATTGTGTGTGGCTTCTATATGTAGATAAGATGTTTTGGCATTCTTGTCCGTTTCATTTATTTTTTTAAATGTACAAAAAATAGCCTGTTAATTGTTCGTTCAAGGCTACATTTCTGTTTTTTGTTTTTGTCTTTTCTATCCTACACTTAGTTGAACTTTGTGGAATTGTGGTGTTGGTTTTGTTTATACAGCCGGATTTTTCCCCCTTTTTGTGATGGTCTTCCTTGGTTCTTTGAATTGTACTCTTCTTTAATTTGTTTTTTTCTCTTTGGTCTCATTTATTCTTTCCTCCACCCCCAACCCTTTCTTTCTTTCTTTCTCTCTCTGATTGAGAGGCATTGAATTATGTTTTCAGTAGTACAGGCTTCTTGCCGATATGAAGGGAACTTTTCAGAAAGAGACCCACTCTGGGTCATTTAATTTTGAATACAGTTTTCAATCGTTCAAGTTTTGGATGGTTTATATCTAATGTGTGTTTCATTTTTTTGGAAAGCTATATTTTGTATTTAGGAAATGGTATACTATTTTGCTATTTGTACTGAGTGAGTACATTGGCATAAATATAGAAATTTATATATATACATATATATAAACTATTCTTTTTTTGCCACACATTTTTGTGGTAAATTTGTGAGTTTGTCTGATGTTCTACCACAACGTGGCGTCTGATAAAAGTGAGGGGGGGGGGTTTGTTATGTCTTTATTGAGTATTTAAGTATCTTTTGAAACAAATGACCTGTTCATCTGTGGCCATTCCATCAGGCAGTTCCTTGATGTGATTAGTGGGCTAAAGTCAGCTTACTGTGTGTTCGCTGGATCTTACACTCAGCAAAATGTTCAAGTAAGGAAACCCATCTAGGCAGTTGTGTCAAATGGTGTTTCACAAGAATGAGCCATCCAGTCTTTGCTCACTATATATTTAATATTTTATTATTGTTGTTATTGTTATTATTAATTGGCTTTCTGTATTCTATGCCTTTTATTTATAAAGACACTAAAAAAAAAAACATGTTTGTAATTTTAATAACATTTCCCCCATCTTGTAATATCCAGAGCTACTTTATAAATTCTCTAAACCAAAAGCATTTTCATATATATATATATATATATATATATATATATATATATATATATATCTCCCCACCCCATCAGGAAAAATTACCCAGTATAGTTCAGGTTATGAGAAGGACCAGCCACACAATCCAGTGCTTCAGTTTTAAAATGGATAACTAATTACAGAGGATTGACTGATGTTAGAAAGCTTATCCAGTGGTATAAAAATAAGTAGAAATAAAATGCTATAAGTTTATTTCTGAGTTTTCTGAATTTTTTCCCGAGAGATTACACAGGAGACTCAGGAAAGTCTATTTGTTCATCAAGTTCCACTGTTAACACTGCTCTATGGGTGAAGTGGTGGCAAGAAGACTGGCTTGTGTGCTGACTTTTGTTATTTAGCAAGAAGTTTATCATTGTAAAATGCTGATTGCCAATGCCAAGTCACCAGGGACCAATTTTGTGTTTTGTACTATTTCAGTTTAGAACAGAACATACACCTGAACTGTAGTGGTTTGATTGGATGGAGGCAGAAAACCCAACTTTTATTTTCATAAATTTTGTGGTTATTTGTACAAGGGCTGTGCTAAGATACCATATTCTTAATTCAGTAATGATTTTTTTTTTAACATTGTTAAATGTTCCTTACTGCTAAAAGGTCAATGTTAAGTACAGCATTCAGAACATATTATTTGGTTAAAAAAAGTATTTGTCTTCTTATTGAAGAGCTAGCTTAGTTGTCAGTGGTTGATACTTGTGCTAATAATACAGATTCAAGATTACTGTTACAAGTTACATCTATATATGAGAGAGATTCCAAGAACCAGCAGAGTCCTTGGAAACAACAATTCATTAAATTTACTTATGGCAGAAGGACTTAAGTGAACTATAAACCACATTTTATTCCTTTATAATGTTACATTCAATTGTTCTTGCCTTTAGGAACTCACATGAATGCTTGGAGCTTATCTGTATGTCTGCATGTGTGTGTGTATGTGTGTGTTTGTCCTTTATTCCTTATTGTCATTCCATTATATATCTACACCAACATGGGAGAAGTTGTATACAACAATTAAAAGTTATATTTTGCTTCTTAGCTTTATCTTGTTACCTTTGTAATTAGAGTATTATGTTGTTATTTAACCAATGCAAATCTGTTTTTGCCAGTCTCCCTAGAACAGGTTTTTAAAGGGCTTTGTTTATAATAGAAGCAGTAGTATGAGGGACCTTCTTCCTTCCTTTCTTTTTTGTAACATTGTTTATGCTGTAGTTGGGAATTTCATTACAGTGCATTTTTTGCCCATCAGAACCTCAGTTAATCCACCTAGGAAAAACTGTGTCAAAGGGAATGAGAAAGAAACTATATCTAAGTCCTCCTTAGAACTAAGAGAATAATTCCTTTTGACCATTTAAGCCATTATAAATGCTTATTTTGGAAAAGTATAACCTGTTTAGATGCATCAGCAATTATAGACCAGAAATTAAATGCTTAAATTAAAATTAATCAAAGCCTCAAAAATCAATATGGTTTTGTAAAGACTCACTGGGAGTACTTGAGAATTTTTTCATCTTTCTGGTAAGAATTTCTGTTTTAGTATTTGTTTTCTAGTTGATTATTTTCTAACTAATTGAAAATTATATTAGACCTATTAGCTTCTGACCATTCTGCTTTATGACCACAGGCTTCTTCCCTTAGACAGACAGCTATGTTATATCTGCATGCCTTTGTTTTGTGGAAGGACTTAATAAAAGAGTGTATAGTTCAGTGGCTTTATTAGAAAAATGACTTGGAATATATATACCCCAGTGAATGGGGTAGTATAATCTCATAACATGTATTAAAAAGAGGTTTTCCTATCTGCTTATTTGTGTCACTAGAGCTAAATAGTGAAGATGATGTTCATAATGTAGTAAATACCAGAATAATACCTAAAATATCATCTGTGATTTGTCCCAGCATTCTAATTACTTCTTTAATCCCCCTTTGTTTTTGTGTCATTCTAGCCTCATTTATTAATATAAATCTATTTTTACTCCACTTTCTCTTTTAGGACATTTTTTAAATTAATATTTTATATCTAGATTAAATGCTTATGGAAAAGTGCCTTTTTACCATGATAGTGCCCCTTTCTTATAATTTCATTTTTCATTGTTGCCAAAAACACATAGGCAAATGACTTTAATAGTCTCGACTTTCATTTTTTCTTTCTGGTAATTCTTTTCTCCATTTCTTGATCACCATAGAAAAGTTTCAAACCTTCCTAACGCCCATTGGCAGAAGAGGAACAGAAAAGATAAATAGCTAGGATTGTTTCTTTGAAAGAGGATAAGTAAAAGATCCTCTTTTAGACTTTATATAAATTAGATAAATTTGTCTTCATCCTGACCAACTGTCAAAAATTTTACTATATGTGAGACTATGGCTCAAATGGGTATGGTTAACTTTCAGAAAGGAAGTTGAAGCACCTGCTCTGCTCTTAATTATAAGATGGATGAAAATAAATCAATAACACATAGTTTAGGTAAAGCTTGGTAATGTCAGTTTTTCTAATGATAGTCAAATAATTCATTGTTTTGTGCCTCTTGCCCATCAGAACCTTAGTAATCTGCACATGAAAAATAGTTGCAAAAGAAATGAAGTTATATCTGAGTCCCCCAGAACTAAAATAATTCCTTGCAGCCAGATAGAGTTGGATAGGGTGTCCCTCTGTTCTGCTTTGTTTTGTTAATTTTGCCTATGTTCCAGCTCCTCCCCATAGTGGTGGTGCCTAAAGAAAGGGCCATCAGCAGCAAACAGGTCAGGATAGTAGTGACTTAGAGATAGAGCTGCTTTCCCTATGTGAGTATTTCCATGACTGTTGGTGGCTCTAAAGACTGCAGATCTTTATGCAATATTCTCAATACCCTAATGATATTATGCACTTTAATCATTCCAAAGAAGTGAAAAATGCTGTATAGTGATGATTCCTTTTGATGAATACATTTTAACTGTTTAGAATATTTATGTCCCTTTTTATTTTGGATAGCCAACTTGGTATGTTATGGGAATATTTTCTAAAATGACTGTATAGTAGGACTTACTAAGGCTTTGAGATGTAACTGACTATAAGGGGAAATGATTACACTTCAGAAAATCATTTTAGAAACATTAAAATGTTCAGCTTGCTAATCTATGTGTTCGAGAGTTAATTAACCAGCTTTCTTCCTATATTTTTTTCATATTAATAACATAGTATATAGTTTTCTACATGTATGTATAAACCATTGGTTCTCAAAATGTGGTCCTCAGCCCACCAGCCAATGTCTATATCACCTGGAAACTAGTTAAAAATACAAAATCTTGGGTCTTATTCCAGACACAGTGAATCAGAAACTCTGGAGTGGGACTCAGCAATCTCTGTTTTTAACAAGCCTTCTGTTAAAGGTGATTCTGATCCATGCCAAAGTTTGAGAACCACTGGTTTACAGTGTATACAGTAAAATGTATTAATAGAAAGGGCTTTTTTCCCACTCACACAGTTATACATTGTTCTAAATGTAAATTCAGTTTAACCTGGTTATCTATAATCATTTACTGGTAATGATAATTTATTCTCAGTACTACCTATAGAAATATATTTTATGTACATATACAATTAGTCCAGTTATTGATAATTCAGTTAACTTAGTTTGGTGTATTCCTACCACATACTAAAAAGTTTACATTAAATGACTGATTTAAATATATAGGTGCAATGGTCTATATTTTTTATTTTAACTATGGTGACATTTAAGTAGCTAACATAATTGACGGGTGCTAAAGTCTCCTGTTTATCCATAAAATGGGTACATTGTGGGCAGTGATAATACAAGCTTCATTTTCATTGCCTCTTACCTTACCAGCAGACAACAGTTTTGTCCTGGCTAGACCAACTCTCAGAACAAAATTATTTGTCATTCCTTATATTTACATTTGTATCTGAGCTATTAAACAACATGGCTAGCCAGGTCAACAAAGCACCTTATTTAATTTCTTTTTTTAATAGATAAATCTTCTTTTAAAATAGCTTGCTTTACATGAAAACTGACGCACTGGAAATGTAACTACCCTTGGTTGGAACTTACGGTTCAGATGAGATGTTAAACAAGACACTGTGTTATTTAGTTTAGGCATTTCTCCCTTTCCAATTATATGCAACTAACCATAAGATAAATAGATTTATTTATACATTTTAATCTCCCTCTATAATTCAGTACCTCCATAATTGCTGGTGTTTACAAATCACCGATTACTAAATTCATGAAAGAAAAATGCACATTTCAAAATAAAAATCACCACTGCTGTGTTTGCTTAATAGTAGCAGTGGAAATGTAAGTGGCTTACTCTACAAACTTTGGTGCTGGAAATACATAGGCAAACTGTTGGGAGATGCTCTAGCTACATTCCTGCTTTCTTGTTCCTGTTACCATCTTTACCACCTTATTGCATACTATATTCTTATTACGTAAGGCATTCTACCATACCACAATATTATTCAACTCCAACTTGTATTATTTTCTTTAAAAGTTCTGTGTTTAACCATATCACCATGCTTTCTTTTCCCAGAATTAATTTGCCTAATTTTAGGTAGTTTGTATAACTATTATTATTTTAGCTAATGAGCCTCAGGACAGCACACACAGACACACACACACGTACACAAACATGCCTTCTCAGATGTTGGAGAGTGACTTTGGAATCAGATTAAAGAACTATCCTGCACAGAAGTGTTTATGACTTTCAGTGACAAACTGACTCCAGTGACATTGAGCTAATTTCTTTTGATCTAATGAATGTATCTGCTTTACCTTGTTCCCTTACTTTGAATTGATAAGCTCCAAGTATTTATTACTTTTTTGGGATACTTTTTACTGAGTTCATTCATTTGTTTTAGTCTTTTAATAAGTATACTACAGTTATTTCATTAACCTGTTCTCAAGTGGTTTAGCTACCATTCTGCCATTTAAGTTTTTAATTTAATTTTATTTGCTTGAGTACACTGATCAACCACTGAGCTGCCTTCTTCCATTGTCCTGCAATGATATAAGGGTTACATTTTTGTGTATATGGCTTTCATAGTTGGTATTTCAGAGCACTGACACCAGATACTTCAGTTTATTCTCTGGGGGAACTTCATTTGCATCTATGTTTTTAGCTATCTGTGATAACTTGTTAAATATTAAAAAGATATTTTGCTTCTATTGGAACATTTGTATACTCGCAACTATATTTCTGTAAACAGCTGCAGTCAAAAATAAAACATTGAAAGTTTTCATTTTGTAGTGGTTAACTGTCTTTTTTCCTCAGACTTTGCCAGTGAAGTCATATCTAAGAATGTCAGTTTTTAACAACGTGAATATGTGACTGAACTTAAAGTCATTAGGAAAAGGTATGAAATACAGAAATATTTTTAATAGTGACTTTGTACCTACTCTTTTACCAGGTAGTGTACAAAAGTGACTTGGTGTGATAGAATTTTTGTTTTACTTAAAGTGTTTCATGTTTAGTAAAATAATACATACATGTGGTGACAAGTTATGAATTGTGGAGGTGCTTTTGATGAAAACAAAGTCTCCCCAGCCCTCAGTCCCACATCCAGACGCAGTCTCTTTTTATTCTTCTGTAAGTTAATCATTCAGAATGATCTTAGGTGATTTACATGGGTAAACATTATTTTTAAACATATATGTGTGTGTGTGTGTGTGTTTGGATGTACATTAGGAAAATATATAATGTGTTTACCTACTAGACTATGGGGAAATGTGAGTCAAAGCCAACATTCTAAATAAATACTAATACAGGTGATACATGAATATCATGTATGTGATGTATAAATACTGAAGCTTCAGTAATGCTGCTTTAAACAATATTCTTATACTTTCTTATCAAATGTAGATGGTATCTGTTGATTCTGTGAAAGTGACTGAATTTTTTTAACATCCAAATGTATATAATCCATCTAAATAAGTTTTCACTTTTGGGGTCTAAAGTAATAACACTGCTGCCATTGTTCTAAATATATTTAAAAGTTGTCTTTTAGCATTTATGGACTTCAGCAACATTGGAAAGAAGTAATAACCAAATGCAATTTAGTAAGTATAAATATTAAAAATATTTAGGTATTTTTGATCTGAAGATGGAACTACAAGTGGCTGCCAGAAAGGCTGATGTGGTCCTGGGTTACATAATCTAAGTTACAGTGTCCAGAACAAGGGAGAGAGTTTTCTTGCTTTACTCCAAGCTGATAAGAGTCCTGCTTTGTCAACTCGTGAGGAGCAAACAATTCTCAGCAGCCATATAATTAGGCCTGTCAGAGAACTGAACATCATTTATCCCTGCTTAGGGACACCGGAGGACTTTAGAAGTGTAAAAGCAGCTACTGACAAATATATACTACCATGTGTAAATTAGATGGCTAGTGGGAAACTGCTGTATATAACACAAGGGGCCTGACCTGGCGCTCTGTGATAACTTAGAGAGGTGGCATAGGGACAGGGAGAGGGTGGCTCAAGAGAGGGGATACATACACACACACACACACACACACACACACACACACACACACACACACACACACACACACACACACACAACTTATGGCTGATTCATGTTGTTATATGGCAGAAACCACCACAACATTGTAAAACAATTATCTTCCAATTTAAAAATCGCTATGGTTTCTCAATAGCAACATTTATGGTCTTTCAGGAAGACAGCTGATTACTGCTATGCTCTATTTCATGGTGTCATTGTCCCTGCCTGTTCTGAGGCACAATAGTATTTAAAAACATAGGCTCTTGAGTTTGCCTCTTGGGTAAAGTTCTGGCTCCTATACCAAAGGTTTAACCTCTCCATTCCTCAGTTTCTTTATAAAGTGGGAGGAAAACTAGAATGATCCCCTAAGGGTTGTTATAAAAATTACCTAAGTTAATCAGCATAAAACTACTTAGTTCCTGGTACACAGGAGCTAAGTGCCTAGTAAGTGTTAACTCTGTAGTAGTCATACTAGTCCTGATACTGCTTTGTTCTTCTGCCTCTGGTGCACTGGATCCATATCCTTTTGCTTTTCCAAATACATGGTCCTTTAATTATCCTCTTTCTTTTTTTTTATTTGTAATTTACTTTTTAATTTTAATTTAATTCATATTTTTATTTGATTTTTATTTTCTGTTGGAGTATAGTTGACTTACAGTGTTGTGTTAGTTTCAGGTAAACAGCAAAGGGATTCAGTTTTATATATATAATTACCCTCTTTCTCCAGCATCAAAACCTTTTCTCATACCCACTAGAATATGAATTTTCTGTAATGTTCCTCATCTCAAAAAACAATTTTCTTTTACCACACATCCCGCATATACACTATTTCCACTTCCTCTCTTTCCATTCCCTCTTAAACCCATTCCAATCAGGTTTTATCACCCCACTCTCCAGGAGTAGCTCTTGTCAGCACCACCAATGGCCTCTCAAAAGTCAATTCCCATGCCTGTTTCACTCACTCAGCTTATCAGCAGTATTTGACAGTCTTTGAAACACTTTCTTCCCTCGGCTTTCAGGACACGACGCTCATCTCTCTCGCTTCACTGGCCTTTTCTCTTCTCATCATCTTGACCTTCTAACGTTGGAGACCTCTAGAAGTCGATCATTAGATCTCTTCTCTATCATAACTTAATTTCCAGTTGATCCCATCCAGTCACACTGCTTTATATACTTCTACGTGTTGACTTTACTCTGAGTTCCTATTACCCAACTGTCTACTTGACAGTCACAACGGGCATCTCAGACATAGCATGTCTGAAGTCAAATTTTGATTCTCCCCTTCCCATCCCCATCTTCTGCACCCAGTACTCTTTCCAGATTCTTCCTCATTTGAGCAAAATGAAATCTCCATTCTTCCAGTTGTTTAAGCCAAAATACCTCTGGGAGTTTGTGTTTTTTGACCTTTATACAGTCTGTCATCAGATCATGTTACTCTGACCTTTGAAATATATCCAGAATCCAGCCACTTCTCAATACAGCTATTGCTATCACTTTGAACCAAAGCATTTGTTGCCTTGATTGTCATGAGTTTCCCAACAATTCTCCCTACTTCTCTCATTGCTCCTCATACTTGATTCTTCACTTACCAACTAGATTTAAACATAAGTCCTATGTTACACCTTTGCTCAAAACCATCCAGTGACTGACTTCCTGTTTTCTGCATTTCACAATGCTTGTAAGGCCCTTTGTGGTCTGTCCCAGCTGTGTGTCTGACCCATCCTTCTCTTGCTTTCTCTGCTTTGGTCACACTAAGTTCCTTTCCCTCCCTAAAACAGACTGATCATGCTGCTACCTCATGGGTTTGTGCTCACATCACTCCCGGTTTGCCTATACTTCAGGGATCTACATGTCTCAGTCTCTTAATGTTATCAAGTCTTGGCTCAAATATAACCTTATTAGATCTTTCTTGATCATCCTGTATAAAACTCAGATCGCATCTCTAACCCTCTTACCTGCTCTTCCTCTCTAGCATTTATCACCTGACTGACATTTGTTCTTCTATCATGGAATGCAAACCTCCATGAGGATAGGTATTTTGTCTGCTGTTGTATATTTCCAGTGCCTAGAAGAATGCCTGCCCCATTGATTAATCAAGATAATTCAGTCAAGTCACAATAAATATTGCCCCTTGGCATTTATTTATTACATTCCGTGTTTTTCTTGATTTCTATACCACTGTCCTGATCTCTGGGTTGGGAAGACTCCTGGAGAAGGAAATAGCAACCCACTCTAGTATTTTTCCCTGGAAAATCCCATTGTCAGAGGAGCCTGGCCAGCTAGTCCACAGGGTCGCAAAGAGACATGACTTAGTAACTAAGCACTCCTTCCTGGATCTTCTTAAATGTCCTTTAAATCCCCTGAGAGAATCTTAATAGGTTCCATTACCATTCAGAATGAAGCAGCCCTATTGGGCAAGCTCTCAAGTCAAGTCACCGTTTAGGCTTCTGGCCACAGTTTATCACTGAATCCTCTGATCCCTTCCCCGGTAGATTCCACTTTTGCCTGAAACCAGTGAATTTGAGTTTGTTTTATAAAAATGGATTTTATTTGGAACTTTTAGAAATTTACATAAAACTGCAGTGAGGATAAAGGTAAAGGCAAAAGAAAACATTTTCATGTTTTCAAACTGAAGCACCCAGCCATCTGCCATTGTGGATTTTGTGGAAAGAATACCCAGTGCTTGCTGGCACCTGGTACATGAGGCTCTCCTGCCTGACGCCATCATTTGCTTGGCAGGTAAGAGGCAACCTTGCTTTGCATCGTTTCTCCTGTTTTCTTTCTCTGGACCACAAGAGGGCATTCTTTCATCATTTTCAACTTGGATTATACCAACACTTAGTAGACATGCACCTCATTTAAACAGGAAGTTAGATTATGAATGCCAAAATGGTTCACCAAAGTTAGTGAAACTCTAGGCTTATAATTTTGCCCCCAGATTCATGGAACCAAGACACATCCTTGAAAGTCATCAGTTTATAAATGATATGGGGAAAATTTCTAGGTTAGTTATATGGATCAAAAAATGAAGTACTATTTGTGGAAGGCTGTTTTTAGGTATTAGGAGTACTATTTCTTTTTGTGAATTCATTCATTATAGCAGATATAGTTACAGATGTCTTGGTTTATTTGCAGATATTAAATCAGAAGATTGAAGTGAAAAAGATTTTTATTAACTTTTCAAGGTATCTGTGTTAACAACAAAAGTTGAAGGAAGAAGGACATTCATATAGGCATGGTAGTCACTGTGTAGTAATAAAGCTAATATATATCACAAACAAGCAGAGAGTAGCAATTACTAAGCAAGTTCCTTAGGTCAGACAGATTCTGTCATTTCTTCCTCTGAGCAATTCCCTTCTGCCATAAACCACAGAGAGGTAATTAAAGAAAAATAGATCATTGAGGAGGTGGATGCTCTCTAGCCAGATTTATTCCTAAAAATATATCCCTAAAGAGAGAGGAATTAAATTGTGTAGAGGGCCTTAAAGAATACTGTCTGGCATCTTTCTACCTTTCTGTCTGGCTTTACATCCTAAGAGCCCTTTTGAGCCTAATCAGATTTTGCCATGATAGCAGTCATAAGAATTGGTTACATTATTTAATAAAGCTATCCAAAAACGTAAGAATTTAGTCTGTTCTCTACTATTCATTCCTCGTGGAAAAAGAAAAACACAGATCTTAAAAACTAAAGCAAATCAAGGAAGCTCAAAATAGAAACCAAGATTAGGTTACATTTTTAGAAGGAAGTCCGGTCTTGTGAATCTTATTTTATGGCTTTGATCTGGTTGTCCATTGGGATGGACTTGCCCAAGTGATGGCCCACAGAAAGGCCAAATTTCTTACTTTTCTGCTCATCCTGCACCTCCTTTTTCATTAAGAATCCTGCCTGGAAATTTAGGTCAAAGAGGCTACTTGGAGCAAAATACAGTGGCATCTCATCCCAAATATTCTCCAGGCGTTTCTTCCATCCTTCCAGGATCTGAACTCGGGCATCCTCGGGAGTGTGCCCAATGCTATATGTCAGTTGAGGTTCCAAGACTTGGAAGCCACAGAAGTGCAGAGTGCCACTCTGAGGATACACAAAGCACAGAGGTGAGTCACAGCTCAAACGCCACACACCTTGTACCACAGACAATGAAAGTTAATCTGGGTTTCCCAGTAGGACACCCTGATGTGAAGGCCTTGAGAATTAGTTCATAGCTCCATCCTCACACCTTGTGCTCTCTGTACCTAGCTGTTACCTATTTTAGCCTATTCAGCTGTACTCTTCTCTTAATGAATAAAGCCTTTGAAACTGTGCCAGCCTGGCACTATCTGCCAGAAGTGCCCAAAGTTCTGTTACCTCAGGGAGGGTTTCAGCTTCTCAGCAGCTGACTGTTGCCAAGACCTGCAAAGGTGCGTTTCTTTGCCTCTCCACATTACCAGACGAGTCTTCATAAAGTATTATTACTAATACTGATTCCCTCATTCTGTAGATAGCCACCTCACATGCTCTTCTTGCCAGCGTTAGGAGATTATCCTGAGGGTCCAGTGACCGCCAAAAAAACCTGCTTCAGACTTCAGTTTTATTAGCTGAACTAAATAATTTCTTAACTTTTCTTGGGCTCTGATAGTCTGTGAGACTGTAGCAGCAACTTGGAGGACAGGGAGATTGGCGAGAGATGCCAGTCACGTGGCTGTACAAACCTGGGGGAGTCATCCATGCTATCCTCTGGCTAGGAGGAGAGAGTGGTATTTGACCATGTGAACACATGAGTTATTCTACAAGCCTGGGGTCCTGGGGAAGACAAGTCAGTCCTAAAAGGAAGCCCCTTCTATAGTTCTTTGATCTTCATACCTCAGGTCTGTTTCCAGATGTTATCTGGAGGATTTGGACCCAAGAGAAAATTCAGTTAATCCCCCTGAAGGGTCACTGAAAACAAGATACCTGAATTGGCCAGAGAATGATGTTCATGTCCCCATGGATACCATGCAGAGAGTACATGGAGCCGCTGCCACCAGTGGTGATGGAAAGCACTGCCTTCTTATTCTGTAAAAGAAAAGTCATTATCATCTACATCTCTTTGGTGACAGGAAGTTAATGAAACAGCCCCAGGGAAAAGAATATAAAAGTCCCCACCCTCCACCCCCTGCTGCCTAGCTCTGCTCCTTGTATTACTTCAAACGTTGGCTCTTCTGAGCCATGCAGTATGACTCTGCAGAAGTACCAGCCTGGAAAGTGGTACGCAGAGGGACAGGCCCAGGATTCCATACTCTTGCATGTGAAGGCTGCCACAGTAACGCAAAATCAGTGCTGACTGCTGGTGCCTAGGTAGAGTTTTTTAAATCTGTCCCTTCACAGTACTAGGCATGTATCGAGGCCTGTGATCTAGAAGGTCTCAAAAATACTTCTTGTATAGTTTTGGGTGTCTAGAAAGTGAAGACAGACCCCCTTTTTTTAATGGACACGTTCATAAAGTCCATATCAGTACATAAAGAGAAAATAGTATAATGATACATTCACCATCCTGCTTTAACTCTCAGTATTTTTCCATTCTAGGTTTATCTAATCTCCATACATCTCTCCCAAAGGGACCTGGAGCCTGATTGTGGTATCTAACTGTACTCAAAACTCTGCATCTAGACAGAGTCTTTCTAAAATCCAGGCATTAGAAAAAAGAAAACCAAGAACAATTATCCACCTACCCGAAAAGGCCCCTTATCATACATGGCAGCATACTTGTAAGCGAACTCCCCTATGAGCACCCGCTCAAACCAGCCTTTCAGGATGGCAGGGACTCCAAACCACTGCAGGGGAAACTGAGGGACAGAGGACAGAGAGGTTAGATTGGGAGCACCCCCAGCACAGAAGATCCAGTGCTTAGCTGTTGTCCATGACATCACTGAGGGGGAAACTTTCTTCAGGCCCTGTCATTCCTCTTGGAGAAGGTAGAACATTCAAGAAAAGAAAATTTAAAAAAAAATCATTGCCCTTGGTCAGTCAGCTAGACAGACATTCCTATTCCTGCATACAAATAACAAATATCAGGTGGGTGTGAAGAGAGCCACGTGAAATAAAGACTTGTTTCTGTGAAATCTCGTTTGGCAGCAAAATCTAAATGGCAAGGATTAGAGGCAAAGTTGGCCTCAGTGTGTGACACCTAAATCAATATTTTCTCAAGAACTTGCTTCAGTGGGTGTGGTATCACAAATATGAGACCTGTACCTTGTGCTCATGGATGTAAAATCTTATCATTTAGAATAAACAGAACCAAAAAAAAAAAAAATAAAAATAAACAGAACCACTCAAAATGCTATCAAATGATCAAGTGTAACTAAGGTTCATCAGGGAATTCTCACAAGAAAGACATGCTGGGGCTCTTGTCCTGGTAAAAGTCGAGCAAGGCCATACCAGTATTTCTTCTTGACTCACTTAAAGGCTACGATGACAGGAACATGCCCAGAGGTTAAAAGAAAAAGCTAGGACAGAGAAGAAATTTGTAGGACTTGGTAGTTCTCCCTTTGAAGAATGGTTGACCCACAGGAAAGAGAGTAAGGAAGTCAAGTTTTAGACACGATTGAGAATGAGACCTGCATTCTTACCCTGAATCTGCCAATAATGTGAGGCATGACCTCTGCAACACAAGCCCCTTCCTCATCCATAAAAAGAGGGGCTTGAGGGGTCTCTAGGAGCTTCTCATATTCTCACATTTAAGGTGCTCCAATTGTGAAGGGCATATGTGCAGCTTTTAGGATGTGTAGGTTATTTGAGCAAGTAGATTTGGTCCCCTGTGAATGTTCTCCAGTCAGGGCTGAAAATAGAATTGGTTGGCTTGCTTGATATTAAAAGTTGACTCTCAAGTTCCTTTTGGAGAAGTGAGACAGCTGAGCAGGGCCTAGCCCATGTGGCACGTTGGTATGAATGCGGGCAGTCTTTCCTCAGGACATTTATTTTAATGTTGCCAGACTATCATTTCTAGCACACTGCTTTTGCTGGAATAAGACTCTTCCTGTCATCTGTTGCAAAACTGGTATAATAAATATGCAAATCTGTGGAGTTTACATTGCCCTTCCTTGTGTTGCTGTTTTGCAGTGTGCAACCTATACAGTTGTATGGTAGTAAAGAAAACATATGCATTGGATAGAAGCTGAATTTAAAGGCCGTCCTTTCCAATTATAAAATACGGTGATTCTTAGAAGCAGAACTGCAAGTTGCTACTGCTACTGCCTTAGCTGTACTGCAACAAGAGAGTAGAAAATATAGACCAAAAAGGGGTCCTTTGAGGCACTGGCTAATGTTATGTGGCTTTGATTCATAGCAACAGGTAGAATAAGGGACTTCAAAGGTTAGAGTCTTTGCAGCTGATTGAATAACTACAAAAATCACAGCCAGTATCAAACTTAGGAAGTTTCCAGGGTCGCATACATTCCATGTTTAATACCAAAACGCTGGTTGCGGTGGGTAGGAGCAAAGTCACTGACTACAGTCCACCATTGTCGGGAAGCGTGACTTGCAAGAAGCATACCCAGTTTCAGTACTGACTGCTAATGGTGAGGCAGCTTCCAGGAGAAAGGCTGTGGTTTTGCTGCTAGAACACATTAAGCAGGGCAGTGCACACTGCACTGGGAGCTCCCATCGCAGAGAAGTCAAGCTCTTATGCCTCGCTCTACAAACTGTTTTCAGGATGCTTATGGAGATGGGGTGAGAACTGTAAACGTGAATGATTCCATGAGAAATTACTAATTGAAGAAAAGACTAAACATTCTCGGGAAAAGAGCTCAAGGCTCACATGTTATCTCTGCAGTCACAGTCATACTTTCAAAGAATACACAGCCAGCTTCATAACGTCTATAAATCTGTGTAATCCTGCACCTTTGAAGTAATTATCCTTCTTTAAGGAGAGTGTGGTCAAGGGGCTGTGACTTTCCTAAGAGCACATAGCTAATTAGGTGTCAGGTCTAGGACAAAAAAACAAGTGTCTCAACACCCCTTCTGATGTCTTACCACACCTGAAAAATCACAAGGTCTGCAGCTTCCAGCTTCTTTTGTTCGGCCACAATATCTGGGCTCAGACGGCCTTCTTTATAAGCTAAAACAGTCTCGGCAGGATACTGAAAGTTCCCGGGGTCCTTCAGTTTACCTGCAGAGAGGAAAAGAGAAGCTGACGCCAGAGGGCCAAGGCGGGGCCAGAAAGCCCACAAGGGAGAAATTCCACAAAGACCTAATTAAAGGGGAGAGCCGCTCCCACCTGTGATGTCCTTTCTGGAGATGACGGGATTGAAGTTCATGGCATACAGGTCCGACACAGTGACCTCCCATCCTTTCCTCTTCAAAGCCTCTATGGCAGCCTCCTTCATGGCATAGTTGAAGGACGTCCTCTCTGAGTGGGCCAGTACGATCAGTGCTTTTCTGACTATTTAGACACACACAAGGCACATGGAGAAAATCAGTCACCAACCAGCAAAGCTCAGGCTGCAGGGGAGCCCAGCTGGGCTCCATAATGGAAGACGTGACTTTGTTAGACACTGGGTTATGCAACCCGTCCAACTGCATCCAGAAATACATTTTCTCATAAGTCCCGTTGATCAAAGGAGCAATTTTTAACTCACTGGGGAAACAGTAGCTAATTTAATAAATCGTTTTGGCATACTTAATCAAACATCTGCATAAAAATAAAATTCAGTTCAGTTCAGTCGCTCAGTCATGTCCGACTTTTTGTGACCCCGTGAATTGCAGCACGCCAGGCCTCTGTCCATTACCAACTCCGGGAGTTCACTCAAACTAACGTCCATAGAGTTGGTGATGCCATCCAGCCATCTCATTCTCTGTCGTCCCCATAAAATTATCACCTTAGAAATCTCATATAAAGTGTTAGAGGTCAGTACAGTGGTTATCCTCTATCAGGGAATAATGACCAGAAGGAAACAAAGCACCTGGGGTGCTGTCTGTGTTCTATTTTTTAAAATATTTATTTGGCTTTGCTGGGTCTTAATTGCAGCACTTGGGAAATCTATGATCTTCATTACAGCTTGGAGGATTGTTGTGGCATGTGGGATCTAGTTCCTGGACCAGGTATCGAATCCGGACCCCATTCATGGGAGCAGAGTCTTAGCCACTGGACCACCAGGGAAGTCCCCTGTTCTATTTCTTGAAATGGATGCAGATTATACAAGCGTGTGTTCAGTTGGTGAAACTTCACTTAGAACTTGTGCACTTTCCAGTGTGTCTATAACATTCAACACAAGTTTCCCACTTACCACACACAGCAACAACTTACTGGCAGATTAAAGATCTAAATTTTAAAAACTGAAACTATTAGGCTAGTATGGGATGCTCTATGTACTCTGCTTTATGTCTCATTTTTAATTGAACATCAAGGGGCCACAGTATTTAAATTATAAACTCTGCTAATACCTTTATCTAGAGGCTTGTTGTCATTTTTGTCTTTTATGAAATTTCTGTTGCCAAGAAAGGCAAGATTACATTTTTCTCTTCTAGATTGAGTTGGTGTAGTGTATCATTGGTTATCAGAATACTCATAGCTTTGGGACTTTGAAATGGTAAATATTCACGATTTGTGAAAAAAGCATGACACATAACTGTATAATCTTAATTATTAAAAAATGCATGTTTAATTGGATAAATATGCATATAGGACCTAGAAAGGACACATCAAAAGGTAAACTGATTAGGGATAACTTTTTTTTTTGCTTCTTGTGTTTTTTTGTTTCCTATTATGCATATGTTAACTTTTAAGAAATGTTATTTTTAAAACCTTAAAAAGTATGGGATGAAAGGGAGAAGTTGTATAACCTCTGGATAGAGGCTACTTTTTTTTTAATTATTATTTTTTTTTAATTTTATTTTATTTTTAAACTTTACAATATTGTATTAGTTTTGCCAAATATCAAAATGAATCCGCCACAGGTACACCCGTGTTCCCCATCCTGAACCCCCATCCCCCCTCCGGGTCGTCCCAGTGCACCAGCCCCCAGCACCCAGCATCGTGCATCGAACCCAGACCCATGAAGGAAAAGCTTGACAGATAAAGCCCCAGAAACATTAAAAATTGTGTTTAATGAAAGTTTCCAGAAACAGAGTCAAAAGACAACCAGGAGAAGATATTCACAACTCTTACCAAAAAGAGTTAAAATCCACCCCCCAAGTTCAGTTGCTCAGTCGTGTCCAACTCTTTGCAACCCCATGAATCACAGCACACCAGGCCTCCCTGTCCATCACCAACTCCCGGAGTTTACTCAAACTCATGTCCATCAAGTCGGTGATGCCATCCAGCCATCTCATCCTCTGTCCCCTTTTCCTGCCCCCAACCCCTCCCAGCATCAGAGTCTTTCTAATGAGTCAACTCCCCGCATGAGGTGGCCAAAGTATTGGAGTTTCAGCTTCAGCATCAGTCCTTCCAATGAACACCCAGGACTGATCTCCTTTAGGATGGACTGGTTGGATCTCCTTGCAGTCCAAGGGACTCCCGAGAGTCTTCTCCAACACCACAGTTCAAAAGCATCAATTCTTCGGCGCTCAGCTTTCTTCACAGTCCAACTCTCACATCCATACATGACCACAGGAAAAACCATAGCCTTGACTAGACGGACCTTTGCTGACAAAGTAATGTCTCTGCTTTTGAATATGCTATCTAGGTTGGTCATAACTTTCCTTCCAAGGAGTAAGCGTCTTTTAATTTCATGGCTGCAGTCACCATCTGCAGTGATTTTGGAGCCCCAAAAAATTAAGTCTGACACTGTTTCCACTGTTTCCCCATCTATTTCCCATGAAGTGATGGGACCAGATGCCCCCAAAATGCCTACAAATAATTAGAAAAAGACAATACAATAGAAAAATAAGGATAGAGAAGGAAATTACAAAAAAAACAATAAGCAAATGAGAAGGTACCCTGCCAGGCCTGTGAGGAAGAACAGATTAAAATGAGACATCATTATTTACTGATCGATTGGCAAAACAACTTAAAGACAAATTACATCAAGGGCTATTAAGAGTGCATTAAAACTGGCACATTGCCAGTGGGAAAATGCATTGCCTCAGCCTTTGGTGAAAGCAATCAAGCTGAATCTTTAGACATTTTAAAGATACATAAATCTTTGATCTAGTTGTCCAACTTTGGGGAGTCTGTCCTACAGACTGTAAGCATCAGGATAGATGAGCAAGGATGTGTACTGAACCCTTGGACCCTTGTAGTCATTAGCAAAAATTAGACATAATCTCAATTGCCTATTTATGGAGCACATGTGAATAAATTTTATGATACTACTGGAATGCGAAGTCAAGTGGGCCTTAGGAAGCATCACTATGAACAAAGCTAGTGGAGGTGATAGAATTCAAGTTGAGATATTTCAAATCCTAAAAGATGATGCTGTGAAAGTGCTGCACTCAATATACTAGCAAATTTGGGGAACTCAGCAGTGGCCACAGGACTGGAAAAGGTCAGTTTTCATTCCAATCCCAGAGAAAGGCAATGCCAAAGAATGCTCAAACTACTGCACAATTGCACTCATCTCACATGCTAGCAAAGTAATGCTCAAAATTCTCCAAGCCAGGGTTCAACAGTATGTGAACCATGAACTTCCAAATGTTCAAGCTGGTTTTAGAAAAGGCAGAGGAACCAGAGATCAAATGGCCAACATCCACTGGATCATTGAAAAAGCTAGAGAGTTCCAGAAAAACATCTGCTTTATTGACTATGCTAAAGCCTTTGACTGTGTGGATCACAACAAACTGTGGAAAATTCTGAAAGAGATGGGAATACCAGAACACCTGACCTGCCTCCTGAGAAATTTGCATGCAGGTCAAGAAGCAACAGTTAGAACTGGACATGGAACAACAGACTGGTTCCAAACAGGAAAAGGAGTACGTCAAGGCTGTATATTGTCACAGTGCTTATTTAACTTATATGCAGAGTACATCATGAGAAACACGGCTGGATGAAGCACAAGCTGGAATCAAGATTGCCGGGAGAAATATCAATAACCTGAGATATGCAGATGACACCACCCTTATGGCAGAAAGCAAAGAACTAAGGAGCCTCTTGATGAAAGTGAGAAAGTAGAGTGAAAAAGTCAGCTTAAAACTCAACATTCAGAAAACTAATAAGATCATGGCATCTGGTTCCATCACTTCATGGCAAATAGATGGGGAAACAATGGAAACAGTGACAGACTAAGGTCTGTCTAGTCAAACCTTTGGTTTTTCCAGTAGTCATGTATGGATGTGAGAGTTGGACTATAAAGAAAGCTGAGCACTGAAGAATTGATGCTTTTGAACTGTGGTGTTGGAGAAGACTCTTGTGAGTCCCTTGGACTGCAAGGAGATCCAACCAGTCCATCCTAAGGGAAAACAGTCCTGAATATTCATTGGAAGGACTGATCCTGAAGCTCCAATACTTTGGCCACCTGATGCGAAAAACTGACTCATTTGAAAAGACCCTGATGCTGGGAAAGATTGAAGATAGGAGGCAAAGGGGACGACAGAGGATGAGATGGTTGGATGGCATCACCAACTGAATGCACATGAGTTTGAGTAAGCTCCGGGAGCTGGTGATGGACAGGGAAGCCTGGTGTGCTGCAGTCCATGGGTTTGCAAAGAGTCAGACACGACTGAGTGACTGAACTGAACAGAATATTATGCTGTTACCAAGAATGAGTTTGCTGCATGTATTGATATACTGTCACCCTGAAAGATATATGGGATATATCATTAAATGTTAAAATGGGGACCTCCCTGGCGATCCAGTGGTTAAGACCTCCTTCCAATGCAGGGACTGTGGATTCAGTGCCTGGTGGGGGAGCTAAGATCCCATGTGCCTTGTTGCCAAAAAACCAAAACATAAAACAAGTAATATTCTAACAAACTCAATAAACTTTAAAAAATAGTCCACATTTTAAAAATCTTTTTAACGTGAATGTGAATCTACTTTTATAAAAAAGAAAGAAACTCCATGTTTGTAGGTAGATCTGCAGTCTATTGCTCTGAAGAGAAAAAGATGTGGCATGATCACATGACACTGTTAACAGTTTTCTTAGGCAAGCAAGAGGTAGCAAGGGGGCAGACGTAGAGGGGAAGATGAGCTTTTTCTTGGACATCTTTTGTGTTAATAAAGTCATTAGAACATGCCTGCTTCTGCAACAAGAGCATGTAAAGGGTGCTTACTACATGCTGAGCATTGTTCTAAGTACTCTGTATTCTTTTTCAGTTGTCACAGCAACCCTGTGAGGTAAACAGAATTAATATCATTAGGGATGGGAAGACTGAGGCACAGAAACTTTAAGCAAGTTACCCAAATTTACCTGTTAAGTGGTGAAGCTGGAATAACTTGAAAATATATATAGAGAGAAATCCACACAACAACATGCAGGGCATGGGGAAGAGTACCAGAGAAAGGAAGTTCACCACCACCATCCTCCCGAAATTGGAGCTACAATTTTATACCTTACTCTTTAAAAGCAGTGACTGTGGGTGGAACTGAGGAGAGAGTACACCTGCAACTTCTTATAGTATTGTTGGAAGAAAATTAAGGCACCTGTAAGCCTTTAGTCCTCTCCCTGATTTCAGTATTAACCACACCTGGCGTAGGCATCTCCCATTGGCTTAAACTCAGTCATGTGTAAGTTTTAGGTTCCTGCTTGTCAAAAAAGAGGATTCCCAAGCTTGGCCTGGCCTTTTGGGCTCCATAAACTCAGATTCGGTGGGGTATAAATTTGGTGATGATTTAAATGCTACAGAAGTGATTTAGTTTTTTCTGAAGTAGCCTGGGAAAATGGAAAGGAATTCCTGAGGCTGCTTCAACAAATTCCCACCCAATTTCTTATCAACTCATGGACTGAACACTACTGAGAGCAACGTGAGTATATTAAACTCTAACATGTGTTTTCTTTGTGATTTATCTTTACATTAGTCATATCAGTTTATTAAATACCGCTTTGTCAGTTTTTATTCTCATGGCTTCTTACCTACATATGTATATTTAATTTTTAAATTTACATATATATATAGTTTCACTTCTTACCAACATTAACAAACATTTTATAAGTAGTAAAACATAAAGGTGATTCCCAGAAAATGAGTAAGTCAAGACATCTAATCTCTTGCTTTCAAAGGGCTTACATCTACTAACTACAGTACAGCCATGACTGTTACCTTCAAAAATAAAAAAAAAATAAGATGAGACTCAAACAGGAAGAATATATTCACAAGAAATATAACAAATAGAGCTCAAAATCTGAAATATATAGATTTCTTAAAAACAACCCAGTAGAAAAATGGTCAAAGGTTATAAATGGGCAATCAATAGAACAGTTGTGCATATTTGCTAGAGGTACGGGTAAAGCGAGAGATAAGCCCACCTCTCCAGTTTTCAGGTCATTTTCCATGGCCAAATCTGAGTTTTTTTGGACTTAGAGGGCTCAGTTTCCCTTCCTGCCATTTAACTAGCTACACAAGCTTGACTTTATCAGAATTTACTCAAAGAAAGGCATAAGACATATACACAAGTAACTAACAGAGGAAAACTGTTCACTTCAGGGCCAGCCCCTCCGGAAAGGCCTTGAGAAGGAGCTGCATTTGAGCTGAGTCTTGGAAGACAAATAGGGTTATTATCAGTACCTCTAATTTACCATTCAGTATAAAGAAATGGCAACCCACTCTAGGACTCTTGCCTGGAAAATTCCATGGACTGAGGAGCCTGGTAGGCTACAGTCCATGGGGTCACAAAGAGTAGGACACGACTGAGCGACTTCACTTCACTTTGCTTGTCCTGCTCGTGATTAACCCATCTGCTAGAAGTGAGTATGTAACATAGCTAAGCACATATTGTTAATGCCTCTCTCTCCCTGCACCAGTTCCTTTTCAGGTCTCAATCCCTAAGCAATATGCTCCCAGTCTGTCCTCATTTCTCTGTGTCCCCACCATCCTACATCTTCTATTTCCAATCCACATCCACACCAGCCACCCTTCTTTCCCCCACCTTGAAATGCTAATGTTCTCACGGACCCAGCCTCCCCACCTCGGTTTACTGAGCACTTAGGATGCACCTGGCACCTCTCTAGGCATTTGGGATATATCAACACAAAACAAATCTTTGCCATTTCCTACTCCAGAGGATCTTCCCTACTCAGGGACTGAAGCCGAATCTCCTGCATAGGCAGGCAGATTCTTTACCACTGCGCTACCTAGGAAGCTTAATACTAGTTATACAAGATCTAAATCTTCCCATTTTCCCTCACTAGCTCCCCCAACCCCCACCCCTTTTTTTTGGGGGGTCTGTTACACATAGATACAGAACATTCTATAGGATTGGAGAATGGGGAAATAGTTCTTGCCCTAGTATTTCAGGAGGGGTATTGATCCCCTCCAGACAGCTGAGGTACAAATAACCTAGAGGGAAACAGCCACTAATCTGCAGGCAGAAGCCTTGTCAGCCAAGCCTACCCCTTAGGCCTACCCCTTAGGCCCTGAAACCTTGGGTGGGCTTCCAGTCCCCAGCTTAGCTTAGCCCTTTTCTCTTGAGAACCTAAGTAGTCTGTCAGCTCCAAAAGCAATGTCTTCCCTCACCCACTTACTTTTAGCAAGATGAGGTTGTGTGTTTGTGTGTGTGTTTTCAGAAGGTAGAACTAGGTTCATAGGGAGGGAAATTACAAAAAGGTAGAATTCTGCCTTCTAGGAAGGAAATAGGTATCAAGATTTTAGCTTATTATCCAATCTCAGAGTAAGGCTCTCTGGAAAACAGGGATTCCAGCCGCAGCAGGTGTTGCAGCTGGTCCAGCATGTGTGAAAGGCCATTCACACATTAGATTCAAGTCGTGGCCTCCAAGGTCCCCCTACGGTTGACGGTGGAGAAGGGAGGCTCTGTCACTAGAGGAGCACCCAGATCAGGTTTGCCCACTCCAAGGGTCACAGTCTGAAAAGTTTCCTAGCCCAGCAGCCTGGAGCTGGGTCTGATGTCCATCAAACTAAAGGAAGCAGCTTCCCCAGCTCAAGCACCCCCACCGCCAATCTTCCCGTTTTCCTCCAGAAGTTGGGAATCCACCTTTTTAAGTGAAATTGCCTATATTTATTTTAAATGTTAGCAACTTATTCCAAAAGATTTTAAATACTATTAAGCTTAAGCAGGGTGTGCAAGTGGGCCAATTTGGTCTCCGACGGCTGATTCTGACCCTAGAGGGAAGGAACCTTTTGCTTCCAAGGTCAATTCTCTCCTAACCGCCCATCGTAGTTTCTGGGGGTGGGGTAGAAACAGGAGCCCCTCCTCTCCCGGCATCTGTCAGGGCTCATCCAGCGATTCTAATGCTTCCACGTTTCCAGTTTTAAGTCGAGGAAGAAAACTACAACCTCCTGCTGGGGACAGCAAGGCTCCTGGAGTGGTTGGAGTGGGGGGAGTGGACACTCACCAGCCATGGCTCCGGCGGCACGCTGATTGGCTGGTCTGTTGGTTGCCCGGGTGACTCAAGCTGGGGAGGGGTGGAAGGCAAGACCCTCAGGCTGCTTAGCGAGCTGCCATCTAGAAGGCGTCACCGGTGCTGCCCGCCACCGAGCGCCTGCTAGTTTATACCCAGTCAAGCTGGCCCGGCCCATAAAGTAGGGAGCCAGCAAAGGCGGAGCCGCTGCTCAGGCCCTGGGGTGCAGGGCGGAGCACGCCTTGGCTGAGGTTCTAGGAAGAACTGGCAGTCTGAGTGGAGGCATAAGGACCCTTGTGGAAGAAGGGTTCCTAGGGGATAGGGAGTTAGGAACCCATCGGTCTGGGTGGGTGCGGGAGGCGTGTCTTCTGGACCCTGTTCTGAAACCACCCTGGGACAAAAGGAGGAAGTGTCCGATGGAGTCCGGGGTTCCGCTGGGCAATCTATCCAGGCCCTCTCCTAGCCCCGGGGAATGGCTCTGAATGGAATGGGCCGGTCTGAGAGAGGAAGGCGAAGGACTGCAGTTCTTTAGACTCAGATTCGCTGAGTCATTGTGACTAGACTTAGGATTCTAGGGCTAAGATGACCTGGGAGACTTGGTTCTAGAGAAATGAATTTATTCCTGCTTTTGCAAGGTTCACATTTTACACTTGCTGGGGCCGGGGGGTGGGTTTGGGGCTCCCCCCCTAGAATGTAGATCCCGGGTGCAAACCCCTTCTCATAATCAGGAGAAGAGCTTTTTTTCCTGAAGAGCTAGTCCAAGGCTTGTTATCATCATCAGGGGAAGCACTTAAAGACCAGCCAAGACAGATAAGAGTGTAGTGCTGTTTATCCAAAGTCCTACTTAGGACAATTGATCGGAACAAAGTTTTACGTTTTTAAGTTTATCAAAAGTAAAAGTTATAGTAAAGTCTTCATCCTACAGAAGGAAGACACTGTCAAAAGGTGAAGGAAAAAGAAATAGAACTTTAAAATACTAACATAACCTTCAGAGGGACTTCCCTGGTGACTCTTCCAGTGGTTGGATCACTCTATGCATCCATTGTGGTATGCGCGGATTGGATCCCTGGTCTGGGAACTGGATCCGGCATGTTAGCCCTGTGCTGGTGGAAAGAAAAAAGTGTAACCGTCAGAAAATTTACAGGTGATAACTAAGAAAACTCGAGGGAAGAAAGATGGGAAGCACACTAGGGGAAGAAGCAAAATTTAAGGGGATGAGAAAACTCAAGCAATCAAGATAACTTTTTAGTGCAACTTATTAAAAATCCATCTGAAGGCAAAAAGCTTGAACAGATGAAAAATTAAAATGTTAAATAAAGATGGGCTTAGTACTTTTACCAAGCCAAGCCATTTTGCACCTAAAGCAAGAGGAAGAGTTAGTTGAAAGGGATTATTTTGTTTAAAAACAACATTCAGTCGAGTAAGTTTTAAAGCTCTTGCTAGCTTTATTCAACAATTCAGGAATCCGGCAGCATTCAAGACTTAGCAGACAGAAAGGAGTTCTGAGGAGCTGTCCAAATTGAAGAATTTTCTAGGTGAAAGGAAGCAGGAAGAAGTTATGCGAGGCAAAAGGTGGGTTAATTATTGCAAGATTACATTCCTTTAAGGGATGGCAGGAATCTTTCAGGCAGATTACTGAAGATTCCAGATTGACTAAATTTAAGAGTCCATTTCTGTGAGAACCAAAACTAATTAAGTTGAGGTTTAGTGACCTGAAGCAGCCTAGGCAACTCCATTTTGGGCCTGTTTTGTTTTAAACAATGCCCTCCTTTTGATCAGACTCAGCCTGAGAGATGTAACTTAAAAAAAAAAAATTTTTTTTTTAAGGTTTTAGTGCTACTTCCAGCAAAACTCTGGAATTCTCATAATTTTTTATGAGTCTCTGTGTTGTATTCACAATATCAGACTCACTTTTTTTGGCTGCACTGTGGACCTGGCGAGATCTTAGTTCCCAGACCAGGAATTGAGGCCAGTGAAATCACTGAGGCTTAACCACTGGACTGCCAGGGAATTCCTATCAGGTTCACTTTAAGTCAGTTTTTTTCTTTGATTTTCTTCTGAGAGTCTTTGGGAAATCCTTGGTTTGGTGGTTAGCAGTTGCAAATATGTATTTAAAACTTTTGAGAAAATACAGCACATGAAGGAGACGACTATGATTTTTATAAGGAGGCGTGTCTGGAGTGCACTTGAGAGCCATAGTTCCCAAGACCCAAGCCAGTCAGAATCAAGTAAGTCAAAGAAAGACACTATTGAAGGAGGGTCTCTTTTCAAAGTCAGCTGGCTTATGCAGTGATCTTATGTAGCTGAGTCTTAATTTCCTCAGAGGTGTCAGTCCAAGTATAGCAAGTGGTAAGGGCTGTACACAGCACAGTTACCCTCTTGCTCAGCAAAAGATACTTGTCTTTCTTTCTGACTTACTTCACTTAGTATGATAATCTCTGATTGCATCCGTGTTGCTGCAAATAGTGTGAGCACACTCAGACTATTTAGGACTTCTGCCCATTTTTTGATTGGCTTATTTGGTTTTTTGCTATAGAAATATTCTTGGTCCGACATCTTGGAGGAAGCAGTCCAACTTGCAGTTGGCTACTTCTCTTCCTAGTCAATTTGATTTTGAGGTCTCCAGTGTTTGCACAGGACCAGATGTCTGGTAGAGCCTTCTTCAGGTGTGAAATATGCACCCAAGGTTCAACACCTTGTAATTTGACAGGGGTATCAGTGATCAAAAGCACTTGGTAGCACCCTTTTCTTGAATCTGACCTTTGCAAAGCATCAGAATAAAACAGTAGTAGTCTGTAGCCAAAAGACTTTAAAATGCCCATGATTAAAGATTTGATGAGAGTTTTTTACAGTGGAATTAATAAGGAAATTTGGTCATTTATGTGATACACAAATTTTAAGATCATAACTGGAATTAGGATTGATAATATTATACTAGGATATGTCCAATTTCTAGGAATTTCTATAACAACACCTATATTAATAACATGCATCATACAAATATAATCTAAGAAGGTTCAACTTCTTAACATCACTTCTTCCTTTTTTTTTTTTTTTGATAATGTTTCCCAAGTAATATAACAAGTCAAATAAATGTAACTAGCTCAACATCTTATCTGGTGAGCGACAAATCCTTTAGATTTTCCAGGGGCTTTTGGAAAGACTTAAAGTAAGTTTGAGCTTAAAAGACTCCACTTAGGGACCTCCTTGGTGGTCCAGTGGTTGAGACTCTGTTCCCAATGCAGGGGGCCTGGGTTCAGTCCCTGGTCAGGGAGCTAGATCCTATATGTTGCAACTAACACCTGGCACAACCAAGTAAATATTTTTTTTAAAAGACTCCACTTAGAATTTTTTTAATTGAAGTGTACTTGATTTACAATGTTTTGTTAGTTTCTGGTGTATAGAAGAGTGATTCAGTAATCTGTGTATACAGTTTATACTTTTTCAAATCCTTTTCCATTATAGTTTATTACAGGATATTGAACATAGTTCCCTGTGCTATACAGTATGACCTTGTTGGTTATCTATTTTGTAGTGATTTGTATCTGCTAACCCCAAACTCCTAGTTTTTCCTGTTTTCCTCTTTGGTAACTGTAAGTTTGTTTTCTGTATCTGTGAGTCTATTTCTCTTTTGTAAATAAGTTCATTTGTATTATTTATTTTTTAGATTCTACATAAGTGGTATCATGTGATATTTGTCTTTAGCTGTCTGCCTTCCTTCACTTATAAGAATCATTGCTACAAATGGCATTATTTCATTCTTTTTTTATGGCTGATTAGGATTCCATTGTGTGTGTGTGTTAAAAAGATTCCGCATCTTTTTAATTCATTTAGGCTATGCTGCATCTTCACCTATGCACTGGCTTTTCTCTCCTGGCAGGGAGCGAGGGCCACTCTAGCTGTGGTCGCTCTAGTTGTGGTGTACAGGCTTCCCACTGTGGTGGCTGCCCTTGTTGTGAGCAGAGGCCTTAGGGTGCCCAGGCTTCAGTAGCTGTGGCTGGTGGGCTCAGTAGGTGAGTTCCCAGGCTTGAGAGCAGAGTCTTAGTTGCTCTGCGGCATGTGGGATCTTGCCAGAAGAGGAATTGAATCCATGTCTCCTTCACTGGCAGGCAGATTCTTTACCACTGAGCCACCAGGGAAGACAGGAAGACCCTTGCATCTTCTTTATTCATCTGTTGATAGGTATCTGGGTTGTTTCCTTGCTTTGACTGTTTAAATAACGCTGCGATGAACATAGGGGGTCTTCTTTTGTGCTATGCTCAGTTGTGTCAGACTCTTTGTGATGGCTCCTCTGTCCTTGGGATTTCCCAGGTGGGGATACTAGAGTGGGTTGCTATTTCCTACTCCAGGGGATCTTCCTGACCCAGGAATCATACCTGTGTCTCCTGCATTGGCAGGTGGATTCTTTACCATTGAGCCACCTGGGAAGCCCTGACATAAACTTGACTTGACTTTTAATAAACTTGGGTGGAATAAAAGTGTTTAATTTTGATAACTGTAAAGGCATGCCTGTTTTCATCAAAACACAAACTAGCTTTTATATACCAAAGATTATTCTAATCACATGAATATGAATAGAGCTCTTTATAAATAATACCTTCTAGAGTTAGAAAAGAATGACTCATTTAAAACATATAGACATACATAAACATGCAGACAGAGGCAAATAGGATCTTATGGCTTTTGTTTTTCAATTTTATATGTGGGACAAGTACAATGATGCAAAATCCACTAGTTTAAAATAGAACAGTTGGATCCAAATTGTATTTCTGGCAGATGGACTCAAGTTAAGTTTTCCTACTCCAATAACTGAAGCTTTTCACTAATATTTGTGGTGAAGATTTTTAAGATTTTTTCACAGGCCTAATTTCCAAATTAGGTCTGGAAGATCCTCCAGAGAAGAGAATGGCAATCCACTCGGGTATTTTTGCCTGGAGAATCCCATAGGCAGAGGAGCCTGGCGGGCTACAGTCCATGGGCTTGCAAAAAGTTGGACACAACTAAGCAACTAACACACTAATTTCCAAATCACCTCCCCCCCACACTCCTTCTGATAAGAATTACCTTTGTTTCTAGAGGAGACCAGGTCGAACATTTACATATCACATGGCACAGAAAAAGAATTTAAGTTTCACCAAGAAAGAATTTTGTTCCCCAAGTCCAGATGTTTTACAATATCTACAAGCCTTTTACGATGGATAGGAGAGGTTTGGAAATTGGAAGAAAGAAAAGGTGTGGTTTGAATTGCTTCTAGAGGTACATTTCAGTTCTTATAAAGACTCAATTTGCAATACAAGAACAGTTTGGTTTTTTAAAATATTTATTTATTTTGCTTTGCTGAGTCTTAGTTGTGGCATGCCAACTCTTAGTTGGAGTGAGTGGGATCTAGTTCCTCGACCAGGGATCAAACCCAGGCCCCCTTCATTAGGAGCATGGAGTCTTAGCCGCTGGACCACCAGGGAAGTCCTAGTTTTTCACTAATTTTGATTTTGGTTTCCTACTGGATATTTAAAGAAATAACTGGTAAAGTTGACCAGAGAATCTCTTGGAGTCCCATCAACGTGGGAGGTGTCCACGCATGGCCTCCTTCAAGGGTGGAAATGGGGGCCCTTAAGTTTGACGTGGAATGATTTTGTTGCAGAGAAAAAGCCAGTTCTGACCCCATGCTGGAAACTGTTCCTTTGACTTGCTTTCCATTTCTTTTGTTACTATAATTATACTTAATAGCTGTTTCCTTTAGGAAATGGCAAGTGTCTATCATACAGCTTATCTAGTGCTAATCGGGCAATTCCTGATTGACTACCGTAAGGTTCTGTTTCTGGGAGAGCAGAAACTTTATTGGTTTGGTGATGTGGGACATAGCAAAAGCTATTGTCATATTTTAAACAATTTAGTGTATTAATTTTTTTTCATCCTGGATTTTCTTCACTAATTTTGATTTTTTTAAAAAATATTGCATGATTGGGACTTCCCTCATGGTCCAGTGGTTAAGGCTCCGAGCTTCCACTGTAGGGATAGCAGGTTTGATTCCATGATCAGGGAACTAAGATCCTGCATGCCTTGTGGTGTGGCCATAAATGAATAAATAAATAAGTAAATAAATATTGCATGATTTAGGGAATTCCCTAGTAGTCCAGTGTTAGGACTCTATGCTCTCACTGCTGAAGGCCTTGGTTTGATCCTTGGTCAGGGAATTAAAATCCTACAAGCCACGTGGCACAACCAATAATAATAATAATAATAGTAATAAATAAAAATAAGTTAAAATACTGCATGACTTATATTGATACTGTCTAAAGTTGATAAACCAAGAAATAGAGCACATTATCAGAGTGTAACCACCAGAACCATTAAATACAGTGTTTCACAATATTTCTTCTAGGAATGAAAAGTGACAGAAGATTATTTGTTTATGTTTAAGAATGAAAACTTTTAAAGGGTATGAGAGTTTAATGAAGAGTTTGCTACTCAGAAAGTTTTTGGGGGGACATGAGGGTCCGTCTAGTCAGTTCAGTTCAGCCGCTCAGTCGTGTCCAAATCTTTGTGACCCCATGAACTGCAGCATGCCAGGCCTTCCTGTCCATCACCAACTCCCAGAGTTTACCCAAACCCAGGTCCATCAAGTCCGTGATGCCATCCAACCATCTCATCCTCTGTTGTCCCTTTCTCCTTTTGCCCTCAATCTTTCCCAGAATCAGGGTTTTTTCAAATGAGCCAGCTCTTCGCATGAGGTGGCCAAAGTATTGGAGTTTCAGCTTCAACATCTGTCCTTCCAATGAACACCCAGGACTGATCTTCTTTGGGATGTACTGGTTGGATCTCCTTGCAGTCCAAGGGACTCTCAAGAGTCTTTTCCAACACCACAGTTCAAAAGCATCAATTCTTCTGCGCTCAGCTTTCTTTATAGTCCAACTCTCACATCCATATATGACCACTGGAAAAACCATAGCCTTGTTGGGAACACAGAGTTTTAGCCACCTGGGAAGTACGTCCTTTTCCAAATTCTTGATGCCTTGTGGTATGCTGTGTTTTAAAGTACTGTCTTAAAAAAAATAAATAAAGTAATGTCTTGTGTGTGCCTTTTCATTTTAAGATGGTGGTCCACAGTGTTTATGGCAGCAGAGATGGGTTTCATGGAAGGCAATTATTCCATAGACTCGGGCTGGGGCGGAGATGATTCAGTGAAGCTGGCGATGGGGAGAGGCACATGAAACTTCGCTCTCTCAACTGCTGCTTCCCACCTGCTCTGCTGCCTGGCTCCTAACAGACCACAGACGGGAGCAGTCTGGTGGTGGGGGACCCCTGTTTTAAGACAGTACTTATTGGCTTGCTGTTATGAAAGTTGAGGACGAGTATTTGGACAGTATCCACCAACTCGGCCTTTTCTCCCTCCTATTTTTCCAATATGGTGATACCAAAAACTCTGACTGAATCAGTACTTAGCGTTTATGCTATTATGACAACAGACAAAGCAATGAATTATGATTACGTTTCCTCTCTCCTACAACTTTGTATCTTTCTAGAGCAATATTTGCCTCTTTTTTCATGATTTTTCTGTACTGTAAGCACTCACGGTTCCCAACCATGCCATCTAATGTGTAAAAAAAAAGACAAATAGCACACATACCATGAATGCTATTTTTTCATTTGGTGAAATTCATCAGATTTCCTGTCAGTTCTAGTCTTTGGAGAAAGGCATGCTGGATGTCCTGTCTTCCACTTTGGGCCGATCACTCTCTGAGGTCTGCTGCGCAGCTGTCTTTCTGGGGTTCTTTTTACCTCTGTCTTATGTTAGAGCCCAACTGTTTCTCTCTTGTTTACTCTTCCCCACCCCACTCAGGATTACTTTCTCCAGTAGTTTCCCCAGAAAGGATAAATGAAAGGTAAATTTTTTGATATATTGCATATCTGACCATTAGATATCAGACCATTTGGTTGTGTGTAGAATTCTATGGTTGTCATGGAAAATCTGATACAATTTGCTTCCTGACCATTTGGATGTAGATCACTTACATTTTTCTCTGTAGGCACCTGAGATCTTTTTATTCCCAGTGTTCTGAAATTTTACCAAAATGAACATTATAGGGGTAACCCCCTCATATGCCCTTACTCTGTATATTACTATGAAATATAATATGTACATTTATATATTACTATGAAAACCATATTGTATTAATTTGTGCTTTTCTAAATGATCAAAATATACCATTCTAAGCTTATCAGTGGACAATTCTTCTAATTTCATTATCCTTCATGGAAGAAAAGTCAACAGATTTAATTCCTCCATCCCTGTAGAGTAGGAAATAATGATCATGCAATCACTGAAGACTTACTATGCATCAAGGACTGTTCTAGATATAGTTATATATGTATTAGCTCATGTTAATTCCCAATAAAACCCTTTGAGAGAAGTGTTATTATAACTCATTTTTTAATAGCTTTATTAGGATATATGATCCATAAAATGTGCCAATTTAAAGTGGCTAGTACAATGGCTATTAGCATATTTAGAGTTTTGCTGTGAGGACATTAATCTCATTTTAGAAAATTTTATCATGTTCAAAAGAAGCCTTGTACACAGCAGCAATCACTCTCCCATTTCCCTGGCTGTCCCTGACCTTTGGTCCTCGGCAACCAGTTATCTACTTTCTGATTGCCATTCCAGGCATCTTATAAATGATATCATACATTATATGGTCTTTTGAGACTGGCTTCTTTCCCTTAGCGTAATGTTTTCAAGGTTCATCTGCTACTGAGGCCAAGTTCATACTGCTTGCTGCACAACAGGTCAATAAATTGAGAGACAAGTTGTTGGGGCAAGGAAAAGTGATTTTATTCAGAAAGCCAGCAGACCCAGAAGATGGTGGAATCCTGTCCCAAAGAAGAATCTTACCCTAGTTAGAACTCGGGCTTCTTTTACACTAGAAGGAGGAGATGTGGCTCGTCATTGCAAACCTTTTGGTGCTGGAATCCTTTGTTCTTGCAGCTGTCCACAGAGGTCTGGTCACAGTGTTCCTATAAACATCCAGTAAGACAATTTTTATTTTCTGTTCTGCAGGGATTTTTTTTTTTCTTTATATATGAATGGAAAGGTATTAAAGGTCAGAGCCTTGAGAATGGGCTGTCCTATAAATGTCAGGCTATAGGCAATATTCATTTATAAAGGTGCAGAGCCAGCATGACTAAGCACAGGCAACAGAGCTCAAAGATTAGAGCTAAAGAAACAGATTCAGTATGGAGTTAGGTTTGTTTTCTCTGTTATGCATTCATGTCAGTACTTCCTTCCTTTTTATGACTGTATTATACTCTGTTGTGTGGATAAACCACATTTTGTTTATTCATTCATTCATTTACTCATTCAGTTGAAGGACATTGTGTTGTTTCCACGTCTGGCTATTATGAGTAATGCTACTACAAACATTTGTACACCAGTCTTTGTGTGGACATATGTTTTTTATTTCTCTTGGGTAAGTATATATAGGTGTAGAATTGCTAATAACTCTATATTTAACATTTGAGAAACTCCCAAACCGTGAGGTCAGGAATAAACCCCCCATTTTACAGATGAGGAAGCAGCAGGCACCCAGTGCTCACCAGCTTGTCCACGGCTCTACAGCTTGTCAGTGGTGTAGTCCAGAATTGGAACTCAGGCTCTTGGTCTCCAGAGCCAGCTCCTATCTCCTTGTTATCAGAGTTAGAGTCAAAATTCTTGAGTCTAGCTCCAGGTCAGCTGCTAATGCTTGTCTCTCTGAGCTCTGTTTGCCTTATCTGTAAAAATACAGGTTGGGACTGCATTGTCTTAAAGGTCTCTCTAGCTTTAACTTGCTGTCAGTTTAAGATTGTACAGTTCCCATGATCTTCTCCAAGCAGGCCTCGGTCCCAGGTGTAGGTATGCACTGGGCATTGTGTATCAGCTGAAAACAGTGTCCTCAGGGCCTTCCCTGCATCCCCAGGGAGCACGCCAGCGCCGTGGAGCTGTAAGAAGCTTTGTTGATCGTCTTTATTATCTAGAAATAAGAAGCAGGGGCAGAACCCTCAGGAGTCCCTCATCCTCCTGATGAAAGAACACAAACAGCCTCATTAGTCACCTGCCAAGGCCCTGTATCCAGAAGTCCCCAAAGTCCCCTTGGTTTTTTCCAGCTGCAGGTGATGGACTTAGCACAGTAGCTCAGAGCCATGTTTGGGCCTGTCTGGGGACCCAGGCATCTCTTGTCCTCGATGGTTCCCATGGCTACCAGCCAAGTATCCGTGGAGGGAATAGGTCCTTGGTGTCAGGAGAGAAATGGTTCTTCTACTTTAAGCCCCGTCCCATTTTGCCCTCCTGTCTCACAGTCACAATCACTGCTGCACAGAACACACACTGTTGTGTTGGACTCCCTGTTTTCCTGTGTGTCTTGATGGAATTTTGTCCTGTTACATATTGTGTGAAGTAGGGCATCCTCTGTTGGACTTAGACCTTCCCTGATTAAAGTGAAATTTCTCTTCAAATGGCATACATGTGTTGTGAAGAGATTTTATCTGATGTAGCAAATTGAGTTTTGGTCTCAGATCAGAGAACATAAAGTATAGAAGGGACTCATTTCCTTTTTTTCTTTCCTTTAAAATTTTTTTTTTTTAAATTTTGCTGTGCTGGGTCTTAGTTGTGGCAGATGAAATCTTTAATCTTCCTTGCAGCATGTGAGATCTTTAGTTGTGGCATGCGAGCTCTTTAGTTGAGGCATCTGGGAGCTAGTTCCCTGACCAGGGTTTGAACCTGGGCCGCCTGCACTGAGAGTGCAGTCTTAGCCACTGGACTGCCAGGGATGTCCTAGGGACCCATTTTCAATGCTTGATCCTTTTCACATCACTAGTAACTCTTCAGCTTTTGCACAAATACCTTCAGGATGGGGAACTCATTTGTTATTTCCATGAGCAAACTAAAAGAAAAGTTTGGAAAAAGTATTTCTTGCCTCTTGAATTATGTTCTCTAAAGTGGTCTGAGTCACGCATTCAGCTCCACAAGCATTTGTTGAATATCATTCAAGATCCAGGCACTGAGCTTCGTGAACAGTGTAGAAAGAGAACACCCAATGTCTGAAGAGGTACAAGCAGCTGTTAGTAAACATGCACAATGTCACTGTGCTTCACAGAACTGCAGTTTCCTCGTTGTCTTACTTACACAAAAGGTTTCATTTATAAGAATTTACCTCCAAATACATGAACAAAAAAACATAGTGATGTGGACGTGTTGAATGTTTCCACTCCAGATTTCTTCCTGTCCATAAATACTGGGGTAGATAGGTAGGTTTAGTTGCTCAGTTGGGTCCGACTCTTGTGACCCCATGGACTGTACCCTGCCAGATTCTTCTGTCCATGGGATTTCCCAGGCAAAAATACCGGAGTTGGGTTGCTATTTCCTTCTCCAAGGCATCTTCCTGACTTGGGGATCAAACTTGGGTCATTGATAATAATGTATATGGGGTATTCTTCTAGATCCCCCAGATTGTTGCTGCTTGGCTATGAATTAGGATGATACTGCTTCCTTGGGAGAGTGTTTTGAAAATGTGAGAACACTGAACTTTCTCTTAAAAAAAAAAATTATTTTTGGCCACGTCCGGTCTTAGTCGCAGCAGGCAGGCTCGGTGGTTGGGGTGCGTGGGCTCTCTAGTCGAGACACGGAGTTTCAGTTGATGCAAAGCTTGTGGGATCTTAGTTCCCGAACCAGGGATCGAACCCATGTCCTGTGCATCGGCAGGTGCGCTAGACCAGCGGGGAAGTCCCAGGGATTGTTTCTTGTTCCAGTGGGATTGGGTGGGGCCACAAGACTGGTTCTGGCATCAAACTAGGAGTAGGATTCTTGCAAGGTTGGCTTTGTCGGGTGAGACCAGAGCAGCCTTTAGTCTGGAAATAATTGTTTCCTGATCTGGAGTACCTGCCTGATGCCTGTGAATTAGGAAGTTTTCCACTCTGTATAGCAAGAGTGTGAAGCATCCCTGGCTTCGGGTGAGCTTCGAGGATTATCTCGTTTGGGTGGGGAGGGGTATTTCCTTCCCCAGCCTCAGGAAACGCCTCACGTTTAAGTGCTCATCAGTGCTTCGCCGAGGATGCACAGGGGCCCCTCTGCAGACCTGGAATGCTTGCGTGCACTCAAGCGCTGTGATGGCTGCTCCTTCCCTTTCTTTGGGCCCTCCTGGACTCCCGGCACTGTTGCTCCACCTCTTCCTTCTGGAAATTCTCTCTCGATATCAAACCAGTGCAATTGTGGAGCTCACCTGTCTCCTCCTCTCTTAGGGATCACCTGCTTGACCTCCAGAAGCTGAATACTATGGTTTTCCGTGTTTTAGCTCTTTATTGTTTCAGGTGAGAGGGTAAATATGAACCCTTTTACTTCCTGTTGGCCAGGAGTGAAACTATATAAAGACAACCCTAAAGGGTTTAAAGGCAACCTCCACAACCAAGCTAGTATTCTGGCTCTGTCTTCAACAACTGAAACTGAAACTCTTAAATCAGTCAGGAGAAAGTCGTGATGCATGGCCAGCAGGTGGTGTTTGGTTATATATATATCTCAGTTTTTACAAGGCTAGTATTAAACGCCAAATATATGCAACAAGTATTTACCGGGCACCCACCATGTTCCAGGTACTGTTCTGTGTGCCTATGAGCAGTGGACGAGATACTGCCTTGTCTTCCAAAATGTAACACACACCCACACTTTTTTGCAAAAGAAAACACAAGGATAAGTCAGAAACAAATGAAATGGATTAGCCAGGGAAAAAGAGGAAACGGGGATGAGAGGGGAAGGCCATCTAGTTGTACACACACCTCTGTTTCACATAGTTTACATAGTTTTTACTTTCGGAACTGAGTTTTCACATTTAAAAAATACATAGGACAGGAAATACCTTAAACTGAATTTAGTTCCCCCCAATTAGCTTTATACTAAATAGAAGGCAATGGCACCCCACTCCAGTACTCTTGCCTGGAAAATCCCATGGATGGAGGAGCCTGGTGGGCTGTAGTCCATGGGGTTGCTAAGAGTCGGGCACGACTGAGCGACTTCACTTTCATGCACTGGAGAAGGCAATGGCACCCCACTCCAGTACTCTTGCCTGGAGAATCCCAGGGATGGGGAGCCTGGTGGGCTGCCGTCTATAGGGTTGCGCAGAGTTGGACACGACTGAAGCGACTTAGCAGCAGCAAATAGACAACCATACAGGGAAAAACTTGATGTAAGGAACTTTTGAAGCTAGCACTCTGTGAATACGCTGTTAATGTAAAGAACTTAAGAAATCTACTCAGCAGGTTTATTTACCAAGTAATCTGTTAAGCATCATTTAGGGTGAGGCACTGAGAACCAATGACAACGTATGTAGCTTTCTTGTCCCATGTGGGTCACCTCCATCTAATTACAAGGAAACATCCTGTCCAGCCCAAATAGAGGGGCATGTTGAAAACCTGGCTAATACTATTAAAAAGGTCAACTTCACAAATGACAAAGGCGGAGAGATTGTTCAGATCTGGGGGAAAATGTTATGAAGGACAGTACCGGGGCGAGTTGGTAAAATCTGAAGTGTTATGTATTAGGTAACAGTAATGTATCATGTTAAATTTCCTGAATTTGATCACTGTGCTGTGGTTATGTAAAAGAACATCACTGTCCTAGGAGACACTTTGTGTGTGAAGAAAGGGAAAAGCAAATAAAAAATGTTAACAATGGGAGAGTCTAGGTATTTTCCTGGATGACTGAAATGTTTTCAAAATGAGTTAAAATTAAGAGCTACAATTTTTTTTTTAAATAATAAAATTAGTACCTAGTATACTTTCTGGCAAAAAGAAAACCTAAATGCTTGATCCTTGAGTGCACACCTTAAGCATTTCTCTCACTGCTGGGCATACACACTGAGGAAACAAGAAGGGAAAGAGAGAGACACGTGTACCCCAATGTTCATTGCAGCACTGTTTATAATAGCCAGGACATGGAAGCAACCTAGATGCCCATCAGCAGATGAATGGATAAGAAAGCTGTGGTACATATACACAATGGAGTATTACTCAGCCATTAAAAAGAATACATTTGAATCAGTTCTAATGAGATGGATGAAACTGGAACCTATTATACAGAGTGAAGTAAGCCAGAAAGAAAAACACCAATACAGTATACTAACGCATATATATGGAATTTAGAAAGATGGTAACAATAACCCTGTGTACGAGACAGCAAAAGAGACACTGATGTATAGATCAGTCTTATGGACTCTGTGGGAGAGGGAGAAGGTGGGGAGATTTGGGAGAACGGCATTGAAACATGTATAATATCATGTATGAAACGAGTCGCCAGTCCAGGTTCGATGCACGATACTGGATGCTTGGGGCTGGTGCACTGGGACGACCCAGAGGGAGGGTATGGGGAGGGAGGAGGGAGGAGGGTTCAGGATGGGGAACACAGGTATACCTGTGGCGGATTCATTTCGATATTTGGCAAAACTAATACAATATTGTAAAGTTTAAAAATAAAATTTAAGAAAAAAATGCACAGAAGCTTATAATCACATTTATTAGAAAAATATTACCACTTAGAAGTTCCTGTCTTTAAAGGTTGAAGATCTGCTCCAGGCACCATCTGCTCTGTTTTCGTCAAACTCCCTCAACAAGGCAGGAATCCTGGTTCTCTGGATGCGCACAGGTCAGGGGTTGGCCAGGCTCCACCACAAACCCAACCCGAGGCACCACAGCAAGTCCCAAGGCAGCGCTGAGGAAGTCAGGCCCTTTCTCTGTGTCCAGGGGGTTGTGGGGCTGGCACACTGGGGAACCTGAGACCGGGTCTCCTGGCAGCCGTCCAGCTTGCCCGTCGAGCTTATGCTTCACCTTTTCTTCACAAACTTCTTTCTGGAAGCATTGGGATTTAACCGTCTCCTCCCGGCTCCCAGGGTGCTGTCTCGGACCTGCAGGGTGGCTGAGCGGCTGGAGATGTCATTCTCTGCAAAGGGAGACACCCCAGCTACGTAGTCAGGGGCAAACACGTCGGTTTTCTGCCTGGCCTTTCGGGAAAGTCGCAGCTGAGGGAAGCGCTGATCCTCGGTCAGGTGGGGGTTGATGGCATACTTGCCCCCTTTGGGAGTGGGGAGAGAGTACTGCAAACAAGAAGGGGAAAGGCCATTAGAAGGACCGGGATTCGTATTCATGCACACCAGATCCTGAAAGCTCAGCTGACAACTCTGCATGTGGGCTGACAACCCCAGTGGAGTCTATCACCACTGCCTGCTGTGCACTAAGCCCCTGACTTGATCTTCCCACTTGAGCCTCACCTCACCTCACAGATGCAAAACCCAAAGCCGTATGCTGACTACATACTCTCAGATAAAGACAGAAAGACTGCAGACTTCCGACTATGTTTCTCTACTTGTTAATTACAAATAATAACCTTATGGGAAATTTGATCATCTTGGTTTTGGTTAATTATATTGGCATTACATAAGAAACTGCCTTAACTAAGTGATCAAAGTTATTACTAGCAGTAAACTGGACAACTAGTTATCATTTCCCCCCTGACAGGATGCACTGGGAAGACCCAGCATCACTTCCGGGTGCTCCTGCCAACACTGCACAGCCTGAACCTAAGCAGGAGGGAACACCAGGCAAACCCAATCAGCGATGTTAGGGAACTGCTCTGGACTCTTTAAAACCATTGAAAAGTGTCAAGGTGTGAAAGACAACAGACTTGACAAACTACTTCAGTTTTAAAGACAGATGACAAACACAACGTGTGAGCCTAACCCTTTCTTCTTTTGCCACAAAGGAAATCCGTGTCAAACTTTGAATACGACCCATAGACAGGAGAACTGCAGGCTAGGTCACTGAGTTGCACCTGACTCTTTGTGACCCCACGGACTGTAGCCCACCAGGCTCCTCTGTCCATGGGATTCTCCAGGCAAGAATACTGGAGTGGGTTGCCGCTTCCCACTCCAGGGGATCTTCCCAACCCAGGGATCGAGCCTGTATCTCTTAACATCTCCTGCACTGGCAGGCAGATTCTTGACCACTTGCACCATCTGGGAAGCCAGATAGTAGTGCTGAAGTAACGTTAACGTCTTGGTTTTATTAACTGTACAGTGGGCGTGAAAGCCAAAGTTCCCCATTCAGGAAACACACAGCAAAGTATCTAGAGGCCAAAGGGCAGCAGGTAGCGTTTACTCTCAGATGGCTTTTAGGGGAAAAGAAAAAATATATATAAATGACAGAGCAAATGTAGTAAACGATTAAATTGGGAAATTAAATGGGAATTTGTACTATTTTTTGGCAACTTTTCTATAAATCTAAAATTATTTCAGAATAGAAAATTTAAAAATGAACAACCCTTCTCACATTAGTGGCATCTGCCTAGGAATACCTGCTGGCCTCTCAATGCTTCTCTCCTGATTCCTCAAGACAAATCCATTCGGCTGTGTGTCCAGGCAGAACTCTTGTGCAGAGCACTTCACACCCCTTCCCTTGTGGTTCTTGGAGCTTCTGGAAATTCTGCCCATCCTCAAACTCCCGCACACATCCAACCTCCACCACCCTACAAACAACCTCTCTGTGACCCCACATGTAATTTATTGTGTGGAATTACTGGTGATTTCTTCTTAGACTGCAAACTCCTCAAAAAGCTCATGGGGAGGCTGAATTGTGAGCCTTCCCCATCTGGATCACAGGCTTTCACGAACTATCTTGTAGAAATCATGAGGCTTTGTTCTTCTCTCTGATCATTTGCTCCTGATGCTAAGAGGTCTAGCTTCCCCAACCCTGGGCCCTGCCATCAGGGGAGGGGAAGCCGTTCCACTCACCCTCAGGCCGCGAGGATTTAGCACCTTCGGGTTGCGGGAGAAGTGCATGTGCAGGGTCCCGTCATCGCTGACGGTCACAGACACCTTCTTCAGCGTCTTGTTTCCACAGTGTGCACAGAACACTCGGCTCATGTCAGACGTTGTCCTATAGACACAAAGGAGCCTCACTACACTGGAGCCTCAGGCAGCAAACCCAGTCCCCGGGGTGCACGGCGAGTCTCGGGCCTCGGAGGAGGAGGAGGCGGCCCGAGAAGTGGAAGGGGACAGGCTGAACTGCACTGCCATCCTGGACCAGGGCTGCCCGGCTGTATCTCGCGGCTGATACATGCACACTGCTGCCCCACGGTTCCAGGGGAAAATGACGCAGGTAGTAAGAAAACTGAGCAGGATGTTTTTACAGTGGCCGTGAACGCTTCACCGAATTCTGTCAGGCATTATGCTACAAGTGTACCCTGGAAACAACCCCATGAGGTGGGTATATCTGCATTTCACAGGTGGGGAAATGGCAGCTAGGCAAGATAGCTAGCTGCTCAAGGTCACAGAGCCAGTAAGTAGCATGCATACGCCCAAGGAATATGGCTCCAGAGTCAGCGCTCTTACCACCACCCCCCCTTCTCCAGGGGCATGCTATTACATTATTACAACTATTACTGAATACCTTGGCCCCAAATGTCATGTCACTGGGCATGATGCCAGGAGGTGGCTCTGGAGATGCTGAAAATGTATTAACGAATCATACAGGAAGCACTATCGAAGCTGCTATGGTTGATGGGTGTGGGCGCTGAGGCTGACCCCCAGGCCTCTCTCCTCCCTTCTCAAGCCCCAATGGTGGACTCTGAACAAGAGAAGCTGCTGCTCTCAAGGACCAAGCAGGGGCCCTAGTGTCTGTCCTTAAGGAATTCTCCCTCAGTTCCCAGGGGCAGGAGACAAGAGCTGCATGCAACTGCCAGAGAGGCCAGGCCCCTGACCTGATGTCTATGCAAGTGAACAGAACCCTCTCAACAGGGGTTAGGAAATAATTATTCTGTGCAAGAAACCATCCCGTCACTGGGGCTAATCTGAGGTGGAAGGAACACCTGCAGAGAAGGCAAGGCTCCCTTTCAAGAAGCCCACAGGTTTAGGTAGAGACGGGTGCTCGACAGGGGCACCGGCGCCCACACTACTGGCTACGTACTTGAAGCAGCCATGGCAGCGCAGGATGTAGCTCCGGGCCTCGCGGATGAGCATGCCGTTCACGGCCAGCACGTGCAGCCCCATCTGCAGCAGGACATTCTGCAACCAACACGTTAACGGGGAACCAAACTCAGAGCAAAACCGACATTATCTTTAACACCTGCATAATCACAGTTAAGAGAACTTCACAAACCCTGGTCTGGCTTATGAAGGGCTTCTGCTCAAGAAAAGCAAGCATAGGATGCCTCTCAAGACGGGTAAACCAGGACAAGGACCCAGATTCTTCTGATACCAAGTGCGACTGACTGTGAGCGTTAATTAGCCAAGACCTCCCATGAGTGATCTCTTTTTTTTTTTAAAGCAATCTCTTTAACAGAGACATTCATTGTGTCAGAGCAAAATTATTCATTTCTGGGTTGGAAACCTCTATAGTCTCGAAATACTGAACACAGCACAGAACATTACACACACTGAAAGAAAAGCACCAACCGATTGTGAACGTCAGACGTTAGAAATGTAACGTACTATATACATTTTGTCAATATATTATGAATCCCCAACCTCCAAGCGAAATGGCAAATCACCAAAGAGCATAGGCAAAGTTCTAGAACCAGGAAAAGAAGCATTATGTAACAGTTCTGCACATCCCATCCCCAACCTCCGAGGGACCACTGTCCGTACAGGTATGACACTGAGCCCAGGCAGACAGATACCCACTCCACCCACCTGCATGGCAAAGTCTGTAGTCACACAGCCGACCCGCACGTCCTTGGGGACAGCACACTGCTTCATCTCCTGCTGGATCTGCTTGATGTTGCTGGGGGTTATCCACCCACCCCCGTCATCATCACTGTCTTGGTCCTGTCTTTCATCAAGTCCATTCTCTTCATCCTCCTCCTCATTTGGAACATCCTCACCTCCATCCATCTGAAACATTAATAGAATTCAAACTCCCTGCCCATGGGTGCAGCTGGAAGATGCTAGTCTGTGGTCATCAGATCATAAGGCAGGGCCTTACCAGCAGCTCCTGCAGTTCACAATCAATGTTAGGCAAAGGATTTCTCCAGAACATGAAGGAACTGAACTCTAGGTCCTCAGGCTCACTGGCTGGGTGTCTGTGTTCTACTGTTTCTCGTGGGGGTTTAGGCTGAGATTAAAAGAACAGTAATTTTAAAACCTGAAAACTGAGAGAGAGAGTTAAAGATGACATGATATACAATGTACAAGTCAGATCAGGCAGGACTGTACATATTGCAGCATCTCTCGGGATAAATTTGGTTCCCTGGAATTTGTGGAGATCTGACATGGAGCAGAAAAAAGCATGAAGAGCCCGGCCTGTCTCAGAAATTACCTTTGAGGGCAGATGGAAACCAGAAACGTGCAGAGGCGTTTCCGGGTGCTGAATCGATGAACTCACTTTAACCTTTAAAAAGAAAAAGGAACAAGAGACAGCACTAAGCAAAGAAATACAGGCTGAAAATTCAACATGGAAGAGTAATTAAAAAAAAAAACAAACAGAAAACAAAATACTTCCCCCTGGTTATTGAAATAAAAAAGATTTATTCAATTTTTTTAAAGAGTGAGAAACATAAAAATATATGTGAAGAATTATTCAGGGAGTCCACTACCACCAAATAACCATTTTAGGACATTCCTTTTTTGGCCCTGGACATAAAGCTCTAATGCACATCATTATGTATAAAACTTGGAAGTATCTTTGGTTACATCCTTAGGATAAATGCCCAAAAGTGGAATTGCTGGGTCAAGAGAGAGGAGTTTTAAAGCTTCTGATACAAAACAGGTTAACTCCTGCCCAAAAGACTGCAGGAAAGGGTGGTTTTTAGGAATCTCAAGTTGACAGATGCCAAAACAGAAACCCGGCTCAGCCACAAAGTCAGCCTTTATGTAAAACTATTCCCTTGACTCCCATCCCCCCAAAACATTCTGGTGACACACGGAAGTCTGTACTTTCGGCATCGCTTTTAGACTTTTTGGATTGGAGGACTCTAAAGCTGGCTGAGAACAAGTGAAGGCAGTTCCAACTGGAATAGGAACATCGGCCCACTACAGTGGAGTGCTCACAAGTCTACTAGTTTTGATGACTTTAGACAGTGGAGATCAAGTCATTCTTTGTAACCACTAGTTGAAATTACTTATTACAGTATAAACTATCTATCTTCCAAAATCCTCTGGCCTGGAAACAGTCAGTGCGGCCCAGGCACAAAACCATTAATCTCTTCAACTTAAACGAGCTGGACAAATCTGTAAAAGCACAACAGGAACCCAGAATTTTGAAGGTTAGAAAGAGTTGAAAAAAATGGTAGCATTTTTGGTATTCCTTCTTGCTTGTTTCTGGAAAAGAATTCTATTTTTTCAAAAGTAGTGATAATATAATTGATTTTTACTCTCTTTCCGCATTTTTATTTATTTTTTTTTCGCATTAAAAAAAAAAATTTTATTTGGCTGTGCTAGGTCTCAGCTGTGGCATGCAAGATCTTTTAGTTACAGTATACAAAGCTGCTTAGGTGCAGCATGTGGGATTTAGTTCCCTAACCAGGGATTGAACCCGGGACCCCTGCATTGGGAACTTGGCATCTTAGCCACTGGACCACCAGGAAAGTTCCTCTTTCAGCATTTTAAAATTTAACCATTCTCACCAAGAACTTACAGGTCAAGACTGAGACACATTTGCTAACTACAATGTAATGAACCTTATCTGGATCCTGATTCAAACAAATAAACTATTAAAAAATTTATAAAATAATTAAGAAATGTGAACAAACACACATTTGGATATTTGATGATACCAGGGAATTGCTATTAATTTTGTGTAGGTGTAATATTGGTTTTGTGGTTACATTTTAAAAAGACATACCTTATCTCTTTCAAGACACACCAAGAAATATCAGTGAAATAAGATGTCTGAATTCAAAATGCTCATGGCTAGAGTGGGTGGAGATGAAAACAGATTGGTCATAAGTTGATAACTATGGAGGCGGAATGATGGGGACACTGGGTCCATTACACTACTCCCTCTACTTCTATACATCTGATAGTTCTCATAATAAAAAAGTAAAAATGGATGAAATCACAATCCTTCTTATTTACCTTTTCTGGTTCTTGTTTTAGGTGAGACACCCCAACAAATTCTGCTTCCAGCTGGTAAGTAAGTGCCAGTACTTGGATATCTGTAGCAGAAAGGCTAGGATAGTCTCCAGTTTTCTTTGAAAACTCAGTCACTGTAAACAAGAGATTCCAAACTTCAGTTAAAAGCAAAGAGCCATATGACTCTGGATAACTGTAATGAAAGTATGAAAAGAACTTTGGATCAGTATCCCCAAACACACCTCACTCATTCATCTCCTGATCTTCTTCTACTCAGAACCAAGACATTTGTATCTCTCAAGATTTATGCCAGTTATGTTTACTGTAATGTCCTTATTGAGTGCAGATGAAGGGACAGAAAAAAGTTAATAGAAAATCATTGAAAGTTAGCATAATATTTGCAAATGATAAGAGTTCCTCTTCTAGGCTCTGGTATTATATTAGAATAGAAAGTCTCTTCTCCCTCAGCAATAAAGTTCTGTGATTCTAACAGTTCTTTTTAATAGAATGGATGATCACAGTACAAGTGGGATGGAAAGGTGATTCAACCAGTAATTATTGTCTATGATGAGACAAAAATACTGGGTAACAAATATTGAACAGTTTTTGTATGTAAACCCACCCCAACAAGAAAACCCACATCCCTATTTAACACAAAGTGATCTCCAGCTCTTGTGTTGTTATTCTCCTGAGACATCAATAATAAGCATATACAATAATATTTTGACACATTAACAGAAAGATGTCTTCTGCTACATTCAGTTCAGTTGCTCAGTCTTTGCGATCCCATGAACCGCAGCGCGCCAGACCTCCCTATCCATCACCAACTCCCTGAGTCCACTCAAACACATGTCCATTGAGTCCGTGATGCCATCCAACCATCTCATCCTCTGTCACCCCTTCTCCTCCTGCCCTCAATCTTTCCCTGCGTCAAGGTCTTTTCAAATGAGTCCACTCTTCGCAGCATGTGACCAAAGTATTGGAGTTTCAGCTTCAATATCAGTCCTTCCAAATGAACACCCAGGACTGATCTCCTTTAGGATGGACTGGTTGGATCTCCTTGCAGTCCAAGGGACTCCCAAGAGTCTTCTCCAACACCACAGTTCAAAAGCATCAATTCTTCGGCACTCAGCTTTCTTTATAGTCCAACCCTCACAATCATACATGACCACTGGAAAAACCATAGCCTTGACAAGACAGACCTTTGCTGACAAAGTAATGTCTCTGCTTTTGAATATGCTATCTAGGTTGGTCATAACTTTCCTTTCAAGGAGTAAGCGTCTTTTAATTTCATGGCTGCAGTCACCATCTGCAGTGATTTTGGAGCCCCCAAAAATAAAGTCAGCCACTGTTTCCCCATCTATTTGTCATGAAGTGATGGGACCAGATGCCATGATCTTAGTTTGCTACTTTAGCACCAGGAACAATAAGTATACAGCTCACTAAAAATGCAGCTATTAATTAACAGCAGCTAAAATTTATTGGGTACTATGTATCAAGTGCTATGTTAAAAGCTTTTCATTTTGTCCTTCAGTCAAATCTTTACAAAAATTTTTAAGTTGAAAAAAAAATTTTTTTTAAGTTGAAATACAGCTGATTCACAATGTTGTGTTAATTGCTACTGTACAAAAAAGTGATTCAGCTATACATTTATACATATATATTCCTTTTAAAAATGTTCTTTTCCATTATGGTCTATTATAGGATACTGAATACAGTTCTCTGTGCTATACAGTAGAATTTTGTTGTTTATCCAGTCTATATATAAAAGCTTACATCTGCTAATAACCCAACCTCCCTCCCTCAACTCCCTCCCTCTTGACAACCAGAAGTCTGTTCTCTATGCTTGTGATTCTGTTTCTGATAGGTCATTTGTGTCACATTTTATATTTCACATATAAGTAATGTCATATGATATGTGTCTTTCTTAGTATGATAATCTCTAGTTGTATGCATGTTGCTGCAAATGACATTATTTTGTTCTTTTTTATGGCTGAGTAGTATTTCATTGTATATCTGTACCATATCTTCTTTATCCATTCATCTGTCAATAGACATTTGGGTGGTTTTCATGTCTTGGCAAATGCAAATAGTGCTGCTATGAATATAGGGGTGCATGTATCTTTCTGAGTTACTACAGCTTTGTCTCAGTATATCCCTAGGAGTGGGACTGCTTTAGCCAAATCTTGTGAACTAAATACTATTAGTATTTTCTCAGAAAGATTAAGTAACTTGTCAAAGATCACAAAACTAGTATGTTAGAGAAAGCTAAAGGAGTCACAAGTAGTGTAGGTAGCATCATCTCCAGTATCAGCCTTTAAACCCTAAAACCCCTAAAAACACTTTCAACCACCTAGGTCCTTTCCAGGGCAGGACTTCTATTTTTAATCCAAACAAATTTAATATTTACAAAACGCTGGACACTGTGCTGAGTGACATTATTCTTCCTTTAATGCTCCCAGCAACCTCGAGGATAGGTACTTTTGTTAATCCCATTTTACAGATGAGGAAACTGACGCCTAGAGAGTCTGAGTGATACACGCAAGGGAACATAGCTAGTAAGCAGCAAGGCCTGGCTAACTCATGACTCAGGAAGCCTCTCTCCCACCAGGATCTTGACCGTGGGGTTTCTAAACCAACTCTGATAAAGTAACCAGGCTCCAACTAGCACCAGAGCAGGTTCAGTCAGCAACCTGGGACCCAGCTTCACTATCAACATCGGGCAGAGGTACTCACCCAGTCGCACGTATTCAGGGAAGGGCTCCTTGAAACGCAGCTCGTAGGGCAGGACGGCGAGCCGCCTGCGCGTGGCCTTGTCCCGAATCTCGCTGATCACATTCCGGATGGTGTAGATGTTCTTCCCGATGTCCTGCGGGGAGACCAGCCCAGCTCACACCATTCCGCACCACGCAACGTGCTGCCGGATTTCCCAAACTCCGTCAGGGGCCACCAGCCCAGACCCCGCTCCTCTCCACAGAAGCACCCTGTACCTGCAAAGCCGCATCCAGCAGAAACGCCCCGGCATCCGCTACAACGTGCTCCACCGGCGCCATGTTGGCCCAACGAGGCCACACCGCGCATGCGCGCGGAGCTTCCGCCAGTCGCTCGGTACCAATCCGGGCCCCTGGGAACCGAGAAAAGAAGCTGCAGCTAAGCGGCGACTCCTGGCGGGCGCGCCGGCATTTTCCGGCTCTGAGCAACCGGCGCGCCTGCGCAGTACGGCCGCCCGATTGCCTGGGAGGTGTGGGCGCGGTCAAATCTTGGGAGGGATCTGGCGGGGGGTGGTCGCCTGAGAAAACGCTGTTCGGCATCAACTATTGGCCCTCAGGGCTTCCCTGGTGGCTCAGACAGTAAAGCGTCTGCCCGCAATGCGGGAGACCCGGGTTCGATTCCTGGGTCAGGAAGATCCCCTGGAGAAGGAAAGGGCAATCCACTCCAGCACTCTTGCCTGGAAAATCCCATGGATGGAGGAGCCTGATAGGCTACAGTCCATGGGGTCGCAAAGAGTCGGACCCGACTGAGCGACTTCACTTTCATAATTGGCCCTCAGGGGCTTCCCTTGTAGCCCACTCGTTAAAGAATCTGCCTGCAGTGCAGATGACCTGGGTTCGATCCCTGGGTTGGCAAGATCCCCTGGAGAAGGAAATAGCAACACATTCCAGTGTCCTTGTCTGGAAAATCTCACGGACAGAGGAGCCTGGTGGGCTGCAGCCCATGGGGTGCAAAGAGTCGGGCACGACTGAGTGACTAACACTATTGATCCTTCAGTTCAGTTCAGTCGCTCAGTCGTCTCCGACTCTTTGCGACCTCATGAATGGCAGCACGCCAGGCCTCCCTGTCCATCACCAACTCCCAGAGTTCACCCAGACTCACGTCCATCGAGTCAGTGGTGCCATCCAGCCATCTCATCCTCTGTCGTCCCCTTCTCCTCCTGTCCCCAATCCCTCCCAGCATCAGGGTCTTTTCCAATGAGTCAACACTTCGTATGAGGTGGCCAAAATACTGGAGTTTCAGCTTTAGCATTATTCCTTCCAAAGAAATCCCAGGGCTGATCTCCTTCAGAATAGACTGGTTGGATCTCCTTGCAGTCCTTAGAGACTTTAATTGGCCCTTAGGGCGTCCCTGGTGGTTCAGCGTTAAAGTATCTACTTGTAATGCAGGAGACCCAAGTTCGGGTCCCTGAGTCTGGAAGATTCACTGTAGAAAGGCATAGCAACCCACTCCAGTGTTCTTGCCTGGAGACACCCCATGGGGTCATATTCTTGCCTGGAGATGCCCCAGCTTCTGTACACTTGAATTCAAATATTCTGTATTTGGTTTTATTGTTGAGTCAGTCGGTTCAGATGACCTAAAGACTGGGCTTCCCTGGTGGCTCAGTACTAAAGAACACTACCTGCCAAGGTAGGAGACTCCAGTTGAACCCCTGGGTGGGGAAGAGCCCGTGGAGAAGGAAGTGGCAACCCTCTCCAATATTCTTGCCTGGGAAATTCCATGGACAGAAGGGGATTGGCAGGTTACAGTCCATGAGGTCGCAAACGGGTTGGACATGACTTCGTGACTAAACAACTCTATGAAATACTATTTTATAGGCAAGGGGTGGTTGCTCAAGAAAACGAGGCCAGGCTAACATTGACTAAATGGTGCATTAACACTGAAACAAACCAACTCAGAGCCACTTTCTTACCTTTATGCCAGGCCAACCCCTGCTTTCTTACCCCTACTTCATTTTGAGCAATTTGGGGCAGGGATCTCTATCTCTCAATTTTTTACCTTAATATTCTTGCTCCACTTACATAAAACAGGGCTCATAATTCCTTGCTGAAATTCTGTAATTATGAAATCTGGTCTGTTAGAAATTCATGCTGGTGAACTTGACTGAATAATGTCTTTTCAGTCATCTATCTTCAGTGGTGTTGAGTTAATTCTATACTGTCTTTCTAGTCTTCACTCCAGTTTTCACCCCTTGATTATAATTTAGCCCTTGTACCTCCAAAAAGTCATTCACACCTCTGGGGGGTCTTAACCACTGAACTACCAGGGAATTCCCTATCATATCAATTTGTGTTGTTGTTCTTATTTCTGACATTCTCAGTTCCTCTGCAGAATTTTACATGGCTGACCATCTCCTCTTTCTGGACTGTCTCTCCTCTCTTCACTCTCATGATGCATCACTATGGTCCCCCTGCATCTCTGGTGATTTTTCAGCCTCCTTTAGTGCATTCTCTTCTGCCTTGCGCACAGGGCACCATCCACAGAACTGTCTTGGCCTCCATGTCTCTCTGTTTTCTCCTTCACCAGTACTATCTATCCTCAAAGCTGGTCATAATGATCACATTATATGAATACCTCTGGAATCTATAGGTCCAATCCTTGTTTATTCCATAACCTAGTCTTTTGGCCACATCCTTCTGAACATTTTTGGCATTATTACTCAGGAGGAGGGTTAAAACTAGGTAATTGTCTCTCCTGCCCCTGCTTAAAATTTCTTCACTGGTTGAGTTCCTATTTTTACTAATGGCATCACCAAAAAAGGCATTCAAGGTAAGAATCTCTTCTGAGTCATCTTTATTTCAACCTGTACTCCTCTTGCTCAAGTTTATTGATGTCACTTCTGAAATGGTTTGAGGTACCTGGGTCCCTTCTCCATTCATTCCCATTAAGTTTTTATTTCATGCCTAGAAAATATAGTTCACTCAAAATATAGTTCACTATAGTTCACTATAGTGAAAATATAGTTCACTAATATTCCTGTCTCTAATTTATTCCTTAATTGACTGCTCCTGCTGCCTGGAAAGGCAGGGATTATATAGAAACTAGACCCCACAATAAAAGAGGTTTATTGAAATCAGCAATAACTCTGTGGACACTATGGTGAAGGAGAATGACCTAGATCAATGTTCTCCAACTTGAGTGTAAATCAGAATCACCTGGAGAGATTGCAGAACTAGAAATAGCTGGGCTTCGTCCTCAGTTTCTGATTCAGTACGTCTGGGCAGAGATGGACAAGCTGCCTTTCTAGTAAGTTTCAGGTGACACTGATGCTGCTGACCTGGGGTCACACTTGAGAACCACTGATTTAGGAGAATGGTCAGGAAAAGAAAGATCAGGCTTTGAGCCATTCTTTTTCTAGTAAACATTAAAAATACTTGTCAATATAGGCTTCTTGACACTTTGTAGCTTTTGTCATTTTTTGGTAATACTTTAATCCCTTTTCTCTTTCCCTGTAATGTTAGTCTCCAAGTCCCCTGAAGCCTTGGGACTGTGGAAAAAAATACATACTGAGAGCTAATTTACACCACCACGATTTGGGTGATGTAATAGCTACGAGCAAAGTGATATCTTGTGTAGTGTCGAGGGGCAAGTTTGAGTTTAGAGGCCTAAGCTTCGGAGCCACATCTTGAAGGATGATGAGGGCAAAGACTCATGAGGTCTGAAAATCCAAAGGGAGTGTTCAGGGAGTTGAGGGTAATGTCTTTGGTAGCTGAAGGTGTCTGGGGACAGGTTCTCTCAGAAGTGAAGGGAAGAAATTCCTTGGTGGCCTAGTGGTTAGGATTTGGAGCTTTCACTGGGAGACCCCAGTTCCATCCCTTGTTGAGAAGCCATCCCACATGCTGCCAAAATACAAAAAAAAAAAACCCCCAGAAAACCTCAGAGGACCCAGAAGTGAAGTGAACCCTGAAACACGTAGTTTGAAGCTCCTTGTTTTTTTAAAAAATGAAGAAAGTGAAGAAATCTCAAACATTATTATGAAAATTGTCACTGGAAACAGTTTACCTTAATAAATGAACACTTTCAAACATATGTAGCGGAGAAGGCAATGGCAACCCACCCCAGTACTCTTGCCTGGAAAATCTCATGGACGGAGTCTGACAGGCTGCAGTCCATGGGGTTGCGAAGAGTCGGACACGACTGAGCGACTCCACTTTCACTTTTCACTTTCACGCACTGGAAAAGGAAATGGCCACCCACTCCAGTGATCTTGCCTGGAGAATCCCAGGGACGGGGGAGCCTGGTGGGCTGCCATCTCTGGGGCTGCCCAGAGTCAGACAAGACTGAAGCGACTTAGCAGCAGCAGCAGCAGCAGACATATGTAGAAGGACTCCACGTATAACTCATTTGGAGATAATGACAACTTTAACATGTGAGACCCTTTATGAAAGAGAAAAGGTCTTGATTGTGTGCCAGTGAATATTTGACTTCACTTCCAGGAAAATTTACAGGCTATAAAACTTTATACTTAACAGTTGGGTAGGGGGGAGAAAAACTTGATGCAGAAGAAATACGACTTGAATTCAGTAAGTATATCTAGAATTCCTCTGGACTTTCCTGGGAGTGTCCCGGACTTTCTTGTCTCTGCCTTTGACCTTGTTTTCTCTTCTGCCTGAGAATTGTTCTTGCCAACCCCCACTTACTTAGTCTCCAAGAAGCCACTGTGTTGTTCCCTCTGCAAACTGGTCCTGATTACCCAAATCAGAGTTTTCTCCAAGGACAGATTTGGACCCTTATTTCCCACCATACTTAAGACATTTCAAATCTAGCCCTCAGTGAGCAGTTATTACTTCTGCTTTGCATTGCAGTTACTTGGTTGTCTTCTTTAAGTAGGTTGAAAGTCAGGGACTGTTTCAGGGGACTTTTTCCTTAAATGAACATTTCAACTTCTTTTTAATTTTTTGGGGGTGCTTTCATGATGACATAGTTCACATTTTTTATGTGTCTTAAAATATCTCCTATATTGTAGGACCTATAGCAGCCAGTTCAGTGCTCAATAAAAGTTGATGTAGTCTATTCATTCAACGGATTATTTAAAGAGGCCTCCTATTGGCCAGGTACTGCTTTGGAAGCTGGGTTATGGCTCCTGTCGTCGTAATTTTTTTGTTGGGGGTAACAGATTATACATATACACATTCATGTGAAAGGCAGATAGTGCTAAGTTGAGGAAATAAGGAGAGAAAAAACAAATCAGGAAGGGACTGGGAGGAGGGGAAGGAAGAGATGAGTTGCGATTTTAAATAGTGTAACCAGGAAAGGCTTTACTGCAAGGGACAGTTAAGCAAACATATGAAAGAGATGAGGGGGTGAGCCAACTGACTACCCAGGAAAACAGCTTTCCAGAAGAGGGGAAAAGCAAGTCCACAGACCCTCAGGATAGAGTGGCTGAAGCAGGGTACTGAGTCAAACTGCAGTTGGAGATGAGATGAAAGAAACAAAGGGGAGGGGTGGAAGGGACCATGTACGGACTTTATGAAAGAAAAGTGAAGTCTTTCAGTCGTGTCTGACTCTTTGTGACCCCATGGACTGTAGCCTACCAGGCTCCTCCGTCCATGGGATTTTTCCAGGCAAAAGTTCCGGAGTGGGCTGCCATTATTCAGGATATATATTAAGCTTTTACTCCTTTAACCCACAGTGAGAGACTGCCTTGTCTAATCCCTTTTTTCCTTTGGGTGAACACCTACTCAAATGCCACCAAATCAAAGAGGCCTTCCCCTAGAATAGAATTAGTACAACTCCCATCTAGAGAACGTTACTAGAGAGATTTTAGTAGTTTTATAGATGGGATTACTGTAAGAATTAAGGTGTTAAGAGAGGACTGTAGCTCCTTAAAAGGCCATCTCCTGGATGGATTTGGGATGGGAAAAGTAGAGACTAAATGCTCAACCAGTTTAATTTGTATGCATATCTGATCCCTCCAACTGGAAGACCTAAGAATAACAGACTAATTAGTGCACAGTGCTTAAGGCTAATTAGGTGATTAATACTCATTTTAGTTAATGGTGATTGAAAGTGAAAAATTGAGCCTTCATTCAACTTGTCAAAGCTGAAGTTCTTGACCATTGGTAAAGAATATGGACTTAAAATGTTTTATTTTCCAATTCATAAAGTTCTATCTAATCCATATATTATCGAAATGGGGTTAGTTTGGTGTGCTGGGGCATCTTATGGACCACAGCAAAGGTTTCGGAGCTTTTCTAACCTTTGTTTTATGTCACAAGAACAGATGCTCCACAAAAGCTACTTTTGAGTTTCTACAGTCTAGAAACGTGCCTGGCACATAGTAGGCTTAGGGTTGTCAGGTATAGCAAATTAAAACATAGGATGCCCATTACATATGAGTTTTTTTTTTTTTTAACTATAAATATGTACTGTACCAGACAATATTTTGGGGCACACCTCCGTATTAATGGCTGTTTAAAATTACAATTTAACTCGGTGTTCTGTATTTTATCTTGTCTGTTAACCCTAAGGAGTTCAATAAATATCTGTTGACTTAATAGATTGAACGCCTCCTCTCACCTGTAAAATGGAGCTAAGATAGACCCGCCCTCAGCGTTGATGGGAGGAGTAAACGAAGCGCCTGGCACTCTGCGAGACTTCAATTTGTTTGCTGGGAGACCATCTAGCAAGTGGAAAATCCTCCCACTTTTTAAACTTACAAAGGACAAGAAAGCCTTCTGGCCAGAGGTTCTCAGGCCCGGCCTAGGTTGCCCACACCTGAGGCCCGGCCAGCCTCTTCCGGGTCAGCTGACCGCGCGTGGTCACGTGACCTGGCCCGAGTGAGGGCTGTGGAAAGCGGAAGTGGGAGAGGAGTTGGGCGCCGCTTCTGTGGCCGCTGCAGGTAGCCAGCGCGGGCACTGGGGACGCAGCTGGCGGGTGGGGGCGCAGGGAAGTCCGGGGGCGGCAGGCGGCGCGGGGTGGGCCGGGGGAGGCGCGGCCCCGGCGCCGGGGGGCGGCGGCTTCCTGTGGGAGGGGCCTGGCGCGGCGGTTCCGGCCTCCGAGGAGGGGTGTCCCGACTCCCGCCCGAGCAGGGTGGGCGCGCCGCTGGCCGTGCGCGGGGGCTGCTCCGAGGTGGGCGCGAAGGCCGTCCTGGGTGCGGCGGCCAGCAAGTCGTCCCGGAAAGGGAAAGCATCATAGGTGCCAGGAATGAAGAGGAGTGACCTTTGTTGAGGAAGCGGAGCAGGGGGAAGGGGCGACTTGGGGGATTGAGTTGCAATGGGTCGCCTGAGAATGGGCGAGTGACGTGGTGGGGAAAAAAGGAGAAATTAGCAAGAAGATGCAGCGTGAGCCTCACCTGAGAGTCTTTTCCTTTCTTCCTCTTTGGAAATGATTGGTGCTCCAGACTTTGATTTTGTTCCCATTCAGTGTTTTAAACTTTAGGAGGGATCATAGAATCTTGACCGTCTTGCTTTCGTCACACTCACTTAGTCTTGCTTGGGTAGGGTTTCCACTTCTTGGGAACCTGGTCCTTCAGATCATCTTTCTTAGCGGTTTGCTCAGATCAGATCAACTTCTAGACTTAAAAACAGAGTGTGGGCACGTTGCTATGGCCTTAAAGTGGCTTTTAACCTCCAGTGTTGAGCAAGACCTAGTCCCAGCATTACCTCACCAATATAGATATGCTGTAACCTTGGACAGTGTCTACCTACACTACTTTATGACTTTTCCTCTTTCTTCAGTTTAAATTATTCAGTTTGCTTTACCTTGTGACTGCTTATCTCCACGGGCTGTAACTAGGTAGCAAGACTGAACTGTGACCTGGATCATGATTTTGAAATTAAACACCTGTGCTAAAGCTGTTCGTCCTCCTTTTCTTCGTGTTTACTAACATTTGCAAAAGTGGAATGAATTTCACAGATGTGGTGTTATTGGAGTGAATGTGTAAACTGGGCATTAACAGGAGTCAGAGTCGTTTTGGATTACAAGTAGGAAAAAAAAATACTTTTCTAATGAATAACGAGTTCAAGTTTTTGGAGTACTTGACAAACATTTAAAAATTGATTTTTGTGGCAGCCCTGTGAGTTAGGTTGGGAAGGTGTTATTTCCATCTCAGAATGAACAAACAGACCTGAGAGAGATGACTTGATTTTTTTTTTTTTTTTGACAATTTTTTGCTTTTTCTTATCTACTCATCTCTTTCTCCCTGCTAGACTGCAAATTCCTCAGGGGTAGAGTCCATATCTTATTTGACTTATTTAACTACTAATCTAGTTCCTGGCACGTTGTAGGCGCTTGGTAAGTGTTTGGTAAATAAATGAGTTCCTGAAGGTCACAGACCTGTAAGTGGAGGACAAGATTTGAACCTGAGTCCTTGGTCTTCTCTTGTCAGATGTGCTTGCCATGTTCTGTTATTGCTACATGTGAAAATGATGGGCATGACATAAGGCTTGAGTTGGCTTCTCAGTCTCCTTCATTTAATGACTACTTTTCCAGTTGCAAAGAGTTTATGACAGCATCTCATTTAATCTTTACCGTGATCCTGTGAAGGTTGGAATTGTCCATATTCTGCAGAAGAAGAAACTGAGGCTTAGGGAAGTCCTTGGTTTAGAATCTGGAGTGAGTGACTGAGTAGGGACTCAGGCCCAGGCATTTTATCCTTCAGCGCATTCTTTTCCATTTATAGAAGCAACATAAAGTTTTATTTTAAAATATTTTTTCAAGTTTATAAAGGATGACATTTTAAGGGAAAGCTAGTACAGGTTATAGCGAAAATTGTGAACATGGAGTATAACTGAAGTTTAGAAAATCCTGTGCTATACTGTAGCTGCCTCTTCCTGGGAAAACACTTTTTCATTCAGTGAACATTTATAAGTGCCCACTCTGTGCCAGGCATTGTTTTAGAGTCACATTGTCCAGTGTGGTGGTCACTCTGCAGTGTTGAGCCCTGGAGTTAGGCTATGAATATAAAACACACACTATATTTTTGAAGTCTTAGTATGAAGAAAAAAGGCAAAATATTTAACTGACTTTTAAAAATAATACATGGTAATGTAAATATAATATGAATATGTGCTACAAATGATAGTATTTAAAGTTTATTGGGTTAAAACAATAGGATTGAAATTTCCTTTGCTTTTATAAAATGCTTCCTGAAAAATTAAAAATTATAGTGCACAGTGCTATTCTGAGCACCAGGACTGTGTTACACAATGAAGGCAAAAACCCCTGTCCTTGTGGACCTTTAATTTTAGTGGTGAAAGGCACATGAGCAAAATAACCAAGTAAATGCACATTATGTTGTAATAAAGGAGGGAGGCAGAATGTGGAGTGTTGCCTGGCATTAAAATTTTATTTATTAATAAAGTAATAAATATTAGCTGTACCAGGTCTTAGTTGTGGCACTCAGATCCTTAGTTGCAGCCCATGGGAACTTTAGTTGTGGTATTTGAACTCTCAGTTGGGGCATGTGGGATCTAGTTCCCTGGCCAGGGATTGAACCTGGGCCTGCTGCATTGGGAGCTCAGAGGCTTAGCCATTGGACAACCCGGGAAGTCTTGGCATTGCAATTTTGAAGAGAGTGCTTAGGAAGTCTTCCTGAGAAGGTAACAGTTGAGTGAATATCTGAAGGAGGTGAGAGGAGCCAAGTGGCTAAATGGGGACATAGTGGTCCAGACAGAGGGAAGAGCAAGCTCGAAAGCCCAAAGGATGGACCACCCTTGGCAGGTTGGTGGACTTGCCAGGAGACCAGTGTGATTGGAGTGGGTGGGTAAAGGGGAGGAATGAAGAGGATGAGGTCAGAGAGGCGCTGGGGGTAAAGGGAGAGATGGGCAGGTTGTGGGAACCTTGCAGACCACTGTGAGGATGTTTGTTTTCACTCAGAGTGAGTTGGGGCCATTGGAGGATTTTGTGCAGTGAATTGGACACATTTCATCCTGTCTTTGAACAGACTCACTCTGGGTGCCTTGTGGAGAAAGCAAAGAGGAGTGAGGTAGAAGCAGGGAGACAAGTTTAGAGGCTCCTGCCGTGGTCCAGGTGAAGGATGGGTGGGTGGCAGTGATGGAGGTGGTCAGCAGCAGTTCGGCCTGGGTTTATTTTGAAGTACGCCTACAGCGGGGGTGGAGGCGATGTGAAAGGGAGAAAGGAGTCAAGGCAACGCAATCTGTGGTGTGAACACCTGGAAGAATGGAATTGCTACTAACTGAAACAGGAGGTTTCAGACCACCTGACCTGCCTCTTGAGAAACCTATATGCAGATCAGGAAGCAACAGTTAGAACTGGACGTGGAACAACAGACTGGTTCCAAATAGGAAAAGGAGTCCATCAAGGCTGTATATTGTCACCCGGCTTATTTAACTTCTATGCAGAGTACATCATGAGAAATGCTGGGCTGGAAGAAGCACAAGCTGGAATCAAGATTGCCAGGAGAAATATCAATAACCTCAGATATGCAGATGACACCATCCTTATGGCAGAAAGTAAAGAAGAACTCAAAAGCCTCTTGATGAAAGTGAAAGAGGAGAGTGAAAAAGTTGGCTTAAAGCTCAACATTCAGAAAACGAAGATCATGGCATCTGGTCCCATCACTTCATGGGAAATAGATGGGGAAACAGTGGAAACAGTGTCAGACTTTATTTTTTTGGGCTCCGAAATCACTGCAGATGGTGATTGCAGCCATGAAATTAAAAGATGTTTACTCCTTGGAAGGAAAGTTATGACCAACCTACACAGCATATTCAAAAGCAGAGACATTGCCAACAAAGGTTCATCTAGTCAAGGCTACGGTTTTTCCAGTAGTCATGTATGGATGTGAAAGTTGGACGGTGAAGAAAGCTGAGTGCCGAAGAATTGATGCTTTTGAACTGTGGTATTGGAGAAGACTCTTGAGAGTCCCTTGGACTGCAAGGAGATCAGCCCTGGGATTTCTTTGGAAGGAATGATGCTAAAGCTGAAACTCCAGTACTTTCGCCACCTCATACGAAGAGTTGACTCACTGGAAAAGACCCGGATACTGGGAGGGATTGGGGGCAGGAGGAGAAGGGGACGACAGAGGATGAGATGGCTGGATGGCATCAACGACTCGAAGGACATGAGTTTGGGTGAACTCCGGGAGTTGGTGATGGACAGGGAGGCCTGGCGTGCTGCGATTCATGGGGTCGCAAAGAGTCGGACACAACTGAGCAACTGAACTGAACTGAACTGACTGAAACAGGAAGACTGTAGGAGAAACAAGGCTGGGGCTCAATTTCATTGACTCTGATTGTAGAATGCCCAGTGATGGTGTCATGGGCAGTTCAGTAGGGAAGTCCAGAGTCAGGCTGGGCTGGGGATGTGCCTGTGGAAGTGGTTAGCATGAGGAGGTGAGGAGACTGGGCAAGGTCACTTATGGCGTAATGTGGACACATAGCCAAGAGGAGTGCTAGAATTTAAATTTTGAAACAAAAATCTTGGTTTATACTAGCAGGTATTTTAAGCATTGCAGTGTGTTTTGGGGAGCTTGGTTTTCTCTCCTTTTCACTTTTCATCTAAAGACCCTTTTGAATAACCACAAACTAATGGGTTTCTTTTCTTTCTAAGGAGGTGACTCTTCCAAGCATGTGTCTCTGTAGTGCCGCTGAAAATCTATTTGAGTTCCACTTTTTGGAATTAGTTGGGCTTTCTGGGTTGGCAACCAATTTAGAGACCTCCAGGAAGGATGGGAAAGAGACAGACAGCCCGCAAGGATGGGTAATGACTTTTTACTGTTGGAAATGTGGGTTCTACCTAAGAGGTATTGAATGCATGTTGCCAGGCATCCTGCTGTTTTATAGATTTAAAACAAACAGAATCTCTCTGTGGTGAAGTGATCCATGCATGAGGTGGTGTAACTTAAGACGTGGATGGGCTGGCGTTTGAATCTTGGTCTTCTGAACCCAGGTCTGATGCTTCTGTCAGCAGGACCTGTGGTAGTGGATGCGTGAATGTCAGCTTCCACTGGAATCAGGTCAGTGAACTGCTTTTGAATGACTTTGGGTCGCTTCAGACAGTTTTAGACTCTTGAATTTCTGAGAGGTAGGGACAAAAGGGAAAATCTTGTTTCTCTTAAAAAGAACCAACTGAATCTTTTGGAGAAGGTTGCAGTCCCCTGCTCCTGCTTCTCCCCCAGCAGCTTGAAAAACATTCAGTGCTTCCAGTCCCCACGTTAATCACTCCTTCCAGGAAAATGCCAGCTATCAAGACTTGGCAGCCCGGACCTAGGGCAGGTCCTCTTTCTGTGTCACCCATGCCGTTTGCTTCCTGTTTTGTCCTTGGAACTGCTTTCCAGTCTCCTCTCTGTTTTATTTTGGCCAGCTGTGCAGCTTGCAATTCCCCAGCCAGGGTTTGAACCTGGGTCACAACAGTGAACACCCAGAATCCTAACCACTAGGCCACCAGGGAACATCCCTGTCTCTTTTATTACTAACTTACAGTCCCACTGTGCTTCCAGTGCTGTGACCTCTCCTGTCCCTCCCTCTCTTTTTATGTGCTTGGTCTTTGTACGGATGGCCTTAGGCCAAGTTCAGTTCCATTTGATTGCTTTTCAAGATGGGTCTTTGGAGGATGGAAGGGAACTCAGTGGTGGACAGAGGAAAGAGGCCAAGAAAGAAGCATTGGTGCTGGAAAAGCATGAGACGGTGGGGGAAAGAGGAATCTTCTGAACAGACCTGTCTCATCCACTTCTTTCAAGAAGTGGATACAGAATGGATCTGTGCTTATGAATAAGAAGCTCTGCCTATTTCTACCTGTTGTTTTAAAAAAATATTTGTTTATTTATTTCGGGCTGTGCTGGGTCTTCAGTGCTGCACGGGCTTTTCCCCAGTTGCAGTGAGTGGGGGCTACTCTCTCGTTGGGGCAAGCATGGACTTCTTACTGTGGTGCCTTCTCTTGTTGTGGGGCATGCACTCGAGTGTGTAGCTTCAGTAGCTTCAGCTTTCAGGCTCTGGAGCACAGACTCTAATTACTTTGGCACAAGGTCTTAGATGCTCTGTGGCATGTGGCATCTTCCTGGATGAGCGATCAAACCAGTGTTTCCAGTACTGGCAGGTGGATTCTTTACCACTGAGGCACCAGGGAAGCCCTTCTACCTTTTTTTTAATTAAAAATAAAATCTTAGTGCTGGTGAGTTGTCTTTGCTCTTCCCTACCTCATCTGCTGTGCAAGTTCTTCTGTCTCAAGATCAGTGTTCAGTGGTTCCTTGAGTCAAACCTGGGTCAAGAATTTCAGGAATCTCAGAGCTGGAATTTCAACATCAAGAACACATTTAGCTTGTAGTAATCCTTAAAGAGCACTTAGTAGTTATTTGCTGGCTGCTTTACCTGAACTCGTTTATTCCCTATGATCATCTTACAAGGTAAGCATTAAATGCTATCATTAGGTTCATGTCACAGACTAGGAAACTGAAATTTAGAGAGGATGAGAAGTAACTTGTCCAGTGCCACGTGATGGCTAGTGACTGATGAAGTAGTCTGTTTCCAAAAGATTTACTTACTGGTCTAAAATGTTCTTGCTGAAGTTGGGTGATAAGAATAATCAAGTACTTCAGACACTGTCACTTGCTAAATCTGATGTGTGGTTGCTTTCTCCTGCCAAGAGCTCTCTGAGGATTTATTTAATGGGGGTCTCTTAGATCAAGATATCTGAGTCCCAAAGGGCAGGAGCCTCATGGCATTCTGCATTTCCAGGGCCTGGCATAGACCCGGGGCTCACCAGGGGTCTGTGAACATGTGTTGAAAGACTGACCCTGGCTCAGGACTGGTTGGGTTGAATCAAAGGGGTTTGGAAGAGGTGTGGTCAGAAGGCCAGATGCCCTCTTGCTGGAGGTGCCCTTGACAGTTATAGTCCCCTGCCGTGACCCCTGCAGATACCAAATCTGCCACTGCTAAGTGAGAAGTGTCAGTCACTCAGTTGTATCTGACTCTTTATGAACCCATGCTTAAAGAATCAACCTATCCTGGGAATTCTAGTGGTTGGGACTGGCACTTTCACTGTGGCGGTCCACGTTCAATCCCTGGTCAGGGAAGTGAGATCCTGCAAGTCGTGCAGACCAGCCAACTGCAGCAACGTAAGAATCAACCCGTCCTAATAACACAAACATTGAGTTGTCCATTGGCTGATGAATGGGTAAACAAAATGCGGTCTGTTCTTACAAATGGAATGTTACTCAGCTAGAAAAAGAAATGAAATACTGATACCTGCTACAGTGTGGGGAACCTTGAAAACATTATGCTAATGAAAGAAACCAGATGTAAAAGACTACGTATTGTTTGATTTCATTTATTTGAAATATCCAGGATAGGCAGATCCAGAGAGACAGAAGAGGTTAGTGGTTAGGGACAGGGGAGCAAAGATGAGTGAGAAGTGACTATTGGTTTCTTTTGGGGTGATGGAAATGTTCCAGAATTCAAAAGTGGTGATGGTTGTACAACTCTCTGAATATACCAAAGCTCACCAAATTGTATGCTTTAAAAGGGTGAACTTATGGTGCCTGAACTATATTTCAACAAAAACAAAGAGTCAGCCATGTATTTTCACCTCTATTCTGTCCAGGTCAAGTCAAGAATTGTTTTTCTATTTTAATTGCACTGGGTCTTTGGTGTGGCACTTGGTCTTCTGTTGCTCTGGAGCATGAGCTCAGTAGTTGCCCTGAGGCCTGTGAGATCTTAGTCCCCCCCACCAGGAATTGAATCCGTGCCCCCAGCAGTGAAAGTGCAGAGTCCTACCTCTGGATTGCCAGGGGATTCTGCAGTCACATCTCTTACCACTATTATCCTCCTCTTTCTCTGCCCTCCAGCAGCACTGGCCCCCTTTTGTTCCTTACACTCTCAAGAATCTTGGTACAGTTTGGTACAATCTCAAGAGCTTTTGTTCTTGCCCTTTTATCTGCCTGGAATGTTCTTTATTTGGTTGCTTTGGGTCTTAGTTGCATCATGCAGGATCTTTTGTTGCTGTGCACAGACTCTCTAGTTGTGGTGTTTGGGCTCAGTAGTTGCGAAGCTCTGGCTTAGTTGCTCCATGCCATGGGAGATCCCTGCATAACAAGGCGGTTTCTTAACCACTGGACCACTCGGGAAGCCCCTGTCTGCTTGGCATGTTCTAAGGCAGATACCCTCAGTTTCCTTCTTCAGACCTTTGCTCGGAAGGGAAAATCCCCTTCTAAATGAGACTTGGCTTGTCTGCAACCTTTAAAATCTTACTTCCAGCTCCTACCACCAAATCCCTGTGTTCCTTCACTGCTTTGTTTTCCCCTTCTCTAGTTCTCTTGTTTATTTCCTATTTGACGTCGCCTCCCCACACACGCCATTTCCCTCAGTACCCATCTTTTACTGTATAAAGAAGCCAGTGGGTGGAGCTTCATTTATTCCTTCTCTCATGCTCTTTCCTGGTAGCTTAGTGGTAAAGACTCTGTCTGCAGTGCAGATGACACAGGAGACTTGGTTTGATCCTTAGGTCAGGAAGATCCCCTGGAGGAGGAAATGGCAACTCACTCCAGTATTCTTGCCAGGAAAATTCCACGGACAGAGGAGCCTGGCTGGCTACAGTCCATGGGGTTGCAAAGAGTCGGACATGACTGGGCATTCACGCGTGCGCACGTGTACACGCAGACGCACGCACGCACGCACGCTCTTTCCTATGTGTAGATATGAGTCTCTGACCTATATAATTTTCCTTCTTTCTAAGGAACTTCTTTTCAACAGTTTTTGCAGAGCAGGTTTTTGTTTGAGAATATCATTTTTTCTCCTTTGAATGGTAACTTCATTGGATGGAAAATTCTAGGTTGGTGGGTTTTTCCTTTTAACACTGTAAATATCCCATTGCATTCTCTTCTTTCTTGTTTTTTAAGTTTCTTTTTTGATTTTTGTAGTTTTAGTCAAATTGACTTTGGTATTTTTGGTTCTTATGAGCTTCCTGGATCTGTGGTTTGGTGTATATCGTTAATTTTAGGAAATTATTGGCCATGTCACTTCAGATATTTCTTTTGCTCCATTCTCTCTTCTTCTGGTATTTTAGTTATGTGTATTTTATACCCTTTAAAATTGTCCCCCAGTTCTTGGCAGTTTCTGTTTTTTATTTTTTCATTAATTCTGTTTTTTCTTTTTGCATTTTAGTTTGGAATGTTTCTGTTAATTTATTTCCAAGCTTACTGATTCTTTCCTCAGCAACGTCCAGGCCTTCTTCATTTCTGTTACTGTGTTCTGCATTTTATTTGTATTCTTTCTTAGAGCTTCCATGGCTCTGCTTACTATTACCTACCCCTCTGTTTTTAATGTTGTCAGCTTTTTCCATTAGAGCTCTTAAGATATTAATAATAGTTATTCTAAATTCCCTGTCTGATCATTTGAAAATCTATGTCATATCTGAGTCTAATTCTGATGCTTGCTTTGTCTCTTCACACTATTTTTTCTTGCCTTTTAGTATAGCTTATAGTTTCTAGTTGAAAGCCAGGCATGATGTATTAGATAATAAGACCTGGGGTGAGTGAACAGGCTTTTATCTAGCTGGGCGTTTTGTGTAATCTGGCTTGGAGTTGGCTTGTATTTAATGATTAAAGTAATTGAAGGTACCTGAAGCTCATATTCAGAGAAGGCAATGGCACCCCACTCCAGTACTCTTGCCTGGAAAATCTCATGGACGGAGGAGCCTGGTAGGCTGCAGTCCATGGGGTCGCTAAGAGTCGGACACAACTGAGCGACTTCACTTTCACTTTTCACTTACATGCACTGGAGAAGGAAATGGCAACCCACTCCAGTGTTGTTGCCTGGAGAATCCCAGGGACGGGGGAGCCTGGTGGGCTGCCGTCTGTGGGGTCGCACAGAGTCGGACACGACTGAAGATACTTAGCAGCAGCAGCAGCAGTTCATATTATGCTAGTATCCTTGTTTTTGCTTCCCTTGTGTCTCTGGTCCTCCTAAGAACTTTTTCTTAAGTAGAGTGTATACCTTTTAGCTCTAATATTTTGGACCCTTGATACAGTGGCAGAATGTGGGGGAGGGAAAGCATTTTATAATTTTAGGGTTGAATCTCGTTTTTTGTTGGTGCTGGGCTGCGTGACTTGTGGGATTTTACTTCCCTGACCTGGGCCCTTGGCAGTGAGAGCGCAGAGTCCTAACCACTGGACTACCAGGGAATTCCTTAAATCTGAGTCTCTTAATGGGTCTCTGTCCCTGGGCTGTGACCTTTACAAGTGTTTAATTAATTAGTTAATTATTCATTCATTTGGCTATGTCTGCTCTTAGTTGCAGCACTCAGGATCTTTAGTTGCAGCGTGTGGTTCTAGTTCCCTGACCAGGCTTTGGACGCAGGCCTACCTACCTGCATTGGGAATGTGGAGTCCAAGCGATTGGACTCCCAGGGGAGTCCCTAAATACAGTTTTTATGAAATAACACTTTCCTTTATGTATGATATACTTTTATATCTTCTACTGTTATTTTATATTTTATTTTTAAAAGCGCTTGTTGAGGTTTATGTAGAGGTGAAGTTCAGAAGACAATGTTTTTTATTTTTTAAGAAAATGTGGGTAGATCTACCACACTTAGTTCCAGCTCCCCTGTTTGTCTCCCAATAAATCCATCACTCCCTTGAATAATGAAATTCTTTGTGCATCTATAACCTTTGGTGATATTTTAGCATGTTCTCCCTCCTCCCTCTGCCTGTCCCACATTTATGCTAACTCAGTTTTCTTGGGAATGACTTGAATACAAATACTTTCATCACTATTAGCAGGGGAAAAATTTATTTGAGCATGTAAAGAGTCATTTAGTTGTGTTGCTTAGACAGGCGAAGTGTAAAATCTGGATCTCAGGTTTCATAAACTTCCTAAAGTGGGTGTTAGGAGTTTGGACCTCATGCCCATTGGAACCATGTCCAACATGGGGCTCTGAGACAGAAATCATAGGTACTTTGGGGTAGGATCTGACTTCTTTCAATAGTGATGGTTATTTGTATTTATACATGGATTGGAAAGGTTCAATTCAAGACCTACCTTGTAGTGTCAGGGTGATATCTTGCTAATGGATTTGGAGAGACAGACAAAGCCCTGCATGAATAACATGAGTTATTGTGAGTAAACAGTGACTGTAATTATGAAAGATGTTAGAGAAAGAAAACATGGTAGTTTTATCTATTTCTACTGCTTTTCCTGTTGGTTTTGTTCTGAGCTACCTTTGGAATTTATCTGATTGATTTTGTTTTCAGGCCATGAAGTATAGATCAAGAGGTTTGATCTTCCTCGCATTTAACAGAACATGTGAGGGCTTTGAGTTTCATCCTCCAGAATTCTCTCGAGTTCCGTCCAAAGGCTAAAAACAGCTAAAGCTCAGGGAGAACAAGCTAGTTTAAAAATTATACTCAGTCGAGTTGCTTTAGGAGAAAACAAGTCCCAGTAGATGTAAAGATTTTTAAATTATTCTTTTTTTTTTTTTAAGTCTACAAATAATGGATTTCCAACTTTTAGTGCTTGCACCTCTGTTACTGAAAGCCCTGAGGCTTAATTTACAATCATTAATCTTACCTTCATTACTCAAGATATCATCTTTTTTTTTCTCTCTCTTTTAAACTTACTGTTAAATTATGAAAAAAGAACAAACATATGAAGTGGTTCAGAGAAAAAGATAACAGTCATAAAAGCCACCATCTGGATTGAATGAATATTAACATTTTGCCATATTTGCTTCAGTATTTTTTCCTTTAAAGAATGAAATGTGGCAGATACAGTTGAAGCTCCCTTGGTCTCTCTCTGTTCGCACCAGTTGCCTTGCTCCCTCCTCTGCTCCCCAGAGGTAACTGCTGTCCTCAGCTTGGTGTGGCCCCTTCGAGTCCATGCTTCTGTACTTTTATTCCCTTATGTGTGTCCACAACAGTCAACGCACTTGTTTTGTGTAGGTTCAAATGCATACCAATGGCATTGTCCTATTGGTATGCTGATACTTTTTTTTTTTTCTTTTTAGTTCTAGTATTATAGTTTGGTGTTTGTGTGTGTAGGCTGAAGTCCTACAGTTCAAGAAATCTATAGCATCGCATTTTATAACTATTTCACAATGTATTCATTCCTCTCACTGTTGGGCATTTGGGTTATTTACAAATGTTTGCTGTTATGAATATTACCATGTTGAACATTTTAAACATGGTTTCTTCTGCATTGGTTGGGGGATTTTCCCCCAGCAAATACCTACGGGTGGAATCCTGGGAGGTACAGTTATTGTTGTTGTTGTTCAGTCTCACAGTCGGATCCGACTCTCTGCAACCCCATGGACTGCCGCACTCCTGGCTTCCCTGTCCTTTACCATCTCCCAGAGCTTGCTCAGACTCATGTCCATCGAGTCGGTGACACCATCCAACCATCTCATGCTCTGTCATCCCCTTCTCCTCCTGCCTTCAATCTTTCCCAGCATCAGGGTCTTTTCTAATAAACTGACTCTTTACATCAGGGGGCCAAAGTATTGGAGCTTCCACCTTCAGCATCAGTCCTTCCAGTGAATATTCAGGGGGCATCTTTAACTCAGTCAGAGGTTGCCAGATACCATCTAATTTTCATTGCTTCCAGAAGTATGGATGGAAGGAGTTGTCATTAACTGAGACACAGAACAGGATTGAGGGCAAATGTCAGAAGCTCAGTTTTGTCAATGGACAAGAGAACCTGAGGTTCAAGGGTGAGGTTCATACTGGACACACCCATTGGGGATTGTCCACAAAGAGATGGTAGCTGAAACCATGAGATGTGCTGAGATAACCAAGGGGAGATGTGTAAGGGCTAAGCTATTGGACACACAGGTGGTTGAAGGTTCAGGAGCGGAGAAGAAGCCAATGAAGGAGGCTGAGAAAAAGCAGCCTGAGAGGCAGGAAGAGAATCAAGCAGTGGTGTCCTGGAAGAGACCAGAGGAGAAAGCATTTCAAGGAAGAAAGAGTCAACCGTCCATTGTGTCTGAAGCTGCCAATAGGTCATCTAAGACAAGGATCGAGAATTCACTATTGGATTTAGTACCATGGGTGTCTGGTTTCCAGAAGTCTTGATAAGAATAGTTGCAGTATTATATTCCTGTATGTTACCCATAACGTTCCAAAAGTTTCCACTGCTGCTTTACATTTAAGATCGAAGTAAACATGCCTGTTACAGACTAGTCTAGAAGAACAACTGGCCCCTTAAAATTTTTTTTGGACTGGGTATATCTCATAAAGAAGGCAAATGGTTTTGTTTTGTTTTTGCTAAAATCTTGAAGCATAGAATTCATCTGTGGAAAATGTCAAAGTCAATGTGACTTAGCTGTAGCTACATTTAATTCTCATACAAAGGACTTCCATTCTTAGAATAATATGGTGCATTCATAACCACATTTTAAGGTTAAACAGCTCTTCAGAAGGGGGAGTTAAGAGGAGAGATCAGATACAAATAGAATGAAAGAAGGTACAAATGATGTTGAATGGAATAGGAATTTCATAGTGTTCTTTTTTTAAATTGGGGTATAATTGCTTTACGGTGTTATATTAGTTTCTGCTGTACAACGAAGTGAACCAGCTTTATGTATACATGTATCCTCTTCCTCTTAGACCCCCTCCATCCCAATACTTTGGCCATCTGATGCAAAGAACTGACTCATTAGAAAAGACCTTGACGCTGGGAAAGATTGAGGGCAGAAGGAGAAGGGGACGACAGAGGGTGAGATGGTTGGGTGACACCACCAACTCAATAGACATGAGTTTGAGCAAGCTCCGGGAGTTGGTGATGGACAGGGAAGCCTGGCGTGGTGCAGTACATTGGGTTGCAGAGTCAGACACGACTGAGTGACTGGACTGAACTGACTGATCTCAGCCATGTAGGTCGGCACAAAGCACTGAGCTGAACTCCCTGTACTGTACAGGAGGTTCCCACTAGCTATCTATTTTACACATAGTAGTGTATCAATTCCAGTCTCCCAGCTCATCCCTCCCCCACCCCATGTCCACACATCTGTTCTGTATGTCCCGTCTCTGTTCCTGCCTTACAAATAGGTTCATCTGTACCATTTTTCTAGATTCCATATATATGCATTAATATACAATATTTGTTTTTGTCTTTCAGCCCTACTTCACTCTGTATGACAGCCTCTAGGTCCATCCATGTCTCTACAAATAGAATATTACTCAGCCAGAAAAAGGAATGAAATTGGGTCATAGTGGGTGTTTTTTGTTTTTTAAATAAGATTTATTTGTTTGTTTTTGGCTGTCCTCGGTCTTCCTTGCTGCACACGGGCTGCACAGGAGTGAGCAGGGGCTGTTCTTCATTGTGGACCACCAGGGAAGCCCTGGTCATAGTGTTTTTACAGTAGCTGTTCTTGGGTGTGATCCTCAGGGCCCTGGTGGCCCCTCACGACTTTTAGGGTTTTGCAGGGTCAAAACTGTTCTCGTGATAACTTTGCCTTCTTTCACTGTGACACATCTGCACTCATGGTGCGAAAGCAAAGGTCAGTGAACATGTTGGTGCCCCAGTGTAAATCAGGGCAGTGTGCCCAGCCCGGGCCACTGTCACTGTGTTCCTCACCATGGCCCACTCAGTAAAGAGGAAAGAAAAAGCCAGTTTCACTTGAAAATGTGCTTGATGAAGCAGTAAAATGACTAATATTCTGTGTGATGAAAATGGAAAATATGCCTAAAACACCTTTTCCTGTGTACTGCAGTATAATGGCTGTGTTGAGAAAAAGCACTTGTGTGACTGCTTGAATAGAGAGCTGAATTATATAGTTGCTTTTCTCATGAAATAACATTTTTGCTTTATAAAAAAATCAACAGAAACTAATGTTAATAGATTTGGGTGTTTGGCAGACATTTTCCTGAAGATGAATGAAGTGAGCCTGTCACTTCAAAGAAAACAACTGACAGTACTTTTTGCGAACGATAAAATATGAGTTTTAAGTGAAAATTAGAAATTTTGGAACCCTTACATCTACCACAAAGAGCTTGAAAGCTTCCCAATACTCAAAACCTTGTCTGATGAGATCAGCGGTGACATTCACAAATGGAACTTTTTTGGATAGAGATTGATGAAACATGTCAACATTTGGACTATCTATAGACCTCAGTGAACCAATATTTTCCAAATGATGATGTTTATGCAATTATATATGAGTAGAAAGATCCACTCAGAAGGCAAGATAGACTTCTGCTTCTAGCCAAGATGAAGCAACGGGTATGCCTTATGGCTGATGTTGTCAATTAAGAATTATTTCCTACCAGGGTCCAGCCCCGGGTCCAGGGATTCCCTCAGGATGACAGCGTTGGCAATTTAGAATAGATTAATTAGAGATATAAAGAGTGGTTAAATAGGGATAGCTCAGTGAGAAAATTCAGTGGAGAAAAGAGGCTGAATAACTTGGTTTATGTGGAAAACCAATAAAACTCCAAGACAAGGAGTTTGCGTCACCTACGTAGGCCGCAGGCGTCCTCCCGTTCTCCCGAAGGAGAGGAAACACTAAGGCCTCCCCGGTCAGATCTCAGAAGCCCAGGCAAAATTAGTAGGCTTGACGAGCTTCCACGCTCCAGATGGGAATTCAGCCAGAAGGTGAGAGAAAGAATGACATGGGGAGACCAAGCTTCGGTGAGCAAGGCCCGTAGCTTTATTTTCCACAGGGGCTTTTATACCCTAAGTTGCACATAGAGGATAATAGGGGATGTGAAATCATGCAAAGTCAGCAGTCTTTGATCCTTATCGAAACCAGGATTTCTTTTCTGCAAACTTATCGTATACAAATGGTCTAGGTGATTTACATCATCTTCTGGCCAGAAGGCCTGTTAACAGTTTATGACTCTGACAAAGGTTTGTCAACCATAAGACTTATTTTCTCTAAGAGTAATTATTTTAAAGTTTGGCGCCATCCTCCCGAAGGTGTTAGATAAAGTTGCATTCTTATAGGGCAAAGGTGCAATGGGTTTACAACAAAGGAAAGAATTTATTACCTTAAGGGTCTAAAGTTGTTAACACCAAGGCCACTACTTTTTTTTTCTACATACCAACTATATTAATTAATACACTTCCAAGGATACAATACAGGGGATGTGGAAACATGGCAGCAAGCATTGGCTCAACAATGAAATCTTCTACTAGTTTTATTCTGACAATTTCTAACTCTCCGAGAGGCTCTATACTATTTGAATATCTTAAGCTTCCCGTGCCTTTCACGGTTGGGAGACTGTAAACAATCGTCTTCATAGCTGTAGGAGTCCGGGTAAGCCTGTTAGGCAAGTTAGAGAGCCATCTCAGGGGTTTGTGAACTAAAACACTCTTGTCACGCCCCGGAACTTTATTAACTGGAGCTGTAAGTTAACTCTTTTTTGGTGAGAGAGATGGTGGTGGGGGACAGCCCCCCGTAAAGTCAGAGGTGTAGGTGAGAGCACAAAGCAGTAAAGTAGGCAGACTCTGGTTTTGGGGTAGACGCTCAGGCAGGCCCAGAGGGGCACCCCTCAAGTTCTGGCTCGCCTTGCCCACCAGGACTCTCCCACATGACCTTGTTACGGGTGGGGACTCCCATGCTGGCTCCCGGCAATTTCCCGTGCTCGTTGGCCTGGTTCATGAGCACATGCAGGTGAGCACAGCGTGGTCAACTGAGTAACTGTGGGGCTTTGGAATTGGAAGATGTAGGTTGAATCCTGGCCTGTCATTTCCTTGTCCAACAAGCACACTTATTGGTGTATCTTCTTTAGAGAAATGTTTATTAAAGCCTCTGTCCACTTATTTATTTTTGGCTGCACTGGATCTTTGTTGTGACATGGGCTTTCTCTAGTTATGTCCTGGGCTTTCTCCAGTTGTGGCAGGCAGGTTTTCCTTGTGGACCACGGACTCTAGAGCTCGCGGGGTCAGTAGTTGTGGTGTGTGGGCTTAGCTGCCCTGCAGCATGTGGGATCTTAGTTCCCCTACTTTTTTTTTTTTAAATTGTTGAACTGTAACTTTATTTTTAGAGATATTATTTTAGGCTCTCCCTCCTTAAGACTCGGATGTAGCAGTCCTGTGTCTTACTCAGCTCATCCAAGTTATGCCCAGATTCAGTAGTCATCGCAAGAGAGACAGACAGACATCACTCGGCCGGAAGCAGCATGGCTGCTGATGGCTGCAGTTGTTTGAATGTTGTGATTTTCCTTCTTCTGTCTCTTTAAACTCAGATATTAAAATTGAGCTCAGTTCCTTAGTCTCTTATTAGATGTCCTCTAAACCTGCTGCTGTACTTGTCTTTCAGTGTCCTGGTGATGACATGGCATCTGCCAGCTCCAGCCGGGCAGGGGTGGCCCTGCCTTTTGAGAAGTCTCAGCTTATCCTGAAAGGTGAGTGGCACGGTATGAAGTTTATCATTTAAGGTCCAGCCCCATCCATCTTTGGGAAAGAGGTGGAATTATACCACATCTTGGCTTACGAGCAAAACTATTCATTTTTACAGGGTTGTCATATTATAGCTGGAATTCTTAATTTTTTGTAAAATTAAAACATTTTTTTGGCTGTACCATGTAGCATGTAGGGTCTTAGTTCCCTGACCAGGGATTAAATGTGTACCCCCTGCATTGGAACTGTGGAGTCTTAAGCGCTGAATTACCATGGAAGTACCCTAAAGTTGGAATTCTTGCAGAGGAAGGAAAAAAGGAACTTTTTGGAAGAATTATACAAAATGGCAGTTCCTTCCCTTCCCAGGGCTCTTTTCTATGTACGCTCATCCCCTTGGTGAGTTCATCCAACCATATCACTTTAAGATGTCACCAATAATAAGATTACTGCCACATTTGTACTTCCAGCCTGGCCTTGTTTCTGACCTCTAGGTTTGTATATCCAGTAGCCCATTTGTCATCTCCTCCTGAATGCTTAGTAAACATCCAAAATGTGACATGCCTGGAACTGATCTCCTGATTTCTTTTTTTCCTCAAAATCCTGTATTCAGCAAATCTGCTTGTGTCTACCCTCAAGACAGGGGCCATGTTCAGCCACTTCTCACCACCCCCACCGTCCCACCAGCTGGCATCATCTCCACCTAAAATTAAGGCAGAGGCCTCCCAACCCGGCTTCCTGCTGCTTCCCCTTGCCCCACTTCATTCTGTTGATCACACAACAACCTGTGATCTCCTTAAAATGGAAGCCAGCTCCTGTCCCTCCTCTGCTCAAACATATCAAGGACTGCCTCCCTCATTCAGTGTACAAGTTGAAGGTCCCACGTGATATGGCCCCTGCCACTCCTCATTTCCTGTTCCTCGTTTACTCTGCTCTGGCTAGACGCACAGGTCCACGTGGACCTCCCTTGCTATTCATTGCCCCTGCCAGACACGCTCCCACCCCTAGGCCTTTGCACTTGCTGTCCTCTCTGAGTGAAATAACCATTTTGACTCAGTTATCTACCTCGTCTACATCCTTACTTTCTGCAGGTCTTTACTCCAGAGTCACCCTATTCAACTAGGCCTTCCCTGACTCCTCCATCTGAAAACCCCCTACCTTGATTTCTTCATGTCTCTCCTCTTTTTGCTACTTTATCTTTTTCTTCTCAGCCCCTGGTAGTATTTAACACTCTACCTATTTTATTTTTTTACAATTACTCATTTATTTGGCTGCACAGGATCTTAGTTGTGGCACTTGGGAGAAGAATTAGAGTGAACTGCCAGGGTTTTGAATTTGAGATTACAGCTTGTACTGCCTTATCTAATAATTAGCAGGACTAGGTCAAAACAGAGGCCTGCCCATGGAAACCTGCGATATCCTGAGGTCCCTGTTTTTGGGCCATGTTATTCAGGAACACAACACACTTACTTCTGAAGATTTCTCTATTGCCTTTCCCTGGTGTGTATTTTCTTACTAGTGTGGCGAGAACTAACTTGATAATACAGGTGCATCTCATCATACATGCACTTAACCTATAGAAACTTGGTAATACTGACCAGGAAAGTGGTGGGGGAAAGAGAGAAGGATAAAAACAGCCACTTAAACAGTGTGGGTGGTTCTTCCTCCCGTGTGTTTCATGGGTGGAGCCTCAGGTGTAATTCGGGAACTGTGGCCTGCTATCCCCTCTATCTGCCTTAGTTCTCTGTGCCTCTCCATAGTGCAGTCCCAGAGATTTTTAAAAAATTTTATTGGAGTGTAGTTGATTTACAATGTTGTGTTGGTTTCAGTTGTATAGCAAAGTTAATCAGTTATGCATAAACATATATCCACTCTCTTTTTTTTCTTTGAGATTAATTTCTTTATTTTAATTGGAGACTAATTACTTTACAATATTGTGGTGGTTTTTGTCATACATCGACCTGAATCAGCCATGAGTGTTCATGTGTCCCCCATCCTGAACCCCCCTCCCATCTCCCTCCCCACCCCATCCCTCTGGGTTGTCCCAGAGCACTGGCTTTGAGTGTCCTGCTTCATGCATTGAACTTGCACTGATCACCTGTTTTACATAGGGTAATATACGTGTTTCAGTGCTGTTCTCTCAAATCATCCCACTCTTGCCTTCTCCCAGAGTTCAAAAGTCTGCTCTTTACATCTGTGTCTCTTTTGCTGTGTTGCATATAGGGTCGTTGTTACTGTCTTTCTAAATTCCATATATATGTGTTAATATGCTGTTTGGTGTTTCTCTTTCTGACTTACTTCACTTTGTATGATAGGCTCCAGTTTCATTCACCTCATTGGAACTGACTCAAATGCATTCTTTTTTTATAGCTGAGTAATATTCCATTGTGTATATGTACCACAGCTTCCTTATCCATTCGTCTGCCGATGGACATCTAGGTTGCTTCCATGTCCTAGTTATTGTAAACAGTGCTGCAGTGAACACTGGGGGTACATGTGTCTCTTTCAGTTCTGGTTTCCTCGGTGTGTATGCCCAGCAGTGGGATTGCTGGGTCATTTGGCAGTTCTATTTCAAATTTTTTAAGGAATCTCTACACTGTACTCCACAGTGGCTGTACTAGTTTGCATTCCCACTAGCAGTGTAAGAGGATTCCCTTTTCTCCACACCCTCTCCAGTATTCATTGTTTGTGGACTTTTTGATGGCACCCATTCTGACTGGCATGAAATGGTGCCTCATTGTGATTTTGATTTGCATTTCTCTGATAATGAGTGATGTTGAGCATCTTTTCATGTGTTTCTTAGCCATCTGTATGTCTCCTTTGGAGAAATGTCTGTTTAGTTCTTCGGCCCACTTTTTGATTGGGTCATTTATTTTTCTGATATTGAGTTGCATGAGCTGCTTGTATATTTTGGAGATTAATTCTTTGTCAGTTGTTTCATTTGCTCTTATTTTCTTCCATTCTGAAGGCTGCCTTTTCACCTTGCTTATAGTTTCCTTTGTTGTGCAAAAGCTTTTAAGTTTAATTAGGTCCCATTTGTTTATTTTTGTTTTTATTTCCATTACTCTGGAAGGTGGGTAATAGAGGATCTTGCTGTCATTTATGTCAGAGAGTGTTCTGCCTATGTTTTCCTCTAAGAGTTTTATAGTTTCTGGTCTTACATTTAGATCTTTAATCTATTTTGAGTTTATTTTTGTGTTATGGTGTTAGAAGCTAGAAAGTGTTCTAGTTTCATTCTTTTACAGGTGGTTGACCAGTTTTCCCAGCATCTCTTGTTAAGGGAATTGTCTTTTTTTTGCCATTGTGTTTTTTTGCCTCCTTTGTCAAGGATATGGTGTCCATAGGTACATGGATTTATCTCTGGGCTTTTTATTTTGTTCCATTGATCAATATGTCTGTGTTTGTGTAGTACCATACTGTCTTGATGACTGTAGCTTTGTATAGTATAGTCTGAAGTCAGGCAGGTTGATTGCTCCAGTTCCATTCTTCTTTCTCAAGATTGCTTTGACTATTTGAGGTTTTTTGTATTTCCATACAAATTGTGAAATTATTTATTCTAGTTCTGTGAAAAATACCATTGGTAGCTTGATAGGGATTGTATTCAGTCTGTAGATTGCTTTGGGTAATATACTCATTTTCACTATACTGATTCTTCCAATCCACGAACATGGTATATTTCTCCATCTATTTGTGTCATCTTTGATTTAAAAAATATGGAATGCTTCACAAATTTGCATGTCAACCTTGTGCAGGGGCCATGCTAATCTTAGTATATGGGCTGCTAAAGCAAGCACTATCCACTCTTTTTAAAGATTCTTTTCCTGTATAGGTCATTACAGAGTGTACTGAATAGTATTCCCTGTGCTGTAAGTAGGTCCTTATTAGTTATCTCTTTTATATATAGTAGTATGTATATGTGTCAATCCCAATCTCCCAGTTTACCCTTCTCCTAGTCCTAGAGTTTTAAGATCTAATTTTTAAAGACACCAAGGCCCTCAAATGTAAGCCAACTATTTTATCTGATATTTAGCTGAAGGAACACCAAAAACAACACAGTGAAGCAAAAATCTGGCTATTTGGAATCTATTGAAAGATAATATGCCAACCTCTCTTCCGTTGCCTTCCTAAGAGCTCTTCAGGGATGTCATTTTGGAAATATGTGATTTTTACCTTATTTGTTGACTTTAAAATTTAAATGCTATGTGAAGATTTGACTCCATGTGTAAGAAAACTGGCATTTTATGTTTCCTCAGATAGTGAATAAATAAACTCTAGATGAATGTGAGACCTTTATTTTGACTTATCTTTTAAGAATAAGAAACATTCAAAATACCATTTTAAGCATTCAAAATTAATTAGAAATTGTTGAAAGGAAATGTATCTTTACAGTGAAGTGACCTGGCAAACTGGGCCCACATTAACCACAGGATCAAAATTAGCATCCCCCATAAGGGGATTGCCTGGTGTATACAGTAAGTCTACATCCTAACCTGGGTGGTTAGTATTCTTGACAAAAATGTTCAATGTGCATCTAACCACGAGGGAACAATCAGAAAAATGCAGGATTCAGTGTGTTTTTATGAGACATCTGGTGGAAGTCTTTAAAAATCATTGTCATGGAAGAAGAAGGGAGTGCATTCTAGGTGTTAAAAGATTAAGGAGATAGCAACTGAAAATAATTTATGCATCTTGATTGGATCCTGGGTTGGGGGAAAAACAGCTTTAAAAATATATTTAGAATAATTGGGGAGATTTGAATATGGAATGAATATCAACTGAAAGAGGGAGTGACTATACATTTTTTTCTAGGTATGATAACAGTTGGGTAGAGATGGGGTGGGAGAATGTCCTTATTTTTAGCAGTTGCTTTCTGAAAGTAATTTGGGCTGATCTGTCATGAGGTCTACAACTTACTTACAAATAGTTTACCAAAAATTAAATTGTGTAGATAAATATGCATATACATACACATACAGACATAGATGTCTTACATCTGTATTTTGTGCTATCCAATAGGTTAGAAAGTGTAGCCACAAAAAACTATTTACATTAAAATTAAATAAAATTTAAAGCTCAAATCCTCAGTCTCACTAGCATAGTTCAAGCCATGTGTATATTGCAGCAGTGTATTGAACAGTGATGGAGTGGATATTTTTATTATTGTAGAGGTTCTCCGGGTAACACTGGTGATAGTCACAGAGAGGGGGGAAAAGTGAATGTAGCAAAATGATAACAATTAGTGAAGAATATGCTATTATTTTTCTTCAATTTTCTGTAAATTGGAAACTTCATGGTAAAAAACACTAATTACATTATGTGATCTTAGCTTGCATCCAGGACTAGGAAAAAAATCTTTCCTTTTCTCTTTTGCTATAATGGACATCGATAAGATAATTGGCAAAATTTGAATAAGGTCTGTACCTTAACATAATAGTATCAAAGAATGTTGAATTTCCTAATGTTGATAATTGTACTATGGTTCTGTTAGAAAATGTCACAGTTAGTAGAAAAGACAGCCTGAAATATTTAGGACTAAAGGGGCATAGTGTCTACAGCTCACTCTTAGTTTTAGTTAAAAATGAATATGTGTATAAGAGAAAATCAAGGGAGAAAAAGAGAATGATAAAGCAGATACAGTAAAAAGTTTGGTGATTCTGGGTGAAGGGTTTATAAGAATTCTTTGTATTTGTCTCACAACTTTTCTAAACATCTGAAATTATATATATATGTATATACACACATTATATATATATATATATATATTTTTTTTTTTTTTTTTTTTAAGTAAATACTAAAAAACAAGGACCAGAACTTCTCTGGTGGTACGGTGGCTAGACTCCGTGTTCCCAGTGCTGGGAGCCTGGGTTCCATCTCTGATCAGGGAACTAGATCCTACATGCCACAAGTAAGATCTGGTGCAGCCAAATAAATATTTTAAACAAACAAAAAAACAAGGGCCAAAAGGAAACATGACGGCAGAGTTCACAGAACTGGGCTGGGAGCTGGGAGACTTGGTTCAAGGCTGAGCACTGCTCTGACTAGCTCTCTGATTTTGGATACATTGTCTTACCTCTCTGGATCTTAGTTGGCCCAACTGTTAAATAAAAGGCTAGAACTTTTTGATTTCAAAGAAACTGTCTTGCTCAAAATGGTAGGACTCTGCAAGTAGTCCCTGTTTTCTTTTTAGATTTAAGGGTCTGCATGCAGAGCTACCCTCCTACCACTAGGTGGCCTCAGTTAACCTCGATCTTTGTGTGTGGTAGTCTCGTTTTCCCACTCTGGGCCACATTTCCAAGTACTACAACCTTTTTTCCTAGGACCATCCACTGTTGCTTCTGAAACTTCACCACAGCTTTCTTGCTGTTGTTCCTTGATTTCTCTCTCCTGTTTTTTGGGGCCTGGAGAAGAAAAGGATTGCTAGAAGAGAATCAGAGGTGGCTTTGCCCTGTCCCCGGTTGTGGACCTTTACAGGATTGTCACCCCTCAGAAGGTCTGGGAGGGAGAAGTATGCTAACTTTTGGTGGGAGCTCTGGCTCAGGCAGTCTTCTCATCACTGGTGAGGATTGTCAGTTATGTCTTCTGATTTGGGGCATAGGATAGAAGCCATGTAGATGGGTTTTGTCCTAGTGACCTGGAGTTTCCACTGTGGCTGATACATAGTATAAAAGGAGCTTGTCTAGCATCCAGCCCTGGGCATATGCTTGCTTAGATGGTCCTGAGTCCCTGGCTAGCTGGTAGGTACCATGTGAGCATCAGAAATGCTGCCACACAAAGGAAATGAACAAAAGAGGAAATGCAGATGGTTAACAAGTACATGGGAAAAATATTCACTCCGGCTAGTGACTGAAGGAACAAATGAGAACAAATAAGCAAAGTCCGGTCATGACGTAGGGCATAGTGTGGAGTCAGAGGCAGCCAGAGGCACATCCTGGCTCAAAGCTCCTGGATATGTAGCCTGGGGCAGTGACCTAGCTTCTCCAAGCCTGTTTCCTCCTGGGTGAAATGCAGTGATGAGGTTATTTCCTGCCTCACTATAAGGATTCGGTGAGATAATGTGTGCACAGCATAGTATCTGTGACAAGTGCTAATTAACTCTTAGCTGTTATCTTTATGCTATTTCTTTTTTTTTTTTTTGCCTCACCTACATGATTTGCCAAGAGTGGAAAAAAAAACCATAGTACTCAGTGCTATGCAGTGTTTGGTGAAATGGGTATGTTCCTATAGTGCTGATGGGTATCTACATGGGTTTAGAAAGGAATTGAGCGGTTTTAAGAACTTTAGAAAATGTTCGTATCCTTTGGAAGAATACTCAGACATGCATGCAGATACTTTATACATTTGTGGTCATTTTTCCTGAGCCAAAAGTTGGAGGCAATTTATTCAACAATGGAAAAATAGTTCACTAAATTATGGCATATCCTTATAAACGGGCTTAGGTTGTAACTTTTGAAATGAATTTTGAGGGGAGAGGAGTTTTTAAGGAATTAGGGACGTAAGAGATGAAAGTCTAGAAAAAGTCTGTATTCACCAGATATCAGAAAAAGTCTAGTATGACTTAATGATAATCATCCCAGTGTTTTCAGGTTAGGAGTGATTTTTTTTTTATCTTCTTTTCTTGTGCTATATATATATTTTTTATATCCTCACATTTTAAAAAAGTCCTTTTAGAATGAGGGAAAAGCAAAATTTCTCTTTTTAAAGGAAACAACAAAAAAGAGGTAGAACATGTGCCACAGGGGGGCAGCTGGGAGCCCTCTGACTCATCCTTGACTTTTTCTGTCTTTCCCGGCCAGTGGTGTCAGCAAAGCCCAAGGTGCATAGTCGTCAACCTCGAATTAACTCGTTTGTGGAAGTGGCTGTGGATGGACTCCCCAGCGAGACCAAGAAGACTGGAAAGCGAATTGGGAGCTCTGAGCTTCTCTGGAACGAGATCATCATTTTGTAAGAGAAAACCCCTTCTCTCCGAAGGCAGCTCCCCTGGGGGAGGTCGAGAAGGGGGTTGTGGGAGATCCAGGTTTCGTGTATCAGCCTCTAGTCCTCTGCCTTGGGTACCTGATGCACCTTCTCTTCAGGTGTTTTTACATTGTCGAGCTCACAGAGCATTCATTGTTTGCTAGATGGTACAGGGTCAGCTCGGGTGGGTGGGGTGGGGAAGGGTATCTGTGACTGTCTTCCTCTTTGGGGTCCCCCCTTGGTCTCCAAGATGACAGCAGTATAATTTCTCTGCCTTCTTCTAAGTTGCAGGAATGACTGGTCTGCTTGGATGTGATGAATCAAGTATTTGTTTTCCAGGAATGTCACAGCCCAGAGTCATTTAGACCTGAAGGTCTGGAGCTGCCACACCTTGAGAAATGAACTGCTAGGCACCGCCTCCATCAACCTCTCCAATGTCCTGAAGAACAATGGGGGCAAAAGTATGTATGATGCAGGGGTGGCTGACGTGATTCATCTGTGGGTGTGGGGAAGGGATATGAAGGCAGGGATCTCTCTCATGTGGCGGATAAACCTGGGTGATGCCGTTTCCTCCTGGACCAGGGGCTGCAGTGACTCTGCTCCCTGTGCATAGGATCCCTGGAGTTCTAGGGAAGCTGAGGGCTACCCTCTGCTTCTACTGTGGGACTCAGCCCCCTTGGTCCAGGGCCCTTCATGTTGGGACGTTTCCCTCTTGATCTTTCCTCAGGGATATGTGTACTCTCCTTCTGCCCCTGCCCCTCTTTTCCTAATGTGTGATGTGTAGAATCAGACTGTTGAATGCTTCCAGCCTAAATCATCTTTTCCCAGTCTGATCCCTCAAACAGAACAAAGGAGCTCCATGCGTGTGTGTGTGTGCACGTGTGCGTGCGTGTCTGCATGGGATGGTGTTACAAACGGTGCTCTGTGCAGGCACTTGATAAACATTTCCTGGATATTGGAATGTGATGGAAACTCCATCATGATTATTCAAAGTGTCTCTGCTACACAGAGATCTAAATCCTAATGTCTGTTTATTGCTGTTTGTGGTCAGTGGAGTAGCTCGTGGTTGTGGCATCTGGACCCTCCCTCATAAAGCCTCTATTCAGAGCAGCACCAGATGTGGTGAGGGAATGCCACAGAAAGAAAGCCTCCTTCTTCTCTTGATGTCTGCTGTCTAGCAAATATTTTCTGAACGTGGATGTAGCTTGAGAGAGAGGTGGGGCTGGGGAGCACTGAGATTCAAGGGTCTCGCCTTTCTGAGCCTGTCCTTTCTGATGGGCCTCGTGAGTGCTGTGCGAGGCTCCCCCAGTCTCTTCCTTTCTGCAGGGCACGCAGTGATGTGCATCCGCTGTGGATCTGGGAATCGTCTGAAATCAGGGCCTGCCTCTGTTCTAATTCTACAGGGAACTACCCCCTGCTCTGTCTTCCGAGTTGGTCTTTATTTTCTCACATGCTAGTCTACCTTTTATAATTTGATTTTAAGGGTAATTATGTTTACTATGTCATTTGGAAATATACTTCTGGGCATTCTCCCGTTAGGATCATCAACCGACATGCATGTGCTTTTCTCTCCTTTTTCTTGTGTCTGGTTGGCGTACTTTTGCTTTCAATGGCAAAGGTAATTGTAGAAAAACTGGGACTTGCACAAAAGCACAAAGAAAATAAAATAAAAGCACAAAGAAAATAAAATAAATTCCCCTGGAAGCACAGTACCTAGTGATAATTATTATTAACTTTTTGATATATACCATTGAGGTTTTTTTTTTTTTTCCCTGTATACAGTGTCTTAATATTTAAGATGTTAGTGAAACAAAATTGAGATCATACATGATCATATTATTTTGCAACATGCCTTTTTTTCTTCAAAATTAATATAGAGACTTCCTTGATGGTTCAGTGCTTAAGACTCTCTGCTTCCACTGTAGGAAAGTCTTAAGTAGGAGGCATGGGTTCAGTCCCTGGCCAGGAAGCTAAGATCCTCATGCTGAGCGGCATGGCCATAAAAAAAAAAAGAAAAATTAGAATGTGTTAATATATTTTTATATTAATTGTGATAAAAAACACATAACATAAAACTCATCTTCTTAACCATTTAGAAATGTACAGTTGAGTGTCATTAATTTCATTCACATGATTCTGTAGCTATCACCTCCATCCATCTCCAGAGCTTTTTCATCTTGCTAGACTCGAACTCTGTACCCATTAAACAGCAACTTCCTCACTCCCTTCAACCTCCACCATTCTACTCTCTGTCTCTTTGAATCTAGATATTGCCTGTAAGTGGAATCATGCGCTTTTGTGTCTTTCTTCTTTCACTCAGCATAATGTCCTTAAGGCCCATTCACGTGGCATGTATCAGAATCACCTTTTTTCTCTTTTTTAAAAATTTATTTTATTTTATCTTGGTCAAGCTGTGTGGCTTGCAGGATCTTAGCTCCCCAACCCGGGATTGAACCCGTGCCCTCAGCAGGGAAAGTGCAGAGTCCTAACCACTGGACCACCAGGTATTTCCCTGGAATCACCTTTTTAATGTTGAATAATAGTCCATTGTATGGATACACCACATTTTGTTGGTCCATCCATCCATTAAAGGACACATGAACTGCTCCTTTTTTTCCTGTAGTGAACAGTGCTGTTGTGAACATGGGTGTGCAAATATCTCTTCAAGTCCATGCTTTCAATTCTTTCGGAAATATATTCAGAATAGAATAGCAGGATCATGTGGTAATTCTCTTAATTTTTTGAGGAACTACCATACTGTTTTCTGTCACTGCAGTACCATAAGATATATCAACATAACTTTAATTGTTCTTCAAAAGTTAATTTTTGATGTCTGTCTGGTAGTCGTCTGTCAGATGACTGTGTGAAAATTTAAGGTTGAACACGTGAGTAATTTTCAGTGGTCACAGATGATTTTCACAGTCACAGATAATGCTGTGATGGTACTCTTACAAGTTTACAGATTTTTGTACCAGTTGTTGAAAATTTGGGTTAAATTACTGAACACTGACTTGCTGGATTTAAATACTTTTCAAGGCTTTGGACACATATTGCAAGACTACTCTCCAGAGAAGTTCTCCCCATTTATCCTGCCATCAGTTTTTGCCGATGTGGCTGGTTTCTATTGTACTTTGGCATTTATTGGATTTGTTTGTAAGAAGAAAAAATGTGTGTGCGTGTGTGTGTGTGTATGTGTATATTTGGTAATTAACATTATGCCAGATTTGCTTCATCTATTTTTGGCTGCAGTATTTTATTATTTGTTTATTTTATTATTATTACTTTAAAAATAGTTTCATTTATTATTTATTTTATTTTTGGCTATGCTCGGTCTTTGTTGCTGTGCAGGGGACTCTAGTTGAGATGAGCAGTGGCTACTCTAGTTGCAGAGTGCGGGCTTCTCATGACAGTGGCTTTGGTAGCTGTGGAACACGGGTTTAGTTGCTCCTTAGCACGTGGGATCTTCCTGGACCAGGGATTGAACTGATGTCCCCTCCATTACAAGGTGGAATCTTAAACACTGGACCACCAAATTAGCCTTGGCTTCAGTATTTTAAAGTAAATTACAGATGTTTCAAGCTTTTATCCTAGATTCTTCAGCATGCATCTCATTAAAAAAGGACTCTTTTTTTTTTTTAAACATAATTACTTTTTTTTTTTTTTTTACAAAAGTACCATTGTCACATCTGGCAATATTTACATGAATTCCTCATTTTCAACTAATACCCAGTTCATATTTGATTTCACCATTTATCTCAAGGTATTGTTTTACAGTTGGTTTCCCTGAACCTGGGTTTGGGCAAGGTCCCCTCACTCCTTTTGGCTGTTATGTTTTCGAAGTCCCTCTACCTCCACTCCACTTTTTTTAAGGCTGTGATTTACTCCAGGAGACAGAATATTTTTTAAAAGTGTGTTTGTTGCCTTATTAATGTCCTTTGCTCATTTTTATACTGAAATTTACTTATACTGCATTTATTTTATTTATACTGCATTTTAAATTTATTTATACTGCATTTTTCTCTCTTGATTTTGAAAGAGCTCTTTATATATTAAGGTTGTTATTCTTTGTCTTATAATTTTTGTTTTCCCAGTTTTTCATTTGCATTTTATTTTTGCAATCATTTAAAAAAATTTTTTCCATACAGATGTTTTAAACATTTTGTAGTCGAATCTTTCACCTTTTAGGTTTTCAGCCTTTTCTTTTATGATTTGAAAGGCTTTCCCTCATTCTGAGAACAGGTAAATGATCATTTTCCTCTAGTTTACTGTGATTTTGTTTTTTTTTAACTTAATTCTCCATCCAAATGAATTTATTTTTGTGTTCACTGTGAGTAGGGATATCATTTATTTTTTATTCTATTTTTTTAAAAACTGGAATGTAAATTGCTTTACAATGTTGTGTTAGTTTCTGCTGTACAACAACATGAATCAGCCACTTGTGTACATATACCCCCTCCCTCTTGATAAGGATCTAATTTAATTTTTCCAAATATTTAACTGATTACTTTAGCACTGCTTATTGAATCTATATCCCCAGTGACTTGACTTGCTACCTTAAGCATATATTAAAAACATATGTATATCTGGGCCTGTATGGGGAGTTTATATTTCATTTGTTGTTTAGTTTCTAAAATATCTATTTATGTATTTGCTCTGATCGTAGTGGCAGTGCATGGAATCTTTTAGTTGTGGCTTGTGGGATCTAGTTCCCTGACCAGAGATCAAACCCGAGTCCCCAGCATTGGGAGCTTGGAGTCCTAGCCACTGGACCACCGGGGAAGTCCTTGTTTGTTTCTTCAATTGGCCTTTTAAAATCACTTTGTCTTAGCTATTATAACTGACAGTTCAAGTTTCTCTTCTTTTCAAAATCTTCCTGTTTTTTTCTTTGCTTGGATGATACCGTCACATGAACTTTATTTTATTGGGTTCTCCCCTCTTTCTATTCTCCTACCCCAAATCCCTTGAGATTTTGTTGGAATCCTGACGTATGTAAAGTTTCCTTTATGGAGAATTTCATACTGATTCTTCCTACACGGGAACATGGAATGTCTTTAAATTCACTCAGGTCATTTTGAAGTTATCTTCAGATAGATTCTTTTAATTTTTGGAGAAGCTTTGATATTATTTTTAGTGGGATAATTTCCTATTATGTCTTTTGACTTAATGTTTATTACTGGTATATGACTGTTAGTGTTTGTGTTTTTTATAGTCAGTTGCTGACTTCTTAGTATAGATTTTCAACAGTTTCTTTTGGTAGACATTTTTTTTTTTTAATGTGGGCCATTTTTAAAGTCTTTATTGAATTTGTTACGATATTGCTTCTGTTTTTCTGTGTTTTGGTTTTTTTGGCCATGAAGCTCCCTGACCAGGGATCAACCCACACCCACTGCATTGGAAGGCAAAGTCTTAACCACTGGGCCACGAAGGAAGTCCTTTGGTAGATGTTTATATGGTTTCTAAGATCAATAATTTTGCTCCTCTTAGGAGTTAATTATACTTTTTTCTTGTCAGTTGCTTTGCATACAACTTCCTGTTTTAGTGGCGATGGAATAGGTATCCTTTCCTGTTTAATAACCAAGCTTATATTATAGTGACTTCTTCAGGTATGAGGTTGAGGATTAGTTGGTAACCTGTCTTCTTGGTTTATTAATTATTGTTGTCTTTTAAAAAATATCTAGATGGGGTTTGAATTTTTAGCAAATAGTTTTTAAGCGGCCATTTGGATAATTACATGATTTTTCTCCTTTTGATGTATTATATTAATTTCCATGTAGTAACAACCTTAGAATTTCTGGAATATACCTAATTGCTTCTGGTAGATTATTCCTTGAAAATTTTGTTAGAATTGCTTATTCATATTTTATTTGGGAGTTTTCCATCTATATTCATGAGTGACATTTGTTTGTAGTTTTGTACTATTTTTGTCAGCTTTGGAATTGAGGCTAGGCTAATTTTATAAAGTAAATTGAAGTGCTTTCCAATTTTGGGAATAGACTCTATAACATGAGAATTATCTGTTCCATGAGTGCAGGAAAGAGCTTACCCATAAAACCAACTAGGTCTGGCAGCTTTCTCTGAAATAATTCTTTGATGACTTTTTCAGTCTTTTCCCCCCATAATGATTGGTTTGTTCAGCTTTTCTGATTTATCTTGTGTCAATTTTGTTAATTCATATTTTCTGAGAAAACCATTTCATGAGATATTCAAAGTATTAATATAAAGATTTTAGATAGCATTCTCATTTTTAAAAATGTTTCTGATTTTTCTCACTTAAAAATGTTGATATTTGTGTGGAAGTGAAAGTCGCTCAGTTGTGTCTGACTCTTTGTGACCCCATGTGGACTATACAGTCCATGGAATTCTCCAGGCCAGAATACTGGACTGGTTCTCCAGGGAATCTTCCCAACCCAGGTATCAAACCCAGGTCTCCTGCATTGCAGGTGGATTCTTTACCATCTGAGTCACAAAGAAAGCCCAAGAATACTGGAATGGGTAGCCTATCCCTTCTCCAGGGGATGTTCCTGACCCAGGAATTGAACCGGGGTCTCCTGCATTGCAGGCGGATTCTTTACCAACTGAGCTATGATATTTGTGTATTTTTTCCCAATTTTTTTCTCTTGCCTGGCATAAACATTTTTGTTTTAATTTTTGGCTTTTGATTTATTTTTTCACAGGACAGCTATTGTATTTGGACTTATCAATTATATTGTATTTTCTAATGTTAATTTCCATTTTTAGTGTTAACTTTTTTCAACCCTTTGTTCTAGATTTGCCTTATTTATTCAGTCAGTCGTTTATAGCTGTTTGAGTTGAAAGCTTAGTGCCTTTTTACTTTTGTACTGTCTTATTTAATAATGAAAACATTCTTGCTTTAATCATGCTTTTGATTTTCTTTCCCCCTTGGTATTGAAGTTGTTTTCTTCTTTTAAAAGTGCACAAATCTTAAGCGAGACAGCTCAGTGAGTATTTACGTATGTCCACATCTGTGTAATGACCCCTCACATCAAGAGAGAGAACCTTCCTAGGACTCTAGGAGTCTCCCCATGTCTCTTCCTTGCCCTGCCCTGAGATAACCACTATTCTGAATTTTATCATTATTGATTCGTTTTGCCTGTTCTTGAATTTTGGTATCACTGAAATCAGCTAGTGTGTTTTCTTGTGCCTGACTCTTCATTATATCTGTGAGATGCATCTGGGCTTTTGTGTGAAATGAGAGGTTTTTTTTTTTTTCCTTTACTGGGGTGTGGTATCCTACTGTATGAATATACTACAGTTTATTTGTCTTGTTTCCTGTTGGTAGACATTTCCAGTTTTTAGCCATCATGAGCAATACTGCTGTGAACATTCTTTTTTTTATTTTATTTTACTTATTTATTTGGCTGCACATGGTCTTGGTTGTAGCACAAGGACTCTTCAATCCTCACTGTGGCATGTGGGATCTAGTTCTCTGACCAGGAATTGAACCCAAGCCCGCTGCTTTGGGAGTGTGGAGTCCTAGCCACTGGACTACCGGGGGAGTCCCCTGCTGTGGACGTTCTTAAACATGTGTTTTGGAGGACACAGGCACGCACTTCTGTTAAATCTGTCTACCTGCCTGTCTCTATATTGTGGACTTGGTTCATAGGGTGGGCGCATGTTTAGCTTTAGTGGAGACTATCTGCTGGTGAACTGTTTACCATCCCCTATGTTTTGCCAGTTCTGCTCCTTTTTTTGTAATTGCTATTGTGACTTTCTGTTTGAGCCCAGAGCGATTCAGGAGAGTGTTTTCTGTGGCTCCCAGGAGCTATGTTGCTTATGGCAGTGGCTCCAGCTCCTGCTGCTCTTGCTGACACCAGCCTTAGCACTTTGAGCGTGTGGCTGCGTTGAGTTGTGAGGCACATCAGATCCGAATCTGATGGAAAAATCTGGGCACTGGGCTGCTTTTTCTTAGAAAAACAAACCTAACCTGGCAATGGCATAGCTGATAACAGATAATACTCATAATGCCTTCTGTGCAGAGCAAGGCTGCTTCTGGTGATTGCAAATCTGTTGTGTAGAGAGAAGTGGTTAAGAATGTGTAGACTCTGAAGTCAAACTCCTGGGCTTGACTCCTGATTCCCCCAGCTTTGTACATCAGACAGTCATTTCACTTCTCCATGCTTCTGTTTCCTTGTCTGTAAAATATTGTTTTGAGGTTCAGTAAGCTAACAACAGTACCCGACACATATTGGTACTATATTAGTAGTAGCAATGGTAGTTATTAATATTATTCTGTCTCCTCTGATACTTTCCTTCGCAAAGATTAGAAAGTTCACATCCCAAAGATGGACAGGCAGAGACCTCCTTGCCTAAATGGGAGGCAGCCCTGAGGTTGTTCCAAGAGAGAATGCAAAGAGTGGACAAATACAGTCTTTGCAAGTGTGAATGCTGAATGAACACAGGACGTTTCAGCACTGTGGTCTTGGCATCTGTTCTCCTCTGGGAGCTCCTGGGCCAGAAGTGTTTCCAGTGGCATCTAAGGTTTCGTAGGGAAGTGGCTCCCAGTAGGTGAGATAATCCTCCTCTCACTGTGGCTGGGTCTTCCTGGAACCACTTTTCCTGGGAAAGGGCAGGAGGGTGGCGCTTGCCTCACCTGGCGTTTTTCTGCTCCATGGGACATAATTCGTCCTTTCATTCTCTCCCTTGTTTTCCCCTGGGTGGACTTGGAGGTAGACTGGGAGACCCAGCTCATGTTTCCTGTGTCCCTGCTGGCCAGCAGTGCTACAGTGGAGGCTTTTACTCAAGTCCGGCAGTTACGTAATGGTCAGCCTTGGCCAGCTCAGCGGGGACGTTGACCTGGCTGTTGCTGCACATAGAGGACTTGACCAAAAGTCCTGGTCTGGCTCTTAAGGATGGTTCTAGTCATCTCTGTGTGGAAGGAAGCCAGCTTTTGAGGTTGAATATTGATTTTTAAAACCTTTTTGTTCGGGGTATTTTCAAACATAATCCCTACCCGCCCAACTTCAGTGACCATCGGCATGTTTCATCTGTCTCCGCCCACTGGGTGATCTTCATTTCTTTCTAGCTTGGTAGCAGGTAGGGTCTGAGACCCACTTTTCTCTTGTAGCTCACCTCTCTGGCACCTGGCCTCATCAACATTGCAGAACTTGGCACTACCAGACTGTCCCACTTTCAAGGAGGGAAAATGGCTTAAAGTAGATTAAAAAAGCAAACAAACAAAAAACAGCCAAACTTCTTTGTTTTAAAGTAATTTCAAATTCAGAGAAGTGTTATAAGACTTGGACAAAGAATTTCCTAGACTCTTCATCCATGTGCTAATATTTTGATGTGTTTGCCTTAAACATCATCTGTATATCTGTATCTACATGTGTAGTGATTTGTTGAAGCATTTCAAATTATAAACCTTATATTTTTTTATCCCTAAATATCTAAGTGTGTGTTTTCTAAGAGGGGCTTCCCTGGTTGCTCAGCTGGTAAAGAATCCGCCTGCAATGCAGGAGACCCCGGTTTGATTTCTGGGTTGGGAAGATCCCCTGGAGAAAGGGGTAGGCTACCCACTCTAGTATTCTTGGGCTTCCCTGGTGGCTCAGTCGGTAAAGAATCTGCCTGCAGTGCAGGAGACTCGGGTTTGATTCCTGGGTTGGGAAGATCCCCTGGAGGAAATTAATCAAATCAAGAAATCTGACATTTTTACAATATTGTTATATAATTCATATTTTCCAGTTGTTGCAAAAATGAATTTCAAGTGATTTCTTCCCCTGTCCTCCACCCCATCCAGGATCCCCTGCAAGATTATGTGTTGGATTTGGTTATCCATAAATCTGCTGTCAGTTCCTCAGCCTGTTTTTGTCTTTGAGAGCAGTGTCCTTTTTAAAGTGTTTAGGCCATCTTTTTGTGGAATCCCCTCAGTTTGGATTCAGAGTACACATTTTTGGCAGGAACACTAGAAGTGATGTTGCATCCTTGTTATTGAGTCAGACCAGAGGGTACCCTACTCAGCTTGTTTCATTATTAATGACGTGAACTTTGTCCATCAGGCTAAGGTGGGGTGTGTTAGGTTCTCTACTGTCAAATGACTATTTTCTCTTTATTTATTTACATTAAAAAAAAATTTTACTTTTGGCTGTGTGGGGTCTGTGTTGCTGTGCATAGGCTTTCTCTGTTGCCGAGAGCGAGGGCTCCTTTCTGCTGCGGTACTCCGCTTCTCATCGCGGCGGCTTCTCTTGTTGTGAAACACAAGCTCAGGGTGTGTGGGTTTCAGTGGTTGTGCTGCATGGGCTTAGTTCTGAGCACGTGAAATCAGACTGGACCAGGGATGCAGCTTGTGACCCTTGCTTTAGCAGGTAGATTCTTTACCACTGGACCACCAGGGAAGCCCCATTTTTCTCTTTATAAATCAAAAGTTATTTCTGGGGAGATACAATACTTTGACAACATGTAAATATGGGTTCCTCATGGCGCCTTCACCTACTAGTTTTTGCATTCGTGAACGATTTTTGTCTGAATCAGTTAATACTGTGATGGTTGCAGAACTTTTTTTTTCCAATTTAGTCATTCCTTCTATATTTAGTATTTGGTATACTGCTGTAAGGAAGAGCTTTTCCTTTTCCTTTATGTAGGTATGTATTATCAGTCTCATGGATTATTATGTAGGTATGTATTATTATCTCATGGATTCTTCTTTTATTCATGTGTTGTAATTTAGTATTTTGGAGCTCAAGTTATCCTTGGTTTGGCCAGTGGGTACCTCTTTAAGCTCGCTCCTGTATCCTTTTGATAAGTCCCCATCATATTTTTTTCCCCAAACATCATCTAATATACATAGAATTTACTGTGTGATAAAAGTGGCATTTAAAATCAGTAAAGGACTTCCCTGGCAGTCCAGTGGTTAGAGACTGCATGCTTCTACTGCAGGGAGCGCAAGTTCTATCCCTGGTGGGGAAACTATGGTCCCACATGCCACGTGACACACAGCCAAAAATAAAGAAATAAAATCAGTGAAGAAAGGTGAACAAATGGCATTGGGACCATCAGTTAGCCCAGTGGTTTCAAAGTGTGGTCTCCAGATCACCTGGAAACATTAGAAACGTAAATCCTCAGGCTCTATCCCAGTCCTACAGAATCAGAAACTGCAGGCAAGGCCCAGTGATCTGTGTTTTAACAAACGTTCCAGAGGATTCTGAGGCCTGCTCAAGTCTGAGAACCGCTGAGGTACCACGTGGGAAGAAGTGCAGTTAGATACCTTCCTTATGTAACACTTGTGATGGTTTTCTTTATTTAGTTTTTAAGATGTTTCACTCTTTAACCAATCTGGAGTTTACTTTGATGTATGGTGTAGGCTGAGGATCTGGTTGTACTTTTTCCTCCTGGGTTTTACACAGTGTTAAACTCTTTTCACCGGAGGGAGTGTCAGTCTCAGGTTGGACATCTCTCTTCTTTTTATTTATTTATTTGGCTGCATCAGGTCTTGGTTGCATCATGTGGGATCTTTTGTTGCAGGGCACGGACTCTCTAGTTGTGGCGCATGGGCTCAGTTGCTCTGTGGCACGTGGGATCTTAGTTTCCCCACCAGGGTTCAAAATCTATGTCTCTTGCATTGCAAGGCGGATTCTAAACCAGTGGACCACCAGGGAAATCCCTGGACATAATTCGTCTCACTGCTCTTTTTCTTCAAAATGTTCTTGGCTTTTGAGCCTTCAGTTTTCCTAAAAGACTTTATGTACACACACACACACACACACACACACACACACATTTCTGTGCCCGTATATTGGATTGGCCAGAAGGTTCTTTCAGGTTTCACTGTAACGTCTTATGGAAAAACCCAAATGAACTTTTTGGCCAGCCCAGTATTCTGCATGATGAATTCATGCTGCAATTGGTAATTCAACCTCACAGGGTTCTTTCTAACTTTCCTCCTTTCCGCAGAGAACCCTGGCTCTCACCATCATCCATACATTTACTCACTTCCTCAGTTCTATATACATAGGAGGTGGTTTGAGAATTGTTGAACCCAGACCTCTGTGACAAATGAAGTGCCTGCGAAAAGCTCCTTGCTTAGCTCTTCCTTTTCAATACGTGTCTGTTTTCTTTCCCCATGTGTGTCTCCCAGATTTAAAAAAAAAAATGAGAGAGAGAAAAAGCAAACAGCTCCCTATTTATTTAAAAATCTTTTAAGCAGAGGGCTGTTACTGCACTTTATGTTCCGAGAACAGATAGGCCAGTCACACGGGCTGCACTGCCTCCCTCCCTCTGCTGTGAGGATAAAGTGTTCTGGTGGGTGGGCATCTTAAGGAGGCAGGCCTGACAGACAGTGCTTGCATTTGTTTTAAAGTAAACACACTGTTTTTCCAGTTTTTCAACTGAAAGATAAATAAAATCACTGATCCTTGGAACCTGAGTCAGAGAAGGGAGAAAATTTTAAAACATTGCTCCTCAGTTAAAAACAGTTTTAAGTTCGAGAAATTATTCACAATTTCTTCAGATGAGGAGCAGGCGGGCAAGAGACAAAAGTGAAAGGAAGGATGTGACAGTCCTGTAAACTGGTAGGCAGCTGTTATTCAGAACATAGCTACAAACTGCAGCGTCTTGATTAGGCCTGATGGGAGAAATGGCCAAACCAGTCCTGGCATAGCCAAGTAGTCACTTTTGTGAACCTGGCAAACCACTAAGACCTAGTTATTTCAGTCTTATGGAATGCTCACAGAAGACTTCTGAGAAATTCAGCCTTGATCCCCAAATTGAAAACATTATAATCATCCCTCGGTGTCTGTGGGACCCCTTCCCCCCAATACCACAGTCTGCAGATGCTCAAATCTCTTCTATAAAATGGCATAGTATTTGCATATCACCTGTGCACATACCCCCGTATACTTTAAATCATCTCTCGATTACTTATAACACCTAATACAACCTAAAGAAAGAGAAAATGAAGTCGTTCAGTTGTGTCCGACTCTTTGCGACCCCATGGACTGTAGCCTACCAGGTTCCTCCCTCCATGGAATTTTCTAGGCAAGAGTACTGGAGTAGGTTGCCATTTCCTTCTCCAGGGGATCTTCCCAACCCAGCGATCGAACCCGGGTCTTCCACATTGCAGGCAGATGCTTTACCGTCTGAACCACCAGGGCAGCCCTAATACAACCTAAGTGCTTTGTAAACAGTTGCTGGAGCACAGCAAGTTCAAGGTTAACTTCTGGGAACCTTCTGAAGTTTCTTTTCCCTGAATATTTATTAAAAAATTAATTATTTATTTAATCTGGCAGTTCTGGGTCTTAGCTGCAGCTTGCAGGATCTTCGATCTTTGTTGTGGCATGTGAACTCTTAGTTACTGCATGTGGGATCTAGTTCCCAGACCAGGAATTGGACCCAGGCCCCCTACATCGGGAGTGCAGAGTCTTAGCCAGTGGACCACCAAGAAGTCCTTCCCTGAATATTTTTGATCCACACTTGGTTGTATGTGTGAATGGGGGACATTTTTTTCATGCTTATTGAAAAAAAAAAAAAGATAAAAACTTTGTGAGTGCTAAGTATGTACCAGGTATTGTTCTGAATTCTTAAGATTACGTATACAACATACTATACTATGCTATAGTATAATATAATATAATATTATATATAGTCTTTCCATTTAATCCTCCTGTATACCTATCAGGTAGGTAGTACTGCCATCCCCTTAGATGATAGCTTGCCCAAGATCACATAGGAAGTGGTGGCAGAGCTGGGATTTAACCTAGGCCTTTTGTTCTCTGAGTCTTTGTCTGCAACCTCTGTTAATTACAGCCTTCCAAAGAAAGTGAAAATGTCAGTCTCTCAGTCGTATCCAACTCTTTGTGACCCCATGGACTGTAGTGTGCAAGGCTCCTCTGTCCATGGAATACTCCAGGCAAGAATACCAGGGTAGGTTGCCATTTCCTTCTCCAGGGGATCTTGACCGACCCAGGGATCAAACCTGGGTCTCCTGCATTGCAGGTAGATTCTTTACCGTCTGAGCCACCAGGGAAGCCTTCCAAAGAAGGAGGTTAAAAATCACTGGAAATTTTATTTTTTCCCTACAAAGCTTCAAATCATACTCTGTTATTATGAACTCCAATGGATGTTTGTGTTTTTTAGACTTTTTTTTTTACAGCCCGTTAACAAATAGTGTTGTGATAATTTCAGGGGAACAGTGAAGGGACTCGGCCATACATATACATGTATCCATTCTCCCCCAACTCTCCTCCTGTCCAGACTGCCACATAATATTGAGCAGAGTTCCATGTGCTATATGGTAGATTCTTATTGGTTATCTATTTTAAATATAGCAGTGTGTACATGTCCATCCCAAACTCTCTTAACTGTCCCTTCCCCAGATCCTTCCCCCTAGCAACTGTAAGTTCATTCTCAAAGTCTGTGAGTTTCTTTCTGTTGTGTAAGTACGTTTGTTTGTATCATTTTATTTTTTTAATTTATTTTAATTGGAGGCTAATTACAATATTGTAGTGGTTTTGCCATACATTGACATGAATCAGCCATGAGTGTACATGTGTTCCCCATCCTGAATCCCCCTCCCACCTCCCTCCCCATCCCATCCCTCAGGGTCATCCCAGTGCACCAGCCCTGAGCACCCTGTCTCATGCATTGAACCTGGACTGGCAATCTAGTTTTCACATATGATAATACACATGTTTCAATGCTATTCTCTCAAATCATCCCACCCTTGCCTTCTCCCACAGAGTCCAAAAGACTGTTCTATACTTCTGTGTCTCTTTTGCTCTCTCGCATATAGGGTCATCATTACCATCTTTCTAAATTCCATATATATGGAGTATTAACTCATATATATGAGTTAGTATACTGTATTGGTGTTTTTCTTTCTGACTTCACTCTGTATAATAGGCTGCAGTTTCATCCACCTCATTAGAACTGATTCAAATGGCTGAGTAATACTCCATTGTGTATATGTACCACAGCTTTCTTATCCATTCATCTGCTGATGGACATCTAGGTTGCTTCCATGTCCTGGCCATTATAAACAGTGCTGCAATGAACATTGGGGTACACGTGTCTCTTTCAGTTCTGGTTTCCTCGGTGTGTATGCCCAACAGTGGGATTGCTGGGTCATATGTCAGTTCTATTTCCAGTTTTTTAAGGAATCTCCACACTGTTCTCCATAGTGGCTGTACTAGTTTGCATTCCCACCAACAGTGTAAGAGGGTTCCCTTTTCTCCACACCCTCTCCAGCATTTATTGTTTGTAGACTTTTTGATAGCAGCCATTTTGACCAGCATGTGATGGTACCTCACTGTGGTTTTGATTTGCATTTCTCTGATAATGAGTGATGTTGAGCATCTTTTCATGTGTTTGCCATCTGTATGTCTTCTTTGGAGTATCATTTTAAAGATAATTTTTTAGAGCAATTTTAGGTTCACAGCAAAATTGACAAGGTACATGGACATTTTTTTTATTCAGCACTAACCTGGTTAATATTTTGTTATATATCCACTCGGCTTTTTGGGGTATGTACGTATGTGTGAATATATAACTTTTTTCCCAAACTGGGAACTGACTATACATATTGCCTTGTAACTTGCTTTTTTTCCATCCAGTTTTTCTACTTCAATGAAACTAGATCCTTTTAATGGCTCCAATAGCATTTTTTTGCTATGAATGTACCATAGTTTAACAGATCTTTTATTGTTGGCCGTTTCTCCTTCTTTACTACTATAAGCATGACTTTTCAGTAAGTTCTTGTAAAGATACCTTTGTTTTCCTGTCATTTTTCTTAGGGTAGTAAATTCCTGGGCATTCATTGCTGGGTCAGAAGGCAGGCGAGTTGCAAGTTCCATGATACCCACGGCCTGGGTCTGCTGCAAAGGCTGGATCCATTCATGCACCCACTGTGTGTGTGCACGTGAACTTGTTTCCCTTACCCCCAGTGGTGATGGGCATTGCCAGTCTTTTAACCTCTGCCAGTCTGTTGGGCTACAACAAGTGATTTCTCTTTGTTATTTTCATTTGCGTCTCTTTTCTTTTCTCCTCTCATTTCCTTCTTGAGGAACTCTCAGGCAGGCTTTTACTCTCGCTGCCCTGCTGCAAATATTGTGCCAAGTCTGTGGTCACCTCCGTGTGGCTCAGTTCTCATTTCTTGAGTTGGAATCCATTGCTTCCTGACCTGCTCTTGTCACTTAGTTTTCAGGACACCATGCCTGGATGGTGTTCTATCTCTCCGGTAACTCTTTTCCAGTCTCCTTGGCTAGTTTCCTTCTCTCCAGTCTGAAAACATTGGGATAGCCCAAGTGACCTAGTTTTCATCTGCCTGTTAATTTGCACCTCTTCCTTTCATGATCTTATCTGGCCTCATGACTATAAATTTGGTCTGCACACCTATGACTGGTACCCTTTGCCTTTCCTTGGGCAGCCCTATATTTCCAGCTGTCTAATCAGTGTCCTCAAATTAACGTGATACAAGCTGAGCTACCTGCTTTCCTGGACTTCCCAGGTGGCTCAGTGGTAAAGAATCCGCCTGCCAATGTAGGAGACATGGGTTCAATCCCTGGGTCAGAAAGATCTTCTGGAGGAGGAAATGACAACCCATTCTAGTATTCTTGCCTGGAAAATCCCATGGACAGAGGATCCTGGCAGGCTAAAGTTCATGAGGTTGCAAGAGCTGGACATGACTGAGTGTCTGAGCATGCACATGTCATATCATATGTATTTTACTTATTTATCTGACTTATTGTCCTCTATAACTGGTATGTTAGCTCCATGAGGGCAGTCATTGTTTGGTTTTTATTGACTCTTTTTTTTTTTAATATTAACAATTACCTGATATAACATGTTTATTTATTTTATTTTTGACCACACTTTGCGACTTGCAGAGCTTCCCCAGGGTACGAACCCATGTCCCCTGCAGTGGAAGTATGGAGTCTTAACCACTGGACCGCCAGAGAAGTCTGGTTTTTGTTAACTCTTGTATATCCCCTAGCCCTGTGACTAAAGCACAAAGAAGATACTAATACAATATAATGTAATTTGATAATATTTAGTATTAGTATATTATATATATATAAAATAGGCACACTTAATTAGATTAGTGAGGATGAACATATCTTTGTGTGACTTAGGTTTTGTGGCCTGTGTCGTGGCTGAAGCAGAGGTGGGACCAGGGTGGCGCTGAACGCCCTCTCTCAGGAGACATTGGTCAGAGTCCATCCCCAGCCTCCAAATGCAGAGGCCTTTGTTTCATTTTTGCCTCCTACGTCGGTGACTCCTGTTTTCCTTGATTGGCACCAGCTGCCAGGCACTAGGATTTAAACCTGTCTGTAACAGTCTCTGAAAAGCTCCCTGTGTGTTGCTTTCCATTATTGTGCACCTCAGGACAGATACGGCCGAGCCAGAACCTCAAGGAATTCCCGAAGAAGCCAGAAGCCACCCCCTCCCCCTCCCCCAGACCCCCCTTCCCCCCGCCGGCTTCTCAGAGTTACAGCCGGGCCCATCCGTGGTTTCAGTGTCAGTGGAGAGCTGGTTGAAAGAAAAGGTCCTTTTAGCCAGGAGCCTCAAAGAGTAAACACACAGGCCCCAGCAACGCATGTGAAAACAGACCCGCTCTCTGTGTCACTGGCTGAGAGGCTGCCTTGTGGAGCCTCACTTGAGAAAAGAAGAAAAGCTTTTTCTGTCAGGAAAGCCTTTCCCGCGGTACGTGGCCGCCCCAGTGTAGCCTGGGGTTTCAGGCCGCCTTCAGTGCGTTCTGTAAACTTATCGGCTTTGGAGGGCAGTCAGCCTCTTGGGAGTGTATATTTAAGCAAAGAGTGATTCCACCCCTCAGAGCATGAATGCCTACCAAGGCGGTCCCCTTTTTTCTTTTTCTTGAGATATATTGAGAACTTTTGCATTTTAAGCCATAGTATGTGGTCAGATAGTTTTCCCCTTTCTTCTTTTTTTTCCCTCCTTAGACTTGTGAATTTGTCAGTGTTGGATCAGAGTTTTGTGGGACAGGGAAATTTCCTTCTTTTTATTTATTTATTTTTTGCCCACACTGTGTGGAATGAGGGATCCTAGTTCCCCAACCAGGGGTTGAACCCATGCCTTCTGCATTGGGAGACGCGGAGTCTTAACCACTGGATCACCAGGGAAGTCCCCCTTCTTTATTTGTCAGCGTTCACACAGTAAGTCCCTTTGAGCACCAGCTTGGATGCTGGAGATGCAGCAGTGAACTGAGGCAGACATCTTGGAATTTAGGATATAGAAAGGAGAGTGGACAGACTGGACAGGCAACCAGCACAGACTGTAGCTATTGTGACAGATACAATGGAGGAAAAGTACAGGGTACTTAACCCAGCCTGGAGACAGGGGCTGTTGAGGACGGCTTCCTGGGGGAGGCGACACCAGAACTGTAGAAGAATGAGAAGTGATTGTCCAAGCCAACAGTAGAAAAGCATTCCAGGCTGAAGGAAGCTTTGCAGCAGGGATGAACTTGGTTCACCCAGGTCACATGAGAACGCCGGCTGGGCCTGGGCAGTGAGAGCCACTCATGATTATGGCCCAAAAAATGGCAGGAAGGGGGCACCTGAGCAGCACTGTCCATTAGAAATGAGAAGTGAGCCACATATGGAACCTAAAGTTTTCTAGTGGCCACATTAAAGAGAGTAAAAACAGAAGCAAGAGGGTCAAATCGGTTTTAATGATCTGCTTTCTTCAGTCCAGGAGAAGGAAATGGCAACCCACAGCAGTGTTCTTGCCTGGAGAATTCCATGGACATAGGAATCTGGTGATCTGCAGTCCATGGGGTTACAAAGAGTCAGACACGACTGAGCAACTAAGACTTTTCTTCAGTCCAGTATATCCCAAGTGTTACCATTTTGATATATGAAACCCGGTGTATTGTTTATACCCCCAGCACACCTCAATCGGGACTGGCCACATTTCTAGTCCTCAGTGACCACATGTGGCTTATGGCCGTCACATTGGACGTTGCTCATATCTAGAGGTTAAGTTACTCAAGGAAGATTTGGGAGACTTTTCTTCTAAACCAGGTTGCTAGTTTGTACTGTGCGTGCAGTTCTAGAAACTTCCTCCAGTCCTCTGAAACCTGTCACACTGTGGTGCTGAGCTGCCTCCTAGAGGGCCCATGCTGTCTCTGATCATTACAATCCGCTTCTGAATTGACTGCTGTTTCAGGCATGAAATGGTAACCTTGCAGAGAACCTGGAATGGGTGATAGGAAAACAAGACTGTTGCCTGGATATGAGCTGTTTCCTTCCCTTGCCAGAAGAAAAAGAAAAAACCCAACAAAACAGCCCTGAAACATTGCATCTGATGGTGCGGTCTCTGTCTCTGTCTTAGCATCTTTCCAGTAGGCCGTATAGCAGTGTCAACTGGAGTCACTATGCTTTTCATTGCACCTGCAGTCTTTATTGATCTTACAACTAGAGGTAGTTACTTTTTGACTGCCTTCATCCAATTCCTCCTCTATGCTAATTAAAAAAATTTTTTATTCATTTATTTGGCTTCTCCAGGTCTTAGCTGCAGCATGCAGGATCTTCAGTCTTTTTTGCAGCATGTAAACTCTGTTACTGCATGTGGGATCTAGTTCCCTAACTAGGGATCAAACTGGGCCCCCTGCATTGGGAGGGTGGAGTCTTAGCCACTGGACCACCAAGAAGTCCTCACTCTGCTGATTTTTTTAAAAGCAGAACCTAAACCATGAAAGTTCTCTTCTAGCTGGGCTCCTACATTTTGCTGTTCAGATGCGGTTGAAAAGGAGGTTTGTTCATTGAAAACCAATCTGTACTATATTTAAAATACAAAGCGTAGATTCTGTGCAATGGAGAGTGATGATGTGGTTGCTCAGGTTCCCTGAAGGCGCAGAGAATGGATGAGCTGCTAAGACAGGCCTGGTCTAGGAATCCTAGGAATTAATGGGTGATGAGGACTTTCCCCAGCTTGGGGAAGAGGACTTCTGGTGACAAGGCAGCAATAACTCATGTAAACTGGCAGTTTATTCTAAAGACGTACCTTTCCCAGATCTGTATTTATTCCCTCTAAATCACTTTAGAAATAGGCGATAGCTTGACAAACAGTGAGATTCACCAAGACAAATGAAGCATTTTTTTTGTTTGTTTGTTTCCTGTGTTAAGAGGACACTCTGTTGATTCACGAGAGACTCTTTGTCTATAATGTACTTGGTAGATAGATGACTCTGATGAATAGCTGGTTCTGGAGTGTTTATGCGGGTGCTTTTTTTTTTTTTTTTTTGCAAGTAGAGAAAAGCATTTGTAGCTGTAGGGGCTTGGACTTTAGAACACTGGGACCCTGCATCTAAAAAAACGATGTTAATCAGCTATACCCCAGTACAAAATAAAGAGTTTAAAGCTACCAAGAAAAAAAATTAGAGCAATCATGATTGATGAATCTGTTATAAACCGAAATGAGGATGTGTGTGCCTAACCTCTCCTCCGAATTCTTGTGGTTGAAGGCGAGCTATCCCTCTTCCTCCCATCTGAAGGGCAGACTCTCCATCCATGCTTTGGAGCCCACCCTTTCCTGCCTTCTCAGGTCTCCTTTCTGACTTTGCTGCTGCTTCTCTGCCTGTTCTTCTCTGTCTTCTTTGCAAGGTCATCTTCATCTGTTTGATTATGACCTGAGTTTCCTACCATTCCACCCGCTTCTTCTGTTTTCACATTCTTATCCTCTTTACGCATAATTACCTTGTGCAGGTGACCCATAGGTTTGAATCTCCAGTCTAGACCTTCCCTCTGAGCTCTGTACCCAGTGCCTGACTGCTGTCTTGCTGTCTCTTTGTGGATATGTCAGAAGCACCTCAGATTCAGTGTATTCAAATCTGAACTTATCCCCTCTTCCCTGGACCTAGACCTCTTCTAGTGTTTCATATTTCAATGTATAGATCCTCCATTTGCCCAGTTAAGTAAGTGAGAAACCCAGGAATTGTCTTTGATCCCTCCACTCCTCTTGGTGGTGGTCTCTGTCTCTGTCACTAAGTCGTGTCCGACTCTTGCAACCCCGTGGACTGTAGGCCGCCAGGCTCCTCTGTCCATGGGATTCTCCAGGCAAGAATACTGGAGTGGGTTGCCATTTCCTTCTCCAGGGGATCTTCCTGACCCAGGAATTGAACACGGGTCTCCTGCATGGCAGGCAGATTCTTTACCAACTGAGCTACAGTCCACTCCTCTTGTCCACCTTCTTTGCTGGTCTGTTTACTGGTTCTCTTGGTTTTTATCTTTGCAAGTCTGTCCGCTTCTAAAACCTCCGCCTCTACTGGTCTGGTTCTTCCCTCTGGCCTCCTGTCTGCTCTGCCTGCATCTACTCTTACTCCCCTCCAGTCTATTTTCCATGCTGTGGAATGATTTTTAAAATCATGAAGCTGATGTTGTCACACCTTGATTAATTAAAAACTGTTAAGTACCATGCTGCTGCTGTTAGGATAGAGAAAGACTTCAACACTGGGCGCACAAGCCACTGCCACATCTGGTCACCACCTGGCTCTCCTGCCCCATTCCAATCACATCCCGTTCCACCCACACACACTCGTCTCTGTGCAGTTTCCCAGATGCATCTCGCTGCCCGTAGATGTGCCCGTCCAGCCTGCTTCACACCCACCCCCCAAACCTGCTGGCTCTCTCCCTGAGACTTCAGATCACAGCTGAGTTGTCAGTTCCTCAGGAACCTTTTCCTGATGCTCTGACCAGGCCAAGTATCCAGTGCTCATGGCACCATAAGGTCTCCTGCATGAAATCTGTTTCACAGCTGCAGCTTTACATTTCTCTGGGAGGTTATTTAGTGACTTCTGTTTTTATCACTGACTTGGTGAGGTTCCTCAAAGCAGAGAGACCATGTCTATTTCCATTCTTCATGATAACACAGCTTCTAGCACAGTGTCAGTAGTGGATACCCAGAAAATGCATCTTGAATGAATGCACAAGAAAAAAAGAAAAGTTCACACACTTTGTGAAATGAAGCTCTTCTCATTTCTGGAGGAGTTAATGCAACCCTCTGTCAGCCAAGACTTTAATTTAGAGATGATTATTAAGAACGGATTCCCAGCGTTAGCCTGGAAGAGACTTCCAGGCCACGCTAGGACTCTCACACCTTGTGCTCTGGGAAGAGGGCATGAGTGACGGGGGCTGCGGGAAGGTGGGGTGAAGCAAAGTCAACATTGGTACCCCAACAAGAATTCCAGTGTTTATGACCTGCTGCTAGCCTGGTAGAAAAGGCTTTCTCTTGTTAGGCTCCAACTGAGGTTGGAAGCCAAAGAGACATCGTTAACAGTAAATCCTGGAAGCCCCTTGGCTTCCTTTACTAAGTAGGGAACGTGAAAGGGTGTTCTCTTTAAACCTGGGGTAATCTCCAGCCTGTGTGTGTCTGAGTTAACGGGGAACCAGGGAAGGGAAAGGAGTCTGTTTACTCTCTGCCCTTCTGGAATTTCCTGCAGTTCCGTTTCTCTGTGCACCAGTGTTTCACAGCTATGTGCAGAAGGAACACTGACCTGTTAATGAATGCCCTGCTTATTTTCACTTTCTTCTGATGGGCCTGTGGGATCAAGGGCAGAAGGAGGCAGGAAGAAGGAGGTTTGTTTGCTCCGCTGCACAGCTCTGTTAAGGCCAGGTTAGTCACGTCTTCATTGGGCTTCTTCTGAGACTCCTGGCCCGAGAGGACTTGGTTTCCCCTGAAAGTATCCTACTTTGTGTCCTGTTGGGTTTTTCTCAAATTTCCAGGTTGATCCTTCCATTTGTATTCCTAGTCAGGAAGAAAAAGGGAAGAAAATATTTTTCCTTTTATAAGATAGAAGCATATATGTGCACATGCATTTTGGGGGGTGTGAGGAGAGGGAGGGACAGTCATGATAGAAGATGATTCTAAAGTAGAAAGTCCTTTTGTACTTGGTGGTGAGACTGTCCAGGTAGGGGTTCTGGATTTAACTGAACTGCATTATAAGGGCACAGTTTGGCAGTTCTGGTATATGTAATTTCTTTTTTCTTCTTCTGTGGGAATGAGGAAGGTAGCTTCCATGCTCTGTTTATCTATACTTATTGGTACCATATGCAAAAAACATATTAGAAAGTCCAAGTCGGGAAAGGGAAAAAGTAACTCTTAGAAAAATATTAGTCATCCTCGTTGCACGTAACAACTCTTCCCAATAGGAAATTATTAACCTGAAGCCACTTGCAAATCTGAAGCTTTGCAAGCTTCTCAAAATAAGAGTCAAGAGCTACTCCTTAAGCAGGTTGATTGTATATTTTCTTCTTTTTCATTTTTCAAGATGTGTAGGTAGTGTTAAATTTGTATTTTTTTTTTCAAGTTTACAATCTCTGTTCTTTAGCATGCTGGCTAAAAAAAACCCCCAAAAACTATTCTGGAAAGTGTCAAGCATCCACAAAAGTGGCAAGAGTCATCCATGAATCCCTACTTGCTGAGGTGGTGTGTGCTTCCACTAGGAAGCACCCAATGTCTTCTTGCCTCTCCCAGTTTGCAGCTTTTAAAGAGATTTCCTGGCACAGTACTTGAGGATTTTCCTAATTCTTTTCCCCTAGCTTCTAATATCTAACCCTACTGCTGTCTTTGACCTCCAGAAAGTAGCATCACAAGGTATTGGTAACCAGAGGGTTCTTATAGAACAGAAGAGAAGAAATAGGCTTGCTGAAGTTCACATGCATTCAGGGCCTTAGCTTTCTTCAAGGAACTGAAGTCTCTTGCCAGTGAAAATTTTTCATGATGTATGTTCCACTTGATTGTAATTGAACCTGACTTCTTCCAGCCATGCTCTAAGTGGGCACTTTTGCAGCCCCTGCCAGTAATGTGCCCAGAGCTTTGATTCCAAGAGCCTGGTGGGCCAGTGGAGCTTGGCTGGTGTGCTAGGTGGGCAGCCATAGGGCTTTCTTAACACATGCTGGCAAGGAGGAAAGGGGTGTTTCCCTTTGGCACCCCATACCCAGGAGACACTGCCATCACTTGGACTGGCTGCCCGCCATGACCTCCTCCCTGGTCTCATTTACTTCCTCTCTCGCTCCTCCTGCAACCAGTGTGACGGCGCTGCCACAGGTATCACCTCCCTTCCTTGTTCACAACCCTCTGGTGGCTCCCGGTCTCACGCAGAGTGTACGCCAGACACTTCGCCAGGGCTTCAAGACCTTCCTTGTGAGTTCCCGCTTCCCGCCACCCTCATCTCCTACTTCTGTCTTTCCTCATCCACTCCAGCCACAGCGGCCTCCCTGCCCTTGCTCAGACCAGTCAGGTGTGGCCCCCATTTGGGGTGCCTGTGTCTTACTCTCTCTCTGCCTGGAATACCCTTCCTCCAGACAGAGACATGGCGCCCCTGCCTCATTCTTCTTTAGGTCTTTGCTTCACTGTCACCTTCCTGGTGAGACTTTCTCACCACCCCAGGGCCTCCTTCCACCTGTGTCACTCCCCGTCTCCTTCCCTCCTTTCATTTTTTTTTTTCTACTGCATTTGCTGCAATCTAATGAATTATGTGATGTACTAAAAAAAATGGATAGTGTCTGTTTGCCTCCGCTAGAATATAAATACCCAGGGGCACAGCATTTTGTCTCTTCCGTACCTGTTGGATGTCAGAGACTGGAAGAGTGAGTGCTCGCTCGCTATACACGTGTGAATGGCACGACCGCAGACGGAGCAGGGCCGCACGAGATTGAAGGAGGTCAGTGAGCCTCCGATGCTGAATCTGGTTCCAGTTCTGGAACTCGACTTATAACACCCATGTTTTCATCAGCTTTTTGATTTTTGAGCAGTGCCTGAAAAGGTCCGGGGAAGACCTGGTGCAAGAGAAAGGCCCTTTGTGGAGTGCATGGCATGGCTGGAGTGAAACCTGAGGGCCCCAGAGGCGAGGTGGCTAACGTTGCTATTTATAGCTCAGATTCCAGTATATGTTTTCCAGCCACACTTCTTTCAGCCTCCCCTGTATGTTCGAGTCTGTCACTCAATTAGCTAATGGTTTCTTTAGTCCCATTATGCATTGTAGGGCTCCCCTGGCTCAGGTGTTTTTTTTTTTTAAGAGAATAATAGAGTGTTCTGTTCTCAGAGGTTTAATTTTGTAATAGCCTTGCCAATTAAAAAGAAACCTCTTTCCCAACTTTTTAACTTGCAATTTTTTCAACATACAAAAGAATTGAAAGAATAACACAATGAACACCCAAATGCCCTCTACCAGGAACCAACACTCGTTAAGAATTTGCTACATTTGTTTCACCTCTGTGTGTGAGCCTGTGAGTGTGTGCATTTTTTTTTCTCTCACTGAACCACTTGAAGGTAAACTGCAGATATCATGACACTTCATTCCAGAAAACTTGTCTCAGTTCAGTTCAGTTCAGTCATTCAGTTGTGTCTGACTCTTTGTGACCCCATGAATCGCAGCATGCCAGGCTTCCCTGTCCATCACCAACTCCCGGAGTTCACCCAAACTCATGTGCATCGAGTTGGTGATGCCATCCAGCCATCTCATCCTCTGTCGTCCCCTTCTCCTCTTGCCCCCAATCCCTCCCAGCATCAGAGTCTTTTCCAATGAGTCAACTCTTTGCATGAGGTGGCCGAAGTATTGGAGTTTCAGCCTCAGCATCAGTCCTTCCAATGAACACCCAGGACTGGTCTCCTTTAGGATGAACTGGTCGGATCTCCTTGCAGTCCAAGGGACTTGCAAGAGTTTTCTCCAGCACCACAGTTCAAAAACATCAATACTTCAGGGCTCAACTTTCTTCACAGTCCAACTCACATCCATACATGACCACTGGAAAAACCATAGCCTTGACTAGATGGACCTTTGTTGGCAAAGTAATATCTCTGCTTTTGAATATGCTGTCTAGGTTGGTCATAACTTTCCTTCCAAGAGGTAAGCATCTTTTAATTTCATGGCTGCAGTCACGATCTGCAGTGATTTTGGAGCCCAGAAAAATAAAGTCTGACACTGTTTCCACTGTTTCCCCATCTATTTCCATGAAGTGATGGGACTAGATGCCATGATCTTCGTTTTCTGAATGTTGAGCTTTTAAGCCAACTTTTTCACTCTCCTCTTTTACTTTCATCAAGAGGCTTTTGAGTTCTTCTTCACTTTCTGCCATAAGGGTGGTGTCATCTGCGTATCTGAGGTTATTGATAGTTCTCCGGGCAATCTTGATTCCAGCTTGTGCTTCTTCCAGCCTACAAAACCATGAGAGTAAGTGCAGATATCATCCTAATATCATCTTGGATCTCTCAAGAATGAAACCATTCCTAAATACAGACATAGTGCCATTACTGAACCTAAGAAAATAAATGGTAATTAAAGACATCATTCAATATCCAATCTGGATGTGAATTTCTCCAGTCATCCCAAGAATATATTTTTCAAAGTAAGACTTAGTCAAAATTCACACAAGACATTTGGTAGTTATGTTCCTTTAAATCCAAGAGTCTTCTTCCTGCCTGTCCCACCTCCCATTTTAAATGTTTTTAGTGACATTGGCTTTTCAAGGAGCCTGGGATAGTTGCCCTATAGATGTCCCATATTCTGGGTTAGTCTGATTGCTGTCTTGTGGTATCACTGAATTTGTTCCTCTGTCCCCTTATTTCATGTAATCTGGGAAGGAGGTTTAGTGGCCTGATTGGATTCAGGTTAAATGCTTTTTTAAGAAGACTATTTATTTATTTGGCTGTGTTGGGTCTTCATTGCTGCCCAGAGACTTTCTTTAGTTGTCCCTTGGCATGTGAGATCTTCCTGGATCAGGGATTGAACCCATGTCCCCTGCTTTGGCAGGTGAATTCTTAACCACTGGACCACCAGGGAAGTCCTATAAGAAGACTTTAAAAGTGCTGTTGTGTACTTCATCCTGTAACATGTCAGGAAGCATGTGGGTGTTGGATTGTCTTGCTCTTAGTGATGCTCAGTTCAGTAACTTGGTTATGACACTAATGGCCAGAGGTCTCTCTGAAGTGTTTCTCTGTTAGTAAATAAAGGACTAGAGGGTTATGTTCTTAGTTTAAAGGGATCTTCCCTGGTGGCTCAGCATTAAAGAATCTGCCTGCAGTGCCAGAGTCCTGGGTTTGATCCCTGGGTTGGGGAGTTCCCCTGGAGAAGGGAATGGCTATCCACTCCAGAATTCTTGTCTGGAGAATTCCATGGACAGAGGAGCCGGGTGGGCTATAGTCCATGGGGTCGCAAAGAGTTGGACGTGACTGAGCGACTAATACTAAAGAGAAAAACCTCCCCTGTCACTGGCTCTTTTTGAAAGTCAAATGTGTCTCCAAGACTTGTAAGGTAACTTCTGAACCTACATGTGTATAATGACACTGCTTGACAAGGTGAGCAGGTAATTGAGTTGGCGCCTCGACATGACCCCAGTGGAGAGGAACATTCAGTCTGTGCCCCTGGCTTTGTCAGAAGACCACAGTGGGGTGGCTGTCAGGAGGGGGAAATTAGCAGCAAGAGGCCTTGGGCTCCTCTAGTTTCTTGTCAAATATCATCCCTCCAGGAAGGAGGGAGGAAGGTGTCTACACTCTCTTTGTAAAGTGATGGCCTTTGAGATACCAAGAAGGGAATTATCCCAGCACATTTCCAACAATGGCATGTCAGACATCTTTAGGATGTGTCCTAGAAATAAGATGGAAGACCATTTGTCCTTGTGATGGATATGTGACCTTGGAAGACTTTTGTTGACTCTTTTGCTGAAGCCTGAAAAAGGCTTAGAAAGGTCAGGAGAAGAGTGAATATACAATGAATGAGTTAGACCAAGAGAAATTTGGACTCTCCAGCCTAAAAACAGGACCATCAACAGGGAGATAACAGGAACTTCCCTGGCAGTCCAGTGGTTAAGACTCCATGCTTCCAGTGCAGAGGGCTAGAGTTTGATCCCTGGTCAGGAAACTAAGATCCCACATACTGCATGACGTGACCAAAAAAACTTTCTTCTAAATTAAAAATTATTAAAGGAACAACACAACAGGGGCATAATAAAAATGACAGCTTACCAGGAACCTACTAGATACTATTTAATTCTTAACATATATTCTCTGGAAAGTGTGTTCTTACTCCTGTTTTGCAGGTTGAGAGACTAATGCTCAAGGTAAGTATTCCAGTCTGCCTAACTGGTATGCTATGCTAAGTCGCTTCAGTCATGTCCGACTCTGTGCGACCCCATAGACGGCAGCCCACCAGGTACTGTGTTTGAATCCAGTCTGCCTAACTGCTACTTGTCTTAGACCTCTGAGCTCTACTGCCTGCTAGGGACTCAGGCCCTGGATCTCAGCATGAAGAGTAGGGAGATGCTCCTTGATGAAAAAAAAGAAAAAGTAAACATTTATTATCTCATAGTTTCAGTGTGTCAGGTTTTGGGAATAGCTTAGCTGGGCAGCCTGGCCTGAGCTCTTCCATGAAGTTGCACTCAATACACTGGGTGGGCTGCAATAATCTGAAAGCTAGACTGAGGCTGAAGGGTCCATTTCCACGGTGGCTCATCTGCATGGCTGGCAAATGATGCTGCTGGTTCAGATGCCTCGGTTCTTTCCCCTCTCTTGGAGTTTGTTTTTTAATTGGAGGATAATTGCTTTACAATATTGTGTTGGTTTCTGCCATACATTAGCACAATTCAGCCATAGATATGCATATGTCCCCTGCCTCTTGAACCTCCCTCCCGCCTCCCATCCCATTCACCCTACCCCGGGTTGTCACAGAGAACCTGATTTGAGCTCCTTGTGTCATGTAGCACATTTCCAGTGGCTGTTTGTTTTACATATGGTAATTTATGTTTTTGCATGCTACTCTCTCAATTCGTCCCACCTTCTCCTTCCCTGACTGAGTCCACAAGTCTGCTCTCTCTGTCTGCATCTCCACTGTGAAACTGAGAGTGTTACTCAGTCACGTCCAAGTCTTTGCAACCCCGTGAACTGTAGCCCACCAGACTTCTCTGTCCTTGGTATTCTCCAGGCAAGAATACTGGAGTGGGTAGCCATTCCCTTCTCCAGGGGGTCTTCCCAACCCGGGGATCAAACCCAGGTCCTGTATAGCAGGCAGATTCTTTACCGTCTGAGCAATTTGCTGCCCTGTAAACAGGCTCATCAGTACCATCTTTCTAGATTCTGTATCAGTTCAGTTCAGTTCAGTCGCTCGGTCGTGTCCGACTCTTTGCAACCCCATGAACTGCAGCACGCCAGGCCTCCCTGTCCATCACCAACTCCCAGAGTTTACCCAAACTCATGTCCATCAAGTCGGTGATGCCATCCAACCATCTCATCCTCTGTCATCCCCTTCTCCTCCTGCCCTCAATCTATGTATGTGTTAATATATGATATTTGTTTTTCTCTTTCTGACTTCACTGTGTGTAATAGGCTCTAGGTTCATTCCCTCATTAGGACTGACTCAAATGTGTCCTTTTTATGGCTGAGTAATATATTCCATTGTATATATGCACCACAACTTCTTTATCCATTCATCGATGGATATCTAGGTTGCTTCCATGTCCTAGCTATTGTAAATAGTGCTGGAACGGACATTGGAGCACATGCGTCTCTTTCAATTATGGTTTTCTCAGGGTATATGCCCAGTAGTGGAATTGTTGGGTCATATGGTTCTATTCCTAGTTTTCTCCATTCTTGGACTTTTGAAGGAACTAGTTTTCAGGTTACAAGTGTTCTTTTATAGAAATTAAAAAAAATTTATTTTTGGTGTGCTGGGTCTTCATTGTGGTGTGCGGGCTTTCTCTAGTTGCGGCAAGCGGGAGCCACACCACAGTGCAGGGGCTTCTCAGTGCGGTGGCGTCTCTCGTGGAGCACAGGCTCTAGGTGCTCTGGCTTCAGTAGTCGTGGTGCATAGGCTTAGTCGCTCTGCAGCATGTAAAATCTTCCCTTACCAGGGACCACCTGCATTGGCAGGCTGATTCTTAACCACTGTGCCACCAGGGAGGTCCTATAGAAATATTAAAGTATATATATATTTGGCTGCACAAGGTCTTAGTTGCAACTTGTGGGATTAGTTCCCTGACCAGAGATCAAACACTGATCCCTGCATTGGGAACATGGAGTCTTAGTCCCTGGACCACAGGGAAGTCCCTCTTGGGTTTTTGAAGGAACTAGTTTTCAGACTACACATGTTCATTTCTAGAAATATTTGGAACTCACCAAGCCCCTTAGTGAAACTGACTGAAAACAGACTCAAAAGGATTCAGAGAGATCCATTGCAGGGAAGAAAAGTTAAAGGAAGGGAGAGATGCCTTGAGAGCTCGAAAGCCTGAAAGATAACTGATACCTACCTTAGATCCTTGAATTGATCAAGACTTTTTTAGGGGTCTAAGTTCTTAAAGGACTGTATCTGTTTCTTAGAGAGATGCAGGGCAGACTCTTTTTGGTGGGGGGCAGTTGTCTCTAGGAAATGCTCATGGAGATAGTTATTTATACATACCCTGCCTTGTTCTAGAAAACCAGCTTATAATAATACAGTAGCAGCTAAGAGATAAAATGAAGTGGTGGTTTGATGGGTAGTGTGGGCAGGGAGGGAGGTTGGAATATATGGCATTTTCCTGGTCTGGCTTTGTAAGATGTGGGGAGGCGTGGAAGGACTGCATACTCTTTGGAAGTTCTCATAAACGCTGCCCTTTCTCGGTAATTATTGAACAGCCCTGAGCTGGAGGCTGTGGATCCCGGGCAGTAACTGGATGGAGGCCATTCTGTGTGGCCGGTCTCAGTGGTGGGGTCGGGTGTGTGTATGCAGCAGTTTCCAGCTCCCCTGGGGTTTGGTGCCTCTGCCTCGTGTCGGCTTGTTCTGTTTCTTCTTTGCCCATAGGGCTGAACTTGCCGAGTGTTCTAGGGCTGGGTGACTCTGAACTGCCCTCTCACCTCAACTCATGGAGCCAGGTGTCCGTTAGTCTCTCCTTATGGAACTCAGCCAGGACCATGTAACTACGGGACTAACTTGCCCGTACTGAGCTTTTGTTGTAAACTTTTTTTACCCCTTATTTCAAAGCAAAACATTTCCAGAACTGAAAATTAAAAAACAACTTTTTTAGGGCTTCCCTGGTGGTCCAGTGGTTGAGACTGTGCTTCCAATGCCAGTGGGGGCGGGGGTGGGGCGGCACAGGTTCAATCCCTGGTCAGGGAACTAGATCCCGAATGCCTTGAGGCATGTCCCCCCCAAAAATTAATTTAAAAACCAAACTTTTTAGCCCAGATAATAAGTCTCTACAATTGTTTACGTAGAGATGATTCCTGATGACTTTTCTTTAGTGTCTCTTGACCTGTTTAGACTCTCTACTGGTTGGGGGATGCTGCTTGGAACTGCTTTCTTCCTCTGCATACCATCAGTATCTCTTACTCTTTTCTTTTGGTCCTGCAGATATAAGCAAACATATAAGTAATATAGAAATTACCTAGCAAACCTAATGCTCTAAAATGTTTAGAAGAAAAAACAAGCACATCCTTCCCCACCAGCCTGATAATACAGTTAGGCATATTCCTCCGTGTTCCTTTTTCCATGCCTTAAGACAAGTTTGAAGATGCAGTGAAAAATGTTGCCAGGGAAGCCAAAGTTGGTGAAGTGGGAGCTCATAACTTACAGAATCTTAACCTTGGTGTGCGTTTGCGTTTGTCCATCCACATTGCTTTTTGTGTCCAACAGTGGAGAACACACAGCTGACCCTGAACCTGCAGACAGAGAACAAAGGCGGTGTTGTCTCGGGTGGTGAGCTGACAATTTTCCTGGACGGGCCGACTGTTGATCTGGGAAGTGTGCCTAATGGCAGTGCCGTGACGGATGGTGAGTGCCGCCCTGCTCCCCAGGGCTGTGCCGGGACAGGGCAGGGTGGGGCGGGGCAGGGCAGGGCTGAGGAGGTCCCCAGAGCTGGGTTCTCTACCAGATATCTGGGTTCAGGTACTGCTTAGCCAGCCCTGACTCTTCTGAGCGTTGTGGATCCCAGTCATGACATGATTTTTCAAGGACTGCTTTCTGATAAAGGACCAAAATAAATGTCAAGTCTTTGTGAGTGTGTTGTTGTTTTGGTTTGAGAACAGAGAGAAACATCTTTTCATCCCACACGGACTTTGGAAAATAAAACATCTTTATTAAATGTTACTTGGGCCTGTTTTTCTTCTTCCGAATGCACTTAAACTCCCTGGGAAGCTTGAGAGTATCTTTTATGAGATGGTCTTGATTGGGAGAGGGGAACCGTGTGTCTCAGAGATTCACACCAGCAACACACAGGCAAGAAGCAGGGAAATCGGAGAGTGGTTTCTGCCTCGTCCTGAATGTGGGCGGTTTGTTTCTTTTCATCTAGTTTGAAATTAGTCACCTTTGGATCTAGCAGGAAATTATTTCAGGACATCTGAGGTCTGAAATGGGTTGGCTCTCTGCATAATTTTTTCTCATTAAATGTGATGTAACTATGGCGTTTTCCAGGCCCCAACCAGGCTTTCCATAGGTGCAGGGGGTGAGATTCCAGTTCTGTTTCAAGGGCATTTGGGTGGAGTCTCAGTGACTGGATGGGCCTTACTGCTGCAAATCCTCCCTCAGCTGGGCTGCATGGTGCTTGGGGCGCTTTAGGTGCATCTAGAGAACACGCGTCATTCACTCGTTCAGCACATATGTCCATAATTGAGCACTGGGTATGTACTAGCTCCTGGCCCAGGTGCTGGCCGGATGGCAGGGGCAAAATTCACATGGTCTCTGTTCCCTAGAGCTTGTGATCTACTTGACAGGGGCAGGGGATATTAGACACCAAACGAGTAAATGCACAAATAATTATATAATCATAACTGACCTGCTAGGAAGGAAGAGTGCTGGGTGGTGTGAAGTTCCTCCACTTTAGGGGGAATCTCATCTACATTAGGGACCCAGAGAAGGTTTTCTTTGAGGTCTAGCAAGTCTCTAGCTGAGACTTGCTAGAACATGAGTTTAGACAGGCCAAGGTGGGGATGTGAGCTGTTGGGGTGGCTGAGTAAGAGGTAGAGGGGTCTCAGGCGCAAAGGCTCTCAGATGGAAGCGAGTGTGGCCTTTCATAGGCATAGGGACAGCCAGTTGGATAGTGAGGAGTGAGAAAAGTAGAGTGGTGGGAGATGAGGCCAGTTCGATCACACAGCCTCCAAGACCTCAATAAGGATTTGGAACTACAGCATAAGAAGCAGAAAGCTGTTGAAGGGTTTTTAATCAGGAGACTGTCATGATTTGATTTAGATTGGATCTGATCTGACTTTATTAAGTTTTTTAAATTTTATTTTAAAAATATTTATTTTTTTTGACCGCATCAGGTCTTCATTGTGGCCCACGGGCTCTCTAGTTGTGGGCTCAGTTGTCCTGTGGCATGTTCCCTGACCAGAGATGGAACCCATGTCCCCTGAATTGGAAGGTGGATTCTTAACCCCTGAACTGCCAGGGACGTCCTTGATTTGGCTTTTCAAAAGCTCGCTGATTGTGATGTGGAGAGATGCCCCAATTCCTTGCCCCCACTTTGCATGGTCAGCATCTGGCCTCTGTCTCACGTGGTGTGGTTTCATTTAATATGTAAGGCAACATGCTTGTAAAGTGCCTGAGACGTTCTTGAAGGTCTTGAGGAAGAGGAAGTGTTTCCCAGGTTTGAGCCCCTTTGTTCCTTGGCCCCATTCAGATCTCACCTGTCCTTGTTGGGCTGGCAGCTGCAGCTTAGTGGACACTCGCTGTCCGTTGGGGGTAGAAACACGCCATTAGCGGTGTTGCCGTACCCACATCTCGAACAGAGGTGTGAGCTTCTCAATGTTTCTTTCTTACGATGGATCCCTTTTCCAGGTTCACAGCCACCTTCAAGAGAATCCAGCGGGACAGCCGTCGCTCCAGAGAACCGCCACCAGCCCCCCAGCACAAACTGCTTTGGTGGGAGATCCCGGTAAGACATCCTCCTCCTGCCCTGTGAAGGAGGGGGAGCCAGGAGTTGCTCAGAGCTCCTGAAAACATGTGGGAAAGTGACGAGGAACAGTTTATGTTAGAAACTGTCAGAAATTTCCAGAGAGCTTGTAACTGACTTGCAAGACTTATAAGTATGTTAATATGGCCCAGAGGGGAATACACAACTCAGGATTCCCAGACGGGTCAGTGGTTCCTTGACAAAGATGGAATGGACCAAGTTGTTTATTGCTCAGTTGAGCAGAGCTTGACTGCTTTTTGATGATCAGGTACCATGGCCACAGTTATCCTTCCAGGAAATACAAAGGAACACTTAGAGCAGTCGTTCTTTTTTTTGTTTTTTTTTTCTTTCCTTTTTATTTAGGCTTGCTGTGCAAAGATTTTCTCTAGTTAATGGCAAGCTGGGGCTGCTCGCTAGTTGCGGTGTGCAGGCTCCTCATTGCGGTGGTTTCTCTTGTTGCAGAGCATGGGCCTTAGGGCACACGGGCTTCAGTAGTTGTGGTGCATGGGCCTAGCTGCCCCAAGGCCTGTGGGATCCTCCTGGACCAGGGATCAAACCCCTGCGACCTGCATTAGCAGGAAGATTTCTAACCAGCAGACCACCAGGGAGGTCCCCAGAGCAGTGTTTTTGTGTATGTGACATTTTCTCTCTGTACATTTTTGTTTGTGGGGATGATCCATGATTCCCTTTGGAGTGCTGATTCAGACTTCCTGCACTCAGAGTCTGAGCTGTATTATACTTGTTATATATGCATCACAAATGATGTTATTTTTAGACTTAATTTTATTTATTGACATCTCCATCTTACACCTGTGTTAATGGTGCATACTCATCTCCATGGCCACTAAATTCCCAGGCAGGGGAGTAGTTTTAAGTATATTAGATGGGGAGGAGTTTTTATTATATATTGCTTATTGTTTCATTGTTTGTTACACTGTACAAAATTCCAAGACATTTTAAAGAAATTTTAAGGAAAAGAATCATATGGAATGTAGTTTGTAAACCAGAGTGCAGGTGAATAACTAGTAGACTCTTCCCAAACAAGTCCTGGGGCATGGGGGAATGATGCTTTAAGAAACAGAGTATATAGCGAGCTGGGGCTGCTATATACCCACAGCATCTGGAAAGACTGCACTGCGGACAGCGATCAGCCTGTCTAGATCTTGTGGTCTTGAGGGCTTGTGAGGTCTTGAAGGCCAGCAGGCGTCAGGAACAAGAGAGGGTTAGGCATTTGGATCTTCTGTCTATAGCATCATCAGGAGCAGAGGTACCATTTCCCTGTTGTCTCTTCTCCAAGCTTCTGCAGAGCTCTGGCCTCATTTCCTGAAGATGGGTCACCTAGTGTGTCACGGAGAAGAGAGACTTTCAGTTGGGAAAAGTAGCTGGGTCTCAGAGGGTGGTTGTTGTTTAGTTGCTCAGTCGTGTCTGACTGTTTGTGACCCCATGGACTGCAGCACACCAGGCTTCCCTATCCTTCACTATTTCCAGGACTTTTCTCAAACTCATGTCCATTGAGTTGGTGATGCCATGCAACCATCTGATCCTCTGTCGTCCCCTTCTCCTCCTGCCTTCAATCTTTCCCAGCATCAGGGTCTTTTCCAGTGAGTTAGTTCTTCACATCAGGTGGCCAAAGTATTGGAGCTTCAACTTTAGCATCAGTCCTTCCAATGAATATTCAGGACTGATTTCCTTTAGGATTGACTGGTTTGATGTCCTTGCTGTCCAAGGGACTCTCAAGAATCTTCTCCAGCACCACAATTTGAAAGCATCAGTTCTTCAGCATTCAGCCTTCTTTATAGTCCAACTCTCACACCCATACATGACTACTGGAGTCTCACAGGGTCAAGTACCAACAATACAACTGGCAAATCTTGTATCAGCAGTGGCACCATTGGCACTCAGAGCTAGAAGAACAGAGTCTCTTCAGTGACGAGTGGCTGGTGGAGAGGAACACCTCAGGTGCTCGCTGTGAGAATGCTGCCTCTGAGCCCCGGTGCTTGTCACTGCCATCTTGGTCTTTGAGCTGACTGGAAAATTTGTGTCAAGCACAACTGATGTCACTTAATTTGGGGCTGGAGGAAGGCAGCGTTAGGCTCTTAACAGGTTCGGACTTAAGTTCTTGAGCTGTTTGTTGCTCTGTGAAGTTCTCTGATTGGTAGACCTTGACATTCACATATCTGGATAGCCCTCCTTTGTGCTCTTGTTTGTGTTGAGGGCTGTTGATTGTTAGAGCAGTAGCCAGACTTCAACAGAAAATCGGTCGCGACTTTGCCCACAACACACAGTGGACATTCATTGGTAGTTAATTGTCAGTGGACAAAGTGCTTGTAGGTAAGTGAAGCCATCTGGGAGCCTCCTCTGTCTGTCTGGCTGCTGCTTCATTTTCTACGTGTGGTCTGTGAATTTTCACAGGCCTCTGCCATCTAGGTATTCATTGTATGTTCGCGTGGAACCCACTGCCATTTGGTGGCAAACACCTGGATGTATGGCTTTTATGAAGTCACTGTGCACACAGGGAGTGGCAGGGTGGTCTAGTGGATGAGCGTGAGGCTCTGGCAGCAGATGTAGACTGAATCCTGACCTGTCATTGACTTGCTATACATTATTGGGCAAGTCATCAAACTTCTCAGCCTCTCAGTCTTTCCAGGTGTAAAATGGGGGTATCGCCTGCCTCAGGGGATCACTGCAGGAATTAATTGGGATGAGTTAGGTGGCTCAGAAGGTAAAGAACCTGTCTGTAATGCAGGAGACCCGTGTTCCACCCCTGGGTTGGGAAGATCCCCTGGAGAAGGGAATGTCTACTCACTCCAGCATTCTTGCTGGAGAATCCCATGGACAGAGGAGCCTGGAGGGTTACAGTCCATGGGGTCAGAAAGAGTCAGACATAATTGAGTGACTAACACACAGTACCATCTGAGGGCCTTGCACACAGGCATTGCGCAGTAAAGGTGGCCAGGAGTTGCATCTGGAGACTGTCTTTCACGCCCCACTTCCCCACCCCCAAACCTGGGACGTAACGCATGATGAAGCATTCCTGTTTAGGAGTCTGTAGTTAGGAGGGTGATGAATCAAACCTTCAGGACTCAGGGACAATCCTCCGCTGTCCTTGGTTTCCTGTGGCAGAGAGAATGACGGGCTTCGGCCCACTGCCTCCCAGACTAAATATTTAGCTTTCACCGTCTGAAAGGGTAGGTTTTTCTTGGACTTGGGTGCTATTCTCCATGATCAAAGGTGCTCTGATGTGCCCATGAAGGTGAAGATTGCAGTGTGAAAGCAGCCTTTTCCTATCCTGCCCCTGCTTTATAAAGCTATAGAACTGGAACCGTGTAAGAGCTGTATCTTAAGGATTCATTTCCCCAAGTTCATCCAACAACATTTCCAGGTGCTTGCTGAACAGGGCCTCGTAGCTCTGTCTCCTAGTGGGATCTTTCCCACTCGTTATGAGTCATCAGGTAGAACATCTCTAGTTGTTTTGCCATTTGGGCTGCTGCATGGAAGCCAGCACGGTATCACTACCCATGGCATAAAGTTATTAGCAGACCAGCCACGTTAGTATCCACTCAGTGGGTCTGGTTGAGTAAAGAAAGAGTTCATATCACACACTGTTGTATAGTCTTGCAATGAAATGCTGTCTGGTAGCAAAAAAATGGGGAATAGAAAGTTAATATCAATGTGTTGGAATCTCAGAAACATAATGTTGAACAAGAGCTGCAGATGACAGAAAAAGTATATAGTATAATGTCATTTATATAAAGTTTAAAAATGTAAAACTAAACCGTGTGTGTGTGTGTATATATATATAATATATATATATATATATATATATATATTTTATGGATACCTTTGTGGGTGGTAAAACTGTAAAAAACAGAAGGGAATCATTAACCCTGAATTCAGGAGGTTGGTTGTCACTGGTGGGTGGGTTTAATGAAGAAAAAGCACAATGAAAGCTTCTGGGTACTGGGAATGCTATTTCTTAGCCCAGGGTTTTTTTTTTCTTTAACTGAATATTTAATATATTCTTTCATTTGCATGATATATTTCACAATACAGAAACTATCATCTACCAATCTAGGTAAGCTGAATAGGGATGGGGTTTGGTTGCAGAGATTGTCGTCTACCGTTGAGGCAGACAGGTTTCAGAACTTTGGCTTTCTCCAGGCTGGATGACGCGCACTCGTTTCTCTTCCGCCCTGTTCATCTTTACAGCAGTGGAGCTGGTGATTCTAAGACGATGCTCCACACTGGCCTTGGCGGCTGCGCTTCCATCACTTAAAGATCTCAGGTGGGAGAATGTCATCTGGGCCTTGGGAACAGGATCCAGATGAAAGCTGGCCACTGCCAGACCGTGTGTCAGAATAGCAGTAATCATGATGGCCTGAGAGGGCCAGTCTGGTGCCGTTTTGTGCTTGGAGTGGGGACTGTTACGTGGGGTACCCAGGCTCTGTCTGTGAGTGTATGGGACTGTGTGTCAGAATAGCAGTAATCTTGGTGGCCCGAGAGGGCCAGTCTGGTGCCGTTTTGGGCTTGGAGTGGGGGCCGTTACGTGGGGTACCCAGGGCTCTGTCTGTGCGTGTGCTGTCCCGGCCTGCGTCCTCAGCCCGTGTTCCCTGTTCCAGTGTTGCGGAGCCCCCTGGGAAAGTGTGTGCTAGTTGGCATGGGGAAAGCCTTCCACACCCTCCAATAATCCCCCAGTGTTTGTTTTATTTTGCTGGAATGAGGGCTGACTTGGGAACTGTGCCTAAGTCAATTCAGGTTTTGCAGATCTCCTGTGTGCCCGGTGTCGTGCACACATCGCCTTGCATGACGCTTGCCAGAAGCATGGTGTCTGCTTTCCACATGCAGTCTTCATGGCATGTGCAATGTATGTGAAGTTTCACACCATGGGAGGCTCTGAGAGAGAAGAGATGAGTGTGTGGAGAGGAAGACACTGAGGAGAGGGAGGGCAGAAGTTTGCAGAGAGACTTGTCCACCGTCCAAGGGTTCAGTACAGTGGCTTAGGGGCTAACAGTGTTAACTAGAGAAGCTAACAGTGGGGTGAGCATGGAGCGAAAAAGAACCCAGCAGGGGGATCCCCAATGGTACTGGCAGCCGTCTTCAGAGATACTGTCAGGTGAGAAATGGTTGAGAAATTCCAGACTGAAGGTGGAAAGCCAGAGCATTGGAATCCCTCTGTGGTTTGCTGATTCTTCATCACCTGTGATTCTACCCCCTCCTCCTTGGCTATTACATGAAATTAGGGAGTTAAGGTGGTGTCAACCGATGGGTGAAACCATCATAGAACTGTCTGTGAACTGTGCTGTTGCTCCAAGCACAGACTTAAGATTCCTTCTGACTTGCAGACAGAAAAGGATAAATATCCTTTGACATCTCTTATATGCAGAATCTAAAAAGAAATGATACAAATAAACTTACAGAACAGAAAGAGATTCAGACTTAGAGAATGAACTTACGGTTGTGGGGAGGTGGAAGGGAAGAGACGGTTAGGGAGTTTGGGATGGGTGTGGACATAGTGCTATATTAAAATGGATAATCAAGACGGACCTACTGTATGGCACATGGACCTCAGTTGAATGTTATGTGGCAGCTTGGATGGGAGGGGAGTTTGGGGAAGAATGGATGCCTGTGTATATATGGCTGACTCCCTTCACTGTTCATCTGAAACTATCACAACATTGTTAATCCTTAACTGGATATACCCCAAAACGAAACAAAACATTAAAAAAAAAACGATGAGAAAAAAATATTTCTTCCAACTTGAACAACTAGCTCCTCTGTCTAGAATCCCTATAGATTTTCCATCGTCATACAGGGAAATGGTATGAGCAAATGGAAGAATGCGTTGAATTGGATTTTGGGTTCATAAAGTTTTTCACTCATAGGCCTGAAATCTGTGAAAGAGATCTTGGTTAAGAAGATATAGGGGCTTAAGTAATTAATTTTTCTTTATTATATACTATATATGTATTTATTGTAAGAATATGTGTGAATGTACATGAGTGTGCATGAGCATGTTTGTGTGTGTGTTTGGTGTGAAGGGCTGGAGGCCTCTGTTCCCCATCAGCCGTCAGTATTGGGCCGTGTTGGTCAGAATCTGCATTTTAACAAGCTCCCACCCAGTTCTTTGACATGTGAGTTCATACCCTCCTATGATAGAGTTTTCATCCACCCTCCTTTCCTCTCTCCCTTTTTATCCTGCTCTGATGAAAGCATATCAGATTTATTGACTCCCTTGCCTTGGCATTAGTGACCTCTGGAGATTTAAAAGCCCTAATCTCAGAGACATGGAAAGGCCCAAGGTCTCTGGTGAGCTCTAAATAGCTCATCAGCTGTGTCTGCAGACAGCCTAGCCCAGAAAGGAAAGAAAAATAAACTTCACCGAGCGAGAGGATGCTGGGAACACTGCTGGAAGTCCTTGGGGGACCAGCGAAGACCGGGAAGCCAAGCTAATGGGAGTAAGAGGCAGATGGAAACTGAGCCTTCAGGCGCTGGGCCACTCTCTGTCATTGTTGGCCACTGCCGCCTGTCCTTCCACTGAGATGACTAAAGGTGCTTGATTCGGAACTGTAGTTAGTTAGTTATTTTTGGCCACGCTGTGCCGCTTGAGGATCTTAGTTCCCCAACCAGGGACTGAACCTGGGGCCCCAGCAGTGAAAGCACCGATTCCTAACCACTGACCACCAGGGAATTCCCTTCAACCTGCAGTGATGTGGCGATGTCACCCTGTCAGCGTGACGCTGATCCAAATGTCTTTATGGTCTCCATTCAGGTCTCCCACCCAATAACTTCTACTTAAAATCTAGCTGTAGGCTCATTACAATTGCTGGAGAAGAGATAGGAGTAAGAAAAGGAATATGAGTAGTTTGTTTACTCATATAGTAATAACTGAGACCCGGTTCCTGCACAGAAGGAGCTTGCAGGGCTCTCTTCTGAGTAGATGGTATGTAAGGAATAGGGTTGAGACCATGGACAAGAGCTACCCTGCATTCCCAAAGCCACACATTGAAAAGTCATTATCGAGATGAAGTACACATTTATTTATATGTTAATTTATAAATTCTGCACTGATTAAAATTATGCATTATTGTACTTTTTTTGTTTTAGGGTTTTGTTTTTGTTTTTTTGGCTGTGCCACGTGGCTTGTGGGATCTTAGTTCCCTGACCAAGGATTGAACTCAGGTTTCTGGCAGTGGAAGCACAGAGTCTTAACCACTAGACCAGCAGGGAATTCCTATTGAATGTTTGTTTATTCAGATCCGTTTTATCTCATTGGTCTTTATTGGAGGCAGTTTTTGTTGGAGGCAGTATTTGTTCCATAAACATGAATGCCAGGCTGTGAGCTGGGTTGTAGATAAAAAGATAAAAAAGTCATGGCCCTTGACATTGAGGACTGGCATCTGGTGGGAGACAGAGGTGACAGTTCCAGTGTAGTGTGATGGACCCCATAGTGGTGGTGAGCGAAGCTAGTGGAAAGTTACCTAAATCCACCAGGGGATAGTAGGGGAAGACTTCACATGTTTGATCTGTATTTTGAAGGAGTTTGCAGACCAGTGAAGTTGGGGAAGGGGAAGTCGCTCAGGCTGAGGGAACAGCGTCAGCAAAGGCAATTGAGAATAAGAGGACTTGGCACATTTAGACATACTAGTCATTTGGTAATGTTGACACAAGATATTCAGGATGATAGCTGAAGCCAGCCATGGTCTTCAGGTCAAATCCAGGCTGCACTTGTTTGTTTGTTTAGAGCAGTGCTTGGTTCACAGCAACACTGAGCAGCAAGTAGAGATTTCCCACCTACCACATATACACAGCCTCCCGCAGCGGGGAGCATGCCATCAGCATCCCACAATAGAGTGGTTTGTGTTGCTACAATCATTGAACCTACATTGACAAATCATCATCCCAAATGATAATGAGAGACTTTATCTCCCAGTGTCCATAGTTTATATTAGAGTTCACTTTTGGTATTGTGTACTTTATGATTTTGACGCATGTATAGTGACATGTATCCATCATTACCAGATCAGATCAGATCAGTTGCTCAGTCGTGTCCGACTCTTTGCGACCCCGTGAATCGCAGCACGCCAGGCCTCCCTGTCCATCACCAATTCCCGGAGTTCACTCAGACTCACGTCCATCGAGTCAGTGATGCCATCCAGCCATCTCATCCTCTGTCGTCCCCTTCTCCTCTTGCCCCCAATCCCTCCCAGCATCAGAGTCTTTTCCAATGAGTCAACTCTTCGCATGAGGTGGCCAAAGTACTGGAGTTTCAGCTTTAGCATCATTCCTTCCAAAGAAATCCCAAGGCTGACCTCCTTCAGGATGGACTGGTTGGATCTCCTTGCAGTCCAAGGGACTCTCAAGAGTCTTCTCCAACACCACAGTTCAAAAGCATCAATTCTTCGGCGCTCAGCCTTCTTCACAGTCCAATTCTCACATCCATACATGACCACAGGAAAAAACCATAGCCTTGACTAGATGAACCTTTGTTGGCAAGGTAATGTCTCTGCTTTTCAATATGCTATAGCATTATACAAAATAGTTTCAGTGCTCTAAAGATCTCCTGTATTCTGTCTGTTTATCCCTCTCTCCCTGTTAACCATTGATCTTTTTACTGCCTATATAGTTTTGCCTTTTCTAGAATGTCATCTAACTGGAATCATAAAATTTGTAGCTCAGATTGTAGCCCTTCACTTAGTAATATGTATCTGAGGTTCCTCTGTGTCTCTTCATGGTTTGATAGTTCATTTGTTTTTTAGAACTAAATAATATTTCTGGTCCCATCACTTCATGGCAAATAGATGGGGAAACAATGGAAACAGTGACAAACTTTTTTTGGGGGCTCCAAAATCACTGCAGATGGTGACTGCTGCCATGAAATTAAAAGATGCTTGCTCCTTGGAAAAAATTTATGAACAACCTAGATAGCATATTAAAAAGCAGAGATATTACTTTGCCAGCAAAGGTCCATCTAGTCAGAGCTTTGATTTTTCCAGTAGTCATGTATGGATGTGAGAGTTGGACTATAAAGAAAGCTGAGTGCCGAAGAACTGATGCTTTTGAACTGTGGTGTTGGAGAAAGCTCTTGAGCGTCCCTTGAACTCTTGCAAGGAGATCGAACCAGTCCATCCTAAAGGAAATCAGTCCTGAATATTTATTGGAAGGACTGATGCTGAAGCTGAAGCTGCAGTACTTTAGCTACCTGATGTGAAGAACTGACTCATTTGAAAAGACTCTGATGCTGGGCAAAGATTGAAGGCGGGAGGAAAAGGGGACGGCAGAGGATGAGATGGTTGGATGGTATCACCGACTCAATGGACATGAGTTTGAGTAAACTCCAGGAGTTGGTGATGGACAGGGATGCCTGGAATGCTGCATGCAGTCCACGGGATTGCAAAGAGTTGGACACAAGTGAGCGACTGAACTGAATTGACTGAAATAATACTTCATAATCTGGACATACCACAGTTTATTTATCCATTCACCTACTGAGGGACATCTTGGTTGCTTCTGAGTTTTGACAATTTTGAACAAAGCTACTGTAAACAGCCCTGTGCAAATTTTTATGTGGACATGTTTTCAACTCCTTTGGAAAAATACAAAGGAGAGCAATTGCTAGGTTGTATGGTAAGAGCTCCTTGGAAGGAAAGTTATGACCAACCTAGATAGCATATTCAAAAGCAGAGACATTACTTTGCCAACAAAGGTTCGTCTAGTCAAGGCTATGGTTTTTCCTGTGGTCATATATGGATGTGAGAGTTGGACTGTGAAGAAGGCTGAGCACCGAAGAATTGATGCTTTTGAACTGTGGTGTTGGGGAAGACTCTTGAGAGTCCCTTGGACTGCAAGGAGACCCAACCAGTCCATTCTGAAGGAGGTCAGCCCTGGGATTTCTTTGGAAGGAATGATGCTAAAGCTGAAACTCCAGTACTTTGGCCACCTCATGCGAAGAGTTGACTCATTGGAAAAGACTCTGATGCTGGGAGGGATTGGGGGCAGGAGGAGAAGGGGATGACAGAGGATGAGATGGCTGGATGGCATCACTGACTCGATGGACGTGAGTCTGAGTGAACTCCGGGAGTTGGTGATGGACAGGGAGGCCTGGCGTGCTGCGATTCATGGGGTTGCAAAGAGTCGGACACGACTGAGCGACTGAACTGATCTGATCTGATCTGATGGTAAGAGCAAAAGAGTACTTTTAGTTTTGTAACAAATTGCCAAATTGTCTTCCAAAATGGCTATACCATTTTATATCCCCACCAGCAATGGATGAGAGTTCCTGTTGCTCCACATCCTCACCAGCATTTGGTGTTGTCAGTATTCTAGATTTTGGCCTTTCTAATAGGCATGTCGTGGTGTCTCGTTTGCATTTCCCTAATGACATATAATGTAGAGCACCTTTTCATATACTCATTTGCCATGTATATATCTTTTTTGGTGAGGTGTCTGTTCAGGCCTTTTGCCCATTTTTTAAATCAGGTTTTTCCTTTTCTTGTTGTTGAGTCTTAAGTGTTCTTTGTATATTTTGGAAAACAGTCTTTTATCAAGATATGTTTTTACAAATATTTTCTTCCAGTCTGAGTTTGTCTTATCCTCTTTACCACTTCTTTTTGTAAATAAAATTTTATTTGAATACAGCACATACTCATTCCTTTGGGCTTCCCAGGTGACACTAGTGGTAAAGAACCCACCTGCTAGTACAGGAAACACAGGTTCGGTCCCTGGGTTGGAAAGATCCCCTGGAGAAGGAAATAGCAACCCACTCCAGTATTCCTGCCTGGGAAATCCTGTGGACAGAGGAGCCTGGCGGGCTACAGTCTGTGGGGTTGCAAAAGAGCTGGACATGACTTAGCAACTAAAACAACAAACTGCTTCCAGAACCTCGCTGCCTTGTTGTCGGAGAGTCTACTAGCCCCTGGAATGAAGGGGTAGGAGAAGGGACACAGGAGAAGGCAGAAGAAGGTAGGAATGTCTTGACACAGTGGAGGCCAAGGCTAGGCTCAGGGACCTAGAGATTCCTAGATTGAGGTCCCTAGGGCCTAGGGATCAAGAGCATTGATGTGGGAACTGGAGAGGGAGGAGTGGAGGACTAGCTGCAGGTGGTGGCTCCCCTGCAGCATGCAGACACTTAGTTGCAGCACGTGGGATCCAGCTCCTGGACCAGGGATTGAATCTGTGGCCCTTGCGTTTGGAGTGTGGAGTCTTAGTGACTGGACCACCAGGGAAGTCTGAAGCTGTCACTTTAAAATGACTTCCCCCATAATGGTCATGATTAGTGCTTAGTAGGCTCTGTGGAACAGTGGTACTGAGTGACTTGGGCAGAGTCGTTCCTCTCAAAGTGTATCCATAGGAGGAGAACGCAAGCCAAACCTAGGAGATGCAGAGGACCACAAGGTGTATTCCTGACATTGAACAATGGTACCAGTATTAGGGTCTCCATGATTTAGGGGGCAGGGGTGACATTTCTACTTTAACGAGACCTGTATCTGGATTCTAGGACTTCTCAGTCCTAGAAAATTGTAATTGAAAGGGCAAGAGTTGGGACTTCTCTGGTAGTCCTATGGCTAAGAGTCCACACTCCCAATGCAGTAGTCTGATCAGGGAACTAGAACCTGCATTCTGCAACTAAGACGTGGAGTACCCAGAAAAATAAATAATTAAAAAAAAAAGAAAAAGACAACGAAAGGGAAAATGTTTAGAGAGAAGTCAGTTAAAGAGTATGGATCTCAGAGAAAAGACTTGAGTCACAGGAACTAGCACAGTTTGGGTATGTGATGATCAAAGATCGGAACAGAACTGTCTGGAAATGCTTTGGACAGATGTGGATGGCGGGGAAAAGGACTGCTTAAGCCATGGTGTTTGTGGCTGTGGTTTGGTGTGATGAGGTTAGATGTTTCCTTTAGGAGTCTGTTGGCCCTGCTTGGCTCCTTTCGAAAGCGCCAAGGTCTGTGGAAGTGGAGATTTAGGGTTTGGTTTAGCGACTGTCTTTATGATGGCATACTCAATAACCTAAATAGAATGACTCTTTTTATACACTGGAACAATTCTATATTTAGGTTTTTCACTTTGCATTAGGTAAAAATAGTCACAGAACTAAAGCACAGAACACATCACAGGATTTCTTAAAGTTGTTATGTACCCATACCTATTGAAAATATAGCAAAAATACTAGTCTCAATATTCTCAGTCTCCCATCCTTATTCCTATTTATGTATTAGTTCACTTCATTCTGGCACCCGCCTCCTACCATTCTGCCAAGATTACAGCTGCAAAGGCCCAGCTGACCTTGTCTGCAGGTTTGATCTTGTGGACTCTTTACATAGCAACAGGATACAGTATGAAATAATGCAGATGAGAGAGGTATGGTTAAGAAGGCGACCTGTAAACAAAGCCTTGAAGAAGGTGAGGGATTTCTCCATGAGGCTCTCTCGTCAGGGACTTTGGGCAGAGGAGTGGCTCTTGCCAAGGAACCCAGCTGGGAGTGGGTCTTTGGAGTTGAAGGAGGCCAGTCTGGCTGGAGTGGAGGGAATGATGGGAAAATAGGAGGAGGCGACGGCATTTAATAGGTGGGGCCAGGTTGTATCCAAGAATTTCTGCTTTGTGTATTTAAAGGTTTTATTCTTGGACCCACTATACAAGTTTGAAATATGTCTTTTGGGTGAATTGAAATTTTTATCTTGTGATCCTCTCTTTTTCTAGCACCTTTAAAATTTTATTTGTTCTGGGCAATAAAAAGGAATAGCATTAAACAACATGGATGACTCTCAAAAGAATTATGCTAAATGCAAGAAGCCAGATATACAAAAGACTTCCTTGGCAGTCCAGTGGTTAGGAGTCCACGCTCTCACTACCTGGAAGGTGAAAGTGAAAGTCTCTCAGTCGTGTCTGACTCGTTGCGACCCCATGGACTATACAGTCCACGGAATTCTCCAGCCCAGAATACTGGAGTGGATAGCCTTTCCCTTCTCCAGGGGATCTTCCTGACCCAGGAATTAACTGGGGTCTCCTGCATTGTAGGTGGATTCTTTACCAACTGAGCTATCAGGGAAGCCTCACTGTCTGGGACCAGGTTCAATTCCTGGTCGGGGAACTAAGATCCTGCAAGCCAGGTGGTGGGGTCAAAAGTAAATAAATAAATAAAATAAAATGGTTAAGATCATAAATTTAAAAAAGCCAGACACAAAAGGCTACATTCTATGTGATTCCATTTATATAACATTCTGGAAGAGGCAAAATGATTGGGACAGAAATCCTGTTAGCAATTCTTGGGAATTAAGGGGAGGGATTGATACCAAGGGCACCAAGAAATTTTGGGGGGCAGTGTAAGTGTTTTATATCTTGATCATGATGATGATAACACGATTGTATATGCTGGTAAAACTCATTTAACTGTACCCTTGAAAGGGAGTGAATTTTACTATATGTAAATTATGCCTGAATTTTAAAAATCATTTAAAAAGTTTATTTAGTTTTGTATTAGCATAACTTCCCCAGCTTCCTTTTGTTTTGTATTTTCTTGCCATATTTTCTGCAGCCATTTAGTTTCCACATTTTTGGTGCTTATATATTAGATGGTGTTGCTCGAAACATCATTGAACTGGGTTTTTAACAAACAGTACAAGGAGGGTGGCAAGTTGGAAGAACTAGATGAAGGGGGACTAAGGGATGCAGACTTCTGGTTATAGAATAAACAAGTCATGAGAATGTAATGTACAGTGTGGAGAATATGGGCAATAATTTTGTGATCACTTTGGTGGCAGATGATTCCTAGACTTTATATACATCAGTTCAGAATGTATAGAAATGTCGGATGACTATGTTGTATACCTGAAGCTAATACAGTTTGTATGTCAGCAATACTTCAATTAAAAAAAAAAGATTGAAAAACAAACCCAAACCAATATAATACCTTGTATCTTTAAACTGTCATGGTTGGTCCGTTTGTTTCTTGTGATTCGTGATATCTTTTCATCCTCTTGCCTTTTAAGTGCTGTCTGTTCTGCTTTCTTTGTCTCTCTTTGCTAAGCCAACCAGCCACTTTAAGCCTGTGTTTGGCCTGCCTTTTCTTTGTCTTTATGAGTTGAAGGTATCTTTGGCTCACGGATTATTTGATAATGGAGTGTGAAATTCTGCACCTAACAGCGTAGAGAGAACAAGAATTTCTTCCCCGGCTCCCTGTCTGAAGATTTTCTGTTTGGACTGGGACTTCTCTTGGACTTTCATGGCACGTCTGTGTGTCGGGTCTATTTTGTGTGCTCATAAATGGCCTTTGAAGGTACAACTTTGAAATAAGAAATTGACAACAATTTTTAACATGAGATTTGTGAAAGTCTAGAGTAGGAGATGGTGTGAATCACTGCTGTTTGGTGAAGGAGAAGGGGAGATGAGGATATGGTTGGTTTTGTTCTTTCTGTTTAAAATTTTTCCCTTCAAAAAAGGTAAGCAAAACCTTTATTTGAAATCACACCCTACACTTTTGCTTTACATGTAGAGAAGAATGATGAAATGGGGACTCCTGAGGAGTTGGTTTTTTTTCTCTCCCATCTACAGCACTCTTGTTTTGAAGGTTGGGAGGGGTACAGGGGGAGTTCTCAGCCAAACTCATCTGGGCCTTAGGCATCTTTGTGTCCCCACCAGGCCCCGAATAGTGCTCTGCTGCACGTAGCAGCAGCTCAGTGAATCCTTGTTGAGTTGAAAGAGTCTTGTGTTCCTGCTTCTCACTTGCCAGGACTTCAGGGTGGGTCTTGCTACCAGTTTACATTCCTTGGCACCTCGACTCCCTGAGAAGTGATGGTTTCAGGGGCACAGGGTACAGGGGAGACTTTTTATCAGGACAGCCTTGTATTTCTAAAGCTTAGCGAGACCGCCAAGAGCGTGGTGGTTCCCCCTGGGGTTTTTTTTTTGGCTGCAGCGTGCAGGATCCTAGTTCTCTGACCAGTGCTCCAACCCACGCACCCTGCAGTAGAAGCATGGAGTCCTAACCACCGGACCACCAGGGAAGTCTCTGCTCCTCCTGTTTTACTTATTCTTCATGATTGATACTTCCACTTTGAACCTTTTTTCTTGGATTGTTCAAGTCCTTACAACTTCCATGGTTAGCATTGGAATCTGAGATAAGCTGACACATAAATATGTCTTATTTGGAAAAAGCGTGTGTAGTAACATCCATGTTCCTGAACTCTACCAGGAGAGAGTGTTACTTACTCACCCTCTGAGAACAGTGATGTCCCACGTATAGATAACTATTCACATCCCCAACTGATGGTTGGAATGTCAGGAGTGTGTGTCTCACGAAGGCTATTTGGATCACAGAAATGGCACCCCTGTGAGATGAGCACTGATTCCACAGGGCATTGCCATCTCTCTATAAAGCCCTCCAACTTGAGTGAGGCCACGTGCTCAGCAGGAATTCAGGCTGTGTAATATGTCATCACATTCCCTGGTTTTATGCATTGAGGTGGGGTGTTTTTGGGAGGAGGGGCATTTTAGAAAATATTCCTGCCACACAAGGTATCTCTCTTAATTCCCATGTTCAATCACTTGCCTAGTCTTTACCTGTTGGAGAGTGCTTGAAAATTATAGCTAGAACAACAACAACAAAACCATGATAAATAAAATTTGGTTGGATGTGGAGATTGTCTTGCAATTTTAGTATATGTGGCACAAAAAAAAGTATAATGAAATGATTTTTATTTGTAGACCTTGGTTTGTAGACTAGAGAATGTTCTTACATGATGTTGCGGGCTAATCTTTTTGGAAGACACTAGCTCTGACACTTCTCAATACCTCCTACCTTGTGGATTCCATCTCTTGGCATAGATACCATTCTTTAAAGAGGTGGTTGGAGACAGGGAGGTGAGGAGTGATGGATTGCTAGGAACATGGGAAATATTAGAGGTTACAGGCCCAAGAGTGCTTTTGTACTTGAGAGCTTGCGTCTTTTATTCATTCAGCAAATGTTTCTTTGTGCCTACTGTGGGGCCAAGCATATGCTAGGTTCTGGTTATACAAAGTTACACCTAAGCAGACATGGCTTCCGCCTTCATGGGCCTTGTTGAAGTTAGACATTAAACAGATAAACAAACATAAATTACAAATAGAAAGGGTGAGTCCCTTCAGCTGTTCACCTGAAACTATCACAACATTGTTAGTTGGTTATACCCCAATACAAAATAAAAAGTTAAAAAAAAAAGGCCATTAAGGAAAAGGATAGAATGCTATGCCAGAGAAGTCAGGGAGTTTAGTGCAGCCTGGGAGGTAAGGGACATTTAGACCAGGATTTGAATGAGGAGCCAGCTGGGTGAAGAGTCCAGAGAAGAGGATGCCAGCGAGTCGATCAGCAAAAGCTCCAACTTTTCCTTGGGAGGAGTTTAGAGGGAGGTTTGGAGGAACGTCTGATGAGCATATTCTTTTAGGAGCGTGCCTCCTTCCTGCTGAATCCCTGCCTTTGTGATTTGTTGCGTCAGAACACTTAGAAATAACAGCCTGGGCGCTGTCATTCTGGTACCGTGTGGTCCTTTCGGGTCTGTGGCTGTAGCTCAGGAATGCTCTGGGATGGGCCAGGTTCAAGCAAGAGGAGATGCCAGGGGGAAGAAGGTGGAAGAGCCTTTTCTGGCCCACCTACAGCAGAAGTTGGAGCCCCGTGTTCAGGGTCGGCCCCCTGCAGCTTCCTGCTGTGTATCAGTGGAGGTTGACAGTCTCCTGAGCTGCTGGAGCGTCCTGTGCCCTTGTACCATCTCAGGACATGGGACAAATAAGTGAGGGGCTTCTGTATTCAGGGAACCCCAGGTCATTCCCTGCTGCTCCGAGTTGGGGTGGGATGGAATGAGACACTGACCGCTTCTGCTAGAAGCCCAGCCAGCATACAACCTGGGATGAGAGGAGTCAAAATGTAGTATATAGTCTCTCTTAAAGTGAATTTTTCAGTCTCAGAAAGCTGCCACCGTTGAGAATGTTTCTCTGTTCTCCAGATTGGGCATAAGTAAATCACTTGTCTTTCTGTCATGTAGAATGGGCTTGGCAGTTGTTTTATTTTTACCTTTCCTGTCATTTCTGAGGCTGGCAGCCAGAGGTAGGGTGTGGAATGGAGCCGTAAATTACCCTCAGAATGATTCCAGTGGTCCCATTTTTAACTCTTAATTGCGCCTTTCCCTTTTCACCACCCCCTTTTACCCCCCTCCCATTCCCCTTCTCCTTGTCCACATTTGAATGAACAGGAAGAATTGAGGAGGCTGCATGTAGGTGGGAGCAGGTTTGCTTAGTGACGCCTCTCTGAATGATGGAAACCATTTCTTTTCCCATCACTGCTTCCCATTTTTCCCTCCATGATTCTATTTTAAGTGACTGTTTTTTTTTTTTTCCTGATTCTTTTACTGGAAACCGGCCCAGCCTCACTCATTTTGTTTCCATGCTGCTATTAAAAGACAATGCCCAGTTAAGAGGACTTGGAAGAGGGGCAGGACAGCCACCCTCTTGCTTCTAGTCATCTAGGCAAAAATCAATTCCCTGGATTGGGATGTGAGAACAGTTTTAAGTTATTTAGGCAATTTTAACTTCTGTGTCTGTTTTTTTTTCCTTTAATAAATTTAAAGGGAGGAAAAACCCCACTCTCAGTGGTTCTGCCCAGAAACTTCTCTTTTGCCCAGCTAATGGGCTTGAATTCTGAGGTCAAAGAACTTCCCTTTAGTATTCTGGGCCTCTTTTACCAAGATAGAAAAATATGCTTGGCACCCAGTATCCGGTCAGCCACGAATTCTTGACATTTGCAAGAGATGTGTCCTCGGGCATTGAAGAATCCCCATATTTATTAATACAGAGTGTTTGTAGAGTTCTGAGTATTGCCTTACAGAGAAGGCAATGGCACCCCACTCCAGTACTCTTGCCTGGAAAATCCCATGGACAGAGGAGCCTGGTGGGCTGCAGTCCGTGGGGTTGCTAAGAGTTGGACACGACCGAGGGACTTCACTTTCACCTTTCACTTTCATGCATTGGAGAAGGAAATGGCAACCCACTCCAGTGTTCTTGCCTGGAGAATCCCAGGGATGGGGGAGCCTGGTGGGCTGCTGTCTATGGGGTCGCGCAGAGTTGGACACGACTGAAGCGACTTAGCAGCAGCAGCAGATATTGCCTGAATCATATTCCCTTCAATGTTCTTGTTGTCTGGGTGTTTTTTGGAGGGGCAGATCCCCTAGAAGGAAATGACATGACAACTCACTCCAGTATTCTTGCACAGAATATCTCATGGACAGAGGAGCCTGGTGGGAACACAAAGAGTCGAACGTGACTGAGTGACTAACACACACATATCCTCATACCATACCTAAGTTTTCTTTTAAAACTTTTCGATTACTTTAAAATTTTTTCTCATGTGATTAGTTGTTTTTGCAGTGACTGAAACACACAGATTGCTTTTTAAAATGAAAATAGGTCTGTGACAGTATAATCTGCATACAGTAACATAAACCCTATGCAGTGTACAGTTCTGTGGGTTTTGATGGAAGTATAGAGTCTGGTGTGTCCTCAGTCACTCAGCTGTGCCTGAGACTCTTCCTTACCCTGTCGACGGTAGCCCTCTAGGCTCCTCTCTCCATGGGATTTTCAGGCAAGAATACTGGTGTGGATTGCCATTTCCTTCTCCAGGAGATCTTCCTCACCCAGGGATCAAAACCATGTCTCCTGCATCTCCTGCATTGGCAGGTGGATTCTTTACCACTGTGCCACCTGGAAGCCCATAGAGTCTGGTAACCACCACCAAAAATCAAGATACAGAATGTATCATTTCCCCCCAAAGTTCCCTCTTGCCCCTTTGTAGTCAGCCCCTACTTCTTTCTCCAGCTACTGGCAGATACTAATTGTTTCCTGTCTCTGCAGTTTTACCTTTTCTTAAATGTCATAAAAATGGAATGATACACTCTGTAGCCTCTTAGTCTGTCTCCTGCTTCGCATAATTCATTTGTGATTCATCTGTGTTGTTTCATCATCAGTAGTTCATTCCTTTTGTTTGCTGAGTAGTGTTTCACTGTGTGGATGTACCACATTTGGTCTGTTCATTCACGGATTTGGGTTGTTTATGGTTTTGAAAATTATGAATAGTCACCCAAAATAGTTTGCCCACAAGTTTTGTATAAACATGTTTTCTTTTCTCTTGTATAAATACCTAGGCGTAGGATTGCTGGTTGGTACACTAAGTGCATGTTTAACTTTATAAGAAACTGCCAAACTTTTTTGCAAAATGATAGAACCACATTGCATTCCCTTCAGCGGTGTTTGAGAGACCTGGGTGCTTTGTGTTCTTACTAACACTGTTTACTGTCAGGTTTTTTTTTGTTTTCTTTTTTTGTGTGTGTGTCAGGCTTTTTTGTTTTGTTTTTACTTTGTCTATTTGTATAGTTGTGTGATGGTATCTCACTGTGGTTTTAATTTACATTTTCCCAATGACTTGATGTTGAGTGTTTCTCAAGTGTTTATTTGTTGTTTGTAGATCTTCTCTTTTAAAACTTTTCGGTTAGTTTTATTGGTTTATTCTTTTTATTACTGAGTTTTGGAAGTTTTTTCTTATATATTCTCAATAGAAATCCTTTATCAGATACATGTTTTACAAATAGTTTTTCCCAGTTTAGGGATTGGCTTTTCATTTTTCTGATAGTGTTTTTGGAAGGGCGGAAGTTTTGAATTTTAATGATGTGCTTTTTAAATCCATTTCCTCGTAAGGGATATGATAGACTTACCAATCCCAAGTTCTGAGCCACCACCAAATTTTAAATTTCATTTTTTAATTTAGCAGAAACTTTTGTTTTTCTGTTTTGTGAGCTATTACTTCTTTTGACTCTTCATTTTGTTTTAACTTACATTACTGATAGTAAGGCTGCCTGTTTGTTCTTTTTTTAACAAATTTTTGTTTATACTCCATATAAACTATTGCATATGTGATGATGATTAACAAAGTTGCACTGGGTGATAAGTGCTAAGTTACCCGCCAGGCTCACTCACTAGCCAGTGACTCGCACACACCAGCTTCATAGGGAGTGATGCAAATTTGTGTCTGAGCAGAATTATCAGTCACTGCATTTCCCCTAACATGTAGGTCCTTGAGGTCAGGAATTCTTTGTATTTTGTTGCTAGCTCTAGAACACGGCCTAATAGGTCAGAAAATAATGACTGAATTCAAGTTACTGGCTTTCATGAAGGACAGTGCTGAACGTCTCACAGCATTTGAGGCTGTGGCTCTCAGGGTTAGCTGAGGACTGAGGCCGACACTGAATGTCAAAGCTTGAACGGCAAGGGACAGCCAAGAGCCCTCTCCTGGGGGCCTCACTTGCATCAGACGTTTTCTGGAACATGGGGAGATAATCCCAGGACCCAGACCTTGACTGGTATTCCTTAGGGAGGCCTTAGTTTCTGACTTGAGAGAGGAATAAGTTCACACCAGCATTCTGAGAAAGCACATACTCTAGTGAGGCTGAATCTCGGTAACTAGAGGACTCAAAACCATTTGTGGAGTTTTGCTGTTCTGCCACCTTTTAACTGCCCCAGGGTCTGCATAGCTGTTCCCTCCTGCCCCCAAAATGGCGGAGGGATCAGGCCAAGGTTGAAGTCATTGGCAGAGCCGAAGCCAGGCTGCCTGTGGTGGAGCCCAGCTCATCTCCACCCATCACCCCATTTGCGTCCTGGTACTATTTTGGCTTATGGTGTGTGGTTTCAGCATTTGGGCCAGCTTTTTAATCACGACACAGTCCCATCTTTTAAGGGTTGAGTGAGTCCTCCCATGAGTTTGAGCGGGCTCTGGGAGTTGGTGATGGACAGGGAAGTCTGGCGTGCTGAAGTCCATGTGGGCACAGAGTCAGACCTGACTGAGCAACTGAACTGAACTGAGTCCTCCCAAAGAAGCAACTGCTGAAGAGAAAGATTTTCCTCAAATGTTGAGGCCTTCTCTTCTTTCTAAGAGTCTTATTTTAAAGATAATTCAAGAGGGGAAAGGTGGAAGCTCCAGATTGAAGGCAAGGGAAGAATCTGGGGGAAGTATGTATGTATGTGTAAGGGTGTGTGTGTGTCTATGTGTATGCATGCATGTATGTATGGTGGGCGGGTAGTGGGGTGGCCGTGTGTGTGTGTGTGTGTGTGTGTGTGCGTGCGTGTGGTGGGCAGGTAGTGGGGTGGCCGTGTGTGTCTGTGTGTGTGTGTCTGTGTGTGTGGGTGTGGGTGTGGGTGTGTGGGTGTGTGTGTGGTGGGCAGGTAATGGGGTGGCCGTGTGTGTGTGTGTGTGTGTGTGTGTGTGTGTGTGGTGGACGGGTAGCGGGGTGGCCATGGGCCATGGGCAGGGAGGCGGCAATCCACGCAAAGCGGTCCCAGCTGCCCCTGGTTCTGGGCTGATCCCGGCGCTGCTGCAGCCTGTCATTCCGGGTGTGCTGCTCTCATTAGTGGTTGAGTATTTCTGAAAGTGTTCTCTCTCAACTCTGACCACATGCCCTTTCGGGGAAGGGAGGGAGGGGCCAGGAGAGTAACAGGACCCACCCTGTTGTCATGCCCAGCTGCCCTGCAGAGGGTCAAGGAGCCCAGGGGGCTGGAAAGAGTCACAGGAGCCCGTGCGTGTGACACAACTGGTGTCTCATTTTCTGCGCTGCCCCACGCGGCCTGCCCCGCCTGGAGGGTCCAGCCCTCTGCTGTGGGCTCTGAGCACCCAATCACAGAGGCTTTTTTCTTTTGTCCTTTTAAGGGGATTCTTGGCTGAAATAAACCTTCTATTAACCAATTTGATCTCTCTGAAGCTCTCAGCCCTCAACACATACACACACGTTCACCAGCAGCTAATGACCATCTTCCCCTCTGGAACTAGCCTGCACTCCTGCTTTCGATGAGGACTTGGGGTAAAGTGCTCAATGCTAATATTCCTTCCCATGGAGTGGGGACTCTGAAATATTTTTCTTGACTGAGGTGTGGTTGACAGCTTTGATTTATGAAATTAGCTCAGGGAAAAATAAGATGGAAAAACAGTCCAAATTAAATCTTTATTTCCATAGCTCAGTTGTGCTCTCCTGTCCATTTTTAACTGCCATGCAGTCTTAGGTACCAAGGACTCCAGGGTTTGCTAGGTTGCTTTTTTCTTCTTCTTCTTTTTTTTTTTTTTTTTGTAGTTTTGGCCCAAGAAAAACTTTTTCTTTTTAAATAATTGTGTTTCTTCCTCCCTCAAAAGTAGGCAAGTTTAATGAAGAAAATCAGAAAAACCTAGGAAAGCACAAAAGGAAACATCCATATTCCCAGCGTCCAAAGACAGTCACTGTGAACACGTGGGTGTGTACCCATTGTGTTGGAGAAGGTAGTCATGGGGCCACGTCTTTCCCCTGGGAATCTCTGGGTTTGTGGTGCTGCAAGTTTTTCCCAGCATCCTGGACCAGAATGTCTCACCAGCAGAGGTGTTCTGGTGGGTGTGGAGCCTTCCCATGGGGGAGCTTTCTGTTCAAGGTCTTCATCTCACCATTGGCCAAGTGACCCATGAATAGCCCGAAAGGGATTCAACTTAAGTCCAGGCTTACCCCCACCCCCACCCCAGCCTCCAACCCGAGAGCGTGGACTCTTGATCTTAGAGTACCTAGATTCAAATCTCTGCTCCATTGCTCACTTTCTCGGTGTCTGTTTTCTCACTTGTAAAATGGACATAATAATAGTTGGTGACCTCTGGGGTTGCCATGTTAAATGAGATAATATGTGCAAAATGCACAGCACACCACAGGTACCTGGAACCTGATATTCTAGCCCAGCGCATATTAAATACTTGCTTCGTCCTTCAGTTCAGTTCAGTCGTTCAGTTGTTTCCGACTGTTTGCAACCCCGTTAACTGCAGCATGCCAGGCTTCCCTGTCCATCACCAACTCCTGGAGCCTGCTCAAACTCACGTCCATCGAGTCAGTGCTGTCATCCAACCATCTCATCCTCTGTCGTCCCCTTCTTCTTTTGCCTTCAATCTTTCCCAGCATCAGGGCCTTTTCCAATGAGTCAGTTCTTCCCATCAGGTGGCCAATGTATTGGAGCTTCAGCTTCAGCATCGTCTTTGCTTCCACACTTATTGTAGGTGGTATTCTCACTGCCCCTCGTCTTGTGGTTATAAATTGTTCCCTGGATCTCTCTCTTCTGGACAGGGGTGGTCTTTTCTTCCCTGGGTAGTATAGAAATCCTCTCACTGTTGAAAAATTGTATGTAATGGAGTAGTAGGATAATCTCCTTTGACAAAACGGAAACCAAAGTTCAGTCATTTTCATTGAATGAAGATGTCAAGCTATGACAAGACTGTGGAGACATATACTGCCTGTTGCCTTGCATTCTCTAAAGATGCCAGATGATCTCTGTTGCTGATTCCACCACTTTTCCTGTACAGATCCCTCTCTGCATTGTTCCTCATTTACTTCCATAGACTGTTGAGTCACCTTTTCTAGGTAAAACATGGCAACACGCACGTTGCTTGAAGTTGTCTAATGCCCTTAACATTTATTCCCAAGGCAGGCATGTTTCTAGCTATAGAGCAAATGGGTTTGGATAAGTTTGGGGCTGCTTTTTTGGCTAATGGGAAAAATATGTTGTCTGTAGCCCATCCAGTGATTTTCTTGTTTATTTCCTATGGTCAAGCCCAATAAAAATAATGTGATGGTCACAGGATATTTTGCCAGTTATTTCAGATGTAGGGGCAATTCACTCTGGATTTGTTTACTTCAAGTGGAAAAATTTACCTAAAGTTACCTTCTGTACTTTTTACCAGGAAGGAAGCTTACCTGGGTTTCTCCGTTTGGGGCCAGCTTCTGTCGAGTCAAAGACCAGAAGGACTATTACAGGGCTTATTTCCCATAAATAGTGAGAGAGGGAATACGGTGACTTAGGTGGGGGCACAGCTCTTTTTTCTTCATGGTAACTTATGTCTGTCTGTTTTATATTTTGAACCTGCAGGACGCACAGACATTCAAGTGGTTCAGCCAGACCAGCCACAGCAGCCGGAGAGCAGAGCCCTGGTACTAGCAGCCGGCACCACCAGCCTGTCAAGAACCCGAGCCACAGTAGCTTGGCCAATGGCACAGGTGAGTGACAGCACAGAGCACCAGCCCAGACTAGAGCTGTGCTCACATGGAGCCGGGACTCTGTCTGCCGTGTCAGAATGCCGGGTGGGTGAGAGAAGACTCCCAAACTGAGATGGAATTTGAATTCATCATTCTTTCCATGACCCATCTTCTTTTCTCTCTGGCATAGTCTGTACAGCCAAGGTCATTCTCCATATGACTGCACTCTTCTCAAACCTTCCTTGGCACAGAATTAAAAAGCATTAATTTTTAAATTCATTTCTTATCAACCTTGGATTTCTTGAGAGGGGATATCTTTTTTAAGTGATACTTTTTTTTTTTTTTCATTTCCCTAATTTATGGAAATGATCAGACTAAGGAGAAAAAAGGCTAAGTATTATTGTTAAGAGCTGGCTTAGAGAAGATCGTGGTGCTGTTGAGTGGGTTGGGATGCTGAACTGGGGCAAAGCCCTGGTGCCACCAGGGGGCCTCCTGTAGCTGTTCCATTGAGAGTATTTGTCCCATTTGAGAGAGGAGAGCCCTTCCACATCCATGCCGAACTTCTCTGCACTTGATCCTGCTTCCCCATAAGTGGGAAGAGAAGGACCTGTTTCAAAACAAATCCATTTTTGTCCCGCTTTCCTTCCGTCTCATCAGGACAGTGTTGAATTTAGAAGGGAAAAGCCAACCCCCAAAAGTTTATTCTTCTAAACATCTTGAGGACTGTCAAATCTTTTGTGATTTCTGGTCATTTGGTGATTTGTCTTAATTTGGGGCAGTTGGGAAGGGTCATGGCCACTTGCTTTGATAAACTGTAGGTGGGGGAATGCAGGTGTTTAAACCAGAAAGTGACACAAATAAATGTAGATGCTTGTAGTAGCAGAAGTGTGGCAAGGACAGGAAATTTGGAGCAGCATAGCTTCTTCTTTTTAATAGTTACAAATTTGTTTTATTCTTTTTATTATGTTTACAGCACAATATTTAATTTCTAATCTTTATTTAGCAAGATCACTATTTAACATTTCTTTTATTTACTGGAAGTATTAAATTAAAAATTAAGTGTCATTGGATTGAACATAGCAGCGTAGCTTCTCCATGCAAGCATTAGCCTGGTATTGTTACTGTCCTTTCTGTAACAAACTTATTGAGCAGGAGGCATCGTTTGGGACTACCTTCTAATAGCTTTCAGTTCTCCGGCAGCACCATCTGAGGGCTCCAGAGCCACTGTGATAGCTTAGGGTGTCGGCCATGATGTTGTCTGTGGCAGACAGCAGGACAGAGTGGCCTGGGTCCTGTGAGATTCACTGTCTGTGTGGTGGCCTGACTTTCTCTCTGGAGTTTGGGACCTGCCTGCAGAAACTGAGTTGGCCAGCTGGCCCTGAGCCTTGAGGACGAGGAAGCACTGGAGGTGAGGAGGATGAGTGGCTGGGCTGCTGTCTTGGCTTACCTGGCGCTCCTGTGCCAGCCACCGTGTCCAGGCGCTGGCATTGCCAGTCACAGAAGCCAAGGGTGGCCTGGCTTCCCATCTGTGTGGTGGAGACAGCAAGGTGGTGGCCACGGGCCATGCTGGGGAAAACTGTGTGAGCACCGTGGGCGCCAGTAAATGTGCTTCTCAGAAAAATAAGTCACTAGAAGAGGGCAGGTGTTCACAGATGGGCAAGGGGAACTGGCTTTCGGAATCGGTTGTGACCTCGATGCCACGGCCATGATACCAGCCTCTGTGTCCTTCCAGGGGCCTCCATTCTTGTGATGCTGGTCTCCCTCAGCCATCTCTGCTTGTCTTATAAAGACAATTCCCTCCTATGGGTAGGAGTAGGTCCCTACCATGGGCACCCTACAGGGTGTGGGCTTGATCCCTGCTACGGGAGCTAAGATCTCCTATGCTTTGTGGCCAGAAAAGCAAGCCATTAAATAGAAGCAATAATGTACCAAATTCCATAAAGACTTAAAAAAAAATCCACATTAAAAAAAAAAAAGCCCAGCTATGGGTAAATTATGTTTCTATGGTTACGGTCTTTGAGTCAGTCTCCTTGGACGTTTAAATAGGTCTGTGTTTCCCCTTGGCTTATTTTTAGGTACCTTCGCGTATTGTCCTTATCTCCAGGAACATTATGTATTTGAGCAGACGGGGCAGGTGCCAGCCACGTCTTCTGAAAGCCAAGTATCTGTAACCCCAAACTGCCTTAGAGATGTTTTATGGTGCTGTGTCTGAATGTCCAAACCACTCCCAAATCAGTCTGTGAAGGACAGTCGTTGCACGTTAGGGATTTCTGCCTGTTCAAATACCTTTCAAATGCCTTGGCCCCTGTCTCGTCTCTCTCTTTTCTGCTCTGAAGATGGTTCACCATGCCTCACAGCCAGCCTGGACCTGGTAGGCTTTTTAATGTCTATCCAAAGCATACAGAAAGATCTCAGTTTTCCTTTGGGGAGCAGACAGGAGCCCCCTCTCTTTGGCAGTGCAAAATGAGAAGAGGGTTGTGGCTCTGACTGAGGACACCTCCATCACTCAATATGTCTCTGTTCGAACTGTGAGGACCAGTTCCAAAATGGTGGTGGTAGTGAGCCGTGCCTCCAGGGAAGGTTTCCAGAGACCCACAAGATTTATTTAGCAAGCCTGTTTTTGGCTGTGCTCTGCAGCTGTGCATGAAAAAGACATCTGGGGCAAAAAGGGAGCCGAGTTCCAGGTGGTTTTTTCATGTTGTCACAACTGTAAAGTATCCATTTTTTATAAAAAGAAGGTGAATGGCAGCCTGTCTGTATAAATATAATATTTCTAAGGTTTTAGAAATGGTGGAATCGGGGTCTAGGATAATGGCATAGCACTTTATTGAGACTTGTATGTAATGATTTACTTTCTAATTTTTTTTATTGAAAACTTTATCCCCCTCAAAAAATCACATCTCTCACTCAATTCTCCCTTAAATGTGATTTCCGTGCATATAAGGTCAGGAGTCACACAGGCTGTGGTCAGATTCTACATCCCCATGTGCAGCATGTGTATAACGCCCAGGGACTTGATGGCCCTTATTTTCTAATTAATAAAATCAGGACAAGAGTTTATATCTCCTAGGCTTGTTATAAGGAATAAATTATGTAAGACATATAGCATGTCTAGCACAGTGCCAGGTACATAGTAAGCTCTCGATGTTAGCCTGGCAAATCATTTCATATGGTTATAATTACGTAGCATGGATAGACGTTCTTTTCTGCATTTCATTATTTTTTTTAAAGATGTTTCTGTTGTGGACCATTTTTAAAGTCTTTATTGAATTTGTTACACTATTGTTTCTGTTTCATGTTTTGGTGTTTTGGCCGAGAGGCATGTGGGATCCTAGCACCCTGACCAGGGATTGAACCCGTATCCCTTCACTCTCAGCCCTTCACTCTCACCTTCTCATGGGAAGGCAAATGAGGACCAGGGAGGTCCTCATTTCATTATTTTTGATACACGTGTCCATGTTTCAGGGTCTTTCTATTTACCTTTTTTTAGTGGTTTCATACTGTTTATCAGTTAATATGCCATAGTTCATATAACCATTTCTCAGTCCTTGTGCATTTCTCTTCAGTTCAGTTCAGTCCCTCAGTCGTGTCTGACTTTTTGCGGCCCCATGAATCGCAGCACGCCAGGCCTCCCTGTCCATCACCAACTCCCGGAGTTCACCCAAACCCACGTCCATTGAGTTGGTGATGCCATCCAGCCATCTCATCCTCTGTTGTCCCCTTCTCCTCCTGCCCCCAATCCCTCCCAGCATCAGAGTCTTTTCTAGTGAGTCAACTGTTCGCATGAGGTGGCCAAAGTACTGGAGTTTCAGCTTTAGCATCATTCCTTCCAAAGAACACCCAGGGCTGATCTCCTTTAGGATGGACTGGTTGGATCTCCTTGCAGTCCAAGGGACTCTCGAGAGTCTTCTCTAACACCACAGTTCAAGAGCATCAATTCTTCGGTGTTCAGCTTTCTTCACAGTCCAACTCTCACATCCATACATGACCACTGGAAAAACCATAGCCTTCACTAGACGGACCTTTGTTGGCAAAGTAATGTCTCTGCTTTTTAATACGCTATCTAGGTTGGTCATAACTTTCCTTCCAAGGAGTAAGTGTCTTTTCGTGGGTGCAATCACCATCTGCAGTGATTTTGGAGCTCAAAAAATAAAGTCTGACACTGTTTCCACTGTTTCCCCATCTATTTCCTATGAAGTGATGGAACCAGATGCCATGATCTTCGTTTTCTGAATGTTGAGCTTTAAGCCAACTTTTTCACTCTCCTCTTTCACTTTCATCAAGAGGCTTTTGAGTTCCTCTTTACTTTCTGCCATAAGGGTGGTGTCATCTGCATATCTGAGGTTATTGGTATTTTCCCTGCAATCTTGATTCCAGCTTGTGCTTCTTCCAGCCCAGCATTTCTCATGATGTACTCTGCATATAAGTTAAATAAGCAGGGTGACAATGTACAGCCTTGATGTACTTCTTTTCCTATTTGGAATCAGTCTATTGTTCCATGTCCAGTTCTAACTGTTGCTTCCTGACCTGCATGTGGTTTCTCAAGAGGCAGGTCAAGTGGTCTGGTATTCCCATCTCTTTCAGAATTTTCCACAGTTTATTGTGATCCACACAGTCAAAGGCTTTGGCATAGTCAATAAAGCAGAAAATCCTGATGTAAACATCTTTACCCACAACTTGGTTTCTTCTGGAATGAAGTTCTTGAGTCAAAGGATAAGTAAGTGTTAGTTGCTCAGTTGTGCCAGACTCTTTGCGACCCCATGGACTGCAGCCCTCCAGGCTCCTCTGTCCATGATTTTCCAGGCAAGGACACTGGAGTGGGTTGCCATTTCCTTCTCCAGGGGATCTTCCCAACCCAGGGATCGAACCCGGGTTTCCTGCACTGCAGGCAGATTCTTTACTGACTGAGCTACTAGGGAAGCCCCAAGTCAAAGGATATGAACATTTAAAAAGCTGAAGTGTGTTACCAGATTGCCTAAATCTGGTGTTATAATAATCATATATGCCAAGGCATTGTAAAATTTTCCTCGTGGCATATGAAGATTATTTTTCCCTTGACCTTGTAAATACTAGTTTGTCATTTTGCTATCAGGTATAGAGTCCCACCTCATCATTTAAGCTTATGGTGTTTCTACAGTTATCAGTTGCTTTTCTCTTACGTGACTTCTTTCATAGTGTTCAGTTATTTGACTTGTGGAGTTATAGAGGTTAACTTTAGAGATTTATATAGACTTTTTAGTAAAATTGTGGTAAAATACTCATAAAAATTACCATTTAAGCCATTGTTAAGTGAATAATTTAGCAGCGTTGAGTGCATTCCCAATGTTGTGCAGCTTCATCACTGTCCTTTTCCAGAACTTTTCATCATCCCAAACTGAAACTGTACCCTTCACACAAAAGCATCCTCCCTTCCTTCTGTTCCCCAGCCCTATCCCCGGGAAACCTCTGTCCTGCATTATGTTTGCTTGTTTGTTTATGACTGCCCTGGGTCTTTGTTGCTCTGCACGGGATTTCTCTAGTTGTTGGGAGCAGGGTCTACTCTAGTTGCGGGGTGTGGGCTCATGTGGCGGCTTCTCTCGTTGCAGAGCGCAGGCTCTGAGTGTGCGGGCTTCAGTAGTTGCAGCACATGGGCTCAGCTGCCCCTCAGCATGTGGAATCTTCCCAGACCAAGGATTGAACCCACCTGCATTGGCAGGTGGATTCTTAACCACTGGACCACGAGAGACGTCCTCTGTGTTCTACTTTATGTCTCCATGCATTTGCTTATTCTAGTACTTCATGTTTTACGTGGAATCATTTGTCCTTTTGACTCTGGCTTATTTCACTTGCATAATGTTTTCAAGATTAACCCATGTTGTAACAAGTATCAGGGTTTTGTCCCTTTTCCAGGCTAAATAATATTCCATTGTATGTGTTTACCACATGTAAACACATTTTATCCATTCATCTGTTGATAGACATTTTGGTTGTGTCCTCCACTTGGCTGTTGGCTGATGCTGTGGTGAATGTGGATGTCTGAGTGTCTGTCTGAGTCTGTGCTTCTGGTTCTTTGGCTGTACACCTTGGAGTAGAGTTGATGGTTCATATGGTAATTCTATGTTTAGCTTTTGAGGAACCCTCAAACTATTTTCCACAGCAGATGTACTCTTTTCCCACTGGCAGTGAATGAGGGTTCCAATTTTTCCACATCTTTGTGAACACTTGTTTTTTTCTTTTTAATACTTAGTCATCCTAATGTGTGTAAAATATCTAGGTACACAAGTTTTACTGGTTATTTTTATGATTATAAGTTTTTATTATATTTTTGTTTTGCCTTTTATCTCCTTTTCTGTGGTTTTTCTAGAAAAGTAGTTAAAAACAAAAAAACTATGCCTGAGCGTTTTTTTTAGTGCTTGTAATTTCAACTTTTGCTTCCATAGTGAAAAGATTCTCTCTTGTCTCTAGATGGAATAAATATTTTCTTCTGTTTTACTTTTTTTTTTCATGTTAAACTATCCCACCACAAATTATAGTGGCATATCTGTATATGCACATGTATGTAGACATTCATATTATGTGTATAATGAGGGCTGAGTTTCAATTAATTTTTCCCTGTAGCGAGATCCTATTATCCTATGAACATTAGTTGCTTTTTTTTTTAATTGTGGTGATACTTTGTGTTTATCACTTACTATATTCTTATATTCTTACTTTCTTATATTCCTATATGCAGTGAGTATTCATTTCTGGACTCTTTACTTATCCTGTTTATTTGTGATTTCGATTATCGACATTTTTTTTAATGCCTGGAAAGGCTGGTCCCATCTTATTGCTTTTTCTCCATGATATGCTTTGATAGCTTATATATTTTCAAAACAAATTTCAGACTTGGAATGCTTAGGAAGTTGAAAAAAATATGAAAGTGTAACTCGCTCAGTCATGTCCGATTCTTTTGCAGTCTCCATGGGGACTGTAGCCTGCCAAGGAAGCCTTTAAAAAATTGGTGGAAGGTAAATGGAAATTGTTTGAATCTGTGTACTGACCAAGGAAAGATGGAACTTTCCCATCAGGTGACATAGTATGACTTTATCCATTTTCAAGTTTTCCTTTTTTCCATCTAATTTAATGCTTTCTTTATATAATCCTCACCCACCGCCATGTCATGCTAGTTATGAACTGTTTTTCTGGTTTTGGTTGGTCTCGTAAAGCGCTCAGTTGATCAGTTGCATTGGAAGGCATTTCTTGGGTTTCACGGTGAGACATACTGACTGCTTTACCGTGTGTCATATGTTATGAGCTGGTCTTCCTTTTAAAAAGCTTCCATTGTTGGCAGGCGCCTTTTCCACACCCGAGTGAGGGGGCTGAAAAGATGTGTGTGTACAGTGAGAGTCTGTGCTGCACCACACACACACCTAAAGATCTTGGAACACACAGTGAGCTGGCAGCGGGTCTAGGATTAAGCAGAGGAATTTCCAATTCCTGATCTCTTTTTGGCTAACTGTGACTAGAGTATGTCTGAGCCCTCAATGAATATCTGATTCATAAAGTTACAGTGTTTAACCAGCATCACAGAGGGAACTTTGTGAAACACCCAGAGTTGCAGGAATCAGGCATTTTGCCTCCTTACCCCACTTACCCTCTCATCTCGGGACCCAGCTTTTCTTCCCATACATGAGAGCCATCTAAGCCATCTCTGTTTCTCTTTCCCCCAACCCCTTCCATTGTGTTTGTTTAGTGGTCTTCTGGGTTTGAGTGCTGATTCTGCTACTTGCTTGTCACCTCTCTAAATGGTACTTCTGGGAGCCTCTGTTTTACCTTCAGTAAAATGGGGATAATACCACTTTCCTTATGGGATTACTAGGAAGAAAACTGAGCTCATGAGAATAAACTTGTGAAAAGCAGCATGGGATCCTGGATTAGATCTTGGAATAGTAAAAGGACATTAGTGGAAAAGCTGTGAAACCTAGATAAAGTCTGGGATTTAATGAATAGTAATGTACTAATGTTATTTTTTTTTAGCTTTGGCAAATGTGCCATAGTTAAGCAAGGTAGTAATATTATATAGCATGGATGAAGGGCATGCTATCTTTGTACTGTGTTTGCAACTTTTCTATAAATTTGCAGTTATTCCCAAATTTAAAAATTTTAAAAAGAACCTGCTTTGCAATGATAGTGTTATCCAAATGTGAGGCACATTTATTTCAGATATCGTTTGCTAGATTATTAGGCCTATTAAATAAGTATTTGTTCAATGAACGTTTGTCAAATGACATTTTACTAAGTGCTATGACAGTGTAAAGAAATATAAAATGAGCCTCTGCTCTATAGTCTGTTTCAGGGAAAGAAGCTGAAAAGACACAGTCTGCCAAGTGCTAACACAGTAGATGTCACAGGGGCTGTGTGGTTGAGAAGCTGAGACCACAGGTACTGTGGGCTCTGCAGAGGGACCCGTCTGGGCTGAAGCAGTAGGAGGAGCCTGTAAAGAAGAGGGGCTGAGGTGAGAGAGGGATGGAGGCAAGGACATAGGAGGTAGAGACTAAAAGCAGCAAAAAACAAAGGAAAACAAGATTTCCCTCATTGTCAAGAAGAATAAGTGTTTTGGGACAGATAAGTTGTGCACATCAAATAATTAGGATTAAGAACACTGGCTATATTGAATAGAGCTTAAAAGTAACATACAGCATTTCTCTAAGGGCTGGTGAAATTGTTACTCCTCGTCTTTGACAATCCAGTTTTTCTCTCTACGTTAAGTCGTGGCTCAAGGATCGTGCTCTGTCACTGTTTTACCAGGGTGACCATGGGGCAGTAACTGAATGTCTGAAATTTGGTTTCTCCTGACTATAAGCTGCGATGGGGTGGATTTAATTCTGAAATTTCAAGTCCTTATGTTCTAAGAACATGTGTATATATACAGGCACACCTTATCTTATCACTCTTTGTTTTATTATGCTTCATTTGTTGTTTAGTTGCCAAGCTGTGTCCGAATCTGTGTGACCCCATGGACAGTAGCCTGCCGGGCTCTGTCTATGGGATTTCCTAGGCAAGAATAGTAGAAATGGGCTGCCATTTCCTTCTCTAGGGGATCCTCCTGACCCAGGGATGGAACCCATGTCTCCTGCATCTCCTGCTTGGCAGGCGGATTCTTTACCACTGAGCCACCAGGGAAGCCCATTGTACTTCACAGATAATTAAAAAAAAATTTTTTTAAAGCAAATTGAGGGTTTGTGGCAATGCTGCCTCAAGCAAATCTGTGGCACCATTTTTCCAACAGCATATGCTCACTTCGTTTCTCTGTCATATTTTGATAATTCTTGCAATATTTCAAACCCTCTACCAGCAAAAGAGTTGATGGTTAGCATTTTAGCAATAAAGTGTACATTATATTTTAAGACATAATACTATTGTACACTTCATAGAATATAGTATAATGTGCTGCTGCTGCTGCTAAGTCGCTTCAGTTGTGTCCAACTCTGTGCGACCCCACAGATGGCAGCCCACCAGGCTCCCCCGTCCCTGGGATTCTCCAGGCAAGAACACTGGAGTGGGGTGCCATTTCCTTCTCCAATGCATGAAAGTGAAAAGTCAAAGTGAAGTCACTCAGTAAGTGTCTGACGCTTCGTGACCCCATGGACTACAGCCTACCAGGCTCCTCCCTCCATGGGATTTTCCAGGCAAGAGTACTGGAGTGGGTTGCATTGCCTTCTCCATAGTATAGTGTAAATGTAACTTATATGCCCTTGGCAAGCAATTGTGTGACTTGCTTTATCATGATATTTGCTTTATTGTGGTAATCTGGAATCACACCTGCAATAACTGATGTATGTCTGTACATACACACACACACAGTTTTTTTGAGAGCAGAGAGGATAAGCATGGACGAGTAAAGTTTCAATGCTAGGATATCTGGCTTTCATATTTTGTCTCCAATCCAAACTTGAGATAGCACAAAACTCTTAAACAGATGAATGACTCTGGTAAATCACAGGCTCTCGGATAGCTCTGTGCACAGACTCAGTCCTGGTGGGAACCCTTGTAACTAGATTTGCAGCTGCACAAATGGTCAAATCCAAATAGTATTGACTGGACAGTCTTTTCCACTGGCATGCCCCAAGGCTCTGGTTTTATTCTTTTCCTGGTTGACAATTTCATCATAATTTTTTAATAGGCAGTACATACATGTTGTCAACACTTTATACAAAAGTAAAAAAGCTTAAACAGTGTAAAGAAAGTCTCTTTCCTGTTCTCGTCCTCCAGCCTCCCCTTCCCTCCCTAGAGCAGTCCCTGTTCTGTTTCTTATAATTCTTTCCAATTTGAATATACAAGCATGTCCATATATATTATTTGAACGTATACACATAAATGTTAGCACAATATACCTGCTGTTCTTCACTTTCCCACTTAAATCATCTTAGAATTTTTTCCGAAAAACTTGAAACTGACTTGAAAATCTTTGCCCCTTCTATCTCCTGTTAACCCCAAAGAAGGAAACAGTTTTAGTTCCAATAAGAACAGTAATCACAGCAGATTGAAATGCTTTTTGTTGTTCAGTTGCTGAGTTGTGTCCGACTCTTTGTGACCCCATGGATGGCCGCACACCAGGCTTCCTTGTCTATCGCCATCTCCCAGAGCTTGCTCAAACTCATGTCCATTGAGTCAGTGATACCATCAAACCATCTCGTGCTCTGTTAGCCCCTTCTCCTGCCTTCAATCTTTCCCAGCATGAATGAAATACTTGAAACATATTTAAATCCAAGAATTCATAATGATTTTTAAACAATAAAATTTCACTTTTTTGGGAGGATGTGAGAGTATCAGCTCATTCTTCTGAAAACTGGTAAATGAAAGACCAACTTTTTCCTTCTTTTTCTTCACAAACTGAACCTTGAGGTAGCCAAATAGTTTAAAAAAACACATTTATTGGTTTATTTTTGGCTGTGCTGGGTCTTCACTGCTCTAGTTGCAGAGAGCAGGGGCTCCTCTCTAGTTGTGGTGCTTGGGCTTCTCGTTGCAGTGGCTTCTCTTGTTGCAAAGTGTGGACTCTAGCATGGGCAGGCTTCAGTAGTTGCAGTGTGCAGGTTTGTTGCCCTGTGGCATCACCAGGGATCGAATTGGTGTCCACTGCACAGCAAGGTAAGGCAATGGCACCCCACTCCAGTACTCTTGCCTGGAAAGTCCCATGGATGGAGGAGCCTGGTGGACTGCAGTCCATGGGGTTGTGAAGAGTCAGACACAACTGAGCGACTTCCCTTTCACTTTTCACTTTCATGCATTGGAGAAGGAAATGGCAACCCACTCCAGTGTTCTTGCCTGGAGAATCCCAGGGATGGTGGAGCCTGGTGGACTGCCGTCTATGAGGTCGCACAGAGTCGGACACGACTGAAGCAACTTAGCAGCAGCAGCAGCACAGCAAGGTGGATTCTTTTTTTTTTTTTTTTTTTTTAGCAAGGTGGATTCTTAACCACCAGGGAAGTCCACCAAATAGTTGATAGGTGAAATTCCTCTTTAGAGGAATGATAGATTATTACTGCTTTGCAGTCCCTCACCAATTAGTGGATTCAGGCAATAATCATCAATGGCTGCTACCATTGCAGGAGAGACACCAGACATTCTGTGTCTCCTGATGGGAGTACTTCATATGTATGGGGTAATTTGTATTTCCTTCACTGTGAAGTGCCTCTGTGCATTTTTTTTTTCCTTGTTGATTTGTAGAAGCTTTTTTCATATCAAAGAAATTAGCCACTAGTCTGTAATATGAGTTGATAATGATCTTTCCAAGTTCATTGTTTTCTCTTTTAATTTTGCTTTTGCCTTTTTTTTTTTTTTGCCATTTCAATTAAAAAATGAATATAGTTGAATTCATCAATCTTTTATGACTTTTAGATTTTGGGGGGTCATTTTGTTAATTAATTAATTTATTTTTGGCCATGTCTTATGGCTTGTGGGATCCAAGTTCCCTGACCAGTGGAAGCACAGAGTATGACTTTTATTGATAGATTTTGTATGCTACCTTAAACACTCTTTTCTGCTTTGAGATTATAAAAGTATTCTCCTCTATGTTCTTTTAGTTCCTTCATGGTTTCCTCTTTATGTCAAAATCTCTGGTCTATCTGGAGTTGATTTTGATGCAAGGAGTGAAATAGGGATGTAACTCAGTTTTTGTCTAGTACACTACCCACTTGCCATAGTACAGTTTACTGAACAGTCTGTCTTTTCTGTAGGAATTTAAAATGTCACCTTTGTCATATACTGAATTACTTAATTCGAGTGTGTATTTAATTCTGTTTCTGAACTTTCTTGTTTATTTAATCGACACCTGTCTATTCATGTATCAGTGCACATTGTTTTAGCTGTTGAAACTTTATAGTATGTGTTAGCTAATACTTTGGAGAACACCCCTGCCCCTACTTCCTCATACACGCAAGACTCTTCATGTCTAGAATGTTTACGGCTATTCTTCTGTGTTTAGTTTTCCATATAAATTATTGAATAAATGTATTTGGTTCTCAAAAACGTCATGGTTTTTTAAATTGAAATTGAGTAAAATTTATATATTTTGTGTAAAGAGACTTGCCATCTGTTGTGTTTTACTAACTCAACCAAGATGCTGGGAATATAAATAAAAATTCTTGCATTTATTTTGGGGAAACATCAGTTGCACAAAATAAAGTTGTTTATTAACTAATTTACTCTGCATGTCAGACAATATTTAATATATTGGAGAGAAAGCAGATTATTTAAATTAATCACAGGTGGTTCCTAGGCTCTTTGCTGTTTGTTAAGATCAAGCTTGGCATCATGTCATGTGAAGAAATTATAGTTTCAGCTGACAACCAATCTTACATTAGCCGACAGGATCATGTGGTTGCTTCTGAGTTATTATAATCCTGGGTCACATCAGAGGATGTGCAGAGAGGGAGAAGTAGTCTGTAGCAAGTGAGTGGTTCAGGCTCTGAAGGCAGACAGCAGGGGTGCGAATTAGGTGCCCTATGACCTTGGAAGTTTATTTAACCTCTTTGAGCTTCAGTTTCCTCAACTGTAAAATGGGGTTGTGTATAAGGCTTAAATGAGATCATCTAAAAGGCTTTGCACTTTGTCTGGTATATACTGGTGTTCTTTAAACATTGCTGTTATCATTTATATTGGAAATCTAACTCTGCTGGTCTGATATTATCTCATTTATTATGGTAAGTTTGTGATATCATTATTTAGAAATAAAGGCAATAGAAGATAACTAGAAAAGGGCAGCCAGGCCGTTAGAATAGGGCGTGACCTAGAGACATTAAAGAAATGGCAGGCCTTTCACTGGAACAGAGAAAGTGAATGAGAAACAGGGTGGCCAGATATTTATTCTGTATTGCTTGAGAGCATGGGAATTAAAACCATCTAGTGGAATTCAGTTTAGCATAAGGAAAGTCTTTCTGGTAGCTACTTCTGTTCAACAGTGGAATGGCTCTTTGGATGAGAGGGGAGTTTGCGGGAGAATGGATACATGTATATGTATGGCTGAGTCCTTTTGCTGTTCTATCAGCTACCTGAAACTATCACAGCATTGTTAATCAGCTATACCCCAATACAAATAAAAAGTTAAAGAAACAATGGAATGGCTCTATAGTGAGTTGTTTCTTAGAAGAAATGTTCAATTAGGATCTGGATGGCCACTGCTGCTGCTGCTACTAAGTCGCTTCAGTTGTGTCCAACTCTGTGCGACCCCATAGACGTCTGGCAGCCCACCAGGCTCCCCCATCCCTGGGATTCTCCAGGCAAGAACACTGGAGCGGGTTGCCATTTCCTTCTCCAGTGCATGAAAGTGAAAAGTGAAAGTGAAGTCGCTTAGTCGTGTCCGACTCTCAGCGACCCCATGGACTGCAGCCTACCAGGCTCCTCCATCCATGGGATTTTCCAGGCAAGAGTACTGGAGTGGGGTGCCATTGCCTTCTCCGGGATGGCCACTAGGAAACACCAAAAAGAGATTCTGAATTACCAAGATGAGGCTAAACCAAGGGGGTTTTCCTTTGGAATTCTAGTGTAAATGTACATATATGTTAGTCGCTCAGTCGTGTCCAACTCAATGCGACCTCATGGACTGTAACCCGCCAGGCTCCTCTTGTCCATGGGATTCTCCTGGCAAGAAGACTGGAGTGGATAGCCATTCCCTCCTCCAGAGGATCTTCCTAACCCAGGGATTGAACCCAGGTCTCCTGCATCATCAGGTGGATTCTTTACTGTCTGAGCCCCCAGGGAAGCCCAAATCACGTATGTGGAAAATTCTTTGTATATTTATGGCTTATCCATTTTCAAAGAATTTTAAATGTTTCAGACCATGTTTGGTTCCTTTCTGAGTGAGAGGATATTGCAGTGCCTTGGGGTCCTTGTGAACATGAGTAATCATCAAAGACCTGGAGAAATGAGGAGACTCAGGAATCAGCTCATTTCACTTCTATCTTTGTCTGTTGTTCCCTTGGATGCCATCTTTTCTGTGTAGGCTGTTAATCTTTGCTCCTCACTTTGAGTATGTATCTTTAAAAGAACAAGCACGGTACTCAAAGTTTACTACCTCTTAGTGTGAATGGAGCTTTTTGAAAGAAGGTGATATTTATTTGTACCTAGCAGACAAGTGATAAGTTTAAAGAAAACCCTATAAACTTGACTTTGGCCTTGACTATGCTCCATGTATCACTAACACACTTCCCTGGTGCCTTACTTTCCCTGCTGCTTTTATTGCAATAAATGTAACCATAGTATGTTAGGAAATTTTAATAAAGTTATATGAAGGAGGTAATATTTAATAATCTATTTATTTCAGATCCATCTTCCATTTTTTTTTTTTTTTTTCTTGCAGGCTCTTACTGACTTACTGTCTTTTCTAGTATTATGTTCTGTAAAATCTTTTGCTGTCACTGGGTAACGTGTGTGGTACCCTTGTAGGTTCTGTGTTATACCACTAAGTGAGAAACCTGGTAAATGTGAACACGATGCTGAGCTGATCTCTAAAATACCATTTATGTATTTTCAGTGAATGACGAACCCACTGCAACCACTGATCCCGAAGAACCCTCTGTTGTTGGTGTGGCGTCCCCGCCTGTTGCAGTGTCCAGTGTGACCCCGAACCCCACCACTGCGGCTATCCCTGCCACGGCCACGCCAGCCGAAGGGGAGGAGCCCAGCACTTCGGGCACTCAGCAGTTCCCTGCAGCCGCCCAGGCCCCTGATGCTCTGCCTGCTGGGTGAGTAGCCTTCTGTCCCACCACAGCACCCCCCGACCCCCTAGAAAAAAACCAACTGGGGCTCCTTCACCAGGGCAGAAACAAGGTGGTTATTCATTACCTGGTGGCTAGAGTCCCTGGGGAGGCTGCCATGCATAGGAGCGAAGAAGGTGTGGAAGGACTGCTCGTTCTACATAAATCTTGAAAAAGACCTAAATCATCTGGGGCTGAATCAATGCTACCTTATACGGTGACTTGAAATGAACAGCTCGACTCAAAGAGTGTGGCTTTTATGGAACAAGGAGCTCATTTTGCCCTCCAGAATCACTGGGTTTGCCCAGCTCCTGCCTAGAAAACAGCTTTTCTCCCTTGCATTTTATCTCAATGGCCCATGGAGGACTTTAGGCCCTGAGTATTACTGTATGTTTTTCCATGGCTTGGGCTGATGTTAACGTGGACTCATAGTTTTCTTGCCCCACCTTTTGGTTCAGAATGAGATCCGATGCAAAAGGCCTTGGGTGATAGGAAGATGGCCCCAGTAGGCCAAAAGTGAGAGGAAATGAAGCGCAGGGACCTGGGAAACAAATAGATCTGGATTTGAATCCTAATTTGACCCTTTATGACCTTGCCCAGGTGACTTACCATCTAGGTAGGGTAGAGGTGATAATCATGCATAACTACCTCCCCAGGAATTTGTTGTTGTTCAGTCACTCAGTCATGTCTGACTCTTTGTGACCCTGTGAACTGCAGCATGCCAGGCTTCCCTGTCCTTCACCATATCCTGGAGTTTTCTCAAACTCACGTCCATTGAGTCAGTGATGCTATCCAACCATCTCATCCTCTGCTGCCCGCTTCTGCTCCTGCCCTCAATTTTTCCCATCATCAGGGTCTTTTCCAATAAGTCAGCTCTTTGCATCAGATGGCCATGGTGTTGGAGCTTCAGCTTCAGCATCAGTCCTTCTAATGAATAGTCAGGATTGATTTCTTTAAGGGGCTCCAGTAAGACAGTGTATGTGAAGCCCTCACCCAATGGTGAGTGTTACACCTGGTGAATGATATTTCTGAAGTGGTTATGAAAGAATCATAGAAGAAGGGAATGGTTCTGAACTGGGAAACAGTCTTATCTCAGGGCTCCCAATCACTTGTCAGGGCCAATTCCATGCTGTCCCACCGCCCATCCTGGTTATCAGCTTGGAACCAGGGAAGCCCTTGTGATAAAAGGGAAGGATGGTATACTGATGTATAATACACCATACTGTTCTTCAGCCACTTTAGAAAACCCCATTGTCCAAACAAATAAAAAATCCTAAATCTGAAGGCATTTGGGATTTTTACCACTTACATCTCACATCCCTAGCATCTGGCACACAACTTACATTTCTTAACAAAACACAATGAACACATGAAAAATATCACAAATGGTTTTTAATCCCTCAGACCCATAGAGAATCAGGGGGTACTGAGAGGTGGCTCCAAAGTCTTCTGTGAAAATTATCATTTTGTGAAAAGATTTATAACTACTTGCTTGTGTGCAACTCCTTCCTACAGAGGTTTTTTTTTTTTTCCTCTTGTGTATGTGGTAAGGAATACTCGAAAGACTTTTGTTTGGTTTATAATTTGAAATCTGTATATAATTTGGGAGGAACAGAGTGGGATCATTTTGGCAGAGGGAGAGAAGATGGCCGCCCGGTGCCTCAGGAGCCTGTTTGCTTTCCGCTGAGCAAAGCCTGGAAGGAGGGCTTCCCTCCCGTGTGTCAGTCACAGGCAATTAGGGCTACTGGCTCAAGGCGTCTTTATGTAGGGCGTGTGTGAGGGTTACTGTTCTCCTGGATTGGGCCCTTCCTGTTTCCAGGCAGCTGGAAAACTCCAGGCCCTGAAAACACTCTTTATTCTGAGTCTGGCGGTCAGAGCAGCTCAGAGAAGCTGGTTTTCCTACTTGGCCTCCCACCCCAACCAGAGGCTGAGCTGCTTCTCTTGGGTAGAGTTTGAACAGCATCTTCTCCCTGGAGCGTTTAGAATGCGATGGTAGGTCTGAGGAGGCTGCTTCCCACTTGAACATGAGTGGTGGTCCGGAGAAGGTCATTGAGACCCAGTCTTGGCCACCCAGAGGGGCTTCCAGGTGCCCACTGGGAGTTCTGGTACTTTGTGGGCTGTCTCGGGGCCTGGCGATTGCCACTGGCAGTGCTGAGTGCATGGCGGTGAAGCTGGCAGGCTTTCAGTTCTCTGCTCTGTGATGGCAAGCCAGAAAGGGCACACTTTCCACCCCGAGCCTCCCAAATCACAGCCCTGCCGTCTCCACCCTAGCAGCTTACTTACAAGTTTAGGAGATCCAGACAAGGTGGATCATCCCTCCCTTCTTGGTATCTTACATTCAGGAGTCAGGGGAACCACTTTTAATCTTTTAAATAAAATTCTGAACATAATGTTTCACCACCTAGAATGCCTCACTGGTTTCCTCTTGTCTTTAGGAGTCAGTTCTCAAATCCCTAATACGACCTGAAAAAGCTCTGCAGGACAAGGCCTCATCTACCCTTCAAACCTTCCATGGAAGACACGCTTTGCTTTGCTCTCTAAGCTCTACCCATAATGACTTATTTTAGTTTGACAAGTATAGCACCCTTTCTCTGGGTTGGGGACTGTCATGCTGGTTACAACTCTGAAACCTTCCTCACCATTTTGTCCATTAATTTCTATCCATCTTCAAGTCTCAGATTAATCAGCACTTGCTCTGGGAATCCTTCCTCCATCCCCAGTAGACAAGGTCAGACTGCTCTGTGTATTGCAATTCTTCTCACACGCATAATTGCGTGTTCTACGTCCCTCTACCCAGCTGGGCTGTAAATGCCAAGATGGCAAGGAGCCTGGCACAAAGTCAGCTCCCAAGACATACTTGTAGTGCATTAATGAACCAGTTTTTTGAGGATTCCCCATGTGGCTTAGTGGTAAAGAATCGGCCTGCCAATGCAGGAGACGCAGAAGACATGGGTTCCATCCCTGGGTTGGGGAGATCCCCTGGAGGAGTCAGTGGCAACCCACTTCAGTATTCTTGCCTGGAAAATCCCATGGACAGAGGAGCCTGGTGGGCTTCAGTTGGTGGGGTTGCAAAAGAGTTGGATATGCCTGAACGACTGAGCAACAGCAATGAATCAGTTTAAATGCCATATATATATATATTTTTTTTTTTTTTTTCCTCCACCTGGATGAATGTTTTCTGCTTCTTTGATGCCTCAAATAAAGAGGACCTATGACAGGAATTACATTTTCTTCCTAAGAGCAAGACCTTAATGGGTCCCTCACTAGGCTGTCTGGCTTTGGGTTCACGTATGACTCTCACAGGGTCGGGCTGCTCCTTCCTGCTCACTAGGGGTCTTCATGCCTGGGGAACACTGCAGAGCACGTTCCCCCCTTTGTGTGGCCTTTGTGAGCCACGCTAGACTGCTTTTTTTGAGACATCCAGCCGACTCTGTCTCTTTCCAGCCGTACCTTCTCAACTTCTTCATCTCCTTCACAGAGCAGTCAGGCACAGTTCACTTGGGGGTGCCAAGGGCTTATTTTTCCAGTTGCCACATGGCCTTTCTGAAACTTGCAGCAGATGCAACTGGTCATAAAGATGTCACATCCGCCTGTGTTTTAGTGACTGAAGGCCACCGAAACCTGGGCTGCCTCAATCCAAACAGAACACCCTTTATCCCTTTCCTGTCTCCCGGTCTCTAAACCCTCCTCCTGCCTTCTGTACCTTTTAATTTAATTAGCGAGAAAGGAGCCAATTGGAAGGGCGTGGCGCTTTCAGGCTGCTAACGCCTGTCAAGGGAAGGGGTGCCAGCCAGGCTCGAGAGACGTGTTGAGATAGTGGCCTGGGCGAAGGGCAGTGGGGAGGGAGGCCTGCTTTGATCAGCTGGCCCTGCATCTGGTTTTTATCAGCAGGGAGCCCACTTTGGGGACCAAATGCTCATTAACAGACCGTGTGTACATGGCTTAGATAAACTCCAAGTGCGTCTCGGGCCCCGCCGCTCGCCCAGGCCCTTGCGCACAGAGGCACATTATTCCAGCCTGGCAGCCCGCGCCGCGCTGTGGTTCCTTACATAAGGGAGGCCGTTGTATTTGGACTCTGCCGGCTTACCTCAGCGCTGCCATTTCACACCATCCCTCTCCTCCCGCAGTCATTGGCTGCCCTGGCTGTTTCCTGCCTCAGAGGAGAATTAGTTGAGGAGGGTGTACTTTGGGTCTGTTGGATTTGCCATCTCCCCCTACGCCCAGGTCCAATTCTGCAGACCTAGAGGTCCTTTCTCCAGGTGGTCCTTGACACACTATCAAGGGTGACAACCTGGTAAGAGTTCTTTGATGTTTTCTTCCTGGAGACACTTTAAGAGACATTGGAATTTGCAGCTTCTCTGCTAAGTTATAAACCAGCTGCTCCCATTGAATTTCATTCCAAACTCAATTTTGTCGCTAGCCAAAGATCCTTACCCAAGGAGTTTTAAAACAGTGCTTTTCAAACTGTCTGTGAAAAACTAGTCCTTTTTTTTCCCTCACTGTTTTTGTTTGTTTTGATTTTTTTTCAGTCTCTTATGAACTCTTACTTCGGTCCTCTATTTAATGAAACAGATCTACAGATCATGTATTTGGATGTTGTGGCAATGTCAAATTGGTACAAAAGTTTCTAAAAGCCTACAAACTTCTGAACTTTTCTGGTCACTGAACAGTAACAGTGTGAGCCATGGACCATAGTTTGAGTAGCAAAGGATTAAAGGATTATACTGGAGAGTCTGTGCCTTTGTGCTAAGTAGTATGGTTTAGTTCTTGACTCTGCAAGGATTATTACATGCTTAGGTAATGCCAGATAGTACATGTTACTGGCTTCCTCCTCCTCATCTCAGAATGAAATCCTTGTTTCCAAAGATCCTACTGTGTCAGGGCTGGCCCATGAGAAGTTCTCCCCCTGCTCTATGTATGTTTTCGTGTGTAACTAGGAATTTTCATTTTACTACTCTTTCTTGAGAGCTCCTCAGGAGCTGGTGTTACTGTGTCCTCCATTTCTGTGTTCCCAGCGCCGAGCATAGTACTTGGCTTCTAGAGAGATGGAGTGAGAAGTGGTTGTTGAAAGACTAGATAAGTATTTTCATTCTCAATAGCTGTTACAACTTTTTATAGTTTTTTTTTTTTTTTTTGAAAAATTGGGAAAATAGAAGAAACAGAACAACACTAACAGACACCCACCTAGATATAACTATTGGCACGTTTCACGCACCTTGTATCTCTTTTCGCCTGATCATTAGCAATAGTTAACACATGTTAAAAGCTTCCAGCATTCTGGGAATGCTAGGTTTCATAGGTGGGTTATTTCAGTCTTCATGGCACTCTGTAGTAGCTGCTACGCTACTTTTACCCTTGTTTTGCAAATGAGGAAACCTTAAGTGGTTTGCCCAAGACCACATGTACAGACATGTACATGTAAACATTAAACACAAATCTACCAAAATTTAATAATCTTAGGGCATGTGCTTTTAAATTTTATTGTTTTAATTGTAAAATATTTTAAGCATGCAAATAAGAATAGAAAGTAATATAAGAAATACCTGTGGGCTCCCCAACTCAGTCTTATCAAACTTTAGCATTATGCTGCATTTAGTATAAACCTCCTCCTCCTTACCTTGATTTTTAACCTCTTTATGAAGGAGACATTATAAAAAAATAAAGTTGAAAGTCCCTGTGAATGCCTCCTCGATCCCATTCCCTATATACAGAGATACATGGAACTGGGGACATTCATTTCAACTGCTCTATGGTATTCTGTTGTATGAATAGGTAAAATTTTATTTGTTATAATTAAAATTTATATTTACCATGTATGTGATAGATATATAAATATAAAATAACATTTTATGTTTGTGTTTGTTTATATTGTAATTACCTCTCTGCCTTTATTAACAGTGCTACAATGAAGTGTTTTCTGTGCATGCCTTTTTGTGTGCATGTTTGTTTCTTTAGGGCAAGCACTCAAACTGGAATTTCTTCTTTGTAGGAGGATGAAGGTTTTTGCTTCTAGTAGATGCTGTCAAATTGCTTTTTGAGTCAGTTCACCAATTCACACTCCCATGAGCATATATAAGCATTCTTGCTAAAGCAAAATTGTCAGATAGTTTTCACTTTGGCCAGTCTGAGGGATGTGAATGGGATGTCTCGTGCTGGTTTACTTTGAATTTTCTTCATTATCCTTGAGATTAAACCGCTTTTTATATTTTTTAAAAATTTGGCTTTTGAGTTTCTTTTCTTGTGAATTATCTGTTCATGTATTCCTGTCAATTTTTCTATTTGGCTATCTGTTGTTATAATCTGCAGGATTTCTTAATATGTGCTGGGTACCAGTTGCCTCTCAGTTATGTGCATTGCAAATATTTTCTGTGGCTTGTCTTTAAACATTTTTGTGTTGCTTTTTATTGTACAGGAGTTCAGATTTTAAGTAGTCAAGTGTGTTCATCTTTTTCACGTGCCTTTTGTGTCTTGTCTGAAATACTTCCTTACTCTGATTATGCAAAAATTTTGCATGCATACATGACTCCCCCTGACCCCCATGTTTTGTAGATTCTGATATGTATAGTATTTCACATTTAATTTCTTTAAAATCAAGGTGTGATTTACAAGCATTAGAATGTTATAGTTTAATTGGCAGAGTTTTTTGGGTTTTTTTTCTTCCTTGGTGATATGTTAAAAATCTTATAATTGGTGGCATTTTAGATTTAATGAACAATAGTGTATTTTTATTGGAGAAGGAAATGGCAACCCACTCCAGTGTTCTTGCCTGGAGAATCCCAGGGATGGAAGAGCCTGGTAGGCCGCTGTCTCTGGGGTCGCACAGAGTCGGACACGACTGAAGTGATTTAGCAGCAGCAGCAGCCATGTACTTTTATAATTTTTAAACAATATTTTGTTTATCTTATGCATGTTATTTTTTCCACTCAGCATATTGTAAATAATATTTTAAATGACTGAATATTCATTATAGAATTAACATAATTTACTAATTTTCCATTTTAAAGCATTTAGGTTTTTTCCAGTTTTTCTGTAACATGTTACAACATACTGTGACAGATACACTTACAGCTAAATCTTTGACACATAATTATTTCCTTAGGCTATATCTTCAAAGTAGAATTGCTGAATTAAAGGATGTTCATGTAGTAGAAGTTTTTAACCAAGTTGCAAAATTGCCCTTGGGAGCATATATATCCATTTTTGCTCCTATCAACTATGTCTTTTAAACACTTAAATTTTTTTTTAATTTAAATTTTTTTGGCCATGCTATGCAGCCTGTAAGATCCTAGTTCCTTAGCCAGGAATTGAAGCGGCTCCCCCTGCACTGGAAGCATGGAGTCCTAATGAATGGACCACGAGGAAGTCCCCCACCAACTTTTTTTTTTTTACTGGAGAATAATTGTTTTGCATTGTTGTGGTGGTCTCTGCTTCCATAAAGTCGAATCAGTCATAATGATATATATCTCTCCTCTCTCTTGAGTCCCCTTACCCCCCACCCCCTCTGTTCTACCCTTCTAGGTCATCACAGCACTAGGCTGGGCTTCCTGTGTTATACAGCAGCTTCCCGATAGTTATCTGGTTTACACAATAGTGGATATATATCAGTGCTACTTTCTCAATGTGTCCTACACTCTCCAACAATTTTTTAAAGATGATTTTATTTATTTATTTTTGTCTGTACTGGATCTTCACTGCTGTTTGAGCTTTTCTCTAGCTGTGGTGAGTGGGGGCTACTTTCTAGTTGCAGTACGTGGGCTTCTCATTGCAGTGGCTTCTCCTGATGCGGAACACAGGCTCTCGGGCATGGAGGCTTCGGTGGTTGCAGCATGTAGGCTCAGTAGTTGTGACACCCGGGCTGTGGAGCACAGGCTCAATAGTTGTGACCCATGGGCTTAGTTGCTCCATGGCAAGTGGAATCTTCCCGGATCGGGGATTGAACCCTTGTCTCCTGTGTTGGCAGGTGGATTCTTTACCACTGAACGACCATGGAAGCCCTCTTCAACTATTTTTTAAGAGTGACTATTTTCCTACATTATCAAACTTATCTACAATTTTTAAAATCTGAAAATTTGATTTAAAAAAAAGTTTTTATTTTTTTAGTAGACACCATCTCTAGGACTTGTCTGTAGAAGATGCATCTCTGTGAAAGCATATCTTTTAATGTTGCCATCTTCCATTGAAGGGCTTTGTGGACTTTTCCAAGGCAAAAAAAAAAAAAAAAAAAGGGATGGTTGAAAAAGGAGGAGAAAAACAGACCTTAATTCAGAGTCCTCAGTAGCTACTACTGTGCCCCACTATGCTTAGAGGGCATAAAGTGCTGGTTGTTGATAGTTTTAAAAAGGGGGTTAGTGTGCTTGGATTTAAAGGAAAGCTCAGTGTTTCAAGAAGGATTCTGGGGGGAAAGTCGGAGTTTAACATACTTCTTACCCAGTTTATAGAGGACCTCCTGAAGCAATGAAAACAGTGGCGAGGAGATGTGTTCCATTGCACACAGATTTTTGACTCATAATACAGTCTGACAGTGTCCCTACAGAGGAAATAAATCTTATGGTTCACCCAGGAAGTGGCCAGAGCTTGGGGAATAAATGGGATTTGGTTCAGAGTTTAAATTTATTATAGGATCATAACGTAAGAAAATATGAATTTCTCGTAATGTTTGCCTGAGGGAAGTTGAATCTCTACATAGGCAACTTTAAGAATACCTGAATACTTTCAGTATATTTTTCTGAAGTTTAGTTTGTGTCTAAGTAAACCAGCAAGGCATCTTTTGTTTACTGGTACCTAAGTATTCTGGTAGGACTTTGTTTGCTGATGAAGAGAGTGTATTTTGAATGAGAGTCAGCTTCACTAATGCCCAGTGCTTGTGTTAATAAAATTTATTAACAAATTATAAATAATACAAGTTTATAATGCTCTTAGTAAGAATTTGTGATTCATCTCTGATCTTAAACCAAAATACTTGGACTGTCTCATTTAAATTCCTTCTCAATTTAATTTGACTCTTGGTGAAACTGTGATTCTGTCCAAACTTACGGGAATCTGACCAAGATGTGTGTTAATCAGGATGGTTGAATATACACTGTAACGGCAAGTAACTGAGAACTGATTACCTGAAGACCTTTTAGGAAACTTTCCACAAGAAAATGTGGTTCAGGTAACCAGACAATTTCCTTTCAGATAACATAGAAATGATTGCATGCCATCCTAATAATGAAATTGAGATATTCTGCCTTTACCTTTTCAATAAGGATGGTGGTTTGGGGCAGAACTGGGGCATGGAAGAGATACAACTTGTTATTAATACCAAACACAAGGTCGTGTGTTTGATGCTCAGTGAGGCCAGACAATACCTAAATGCTGTGGTTTGGAGGGCAGAGAAAGGTTTATTGCAGAACCATACAAGAAGATGGGTGGCTTGTGCCCCCTAAAATCCCAAACTCCCCAAAGGGTTTCAGCAAAGCACTTCCAAAGGCAAGATGAGGAAAGGACGTGGTTAGTTGTTGCAGACTTCTTGGTGTTGAATCCTTTGTTCTTGCAGCTGTCCATGTAGGTCAGGTCACGATGTTCCTATAAACCTCCAACAAGACAAATATTATTCTCTGTTCTGGAACTTTTTATATGAATGGACTCTTAAAGGTTGGAACCTTGAGAATGGGCTATCCTGTATATTTCAGACTATATGTAACATTCTTTTACAATAGGTGCAGAGCCAACATGACTAAGCACACAAAGTTTAAAGCAAGAGAAACAGATCTAATATGGAATCAGATGTGCTCTTCCCTATTACAAACTGAATAAAGGACAGTTAAAATCCATAGGAGCAAAGGGAATTTAGGTTTTTTAAAAAAGTACAGAGATTAATTGAAACTGAAGACTGTGTTTTAAATCCTTTCAAATAGAAAGACCCTGTGTAGTCCATGGTCCAACTGAATGTTACGCATTGAAGGCCAAGGAGCAATGTGTTGGGAAGGGACCGGAATCGAGCTTGGGCTTTTGAACACTGTTTCTGAGAGCATCAAAGAAAGCTATTCAGTGGGAGAGGATGTGACCCACGTGACCAGGATGCAGTATCGAGACCCATGGGTAGTTTCATTGAAAAGCCTTTTAATCTCAGCATGAAGAAGATGCTTATAAGGTTCAGAAACCTAACCCCTGCCAGGGATGCACTGATGAAAGGTCGCTGCCAGTATCACTTTCTTGGCATGGGGAGACCAAACCAAGACAGTCAGAAGGCTTAATCTATGTGGGTCAGCAGCTACAGAGGGGAGAGGAGAATCGGGAGGCTCATTTGATTGACGATAGAATCGACCGACTCTGCCACAGGAATGGAGGGGAGGGATTTGTATGAATTCTGAGGAGCCGTGCAGGTAGGGAGGAGTTGAGAGTTCTCTAGGAAGAGCAGCTAGGCCAGGTCACAGATCAGGGAGGACCCACATGGACATTTAATCCGAGCAGGAGTCCAATTTTAAAAGGAAGAATGTAGATATCAAAAAAAAAAAAAAAAAAAAGAAAAAGAAAGGTAATGGAAGAAAGGTCTTATTCCTCTTGGTAAGTATTTTTCTAGCTAAGCCAATTGAGAGGGTTCATAGAAGGACACTGAGATTCACCGGGCAATAATAGTGCCTGAAAGAGAGCCTTTCATTTCTAAGGATCAACTGGGATCAAAGACAGGATAGACAGGTCTTGTCTAGGCTTGGGAGGAGCAGCCATAACTCTTGAATATAAGCAAAGAGGACTTCACGCCGATTTCCTTCCTGACAGTGCAGGAAGACCACTGTGTCAATTAAAGGCATTTACTTCATGGAATTTTAAGAACTGTCCCTTCTTCAAATGAAAATAGTAGTCAGTATAATAAAACCAAAGTTCTCTCCTTGCCTCACATGAAATAGAAAAGAAGCCAGAAGTTGAGACCACTTACGAGATGAAAGTTATAACAAAAGAATTGTTGAAATAAAGAAAAATGTGTTTTAGCACCTTTTCTCTCCAACTACAACACCACGTATTTTGTCTTTATTCAAGGGACAGCCCCACCCGCCTATTATGGTCAGTTTTCCAAACAGTGACTGCAAAATGAGCAAAGTTGTTTTATTGGGGCTTTTGTGCCACGAAATTGCCAAGGACAGGAAGGATAGAGCTAATTTCTTAGGAAATGCTGAGGAATTCTCGGCTCCTTAAATCTTTATTAGGAGCAAATGTTACGAAAGAGTGGTTTGCTACCCTTGCCTTGAGGAGCTTCCATATTTCAGGACTTATCCTTAAGCCAAATATCTTTCTCAAGACTTTCTTTATTTCCAAATTCAGATGAACAAAGAGAGTATCAAATTTGCTGCTTGATTACCAAGCAGACAGGAAGAATTTGGAGAGGTGGTGTGAAATCATTCTATGTTAGCCTCCTTTGTGGCTGAAAAGTCCCTACTTGATCCCCAGAGATGGGACACTAGCCTCTTGAAACTTGCAATATCTGTTACTCTTTTATCTTTAATTCAAAAGGGCATCGAGAGGGAGAAGAGCTTTAACTTGGCCCTGTGTGTCTTTTCACCTGATCACTTTTGCCAGAAGATTCTCCCCGCTGCTGCTGCTTCTTTTTTTTTTTTTAATTTGGCTATGCTGGGTCTTAGTTGCAGCACTCAGGGTCTATATTTACGGCATGGGGGATCTTTTAGTTCTGGCCTTTTAATAAAATACCAACTAAAGTGCATAGATCTTCCTTTTGCCAGAGCAGGGAGGAGCCAGGGCACTTGGGCCAGGTTACCAGTAACCGCTTCAGCCAGAAGCTGGAGTGGGAACATAATATAGTGTTAGTCACTCAGTCATGTCCAACTCTTTGCGACCCCATGGACTGTAGCTCACCAGGCTCTTCTGTCCATGGGTTTCTCCAGGCAAGAATACTGGAGTGGGTTGCCATTCCCTTCTCCAGGGCATCTTCCTGACCTGGGGATCAAACCTGGGTCTCCTGCTTTACAGGCAGATTCTTTACCATCTGAGCTACAGGGAAGCCCCAGGGAGCGGGAATACCCAGGAGAACAAGTGTCCTTGAGGGCATTTTAATCGTGTTTGTAGTACTCTGGTCCTCAAACCAGTAGTGGATCCCTTTTGAGAGGAGGGAATGTGGAACAAGCAGACCTCAGTGCTCCCGGGGGAAGCCTCCTAATGGTGCAAAGTGTGTAGCCTCTTCCTATAGATAATATCTGAACAAGGGTTTCTGATTAAAAATGGAGCCTAGAAATGAATGAGGTGGATTTACTGTAATGTCTCCCCAGTCATGATCCTGCAGGGCTCCCTACCTAGACTCCTGTGCTAGAGAGAGCTGTTCATGTTGGGGTGGGTGGTGGAAAGGCACCTGGCACCTTGTCTGCTGGGTTGTGGGTTTCTTATAAGTTCCACTTGCCCTTCCTTTCTTCCTTTCAGGGGTCCATGGTAAAACTCATAGGCTAGAGAGTCTGAGCTGAGTTTTATTTAGCCCCTCTGAGCCTCGGTTTCTTTGATGATGATGGCATGTCCCACCTTAAAGGATGGAGGCAGGACTGAATGAGGTAAAACAGGAGCCTGCAACTCATTGTGGATGCTCTGTGGGTGATGATTACCCCTTCCCATTTTTGCCTTGGAAACCTTGCATGTATTTCTATCTGAATTAGCCTCTGAGAGGCTCATCAGTGGTGTCCATTGATCAGATATGAGAAACGGTATCAAATAAAGATCATATCTATTTGAGTAGATACACCAGGCTTAGTGATAGAACTTAGGACATTTATTTCAGTATACAGTCAACTCTCTGCTATAACATATGTGTTCCTAGAAATCACCGCTGCCAAATCATGCAACAAAAACCACAGGGTTTATGGGAAGAAATGGGTTAAGGACACAACAGACAAAAATTTGTCAGTGACACACACACAAACAAGAAGGTAATAACACAGTGGCAGAGTTTTACACATGTTAAATGGTTGAGATGATAATACACAATAAAGACGCAGGGTTCCACGACAAGACCTGCAGTTTGCTTGTGGAAGCAGATGCCTGAGGATTAGAGCTTGTTGAGTGTTGTCTTAAAGTGGTACAAGAAGGGTTTTCTGAACTCAGACAGGAGTTGTAACACCAGATGTGGGTGAGTATGATATGTAACACGCTCCAAAGTGAGGTAGCATGTAGATGTGTGTGTTTTTTTGTGTTCCTACAATACTGGGTTCAGCCCAGGGAAGTCTTCTGTGTTCATAGTATGGTTAGAAGACAAATACATGCACAGCAAACGCAAAATTCACATCATGCTCACGTTCCCTTAAGTATCAAATCACACTGGCATAGACCTATGTCTTTAAAATACGCATTTCAGCAGAACTGACTGTACTAGCTTCCTGGTAAAATCCACCTTCCTCTTGAAAGTGCCCAAAAGTAGAAGTAGATAAAATCAGTGTAAAACATAAAGACTAAGGGACCATTCGCATCCTTTATAAAATGGTAATCATTTTATAAACAAAGGTAAATCTTTGCATTCCTTATATGTCGGTTACTGTATTCTGGGTCAGTGGAGTTACTGTCAGACTGTGTTGAATGTGGGAATAACAGGAGTATGGGGATGGGTGGTCCTTTTCTCTGTTTTGTAGTGATTTTGCCTTTGGACCCACTGTTTGGATCATCTGCTACCTTGTCTTTCTGCCATTGGCACAGATGAGCCACCCTCAGCACCCACACACAGAGACAGGGGTGGAAAAGCCAATAAATAGCAGTTTGCTGTGTTTCTTGGTTCATCCAGATCTCTTTTAAAGACCCTCTGTAAATGAGTCCTGTATTTTAAAAAGAAATGTGATCTTGAATATATACGATGCTAGGAGAACAAGGGGAATTGTATAATTTGTGACGTTAAGAGGTAATAGGTTGCAAGGGCTGGAGAGTCCATGGGTGAACTTTAGGTGTGGGGGTCTGTGAATCCCAGAAACTGCACACATTTTTGTTGGTAAGTGCATGGAGAGAAAGAGTCTTCAGCTTTCATTACCTCCCTAAAAGGACTTTTGGTCCTCAAATGGCCAGTAAACAGTGATTTGGAAAAATCCGTGGGAATGTAGATTCATAGGGGTTATGTAGGGGAATTTAGCACTATCTGTGGGATATCTAATAACCTTGAGTCGGTAAAGGGGAGTTCTCGTAGTTTTCTCAAGAAGCAGGCATGGGTCCCATTATCAGGGATGGCGTGGAGCTGGTCTGACCAGTGGGTTGGTTTTGCATGTTGTCTTTGATGTTTTCTGTCAAATTAGCCACATCAGTAGTGAAGAACCCCATTGAACCAGGACTTATGCCTTTCACCAGCATGTCTCATGCCTCCCTTGACTTTATTTTGCAGATGGGAGCAGCGAGAGCTCCCCAACGGGCGTGTCTATTATGTTGACCATAACACCAAGACCACCACCTGGGAGCGGCCTCTTCCTCCAGGGTAAGACTTGGACCAATGAGCCCTGAGGCTCTAGAACTGGCACCAAGAGTCCCCCATCGGCTTCTCCACCACTCTGCCACAATCATCTCTCTATTTCCCCCACTCTCCTCCTTTCTCTGTCTCTTTTCCCCTCCTCCCATAGTCCTCCTCTTCTGTGGTCTCTGCTCTCTCATTCCACTTTCCCTTCTCCCTCCATTTGTTGCCTTGGCCATGGGAGTTCTTTTCTTTCTTATTTATTTATTTAACTGCACTGGGTCTTTGTTGTGACATGCAGGATCTTCGACCTTTCTGGTGCATGTGGGATCTTTTAGGTGTATCACGTGGGATCTAGTTCTGTGCCCAGGGATCGAACTCAGGCCCCCTGCACTGGGAGTATGGAGTCTTAGCTACTGGACCACCAACGTAATCCCCTGGCCCTGGGCTTTCTTAAGTGATATTCAGACCCCCATGGCTGTTGGGTTCTGGAGGAAGGAGGGCTTGGGAGGCCTCTGAAGCCATTGGTCTCTCAGTGGCTTCAGGCATTTCACCTGCAGAAATAACCTATAGGGTGCAGTTTTCAGTTTCAGCAGATGTAGCGAAGTATAGGGACATTTATTCTGGGTCCCTCGACTGCTTTTCCTACCCACTTTAATTCTGTTCTCATTTCTTAGGACATACCAGGATATTTAGAGCATCTATGGGGGGACTAGAGTGCACAAGGAAGCCAAGATAGAGAGGGTGTTGATGAGTTTCGCAGCACCCTGCGTCCCGCCAGCCCCCGGAGACAGTGTGCTGTGGCGTTCGGCTGGGCTTTGTGAGAACGCAGCTAAGTTCTCCAAAACCCGAGGATAAGTGAGGCTTCCAAGTAAGGGAAGACTGTCCAAGTTCAAGGAGAAGGGGTTTGGTTCCTTGCCTGCCAGGGACAGAAAGTTCTTTCCACATGTGTCTCCCAGTCCTGAGAGCTTTTGAAAGGGAATGTATTCTGCTCTCAGGAAAGAATCACCAGTAGAATAGCTATGAAGGCCTCCTATGCAGAACATGAACACTGACTTCCTCTTCTGAAGCTAGTGAAGGGAGAGGCTGTCAGAGTGGACAGGGAGAGCCCTGTGCTCTGTTTGTTCACCTGTCAGGCGTGTGCTGGGCAAATACCACCCCATTTCCCAGTCCTACAGGTTTCCATGTGTGGACTGCTTTTACTTTCAGTTTCCCTAGTAGAATGCTTGTGTTTTCCTTTCCTTCCTTGTCCTTGTGGAAGTCACACTCGTAATCCACCATCCTTAGTTCTCACGGCTCCCCCTTCTCTTTTCTTAAACGAAGGAAACCTCGTTTATTTTATTTTTTCTAATATTTATCTGGTTGTGTCAGGTCTTAGGTGTGTCACGCGGGATCTTTCGTTGCGGCACACAGACTCTCTACTTGTAGTGCACGGGCTCAGTTGTTCCACGGCATGTGGGATCTTAGTTCCCCAATCAGGGATCAAGCCTGCATCCCTTGCATTGCAAGCCTGCTTCTTAACCACTGGACCACCAGGGAAGTCCCTGTTTTCTCCTTTGATTTAAAGTCCAAGGAACTTACCAAAGTTAAACGTTGACTTCTTAGAAAAAAGATTAAACATTTTATTATGGAAATTCTAGAAATATTCATATTGAAGTTTTCAAATGTGCACAAAGAATCCCCACACCCTCAACACCTAGCTGCAATAATTATCATCTCAAGGCCATCCTTGTTTCATTTGTACCAGGAGTTGGCAAACTGTGGACCTGTTGGCAAAATCCACCTGCCACCTGTTTTCATAAATGAAGTTTTATTGGAACATAGCCCCTCTCATTTGTTTACTTACGGTCCATGGCTGCTCTCATGCTCATTGGGAGAATTGAATAATTGTGACACAGACTGTATAGCCAGCAAAGACTAAAATATTTACTTTGCAACCGTTCGTAGAAGACATATGCTAACTCCTGCTCTGTCATCCTCGTTTGCCCCTCCCCCACCCCATCTTAGATTATTTTGAAGCAAATCCCAGATATCATATTATTTCATCCAAATTTCAGTATACATGTCTAAAAAATGTTCTCTTTTAAAAGTAAAACCACTGTATTTTTAAGTGTTTACCTACTACCATCAAATACCCAGTCAGTAGTCAGATTTCTCCAATTGTCTCACAAATTAATCATCAACTTTTAACAGGATGTGTTGCACGCTTGTACTTTGTGTGTTTACAGCACATAAAACTCTTTAAGTGTGCTGGTTTCTTGCCTCTTAACCTCTCTGGTTTATAAGTTACGGAAGCCTTGACCTGGTGAACATATGATGATATCTAAATGAAGATATTTAATAGTGTCTTCTAAGAATGGCTGAGGATTTACTCTTGTTTAAGTGTTGAGGTGGGATACTAGAGCCAGCTTTCTTATTTTCGAGAGAGTTACAATGATATTTTAAGAAAAAGATTCATTTATTTACTCTTGGCTGTGCTGGGTCTTTGTTGTTGTGTGTGGGCTTTCTCCAGTTGGGACGGGAGTGGGCCACTCTTGTGGGGCACAGGCTCTGGGTACTCGGGCTTCAGTAGTTGCAGCATGAGGGCTCCGTACTTGTGATGTGAGGGCTTAGTTGCTCTGTGGCCTGTGGGATCTTCCCGGACAGGGATCAAATCGGTGTCTCCTGCATTGCAAGGTGGATTCTTAACCACTGGACCACCAGGAAAGCCCTGTAATGTTTTATTGGCTCAGCTCTGTGCCCTCTATAGCCCATGAGTTCTTCCTGAGCTTTAGGCCCTTTGAACTCCTGGCACTTACTTCTACGATGTAATAGGGAACCTGGAGAGCACAGAATGCTCAAGCTTTCATTGCTAATTAATGGGAGAAGTTCTGCTCTAGGGAAGTATTGCCATGGTGCGAGCAATCTTGAAACTACAGATGGAGCCACTGCATTGTATCAGCAGTCCTAGTCATCCAGGAGCGAGACTGAGCTGAAAGATTCACTTTATTGTCTGTCCCCTCTGTCTGACCCATGGGACTCTTGTATAAAGACCAGTCGTTTACATGTTTTATCCTCACATTGAGAATCATTATTCCAGTTAGAATAAAGGTTGAAATGCATATTGTCCTAACTTGTTCATAGCTTACAAAAGCTCTTGCCACTTAATAATACCATATGTGTTCCCCGGTGGCCCAGAGGATAAAGCACCTGCCTGCCATGTGGGAGACTTTGGTTCAATCCCTGGGTTGGGAAGATCCCCTGGGGAAGGAAATGGCGGCCCACTCCAGTATTCTTGCCTGGAGAATCCCATGGACAGAGGAGCCTGGTGGGCTGCAGTCCACAGGGTCGCAAAGAGTCAGACACGACTGAGCGAGTTCACTTCACTAAGAGTGTAGCAGATGACACCACCCTTATGGCAGAAAGTGAAGAGGAACTAAAAAGCCTCTTGATGAAAGTGAAAGAGGAGAGTGAAAAGGTTGGCTTAAAGCTCAACATTCAGAAAATGAAGATCATGGCATCTGGTCCCATCACTTCATGGCAAATAGATGGGGAAACAGTGGAAACAGTGTCAGACTTTATTATTTGGGGCTCCAAAATCACTGCAGATGGTGACTGCAGCCATGAAATTAAAAGACACTTACTCCTTAAGGAAAGTTATGACCAACCTAGACAGCATATTGAAAAGCAGAGACATTACTTTGCCAACAAAGGTCCGTCTAGTCAAGGCTATGGTTTTTCCAGCGGTCATGTATGGATGTGAGAGTTGGACTGTGAAGAAAGCTGAGCACCGAAGAATTGATGCTTTTCAACTGTGGTGTTGGAGAAGACTCTTGAGAGTCCCTTGGACTGCAAGGAGATCCAACCAGTCCATTCTAAAGGAGATCAGCCCTGGGTGTTCTTTGGAAGGAATGATGCTAAAGCTGAAACTCCAGTACTTTGGCCACCTCATGCAAAGGGTTGACTCATTGGAAAAGACTCTGATGCTGGGCAGGATTGGGGGCAGGAGGAGAAGGGGACAACAGAGGATGAGATGGCTGGATGGCATCACCAACTCGATGGACATTAGTTTGAGTGAACTCCAGGAGTTGGTGATGGACAGGGAGGCCTGGTGTGCTGTGATACATGGGGTTGCAAAGAGTCGGACACGACTGAGCGACTGAACTGAACTGAACTGAAGAGAGTAGATCTTAAAAGTTCTCATCACAGGAAAAAAGAATTGTAACCATGTGCAGTGACAAATGTTAACTACACTTACTGATTGTTTTGCCATATATACAAATATTGAATCTTTATGTTGTAAAGATAAAACTTAAACCTATTATAATGTTACATGTCAATTAGATCTCAGTTTAAAAAAAAAAGCAACCAGTCATTTTATCCAGGAGCAAAAAGTGTTGGACCTGGTAATTCATATGAGTGCAATGATTTGTCTTCAGACACTGTTAGGTGGTTCTCAGACCAGAGGTGAGCAGGGGGAATAGGCACTATAGAGCATGGTGTTGGGGACCACTGTCACAGAGGACTCCAACTTGGTCTTTAAGAAAGGCTAGGGGTGGACTTCCGTGAAAAGAGGAAGGTGATCCAGGTTAGGGAAACAGTGTGAATGTGAAAGGTGCATTTAGGGAATGATACACGGAGCAGTTTTGGTGGAGTGTAGGGTTTGTGTGAAATAGCAATGATCAAAGTATGTCTAGTAAGGCCCTAGGGTTTGGTGCAGTTGCCCCCTGGAATCAAACAGCATGAAAGGGCCTCCAACTGCTGCTCTGTTTTTATCGATTGTAATTCTGCATAAGATTTCACCTGCTATCAAGGGTGTGATTATGCTGTTTGACAGTCTGAAATTCACCAATGCAGAGGACTTCTAGTTAAACATATGGATCAAACATGTTTATTTCCATTTCTTCTTGAAAACCCACTAAAATGGCAATAAAAGTTATTTTAGAAAGTATAATGATAAAGGCATGGAAGAGGAGAAAAAGCATATGGGAGATTGTAATCAAAGTTTAGTTGCTGGTAGAACTGAGAAATCTGAAACCCAAGCTTCCAGTGTGGGGTTTCCACCCAAAAGACAGCCAGTCCGCACCATGGAGCCCTAGAAAGCCTCAGCCTTCAGGGACATACGGGGTATGTGTAAGTGAATGTGTTATGTGTAATGAGACTAAAAACCTAAAGTTTAAAACTTGTGCAGGGAGCAGCTAGATTCCTAGGTTGTCAGCCATCACTCCCAACCTCCTGCCACACACGTGTGCACACACACACACATGCAACCACATGGCTGCTGCTAGTGTAAGAAGTTCCTGGTAGAATAGAACCAGTGTGGTGAACATGGTCATAGCTGAAGGCAGAGATGAACTCAGGAAAAAGGGATTAAGTGAGAATGCTATCCTCAGGGAAAATATTGGAAAGTTTTTTTTTTTTTTTTTGCTGGGGTAGTGACAGGTGGTTCAGTTGGTAAAGAATCTGCCTGCAGTGAGGGAGACCTGGGTTCGACCCCTGGGTTGGGAAGATCCTTTGGAGAAGGGAATGGCTACCCACTCCAATATTCTGGCCTGGAGAATCCTATGGACTGTATAGTCCGTGGGGTCACAAAGAGTCAGACACAACTGAGGGATTTTCCCTTTCACTTTCTTTCAGTGACCAGTCTAAGGGGAGAAAACTATAGATCATGATATTTGAGGATCTTCAAGTGAAACAAGTGAGCAAATTCAGAAATCAGCTTTTAGACATGTTAGCACTCAGGAGGATTGATATAAAGCCATCATCAGATATGCAGGGTTTCAAAAAATTAACTTTGGTCCATCCTCTCTCAGAAACTCCTAGCTGTTTTCTTCCACCAGACAAGAAGAAACAGAGAAAGAAATCGTGAGATGCAGGACACAGGAGACTGACTCAGCTCAGGGGCCATGAGGAAGATGAAGGAGGATGACTTAGGACAGGAATGTAGAGCAGGCCTGGAGAAAAGGGTGCTGGACAGATGAGGCCAAGAGTTAAGTGACCCTGGTGGCACCTGCCCTGTCAAGAGTCTGGGGCTGAATTAGTGGCAGGTCCTTGAAGTCCAAGCTGAATAAAACATGCAGTTCTTAACTCTAGAGAAAAAGAAAAAGTTGTACAAGTAAGGATGTGTATGTATAGTATTCTAGAAAGTTATAATCCAAACCCCAAATATTGATTTAATGATGCTTTTCTAAATTGGGAGGACAGGAAAGGAGAGAGCTTTGTGTGTGTTAGCTGGTAGGGTACAAGAACTAATTCTTCAGCTTTGAGAGTGGCAAGTCCATAGTAATCTCTGACTTGGCAGAAATCAAGAAGTTATGCAGTAAGCATTTATTTAGAAGATACAATCAAGAGTTGAAGGTAATTGTTGCCCCCGGGAAGCAGAATTCAGCAATGGGGAGGAGGGCAGGAGACACTGGATTTCATTGTCTCTCCTGTAGTACTGTTTGTGTTTCAAACTATAGATACATGATTCCTTTGCTAACAACTAAAAATAAATAAAGATCACCAGTTGGGAGAATTTATGAGAAAGGTGGGAAGGTTCCAGGTTATTGTGAGCCTTAAATACTAATATGACAGTTTGACTCCAGCATTTCATAAAGGGTCAGTCTGCTGGGGTTACCCTGATGGTAGTTTATGGGCTGGATTGCATGGGAAGGTTCATTCAAGGATACTTGGACATGAAAATGGAAAGTCAAGGACAGGGAGACAAAATAAAAAGAAGCCCTGAGGCTGAGCGGCTTACTGACATCAGTGGGAAAGGGAAAGTCAGGAATGATGGTGTGGTTGCATTCCTGGGTGGTGGACTGATGGAAGGAAGACTGTGGAAGATTCAGGTATGGGGCGAGAATGATGGTGTTTAGGTGAATCCAGAGTGATGGCTGATCATGAAAGCAAGGCAGTCCAGCAGGCGGAATCCATGCGCAATCCAGGAACGGGCCTTGGGAGGTGAAGAGAAGCCAATTTTAGGGAGCCTTTCAGTTTGAAAGAATCATTGAAGAGGTGGCAGCAAAAGTCAGCTAGGAGGCTAACCCTGAAAGCTGAGGAAAGTATCAGTCAGCCCAAAGCATTATAGTCTTGTGAGTAAGATCAGAATTTAGAGATGGTGTGAGAAGGTAGTCAGGGAACAGAGACCCTTTGACACTTTGGAATCATCCAGTGTGATCCATTGTGGGTTCCTTTTTTCACTGGGTGAATCCTGTTTTCTTCAGTAGTATCTCCATCTTATCTTCTTGAAACTCCTTTTCTCCCCCTTCTTGTTTCAGACTTATAATGGAAAATTCAGGCATACACCAAATGAGAGAATAGTACAATGACTCCCTTGTAACCATGGCCTGGTTCTAACAGTTAGTAAGATTTTGTTTCATCTGACCTCCCACTCTTTAGGGGAGGCAACTGATGAATTGTCAAGCAAGTCCCAGTCATCCTATCCTTTGATCTATAAATACACCACATATGCCTCTAACAGATGAGATTAAAAAAAAAAATCAGAATACCATTATCCCAACATAATTAGCAGGACTTCTGTTACCTCATGTCACGTGCAGTCTGTGTTCCATTTCCCCCAATTGTCTTAAAAACATTTTCACACTTGGCTTTGTTTGAATCAGATCCAAACTCAAGATCAACACATTGCTTTTGGCTGATAATCTCATAAGTCTCTCTTAATCTGTAAGTTCCTTCAACCTTTTCTTTTTTTTTTAAAACTATATATTTGTTGACTATCTTGGACATCTGTCTTGTAGAAATTCTCACATAATGAATGTGGCTGATTGTGATTCCTGGTGTGTTACATGCTCCTTTATTCCTTATCTTTCCTGGCAAATTGGTCATTAGATGTGGAGGCTTCATTAGATTTAAATTCATTTTTTAAAAATTGAAATATAATTTACACACAGTGAGATAAACAGATCTCTGTTATGCAGTTCACTGAGTTTTGGCAAATGCATACATTCATGTCACGCACACTCCATCAAAATGTAAAACGTTTCTATTACCCTGCTTTCTTACTTTCTTTTGATCACTTCTTCACAATATATGTGGAAATCAAGCTACACCTACCAAGCACAGCTGAGAATTTTCACTCCCTGTTCTAGCCCTGCCTTGCCCATGGATATTTTAGCGCCAACTTTGGAAGATTGCTTCTTCATTAAAGATAACATGGAGAGTCCTGCTGTCTTTTGCACCAACTCTTCCTATGACCAGTCAATATATTTTTGCTGGCATCTTATGTCAGGACAATTTCAGTTGCAAGGAAGAAAAATTTGGATCTAAATTGGCTTGAATAAGATTTCACTGCCTCATGATCCTGAAAATTCTAGACATAGATCCTGGTTTCAAGGGAACCATGATCCAGTGGTTCAAACGGTATCCCCAGGGGACTGGCTTTTTCCCCCCATTTTTCTGCTCTGCCATCCACTGGGTCAACTTCATATTGTGTTTGGGTCCAGGATGTTAGCCAGTCCCAGGACTGCATGCTTTCTCAATCACATCTGGCAAGGAAGACTACATTTTTCCCACTGTAAGTACTAAAAATTATGAGATTCACCCTGATTGGTTTGACATAGGTCACATGCCCACTCCTGGTCCAGTCAGCCATTCAACTCCAGGGTCAGGAGTATAGTCAGCTGCTGCAGAGCCACTTGGATCTCTGACATGAAATCCAGGGGCTGTTGGTAGAAGAGACTGGTTGGGGCTTCCCTGGTGGTCCAGTGGTTAAGACTTCATCTTCCAGTGCAGGGCATGTGGGTTTGATTCCTGGTCAGGAAGCTAAGATCCCACAGGCCTCATGGTCAAAAACCCAGAACATAAGCAACAGAAGCAATCTTGTATCAAATTCAATAAAAACTTTAGAAATAGTTCACATTAAAAAAAAATCTTTAAATGTTAAAAAAAAAAAAAGATTGAGATCGGTTGCTGCAGGGGCAACCACAGATGTCTGTTAGAATCATCCTGGCCCCCAGAGCGTCCGTGACTGGGCCCCACCTGCCTCTGCCTCCCTGGAGCAGCTAAGCCCCTGGGCCAGACCCTACACCAGACCTTTCCTCGCCATCCTCCTTGCCAGCCTGCCCAGTTTCTCTATGTGAGCGTAGGGGTGAGGTGGTCACCGTGTTCACTCGGAGCTTGATGTTTTCAGCTGGGAGAAACGCACAGACCCCCGAGGCAGGTTCTACTACGTGGACCACAATACCCGGACCACCACATGGCAGCGCCCCACAGCCGAGTACGTGCGGAACTACGAGCAGTGGCAGTCCCAACGCAACCAGCTCCAGGGCGCCATGCAGCACTTCAGCCAAAGATTCCTCTACCAGGTGAGACGCGGGGGCCGGCCACAGGTGGAGGGCGAGCCTCCTGGCGCTATGAAACAGGCAGCTTCACACATTCTCCTTCCACCTGTTCGGTTGAGTAGGGAAAACAGTGGGTAGAAATGTCAGGCCCTGGAGATTTTACTCATTACAGCGAAATTCCTCAAAACTCTGGCATTTCTAACTTAGTGACTCAGTGTCTAGCTTCTGTATTTATGGGCTCAGTACCTGTGTCTGTAACCGAATTTCCCATCTTCCTTCTGAGACTGGATTTCTCTTCCGGTCCTTCCATCCAGGTCCATTTATCCTGCCTTGAGACCTGAAGGTCACTGTGACCTCTCCCATACCTCACCTTTTCAGATCTTTATTATCTGACAGATTCTAAAAGCTGGAGGGACTTTAATGTTCGCCTGGATCTGGGGATGGGCAAACTGTGGCCTCTGGACCAAATTGGCCCCCATCTGGTTTTGTAAATTAAAGTTTTATTGGAACACATGTACACTCGGTAGTCAAGGTTTTGACTGTGGCTGCTTTTGTGCTACAGTGACAGAGCTGAGTAGCCATAACAGAGACCAGGCGGCCCATAAAGTCTAAAATATTTTTTTTATGGCTGTTTACAGAAAAATTGTATGGATCCACCGGTCTAGATCAACTTCTTCTATCTGATTCTTGATTTTCCCCTTCTCCTCCCACCTGGAAGGTGAAGGCAGCCTTGGAATTGTCTCTTTGCTGGCATTCTCTCTGATCTGTACTGTTTTGAGCAGAGCTGTCTTCAAATATCACTGTCATTTTGTCACTTTTTAAAAAATCACTGTGGAGGGTTTAAGGGAAGGGGGCTTTGCTCTGAATTGATCACTGGTTCAAAACCTTCTGTGGCCATTACCTTCAGAATAACATTAAAATTTTATAGTCCAGGATTCAGAGTTTTGTGGTCCTGTGTCCCTTTAGGAACTTTCCTTCCTGGGTGTCTGTCTCACTGGAGCCCTGGGTTCCCAGCAACCCAGTGCTTGGTGGGGAGCCTCTTTGACAGAAAGGTGGGATTCTCAAGTTGTAACTCTGATTGCATTTTCTCTGAGCCCCTTGAATTTGAAGCTTGGGATCTGTAATATAGAACCTGTACAAGGTGTGGTATATTGGAGGTTGGAAACTTGTTGAGCTGGTCTATGATATTACCATGTTTAACAAACATTATTTCTATTTGAATTGAACTTCAACCCTACAACTCATGTCTAAGTGCTCAGAAAACCTGTAATTCCAGTTAACTGAATAGCATTCATCATCAGCTTTGCCATCATTTCCACCTCTTTTTCTGTTCACTCAAAGCATGAGCCACTGCATCAACCATAAGACATTGCCCTTGGCTGGCTTGTTACTTCTTTTGTTCGTGGGGGCTGACTGCTCACCATATAGTGTTTGCTTAGTATGAATGAGCAGAAAGTCCGCTGTTTGTCACATTGAGTTGCCTCCAAGGTCAGCTTGATGTCTGTCTACACCCGTGCCCCGTGGTGTGTACCTAGTTCAGCATCTATACTGCTGGGCATCTGGCCGCCCACTCCACAGCCCTTCTACATATGCTGGGTATCATGTTCTGCTATGTTTCAAAACTGGGTGGAATCTGACCCTTTCCTGCATTTCAGAAATTATTCCTCTTGAGTTGGGCCCCAAGGACTTTCCCTGCCATTTCTTTGGGTGGTCGTGGCTGCAAAACTGGGATGGTCTGAGCAGCTTTGTCCTTTGACTTAGAGACAAGGACGCATTTTAGGAGCCTTGCATAGTTTTTTCTCCCTGCTTACCCACTTTCTCAAATTGAAAAAGAAAAATCCATTGAAGGGCTCCTTCTCCCCCTTCCCTTCCCACACACCGTGTGGGTTCTGTCGGTTGGCCCAGATGTTTGGTGTGTGAAAGGGAAGATTCTGGAGCTCACGTCTGCTTGTGCTTTTGGAGGCATCATCTCCCTCACCTGCCTCTCTCATTTCAACAACACCGTTCTGGGCCTGCAGAGGTAGAACTTTGACTTGGAGTGTCCCCTGAAAGTAAAAGTTCAGGGCTTAAAATAAAAAAGTCCATTCTGAGTCCTCTAACATGGTTTCCTCAGCGTGGCTGGGGATCCAGGAGGGTTCTAGATGGAGTGATGATTCCCTTTTCTCCCTGAAACAAGACTCATGTTGAAAAATGGGCAGGCCTCTTTTTTTTGGGTCAGCTCTCAATGTCTCTCTGTTGACTTCCCTCCTCTTTGGAATTGGTTTACCCCTCTTGTTTGCTGTGGTGCCATGTCCTGGTTGCAAGTAAGAAGAGTCGCTTTCATAGAGTTATTTTGGGGTTTGGCCTTGGCCCAGGGTTTGACTCGGAAGACTTAAGAACTGATACTATAGCAGTGGCTTCCCCTCCTCCTCCTCCTCTGCCCCTGCTGCTGCTGCTAACGCTCCTGGGCCAAAACCAGACCTTATTCTTCTTTGCTGCCCTGCAGAGAACATGAACTATACAGTTTGACGTGGAAAGTCTAGGGAATCCCAGATGGCAGCCTCCTGCAATTCCTTCCAGCCTCAACACACACCTTTTTCTATCTCTCTGTTACTGTTCCTTTACTTCTTTTTAAAAAATAATTAATTAAGCATATGGGATCTAGTTCTCTGACCAGGGATTGAACCCGGGCCTCCTGCATTGGGAGCACAGAGTCTTAACCACTGGACCACCAGGGAAGTCCCCATCATTCTTTTTTTAAAAAAATATTTATTTATTTTGGCTGCACCAGGTCTCAGTTGCAGCATGCAGGATCTTCAGTCTTTGTTGTGGCTTGCGGGTTCTTTAGTTGTGGCACGTGGGATCTAGTTCCTTGATCAGGGATGGAACCTGGGCCCCCTGCCTTGGGAGCGTGGAGTCTTAGCCACTGGACCACCAGGGAAGTCCCTCGGTCCCTTATTTCTTACACGTTTCCCTCTCCTGATGCCCCAGAGTGCCTTTGTTACTTGTGATCATCACATGCACACTTGTGTTTGACCCATGCTGTCTTGCTTTGCCATCTGTTTTTGTGGTCTTGCTGCCGTCCACAGAGCAAGCCCAGCCTGTTCCTGTGCATCTTCTAATTGCAAAAGGACCCTGCTCGCAGCCTGCTGCCATTTCTGTGGCCACTCCTCCTCCTCTGCCACCTCAATCCTCCTCTAATAATCAGAGGAGAACAGCCAGTGTCAGCAAGACCGAAACACATCACTCTGTGGCTGCTAACGCGTGACGCAAAAGTGCTCTATCCAGAAACAGTGTTTCTTACTCTGTAAAGAGTCCCTTGGATCAAATTCTCAAGCCACCTGAGGTTTCTTCTGCGCCTACTGGTTGCATCCTTTAAAAAAAAAATAAGAAAGGAGCCTGCCTTCCACACTGTAACCTCTGTGCTCTCCCCAGAATTTGTCTTGCCCTCGGCTGTATTTGCTAGACATTCTTTATTTCTGAGTTGGTATCTTAAAATATTACTGGAACTTATCGCTCAGTCCCTGAGGGACTTGAACTCACGTGAGCCCTCTGGCTCACGGCCTGCACCCCAGTTCTCCCCACCCAGGGATGGTTACCAGGAAAATCATTCAACAGCATTCCTTTCTCTTCCTGATAATAAAGGAAGCTATCTTGGTCTCTTGGGGTCACTGGCACACCCCAGGGTCCCCCTTCTGCCAGCAGTCTCCCCACGCCCCTCTCTCTGTGGCTCTCCCAGCTGTGCTCCAGGTAGCACTTGCAATCTCTTGTTTCAGGGGAAGGTGTGGAAGAAGAAGAGAAGGGGCAGGTGATTGGCTCATTGCAGACATGGGATTTTGGGGTTTGGGTTTGCTGGCCAGAAAATATAGATTTTAATTTTTTTAATGTCTCCTTGGCTTCCTTTCATCTCCTCTAAACATATTTCAAGTTGTACTGTATACATTAGGGAAGAAATATCTGAAATAATCAAGTGCTTTGCTTTAACTGTTAAGAGGTAAAATCACGAGTGTCAGCTTCCACTGACCCGTTTCATATATTTGCTCACGTTTATCAGTCTCTGACTTCTCTCCCTTCCTCTCTCTCTCTCCCCCCGACCCCGTGCTGGGGAGGGGGTGATCTAATAGGATGAGAATGAGAGCATACCAAAGGCATTTGTCAGAAAAACCACCTGGATGAGAAAGAGTTAACATCGTGTAAAGTTTCTGACATTAAAAGAAGGCAAAGGTTAAGAAAGGGGCCTGTAAACATTTTTTTTTAACTTTATATACTTATTTATGCTGTAGCGTGCAGTATGCGGGGTCTTAGTTTCCTGACTAGGGATCACACCCATGCCCCCTGCATTGGAATTGTGGTGTCTTAACCCCTGTGCCACCAGGGAAGCCCCAAACATTTTTCATTTCTAGTTCAGTACAGGTCACAGAGGCTGTGAGGAAAGACCTTTTGGTGTATTGATTTGTAGAGTTAGACAGGAGATGACTGTAAGCCCACTGAAGCCTGGTTGGTACCAGTTGGGAGCTAATTTCCCATCAGAGCTCCTGGATGCTTTGCAGATCATTTGTTTACTCTGAAAACAAAACAAAATAAACAAAACAAAAACACAGAAAAATCAGCAAAAAAAAAAACCCAAAAATTACACCAAATGCTGCTGCTTTTAATTTCTTGACATAATCTTTCCTGTAGTCCTTCCCTTTTGCAAGGACATCCATTGCTCTAGCTCAGTGCTCACCCACTGGCTTCATTATCTGAAGCGCATGTGTGTTTCACAAGGTGGTTGCTTTCCTTCTTTGCCGAGTATAGCTACGAAAAAGTCAGAGGAGCTTGGATTTTATGAGATGCTCACTCCCCTCATTCCCCCACCTCCACACACACACACCAAAAAAAAAACCTCCGTGAATTTGGGAGGTGTTTTTTTCCCCCCAGTAACCATCAGACAAATCTGAATTGTGGTGACAAGCGTAAGGTTGAGGGCAACATGCCTCAAATCGAGGACAGCCTAGCGTCCCACACCTTGGAGAAGTCTCACCCTGCCTCTGCTGAAAGGTGACTCCGTTCCATCAAGGGACCTGTGGTTTCCAGACTTAAACGTCTTTGTTGCAACTTGATTTGGAAGAGATGCCTGTGTCACCACCACCTCGGAAAGAAAGTTGCTCTGTCATTTCAGCTGGGGGTGGAAGGGGTTTCGTTGGCCGTTGAGTTCTACCAATGTTTTCTCAAGCTGAGACTGAGCTCCATTCATTCTCCTGCCCGTGTGTGGCTCCATCGGCCCCAGACGGGGCCAGCCAGGCAGCCCGAAGTCTGCACTGAGAACTTGATCCGCCTAACATAGCGATTAAATTTTAGTAAGTGAAATAAAAATGCTTCGGCGAGAGAGAAGAAGAAGAAGAAGAAGAAGAAGAAAAACAACAGAAAGAGAGAAAGCAAGCAGGGAACAATGCTTGTTTTATTTCACTCTGAAGAGTCTTTGACAGCCCCCCCTTCCCCGCAGGATATGAGAACTCTCGGGCCGCTGCAGCCTGGCCCCAGGGACCCCACAGCAGAATTAGGCAGGGGCTGGGGGGCTCTAATGTAAACAGTAACCCTCAAGGCCTGGAGTCAGCCTCCCCAACCCTGCTTCTTTCTTTCTTTCTCCTGTCTCCCCTTCTCTCTCACCACCTCGCCCCCAGCCCCACCTCCCCAGACAGGCGCCCACAGAACACTGAACAACTTCAGGTTCAGGCCGGAGGAGAATAAAGGTGCTTTGTGAAGGGAAGCCAAGCGTTCCTGGGGGAGGTGAGGGGCCCGGGGCCTGAATGTGCCCTCAGTCCGTCGCACACACGCACACACGGCTGCTCCCTCTCCCTGCGCACCCAGGAGTGGGGTGGAGGGAGGAGGGCCCAGCCCCCAGCCAGGAAGCTCTGGGCGTGGGCAGGGCTTGTGGGAATGATTTCATTGGAAAGGCCTGCGATATTTTTTCCCCTCCCGTGTGTGGTTCTTGGAGAAAGTTGGAGGTGGTGGTGGTGATTTCAGTCGCCTTGGCTGCCCTGAGCAGGAGCTGAGAGGAGGCACCAGGCTGAGCTTGCCGGGCAGCCCTGCTCCGGGCCCTCCTGCCACGCCTGGGGCCCGCTCCGGGCCTCGGCTCACCTTCACCTGCACACCTCTCCCTCCCCCTCGCTCCACCCTCTTCACTACCTGTCCCGGCCCTCAGTGTGCAGGGTTCTTTTGGGGTTTTTTCCTTCGAAGAAGAAGAAGACTTTGGAGAGGAGCAGATGCCACCTAAGGCCCCACTGTTTGCTCTGCAAAGTGCTGAAATGTGGAAACTAGTCCTTGGCAGTTTTAATTTTGATCGATTGGTTTATTTTTATCCAGCGGCTTTTTTTTTAACCCCTGTGTTTTGCTGTGTTTCTGTGTTTAGTCTTCGAGTGCTTCCACTGACCATGACCCACTGGGCCCGCTCCCTTCCGGCTGGGGTAAGTATTGAGTTCTCTGTTCTGTACCCTCAGGGCGTCAGCTGATGGCTCCGTGGCGCTCTGTCCTCTTTCCCCATGCGTCTTCCTCATTCTTCTGCCTCCGTTCCCCTGTTTCGACTCTTTCCAGCACACCCTCCAGGGATGCCCAGCTGGAACAGTTGCAGGCGATGGGGCTGGAAGGTGGGGAAAATAGCCGAGCTCTCCTGCACCCCCGGAACACCTCCTCCGCCATCACTGCAGGGGCCTGACCCTATGCAAGAAATGTCCCAGCAGCCATGGGACTGTTGGGTTGCAGTGCTGACTTTCAGGGTGCCCCCTCAAGAATCCATCCTATGTGGTGAAGGCATTGTGACACTGGCTGATTTCTAGATGCATTTGTAGGTCTGTGGCTGTCTGCTGAGACACCTTACCATACCTTTCTTTGCAGTTGAGATGGTGGAGGACTTCAGCTCGATTTTGAATCATGGAAGCCATCTTTTTACTTGTGATAAATGGCTGTGAAAGGGGCCAGAGGGAAGCAGATGAGAGAGTTGAATGTGGGCTGCTGACATTAGGAAAGTGTACCATTGCTAGTTTATAATGCCATGCTGGATTCTCCCTGTCACTGGAGAATCCCAAGTCCTTCATGTCGTTGGCCAGTAATGAGTTAGAGGGATGGACAGCCGTGACCTGAGAGAGATGGTGGGCCTTATGACTATTTTGGGAAGGAGTGGCTGTGCCAAAAGCGGTCATGAGAGATGGTGGGACTCAGCGCATTCTGCAGCTCTGATCTGGGTCAGGGTTTTGTTCAGTATATATGCCGAGAGTCCTTTGGAGCTGAAGAGGGCAGACTTTGCAAAACTTGGCATATGTCGGGTTTAATTTGTTAGGCCTGCAGGAGACAGTGAACGCCGGTTTGATGGTGTGAAGTTGGGCAGGGGTGTGCTTCCCAACAAAGGAGCTGACAATGATAGGATGAGCATCACCTGAAAAGTGCAGCTTGTGAGCTGGATCCTGTTGATGCAGACACAACTACTGCCTGGTCATAATTTATGGGGTTACATCAACCCCCAGAGACCCCTAGGGTATCACTTAGTCAATTACCACTGCATTCCAGGGCACTGCAAAGACCCTCTAGTCCTTCTAGTGGGATATATCTGTTAGTGAGGTCCCCCCATTTAGTTCTTTATTTTCAGCTCAGGAATCCCTTAGTCACACAGGTGATCCATCTGACTCCCTGAAAGAATGAAAGGTCATAGTTCATTGTTGTCTCAGAGTTTGACAGCAAGTCAAACATGAGCGGGTCAAATAGGTTCCCTGGCTGGGCAGGAAAGGACTCATCAGATGAAATGAGAATTGTGTAAAGCTATCTGGCAGACCCTGTGACCTACAGTGGGGATCCCAGAATTGTTCCTGGATCCCTAGAGTCAAGTGGTTTGTTTCCATACCAGTTCTGCTAAATGATGATCACCAAGTAGGAGCTGCAGTGGGGTCTTGAGAACAACTCCCAGATGCCAGGTGTGAAATAGCTGAGATGGGAATAGGAGCCATGGCTGGAGTCAGCGCTATTTTACGAATGATCAGGAAAACACACAAGACTGTGATGATGTGAAACTGAGAGGAAAAGGAGCATCTGGCCAAGGGCCCGGGAACCTTCCTGATGGAGTCCTCTGGGCTTTGTGTTGGCTTCCCCAGGGCCCATCTCCCCAGGGAGAGTTAAGAGTCTAAGAATAGCAAAACCGAAGGAGAGTTGCGTTTAGGGCAAGCCTGCTGTTGAGTCTACTGTGCTCAGTCCCGGGTCCCTTTCGGCTCCTCCAGCAGAGACTCCACGTTCTCCCCAAGCACTGACCCAGGGGTCCGGACACCTTAGGTTTAGATCCACGTCGTCTCAGCTCCTCTGACCCTGGGTGTGTGACTGAATGCCCCCGAGTCCCTTTCTTCCTAGATGAAGTTGGGCTAAGATGTTTAAGGACTTTCCCAGCCCTCAAACTACCACGTTGTATGCAGCAAGGTGGTTCCCATGGGCCGTGGGAGGCCCTCACGTAGTGACAGTGGCATCGGCTGGCTGGACAGATCCCCCAGGCTTGGCTTTGGTCCTTGGCCAAGAATACGTGGACAGTCTAGTTCATAGCAGAAGCTTCTGGGCTGGGAGTGGCTCCCCAATCCCCTCACAACCCTGTCAGGAAGCCAGTCCTCTGTGGAACAGTCCCACAGGCTGTTCTGAGGTGATGGGAGCTCTGTCATAATCCCAGGCACCTTCTTTTCTTTCTTTTCCTTTTGTCTGTTGTTTTTTGAAATTTCCATCAAGTAATGGATACCAGGTAAGGCAGACAGGGACCAGGACCCTTGGTTGATACTGTGAACATTGCAGGCTGCTGCTCAAGGGGTGGGGGCTGGGCTCCATAGTTCTGGATCTTTTTCAGCTTTTGGGTTCCCTGTAGCTTCTGGAACTGATTATTTTTATTTCTTTAATTTCTCCTTGTCATCAGTAAAGAGGGAGGGCCATGCACATTGTTTGTTTTCAGGACAGAAACAGTGTTGAAAGCTGAGAAACTTTTAAGTTGGGAAAGGTGAGCGCTATCGTGCCTGCCATCCACCTGGAACCAGTGGGTGCCCCCTTCAGTCCCTCTCAGAATCACCAGCTAGAGTTGAGCTTGCCCCTGCAGCCCATACTTTCTCCCTCAAACAACTCAGAGTCATCGTTAGTACAGCAGTAAAGGGCCAGAGAGTAAATATTGTCCAAAGGAGAAAGTATGTCTGAGCTCACCAGACACTGCCCCTCTTGAAGCACACACATAGGAATAATACCAGGATGCCCACAGCCCCAGGTGTCTGCATGTATGCACAACATAGAGATTTTGCTGGGATGTGGGAGTTTGAGAACCAAACTTTGCCTTTAAGCAGGAGGGTACAGAGGCCCGGTGGTGCTGAGCAGAGAGGTATGAGGGAAAAGGCAGCCTCCCCCCGTGCCCCCAGTGACCCTGCCTATGGGACAGGGATGCCTAGGTTGGCTGCATCCGAGGACCAGAGAGTAGCCGTGATGGACTGGGGTGGGCGCCAGGGTCGAGGGGAGGCTGGGCTGTGTCTGCACTTTGCACACAGCTGGATGCAATTACGCCTCTGGTTTCAGCTGGCCTGCTCCCCCTCTGTGTTGCCACACCGCCCGCTTCCCTCCAGCAAACCAACCGAAGACGGTGCTTCATCTTGAGTTGAAAACGTGTATACCCCTCCCCTGCTCCCCAGTAGGGAAAGATCCTCTTTGTCCTTTTTTTCGCCAGTGACAGACACGAGTGAGCCAGGCTTGCGCTGGTTAAACTTCTCTAACAGGGTGGGGACAGAGGCAGAGACGCAGACCTAGCACCCAGGAGGTGGGAGCCAGAGGGGAGAGGACATGGGCTCAGCGTGCCTCAATCTGAGCGTCCACTTTTCTTTCTCCTCCCCGGCAGAGAAGAGACAGGACAACGGACGGGTGTATTACGTGAACCACAACACACGCACCACCCAGTGGGAAGACCCTCGCACGCAGGGGTGAGGACTTAGGCCGGGAGGGCTCTGGGTGGGCCCTGTGCACGTCCGTTGGCCTGGTGGCCTCGCACTGTATTTGGCCTCCGTGGCTGATGTTCTGGGACCTTTAAGCACACACAAGTGCCCCCAGACCCTCACGATATAGTGAGAGCTTGAAAGTGGCACCTTACGTTGGCCTTCCTCATGGCTGCAGCGTGGCCTGACTGGCCAGTGTTGCTGGTCTCTGTTGTACAAGCTGCTGATGAAGTGATTTCTGAAGGGTTATGTGAGAACTCCCCCCGACCCCAATACTCCTCTACTACCCACCCCCCAGAAGCTAGTCTGGGATGGGGCACTTGATGTCTCGGGATTGCTGGTGGCTGCTCAGGCCACGGCCATCCACCCAGGGTGGGGATTCTTTGCGCCTTGGGACAGTAATGGTCTCTCTCCGCTGCAGACCTTGGGTATTGCCAAGTACATTTCCTTGAGGCCTGTGCGGGTCCTGGGTAAAAGCAGAGAGAAGGCAGCTCCAGCCTTCTGGGGACCCCTCCCCCCTTAGCATGGATGCCCAGAAGGTGAGATATGAGACCCTGCAGCCCCTCTCTTCCCGTGTTTTCAGGATGATCCAGGAGCCGGCTCTGCCCCCAGGGTGGGAGATGAAGTACACCAGCGAGGGGGTGCGCTACTTCGTGGACCACAATACCCGCACCACCACCTTTAAGGATCCTCGCCCGGGGTTTGAGTCAGGGTAAGGACTTGGCACGTAGGGCTTCCCAGGTGGCGCTAGTCGTAAAGAATCTGTCTACCAACGTAGGAGACGAAAGAGACATGGGTTCAATCCCCGGGTCAGGAAGATCCCCTGGAGAAGGAAATGGCAACCCACTCCAGTATTCTTGCCTGTAAAATCCCATGGACAGAGGAGCCTGGCGGACTACAGTCCATGGGGTCACAAAGAGTCGGACAAGACTGAGCGCCTGAGCACCAGCACCGAGGACTCTGCGCAGGTGACATCACTGTTAGCTTAGGCCTAGTAGAGCTGCTCTTACCACCCTCTAGTGGCCAGTTGTGGTGCCACGCCAGTGGCGATGGGGCGGGAAGGGGCTTCTCTATTGAGACTAACACCGGTGGTCTTTCCCTAAAAGCAAGAGGTCTGGCTTTATTTCTAGGTTTTCTTTTTAACCTTCAAGTCTGCAGAAGATCTTAGTGGCAGTCCCTTCCTTTCTTTTATGCTTTACTTTACTCGTCTCTAAATTAACAGAGCAGTAGCTTTCCTTAGGGCTAATATGTTGCCAAGTTTTGAGAAATCTCGTGGATTCCAGAGCAACTTTGCTCTTCCCAGGACGAAACAAGGTTCCCCTGGTGCCTACGACCGAAGTTTTCGGTGGAAGTATCACCAATTCCGTTTCCTCTGCCATGTGAGTTCTGGTACTGGGGCCTCCCCCTGGAGATTGGGGTTACAGAGTCATTTCAGCAGTTTCCTAGCCTAATTGCAGGCGTTGGAACACTTGTGTCTTAGGTGGGAGCAGGTCACTTGTCTCACTCTGAGCAGTTATGTGACATTGTCTTCCATTCCTAGGGGACCAAGTTCTCTACCCCCCAAACCTGGGGGTAGGTGGTAGGGGAAGCCTATTCAACAGACAACTGATCAGATTGAATAGTTACCACCAATGCCCCAATTTGAGGTCTCTGTTTTCCTTTTCTTTTCAGTCAAATGCTCTCCCCAGCCACGTGAAGATCAGCGTTTCCAGGCAGACACTTTTTGAGGATTCTTTCCAACAGGTTAGAGAATAATCACTGAGTCTAAGACCCGGGGCAGGGACAAGGCCCTCTGCTACCACCCTGTCTTCTCTTGTGTGGCCCTTTAAGCCCGCATGATACGGTTTTCAAGGCGTGGGCCTTGGTTATGGGGGATCAGCTGAAGAGCAGGCCTGGGAGTCCCTGGTCGCCTGCCCCTGGCCTGCCATGGAAAGGAGAATGGCTGGCTGGCCACGACCTTCTGTCTCCCCAGATCATGAACATGAAACCGTATGATCTGCGCCGCCGGCTCTACATCATCATGCGTGGCGAGGAGGGCCTGGACTACGGGGGCATCGCCAGGTGAGCTGGGAGCCCTGAAAGGCCGTCCTGCACCCTGCTTCCCCAAGCTGCAGGGCACCCAGCCAGGAAGCTGCTTCCTTTCTCAGACAGTTGCCAAAGCTCTCCTGCACCTTCAGGAGTGGGCAGGAGTGTGGGTGGTCCGGAGGGGCATGAGAACTGGGTCCTGGGGTCCTCTTCTGGGCTAGGCATCAGCTCTCTAGTTGCTGGGTCAAGGGGAGGCCGGGGGGTGGTTTCTAGGGGAGGGGTTCAGGATGATGGCTCTTTTTAAAAAAATTTTTTTTATTTTGTATTGGGGTATAGTCAATGAAACTGTTGTGATAGTTTTAGGTGAACAGTAAAGGGACTCAGCCGTCCGTATACATGTATCCATTTTCCTCCAAACCCCCCTCCCATACAGGCTGCCACACACCATTTGAACAGAGTTCCCTGTGCTGTACAGTGTCATTATTTCTTTACTTTACCCCATCTAGTCGCACCAGTGGGCAGTGGTTAGATACCGGTATTAAGTGGTTGTCCATTGGAATAGACCCTGGACTTCACTTCCTCTTGAGGCAGCTGGGGTGGATTCAGTTGGGGGTCTTGGCGTAGATCTGGCATATATAAGCTGTGTCCCAATCCAAAGGGTATTGATCAATATTCAGCTGCATGTCACGTGCACAGTGACAATAAAATGAAAACAAATGATATACTCCTAAAAAGAACTCAAAGCATTGTCTTGCCCTCACCCCAGTGCTGCTACAAAAGTTAATAGATTCTCTGGCAAAATGTTGCGTTGGACGATGGGGCATGAGGGCCCCGGCAGAGAGGAGGAGCGTCTTGGCTGCAGTGACCGTTCAGCCTGCTGGCCTCTCTCAGTGTGGGGACGTCTTCTCGCTTGGTGTTGGGTTAACTCGCTCCTGGTCCTGTGTGTGCTGGTGGCGTTGCCCTCTGTGTTGGCCCCTGTGGATCGATTGCTCTTTTTCTTCCATGGTGACCGTGGTGACCTCCTCTCTAGGCTCTCCTTGGTGGTGTGGCTCCCGCCCCGTGTGTGTCTGTCTCTCTGTGTCCTGCCAGTGGTTTTACCCTATGGTAGGTTACGTCATGCTGTTCTACCACAGGGTAGAACCACGGACAGGATACCGGGGCACCCTCTGCATCGAAGAGATTCCTCGTCTGCCTGGCCACAAACAGCCCAGCAGCCAGGGACTGGCCCCCCTTGGGACGTCCCCCTGCTTGTGTAGCTCAAGCCTCAAAGGACTCTGAATTCTGGCTTGAGGCTTGTACCTAGGGTGCAAAGAGATGCTAAGGTGTGGGCGTTGGTTCAGATGAATTTGTGGACATACGGGGAAGGGTATGGTGGTGGGTCTGGGGTGAAGGGATGGTGGGGTGGTGGGAGCGAGGTGTAGACACAACCTGATGAACAGAATTGTCCTGCATCAAGGATTAGGAACACATTACTGTGTATTTATATTAGACTGCTTAGGTAGGGTGGAAGCAGGGTGACTGCTGGTCGTAGAGCCCTTTTGCAAGATTTAGAAAAAAATGTCCTGTCTCAAGACACTTCTGTGTTGAAAATGGTCACAATATACTGGTTTTATTAGGAAAAAAATGCAGCTTGATGCTGTTTGCAGGAAATTTGTTGTGACAAATGTACACATCTATGGTATTTTAACGTCATGTCCTTGTGCAGTGCACAGTCTACACAACTGTGCATGGCAACCCAGAATGCAAGGAGCCCCTTTGCCATTAGATGCTCTGGATATCAGATGGAAAGCCCCAGAATACAGCACCTGGAGCCAACACTCACACACACGGGTTTGCCTGAGCATTGTTGTCCAGTGCAGTTGTTCTGATTCATCCTAGGTCTGACCCTGCCCTGTTCACAGAGGTTAGCCCAGGGCTGATCGCAGTGGGGCTGCCTCTCCAGGATGCATGTCTGCAGACTATGTACTGTTTGACGGCAGAAGAGACTCGTGCCTGCAGAGCAGGTGAGCAGGGTGTGATCCATTAGTCCTGTTTTCCTCTCTCTTCTCTCATAGAGAGTGGTTTTTCCTCTTGTCCCACGAGGTGCTCAACCCCATGTACTGTTTATTTGAATACGCCGGGAAGAACAACTACTGCCTGCAGATCAACCCTGCCTCCTCCATCAACCCCGACCACCTCACCTACTTCCGCTTTATCGGCCGATTCATCGCCATGGTAAGATTCGCTGTTATCAGACCTCCAGGGAGTGCAGTCACAGACCTGTAGACCACCAGCAGCTCTGAAGGCTAGGTGCCCACTCTCTGAGCTCTGCCCTCATCTTTACAGAACTCACTAAAGATGCAGAAAGCTAGTGAGAGTTCCGGAAATAGTCCAGAGCACTGAAGAGGTTTTCACGTTCATTTGTGTAGGACTTGTCAAGAGAAAGCCCAGGGTCCCCGGATCAAAGTCTTCACTTAACACTCAGTGCATGTGCTGTCAAGGGTGGGGGATGACGGGCCATCTCTGGGTGTTGCCGTGAGCTGGGTGGCGGTGTCTGGGAGTGTCCGACTGAGACTTGGGCCTTCTGGAAGGGGATGGGGAATCTACACTAGCTGAGAACAGGGCCCTAGTTGATCGACTGGTGCAAGATGTTGGAGTCATCTGGCAGGAGGAGGGAAGAGCAGGGATGGGGAGTTGGGCGTTTGTATTTATGTAGAAACAGGAGCACAGTGTAAATTTGGAAAGGGCGTCACCTTGTATGCATCCGGTTGAGTACCTCGTGAGCACCGAGACCCAGGATGGAGAAAGGGGAGCCCATGGAAGGCCCAGTCCCTCTGCCACGTTTGGTCGTTGGAGAGCTTTCACTACTAATTTGCCTTTGCTCCTTCCTCTCACTTCCTGAGTGAGCGTCAGCCCTGCTCCCCTCTCAGGAGGACCCAGGAGCCCATGACTAAGTATGTCCCTTGCCTTTGTCTGGAGGTTCTTGGCCAAGGTGCTTGGGCTCAGGAAGTGGGCACATTCTTCCCAGGTCTAGAGACCCGCCTGGCCCTGTGGCTGACAGGACAGACCAGTAAAACCCTAGACTATTACTCACTGCTGGCCCGCCAGCAGCAGCAGGGGCGTCTGCATTATTTTTGGCTGCCTCTGCTGCCCAGCTCTGAGCAGCAGTGAGTCAGGGCCGCCACCTGGGGCTGTGCTGAGCGAATCTCCTCTGTGTGCGTGGAGGCAGACCTCTGCTAGAGCGAGGGGCTGGTGGGCACGCAGAGGGCCAGAGGTGGGTCCTTGTGGTCTGCAGGTGGGACCAAGAGGGCTACAGACCTAGCCTTCAGGCCCCTGGGAGAGCCAGATGCTCAGGACCGCAGGGAGCAGTAGCCGGGCTCTGATATGGGGCATCTGAGGAAAACCAGACCTCTCTGCTGTGCCTCTTCTGTCCCCAGGCTCTGTACCATGGAAAGTTCATTGATACAGGCTTCACACTCCCTTTCTACAAGCGGATGCTAAACAAGAGACCGACCCTGAAAGACCTGGAATCCATTGACCCTGAATTCTACAACTCCATTGTCTGGATCAAGTGGGTCCCCTCTGTTGCCCGGTGCTGGGAGAGGAGGGGTCTCTGGGTGGATAGTAGGCGGGTGGAGATGCCCAGCTTCTAGGTCCCCCTGTCCTGGGACGCTGTTCTGGGCTCTAGGCCACCTGGGAGTCCTTGTGTCCCACGGGCACTGAGAGTGAGTGACGGGGCAGGACTGAGGGAAGACCCTTCTAAGACAGACAGCTTCCCTCTTGGTCTCTTGTGCCCCCAGAGAGAACAACCTGGAGGAGTGCGGCCTAGAGCTGTACTTCATCCAGGATATGGAGATCCTGGGTAAGGTGACGACCCATGAGCTGAAGGAAGGGGGCGAGAGCATCCGAGTGACAGAGGAGAACAAGGAAGAGTACATCATGTGAGTTGAAAGCTCTAGGGAGCCGGCGGGGCCCGGGAGGTGGGGGCAGAGACACAGCCGGCCGCAGAGAAAGAGCCTCACGCTCTTATCCCGGGGCACTGTCTTCAGCTAGGCCCCCTCGTGTGGCCCGTGGGTCTCCAGGGATGGGAAGAACCTTCCGTTTTGCACTGACCTTAGATGGCTGCCGTGGCAGTGATGTGCTGGCCAGAGCCAGGTAGCCAGAGCCCAAGGCCCTCTGTTCAGCCCCTGGGTGCTCCTTGTTCCCAAGTCATAGATTCATGACTGCAGGACAGAATTTCTTTGAAGAGGCATAAAAGTTCGACCACTCCTTTGTTCTCCTAACTGAAAGGGCATGTGTGCTCTGCCTGCTTAAAGCCACTGTCACCTGTGGGATTGTACACGAACATGCCCGTTCACTTCAGGTCCCTTGGGCCAGGCTTTTAACCCCCGTTCATCTGAGCTTCAGTCAGCGGTGACGGGAGGAGCAGAGGAGATGTTGAAGATTCAGATGTCTGTGGGTTACTGTGAGGTTTTAAGGGCCGTGCTCTGGGGCCGAAGTTGCCCGGGTGTCCCGCCCGCCCAGCTCGGCTCTCGGCTGCCTCCTTGCTTCCAGCAGTGGCCACCTCCCAGCAGACCCTGAGCTGCCCCAGAGGAGTGGGTCTCGGGCTCCCCCGACGGTCAGTCTTGGTTTCAGGCTGCTGACCGACTGGCGTTTCACCCGGGGCGTGGAAGAGCAGACTAAAGCCTTCCTGGACGGCTTCAATGAGGTGGCCCCCCTGGAGTGGTTGCGCTACTTTGACGAGAAAGAGCTGGAGGTGAGAGCTGAGTTTGTGGGGACCCTGAACCCCCGGCCCCTGGGGCTGTCCTGCCCTTTGATAGCCTCGCCGAGCACCCATAGCAACTCATCAGTAAAACCCCATGCTCTCCCAGGATGGCATCAGCAGGCACATACGGTTAATTTGGGTCTTGCACCTGCCCTTACCTGGGCTCTTGTTTGCAAGGGGTTGTCATGCAAGACTTGGGCTACCCATACTGTTAAAACTGCCGACAGAGATGTGTGGGGTGCTTCCTCCTGCCAGGGAGTAGATGGGGCTGTATGTGCTGTGGGGACGGGGCTGGTGCTGGGTACCTGACAAGCCCTCTCTCCTCCGTAGCTGATGCTGTGCGGCATGCAGGAGATAGACCTGAGCGACTGGCAGAAACACACCATCTACCGGCACTACACCAAGAACAGCAAGCAGATCCAGTGGTTCTGGCAGGTGGGCCCTGGGTCTGTCCCCACAGTAAGCGCAGAGGCTCTGGGCAGGCGTGTTTGGGCAGTACCCCCAGGAAGCGAGACCAGATTGAACCCCAAGCTTTTGGACGCTTGTTGTGTCATCACCTTCCTCGTCTTTGACACTCTCCTCGCCTCCCCCAACTCCCAAAAGGAGGGGAGAAACCCAGTCTTGGGATGATAGGAGCTGGCTTGTGGCCGCTGCATTAGACAGGAGGTGTTGCTGGCAGTGGGCCAGCCTTGGATGCTGGTGTGCGGGCTGGTGGGGACGGGGCCATGAGCAGGGAGGAAAGTTCTTGTAGGTCATGTGGTCTCCAGCTGGGTGGAACGGAAAGCGTGGGCTTGGCTCCAGAGAAACTGAAAGAGCTCCTTGTCCTGCATATAAGGAGTCAGTTGCTTTGTATGTGCGGGTCTTGTTGTTGTTATCACTTTGCCGTATAGCGTACATAAAAAAGAACGAGCAGAGGTAGGGTTTCTGTGGAGGTGAAGTTCACATACCATAAAATTTGCCACATTAAGTGTTTGGAGTGGCTCTTACAATGGCTTCTGACAGTGCTGTGCCCACAATCACCACTGTTGAATTCCAGTGCATTTCATTTCCCTCAGAAAGAAATCTCACACCTATTAAAGCAGTCAGTCTCATCCTTTGTATGTTTTTAAAGATGGAACTTGGGGGACTTCCCTCGTGGTTCAGTGCTTCAGCGTCCACCTTATGGTGGAGGGGACACTGGTTCGACCCCTGGTATGGGAGCTAAGGTCCCGCGTGCTGCAGGGCAACTAAGCCCACTGGCCACAACTGGAGAGTCCGTGTGCCACAACGAAAGATTCTGCATGAGGCAACCAAGACCCGATGTAGCTAAATAAATACATATTTTTTTAAAAAGTGGAACTTGGATGAGGAAGAGAATTTTTGGCCTGGAACCAAGAGCTGTCACATAGACTGGTGGGAATGATGTATACACACAGCCTCTTAGAGCGGCTTTGGGGTTTCCCAGGGAGTAACTGTCACCCACCCCCACAGACCATGCTGGGGCTCCATGTTCTCAGCCCCAAAGAGGGGCCCTGGCTCATTGCAGGGTTACAGGTCAGGGTGAAGTGCTGGGCTGAGTGGGCCCTGACTCTGCCTGGGCTTGCGGGGCTCCAGGTGGTGAAGGAGATGGACAACGAGAAGAGGATCCGACTGCTGCAGTTTGTCACTGGGACCTGCCGCCTGCCTGTTGGGGGATTCACTGAACTCATCGGTACGTTTTCCCTGCCCTGATGGTGCTGTTGGGTGGAAGTGAGGACAGCCTAAAGCAGGGACAAGACTTCATGTCTTCCTGGAAGCAAGTCAGTGGGACTTGTCTGTGGTGGCGTCGGAGGGCCCTGCCTCAGGAAGGGGCTGACTTGGCATAGATAATATGTGTTCCTTTGGATACAGGTAGCAACGGCCCACAGAAGTTTTGCATTGACAAGGTTGGCAAGGAAACCTGGCTGCCCAGGAGCCACACCTGGTGAGTGTGCTGGTTGCAGGGGGAGGTGGCTGGAACCCGAGACCCGATGAGCCCCCAAGAGCAGCCCTGAGGCCGAGGTGGCTTCAGTGCCTTGATCCTGGCAACCTGTGTGTAGTTCCGCGGTGCTTAGGTTTGGGCAGGTGGGGCTGAGGTGTGCCTGGGCCTCTGGTCTTTCGGGAGTTGTGACAGTATCTATGTGCCTTGACAGCCATACTGGCTATGAAATACAGTAAGTCCCCTACATACACACCTTCACCTTGTGAGCTTTCAAAGATGTGAACGTGAGTTCGTGTGTCTAGTCATGTAAGTTTGCTCACACCTCTGGCGTACATTGTCACGTGCATGCATCCTCTACAAGGAGCAGGAAGTGGCAAGGGGATTTTCTTTAGCTGAGGAGGCACCGTTAGTTTTTGAGGCATAGGACCCAAATGTAGAATGCTATATGAAGGTTGCAGCAGCCGTTCAGAATATAATCCAGTGCTACCATGTCACCTGTGATGAGGGAAAAAAGAGCTACCACCCAGACATCACTGGATCATTTTTTTTTCAAGGGGGTAGACAGGGTTGAGTCCAGCAAGGAACCAGAACCTGTGGCATCAACGTCAGGAGTGCAGCTTGCCCGCCATCTCCTATTGCTGATGATCCTTTAGCTCTACCGTCTTCCTCCTCCAATCAGGAGCTCTTCTTGCCTGTTCACTGGATGCCAAGTCCCTGTATTCCAGCTATTGTACTCTCTTTTTCAAAGCTCTGTATTGTAAGATTAAAAATGTTTTGTTTTTTTGTGTATTATTTGTATGAAAAGTATTATAAACATATTACAGTATGAATTTGAGCAAACTCTGGGAGATAGTGGAGGACAAGGAAGGCTGGCGTGCTGCAGTTCGTGTGTACGGGGTTGCAAAGAGTCAGACACTAATGACCGAAGAACAACAACTGGATAGCCACCTGTGTTAGTTGAGTACCTAGGCTAACTTTATTGGACTGAAGAACACATGGGGCTTACAGACATGCTGTTGGAACAGAACTCGTTCATATGTAGGGAACTTGCTGTATTGAAACACTCCTATTCAGTCGGCAAAGAGCTCTGTCCCCGGTCGTCTTCCGCAGTTCCCCATTTCCCCTGTAGCCCTGTCCCCACTCTGATTCCTCTGTGGTCCAGGGGCACAGCGGGGCCTTTGAGGACCCTGTTGTGTGTGGCCAGCTGGCATCGTGGTTGAGTCACAGGATGGGATCTCTCAATACCCCTGTGGCCGTTAGAGCTCTGACCTGTGCCCCGTGCTGACTGCCCTACTCTCCTTTCTTGACAGTTTCAACCGGCTGGACCTGCCACCATACAAGAGCTATGAACAGCTGAAGGAGAAGCTGCTGTACGCTGTTGAGGAGACCGAGGGCTTTGGACAGGAGTAACTGAGGCTGTCCCCCCACCCCCAACCCCCAGCACATGTGTAGTCTTGAGTCCTCCCTGCCCGAGAGGCCGCTGGCCATGTAGCCCCCGGGAGGCCCCTGCGGATGGTAGTCCTGTGTAGGACCACACTGTCATCAGGCTGGTGGCAGCAGAGCCTGACCTCAAGAGGCCCTGCCCTGCCCTTCGCTCCTCCCTACTGGCGGCAGCCTGGAATAAAGCCCCCATGCCACCCTTGGCCCCATCAGCCATTGCAAAGTCTGGAGGGCTGACCCTCTCTGCAAAGCTCATCCTTCTTCTCCCTTGAGACCAACCCTAGGTTCGTGTGAGTGTGCAAGGGAGGGCGCCCTGTGCTGAAGCCCTGGGCCTCATAGGCTGGTTAGGTGAGAGGGAGACTGGCCATTTGGGGTAGCTGTTCTGGGCTGAGGAAGCCCAGGGTCTTTGTCAGTAAAAGAGGTTCTATTTTGTATAGAACTTTTCCAGTGATCTATATAAATGAAGGTCTGAGGGAGAGGAGCTCTGGACCAAGGTCACCTCTTGTCCCTGGCTAGCCAGCTCCAGCCATGGAGGCTGAGCAACACGGCCCCTCTCTCCACTCAGTGCTGGCCAGCTTGTTCCCTCCAGCAGATAAAGGGTCGTTACCAGCTGCTTGGATGTCAGGGGGATGGAAACCCCCTCAGATTTTCTTTTCCCTTTACATAAACTTGAAGCATTTGTGTGTAGGGCCGCTGTGTGTTCTGTGGTTGGTATGCTGCTGTCACTTCCTGTCAAGGAGCTGGTGCGCCAGGCATGGCTGGGACCCAGAGGCACCCAGCACCATTGGTCCAAGAATTTCCAAACAGCTTCTCCTCTTAGGAGCCTGCTTCACAGTTCTGTGAGCTCGGGCAGGCCTGACCCAGTGGCTCAGTTTCCCAGCAGCCTTGTCCCCGAGCCTTTGACAGAGAAGGGGGGAAGGGGATTATTGTCCTGAGTGTCACCCCAACCTCGCTGCCTCCAAGAGAGGAGAACTCCCTTTGCTAGATGGAGTGATGGGGTTGCGTGGGGCTGACCTGCTAAGACCCTGGACCTCCAGGCGGCCCGTGCGTCCGGATGGAGAATGAAGTGTGTTCCTGCTACTGTAGAGTGTGTTCACTCTGCCTCAAAGTGTGGCTTTACCTGCACAAAAGAGACGACGCTCTTGGAAACCAGCAGAAGGGCCCTGAGCTGCTGTGCACAGTCTGACTTGATTGCTGGAGCTCCTGCCGACCTCTGCCATGGGCGTCCTGCCATGTGTTCAGATCTTCCAGGCGAACACACTCCTCTGGGAGGCTGGAGTGGTAATTGTCGCTGGGTCCCCGTGCAGGTCGTCAGGCCACCCACGGGGCTGTCTGAGGACAGGCTCGTGCTCCCAGGTCCTTGTCCTCCCCGTGCCACCCTGGCCGGTGTCTGCTCTGTTGTGTGTACTGATGCAAGCGGCTCAGCTCACCGCAGCCCAACCTCCTCCTTCCCTCGGATCGTTGGCTGTGCTTCCCTGCGGTGTCTCACCATGTTGGGGATTGGGGTGCAAGCCACCGTGCTATGCAGGGTTTGGGAGCCTCAGGCTCGTGGGCGTGCAGAGTGCGTTCATGTGGGTGTGTGTGTACATACGTGTATATAACTGAGGTGTCTGTACGGAATGCCCTTTGGTAGCTCTGAGTTGGTCACCAGATTGTTTTGTAATGCCCACCCCCTTGCCTTGGTATTGCCAGTTTCTTGTGCAATAAACAATCAGCAGCTGTGGGCAGTGTTGGTGTGGATGTGTCCAAAGTCACTGTCCTCCAGGCAAAAGGTCTCTGGGCCCCACGGACCCTCCAGGTCCACACGGGTGGAAATGCTATGACTTTGCTGGTTTTGAGAATTGTGTGTCATTAACTGAGACAGCCACACTTATGGGCGGCCCAGTCTTCAAGGATCACGGGCTTCAGCCCTCATTCATTTGCCTCACAGCTACCTTTGGCCTGGGTTTCTCTGAGCAGTTGCCATGACACCAGAGCATCGACAGCCTGAGGCTGCAAGTTGGACAGGTTTTAGGATCCAGCTCCTGGGTAGCCATTCATTTGAGAAACATTTCCTGTTTTCTTGAATTCCGTGATGATAGAGGGATACCCTGGACTTGAGCTCATGGTCAGCCAGGGGCTTGCCCCCCACTTTTTTGAACTTAAAGGTTCTGATGGGACCCATCGGCGCAGTGTTGATGCTTTTGACATGGAAGTGATTTTGTCTCGGATCAAGCCTTGCTCTGATCTGGCGTCTTTCTGGGGTGGGGTGGGGAAGGCAGAGGTGTGCAGAGCATCTTCTCCTGGGAGTTCATCAACCGAAGTCACTACCCCAACACCAAAGCCATTTCTCACTTGACAGGGCTATGCTGTACTTTGAGGAGGTTTTGACAAAAGTTCATGTGTTATACAGACGTCTCATAATAAATTCAAATTAAAACATCCCTAGTCAAAATTGTTCTCCCCTTTCCTATCTCCCGAAGTAGCTGCTGTTCAGTTTGCTGTCCTTCCAGACTATTTTATGTATATAAATCATATGTACATATAATTTAAAAGTATATTAAAAATGAGATCTTACACATGTTAAGCAACTCATCTCATTAAATGAGATAGTAGGGACACCTTTCCGTGTTCGTCAGCCTAGGTCCAGTGAATTCTGTAGTGTGTGATACTCCATGTTGTGGTTGTTCTGTAACACACCCACCTTTGTCCTAATGGGCACTGCATTTGTGTCCAGCAGTTTGCTGGTGAAGTCTCTCGGCCAGGTCTTGTGCACCGATGCTGCTTTTCTGGGAGGCAGCAGTCCTAGAGTTGGACTACTGAGTAAAAATTTTAAAAAGGTTTAAAATTCCAGGATAGGAAGGGTTCACAGTGAAAGCCCCCTTCTTTTGTTCCTCAGGCATTCTGATCACCATCTGGAGGCAACTATTGTTGCTGGTTTCTTTTGGATCCTTCCAGATAGACTTTAAAATCCCAGCAAATTGTACTCAGTTGCCCTTCAAAAAGGTTCTTGTTTTAACAGCCTTAGTGGTGGACAGGACCCCTTGCCACGCCACTCTGGGAACTGGATCTGTGAACTCCCCTGTCTGTTCTTCCAGTCCTTTCACGTTTCCATCTCCTAACTCTGGGCATCTTCGCTCTTACTTTTACATGATCAAAGTTTTTTGTTTGTTTGTTTTTAAACATTTATGTTCTATTCTGTAACCATAATGCTCTACTTTTTCTAAAGGTTTATTTAGAAAACTGAAAAGCAAGAAAAATGTTAATATTACTATAATGATATAAATGCTGTTTACTCCGGAACTAAATGGTATAATGCAATACAAATATGTATTCTTCATACAGCTCTTTAACCCTAGGGTTTCTAATTATTGATCTTTGCTTTTATTATATCCTCATTTTTTTTTTCTTACTCTGAAGTGTTTCAAGTTAAATTAGACAGTCAGGAAGGGTCCCCACCTCTACATGCTGTAATAAGTCCCTGATAAAATTAGCCAAAGCTGCAAAATTATTTTGGAAGTGAAGAACAGATCTGACTCTGTCACCCAAAGTCCTTAGTGGGGCTCAAGACTTTACATAAGTAAGACCTCACTGGATTTGGAAAGCTCAGCTGTTGCTCCCCCACTGTCCTTCTATATCAGGGCTCACGGCAACCTTCTAGAAAAACTTACACTAAAGATCTATGTGCTTCCATTCAGGGGAACGCTTATAAACATCAGGCTGTTCTTGGTCTTGAGCTAAACTTAGCAACAAGGCCCCAGTTTCATCTTGGGGAAGAAAATTGAGTCAGCGCTCAGAATTATTACCTCTACTCAGTTCTCAGCAGTCTGCCCCATGAATCTTTTTCTCCAGGACGCTCTGATTCTGAGGTTGGTTCAAGTTCCACAGTCACAAACTCACTTTCCTGTGGTCCATGCTGCGAATCAAGCACCTATCAGCTGACTCAGGTGCATGTGATTTATCTTTGGCATGCTATCTGTTATTTGTACCTTCTGAACATCATCCTGGACTCAGGGCCTCGCTCCAACTCAGTCTATCCCAGTGACAGTGATCATTGTTTTCTTTTTGATGCTTGTTACAATTTTGGCCCCTTCACCTTGACTCTCTTTCACCTCTCCAGATGTCCTTGATGGTCTCTGTGACATCGAATCCCAACTCTTTTTTGTTTTTGCCCAAACACAAAATCAACTCCTCCACTGAGCCCTGGTTCTTTTTGGTGTAAAATAGTACTAGAAATCAAAATGTGGGGGTTCCATCAAAATGGTACCATGAACTCATGACTTGATCAGCTTCTTGGCTCCACAACCATAAAAAAAAGAGAGAACACAAAATATAAAAAAGAGAGAAAAGGCTGGCTCAGAAACAAGATAAATAAGTTCATGGGTTATAAATAAAACAAAAATGCAGAATGTTGGGCAAGATGGAACCGTTTGGGTCTGCTGCACCTAGAGCCTGGCAGTGATCGCTGAGAGTTCAGCTGCTGTGGAGTAAAGGATCTAAGTATGCTCCAGAATAAATGGGGGGTGGGCACCAGTTGTGTACCTGATATGGCTTTGAGAAAGATGGAGGCCCAAGGAGGAAAACCCCTTAAGCCAAACCATCCCACTGGTTGTGGCCTGGATCTGTGACAGTAACCCAGGTTACTCTAGGCTAGGGCCCCAAACTGCCATTCAAAGACGAGGCTGCAGAATGGATGGCCAGCAGGACAGGACGTGGCAGCTGCAAAACCATCAGACAGGAAAGAATGAGTGCAGATGGAGGAGGAGGAAGAAAACAGCTCCCTACTGAGAAATTTTGGCTCCGCATTTCTGAGAAAGACACTCATGAGTGGTCTCTTGCCTGAAGGTCTTCGCTGTAAGGGCAGTAGGTAGCTAGTGGACTCTCATGGAGCCTTAAGTGTCATTGTTTTCTGGGGGGTGATCAGTTTCTCCGGAGATGAGTCCTCTGCACCTCACCTGAGAGGGAGACTATACCTGAGTCAGGTGGCCTGCCTATAGGCTTCCTGGGAGTAAGAAGCAGTAAGGAGCCAGGATTCTCGGAGTCCTGACCACTGACCTTTTCGTTCCCTCTGGCCTTCTCCTCTGGCTCGAGTCCCTGCAGCCAGCAGAGTGGAGGGAGCCAAACTGTACAGGGCTTTGGGGGCGGGGACCCACTCTTCTGTGTAGAAACTTTTACATACCCCAGTTTTCAACTTTCTTCCTGCCTTCCTGCTGCCCCTCCGTACTGAGTCTCTGAGGACTCACTCATTTCCTGTCTGCATCTCCCTGTGTCTGAGGTTAAGATTTCTCCTTGGTTAGTTACACTCCTCCACGTCCAAACTCTTTGTTAAACGACCTTGCCCATTGCTGAATCCTCTGATGTTCTCTCTGCCCTTGTGGATTAAGACTTTTCATAAAGCGTTCTTCACAGTTGTTTCAGCGAGTCTGGAGAAGGAGAAGAAGCGCTTCATCTGCTGTCTCAGTTAACTTCCTCTCCTTTGATAGGTCTGCCTGCGGGCAGCTTGCAGCTGTGCAAAGAGGTCCCCACGAGGGCTTGGCTGTTCTATTATATTGACTTTCCACTAAGCTGCTGTGTTTACCCCCGTGGCACTAACTCCGATCTTAAGCCTGAACCTTTCCCAGCTCAGAGCCCTTGTTGGCTTAGCTTCTGCTGTGTGAATTCTAGGCTGGGGCTCCTGCTGCTTGGTCACTACTCCTAATTTCCTCCTTCCAGAAATGTGTCGAATTCCCTTGTCCACCTCTCATTTGCTGCCTCTCAAATTGGGTCAGTTGGCAAGGGGAAAATAGGAAATCTTTGACATTCATTCGCTCTCGTTTTAGTACAGTCTCGGGAGGGAGGAAGGATAAATAATAATACGTGTATGTCAGGACTTTTTTCCTGTTTATTTTTTTAATTGGAGGACATTGTTACAATGTCATGTTGGTTTCTGCTGTACAGCAGTGTGAGTCTGCTGTATGTATACACATATCCCTTCCCTGCTGAGCCTCTCCCCTATCCTGCTCTTCCAGGTCATCGTGGAGCGCCGAGCTGAGCTCCCTGTTACACAGCAGCTTCCCGCCAGCTAGCTTCTTTGCACACGATAGTGTGTATGTCAGTGCCGCTCTCTCAGTTTGTCCCCCCCTTCCCTCCCCCTGCTGTGTCCACAAGTCTGGGTGTCTATTTCCGTCCTGCACATAATAGGTTCATCAGTACCATTTTCTAGATTCCATATATATGCATTCATATGTGATATTTGTTTTTCTCTTTCTGACTTTACTTCACTCTGTTATGACAGACTCTAGGTTCACCAGCATCTCTCAAAACAGAACTGATTTTTGCTAATCAGCCATGATTTTGCACCTTATCTCTGAAGAGCATCGACTTGGTTCCTAACTCTAGGAGCTTTATTTTGTTTTGGTTTGTCATCTCCAAAGCCACTGGGGGGCAATAGGTAGTCCTGCTTATAAACAAGAAGGGTGTTTTGTTTCTGCATTTTCTATTAACATCTTTATTCTAAAGTTTTCATTAGGCACTGAAATTTAAAATGAAAACCCTATTGTAGTCAATTGTGGGTTACCCTGGTGAATTCTAATTTTTTTTATCTGTAGGGGACAGGCCTCTTAAGTGCCCCCCATGACCCCCTCCTGATATGGACACCTGTGGTATCATTCCTTCTCCTTGAGTGGGAGTGGTCTAGAGACTTGCTTCTAACAAACAGAATATTGCAAAGGCGATGGGCGCTCTCTTCTGTGATTAAATTACCAAAGATTGGGACCTGCTTCTTGCTTACTGACTCTCCATTGCTTTCTTGGCTTGTGTAATTTTCTTTTGAAAAAAAGGTATGTATGTATTTATTTACTTATTTGACTGTGCCGGGTCATAGTTGAGACACACAGTATTTTCGATCTTTGTTGCAGCGTGCAGAATCTTTAGTTGTAGCATGTGGGATCTAGTTCCCCAACCAGGGATTGATCCCAAGCCCCCTGTGGAGTCTTAGCCACTGGACCACCAGGGAATTCCCTTGGCTTGTGTACTTGGATGAAGCAAACTGCCGTGGTGGTGAGGCCCACATGGCAAGGGACCGAGGGCCTCTTGGTGTCAATAGCCAGTGAGGAACCGAGGCCCTCGTCCGACAGCCTATGAGGAACTAAATCCTGCCAGCAGCCGCATACTCCTGGAACCTTGAGACAGCAGCAGCATGGCCGACACCTTGATTGCCACCTGTGAGTGTCGGTGAGCAGCGGACCCAGCTAGGCTGTGCCTGGGCTTCTGACAGAAACTGTGAGAACTAATGTATATTGTTTTCAGCAGCTAAAGTTTATGGTAATTTGTTATGCAGCAGTAGATAACTAACACACTATCCTAGCTCAGGTGAAATAGTCTTGGCTTAGCATGTCTTCCACGTCCCAGGTCCTGAATGTGGCCATGATTTTTTGTCTTTTCTTTTTTTTTGGCTGCACTGCACAGCATGTGTGGATCTTAGTTCCCTAACCAGGGATTGAACCTGTGCCCCCTACAGTGGCAGTGGGGAGTCCCAATCCCTGGACCAGGGAAGTCCATGGTCCTTATTTTTAATAATGAGAGAGCCTTGGCATGTAGTTCAAAAACAATCACACTAACTAGGGGTAAAGGCAGAAAGGTACCAGCATCACTCTCCTTCCTTTTCTTGGGGAAAGAAAATACTGGGGAGTGGGAGTCCTTTCAATACCCACCCTGAGTCCATGGCCTGACATCACTGCCCAGGTGGCACCGATGGCCTCAGAGGCCTTGGATCTGGCTGAGCCTGCAATGGTGCTCTGTCTTGGGGTTGTCATTTGTTCTTATTTGGGTAAGAGTTGGCACAAGTCTTGTCCAGACTCTCAAGGACAATTTTGGGTTCGTTTTCTGTATAATTACAGGGTGAGCAGTAGGGTAGACGATGCCAGTACAGCAGTGAGTATGTCTGGAGGACAGGCTCTGCTGTTCCAGGACTCCCACTGGGGTTGGTTCAAGGGGCACATCTCCCACCTCAGTGATGCCTCCCTCATGAGCATCTGGGCCTTGGTGAGTTGTGGGTGTAGAAGCATTCTTTCCTCCTGGGATGGAATGTATTTCATCCTCGAACTTTGGTTTTTATAGTCATGGTTGTTTGCCAACTCTTGTGATTGGTTCACGTTGGTTAAAACATGGGGCATATGGGGTCGGGGAGGAGTAGCTCATGCATTCAACTTTGGCTTTTATCCCATCCCTACTCTTGAACAAGGGCACAGATCCCTGAGGCATCATCTGTCTGCCTTGAGGTATAGGGGAGCCCCAGGTTAAGTATATTTTTCCCCAGCTTTATTGAGATATACTTGACATAATGTGTTAGTTTAAGGTGTACAATGCGATGATTCACGTACATGTCGTAAAATGATTTCCACAGTGAGGTTCATTGACATCCATCACCTCACGGAGTTCCCATTTTGTTGTTGTTGTGACCGTTTAAGTTTGCATTGTGGTGAGAACTTTTAAGTTTGACTCTCTTAGCAACTTTCAAGTATAGGATACAGTCCCAGAGTCTTATCTGCTGAGGGGATAAAGCCAGGGTTGAAAATGAAGCAGAGGGGATAATAGATGAACTGAGGATGTTGATTGGTTATTCTGATTAAAAGTTAAGCCAGATTATCACTGATCAGACACTACCTGTAGCATATAGATAGAGGTAGATACTGGTGCTATGTTGCAGAGAAGGACGACGCTTTGCGGATTTTAATAGATACATAAGTATGAGAAAAGATCTTAAGTTGGGAAAGGACTAATCCACAGAGTGCTGATGGTAAGGCAAAAAATTAGTAGTTTTATCTACATTAAATAAAGGTTGTCTAACTTGCATATATGCAGAAACTACCAATTTCTTAAAAACACAGATTCCTAGATATTCTAATGCAGTAGGTAAATTGTATAAATTTACAAAGAAATAAATGATATCTGAAAAGGGGTAATAAATGCTCACTATGCACTGTAGCTTAATGATTTTACTACAATTTACTATCATCTGTTTTCTTGAGGTTATTTTTATCTATTGTATCCATATTTGGGTAATACTATGTAATGCCGTGCTAATGTGCATCTTTTCCCAATTCACGTTGGCCTTGAAATCAGCTGTGTTGGGAGTATTTACACCAGGGAAATTGGCAAAGGCCACAAATCAATACCCTTCCTCCTCTTTTTTAGAGACTTGGTTGTTACACATTTACCAGCCCTTCACTGGATATGGTCCTTAAAGAAACCAGGAGTGGTATCAGTAGTGAGGAAAATCAAAGCATGAACTATCTGAAGGGCAGAGAAAACTTTATCATAGAGTACAGCAGGGGTGAAGATGTGGCAACTTGACCCAATTTTTTGCAGCAAGATGCTCTTTAGATTCCTTCAAAGCCTAGCCTAGATGGTTGCAGCCAAAAGCGGAAGTGGTGGGAAGCAACTTTGGGGAAGGTTCCCAATTCCATGATGAACTGGAATGTGAACCAACGTGTCTCTTGCTGAGATGATATTAGTCAATGGTGCCATCTAGTGTTGAAGTACAGATTGGCTCCAAAGAGGGACGCTTAGAGGAAGCCTTCTCTTGACTTAGGCCTTGGAAACACACTAACACAGTTTCCTCTATTTTCTTTTTCTACTTCATTTCCCTACTTCTGGAGTCATTTTCTATCCACTCCTCCAACAAGAATAGCCACTGGTGTTTTCTTGTTGTTATTGTTGTTTTATTTTGAAAGATAGGAATTCGGTGTGGTTTCCAAGCAAAAGAGAGAAATGCCAAGAGTTGAAAGGCATAGATATAGAAATCAGCACTTTCCTGTATTATGTATAATTTGGAATGAATTTGCTTAGGGAAGTTGTTTAGATCTTCTCTTGCGGGTCACATAATTCAGATGCTTCTCTGCTTTTCCAGCATGTCCCAGATATCCTTCCTATTTCCTGTGACAGGGGCATATGAAGTCATCAGCATGTTGTTGCATAACAAAGAACCCAAATTCATTCTTTTTTTTTTGGTCTGTTTTTTATTTTATTTTATTTTTAAACTTTACAATATTGTATTAGTTTTGCCAAATATCGAAATGAATCCGCCACAGGTATACCCGCGTTCCTGCTTCATAGATATTTTTGTAGCAAATAGTAGAAGGAAAGTCCTATTCATGACTTCCAAGTGAATAGAATCTTTCATTCTTTTATGAGAACTTGTGTTAATAAGTCTTTTATTTGAAGTAAACGTAATTGTATATGAAGGTAATTGTAATATGTATAAGTTCTCAAAGCTGGAGAGTCCTCCAGAAGAGTAAGATTCTGGGATTGATTCCCACTGGAAAGGTTGACTGCATCATGAGCATTGGAGAAAGCAGTATGGTAGTCCCTCAGTGAATATTACTTCCTTTTTTCCCCTTTGGTGATTGGTGATCTGTGTAGAATGAAAGAACATTTAACTAATTAGTGGGCTCAAAGGTGTTCTACCCTGACAGTTTTTAATCTTTTCACTAAGGATAACTGACCTGTAAGTTTGGGACTATTTCACATGTTATCAAACAGAATACCAGTAAGGAATCAATGCTATCCTCTCTGTAATGTGTGTAGCTGGAGCAGCCTGAACTGTTATTGTGAAACCTTTCAAAATGGAAGGAACGGAATGTCACAACTCTGGATACAAAGTCCGAAAATGGGATTAGACTTTACCCAGGATACTTTTTCAATGTTCAAAGAACAACAAAAGTAGTTTAGAAATCTCATCTTGAGACTGCTAAGCTACCTGAACACACTTTATTTTAGGTGAGGGCCATGGGTTTTGCAGTCAAGTCAGCTGCTATTTATATAAGCAAAGCCTTCATCAAGTCTTATAAAGCTCACCCTCTTACATAGATTGGCAGCAATTTTGCCTGAGAAAATGAGCCTGCGTGACTCTAGAGGCGACATACACTTTTTGTTAGAAGAAGGAATTGAAGATCCTGTGGGTAAAGTGAAAGTCAGTTTTGTCCATATGCAGGTCCAACTGTTAAATATAACAAGGCCTGGGTATTCCCATGTTCCTACATGTTCAATAGACATTCCAATTTATCAAACGGTAACAAACCTAAAAGCCTGTGACATTGTCCTGATAGACCCTGGGAAAGCTTTTAAGTGCAGATCATTCTTCTAAAGGTGGATCTGATCCTGTGTGGTCTTGAGCTGCCCCCCACCCCACCCCTACCCTACATAAAGGACTCATTCTTTGGGATAACTTTCTCCTTGTCCCTGCTTGGCCTCAGGTCCATGGCATCTCTGGTCTTTGCTGCCTACCCTGGAGAAAGGTTCCCTTTCTCACACCAGTCTGTTCTAAACATGGCAACAAAATCTCAAAAAACTTTTAATAACACACTCTTGTCATTTTAAATGCATCTCAAGCTTTGAACTATGTATTTCAAATTTCTTTTACTTAGATGTATTGGGAACAACCATCTGACTTTTGACTGCCACAACAGACAAAAAACTTATCTAGTTTCTTTCCCTTTGCTATTTCTTATTATCTCAGCATCTTAATGAACTTTGAAGTGACCACTGATGTGGGTAGTTCTGTCATATAAAAATCAACCCCCAAATTTCCACTAACTCGTTCTTTGGCAGGCAGTTCTGTCGATTAAAAATGGATGCTTCTGGTAACTTTGAGGCACTCTAACATTAAGAAGTGGTTTATGAGATTCCACTGACTTCATTTTAGTGCTATTTTATTGTATTCTTAAATAGTAGAACACCGATAGTCCAACATGGTAACCCACTCCAGTACTCTTGCCTGGAAAATCCCATGGACAGAGGAGCCTGGTAGGCTACAGTCCATGGGGTCGCAAAGAGTCGGAGACAACTGAGCGACTTCACTTGCATGCATTGGAGAAGGAAATGGCAACCCACTTCAGTGTTCTTGCCTGGAGAATCCCAGGGACGGGGGAGCCTGGTGGGCTGCCGTCTATGGGGTCGCACAGAGTTGGACACGACTGAAGTGACTTAGCAGCAGCAGCAGCAGTGAACTCTTAGAGATGTTCTAACTACTCATAAAAGGAAGTTAGTATCCAAGTGACAACTATTAAGTCAAATGATTAAGTACCTTTACTTACTTTGGGAAGTTTTGTTCCATCCCACTGACATTGTCGTTTGACGTACTTACTACAATAGTAAGTAAATGTGTCCCTTATGAAAACTTAAGAAAGACTGCTCTAGGGATAGGAATCTGAGGTACGAACTATGACCCAGGTCTTCTGGGCTCTGTTGGGAACTCTCATTACAGCTTTATTTTTAAAGGAATGAGATTCTCTTTTTCATAAAGGATCCAGTCTAAAATAATTTGTTCAGGCAGCTTCAATTAAAAACTGTCTTTGTTGCTTCTGAAAACAATGGATCACCACTCCCAGAGTTAAAAACGACCAGAACACAGACTTAAAAACCAAGCCATTTAATTGTGTCTTTGAAGGTAAACAATATCTTGATCCCAAGCCCTGAGAATACCAGAGCTACGGGTCTGAGAAGTCCCGCAGGGCAGTATTCTCACAGAGTCCTGAGGGTCAGACCTCAAAGTGTTCCAAGGCAGAGCACTTAAGGAATTCATGCATTCCATTCTGCAATTTTGCAGACAGCCAGAAACAGACCCCAAGAGTCTCTTGAGATGGGAAAAATTCAACTCCTGGTCTCATAGATAAAAGGAGGGAGAGTACCAAAAATGTTATACTTCTCTTCACTTTTCTCACACAGTCTGAAACCTGAGCTATCAGCTCCCCAACTCACAGTAGCCGAAGCTGCAGTTTAGGTTTGAGATCAGTCCCTCTATCCAGAGAGCTCTCATCAATACAGCTTTTTAACAAGCACTTTAAAGAACCCTCTGGCAGCACAATGCGTTAGTTTACAAGATTTTAATTTACAGATTAAAAAGCTACATGTTTTATTTTTTCTCCTTTTTCTCTTCTTTCTTTACATCACTCTTTTCCTTCTCTTTCTCTTTGTCGTCTTTTCTGTCCTTTTTGCTGTCTTCCTTTTCTTGCCCTTCTTTCTTTTCTGCGTCCCGGTTGGCAATCTTGTTGTTGATGAGGTTGTGCAAGGCGACCACAGAGCGGATCAGTGAGGCCAAATATACCACCACCATCTGGTCGTTGGTCTTCAGGTAAAAGGCCTTGACAAACTCCTGCAGGCTGACATCCGGCAGCAGGTTGAAGACGTCCTGCAGCTGGTAGATGATCTGGTGGTTGATGGGCAGCTTGCCCGTGGCCACCTTCTCCAGGTAGCCCCTGATGTCCAGGAGCTTGGAGTTGAGTCCCTTCAGACCATGGACCTGGTTTGTGATCCGCTGGGAAAGAGTGCCCACTGTAGTGTCTTTGATGTCTCTGTAGGAACCCACAAGAAAGAGCAGGGGTATCCATCAGTGTCCTATACCATCACAGATTTTCACATTCTAAGGGAATAACTCAGTTTGTGAGGAGGGGCAAGTTTTCTAAAGCAAAAATGTTACCTCTCCGTTTGATAAAGATTTGAGTATAAAGTGCCTTAACCTTGTTTTCATTTGGAAGCATATGTTTTATCTTTCTCATCACAGGACATCTTTCAAAAGAAAAGAGAGAGCTAAAATGAAATCATGTTCACTAAAAAATTTTTTAAAAATCTCTACTTCAATTTCTCTTGTTCCTAAAGAGCACAGCATTCTTTTCACCTGCATCTATAAAATGTCTTGAGATGCTTTTAAATCAGTCAGTAGTAACTTTCTGAACTGAAACGAATCTTATTGTTTGAGAAAATCTATGACCTTTCAAATAAGTCAGGGTTATGTAAGTATTTTTCTTTTTTTTCTAAAATTTGGCTGTGCTGGGGTCTTAATTGTGGCACTCTGGATCTTTAGTTGCAGCATGTAGGATCTAGTTCCCTGAGCAGGGATCAAACTCGGGCCCCCTGCATTGTGAGTGTGGAGTCTTAGCCACTGGACTACTAAGGCAGTCCCCTAGAGTGTAAAAGGCCTTGATGCAGGTTCTCTGCAGAAAACTGGCTAGCTACATTCATTATAAAGGAGGTACACTTAAAGAACACACACTTGCTTTTAACACACATGTGTTCCTGTCACAGCCAGCATTATAGCTTCCAGACAAGGTGTGCTATCCAGAGTCATAAATCATAACTCTGGACACTTCATAGATGATCCAGGACTAGAGCCCAGGTCTGATGCCGTCCTAAAGTCTCACCGTAATAAGTGTTCAACTCCGACCTCCTCGGCTTCCTCTGCTCCAATTTCACTGGTCACGTGCTCAAATGTTTTTGAGGTTGGAGTTCCATCCTGGGAGAGGAGACTTAATTATAGTTATTTACTTACAAACAAATGAACAAACTAGCACATGTTCCTTTTCACACCTTGATTCTTCTGCTTTAAGTCAGATCACTTGAGGGGTGTTATTACTGGGTTTTCTGTGGCAAGGGTGGGTAGTTTGCTTTGAAAGCTGTCACAGCAGTCCTACTCAGGGTTGAGGTATGCTGCAGCATCATCCTTAGCTTATTTCTGAGGAAAATCCTGATATTATCTTAAGTCTTCAGTAGAGATGGACATTCAGAGAAGTCTCCATTTGGCTAAATTTTAAGGACTGTCATAGTTCATTCTAAAATAGGCCATATTCTGAACACTGTGCCTGAGACAAGCTTATGTTAGAAAATATAACTTTGAACCATCTACTGTCCATTGGGTCAAATGATCAGTGCACCAAACAACGTGGTGAGAATCACTGATTTTCTGGTGGCCTGAATTAATCAAGGCACCCATTAGTGGATGTGGTTTGCTATATCACCTACTTATTTCTTGACGGGACTCAGGAGAAACTTTTCTCAGATCTAGTGCCAGAAGAGGCTGTGCATCTCCTGTCAAGGCTGTGAACTGTTTGCACGCAGGAGCGCATTGCAGTGCGTGCACAGGATATAGGCAGACGGCTTAGATGCAAAGCCTGGCTTTGCCGTGTATGTGCTAAGGGAGCTGTGAGATCTTGGGAAAGTCACTTCACTTACACTAAGTGGTATAAACATCAGCTGTTGTTATTTTATCCAGGATAGTGTGAATCCTGAAAATGACATTTTCCTCTTGGCTTTGTATGCTAGGATGGTCAAAGCCTTCCAACACCTGTGCAGGACTTCATGGCATGTCTTTTCAGGTACTGATTGTTCCCTGGCTTCATCTTATAATATGACCCTTAAATCCCCTCTATCTTCTATTAAAAAATCCTGTTTCATTGGTGTGTGTGTGCATGCATATGCATGTATGTGTGCAAGCAGCCTCAAACTCCTTTTTGAAAGAGGCAAGGTAAAATTTAACTTGTAACAACTGTATCAAGACCAGGGATGAAAGCCTTAACTGCAACTAGGCAACAGATCTGGATCTCAGTTCTCTAGTAGTAAGGCAAAGAGAAACAGGGGCACAGAGCTCAGGGCAAGGAACATTTGCAGGAAGCTAAGTTAAAAAAGCCGTTTCCAGATTTTAAAATTGAATATATGGATAACTATAAGAAGACAGGTACTGAATACAATGGAGCCAACTATATAGGTGTCAAATCGTACAGATGGGTTTTGCCATCTAGCTCCAGGCAGTTCTGACTTACTCTATTTGAAAACCTAAAATCCCATGGATGGAGGAGCCTGGTAGGCTGCAGTCCATGGGGTCGATAAAGAGTCAGACACGACTGGGCGACTTCACTTTCACTTTAATGCATTGGAGGAGGAAATGGCAACCCACTCCAGTGCCTGGAGAATCCCAGGGACGGTGGGGCCTGGTGGGCTGCCATCTATGGGGTTACAGAGTCAGACACGACTGAAGCGACTTAGCAGCAGCAGTAACTTCCAGGAGAAGACTGTCAGAGGTGGGCCAACAGTGGAAATGGCACTAGATTAAGATTAAGCTCATCAGGCTCTGCATACTCTGCTGAGAACATCTCTGGGTGATCATTTGACTACTTTGGTCTCAATTTCATTTGTAAAAGGAGACTTTAGATTTCTATGGTCCTCTCCATTTCTAAAATTTGGTGATTCAAACACTCAAGGGGGAAAAAACATAATATCAAACTGTTGACAGAAATCAGTAACCTTTTGTTATAAAGTATTTGTTGACTTGAAATGGGGGAAAAACCCAATGGCCCTAAAAGTAGCAAATCTAATCTCTAGGCTCATAACAAGATGACTTACATCATGAACTTCTTCCACTGAAATATATGCTTCTGTGGGCAGTCCCAGGTCCTTTGGTTTCACATCAATGATGACCAATACCTGGCAGAAAAACACATCTTAGGAAACCACCTTGTACTAGGCACATAGGGAATAACTGCAGCCATTCTGATGATGATTACTGCATCTTTTTCATTCATTTAACCAGATAATGAGCCAGAATTTTCAGGAAAAAAAAAGACTTTACATTTCAAATTTCTTATTTGCTCTGCTCTTCAACCCCATCCATTAACAAGGTGAAAGGTAGTAGTACAGTAAGGAAGGAATCCAGCAGAAGGAAATTAGAGTCAAGACAGCCAGCATTTTAATCCCAGCTGCACTCTCAGAAGATCTTACTAACCATTCTGAACCTCAGTTTTCTCATTTGTAAAAAGGATAACAATCCCATACAGTTGAGAGGATTAGGGAAGGTAACTTACATACTCAGCACTGAGCAGATGTTTAATTTACTAAATACAATGGGTTACTGTATACTACACAAAGCACTGTAAATTAACACAAATTTATAGAGAAAAAGTGGTGAAATGATTCACTATCCACTAGGAGGCTCTTTTCTTGAGTTAACTGGCAAACAATTATCAGTCAAGGGTTTTAAAGATAAAGTGCACTTACTGAGTTAGGGCAGTATCTTTTCATGAGTTCATTGATGGCGATGTCATTCTTGTGTAGTTTAGGGCCTGTGTGGTACCACCCAACTATTCTTTCTCTGGCTATGAAGGAAAAAAATAGTGGCTTTGAACTGTTACATAAAGATCTGTATATTACCCTCAAAAAGGGTAAGAACTTCAGTAGTTATGTTCTCTACCTTTTCAAAAATTCCAGGCATCTAAACCTTGATGTGCTTATGAAATCTTAAATGAAATCTTAAATTCAAAAGCAGGAATCTCTGAAAATAAAGAGCAGGGGAAATCTAGAGATAGCCATATCTCTGACTAGTTTAGGAAACCAGTCATACATGAAGCAACTAGAAAACAATTCCAAGGGAATATATAAACAAATGCAAGTTCATCTCACATAGGTTACAGCAGTGAGTGTTGTGGGAATAAACATTGCCAAAGCAATGTGGCTGCTGTAATGAAATGAAAATGATACACATGACAGAGATATTTACCTTGGTGGTACTAAAGCTCTAGAGGCATGTGGATTTTATTTGATAACTTTTTGCTTTTCTGGTGCAGAGGGCTCTCTCTCCCCTGAAACCTAGGTGGTCTAGCTGGCCTTAAATTGCTACTCCAATTTCTCATTTATTCTACCTCATTTGTCTACTACCATTGGCCTTACTTTAGTCTAACTAAGTGAAAGGGTCTTTGACATTAGACAAAGAAAAGTGAATACTTAGAAAAGGCATTAGGGACACACACGCACATTTACACACCACACCCCCCCCCCCCCCCCCCGCCCAGTGCCACAGTGCCACCTACCGTTGACCTTCTTAAACATTCCATACATGTTTTCCAAGTAATCATGGTCTAAAAACCAGACAGAATCATCTTTGTCATCTTCATCAAAAGGAACTAGAGAGGAGAAAAAAAAAACCCCAAAAAGCAGTTTAAGGTGCTAGATAGAACTCTAAGGGCACATATCACAGCTGTGGACTTCTAGGCCAGATTTGACCCATGGCTTTAGCTTGTCCAATACAGTGTTAAAAGTATTTTTGAGTTGCTTTTATTAAAAACTGGAAGATTTAACATACAAATCTAGACCTCTAGGCTCTCTTGAAAAATTGGAAGACCTGGCAATAACTGGCTATAGCCATACAGAGATCACCACCTTTGAAAAAGAGATCACCACCTTTGAAAAGGATACATGTTCTTCAGTTTGCTAAAAGTTCCATCATTTCCTAATACTTCTGTTGGGCAAATTACATTACTGCCTGATCCTTTAAGACAATGGAGTTAGTGACCTCTAGTCTAGCGGCTATGCCAGCAATTATTTTGTTGTTCATTATTGTTGCTTTAATCATAAAATACATAGATACATTCTTCTGAACATTCACGAAACAGTGAAAAGGTTTTTATCTCCCCCTTGCCTACCCATAACCACGGTTAATAGTTTAGTTCAGGGGTTGACAAACTATACCCACTGCCTATTTAAATAGTTTTATGCAATATGGCTATTAGTTTGTCTACATCCTCTTTTTAGTTGCTTTTCTGCTACATTAGCAGAGCTAAGCAGTTGCAATGGAGACGATATGGCCTGAAAATACTTAAAAATATTTACTACTGTGTGTAGCCTTTAGCCTCCCTGTTCTATACTTAAGCAATTCTGAAATAGAATCACTTGGTTGCAGTAAAAATGGAGATCACGAAAATTTTCTTTCTTTTTAAAAGATAACTGACATTTTAACCATACTCAGAAAATGTAAAATTTGTCTATTTTTTAAAAAACTGAGGTATAATTGATAGATTTTTCTTTTACCTGCAAAACTGTTGGATACATCGAGTACTTTCTTTTGCCATGACCCCAAAAGCACACCAACAACACGTTTTTGGTTTCCAACCTTGCCTATTCTGAATGAGAAAACAAAAGATCAATCTGGATAGGCACAGACTCAACAATACGATACCTAACACGAAATACCAATGTACCAATACAATTTAGCTTGGCTGGAAACTGATCCCACTAAACATATGTAGTAAATTAGTCTTAAAAAAAAAAAAAAACAACAAACAACCCTCAAACCTTATAGAAATTTAAAATGGAGAAAATGAAAACTCCCCAGATCTTACAGTTTTAAATGTTATCTGGTTGGTGTTTGAAAACACATTTAACTTTTTATTTTGATAAGAGCTTACCTTTCTTTCTTAAACTTTCTCTGTCCTCCAACCTTTTCAGGGATAAAGATGCTAAAGCTGAACCAGTGTTATGGTCCAGCTTGCCAACTCTTCTCTGAAACAAGCCCAACTAGATGGCATAAACAATTCTTTGTATCATCTAGGGGCTGAGAAAATGATTCTGACCCAGAAGCATGTGTATGCCATTTGTGATCTCTCTGAATGGCTAAATTAGGCAGAAGCTGGAACTGAGCTGGTGACTAATCATACTGGGAGGAGGGCTGAGTGAACAAGAAAAACTACCTCAGAATTTCTATCTCCAAATCAAACCCCCTTAGTAATTTTGTGCTAAAGAATGACAAGTGTTTCACTTATTTCATTGGTTTTTATGTAGAATTCTCCATTAACCACTAACAAATGTGACATAACAAACAATTCTATGTTCAAAGGACAGACAAAAGTCATTGTGAAATGAACCACAATTTCTTAACAGTTGCTGGTTCACACCAATTGAAATATACTTATCTAAACACATGATTTGGCAAACTTATAAATGCTTACTATGTCTAGGGTTTGGATCAGAATTAAGTATTCTGATTTTTTGGGGACTAAGTTCAAAGCAAATTTCCACACTCACGGGCTTTTCTTCTAATCTACAAAAATGCGTTTGTGTTTTAGAAAACCCTACAATTGTCTGACACAGCAGCTTGCAGTGTCTGCCTTCACTATGCCCTTAAAAATGTTTGTCGAATTGACTGAACAGAACTGAAATGATGCCTGCCTTCTTAGCACCTCTAGTATCCTATGGGAGAAAAACAGTAATTGTACAGTGGAAAAGCTCCCGTACCTTGTTAGGCCAAGGGTCCTACAAGAAATGGAACTAAACTGGGGGCCCTAAACCTCACAGGAGTCTTTGAGTTTGGTTTTGGCTCTGGTTGAATTGGGAGTTGTACAAAGCAAGAGAATGGGCACTTAGCAACTATGACTTTATAGCAGATGCTCCCAACTGGGTCTTACAACTTTCCAATTCAAGTAACTACTGTAAAACTTATGAACACATGTAACAGGTCCCCCGGGACGAACAGCTCGAAAACAAGCAAGCGAAGGCAAAAGAAATATCTGTGGGATGTTTTCTTATTCATTAACGCCTACACCTCCAACTGGTCTCATTTTTAGAAGAAAAACTTGACTTTAAGACTTAATATAGCTAGGTTTTAAGTCATCGTCAAACCAGATTCCCACTTCTGAAACTTCCACAAGTTAAAAGCACAGTTCTTGCAGGGACCAGACTTTCGATGACAGTCTTCAGAGCCAAAAAGCGCGAGTCTGAAGAGCTTTCCTACCAAACACCGAGTCTCTTAGGCGAAAAGGGACGGACGAGGCGATAGATATGCACGAGGACTAGGGATCAGGATCAAATGAAACCTGCTCCCCATACTCTGGCATCGTACGGACTGGGTAAAGGGAATGATCAGCTCAGTTCCCAGGAGTGCCGGCTGGGCAGAAGACTCCGGGTAGCTTGGGCTTCATGAATGGACTTAAATGTGGGCCCCTCGGCGACTCAGGGCCACCCCCGGTGCGTCAGCACCCCCGCGGCCGCCGCGCCGTACCCAACGCGCCCGTGACTCAGCAGCGGCGGCGCCACCGGCCCCGGTAGGCCGCCCCGTGCCGCCCGCTCACCGATTGAAATGATCCACCACACTGAGCAGCACCAGGGGGTGGACCACCACCTTCTGCACCGCCAGCTCCAGCATCGCGACACACCCCGCCCGCCAGGCCCTGCTCCCCGCGACGAGCAAACACCGGCAGCCGGAGCGGTAGTAACTCTCGGCTATCCTCCAGGCCTGGCTCCTCCTCTTCCGGCTGAGCCGCCGCCGCGCGGCGCCTTTTTCCGCTCCCAGAGTGCCGCGCGGGTCCAACTGGCAGGGTCTCTCCTGCTCCAGCCTTGAGGCGGGGAAGTGCAGGGGAAGGCGGGACCTGGCTCGGGTGACAGGCTAAGAATTTGCCAGGTCATGAAAGCTAACAGCTCACTAGAGACCGATAAAGGTTGGCCTCCTGGTGTTTGCCCTGTACTGTCACTGCTGTGACATTTCACCTCAGAATCTTCTTAGCTCCCCTCCCCTCCCCCACCCGAAGACTGGAGAAAATGCTGAGAAAAAAATGTAAATAGTAGTGTTTCCGTCATTCAGAAAATGTTCACTTTCAATTCTAGTTAAAATCCTCCAGAATTTCTTAGAGGTTGTTATTTAGTCGCTGTGTCGTGTGCGACTCGGCGACTCCATGGACCGCAGCACACCCGCCTTCCTTGTCCTTAAAAGGCGCTTCTTAGAGGAACTAGCTTTAAATCTCTAGCATTAGGGCATTTCTTTAAAATAGGTTTGGTAATTTGTCTCATTATTATTTTATTGTCGGAGAATTTCCTCTTAATCTTTTATGTGGACTCTTAGCAAATAGTCAACCTGGCTATATTTTCCCATCTGTCTTTATATTAACTTACCATTTAACAAGAGCTATAAGAATGAAAACTTATAAAAAGATTGACGAAAAAGCTGGAAAGCAGTAAGGGAATACATTTTCATATTTAGCTGGAAAAGAAAAAGACTAAAAGAGGAAATGTAGGAGAAGGGAACGGCTACCCACTCCAGTATTCTGGCCTGGAGAATTCCATGGACTGTGTAGTTCATGGGGTCTCAAAGAATCGGACACGACATAGCGACCGAATAGTAACAACAACCTGTTTTTAAGCACCTTCCACCTTCCCTGTAACACCAGAGAATCTGACCTCTCTGAAGAATGACCAGAAGACTTTTGTTCTGAGCCTTAGCCTTCTTCCAGTAAAATCAGGAAGCTTTTGATAGTCTTTTTTTTTTTTTTAATTTTTAAAATTTTTTAAATTGGAGGATAATTGATTGCAAACTTTTGATATTCTTTCTGGGCCCTGCCTCTCGTTTTCATTTCATGTACTGTTCCAACTTTTGGGAACACTTTTGGATTTTCCTCATTTCTTTTAATAGTTTTGATTTGGCTGTCAGATAATTGCTGCTACTTCTTAAAATATTAAATAATAGAAATTTTAAATTAACAAAATTTAAGTCAGGCCCATTGTGTGATGTGTTAAAGCTTGTTTGCTGGTTTTTAGTGCCTTGTTCAAAGTAGATATTCTTGTTTCATCTTTTATATGATGCTGTTCAACACGGGGTAGACATGTAACTATTACAAAAAGATTTTGGAAGTGTTTTTTCCCCCTAATTTTTTAGGATCAGAGGTTGATTTTAATTTTTCTTATGTGTTAGGTAAGGCATAAGAATTGAAGTCTAAAAGAAGCATATTTTTGGACTAAATTATTTAAAGGATATAAAGAAGACAGCTTGAAACCATAAGTAAGGTATTTTTCATGTCCTATTTTTTTCTTTTTCTTTTTAAATGAAACTGACCTGAAATAATAACTGATTTTGTAGCCACTAAGGGCTAAATTCATTCAGAGGAATGTAGAAGACATAAGAAATCTACTTTCTTTTGTTCATTTAATTCTAGACTTCACTTTAAGAGGTTCTGATGAGAGCATAAGTGTAATACATTTTATTTTCCTTTAACTGCTTTTAAAAAATTTTTTTTTAAAGAAATGTAATTTTAAAATTTTTATTTATTTTTTATTGACGTATAATTGACATATAAGTTATAGGTGTATGATATAGTGATTCACAGTTTATAAAGGTTATACTCCATTTATAGTTAATATAAAATATTGGCTATATTCCCTGTGTTGTATAGTATAGTATTGTAGCCTATTTTATAATAATAGTTTGTGCCTTTTAATCCCTTACCCCTATGTCTTTCTTTTTTAGTATTAAGTTCATTTCCCAGATTTATTGAGATGTAATTGATATGTAACATGTAAGTATAAGGTGTCCAATATGATGACTTGATATGTTTGTATTGCAAAATGATTACCACAATAAGTTCAGTTAACACTTGCATCATTTCACATAATTACCATTTTCTTTTTGTGATAAGAACATTTAAGAGCAACCTCAAATATATAATAATATAGTATTATTAACTGTAGTCACCACACTGTACCTTAGGTCTCCATTTTATAATTGGAAGTTTGTGCCCTTTGACCAACAACTCACATTTCCCCCACTGCCAGCCTCTGGCAACAACTAACTATTCTACTCTATTTCTGTGGATTCCAGTTTTTTCAGTTCTGCATATAAGAGAGATCATATAGTATTTGTCTTTCTATGTGACATTTCACTTAGTATCCATAGATCCACAAGATCCATCCATTTTGTCACAAATGGCAGGATTTCCTTCTTTTCTATGGTTGAGTATATATACACCACATTTTCTTTATTGACACTTAGGTTGTATCCATGTCTTGACCATTGTGAATAATGCTACAATGAACATGGGGGTTCAGACATCTCTTTGAGATAGTAATTTCATTTCCTTTGAAAGTGGGGTTGCTGGATCATATGGTGGTTCTACTTGTAGTTTTTTTTTTTTTAGGAACTTTCATATTCTTTTCCATAGTGGATATATCAATTTACATTCCCACCAAGAGTACACGAGGGTTCCCCTTTCTCCATATCCTCACTAATGCTTCTTATCTCCTGTCTTTTTGATAATAGCCATTCTAACAGGCATAAGGTGATATCTCATTATGGTTTTGATTTGCATTTCCCTGATGATTAGTGGTGTTGAGCATCTTTTCATGTACCTGTTGGTCATTTGTATGTCTTTAAAAAAAATCTCTGTTCAGGTCCTCTGCCCATTTTAAATTGGATTACCTTACCTGACGTTCTTAGTGCTTGTGAAGTTATTTTTGCATGTGGATGGTTGTTCCAGTCGATGTTTCCGGGAGAGGCTGAGTGCTAGAAATTCCTATGCCACTATCTTGTTCAATCTGTCACTCAGAATTCACCTTTGTCTTTCAATTTAGGGAGATAGCTCCCAGAGACCTTAGTATCTTGAAAGAGTTCTTATTTTTTTTATGTCCAGAACATGGAATAACAGTCCTGCGAGCATGGCAGCAATACTTTGAACTCTGCAACCTCTGTTTATCATCTTATTAGATTTGGAAGAAAAAGATAGAAGATATGCCACCTTTAGACTAAGCTGTATTCATTGCTAGAGTTCACACATCCTGCAGGGGTGCTGAAAGTTTACCATTTTCTTTGGTGGTGTCCTGTTTCCCCGATTCTTGTGTTCCCTATAGCCATGCACAGATACCTCTGCATTTGAAGAAGCAGTCACCTCTTCCAGACTTTCTGGACTGACCTCAGGAAAAAATAAACACCTTCACTTGTGAGTGAACGCAGTCTGGAGCTGTGGCTTTAGTGATGTGGGGTGTTAAGTATGGGTGTGAGTAGAACCTCTGGGTTCAAGGGTGTGTGACTTGTTTGGCTCAGGGATGGGTTCACCACATCGATGATGCATGATTCTTGGGGAGAGCTGTGGGTCTGCAGTAGCTGCGACAGCTGTTAAGGTACTCAGTGGTGCCTTTAGGTCTGGTGCCTAGGTTCCAGTTCAGGTAGCAGTGGTGGTCAGAATCTGGTGGTATGCACATGCTTGGCAGTAGGGGCCAGCTGCAGGTGCCTGTGTGGGGGCAGGGGCCTGCTGTAGACACACACACAGTGATGAGAGACAGGGCCAGCAGCAGAGGTTGGAGCCAGCTGCGCGTTCGTGAGTAGCTGAGGGGACCCTGGCTATTGGTGTAGACCCGTGTGATTGCATGAGTTAGTTGTAGGTATGTGTTCTAGTTAGACCATTCTTAATTGCTAGTAATGGTACCCTACTCTAATCAGCTGAAGCAAAGGGAAATTCATTATCTCATGTAACAAGCACATTCAAGGGCCCTGCTTGTTCCAGGGGCTCAGTTTCTCTCTCCACCTTTTAGCATCTTTCAGTGTTTTGATTGCATTAAGACAGATTTCCTCCTAGTGATGGGGAAACATGTTGATGGCTACAGATAGTCACAGGTTTAAATCTTTAAAGGAAGGAGGACTTTGGACTCCAAATCTTTATGAAATTTGATTGGCCTTGCTGGCACTGGGGGCCTTTCTGAACTGACTGCTGTGCCCAAGGGAATGTAGTTCTCTAAATGTCCAGTTGAGAATCAGTTTGGAGTTGGTACAACTATGATGGACCGATCAGCTCACCATGACCACTTTGAGTGGGGAAGGAAAAAGGGGATGCTGTAATTGGAAGCGGGGAATGAATGCTTAGCTGGCAAAAACAAGTCTGTGATATAAAGAGCTTAGCATGGTTCTTGGAACATAGTAAGAATTCAGCAGATGTTAGACATGGTTATCGTTAGATTGTAGGATCATTGTTATATATTATAGCAGACTATAAGAATATTTTCTTGGGAATTCCTTGGTGGTCCAGTGGCTAAGATTCCTGCTTTCACTGTCAAGGACCTGGGTTCAACCCCTGGTTGGGGAACTAAGATCCTGTAAGCTGCATGGCACAGCTTAAAAAAAAAAAAGAGTTTTTATTTTTTATTAACTGGTGTTTATATTTTAAGTAATCCAGCAGTAAAAGAGTTGAAATTTATCTTTTGCATATGCTGAGTGTTTTTTTTTTTTTTTTTTTTACAGCTGTGACTCATGTGGGATCTTAGTTCTCTGGCCAGGGATCGAACCCATGCCCCCTGTATTGGGAGCATAGTCTTAACACTTGACTGTGAGGAAAGTCCTTGTTGAGTGTTTCTTTATCTTTCTTTAACCTCAGGTATATTTAGTTTATGGAAGAGTGTTTAAAAAATTCCTTTTTCTAAATGTATTGGTTATCATTTTGGTTTTTCAAAAGGCTAATTGTTGCAGAAAGATTGGATTCATTTAAAGAGGCTTTCCTTGTTTTATGCTTTACACAAGTGGTGGCCTTGTGTGTTAGCCATGGACACCGCATGATTGTTATTTCTCTTGTTGTTGTCATATTTCACGTAACTGCAAATTAAAAAGGACCAAAAAAATTACAGCAATTTCTAGTTTATATCCAGAAATGGAACTCTCCACAGGAACCCTTGCATGGTACAAATATGTTAGAAAATCATTTTCCATTGTGCTTTGAAAGCCTGTAAGGAGGCCACAGTGGAGCATAGTTCATCTGTCTTGGATGAAGCCCAGAGAGACTGTGCAGACTGTAGGAAATCTCCCATCTGAAGAGTTAATTTTCTTTCAGGATCAGTGTTAGCGGCTGCTGTGATTAAAACAGGACACTTTAAGATTGGTATAGGAACACTTATAACAGTTGACTATAAAAGAAAACCCAGGAGGCCAGATTCAGCCTTGGGAGCTACTTTGGTTTGAGCCTCAAAGACCTTTATTTTGAGTTTACCTCTTCTTTGATTACACATGTATTCAGCTTTTTTTTTTTTTTTTTTAGTATTCATTAATAAAGCAAGCAATTAGTTTCATCTATGTAATATTTTAAAATATCTGAATGCCATTTTTGTCTTTTGTTCCTATTCTTTTCAGAGCTACTCTTTTTTTTTTGGTTATTATATATTGGAGCATAGTTGATTAGCAATGTTGTATTAGTTTCAGGTATACAGCAACGTCATTCAGTTATATATATATATGTGTGCGTGTATATGTGTGTGTGTGTATATATATATATACACACACACACTTGTATCTATCTTTTTCAAATTCTTTCCCTATTTAGGTTAATACAGAATATTGAGCAGGTTTCCTTGTGCTATACAGAGGAACTCTAGATAACCAAGTAAAATTAAACTTCTTTTTAAAACTGGATTTTAAATTTTTATTTATTTAAAAATTTTATTTATTTGGCTGTGTCAGGTCTCAGTTGCAACACATGGGATCTTTGTTGTGGCACATGGACTCTCTAGTTGTGGCATGTGGGCTCAGTAATTGCAGGACACGGGCTTAGTTGCTCTGCAGCATGTGGGATCTTAGTTCCAGGGACTGAACCCACGTTCCCTGTGTTTCCAGGCAGATTCTTAAGCACTGGACCACCAGGGAAGTCCCTTTACCAAATTTTTAGATGCAGATTTATGAATGTAGTGTGGAAACAAGTATAAGGTTTGAGGACAGATCCTTTTAAAGTGAAAGTCGATCAGTCGTGTCTGACTCTTTGCAACCCCATGGACTATACAGTCCATGGAATTATCCAGGCCAGAATACTAGAGTGGGTAGCCTTTCCCTTCCCCAGGGTATCTTCCCAGCCCAGGGATTGAACCCAGGTCTCCCACATTGCAGGTGGATTCTTTACCAGCTAAGCCACAAGGGAAGCCCTTCATCATTTTAAGGACAGATATATTTTCCTTTATTTTCTTCAAGATAGTAAATCAAAGTAGCATTTCTTAAAATTAGAAAAACTGGGGCAAAAAATATTAAATAACAGCTGTTGGAAGGAAAAAAATCAACCATAATCCTAATCTCAAATGGAGCAACTAATTTTAGATTTTTGTATTTACCTTTCAGTTTGGGGCATGTGCACACATACTTCAGTTGAAATTGAAGTTTTAATGCAAGTAGAAAAACTATTGAGAAATTTATGGTGAATTGAATCAATTTGAAGTTGCTATACTTTGTGTTTTAAGAGTAGAGTAGTGTTTATCTTTTTTTTTTTTTTTTGCTTTCAGCAAGAACAAGAAAGGTGAAAAGTCAGTCCATAACATGAAAGATTCTTCTTTTAGACCTGAAAGTCAGAAGTAGGCATTAACCTGGGTTTGTGGTAGTGCTTCATTATTATTGACATTCTCTCAAGTTTTCCAAATTTCTGCAGTTTGTTCCTACAGGTACCTCTTCCCTCCTCCAGCCAGGACCTTCAAGCCTTGTTTCAAATTGCTGACATTGTTTTTTTCTCCCAATGCAAAGTGCTGATATAACTTCCTTAAAATCCTTCAGAACCTTTCCAGTGCCTATGAGATAAAATCTGAACTTTAGGAAGGTGTCCAAGACTCTTCCTAACTTTGCCTCAACCATCCCCTCAGAGCCTTATCCCCTATGGCTCTCTCTTCTGTGAAACTAACATGAAGCTCCAACCATTTAATCTGTTTCCAAAGAAATGTGCTGTTCCCTGTGCTCATCATTCTGTTTCCATTTTCTGAATTGCCCTTGACCTCTTAAACACCAGAATTTCTAGATCTCTCTCAAGGACCACACTCAGTAGGTCATCTCTTCTGGTTAGTTTTCTTGACCTTCCCCAGCAGTGTTGGTTCCTTTCCTTGAAGTCCGCACAGCACTTGGTACATATTTCTGTTGTATTGCTCATCGTGCTCAATAGTAATGATTCATTTGACATGCATCTCTTTAGTCTTAGTGTGTATGTGGAGGCCAGGACCATAGCTTAGTCATCTTATTAATGTCTGCACCAGAGTCATACACTTGCTAACTGTATTGTGTAACTTGGGTAGTGTGTTACACAGTACATCCATAATGTTGGTCAGTGATCTTTCAGCATGCAAAAAAGTAACAGTATTCTCTGTAGTTCCCTGTTTGGTCAGTGATCTTTCAGCATGCAAAAAAAATAACAGTATTCTCTGTAATTTTCTATTTTAGTCTCCCTGTATGCAAAACCAAAACAAAACCAAAGTTATATGGAATGAGCAAAGCTCTTTGATTAAAAATTTCTCATCATTGCATGTCATTTTAAATATACCCGTTATTTTGAATATAAATGAAGTGTGTTGAAATCTGAGTGAAAAAAAATGCATGGACTATTATTGATGAAACCATTCAAAACCAAATGGTATATTCTGGGTAGCTGTAATTTTTCAAAAGGTACTATGTACAATTTTAGGTTAGTGTCAGATAACCTCTTCACTTTCATTTCTCTCTTAACACCTTTTATCATAATTTCTGAAGCTCCCCTTTGTAGTTCCAGTTGAAAGTCCTGAGGCAAGCTCTTTAGAAGTCTAACACCTGCTTAGGGCTGAACTGGCAGGGGGAAAAATTGAAAAGCAGTGAAGAGTCTTTTCAATAAAGTACTTAGCATTTTAAATAGTAGATGTTTGAAAAAAAATAATGGTAATAATAGTATTGGAAACTCTCATACCACCCCACACAGAGAGAGGAATGTGAAGCTGTTTAGTGGGTTCTTACTTTGAGTTCTCAAAATCCTTCATTTGCAAAGATAGTTAAAACTTGATTTTGATCAAATTAAACTACTCAGAATGTGGACTTTTCCTTGAGCACAGATTTATACTTTCTCTTTTAAAATTCAAACCCTTTTCCTTCCAACATCAAAGAGAAATGATTCAAGGCTTTTAGAATATTATTCTTAAATACCAAAAACCCTGGGATAATAGTTAGAAAATTAAGAAGTGGGTTTTGAAATAATTAAATTTTGATTCTCATCTGCTGTTTCATCTTGACTCTGTAAAGTACCATATTCCAGGTTAATGGCAAAGTTTTAAAAATGTACATGTGTTTTTTTAACCCTTAATGATTTTGTATTCTCATGAATTCCTGGAGCCTTTTAAGATTCAGAGTCCCGTGGTGGACTTTTTGAGGTTACAAATTTTAATATTTTATCTTTTTGTTCTGTAACTGGAGGAAATTTAATTTGTTTTTCCAGCAGAGGGAGACATCTGACCATGAACGTGCTGCTGCTACTTGCCAGGAGTATTCTGTAGCCCGTTTTATCAATATACATAAAAAACTCAATGTTCAAATTAACTAGTTCAATAAGTAATTTAGCTCATTGATTTTTGGGCATATCCTAAGTGCCATTACAAGCTACGGATATTTTAAATGCCATTACCTAATAGAAGGAATGTTTTAAGCACCTTTTATTGATTTTATTACTGCTTTATTTTGCTGTCTTGGTTTAAAATCATTTTAACCACTCTGTAATCAAGAAGAAATATATCGTTGGTGAAATACAGTCAATTTCCTAAAAACCTTTGACATCGTTAAATAAGGAATTACAGTTGTTAAATCATGTCAGGCAATAACTGAGGGACAGAAGAGATATAAAATTTGGAGCAGTGGGCCAGCATACCAGTAAGCTGCGTTGACCTCTAACATTCAGCTTCTGCATGTGACAGTCACACTTCAGGTTTGCTTATGGTTTTTATATCAGCAAGACAGATTTAAAATCTCAGGTAGCAGGAAAGATGGAAGAACGATAGCAAAGTATAATACAGGGGCAGTTACAGTGCTTTCTAATGACCTTTTGTAGCTTTAGGTAAAAAATGATTCTCTAAGCAATTTTTAAGTTTCATTTGCTTTACTTGCTAGATTATAGTATATTGATATTCTGCATAAAAAGGAGTCAGAGTGCTCATAGAGCTTTTTTTTTTTTGACACTTTCTTTTTCTGCTCATTTGATTTTCTGTTAGCAATATTACTGAGCTGATCAGCTGGTAGATAGGCAGGGACACCAGTCCATACACTGCTTAATCAGAGAGGTGCAGAAGTGGGTAGTGACCACTGAAGCTTGATAGAAGCCTGCTAATGAGTTGATTGCATTGACATTTTATGTAATTTAGCTGTAGAGTGGCAAATATCAATACCTGTATATGATTTGGCAGATGGTTGTTGAACTGTGATTAGAAGTTTAGAATGATTCCCGGTAAAAGACCACCTGGCAGTAACCCAGGAACAGAGAACTGAGTTTTCACCATTAAATGGAATAGGTCCATAAAGTCAAGTGTTTTGATCATTAATGGAATCGTCCCTTTTCTTTTAGCAAATGTTAGCTTCAAGAGGAAATTGATAATTATGCATAGGTCTATTAAATGATCTTAGGGAGAGCTCTTTGCATTCCTTCAGATGAGCTCATGTCTATAGTTGTGGGGATTATTCACCAGCAAGGAAAGAAAACTAGTTAAAATGCTGATAGGTGTCGTTTCAAATATAGCAAGCATGTTGGAAGCATCTTTGTAGAATTAATTTCTTTGAGGCTAAAAATCAGATTTGGTTGTAACTATTGATTATTCTATATTAATTTATATACTATATGACTATGTTATGAAATAATTTAAGGTATACTGAAGATTGTTATATGTAAGACACTCCTATAAGTGTTTGAAATATAAAGAACACCAAGATGATGCCCTCCTTTCACTCAGTGAAGGAAGGGTGGTAGATAAACTCATACTGTGCACGTCCTATGGAAAGAATGGAATAAAGGTTCAGGAGCTGTGGCAGCATAGAGAAAAGTAATAGGTTCCTCTGTGGCAAGAGGAAATGTCAGGAAGGGCCTTATGAAGGTGTCACTTAAAATAGATTTTTAACAGAGATCAACATTCAGAGGTGGGGGGACTTAGCAATACAAAAGCTGTTTTTTAAAAAATAGGTTTCAGTTTTTAGATCAGTTTTAGTTTCACAGCAAAACTGAGCAGTGAGTATGGAGAGTTCCTATATGCCCCCTGACCCTACAGATACACAGTCTCCGCTACAACCAACATCCTGCATCAGAGTGCTACATTTGTTACAGTTGATGAACCTGTATTGACATGTAGCTATGACTCAAACTCCTTAGTTTACATTAGTCTTCACTCTTGGTGTTGTATATCTATGGGTTTTGACAAATGTATAATGCCATGTATCCACCATTGTAGTATCACGAAGAGTAGTTTCACTACCCTAAAAATCCTCTGTGCTCCACCTAATCATCCCTCTTTCCCTCTGATCTTTTCTCTGTCTCTGTAGTACAAAAGCTTTTGAAAAATTTGAACTGTTTCATACACCATTATATATATATATATATATATATATATATGTGATGTATAAAGAAAAGTGAAATAAATGTATTCACTTTCCAGCTGAGGTGGTAGAATATTACCAATATTTCTGAAGCCCTAGTGTATTCCTTTCCAACTGCTTTCTTCTGCCCTACCAACACTTCAAATTATTTAATATTCAAAGTACATCTAGTTGCAAGGCACACAAAAACCTGAAGGCCCACATCCTTCTTATTCTTATCTTTGGTTAGGTCCATGCAAGATGAAGTGAAGAAATGGGTTGATATTTGCCTACTGAGTTCAAATTACATGGAAAGCTATTTTGTGTGTGTTGTATGTGGAAAGAAAAGGGGAGTCCTGGATAACCTAAATGACTATCAAATTTGAAATAGGGCATAGTCTGATTTATTCAAATTATAGTATCTGCTTCACTTCGAGCTTTACGGACCTTTCTTTTCTTGCTCAGTATGTCCAGATTGAACGACTAACCTCAGTGCCATATGGTAGAGTCACATACTTGGCTGTGGAGACTCATTCAGAATTTTCATGCATATAAACATCCGTGTCAGCATGGAATACTCATCTTTAAATTTAGCAGCAAGTATTTTCAGAATTACTGGGTATTTTTATAATTTGGCTGACGTCCATGCTCTTATTCCTTTGGTTTCATTTTCTAGTTTCATAGGACTTATAGGTGAATATGTTTTATATTAAAGTCAGTGGTATGTTGAAAAGTAGACCTCTGTAGGATTCTTTTCTTCCATCTCTGACCCACTCTGTGGGCCAGTTCTTCGCCTACACCTGGATTATATCTCAGACACACCCCTTAGGTTTTCCAGCTACTCTTAGATTTAAGAAGATACATTCTGATTACCTCTAGTCATTATAACAGTCTACATTTAGTAATATGACCAGTCCAGTGTAACATTCTGAACTTTATTACAGTCCAAACCACTCTTCTTGCCCAGCTCGGTGAAGGATTAGGTTGAGAATCCCTCAGTAGGAGATGGGGATGGGGTGACTTTTCCATTTTCCTTTTGGAGCTTCTCTTCCCTACTTATCCCAAACCCTGGGTAGGTCTGAGAGAAGTGAGGGAGTCTGGCAATCATAGGAACGACTCCCTTGGCAGTCCTGTTCTGATCTGCTGGTGGTGTTTTCTGGGCTTGGCAGAGGCTCTGACTCTGGAGGCACACTCCCCTAGGTGTCCCCTCTGGGAATGTAGGAGAGCAGCTCACGTGCCCCTCCTCTGCATTCCAAGGTCCATCTCTAGCCTCTTTCTATTGGGGCTGACCCTCTTGAGTTGGGATCTCTTTTTAAATGACCCCCTGACTGCTTCTTTTACATAAGGGCCAGTCATGCAGTTGCTGTGGGGATTAAATGAAATAACATATGTAAAGAGCTCTTCCTGGCACTTATCTGTTGAATAAGTTGATTTGTCTTTTACTGGATACCTTCTCTCTGGGGTCACTCTGCAAGTGCTTTATAAACCTAATCATAAACCAGTCCTAGGAGTTAGATATCTAAGAAACTCCGACTCATTAGGTTATTTGCAAGGTCACGAAACTAGAAAGTGGCTAAGCTTAAATTTGAACCCAACTCTGGTGCAATACAGGAGTCTCTGGTCCTTTGGACTATGGTCTATTGCCTTCTGAAACAGCCTGGCATGGGCCATATAGTTCTAAACCCTGGGAACTCTGGTTAATTAAACTCTTGGATTCTAGTGCCCGTTCTACCTTATCAATTTCTTAAATGTCAGGTGTGCTATATAAATCTACAGGAATTTTGATTTACCTTGTACTTTATCTTGGATACTTTCACTTGACCATGTGATATTTGGACAACCTTAGTTCCTTGACATGATTCCTTTATCTCCAGAGATGTGGGCTACGTTTCTGATCAACTCAATCAGAGATTCAAAGAAATTTATCCTGATAATCCAGAAATGTTCCAGTGCTTCACTGGAGTTCATAGCACATATGGAATTTTGAGCCTCACAGGATAATCTCTGCAAGGTAACCACACATCTTTCTTTTGCCTCTGGTAGTCTGGGGACGACAGAGGATGAGATGGTTGGATGGCATCACTGACTCAGTGGACATGAGTTTGAGTAAGCTCCAGGAGTTGGTGATGGACAGGGAGGCCTGGCGTGCTGCAGTCCATGGGGTCGCAAAGAGTCAGACATGAGCGACTGAACTGAACTAAACTGAGTATGAGAACTGATAACCAAGACAGCTCTCCAAGCTGCTGTGCCAACTGCCGCAGATGACTCCAGGTTGATCTGTGCAGACTGGAAATCTCAACAGAGAGCCATAGAAGAGTTTGGAAGCTTGTTCATTCTTATTCACTTGGGACAGTCGGTTAAGAAAATTTACTTTGAAAAGAATTGCCCAGAGTTAGACTTGGATAAAGCAAACCATGGAAGAGAAACAAAATCCCTAGAACCTTAGTTCTGTTTTGTTTTAGTAAGGTGTCATTTACTGAAATCTTAATGGTAAATCCAGGTCCTGGATATACACTGTTGTGAAATGTGTACTTAATCTGTATGTTCTAGAAACCTGCATTGAAATTAACTATTGTTTAGCACCTTTAACTTTTGTAGCCCACCAAGCTGCAAACTGCCACAAATAGATAATTCAAAGTTCTGCTTTTCATTTGCCCTGTTGCTTACAGCAAAGAGAAGTTGAACCCCACATTGTAAACTGGCCAGTTTCTGTATTCAGTCAATTTAAATGGATAGCTGTACCTTTACTCTGCTGTGGAGATATTGTCAGAGGGAAATGCATTAAAAAGTCTTATTTTGTGTGCTGTAAAATAAATGAGGTCTTATGATAAGAATACCAACTCTAGTTAGTCCTTTTTTTGGCTCTATGGAGAACTTAGTGATAATCAGGAAAAGACATTTCTCGTTTTTTGTGCCTCAGCTTCCTCTGCAAGAAAGTATAAGTAATAAAGCCTGCCCTTTAGGACTTTGTAAGGCTGTGTGGCAAAGTATTTTAAGCTCCTTGGAGAAAAACCTACTCAGTGAAGTTGCTATTCCTTTTAACGTCAATTATGTTCTGAAACACGATTTCAGAATTTCAGGATCCCAGGACCTATGATTGAACTGGCAGCTGATTGATTCAGTGGAATTCAGTATTCTCTTTCTCGACACCACACCAAAATTTGCCTTGGCTAAAAGAGGTAAAACATACAATTATGGTCAGAAATGTAATAATAAATCTACTGTAACAACCTTCTTTCCACCACATATGTTTTCTGGTATTTATCTGAATATCCATGCTTATGAAAACTAGAAGAGGTTGTAATTTCAATAGTACCAGCAACTCTGTGAGTATCCAAAGCCATTTAAATTATTATCTGCTTTTATTTTTCCAAGGTGCATTTCTGAAAGATTTTCTTTTTTTTTTTTTTTTTTTTGGTTTGGAAATTTTAGAAAAGGAGACAAACAGTTAAAAGTATGGAAGTTCCATGCATGCTGCTTTTTCTGCACCTTGAGGACTAGCAAAATCTTTAATATGAGACTTTATTTGTACAAAGCAAAACTTCAAAACCACTCAAAAGCTTTTCTTATTAACTGCTGTCAGTCCTGTGATTTACAGAGGCAATAAAGAACTAGAGGGGGCACATTTATCATGGAGTTCAGCACACCAGGAGCCATTTTCTCCAGCGGTAAAGGCTAGTGATAAAACAAATTCTTTTGTTCTGTAACCAAGACACATTCTCTGTTCCCTGCTCTCTAAAGTTGGGCACGCCAGGCTTCTCTAGTGGCAACTTGGCACCACTTCCTCCACGCCTAGTGAAAAATCGTTCACGTGAAGACCCTGATGACACACCTGGAACACCTGGCTGTGAAAGGCGCTGTGTGCTCACCTTCAGCACACAGTGGTTAGCTCTCAACACGTTTGTAGCATTGATTCCTAGTTTACCTTGAACCGTGCTCCGTGTGTGTGTGTGTGTGTGCACGCTTTCTTTGGTTTCAGAAGGGAGTAGACGGAAACATTAAATAATTTGGGTTTTATTTATTTGGTAAAGAGCATATAAAATTTGAATTTTGGGAACTGTACATTTCTTGTTGGATTAAAGAATGCCTCATCTGAATGTTGATGCTGAAAAGCAAAATCGGTTCCAGTACACATTTTTTTTTCAATTTTCTTTGATTTTGATTTTGTATTTTGGGTTCTAGGCAGGTAGGTGTGATACACTTTAAAAAAGTTATTTTTTAATTGAAGGATAACTGCTTACAGAATTGTGTCGGTTTCTGCCAAACATCAACATGAATCAGCCATAGGTTAAGTTGTCTCTGAGCATTGATTGTAACATTTGGGGGTTTTTGAAATGAATATGTCAGACTTTGAGCTAAGGTGGGTGTAAAGGCTTCAACAGTTTTGCTCTTTGGGAGACTTACAAAATGGAACAAAATGGAGCATTTTGGAATATTCTATAATTGAGTACATCCATCATCCAATAGTATTTATTAAGCGCTCACCTGTGCATGACAATGTTCTGGGCACAAAGATTATTGGGAAAAAGGTCAATGACTTGGAACCAGAGACAGTGGTAGTGTTTATACCTTTGGGAAAATGAACACAAATATTAAATTGTGAATGCTATTCCTAATGGAGCAAGTTATGTAGTTTAATTTAGTCTCAGAAAAAGACAAGAACACTCAAAATCTCCTGGCCTTTCCCAATTATATAATCATTAACTATGCTCTTATTGGTGTATTAATGAAAAATAGTGTGTTTGAAAGACAGTAGCAAAGCAGAAGATGTGAAAAATTCAGGAAAAAAAAATCGGGCCAGGTGCTTTTGTGACTCATTGGCCACTCTTAAAAACTTTTAGCTGGGAAGGAATTTGGAATAGAATTATGTGGGAGTTTCGTTTATCCATCTGTTCTTTGCAATGTATAATTTAGTGGTTAAAGTTGTTCTCTTGCTTCTGTCACTATCAGTTTCTTTTCAGAGGAAGGGGAAATAGGTCCTTTTGTCAGTAATTTGGCAGAAGTGCTGAAAAGCCCATTATCCCTGTTGGAGAGAAAGCAAACCACCCCTGATATGTGAGGGCCTGGCAGGCTTCATAGAGAGAGATGAGCCTAGTGAGAAGGTTCTAGTGAGAGGGTTGTTTTTTTTTTTTTTTTTTTTTTAATTTTCTGGGAGATACTGATTGTTAGACTTTTTTTTTGAAACTGTCTAACATTTTCTCAAAGCAAAGTTATCTGCCTCTTACTCTCCAACCCCAAAACAAATTCATTGGTATTAGAAGATATGGGAGAGAGAGGGAAAAAACACAGTCATTTGAATAAAAAAGTCATATCTTTTATGTACTTTATGCTATATTCTGTGTACTTGGGAAATGGCTGCATCTGTCCAGAGAATGGTGGAAAATTGAATACTATGCTTCATAGTGTGCTTCTTGTAGTGTTTCCTTAACCAAAGAGGAGCAGCTGTTGGGTAGCAGAGAAAGCACTGTTACCAGCCTGAGCATATGGAACTCCGAAGCTTTGGCTGATATGGATGTCTGGGCAACGGTTGCAGAAAGACTGTCATAATTGTTTGCTGTGATTTTAGGTCCACACTCCAATGTTGGAAGGGAAAACTTTTTATAGAGGCTTACTTTTTTTTTTATATGGCTTTGAAGGGAATTGTATTTTACTTCTGACGCTTATTGTATTGTAAAATCTCTAGTCTCTGATACTTAAAGGTGGAAACTTTTAACTTTCTTAAAAATCCAACTCTAGGGACTTTTTAGTAGTATAGCCTCTCAAATAATCTTAAAGCTTTGAAAAATGAAATACTTTATTTTATGAAGCAGTTTTGGGGTCAGTTTTTTCCCCTAAAATGTATGCTTTTATGTTGGGTAGTTTAAAGACCAGCTGTTAACTGAAACCAACCGTCAACGAAGTTACATAAAGTTGTGTTTCCTATTAGTCTTGTATCTTTCCTATTAGTCATTTGTGAAAGGATATAGGAACATCTAAGAGAACTCTAAACAAAAATTGAAAAAACAGATGTCAAAACCATATTGACTTGATAGTTTGCTATTTTTTTAATAGAAAAGGAGCTTAGTAATAGTGGATTATGAATAAGGCTCATGTTGCTAATTTATCAGAGAAATATTTGTAGTAGTTTGTAGTTGAAAATTGGTGTTTATCTAGAATTTCAGAGAATCAAAAAAATAAGTTGAAGGTTATGCCTGGGAGGACCATGAAGGAGGAACTTTGACATTTTCAGTAGTTGGGCATGCATGGGCCTCTAAAGGTGTGTTTATTATGTTGTCATGGTGAGCAGTGAATTAAAAAGATAACAAGACTGCTCCTTGGGTAGTTGTGACTTATTGGTAGTTATCTTTACAAGAGTTCCATGCTGACTTAAGTAAAGATCTTTGGTTAAAAAAAAACAAAACAATCAACAAACTTTATTTTTCAAATAAATTCAGCTAAAAGCCCACAGGCTTCCATGACACTGCACTGAATTATTATTAATGTGCTCTGCTGTGAAAATAATGCTTGCTGCTGTTTAACAATAACCCGTCCTCTGGAATTTTAGGCAAGTGGTAGGAAAATGAGAGGCAGATTTAAGTGCTGCTGCTGAATTAAATGTGCTGGTTGATGGGCACAACATTTTTATAGTTACTTGTGCAAGGGAGTGTAGAAAGAGATCTTTATTTGGGGTCAGGTCACATGTGGGACCAGTTGTTTGAGAGGCAGTTTTGGCAAGCACGGGCATTGCTCCTGTTCAGGAAAAGATCTGTTCAGCCTATTGCCTTGGATGTCCCAGTACAGCCTTCTCTTAGGATTATGTGTGGTGTTTCTTGAAGGCAGGGACATGATCTTTTAAGGATCTCCCTTATTGATTTTAGGAGTTAAAATCAAATATTGGATACATCATTTCTCATTAGTACTTTTTAACTTGAATGTTTAGTAGACTTGATTTGAAGTTCATTATTATGATTACAGATACCGTATCTATTTGGAGTGATCTTTAACTCAAGGGCCTACATTTTCAAACATGTATTCTGTTATTCTGATAGTTAGTCTTCCTTCTCCCTACACTCTCATCTTCTAGCCATGCCAGACTATCTGCTATTCTCCACATATGCCCTCTCATATGTTGCCTCTCCAGCACCTAATATCTGTGTGCCTTTCCCCACGCTGTGCAGATGGAATACTTATACACCAACCCCTGTGCATTGTATAAGGTCCAGGTCATAGCATATTACTGCTGAGAGTGCTTTCCAAAGCCGTGCATATACTTGCATGGAGTAGACTTCTCTCCGTCCTCCTCCCCTACAGCACTCATTTGTTACAGTGTTAGTGTGTTCTTCCCTTCTGTGGATGGTGGGCCCTGGAAGTTAGGGGCAGTGTGACTCTTATCTTTGTATCCTACATGTGGTCATGTACAGCACCTCATGTGGTTCTACAGGGTAGGTAGTAGATAAACCTTTAGCATTTGGCATCCAGTCATGGATGACTGCAGATCCCTTATAAGATGAGATACTCAAGGAGTTCTGGAAACTATTATTGGTCATGTAAGTGTAATTTTAGTGGATGGAATTTAATTTTATTTTATTAAGGAAGCCTCATGGCCATGAGGGTGACAGATGTCACTAAAGTTTGGGCTTGCATACTCCAACTCAGTGTGACTTCCTGTTCGGGTGGAGAAGCCTCAACAATGTGGTATTTTGGAGGACATTTAAAATACTTATCTAAGGTGCTTTTGGTACATTTTCAATTAATCCTTAGTTTTCCACAGATACATGAGAATCTTAGAGATTGCCTAAATTACCTTCCCTAGGCAGAAATCTCTTCCTAGACCTTCCTCATTGTGTCTACTTCAAGACATCAGTGTCGTGGAGATTGCCATTCTGACCATTAAAAGAAAGCTGGGGAGAGGGTAGAAAGTTTCTTCCTGTGATGGCTTGTTCATAGTTTAAGTCACTTTTCCTCGTAAGTTTTCTCTTTTCTAGGCTGACTATTTCTAACTCCCCCACCGTGTGAGTCCATCTTGCCATCCAGCACAGCTGGTTGAGATGGACAACTTATCAAAGTCACCTGTTCCACTGGCTGACCAGTGACTGACTGATGCAGTTTTCTGTCTCTGGAATCCGACTAGGAGAGAGTAACTGTAGTTAACTGTAGGGAGCTGAGCTATAGGGACATGTTAGGGAGGAGGCCTCAGTCAACACATGGCAAACCAATGTCAGATGAACTAAAGTTATGGTGTAGCCATAACCACAGGTCAGAGAGAACTGAGTGTCGGGAGGGTGGAGCAGAGCCACACAGACAGAGACAAGACTCATGCAATTCCATAGAGAGTTGGAGAGAGAGCCTGTGTCCGTCTCCAAAGGTGGGCCTTCTCGGCAACTGGAACTGGGAGGCCTTCTTCCAGTGGCATCTGTCATACTGATGTGTGGCACAGGAGAGGGAACGTCAGCAGTTACTCAGGAGGCAGTTTAGTGCTCATCTTCTGAGGCAACAGTGGTTTAGATCATAGATGCTGGTATTAGATTGGCAGGGTTTGGGTCCTATCTCTGCTACTTACTACTATGTGACTTTGGGCTAGTTACTTACTCTTTCTCGGGGCCTTAGTTTCCTTATATGCAGGGTGGACACAGTACTAAGACCTACATCATAGCATTATTGAGGAATCAAATTAATGTGTGTAAAGCATTTTACTTGAAAGAGTACCTGGCCTCCAAAATGTTAGCCATTACTATCATTAAAAATAATAATAGTTGCGGTTGTTTTAGTGTCTGAAAAATTGTTCAGACCTTATTTTTGAAAGTAAAATATAGTGGTTAAGATGGTGACTCTAGAGTCTGACTGCATGCCTGGTTTAAAATAACACCATTTCCAGCTTCTTCAAATTTTATAAGCTTCTTCTGCCTTGGTTTCCTTATTCATCTAATAGTGCTAATACTCACAGAGTTCATGTGAGTGAAAGTGAAAGTCACTCAGTCGTGTCTGACTCTTTGTGACCCCATGGATTATATAGTCCATGAAATTCTCCAGGCCAGAATACTGGACTGGGTAGCCTTTCCCTTCTCCAGGGGATCTTCCCAACCCAGGGATAGAACCCAGGTTTCCCACACTGCAGGCAGATTCTTTACCAGCTGAGCGACAAGGGAAGCCCAAGAATACTAGAGTGGGTGGCCTATCCCTTCTCCAGCAGATCTTCCCGATGCAGGACTCGAACCGGGGTCTCCTGCATTATAGGTGAATTCTTTACCAACTGAGCTATCAAGGAAGTTCATGTGAAGAATAGTGCTAATACTCACAGAGTTCATATGAAGGTTAAATGAATTAATATGTGCAACATATTTGGAAAAGAATGTGTATAGAAAGGATCTCAATAAATATTATTACTACCTCTTGTGACTTCAGCATGCCTTTGGGTTTTCACTAAGACATTATTTTAATGAAGCTATAGGAGACCTAAGTATATTTACTTGTATGCCATTCTGTCTCATTTTCCTCTAGGAATCATAGTCTCTCTGATGGTCATATCCAACTGATGTAGGACTTCATTAGCAGTCTATGAGGTAGAGCCTGAAGATGTCTTGCAGGCCGTAGAAAGTGTGCATTTGAAGTTCAGAAAGAGGTCTAGAATAAAGTTATCAATTTGAGTAGGTATAGCATAGGTGACGGAGAAGGCAATGGCACCCCACTCCAGTACTCTTGCCTGGAAAATCCCATGGATGGAGGAGCCTGGTAGGCTGCAGTCCATGGGGTCGCAAAGAGTCGGACACGACTGAGCGACTTCCCTTTCACTTTTCACTTTCATGCATTGGACAAGGAAATGGCAACCCACTCCAGTATTCTTGCCTGGAGAATCCCAGGGACGGGGGAGCCTGGTGGGCTGCCGTCTATGGGGTCACACAGAGTCGGAAACGCCTGAAGTGACTTAGCAGCAGCAGCAAAGGTGATGGGCTTCCCTGGTGGCTCAGATGGTAAAGAATCTGCCTGTAATGTGGGAGACCTGGGTTCAGTCCCTGGGTTGGGAAAGTCCCCTGGGGAAGGGAATAGCTACCTACTCCAGTGTTCTTGCCTGGAGAATTCCATGGACAGAGAGCCTGGTGGGCTACAGTCCATGGGTTTGCAGAGTCAGACACCACTGAGTGACTTTCACTTCACTTCAGTGAGGGTGATGGGAATGGACAAGGTCATCTTGGGAGAATGTTCAGAATGAAATGAGAAAAGGCTTGAGACAGATCCCAGAGGTTTTAGGGGTAGTAGAGATTTTGGAGTAGGGTAGAAGGTGACAGAGGAACCTGAGCCAGCAAATAATACTCAGTGTAGTCAACAACTGGTTCTAATAATGAACATGGTTGAAAGCATACTGTGTGTCAAACATGGGTTCAAATTCTTTTATTCATTTATTTAATCTTGTCAACAACTCTTAGGTAAATATTATTATATTCTCACTTTACAGAGATACAGAGAAATTAATTTGCCCAAGGCTGCAAAACTAGTAGTTGATAAAGCCAGAGGAATTTGAACCTACAGTCTGATTCTAAATCTCACAATCTTTTTTTTCCTTTTAATATTTTCCCCTTTTGTTTGGATTTTAAAAAATGAAGTATAGTTGATTTACAATGTTTTGTTCGTTTCTGCTCTGTAGCAAAGTGATTCAGTTATATATTCTTTTTCAGACTCTTTTCCATTATAGTTTATTATAAAATGTTGAATATAGTTTCCTGTGTTATACAGTAGGACTTTGTTGTTTATTTTATATATAGTAGTTGGTATCTGCTAATCTCAAACTCCTAATTTATCCGTCCCCACTCATTTCCCCTTTGATAACAATAAATTTGTTTTCTGTGTCTGAGTCTGTTTTTGTTTGTAAATAAGCTCATTTGTATCACTTTTTAGATTCCACATATAAGTGATTAGATCTTAGAGTCTTAATGACTATACCAGATGGCCTCCAAAGGCAAGTAAAATAAAAATAGAGACTAAAAGTTGTCTCTATTGGCATTTAGATTGTTGATGCTTTCTATTTTGGTTTATTTCTTTTATTATTGTTCCAAACCAACAGCACATGATGTTGTCTAGTAATAGCAACTTCATGGTATATTTAGAAGGTAAACAGTTGTGAATTGAGAAATGGAAAGTGTGTCGGTCAGTTTTTGCTGTGGTAATAATGCATAACAAGCAACCCCAAGATGTCAGTGGTTTACAACCATAAGTGCTATTTCGTGCTCATGAATCTGTGGGTTGGCTCTGCTTCAGGCTTTAGGATGGGTTAGGTTGGTTTCAGATATGTATTAATTTGTTATGGCTCCCACATCCATGGTGGTCTAAACAACAGGAATTAATTTCCTTAAGAGTTCTGGAGGCTAGGAATCCGAGACCATGGTGTCAGCAAGTCTGGCTTCTTTTGAGTGTTTTCCTTGGCTTGCAGTTGTCACCATCTCACTGTGTCCTCACTTTGCCCATCTTTCCTCTGTGTAGCCCTTTGTGTATGAAATTTCCTCTTCTTATGCAGACATCAGTCAGATTGGGTTAGGGTCCATTCTGACAGTCTCATTTTAATATAATCACTACTTTAAAAACCCATCTCTAAGTACAGTCACACTTTGAGACACTGGGAGTTAGGACTTCAATATATGAATTTGCTGGGGTGGGACCCCCAATCAGCCCACATCAATGTTTCTCCTTCTGGGACCTGTGGCTAAGTGGGGCAGAAGCGTAAGATACCTCTTAAGGTAGCTTGGAACTGGCACACTGACACTTCTGTCCACATTCTGTTTAAAACAGGCTTCATGACCAAGCCCAAAGTCAGTGGGATTGGGGTCAGTACTCCATCCTCACCGAACCTGTGGGATTAGTGCGGAGGAGAGGAAACACTGAATACCAAATATAGAATTCGCTACAGAGCACTAAGGGCTTCCCAGCTCAGTTAGTAAAGAATCTGCCTGCAATGCAGGAGATCCTGGTTCGATTCCTGGGTTGGGAAGGTCCCCTGGGGAAGGGAAAGGCTACCCACTCCAGTATTCTTGGACTTCCCTTGTGGCTCAGCTGGTAAAGAATCTGCCTGCAATGTGAGAGACCTGGGTTTGATCCCTGGGTTGGGAAGATCCCCTGGAGATGGGAAAGGCTACCCACTCCAGTATTCTAGCCTGGAGAATTCCATTGACTATATAGTCCATGGGGTCACACAGAGTTGGACATGACTGAACGACTTTCACTTTCATTCAGGTGTTTACACAGAATTAAACTGTTTAATTGAAAACCACAGTCCATACAGAGCGACTTTCACTCATGAAGCAATAGCAAGTCTTTTCCAAGAGGTTTTGTTAAGGGAAATAGAAAGATGGGGTAGTAGGTAGATGGGACACCTGTTCTCAACAAACATAGATGGTGTGTAACTAACAGGTTTTGGTGACAGTCTTTCAGAGCAAGCCTACCAATGGCATGAAATGAACAGGAGTGCTTTCTCTACCAACCTTGACTTCTTGGTGATCCCTAAATGCCTTCTCTTTGTTCCTATTCTTGTATGCTGAATGCCTTCCCCATTTTTATTTTCTTGAATAACCACTGTTCATCCTTCAAGACTTAGTTCAAAAGTCACTTTCTCTGTGATGCTTCTGTTTCCCTGAGGCAAAGCAGGTACTTCCTTTTCTATTCTCTTGCAGCACCTTTGTTTTAGCTTTTATTACTTTTTAAATTATAACTTTGTGTGTAACTCAGATATCAGCTTTTCTCTTGTCCTCCGGGTCCAGCATCATCACAATCAGTGTATGCCCTGGGTCCACAGGATGCGAAATTCAGTGCTGCTTTGGGCTCACAATCTAAAGTGGCCATCACCACAACAAAACCTGAAATGATAACTGCCACCCTTATCCCCTGCACGGAAACAAAAACCAATAGTAAAAATTTAGGTTCACTTGTTAAAAGTCTTAAGGGAAAAGATGCTTTTGGAAGGGAGGTGGTAGAAGGGTAGAATCATACTCTAAGGCAAATAACTACGAAAATCCCTTCTGGACATTTCTACTCTTGTTTCAAAAATTTTCTTGGTCATTAGAGATTCTTTGCCCAGCACTGCCCAGTCCCTCTGGCTTCTGCACGGCTGCTGGCTAGATCAGTGCCATTCACATAGAAAATGACGTATGTGGTGCTTCCTGGAGTCGTGTGTCGTGGCCCTGGGCCAGTTGTGTCTTCTGCCTTGCACATCTGCCTATACCCTTGGGACTTTCAGTTGCTATTCCCTGTTACGCAAAACAATTCAGCCTGCTCCATTTAGTCCTCTATGCATTTAGTCCAAATACACAGTGATACTTAACCCAGAAGAAGGGAAATAGGAACCACTGACTGTAGAAGGAGGTTTAGTGACTGTTTTTGATTATTTTAGTAGGCCCTGTAGTGGACCATACCCTTAGGGGCCCTTCAAGACATTTTCTAAACTGAGATGATATTCCCTTATAAGAAATTCTTATTGTAGTTTTTGTGATACTGCAGTTTTATCCATATCACTGTACATGTTCACTTAACTGTTTACTAGGATATCCTTTAAGGCAAGAATTCTGCTCTATTTGTTTTTGTATTCTGACATCCACTAGAGTCCCTGAAACTTAATAAGGGCTTAAAAATGTTGGTTGAAAACCTAAATGAGTACAATTCAATATTCTTTATTTTAAATCATAATCAGTAAGCCAATGGAATATGAATTAGAAACTAGTAAATATATTTCCACATTCCAAGAATTGAACTAGAACTGTTATTTTATTGAACCTGAACTAAATTGAAGTAAAGCTTCTTAATATTTTCAATGTAAGTCAGTTAGAATTGCTTACTGGCTTGAATCAGAGATAAGCTGCTTCTCTGCTGAATGCAAAAAGGGGACTAATTTGAAAAAATTACCAGTTTATTCCTATTTAGTAAGGTACTTAGACATTCTATGAATATGAAATTACTGTTTCATTGACAGTAGATCTAAATATATTAAATTGTAGGTAAGATCTTTTCCTCTTTCTTCCAGTGAGATCACAGAATTTCTTATAAGATTCTCTGACCTAACTGGAATTATTCTAGAGCTTGCCAAAATACTGTGAGTAGTCTTCTCTTTGTCTGTTTCTGTCTCTCATTTACTCAGTCTTTCCATGACTCCTTGGCTTATTGCTAGAAACCCGTTCTATAGTAAGATGAAGATCTGTTAGGAAATTAGGAGATGGGAGTAGGGAACTTTTATTTTGGCAGGGGGAGGTAGGAAAAATAAAATAACACTAGGAAAAGCTTTGTATCAAAGTATGTGCCCAAAAGTCTTACACATTTTGCTAAATAATATTGTAAACTTTAATAACAGTAATGACAGTAATATACAGTTAATTTGGATCTGGTAGAAGAAAGTTGAGTGAACTGTGAGAAGAAAATCTTTGTATTTAAATTTTACCAAATTTCTTTTGCCTGATGAATTTATTTTGGCTTACCATTCAAAAATATAATTTCCTCCCCTTAAGTTATTTGAATTCATTTGCAAGACAAACTAAAATCTGTTGAGTAATTTCAGAATTTTGCCCTTTAATTTGGCTGTATTAATTGGTCCATAGAAAATATTTCTTGAAAGTGTTTTCCTTCTGCTAAAAAATAATAGGCATGGCTCCAAATAGTCTTATTTTATGATGAAATGCTGCATTGTCTCATCTGTTATCACAATCTAGTGATAGTCCCTTTAATTTCCCCAAGATTTTATTAGAATTTAGAAAAGGTTAATTAGTTATCCACTGATCTTAGTTGAAGAAGATTTAAAAAAATATATAATATTACAAAACATTCTAGTAGGGTATGAAGGTAACACCACAAGGGGGTACTATAATTTTATCAAATTTGTCCTGGTAAGTTGGCTCAGAAAGTGAAATGATTAGAGCTTGCAGAGTTAATTTTAATATGCTAATACATCACAGTAAGTTGGGAACTTAAATAAGATGATACAATTAATATACTTTTATGGGATGTAGAAAGACTTAGTAAGGTCATTTGTAGATTATATTAGAGCTACATTTAGAATTATTTGGTTTAAGATTCAGCATTCTTAAAAGAAACCAGCAGATGTCTGACGTATGCATTTTAGTGACCTTTGAATGAAGAAGTGAATGCTGAATTGTGTGGATCTTGTCTTGGGTTCTTAAAATAAATTAACTCTCCTGGCTCCCTTCTAAATACAACTAGGATCAAGTCTTTAGATTTTAATTTCTTTAGTGTTGCAACATAGAAAATGTTGCAGTATGTTAATCCTGGAAGGGATTTTTTAAAAAGGATATTTAATCATAGAGGACTCCAGTTTCTTAATGTGCCTCTGAAATGATTCTGTAATTTTGCTTGGTAGTAAATTTGAGTGGCTTGTAGTCTCTCTTTGTTGGACAATTCTCTTTTATTTAGACCTAAGTATATATTTTTTGGACATGCTGCAGCATGCAGGATCTTAGTTCCCCTCAGATCTGTGTCCCCTGCAGTGGAAGCACAGAGTCTTAACCACTGGACCGCCAGAGAAGTCCTTAGACTGAAATCTTTGAAGATGCTTATATGGCAAAAGAAATATATATATATATTTAATATATAACATCTTGGTACTCTGTGTTTTTGTGCTAATTTTACCAGGTGTTGCTCATTTGCTGTCAGGGTAGACCAGGTGTATTTAAAATAAGCTTATGATTCATCTATGTGGAAGAAGAATTGCATGTTTACAGATTGCAAACAGAACTGCTAGATATTGTCTTTTATCACATACTTACCCAGTGGCACATTGGTCCAATATTTAGTATCGTGCTAGGATTAAGTGAGATAATGTGTGTAAACTGCTTAGCTTAGTAGCCAGGGCAATGATGAGGCAGCTCACAGCCTCAGGGCTGCTGGGGGCCTCCTTGGCTCTGCCATATGCTCTCCATCTCACTACAAGATGCAAGATTAGAAAACTGCCTCTGTGTCTCTACCCCTCAAATGAGCACAAATGCTAGAATTTAGTGACTAAAAAGCACAGTCATTTTCTTGATATTTTTCTACTCAATAAAGTAAGCAATCTATATTTTTATAATTTGTAACTTATCCTTCCACAGGACTAAACAAAATGCATCATTTAATTTTGTATTTTATAAAAGCAACCTTCAACTCTTTTGATGTACTTTGAATTATCCTAGCCTAAAAACGGTTGCTTATGATATCCAAGGGCATACTTTGGTATTTTCTTTCTTTTTTTCCTTCTTTTTGCCAGTAAGGGACTCCTGTTTACCTGAAGGCCCTGACTTGCCTCCACCCTTAGAATGATTCTGATCACTGAGCAGTGGCAGCTGTTCCATAAGATATTTTCATTGGTATCATATTTTCTTCTTGGCTTTTCAGTCCTCATGCTTGTTTCTGAAATCTTTTGTGTATATTCAGTCTTTTGTAGTTCATACTGCCTCATATCATTTCCCTCTGCTCTCTGTGCATGATTTTCTAATGCCAATATGTGTTATTTCAGAATCTGGACTCTACTTGTCCATCTTCCCTTCTGTTCTGCCTGGTGATGGTCAAAGTTGACTTGACTGGAAGACTCGGTTCCCAGTGTTACTAAACTCTGAGCTAGTGAGAATCAGTCTCTTCTTCTTCTTTTAGAACTTTGATATGTTAAGCTTCATATAAGCTTATCTTTATGGCTAAGAAATGGACTCACCAGGTGGTTCAGATGGTAAAGAATCTGCCTGCAGTGTGGGAGACCCGGGTTTGATACATGAGTTGGGAAGATCCCCTGGAGAAGGAAATGGCAACCCACTCCAGTATTCTTGCCTAGAGAATTCCATGGACGGAGGAGCCTGGTGGGCTATAGTCCATGGGATTGCAAAGAGTTGGACATGACTGAGCGACTAACACACACACAGCTAATAAATGGATTATACAACAGCATGCTCAACATCAACCCATTAAAAATAGTGCCTGTTACTATCAAAGTCACTTTTTAAATGACTGGCTCTTAGGAGGAAATGAGATACTAAGAAATAAATTCCTGCTTCTGATGGAAGATGCAGTGGAAAATAGAGGCCCCTGTGGGGAGCAATCTTTTACTTATGATGGCAGAATTTTAAGTATCTATATGGAAACCAAACACTGTGACAGGAATTGTATCTATTTTCTTCACTATTGTTTCTCCAGAGCCTAGGCTAGCACCTGTCATGTAATAAGCCCATAAGAAATATTTGCTGAATGAATGAAATTAAGAACTAGGTCCTGAGCGCACAGTGGGACTATTGCATGATTCACGCAGACTATTTGGATGGCCTGACTCTTTGGATTTCCTGAAACAAGTGCCTTTGACAGTGACCTTCAGCATCATGTTGTGGCCCCAGAAGATCACTAAGCTGCCATCTTCCATTAGCTATATCTTTTGCCAGATAGGATATTCATACAGGTGTTGCTACTTCTAGACAAAAAGCCTTTTTATTGTTTTTCTTGAAAGGGACTGATTTATTTGACCTGTTCTGAAGATGGATTGTGGGGATTGGGATAAACTATTTCCTTGAAGATTAGGAAAAATTAAGGGAAAAAACCCATCTTAACTCCTACTGCTAACTCAGGGATTCACTGACATAGAGTAGATATCTAATCTTTGCTTCTTGCTATGGCAGAGGCTTTGACTGTGTGGATCACAATAAACTGTGGAAAATTCTGAAAAAGATGGGAATACCAGACCACCTGATCTGCCTCTTGAGAAATTTGTATGCAGGTCAGGAAGCAACAGTTAGAATTGGACATGGAACAACAGACTGGTTCCAAATAGGAAAAGGAGTTCGTCAAGGCTGTATATTGTCACCCTGTTTATTTAACTTCTATGCAGAGTACATCATGAGAAATGCTTGGCTGGAAGAAGCACAAGCTGGAATCCAGATTGCCGGGAGAAATATCAGTAACCTCAGATATGCAGATGACACCACCCTTATGGCAGAAAGTGAAGAGGAACTCAAAAGCCTCTTGATGAAAGTGAAAGTGGAGAGTGAAAAAGTTGGCTTAAAGCTCAACATTCAGAAAACGAAGATCATGGCATCCGGTCCCATCACTTCATGGGAAATAGATGGGGAAACAGTAGAAACAGTGTCAGACTTTATTTTTCTGGGGTCCAAAATCACTGCAGATGGTGACTGCAGCCATGAAATTAAAAGACGCTTACTCCTTGGAAGGAAAATTATGACCAACCTAGATACCATATTCAAAAGCAGAGACATTACTTTGCCAACAAAGGTCCGTCTAGTCAAGGCTATGGTTTTTCCTGTGGTCATGTATGGATGTGAGAGTTGGACTGTGAAGAAGGCTGAATGCCGAAGAATTGATGCTTTTGAACTGTGGTGTTAGAGAAGACTCTTGAGAGTCCCTTGGACTGCAAGGGGATCCAACCAGTCCATTCTGAAGGAGATCAGCCCTGGGATTTCTTTGGAAGGAATGATGCTAAAGCTGAAACTCCAGTAGTTTGGCCACCTCATGCGAAGAGTTGACTCATTGGAAAAGACTCTGATGCTGGGAGGGATTGGGGTCAGGAGGAGAAGGGGACGACAGAGGATGAGATGGCTGGATGGCATCACTGACTCGATGGACGTGAGTCTGAATGAACTCCGGGAGTTGGTGATGGGCAGGGAGGCCTGGTGTGCTGCAATTCATGGGGTCACAAAGAGTTGGACACGACTGAGCGACTGATCTGATCTGATCTGATGGCAGAGGCTTATGTGTCTTACAGGTTGTAGCAAAAGAGCCATAGGAATGAAATGGGGTAATTGATGGGCAAAGACTTGGCCAAGCATGTGGTGATGGGTAGGCATCACAAGGCCAGAGGAGGGACCTTTTTTTCTGGAATCTTATAAGTCAGAAACTAGATTGTTTCCTGTCCTCCTCTGCCACATCCAGGTGGACAACATGAATGAAGTATCTTATTAAATCTTGAGGTCTAGTCCCTTGTCTTTTTTATCTGCTGCTGTGATGGTTCCGGTTCTCACTTTTTGTAGCCTAGACCTGTAACATGGTAACATGGTAAAGTGCTGTTCTGGACTGTTGTAAAGTGGTCCAGTGCTGTCTGCAGTATTCTAATAAGTGTCTTTTCCTTTATTCTAGTCTGCCTCAATTGACTGTTCACCCTGCTGCCAGAAGAATCTTTTTGAATGGATCTTTTTAAAATCTTTAAAAAGTCTGATCCTGTCTATTTTCTATTAAAAAAAAAAAAAAAACCCACAGTGACTTCCCCCTGCTTTCAGGATAAAATCTCAGATAAAAATCCTTGGATTCCAGGCTAAGGATCTGGACTATGCCTACTTGTTTAGCTTTACCTGTTATAACTCCTCCTATCAGACCCTAGACCTCAACCATATATCCTTAAAGTTATCAGCTCTTTTTTTATCCCTGTACCTTTGTTTTAAAATTTGCTTATTTATTTATTTTTTAATTAAAACATTTAATTGGAAGATAATTGCTTTATAGTGTTGTGTTGGTTCCTGCCGTTTAACATTAATTAGCCACAAGTATACATATGTCCCCTCGATCTAACGCCTCCCCCCCATCCTTGTACCTTTTCCTGTGCAGTTCCTTGAATTTGAAGCATCCTTTCCCCCCCTTTCCATGCCTTTGTACTTGGTCTTGATGGTGGAGCTATCTTTCCCTGGTGCCTGATTTACATTATCTCTGTGCCCTCTGTTGATCAGAGATAGTCTGCCTGCCTCTTCCTGTTTTAAAGTGTATGCCCTATTTTGGGATGTTCACATTGTTTCTTGTTTTCTGTTCTGTTTTTAAAAATTTGATGATTTTTATAGTTCACTGAAGAAGTAGTATCTCTTAATTCTACTATAATCATATAATGTCAGAAGTATTAATCAAACAGTAAAAATTAAAGAGATGATTTCTACTAATTTTAGAAGCTGTTCTGTCATGTTCAAACCAGTCAATCCTAAAGGAAATCAGTCCTGACTATTCATTGGAAGGACTGATGCTGAAGCTGAAACTCCAATACTTTGGCCACCTGATGTTAAGAACTGACTCATTGGAAAAGACCCCGATACTGGGAAAGATTGAAGGCGGGAGGAGAAGGGGATGACAGAGGATGAGATGGTTGGATGGCATCACTGACTCAATGGACCTGAGTTTGAGTAGGCTCCAGGAGTTGGTGATGGACAGGGAGGCCTTGTGTACTGTAGTCCATGGAGTCTCAAAGAGTCAGACACAACTGAGCAACTGAAATGAACCGAACTGACTGTCATGTTTGCTGTCAAGGAAAGGCCTATTTAGAGTCTTCCTAAAGGCAAGGCAATGAGACTAACATGGGGTCTGATATTTGGTGGAAAAAATGCAAAGACGGGAGAATGGGTAGAAATGGAGAGGTGATGATTTAAAAGCATTTGCAAGGTGAATATACTCACTAGATAACTTTCTTATTAAAAGTTCTTTTGTGCCTCTTTCTGGGAATAGGTGTAAAATAAAGTATCTCTTTTTTAATTTCTGTGGAGTCTTGATAAGTATCGTGGGGTTTATTCTTGATTATCTGTGTGAAGCTTTGATTAGAGTATAGTAATATATTTTTGAAGCAGAAAAAGCAGGAGTAAAAAAAATACTTCAGATAATTCTCAATTTCTGTTTAGCAGGATCTGATATGAGCAGAAATAATTAGAGTGATAAAGTCTAACTGGCACTAGTAAATTTGACTAAAAGCCAAGAGCAGCACAGCCAGGACACTTATGTTCATGTTTAAATTACTCAAGTGCTTAATTGTATAATTTCAGTTTCAATTACTAAATGCCTTTATTTTTAAAATTAGTCCTTTGGGTATTAGCTGCATGATGTTGTTATTAAAGTTGAAAATCTGCTATTATGGTTTAGAGGATTATTGTAAAGTTGTTGGCATATGTCTTGTTTGATAAATAAGTTTAATTGTGCATGTAATCGGGTAATTTAATAATGATGAATTATATCTTAGAGAAATATAGAGTGACAATTTTTTTTCTTAGGATAAAATAAAATTACTTTTCAGGATTTATTTTTTAGAGGAAATATTTTATTATAAAAATACCTAAATGCCTGTTGTAGCATGTAAAATCCTGTGAAAAGTAAGACCAAATGGAGATTTTACTTTAAAAATCCCCCCTTCCATATAAAAGAGGTTAGCAGTAGAGAAATGAAGTTTGATTAACAAGGAAGTGCTGTTTATACATTTAATGCTTTCTCAGTTTGTCTTGCCTCTAGAATATTAAGAGTATGACAAAGTAGCCCATATAGCAGATTAGTGAATTTTTGCCCCGTGAGGCATATTCCCGTTTAGATGTGAACTTGCAGCTGCTATTAATGTTAATGAGCTTCACTATTCAAGTAAGTCCCCTGAGCTCATTCTGAATTACCTTGGGCAAAACTATCTGATTGGCATTACGTTGTTCATGCTTCTGTCAGCTCTAATTGTCTCTATTGAATTCCACTGGCCAAAAAAAAGTCAATTGTTTTCGACCTATATGTCAGGATAAGAAATTTCAGAAATTTAGAATTCAGGTATATTCTCTTTTCTAAATGATATTTTCCTGTTTGTTAATTTTTAGTTGAAGTCATTGCATTAAGAAGGGTTGCTTTTTTGACCTCTACCTTTCTTTGATGGGTAAAGAAACAGAGGGACAAAAGGTTTCTTCATCTTTTGTAAAAGATTGTATAACTAATGGTAGAGAAAGGACTAAAATCCAACTCCAATTAAAAAATTCATTGATACATTACCTGATTTGTTTCAACACATTGAGAGGAAATTGAATGCTTTTTAAAAAACTAGGTATAAGCTTGTGATGGGTACATAGAATATTAAACAACTAAAAGAATATCCTTGCCTGTAGGTAAAAGAGTAAGTTGTATTTAAAAAAAATGAAATCAGTTATATCATGAAGCTCAGTTATAGACTATTTATATGATCATGTTAATTTAAACATTGATTATTGATTTAATGAAAAGTTATGATACAGTTATGTTGGGTAAGAGGAATTGTGTGTGTGTGTGTGTGTGTGTTTGTGGTGGGGTCACTATTAATAGATGGGTGGATAGTGGCATAAATATTTATTTTCCATAATAGAAAATCAATAGATAAGCATATTTTTGAAACCTTTTTTATTATTTATATTTATTTAATTTATTTGTCACTCTGCCGGCACTTGCTGTGTGCTGGCATTTCTCTAGTTGTGGCGAGCAGGGGCTACTGTCTAGTTGTACTGTATGGGTTTCTTATTGCAGTAGCTTCTCCTGTTGCAGAGCACTGGCTCTAGGCTGCAGGGCTTCAGTAGTTTGGGGCTCTAGAGCACAGGTTCAGTAGTTGTTAGTGCATAAGCCTAGTTTCTCGTCAGCATTTGGGATCTTCCCAGATCAGGGATTGGACCCGTGTCTCCTGCATTTACCACTGAGCCACCAGGGGAGTCCCAAAGATAAGCATATTAAAATACAGATGTAGATATTAGAAGAGCTAAAACAATCAAAACTGTGTGCCTATGAAGAATGCCCACCAATTCTTTAATATTCCTCTCTTCAAGAGGTGAGCAAGTGTAGGCTGGACTTCGTGACTCTCATTTAATGAATAGAATAAGGCAGAGTGATAGTTTGTGACTTCTCAGATTAGATTGTAAAAGTTATTGGGGCTTTCTTATATCACTTGCTTTGGATAAAATCAGCTAACATGTGTAAGGATGCTCAAGCTGTCCTATAGAGTGATCTGCATGGTGAGGGCCATGTAGTTGCAACAGAGTGAAGCACAAGATTGAGTCTGGGGAAGTGGCTACACATGGTCTGTGTCATTTGGTGATAGACTGAGTGATCATTTCTAAGATGGAAAATGAAGGCTTTCATATCCTGAACCTTTTGTTGTTGTTTAGTTGCCAAGTCACGTCCAACTCTTTGTGACCCCATGGACTGCAGCATGCCAGGCTTCCCTGTCCTTCACTCTCTCCCAGAGTTTGCTCACATTCATGTCCATTGAGTCAGTATTGCTATCTAACCATCTCATCCTTTGCTGCCCACTTGTCCTTTTGCCTTCAGTCATCAGGGTCTTTTCTAATGAGTCAGCTCTTCACACCAGGTGGCCAAAGTATTGGAGCTTCAGCTTCAGCATCAGTCCTTCCAATGAATATTCAGGATTGATTTCCTTTAGGATTGACTGGTTTGATCTCCTTGTCCAAGGAAGCCTTGAGAGTCTTCTTCAGCACCACAGCTTGAAAGCATCAATTTTTTGGTGCTCAGCCTCCTTCATGGTCCAGCTCTCACATTCATACATGACTACTGGAAAAACCATAGCTTTGACTATATGGATCTTTGTCAGCAAAGTGATGTCTCTGCTTTGTAATGCACTGTCTAGGTTTGTCATAGCTATCCATCCTAGGAACAGGCATCTTTTAATTTCCTGGTTGCAGTCACTGTCTGCAGTGATTTTGGAACCCAAGAAAATAAAATCTTTCACTGCTTCCACTTTTTTCCCCATCTATTTCCCATAAAGTGATAGGATTGGATGCCATAATCTTAGTTTTTTTGAAGGTTGAGTTTTAAGCCAGCTTTTTCACTCTCCTCTTTTACCCTTATCAAGAAGCTATTTAGTTCCTCTTCACTTTCTGCCATTAAGAGTGGTATCATCTGCATATCTGAGGTTGTTGATATTTCTCCCAGGAATCTTGATTCTAGCTTGTGATTCATCCAGCCTGGCATGATACACTGTGCATAGAAGTTAAATAAAGAGGGTGGCAATATACAGCCTTCTCATACTCCTTTACCAGTTTTGAACCAATCAGTTGTTCCATGTCTGGTTCTAACTGTTGCTTCTTAACCCACATGCAGGTTTCTCAGGAGACAGGTAAAGGTGGTCTGGTATTCCCATCTCTTTAAGAATTTTCCATAATTTGTTGTGATCCATACAGGCAAAGGCTTTCTTGTAGTCAACGAAGCTGACATATGAAAATTGAGCTCTAAAATATTTTAACTTTGTGGTTGTCCCTATAAATTTTGGATAGTGAACAACTCTAAATGGACCTCATTAAGATTTCTAAAATTAAAGTAGAACATATTATTTAACTGTTCTCCACAAATGTTATGTGGCCTTCTAGGGTTTAATTAATTAGTTAAGTAACGATTCTTCTTGCTTATATTTCTGGATTTCAGCTTCCACTTTACTTTTGTCCTCAGAGGTGTCCTTGGGCTTCCCAGGTGGCTCAGACAGTAAAGAATCTGCAATGTGGGAGACCCAGATTCAACCCTGGGTTTGATCAGGGAGATCTCCTGGAGGAGGGCATGTCAACCCACTCTAGTATTCTTGCTTGGAAAATTCCATGGACAGAGGAGCCTGGTGGGTTACAGTCCATGGGGTTGCAAAAGAGTTGGACACAATAGGGCGACTAACACTTTCAGAGGTGTCATTATTTTCTTAGTAGCCCAACTCTGCATTTGAGTTTTATTTGAAATTATTATACCCAGCATTTTTAGTTATTTGCAGTGGGAGAGTTACTCAGGGTCTCTAGTTTGTTCCATTGGCAAAGATTCTGATTTAGTTATGCCAGTGTTTGTGAAGAGTCGAGTCTGTGACCAGTTTGAAAAACAAATTCCAGGGAGGGAGGAGGGAGGAGGGTTCAGGATGGGGAACACATGTATACCTGTGGCGGATTCATTTTGATATTTGGAAAAACTAATACAATTATGTAAAGTTTGAAAAAAAAAGCCATTGGCACAACTAAAAAAAAAAAAAAAAAGAAAAACAAATTCCATACTCAAGATGAGAAAGCTCAAGAAAAACTGCTCATTACCAGCCATGACAGGCATTGTTGATACCCCATAGTATTCTATCAGCCCATCTATATTTACCTGCACTGAGGTCGGTCTTAGGTATGCCAAGCTTTTCATCTTAACAGCCCCCACCTGAGGGCTTTCTCTGGCTCTGTAGCATCTGGGCTGGGCACAGGTGCAGCCTATAAGGGTGGGATTGGTTTCGTGCTCAACCCTCAGCCAATGAGGGCTAAAAGTTAGTAGATAAATACCCTTCCTCCCAGGCCTCACGCACGTAGGTTTTGGGGCATGTGTTACAGAAGTCTTGGAGGGTCTCAGCAGCATTGTGCTCCTGGCATTTGTTAGGCAATCTGCTCAGCAATGCACCCTTATGTGATTTTTTCTTTTCCCCACTTCCTCACTGGTGCCTTCTGGGACCACTTCTCAAATTGACTGCCTATAGCTTTATCTTAAGGTTTGCTTTTGGGGGAAACATAAGATGCTATTACACAGCCATAAACTTTTTTTTTGACTCTGTGTATAGTGGAACCAGTTTCCATCAATTTTTTAAAAATTACCTTATTATTTATTTTTGGTTGCCCTGGGTCTTTGTGGCTGAGTGCGGGCTTTCTCTAATTGTGGTGAGTAGGGGCTACTCCATGGATTTTTAAGTTTTGAGACTTCCCTGGCAGTCCAGTGGTTAAGACTCCAACCTCCCAATGCAGAGGGCCCGGGTTTACCCCTGGTTGGGGAAGTAAGATCCTGCTGGCTGCACAGCGGCCAAAAACAAAATAACGTGTGTGTCAGTTTTTCTTGATAAAATACAGAAATGACTTCTCTTTGAATTTAGTCTTAATAAAAAAAGGTTAACTGCTTTGTAACAATTCTGGGTTGATATGTGGAGTGTGGTGTTTTTGTGGTCTGTTCTCATTTTAAAAAATGCTGTAGGAAAAGTGTTGGTAAAGCTACCTTTTCCTTTTTTTTTTTTTTTTTCCCCTGATATTTAAATTCAACTTTTGTCTCTTAAAATGATTTAGAAGTATTGCAAACTGTTCTGTTAATTGACCCAGAAAGAAAAGTGATAAATCTTTCTAGAAATTCCATAGACTCAGAGTGGTGGTACCAGGTGATAGCAGTGATTATTGCTGCCTAAAAAGTGAGAAAATTAGTAAGAATAAGTATGAATTCAAACCTCTGTGAATAGTAGAGAGGCTATGATTAATGTTGGTAAGAATTCCACTTGTTATATATATGTTTCTTTTTTCTAATTTCTTATTTATACTTTTGGTAACACAGAATTGTTTTAATTTGCATGTTTTGTGGCTTTTTCTTTTGGTGCTCACCATTGAACATCCAAAGTAACCTATCATTAAGGGGTTTTCAGAAAGTTTCCAAAGATGGAAATAATTCAAAATAATTATATGTGCAGATAGGTTTGATTTTTGTTAGTTAGTGGTGATTTGAGTTTTTCTTGGTGATGCTGGAAGGAAGTTTTGAGCAGGTTGGAGTGTCATTGAGGGGCAGGATAGCAGAGTGGAAGATATGACTTTTGAACTCAAGTACCCATCCTAGTCTTTTGCTAACTTTGTGCACCTAGGAAAATGGTAGTTTCCTCATCTGGAAAACCCACTTTTGTGAGGTAATTATAAGGGTTAAACAAGGTAGTCAGTATGAAGTACTAAACAGAGTGGCTGGCATATTTTGCAACTGTGTAATGCTAACTTAATGTAATGTAGAGACCTTGAAGTAACCTGAGCAGGATGACTGACTCCTATTTCCCACTTTTTCATTGGTGCCTAATTTCTGAAAAAATGTGGCTTTATTTATAACTTTGCATGGGAGTTTTTTATACTACCTCATTCAGCTATCATATTGTTGCACAGTTTATTTCTCCTCTTGAAATAGCTCATCCTAAAACATGGATCTCTCTCAAATTGTAATTTCAGCTCTGGCATCATTTCCAAAATGGTTTGGTCTGTGGGGTTGTATTCCAAGTACTGTAACATCACATGTTTGACCTACCCCATTCCTTTTGAAAATTTACTCTGGGCTCAGTTCCAAGATAAGTATTCTATTTTGGGATTCTCCTGGATACTGTCTTAGGCCCCAAATTGTTGAGAGTGACTCCCAAATTGGAACTTAGGCCCCAAAATGTCATATTAGGGTACCAACATGACTATTTGATCATAGCATCATATTTGTGGAAACAGTTTAGTTACCAGGAGAGTAAAGAATTAAAAATTGGCCCCAGTGTAATATTCCCTCCATAAGACATGTTGAGTAGTGCTCACTGCATGGTGAGTGTTTGCAGCCAAAAAGCTTCTTTCTTAGGCACTTCTGTGCTAGTAATTTGAGTCACAAACCGATGGTGAATCAAGTCTGTTCTCAAGCCTGTTTATGCCAATTTTACTTGATATTTTGACTATGGACTGTGGTTATATATTATGTAAACTGATGAATTATGAGCATAAGTAAAGAGTTGTTGTTTTTATGAAAATTATGTTGAATACTTTAGAAAAACTCAAAGGCACGCCCAATGCTGTCAAATTAGATGTTTAGTGCTGGAAAAGATCACAAGTCCAGAAGTGTTCTCTTCCTAGAGTACTGGCAAGTTTCTTTACCTTACTTTACTTTATGTGTGAACTGGAAACCATAGACAGTGTCTTAGGTGCAGCTCATGTGAGTGTGATACTCTAGTTGGTGGATTTATATCTAAAGAAAAGTCTTGGTTTTATATCAGAAGTTTGGCAGCAAATATTTTATAGCAAATAGATGGCTTGGATAGAGGAAGAAAATTAAGATGTCACATATTGGGCAATAGAAGGGAGAAATTATCCAATGAACAGTCTGTTGATTAGTAGTCTACAGATTAGTGAAACATTTATCAAAATATTTTATAGGTGAATATTTTTACAATATTGATAAATGGGCCCAAAGTGTAAGACACTGCTTATGAAAACAATTACATGAAAAGTAGAATGTGCATCATGAAGAGCCCAAGAAACACTAGAGCAGTGGCCTGCAGGCTACCACCTGAAGCTTAAAAGTTGCTACTTGAGGTAATTGACCAAGCCACAAATCCTAGAGCACTTAAAACCTATGAGTTTACTGGTTTACAATAGCTCACAAAATATGGCATGGATGAATTCTACAAAGAGTTTTTTTTTTTATGAAGTTGTACATTTTCTAAAGAAAGCTACCTGAAAAAAATACTAAAAGAACTATATTCTTTTAGCTATCACTCCTTTACATTCCCATTTTAAGGACTGTGTGAAGTGAAGTGAAGTCACCCAGTCATGTCTGACTCTTTGCAACCCCGTGGACTGTAGCCTACCAGGCTCCTCGGTCCATGGAATTTTCCAGGCAAGAGTACTGGAGTGGGTTGCCATTTCCTTTTCCAGGGGATCTTCCCGACCTAGGGATCGAACCTGGGTCTCCTGCATTGTAGACAGACGCTTTACCATCTGAGCTGCCAGCTAAGGACTGTGTAGGGGATGTTTTCCCCAGCAGATATCATCTGTTTGATTTAGTCAGTGATGGGTTAAGGAATTCTGAAGTGTTTATCAAATAAGACAAGTGGAAGCTTTTGACTTTTATTTTGGAAAAAGTTTAAGATAAAAATGTAGGTAGTGCAGAATTATTGAGTCATTAATGTGATAGATACTATTTATAATATACTATTGTAGTAAAATAGTTTCCAGTTCAGCATATGTTGCATCTTGGAGAAAACTGGTCTGAACTTGACAACCACTGCAGAAAATCTAAATGTATAAGAAAATAATAAAGGGCATGATTTATTAGTTCCCTGATCTCAAACAAATCAAGGGTTCTAGTGATTTTTAGGAGGATGCTATGTAACATAGGGTTGAGGGTGACAATTTATAGGAAAATGAAAATGTGAATAATGTAGAAATTATGCATGCCAAAAGAAGAGATGGAGCTGAATATGAAGTAAAGAACAAATCAAGAGGCAAAATTACTCATGTTGTAACCAAAAAAATGTCCCTGCATAGTACACTGAACCACAGTCTGAACTGACAACAGTCAACAAACGTGGAGGAACTAGATATGAAAGTTGCATGCCAATTAATTTGTGTCTAACAAATTAATATTAGATTTATTGAATGAACATATATTTGCTTTTTAAGGTAAAATGTTTAATAAATGAATTTAAAATTATTTTTCTTCCTTTAACCTAAATTAAAAAAATTTTTTTAAAGTTAGCATGTCAACCATCAACTCTGAATAAGATAATAAGATTTCTACTGTTCTTACATATGCTCTCTGAGCTTCTGTTGCTGCTCTTAGCTTGATTCTTCTCAAGTTGGATTCAATAATGTGAGATGAAGCTTTATCAATTGAGAATTGAGAGGCATCCAGAGTCAGCAAACTTAGTTCCAGTGTCTTCCAAGTGACACAGATATTATACCTTAAGAAGGATACGAGCAAAGTGACCACTTAGGCATTTAGGTGACTTGGAAGCTGTGATCTTCACCCATATCTCTGAGACAGCATTGGGATATTTCCTGTACTGGTCAGTCATATAAGTAGATACCCATAGATTTGGGGACTAAACACTTTGAGTATAGACTCAAAATTAGCTGTCTTTGAAAATCTGACTAATGTATCAGCACCACGCATCCCATAACTACAGTTGCCCATTCAACAGCTGTAGTTTTGCTGTGATGCCAACAAGTGAGGTCACAGGATTGGTGGCAGTTTTGTGAGCTAATGAAATTATGGGCTTATAAAACTCAGTCTATATGCAGACTTTGTGTGCTTCTATTTTAGTTACATTTTGTCTTTTTTTCCCTTTTTCCATTCATCACCCTTTGGCTATTACAGAGTTGAGGGGGAATCCCTTGTGAATTGTGTAAGCCTCAGAAAAATAAAGCAAATAAAGACAAAATGACTTGGGTCTCTGTTCTTACTGCCTACATGAACATCCACTCGCTGTTTCCTTTTCACAGTGAATAGGGTCTGATATGCCTCACATTATGAACCTTAGAGCTTCAATTAAGGGATTCAATCACTCTGTTTTGGTCATTATGCAGAATTGACAGAAAGTTTTCTTCTTGCTCCCAGAAATTGCTGATATTCCTTTGGGAGAACTAAATAAAGACACTATTAAGAGGAACATTAAGAAACCTGACAAATGAGAACAACAGACAGCAGAAGTCAGCACATGTTCAAAGGAAAGTTACTACAACCTCTGTCATTGCATTTTCAAAAAATCCCCTTCTCAGATGATTAGTACAATGCTCACGTACTTCCTAATGTATTTTGCTCATGATGTGATGTATTCTAGGCACATTTGTGGGTGTAGCAGGGTTTTCTTTTACAAAAGATTTGAATAATAAGATGTACTGTCTATTTAAGTGGGTTTTTTTGGTTGTTTCAAAAATGCAGTATTAAAATATGGCAGTAGTAAAAGTGTACACTAATAACTCTTATTCTCCCCAGATTTGGATCAAAGTAGCAAGCTATCGCATCATCAGTAATATAGATATGAATTTAATACAGCTGACAATATGGCTACACCTCTCTTGGAGCTTTGAGGAATGAAGAATACAAAAACAAGCCAATAGCTATTATTTTCCTATATCCCTGTGCATCCCTTTAACATCAAAATCCTTTGCTAATGTCATAACACTCTTCTTGTTCCCCTTTTTCAAACTCTTCAGTTTAACTACTTTGTAGTCCCAGACAGTCATATTAACACCTGGCCCTTATTGTTCTAGGAACTTCTCTACTGGATTCAGCAGTTTGGTAAGTTAGACTCTTGGTTAATGTTGAATGAGTACATGGCATCTCTCCCAGCCAATCTTGCCTACCAGTCTTGCTTTTCTGTGCCCTTCACTGGTATCTCCAACCATCCCAGTGTCTTTGTTTCATCCAGGCTTTTGGGTAGAATTCTATGGTTTATCCATCATAAGAGTGCCCTTTCCAGTACCTATTACAGATACTTTACCACTTGCAGTTCATTAGTTTTGCAGTTTTCTTTATTCTCCCCTGACCCTGCCTTTCCCTAGACACACACACACTCACACTCTGCCTCCTAAATCCATAGCATGTCAACAGTCAACAGTCAACAGTCAACAGTAGTATCCAACAAGCTGTGGCCTCTTCCCTCTGCTTTTTTTCTATATTCCTTGCAAATAATTTATGGTCTCTATCAGAGGGTGACTTGACCTAATTTAAGAGAGATTAGACTACCCAATAAAACTACATATCCTATATTTGACGCATTATTTCATAGCCCTTCTGACATTCCTTTCGTACTTCTCTTGGCAGTCTCAGATGATTCTTTTCCCTAAAGCTGATATTTGTATTTTGGCACCTCAGCCCCACTGTTAGCCATAGTCATTGATTGCATCCTTGAAATCTTCCATTGTTCTAGTCATATTTCAACTTATTTTCCCCTTGGTTTTGCATTTAGTATTTCTCTTTCAATTTCGTTTTCTCAAAGTAGGTTGTTAATTCATTAATTGTGTATACATTTTAAAGAGACACTACCTTTTGTTTGGTTCAAGTAAGAAAAGTAGGATAAATGCTTGACTCATTTTTGTTACTTACCCATTTTTAAGATAATGAATTAGTTTTTAACTATACTTTAACGGTGGCCAATTTATCTTTGACAAAGGAAGCAAGAATATATGATAGATTAAAGACAATCTCTTTAACAAGTGGTGCTGGGAAAACTGGTCAACCACATGTAAAAGAATGAAACTAGAACACTTTCTAACGCCATACACAAAAATAAACTCAAAATGGATTAAAGATCTAAATGTAAGACCAGAAACTATAAAACTCCTAGAGGAGAACATAGGCAAAACACTCTCTGACATACATCACAGCAGGATCCTCTATGACCCACCTCCCAGAATATCGGAAATAAAAGCAAAAATAAACAAATTGGACCTAATTAAACTTAAAAGCTTCTGCACAGCAAAGGAAATTATAAGCAAGGTGAAAAGACAGCCTTCAGAATGGGAGAAAATAATAGCAAATGAAGCAACTGACAAACAACTAATCTCAAAAATATACAAGCAACTCCTACAGCTCAATTCCAGAAAAATAAATGACCCAATCAAAAAATGGGCCAAAGAACTAAATAGACAGTTCTTCAAAGAAGACATACAGATGGCTAACAAACACATGAAAAGATGCTCAACATCACTCATTATCAGAGAAATGCAAATCAAAACCACTATGAGGTACCATTTCACACCAGTCAGAATGGCTGCGATCCAAAAGTCTACAAGCAATAAATGTTGGAGAGGGTGTGGAGAAAAGGGAACCCTCTTACACTGTTGGTGGGAATGCAAACTAGTACAGCCACTATGGAGAACAGTGTGGAGATTCCTTTAAAAACTGGAAATAGAACTGCCTTGCTATGCTATGCTATACTAAGTCACTTCAGTCGTGTCCGACTCTGTGCGACCCTAGAGACGGCAGCCCTCCAGGCTCCCCCATCCCTGGGATTCTCCAGGCAAGAACACTGGAGTGGGTTGCCATTTCCTTCTCCAATGCATGAAAGTGAAAAGGGAAAGTGAAGTCGCTCAGTCGTGTCCGACTCCTAGCAACCTCATGGACTGCAGCCTACCAGGCTCCTCCATCCATGGGATTTTCCAGGCAAGAGTACTGGAGTGGGGTGCCATTGCCTTCTCCAGAACTGCCTTATGACCCAGCAATCCCACTGCTAGGCATACACACTGAGGAAACCAGATTTGAAAGAGACACGTGTACCCCAGTGTTCATTGCAGCACTGTTTATAATAGCCAGGACATGGAAGCAACCTAGATGTCCATCAGCAGATGAATGGATAAGAAAGCTGTGGTACATATACACAATACTTAGCCATTAAAAAGAATACATTTGAATCAGTTCTAATGAGGTGGATGAAACTGGAGCCTATTATACAGAGTGAAGTAAGCCAGAAAGAAAAACACCAATACAGTATACTAACGCATATATATGGAATTTAGAAAGATGGTAACAATAACCCTGTACATGAGACAACAAAAGAGACACTGATGTATAGAACAGTCTTTTGGACTTGGTGGGAGAGTGAGAGGGTGGGATGATTTGGGAGAATGGCATTGAAACATGTATAATATATGAAATGAGTCACCGGTCCAGGTTCGATGCACGATACTGGATGCTTGGGGCTGGTGTGCTGGGACGACCCAGAGGGATGGTATGGGGAGGGAGGAGGGAGGAGGGCTCAGGATGGTGAACACATGTATACCTGTGGCGGATTCTTTTTGATATATGGCAAAACCAATACAATATTGTAAAGTTAAAAAATAAAATTAAAAAAAAAAATAAAGGTGGCCAGTTAATTTCTTTAAGAAATTATTTTGTCATTAACTCTTAAGTTGAAACATACTCAATAGGCTTCAACCCTTATTGAAGTGTAAGGTATCCCAGGTTTGGTCAGTGGGAGGCTCTTTAAATTGGCACTTGAATCTTTTTGGCATCACTCTGGAAGACTTTGCTAGCTTTCCTGCTATGTGAGCTAACAAAACTTTCAAGCTCATTGTATTCATTTCCTGCCAAAGACTTAGAGTCAGTTATTTCACCAAGAAGACCTATATTCTTTTGATAGGAAATGCTATTTTGTCACCATGATCTGGGCACTAGGGAGGTTCATTACTTTATTTCATTGTATTGTGTCTGCAAAATGTCTGCTGGAATTTTGATTGAGATTGTATTGAATCTATAAATGAATTTGGGGACAACTGATGTCTTAACAATATTGAATATTTCATTTGGGTTATCATTTCATTGATTTATGCATTTTTAAATTTTTCTCAGTGTTCTGTTGTATACAGAACACTGTGTAGACATTTTTGGTAAAATTTATATCTATGTATTTCTTAATCTTTGATGTAATTGATAATTGCTCTTGAAATTTATTTTCCAATTTTTCCCCTTCCTAGTATATAGAAATATGACTGACTTTTGTATATTGACCTTGTATTCTGTAATCATTTTAACACATTTATTCTATTTAAAAAAAATGGAATCTGTAGGATTTCCTGCTTATATGACAGTTTTGACAGTGTAAATAAATAGTTCCATTTATACTTTATGGTCTGGATGCCTTTTATTTCTTTTCCCTGCCTGATTCACTAGCTAAAAACCAATAGCATAATGATGAATAGAAGTGGTGAGGGTGGATATCTTTGCCTTGTTCCTGATCTTAAGGAGCAAGTATTTGTTAGTCTTATGCTGTTAACTGTGCTGCCAGATACAAGTTTACATAGATGTCCTTTATCAGGTTGGGAAATTCTTTTCCTAGTTTGTTGAGAGCTTTTATCAGGAATGGAGGTTAAATTTTTGTTAAATGTTTTCTTTCCATATGTTGAGTTGTTGCAATTCTCTTTTTTAATTTAACGTGATGGGTACATTACTTGACATTTAAAAATTAATTCAGTTTTGTATTCTTGGGTTAAAACTCACTTGGTTATGCTGTGTTATGCATTTTATGTATTGTTGGATATATGTTAAAATGCTTAGAATTTTTGCATCTGTGTTTGAAGCACGTTTTGTGTTTTTTTTATGTTATTTTTTGTAATTAAATTAATTTATTTTTAACTGAAGAATAATTGCTTTGGAATACTGTGTTGGTTTCTACCAAACATCAACATGATTCATCCATCAGTTAGTCAGTTCAGTTGCTTAGTCGTGTCCGACTCTTTGGGACCCCATGAACCACAGCACTCCAGGCCTTCCTGTCCATCACCAGCTCCCGGAGTTTACCCAAACTCATGTCCACTGAGTCGGTGATGCCATCCAACCATCTCATCCTCTGTCGTCCCCTTCTCTTCTTGCCCTCAATCTTTCCCAGCATCAGGGTCTTTTCCAATGAGTCAGCTCTTTGCATCAGGTGGCCAAGTATTGGAGTTTCGCTTCAACATCATTCCTTCCAATGAACACCCAGGACTGATATCCATTAGGATGGACTGGTTGGATCTCCTTGCAGTCCAAGGGACTCTCAAGAGTCTTCTCCAACACCACAGTTCAAAAGCATCAATTCTTTGGCACTCAGCCTTCTTTATAGTCCAACTCTCATATCCATATATGACTACTGGAAAAACCATAGCTTTGACTAGATGGACCTTTGTTGGCAAAGTAATGTCCCTACTTTTTAATATGCTGTCTAGGTTGGTCATAACTTTGCTTCCAAGGAGTAAGCATCTTTTAATTTCATGGCTGCAATCACCATCTGCAGTGATTTTGGAGCCCAGAAAAATAAAGTCTGACACTGTTTCCACTGTTTCCCCATATATTGCCATGAAATGATGGGACCGGATGCCATGAGCTTCGTTTTCTGAATGTTGAGCTTTAAGCCAACTTTTTCACTCTCCTCTTTCACTTTCATCAAGAGGCTTTTTAGTTCCTCTTCACTTTCTGCCATAAGGGTGGTGTCATCTGCATATCTGATGTTGTTGATATTTCTCCTGGCAATCTTGATTCTAGCTTGTGCTTTGTCCAGGAGTGGCAGCTGTGCGGTGCAGGAGAAGCTGAAGTTGAACAGTTTTATGAAGACCTACAAGACCTTTTAGAACTAACACCCCGAAAAGATGTCCTTTTCATTATAGGGGCCTGGAATGCAAAAGTAGGAAGTCAAGAAACAACTGGAGTAACAGGCAAATTTGGCCTTGAAGTACAGAATGAAGCAGGGCAAAGGCTAATAGAGTTCTGCCAAGAGAATGCACTGGTCATAGCAAACACCCTCTTCCAAAAATGCAAGAGAAGACTCTACACATGTACATCACCAGATGGTCAACACCAAAATATAATATAATATATAATATAATATATATTCTTTGCAGCCAAAGATGGAGAAGCTCTATACAGTCAGCAAAAATAATACCGGGAGCTGACTGTGGCTCAGATCATGAATTCCTTATTGCCAAATTCAGACTGAAATTGAAGAAAGTGGAGAAATCCATTAGACCATTCAGGTATTACCTAAATCAAATCCCTTATGACTATACAGAGGAAGTGAGAAATAGATTTACGGGACTAGATCTGATAGAGTGCCTGATGAACTATGGACAGAGGTTTATGACATTGTACAGGAGATAGGAATCAAGACCATCCCCAAAAAAAAGAAATGCAAAAAAGCAAAATGGCTGTCTGAGGAGGCCTTAAAATAGCTGTGAAAAGAAGGGAAGCGAAAAGCAAAGGAGAAAAGGAAAGATATATCCATTTGAATGCAGAGTTCCAAAGAATAGCAAGGAGAGATAAGAAAGCCTTCCTCAGCGATCAATGCAAAGAAATAGAGGAAAACAATAGAATGGGAAAGACTAGAGATTCAGCCATAGGTATACCTATGTCCCCTCCCTCTCAAACCTCCCTCCCACCTCCCACCCTGTCCCACACCTTTAGGTTGTCACAGAGCCTGGGTTTGAGTTCCCTGAATCACATAGCAAATTCCCATTGGCTGTCTATTTTACATATGGTAATGTGTATTTTTCCACATTACTTATCATGTTATTCTTTTTTGGTATTAACGTAATGCTAGCTTCATAAAATATGTTGGGAAATATGTTTTTTTGTGTGTGTGAGGTTGTTTATTTTTTTATAATACTTTTCCTATCTGTAGGATCTGTAGTGCTATCACCTCTCATTTCTGGTATTGTGTTGATAATTTGTGTTGTCTTTCTCCTGATCAGCATGGTCAGTAGATTTTTGAGAATATTACTAGGGATAAAAAGTTATTTTATAAATAAAGTGATAAAGCTGTCAGTTTTATCAAGAGAATATCATAATCCTAGTTGTTTATGGACCTATTAACAGATCTTCAAGTTACATTAAACAAAAACTGATAGAAATGTAGGAAAAATGGACAAATTGACAACCGCAGTTGGAGATTTCATCACTTGTCTCTTAATCATTGATGGAACAAGCAGACAAAAAAGGAAGGACATAGATTTGAGTAACGTTATCTACCACATTTACCTAACTTACATTTATAGAACAGTCCATCCAACAACAGCAAAATAAACATTGTCAGGTGTATATGAATATTTGCCAAGATAGACAGTCAGTTCAGTTCAGTCGCTCAGTCGTGTCTGACTCTTTGCAACCCCATGGACTGCAGTATGCCAGGCTTCCCTGTCCATCACCAACTCCTGGCGCTCGCTCACACTCATGTCTGTCAAGTTGGTGATGGCATCCAACCATTTCAACTTCTGTCATCCCCTTCTCCTCCCACTTTCAATCTTTCCCAGCATCAGGGTCTTTTCCAGTGAGTCAGTTCTTCACACCAGGTGGCCAAAGAATTGGAGCTTCAGCTTCAGCATCAGTCCTTCCAATGAATATTCAGGACTGATTTCCTTTAGAATGGACTTCTTGGATCTCCTTGCAGTCCAAGGGACTCTCAAGAGTATTCTTCAACACCACAAAAGCATCAATTCTTCAGCACTCAGCTTTCTTTACAGTCCAACTGTCACATCCATACATGACTACTGGAAAACTCATAGCTTTGACTAGATGGACCTTTGTTGGCAAAGTAATGTGTCTGCTTTTTACATTTCTTTAAGGTAGACATTTACATTCTTTAAGGTAGCAAAGGAAAAAAGGAAAGGTATAAGCATCTGAATGCAGAGTTCAGCAAGAAGAGATAAGAAAGCCTTCCTCAGCGATCAATGCAAAGAAATAGAGGAAAACAACAGAATGGGAAAGACTAGAGATTTCTTCAAGAAAATTAGAGATACCAAGGGAACATTTCATGCAAAGATGGGCTCAATAAAGGACAGAAATGGTATGGACCTAACAGAAGCAGAAGATATTAAGAAGAGGTGGCAAGAATACACAGAAGAACTGTACAAAAAAGATCTTCACGACCCAGATAATCACGATGGTGTGATCATTCATCTAGAGCCAGACATCCTGGAATGTGAAGTCAAGTGGGCCTTAGAAAGCATCACTACGAACAAAGCTAGTGGAGGTGATAGAATTCCAGTTGAGCTATTCCAAATCCTGAAAGATGATGCTGTGAAAGTGCTGCACTCAATATGCCAGCAAATTTGGAAAACTCAGCAGTGGCCACAGGACTGGAAAAGGTCAGTTTTCATTCCAATCCCAAAGAAAGGCAATGCCAAAGAATGCTCAAACTACCGCACAGTTGCACTCATCTCACACGCTAGTAAAGTAATGCTTAAAATTCTCCAAGCCAGGCTTCAGCAATATGTGAACCGTGAACTTCCTGATGTTCAAGCGGGTTTTAGAAAAGGCAGAGGAGCCAGAGATCAAATATCCAACATCTGCTGGATGCAAGAAAAAGCAAGAGAGTTCCAGAAAAACATCTACTTCTGCTTTATTGACTATGCCAAAGCCTTTGACTGTGTGGATCACAATAAAGTGTGGAAAATTCTGAAAGAGATGGGAATACCAGACCACCTGATCTGCCTCTTGAGAAATCTGTATGCGGGTCAGGAAGCAACAGTTAGAATTGGACATGGAACAACAGACTGGTTCCAAATAGGAAAAGGAGTCCATCAAGGCTGCATATTGTCACCCTGTTTATTTAACTTCTATGCAGAGTACATCATGAGAAACGCTGGACTGGAAGAAACACAAGCTGGAATCCAGATTGCCGGGAGAAATATCAGTAACCTCAGATATGCAGATGACACCACCCTTATGGCAGAAAGTGAAGAGGAACTCAAAAGCCTCTTGATGAAAGTGAAAGTGGAGAGTGAAAAAGTTGGCTTAAAGCTCAACATTCAGAAAACGAAGATCATGGCATCCAGTCCCGTCACTTCCTGGGAAATAGATGGGGAAACAGTGGAAACAGTGTCAGACTTTAGTTTTCTGGGCTCCAAAATCACTGTAGATGGTGACTGCAGCCATGAAATTAAAAGATGCTTACTCCTTGGAAGCAAAGTTATGACCAACCTAGATAGCATATTCAAAAGCAGAGACATTACTTTGCCAACAAAGGTCTGTCTAGTCAAGGCTATGGTTTTTCCCATGGTCATGTATGGATGTGAGAGTTGGACTGTGAAGAAGGCTGAGCGCCACAGAATTGATGCTTTTGAACTGTGTTGTTGGAGAAGCCTCTTGAGAGTCCCTTGGACTGCAAGGAGATCCAACCAGTCCATTCTGAAGGAGATCAGCCCTGGGATTTCTTTGGAGGGAATGTTGCTGAAGCTGAAACTCCAGTACTTTGGCCACCTCATGTGAAGAGTTGACTCATTGAAAAAGACTCTGATGCTGGGAGGGATTGGGGGCAAGAGGAGAAGGGGATGACAGAGGATGAGATGGCTGGATGGCATCACTGACTCGATGGACGTGAGTCTGAGTGAATTCTGGGAGTTGGTGATGGACAGGGAGGCCTGGCGTGCTGCGATTCATGGGGTCGCAATGAGTTGGACACGACTGAGCGACTGAACTAAACTGAAGGTAGACATTTTTTATGTTACTTTAATAAGATAGAGAATATAATGGTCTATGCTGCTGTTGCTGCTGCTAAGTCACTTCAGTTGTGTCCGACTCTGTGCGACCCCATAGACAGCAGCCCACCAGGCTCCTCCGTCCATGGGATTTTCCAGGCAAGAGTACTTGAGTGGGGTGCCATTGCCTTCTCCGATTATGGTCTATAAAAAAGTCTCAAATTTAAAAGGGGTTTAAATTATACAAACTATGCTCTTTGACTTCAATGGAATTAATTTAAAAATCAATTACTCAAAATATATGGAAAACCCCCAAATGTTTGGACACAAAACAGAATAGTATTAAGTAAACCATGCATCAAAGAAGAAATCAAGGGGAATTTAGAAAGTATTTTTAACTGAATGAAAATGAAAGCAAAACAATACAGAATTTGTGACTACAACTGAAGCAGTGCTAGAGGATATTTATGGGGCACTAGGGCCTATATTAGGAAAGAAGAAAAGTCACAATTCAGTGACTTTATCTTAACCTTATATCTTCCACCTTAGAAACTAGTGAAAGAGAAAAATAAAAACAGGTACAAGAAAGAAAGTAGCAAAAATCATTGAACAGAAAAACATAGAAAAATAATTAAACCAAAAACTGGCTTATTAAGAACCTGCCTTCATTCCTCCGGAAGAGGATGAAAGACCGTAAAGATCCCTGCTCACATGGAGCTTATGTCTTAGTAGAATAAGATTTATTAAAATTAAGCACTTGAAAAAAGTTATGGAGAAAATATAATGGAGATGGTAAGAATAATACACTTTAGGAACAGGTCAAAAAGGCCTACCTGGCTGGGCCTAGTGTCATATTTTATCCAGGCCTAAATGACAAGAGTCAGACACGACTGAGCAACTGATCTGATCTGATCTGAAATGACAAGGTGTTGTTGGATCAAGATCTAGGGGAAAACTATACAAGGCTGGTGAAAAGGCCCTGTGGCAGGAAGAATAATGTGAGAAAGAAATATGCTTCTATCTTGCTTAAGCCACTGTTCTTTTAAATATCTTTTTATCATCCTTTTCTTCCTCCCCTACCCATGAAAATTTATTTTAGGTATGTCTCATTTACATAGTATGTAGCTGGATTTTTAAAATCTGTCTTGAGAGCTTCTGTCCTTTAAAACTGGAATTTAAGTTATGTGTATCAAATTATAGACACATTTATTTCTGTATCTTCCATTTTATATTTTTTTCTAATATGCTATGCTTTCTTGTTTCATTTCCTTTTTTTTTTTTGGAATTTATTACCTTTTTGTTACACTTTTCTCATTCCATTATTTTTTATGTTTTGTAATTTTATATGCTTTATATAGTGGTTTTCTATTAAAATTTTTATTAGTATATTTGATATACAATGTTATGTTAGTTTCTGCTGTAGTATATAGTGGTTTTTAAATGATCACGTTCAAGTTTAACATTTTTCTTTGATGCCTAAAATTAATTATTGCATATTCATTACTTATGTACAAAATGAGAATCAGCATATTTCTCACTTTTCCCCAACCCATCACTTTCTATGTTAAAATTATCTTGGATTTTATTTCTAAATTGTTATTTTGAAATCAGTTATTTAAACTGAAATATTGATTTTATTAGTTTATTTGCTTAGCACTTTTCTATCTGCCATATCTTCTTCCTGGTCTTTGTGTTCTGGATCTTTAGTGTAATCACATTATATATGTTCACTTAGTCTCTTACTGGATGATGGATGAAGACTCAGTTTTGCATCTCTTGAGCTTGGCTTGTAGTAGATACTTAGGAAATGTTCACTGAATGATTTTAAGTTTTGCTATTGTATCTTGGCCCTGTGCTTGCCTTGATCTTCTTTCCTCTTTGTTTAGGCTACCTCATTCTTCTTGGTCTAGGCCCTTATATGGTAATAGAACAAGGCTGTCTGCTCCTTTTGTGGTGTACCACAGGTACATCAGATTTGTCAGCAACAGTCCTTTTAAACTCAGGTCTCAAGGAGATCTCCTTGACGCATGTTTGCCTTGACCTGCTTTTGCTCTGCTTTGACCCACAGTCAGTTGCTGAAATTTATTTCCCTAAAAATTTGTATGTATGGTGGCAGAATACTTTATAGGGTTGAGATAGCTAAAGGGTAGGGCTGTTAATGGAGGAGCAGCAATGCACTGAGTATTTATTTGCTAATTGTGAAACAGGAAACACACATCTCAGGCATTAGATTGTGGATGAATCTCCAGATGGTATATCTGTTTATCTGGTCATACAGTCTGACTGTGTGACTCAAGGCAGGATCATTCTATAAAGACTCTTCTACAAAATCCTAGAAGTGTTAGGATGTTTACCCTAGGCCTACATTTTACATCAATTAAGTTTCATTCTATTATATTCAATCGCTTGAGATATCAGACTAAAAATTTTCCTCTTGTGTTTACACCTTTAAAAGCATGTATTGGCTATTCTCATGGGTCCCTAGCTAACTCAGTGGTTGTTTGGCCAGACTACTAATTATTAATTTTTTACTTTTATACTTTTTATGTCGTTAGTTCTGCCCTTGTTACTTCTGCATTCCCATCCCTACCCACAGCTGGCTTGTATGTGCTAAGTCACTTCAGTTATGTCTGACTCTTCGTGACGCTATGGGCTGTAGCTCACCAAGGTCCTCTGTCCACAGGATTCTCCAGGCAAGAATACTGGAGTGGGTTGCCGTGCCCTCCTCCAGGGGATCCTCCCAACCCAGGGATCCAACCTGCGTCTCCTGCATTGCTCTTTACCGCTGAGCCACTGGGGAAGCCCACAACTGGCTTGTGTCTACTCAGGCTCTCTTAAAAGAACTCAAAGAGTTTTTCGAGCAACCCCTTTTGTTTATCTTTTCCTTGCTAGCACCAGGGATAAGTTAGGGCAATGACCAGGAATCCTGTACCAAAGGGGCTGCTACAGTCATAGTGGGAGTGTGGGTAGGGGTATAGTAAAGTGAATCCAGCCAGTACCAGAATGGTCCTGGATATGTTTCCTTTCCACCTTTCCTTCTCTCCACCCTCCCAGGTCCCTTTAGAACCTAGCAAAGGACACAGACATAGTCGGGCATCTTCAGCCTGAGGGAGTAACTGTTTTTTGTTGTTGTTGTTGTTGTTCCTAGTGATCATTAATATTTACTTTCACCACCAATAAGAAATGACCAAGAAGACAGCTCGGCTTAGACTTTTGGAAGGAGGCTGTAGGAATATGGGGTCTGTTTGTGTGAAATGCACTTTGCCATAGTTGCATGTTCAGGCCTGTAATTAAATAGCTTGATAGTTGACAGAATTCTTGCTTTCCTCTATGGAATTTTCAGTCTCTGAACTGAACTATGTAAAATATTCAAGCATTTAAAATATATACTCACATGAGATTTCACTTAGAATAGGACTCTATGAATATTCATGTTGAAGTATTTAGCCTCAGGGTGTGAAATATTAATCTCTTACCTGAGTTTTACATCTAATTCTTTTTCAGTGACACAGAAGAAAATTAAATGTTACCTGCCACCAGGGGCATCATTAGGACAGGCTCTTTAGGTTAAAGCTCTAAAAGAACTCAGTCTCAAATAAATTTTTGCTGATTCCTATCATGCAAGAGACACAACTTATGAAAGTATTACCCTTGTTTTTGTGCAATAGTGACCTATTTCTCCAGATGTGACAAGCACATATTTTTAAAGATCAATTTCTATTGTAGTTAATATGAGTAGTACAATTTTTTTTTTGTATTAGAATTTGCCTTGAAGAGAGCATGCCTAGAGATTACAACATCAATAGAAACTATAAAGATAGATTCAATATGATGAATAAGCAATGAAAATAAGTACTCTACATTGAGTAGGAAAAATTAAGATATAGTACTGGATTACATTTCTGTTGTGGTACATGTTTATTTGTATTTGTGTTTTTATTGTTAGTTGGATAGTTTCAGGGTTTTTTGTTTTTTTTTTTTGAAGAGGTGAGATGGGTAAGGAGTAGAGGGGAAAAGGCAGCTGAGGGGTAGTTTTTGTATTTGTTCCATTTTTTATTAGAAAAATAAATATTCACTGAGGAAAATTTAGAAATAATGGATAAATCAAAAATACTTCTGACCCTATTAAGAGGAAAAACCACCACTATAGTTTCAATTTATTACAGTTTATTTGGTCCTTTATTCTATATTAAAATTTTAAATAAGTATATTTTACAAAAGCAGAATCATACTGTTAAAGTCACTCAGTTGTGTCCGACTCTTTGTGACCTCAAGGACTGTACAGTCCATGGAATTCTCTAGGCCAGAATACTGGAGTGGGTAGCCTTTCCCTTCTCCAGGGGATCTTCCTAACCCAGGGATTGAACCAGCTGAGTCACAAGGGAAGCCCATAACTTGCTGTACTTCAATAATTATGACAGTTTTCTTGGCATCATTTAAAATAGCTGCATAGGATTCCATTGAGTTTCCCTAATGGCTCAGATGGTAAAGAATCTGCTTGCAATGTGAGAGACCTGGGTTTGATCCCTGGTTTGGGAATATCCCCTGGAGAAGGGAATGGCAACCCACTCCAGTATTCTGGCCTGGAGAATACCCATGGACAGAAGAGCCTGCCGGGCTAAAGTCTATGGGGTCACAAAGAGTTGGACATGACTGAATGACTAAGCACATATACCCACTCCAGTATTCTTGCCTGGAGAATCACATGGACAGAGGAGCCTGCTGGACTACGGTCCATGGGGTTGCAACAAGTCGGACACGATGGAGTGACTAACACTTTCAGGATTCTATTATATGGATGTATTATAATTCATTTAAGTTGATATTTTTGATATTTAGGTTGTTTCCAATTTTATGTTGTTATAAGTGGCATTTCAGTGAACATCCTGAGACCTTAACTTGTAAATAGTATGCACTTTTAGTACCTTCGATATATATTGTCAAATGGCCCTCCAGAAAGAATATATCAGTTCATGTTCCCTCACCTTCCCTAATGCCAGGCATTTTCATTAAAATGTATATGTATTATATGTATATTTGCTAAATTTTATAGGGAAAATTCAGTAACTTTTTAATTTTAACTGAGTTAAAATTCTACCTTTATGACATGAAATGTATTTTTAAAGGCTAAGTTCTTAAAGAATAAAAGAGCAAAAGAAAATTTTCCTTTCCTTTGTACTAGAAGGAGATGGAATATCTTCAAAAGAAATGATTTTCATTTCAAGGATTAGTAGTGATTCCAGTTGTGGAAATCATTGCAATGGTAGGACTTCGCTCCCTTGAGACACAGATCTTTCTCCATAGCCTTTTATTGCAATTAGGTTCATTGTGATGAGATTTTACCTGTATATAATTCAGCAAATTTACATATAAAAAACTAACCATGGGTTTGAGATTGATACAATCCCATGAATTTAATGACTGCAAGAGTCTGATTCAAGGTTATAATTAAGAAGCACATGGGTGGCCTTGGATATAGGCTAGCCAGGAGTAAGTAGATTACTTTCACATTTTGAGTTTAGTCCTAGGTGGGGAGAAGAATGCCAGATAGCATAAAAGGATAGTATTCCAACCAATAACAGTATTCATATTCTTCTAGAAGAATTATAGAAGGCAATGGCAACCCACTCCAGTACTCTTGACTGGAAAATCCCACGGACGGAGGAGCTTGGTAGGCTTCAGTCCATGGGGTCACGAAGAGTTGGACACGGCTGAGCGACTTCACATTCACTTTTCACTTTCATGCATTGGAGAAGGAAATGGCAACTCACTCCAGTGTTCTTGCCTGGAGAATCCCAGGGATGGCGGAGCCTGGTGGGCTGCTGTCTGTGGAATCGCACAGAGTCAGACACGACTAAAGCAACTTAGCAACAGCAGCAGAAGAAGAATTGTTATTATAATAATAAAAATGTTGGTTTAGGCTGAGCTACTCACTAATAAAAAGTTCACTAACATGTCCATGGATTGACCTCACTAGCTCAATTTTGAACTCAAAGGTTATATCCATTTATTTTGGCGCTTTTGTTGGAAGATTAGCTTGAGTATTGGGAATTCCAATGAAGAACTGTAGCATGGAGGCATCCTGCTTGTGTCATTTTATTTAAATGCTACTGGAAGTCTGCGTTTTATCACCCATATTTACTAGATTATGAGAGGTATTTGGCAAAAGCATATTAGATCATCTAGTTTATTTGTTTATCATTGTTATTCTAAGATGATCACTTGTTTCTGTTATCCCTACTCAACTATTGCAATTCTCTTCTGTGGTTCTCGAATACCAGACACATTATTGCTAGATTAAATGTCTAAAGAACATGAATTTGCTGAATTATAGACAGATCATATCCCATCATGCCAAAATCCTTTTGAAATCTTGAGTGGCTGTCTTTCCCTTTAGAAATTAGTAGGACTCAATTATCTGCCAGTCAAAGCCCATAGTTGTAAATGTTATTGCCTGCCTTTCCAGTTTCATGTTTCATCTGCAGTTTCCTACCCTGAATAGAACTCTTGCTCTCTTACCTGCTTACTTTAAAAAAAAAAAAAAAAAGCTTCTGTTTTGAACTGGGATGTGCTTTTTCATTTACACAGGAGAATCTTGGGATATAAAGTTTGGGAGAGACCTTCAACATTCATACTTTGTGATTTTTCGAGACTCAGAATGTATATTCCTGACCCTGATTTCTAGTTGAAATGATTTATTTCCTCTGATTTTCTATGTTCTTTATTCATACTCCTTTTAAGACAGCATTGATCACGTTCTGCCCTATTTTATAAATGTTTATGTACTTGTCTTATTCCTCTAAGAGATTAAAAATTGCTTGGGATCAGGACTGCATTTTATTTTCTTGTTCTTGAATTCTTTGTAGCACCTAGTACAGTGCTCAGCATACATTATTGATACACTTATATGGATAAATGTCTAAACAAAGATACAGTGAGAAATTGTTGGCATTATTATTCATGTGATTTTGAGGGTATTTAATTATGATAGATAGTAAATTTTGATGACATCCAAAACTTCCAATTTTTGTGCATAGAAACAAAGACTTTATAGTATAGTATAGTTATAGTTCATTATAGTTACTTATACTGAATCTTTTGGAGGACAGTTTAAAAATTTTAATTAAAGAAAAAGCTTTGATATAACTTGAAGTTTATTTGAAAAAAAAAAAAAAAAGCAGCATGGAGGCAAAATTACCACCCTTATAAAAGAGTAGTTAAGGCTGATTTGAGAGATGGGAGTGAACATAAAATGTGTGAACTTTCTATTCACTCAGTTTCTTGATTCTGTCAGTGCCCTGTTCAGTCATCTTGAAGGAATTTAGACCTAAGGCATTTTTGGGGTTCTCAGCCAGTCACTGTATTTAATCTTTTTAGAGAACAGTTTACAGATTTGTTGACTCTGCTCCAGCTCAGCCTGAATCACTTGAACAACTGCCTGACCACCTTTATTCTTCATGCATCCCCACACTCAGGGCACTGCAAACACTCTCTGCTTAGAATCATCTACAGAAATGTTGTCAATAAACCCGTTCCCTGACATCATTCATGACTTCCTGTTGATGAAATTTAGACTGGAGCTTTGCAGTCTGTGCTCTGTCTAATCTGGTTCCATTCTACCTGTGCAACCTATCTTGCCTTTTGCAAATGGCATTTAAAAAAAAAAAAAAAACTTGGGGAATCATAACTTGGAGGTCTTTCAAATCCACCACTCTTAACTTTCTGTAAGCCATGTATGTTGGTACTGCATGGAGCAATTTCTCTCTTCCTCCTTTTTCTTCAGACTTTGTCTCTCTGGCCAGGTCATCTTTCCTCCACAGGAATTCCCTCCACAGGTGCTACAGCCTCCCCTGTCTGGCCCACTGATGGTCTAGTTTGCCCAGCTGCTGTATTTGCCTGGTTTCTCTTAATATACTGAGCACTGGCACACACTTGGTGCCAGGATAAATATCTAGTGATAGAAAGTGGAAATCATGATGTGTGTATCTCTTGTGTTGCTGTGGTGCTTACAATGTGCTAGGGAACCTTCAGTGAACATCTGAGGGTCTATAACTTGGGCAAAAGTTCTATCTATAGTACAGTATGCTGCCTTTCAGAAAGTTTTTGATATTTTTGTCTATTATAATTTTTTTCTTTTCCCCCAACTTTTTGTTCAGTTGCCAGTTGTGACCAACTCTTTGTAACCCCATGGACTGCAGCATGCCAGGCCTCCCTGCCCCTCATCCTCTCTCGGAGTTTGCCCAAGTTCATGTTCATTGCATTGCACTGATGATGCTGTCCAGCCATCTCATCCTCTGATGCCTTCTTCTCCTCTGCCCTTAATCTTTCTCAGCATCAGGAACTTTTCCAATGAGTTGTCTGTTCACATCAGATGACCAAAATACTGGAGCTTCAGCTTCAGCATCAGTCCTTCCAGTGACTATTCAGTGTTGATCTCCCTTAAGATTGACTGGTTTAATCTTGCTGTCCAAGGGACTTTCAGGAGTCCTCTGAAAGGAGTCCTCCTTTCAGGAGTTAGAAGGCATCAATTCTTTGGCAATCTGCCTTCTTTACCATCCAGCTCTCAGAACTATACATGACTGCTGGGAAGACCATAGCCTTGACTATATGGACCTTTGTTAGCAGATTAATGTCTCTGCTTTTCAACAACTGTCTAGGTTTGTCATCACTTTCCTGCCAAGAAGCAATCATCTTCTGACTTCATGGCTGCAGTCACCATCCTTAGTAATTTTGGAACCCAAGAAGAGGAAATCTGTCACTACTTCCACCTTTCCCCCTTCTATTTGCCATTCAGTAATGCGGCCGGATTCCATGTCCTTAGTTTTTTTAAATATTTAGTCTTAAGCTGGCTCTTTCACTCTTCTCCTTCAGCCTCATCAAGAGGCTCTTTAGTTCCTTTTCACTTCCAGCCATTAGAGTCATATCATCTGCATATCAGAGTCTGTTGATATTTCTCCCGCCTGTCTTGATTCCAGCTTGTAACTCATCCAGCCCAGCATTTCTCATGTGCTCAGTGTATAGGTTAAACAACTGGTGACAGCAGACAGCCCTGTTGTACTCTTTTCTCAATCTTGAACCAATCAGTTGTTCCATACAGGGTTCTAACTGTTGCTTCTTGACCTGCATACAGGTTTCCAAGGGGACAGGTAAGATGGTCTGGTATTCCCATTTTTCTAAGAGCTTTCCACAGTTTGTCATGGTTGTCTGCATGTTTGAATTCCTGTTGAAGAAAGAGGACCTGGCCAAAGATATACTTCAGTTCAGTTCAGTTGCTCAGTCGTGTCCGATTCTTTGTGACCCCATGAACTGCAGCACGCCAGGCCTCCCTGTCTGTCACCAACTGCCAGAGTCTGCCCAGACCCATGTACATTGAGTCAGTGATGCCATCCAACCATCTCATCCTCTGTGGTCCCCTTCTCCTCTTGCCCTCAATCTTTCCCAGCATCAGGGTCTTTTCAAATGAGTCAGCTCTTCACATCAGGTGGCCAAAGTATTGGAGTTTCAGCTTCAACATCAGTCCTTCCAATGAACACCCAGGACTGAGACAACTTATAAAACCCTAAAAAAAATGTTGGATTTCACTGAAACACCTTTCATATGATAATTTTAAAACACATGATAAATACGTAAAATTTAGCATCTTCTTATACATGACCAGAGTAGACTTATGCCTAAATAACAGTATGGCTGTTGGCTGCCTAAGTAACTTATGCCTAAATAATAGTGGCTGTTGGCTGCAGTTGGGCATTGAATGTGGAGGTCAGGACCATCAGCCCCTGTCTCCATGTATAAATTTAAGCCAACCTCTACAGAATTTTCCTAAAAGAAATCTAAACAACTTGGAAAAAAACTCTGATTTTATAGGACTTGCCAGTGGAATTTGTGTTCTCTGTCCCAAGTATCCTCCCAGGTGACAGTGTGCAGTGGCAGTTCCTATGCTCCCAGACAGAGAGGATAGCCCATTCTTTGGGTAGAGAAATTAAAGGACTAAGGCTTTCTGATGGCTCTTTGAAAACTCTGCTCTTTCTCTTTGCCTTCTTGTCTAAAATATTTGAGTATTACTAAAAACTAATCATTGCAATTTTCTCCTTGTTGCAGATTAAATGGTTCTTTGCAGTCTAACACTTGATTTAGCTCTGCTTTGTTATTCAAATTTTACGTTTTATATCAATACAACAGTTAACAGCTAGTAAAGCTCTGTGAACGTCAGGGATCTGACCATGACAGTAGATAACACATACCATGGAAGAAGTCATCTGCAAGTTTTAAAAAGCCATTGTCATATTTATATAGAGAGCTCTGTATTTTCTCCACAAGAGGGCAGGAAAGTCTGGGCTGTAAATATAATTTTTCCAAAAAAAGTTTTTATGGGAAGAAGTGTTTTACTTTATCTTCCATACATATTTGTTAAAATATAAAAATGTTTCCACTTAAAAAAAAGATCCATGAGTAGATTTTTTTTAATGTTTCTCTTATCTTCTGGGCAGGTGCTCTTTAGCTTTACCTCTTCTAGATTCTAATCTTAGGTTCTAATTGCTGAAATGAGTATTTTTAGGCTATTGTTAGCAGTAACCAGAGTAACTCCTTTTCATCTACTCTTGATTTTAGACCCTTAATAAAATGCGATGGTAAGGAAAACACTAACATTTCACTAGCTGTTTCTGCCAACGAGAAAATAATACCCATGTCAAAGGAAAACAAAAATCACATAATAGGTTTGAGGCCAGTCCTGAACATCCATAGGCATTCATACATTCTCCTGCTCATATTAAGTTTTATTCTTCACTGCTTCCCACTGGCTCCCACCCCCACACCACTTTCATCTGTTTTGTTGTGAGAGATTTAAATTATAGGCCATGCTAGAAAACCCATCTAAATCTGTGATATCAAAAACTAAGTGCTTCTCTCTTCTGGTGATCACAACAGGGTTGGCCTAACATGTTAGGTCCCACTGTGCTGACATAACAACAGATATGCCATGGAGGAGGAGACATTTGACAAATTCAGTTTATTTTCATAAACATATACTTGGGGAAATATTTGTAGGATTCACATTTGGGGGTTGAATGCTCCTTGAATATGCACTGCCAAGTGAACATTTTTTTCTTTCTTTCTGCTTATCTTTCTAATTTTTTTCAAAAAAAGAGCTCAGATACAATTTGAAAGATAAATTGTGTAAACCAATAAGGCATTAAAGACTCAATTTTTGTTTAAGGCCGATAGTGATTCCCCCCTGTAGGGCATGAAATTAAAATGTGTGCACAGAACCAAATGATTGCTTCAGTACCATGTTTTTAGTGGCAGTTGTCCTCTTGAAGCAGTTAGTGCTGCTAAAAGGAAGTGAAGTGGAACAATGCAGGTGGCAAAAGATTGATTCAAAGAGGATGTTTATACAGAAAAATTATTGACAGCTACAGACATGATCAGTTGGCACAGCTTGGTGATAGGCATGGCGAAAAGATGTGAGAAAGATATCACAGAAGTAACATAGGGGCTTTTTTTTTTGCTTGTGAGATGCAAGTGTAACTACTGCCCACTTGCATACCACAAATATAAGCAACATGGCCACCCACATGCTCTGTTTGCTGCAGTATGACTGTCCAGAAATTCCAAGTCATTCGCACCCCTTCCTTTCAGTGCCATGGCAGTTTGCAGCCCTACGAAAGGTTTACTTGAAAAATCCTTTGTTGTCTCACTCCTCATTATAGATACAGATGGCCACATGGGTTTGGGAAAAAGAAACTGTAGAATATGTAACAGTCCTAAAAGTTCATTTCAGTCCTATGAATGCTTCATGTCTTTTTTTTCATAGTTTGTCTTCTTTTCAAAACACAGACAGTGAGAATTAACTATTTTTCTTTAGAAGTAGTGTAATGGGTGGGGTGTATGTGTATCTGTATGTGTATCTATATATTATATATATATATAAAATAGTTTTTCTTTTCCATTGTAACTCATTTTTGCCCAACTTTAACATAGTCAGTCTTGGTTGAGTGAGTGATATCCCAGCATTTCTGGCTTCCTTCCAGCAGGCAGCCCTTTGCAGAGGGAAAAATGACAAAGTTCGACTAAGAATTCCATAGCACAATGTAAAGAGGAATGTACTAAACAGACTTTACCCAAAGGAAACATGAGGAAAACATCTTATTATAAGATATATATTTAATATGTTTTTCATATTTGGAAAGAGAAGTTAATGTCTGGGAATGTCCTTTGATTCACTGGCCAGAAGGATTTTTGTTACTCCATGTACCTCTCCCCCACCCCCAAGTCTTTAGATTAGAAATGATTTATTTACAGAGAAAAGAACAGTACTTTGATATGTTATACTAATGTTAAACATTTATGGGGTTTAAAAATATTTATGAACATGTAAAAGTTATTAAAGCGAATGTGCTTTAGGTTACCTTGTGATCAGGTAGTATGAATACAGAAACAGGAATTTTTATGAGAGAAAAAGACAAAGAGAAAATATTTATGAGTAAATTTGTAACGTTTAATAATCTTAGGGTATATGAATGTGTCTCTTTTGTATATAATTTAAAATATATACAATAATCTTGTTTAATGTAGATTTAATATATATGTACTTTTGTAGAGTCTTGATAAATTATAATCTTAAAGCTTCAGAAAAGTTTCCTTATAACTCTTTATTTCTGTTCATTCAAAAAAATAAAAAAAATTTTCAATAAAAAAACTTACATAATTTGCTCTTCATTAAAAATTATTTGGAGAAACGTTGTACTGCTTTTTTGGGCATTAGCTTTCAGAGGAAGAGAATTTTTATTTGTTCTGTAAGATTATTCAGGGTTTATGTTAGTTCACAAGAAAAATGTTCAATACATTTACATAAAATTGCATGTACAAGTAGAATACAAAGATAGAGGCTATGGACTATTTCAATGACCTAAAAGTACAGTGAACCTAAAAGTAAAAGTTTACTTTATATCTTTATTAACTCCCATTTTTCTAAAAGCATCTGCTGCTGCTGCTTCTAAGTTGCTTCAGTCGTGTCCGACTCTGTGTGATGCCATAGACGGCAGCCCACCAGGCTCCCCTGTCCCTGGGATTCTCCAGGCAAGAACACTGGAGTGGGTTGCCATTTCCTTCTCCAATTCATGAAAGTGGAAAGTGAAAGTGAAGTCGCTCAGTCGGCCGACTCTTTGCGACCCCATGGACTGCAGCCTACCAGGCTCCTCCGCCCATGGGATTTTCCAGGCAAGAGTACTGGAGTGGGTTCCCATTGCCTTCTCCGCTAAAAGCATCTACTTATCCTTAAAAGGATAAATGCCATTCTAGCAAAGTTAATAGCACACCTAACACAAACAAAGCAAGGCCCTTTTCCCCCCAGTTGTTCAAGGAAACCCCCAAGTTTATTACTCTAAAATTTTTCTTAGTTTTCTATTTTGCATCTGAGATTTGTAAGCATTAAATAATGCTTAAAACACACACACACAAAATCCTGGTCTTTGTGTACTCATCAAAACAGGGGTTAAGGAGTTAATGAGACCAACCTAAACATGTTGAAGAGATACCATCTTCCTACTTCCCTTTCTCTCAATGTCCAGGCCCCTTTTGTGGCTTTGTAGCCAACTAGGCCAACCCACTCCAAATTAAAGCCTCACAGATCTCCTTTCACTGTGGAAGAACTGGAGACGATCCCAGTGCAGCTAAACTTTAGGTACTTCATTATTATTTTGCCACCTCAAATTCTTTCTGCCTTGTTGAAGCTTATGTTGAATTTTCATACATATCTACAACTGTTGTGATTACTTAGTTTAAGCAGAAAATGAATATTTTGATCCTAATTCCATTATGGATGGCAGGAGATGTGGGAGATGAGACAAGAGGACCCATTATAAAACCTTAAGTTTTGTGCTTTGCTTTGGTGTAATAGCTGTGGTTTATAAATTTTACTTATAATGAAAATGAGTAGGACATGCAAGGTAGATTTTTTAATTAAAATTTTAACTATGTAAAGAATCACTTGATAATTTAGTTTTATCAAAGAATTGTAAAAACCTGTATAAATTTTACTTACTTTTCTTTCTAAAGCTTGCATTTTATATCTGTATAGCCATTTAAAAATATTTATTTATTTGGCTGCACTGGGTCTTAGTTGAGGTATGTGGGATCTTTCATTGCAGCTTGTGGGGATTAGTTCCCTGGCCAGGGATTGAATCTGGGCCCCCTGTGTTGGGAGCTTGGAGTCTTAGCCATGGGACCACCAGGGAAGTTCCTGTATAGACATTTTTAATTGTAGTCAATGACTGTCAAGATCTTGAGATTTTTATACTCAGTGTTTACTGTGGTTCTGTCACTTGGGGAAGTAGATAATAAAGGTTGAGACTAGTTAAATTGTTGAAACGGAAACTATATGTAAGTGCTATGAAATTTAAAGACGCTTACTCCTTGGAAGGAAAGTTATGACCAACCTAGATAGCATATTCAAAAGCAGAGACATTACTTTGCCAACAAAGGTCCGTCTAGTCAAGGCTATGGTTTTTCCTGTGGTCATGTATGGATGTGAGAGTTGGACTGTGAAGAAGGCTGAGCACCAAAGAATTGATGCTTTTGAATTGTGGGGTGTTGGAGAAGACTCTTGAGAGTCCCTTGGACTGCAAGGAGATCCAACCAGTCCATTCTGAAGGAGATCAGCCCTGGGATTTCTTTGGAAGGAATGATGCTAAAGCTGAAATTCCAGTACTTTGGCCACCTCATGCGAAGAGTTGACTCATGTGAAAGACTCTGATGCTGGGAGGGATTGGGGGCAAGAGGAGAAGGGGATGACAGAGGATGAGATGGCTGGATGGCATCACTGACTCGATGGACATGAGTCTGAGTGAACTCCGGGAGTTGGTGATGGACAGGGAGGCCTGGCGTGCTGCGATTCATGGGGTTGCAAAGAGTCGGACACAACTGAGCGACTGATCTGATCTGATCTTTATGAAAATGTTAAGTAGGTGGGTATTTTTTTTATTTCTGTAAACAAAGATGCCAAGGTTGTGTCCTTAATTGAAGCACAGGTTTCACAGGGTTGGGGAAAAGGCAAAAGATGAGCACTAACAACTCAGTGCTCAGCTTTGAGCATCAAATCAAGTTATGGGGGGAAGTTGCAGTAAGACAGTAGTCTTGAGAGTCAGGCTTTGTCAAGAGAGAGAAAGGACTTCGGTTTTCCAAAGCTCCTGTTGCATTGTCCAGAGACAATAAGCAGAGGCTGAGAATGCAAAAATGGAGGTATCTACTGGGCTCTAACAGTGTCAGAACAGATTGGAAATTCTATTAGCAAGGGACTTCAGCAGGGGATACTGCAGGATGACCAGGAGGGAAAGAGCTATCTCTCTGGAGGCTGCAAGGCAGTGAGGACCCAGAGGACAGCTCAGGGTCTGGCCCTTGAACCCCAAATGCTATAAAAATAGCACAAAGAGCTCCTCTGTATTCTTTACTCAGAATTACCAATTTATAACTTAAGCTTTAGCACTCTCTAATATTATTATATATAATATATATATGAGATAATTATATCTAAAAATATTATTTTACAGTATATAAGATAATAATGTAAAATTATTTTTTGAATCATTTGAGAGTAGGTTGTATAAATCATGCCTTTTTTACCCCTCAGACTTTCTGGGTATGTTTTCTAAAAACAAGGATATTCTCATACCTAATCATATCAAATTCAGTACTTCTAAGTAGTTTATGGTACATACTCCAATTTCATCCTTTGTCCCAACGGTATCCATTTTAAGCAGGTTTTTTGTACTCCAGGATTTAGTCCAGGGCTACTTTTTGAATTTTGTTGTCTTGTGAGATGGAATTAGCTTTAATTGACAGTTTCTAGTCTGATTTCTCACTCTACCCACCCAACCTCCACCTCCCAGAATGGGAACTTCAGGGCAAGTTTTTTCTTAGTTTTACATATCTGTTAACACATGTTGATTTTGCTACACATATCATCTTGTACCCATTATGCTTCCAATGCTTGTGCCAAATGCTTCCAAATGAGCCCTCTATGTGCAGTTGAGAGATTTTGTCTTTATTCTGCATAAAATCTGCCTCAAGTAGACTGTCAACCCAGTGACAAAGGGATTGTTCTCACTTCTCTAGCCTTGTAGGGTGCTTTAATGAAGTTAGAAGTCAGGGTCATATATATTAAAATACAATAGCTACATTTTATTACATGAACTAGGTACTTAATATTTACACTCTTACTTGATCTTCAAACAAGTCCATGATATAGGTTAAATCCTTCATGAATCATAAGTCCAGTGTTCTCTAGCCTTTGTCTGACTTCCCACCACTCTATTGATTTTCCACTCACAGAGACCTTCAAATTTCTCAGAGGGTTGTGTTCTTTGCTATCCCACGGTCTATACAAACACTCTTCCCTTTGTCTGGAACATTCTTCTCAATATTTTTTGAAGAAGCTTAGCTGTTACAGGAAGATGAGAGATAAGAGGGTCAAGGGGGAGTTTTGTGTGTGGTTCTTGTTTCTGATGTTGTGTGTATATTTAATGACAGCCACATATTTATTTTAGTAGCTGAGGGGAAAGAGTGAAGGAGATAGGATAAAGATACAGAGGATGGCAGTTAATGAAGGGAGATTCGTAAAGAGGAGGGTGGGATGAGAAATGGGATACAAGTGAAGAGATGAACTTTGTACAGCTAGGAAAAATCAGTGGTGAGTGTGCCAGAAGTTGAAGTTTGGCTAAGAGTCCTACTTTTCACTGTGTAATGGGAGGTTAGGTCATCTGCTTGGCTGCTCTGAGTAAGGAGACTGGAGGAGAAAGGGAGGATGAAGGGTGAGAGTGGATAGACAATAGGGCCAAATCATAAACTGAGGAACCTGGGGACAGAGTTACCTGTGCCCTCATTCTTATGCTGGTGTTCTGGAAAGCAGTATGATTTTAGAAGCCTCTTAGATGTAGCGTAGTGTGGGAGCAAAAGGAATGTAGGTATAGGGTACCTGAGAAAGACTCATGGAGTCCTGGCCTATAGGAGGAACAATAAGAGTTTTCCTGTGTGTCTAGAGTGGCACAGATAAAAATACAAGGGGCTATGGAAATGAGGAAGAAGCAGAAGTGATTTGTGAAAGGAAACCAGATGGAAGCAAAAGCATTTGAGAGGACACCAGCCTGACTGATAAAACTGATGACCCAGTTGTTCTTCCCTGTGCATTAGTTCTGTCTAGTACCCCTAATGGAAGATGGTAAAAATCTGAGCTACACAGAAAGGTTGTCTTCTGAACCTTCATGCCCTAAGAAAATATAATGGGCTTATAAATAACATCAAAAAAGTCTTATAAGGCAAACCCTAGTTCAGCTATCTTATAAATGGGAGACACTTCTAAATGTTAGTGTTACAAGGACTGAATTGGTTGAGGAATTTCCATTGAGAATTGGAACTGAAAGAGATGTGCAATGATAGAAATGGAAATCTTTCTCTTATGAGCCTTTGGAATATAGACCTTTTTACTTTCCAATAATTTTCTGCCTGAAGCAATGACATGTCTAATTAATAATAATATTCTATTAAACAGTATGATTAATCTGAGAGATCATTATGAACAAGTAGATTAAAAAAGCAACCTAAATCCCCTTGGTCTGATTTAAGATAAAATAAACCTGAATTTCTTATCCAGAGAGATTTTTTTCCTTGTGATATAACTTGAGGGTATGTTCTATTTCTTTGATTCTTTTGGTGTGTGTTCTTTATTATCTGATTAACTTACAGGAGACTTTTTGAATAAGTAGCACCTGTTCAATTGTCCCTTAATTTAATTACACTTTTGTGTAAGCTATTTGCATGCATATATTTTTGCAGAATATATCAGTTACATATCTTTCTGTTGTTAGCTTCATATGGGGCAAAGCTGTTACTCTTAATATTTTACTAAAAGAAAAAAGATTTGAGAGAAATAGGCAGAGAAGAACCCCATGAAATATTTCAGCATAAATTCTAAAGTTTGAAGCTTTGTCTGATTCCTAAGCTAGAGAAGTGGCAGTAGCACTGTTTAGTAAGTTCAGTGATTGAAAACAACATAAATGGTCTTGATTTCTTAAAGGGCATGATTTTAAGCAAGTCCAGATATTTTAAGAATTGTTGTTCCTTAAATCTCAAATTCATACATGAGAAGATTACTGATAAAACTTTCCCTCAGCAGGCATTGGAATACAGCCATTGAAATTGAGGTTCGGGAACTGCTTTGCTTCAAGTTTCAGTTTGACACTTACAGGCAGTGAGATCTTCGACAAATTGGTTAATGCCTCAAGCCTCAGTGTCTTCATCTATAAAATCAGGAGATCACTGCTTTGCTAGGCAGAAATTCCTCATTTGTGTGCCTTTTCCACAGAAGGTGTGAGTGTTGATCTTCTTGGCCCTTTCACCTTAGGCCTCCAGCAGTGGGACAGGCTTCATGGGTTTCTATACATATTGAGTAGTGGGAAAGTTGAGGAGGCAAAGCCAGTTGTGAGAATTAAAAGTAATATATGATGAAAGTGAAGCCTTTAGCTTGGTCTGGAACCTCATAGCTGTCCAGTGAAAGTCAGCATCTATTACTACTTATTACAGTTGAACATTCATCAGATTTTTAGATTATATATGTTATTTTTAGTGAGTCTTTTAGTCAATTGTCTTTCAGTGAATTGTCTTTCACCTGGAATTTTAACATTACAAAGAGTTATCTATCAGCTGAAACTTGGAGCCATATGACAGCTAAATTTCCTAGTAGTACATGGACATTGTATATATTTTACATTTTACAAAACATTTTTCACATCGTATTACCATTTTAGTATATGATCAATACTATTTATGATCTGTTTCAACATTTGATTTTGCCTAAACTGATTGTCTCTGGACATCACATAGACCAAATTCTGAAAGTTCAAGAAAATGCTACTCACATGTACACACCCTTCCTATCTATAGATTGTTTCAGTAAAACACACACACTGCTTAGATAGTAATACTTATAAATGTTGACACAGTTGTAATAGTTTGTGCTATTGTGTAATAAAACTTGATTGGCATTGGGAATACTTCCTATAATTCCTTCTAGTAGCTAAAATAAGGGTGAAAATGTAGTAAACAAAAATGACAGAAATATCTCGTAATATAGGTAACATGAGTAAAGTTTTAAAGTGTCAATGGAGAATGAAAAAAATTTCTGGGATGCCAAGAATTTAAAGATGCAGCTTTGAAATGAAAACATGTTTTACACTAAATATATTAAGTGAAAGTTATCTAGAAGACAGTTGCTTAGCTGCTAAGTCATGTCTGACTCTCCTGCAACCCAATGGACTGTAGCTCTCTAGGTTCTTCTGTCCTTGGGATTTCCCAGGCAAGAAGACTGGAGTGGGTTGCCATTTCCTCCTCCAGGGGATCTTCCCAACCCAGGGACTGAAACCTCGTCTCTCATGCTTCCTGCCTCCTGCATTGGCAGGTACCTTCTTTACCACTGAGCCACCAGAAAAGCCTCTAGAAGGTAGTAGGATAAAAACTCAGTAAAGGTATATGCTCTTAAAATACATTGTATTGATAGTTAATCATCATCTCCATGATGGTTTTCATGTATTTCAAATATTTATCTATCCATAAAGAGCAGATGCAGGGCTTCCCAGGGATGGGGGAGCCTGGTGGGCTGCCATCTATGGGGTTGCACAGAGTCGGACACGACTGAAGCGACTTAGCAGCAGCAGCAGCAGTGGTGAAGAACCCACCTGCTAATGCAGGAGACTTAAGAGACGCAGGTTCGATTCCTTGGTTGGGAAGATCCCCTGGAGGATAGAAGAGTCAGAAGAGGAGCCCATTGACTCTAATGCATTTCCACTATTGAGTTCTCCTCTGTGGGTAATTTTAGTAGCCCTTGAGAAAGTCAGAATACCTCCTAATCTGGCTAATTGATTCTCTAATTTCTATAAACAGAGATTCTTACCTTTTGGTCTTATCAATACTTAGTGTAGTGCGACTTTAAGCAAGGTAACCTTGGCTTCAAAATATAGCACTGCCACACTGTGCAGTGCCAGTAGGTACCATAACGAGGTAGTTTATGTGCATAGTGCCTAAGTAAACAAAAGGCACGGGAAGGGTCAATCTTCTACATACCTTAATTCTTTCGAGTAGTATAGATGCTGTTTTTGATTTTGACAGGTCATGTGAATAAAATTTTTCCATAGTAAGGACGATGTGCAAAAAGCCATTCTGTTCAGGGACACATTTATGCCTGTCCCATGTAGGGTTTACTTAAGTCTCATATGTGCACATAACAAAAATCATGTTAATTCAGACCCCACTAGATTGGAAGTTCTGGTAATGGTGATGAGAGCTAGAGTAGCTTCTCCCATCTTCTTTCTGTCACTCTGCTTTGGGAGGTCCTGGCCCTATACTCCTCTTCCTATTCAATATCCTGGTTGGAGGTCTTGCTGCCTCTGTTAACATGGTGATCAGCTAATGAAGCATAAAACAGTTAAAGAAGGAGTAGATGTTATAAGTTTGACCTCTGTCATCACCCATAGGGCAAAAATGAGGAAGGGCTACTCTTCTCCACTAGACAAGCATCCCATTCCATTTCTGCTCTCTATTTATCTGTAAATTTGGTGAGAACTTGCTGAGACTCTTGTAGAACTTCTTCTATTGTCCTTTAGCTTATTTACAGAACTGCTGTGATCTAAATCTGGGTCCTGGAGTCTTGCAATAAGTGGGGTAGATTGGATTTTACTTTTGGAATGTTTATGATCTATTGAGAAACTTATTAGCATCATAAAATTGCAAGTTTCTTCCATATTAAGAAGGTTAACTTTTTTTTTTTTTTGAAGGTTAACTTTTTTCAGACAGTTTTAGAAGAACTTTTTACACATGGACAAGATACTTACAGTGTGACACAAGCTTGTATTATTTAAATTGGTAGTCTAATTTAGCTGGTGTCTGTAGTAGATTGTTATAACAGCCTCTCAGTGAATCACACCTTTCTGCTCCACACTTGCTTTGTTAATATGATGTCGTTGTTCTTGCCATCAAGAAATGGAGTCTCTTTCTCTACTCCCTTGAGTCGGATCTGGCTTTGTGACCTACTTTGGCTGATAGGATGTGATAGAAGTGATATTTTAGACTTCTAAGCCCAGGTCTCATAACTTCTGTTCCCACAGCAGGGGGACATAGCTGTTAAGGAGTCCAGGCTATCCTCCTGGAGAAAGAGGCCACATGGAGAAGCCCCAGCTGAGCAGCAAGGCCACAGACAGTGAGTCAGGCCGTCTTGAATCCTGAAGTCCCAGCTGAGTGACTGCTCTGCCAAGTCCTTTCCAAATTCTTGACCCACAGATTGGTGAGCAGTTAAAAGGGTTGTTCTTTCAAGTCAGTATATTTTGAAGTGGTTAATATGCAGTAATAGATAATCAGTTGAACTACAAATCAAAACCATCATAGGGGCTTTTATAAAAAACAGATTCCTAGGTCCCATCTCCAGAGATTCTGATTTAGAAGGTCTAGTAAGGAGAGGGTTACCTCAAACCTCTGTAATGTCCCCATGCAACTTTAATCTGGGAAAATTTCGAATCAATGGAGAAGCTGAAAAAATAGCACAGAAAGCAGTCAACTACTCCTAACCCTACAGATTGTTAATATTTTACCTATTTGGTTCATCTATCTTATTAGATAAAAGAATGTCTTATTCATCTCTTTTTTTGCAGATATCATTTATTTCATCTGAATACTTCAGCATTTATTGCCAAGGAAAAGAACACTTTTATGTGACCACATTATCATTCTCATATCTAAGAAAATTAACATCAATTCAATAAAACCACTTAATATAGTCTATATTCAAATTTTTTAAATTTGGAAATGTCCTTTATAGATTAAAAAAAAAATCAATTGCCTACTCCTATCAAAGGGATTCCATTTCTTATATTCTGGAATATATCTCTTTTTGCCTTCTTAAAACTTCACTTCTTGCATCATCCATTTTTGCCTTTGTACAGAACTGTTACTATCAGCAAATGAACACATGCCCTGTCATCTCCCTTTCCTTAACTTCTCATCTCCTCACTCCCCATCTCAGCTAAGGCCTCATCTCTAGGTTGCCTTTTACAACAACATTTAAATCATAAAAGTTGCGGACACTAGCTGTTTGTGCTTCCTTACATCTTATTATCTTTTCAAAACTGTTGTAGATGCTCTGTCCTCTCACCTGCACAGAAAATCTTTTTCTAAGGTTACCAAAAATTTTAATGATTTCAAATCTAGTGGTTAACTTCTCTATCCTCACATTCCTTGACCTTTCAAATGTTTTCCCCATAGCAAACTATTCCTTAAAACACTGTTCCTTTGGCTTTTGTGACATCACATTCACCAGGTTTCCTTCTTATCTCTGTGGCTGCAACTTCATGGTCTTTTTTTTTTTTTGCTGATTTTTGTGACCTTTTCTGTCTGACCTCTAAGTGTGGGAGATCCTCAGTGATCTCTCATCCATTGACAGTCCCTCCCACTAACACCCTTGCTCCAAGCCCCATGATCTCTTTCAGTCCTAGGCCCTTTGCATGCATATACTGGGAGGTTCCCCAATTCATATCCAGCCCTGACCTCTCTTCTGACTTCATCTCATGTAACCAACTGCCTACTTGGTACCTCTACTTCGATGTCTAAGGGGTGTCTGAAACCTAATATGCCCCCAAATATTTTTGATTCCCTCTCCTGCCTTACTTCTGCCCCAGGTCTTCCCCATCTCAGTTGCTTTATTTACCCAGTCCCTCAAGCAAAGCCCAAGAATAAACTTGCTCTATTTTCTTCACCCTGCACAGCTAACCTATTTGCAAGAACTTCCAACTCCACCCCTGAAAGGGACCCTAGGAATGCCCAACTTTTCTCACCTGGTCCAAGTCACCTTCATTTCCAGTCTAGATCACTGAAAGACCTTTGAGCTAGCCTGTTTCCTTTTTTACTCCCTAATCTATTTCCCCACGATCTGTCGTCACTTCTGCTGAAAACCTGCAAATTTTTTTCTTTACACTCAAAATTCTTACCTGGCCTGTAAGTCTTTTATAACCTGACCCTGCTTCCCTGAATCTGCAATTTCATCTTGTTCACCATGATAAAACTGTCTTGGCCTTCTCTATGTTCCTTGAAACTGCTCTATTTTCTTCACAGCACTTATCAATTCTAATACTACTCTTTCGTTGTAGCTTTCCATTTGTTCTCTAAGTTTAGGGGTTTGAATTCTTATGTGGGCACTGTTATGTCTTCAATATTTAGAATGGTGTCTGGCACTTCAGATCAGATCAGATCAGATCAGTCGCTCAGTCATGTCTGACTCTTTGCAACCCCATGAATCGCAGCACGCCAGGCCTCCCTGTCCATCACCAACTCCCGGAGTTCACTCAGACTCACGTCCATCAAGTCAGTGATGCCATCCAGCCATCTCATTCTCTGTCGTCCCCTTCTCCTCTTGCCTCCAATCCCTCCCAGCATCAGAGTCTTTCACATGAGTCAACTCTTCGCGTGAGGTGGCCAAAGTACTGGAGTTTCAGCTTTAGCATCATTCCTTCCAAAGAAATCCCAGGGCTGATCTCCTTCAGAATGGACTGGTTGGATCTCCTTGCAGTCCAAGGGACTCTCAAGAGTCTTCTCCAACACCACAATTCAAAAGCATCAATTCTGCGGTGCTCAGCCTTCTTCAAAGTCCAACTCTCACATCCATATATGACCACAGGAAAAACCATAGCCTTGACTAGACGGACCTTTGTTGGCAAAGTAGTATCTCTGCTTTTGAATATGCTGTCTAGGTTGGTCATAACTTTCCTTCCAAGGAGCAAGTGTCTTTTAATTTCATGGCTGCAATCACCATTTGCAGTGATTTTGGTGCCCAGAAAACTAAAGTCTGACACTGTTTCACTGTTTCCCCATCTATTTCCCATGAAGTGATGGGACCGGATGCCATGATCTTCGTTTTCTGAATGTTGAGCTTTAAGCCAACTTTTTCACTCTCCACTTTCACCTTCATCAAGAGGCTTTTGAGTTCCTCTTCACTTTCTGCCATAAGGGTGGTGTCATCTGCATATCTGAGGTTATTGATATTTCTCCCGGCAATCTGGATTCCAGCTTGTGTTTCTTCCAGTCCAGCGTTTCTCATGATGTACTCTGCATAGAAGTTAAATAAACAGGGTGACAATATACAGCCTTGACGGACTCCTTTTCCTATTTGGAACCTGTTGTCCCTTGGCCAGTTCTAACTGTTGCTTCCTGACCTGCATACAGATTTCTCAAGAGGCAGGTCAGGTGGTCTGGTATTCCCATCTCTTTCAGAATTTTCCACACTTTATTGTGATCCACACAGTCAAAGGCTTTGGCATAGTCAATAAAGCAGAAGTAGATGTTTTTCTGGAACTCTCTTGCTTTTTCTTGCATCCAGCAGATATTAGATATTTGATCTCTGGTTCCTCTGCCTTTTCTAAAACCATCTTGAACATCAGGAAGTTCACTGTTCACATATTGCTGAAGCCTGGCTTGGAGAATTTTAAGCATTACTTTACTAGTGTGTGAGATGAGTGCAACTGTGCGGTAGTTTGAGCATTCTTTGGCATTGCCTTTCTTTGGGATTGGAATGAAAACTGACCTTTTCCAGTCCTGTGGCCACTGCTGAGTTTTCCAAATTTGCTGGCATATTGAGTGCAGCACTTTCACAGCATCATCTTTCAGGATTTGAAATAGCTCAACTGGAATTCTATCACCTCCACTAGCTTTGTTCGTAGTGATGCTTTCTAAGGCCCACTTGACTTCACATTCCAGGATGTCTGGCTCTAGATGAATGATCACACCATTGTGATTATCTGGGTCATGAAGATCTTTTTTGTACAGTTCTTCTGTGTATTCTTGCCACCTCTTCTTAATATCTTCTGCTTCTGTTAGGTCCATACCATTTCTGTCCTTTATTGAGCCCATCTTTGCATGAAATGTTCCTTTGGCATCTCTGAGTTTCTTGAAGAAATCTCTAGTCTTTCCCATTCTGTTGTTTTCCTCTATTTCTTTGCATTGATCGCTGAGGAAGGCTTTCTTATCTCTTCTCGCTATTCTTTGGAACTCTGCATTCAGATGTTTATATCTTTCCTTTTCTCCTTTGCTTTTTGCTTCTCTTCTTTTCACAGCTATTTGTAAGGCCTCCCCAGACAGCCATGTTGCCTTTTTGCATTTCTTTTCCATGGGGATGGTCTTGATCCCTGTCTCCTGTACAATGTCATGAACCTCATTCCATAGCTCATCAGGCACTCTATCTATCAGATCTAGGCCCTTAAATCTATTTCTCACTTCCTCTGTATAGTCATAAGGGATTTGATATAGGTCATACCTGAATGGTCTAGTGGTTTTCCCTACTTTCTTCAATTTAAGTCTGAATTTGGCAATAAGGAGTTCATGGTCTGAGCCACAGTCAGCTCCTGGTCTTGTTTTTGCTGACCGTATAGAGCTTCTCCATCTTTGGCTGCAAAGAATATAATCAATCTGATTTCGATGTTGACCATCTGGTGATGTCCATGTATAGAGTCTTCTCTTGTGTTGTTGGAAGAGGGTGTTTGTTATGACCAGTGCATTTTCTTGGCAAAACTCTTATCAGTCTTTGCCCTGCTTCATTCCGTATTCCAAGGCCAAATTTGCCTGTTACTCCAGGTGTTTCTTGACTTCCTACTTTTGCATTCCAGTCCCCTATAATGAAAAGGACATCTTTTTTGGGTGTTAGTTCTAAAAGGTCTTGTAGGTCTTCATAGAACCATTCAACTTCAGCTTCTTCAGCGTTACTGGTTGGGGCATAGACTTGGATTACTGTGATATTGAATGGTTTGCCTTGGAAAGGAACAGAGATCATTCTGTCGTTTTTGGATTGCATCCAAGTACTGCATTTCGGACTCTTTTGTTGACCATGATGGCTACTCCATTTCTTCTGAGGGATTCCTGCCCGCAGTAGTAGACGTAATGATCATCTGAGTTAAATTCATCCATTCCAGTCCATTTCAGTTCGCTGATTCCTAGAATGTCGACATTCACTCTTGCCATCTCTTGTTTGACACTTCCAATTTGCCTTGATTCATGGACCTGACATTCCAGGTTCCTATGCAATATTGCTCTTTACAGCATCGGACCTTGCTTCTATCACCAGTCACATCCACAGCTGGGTATTCTTTTGCTTTGGCTCCATCCCTTCATTCTTTCTGGAGTTATTTCTCTACTGATCTCCAGTAGCATATTGGGCACCTACTGATCTGGGGAGTTTTTCTTTCAGTATCCTATCATTTTGCCTTTTCATACTGTTCATGGAGTTCTCAAGGCAAGAATACTGGTTTGCCATTCCCTTCTCCAGTGGACCACATTCTGTCTGGCACTTATTAAGTAGTAAATAATTGTTGAAATGGTGGATGATACCAATATTAGAAATCTGGGACTCATCCTATGATTCTCTCATGCTCTGGCTTTCTACTTCTAATCAGTACCTGAGTTGTACAGATTTTTTACTCTTGATTTTTCCAAAATCTGTCTCCTCTTCCCTCATTCTGCTACTGCTCTCTTGGTTTATACCATTAGTACCTATGTGGTTTCTAAGCCCCTAGTCAAGGACTGACACTGCATAGAACTTTTTTCTTCCTGATAGCTGTTAGGAGAAACCAATCAGCTATTCTTTGTGCTACTATGATATCCCCACTTCTGCAATAGGACCTCTAGGGCTTACTTACCTTTTACTGTGTTCATCTCCTTTTACAATATTGTAATCCCTCTGGATACAGGAACAACATCTTTCTGTTTTTTTTTTTTTTTATTCCTGACACCTAGCACAGTGCCTGGCATATAGTAGATAGCCACTAAACGTTTGTGACGGCGCAGGAGCGCAGCCGAGAGGAGCTACCTTGTGCCCAAGGGCAGGGGCTGTGGCTGAGGGGAGCTACCCTGCTTCCAAGGTAAGGAGCAGCAGCCACACTTTCCTGGGGCAGCCGTGAAGAGAGACCCCATGTCCAAGGTAAGAGAAACCCAAGTAAGACGGTAGGCACTGAGAGAGGGGATCAGAGGGCAGACAGACTGAAACTACAATCACAGACAACTAGCCAATATGATCACACAGACCACAGCCTTGTTTAACTCAATGAAACTAAGCCATGCCTTGTGGGGCCACCCAAGATGGCCAGGTCATGGTGGAGAGGTCTGAAAGAATGTGGTCCACTGGAGAAGGGAATGGCAAACCACTTCAGTATTTTTGCCTTGAGAACCCCATGAACAGTATGAAAAGGCAAAATGATAGGACACTGAAAGATGAACTCCCCAGGTCAGTAGGTGCCCAATATGCTACTGGAGATCAGTGGAGAAATAACTCCAGAAAGAATGAAGGGATGGAGCCAAAGCAAAAACAACACCCAGTTGTGAATGGGACTGGTGATGGAAGCAGAGTTCGATGCTGTAAAGAGCAATATTGCATAGGAACCTGGAATGTCAGGTCCATGAATCAAGGCAAATTGGAAGTGGTCAAACAGGAGATGACAAGAGTGAACATCTACATTCTAGGAATCAGTGAACTAAGATGGACTGGAATGGGTGAATTTAACTCAGATGACCATTATACCTACTGCTGTGGGAAGGAATACCTTAGAAGAAGTGGAGTAGCCATCATAGTCAACAAGAGAATCCGAAATGCAGTACTTGGATGCAATCTCAAAAACGACAGAATGATCTCTGTTCCTTTCCAAGGCAAACCATTCAATATTATGGTAATCCAAGTCTATGCCTTACCAGCAACACTGAAGAAGCTGAAGCTGAACAGTTCTATGAAGACCTACAAGACTTTCTAGAACTAACACTGAAAAAAAGATGTCCTTTTCATTATAAGGGACTGGAATGCAAAAGTAGGAAGTCAAGAAACACCTGGAGTAACAGGTGAATTTGGCCTTGGAGTACAGAATGAAGCAGGGCAAAGGCTAACAGAGTTTTGCCAAGAGAACGCACTGGTCATAACAAACACCCTCTTCCAACAACACAAGAGAAGACTCTACACATGGACATCACCAGATGGTCGACACCGAAATCAGATTGATTATATTCTTTGCAGCCAAAGATGGAGAAGCTCTATACGGTCAGCAAAAACAAGACTGGGAGCTGACTGTGGCTCAGATCATGAACTCCTTATTGCCAAATTCAGACTGAAATTGAAGAAAGTGGAGAAAACCACTAGACCATTCAGGTATGACCTATATCAAATCCCTTATGACTATACAGAGGAAGTGAGAAATAGATTTAAGGGACTAGATCTGATAGACAGTGTGCCTCATGAACTGTGGATGGAGGTTCGTGACATTGTACAGGAGACAGGAATCAACACCATCCCCTAGAAAAAGAAATGCAGAAAAGCAAAATGGCTGTCTGGGGAGGCCTTACAAATAGCTGTGAAAAGAAGAGAAGCGAAAAGCAAAGGAGAAAAGGAAAGATATACCCATTTGAATGCAGAGTTCCAAAGAATAGCAAGGAGAGATAAGAAAGCCTTCCTCAGTGATCAATGCAGAGAAATAGAGGAAACCAACAAAATGGGAAAGACTAGAGATTTCTTCAAGAAAATTAGAGATACCAAGGGAACATTTCATGCAAAGATGGGCTCAATAAAGGACAGAAATGGTAGGGGCCTAACAGAAGCAGAAGATAAGAGGTGGCAAGAATACACAGAAGAACTGTACAAAAAAGATCTTCATGGCCCAGTTAATCACGATGGTGTGATCACTGACCTAGAGCCAGACATCCTGGAATGTGAAGTCAAGTGGGCCTTAGAAAGCATCACTACGAACAAAGCTAGTGGAGGTGATAGAATTCCAGTTGAGCTATTTCAAATCCTGAAAGATGATGCTGTGAAAGTGCTGCACTCAATATGCCAGCAAATTTGGAAAACTCAGCAGTGGCCACAGGACTGGAAAAGGTCAGTTTTCATTCCAATCCCAAAGAAAGGCAATGCCAAAGAATGCTCAAACTACCGCACAGTTGCACTCATCTCACACGCTAGTAAAGTAATGCTTAAAATTCTCCAAGCCAGGCTTCAGCAATATGTGAACCGTGAACTTCCTGATGTTCAAGCGGGTTTTAGAAAAGGCAGAGGAGCCAGAGATCAAATATCCAACATCTGCTGGATGCAAGAAAAAGCAAGAGAGTTCCAGAAAAACATCTACTTCTGCTTTATTGACTATGCCAAAGCCTTTGACTGTGTGGATCACAATAAAGTGTGGAAAATTCTGAAAGAGATGGGAATACCAGACCACCTGACCCGCCTCTTGAGAAATCTGTATGTAGGTCAGAAAGCAACAGTTAGAACTGGACATGGAACAACAGACTGGTTCCAAATAGGAAAAGGAGCACATCAAGGCTGTATATTGTCACCCTGTTTATTTAACTTCTATGCAGAGTACATCATGAGAAACCCTGGGCTGGAGGAAGCATAAGCTGGAATCCAGATTGCTGGGAGAAATATCAGTAACCTCAGATATGCAGATGACACCACCCTTATGGCAGAAAGTGAAGAGGAACTCAAAAGCCTCTTGATGAAAGTGAAAGAGGAGAGTGAAAAAGTTGGCTTAAAGCTCAACATTCAGAAAACGAAGATCATGGCATCCGGTCCCATCACTTCATGGGAAATAGATGGGGAAACAGTGGATACAATGTCAGACTTTAGTTTTCTGGGCTCCAAAATCACTGCAAATGGTGATTGCAGCCATGAAATTAAAAGACACTTGCTCCTTGGAAGGAAAGTTATGACCAACCTAGACAGCATATTCAAAAGCAGAGATATTACTTTGCCAACAAAGGTCCGTCTAGTCAAGGCTATGGTTTTTCCAGTGGTCATGTATGGATGTGAGACTTGGACTATAAAGAAAGATGAGTGCCAAAGAATTGATGCTTTTGAATTGTGGTGTTGGAGAAGACTCTTGAGAGTCCCTTGGACTGCAAGGAGATCCAACCAGTCCATCGTAAAGGAGATCAGTCCTGGGTGTTCTTTGGAAGGACTGATGTTGTAGGTGAAACTCCAATACTTTGGTCACCTGATGTGAAGAGCTGACTCATTTGAAAAGACCCTGATGCTGGGAAGGATTGAGGGCAGGAGAAGGGGACGACAGAGGACGAGATGGTTGGATGGCATCACCGACTCGATGGACATGTGTTTGAGTGGACTCCAGGAGTTGATGATGGACAGGGAGGCCTGGCATGCTGCAATTCATGGGGTCGCAGAGTCGGACACGACTGAGCGACTGAACTGAAACGTTTGCAAGAAAATGAGTAAATGCAAATGGATGAGTCTGCCTAAATGGGGCCATTTGAAAACAGCTACAATAAAATACCTAAAATTTTGATATATAGATAATGGTGTTTACCTTGTAAATTTAAAATTTTATAATCAAATTCACCCATTGTAATTAAGCCTCAGTGAGTAATGGTTGATAAACTTGCTTTTGGAATTACTGTGCTCTGCATTCCAGTATCTTCAGTTCTAATGCTTAATGTTTTTTTTTAAATAATTTTGTATGGTAAAATTAAAAAGATATCATCTCCATTTTTTTCTTATAGAGATTTAAAAATAACTTAGAGTAAAGAACCCCATCTTATATACAAGTTTTAGAAAATATTTTTTTTTCTTGCCCTTTGTGTCTTTTGATATCTTTGAAATATACAGGGCTACCCTGGTGGCTCAGATGGTAAAGAATCTGCCTGCAATGCAGGGGACCTGGGCTCAATCCCTGGGTCAGGAAGGTCCCTTGGAGAAGGAAATGGCAACCCACTCCAGTATTCTTGCCTAGAGAATTCCATGGACTGAAGAGCCTGGTGGACTATAGTCCATAGGGTTGCAAAGAGTCAGGCGCAACTGAGCAACTAACACACACACACACACACAAATACATTTCATATATCTAAAATAATTTAGGAAAACTGTAAATAAAATTATTCATACATCCTAAGACTCTAATCTAACCATGGGTGATTTGACTTTTCATTCTTATTTTTGCTACAATACTCACTCCATGTGTATCTTTTGTTTTTTAAAATATTGAAATCAGAATATATAAGCCCATATTGGTTACCAGGAACCTGTAAGTTTGTACTATTTCCAGACAATGAATATACAGTATATTTTGCATGTAATTTTTATCTCCTTCCATCAAGTGTAACAATATGTTGTATTTGCCATGGGCCTTTAAAGCTTCAGTGTTGTGAAGAGCTCTGCATGAAATTTTAAAGAGACTGGACCTTTCATCTGCACAGCAGCAGGGCACCTTGCTATAGGGACAAGAAAGGGGGAGAGAGAGAGAACATTTCTGAAGCAATAGCAAAAAATAACAGCAGAAGCAATTATTTCATCAAAGGTTGATTTTTTTCTTTATTCCCTATATATATGTGTGTGTGTGTGTGTATATATATATATTTTTTTTTTTTTTTCAAATTTCTTAGCTGGAGATTGCTGTATTGCCTTCGTCTTCATCTCCTGGTGTATGTTTAATTTGCCTGTTTCACATGGTCAAAATGGGCATAAATTCATAAATGAAAAATATTTATTCTAGGAAGTGGTGTTATTGATAACAGTATTTAAATACATGTGCACAAGATATGCAAGCTGGGAATGATGCAAAGAACTAAATTTAGCATTCACTAGGGTTCTTAGTGTGTTTATCTACTTGGGGATGTGAGTGATAAAGATACGTTTTCTTCTGGACTTCATTTTTTCTCTTTTTTCTCCCATTAACCTTAGCATAAACTGACTGCCCTGGGAGGGTAAGAGAGTTTCTCTCTGTCTCTGTGGCTAATATTGACATACTTTTTTTGGGGGTTGGGACTGGGCATCCCTGACTGTGAAGTGAATGAGTACTTAGCACTTACAGCAAGAATGTTATTTTACTGGCAGTGAGAAAAACCAAATATAACCCACCATTTCCTTTTACTGTGACCCTGAGATTGCATCAAAATGAAATGCCTGGGCTTTCCTGTGTATAGGATCTGAACTTCTCACTCAAACGAAGCTTGGTAGTCTTCCAGAGAGCTTTCTGCATTTTTGGAGTTGGAAGAATCATGTTGTGTTCTGGGTATTAAACTTGGTAGTATTTTCTTCCCTGTTCTGCTGTTTAGTCTTGGATGACTTGCTCTAACTTCTCTCTGTCTCCATTTTCATTCTCTTTAAACTGTTGAGAGGGTTAATAAAATACTTAACTGAACTTTGAGGTTTCTGAAGGAAGCTCCATCTCCCCATATTACTTTCCTATTTATTTTGTAACTAACTGTAAGCTTAGTGGCTCAAAAAGAAAGCACATTTATTCTCTTCCAATTCTGGAAGTCAAAAGTCTAAAATGAGTCTCAAGGAGTTAAGGGTGTTGATGGAGCTATGTTCCCTCTGGAGGCTCCAGGGGAAGAATCTGTTTCCTTGTCTTTTCCAGATTATAGGAAAAGACTACCTTCCTTGGCTCATGGCCTCTTCTTCCGTCTACAAGGTGCATCGCTCCAACCTGAGCTTCTATCACCCTATGTCTTTCTCTAGAGCCTTAATCACACATGAAAAGTTCTCATTAGCAGGTAAGGTAACATAGTCACAGGTTCCAGGAATTAAGGCATGGACATCTTTGTCAGGGGGAGGTATTATCCAGTTTATCACCCCTTCAACATTAAACTACTTAAAATTTTTGTAATCCTTCTGTTGCTTCTTTCCTCTTCTTCCCATCCTTAACTGGCAATGATTGTGAAATTCTTAAATGTACAAGAGAAAAGTTTCGTTGACATCCTCTCCGCAGTTGCTCTTAAGAGTCAAGCAGTGATTAGCTTCAGAGGAGTAAACTTCTTTCTGAGATGACACCCTAAGTATTTGAGAGTGTTTTCCCTGTATCTTTGAGAGGCCTGTGGACTGTGAGGAAGCAGATTTTTAGGGTCCATTGCTTTAGGTTCAGCCTGAACCTAAATGTTTGAATTCCAGCTACTCTATGCTTTCTCAGTGGGTGGTTATACTTCATCCTCTTACATTTGTGATAAACCTCTCTTCATTTTTTAATCAACCCACATTCTGACCTGCTGCTTATACTTTTAGGAAGTAAAACTTAGTCATCTAAACTTCACCCTCTCTTTTCCGTAGCACGTGGTATATATTTTTATTATAACTCCCATCTCTTAGTATTATAAGTCTGTGTCTCCTAAAAAATGGACGTGTTCAAGGGCAGAAATCCCACCTTACTTACCTTCTTATTTCCTTCACTAAAATGGTGATTGGCACAGAGTAAGCACTTAGCATGTATTTTTCTGAACAAGTGAATTACTAAACAACTTTAAGTGTATCCCCATACCCTATAGACTGAAGCCCAAACCTCAGCAGATTATGAAATCTTTAGTTTCCCTTCTTCCCTCTTCCTGTTCCCTATTTACTATTCAATTCATGGCCTCCCTGTGTTGTACTGCTTTCTGTTCTCCAAGTTACTTTTGATTTTATCTTCAAATCTTTGTTTCCAATGAGATAATATATAAATTAACATTTGAGGAGATTTGATCTGAGCCTCAGTACAAAACATTTTACTGGTATTTAGTCCTTATAATAATCCAATGTAATTTGTAGTTTACATCTTACATATCAAAATTCTAATGCTTGGAGAGATTACACAACTTCCCCTAGACCACATGGCTATTAAGGAGTAGCTCTGGGGTTTAATGGAGAAGGCAATGGCAACCCACTCCAGTACTCTTGCCCGGAAAATCCCATGGACGGAGGAGACTGGTAGGCTGCAGTCCATGGGGTCACTAAGATTCAGACACGACTGAACGACTTCAGTTGCACTTTTCACTTTCATGCATTGGAGAAGGAAATGGCAACCCACTCCAGTGTTCTTGCCTGGAGAATCCCAGGGACGGGGGAGCCTGGTGGGCTGCCATCAATGGGGTTGCACAGAGTCAGACACAACTGAAGCGACTTAACAGCAGCAGCAGCAGCAGCAGCTGAGGTTTAAACTCAACAGCTGAGGTGTGGAGCCTATACTGATTATTCTCTCTGCCTCCTGAAGGGATGATTAGCACTTTCCATAAAACTCTGCATTCCTTTTGTGCCCAACATAGTGCTTAAAAAACCTACATCTATTTAGGATTGAGGGTTGGGGTGAAGGTTTAATTATGATGGCTCTTTTATGGCTGTAAATCAAAAAGAGCACTGGTAGAGCCACTCTGGAGAACTTCTTGGAATCCGTTTCCAACCACATCTCAATCAGCGATAGCCAAAAATGCCTGAGAATTAATTTCCAAAGAAACAGTAGTCATTACATGACTGAACCAAACATCAGCCATCCCTTCCTTTTACCTCATTGATGTCCAAGCCTTTTTTGTTTAAAGCAGTGTAATCCATTCTTGAAAAAAAATCTCATGTAGACCTCTAATATACAAAATAGGTAAAAGTGTACATGAATTTTCAAAATATTAGTGGGTCCTTCCAGAATTTTTACATAAATCTCTTTCTCAAGCTTAAGGACACAGCATCCTTCCCTCCAACTCCTTTCTTGCACCCTGACTTACCCCAATTCCGTATGTGTTAATGCCAGGTCTGTGGGGAGAAGCCAGGTGGCCTAGGTTTATGATGGATTTGTGATATATATATATATATATTCTTCAGCAATGGATTGTGTCATTCACTTAGACTGAATTTGGAACAGAATTAAAATATCCAAAAAGAGTGGAAATATACCTGAAAGACCATAGACGTTTCTAATAGAAAAGAAGCTCACTTAAGGCCCATGTTGGAGCTATTCATTCTCTAAAAGGCATTCTGGAATGACATTGCCTTGGTGAATCCACAGTCTAGGCACTGGCCTTTATGCTGGAACACTGAGAAATTTCAGTTTGTTCATATAGCATGTGCCCCTGTTGGTGGAACCAAACGTATCCCTGGACCAAGGTTCTTGTTGACTCTTTGAATAGGTACTATCACCATGTGCTTGTCTGAAACCTTTGTTCTGTGCTTCCATGGCTAAGCTATACTTGTTTTACTTGACCTATTATATCCTTAGCTATATTAGCACATACAGCAAGAATATCATCCAGTATTGCTGACTCTGAAGACTTTCTGCTTCTGTGACAGGAGAGGGGATACCATTCATGATAGTTAAAAACTTAGGTGTTGAATTAAACAGGGCTGAATTCAAATCCTTGGCACTACCATGTGCATATAGGCTATGTGATCCTTGCTAATTTCCTTAACCTCTCTAAGTTCATTTTCCCTTCAATAAAATAAAAACAACTGAGGGTTGTTGTTGAAATTGAGTGAGATACGATGTGTGAAAGTCCCTGGTGGTTGGCCTAGGAGATTGCTTGGAGATTGGTAACTGCGAACTTTGTTACTATTTTAGGCAGCCTCTCATCTCTCTCCTTTGATCCTTTCTGTGTTGATTTTCAAGTTTAACTTTCTGCTTGTTTTTTCTTAATTCCAGATTCCAGGAGGATGCCCCACAGTAGTCTTGAAATGCCAAACATGATATCCCTGGCACAGCTAGCTGCTCAGTGTCTCCTCTCCTCTGCCACTGAGGAAATCATGCTCCAGGAGCTCCCAATGCCAGTCCTGGCTCTCATCTGTGTGCGGTGCTGACTATTCCATGGCTGTGAACCAGGATGTAAGTGGGGATTTCCTCTGTGAAGCAACAGCTCTTTCTTTGACTCCTTGATTGAATGAGTCTGTGCTCTGCCCCTTTCTCCTGATCAAGTATGTGTAGTATAAACAAATTGTATGCACATCACATATATCTGTGCTTGTGGGACATTCAAGTGATACATAAATATGTAAAAACTTACTATTTTCCTTCATTCTCTCAGCTGCACTCCCCCTGTTAACTGAGCATGGCTATTATTTTAGTGTATATCATTCTAGCCTTTTTTCTGTGCAATTATATACTTAATAAAAAATGGTGTTATACTCTTTTTTGGCAACCTGCCTTTTAAATTTAACATTTCTTGATCTTTTCATGTCCACGTATACAAATCTATCACATTCTTCTAAATTTTTGCATAGTTTTCCGCAGATGGGTGAGTCAGTGTTTACCTGAGAGTATTGATGAATACTTAGTTTTTCAGTTTTTTTTTTATATTAAAAACAAGGTTTCAGTGAATATTTTTGGGTTAAAAGGCATGTTCCCAATTAACATCCTAAAAGCCATGCCACAGTACTAAAGCCTATTTCTTCTGTACACAGTGATCAATATTGGATTTTATTTAATCTTTAAAATTTTTAATAATCTGGGTAAAATCCTTATTTAAACATACTTTTTTCTGATTATATGTGAGACTAATCTCCTTTGCATGTTTTTCATTTGTACTTATGAATCCTTTCAATGTATTTTTCTCAGTTTTATTGTGGGTTGTCTTTTTTTTTTAAATGACTTTATTAGAAGCTCTTTGTATGCTATTGGTTTTTAGCTCTTTGTTGGATATACCATAACTATTTTCTCCTAGTTACCTTTGCAAAATGGTGTTCTTTGTATTTTTTACTATATATAGAAGTTTTAAATTTTATCTAGTTCTTGTTTTCTTACTGTGACACTTACGATATGTTGTATTTGTAAAGGGATATGAAGGTGTAAAATCAGTCTCCTTTGTGGTGAAACAGGCTAATATTAATCACACATCACAAGTTAGAAAAGCAAAGCAGAAACAGTTTAAATATCTGTTGTAAATTCCAGCTACTTAACTTTCTAATCAAATCAAGTATTTATGGAACACCAATGTGTTTTGTGTGTTAGATAATGAAAAATATAAACTATGGACTCTAGAGAGCATTTGTATGTGAAACACAAATATTTAGCTACACTTTGAGAAAACCATATGGCATTTTTTAGCTTAAGTGCTAATGTTTTTTTTTTTTTTTTATAGAAAGAAGTAATATCAGAAGTCAAAGGTCAACAGAGAACATACACTGGTACCTGTTAAAGGCCATGAGCATAGTAGAATACTTGAATTGAGGCTTAAAGCCTGGGAAAGATACAGTTATGAGGTTGTAGGGTCTGTAGCTGTTATCTATTTCTGCATAAAAACCACCTCAAATCTTAATGGCTGAGAAAGTACCTGTTTAATTTAGCTCAATATTATATTGCAGGTTGACATTGTTGGTTGGGGTTAGTGGGCAGTTCATCTAATGTGGGCTAAACTTGACTAACCTTGGCTGGGCTCCTTATATAGTAACAGTCAACTGGCAGATTGCCAGGGCTGATTGATTTATGATCCACAAGATCACATCTGGGACAACTGGGATGACTGGGGCCATTTCCCACATGGACTTGGAACCTCTAACAGGCTAGCCTGAGTTTATTTCCATGGTGGACACAGAAGTCCAAGAGTTTGAGAATGAAAGCTGGAATGTCTCTTGAGGCCTAGGCTCAGAATAAGTGTAGTGTCATTTATGTGTATTCTGATGGTCACAGCTACAAGACCAGCCAAGATTCAAGGGTTCTCTACCTCTTGTTGGAAGGTGCTGAAATAGTGTGACTCTTTTGTAGTCGACTCCAGGAGTTGAGTTCAGACTCACGTTTACTGAGTGATTTAACCCTTGCAGTTAAATGTGATGACTATGCTCAAAATCTATCTTTGACAAAGCCTAGTAGAAATACCAATATAAATAGCAGCAAGGTAAAAATCTGAATACAAATGACTTTTTCTTCAGCCAAATGAGTATTGACTTTTTAGGAAACCTTTTTTTCAACTTGTTTTAAATAGATCAGTTAGGAACATGATGTCTGGATTGCTAGGCTGGCCAGAGTGATGTATGGTTATCTTGCCTTCCCACTCCTTTGAAAAAAAAGCAAAACATACTGAAAGGGTGAAGGAGATGTGGTGTTTAGTTCTGTTAAAAAATGCCATGGTCATGAATGCAGAGCATTAAAAAAGCTACACATGACAGTTCTCCAATTTAAAAGAGCCAGCTTCAAGTCTTGATTTCTTTATCTTTATTTTCAACTTAGTTGACTTTGCAGTTTCTGATTTCAGTGATTGGTGTAATTCCTCTTATCTTATTTTGGTTTTGTAGAAGCAGTTCTAGAAATTTTGTCAATTCTTGTTTTTACTATGCGGAGGTAAGGGGAGGTGGCCAAAAAGTCCTTTCTCTAATAAGCTTCTCTCCCCTAAAGTGACCATGATAGCTTCTCAATCCAGACAGTTATATGTGAGGTTTAGACAGAGCCAGGTAGACCTACTGGTTCATGTCTTTGTTTATAAAGTTATCGTTTTTCGGTCAAACCTTTAACTCAGAATGAAACATGAGTAATGTCAGAGTGTAACATTAAAGGTAGAATACTAAAGATGATGCTTTATAAAAACTCAGGTTTATTTTTTCTTATTCTCAGTTCTTCCTTACTTAGGGACCAGATATACCTTAAGGTTGTTACATATTTATGCATAAAAATCCCAGTTTCCCTCTGATTCTTGTAAATGTACCAAATGATGCTAATTAAAATAAACACCCTGTTCAACAGAGAAACAGTGTATTATAGTAGAGCTGTCTGTGAATGCTAGAGCCAGAGTCTTGTTTGAATTAGGAGGATGTTTGCTAAGTTAAGGCGTCCTACAGAGATGTATAAGGTCAGAGCTTCCAGCAGTCCATACTGTCTTTATTGAGAGACGTATTTATATCTTCCAGACTAGTAATTAATCACTCAGTGGGGTTTTTTGGGGGACATCATGCTCACAGAGAATCTTTTTGTGCTGCCAGGAACCACAAAGCATGGGCACAATTAAAATGCTGATTTAATTTATTATATTGAGGCATGGAACAGGAATGTTTAAATGATGTTGACAGGGCCAGAATTTCAGAACTACCCTTTTAAAAATACAAAACAAATGCCTACGCCCATAAATTAAATTATATTAATAACATGTTTCTCTAAGTTGCTTAGAAGCAAAATAAATCTCTTGACATTAATTAAAATTTAAAGATATTGTATCATTTGTTGTTAATGTGCAGTCTTTGTTAGGGGAAATACATTTCAAAGTGATCTATTTGTGAAAATTAAATGGAGGAAAATTGCCTATTGAGCAAATGTCGTTTAATAAGGCTGCTTTTCTTAGAAATGTGGATTCTAAAGTAACAAATGTTTTTATATTCTAATAATGGTTTCTATTTTTGATCCTCTAAATATTGTCTTTGTTACTTGAATTTTGATATTTCCACACAGAACTTCATTGTCAGGGGGGTTATAAACTCTAAAAACCAGGAAGGCTTTCATATATTTTGGGGTATTGGATAACATGCAATTGCAAAAAGAATTGACGTGGTTAAGCATTTGGATCTCATTCAAAAATCACGGCAGGACCAGAAGCCAAAGGGTCCCATTAGCAGCCTCTAACTAGCTTTCCTCTAATGAATACTGTGTTCTGTGTCTTTAAGCTACACTTTCCTGGTGCCACACAAGCTAGAAACTGCAATGAGATAATGGATAGATGTTGTCAGCAAGGGAGAGCTAATAGTCACCTCTGTGTGGACCTCACATGAAGATAATGTACTGAAAAGTTGCACATCTCTACTGTTATGGGAGAAAGGTGGTTTTTCACTCTGATGCAGGTTTATTTTTTTTTGTGGCATTGGTACAGATGCATTTAACTTGGGCTTAAAGCTCATTATAGAATAAAACTGTTAGAAAATGTTAAAATTATGTGTTCTTCAGTGAATGAAATAAAGAAACCATAAACTATGCACATTGTTCCTTATCATGCTACTGCCTTTTTTTTGTGGACTTGATAGTCCAATTACAGTATAGGAATCAGACAACCCCTGTTGGTCTTGATAATTCTGGTGATGAGTGCAAATTGGATGGATGAAAGGGAGTAGTTGTTCTATGTGTGTTCCTCCACTGGTTAAAATTAAAGCCCTTACAGTGAAGTCAATATTTATTTTGTGACCACTTACATGGTGTGAGTTTCCTTCTGGGAAATATTCCTTTTTTTATGGAAAAACTCTTTGACTTATATGCTAAATAATAATTAACCATTTTTAACATTTTGTTTTTCCCCCACATCCATTTAGCTACCAAATCCTGTGGCTTCTACTCTTTAATGTCAAAATGTTTTGTTCCGTGCCCCTCCACAGGCTCCCAAACTGCCATCACTGCAAACGTTGGTTTGTTTATCTGTCTCCTTTACTAGACTGTAAACTATTAGACGGCTTGAATCACATCTTATTTGACTTGGGCACAGTGTCTGGCACATAATAGGCCTATATGTATTCCATGTATAAAGAAGGCTTTTATATAAACCATTTAATTCAGTCAGTCTCAACTGAGTGTGGGGGTGATTTTTGCCCTCCTCCCCACAATGGATTTTGGCGATGTCTGAAGACACTTCTGATTATTCTTACTGGAGTGTGTGTGTATACTACTGGTATCTGGTGGGTAGAGACCAGACATGTGGCTGAATATCTTACAGTGCACAGATTTGCAACAGGAAATATCAGGTCCAAAATGTCACTAGTGCCAAGGTTGAGAAATCGTGTTCTAACTTAATTTTCAAAGTATCTCTCTCAGGTAGATGGACAGTTTCTTCACTCAAGATATGAGAAAACACACTTGGAGAGATTAAATGACCATTCCAAGTCCTCTCAGCGGAAGGTAGTGACAGGACCAGGAACTTAACCCTAGGCCCTTGATTCTTTTTTTTTTTTTTTAAATTTAACTTTACAATATTGTATTGATTTTGCCATATATCAAAATGAATCTGCCACAGGTATACATGTGTTCCCCATCCTGAACCCTCCTCCCTCCTCCCTCCCCATACCATCCCTCTGGGTCGCCCCAGTGCACCAGCCCCAAGCATCCAGTATCGTGTATCGAACCTGGACTGGTGACTCGTTTCATATATGATATTATACATATTTCAATGCCATTCTCCCAAATCATCCCACCCTCTCCCTCTCCCACAGAGTCCAAAAGACTGTTCTATACATCAGTGTCTCTTTTGCTGTCACGTACACAGGGTTATTGTTACCATCTTTCTAAATTCCATATATATGCGTTAGTATACTGTATTGGTGTTTTTCTTTCTGGCTTACTTCACTCTGTATAATAGGCTCCAGTCTCATCCACCTCATTAGAACTGATTCAAATGTATTCTTTTTAATGGCGGAGTAATACTCCATTGTGTATATGTACCACTGCTTTCTTATCCGTTCATCTGCTGATAGACATCTAGGTTGCTTTCATGTCCTGGCTATTATAAACAGTGCTGCGATGAACATTGGGGTACATGTGTCTCTTTCAATTCTGGTTTCCTCAGAGTGTATTCCCAGCAGTGGGATTGCTGTATCATAAGGCAGTTCTATTTCCAGTTTTTTAAGGAATCTCCACACTGTTCTCCATAGTGGCTGTACTAGTTTGCATTCCCACCAACAGTGTAAGAAGGTTCCCTTTTCTCCACACCCTCTCCAGCATTTATTGCTTGTAGACTTTTGGATCGCAGCTATTCTGACTGGCATGAAATGGTACCTCACAGTGGTTTTGATTTGCATTTCTCTGATAATGAATGATGTTGAGCATCTTTTCATGTGTTTGTTAGCCATCTGTATGTCTTCTTTGGAGAAATGTCTGTTTAGTTCTTTGGCCCATTTTTTGATTGGGTCATTTATTTTTCTGGAATTGAGCTGTAGGAGTTGCTTGTATATTTTTGAGATTAGTTGTTTGTCAGTTGCTTCATTTGCTATTATTTTCTCCCATTCTGAAGGCTGTCTTTTCACCTTGCTTATAGTTTCCTTTGTTGTGCAGAAGCTTTTAAGTTTAATTAGGTCCCATTTGTTTATTTTTGCTTTTATTTCCAATATTCTGGGAGGTGGGTCATAGAGGATCCTGCTGTGATGTATGTCGGAGAGTGTTTTAACTATGTTCTCCTCTAGGAGTTTTATAGTTTCTGGTCTTACATTTAGATCTTTAATCCATTTTGAGTTTATTTTTGTGTATGGTGTTAGAAAGTGCTCTAGTTTCATTCTTTTACAACTGGTTGACCAGTTTTCCCAGCACCATTTGTTAAAGAGATTGTCTTTAATCTATTGTATGTTCTTGCCTCCTTTGGCAAAGATAAGGTGTCCATATGTAGGCCCTTGATTCTACGTGTTAGTAATAACTAAATTATTTCAGTTACTTAGATGAGTTACTTAGATGAGCACTGTGATATTTCACTTTAATTATCTGGACATTTGCCTTAGATTTTAGCCTTGAAAATTTGTCCATGTACTACTTGAGTGTAATATTAATCATTAGAAAATAAGGTAGAAAGTATTTGTGTGCTTATTTGAAAGGTATCTCTCCTGGAGATTCCTTTGGATCTTATATAAAAATTTTTTGAATTTTCTGGGCTTACTGAGAGTGGGTTTCTCTAGTGAAGTGACTCAATCTGTACCTGGATATTATTAACAGTTCTGAATAATTAGTAATACAAGAATATTTAATATGGTTAAACTTGAGACCTGAAACATTTGAGATGGCCATTAGATCTTTCAAGCTAATACCTGATTTAATTTTTCATGTAGTACCTACATACATTGTGGGATTACACAGAACACAGAAGCTGTAAGCACATGAATCTGCTTACCACCTGAGTTGTAGCTCTGAAGTAAAACTAAGGTGTGTTTGTGCCTAGACCACTGTGCTTGCCTCTCTAGAAACAGCAGGAAAGATGGAATAGGAAAGATGCCGATAAGAGTAACTAATTGGTTTAAGGGGGAAAATAGCTGGACAAGAGATGGGAGCTCTGGTGTGCAAGGATATTTCCAGTATACAAGATTTTGAGGGAGAAACAGAGAAATTTGAGATATATTCTCTCTCCTCAAGGAGTGTTCAGATAGTAGATGAGATGTAGGTATGTACATATGTATCAAAACTAACAGAATAAGATAGCAGGAGGGTCAGATGATGGTAATAGCAGGGAACACAGAAGACAAAGTATTTTGTATTGGTGAGATCTGGTAAGGAATTAGCCTTCTCAGATGCAAAATACACATATTAATCCAAGGTGGAAAATATAAGTTAAAAGCATTGGTTACAAAAAACATTTCATAGTAAGTTATTATAGATAATATCATTTTAATATTTTCAAAAGAAAAATAACTCTTTCCTGGAATTTCTGTACAATCTTTTTGATATCCAGATGTTCAAAAAGTAAATATCTTTATGAAAGACTTATTTGCCATTTAAAATTCTTTTTATACTATCAATTCTTTATGTTTGCAGTTTCTGAGTATTTCTGGGTTCTTTAGGGCACAATACCACATTGCAAGAGAATTATAAGAACCTTCTATATAATAATCCTTGAAGCCACTTGAAGTAGAATTTGAAGACTGTTTAGAAGAACATAAAATACCCTTATTTCCATCCTGTCTTTGAATATCTGCATTGACATTGCATTTAAGCTTGTGGCTCCCTCAAAGTTGGAATGGGTGGCTATTCAAGAACACCTGAGTCAAAACAGCAGAAAGATAGTCGTAGAGGCAGATTCATGTATATATTTTCAAAATTATGAAAAATACCCAGGACAGAAAATTATACTTTAGTTCATAGGAGAAAGGAAAGTGTCTGAGAATCATTCCAGTAAGAGACAGAAGTAAAACTGCTAATTGAAAGTACTTGTTTTACCTTTTACCTAAATTCCAAATTTAGTATTCAGATCAGATCAGATAAGTCGCTCAGTCATGTCTGACTCTTTGGGACCCCATGAATCGCAGCACGCCAGGCCTCCCTGCCCATCACCAACTCCTGGAGTTCACTCAGACTCACGTCCATCGAGTCAGTGATGCCATCCAGCCATCTCATCCTCTGTCGTCCCCTTCTCCTCCTGCCCCCAATCCCTCCCAGCATCAGAGTCTTTTCCAATGAGTCAACTCTTCACATGAGGTGGCCAAAGTACTGGAGTTTCAGCTTTAGCATCATTCCTTCCAAAGAAATCCCAGGCTGATCTCCTTCAGAATGGACTGGTTGGATCTCCTTGCAGTCCAAGGGACTCTCAAGAGTCTTCTCCAACACCACAGTTCAAAAGCATCAATTCTTTGGCACTCAGCCTTCTTCACAGTCCAACTCTCACATCCATACATGACCACAGGAAAAACCATAGCCTTGACTAGACGAACCTTTGTTGGCAAAGTAATGTCTCTGCTTTTGAATATGCTATCTAGGTTGGTCATAACCTTCCTTCCAAGGAGTAAGTGTCTTTTAATTTCATGGCTGCAGTCACCATCTGCAGTGATTTTGGACCCCAGAAAACTAAAGTCTGACACTGTATCCACTGTTTCCCCATCTATTTCCCATGAAGTGATGGGACCGGATGCCATGATCTTCGTTTTCTGAATGTTGAGCTTTAAGCCAACTTTTTCACTCTCCACTTTCACCTTCATCAAGAGGCTTTTGAGTTCCTCTTCACTTTCTGCCATAAGGGTGGTGTCATCTGCATATCTGAGGTTATTGATATTTCTCCCGGCAATCTGGATTCCAGCTTGTGTTTCTTCCAGTCCAGCGTTTCTCATGATGTACTCTGCATAGAAGTTAAATAAACAGGGTGACAATATACAGCCTTGACGGACTCCTTTTCCTATTTGGAACCAGTCTGTTGTTCCATGTCCAGTTCTAACTGTTGCTTCCTGACCTGTATACAAATTTCTCAAGAGGCAGATCAGGTGTTCTGGTATTCCCATCTCTTTAAGAATTTTCCACAGTTTATTGTGACCCACACAGTCAAAGGCTTTGGCATAGTCAATAAAGCAGAAATAGATGTTTTTCTGGAACTCTCTTGCTTTTTCCATGATCCAGCGGATGTTGGCAAATTTAGTATTAGACTGAACCATTTTGGCCACCAAAAATGGCAGTTTCAAAGTTAAAACTAACAGTGGCTAAATATGCTGGAAATGGAGAATTCCAATTTTGAAATCAGCAGTTGAAGAAATATAGGAATATGTTAATAAAATACGTTATGAATACATGAATAACTTCAATACATAAAAAATTGTATCCCATTCAAGAATACCAACCCTGGTGAAAGTTAGATTGATGGCATCAAAAAATTATACTGTCCATCTGATTCACGGCAGATAATTCATGTAAAAATTATAAAATTGAGAAGTCTTAAGAGAGACTAGAGGAAAAACAAGTAACTTGGTGATTTCATCCCCCAAATCTTATTAAAAATCTTTCAGTTTAGCTTGTTTAAAATTCTTCATTAACAGGAATGTTTGAATGTATTACTTAAAAAAGCAAAATTAAACAGACCTCGAGGTGACGTTATTTTACACTGAGATACTACACAAATTTTTTTTTAGCTCATGGAATATGGCAGCTTAAAGGATTAATTTTAAATTTCAGTCCAACATATCTAAATTGTAAATAGTAAAAACTATACTTTCCAAATCATTTGAACACTTTTATTCAGATAAATAGAGGAACACACTGCTACTGCTAGTGCTAAGTCGCTTCAGTCATGTCCAACTCTGTGCGACCACGTAGACGGCGGCCCACCAGGCTCCCCCGTCCTTGGGGTTCTCCAGGCAAGAACACTGGAGTGGGTTGCCATTTCTTTCTCCAATGCGTGAAAGTGAAAAGTGAAAGTGAAGTCGCTCAGTTGTATCTGACTCTTCGTGACCCCATGGAGTGCAGCCTACCAAGCTCCTCCATCCATGGGATCCTCCAGGCAAGAGTACTGGAGTGGGGTGCCATTGCCTTCTCCGGGGGAACACACTATCTCCTTTTAAATAGGACTGGTGTTAGGTAGAACTGTGAAGTAGCCAAAGATTGTTCTCTGTTTGGTTCCAGACTCTTCTTTTTATGTTGTTTCATGTCCACTTCTGTCAATACCTACTTTCAGAAAAAAAACTGATAAACTCTTTCACAGAAGAGTGAAATGCCTGAGGTTCAGTTTGTGACCCCTTTCTGAAAAGTTGGCAGGCTTAATATTCCGTCTATTTAAACATTCTGCTAAACTATTAATTTTGGAATTCAATTATTTGATTTAATGATTTAAAAAAAATTTTTCTGATTTCCCTTGAATATAATCCTAGTAAAAAATGACTTATGTATATGGTATTACCATCTTCTTGGGCTTTATATAAGATTTGTTTTCAGAACTTTTAAGATGATTCTTTGTATAGAATCTGACTCCTGGGGCTGGAATTAGTACCTGGTATGTAGCTTATAAGGAAGGTTCTAGAAAGTCTGTGTGAACAAATGCAGTGCTTGGAAGAAAATAGGCCATGGACCAGGGAATAAAGTGATGGTAGAGGAATGAAGTAAAGAAGTAGACCAGGGAACCTCACATTTGACCATGGGCTGGGGCAGACCTGAGTCCAGAATGGTGAAGCTGGGGCCAGCAGGGTACAAGCAGTGGAGAAGATGGATGAAGGTGAGGGTGATGCTCAACTGAGGGCTCCATCTCTGCTTACTTGTGGGTCAACCTTCTTGGGCCTGGGACCTAGAAGAAACAGGGCAGAGCTGGACTTTCCTAGATATTATAATCATATTAACCTTAGTAACCAAGCAATTTGTTATGTATCTGTTGTGTACAGAATATAAAACAGATATTACAGATGTTGTTTTGAAGAATCAGTGATCTGTAGAGGAAAAACGAAGTGCACATAGGAAATTGTGGGTACAAAGATAATTCATTGGTGACTGTATATCTAAAATTAGGTGTTAGAAGTATTAAAATTCAGTATTTCAATTCAGGAATTTAACAAAGGAGATATCAAAAGTGAACAGGATCCATGACCTCATTTAGGTAAGTGTAGAGCCACCTCACAAATGTTTATCTCGTCCCTTATTCAGAAAAATAAAAAGTAGAGAATATAAAATTTAAAAGTTTCATAAAATTAATTTTAAAATACTTTTATATTTTAAGACTATGTCTTATAAGAAAAGTTCAGTGATACCATGCAAAAAAGTATGAAAGCAAGTTTGCTCTGAAGTCTTACTGAATATCAAGCACTTTGTCCAGTACTGTGCAAAGGGATAAAGGTAAATATTAATAGAAGGGTAAGAGTTAGGCCTCCTTCCTTAACTTCTATGCTCAGATCAGAGAAAATTCTGAGGAAACATCAAACACACTCTGTTAGATGCCAAGATGAGTGTCATAGCTTATTTTGATGATATTAAATTATGTAAGTGATGGTACTTCAGATTTTCACTCAGCTTTCTTCTTCTAAATGTAATGTTTCTTTTTTCTCCATCTGTCTTCAATATTTTTTTTTTAGCAGTGTGACTATGTTGTGTCTTTTTTTTTGGTAGCCTGTTTTTCCTTTTTTTTTAAAACAAATACCAGTTGAGATTCTCTGGGATTCTTGGATATGTGGTTTGTTGGTTTTCATTAATTTTGGAAAATTTTCTCTTCAAACATTTCTTTCTATCTCTTCATTCTGGCTTCAGTTCCATATATGTTAGGCCATTTGATATTATCCTATAGCTCTGTTTTTTCTATTTTTAAACTTCTTATTTTCCTTCTTTGTGTGTGTGTTTGTGTTTTAGTTTGGACATTTTTTATTAATCCATCTTTAGATTCATTGTGTCCTGTCTGCTAATGAGTCCATCAAAGGAATTCTTCATTTCTAATACTATTTTTTTTTTTTTACTTACAGCATTTCCAATTGAGCCTTTTTTGTAGTTTGCATCTTTGCTGACATTTCCTGTTTGTTCATATATGTTCATCTTTTCCTCTAGATCCTTTAATATTCTAATCACTTTATTTTAAAGTCCCTGATTGATAGTTCCAATATCTAAGTCATCTCTGTGTTTACTCTTCTTAGTTGGCTATTTAACAGTGACTTGCCTTATTATTTTTTAATGTCTTTTACTTTTTATTGAATTCTGGACACAGTGTAGAGAAGAATTGAAGAGACTGAGTTAAATAGTATTTTTACCTGGTGATAGACATGCCTTCTCTTCTTTCATGCCAGTAGTGTGGAGGTTGCATGGATCTATTCAGAAGTTGTGCCACATTAGGGCTTTCTTGTTGTTATGGTTAACTTCAGTTCTTCACTGGCTTCGGATTACCCCAGTGGTGGCTGGTTAAACACCTTGTGCTTAGAGTGGGGCCTAGGAGTGCCCAGAGGTTTTTCCTCAATGTTCCCATTCTACCCTGTCTACCTGAGCTACAGAGGGGTGTCACTTTATTTTGTGGATAGGTACTGGGCTCTTGGTAGGCACAGGGAGCTCTCTATGGTGTTGGTCCAGCCTCACTCTTGAGAAGCTGCTGTGTGTCTCGGCTTTGGGGTTAAGGTTTTCTCAGCATTCCTTCCTCTCTTCCCACGGCAGCCAAACTCTGCCTTGAGTATGTGGTTGGTCTTAGGTAAGAGAGAATTTGTCTCTCACCTAGCAGAAGCTGATCTCTGCTTGGCATCAGTCCAGAATCCTGGAAGAACTCCTGCCTCACTTCTGCTTCTGTCCCTTCCTCATAAGCAGTGCATCTTTGCATGGTTGCTGAGGGCAACTGGGTTTGTTGTCCCTCCTTTCATCTCTCTGTGTAAGTATTATCATACTAAGACAAAATTTGAGGATTTCTAGAAGGCACTAAGATGCTCAGAGGAGACATCACCATCCTTTTCTCCTTTGCAATAGTAAGATAGTTGAAATAATTGAAATAATATTAATAGTGTTAACCTTGAACTTCCTAAAGTTGTTTCTGAATCCCAAGTCCTTTCACCTTTGAGTTTTAGTCAACATCCCTCTCTCCATCTTCCTTCTTCAGAGTAATGGAATGGGAGGATAGAGGCTGCATGTCTTCTACTGCAAGGTGGGAAAGGCTCTAGAAGCTGGGTGAGCAAGGTAGGGGTTGGAGGGAGCTGTAGCAGCAAGTGTAAAAGCACCTGAGTGTTGGGGAAGGGACCATATAGAAGTAAAGAACAAAACAAGAGAAAAAGAAAGTTTAAAGAAGCTTTTAAAGTGTTGTTTATTTTTCAGTGCCTGTGTTACAGATCAAAATCAGGCCTGATCTTTATCAGGATCCATTTTTTTCCATTTTTTTCCCTAAAGTTTTAAAATTTAAATTATAAATACTTTTATAATCAGCACTAATATTAATGTAAATAGGTATGTAAGGCCACCGTGGAAAAATATATTGAAAAGTTCAAACAGATTTTTGAAGCTGTATAGACAAGGAAACATACCATGCTATCTATGAAATGTCTGTCTTTCTTTCTTTAAAGCATTTATTATACATTCTATTCATATATCCCTCCAAAGTAACATTGTATTGTGTTTCAGAACTAGAGTTTTTTTTTTCTCTATGTGAATATATGGAAAGGACTTTATTGTATTTCTCTAAATGTAAGATGCACATGTTTTTTCACATTTTAATGTCTCCAAAATGGGGATGTATTTTACCACCGATGGACTATCATGATAACCTAAGTGGCATGATTTTTTTCTTGGTAAATAAGATAGTATGTTTTATGATTAATGACATCTTAAATTTGAGGAAATATGATATACTATTTTACAGATGAAGAAGCTAATAACCATTTGACTTTTTGGATTGTGATCCACCCACAAGGTATTACATGCTTGTGTTTGAGGTATTTAAAACCTTAAATTTGAATTTTTAAAAAATAAATTATATTAACTTTTAGCTATGGTATAAAATAAAATGCCTTTCTTCCTACAGATTTAAATTATTTTTATTTTATTTCCTCTGCTTTTCAGTTTATTCACAATCTCTGTAGAAATTTGACCACTCTGTTTTCACTCCTATTTTCAGAGCAACTGGTCTGTATTTTATGTTCATAAAAGTATCTTCCAATAGTGATGTGTGTATGTGCTTCATCGCTCAGTCCAATGTTACATATGCATGGAGAAATTAGACTAAAGTACTTAATTTCTCTTGTTTATTTGAAGGGGATATATGTCCAGAGGACAATATTTTAATGTAATTACTATGTAAATGGAGGCAGAAAAAAACTCTTGAGTTTTTAAATTCAAGCTTTGTCGGGTAGATCATAGTTTGTTGTCTTTGACTCATAGGAATCCAGTTGTCTTGATTACAGTGACTGGATATCAAAAGATGACTAAATGAAATGAATGACTTGTGCAATAATAATTTAAAAAACCCTTAAGTTATCCATAACTGTTAGCTTTAATTAAGGGCAGAGAATCTTAGTTACACCTTGATATCAAAAAGTACAGTCAAGTCTTTAATAGATTTGTTCATTGTCTGTATTAGGTCATATATGTATATAGCTTATGGGTTAGATAATTTGAGAAAGTAAGTATTTTTTCTCACTATCAACATAGTTAAAACTCTTTGAAGAGTTGTCACTTTTACATAGGAAAATATGGTGATGTAAAGAAAACTGTTTCCTTTCCTAATTTGACTTAAAGCATTTTATTTGATTTGGTGGCTTCTCTTAGACCCAAATCTCAATCATCCCCCCTTATATATTCATTCATCACTCCAGTAACACACAACTTCTTTAACACTTGAATTCTGAATAAACACATGTGGAAGAACAATAGGATAGAATTCTGGTAAAGCAAATTAAGCACCATTAAACCAGAGTTTTGGCATGTGTTTTGGAACAAGTACAAGGAGCCATAATGTGCTCTCTAATCAAGCCAGTTGGTCTCATTTGGGGGTCATCACTGAGGAGATACTAAAGAACTGTACAGAGGCTCTTTTTAGTGTTTGAAAGAATTCATCTAGACCCATTCGTACTGAATCAAAGATAAAAACAACTCAAATTAATATTGATGATATTTTAACACGTTGAAATGAGAAAAAGAGGTAAAAATGAACTCTGCCAAGTGAATGTAATTTAAATGAAATGCTTCTTAAGAAGCAGTGCGATTGGCTGGACTTAGGAGGAGATAAATGTTTGATAAGTTGTGGACTTAGGTCTGGGAGAATGTAGCTTGATTCTGGGCATATGAAAAAAAATGAGAAAGGACCTCATTAGAAAATTTTGGGATATTGATCAATCTGGTGACCTGTGGGTTGGTTGGAGGAGTGGGATTATAAAGAAACTGTGTACATACTAAGCACTCATGTTGAAATTATTAGAGATCAGTAGAGAATCTACCAATCCACCAGCAGTCCCTGGTGGCTCAGACGGTAAAGTGTCTGCCTGCAATGTGGGAAACCCGGGTTCGATTCCTGGGTTGGGAAGATCTCCTGGATAAGGAAATGGCAATCCACTCCAGCACTCTTGCCTGGAAAATCCCATGGACGGAGGAGCCTGATAGGCTACAGTCCATGGGGTCCCAAAGAGTTGGACACGACTGAGCGACTTCACTTTCACTTTCAGAGAATCTACCACAAATACACTTTCCACCAGAAAAGCTGCTTTCACCCCCTTATATTTAATAACTGAAGTGTAAATGTAATTCATGGGTCTTCCTGGGTGGCACAGTGGTAAAGAATCTACGTCTCAACGCAGGAAATGCAGGAGACGTGGGTTTGATCCCTGATCAGGAAGATACCCTAGAGTAGGAAATAACAACCCACTCTGGTATTCTTGCCTGGGAAATCCCATGGACAGTGGAGCCTGGCAGGCTACAGTTTAATGGATTGCAAAGAGTCAGATATGATTGAGCATGCACACATGCAAATATAATTTATAGTGAATGTTTATATATAATTAATTGTTCTTTAGTTAAATAAAAGACGAAAACCAGGAAGAATGGATCCATAGAGAAATTACATGTATATGGAATGGATCTGGGGCTAATGGGTGTTTTAAAAGGAATTCAAAAGGATAACATGTATCAAGACATGATACCAGAGGAGGAAAGTATTATTTAAAAGCCTAGTCACTATATATCATGCAATAATTCCAGTATTTCTGAAATGTATAAGACTGTATTAAAAATAAGTTACAAAGTTCTATGGCTTCAATGCAGGTTCATTCAGAGAACGGGAAAAAAGCCCTTTGTAAAATATGGAAACCATCTTGAGTTCAACAAATGCCAGAAAAAATTATAATTGTAAAACTGAGATGTCGACTATCGTTATTACAGTGGCTGTGTTGTTTCCAATAACAATTTGGCATTTTATTTAGTCTGTAACAATCTACAATTGAAATATAAAATAAAGATTTTTCTTTTATTTCCCTCTGAAGTTCTGTGCCAGGCTAAGCAGAACCGAATGAAACATCTGTGGATGATTAAAGCAAGCTTTCCTATGAGGTTTTGAAGAGAAAGTAAACATGGATTTTATCCATAGTCAACAGCATTTACAAATGTAAAGGGAGGAAGCTACTGAGTTTTTGAAGAATGAGCTGTTAGAGAGGAAATAGAAGTATGGAACAGCAGATGGCGATAATTAGTTCCATATGGTGAAAGACTTCTATTAGAAAAAAAAAATGACAGTGAGCTGTTCTGGTTGGGTGATATTTTATTGAAGCAATATTTGTGTCTTGTTTCCTATCTTTGTCTTTCTAGAATTGTCCCATCTCCAAAACCAATCAACTGTGACTAACATGTGAGGGATTGTTTGGGAGTGTACTTTGGTACTCAAGAGTGAGAAAAACTCGGGTTAGGGTGTTATCCAGTCTGGGGGAATGTCCCATTGGACGCCCACTCATCTCTTCTACTTAGGATTTTCAATTCTCCAATATATTACTTAACTATTTTGGGACAGTCAGAGTTCCCTCGGAGAAGGCAATGGCACCCCACTCCAGTACTCTTGCCTGGAGAATCCCATGGACGGAGGAGCCTGGTAGGCTGCAGTCCATGGGGTCGCTAAGAGTCAGACATGACTAAGCGACTTCACTTTCACTTTTCACTTTCATGCATTGGAGAAGGAAATGGCAATCCACTCCAGTGTTCTTGCCTGGAGAATCCCAGGGATGGGGGAGCCTGGTGGGCTGCCGTCTATGGGGTGGCACAGAGTCGGACACGACTGAAGTGACTTAGCGGCAGCAGCAGCAGCAGAGTTCCCTAAGAACCCTGGCTTTAGTGCGACTGCCTGGATTTGAATTGTTTCCCTTCCTCACTAGTTACCTGAACTTGGGGCATGACCTAACCTTTCTATGCCTCAGTTTTCTTATCTGTACAGTGGAAATAGTTACAATACCAGACTTGGAGTATTGTACAACCTAATGGTACAGTTGTTGTAAGGATTAAAATTAATGTATATTAAAAATGCCCACCAAGTCATTTGGACCCCACCCTAGACCCACTGAAGCAGAATCTGTATTTTTGATCACGTATTCCTTCTCAGTAAACAATTTTTGATTATTTATCTTCACTATAGGCTGCAGTCCATGGGGTCGCTAAGAGTCGGACACGACTGAGCGACTTTACTTTCACTTTTCACTTTCATGCATTGGAGAAGGAAATGGCAACCCACTCCATTGTTCTTGCCTGGAGAATCCCAGGGACAGAGGAGCCTAGTGGGCTGCCGTCTATGGGGTCGCACAGAGTCGGACATGACTGAGGTGACTTAGCAGCAGCATAGGCTTGTTAATGTAGTTAGTAACTTATGTGTACTATTGTTCTAATATAGAACATACATTTTATAAGATCTACAAGACAGATTGTTTAAAAGAGAGAGGAAAATTAAATATAAAAATTTGAGTATCTTTTTTCCCATATCCTGGTAAATTAGGATTTAGAGGTCAATGGTTTAGAATATATTAATAACATAAAGAGAGTGGTACTGACTTCAACTAGCCAAAATCTTCAGGCAGCAACAGCAACAACACAGCACACAACCCCAGAGCTTTGGTAATCAGTTTCTCCATCCCCCCAGGCTCATGCCAAGGCCAAATGTGAAATCCTGTTCCCAGTTCCCTGTGTTTTGGATTTCAACAGTATTTTTGTTTACTTTTATCCCTTTGTTCTCTGTGCTTTTTTATATCGCCAACCAACTCACTTTTTGCAGTTATGACCTTGATGGTATTCAGAATCCTCTGTTCTTAGCCACAAATGTCAGTAGCTTTCAAAAAAGATGAAATAAGCTCTTTGTTTTTAATTGTTGATAAAGGTTTCCTCACTTGCACCTTATTTCAATTTTCTTCCCAACTGGCAGCAGTTGCAGCAGCTTTCTTAGTTCTGGGTCACTGGCAACCCTGTTTGAGTTATGCTGCATCAACATGCAGAGGTGTTAATCTTCTTTTGTTCCCTCTCACAGCCTTTCTCTAGCTTCATAATTATCTGAGGTTGGTAACAACTCTTAAGAACATACTCTGTCACCTTGAAATCAAGAGGGTTTTAGCTGAAAACTCAAAGTCTTTTAAAGATGTTGTTTCTCTCAGCTATGAATAGTGAGGGAAAATTTGAACATGACAGTCCTTAGTTGTAATGATATTTAGGCGATGGATCCCATTACTTTGCATAATGTGGGATGCTGACATTTTCTTCAAACATGTAATCCTTGTCATTGAGTGTGGGAAGGAGAGAGATTGCTACCTGAAGTAGGGGCAGTACAGGATGGCACTACACAGAAATGACATAAAGCCCCAAATAATAGCAATAATCATTTTCCACTTCCTATCATGTCATTTTTATAATTCACATGATGTTCTCTGGTACTGTTTTCATGATTCTGAGCAGCTGCTGCAGTTCTACGCAATGTGTAGAGCATTTCTTATATAAATGACTTACATGTTAATATTGATTATATTGAAACAAAGTAATTTGTATCATTAGAATCATATCAAAATATCACTGAATTACTTACAGATAGCTTGCATTTGAATGCTTATTCTTTACATTATTATTATCTTGAGAGAGAATTCATTGGTGCTTTATTTAATGACACCAACTTTGTGGTAAATATTCAAGAACAAGAAGATAGTAGTATACGTTGCTATTTATTAGATTCAAGAAGAGTTTTATTTAATTTGAATATGCTCTATGTACCATACACTGATTAACAAATTAAAAATGAATGCAACAAAATAATAGACATAAAAATACAAAGAATCCCATCTTTAGAGTTCTTGTAGGAACATGGTAACAGCCTAGAATTGTAAGTTCCTGCCTCCCTTCCTAAAAATCATACAAGGAGAAAGCAATATGTAAAGCATAAAATTAGCATAACATAGAGTCAAGGAGAAAGGAACACTTGGCCTGAGTGATGAGTCACCATTGAAGATGTGTGGGGAAGACCATTCTAGATTGTCAAAGGTAGTGCAAAGGCTCTGGGGAAGAAATGGGATCAGGTACAAAAGAACAGAAAGATCTGTGAGGCTTGATTAAAGTGAATGAATGGGGAGTGTGTTAGGAGATGATGATGGTGATGGAGACCTAGGCAGGAGTCTGAACATGCAGGGCCTTATCCATCAAAGTAAAGAATTTAGTTATTATTACAATACAATAGACAGCCATTGGAGTATTTATAGCAAGAGGGTGATAGTTTTATCTACTTTTTAAGAGATCACTTTATTATTGGGACAATTGTGAAATTTGAGTAAGGTCTGTAGATAATAAAATTATCCATGTTAATTTCCTGATTTTTAAAAAGTATACTATTTTTATAATGATACCAGAAATGATATTATATTCTTTACTGTTTAATTAAAAGCAACCTTTAGCACTCATGCAGTAACTATCAAGACATCACAACATAAAAGGCTTTGCTTATCAATATGATGAGGGAGATACAATTGAATTTTTACATTTTTTATTATTAAATATTAATTGTGATAAGTATACTCTTCATTCAAGAGAAAGTTACTACTTTGAGGAAATACAGCTGAAAGTATTGAGGGGTAAAAAGGTGGAATTGTTACTGAATTGGTCACCTGGACCCATGCTGGGGTCCTAGCCTGGGCTGAGACCCCTTGTTTCTGCTGGGGAAATTCTTTTTCTGCTTGGATTTGCGAAACCAGTAACAAAACAAATGCTGAGACTGAAACAGTGCAAGCTTTATTCAATGGCCAAAGAACGGAGAAGTGGGAACTTACCGAATAGTTCTCAAGTCAACTTCTCAAACTGACACCATATATGACACCACATATAAAAGGGGGTCAAGGTGGGAATTGGAAGCAACAGTTATAACTGGACACGGAACAACGGACTGTTTCCAAATTGGGAAAGGAGTATGTCAAGGCTGTATATTGTCACCCTGCTTATTTAACTTATATGCAGAGTACATCATGAGAAACGCTGAGCTGGAAGAAGCACAAGCTGGAATCAAGATTGCCAGGAGAAATATCAATAACCTCAGATATGCAGATGACACCACCCTTATGGCAGAAAGTGAAGAAGAACTAAAGAGCCACTTGATGAAAGTGAAAGAGGAGAGTGAAAAAGTTGGCTTAAAACTCAACATTCAGAAAACTAAGATTATGGCATCTGGTCCTGTCACTTGGCAAATAGATGGGGAAACAATAGAAACAGTGAGAGACTTTATTTTGGGGGGCTCCAAAATCACTGCAGCCATGAAATTAAAAGACACTTGCTCCTTGGAAGAAAAGTTATGACCAACCTAGATAGCATATTAAAAAGCAGAGACATTGCTTTGTCAACCAAGGTCCATCTAGTCAATGCTGTGGTTTTTCCAGTAGTCATGTATGGATGTGAGAGTTGGACTATAAAGAAAGCTGAGTGCCGAAGAATTGATGCTTTTGAACTGTGGTGTTGGAGAAGACTCTTGAGAGTCCCTTGGACTGCAAGGAGATCCAACCAGTCCATCCTAAGGAAATCAATCCTGAGTATTCATTGGAAGGACTGATGTTGAAGCTGAAACTCCAATGCTTTAGCCATCTGATGCAAAGAACTGACTCATTTGAAAAGACCCTGATGCTGGAAAAGATTGAAGGCAGGAGGAGAAGGGGACAACAGAGGATGAGATGGTTGGATGGCATCACCAATTCGATGCACATGAGTTTGAGTTGACTCCGGGAGTTGGCAATGGATAGGGAGGCCTGGTGTGCTGTAGTCCATGGGGTCTCAAAGAGTCAGACATGACTGAGCAACTAGACTGAACTGAACTGAAAGGAATATCCATGACTTATCTCAGAACAGGGGTGTGGTTTGGACCTGCAACCAAGGCATCTTCCTTTTCAGTCCTTGTATGGGTTTCTTCAGTTGTCATGGCAACTGTCTACTACCTCAGTGCTGGTGGGTGTGTCATACAATGACTGTTTAATGAGGTTCAAGGTCTGCTACTGCTAAGTCACTTCAGTCATGTCTGACTCTGTGCGACCCCATAGATGGCAGCCCACCAGGCTCCCCCGCCCCTGGGATTCTCCAGGCAAGAACGCTGGAGTGGGTTGCCATTTCCTTCTCCAATGCATGGAAGTGAAAAGTGAAAGTGAAGTCGCTCAGTCATGTCTGACCCTCAGCGACCCCATGGACTGCAGCCTACCAGGCTCCTCCGTCCATAGGATTTTCCAGGCAAGAGTACTAGAGTAGGGTGCCATTGCCTTCTCCGGTTCAAGGTCTACTGGAAGTCAAATGTTTTGGGCCTCACTGGTTCTAACTAGTTCTTGTCTTTTTGCAGCTTCCTTCTGAAATTTAGATAAGAGCAATTGGTTTCCATTTGAGGGAGAGCCAGGGGTATAATTCTGGGGCAACAGTCTTGTAACGGGATATCTAAAATGCTTCAGAAAAAAAAAAAAAAAGTGTGTGTGGAGAGACAGAATGATATACAAATGTGGTAAATGTTAACTTGGGAATTTGGGGGAAAGTTACATAGAGCTTCTTTGTGCTATTCTTGTAGTTATGTTACAACTTTTCTGTAAGTCTGAAATAATTTTTAAATAAAAAGTAAAGGAAGGAAACCAATGCTGACCTGTGTAAGGAATGATTTATATACAAGCAAATGTGGGAGCAGGGAGACTGGTAAAAGAAGTATGGCAGTGGTCCAGGAGAGCAGTGATAGTGGGTGGATTGGGACAGTAGCAATGAGAATAGAGAACAGTGATCAGATTTAAGACATACATGGTTGATTAAATGTGGTTGGTGAAGGAAAGAAAGGAATGATATATGACCTCAGGTTTCTTGGTTGAAATGATGCCCTTTTGTGAGAAGGGAAGACTAAAGTTGTTCAGAATATAGAAAAAGTTATCCTGATTATTTGAGGTTTTGAGTTATTAGAGTTCATGGTGCCAGAACTTATAATTTACATTTTATAAAAGTTAAGTTCTTAATCTGACAAAACCAGAGGTTAAGTTCCTATAAAGAACAATTAGTTTTGCTTCATTTTGTTGGTGGCATCTTTGTCTTTGAAAGAATATACTACTTATAAGAGGAAGCATTTGAGTGGGTTGGTTAAAAGAAAAAATCTCATCACGGCATTTGGCTAAACAACTCAGTAGTTCCTCACCATTACCAGTCAAGAACATGATACAAGGATAATTATGCAGAAAAATTCCAAGAATTATATTTAGACTGAACATTGTATGGGCTTATTGTAATAAATTCAAACATTATGGAAATAAAAAGTACAGTTTTTCTTCTCTCCTAATTCTGTAGTGCAGAAAGTCCAATAGCAGTTGGATAGTTCTCCTTCCACACAGCTATCCCTGTAGTTCCCAACCCTCTCCATGTGTATATATAACGTAATTTAACTTTTTGTATATATAAAAATAGGGTTGTATTAGTTATTTCTTGCTTTGTATAAGATTCCCACCCCCTCCCCAAATGTAGCAACTGGAAAAAACAAACATAATTTCGAAGATTCTATGGGTCAAGAATCTGGATGTGGCTTAGCAGGATCTTCTGCTTCCAGGTCTCTTTTGAGGCAATTAGGTTGCTGGCTGGGGCCGTGGTGTCAGATTAAGGCTCACCTGGGAAGAATATGCTTCCAGATCACTCATGTGGCTGTTGGACTAAAGCCTTAGTTACCTGTTTGTTGGAGACTTCCCTCAGTTCTTTGCCACAGGGATCTGTCTATGGGAGCAGCTCACAGTATGGCTTCACATTATTGCCAACATTTGGGGTTGTTCTTATTTAAGGTTTTGGTCATTTTTGAGGCTCCAAAATCACTGCAGACGGTGATTGCAGCCATGAAATTAAAAGACGCTTACTGCTTGGAAGGAAAGTTATGACCAACCTGGATAGCATATTCAAAAGCAGAGACATTACTTTGCCAACAAAGGTCCATCTAGTCAAGACTATGGTTTTTCCAGTGGTCATGTATGGATGTGAGAGTTGGACTGTGAAGAAGGCTGAGCACCGTAGAATTGATGCTTTTGAACTGTGGTGTTGGAGAAGACTCTTGAGAGTCCCTTGGACTGCAAGGAGATCCAACAAGTCCATTCTAAAGGAGATCAGTCCTGGGTGTTCTTTGGAAGGACTGATGCTAAAGCTGAAACTCCAGTACTTTGGCCACCTCATGCAAAGAGTTGACTCATTGGAAAAGACTGATGCTGGGAGGGATTGGGGGCAGGAGGAGAAGGGGACGACAGAGGATGAGATGGCTGGATAGCATCACCGACTCAATGGACATGAGTTTGGGTGAACTCCAGGAGTTGGTGATGGACAGGGAGGTCTGGCGTGCTGCGATTCATGGGGTCGCAAAGAGTCGGACACGACTGAGCAACTGAACTGAACTGAACTAAAGAGATATGTAGTGTTATCTTATTTTTCATTTGTGTTTACCTTATATAGGGTGTGGAACACATTTTCATATGCTTATTTGCCATCTGTATATCCTCATCTTCTTTGAGGTGTCTGTTAAAATCTTTGGCACATTTTTAAAATCAGGTCATTTGTTTTCTTATGGTTGAGTTTTTAAGAGTACTCCAATATTTGGATAATAATCCTTTATGAAATGTATTTTTTGGCTATTATTTTCTCCTAGTTTGTGGCTTGCATTATAAATCTGTTACTGTCTTTTACAGAGCAGAGTTTTTCATTGTAATGAAGCCTAGCATATCCATTATTTCTTTCACGGATTGTGTCTTTGGTATTATCTAAAAAGGCATCAGTGTACCTAAGGTCATTTAGGTTTTATTCTATGCTATTTTCTAGGAGTTTTATAGTTTTGTGTTTTACATTGAGGTCTATGATCAATTTTGAGTTAATTTTTCTGAAGAATGTGAGCTTTGTTTCTTGATTCATCTTTTCTTGCAAATGGATGTCCAGTTATTCCAGTACCATTTGCTGAAGAGACTATCTTTGCTCTGTTACTTTTGTGTCTTTGTCAAAGATCAGCTGACTATCTTTATGTGGGTCTATTTCAGGCTCTCTATTCTGTCCATTGATATACCTATTCTTTTTCCAATACTAAAATGTCTTGGTTAATGTAGCTTTTATAGTAGGTCTTGAAGTCAGGTAATAGCATCCTCTAACTTTGTTGTCCTTTTTCAATATTATGTTGTTTATTCTGGGTCTTTTTGCTTCTCCACAAAACTTTAGAATCAGTTTGTCTATCCAGAAAAAAAAATAACTTAGGATTTTGATTGAGATTACATTGAATCTATAGGTCAAGTATAGACATTGTAACAATAATCAGTTTTCCTATCTATGAACATGAACTATCTTCCCATTTTACTTCTTCTTTGATTCTGAGTATAAACATTTCTGTAGGATGATTCTTAGGAATGTAGTTAAAGGTATGAATATTTGAAAATTTTATAACTGTCACCAAATTTCCTTCCCAAAAGATTGTACAAATTTCAAATTGTTTTAAGCATTTAAGAGATGGCCCTTTATCCAGACACTCAACTGTGTTGGATGATAATAATTAAAATTTTTTTAATCTGTTAACTAAAATTTCATTTTAATTTCCATTTGTCTCACTACTGTTGAAATTGTGTAAATTTTCATATGCTCATTTGCCATTTGCACATCATCTTTCCTAATTTCCTATTTGTTGTTTTTGAATTTTGTTCACGATTTATTTTATTAAATAAATAAAAAGTAGTTTATTATACTCTTTTTATTCTGTGCCCTGGAACACTATATAACAAGGCTTATTAGAACTGAGACTTCTAGTAAGTTGTATTCCCTGGCCAGTCCATGCCCTTACTCAGCTTTACTTATTTTTTTCATCTGTATTAGTTTCCTATTGCTGGTGTAATAATTTAGCACACATTTAGCAGCTGGAACAATACAGATTTCTTCTCTTATAGTTGTGGAGATCAGAAGTCCTAAAATCAATACGTTAGGACTGGTTCCTTCTAGAGGTTCTCAGGAAGAATCTATTTCCTTGATTTTGCAGCTCTGAAGGGCTGCCTCTATTTTTTGGGTCTTGGGTCTTGGCCCTTGGCCCTTTCTTCCACCTTGAAACTCACAGAACTCACAGGGTAGCCTATTCAAATCTGTCTGACTTTAACCCTCCTGCATTCCTCTTATCAGAGAAGGCGATGGCACCTCACTCCAGTACTCTTGCCTGGAAAATCCCATGGATGGAGAAGCCTGGTAGGCTGCAGTCCATGGGGTTGCGAAGAGTCAGACACGACTAAGCGACTTCCCTGTCACTTTTCACTTTCATGCATTGGAGAAGGAAATGGCAACCCACTCCAGTGTTCTTGCCTGGAGAATCCCAGGGACGGGGGAGCCTGGTAGGCTGCTGTTTATGGGGTCACACAGAGTCGGACACGACTGAAGTGACTTAGCAGCAGCAGCATTCCTCTCATAAGAACCTCTGTGGTTACAATAGATCCACCTAGATATCCAGGAGAATTATCCCAGTTCAAGGTTCTTAATCATATCTGCAAAGTCCCTTTTGTCATGTGAAGAAACATAATCACGTGTTTTGGGAGATTAGGATGTGGGCACCTTTGGAGTGGGGAAGAAGGGTTTTATTATTCAACCTACATACTGTGTAACATATGATATTTTACTTCAGTCAGTTCAGCTTGGTTCAGTTGCTCAGTCATGTCTGACTCTTTGAGACTCAATGGACTGCAGCATGCCAGGTTTCCCTGTCTTTCACCCACTCCCAGAGCTTGCTCAAGCTCATGTCCATCGAGTTGGTGATGCCATCCAACCGTCTCATCCTCTGTCATCCTCTTCTCCTCCTATCTTCAATCTTTCCCAGCATCAGGGTCTTTTCCAATGAGTCAGTTCTTTGCATCAGGTGGCCAAAGTATTGGAGTTTCAGCTTCAGCATCAGTCTTTCCAATGAATATTCAGGGTTGATTTCCTTTAGGATTGACTGGTTGGATCTCCTTGCAGTCCAAGGGACTCTCAAGAGTCTTCTCCAACATCACAGTTCAAAAGCATCAGTTCTTCGGCACTTAGCTTTATTTATGGTCCAGCTCTTAAATCCTTTGACTAGATAGACCTGTGTTGGCAAAATAATGTCTCTGCTTTTTAATATGTTGTCTAGGTTGGTCATAATTTTCTTCCAAGGAGCAAGCGTCTTTCAATTTCATGGCTGCAGTCAGCATCTACAGTGATTTTGGAGCCTCCCCCCCCACCCCCCCCCACCCCGGCCAAATAAAGTCTCTCACTGTTACCATTGTTTCCCCATCTATTTACCATGAAGTGATGGGACTGGATGCCAGGATCTTAGATTTTTGAGTGTTGAGTTTTAAGCCAACTTTATCACTCTCCTCTCTCAATTTCATCAGGAGGCTTTTAGTTTCTCTTCACTTTCTGCTGTAAGGGTGGTATCATCTGCATATCTGAGGTTATTGATATTTCTCCTGGAAATCTTGATTCCAGCTTGTGCTTCATCCAGCCCAGCATTTGGCATGATGTACTCTGCATATAAGTTAAATAAGTAGGGTGACAATATACAGCCTTGACGTACTCCTTTCCCAATTTGTCCATTGTTCCATGTCCGGTTCTAACTGTTGCTTCTTGACCTGCATACAGGTTTCTTAGGAAGCAGGTAAGGTGGTCTGGTAGTCTCATCTCTTTAAGAATTTTCCACAGTTTGTCATGATACACACAGTTAAAGGCTTTGGCATAGTCCATAAAGCCGAAGTTGATGTTTTTCTGGAACTCTCTTGCTTTTTTGATGATCCAGCAGATGTTGGCAATTTGATCTCTGGTTCCTCTGCCTTGTCTAAAACCAGCTTGAACATCTGGAAGTTCTCAGTTCATGTACTGTTGGAGCCTGGCTTGGAGAATTTTGAGCATTACTTTGCTAGTGTGTTAGATGAGTGCAATTGTGCAGTAGTTTGAACATTCTTTGGCATTGCCCTTCTTTGGGATTGGAATGAAAACTGACCTTTTCCAGTCCTGTGGCCACTGCTGAGTATTCCAAATTTGCTGGCATATTGAGTGCAGCACTTTAACAGGATCATCTTTTAGGATTTGAAATAGCTCAACTGGAATTCTATCACCTCCACTAGCTTTGTTTGTAGTGATGCTTCCTAAATCCCACTTAATTTCACATTCTAGGATGTCTGGCTCTAGGTGCATGATCACACCATTGTGGTTATCTGGGTCATGAAGATCTTTTTTGTACAGTTCTTCTGTGTATTCTTGCCACCTCTTCTTAATATCTTCTGCTTCTGTTAGGTCCCTACCATTTGTCCTTTATTGAGCCCATCTTTGCATGAAATGTTCCCTGATATCTCTACTTTTCTTGAAGAGATCTTTAGTCTTTCCCATTCTGTTGTTTTCCTCTATTTCTTTGCATTGATTGCTGAGGAAGGCTTTCTTAATTTGGCTGATTTTATCTTTATGGTGTTGTTTAACGTGTTCATCTAACTTTAGTTCACCTTTAACTAAAGGCTTTATCAGATTCAGGTTGAGTTTAATAATTTTGACAAAGATTTCTTATAACTGGGCTTCCCTTGTGGCTCAGCTGGTAAAGAATCCACCTGCAATGCAGGAGACCTGGGTTCGATCCCTGGGTTGGGAAGATGCCCTGGAGAAGGGAAAGGCTACCCATTCCAATATTCTGGCCTAGAGAATTCCATGGACTGTTTAGTCCATGGTGTCACAAAGAGTTGGACATGAATGAGCATCTTTCACTTTCACTTCTCTTATAACTGGTGCTGCATACTTCTTATAATATCAAAAGGCTATAATGTTTGGTTGTTTTTCTTCATGTTATATTATCAGTGGGCTCAGGTGCTTTCAGCCTAATCCATCCATTATAAGGTTCTGCATTACTCTTACCTAATGGTGTTAGCAGTCATCCATGATCACTGCCTAGATCCATTATTTCATTAGATGTTGTGAAGTGGGGAGTTTTAATTTTATAAATTCTTAATATCAACTAAATGATTACCCTGAGATAGATTTCGTAGAGAAGGGCAGGATACATTCTGGAGTCTCTTATTTGTAGTTTTTTCAAAATAAGTTGGTGTTCTAGAAATCTTTAGAAGTAATCATTTTGAATGTGTTATTATTAAAATGCATGTATTTTAATGTTTGTGTCTCAGTCTATTGTATTCCTGACTTTTCAGTGTTCACAAAGTCTGTCCCATATTTGGCCATTGGAGGTCCTCTGTACTGATCCTTGGTCCTTTTCACGTGACCCTTATAGTCTTGTTTTCTGGGACAAGTTATCAGACTTACATTGTACAAACTTACATTGTACAACTCTTGCTCCTGATCTGGACTCTGTTACTTCTCCAAGAAGTTCTGGGTTTTATTAATGGGAACCATCATTAGTTTCTAAATAGTCTATAATTTTATTCTTAGGTGTTGAGTTATTCAGAAGAGTGTTTTTAAATTTCTAGGTAGTTAGTTTTTGGTTTTGTTATTAATTTCTTTATTTCCCTGAAGCAGAGAATATTACTGTATGATTTTCTTTAAAACTTTCCATTGGATTAATTAAAAAATGTTTTATGAGCATTTGAAAAGAACTCTGTGGAGTTACTGAATCAATTCTTATATTGTATTCACAAACATCCCTTATCTGTAAGTTTTAAGGGAGCTGTGTTAAAAACAACAAGCTATTATAGAAGTTTGTCAATTATTTCCTTTCTGAAAGCATTTCCGTTTACTTTAAAGGGCTGTGATTTAGAATGTAAGATTAGGGTCTAGGGAGAAAATCTAATTTTCATCTGTAAAATGGGTAATTTGAAACAGCATAAAATTAAATTTTCTTCTCTTTATCAAGGATTAAGTTCCACAGAAAACAAATGTAGGTTTTTACTGCTGTAAAAAAGTACTTGGATTTTGTTGGTAGCTCCTGGAGGAGTTGAAAATGTCATGTTTTGGGAGCTGTTGTGCTAATTAGTATATGCAGTAATTTAATCATACAGTGAAATGCAAACTGTTGAGCAGATAAATAAATGAGAAATTACTGGATAGAGGACAACATAATTTTTGTCAGCTGCACATATTTTCTTTTAATACTGCTTCTTGGTAACCTGTTAGCCTGAAGAAAACAAAGATCTGTGTAGAATATAAGTACAATGCAGATACCCATGGGTTGTGCCTTTTCCTTCCCTGGAATGCTGTGAAATTATAAGTGTTTGCATTAAGAAGGCCCAGCATATTACCTGCGGAGAAGGCAATGGCACCCTACTCTAGTACTCTTGCCTGGAAAATCCCATGGACGGAGGAGCCTGGTAGGCTGCAGTCCATGGGGTCACAAAGAATCGGACACGACTGAGCAACTTCACTTTCACTTTTCACTTTCATGCTTTGGAGAAGGAAATGGCAACCCACTCCAGTGTTCTTGCCTGGAGAATCCCAGGGATGGGGGAATCTGGTGGGCTGCCGTCTGTGGGGTCGCACAGAGTCAGGCATGACTGAAGCGGCTTAGCAGCAGCAGCAGCATATTACCTGAACACCCCATGGGAGGCCCAGCCTCACTTGCTCTGGGATGGCATCTGTGACAGGCAATGTTCACATGACACTTCAATACACTAGGTTGTGGCCTAATCAAGAGAGCCATTCATCTACAAGTCTCCTTCCATTTCAGCTGTTTAAAAATACAATTTCACACATTCTTTCATTTTATTAATGAAATGCTATGCTTCAAACCAAGGGGCTTGCCTGCCAGGTGGAGCTATAATTATGCCTGGGCAGTCTGCAGCTGTGCTTAGTTATAAAGCTTTAACTAAAGAAAATAGAATTCAAGTTGCTTTTCTGCATCTCATAATGTTTCCCCCAAATCAGTACATTTATATGACAGTTAAATAATTTCTAAAGAGACTACTGGCATTCAAAAGTATATATTTTTTCCATTTGGCCAGGACATTGAAAACCTGGTGCTTAAGATGACCTATTTTTTGGTTATCTTTAAGCAAAACTAACCCTAAAATGATTGTTTTGTTTGCTTAGAAACAGCATAATACACCTCTTTCTTGACTCCTTTTTACTTCCCACCCACTACTCCTAGTCTATTGGCAAATATGCTGGTGCTGATTTGGAAAAACATCTAGGATCCAGCCACTTTGAACCCTATGACAGCCACAGCCTGAGTCCAGGCTGTATCACTTCTTGGCAAGACTGCCACCAAAGCTGTAGATACAGGCTCCTGCTTCCCTTCCATGATGTGTTCTACACCCACCCACCTGATCTCTTGAAAAGATAGATTGGGTTATGCTTCTGCTCTGTTCAAGACCTCTTTTGGTATCCTCTCACTTGGAATAAATCTAAAGTTGTTGCTGTGGCCTACCACGCTGTACCTGATAGGGACCCCTCTTGCTCTCTGCTCTCCTCTCCTGTCACTCTTGTCACTGGTGCTTCCATCCCAGTTGTACTGGCCTCCCTGCTGGTCATGAACACAGTGAGCATGATACTATCTCAGGGCTTTTGCACTGATTGTTTCTACTGCTTGGAATATCTTTCCACAAGTATATATGTAGGGTTTGTTCCCTTCATTCAGATCTCTGCATAAGTTTACCATATCAGAGAGGCTTTCCTCCCTAAAATCTTACCCTCCTGCTTACTGTCTTTTTCCTTTCCTAGGCTTATTTATTCTTTTCTTAACTCTTACCAGCATGATAACATGTCTCTAGTTATGCAAATAAAAGTTGCAAGAGAGCCCATATTTTTTTTTCATTCATGTGTTGTGTTCCTGTGACTAGAAAAGTGCCAGTTACATTAATGCCAAATCAGTATTTATTGGATGAATACACAAAGATCAGTGCCTACTGAATCTCTTGAAGTTGAACTGGGTGCCCTCCTGCCAGGAAAGTCCCAGCCCAAATTCATAATTTGATAAAGTTGGATATAGCAACCCATAGCCACTTCTGTTTGGCACTGCAGTCTTACTGTGTACAAATGGCCTATTGACTGTGTCACCCTTTTTTTTTTCACAATGACTTACCATTTACAAGCCTTTTCCCACATATTATCTCATTGAATTGTCATTTTTCAAATTTTAGTGGTGAGAAGATGTAGATGCAATATGACAGAGTTGGGATTGAAACCCAGGTGTTTTAAGCTCAGTGGACTTTTCTTGCCCAAACAAATAAAATTATATTCAGGCCCTTTTTATAAGGATAGCCTTCTCAGAATTTTAAGGAAATTGATACACTTTTAAAGAAGAATTACTTTAGGCATTAAAACACTGCTGTTGGGACTTGCAGTGGCTCTAGTTATTTGAAACCATCTTCAGCAAGAAATAAGGTAGGAAGAATATATTCTAAGGATAGGTTGAACTTGCTCATAGCATGGCAGCTAGTTCCACATGGGGCATATTGGAGGTCAGACAAAAGCTGCAGATCTCTTAAGGCCTGGACTATGATTTTTTGTTTTTTATGTCACTTCTACCACATCTGGGTTGATCCTGTGATCACAGGGTCACAGGGCCAGTCTACATTTCAGGAGAAGAGAATAAACTCCACCTCCTGACTGGAAAGTAGGAAGATTACCATTGCAAAAAATGTGTTTTGGCCATTTGTCAGAACACGACCTACTTCCAGATGTCATCCTGAAAAACTCTTAATTTTATTACCAGTAAAGAATCGAGAGCTTTCAAAGACAATGATGATAATTACCCTTTTGGAAAACTATGGATTTTCTTTGGTGTACTGGTTATTGAAGAAAAGTTTCACCTCTGAATAGTTCTGTCCTCACTGGATCTGCCATTAGATCCAAGAGATTTATTGTCCCCATTGATTGTGACAGCATTGATAACACCTTCAAAAGTAAGAACAAAAACTTTATTATGGAATCTCATTGAGTTCTCTGTATTTCAACTATGTAGCCCCTCTTTGTATTTTGCAACAGGGAATAATGAAGCTGACATAGTATTTGTCACAGGGAAGCTTGGATAAGACAATGTAGACCAATCATCACAATGCAATTCTATTGGCAAAATAAAATTTGAGGTAATATTTTAATCTTGTAGTCTTTCAAAGTAAAAAAAAAATACAAGTATATGGATGGCTTTAAATTACTTTTCTTTAACATTTATTTAGATATACTCTACCATAGTAGGCTTCCCTGGTGGTTCAGATGGTAAAGCGTCTGCCTGCAGTGCAGGAGACCCAGGTTTGATCCCTGAGTTGGGAAGATTCCCTGGAGAAGGAAAGGGCAACCCACTCCAGTACTCTTGCCTGGAAAATTCCATGGACTGACAGGTTCCTCAGAGCCTGGTAGGCTACAGTCTATGGGGTCGCAAAGAGTCGGACACGACTGAGCAATCTACCATAGTACTAGGTACATGGTGGGGCACTGAATAAATATTTGCAAATGTTGGATGTTATAACAACTTCAAAATTAGTTTTGTCTTAGAAATTTCTTATGAGAAAGAAAGGAAGTCTCTGATTAACTCTAACTGTAGATTCTTACCAGGTGTTACTGTTTTACAGACATATGTAAACTATATGTATATAGTATACCTAGTCATTGTTTTAACTTTCACTTTATCACTATCATTTTCAATTTTGTGACATTTTGGTCTCATGTTTTAATTTCCTACCCTATTCTGTGTTCCCCAGCTCACCCTCTGGTACTTGGCAGGACAGTCTGTCTGGAATTGCTGAGTTAACAACTTCCTCTGCTGTGATCATGTAATTCTAATCTTTGCCTTCACGAGAGGACTTTTGTGAATTCTAAGCCCATATGCTGCATATTCCCACTTTGCCTCTGAAGTAAGTTCCAGACATGTGACAAATGTGGTCAAACTATTTACAACAAATGTCCACAGGAGCATTCATACTCTGTGACTGGGAAACTAGGGTTGATTCACAAAGTTTCTGTTGGACTTGACTGTCATAAACAATGAGATCACAAAAGTAAATACACCACATCTGGTTCTCTGGATCCTTGCTTGCATGGATATTTCTGGGAAGGAAAAAGCCATGTGGATCAGGCAGCATCATATTGTCCACATAATTACAATATTTTCTAAGAAAAAAAGATTTGTGGGCGGGGGTGATTCTATAAGTAACTTTCACTCTCATAGTAAGAAAGCAGTCACTGTGTTTCAGTCAGCACTATTGTATAGACAAATCAAAGCATTTGGATGGTTTGGTATGCCATGGAAATACTTGTGGTAGAAGCAAACTTAAACTAAGTTCACAGGTTACAGTCTTGGCTTAGTGCAAGAAAACAGTTGGCTAGCTGCCCTGAATGTATAGATATCTTGTGTTTTTTTGTTTTTTTTCTCTTTTTAAGAGGTATTTTCTTAAGATGCTCTTTAGTTAAAAGAGCTCATCCACATTCAGATGTTTTTTCAGTTACTTAATTTTGTAATAAACAAATTAGTTACAAATAACTTCATAATAAATAAATTAGGTACAAAAATGCCAACTTGATTATATCCTCAAGAATTAACCAAACACGCAAATAGATAAAACTGCTGATAATTGTTAGCCATGAAGATGTATTTCAGTTAGAGGTGAAAACAAATAAATTCTCCTAATGGGCCAGAATATTTGTTAAAATATATGTTTTTCTTGAAGTGTGTTTGTATTAGGTATAACCTATATTTGTTGACTCTTTAGCATATTATTTGCACTTTAAATGCTTTTTCTCTCCTTATAATGCACAGTAATAAAGTATTATTATATTTGGAAGTATGTTGGCAAGGGAAACTGGTAGAGTTAATCCAATAACTTAAAGCTTCTTGGACAAAAGATGCTATAGAAACACAAGTATTATTATTACTGTGTGGAGCTGGACACCCTGCCTGCTGTTTATGAAAGTTGGCCATTTAAGAAGAACTGCAGAATTGGCATAGCTGGAATTGAAGGTGTTTCAAAGTTTTTTTATGTTTTTTTTTAACTAAGAAATGAACACGTGTTGATCTTCAGTGAAATAAAGCCACCTTAAAGTTTTTTTCTGGGTCCAATTTAAATACCATCTTAAAAGAAGCTACTGCTGCTGCTGCTAAGTCGCTTCAGTTGTGTCCGACTCTGTGCGACCCCATAGACGGCAGCCCACCAGGCTCCCCCATCCCTGGGATTCTCCAGGCAAGAACACCGGAGTGGGCAAAAGAAGAACTGAGGTAATCACTTTGGCCACCTCTTGTGTAAAAGTTAAACATGTAGTAGAAAACATTTTTTTAATTAAAAAAATGGTTTGCTTAGATTTCTTGTTACTACTCTCCACTTCTAAATATGATTCTATCAATGATTATTTTCCAGATATAACATGAAAGTGAAAAATCCAATTCTTGGAGGTACTAGTAGTCAAATTGGAAATAGAATTTGTAAAGCACTGACCCTTGAGATTTAGATGAAAGAGAATCCAGGATGCACAGAATGACATATAGTTTTACATTGATAACTGAATGGTTGTGAATGAGAATTGTCAGTGTCAGTACTGGGGAGACAGTAAGTGTAGAGGAGAGAGGGTCATCTCTAAAGTTAGCCTGGCTTGAATTTAAATTTTGGTTTACTAGTCATGTGACCTTAAAAAAAATCATGAATCTCTCCAAGCCTCAGTTTCTTCATCTATCTATTGAGGATGGTAAAATCAAAACAACATTAGTGCTTTACACATAGATGAGTTCTCAGAAATGGAGGCCAACATACCAACTAAGTGTTGCCATCATCCTAATTTAACTTGACCTAGGCGGTGGGGACACAGGGTAAAACTGTATAGGAAGAGGAGCACCCAGGAGCCGATATTTTTTATGTTATTTTTTTTTTAACTAAGAAATGAGAACGTGTTGATCTTCAGTGAAAGAAAGCCACCTTAAAGTTTTTATCTGGGTCCAGTTTAAATACCATCTTAAAAGAAGAACTGAGGTAATCACTTTGGCAACCTCATGTGAAGAGTTGACTCATTGGAAAAGATTCTAATGCTGGGAGGGATTGGGGGCAGGAGGAGAAGGGGACGACAGAGGATGAGATGGCTGGATGGCATCACCGACTCAATGGACATGAGTTTGAGTGAACTCTGGGAGTTGGTGATGGACAGGGAGGTCTGGTGTGCTGCGATTCATGGGGTCACAAAGAGTTGGACACGACTGAGCAACTGAACTGAACTGAACTGAGAATTATACCAGGAGCTCTTAACTGAGTTATTAGCAAGATATTTATATAGTTTCTGCATAATTAAGATCTCTTAAATTACTTTTATTTTTAGCTGCTCACTTTAGAGAATGAGATGGAGAAAAGAAAGGTCACAGAAATTAATTCCCTTGTTTTGATAGTTACTACTCATTCCCTTTGGAGGGAGAGGGAAGTTATTCATAAAATAAAAACATTGGTTTGATGTAAGTTTTTACTACAAAAATAGCAGTTAAGAAAATAAGGTAAAATTTTGTTGGTTAATTAGCTGGATACCTACATGTTTATTTCATTGCTATCAGTGCTATAGTTATTGCCTGGATATCATGTAGTAAATGACCTCTTTAGGGGTATATTTTAAAAATTGCTTTAGCAATATTTCAGAATATTTCTACCAGGTATATTTGCTTATTCCAATCATTTCAGTTATTCTGTAATTAACAAAACAGAGGAAATGTTTTCAACTTTTTCTTTCTATAGATATGTGTCTCAGAAGAGGATATTTTAGTGTTACTAGTTAACTTTAGATAAAAGGTAAATATTACCTAAGTTCATTTGCATATTGGATCCTGTGTCTGAAAAAATTATTGAGTGCAAATATTATGCATTTCCAAGTATGATGAAGTATATTTAGGGTGTCAGAGTAATGATTTACAACTATGTTTGTCCAGCTACAGCAATGATGAAAACATTGGGCTAATATCAGAAGTGACTAATTTTATTGCTGTGGACTGCTCAGTAGACGTGTCTTTATTCAGCCGAGAAAAATAATTACCTCAGTTCTTCTTTTAAGATGGTATTTAAATTGGACCCAGATAAAAACTTTAAGGTGGCTTTCTTTCACTGAAGATCAACACGTTCTCATTTCTTAGTTTAAAAAAAAATAACATAAAAAATATTGGCTCCTGGGTGCTCCTCTTCCTATACAGTTTTACCTGTGTCCCCCCCACCCATTTATATATACATGCACATTCGTGTATAACCATTTACTTTGTTCCTGCTATTCTCTTTCATTTAAATTGTTTATTCATCCTCCCTTAATTTTTCCCTTGTATTCTCCTTGCTGGTTCAGAAATGAATTCCTTCTTCTGCAGAAGCTCAGCAGGAACTGTATTAATGCAGCTGGAACACCACTACTGTGGTGTCAGGATGCTGGGGTGACCTCTGTATTTGAAAAATAGAAGAATTGAAAAGTATCCAGCAGCTAAAATTCAGGAGGAAAAAAATCTTGATGTTATCTTGTTCATTTTTACCAAGGAAGTGTTTGCCACATCTCCAAGGTATCCTGTGAGAGAAAAATCATGATTAAAAAAAAAAACTTCAAATGAAGATGAAACAGGCAGAAAAGCTGAGTCTGGATTATGTATTAATACTTTCAAGTTGCAACTCATAAGAAACCCTGGAATATTGAGGTGCATGATTGATATGAACAGAAATACAACATTGCCTCTACCCCATTCACTTAAACTGTATTATTTCCAGGAATGAGAGCCACCTCAAAAATTTATCTTCCCAAGATAAAAATGGTTTGTGTTTCTAGCTATCCTTTATCAATGTCAGGCTGTGATGGTTGGCTGCTGCATGGGTATCCTTGTTACTGAGGCCAACGCAACTTAGTCAGGACTGACAGGATGTCCATTTCTCTCCTGCTGGGTCATTTGCTTGCCAACAATATTTTTTTTCCCACGAATAATATTCAATGAAATATCTGATATTTAAAAACAAGATGCTTATCCTTGGAATTGTTATTAAATTCTTTTCCTGGCCAATAATACATAGGCTTTGATCTAAAGTTCTACCACTGCTAGAAGGACTTGTGTGATTACGATAATGTGCACTGCTCTTTTTGCTATTCCTATAGGGAAAATAAACCCCACATTAGTTCCATATTAGTACCTGACTTGGAGAAGTTAAAAAGCACCAGAAAAAGGTTAAACAGAGTCAAGTACACATAAGAGAGCAAGGGTTATTAGTGTTCAGGGAGCTATTAAAAAATTCTGCTTATACAGAAGAATTTATTGGTGCTCCTGCTTCTGGCCGCTTTATGCATTTTAATAAAGAGGGTGTGTGTGTGTGAGAGAGAGAGAGAGAGAGTGCGTGCGTACGTGTGCACTTGCATGCATTTTGTGGCAATGATAGAGCAAGGACTTTAGCTAGTCTGTTGCTAATTTTATCTTTTTTTTCCTTCTTTTCCCCAAGTCTCTCTCTTTAACTTTTGGCTTCTGAAAGTTCTGAAAGTCACTGTTACATTTTTATTAAGGCAGTGCATGACAAATATGCCTATTGACTCTATGGATGTTTATTTTTCTGATACATGTATTTGGGAAGGCTTTTTACTTTAGCTAGATGTTTGAAGACAGTTATCTAGAGGAAAAAAACTAAATTTGCAGTTATATGAAACAAAGAGTTTATGAAATTCTATATTTTTTCGTGCTTTGAAACAAAAATGCATTTTATTAAGATACATGGATCGTAACTTATAGTGTGAGCATACATATTTTACTATTCTTTCTACATTCTCATTGAAATGATCAAAGGAATATAAAATTAGAGAAAAAGGCAGGCTAATGCTGGAAATTAGAATAGAATGTTACCAACACTTAGGAGCTTGGAGAGAGATTTGCAAATATTCTATGGACAAGATTGAACTGTGAGGAGAGCCAACCAGTATGTGAAAGAAATGTCTTTTTTCCTAAGAACAGGCACTGAGGCAGACCCAGTTGTAGGCTTAATGAATCTGGGTACTAAGAGAAGAGTAGTCTTTGTAAATGGAGGAAGAAGACAAATATTGGTCTGAACATATGCACCAGATAGAACACTGCACGGCACTTACTTCTGACTTATACCTGGGACATATATCTGGATCAGTTATGTAGAGCTTGATTTTATAGCTAACCTCTACACTTTTTTGTTTTTTTTTTTTTTGATGTGTTTCTTTTAATGTTTTTTCATTGTAGTTAGTGAACACACTTTGTATGACTTAAATTGTTTTAAATTTATCAAGATTTGTTTTATGCTGCCAAATATGGTCTGTCTTGGTGAATGTTCTGTGTTCACTTAGGATTCTGCTCTTGCTGGATAGAGTTAATTAGGATATGTTGGTTGAATATATTGTTCAAGTCTATATTCTTACTGATTTTCTGTTTGTTTGTTCTATTATTGAGAGATGGGCATTGAAATCCCTAACTATAATTGTAAGTTTATCTATTACTCCTTGAATTTTTATCAGTGGTTGCTTTGTGTACTTTGAAATTTTATTATTAAGGGAAAAATTTTTTAAAGTATTATTTTGTCTTGGTAAATTGATCCCTATATAGTTATGATATTCTTTACTCTGAAATCTAGTATCTGAAAAATACCATCACTCTTTTTTTTGATTAATGTTAGCATGGTATATCTTTTTACATTCCTTTATTTTTAACCTAAATGTGACTTTGTATTTAAAATGTGTTTTTGTAGGCAGAATGTTAGGTTTTGCTTTTATATCCAATCTGACAATCTGTGCCTTTTAGTTATGATATTTAGACCATTTACATTTAATGTGATCATTGATATGGTTTGGCTTGAATCTATCACCTTGCTATTTATTTATCCTCTTTGGTTTTTTTCTTTTTCTTATTTTTTGATTTAATGGAACTTGTTTTATGATTCCATTTCATTTCCTTTTTTGATTCATTAGCTATGACACTTTGCTATTTTAGTGCCTGTTTTACAGTATACAGTACATAGCTTTAATTTACCATGGTTTACATTCAAGTGACTTTATACCATGTCATGTTTACTATAAAAATCTTACAATGGCATACTTCTTTCTTCTTTCCTGACTTTTGTACTACTATTGTCATATATTTAGCTTTTACATGTGTTACAAATCGCACACTGTGTTGTTGTTTTTATTTAAATAGTTATGTTATCTTTTTAAAAGATTTAAATAATGAGAAAAAAATCTACATATTTACCTATGTTATTATTTCTGGTTGTCTTAATTCTCTTCTGTAGAGCAATATTTCCATCTGATATTATTTTCCTTTGTCTACAGAGCTTCTTCTAACATTTCTTAGAATGCAGGTCTGCTGGTAATAAATTTTCCAGCTTTTATATATCTGAAAAAGTTTTTATTTGCTTTGTCATTCAAAGATATTTTCACTATGTATAGAATTCTAGATCTCCTCAAATCAGGAAATTCACTGGGTTCTGCCTCAGTTTTCCTTCCCTGTACTATGGTTAAAAACTCTTTCCAAGCAGTAAGCTAGAGAGGTCTTAGGGCTCCTCTTGTTTGTTTTTCCCTCTTAGGGATCACTGTTTCCACTGCCTGATGTTTAGTGTCCTGAAAACTGTTACTCATATATTTTGATGATTAGTTGTTTCTGGCAGCAAGGTAAATCTGTCTCCTGTTATTCCATCTTGTTTGGGAGGCAAAGTCCCTTTACTTGGATTATAATAAAATTTAAAAAAACTTCATGTATTTAGCTCCATGTGTTTAGTGAAAGTGAGTCTATGAATGTTTAATCATCTTTGAAAATTCTACCATTTATCATCACATAATTTTACTTTTTATTTTATGTAGTACTTAAATTTATCTTTCATCATTTTTTGTTATTAATATTGCTACTCCTGCTTTACTTAAAAATTTTATTGGAGTATAGTTGATTTACAATCTTATGTTTTTGTTGTACTGCAAAGTGAATCATTTATACTACACATTTATCCACTCTTTTTAGATTCCTTTCCCACATAGGCCATTACAAAATATTGAGTAGAGTTCCTTGTGCTGAAGGTCCTTGTTATCTATTTTATATGTAGTAGTATGTATATGTTCAGACTTCCCTGGCTCAGACGGTAAAAACATCTGCCTACAACGTGGGAGACCCGGGTTCAATCCCTGGGTAGGGAAGATCCCCTGGAGAAGGAAATGGCAACCTACTCCGGTACTCTTGCCTGGAAAATCCCATGGACGGAGAAGCCTGGTAGGCTACAGTCCGTGGGGTCACAAAGAGTCGGACACGACTGAGTGCCTTCACTTTCACATGTCAATCCTAATCTCCCACTTTATCCCTCCTTTCACTTCCCCTTGGTAGCCATAAGTTTGTTTCCTATATCTATGACTCTATAATTTGCAAGTAATTTGATTTGTACCATTTTTTTTTACATTCCACATATAAGCAATATCCTACGATATGTCTTTTTATGTATGACTTACTTCACTCAGTATGACAATCTCTAAGTTGATTCATGTTACTGCAAATGGCATTATTTCATTCTTTTCATGACTGAGTAATATTCCATTGTATATATGTTTACTTTGTTTTATATTGGCTTTAAATCTCTTTGACCATCTCTTTATTTGGTTTTCTTGTTTGAAATTTACATTTTTAGTTGAGATATATAATATTAAAAAAAATCGCAAGGCCTATAATACATAATATTATAGATCTCAGTCCTGAGGTCTGTTCCCTGTTGGTAATTACTTTAAAAAATTTTAGCTCTTTTTTCTTATTTCCTTGCATACTTAAAAGAATACTGTAATGATTTTCCCCCCCATTTTTAGAGATCACCAATGGACTTCCTATTAATTTTGTGAGATTTAGTTTATACCTTCCCTCACTCCCAGTTATATACACAGTTTTATTCCTTCAGTCTTCCCATTATAAATATGTCATGTTTGTTTAGATCAATGATCAGAATTTTCTTTATATGAAAGTATATGAATCATATTTTTGTGTTCATTGTCTTGTTTAACCTTTTGTTTTTTCTGCATTTCATAATTGTCTTATTTATTTTTATGTTATTATGTATTTGTCACTAATTCAGTTTCATATTATTTACCAAATTGAAAAATAAACTAATACTTTATTTTTATTTATTAATAGTAATCTGAGTGCCAATGCTTTCTTTAGTTGTTTCTTCTGGAACCTTCCATCATTGTGTTACTGCTTGTTTTGCAAGTCTATTGAGTAGTTATCAGCCTGGGACTTCTCTCATCTTCCTGTGAATTCCTATTACCAATCCTTTTTGTTGAATCACTCATTTTCTGTATTCTTGGTTTAAGTTCAAAATTTTGTTTGTCACCTCCTCAGGTAGCTTCCTAAGATATGATGCATGGGAGATAAATTTTTTGAGATCTTCATACCTGAAAATGTCTTTACTCTCTATTTTGATTAAAATTTGATTGGGTTTACATTTCTAAATTGAAAGTTCATCTTTCCCTTAGAATTTTTCAGGGGGACACTAGCTTTTAGAGTTGCTGTTGAGAAATCAAATGCAATTCTCACTTCTTATCCTTTGAACTCAACCTGATTTTTGACTTAAAATTTTTTTTTTTTTAAAAACAGATATCGTGCCCCTGAGGGGTTCTCCTTTAGATACATTGTATTGGGCACCAGCTGAGCTTTTTAAATCTAGAAACTTGTGTCCTTTAGTTATGGACCTTTAAAATACTGTTGCTTGATAATTTCCTTCTCTCCTTTTTCCTTTTGGAGTTCTTAATACCCAATTTTCATTCAGAATTTACTATGGGCAGGTACTGTTCCAATGGCTTCACATGTACTAAATTGAAATAGGTTTCACTAGCACATTCATTTTTCAGATGAAGAAACTAGCTCAGAGAGGTTAAGAATTTGTCTCAGGTTACACAGGTGATACACAGGGCTTCAAACCTTGACTGCTGGTGGGAATATGGGCTTTAATTCTTTCTTATGCATACACTCAAGTGTCCCAAACTCCAGTCTTTAGAGTTACTGGGAGCCCCACCTGAAGTTGTACAGCTAAAGTTAGCTTACTTGGTTCCTGGCCTACTTTAGCTTTCTCTCATCAGCCAAGGCTACTAGTCTGACAAATTTCCAGGTTCAAATACCTGATAATATCTTTTTTCTTAATCATTACCTTTTAATTCTCTTTGTCAGTATGTCTATATATTTTTTATTTCTTTTAATTGCTTTCATGGGTTTCAGGAGAGATAAGAGATAAATATTTGATTTACTTTCTTTAATAAGAATTTCCATCCACTTATTTTCAGTTTTCTGTTAATTTTATATTACATATCACGTGACTAAGTTTGTTTTTTAATGCATTCTGACAGTGTCTTTTCTCTTAACACCCGGTTAACTTGATTGTATTCCTTATATTTTTATTTATATTAATTATTAAATTTTTATTTTACTTAGAATTTTGGTGAGAATTAAGTAGCTTAATATGTAAAATTCATGTAGAATAGTGTGTGATACATAATCACTAGAAACATCAACTATCCCTCATGCAGTGCTGGTGGGGTTGTATAATGGTGCAACTGCTTTGGAAAACAGTACCAGAAAAAGTTGACTAGAGTTACCATATAACCAAGCAATTCTACTCCTAGGTATATATCTATGAAAACTGTTTTTATGTTCACACAAAAATTTGAACATGAATGTTCATGGGAACATTGTCCATAATAGCTAAAATAATGGAATCAGCTCAATTGTCCATTAACCAGTGAATGGATAAACAAAATGTAGTGAGACTATAAAATGGAATATTATTCAGCCACAAAAAGAATGAAGTATTAATACATGCCATAATGTGGATGAACCTGGAAAATATTTTGTTAATTGAAAGAAACCAATTAACAAAAGGCCAAGTATTATATGATTTCTTTTATAGGAATTGTCCAGAATAGGAAACTTCATAGAGACAGACAGTATATTAGTAGTTGCCAGGGGCTTAGCAGGTATGGGGATGTTTGCTAATGGATGTGGGTTTTTTTGAGGGGGATGATAAAAATGTTCTGAAATTAGATATTGATGGTAGTTGTACAGCCTTGTAATTACTGAAAGCTACCCAATTATATGTTTTATTTTAAAAAAAAATTTTATTGGAGTATAGTTGATTTACAATGTTGTGTTAGTTTCTGCTATATAGCAAAGTGAATCACTTATACACACACCCGCATATATATTCAGTTATTTTTAGATTATTTCCCCATATAGGTCATTAGAGTATTGAGAAGAGTTACCTGTGCTATACAGTGAATTGTATATTTTTAAAGGGTGAATTTCATATTATGTAAATTGTATCTCAATTTTAAAAACTCAGAAAAAGTTATGTTCATTGATTAGAGAACTCCAAAGAAACTGCTTTCAGTCTTCCATAAGGCTATAGAGTAAACATAATTCTAATAAATTTTCTGGATTTTATTTGTGGAAAGTGACAAGCTGGTTCTAAAATACATGTAGAGTTGAGCTGTAGGAGTTGCTTGTATATTTTTGAGATTAGTTGTTTGTCAAAAAATGGGCCAAAGAACTAAATAGATATTTCTCCAAAGAAGACATACAGATGGCTAACAAACACATGAAAAGATGCTCAACATCATTCATTATCAGAGAAATGCAAATCAAAACCACTATGAGGTACCATTTCACGCCAGTCAGAATGGCTGCGATCCAAAAGTCTACAAGCAATAAATGCTGGAGAGGGTGTGGAGAAAAGGGAACCCTCTTACACTGTTGGTGGGAATGCAAACTAGTACAGCCACTATGGAGAACAGTGTGGAGATTCCTTAAAAAACTGGAAATAGAACTGCCTTATGATCCAGCAATCCCACTGCTGGGCATACACACTGAGGAAACCAGAAGGGAAAGAGACATGTGTACCCCAATGTTCATCGCAGCACTGTCTATAATAGCCAGGACATGGAAGCAACCTAGATGCCCATCAGCAGATGAATGGATAAGAAAGCAGTGGTACATATACACAATGGAGTATTACTCAGCCATTAAAAAGAATACATTTGAATCAGTTCTAATGAGGTGGATGAAACTGGAACCTATTATACAGAGTGAAGTAAGCCAGAAAGAAAAACACCAATACAGTATACTAACACATATATCTGGAATTTAGAAAGATGGTAACAATAACCCTGTGTTCAAGACAGCAAAAGAGACACTGATGTATAGAATAGTCTTTTGGACCCTGTGGGAGAGGGAGAGGGTGGGAAGATTTGGGAGAATGGCATTGAAACATGTATAATATCGTGTATGAAACAAGTCGCCAGTCCAGGTTAGATGCATGATACTGGATGCTTGGGGCTGGTGCACTGGGACGACCCAGAGGGAAGGTATGGGGAGGGAGGAGGGAGGAGGGTTCAGGATGGGGAGCACGGGTATACCTGTGGCGGATTCATTTCGATGTTTGGCAAAACTAATACAATATTGTAAAGTTTAAAAAAAAATTAAAAAAAAATACATGTAGATACATAATGGGCTAGAAGTAGCCAAAGCAACCTCAAAGAATGACAAACTTGTGGGTTTTACAAAAAAATCCAGAATATAATCTAGAAATATGTGTTATTGCTATAATAAAGACTATGTGGCCCATATATATTCAGAGTTTATATTCAATTATTCATAAAACAAACTTATGGAATGGAGTCAAGAAGCAGGAAGAAAGCTATGCTTAGTTTCAACAAGTTCTTAATTTCCTATGAATGATGTGTGTCCAGCTTAATAAATGCTCAGTAAATCTCAATTCCAGAATCCTTAAAGGGTACAGTGAGCCATGTTTTCAGCAGTGGTTTTCCATGGAAAAGCTCAAGACAGATAATACCAAAGGGTGGGTAGCAGCTTTTGGTCAGTATTTTTATGCAACACATTTAAGATAAAGAGGAAAACAGTTATAAATGGCATTATCTTGGTATCTCTGTAGGATGTTAGACCAGTTCTTTACATTGATATGTTTCCGAATTAATACTGTTTCAGACTGCATTTCTGCCTTATACATATATTTTCAAACAAACTTAAACATGCTCCAGCATGTTTTACTATCTTTCTCAAAGACTAAATAAAAGAAAAATGTCCATGAACAAAATTGTATCTTGGTGTTGGGTCTCAGCAGTTCAGGATTATGACATCTATCTATAATCTACCCAAAAAAAATCAAAGAAAAGCCAAAATGTAAATAATAGCATATGGAGTTTTTGCTTGTAGGTGGACACCATTATTAACAGCCCCACACAATTAACAAACTTGACCTAATGAACATATTTAAAACAGTCTACCTGACAATGGCAGAATATGTATCTTTTCAAACACACATGGAATATTTATGCAAATTAACCTTATTCTGGGCCTTAAAGCAATTTATGACTTATTTTAAGGCATTCAGATAATATAGTCTGTATTCTCTTATCTCAATGAAACATTTTTTTAAAAACCTAGAAGAATCCTGTATGTATTTGTCAGTGTTTAAGAAGGAATAAGAGACCACTTTGGGTTTTTCAAACAGATAATATAGAAAATTTGTTGCAAAGGTTTTGGAAGAGCTGGGAGAACAAAATGAAAAACATGGTTACATAGAACAGATGGTGGCTGTTCTTCTGGGATGCCACTGTCCTACCTTTGTTGCTGCTGCCATCACTGCCAGAGGCACAGCCAAAAGCTCTATTAGAGGCCAAGTAAGAGTGGCTTCTTTCTCTCTTCTGCTTTCTAGTCTCTTATTAGTGCCTCCCTCTAAAAGAACCAACAGGAAGACAGCTAGGGAAGGAGTCCGGAAAATGTAATTGCAAGTTCCTAGCTCTGGCATTATAGGGGAAAAACTGAAGAGCAAATGGAGGACAGCTGATACTATACAGAATGCGTGCATGCTAAGTCTCTTCAGTGTATCCTACTGTTTGTGATCCTATACACCATAGCCCGCCAGGCTCCTCTGTCCATGGGATTCCCCAGGCAAGAATACTGGACCACTCCTTTAGGTATATGTACTCAGCACCCATATGTACTCTCATCTTTAAGCCCATGCAAGTAAAATAAATGTGTAACATTATGCTTCTGCCTAACAGGTTGAAACTATTTCTTGTACAAACAAAATGGAAGATACAGAATTCTGTCACTGAATTTATCACTAGATTATATTAATTACCCTTCTAATTTAGTAACAATCCCACTTAGATATCCTGTAACCTAAAGACCATAGTTTTAGTCACTTCCAACATAAAATACAATGACAGGAGAAAGGGAAAAGGGAGAAAAGATTAAAAGATACAGATAATAAGCAAACAAAAATATGCTTGTCTGCTATAATGCAATTAACATAGAAATCAATAATAAAATTAGAAAAAGCATGTTAGGAAATAAAAAAAAGAGCTTCTGAACAATTAGAGTCAATGAAGAAGTCATCATGAGGATTAGAAAGCACTTAGAACGGTCAAAACTGAAATGCAGCTAAAGCAGATCTCAGAGGAAATTTTATGGCATTACATGCTGTTATAAAAAGAGATAAGCAAAAATTCAGTAAGATTCCATATTAATTAAATGCAAAGAAAGTAGAAGGAAGAAGGTAATATGCATAAAAGCAGAATTCAATACAATAGAAATCAAGGTATTAATGAAGAGGATCTATAGAACTAAGTTATCTGAAAAGATTAATATAACTGAAAAATGCCTAGTGAGACTAATTAATAAAAAGTAGTCATTATTGGGATTGAAAAATAAAATTTAAGTATAGATATTCAGGATGTTATAATGATAACTGCAGGCTGTAATAATAAATATTCAGGCTGTAACTTTGAAAGTTAATTAAAAATGGGCAAAATCTTGGAAAATTTACCAAAAACAGACTCAAGAATAGACAGGAAGCCCAAAAAATAAAAAAAAAGAAAGGAGTGTAATTAATAATAAAAAAATGTTCCCACAAGAAAAACTCTAATTCCAGCGAAATCTGCAAACATTCAAGGAAAAATAAGTCTAGCATATGCTATTCCAGAACATAGAAAAAAAGATTAGCATATTCTTGATATCAACACTTAACATAGATAATATAAGAAACATAGAACAGTATTATCATGAAAATATGTTTTAAAAAACCCTGCCAACAAAATGTTGGCAAATCAAAACCTGTGAGATATATAAAGGATAAAGACTTGAGACTGAGCAGTGTTTGACCTAGGAATACTAGGTTGGTTTAACTTTAGAATATTGGTGTTATTTACTACATTATTAAATTAAAAGAAAAATCAAACTATCACCTCGATAGACACATACAAGCGATTTGAAATTTACTGTGAAGTTAGGAAATATTTTTAGCAACCTGAGACCAGTAGGGAAATCCCTTAAATTGGTTAGTTCGGTTCAGTTCAACTCAGTCATGTCCGACTCCTTGCGACCCCATGAAGTGTAGCACGCCAGGCCTCCCTGTCTATCACCAACTCCCGGAATTCACTCAAACTCATGTCCATCGAGTCGGTGATGCCATCCAACCATCTCATCCTCTGTCGTCCCCTTCTCCTCTTGCCCTCAATCCTTCCCAGCATCAGGGTCTTTTCAAATGAGTCAGCTCTTTGCATCAGGTGGCCAAAGTATTGGCGTTTCGCTTCAACATCAGTCCTTCCAATGAACACCCAGGACTGATCTCCATTAGGATGGACTGGTTGGATCTCCTTGCAGTCCAAGGGACTCTCAAGAGTCTTCTCCAACACCATAGTTCAAAAGCATCAATTCTTCAGTGCTCAGCTTTCTTTATAGTCCAACTCTCACATCCATACATGACTACTGGAAAAACCATAGCTTTTGACTAGATGGACCTTTGTTGGTAAAGTAGTGTCTCTGCTTTTCAATATGCTATCTAGGTTGGTCATAACTTTCCTTCCAAGGAATAAGCGTCTTTTAATTTCATGGCTGCAGTCACCAGCTGCAGTGATTTTGGAGCCCCCCAAAATAAAATCAGCCACTGTTTCCACTGTTTCCCCATCTATTGCCATGAAGTGATGGGACCACATGCCATGATCTTAGTTTTCTGAATGTTGAGTTTTAAGCCAACTTTTTCACTCTCCTCTTTCACTTTCATCAAGAGGCTTTTTAGTTCCTCTTCACTTTCTGCCATAAGGGTGGTGTCATCTGCATATTTGAAGTTATTGATATTTCTCCTGGCAATCTTGATTCCAGCTTGTGCTTCCTCCAGCCCAGCATTTCTCGTGATGTACTCTGCATAGAAGTTAAATAAGCAGGGTGACAATATACAGCCTTGACGTACTCCTTTTCCTATTTGGAAGCAGTCTGTTGTTCCCAGTCCAGTTCTAACTATTGTTTCCTGATGTGCACACAGGTTTCTCAAGAGGCAGGTCAGGTGGTCTGGTATGCCCAACTCTTTCAGAATTTCCCACAGTTTAGTGTTAGCCACACAGTCAAAGGCTTTGGCATAGTCAATAAAGCAAAAATAGATGTTTTTCTGAACTCTCTTGCTTTTTCGATCATCCAGCAGATGTTGGCAATTTGATCTCTGGTTCCTCTACCTTTTCTAAAACCAGCTTGAACATCTGGAAGTTCACGGTTCAAGTATTGCTGAAGCCTAGCTTGGAGAATTTTAAGCATTACTTTACTAGCGTGTGAGATGAGTGCAATTGTGCAGTAGTTTGAGCATTCTTTGGCATTGCCTTTCTTAGGGATTGGAATGAAAAGTGACCTTTTCCAGTCCTGTGGCCACTGCTGAGTTTTCCATATTTCCTGGCATATTGTGTGTAGCACTTTCACAGCGTCATCTTTCAAGATTTGAAATAGCTCAACTGGAATTCCATCATCTCCACTAGCTTTGTTCGTAGTGATGCTTCCTAAGGCCCACTTGACTTCACATTCCAGGATATCTGGCTCTAGGTGAGTGATCACACCATCGTGATTATCTGAGTTATGAAGATCTTTTTTGTACAGTTAGGGTTTCTGAAAAAAAAAAAGTAATTGACATACTTATTGGTGAGATTTTGACACCTTATATATGAGATTAGCAAAAGATGAGGATGTTCCTGTAGCTATTAGTACTTTTATTTGGTAGTTTATAGAAAATTTTGATGAACACCATAAAGAATAAGAAGTAAAAAGTATTAGAACTGGATGGAAGGAGAAAAAAACTCACTATTGACAGATGATATAGTTGCATAGAAAATACAAAGAAAGCTACAGATAATTTATTAAAATTAATGAGTTTAGAAAAATATACTTGAATATAAAAATCAATTTGCAAAAATCAATTGCATTTCTATAGGCCAGTAACATTCAGAAAATGAATAGAAAAGATGTTTATAATATTACAAAGATGTGAACACAGAGGAATAAATATAACAAAGGAGATGAATGAGCTTTTTGGAAAAATTACAAAGTTTTATTGAAGGATATTAAAGAGGGCATAGCATGGCATCCCACTCCAATATTCTTGCCTGGAGAAGCCTATGGATAGAAGACCCTGGCAGGCTACAGTTCATGGGTTGCAAAGAGCTGGACACAACTGAGTGACCAACATACATGCACACACAGAACCAAGCTTATAAATCGGAGATTTCAATATTGTAAAGCTGTCAATTGTTCTGTAACTGATTTAGATTCAATGCAGTTCTGCTTAGGATCCACACAGGATTTATTTTTCTTTTGTGACATTTGATAAGCTTCTTATATGGTAATGCAAGGGACCAAGAATAACCATAATACTCTTAAAGACAAATATCAAAGTTCAGGAAATTGCCTGGCCAGATCAGGATGTATAAAGCTCTAATAATTGATACACTTTGGTGTTATAGGGACAGAGCTGTAGGAGAACATGAAGGAGCCCAGATAGAAGACATCCACACAAATAATGATGTTTGATGCATGACAGATGTTATAAATTCAGATCAGAGGAGAGTCAATGGTGATGGGACATCTGGCTATTCATCTAGGAAAAAAAAATGTACTCCTACCTCACACTACACATAGAAGTCACTATCAGACTTAACACCTAATGAGTTTTTAAGTTATAGTTTTTTAAACAAGAAAGCTTTTAGAAGCTAATACAGAAGATTATTTTCATGACCTTGATGTAGAGAGAGATTTCTTAAATATGAAACATAAACTTGAACCATAAAGGAAAATGTGTTTGAGTTTGTATATTGAAATTGAGAATTCATCAAAAGCTAGCCAGAAGAGAGTAAAATAATAGTAAGCAAAGAGTTCTTTAAATATGTAAAAGGTATTTATAACATATAATCCAACACTGGGCTAATAACCAGGGAATACAGTGAGCTCCTCTGTGGCTGGAGGTAAGACTTCCCACTTTTCGCCCAGGGGCTTCTGGCTAGTGTCTGCAAATGAAGGCCCGAGAGGAAGCTCAGGAGGACCTAGATGAAGTATCTGCTTTCCTTTCCTTTTTTGTTCCTGCCACTGTGGCTCCAGTCACAGCATACAGTTGACTCCAGCTTCCAGCTTCTTTCAACACGTCCAGCTATTACTGCCCTTCAGCTATGTGAGAGGAACCCTGTTCTCTAGAGAGCCGCACCTTGAGCTCCTTCTGCCTGCATTCCTGCCTGTGGAGCAAGGGGTCTGCAGGGCCAAAGTGATGTGACTACGTGGTGTCTGTTGCCTGCCTGCTCCAGGAGGGGTAACAAAGAACCCTGACATTCCCTGTGCAAAACACTCAGAGTCCCTCCTTCCAAGGGTGGACCATGCCTATTGGAGTGAGCACATTTCGGCTTAGGGATGGCTAATTTGTATATGATTGTGTGCATATGCAAGTGACTGGAACTTGAAAGGATGTGCTTGGGAGATTACATGTATGTACCTGAGGCCCCTGAGAGAATAGAATGTGCTGGATGAGAGGGAGTGGCTCATGGTCTGGGGCTCTGAGCCTAGAGTATGGTCAAGTGCTGCCACAGACTGGCCAGAAGCTTTGAGAGGTTGAGAAGTTTCAGTCAATGCTTCTCAAACTGGGGTGAAAATACAGGTTTTCTATCTTAATTTTAAACTTCAGATTTATCAGAAACTAATACTTCTGTTAAATATAATAAATACAAATTGCAAGAAAAATCAAATTTAAAAAAGTGTACAACCAACATAACATGACTGTCAAATTGCTCTAAAAATTTCTAAACACTCTCAGTTTCTATACTTACTTGGCATGGACCAATAACAAATAATTTTCATCCTGGTATTGAAGGCCATACTTGGAGTACTAGTCACCTAAGTTAAGTCCTGCCGGCCCCCTCCACCCCCGCCCCTGCCATTGTGAATATATATCTGTTAAAGTGTGATGATAGCACATAATTTAACTGTTTAAATGTAGACAACATTTATTGAGTCCCTACTATGTGCCAGGCACTGTTCTACGTGCTGGGTGGGGACTTAATGGAGCTTACAATCTAGTTGGGACAGCACATAGAGAACAAAGAACATATTAAATAAATGCAGTGTCAAAGTGGTGAGTGCTGTGGAAAGTAAAAGGAAAGCATGGAAAATGAATCAGGAATTTCTGGAAGTAGGGTAGAGTGTGTGTATAATTGCAAATTTAAATAGAGAGGTCACATAGACTTATCTGACCTGAGAATGTGACAGTAGAGGACTTGAAGATGGTAAGGTGTGAGCCACAGGAGGTAGACATGGAGGAATCCCTCAGGCTATAATGTGTAGGCACAGGTATGGGCATTCCTGGAGAGGAGGTAGAGAGGAGTGAAGTTAAATCAGAGAGGTAACTGTGTGCTCAGATTGTGGAGAGTCTCACTGGCAGTATTGCTCTTACTGAGTTAAGCAGCCACTGTAGGGTTCAGAGAAGAGTCAGAGTCCCAGCTTGACTTACATTTAATAGGATTGCTTTGGCTGCCACATAGGGAATAGACTTGGAGAATGGACCGTATTGAGTAAAAGAAGCTTGTCACTGAAAGTATACACACTCAGGTAGTAAAACTACAAAGAAAGTCAAAGGAAGAGCAAAATAAGCATTCAGTTCAGTTCAAGTCGCTCCAGTCGTGTCTGACTCTTTGTGACCCCAGGGACTGCAGCACGCCAGACTTCCCTGTCCATCACTAACTCCTGGAGCTTGCTCAAAGTCATGTGCATTGAGTTTGTGATGCCATCCAACCATCTCATCCACTGTCGTCCCCTTCTCCTCCTGCCCTCAGTCCTTCCCAGCATCAGGGTCAGCTCCTCGCATCAGGTGGCCAAAGTATCGGAGCTTCAGCCTCAACATCAGTCCCTCCAATGAACACCCAGGACTGATCTCCTTTAGGATTGACTGGTTTGATCTCCTTGCAGTCCAAGGGACTCTCAAGAGTCTTCTCCAACTCCACAGTTCAAAAGCATCAATTCTTCGGTGCTCAGCTTTCTTTATGGTCCAACTCTCACGTCCATATTACTGGAAAAACCATAGCTGTGACTAGATGGACCTATATAAGCATTAGGGTACAGATTACTTCCAGGAGAGACAGATGATGTGATGGGGGAAGGGCTCTAAGTGGCCATGTTCTCTTTCTTCATCTGGGTGGGATTTTTAGTGGTAGTCACTTTATTAACACTTTAGCTTTTAAGCATATGTTTTAGACATGTATTTGATACATACAAGTAACAATAAGAAAGAGAGACAACAGAAAAAGAACCTTTCTCTTAGTAATAACTTAAACTATTTTGCCCTTCAATTATACAATAGGTTATTGTTTTTCTAGATTAAGATAACAGTTTAAGTTGTGCTTGAATACTCTCTGGGGAATGAAAAGAATATTGATGCATTATTTGGGTGTGAGTTGTCCCTGACTTGTAGATATCAACTTTTGACTATTAAAATAACACAATAAAACGGAGAATTGGATGTCAGCCAATATGTTTATAGGCTAGACACCTCCAATTTAGATAAACATGCTTATCAGTTGGTATTTTTTGAGCTGCTACATGTGCAAAGAAATTTGGTAGTACAAAGAATATTTAATCTAGTTAGCGAGATGAGATCAATATAACAATTAATTACCCAAGACATTGTATTATTAATTGCTAAATTGTGTGGTACCAGATAAAAATGTGCTGATAGTATCATCTGAAAATTCTAGCCATAGCAACAGATACAGTCCATGGCTTTATTTTAGAATGAAGAACCTGAGTACAGAATTTTATTGTCAGTTTTTATTATCATATTAACAGAAAAGATTATGGAAATAATTTGCTATTGTGTGTCTATATGAATGTTAGTTATCTCTAATGTTTAATAATTTCACACATACTTCAGCCAATATGCTCAGTTTTCTTTTCATGATTCATCTGCCTAGAGTATTTCCATGTTTCTCTTTCCATGTTAGAAAGGTGCAAATAGTCCTAGGAAATTGGACCACTCTTGCTGCCTTTGTCTTTCACATATTCTTTAGTGTGAATGAGATTACTAAGTATTTTAGCTTAAAACACCCCCTGCTGGGCTGTATACAGTATAAGTAATCAAGAGATAATGAATACTGTAACTTCAGAAATTTTTAATTTCTTCTGGCTAATTATTTCAATAAGACCTTGAAAACAAACTGGTAATTGGGAATTACCTTAATTAAGCAAATTAAAGAAAGTATTTAAAGTCACTTTTGGGGAAGATTTTATGTTTAGTAGTGCTTTGCTGTGTTTTAATTTATTGATGAAATATATTAACATAGCTTAATATCTTTATTTATGAGCTACTATATTATATATTATGAAGTTAATATATTTGTTGTCAAGTGTTGATAATTTTCCTTTGGAGCTCTGGAAAGAAAAACTATTTTAAAGTTTTGTGGTCAAATGGACTCTAACTTTAGGTGTCCACCGCCGTCAAGAGCCAAGAACAAAATTAGTTATGTTGAATGCTTGACATGACTCTACTTCTCATAAATACATGTGGAGAAACAAAATAGTTGTCTTCTTGCTGTGCTTTCATGTGTGGCTAGAGTCTAAAATAAATGGTGTATTTCAAGTAAACTGTTGAAAAGTCTGACTGTAATGGTGATTCAGTTCTTTTAATGTATGGATTTGCCTTAAAGTATTTTATCCCTGGAAACATTTTCATACCATATAGTTTCAGGGGTTAGTAGTCCCATTTGCTTTTCTTTCCTAAATTCTATCCTAATTCCAGTCACTTATTCTCCCAAGCTGTGTTAATATTGAGAATTATCCAGGAGGAAAGGTGGGAATGAGGAAAGTGTGGCCTCAGAGGTGTGTGTTTATCTTTTGCTTTATTTTATTTGACACTGTTTTGGCCTTAAGCAAAGAGAGGAAATTTGCTTTTGTGATTCACTTGCTTATATAAAGGAAAAAGAACCACCTGCCCTTTTTTAAAAAAAAAAAAGAGAGAGAGAACGACATCTTTAATAATTCTGTTTTAGGATTTCTTCAAGGTATGACATATATCCTAGATTAAAGGCATTCGTGTAGTCAGCAGGAATCTAGCCTCAGTTCATATTAATGCCTGTAAGAGTCGATTCTGTGCCAACACTATTTCTAGGGATGAAATTAACAGCAAGGTGCAACAGCTCATTGATGTCAGAATAATAACTTACCATCTGAATGTCAGGAGTTGGTAGAGCCTTATTTGCTTGGGGATTTTAAATGTCCTGAAAGGTCTGAGAAACGTGGGTAAGTCTACATTTGACTTTGTTCCTTATCCCCGGGTTGTTTTCATTGGGAAATTTGAGCTTCAAGTTCTGTTCTCTGTTTAAGTGGGTGTTCCTTGTAGTGTACTGAAGTGACTAGCAACTGTATTAGAAGTATGTGTGTGGGAAGATAGTTGAAGAAGACTATAGCCTGCCCTGAGGTAAAGATGTTTAGATAGATGGAAACTCAGTGAGAATGGAGGGTTCTTTGGCACCCTTCCAAAGGCTCTCCTTCTAGTTTTAAGCTCCCTGAGGTATTTGGAAGGTAGGCAGTATTAAAATTGACATATTAAATACTTCCCATTCTGTAATGATTCCTGAGTTTTTGATTTATATTAACCAGGCTTGGTTAATATTTTTTTCCCATACACAGTCTGAGTTCCTTAATAATCTCCTTGAGGTCAAGGATAGTGTCACTTTTACTATATGTCTCTAGGGTACTCAGTAATATTTGCAGAATATAAGACCAAACAATTAAGGTAATGCTTGCTTTTCCATTTTAATGTAACTACTACTGAAATCAGATCAGATCAGATCAGTCGCTCAGTCGTGTATGACTCTTTGTGACCCCATGAATCACAGCACGCCAGGCCTCCCTGTCCATCACCAACTCCCAGAGTTCACCCAGACTCACGTCCATGGAGTTAGTGATGCCATCCAGCCATCTCATCCTCTGTCATCCCCTTCTCCTCTTGCCCCCAATCTCTCCCAGCATCCGAGTCTTTTCTAATGAGTCAACTCTTCGCATGCGGTGGCCAAAGTACTGGAGTTTCAGCTTTAGCATCATTCCTTCCAAAGAAATCCCAGGGCTGATCTCCTTCAGAATGGACTGGTTAGATCTCCTTGCAGTCCAAGGGACTCTCAAGAGTCTTCTCCAAAACCACACTTCAAAAGCATCAATTCTTCAGCGCTCAGCCTTCTTCACAGTCCAACTCTCACATCCATACATGACCACTGGAAAAACCATAGCCTTGAGTAGACGAACCTTTGTTGGCAAAGTAATGTCTCTGCTTTTCAATATGCTGTCTAGGTTGGTCATGACTTTTCTTCCAAGGAGTAAGTGTCTTTTAATTTCATGACTGCAGTCACCATCTGCAGTGATTTTGGACCCCAGAAAAATAAAGTCTGACACTGTTTCCACTGAAATAATTATCCCCATCTCCCTCTATTATTTAAAAAAAAAAACAAAACACATTTATTTAATGCTTGTGTTAGATTTTCACAAATAATACCTTTCCTGTTGGCCACATTGTATTAATAATCTCAACTGGGAAGAGTTTCACGTTTGAAGAGGTGTGATTCTTCTTAGACCCCTTCCCTGCCTTTCCCTTGCTGTTCTGTTTGTAATGGGTCCAACACCTTGAGTCTGTTTCTTAGGTTCATTTGCTAACTGGTTTCCAGTTAGTTCATTTGCTAACTGGTTTCCAGTTAGGTCTGCCAACAGCTAGAGAATGGTGGGCAGGCTGAAGGGAGAAGCCAGGGCATGTCTCCGTGGGCATGTCCTCCTGTCTCCTTCTGCTTCAGGTTGAGTGCCTGACAGTATTTATGTCTCTGTTCTTGTTCTAGCTCCCGCCCCATATGCCCTCCTGCAGTGGCTTCAGTTTCTGTTAGGGGCTCTGGTAAAGCACCTCCACCCTTTGTCCCTTTTGCTTAGAGATTGATAGTGGCTCCTTTCTCTCTTCACTTCTTTACTTTCTTCCTTCATTCCTTTCTTTTTTTCTTTTTCATTATTTCCTTCTGACCAAAATATAATTCAGATACCATAGAATTCAGCCTTTCAAAATGTATAATTCTTCGGTTTTTAGCATATTTACAGACTTGTATGAATATCACCAGTTATTGAATTCTTGAACATTTTCATCATCCCAGAAAGAAACTTTGTACCCCTTAGCTGCTGCTGCTGCTGCTGCTAAGTTGCTTCAGTTGTGTCCGACTCTGTGCAACCCCATAAACGGCAGCCCACGAGGTTCCCCCGTTCCTGAGATTCTCTAGGCAAGAACACTGGAATGGGTTGCCATTTCCTTCTCCACTGTGTGAAAGTGAAAAGTGAAAGGGAAGTCGCTCAGTCGTGTCGGACTCTTAGCGACCCCATGGACTGCGGCCCACCAGGCTCCTCCATCCAAGGGATTTTCCAGGCAAGAGTACTGGAGTGGGGTGCCATTGCCTTCTCCGGTACCCCTTAGCAGTTACTTCCAATTCTCCTCTACTTACAACCCCTGGCAAACAAGAATTTACTTCTTGTCTCTATAGGTTTGCCTGTACTGCATGTTTAGTATGGAACCATACAACATGTGGCCTTTTGTGACTGCATTCTTTCAGTTAGCATAATGTTCATCCACATTGTAGTATATATCAGTACTTCAGTTTCATGGCTGAATGATATTCCCATTGTATGGATACACCACTTTTCACTTATCTATCCATTCATCAACTGATGAACAGTTAGTTGTTTGCATTTTTCAGGCTATTATGAATAATGTCGCTATGAATTTTCATTTGTAAGTTTTTGTGTGAACTTATGTTTTCAAGTCTCATACTGAAATTCTCAGTTCTCTTAAGCCGAAAGAGAGAGACCTAGGAGTAGAATAACTTGAATCATAAGGTAACTCTACACTGAACCTTTAATGAACTGGACAGTAGTTTCTTTGTACTGCAGATCTCTGCATTACTGTTCTCTTTTTGGCCATTTGGCTTTTCCAGCCCCTTTATTACTAGTTTCTTTTTTAAAAAAGATTTAAATTTTTTAATTGAAGGATAATTGCTTTATAGAATTTTGTGGTTTTCTGTCATACATTGACAAGAATCAGCCATAGGTATCCATCCCTATGTCCCCTCCCTCCCAAATCTCCCTCTCATCACCTTCCTCATTTCACCCTTATTTTTCTCTATTAAAACAGACAATTCTGGTGTAAACTTTGTCTCCTTGACTGAACCTGACTGAGATGGTTTCACAAAAGTCAAAGCTATTTATCCTCTCAACTTTCTTCTCTTTGCATAACTGAGAAACCACAGTTATGCCAAAATAGAAGAAACCACAAAGTTGTTAGCACTATCAGGGAACAGGTATCTGGTTAATTAGATTTTGCAACTTTATTTGGTAATTTGCTATTGTCACCAACTTTGAGTATAAGTAATTTTTTTGGAGAGCAATTCCAGAACCCTTCAAGAGAGTAGGGAAGTGAAACAGGAGGGAAGAACGCAGTAAAAGATGCCTTGATGAGCAGGTAACTGTTGAGGTCAACTGGGGCTCAGTTCTGCTGAGGACCTTAGAGAAGCTATAGTACATGTCCCAGAATTGTCTAACCTGAGGGGTGTGGAAACTGGAGGATCTCTTCACTGTATTTTGTCATTACTTGATGGCTGCTCCCCGGGGAATTAATTCCCTAAGCACTTCAGGCATAGTCCTGTGGACAGAGAAAGACTGAAGATAGGGTCCCGGATGCTTGCAGGAAGCATTGCTCAAATGTTGACAGAAGTTGGGAGATCTGTAAACTCCTCTAGGGTAAGAGATCTTGCATTTGTATCTTTAAATTTCACTTGTGAATAATAAGAATTAGTTGATTTTATGCATGTGTGAAGGAAACTATCCAGGGAAACTTCCTGAAGCTTTTATTTATTTATTGAAGCTGTCATCTTATGTTTACACATTGGAACTTTCCTTTCAGGTATTGGTTGATCTCAAAATTATGTGTTTTTAGAAAGAACCACAAATTCTAAGTTTGTAGCCAGACCATCAGCTCTACTGTCACATCCTGAAA